>NC_140426.1:15972500-24980000 GCF_965140295.1 Lepidochelys olivacea
GTGTGTGTGTGTGTGTGTGTGTGTGTTTCCAGCCCGGCTGTGCTCTCTGTGTGTGTGTGTGTGTTTCCAGCCCGGCTGTGCTCTCTGTGTGTGTGTGTGTGTGCTTCCAGCCCGGCTGTGCTCTCTGTGTGTGTGTGTGTGTCTTTGCAGCCCGGCTGTGCTCTGTGTGTGTGTGTGTGTTTGCAGCCCGGCTGTGCTCTGTGTGTGTGTGTGTGTGTGTTTCCAGCCCGGCTCTGGTGTGTGTGTGTGTGTCTAGCCCGGCTGTGCTCTGTGTGTGTGTGTGTGTGTGTGTGTCTAGCCCGGCTGTGCTCTGTGTGTGTGTGTGTGTGTGTGTGTCTAGCCCGGCTGTGCTCTGTGTGTGTGTGTGTGTGTGTGTCCAGCCCGGCTGTGCTCTGTGTGTGTGTGTGTTTCCAGCCCGGCTCTGGTGGGTGGGGTGTGTGTGTGTGTGTGTTTGCAGCCCGGCTGTGCTCTGTGTGTGTGTGTTTGCAGCTCGGCTGTGCTCTGTGTGGTGTGCGTTTCCAGCCCTGCTGTGCTCTCTGTGTGTGTGTGTGTGTGTGTGTTTCCAGCCCGGCTGTGCTCTCTGTGTGTGTGTGTGTGTCTTTGCAGCCCGGCTGTGCTCTCTCTGTGTGTGTGTTTGCAGCCCGGCTGTGCTCTGTGTGTGTGTGTGTGTTTGCAGCTCGGCTGTGCTCTGTGTGTGTGTGTGTGTGTGTTTCCAGCCCGGCTCTGGTGTGTGTGTGTGTGTCTAGCCCGGCTGTGCTCTGTGTGTGTGTGTGTGTGTCTAGCCCGGCTGTGCTCTGTGTGTGTGTGTGTGTGTGTGTGTGTGTCCAGCCCGGCTGTGCTCTGTGTGTGTGTGTGTTTCCAGCCCGGCTCTGGTGGGTGGGGTGTGTGTGTGTGTGTGTGTGTGTTTACAGCTCGGCTGTGCTCTGTGTGGTGTGCGTTTGCAGCCCGGCTGTGCTCTGTGTGTGTGTGTGTGTGTGTGCGCGCGCGTTTGCAGCCTGGCTGTGCTCTGTGTGTGTGTGTATCTGTGTGTGTGTGTGTGTGTGTTTGCAGCCCGGCTGTGCTCTCTGTGTGTGTGTGTGTGTGTGTTTGCAGCCCGGCTGTGCTCTGTGTGTGTGTGTGTTTGCAGCCCGGCTGTGCTCTGTGTGTGTGTGTGTGTGTGTGTGTGTGTTTGCAGCCCGGCTGTGCTCTGTGTGTGTGTGTGTGTTTGCAGCCCGGCTGTGCTCTGTGTCTGTGTGTGTGTGTGTGTTTCCAGCCCGGCTGTGCTCTGTGTGTGTGTGTGTGTGTGTTTCCAGCCCAGCTGTGCTCTGTGTGTGTGTGTCTGTGTTTCCAGCCCGGCTGTGCTCTCTGTGTGTGTGTGTGTGTGTGTGTTTGCAGCCCGGCTGAGCTCTGTGTGTGTGTGTGTGTGTGTTTTCAGCTCGGCTGTGCTCTGTGTGGTGTGCGTTTGCAGCCCGGCTGTGCTCTCTGTGTGTGTGTGTGTGTGTGTGCGCGTTTGCAGCCTGGCTGTGCACTGTGTGTGTATGTATCTGTGTGTGTGTGTGTGTTTGCAGCCCGGCTGTGCTCTGTGTGTGTGTGTGTGTGTGTGTGTGTGTGTGTTTCCAGCCCGGCTGTGCTCTGTGTGTGTGTGTGTGTGTTTGCAGCCCGGCTGTGCTCTGTGTGTGTGTGTGTGTGTTTGCAGCCCGGCTGTGCTCTGTGTGTGTGTGTGTGTGTGTGTGTGTTTGCAGCCCGGCTGTGCTCTGTGTGTGTGTGTGTGTGTTTGCAGCCCGGCTGTGCTCTGTGTGTGTGTGTGTGTGTTTGCAGCCCGGCTGTGCTGTGCTGTGTGTGTGTGTGTGTGTGTTTCCAGCCCGGCTGTGCTGTGCTGTGTGTGTGTGTGTGTGTTTCCAGCCCGGCTGTGCTGTGTGTGTGTGTGTGTGTGTTTCCAGCCCGGCTGTGCTGTGTGTGTGTGTGTGTGTGTTTCCAGCCCGGCTGTGCTCTGTCTGTGTGTTTGCAGCCCGGCTGCGCTCTGTGTGTGTGTGTGTGTGTGTTTCCACCCCGGCTGTGCTCTGTGTGTGTGTGTGTGTGTGTTTCCAGCCCGGCTGTGCTGTGTGTGTGTGTGTGTGCGTTTCCAGCCCGGCTGTACTTTGTGTGTGTGTGTGTTTCCAGCCCGGCTGTGCTCTGTGTGTGTGTGTGTTTGCAGCTCGGCTGTGGTCTGTGTGTGTGTGTGTTTCCAGCGCGGCTGTGCTTTGTGTTTGTGTGTGTGTGTGTTTGCAGCCCTGCTGCGCTCTGTGTGTGTGTGTGTGTGTTTCCAGGGCGGCTGTGCTCTCTGTGTGTGTTTCCAACCCGTCTGTGCTTTGCGTTTGTGTGTGTGTGTGTGTGTGTGTGTTTCCAGCCCGGCTGTGGTCTGTGTGTGTGTTTGCAGCCCGTCTGTGCTTTGTGTGTGTGTGTGTGTGTGTGTTTGCAGCCCAGCTGTGCTCTGTGTGTGTGTGTGTGTGTTTGCAGCCCAGCTGTGCTCTGTGTGTGTGTGTGTGTGTTTGCAGCCCAGCTGTGCTCTGTGTGTGTGTGTGTGTGTTTCAAGCCCAGCTGTGCTCTGTGTGTGTGTGTGTTTGCAGCCCTGCTGCGCTCTGTGTGTGTGTGTGTGTGTTTCAAGCCTGGCTGTTCTCGTGTGTGTGTGTGTTTCCAGCCCGTCTGCGCTCTGTGTGTGTGTGTTTCCACCCCGGCTGTGCTCTGTGTGTGTGTGTGTGTTTGCAGCCTGGCTGTGCTTTCTGTGTGTGTGTGTGTGTGTTTCCAGCCCGGCTGTGCTTTCTGTGTGTGTGTGTGTGTGTTTCCAGCCCGGCTGTGCTTTCTGTGTGTGTGTGTGTGTGTTTCCAGCCCGGCTGTGCTTTCTGTGTGTGTGTGTGTGTGTTTCCAGCCCGGCTGTGCTTTCTGTGTGTGTGTGTGTGTTTCCAGCCCGGCTGTGCTTTCTGTGTGTGTGTGTGTGTTTCCAGCCCGGCTGTGCTTTCTGTGTGTGTGTGTGTGTGTGTGTGTGTTTCCAGCCCGGCTGTGCTCTGTGTGTGTGTGTGTGTGTTTCCAGCCCGGCTGTGCTCTGTGTGTGTGTGTGTGTGTGTTTCCAGCCCGGCTGTGCTCTCTGAGTGGTTGTGTGTGTGTGTGTGTGTGTTTCCAGCCCGGCTGTGCTCTGTGTGTGTGTGTCTGTGTGTGTGTTTCCAGCCCGGCTGTGCTCTGTCTGTGTGTGTGTGTGTGTGTTTCCAGCCCGGCTGTGCTCTGTCTGTGTGTTTGCAGCCCGGCTGCGCTCTGTGTGTGTGTGTGTGTGTGTTTCCACCCCGGCTGTGCTCTGTGTGTGTGTTTGTGTGTGTTTCCACCCCGGCTGTGCTCTGTGTGTGTTTGTGTGTGTGTGTATGTGTTTCAAGCCTGGCTGTGTGTGTGTGTGTTTCCAGCGCCACTGTGCTCTCTGTGTGTGTTTGTTTGTGTGTGTGTGTTTCCAGCCCGTCTGCGCTCTGTGTGTGTGTGTGTTTCCAGCCCGGCTGTGCTCTGTGTGTGTGTGTGTGTGTGTTTCCAGCCCGGCTGTGCTCTGTGTGTGTGTGTGTGTGTGTATGTGTTTCAAGCCTGGCTGTGTGTGTGTGTGTTTCCAGCGCCACTGTGCTCTCTGTGTGTGTTTGTTTGTGTGTGTGTGTTTCCAGCCCGTCTGCGCTCTGTGTGTGTGTGTGTTTCCAGCCCGGCTGTGCTCTGTGTGTGTGTGTGTGTGTGTTTGCAGCCCGGCTGTGCTTTGTGTGTTTCCAGCCCGGCTGTGCTCTGTGTGTGTGTGTGTGTGTGTTTGCAGCCCGGCTGTGCTCTGTCTGTGTGTGTGTGTGTGTGTGTGTGTGTTTCCAGCCCGGCTGTGCTCTGTCTGTGTTTTTGCAGCCCGGCTGCGCTCTGTGTGTGTGTGTGTGTGTGTGTGTGTGTGTGTTTCCACCCCGGCTGTGCTCTGTGTGTGTGTGTGTGTGTTTCCACCCCGGCTGTGCTGTGTGTGTGTGTGTGTGTATGTGTTTCAAGCCTGGCTGTGTGTGTGTTTCCAGCGCGACTGTGCTCTCTGTGTGTGTTTGTTTGTGTGTGTGTGTTTCCAGCCCGTGTGCGCTCTCTGTATGTGTGTGTTTCCAGCCCGGCTGTGCTCTGTGTGTGTGTGTGTGTGTGTGTGTGTTTCCAGCCCGGCTGTGCTTTGTGTGTGTGTGTGTTTCCAGCCCGGCTGTGCTCTGTGTGTGTGTGTGTTTGCAGCTCGGCTGTGGTCTGTGTGTGTGTGTGTGTGTGTGTTTCCAGCCAGGCTGTGCTCTCTGTGTGTGTTTCCAACCCGTCTGTGCTTTGCGTTTGTGTGTGTGTGTGTGTTTCCAGCCCGGCTGTGGTCTGTGTGTGTGTGTGTTTGCAGCCCGTCTGTGCTTTGTGTTTGTGTGTGTGTGTGTGTGTTTGCAGCCCGGCTGTGCTCTGTGTGTGTGTGTGTGTGTGTGTGTGTGTGTGTTTCAAGCCTGGCTGTGCTCTGTGTGTTTGTGTGTGTGTGTGTGTTTCCAGCTCGGCTGTGCTCTGTGTGTGTGTGTGTGTGTGTGTGTGTGTGTTTGCAGCCCTGCTGCGCTCTGTGTGTGTGTGTGTGTTTCAAGCCTGGCTGTGCTCTGTGTTTGTGTGTGTGTGTGTGTGTGTGTGTTTCCAGCGCGTCTGTGCTCTCTGTGTGTGTTGGTTTGTGTGTGTGTGTTTCCAGCCCGTCTGCGCTCTGTGTGTGTGTGTGTGTGTGTGTGTGTTTCAAGCCTGGCTGTGCTCTGTGTGTTTGTGTGTGTGTGTGTGTGTTTCCAGCTCGGCTGTGCTCTGTGTGTGTGTGTGTGTGTGTGTGTGTGTTTGCAGCCCTGCTGCGCTCTGTGTGTGTGTGTGTTTCCAGCGCGTCTGTGCTCTCTGTGTGTGTTGGTTTGTGTGTGTGTGTTTCCACCCCGGCTGTGCTCTGTGTGTGTGTGTGTGTGTGTGTTTGCAGCCCGGCTGTGCTCTGTGTTTGTGTGTGTGTGTGTGTGTGTGTGTTTGCAGCCCGGCTGTGCTCTCTGTGTGTGTTGGTTTGTGTGTGTGTGTTTCCACCCCGGCTGTGCTCTGTGTGTGTGTGTGTGTGTGTTTGCAGCCCGGCTGTGCTTTCTGTGTGTGTGTGTGTTTCCAGCCCGGCTGTGCTTTCTGTGTGTGTGTGTGTGTGTGTTTCCAGCCCGGCTGTGCTTTCTGTGTGTGTGTGTGTTTCCAGCCCGGCTGTGCTTTCTGTGTGTGTGTGTGTGTGTGTTTCCAGCGCGGCTGTGCTTTGTGTTTGTGTGTGTGTGTGTGTGTGTGTGTTTCCAGCCCAGCTGTGCTCTGTGTGTGTGTGTGTGTATGTGTTTCAAGCCTGGCTGTGTGTGTGTGTGTTTCCAGCCCGTCTGCGCTCTCTGTGTGTGTGTGTTTCCAGCCCGGCTGTGCTCTGTGTGTGTGTGTGTGTGTGTGTGTTTCCAGCCCGGCTGTGCTCTTTGTGTGTGTGTGTGTGTGTGTGTTTGCAGCCTGTGTGTGTGTGTGTGTGTTTGCAGCTCGGCTGTGGTCTGTGTGTGTGTGTGTGTGTGTTTCCAGCCCGTCTGCGCTCTGTGTGTGTGTGTGTGTGTTTCCTCCCCGGCTGTGCTCTGTGTGTGTGTGTGTGTGTGTTTGCAGCCCGGCTGTGGCGCATTAGGGTTAGGGGGATGCTGGCTGCGAGGGGCTGTGTCTGGGGGGAGCTGGGGCAGGCAGGGAGGGCAGAGCCCTGCAGAGGCAGAGAGGGAACATTCCGGGGAGATAAAGGGCCGGTTTGATGTGTGTTCATGTGGCGGGGCTGTTTTGCCTCACATGCCTTTCTCTCTTGCTTTATTTTTTTTCCTGGAGTGAAGCCTGGCGCCAGCAGTCTGGAACCAGGCTGACAAGCTTTTGAGTTATGGAAAGGGGGAGGAGAGAGGCGGAGGGTGAAGGGGGGGGGAGGAGAGGCAGCTGGGATGTGGATTATTACAGCAGAACAAGAATACACACCAGGGGCTGGGGGGTTTAGGGGCTTGGGGGATGGAATCAGCTTCTAGCAAATGTTTCAAAGGGCATTTTGCTATTGGGAGAGGGGGGAATTGAGTCATTCTGGGCATCAAGCGCGACACTCGCCACCGTCGGGAACAAGAACGTTTTTTTTAAGCTCCAGTTAAAAGGCTTGGAGAGGTTCGGGGTTTTCAGCAGTGCTTGGAGGGGCCCCTGGCCAGTGCTCAGCCTCTGTGCCCCATCAGGTCATTCCTTTCTGCTGAATGCTGCCGCTCCGGTCCCGCTCCTCCTCCTCTTCCAGGCTGCCCTGGAGTCCTTTTACCCCTCCTGAATGGGAACCATCCTGCACTGCCCCCCTCCCGCCCACAACCCCCCAGCTCCACTGGGCACTTTGATCCCCGGCTGCTGATAGAGAGAGTGAGTAGACAGTGGCGCTTTAGAGCCCAGTTGGCGAGAAGTTGGGCGTCTAGGTGGCCGGAAGGGGGCCTGACGGGCACTGACCTGTTAGAGCTCCCACTGACCAGCCCTGCTGGGTGTGGCCTATGGTGGCTGCTGTTCGAGCCGCCCGGCACCACCAAAGTGTGTCTGAGCTACCTCGCCTTCCCCCTGGGCTTACGCTAGGAGATCACTCTGGCAAAGGTTGGCTTTGCCAAGGTGACTGCTGTCGGGTGCCGACAGCCGAGATGGACGGGCGCATTGCCTGGCGGTGTCCCCCTCAGGGATGCATGCATCTCCAAACAAAAGGGGACCAGCGGCCCGAGCAGGGCGGGGCTCCAACAAGTACTTAGCAGCGAGTTGGGCGCTTGGGATGGTGTTTTAGAGGCACCATCGTGGCTGGGGCTGCATTTGTCAGAAAATGCAACCGCTATGCAGAGTCCATCTGTGAAGGCTGCCTTATGTGGGCTGGTCCCAGGATTTTCCATGGCCTATGAGGATAGGTAGCTAAAGTCCCTGGGGCCATACACATCCCCGTTAATGAGACACACACCTTTTGAACATTGCTCTAGCCCCAATAAGTCTCCTCAGTGCAGTCCTTCTACCTCCCAGGTGTGCTCGCTCATGCGCGCACACGCACTCTTTCCTACGCATGTGCTCTCGCTCACATGCACACATGTGCTCTCACATTGCTCCAGTGGGAGTCCTTCACTTCAGTCCTCTGTGTCCCAGCGTCCCCAGGAAGGCAGTGGCCAGTGTGACACTAGTGAAATGATGTCACCAGAGTCAAGAGAGTGAAGGTTGAGCACTGGAGGGGAAGGCCATTTTGGTACAGCTGCTTATAGCTCTTTGGTTTTTGTTTGATTTTCTTAAGGTCTATTTAACTCCAACTCCTGATGAACACTTTGGAGAAAGCTCATCTTTGTTAAAGATTCAACACCCCAGCTCCTTACATGAAGGTGTGCAAGCTGACAATGTATATTCTCCCAGAACCCCCAGAAGACCTCCAGCAAGCCAGGGAAGGCAGGATTTGACATTCCTGCTATTTCTAAGGTAAAAAACAGAAGGAAATATATTTAAAAAAACCCCTAAGACTGTTCAGGTTTTCTTCATCTGTCCCAGAGAGCCAAAAAGGCTCAAACTCAATGTTTTAAGCCTCATTTGTAGGTTATCTGTAAGCTGCAGCTCTCAGCAGAAATGTTTCCAGATCTACTTTCCTCTCTGCTTCCATCCAGCAAAACGATGCCCTGCCATGTTTGCTGCATTTCTGGAATACAGGTCCTGCTGTATTGGTGGTTCAGCAAGTCCACTATCTTGTCTCTGTCAGTGGCCAATGCTGGGTGATTTAGAAAATGCAGGCTCATAATGCCTAGGTATCGTAATCGCAGTGCTCTAGAGAGACTTAAGGTAGATACCGTACTGTGCCTAACTGTGCCATATTGTACAGGGTGTGGGGAAATGTCTTCCAGACCCCAGTTAGTGATCTGCTTAGAGCTTGAACCATGAAGATGAGTGTTAGATCATGTCACTGTATCTTTGTAGCGGGTGTAACTGGGTGTCAGTCTGATTCATGTGGATTTTAAAAGACCTTACTAAGCTAATTGCTTTAAAAAATACTGCAGCACTGAGTTCCACAGCTTAATAGCACATGGTGTTAAAGCAATCATTTGTTTGCCCTACTCTATTTTAAATTGGTTGCTGTTCAAATTTTTTTCAGTATTTGTCCAAAACAAATAGGCATAAAAATATGCTCAAGCATTCCAAGGATGGACAAACTGTAAAAACATTAGATTGCTAGACCACATTAATAGGCCCAAGAAATTAAGCACATGTTTAACTTTTAATCATAATACCTAATTCTTATCTCAAAGCAGTAGCTTTTCATCCCTATTTTGTAGAGGAGGAAGGAGTAGCTCATAAGATCTGTCTACACGGCAATCAAATACCCGTAGCTGGCCCATGTTGGCTGACTTAAGCTCATGGGACTCAGGCTGCGGGGCTATACAACATGGGGGGAGATCTCAGAGTCCAGGCTCTAGCCTGAGCCCAGAGGTCTGCATTGCAATTTTATAGCTCCGCAAGCCTGAGTCAGCCGCCATGGGCCAGTCGCGGGTGTTTTATTGCCGCGTAGACATCCTCACAGAGGCTTGCCCAAGGTGACAGAATGAGTCAGTGACTGAGCCCGGCCTAGTGCCCAGCTAACGCCACACTGAAACAAACCAGCAGGAGAGAGAGTCAAACGACACGATCCTCCGGAGCCAGCAGGCGGAAATCAAATGTGGTTCTGGGCTGCTGGGGTGAGAGAGAGGCATCTTGGGGAGGCCCCTCTTCCTGCAGCCAGCCTAGTCACCTTTCATATTCTAATGCCTTCCCTTTGCCTGATTTGTGAGCTCTCCAAGGCTCCTGCTGGGAATTCTCTCTAACAGAGGCACACGCTGCCGTCCGTCCCTCAGTAAATTACACAGAGATATAATGAAGGAGGAGAAATCAGTTACTCTGTGACTGAGACTCCCCGGGGGACCTTAATTCAAATATTTGTGGAGCTTAGCAAGTGGGGCGTTAGGGAGCCTTTGAGTTGGAGCGTCTCCTGACAGGTCTCTCGCAGGTGCGTGGTGGAGGGGAGGAGAAAGGGAGATGTAGCGCTGGCAAGCCGCATGAGGAACCACAGGCCAGAGTTTTCCCAGCTCTATCCCAGCTGGCCCTGCATGTGGGCAGCACGGAGTGGTCCATGTGTCCAGTTCAGTCCCGCGCTGAGAATGCTCCTGGACTGGCTGGCTCCTGCCAGGGTGCTGGATGTGGTGATAGAAGGTTGGTATCTTCAGGGCACTTGGTGCTACTTGGCGTGATGTCCTGCATAGAGTGAGTTGGTGCCATTAACCCTGATTGCACAGGATTAGAAGGCCCATTGCTTCGGTGGGGACTCAGTTCTTCCTTGCCCTGTACCTTGTGCAGTCCTGTACCCCAAAGCAACACTGCCACTCCAATTAGTTAGCGTTTACACCCACTTTCCACTGGTGCAGATGGCTACACAAGGTGCTGGGGGATGAAGAATTGGCCCTAGCTATCTGCAGTGGACAGGGCCCAGTGCCTGCAGGGAAGTTCATGGGCGTGCTGCAATCTCTTTGGCTGGGAGTCTATAGTGGCATCCAGAGGGGGAAGAGGAGGAGCAGCAGATAATCAGAGGATGGCATTAATGTACTGTCTATGTCTTTGTTTCCTCCTTGCTCCTTTCTTACAGCTAGAAAAGAGCTCAGCTGGTTCAGGAGTAGGATCTCCAACTATGAGGAGAGGAGGGGCTCCCTACCACCATTCCCCTCCCACAGGGATCCCACCCGAACTGCCCAGTGCCTCAACCAAGGACACTGCAGCACTGGGGACACTGGTAGGAAGTGGCAGAGTAAGACTGGTTGCCTGGAGCATCGGCCTCTAGGCCCTGGAGTTCAGCAGGGTCCTCGACCTTTGGGACCATAGAGCGCTGGTCTCCAAGAATACCCCACCCTTGGTGAGGAAGCAGCTTCTCACAGTATGGATTTAAGCAAACTGGTTGGTACCAGCTCCTTCTGCCCGAGAACAGGCTCTGGGAGCTATGTGCTGCTCAGCAAGCCCGACATAAAGGGCCAGTGGCATTTCAAAGCCTCCCACCCATGCAGGAGGTTGGAACCTCAGTGGATCCAGGCCCCGTTACGGTGTCATCCACCCTACTGGCAAGGTGGCACCATCTACCCAATGGCACAGTGGCTTTCCCAAGGGCACATTGCCTACACCTGTCTGCAGCAGTGGTTTTGAGCTCGCTCTGGTGCGTGCACTGATTGTTTGATTTTTGCCAAACTGGTCCCTGTATGGAATGGTGGGCGGTGCAGGACCCCCTTGTCCCCAGGTACAGCAGGTCAGAAGACCTAAGGAACAGATAAAGCAGAGGAGAGGGTGTGTTAGCTGGGAGCAGCCTGGGTTTACAGGCACCGAGAAGTCGGTCAGTGCCTGTGAGCCGGCAGGGTCACTGCTCATTTGATTTGTGCTCGTTTGCAGTAGGGTTCCACACTGTTATTTGAGTCCAGGAAAATATAGTAGTTACAGAGAGTTGCACCACAGGCTGCGGACACACGCATCTCGCACACGCATGGAACATACACACATCTCACACACTCGCTTTTCACTGTCATGGATGCTAACTCTTGCACACTGGTTTTCTTGCACACTTGCTCCCAGGTACTCATGCCTGGACACGCACACAGGCATGCATGGCATAAACACACATGTAGGAATCACATTTGCATGCCCGCATACTTGTGCAAGGGGCCAACAAACCAGATCCATGCATTATGTCCATGCACCACGTGCGCCCACATGTATCTGCTGCCACAATCACACCCCTGCCCATCACGCACACAGGCATCATACCTGCAAACACAGATGCATCAGACGCGTGCAGATCACGCACATCTCCCATGCAAACATACACGACTACATACATCGACACAGACTCATACAGAATCTGCAGTATGCCAACTGTTTGGAAAGAGAGGGAGGGGAAAAAACCCTCAGATTCAGCCCAGAGAGATGGGGCGGGGAGGGGGTGAAGGGAGAGGAGAGAATGACAGACTGCAATCCCCCTTGAGTGCCTGTCCTCATGAATATTAATAAGGTGGTAATTAAAATGCAGGGACACAGCAGGATGGATGCAGGCACTGCCTTCGGAGCGCTGGGAATGGGGGGAGTGCATCTTTCCAGGCAGGTTTTGATTCCGTTCTCTGATGAAAAGAAGAAAACGGAGCCTTCAACTTTAATCAGTTTAGAGTTTTTTTGACACGACATATCTTTAATTGCTGATATTTTCTGCTCTCCCGAAATCCGGCTGTACCGTCTCCAGTCTAACCGGAGATAATGAACCACAACACAGCGCCATGGCTTCGTGCCGTTTTTCTTTCTCTAACTTGTTTGTGAGTTTCCTGGTGTTTTGCTTCTCGGCCTGAGCTCATAGGGCAGGGTCCCACTGTTGACTGACCCTGCCTTTGGGGAATTGGGAAATAGAAGGTGCCTTTGAGCCTCTCCTTACAGCACCTCCCTCCAGTCCCAATGTTAAGGAAACTTGGCTTTTCTGGGTGCTGAGATGACACCTTCCCCATCTGTCTTGCCCTGCAGCCATGGAGATCAGAGGGGCCTAAATAAGGACCTAAGCCTTCATGTCATGAGTTTGGCATTCTCAGCTCAGTCCTTTTTGATAGCTCATGTGCACTGTAGAAGGCAATGATTGGGGGTGAACATACACAAAAAAGGAAGTCACCTCTCCCTCCCAGTACAGAGTGGACTCTTCAGGCCAAGGGGTGGGGGGATCTGTTGGTGGGACAGTGGGTGTGGGGCAGGACAGGATTGAGTCAATATGGAGAGGAAATCCTCTTTCATGGCATGGAGGGTGGTTCCTCCAGGGCAGGGATGGGGGTAGCACTACAGAGATAACCCAGGACTAGAGAAATAAAGAGGTTTAAGTCTCCCCTAGCCACTGGGCTTTCTAGGTCATGTTTGGGTTGCCTGTAGAAGTCTGAGGCAAGGATGCTCAGGGTTCTTTAAACAAGGAGAATGCTTGCTGACTCTCTCCCTTTGCAAGAGGGTGGTCGGTTTGGATCAGAGGTGGGGTCTGTTAACGGAGAAGCCTAACCGAGGCCAAGACTGGATGGAACATGGAAGTTAAATTCCCCCCTTCACCCAAGGGGGCAAGGGCTGGGGTTCCATCGTGGAGCTGTGAGGAGAGCTGTAGGAAGACTGAACACCTCAGTCACCCCAGGAGAGGGGGACAATTCTGGGCAAGGGAAGGAGAACAAAGGTTCTTCATCCTGTGCCTTTGAGAGCTTCCATCAGATAAAGAGTTGGGTCCAGAATCTTTCAGGTGGTTCCTGTGCAAAGTGACTGTTGTCCTTTGTTGTCAGCAGCTGTGCTGCTGGGTTGCTGAGTCCTTGAGACCTTCAGTGTAGGTTCCATGGAGCCCCCATGTAAGGGCCTGTTGCAGGCTCCTGAGAAGCTCTGGACCTAGAGTGAAGAGAGACGTCTTGTGTTCTGTTCATCCTCGGGGAACTGAAACGTTCTTGAGTGATACCCTGTTTGTCAGTGTATGGACCTGCCTTACCTTCATGCCCAGGGAAGGTCTGAGATCTTGCATCCTTACTTCCCATACGGCCCTGGGGGTTTCTTTCCTCCTAATTTGTGCCTGTGGCTTCCTGACCTGAGCAATGTCATCTCCCTGACTGGCAGCGAGAAGCAGAAAAGCATAGCCATCTCCAGCTGGAGCTCACTTGAGTGCTCATCACTTGGTCCCCATGTCTGTGGGGCTCTGTGCGAGGTGTGTTAGGGCCGCTCTGTCATTTGCTCATAGGGAGAACAAATACTTGAATGAGGGAGCTTGGAGACCCAAAGGCAGGGCCTCTCTGGGCTCCTGTTTGTGGGTAGGTGGGGCCCCTGCCACCAATCCTCTTAGTGTATTTGAAAGGGGTGGCATGCAGCAGGGAGAGCAGGTTGGAGGGGTGGAAGGAGAACCGGGCTCTCCAGCCCCATCTCTCTGCCACTCCTCCATTCTTAGGAGGGGGACACCATTGTATTTATAACCCAAGACTAGGAGGCCTTGGTTCTGTTCCTGGTTCTGCCCCAGACTCACTGTGTGGAGAAGGGCAATTTGCTTTATCTCCTCGTCTCTTCAGTTTTCCCCTTCTGGGAAACCAATGATATACCCGAGATACGTCAATGAGATTCATCTTCTGGACAGATGGCTTAAACCCCCTCATACATTTCCACCACAACTTCAACAGCCACCACCCGTCCACTAAACTCTCTCTGGAACACTCCCACACTAACCTCAACTTCCTGAACACCATCGTCAGCTTCAGCAGTGGAATCCCAGAGACAACTATAAAGAAGAAACCCCACGGATCACCATACCTACCTTCATAGATCCAGTAACCACCCCAAACACACCAAGAAATATTTTATCTACAGCCAGGCACTCAGGTATCACGGAATATGCTCCGAGGCAAAAGTCCAGGATATACACTTTAACACACTTAAAACCACTTTCACCAAATAAGACACTCCACCAGAGAAGCAGTCATCATGGAACAGGCCACCCAAATACCCTGAGAGAACTTGCTTCAGTACAGAAATAAAACCTTCTCCAACTGCACACCCCTAGCTCTCGCCTAACACCCCACACTGGAACCCTTACGGGGTATCATCAAATAACTACAACCCATACTCCATGGGGACACCGTCCAGAAAGAAATCTTTCCTGAACCCCCACTTCTGGTCTTCAGACAACCCCCCAACCTCCTCAAGCTATCATCAGAAGCAAGCTTCCCACAGACCAGGACACATCAACTCAAAGCAGCACCAGACCCTGCCAGAACAACAGATGCAAAACCTGCAGACATCTCTCCATTTCTACAGTGATCAACACCCTCCACAGCACACCTTTCAAGATCCCTGGATCCTACACATGCCTATCACAACATGTGGTGTACCTCATCCAATGCACTAAATGTCCCAGGAACAACTATGTGGGTGAAAACAGATAATCACTATGCTTTTGAATGAACTCCCATAGGGCAATGATAAAACACAAAAACACTCTATCACCTGTGGGTGAACACTCTTCACAAAGCGATCACTCTATATCTGACCTCTCAGTCCTCATCCTCAAAAGAAACCTGCACAAAACTTTCAAAAGACGAGCCTGGGAGCTTAAACTCTGCTAGACACTAAAAATCATGGTCTGAACAGAGACACTGGATTTATGGCTTATTACAGCAAACACTAGCCCCCTCTCTTTTTGTCCTATGGCTGCAAAGGTATTAATAGGCCACTCTGCCTTGAATGGTCCCTTACAATATATGCTAACTACTTATGCTAAACAATCTGTTCCACCTTGTGTTTTGCTGTGGTGCTGGGAGTACCTTTCCCAGACCTGAGGAAGAGCTCTGTGTGCCTCGAAAGCTTGTCTCTCTCGTCGACGGAAGTTGATCCAATAAAAGATATCACCTCCCACACCTTGTCTCTATAAAATCTTTGGCTGGAGGGTGCTGCAGCTGTGCAAAGTGTTATTGCTGTGGTTTACCAAGACCCACCACTAGCCGCCTCTGATATCAGGAAGGTACTAAAGGCGCAGATAGCCACAGGCAAGAGAGAGGGCAGAAACAAGAACAAGGCTTGGGGAGGTGAAGCCTTCTTAAGATGTGGCCTAATAAGGATTGACCACAAGAGAACATCAAAGCAATTGGTGCAGAACCCACGGGGAAGCTGCCTGCACTGTCACTCCTTCTCCTCAAGGCACCCAGTCCTGTCTATGGAAAGCCAATTATTCTGCAGACCTACACCCTCCTTCCCACACCCCTGCTCCATAACCGGATCTTCTCCCTCACGGCTACGAGGTGGGCATGATTGTCTGTGCTCCTCATTGCAGGCCTGTGTCTGCCAGCTCCTAGTCCACCATCACTGGGAAGGAGCTGTCAACCTCCAGTTTGGTGCACGGCAGCTATGTTAGGTTTGGCAGAACGTTGCTTTGCCCTCATAAAGGCCTCTGGGGAGGAGCAAGGGGGAAGGAGCAGAGAAAGGGCAAGGAATATTTTAAGTATAACGCTGGTGCATTTGCTATGGAAAGAAAATTCTGTTCAGTGAATGTTTTAAAGCACTTCTCCATCCCACATTCATCACCACACTGATGAGTGCCTAGGTGTGACATTTCTCCTGGATAGGTTGAGCTAGGGTGACTAAACGTCCCGATTTTTATATGCACAGTGCCAATATTCAGGCTTTTGTCTTATACAGGTGCCTTTCCCCCCACCCTGTCCCGATTTTTCACATTTGCTATCTGGTCCCCCTAGGCTGAGCATCCAGCTTTGGATTCGCTGGGCTCTATTAAGAGGCCAGAAACAAGGTGCAGAAGTGGAGGAGGAGGAGCTGTGCCCTGTGATTAGCGGCGCCTGAAGGCGTTGTAGCTGCATATATTCTAATGCTGCCAAACACGCTCTGGGGAAGCTCGCTGAGCAGTGACACTTGCAGGCCTGAGATAACAGCTGTAGCCTGGGCTCATTTGCAAGGGTCGGACGATGACCGTTACCATCATCCTGTCCAGACATCCCCCTCTGAGGCGGTCAGTACCGCTTGTGCAAACCAAATGTTTGGTGCAATGTCAAGTTGCAGTGGGGGAGGTTTAGATTGGATATTAGGAAAAACTTTTTCACTAAGAGGGTGGTGAAACACTGGAATGCGTTACCTAGGGAGGTGGTAGAATCTCCTTCCTTAGAGGTTTTTAAGGTCAGGCTTGACAAAGCCCTGGCTGGGATGATTTAACTGGGAATTGGTCCTGCTTCGAGCAGGGGGTTGGACTAGATGACCTTCTGGGGTCCCTTCCAACCCTGATATTCTATGATTCTATGATTCTATGAAATGGTGCCCTTTAGCAACACTTACGCAACCCCATTGCTTCTAATGATGCCGTATTTGAATGGAACTTAGTAAACAATGCTGTCGGTGGTGCACAAGAGTCCAGCTCCCTTTCCCTGAGCTGGGTTAGCACTGCAGGGCTGACGGGAGTAAAAAGGGCTACATTTATTTTGTCATTTAAGTGATTGGTTGTGACCTTGCATTTACATAGGTCTGTCAAGGCCAGCTCCTAAACTAGCGTAGATTGGCATAGTACCACTGAAATCAATGAAGCTACGCCAGTTTACATCAACTGAGGATCTACCATGTTGCTAAAGCATTCTGCCTTTTAGCATCACTGGGAGTGTGTTCTCTGAACCTCTTCATTTGATAGACAGGCTCTGAGTTTCCGTTTAGGTTTGGGTCTCTCCACAGAGCATGTATTCCTTCAGCTGAGCTGGTTCTATTTCCGGAGCAGCTTTGATGGGGCCTGTGCTGTGCTATGGAAATGTGGTGAGCTGGCAGGCCTGCATCCCAGTCCTGCAGGGGCGAGGGAGACACAAGTCAGTGCCTGCTATAGTAGCCGTGGGACACGTGGAAAATGGGAATTGAGATAGAGCTCAGAAACGGGGAGGAAGCTGCAGCATAAGGCTGCTGGGTGTCTAGACAAAACCAGTGCAGCTGTTTGAAAAGTAAAGTGTGTTGTGAAAACCTTGGAAATTTTCTGATTTTTGGATGGAAACGTGGGTAGGTGTTTAGTTTAGTTTTGGTTTTTTTCTTCCTTTTTTCCCCCCCTCCCCCTCTTTTTAATTTTTTTTCCCCGTTTTACCGCTGAAAAAGGTGTGCACAGAGCAGGAACGAAGGGAGAGAAAGGAGGAAATAACCAAAACCCGGGGCGGGGAAGGAACACTTTTATTTTATTTTTAAGATTTTTGGCTTTGTTTCAGAGTAACAGCCGTGTTAGTCTGTATTCGCAAAAAGAAAAGGAGGACTTGTGGCATTTTAGAGACTAACCAATTTATTTGAGCATAAACTTTTGTGAGCTACAGCTCACTTGAAGTGAGCTGTAGGTCACAAAAGCTTATGCTCAAATAAATTGGTTAGTCTCTAAGGTGCCACAAGTCCTCCTTTTCTTTTGGTTTGTTTGTTTTTCTGTTGAAAAATCAGAAAAATACCAGCTCTTGCGTGGAAAAACGTTAGCTTAAAAAAATGGGCGGGGGCGTTTAGAATTAAAAAAAAAATCAACCAGTTCTTAAAACCAGCTATCTAGAGAAGCCTGTTCGGAACCTCACAGTGCTCCTCTATTAGCCTGGTAAATAGTCAGATACTGCAGTGATGGGCTCAGTAGCAACTTGCATGGAACTCGGCAGGAGGAGCACAAGCTACAGGAGGGAAGAGTTTGGAGGAGGCACCAGGGAGTCAGTCTGTGTGCCCGTGGCTGCAATGCTAGCTACAGTTACAAGCATTTCTGTAAATAATTCTCTTAGCAAAGAGCCAGTTTAGTTTTAGAAACACGGAATCATCCTCATATTATTACCCAACTTGTGGTCCATGAAACAGGACCCCGATACCACTGAAACCCTAACATGGATAGCGATGACAGACTCTTAACTGGGAGTTAATTGGTCCAAAATGATGCTATAATAGTCTAGGTTTTGAAATGAAAATGTGACTGTCCATGGCAGCCTTGTGATGTTAATACCTAACGTTCACCCGATGTTTAGTGTGGTCGCTCTCAAATCACCTGATTGCATGTCTTTGGTTGCTTAGGTTGGTGTATAAGAAACTGGTGTGCCTCCTTTTGTACACTCGTACCCGCACACCCGTTCTGGGCCATGCACATTCCAAGCACTGGTGCTTCTAGGTCCCAGTTTTAGCCAAGGATCTGTAACCCTTCTAAGCTATCCGTGTGCTCGTTAATTATGGACACATTTGAAAGTGCCTCTCTCTCTCCTCTGCTGTGGCTGCTTGACTGTTCAGTGGGGTCTTCCTGGGCCGGTGGGTTCCCGTTCTGGAATGTGACCTTTGCAGTGTGAAGCTGCCCCCACCTGCAAACGTGGGAGATGTGAGCAGCGTGTAGAATCAGAATGGAGGGATGTGGATGTGACCATGGTTATAGTTTTGGCTGAGTGTGGTGAAGTGCCAGGTGCCTTCCAAGGGCAGACCCACCACTGTCTGTACCATGTTTCGTACACAGTCCTAGAGCCTTTACATTCAATCCACCTGGCAGGGTGAACACCACTGAACAAACACTGAGTTTCCATGAAGTTCCAGGTCTCTAGATTTCGCAACCCCTACCCCTGTGACTGTCACTGCCAAAAGCTGAGTCGGGTTCATTGTGGCATCGGCCTCATCCTTTAGTCACATCCGTCTCCCATGGCAGTCATGTCTCATCCCATTGCCTAGCATTTCCCAATGCCTCTCTTGGCTGCCAGGCAGCTTTGGATGCTGAGGTTTTTGCTTTAGTAATCAAATGATGATGATTAAGCTTTGGGAGAGATTCATGAGTCCCTTGGAAACTTGGGATCACCGAGCAAATGCTTTCCAGTAAGACATTTGCTTTAAAGAGAACTTGTTTGTGCACCTGTGGATCTCCCTGTATTCATCCCCTCTCCTGGGGGTGCTTTAAACGAGATGCCTTATGATGGTGGTTGTAGCATGATAGGTGCTTTGTAAATAGGAGTGAACACAAGGGCCGTGCCCTGAACAGGTTGTATTGTCAATAAAATACCAATTCTCACATGGCCTCCCATCGCCTTAGTACCTGAGCAACTCAGGCACACTAGTAAATTCATCCCCAACATTTCTGTGAGATAGGGATGGTTCATCCCCATTTTATAGATGGGAAACTGCGGCATAGACAGACCAAGGGCTTGTTCCAAAGCCTACTGGAGTCATTCTGTTCACTTCAGATCAGGATCTGTGTGACTTGTCACAGGAAGCCTGAAGCAGAGGCAAAAATTGAACCCAGCTCTCCTGAGTCCCAGTCCAGTGTGTTAATCACTAGACCATCCTTCTTCTTACATGCTGGGCAGGGAATAAGATGAAATTAGAAGCAAAGGAATTCAGCGGGGAAGTTTCACGTGGATCATGTTCGGGCAATGATTTTTGGTTGGATGGCTTTATTTGTAATGCTCTGGTTTGTGTTCTCTGCTGTAGGAGCATGGGGGGGATGCAGGCATCTTGGAAGGAGAAATTTGAAGAGGGAGACATGGCAGACCGGGTCAGGGAAGGGGGATTCAGACATTAGGCACCTGCAAGGAAGAAGGGCCGGAGATGAGGGTGGGAAGACTACAGGGAGTGGGGTACAGCATTGTCAGGGTCTGTCCTTTACAGTGTGTTTGTACAGCAGCGAGCACAATGGGGCCCTGGCCTGCCTGGCTTCTAGACATTACTGCAGAATAAATGTTTAATAATCGGTGATAACTGGGTTGGGTGGAGCTCCCCCATAGCAGCCTGGGTATTTGGAAAGTCGCTTGGTATTAGGAATTCTCATTGTTTTCTTGCTCTTCGCCATGGGTCTGTAGACATCTGTTGTCTCTTGTTTTTTACTTAGACTGCAAGCTCTTTTGGGCAGGGACTATCTTTTTGTTCTGTGTTGTATACTTCACCTAGGACAGAAAGGTCCTGGGCCATGACTGTGGCTTCTAGGTGCTACAGCAACACAAATAATAAATCACATACTATCAACCCCTACAGTACATTTGCCGCACCAGATCAAACCACGGATGCCTACACCCTGGCTTTCACACTGTGTCATCAATGCACACCTTATCCAGAACAGATGCTCTGGGCAGCACAAGTCAAACTGCATTCTGCCCCTTTTTGGAATCTGACACACTTGCTGAAACAGTGCTGAGCGTGGTTTGCCTTTGTCTATGTCATGTTCAGCTGCTCCCACTGCTGACACCCATTGTCAGCAATGGCTAAGTTTCCTTGTGCAGATAAAATTTCAGAGAGAGCATGCTGGAGTTTGTTCTTTCAGGTGAATCATCAACAGGATCATTTGCTCAATTCCCATCCCATCCACTTACACCTGTGCAAACCCATGTGAGGCAACGGGGTTGTACAGATGTCACTGGGTGCATCATCTGAAGATTGAGGTTACAGGGGCAAACCATCCCGATGTGTAGAAAGAATAGTAAATATGGCAGGCGACCAGCTTGGCTTAACAGTGAAATCCTTGCTGATCTTAAATACAAAAAAGAAGCTTACAAGAAGTGGAAGATTGGACAAATGACCAGGGATAGTATAAAAATATTGCTCAGGCATGCAGGAGTGAAATCAGGAAGGCCAAATCACACCTGGAGTTGCAGCTAGCAAAAGATGTTAAGAGTAACAAGAAGGGTTTCTTCAGGTACGTTAGCAACAAGAAGAAAGTCAAGGAAAGTGTGGGCCCCTTACTGAATGAGGGAGGCAACCTAGTGACAGAGGATGTGGAAAAAGCTAATGTACTCAATGCTTTTTTTGCCTCTGTCTTCACGAACAAGGTCAGCTCCCAGACTACTGCACTGGGCAGCACAGCATGGGGAGGAGGTGACCAGCCCTCCGTGGAGAAAGAAGTGGTTCGGGACTATTTAGAAAAGCTGGATGAGCACAAGTCCATGGGGCTGGATGTGTTGCATCTGAGAGTGCTAAAGGAATTGGCGGGTTGTGATTGCAGAGCCATTGGCCGTTATCTTTGAAAACTCATGGCGATCGGGGGAAGTCCCAGACCACTGGAAAAAGGCTCATGTAGTGCCCATCTTTAAAAAAGGGAAGAAGGAGGATCCTGGGAACTACAGGCCAGTCAGCCTCACCTCAGTCCCTGGAAAAATCATGGAGCAGGTCCTCAAGGAATCAATTGGAGGAGAAGAAAGTGATCAGGAACTTTCAGCATGGATTCACCAAGGGCAACTCATGCCTGGCTAGTCTAATTGCCTTCTATGATGAGATAACTGGTTCTGTGGATAAAGGGAAAGAAGTGGACGTGTTGTTCCTTGACTTTAGCAAAGCTTTTGACACTGTCTCCCACAGTATTCTTGCCAGCAAGTTAAAGAAGTATGGCCTGGATGAATGGACTAGAAGGTGGATAGAAAGCTGGCTAGATTGTCGGGCTCAACGGGTAGTGATAAATGGCTCCATGTCTAGTTGGCAGCCGGTATCAAGTGGAGTGCCCCAAGGGTCGGTCCTGGGGCCGGTTTTGTTCAATATCCTCATAAATGATCTGGAGGATGGTGTGGATTGCACCCTCAGCAAGTTTCCAAATGACACTAAACTGGGAGGAGAGATAGATATACTGGGGGGTAGGGATAGGATACAGAGGGACCTAAACAAATTGGAGGATTGGGCCAAAAGAAATCTGATGAGGTTCAACAAGGACAAGTGCAGAGTCCTGCACTTAGGACGGAAGAATCCAATGCACCGCTACAGACTAGGGACCGAATGGCTAGGCAGCAGTTCTGCGGAAAAGGACCTAGGGGTTATAGTGGACGAGAAGCTGGATATGAGTCAACAGTGTGCCCTTGTTGCCAAGAAGGCCAATGGCATTTTGGGATGTATATGTAGGGGCATTGCCAGCAGATCAAGGGACGTGATTGTTCCCCTCTATTCGACACTGGTGAGGCCTCATCTGGAGTACTACATCCAGTTTTGGGCCCCACACTACAAGAAGGATGTGGAAAAATTGGAAAGAGTCCAGCGGAGGGCAACAAAAATGATTAGGGGACTGGAACACATGAGTTATGAGGAGAGGCTGAGGGAACTGGGGATGTTTAGTCTACGGAAGAGAAGAATGAGGGGAGATTTGATGGCTGCTTTCAACTAGCTGAAAGGGGGTTCCAAAGAGGATGGCTCTAGACTGTTCTCAGTGGTAGCAGATGACAGAACAAGGAGTAATGGTCTCAAGTTGCAGTGGGGGAGATTTAGGTTGGATATTAGGAAAAACTTTTTCACTAGGAGGGTGGTGAAACACTGGAATGCGTTACCTAGGGAGGGGGTGGAATCTCCTTCCTTAGAAGTTTTTAAGGTCAGGCTTGACAAAGCCCTGGCTGGGATGATTTAATTGGGGATTGGTCCTGCTTTGAGCAGGGAGTTGGACTAGATGACCTCCTGAGGTCCCTTCCAACCCTGATATTCTATGATTCTATGATTCTATGATGAGGTTGCAGAGGTGACACTGAGGGCCACATTTGGATTGCAGAACCTGTTGAGATTGTCAAAGGGAAGAGCCCAGACTGAGTCTAAAATCCCAGGTTGAGTTTGTGGTTGAGTTTGTAGTTGAGTTGCTCTTGAGTCCTGTAAAGAGAACAAACCCTGAGCCCTATGATGCCATTTTCCAGAGCAGAACTGCTCTTTAAGGAGGGATTTGAAGGTGAGAGTTCCCCGCAGACTTCAGGTTCCTTTCTGATCTGTCTCTCTTGATCTGTTTACTTCCTAAAGCATGAACGTTATTGTTATTACCTTAGTTACATAGCTACTGATGTTATTTGTGGTCATGACTTTATCCAGACACAGTATTTGTCTTTAAGACCTCCTGCAACAGTGAGTTTCACAGGTTGAGTGTGAAGCAGTGTTCCATGTGATCTCACAGAACTTCTAGCCCACTGTGTTGCATGCCCTCTTGCATATCCACCAGTTGGCTACTTGGAGCACCCCAGGAGGTAAAGAATACTCTCCTGGAAGGACCACTCCTATGCCCCTGTGGACATCTGCTTTGTACCTTTTCATCTTCCATACCCCACTTTACTGCTACTGCCCCTTTGGCTTTGAGAGAGAGAAATTTTCAGTTTGCACCACACACTGCTCCCCCAGTTCCCTGGCCAGCATACAAATATGGTCACCACATACTCCCATGTCTGCCTCGCGTATGTTGGCAAGTTGTCATGATGGCAATAAGGTCAACTCAATCAGACCACGTGGGTTGGGATGCAAAGAAGTGAAATGCAAAGGACATCCCAGCACAATACAATGGGCCAGTGGGTGCTGCGGGCTGGACATAATGAGCCTGACCCTTGCAGTCCTTTCTTGGGCAAAAGTGCCATCAGTTTCAATGTGAGTTTTGCCAAAGCTTGGCGCAAGGATGGACTAGTGGTTAAGACACTGAATTGGGATGCTGATTTAGGTTCGGTTCCTGGCTCTGCCACAGATCATCTTGGGTGATCTCAACCACTTAATCTACTCTGTGCCTCAGTCCTCAGCTTTAAACGGGGGATGATACGTCACTATCTCACAGGGTTGTTGTGAGGATAAATCCAGTAGTGAGGTGCTCAGGTGCTCCAATAGTGGGGGGCCATATAAGTACCTGCTTGGATAGACAGTTGGGCCCAATGACTGGGAACGAGCGGGAGAGACGTTCCCCTCCCATGTCCCCTGGTGGTTTTACCCAGCCTTGATGTTCAGTGTGCTCCTTGCTTCTTACCCACTGGACTTGAGGAGACTGCTAATTTGCCAGCAACTCAGAAGGCATTCCTGTGCTGTCTCCTGCCAGCACTGCACTGAAGTAGGTTTTAGCCATGTTCTCTGAGCCAGTGGTTCTCCAGCCTTTTTAAAGCTACGGCCCTCTTTGTAAGGGAGTGACCCTCATGTGGGCCCAACAGCCTGGTCCCCAACAGCTTGGTATTAAAAAAAATATCCTGATGCAGACACCAGAGAAGAATCTGCGGGGCCCTGATGACAATGGGACCATAGCTAGGGAACTCTGCTCTTCACTCTCTCTGCCAAGGTGATTTGAATTCTCATCAGCCGAGGTGACTGCCTGGCGCTCTAGGTTTCTTTCTCCTTGCTTCCTAATGGAGTTACAGGGATGCTTCTGTGGCTCTGTATTTGCTGGATGGTACAGATGGAGAGACCGCCCATCACCAGGGCAGAGGGGACACTTCCGGGGATGATGAATTCATTCACCCTGCCGTCCGTGGGAGTGGGCAGGCGAGCCCATGGAATCCATATGGCTAGAGAGTGAGGCTCAGGTGTGAGATGAGGGGGAGCTCCCAGGGGTGATGGCTCTGGCTCTGTATGAGCGCTGTCCACTCTCAGCCCTAGAGGCAGCTGGAGTCTCCACTGGCAGAGAGACGAGGCTTTTTGACGTTAGGGAATTTGGGGGTGGTGGGAGGGGGAAGGTTACTCTGCTCCCTCGCTCTCCCACTCGTGGGAAGGTCTCTGTTTTCCCTCTCTCCTTGCTGTGAAATGGTTAAATTCCTTTCCAGCTGAGCTGGCAAACGGAGCCCAGGCATATTAGTCAGATCACAGTGGGGGGGGAGGAGAGAGGAGTGGCTGGGGTTGAGAACTGCAGAGCGCTAGTCTCAGGGGCTCTGAAGTGCAGGGAGGGAGGCTCGGCAGGAGTTGCTGCTTCCCAGAAACTTGATTATTTTTAACCCAGGAAGGGGGGGGGGGCATAGCTGGAGGACTGGCAAACACGTTGTTGGGGTTGAAGAAGCTTCGGGGAAGGTGAGGAGGCACCTTTGGAAGGAGAGAGCTGCCCATGATAGGTGCAGTTCTGCTGAAGACCCATGCCAGAGCTGCCTGCCCTGCCCTGCTAACCAGGGGCGCTTCCCTGGCCTGGCAAACGCTTGACTCCCCGATGGTGGGCAGAGAGTGCTCCAGCAGATCTGGTGGGAAATGCCCCATGCTCCCCTTTGTGCAATGGGAGAATCGCTGCTCTCCAGCTCTGGATGGAACTGGGACACAGATTCCCTGATGGACTGAGAGAGACTTCAGGAGGTTCTCCGTCCCCAGCATGTTATATCTTTCCTCCAGACCAGCCTTGGAAAGGAGCCGGGGTGGGGCAGGGCACACCCCCACCAACAAGAAGCTGGCTCTGAACCCTGAAAGCACCTGTCTTTTGTATCCCCCTCACTTGGGAAAGCCTTTCCCAGGGAGCAGCCGCTTTCTGAAAGCCCATGGGGCCTGTGTTTGGAGGCCCAGGCCCCTTTTCATGCAAAACACCTGCTGATAATTGGGCTAAAGCAGAGCTTCTTCCCTCTCCCTTTTGGGACATGGAAGCTCCCTTTACACCACGTGTGATCTCATGCTATCCCAGCCCTGTGCATCATATATCACCAGCCTACTCCCAAATGTGCCCTGGAAGCCAGTGCTTATGTCCTCAGGGAAGGAGCGTGGTGCAGCAGAGTGGATCTCTCACGGCAGTGGAAGTAGGGAGTTTCTTTGTACTGACTAGAAGGAAGAAGGGTGACAGAGATGCTAGCCAGGGCATTTTTGTAAAGAACCTTCCATTCCCACCGGCCGGGGCAGAAGGGCAGCTGTACTCGGTTCTAGATGTAAAGTCTTCTAGCCTGAAATTCTCATGAGATGTGGAGGACCATCATGGAGGCTGCAGGCTCATAGGGCGTGTCCCTAGGGGACCCCACCTTCATGTTTGCCTGGCCCACGAGCCCCTGAGAGATGAGTTACCAGCTGTACTAAACAGCTGATGGATTTGCCCACCCCAGAGATTCACATCTGAGTATGTAGGGCCTGATGCAAAGCCCAGTGCAGGGAATGAAGAGATTCCTGTTGACTTCAGTGGGCTTTGGATCAGGCCGTAAGTTTAGAAAGCCACAAACACCTGCCAATTCATTGTTCATCAAACTTGTAACATCAGATTCAAATGCTACAAGTCGTGGCTCCCCTCAAACATCTCATCCCTTCATCAGAAAACCCCCTATTTACTAAGCTTTCCTGAGCTGTTTTCCAGACCTGACCTATTTACAAGACTTCCAGCTGCCGTGGGGGGGAAATCGGGTTGGGAACTGACTCATTCTCCCTGGTCCCGCTGAGCTGCCCCATAAATTGCTGAATCTGGGGTGGGGCCCCAAGCAGCCACTTGTGCTGTAGGCCGGATCTGCATTCCTCCCCACCGCCCTGCTTGTTGTCTTGATCGCTTTGCGCCTGAATGACCAAGAGGTGACACCGGAGTCATTTACACTAGGAGTCTGGAGTAGTTCTGGGAAAAGTCAGGTCACTGTTTCAGCTGTGATTCAACCCGAGCGCCCATGAGATAGAAATATGGCTAAGGTACTCAAAGTATACGAGGGAAATCCCTTAAGAGGTTAAGCTAGCAGTAGGTTGCCATTGTCCAAGTGCTCCAGGTCTGCTGGGAATGGGAATCTTGGCTCTTCTGGGTTTTAGATTGCAGAGCTCAATGGACTCCAGCAGGCTCTGTGGTACAATGGATAGCACTTTGGACTTCTAGATCAATGACAGGTGAAGTCATTCAAAGGTTGTGGGTTTGAGTCCTAAGAGAGTCATATGTTGGGAGGTTGTGGAATCTCCATCATTGGAGATTTTTAAGAGCGGGTTAGACAAACAACTGTCAGGGATGGTCTTAAACAATACTTAGTCCTGCCAGGAGTGCCGGGGACTGGACTAGATGATCTTTCGAGCTCCCTTCCAGTCCTATGATTCTATGAAAGTGGTCTGTTGAGTCAGTGAGTAAGATGCAGGTTTAGGTGGAGAGCAGTCTGGAATAAGAAGCAATGTGCCGCTAATCTGGAGAAGTTTTTGGGAGTGTCTCAAGATGAGGGCAGGGTTCCCCGCCACCCCCATTGAGTTGCACCTTGGGTCTCTGCTTGGGCTAGAAACAAGTATTATTGCCAATGGTGAAGGAAGTTACGTTTACCAGGACAAAAATTTACATGGGCCATAAACTTTCAAGTTTAAGGGCATAAACCGGTCACCAGCTCCCTAGGATTAAGGAGATATTTCCTCCTTGGGTAGATTATTCTTCAAAATCCATTATGGGTTGATTTGCACCTTCCTCTGTATTGGTCGCGATCAGAGCCAGGATTCTGGATTTGATGGGAGCACTGGTCTGACCCAACACAGCAGTTCATTTGTTCCAAAGAAATATTCCCATGTTTGCACAGTTCTCAGGGGGAAAATGCTCTCCATGGGTGTGTCCCTCTGCCCAAGTGAGTGTTACATTGATCACGGACAGAGCTGGTCTGGAAATGGGTTTTTGTTCCTATGAAAGGTTTTGCTGGAAATGTGGGAGGGGAATCTATTCTGTCTCTGAAATATTTTCATTCTGGAAAAAAAAACACCCAATTTTTGACAGAAACCCAGAATTCTTTTTGTCAAAAATGGACATTTCCATTTTGACCCAAAAGCCAATTTTCATAGGAAAACATTTGGAACAAACGATTTCTATCCGCTGTAATCAGGGCCCGTTTTGGAGTCTGCGTCACTTTTACCTCACTGGAGTGCAGTGAGTGACACCAGCTCTTTAAAATGTCCCCAAAATGATCCGTGTGAAGAGGATAAAGAAGAAGAAAGAGGAAGAGCACCGGGGCGGGGGGTCATCAGTGGGGGGGGGGGGCAACACTGAACAGCAGGTGGTGAGGGAGAAGCCCCTGAGAGCCGGCTCACATAGGCCCTGTAGAGTGAAACGAGGCCATGAGTTTGGGCAGGCTTCACCCCAGTTTGGCCACTTCCTGCTTTACAATATGGGTGGCTGGGCGTCACTGTGGCTGTATCCCTTTTCTGTAGGCAGATGCAGCAGGCAGGCAGGGGAGAATTTCCATTCGGTCCCAGACCTCCTGTAGCTGCTTTATCTCCAGCAGAAAACGCTAGGAAATTCAGACCAGGGCAGCACCATCCCCACTAGAGTGTGTCCCCGAGCTGTCAGGTGTCTCCCCTTCTCTGCAAGTCTCAGACACTCTTATCAGAGTGAGTTCACTTTTTGGTCACCAGCCCAGCTGCTCGGAGGAGAAGATGAATTTCCTTTTAGGACTGCACTAGGCAGCTGAGGATACTCTGTCCCCATGTGACGCTCAGAGCCATTTCATCCTGTTTTCCGTCTCCTCCCCTTATCTCAGCAGTCTCTGCTTCATTTCCCAACTGCTCATCATGAGTCGCTGGGATCTGAATTCTTAATGGACGTGCAAGCCTGTCTCAAGGTCATAGGAAGGGGTCCACCTTCAGGGATGGCCCCTCCCTCTGTCGCACCAATTGCTTCAACTTGTAGGGCACCTGCCTGATGGTCCCCCAAATGTTTCTACATCATGTTTGGGGAGGCAGGTCCTCTTTCTGCCCCTTTGTCATATTGTCTGCCCCGCCGCGCTTCACAGGATTACTGAAGCTGCTAGTAGCTGCTTGCAGAGCCAGTGGTAGTGATCATGTTTTGCATCCATCTGGGTCGCTTGTGTCTACGGACAGAGACGGACTCCAGTGGGAAGCCCCCATGGTGACATCAGTGCAGTAAGGACTGCACGGCAAAAATCTTTTGGCCATCCTCTCTAGGAGGTACTGGCAGTTGGTTCCCACCAGTACAGCTAGACTGGGATTTCTGGTAAAGGGGTGGCATTTCTGTGACTCTCAGCCTGTTCTTTGCTTTAAATCCCTCCCTGGGGCCTTGCACATTCCAGACCTATGGAGAGCAGAGATGGGTTGGGGGGGAAAGGCCCTTGAGGCAGAAGGCCTGAAAGGGGAAGGTCTGAAAACTCTTCTGAGACAAACTAGGGTGGAAAGGAGGACAGAGAAGAGAAAGGGGAGGTTGGAAGGGAGCAGGGAGGAAAGGTAAGGAGGAGTGGGGGAATGGGGTCTGTCGTCTCCTACTCTCTTTTCCTCCATTCTCTTCTTTCTTAACAACTCTCTTTTCCCTTTATCCTTGTCCCTTTTGCCCTTCCACTCCTCACGGCTTCCCTCGAGCAGTCTTATTCCTTCCCTTCTCTGGGTGGCTGGTATTTTACAGACAGGATAGCCCCTTCCATCCAGAGCTCAAGAAGGAGGCTGGAGGGGAAGCAGGCTGCCCACAGGAGAAACTTGACCTCTGGGTCAAGTAGGGGAGAGAGGTTCTGGGGCTGACTAGCTGTGTCCCTCCGTATGAAATCCTAGATCTTGCCTGGGGCTGACAGTGGTGCTGTGACTAGTGACAGGGTACCTGGTATGCAGGGAAAAGTGTCTGTTACAGTGTCTAGTTATAGGGGCAGGGGACTGGGCACTATATACCCTGGATTGTGAGTCTTCCTGACTCTGTCACTTATTCCTTATGTGGCCTCAGTTTTCCCATCTGTAAAAAGGGGTTAAAACTACCTACTACCTGTCTGCCAAGATTGCTGTGAGGCCCTCAGATGAAAGACCACCACAGTGCCCAGTGTCGCTGTTCTTTGTCTCCCTGGTGGGTTGCGTGGAGCCTCAGGTTGCCATAAGGACACCAGGGCTGAGTTTGGCCAGACCACTGGGATTGTTGCTGGGAAGAAGCTGACCTGGCCCTTGTTCTCAGGTGTCCATGGTTCCGAGCCGCCCCTGCTCTCGCCCTGCCCTGTGCCCAATGCAGCACATCAGCATCAGTCCCCTTCTCCACCGCCTCTGCACACCTCCTCCCTTAGCCCCCAGTTTTGCCACTGCTCCAACTGGTTCACCCACTGCCGGGGCTGGCCAGGGGGAATTACAGGGAAGTGGCTGAACACTACCCTGGCTAATGGGGCTTTACCCCACCCTCCTGGACAGCCCCCCCGCCCCCCTTTTCAGCCCAGCCCAGCCCAGCAATCACCTTGGTCGGGCTCCAAGCTCTTCTGCGTATGCTCTACTGTCTACTGCGTATTTTGCTTGCCCACTCCACGGGGTAAGTTGTGCTGGTATTTGCCTGGAGGGCTGGGGGAGGCGGAGGGCGACTGAGAGAGACCCTGGCGCTGGCAGGAGACTAGCTCTCTGCTGGTAGGGTATTTTTTCTTTCATTTTTTTCTCTTTGTTAAGCTCCCTTTCAGCTGCAATGGCAATGCCTGGGTGTTCTGAGCTGACAATAATTGCTGCAGTCTAGACAGTGTCTGGTATGAGGCACACGGAATCAAAGAGGCCCCTTCTCTCGCTGTGACTTTCACACATGCTCCCTTGGTTGGTCTCCTTCTTTCTCATATGTTTCCTTGGTCTCTCTCTCTCTCTCTCTTTCTGTTTTTTTTTTGTTTTTGCCCCCCTCTATTTGCCTCTCACATAGGCAGAGGAGAGAATGCAGCAGTGTCTCTTGCCCTCCCCCCTCTGTCTGTCTCTCCTGTGTTCCCTTCTTTTTGTCCTCTTGCACGCTCTCTCTTTCTCGTATACCCTCCTCTCTCTCTTTCCTCCACCCTCTGCTTCACATTCTTCACTCCCAAACCTAGGTGGAGAAGCTGATTCACTCTGTAGGAGGACAAGAGTGAGCGGGTCAGGCTCTCCCTTTTAGAAGGGATGTAACTCTTTCTTTGCCTGCTCAATTTTCACTCTCTTTATCCTCCACTGCCTGACTCCCCCGACTTGAGCCTGAGCACAATTTGTTGCTTGGCACAATTGTCCAAAAGCTGCCAAGTCCATTATTTGCAGCAGGCAGAGCCAGCACTCGGTGCACAAGACCTGGCCATTAAGCTCTCCACTCTGCCAGCTCCCACCGGGGCTGGGTTATTCTCTCTTCCTTCAGACCAGAGGTTCCCACCTGGTATTGCTATTGTAATAAGACTGTGGGAGGAGAGAGAGCCATCCAGGGACCTTCAGCCCGATGGCAGGGTGCCCAAAAAAACGGCAAATCGTGCACAAAGCTAATCAGCTGCAGGGGTTTATATCTGTTGAGTTCAAATGACTAGCGGGTTCTGTAGGTCCAGGCAAATCTTAGCACCAGGTGTATTTAACTTTGTTAGAAATACTGATGACCGTGTAGCTGCATGTTTGGAGTGGCTGTGACACCCTGCCAAGTGGCCAGTGAGGACCTCGTCACCACAAATATTGGGCACCCCAAGCTTAATCGGGATGGCCACCCATCCTGTATTTCAAGAGACGTTCCTCATTTGGTGCCTAATGTTCCATGACCCTATTGGACAAACAAAGTATATTCCCAAGCAGCAATCGTACACAGGTCATATGATGTGCCATTGTGGGGCGCTGTCCCTGAGAAATAGACTTTTGCCCTGTCTTTTTCGTATCCTTATTCTTCATCTCCTTGACACATAGGTGGTTACCCTAGGCCTATTGGATACCCATCTGTGGTTCCCAGTACCTGCCTGCTCTTCTAAATGAACCTGGAGTTCCCACAGATTGCTACAGGGTGGCTTCTGATACGGGTGTTGGGCCATTGGTGTTTTACCTTTCTGGCTGCAGTGAGAATATTACAAGCTAAGTAGCAAAGATTAAGAGAGTCTATTTGCTGCCTCCCCTTCAGATGCATGTGATTGCTGCAGGTCGTCTTCTTGACAGAGCCCTTGGTTAAAGAGAATAAACCCTCGTGAACAGTTTGACATCCATTCCCAGACTGCAGCCGGCTCGGGACAGGATCGCCCATGCTCCAGCACGCTTGCCTCATGGCAGCACTTCCCTTCTCCCAGCCCACCCTGCATGGGCCACGGCAATCATTGTGCAGCATCTTTTGGAGCTCAGTGCACAACCCCAGGCAAGCATGCAGCTCCTCTGCTATAAAGCCCGTCATGTGCCTGCTGACGTAATGTTGATCATATACCACAAAAAGCAAATCTCTTTCTGGGGTGTATTTACCGGCATGTCGTGTGTAAGACACGAGAAGTAATTGCCCCACTCTAGTTGGCAGCGGGGAGGGCTCAACTGAAGCACTCCGTCCAATTCTGGGTGCTGTACTTTGGGAAAGATGTGGGCAAATTGGAGACAGTCCAGAGGAGAGCACCAGAAATGATAAACGGTTTAGAAAACCTGACCTATGAGAAGAGATTAAAGAAACGGGGCACGTTTAGTCAAGATTGAGGGGGGACCTGAGGACAATCTTCCAATATATTAGGGGTGTTATAAAAAGTCTAGTGATCAATTGCTCTCTATAGCCATTAAAGGTAGGACAAGAAGTAATGAGCTTAATTTTCAACATGGGAGATTTAGGTTAGATATTGGGAGAAATTTTTGAACTCTAAGGGTAGTTAAGCTCTGGAATAGGTTTCCAAGGTGGGTGTGGAATCCCCCTCATTAAGGGTTTTTAACACCCATCAGGGATGATCTAGGTTTACATGGTCCTGCCTCAGCACAGGAGCTTGGAGAGGTGACCTCTCAAGGTCCCTTCCAGCCCTACAATTTCTATGATTCGATCCCACATTAGGAATTGAATGTGGGGGAAACACCTCCCTAGCATTCATAGAATCCACCCTCTAAAGGCTTCACTCAGGGACTCTGTTCGTCCATTCCAGCTTTCTAGCCAATCAGAGGGACTATAATTCCCTGGCCATCCACCCAGTGACATGTCTGGGCTTTGTGCCAGGGCTCTGTGGCACACGTGATGCTCACAAAAGGGTTAATTTGTATGAGGCAGCTGCTTGCACAAGCAGCCTGCCCTGTGCCCTGGGGGGTAAGATCAGCCAGTTAGAATGTGATCCGATGAAGTAATGCTTGTAACTTGAGATCCTGCTGGGGCGAGTCGGTAGGTGGAGTTACTGTGGAACCCGATAGAACTGGAATTCGCCCTCTGCAGCCTGCTTGGGCAGTTTCAATGAAGCTCAGTGGAATTTGACTCTCTCATTCAATGCAATCAGCTGATGTTTTCCTAGCTTGACAATGGACTTCTAATAGCCCCTGATCTCTGGCCAAAAGGCCCTTTCCCCATAAGGCTCTAATGATAATTAATAGCTCTTCTATAGCGCGTTTCAGGCTGATCAGAATCCCGGTACATCACGGAGACCCGCGTTGACGAACAAAACACTCCTGACTCCCAATTTAATAACATTATTTCCTGTAACAGCAGTACTCCTTCTCCTGCTCGGCCCCAGCCACTCCAATCCCTTTCTCAGGTCTCTCTTGCTTTGGATTGGGAGAGATCGATATGTTCTATGGGTTGGCGTGGTATGCTAGTCCTGCCCCCAGCAGCAGCGGGCAGGCATGGGCATACATTGGCCGCTGGGGCTCACTCACTCACAAGCTGCTGCGGCCGGGTGGGGGAAGAGGATGTCGACAGACTCCATGGTGGTTCCAGGCATCTCTGTAGCTCTAGGCTGGGAGCGTGGCTGCCGAGCACATCCAGCAGAGACGCCTCAGGGAGGTGGTGGCATGTGCCCCTGACCAACCCCAGAGCTCCCGGAAATGAATTGGAACATGTCGGTAACTACGGCGCTTTTCACCAGTACATTGCAAAATGCTTGGCCAAGGGCGTCAGTATCGTTATCCGGGACGCAGAGGCCCAGGGAGGTGAAACGACTTGCCCAAGATCACCCAGCAGGGCCGCAGCAGAACTAGGATTAGATCCTGGGAATTCTCTTTCTCGAGGGCATGGCTGGCGGGCCTTGCTCATTGCTCCGGGTCTAACTGATTGCCATATACGGGATGAGGAAGGAATCCCCCCACCCCGGTCAGGTTGGCAATGACCCAGGGAGGCGGGGTTCATCTCCCTCTGCAGCATGGAGCGTGGGGTCACTTGCTACGATCACTCAATATCTCCGACCATTTCCTGCCATTGCATTGGCCTCGAGCAGTGGTGCACCTCCATCTCTCCTGTTCTCTGCCTGTGACATGCAGTAGTTTAGTGTCCTCAGGACTGTAACACTTGGTCTAATTCTGGTTGTTGACTTTGTTTGGAGGTGGCTGGGTGGTATTTGGTGGCCTATGATATATAGGAGGTCTGATTAGATGATCTGGTGGCATGGGCAGCAGGTGAACCTTCGCTTTGGAGAGCTGGCCTGCTGGCCCCATCCCTTCTGCCTGCCGGCCCCATCCCCCAGATGCCGGAGCCCCGAAACCCGGCCCCCATAACAGGAGGAGCCCTGAGTCTCCCGTAGCCACAACCAAAGGAGCCCAGGCTCGCCCCCCCAGCTCCTCCCAGGCCAGCCCCCCCAGCCCCTGCGCTGGGCTAAGTTGAACCTCCCCCTGAGCACTGGATCGAGCCACTCTTGCCTAAGTACCCCGCCTGAGCTCTGAGCGGAGCCGCTCCTCCCCGGTCGAGTGCCAGGCAGAGCCGACAACCCCAGTGCCCGGTCAAGCTACCTCACTTCCCTGCCAGACCCCCATGCCCACAGCATCCTTTCTCACTCCCCTGCCCCCGAGGAGAAGTGACTCATCGAGCAGCAGGGACCAGAGCTGGAGATGGAGTGCAGGTAGGCACTGGCAGACGGCAGCAGGAGGGTGGGGCCTCGGAAGGGGCGGGGCCACCGCGGCCCAGATGTCCCTTGTGGACGGCTGCGCCAGGCAAGGCTCTGCCCTTCCTGGCCTATTATACCAGCCACCCATTTCTGGCGTCCCTTCTTTGACTCTCTGACTCTGTTATACCGATATGATTAGAGACCTCGAGCTGTGAGAGTGCAGCAAACAGCCTTGTATCTGAGACAGCTTTCTAACAGACACTGTATGAAGTAAAAGAACAACAGTCCTTGACTGGACCACAGAAATAGGGCTAAAGAACCCAGCAGTGTCAGACATGACAAAATCACCCCCTAATGCCATTACATTACTTATACCTGTAAATACCTCTTATTAAAATCTGCCCCCATGGCTACATTTTGAAAGGCGGGCACCTGCTGTGCCTGCAAACGCCTCGCTCTGCACACAAAATGGGCAACTGTGCACCTGAGATCTCACTGGCAAGTGCATTTTCCCAGTCTGTGCATTGGAAAATCTGTTTCCACATGTAGCTGCAGGGGGGTGGACGGGATGGATGTGGGTGCAAATTTTGCCAGCCCAAGCAAATGTAGCTGGTAACATTTCACCGCGGTGAGAGATGCAACCAGCAGCCCCTCTCTTGAATTTTTCTTGTGCTCCTCAGCCATTTCCAGAGAGCCAATCATTGCTTCTATTGGAGCCCTTGAATTTAGAGATTGTCATCATCATGTGCTCATCCCAGATCCTAAGTGCTGAACTGAATCCCTCCTTCTGTGAGCCAAGGGTTGAAATGGGTGGCAGAGGACAGAGGGATGCCTAAGATGTGCTAATAGTCACCTGGGATTTCATACCCACCATTCTTATTTAATGCACTTCTGGGAGCTGCTCAGATCCTGCAGTGAGTAGAATTCTGGAGCATGTGCTCATCTTGCTGTTAAAGGATCCCTCCTGCAAGACCCTGAATTTGTGGTTCACTGGGAGGGTGTTGCAGGTGAAATCACTGGGTATTGTTTCCTTTGTGAGTTGCCTGGAGTTCAGCTGGGTTTACCCATGTAAACACCATGTTGTTGGCACTTTACTCCAATAACTGCTTAGCTGGCAATTTGCATCTCCTTACCCAATATGCTTTGCATCCCAGTTCTGCTCTGCATGATTAGTTCTCGAGAACAGCCTGATTTACTGAATATTCTGTGCCAGGATTGTTGCTAACAGGAGAGATCCAAGATGAGAAGCTTCAGGGTAAAAGAAATCCAGTGACCAAAATGTAATAAAAACAGGGTTCTACGTGCTCTGAAAAATTCTCCATTTTGTGGGGGAGCCATACAGTCCAATCAAAGACGTAAGTAAATGTAGATGGTCATAAATGTATTATCTGCATTTCCCTCTGGTGGCTAGTGCACAAAGAAGGTAACAGCCTACTACTGCTATCTTGGAATTACTCCTTCAGTTCAAGTGGCAGAGGACTAGTTGGCCATTTGGGCTAAGCCTGACCAAACAAAATAGGTCCTTCCTGGCATGTTAGTGTAATATGTGCTTGTTTCACAGGAGACATTAAACCCAAGGGCTGACAATTTACCATCATTACAGCTCTCATGGTATTTCTCCAGGAGATTAGGGAGTGTTGACCCAGGTGTCTAAATTGCGCTGGGCTGTTCAGGGTTTCTTCTTCACTTGGTGGCCTAACCCACTGTATGGCACAGCTGTGCAGCTCTTAAACAGCTGCCGTGTCTCGCCCCAGAGTTGCCTGCCTTTCAGAGATGGGATGCAATGATCCTTACATCTCCTCTGTCTATTTCACAAGGATTGTTGTGTGACTTCTATCTTGTAATGTGCTTTGAGATCCTTGGGGGAGGAAGTGGAACTTTTTGCAATTTTGAGTTGTTTTATTTTGGTATTGCCGTGTCGGTGGGGGCAGGAGATCTTTACATTCAATTTCCGGTAGCATGCCATTAAAATAACCCAGTCCTAATGGGGATTCTTCGCAGTGATCAGGCTGAGCTTGCTAGGAAAGTGGGATTGGGTGGGAGGTTTTCATGCATGCTTAGGGCATCTGGAGTAATCTTGGGAAAATCGGCTTCAGTTGGGTTTCAGCTCTGTCCCTCCTGTCACTCCACCATGTCCTCTAGGTCTAGGGAAAATTTGAAAAAAAACAATGTCTAATCAGCCCCATCTCAGGGGAAAAACCCTCTGGGGAAAGGTGTCTGAGTTACCCTTTTTTTTTTTTTTTTAACAGCTAAGTGTTGGGGCGGGAAGCAGGGCACTGGAGGTTTATATATTCAGCACTTTGTGCACACGCTATGCAAACAGAACAGTGCACCTCTAGTTCCCAGCAGCAGCAGACAGCTCAGCTTCTTGTAAATCAGCTGCTGAGTGTAGCAGCAGTGGTCCTGGAGTTTCTGCGGGGCCAGGAGCAGGACTGGGACCTGGCAGTGCTGTGCTTTCTCTGCAGACACCTATTGAACTGGTTGGATGCTCAGGCTTGCTGTTATTGCCTTCCCTTTCCTGTTTACCTCTCCCCCACACCTCCCCCCATTTTGGGCTGCTGTAGTGCGAACTCCCAACAGAATACGGCCTCCACTGTATTTTGGTGTTTGCTAACTGAGGGGAGCGGCGGGGTTATTGATGTCTCGGGGATGCAGATCTCCCTCTCCCTCTGCAGCCCCGTCAGCTGGTGGAATCACTGCCCCACGCGCATTGGTGGGACTTGGTTCCAGGTTGCACCAGGTGTTCGCCCAGAGCCATTCCATCCCTGGGGTTAGGCAGGCCAGGCCCCGAGGCGCTGCTGCGTTTGTGCTTGCATATAAATGAGAATGATGGGGCTGGAGAGCCCAGTGCGCTCGCTGCTGCTCTGAGAGCCGTTGCTGCTTTCGTTGCCGAGTCCACTGCTTACTTTCCCTTGTCTTTGTGTGTTCGCATGGCAGTTAAGGCAGACCCTCCCTCCAAATAGGACCTGCCAGACGGCCTGTCTGGCTGGGGTCTGGTGCCGTCCGGTGCTCTGACTACTTGGCAACATGGGGCGGCTGGCTTGGCGAAGGCCAGTCAGCTAAGCTAGTCCTCATTTCCCTAACATACGCCCTGTACATTGCAGGTCGTTGGCTAGATGTGGAATGGCTCCATCCGAGCTCCAGGAAGCAAGGTTTTGAGCTTAGAGCAGGACACTGGGAGCCAGGATTTCTGGTTTCTGTCCCTGGCACTGACTTGCCCTGTGACCTGGTACAAGTCACTTTTAAAAGTATTGCTATTTGGAAAAGGTTGTTTTTAAGACTATAATGGGGCAAAGTCAACCTTGATGTCACCTCGGTGACTCCAGTGGAGTGAGACCAGGGGATAAATTTGGCCCAGTATTATACATATTATTATTAATTTGTATGATGGTAGCACCTAGAGGCCCTAAATGAAATCGGGGTCCTGTTGTGTTCGGTGTTGTACAGACAGACAGTAAGGGACACAGTGCCTAGCACAATGTGGCCCTAATCTCTAGGTGTTACCACAATACAAATAAATACCAATACTTAATAAAGAGCTGATCTAAATAGACAAGCCAGACAAAGGGTTGGAGGGGAAATGGGCAAAGAGAGGGGATGTGACTTGCCCAAGGTCACGCTGCAACTCGGTGGCAGAGACAGGAACAGAACCCAGGTGTCTGGAGTCCTAGTCCAATGCCTGACATGCATAGTGATTTCCATCTATTACTAAAAATAGTTTTTCGGTTGCTCTTAATGTATCTTATGTGACCTTCTACAAAACACTGATTTGTCCAGCTAAACATGGGAAATTACTGAACAAAAGCGCAGCACAAAGGAATACTAGTAACTAAGCCCTGGTCTACACTGGGGAGCGGGGGGGGGGCGGGATCAATCTAAGTTACGCAACGTCAGTTACGTGAATAACATAGCCGAAGTCGACGTACTTAGATCGACTTACCGTGGTGTCTTCACCGCGGTGAGTCGACTGCTGCCGCTCCCCCATTGACTCTGCCTGCACCTCTCGCCGAGCTGGAGTACAGTAGTCGAGGGGATAGCGTTCGGGGGTCGATTTATCATGTCTAGACTAGATGCGATAAATCGATCCCCACTGGATCGATCGCTGCCTGCCGATCTGGTGGGTAACGTAGACATACCCTTAGGGACTAGACTTTCTTTGCTGGCTCCACTTCCCTGCCATGAGTTGTGGGTACTGAGTTAATACCTCGCCACATGACAGGAGTCGCTCCCCACTCTATTTGTTTTTATGTGAGCTTCTTTATCACCTAAAATAAAAATCAAAATATCCAAAACTCACAGGCAAATCCTGATGTTTGACTTGGACTTTCCAAGATGCAAGTCTGAGTTCAGCTACCCACTGGTCCTACATACAAGGCCTGGCTTCTCACTCTTCCTCTCTGATTCTATGATCATTGCCCCCGTGGTACCTGAGCGCCTCACAGTCAGTGCTGAATTTATCCTCACAGCTCCCCGCGAGGCAGGACAGTGCTGATATCCCCACTGTATAGATGGGAACCTGAGGTACTTAATAAATCAAGGGTAACAGTTCCAACGCGCCTATTTGATTTGGGGCCTGAAATCCCATAGACTTTAGGCTCCTAAGTCACTTAAGTGCTTTTGAAAACATTACCCTAATTCCCATTGACAGTTAGTGAAGCAAATGGAGATATAAGAGTGGGAAAAAGCCAAAGACAGAAAGCTGATAAATTTGAGTTGGAAGTGGAGAGGGGTCCAATGGAGGTTTCAAAGAGGGGCTCGGAGCAGCGAACAAAGAAGCAGGGATCTGGACAGGTTGCAGAGACGCAATCAGGAGAGTTTGCAACATCTAGAGGAGAGATAGCTGGAGTGTGGGCAAGGGTTATAAGGCAGAAGGACAGAGAATACAGGAGATTTTGGAGATGTTGTATAGAAAGAAGCGACTGTGTTTGGTAATCGCCTGAATGTGGAAAAGGAGAGATGTCAGAAGTCGGTGGAACCAGGAACCTTACAAGGGAAACAAGGAAAGATCTAGAAATAACCCGACATTACTACCACGTCCAGAAAAAAATAAACAATAGAGGAAAAAGCCAGACAAGACTTGAACCTCTGGCTTTAACACTCACAAACAAGTCAGTTAAATCGTGAGCTGTCTGGGACAGGGACCATCGCTCGCCATGTGTCTGTGCCTACCACGCGGCGTCTCTGAACACTGCCACATTGACTATTAGAGTGATTATAAAAGAGGAAAAGACACAAAGTGGTGACAAGATTTGAACTTTAAAATAAACATCTTAGTAAGATGTCTCTTGTCACGTATACGTTGGGTGCTGTCAGTGTGCTTGGGGCTGTACAAAATGTACAGGAAAACACAGTCTCAGTAAACACCCAACCAAATCCTGAAATTCTTGCTCCATTTGTACTAGGACCTTGTTTGGACAGATTTCCCATTGAAGGCCAGCAGGCCAGTTCCAGGGGTCACTCAGCATTTGCTCAACCCTTACTCAAGAAACCACCTCTGAAATATAATGGGAATTTGCTTAAGGGGAGAGTACACAGTGATGGTGTGACTGGGCTACCCTCATTCCTGCTGGTTAACACTCAGACAAGCAGGTCCACTGACGGTCATGTGAGGAAGTGCCCACTGCAGTGAGGCAGAATTGCACAGTCTAGCCATGAGTAAGGACTTCAGGATTTGACCCTGAGGCAATGGATGAAATTTTCAGTGGTGTTTAAAGGAATTGGGCCCCCAACTTCCACTGATTTTCAGTGAGTTGGGCATCTAAATCCCTTAGGTGCTTTGGAACCACCCACTAAGAACAAGGATGACAGAGGTGATCAGTAAGGGGAACCAGACCCAGCATGAAAGAAATTGCTTGGAAACAGTGAGAAGGGAGACACAGAAAAACAACAGTTCCCTGCAGTGCTGGACAACAAGGACAAAGAAGTTACTGCCAAGCCAGAGGGCATCATGAAACTCAAGAGCTTTAAGCAAAGCTCTTCTTCAGTGTCAATTTCATTCTCCAACTTTTATTCACGACATCTTTTATTCACACCAATGTGATTTTACCTTATGTGGGGAAAAACTGATGATATTTTATCACATAACCGTCTATGACATGACCTACTTGAAGTCATGGTAGCAACAGCTGCATGGGTGTCCTGAGACCAAGGAAAAGCTGGAGGTTCAATAGATGGGATAATAGATGGTGAATAAGGAAGGGACTTCCTGTTTTGTCCACAAGGCAACTGTAGTAAAGGAAGGTGCCATCTAGCTAGCAATATGCCACAGAGCTGGTAACTTTATAATTATTTAATAGCGTATTCATTTTTTTACAATTGTGTGTTGCACCGACTGTCGCCTCCGGGTGCATTTGCAGTAAAAATTAATACACAAAAGATCTCCAGAACAACAGTCTGTTGTCAATGTTATAACATAACCTATTATCGTACTTTGTACTTCTAATCGGGCCTCTCATCTGAGGATTGCAAAACGAAACACAAACATTAATTAATCTTCCCAACCTGCCTGCAAGTTAGGTGATATTATCCTGGACTGGGCAAACTCTGGCACAGAGCAAGCCAGGTAGTTTACAGCGAGACAGGAGGATGGCTGGGTGTAGAACACACAAACATGACTTTCAGGCTACTGCTCCAAACACTACATCACATGCCCCCAAAGAACGTAGAGAAGAAGAAAATCACGTGCAACTTTGGACTTCAGTCAACCACTGAAATTGAGAGTGTTTTCCATTTGTCTGCTAGGGCTGGCTGGAGAAACTGGATCCTGGATAAGGACTATTGTGTGTGGTATTCATAGACAACGGCACAGCGAGAGGTGGAATAATATGAAATGAATATACGGATGCAGGGGCAAGAATACTGTACGTAAGGCCTTGAGTTAAACCATTTCCAGCAAAACTGTGGGGTCAAATCTTGAGGTTCTTCCTTCCTTTTTAATTGGGCATTGCTGAGCCAGATTCCACTGAAGTCAAGGACTGAATAAATAATAACAGAATAAGGAGCTCAGGAGATGGCCCATTGTGAATAAAAATATCCCTTGATCATATGGCTTGACGATCTCTGGTCCATCCCTTCCATTCTCCATGGCGACCATACGACAGGAGAGCTTTGTGAATTGCGGTGAAGTCAGTATGATAGCAGAGCTGTAGCATGCAGGAGCCATGAGTTAGGGGTAATGCCTTTGCAAGTCGAATGCCTGTAGTGCAATCCATGGATGCGGGGAAGGAAAGGAAGGGGGATGGGCCTGATCTGGCAGAGCGCTGAGCCCCTCCAAAGAGGAGCAAGTGCTAGGACCATGCTCTAGCCAGTGGCTCCCACACAGTACAGCTGTATGTCTTTTACTGTTGAATGCAGACCCCCCCACCCTCCCTCAGTTTATATCTTGCATCAAAGCTGTGTCCATTGCGATGCATGCAGAGGGGGTCAGCTGGCATTCTCTTCACTCCAGCTCTTCCAGATAATCCACTCTGGGTCTCTCCCCCTGACTGTGAACTCTGAGGGCCTGATTTGAACACATGGCCTTCCTCTTTTGTGGGCACAGTTTTGCACCTGCAAATAATGGCACCCACATTTTGCACCGGCTATTCACCGCCAGGAAAAAATGCAGGGGCATTTGCCTGCAGCTGCAAAAATGTGCAAGAACAGAGAGTGAGCTGGTATCTGGTGCTAAGTTGCCAGCATCGCAGTGATCCATGGAAACCAGCAGCATTGGCTTCCCATCCCAGAGCAGCATTGCTCTGTGGGTTCCGCAGAGTACTAAGGATGTGCTATGCATGAGGCTATGACTGTGCACCTGTTCAGGGGGTAGAGGCCGTTCTCCCATAAGCTACTGTTTGTCAGAAAAAACATCTGGGACGTTGAAGCTTGGTGAGCCAAACGCTGCTTTTGAAACTTTGTTATGGGGCAGATTCTGCTGTCAGTCACCCTGGTGTCAACCCAGCGTAAGGCCATTAGCTTTGGAGGAGTTACTCTGGTTTACATGGGACATGAAGTATGTTTGGTAACTAATAAATGATTAAGGAGAGGGTTTGCAAAGGAGACGCTGGGAGTTGGGTACATAAATCATATTATGAGTCAATGGCAGTTGGCCTGCTAAAGCCCATGGTCTCCTTTGGAAAATCCCACCAGCAAACTCCACTAAACTTTATGCCAAGTGTCAGCCAGAGAGAACTTGAAATGGATGGGAAAGTTTACCCTTCTCCCACAAAAATTGGGTTCTTTCTTTATGTGGAAAACTGTCAATGCCTCCAACAGTCCAGCAGGACTGTCAAGTTGTAACAGTTTTAATGAAGGAGATTTCAAAAACCAGCCAGGTAGATTTGCAGCTTTGCATTGCAAAATCGTTCACTGCAAGGGAAGAGATACTTTGAAAGATGGCCCAAAGCAGGGTGGTCTCCCTGGCAGTGAATAAAATGTGGTAGATCTGGGGGTTCTCTTCCAAAGAGCATGTTGCATCACAAACTGCTGCTTCGGTAGCAAATCAGGCCATGACTGCAGGACCCTGCCCTGTTTTTGTGTAAAACCGATGGTGGAAAAAGTGACTGAACCTCTTTAACTGAAGCAGCGGGGCTGGGCGCTGATATCATGAGCTAGTAGATATTGGAGTAGCTGGACTTTCCTGGCACAGTGTCTTCCACCAGCATTGCAGGCATTGGTGCAAGAAGAGAAAAGGTTTTTCTTCAAGATCTTTGTTGAATATTCCCTAACCAAAAATTTACGTTCAACTGGGGTTAAGGTGGAGGAGGATCTAGCAGTAATTACGGATAAAAAGCATGGTGGGGTTTTGTAACTATCTCCAAACCAAGCATCATAAACGCAGAAACTTCAGCGAGAAGGTTAAGCTTAATCGAAACCCAGCCATTTCAAGATACAGAAATGCACCCACACACCCTCAACGCTGTCCCTCATGCAGTAGCTGTGTGGTCCTGACTAATGCATTAGTGTTTGTGCTCCCAGAAGGGAGGAAACTCAATTTTAAAGATGCAAGTGGAGGGCGGGGTTCATTTTTTTCTGTTGGTGTCACTGCAGGGCAGAGTTAAGGTTGTTTGGGTGCCTCACTCTCTCTCTCTCTCTCTCTCTCTCTCTCTCATAGAGTTGTAGTCATACAGTGATAGAGTTTGAGGCCAGAAGGGACTTCCAGCTGACCTGGTCTGATCTCCTGTATATCACAGGCCACCAGTACCACCCAGCACCTTCTCATCAAACCCAGCCACCGAAATTAGACCGAAGTATTACAACCCACAGCCCATCTCTCTCCCTTTGCCCACTCATCTCCTGCTGTCCCCACTCACTCCCCCTATCTGCCTGTTCCCTCCGTCTCCTTTTTCCTCTGCACCCTCCCACCCCGCCAGCTTGCAGACCCCTGGCACCCCTGGCTGGGCAGCCGCTCTCTCTTCCCGCTCTCTCAGCAGAACCAGCTGCTTGGAAGCGGGCATGGGGCTGGTAGAGTGTAACTTGATATTTTCCTGCGCGTCCCCCCGAGGGTTTTTTCCATTACACAGGCACAGCAGAATGGAGCTGCCTTCTCTCGTGCTCGCTCGCCCTCCCCCGCCCGCAACCCCTGGCACGGCTTTCCAGAGGCACATTGTGCAAATGTAACCTTTCAGCAAGCCCCACCCACGTCAGGAAGCCCGGGGAGGGGGGGGGGGCTTTTTTTTTGCCAGGAACGCAGCCGGTTTGGAGCTGGAAGGCAGCCTGTTAATCAGAGACGGCTGACAGCAAAGCACACATCCTGGGCAACAGATTTCTGCTCACACTTGCGCTCCTGCTCCCTCGCTCTCCTCTGCTTCCATTTCTTCCTGTCACCATCTCCCTTTCACTTCTCTCTTTCCATCCCTCGCTCCAGTTCCTCTGCTTCTCTCCCTCCTCCTTTCGCTGTCTGCCTGCCTGGGTTTGCTGCTCGGGCCTTTCCCCAGACACTTTCTCTTTGCAGCATTCCTTGCTGGGTGTTGCAAATTATTACCCTGCTTCCCCGGCTCCACGGGGCCAACATGCCGCGAAACGGCTGCTACGGGGCTTCGCCTGGCTGGAAGGGCACAGCAGCCTGAATCCACTGCAGCACTGGGCCTCCCCACCAGAGAAGTGGGGCAGCAGGGCTCGGGGGGAGGGCAGTTGCTGTGGCATGGAACCATGGCGATAACAGGCCAGGCATCAAAGCCGATGGGGACGGGGTAGTGCAGCATGGGGGGTGCTGTGCCACGGTGCTCCCTGTAGTGGGGAGTCACAGGGCATGAGGGACACTATGCCGAAGGGATACTATGAAGCCACAGCATATAGGTTTATGATGGCGTGGGTGCTCACTGCAGGTTGGAGCCTCAGCTCCTGGGGATCCTGGCCTCACCGAGCTGCTGGAGCTGCAGCACTGTGGTGTTCCCTGCCGTAGGATGGACTCATCACCGTGACATGGGGGCTGCTGCAGAATAACACCCTCTGGGGTCGCTGTATTAAGGGGTCCTTGAGTCCCAGCATTTTGCCATCATCTGTCTTTCTCTCTTTAATTCCACCCTGTTCACTAAGAGCGTTATAACAGCAGATGCATTGGAGTAAACTTGGCCGGGCAATAGACATGTTAGAGAGAATCCCACCCCATGGGTACTCTGTTGTCTTTCACCATGGAGCCATTTGGCCTGATAGGTTTGCTACAGTATCTTGATTCCTGTACATCCTGTAAAATCCAAACACTGGTAGCTACATTGCTAACCAGGGCATGTACTGCCTTTTTTACACACACAGCACAGGAACCAGCAGAGGCATCACGTCTCGGGAAGGGAAAACTCCAGCCTGATAATAGCTATTGGAGACTGATTCCTTCCGTCCATTATAGTAATGAAGGCTGCTCACTGAGCCATGCCGTGTCCATGGAAAACCCTTCATTTAGAAAAAATGGGCCAGATTCATCCCTGGTGCAACTCCAGTGGACCCCATGGGGGGCTCAAGGGTGGAGAGTCCCCTGAGAATGCAGTGGATCCCTGGGTAGGACTAGGGACCTTTGGTCTCCCATATAGGGAACACCATCGTGAGGTTTCCCAGCCTAGGAGCTCTGAGGTGTATTGGGGATGGGAGGTGCTGGTTTGGGATTGAAGCTGCTATTCATCGCCATGTTGGCTAAAGCACATGGATCATACAGTTGTGTAGAAGGATGTAACTGGGAGGGAGGGAAGAACTGGACTTGCTCCCATAGTTCAAACCGTAAGCTGGCCTGTTTCTGAGGTTCGAAAAAGCCACTGCTGCCTGAAGTAAGGATTGATCTGTATTGGGAAGTTCTGTACTGAATAAATGTGTTGCACTGGTGTTAGACTGGCTATTACCCTGTGCAAGCCCCATTTTGCATCAGCACAGCGTGGGTACATTAGGAGTTGGCACAGATGTAGCTCCTTGTTACACCAGAGACAATTTCCATAGTATAGACAGGACCTTAAGCACTTAAAGAAGTGGCCTGATTTTTGGGGGTGCTAGTGGTCCGTTGGAGTTGTGGGTGCTAAAATTGTTGTTAATGAGGCAGAAAAGCCAAAAAGGTTCACTACATATTTTTGCATTTGGAAAGAAGTAGGATGATGTATTTATATCACATGAGGGTGATGAAGGACTTTCCAGCTCACTAACTACGGAGAATGTTAAAAAACATCTATTACTGATAAACATTTATAAGTCAGCAGGCCTGGATAGCTTGCACCCAAGAGTCCTAAAAGAGTTTGCTGAGGAGATCGCAGCCTGGATAGCTTGCACCCAAGAGTCCTAAAAGAGTTTGCTGAGGAGATCGCAGGTAAATCTTGGAGTACCAGGGAAATTCCAAAAGAGTAGAAGAGGGTTAATGTTGTGCCAATATTCAAAAAGGGCAAGTGGGAAGACCACGCTCACGTACAGGCCAATTACCCTGACATCAGTCTTGGACAAAATAATGGAAAAGCTGGTACAGGATTCAACTGATAAAAAATTAATGGATAGGAATATAATGCTGGTCAACACGGTTTTTAAGGAAAATATCTCCTCAAACGAACTGGATTTCATTCTTTGTTGAGATTACGAGTTTGGTTAATAAAGGTAACTGCATTGGTGTGATATGCGCTGCCTTTTGTAAGGCATTTGACTGAGTACCACACAACATTCTGCTTTAAAACATTAGCACTATACAGTATCAATACAGCACATGGTAAATTGATTAAAAACCTCTGGCAAATCTCAAAAAGTAGTTGTCAGTGGGGAATCATCATTGAATGGGTGTTTTTCTAGTGCGGTTTCGAGGGGATTGGTATTAGGTCACATGCTATTCAGCATTTTCATCCATGATCTAGCAGTAAATAGAAAATCACTGCTAAAATGTGTGGATGACACAAAGGATGCTGGAATGCTAAATATTGAGGAACAAGGAGCGCAAGCCATGACTACAGAATGGAGGCAGGGGGCAGTATCCTGGAAAGCAGTGACTCTGCAAAGGATTTCGGGGCCCTAATGGACAAGCTACTGAACATGAGTTCCCAGAGTGATGCCGTGGCAAAAAGGGCTTGTGTGATCCTTGGCTGTATAAACATGGAGTAGGGAGGGGATTTTACTGCTGTATACAGCATGTGAGATTGATACTGGAATACTGTGTCCAGCTCTGGGGCTCAAGTTTCAAAAAGGACGTTGAAATACTGGAGAGGGTGCAGACAAGAGCCACAAACTAAGCTTTGAGAGCTGGAGAAAATGCCTGACAGTGAGAGACTTCAAAGGTATGTCTACACAGCCTGTTTCAGCAAGCCTCCCAGCCCAAAGCTGACACGCTTGGGCTGTGTAGACGTTCAAATCAAAGCCAGACAAATCAAAATGAGAAATTAGGCACAGTTTTTTAAAACAGTGAAGGTGATTAACCGGCGGAGCAAACTCCCAGGTGGATTCTCCAGGTCTTAACATCTTCAAATCAAGACTAGATGCCTTTCCTAGAAGATCAGCTTTAGTCAAACACAAGTGATTGGGCACAACGCAGGGGTAACTGGGGCAAATGTAATGGCTTGTGGTAGACACTAGATCATCTAATATCTCTTCTGGTTTAAACTCTATGAATTAGTGCTTCTGAAAATGTCTCCTTGGTGTTAGGTGCCCAGATATGGATTTAGGTGCTCATGTTTGAAATTGTTGACCTTATTTTTTCATTTTTGCAGCAGCATCTCTTGGTTTCCTCCTAAGTCTTTGAGCAAGGTGTGCTCAAATGCAAGGTGTGCCCTGTTTTCATGGTGTTTCTAGCTGGAAGCAGGAAGCACCGGAAATCTCAAATCTCACGAGAGAGCAAGCCATATCTAGGGAGGTTTTGTTTTTCTGCCACATTTAGTAGAATCGAGAGGTTTAGAGAGTTTTGAGGAGCAGCTGAGCTTCTGGGTGCTTACCCAAATCATACCTCTAGACTTCGTAAGGTTCGCTCGTCACAGATCATCCTACCCCATTCAAATCATCTCCAAAGCACGGTACAAGCCGTGATGCAGTGCTGAGTGCCAGAGCTGGGCAAATAATGCATTTGTTGAACTTCACCTCTTCCTCTGGTTGCGAATTGTCCTTGAGCAGATGGTGATTTTCTCAAGTGCTCCATTATTCGAAATGACACTGAATCAGGAATGGTTCAAACAACTTTGAGGCCCCCTACAAAGTCGTCAATTGGCCGTTCCAGCTGCCCAGCCCGGTGTTCAGTGTAGGGTGTACTTCAAACAGCTCCGTGGAGCTTCACGGGGAAGGTTTGGGAACTATAGATTGGGGTCAGTAGGGAATGGGCCCAAAGCTGGTATGAGAACTCTCCCTGGTTTATCTCCACAGAGTGCTCAGTCAGCATAAAGCAGCTTGTGCCCCATGGCAGGAAGTATGAATAGTAAATGTCCCGCTCTCCTTTCCACCTGTCCCTTGTGATTTGGGTCCCCACTGACATGGGAGCCCCTTGCAGGTATGGCAGCACTGAGCTCGCCCTGCTGTGACTCATTCTGGATCCATTCATTGTTCCCGGATAGATCGTTGTGAGTATCTGGTATTCAGCATGTGAGGTCTGCTGGTATTTTTTTATTGGTCAGGTAGATCACATGGAATGTTTCTGTGTCCCTGAGTGGTGAACGTAACTCTTGGACTCAGGTTTCCACTGAGGATAGTCGCGATCATGAATTAGAAGTTCGCTTCCTGTGAACAGTCACCAATGTTTGTTTAAAATTCATGGTGGTCTGTGAACATTCTCATGCATAGGCTGGAATATTCGTGGAAAAGGGAAGTGAACACGACATTGGGAATTCGTTTAAACGCCAAACTAATATTCCCAGAAATCTTTTTACATCATTCATCTGGCTCTACTTACATCAGCGCCTGTGAGACAGGCAACTATTATCCCCATGTTACAGATGGGGAAACTGAGGCACAGAGTTAGTTGTTTTTTTTTTTAAATGACATGCCTGGAGTCATGCAGCAAGCCAGGTTTGGACTTGGTCATTCTCTCATGTGAATACAGTGGGCCTGAGTCTCCATTGCCCGGCACTTTGTGCCCTCATTTATGCTAGTGCAAAGTGGGAGTAAAGCACTGCTGTGCTAACTTACACCTCCTTTGCCTCCACTAGTCATTGGGGTGTATGACAACATAAGGTGCAGGGGACTGGAGAATTAGGCCCTGTAACCTGCTGTATGGCCAACAGATTTCAAGATCTTTGATGTGATCTATCTGTCCGCTCATCCAGACAGGCAGCCCCTGCCCGACTATTCAAGTCCTGGATCCCACCTGCCAGAACACCTGCAGTCCCAACCCTGGGCCCCCCGGGGCACACAGCCCTGGCAATGCACAGCCGCTGTGACCTGTGCTGCCTGCTTCTCTAGCCACGTCCTTTTCAGAAGGCTAACGTTTGGAAATGGATCCAACAAACAGGTTAAAAAAATGAAACCACAATGTTCAAGCCTCGTTCCCCAGGGGAGACAAATACAAAGCAGTGTGCCGACTCCCTAATGACTCCCTAAAGTTGTGCTGTGAAGTCCTTCTGTACTTTCGCGTTATGGATAAGCCCTGATAACAGAATTAATCTTTTCTCTCTCTCCCTCCTACAGCTAGTGGTTTTCCGTGTCTCTGCCCTGGGAGAGGCCAGCAGTATGGTGGGGGGCGGCAGTGGGGAATTCAGTGTCCCCCCAGGGTGAACTTAGCTTGGAAGGAACAGGCTGCTCTGAGCTTCTTGGAAGGCAGCTCTGTAACAGGAGCCGCTCTTGAAGCCTTGATTCCTCCCTGGCCAGGACCCCCCTGTGAGTCTGTGTGTGTGGAATGCATTGGGGGGGTGGGGGGGATTGAGAAGGGTTAACAAAGGGTGAAATACTTTGAAAGTCGGTTTCCTCTCCTCCTCCTCCCTTCCACAGGCTAAACAAATACTCACCCGGCCCTGTTCCCCTGAGATGGCTCCCCCTCCTACCCAGCAGCCCATTGTTCCACTGGCCTTTTGTTGGCATCAGGACAAGGGGAAGGCCAGGCTCCAGCACTGGTCAGGTGGCTGTTACCGAGCTTGTCCATCCGCCTCCAGCCACTGCTGCAGCCCTGGGGAGTGCGCCCCTCCAACCGCCTGCTCGAGCTGCCAAGTTGGGGGCTGGGGTGGGTCTGTCTCCAATCCAGGGCCAGCCTCGCCCGTTGGGCCGCCCCATCTGCCAGAGCGGAACTGGGCCGAGAGTGGCTCTGCCTCTGGTCTCGCTGCTAGAGGTGAGAGTGGCTATGGGAGACTGGCTCAGGCTGTGAACCACCCGTGTGCTGGGGACCCAGCCCCAAGCGGTCCCTTGTGGGGTCACACATGAGCGATGTGGTGCCTGCATGGAGATCTCTCTCCGTATTCACCACTCACGTTCTCCAGGATTCTCTCCCAGGCTGGGATCACTCTGCGCCCAATTCCTCCTCTCTATGCCCTGCTCTGCCATAGGGACTCATGGCCAGGGGCATGAGGGTAGATGGAAGAGGAGGGTGGGAACTCCCCAGCAAATGAGGTAGGCCCAAGCCAAGAAGTACCGAGGTGACAGATTTGAGGCTCGGGGTCAGGCCCGTCATACACAGAGGCCCTGGCTGTGAAGTTCCAACCTGGATCTGAATTTAGGAAGGTGTTGGGTTTTACAGAGCTGGGATTCTGGTTCCAGCCCCTCTGCTCTGCAGCGTCCCACAGACCTTCCATTATGTATCATGGCCATGCTGGGGCTTCAGGCTCTCCGCATTCATTCCCAGGCCCTGTTTCTCAGCCGTCCCTGACACGACTCCTTCCAGGGCCATTGGGTTGGAATTTGGGTCAAATTCCCAGCATTTCAGTGTGGGCAGATGCTTGTGGCATTCGAACAAAGTGAGACGAGAACTGTCGGGAGTTCCTGGAGCACTGCAGGGGAGGCCTGAGCCGGGGAGCAATTTCTAGCTGACACTTAGGGTATGTCTGACTGAGCTGGAAGTGTAATTCCCAGCACGTGCTTGCTCTGCTCAAGCTAGTGTGCTAAAAATAGCCGTAGGGCTGTGGCGATGTCGGCTGGCCACCTGAACACATCCTCACGGGGATTGTATTGGGTGGCTAGTCTGAGCCACTGCCCGTGGCCATACTGCTATTTTTAGCTTGCTAGCCCAAGCAGAGTAACGCATGTCTGTCTTCCTGGTCAAGTTTGCAGATGACCCACAAATTGGGGGAGTGGTAAATAATGAGGAGGATAGAGTGATCTGGATCCCTTGGTAAACCAGGCGCAAGCAAACAATGTGAGTGTTAATACAGCTAAATGTAAATGTGTACATCTGGGAACAAAGAATGTAGGCCACACTTACAGAATGGGGACGCTATCCTGGGAAGCAGTGAATTCTGAAAAAGATTTGGGAGCACAGGCACCGACTTTCCAAAGTGCCAGTGGGGTGCTTGACCCCTGGCTCTGCCCCAGGCCCCACCCCAACTCCACCCCTTCCTCCAAGACCCCACCCTGCCCCGCCTCTTCCTGCCCCCACTCCACCCCACCTCTTCCAGCCCCTGCTCCACCCCCACCCCAACTCTTCCCGCCAAGTTTCGCTCCCTACCCCGAGCGTGTCACATCCTCGCTCCTCCCTCTCCCTCCCAGAGCCTCCAGCATGCTGCAAAACAGCTGATTGAGGCGGGCGCGGGGAGGGAGGGGGAGACGCTGATCTGTGGGGCCTGCCAGCAGGCGGGAGGTATTGGGGGGTGCTTGGGGAGCTGATAGGGGGCTGCTGAGCACCCAACATTTTTTCCCTGTGGATGCTCCAGCCCTGGAGCACCCACGGAGTTGGTGCCTATGTTTGGGGATCATGGTAGATAATCAGCAAAGCATGTGACACTGTGGCCAAAAGAGCTAATGTGATTGTGGGATGCATAAATAAGGGAATCCAGAGAAGGAGCAGAATGGTTATTTTCCCTCTCTGGTTTATGCTGGTGCAATCGCTGCTGGAATACTCTGTCCATTTTCGGTGTGCATAGTTCAAGAAGGATGTTAATAAATGGGAGAGGGTTCAGAGAAGAGCCAGGAGAATGATTAAAGGATTAGGAAACAAGCCCTATAGTGACAGACTCAAAGAGCTCAATCTGTGTAGCATAACATAGAGAAGGTTTAATGGGCGACTGGATTACAGTCTGTAAGTATCTACATGGGTAGGGTGACCAGATGTTCCACTTTTAAAGGGACAGTCCCATTTTTTGGGTCTTTTTCTTATACAGGTGCCTATTATCCCCCCCCCCCCACCACCCCCTGTCCCGTTTTTTCACAGTTGCTATCTGGTAACCCTATACTTGGGGAACAAATATTTAATAATGGGCTCTTCCATCTATCAGAGAAAGGTCTAACGTGATCCAATGGCTGGAAGTTGAAACACATTCAGACGGGAAATAAGGTGTACATTTTTAAAGGTGAGAGTAATTTAACCATTGGAGCAATTTACTGAGGGTCATGGTGGGCTCTCCATCAGTGGCAGTTTTTAAATCAAGATTGGATGTTTCTCCAAAATATCTGCTCAAGGAATTATTTCAGGGAAGTTCTGTGGTCTGTGCGATGAGGAGCTCAGACTAGATGTTCACCATGGTCCCTTCTGGCCTTGAATTCCATGAATATTTGAGCTGAGAATTCTACCTCCCAAGTGCAGTACCATAAAAGAGACTCTGAACCCCTGTAAGTACCCTGTTGGTTTGATATGACCACCAAAGGGAAGTATGTTTTCACCCACATGTTTCCTGTCTCCATGCCAAGGCGGAGAGTTTCAATCCATCGCAGTTTAGCACAAGACCTTGACTGTGTCCAAATGGTTCTGCTACCAAGGCTCTTGGCCATTTCACTCGGGGATCGGATGGATAGCAATATGCAAATTCCCCTCCTTGTAACGTTCCCCCAATCAGTTCTTTCATCCATTCCTCTGTGCTTCTCCACAGAGTTTTACCTTCTCCATGGTGGAGGGAGGAGCTTTTCCTCCATTGTATCCCCAGGAGTGGGAGATGGTGATGCCCTGTTCCCAGGAGGCTCTGAGGAGATTTCAGTCTCCCCAACTGAGTGTGTGAAAGGAAGGGTCCTCGTGAGGTGAGGGAAAAGGTTCATATTTCTTAGAGGCAAGGAGCCCCTCCCCATGTGAATAGAGCTGGTCAGGAATTTATTGACAAAACGACAGGTTTCAGAGTAGCAGCCGTGTTAGTCTGTATCCGTAAAAAGAAAAGGAGTACTTGTGGCACCTTAGAGACAAACCAATTTATTTGAGCATAAGCTTTCGTGAGCTACAGCATCACTTCATCAGTTGCATCTGATGAAGTGAGCTGTAGCTCACGAAAGCTTATGCTCAAATAAATTGGGTAGTCTCTAAGGTGCCACAAGTACTCCTTTTCTTTTTATTGACAAAAATGGTTTTTCATCCGAAAATGCCAGTTTGTCAAAACCAAAACTTTTCAAGGGAACGGTCAGTTTGGACACACATTCCTGTTTCAACAAATTGTTAAAAAAAAAAAAAAGTTCAGAATGGTTGAAATGTCCCGTGTTGACATTTTCTGAATGAAAACTTTTGGTTTTTTGGTTCAAAACAACTTTTCACTTTGAAATCGACGTTACCCTTTGGTTAAAAAAACATCAAAAGGTCAACATTAAAACAAATTTTTTTGAAGTTATCGAATCGAAGCATTGCAAATGACCCAAACTTAAAAAAAATATTTTTTTGCATGTTTGATTTCCAAAGTTTTTTGAGATTTTGACTTTTTGTCCTATTTCAGGCTGGGGAAAGTTGTTGGAATCTTGAAAATTTTCCGAGGATAGAAAAACCATTCCCTGCCCAGCTCTACCTGTCATCCCCTGTCTTCTGTAATTGTCTCCTTTGGCCTCAGCCGGGCCAGCCCCTGGACTATAAAATCCAGTGTTAAAATCCAGCTCCTTCCCACACGGCTGTTGCTGCTGGGAGAAAACTGACAGTGGGGAGGGGACCCCCCAGCCAGCCTGACCCTGGTGAGCTTGAGGGAGAGTGTTTACATTTCAGGCAGTGAGGAACAAAGCTCCCTTCCCACAGATTCCCCCTGCAGCAGCCCACCCTGTGATGTAAAAAGCCCTTTTCAGGACAACAAAAGGCCCTTAGATTGCCTGATTTCCTGCTGTTATCTGTGCACATACTCTGGGCTCTCCAAGCAGAGCCTGACCATTTATCCAGAGGTGAAAAGAGCCTCGGGAAAGACCCCACTGTGTTCCCACTCCCACAACAGTTTGGAGACCAAACGGTGATGGGCTGTGGAAATGCACGCGTGCACACAAGAACAAATGGTGGATTTGCGTACGCACACACACACACACACACACACACACACACACACACACGATTTGCTTGTGCATGCAGTACTGCAGCATGGTCAGGGCCATATTCACCAGCTGGCCCACAGGGCTCTGGCCAGTTCTGGAGGTAGCCCAGTGAGTGGGTAGAGCAAGTGAGGGATGCTATGTGGGTAGCCGGTTGGCAGACATTAAGCAGCTGTGCTGTGCCAGCCAGCCTAGGGGGTAGCTGCAACCACATGCCAGCCTGTGGGCAGGAGGGAGGGGAGGAGTGGAGAAGGGGGCATTAGACACAACTTGGGGGCGGGGGGACAAAAGCACTCTAGCAGCTTGGGAGTGAGCGCCATTTGGGTGCCGATCCTGAGACACGCTGAGCACCTTCCCCACCTGCTGACGTCAGCAGGACTTGAGGGCGCAGGATCAGGCCCTCGAGCATTGCTTTGGTGGTGATCTGCTGGGGTGAGCAGTTCGGATTAGGCTGCCGGGGGGAGGCTGCTCCAGCCCTGCTTATGGCACAGGTCTCTTCCAGTGCAGACCTCAGGCCCCGGGCTTGCTCTGGCATAGCTGGATTCTCTGACTGGCTCCTGTTTCTCTTACCTGCCCCCTTCTTCCACTCTCCTGCACTCATGCAGAGAAGGGTCATGCCTTCCCTAGGACACAGCCTTCCATTTACGGCTGGGCTCCTGATGTGTGTGTGGTGGGGGGGTTATCAGGGGCTCCCCAGCCTTGTGTGCTGAACTCCGTTCCCTCCAGGCCTCTCATACCATTGGAAATCTCCAGCTGAATTACAGTGCCCCATGGATCCTGCCCCCACAACGTCGGAGGGGCAGGGAGAGGGAGGCTGGTGGGATTTGGGCTGCTTAGCGTACAGCACCAGAGCAGCGGGGAGGTGCTGCAGTGGCAGCAGCAGAGAGAGGAGAGCGAGCCTCGTCACCCAGACAAGAGATCAATAACTAATTTCACTGCAGCAGCAGCAGAGGGTTCTTTCCAATAATTGTAAGCTAGCAGCTGGGAATGAGGCTCTCGCCACCGCTCCACAGTAACCTGCACCCGATCAATCGACAACGCCACTGGGGCAGCGGGAAAACTCATTTTTCTCCTTTTCTTTCCTCTCCTCCTCCGCCCTGCCTCCTCCTGTGTTTGCTTTTTTCCGAAAGTTCTTCTCTCCTGAGCGTAGGGTCAGCGAGTCCCAACCCTCAGGTCAGGAGATGGGATGGGAGCTCCCAAGCCACCATCCAGCAGTGTGGAGTCCACCCTCCGTTTTTGGGGGTTGGGTGTTCTTCCTTTAGATACACTTCTTATTTTGCATCTGTGGTCTGTTATAGGGAGTCAGCACTTCTGGGTTTCTCTGAGGGCTGTGCCATTGAATACCTCCGGGTCCTTGGCTCCACTCTGCCTCAGTTTCCCCATTAGTATGTGGGTATAATAATTAGAGATGGGTCTGAATCGAAACTCTGGACCTGAGCCTCCCACCTCAAGCCTGGGTCTGAATTTCAGTACCAGTCACCTTAACGGACTGAACCAAAACCTTGGATCCGAACTCTGGCAAACTGTGGCATGCTTGAAATCTGGATCCAAAGTTTGCAGGTTTGTCCCACCTCCAGCAACAATATCTCCCTCCTTCCCAGAATGCTCCACTGTCTTTCATAAAACCTGTACTGATAAGAGCGAGCGGCAATTTGCCTTCATCTCATGCGACCGGGAGAGGAGAGTCTGAATTCGCTTCCAGCTGGTGCTATGGAACAACCCCCAGGAAGTTCCTGGGGAGCTGTGGATTTGATAACATTTATAGACTTGTTGATTGGATCCTTCTGAGTCGGGTTCTCTGTTGCTTTGGGTTTTTAGCCCTTTTGGCAGCACTCAGCACCGCTGACCGTGTGACCCGTTTGCAGTGTGTTCCTGGGCTGTCACGACAGCTTTGGCTTTGTTTACAACATCGATCAGCAACAGCTCTCATTGGTCCATTTTTAACTGAGCTTTCAGCTTTGCGCATTGCCCTGCATTAGGGCTCAGTGGTAGGATCCTTTAGCTTGCTCTTCTGGCCATTCATCCCCCAGAGCTACAGACCCTGTAGCTGAGACCCTGGGCTGTGATTTCTCCTCCAGTTGCTTACTCCACATCCTTACAGGTCACATGATTTAGTTAGATCTTGTCTTCACTGCGTGAGCAGTGCTAACCCCTAGAGCCAGATTTCCGAAGATGCTCAGCACCCACCACCAAAGCCAGATTTCCAGACACACTGGGAGATGACCACTTTTGAAAGTCTGGCTCCAGTTGTGGGTGCCAAGCTGTTGAAAAATCAGACCCTGATCACTTTTGAAAATCTGGTCTTTGGTGCGGACACAATTTACACACAGTTTGCACTGATGCAGTTTACTCCAGTTTCAAAGTGGTGCAGCTATGCTGGTGGCTGGAATCCCAGGGTAGACAAGGTCTTTGCTTAAATCGCACTCATACAGACATCTTGCTAATGGCTCATGTGGTTCTTCAACCAGCTTGGTAATTCCTGTTGATGCTATTTTCCTGCACCTGTGTGCTGTACAGTAGTGTTTATTGTTCATCTAGCACTATTGATGCGCATGGCATTTACAGACATGTAAGAAGACAAGAGCTCTGCTGTATGCATATTCTTGTAGCTGTGTTGGTCGCAGAATGTTAGAGATAAGGTTGGGGAGGTACTATCTTTTATTGGACCAACTTCTGTTGGTGAGAGAGACAAGCTTTCAAGCTTACACAGAGCTTCTCTTCAGGTGTAGAAAAGGTACTAAAAATGTCACAGCTCCATATGAGGGCAAACGGATAGTTGAGCATGAGTAGTTAGCTCATTGAAGTCAATGGACTTTGGATCAAGCCTATAGTTTGGGCATTGTCAATGGATCTGTCACTAGAACACCTTCCATCTCCAGAACATACAGGCTGAGACTGTTGCTTAATAAGAAGGAAGGCTTGGAATCACTGGTCAAAGCTACCATTTCCCCAAGGCTTGGCTACTGGTATTCTTTGTTTGCTAATGCTCCCGATGACAGTCACTGAAGAATGCTGCAGCCCCTTGTTGTAAACTTTGTCCCTAATTTAAGATCCCCTTTCACTGGTTTCCCATGAGCTTCCATATTAATTCAACTCCACTCTAACTATGGACTCCTGCATAATTTCTAAGTGTTATTGCTCACCTTTAAGGCACTTAATGACTGTGGTCCTCTACATGTCCTGGACCATCAAAGAAGGTTGGAATCTCAGGCCATTTGGTTTGTCCAAATTACTTGTTAAAATATCTGTGACAAAGGGTCGTTAATAACTGCTCCATGACTGCAGAACTCACTTTAGCATGCAGTTCTCTTCATAGGAGGCAGTTCTGAACAATAAAAGAGGTCTCATCAGTGCAGGGGTCTTTTCTCTTGATTGGCCTATAAAGTGTTTGTAGTCGCTTTAGATCACTTTTAAACGTTTGATTCTCCATGATTGGCCTAATTTTCACTTGGGCTTTACATTCGCCAAGACTAAGCCAATTTCTCGGGCATCATTTTATACTTGGGCAGAATTTTCCTGGAACGTTTGAGTCAAATGAGGAGAATTCACAAGGTAATTCCACTTCTTGAATCTTTTCTTGAGTCGTCATGGCAGTAGCTCTAAGGTGAATGTAAAGAAATCTCCCCGTTATGGTATGACTTGATTTGACTTGATACAACTCAAAATCAGCTCTACGTCTGGGGCATCTGGTACGCTCACGGGATTTTGTGTTTGCACAAAACCTCCATTGAAGGAGTAGCAGCACATGAATTCATAGGAATCGCACAATTTGGCAGCAGAAAAGGGGGCTAAATGTCACAATTTTTGCACTGCAAATAGTCTGTCCAGCTCTAACGAGAACTCAGAAAGAGTTTGGGTTAGGTATCACAAACAGGAAGTTATGTAATGGTTTCTAAGTTTATTGACAAAGAATGTCCCAGTGTCTGTGTGAAGTGTGAACCCTTTACACTGGTAAGCAGTTCTACTCACTAGTTGTTCTGTTGGAGTCAACAGAACTACTTCCGTGAGTAACTATTCACCAGCATGAGTAAAAAGTTCACAATCCAGCATTTACACACTTACCCTCTAGAACAATTTCTTGCCCTAGGCTAATGGCTTCAGGTTCAACACGCCCAATACCTGGCTTAACTTCTGCAATAGCTAATTGTTGAAGGAATTGAAATATGAGCTTTTGTGTTTTAGTCCAGAGCACGTGTTTGTATGTTATAATCACAATTAATTACATCCCAAATCTCTCTTCATTACAAAGCTCTTTATAAACTTTGTCCACCACTGAAATGCAACCACTTCTTGGTTGGGACACAACAGCTGTTTAAGAGCATACAGCCGAACTAGACATGAGCTGAAGACAGAAGGTGCTGTCTCCAGTTGAAAGTGCAGGGGGGATTGAGGCTGGCAGTTCGTAATTGCCCAAATTGGCATTTGGCCGGGGCATCAAGACTAATTATACTATACTTGTGAAAAAGGGTGGTGAGATCTAAAGGCCACAGGTTTTCTGAGTCTCTGAAAGATGGCACCTCCTGCAGCACAGCGCCCCCTAGCACTGGGCTGGGTCATTGATTCATGACTACACAGAGGGCGGAGAGCCATCTACCTGAATCCCCAGCACACCTCTTTGCTGTTTTGGTGTGGTGTTGTTTGTAGGAGTGTGAAGGTAGGTTAGTTGTGTGTGTGACTGTGCGTACTGAGCTCTGTGCCTTTGCATGTGTGTGTGAGAACGCACTGTTAGTTTGAGCGTGTGGATATTTGTGTGAACACACTAGCTGCCCTATGAGCATGTTTGTGGTGAGCTGGACGTGCTAGAGGAGGGAGGGGTTTGCATGTTGAGGGGAAGGGAGACTTCTCCCCTCTAGGTGTGGCTGAAGTTCAAAACTATCTGGAAGTTGCCAGTGCCTGCAAGTCTATGATTCGCAGACAGGGCTTGGAAGTGGAATCTTCCTTTGAAGCGAAGGGCCCTGCTCTACCCGTAATCTCTGTGCAGAGCTCCCATTGATGGAGCTGCTGTTGCTCAGGCTGAGTGAATTGTGCTACTTGAATCTGACCACTAGCCCATTAGAAAGCAGATCCCCACCCCGGCCTTCTAGGTCAAAGGCTTTAAAATGTGCAGGACTTAAATGGGGACAAACGTCCAGTAAAGGGAGGGAGGCGGAGGTGCCAGATACAGAGGCAAGAAACCACCTCCATCTACTGAGCTACCCCGTCTGAAACATAGCAGCCACTGATGGGAACGACCAGTCCATAACTCTGGCAACCAATGCTCATGCTTGGAGCGAGCGCTCCCATTGGCTCGCAGAACTTTCAGCCAGCTGCCCACGTCCTCCCCCATTTGCTGCCAGAGTTGTGGGCCCTCTTGCTAGCCCCCACCCCACCCACAAAGGGTCCTGGCCCAATGGAGCATTGCCCCTTGCTGTGGCTGACAGCAGGAGAACACAAATCGTCCCAGTGACAGCTGCCCATGCGGCTCCTTTAAGAAACCCACCACCAGCTCCAGCAATCAGCTCAAGGTCACAGCAGGAAACCTGCAGACTTGGCAGCCTGGAAAGGAGGAAGGGAGGGTGAGAAAAGAGAGAGAGTTGGATTGAGGTGAGAAAGAAAGAAGGATAGTGAAAGGGCGAGCTAAGGAAGGATAATAGGGACGGGGGGGGGGGACGAAGGGAAGAAAGAGAGAGAGAGGTGGAGGAGCGGGGAAAAAGAATGGAGATCCTGCAACGTAGGAAGCAGGTTTGGTACCAGCGTGTTACAAATATAGACAATAAACTGTTCATCGTGTCATTCTGTCTGAGCCTTGCGACTGTGCCTGCTTCCCCTTCAGAGCCTGCACCCTTCCAGTTGAGCTGGGGGGCCTGACCCCCAGTACAGCAGTTCTTTAAAACAGAGAAGGAGACCTGCATTGGCATATCTCCACCTTCTCCCCAGGCCAGATTCTGCTTCTAAACCAGGATTTAGGAAAGCACTGAAGCATGTGCCAATGTCCATAAGCACAGGCCCAGATTTTTAAAGGTACGTAGGCGTTGCTGCGTTTGCTCAGCATTGCAACTCCTGACCACCAGGAGCCTAAGTCTCATTTTCAAAAGGGATTTAGGCACTTATGAGCCAAAACCCATTGACTGTCATGAGATTTTGGCTCCTAAGTTTTAATTTGTAGAACTAAAATGAGTTATTTTTCTCTCTCCCTTTCCTCTCTGTTTTTTTGTGGAATTTGCTCATTTCTCCAAGGAGCTAAAAAAAAAACATTAAAATTCACTCCTGACTCTAGTGAGTTGAGGTGCATTATCAATTGCATCTTTGCTGTGGGTTCCATTGTGTTGCTTCATAGAATACCAGGGTTGGAAGGGACCTCAGGAGGTCATCTAGTCCAACCCCCTGCTCAAAGCAGGACCAATCCCCAACTAAATCATCCCAGCCAGGGCTTTGTCAATCCTGACCTTAAAAATTTCTAAGGAAGGAGATTCCACCACCTCCCTAGGTAACGCATTCCAGTGTTTCACCAACCTCCTAGTGAAAAAGTTTTTCCTAATATCCAACCTAAACCTCCCCCACTGCAACTTGAGACCATTACTCCTTGTTCTGTCATCTGGTACCACTGAGAACAGTCTAGGTCCATCCTCTTTGGAACCCCCTTTCAGGTAGTTGAAAGCAGCTATCAAATCCCCCCTCATTCTTCTCTTCCGCAGACTAAACAATCCCAGTTCCCTCAGCCTCTCCTCATAAGTCATGTGTTCCAGTCCCTTAATCATTTTTGTTGCCCTTCGCTGGACTCTTTCCAATTTTTCCACATCCTTCTTGTCGTGTGGGGCCCAAAACTGGACACAGTACTCCAGATGAGGCCTCACCAATGTCAAATAGAAGGGAACGATCACGTCCCTCAATCTGCTGGCTATGCCCCTACTTATACATCCCAAAATGCCATTGGCCTTCTTGGCAACAAGGGCACACTGTTGACTCATATCCAGCTTCTCGTCCACTGTCACCCCTAGGTCCTTTTCCGCAGAACTGCTGCCTAGCCATTCGGTCCCTAGTCTGTAGCGGTGCATTGGATTCTTCCGTCCTAAGTGCAGGACTCTGCACTTGTCCTTGTTGAACCTCATCAGATTTCTTTTGGCCCAATCCTCTAATTTGTCTAGGCCCTGTGTATCCTATCCCTACCCTCCAGCCTGTATCCTATCCCTACCCTCCTCCCAGTTTAGTGTCATCTGCAGACTTGCTGAGGGTGCAATCCATACCATCCTCCAGATCATTTATGAAGATATGAATGCCCTTGGGGCACTCCACTTGATACCGGCTGCCAACTAGACACGGAGTCATTGATCACTACCCATTGAGCCTGACAATCTAGCTAACTTTCTATCCACCTTATATTCCATTCATCCAGCCCATACTTCTTTAACTTACTGGCAAGAATACTGTGGGAGACCGTGTCAAAAGCTTTGCTAAAGTCAAGGAACAACACGTCCACTGCTTTCCCCTCCTCCACAGAGCCAGTTATCTCTTCATAGAGATATGAATGAGGATCCAAGTCACTTTTCAAACGGGGCTTGTGTACAGTGGCAGGTGCCCACTGCCATGGCAGTGAGTGCTTGGTGGCCCGCGGGAGGCAACTGATTTGCAAGCAGGCTGACAGTATTAAAAACTTGAGCCACTGGCCTCCTAATTGGTGAGCAGTCCATAGTCATCAATACACTGCTGAACTACAGTGGCCATGTGGAAGTATTTTTTTAAAGTCCCATTTTTTTTCTTTCTGTAATCCTAATTTTGACATTTTGGGGGGTGGGGGAGAGAAATCAGGGTTCTTCAGTCTTCCTTTACTTTAATGTTTTGCACGGCATCTAGCAATTGTCAGCACTGAATACATAGGAACAATACTATAAAAAAATCCCTTCCTTTATGAGCATAGAGTCTATTCTCACTTCCATGGGAATAACTCAGGCAGAGGAGAGGGAAGCCAGTGAGCTGAAAAGTTGCTGAGTTTCCTATTCATTCTTCCATTAGGTACAAGGTTTGCCAAATAGCCCTCTACAAAAGAAGCCAGGAGTCCCATGCCCTTAACCCAGGGATCCCCTAGATTTTGGGACATCTGTAGAAGACCCATCTGTATGGATGCCCTTTGCCACCACTCTGCTGAACTAGTCCCATGGTCTCCCACTGGACCCTGGATAGCAAGAGCTGATCTTCCAGCCATGTCCCCCTCCTCATGGATTTGCCTTATGCTTTTTGAGTCCTCACGATTCCCATTTTCAAGCTTTTCTCCATAACCAAGAAGACTAGACGCTTACTTTAAGCTGAGGTTCTCCAGCAATAGCAGGGACTGGTGCTTTAAGAAAACACGGACTATCATGAGGCTTGTGACAAAATCACAAGTGCTGAATGTTGGCAGCACTGGGATTTGTTTGTTATAAATCTGCAGCCTTAACTTTACCGTAATGAAACTTTTTGTATTTAATTTCCCACCTTTTTATTTTTTTAATGAAAAGACAACAGTACTGCAGCACGTCGGGATCATGCAGTTTTGCACGGGGTTTCCCAGGCAAGAGGTTCTTGCTGATATTCATCCTACATGTTCTCTTTCTTAATCTCATCCCTTTATTCCTAGTTCCACCTTTTTTTTTAAACACCCTAAACGTTCCTCCCCCTCGCTGGTGTCTGTACTGTTCAAAGACGTATAGACAGTAACATCCTGCTGCAAGTTGCACCAAAATAGTTATATTAACAGGCATTGCTGATTGCTTTATGGCTTGCTCCCACTGAAGTCAATGGGAGTTTTGCAGCTGACTTCCACACTTACTGGGTCAGGCCCTTAACAGGCATCTGGTGAAAAGGCCTTGGCCACCAAGGAAATATACTGTGGTGAATCTGCTGAGAGGCAGATGCACTCGTTTTCTATCTCCACCCCGGGAGTGATAGATCAGCAGGAGAGGGAAGAGCAGAACCAGCCCCTTAATTTTCATCTTGGAACTAGGTAGCAGGGTGAATGAGTAAACTTTGCATGGCAAAAAGTAACTCGGTGGTTCAATAACTGGTATATCCCCTTATTCATTGTAACTCAACTCTTTTTGAACCATTGTGCGTGAAAGGGATATTGATGCTCTCTGGCATTTCGTGGTTAAGCAAAAGTTGGATAAATACAAATTTTGTTAAAAGATGTATGTCAGATGTATAAACCAGAAGGGATTCAGCTTAACAGATCTGACTTCTATTGGGTCAGTTTTCGCTTTCTTTTGATTGTTACTTGCATGGGGAGTTTATTCCTTCATTCTGGTCCTCATCCAGAGTCCACTGAAATCTATGGGAATCTTGCAGTTGACTTCATTGGGTTTCGATCAGGCCCTCTGGCCAAATTTTCAAAAGAGTTTTACACTCAAAATTGGGGCCAGATTTTCAACAGAGCTCAGCATGTTGGGTGCACGTCGGTTGCTGAGCTCCTCGGAAAAACTGGACCTCTGTGTCACCCTGGGAGCTGCAAACTTGAAAATCTGTCCCTAAATTTCCCCAGGGAAATCCAGCTCTCAGGCTGCTTTGTGCACCTGGTCTAGCAGAGCAGATGCTCTTGGATTTAGAGCTCCTGGTTCAGTTCTTTGCTCCGCTATTATTTTGCTGTGTGATCTTGGATAAATTAATCTAACCTCTCTGTGCTTCAGTTTAGCCCTCTGTGAAATAGGCCTCGTGGTATTTACCCACCTCCTAGGGGGCAGTGAGGCTAATTCATTTGTATTTATGAAGTGCTTTGAGATTATCACCCAAAAGATGTGACATAAGAATGAAGCATGGTGGTAAAAATCTTCAAACTTGGGTGCCTAAAATTAGGTACCATGTTTAGGCACCTAAATAAGCCGCCTGCTTTTCACTGATTTCCCGGGTAGGTGTGGGTGGCGAGACCTATTGAGACATCACCCCTCCAGATACTTTCCCAGCCCTGCAGCAGGAAACAACCCACTCTTTTGGGTCTCCTCCTGTTCCCCAGGACAGGCAATGTCTCATGCTGATAAAAACTTTCACACTGGCAGAAACATTTGAAGTCCAACCCACCCTTGTGCCCAGTGCTGTTTCCGCCTAAAGAGGCCAATGATATTTTAGGGTCGATACCAGTAAATCTCTCCTTGCTGAGGTGTTGGTTTCTAGGCGAGCAGTGGAGCTCTCGCTTCCCCTCTGGAGGAGATTTCCCAAGTGGAAAGTGTCTTGCAATAAATCCTGAGTCGCCTCCTGGCCTGCGCTCCCTCTATTGACACAGCTGTATATCTCACAGCTGTATCCATAACCCCCAAGAGGCAGCTTTCTCTCTCTCTCTCTCTCTGCAGCGCGGTGCTTACGGATCAGGACTCCTGTCCAAGGTGGCTAATCAATACAGGGGAAGAGCAGGCTGTCGAGATTATGGATAGCAGTGAGAGAGAGAGTGAGCGAGCGAGAGGGAGAAGAGCCCAGCCTGCAGTAGGGAAGGTTCAGAGCAGCCTGCGAGGCGTCTGCCTTCCCCTAACAATAAGCAGCAGGCTTGTCAGCAGAGGCTTGGAGAACACAGTCAGCACAATTTTATCTAACCTACCGTGGTGAGCCAAGGAACTCTGCAAGTCCAGGCTCCGGGTTTGGAGTCTTTAAGAAGCAGGTTTCATGGATGCAGTTCCTCAGACAAACAATCGGGGAGCTGGCAAGCTCTTGTGGGAGCTCTGATTGTATCTTTTTTTTTTTGCACACATGCACTGCATAGCTAGAGAGAGATGTCTATCCTCCAGAAAGACGCATAGTCTAGATGATAGAGCTCCTACAGTGGTGTGCCAAGACGAGTCGTTCTTTGCTTATTCGAGTCTTACTGGGGGCTCAGGGTCAATGACATTTAGGAAAAGAACAGAATTAGAACCATTTATCCTTCCCCACTCACAAACGTGTGTGTGTGTGTCTGGAGCCCAAACTTCCACAGAGCTCATGACTGGAGCTAAAAGACTTGGGATTAATCTCCTAGTCATTGCCCCGTGGCAGTAGTGGCTGAGATCCCTGTGGTCCTGATATGCTGTGGCTTGCTTCTACCCTCAGACGGGGCCTCATCTAAAGCACATTGAAGTCAGTGGTTGATTTCAGTGGGTTTTGAGCCAGGCCTATAAAGAATAAATGAAAACAGGATTCCCCCTGGGAAAAGACCCCAGCTGATGTAGGGTAATTTCCAATACCTTTTACTCCCCTTCTATGCATTTATCTTCCTCACATCTGCAAGAATAGCTACGCACATGCTAACCAAAATGGTGCCCTGAGTAGCAGTCACTGTTTCAATTAAAGGGATGCTTCAGGGTAAAGTAGGCCAAAATTTAGGGTTGGAGCAGCAACGGGCTTTCACAGTGACTAATATCACTCACATGTTTTTGCTAATTTAAACAAAAATTAATAGAAGCATTACACACACACACACACACAATTTAAACACATTCCTAGTGGAAATCTAGCACTACTACAGTGCTGCATTGTCTGGGTTTTCAGTGTATGAAAGGAAATTGCTTATAAATGGGAAGTGAAACTAAGTCCAAGCCAAGTGAAAAGCAAAGAAACAATTTAGGTGGTGAAAAACAAATGAGATTTTAAAAATTCTTGCAACTTTGGTAATCCAAAATCATCTCATTCAGAGTGAAATCCATTGCTCTGCACAGAGCCAGCGCATGTGTCCACTATATGGTGCATAGGTCTTTGCCGGCACTCTGCACAGAGATAGATTTCAACTTATAACTGATTCTCATTATACTAAGGCTCCTTTACACCACTCTGGCTGTATAAAGAGGTTTTAGATTTGGTATAAATATTCTTTACTCCCATTCCAAAGTCCTTTTACATTGCCAGATCAACTTCAAGGTGGCCTCAGTATAAATGAGAACTGGTCTTTACTAAAAATTCAAAGTTTTAATGTGTGTTAATAAGACTGTAAATTCTAGTGTCCACACTACACAAATGTGTGTTGCAGGAGACAAATGTTTGTGTCCTGTCTTACAATCACATTAGTTAACAGGTGTTAAAACGTCTAAAAATACAAGTGTAATCAAACCCTAATAGAACATCAAGTGTCCTCAGTTAAGAACTTTAAAGTCTGGAAATGCTCGCACTCACTTAATTCTGCCCCTGTGCATTGAGATGCAGTCTTTGTTTGACCACGTACCATCTTGTCAAATAATATGGTGTGGCTTCAACTCTCTAGCCCCAGCTGTTTCTTCTGCAGAGGCAAGCAAACAAAATTCACAAGATGTTCCTTCCCCGTGAAGGAAGCGCTGTTTTGTTTTCCCCTCGCCTTGTTCTCCAAACCGGCTGAATGGTTTAGGCTCCAACTTTCCAGACAAATTCATCTGCAGACAGAGGCCAAAGCCTGGGAAATTTCAGCCCTCCAGAGGGAACATTTCAGAAGCGACTGAAAAACCATCGGTTTTTAAAGCATCAGTTGGGAGTTCGAATGGACCCAGGAGCAAGGGAGCTGCTAACAGTCAGGGGATTAGAATGGAAATTGCAGAAGTAATTTTGGGGAAAGGGCAGTATTGTCAGCTGAGAGGGGAATGGTCTGGGATGTCAAAGTCCTGGCTTCTATTCCTGGCTCTGCCATTCACCTGCTCTGTGCAACTGGTCAAGTCACTTTGCCTCTCTTTCCCCTACAAGCTTCTGTCTGCTTGTGAATTATTTTCGCTATTTATTTGTATTGGGGTGGCTCCTAGAGCTCCAGGCATGGGCCAGGCCTCTCTTGTGCAGGCCACTGTACAAACACAGAACAAACTGATGGGTGCCCTGCCCCAGAGAGCTTCCAGTCTAAGGATCAGACGAGAGCCAACAAATGGGTAGAGACAGATTAGGGAGCACAAGGAAACTATGAGACAATATTGGTTGGCAGGATGGGCTGTGTTCAGTGCCCCAGCTTCCTAGCCAGTGTCAAGTTTTTTTGTAGGCATCACGGCAAAGGGGAGGTTTAGCTGTATTAATACTTAGAAGGTAAACTCTTCACTGTGTGTATGTCCAGCACCCTGATCTTGGTTGGGATCTCTAGGTGCTAATGTAAAAGTAATAATAACTGGACTATAGCAGTCATGCCTGCTGCCGTTCTAACGAGCAATGCATATAAGGAGTTCTTATTTACATTTATGGGGCTAAATTGTGGTGTTATTTACACCTGTTTAACCTCCAATGGTACACTGGGGATTGTGTGGCTGTAACTGAGAGCAGAATTTGACCCGTAATTTTTATGCTGACTGTGCCCCTTTAACATAATGCAGAAGATTGTTCTGCAGTAAAGGATGGCAGGTGTTGCCCTCCTAAAATAGATATGGGGAAACAACGCCAAGTACCAAGGGAGAAAGGATGGGCTGTAACTCAAATCGTTATCTTGGATTTGATTATGAAATAACCTTGAGCTACAGGTGTTAGGTCCTGGATTAACAGGGATTATTTGAAGTCGGAAGCTCAGGGCAGAGACATTTTGGCAAATTCATTCGGAATCAGGTTTGCTCCACCAATGTCACCCACCTGGTGATGATTCTGACTATAGAGAGCCTGAAGAAAGGCTAGAAAGTCAATCTCTTACTCACTGCCACTTTACCTTGACAAATGTAACCATAGAGATCCTTTAAGAGAGGCTAGAAAGTAAACAGCCTTGTTGAGTTTGGCAGAAGATAGTTTGCTGTTTGAGGGGAGGTGAGTCAAAGAAGAAAAAATGTTCATCTATTTTTTTTCTTCATGAGACTTTGGTCCTTAATTGCCATATGCAAGTTTCTTCCCAGTGTGGTTATTAATGGTGTAAGCATAGTCAAGATTTCTGTTCGTAAGACCCATCTCCACTATGGATGACCATCCCCCTTCCCATATACACGGGCCATGGCAAGCTACTCTCTTCCCATCAGCAACCCTTGCCTCTGTGTTTGAGCTCATTCACTGCTGTGAAGGCTGTTATAATTATCATCACCCTGGAAAGAAAGGATAACAAGAGGAGGAGGAGAGGAGGGAGAAGAAAGGAAGAGAGCGGAGAACCAAGAACATAAAAAGGAGGAGTAAGGGGGGGGAATTGTGGAGGAGAGAGGGAAGGAAATGAAGTGGGGTTGTGGAGAAGGTGAGACAAGATGGGAAAGGGAGAAGGTGGCAGAAGAGAGGGAAAGGAGGTGTAGAGAGAGAAAGAAGCATGGAGCAGCATGGCTGGATTATTACTCTGTTGTTATTACCAGGCACATGTAACCAATACACCACAGGAGACATTTCTGTAGCTAGCAGCTGGGTGGTTTGCAGGAAGGTCTGTGCCCAGCTGGGTACCACTGTATGTCCTGCTGGACAAGAGCTTTTGGAGTCTTGTGTCCTGAGACGTGAAGGGTCCCCACCCTCACAGCATTGTGCCCACATACCCATTCAAACTGCACACCCCTTCTGCACAGATCCTCCCCAGCTCATGTACTTAACTCATTCATGCGTCTCCTCCTCCCTCACTCCACATGGTCAAGTATATGCACATCCCCCATGCACCCAACTCCCCTCTGTCCGGCCTCCTGACAGCTCCCCTCTTTCATGGCCAGCCCACAGAGCAGGAAGCCTCCTGCCCCAGCTTGGAAAGTCACTATCTTCTGAAGGCTGTATGGGCCCTCTGCAGCATGTAAAATGAGTTTGGTGGGTCTTGATCCAGTTTCCAATTAAAGAGCACGCACCTCCCTCTCCCCCCGCACCCCCCCCCAAACCAAGAAGCATAACCACGACTGGCAATAATTGGCTCCTTGTTGGCAGGTGCTAAAGACAGAAATGGCCCTGGAGGTTGTGGTTCCCTCTCGGCCAGAGTGCCTGTCCCGCCAAGGGAGGGCAGAGGGACCTTGGCCAAGAGGTACAGGGAAGCTGGGACTGTTGTCTCCTTGCACCCCGCTCGCTCTGTGGACAGAGGACTTCCCTCGCCGGGGCACTCTAGCTGGCAGCTTCCAACGGCACTGATGCTCTCGGTCATACTCAGAGCTGGAGAGTGGTGGAGAGCAGAGGGGGAATGAGCCTGGGGCCTGTTACTAATCAGGGCCAGACTCCTCTCTGGTGTAAGTCCTTTGCCTTTATTTGAGTTACACCAAGCTTTACTCTGGCCCTGGGGCTCTCCGGGTCGCTGCAAAGCCGTGGCATGCACGGTGGAGAGGGAAGGTGGCCCACTCCCTGGACAAGAAAGGCCAACTGCTACAGAAGACAGAGGAGAAGTGGGATGCAGACCCTGCCACACTCCTGCCTCCTATAACAGGAGCCGGCTGCTTGCCCAAAGCAGGAGAAAGCGCCTAGCCCGTATGGGGCCGGGCGGCGTCTGTGGATTACAAAACGACTGGAGCAAGGATTGAGGCTTTGCTTGTGACCTAGAAAAACGAGGCTTCTTGCGCTGACTCAGTCGGGACTTGGGCCGGAGCCAAAGCCTTTCTGGAGCTCAGCTTGAGTCACCAGGTGCTGTCGTAACATTCTGTCCTGCTGCTGCATAGACAGCTGGGGAACGGCCCAGCCCCTTGCTGCGTGTGTGTGTTTGTGTGTGTGTGGGGTGCCGGGGTCAGCATTCAGGGGCAGACACTCACTTCCTGTTTGGCTGAAACGAGTGGAGGGAGACAATGGGGGTCACCTGCCTCTCCCCCATCCGGGCCAGGGCTAAAGCCAGAGTAGGTGACTTGCCCATGGACACCCACATCTGCTAAGCACTCAGCTCTGGCAGAGGACGAATGGCAGCTCATTTCCTCCCATTTAAGCTTGGATAGAGACAGATCTTTTAATCTCACCGCTGACCTAATGGGGCTGCCGGGCTTTTTAAAAGCAATCGCCAGTGGGAAGGGTGCCAGCAGAAAATGAGACTCCCCCTCAACCCTTGACAGCTTCTCCATAGTGTGTTGACAAAGAGAGATGCTGGACATTTGTCTCCACTCTGGGTACTGGAGAGTTCAGATGTTCAGGCTATAATGTTGGGGGCTCAGCTGTGAGATCTCTCAGGAAAAGGCTTAGATATTTATAGGGGACTGGATTGCATGCAGAGTGCAGCCCGGCATCACATGGCAGGGCCTGAGCTGTAAACAAGCAGGCTGAAGAGCAAACGAATGGGTTAACCCTTTCCTGGATGGTATGCATGTCTTTTTAATCAGGGAGGTGTAGGCAGTGCAGGAGATTGTGTGTGTGTGTGTGTGTGTGTTCTGTCCCTCAATTGCAAATGCCTTATATGCGCAAATGCAAACACAGTATTATAGAGATTGATGGTTGACACCACATGACAAAACCTACAACAAAGGTCAAAGGTAAACTGCCCCTCTCCCTGGGCAGTTGCAGCCCTTCACAGTTGGGGATGAAAGCTGCAAAGTCCAGGGTCAGTGGGTGCTGCCCTAGTTGTGCCAAGGTCTTGCACGTTTAACCCTCAGTGGTGAGTTCCCTGGCTCAGACTCTGATGGCTGTGGGGGTCGAATGTTTGCAAGGCAATTCGAGGAATTTGGAAGGAATATTTGGAAGGGACTGGAGGTGGGAGATTACGGAGCTGAGCCAGAGGGTCTCTTGTTCACTCCAATGGGCATTGGATCGGTCCCTAATTGGTCCTTTGCAAACGTATGAAATGGGCGAAGAAATCAAAGGAATTGGCACCTGCGCACCTCAGGGCAGAGCTTGGCCAAGGATCTCTGCCCCAAGGAGCTTCCAGGCTAGCTCACTGGGACCCAGTGAAAATGGCAAGGGTAGGAGAAGTGCCTGGAGAGACAAATGAGAAGATGGGGACTGGAAGAGGGATTGGCACGTACTTTGCCAAGAGCATGCCAGTATTGGGATCTGTATTTTTTGTGATATTCTTTGATTCATTGTTTCCTGCACATTTTCCTTGGATTGCCATTTCTTGACGTAACTTGCTGTAATTGACCAAACTGTTTGGTGACCCTTGAGAGAAGAATCTGGGAGAAGAACGAAAAGGAGACGATAGTGTCAGAGCACAGCTTTAACATAGCCTTGCAGCCAGATTTACACCTGCTGCAGATCAGTTGGCTCAGACGGCCCCTTAATGAGGCAGAAATCAATGCAAAATTTGGTCTCTATGTTTCAAGAGTTCTCTGCCCTTTTTACTTCTCTGGGGCCTGATCCTGAGTGGCCTCCTCTCCTGCATTCGCTGAGAGTCGAGCGTGCTGAGCTGCAAAGAGTTTTGTCAGATTTTTCAGGAAAGGGAGAAATCCAGCACTCTGGATTGGAGAGCACGAGAGTCAGCTCCTAAAGCACAGAGCATAAGGCAGTGAGAGCGGAGAGTGGGAGAAAGAAGAGTGCATTAGTGTGGGGCGGTTAATCTAGGCTGCAATACGGTTCCATAAACCTGTGGTTTCAAGTAAACTCTGGACGGCTTTGTACAGCACGGCGAGCCTGGACCCTGGGTAGCTGCAGAGTTCTGTCATCTCAAGGATCCAGCATGTCTTCATGTTAATCACCCCCTTTTCCGCTTCTCACCTGCACATACTAATTTAGACAGCCCTCTCTTTCCAGCCCTGATAAAGAGAGCGGGTGCTAGGACCAAGGGAAGCTTTCAGGACTCATGTTTAAACTTCTCAGCTGAGGCTTTCAGCTGTGTTCCTTCTTGGGAGCCAGGAGTCAGCCAGACTCGATTCCAGTCCAGGTTTTCCTCCCCCTTTCTCCTCTAAAATGCGATCCTGAAAGAGTCCTCTACCTGTCTGACTTGAGTGCACTGCAGACTCCTTCTGCAAACCCTGCTCACCTGGGACAGTGGCAGAGAAATCCCAGGCTGGATTCCGTGCCCAATCTGGAGTGGATTGTGCGTACGCCCCTTGCTGGAAACCATGGAAACTGCTTAGCAAACACACTGTAGCCTTGTGAGCCATGTATGAGGGAATAGATGGGGAACTGTCAGAACCGTTAAGCAGCGGACAGGAAAGCAGTTCTCAATTCTCTGTACCAGACAGATTTCCCTTTTAGGAGAGGGCGGGGAGGATTTGGGAGTTGGTGATTTATAGGATATAAAAGGAAGGGATGAGAACACCGCAGAATATAAGAACAAATGAGTGTGTGTTTCTTTCTCTTGCCTGTTACCTGAGATAGGGTGCTCCACTGGGTGAGCACAGGACCGGGAGCCAGGACTCCTGAGTACTAGCCCCCAGTTTTGCCACTGACTTTCTGTGAAGCCAGCAGAGCTACGTTTTCAAACGTGGCTACTCATTTTGAGCGCTCAGGTTTTTGGGGCACTCTGCTTGAGACACCCGGGGCCTAATTTTTAGAAGCTGCCCAGCTGCCCTACCGCCAGTTAAAGTCAAGGGGAGCTGAGGTTGCTTTGAAAATCAGTCCCAATGTGCCTCAAGTTGGGCACCTGAAAACAGGGGCATCCAAAATGTAAACGTGTTTGAAAAAGTAAGCCTACCCTTTCTGGGCCTCGGTTTCCCTGTCTGAGCTGGCCCCGGAATCCAGAGGATGCAAAAGTAGCTTCAAGTCACCTTCCCTCTCCCTCTTGCCTTCTAACCTAGGTTGCACTTCCTGAAGCACAGTTCAGCATGGGCAGTGAGTGACAGACAAACACGCTGAACAGCCATGATAACCACACACACGCACGCATGTACACAGAGCCAACCATGAAACATCCCCCTCAATGGGTCATGCACCAGACAATGAGAAAACAGACACACACAGACCAAACAATGAGGCATACCAAACAATCCGTTAACACAGACAGACACCAAACAATGAGAGACGCAAAACAATGGGAGAACACACACACTAGACAATGGCAGAACACAGACATACCAAACAATGAGACTCACATAATGCACCGAGCAATCTCAGAACACACCAACACTCCAGGCATAAGACAGAGAGAGAGAGAGAAAGACACGCACAAACCCACAAACCCCTAACGTTGGGAGAACATGCAGGCTAAGCGATGAGAGAGACACACACTGAGGCCATTGTTGTATTTTTATGTGTTCTGTGCGATAGTCTCATGAGTTGCACATCTCATTAATGGGGGACCTGCACATAAGCTGCAATACACTGGCATCCCCCTTGTCTCCTAGTGCACGCGCACACACAAACACACACACACAGGGAAAGACAATGTCATGCTCACTGCTCCCTCTCTCCACGCCCTGGTATTTGCCCCTGGAGGCGGAGAACAGGTTGAGCGAGTCTGACTGAACCTGGGAGCCGAAATGCCAGGTGCAGCTACTCCTCCACCCTCCCTCCCCTGGCCTCTGCCTAGCGGAGAACGAGACTGCTGAGGCCGTAGGGGAGGAGGAATAGCCAGGTCTTAGTTATCACCAGGTTACTCCTTGCTCTGGTATGTTACTGCTCCTGCGGGGAGAAGATTCTTCAGGGAAAAGAAGGAATGAAATCACCCAGGGCCCAATACTGTGAGGTGCTGAACCTTCCTCAACCTCCGCTGAACTCGGACACAAGGTGCTCAGTAGCTCCTAGAGTTAGGCCTGTGTCATTGTAATCTCTGAGAGCTGGAGCGCTCTGAGCAATGGATTGTCTCACAGATATGGTGTGTTTAGAAATAGATATGTCCCTAATAACAGGGCATGGTACTTATGGTAGCGTCTTCCAACCAAGGATCTGTAACTGCTCTGCTAACGTTAATTAGTGAAGACTTACAACCCCACTGTGTGGCAGAGAAATATTTATGGTGGGGAAACTGAGGCACGTAGCGGCTAAGACTTATGTTTTCTGAGGGGCCCAGCACTCTCAGTTGGGCCCAAATTTTCAGACGAGTTCAACTCCTATTTAGGCACCTGAATAAATTGCCAGATTTTCAGAAGAGCTCAGTACTTTGTGTCCTGGGCTCTGTTGCCAATCTGGCCCACGGTCACATAGCAAACCATTGACAGAGCTTTCAATAACATCCTAAAGTTCTTGCTCCAACTTCCCTGCTGTAACCACTAGACAACATGGCCTAACTCTAAGATCGCCTCCCCGTAACCCTCTCCGTCGCCACTGTGACCAAACCTGCTCTCTTTGCCGTTAAATTTTTGCGATAATCATTTGGAGGGAAAACATGGCCTGGGTTGTTTTAACTGTGTAAAATTGCCCGTGTAACAATCATTGGCTTGGGTTGGTTCCCCAAATGTTGCATTAAGGAGAAGTTGATCTTTAGCGGTTTGGTTAATATCATGGAATTTTAATGTAGTTAGTTGAGTTCTTTTAATAATGTGAACTTGTTAAGTGCTTTGCATAGTTATACTCCTGAGTAACATTTATCAAACAGAAAGCCCAATTAATCAAATATGGAAGCTTTTATAATTCAGAGTATTTTGTATTCTTTCTCCTCTCTCTCTCTCCTATGAACCCTCCTCTGCATTTCTTTCTCCTCCCTCTCTTTCTCTTTCAGTCTCTCCACATTCCTCCACCATTCTGATCTCCCTCACTGTATATCGGCTTTGCGGCATTTAAGTCAATGGAGCAATTCAAGTCAATGGAGCTATGCTAATTTACATCAGCTGAGGGTCTGGTCCATAGTTATTGGCCTTCCAGAGACCAAATGTAGGACATGCAGGTTGTCAGGTAAAGAGCTAGTGTATTTTCTAAGAGTGATTGGGGAGGAAATGGGTTTATCTCTGTTGGTACTGTGGTCACACCCACAGACCCTAATTTGGGATTCGAGCCCCTTTGCACTTGGGGCTGGCCATCCACTTCTGGTGGGAAAGTGCCTGGGGCAAAAGCAGAATCCTCACTCCAGGTTGACTGTACTGCCCTCCAACAGACATGAGTCAACCATAATAAATGATGGACAGGCTTCAATTTGTGTTTATAGATACTCGGCAGCTGGGGGGCGGGGGGGCAACTGCATGGACCCACAAGATGGGTTTGCCTGAGGTTTGCGAAGGGGTAGAATGGGAGCTTGCTAAGCTTTAGTCTGAAATGGATCCAAGTGGGTCTGTATCCAACATCACTGTGAATTTACTGTGTGACAAGAGGAAATACTTTAATGCTGCACCATCGTGACTGTTAATATGATGCCTTCCCCTTTAAATATCCGTTTCTTGTAAAGAGATGCGATCAAATGTAAGAATTATGGGACCAACCCTGTGAGGAGGTGCATCTCGTTTAAACCACCGAGGGTACTCAACACCACGCAGGGAGGGCACACTGTCTTAAAGGTTTGGGCCACTAGAAGTTAATGGTTTTTTTGTAATTGACTGGTGATAGCAGGAGGAGGCCCTATATCTCTGTAGATATATAGATCTATACATACGCACTCACACATATGACTCCTCAGATTATTAAAAGTCAGGGAGAAATACAAAAACTAAAATTTCTTTTTACCATGTCACTCAGCATTTTACCATGAGTCTCATGGTGTATAGTAGGTTTGTTAAAGCCCCAGCTCCTGGAGTCATGTGAATACAGCAGAATCTCAGCTTTCAATTAAAAAAACAACCCCAAACAGTAGGTTTCTAGTTCTTGCGATCATGGAAGAAAGCAAAAACACAAACTGTAAAGCCCTCAAAACCAGAAGGCAAATAAAAAGAACCCAACATTTTACTTTTTCAAATCTCATGATTTTTAAGCCTCCCCTAGCAAAACTATCCAAGGCTAACAACAAATGTCAGCAGACTCTGTGCTGAATACAGAGCACGGCTTCTACACCAGCACTGAGCAGGGATTGTCCTTGGCTGGGCTTGCCATTAAATCTCACTAAGATGCAAAGGGTTTTACTGTTCTCTCCACAGACAAACAGTGTAACTCTGTGTCAGTCATTGCTGTCAATGGAGCTGTGCCAAATTGCATTAGCTGAGGATCAGTTGCACCCATTGCCACAAAAGTAATGTTCATGGAGACCAGGGAATGAGGAATGATCCCACCGGCTGATTTTGAGGAGCCCCTGATGAGCCTGGTCATGACTGATTAGCAATACAATACAATATTTTGTAAATCAGATGCCCAGTGCATCCCTAGCAGCCATCTAGGAAGAGGAGCAACACTTACACACCTGTCTGGATATTAACCATTACTCTGATAGTCCCTGCTCCAGCTATGTTCCCAGGTTGGAGTATGTATGATTGCTGGTTGCCTTTTCCAGAATTTCTAACAAAGCATTGGGACAGATGCTCAGTCAATGGCGCTATGCCAGTTTAAACTAGCTGAGTTACTGACCTGTTTGTTAATATAACAAAATCTTTGAATCTTTAAGTATATTAGGAGCAGGAAGCCTGTGAAAGAATCAGGGGGTCCACTGGATCACCAAAGGAATAAAGAGCAGCAGTTAAGGATGATAAGGACATTGCTGAGATGCTAAATGATTTCTCTGTGTAAACCCTCACTGCTAAGGATGCTGAAGAAGTACCTACCCCGGCCCTGCTCTTTCCTGGTAATAACGGTGAGGTACAATAAAAAAGACAGAGGTGTCAGAAGAAGAATCTGCTGCAGCAAATTGATCATTTAAACTGCAGTAAGTTGCCAGGCTGAGATGGTCCATCCAAGAATTCCCAAGGATCTTAATGATGAAGGAGCTGAGCTGCTAACAGAATACGCAGTCTCTCATTTAAAAAGTCACTGTTCCAGAGGGTTGGAGGGTAGCAAATGCTGAACCTGTATTTAAAAAAGGCTCAAGGGTGATCTGGACCAGTAAGCCATATATCTGTCCCTGGCAAATTGGTAATGAAGCAGCAATTAAAAAACGGAACACCTAAAACTGAGCACCTATGTATGATAGTGTCGAACCAGCACCGTTTCTGCAAAGGAAAATTGTGTCTTTCTTATCTCTTAGAATTCTTTGGAAATGTCCATAAAGTAGTGGATAAAGGAGAACTAGCTGAACTAATGTATTTAGACTTCCAAAAGGCCTTCGACAACGTCCTACATAAGAGGCTCCTCAAGAAGTTAAGTAGGTCTGGAGTGAGAGTCAAAGTATTCTCATGGAGCAAAACTTTCCTAGGATATAGCAATCAAAAAGTAGGATTAAATGATCAATATTCATAATGGAAAAGGGGTATTGATGGCGTGCCTCGAGGTTCCATATTAGGTTCCATGTTGTTAATATATTGAACTGCAAAGTAGGGTGATCAGAGAGAGCAAAATTTGCAGATGCGAGGAAGTTATTTAGGTAGGTCAGGACCAGAGAGGAGTGTGAGGAACTTCAGAGAGACCTAAAGAACCTAAGTAAGTGGGCAACGCAGTGGCAAAGGAAATTAAAAGTTGATAAATGCAAAGTAATGCACATTGGAGGGAAAATTTTAAACGATTCCTACACCTTAGAGAGTTCTAAATTAACTGAATCAACCCAGGAATTGGACCTGGGTATCGCTGTAGACAGCTCCATGGAGACCCCTGCTCAACGAGCAGCTGCGGTCAGAAAAGCTAGCATAAGGAAAGGAATGGTGAATAACACATAGACTATTGTAATGCCTCTCTATAAATCAGTGGTGCAGCCTCCTCTGGGAGACTGCATGCTGCACTGGGCACCCCTCCACAGAAAGGATATTGCAGAATTAATGTGGGTTCAGGGAAGGGCTATGAGAATGACTAGAGGCCTGGAAAAGCTCTCCTCTGAAGAGAAATTGAAAAGATTGGGATCAGTACCTTAGAAAGGAGACAAATAAGAGGGGAGATAATCAAAAAATGAATGGTCTAAAGAAGGTAAGTCAGGAGCTTCTGTTCAGCCTGTCTCATAACACCAGAATAAAGGGACATTCAATAAGCACGTAAGAACAGTCATACTGGGTCAGACCAATGTCCATCTAGCCCAGTATCCTGTCTTCTGACAGTGCCAGGTGCTTCAGAAGGAAAGAACAGAACAGCGCAATTATCAAGTGAACCATCATCCCCTGTCATCCAGTCCCAGCTTCTGGCAGTCAGAGGTTTAGGGACACCCAGAGCATGGCATTGCATCTCTGACCATCTTGGCTAATAGCCATTGATGGACCTATCCTCCATGAATTTATCTAATTCTTTTTTGAACTCAGTTATACTTTTTGGCCTTCACCACATTCCTTGGCAACTGTGAGTTGTATGACAAAAAATTTCCTTCTGCTTGTTTTCAGCCTGCTGCCTATTGATTTAATTGGATGGTCCCTGCTGCTTTTGTTATGTGAAGAGGTAAATAACACTTCCATATTCATCTTCTCCACACCAGTCATGATTTTATAGATCTCTATCATATACCCCCTTAGTCATCTCTTTTCTAAGCTGAACAGTGCCAGACTTTTTAATTTCTCCTCATATGGAAGCTGTTCCATACCCCTAATCGTTTTTGTTGCCCTTTTGTATACAGTTTCCAGTTCTAATATATCTTTGTAGAGATGTGGCACCAGAACTGCCCGCAGAATTTGAGGTGTGGGAGTACCATGGATTTATATAGCAGCATGATATTTTCTGTGTTACTCTCTATCCTTTTCCGAATGGTTCTGAACATTCTGGCAGCTTTTTTGGCTGCTGCTGCACATTCAACAGTTGTTTTTAGAGAACTAGCTGCGATGACCCCAAGATTGCTTTCTTGAGTGGTAACAGCTAATTTAAACCCCATAATTTTGTATGTAGAGTTGGGATTATGTTTCCAATGTGCATTACTTTGCACTTATCAACATATAATTTCATCTGCCATTTTGTTGCTCAGTCACCCAGTTTAGTGAGATCCCTTTGTAGCTCTTCACAGTCAGCTTTGAAATTAAAAGATGGCAAATTCAAAAGCAATACAAGGAAATACTTTTTCACACAACACATAATTAGAGTGTGGAACTCCCTGCCGCAAGAGGTTGCTGAGACCAAGGACTTAAGATTTAAAAAATGTTTGGACATAATTTATGATAACTAATTTTGTGGAAGGAATATTAAACCTTATGTGTCAGAGCTGAAGCCAGTCTCTGACTGTTAGATACCAGGATGAGACCTAACATGAGGAAAGATTATCCCATGCCTGCTACTGCAGGGTTCTCCCACCATCCTTCGAAACATTATCTGGTGCTGGCCACTGTCAGAGACAGGTTACTGAGCTAGATGGACTTTGGATATGATCCTGTCTGGCAATCTGTATGTTCCTCTGTCAGTGGGGCTTTGGGGTTTTTTTGGCAGATTTTGTTCCTGCATGAAGATGATATGGCTCAGAAAGAAAATACCAGATTTATTATTTTGCAAATTTGCTGCAGGCTTTTATTAAATCACAAGTGGCAGAACCATGAGTCAGGTCATGGCTAGGGAGTAGAAATATAACAAAAAGCCAGTGGGTTTTTTCACTTGATGAAGGCCCTTTTTCAGCCAAAATGTCAACACTTTTTGCTGTGCTGCCTATGGTTATGTAAGAGAAAGTTAAGTAATGTCTGCATGAGTCTGAACAAGTTGATCTTTCAAGAGGAGGGGTCGGTGTGCTCAGGAATTCAAATAAAACATACATTTTCAGTTACCTTTTGTTGATGGCAAGGATGGCCTTGCGGTTAAGGGACTGGCTGGGGACTCAAACGCTGGGTTTGGCTCTCCTAAAAGCTTCTTAGGTGAGGTGGGGCAAGCAACTTAGGCTGGGATTTTCCGGAAAGCGTGAGAGAGTTTTAGTGTGAATTGGGCATATTACTACCTTAGTCTCCGAAAATCCCAGCATTCCTCTCTTTGTGCCTAAGTTTCCCATATGCATAATAAGTCTGAGTTGTCTGTTTGGATTGTAAGCTCTGTGGGGCAGGGACTCTTTCTTGCTTTGTTTGTATAGCACCTACCACAATGGAGCCTCTAGGTGCTACTGTGAAAAAAATAACAACAGAGACCAAATTATAAAATCAGTCAATTGTTGTTTATTTAGGTTAACTTGTGTTGGCCTTTCTCTGATTCTTCTAACATTTTTAATAACTGTTGGGATGCAATTGTGATGTTTCCAGCCTTAAAAGTAATTCATTTATTTAGAGGGCTGGATAAGCCTTAAGTGACGGAGCCAGATACCGTTGCTGGCTTTAAACAAGGGCGGAGTGACGTTATGACCATTTGGATATATTCTAGCTAAACAAGCTAAGGTAACGGGCAATCAGCTCTCCCGGTTCAGGGCACAAGCTGATGGCTTACAGCGGTCAGGTGGTAATGCTGTGTCGTGTCGTTCCCCCCACCCCCCCAGCATGTGCAGCATTAGAGAATTAGTAGTAGTCCAAGGGAAGAGTGAGTGTCTTCGTTTGAGACATCATGAGATGGGCCATGATGATACTCGATAATCTGATCCATTATGGCAAATCCTGTGTTCCTAGTAAGATGACTGGCAAATATCAAAACATGCAGATAGTTCAGAGGCCTAAACCTGAGATCGTCATTCGGTGTTTCCCCAGGTCAAACTCCCATTGACTTTGGAGTTTGGCCTGAGTACGTTCTGAGAGACAAATTCCATTCCCATTTCCCAGTGTAACATCTGGAGTAACTCCGATCAGGATGATCATTCTGTATTTGTATTACTGTAGGACCACTGGGCCAGGCACTGTACAAACCAGAAATATACTGGAGCCTCTGAGAGCAGAGTGTATGAGGAAGCCAAACAAGAGAAACCATTCTTTTCCTTTTCATTCCTGGGAACTATTTTTCCTGGCGTAGTGATATGTAGACCATTTCTATTTCAGAGCAGGGACTGTCTTCCTATCTGTCTGTCCAGAACCCAGCACTTTGGGGCCACTGGATGTTACTGCAGTTTAGATATGAAATAATCATCTGCAGACCACCAACATTTTGGATCAAATTTTATTTCTGTTAATATTAATCTACAATATATTGATGGAATTCCAGGTTTGAAAGCACTGCTGAAGACCATCCATCTCCCCACCATCCCATGCTGAAGGCTAACACACTCCCTGTGTCAGGACCTCACAGGTCAATATTTCTACTCATGGGGCCAGATTTTCAAAAGCTCTCAGCTCCCATTTATGCAAAGAAGGGCCAGACTTTCAAAACTGTTCAGCACCCAACGCTCACAAGGCGTGTCATGCTCTTTGGAGAATCTGGCCCCCAGATGTGTGTGCTAGGACCTTGTCAAAATTCCAGCCATATTGAACCATTCCTTTAGGGCCTAACATCATGTTACATTTTAATGAAATGGAATCTTGGCCTCTCGGACTTGGAATGTCTCATTGTCAGATTCCCAGAATCTCTCCTTCCCCTGAAACTGGGAGCGTAACCCCCTGGGGTCGTGCTTTGCTCCTGTCTGCATCTCTTTCAGTGCCTCGTGTCCTCCAGGGCTGGGTCTGCCTCTTCTACCTCTCTGTAACATGCATGTGACTGAGTGTGGGGTGTGGCTCTCTAGGGCCTGACCTGCAGCGGGGATAGGAAATCTACTGCTAACGCTAGATAAAGGCCAGCTTGGGAGCTGAAGGAGCAGGATTCTCGTGCTGTCTCCTCTTGTGGCTGTGATTTATATAACAACGATGTCTATTGCCTGCAGCACATCTGGACATACGGCTGCTGATGCCTTGGGGGTGACCTCCAGTCTCCCACATGGGGGGTTTCAGGGAAAAGAGAGGGATGGGTCAGTGGCTCTCCATATTGCCACAACATTAGGTGAAGCAGCAGCTTCTCCTTTGACTCCCCATCACACTTTGATTTCAAGCAGATTGGTGGAGATCTCCTCCACTTAGATCCTCAAAACATCTCTCCCCCATCCCTTTCACCGCTTGCGTTGTTCTTTTCCCTGTTAAGGTTCATTTCTTTCCAGCGCCCTATCAACACCCTCTCCTTCTTCTTCTGCCTGCAACCTTATCCCCTTCCCACACCGCTCTGCGTCAGACACTGGAAGGAGGTGGGTGTGCTTGGGGTTGAGGAAAACACAGCTGGGAACCAGAGACCAGAGAGGTGGCTGCAAAGCTCATCCCCAGTTGATGTGCCCAGCACAATAAGCCATTTGGCCTTGTTCCAGTTCTCTGGGTTCAGCTGGTGAGTGGGGGGCGTGGGTGCTTATCCTTTGATGTTTGCCTCATTGTCTCCTTAGCTCCTTTGGAGTGGGGATGAGCAGCCTTTCTCTCCTTTAACATCAAAGGGGTGGTTGCCTTGAGTGAGATCCGGTTGCTGGAAGAGGGAGGTGATGTGATCTGTGAGGGGAGACAAGTTTCAGCAGATTCCCTTTCATCCCGCGATGCTTTGACGTGTCAAATACCTCTGGAGGCCCTGGCAAGTTCAAGCACATTGGCCACTAAGCTTAGCAGTAATAGCCCTATGGTACGTGCTCCGACATTGCCTGCTAGTGACTCTAAGGGTGTCCAGAAAAGCAGAGATGGGGCTATCGTTGTGCAAGTATTTCGGTATGGCACAGTGCTGGCTCTCATGACTGGCCCCTTGCACCATCCCAGGGACAGCGATGGGCCTGCTCAGAATCCTGCATCCAAACATTCCTTGACTCTGCGGGTGGTCAGATCCGTACTTGGCCCTGGACTCTACCTCTACACAGATTGGATCAAAGGCTGGTATCCAGGTAGCCTTGGGCTTTGGGGAGGTTCAGCTCCACCTCCTTACTACATGACTCAGGCGCATCTGGACTCACACCAATCAGCAGCACCTTACGTAGCCAGTGACTAAGGCTGAATTCACATTGCCTCCCCTTGGGAGTGCTGTAATGGTCCCCCAATGAAACCTGTTGCAGAGGGATGTCATAGCGGTTCCATTAAAGCAAGAGCACTGAGCCTCATTCCTCACATTCAAAGATGCTCCAGAGACAGAGGCTAGAATGCTGATTCCTACTACTAAGTACAGTCATCACCCCTGGTATTTCACGAAGAAAGCAGAGATCTCATCGTCACCCAATCGGTACTGCCACAGGAACCCCATTGGGAAAGATCAGGCTTGGGAAGGGGTAACAGAATGGTATGGAAGAACCCATGCACCAAATCTGTCTCCAGCCAGGGTGGCACTTCCTCAATTTTCTATGTATCAAATTCACCCCAATTTATCAAAATTAAGGTTTATGGATTTCCTGGCCCAACAGGAGGTGGCTGCTTAGTTGGGGGATTGGATTGATTGGGGGGATGGAGGAGATAGAGAGCCTTCCAGCAGTTAAAATCTAATCCAGGTTTGCTGTGACCAAAATGTCCTGTATCTCTTGATATCTCTTCAGGTGTCCATGAGAACAAGCTGGGGACCTCAGTCCAGTTCTTAGCAGACAGGTCTCTACATAATAAAAGCCACCATAGCAGTTGAGACTGGTAGGCTCATTGCTGGCAGTCACAGCAGAGGCTCTGGGTAGGCTGGATCATAAGGAGTCACCTGCTCACTCTTGCCTAGAAGAAGACCCTTGAGAACACATGCCCTGTGCATTTACAGTAAGCTCAACCTAAGCTGTCGTGGTTTCTGTAGCTGGATGGGAATATTGCCACAGCTTCCAGCTGTTTGTCGTCTGTGTGTGTGTGTGTATGTGTGTGTGTGTTTGGAAGGGGGATTGCTGGATTAAATACAGAAGTGAATAGGGCACATTCTTTTTGGGTAATTTATATGAAGATTAAAATCACTTTATTTTACTCTGCTCCTACATTGTTACTTTGCCACATGCTACAAAGTACTGACCAAGCAAAACTACATCACAGAAGCTGTTGGGGGTGAGCTCAGGTTTGGGCTGTTGGGGATTGAGGGTGACTGGACATTTCTGCTACAAGTACCATCAGTGAAACAGTTAATAGGGCTGACATTTAATCTGTCATCATTAGGTTTCAGAAGCCACAGCCCAGTTTGACAATGGAGCAGGTCATACCTGTCTCAGAACTATTGCTTCAAGCTGTCTTCAAATTCAGGCAGACGTATTGGTCCATGCTCAGGTCACATTGGAAAGGTTTTCTTTGCAACTAGGAAGGCTGGAAGCTTTTTCTTTTTTCTTTTTTTTTTTTTAATGAAAGATTTGATTCTGGAGTCATAGGGGTGGATTCTGCAGTTAATTTTGTAGTCAGCATATACAGCCCTCTGTAGGTAAGGTAAGGCGTGCAGGTGTCTTCGCTTGCATAGCACTGGTTATGGCACCTGTTTCTGGCAATTCACCTAGAGATATGATGGCTGCCAACTTCCCCACGGTTGTGTGTATGCCGGAAGATTTAGCTGGATGGCAAACGTTGGGATATGTGCGCTGATGGGAATCTGTGTGTAATTCAAGGGGACAGATGAAGAGAAAGAGGTCCCTTGGTTCCAGTTAAGGAATGGAGACCAAGGGAAATATGGAAACATGACTTTATTTTTAATTTTAAAGCATGTTCTGATGAGCTAATAATAATCAAAAGGAAGATCAAGGGGGGAATCTGCAAGATAGATTTACTGTCAGTTCAATTAACACCCCCCCCCCAAATCCACAGTAAAGCAGCATTAAGGGTCTAACTTAAAACCATAGAGCCCAAGGAAATTGAGAATTAAGGAGGACACTCCATCTGTAAGCTCCCCACCCTTCCTGGGGATCCAAGGACTCTCCAGGCCGTGGGGTTCCTACTGACCCAACCAGGACAGTACGGGTGGCTCTTAAAGCTCTTTGCATAAAATTTCCTGGTGTTTGATTTTTAAAAATCTTCCACCAAGAATGGAAAAATGCTTTTAAGCATGGATGGGGTGGATCTCACTTCAGTCCCCGGAAAAATCATGGAGCAGGTCCTCAAAGAATCAATCCTGAAGCACTTACATGAGAGGAAAGTGATCAGGAACAGTCAGCATGGATTCACCAAGGGAAGGTCATGCCTGACTAATCTAATCGCCTTCTATGATGAGATTACTGGTTCTGTGGATGAAGGGAAAGCAGTGGATGTATTGTTTCTTGACTTTAGCAAAGCTTTTGACACGGTCTCCCACAGTATTCTTGTCAGCAAGTTAAAGAAGTATGGGCTGGATGAATGCACTATAAGGTGGGTAGAAAGTTGGCTAGATTGTCGGGCTCAACGGGTAGTGATCAATGGCTCCATGTCTAGTTGGCAGCCGGTGTCAAGTGGAGTGCCCCAGGGGTCGGTCCTGGGGCCGGTTTTGTTCAATATCTTCATAAATGATCTGGAGGATGGTGTGGATTGCACTCTCAGCAAATTTGCGGATGGTACTAAACTGGGAGGAGTGGTAGATACGCTGGAGGGCAGGGAGAGGATACAGAGGGACCTAGACAAATTGGAGGATTGGGCCAAAAGAAATCTGATGAGGTTCAATAAGGATAAGTGCAGGGTCCTGCACTTAGGACGGAAGAACCCAATGCACAGCTACAGACTAGGGACCGAATGGCTAGGCAGCAGTTCTGCGGAAAAGGACCTAGGGGTGACAGTGGACGAGAAGCTGGATATGAGTCAGCAGTGTGCCCTTGTTGCCAAGAAGGCCAATGGCATTTTGGGATGTATAAGTAGGGGCATAGCCAGCAGATCAAGGGACATGATCGTCCCCCTCTATTCGACATTGGTGAGGCCTCATCTGGAGTACTGTGTCCAGTTTTGGGCCCCACACTACAAGAAGGATGTGGATAAATTGGAGAGAGTCCAGCGAAGGGCAACAAAAATGATTAGGGGACTGGAACACATGACTTATGAGGAGAGGCTGAGGGAACTGGGATTGTTTAGTCTGCGGAAGAGAAGAATGAGGGGGGATTTGATAGCTGCTTTCAACTACCTGAGAGGTGGTTCCAGAGAGGATGGTTCTAGACTATTCTCAGTGGTGGAAGAGGACAGGACAAGGAGTAATGGTCTCAAGTTGCAGTGGGGGAGGTTTAGGTTGGATATTAGGAAAAACTTTTTCACTAGGAGGGTGGTGAAACACTGGAATGCTTTGCCTAGGGAGGTGGTGGAATCTCCTTCCTTAGAAGTTTTTAAGGTCAGGCTTGACAAAGCCCTGGCTGGGATGATTTAATTGGGGATGGGTCCTGCTTTTGAGCAAGGGGTTGGACTAGATGACCTCCTGAGGTCCCTTCCAAACCTGATATTCTATGATTCTATGATCTGTCCAACTGCTGGGCAGGCAGAATGAGGCAGAAGCTCTCAGGGTCCGTCTACGCTGCAATAAAAATCCCACCACACCGAGTCACAGAGCATGGACTTGGACTCATGGGGCTCAGGCTGTGGGGCTAAAAACAGCAATGTTGACATTTGGGCACAGACTGCAACCTGGGCTCTTAGATCCTTCCCTGCTCCCAGAGTCTCAGAGCCCAGGCTCCTGACTGACCCCAAATGTCTACACTGCAATTTTATACCCCCTGCAGCCTGAGCCCCACATGCTTGAGTCAGCTGACCCGAGGCAGCCATGGCCATGCCATGGGTCTTTGATTGCAGTGTAGACATACCCTAATTCAGGGGTAGTCAATAGGCGGACTGTGGGCCCAATCCGGACTGCCAGATGCTTTTGAACAGACTGCGAAATCTTTTTATTTACTTATTATTATCATTTTTAAATTATTTTCTCTGGAATCTGGACCTTGACTATACCTTGGCCAAGAAATTTGGACTTTGACAGAAAATAATTAACTACCCCTGCCTAAGTGTTGGTCTGACTCTGTTCCCATTGAAGTCAACGGGAATTTACCCTTCGGGCCAGTCGAAATATTTTTGTCAAAATAACGTTTCTAAGCAAAACGATGTGGGTTTTGGTTTTCTAGCACTGGGAGAGATTTCCTGCACACCGTTTTCACAACGTTTTCCTCCTTTGGCTTTTCGTTGAAAAAATCCAAACAGTTACTTGGGGAAATTTGCGAGGGGGAGAGGGGAGGGAGTGAGTTTTGAAATCTCCTGCAAACTAACTGGCCTTTTTCAGCCAGCTCTTTTTAACATTGACACCAGTGAGACAACAGGTAGGCCAGGGCAGAGCACTTTGGAAAACCCCACCTTTACTCCACAGGATCCGAGCAGCAGAGCATGAAGTGTCCAGCGTATTAAGATAACTGAGTGTTGCCAAGATGCACCATGCCGATTCTGCTCCTGTGACCCACGACACACTCCGTGGCCCTCATGCGTGGCCAATCAGCAACATGAACCATTTCCATGTAATGTGCGACATCTGGTGAGGAGGAGCATGGTGGGAAGCAGGTACTAGGAGTGCCCTCCTCTGGGACTGTCTTTCATGTCTAAGGGTGCAGCTGCAAACTGAGTCTAAGTGGTTCGGGGTGGGGTGTGGGGGGGTTCCTCACAACAAAAGAGAGATTGTCTTGGAGGATCAGTGAAGAAATTGCGGCACTCCCACCCAGTGGGGGTGTGGTGTAGGGGCTAGATGGTAGCATAGTCCACCAGGCAGACCACAGGACTAGGAGTTAACAGACCTGGATTCTGTTCTTGGCTCTGCCTCTGCCCTTGGCAAGTCTCTTTTCTACCGATATTTACCCTCCATTGTAAAGTGAGTTGAGAACTATGGAGCCAAATACTATTATTGGACAGTTTTATTCTCTGCTCTGTTACTGACCCACAATATGTACTTGGGCAGACGACCTGCCTGATTACATCCCTGAACTCCAGCTTCCCCGTCAGGTGAAATGCTGTTATTAATATTGACCTACATCATAGGGATGTTGTGACAATTAATTCATGGCTGGCAAATGCTGGGTGCCTGTTAGACCAAAGGCACTGTACAAATGCAAAGCGTTCTCATTATAATAGTGGGAGTCCTGCCTCTGCGTGGGGTTTGGGATCAAGCCCCATAAATAATTTTCTTTGAATGCAGGCCTAACGTGGTCGGTGATGTTAATAATTAATAGCGCTGGGCCGGGGCCTTGAGTGGGATCTAGAGCTGAGGGGCCAGGTTGCGTGTGCTTCATTTCAAGGTATTCCAGGGTTGGTCCCTTTGCATCCGTGTGATCAGTTTGTGATCTTTTTCAATTGGCTTTGAAACCAGGGATCACAGGGGGGGAGGTTTCCAAAAGCACAGTTGGGAGCAGTGCCCAGGTCCCACTGCTCTTTGCATCAGTACAAGTTCCCCCCTGTCATTATGAACCATGCTGGCCTGCACTGCCAAAGATGAACAAGGCCCCATCCTCAGCAACTCTGGAAAAGGGGGCTCTAGTAACTTGATGGGAGCTGCACACTTCTCCTCCCCTGAGGAGATACGTGGACCACCCCTGACAACCTTAATCCTGCCTCAATGCAGGAGGCTGGACTACATGACCTCTTAGGTCCCTTCTAGCCCTACCTTTCTATGGGTGCGCTCAGTGAGCCAAAGACCCTGCAGTGCGCCAGGCCCTTGAGCAGGGGTTGGAAGGAATGGGAGATCCTTGGGCTTTCTCATCCCCTTCTCTTGTGCCCCTGGCTTGTAGGCGTCTTTTTCCGTCTCATTTGTTATATCAAGTCCATAATAATGATTCTGCCTTACAGTGCCTCTCATCCCAATATACTTCCCAATTAGCACTTTAAAATTTCCCAGTAGAAAGGGAGCATCAGTGGAATTCAACCCACAGGGTAGGAAATACCCTGCACAAGTGGAATTTTAAAGGGCCAGGAAGTTATCCACATGCAGCGCCGCTAAAATGCAGCCACCTCTGGGGAGGAGGTCAGCAGCCAGCCGGCGTGGTGGTGAGGTGGTGGAAGGAGCTATTGTTGCTTATGGCAAAGCCTTTCTCTTGCAGACAAAGCACAGGTCCTCAGCGTCTAAGGGTCACCCCAAACACGTCCCCCACACAAAATGAAGTCCATGGATTGCATGCCTGAGGATGATGAAGGGACCTTGCTGTGATTGGAACTTGGGTTTACAGTGAATCTGGGTATTTAGTGCACTAAGCCACCCCCTCCAGTTAACATGGTTCTTTGCAATAGTTCACAACATTGCTGGGAGCGGCAGGAGCAGAGAGCAAACCAACTGAGCTAGGCAATAAAGAGAGCTTTGGACTGGGAATTCTGCTGAATGGGGGCTGGGAATCCACCTCCCCCCCAAATTCTCACTGAGATCAGGCTGGCATTAGAACATAAATGGGAGACCAGAGTTTCCACCCCATCCCCTTTCTGTCCTCCCCCAGAGGTAGGACAGGAGATCAGACAGGTGAGGGATAGCAGTGCTCAGAGGCCTGGCCTGAACTCCCTGCTCTTCCCGTTCTGTCCAACAAGGTACTGAGTGGGGCAGGCAGGGGGTGCCCAGTGGGTCTTCAGCTGCCCTAGAGCTCTGGCTCTCTGCAGCGTTGCCTGCTAGCTGCCTGTAGCCCAGCCGGCGTTCACATCACATTTTCCCATGAAGCCCTCTGAAAGGAGCTTGGCTCCCATCCAGCCATTAGAAATGGAAATGCACCGTCTCCCGGAAAGAGCCGGCCAGCCGGGCTTTTATGTCTGTCTCTCCCCGCACCATCAGGGGACTCGCTCCACTGTTCGACAGCAGGTCTTCCAGTGATGCAGAAACCCAGCCCAGTGGGCTCCTCCACCCCATCCTTCTAGCCCATCTGTTCCAGTGGCCACTCCCAGATCCATCCCATTCAGGAGACCTGGAGTCTGCATTCGTCTCCCCAGTGACTGATTGGCTCGGAGGTAGCCACAACCCCAAGGCTGCCGCTCAGCCTGCAGTCTCCTGAGTCACCCGGCCTAGCAACGGGGCAGCCTCTCCGCCGCCTGGCCAGTGACCAAGCCCTGCCTTGCTTCATGTGCAGATGGTTTCGCTGTCCAGGGGAACGAGGAGGAAGGCTAGAACCAGTCCATGTGTGAGAAGACTGGGGTGGTAGGGTGGGAAAATGTGGGTGTGGAGTGATTTTATACCACTGAGGATTCCTGTCCTTCACCTGTCTCCTCCCACTGTGACAAAGAAAGGTGGAAAGTGACCTGGGATGAGGGAACCTTGTGGTATTCAAGGCTTGGTGAACCTCAAGCTGGTTAGAGTGTCTACTTCTCAGGAGAGGGAGTATTTGTTCTGTGTTTGTGTAATGCCTAGCACAGTGGAGCCCTGAGCCGCGTCTGGGGCTCGTAGGTGCTCCCACAATGCAAATAATTAATCATCTTGCACCTTCCCCATCCTTGTAATTTAAGCTCGAGATGGAGCCGAGCAGCAGGGGGAGACTTGGACTGGGATCCCGACTCCCCTGAGGCTAGGAGTACTCAGTTTACATTCCCATTGAGGCCACTCTAGCGAGAGGCCCGGCATTCGGATCAGGATCCCAACTTCCCCAGGTCTCAGCGGTGGCTGGATCTAGTGCTCTGGGTTTGGTCCTACTGGAAACTCGTTGCTTTTCAAGGGGGGGGGGGGGGGGTTCCGTTTTTAGAAAACCTACATTTGTTGTAGGTCAAGGGCAGCGGTGATCCCAGGCAGGAACGACTGGACAAGTTCCCCTGAGTTGGAGTGGGGCAAAGGGGCTGTCTTGTATGAACTATGTAGGGGGAAAGTCTGTTTCCAGTGGACTTAATCTCTGCTCTTCTCCTTGCTCCCCAAATCTCTGTGTCTGTTTTTCCTCGTGGCTCACAATCTGCCATTTCTCACCCTGTTATTGACATTGGCACCTTCTCTCTGTCCCCTTCTCCACTCCCTCATTTCTCTCTGTAGCGGAAGGGGAACTCAATGGCGCTGGAGTTTGAGACAGAGCTACCGTGTGGGAGTGGATTCGAAATTGGGCAGAACAAATCCTCCTCTCCCTGAAAGTAGTCTAGGGATTGCAGCGGCACCGGGGCATTCTTAGCTCAAGGGAGCCAGGTGGCTTTTGGAGCGGGTAGGCAGCATTCATCCAAACTTGGGTATTCTGCTTACCTCTGTGCCCCCCACAGCAGAGCTCAGCAGAAGGCAGCCAGGCAAGGGCAGGCTCCTGGGGGGACAGACCCTGCTGTCCTGTTTGGGTCTGGGCACAGTCCTTGCACATGCAGCTCAACAAGGAGAGGTTGCCAGTGAGACACCAGCTCCCCCAGCTTCCTCTGCTGGCAGAGGAGCAAGGCAGAGAGGAGGCTGGAGTGTTTGCACAGTGCACCCCCTTGCTGAATGCACCAGAGAGGGGTACAAAGCACAGTCCCTGGCTAACACATTGGGGAGGGGAGGGAGAATCCTCCCCCCCCATCCCACCCCCTCCAGGGGTCCAAAGCTCAGCAGCTCTCCAGGAGTCAGGCTGCCTGAAGCTTAGGAGCAGGATTCCTGCTTTCCTCTGCGGATTTCGGGCCGGGCTGGCCAATCCCTTTGACCTCCAGTGCTGCTCTGCAAATGCAGCCTGCAGAGCTGATTGCTATGAGCGTGCTAGTCCTCAGCCCCTCAGCCGCATAAGCCTAACATGGCTCCCTGCCAGAGCCAGCAGCCTCCGGCTGGAGGGAGACAGGCTGGGAGATGTTGCCTCTGGGATCTGGTGGGACTGGCTGCACCCTGACTGACCTGGGCGGGAGATATAAATGGGGGGGTTTAAATCCCCAGCCCTGTCCCTTCATCACCCCGGGCAGGGTGAGCGAAGAGTGCATGGGATAAAGCTACGAAGGAGGGGTGGAGGTGCTGAGATGCAGTGGTGGTGGTGGTGGTGGTGGTGATGGGGGAGACCCAGCTCTCCAGAGTAGCTCCTGTTTGCAGAGTGCTTTGAGATCCTCTGACTAAAGGCGCTGGAGATTGGCCCTGGGGATTTGCTTAGTGCTGTCCTGTAAACGAAGGGATGGGGTGGGGGGGAGCAGACAGGAGAGAGAGAGAGGCTGGGAACTGGACCCATTCTCCCCGCTGCCCTGTGTCCCAAGGTTCATTCGTGACTCAGTTTCCAGCACTGTTGCAACCCTGGCAGGATTCCTCCACACACACACGTTTATTTAACTTTTAAAGCCCCTCCTCTTCCCTTGCAGGGGACGTGGAGGTAGAGGGGACAAGAGAGGGGCTAGCCTGGTATTATCACTGGCAGCACTGGGGGTGGGGGAGGCACTTCCCAACCCATTAGCAAGAAGGTGCGAAGTTTAGCCCAGCTTCAGTGTAGGGGGGAAAAACCCAAGGCTCATCAAAGGAAAGCCAACACTGCCCCCATGTGCCAGTGCAGGGGTACTGCAGGAGCCAGCGGCGGCTACCTGCGCTCTGGTGGTTCCGTGGCGGGGGTCGGGGTTCTGCTGGAAGTGTCAGGGGGTCCGTCTGAGGGCCCAGCTGTGCAGCTGCTGTCCGGTGGGAAGAGGCAGACCGGCTAACGGGGCTATGCAGTGGTGCTGGGTAGGGCATTAGCCTGTCACCTCTTGGGAGCTCTGCATTCAAATTCTGCTGCTGGTTGCCCTCCTGTTAGTTGGATCGCCTGGTCTCAGGCCCCGTTTGCCCATGTCACTAAAGCACCAGACAGTTCTCCGGATGCTGGAGGGAGTCCAGGGCCGGCAGCAGCAGCAGGGAATGCTGCAGGTCGTGACTGAGGGGCCTTGGCAAAGCTAATAATCCTCGGTGAAAGGAACGTTGCCGCTGTGACTGGCCTGCAGAGATCCCGCAGAGGAACGGTGTGTCTGGGAGCCCAGGACAGGGGTGGCATGGGGCTGCGGCAGAGCCGGAGCGGGGGGAATTGGCAGAGCTGCAGGGTGGCGGAGTCTAGCTGCTGCGGCGGCTGCGTTAGTCCTTCACTTTGTTATTCCTCTTACCCAGCCCCACCTCGCTGTGTGTCCCTGCGATGTCTGGCCAGGAAGGGCCCTTTGGCTCCATGCACTGCAGGGGTAAATGGGTGCAACTGCACCCACGTCGGGGAGAGTCCCCTTTCCATGTCAGTGGGGAACCAGGCTCATTATAGACACTTACTGCTCTGCTGGGGAGAGCTCTGGACTTGGGCACTTTACTGCCCCCCCCCAACCCACACACACATTTGCAGGCCTAGTTGGAAGACTCACAAGCCCACCCTCTTTGGCTCCCCAGTGCCCAGCAGGGGCCGTTCTGGACTCCCCCTGCGGAGAATGTCAGGCCCCGTGCCCCTGAATTCGGGACAGAGCTGGTGGGGGTGGCGTTACCGCCTGGGTATTAGTGGTAGGAGTCTAGAGATGCCTGTGACTGATAACACCGGGTGCCAGGCCCATGTGTGCTCGGCGCAGTGCAGTCCAGGCCAGTCCCCTCATCAGCATGCCAAAGGCAGTGGCCACGTCCCCGCTCCCGGTATTCCAAGTGCCGTGCCACCTCCCCTCCTCCCTGTTTGCCTAGTGCGGCAGGGCAGGCCGAGCCCCATGCCCCCGCAGGCTGGGTGCAGCGCTTTCATGTCAGCACCCCTACGACACCATGCACAACAGCCAAATGTCAGCTCCTTGAATACCAGTTGCAGCAGCCATATGCCACCCTCCCTTTCATGAGCAGTAGCCCATGCCAGGCCTCCATATACCAGCCCTAGAATCAAATGACAGCAGCTCTTTTATGATAGATGTGGCAGCTCCATGCCCTCCTCTCGTATGCCAGTTGCAGCAGCTACATGCCAGGCTCCTGAATGCTAGACACAGGGATTGCACAGCAGCACCTCCTTCCTGACAGGTGTGGCAGCGATCCGGCAGTCCTGTTGGTGTGCCAACGTGCAGTTGGCCCCCATGCTGCTTGGACGTACTGATGAGCCCCGGAGAAAGGGCACTAGCCATGGGCAGTCAGTCCAGAAACATGGTAGCCTCAAATCCCCGTAGAGTTTAGATGACACAGTGAATGTTAATGAAACAGCAGCTGACTATATGGTTTATTTGTAAGGCTCAGCCTTTGTAAATGCAGAGGGTGCGCACAGTCCACTCAGATGCACATGTATACGCACCCACTCTCCATGCAAGTGTGTGTGTGTGTGTGTGCGCCCACTCACACTTCATCCAGATGCATATATGCATGGACGGACACACACACTCACACACACACTTGATTTATACATTCACCCAGATGTATACCAGGATGTAGAGAGAGTGAGATCCAGGCGTGTGCACACACTCTCTCTCTCTCTCCTAAGCAGACAGAGGTAAAGACACACACACACACTCTCCTAAGCAGACAGAAGTAAAGAGCAGTAGAGGAATCTCTCTGGGTTATGTTACTCCCCTTGGGTGTGTTTTATCGGCCCCTTGCTAAGCGTCTCACAGCGTCCGTGCCATCCCTCTGGCAAGGGCTGCTCTGCCTGGTGAGCGATTGTTCCTTCCAGTGGGCTGTCTCCAGCCCGGCCCTTTGGTTCCAGGACTGGGTGTTGTGATGTTTCTGTTGCTAGGAAGGTGGTTGTTAGCGGACGGCTGCGGAGTCCTGTCCTGTGCCTGCCAGGCCTCTGAAGAACTTTCCTAGGCTCTGCCCTTCACCCCGCCCCATGCCCCTTGCCCGCACAACCGCCTGCCACTCAGGTTGCCTGGTAACTGGAGTCAGCAGTGGAGTTGGAGGCTTAGGCATGGTTGTGTTGGGCGGCTGTGCGGAGCCAGTGCTCTGTAACCCTGCGGGGTTTGGTTCCCTCCTGTGTCTGCAGAGAAGGGAAGTTGAAAGATACCAGGGCCCATGTCCCTCGGGGCTCAGCCCCATCCTGTCACAGCAACTGACTTCCGGCTCTGGCAGATGCAAGGCTGTGCTTCCCCACTGGACCTCGGCAGTGCAGGGCCTGCTCCTGCTCCCTCCAAAGTCTGGGGGTATCTTGCCGTTGAGTTTGGTGGTTTTAGCCCAGGGTGTCCTCCCTCTGCCTCATCCCAAGAAGAGCTGAAAGGGCTGTTGCTAGGGTTGGAGGGCCTGGTGTCCTGTTTTCAACCAGGAAGTCTGGTTGAAAAGGGGACCTGACGATGTCCAGTCAGGTCTACTGACTGGACACCCAAAGTCCGGTTACTGCAGGTGGGGGAGGAAGGGAGGCACCAGGTCATCACCAGCGCCAGCCCCTACCTGTTTCTGATCACACTCGCATCAGTGTAAACCAAGAATAACTCCACCCTTAAACCCAGGGTAAGATCAGAATCAGGCAGAGCTGCTGTCCCAGGTCTCCATCAGTATCTCCCTGCTGCGCTCCCCGTGCTCCGCCAAATCTGGTCTGAAAGACGCACATCCAGGAAGCTTTTCATGCTCCCTAGTGTCACAGTTTCATCCTCTTGTTCTTACACCCCCGAATGGCATCCTAAGCAACCCTCCTCCCCCCACCCCACATGTATGTTTTCACTCTACAGACAGTTGTAGGCACTTACCAGACCCCAGGGCAGCCGAGGTTTAGCCAAGCTCTGCATGTTTAATTCTTTGGATCTTTTCTGCACCAGTTTGCCCTGCTCGTCTCTGAAGTTCCTCCAGTTCAGCTGGATCTTAGGTGGCCAGATCTGAGCAGAGCATGCCAGGGGCAACCTTACTCCAGCTCGGTAAAGAGACTACTCCTCCATGCACCATCAGGAGATACCTTGGTGTTAGCAGCCCAGAATGATGTTGGCTTTGATTGCGTTGCTGCATCACACTGCAAGTTGTTATCTGTATTGTACTGGTGCCTAAGTGCACCAGTCCTGGACCCATTGCACGAGGTGCTGTACCAACATAGAACAAAAAGACAATCCCTGCCCCAGTGAGCTTATAATTAGGCTTGGCAGGGTCAGATTTTGATTGGTAAACGTTGATTTTACCGCATACACACAAACCAACGAAAAAATATATCCATAATGAAACCGAAATTTACAAATAGGAAAAGTAAGAAAAATGCAGCTTGAGAACTTATAGAAGTTTGATTTAAGGATATTTACTTTGTCTATTTTGACATGTGCCGTTGACAATTTTTGTTTTAACAGTTATAGAGCTTCAACTTTGTACAGCTCCGTGTCTACCGTCATTACATAATTATTGTCTGACCCTCCCCTTGTCCGACCCCCATAATTTCCCGCAACTGTGAAAATGTAAAGCGATAAAATCAGAAAAAATGCTTAATTTTGCACAACTGTGAAAATTTAAAACAATTAAAAATGCTTAAAAATAAATGTTGATATCATCTGCCAAAATTATAAAAAAGTAACTATCAAATTCTGCCAAGCCCACTTAAAATCTTACAGTCTTGCAAGAGGTAATAGACGGAGACAGACACCCCGAACGGGGAGCACAGGGAAACACTCGTTGGACATGATGGGCAGTGATTCCAGCATGCCAGCTGCCTTTCTGTTGTCAAGTTTTTGTAGGTATCCTGGCAAAGGAAAGTTGTAAGGGGGGATTTGCAGGATAAAGAGGTGGCTTTGCTGAAGTTTATAGGGAGCTCCTCCCAAGCGTGAGGGGCAGCTTGGGAGAAATCATGCCGGTGCTTGTTTGACAAGGTAATAAGTGGGTGACAGAGGCTGGTCAGTGGCCGATCAGCAGGAGTCGACATCTTGACAGCGTATGACATTCATACCGAGTTCATTGTCCAGTATGACCCTAATGTTGCTGTCACTGTTACTGCTCTGCAAGGGTCTCCTTTCTATTAAATAGCAGTGACTTTAGCTTCTATTGTCCAGTCTAGCTCTGCCCATATTTCTAACCCCTCTAGCTCCCTTTTTTTTTTTTTTTTTGTGTTGTGGGAAAGGATAAATAACACTTTTTCCCCACACCAGTTATGATTTTATAGCCCTTGATCATATCACCCCTTAATTGTCTCTTTTCTAAGGTAAACAGCCATAATCTTTTTAGTCTTTCCTTGTATAGAAGCCATTCCATATCCTTGGTCACCTTTGTTACCCTTCTCTGAACCTTTTCCTGTTCCACTATATCCTTTCTGATATGGGACAACCAGGTCTGGACACTGTATTCAAGATGTGGGTGCACCATTGATTTATATAGTGGCATTATGATGTTTTCTGTCTTATTTTCTATCCTAATAGTTTCTAACATACCGTTAACCTTTTTGACTGCTGCTGTGCATTCAGTGGGAAGTTTTCAGAGAACTATACACGGTGACTCCAAGATCTCTTTCTTGGGTGGTAATAGCTAATTTAGAGCCCATCATTATATATGTATAGTTGGGATGATTTTTCCAATGTGCATTACTTTGCACTTATCTATGTTGAATTTTGTCTGCCATTTTGTTGCCCAGTCCTCACTTTTGAGAGATCCCACTGTAACTCCTCGCAGTCTGCTTTGGACTACCTTGAATAATTTTGTACAGATTGCAAACTTTGCCACTACACTGTTCACCCCCTCTTCCAGATCATTCATGAATATATTAAACAGTGCAGATCGTAGAGGGAGACCCTGCTGTTCTTCTCTCTCCATTGTGAAAACTGATCATTTATTCCTACCTTTGTTTCCTTTCTTTCAACTAGTTACTGATCCATGAGAGGATCTTCCCTCTTATCCCATGGCCACTTAGTTTCCTTAAGAGCCTTTGATGAGGGATCCTGTCAAAGCCTTTCTGAAAGTCCAAGTACACTCTATCAACTGGATCACCCTTATCCACATGCTTGTTGACTCCGTCAAAGAATTCTTATAGACTGGTGAGGCATGATTTCCCTTTACGAAAGCTGTGTGACTCTTCCCCAACAAATTATGTTTATCTATGGGTCTGATAATTCCTTTCTTTACTATAGTTTCTACCAGTTTGCCCAGTACTGAAGTTAGGCTTATCAACCTGTAGTTGCCAGGATCTTCTCTGGAGCCCTTTTTAAAAACCAGCATTACATTAGTTACCTTCCAGTCATTTGGTACAGAGGCTGATTTCAGTGATAGGTTACATACCACAGTTAGTAGTTCTGCAATTTCATATTTGAGTTCTTTGAGAACACCGAATATACCTGGCATGATTTGTTTGTTGGAAACCCATTTCGTTATCCACTAGATGTGCTTACAGATTTCTTTTCTCTTAATATTTGGTCCCTGAAAGTTTGAAATTAGACTTTAAAAGATGATAATTGCCAGAATCATTCTGTTTTCCTATTTTGAAGGTTGGTACCACATTTGTTTTTCTCCAACACCCTGTTATCTCCTCAGTTCCCTGCTTCAGAGAAAAGTGCAAGAATCCAGAGGTGGGAAGTTATGGATTAACCTGTCCATGAAGGAATTTTCTTCCTAATCCTCTCAGTTAGAGGTGTGAAAATGTGCTTACGTGATTGTGCAACAATGTGGGGAGTGCAACTGTGTGTGCTTGCAGTAGGGCATGTGAGTATGTTTATATGTATTGAACATATGAACAATTTAAAGCATATTTTCTCATTCCTTAGAGATGGGATCTGAGGTTTCGGCCTAACATTTCCCCCACAAGTCTGGCTCTGAATCCAGATTTTATGGCTCGGGTCCTAACTCAGGATCCCAATACCCCTGAACTTTGGAATCCTGGACCATAACTTAGTGGACGTAGCTTTTCCTGAGTTTACTGAGCCCGTGTCTGAGGTGACTGACTCCACCTTGGTATGTTGTGGGTTGTTGCCCTTATTTTGGGGATCGCAAGCTGTGCTTCTTTTATCAGCAGTGGAGCCTGCAGGGAATGACCCTGAGCCTGCTGGTGTTTCCCCACACCACACTCTGGTTTGCACATGGCCACAAGGGCCTTTCTGTTTTGGTGCAAAACAAGCATTTTTTGGAGTGTAGCCTTGCTGATGAAAAAAGAAAATGATGTACTTTTTTTTTTTTTTTGGTAAAGACACACCCTGTGGGTGAGAAAACCTGGATTTGTGCTGGAAATCACTTTAGATAAGCTATTACCAGCAGGACAGTGGGGTGGGAATAGGTATTGTTTCATATTCTCTGTGTATATATAAAGCCTGCTGCAGTTTCCACGATATGCATCTGAGGAAGTGAGCTGTAGCTCACGAAAGCTTATGCTCTAATAAATTGGTTAGTCTCTAAGGTGCCACAAGTCCTCCTTTTCCTATGGAACACTGAGGCTGAAGTGCTACTTTCCTATTGGTTACTGAACCTGCCAGTGATTCCCAGGGAGCAATGAATTCTGGTAACAGAACCCTGTATCCATGGTAACATGTGACTGAAACTTTCCAGCAGAAGGTAATTTCTTTGATTTTTTTTTTTTAAATCCTTTGATGTATTTCCCTGGAATGACCCATGGCACAGCCACTCAATGACTGGCAGGGAGGGAGGCTGGTCAGGGCTCAAGCCTGGAACCTGGAAGACGTGAGTTCAATTCCCTGCCCATGTGGGACCTGGGGTGTTGTCTCTTAGGTGCCTAAGTCCCAGGTTTAGGCTGCACCGTGATCCACAAAACTGCTGCAGGCACCTGCATTCCTGCCTCTAGACAGGTGCACTGCTGCCTCCTTCTGAGCCTCTGGACACCTGGCTTCAGCCCAAGCTAGGGGACGATAGGCAGGGCCCAGGCTGATAGGCGTGCTCAGAGGCTGCCTGCCAGATCGGGTCCCATTCAAAATCTGAAACCCTTCTCAGTTTCAGCCCAGTGGTTACTGTGCTCATTTCGGATGTGGGAGGTTCAATTCCTCCCCTCTGCCCGAGGGGGAGAAAGGCTTTGAACAGGGATCTCCCCCCTTTCAGAAAAGCGCTCTAACCACTGAGCTAGGGAATATTCTGATGTGGGGCTCTCTGTCTTTCCCGTTGAAGCTGCTTCACTGGGGATAACGAGTGATTGGAGTAGGCGGACTGGACCCTGGGTCTCCTGCCTCCCGGGGGGCTGCCCTCACCACCAGGCTCGAGTCATTCTCTCTGTCGCTCTCTGGCCCAATGACTGTTCTACCGTGGATAAATACGTACATGGTCATGGAGGAGGGGAGAGCTTTAACCACTGGACGCCTCCTGTGTAGTACAAGGCAGGTGCCTAACTCATTCCCACAAGAAACTACTTAGGCTCCTAAACTGCCTGACTCCCGGCGATGGGTTCCCATTCCTGGATCGCTAAACAGAGATAGGCACCTCCCTGCCACCTCCTCTTGGGAGCCTTCCTCCAGGAGATGGGCAGGGCTTAGTGCACACCCCTCTCGTCAGCATCTCCCTAGGGCTAGTGTAGGCGGCCCCCCACCTAGCGAGGGTGACCAGACGTCCTGGTAAAATCGGGACTGTCTCGATTTTTACATCTTTGTCCGATGCACGGTCGGGACGCCATTTGTCCCGATATTGCAGCTTTGGCTGCTCCGGTGTGTTTGTTTTTATTTATTTTTATTTTGCTTCGGCAACTCTGGCTGCTTTTTTTTTTTTCCTTCCCCCATGTGCCCTGATATTTTCTCCATTAAATCTGGTCATCCTACCATTTAGCAGGCTGGCTTTTGTGGATCGTGTTCTAAGGCCTCCCTCCCCATACATTATACGGGGCACCGAGGTGCTGAACTCGGGCTTTGTGAATCACAGTTCCTGGGATTTTCTGGGCTCCTCAGCACGGCAACACCTCAATCCCTTTGTGAATCCGGGCCTTGGTCTCTCTGCCTCAGTTCCCCAACCGTGCAATGACCCTCCCCTACCTCACAGGGACCGTGTGAGCTGCTCAGATATATGGCCCCTATGACCACAGCAAGTACCTGTGATAGAGTGACGGCTCACCCTGGGTCATCGCTCACCTACCTGGTAGAGAAGCATTAAAACCCCCTCCCTACTAGTCAATATTGAAAAAAACAAACACCCCAAGCAGCTTCACAGAATGGCAATATGTGAAAATGACCAGGTGTGGCATTGTGGGGCTCCATTGGAAATATCAGCCTGGACAGGGAATGAAGCTGTCTTTGGTGCTGTCTCCTCTACTTGTCAGTGACCTGGCTCCAGCCCTCCAGCAGGGGCAGGTGCATGCCAGGTGTTAAGCACGTTCTAAGTAGACCTGTGGGATCTAGCCCAGCTTGTGAGACAGGTGTTCCCCTGCCTGGTTTGAGAATCCTGCTTCAGGGCTCTGGGGTTTGGCCTGAGTCCGAGCAGCTCAATTACTGTCAATACTCAGTTCTGCAAGTGGAGAAACTTGGCACAGAGCTGTGACATGAGGTGATGTGTCTTGCCAGAGGTCACACAGTCAGTGGCAGAGCTAAGGGCAGAAGCCAGCCTGGCCAGGACCATACCCCCTGCTCCAAGATACCTCCCCTCCTAAGAACAGGAAGTTTGCCCTGATGCTCTTCACCCAAATTTTCCCTTCCTCGCCCTCTTTGTTCATCGATGTGCACGAATTGGCCGCCACTCTCCACCCCATAGGCAGCTGCATTTCAGCGGCGCTGTACAGAGAGAGACCCAGGGGCCAGAGGAGCTTTACTAGCTTGGGCAGCGCTAGTAAAGCTCACCGCGCCAATCGAACGGGGGCTTGCCCAGGCATGGGCTGCAAACCCCCTTAAGGCGGGGGCGTGAGACAGACCCTGCCAGGCAAAGGGACCCACGTTTCCAGGGGTGCTGAGCTGGGTCTGAGCTGGGCGTGCTCTGACAACAGGCCCTAACTCTCCAGCCCTCCTCAAGCTGCCTGGGTCCAAGGGTGCTGTTTCCTAAAAGCCCTCCTGCCCTGGTGGCTCTGCCTTGCTCTCCCGAGGGAGGAGGAGGAGGCCGAGGCCAGCAGGGGAGCTCGAACAGCAGCGAAAGGCCAGAGACTCTCTGACTCCCCTGCCTTTCTCCCCTCCCCCTGGTAGGTGGCTCCCTGCTGCAACCTGGAGTAAGTCTCTCGCCCTGGCCCTGGTGGGAGGGATTTTCACTCTGAACTATTTAAGGAAATTACGCTCGAGCGGAGGAGGCGCAGGCAGGCCAGCGTGCAGCCGCTGCTGCAGCGGGGGGGATCCAGGGGGTACATCGCTGCCGCCGGGACGGGAGGAGACCCCCCCCGCTCCTCCCCCACGCAGCGCAGCGCTAGGCGCTGCAGACCCGGGGTGAGTCCGCACCGCGGGGCCCGCCCCAGGCCAGTTCCCCCGAAGCCCCGGGCTCGCTGCGTTCCCCGGCCCGGCCCGGCCCGGCCCGGCTCGGCTGCGGCCCACGTGGCACGGGAGCTGGGGGAGCGGAGGGGCAGGCCCGCCGGCTCGGATCCCGGGGCTGCTCCAGGGCGGGGTGACCCGGGGGCAGCTCCTCCGCGCCGGGCCTAGAGAGACGAGCCCCGTCCGCTGCAGCAGCCTCCCACCCCCACCCCGGTGCTCCCTGCCTCTCCGCATCAACCAGGACCCCCCCCCCCGCAACCAAGCTCCCGGGCCCCGGTTCCCCCGGATCCCCCATGCACCCGCGGCCCCAGTGCCTCCCAGGCAGCCGGACCTCTGCACGGGCGCCAGCTCCTCCAAGCAGGAGACCCTGGCACGTGGGGAAGGCTTTGGTCCTCGGCTGCTGAGGGCAGGGTGATCTTCTCAGGGCCCTGGCCACAGACACCGGTTCGCCTTACACGCAGCAGGTTAAAATCTAGGGAGAGCGAGTTCAGTTCCCCTGGTCAATCTTCCGGATTTGGGGGGAATCTCCAGGGGGTGTGTGTGTGTGTGTCAAGAGGCCTGGCTGAGCTTATTTGTAAGGGGAGGTGGGAATCTGGGAACTGCCCACCCCAAAGCTCAAACCGTGGCTTTCCTCCTGGCTCTGTGCATGGTCACTCAGGTCACGCCAGGTGTGTGTGTGCACCCCCATAGTCACGGGGTGTGTGCACACGCAGGCTCGCACATGCGCACACCCCCCCCCCCCTTCGTGTGGCTTGCATTACGTGAAATCTCAATGCTTGGAGCTCCTCGGATGAAAGGTGATCTGTAGGTGCAAAGTATTATTTCTTAACCATACTGCCATGCCCTGTTTACCTGGGTCTGTGGCTCGTTCCCCTGTCTTTAGAAATCTCTCTACTGCGTTGCTGAATTGAGCATTTAGGCCACGTCTGCAGGTACCAGCTTACAATCGCACGGCTGTTCCGATACCGAGCTGCGTTATGCCAACGTCGACATGAAACCAGCTCAATGAGTGGCGGTTGCTATATTGGCTGGAGAGCATCTCCTGCGGACGTAGCGCTGTCCTCACGAGCACTTATGCTGGCAAAAATTATATCGCTCAGGAGGGTGGGGGTTTTTCCCACCCCCCTAAGTGACAAAGTTTTGCTGACATAAGTGCAGGTGTAGACGTGGCCTTAGAGTCCGTGTTGTGCCCTTCTGCTGAGAAACAGGTGGAGGAGACCAATTCCACTGAGGATTTGCTTTCCCTGAGCCATCTTGCCAGGAGGGTGGGGTCGGGGGTAGGCCTGGTTTGTCCTTCCACAGAGCAGGCAGGAGGTTCAGCCTTCTTAGTCCACTGGTACCCCAAGATCTGCAGAGAAATTGCCACCCACCTGGGGCCTCCACACTGCTCCCCATTTCTCCCTCTCCCCTATGGCAGCATGGCTCCCCTGTGCTCGCTGCTGATGCCTGCCTGTGAATGCTTTTGTGAGAAGGGGGCATCACTGGATGGAGGGGGTTGCCGATGGGTTCAGCGTTATCTTGCATGGGGCGATCCCTGTGTGCTTGCAGAGGATGGGGTTGGAGGGTAAGCAGGGAAGGATGTTGGAAAGCTGCTGTGAATGGGGACTTACTCCTGGGAGGTTTGGATCCCCACTGTGCCTGGAAATAGAGCAGCATTCCCTCCCATCTCTGGAGGAGTTGTCTTGGCCTCTGGCATTTGCTTCGTGAGCTGAGTTGTGCATCTTCTGGTTGTTACTCTCGTGACCCAGGGGTCTTTAATGGGCAAGGAGAGGGGGTGTTAAATAAACCTCCTAACCATCTACATAGCCACGTCTTTCTGCTCTGTGTGCTGGAGGGGGGATGAGGGTTGGGCATTGCAGTCATCTTCTGCTCCCTGCATGAGGGTGCCTGAAGGTGCATGTGGGATTTCTGCCTCTGAGGCATGTTCACTTCTGGCTTCCCCAGCTGGGCAGTGCCAGGCTCTCCTGATGAGCAGCCACACCACATGCTGGGGAATGCTGTGTGCGGCTATTCACCGGGGCCAGTTTTCAGACTTGGTGTGTGAATTTAGGCACCTAAATAAAAGCAGCTGGATTCACACTGCTTTAGTAGGGGCTGTGGGTGCCCAGCACCACTGATAGTTAGGCCATGTATTTAGGGGTCTAAGCATGGACCCAAGTTTGAAAATGTGGGGCCGGATTGAGGAGATAGGGAGGGGGAACCGTCACTGAAAAGGCCCAGTTGTCTGCATCGCTGCAGTGCCCTGAACCTGTTCGTTGTTGTCGCAAGGGACAAAAAGCTTGACTAGCCGTAGCTTTGTCCACAGCTTTGGGGCTGGTGTCTCCAGTGCCGTGTAGTGTTCTGGGGTTGCCTTTCACATGAGGAGGATGTGGTTGGAGCCGGAGTTTATTTCCACCTGCTGGGTCTATCGAAATATGGATCTGTACTTCTCCACCCACGTGGCTCCAGTAATGGGGAACCCTGTGATGGGCCCTGGGCGTGGGTGGCTGTCGTTACCGCTGCACGGGGCGGTACAACATCCTGTGTGCTGTTTACTCTGTAGCTCCCTCTGCTGGTCCAGCTGCCCTCAGGGAGAGTTACTTTTCCCCATGTTCTTGTAGTGTAGCCAAGGCCTCTGACTGCAAGTGAAAGAGTGCCTGAGGCCAACCAGGTTACCCTCCAGAAGAGACTGGTTCAAGGGGGTTCGGTGTAATTGCTCCTGTTTGTCTGGCTCCAGCCTGACTCTTACTGTGGTAAGAAGGTAGAACAAATTAGACCTGTCCTGAGAAAGTGCAGTGACTCTTCTGACCGGTTATGGGCATGGGCACGTAACAAAACAGCATCATGCAAATGCCTCTGGCATGCCGAGTCAGGTGCTTCTTCGGGTGAAGCCCGACTTGGCTGGCCTTTCTGAGAGCTACGTACTGAAACCTTGAACTCTTGGGCCTTGCCTAGGCTGGGATTTTAGCCAGCAGGGTAGCTGCAAGAGTGCAAGCCCCTAGGGCAGACATGGGTCCACTTGGCCAGACCCTGCCCGGACTTACACCCTGTTGTAGGCAGGATTTTGACCAGTAGCAGGGAAGATGTGGTTCCATGTTCTCTGCCCTGGGATTGCTGGCACCGTCTGGGTATACAGGATACTCAGTGCTCTCCTGTGCTTGTCTGGTTGGAAACATGGAACTACCCTAGCATGCGAAGAGGCAGCAGATGTATATTTAGCTGACTCTGTCATGCTCCTGCATGCTCATGTGACTAGAGTGCTGGCTGCTGGGGTGGATGCAGAGTGCATTCTTCGGCCTGACAGCTGGAGATAGGGGCCCTGGAGATAGGAGCCAGGCTGCAGGACCCAACCTTTGGCTTTGGGCAGCCAGTTTCATATGACACCAGAGCAGCGTCCCAGGAGGAAGCTGTTGGCTGCTACAGTTGTTCAGTGTCACCTGTGCCCATGGCACTCTCAGGTGTCCCACATGCTTGTGAAATGTCTGCGTGGATGCCAAGAGGCGGGGACGTCCTTAGGAGGAGGGTTTGTTGGGGGAGCTCACTGGAGTCTGGGGCATCTTTCTTCTTTTGGCAGTCAGACACAGGCCTCCAAACACTGACACTCCCTCTTCCTATCAGCCTGAGCAAGGAGGCACGCAGAGAGGGGCCCCAATCCCTGCAGTGAGTCGGGGGCAGATCTGTGCAGTGGATTCTAACCCCCCCCCCACACACACACATTCTCCTCTTTTTACAGTTTAACACCAGTATCTCTGAGTTGTGCTTAAGTGTCTTTGTTTCCCTACATACCTGATGTATTTAATTTCACCTGGAGCGGGGTAAGGCCCGAACATACCAAGGGCAAAATGAACTCCCAGTGCTTCCTCTGTGGACCTGGTACCTTCTCCTAGGCCTGGTCCACGGTACAAAGTTTTGCCAGTGTAGTTATGTTGGGAAAAACGATCATGCCCCCTGCCTGACATAGCTGTGCTGGCAAAAGCCCTAGTGTATGTGCGAAGAGTCCCTATGCCAGCAAAAGAACTTTTGTCAGTAAAAGCTGCATCTCCATTAGAGGGCTTTGCTGGCATTAGCTTTTGGTCACTAGCAACCCAAGCTAGATTTGCAGGCGTTACCAGCACAGCCTTTGTAGTATAAACAAGCCCTTAAAGTGCCAATGTCCCACTGGAATATTGCCGCCCCCTCTGGGAAGGGTTGACACAACCGATTCTTTTCCTGTCCGTAAGAACGCAAGAATGGCTGTAAGGGGGCAGGTCATGGGTCCATCTAGCCCAGTGTCCTGTCTTGGTACAGTGGCTAATGCCAGATGCTTCAGAGGGAATGAACAGAACAGGGCAATTATCAAGTGATCCATCCCCTGTCATCCAGTCCCAGCATCTGACAGTCAGAGGCTTAGGGACACCTAGAGCGTGGGATTGTGTGCCTGTCCGGGGCAGTGAAATCTGCCACAACTCAAGTCCCCAAAGGAGGGTTTAAATTGTGGCATAGAACCCAGTACTCGTTTTTCCCTCCCTGTGATCAGGGAACAAGTGTGAGTATTTTGTTGCATTGCATCGTAAGTGTCTGTGAAGGGAATTTACTGCTGATGAAAGGTGTGGGGCTGACGGCTCTATTCTATAGGTTCTTACATTGCCCTCAGCCCCATAGTACATGAGCCCCTTCCAGTTGTGCCGTGAGGGACATAGCTAACATCTGTCACGTGTGACTGCCCTGATGACTGACACCCTCTGAGATCCCCACAACAGGAACAGTGCAGGCAACAAGATCCCAAACCTGAAGGTGCCTCAGCATTGCCATGCAGGAGCCCCCTGCAGGTTAGAGAGATTCCAATTCAGCTGTCTTGCGCTGGAGTCTGTTGCATCCGATGAAGTGAGCTGTAGCCCACGAAAGCTCATGCTCCAATAAATTGGTTAGTCTCTAAGGTGCTACAGGTCCTCCTTTTCTTTCAGTCTCTCTGGTCCATTGAGGCCATGGTTCCTTGCTGAGATGGTAGCTAATCAGTTACACTTGCGGTATTGAATTTGCGTGTGCGCTATAGCCATTGGACTGACACCTAGCCATTTATTTCCACACAGGCCATAGAACGGGGATCTGCTTTTCGTCATTAGCAACCCAAGCTGGATTCAAGCTGGTGATCAAGGTGAGACTGCCCATAACCTGTTACCATCTCCTTGAGCTATTAGTCTCTGGGTACTTTTTATTTTGTTCACTCTCTATTGCTCTTTAAAATCATGCCAGGGTATTGGAAGCTCTTAAGGCTTCCCTTGAAAAGATTTTTATGTTTCGCAGGAAATTTAGTCCATGAAACCATCTGTTTCTTTCGCTGTAAAGGTGTTTGAAGTCCTTGAATTTACTCTTTGGCCACATTAAATCTAGATTTTAATCCTCAGCGCCCTGAATCAAGTCCTCAGTGGTTTGAATTATGAGCTGTCTTTAGGAATTTACAGCTTGTATTCCTGATTATACCTTGACTTTATTATATTGCCAAGCGTCCAACTTATGGTCATGACTGAAATTTACAGTCTTTAGGTAGGTGCTTAGAATAACTTTTAGCGACCCTGGATGTAATTGGGGGTGATTGATGGGGTGTCAACCTAAATAAACATGTAATCTATAAAATGGTAACTCTCATAAGGCTTTCAAGCAGGGGTAGGAAGGGAAGGGTGAGTGAAAATGAGTTCAGCCTCTGAAAATGCACATCATGGAACAAGGTTATGACCGTCTGGTTATGGTGTGACTGCACCTCGGATACTGCATCCAGTTCTGGGCACATCACTGCCAGATGGGTAAAGTGGGTGAAGTCGTCCTCCCCGCTCCTGCCTCTTTATGCTGCATAAAAGGGCCAGATTGGCATTGAAAGGTCCTAAAAGTCTGTATCTGGCTGGGGGAGACTTGCATCAGTGCAGGCCCAGCAGAAATCAGCTTTAAAGGCCTCCTTGCTCGGACTCCCTCACAAGCCTTGCAGCTGGGCATGGGAGGGGGCGTGTTGGGGGCTGCAGAGGTTCTGTGCCGTGCTGTGGCTCATTGGGCGGCCCTGTGAAGAGCCCAGGATTGGAAGGATGCAAAAGTGGCTTAAAGCCCCAAGATGTTGCCCAGAATCTCACCCTGTCAATGACAGGGAGTTGAGAAGGGCAGGAAGGGTTGACTTGGAGGAAAGGTTAGCAGAGCTCAGTATGTATAGTCTGGCTGCGAGCTCTTAAAAGGAGGCTGTAATGGATTTGCAAACACTTGTCAAAGCTCCAAGAACAGAGGGCAAATCCATGTATAAATCTGAAGAGAGCAGATGCCAGGAAGGGAGAGAAGTTGTCAGGGCTTGTGGGATGGGAGAAGCTGTTTGCGGGTGGTTGGTCGGAAACCTTCCTTAATGGGGGCGGTGTCCCAGGCATCAACTTTCATTGGGGGGGGGGGGGGTAAATCTTGGCCTGATAGCTGCAAAGGGGAAGACTTCAGCTTGCAAGCCAGTGCAGCACTTGTATATTGAGCTTGCAGGTTGTGCCACTGCCCAAAACTTTGTCAAGTATCCGTAAAGTGAAATTAACCAGGCCCTCCTGCGGCTCCTGCAAGTGAGAACACTATGGACAAGATGGTGGTTAAACTGCTATTTAACCCTGTTCAGAATGGGCCCAGGTGGTCTGAACGCTGGTGGCTTGCAGACAGGGCCTGACAATATGTTGCCCTGCTTGGTCTCCATGATTTGTGCTGCTCTTGGTGCAAAGCAACTTTTTTTTGGTTCTGGCAGGTTGACGTACCTTTGTTTTCTTTTCCTCTCTTTGGAGGAGCAGGGTAAGTCCCTAACCCAGGGGGCAATTCCACTCAGCAGCATGACAAGCGAGGTGGTGGAGGATGAGATGGAATTTTATTCCAAGGCTGAGAAATACTGGAAGGACGTGCCGCCCACGGTGGATGGGATGCTGGGTGGGTACGGCCACATCTCCAGCATTGACATCAACAGCTCCAAAAAATTCCTGCTTAAGTTCCTTCGGGTAGGTGGTCTGGGTCCGTGTGGGGAGGGGCGGAGGTGTCCTACAGCTTGTCCTCTAACTGTGAGTGGATGTCTAAACACCTGCTGAGTGGCTCTCTCCCTCCCCACAGCTTTCCAAAGCACTCTAGAGACCTGACCGCTGTCTCTTTCCTTTGGCCCCTTGTGTGTGTTGGCTGTCCAGTGCCACCAGGCTGGTTGTCTATGAACGATCTCCTTCAAAGCCTAGCTGGTCATCCACACCCACTGTTAAAGGGGGATTTGTGAGCAGTCCTGATGTCTGGCTAATCACGCCACATGAAGCCAACCCGACTGGGAAATGATCTCCGTTCAAATCCGATAGCAACCAGGTGTTCATGCAGCCCAAACAAGTCTCACTGTGAATGTAGGGGGCAGGGAACTCCCTTGCTGGTGTCTCAGCTGAGAGGCCACCAATAGACTAACCCGTGGAGACTGAGCCCCCCACTCCCTGTTGGAGTGGGGCTCCTCTCTGCCGGGCAACACGGGGGCAGCTTGTAGTGCCCCTGGCAGAGCTGTTCTTTGGAGAAAGAGGCCCTCAGGCCCCGGCTGGCACTGCCAAGGTCCAGTTCCCAGCACCAGTTGCCACGTCCCTCTGTTACAGCTTGTGAGCTTTAGGCTCCTCTTGGCAGAGTTACGTCTCTCCTGTCCCTCATTTTCACTTTCATTTCAGGATGGTCCTAACAGGACGGGAACCACCTGTGCCCTGGACTGTGGGGCTGGGATCGGCAGGATCACCAAGAGGCTGCTGTTGCCTCTCTTCAAAGCAGTGGACATGGTGGATGTGACTGAGGACTTCCTGACCAAGGCGAGGACCTACCTGGGAGAAGAGGGCAGGCGAGTGAGGAACTACTTCTGCTGCGGCCTGCAGGACTTCAGCCCCGAGCCCAACTCTTACGACGTCATCTGGATCCAGTGGGTAATAGGTGAGAGAACCCCTCCCTCTGCCATATGGAAAAGGCCCCTTCAGTTCTGCTGTCCCCAGCCTACTTCTGTTCCCTTGTACGGAAGATACGCCCTGGCTGGTGTGGGATTTACCCAAGGAGGGCGGGTAGAACCGCTTGCCTTACTCCATTAGGTGATGCCATGATCTGCAGAACTGACCCACGCACCTGTCTAGAGGTGGATCAACAGAGCACCTGCTGTTCCCCACACAGATACAGCAGTACTCTGCCCGTCTGTGCTGCTCCATTCCACCCCCGCAGTTGGAGTAGGTCAGGGAATCTTGCTGGTCCAGTGCTCATGGCTGGTCTGTGTTTCTACAGGCTCCCTGCTAACGCTCGTGCGCTTTCTCCCCCTTGCCAGGACACCTGACTGACGACCACCTGTCTGACTTCCTGAAGAGATGCAAGGTTGGCCTGCGCCCCAATGGCATCATTGTCATCAAGGACAACATGGCCCAGGAGGGAGTCATCATGGACGATGTGGACAGCAGTGTGTGCCGGGACCTGGACGTGGTGCGGATGATCGTCCGGCGTGCAGGCCTCAACCTCCTGGCTGAAGAAAGGCAAGAGAACTTCCCTGACGAAATCTACCACGTCTATACATTTGCCATGAGATGAACCCGGGCTGGGAGAGGCTGTTTACCAAAAGGTACCACTGTGCCAGCTCAGAGCAAAGGACCAGCCCAGCAGGCCCTTTCTGGGGGGACCAGGAGGACACCTATCGTGCAGTCCAGACACTTCACGGTTAAAATTCGGGGTGGGGTGGGGTGTCCTGAATAACCCTGCTGGGGTTGGCTGGAAAGATCGGGGCGGGTCTTCTGCGTTGCTGCTATTTGTGAGAAAAGACAGCTGCCAAATACACTCTCCTGCTGTTGCACCTCTGTACACGGACTCTGCTTAAACACCCCCACGCCACCCACCCAGGCTGGCTCTATAGAGAGGAAAAGCCTTGATGCTGCACCAGGTAGGGGTACGAGAGGCAGAGTAAGAACTCCTGCAACTGCCCTGCCTTGGTGTGTGTGCCTGCCGCCAGACAACGCTGCGTGCGCGCTGCCTGAATGCCGCTCGGTTCAGGGCGTGCGGAGGAGGCTGACGCACTAGCTCTCCCTGCTGCAGGGGGTAGAACTCACTAGCTCCTGCTCCAGCTCCCTACTTCGCTGGTCCTAACCCTCCTCTCCTCTGGGTGCCTGAACTGGGGTCGGTTCAGCTAGGCGTTTCTTGCTGCCTTCCCGACACCAGTCTGAGGCAGGAGGTTGTAGGTTCCTGGGACGTGAAATCTGTCACAAAGGCAGAGGGGTAGATGTTCGGGCTCTCTCACAGTGATGGAAAAGGGGTGATTTTGTTTGTTTGTCTGTCTGAAGATCTCTGCCATTTCCTTGGGATGGAGCAGATCTTTCCAAGGGGAGGAAGAAAAGAGGCCCTGGGGCTGTCGTGGGGTTTTATATGGCTGCCCATCACCACTGTATCTTCCACGCAAAATCAGTAGCAAAATCGTGTCTTCATGGAATCTCGGGGACTTTGTCAGAGCAAAAACTTTTTCAAGATTTGATCAAATCCATATTTATCTGTGTGGGGGCGGGTGGCGTAGAGGTTGAGAACTTGTGGGGCCAGTGCTCCCTCCCCAGGGGCACAGCAGAGTTGGGTAATACCCAACCTCAGCCGGGGACAGCTTGCCTGCTGTACCTGTTCGACAGTTGTGAGTCAGAAGGGGGGAGTCAGGCTGCCCACGGCTTGCTGGGGATGTGCTCTCCTGTTCCCTCCCTCCCAGTCCAGGAGAAGGGAAATCTCTCACCCTAAAGGATTTTTAAAATAATGTTGCTGTGGCCAACTACGCATTAAGAGAGACTCCAAATCGAGCCCTGGCACCTCGCCCAGAGTGGGGGTTGTGAGCGTAGGCCAGCCCCTCGCCGTGGTGCCGTTGTATAATTTCGGGCAAGGAAGTATCTGCCACTTCCTGAATGAGCATGTTCCAAGCAAGCACCGACACCTGCCACCCGCTGCAGAATAAAGAGCCTGGCCCAGAACTGCTGTGTCCCTCTCGCTCCAGCGGGCACGCCATGGTACAGGGCGGTTCCAGCATTTCAGAGTGGGAGCCTGCGCCCGGCCTGTCAAACCACCCCCCCGCTGTAGCAACTTCCCATCTGTTGCCACTCGTCTCGTGATCGCTGAGCAGCAACCCGAAAGGAAACGCTGACTGGTGGGGTGGGTTTAAGGGCTTGTTTGCACAGTGACTTAGTGCAAAATCAGGCTGTGATTCTGGCGCTCGCTAGCTTTCGATCCGTGCCCTGGGCAGCTCACACTTGGCTTCTGCCATTTAACAAGGGGCAAGCCTGCAGCGATAGCCCCTTGGACCTGATGCTAAGTCGGTCTGTGTTGTAAAGAGCAACCATGTTACTTAGGCAGGAATTAAGATCCAAAGGGGCACCCTCCCTTATTTCAGAGCCCCTCGTCAGCTAATAAAGAGGGCAGCTAAAGAGGGAGAGAGCAGGCCCAGTGGCTGCCCTGTTTGGGGTAGGCCCATGTACCAGCAGAGTAACAGTCTTTGGCGGCTGACTTCGCTGCTTGACAGTGTCTTACCACGTGTCGTCTAGTACCTTTTTATCCACAACCTTTACTGAGCTGCAAGCAGCAAGTCCCCCGCTGGCTGGGAGGAGGGAAATATCCCTCTCGTGCAAACAGCATGCAGTTAAGTGATTTGATCAAGTGCCCAGTACAGAACTGGGAATAAAATCTTGGCGTCCTGCCTGCAGGGCCAGGCTTTGACAATGCGAAGGCTCGCTCCCCCCCCCCCGGATAACTTAGATGTTTTCATTCTCTCCGCCCTGTAAACAAATAGCTGAGCCTGACTTCTTTCTTTCAGATTCTGGTCACAGTCTAGTGTGAATCTGGCATCTCTGTACTGCTGTTAGCAGTGTAAATCCTGTGAGTTAGCATCATTTTGGGTTATGCCAGTTTTATACTCGTTTCATCAAGATCAAAACTGAGTCCTACACTTAGGCCCACTGTCAGAGATGCGTGCAGGCAATCGCTGCCTCGTTTGTGTAATCTCACTGAAAATAAGGAATGAGTCCACGGTGCCTGGCCCATCCGTGTTACCCATTTACTGACAGCGGGGTGACTAGTCTCCCACACACTAAAGAGTGCTGCAGTTAAGTCTTCATCTCCCTACAGGACAGGTAGATCCCACCTGCTGAGCCCCTCTACCCCAAAAGAAACAAACATCCATTTTCTGTTACAACAGGTCATGTTTAATGGCTTGATCTCAGCAAGACACTGACACAGTGTTCCATTTTACACCCATTTGTCAATATGATCATCAGCTGCTTCTGTGAAGTGTTGGGGGTAGGGGTGGAGGGGCGAAGACATCGGGTGGATGGATTTTGGCAGGAAAGTGAATTGCATATTCTTGCCCTGCCATGAGTGTTAACAAATGGGTGGAAGTGATGGCCCGGGAGGAACAGCCTCATGTTGTACCCAGCTGAAACGTTAGCCACAATTACTTGAAGGCTTTTCATGCCTAGCTGGTAATTATAGGTAAATCACAGTGGATTTCCTCACTGGAGACTTTGCTTTTTCTCCCAGGGGGTGAGAATGGCTTAGCAGCTGTTTGGCTTTGGCACTTAGAGAAATTAACACACTGGAAGGAAACCTGCCCTGAGTGGATGGTGCTGTAACTCAGCCTTTCATCTCTGCAGCCCCAGGGCTGAGATCACACTTAGGGTTTAGCAGGGCACAAACCAAAGAAAACGAGAGCCCCACCCTTTGTTGCCAGGGCTTCAAGTGCTGCAAGGTTTCAGAGTAGCAGCCGTGTTAGTCTGTATTCGCAAAAAGAAAAGGAGTACTTGTGGCACTTTAGAGACTAACCAATTTATTTGAGTATAAGCTTTTGTGAGCTACAGTATGCATCCGATGAAGTGAGCTGTAGCTCACGGAAGCTTATGCTCAAATAAATTGGTTAGTCTCTAAAGTGCCACAAGTCCTCCTTTTCTTTTTGCGAGTGCTGCAAAGTGCTCCTTTGGCCAAGGTGCGTGGCCTCCAGGAGGAGGCACCTCCAGCCCAAGACACGGCCTCACGGGGAGGGTCAGTGGAGCCTCGGCTGGAAACAAGCTTAGAGGCTCCTCTGCTCCAGTAGACTTGGCCACCACACCCAAGGCACAGAGTGGAGAGCTGCACTAAAACCCCCCGAACTGTAGGAGCCGGGCTGAATGTGCCACTAGACTAAGCCGAAAGGACTGCCTGGCCTGGGAATCCACAACCAGGCCCCATGTTAGCACTGTTCCTACAGTCTCCTCCTTGCCCCTGAGCACGTCCTTTCACAAGCCCATCATTTCCGGGTGCTACCCTCCACTTGCAATATCAGCAGCTTGCAAAGCCCTGAGCTAGAGAGTCAGATGCTGCCCCCAGCCCTGCCGCTTCCCTCTCCTTTGTAAAGGTTTCGCTGAGCCCAAGGCCCCCCCCGATCACCGGGGCACCAGCCTTCGCCCCCACCGCTTGGCAGATGCCTGGGGAAAAGAGAGGGAACGCTAACCTCTCCCTGCTCTTCGTTTAGTCCCGGAAGGTGGTACAACAAGCGGACAAGCTGTTGCGAGAGGAGCGTGACTATGGCCCTTGAAATCCTGGGTGAAGTTAGTTGCTCCTCTGGCATGTGGCCCAGGCTGCCTAACGCCACGTCTCCTGCTTTCCAAGCATTGGGAGAGCCGAGCCTGCTCCAGGCTCTGCACAGAGGGGTGTGGCAAAAGGCCATCAATCCCTCAGACAGCACTGCCCGCGCTTGGGCCTGGCCCGAGGGGAAACCGCCCGCATAGCTTATCGAGGAGGCGCTCGCTGAACAATTTCTCCAGCAGGTCGTGGTTTCTTCCTGCCCCGGGCTGCGCTCCCAGGAGACGGCAGCGTTGGAAGCCGCCATTCGCCTGAGGCACCACTTCAGCCCTTCCTGCGCGGTGGGCGGAGAAGGGAGAGGAGGAATGTTTGTTCCTCGGCCTTATTCAAACAAGACGGCACACGCAGTCGCGCAACCTGTGGGGTGCATCGCCTGAATCTCTGCTCCTCAGACCGGGCCCATGATCCCAAATCCAGGCAGGCATTTCTTGAACATCCCTGCGAAGCAGCCTTCTTACCAATGCTCATCGCTCGTAAAGGCACAAAGTCCAGATGACCAGCCCAATCCACTTACCCCTCTGCCCTCCCACCCCAAATCACACTTCATGGGGATTCAGGTAACATGCTATTGAGGGTATCCCTTCCCAGAGAAGCCTGGCCCCGGTATTTGTGGACAGCGTGGTGTGATCAAACAAAGCACTGGCTGGCAGTGGAGGAAGCTGATCTGGACCATAAGGAACCTCTTGCTCTTCCAGGTGGGGAAACCAAGTCACCGGAGTGTTTGGGGGAGGGACTGGAGTGAGGATTCCAGGTCTGCCCCCTGCCTGGCTCAGATGTCCTCCTCACCAGCACTGCCGTGGTCTATGAGGAGATACCACTTTAGCCTGTCGGGAAGCGGAAGGGCCTTGATCTTCACATCCACGGGCCACGGTTTGAGGCGCTGCCGGATATACACCCTGCAGAGATGTTTCAGGGCCTGTGGCGCGTGCTGTAGCTGCTTCAGGGAGTAGAAAAGGGCCTTGATCTTCTCCCCATGGAACCTGCAGCTGGTGGAGCTGATGTCAAAGTTGCTGGGCAGTTTGGGGATCTGCGAGCTGGCCACCATGAGCTCTAGGACCGTTTCTGCTTTTTGCAGGAGGTCAGCGGAGAAGCGGTCGTCTTCCGAGCTGCTGAGGTGGGAGCACAGTCTCTCAAAGACCACGTGAAAGCCCGACCAGCATGAGGGGCCATGGAGGGAGCAGTTGTAGGAGGCCCCCGACTCCAGCAGGAAGCGTAGGAGCAGGAAGTGGAGCTTGAAGCTCTTGAGGCAGATGTGGGTGAGGGACTCACGGGCTGGGCACTCACTGGGGTCAGCGCCGTGGGCCATCAGCAGCTGGGTGACCCGGAAACAGAAGCGGTTGATCATTCGCGCCTCCTCTTTGTCCCCGCCCACCATCTCGGCAAGCAGGAAGATGATGCAGGTGAAGACAGTGTCGCCGTCTTTCGTGGTGGCCTTCACGTCTGCTCCTGAAGCCAGAGACAAAAGGGGGAGCCACAGTCAGACGCCGCAATGGACACCGACTCCCTGGAACGGGAGGCTGACACCGAATGGCAGGTGCAGGTATGTGTCGCACCCCAGCACGTGGTACCTCTCCTCTGAACTGCAGCCCCAAGCCCCTGATCGTTGTCACCCACCTCCAGCCCTCTTCTGCCTGCCATTTAGGGAGTAGATGGGGCTTTGATGGAGCGCACAGTAGCGACTGTTTCACCTGGAGAGACAGCATCTCTCTGTACCAACCTGTGCTACCAGTTAAAACAATCTTCACAGAGGCCAAATGTTGTTTGTTTGTATTGTGGTAGCACCTAGGAACCCCTGGCATAGGCCATGGTGCTAGGTGCTGTACAAACACAGAACAGACGGGCCCTGCCCAAAAGAACGCTTGGTCTTTACCGGGAAATGAGCCGACAGCTGCTCGGCTGCCCTCACCTCCTTCCAACAGGAGCCGGATGTTTTCAGTGTTGTGGATCTGAACTCCATCGCTGCTGGCCAGGGCATGCAGTAAGGCTGTCTTTCCTGTGGATAAGAGTATAAACCGGGGAGTGGGAGCATTACGTCAGAGTGACTTCTAGGAAGGGTCCCTTTTGGGCCTGCCCCGTCCACGAACCATGACAGTATGGAGGGGACACTCTGCATATAGCTCTGAAAAATAATGAACCCCCTTAATGAGGTATTCAAACCGCACAAGGCTGCAGCAGAGGGAGCATACACAGCCTTGGGGATAGGGCTGCCAACTATCTAATCACACAAACCCAAACATCCTTGCCCCGCCCCTTCCCTGAGGCCCCGCCCTGCTCACTCCATCCGCTCTCCCCTATCCTCACTCACTTTCATCAGGCAGGGGCCAAGAGGTTCGGAGTATGGGAGGGGGCTCTGGGCTGAGCCTGGGGTAGGGGTCCAGGTGCAAGCTCTGGGAGGGGGCTCATGGCTGGAGCAGGGGGTTGGAAGGGGGTGAGGGATGCGGGCTCTGGCCAGGAGGTGCTTACCTCGGGCCACCCCCAGTCAGTGGTGCAGCAGTGCGAAGGCAGGCTTTCTGCCCGTCCTGGCCCCGTGCCGCTTCCGGAAGTGACTGGCACATCCCTGGGGAGAATGGGAGGGGGTCACTACGTGCTGCCCCCGCCCTCCCCCGGGGGCCACAGGGACATGCCAGCCGCTTCCAGGAGCGGCACGGGGCCAGTGCAGGCAGAGAGCCTGCCTTCGCACTGCTGGACTTCTAGCAGCGTAAAATCTCCCAGTTTGGCTTCAGTGGCCTCCAGGAGATAAAGGCCGATTCCAGGAGATGCCCGGTGAAACTGGGAGGCTTGGCAACCCCACTTGGGGCTAGTGCGTGTTCGCACAATACTGCTTTAGAGTCACCAGAGGAAGCACCAGACATTGTGGCTCTTCCATTAGCCCCTGAGCATACCAGGGCAACTGCAAGCATGTCACAGCACAGACTGAGTGTGATCTCCCCAACTGGTGTGGGCAGGAATTAAGCGTCCTAGCCAGAAGTGCCAGGTAGTCGGAGCACGGCTACACTGCTAAAGCATGTTCGACTGTGGTTAAATCCCTGCTTGTCCTAGAGATACCAATAGCCCTGGGGCAAATGCCCCTGAACCCTGGTCGGGTTTGAAGGTCTTAACCTGGATCTGAATTTCCACAGGTGGTTCCTGCTTCTAAAATGGGCTAAACACTGGGCAACTCAGAAATCCAGTACCAAATTAACAGCCTAGATAAAAGAACCCAGGTGTCCTGCCTCCCAGTCCCCTGCTCTAACTAGGCCGTGCTGTCTGCCCATTCTCTTTGCTACGCATACCAATGGTTGCTTTCTGTGAGAACCAAGTGCCCCAGGAGTTAGGGTGGGGCAGGGGGCCAGAGGGAAATTCACTTCCTGTATGATGGAAAGGGGCACAGACCATTTTTGTCAGCCGCATTGACATCGGCACCGAGTTCCAGGAGACGCTGCAAACATGGCAGCCGCTCGGGCTCCTCACTGGCAAGATCCAGGGGGCTGCTCTCGTGAATCTGAGGGGAGGAAAGGCAACAGCAACTGGAAAAAGCCCATGATCTTCCACTTTAGCACTTCGCTGTGGAGGCTGATCATACAGAACAATCCACAGTCAGACAATGGGGTGAAAAGCAGGGCTCGTACGGCCGGAAGGGAAGAGCGTAAGTTAGTCCCGTCAGCATTAGCGCTATGGGGCAGGGCAAGCAAAGGACTGACTGCAGCCTGTGCAAACTACAAGTCCCAGCATGCAATGCTCCACCTGGACCTGAGCAGCCCAACACATTAAAGATAAAGGGAGATGAGTTAAGCAGGCATCACTCTGGCAGAGTAAATCACAGGCCTAGATCTCCCAGGAGGCGTTATCAGTACCATAAACCTAGGAGAGGTCAGATCCTTTAGCCCTGTGTCTAAGGTGGGTGCTTTCCATACCCGATCTCTCCGGTTAATGTCCGCCCCACGGTGCACAAGCAGCTCCACCATGTCCGGCTGGTTTCGGAGAACAGCGATGTGCAGAGCTGTGTAATAGGTGACAGGATCTAGGGCCAGAACCGAATGACAAGTCAGGGAGTTTCAGAACTAAAGACGCCCTCCAAAAATATGAAACGGTCCAAGATAAAGCAGAATAACCCAAAGCAGCTGGGTTCAGAGAGTCCAGCTCCCCAGACGGGGCTAAGAGCGTGGGAAGGGGATGGGATCCTGCTTGGCTTGGAGGAATTACAAGGAGGGCTGGCCTGAAGCAAAGCAATTGACTGCCCAGGCTCTGCTGTTGTGGGGGCCTTGTCTCTAGGACAATGAACAAGCTGGCCCTAAGCCCCCAGCAGCCGGATCAGAAGAGCCAACTCCATCCCAGCCCCTTTCTGGCAGGCTGCAGCCCTGCTTTTGTGACAGTGGGGCAGCCCGCAGCCCCTATATGCTCTGCGACCCACAGGCGGGCCCCAACCGCCTCCCTGACAGCAATGGATGGACAAGAGACTCACCGCTTGTCACTGCTACCCTGCTGCATCTGTGCCTGCAAGGGAAGCAATTCATGGCCCAATACCCCCATCCCCACCCCCTTCCCAACAGCTGGATGCTCCACAGATCACGGAGCTGGCTCCGTTTAAACCCAGACACCCTGCAGGAGCCCGGCCAGGATTCCAGGTGTGATGTCACAAACGCCCAGTCACTGCCAGGGTGGGAGGGTTTCTCTGACACGGGCTGAACAGAAGAGTCAGTGTTGGTTTCTGCAGCTTTTTAAACCCTTCACCCTATTAAACAGGCCCATGCGCTGACGCACAAGGCTAATTCAAGGAGCGTTGCTGAGAGAGGCCAGATATACAGCCCTGAAGTTCTCTAGCCATCCACAGCCCAGGGATAGCGTTGCCATGGTTAGGGCAAGCTAGTCGGCACAGACCAGCCAGCATGTCTCAATCCTGAGCTGAAGGGGTGGTTTAATCCCGGGGGCTCGCATCCTTGTGCTCGCTGCTGGGACTGGCAACACGGGGGTCTGTTGTGGCCACTAAACTGGCTTGAACCCCACCTTGCTCTATTCAACAAGCAGCCAGCAGTTGGTAACAGCTTTTCGTTGCTGTTGGTGGATTTGAACCGTGAACCTAAAGGCGAGGGGCACAGGGATTGCCAGACAAACCACTGCACTAGCCCGTCGCCTGCCCCACGAGTTGACACCGCTTGGATTTTACCATCAGACTCTGGCCTAATATGTTCCTGTTTCCCTGGAACCACGCTGGTGCTTGTGCCCTGGGAAGCCGGCACATTCCGACTTATGATTTAAACCTAAAGGCACTCACCAGCTTCCTGCGATGCCCAGAACATAAGCATAATGCATTTCCAAGTTGGCTCAGAGAAAAGCACCAAGGAACGGTGGGAGAGACCAGGCCCAGTGCCAGCAATTGCATTTTCATTAACGTTAATTAAAAAAAAGGCAACACAGCATCCTCTCCCTGGCTTGAGTTCAGAGAAAAGAAAAAAAATCAATCCATTGTGAGGGATAGGGGCATGGAAGGTCTTAGGAGACAGATCGCAAAGGACCAATTTTATTACCCACTGAAGGGGGTTTGGAGGGGAAAGTGGAATATCCTATGATCCTACCCAGCTCACTGATCTTCCCCCTGATGGAAGGGGGTTGGGCGTTGGCTTCTTCCAAAACCCATAACACATCGAACACTGCTCCACGCATTAGACAGGTTAACTTGGGAATGACCAACCCAATGAGGAAGGGGCAGGGCTTGGGACCTCAATTCAGATCCAGGACACCTGTTCAGGCTCCAATCCACCGGCCAGCCCACAAATGGACCTTCCCTCCCTCTCTGCCGCCTGCAAAGCCTGTTTGCATCAGGAACAGGGGTGCGCTTAGAACACATCATCTCCCCCAGATTTACCTTCAAAGATAAGATTGGCCCCATTCTGCAGGAGGATTTCAGCTGCATTCACCAGCCCAAGTTCAGCTACCTTCAGCAAGGAGTAGCTCACTCCTTCTTGGTAGAATGCGGAGTGGGTCTCTCTCTCCAACAGCTTGTTGAGGACCAAGAATTTGCTGCTGTCTTCAGCTAGGCAGCTGGAGCTTGAGACACAGAAAAATGGCCCATTGTTAGAGCTCCATGCATTTCTCCTGGGATGTGCATTGGAAAAGGGAATGAGGGAGGCCTAAAATTGACAATGATATTATCTGCACGTAGGGCCTGATCCATGCTGATTGAAATCAACGGAAAGACGCCCACCAGTGTTTGGATCAGGTGCTGAGACAGCACCTTTCCTCAGAGGATCTCCAAGTATGTTGCTAGGGTAGGAAAGTCTCAACTCCACTTTGCAGAGGAGAAAAAAATAATAATCGAGGCACAGAGAGCATGAGGGACTTGCCTATAACCACATGGCACATCTGAGGGCGTGCTAGGAACAGGGCCCCGCACACCAACCTCTCAGACCTGCACTGCAACCGCTAGATGACTCTCCCTTCTCACCAGGGTTGCAAGGAGCACAGCTGCGATCGAGGTGCCCAAGATATTTTGACTTTAGATGGGATTTAGGCACTTGACTCTGTTGGGCTCTTTCACAAAGCCCAGCCCAATAACGGTCTCTGCAGGTGTCTTGCCCTCCTTCGTTCCAGTCTTGTGTTGTGGGAGCCAGCCGCACCTCGGTGCACTGCACCCTGCTTTCGCTGCTGCTCTCGTTTTAGGGTCTGACTGCCGTGGGATGTTTTGTTGTGCTCAGAATTAAGTGTCAGCTGCCTGAGAGAACTCCACTTAGTTCCTATCGCAAGAGTTTGCTCCAGGTCAACAGACTCTAACAGGGAAGGGCTCTCTAAAGGGTTAAACAGCTCCTCTCTGCAGGTTTTGGGGAACACCGTAATCTGCCTTTTAACCCCTGTGTAAACAGTTGGCTCCACTATTAAAGGGCTCCCCAAATCTTCTTGGCACCCACATCCATCCAACGTTAGCATCCAGCTTTCCTACAGCAAAGGCCTCTGATTGTACAGTCAGTGATTCAAGGATAGCACACCAGTTAGCTCACTGGTGGAGACTTAGGACACCTGGGGTCTCGTCCCAGCTCTGCCACTGGACCTGCCAGGTGACCTTGGGCAAGTCATTTTACCTCCCTGCTTCCTCGTCCACTTCTTGTATGTCGTCTATTTAGACTGTAAACTCACTGGGGCAGGGACCACCTTTTACAACATGCCTATACAACAGTGGGACCCTGATTTCAGGTATGACCTCCACATGCTACTGTAATAACAATAACTTCAGAGTGTTAATTAGATACCACACAGCTACTCAGAGGAACTTCTGTGGAGAGAAGCTTAGAGTGACCCACAACCACTTATTTAATCCTTCATTCAGTTACTTAAAAAATAAACTAAGTCACAGAGTAAAGGCCACCAGAGTTTTGATATTTGTTACCTCTCTAGAGTTTCCTGCTTTTCAGGATCCTGTATCCCCAGACATCCCAAGATCTCATCTACCAATGGCTGATACTCAAAAATGATCCTGCGGAAGCCATGCAAGAAAGGCATTGTGCTCTTCTATTCAAAGATCATCCAGAATATCCTTTTGGCTCAAGCACAAGAGATGGATTCTTCTTTTCTCCCTGAAATCAGACGGACGTTCAAACAGGGATCAGTTACAGGTTTCTGGAAGGGGACCATCAGATACGGTGCTGGGCAAAAAATGAGGATTTGGTGACACCAAAACATTTAGCAAATTTGTGTTGGTTTCATCCGATTGTTTTGGGTTGGAAAAAAAACATTAAACGATTCTGGAAAAAATCAAAACTTTCATTTCAATGTTTTTAAAATGTTTTGATTTTTCAGTTTGAAACAACTTTGTGTTTCAAAATGTCCTTTGATTTTATTCAAAACAATGTTTCAGTTTTATCGAAACAAAATGATCTGTTTGACCTGAAACAAATTTATTTTACTTTTCAATTTGCTGAAAATGTTTCCAGTTTGACCCAACACAATTTAAAAAAAACAAACTGCCAGTGAACTGAAAAATCTTTTATTCACACAAAACTAGCGAGAAGGTCTCACTAAGGGGAGACTAGGGTTAACCATGACCATCTAACATGGTTTTAAACACAAGTTGTCCTGTCTGTGCTAGGATCACAGCCCTGTTTAAAATTCAAATTAGTTAAAACACATTGACTAATATTTTTCCTAGTTTAGATGTGGCCTAATTTTAATCAATAGGATAGTTAGAAACAATGATCAGGGAGTCTTGGTTCTGTTTCTTAAGAAGGGTTCTCAACACCCGCTATAAACAGAAACACTCCATAGGTGTTTTAAAAAACCATTAACTACACTGAACTTAAAAAATCATAATGGTGCAAACAATACACTTTTTGCTGAGTTACTAGTAACACATGAGGTGCTCTGATGTCATAGTGACGAGCAGGATTTTAGAACCTAAACAGAGTAAGATTATTAAAAATGAAAGGATTGTAAGGATCTTATTTCAGTCATCACTATTTAGTTCCTTTGTTTACTTTTTGCATTTCTCCCAGTGTAGACAATGGGAATCAACACAGTCACCTCTACTGTTGTTTAGTCAATTTCACCTTCAGGTTCTCTGTGTGGCAGAGTGGGAATCTCTGCAGAGAAATATCTAGTTGTTTAGAAGCACCTGTTTTCACTGGATTTTTTCCCTTTTAATTTGTACAATCCATGCTGGTCTTAGATTTTTAGAAAAGCTGGAGGGCTTCCCCCACGCCTTACACATTTTAAAAATTTGGGCCCCTATCTAGGTCGGGCCCCTTTAAATTCAAACAAATTTTTTTAATTAAAAAACATTCCCTGAGTTGTTTCATGCGTTAATACAGAAGAACCAAAACATTAAAGCAGCTAGTCCATTTTCACTGTCCAAATACAAAATGTAAAAATAACCAAAACCATAGACAGAAGTAAATTAGATTTTTTTTCAGTTTCAATCATTTTAAGTGTCAGTAGTAACCAGAGGAAGGAACTTCTCGCTCAGGTTCTTCGCAATATGATTTTAGCCTGACAGTGCGTTGCTTTCAGCAAAGATTTAATTTCTGACTCTTCTACTGCTATGGCCCTGACCCTACTAAGACCTAGGCATGTGCTTAACTTTAAGCATTGCAAGTAATTCCATTGACTATTCACAGTGCATAAAGCACAGACAAAAATCTTCGGAGTATTGGGGTGTAATACTGTAAGTTCTTTAGGACAGGGGCTATCTTTTGTGTGTGTGTCTGTTCAAGGCCTGGCACACTGGGGCCCTGATCCTGACTGGAGCCTCTGATTGCCACCACAATAAAAATAATAAATGAATACCACCACCTGCGGGAATAACAAAACATCAAGATATACCAAGGTTACCGCAGCAGTTACACGGTGCTTAATTCACCTGATGCAAATGATGAACTTGTAAGAGCGGAATCAAGCAGTTAACACCTCCCTCCACTTGAAACAGGACCAGGCACAGCCCAAGGCTAAGGGCACGCAGCTGGCTGGGAAATTTCACAAATATACTATAAACAAGCAACGCTGTTTACATGGATGCACGCACACATATGTATGTTTCCCAACCAGCTCAACCCAATCATGAGTCCTCACACAGTGGGTCCCAGGGTACGGGCCAGGTGACTCAGTGACCGCTTGCCATTGGTAGAGGCATGCACTTCTTTCTGGAGGCAGGGTGGCTCTCTGTGGGATCTCTCACTGCAAGAAGCAGCTTGCCTTTATTAAGCGGTCAGGGCTACCAGCAGCACCTGCCACAGTGGCAGCTACCAGGCATTGCAATAGGGGATGTGACCATCACACCAAGAAGCCAGTCATGCCCCTGCCAAGTACCAGACATTGCAGTCAGCAACAGCATGCACCTGTCTGCCATTGCACACGGCTGCACCCACACACGCCCGCCATTGCACACGGCTGCACCCACACACGCCCGCCATTGCACACGGCTGCACCCACACACGCCCGCCATAGCACACGGCTGCACCCACACACGCCCACCATTGCACACACACGCCCGCCATTGCACGCTGCTGCACCCACACATGCTATGTGCACACACACAAAACACGCCCGCCATTGCACACGGCTGCACCCACATGCTATGTGCGTACCCACACGCCCGCCATTGCACGGTGCCGCACCCACACACGTGTATGCCATTGCACGCTGCTGCACCAGAGAGGGCCAAGAGTCCTGCCTAAACCCGAAGTAGGGCCTGAGAACCCCCCCCCCCGCTCCTCCGGGGGGGGGCAGGCAGGGCTAAGTTCCCTTCCCCAGCGCCACTTCCCCCTTAGTGCCCGGGGCCGGGCCGGGCCGTCAGCCTCCCCCGCCCCGTGCTGGGTTGCCCGCGCCAGCCTGGGCCCGGGGCACGCGCTCCTACCTGCCCGGGGACCCTGCTGGCGGGCGGCGCACGGGAAACGGAAACCGCCTCCGCAGGCTGCAGCTCACCGTCCCTCTAGCGGCCGAAGGCGGGAGCTGCAGGACGGCTGGCTCAGCAGAGGGCAGCCGCCTGCAGGGAAAGGGGAGCCAGGCAATCTCTGCACGTTGCAACCTGGGCTGGCCGCAGGGCACGTGCTTTGCAGGGGCTCCTTCTCCCCTGACGGCACCCTGCCCCCACTGTAGCTCGGGGGCTGGGTATGTCACCCCCCCACCCCCAGCCCCAAAGCCTGAAGGCCATCAGCGATGGCAATGGTCCAGGCTTGCGTCCTGCACTGTCAGGCAGGCTAGATGCCCGTCCTCAAACTTGGTCGGGCTCGGGGTTCACGCAAAAGGTTTGCAAATGTAGCCACAACCCTTTGGGCCAAAATTCAGCGCCCCCCCCCCCGCCAAGCGTGGCACACATTGCAAGCGTGCACCTTAAGTCTGTGCACGGCTAACCCATGCGGACAACTTGCCCATCTGCTGTTAACCAGCGTTTAAAGTACCTAACAGGGCCAGATCAGCTTGCCACGGGCTAGTGCGCAAAAAAAGAAATTACGTGGGTGTGTGAGCTTCAGGGCCAGGCATTGCATTTTTAAAAGTACTTTTTTTACCTTTTGGGATCACAGCTCCAGACAAATGGAACACACACTCTGTCCCATTTACAGCGCCAGCCTAACTGATTGCTCAGCTTTTGTTGTACGTGACGGCCCTTATTTGGTGCTTGCTGGCCCATTACTGTATCATGGCCCTAGAGGATGCAAGGTGTTCTATATTTCAGTAACAAAAGGCACACGAAGTTTCATACGCTGTGATACAAATGTTTGATTATTTTTGGACCATCGCTGGCCTGGTCCATCAATAGAACATTGTGGGGTGCTCTACCTTAGCAAGAAGCTTTGTCTTGCATAGTTCATGTCCTGGTCCTTTGTTTCCTTGGAATGCAGGTCCACCTGGCGTGACTGATATTTTTGACACGTATCTAAGGGAGCCCTTGCCAATGGAAAAAAACCTGAAATGGTGACTGGTTGGTATTGTTTGCTGGCCTTTGAAAAAAGCCCATCCAAAGTGTCCTGTATCATATTGGTCGTCTATGCTTCTGAACCCTTCCCTGGGGCCTGTCCCTTGACACGGTGGGAAGGCTTATGTGGCCCAATGACCCCCATGAGCTGTAATTTATGGAACTTAACAACATAGAGGACATGCCAGCAGCAACCCAGGCTAGGCAGCAATGTTCCCTCTAATTTTTGACGGGCCGTGTGCACAAAAAATGTCTTCTGTGCAAATGTTTGTGCGTGCGGTATTTCACCATGTGCGTGGGGTGTAGGATCACATGCACAGCTTAGAGGGAACAGTGCTAGGCAGAGATGGTAGCACCTTTTCGTGCCCTAAGCATCGTCTGATGGTGCAGGAAGGTTTTGGATTCAGAGGCCTCTGAACAACACAGGGGGTTGTCTGTATGCCTGCTTGGCTCCTTGGGCGAGTCATGAAGCAAGGTTTGTTTTTTTGTGAGGTGCTCCTGGAGAGCAAACACTTTAAATAAACACATACTTCACATAAGCTATGTGCCACTTAGAAACTTTGGTGATAGCTGCCTTAGAAATACCCAAGATACCAAGATAAATAAGATAAGAAAACTACTTAAGTTATTGCAACTGCAACAACCATAAACCAAACTAAGGTACTGCTTATTTAGTTTTTACAGCTCACTCAGTTGGACAGTGAAAATAGGCAGGTCATTTTCTTTTTTGTTATGGTCAAGAGCTCTTTCGGGTTCTCCAAGGCTAGGACAATATCACCACTTGGATTTACAAAACCCAAAGGATTAGTCACGTTTTAAAAATGGCAGGTTTCAGAGTAACAGCCGTGTTAGTCTGTATTCGCAAAAAGAAAAGGAGTACTTGTGGCACCTTAGAGACTAACCAATTTATTTGAGGGCAAATAAATTGGTTAGTCTCTAAGGTGCCACAAGTACTCCTTTTCATTTTAAAAATGGTTTTCAGTGATTTGTTTTTTCATGTGTAACCATTTCTGCTGCTATGAGGTTTTGCAAAACCCCTTTTATTTGACACGGAGAGAAACCTGGTCTAAGCAAAAGAGGGTGAGCCCAGCAGTCCAGCATTCTAATCCCGTCTTTGACACGGGCTCCGTCTGTCACAGAACAAATCTTATCGGGTGAAATTCTGGCCCCACTGATGTCAATGGGCATTTTGCCATTGACATCAATGGGGCCAAAATTTCACTCTTAGGCTCTCAGCCTTGCTCTCCCCACTTGTAAGTAGGGGAAAGCGCTTGTAATTACATCATGCCCCTTATAGCTCCCACCAAGTGACCCTCACAGAAGCTGCAGCATCCCATTCGGTCCTCGAAGACTGGTGCAGTCTCTTGGGACCTGAGGCAAGGGTGGGCTAAGAAGGGTTAGCTTTTAATCAGTAACCTTTGATTTCACCAGTCCATTAGTCACACTGCTTTAGTCAGAGAGATAATCTGTCTACCAAAAATCAAACTTCACAGCTAAGCTAAGTAAGAAAAAAGCTGCTTGACAACTTCTTATTAGCATTTGAGTTAAGGATTTTTTTCACTTTGTACATTTTGCTGTGATGCTCACAATTTGTGTGCACAATGGTTTAACTTTTTGAATCGCAGCGCGTTTACTGTCATTAAATAATTACTGTCTGACCCTCGTTGTCTGATCCCCGTCCCCATCATTTCATGCAAGTGTGGAAATTTAAATAGCTAAACAGAGACAAAAATGCTTAAAATACACATCAATATGATTGATTGAAATTATACCCAACAAACTGGCTTCTGCCACGTCTCGATATAAAGCATCGTGCACTCTGCTCTGGGGACACTGAAACCAGAGTTACGGATCTGCTTTTTCACAGGGCTCCAGGCTAGCCCTTTGCCCATGTTAATCCTGTCACCCTCTGCCTTGTATCAGAGTCAGAAGTACAGTACATGTGGCATGGCACATGCAGTCCTAGGGGAGAAACAGAGCAAAGATTCAGAGGCAGAGCTGGGCACTTCCCCCGCCCCAAATAGGGCAGATTCAGTGACATTTTGCAAATTTGTGTCATTTCCACTGAATTGTTTTAGTCAAAACCAAACAAACAAACAAAAAACCCAACCCGAATAGCCTCCCCCCTGCAACATTCCAACGATCAAAACCTTTAGATTTTCCAATTGAAAATGACTTTTTGTTTCAAAAAACCCTTTAATTTTACATTTAAAAAAAATAAGATGTTTTATGATGCTCAAAACGCAACCGGAAATATTTTGTTTCAACTGAGACAATTTTTTTCGACTTTTCAATTCACCAAAAAAATTTTTTTAAAATTGTTTTCCATTCAGTCCAAAACCTTTTCGTGCCCTCCCCGCCCCCCAAATGGCCAGCAAACCGAAGAGTCCATTAGTCACACTGCTTTAGTCAGAGGGATAATGTAGGTCCTTCCAGGGCCCACATCATTGTAGGGCCTGAGCCCCATATGCCAGACACTGATGAAGCAAAAGATTTTTTAACAGGGGCAAGGCCAATGGCTAGTCACCACGACCAGGGGGCTCTTCCTCTCTGCGCTGGTGCTGGCCCAATTTTGAAACTGAGGCAGCGGGACTTACCTTTGATAACTGCCACTCCGCAGGTCATAATGTCAGGCTCCTGTCTTTAGAAATTCATCTGCCTGTTAACCTTTCTGTTAATAAAAAATGACTTGTTTACTACCCAGCTCCATCAGCTGCTAGTTAATACCCCGCTTCTCAGAGCTTCGGCCTGCTTTATGAGTATTCCGCTCCTCCCTCACCCACCCCGTGTTTTTTCGCCATGGACATTGTATCATCCTGCTAGTCTCTTGATGCATGGTGCAGTTTGGTTTGCAGGCTGGCTTTCCCAGGGCTGTATTACTGCTGGGGGGCGGGCCCTGTGTTTCTTAGGGCCATGATCACAGTGGGGGGCTGGGGGAGTAGTGATGAGGGTCCTTCGTATTTTCTGAGCTATGGCCATACTCGTGAAGGGATGGAGGCACCCAGGGCCCTGCGATTCCTCGGGGCCATGAATCTGACCTGCAGCTGGAAAAAGCCGTGTCTGGTTCCCAGATCTGTACGTGGCCCATGCCCACTGTGGAGGGGGTGTGATCAGGAGCTTGTCTGAGTGGGGAATGAAGAGTGAGTTTGTGGCCGCAAGCAGCTCAGCTCTGAGGAGACAGCGTGCTGCGTGCTGAAGCCATCTCTGCAGGGAGCAGAAGGAGGGAGGCCGAGAGTTGGAGAGGAGCAGGGTTGCATGGAGAGTCTGTGAAGACAATCCTGGGGTAGGGAGCAGCCTTTCCTGCAGTGTATGGCAGGAACAAATTCTCTACCTTCCATAGCCAAGGATTTTCTCCAGCGCCCTTCACTGTACTGTGTAAACACGATAGGATCCAAGACAGAGTCATTGCTTAGAGGGGTGAAGCCTGGGCTTCCTAGCTCTAAGAACTTGATCGTCCTCTCTTGTAGACAAGGAATGAAGCCACAAAAATCCAGGGATTTACACTAGTGCAAGTGAGAGGAGACTCCGGCCTTTAAGTTTTAGTAAAGCCCCCAAGTCAGCTGTGAAGCTGAGACTTTCCCAGCTCCTTCTACCCCTGTATTCTGGCCAGCTGTTAGATGTTTGCCATGATCTCCTTGTAGGCCATGCAAAACCAAAGGCAAAGGGAACTCCGGCCAGGTGCCACTCACATGCAGCCAGCACGTCCCAGCCTTTCCGAGTGTCTGCCTTTCCGCTCGTGATCCAGGAGCATGACAGCACTTTGAAACATTTCCTTGAGCCTCGGTTGGGAAGTGCTGAGGGCATCACAGCTGGGTGTTTGCTAGCTCCCTAGGGAGAAAATGAACCCTGACAACTACCCCACCTTGATGGGTAGGTCAGAACCCTGCGTTCAGAAGGCTGTGAGGCCAAGCCAGTAAGCCACAGGCTGGCTTCCGCTCTGTCACCAATTAATTAGCAGTTTGTAATCTGGGGAAGAGGCGCACTCCCTTGCCACTATTCCTGCCCTGGAATGGGTGTGAAACTCACTCAATCTTTCATCAGAGTTTTCCTGGGAAAACTCTCCAGGCTCTTAGACAGCCAGACCTGTCAGACCTGAGGCCTAGCACCTGGAAGTTGGAGATGCAAACAAGAGGAAAATCTGCTGGCAGAGCAGATCGGTTACAGCTATTTCCAAGGGAGTTCTTCAGATGCAGCTTTCAGCTACGCTCCCTTCTCTGGGCTGATTTCATGTTGGTTTTCCTCCACCCTTTCTTTGGCCTACAGATGCCAAGACCTGACAGCTCCATTGTGATCATCTCGTCTCACTTTCTTTCTTGCTTTTGCTACTTTAATTTCCCCACATACTGAGATACTGGAAGAAGGATTTGTTCAGAGCCGTTCCCTCCCCCGGACTTTTCCTCACTGTCCAGTTGCTGACTGTCCTGCTGGAGAAGAATCGAGGCAGGCATTTTGGAGACACTGGGAGCTGCAGCCTGTCAGGGTACTCAGAGACTAGTAAAGAGTGCAGCTTGCCTAACCCAATAGCCTAGGATCTTTATATCCATCCATTTTGCACTGGTGTAAATGGCTACAAAAAGTGCAGGGCATCTGCGAATCAGTCGCACAATCTGCAAAACACTTCACCCCAAGGGAGGGTCAAGATGCTACAGAAATCCAAAAATAGCATCATCCCAGGGTACGGAAATCCCAGTGTGGCGGGACTGTTGCTACCTACTGTCTCCCAAAAAACCCCTCTCTCCCTGTGCCCACTCACAACTGCAGGGCCCAGCACCAGGTCTGTTCCTTCACTCACATGCCTGGCCCCGATTAACAGTACTTTCTGCAGGGAAGAGCTCAGCTGCGTGTGTGCTTGCAAGGCTGATGTTAGCTTTCTCCTCCATCTGCAGCAGGCCCTGGCCTGGTCCCCTCTTGCATTGCAGCCCCGGGAGATGACTTCCTGAGCCCAAGCTCTCCAGCCAAATGAATCCAGTGAGCCTACAGCCAACATCTCCCCTGCCCCTCTCTCAAGGCTGACACAGCTGGGTGGGCTGGAGGGGAAGGGTGGTGTTATCCCAGGATTTTGATTTTGTCTTAGCAATGCTATTAGCATTTCCAGACATTTGGATCTCTGAAAAGTTAACAATAAGTGAAGCAGGGTTGGTGATGGGGTTTTTTTTTAAATGGAATCAATCCAAATTTCAACACACAGTTGCATCCCGGGGAGGGACGGGGGGGGGGGGGGAGTGGTCAGAGAAGGCATGCAGCCCAAATAATTTGGGATTTTTCTGACATGTAGTCATGAAATGCTCCCTCCTTTATCCTCCTCTTTGCATCTCCTGTAGGAGGCAGAGCAAAAGGGTGGGGTTATAGAGAGCCTCTCCCCCACAGAATAAGTATAACAGCCCCTCACTTGAGCTACCGGTGGGGTTTGAACTTGTGACTGCCAGGGCTAAAAGCATGCACCGCTGCCATTTTAACCAATGGATTAATGCCGTTGTCTCGCAGCAGTAGTGGACTCTTATCTTCTGTGTCTCAGCCTCCAATTCACCTTCTATGGGTTATGACGAGTTCCCTCACCTTGCCCCCTGCCAGTGCGCCTCAGCCCAGCCCGGGCGTTGCCTGTCTCCCTCTAGTGGTGAGAAGGGAGATCAGATTCCACAGTCAATTCTTGGCTTCCCTGCTGAGACCACCAAGAAAGTGGGGGGGGGTGGAAAGGGGGGTGTAAATGCCAATCTTGGTGAGTGTTACTGGAAGGCAGACAGCTCTCCCTGGGGCCTAGACTGATCTTCTGAACTCAGTTCCTGCAGCCCAGCGTAGTCAGTTAGTTAGTGTTAGTAGCCTAGTGCCTAGGAGCCCCAGTTGTGGATGTGCCCCTTCCCTCTCATGTGCTAGGCGCTGTACACACAGAACAAAAAGGCAGTCCCTGCCCCAAAGCGCTTATGATTTAAGTGTGACGAGAGACAACAGCTGGATACAGTCAGACTGGGACGACTGGCTTCTGAGTGCTGTTGACCTGAAGTAGATGTGACTGGCGATGAACGGGATGGAGCCCTGTACCAGTCCTATGTGATCCAATCCCATCCCCCCACCCCAGCAGTTTTAAACTGGAGCCAAGATGTAACTGTGGGGAGGTACTTTAACTCCACTAGGTTCCTCAGCAGGACACAGCGGTCCCCAGGAACGCAGATTCATAGCAATGCTGCCATCCGAGCTTGAACCAGAGCCCAAAATGGCCGGGAGTGCAGGGGACACGTTTGTACAATGGCGCCAATCAGTTGTCCCCCATCAGGGCACGACACACAAACCTCTGAAGGAGAGGAAGCAATGGAAGCTACCACTATGCAGAGCCTTACATCGCCCGCCCATTGAGTGCGCCTGTTCCCAAACCCCGGCGCTGCCAGGCATAAAGTCTTCAGGGCTAGTGATCGATGGTACTTAGCAAGTCCCCCTTGCTGGAGTATCTGAGCACCCCTCGAGCTATAATAGATTTAGCCTCACCACGCCCTGTGAGGTGGGGCGAGGCTATTAGCCTCATGTTACAGATGGGGAACCGAGCTGCTAAGTGACTTGCCCAAGGGCATACGGGAAGGCTGCGGTGAGGTCCATAAAGAACCATCTGCCCCAGTTCACTCACCACCCAGCTCACAATTGTTCCTTTCTTTCCCAGAGCACGGGCTTCTGCAGGCTGTCTGGCACTGAACCTGTGGGCCAACAAAGGGTCTGCCCCAAAGCATTGGCTTCAGTGGGCTTTGGCTCCGGAAAGTCTCCTGTTGCCTAAAATGGGCTTTGCCTCATAGACTCTAAGGGCAGAAGGGACCATCGTGATCAGCTACTCTGACCTCCTGCACGCCACAGACTCTCACCCGCTCCTGACATAGACCCCCTAACCTCTGGCTGAGTTACGGCAGGCCTCAAATCATGGTCTCAAGGCACCACAGGCTACCCCATCTCCTACATGAGCGTAGCCCCTGGGCGGCTGAGTCCCTGAGTGTAACTATTCAGTTGTGGCAGTGGGCTAGCAGGGGCGTCCGTCGCTGCTGGGGCTAGCAAGCAGCAGTGGCTGAGGCTCCTGGGTTCGTTGCTGCACAGGGACACGTTAACAATAGTTTGCTCCTCAGAAGGGGCGCTCCAAACGCTTCACAGACATTAGTGCATTCGGGTGGGGGTGGGGGAGGCATTGTGTGTCATCGCCAGGCGCTGTGGTTTCCTACATGCACCACTCTGGAGGGGGGAAATGAACGTGTCTTATAGCCCCATGCAAGGAAAACAGAAAAAAAAATCCCTCGTGCTACCAAACACATTAACTGTTTGGAAGCGTTTACCAAAATTTTCCTCTTCATCTATTAAGGGGCTTAGAAACAGCTTAAAGACTGTATGTGTTCATGAGCTATGTTGTGAAACTGAGGCTAATTCCTCCTACTGCATTTCTACCGCCCTGATCATAGAGCCTAGTTATATCCCCATGCCCCCTGGGGACGCGTCCGCCTCTTGGGGTTTGAGCCAGACCATCGAAGTCAATGGACATTTTGCCATTGCCATTAATGGGAGCAGGAACAAGCACTTGATGCCCGCCTCTGCAGTGTGGGCTACTGGTTAGAGCAGTGAGGCTGGGTTTCAAGACTCCAGGGGTCCATTTCCAGTTCTGCCACTGTCTTGCTGTGCCATCATGTGCAAGTCACTGAACCCCTCTTAGGTCACTGTTTCCCCATCTGTCAATCGAGGGTACTCAGCTGAAAGGCAGTGCTAGATAAGCATGAGGTCTTATCATCATCATCCTTCAGGCCTGGCTCTCACATGCTCCACCACCTTTCCGGTGGAGGGGTGGTACCCAATGAACAGGGTTTTCAGCCCTTTCTCATAAGACCATTAGAATGGCGAGACTGGGTCAGACCAATGGTCCACCTAGTCCAGTAACCTGTCTTCCAACAGTGACCGGGGCCAGATGCGTCAGAGGGAATGAACAGAACAGGGCAATTATCAAATGATCCATCTCCTGTTGTCCAGTCCCAGCTTCTGGCAATCAGAGGCTAAGGACACCCAGGGCATGGGGTTGCATCTCTGTCTAATCGCCATTGATGGACCTATCCTCCAGGAACTTATCTAAATCTTTTTTTCTCCCATCAAAGGTTGATTGCTGGCCATAAGACAAGCAGAGCTGGCTGCAGAAATGGCCCTGTCAGCCTAGTAGAGTTTCTCATTAACCATATTTAAAGGACTCCAGCCTTTGCCCCATCATGGCCCATTGTAGCCCTGAGCGGTGAAATGCCATTGGCATGGTGCAGGGCTACAGCAGTCTGTGGATCTGGCCAGGCAGGCCCTCCCCCACCTCTGAATAGCCCCTGCTGGTCAGAAATTAGTTTAGAGGGGTCCATGCTCGGTGCCAAAGGCAGATCAAAAACAGCCTTGGGAGGTGTAATGGCCAGAGGGATCCAATGGGTCAAGCCCCGCCTTATTAATGAATATTTATGACTCCCAAAGCATAGGTGAGTGCCTCTTTATTGTCCCTCGTCCCAATGAGGGAGAACGGGGTCAAAGTATCCATGTGTATAACATCCCTCTTCAAATCTCTCCCACTCTAGATATCCAGCTCCAAACCCTGCAAGCCAAGCCTTCCCAGTGGGGAAGTGACTCCAGATTCCAGAGCTGGAAGAAGTGCATTTTTATGGGAAACAAGCAGCGATTGCCTTGTGAATAAAAGCTTCTCTAGCCACCGCCAGCCACAAGCATTCTGTGCCCTGCTAGAATAACAGAGGTGGGACCTGCCCCCTTTCCAGATCGCTTTGGCTGGGCTGATTGCAGGAAGAATGCAGTTGGCTATCCATCAGGGAGACAGAGCAAGGGAGAGAGAGAGAGAGGGCATTTTAGGAGGAGAGCCAGAGAAATTTGATCATTAAGAAACCCTCCTGGCTGTCTGGGGGAATTTAATTAAATTGCTGGAGAGGGCTGTATACAAGGGAGCACATCTGGATCCAATATGTGCAGCTTTGATTTTTTCTTTTTTCTTTTTTTTCTTTTTAGTTCAGTCTTTTCCCATCTCGCTGCTGAGTGGTGGTGGTGGTGGTGGGGGGAGAACGGGAAATAGCAGAGCCACGGAGCATTGGTTCATCTGGGACCAGAATTCCTGGCACAGAAAGAAAGCGAGAGAGAGAGAGAGAGGAGACAGAAATAGAGGGAATAAGAAATCTGGGAGAAGGGCTTTAACAAGAGCATGGAACAGGGCACTTTGGAACAATGTGGACAAGTAGCTAAATCAAGCTGTGTGTGTGGGTGTGTTGGGTAACCCAAAAGAGACAGGGAGAGGATCTAAATTCCAGTGAATTGCACCTTCTGGAAATTAAGGAGATGGAGGGAAAAATAGGACTGGATCAGTGAATAAAGAAATACCATTAATAATTAGGCAGATAGAAAGAGATAGAACCACCTCCTTTGCCAATCCTCTACGTCCTGCCTCCCCCCACAATAGAATTCCTTTCCGAATAGATTTGCACCGCACTCCACTCAGCCCCACAGCTAAGCCTCTCTCTCATATAGTATAATCCCTCCTCCACACACACACACACTCGGAGTTTAGATTTCTTCTCAGCTCTCTGCAACCCTCCAGCAGTCTCTCTCCTATCTACCTGTAGTCCTTGCGAAACTGCTAATGTGGAAAACAACCCAACCAGCCCACAGAAGGCCCCATACCACCATTGTTTGGTTGACTTCAGTGGAGTTACTCCTGATTTACACCAATCTAAGCAAGAGGAAGATAAGTTCAGACACTTCAGCAACAGGGTTGAGGAAAAGCCGCCCGCTCAGAAACCTAGCATCCCCCTTTGACATCCAGCTATTGAGAGTTCACTATGCCTAAACATGCTTAGTCAGCAGAATCTGGCTGGAAAAGGGGTCAGACATATGAAAATGGGTATTTTTAGTGACGGGAGGGAATTATTATCTCTGCAGTGTAAAGCGTTGCCACTGGCAGGCGAGAATATACCCCTGTTGGTCACCTGTTGACCGGGCAGGAGATTAGATTGTTACTGTTGAACCTCAGACTCCAGCCCAGATGTCCATAAGGGCCCACCACCCAAAAAAGAACTAGAAAAGTTCATGGAGGATAGATCCATCAATGGCTATTAGCCAGGATGAGCAGGGATGGTGTTCCTAGCCTCTGTTTACCAGAAGCTGGGAATGGTGACAGGGGATGGATCACTTGATGATAACCTGTCTGTTCATTCCCTTTGGGGCACCTGGCATTGGCCACTGTCGGAGACAGGATACTGGGCTAGATGGTCCTTTGGACTGAGCCAGTATGGCCGTTTTTATGTTATTATGCTCCATAGAGTTGAGGACTCCTGGCTTATTGACATTTTCTTAGGCTCCTGCTCCGGGCCCTCCACCCAAGCCCAAAGCTTGAGGCAACCATCTGGGCTCCCCAGCTTTGCAACCAGGCCCCTGTTGCAGGTACGTGATAGCCATAAGGGCTCGGACCAATGGCCTTCCTAGCCTGCGATGGCGCCACCCGGAGCACAGCAGGGACTGGGAGTCAAGCTGGAAGGAGGAACTGTCTTGGAGGTAGAGGGAGAGCACCAAGGGAAGTAATCCGCAGGGGCAGTGGGTGCAGGGGCAGGGACTCCAAAGTAGGTGGCTTTGAAGCTGGCACGCAGGTGAGTGAGACAAGACATCCTGGCCAGCAGTCAAGCACTTGGTTGAAACCTGGCCCGGCAAACTCCCACTGATGTCAGTGGGGCAGGATTTCACCTTTGGTGTTTACTGTATCTAACATCACAGGGGAGCTGGGGTTTCCTAACACTCTTGGTTTCCTCATCATGCCCTGTGCCATATGCAGTCACATGCACTTGACTATGACGCGTCAGAGCCCTAGGGCAGCACACTGGGAAAGGGGCTCATTGCTGACAGGCGTTAGGAACACACACACACAGACACATGTGGGCAGAGACATGGCTACATCAGTCCACACTGGAGTCCCAGAGGCAATGTCTAAGCCACCGGGGGGCAAAGCTCAGCAGGTCTGTGTAGTTGCTAGGACCTCTGATTAGCGGCCTTTGAGCAAACCCCACAACAACTCCTGCTTAATTCTGTCTCCTCCCACTCCAGCCCCTGCCGCCCTCCTAAGCCCCTGCAGCCTGGTGCTCACTCCCTCTAAAAAATAAATAAAGAAAAGCTCTTAAGCAGCCAGCGGCGCATCTTTGCCCTTGAGCTTCTGTGCCGACTTGAATCTGGCCATTCGTTTATGTCACTCCTGGGAGCTCCACGGATTTGGTGCTCAGTTTGTGTGTTTAAACCTGCAAACCACATATCATAGAATCACAGAAGATCAGGGTTGGAAGAGACCTCAGGAGGTCATCTAGTCCAACCCCCTGCTCAAAGCAGGACCAACGCCAACATATATGGCCTTGTGATCGCATTCGTAACCGTCTAGTTGCCCAGTGAAAAAACTCCTTCCCTGCTGGATCCGTCGGGATGCGGAGGATGTCAGGCGAAAGCTTGGGCTCTGTAGACGGCCAATCTGGCAAGTTTCCTGGATTTCCTACCAGGCCGGCTGCTTGTTTACTTCACACAGTTCACCTGAACACCACTCTCCTCCGCACAGCCGAGAGGGGGCAGAGAGGGTGGTTAGCAATTGCAGGTTTCTGTCAGCTTCCCTCCATTCCATTTCCTTCTGATTTCCTCACAGCTCCCATGAGCTGAGAACTGCGCTGCAGAGGAGGTGGAAACACCACCAAAACCCAGACAATACCAACGACACCTGAAGGCTCTGTAATGTTCTGGGCCCTGCGCTGCAGCGAACCTGCAACGCACAGGGATGTACCCCACCAGCAGCTCCTCTGCTGTGACATCAGGTGCCTTCTACACTCAGCTAGACCATCTGTAGCTCTTCCATATGGTGGAGATGACAATTCTGGCAGGTGCTCAGGTATCGCGGGTAGGAGTCCAAAAGCTTAGACAGATATTCTAGAGCCTGAAGACTTTAATCCTTACTCAGGCAAATAATCCTTGTCTGAAGCCAATGGGAGCTGTGCCGGAACAAAAACCAAGGCCAAGGTAAGACTTTGGCTCTAATCCAGCAAAGCATTTAAACGCATGAGGTCCCTTGGCTGCAACTGGACCACTCCTGTGCTTAAAGTTAAGCACGTGTCTAAGTGTTTTGCTGGATCAGGTCCTTAACGACACACACATGGAGAATAGCACTATTCTGCTTTTGTTACAAGAGGTGAAACTAGATAAAATTCTCGCTGAGATTCCCTCTCCGGGGTTACTGTTTTGGTGCCTGATGATTTGAAAGCAGTTGCGAATCGGGAGACACACGTGTTGTAAATGGCTTCCTAACTTGTAGGGTAAATAAGGAAAATTTATTGGTTTGACCTTTTGGATCATCTCCTCTATGAGCGTAAAGGGGGAGAGAGCCCAGCAAATGAAACAGAAAGGTCAAAAGTGTACATGGCTAGGAATTATCACAGCGTAAAGATTGACTGCAAAGACAGGTTTTGCTGCTCAGGGAGAAGAGGAGCCAGGGTTTGCATGAGAGCTGTTAGAGAGTGCAGGAAGGTTTCAAGGAAGATGCAGCTGCAAAAGGTAGAGAAACTCTAATGGGGTAGTCCAGTACTGGTGCAACAGTAAACACTACACGAGTAAAAAACTGCCACTTCCACTGAAAACCCCTGTGAACCCAGGTAATTGCATTCGGCCTATACACTATAGACTTCCTCTGCAGTTTCAGCCAGAAAATATGGGCCACATCTCAGCTGGTGTTAGTTCTAGCGAGATGCTCATGCCATTCTCATCACTGTATGCGAGTGTGTTAGAGAAGCACCAGCCCCATAAGTACAAGCTACTTTCCAGACCTAAAGTGTTGTGTAGTGTTGCTGTTGAAGAGCTGCAGCGTTCCACCCCAGAGGCAGCTGTATTTCAGGGATGAGGAAGAGGATTGTGTTTGTAAAACATATGAGGATCCTTTGTGTTGGAAGGTGCTACATAAATGTAAGAGATAATCTGAAAGAAAACCCAAGGACACTCAATGAGATTACGGGGGGGGGGGGAAAAGTGTTTAGGAAAAAAAACTGAAGGAAATAGGACATGGCAATGAAAAGTCCATCCATCAAACTGCAGACTTCACAAACATTGACCACACAATGGGCTAGATCCATAGCAGGGGTAAACTGGCATTGCTCCATTGACTTCAATGGAACTGTGCCACATTTACACCACAACTCATTGAATCACATGCTTTAAGCTATTCAGCAAAACACACATGCTTAACTTTAAGCATGCGCTAAAGTGCCATTGAGCACGTGCTTAAATGTGTTGCTGAACAAGGATGAGGGATGGATTGCTGAATTGGGGCCCCGCTGAGATCTGGGTTCGGTAATTTAAAACAAATGAAAATTTAAAAAAAACATTAGGATCCCATCCGGAGGAGCCAGCACAGCGAGGAGATAGGTGTTTTTAAATAAATGTCTCTAACTCTAGATGCATCGCATGGCTGGAGGGGGGGGGGGGAATGATGCTTTTAAAAAAAAATCACTCCAGCTGAAAAGGAAATTGCATTAATACAGATTGTTTTATTTAAAAAAAGCAAACCCTGACCTCTACTTCAAAAAAGTCATTAGACATTCCCCTTCTGAAAGGCCGACAGGGGATATTATTGAAAGGCCAGTTAATTTCTCAATGACTTACTGTTCTTGCTCTGCTCCTGGAAATGTGTAAAGAGTTGGAGGGTAATTTAAGGCACCCCGCAGAAAGGTGTGTAAATCTTTGCATGTCTAAAGAAACTTTACCAGACCGCTAGGATTGGGAAGAAGAAAACTCTCTGCCTTTTTTTCTTTCCTTTGGAACTCTGATCCCCTTTGATCGTAAAAAAGGCCATATTTCACCCAAAAAAATATCAGCAATCACAGGGGCTGAGGAAGTGCGAGCCCAAGGGGGTTTCCCTGCCGATTAGTCCCTCCATTGAATTATTTAACACCCTGAACTGAGCAAAACTCTCCTCTGAAAGAAACAGGCTGGCCTGGGTTCAAGAATAGGGTCTAAATAATAACAATGATGCTGATGATAATTATAATCCCGATTAAATAGGATAGGAGCAAGATAAGGCTAAACCATTCAGCTTCCCCCTCCCCCATGGCCTGAAAATGAATAGCCCTTGCAGATCTCCAGCGCTCCGCAACATAATCACAGCAAGATGTTACCCAGCTAAAAGAAGGCCTCTGGGTCTGAGCAATTAGAAGGCTTGTGGGAAGGTCAGGGGCCAGTCCCTAGCCTTCAGGACCTATCCTCTAACCGCAAACCCTCAATCCCTAACCAGCAGATACCAGCCCTTGGCTGCCAGCACTTGAACCCTAGTTGCCAGTATTAAGCTAATAGCTTTCCGCCAATCCCACTGTGTTGCCTCTGATGCCCTAAAATAGTTTGTTGTGAGTGGTGCCCAGCAGCGCTGGCCACTGTCCAGCTGTGGGAGGTAGATCTCCATCCACCAAGCAGAAAGGGGCAGCCTGGTTAATCCTTCAGTGTTCACAACTTGGTCTGATACTTTTAGAACTTCATTGTAAATTACAGTAACTGCAAGGCATAACTGAGTCATATCGGTCTCACGGCGTTTATGACCTCCCTGGTGTATAATAATGGATGCAGAGAGCAGATTCTTGGGCAAACCCAATCTTCTTTTAAAGATACATTTCTAGCCACAGCTGCCAAAATATCTGCCAGGCAGTTGCTTGATCTACTGTCATGAGAAAAATCGAGTCTGGTGTGCTTCAGGATTAATCCCAGTAATCTCTGTCTTGATCATCCCCTGGGAAGAGTTCACCCAAGTTAGGAATTGACAAGAGGGAACAAACACAGCTGGGCAAACCTCTGGTAGCAAAACCTGAAACCAAGCAAAACTTGGTTCACATTTGCCAGATGGCAGCATGGCTTAGTGAACTGCGTTTGGAGCCGGGAGCCAGGTGTTCGAGGGCTCCTACCCTGACTATGCCAATGACTCTCAGGGTAACTTTTGGCAATCCTTGGTACTCTACACTTCATGCACTAAGGACAATGACTAGAGCAGCAGGCCTTTTACTCTGAGCCTCAGTTCCCCCATCTTTAAAATGGGGGTGCTAATCCTCACCTACCTCCCAAGAGGGTTGGTTTTGTGTGCAGAGCTGCTTGAAATTTGAACAACATTTTGAAAATTCAATCAATAAAATCTAGGCAGGGGAACATTTTGATGAAACTCCCCCCACCCCCCTCCATTTTTAGCCAGCTATAGAGCTGGTCAAAATAGAATTAATTTCAAACTTCCGTAACTAAAAATAAAAGCAGAAACATTTGAAAAAAAGGCACCATGTTTGTTTTCTTATCTGACCTGCTCTGTTGGGAAGTATTAATTCTTACTAAAGTACTTCAGAAATGGAAACTGCTGCATAAATGGTAAGTATTACTGGAAAGTTTGCTGATGAGCCACTATGCGCCCAGTTTCAGGCCTTCTTTATGGTTCCTGGTGGAAACCAGGCCAAATGTGATGGTTTCACACTGAGATTTTGGATTACGGTAATTCAGACCTGAAATGGAAGGGATGCAATCCATTCCATCTGGAAGCCACCCACCACTGTTTCTCTGGTGCTACCAGGAACACAATCCTTCCCCACACAACACACACCAGCACGAAGCGAAAGACAGAAATGGGTCCAAACCAAAAGCTCAGCTCCAGTTTCTGCAAACCTTGAGGAAGTTTGAATCCAAATCTGACCCAGGTGACTTTTCATAAGGACAGCATTCCTGGCTCCCGTTGCTGACTCCTCTAGGAAAACTGAAAAATGTTGAAATCCGGACAATCATTCTGTTTATACCAAGGATGGGCCAGCATTGTCCAAATTTAGATTTGATTTAGGCTCTGATTCATGGATGAGGTCAAGTCAGCAAAAGGCTTTCAAGTTTGGATTTGGTGGTGATGCTATCTCACCAGCTGTTCTCATGAGATTTCACCAGCATCAGAACGACAAAACAGGCCTCTCCTGGGTTTGGATAAAAAATGTAACCAAAGGGCTCAGACCAAGAGATTAGATTCCAGACCATCTAAGAATCAAAGGAGGTCTGATTCTAGGGCTTAGCCTAGGCCTGTTTCTCGTTTCTGCATTCTGTCTTGCTCTCTATTTGTTCTTTAGTGCTCTACAGACATTTATATGACAACAAAATCTTTACTCCTTCAGACTCCATCCACTCCTGCTCATTACCCATCCGAGGACATAATTTACTCTTTGTAACATAAGCACCCTGGAGATGAGGATTAGGTCACAGAAGATATTAAATGAGCTAAATTGTTTGAGCGAATCAGATTAAACAAGACCAGGAGAACACACTCAACTCTCATCCATAGACATGGACCCTGTAGCTCAGTTGAGGAGCTGATTGGTGACAGAGCATGATGGGAAACCTGTCATGCTTCTTCCCATGATTTAACTTTCCTTTGGTCAGAGACTCTTGGGTTGACAGCCCATCTCCAAATTCATGCAATGTCATATTTTGAAAAAGGAAAATAGTTTGGATTGGCTTCTTTATCAGCCCAAATCGCCTCACTCCAATTCAGTGGGATCCGTGCTCTGATTTCAGGTACACCTATCTAAATCTGGAGTCTCTCTGCTGACTTCAGTGAAGTTACTCCCAGTTCACACCAGGGCTAAGAAGATCAGAATTGGCAACATTTAATTCTAATGAACAAAGCTGGAGTCCTGTTTTGGAAGTTTAAAAAACAGCCTCTGAACCCAGCCACCCTTGCTCTTGTTTTAAAATAGGCAGGTCTGTTGCCGAAAAACAGAATGCACAAGTAAAACTTGCTACAAATTTTAACTTGGTTCAGTCAGTGAGCTCCCTAGCTGAGATGTTTTAGGACACGTTAGAGTTCAGGAGTAGATTTTTATGAGCTAGCAGTTTGAATCGCCAATACAGATCCCATAGCTGTACACACACAAAATCACACACATGTGCCTTCAAAAACAAGTGCACACACTGTACTGAGGAAGAATTGTGATAAGCACAGATACATCAAAAGGAAGAAAATCTCTTCTCTTATTGTCCTGACTGCAGCCCCTCACCAGACACTAATAACAAGCCCTTGCCTCACTTTTCAAAGCTTGCTCTTTTTAAAAATATTTCTAAAGAGGAAAAACTCATTTTTCCTCTCTCAGTGGCTGCTTTTCATTAGGGAGGCTCCACAGCAATCCCTAGGGAAGCAGCCTATGAGTTTTTAACTGTGGTGCAGGGCATAATTATCTCGTTAAGGCAGGAGAGCTGGGTTTTTCCCAAGAGAAGTGACCTTGATCTGAGGCTGAGGGAGGCAGTGGGGGGCTATCCAGAGATTTTGACGCGGGGGTGTTTGTGTGTTGTATATATGAAGGGGGGGTTACATTTATGTGTGTGTGAGCTTGATTTTATGAGGTCCCTTCTGCGAAACCATGGGTCAGATCTTTCTCCAGTGGAATCTGTACATGTGAAAAAGCCCTTCCCTATAGAAGCTCTGCTGAGCACATTCACTTTACACTTGTTGATAGAAGCACTTAACTTTCTCAGGCACAGGCGGGGGAACAAACATGCGCGAGGGGTAGGAGAGAAAGCGAAGTGGTTTCTCTCTCTTGCTCTTTTTAGAAAATCTCTGCCGCAGAAAAGAGGGGGCAGAAAAGTCGGGGGAGGGCCGTGGGGGCTGTTCGCGTCAGTTCCAAAGAAGGGGCGTTGTGTGTGGACACGTTTGTCTGAACCACTCCAGAGCGAAGGGGAGAGGAAAGTTTGGGGTTTTTTGTTGGGGTTTCGTTTTTTTCCCTTCCCCTCCCCAGACGTCAGCACACGGCGGAACAGCGCTCGGGACGGGAGAGGGAGACCGAGGGGCTGGCTGGCTGGGGCACCGGGGCTGCCTGGCCGCTCGGGGCACGGGGGCGTGGGGCGGGCTGGGGGGCACGGGGGGCGCCGGAGCGAGCCATGGACAGCGCGGCAGCCTTCGGCATGGACAAGCAGTTCGGCCCCAGCCCCGGCCGGATCCTGGAGCCGCCTGACAACCCGCAGGGCAGGAAAAACTTCAGTGTCAGCCACCTCCTGGACCTGGAGGAAGTGGCGGCCGGCATGAACGGGGGCAAGGAGCCCGGCCCGGAGGCGAGGGACGGCGCCAAGGGGCTGCAGGAGCCGTCCGGCGGCAGCAGCGGGAGCGAGGCGGCCCCCCAGGACAGTGAGTACCTCCGGCCGGGGGGGGCGGGGGGGCCACTGCTGGGGCAGGGGGAGAGGCGCCCCCAGAACTAGCCCGGGAGGGGGAAGGGGGTGGGGGGCAGAATCTGAGCATCCCTGAGAGGCACAAGGCGAGCAGCGGCTGGGGGGGGACACCGCTGAGCATGGGGGAGAAGGGAGGGGGGCAGTGCTTAAGCAGGGCCAGGGGCACCCCCGGGGGCCTGGCCGTCCCTAGCCCCGGCGCCCCCGGGGGCCTGGCCGTCCCTAGCCCCGGCACCGCTGCGCTTGCCACATCAGTTCTGAATGTCAAAATATTGCTTGAGCCTGGGCACCTCTTTCACTACAAATTAAGCACTGGGTGGGGGGCACAAATCCAGGGTATCAACAGTGCTGGAACCAAGCTTCCGAGCACCTGATTTCATAGGGGCAGACCCTGAGCGTCAGCTGGGATGGGACAAAGGCCCCCAGCCCCGGTTTTAACTTATTTCTCCTGCTAATTTTGAAACTCACCTGAATGGAGTCAGCCAAGACATTTGTGCTGCGGGTGGGGATAAGAATGGGACCCCCCCACACACACACACACATCCCCAAATGGGCGGCTAGCATCTCTATACTGATTGCGGATGGGACAGGGCCACTGGTTGCCCATTACAAACTGTGACAGAAAGAGAGTTGTCAGTGGGCCACCGGCACCAAATAAAGGCCAGATCAAGTGGGCATAGACATGCGAGATTGGGCTGGTGGCTGATTGGAGACCCAGGTCTGAGGGCTGGGAGAAGAGGATGGGAGACAGAAAATTGCCTGGGAGTGAGTGAGGGGGAGAGGGAGAGAGAGGGAGAGCATCATCAGTGTTCAAGGAGAGCTGTATTGATGCCCTGGGTTCGGGCAGCGTGATTTGCTGGTTCTATTTGGGAGTTCCATTAACAGGCCCGTGGACAGACCTTGTGTTCTGAATACTGTTACTTTAAATGCACGAACGCAGCAAAGGGATTATCCGATTGAAATAAAATCATTCCACTCCGCCAGGAAATGCTACAGGCCAAATACTCCCCTGACCAAGATGTTCAAAAGTAACTAGGAGTTCTGGGTGTCTTAATTTTGGGGTCCCTAACTCAAGGCATCTGAACGTTGCCCAATTTTCAGAGAGCGAAGGCTCAGTGTTTCTGTCAATCAGGCTGCTTTTAGGTGTCTTGAGCTGGATATCCAAAAATCACTAGTCACTCTTGAAAATCTGGACCATTATTTTATTTTCCAGAACAGATAATACTGAACAATTCTGTCTCAAGCGAATGCCCATCTTTATTTTAAAAAATAAAATAAAACAAGCAAATATTTGATTTTTAAAGGGTTAGATTTTGCCCCTCTTCACTCAGATTAAGCAGTCCCTTGCTCCACAAGTCATAGCAATGAGACCTGTTGGACCACTCACACAGCAAGGTACTGCTCAGTGTAAATCAGAGGGGCAGAATCTGGCCTCTGGTTTAAAATTAACTAAGCGCTGTGTGAGGTTTGCAAGGAAGCTTCTAAAATCACCAAGGTAAAATATTATATTGATATTTTGCTTGGTCTGCTGCAATAATATCACAGGTCTGAACCAAACAAAGCAAACTTCAAAGTGCCAGAAGTATTTTTTAATGCCATAAACACTCAAGTTTGGTTCCTAGCTGTCCAATAACCTGGGTAACCAAAAAAGATCAATTATTTGATCGCTCTTTGGAAAATTCACAACAGGTCTCTACCCAGCCTAAATTTATGGATCAAAAATCACTCCCTGTCCTCCCCTTTTTTTTAAGTAAGGAAAATAATTTGGTTTAGGTTTTTAATCTGAGCTTCAATGGCCACTTTTTCCTCTCAGCCGAAGGCAAACTGGGACGTAGGCATCCCAGCTCCTTCTAAACTCATAAAGAAAATGAAAAGAAACCCCTTGAAGAAGTGGAGCAGAGCACTTGTAAACACCCGTAAGGAGCACACTCCAAAGAGCCGATGCACTAAAACTGAGGCAGAACGAGCATTTTTCTTGTTTTCAGTCTGGTAGCGACGTCTTGTCGAGTGACTAGCATCTATCTGAATGCAACATTGAAGCTGCTTAATCCCATTCCTTATCATTAGAGTCTCCATGTACGGTCTCTTTTTCACATCATCATTCTTGCCAGGAAGTTGGGCTAGCTATTGCATCTATAAAATGACTAATACGTTCGCCAGTCAATGCAAAAACACGGCTGCCTCCTCACTTCACCAGTCTGGAAAGGTTCTTGGGGGGTTTGCAGGATATTGTTTTTTTGCCCCCAAGAAAAAAATATTAGTAATTTTTTTTTAAAGTTCTTCGTACTGATTTCTAGCAAATATTGAGAGAGAAGCTGGAAAGCAAATCGGCTACAGTTCTGCACTGATCTCTCTGAAACAGGAAAGACCAAAACCACTCAGGTTTCTTTCTGTCTCTCTTTTATTTTTGTGGCTGGTCTTATCTGTTATTGTTACTGAATCAGAGAGGAGGAAAGACACTCTCCTTCAAAGGAGCATATACACACAAACACACCATCTGCAACAGAAAACCTCCAGCACTTAAATTCACAAATCACGGAGAGTGGACACATAACTTTTGAATATAGACTCTGATACGTCTTAATTTTGTATTGTGTTTAAGATACCAGCATAATAGGTGCCTTCAAAGTATGATAGATACATAGATAGATAGATAGATAGATGCCAAAGGAAAGCAAATACAATGGAGAGAAAGAAAAGAAAATGATTACAGGAAAGCAAACCAAGGAACTTTACTTTGGAACACACATTACAAAACTTTTTCAAAGCACATTTTCTCTGATGAGTAGAGATTAAAATACTATGGGAAGCTCCTTACACAAAGAAACATCATCTGCTTTCCAGCAAAACAAAGTAGCAATTACAAAGTTTCTAAGCGATGAAGTATACACAATGCAATTCTGGTTATAGGTTTCAGAGTAGCAGCCGTGTTAGTCTGTATTCGCAAAAAGAAAAGGAGGACTTGTGGCACCTTAGAGACTAACCAATTCATTTGAGCATTAGAGACTAACCAATTTATTTGAGCAATGCTCAGATAAATTGTTTAGTCTCTAAGGTGCCACAAGTACTCCGTTTCATTCTGGTTATAGTGAACCTCTGCAGAATGAGGGGGGCAAATACTATCAAATCACTTCCTACAAGATTACTTTACAGGAAAAAAATATCGATCAAATAATAATCCCGTTTTTCCCACCAAATGACACTGGGTTTCGTCGATAAAACATTTGATACACGAGAAAAAAAATGGATACAGGGAAAATAAACACAATTTTAAAAGAGGAAAATTGCTAAATCTCAACAAGTGGAACCCATCCATGTGGTGTTTGTATCCAAAATGGGTAGAACATTACAGTCCTCTACACTAGTATTCCCCCACTCTAAACAATGCCCAATAGACATGGGTTGAGAATTAGGGTTAAATCCTGAAAAACCCTTTTGGAAACAGTCCTTATGGGAGTGGACAACACTGGAACTACTCATGTGAGTAAGGGCTTGCTGCAGTGATCCCTTCATTATCATACTCCTAAATGCTACCCATGTGATGATAACATATAGTGCCCTCAATGGATTGCAGAGCAACAGGAAAAGGGATGCTGGGGAAAATATGTACACAGACAAACTTTGCCACCGATTCACAGGTGAATCATGTGAGTTGAGCAGTTTTAGCTCCCTATAAAAGTGAGTTTCTGAGGATCCGGCTGGCCTGCATATGTTCGATACGTTGCTGTATTTGCCTGGAAGCCTGGAAAATGCCAGTTTTGTAAGGCTTAATAGCTGTCTAGGCCCACCAATCAGGCAGGCTAGTTTAAATGACACTAGCCATTTCTACCGATGAGACAGATGACAACATTTTCAAAAGCACCTAAATGACTTAGGAGCCTTCAGTCCCCCTGATTTTTCACTGATACTCAGGCATCACAGTGACTTTTAAAGGCTCCTAAATCACTTAGGCAAATGGGGGGGTGTACTCAGAAAAACTAAGATTCCTCATTCCACCGCTCAAGACTGGGAGAACTCGGGCAGTGTTATCAGTTTATCAGCTAACGATGTTATCTGATGCATCCGATGAAGTGAGCTGTAGCTCAGGAAAGCTCATGCTCAAATAAATTGGTTAGTCTCTAAGGTGCCACTAGTCCTCCTTTTCTTTTTGCGAATACAGACTAACATGATTGCTACTCTGAAACCTGATGTTATCTGAAGCTCATTCATTAAACCTTTCCACCATGGCACACTGAGCTCAGCTGCAGGGAGCCTGATTCGAGCAGAGAGCACAGGGTTTCATTTTTAAAACTATTATTCCTTCCTCTTACTCTTTTTGGGGGGAGCGGGGGGGGGAATCAGCTTTTTTGATTTATAAACATGTTCACAGCAACTCTGTTGCTGTCAGCACATTGCTCTGGAGGGTCCTCTAGGAAGAACGGCATCGGCAAGCATCAGGTCTCAAGGCTGATGTAACTGATTGCTAGAGAAAACCAAGGGCTCTTCAAACCCTTTTCGAAGTCGCTGCACGTAGGGAAGGGAATTACTGGAAAGTGTTGGTCCCAGACCAGCACCAGGGGAGCTGCAAGTTAAAACTGTCACTGTAGTGAGCCATCCCATGCAGCAGATGGAGAGACCCCAGAGCACCTCCACCTAACTCTAGCCTGCACGTCTGTCCATCAGAGGCCTGCTGGTTTAACCAGTGTCCCCGCTGTGGTGTAACATCCCTGACAGGTCAGCAGCAGGCTGCAATACAAAGTCACTCCCAGGCATGGCTCTTAACTGGGACTGATTGCAAAGTTGCTGATTTTATTTCTGACCGCGTCCGTTTCCTCGTGGTCCTGCCCTGAAAGCAGGAATGGCTGCTTTGCGAAAACAAGGGCCCAATCCTGCAGCCCTTACTTGGGCGAGAGAGGACCTGACACATGCAAGTTGTCCCGCTGAAGACTCAGGGACAGCTCTACTCGCTCGTGTGCGAAAGGGCTGCAGGATTACCCCTTTTGATAGGAGGACAAGTTATGTGTATGTTAAAGAAATGAATACCTCCTCACTTCCAGAGGCCTCCTTTGCTGGTTTTCGTCCTGCCATGGAGTTCATTCTGGGTCTGTGTTGCACATGGGAAGCCTGGGAAAGCCGAGAGCAATAGCCTTGTCGATGGCCGCCGCAGTCAGGCCCCCGTGGTCCGATGCCTAGCCGACTTCTTTCTTAAGTCCACAGCCTTTTAAGTCCACAGCCTTTTAAGCAGGGAGCCCGCTCCTAAAGCCCCCAGACACCTTTGTGAAGCTAATAGATCCACAGCTTCCCAGGCCAGAAGGAACCCTGGTGGATATCTAGCCTGACCTGCCGTAACACGCAGGCCGGCCAACTTCCCCAAAATAATTCCTAGAGCAGATCCTTTAGAAACACGCCCGGCCCTTTGTGATGCTCTGGGATTGTACAGGAGAAAGAGAGAAAAATGTGCCTCCATAGCGCCAAATAAATATAAAATAATAGCAACAAATAAAAAATTAGCAGAGGAGTGGTTAGAAGGGACTGAGCTGAAGTCCTGCACTTAACAATATTTCTGTCACTTTCATGAAACTGCAGATTCATATGTCCTCAGCTAGCATAACTCGAAGCAGCTCCATTGAGCTATGCTGAGTTACACCAGTTTGTTGTTTGGCCCAGATTGCTCCTTTATTGCCAAGGAACCGTTTCCTAAGTGCTTACTCCAGTTTTGCTCACTCCTTACTTAGGTAAACTGAAGTTTTATGGGAGCAGGAGCTTGCCGGAGTGAGAACAGAGGCAAGACCTTAGGAGATGACCCTTAAAAAAAAAAAAAGATTTACAAAGAGAAGACAACATTGCAAAGAGGCTGCCACAAAAAAAGCCGTGCCTTGGTCCCCCTAAATCAGACTTTGAGGTATGAATTAGGAGTATTAAAATAAATCAAGCACATGCAGAAATTAGACGTTTGGGCCACATCCTTAGACGGGGTAATTTGGCCTCAGTGGGGCTATGCAGCTGGACACCAGTGAAGGGTTTGGATGCTTCATTTTTAATCCACGGTAAATTACAGCAAAGAAATAAAATCAGTGCTGAAATTTTCTCCCCACTGGATAGAGAAGGAGCTACTAACAGACAGCCACTGCAACTGAAATAAACCTACATAGCAAAGGGACTGGTTAAACTTCCCTGCCATGTGGAATTATTTTATCCTTTCCAATTTTTTCACTCTGCACGTTCAAAAAAAATAATCTAAATCCCAAGTTTTTGTTTCTTAACGAGCATAAGACAAATTTTTTAAAAAAGCAAATAAATTTCCCCCTTGAATGTAAAACATGTAATTCTTCTCCTGATATGATTACAAGAAATGGACAGGGAGGGTTTGATTTCAGCAGCTATAAATCAGTCGCAGGCTCTCGCAGATAGAGAGCACCACAGAAGGTTTTATTCGGATCCTGTGAGAAGCCAGTGATTAGTTCCCAACCCAACTTCCACCGCACCTCCCTGTTTGCCTGGTGTATAGTGTGTGTGTGTGGTGGGGGAGATCATGGGAAATTGCAGAGATATACAGAAATAAATCAGAGTATCTCAGGGGGCTTCACTTGGGGAGACAGCTCGGGGGGATACGGGTAAGAAGGAATAGTTCCCCCCTGAGCTGAGGGGCGTCTGTAATCAATTAGTGCCATGGGGGAGTGAGCTGGATTTCCAAGTTTAATGTTGACCATTTTTTGTAACTTGCTTGGAAACTTTGCTGCTAGTGAACTCATGTAATGTTACATTTCCTATGTGCTCATATCAGAAAACTAAAGAGGACCAGAGAGACAGGAAAGCCTTTTTAATCAACCAGCCAGTGCAGGACAGAAACAAAAGTAACTTTTCCAGCTGTCAGACAACTGCCTTTGTTTCTTCTGACCAGGACCTCACCATTCAACCTAAGGGATCCCTAAGCCCTAACGTCTAAGTAAAGCTTATGACGGGAAAAACTCTCTCCACTGATATGTTCAGAAGTTCCCCATTACTGTGCGTGATAGGATGTTCATTCGGTGCAATTCTACGTGCCCAAGACACTTACCAGAGCAGGAATGTAAAGGTTAATCATGGATTTTACCCCAGCAGTCTGTCCCATCTTATCTACAGGGGAGCCAAGAGCAGCATAACGAACTTGTGGGTAGTAGAAGTGCTTTGCAAAGAGAAAGCTGGAAAAACCAGTACGAGATAGAGCGTACTCCCAACAATCCACTGCACACGCAATGTCCATACAGGAGGAAAGCAGGAGGATTTATTGACCACACAGGGAGGGGAATGAAACTGTTCAACAGGGGAAAAGGGAAGATGAAGAGCGGCCTGCTCCTTTGAAGATCTCAGGCACGCTCTCTTAATCTTGGAAAGTCCTGGCTGGGTAACGCAGGCCTGGTTTAGCCGCATCTGGCTTTCTGATGGGCTGGGGCTAAGAGCACTGCAATAGCCGCTATGTAGCACTTATTAATTGGAGGGCTGGTTGCTGTTTTTCATAGCTCACAGTTCCTGGAGGTGGGGGAAAATCTGGTGTTCACCAAAGTCCTGCTCTTCTACCCGATTTTACAGGTGGGCTGATAGACCAAGGCGGGCAGTGGCCCAGCTCGGATTCGAACCCAGGATAACCCTGGCTTCCAAGCCTGCTGTTAGCACTAGATCATACATCCCTGGTTCCTTACTTGGGGCCAGAGGCTGCTGTGAAAGCGATGCCACACGCCTTTGGTAGCGGCCTGATGGTGGTTATGGGGCTCAGGTTCTGCAAGCCGTGGCAGCGGTCTGCTTGCCAGAATCTTGTTCTGCAGCCTCGACATGTTGTTACCATTCGTAGGTCACCCAAAGTGGGGTGTTGCGGAGCAGGGGATGAATAAAGGGGAAAGTGAAGAGACCAAAAACTGTTGCCCCCATAAAGTACTGGGGAAAATGAAGCTACAATAGACCCCTCCCATGAGTAACTGGCACTCCATAGGTCCTTTCAATGGAGACGTGGAAATACAAGGAGTGTAGGATAAATAGAGGGAGCTGTACAAACACAGGGAGCATAGGAATTGCCGGATCAGATCAGACCAGTGGCCCATCTACTTGGTATTCTGTTCCCCACAGTGGCCAGTACAAGATACTTCAGAGGAAGGGGCAATAAACCCTGATGAGGGCAGTTCTGGGATAAACTGCCCGTAAGGAAAGTTTCTTCCTAACTCTTATCCCCGTCAGTTACTGATTGGTTCATGCCCTGCCTAGTGTATCTGGGGCTGTTCTCATTATCTATGTAAAAGTCTAATCCTTTTTATAATCCTTCTGCGTTCTCAGTCCCAATGATATCTTGTGGCAATAAGTTCCACAGGCTAACCGGGTAAAAAAACATTACTTGGTATCGGTTTTGAATGTGCTGCCTTTCAGTTTCATCATCTGTCCCTTGCTCATGTAAATCACAAGCAGGTGAATAGGAGCATCTAATTATCTTCTCTGTACCTGTCATTACGCTGTACACTTCCCTCGGGTCTCCTCTTCTTCATCCCCCCTAAACTGCCTCACTCTTTTCGATCTCTTGTCATATGGAAACCTCTCCGGGGTGCTGATCCTTTTCATCACCCTTCTCTTTACGCTATGTCCTTTTTGAGATAGGGTGGCCAGAACTGAACACAGTGTTCCAGATGAGACTGCGCCATTGATTTATGTAATGGCGTTGGAATATTTTCCGCATTATTTTGTACCCCATTCCCTGTTCCAGCGAACATTTTGTTTGCTTTGTTGATTGCTGTTGTGCCCGGAACAGAGATTTGTACACAATGGCATGCAGGTCTTTTGGCAGAATGGCTCCAGGCTGAATGGGTCCTGACTTCTATGCACTGTCTAACCAAAGTCACTATGTGAAATCCTGGCCTTATGGAAGTCAGTGGTAAAACTTCTATTGACTTCAGCAGGGCCAGGATTTCACCCAGTATTGACATAAGGGATACAGGATCACAGGGTTCAATTCTGCATTCCTTGTTTGTGCATTGGATTCAATGGGCCCACAATTTTATCACGTATACGACTGCTATTTTAGGGTCCTGACCTTTCACCTGTAGTTAAGGGGTCTGCTGCTATTGATTTCAGCAAGATTAGGATCAGGGCCTTAAAGTTTCCATGTTAACACACAAGTTACCTGTAATGTCGACCTTCCTATTTACGTACATGGCATTTCCACGTTAGCAGTGGGAATGACAGGAAACATCGAAGCACAAGTAGAATTTCAGCATCTCTTCCAAATCAAAGCAGAACTTCAAAAGGAATATTGCCTTTAAAAAAGAAGGCAGATGGGATGGGAGGGGTTGTACATGTTTGCTTTTTAATATTTGGTAGATTGTATTTGTAGCATTTGCTAGACTAAAATTCTTTCCCAAATGCCAGACATTAACCCTTCCCAGTTAAGCACAAGTGGCTGGGGGAAGAGACCAGCATTTTGTTCTGTTTGTACGACCAGCATCTAGCACAGTGGGGTCCTGGGCCACGCAGGGACTCCTAGGTGCTACCACTGCCCAAATAAATACTAATAGTGCCCTGACAGTGCTATGCAAATAGTAATTACAAAATGTAAGGGTCACACCCCACCCTGCCAAATTAACCAAAACCTATTAACATAGGCCCTGATTCAGCAAGGGTCTTAAGCAGCTGCCTAACTTTAAGCATGTGAATAGACTGACTAACTTCAATTAAACTACTCACATGCTTAAACTTAAGCACATACTTAAGTGCCTTGTTGATTCAGGGCTATGAAGAGTAGCAGCTAGCTCCACATCTGGGGCTAATGATGTGTGGGCCACAGACCATATGTAGGGGGAATGCCAATTTCCTCTATCCGATCATAAACCTCATCCACGAATGTGGGTCTCTGCGTTGGGAGAGAAGTACATGCTGGTTGAGAGCAGCAAAGCAAGGATTCCTCTCTCCCCAGCCCTCCCCTGTGCTGTATTGAATGGCAGCCATGTAGATCTGAGAGATGGCAACATTTGATCCATAGAGACTAAATCTGATCTCTGTAACGCTGGTGTCAATCTGGAGCAACGTCATTGACTTCAGCAGAATTACTTCAGGTTTACACCTGTTTTACAAAGAGCAGAATTTGGCCCTTAGTTTCCTGAACTGATATTATTTTCATAAAGAGTGTTTCCTAACTAATTCTCATTGTACGTACTTTAGCACCACATGTCCAAACTGCTAACTGAGGTCTGATCCTGCAAAGAGGCATAGTCCTTACTAGCACAAGTAGTCCTCTTGAAGTCAACGAGTCTCCATGCAGGAGTAAGCATCATGCCCCATAAGTGTCTGCAGGATTGGGCCCTACTGTTTTCTAATGGTTGGACCACAGGTCTGGGATCAGGCCTCCTGGCTTCTATTGCTGGTTCTCCCACTGATTCAGTGTGTGACCTTTGGCAAATAACGTCACCTCTCCCTTCCTCAGTGTCCCTATCTGTAAAATGGGGATAAATTATATTTACACACCTCAGGAAGGTGTTTGAGCTTCTCTGAGGAAAGGCACCATGGAAGTGAAGTGTTTCTGATTCCCACCCGCCACCTGAATATCTAGGTAATTCAGTGATGGGAAAAATGGGAGCTAAAACTTACTAATCAGAAGCTGAATAAAAATGGGGCGGGCTGGGGGTGTGTGAATTGTCCAACCATGTAAGTGTCAAGTGTTGAGCCAATACTCCGCAGAGCTCCCTTTAAACTGAGGACTGGCTTCCTAAGACATGTCTGAACTCAGAATCCAAATACAGACCAGGTGAACCTACTAGCATGTCCTCCCTTTGCAGCCAGTCTCACCCTCATTGCACATCTGGGATGCTTTCCCTTATGGAGGGGAGACAATGTGATGACAGGAGAGGGTTTGTATGATAACCTTATCTTTTATTGTCATCCTAAACTGAAACAGGCACTCAACATTATGCCTCATTTCTTTTTATGGCCATCGCTCCTTCTCCTAGATGCAGTTTTGATGGCTCACAGCACAGACTGTGGCAACAAGTTTATTAACATTAAAAGTAAAATGAAGCATTTCCATGAAGGACCTGAGGCCCAGAGTCCAACATCCTTGTGGCCCCTCCAGGACGCGAGGTCTCTGGAATGGTATCATTCAGTGGGTCCCAATGGTGGGAATGCCATTCTCACCATGTGTCCTGAACACAAACACATTGAACGAAGAACTGCATCATGTCTCCACGCCAACTCTTTTCCCCCACCCCCTTATACATACCGAAAGGCCACTGCTGTGAGGAATCAGGGAGGCCCAACACACAGAATAGCTATGGTGACTTCCAGTACCCTGGGTTCTATTCCTGACTCTACTGCCCATCCTCTTTGTGACTTAGGGCAAGTCGCTTCCTCTCTCTGGGTCCCTGTTTTCCTTCCATCCATAAAGACATATTCTCTACCTTATCGGCTCCTGTGAGGATTAACAGCACTTTGAGATCCTTGCAGAGAGACCCAAAGGATTATTCCCTTGGCCAGCAGAAAGCCCTATGCAGGCATTGCCCCTCTTCCTTGTTCTTGGAATATCAGGACTGCACCTCCCACAGCTAGCAGAGCAAATTCATCTTCATTCTTGGCCCCACACACCCTTCATTCTCCAGCAATGGCATTGCAAAGCCACCACCACAGATGTCCATGTAGTGACAAGAAAAGGAGGACTTGTGGCACCTTAGAGACTAACCAACTTATTTGAGCATAAGCTTTCGTGAGCTACAGCTCACTTCATCGGATGCATACTGTGGAAACTGCAGAAGACATTATATATACACAGAGACCATGAAGCAATACCTCCTTCCACCCCACTCTCCTGCTGGTAATAGCTTATCTAAAGTGATCACTCTATTACCAGCAGGAGAGTGGGGTGGAAGGAGGTATTGCTTCATGGTCTCTGTGTATATATAATGTCTTCTGCAGTTTCCACAGTATGCATCCGATGAAGTGAGCTGTAGCTCACGAAAGCTCATGCTCAAATAAATTGGTTAGTCTCTAAGGTGCCACACGTCCTCCTGTTCTTTTTGCGAATACAGACTAACACGTCTGCTACTCTGAAACATGTAGTGACACTGTCTTCTCCTCCAAGTGGCTCTTGGCAAACAGCCATCACCATCTCTTGCTTCTCATCTGCATGGTCATCACCACCCCCTCTTCATGTGTAGCATTTGCTTTATGGATAATTTGCTTTCTTCCTTGCTAGAACACAGGTACGGCTAGCCAGTTCAGTCTCCAACTACTACCAAAAGTATCCATCTATTTGTTGATGTTCAGCGGTGCACATGAATACACATTGTGCAGTACTTATTAAATGGGACATTTAACTAGATCAAAAATTACAACACAGAATGATTGAAAACAACAAAATCAAAGGAAGAAATGCCAAGTGAATTGGCAAGGATCTCTTTTCTCTACCAGAGCAATGCAATAATCTCTCATATAAAACTGTACGCAGAACTTTTGAGGTCTTGAAAGCTTGTTCACCTCCTTTCATTAGACTAACAAATAACGTCTAACGCAAAACATCTGTTAACAACAGCCCTTAATGTTCTCAAGATGATAAAGCAGAAGGATAATTTTAGCCAGCAGGCCTTGACTGATGCCTTTTCAAACAGTACAGTTACTTTTGGTGTTTCTTGGAGATGGGGGGAAATTGTGAAACGCAGAGTTGGTTTGGTTGGTTTGTTTCTCGCTGGCTAAAGCTACAAACCTTTAGGAACTATCCATTTTGTCAGGGTTCCTAGAGATATTTCTGTAAGTTCAGATGTCCATTGCAAGGGCTCGCCGCACCAAAGTTAAATACGGTCACCCAGGAGAAACACTTGCCTGTTGCAGAATTTTCAAAGGCACCTGGAGGTCCCAGCTCCCAGAAAAAAAGAGACAATTCATACAGCATGGCTAGAGAAAGCCTTCTCAGATAGGACCAGTCCATGTGCAACACCCAGTTCATGGGAGAGCCCAGTGATTTACTGAGAATATTTCATCCCCCTCATAGTCTTGGACACCAGAATGGACTGATTTCAAGCCAGTTTGTCATTATTATTATTATTTATATTACCGTAGTGCTTTGGAGCAGTAGTCCTGGAGCAGGACCCCAGTGTGCTAGGTACTGACTCCTTTTGATAAGGAGTCAGCCCCAAATGATAAGAGTTAGCCATCAGAATGGGGAAGTTTGCTCTTGTTGTACGTAAAGCAGCTGTAAATGAAGAAAGGAACAGAGACACATACAAGATGGCAGCTGGGACCAGTGATCCTAGAGTGATTTTTTAATTTAAATTAGTGTGAATATAAACAACAACCAGGACAATAGGAGCAATAATATTTCACGTACCTATATGTAGACACAGTATATGGGGTCTCTAACCAGTTGAAAGAATCATAGGTCCCTATGATTCTTCCCTCTTCTAGAGCTAAGTGACTGATTAGATCCCCTCATTGACACAACCCTGCTTCTGGGCGGGACTTAGCCTTTAAGGGAAAACATCCTCTGTTGCATTCAAGACACACACACACACACAAAGTTAAATAAAAACAGAAATACTCTTGCTGGGAGGTTGTAACATAACAATATTATTTCTTCGAATTCACCATGTTAACACACAAAGCCCAAACCAGAGAGAGAGACAAAGCAGGCTGCTCCCTAAAAGAGAGTGACACAATTCACCCCACCTTACTGTAGGCTAGCTATCTCTAGACTAATTGGGATCTCTTGCTCTCCTACAGAGCCCCCTAGCCTACAAGTAGGAACAGCAACCCCCTTACAAATTAAAGTGACAACCTACACAATTCCAACACAGGTTTCAAATGCACCACATCTTCCATTTTTAATGCTTTTCTCCAAACAAGCCCATCTCCTGGTGCAGGAAAGTAAATAATTTTAAACCAAAGAGAGAAGGTGGGGGGCAGGGAAAGAAAGCATAGACAAAGGGAAGGTTAAGGAGATAAGTGGTGGAGCAGAATGTCCTCTGCCTGAAATTAAAAAGGAAAGTAGGAGAAGAAACAACTCACTTTATTCCTTGGAGCTTTCTGGGTCAAGGGCATTTCAGGCCTTTCCCCTGTCCCAACAGGAGAACCAAGAAGTGAAACTTATGACAAACAGGAAGTGAAACCATCCAGTCTCAAGCAAAATGCAAATAGTAAACAGCAAAAAGGAGGCAAAATACAGTGATAAAGCTGGTCAGAAAATTGGTGGGGGAGGAGGATCTCATGGAAAAATTATATTTTTTATCAAAAACCTGAAAATCCTTCAGGTTTTCGGTTTATTGACAAAAAGTAGCATTTTTTTCCCCACAGAAAGTAGATGCTTTTCATGAAAAAAATTCTTTTAGTCAAAAATTCAATTCTTCATCCTAAAAAGTTAAGAGTGGAAAGTTTTTGACTAGCTGTGTACATTGGGTTTTAAAAACTCTTTCAGATGTAGCGAGCTGAAGGTGCTGCAAACAGCACAGATAAGAGGAAATACGTTAGAACTGGTCAAAAAATGGTAAAGAGAACATTTCAAAATAAGGTTCACTTTGTGGTTTTTGAAAAGAAACAATTTTTTATTTATTTGAAATTTGTCACAAAAATTTTGTTTTAGATAATTTCCTAGATTTTTGGGTCTCAGGCTCCCCCCTTCTTTTCCTTACCCCCCTTTTCTCTTCTTTTCCCATTTTGCCACTGAAAAACACGGTGGGGGGAAATTAAAAACAACATTTTGGGGGGATTCACTGAAAATATTTTTGCACTAAACTTTCTGGTTTTGAAAAAAAAGGCCATTTTCAATGGGGAAAAATGCAGAACATTTCAAGCAGTTCTAAAATATATAAATATGGTTGGTTTTTATCTTGACAGTGCCCCTTTAATAAGGGGGTTACAGTGCTGGATGGTGAGTTGCATTCTGAGTTTAGGGATTCAATGATTTTTTGTCAGATCTTTCTAGGCCTGCAGTTTCCCACGGCTCTCCATGGGCTGCTACATGAGTTTTTAAATTAATTATTAGTCTTACTATTGACTAACCACAGAGGGCTACATTTTAAGTTTCTATAGAGGCAGAGAGGACACCTGTATAACCTGACTGTCTGTGGCTGTGGCTAGTTTTATAATCTTTGTCAGGTGATGGAATGGTATTTTGGAGGACACATGGATGATGGATTAACTCCCTCCCTCCCTCAAGATCTGTCCCTTCAGAACCTGCCTTGGAAGTTCTGATGAAAAGGACATTGGGATCAGGCAAAATTGAATTTTTGTATTTATCATTCCCAGGGGCATTTCTAGGTCTGTCTCCATTTAGCTAATTCAATTTCTCTCTCTCCTGTCGACCCCTTGTCCTCTCAGTTCACCTCTTGCACAGGAAAAGGCAAATTGGAAAGGTGTCATGATTCTTTCTCCCCCACCTGATCTCCAGCGTCCAGTTCTCTATCCCAATCATGTACAGACATGCTGGTGTCAACCAAAGGCAAAGAACCAGAAGCCCAGCAGTTCCACCAGCCACTGAATTCTCCCGCTGTGGGATCAGACAATCCAGGTTTTCTCTGAATGGGCCGATCCAAAACCTATCGGGTGATAAATCCTTAATCTCATCCCAGGATGACCCAGCAACCCGCCAAAGGAATCACAGTCACTCCCAAAACAATATATGGTGTGAGCTCCCGTTAAGAGCCAAATCCTTGCACAGAGCACACAGCCCAAGTAAAAGAGAAGTGCACCTGGGGATGAATGTAACCAGGGCTAAGGGGTGGAATCCCTGGCTCCACCTCAACAGCTGGTGTGGAGTCACTCTGCTGGCACTCCTGCAGGCCACAGAGTGGAGGAGAGGATGGAGCCTGCTGCTATCCCCTCTCCCGCCAACCAAAGTCTGGGTCTATGTGCCAGTCACAGGCCCCTTTGCACTCCTCTCTAGGGCAGTCTGCTGCTCAGCAACGCGCAGATGGGGATTGTGAGTGGGCCTGGTGAGCAGTGGAGTTGGGTCTGTACATAGCATGTACGTACTGGCCTGAAATCCTGAGTAGTGGCTAGGGGAACAGTGGGCACAGCCAGACAATGGACCTCTGGGGCAAGATTCACCAAGCTACTAAGGGAATAAGGGATTGGGAACTGGAAATGAAATCCTGGCTCCATTGAAATGAATGGCAAAACCACCATTGACTTCAGTGGGGCCAGAATTACACCCTGGATGTCTAAATCCCATCGGCAGCATTGAAAAAATTTCACCGTCAATGTCCAGTCTCAATGGGTTCTTGATGACTCTCCAGCCAGGCAATGGGTCCTTAGCTCACTGTTGAGCCGAGGTCCTAATAAAATGAATTTCCTAGTTGTAGTGGCCTGGTGGGGCCAGCAGGCAGCTGAGAAACCCTCTCCTGACCCTTTCCAATTGCCTTTTGATCACAGGTTTCATAATGCTCAGAATTATTTATTTCTCATGATTTAACAAGCAAGTCCTTCCAATGAGGGGAGAAGTGGATGGCTTTCCCTTCCACAATGGGATAAAAATATACTAAGATGCAGGGGGAAGGAAGTTTGGTCTTATGGTTAGAGCAGGGAAGCAGGAGACAGGATTCCTGGGCTGTATTCCCAGCTTAACAATTGACTATTCGTTATGGGCCCAATCCATTTAAGGCAATGGAAAGACACCCAATGGGCTGTAGCTCGGAACTTGTGTCATCGTGGGTAAGTTCACTTAACCTAGACATGTGCCTCTGTTTCCCCATGGGTGAAATGAGGCTAATCATGTAGGGCTGATGTGAAGCTTAATCAACATCTGTAAAGCCCTTTGAGCTGCTCAGACGCACGGTGCTATAGATATGCTTCCCCTGCTTCAACTGTCTCAATCAGTCACAGGAGGAATCACAAAGCATAGTTATAATCCAGACGGTATCCCTTTGGCAGAGGTCTGGCACTGGGCTCTCTACCACTGGACACCATCCTTCGCTAGCGCACTTGAGTCCAAGCCGATCTGTTCAGCAGGCCCTTTATTTTCCATAACACATGCGGCGTCCATGCAGCTGCTACGTAATTACATGACAAGGGCAGTCTACATACCCAGGATTTAGGAGGGGTTTTACCATATTTGAAATTAACAGGGAATTCAGTTCCAAGTTTAATTGCTGTGTCACTTGCAATATTTAGATCCCGGGAGAGAAGGTTTTGTGTTTAGAGCAAAAAAATAATTACAGGTTTACCCTGGGGATAGCCTGGGCAGGAGTTACAATACAGTCCCAGAGTGGAGTCGTTGGTTGGTCCATAAACCAGAGTGATACAAATCTAAGGGCAATACTAACCATTCCAATGCTTCCATGTAAACACTGCACACGGTTTCTATTTGATTCCTGCAAATAAAAGGACAGCTCTTGCTCTCATTTACTCTTGGGCAACCTTTCTCTACACCAGGGCAGTGTTTGGCCCACAAGGTTGAATAAAGGGGACATACTGTAGTTAGGAAAGTGGAGCAGAAGGAGCTCAGGGGGTAGAGTCTGCATATTCCAGACAGAAGTGGTGCTGGCCTTACTAACAAACATGGCACCTAGATGGTACAGCATGAGTACATTAGACACATGCAAATAGGTCAATACAGTTTTAATTGCTATTTTTGCCCTTGTGGATGATCTCTGCAGAGACGCCCAGGAATAAACAGGGCAGGGAACCTGAGCTCCTATCTCAGTCCTAGGGAGGATTCCTCTAGGTCAGGGTTAAGATAGGAAGACAGGGTGGGGAAATCTGTCCTCAGGCAGCAAATGCTGTAGAGAAGAAGGCTGGCCCCATGATTAAGTGTCAGGACTGGGACTCAGAGGACCTGGGTTCAGCTCCTGGCTTTGCCATAGACACCATGTGTGACCCTTGGCAAGTGACTCGGGCGATCTGTGTTTGTATTCCTGCAGCCCTCTGCTCGGAGCACCTCACAACACCCCCCTGAGCTAAGGAACAGCTGCCCTCATTGTAAGATGGGAAACTGAGACCCAGAGAAACTAAGTCCCAGATCACCAAAGGCATTTAGGTGCCTAACTCCTAATGGAGTTAGGAACCTAAATATCTTTGAGGATCTGGGCCCAAGTGACTTTCCCAAGGTCACATAGGAAATTTGCAATTGAGGCAGGAATTGAACAGAGGTCTTTTGAGGACCAGTTGTGTACCCTATCTCCTAGACTGCCCTTTCTACTGCAGCTCCCCAACTGCCCAATGGAGATAATAATGCTCCCATTCTCCCACCCTCCGTCTTGTCTATTTCGATTGTAAACTCTCCAGGGCATGGATTGTTTCCTACCATGTGGTGTACGGCACCTAGCACAAGGAGGCCCAGATCTTGAGTGTAACAATAATACAAATAATTCATAATCATTGTCTGCAGTCTAAGGCTGTCCGTCCAGGCCTTTTCAACAGCACTGCCAACATTAAAAAATAGACATGAATGAACATTTCGTTTTGATGTAGTGCTTGCAATTTGTGAGGAAAGACAAAATGATAGCCATGCTGAGCTGTGACCGCTCAAACCAACCGTGTGAGAATCGGGGGGGGGGGGGGGGCGCTGGAAAATCTGCAAAAGCTGCCTCTACTGCCCTGCCACAGTGTGAGTTTTTCCAACCACAAGAAGCAGTTTGAAGAAGGTTAGGAGGCCATTCCCCATCAAGCCAGTGGGGTTTGCCAATGCACCTCCTGGAGAGAGTTAGAATCCCCATCTGGTTGCAACACTTGCATTTCATTAGCCGGTTATTACAGCTTTTTGTGCTGACACTGGGAAAAGAATACGATTCATCAGGCACCTTAAATCTTCCAGCCCCACTGCACAGAGACTGTGTATATAGGATGCAGATCGCTGTAGTGGGCAGGGAAGGATTAAAGGCAGAATCCAAGGGACTCCTCAGCTGCAGAGGGCCCATTGCAGCAGTGCAGCCGTGAGCAATCAGTGGCAATGCACACAGCTGACTGCTGCTGACACAGGCCCCAAATAGGAAGAGACACACCCTGGGCCAAAGGTGCCTCTCACCTGACTCCAACTTGAATGGCAGCAGCACATGCTGCCGAGAGAGAGAGAGAGAGAGAGAGAGAGAGAGAGAGAGAGTGTCGGGGAAGGAGGAAGATTTTTGTGGGGAGAGGCCAATATTTGAGAGGTTCTGGTGCCGGTCCATACCCTTGACTTAGCCCCAAAAGCTGGAGATGGAAGAGACCAAGTTCATCTACAGGCTGAAGTTTTCCCCCCAAGAAGAGACTATATCAGCGATATGCATTATACTTAGCAGCGCAATAACTGTGTGAAAGTGGGCAGACTGCTGTATTGTAACCTATGCAGTGCTCTCAGGGAGCCAGGCTTCTTTAGACGTATAGGGTCCACCTCGTCAACTATCCAGTCTCCAACAGTAGCCAGCACTAGATGCTAAGAGGGCAAGTGTAAGAAACCCCACAGTGGGCAAGCGTAACACCGCTCTGGAGCTCCCTGCAGGACCAGAGCCTAAAAGGAGACAGGGTCGTTGCGTTAAAGAACGTAGGCCCCAATGGATCCACAAAGGTACTTCAGCGCCTGACTGCCGTTGAAATCAGTGGACATTAGGCGCCTAAATCTTTTTGAGGATCCAGGCCTTCCAGTGTAAACCGATGGGCATGGATGGGGAATGAGATGCAGGGAAGGACAGCGAGTGAGCGGCGATGTACATTATGGGGTTGGTTAGTTCTGTGATTTTATATTTTGGCAGCACGTATGTTGGTGGGGGAACTAGAGGTTCGGAGCCTTGCGGAAGAAGCACGCTTCAAAGGGTCTACAAGTTATTTTTAAACATCATAAAAATACCCTCTTGTGAAATTAGCTTAGAAAAATAAGCAGGGAACCATTACATTCGGTCTGTATGGAGAGCACTTGCTGCGGATCTCAGATCTAACCGCAACAAAACTGATTTATTTGTACAAGTTAGCAGTGGCCCTCCTAACATCAGGAGCTCTGCAGCACAGTTCATGTCATACTCCAGAATAAACACCAGACATAATCTCCCAGGTGTGGGGGAAAAAACAACATTCCCGTCTTCAACCTGAATGGGCCTTCCCACAAGTTACCTGCTCTTCTTCTTTGTGCATATAAACGTCACCTCAGACCCATGTATGCCTTCAAGTGCTCGGAACACAGGCAAGGCGATGGAGTTTTAAGTGAGTTAGGCACTCAGACGCTATGATGAGCAGGCCCAGTGCTACCAGGAAGAGAGGCGGTAAAGGGGACATTTTCCCCCCTCCCCCTCCCCGCCCAATAATCTGCAAAGGGCTGCAAGTTACTGTCAGAAAGCCCGCCATATGTACAGGTATCCAGTGCTAAGCAGTGGAAGTGACAATGACAAAATACTGACATGAGCTGAATTTTACTTTTTCAAACCCTTAAAATCTAAGCTTTTCCAGGGGTCTAAGCAACCCCTGGACCCCTGGGAGCTTGTTTGTTTTTAAACAGCATCATCCAGGAGCCCCAAAATGCCCACTTGCCCCTCTGCCCAATAATGGACCCTCGAATCGGTCCTGATGGTGAGTATGGTGTCAGCTCCTAGACAGAATAGAATAGGGTAAAGCTTATACTAAGGCTTTGCCTACCCTTGGTTTTGTTGCACCCCTGTAACTACATTGATCTAGTGTAGATCTGCTGCCCTAGTGGGTCTTACACCTGAAGCGGAGAAAGGCCGTGCAGATGCCAGTGACACCATCCACCGAATAGTGCACGCACAGACAGCGTGTGCCGCCGTGCAGCTTGTCCACGCCGGCTGTTTACTACGCACTAACCGGTGTGCAGACATAGGCCACAGTAATAGTGTTCACGCGGACAATGGTGTCCTGTTTCGGTCTGTAGATTGTGGACACACAACATTATTCACTAACATTCTGGGTGGATATGCCAAGGTCCTTTGTTTCGCTACTGAGCTGTGTGAATTCTGGGATTTTTCTCATTGTACGTGGTGGGATACATAGTGAAAGCCAGGCGAATTCTAGGACTTAGGGTCAAACTCCAAAAGTCCCATGCAACTAGACTAGTGCAAAAAAATTAACCCAGCATAGGCAAAGCTAACATCACCCAGTTGCAACACGTAGGACTCTAAAAACAGGGCGTGATGCTCCTACATGTTCTGCCCAATCCTCAGGGAGATTAAAGGGGGAATTAATGATGGAGCACCCTCCAAAAAATTGCATTGGCTTGAACCGCATATATTATATACATAATGCAATCTCAGTTCCCCAAATGACCTGATAGAGAAAAGCTAGACATGTGGATAATTGAGGTTTCAGAAAATTGAGGGCATTTGCAATGTCATTAATAGTTTTTTTGTGGTTGAACATATGATCCAGTGTCATATAACAAGATGTTTCAGATCACAGATGTTGGAGTTTATGTTATCTATCTCCCCTCTTCTCTCCCAAACATGGCATCGGTTGGAGACACCTTGGCACAAGATCTCATGTCTGAACTAATTCCTTCTGGAGCCATTATAACTGTCAAGCTTCAGACAAACCTTTCAAGGATCATTCTAATATTTTTAGGTCTGACGCCCTTTTGTTTCGCACAGAGGGAAGAGCAACAAACGCCAGAAATGGTATGAGGCATTAGAAGGGAATCTTCTCCAACGTCCGTTGAGAAATGTGAACCAGGAGCATGTGTTAGATCAGTCTAGTTTGTTTCAGTCCTTGTAAGGCCTCTGCAGCCAGCGCTGGTGGTTAAAACATGCATTAAGGATCCATAACAATATTGAGGGCCATACGATACCCCTTCATAGGAATAAGCCTTGAAGGAGCCAAAATCCGCTGGCAAAAAATATATGAATAATAAGCACTGAGAACATGGCACCGAAGCCATGTGCAAAGCAGTTGGATGCAAACTTCGTGGAGCAGTGGGAAAAACAAGTACAGAGCCAAAATCCATGTTAGAAAACAGGTTTAGGATTGTGTTCAAGCTCACTCGCCTCTCGCTGGCACAGAGGTAGGGCATTGTAAGTCCATGCTATCCTCACTGGATAGAGGTGGCTCTTGGATGCCTCTGGGCGTGTATTTTTCTTTAGCCATTGAGATGCATTGCCATATGATTGCAAGTTATTTCTGGTAACTCTCAACCCTTTTTACCCATTCATTCACATTCTTTTACACAGATGGCATGCAGCGTAACTTTCTTTACCAACAGCAGCGCCTCTGTTAGGTTTTCAAGGCATTGGGCAAACATCAATCAATCAGTAAAGATCTACCAATTAATCAAGCTTGTCTGTTGCCCCTTTGCACCTCCTCCCTCCCAAAACCTTTCCCTATTTGTTTGTACTTAATGGCGGCTGGTGACATCTGAGAATGGATCAGGGAAACAGACGAGTCGTGGTGTCTGGGAGCTAATTTTCAGCAGCAGGTAAAGATCCGACTCCATCCACGTCAAAAGATTATAGGGAAAGCCTCCTCTCCCTCCCCGCAGCGTGTTCCATGCTGCATTATTCTCACCCCAAGGTTCAGCTGCATAGAATTGTTTCTGAGACTTGGGTGAGCATCACCCCAGGAAGTGTAACTTCCCCGCACAAGCATGCTGCAGACACTTCCCTAGCGTGCTCTGCATTGTCCTCCCCTCCACGCTGGGCCTCACAGGGGGAGCAGAGAGCCCCGAATCCATACTATAAAAAGCAGCCTGAAGATGCACAACCACCTTTCCAGCATACGTTCCCTGAGCCAGAGGAGGCCATTTCCACCCTTGCTTACAGATCAGTGCAGCTCCATTGAATTCATAGCATTCTCTCCTTACAAACCAAATGGGCCTGATCCACAGCATGCAACAATGAATAGCAATGTGTCGTTAAATGCTAGCCGTTTTAAACGCAAAGGGAGGGGGAGCTGCCTTGTATGAGTACCCATCGCGCATAACACCTCTGCAGAGAGATGGAGCTCTCCTTGAGCACATGTTAAGGCAAGCAGAGCAGACAAGTCCTACATGGTCTCTGTCTCATCCAAAAGACCCCCATGCTGTTCGCTGCATACTTAATTTAGCTGAGCCAGCCCTGCAGGGACCCAGTTCACAGTGCCAAGGAGTCCAGGCTCGTCTAAAACAGCAGTGACATAAACCACTGGATGAGACAGTGTGGTCTACTGGTTAGAACAGAGGGCTGGGAGTCTGGAGAGGGAAGGTTCTTTTCTCACTGACTTGGGCAATTCACTTAGGATTTCTCTATGCAAAGTTGCATCCCTTTAACTTAAATCAGGTTTAAAAGTATGTAATTAAGTTGGTGCAAACCTCTGTGTGGACACACTTAGATCAGCTTAAAACTGGTTACACTGGTTTAGTTTGTGCCTGGAAATTTCCTGGTGCAAGCTAAACCAATATAAGCCAGGTTTAAATCCATGCAAACATGTCCATCAGCAAAGTTGCACTGGTTTAATTGAAATTTAAATCAGGCCTTTAGTTAAACTGGTGCAAGTTAAACTGTATCTAGAATGGGTTGAGTTAAAGTAAGGAAAGGAAATGGTTTCCAGGTAATCAACATAGATTGGATGTGCATGACAAGGATATTTTGACGTCTTAAAGGCAAAATCTTTCACTCTTAACTAAAACTTAGCTCAAGTCCTGATTCTTCTTGGAGGAATTTTTACTTATGGCTGGCAGAATTTAGCAGTGGCATCTTTAAACAGAGAGGCCAGGTTTATGTAACTTTCTGTGTGTCTCTGCCTCTCTCCATGACTTCCAGAAAACTCAATTTCTTATTAGAAACCTTGTGTGCTTTCAAACACAAACTGTTCACTTTTAAACTTCACTTTCAGGGAATAGCTTTATTGACAGAGACCTATCTTTTGGGACTCAAGTAACTTTTTGTTTGTTTTGTTTGGGGGGGGGGCTGGGTGGATTGATTTTAAATCAAGGTGATTTCTATAATTATTTAAATCTGCACGCAGGAAACTTTGATTAAACTAATGGATTTTTTTATCTTGTTTTGCATTTGTACTTTTCAGTTCTTTTCCTAAAGAAAAAAAAGTGATTCTTGTTGATTGGTATAACCATTAAAACACGGTGGTTTGCAAAAAAAAAAAAAAAAACACTCTGTGGGTAGACCAGGCCTGTTGTGGCCTGATCTAAAAGTTATCGATGTCAATGGGGAAACTGCCACTGGCTTCAATGGCCTTTGGTTTGGGCCCTTAATCTCAGCCTCTGCTACCCCATCTTTGGTGCAGCACACTGAGCCCCTTGGCTGAAGGTGCAATAATCGTACAAAATGTTATGAAATGGCCCGTGGCCACAAGCTAGACACGGGATGTCACTAGGGGAGGTGGGTAAAGTCAGAAATCTGTTTTTAAAAAGCGCAGCGCTAAGTGGGGCAGTTCTACCTTTCTCCCTAAGCATTTGATGGGCTCTCTCCTAGTCACACGATTGACATTTACAACATCCATTGTCCAGATGAGGTTCCTTTCCTTCCCCTCCTCTGGACATACTCATTTTGCAACACTGGGGGAATACTCCTCTTCCCTCCTCTGGCTTAGAAACCATGCAGATCCTACCCTGCCTGAAAAATCAGACCTTTGATTCTCTGCAAACCTCCTGCAAGCTGAGGCAAGGGGAAATGGCATTGAACCCAGGAGCCAGGGAAAACAGAGCCCAGTCTATAAGATTATAACCATAAGGCACGTTTAGAGGGTTTCTTGGTAGGAGAGCATGCTGCAAACTTTGCTCAACCGGGGCCCAATCCAAAGCCTACTGAAGGCAATGGAAAGATTTCCACTGACCTCAGTACTCTGTGCATTAGGCCATATTCAGACGGTCTGAAGCTGTGGTCAATATGGGACCGGATCTCTCTCTTTCTCTTTTGCTGTAATGTGACTGTAAAACACACAGAGGGGGCTGATAGAAAACAGATTTCCAATGGATTAAAGCTATGATCACGCATTGAGCGTATTTTAGTTGTCAGCCATGGAGAAAAGAGAAAGTGCTTTACAAACAGACAAATGGAAGGAGGAGAAGGAAGCAAGACGTATTAATTCCTCTGGCTCATTGGCTTCCTAGTTTCCAAGGTTCTGGAGGGAAGAGAGCAAGTTTTGTTCTGGGAAAAATAAACGAGGAAAAAAGTTTCCGTGTTTTTTTTTTCTCTCTCCTGCATGGCGGATAGAAATTCCTGCTTCTCCTCTACCAGACTTTCTTTTATTTGCGTCATTCTAGGGCTCACATTTATGCGGCTGCTTTGGGAGCCAGAGTTGTCGTTGCCGTTATTTTGCGGCCAGGCTAAATATAAACACCTCTACCAAACTCGCAACTTCAGGTGTACAGTTTTGCGTTGATGTCTTGGCTTTCACCCTCACCAGTGTGCGGCAGAGGTCGGACCGCGTTTGAGTATCTAGAAACACCCAAATACCCAGGCTGCTGGAAGTGTTTGGTTTTTTACCAGTGACAATAATTGGGAAGGGAGACGCTGTAACAAAACAAACACAGGGCGCCAAATAATACAAGACCCAAGCCAAAGGGAATCATTTCTTTCCACCTGAGTCTTAATAAATCCCCCCGCTCTAGAATTCCAGAACCAAAATGTTTTCAACCTAAACAGATCTGGCTCCAATAAGAAATAAATACACACAACCTAACCCACTGCGCAGCCTTGTTAGGGCGGGTGTGGCGTGTAACGAAAATCTAGCGGGACTCTGTGCATCTTATCTGTCTGTGGAGCTGAAGGGGAGTTTGCTGCCGGAGTGGTACTTACAGAGTTTGATTTTCAGACATACGAGCTGGGTGGCACCCACACTCATCGCTGGGCAGGAACAGACACACGCTGCTCTGTTCTTTTTGTGCCCCTTAATGTAATTGCGTTGGAAAGAGGAATGGGGTCAGGTGTTTTGCAGGGTATGGCCTGGTTTCTCAGCGAAGGGGTCCATGCATAGGACTGGGTGCTAGAATCAGCATCCTTGACGCTTTCGAAAGACGCTCCCCGTTCCTGTTTTGAGGGCAGGCTATTCCAAACAGCCTTAAATCAAGGGGCGCGGGGGGGGGGTGTTAAAAGATCATTTTTTCCTACGGTAATCGGTTCTGTTTATTTTCCCCTAAAAACGGATCCAAGGCTTTTTGTTTAAATGAGCCAAATGAAAATTTGCTGGAAAACCCAAGCTCTTGAAGGGGGGGCTGTTTTATCAGACAAGCTCTGTGCAGAGTTCGTAGGGGGGTTATTGCCAAAAAGAAAACAGGACCAAAAGGGTTGGTGTCCCCCGCTCCCGTCCATCAGGCAGGAAACGCAGCTGTTTTAATTGGACATTTATGTGGGGACTGATTTCTCTTACCTATCCCCCCTCCTAGAGACGAATTCATTCTTGCTATAGCGAAAAAAAAAAAGTTCTCTTAGCAAATCTGTCTCTGTTATTAGGTTAATTTCTTGCAATGAAACCTCTCGGGCTAGATAGTAAATCGCCCCCCTGGTCTAACGAGACCCCAGCAAGTTCAGCCTTGTCCCTTTACTGGTCAGATTTCGTGGCGTTTCTCCCCGGAGAGAAAATAGTTTTTTCCGCATGAAGCATCATCCTCGCTCTCCTTTGCTTTCTGCATTGCACCCTCCTGCCCTGCACACGGCACGGGGCTGAGCTCCCACGGCCCCCAGGGAACGAATTATGTTGCAAATCACCCCGCTGGGAGCGGGGGAGGGAATAGGGGGCAAGGTGTGGGTCGCCTTGGAGGGGCTGCACGTTTATTGGCGGGAGGGGTCGAGGGAGCCCCGGGGAGGAAAGACACCCCCCCCTTCCAGGACTGGAGAGACGAGGAGAAAAGCGCCCAGGAAGGGCTCTTCTGGGCAGGCACCGATCCGCTTTCCGAGCGCCCCGGGGCGGCCGCTGGCTCTAGCCGGGCAGGTGGCTGCAGGTACGTGGTCCGGGCTCCTTTCCGCGTCTCGGCTCTGTCCTGCCCCCGCCGGGGCGCTGGGCTACGCGCGACGGGCTTTGCCGCACCCCCGGGGGCCGGCGGCGCTCAGCGGCTCCCCTGCCGCTCCTCGTCCGCGAGCAGAGCCGGCCCCGGCACCCTAGGGGCGCGAAGCGTCTCCCAGCCAGCCCCTCCCTTAAGGGCCAGGCAGCCCGCCCTTCATTAGTGATAATTAGCGGTACGTTTCCAATCTCCCCCACAGATGAGTTCCCCCCTCCCTTCTCCATCCTACCGCCGTGTGAACGGGACTGAGCCCGGAGTGACAAGCCGAGCCAGGGGGGCATGATTCCTCCAGAGCGACTCTCAGTTTACACTGTAATTTTCAATCACTTTGCTGGGGGGGGGGGTGTTGGATTAATCACCTCTCCCTCCCCCCTAAAGCTCGCGGTGTCGAGCTAAATCAGGACCCAAAAGGAGATGCGAGCGGCGCCCTGGAGGATCATTTCGATCTTCCCTGGCGCTGTTCGTGTGGAGAGCGGGTCTGATTCACGGCGAAAACATGAATCGTAAACCCTCGGCAGCCAAGAGGGGCGAATTGCACCGAATCAGCATTTCCAGGGAGACGGGGCGTGTGCTCTAGACCGCCGGTTGTCGAAATGACTGAATCCTGCTTCGAAATCTTCCCTGCCCTGAGTGATATTGACACGAGTCGCGTTATCCCACAAACGCTAAAGCGGTCTGGAGGGCGAAGGGGGGCTGTGTGTCAGGGAAGGGTCCTCCAGTCCCCAGTTAGTGCCCTAAAAATATGATCAAATGGATTTTACCACCTAATTCTAGCCATAAACTTCAGAAGGAAAGTCTGGACCGTGTAAAACTTTTATTCAATACCTTTGCCTTTTCACGGAGCGCTTATTAGAAAGACACCTTTTATAGCTTCAGTACTGGGGTATCACAGACCCCCGCGGGTCTGTTTAGAGCCAGGAACATTCACACACATTTCTGTGTAGACAATGTCCACGTAATTTGCTCTTGGGGAGTGCCACACACCTGTATGTATGCCTTTAGAGTGTGCATATGCCACATAAATATGAATTGTACATTATATACTAATTGATCACATCGATGTACATTGATTCTATTTGTTTTTATTTTGTAATCCTTTACTCTATTTTTTGTCAACCATTTAGACTTTGAGAGAGAAGCACTCTATAAATAATAATTATATATAAACAAGCTTCACTCAACAGCTTTACATAAATTGCTTCTAGCTATGAAGAGCTGGCTTTGCCTGCTAAGACTAAGGTCTAACAAATGAAACTGAAGGCAGGTCCTTCAAAGTTTTAACAACAAATATTAGAGGATTTAAGTAGGGCAGCTGATTAAATCCTAACATCATTTATCTCCTGGAGACTGACTAGACTGGGAGTTGAGGTCACAATTAATGGAATCTGATGATCTGAATCCAGTTCTCAGTGGCTCTGATTTGACATCCCCAGATCTCCATAATTTTACATGGTTGACAATCTCTTAAGAATAGAAGAGCTGGGTGTCAGGACTACAATACATTAGCAGAGAGAGGGCAGCTTGCAGAAGGCCTGGTTACACCAGTGCAAATCCAGAGTAACAACACTGACTTCAGGTTTCAGAGTAGCAGCCGTGTTAGTCTGTATTCGCAAAAAGAACAGGAGGACCTGTGGCACCTTAGAGACTAACCAATTTATTTGAGCATAAGCTTTCCTGAGCTACAGCTCACTTCATCAGATGCATTCAGTGGAAATGGTAACACCCATTGTTTCATGTTCTCTATGTATATAAATCTCCCCACTGTATTTTCCACTGCATGCATCCGATGAAGTGAGCTGTAGCTCAGGAAAGCTTATGCTCAAATAAATTGGTTAGTCTCTAGGTGCCACAAGTCCTCCTGTTCTTTTTGCGAACACTGACTTCAGGGGCTTTATTCCTGGGTCACACTTAATCAGAATCTGGCCCATTGTGTTGAAGCACAAAATACTACTGCCAACTGCATTGACATAATGGGTTCCTAGGGGCAGTGATTAAAACCCTCCCCAGGCAATGTTTTCCCATTATAGGTCTGAACTCCAGCCAATATTTTATGCCTTTATACCATCTACACACTACAATGCATCCTTAAACTTGGTGTACTGTAGTAGTCCTTCACCAGCCTTGAAAGCTGTAAATAATTGAGTTGAAAGGGCTGGGTTTGAAGTGGAACTGGGTTTAGTTAACTTCCTGTGGTTAAGCCCCCAGACTGGTTTACACAGGCAATGTTTGGACTTACAAGGGCCAGCACTCCCCCTCCCCTGTGGAGTTTAACAGCCTGCAGCATAAACTCCAATAACGCAGCCCACAGATGGAACAAGTTAACCAGGAAGGAGAAATAAGGCATGGAACTGCATCATTTCGGGCAGGGCAGAAATGGAGGCTAAAGGCATCCCAAATACTTAAAGTCTGCAGTGGAAGAGGAGCAAACGGTCAACGGTTTGTCTTTGGGTTGGGCAATACGACGGGCCATGCATTCTACAGAGAGGTGATCAGTTCTGTTGAATGGGCAGAGTGGAAGAGAACACGCTTCCTCTCCCTCCCTCCGCTATATAGAGATCTTAGTCCCAAACAGCAATGTTTGCTTCCTTTCAGGTTTCCCTCCGGCTAATCTGAGCCATTCTGCAGCCTAGTGATTGTGGTTTTGCTGCTCCTTAGACCCAAGTTTCTGTTTTGGAGACCGATATTGTTCCTGGCTGCAGTATGGAAAGGAGGTGTGGGGGAAATGGAGATAAATTACAAAGCCAAGACAAGGGAATATTTTATCAGTAGCCTTAATTATATAAAAAAAAATCTCTTGTAGTTAAAAGTACAATGGAAGGGGTTCCAGAGGAAACTGACAGGAAGACGTTTATGCTAGAGACTTACTTTGTATGACGATCAGTTGGGCTCAGTAGGACAATTTATAGCATTATTCGTAGATGGAGAAATCAAAAGATTTGGTTTAGAAGAAGTGTAGCCCTAGTTTTCCAAATGTGACCAGTGAGTTCGGAGGCACAAATTGGGACATCTTAAAGGGTCCTGATCGTCAAAAGGAGCCAAGCGCCCACCCCTAAAAACCAGGCCATTTTAACTTGTCTTAAATTGGGGCCCCAAAAATCACTAGTTACTTTTGAAAATCTTGGTCTTAAACTTTTGAAGAAACCGTATTAGTAACAGAATCCTCAGTTCAGTGCATCTGACGTTGTCTGGTAGGAGATTTGTGTTGGCTGGCTGTAATTTATTATGTAAAATTAGACTTTATGAGGTAAGAAGTCGGCCTACACGGTGGCTTTTAATGTTCACTGATCACAGTGCATTTTCGTATTAAAAATTCAGTTCTTTCACTCCATAAGGGAGGTAAAAGATTGTCTTTTCACACTTTACACAGTATAATCTAACCCTCCATCATGCAAACCATTTGCCACCAGAGCAACAATTATGGGGCAGACATCAGAAAGGGGGAGCAATGAGGTGAACTCTGTCTCTTTGTTCTTCATCCCTCTTCTCCTCTTATGGGTGTTATGACTAGTTCTTTGCAGGTTTCCTTGCTCCAGTCAATGCTTAACCACTATAACACCTATAAAATCACTTAGCTCATAAGAACTTCCAGGGGCACTATCTCAAGTAGAGACCTGTAGTTTATATCCAGCATTCAGACCCAGAGAGGGAGGTTTTAAATCCTAGCCTGTAAGAGGAGGGTGTTGTGACTTCTATGAGCTGTAAGCTTGATTTCTTTAAGAGGAAAAAATAGGGGAAAATATATTCCTAGAGCACTGGAAGATACTCGGATGTAAGGAAAGGATGAGACACATGGAAATAAGCTTTGGAACCTTTGGAATGGCATACATGTCTAATTGTTTACATAAGCCAAGGTACACCACACACTTCCATGCAGCAAAGGGAAAAGTGGGATCTTTCAGGGGCACTTAAACAGCTTCAGCAGCTCTTCAGATTTTATTAGTCTCGTAAGTGAACAACAACTAGGGGAAATGTCCTTTCCCGGAAGCCACTTCTTCCTTACTTGTTACAAGTGTAATATGGCTGGCATGTCCTTTTTTTCATCTGTAGTCCTTGTTGTAGTGGACTTTAGAATCCAATGTCTTTTCCATCCCTAACTACTAGGACCCTAGATATAATGTTCATGATGTTTTAATTGGTACAAACACTCTAGACAGTACCTTCACAAAAGAATACATGTATAGACTTGAAAATAAATGTAGTTTAAACTTTGGGGGAAGGGGAAAAATCAGTTCTGCTTTCACTTACCTTCTAAGATATTAACTTGGGATTCCTTGTTTCCCTAGTAGTATCACAGACATTCACGAAACATGTCCCTGATACTTATATGGGTACCATCAAACACCAAATCCTGAACGCCGGACTGGGCAAGTCTGTGAAGGAAGTGAACAGATTTTCAAATATATTGCTCTCTTACAAGTGTATTTGTACCTATGAAGTCTTACTTTATATTATTGTTAATAGTCTGGGACTTCTTTAGAGAAACTGCGTTTCAGATTTTGATCTTCAAACTTTAGTAAACTTTACTAGAGGTATTCCTGTGGCCCCCAGAGAAGTTAGGGCGCTGGGCCTTAAGTTCATCTGGTGGCTGAACTTTATAGAAATTAAAGAAGCACCCAGACCAAACCCCTGGATTCAGCTTTTCTCTCCAGACTTTGCAGAGTTCAAATCTAGATTTTGCAGCTGGCCCTTTTAGCTTTGCCATGGGCTGAGCCCCAGATGAACACTCCCAAACTTTAAATGAGCTGAATTTCACAGTCATGCCCATTCCTCAGAGAAAGGCCAGGACAAGGAGGAGGAGGCAGGGACCTCTGGATTCACACCCCTCTCACTCCAGAGGGGAGAGAGTTGCAAATGCAGGTTCTGAATGGCTTTTTCCAAGAACTACCATGTTTCCGGGAAGCTCAAAACCAGGGCCTTGTGAGATGCAATGGATTAGCCCAGTTATTAAATGGGGAACCTGCAGCTACAATAAAAGCAGGGGGTAGGCAAGCCACAAATCAATCTATCTAGGTATTTATACTGTCTAGGGACTTATGCACCCCCCACCCTCTTTCCCATCGACTATGAGTGCCTGGCAGGCATTTAACACAGAAGTAATCACTATGGTATGGAGGCAGACACTGTACTAACAGTTTGCAACCCCCAGTTAAGACACTACACTGCACACAGCCCAGCAGAGGTTTTTTTTTTTTAAACACAACAGCTGCATTGGGGGCAGTAAGTCCTACATAGCCCGGGGGTGTGCGGCTAGCTCTCTGCAGGGCCAGGTGTTAATTCAGCGGGGAGTTATCAGTGGTTGGAGGCCCCTGCTCTGGAGAAGTGTCTTGCGTGTGGACGCGTGTCTGCACCGCTGGAGCAATACCCATGTTGCCAAGGGCTGCTGATCCCAGGGGGCGTGCGGAGCCTGCCCTGAAGTTAATCCCCAGACCTCGGCTCTCTTCCCTGGAGACGGCGGGTCCCGGGCGATAACGCCCTTTGCCAGCCCCGAGAGAGAGAGCCCAGACGGGTGCCCGGCCTGCAGAAATGCCAGCCCGCCCTCCCCTTCGGAGCGCGGCTAATAAAGCAGCTTTTCAGCTGCGGCTGCAGTGACAGATCAGGAAGAATTGCATGAGTCTATTAAAGGCTGTGTGTCTCCGAGTGAAGTCTGTGGCTAAGCCAGGCGCCAGGCTCTCACATTGAACCAGATGTGGAGAGGCGCCATCCCTTCCAGCCACTGAATCCGAGAGGCTGCAGCCCTCACACGCAAGGAAACTGGCGCGCACATGGCAGGGGAGCCAGGGGATTGCTCCGGCGAGCACATGGCGCGGGGCTGCAGCGAGAGGACGCGCAACCCTCCTCCGGGCAAACGAGGAGCTGCCGGGGGCACCGGGGGGCGCATGCACGATACAAGCCAGGGACGCGCGAGGCATTGCATTGCCCTAGCCAGCCAGCCGGCTACTGGCCAGGCTGCACCGAGCCTGTCTGGCTAGCGGGGTCTCAAAACACTGCACGCGCAGCCCTGCCGGGGGGGGGCAGGCTGCTCCGCTCCAGTCTGCCGCGCCGTGCACGGCGTTGCAAGGGGGGGGAGGGCGGTCTTGCTGCAGGCACTGCGCCGCCTTCCCTAAACCGAGCCCCGCCGCTGGGCATTGCTCGGGTCACTGCTACCCTGGGCAATTCCCCGCGGCCCCCCCCCCGCGTCCGCCCACGCGGCTGGCCGAGCCGGGGCGGGGGGCGCAGGCGTCTGGCCCTGGATCAAGGCGGGCCGCGGGGGGCTTGCTGGGCAAAAGCAAGGCGAGGCGCCCAGCTGTGCGGCGAGCAGCCCCCGGGAGAACGAGCCCAGCCCCCCTGCGCGGGGCGCGCGGCCACGGCTGGCTCCCACTGCTGAGAAATAAGGCGGGAGAACTTAGCCCCTCACCCTGACGGGCAGACCCGCCACGAGCCCTGTTTTCCTTGCCCGAGATGGAACACCTGGTCCCGGAGACGTGCCTCGCCTACCCCCGCCCTTTGATTTTTGGTACGAACCGCAGCGGCGATCGGCCCGTTTGCAGAACTTGCGTTCAATACCTGGCTCTCGGTCCCTTTCATACCGTTTTTTCCTCCCAAAGAAAGACCGGGGGGGGGAAATAAACCACCAGAGCTTCAGTTGCATGTGATGACTTGGCTTAATATTTAAGGAAATGCTCCAGAGAGAGAGAGAGAGATGCAGAGGGCCTGTTTTAATTACTTGCAATAATTAAAAAACAAACAAACGGGGACTGAGGGAGTAAAGGTGGATCGTTTATAACACACCTGCAAACAGGGTTCACTAGGAATTAGTCCGATCCGTCACTGTTTTGTTACTTACTTCTTTGCAAGCTAAGGATCTTTGTACAGTTCTTTAAAAAACCAACAACTTGGGAGGGTCTTGGAATGCATGATTTGCCTCTCCATCTAGGTAGAGAGAAGGAGCTGCATTGGGTTGCTTCCATTTTGCTTTTATTTTCCTGTTTATTCAGCAACCAGAGTGCTCAACAAATCAACCCTAAGCTTTTAAGGTGTCTTCATTGGTATTAAATCTGCAAAAGGTGGAGGAATACATCTTCCAATTATCTTTTTATAATTCCTTCTCTTTAAAAATACTCTCCAGAGAAGCTCCAAAATAGGCCTACAACTCACAATAAAAAATACACCTAGCCTTGGGGTCATAACTGTAGAGTTGCGTATAGAGTGGCTGGGGTTTGCAAAGAATAGAGTTTAGTCCTTTGAATGTCAATAAGCAACATGTAGGCATCATGTGTTATAGATTAGTTTAAAATGACTTGAGCATTGATTTTAAACAGGCAGTTAAGACCATATTAACTACACCAACTTTCTTACAAGCCTTATTAATAAAACCTCAGTTTATTAAAAATACAGGAATTAGATAATATATTGTCTTGCTCAGATCCTGGGCCATTTGTTGCCATTTATGTTCTTTGTTTGCATTTCCTGCACTTCCTTCACAGAGTCAGTTTCAGCTTGGTTTCTGGTTATTTTGTTTCTGGTTCTTTATGGGTTAGCTCATGTCCAAGTTTTGGGATTGTAAATACTGCAGGGAAATTTTTTAATTAAAAAAAATAACTGTTTCAATTTAAATGGAAAGACACTGAACCATTTATCTGAGTTTTAGGGGGCTTATAAAACAAATGTTGAAATTAAACTACCACACAATGTCCTTTTAATGAAGCAAATAACCACTAAATGTGATTCATTTAGTGAACATTTTTTGACAAGCTTTTTGTCATTGTCATTTTATTTATTTATTTATTTATTTATTAGGAAAAAGCAGCTCATTTATAGATCTGGGGCCGATTCCCACAAATCCTTACTCACACACAATCCTGACAAACACAAATAATCCAGTTCAAGTCAATGGGGCTATACACATAAGCAAAGCTTCTGCAGACTCAGGCCCATAATCCTGCATTCGACAAGTTTACAATGTTATAACCCTTGGAGCCCAATCCTGCACAGAGCTGAAGGCTCCTTCTGCAAGATGCGGATGGGCACCTATCTGTATCTTTAGACTCCTAAATAGCATTGGAAATCTGGCTCCGAGCACCCTCTGCTCCTGTGAACTTCAATGAGAATTGAAGGTGCTCAGCACCTCACAGAATTGAGCCCTCTGCTAGCAGTCACAACATGGGGGCTGCAAAATGTGCTTATGCCAATTGCATTGTTGGCTCAGGGAGGAGATGGCAAGAGAGAGAACGCAAATGTAACTACAGTTATCTACCACAGTTGTCAAAGCTAGCCTAGGGAATCAAAACCAGGTTGTCGATTAAATTCAACCCTCATTAGACAACTTGTCCCAAGGGTGAAAAATGTTTTAAAACGCTTTGCCTATTTCAGGTAAGGCCCGGCCCCCAACCCTTTTCCTGTGGGGCTAAATGCAAAGAGCTTTGGCTCCCTCCCAGTTGCACTCTGACAGTCTGAATGGACACGAACGAAAATTGATACTCCAATAAATGTTTTCATATGGGGCACATCAGAAGAAGGAGGTCACCTTGTGTTTACTTTTTCAGTGGTTTTTCCCTTGCAAGATTTGATACTTTGGCCTCTTACTTTTCCCTTTGGAGGAAAAAAAAGGAGAAGAAAAAAAAGAGAAATTGTAATAATTATCCCAGTTTGATATTAAAAAGCCCTCTTCCATTTGTGTAGGTTATATACACTGATATGGAATTCTGGCTGCATGTCCTGTCTGTATGGCTTTTTCTTGGGACCCAGGGGTTTCTGTTATACCAGGTGTATATAAAGGAGGAATGTTTCTGGTAAGTGTGTATGGCAAAAAGCTATTTATTTAAATTAACAAAATATAAGTTTAACAATGATTCTGAGAGTAAAACGTCCAAGGCTTTGGGACCTTTGGTAGTACAGTGGGAGAGAGAATTAGCACATTCCTTAATGCCTTTCACTCTGGAGAGCCAGGTTCAAAGGTGAATTAGGTCACCAAACACAAATAAATTATAGTTGTGAGTCTCCAGTGAATCTTTGGTCTCATCTGCAGACACGGCAGTCTCCCAGGCCTGGCTGAGCAGAAGGTGCTGCAGGTAGCAAAGTAGTGAATAATGAGATGAGGTGACTGAGTAGCAATGGCCTGCTAATCCAGTGTGCTCTGCACATCTGGGTTTGAATCCCACCTTTGGTGAATCTGGTTCTCAGATGAGATGATCTCATGGTCCCTTCTGGCCTTTTGAAGTCAAGGTGAATTGGCAGAGCTGTGAGGAGGAGCGGGTCTGGAATCGCAGAGGACATTGCAGCTCAGGTCTCAGGGGCTTTGGTAGAGTTGTGCATAGTGGAAATTTGCCTACACTGCTTGTGGCTTTAACCAGTGTTCCAAGCCCTTCTCTTTCCTGGAGCACTGTGTTCACTCTCTGTTGTCCTGGGGAACAAGTGAATCCTAAGCATCTCTGCAAGTGGTGGACAGGCCATAACTAAGCAGAGACACTCAAGAGCAGCCTCTGGGAGCCACATGGGCCTTACAATCACTCCTCTTAGGAGTCCTAGGAACATAGGCTAGAACTGTTGAAGCCTCAGAGGGAAAGCCATTCTCATGGTGCACAGGCCCCAAGGCGGAGCACTCGCTCTGTCCTTCGATCGTATGGAGAAGACACATGAGATGGTTCAATCCTAGGCTCCTTTCTGCTGTTCTCATAGGCCATTCTTACCTTTTCTCATCTTCCCAACGGTAAAGCAGGGGCCGTGCAAGGAACTTAGGAAGGGAAGGCCAGCCGACTCTTGTTACTTCAGAATCTATTCTGAGAGCCACTCACTGTGTTTCCAGTTCCAGGGGTGGGTTAAGCTGACTCGGTGCTAGGAGGTCAGAACCACCAGAGCCCATGGCAATATTGGGACCATCTAGTCCCCTGCCTGCATTTTGCATGCCCATGAGTTGCTTGGACTGACCCACGGTCGGTTGGGCTTCCTAAGAGCTTCCCTGTCCACCACCACCGCAATGTCACAGCACCCCTTGCTGCTCAGCTTTTTGCTCACCTGCTGCCTCAGGGAGCGTGAGCGGGGTGGGCCAGAGTCACTCACATGGCCAGCTGCCCCTGCCCACATGAGCCAGACAGACTGAAGGCCAGCAACATGGCTGCTGTTTCATCTTCGCCCAGCAGCCATGCAGCCTGGGGCACATCACGTGTCCTGGTGGGGTAGGAGGGGGTGAGAAGGGCAGGGGCACATTCACTCTTGTCCCCACCACCACCAGCATCTTGTGTCGGTCCCTGACTTTGCCCCATGGCTGTCTACACACCGGCGCTTTCTGGGAAATTGCATGTCTATCCTAGCACCAGTGCAATTGATGTAGACCAGCTATTCTCACTGGCACATCAGCTGGACCTGCTCGGTGCCTGAGCGAGTGGCCAATGGTTGCAGAGGGAGCCTGTGTCAATTCCTGGCTCCCAGTCCTCTGCTCATACCTCTAGGCAACACCTCTGGTGGTGGAGTTTCCATCACTGGCCGTTTTTTAAACGAAGAGTAGATGTTTTTTTCTAAAAAAAACTGCTCTGGTTCAAACAGGAATTACTGGGGGGATGTCCTGAATTACACAGGAGGTCAGACTAGGTTATTACAGGGGTCCCTCCTGGCCTTGGAATCTGTGAATTCAATCTCTCTACATCATAGATTTATAATTATCCTGGGAGAAATTCTGCTCCTACTGACCTCAGTGGCAAAAATCCCATTGACTTGAATGGGGCCAGGATGTCCCCTGCATTGAGGGGCCATGTGGCTTTAGGGGGAACAGCGATATAAACCCCAGTGAACTCCTGCAGTTTGGGGTTGGTCTGAAAAATAACACGGTGCCTGTTTCCTTGCCCCACGCCCATTTGATATAATCTGATGCTCTTCCAGTTTGCAGCAAGCAGCAGTGGGTGTGCTATTGGTCTGCTTTCCAAACACCTGCCCCCCCTAAAGCGCTGTTTCCCCCTGTAACCACTATCTTCCTTTTGTGGATTCCTTATCGTAAGCTAAACAAGGCTTTGGTTTAACCTAGAAACAGTTAAAGGGGCTGGGTTTTGAAGAGATACGAGCCCACTTATTAAAATGAATGTTTTACAATAAATTTGGCAAGAGGCCACCGACCTCAAATGAAAACCAGATTGAAGGACAGCGACTCCGTGCGCAGAGCGAGGGTTTTCAGAATGCGTGTTTGCGCCCACCGAGTTGTCCTCACAGACCGTGCGGGCCGGATGACTCCCAGGCATGGAAATGTGCTGGCACTTCCCCCGTGATCTTCTCGACGTCCCCGGCCAAGATTTTCAAAAGCGACTTCGGGTACCTCCGCTTTGGGGGGGGGCCTTGACTTGAGACACCCAAAAGGGGCCTGAGTCGCAGAGGGCGGGATGCTCAGGACGTTCTGAACGTCAGGGGCCTTTAAGGCGTCTCAGGTTACACACCAAAAATCCCTGAAAATCTTGGCCTTTAACCGGACAAGCACGGTCATGGCGCCAGGCGGTGAGGCTCACGCTATGCAAACTGCAGCGGCAGTAAGAGACTCCAGGAAACTACCCTAGAAGAAGGGAGTATATGTTAGTACCTGGATGGCAGCTTGTTCTTGGCAGTCTCCCTAATGCAATTAGGTCTCTTCTTTAACCTGGAGGGGCAGTGTTGGATTTCAGTGCCAGATGCCATTCTGGCCTGGTTTGCTGTGGGCTTCTCCCTATAATGCCTATTAAATTTCAAGAGACCATGTTTTGGGAGGGGTGGGAGCACTGTGCCAGGGGCCCCTGGTGGGAAGCCAGAGCTTTGCATAATAGTCTTACTATGCAACACATACCGGATTTATTTTTGGTATGCAAAATCTCTGCCAACTATTGACATCCTACTGGGGTGAGGGACCCACCCTCTATACTGTCAATACTCTGTACTGTCAATAGCAATGTGTTCTGGGGTGGCTAGTTATACTGCTCGTCTATTCAAATTTGAAACAAGAAGAAGATAAATACAAAAAGTGACATTAAAACATACTGTAGCCGATGGCAGTGTGACCTAGTGGATAGAACAGCAGATTGGGACTCAGGAGAGCTGGGTATGCACTGAATTGCATGACCACATGGTCAACAGGTTCAAACCAGGGCGCTTGGCAGTAGGCACCGAAATCTGTATTTAGGTCTCAGTCCTGCAATGGCCTAAGTGTGAGCAGATCCTGGCACCCATGTGGTGTTCCATTACAGTCAGCGGGTGCAGAATTAGGCCTTCATAGAGCTCATGGCAGTTTGGAGGTGTTGGCCAAGATCTACAAAGGGATTTAGGCTCCTCCAGCATTGAAATCAATGGGAGTTAGGCACCCTTTGAGCACCTGGGCCTTCAGTTACCTACATTTAATTGACTTTGGGGTGGGGGGTATGCGTGCTTGGCCCCTTTAAAAGTCAGACTACTTAGTTAAGGGCCTCAGTATGGACTGGGGGGAGCATAAATGTAGACACCTGAGTTTTTAAACGTTGCCATTGACCAGCGTCTCAGTTCCTCCAGGAAGTACATTTCTTAGCCACTTACGGAAAAGAGCTTTCCAGTAAAATAACCGAAAGATTTCAATGGAGCATGTCCGCAAAACAGCAAAGGCTTCCATTTTCAGTGATTCAGCAGGGGAGACCCTTCTTAACAGTCATTAATGCCTCAGTTCATTCCCCACACACCACAGGTCACCCCTCATGTCAGGGGATCACCAGAAGGATGTTAGTACCTCTGCAGTTTTGCAGGGAGACCCACAAGGTCACAGGTCAGGCTACAATGGCGTAGCTCTGAAGCACCCATGCTAATGATCAGACGATAAGGGCAGACTTTGGCTGTGATCCTACATGCACCGGGATTCTGTACGGGTGGGAATGTTGTCAAGAATGAAAGCAGGCCGACTGGGTCCTATTCCCACTTTGCTCCTTGTCTTATTAGGCAAGTCACTTCTCTTCTTTGTCCCTCGATCTCTCCACCTGTGACGTGGGGACAAGAACACAACACCCACCCCGTGGAGCTGCAGGGCTAATCCAATGCAGAGAGGTTGTGAGGTTGAGCTGTAAAATGTCTTGAGATCCTTGAAATAGTAGCTGCAGGGGTAGTACAACGTACCATGATTATGTACACACACGCACAGGGCGGCGATGGATAGCATCGGCTCTGAGACAGAGCTGCAACCAGGCCTCCTTTATTAAGAGTCAGAATCGATCATACTTACTCACAGCAGAAGCCATTCGCACATCTGTTAACTATCACCAGCATTGTCATTCTCTCACTCTGCTATTTTTTTCCCTTACTAATTTTAAAACTTAAGAAGCAAGACATAATGCACCGCATAAAACGTGTTAGCAAGACAAGGAGACTAAATTAGTCCCAGGTGGGTCAGTGTGGGGCTGTTTCCAGGGGCCCAGTTTTAGCAGCAAGGCATCCCTGTAAGTAACGCACGGAGCTGACAGGGTGCAGAAAAGACCAAGAGTCGGTTCCCTTCTACCATGAGATTGTCTCCTGGCCTGGAGACTAAGGAGAAACCCATCAGCAAGTTGCTCTGCGCCCTGTGAGCGTTCATTTTAGAAGGGATGCGTGGATGCCCTTTTGGTGGTCCAGCGTGCTTTGCAGCAGGGGCTGGTAATTACTCTGGACAATTAAACTGAAGTTCCTGACCACATCCACCCACCATTTTGTACTTGGGCTGATCCGACCTTTCACACTGTCCCTCAGTGCCTTGGTCAAGGTGACAGTGGCCAGTGCCGCTCTACAGAAATGGAGGCTCCTTTCGGAGGACTTGTTCCAGTTTGGTCAGCAACAGGCAGTAGCTGTTTTGGGTTTTTTTATTAATCTTCCATCTCCAGCAAGAAGAGCTAAAAGGGGCACAAAGGCCTAGTGAACATAGGAGGGGTCCAGAGAGTTCGATTCTCTTTCAACCTCTATCACTGACTTCCTCTGTGACCGTGGGCAAGTCAGAGAATCGTAGGACTGGAAGAGACCTTGAGAGGTCACTAGTCCAGTCCCCTGCACTCATGGCAGGACTAAGTATTATCTAGACCATCCCTGACCATCCCTGACAGGTGATTGTCTAACCTTCTCTTAAAAATCCCCAATGATGGAGATTCCACAACCTCCTTGGCAATTTATTCCAGTGCTTAACCACCCTGACAGTTAGGAAGTTTTTCCTAATGTCCAACCTAAACCACCCTTGCTGCGATTTAAGCCCATTGTTTCTTCTCCTATCCTCAGAGGTTAAGGAGAATAATTTTTCTCCTTCCTCCTTGTAACAATCTTTGATATACTTGAAAACTGTTATCATGTCCCCTTTCAGTCTTCTCTTCTCCAGACTAAGCAAACCCAGTTTTTTCAAACTGCCCTTGTAGGTCGCGGTTTCTAGAGCTTTAATTATTTTTCTTGCTCTTCTCTGGACTTTCTCCAGTTTGTCCACATCTTTCCTGAAATGCGGCACCCAGAACTGGACACAATACTCCAGTTGACGCCTAATCAGCGTGGAGTAGAGCGGAAGAATTACTTCTCGTGTCTTGCTTACAACACTTCTGCTAATACATTCGAGAATGATGTTGGCTTTTTTTGCAATAGTGTTACACTGTTGACTCACATTTACCTTGTGATCCACTATGACCCCCAGATCCCTTTCCACAGTGCTCCTTCCAAGGCAGTCATTTACCATTTTTCATGTGTGCAATTGATTGTTCCTTCCTAAGTGGAGTACTTTGCCTTTGTCCTTATTGAATTTCATCCTATTTTCTTCAGACCATTTCTCCATTTTGTCCAGATCATTTTAATTTTAATCCTATTCTCCAAAGCATTTACACCCCTTCCCAGCTTGGTATTGTCCACAAACCTTATAAGTGCACTCTCTATGCCACTGTCTAAATCATTGATGAAGATATTGAACAGAACCGGACCCAGAACTGATCCCTGCAGGACCCCGTTCAATATGCCCTTCCAGCTTGACTGTGAACCACTGATAACTACTCTCTAGGAACAGTTTTCCAACCAGTTGTGCACTCACCTTATAGTAGCTCCATCTAGATTGCATTTTTTTTTTAGTTTGTTTATGAGAAGGTCATGCGAGACAGTATCAAAAGCCTTACTAAAGTCAAGATATAGCACGTCTACCACTTCCCCCCATCCACAAGGCTTGCTACCCTGGCAAAGAAAGCTATTAGGTTGGTTTGACAGGATTCATTCTTGACAAATCCATGCTGATTGTTACTTATCACCTCATTATCTTCTAGTGTTTGCAAATTGATTGCTTAATTATTTGCTCCATTATCTTTCTGGGTACTGAAGTTAAGCTGATTGGTCTGTAATTCTTCAGGTTGTTCTTATTTCCCTTTTTATAGATAGGCACTATATTTGCCCTTTTCCAGTCCTCTAGAATCTCTTCCATCTTCTATGACTTTTCGAAGAAAATTGCTAATGGCTCAAATGCCTCCTCAGTCGGCTCTTTGATGTATTTCATCATGCCCTGGTGACTTGAAGACATCTAACTTGTCTAAATAATCTTTAACTTGTTCTTTCCCTCTTTTAGCCTCTGATCCTAGCTCATTTTCACTGGCATTCACTGTGTTAGATGTCCGATCGCTACTAACCTTTTAGGTGAAAACTGAAACAAAAAAGTCACTTAACACTTCCGCCATTTCCACATTTTCTGTTATTGCTCCCCCCCCCGCACATTGAGTAATGGGCCTACCCTGTCCTTGGTCTTCCTCTTGCTTCTAACGTATTTGTAGGAAGTTTTCTTGCTACGCTTTATGTCTCTACCTAGCTTAATCTTCTTTTGTGCCTTGGCGTTTCTAATTTTGTCCCTACATACCTGTGAATCCTGGGGCTCACTAGAATGAATGGTCAGCCTCCCTCCGATGAGGGAGCAGGCCACAGGCCCAGGAATGAACTATAGACAGAGGACAACAAATGAAAATACAGGGACAGGAGTGAGGGGAACAGGTACAAAATGATGGACTCAGAAGTGACCACAGAGCTTCTCTCCTGAGGCTGCCAACAAAGGGGCCAAATAATGTCCGCTGCAGTCGTGATTTAGCGAGGTGCTAGACTGAGGTCACCAGGCCATTCATGGAGGAGCTACAGATTGCTATCAGCCTGCACCTGGATTCGAACAGGCGACCTAGTACTGAAAGGCCTTATAGCACATTAACTGCAGTGACCCTCCCAGGGTTCCCCTTTGTAAAATGGGGACGATACCTCCCAGTTTAAGTAGTTAACACTGGGGAAGGGCTTTGAAGATGAGGAGCATGTTAAAATTGCTTTTGTGCTGCTGGCATAACGCCACCGCATACAAGATTATTTATTATATATTTCGACTACAGTAGTGTCTAGAGCCCCAACCAAGGCTTGTGTCTTTGTCTTGATTAGTTTATAGTCTAAATAAACAAGCATTCCCCCACCCCTCCTGTTTTACAGATGTGGCGCTGAGGCACTGCAAGCTTAAGTGACTTGCCAAAGTCACACACACAATGTGTAGCAAAGCCAAGAACTGCAGGCAGATCTCCCACGTCCTAGGCCAGTGCCTTAACCGCAAGACCATCACTCCTCCCCTATAAGGAGCATAATAAAAGCACACAAATAACCACCCAGCATTACAGTGCCCTTAAGGTCCCCTGAATGGAGCACATTCAACCAGGAGAGCTAGAGCGAAGGTCTCTCTCTCACCCACCCACACCCACACCCCTCCTTCCCTCTCTTACAATTAATTCACGAAGCTGCCGAGAGGACAGAAATCCCCCTCGGGTGAGCTAAGGACAGCTTGAATTTTGAGTCTCCCTTCTTGTGTGGGTGAAAGCCAGATCCTCAGTGCAACTTTAATGTCGTTTCTTTTGTGGTTTAATTTCCGCTGTAGCTCCATCTGTCTTAAAACTGTAGGAGCTTCGACACAATAGACCCAAGAGGCTGCTTTAGAGCCATCACCGTCTATTGTGCAAGTGTGTAATTACAGACTCTTTCGCATGCACATGATTCCCTTGGCAGCTTATGAAAGCTCTCCTCGGGGTTGTACTGACCCGCATAGTGCTGGCCGCAGGAGGGAGTTTTAGTTTGCAGATCACTGGCTAAGAGAGCAGACTTTAACTATGGGCAGACAGGCCAAAAGCTAGAAATCCTTATGCAACAGTCATTGTCACAGATCACGGCTTGTGCGCTCTCGCCTGTTGTTATAAATGCAGAAACAGGCCTGGTTTACAACGGGGAGTTGCTCTAGTTCCAGTTAAACCTGCTTTAAAGCTACAGTTTGCACCAGTGACTCTTACTCCCACTCTGCTGGTACAAACCGCAGCTTTGTGCCCACGAGGGGTCTGTGCTGATGCAGCTACAGCAGTGTCTTAGGATGGACGGCACGGTCCCCGGTGGACAAGGCCTCAGCCTCTCCCAAAGGTCTTTGCAGAGTCCCGACCTCGTTAACATCATGGCCAAGTCACATTCAGCGTTTCATTGGGGCAAAATAACAGGTCGCTTCTCGGGCCTCTGTTCAAATCCCGGCCTGATGGGCAGGGACAGGCCGTTGCTAGGGTGATGACTCTTCAGTGGCTTGTGTGAAATGCGCTTGTCTCAGCTGAGACAAGCAGTGAGCGAGTGGCTGCAGCACACACACACACACACACACACTCTCTCTCTCTCCCTTCCCCCCCCCCCCGAACTGGCTTGCTGATTGGCAGTTTCAGCAAGGACTGGATGGGCTGAGAAGATGGAATGGTCATCTCGCCCTTGAGAGTCGGCCTGCCCGGGCAGTGTGGGAGAACTTTGCCCTGTGCGATACCTGTCCTGTGGGAGGACTTTTTCCTCCATAACTGTCATTCCAGGTCCTTCCCCTCCTGAACACCATGTCCTCCTCCATGGAGGACTCATTGAAGAGGGGCCCAAACCAAAACCCCAGGCCCACATGCCCCCAGGCCAGGTGGGAGGGGCGACCAAACCTTATTTCAATATTCCACCCTCCTTGAACCTTTCCCCACCCACTGAGGCCCTGGTAGCCACTCTAGTTGAGGCCCATTCTCCTTTACTATTAATTATGGAAAAGAAAAGGAGGATTTGTGGCACCTTAGAGACTAACCAATTTATTTGAGCATGAGCTTTCGTGAGCTACAGCCACTTTTATGCATCCGATGCAGTGAGCTGTAGCTCAGGAAAGCTCATGCTCAAATAAATTGGTCAGTCTCTAAGGTGCCACAAGTCCTCCTTTTCTTTTTGGAAATACAGACTAACACGGCTGCTACTCTGAAACCTATTAATTATGGGTTATTTACATTGAGGTAATGCCTAGGAGCGCTAGTCATAGATCAGGAGCCCATTGTGCTAGGTGCCATACGAACACTGAACACAGAGATGGCCCCCGCCCCAGAAAGCTAGGGAACCCTGTTGACTCTACATCCTGTTCACTTGTGGGGTTTGCCCCTGGACAAGGCAGGGCATTCTCTCCCCAGCTCAAAGCATCCTGGGTAACATTTTTTAAAATGTCTAAGGTGCAGGGCTTCAAAGATATTTAGGCATCCAACGCCTCGTGAAAGTCAGACATGGGCTCCTAAGTCTCTTAAACACTTTTGATCTTCCCCACATCTCATTGCCTCCTCCCCAGCTCTCCAAGCCCAGTGCAGCTCCGGGCAGCAGAGAGAAGATGGCCTCTGGCTATTCAGGGTGCTAACCCTGCAGCTCCATGCCCAGTCCTTTGTATTTATTGATTATCCTCTCCCTTGTTGAGCAGACCCTCCTAGAAACTTGAACAGGAACACTTTATTCTCTAAAAAGAAAAGGAGGACTTGTGGCACCTTAGAGACTAACCAATTTATTTGAGCATGAGCTTTCGTGAGCTACAGCTCACTTCATCGGATGCCTGTTAACTCGCCTTCCCCATTGTGTAAGTGTGGGAGGGAAATGCAACAACTTCCGCTGACGTATGCGCCTTGCCCTGCCCAAACACCTTTGTTTGTGCCCTGGCCTCATCTAGATCCACACAGCTCTGGGGCAAGTGTCTTTTTGAGTCTAAGTGCTCCTGTGGAGACAGCTCAAACCCTTGCAATTTTGTCGGTCCTGCCTAGAGTTAATGTTAAAAAGAATATCAGCAGTATTGTAACTTAACAGTTAGGGGCTAGATCCTCACCTGGTGTCAATCAGCGTAGCTCCATTGACTTTGGGAGAGCTACGCTGATTGACACCAGCTGCTGTTCTTTATTATTTGTATTGCGATAATGCCTAGGAGCCCAGTCACGGAACAGGGCTCTGCCGTGCAAGGTGCTGTACAAACCCATAACAAAAAGGCGGTCCTTTCTCCAAAGGGATTACAGCCTAAATAATTTCTGTTCTTAGGCCCCAACCCATCTGCCTTTATTCACTCAAGCAGCCCTACTGAAGTAAATGGGCTTATTCCCAATTCATGTGAGTAAGGGTGGCAGGTTCAGAGTCTTTTACACTGGTATAAATTCAAATTAGGTCCATTTAAGTCAGTGGAATTGCTCTGACTTTACACCATGTTACTTACAGCAAGATTTGGTCCTTAGATGCCAGAGCCTATCCTCCAGCTGTGAGCCGGGGCACTCTGCATTGGGTAAGTCCCTCTCGTAGCAGGTTTTCAAGCCCGCTTGCGGGATGAAATGAGAGCTAGGAAGAGACAGCCAGTCCCTTCTCCTGGCTAACGCTGGATCATTCTGGAAATCATAATGTTCCAGACAACGGAGCTTCTGCCGCTGCCCTGGGCTCACCCACATCTCCTGACTTTTCAACATACATTGGCCCTGCCTTAACTTCTTCCTAAACTGGACACCTCTCGCCCCCAGTCCTCTTTGGTGTTCATGCCCTTCAAATATGTTACCCTGTTACCTATCATCTAGGGGTGGAACCCTACCTACTGTTGCTGCTGTCCCACCTTGGTCTATTAGACCCATCTAGTGCAGACATCTTTGTGGCCAGGATTCGCAGGATGGTGGCACAAATCGCAGGAGAGATGGTCCTTCCCTTCCAGAGTAATTCTGGCCCCTGGCACCCATATAAACATCTGATCTGCCCCACCAGCGCGATGGGCCTGAACCAAACTCCTCGGTGTGAATGTTTTTGCCAAAATGGGCAATCGTGGATCACATGCACACGTACGGATCTGCATGAGCATCTTTTGGGGGGCACAGTTCTGGGGGTTCCTTTGAAGCCCATTGATTTGGGGGGGGATACACATAACATCCAAATATCTACATAGGCTTTTGGGCATCCCCACCGGAGAAGCAGCTCTGGGTAGGGCCCCTGCCTCCTGGCCCACAGAACGGGTTGCTTGCGCCCTTCCCCGACACCACAGCAAGGTCTATGGCAGTGCAGGGCGGGGGCTGGTGGTTTCTGACGGGTGCAGACTGCAGCTTCGTACTCGGCTGCTGCCTGTCAGTGACTGGAAGGCAAAGACCCTCACGGGACAGCTTTGGCCTCCTCTTTGGTCCCGGCTTTCGCTGCTCTTTTTAAACAGACACTTTCCCCCAGCAAAACTGGCAGCCTGTAAAAATGTGTCAGTGTTTCAGTTTTTTCACAGTTAATGAGGTGAAACATCCTCGGAAACATTCGGCTGTAACGTTGCTACAGTAGCGGAGACCTGCTTCCCCCCGCGGGGCCCCCCCCCAATTTTTTTTTCCATGTACTCTACTTGCGCTGGAGAAGTTTCCGTAGGATTCAGCAATTCTTCAGCCTCTCCCCCTTCCACACGCACTTCGCTTGGCTCCATTCTGAGCCTGGGCCCTTCCACAATGAGCTCGTGCGTTGCTCTTTGTTCGAAATCTCACCACAGAGTGGAAAAAGCCAGAGCGGCAAGCGGGCTGGTTATTGATATGGGAGCCAAGTCTCGGGGCTTCTTGCATATTTCCTTCGGTCGGGTGGTTTTGCTTCATTTCTTAACAGTGCCACATGCCTTCAGCCCGACGCCACTGTTGATGGCCAAAGCTTCTCCCTAGTAGATGTTGACCGTCAGCGCCAACGGTACACCTATTGGGATGATTATTCCCCCACCCCCATCCCATGTGATGGCAAGGGGGAGTGACCCGTTGCATCCAGCCATGGAGCTCCAAGCCAGTGTTTGTGGCTTGGCAATGCCGCACAGAGCTGCGCACACTTGATCCTGGCAGGATGCAATCAGCCAGAATATTCCATGTATGATTTATGCAACCAGCACAGTGATCACTGCTATGAAAGCTCCCCCCTTAATCCACAAACGCATTTCTGGAGACGGAGTAGCCCATGAGGGACGGGGCTGATTGGGAGTTGGCTTTTGGCAGGTGGGGTGGAAAAGAGGCGAGGATAAGCATTCATTTGATAGCTAAACATTTTTTTCCTGCCCGGCCTCAGGAGAGGTCTAAAGCCAGATCTCTGCAGAAGGAAAGTGTGTGTGTGTGTGGGGGGGTGCAATTCCTGCGCTCGCATGACAACTCTATTGGCTGAGGGTTTAGCTTTCTCTCCACTTCTTACACATGCCCAGAAGTGAGCTTAATGTATGTCTACACTGGAGCTGGGGTAGACGTACCCATCCTAGCTGCAATCACTTAGTGTAGCCACGGCTGCATGGGCAGTGAGATGGGCTAGCTGCCCCGTCTGAAGCCCTTGGAACATACTTGGGGCAACCAGCCCACCCTGCCACCCACGCAGCTGTGGCTACATTCACTCGATCGGAGCAAGCAAGGGCACGTGTGCCCAAACTGCAGATTACATCTGCTTGCAGAGAACATCCCTTTCCATGGCAGATGGCTCCTGGGGAATGTGGGATGATTCATTAAAAGAGAGTTCATCTCAATAGGCCTGGGAGAGCCATGTCTTACTTTTGTGAATGTCCCCGGGGGCTTAACTGTGAGAGACAGGTTCAGTATAGAACTGCACATGCATCCCTGGCACATCCACAAAAACTAAGCTTGGCTCACGGATGCTGGCCAAATGGCACAGCTGGGGGTTGGCATCACCCTATATTGCACCTGGCTACATTAGAGGTGGTTCCCTTCTTTGCAACAGCTGAGTTGCTGGTATTCTTTAGTTCTGAGCCTTCATGAGGACTCAAGACAGTGTCAGTAGCAGGTTCTTGCTTTTGGGGATAGCCCACCGGAGCTTTTCTTTCTCAGCCATTAGAGCATTTAGCTCATTGCCCAATGGGTCCAGATTGAACCACTCCCTTCCTTTTCTGGGTGGGTAGACGAGGTTTCGTATTGCTGATGAAATGCCCTATAACTTATTAAATATGTGTCTAACCATATTTGGAGTTGCCAATTAGGGGCACAGTCCGGCACCACTGAAGTGAATAGGAACTTTGTGTTGGCATCAGTGGGCACAAAAATCAAGCCCTAATTGCCCAGGGCAGCTTGCTTGCGCAAAATGCAAACTCCGTGGTGCACCTGCTCTAGTCCTCACCCAAAGCCATGGAAGTCAGTGGAATGATTCCCATTGACTTGATTGGGCTTTGGGTCAAGCCCCATGGCCTTGTCTGAAAACCTGTTGCGTAACTTTGCAGCTGGAGAATACTCAGTGGACCTCAGGGAACACTGCTTGGGTCAGTTCATTTCACTCCAAGAAAGCTTCTTCAATTCCGGGATCAAGAAGTGACTTCAAACCCTGAGGCAAAACAAAAAGTGACAGCTGGGTTCCATAGAAAAGATCATTCTCTTCTTTCTCTTAGGGAAGGCAGCGTGACCTAGTGGATAAAGCACTGGACTGGGCCCCACGAGACGTGTGGTTCTAGTCCCAGCCCCGTCTCTGACCAGCTGTGTGATGCTGAGCACCTGCACCTGCCATGTCTATCTAGATTATAAGCTCTGTGGGCAAGGGCTGTCTCTCACTGTATGTACAGTCCCTGGCACAATGGGGCCCTGATCTCAGCTGGAGCCTCTAGGTGCTACAGCCGCACAAATAATTAAAAAATCTCGCTCCCTTGGCCTGCTCTTGCTCCCACTGAAGTTAACCAGAGTATTGCTTTGACCTGAATGGAGCAGGTTTGGACCTCATCCTGCAAAGTGCTGAGCAAAGTCAATGGGAGTGGAGGGTGCACAGAACCTTATGGGAAGCACTCAGTACCTTGCAGGATCCAGTCTAGTGTCAGCAAACTGATGCATCCTAATTGTTTCCCACCCCTCACCAAATCCTTCTGTGGCAGACAGTTTTGCATTCCCGGGCTGGGGGTGGCGGGGGCGCAGATATTTCCTCAGTTGAATTTTTCGGTCTAGAAGATGGAAAGCAGGTCCCAGCCCAGATAGCCAGTTTGGTTATACAAATGCAGTCAGCTTTCCAAACTAGCAGACAGCTCAAAGCACAGACACCAGCATAGTCCACAGACGCTGACCTTGGGTGTCAGCCTGCCTATACTTTTGCAATCTTGTATCTGTATTGTGTAACGCAGGCCAAATTCAATAAAAGGAATAATTGAAAACAACATCGCAGGGGCAAGCAAACACTTTCAAAAGTCAGGGCTTTCAATTACCTCTCAGGCATAATAGCTTTCATGACATAATTTTTAGAGATTAAATGTTTTTGTAGAGTATTTGGTTCCAACCATTTACATAACTGTCAAATGGGAAATTCAGTGCAGTCTAGTGGTTAGACCAGGGGACTAGGCATCTGGATGCCTGGGTCCTATTCCCAGACGACTCATGCTGTGACCTTCAGCAAGTTTCTCTCTGCCTCACTTTCCCCCCTTCTGTGGGACCCAATTCAAGAAAGCACATGAGTTAAGTCCGTTCCGATTCAAGAGAGCACCATAGCATGTGTTTGGTTTTAAACACAGCAGGTTTCAAGTTAAACAAGTGCTTCAACACTGTCCTGAACAGGAATACTTTCCTGAGCCATAATCTAAAATGGGGATGACACTGTTTAGGAAATTTGGAGTTAGAACTCCAAATCTAGTGGTTAGAGATGGTGACTTGGAGTCAGAACTCCAGATTCTGTTCCCAGCTGATTTGAAATGTGACTTGCAACAAATGACCTTACTTCCTTGTGCTCAGTTCCCCCCTTTACCTCCCTTCTGGGGAGGAATTATGATGAATTAACATCTGTAAAGGGCTTTGAGTTCCTCAGATGAAAAGTGCTGGCAAGAGAGACAATTATTATTGTTCAAGGGTTGGGGAAAAAGGACACAGAAAAACAACTCTGCAGCCCCTGGATCATTTACTCCACAGATTAATCCAAAGGGAAACATTTAAAATAGATTTCATGATTTAAGGAACAAGTTAAACAATTGCACATGAAATCTATGCGGACGTCATTGCTGTAGTTCTTTTGGTTTCCCTGAAGTATATAATGGCAGTCCACATGTGTACTGAGAAAGACCATGGGAGAAATGAAAGACATTGTTTTTCCAAAGGATTTCTTGGCTGTAAACGCCCCCCGCTGCCCTGCGGCTTTCCTGATTAAGGCCCAGTGTTAATTTGTTAAATCCACATCAAATGCCCGGAGAACCAGTTGTTTATTTTTGCTAATTCAGCCGTCTGAGATCAAATTGGGGTTTTATTTGTTAAGGATAAACGCTAATTAATAAAAGCTATTTATTTGGTTAGAGATGGCCGCAGCCTTGGGGTCATATACACCGTGATCATTATTTCAAACAAAACAAACCCAAAACGTCTCTCAACAGTTTGAAAATGGCACAAACTTAGAGGGTTGAATTTATTTGTCTTAGGAAGAATTTACAGTTAATTCCCTCCAGGCTATTTAAAACCTTAAATTATACGGAATTGGGGGCGGGGGGGGAGGAGGGGGGAAGGCTGGGATGGGAGGGAGCGAAGTGGGAGGAAGAAAGGGAGGGGAAGTGACCGTAAAGGAGATTTGATCATTTGGTTGGGTGAAAAAAATAAAACTGAAAAAGGTCTTTGGCAAACTGTTCACAACTAAATGGAATGTGTGAAATAATTGAATGGAGAAACCTGTGCTCTGCTCGGGGTTCTACATTGCAACGCAACCGGGCGAGATGTAACTTTAGCTTTTAGAGATGTGGGTCTGACATCCCCCCTCCCTCCCAACCAGGCCAGAGATGCAGGAGGAGGAGTGTTGTGTGTTCACACCAAATCAGAATGGTGTCAGGGTGGAAGCTGCTGTACCGGGAATGGGCTGCACATAGCGAGGAAGGGGACGTGTGGTTAAAGCCGTCTGAGAGCATGTGGCCAGAAGGGACCACCCGACCATCTAAGTCTGACCTCCTGCGTGTCACAGACCACCAGCACCCCCCCAGCGCCCGCACACCAAGCGGAACTGAGATTGAAATAGGAACAGAGGGAGCTCTTCCGGCACCAGCCAGTGTCTCTCGCACCGGTCCCCAAAGCCAGGGGACGAGGGGCGCCCTCCTGCTCCCCCCACTCTGCCTTATTTTAACCCCCAGGCTCATTTCTACCCCCTAGCCCACAGCGGTAGAACCATTCGACAGGCGCTACACTAGCACTGGGGCTGACAATTTTGGCCCCCGCCCCCTCCACCCCTGCTAGGGGTTCCCAAAACCTTCCCAAAGCTGTCGGGCACCAGGAGCTGAGCTTAGCAGCCTACAGGGATCAGAACCCCTGCATTCAGGGCCTTGCCTGAGTGGCAAGATTAGGCCTTAAATAAACACAGATGGCCTAGTTTTCAGATATCCATCCCCTGTTGACTTAAGGTAGCTCAGCCCCTGAGAAATCAGGCCATTCCCCCTTAGATTCATCTCAAAGCAAGAACTAGGGGAGGCAGTTTCCACTTGGAAGGTGCAGAAAAGCACTGAGGGCCGTAAATTCCATTATAAAAATCTCCCCTTTCCACACAAGGTGACGATGGCCGGGTGCCCGGTTTTCAACTGAAAAGTCCAGTCAAAAAGGGGACCTGACAATGTCCGGTCAGCTCTTCTGACCGGACACCTAAAGTCTGGTTACTGTGGGTGGGGGAGGCACTGGGTCATTACCCGTGCCAGTCCCTACTCAGCCAGGGCCACCTCCTACCTGCGTTGGCGGCTGCAGTTCCCAGCCCCAGCAAAGCAGGTGAGTACTTTCTGCCTTGGGCAGGGGAGTTGGAAGGGAAAAGCAGGGAGCTAAGAGGTGTGAATGGGGACAGGACCTCGGGGGTGAAGAGGCAGGACAGGGGAGGTTCCGACACTCCTGCTGCAGTGTCCGGTTTTTAAATATTATCAAGTTGGCAACCCTAGTGAGGCCTACAGGAATAGTACACTTGCCTGAATGAAAGGGAATTGCCACCTCTCCCCAAATACGGGCACAACTCTCCCATGGAGCAGGGAAAGTCCATGTAGATAAGGCACATTTAGAAATTGAGACATTCCACTCATTGAGTTCCAACATGTAAACGGATGTAATTTTAATGCAAATCTAAATAAATAATAATAATAGATTCAGATTGCCTCTATCATGGCTGCATTGAGTTCATTAATCCCTTGTGAACAGCGGTCATAAATCAAATCTGAAACCGTGGTGGAAATGTAGGGAAAATTCCCTTTCTGATGGCACATAGTGCAACTTTCTACTACTAATAGCCTAGGAGGAGTTCCAGGGTTAAAATCCCTCACTACATATATATTTAACCATGACCCAGATTTGCTATAATACCTGGTTTTCTAGTCTCAACTCAGCAAATAATTGTTAAAGAAAACTGCGAGGAGCACAGAGGAGAGGTGCAAACTCAGCAGAGCAGCCTTGAGCTGCTTAGAAAATGAACATCACAATACCACCTTAGGGCCTGATCCTGCAGTCTCAGTGACTCCAAACTGGCATGTTACCCGGGTAAGGAACACAGGATCAGGCCTGTATCTTGACAGAGCAGTTTTCCTACAAGCCACAGGTCCGAACCTGCTCTCACTGAAGCTAAACAATAAAACTTGCATAGATGCGGCGGGACAAGGATCGGACTGTCTGACATGCTTTATGGGGTTGCCTGATAGCATAGCAGTGTTAAGTAAAGAACGGCCAGGACGAGGACAAAGGGAGAAGAGGCAAAGGAGAAAAGTGAGGCTATCCAATGGGATGATCAAGATTAATTTAAGAAGAGGGCCATAAGGGCTGTGATTTGCAAAGGAGCCTTAGAGGGTTAAGCCCCAAAGTAAAATGTTCAGAAGCACCTGATGTCTACACAGCATATCGTAGCGTGGGTAGGGCGCAGCCGTTCTATCTTTAATCTAGCTAGTGTGGGTAACGAGCCAGGCAGACGTGGTGGCACGGGCTTCAGCACAATCTCGCACCCAGACCACAAACCTGTCAGGGAGCATGGGGACACACATTGGTTGCTAACCATACTGAAGCCTGTTTCACCATGTCTACGCTGCTATTGTTACCAGTGCAGTGGTACGTCTCCCATGCTACAGTCATATGTTCCCTTGAAGCATAGCTGTACCCTAAGAGACTTAGGAGCCTGACTGAGGCACTTGGGAAGCTAAGTCCCATTGACTTTCCAATGAAACTTCGGCTCCTAAGTGTCTAAGTCCCTTTTTGAAAAATGGGACAGGCTCCTAAATCATTTAGGTGACTTTGAACTTTTTATCCCATTTATCCCACAAGCTTGAAAATCCCTCAAGCTCAAGTCTTTTGGAATGATTTACTATTTGGATGAGATTTTCAAAACCCTCTAAGTGACTCAGGAATACAAGTTCTACTGAAAGCCAATGTCCACTGGGCACTTTTGGAAATTCCAGCCTTTGTTGTTAACACTCCCCCGCAATGAGTGGGCTAGATTTAGTGTTAAACAGAAACAAGGTTCTAGTTTGTGCAATGTCTGAGACAAACACACAAACTTGTTACAAAACGACAGCTTAATTCCATGTCTCGTATATTCCATTTAACGTGATTTCCCCTGGGGAATATAGTTTTCATCTCAGCGTTACTGAGCAGTCTCGCTTTCCCTTTTTATCCTTGCAATGTCATCTTTCATTATTCGGTAATATTATCCCTCCTTCCCCTCTTTATTTTTTCCCCTCAGAGGAAATTGTAATCAGCAGAAAATAAATACACCATACAAAAAGTGGCCACAGGAAGGGGGAATGTTCACATGTCCCCTCTGACCTCTAGGTTGGACAATCAACCCAGTCAGTATCTCCAAGTGAGCCAGACAGTAACCAAAAAAAGACAAATGCAAACTTGCAAATTCTGTCCATCATTTCAACCCCCCTTTACCCCCTAATACGAGGCCTACGAAGTCCTTCAGGAGGAAAAGAAATCCAGTGCCGAGCTATTTCTGCCATTCCAAAATTAACAAGTCTTATTCTTGGAAGAGCGTCAGGATGGGAACACACGTTCTAATTCCTTGGTGAAAATCACAGAGAAGCCAGTTAAATCACTTTTCCTCCTGTGCGTCTAAAGCTCAGAAGCGAATAGGGTTATCTTATGGCACAGCGGCCTTTGGCATGAGAAAGTAATGGCTGGATGGTCAGAGTTAGCTGTGGATTTCATGTAGGATTTGTGACTGCAGATGGAAATAGGATCTAGTAGGTTTATCCCCCTACCCCACCCCGCGAAAGGCACAAAAATGGAACGTTTAATGACATTCATTTTTTAATGTTGATTTCAGCTCTATATTTTTATAGAACGGGTGATCGCTCCCAACCTTGCACACCATAAACCTGTCAGACACATGCCATCAGCAATTAGAGTGGCATTTATCTGGTCCTACAGATCTGGAGTAGGGGCAAGGCTCCAAAGCATGAGCTAATTGAGAAAAGATGCTGATTCATTATGGAGCAGGAGAACCCTGTCTCTGGGCTAATTAGAGGAATCAGACAGGTACATTTGGACCATGAGCGGCCTCGTGTGCAATCAACAGATGGGATTTTCTTTTTTTAAAGAGGGAAAAACCATCACTTAATGGAGAATTGATCTGGAAGCAGAAGGACCTATGTAGCATTCAGGAACAATCTTTCAAGGGAAGGTTTGATTAGGTGAGGAAAGGCTTTCACCAGCTAACAATAGCTTTTAAGAATTTGCCTGAAATGTGCTGCATGGTTTTGCGGCTCAGGAGAAGATCTCACTTGCACATGGTTTAGGGACACATTTAAACTAGCAGAGGGGCCTGAACATAAAAACTGGACCCGTGCGCCCCCAGACTTTACAGCTCTTTAAAAGCCCCGACACAAAACGGTCCACCCCATTCCAAAACACGGAAGGGGGGCAGGGTGTAATCCATATCGGAATCTTGCAGCTTGGGCCCATCTCCCATGCAAATCCCGCAGGGAAATCGTTTTACACAGCGGGTCTGTGGTAGCGGCTGACCCCATTTCCATTGAATTCCATGTGAGGCTTTGTGTTGATTTCAATGGGAGACAGATCAGGAGTCCTGCTTTGCTAGGAGGGAAAGAGGGCAGACAGGCTGGGTGCTGCTGAGAGCACATTCTCCGCATGCCATTCGAAGAGTTAAATCTATAGGTACTGCTCCCTCAGTCTTTCAGCAGAGCACCCGGGAAGCTATCGCTCATGGGAAAGCCCTACAGGCAGATTTGAATAAGGATCAACCCAGCTGGGTTCTATAGAAATCACCATAAAACCCTATACCATTTAATAGAGAATGAGATCCTCTTTCTATAATTTGTCCATTAAACCCTATCGGGTGGTTGATAAATCCCATAGGGAGCTTATTGCTCTCTATTAAATTCTGTAGGGCTTTTCCATCAGGGATGGTTCCTGCATGCTCGCCCAAGTCAATCCCAGGTTCTGGGAGGAAGCTGGGATGGCAGTAATCGGCCATATTTTTTTTAATCCTGAGGCTCATTAGCTTGCTGTATGAAAACAAAACCAAAAAAGGAGTGAAACTAAAAGGGGCAACTGTAAAATAGAGATTGGCAGTGAATTTGAGGCTCTCGACAGAACCAAGGGCTGGAGGGAATTCTTGGAATTTTATTTGGGATGCAAAGCTCAGTGGAGCCTAGACTGTGGTCTCCTGGGCGGGGCGAAGAGTGTCTTTCTCTCTCGGCTTTTGGACTCAACTTGTGTTTATTTCAGATTGAACCAAACACGTGTCACCTTTCATAACATTCTCCCCCACCCCCATCCTGGAGCGTCCCAAACACAGCCGTGCTCAGCTTCTACCAGCCCCAGGGTCCCTCTGTCCTCAGAGGGGTTTACAGGGGCAAACAAAGGATGAAACTTACCTGGAATGCAAAGATGTGTGACTTAAATGATCAGAAAGTGGCAGTGGATAAGGAACTCCCCCCCTCTATTCGGACAACTACACTTCGGGCCCATGGTAGCTGAGGTCACCTTTCTTTCTACAGCCCATCAAGGGAGTTCCCATCTCACCATCCAGTCATGGGGAGGGTGGTCTCAATGGACAGCTCCCTTCCACTATCCCCTGGACACCTACTTGTTTTGGCTGAGGCAGAGGGATGAGTCTACCCTGACACAACACAAGACCTATTTAGTCACGTGTGTGGTGGAGCTGCACCAATAATAGGCCGGGGAGTACGGTGCGTGCTGGGTTTTGAGCCTGGGCTGTGGATTGTGAGAGGCCATTCCTACAAGGTGCAGAGCGTTCTCACTGCCTGTAATGTGTAGTGGTTCCTAATGATGGACAGTGTCCAGGGGTCTCAAGCCTCAATGTGCATTGGAAAGAAAGCACCAAAGCCTCATCTTACACCAGGCCATTGTCAGCACCAGCCACAAACCTAACCCCTCATTCTTGGCGATTTCAATTGCCACTTAGAATCATAGAATATCAGGGTTGGAAGGGACCTCAGGAGGTCATCTAGTCCAACCCCCTGCTCAAAGCAGGATCAATCCCCAATTATTTTTGCCCCAGATCCCTAAATGGCCCCCCTCAAGGATTGAGCTCACAACCCTGGGGTTAGTAGGCCAATGCTCAAACCACTGAGCTATCCCTCCCCACTTCCCCAGGGTAACCACCGCATGGTTGTCAGGATTCCTGACTTGAGCCAGGGAGAGCTGCCTCTGGAATTATGACCTAAATTAGGATTGCCAACCCTCCAGGATAGTCCTGGAGTCCCCAGGGATTAAAAGATTAATCTTTAATTAAAGATTAGGTCATGCAATGAAACCTCCAGGAATACGGCCAACCAGAACTGGGAACCCTGGACCTGATAGCAGTGGCGGCTTCAGTGGAGGTCCATGGCTGCAACTGCACCCATAGAAATCGGGCCCAGATTAACCCGCGTGCAATGGGTGCACTTGCACAGGGGCCCCTGTCTCAGGTTTGGGCCTGGCCACCCCTCCAGAGGCAGCCGGGCCAAACCTGAGTGACAGCGCTGTGGCCCTGTGCACCAAGTCACAATGCCTGGAGAGGGGCAGCTGAGCCCGGCCCCGTGTGAAAGGAGTCACAACCGCTGAGTGAGTCACTCTCCATGCCCCTGGGGCCTCCCCTCCGTGCTCAGCCAGGATTAGGGTTGCGATGCTGGGACGGAGGTGCTGCTGCGGGTGGTCGGTGCCCCCTGGGAGCAGGTGCTCATTGAATGGGGAGGCTACATCCACCCCGGCTTGATAGCCACAGGCAGAGCAGGGCTGAAGTAGGCTAGGCTTGGTCTAGTCATTATTAAAATGGGAATGTCCCCAAAGTCTCTATCCGACCATATCAGTGATCCTCAGTGCTCCAGGCTACGGAGAGAGACTCTCAAATACAAAGGACAGCAAAGAAAGGGTCCACCCAGAAATTAGCAGCACAGATGCCTACTCTCAGTTTCCTTAACTGATAAAGCAGACAGCACAGACCAGTAATTAGGACAAGGGCTCAGGAGTCTTAGGACACGTCTACACAGCAGAAGAAACCCCCCAAACCAACCAACCCACAGCAGCGAGTCTCAGAGCCCGGGTCAACTGGCTTGGGCTTGTGGGGCTAAAAATAGCAGTGTAGATGTTTGGGCTTGGATTGGAGACTGGACTCTGAAACCTGGCAAGGCAGGGAGGGTCTCAGAGTCCCACACATTGAGCCAGTTGACCCAGGTTCAGATTCACTGCCACATGTCTTTTTCTGCAGTGTAGGCAGACCCTCAGGTTCTAGTCCCAACTTTGTTAAGGACTCACCGTGTGACCTTGGTCAACTCACTTCACCTTTGTGTGCTTCACTTGGCCCCTTTGTAACACAGGGGTAATGCCTACCTTTGTAATGTGCTTTGAGATGCTGGAGCACCACAAAGGGTTATAACAACAGCCATGCACATTTCTACCACCTCACTCACCTGAGATTAGGTGTTTTTTGAGGGGGGGGGTTGATGGTCATCCAAATTATCTTTAGTTTGTCATCAGCATGGTAAAAGTAGGAATCAAATCAAATTGGATTACGTTGCCACATTGTATCAGATTCATGGTGCATATACTCCAGTATCCTGTTACTGACAATGGCCAGCACCCAACGTCTCAGAGAAAGGTGCAAGAAACCTTGCAGTAGCAATGGAGTAAGGCACACAAGTTTCCATCTAGCCCTCAGTAGTTAGAGGGTGGCATGAGGGTTTATATTCCTTCCAGGAGATTTGGTGACCGGGCTGGTACCATCTCATGACAATTTTGCAAAGCTGCATTAGAAGCCTTTTAGCGAGAGGCAACGATTTCTCACATCATAGGCTCTAACTTTGACATAAAGCAGAGAAATCCAATGCAACTCTGCTGTAAATCCATGGGATGTCATAAAACTATTAACATTTCAAACCTTTCAAAAATACTTTCCCGCCATTGGCACAAATTGAACCCAGATGCTCTGCTAATGGAAAGAATAACGGAACAATACTCTGTTAAAGAATTAAAAACAACAACATACTTTCCCCACTGGGCCTCTGCAGGCAACTGACCGTGTCCTCCAGAACCAGTCTCCATCAGCCTGCCCCATCTCATGTGATGCTGGCGACAAAGAATGAAAGAACGTTACATGGATGAAGGCCCAAGATGCGCCATACTCAGGTCTGGATCTGGGCCAAAAAAGGCAAACGGACCAGTGGCAGGCTTAAGGTTCAAAATTTCATGAGCCACAAAGATGGAAACAAATGCTGGGTGTGAGTAGAAATCTCAGAGGCTTGGTAACATTTGTTTCTAGCACTGGCTGGCCATGAGATCTTTCACCTTAAAAATCATGTCCTTCTAATTACCCTCCTGTTCCTTCCCACGTCGCAGACAGATGTAGCTGCTGCTATTTGAGGAACTGCTGGCAGGGGAGCTGGAACCATTTTTATAGGGAGAGTGCTGAAAGCCATTGGACAAAACGGTCTAATATATCATTGCTATTATTACTTCAAGCCAGGGAGTGTGGCTGCATCCCCAGTACGACTAGCTCCTGCACCCCTGATGGCTGGTGTTAAGAGACTAAGACCCACATTTGCAGACGTGGCCACGGATTTTGGGTGCTTCCATTTTTGGGTGCCCAACTTGAGACATACTGGGGCCTGATTTGCTACTGTGCCGAGCTCCCACAGCTCGCATTGACTTCAGCAGGACTTGTTGGCACTTGTCACCTCTGAAAATCAGGCCCCAAGCATCTGATGTGGGGCTTCCAAAACTTTAAGCATCTGAAATTGGTGGCCACTTTTGGGAATGTTAAGCTTCATACTTACATAGCACTTGGCATTTGTTAACTAGTTAAACCCTTTCCCTATTCATCCCCCACGAGGTAAGTACTACCCCTGTTTCACCCCTGAGAGAAACTGAGGCACAGAGAGGGGATGAGACATGTCCAGTGTGCCATGAGACACAGCCAGTGGCAGAGCTCGGACTGGAACCGAAGAACTGCTTCTCCTTCCCATGAACAGTCCAGTGGCCCATGCTACTTCACCTCGAGGTAGGCTTAGCAGGTTAGATTCTTATCGGTAAATGTCGGCAAACATTGATTTCACCACACACTCACAGACTGAAGAAAAAATATTTCCATCAATGATCATCAAAATTTGCAGACAAAGTAAGAAAAATACTGCTTGAGAACTGATTCCAGTTTGATTTCAGGGTATTTACTTTGTATATTTTGACAGGGGATGTTGACAATTTGAATTTTAATAGTTATAAAGCTTTAGTTTTTTGACTCGCAACGTCTGTTGTCAAACAATTACTCTCCCCGTCATCTGACCTCTCCCCCATAATTTCGTATCACTGTGAACATTTAAACTGGCAACATCAGGAGAAAATGCTTTCAAATAAACACTGATGTTATCCATCAAAATTATAAATGAGTTAAATTCTGCCATGCTTGGCTCTAGGGCTTGCAATGAAGGACAGGTTATGTTCCTCTGCTGAATTACAGACATCTGCACTTAGCAATGTCATCCCCCAGGCCCAGCAATGAAATCCTCTCTAAGAAGGTCAGTCACAGGCTTTGTTCACCCCTTGAAAAGAGACATAGGGCACTGCCCCTGCTGCACCCTGTCTACCTCACCCCCCTCACCAGTGTGTGTGTCTGTCTGTCTGTCTAACTGGCCAGGGAGAGGTGGGCTGGTTCCATGGACCTGTCACTTGTACCCAGCCCTCCTGGGATTGTCTCCTTTGTGCTCCCCCTAGGTGAGAGTCTGAGTCCGAGCCGTGGGGCTGCCAAGCGGAAGAAGAAGCAGAGGAGGAACCGCACCACATTCAACAGCAGCCAGCTCCAGGCTCTGGAGAGAGTCTTCGAGAGGACGCATTACCCCGATGCTTTTGTGCGAGAGGAGCTAGCGCGGAGGGTGAACCTCAGTGAGGCCAGAGTCCAGGTGAGCAAAGGGGTGGGGAGAAACTAGCTCTCTGCCTCCTGGCTCTAGGCAAGGATGCTGGCTTCCCTGCTCCCGTGGCCAGCTAGAACTCATGCCTCCCTAGAGTTCAGAATGACCAGGGCAGTGCACCCTCCAGACCATCACAGCTCATCCTTGCCCACTGTGCCATGGCAGGCAGAGCAGAGGGGTCAGCGCCAGACTGCCAGCCTGAGATCTGCCAGAAATAAGTAGGCCCCCTGCTCAGTGCAATCAGCCCGCTGCACTCTGCGTTGGGGGAGAGTGGGGCAGCTCCCCCGCTCCCTCCCACCTGCCTTGCCTGTGCCCTGGGTTAAGTGCAGCTCAAGTGACCAGTGCTGCCTCTCCTCCCGCTAGGTGTGGTTCCAGAACCGAAGGGCCAAGTTCCGCCGCAACGAGCGGGCGATGCTAGCCAACAGGTCCGCATCACTCCTCAAATCCTATAGCCAAGATGCTGCCATTGAACAGCCCATGGCCCCCAGGCCGACTGCCTTGAGCCCAGAGTATCTCTCCTGGACCACCACATCCCCATACAGGTAAGTCCAGGCAGCCTCACTATTATCTTTCCCATCAATTCCCAAACTGAGTGATCACTGCTGCCTTTCGGGAGGTGCTGGAGAGCCAGCCAAGGTCACCCTACCAGGCCTGCCCCTAGTGGGCCGAAAAGACTGTGAAGGGCGGGTGGCTGAGAGGCTGATTAGAAAACTGCTCCCCTGTCAAGGGAGAGAATTAAAACAAACAGGAAATGGAGAAGGCACAAAGGCCACAGTGAAGTCACAGGGAGTCTTTCCATTGGCTTAAACAGGAGTTGGGATGGGCCCTAAGGCCCCAAGTAGGAAGGAGAAGTTAGAATTGAACAAACTGCAGGCCCATTGGGCAAGATGTTGGCCTGCCCTAGGACAAACACAGCCAGCATATGGGATGGAGGCAATGATGTGTTGAGTTGAATGCAATGTTGTGGGAGCTGTGTCTGTCTCAGGTTATTAGGAGCCAAGGTGGGTGAGGGAATATCTGTTACCGGACCAACTTCTGTTGGTGAGAGAGACAAGCTTTCAAGCTTACACAGAGCTCTTCCTGAGGTCTGGGAAAGGTACTCCCAGTGCCACAGCTAAATACAAGGTTGAACAGATAGACTATGTGCTAACTCCTTATGCTAGACTAAGGGACCATTCAAGGTGAAGTGGCCCATTAACATCACTGTAGTCATAGGACAAAAAAGGGGGGGTTAGCGGTTGTCTAGTTTCACCACAGGTGCCAACTTTCCAATGTGCCAGAAGGTGCTCGACCCCCAGCTCTATCCCAGGCCCCACCCCCACTCCCCTTTCCCCCAAGTCCCCAACCCCACCCCGCCTCTTCCCACCCCCGCCCCATTCCACCCCTCTCCCAAGCACGCCACATCCATGCTCCTCCCCCTCCCCCAAAGAGCCTCCTGCATGCCGCAAAACAGCTGATCACCGCAGACGGGCAGCATGGGGAGGGAGGGGGAGGCGCTGATCGGCGGGGCCCACCAGTGGGCAGGAGGTGCTGCAGGAGGGAGGGGGGCTGCTGCTGCATTTTTTCCCTGTGTGCGCTCCAGCCCTGGAGCGCCCACGGAGGTGGTGCCTATGGGTTTCACTCACATAGTAGTTGTTAGGTCATTTAGTGCCCTGGATGAGGTACACGACACCACATGTTGTGATAGGCATGTGCAGGACCCATGGATCAGACTCCTCCTCAAAGGACACTGGACAACACCACTTTCAAAAGACGAGCCTGGGAGCTGAAATTCATAATTTTGCAAGAGGCTAAAAATCATGGTCTTAATAAAGACACTGGATTTATGGCTTATTACAACAATCTGTAACCCACTAACCCCCCTTTTTGTCCTGTGACTACAGGGGTGACTTCCCCTTGATGGTCCCTTGGAACACGCGCTAACTACTTATGCTAAACTATCTGTCCCACCTTGTATTTAGCTGCCTTTCCCAGACCTGAAGAAGAGCTGTGTGTGGCTTGAAAGCTTGTCTCTCTCACTAACAGAAGTTGATCCAATAACAGAGATTACCTCACCCACCTTGTCTTTTAATGTTGAGTTTAAATATTTATAAGAGTGAAACTTGAGTGAGGACAATTAATATTCTAAGTGTCGGAGGCACATGGCGCTCCCCATGGGCCACGAGAACCAACAGAGTTTTTTAGCAGCCTGAGCACTAATTACACCCCTCTCCCTCCCCCCTCTCCCCCCCCGAGGGTAAAAGCAAAGCCCAGAAAGCTTTACAAGAGAGGGTTTTTTCAGTGGTTTAGGAATCCTCTAAATTATGGACAGACAAACTCAACGGGGTCAAATTCCTTTCTGGGGTAACTCCAGCAATTGCACCTGGGATAAATTTGGCCTGTTTTATCTAATCCAAAATCCACTTGGAAATGTAAACTCATGTTCTGCTTGGGAGAGACATCAAAATAAAGAGCTGGAGAGGGAGAGGAAGAGGGGAGGAGGGAAGAAATTCTAATGAATAAATAATTACAAGCAAGGGGTGGGTACAAGATAGACTCTCCTACCACCTTGGTTTCAGGTCAAGGGGCTCTTCTCATCCAAATACACTGCACAGGCTTTGCTTCAGCTAGGAAAAAGCTTCTTTTCACTTTTAAATAGAATTTCCTTTGGAAAAGCCATTCCAGGGAAGAAAGGGATTGCAAATTCACACCAATTTGTGGAACCCTGTAACCAGAGAGAGTCATAAAAACTGCACTGGGAGTGTCCATCCTTGAAAGTTTGACTCTTCTGTAAAGACTGTGGAACTGAGAAATTGTAATGGGTGGAGGGAACATCAGCCATCCCAGTCCTGGGTTCTCTCCTAGACCCAAGGGTGATCTGAATAAAGTCAGCTTGGGATACTTGCAGTAATGAATAACTTTCCCTAAGTGCTTTGAGAGCCTTGGAGGAAGAGCTTTGCAAAAAGGACCTAGAATTTCAGTTTCTAAGAGCCACAAGGGCAGAATATTGGTATGGAGACAGATGTTTGCTCCAGAATAATCCCCACCTGATTTGCTTCTGTATCTAACGTCTGTTTCATTCTTCAGCCCTTGAGGGACAGACATCATTCTCCTCTTGTCATTGAATGCTCAGATAGTGGGTTTTTCCTGTGCTACAAAGCTCGGATCCAGATCTGGACTTCAGGACATGTTCCTCTCTGGGTTTTTGACTCAATCCATTGCCAATCCTAGAGATCAAGTGTACAGACTGGAGCGAAATTCCCATATAATGTTCAGAGTGGGTAGGGAAGGGGTCTAGATCCAGGGTTTTGCCCTGGACTCATCTCAAAACGTATTCAGTTTAAAAGCTAGAGGCAGGAATTTTAATCTCATTTAAAAGTGATTTGCACAAACTGCCTGCCTTCACTGAGCAGCATAAAACCATCCAGACCCTTACTATTGGCCTCAGCCGATTGTTTCCGAGAAGCTGGTGAAAGGAGCCAACTGCCTGACAACTTAAAACCAAATGAATCAAATAGAGAGGTGCTCTTCCACTAAAGCATTGCAGCGTCAGCGTCTAAGGCTTGCCCTGGGCTGTGCCGGAGTCTCAAACTATTTTCCTTTCCCTTGCTCCTCTCCCCTGCAGCACCGTGCCATCCTACAGCTCAAGCGGCACCGCAACGCCTGCCCAGGGGGTGAACATGGCAAACAGTATTGCCAGCTTACGCCTCAAAGCCAAAGAGTTCAGCATGCATCAGAACCAGGTGCCAACTGTGAACTGACTGCCATCCCCAGAACCGGGACAAAATACCAATGTGCCTGCCCTCGGCGGGAGAGCAGCTTCCCCATCACAAGAGGCCAGATTGCCGCTCCTGTCCCAGTCTAAACCCAAACCCTAGTGACTCTCAACCAATGCCGAGTGCATCACCAGCATCCCCTTCTCCTGGTCCCTTTTGACAGAAGAGCAAGTCACAATCCTCTTTGGAAAGTGGTGTGTAATTGTAGCCACAGACGGAGTGAACTTGGTAAGAAAGTTGCTTTCCCCACACACTCTATAATAAAATATACGTATATATATATATATACACACACACACACGTGTCAAGGATAAACAGAGTTGCCAAGTTAACATGAATATGATTCCGAACAGGGAAGAATCTTGGACTACAGGATTTGACCAATTTGAATATCTCAGCTGGACAGCCAAAGAGCAACTGAGTATCCTCCTAGGCTGGGGACCCTGGTCTTCGTTGGGAGGATCACTACATTGTATTATGTCAGTTATATCATCCCTTTTTCTTTGGTTGTCACTCAAACTTGACTGGTCAGCTGTTGCGTTTGTAGCCGACTCACATTATACGACAGCATTTCCAAGGCTGACAAATTTGCTCATATATTTTTATGTCACCAGACTGCAATGCTTGAGAGAGAAAGACTTTTGCAAGCGGGACTGCCCACCCCTGCTGTATATATTCATTACCCTAACCCTGCATTGTGCTTTGTACATTTAGAAGTAGCCAGCTGCCCATGCCAATGTAAGATATATGCTACCAACTTTTTTTTTTTAACCATTAGTTAAAGGCAAAGATGATGGTTTGAGTGCCCAGGAGAACTCACTCCAGCTAGCTGATGGGACTTTGCAGCTGTCCAAAAGTTAATATTTGCTCTGCACTTTGTGGTTAAGTCAATGAATTCACAAGCAAGTCTGAAGGGGCTTGGGTCATTGAACTGTCCTGGGGGAAAAGAAAGTCTGTGGGCTTTAGCTGAGTGTATCATTGTCCAAGCTCTATGCAAATGGCCAGGCAGGCTGTCTCCTTCGGAAACACTGCCTCTCTTATGGAACTGCGTCCCCTGGATGTGGTTGATGGCCTGGGCTTGTAAATTAGATGCCTTCCGCAGCAAGTGGCTGGCTTTCCCCATCACCCCACCTCTTAGCAATCTCTTCCCTGCTGAACAGCTGAAAATCAAAAGCAGGGCTTTCAGTTACAATGCAAGATGTGAACAAGGAGAACCTCAGCTGGAGGCCTCAGGGGTCTTGTTCAGCCAGGGCCTTCTCTGAGCTTTTTATGGTGGGGCTTTAATGAATGGGACTAGAGTAGGGGGCTGGACAGACAGCTCCCCTTAATGTAAGCACAAGTACAGGTATAGCATGGGCAGTACAGGTTTCCCTTGGTCCTGCTACACCACTGAGCCTCAACCCTGCTCTCCTGGGGCTCCCAGCCAAGGAGGAGAAGGGAGCTCAGTTTCCAGGCTCCATTCAACCCTGGCTCTCTGCAGAGCCTGTGAACAATAGGAGCGAATAGGGGCAGGCGTGGTGCTGGTTTTATGGTGTGGACAAAGTATCCACTGCAAACTGGGCTGAAACTGTGCCTTAGAAGTAAAAGGGATCCTCTCCTGGTCCCAATCCCCCAGCCCATTCAGTCTCCCTCTCTTTAAGGCCTTTGTCACCTTCCCTCGCAGTAGTCACAGATGCTGACCAGGCTCCAGGACAAAGGCACCTGTGGAGTTTCTGAGGGGATGGCCTAGGTCGTCCATAAAGATAACCTACTTCCTCCCCCACTGACTGCTTCCCTTGGGAGCAGCCTTTTCTGGAATGGGTCTTTGGCTGCAGCCTGATATGGTAGCTGGCAGCAGGACTCGTGCACGGGACCATCTGCTTCAAAAGACACAAGTCTCTAGAGACTGAGCTAAGGGCAAGTCCCCCCGAGCTAGGCAGCAGCAGGGTTTGTATCGGCTGTAGCCATGATAGGAGCAGATCCTACTTTCCACCCAGTAGAGCGAAGCAATGCTCTAGCCACTGGGGGACCCTTCGCTGCGGCTATCAAGGTCCGGGAAGACCCAGGCCTCTGGGCGGCACCAGCAGGGCCACACCTGGCCTGGGGAGTCCAGTGTGGAGGATCCTGCCCGACGTACCTTCCCAGCTGCTTCCTGACAGATGAAAGATGTTTCCAAAATCAAGGTGGTGACACCTTGTGCGTGTTTAGCTTAACCGGACTAGGGAGTGCAAACTTCTTAAAGAAACCAGCACAGCCAATCCCGAGATCATGGTCAGGCAATAGCACCCACCCCCTTAGAACAGTGCCCGGGCCCGAGATGTTCACAGCCCTGCTTGCTATGGATGTGAATCACAGCACTAGGGGACAGCTCTGAAGCTGTTGCCCTGGCCGCTCCAGCCCCCACCCCCACGCTGGTGATTCTGTACTTAAATCCCAACACTCAATTCTTGTGCTATGGTACCTGAGCCCCTCACCGTCTCGACTCCATTTACCCTTCCGACACCCCTGGGAGCTAGGGAAGTGCTATCCTCTCCATTGAAATGATGGGAGCAGAGATACGGGAGGGGGATGGCTTCGGGGGTACCAGTGTAGTTAAAGCAGGAGCTTTTTTGTGCGTAGACAAGCCGGTCACGCAGGAAGTCTGCAGCACAGCAGTGAAGTGAATCTTGGTCCCCTAAGTCTTCAGGCTGGCACCCCAACCCCTGAACCACCCTCTTTTAAAAAGCAATTCCAGATTTTCCAAACTGGCCAGCATTTTGGGCCCTGAACGCTTTGAAAGTATGGCCCCCGCTGATAGACAATCTGGTCCTGATCTCCTAGGAAAAAATTTGTCTCCATGAGACCAAATATACTTGTCAGATCAGGTACCCCACCGATTACCCCCCTCCCACACACACACACATTGCTGTGACATAGGGGACCTTATCTTAAGGGAAGCCTCTTGGCCAGCAAGCACCTGCCAGCATCCTGTTTAACGCAGCATCTTGAAGGTCATCTAACGAGTGCGCAGTTTCAAACGCTCGGCGAGAGATCATTTCAAGCACACAGAGAACGGTCGTGACACTTCATGCAAAACCGGTGGCACGGAGCATCAAAGCAGGGTTAAGGCTCATTAGCATGAGCCAAAAGTGCAGAAAACCTTTCCCCGGGAAGGAGCGCGAGCGCGGGCAGAAGGGCCCGAGGCAGGAAACGGAGCCCATGGCCTTGAGCCGAGCTCTGGCTGCACCGATTTCACTTTAACACCGGGGGCCACTAGCACAGCACCAAAGGGCCCGGGATAACCACGCAGGGCAGAAATGTTCTATTTCCCCCAGCAAGAAAAGCCACCAAACAGCGAATTCCACATTTCCAGCCCCGGTGTTTGTTTGGTGCAAAATAAAGATCTCCGAGCAGCGCGTGATGGAGGTAGCCTTTGAAAGCCAAGACATGCAGCCATGGGTTCACTGAAGATAGAACTCCCACCATGAGAAACTTTGCTTGGGGGGTGGGAAGAGGGAAAATCTTGGAGCTTTTATTCCCATGGAAAACGTGGGGCTCTTTCCTGTTGTATAAGACGAAACCGCAGAGATATAAATGTCACTCCCTTTTTGAGAGCATTCATGAAAATAAACTGGTTTAATAGTTTGCAGATGCTGTTTCTCTAAAGGTTAAAAAAAAGGAATAAATATTTCTTTGCACAATCTCGATTAGAAAACATTTGCTCTTAATTTTACAGCTATCTTGGCAGCCTCCTCCAAATTTGTCAGCTGACATTAAAGCATTACCGAGACAAGATACAAATTGCCCCAGTGGAGTGATATCAGGAACTAGGGATTGTCCTAATCTAAGCTTGCTCTCTTCCTTTTAATTTGTACATTTCAATTACTTGTAACAGGATCTGGGTGGGGGTGGGGGGGTTGTTTGGGTTTTGTTTTGTTTTTTTGCATGTCTGTGTAGGGTTTGGGGGGTTGGTTTGGTTTTTAGGGGGGTCCTTTTTGGGGAGGGGAGTAATTTTTGTAAAAACAACTCATGAAATAACTGAGAAATAAATATTTTACTGAGTAGTTTAGCGTCTAGCTGTATGAATGAGGATTCAGCCTTTCCCTCCTCTGTCACAGCCGATTCTGGGACAATGCCCGACCCACAGCAGGATTGGAGGCTGTACTGCATTGGAAGATGGCCGGGCAGGGCACTTTGGACTTCTCAGGCCAGGAAGAGTAATGAGATGAAGAACACAAATAGGGCCATTTAGCATCACCCTCTTCCTATTGAGCCGGCGCTCATCTGTTCAAGCCCCACCAAGGGTTTATTTGACTATTGCACCATTATTGTCGAATGCTCTCATAGTTCGGGCCGGTTGAGAATCTCTCCGTGTTTTACAAAAGCGGGGTGTATTAGTATCTCCAGCTAAGAAGTGGGGAAACAGAGGCTCAAAACAGCAAGTCTGATGCAGCAAGGCTGCAGATCTCGCAAGCCCTGCTCTAACCGCTAGATGCGTTGGATTCCTAGTAGGGAATGGTTCCCCTTCCACAGGTGCTTGGTTAATTCCATGCTAGTGCTGCCCCTGGGTCTTTTCCCCAGGGTGCGTGATTCAGGCTGGGGACTGACCCTCTGTGTCCCCTCTCAGCCTGGCCTCCAATCCCTTACTGAGTGTGTCAGTTCGGAGGCCTCTGCCACAGTACTGGGGAGATGTCTACATTGCATTGAGGAACGAACCTCCCTGTTGATACCCCAGACATGCGCTGGCGGGCCTTCCACCAGTGCGCTCAAAACAGCCGTGTAGGCATCACAGCCCGAGCCACAGCGGGAAAGCAACGTCTGCGTGGCTATTTTTAGTGCACTTGCGTGACATCCCCCCAAGGCTGCAGACGCCAGCTGGAAGGCTTGCTCCACCTCCCAGATGCAGTGTAGACATACTCTGAATGTCTGGTAGGCCCCCCTGTAATAACCAGGCATCGCCGAGCCACGTTTCAAAGGAACGGAAGCATATTGCAGAGACTGGGAGCTGCCCGTGGCCTCCACTAACGCACCACGGTCTCAGCTACAGTCGAGTGGGCATGAAAGGAGCCGCAACCGGCCTGCCAATTAGTTTATTGGAATTCTTCAAGCCAGAAGGCTTTCAAGGCCTGGCACAGCGGATGTCCAGAGGGGATGGAAACTTACATCCAGGGGCGCAGAAGTGAAGGGCCCAGCATGGCAGGGCTATGCCTAAGCCTAGTGATTTCATTACATTTCATGGGGCAGGAAGTGCTGGTTGGTGGTTGAAGGCCCTGAGTCTTGTCAGAGGGTATAGGATTGGTTCACTGCAGGCAAAGTCATGGCTGCCTTAATACTACGTGAAGGGGGAAACGCCCATAACTATCCCCCATACGGTTATGACTCCTCTCCCCTTGCAAGGGCAACAGCCTCTCACCCCAGCCCTCGGTCTGCCTCAGGAGCTCCTCTTCGGGAGGTCACAACCGCACTGTGTTCACACGGTTCTAACACGCAGGGAGCTGCTCGATGTCTGGCTTCACGCTGCTCCATTGTGCGGGTCCTGGAGACGCAGACCTGACACTTGCTTTCGCATCACCCCCCCTTTCCCATTTTTTGAGCTATGCCCTGCAGCAGAGAAGGACTCAAGCCACAATTCTCAGGGCCAGATTTTGACTATCCCAGTGCTGGGGGCAGTTTGGATGCAGCGTGGCTGGACTGGGACCATCTCTATACATGAGGAGGAAACAAGTTTAAAAATCTCTCTTTCCCCTCATGCATTTCGCACCTGGCCATAAAGCTCCTACAGCAGCCGCATGGCTCAGGGAGTCAGTAACAGGCTGTGGAGCCTTTTTTCTCTTTACTGCTAAATCACCAGTTCAAATCCTGGCTCCGTCAGGGACTGGGAGAGAGGTTTTGAATAGATGGTGGATACGCCCGGGGCTCAGTGGATGAATGTCCATGTTACAACTCCACGCACACAGAACTGGAACTAGCTGGCGATCACCAGCCGGCAGCTCCTGGAGTCTCCTCTCACAGTGACCGTCCATGCTCAGCTGCGGGGAACGTTGGAGGGAGTCGCCTGGTTCTGCTGGAGCGGCTCGGGAAACAGCCATTCGCTCTCGGAGCGAACAGCGTCCGCGTGCTGCACAGCTTCACGAGTGGGGCGCAGTATCCGTCAAACGTCCCCAGGTAGCTCCAGGGAGGCCGCTGCTGCTGCTCTGCTGAGGTGAAGATTCTGGAATGGCCGCACGGGAGCATCAAGTCTGGGTCATATCAACCTCTTCTCAAGTCCTCTCTGGAGAAGCCTGTGCACTGAGGAAAACTTTAGAACAGGAGAGCCAAAGGCCAGGGCCTTTGCACCTTCCAACGGTAAGATATAACCTAGTTGGCAGGGCAGGGGGACTAGAGAGCGCGCACCCCCCCCCCCCCACAGGGTGTGGGGTGGAATCTGATGCGGGAAGCGAGCTACGTCTACTGCCACATTCCACTCCTAATAACCCAGGTTATACTGTAGCCTGAATTATAAAACTCTGTCCACCATCCCCTGACTCGTGGGTTTGCAGCATTGCTTGACGACTCGTCTCCATGAGCTAAGAGGTATGTTGTCTAAAGCAGTCCCTGCCCCATGCCCAGTTTGGCTCTTCCCCAAGGAAGCCAGAGGGTGGCTCATTTGCAGAATCATCCACAGCACTTCATCCCTCTCGGCCTGGAGGAGGCAGAGCCTGCCAGATGCTGCCAAACACCCTCTGTGCCAATTTCCGTTACCGGTTACGCACGTATGTACAGATACAGCAGCTGCAGGACAACCTGAATGGCCATGTGTCAGTCAGATCCAACCTTCAATTAACTCACTGGCTATTTCTGCTAAGAGTCTGTGTTGCTTCATTTCTGGGAAACTTTCTGAGAGCACAAACAAGACAATCCCTGCCCAAAGAGCTTGCAATCTAAGCGCAAGACAAGAGACAGACAGGTAGAAACAGACGAGGGGTGTGTGTGTGAGGGGGAGGCTCAAAGAAAGAATGAGACAATTATCAGTCAGCATGACAGGCAGCAGTCTCAGAACACTGGCTGCCTTGTCAAGTTTTTTATAAGTTTCACAGAACCACTTAGTTACTAATCCCTACGTTTAAGGCCAGAAGGACCTGACTTGCCTAACACAAGGCACAGAATTTTGCCCATTAACTCCTGCATCAGGTCCAATAACTTGTGGCTGGATGAGAGCATTGTTTAGAAAGACATCCAGTCTAGACGTGAAGAGATGGAGAATCCAGCACACTCCTGCACAGACTGTTCCAGCAGGTCACTACTTTCACTGTTAAAAATTTGCACCTTATTTCCAGTTCAAATGTTTCTAGTTTCAGCTTTCGGGCATTGAGTCTGGGGATGCCTTTGTCTGCTAGATGCTACATGGATATTTCTCTAGCAGTGGAATTTTAGTCTGACTGACGGTGACACCTCGCCCACCAGCGCTGACCAAACATTTTCTAGTGAAATACTTTTTTTCTGACTTTTTTTTTTTTTGATAAAACAAAACTTTTCCCACAAAGTGCCGGCTTTCCCTGGACATGGCTTACTTTAATTAGAAAATGGAATTTTTTCAGGTGAAAATTTAAAGGCTTTCTTTTGTTTGTTTCTGACCAAAAACTGAATTTTGGATATGTAACCGGGGTCCTCGTGGGGAGCCAGCTGTGGTCACTCAATTAGGGTGAACTGCAAAGAATGGGGCAGACAATCCCCATAAAGCTGGTGGATATTCCAATACCTAGATTCACCAAGTCAGCATAAAACAGCTTCTTTATTACCTTACTGGTTACTCAGAAGTTCAAACAACACAGTTCCCTTGAAGTGATCCAGCCTCAGGCCTCCATCCAGATACCCACATCAAATATGATGAAAATTTCTGTAAATCTTATTTCATCATATAAAAGAAAAGGTTCTACCAATCCCAAAGAACCAGACACGTCACCTCCCAGGTTAGCAAATGTTTCAGATCTTACCCAAAGACATGCTACAGCCAATTCTTATTCACTCAAATCAAAAGGTTTATTTATAAAAAAGAAAGAAAGAAAGGTGAGAGTTAAAATTGGTTAAAGGAATCAATTACATGCAGTCATGGCAAAGTTCTTGGTTCATGCTTGTAGCAGTGATGGAATAAACGGCTGGCTTAAGTCAAGTCTCTGAAGTACATCCACAACTGGGATGGGTCATTCAGTCCATTGTTCAGAGCTTCAGTTTGTAGCAAAGTTACTCCAGAGGTAAGAAGCAGGACTGAAGACAAAATGGAGAAGATGCAGCTGTCTTTTATAGTCTTTTGCCATGCGGCCTGTGCTTCCTTTGTTTCAAACACAAGCTGCCCAGCACATGGCTTGGAAGCCTTAGAGTTCTCGCCATAGGCATGTCCCTGTCTGCCTTGCTGAGTCATACAGTGCATCTGCCTTCTCTCAATGGGTCAGTTGTATAGCTGAGGGTCCTTAATGGGCCATCAAGCAGGCTAGGCAGTGCTGATGCCAAACTCTCTGGGGGTGTCACCCAGAAGCATAGTCCAAGTTTGAAATACAGACATACATACATACCTATAACTCATAATACAAAGGTGATACAAACATATAAACAAGATTATCAAATCTGGGAAATTATGACATTTTTGCAGATACCTTACATGGCATATCTGGCTGATTATTTCATAGGCGTTATCCCAGGAGCCAACATTTGAAATCCAGGTATAGAGCCAACACTTATAACTTTAAATACAAAAATGATACATGCATACAGATAGCGCAATCATAACCCACCAATCATAACCTTTTTATAGACATCTTACTCAACAACCTTTGTACAATATTGGTTGCAACAATGATCTATCTGGTCATATTTCAATCAGATAACATCACAGAGGGGGGGTTTTCAGTTTGACCTGCTGACAAGCAGAAATCTTCCACCAAAAGTTTGGCTGAAATGAAAGTTTTGTTTTCATCAAAATTTTCTCAGAGGGAATCAACACATCCCAGTTTCCAATCAGCACGGAACAACAGGGCTGATAGTCTAGCTCAGTGTTTCTCAGATGTGGCCACCGTGGCTGCATGCAGCCATCAGGGGCTTTTCTTGCAGCCACAGCCTCCTGAGTGGTGATCGGGGGGGAGGGCAGCAATGCAGTGGTCGCTCCCCCGGGGCTGCTAGCAGGGGCTGGGTCCTCCCCCCCTCTGGAGCCAGCCGGTATGAGTTCCCCATCTTCCTGAGGGCAGTGGGGCTCAGGTTTCCGGCTTCAACCCTGGGGTGGTGGGTGACAGGCTCCAGCCACACGGCAGCAGACTCCGACCATGGGGCTTCAGGCTCTGGGCTTTGGCTGTGCAGTGGCAGGCTCCATCCCCCAGCCACAGGGCTCACCACCTCTCTTATCACCCCTGGCTCCCGCTGCCTCCTCCGGCCCCTCACCCATCCAGCCCATGACCCTGGGCCCCCACTGCCTCCCGACTCACCTCCCCATCCAAGGCTTAACTTGTCCCCCAGCTTGCCAGGGCTGAGTATGTCTGTTGTGAAAAGTGATATTTTTATGTTTGTTAATATCACTTTTCACTGCCTCCTAGGTAGCTAACAAACCTTCTGCTGTGAAGAGTGATATTAACAAACATACAAATATCACTTTTCACAGAAGCAGACTTATGAGCTAGCAAGTCTAAAAAGAAAACACAACAAGAAAAAGACAAGAACATACAAAGCACCTTATTTGTGTTTCTATTCGGTTTAGTTCCAATGAAGACACAGAGCCAAGTGTACGCTATTTTTATTATTCAGTCTGCGAAAAACCCCTACAGACATAAATTACTATGATTTGGACATTGCGTGTGCGTGTCTGGCTGACACCACAGGGGGGTGCTGTACCATCACACAGAGTAAGCCATCACTAAGGGGTGAGAGTTAACATAGATACGGCAGGGTCCTTGTGAGAAGAAAGGGAAGACACTGAATTCCCATTGATTCCTTCTGGAACAGTCTCCCTACCACAAGGTTACAGTTTCGTGTATCAATGGCTATATTTTGGTTACATTGCTGGGTTGGATTTTCTTCCTCACCTGGTACCTATTCTAGAGCCCTGCAAGGGATTGTTGTTTTTTTTTAACTCCACTCTCATCCCTCTCCGCAATACCCACTCGGGCATTGTTTCTTGCATTTTTATCCCGTTCCCGACCACAAAAACCTGAGACCCAACAAATCCCACAAGAGAGAAAGATTCCCCCACGCTACTAGAAAAACCCCAAAACAGTCCGTTAATATATGGATATAACGATATATTATGGATATAAATGGAATTCAGACACAATTAATACCACGAAAGAAATAAAACAAATCTTGCTTAAATCATGTAGAAAAACACTTTAACTCCAGTTATAATAGATGTCAAATCTCTTTCTGTCCCTTGCTTAAGCAGAAGTATTAAAACCTTTATTTAAAAAGCTATGGTGCCGTCCCACAGATTACTGCACTCTGGTTTTTTTCTTTTCTGGCAGCAGGTTCTGCGATACCCACGGGAGCCCAGTCCCACTGCAGGGCTCTGAGCTGCTCCACCCCTGCATTGGCATTTCCACATTCATCTAGGCAAGGGAATGATCACTGCACTAGACAAAAAACGCCTCAGCGGAAACAAACCCTGTTCTGCCCATGCCAGCACAGCTCCCCTTTTACACTCAACGATCTCAGAGCTAGACTCTAAAGCAAACAGGCAGGTGTTTCTGTGTGGTCACTCCTTATTTGAGGTCAAATTTCCAAGATCTCCTTACATTTACTGACAGAGTAAGAACGGTCTACCAGTAATAATAATGCTATGCCTAGGGAATTTGTGTGTGTGACAAAGAGTACTTGACCTTGAAGGGGTCAGGGAGTGGGGGGAAAATTTTTCTTTGCTTTAGCTCATAGTAGAATTTAATTCCTTATGAACCTTCCCCCATGTCTTTCGTTACACCCTCCCCCATCCCCCTTCCTTCCCTGAGGTTTGTTTAAGGAGTCTGCTCTAGTGGAGGAAGCAGCAAAGCTACCCATCAGAGTCCTACACCTTCATCTTGCCCCACCGATATGACTCTCCCTTCAGCGCATGAAGAGAGACCTAGATCTTTCTCTCTCCTTTACACCTGTTAAATCGTTACAGCTCCCACCCCGTGTTTCCTATACCCTGGATGCTCGCCAGTCCGGCCTTCTAGCAACCTACGCCCCAACTTCCCCTGGTCGATCCAGGTGTGAAGTGGCAGGAGTTTATACTTATTCCCTGCACAGGGGCATGGTGTACACCTCTGTTTTTAACTATAGCCCCACTTTCCACAGTTCATTCCTAACGGTGGTCTGGCTTTAGGCCAAGGGGTGTATTTTAGGTATGGCATTGTGAAGGGACCACAGCTCAGTCCATCTTCCCTGCCCTAGCCCAGCCCCACCCCAACCCCCTTATTAAAGCCTGCTGTGGAAGAGTCATGCCTAAACCATGGAAGGGAGAGTACAAATATACATGTTCCCTTTGCACTGGGCCAATCCAGGGGGTCCTTAGGATGCTGTTTGCATCTAGATGGGGTAGAGGACATGGGCAGTGCCATGACTGGCCACAAGCAAGGGCAGCCAGGAGGAAAACAAGAGCTCTGCCTGTTGGTGGAGTGCTTCAGTCAAACAGGTACTGTCTTGGGACAGGTCCAGATAAACCCAAACTCAGCATTGCCAACCCCAAGTCTTTAAAAAAAAAAAAAAGAAGTGGGAGTCAGCACCCCCCAAACCCATGATATTTAAAAATCATAATACAAACCTGTTGGGTTTTTTTTAAATTTATTTGCCTTGTGCCCCACCCCCCACCCCCGGGGCCAAGTTTTTACAGTTCACTTTTCCAAGTTTCTCTCTGTAACCCTCATGCCAGGAAATGAACTGTTTGTTTTTTAAAGAAAGCCAAGATTCCTGGAGTCATGTCATCATGATTCCAGGAAAGAGGACTTTATCAGGGACAAACATCACAAGACTCTCAGTGAAAGTCAAGAGCTAGCAGCTCTGCAAACTGGATTTTTCTACCTACCCCCTTCCTCCCCAAAATAGATCCTAGTACCTACTCCCCCCTCTCCCCAAAAGCAACAATGGGTCAGGTCAAGGTCCCATTTTATCCAGCTCTTCCCCTCACGTACACACACACACACACACACACACACTTTAAAGGCAGAGGCAGGGTTGAAGAGAACAGGAATCAGATAAATGGGTTCAGAGACAGGGCAAAACCCAGGATGGTTTAGAACCTCCCCACCTCCCCCACTTTCTAAAAAAAAAAAAGCAGGGGTGGAATAAATACTTTAGCTCATCTTCACTTACAAGGAGGTAACTCCTAACCACAAAATTCAGACTGAACCAGGGAGGCCTGTTGCCACCCCAACCCCCCCATTCAGCGAGTGGGAGCAATCATCCCCTACCTGAACCTCTCTGGCCTTCCAGGCTGCCAACACACCATCTCCAGCTCAGCAAGGGACATAATGGCACATGCAGCAGGGTTCCAGATCCTGCTCCAATTTGCCCTTCTTGGTCACCTAATATTATTTCCTAGGGTAACATCATCATGCACTTGGTGGGAATGACCCATCCTCAGGAGCAAGAGAAAACTGAACAGGAGAGGGACTCACCAGCTTGGAAGGAAGGCAGGAGATGCAGCCACTCATCAAACATGGCTGCTTTAGGGCTGCAGCTCCTTGGCTCTGCCAAATTTAAAGGGCCAGCTCCAGCAAGGCATGGTGGGAAGAGAGCTCCTTTAAGAAGGCAACCTTGTACCAAGGAAAAGTTAGGAGGGGCCAAGAGGTCACCCAGGAAAGTGCTGATTCTGCAATGCATGCATCACCTCCATGTGTTACATGCCTTAATAGCCCTTTTTATCCAAGCACATCAAAGGACTTTGCCTCCAAACAGAGGCATGAGGTGGTATTCTGCCTGGTTCACAGATGTATACACAGAGGCATAAGGAATGGTAGAGAAGAGGAATACATAGTATTTGACAGGTTTCAGAGTAACAGCCGTGTTAGTCTGTATTCGCAAAAAGAAAAGGAGTACTTGTGGCACCTTAGAGACTAACCAATTTATTTGAGCATGAGCTTTCGTGAGCTACAGCTCACTTCATCGGATGCATACCGTGGAAACTGCAGCAGATATTATATACGCACAGAGATCATGAAACAATACCTCCTCCCACCCCACTGTCCTGCTGGTAATAGCTTATCTAAAGTGATCATGAAGTTGGGCCATTTCCAGCACAAATCCAGGTTTTCTCACCCTCCACCCCGCTACACACAAACTCACTCTCCTGCTGGTAATAGCCCATCCAAAGTGACAATGGGAAGAGAGTTGTCACTTTGGATGGGCTACTACCAGCAGGAGAGTGAGTTTGTGTGTAGGGGGGTGGAGGGTGAGAAAACCTGGAGTTGTGCTGGAAATGGCCCAACTTGATGATCACTTTAGATAAGCTATTACCAGCAGGACAGTGAGGTGGAAGGAGGTATTGTTTCATGATCTCTGTGCGTATATAATATCTGCTGCAGTTTCCACAGTATGCATCCGATGAAGTGAGCTGTAGCTCACGAAAGCTCATGCTCAAATAAATTGGTTAGTCTCTAAGGTGCCACAAGTCCTCCTGTTCTTTTCACATAGTATTTGTTTTACTATGAATATATACTTCGTAACGCCAAGGAAGCATAAGAGGGGAACAGCGTAACATACATAGGTTTGCGGTCTTTCATTCAGCCCTACATCTCATATGAAGCTATGTAGAAATAACAGAACATCTAGGTACCTATAGGAAATAGAAAAGGTAAAGATCTGCCAAGTGCTGAGCACCCCGACCTTCTTTTGAGCTCAATGTTCTTTCCAGGATGGAGTCTCGAGATGGCCTGATGTGCCTGGAGCTAACTCCCCCTTCTCACTCCAAAAGCAAATGGAGCTGTCTGCTCTGGAGTTTACAGTCAAGTGAAATCTTGATATCAGGGGCCCAGAGGAGAGCTGCCTCTTTGGAATGATGATGTGATTTGGATTTGGAAAGAGGACCTGCACTAGTTCTGTTTCCCTCTGTGTTTTTATTGTCACCCTCTGAGAGATTTAACCCTTTGGGTTATGCTTCCTAGCAGAGATTTGCCTGGCAGTATCAGATGTTGCACCACCAACTTGTTTCCTTCCTGTTTAGGAGGTTAAAAAACAACAAACAAACACAAGGCGACTCGGGTCTCTCTAATCAAAGAGTAAAAATGAGGTTTTGGGGGCAGAGGTTTGTTTTCTACAAAGACTCAGTTCGTTCCTACGTTAGCTTTCTCGCTACATCACCAGGTATTCTTGCCGAAGTGAGGAGATGGGACATCATATCTCTTGACAGTACACACTCCCATCAAAGTGAGTGAGGGGGAACCAAGTGTCTCCCCCTTTCCTCTCCCCAGAGAGATGGGGCCAGGCTACTTAGAGAGTCTTCACCACTTTCTGGTTTCGTTGTGTTCTTAACTTGGCATCATTCCCTCCCTCCTTCCCTCCCGCAAGAACCCTCCCCGCAGGTCACCAGCGAGAAGACTGGAAGACACCACAGTGCTATTGCTGTTGTACTGATGCTGTGGCAATACTGAGCGCTTAATGCACCAGCACTCAGCTGTGAGGAGCACATCCTTCCACCTCTGCAGCCTGCTCCTGGAAACAGGGCATGGCACACACCCAGAGGAGACTTCCCAGAGCCCTAAGCTCCAGCCAGCTGGGAGATGCCTGCACTAAAGCCACAGCAGAGCGAGTTCTTCTCTTGGGAAAGCAGCAAAGGCATGTCTTTCTAACCCTCGTTGCAGCACTGGTGGGTTATCTTTCGTGTCACCAGTGTGTTATGACCGCGAAGAGAATCTGCAGCGCCATGGAGAAGCAAGGCAGCTGTGCCACGCTGTAGGCCACCGAGCGTGTGGGAGCTTTCAGCCGCAGGAGGTAGGCCACGGTGTGAACTATCCGCCCCACACAGAAGATCAGGAAGTGGATCCTTGCCACGATGAGATTGGGGTCCAGCAGGGAGTAGATGGCCCCAAGGAAGAGGAAGGGGAAAATGTTCTCCATGTCATTGCGATGGGCCCTGGAAATGTGAACAGAACAATTCAGGCTTATGGGGCTGCCTTGCAGTTCATTCCCTCCCACCAATCACTGAGCTGCCCAATTCTTCTTCCCACCCCATCCCCATACACAAGTCAGCCCATATTGCTGCCCCTGCCTTTCTGGACTGGATGGACTCTCCCTTGGCAGCCTATCCGTACAGCGCGAGAATGGGATGGATGGGTTGCTGTTAGGTGGAATGCCATGGACTACTGGTGAGGAGTAAGCAGCAGAAACAAATGAGCGAAGAAATGAAGAGTTGCCAGGATTTTCAAAGGGGCCTGGTACCCAACTCCAGCTGGATTTCAGTGGGAGTTAGGCACCTAACTTCTTACCCAGGATCTTTTTAAGGCAAGCGTTCTTAGTGATGAAAAACGGGGGGAGGGGGGGACTGACTGATTTTAGAGCCTACAGTAAGACACATTTTTCCTACTAAACTCCCCCTACCCCGCCCCAATGGAAGAGTTTATGAAACAAGGACAAAGCAATGCTTCCCAGAAGCTGGGGAAACCAAAATCCTGGCTGAAACATACTCACTATGTCAGCACACAGACGTGTGTAAATTTTTCCAAATTTCCCATGAGAAGCCAAAAGGAAATTGAAGATCATCCAAGCTTTTACTAATTTTTGGATGCAAGTTTCCCTGGCTCTGCCCCTGTACCCCCTCCTTTGGCTGGGGGAGAGTCTAACCGGGAAGTGTTGGGCAATCTTAAGTATAGGCAGTGCTGCCAGCTATCCCGAATTATACATAAAATAGTCACAGTTAAGATGACGGTCAAATTCATGATCGGTCAAATTCAATCCCACTCCCAGTTGAAGTCCATGGGAGTCTTTCCACTGGACTTAGTGAATACTGGACAGGATCTTTGCAACACATTCTCTCTTTGAGCCCCCCATCCTATAAGGTGCAGAGCGCCCTCAACTCCTACTGAAGTGATATGAGCTGAGGGTACTCTATACCTGATAGGATTGGGCCTCAAAAAATTAAAATTAGTGCAGGCCCCCTCCCAAAAGCCACTAGAAACGACCCTCCTTCACACTGCAGCTCCCAGCCTAAAGTGTTCGTTCATAGAGACCTTCCCCCACCCCCAAAACCCATGCATAGAATAATCTCCACTTCAACTCTGGCTTCTGCTGAATGAATTAGGGCACTCCCCAAGGATGGATCAGCTTTCCCCATGGATCAGCTTTCCCCCTTGTTTTCTGTGTCCTTGTTTATTTAGTCACTCAGTAGGTTCCTCTTTCCAGCCTGAAAAATCCCACTGCATTTGACAGGTAATTCTAACTTAATGCTGCTTTTGTTTGAGCTGAAACTGGTTGTATAAGCAGGGTCAGCAGAAGGAGTGGAGACGGTACAGGAAATAGGAGCAGTTTATTTCTCAAGCCCAGGCTTATACCGCAAACCACTTACATTTGATACATTCACCTTTAAATGGTTTGTGATAGAGATGACAATGCACTTAGTCACCCACGAGTGGCTCAATATCCATAAGAGACTGGGGCCAGGGGGAAAAAATCCTAACACAAACAGTAACCAGGAATGGAATGCTGGAAATTCAGATGCAGCTCTGAGTTATGAGGCTTGGGCCAGTCTCTACAAAATACCTTGACAGGCAACCTGCAAAAGGAAAAGCTATTGGCTTCTTTGTGATCGGTCTGAGAGGCTGGAGAGGGTTTTGCTTCTATTTTTCTGCTTCCCCTGGTTGTTTTAGCTGGAGGTCTCATTAGGGGACCTAGAGCAATGGGGTGGGAGCTTTCTCAGCCCTTATCAGGAGATCATCATCCTTCCTTTCAACTCTCTGGTGGACACAGGCTTTACATCAGTGTTTAAAAGAGGTTTAGCGGTTGTCTTCTTTAACAAAAGAGGGGTGTTCTTACTACAGAATAACTAACATGCATTAGCTGTGTATAAAAACACAGTGGAGAGTGGGCACTGTGGTTTTACTGAGGATTAAAGTACTGTGGGGGGGTCAGCAGGGACAGGGGCTATAGGACTGACCTCACCTAGCCCAGCCAGCCCTACAGCTGGCCTTGTTAGCGAGATAACCCGTGTTTTGTTTTGTTTTGTTTTTTTCTTTCCAAGTACTTTAATGGATTCCATAACAATGAACAAGATTGAGTTTAGAACTGGATCACCTGGCCCTTTCTCTTCTTGTCTCCTCCCAGCTCAAAGTGCTTGCACCTCTGAATGGCCAGCACTCTTTTGGACCTGCAGTTGGGCTCCACACACTCAACCCTCAGCACCATCTTCTTCGTGGTCTTGGCCTTCTTACAGAAGATAGGCTTTGTCTGACCACCATAACCACTCTGCTTCCGATCATATCTCCTCTTTCCCTGAGCATAGAGAGAGTCCTTTCCCTTCTTGTACTGGGTCACTTTGTGGGGCCGGTGCTTGCCACATTTCTTGCATCAAGTCCTGCGGGTTTTGGGGACGTTCATCATCCTGCCAGCACAGCAGCGCCGTGTTAGTTCTCTCCCTGTTAAACTCTGCCCCCCAAACACCTGCATGTTAATGAGGACAGAGCCTTGAACAGTTTGACCAAAACAAAACCCTTCCTCTCTCAGTCAGGTTTCACTGGCTTGGTACCTGTGAAGTCAAAAGCCTACTGGGTCTCTAGTTATCCATAGAGTCTTCCAGGAAGGGAGGGTAGACCAGACCCAAATTGCTAGTGTTAAAAATAATCAGAAAAAAGGTGTCCTTTTTCCCATCAAAGAAGAAGAGTAGAAACCCATTTTCCTGTCCCATTGCATGTCAGCTTTAAAATAACTCCTTCCCCTTATCCCCCAGAGATGACTGGTATTTCAGTGTACAAGCCCTTGTTTAGACTGCAAGCTCTTTGGGGCAGGGACTCTTTTTGTTCTGTGTCTGTATAACACCTAGCACAATGGGGCCTTGGTCCATGACTGGGACTCCTAGGTGCTACCACGATACAAATGAGCACAGCTGGTCAAATTTGGAGTTTCCATCCCATGGATAATTCCTGGATTTTAAATATGGTTTAATCTCAAATCAGGACAGAAAGTTGAAGTGTGTTGCTTCAGTTTGTATGAGATAGGACATTGTGTCACAATGTAATGGGCTAAAGCATGACATGAGACATGGCACATGGCACATCAGCACTACATGGCATGACGGCATCACAACGGGACCCTGCATCATAGCCTGACATATCACACTCCGACATCATTATGTCACGGTAGGATACGAAGACTCATGATGTTCTGAGCCAAGAGGTGACATTACATCACTACTATAATACTACAACAAAAGTCAAATAAAACATTGATAAATGATCACAAAAACCTACACATTCCCACAAACATTCCGATTCTGTCAAATCAGTATTTTCTAGGGCTGTCAAGCAATTAAAAAAATTAACCGCGATTAATCGTGCGATTAATCACGTTGTTAAACAATAATAGAATACTATTTATATAAATATTTTTGAATGTTTTTCACATTTTCAAATATATTGATTTCAATTACAATACAGAATACAGAGTGTACAGTGTTCACTTTATATTTATTTTTGATTACAAAAATATTTGCACTGTAAAAAAGCAAAAGAAATAGTATTTTTCAATTCACCTAATACAAGTACTGTAGTGCAATCTCTTTATCATGAAAGTTGAACTTACAAATGTAGAATTATGTACAAAATATAACTGCATTCAAAAATAAAACAATGTCAAACTTTAGAGCCTAAAAGTCCACTCAGTCCTACTTGTTGTTTAGCCAATCGCTCAGACAAACAAGTTTGTTGACATTCACAGGAGATAATGCTGCCTGCTTCTTGTTTACAATGTCACCTGAAAGTGAGAATATGCATTCGCATGGCACTGTTGTAGCCAGCGTTACAAGATATTTAAGTGCCAGATGTGCTAAAGATTCATATGTCCCTTCATGCTTCAACCACCATTCCAGCGGAAATGCTTACATGCTAATGAGGGGTTCTGTTCGATAACTATCCAAAGCGGTGCGGACCGACACATGTTCATTTTCATAATTTGAGTCAGGTGCCACCAGCAGAAGATTGATTTTCTTTTTGGGTGGTTTGGGTTCTGTAGTTTCCCGCATCTGAGTATTGCTCTTTTAAGACTTCTGAAAGCATGTTCCATACCTCGTCCCTCTCAGATTTTGGAAGGCACTTCAGATTCTTGAACCTTGGGTTGAGTGCTGTAGCTACCTTTAGAAATCTCACATTGGTACCTTCTTTGTATTTTGTCAAATCTGCAGTGAAAGAATTCTTATAACGAACAACATGTGCTGGGTTATCATCAGAAACTGTTATAACATGAAATATATGGCAGAATGTGGATAAAACACAGAGCAGGAGACATACAATTCTCCCCCAAGGAGTTCAGTCACAAATTTAATTAACGCATTATTATTTTAATACGTGTCATCAGCATGGAAGCATGTCCTCTGGAACGGTGGCCGAAGCATGAAGGGGCATACAGCTGTTTAGCATATCTGACACGTAAATACCTTGAAACGTCGGCTACAACAGTGCTATGCAAATGCATGTTCTCACTTTCAGGTGACATTATAAATAAGAAGCGGGCAGCATTATCTCCTGCAAATGTAAACAAACTTGTTTGTCTGAGCGATTGGCTGAACAAGAAGTAGGCATGGGTGGACTTGTAGGCTATAAACAAACATTGATTTGTTTTTGAGCGCAGTTATGTAACAAAACCCCCTACATTTGTAAGTTGTGCTTTCACGATAAAGAGATTGCACTACAGTACTTGTATGAGGTGAATAGAAAAATACTTTCTTTTGTTTATCATTTTACAGTGCAAATATTTGTAATAAAAATAACAGAGTGAGTACTGTACATTTTGTATTCTGTGTTGTAATTGAAATCAATATATTTGAAAACATAGAAAAACATCCAAAATATTTAACAAATTTCAATCGATATTCTATTCTTTAACAGTGTGATTAAAACTGCAATTAATCGCGATTAATTTTTTTTGAGTTAATCGCGTGAGTTGACTGCCATTAATCGTCAGCCCTAGTATTTTCCCTAACAGAAAACTCTTCTGTTGGAATTTTTTTGACCAGCTCTAGCAATAAGCCTTAAGCAATAAGGCTTTGAAAACCTGGATTTTAGAGGTTTCATCCTAGTCTCTAGTCAACGCTGGCCTTTTCTGTAGCATGGCAAGCCTTAGCAGGAGTGCATCCTACTCATCCGCACCATGCTGCCCTCTGGCCATGTTATTAGCTAACTTGGCATGCCTAGGTCTCCAAGGCAAGGGTGGGGTGAGGACGGACAGTGAGAGCCCGGTACTTTGAGCATCTGCACTGACGCAGAAATGCTGGGAAGAGGGATCTGGATGACAGGCCTCAATGCCTGGCAGCTGCTTCCAATCACCACATCCCCAATTCTGAGGGAGACGGAGCGTGCGCCAAAGCAACCCAGTCACCATTTCCTGTCTCCCCATCCTCACTCCAGACCCGTAAATGCGGATATTATGTAAACACGACAACCACAGCCCGTGGCCAACACCTCAATCAAGCCATTTCCTGCCCCGAGCTATCCAGGCATGGGAAGGCAGCCACTGAGTCTGTTTATTTTTAATGAAGGTTTTATCTGCTGGCTAAAAGGCCCAACCCTACTCCCCAGTTACCCTCACCTGGGTGACTCTGTGCCAAAATCTCTCGCTTCCTAAGTGCCTTTTGCTCAGTAACTTTCTCCTGGAGCCTGCCTTGGTAGCTGTCAGGGTTCCCTCCCCACTCTGAACTCTGGGGTACAGATGTGGGGACCCACACGAAAGACCCCCTGAGCTTATTTCTACCAGCTTAGGTTAAAAACATCCCTAAGGCACAAATCCCTTGTCCTTGGACGGACGGTATGCTGCCACCACCAAGTGATTTAGACAAAGATTCAGGGAAAGGCCCACTTGGAGTTCCTATTCCCCCAAAATATCCCCCCAAACCTCTACACCCCTTCCTGGGGAGGCTTGAGAATAATATCCTCACCATTTGGTACAGGTGAGCACAGACCAAACCCCTGGGACACTGAAAATCAATCAAGTTCTTAAAAGAAACATTTTATTACAAAAAGTAAAAGCATCACCTCTGTAAAATCAAGATGGAAGGCAGTTTTACAGGGAAAAATAAAAAGATTTAGGATACAGAGAATTCCCCTCTAGGGTTAGTTTCAAAGTTACAAAAAACAGGAATAAACCTCCCTCTAGCAAAGGGAAAATTCATAAGCTAAAACAAAAGATAACCTAACCCGCCTTGCCTGGCCTTACTTACTATTTTTGTAATATTAGGGAATTGTTCAGGATTGTTTGGAGGAGATGGATTTCTGCCTGGCCCTCTCAGTTCCAAGAGAGAACCCCCCTAAACAAAGAGCCCAAACAAAGCTGCCTCCCCCCCACCCCCTGTATTTGAAAGTATCTTCTTTCCCCATTGATTCTTTTGGTCAGGTGCCAACCAGGTTATTTGAGCTTCTTAACCCCTTACAGGTAAGGGGGAATTCTAGACTACTCTTGGCTGTATGGTTCTGACAGTAGCTAAACTCTGTGGGCTAAATTCTTCTCTTGGTTACACCAGTGTAAATCCAGAGCAACTCCCCATAGCCTGGGCAGTCTGGCCACGTTGCACACTGGGTGGTCTCCATGAGAAATGGCAGAGTGGGGGGGCAGTCCGGATTTTTTAAGTGCAGGTACTCCCCCCACACCAGTATGGCTCTACCCCAGAGGCTTGACCTGCCCTGGTGCGTTTCTGTATAAAATGGCATCCTCCATGTGGCATGGCCTTGCATGTTCAGTGTGCGTGAGGTCAAAAGTGTGGTCCCGCCCCATTGTTCCACATGGATGCATACAATTATTTGGTTAAGTCTCTCTTACACACACAAATCTGAAATCACAGACTCCTCAGTGAGCTGGTAGGAATAGCAGGTTTCTTATCCTCCCTGTGGGCAGACACTAAAGGGCAACCTGTTCTCACACAAAAAGCCGCACCATTACGGGGCATTTCCCCACTTCCATAAGCAACCCATCCCCAGAGCACACACCTCCGGCTCTGTACTTTTACTGCAGCAGGCCTGAAAGGCAGGCCCCCAAATCCTTTGCTTACAAATCCTTTCCAGTTCCAGCTGTATATTAGTAAACAACTATAAATCTCCCCACACCCAACTCATTTCGCCTCTGTTTCTGCGTCATGCAACCAGTTTCTCCTCTGGCGTACTGGAGGTCATGGAGAAAGGACGGTTAACAGCACCCAAGCTGCTGAGCCAGCCCTCAGCTCAACAAAAATAAACTCTCAGGCACTAGCCATGCCAGCACATAGCGTCCTCCCAGACAGACTTCAGCAGGAGAAAAGGAAAGAAACAAAGGCAGCTTTTTGGCCAACTCTAATGCCCGGGGCTCCTTATAAGGCTGTGGGATTCCAGACTCTCTGCTTGTTTTCTTTCAGGTCTCGCTGTTGGGCTCTCTCCAGTCCTTTTGTGGCTCACTTTACACAACTCCTAACCACAGCCATCTCCTACTCCCGCGTCATGCTGCTGGGGCTCGAGGGAAAGTCAGGCTTCGTCTTCACTTGGAAAAGAGTTTGTAACATGGAGTTAGTTAACACACAGCAGTTGTCTCTAAGCTCTAAGCTCTCCTTGGGGTTTACTTTGACCAGCCAGCAAGGGTTAAAATTACTCCTGCCTTGCCTTCACTCGGGCTACGTCTTCACTGCCAACATAAGGGGATTTTAACGTTCCCTTCAGTTATCTCACTGAAAATTCCAGTGGAGGCCATTTCTACTGAGCCTTTTGATGTAGCGAGGTGAAATCAAACCCTGTGCCCCATGGCAGAGCTTGCTTTGACACATCACAATTATAACTACAGAACCTTGTCTGCATTAGCATTTTACAGTGACCTGGCTAACACACACACACACACACACACACACACACACACACACACACACACACACACACACACACAAGCTTAGGGCAAGCCTACACTACAAAATTAAGTTGACCTAAGTTACGTCAACATACAGCCACTGCAGCAATTAAATCGCATTTGCACGTCCACACTAAGCTCCTTGTGTCGGTGGTGCGTGTCCTCACCAAGAGCGTTTGCACCAATTTAAGGTGCGGGGAATTGTGGGACGGCTTCTGAAAGGCAGCCACAGTTGATGTAAGCAACACAGTGTCTGCACTGACACTGCATCCACCTAACTACATCGACTTAAGCTCTTTGCCTCTCGCGGAGGCGGCATTAGTAAGTCGGTGTGACGGGCGAGTTACATCGGTGGGAGCGACATTTTAGTGTAGATGCTTACAGTTAGGTCACCCATCAGTTATCTCACTGAAAATTCCAGTGGAGGCAACGCTAAGCTGAACCCTAAGCTGCTTTATGTCAACCTAACTCTGTAGCGCAGACTAGGCCTTAGCTATGGTTTTGCTGTCATGTAACACCAAGTTCCTTAATACAGGTTTAAAATTCCTCGTGAAGATACAGCGGCTGTGGGTTAATACACTAGCCTGCCACCATTTGGAGAGCTGGGTTCAAATCTAGCCAGGAGCACAAGTGAGCTCAGGTTCGGGGTGGGGGGGGGTCGGTCTCAACCTCGTTTGTACCGATTAGAGGCAAAACCAACATGCAATGTGACATCACTGACGGTCTCCTCTTAGACCTAGGACTGAAACAGTGACCAAGGTGCACTGGCAGAATTGTGTGGGAGCCCAGAGCATTCCTAGTCATGGACTGAGCTATTGTCAGAGCTGTGCAGGGATTAGTGAAGATTTGAGTCTGGCAGAGCTGGGGGTGTTGGGGGAACCTTAGTGCATTAATTCAAGACATGTCCACAGTCATCTGGGACACTCTGAAAATCTGGACCCTAAGGAGCCAGTTATAATGGGACCCTCGGGGTTGATGGCTTTAGGACCCCAGGCATGAATCCATCCATGTTTCATGAGCCAGTGCCTCCATTTCATATTTAACTAGCCCCAGCACAAGGAGCTGATGGGATCCTGCTTCAGGCTTCCGTTGATCAATCCACGTAGGTAATTGCCAAATTAATGAGCCCTACACTTTGCCTTTCCCATGATACCGAGCAGCTGCTGAGGAGCATTTCACCACATGCTGGCCAATGGAATTCACAGTACAGAACTTGCCTGCGGCATCGCTCCACGTCTGGGTCCTCTCGAAAGTACTGCAGCCCTCCGTTCCTCAGGGCGTCCTCTGGATTGGCGAAAGCCTGGAAGAAAGAATTGCCATCTCAGAGGCGTGAGAAGGTGCTTCCCACCAAGACTCACGGGAGTCTGAGGTGTAGAGCCCTGCGCAGATAGGACATTTGTATCTGCAGCTGATCAGCGGCTAGCCGCGGATTTGCAGGGCTCCAGAGCAAAGACGCTAAGTGCAATCAAGTTTGCTGCACAGTGCTAAGGTTGCTCAGTGAAAAGGGAGCCAGGAAATGGGGAGTTAATGTTCCCATGGCAAGGCCAGCTCCCTGTGCTGCTCCTAGCATGTAGGAGGTGATCCCTTTCTGTTCCTCATTAAATGTGCAGCTTTTACGCAGAGTCTTGGGACCCAGTCCTGCCAAGTCCCCTGTGCGCGATTAATTCAGTCACATGCTCTGACAAGCATTCGCAGGATCCAGCTCTTTGGCTGAGACTGTCAAAGCTGTTTAGGGATTTGGAGACCCAGGCCCAGCTCCTCAGAGGTATTTAGGGGCCTCATCTGCCTCTTTGGGCACCACTGACATTTTCAAAACAGCCCTCAGCTGCCACCCAGCCCCATAGGTACCAAGATCCCCATGGTGTTTACGTTTCCACCAATCAGTATTTGAAATGCTGCCTAAGCCGTGATGTTGACCCACAGCGAGCAAGCTGCTCAGAGCCCTTGCTGAAGCCTAAGCCACACAGGGCCAAAACACAGGAATGCCTATCCTGCCAATGGGACCCATCAGCGTGCTCTACCCCCAGACCCGATCCCTGTCAGACCCCCATTGCCAGAGGGCTGGATACAGACCGCCAATAGGGATGTGGGAGTGGGGGACAGCACAGCATCCCACAAAGAGACAACTGGGGGCACAGGGAAACTGGGATTTAGTTAAGGATTGATCCCCAACTTGATTTAGTTGGGGATTGGTCCTGCTTTGAGCAGGGGGTTGGACTAGATGACCTCCTGAGGTCGCTTCCAACCCTGATAATCTATGATTCCATGATTCTACGACAGGAAGAGCATGAGAGAAACACACACGCAGTGTTGGCTTCTAGGGCATGGACTATCTGAGTGGCTAACTTGGCTTTGGAGCCTAGCTCCAGAAGATGGAGGCACCTATCTCTGACCTGTCAGCCAGGGGCACCACGTCAGCTCTTAAGAGATCTAAGCCCCCTCCTTGGCATTTCACTCCTGTCTAGCTTAGATGAGTTGCATTAGGCACCTAATGCTCCCCTGCATTGACTGGGGAGCCGAGACACCTTGCTTGGGGCTGAGAATTCCACTGGGCAGCCAGCTGCCTAAGCACTGCAACGCCGAGCAGAACAATGTTTAAGTACCTTAGTGGGAATTTGTACCGGAACTGGTACTGGGGCCCGATCTTCAAAAGTCAGTGGGACTTGGAAGAATCTCAGCCCTAGCGTTTATTGCACCCAGCAGAGGTGACAGCTGTTCCTCGGAGTTTCCATTCTCACCCCCTTTTCCAGTTGCTTACAATATAGTCTGAAGCTTTTGGGGGCTGAAGTTTTCCAGACTTGGGGTGAAATCCTGGCCTCGCTGGAGACAGTGCGAAACTCCCACTGACTCCAGGGGGACCAGGATTTCCCCCTTTTCACTCGTTTGTTCGGCAGTTCAGGGAGGAGGAAGTGATCGTCTCAAAAGGCTGAGCTGTATGCGAGGGTGAGAAGGAACTCACATATTTCTACTGTCAACATGTCAACACCACCTTCAAACAGAGCCCAAGCAAGGGAGAGCAAGACAGTTCTGAGCAACCAGGATTGTAATCAAATTCAAAGGCGACACCTGGGAGGGACAAGAATGATCAGATGCTCCTGGGGGTGGCACATTCAGCAGGGAACCGCAGCAGCAAAAGGAGCAGAGCGCGGGGTCGCCCTGCCCCCAGCCCTTCCACGCAGCTGTATCTCCTGTCTGGGTCCATACAGCCCCACCAGAGGACAGGCCTGGAGGCAGCACAGCCTCACCGGAGGACAGAGCTCGGGGCTGGGCTAGGGGTGGGTACAGCCGCACTGGAGGAGTTGCTGGGGGGGAGCCACCTGGCAACCCCACATTCTGCTCCTTTCGCTGCTGCGGTTCCCAGGAGAGCCCTGCGGTTCAGGGAAAGGAGCACAACGTGCCACACCGGCAGCTCTTCCAGCGCAGCTGTACTGGTACCAGCCCTGGCCCTGTCCTCCGGCTGTGCTGTGCGGACCCCTGACTGGAGATGCAGCTGCGTGGAAGGGCTGCGGGATTTTTGTTTCTTTGTTTTAGAAGTAGAGCTGTAATACAATTTCCTGAACTGGCATTTGGTTAAATTGCTTGAACTTGCTGTTTGAGCCCTAACCCCGTTACATACATCAGGGCTACAGCACAGAAGTGCCAGGTCCTCACCCTAGTTTTCACAGTGAGAAAGAGTCCTAAAAACAGGCCTGTTATTTAACACACACACACCACACACACACGGCTTGACCAGTTTCCAGTAAAAATTTTACTAACATTTTTGAACTGATTTATAGCAGACTTCTCTTTGTTGCAGGGCGTTCAGTTGGGATTTTTTTTTTAAAGGAAAAAGGACAGAATGTCCTAGCAAGAGGAGAAAAAACATGAGCTAATGTTTGACTGACTTCCGTAGACATGTGAGGCCAGCTTTTCTGCATGCACTAGGAGAATATTTCTGTTCTACTTCCCAACCCCAAAACAAGTTCCCTCTAGACATGTTTACCTCCTAAGAAGTTAGGTCCTCCTGTAACAAACACAGGTAGGAATTCAGCCTTTAAAATGCCACAAGCAGACTCATAGTTCACAGGTTGTTGGGGTTTTTTTTGCTATTCACTTAAACAACTTTTTAAAAATTAGTTTCTTACAGACAAACTGTCAAACTGATAGTTAGCGAATAGGCTGTTTCCAAAAGGAACTCACTTGCATGGCATTTTAGATTTGCAAATTACTGTTTATCTTTTTGAATCCTACTCTAAACATGTTGCAGATGAGAGGGAAATACTCACACACCACCCCAAGCTCATCTACTGCAGCTATAAAATAGTTTCCAACTTGCTTCAAAGCCTCAGTAAAACCAGTCAGCCACTATTTAAAGGAGCAAACTCAATACTAGCAGTTGCCGAAATGCTAACAGAAACCCCAAAGCAGTGCAGGCAGTTCTGGAGCGCAGAAAAGCTGGAACATACCTTCTTTCTGAGCCTCACTTGTCCTGTAATGATGGCAAGAACATACATTTTTATAATCAAGATCGTGCTGTAGAAAGTAAACGATGCAAAGACTTCGTTTTCCATCATTTTCTGGAAAGGTGGGAGAGGATTTGCGTTTCCTTAAGCAGGCTTCAGCCACTAGCGATCTCAGTTCAGAGATTGATTCTGTGAGAGAGGGGGAAGGATCACTGTTTTACTCAAGTCTAAACATAAACTTGTACACCCACAGACCGCCTCTTGCTTCGTACACCCAGCATTGCAACAGCTATTCAATTCTAAACCACTCAACCATATTTTAATTCCTCAGATCTATAGATACAAAAAATCCACAAGTAACAAAGAAAGACACCCCCCCCCCGCAAACACACATACTTTGAACTCTAGAACGGACCCATTCCACATTATTTTCATAACATATTGGTGACTCTGTGGATAGTTATAATAGCAAGCCCTAGCTCTTCTTCAGTGCTCCAGCTGGGACATTTTTGACAATATAGGTACATCAGTCAGGGGTGTTTGATCCCTGACCCACAGAGTTGTGCGCAGCAGTCTGCCCACATGCTAGCTTACCTGGTGTCACCCTCTTCCACAGGGGCCCTCTAGGTCCAGTCCTTCAAACCCTGCCAGCAGGGCTTTGCCCTCTCACTTCCAGCTTCAGGTCAGTGCTTGGATCAAAGTGAGGGTCACTCAGGCAGTTCCTGCTGACCCTTTAGCCACAAAAACTTGTGTAAAAAGAAAAGGAGTACCTGTGGCACCTTAGAGACTAACCAATTTATTTGAGCATAAGCTTTCGGGAGCTACAGCTCACTTCATCGGATGCATACTGTGGAAAGTGTAGAAGATCTTTTTATACACACAAAGCATGAAAAAATACCTCCCCCCACCCCACTCTCCTGCTGGTAATAGCTTATCTAAAGTGATCACTCTCCTTACAATGTGTATGATAATCAAGTTGGGCCATTTCCAGCACAAATCCAGGTTTTCTCACACACCCCACCCCACCCCCCACAAACCCACTCTCCTGTTGGTAATAGCTTATCTAAAGTGACCACTCTCCTTACAATGTGTATGATAATCAAGGTGGGCCATTTCCAGCACAAATCCAGGGTTTAACAAAAACGTCTGGGGGAGGGGAGGGTAGGAAAAAACAAGGGGAAATAGGTTACCTTGCATAATGACTTAGCCACTCCCAATCTCTATTCAAGCCTAAGTTAATTGTATCCAATTTGCAAATGAATTCCAATTCAGCAGTCTCTCGCTGAAGTCTGGATTTGAAGTTTTTTTGTTGTAATATCACAACTTTCATGTCTGTAATCGCGTGACCAGAGAGATTGAAGTGTTCTCCGACTGGTTTATGAATGTTATAATTCTTGACATCTGATTTGTGTCTATTTATTCTTTTACATAGAGACTGTCCAGTTTGACCAATGTACATGGCAGAGGGGCATTGCTGGCACATGATGGCATATATCACATTGGTGGATGTGCAGGTGAACGAGCCTCTGATAGTGTGGCTGACGTTATTAGGCCCTGTGATTGTGTCCCCTGAATAGATATGTGGGCACAGTTGGCAACGGGCTTTGTTGCAAGAATAGGTTCCTGGGTTAGTGGTTCTGTTGTGTGGTATGTGGTTGCTGGTGAGTATTTGCTTCAGGTTGGGGGACTGTCTGTAGGCAAGGACTGGCCTGTTTCCCAAGATTTGTGAGAGTGTTGGGTCATCCTTCAGGATAGGTTGTAGATCCTTAATAATGCGTTGGAGGGGTTTTAGTTGGGGGCTGAAGGTGACGGCTAGTGGCGTTCTGTTATTTTCTTTGTTAGGCCTGTCCTGTAGTAGGTTACTTCTGGGAACTCTTCTGGCTCGTCAATCTGTTTCTTCACTTCTGCAGGTGGGTATTGTAGTTGTAAGAATGCTTGATAGAGATCTTGTAGGTGTTTGTCTCTGTCTGAGGGGTTGGAGCAAATGCGGTTGTATCGCAGAGCTTGGGTGTAGACAATGGATCGTGTGGTGTGGTCAGGGTGAAAGTTGGAGGCATGTAGGTAGGAATAGCGGTCAGTAGGTTTCCGGTATAGGATGGTGTTTATGTGACCATCGTTTATTAGCACTGTAGTGTCCAGGAAGTGGATCTCTTGTGTGGACTGGACCAGGCTGAGGTTGATGGTGGGATGGAAATTGTTGAAATCATGGTGGAATTCCTCAAGGGCTTCTTTTCCATGGGTCCAGATGATGAAGATGTCATCAATATAGCGCAAGTAGAGTGGGGCGTTAGGGGACAAGAGCTGAGGAAGTGTTCTAAGTCAGCCATAAAAATGTTGGCATACTGTGTGGCCATGTGGGTACCCATAGCAGTGCCGCTGATTTGAAGGTATACATTGTCCCCAAATGAAGTGAGCTGTAGCTCACAAAAGCTCATGCTCAAATAAATTGGCTAGTCTCTAAGGTGCCACAAGTACTCCTTTTTCTTTTTGCAAATACAGACTAACACGGCTGTTACCCAAAAACTTATGTGTCTCCCTGGGCCTCTTGAATCTGCTCTGACCAGTCTGTACAATTCCCCCCAGGGGCTGCTACTTCTCTGGAGTGATTTACCTGTCCTGGGATTTGCAGTAACTAGCCTCCCACTGATATTAATGCCTGGGGGAAACTCAGCTAGAATACAATCCTTCACTCACACAGACATACGGTTTCATAGCAATTCCCTGGGCCCAGGCGTCGGGCACATCTTGCTGTAATAGTCTCTTTAAATCTCCACATTTCCAAGGTTTCACCTCTGCCACAAACTTATTTGCTTTTGGAGGGCAGGGAGAGAGGGGAAGTGGGGGGTCTCAAATAAGCTATCCTGGTTTTCCTCGTAAACTGTGTCCACAATAAGAGCAGTATGCCAGCATGGTAGACTGGCGTTGCTATCCTGGCGAAGCACGCTTAGTGTACATCTGGCCTGGGCTAGCATTGTAGCTTTAATGTTTTCTGGACATTTTGGGTCCAGTCCTCCCCCTGTTTGAGGCAATGATAAAACTCCTGTTAAGGTGCATGGTGCAGGATCAGGTGCTATGTTTTCTCACTGTAGCACAGGGGTGGGCAAACTATGGCCTGGGGGCCACATCCTGCCCTTTAGACGTTTTAATCCAGCCCTTGAACTCCTGCCGGGGAGTGGGGTCCGGGGCTTGCCCTGCTCCGCATGGCTCCCGGAAACAGCGGCATGTCCCCCCTCTAGCTCCTATGCATAGGGGCAGGTAGGTGGGTCCACATGCTGCCCCCGCCCCAAGCGCCGCCACCGCAGCTCCCATTGGCCAGGAACCATGGCCAATGGGAGCTGCACGGGCGGTGCCTGTGGATGGGGCAGCGTGCAGTGTCGCCTGGCCGCTTCCCTGCATAGGAGCCGGAGTGGGGACATGCCGCTGCTTCTGGGAGCTGCTTGAGGTAAACACTGCCCAGAGCCTGCACCCCTGACCCCTTCCTGCACCCCAACCCCCTGCCCTAGTCCTGATCCCCCTCCTGCCCTCTGAGCCCCTTGGTCCCAGCTCAGAGCACCCTCCTGCATCCCCAATCCCTCATCCCCAGTCCCACCCCAGAGCCCACACCTCCAGCTGGAGCCCTCACCCCGCGCCCCGTACCTCAACCTCCTGCCCCAGTCCGGAGCCCCCTCCCACACCCTGAACTACTCATTTCTGGCCCTACCCCAGCGCCCTCAGCCCCTCCCGCACCCCACTCCCCAATTTCGTGAGCATTCATGGCCCACCATAAAATTTCCATACCCAGATGTGGCCCGAGGGCCAAAAAGTTTGCCCACCCCTGCTGTAGCAAGTACTGATGTGGTCTATAGTAGTACTTGGCCACATGATGGCTCAGGGCGGGGGAGTGGGAAAGGGCTAAGAAAAGGGCTCTACGGGGCTGGTACCAATCCAAACAGCATCACATTTTTAAAATACACATGCACGACTGCCCTCGTTCGATAAGAAAAAGCAACATGCACCCAACATGCCAGCAAGCAGGAATCAAACCACATCTTGATGGATCTGCAGTGGTTCTCAACCAGGGGTACGCGTACCCCTGGGAGTACGCAGAGGTCTTCCAGTGCATACATCAACTCATCCAGATATTTGCCTAGTTTTACAACAGGCTACATAAAAAACACTAGCAAAGTCAGTTTCCTACAGACAATGACTGCTTTATACTGCTCTATATACTATACACTGAAACGTAAGTACAATATTTATATTCCAGTTGGTGTATTTGATCATCATATAGTAACAATGAGAAAGTCAGCAATTTTCAGTAATAGTGTGCGGCGACGCTTTTGTATTTTTATGTCTGATTTTGTAAGCAAGTAGTTTTTAAGTGAGGTGTAACTTGGGGTACACAAGACAAATCAGACTCCTGAAAATAGTCTGGAAAGGCTGAAAGCCACTGATGTATAGTAGCAAAACCAGGTCTGGTCCTGAACCAGAGATTTATTTATGTAGAAATTGGGTAGATTCTTTTCTCTGCTTGGGTCACTAATCCAAGCTTCCTCCCACAGCTGAAGAGTGACCCAAGGACTCTAGCCCATCCCCAGGATATCACCAAGCCTGTTAAAGAGAACAAGGGAAGGGTGGGTTAAGCAGGATGTCTTGCTTCTCAGCCTCCCATCCCCAAGGAGTCATTAGACCCACAGTCTGACTGAGGTGGGGAAGCGGCCATGTTTGTTCTGTTCCTCAAATGTAACCTTGAAAAACAATGAGTTGCTTAGTGCTTTCCGGCTGGGATTAGAGCTGAGGAAGCCGTTTCTGTCTGGGCAATTCGTCATTCCAGGCCACGCTGCAGCCTTGCACACAAGTTTTATGCTCCGTAGGCCACAGCGGAGCAGAGACTCTTCCCTGCCCCCGTCCAACACAGCCTCCATTGTTGGGGGGTTATCTGTCCTGTGCAGTGCATCTGTCTGCTGTCCCCTCCCATGTTCACAGCATAGGGCTGGATCTATAAAACCCACCAACAGGCCAATCAAGCCCGAGAGCGGGAAATTCTCGGCCATTACTTATACATTGGAACTGCAGCTGCTCCTCTGGCAGTCAGAACAGCATCACCTCCTGCTGGCTGATCAGTCATTTCAAGGACGGGCCAAAGGTACCATGCCCAGGGCGGATTTGGTTTTTTTAAGCAATACCTGAGACTTGATGCATTTGGAAGGCAAGAAAACCAGGGCTTTTCCCAAGTAGCTTATGGGCCCCAGTTCAAAGATCCCAGGGTGGCAAGCGATCAGGTTGCACACGAAGGGTAGATTTTCAGAAGAGCTCACGGCCAGATTTCCCAGCACCTCCCACTGTGCTGCTTACGGCCAGGTTTTCAACAGAGCTCAGCACCCAGCATGCACCAAGCCCATCGAGCTCTGACCCATCTCGTTTGGGAGGGAGGGGGGCAGGCAGGACACAAGCCAGCAAGGGGCAGCTCATGAAGAGTGGGTCCCAGCAGCATGTGGTGCTGTGTTTAGTAAAACACCTGCCAGCAGGCCAAGCAACCCATTGGAGGTGGGCAGGAAAGGGGTACATATGTCTCCCAGCCAGCCCCAGAGCCACAGATGTTGAAAGGGTTAATCATTCCCCACTATCACATTCGGGGATCAGCAGCTTGTCAGCACCCACCCCCAGGTCACAGCCACACTGACTGCAAATGCCCGACTTTCTTTCCCCAGGAGCTCTGCAGCAAGGGGACGGAAAATTCCCTTTGCTGCTGGCCGTTTGCAAGGTGGAGAAACAATCCAGGCCAGGAGCCATAGGCCAGCCTAGGTATCAGCTCCACTTCCTCTGTGCTATTTACAGAGAAGAGGGGGCTAAATGACTTTGACTTCTAATTAGTTGGCAGATCGGAGAAACACACCAGCAAAGCAGAGGAAAGGGGAGCAACAGGAGACGTTCCCTTAGGAGCTCCTAGCCACCTGGGATTTTCAAGCCTAGACACAGACGATCAGATCCTCAGATGGTATAAATCAAGGCAACACAGTTAAACTCTGGGGAGTCATGCCAGCTAAGGATCTGACCAGAAATTCTTAGGGACAGTAGCTTCCTAGTCTGTATTCCCATTTCTGCTGCTCCCCCACAGCCCTTCCAAAGTAACCAGGATGTGGCACAAAGCATCAGCAATACCTGTAATCAGGTTCCCACCAGCAGACAAACTAGCTCGTCTCCTTGGCGCCCTGGGCGTGGCTAATTTCCTCCTCCTTGGCATTATAAAAGGGTCACCGGGAGGTCACAGGTGCCTTGGCGCCAGGGGCCAATTAACCCAGACAATGCACATAAATCATCCACGTACATTTAAATCAAGTGAAATAAACAGCATGCTGAGTTTATTTATGCATGGGTCGATAGGGGTAGATATAGACACGTGTATATATCATGCATATATATATATATTTAATGCCACAATCAGGTAGTACACATAACAACCTATAGTAAGCACATGGTTTTTTCTCTAACGTTACCCCTATTCCCACCCCATTTTTGATGCTCTCTCACATTGTCTCTTGTCTTCATTTGCTCTCAGTCCAACACTCCTGGAGCTCTGTTGATTTCAATGTGGCTTTGTGCTGGTGCAGAGGGCTGCCGTAGGATCATTATCGGTATTTCACACTTATATTGGATTAGAGCCTAGAGGCCAAGCAGGTCGGGGCCCAGTTGTGCTAGGGGCTGGGCGAACATACAGAAACAACAGACCCTGCCCCAAAGCACTTACAACTGAAAAGAGCTGCGCCTCTCGTTGCAGGATCACACTCTGCAGGGTCGAGCATTGACCGTGAGCTCTTTGGCCCAGATCCTCAAAGGGTGTGTAGGCTCCTAACTCCCCTGAAAACAATGGAGGTTAAGAACCTAAATACTTTTGAGGACCTGAGCCTTTGAGACTGGGGGCGTCTTCCCAGCTTTCATTTTATTCTCTAAGCGTGCTTAAACAACTTGCTATTAAAGGAACACTCTGGACACAGCATGTCCCTGTTCCACTTGCCTCCCACCTGGGTGAGGTACGCTGCAGCCTACGGGCCAAGCTCACTCTCAGCAACACTGGTATCAATTCAGAGCAACTCTGCAACTTACATGGAATGACTTTGGACTTACACTGGTGTAACAAAGGGTCTGATCCTGCCATGTTTACTCACATGAGTAGCCCTTACTCACAGGACTAATTCCATTGACATCCAAAGGGCTACTTAAGTGAGTAAAGACTGGTTTCTAAGAACACTGTGTAAGGAGTCAGGGACATTTCTTTGTTCTCTGTGTGTGTACAGTGCCTAGCAAAATGGGGTCCATGACTGGGGCTCCTAAGGCTACCTCAATACAGATAACAATAATTCATGCACTGGAATAGGGGCTGTGTCTGATTTACCTGTCCGTAAGGCACTGATACCACAGCCAGAAGTACGCTACAGAAGTAACGATAACGATCCCAGCCGTGCGCGGAAGGAGTTCATGATTAATTCATGGGGTTAGAATGACCCAGAGGATGAGGGGAAGGCAGTTTCAGATAAAAACAAAATAAATGACTGCACTTTGGAAGTGAACTAATTATTCTGGAACACAGTCACCTTCGTTCCAGAACACTGTGCACATGGGGAGTTACTTCGCCTGGAGCTATGCTCGGAAATTTCCCCTCCATGCAGACAAGGCTGACAAGAGAGGAGTGACTGGGAAATATATGCCTGGAAACGGAGGTATGCAAGTATGAATTTGAGTGGCATGGCGAAGAGTTAATCTCTCTGCTGCAAAGACCAGCCCAGCAATCAGACATGGAGGAGCTTGCAAGGCAGCTGAGTTTTAATAACCCAGGGTCACCTTAAACCAGCATTTCCGAAACGTTTGGAAAATAGAGCCCCACTCCAGGAAAACAAAACCCATCGCTCTCTCCTGCAACCCAGGCCTGCATTGTTAACAGCCTCCTCATCTTAATCTATGTTTTTAGGTGTTTGCACCCTGGCCCTTCCACCGGGAAATGGTGGTATAGATCTCCATACAGTCTTTTTCTTACTTGTTTTGGTGAGCAGTGAGATAGTTAACAACATTGATAATAAAGGGTATGTCTACACTACGAAATTAGGTTGAATTTATAGAAGTCGATTTTTATAGAAGCAATTTTATACAGTCGGTTGTGTGTGTCCCCACTAAGCGCATTAAGTCAGCGGAGTGCGTCCACAGTACCATGGCTAGAGTCGACTTTCAGAGCGTTGCACTGTGGGTAGCTAGCCCGCAGTCTCCGCCACCCATTGGAATTCTGGGTTAAGCTCCCAGTGCCTGATGGGGCAAAAACATTGTCGTAGGTGGTTTTGGGTACATATCGTCAGTCGCCCCTCCCTCCATGAAAGCAATGGCAGACAATCGTTTCACGCCTTTTTCCCGTGCAGACGCCATACTGCTTTCAGCAGATGGTGCAGTAGGACTGCAAACCATCGTCATCCACCGCTTCCGCTGCAACTTTGCTCTCCTGCAGACACCATACCACGGCAAGCATGGAGCCAGCTCAGATCACCATGGCAGTTATGAGCATTGTAAACATCTTGTGCATTATCCTGCAGTATATGCAGAACCAGAACCTGCAAAAGCAAGCAAGGAGGCGACGGCAGCGCGGTGACGAGAGTGATGAGGACATGGACACAGACTTCAAAATACGGGCTCCGGCAATTTGGACATCCTGGTAGCAATGGGGCAGGCTCAAGCCGTGGAACGCCGATTCTGGGCCCAGGAAACAAGCACAGACTGGTGGGACTGCATAGTGTTGCAGGTCTGGGATGATTCCCAATGGCTGCGAAACTTTCGCATGCGTAAGGGCACTTTCATGGAACTTTGTGACTTGCTTTCCCCTGCCCTGAAGCGCAAGAATACCAAGATGAGAGCAGCCCTCACAGTTCACAAGCGAGTGGCGATAGCCCTCTGGAAGCTTGCAACACCAGACAGCTACCAGTCAGTCGGGAATCAATTCAGAGTGGGAAAATCTACTGTGGGGCTGCTGTGATCCAAGTAGCCATCGCAATCACTGAGCTGCTGCTATCAAGGGTAGTGACTCTGGGAAATGTGCAGGTCATAGTGCATGGCTTTGCTGCAATGGGATTCCCTAACTGTGGTGGGGCGATAGACGGAACGCATATCCCTATCTTGGGACCGGACCACCTTGGCAGCCAGTACATAAACCACAAGGGGTACTTTTCAATGGTGCTGCAAACACTGGTGGATCACAAGGGACGTTTCACTGACATCAAAGTGGGATGGCTGGGAAAGGTACATGACGCTCGCATCTTCAGGAACTCTGGTCTGTTTGAACAGCTGTAGGAAGGGACTTACCTCCCACATCAGAAAATAACCATTGGGGATGTTGAAATGCCTATAGTTATCCTTGGGGACCCAGCCTACCCCTTAATGCCATGGCTCATGAAGCCATACACAGGCACCCTGGACAGTAGTAAGGAGCAGTTCAAGTACAGGCTGAGCAAGTGCAGAATGGTGGTAGAATGTACATTTGGATGTTTAAAAGTACGCTGGTGCAGTTTACTGACTCATTTAGACCTCAGCGAAACCAATATTCCCCTTGTTATTGCTGCTTGCTGTGTGCTCCACAATATCTGTGAGTGTAAGGGGGAGACGTTTATAGTGGGGTGGGAGGTTGAGGCAAATCGCCTGGCCACTGATTACGTGCAGCCAGACACCAGGGTAGTTAGAAGAGCACAGCAGGGCGCACTGTGCATCAGAGAAGCTTTGAAAAAGCTTTCATGACTGGCCAGGCTACGGTGTGACAGTTCTGTTTGTTTCTCCTTGATGAAACCCCCCTACTTGGTTCACTTTATTCCCCTGTAAGCCAATCGACCTCCCCACTTCAATCACCACTTGCAGAGGGAATAAAGTCGTTGTTTCAAAATCATGCATTCTTTATTAATTCATCACACAAATAGGGGGATAACTGCCAAGGTAGCCCGGGAGGGGTGGGGGAGGTGGGGAGGAGGGAAGGACAAGGCCACACTGTACTTCAAAACTTATTGAATGCCAGCCTTCTGTTGCTTGGGCAGTCCTCTGGGGTGGAGTGGTTGGGTGCCTGGAGTCCCCCCCTTCCCGTGTTCTTGGGTGTCTGGGTGAGGTGGCTATGGAACTTGGGGAGGAGGGCGGGTGGTTACACAGGGGCTGCAGCGGCAGTCTGTGCTCCTGCTGCCTTTCCTGCAGCTCAACCATACACCAGAGCATATCAGTTTGATCCTCCAGTAGCCTCAGCATTGCATCCTGCCTCCTCTCATCATGCTGCTGCCACCTCTCCTCTTGCTCATCCCTCCTGTCCTCATGTTAATTTTCTGCTTTCCTGGACTCTGCCATTGTCTGCCTCCACGCATTCTGCTGAGCTCTTTCAGTGCGGGAGGACTGCATGAGCTCAGAGAACATTTAATCTCGAGTGCGTTTTTTTGCTTTCTTATCTGCGCTAGCCTCTGGGACAGAGATGATAGGGGGAGCATTGAAACATTTGCAGCTGCGGGAGGAAAAAAAGGGAGAGTAGTATTTTAAAAGACACATTTTAGAGAACAATGGGTAGACCCTTTCACAGTGAACCAAGCTGTTAACGTTACATAGCACCTTCATAACATGTGGGAATGGTTTCAAACAGCAGCGCCCCCATTTCCCATACCAAGCACCCATTGGGTTGGCCATTTAAAATGCGTTGGCCATTTAAAAGGAGGGGCTGCAGTTTTCGGGTTAACGTGCAGCACAAACCCAACTAACACCCCCCTGCCCCCCACACACCCAATTCTCTGGGATGATCGCTTCACCCCTCCCCCCCTCTGCATGGCTAACAGTGGGGATGATTTCTTTTCAGCCACAAGCAAACAGCCCAGCAGGAACGGCCACTTCTGAATGTCCCCTTAATAAAATTCCCCTATTTCAGCCAGGTGACCATGAATGATATCACTCTCCTAAGGATAACACAGAGAGATAAAGAATGGATGTTGCTTGAATGCCAGCAAACACTGGGACCATACGCTGCCATGCTTTGTGCTGCAATGATTCCAGACTACGTGCTACTGGCCTGGCGTGGTAAAGTGTCCTATCATGGAGGACGGAATAAGGCAGCCCTCCCCAGAAACCTTTTGCAAAGGCTTTGGGAGTACCTCCAGGAGAGCTGCATGGAGATGTCCCTGGAGGATTTCTGCTCCATCCCCAGACACATTAACAGACTTTTCCAGTAGCTGTACTGGCCTTGAATGCATCCCAAGTCTTCAGGGCAAATTAATCATTAAACACGCTTGCTTTGAAGCCATGTATTATCTTTACAAAGGTACACTCACCAGAGGTGCCTTCTCTGCCTTCATGGTCCAGGAGCCCGGGTTGGGAGGGTATTGGCTCCAGGGTGATAAACAGTTCCTGGCTATCAGGGAGAATGGTTTCATCCTCTGCCTCCTCATCATCTTCCTCATCCCCAAAATCCTCATCCCTGTTGTGTGAGACTCCCCCCTGGCAGGAGTCCACATTCAGGGGTGGAGCAGTGGTAGGGGCACCCCCTAGAATTGCATGCAGCTCATCATAGAAGCGGCATGTCTGGGGGTCTGACCCGGAGCGGCCGTTTGCCTCTTTGGTAGGCTTGCCTGAGCTCCTTAATTTTCAGGTGGCACTGCTGCAGGTCCCTGTTATAGCTTCTGTCCATCATGCCCTGGGAGATTTTTTCAAATATTTTGGCATTTTGTCTTTTGGAACAGAGTTTTGATAGCACGGATTCGACTCCCCATACAGCAATCAGATCCAGTGTCTCCCATTCGGTCCATGCTGGAGCTCTTTTGCGATTCTGGGACTGCATGGTCACCTGTGCTGATGAGCTCGTCACGCTAGCCAAACAGGAAATGAAATTCAAAATTTCCCGGTGCTTTTCCTGTGTGCCTGGCTAGTGCATCTGAGTTGAAAGTGCTGTCCAGAGTGGTCACAGTGGAGCACTCTGGGATAGCTCCCAGAGGCCAATACCGTCGAATTGCGTCCACACTACCCCAAATTCGACCCGGCGATGTTGATTTCAGTGTTAATTCCCTCGTCGGGGAGGAGTACAGAAATCGATTTTAAGAGCCCTTTAAGTCAACAAAAATGGCTTCGTTGTGTGGACGGGTGCAGCATTAAATCGATCTAATGCTGCTAAATTCGACCTAAAGTCCTAGTGTAGACCAGGGCTAAGTATCATCATTGGCGCCGGAGTTAGCACCTACTGAAATGAACGGAGCAGGTCACACATGTCAGAGGTCATGTCATGGTGTCAGGTCATGTCAGGGGCTTTCTGCAAACTCAGGCAGACATCAGTTATGCATGGGTCACGTTTTGATGCTTTTCTTTGCAACCATAACACCTAGAGGCTTTTTTAAATGAAAACTTAGACTCCTCATAACATCTGAGAGTCTGTCCATGTCCCCCAGTTAGTCCTTTGTGCCCCCTGGGCGGCATGCCCCTCACTTGAAGAAACCTGCTTTAACAAGCCAAAATAAACAACCATGTCATTTTCAAGTCTCTGCTCCTCCAGTGTGGCTGGCAGATAGACTGCTAGTTTGCAGAGATGGGGACTATGGAAGGAGCTTCAGTCTCTCTTGTTATGAGCTTCACATGGACTCACTCCACAAACTCTCTCTCAGGGTGAAAGAATTTCTTGGCTAAATCACATGAATGTGTGCCAGGACACAGAACAGCTGCAAAAAATGGGACTGAAGCATGAGGTTTAGTCAAGTCTTATCTCTCCCCTTGCTTTAGCATTTCCTGTAGACACAGCTGGGTTTTAAAACCTGGATCTGAGAGCAAAGCAACACCTGTAATTCTGAAAGAGATACGCACTGGCCTGGGGAGGGAAATCAGGGGACTGCTGGAAGCCAGCTCCCTCCTCTACTTTTACTCGGACATGAATATGGCAACTGCCATCTGGTTCTGTTCCAGAGAACTAGATCACCTCAGGAAATCATTTCTATAACAAATGTAGAATGCATCTCACATTGCTGCCTTGAAAACTGGACTTTTCAGCCAAAAATATAACTAGCAATGTTTCTAAACTGCTGAAATTTACAAGCATCTCTAATCGTTGACCAGGTAGAACAAACCTCTTCATCTCTGCTTATGCAACCTGAAACTGTCCCCAGGGGGAAAGTACCTTATAGACTGGTGACTATGAGACAATGCCTCCCCCACTATAACAATCTACAAATCTCCTGCCTCTCACTTCATGGCTGATACTGAAGATTCTGCAGTCAGAACTTAGTGGACAACGTTGTACATGATAATAATACCTAGCTCTTATATAGCACTTATCAGTAGATCTCAAAGTGTGTCATGATCTATAATGTATTTATCCTCACAACACCCTTGTGAGGTAGGGCTGTGCTATTACCCTCGTGTTACAGATGGGGGACCTGAGGCACTGAGAGGCTAAGTGACTTGCCCAAGGTTACACTGAAAACTTGTAGCAGAGCAGGGAATTAGACTCAGGTGTCCCAAGTCCTAGGCTATTGACCTAACGATTGGGCTGTCCTTCCCCAGGCAGATCCAGTGTGTTCTCCCATTGTGTAACTGGCTGTGTAGTGCTTGCAGGCAGAAACACTTGTCTTTGCCTGTCAAATCAGCAGCTAGGGACCTGAGACACCCAAGGAGCCTGATACAAAGGGAAATCAACTGGAGTCTTCCCACTAATTTCAAGCAGCTTTGGATCCGGTCCAGCATCCCTTTCCTTGCCTTCTTGGCCCACACCGGGGAAGAAATAGGTCACGTGGCTTCTTTTCGGACGGGTCAGCAGTGGAACATGCCATGTTGGTATTTCAGGTTTTCAGTGGCTGATAGCAAGGTTTTGTGATTACCACAGTCACTCGCCCCATGCAGGAGGAAGAGGAAATCTGGTCCCTGGCTCTAATTAGAAGCATCATTCCCCTCTCCCATTCAGTGCCCTCAGTCCTCTCACTTGTTCCCTAAGGGCAGGTCTGTAGTGACACAGCTACCTCTCTGAGGGGTGTGAAACATCCAGCCCCCGGTGTAGACAGCGCTAGGACAATGGGCAAAACCTACCGTCCCGTGGAGCGGTGATTACCTACGCCAAAGGGAGAACCCCTCCAGTCAGCATCGGTAGTGTCTACACGGACGCGATACAGTGACAGAACTATAGCACTGCAGACGCACTGCTGTATATATATATAACTAGCAATGAAGAAGAAAACAAAGAAAGAAGAAGTGGGACCGCTAAACACTGAGGATGGAGTGGAGGTCAAGGATAGTCTAGGCACGGCCCAATATCTAAACAAATACTTTGCCTCAGTCTTTAATAAGGCTAAAGAGGATCTTAGGGATAATGGTAGCATGACAAATGGGAATGAGGATATGGAGGTAGATATTACCATATCTGAGGTAGAAGCGAAACTCAAACAGCTTAATGGGACTAAATCGGGGGGCCCAGATAATCTTCATCCAAGAATATTAAAGGAATTGGCACATGAAATTGCAAGCCCATTAGCAAGAATTTTTAATGAATCTGTAAACTCAGGGGTTGTACCATATGATTGGAGAATTGCTAACATAGTTCCTATTTTTAAGAAAGGGAAAAAAAGTGATCTGGGTAACTATAGGCCTGTTAGTTTGACATCTGTAGTATGCAAGGTCTTGGAAAAAATTTTGAAGGAGAAGGTAGTTAAGGACATTGAAGTCAATGGTAAATGGGACAAAATACAACATGGTTTTACAAAAGGTAGATCGTGCCAAACCAGCCTGATCTCCTTCTTTGAGAAAGTAACAGATTTTTTAGACAAAGGAAACGCAGTGGATCTAACTTACCTAGATTTCAGTAAGGCGTTTGATACCGTGCCACATGGGGAATTATTAGTTAAATTGGAAAAGATGGGGATCAATATGAAAATTGAAAGGTGGATAAGGAATTGGTTAAAGGGGAGATTACAATGGGTCCTACTGAAAGGTGAACTGTCAGGCTGGAGGGAGGTTACCAGTGGAGTTCCTCAAGGATCGGTTTTGGGACCAATCTTATTTAATCTTTTTATTACTGACCTCGGCACAGAAAGTGGGAGTGTGCTAATAAAGTTTGCAGATGATACAAAGCTGGGAGGTATTGCCAATTTAGAGAAGGACAGGGATATCATACAGGAGGATCTGGATGACCTTGTAAACTGGAGTAATAGTAATAGGATGAAATTTAATAGTGAGAAGTGTAAGGTCATGCATTTAGGGATTAATAACAAGAATTTCAGTTATAAGCTGGGGACGCATCAATTAGAAGTAACGGAGGAGGAGAAGGACCTTGGAGTATTGGTTGATCATAGGATGACTATGAGCCGCCAATGTGATATGGCTGTGAAAAAAGCTAATGGGGTCTTGGGATGCATCAGGAGAGGTATTTCCAGTAGGGATAAGGAGGTTTTAGTACCGTTATACAAGGCACTGGTGAGACCTCACCTGGAATACTGTGTGCAGTTCTGGTCTCCCATGTTTAAGAAGGATGAAGTCAAACTGGAACAGGTACAGAGAAGAGCTACTAGGATGATCCGAGGAATGGAAAACTTGTCTTACGACAGGACACTCAAGGAGCTTGGCTTGTTTAGCCTAACTAAAAGAAGGTTGAGGGGAGATATGATTGCTCTCTATAAATATATCAGAGGGATAAATACTGGAGAGGGAGAGGAATTATTTAAGCTCAGTACCAATGTGGCACAAGAACAAATGGATATAAACTGGCCACCAGGAAGTTTAGACTTGAAATTAGACGAAGGTTTCTAACCATCGGAGGAGTGAAGTTTTGGAACAGCCTTCCAAGGGAAGCAGTGGGGGCAAAAGATCTATCTGGCTTTAAGATTAAACTCGATAAGTTTATGAAGGAGATGGTATGATGGGATAACATGGTTTTGGTAATGAAATATTCATGGTAAATAGGCCCAATGGCCTGTGATGGGATATTAGATGGGATGGGATCTGAGTTACTCAGGAAAGAATTTTCTGTAATATCTGGCTGATGAGTCTTGCCCATATGCTCAGGGTTTAGCTGATTGCCATATTTGGTGTCGGGAAGGAATTATCCTCCATGGCAGATTGGCAGAGGCCCTGGAGGTTTTTCGCCTTCCTCTGTAGCATGGGGCACGGGTCACTTGCTGGAGGATTCTCTGCTCCTTGAAGTCTTTAAACCACGATTTGAGGACTTCAGTAGCTCAGACATAGGTGAGAGGTTTTTCGCAGGAGAAGGTGGGTGAGATTCTGTGGCCTGCATTGTGCAGGAGGTCAGACTAGATGATCATAATGGTCCCTTCTGACCTTAGTATCTATGAATCTATGAAGTGCAGACAGGCTCTGACTCTCAGGCCAGAGGCGTCACGTGCCCCCCCGATTTATGCAAGGGTCTATATTTATTTGCGGGGAGGGGGTTCAAAATATGTGCCCCCCCATCCCCACTATCAACAGTTACTCGTCACCTTTGTCTGAGCCACCTTCAGATTCTGTTCTCTTCTTCCACTGCAAATGGGGGTTGTTTTAACTGCATTGTTTGTGGCGCCACCTGCTGGACGCTCCTGTTATAATTACCACAACTCTTGCTCTTCAAGCCATTTATTCTGGAAAGAAGAAAATTTATACCCTCCTTCTTTTCAAAGTTGGGTTTTACAGGTGCCACCTCTTCAAAACCCAAGAGGTGATGCTGCTGAAATCCTGCCTCCTGCGCAGAGAGACAGGTGCCCTTCAACCCCACTGTAAATTGCAGTGCCAGGGTAGAACTATGGACGTAGTTACAAAGGGCCCAATTCTGATCTCAGTTACACTGGTGTAAATCAGAAGCCAGCATGGTTACACAGCCCTCAAGATAGCCTGAGCCAGATCAGAGTCAGGCCCAAAGGCAGCAGAATAGGAGCTAGGCCTGGTCTACACTTAAAAATGAGATTGACATAGCTACGGCGCTGAGGGCTGTGAAACATTTCGCCCCCGGGGCACCGTAGTTAGGTCGAACGAGCCCCTGGTGTCAACGCGGCGAGGTCAACAGAAGGATTCTTCCATCAACCCAGCCACTGCCTCTTGGAGCTACGCGGATGGAAACCCCCTTGGTCGCCGCAGGGTTTCGGTAGCACACCTGCAGCGCCGTAGCGGTACTGCGACAGCTGCTGTAGTGCAGACATGTCCTAAGTGAAAAGAATGAGCATGAAAAGGTTTCTGTCCCCTCCTCGGCTTTCCCTTCCCTTCCCTTCCGGACAGTTCAGCTATTCAGGGCAGGGTCTGTCTGTGGGCAGGTCTACACTGGGAAAGCCTCAGCTGCACTGCTGTAGCACATTAGTGAAGACGCTACCAGGCCAGTGGAAGAGCGTCTCCCACCAGCATAATGAATCCACCTCCGCGAGAGGCGGTAGCTACGTTGCCAGGAGAAGCTCCCCCGTTGACAGAGCACTGTCTGCGCTGATGGATTTCTCCTGAGCGACGTCATTGTACCGACGTACGTTTGTAGTGCAGACCTGGCCTCAGTGTCTTGTGCAGCGCCGTGCAAGGTGCCTGAGCATAAATAATGTTGAACTACTACATTTTCAAAAACCCTTGGCCAAATGTATCCCCTGGTGTAACTCCAGGGTTTGAATGGGACCCAGATTTGGCCCAAAATGATTTGGGGGCTCCCATGTTGAGTGGAGAGACCCCACATTAATGCTTATAGCAAGTAGTAAATCCTTGGACTAGACATCCCCAGGTCTCTTCTCAATGAGAATGAGCCTGGAGAAAGAATCCTTGCCATTTGTCTTAGAAATCTATGTGGTACTTGGGCAAGGATTACTCTTCTGCTCCTCGGGAGTTGCTCGTGTCCATGGCTTGTGCCCAAACATCTCTCACTCCTGAGTGATTATAGAATTTCAGAGCTTGTACCAGGCACTGGGGGTACGCGACTTCTCCAAGATGAAATGTATTCACATCACAAGCATTAACACAACAAGAGAATACCTCTGGTCCAGTCTGACACACATCTGTTGTTAGTGCAGCCATGTTAGCCGAAGTTAAAAAGAAAATACTGCCCTATTGGTCAGAAGATGTGAATGGAGAGATAAATGGAAAGGAAGTGTTGGCTAGTGGTCAGAGCTGGGATTCTTGGGTTCAATTACCCGCTTTTCAACCAACCCACTGGGTGACTTTAGGGAATTAACTTGGCTTCTCAGTGCTTCCATTTCCCCATTTATGAAATGTGGATAATAATGCGAATCTGTAATATGCGCTGTTGTGAGGCTCAGTGTGTGTAAAACACTTTAAGCTGCTCAGGTGGCAAGCACGAGAGAAGTGCCAAACATTGTTATCTAGCACCTTTCATGCTCAAGGGATCTCAGAGTGCTTTACAGAGTAATCAGTTAAATAGTAAACTAGTAATTGCCAGATTTGGCTCAGCCCCCAGTGTCCATCTAGCCATGTATCCTGTCTCAGACAGCGGCCAAGACCAGCTGCTTCAGAGGAAGGTGTAAGAACCCCACAATAGCAGATGTGGGACATGAGGTCTCATCTTGATCTCTAATAGTTGGAGATTGGCCTACAGCCTGAAGCAGGAGGTTTGATGAACCTCCCACAAAATCTGTTATGAATTAAAACACTAGATATTCTTGATAGCCATGTAAGTGTCCAAACTATTTTTTAATCTTGTTAAGATCTTGCCCTCTACGACTTCCTGTCACAGTGAGTTCCACAGTCTAATTACATGTGGTGTGAAAAAGTACTTTCTTTTATCAGTTTGATTTTCACACCTTTCAATTTCACTGGCTTGTCCCCTTGTTCAAGTGTTACAAGGAGAAGAGAAGCTCCTCATCTACCCTCTCCAGACCCCACATTCTTTGATACACTTGTATCATGTCCCCTCTTATTCAGCTCTTTTCTTTTCAATCTATCTCCCTAGAAGAGTTTTTCCAGGCTGTTGATCATTCTCATTACCCTTCTCTGAAATCCCTCTATTTCTGCACTATCCTTTTTGAGATGGGGTGATCAGTACTGTGCATGCTATTCCAGATCACTGAGTTCTATAAAAGGTATTATAATATTTTCCATATTGTTCTCCATCCCATTCCTTATGCATCCTAATACCTTTGTTTTTTGACTGCAGCACATTGAGCAGAGGTCTCCACTGAGCTGTCTCCAGTGATGTTTCATTGAGCTGTCTAAATACTCCACAGAAGACAGCTCACTAGATAAAAAAATTCAAACTACATTTCCATTAAGGGAAGCCCATCCCAAGCCTAATTCCACAGCCATTTAGCCACAGATTTGAATATAGTTCACACTGGCTCATAACATCTCGCCTCTTTATTCCTTTGGAACTTTTCCTTATCAATGAATGAGGTCTTCTCCTTGGCTATGAGCACAAGCCTCATAACCTCTCTTTAGAGCAGCTGTAAGCACCTACACCCCTAAATCATTCAGAATTGTCAGCTGCAAAATTCCCATCTCGCTAATGTTCATTTAAAAATAAATGGTGATCAGAACTCTGCACACATCAATCTCTTTGAGATGGGGTAGACTAGCCCCAGAGGCCCCTTGCTAGAGGCCTCAGTGTCCTGCCACACCGGCCCCTTGCTAGAGGCCTCAGTGTCCTGCCACACCTGTCCTAAGAAAGGAGTAGTAGAGGAGTCATCCAAACAGCCTAGGGTGGCTGCAGAGGAAGCAGCCAATCAGAGAGCCAACCAGGGCCCAAGAGGGCCACATAAAAGGAGCTGCAGAGCCAAAGACAAGTCAGTTCCTTGCTAGAGCCAGTGGAGTGTAGATGGTGCTCCTGGTTGGCTAAAGGGAACTGCAGAACCATGGACAGCTCAGGGCTGGCAGGGACTGGGGGAGCGAGGAAGAACTCCTGACTGGCTGCTGGGCCTGAACTTGGAAGAGCCCTGAGCTAATAGTGAAGGTTTGCTGAAGACTGGGGCCCCGGGAACTGAAGGTGGTTTCATTAAAGGGACACAGTGGCATATGGCTGCTATTCTTAGGGTCCCTTGGCTGGGACCCAGAGTAGTGGGTGGGCCCATGTCCCCCTCATACACTACTGAGGAAGTGGGCCTGCAGTTGAACTGAGATAAACCCCTGGAAGGGGAACTAAACTGCTAAGAGGCCCAGCTGGGGCCAGAACAGACCAGAGAGGGTGAAACCATTGCCTCCAGGGAAGAAGTCCTGGGGGTACGGCCCGATACCACGGCCGGGACTATTTAAAGACTACAGACACAGCCGACCGGAAGGGACACTCAAAGAGAGATCGGTGCCACCCCATTCTACTCTTAAAGAGGGACAGAACAATTGCATCTGCCCAGAGAGGCAGGTGTTGCATAATGGTGAGATCAAGGGACTGAAAGTCAGAACTCCTGGGTTCTCTTTGACTCTGTTTCTTCATTGCATGATCTTGGTGAGTCCCTTTCATCCCTCTGTATCTCTCCTTATCCATCTGCACCATGGGGATAATGATACTCCCCTCGCTGGCAGAGGGGGATGTGAGGCGTAATTAACAGATGCTTGTAAAGCACTTTGAGATACTTGTACGAAAGGAAGGCAATGTTGAAGTGGAAAGTATTAATTATGATTAATTCCCTCTGCTCATCTACATACACAGTGAAACAGCTGGACTAATGGAGGAGGTCGTATTCAAAACATCACGAATGAAGAAATCTGCATCTCTCCCTCTGTCCCCTAACTAATGAATACGTATCACTTGTTTCCAGGGAAGCAGTGCTGATGCCAGTGGCCCTCCTCCTACACAGATGCTGTCACAATGAAAAGAAAGTGATCAGTTGGGTCTGGAAACTGGACTGATCCAACTCAGAGGAACTTGGAAAGCTTCCTGGGGTGCCACAGGGATGCCTCGGGGCTCAGTTTAAATGGAACGGGAAGACTGGAGTATGGGAGATTGCTGAAAAAGTGAATCTGCTCTCAGAAGTTGGAGGGTAAATCAGAATCATGAATCAGCCAATGAGAGTTTGTCCTGATGATGTAATGCTTTTCTTTAGCACCAGATTGCTCGGGTTTGTTTCCATTCAGTGCTCCGCTAGCCAATGGCTGCATCCTCTCCAACTGTGAGGAGGCACCAGCCTTGTTCCTGTACTTGAATTTCACTCTCAATAACAGCAGCTGCTATTTTTTAGCTTGTCTCCAGACTCTTCAAATATTTTACTCCAAACACAGCAAGGACCTGGTGGACATCTAGGGCCTGATTCTGCTCTCACTTACCCCAGTGCAAATCAGGATCAGTCCAGTGAAGTCAATGGAATTACACCTATGTAAAACCAGTGTGAGATTAGAATCAGGCCCCCATTTGGGCCTGACTTTTCATTGCCCTGGTAGCATTTTACCCTCATTTTGCCCTGATGTAAATAACAGCACACGGTGCAAGGCAGTGGAGAATTAGGCCTGCTCAGAAAGAAGTCTGTGCCAACTGGCTCTGCGGGGGACCTGTGAATGGAGCACGCTGCCCCAGTCCATGCAAGCCAGTCCCACTGCAGCTTGCTGGCAAGCCCCTTGCGTCTATTTGTCCCCTGCAAGAGACTCTTCAGAGACAGCTATTTCTCAGGGCTTCACTCTGTCTCACAACCATTGTCCAGAGTCAGGCTAGCTACAGTGACTTCTTCACAACTGTCCTCGGCATTGGAGAAGGAAGAAACAGAGTGCAGGGCAGAGATGGGCTGGTAATCCTGGGATTGGGCCTTGGGGAAGACAGAGAGCTCCAGGCAGCTGGTGCCGGGCTGTTTGGTTGTCACATCCCAGATATCCACCAAGGGGGAGCACACAGCACACCCCATGGTCAGCCACTCACGGGGAGAGGAGCTTGGATGGTTTCAAGGCCAAAGTCCGACGCTCTGGGCTGCACAGAAATAGACAGGCTGGTGGCGTTGTTCCACTTCAGTTCAGAGAAGTCTCCATGCTGGGATTTCCCAAAGGGAATGAAATCAAAGCCCTGTGCCTTTCCCAGCCTGGAAGGTATGGCATTCTCCAGGCAAAATGCTCTCTACCGCTCATGCCCAGGGTTGCTGGCCATTCAGAGCCATTGTGTTCTCTGGTTATCAACCCTTCCAAGGGGCTCTATAACAAAAGCAGCTTTTAGGAGACCATGAAGATGGGTTCTTGTCCTCAAGCCTTCGTTCTGATGGCGCAGTGCAGCAACGTTCTTCGTTGATCCTTGCTCCTCTCAGGGCCCCTTGCTCAGTTCCCAGCACACAGTCTGCCTCTGAGCAGCCTTCGTTACATTAGGCAGGGAAACAGACTCAGCCTGTCAGAACAAATCAGGGAAACAGTTTCAGGCGGAAGCACATAGCAGCAGATAGTCACTTCCTCTTGCCTCTTCTGGAAACCCATCTTGCACAGCTAATTAAAACATACAGAGGCATCAACGGCAGTTCTGCAAAACTGAGTTCTTAGTGAGCCACATGGACTCTCCCTCGGCAACAAGAGACACACCAAAACCCATGGCATTTAGCCTTGCACACCCCAAGCCAGGAGCAGTTCTGGTCTGGGGTCCCCCTTTTCAGGTCAAAGGTTCTGGTTCCAAGGTGCTTTAAAAGCATCCATACATTAAATACTGAGGGTGAAATCATGGCCCAATTGAGGTTAATGGCAAAACTCGCATTGACTTCTAGATATCACCCCATTTCTCTCTCTCTCTCTAACAGGACCCTGAGCTATGCAAACAATAAAGAATCTTTATTGAAAGTTATTCTTCTCTTGCTGCTTCTAGGATGGCCAAGAGAATAGAACGTGCCAGGCTTGAGGTCTACCAAAGCCAAATGGAAATGGATTCTCAAGTTTACGATCCTGATCTAGATTTAGAAGCCACAATTTCCAAGCAGGATATAAATTTAGTAGGATCTAAATCTGGTAGTTATCTCCATTTTACAGATGGGAAACCAAGGCATGGACAGCTTAAGTGACTTACCCAAAGTCGCTCAGGGTAGCGCACACAAAGCCTGGGCTCTGACTCAGGTTTGCACCCAAGCCCCTCTTATGTCCACAAACAAATCAGTCTGTCTTGGGTCAAGCAACCACTCAGGATCCAGGTCCTAGGACCCTGCTAGGGCGGTGGGTCCAAGCCCTGTCATTTTGCAGTGTAGACTTAACTCAAGCCACAGACGCAAGTCAGAAGGTTGGCATAGTGCAGTGTGGATGCATTAGCACAGCTGTGAGACCCAGGCCCAGAAACTGTAAAACCAAGTTCACAATACAGCTTGGATGCTCAAGCATCGGCACCGACTCTGTGGAGGGGTCCGGGGCTGGAGCACACACGGGGAAAAAAAAGTGGGTGCTCAGCACCCACCGGTGGGCCCCGCCAATCAGCTTCTCCCCCTACCTCCCAGCGCCTCCTGCCTGCCACAGATCAGCTGTTCAGAGGTGTGCAAGAGGCACTGGAGGTAAGGGGGCAGAGCAAAGGCGGGGCACACTTGGGAGAGGGGACGGAACAGGGTGGGAAGAGGTGGGGCAGGGATGGGGCCATGGGGGACAGAGTGGAGTGGGGGTGGGGTCTGGGGCAGAGTGGAGGTCAAGCACCCTCGGGGAAATGAGAAAGCCGGCGCATATGCGCTCAAGCATGGGCTGGGATACACTGAGTCACAATCCCGGGTCCCAGAGACCCCAGACTACAATGCAGTGTAGACACAGCCTCAGGGAGTGGCAGGAACAGCACAGGAAACAGAGCCCAGGTTTCCAGACTCCCAGCCCCTTTGTCTAACCACTAGACCACAAATGACTTCTGTATCATGGATGCTTAGTTTCCCCGTTCAAACGGAATCTCACTGCTAGCACGGCAGATGCAACCTGATATTTCATCCTCAAGCTGTGTTGATTCAGCTTTGAACACCCAATGCAGACCCTGAAATCACAGCCCAGCTGGAAATTTTGCTGAGGATTATGCATGAGGAAGGAGCAAACCTAGCCGTGTTCTGCTGCAACTAGGGGTGAAAGGTCAGTTTGTTAATCCACCACACTTGCTTCCACCTGACCCTGTTGGTGAGGTGGGGTTTTGTTTCAGTTACTGCAGCAGGGGGTATGTTTCATTCAAACACCAGCCAATACAAATGTGCATGGCCCGCCGGTAGCTTCATTATTTATTTGCATCTGGACGCGGATGACACCACTAGATACCTGAGATGCGCCGTATCGCCTTTCCCTGCAATATGAACCACCCTCCTCAGCATCGCACAATTTCTACCTCAACTCATTAACGGGCTCTGCAAAGGCCCTGAAATGCAAGGGCTGTGGGATGGGTATCCAGGCCAGGCTAGAAGGCATCAATTCCAAAGGAAAGGAAAAGGAATGTGACAGCTTCGCACGTGTGGATGGATTCATGCAGCCTCCTTACGCCAACATCTCTCTCACACTGACCCACAAACCCAACCCAGTCATTATTATGAATGGGAGCCGGATAGCCCAATTCCTCCAAGTGGCTTAGAAAATCTCAGATGGTATCTACAACGAATGCCTGTGACGGCAAAGCCCTGCTCTGCCATGGTGTAAACACAGTCTGCTGAACAACGTGCTGTAGGCTATTGTGGCAATGTGATCTAGTGGATAGAGCAGCAGCACTTGGAGTCAGTGCTCCTGGTTTCTTTAGCTCTGCCCTACCACTGACTCACTGCATATGCTTGTGCTAGTTCCCGCCCCGCGCCTTAGTTTCCCCACCTGCCCCGTGGAAGGTCATAATTACTTACCTCCCTCGAAGGGCATTGGGAGGGTGAACTCATTCCTGTCTGTAAAGTGCTTTGAGATCCTCAGAAGAAAGGTGATCTAGAAGGGCAAAGCGCTACTGATTTTCATTCACCCAGGAGCTGCACCCTGGCTTCCAAAAGCTTCACAAACTTTCAGCAGCAGGTGATCAGCAGCAGCTCACTGCGCGTGGCACCACCGTGGGACGTACTGAGCCATCTGTGCGCCCACAAATTTCTGCAGGATCCGGGGCGCTTTCTGTGGGTGAGGCGTCCATGCAACCCCGCCGTGGGAAAGCAAAGAGGAGCATCGGGGAAGGTGCCCGGCTCACAGATGGTTGCTGACGCACCGCTTTGCTTTTATCGCATGGGGCCAGTGGGGCGGGGATGACAGCCTAAAAAGAAATTTCCAGGAGCATCTGAGCAGACACAATAACATCCGAGAGCCCAGCTGTGAAGGTAACACAGAGCCTAATTCTGATCCCCGCCAGATTTAAACCCGTCCAACTCCCTTGACTGCATTCACGGTGTGCACTGGACTGGGCAAGAGCAACCGGCGGTGTCCCCGGTAATGGAGAGAGGCAGACACCTTTGTGGCTCCAGAGATGGAGGAAGGCTGACCTACCAATGGCCTGAGAGGTGGAGGTGTGAGCACCCCCAAAGCCCACTGAAATCCAGAGGGGCTGCAGGAGCTCAGTACCTCCAGAAACCCGCCCACAAATCGTTACTCAGCTTGGGCCATTTTTTCCTTTCACTTCTCCCAGTGTCATGCAAATGGGGCTGCTGCACCCATGAGAACTGGGGATGTTTTTTTTTAAGAGGCAACAGAGAGCTGGAGTGGCTGAGATTTTGGAGAAATGGTTTCCCCCAGGAACAAAAGAAAAACAGACAATATTTTCCAAGTCACATAGACCTGGTGTACATGGAGCTGTTCAACAGCCCAGCCTAGAGAAATAACCACACCCAGCCACATAAACACCCCCCACCTCACAGCTACACAAGCACCCCACACACACAACCACAAATACATATATGCACCCATACACATCTAGCCACACAAACACACACATAACCTAGTATCTACAAGTGAACAAAACAACCAAACATCTGCATACGCAAAGCCACATGAACACACACATAAACACGTAGCCCCACAAACCCACAGATATCCGCATATAGGTCACCCACTGACACAGGCAGTCACACGTATACCCCAACATCCAGTCATTGTCCTGCACCCACACATCCCCCAGGCTCAGATACACCGAGTCACATAAACCCACATGCAAACTCACATGCAACCCTCTCTGCGCACACACACACAACTGCACAAACACCCGCATGCGTGCAGAACTACACAGATATAAGAAAAGGAGGACTTGTGGCACCTTAGAGACTAACCAATTTATTTGAGCATAAGCTTTCGTGAGCTACAGCTCACTTCATCGGATGCATTCAATGGAAAATACAGATATGCCTCTTTTCTCTTAGGCATAGACATAACAAGTACAGATACATGCATGCATATTTTCCCACACCAACGTACATACCCCTACACTGAACTTCTACTGCTTAGCAGCTGCTTTCCCCTTCCAAATCACACCTGGGGAAAAACAAACTCCCCCTGAACCTCTGGGATTCTGACGTCAAAGATTATGAGAGCCTGGAGATTGTTTATATAGTGGAATTAGGTCTGAGCAAGCAGTGAGCATCCGGCTCCGGATCAAACACTGCTGTCCCTAAAGCCAGTCAGAGTCATGGCTCCTGGATTTGAAGAGATTTCTTGGATTTCCCCCCACCTCCACCACCCCCCCAACTAAAAAAGCCATTCACCCCTCCTGGAGCTGCAGGTAAAGAACATAGCGGCTGGTGGAAATGACAGACTCCGCGTGACCTAAAATGCCTAGCGGTGTTTGTTCAGCACTTGCAAAATCGTAATGCTGCCTTCTGCACTCATTTCCTGGGTGGGAAGCTCACTGTTTGATGGTGCTGGGTATGGAGATTAAAGGTCAAAACAGGTGCTGCTGGTCGGACTGCTCCAACTAACAGGATTCCACCCAACACAGGGAGCGGAGAAACAAAGAGAAGGGCTGTGACCCCAAGCGCACCCACCCCATCCCTCACCTTGCTCACCTAGCACTCCACTGCAAAAGGCTTACCTTTCTGGGCTGCTCTGGGAAGAAGTGAGAGGTGCCGGACAGCCGATCCCATCACCTGTCCAGGTGCTGTTGGAGGGAAATGGCTTCAAACACACGGAGCCTTCTCTTTCTCATCTTTCACTTCTGCTCGCAGCTGAGAAATCCTACCCCAGCTGGAGCAACAGGCTCAGTGATGCTTGGGTGCAGCAGCATGTGTTTCCATCTCAAGACAGCTGGGGAAGGGCTGCATTGCTAGTGGTTAACACCCACAGCCAGAGCCTCCACTGGTGTAAATCAGCTCAGGGGTTTGGAGCTGGGTCATTTACACCAGTTGAGGATCTGGCCCCACCCACCTCCCCCTCTGTAGCTTGTTCGCTCCTGAGGGCAGGGCCTGTCTCTTTGTCCTGCGTTTGCACAGCATCTAGCGCTGGTCTATGACTGTGGCTCCTGGATGCTACCACAATACAAATAATCGTATTCATTCAGATTGATCCGCAATAACCCATTACGCATTCTGCTAAGCACTCGCTCACCTGCGGCTCGTACATTCAAGAGAGCTCCATTTGTCCAGCAGAAGACACGTACTTTCCCCCAGACAAACCCCATGCAGCTGTTAATAAAAACTTGGTGGAAGGGACTGGGTTGCTCAGGGGATTGCTAGCTGCCTGTGGGGACCTATCACTTCTAGATCACTGGCTAAGATCCAGCCCAGATGGTGGTGGCTGGTGGTTGTCCAGTGACCTGGAATGAGCTAGGCCTAGACAGTATGGTGACTGGTGATCAGTGGGTAACTAGAGATCAGTCCATTTTCTATTATGGAGGTGCCCACGTCACAGAAAACACTGTTGCAGCTGGATGACTTGTCAGCAGCCTCAGCAGGGAGGCCAAAGATGGAACAAGCCATGGAGAATTAGCTCCCCTCCCTGAGAAGTCAGAGTTGAGGCTCATTGGTGAGGGAAGCTAATTAGCTGAACAGCGTGCACTTGAAGTTTGCACTGAGCTGCCTGTCTGGGGCTATAATTAGAGGATTCAGTTTGCAGGACTGCCAGCTCACCAGCATAAAAATTCACTTTAAAAGTAAAGCCAGGAGAAGATCTCCATTGGGTTCACTGGAAAAATTGGGGATTGTTGGCTTGTGCCAAAGATCACAACAACGTGCAGAAAAGGTTTGCCTCATTAGAGAGAGAGAGAGAGAGCTGGGTTTGCAAAGCATCCAGGATATCCTGCCTCCAAAACTGTGGCTGTTCTGGGATCCTCTTTTTATGGCTGGATAATCTGGGGACCTGAGCCTGCCAGTCCAGCTTGTTTCTGACCTGCTGAGTCACTCTGGCCCTGGGGCTTCCAGGCTGCGAAAGTGTAGGGACTACAGTGCCACGGATTGGGTGCCAGCTCCCTTTCAGGTCAGCGCTTTGACAGGTGTTAGGTTGGGTTCACTTTCATATGTTTTGTGACTACAGGAATCCATGTTGGTTCCAAAAGGGAGTTTTATGCCCACGTGAGCTATAGATTAATTTTCCCGCTCTTTTATTTCTCCTGAAGTTGTAAACAACTTCCAGGCAGAACTGGTTTTTCTAAGGGGTTTCCCGGGCAAGCGTATAAAAGACTGCCCCAAACATGGCCTCAGCGCTGTTCGTCTGAGTGGCAGCCAGGGACGGTCACAGTCCATGGGTCTTACCTGCAGGCATTTATCCATCTTAGTGATAAAAGGGCTCGACACGAGAGAAGGAGAAGATACAGTACAACACTTACCCTTTGTCATCATCCGCCACTGTTCTCCTGGACGCATCATCTGCTGTATCCCGTGGTCCCGAAGGAACATCAAGGGACTCCTTTGAGCTCCTCTCCAAAGGCTTGCCATTAGCCAGAGGATTGAGGTCCCAAGCACCTGTCATCACTTTGATCTGAGAAGAAGGTTTTTTATATCTGTTTTATAGGGTTGAGTTTGGGGGTAATCACTGTATTGTCCCATTTTGCTGTTTATTCCCCTTCTTATTTGTCCCACTCTTTGTTATAAACCCTTCAACACACTTTATTTGATTTTACCTTACTGATTGACTCCTCATTATTTAGGGTGGGAGGGGTCCTCTTTGCAGGAGAAGGGGCCCTACCAGATGATAGATGCTGGACAGGGAGGCTGAACCTAGGGAGACAGAAAGCATAAGGGTCTCTTGTTTTACCACACATACACTCTCTCTCTCTCCTCCTTTGCCTTTCAGTCCTTTCCCCCTCTAACACAGGCAAGTGGACCATGAAGATGGGCCCAGTTCACGCTACCCTGGAGCCGTAGCACAGAGCCATGCCGCCGAGCTCACTGGGAACAAGGGTCTCAGGACACAGGCCCTGCCGAAGGGAAAGGCTGCAGATCAGCATGCCCAATTATTCATTTAACACAAATTCCCCATCCCTTTTTGCTGTTCATCTGTGATCCAGTCCTTATCATTCCTCATCCAGACACTTTCACTGAGTGGGGCAGTTGTAGGACTGCTGTGTATTAGCCCATGAACACAGATGTGTATTAAGAGTCTGACTATTGTGAGTAGCCTGGCCAATACAATAAAGCCAGTGTAGGATTACTAGGATTTCCTGTATGACTGTATTGATCCAAAGTAACAGGGGGCTGTGGGAAGAGCAAACTGGAAAGCAATACAATAGGGAGACCCTAGCACATTCTTGAAAGAGAGTGGGGCAAATGGTTAGCTTCCAGGATCCCGTCTCATCTCTCAAGCCTCCTTAAGAGGAGCCTGGTGATCAAAAGAGTCAGAGTTTAAAAGTCCTTTTCGGGGAAAGGGGGGGAGGGAAAGGGGGTCACTGTCAGAAGCTGTCTAGAGAGACAGGCTGACACAAAGAGAGGGACCCTGTGGAGGGAGTCTAAGCAGTAGGCCCCTCCCAAAGCCAGGGAATAGAAACCCTTTGGAAAAGCGAGCTGTGCCCACAGTCTGTTTTGTTGGTTTTAAGGTCTGTTTTCTCTCAAATACTTTTGTTCTAAATAAATGATGCTTGGCTTGGAGGAAGCTGTTTGGACACTGATTAGTACAGTCATTGCCCCAGAGGGAACAGACTTGCAGGACATATCATGCTTGCTGTGGTTGTTACTCAGAGGACTTCAACGCTGGGTGATTCTGGCTCGAGACTGATGGCCAGAAGCCTGGAGAGGATGCACCCAGAGAGATCAGGAGGGAATCGGAGATGCAGTTAGCCTGGTTCCTGGGATAACAGGATTTGATATAACAGATTTCAGGATGCGGGTCAATTGTGAGCCATCCTTTCCGACTCTTTACTCTTCATAACTTGTTGTGAGCGGTCACCTAAGTCACATGGTATTGTCTCTGCTCCCTGATTGGATTGGTGAAACTTTTGAAACAGCAGAACAACAAATAGCAAACACCAGGGTTGAACGTGAATATGGTGTGGGAGGGAAGTGCAGCCATTTTCCAAACAGTCAGGCAGATGATCTCTTGCCCACACATTAAAGCTGGACCTACAGACCCCCATGCTGTGATAGCCCTGAGCCTCCACTGAAACCCTCGCAATGCTCCTCAGCCTTGACCTAAAGCAGCTGAAACTGTCCTAATTCTAGGTTCCCACATAGCTGTGCTGACTCACCCAGTCCTTGGCCTCTCATGCTCAGTGGTGCCAGATTATACAGTGGTTTTATGATGCAGATAAATGGCCACTGAGACTAGACTGGAAGCTGCCCAACTCACTCAAAGGTTTTTCCCCTTCTGAATTTGAACCCAGGTCTCTAGAGATGATGTGTTGGTGAGTGTACACGAGCCACATGCTTGGTTCCTGGCAGGGATTGAACTGGGGACCTTGGCGGCAAAACACGAGTCTCTCCGGCATGAGCTAAAGAGCCAGACTTGAGGTGGGCTGCAACAAACTCATATCCTCTCTGGCCTGGGCACACACCACACACAGTGATGTTGGACTAGCACTGCTCCTGCTTCTTATTCCTTCTGATAGGTTGGCCTCTTAGAAACAAATACAAACCCCAGGCTGGACCAACGCAGGGCACGCTGCAAAATCTAAAGGCGCCTGTCCTGCTTACAAGGTTAAATGTGACAGCACCTGTTCCCAGGGTGGCCAGAGATATGGGGAGCTCCAGTCACAATGGAGGATAGATAGCCTGGCAGGACAATCGGGACATGAAGCCAATCACTGCTCCTGTCTCAAACGTCCAATTACTGTCCGTTCAATTCAGATTTGAAGCCAGCCAGATGGGCTATGGGAGCAGCTTTCACTCCTTCTGCCTGGACTCTGAAAGGCACATTATTCTATTTGTTAAATACTGGAATATGACCGGGGGACATAGGGGGAGAAAAATGATTGTGTGTGTCATAGACCTGCCCATTCTGTCTGTCCATGAGCTCAAGGGGCTCACACAGCCACTAAAGAGAAGGGCTGATTCTCAGGTACACTAAGGAGTCTTTACACCATGCTAGCAGAGTACAGGGTCTTCACAGCAGCAGAGCAACGTCAAGCAGCTGTAGTGTAAATAAGAGTCCGGTCCAGAATGTAACAACTAGATAAGGGATCTGGTCCTGCCAACCTTACTCGGGACAGCAGGGATGGCCCCTAAATTCAGATCCCCTTTCATATTCTTGTATGGTAGGCGGTTCCCCTCACCTGGTTACATTGTCCGGAGACAGCATCTGACCATAAAAACATCCAAGATCTAAAACTTTTCCAGATGTATGAGAAATCATTAGTGACTCCAGAATCCATTCAAAAGTCACACTCGTCCCCCTACAGAGGATTAAGATGTGATCAAAGAAATCACTTGATCCAGGCAGGTTCATCCACAAACCTCTACATTTTTTCCCAGCAGGACCCTGTCCCCATCCCTCCCATGCATCACAGGCACATGGACTCCCTCTCTCCTGCCCCCGCACCCCGCCTGACACAACAAGCAGCACTACACCCGGCAGAGTGGTGTGGGGACTTTGCGGTTCTCATCTACGACCCAGTCCTGCAGTCCTCACCCAGACCAATCTTGGCTGGAGTTTTTGCCTGACTAAAGGCTGCAGGATTTGGTCTTTGTTGCAAGGAGAGAGAACGCTCTCTTCTCCCTGCTATAACTTGGAGATAGAAAAACAGAATAAGGATCTTAGGCAAATCACTTCCCATTTCTGTGCCTCAGTTTCTCCAGCTGTAGCATGGGGATAATGATCCCCACCCCCAACTCACTGGGGTGTTGTGAGGATTAAGCAATGTTTGCACAGTGTTAGGTGTTACTACTACCCACAAATCAGAGAACGGCCAGATATGTCCCAGTGAGTCAGCCCGCCGCACAGTTCCTGATGCATTGGCAAAGCGCAGCCTGGCTCTGTGTTTGGATAAAGCACACTGTTATCCAGCTCCTTCAGAGAGCCTGATGTGCGTCAGAGGTGCAGTCTCTCCCTGCAGCTGCCTCCTCTGTGACTTTAAAGGGGGCTCTAACCTGACCTCCTCTGGGAAGATGCTCTCAAAACAAACAGACATCAGCCTACTCATGAGCTGGCAGGCAAAGAGGGCGGGTGTGTGTGGATGAGTCTGCACGCATGGATGTGTGAGGGGTAACAGCAGAAAGGGGAAGCTCTAAACTTCCCTGAAGTCAGGGGCACATTTTAAGGAAAAGGGAGGGGCTGCTTCTGTTCTAACTTGTGGCCAGTTTCATGATGTTGCCAATACATTGTACCAGTGGTGACACAAATAGCGTGCATTTGTCTTGTGCCTCTCACCTCAAAGAAACCGAACATACCTGATAATCTTCAACTAGTGTCCAGCTTCCACAGAGACATCACTTTATCCACCAACTGAAATGCAGCCACTTCTGGGATGAAACACATCAGCTGCTTAATAGCCCACAACACCTCAATGCATTTGGCTGGGGAAAGAATCCTGCTTCAGGCTGAAACTTCATGGGGAGCTTAGGAAGGAAAAGTGCAATTACCAGGCTCTGAATTTGGCCAGAAGAACAGAGGTAAAACACCCACACCCACGAACACCTTTACTTTTGCGAAAAAGTCAGGAGTTCTTTAATGAGAACCACTGGACAGGTTAACAGCCAAAAGACAGTCCCTCCGACATCGTCTTGGGGCACCAGCTCCATGCAGATTAGAAGAAAAGAGTGCCATCATCATTAGTACTGCAATGCCTTGGCGGTTCTTGGGAAGTGTCTCAGACAAGTACTGACCCATCTTGATCCTATTTAGCACGTAAGAGCTAATGGGATAACAGCAGAGCACCATTGAGGGGCTGGAAGGCACCTCAAGAGGCCATCCACTCCTTCCCCTCATGCTGAGGCAGGATTGAGTACACCTAGTCCAGCCCTGACAGGTGTTTAACCTGGTCTTAAAAACTTTCGATAACAGGGATTTCACAACCTCCATTCCAGCACTCAACGATCCTTAGAGTTAGGAAGTTTTTCCTAATATCTAACCTAAATCTCCCTTGCTGCAAACTCAGCTGATTACTTCTTGTCTGGTGGATAGCAGCTGATCACCTTCCTCTTGATAACAACCTTTTACATATTTGAAGACTGTGGTCATGTCCCCCTGCAGCCTTCTCTTCTCTAGACTAAACATGCCCACTTCCTTCAACCCTTCCTCATAGGTCATGTTTTCCAAACCTCTTATCGTTGTTGTTACTCTCCTCTGGACTCCAATTTGCTCACTTCTCTACTAAAGTGTGATGGCCAAAACTGGGCACAGTACTCCAGAGTATTCCTCACCAGTGCTGAGTGGAGCAGAACTACTATCTTACATATGACACTCCTGTTCACACATCCCAGAATGGCATTTACCTTTTTTGCAACAGCACCACACTGTTGATTCGGATTCAATTTGTGATCCGCTATAAATCCCAGATCAGTTTCTGCAGTACTGCTCCCTAGCCAGTTGTTCCCCATTTTATATTTGTGCATTGGATTTTTCCTTCCTAAGTATAGTACTTTGCATTTGTCTTTATTGAATGTCATCTTATTGATTGCAGACCAATTCTCCAATTTATCAAGATCATTTTGAATTCTAATCCTGTCTTCCACTGTGCTTGCAAGCCCTCCCAGCTTGGTATCATCCACACATTTGATAAGTGCTCTCTCCCCTCTATTATCCAAGTCATTAATGAAAATACTGAATAGGACCAGACTCAGGACAGACCCCCCCCACGGGACCCATTAGATGCAACCTCCCTGTTTGACAGTGAGTTATTGATAACTACTTTTTCAGCATGAAGTATTGCAATTGTGAATCATTTGTACACTCCTCTGGCACATGTTAAGCAGCACACAGCCCATCTCAGTATAGGAAATATGTTATTTCCACCCCCTATGGGAAAGGAGAGTCTACAGACTTTTCCCCCTTTGCGCTCTCCTATGCAAAGCCCAGATGATTCTTCTCCAATGTGCGGTCTATAATATATAGGACTGTATTTCAGGATTATATTTCAATAGTCACAGCCCGCTTCAGCCCTGAGGGACCTCAAAGACAGACACAGACTCAGAGAAATGAGTCCTCCACCCGCCTCCCTGCATGTCAAAAACAAGAAGTGAGTTCACACCACTCAGGTCTGGTGGGATGATGAGAAATGTGGATCCCAAACTTTGAGACCTACTCATTTGACAAGAGAGCACAGCACGCACAACTTTCTACAATAGGGCCATCCAAGCAAACAGTCCACTCCAGAGCCCCTGGGATCCAGCTCAACCTCTACCACAGGAGTGGGTAAACCTCACCTGAAGTCTGTGAGCTCTTTAATGGGGTCTCCTTTCTTCTTGAATACAAAGGTTCAGTCCATAGAGTCTACAAGCCCTGGCATAAAATTAGGTTCAAGCTTGCATCTCCAAGTGAAAGATGAGAGTGGCTGCAATTCTGTTGCTTTATAACGGTTCTTGGGTTCCTGACACACTGTCCATGTTGCTCTTGGCTCGGCAGCTCCAATGGCTGCACAGCTTGGAATTCCCCTGAATCGTTTCTAACACAAACCAGCAGCTCTGTTTATGTTCACTCCCCTCTTTTCCTTCCATCGTTTGCAAACATGGCATTCATTTTGCAGGGGCTTTTCCACTGCTGTGCCTCCTGGGTCTAGCTCCAAGACCTTGGCTGATGCGCCATCTGGTGTTCATACAAACAAATGCAATGAAGCAGAGGTTAGAGTTGGAGGTACACTCCTCAGAGTGGCTTAAAACACTCTTTGGCCTATACACAATTTTTGTACAGCTGGAACTATTTTGGATAAGGATGTGATTTTTTTACACCAATATAATTACACTGGTACAACCCCTGGCATGGGCAGTTATACCGGGAAGCAGGTGCCTTATACCAGAATCGCTATTCCCCTTCCCATACAGAAATAGCTATACCAGTGTCACAGTTTGGTGCAACTGCACCTGTATTTCCTCTCCGTGGGCCAGCAAGGGCACCCACTCCAGGCTCCCAGCTGTTGCTGCTGTTGAGTTGAGGTACACCCCCCTCTCCCCCTTGTGAACAGTTCCCTGCTTTCACTGTGTATTTTCCAGCACAAGGACACCTGCTTGCTTCATCTTCAGAGATGGTTAACAGGTTTACTGTAACCTTTGCTACAGATATAACTTACCAGCCAGCACTTTCTATACAAGCCTGCTTTATTCTTAAGGTGAAGAGCACCACAGAGAAAACAGATTGAAAACAATGAAAGAACCTACACGCATGCCCAGAAGTTTACCAGAGATCACCCCAACCCTAACATGGATTCTGACAGGAACTGTCCTTTAAACCCCCACCCAAGGAGGATTCCTTGTGGTTACCAGCTCACCACAGCTTCAACTCAGAACAAGCACCCAGGCTTCTGAGGCCTCAGTAGGCCGATTAGGGCCCTCTGTGGACCAGGGGTCCTGTCTGTTTGCTGGAGCAGGAAGAAGGCCATCAGCCTGTTTAAAACCGGGCTATTTATCCAAAAAACTTTTTCTTTGTCTGTTGGCCCCTGGAGAATCCAGTTGGAACCAGTATATGCACATCTCTCCTGGGGGATGGCTTCAAAGGGTTGATAACAGAGGAAGTACATTAGCATCTAGAGAAGGTACATACAATGCCACAATAATACTCACTTAATTGCATTTTTAATATAATATACCCCAAAGATATTAACCCTAATTCAATAAGGTTTAATTTAATTCAATAAAGTTTCTTAATTCCATAAGATTTGTTCAGGATACTGCAGGGAATTGTCAGCCTGTCACAACCAGTATAAACGCCTGTATGTCGATATCACTGCCTCTGTGTGTAGACGAGCCCTGAGATGAGCTATAGCCCGATCCTCTCTACTGCCTTGCAACATGTGCACTCATTGACATACCCATGCAAAGTGGGTGTGCAGTGCAACCATCCTGAATTGGCAGCATTTCACAGCCACTTCACACTCACTTTGCACAGGTATAAATTACACCTCCAAGTGCAGGGCAGCAGAGAATGAGGCCTGGGGTGTGAAAAATGATCAGATGGATTTTCTCTCATTGAGCTTTGCCTGCTAATGAGTGGGAAAGTTCCTTTTCGAGCTCTTCTCCTGACAATGATATTAACTATGCCCTTTTGGATCTTAACTTTGTTATTAAGCTGAGGACCATGTGGTGCACTAGTTAAAGCTGGAAATTTGGAAACAGGACTTCTGTGCTAAAAACACTTGTCTACCTCAGAGGTACACCGGGAGGATGAGCTGATAAGTGTTGTGTAAAGTTCTATGGATGAGAGGCACTCTGAAAGTGGAATCTTGAATCTCTTTTTCATGTCTTTTTCCCCCCTGCAAACTGATGTAGAAGCTTGTAGCTGATCTGCAATATAATAAACAATAATACAGAGCTTTTACATAGCACTTTTCATCAGTAGATCTCAAAGCATTTACAAAGGAGGTCAGTATCATTATTTCCATTTTACAGATGGGGAAATTGAGGGCTCATGACCATAGAGTGACCTGTCTGAGGTCATCCAGAAAGCCAGTGGCAGAGTCAGGAACAGAACCCAGGTCTCATGGGTACCAATCCAGGGCTCGGCCAACTAGGCCATGCTGCTTGTCCCATAGTTATGTGTGGATGAATAAAGGCAAAGTAACAAACTTTTGATTGTAAGCTCTTTGGGGTAGAGCTTGTCTCTTACTGTGTATTTGTACAGCACTTAGCCCAATGGAGCCCCAGTCTTGAATGGCGCCTCTGGCCATTACTGTAATAAAATAAATAATAAAGCACCTCTATTACCCTTTCTCTCCATACAACTTTAATAACTATATGGACCCAGTCTAGCCTCCCTAACTGCCGTCCATTTTCACCTCCAACCCCGCTTGTAAGTCAGTGGGACTGAGGAGCACATATCAGTTAAACACCGATTACTATATGCTCGTATCATTGATAAAAATATTTTCAGCTTAATCAAATTGTACTCCCTTGAGGAGGCAGGGGGCACAGTTTAAAGGCCAGGGCTCTGATTCTTCAGAGCCCTGCACCTTGTTTATTCATTTACACCAGTGCAAAGTGAGTGTATCATGCTATTACAGGAGAATGGTAGCACATGCACTGCTTTTGTGACTATACAAGGGAGCACAGTAATGGAGAATTAGATCAAACTAGGCCACGTTCCATTGTATCTAAAACAACTCTTACCTTGTTTCACCAATAGAGCCTAGAGGCCTGTGACTGGGAAAAAGATATATTTCTTAGGAGGTCGAGCACGAAGGAGATGAGGTCTCACCAAATATGTATGTTAAATGCTCACTCTTCCATGGAAGACTAGATGCCACTTTAAACTGTGGGACAGAACACAAGTACAGAGGAGAAGCTTGCTGCAGTCTGAGTCATATGCGTTTGGGTCTCACATTGCTGTGGCTGGAGGTTCTCCCCCCAGGACAAGATTCTGAACTCCCCTTTCAAATGTGTTAATTGGAAACTTGGAGATGTGCAAAAGAAGGGGAGCTGACCAGGGTGCTGAAGGACAGTATTAATCCAAACCCATCACCCCAAGTGCTGAAAGGTGCTCGTTGGCCAATGGAGTTCCAGCTGAGTGTGGTTGAAAGAAGTGGAGTTTGATAATTATTTGACAATTCAAACATTAACAGATCCAACACATGGACCCTGGTTTGTATCGGTCAGCAGGAGCACAGATAACAGGGAGTTTGGGCTAAGTTATAAACCAGTTAGAGCACTGGAATACACTAGTTAATCAATATACAAAGCATTCCGGGACTATGAACATTGGGGCTACTCAATAAAAACTTCCAGATAATCAATGAGATTTCTTGGAGAAAATCACAGGCACAAGCCTGAAAGATTCCTGTTGACTACAGTGCGTTATGGATCTGGTCCTTGGAAAAGAAAGCTTAAAACTCCGGCTTGCTATTTTTTTTTTCATATCCACCCTTAGTTTTCTGGTTATTTTTTGGTGCCATTACCCTCACACACTCCTGCCTGTTAATTGTTTCTCCAGGACACAGGCACCATGCCTACTTATCCACCCATGTTGCAGTGAACACTCCTCTCCAAGTTCCTGGCAGTGTCCTTTTCGGCAATGATGATAACCAGTTCTTATAGAGTGATTTTCATCCAGAGGTCTCAAAGTACTTTACCAAGAGGTCAGCATCATTATCCCCTGAGACAGGCAAATTGACTTGCCCAAGATCACACAGTAGAGCAGTGGCAGAGCCAGGAACACAAGCTGGATCTTGGGGGCTTGAACCAGGTCTCCACTAGGCCAGCCTGCCCCCCACAGGTTTTTCTGTCTGCCTCTTGTTGCCTTGATTCTCAGAGCACCTAGCACCCATCACATCAGTACAGGAAATCAAAGAAATGGCTGTACCCATCTTCCCCTTGTTGGCTCAGGTCTCCATTTTGTATGTCTTCCCCTTCCTATCCCCCTCCTCCTTTTTATCCTCTCAACATTTCTATTTCTCCCCTTGGTCTGTTGCATCTCTCTTCCTCCTGCTCTTATCTCTCTTCTCTCCTTTTCTACTGATCTTCTCCCTGACCGTCAGTCCCTACAGGAGAGTAAAAAGGCTATGCCACAGGGTGCACCACTCACTGCTTCTCTGGCAGCTCCTCCTGGTCACTCTGGGGATTAGCTCTCGAGGTCACACCCCTTTCCGTGGTTGCACGCTGTCACACCGTCTCAGGTCTGCAGCTCCTCTCTCACTCCAAGAACTATAGCATCCTCTTCATGATTCAGCCCTCTGGCCAGGTCACTCAGCATTCCCCCCTTACACGGTACAGTCCCCCAGAGTCTCTGTCACTCCCCATAGTGACCCAGCCAGTCTTCCAGTTCACTGCCCCTCCAGTGCCACTTCCCCCATGGTGGGTAGGGAAACCCAGGCCTGCCATCTATTCCAGGTTCCAGTCCAAGGACCCTCCATCTGGCAGTTCTGGGCTTTACTCTTCCAACCCTCACTGGTCTTTCTCTGGACTGTTTCCTACCTTTCCTGGTTCTCACTTGCTGGGATATACCAACTCCAAACACTCCTCCCTTTTCCCAGGGAGTGACTGCCCCTTTCCCAGCAGCCCCTGTCTGTTGCCAGTTTCCTGGTCGTATAAGCCCCACCTATTCCTGCACAGCTGAACCTGCTTGCAATCAAGTCCCTGCTCCCTGGCTCTTCCTCCAGGGCAACCTGTGGAGTTACTAGGCCTGTATGACTAGCTTAGCCCCTTCGAGTCCTATGTGGGATGGACACCCCATTGCAGGCAACCATCCCCAGCCATCAGCCGGTGAAAGGGAGACACCAAATATTTAACACAAGTCTTGACTGGTAAAGCTGGCTGGAATTTTTCCAACAAAAAGCTTTTTTAATTGAAAAATCAGATTTAGTCAAAACCAAGAGTAATCACTTCTGTCAGTAATATTGTGGCGGAGGGGTTGTTGAAAAAAAATCAGCATTTTACAAAACCTGAAATTTTTCCACAGGGGAAAAATCATTTTCCAACCATCTTTACTGGTCATTGCAGAGGAAATGATTTCAAATGTTTGCCCAGAGGACGAGTTTGTTTCTGGTTTTCGAGCCTACACACGTCCTGTTCCTGATCTGGGACTTTGCATATCCTCTCCAGTTGACCAAGCCATGCAGGGCATGGAGACTGCAGCTGCTCAGAACGACCCTGAGACACCTTGCCGGGGCCGCGCTGTCAAGGGAACCTGCTCTGTAGAGGGCTTCACTTTAAAAAGGAACAAGATGCTCTCCCCCCGGTATCTGCTGGCGAAAGGTTCAGTCCTGCAAGGTGCTGAGCGCCCTCCACTCCTGCAGAAGTCAGTGGGATTCAAGGAGCTCAGCACCTCATGGGATCAAGCTGCAAACGTGCAGGGTCTTGAGGGCCTGCTATGCCCAGTGAGGCATGAGCCCACAGTGTGGCAGTAGACACACTAACAGTTCCCTCTAGAAATCTCGAGGCTGGGATCCTGTTCAGCTGCTGCACGAGAGCATGAAGGAGTGGGTCGAAGAAGCTCGCCACCCCCCACACACACTCCCCAACAGGGACATAACCCGGCTCAGGATGGGACTTTCCTCTTAGGCTAACACCAAATATAATAATGTGATGATGACTCAACTCTTGTTATTGCATCAGTGGCTTACCCAGGCTAATGGGAACTAGCCTCCAGCTCTCAGAACAGCCTGAGATTGCAGAAACACATCAGGAAGTCACATTCTGATGCTTTCCCCTTTGCTTTCACCGAGCCAGGCTGTCATTCAACTCCTGCCATGAAGCTTCTGAACGTGGCTGGATTCTTCGCTCTGGCACCCACTTTGGTGCCAGCTCTGGAGCCCATCACCACCTCACTTGCTTTCTGTGGGGCAGCTGTCATGTGGCAGCTCTTCTCCCCTGCCTCCTGGCTCAAGTGCCGCTTCCTGGAGTGCTGCAACATGAAGGACACCCTGGACATCCCAGGTAATAGCAGCAGAAAGTGATGACGTGGGCGGAGGAATCCGAGGGACCTGCCGACCTCAGGAATGCTATTGCATTCTGGGTGAAGGGATTCTAACAGGGGCAGTGCAGGCTGCCTTCTCATGACCACCCTCCCCCAGCCGCGCTGGCCATGCCCCTCCTCCCATGCCACAGGTCTTTGCTGGCAGAGAAGAAGTTGCAGACACCTCATGTCACAACAACTTCTCCTTTGATGGACTTTTCCCTTGCCAGGAATCCCCTGCTTTATGCTGGCATAATCCAGGAGTGAATTGAAGGCCGTGAGCTAAGTAATCCTCCCAATGCCCCTGCTTCCAGCTGAGCACCCAAACACTTCACAACCAGGAGTGGCAGAAACTTCCTAAAAGTGTGTGTGTGTGGGTGGGGAGGCAGCGGTGCATGAAACGTGGCCCCCCCATGCCACCCTTTTCCCCTGATGCCCCGTCCCTTCCTGCACCTCCTCTCCCCCCAAGACTTCGCCCCCCCCGCTTGCTCCTCTCCACCCCCTCGACCCTGTCACTTGTAAAAAGTGGTGGGGCCATGGCCCCCCTGGGCAGGGCCCCGCGTCACTGGTGAGAATGTTGGATGCATGAGTCAGGGCTAGAGGTCGGATAACAGCTCAGGACTGCTAGGTTCAGAGTCCCAGGCTTTCTCCACTAGCTCACCCTGCCTCTGAGCCCTGCAGTCTCTCCGTTTCATTTCTGTGAAGCAAGCAGCCTCCGCAGTGAAAGAGGAAGTTGAACAGCAGCTCTCGCCCTGCCTTCAGGACATTAGTGCCGAGAAGTGGAAACTGAAATGATCAATAAATGGCCTGTTGGAAACTTTCCATAAACCATGAGCCTCCCAGCCTAGGAAATCCCCTTTCTTGTGTTTTCAGCACCAGTAACACTGGGCCTTTAATTAACCCTTTCCCTGCAGGACTATAATGCAGATTCTGAGCCAGATCCTTTGCTGGTGAAAACTAGCATAGCTCCATTTACTTCAAGGTACACAGATTTCCTCCAGCCCTCCGCCTATAGGCAGTGTACCTTGAAGTGCTTTTTGCCACTGAAATGTCAGCTCTTCTTTGAGAACGGGGGGAGCAAGGGAGACATGTCTTACCTCACTTATTAGGTACCTTATGTGCCACCAAGATGGTTAAAGAGGATCCAGGAATTTCAACAAACATGTCCCCCTAGAACCACAGGATCACATCCCAGGGCCATGTATGAGGCACCAGCTACAGTGATATTCCTATTGGGAGTCTCCAGGTATCCCATGCAAGCTGCTTGGCTCCCATGAACAGTCACTGAGGACCAAATACAGGGTGCAGCTCAGTGCCTACAGCTCCCATTATACAGGGAAATGGCCCCACAATAATACTAACTGGGAATGTTTTCCCCATCTGTGGCTCAGGAGTAGCATGTGGATGGAGGGTCAATGAAGTGCTTCCTGATGCTGACCTCCCATCATGCCTCCAGCCCTGCAGATGGTTTTGGAACAGAAAGTATTTGGGCAGCACCTAGCCACCCAGGTGGTTCTGAAAGCACTGAGTGCACACTCCAGAGACAAACAGCCCAGGAAGCCCCTGGTGATGTCCTTCCATGGCTGGACTGGCACTGGCAAGTCCTTTGTCAGCAAGATCATTGCACGGAACCTGTACCAGAGTCATGAAGCAAGAAGGAGCTTCGTCCATCAGTTTGACGCAGTGTTGCATTTTCCACACGCTGAACATATAAAGCAGTATAAGGTACTTCCTTTGTGACTCTACTTCTTAATGGGGTGGATAGGTCAGGAATCCTGCATGCAGATCACATACGGGGCTGTACGTGCCCAGGGAATTTCAACATCGCTGTTCCCCATCCTGGACATCACCAGACAGTGCAGAGAGGAGTGAAAAATGATACAAAGTTCACCAAATTTGTTGAACCTCTCCAAACACTTGGGTTGGTTCAATGTTTGAACCGAGGTTCAAGACAGTTCTTGCTTTAGGCACACAGTTTGCCCCAAATTTATTACTGCAGGTCCTACATAAACAGTGCACTCTTTTAGAGGATTTAGACATTCATCACTAGATTATAACATTTAGGAAGTAGGTCAAATTTGAGACCTATTCTATCCGACTATATCCTGTCAGCGAACAACAGCCCAAGGAATCTATAGGACTCATATACAGAGACAGAATTTACCACATCACATCAGATTATTGGTCCATCTTTTCAGTATTTCTGCCTCTCTCCCCCCAGCCCTATTCAACGAAAGCTCCCATTGACTTTAATGAGTTCAGGATTAGACCCTCTGGCAACGGTTAATACCTAATGTCTCATGGAAGTCAATATCCAGTATGCATCTGATGAAGTGAGCTGTAGCTCACGAAAGCTTATGCTCAAATAAATTGGTTAGTCTCTAAGGTGCCACAAGTACTCCTTTTCTTTTTGCGAATACAGACTAACACGGCTGTTACTCTGAAACCTGAAATATCCAGACAAATTCCTTGCCGACACACATGTAGGTACTGAGAGTCTGATCCTGCTCCCATTGAAGTCAATGAGAGACTCTTAACACATGAAATTTGATTACCTTTACGTATCGTTGGCATTACATTAATAGTACCTCCAAGATAGAGTACCGGTGGAATCCCCCACAAAAAAATAATCCAGCTCCAATCTTGATTTCCAGCTCCCCTTGCTCACCGACCCTCTTGCCCATCCCCACAGGAGCAGCTGCAGAACTGGATTCGAGGGAATGTCAGTGTCTGTCCGAGGTCGCTTTTTATTTTCTCAGAAATGGACCAGATGCCGCATGGCCTGATTGACTCCATCATGCCGTACCTCAGTCATCGCGAGGCTATCAATGGCATCTACTATGGCAAGGCCATCTTCCTCTTCCTGAAGTAAGGAAATCCAATGGTTAGTGAGTAACTGTGACCCGACAGAGTCAGCAAGGGCAAAGGGAGAAGCAGGTGCTAATAGGCTTTCACCAGGCTACAGTTTGATTGCACGGGTTCAGGTACCTTGCTGTACACTCTCTCCTTGGTCACCAAGAAGAGTCTGTCCATATGTGATAACTGAACCTGTCCTACCCTCATGTCAGCCAGAAGAACTTATACCTCTACAATTATTCAGCGTGACAGGATCTCCTTCCTTCAGGACTGGTACAAATGTTACTGTTAGCCACTCCGGTACCTTCTCTTTCTCCAATACCATCTTTTATATTTTTCCTAATGCTTTGACAGCACTTGTCCCACCAGATTTTAGCAGCTCAGCTTTATATTGTCTATTCCTGCAGCTTTCCCATTTGTAACTGCTTCACTGCTCTTTCCAGTTCTTCTTCTGATGAATACATATAGAAAGATACATATTGAGAGTCCATAATATTGAACAGAATTCGTAAGTTGTGCATAGATTCCCCAAGTCATACTCACCCACTTAGGGTTCCTTCCATGCATGGATCTAGGGGGCACAGTCTGGCCCTTTGTGTTGTTCCTGAGATACTACTTTGCTGAGGGTCATTCTGATGATCCAGTTCATTTCTCTCCTAACAGTAACGCAGGAGGGGATAAGATAACAGAGGTGGCGCTCGATCATTGGAGGAGGCAGAAGGGAAGAGAAGAAATTCCCCTGACAGACCTGCAGTCTATGCTATCCGCTGAGATTTTCAATAACAGGAACAGTGAGTACTTCTGAGCTTGTGAGGTCCATGGGATCCCATGTATATTATCCAGCCCCAGTTCTCTGTGGAATGAGCCATGCAGTACTGATATGTAGCAATATATTCCTGCAACATAATTATTTTAAAGAACTCAACTGTAAACCTCCCCACATAGGTAAAATAGTGTTTGTAGAGTGTTTTCAGATCCCCAGATAGCAGGCTTTGTAGAAGAACAAAACATTGTGGTGACATGTGGTTATTCCAGCTATGCATGGACAGACATCTCTCTCTCTCTTTCCCTCCCACTCCTCCATCCCCAGGTGGTTTTTGGAATAGCAAGCTGATCCAGAAGAACCTGGTGGATTATTTCATCCCTTTCTTGCCCCTGGAATATAAACATGTGAAAAAGTGCATCCAAGAGGAGCTGCACTACCAAAGGCACCAAGAAGATGAAGACCTCATCATAAAGATTGCCTTAGCAATGTCCGACTATCCCAATGAAGACAGAATCTACTCTAGCAAAGGTTGCAAAACTGTGGCCTCAAAGGTGAACCTGGATACCTAGAAGGGCCAAGTGCTCAAGGACAAGGAGGAAGAGAAAGCAAGTCTCTTTTTCCTTCTCCCACCAGTATCTTCTCAAACTGTAAGCTTGTTGGGGCAGGAAACTGCCCTTTAATATATCTAAGCCTGTGGCACACTGTTACTGGAGAGAAAAGATAACTTCCTCATCTCAGCATAATACAGTACATCCTTTCCCTACCTTCCAAACATGCTGCTGTAAGTAAAATAAAATTAATATGGTATTTATTCTTAATTATCTCTCTGGATTCTTGACAAACCTCCCCTATCAAGATCAAAAGGAGGCAGTACAGAGTAGGCAGGGCAGATATGCCTGCCTTGTTTTTCCAGGGATATGAACAAAGGAAAAACAAAAGCAACAGAAGAAAAGGGACCCAATATAAAGAACTACTGACTCAGGTTTGCTTGCCCACTTAATTCCTCATCAGTCTCTATTAATGATGGTTGTGTGAGCTTTTGATTTTAACAGCAAATCTAGAAAACTCTGGTTATGGACAGAGGTTTGCTAGAGAATAGGCCAGAGGTGCTATGGTTTAGAATGATGCTCTAAAAAGCTTGGAGCTCAAATAAGCCCCCCCCACACTTCTAAGCATTTTTTAAATCTTCCCTAACATTTTATTACAATATTTTTAAGGATCCTGTCAGGGAGATTCTTGGGGCAGGATAAGGGAGGGGAAGAAGATGAGTTTCTTGATCTCTGCCAAAATACCCATCAACTTAGATCCTTAAACGTACACGCACCAATTATACAGAGTGTTTCCTTGCTGCAATTCACTCTGATGGTATAATGAAGATACCTTAGTCAGTTATGCTTTTGGTGCAAGTCAGTTTAATTTTCTAGCCTCTTCTTGCAATGTTTTGGTTACAAACACACTAGGGGAATGTTTGAATACCAACAATAAACCCTTTTTTATACTGAGTCAAACAAATCATGAAAGGTTTCTGTCAGTGTCAGGTTTTGGTTTTTTTTTACACCACCTACATTTTTGCCCTGGATTAATACTTGATCATTTCCTTGTAACTCCTCCCTGACAAAGCACCAACGAAGTATTTTTAGCACAAGAAATATGACTCTGATGGAACTGAAAAGAATGCAAGACAAAAAAGCAAACACCGAGTGTGACGAAGTGGGAATGTTCTTAATGTTTTCTCTGAATACTATGTGGGTGCCTCAGTTTCCCCTATGCATTTCTTAAGTATCTAGGTGGTGAGATAAGGGTGTGTGATTGTTGCAGAGCCTTAGAGGATCAGTGTGATGCTTTCTGCACATAGAATGGCTGACACCCTGTCTCCTGGCAACTGGTGGCCTGGGGCCCTCCCCTGAAAGTGCCAACTGAAGGTGTTGGAGAACAAAAAGATCAGGTGGCCTCCTGGCCCAGGAAAGAGACAAAAGCCAGAGGAGGGGCTGGAGAGTTTCAGTTTGGAGCTGGCTGGGGAAAGAGCGGGAGGCCCAGACCTGGGATCTGGCCTTCCTGCCCCCAAGATGGACCTGACTTAGAGGTCCTGTTTCTCTACCTACAAGCTCTGTTTCAAACTGTGTTCCTATTATCTAATAAACCTTCTGTTTTACTGGCTGGCTGAGAGTCACATCTGACTGTGAAAATGGGGTGCAGGGCCCACTGGCTTCCCCAGGAGCCACGCCTGTGCGGACTTGCTGTGGGAAGTGCATGGTGTGAGAAGGGGATACTGAATGCTCCGACGTCAGACCCAGGAAGGTCGAAGCTGTGTAAGCTTCTTGCCCTGGAGACAGTATGCTCACAGAGAGGAGGCATGCTCCCCCAGAGTCCTGACTGGCTTCGTATGGAGTAGTTCCAGAGCATTGCCCCGTGACTCTGTGACACCGAGGTTACTTAAAGACTTGTCTGCCGAGAGGAAATGTACAGCTGAAAAATGCAGAAGCCGCTTAATTTGGACAGTTTGACACCCATTAAAACTTGCAGAAATAAAACTGAGGAAGCAAAAATACAAAATGAAACTTGCTTAGTAAAGGGGAGCAAATGGAAAGCCTGATTCTAATCTCACACCCTTTTACACTCCACTGATTTAAATGGAGTTACTTGTGATTTACACCAATGTGAATTTCCAATTAAGCCAAGGGGAGTCTTTTTGCTGATTTCAGTTGGACTTGGATCTAGCTAAATGAGATCAGAATGAGCCCCAGAGTTCTTAAACATACACCAAAGGTGACTGGGGCTAGTGATCTGGGCACAATAGTGACTCATCTTCACTTCTGCTGAAATCCTCATCCATGCTTCCATCTTCACTTGCCTTGTCTATTATAACGCTCTTTTCTATTGTCTTTCAAGAGGTCAGTTCGCCAGTTGCCACCTGCTTTCTTAAATGTACAAAGAAACACAATGATGTCATCCTCATCCTCAAACAACTATACTTGCAACTGCTGGAATTTTAAAATGAAATTTTCCCTCTGGCTCTTTTGTCTTGGTGGTTGTAGGATTTAGTGCAGTTTGGGAAGTCCTTTGTGTATTTACCCGTGGCTGGCTCACTGTTTACTCTCTTTTGTAATAGTCTGCAATGATTTACCTCTCCCATCTGTGGGTGTTGGCACGGGGCACTCTGCTGCTGCTGCGGACGTGTAGCTTTCAAACTGTAATGGTAAACAAATAAGAGAGAAGCACGGTTCAGACAGGTTCAAACTATTCCTGTGCATGGTGAGGAAAGGTATCCGCGCTGACACTTTACATGAAAAGGAAGGTATCTTCTGGGCTGTGATAGACACATCATGCGGGAGAATGCCTGTGGGATCGGAGAAAGGGTGCAACTCTGCCACCTGCAGAGCTCGTTCCATGGGAGCCTTTGTGGGAGAACGGGGATTGTGATGAGAACATTTCACTCTGACGTCATCGTGTTGCACCATGAGGTGAGAACAGGCAGGCTGGCTGGCGTCACAGCCGGGGGGCGGGGGGAACGACACACAGGCTTTTCAGCTGGTCTCCTGCGCCCCAAGGGGATGCTGCGTCGCAACCTGTGGTGGCACCAGCACCCCCAGAGCTGTGAGGGAAACAGGCTGTAATACACACCCCCCTTCCAGGGAGGATGGGAAACAATCAGGGGAAACCAGGCTCCTCAATGGAGCCAGAAGCCAGCGCACCGCCTCACCTAGGCTTGGTCTGGGCAGAACATACGTCCCTGCCCCTATCCCTGACCCCCCCACCCCCTTCCAAGCCGTTGCCTGCATCCGCCCCTCACAAAGATGGCAGGAGGAAGCGTGTGCGCGCGGGGCGGAAGTAGCTGTCGCCCGAACGCTCCCTCCCGCGCTTTTCCAGCACGGGAATCTACATCACCCCTCACAAAGATGGCGGCGAAGCGCCGCGCGGGGCGGAAGTGCTGGGCGCGGCGCAGGGGCCGCCGGGAGTCGTAGTTTCTACCGGGCTCCGGCGGCGAGCCGCTGCCTCCCTCGCGGTCGAGGCCGGCCCGCTGAAGCCGCCATGCAGCTGCTGCTGGGGCTGCTCTGGCTCCTGGCGCCGGGCTCGGCCGCGCTGGAGCCCATCAGCCTGAGCATCGCCATCGGGGCGGCCTCGGTGCTCACCGGCTACCTCTCCTACCCCAGCTTCTACTGCGGCTTCGTGGAGTGCTGCCCCGGGGCGGCGGACCGGCCCAATACCACCGGTACCGGGCCAGGGGGGCCGAGCCCTAGCCGGGGGAGGGGGACCGGACCAGGCCGGGGAGCTGGAGCAGAACCGGGGGGAGCCGAGGCGGGGGGCTGGCCCAACGGAACCGGGATCGAACCCCAGGGGACTGGGTCGGTGCTGCCGAGGGCGCTAGCTCCAGGCTGGAACTGGGGGGCAGGGACACCAGGGGCAGAGCGGGACCCGGCCAGCGAGCCTTGGGGGACTAGCAGCCCCAGGCTGGCCCGGTGGAGGGGACATGGGAGGAGGGAGAGCTGCTTGGGATAGACCCGGGCTTCAAAGGGAAGGAGCCTGGCTTACTGGAAAGAGTGGAGAACTGGGGTCAGCACCCCAGGGTGCTACTCCCAGCCCTGCTACTCATTTGCAATGTGACCTTGAGAAAAGCCCTTGCCTTCTCTGTCTGAAGTTTCCCCATCTGTGAAATGGGGCTGATACTTCAGGTACCGCAGCTGGACATTCTGGGAGCCACATTCATTAGCGTTCTTAAAACACTTGGAGATCCTTGATGTAAGTGCAAATCAATATCGGGCTCTGTTTTCCTAGCACAGTTACCGAGGCCCCTCTAATGTTTCCTAGTGTGGGGTAAAGATACCAGACTGCCCAGAGAGAGAAATGGGATTAATGATGCCATTCAATTTGCAAGCCATTTTCTGAAATCTTTGCTCTTCTCAAATGACCTTTTTTCTTTTTCTCCTTGGATTCTTCAGCACTGAAGGAGGATCTGGATAATAAACTCTTTGGACAGCACCTTGCCAAAGACGTGATCCTGAAAGCAGTGACTGGATTCAGAAATAACCCAAATCCCAAAAAGCCACTTGTTCTCTCCCTACACGGCTGGGGAGGCACGGGTAAAAACTTTGTCAGCCAATTCATCGCAAAAAGCATTCACAAAGCGGGACAGAAAAGCAAATTTGTTCATCTCTTTATAGCCACACTACACTTCCCACATGAACATCAGATTCAACTGTATAAGGTAAGAGAGCAAATTTTAACTTCTCCTTGGTGATATTAGTAAATATTAATCATTAAAACGCTACCCTGTGAAATTAGATTGTTCCTGATGTACAAATCCATAGGTGTCTCAAGATCTCAAATAACAAACTCTTGTATCCAGCTAGTGTTTCTGTGTATTTTCAAACATTCACTGATAAGTTTGTGGAGGTGGAATCTAAATATTCCCCTGCAGTGCTAGAAACTGGAACACAACAGCACTGAGTTAAATGCTAAGAAATGGAAAGTGAAACAGACAAGTCTGTTTACTCTTGCTTTCAGTGTTCCTCAAAGGATTAAAAATTACTTCCTTGCCTACCTTCCCCTGGGGTTACCCTTCACATTTCTTTTTACAGCTTTCACTATTGTGAAATGTCCTTTGCTCAAGCTAAATGAGGTGACTGTAAGGAACAGTAATTTCAGAGGCTTATAAGTGACTGATGCTGATCACCTTGTTTATTCCCTGCAACTTCCATGAAAAGGATAGTCACAGACTGAAAGTTACGTACTCAAAGCATCTTTAAATGTTTAAAACTGAACATTTCAGGAATCTATTTTTGACGGTTGTTTGTTTTTTATTATTAGTCAAGTAGATGGTAAAAGTAGTACTGTAGAAGAAATATCTTCCTTTCCCCTGTATGGTCTTCCATTTGAACCACGATCTTCATGCTTTAACTGTTCAACTGAGGTTGGAAGGAATAATGCGCTTTATGGTGACTCTCATCAAATAACTGGAACAGGATTCACATCCTAGCAGCATGTGAAGGTAGTGGTCATATTCCTCCCTTCTGGAAGCTGCATATAATCAGAGCATTGAAAGGATCATTACTCACACCCCCTCCCAGGTGTTTTTTGCGCTTTCTGCAAGTGGGACCTAGTTGTTTAATGTGTGTTTCTCGTTTGTTCCAGGATCAATTGCAAACGTGGATTCGGGGTAACGTGAGCGCCTGTGCCAGGTCCGTGTTCGTATTTGATGAAATGGATAAACTGCACCCTGGCCTCATTGATGCCATCAAGCCATTCTTAGACTATTATGAGCAGATTGATGGGGTGTCCTACCGGAGAGCCATCTTTATCTTTCTCAGGTTTGTTGTCTGTCTACCATGGCAAATCCAGGGTCACCTGCGCCTTCACTGTCACTGTGGTATGTGTCTTGACCACGAAGAACTTCCAAGCATCAGCAGGAATAGAACCCAGATTCTTCTGTCAAAAAGCATGTGCTATCTGAGCTAAAGAAGAATGTCCATTAGCTGTCTGCATTGCAGGGCCTATGATACAGTTGAGCAATTCTGCCTCCATCCAGCAAAGGACTGTAGTGCATAACACCTTAAAGTGGGCCAATCTGATAGTCTAGTCTAGTAATCTATACAGCAGATTGGAGATCAGATCCTGAATCTGTCCCTCATTCCATGTGCTGGGAGCTTCACTACAGGGTGGTGGAGAGACTACTTTGCATCACTCAGAGGGCCCATCACATGTGCTTAGCTGATGATTTCTTTTGAGAGGGAGCTATGTGACCATTTCTTCTGAGCAAGAGGTATTGTGGCTCAGAACCAACGCTGTAAGGACAATGTGGAATTTAGTCCTAAATGACTTTGGCATTGGTTTAAGGTTTTTATTCTAGTGACATAGTGCTTGCCATGCAGACAAACATTAGACCAGACAAGTGTTAAATGTAATCCTGCTAGAGAAGAGATGCTGGACTCTTCCTGTCTTGGGTCTGTACTAAACTCTTTCTCTCATGAACAGTAATGCCGGTGGGGATTTAATTAATAAAGCAGCTCTGGACTTCTGGAGGAGTGGAAAAGACAGGAAGCAGATTCAGCTGAAAGACCTGGAGCCTCTGTTATCTGTAGCAGTCTTCAATAATAAGAATAGTGAGTTACTTTCCCAATGAGTGGGAGGTTCTTTTACTTCATAACTCCACAGAAAATCCTCGCTCGGTGTGTGCTGCTCCAGCTTGCCTCTTTAACTGTGTAATATTGTTGTACTCGCACTCCCACACAGTTAGGCCCAGATACTGCCAGGCTCTGAGCACAACAATTCATTGATTTCACTGGATGCTTTGCACATTTCAGGAGGCACTCTGCAGCTCTCAGGATCGGGTCCTCACCCAACAGAATGTTTGTTTCAGGGAGAAATGATGCCCAATGTTTTTCACCTCTGTGGATTGACCTGAGTTTATAACCTAACTTGGGTCCCAGTGAAAATGATGTTAGATGATCCCAGCCTGGTTCTTAGAAGATAGCTGCCTACCTGATAACTAGGGTCCAACCAAATTCAGGGTTCATTTTGGTCAATTTCATGGTCATGGGATTTTAAAAATCATAAATTTCATGATTTCAGCTATTTGAATCTGAAATGTCATGGTGTTATAACGGTAAGGGTCCTGACCCAAAAAGGAGTCGTTGGGGGGAGGTTGCAAGGTTATCATGGGGAGTGGGTTGAGGTACTGCTACCCTGACTTGCGTGCTGCTGCTCACGCCAGCGCTGCCTTCAGAGCTGAGCTGCTGGAGAGCGGTGGCTGCTGGCTGGGAGACCAACTCTGAAGGCAGAGCGGCTGCCAGCAGCAGCGCAGATGTAAGTGTGGCCTGGTCTGGTGTTGCCACCCTTCCTTCTGCGCTGCTGCCTGCAGAGCTGGGCCCTGAGTCAGCAGCTGCCACTGTCCAGTCACCCAGCTCTGAAGGGAGCAGCGCAGAAGGAAGGGTGGCATGGTATGGTATTGCCGCCCTTACTTCTGCGCTGCTGCTGGCGGGGTGCTCCCTTCAGAGCTGGGTGCCTGGTCAACAGCCGCCGCTCTCCAGCCGCCCAGCTCTGAAGGCGGCGCAGAAGGGTGGCAACACCATGACCCCCCCCCCCCCTAAAATAACCTTGTCACCCCACGGTAACTCCCTTTTGGGTCAGGACCCCTAATTTGAGAAACATCGGTTTCCCCCGTGAAATCTGTATAGTATAGGGCAGCAGTTCTCAAACTGTGGGTTGGGACCCCAAAGTGGGTCCCAACCCATTTTAATGGGGTTGCCAGGCCTGGCTTAGACTTTCTGGGGCCAAAGCCTGAGCATCTCCATCCGGGGCTTCAGCCCTGGGCATTGGGGCTCGTATTACAGGTCCCCTGCCTGGGACTGAAGCCCTTGGGCTTGACTTTGCCCTCCCCCCAGGTGGCGGGGCTCAGGCTTCGGTCCCCCCTCCAGGGGTCATGTAGTAATTTTTGTTGTCCGAAGGGGGTCGCAGTGCAATGAAGTTTGAGAACCCCTGGTATAGAGTAAAAGCACATACAAGACCAGATTTCACGGTCTGTGATGCGTTTTTCATGGCTGTGAATTTGGTAGGGCTCCACTGATAACAGTAAAATCAAAGACCTCTGCACAGAGGAAGACCTGTACCTGGACCAGCAGAGGGTACTGCAGATCAGGATTGAAGAGCACTGACAGAGCTGTGTACAGAATATTCCTGCTTTACGCCTGGTGCAAGCTAGTGCCATTATAAGTGACCAATATGAATCAAAGTCTAAATCTTAGATAATGTCCCTAGAGGTGTAAGACCTAGGTGCAGTGCCTGGGCCTTTCATGTTTGGAAGTGGTATGGGGCTGTTCATCTGTCATTGAGTAAAATCACCTACCTAGAAAACAAGGAGCAAGTATTTACTGACAATGGAGAACAGAACTGTCATTAGGATGTTACAGATGTTCTCCCTGACCATTTAAGCAAACCTCCTGTCTGATGTTTTCTAGGTGGCTTGTGGCACAGCAGCCTGATCGACAGAAACCTCATTGATTACTTTGTCCCCTTCCTGCCCCTGGAGTACAAGCATCTTAAGATGTGCATCAGGGCAGAAATCGAGTCTGGTGGCAAGAAAATCAACGAGGCAATCGTCGATGAGGTGGCCAACGAGATGACGTTCTTCCCAAAAGATGAGAAAATCTACTCTGATAAAGGCTGCAAGCTTGTGCAGCAGAAGCTGCTGTATTACTGGGAGAGGTTATGAGCAATATGGAACTGAGGTGGAACAAGGAACTCTGCGCCCCTTTAGCTCGCTGAAGCACTTTTAATGGCATTTTGAAGTCTGTCTTCTTTGCACTTTTAATATTTTGGGACATGTGGCAGGGATCCTAGGAATGACTTTTTTTTTTTTTTAAACCCCAATGCTCTTCCTTAAACATGCAGTACCCAACTGTTGCCTTTTTAATCTGGGATAGTCTCTAGATATCTTTGAGCATAGCATTCATCACTGGATACAGCCTTCACTGTATTGTATTTTAACAGCTGAGATTGTTAAAAATTCCATCCTCTCCCTCCAACCCTTGCTACTAGACAACTGGAGTAAAATGAAGGAATCCTTCCATTTGGCCACAGTCCCTTCCTAGCACATGGAAGGTCCAATAGGAGCTTTGGCCTGGACTTCAGCTGGCGTGCCCAGGGTCCATGATAATGGCACTGGTAGAGTCCTTGATGCTTTGCTAGTTCAAATGCCACTGTGCTGGAAGTACTCCTTGTGCTCTGGAGAAGGTTGGTAGTGTTGTGCTTAGAGGGTCAGCTCTCCGGGGATGGAAGGGCAGGACCTTGGTTCATTTCTGACTCTAAGCTGTCTTCATGCCTCCTGCTGTGGTGATGTGGAACGTTAAGGTGAACTCAAAGAAACCTGGGGTTGGGGAGAAATTAGTTGCTTCCCTCCATGGTTTCTATCCAAAAGACTCTCTATTCTTTCCCCTCCTCATATGAAATTTGAATCAAAGGGAGTCCAAGTGGCTGTGTGCTTGGCTGCCAGTGGGTATTTCTGCCCCTTTCAGTGGGCAGGGGGAACCGTTCACCAGGGGTTTGACTGCTACAGCACCTCAGGAAAGCGTCTTGTCTTTCAGTGGGGAAACATTCATGAAGGTTTGACTGTTACAACGTGTCAGGTCAATATCTATGCATGGTGGTGGGCATGAAATCCACAAAGTGTTACATTCCCTCCAAGCCACAGCTGTGTAATCCAGGAATACCCCCCTTCCCCTCCCCAGACACACACCTTGCTTGAATGTTACCTTGTAGTAGAAATGATTTTGAATAGTCTATTTTTGATACTATTTTATACTAGATTGTTGAAGTGAAAGTACAAAATCTTTTCCTACAGAACTGGGAAGGGAAGGGGGGGAGTGGGAAATATAGTCAAAGAACAATCTTCCCCCATTGCAGCCTTATTTTTAATAGTTATTAAAGAGAACCTGTGTCTGGCACAGTCAGTGTGAAACATCTTGTTCCCAGCAGCAAGGTGAAATGGGAACCTGAAGGGTTAGGAAGCTGGGAGAGGATCAACCTTCACCCATCCAGTAAGGGTGGAGTTTTCATATTGCAGCTTACTCACCAAAGACTCAACTTTCTAACTCTTTTTCTCCCTCCTACTCTGCCATACATGAGAGCTGGAAGTGCCTTTACATAAATGGAGGATAAGAAAGCTTAACTTACTACATAGTTCACTTAATGTGTATGTGCAGCATAGTATCAGTGCAGCTAAGACTCATGGGAGGAACTTGATTTTATTATGTAATTGCTGAATTAACTCCCTCTTATACATTGACACTTGTTTTAAGATGGTTTGGAAAACTGCTTTTTATTAATGTCTCAAATCAAGCCTGTTTTTATTCAAACTACTAGCAAGAAAGCTTTAAATGTTCACCTTAACCTCTGCAATTGAAGGAGTCAGTTACACTTTTTATAACCTTGCATGCAGTTTTGTCATAACTGTGACAAACTGTTTACTCTGATGCAATCACTTGAAGTGGACAGTAGCTATTAACCTTGGGATATTGGACTGTTGCTTTGATGTGTGATGTTTTATCTTTATTGGTAACTCTTCCTCAAAAAGGTTCTAAACACTGCACTCACAAACGTTTAGTACCTCTGATCTGAATGTAAAGTACTCATGCAGTTTTTAAAACTCTAAAAGGTCATAGCTGCAATAAATGTCTTTTGTCCTTCAGCTGCCTTTTGACTTATTAAAGAACTGCCAGCTGGTAGACACTACCATTCGACTGCTTAACACCTAGGCATTCATGCTGTGGTATCTCAAGTTCCTTCCACTCAAGTTTGGTCTGATGAAGTTGGGCCATCTTTAAGTAACAACTGACTTACAAAGGTACCTTGTAGGAAGGAGCAGGTAAGAATAGGCTAGACCTCCCTGTAGCTTTTTGTTGAATACAGCAGGGTGCCCCAGTTCAGCCACACCAATGCAATTTGCAAAGGTGCCATTCAGGAGTATAGAGGTGGAAGGCCTTCCTGAGTCAGAGAAGTAATGCTCCTTTCAGGTGATAAACCTGAGGTGGGGATTTAGCTGAAAAGGTTGCATTTTTACCTGTTTCCACTGGGCAAGAATGGCTGAAAGTTTGCTCTTCTCACAGCAAATCTTCAGCATTCCTGCCAGTTTTTTCTATGATGCAATCTGTAGAAATGTAGCTTGCCACATATCTTCAGCAGTAATAGGATGTATTCAAGCAGGATCTCGGTCCTAACTGTCACCAGACCCTGACCAGGTCACTTGATCTCAATTTCCCCCACTGTTAGAGTGTAAGTACTGTGGTAGTACCCCTGGAGTTCAGCTGCTAGAATTTAAACACTCCATCTAGACAGCAGGGTTAAAATGCCAGCAGCCCAGTATAAACATCCTACCATTAGTGGGAAATTGGTGTTCTATGCAAGACAGGGCGAATGCTCTTTCCTCCCTTCCCCACCCCGTGCTCTCATAGATGCTCACAGTAGGACTCTAACAGCATTAAGTGCTTTGAGTTCGCTAATGGATGGAAGTGCAAAGTATTACTTGGCAGAGTTGCGTAATGTTCTTCACTACTGAAAGTGAGAGGTTCAGGATATTGTGATATAAACAAGAGCAGGATTTCTTGGACAGAAACCACCAGGGACACCAGTGATGGAAGTTTCTTGCTTCCCCTCTCTGCTAATTGCATCATGTCACTATAAGTTTGTAGAATGTAATCCTCAATTTATTATTTCAGGGAAGCCATCAAATAGCGACTGTTTGGAGCACTACACCCTTATTCCAGCTGGTCTGCCCTGCGAGTTTCAAAAACTCAGGCTCCTGGGGGGTTATGAAACCAGCAGGTTAAAGGGAATCTCTGAGAATGAGCTAACAGTTTTAAGTTAATTTACGTTATCCAAATGTAACAAGAACAAACAGGAAAGGCTTGAATCCTGCTGCTCCATTTCTCTACAGAGGTGCAAAAAGCAATGCACACCAAGTGCTGCATTTTAACTGTCCCATGTGGACACTGCTGGAATGAACTAAAAGGTATCTACTTTGCAGAAACATAGTCCTGTTTGAAGAGGACTACATTACTGCAAACTAGGTACAGCGTCCACAGCAGTTATAATGCAGCACCCTCGTGCCTGCTGCAATTCACACATCCCTGGTCTGCACTGTGGCACAATGTAGACATAACCACGGCCATCATCACTTACTGTAACTAGTCACCCATGCTAGTGACATCAATAAGAAGTGGGCATTTTAAGAGGAAGTGGGGTTTTAATCTACTCTAGCAGCTGGACAATTTCAGTCAGTGTTTTAGGCACCTTTAGAATACAGTTGAGACTACAGCCTGTGGAAGACTGTTCCTCTTACAAAGAGACAGGAACCTGGTTTGCACTAGCATAGCTTTAGAAAACTCATGCACAATCCCAAGCAGTCTGCACTAATTATTCGCTTGCTTCACATTGCAAATCATAATGACTTAGCTAATCTTTTTCAGCAATGGCTAAAGAACCCTGTCTCTCTCCACTACCTAGCCCCTTTGTAGCCTAGCCGCAAAAAATGAACATGGAAGTTTGTATTCAAGCACAGCAGAATGCCTCTAACCAGAAGGCAGAATAAGCATGGTAAGATGGTAAATTTACATACAAAGATAACCATGAGGCAGTCCCTTCAATATATGCAAATAGCAGAGAGGTACCATATACAAATGTTACTGGTGAGAACTTTTATTGAGGGAATTATAAAAATCTTATTTTGAAATTGTAAGATCTAGAAACTGAAATGCAAAAAAGTTAACAGTGTTGGCAATTATAACTAAAACTGGCAGATAGGCTGCTGTAACTTTAGTTGATGCCATTACAGTAATTAAATATTTTCCCAGGTAGTTTTGAAGCTGTCTTCATCCCTTTCCACATGGCACTGCCTTGTAAGGCTAGGATCAAAACTAAATCACACAGAGCTTGAAAGGGGTGAAAAATTACCCAGACTGCTACTTTCAGCATTTAGAAAAGTTTAAAACTAAAGAAAATCTTACAGCAGCCACATGGACTGAATAGGATTTAACAGATTCTGCCTTCCAATTACTCTGATTCTATGAAACAAACGCCAAACACTAGATTTTAGTAAACAGCCCTTTTCTTCATTACCAGAAAGGAAAGACAGTGTCACAGCTACACTTCACAGCAAACAGCCAAAGAAGGAACTAACTCCACTACAGGGATACAGTCAACAACTTTGCTGCAGTTCCTCCTCCTACTCAGCCTTGTTTCACACACTGACCTTCCCTTATCAGAGATGGATTCCACATCGCTAATGCAGTCCGGCACCAGAAGGGACAGTTTACACCCTTGTTTTTATAAGAATGGCACTGCATAATGCTAGGTAAAAGGACATATGGGCTCACTCCCGCACTTTGGTTCCAATAGAGCTGGAAGCACCAAGGCTGGTTGTTTTTAAGAAAAACAAAAACCTGCATATCCACCTTTCAAAGACAGTCTGGGAAATACCCCACCCACAACTCCTAGGAATGGTCTTGCAGCTATAAGGGCCTTGATTAAAATATTCTGTATCATCTGGAAACCATTTCTACAAATTAAAACCTAATTAAAACCAGATCAAAACTGCAGGTCTAACGTACATATGTGTTCCACTGAACAATTGTAACGATCAACCAATCCATGATTTGAGATAAATCATAGGTACTGTTAGACAATGCTCTGGAAGGGGTGACTGCTCCATGCACAGTTCTTCCCTAACTTCATGGCACAGGACTGATGTCTTTTGAAGATATGACTATTACAGGGCTCTCCCAGAATAAAAAGACAAGTGTCTTGCCACTTATTTACATCAGGCAATTAAATGACAATGTTCCTTTTTTTTAAAAAAGTGCTTGACAAATGAAATGTTTCGGTTTCTCCACTTCATGATTAGGTTCATTTTTTCCTTTGCAGATCACAGCATCGTAAACATTACAAGTCATAGTAAAAATCCAGCTTGGTGAACACAGTTTTGCATCCTTTATCAGAGTAGATTTTCTCCTCCTTGGGGAAGTAGGTCATCTCATCAGCTACTTTGGTTATGATTTCTTCATCCACCATGTAGCCACGTGATTCAAGTTCAACCCTGACACACATTTTCACGTGTTTGTACTCCAGAGGCAGAAAGGGGACAAAATAATCAATGAGGTTTCTGTCGATCAGGCTGCTGTGCCAAAAGCCGCCTGCAAAAAATACTGTTGGTTAGTGCACCTTTTGTGGAGGCTGACAGCTAGTAGGGAGGGGGATACATTTATCACAACTCCCTGCTACCCACCCTAAAGTTGTTTACTCTTGGTCTGTATTCTTACCACAATCACTTCTCTTTTTATAAGGTCCCACATTGCCATAGTAGGAGCGTGGCTTCACTTTAAGCCAAGCAAGATGGACACAGAAACCTCACATATTGGAGCTGTTGCTGCATGTCAAGGTTTCAAGGCTAGCGGCACCTCTGCTCGCTCTCCAGTCTCAGTGCGGCCCCTCAGTTGTTAGGCTCTAAGCCTTTACCTGTCCTGGGGCAGAATCCTACAATTCTCCCACTTTTAGACTGGGACCTGGCCACAGTATCTGGTGGATCAACCTTGCTTACTCTAACAGGTTCAACCGGGTTTGGGTACCTGCAGTTCTTCCCTTCAGGAGCCCATGGCCAGCAGTAAATACAGTGACCAGACAGCCTTTTCAAACCAAAGTATTGTTTAATCTTAGCAGTAGACATAAAGCATAACAAAGAGGATTTTAAAACAAAGGGCCATGCACATGTCTATCTTACCTATGGCTTACCATCTCCCTGACTTGGAAGCCTAGGAAGGCCTTTCTGCTTCAGACCCTCCAGCAGGGTCTATGAGTGTTTCAGTTTATTCCCCACAAACGACTACCTGACCTCTTGCCACAGAATCTTTTAAATTGTCATTTTGATTTCCAGGCTGGGCAAAACAAGTTCTGTAATTTGGCTGGAGCCAAGGAAGTAGGTTCCTCACAGCTAATATCCCAGGTATTTTCTCTAAGCCTCCTTCAAGTGTTTACGAGGGCATGTTTTTATTCCCCAACCGCCTGCTGTTAAACTAAAATGCACATAGTAGATATCCCAATATTTAACCCAATGCAGCAGAGTGGGTAGAATTAAATCAAAGTGATTTAAAACCACCAAATTTTAATCAATGCAAATCAGCAAGCAGGAAAACTTGATTAAATAATCAGTTTTAATGGAATTTTGCATTTATACTTTAGTTACTTTCCTAAAGAAAGGTTGATTCTTATTGGTTGGTAACCATTAAAACAGGTTGGTTTCCAATTGAATAGAGCTTTTACATTAAATTTGGTGCTTTTGTTGGGGGTGGGAGAAGCTAACTAAGAGGATGTGCTGTTACCTATACATAGTTAAGCAGTTATATAGCTTAATTTATATTTATTCAGATTTTTATTTTTTATATTTGTTATGCCAGAAATGGTGAATGATACACTTATTAACTAAAAAAAATGTATTTGTGATTTGTATCAAAATGTTTATCAGAATGTTTTGCATTTAAAACTGATTTCTTAAACAAAGAAAATACTATCTGTGGTTAGTGAATTTAACTGCTTGTTTCACGTCATCATCTCCTTTAGGATTTTAGAACTAGTACACGTCATCCTCTGACGCATAGATCGGAAGAGGAAAACAAGTTTTCCTGTTTCTTCAACTCCCACTGGTTTCTTTTCGTTGAATGAAAGTCATTGAACTGACCTATCTGAATAAAGTAAAAACCAACCAACCAAAAAAAACCCCAACAACTTTCTCTGCATCTGCTGAAGAGGCTACTGCTGTCAAAAGCTGGTTTAGCACTTCAACGAACGCTGGTTTGGCCAGTGACTTCCACCAGTTCAGTGGTTTGACTTTCTTTAAAATTTGGCAGCAAACATGTAATGCTTAATATTTTTTATTTAATTTAAATGTTAATAGATTATAGTAAGTTTAGACCTTAGCACAGGTTGTCATAACCAGATGTTTAATTTTAAATAGATTTAAAAAAAAAAAGAAAAAATTTAAACAAAAAGTCAGATTTAAATTTTTTTTAAAAACCATCTATTCATCCATACTGTGTTGTAGACACAGTGAACTTCTCAAGAGCCAGGTCACATACAATGTTAATGAATTACAGAGCAGTCCCACGTCCTTCACACTGCACCACTCCTCTCCATCTCAAACCAGCAACCAAACAGCATCAGTCTGAATACTTCATGACTATACCATGGCACCTCCCTGCCTGAAAACTGGAGTTCACACAGAGCTGCAACTGCTGCCGCCACACCAGTTCACATCAACTCTAGCCCTGCCATTTTTGCTTCTCTCTCTCTGTCTCTTGGTAAATAAACCTGTGTGCACTTTCACCATGGTAAAAGCAGTTTCTTTCTCTCTCTCTCATCCTAAGGCTGCTCAAAAGAACAACATCAACCAACAGATGCAGAATCCATCGTTTAACACAACAGTCACTGAGTGCACTTCTTAGTTTGTCATCCTGCAGACTGCTCTGCTGGAGAGCTGTAATAGTCCAGTTCCATTGTTAGAAGGTTTATTTCTAAGCTATTGTTAAAAATAACTTTGTAACTACACAACTATGCCATTATAATTTAAGGAAAACTAACTCAGGCTGGCAATCCATCCACCCTCAATTCTGAAGGGCAAGGAAGTATTGGGGTGTGGCATTTATCGTGGACCCTCCAATTATGAGCCAAATAAAATCTATCTACAGTCTTGGAAAGGGGAATGGCAACCTTCCTCATCAGAGATAGTAGGTCAGTGCCACAGGCAGCAAAAAGATGCATAAAATAATCTCACTTAAAAGTTGCATATAGTCTGTTGAAGAGTCAAACTATGTAAAGAGTGAAATATTATGGCAATCCCATGATTACCACTGGGACCATTACAACTGAAACATTTGTTTCTTAGGTGTTCTCCAAAGGAGAGGCAGTTGACAAATACCAGAAATAGATGCAGAACCACTCTTTCAAAGAGAAGTATTTTTAGACACGGGAATAACCAATTTTACTCACTGTTCTTATTGTTGAAGACAGACAGAGACACTCCAGCTTCCAGGTCTTTGAGTTCCATGGTTTCCCTTTTCTTTCCACTTTTCCAGAAATCTAATGCCACCTCTGTTATCTTTTCAGCCCCCGCATTGCTGTGTGAAGGAGGGAAAGGATTTCAGCTGGATGTGTTTCTCAGAGCATTCAGTTTATAGCATTGCAAGTATTTCACAGATGCTCCTTACCTGAGAAAGATGAAGATGGCTCGCCGATAGGACACTCCATCAAGCTGCTCATAATAGTCCAAGAACGGTTTGATGGAATCAATGAGCCCTGCATGCATTTTATCCATTTCATCAAATATAAAGATTGACCTGCCACAGGCGCTCACGTTTCCCCGAATCCATGACTGCAACTGGTCCTGTTACACAAAATAAAGGAGCACGCAAATTCCATTTCCATCAATATCACGTTAAAGACACGGGAAATATGTAGATTTTAGATCACCCCTTTCCATTCAAAAGCTGTAACTTCAATTGTGTACCTGTAGTTCTGTGAATTTCTTGATCCAAAACTGGTTAAAAGGTCAACAGTAAACAATGATAAAAAGAACAGTAACAGAAATGCATTCTGTTGTTAAAATAACCTTAAGAACTCGGGTGAGTTACCAGAATCTGTCTGCCAGGTATCTATGAAAAAGGACTATACTTCAAGCCAGTGAATGAACATCAATACAAAGCAGTGATCTGGCTTGTAGGACAAAGTGAAGCCCAGTGGGGCAAACTATTTTCTCTGGTGCTAATACTCTGCAGTCATGTAGCATATTCCATCCTTAGATCTCAAAACATTACCCAACTAATGAATGTTGCACAAACTGAGTCAGCAAGAGATTAAGTGACTTAGCCAAGGTCACATAATAAAATCACAGGAACAGCTAGGAATTGAACCTAGAATCATAACTCCTAGTCCCGTGCTTTAAGCCCTAGTAAATAATCTAACTGGAGGTGATTAAAAACCTTTCAAAAGTGTAGTTTTGTTCAGAAAGGGGGTTAACCTCATTTAAGTATTTTATTGTATGGCACAAGGGTTTACCCACTGTTAAATGTTACGTTTAAGATTAGCAATGAGAAAGAAAAGGAACTGGGACAGTTGATTTAAAACCAACAATGACTCTGCTGATCACCTCCAGTGATCATCATCATTTTACCAGTCTCACTATTATTTGGTTCCTGCACATGGGTGAGGCAGTGCAGGGAAGACAGCACTGCCTGTGCTTTGGATAAAGAGGGCTTTAATTTCTAGCACTGTCCACATGGTAAATTTCACAAGCAGTTTTTCTTTGTAAGTGAACAAAGAGCATAAAGATCCATTTCTCCCACTGCATTTAGGAAAGACTCAGCTGGGGCAGGACAATAGAAAGCTTTACAAGGGGAAACATATAAACTAGAGAAAAAGTAGAATTCTCCATTTTAAAAGCTTATGTATAGACTGTTCCATTCCTTTAAGTCTTCAGCATGCATACATTTTGTGTTTACATGTTCAAAACACTGTACAAACATTCACTAATCAGCACAATACTCCTGTTAGGTAAAAAAGTTTCATCCTCATCTCGCAGACAGCAGAAGAGACTCTCTCACACAACCCAGTGGTAGATTCAGGATTAAAATTCAGGAACACAAACAATGGTATTTCTCTAAACTGTGCTGCCTCACATATCTACCTGCCTGAGGTACTTATATAGCCCCTGTCACTGTGGTATCTCAGCATTTCACAAGCTTTAATGTATCCATGCTCACAACATCGCTGTGAGGGACAAAGTACTACTAGCCCCATTTTTCAATTGGGAAACTGAGGCAGAGAAAGACTAAGTCACATGCCCAAAGTTACACAGGAAGCCTGTGGTGGGATACTTGGGTTCAGTTCTCCGTTCCAAGTCCCATGTTGATGCCCTACCCGTGTCCTTTCCCTCTAGATAGGGACATGAGAGGATGCATAAACAATTTTTTTTTACATCCAGGGGAAATCAGTCCCTAAATGTTACGGTATACACATTTGCACTTCAGACTCGACATACATTGTATTTTACTGTTTCAGATAAAAAGTCTTCACTTGCTAGTACTCCTGATCCCATAACCTTTATAAACTAATACAATCACACTTCCCTATGATGAGCTCCAAAATACACTCTCACCTTGTAGTGGCCAACACTATGTGCATGGGGAAAATGCAAAGTGGACACAAATTGATGGACATAATTGCTGTTCAGGCCTCCTTCATAGATACTCTCGGCAATTATTTTACTGACAAAGTTTTTGCCAGTACCAGTCCATCCATGCAAGGAGAGGGTGAGAGGCTTTTTGGGGTTTGTATTGTTCAAGAAGCCAATCACAGCTTTCACAATCACCTTCTTCACGAGGTGCTGGCCAAACAGTTTCTTGTCCAAATCCTCCTGGAGCGCTGAATGAAGAAGACACCAATCAGATAAGTATAAAAGACGGTGACAAGTTTTAGCGTTTCTAAGCTGCTTCAATACAGAGGACCCTTTAATAACATTATCTCAGGGTGCCCAAACTTTGCTCATCCCAGGGCAGCTGCCGGGGGGATCAAAGAGCTACCCTGACTAGAACAGAGCAACCACTTTTCTCTTTAATATATAGATATGACCAGTGGAGACTACAGACCCTAGCATGTGATGCTCTGGTTCCAGCTGCCAAACACTACGCCATGTTCCTGTGGAGATAATCATACCCCCTTTTACTCTCCCTCCTTCCATCTGGAAGCAGCCACACATCCCTTTAGAAGAAGGCAGAGCCCAGTCCTCCCTTCATCTTCCCTAGAGCCCCCTAAAACAGCCTCCTTGGCATCCAACCTCTAATCGCTGTCCCTGCTCCTCACCACGTTCCTCTGCCTGCTGCCCCATATCCCTCTCCCCAGCGACCCTGCCCTGACCCCCTCTCTCAGGGTGCATCTTCCTAGGGGCCCCTGATCCTTCCCCCACATAAAGAGCCCTCAAGCTCAACTCCACCCCACCGCGACAACTCTCAAGCCCTCCCCAACCCTGTGCTTACCCCACAACTGCCAACCCCACCCCCCGTACCTGCGCCCGCCCGGGCCCCCTCCCGCTGGAGGCAGCACTCCCTGAAGTAGCAGTAGAGGCGGGGGTAGGAGATGAGGCCGGTGAGCGCTGAGGCGGCGCCAGCCAGCGCCAGCCCGAGGCTGATGGGCTCCACCGTCTGCACCGGGCTCAGCAGCAACACGAGGCCCAGGGCAGCCCCCGGCGGCACCCGCAGCAGCTTCATACCCCCCTCCGCCAGGCCCCCACAGCCCCGACCCTACCAGCCGCCACCCCGACCCAGCCCCAGCGCTTCCGCATCCGGACTAACCGCTTCCGCCGCCGCCGCCATCTTGGTTGTGGGCAGAGGCCTTCTCCAAGGCTGAGGGAGCGGGCGGGAGGCGGCGGCCATTTTGGAAACAGAGGCATTGACTGTCACGTGACAGACCAGTTCCCCTTTGACCCCAGGCCCGCGAGCACGCTGCGCGGCAGGTCACGTGTCACGACACGCGGTCAAGGCTGCCGTAGCGGCCGAAGCGCCGGGCCGTGCTGCGGGGCAGAGCACCCAGCGCTCTGGGCGGTCTAGCGGCAGATGGCACCAGAGCCCCTGCTGGAGGGACACCCAGCCCCGGCCCTGAGCCTGCTCTCCACAAGCCCCAAATGTTCTGTTAGAGCTTTGCTGAGAGGCTCCCTGTTCCTCCTGTGTCCTCTGCGGCTAGAAGCAGGGGCGGAGGGAGAGCTCAGTGGACTGAGCATTGGCCTGCTAAACCCAGGGTTGCGAGTTCAATCCTTGAGGGGGGCCATTTAGGGATCAGGGCAAAAATCAGGGATCAGCCCTGGGGGTTGGACTAGATGACCTCCTGAGGTCCCTTCCAGCCCTGATATCCTGTGGAAGGAGGTCAGGCCTGGTATACAAACCCTTTAACACCCAGCCCCCTTGAAAAGAGTAATTAAGAAAGAATGGTTTTGGTCTGTCTGCTCAGAGTCACTGCTGGTTGATAAAAGCCCATTTCAACCTGCTCCTGCTAAAAAATGAACACAATATTGGCACTGCTTTCAGCCAGACCGTTTCATTGTGCAGGACCAGGTGTCCCGATTTTATAGGGACAGTCCTGATTTTTGGGTCTTAGGCTCCTATTACCCCCCCAGTCCCTGTCCCACTTTTTCACATTTGCTGTCTGGTCACTCTACATTGTACTTCCTATTATTAACAGTTTTGTCAAGTTGTATAAAATGCTATTTTCATGCTTCCTAAATCAGGTGGTTTTACGTATCAATGCACTGTTGATCCTGAGATTAAAATGGTCTTGAGCATCACTAAAATGAACTGGAAACCTTTGGATTCACACATTTTGTTTATCACAGATGATTTACAGCAAATGCAAGCATGTAACTCACTGATAAACCAACTGGTTTTCAGCTATAAATATGAAAAGAGGGTGGTGGCTCTGTAGCCTCACACTTGTGACTGTTAAATTAAAAACATTACTCCAGAACTCATTAACAGTACAACATTTCTTAAGTCATCTTTTGAGGAAAAGATTATTTAAATATTTGAACTCTCCATGCTGTTTATCCATACTCTAAATGCTAGATGATGCACTTTTGTAATCTCTATTTATTATAACACCTGTTAAGAGATAGACTGGTCGTATTTTTAAATGGTGCAGGAACTAGCCATCTGTGTTGCTTAGGCATAACATTTAGTGCTGTTCTAACAAACAACAATCAACTATTAGATAAAAGGTGAATATACCAAAACACATGACCACAGAACTTTTCACCCCAGGACCAAAATCATTTAAAGAATCATTTTCCCCATTTTACAGATGACGTTAAGCACAGATGCACAGAGACATTAAATAACGTGTTCCAGATTACAGAGAGTATCAGTGGCAGAATCACAAAGCTGGTATCTAGACTCTCAGGGTATGTCTACACCGCAAGTGGCAGCCCTCAGCAGCGAATCTCAGAGCCCAGATTGACAGACTCAGGTTTGCAGGGTTTATGCTACAGCGCTAAACATAGTTATATAGATGTTTAGGCTCAGGCTGGAGGTTGGGCTCTAAGATCCAGCCTGAGCCCAAACATGTACACAGCTATTTCTATTGCCATAGTGCAAGCCCGAGTCTGTCAATCCGGGATCTGAGATTTGCTGCCACGGGCTATGTAAATGGACCCTCAGTCAGATGTTCACAGTGCTAGACAATATTGCCTCTTTCAACTATTTTCATAGCTAGCCTTTATGTGTAACAATGTTACAGGAAAAGTCTATTTATTTTTCTCCTCCCATTTTGCACAGATTTTACATTTTTCTTTTTGTGTTAATTTTATTTGAAAGATGTCAGTCCACCAGTAGTGGCAACAGAAATTCTCAGAGGTGAGAAGGCAGTCCAGTCTCAGTGCCCCATTCACTCATTGGCTTTTTTTATTGAGATTGTCAATAACCATGCTAACTGTGAGTGGGAGTAATTTCTGTGATATGAGCATGTGCCTACTAACAATTGGACCAACACCATCAAATTCATTTGAATGAAGACAAACAGCTATCAGCTAGGAACAACGTTCAAGTACTACTTTGGTTGATGACACCATGAAGATTGATTTGACCAGATGAAAGCCTAGATACCATTATCAAACTCCTGAACCTACCAGTATCTTTAGTATTGTAGACAGGCAGACAAACCAGTCATTTACATTTTCACTGTTGTATATTTCACTCTAAAAATTTTAGTGGACTTGTTACAGATAGGTTTCAGAGTAGCAGCCGTGTTAGTCTGTATTCGCAAAAAGAAAAGGAGTACTTGTGACACCTTAGAGACTAACAAATTTATTTGAGTGGAATGCATCCGATGAAGTGAGCTGTAGCTCATGAAAGCTTATGCTCAAATAAATTTGTTGATACAGATAATTCATGAATGCATCCAACAATGTTGGCTACAATGGGTTACTAAAGCACTGGATGTGAGCTGGCTCATGATCCCAACTATCACAACAGCTGCTGCTGCTACTTGTTCTGATTTGATAATTTAGTCAATTTCACACAAATTTAGAAATTTTTAGACTAATATTTGTTTAAGTACATCCAGGACTTCATTACAAGCAGCACGGGATGAATCTAGTGTGCACATTACTGAAATAACAGAATCCCACTGATGACAAGTTTTATTTATTTTTTAAAAGTTCAAACTCCATTTCTCAACTTAATTTTAATTTATTTTACAGAGTTTCTGGAAATATACAGCTGGTGTTTGCTTCCAATTTGTTTGGCTTTCTGATACAAAATCCTACATCATCCCTATCTCGAAAGGCCTCAAATATTGGAAATGAGATGCCTCTCACTCTCAAAATAGTTACAATCTAATGATTTTCTCATTCTTGGCGACTGAAATAAAATGAAAAAACCCTCATTGCTATGGAAATAAATCCATAGCGAGGAAAAGATACAAACACAATGGGCACCATTTAAAAATCTCAAAACACCTTCACTGTTCAGGCACCTACAGTAACTGTTGTATTTCCCTATGCCGAAGATAAGAAATCCTGTCACACTGCAATCCCTGCAGAGTAGCACACGTTCAGGATCTTACATGGCACCGACTCTAACTTGGAGAGAAATTGAATACTGCTGTGTGCTGAACAAATTCCTGTATTATCTCAGACTCACAGACTGTATGCCTTTTTACAAGAAGTGCCTTTTTATGAAGTTGCTTTGGAACCTCCATCTTGCAAACCAGCTTTAAAGCTTCACTACATGTTTACAAGCTGAAAACATTTTTGTCTTTAAAGTTTTTTTTTTAAGGTGAAAAGATCTATGAACAAGGTTGACTTTACGCTAAAATAAATGCCAAACAGGAAGCCAACATATTTACAGAAGAAAAAGTTTTATAACAAAATCAGTATATACAAGTCACCACAGGGAAGGGAGATTTCACAATCACTGTGCCCACTAACTCACTACAGGTTTACTGTGAGAAAAATCTTGTGGGTAATACTAAAATCTGTAGGAAGTGATCCCGCCCTCTTCAGGAGTTATTTACACAATATCTTGCACTTAAAAGCTCCAGCAAAATGTTCAGTCCATACTATTCTACTGAGCAGAGTTCAGTATCGTCTGTTCATCTTCTTGAATTTCTCATAGTGGTAGTCATCTGTTGCTTTCTCATTGGGTGGGCGCTTGCGATTCGGAGGGGACCCTTGGAAGGAGAGACAGACATACCTTATTTCTATTCTTGAATTAATAAAGAGGATAGTGCAGGGAAGCATCCTCCTCCTTCACCTCCTAAAGAGTTAGTCTAATGCCCTTTAAACCACCTGGCCTGCAGCACCCCTGCTATTCTACACTTGGGCCTTCAACAATGCCAATGTTCTTCAGACTTGATTCTTTATTAGTCCAAATCCTTCTCTCACATCCCCCGCATCCAAAACAGGTCTGCACAATGCACTTAAAATCCTGACCTTCAACATCCACCATCACTCCAGCCTTGGGCCTCAGCTGAGCAGAGACTGATAGCAATGGTGTACAGCCAAGCATGGGATGGAGAGCTAAAGTGTGAATGGGTCATTTTCTACATGTAATCCTGACCCTTCACCTATGATGGGAGATAGCAGGAGGGACATTTTCCATCCAGGTTGCTTCATGACTCATCTAGCAGGGAGGACATCAAGAATGGCATAGGCATCACCTTTCCTTTGAAGATCAAAGGCAAACCACTCTACAACACAAGACCTTCCCACCAGCTCAGGACACCATGCCTTAGAGGGCTAGAGGAGAAGGTCATATCTGTTCATGGATCTTGGATAAGGAAGACTTGATACCTACAACAAGCTGGCCAGGCTGTGTGTTTAGTACTCACGCTCGGGTTCTGGCTTCTCTGTATCCCCCACTCTCAGTGGACGGGCTTTTGGTTCTTCTTTATTCCTCCTCACTGGTGCACTCAGCTCCTCATGATAGACTGGAAGAAGAGACACACCAAATGGTGATTTTAGAGAATAGCATTGTTTAGATGTAGAATCACAGAAATATACAGCTAGAAGGGATCTCAAGAGGTTACCTAGTCCATCTCCCCACACTGAGGCAGGATTAAGTACATTCCTGGTGGATTGTTTATCACATCTCTCATCCGTTGCGATTAAACTTTAGCAGAAACACAAATGGAAGCCAGGAACAATTACTATGATCAGCCTGTAGCTCTGGATATTGAATGAAAGCAAAGTTATGGGACACTAAAACTTTCAGCAGTTCAGGGGATTTTTTTTTCTGGTTTCTTTCCACCTGTGCATCTGACCTAGCTACTGCTTCGTCATGGTCCTGAGACTCTCCATTGCTTTTGAGTCCCATGAATATTAATCTGAAGGCACCTGTCTGGACGTGGTTAGAGACATTAGGAGGTTGCCTTTCCTCCCTGTCCTGTATGAGAGGCAGTCTCCAAAATGAACTCTCTTCTCTTGTTCAGCAATTCTGTCTCACCTGAAACCTGATCTGTTCTAGCATCCCAGAGTGCTCTCTCTAGTCCAGTAAGACAGACTTTGTAACTACAGAATGGTCAGGATTTTCCATCACACATCCAAGGTGTCATTTATGGGCCCCAGTCAACTGGGAGTTCACGAATGGAAAGTATGAGTAATGTGCCCTACCTTCAGTCTTGCTGGGGGAAGGGAAAGATTTGCTAGCTCAGATGTTGTCCGTGTGGGAGCCCCAGAAGGAGAAAGTCAAACAGTGCTTGAGGTTGACCATGTGAATTAATAAACTCTGCTTGCATCAGACTTAATTCCACACCTTATTGCCTCTAATTAGTAGAGTAGCCGCCCATATCTGGGACTGGAGAGCTACACAGTTAGACAAACACATGTTAGGGATGGTCCAGGTATACTTGGTCCTGTTTCAGTGCAGGGGCTGGACTAGATGACCTATGAAGGTCCCTTCCAGTCCTACATTTCCATGTGTCCATGATACTCACATCTGTTGTGCTGGACGTAGTTCACAGCCATGTTTGTGGGAACAAAAGAGGTTTCACTGTCTTTCTTTTTGTTTTGCTGCTCTGCCAGCAGCCTTGCCTTGGCGTCCTCAGTAAAGATTATGTTTTTTATTTTTGCGCTGAAGAGAAAAACAAATGAGGAAGAGACTTGTTTAATACGCTGCAGGTAGAAAGAAGCCTGGGTCCCCAAGTACCAAAACACACAATAGAGCTGTTTTATCTATTAGTTAGTGGATGGACAGTTTTATGTGGGTGTGGCAGCAGTTGCTGTTATCTTTGATTTGCAATCTGTTTATCAGAGAACTGGCAATGCTGTAAAGATGAGTGCTCCATCCCAAGGATGAAGAGGAACCTCACATCCCTCAACAGCTCACCCTGTGTTAGTGTTTGGTGTGAGCCAATATTACTGGAAGATGCTGCATCACGGACCTGGGGAATGAGCTCCTCTATTATTCTGAGTATTACCGCAGTGCTTAAGAGCCTTAGCCATTGACCAGGACCCCACTGTGCTTGGTGCAGTACAAACACAGAACAAAGAGACTGTCACTCCCCTAAGAGCACAGGAAGTGGCAGTATAAGTTACCCTATCAATCAGCTTGCCTCAGCCATGACCTGCGGGGATCACCAGGTTAATTCAAACTATAAATAATTGAACAGTGAACCGCTTACTCTATTCCCAGATCCACTTCAGGAATGCCACTCAGCATCTGATTGGACAGCATCTCTTCGGTCTTCTTGGCTGAAGAGACACGGATGCTCTCAGGCAGCTCGTACAGACAGTCCTCAGCATTCTTCAGCTTCACCTTCTGCTCCTCATTTTCTACAATCCCCTTCCTCTTCTTCAGCTCTGTCTCAATGTACTTCATCCTGAACAGCAGCACAAGAGGACAGCTGGCATTAAGTTCTATTTCTTACACATCCCTCTAATACCACCGACCACAGCTTGGTCACTATCCCAGCAGGTAGGAGGGAGGAATGAATGATTTCTCTGATGTCACTCAGCCAGCAGGGGGGCACTGAGAAGCACGAGATCTGCTATTTTGTTCAAGAAACTAATCAAATCCTCCCTGCAACAAGCAAGCTCTTTACCAACCCACGGAGCAGGTTGCCAATAGCTCACAGTGCCAGCAGACCACCTGGCTGGCCAGCAAGTCTAGGCTCTAACCACAAGACACATTGGTTTCCAGAAGGTGAAAGATCAAGCAGAAGTTTCAGTGTAAACTTGGAAGCTATTCTAAAAACTCTTGGTTTTCAGAAAAAGGAGGCCTAGGACACCCAATCCAGCCTCATGAATCAGAGCATATGAACTATAACCAAACAAACACGTACATGTCAGCGTCCTCATCCCGCCTGTTGGTTTCTGCTGAGAAAGAGGTTCCCAGATTGAGGTCCTCCTCTTCGTTAATCCTAAACAGAACAAACATTCTTTTAAAGAATTTGACAGCCTAAGGTGTAAGCGACCAGACAGACTGCATTAAATAAAGCCTTCAAAACAACACAAAGCCTGGAACATTTTGCCTGCGTTCTTCAATAATGAAAGCCGCCTTGGTGCTGTTAACTGCTCCAGACTCAGTAACGTTCAAGGGAGTGTTTTTCAGGACTAAGCCTCCCGCACACCCACCTGTCCTTGCCGCGTTCTTTCAGCTTCTTCATGTCCACCATCCCACCAGTCTTTATCTTAAAGGGATCATCCTACAAAACAAAAAATAGTTAGAAAGCAGGAAGCTGCTGCCTAGGTTTATGCCATCTTCAGGTTCACTTTCTTGAAAACCCTACACTTCCATCACCTGGGCAAAAATGCCTATGATTTTTCTATAGTAAGAGGCTGCAACGTAACCTGCCTTTTATTAAAGTAAGTCATTTCCTAGAACCAGACTTTCAAAGAGATCTATTGGACTGAGCAGATCCTATAACACCAATATGAACCAATAGTGAAGTAATGAAAACATTCAGAACTTACCACCAATGTTGTCTCCTCTTGCAATTTTTCCCCAACAAGCAGGGCTGCAGCACTAGCAAAACACACACAAAATAGGCAAGTTAAACGCATAGAGAATGAGTCCACAACACTGTCGGTGATGACTACCATGCAAGGTAATTTATTAAAAAGAATATAATTCTTCTTTGCCCTTCTCTAACACCTTCTACCTGAGGATCTCAAAGTGCTTTGCTAATACTAAATAATTAATCCTCACATCACCCTTATGCGCTATGGAATGATTATCTCCATTTTACAAATGGGGAAACTGAGGCAGAGATCGCTTACCCCAGGTCATGCAGCAAGTCCTCATCAGAGTTAGGAACAGAACTCTCGGTACAGAACGAACCCTGACTCTCAGTCTCCTTTTCTAGTGTTAAGGAAAAGTTAGCATATGTGACTCCATTTTGGTTTGGGGCCCACCATTGTCTAAAAGCAAGCACATCATGCACCAAGAGGAGTGTTCCTTAGATACTGCATTCCTGTGAAAAATCTCCCCCTTGTTTCCAGCCTGTCTCAACTCCGGGTTTCTGTTCTTTGTCTGTTCCTAACTCCCTGGCTCCCGGCCTTGATGTGAGCCTCCCATACTGATAAGAAAGGCTACTGATGCATTGCTTTAGGACCATGTAATGTAGCTGAAGTAATGGTCTAGCACGGGGAATATACCTAGCAGGGATAGGTGGTAGATAAGGGAAGGGTTTGTCTATTGGCTAACGTTTCTGATGCACGAGGGCAACATGCTCTGCTAAAACATGCTTTGCTAAAAGGTATATAACCTTTGTATAACCTGCATTCGGGGTCCCCTCCTGATTAGCAGGGGGGCACTACACTCGAGTGTAATAAACTTAGTATCTTTGGGAACTCTGCAGTTGTGGACTTTGTTCGTGTGCCTCAGCCTAGACTTGAACTGTGCGTGACCTATCGGGTATAATTCGCAGCAATTCCTGTGCGCGACCTATCAGGTATAATTTGCAGCAATTCCTGTGCGCGACCTATCAGGTATAATTCGTAACACTAGCCACTACACAACACTTCTTTCCATCAAAAAGCTTAAAGGGAGAAAATGAAATTAACAACAGGAGAGACTTGTTTTATGGGTCTCAATTTATAACTATATACTACAACATGGTGTGTAAGATACTGAGTCCTACCCCCACCCCCGAAAATGGTACAACTCTGGGAGATTAAAAAAAACTGTCTATGTGGGTGATACGGTTAATTAGCAATGTAAGACATATTCATTGTACAGTATGACCCTTATTCTTATGTTTAGGTTGTAGGTATGCTGGGAACAAGTGCTCCACAATAAAGTCTGTTAAAAATAGCTGCACCTATCCCCAATATCTCCTCTTATCTGTCTTCACATTTTTAATGTACCTGCTCCTCCCACAGGTCAGATTCTTGTTGCCACTGTGACATATTACCATTTCTGACTGAAGGCGCAAGGGAAGGCAGGAACATGACCCCTCAAATGAAACACAAACTTGCCTCTTTTACTGTATCACATACCTCACCCCATTGGGCCGTCTTCTGAGACTCTGAACTTCTTTTGCTTCCTCAAGTTTTAATCTGAAGAACAAACATTTAGTTTATTAACGTTTCAGAGTAACAGCCATGTTAGTCTGTATTCGCAAAAAGAAAAGGAGTACTTGTGGCACCTTAGAGACTAACCAATTTATTTGAGCATAAGCTTTCGTGAGCAAATAAATTGGTTAGTCTCTAAGGTGCCACAAGTACTCCTTTTCTTTTTAGTTTATTAAGACAGTCTTAATTAAAAAAGAAAAAAAGGCAGGCATTTTCTGCACCCATCACTCAACTTTCAGGGCAGACTTTTCACTGACATCTTCAAGCAGGTTTTCTAAGCAGATCTCACTCTTTTTGATAATATCAGACAACTTTCATGTTCTACTTCACGAACCAACAGGGAGAACCTTACAACATCTCTCTGAACACGCCACTTCTGTACAAGCTCCTTCAGCAAAGATGGCTCCCAAATCCAAGTCTCCCTATCCAATGGGGCAAAAATGTTGCCTTGGGCAACCAGCCCAACTTCAATTTGTTAAGATGTCCAGCCACGATTGTCTCACAACAAAACAAGGGAGTCCTTGAATCAGATGCATTATCTGTCACTACTTTCTGTCAATAGTTAATGCTATCTAAGAAGATATTTTAGGTAAGGCATTTTCATAAAAGCGGCAGTGAACTTGTGAAATACCCTACCTAGGCTATATGTAGCAAGCACTATGGTCAGGTGAACATTATATAACTGAGCTATAATTAAGATATATTGATGCTTCAGTGACAAAGAGAAGAAAATCTTAATATTCATGTAAATAGTAAGTGTGAATATTTAGAGTTATAGACATTCTGAATTTCTTCTAACATTTAGAAATTTCATTACACAATACAAATTGCTTACAATACCTGCCATGAAAAAATGTATCTTAAAATAATTTCCAGAGTTAAATTAAAATAAGAGCAGAGAGAGAGAAACTAAAAAGAGTAGTCAAGGGATAAAACATATGATTAGAATGTGGAGATCTGAAAGTAAGATGGCAAGTCAATGAAGTTGGTGGATTTCAAATGACAGGAGTTGTAAACAAGTAAACTGAAAGGACAGAGAGGAGGCTGGTGATAGGCAAACAGAAGGAACTGGGAGGGGAGGGCCTGTGGGAGTCCATGGATAGCAATGAATTTTCCTTTTAAGTAAACAATTTAAAGGTGAGATTACAAGATTAATGGTAAACAGCACAGGTAATACTTTTACTTTGATTATTTATTTGCAACACTGTCATACCAATCCAGTTCTGCAACTGAAATGAATGGCGGTTTTGCCACTGCTGTCAATGGGAGCATGATCCTGTTTCTTAGTCTCCCATCAACATCAGTGGATTCTGCATGTAAATTTTCTTTTGCGGATAGATGTTCCCTCCTAAAACACGTTAGTGTTTGCAATATATTCAGAGATCAATAAATCCACTCTATCCATGCTGCCTAATCAAGTGGCCAAGATTTTCAAAACTGGGTGTCTAAAATTAGTCCCCTAAATCTATATTTAGGGATTAAACAAACAGTCTGATTTTCAACATGTCAAGCACCCCATAACTCCCAATGACTTCACTAGGAGCTGCTCGGTGCTTGGCACTTTTGAAAATCAAGGCACTACAGACATGAGAAAACAAGGTGCCAGCTCCCATCTTGTTTAACATCCAAAGGGCTGATCCTGCAGTTCTTGTGCACTCAAAATATCCACTGACTTTGTCGAATTTTCGGGCAAACAAGGAATGCGAGAATGGGCCTTAAATTTGCACACACGCTGACTGAGCAATTGTTTTTCCATCTTCAGTCATAACAAATAACTTCGATTTATAACAACTTAAATCACGAAGGATCCCAAAGCACTTTGTGAATGTAGCACATAGACATAAGAACCATTCAGGGGTCGCTTCACCCAACCCCAGAAACACTGCCACAATCAAGCTGATGCATGGCAACTGCTTCAACAGTGTTGAATAGCACAGTGCCTATGTCACACACAAAATAATAAAAAGAAAAGGAGGACTTGTGGCACCTTAGAGACTAACCAATTTATTAGAGCATAAGCTTTCGTGAGCTACAGCTCACTTCCTCAGATGCATATCGTGGAAACTGCAGCAGGCTTTATATATACACAGAGAATATGAAACAATACCTCCTCCCACCCCACTGTCCTGCTGGTAATAGCTTATCTAAAGTGATTTCCAGCACAAATCCAGGTTTTCTCACCCTCCACCCCCCCACACAAATTCACTCTCCTGCTGGCACCAGCAGGAGAGTGAATTTGTGTGGGGGGGTGGAGGGTGAGAAAACCTGGATTTGTGCTGGAAATCACTTTAGATAAGCTATTACCAGCAGGACAGTGGGGTGGGAGGAGGTATTGTTTCATATTCTCTGTGTATATATAAAGCCTGCTGCAGTTTCCACGATATGCATCTGAGGAAGTGAGCTGTAGCTCACGAAAGCTTATGCTCTAATAAATTGGTTAGTCTCTAAGGTGCCACAAGTCCTCCTTTTCTTTTTGCGAATACAGACTAACATGGCTGCTACTATGAAACAAAATAATAAGGGGTCACAGTGGGCCCACAGAGGGTTGCCATTCACCCTGAATTTTCCAGCTTCCTCTTCATTTTTTAAGTCAATCCCACAAGTAGGGTTTTGAGGGACAATCACGGGTCTAGAGCAGTGATACTCAGACTGAGGCTCATGAGCTGCAAGTGGCTCTTTAATGTGTCTCCTGTGACTCTTTGCAGGACATGATAGTGAAACACTGAGTGATTTAATTATTAACCAATTTTGCTGTGTTGTTAATCAACTGTAGTTGATAAAATAATAACTGGCCAGTCAGTTTGCTGTGAGACCACCACACACACACATATATATATAAACAGTGAATTCACACTACTGTGGTTCTTCTGGGTAATGTTGATTGCTAATTTTGCTCCTGAACCACGGAGGTCTGAGTATCATTGGCCTAGAACTGTGGTTCTCAACCAGGGGTACGTGTACCTTTGGAGGTACGCAGAGATCTTCCAGGGGGTACATCAACGGATCTAGAGATTTGCCCAGTGTTACAACAGGCTACATAAAAAGCACTAGTGAAGTCAGTACAAACTAAAATTTCAGACAGGCACTGACTTGTTTATACTGCTCTAGGGATGCAGTACACGGACACGCAAGGACGATATTTGTATTCCAATCAATTTACTGTATAAGTTACATGGGAACAATGAGAAAGTCAGCCATGTTTCCGTACTCGCGTGGCTGCGACACTGCTGTATTTCACCTCTGTATTTGTCAGCAAGTCGTCTGACAGTGCGGTGAACCTTGCGGGCGCACAGGACAAATCAGACTCCTGAAAGGGGCGCAGCAGCCTGGAAAGGCGGAGAGCGAAGAAGGATCCTGCGCCACGCAGCCCTGTGAGAACTGGGCACAACACGGCCTTGTTCCACGCTGCTCCACGGGACCAGGGCCCGGGCTCCCTCGGGGGGGGGGGTCGCCCACCCACCTGACCTCCTCGGTGACCTGCTCATCCTCCTCCTCTTCCTCGGAGTCCGCTCTCCGCCGGCGGAAAACCTTCCCCGACGGCATCGTCGCCAACCCGAGCGGGCCCCAGGCTCCCTTGACAGCAGCCCAGCCCCGCTTCCGGCGCTCGGTGATGGCGTCACAGCGTCGCGCTGCGCTCACGCGCTCTGCCTTCATTCCAGGACGGGGGGGCGGGGCTGCGCGGAGCTCGCTCCCGAGGGAGGTGGCTGGGCAAGGGGGCGTGGCTATTACAGGGCTGGGCCAGCTGGGTGTGCACAGCAAGGAGAAACAGAGAGAGCAAAGCCGGGGGCGTCCATTGCCCAGAGGGAGGAGGAGGAATTTCCCGGCCAGCAGCCTGGGATGGAGGTAGGAACAGGAGTTCATGGTTGGCAAACAGGCTCGGATCAGCTGCATCTCAGGCTTCTGGAGGAATTCAGTCAGCTATTATAGGAAGGGATGTGATCAGCTGCATTCTCTAATTCTAGGAAGGAATCAACTACATTATATATATATATGTAAAACGTATACTGTGTGTGTGTGTATATATATATATATAGTACAGTAGTGCCTAGGGACCAACTAAGATCAAGATCTCGTTGTGCTTGACAAACACAAAGTAGTATGTGGTCCCTGTCTCAGAGAGCTTACCCTTTGCCTCTCTTGTCCATTTGCAAGGTATGGGAAAGGGCTATAATATACGGACAGGTTTTTGGCAAGGATTCAGTTGCATGATACGTTTTAGGAAGGGGGGGTCATCTGCAGTCTATATTTTAGTAAGGGATGAGTTGCTTTATTGCTAGGGAGAATGTGTTGTATTTGATATTTTAGGAAGGGGTTTTGGTGCTTCAGGAAAGGATTGATTACATTAGGTATATGTTAGTAATGATTCATATCCATTAGCGATGGGGGGGGATATAGTTGATGCTTTTGGGAGGAATCTGTTGCATCTTGTATTTTGGGAAGAGATCAGTTACATTTGATAATTTAGGAAGAAGAAGAGTAAACTCTCATTATATCACTTGGCTGATTCCTCACAGCTAGTCCAGGGTTTCCTCCAGTATATATTTAATGTTTTTGGTCTGCCTAATGTTCTGTGTCCCAAGCAATGGGGGTTTTACTCATTCAATGGGGAGTTTATTTCACAAACTGATAGCTCTCATCATCAGGAATTTTTTCTGGATATGGGCCCTTATTCTGCAATGGGGTCTGCACAGGTGTAAGGGGCTGCCTGTGTGGATAACATTGCAGGATTGGGGCAGTGATCCTGAACCATCCTGGTAAATTGGTAAATGACCATCTCAACATACTGTCTCCTGTCAGATTTTATTTGGGTGAGTTGAATTATTTTAATTTTTTTTAAATTAAGAAAAACATTTTTAGCATTTTTACTGTAATCCTATGAAAATTAAATTTTATGACATTTATCAAAAGATAGACTAGAATAAAATTATACTAAAAAGTGGACTTATTTTTACCTGGGTTTAAAAAGAGGTTCAAATTCCTATTGTCCTGTCATAGGGCATGGCTACACTTGCAGATGTAGAGCGCTGGGAGTTAAACTTGCCCTCGGAGAGCACAGTAGGGAAAGCGCTGCAATGTGTCCACACTGTCAGATTCAAGCGCACTGATGTGGCCACATTAGCAGCTCTTGCAACGCCACAGAGAGCAGTTCATTGTGGTAGCTATCCCAGGATGCAAGTGGCTGCAACGTGCTTTTCAGATGGGGTGGGATGGAGTGTGACAGGGAGTGTGTTGTGTGTATGTGGGGTGAGAGAGAGTGGATTTTGGGGGGCGGAGAGCATGTCAGCATGCTGTCTTGTAAGTTTAGACAGCAGCAGACCCCCTTCCCCCCCACCTCTCTCTCTCACACACTCACAGCAAGCAACATTCCACACTAATGGTTGCTTTGTCCCAGAGCAGATAAGCAGCCGGATGTCAGAAACGAAGCTTTGAAAGGGCATATCTGCATTCCTGCAGCCGATTCCAAAACAATGACGAGTGGCCACTTGACTTAAGGGGATTATGGGACGTTTCCGGAGGCCGATCAGAGCTCAGTAATGCAACACCGCGTTCACACTGACGCTGGGGCATTTCAGCCGAGGTGCAGCATGCGTTATGCTTCTTGTGGAGGTGGATTACCAGGAGCGGTCTAGCTGCAGAGTCCAGGCGCTCTAAGTGCTTTGCTAGTGTGGATGGGTCGTGAGTTAGGGTGCCTGGGGCTGCTTTAATGCGCTCTAACTTGCAAGTGTAGCCAAGCCCATAGTCTCTCCAGAAAAGTGATTAAAGTACCATCACTTGGGGCATTTAAAACTAGACCTGGACACAACAATAGAGAATGCACTGTTGGGAACAATCCTGCATTGGCAGGGAGAGAGACGCTAGCTCACTTAATAGGTCTTTTCTGTCTCTCACTGTTTTGATTCTTCTTATCTTTTATAATTTAAATTTCACCTCCCAGAAAAAGGAGAGAGAATTACCAACAACTTCTCTTAGACTAATGAGCTAGTGGGGCATTTCCAAGTCACATGGTTTTTAATGCTGACTATCCAAGCTCCACTCCTCCTTTTACTAAGCAAGTTAAAACCCACCAGGGGTATCTTGAAGAGATTGCTGCCATGTTTGGCATGATTGTAACTTTCAAGGCTTCTTCCCAGGTTGCAAAATATTTCCCATGGGTACCTCCTGGCTGTTAAGAAGTGTGGTGGGGCTATTAGAGTACTGAACTGGGAGTCTTGGCTCCTGAGTTCTATTCCTAGCTCTTCCACTGGATGATCCTGGCAGTGAGTCTTTCTGTGGCTGTTTCATCATTTGTAAAATGGGAATGCAACACATGCAGGAGCTATCACTAAAAGATTTGAGATCCCTAGATGAAAGATCTATACAAGTGCAAGGTCATCTTCCTTTGTGTGTTAATCCCATCAAATGAGGGCTGCTCAGTGCAAAGTATTACCAAATCACTCCATTATTTTAAACATATTTTCCCTTGTGCCTGAGTGCTCTAAATTCAGTAAGGGCCAAATTCTGATCTCACTGAAGCCAAAGAAGCTTTGTCACTGATTTCAGTGGGATCAGCATTTCACCCTAAGTGCTGGGAGGCTATGAAGTTGGATGTCGTTGGTGCCCATCCTAGAAGGTACTTTGGGCTACAGTCTCAAACTTCAGCTAAAGAAAGAAAAAATGTGTACATCATGTTGCTGGCTTCTTGGTGAATTGGCCGTAAGAAAGCAGGATCGTGTATTTTAAAAATATTCCTCATTTAATACCCCTTGAAAGATGGTAACTATCTAGTTTAGGACAGCTCCTTCTTCCCTTTTGGCTTGTGTAGTAGAACTACTGCCTTGGCATTTTGATTTTTCAGGGGCAATGATGTTGCAAGCTGCACATTCAGCCACTGGATGGGAGACTCAGTTAACTAGTTGTCTTGTCTGGCTGCTGGTTGGCTGAAACATTTCTGTTTCCGGTATAGATGTATAGAAACTACTTTGATGCAATTGTACCCTGATCCTGTAATGAAATACATACGAGTGGACCCTTGCAAACATTTTGTTACAAGATCTGGTATTGAGGTAACTTCCTCTGGACCTACGCAATAAACTTGCAATATTAGATGTATCCAGTTGGTAACGAGGACCCCATGAGTGTGTATGGCTCATTCTGTGAATTAAAATGTTGTGTAAGAGCCGGCCTGGTTAATTTTGATAACGTTAATAGTATTCAGCCATTGCAAAGTGACAGCTCAAGAAACCGATTTCCTTCTCCCGGATGGTTTAATGCATAAAAAATATACAGGGTTCTTTCTCTATCTGTGTCCTTTTATACCTGTGATAGAATGCAGTTTTTACCACAGGAGAACAGCCCTGAAGGAGGAAGAGTAAACTAAGGACTATGCAAGGACAAAGAGTCATTGCCTGAAGGGCTGCCAAGTCCTGGAAAAACTCTGCAGCCTTGTGAGAAGTTGGAGCCAAACTGCAGAAATGCTGTACTTGCATTCTGTACCAGGGCATTGATATGCAGCATGCATTCTTCTTCCTTTGCAAGAAACGAAGAGCAAGTAATCTATTCTTATTGTTATTTGGATTACAGTAGCATCTAGAGCCCTAATTTGGGCCACTTTGTTTTAGATGCTGTATCACAGGTGTAAAGGACACGGGGCTATGTCTACACAGCCCACGGCAGTGAGCCTCCCAGCCCAGGTCAACAGACTTGGGTTGAGGAGCTAGGATTCTAAAAATAGCTGTGTAGACAGTGCTTTGAAGTTGTGGCTCAGGCTGGAGCTTGGGCTCTGAATCCTAAGGATGCGGGTGGTATTTAGACCCACAGCTCCAGCCTGAGCCACCTACACAGGTTTCAGAGTAGCAGCCGTGTTAGTCTGTATCCGCAAAAAGAACAGGAGGACTTGTGGCACTTTAGAGACTAACCCATTTATTTGAGCAGAAGCTTTTGTGAGCTACAGCTCACTTCATGGGATGCATAGTCTACACAGCTATTTTTAGTGCAGTAGCATGAGCCCAAGTCTGTCAACCTGGCCTGGGAGTGTTGCTTCTGCGGTCTGTGTAGATACACCCAGACAGGGGAAGAAACTGGAATATTTGCTTTGGAATAAACCTTTCCAGGGGAAAAAAAAAATCTATACTGTGAGCTGTCATCTGGTTGCTGAATGTGCCATAACTTCATGGGTTCCCAAGTATTCTGCACTTTATCTTCTAGGGTAGAGTTAGATGGTTTGATGATAACCTGTTCTTGTAAAACAATGTGCTTTCACTAGTCCCTATGGATACTGACCTGTCCCTATGGATAATGACCATTCCTTATTCTTTTCATGGTATTTCCTCTCACTTATACTAGCTGCTAGTAACCCCTTCGCTGCTTCAATGTCTCTGTCTTTTGTCTGATCAGCCTGGTATAATGAATTGGCTTGAATAGCTCAAGAAACTTTTTTTTGGTGGGGGTGGGGGTGATTTCATGCAAAACAGACATTCAGGGTTCTTGTTCTGTGTATGTTCTTTACGACTGCATTCTGTACATGGTATGTAAGCATGCAATATGTGGCATCTGTATTTACTAGCTCTTTGCTATGTGTGTACCACTCTCCTCACCTGGACCTGTTCAGTGTTTCTGTCCCCTCTCCTGGCCGGCTCCTTAACCCTATGCAGGAGAGGTGAGCTGTGGTGTTTCGGTGACAATGTCCTGGGTTCTAATTCCCCATGGTGAGCACATGTCAGCATATCCCTATGACCCCTCTTTATCGGAACCCCTCCCTAACCGGGACTAGCCTGGGATAGTCTCTGCCACCTTTCTGGACCACTCCAGCCCAGTTTCCTCTCCAGACCACCCCACTCTAATAATCCTCCTCCCCCTTTCACACCAAATGGAGAATCCCCTGCCCTGTGTGGCTCAAAGCCGCCCAGGGTCAGGGGGATCCTGGTGAGTCAGGAGCTTCCCAGATGTTCATCAGCCCAGCATCCAGAGCAGGGTTGGCACCTGTCCAGGCTTTCCTAGGGTCGCCCCTCTTTTGAGGTAGCCGAGTACCCACGGCCAGCGGCCCAGTGCTGTTGGGCCAAGGATCATCCCGGGGTTCTGTCCGCAGGGGGACTCCTGCATTTGGGGAGCCCCCTCCCACTCCTAGCAAAGCGGCTCCCTGGAGATCCCGGGGGGAAGGTGACGGAGGACAGAGGGGTCCCCTCTAGCCCAGCCCGTCTGGCCGGGCCTGCTGCCGCCCCCTCTCCCTCCGGGCTCAGCCCGGCCCCCATCCCCTCCTCCCCCGGCCCGGCCCGGCCCGGCCCCTCCCCTCCCATCCTGCCGGAGTTGCCTGCTGCAGCGTCCGGCCGCTGGCTTCTCCTCCTCCGACAGCAGGTAACCGGCCTCGCCGCCCCGCCCGGCGCTGGGGTCCCGAGCCCCCTTCCCGGGAGGAGTAGGCGGGTTAGGCCTACCTCGGGGGCCGAAGCACCGGCCTTTCCTAGTCAGGCACGCCGAGAGCGGGGCGCCTCGCCCCGCGTTCCAGAGGCCATGGGGGCGGGGCAGGAAGGGGGTCCCTGTCCGGCTCCCCGGAGCAGCGGCTCCAGACGGGCCGCGGGGTGCCTGGGGAAGGCGGCTGTGTCATGCTCCCCCATGCACCCTACCACTAACTTGGGGTGCCAAAGACTTGACACGTCCCACCCTGGGAAGAGGGGAGATTCCTTGTGTCAGTGGGGCCAGGATTGGCCTTCCATTGCCTATGGGACCCCAACGGGCTGGCTCTAGCTTTGTGGGGGCCCTGCGTGAAGTGTGTGGAGCCTTGGGGTGCACAGCGCAGTGGTGGATCCCTGGTGTATCAAGGGTGCTTCCCACTGGGGGGATGTAGCAGAGTTTTAGTATTTGGGGTGTGGGGATTTTGGTGCTTGTCATCACTTGGGGCCAGGGAGGGAGTGGGATCAGCAGGGTTTTATCAGCTAGATGTGGAGGTTAAGGCAGGATTTTAATGAGGATCCGTGGGATTGTTTCTGTACATTTGATCTTCACATTGGGATGGGGTGCTGCACAGTGTTAGCAAATAGGGAAGAGTCCAGGGGGTGCTCTGGAAGAGGGTGCTGACAAAACAGCTCTCCCTCCCCAAAATAAAAGTATGGATCCCTGTGTGGTTACTGACTTAGCATGTGAATAGTGCAGGCCCTGGGGTTTCCTTAGTTACTGAAAGTTCCCAAGTTTGCAGATGAGGGAACTGAGATGGCTTGATAATTTCTAGTATATGTAGGGTTCCCGCAAAATGCAGGTACCCCCAAATATTGATTGCATTGCTTGTCTTTAAGGTCTTGACACTCATCACTGTGATCTTTGCTGTGAGCTGAGTCCCTTGGCAAGGTAACTGGCATTTATCTTAAAAGAGTATTTTAAGAACCTTGTTTATTATATATTCCTGATCAGTAGGTGGGAGGGGCGACACAGAAGTAGAAAGCTCAGAGACTCAGCCTGTGCAGAAAGGGGATGATGCAGCATTAGCTGTTGGAAAAATGATGCGTAATGCCTTCTGTTCCTCCTAAGAAGGGCAACCCACTGCTTCGTTTGAGCTGCAGTGCTGATACTCTATTATCCCCTGGTCCTTAAAATATTGGTAAGTGTTGCCAAGGCAGCAGTTTGGCTTATTTAGCAGAATTTAAGGAATTTATGTCTTCCCCTAAGCAACAGTGAACACCTGATTCTAAGTATTTGTCCTTTGTTAATTATTGCAGAATAATTGTTGAAAAAGGGACCTTGCTGGTATTGGGCTAGTATATTAGAATTAGTTGGGCTGTTTTCTTGTATCTTACCATCTGTTGATTCAGTCTTTTCTCTAGTAGTGGACAGGATCACATTTAACTTTTATTATGATTGCAAATGGTAGCTTACTATTAACAACTACAGTGCTGCTGGAAGAGGGAAATGGTTTTCTGGGCCTGTTGTATTTGAAGAGTTGGATTTTTGGAGGGTCTAAATGGCAAATGCTTAAAGACGATAATTTTGCAATCCTAAAACTAAATGTGTGGGCACATCATTTTTAATTACCTCAAATAATAAATGAACATGAAAAATTTTGCTTCCTTTGATTGTCCTTCAATAAGGCAAGTAGTACCGTCAGGGTTTCTAATGTGAGATGTGTTCTGAACATGGGACTGGGACCAGGAATTTCTGAGTTCTGATTCCATCTCTGACATTGTCTCTCTGTGTTACGCTGGGCAAGTCACTTAATTTTCTGGCCCAATTTCCCCCTGTATAAAATGCAGATAATATTGTATGTATTTATCTTATGGAGGGAAGGGGGAGGATTAACTAGCAAACGTTTGTAAATTATTTTGCAGATGGAAAGCACTAAGTATTTATTACTATTAATACTCATGTTTACATAGTATGTTGTGTACTAAATGTTTAACTTCTGCAAAAATATTTGCAACTGTCTAGCTTTGGTGTAGGTGCATGTAATTTGTTTTAGCAAAAGGAGAGAAATATGTTGTTGAGTAGGAAAGCCACCCGTTTTGGCAGCAATTGTCATCTTTTTGTAGGTCAGAGTTACTGTGGAATTGTTCTGACATGTTCATGCTGTTGTTCTGCAGTGCTTGTTGGGAAGGAGACAGACTGGGGAGGACTTGCTCTAAGGTTATTTCCTTTCACTTTAAAACAAAATGTATGAACTTTGATAAATAAAAGGGCGGCTTTAAGAAATGTTTTTATTATTGAATTCCTATTTTCTCAAGCAACAGCAGAGAGAGAACCTGTATGTACGATGTAATTAAGTCGACCTAAGCCCTAGTGTGGACACTGCTAGATCAACGGAAGAATTCTTCTGTTGACTAGGTTACCGCCTCTTGGAGAGGTGGATTTACTACGGCGATGGAAGAATCTCTTCCATCGCTGTAGTGTCTATGCTACGGAAACGCACTGTAGCATTTCTAAGGGCCTGTCTACACGTGAAATGTTACAGCCGCACCACTGTAGAGCTTCACTTCCTAAACTGGCAGGAGGGGTTTTCCCATCGGCGCAGGTAATCCACCTCCTTAAGAGGTGGTAGCTAGGTCTACAGAAGAATTCTTCTGTTGATTTAGTGCTATCTACACTGGGGGTTAGTTCAGCGTAACTGCATCGCTCAGGGGTGTGGATTTTGTAGTTAAGCCGACTAACCTTTCTAATGAAGACCTAGAGTTGATGTACCCTATACTACAATAAATCAAGTTTAACAATGGTTGTTAAACTCACTTACAGCCTAGCTGTGGTCTAATACATTCAACCCGCACTAAGTAGATGGGACTGACCCATTTCCCAGTTGTATTCAAAAAATGAAGTGCTAAGAACAAGTGGGAAAATCAACTCCCCAATATTGCAAACACTTAACACACGTTTAACTTTAAATATGTGAGTAGTCCTTTGGAAATACAGTAGAATCAATGGAATTCAGTGGGACCACTCGACTATGTAATTTTAAGCATATGTGTAAGTGCTTCTGTGATCAGGACAGGTATTTGTTCATTCAGTTTGTTTTAAAAATAGTTACCATTTAATTTAATGTACATATGTTAAAGATGATAGTGAGATGATAGTTTGTCTTTCCTGCTCCAGGCTCTAAACTGCAGCCCTGTGGGATTGGGCAGTTGCTATTTAGCCATCTGCTCACTGGTTATTAAGCCAAACCTTGAAGTTCCTAGAGCCTCTGGCTACAACCAATGTGTCATTCTCTATTATTTGCAATGAATTTCTTTCCTCCAGGCCTGCAACATGTTCAGTTCCTAGCTGGTAAAGCCATTTTACATAATGCCACATTAGGTCTTACTTCTGCCAGGACAGGGCATGGAATTAGGAAGGATTTTCAGCTTTGGGAAAAAACCTTTACTTTAGCTGGAGTGACTTAGCTCTTCAGCCTCTTGGGTCCCCCCACCCCCCCAAAACAAATGTTTTAGAACCCCTGCTCTAAAACTGGGGGTTGGGACCCATCAGGGGGTCACAAGGTTATTACATGGGGGGGTTGTAATCTGTCAACCTCCACCTCAAACCCCGTTCTGCATCCAGCATTTATAATGATGGTAAATATATAAAAAAGTGTTTTTAATTTATAAGGGGGTCGCACTCAGAGGCTTGCTATGTGAAAGAGGTCACCAGTAAAAAAAATTTTGAGAGCCACTGTTTTAGAGCATCTTTGAAAATGATGTCTAAGGTGTCAAAGAATGTTAAACTGCAGGAAGCAATGAATATGCTGCTGTATGCGTCATTTAAAACTTTTGGTGAGCTTGAAGCTGACCTTTCTTTACTGGTATAGAGCTTTTACAGCTGGTTGGCCTCTAGCAAGTAGTAATATTATGGAGCAGGTTCTGAACTGTCTGTATTGCTTGCAGAGTTTTTATTTAAGGCCATAGATGCAATTTCCTTAAAATATATTGCTCAGAAGTTGCCTCACTTTGATGCAACTACGTCTGAGGGCATGTCTGGAGTGTTCCATAGGTAGGCTCCGTGATCTCAAATATGGACTACTCCAGAGGGGTTTATTTTGCTTATAAATTATTATTGACGAGAAACCCTGGAAATGTTCCTTTATACTGTGTGCGTTTGGATATATTATCCTGAGTGGAACCCCACTTGTCATACTCTGCACAGTGATTTACATATGTTAATGTTGTCGAGCAGATAAGTATTTAACTGTAAACCCCTCAGAAATGCTGGTGGCTTCCTTGCTTTTGAAGGCGGGTTACTGATATTACAAACCTTCCTCCTCTAGTCCCCCCACCCTCCTTCATTTAAAACAGTGAGTACATTTTTAGTGATTAGGTACTAGCTTCAGCTAGGCCTATAGCATAGGTCCTGTGCCAGCTTCTATACACAACTCTGTTGAAGCAACTCAAAACTGAGCTGCAGCATCCTTTTGATTTTAGTCTCGGCCTCCTGTGAACAGACTGATGAGATTTTATCCTCTCCTGTGGAGCTTTGGTTGTGTTTGACAACAGGAAGTAAGATAAGATAATGAAACTGGTTTTTACTTGTGGCCTGCTGAGCCAGGATGGGAAACTTGGCTTAATTAATTAGAATGTATTCATGATATGTAGCTTACATGTTTTTCTAGTTACCTTGTGCGGACTAGGAAGAGGTTGAGTGAAATGATATATGTAAATACATGTATAAAATAATGTTGTTTTTTTTTAACTGGATTAGTATTCTGTAGCATCCAATGATGCTGTGTGATCCAGATAAGCTGGGACTTTGAGCCTTCAGAAGAGAGTACACAGTGGTTCATCACATTATCATCTTCCTTTGAGGTATGAACCAAATCAATTTCAGCAAGTCCAAATCTTTGGTTAGACCTGTAGTTCTTAACCGGGGTGTGGGGCCCCCTAGGGGGCCTCCAGCAGGTTTCAGGGAAGCCTCCAAGCAGAGCCAGCATTAGACTTGCTGGGGCCCAGGGCAGAAAGCCAAAGCCCACCGCATGGGGCTGAAGCGCAGGTCCCTGAGCCCCGCCACCTGGGGCTGAAGTTGAAGCCTGAGAAATGTAGCTTTGTGAGGGCCTGTGTGGCGTGGGGCGCCAGACAATTGCCCTGCTTTGCTACCCCCTAATGCCGGCCCTGGCTTTTATATGCAGAAAACCAGTTATTGTGGCACAGGTGGGCCGTGGAGTTTTTATAACCTGTTGTGGGGGGAGAGGGGGCTCAGAAAGAAAAAAGGTTGAAAACCTCTGGGTTAGACAGTATAGATAACTGAATTGGCAGTTGTGGCCTTTAAAGTGTGCATGTAGATTTAGTATTTTACTACATTTTTGGAACACAGGTAGCACATTGTACAAATAATAATAATTATTAACTGTGTCTGCTCCCTGCTCCTTTCCATTGCATCGTCCACTTACCTCTGATATCATAATGCCATTACTCAACAATGAGCTCTTCTGTATTAGCAGAACAGCAGCATTGAACTGTAGTGTTACCTGACATCAAGATTGGTGCCTTTGGGTGTTGTATCTGGTGCGTGGAGGTTTAATTTAATCTCTGAGATTTACTCATGTAGTCCCCTCATCCCTGCACTGGGACAAATGTACAGTCTGGAAACTGTTGTACCTAATTACAGGGGAGATGTATAATGTCCAATTTAAATTTTTGAGATTATTACCTTATGCTTTTGAGTTGTAAAGATGGATTTTCTTACTCCCTAACATCTTAAAACTGCAGCATATCAGTTTACTTTCCTGCTGTCTTTACCATCAAGTCTGACATTTAACCAAATTGAGGAGTCATCCTGCAATTTCTGTACCTCTGTAGGTGAGCTTTAGTGAGAATGGGAGATACAAGAGACGTTTGTCCTCACCTGGATTCCATAGGTGAGGTCACCAAAGATGACCTGCTGCTCAAATCCAAGGTAAAGGAAGCGCTGCTTGCAGTATGGTTACCTCGTGTGGGGGGGGGGGCTGCCCTAAGATACAAAGATTGTACATATCCACAAGTGGGATGTAGAAACTGAACACAAGTGGGATGAACTGAAACTGATATCTTTTTGAGCATGCCTCATAAAATGAGGCATTGTCAGCCATTTGTACTTCAGAAATACAATTAAATGATGTGAAGAGGCTGTCCTTATGAGATAGCCCAAGGGAAAGCCCATAATTCTAGCATTTACTCTTGAGTGCTGTTGATCTGTCTACCTCGCTCATTAACAAATGAAGTCTTCAAAATCTCTTTCTCTTTAAATGGTTTCATTTGGCAACTAACACATTTTCAAGGCTCATGGGCTTACTTCAGAAAGGGGGTGATGTGAAAGGAAACATCTTAGTGGCTGGAATTTTGGAGTGAGTAGAAGTGGCTGATGGAATTAGATTAAAAACTAACATTTCTGCCATCTGGGCAGTGCTCAAAGCCCTCTTCACTGGTGCATTTCTGAATGACTGTTTACCCTGCTCAAAGATGTCTCTCATCGCAGGTTCTTGAAAGTGTAAATTTAATTTAGGTGGAATTCATAGTACTGGGAAAAATGAATTGTGCAGCCAAACAAGGTTTTAATCTCTGCCCCAAAAAGTCAACTCATGCAATAAGCATAGGGTGCTCCCCTCTGAGTCAAGGGCTAGGCTACTAAACTGTAATGACTTTTTCTTTATGTATGACTGCAGGGAACTTGCCAGTCGTGCAGAGCTGGGGGACCAAACCTCTGGGCTTGCCTGCAGGTAAAAAGAGCCTGCTATCTGTGTGTACTGTATAAAGGGGCTTCTCATTTTTTATTTATACTGTTTCTTAGTACAATGCAGTACTTACTTTCAGGCTGACTTATCGCCTTTGGATATGAAATTAGGTCTGAGATCATAGTATCTGGTAAACAAAGAAAGAAGCATTAGAAGAAAGGAAGCCAGTAAAAGTGTCCATCAGCTTTCAATTATATCCCAGAAAAATAGAAGCCAATGATCAAACTCTAATACTGTTTGCCTCACATCTAGGCCTATTTTGTTCACACCTCACAAATGACTTCCTCCTGGAGCCCCAATGGGAATCAACACTGAAGAATGCTACTAGCTACCATCTGTTTTTAAGCACCTGGTGATTGAATGGATCCTTCTGCTTGCAGCTTTTAGGGAGATTTAAAGTCTATGGAGCCAGAGAACTTTAGTGATGTTGTTGAAAGGAGGGGAACAAGGCAGAAGGGAATGAAAAAGAGCTGGCTTAAATATGATCAGAGCTGGAATAGACTCCGGATGTCATCTGATCTGGAACGTAGGCCAAATTCAGCCCTTATGTAAGCAGATGCGCTGCAACTGACTTTAAAACAAACAAAACTAAAACATTCTATGCAGTGACATCATCATTGACTGGTGGAGCTTCACCCATTTACACCAGCTCTGATCTTGGTCCCTGTCACTTAAAATGATCAATGCTAGGAGCTGTAGAGTAGTGTTTCTCAGTGGGTCACTTCCCCTGGGGGCAAATATCAAAAGGCAATCGGGGCAGGTGGGATGCAAGGCATTGGATATGTTATTGCCATCTAAAGCAAGGAAAATCTTGCTTTCCCCACTCTCCCCACACTCTTACTGTTCAAGGTCAAGTATTCTCTGCCAAACCTCTCAAAACACACACACACAAATTACATAGGCTTTTCATTGTTATCATGGATACATTTACTATAAAAGCAAGAGTAAAAAAAAAAAAAAAGTAAGGAAGTCATGAAAACGTTTGAGTTGAAGTAAGGGCTTGCTTACCTGACAAGGTTGAGAAGTACTGCTCCAGAGAAAGTTGTAAGATTCTCACTGTGCAGCGGTACATCACATCTGTGTGTACCTGTCATACCGATTGTCGATCAGTTGTACTATCAAAAATTATTCCTGGGTAACAAATGCACATGGCATTTTTAAAACACAGGGGAAGTCACAGATCTTGAAGAGCTTATGATGCTTGTCAGTTTCATTCTGTTGCTTTTTCTTGGGAAGTTCTATGCATAGGGGCTGTAGGGGCAGCAGTACTAGGAGGAGCAGAGATAATCTTCTTTTCCATCCATGAACACCCTGAGCAGCAGGCAAGGGTTGCCCTGTATTGCCTGGCAATATCCACTTCCATTATGATACTTATGGTTAGTTTGCATCATGGTAGTTCCTAGGCCCTGTTGTGCTGAGCACTGTGTAATCAGAGTAAAAGATAGTCCCTGCCCCGAAGAGCTCTTAGTAGGAGCAGTGGAACAAAGCTGAAAAAGATTTTGTCAGATTTTACACTGTTGTTCAGGAAGCTGCAGCATGTCCGGAAGTATCAGACTGATAGATCTTATACCTGTAACTTTGCAGGGGCAAGTTATTCTTTTTAGATACATTTCTAATCCTTTCCAAAACATACTTGTAACAGAAGAAAGAAGACAAGGCGTTTGAATGAGGGGACTGATGGGGAAAGACCAAGCAGTGGAAAGAGAAGAGGTGACAGAATGGACATGGACCAACTCTCATCTTAGTATCTGGATTTCATCAGACAAGCAATGTATTTTTACAACAGGTTTTCAAATGATCCATCTTTAGATCTATGGACACAGTGTGATCAGAAAAACTAACGTCTGTGATTTGGATTGGAGGTTTCATAGAGTCATGTGAGCAAGGGTGGGCATAGTTTTTTGTTTTTTTTTCAAGAAGTGCCAAGTCTTTTGTAATGCTGTGACTCAGGTTACGACGCATGCTCATGGAGTGCAGAGGGTCAGCGCACATGCAGCTGCTGGCTAGGATGGGGGTCACAAACCCCTTTTTTCATTCTTTTGTGGGTTTATCTTGCCACATCCAAACTGTTCTCCCACTATCTCCTCTCTCTCTAGGTTGCTTGTCCTTATGTTGGGTGTGGGGAATCCTTTGCGGATCATAGCACCCTTCACGCACAGGTGAGCTGTTCTCTATAACCCTCTCTCTCTCTTGTCAGGACAGACAGAGTTGGATTTCCAAATAAATTAAATTCTGATCCACAAAGCATGGGCGCTTACTGATTATAGCCATTCCCGGCCACCTTTCGAGCCCAGACAACATTTATATAATGACTATGGTCCGTAGGTTCCAAACTCTCTGGCGATTGAGTTACAGTTTGCGGTTCTCAGTATTCTCACTATTTTGGTTTTTAGGCCAAAAAACACAACCTGACAGTGAACCTGACAACATTCCGGGTGTGGTGTTATGCCTGTGAAAAGGAGGTATTCTTGGACCAGAGACTGGCAGCACATGCTCCATCCCTGTCATCAAAGTTCAGTGAACAGGTGGGTCTTTCACCCCATAAGTCAGGAGGATACTGTTGAATGGGATGGAACGCTTAGCAGGGTTTTTCTTTTTTTTTGTTAGATGACTAGTTTAGGACTCCCCACTATTGGACATGCCATTGTTGCAATGAGAGCTCTCAAACCTGAAGGAAGATGCCTCCCATCAAGATAATCTTGCGTTTATTTATCAACTTTCATCCAGGGGGATTCCTAATGTGCTTTAAAAACTGTGTCCCTCTCTATATAATCGGTCTGTCTTTGGCCGCTTCTGAAGGGTGGCCACGTCTGGGGTGAACGGCAGCAGCATTAACTGCCAAACTAGAAATGTACCCTCTGCAGTCACTATTGACTGTCCCTTGGGCCTCTTGTGGTACATCTTGACTTCACTAAGGATGCTCCTTGGACAGCCTTACTGAGGTAATGCCATCAGGAAAGGTAAAGAGGTTAGTGCAGCAGCATATTGCCAGTGCCTTTGATACTGGGGGACCTTCTTAGTGGCTGGGTGAATAAATGGGTACAGATTGTGTTTCTCTGCAGATCAGACCTGCCACTGATGCTTATTTCTCTGCCTTTAATCTAGGAGTCTCCATTGCCTGCTCACCCCCTGAAGGCAGTTCCAATTGCAGTGGCTGATGAAGGGGAATCGGAATCAGAGGAGGATGATCTGAAACCAAGAGGTAATGCCACACTGAATTATGGGATCAGTTATAACTGCACCTCTGGACTCTAAGGCTTACATTGTGAGGTTCCTGGAGAGTCTTTGTGATTTCAGTAGGACTGGGATGCTGAGCTCGTTTGCGAGGGACGTGCTGGATTCCCTTTCATCTTGTGCAGAATGTAGAAAAGTGGTGCTTCTGAAAAGGAAGGGGTGCTGGAAAGTGACCTTCCTTTCTTGTCTAACATCTCTTGCATTTTCTCCAGGCCTTACTGGAATGAAAAACCTTGGGAACTCCTGCTACATGAATGCAGCGCTTCAGGCCCTCTCAAACTGGTAGGTGACAGGACCGTTCTGTGGTGATGCTCCCTTGAATACTCCCTAAAAATAAAGAAGTGCCTGTTCCAATCCGAGACCTCCTTCATGAACACTGTGTGTGGAAATCAGCTGAGGTGCAGAGTAGGGAGGGAGAAGGGGAAAAAAACAGGCTCATGGTGTTTAATGCATAAAAAGCTGCAGAGCAGGAAACTGAGCAAACCAACGGGACACGTACCATTGGGCTGGCGGTGGAAGTACAGGCCTTTAGTTTCCATTGTGATCTTTAAAATAGAGTAAATATAAAATATTTTATAGGTGCATATGCATGCATTTTCCCTCCCAACTTCTTTTTAATGTTCTCCCTAATGAGGTGGCCTTGAAAACCTCAACCCAAAATAGTTCTCACCATCTGGTCTTGGCAATAAACTCTAGCATCTCTCAGGGGAGGGATCCCAATCATTCAGACCAACGGGAGTGATTTGTGAAGAATCAGAGGGCAGCATTTGCAGCACCATCTCTTTCCCCTTTTTCTAAATGTTAAATTTAAAAAGCAACCTTAGGACATGTCCTCTCTTTCTGTGTGTCTTTAAACGTACGCATAGAAGAAATTCCCCTTCACTTACCTCTCCTATCTTTCCTTCTTTAGCCCACCTCTCACACAGTTTTTTCTGGAGTGTGGCGGGCTGGTACGTACGGACAAGAAGCCCGCATTGTGCAAAAGTTACCAGAAACTGGTCTCTGAGGTTTGGCACAAGAAGCGGTGAGTAATCCCTCCCCAGTCCAAACGGGAAGGCGTATAGCGGTTCATACTTCAGTTACGAACACAGTAAAAATAATGAGAGGTGTGATGCAGTCTCTGAATTCAAGCTTTAGGACTAGCCCTAGAAGATGTGGGGTGTGTTGCTGTGAGCGCCTGATGTCGTACTCCCATTCTTCCACCCTGCAGTTAGTGATCAGACAGCCATCTTTTGAGGAACAGGGTCTAGAAACCTCTGAAAATTCATTACATTGAGATCAAAACAGTGAATCAAAGCGTGCATGGTAATGTGAAGTGCTTTAAACAGAGACCTTAAGAAGGGCTTTTCTTCTCACTGATTTGCTGAAAAGAGGGCGGGGATATTTGGCTGCTGCTGTGCAAGTGCAGCATTTGGTGGTGTTGCTTTTGATTTACACAGAAAAAGAAACTCGCATCTGATACTGATATTTACCAATCAGCCTGGAAGGTGTTTTTGATTGTCAGTTGCTGGCTGTTGACTCAGTATGAGAACTAGGAACCCTGGGCGAGACCCTCAGCTGGTGTAAATTGGTGTAGCACCACTGAAATAATTTGGTTTATAGCAGCCGAGGATCTGATTCCCTAACTGCAAATGTAAGTAGTTGCAAGAATCAGATCGGGTATCTAAATTGTGTCCTATGTTTTGTGTTAATTGTTATCATAGTACAAGACAGACAAGGTGGGTGAGTATCTTTTGTTGGATCAGTTTTGTTGGTGGAAGAGACAAGCTTTCAAGCTTCACAGAGCTCTTCTTCAGGTCTGGGAAAGGTAACCAGAGTGTCAGCTGTCCTAGCAACAGAAATTGGTCCAGTAAAAGATATTTGCTCACCCACCTTGTCTCTCTCTTATCCTGGGATCAACACAGCTGCAACAAGAGTGCAGACAGAGTATGAGTAAGTTGTGGGTTTGGAATGGATTAAAACTATTTGGAATAAGCGGTGGAGCATGGCAGTAATTTTGAGCAGTGTAATGTAATTTTAATATAACGTAACTCCTGTGAGTTCTGACTGTTTGAGGTGGGCACTGCTCTTTGTCTGTGAAATCAAAATAAATAAGTAGACGAGACCATTCTGGCAATGGAAATGACGGACAGCACCATCACTTGACATTTTAAAAAGTGACACAGCATTGGTGAATGTACAGTAGGGATCAGTCTGTCACTAGTAGGGAAAAGAGATTAAAATACTTGGTAGATAGATACCTGCATCATCTCAAATCTTATGATTTCTAGTTAACAGATACGTTCAGGCTTTGTAGCAACATAACTCTTCTTTTTCCCCTTTCCTTTAAACTGACTACCGCTTTTTATTTTGTGCATACTACACAGTTCAGCTCTCGACTCGATATGTGAATTAATGGTCTTTTTTCTTAAACAGCCCAAGCTATGTGGTTCCCAGCAGCTTGTCTCATGGAATTAAACTGGTCAACCCCATGTTCCGGGGCTATGCACAGCAGGTGGGCCATCCAACAAAAACACTAGCCTTTCTAGACGTATGCCTAGGTTGTTCCACATCATGTGATTCTTACTTCTGTAGTGGAGCCCGCTTCATGAAGTACCTCATGTAAGAGTAAATGGCCCATATTAACTGGTTGGGTGCTGGGATTGTCCCATTGTTTTGCCTCTGTATTAGAGAATGGCTAGAGCACTTGACTGGGACACAGGAGATCTAGGTTCTATTTCTGGTGGGACTTTGGGCAAGGCTCGGCACATCTCTGTACCTCAGTTTCCCTGTCTGTAAAATGGGGATAATGATACTGACCTCCTTTGCCAAGCACTTTGAGATCTGATGAAAAATGCCCTCTAAGACCTATGTGGTATTATTGTTACTTATATTAGAGGGGAGTCTGGTTACACCTGCACTAAAAGCTTACAAATACCAACTTTTATTACATGCACATCCTTCTCGGCACCCAATTTAAATGAGTCCTTTAAAAAGATCATGTCTTCTGGGGTGGGGGGGAAAGAGTACTTCACTGTACAAAGAATTAAAGAAAAAAAATTCACTTATTCTTTAGAATGAAATTTCACCTTCAGTGTGTAGTTGGTTAGAAAGTGTACAGCGAGAAGGGACATCCGACAATAGCGTATTTAAGCCATGGCACTGGTAGCAAGTGAAAACCGAGATGACGATGATAAAAATATCAGTTGCTGAAATAGAGAGACCAGAGCTGCTATATTTGCCCTTGATGCAAAGCCATTGGATAGGAATTCCAGCTATAAAGAGTTAAAACTGAAGAGCTGATGATGATTTATTATATTTTAAACCAAATCTTCCATAATGTCACAAGTCTTCAAAATGTCACTACCCAGAGCTGTCCCTTATCAGCGATCTCCACTATCTGAGGGGCCACGTAGGGGGGCCTTCACACTGGCTGATCTGTCTTTGATTTCTAGTTCTAATCCCTGGCAGTAAAGGATTTTAATACTATGTTTGCTGTAAGGGATGGGGTTATCATGTGAAGACATCAATGGAGCATGAAGATTGTTTTTGTAGCATAGACTGTACTGTTCTTTGCAGCCCACTGTCTTGATTGTCTTTCTCCTGGTTTCCCACGTTCTTTCAGTGCTGACATCCCAGTAAACAAGATAACTGTCCAAGTTCTATAGCAGTAGCCCAGTTTGACCATCCTGAGACCTTCCTAAGCTCCTGAGAAAAAGCAGAAATTGAAACAGTTAGCTGCAAATTGGGACTGTAATCCCCAGGCATTAGAGTAGTCAGTGGAATGGGCAGGATCCCTCTGTCCATCTGCTGAATACCACCAACTCCATGTGTTCTCTGAGTGGGACTCCTTGTATTCCCCGAGGGGCTAACTTTTGTGGGCTTTACAGTGGAAACTGGAGTAGCTGTGTTTTGTCCCTAGATGGGCAGTATATAATGTGGGATTGCTCCTGGTTTTCAGGACACCCAAGAGTTTCTGCGATGCCTGATGGACCAGCTTCATGAAGAGCTAAAGGAACCAATTGTTGCTGAGGCAAGAGACTCTGACTCCAGTGACACGGATGACAAGCGGGAAGGTGACCGTAGCCCCTCAGAGGATGAGTTCCTCTCTTGTGATTCAAGCAGCGACAGGGGTGATATCGATGGGCAAGGCAGAACAGGGGGCATGAGCAGCTCCCTAGCCGAGGCAGAGTTGCTGATCCAGGATGAGGCCGGGAGAGGGATCTCTGAGAAAGAGAGGCTGAAAGACAGGAAATTCTCCTACAGCCACCGACGGAGCAACTCGGAACAAGTTGATGAGGATGCAGATGTTGATACCACCCTGAGTCCAATTGATGGCAGAGCTTCTCCTGAAACCCTACCTCCTCCCTGCCCTGCCAGCCCATGTAGGACACCAGGTACTAATATAGCGTCCCTATCACACCATACAAGAACCAGTGCCATATTCATGTGTTGGGGCATGCTAATGGGGAGGGGGAAGTCAGACAGATAAGTTGTGTAGACATTCCCATTCCTGATTTCAGAATGTCTTTGCTTCTAAGACAGTGATCTGCTTCCTCCAGCTTGCTTCATTTCTACCATAGCAATCCATAGGTAAATCAGCAGAGAACTACTTCAGTGTGCCCAGATACAGTGGTGATGAACATAGTTTACATGCTGGATAGGCTACTAGTTTGAGCTGCCTCTGCCAAATGTGACCATTAAAAAACAAAACAAAAAACCTTCTGTTGAGGGAAAGGTGGGTTTTATAATGCCAGACTAGCACTTTAAAGAAGTGAACTGCTGTACGTGCTAATGATAAACCAAATATTAATAACACAAGACATACAGGGGGTTGAGAAGGGGGTTGGATTAGATGACCTGCTGAGGTCCCTTCCAACCCTGATATTCTATGAAACCAAACGACACAGTAACACCTAACAAAGAACAGAGCACAGTCTGAAGGAGCTCCTGGACCTGCACATCTTTTAAAAATTACTTCAGGAAAAATGTGGAATAAGCATGTAAAGCTCTCATTATCCTACAAACTTACCCTGGGAATAGTTGGTTCCGAGAGGGGTAAAGGAAAGGAGGTAAAAAGGGGTGTGTGGAAGAGTGGACTCCCAGCCAGCGTCCCACCTCATGGCTAGGTGTGTGGAGTAGCAGCTCTTTCTCTTGCACGCCCTGCCAGCTGTCGCTCCTGTCCCTTGGTGGTCTGTCTCTTCTCATGACTCAGCCTTCTGGCCAGGTTACATTTAGTCATGTGCCTTCTGGGGTAACAGAAAATCGAACAAATAGTCCAATGTCCTTACAAAAGGCCTTTGGACCCAGTTCTGGGGCTAACGGTCCAGCTCTCAATCGTTCTTGTCCCCTTCTGAAGGGCCTCATGTCACCTTCCCCAGTGGCTGGTAGGGGAACCCAGGCCTTCCCATGACACTGGATTCTATACCCAGCAGCCAAGGTTTGCTCCATCAGACTCCTTGCTGCTGTCTCTCTGGATTTCTTCCTCCTGTAGCCTGTTCAGCTGGCCTCTCCTGCAGTCTCTCTGGGGTCACCTGTCTGTCAGGGCTGGGACTTGCAGGGCTCCCCCTGGATTTCCCCAACAAAATCCCGCTAAAGGTACAAAATGTAAATCCATTTCTGCCCTCTTCAGGCTTGACCTTTCCATCCCTCTCTGCTCCTCATCCTAGCATCTCCCAGGGCTCTCTCCATGGAAATCCAAATCCCGCCCTATCGTAGCTCCAGAGCCTTCTCCATCCCCAGTGCTGTTGTGTGTAATTCCTGGCCTCCTGCTAGACTTCTCTACTCAGGAGAGGACACCAAGGCCAACTCTCCCCCTAGGCTTCCTCCTCGACCCTCCCAGTCTCTCTGCTCTCTAGTCCCAGAGAGTGACTACAGAGCTTCTCTCTGCAGCAGACTGTTTATAAAAGCCACCCAGTTCCTCTGGCAGCTGGGACTCATCTTTAATTGGGCATGGCCCAACCTCCAGGTGCGACCAGGTGGGTTGATTGGCCCCAAGGCCCAGATTAACCCTTTCCTTACCTGTGTGGGGCACACACCCCTTCACAGGGAAATAGAGGTATTTGTTAGTGCTGGGCAATGAACATGTAAAAAATATTTTTAAGCCATGGAGAGATGCCATGTGATTCTGCAGAACAGCTGGCATTTAAAGGCTGTGCTCCAGATGTGACTATTCCTTGTCTTGACCCAAAGATGATGACCCAGCCTACAGCCCTGTGGGCTCCAGAGACAGGAACACTGGCATATGTTTGTGGGGTGGTTTTGTTTTCTAAGAAACCCAGAGGATTAAACCTCAGCTCTAGGCCTGGACATTGGGAGCATTTGTCAATATCCAGTTTATGAGAACAAACTTCTTGATTAGGAACGGACCTAGAGGTGACTTGCATCTTTTTGTTCTGTCTGACAGCATTTGCCATCTCTCTTGTGGTATCCAATTGAATCCCTCAGGTATCCAGTCCTCAGAGTAGTGGGGCTGGGCTGGGAACTAGATTCCCTGAACATGAAAGACTTCGTTGTGCTAAGATTCAGAGACCAGTATTCTACTGGGGCTGATTTGTGACAGGCTGGGCTGGTACATTTGGTGTTTCACTGGTGGTCTCTCTCCCCACACAGAGCCGGACAACGACGCCTATGTGCGCTGCTCCTCGCGCCCTTGCAGCCCGGTTCACCAGGAGATGCACTCCAAACTGTCTAGCAGCCCCCCTCGCTCCAGTCCTGTGCGCCTGGGACCCTCCTATGTGCTGAAAAAAGGTAGCATAGACAGGAAGCTCCTGCAGCCAGGAGGCTGAGGGGGTGTGGAGGCAAAGGGCCACATCTGCGGGAGGAAGCAGGAGAAGCGGGAGGTACACAAGCCATCATCACCCCATGACTGATCGTCCTTCAATCTGTTGATGTCTACTAAACCAGTGTTAGGAAACGAATGATATTGAGTCTCAGCATGGCTGGGCGTTTAGGGCAGAGCGATGCCTGGCTGTCCAAATACAGCCTGAAATCACTTAGAAAGGGTCGTCATTGGCCTTATCTTCTCGGTATCATAATGCTAACTTACTAATCACTGTAAGGAACTTCTGGGCTTCCCTGCATTGAGGGGAGAGTCCAGAATTGGCCTTCAGTCTTACACTTCATAGCATATGTGGGCAAGAGACTGTAGGGCAGCCTTATGGTTAAAGGCCTCCTGACTGTTAAAGGGATGTTGCCATATTTCGTAGGCTCCCCGCAGGATTGAAGTTAAAAGCATTAGTCTTGTGTGGGAGTGTTGCGAGGTTACAAATTGGGTCCCGGTTGCCTGCTGCTTCATCTCAAAGAAATCACAAAACCAAACCCACTCTCCTTCCACAGCCCATAAACACAACAGCTTGTGCTCCCATCCCGGTCCTGCAGCCATTCAATAACAGCATTATTTCCCGAGCTGTGCTGACCTCAGCCAGGAGGGGGTGGGGTGGGCACGCAGACGTTCTAGCCTGATAAAAAGCACTCTGTGTAAGTGGGGGTTTTGTTGTTAAACAAAACAACCACGCTCTGCCAGCCGCCACATTCTGTGATGCAAGCCGCAGTGTGAAATGCATGGGGGGAAAACTGGGTGATGACTAGAAGGAAAAAGACAAAATACCCTGGGGGGAAAACAATCGGTAAGAGATGAAGAGAGCGTTACAGAGATTAAAACCATCAAGAACGCTATGTGACCCCATTGTGTCCTTCTGAACCAGTTTTGGAGGAGGATGGGGACAAAGATTGTACCGCTAACAGCATTCGGGTGCATTGCATTGGTGCAGATTGTTAGACCCGGCTTCCTGCTGTCACCTGAAACAAGGATGTTCTTAACATAAGCTTAAGTTCAGAACCACTGAAAGAGTCCTGCAGTCTATGTTGAAGCATGTACAAACACACTTGTCTTGTGCTGTACTCTGGGTGAGACGTACCCCTGGCTTGATTGCAGGACTCTGCTGAAGCTATGTAAGAGAGCTTGAAGGTGATGGGGGGGTATGTGTGTCTTTTCAGCCCAGGTGCTGGCTTCCGGGAAGAAGAAGAAAGAGCTTCGTTATCGCAGCGTTATTTCTGACATCTTTGATGGCTCCATTCTCAGCCTGGTGCAATGCCTCACCTGCGACAGAGTGCGTCTCCTTACTGCCATTAATCAAGTAATAAAACAGCAGGGCCTGTTTGCTTCAACAAACCTCTCCTTGGGAAACAGAGCTGTTCCCAAATATTCTGGGATGCTAGGGTCCTACTAAAATGATCGCTTGTGTGTGAAGTCTACCAGACCTAGGAATATTCTGTGTCATTGTTTATGTGCCATACAGAATCTTGATCCTGTGTAGCTCAGTTAGCTTAGCCATTATGCATGTCCTACCATGGAGCTGGTCACAGCAAAGGGGGAATAAGGTGGAGGAGCCAACGAAATAGAGGGAGCTGGACAGGGCTTGGGGGGGCACTCTATGGAGAACTTGGCGCTCTGGCTGTAGGGAACACTAAGTGGTTAGGAAGGGGAGTGATCACACTTCTGTCACCCTGTTTGTGAGTGAGGAATAATCCTAGTGTAGACAAGACAAAACCATTTCAGCGCTGCTTCAGAGAGTGGGGCTGGGGCTGGGCCAGACACTTCTTTTTGATGGTGCTGAAAATGGCCTACTACTGTCAGCAACACTTCAGTTTCCTAGTGTAGATGGGCCCAAGTGATGCTAAAAGTTCCGGGCTGAGTATCTGCTCCTTTGCGTACACTAGAAGCCCAGATTTTTTTGCGTGTCCTCAGGTATCCACGACAGTGGAGACGTTCCAGGATCTGTCGCTGCCGATCCCTGGGAAGGAGGACTTAGCCAAGCTGCACTCCGCCATTTACCAAAATGTGCCCGCTAAGACGGGGGCCTGCGGGGACAATTACACCTCGCAAGGCTGGATTGCCTTCATCATGGAGTACATCAGGAGGTGTGTTTCCCTTGCGTCCCCTTATGCAGTTTCTCGCCCTCCTTGGCTTTGCACTTGTCAGTTACTAGAAGGCAGTTACCCTTAAATGTAACAAGCTGATTGGTTCTTTACCGAAGGGAAATGGAGGAAAGAGAGACAAATATTGGACATACTTGCATAAAAAAATCTCTGTAAAGAATTAAGATCCATAGCCAGGGACCTGTATCTGTAAGATCCATAGCCAGGAACAGCTGTGCCAACCTCCTTCCTCGTTTAGTCCAACAAAACATATTTTCAATTGTGTTTAAAAAATAAACCGTGTTCAGTAGTAATGGGCTGACTGTAAAACATCTGTGACTTGAAGGTGCAGGACATTGCAAGTCCTCACTGGTAAATTTCCTTCCAGGTGAGTTGGTTCCTTCAGCCATTTAATAATGTTCCTTTGTGGCTGCACTCTTTCCGGTGGAAGTCTCTGTCCGGGACCTGTCAGTGCCTTTCTTTACTTAACACTCTACAAGAGCGAAGGGTTAAGTCATAGATACTAAGGTCAGAAGGGACGATTATGATCATCTAGTCTGACCTCCTGCACAACGCAGGCCACAGAATTTCACCCACCCACTCCTGCGAAAAACCTCTCACCTATGTCTGAGCTATTGAAGTCCTCTACTCACCCACCACCTTGGCCCTTCTTGGCATGGGAGGTACCAGTAGCAACTCCAGTTCTGAGAAACAAACAGCACTTTCCCATAATGCTGTGGGATGCTGTTACTGTGTTCCTGAGCTGACCTTCCAGGCTCGATTCACATAAAGCAGCACGCCACCGGGGAATTTTAGAAGCCAAAGTGCATAGATCACCAGTACCATTCACATTTCTTTCTTGCATGACCCCTCCCTTCCACAGGTTTGTGGTGTCCTGTATCCCCAGCTGGTTTTGGGGTCCTGTGGTCACACTGGAGGACTGTCTTGCTGCCTTTTTTGCTGCCGATGAGTTGAAAGGTGAGGTTGGGGAGGGCTGGCGTATATTGTCTTCTCTGACCACCCCCAAGGGAAGCTATCGATAACCGTTCCAGATGCATTTCTGGAACAAATCCAAGCTTCTGGCTGGGAAGTGCACTCCTTGTTTCAGCTTCCCTTGGGGGCAGGAATGAGCGTTCACCATCTGCTCAGGCAGGGTTTGCAGTTTGGAACCAGGGTGTGGTGGGCTCAGCAAAGAGCAGACATGATTGTCGTTCTCTTGTGTGTGCAGTGAGAGTCCGTAGCCCAATGTTCGTGCTACACAAGGACCGTCCTGGGCAGGAGGAACAAGTTGGGGTTGCCAGGCTCAAAGGTTGCCAGGCTTGGGGGTGGGGTTGAGCCACTCATTTCCTACATTGCTTGCGGGGTATTGTGTTTTCTAGTAAATCGTCTGGTTGATTGAATTTGTAACATTTGCCCTGGCTCCTCCTTCTGTTGTACTCAGGGAGGATAAACGGGCCTTTGGATACTACGCCAGACAGTGAGATGGAGCCAGTCCATGTACTGGCTGCAGCACCAGGGAGATCAAAGCAGGGACTGCGCTGTATGCTGGCGCTTTTGGACCCAGTCTGGGTCACATTCATCCTTCCTGCAGGGAGTGCCACTGAACCTGGGCTGGGGACTCCTTAGATGTTTCCCAGGGTCCTGGTCCCAACAGGTTGTTCCCTGGGGGCGCTGCAAGTGGGGGATGAGTTCTACAGGGCAGAAGTGTTCCAAGGAGACTCTCCCACAACTCTGCATGCCCAGCTGAGGTGTCCAGGTAACCTCAGTCCGATCCTTACGCCTAGGAGTGCTAGACTTGCATTTTGTGTTCGTGTAGGAGGTTCCTCACCAGGAGCCCTCACGGAGGGGGCAGAAGGAGGCTGTGTAGTTCTCTCTGCAGAACAGTCTCCTGTGTCATTAGCCTGGGATGGAGAGCAGAGGGACTGAACACATTTTGGCCCTGTCTTAAAATGGGGAGTGGAAAGGAGGGTTTTGAGCATGTTTCCTCCCATCCCTGCTTTACCTGGGGAGAAGAGGCTGCTCCAGCCACACACTAACCACTGGTGGGAGGGCTAAGCGGATTCCCTTCCACCTCGGCAGACACCGCCGCGTTGCGTGCGTGGTGGCTGGCTGCCGTCTGTGCCATGTCTGTGTTGAGCTGGGGGTGGCAAAGAGAGTCCCGGCTAGGTCTGCTTTACCTCTACTAGGCAGGCACTTTACCCGGCTTCCGCACATGGGATGAGAGTTTTTCTCATGGGGGCTGCAGCCCCATGGCTCCTGCTGTCAGTAACGTTGCAATGCCTTTCTTTTCCCTCTCCAGGGGACAACATGTACAGCTGTGAACGGTGTAAAAAGTAAGTTTGTGTCCTCTATGTTGTGCTCTTTCCGCTAACCTCTCTCTGCCCAAACTGACTGTCCTCTCCTGCCCCTGGCCGATTGTCCCCTCTGCTACTGGCCTGCTAAACTGGGAGTTGTTGAGTTCTAGGTTTGAAAGTGACCTTGAAAGCCCTGGTTCAGGGCCACTGGAGACCCTGGTGCTAGTGGGAGGAAAAGTGGTGGCTGTGGTAAGGGAAGGGAGTGAATTAGGGGCACTTAGGGGTTACTGAAGAGAATTGTAGGAGAATGGAGAGGTGAGGCCAGTGGCCTATGCTCTGATACATGGTGGGAGGCTGCTCTCATTCCAGCTTTGCCATGGAGTTCAAAGGATTTGGGCCCAAAACGTGACCTGCCCAGTTAGCCTCGGGTCCCCATTCTTAGTTCTCATGGGGGACTTGTCCCTTTCTCTCTCAGACTGCGGAATGGCGTGAAATACTGCAAAGTTCTCCGGTTACCTGAGGTGAGTAGAGGCGGCTTGTTTTCCCCGTCTCCTTTCGTTGCCACTGTTAGTTGCGGGGTGGGAAGGGAAGAGTTGCTGAACCAAGAATTGAAAATAGCATTTTTTTGTTTTGCCTTAAGCAAAGTCCTATTTTATTAGCAGACCAGAAAGGGCCCAGTGACCTTCAATTGATGGGCCATCAACACCTTTGCCGGGTTATAGTGACCACAGCATGAGGAAATTCATGTAAAGATCCGGGGGTCGAGAGAGGAAACTGTATTTGATTTGGGTATCCATGGAAACATGCTTTTGTGCCCTCTCCCTCTGGTGCCCTAGATCCTGTGCATCCACTTGAAACGGTTCCGACACGAGGTCATGTATTCCTTCAAAATCAACAGCCACGTCTCCTTCCCACTGGAAGGACTGGACCTTCACCCCTTCCTGGCCAAGGAATGTGTTTCCCAGATCACCACCTACGACCTCTTGTCTGTCATCTGCCATCAGGGCACAGCAGGCAGTAAGTCCTCCTTTCCTGGCGTGTCTGTCCCTGAAATGCATGGGAACGAGATGGGTCTGATCCGTGTGTCTGGGAGTAGCCTGGAGCTCTGAGCGCTGTATCCTGCTGCTGGTCTTTGGGCAGGGACAGGGTGTTAGGGTTTCACCGTGACCCTCCTCCCCAGGTGCTGCATGCAACTTGCCAAGCCTGTTTTGTAGTGGAGTTGGCTTTGATGCTGTCCAAGCTGCATGTTCCTACAAGGGTTTCCCAGTGAGACTTCAGGATCCTCTTTTTTAAACCTCAGATTTCTTGTTGTCCCAGCCTGGTCCCAATGTCTGCAGTCTCCTCCTCCTTCCCTGTTGCCTACGAAGTAGCCCTGTCCAGGGCAGCCTAGAGCCCCATGCGGGTGCATGCAGCAATATGCAGTAGAAGGCTCACTCCTGCACTGCTAGGCTTCCTCAGGCTCTACCTGTTTCCGGCTGGAGTGGCGGATTGCTCAACATTCACAGATCTCCTGTGCCATCATGACAACCCTCCCACTGTGCTGGTTCAGACCCGTTTCCCAGCGAGGCCCCTGGAAGCGTTTTCTCTCATTCAGCAAAGGGAAACCTGTCCAGGAGGGTAGAACTGAATACATGGAAATGGGTGCTGCGCCTGCAGCCCCCTTCCAAGCTGACACAGCGCCAGAATCCATCCCTCCTGGCAGGCCTGCCATACTAAAATCTCTGCAACACACGGCTTTTCCCTTCATCTTCGCTCGGTCGCTGACATCATTCCAGGCCTGATTCTTCTTTCTGTACTGAGTCCCAGTGCTGTTACATTCCCTCTGTTACAGGTGGGCACTACATCGCGTACTGCCAGAACGTGATCAATGGCCAGTGGTATGAGTTTGACGATCAGTATGTCACTGAGGTCCATGAGACAGTGGTACAGAACGCAGAGGCCTATGTCCTGTTCTACAGGTGAGTGGGTACCCTGGCTGGAGTTGTCTGTCAGTGCTGTTAACATATAAAGGGGTCAGATGCCGGGGATTGCTTCACTTTCTCTCCCCTTTCCTCCTCAAGGAAGAGCAGCGAGGAGGCTGTGCGGGAGAGACAGAAGGTAGTGTCCCTTACCACCATGAAGGAACCCACCTTGCTCCAGTTCTATATCTCTCGAGAGTGGCTCAACAAATTCAACACCTTTGCGGAGCCTGGTCCCATTACTAACCACACGTTCCTGTGTGCACACGGAGGTGAGGGGAAGCGGCCAGGCATTCTGCATTGGGAATAGTAGCATTCACTCAGCAGTGGGAAGTTTCCAGCTGCACCTTTTGCTGGCCCACACATTGACACATCCGGATAAAAGCCCCAGCTCCGTTCCCAGTATAACATGTACTGCAGTCGAATCTGCCTCATTGGCAGAGACTTCAGCACGCTCAGGAACGTGACAGTTAGATCATTGTCCCGCTGATCAAGGGCCTGGAGGGATATGCTGTGCTGGGAGACCATCGCTTTCACTTCATCATTTGTTTTCAAACAAGTATTTAGAAAGCTAATAGGGTGAAGGAGGTGAACTCTTGAGCAATGGGGCAGCTTCCGAAGGGAAGGGAAGGGTAAATGCAGCTGCGGGAGTGTAACAGGTTACTGGTTCTTTACCTGCACCTACTGCCACTTACTACTGCATTAGCAGCAAGGCTGGTGTTCAGTGTGTGTTTTGGGAGGGGTGGGGTGGGCTGATACCAGGAACCTTTATAGACTGGTAAAAGCTCACTCTGTCCTTCTCCCTGGGAGCATTTATAACCCTCTAGTCAAACCAAGAACTCTCCAAAAGCCAGTGTGCAGGAGTGGGGCCTGGCCTGAAGGCTTCAGCTGCCTTAGATCAATAATTGAGCTTTCCCCACTGAGAAAGCCCTGCCCCCTCCCCATCGCCTCCTTCCTTTCTTTGCCCCACTCCTCACCCACTAGCGAGAGGAGTGATACCTACCATCAATTTTTGGTCTTCCTCCATTGTTGGGGAACACACTGCTCCTTACTTAGTACCCAATTTAACTACCCCTCGTTCTGATTTGCAGGGATCCCGCCCAATAAATACCATTACATTGATGACCTGGTGGTGATTCTGCCGCAGACTGTGTGGGAGTATCTGTATAACAGGTGAGGAAAGCTGGCGTACTCCTCATTCCACAGTGCCTTGGAACAACTGAAGCTTTGTTGTGATTGAGAACAACGTAGACTTGCCAGGCCACATCCATAAGGTGTGGGATCCTGCCTTTGGCATTGGCCAGACATGGTGCTTTCCTCTAATACACCTAAGCAATTGTATATGCTGTTGCAATGCTGTTATAAGGTGGTGAGACTATTTCCTGATCTCCAGGGTGATTCTTATGCCCTCAGTCCTGAGGGGGGATTTCCCTTTGGAGAGATGGAGCCTGGTAGTGTGTAATGTGAGAGCCCTTAATCTAGACAGCAAATGAGCTGTATTCTCCATTATCCCAGCAATCACAAAGGTGGGACCATTCTGATCTACACCATGGAGGGCGGAGGCAAAGGTGTTCATTAAAATAACCAGGCCTAGTCACCTCTGGATACGGAGAGTAGTGTAAGAATCCACCCTATTTACTTGCAGGGCTCAGGGCAGTTAACCTCTTCCTTGCCAACCCAGTTCTCAGTTCCTCTTTCCTTCTCATCCTGGGCTCAGGTTCGGGGGCGGCCCTGCTGTGAACCATCTGTATGTGTGCTCGGTCTGCCAGGTGGAGATCGAAGCCCTGGCCAAACGCAGGAGGATTGAGATTGACACCTTCATTAAGGTGCGTGTGGAAAAGAGCTAGAGAAGGGAACCAAGGGCTGGGGTCAGAAGTGGAGACCCCACCACAGATGAGTGGGAGAGATCTCACCCCTCTGCCTCTCAGAACAAGATCTGCACCATGGCATGGAGATTTAACTCTGGGTTCCCTGTTGCACATGCATCAGCTGGGGCGAGGGTGATGCTTTGCATGGGGGCCTGAGGTTTGAGAGCAATCTAAGGACTTCCACATGCTTAGCAAGTGGGAGCAGGTGGATTGCTGTGGTGGTGCAATGGGGTGTGTGGTTACAGCTGAGTAATCCTGAAGAGTGGTGAAGTTTTTCCAACCTATACGGGAAAGCCCTCTCGTAAACCTCAGCAGTGACGGAATATTTCCCTTCTCCTGTTCCTTGGCCTCCAGCTGAACAAGGCATTCCAGGCAGAGGAGTCTCCAAGTGTCATCTACTGTATCAGCATGCAATGGTTCCGTGAGTGGGAGTCTTTCGTCAAGGGGAAGGACAATGGTAAGGAGCCTGAGGCCTCCGGAACCTGTTAGAGGTGGGGTGTACTGTGTACCTAAGCTTGCTTGTTTGTGTGTGTGTCTTCTGTAGGCAGCGTACCTACTTAGCCTATAAATGAACCAACCAAACCTAGGCTAGCAAAGAAGGGGGAACGGCCTCTTCCCCCCAGCCACATTCAAGCTATTTCCCAGAGAGTCAACAAAAGAGCAATTTTACAGGAAAAGAAACTTCAAGGTTGGGGAGTGGGTTGAATCTCAATGAAAATCCAGCCATCGAGATGGTAAGGACAGGACAGGGCATATCGAAATCCCATTTAAGTACAACATGCCACATTATTCAAGTGCTTGTGCCTGGTTTCTTAGGGTGGCAAAGTCGAGAGGAAAACAGAGAGGGTATGTCTACACTGCAGTGGGAGCCAAGGTTAGTACAACTTGAGGTAGCAGATCCTGGGGGTTTTAACATGGGGCTTGAGCGTCCACGCTCCTTTATAACCCCAGGTTAGGAATTGTTGAATCCTGGGTCCCAACCTGGGGCTTCACTGCCTACACTGCACGACATGGGCCCAAGTCCAACCACTCCTATCCTAGACTTCCTAGTGCCCTCCCAAAATGTGGCCACTCGAGCCCTTTGTTTGTGGTACAGTGCGGGAAAACTTCACAGTCCGGAGGATGAAGAAAGTCTGTGTGAGACTGTGGAATATTTTTGGAAGACTCCTAGAGCATGAGTCCAGTAGGGTTGCTTCTACACTGCAAAGCAACAGGGCTTGAACCCTAGGTCCTGGCTTGACTCAAGCTCAGACCCTCCACCTCTGTTGGGTCCTGGGAACCTGGGTCTGAGCCCTGGGTTAGTGCAATTTGTGTGTAGAAGGAAGGGGGTGAGGTTTGAGCATGAGTTTGAACCTTGGGGCTTACATGGCAGTGTAGACCTACCCAGTGAGGATCTGGCTTCCTGAAGCTCTTTAAGACTCTTCTTAAAGGTTGGAGTTGCATACTGTCACTTGCTGTGAGGGCTAGTGCGATCTTTTGGAGGAATCCAGACTTGAATCTCTCTTTTTGGGGTTAGTAGGGAACACAGCTTGTCTGGGGGAATCCTGTGTTACTCCACAGTTCTAGAATACAGTTCTGCATTTATGATGCTTTTCACCTGAGGCTCAGAAGTGGGCAAGTTACAATCCCCTTTTGATACACAGGGAAATTGAAGCACAGGGAGGATGAGAATTGTCCAAGGCAACACTGGAGTCAGTGGTAGAGTAGCAGCAGTTCTGACTCCCAGTCCCCGGTTTTGACCATGCTGCCCAAATTCTCACACTACAGTGGCCTCCTTTAGTCCTCAGAGAGCAAGATGGATCAGTGCCACCTCTTAATCAGCCTGGGGCTCACTGCAAGATGACGTCAAGTGCTGCCTCCCATCCAGGAGTCGACTGTGTTAACTCTGATGCACTGCCTGCCTGGGAGAGCAGGGGTGAGATAGGCCTCAGGAAGGGAACCTGGAAGTCTTGGCCATGGGTTGCGTTTGGCACTGCCATACATCAGATCTCCCTCCATGAACAGCCTGTTACAACACGTGGGGCCATTTCAGTCTATGTGAGGTAGCTACACTCCACGAGCCCTTCGTCTGTTTTCTCCTGTGGTGAAAGGGCATGTCTCTGTTTTGGGAGGATCTGGAGTGTACCAGCGCAGACCGACCTAGCCCCATGGAGCTGGGGCTTGCCTCTCGTTTCCGACTGCCTTGAGGTCTCCTTGCTTTTCAGAAGTCCAGGCTCCTGCTGCTGAATGAGATGTTGCCTGGGCTGGTGCCAGAATGTTACTGGTCTTTGAGGTTCGGTGTCTCCTAGCTTGTTCTGTGACTAGTGCCTTCCGCAGCAGACAGCTGAGGAGAAGCTTTGTTTCAGTGCTGTGTATTGGTTGTCAGTGCCCTGCTTTTTAGATCTCTGGAGCTCTCAGATAATCGCTGTCCTGGACGCCAGCTACTGCAAAGCATCTTTGCATTTGATTTCCATCATACACAACCAAAGCTCTTTGCTATTCTGTTTAGTGTGATCGTTGGGGCAAAATCCTCTTCTTGCTCCTCCCCCAGCCCCAGCTGGGCTTCCAACTGCTCAGACTAGCAGTGGAGGGGGAGAAGCAGGAATCTGGCTCCCTGATCTACATCCTTTCTTACAGAGCCTCCCGGACCAATTGACAACAGCAGAATTGCACTCACAAAAGGAGGTGGACACGTGCAGGTGAAGCAGGGTAAGGCTCATGCTTGTGTGTGTGTGTTGCTGTCCCTTTGGGGGACTGGTCCTGTGGGGAAGGGGCTTGGAAACTTCCTTTTTCCATTTGTCATTGATTGTCACTCTGCCTGTGCTCAACACAAAGCCTGACGGTTGGCTGATCTCCTTGTGCTGACTCCCAGATCTGCCATTCCCTGTCTATTTGGGCTTGCCTCTGCCATCTCCTTCTGTATCTCCCACTGGCTTTTCGGACTCCCTCTTTCCTCTCATTCTCTCTGTCCCCCTAGCCGCCTCCACCATCCTCCCTCGTATCCAGGCTTGCAGCTTCTGTCTCATCTTCCTCATCACTTTCCATTCCCAGCTTCCCTGCCATGGTCCAGGTTCTTGCAAAATCCACGAGCTTTTCTCCATCTCAGGTGCTAGAAGCTTTGTTCACACCTTGATCATCTCGTGCCTCCACCCTTGCCGCTGCCTCTGTCTGCACGTCTTGTCTGGCTCCCTAGTATGTAAAACACATCGCAGCTGAAATCCTCTTCCTCTCTTGCTACCATGGCTGTGTCACCTGCCCCACTGATTCCCTGCACAGACTCCCCTCGTCTTCTGCATCACCTCCAAGTTTAGACTTCCTCCACATCTGTGAGCCAGCTTCCATCCCTGCTCTCACTCCCGGGGCCTACGTACCTTTACTCAATGCCCTTTTCAGATCCCTGCCTCATCTCCTGGTCTCCTTCCATGCTGACCATGTGCTTAGAACTCCCTTCCTTTCCTAGCTGGCCAAACCTCACTCACTTAATTAACTTCTTCTGACTGCTCTTTTCCTCAAGTACAGCTTAAAGTCAGTCTGCACTGAGGGTGGGACCTTCCTCCTGTGCATCAAAGGGGCCTGAATGGGTCTGACTGTGTGTCGTTTCAGACTGATTGCTCATTGAAGTAGGGACCTACCCATTAGCACTGTGCAGACGGACAATGCTCGATCCATAACATGATCACTGGTCTGAAAGACAGTCAAAAAGCTCCTGAGGAAGAAATTGTAGCCTGATAAACTTGAAAACCTGCTTAGAGTGCATGGTCCCACTGTCCAGGAAAGCCTAGAGCTGCTGGGGTCAGTGGGTATTTGGTTACCATGTGCTGTGCCCCTTCAGGCCGTCCCTTCCTGGTTGCACATGAGAAAGATGGGCTGATAACGTGGTCCTCTTTGGTGAAGGACATAGATTCAGTGTGAGCCCTGTCACACGTGGGCAGTGCTTTAAGGTGAAGTGGTGAGGTGTGCCCTGCATTGCTTTTCAATTCCTCATGGGAAACAAGAAACGTGGCAACTGCCTGGAGCCATGAAGGGTGTCACCTTCTGTGTCAGGTGAGCTGCTGATGGCCACTGCTCTGGGACGAGGAGGAGGAGATCATGTTGGCTACAAGACACAGAGGTTTATAGCTCCCTCCGTCCATAGTGAACCTTACAGTGAGCGTTCCTTGCCGGGCACTGCCCAGCCATTCGGACAACTGGCCTTCACCCTAGCTTAGTGTATTTGCAAGTACAACTCCTCTCTCACTGAAGGAGGTTTTTAAAGTCACATTTTCACCTGCCTCACTGTTCCTCGCTATCTGAGCAAGGGGAGAGATTCCCTTCCTCGCATAGCTCCCAGCTGCAACACTGTTCCCCACCCCAGCACGGCTTGCTCAGGCTTGAGCAGTAAACGGAGACCCAGTTGCATTTCGTTGTTGCTGCTGCTGTGCTTTTCAGGAGCTGATTATGGGCAGATTTCTGAGGAGACGTGGATTTACTTGAACACGCTGTATGGAGGAGGGCCGGAGATCCCTGTCCGCCAGAACGTCGCACAGGTGCAGGAACTGGAGAGCCTGCACGGGGAACAGAAGATAGAGGCCGAGACACGGGCTGTGTGAGCCGCGCTGCACCAAGCCGTAGAGGTATGCGATTGCAGCCCTGTGTGTCTGGAAAAGCGGGGGATCGTTGGACTGAAGAACAAGGGACATAGTCCACCTCAGAGAACTAGAGAGGAGATTTTCCTTCTGGGGGTGGAGGTGCCCCCAGGGGCATAAGCTTGCTCCATTGTCCTTGTATAACAATGTAAAACCTCATGCAGACTCTAGGCTTGGCTATAAGGATGCGGCTGGTCAGAAGAAACATACCATAACCCAGCTCCTGCACACCCTCCGTGCATAAGGCTGTGGTGGGGAGACTGTCTCCAAACAAAACTTCCGTGGAAAGAAGTTTGGCCTGAACCTCCCGCTGCTTTGGCTGCTCTCAAGAGTAACCCAAGTCTGCCTTCGGTGAGTTGAATCTCTGCTCCTTTGCAGGTGGCGCTTGGCCCTAACTTCGCTCCTCCGGAGCAGTTCTGAGCACTTTTTTTGGAAGTCAAATGTATAAAGAAGAGACATTGTTTTGTTCACAGTGAGTAACGTTGCGCCTAGAGAAACCCGAGCTTGTTTGAAGCTGGTTAAAGCCACAAGGGCTTGTAGCCTTTGTTTTGTTCTGCTGGTGCACAAGTGACAAGCGTCCTCCACGATTTGCTCTTGTTCTAGTTCTTGCAGCCCCAATTACAGCAGAGAGACCATTTCTCGTCCACTGTCAGCCATGTGTTTGTGACCCCATGCTGCCTGCATCTGCGTTCAGCGGTTCTGCGTGTTCTTGGTGAAGAAGGTGGGAAGTCGAGTAGCAGCTCCACACTGGCTTCCCACTGTGCTATTTCCATTTGTGCTAGTTCCCGGTAGCCTTGTAGCTGTGGACAAGTACCAGGCATGCAGGGCTCTGTTACGAGTTGCTTAAAATCAAAGGTGTTAACCAGTCAGACTCCATTCGAGTGGTGGAGGCTGGACAGAGGTCAGTTCTGCAGCAAGCGCCAAGGGTCTTGGTTTGGCCTAGATTATGTTCCCCTGCCTCTGTTTCATAGCTACAGAATGTAACATCTCCATATTCTGCTCTCCAAACACTGCTGCCCGGCCCAGCCCTGCACCCATGGGCCTGAGGAGAGGGGAAGGGCCTATTAGGAGTGAGGGAGAACCTCTAAGCCAAGCCATTCACTTGCAAGAAGCCTGGTGTTAACCCACCTGTGCCAAAATGTCCGTCTTTTGACTTACACTAAATCTTTTCCAGTCCCACTGGGGAAGGCGCCTGGCTGAACAGTCCCCAGCTGTGTGGGTGACCTCACTGAACCAAGCTGCCTGCAAACGAGCATCCAGACTCCCACATGCAATGCAGTGCTGAGCTTGCTCTAGCTTTCTAGGGCAGATCTTGTTTGGTATGTACAGTGGCTCATTTAATGAATGGGAATACCTTGCACCCCAACCTCCTGCTGCTAATTCAGCCGCCAAGCAATGGGGTGGGATGGAGGGGCAGGGGGCGGGATGAACGGAGAATGGCAAGCACCATTTTTCATGTCTAAGCTGCTTTTCAAAATGACTGATCTGGATTTAGCAGTTGGCCCCACTGTAAATCAGTCAGGTGGCTGCAAAATCCAGCATGGCTCTGGGAAGGGCTCTGCAAGCCCTTGAGTGAGACACACCGAGTGTAGGGCAGAACGAGGCTGGCGTGGCTTATCTGGCCAGCTCGAGTGTGCCTGGACCAGCCTCGCAGGGTGTCTCGGAGGAGAGCCACGCTGCATGGTCACAGTGGCGCTGGTGGTGGGAACAGAATGAATTCACCTCATCAGCCCAGGTCCAGCGTCTGACTGTGGCCTTGGGAAGCCCAAACACTCCTAGCATAAAAGATGAACAAAGGTGGAAGGGGGCTGCTGTTTGTCTCACTGCAGGGAAGTGAAACTAGGTGGGGGGAGGGAGTTCCCGAAAGGGGGCCTTCACAGGTTTTTAGACCAAATGTTTGCTGCAAACAGCAAGTTCTTGTTTAAAAATATTTTTTCCTGTAACTGGTTTAATGTGTTTCTTTTACTGTCTTGGTTACCTGGATCCTTGTCTATACCCAGCCAGGCAGCAGAGGGGGTCAGAGAACGAGCCATTGTTGGATGTCTCAGTGTTTTAAGCTGTTTTTTGTTAGCTGCTGCAGCCAGCATTGAATCTATTGTGGAGCCTCTAGGGCTGCATGTTGTATCTTGTGTCTGTGTTGTCTAAAGGATGCTGTACAGATTGTAATTACACTCCCGTGCTCAAGTATTACACTTTGTGCTGAGGCTGTGTTACAATAAATACACGTGCATTCAACAAGTTGCATGACTGCTGCCTATGCGTGCATGAGGCCTGTCTAAGTTGTACACAGCTGATGGTGGTGGTGAGAGTCCAGGTTTCCTGCTGCCAAGGGTCCCTGCCTTGACAAACGCTTCTAAACACCAGCTGGCTTTAGCAGTGTGATCCACTGAATTGTGATGGCACTTGGATTCTGTCATCTACCAGAATGCTCTTTAGTGGTACTTATTCAAGCAAGGGCACTTGTGTCTTTCAGACTAACTTGGAACTGCTTCTCAGAAAGGCTCTGTGTATTAATGATCTCTCTTTCATGCACCAGTGCACTAAAATAGATCAGGAACACATTCTCAGCTACTGGCTTCTTTCTTGGACAGTCTCATTAGCTGGATCTCTGCTGTCCTATTGGCAGGACAGTGCGTTCCCTGTTCATAATTGCTAAGGGAGTGCTTGCAGAAACTAGCACTGCCCGGTGAGTTGATTCCCATTTTGGAGCTAGGGATACAGCTTGGGTGGCTGACCTACCATTGTGAAGTGCTTAGAGAGCTATGGCTGAGAAGCAGAATATAAGTGCACCGTGCTCTAAAACACTCCCAGCAGTGCGGGTATAAAGTGAGAGAGAGTGGTCCCAGGACTGCACAGCAGGCCAAGTATTACTCCTTCCAGCCTTTAGACTGAGCACAGAGGGTTCTGTAGAAATGGATCATCTTTTGGAGAAATGCTGTTAACTCTCATTCTGCCCATGTGCTACACCCAGTACAGAGTGGAGCTTTGTCTCCTTGAGCACTACAAAATTCATGTTTAAATTTAAACTCGTAATCCTACAGAACTGCGGAGGGTATTTTCTGGAGTAAAGAGGTGGCGACTGACCCATTGGAGCTGGTGGTATACAGGCTGAGGCTGAAAACACTGTACAGCTGCCTTGCCACTGTGAAACGTTTGTTTTCAGTTGTGCTCTGCTTGGTATGGCCGCACAGTATTAGAAACAGTTCCAAACAAACTCCAGACTGCTCCTTAGAGGAAGGCTTAAACTAAGAGCCTTCTAGTGCTGGAAAGATCATTACATGAGACTGTACAGAGTAAACTGTAAGTGTCCCAGCAGCAGCATTCTGGAAGCCTGCAGACATTGCTTTACTACTGATAGAAGGGAGCATTTCACAGCCTGAAATATTTAGGAGGAAAATGCTTCTGCAGTTGAAGTAGGCACAAAACTGTAGCTACTTGAAACAAACTGTACAGTACTGGCCAATCCTGGGCTGTAAATGTGACACACAGATAAATACCCTAGGAGTTAATCTTGGCAGATATGAATGTGAATTGCACGCCAGTAATGCCAAATAGTCTCATCCTATAGAGAACGGGGCTGTATCTTCTGAGTTAGATTCTTCTTGGCTGGGCTCACACAGTGCTACAGAGGAGAGGGAGTGCAAGGGTGGCTTTATCATCTTTGTGCTCTTTCAATTGAGCTTGTTTCCTGGCATCAATTAGAGGAGCCTAAAATTGCACTAAATTTCACCAGCTGCCAGTGGCTCCAAGAATTGATAATGGCAGCTGGGGATCTAGCACCATGAAGAGAAGGCTGGAGCCCGTCCCTCCTGCAGATGGTAGCTATAGGGGTTGCATAATTACCGCTCTTTGTGACTGGAGAGCTCTACCCTGGGATAATCCTCCTTCCCACCTCTGTGTTGGCGGCACGGTGCGGCACAGCCGCCTGGATCTAGTCTACATAAGCATTGTGGTACCACCAGCCTGTGTCTGCTCGTCTTAGCGGTAAACTTGAATGGCTCAAATATGTTGTTTTCACTTTAGAGTAGCACTAATCAAAAGTAAAACTGCTGAACTTGCTTGAGCCAGAAGTGTCCTAATAACTGGATCTAGTGTGTAGTTGGTAAGGAAAAAACACAGCTTTTTGTCTTCCAACTCTCACCCACCCTTCCAAAACTCATAACCAGAAAATGAACTTTGTTCTGTAGTTGCTAACATTACTAGACAGTTTGTGACCTTCTAAAAGATGTAATCAGGATGTATTTCCCTTTCTTGTGATTAGATTGTTTCTAGACAAACATCTCCATTGTTGCGTGAACAAAACCCTTACACTTCCTACTTACAACAAAACTCAAAGCTACATTGTGCAGCCATCCTTGACTTTAGACCTGGTGTGTGATCAAAGTTCTGATACTCTTGTAGCAGATATCTGAAAAATTATTGGGCCAAAGCCGTCACTGCTACCAGTAGCAGAGCTGGCTTGGGAGCTGTTCTTCAGCGTGACACGGTTTGTCCATTTGATCCAAACCACCTCTGACTTTCCTCATGGCCAGTTCCCCCTTTTGTTAGACAGTCTTCCCCGTTTTTTCCTGCTATCCAATTCAGTGCAGCCTGCACAAGGTGAGGGTAAAGAGAAGGCTCTGTTCATTTACTGTATGGACTAACAGCCCTTCCATTAAAAGCTCTCCAGTCAGCTGATATGTTTCTTCTTTCCTGGCTCTTACCCACGTGTATTAAACAGGGTAACAAACCCATCCTCTCTGCTGCTAAGTGGCAAGGCTTTCTAGAGGCAGTTTTTAGCCCATCATTAGCAGCTGCAACGCCTCCCCTACACACACACTCCCTGTCCAATGCCTCCCTGATGCTATTCAGCCTATGAAAATAAAAGAGGATCTTTAAATGTGTGACTATTGTTTATTGCTCTGCTTGTAGCTTGGCTTGAGCTCTGTGCCTTTTCAGGTCCTCACTATGACCCTTGCTCCATTTCTCTAATAATGAAAAGGAGGACTTGTGGCACCTTAGAGACTAACCAATTTATTTGAGCAGAGCTTTCGTGAGCTACAGCTCACTTCATCGGATGCATGCCGTGGAAACTGCAGCAGACTTTATTTATACACAGAGAATATGAAAAAATACCTCCTCCCACCCCACTGTCCTGCTGGTAATAGCTTATCTAAAGTGATCATCGGGTGGGCCATTTCCAGCACAAATCCAGGTTTTCTCACCCTCCACCCCCCCACACAAATTCACTCTCCTGCTGGTGAGAGGAGGAGAGTGAATTTGTGTGGGGGGGTGAAGGGTGAGAAAACCTGGATTTGTGCTGGAAATGGCCCACCCGATGATCACTTTAGATAAGCTATTACCAGCAGGACAGTGGGGTGGGAGGAGGTATTTTTTCATATTCTCTGTGTATAAATAAAGTCTGCTGCATTTTCCACGGCATGCATCCGATGAAGTGAGCTGTAGCTCACGAAAGCTCTGCTCAAATAAATTGGTTAGTCTCTAAGGTGCCACAAGTACTCCTTTTCTTTTTGCGAATACAGACTAACACGGCTGTTACTCTGAAACCTGTCATCTAATAATGAAGGAAAACAAAGGTGCAGCTCTGACCATTCCTTCCTGCTGCCTTCCACATTCCTGTCTGTAAGAACAGCGGCTGTAGTTTTATGGTCTCTTGTTGACGGCACCTGACCCTATCTACTGGATGATGATAATAAATAAATATCACTGACCTCTGGTTGGCCAGGGCTCCTTGGTGCTGCTGACAAACAAAAACAGCTGAACTTCTAAAAGTAACAGAGGAGTCCAGCTGTAAATAAAGGTCTGGACTCTTAAAAAAATAAGTCAACAGCTGGCTGCGTTGGGCAGATGCTATTACTCCCTCCTCCGTTTGCAACGATGAGCCCGATGCTGCTACTCAGCTTCGCTCTGCATGTGAGCTATGTAATAGCAAAGCTCCTTGGCTCCTGGAGGAGGTTGATTTCAGGGCACAGGGGCGAGTGGCAGCGGTAACGGAAAGCCTGCAAGGAGCTACTCAGTTTTATGGTGAATGATGCAGTGAGCAGTAGTAGATTCAAGTTATGAAGAGGAAACAGGAGCAAAGGATGTTTCAGGCTGGTATCCTCAAGCCAAGGAAAATCTTAAAGTAGACAACTTGATCCGGGCTACAGCTGAAAGGCCACTAGCGTTTCAAAGTCAGCTGGGGTGGCCTGTATAGTCCAACCTTTAATTCACCAGCAGATGGCAGCATTCACAATTGCCAGAAATACTGCTGCTTTACATCAGGCATAAATATTTGCTACCACATAGTTGGGGGAGATTTCTTCTCTCTCTATTCAGGGGCTAGTCATCCCTGCTCTTACATTCCCTGTACAGAGACCTAGCATGCACTGCCCTGTGTTTTGTACAGTAACAGAGGTTAACATCTTAAATTCAAGGCTGTTTCTCTGAAGCAGTGATAGAGAAACTACTTGCAGAAGGGGGAACCAGCAGTCCAGATGCTAGAAGATCATGTTCTAGTTACCAGCAGCTGAGCTCATCTTCAAAAAGAAGTTAAGAGGGTGGAGTGATCCTACCTTGAACACATTATTGCTGTTTCCACTAGCTCCTTCCATACAAAAGTCATTAAAATGTGAAGTTTGTAAATCAAGAGCTGGTTTGTACTCATGCACCCTTAACTCTGCCCCTTATGTGTATTCATTACAAGACCATCTTCATGTCAGCACAGGCCCCTCTTCCGTATTCAGTGTGACTCATGAATGTGCAGTTAGTGCAGCAGCTTTATTTTTATTTTTTATCCTCACATACTGGCCTCCCTTGTCTTCTCTACTGTGTACCGTGCAAGCTCTGAATTCAGTGAGGCAGGGGCCCTGTGGACTCCTGCCACTTAACACCTCACCTCCATCTCATCCATTATACCCCATTCAAATTCTAGAGTGAATAAGGCAGCACCTTTCTGGACCCAGCTTTATTTACCATCCAACCTGTGCATGGAATGAGGCCAGGGCTTTTATGGGGAAAAATACGCTCTGCTTGTGTAAATGAAGCATGCACAGCAATGTAGCTGCACAAGTGGGCAGAGTTAAAGATGCACAGGCAGTGTAGAAATATACAGATTTTTGAGTCACTTTGCAGCCATAACAGGCTTAATGGTTTTTGGATGGAATTTCGTTGTTTTTAAAAGGAAAATGATCAAAAATTCCACCATGTTACGGATTGTACCGTACACAAAGAGGCAAGGGCAGCTGGGGCCTGAGATTGGATTCCTGCTTGCTTCCACTTACACCAGTCCAATTTCTATCCCATAAATACTCACATCATAAAACTTATTCCACTCACCCTTCTTTCCCACATGTGCAAATTCAGCGCTGAGAGGTCCTCCATTCAGTGGCAATGTCCATACAGTTACAGATGCACAGGCTATGGCAGCAGAGCAGTGACAAGTTTAGTTCTGTTCTATATAAACTAGTGTTCACGTGCAAAGTACCTTATCCAGACCTTCAAAGCAGTTAAATCAACCAGACTTTTCACTGGGCCGCTGAAAGGCACAGCTATGCCTCAGTGCCTATGGGCCAGATTTCTAAAGGTATTCGGGCATGGTCACGCCTAACTGCTTCAGGAGTTGAAATTTTGGAAATGAGATGTAGGCTCCTAAATCAGGTAGGTATTGCAAGGCTCAGTGTAGCCATACCTCATACCTTTAAACATCTGTCCCTGTCGAATTTCAAGTATGATGGGATAGCTTAATTTTGCCAATTAATTGATCTTTGACTATTAGCGGTAAATACGCCCAATGACCTGTAATGGATGCTAGATAGGGTGGGATCTGAGTTACTCCAGATAATTCTTTCCTGGGTGTCTGGCTGGTGAGTCTTGCCCACATGCTCAGGGTTTAGCTGATCGCCATACTTGGGGTCAGGAAGGAATTTTCTTCCAGGGCAGATTGGCAAGAGGCCCTGGGGGTTTTTCGCCTTCCTCTGTAGCGTGGGGCACAGGTCACTTCCTGGAGGATTCTCTGCACCTTGAAGTCTTTAAACCACGATTTGAGGACTTCAGTAGCTCAGACATAGGTCAGGGGTTTGTTCCAGGAATGGGTGGGTGAGATTCTGTGGCCTGCGTTGTGCAGGTCAGACTAGACGATCATAATGGTCCCTGCTGACCTTAAAGTCTATGAGTCTATGAAGTTCTCAGCATCTGCCACTTAAAAAAAAAAAAAAAAAAGGAGGTATGCAAACAAACATTTTTCCGACCAGCATAACTGTAGTTTTCCTCTTCTCAAATGACTGAACGGTTTCTGCAAGCTTCCCAAAATCCCCATTCTAAGACTGATAGCTATACAAATTCCAGCCCAAAAGGTAAAAGTTTGACAAAGTATCAGCTTCTCCAACTGACCCACTGGAGAGAAAACATTTAAGCCATCTTCATCCTAGGCAATGTTCTTCCTGCTGTCAGCACAATTAAATGCCAAATGGTGCCTAAACCCCCCCGTGTGATGTAAAAATTCAAGTACCATGAGTAAAAGTGTTCCTTCACCATCCCACGGATTACAGCAACTAGACACAAACATCACACTCAAACAGATTTGTTTCTCCTCATTTGCCAAGACATGTTGCCGTTGAATATAAAAATTAGAAAGCATCCAGCAATTCACTGAGAATGCAGAGGAAGAAGAAATAGGCAGAGTTCCAAGCTTGTGATTTATATTTGGTTACACTGCGAAGTAACACAGAGTGGAGTTCCCATCTGCAGGTGTATGTGGTAATGGCAGATGTGTCACTACAGATAGAATAGCCCGGCCAATTATAGCAGCAGTGAGTGGCCAGGTGGGTATGGACCCTTTTTTGTGAAACAATTAGGACAGCTTTGCTTGCATCCCCTACATGATTAAGAGGGTTAAATGAAATAGCATGTCTGGAATTAAAGGTTTATTTAAATATGTAGATGAGTTTTCATTCATGGTTACAAGGTCAATATTCGCTTTCCAATGGAAGCACTTTATTTGCTTGAATTCTGTCTCCAGAAATGAATGGGCAACACCAGAACCTTTTACATTGGCAAGGAAATCACAACACTGAGATGCCACCAAGAGCTAGAATTCAGTGCGCAAACACATACGCACAGACACACACACACACAAATTAAAAAAGTGCTCAGCATCATGTTAAAATATAATTTGGCTTCTTTTAAGTCTTTTGACACTTCAAGCAGGAAAAAAAAAGAATCAATATGCATCAAACCAAAAAGAACTTTTGAAAAATACTCAGCATTAAACACAACTTTCAGTATCAGTGGATATGTTTCTTTTCTTCTGTATTTACAGATGTTAAGAAAGGGCATTAGAAACGCTTTTGCTGGGGACAACGGTGAGATTCCATTTCATAGAGTGTTCAATCACACTTTTTCTGTGTGAGCTTAGTAAATTCAAGCAAAGTTTTTATAAACCAGTCATATGTTTAGCAAGACAAGGTGGGTGAGGTAATAGCTTTTATGGGACGGACAAGCTTTCAAGCTTACATGGAGCTTTTGTTCACCCACCTATGTCTAATATCCTGGGACCAACACAGCTACAACAACACTATATAAGTCATATGTTTAGTCTGTCTCAGTTGTTTGTTTTTAAAGTTAAACTCTATCCCTTACCTACTTCTAATGCTGAATACACACAGCAGAAGAAAGATCTAAACTATAGTACCTGACTGGTGGTAATTGTTTCCTTCTCATCAGATCATAGAATATCAGGGTTGGAAGGGACCTCAGGAGGTCATCTAGTCCAACCCCCTGCTCAAAGCAGGACCAATCCCCAATTTTTGCCCCAGATCCCTAAATGGCCCCCTACAAGGATTGAACTCACAACCCTGGGTTTAGCAGGTTTAAGGTCCAAACTTTCTGAAATGGGGCAGCAGGTTTATAAAAACTCCACAGATAGTCTTCTAATATATCCCTTTCAAAGAAAATCAGTTGGCATGGGTAAAGCTAATGCTCCTTCTAAAGCACTATGTAGCAACACTGACATTGGAATAGTTTAAATGTTCCACAGAGGCCGACAATAATATACTGTCCACCTAGATTAAATATATAAAAGAAAACTCTCTCATTTTTACATAGATGGCACAAAAAAGGGTGAAAGTCAGCTGATCTAGCTGCTGATTCAACAGTGCATCAGACACACAGGAATAAATACTGCAGCTAAAAATATTTGTAGATATTTGCACGCCTGTTGGCTGCTTAACCATTTAGACCCCGATAGGAGATATGCTGATCTTGAAAATGCAACAGAATCCTCACACACGTACGTCACAGTTCTGCATATAAAGTTATAAGAGCAAACTGTGTACGTGGTGGATTTTATTCTGGTATCGAAGGCGTGCGGATCTAAAGAGCTAAGCAAAGGCAGTAACAGCGGTGGTATGGATGGCAGTTTAGCTGATTTTGACCCTTCAGACTGTGATAACAGATTGCAGCTGAAGGGCTTCAGAGGTTTCTGAGTTTGTACCATCTGCTTAGACAATGCAGCCTCCTGATCTATGTTAACTTGATTCCAAAAAAAAGTGTCTTCTTGCTTGCTGAGGCTTATAGTTATTAAGCATGATGAAGCATTAACAACTGTAGAAGTGAAGGACTCTCTGCTATTAAAAATATAAGTTTTTTTTATTATTATTTTAAGAGGGACCAAGTTGTGAACACAACATTTAACTACCTTAAAGACAACGACCTCATCCTAAGATGGGAAGAGCTAGGTGATACCCTACATAAAGGGTGAACAATTCCTGGATGCTATATTTTAATATTGTCCCTGCCCACAAGGACAGGGGACAGCATTACAACACGCACAGGCCTGCCTGCAAACCAAAACTGACAGGCTCATTTTAGAGCCACTAGCCATGATGGCATCCATTTGAATTCTCTCTTATTCTGGGCCTTTTACAAAAAATCCAGGATATTTCTAAAGAGCTGGGGATTTTCCCCAACTACTCAGACAGGCCTTGGAAAGCTATTCTTATTACTCACTGGCTGCTGTTAGATAAGGTTTGAGGAGATATATGATTACTGCACTAGCCTAGTAATGTGAAGATTTTGGGAGGAGAAGCGCGAGAATTTCATAGTTTTAGGAGCTTAGAAAGCAATCTAACCCCTCTCTAGGGAGTTTAGCTCCAGATCACTTGATATTTGGAAGCAGCATAACTTCCTCTGCACTAGATTGGGGACAAGGTACAGCACTGCCATCAAAATGTTTCTCCTTTAAATAAGATCACAGGACAACAGGATGGTTGATACTTGAAGATGGATAAGTCCAAATTCCTGTCTGAAATGCCTGAGCAAAGGTCCAGTCTGTGGCAAGAGGGAGGAGGGGAGGGAAATGCAGGGGGGTTGTTTTTTTTTAAATGCAATTTCTGCTGTTCAAACACACTGATGAGAGTGCACAGGAGCTCATGCAAAAGGAGAAGGCAGGTCTGAAATGCTAAAAAACTGGAAAGAGATTAAGAACAATGAGCTGCAAAGTGATGTGACCCTTAGGAAGGTATGCGCAGGCAAGGCGACAGGGCGAGCATGCAGGCTGAAACAAGATTCAAATGGAGGTCTTGGTGATGGGGGAAAGGTGGCTTCAAACCAAAATGCCTTTGTGTGTGTTTGTGTGTGAAAGTGAGCCGGAAAGCAAGCATACATTCACGAGTTGCTAGGCTGGCAGGACACAGCAAAGCCAATGGGGATTGAACTCTTTGAGGAAGCACCAGCCATTTTTAAAAAGTAAAAAAGCTGATTGACATTTGGGACCTTTCGGGGAAGGTGTAATATTGAATAATGGGTGTGTAAAATTTAACAATCAAATTCAGGGGTCAGTCCAGCTGCTGTCATATTGTTCCTGTAACTGGCTTTCCACTTGTATGTACCTCTTTCCCTAGCTGTCTGATGAGCCTACCTGCAGGATTAGCGCTAAAGGCACCATGTGAAATGCTGATGGACCAGTGCATACAGTCAGATGGACTGAGGGCCACAGGAGGATAGAATCCCAACTGGCACATGCATGGGATTCTCTGGTTACCCTTTGCATCCAAGTGCAGCCAGCCATTTCGGTCTGGTTGTGGGGAAGGTGGTGGTGGGGTGGGTGGGGTTTGTTGTTTATGCTCTACAGAAGAGCAATGCCCAGTTGGCAGAACAATGGGGAATGTCAATAAGTTAGTCTGAGCCACAAGTAACATGCCATAAAAAAGAGCAAGCGGCTGAGTAATGTTGGGATGGAATTTAGATTTCAGTTTTTTCAAGTGCTACCTCCAGACCAGACCAGGAGTCTGTTTATATGGGTGAATTTTAACTGTCTGCAGGGTAAACAGACCATTTGTTTCTCCTTCTGTGACAAGCTCGCCCCAGGTTCTTGCACCAGCACAAACACCTTTAGGAATCTAAAACATAAGAGACAAAAAGAAAGAGACTTGGGTTAGAAAGAGGCAGGAGGAAGGGCTCGCCTGAGTGTGGCACTGCTTGGGGGAGGTTAAAGGGGAAAGACAGCACCACGAGCATTTATCAGACTGCATCATGAAAGGGTTAAGAGCAGTTCTAAGTCAGGGATTCCCTTTGGCCAGAAGCAACCCTCCTTGTTCAGGGTCAGCCACCATGAAGTGTATTTTCTCCTTGAAAATGAAAGTAACTTGGCCCCCGGTGATCCCCACCCTCAGGCAAGAGCTTCACCTTGAGCACAGCTCTCCTCTGGTGACCATGCAGGGTGCAAAATTCAAGAATGGTTCCCCACCAGTGGGAATCTGAATTGTTTACACCAGATGAAACAATTAGCTTCTTGTATCTGCAGGGAACCAGTGGGTGGATTTGGTCAGACTACAGCTCCCAGTGACAATGAACTACTGGGGAAGGCTATCAGGGTAAATATTTTTATATCTGGGTAAGGCATTTTGCAGTGATTAGAATACACTCATCCAAAGAAAGCTGATTGTTCATCAAGCAATAAGCAATCAAGACCCTTCATCTTGATGGGAAGTCAAGAAAGAAACAGGAGGGATGCAAACATTCCTAGCTCATAAACATATGGGAAGTTACATTCTTGTAAGCACATACTTCTGGCCCAGGCCCAAATTGTCCCCAAAGTTCAAGGGTGTTCTGTTCCAGGGTTTTTGGTTTGGCCCATTAGACGGAAGGACAAAGGATGAATTCCCCCATATATGGGAGCACATTTGAATTTGAAATTATGGTTCAAGCCTGTCTCTAATTTTCATAAAGAAAAGGAAAAAGAAGAAGAGAAAGGTAACATATTAACCACACTGCAGTGTGAGCTCTTTCTTAAAATGTAATCACATCCTTACTGTTAATGAAGTGCTTTTCTGAGTCAGCAGTAGACAAAGGGAGGGTTCGGACCATTTGTTTTGCATCAGAGCAGGTAATCTGCTTATGTGAATAATCATTAGAAAACCCCACAAGAATGAGAAAATATGTTTATTTGAGGAAGAGATGATAGTACAGCTAGCTACGGGGAGAGACCCTCACCCAGTAGATGAGTTTTCTTTAAAGAATAAGAATAGAAAAGGAACAATCATATTGACCAGATGTAACAAACTTTAACACAGAACAGAAGTTTCTATAAAAGTCCCATCAGAAGCAGGCAGCAGGAAACACACAAAAAAGTTATCGACTTAACAAGATTTTGTCTTATTCAATGGTTATCAAAACAAAAATTGGGTTAAACAATAGAACAGCAAATAAAACCGCTTTTAATATATATATATATATATATATAAAAAATCAAAATTCAAGTACCTTTAGTTATTAAGTTACATTATATACAAATTATTCTTTTTATGGGGAGCATTATGGACATATATTTAACAAAAGGAATTAAACTAAAAAAGATGTTATAATCTGGTTCATAATTACTGTCTCCTAAATATTTTGGCAAGCGTTAAGAAATCATATTGTATAGCCTAGATAAAAAGTGCCTCGGTGTGGTTAAAAAAAAAAAAAATCAAGCACCTGGGTTACAGTTGTGGTGAACAAACAGCAGAGCTGCAACCAAGCCAGACTCCTAGAGCTGTCGATCGATTTATATACATACAGTGGGGAGAATGGAACCAACAGTAGCAAGGCGACTGAAATACTAATCAGACTGTGGCCCCAGCATTTGTTTCAAGAAATAAAACCTCTGAAACAGGCTCTGTTCATTGTGTGTCATTCTAACAGCCAATATTTCTAGAGGAAGTGAACAGGGCATGTTTGTTGGGAGCAGCGGGAAATTACTCTAATATTAAGAGGGTAATTTTATGTAACTTCTTTTGATTATCAATCTTTATCTCACAGCATTACTCAAAGAAAGACAGTTTTGCTCCTAAGTGGACTAGGAGGTACAATTTCTAAAAATGCAGGAATTGCCAGACTGGATCAGACCAGAGGTCCTACTAGTCTAGTATCCAATAGCTCCAGATACTTCAGAAGAAGGTGCAAGAAACCCTGCAGCAGACAGTTACAGGATAACCTTCCAAAAGAGGAATTTTATTCCTGACCCCCCAATAAGAATCCCTGAAACATGGGGGTTTATAGCCAATATATTCAATTCCTAGTTTGCACATGTAAGTATCTAGCATTAACGGAAGCTGCATGTGTGCACCACAAGGAAAATGGATTACTGTGCATCATTCTTTTAAATTATATTACAGAGGGATGGGAATATTGTCTACAACTATTCCACAGAACTGAGCCAAAACCCTCACTGGAAACGATGAGCCTTTAGTTTCAAGGGCTGAATGAACTGCACCTAACAAATGGTCATTCATTGACAGGGCACGTGGATTCATCTCTTTTAAAGAAAACCTTCTAAAATGCACCTCTTAAAATAATTGAAGAATCAAATCAGCAGAACAAAAGGAGAATAGGCCTATGCAAACCTACTCAGGGATTTTCTGAAGTGATGTGTACACATCTGGAAAAAGCAAACAAGATAAATATTACTGTTCCTTTTGACATAGGGTTTGCTCAACTTTCTTTTGCTGGCTACCATTTTAAACTTAGTAAATAGCCCTTACTCACACAAGCAGTCCCATTGAGTTCAATGGGGCTATTTGTGTAAGGGTCACAGAATTGGGCCTTTTTCAGGTTCCCAGTCTGTTAGCTGTAGGTGTAACAAAATTTACTCATTTGGTGTGAAATCAGCCTAATTTCACTTTGTTTAACTAACATTTAGAGGTATTTGCTATCCATTCGCCTTATGCACAAGAAGAAAAATGCTGCAAAAACTTGTAAGGACTTTAGTTTATGGGTCAGTTGTATTTTTCATTTTAATTCTTCTTCAATGGACAAATGTAAATGCTTCCACTGATACAGTATCAGATCCAAATGAGATAGTACCCCAAGTCTAGTGAGCCTGCTTTGTTTTTTAAACCTACTGAAAGTTCCTTGAAACACTTAAGTTTGATATCTTAACAACCATTTTTAAGGGAGGTTCTTTTTATAGATTTTAACCAAATCAAGGAAATGAATTAGGCCCAGATCTCCAAGGTGTTTAGGCTCCTGACTTCCATTGAAACCACTGGATGTTAGAAGCTTAAATGTCTCTGAGGATATGGGCCTTAAATTGTACTTTTACTGCATATTACAGTTTGTTTATCTGCACATGACTTTGTACTGTTTATTTATTGAAACTGCATGTCTATTTTCTTTACAAAAAACACTCAAAGATCATTAGAAAAAAAAACAAGGAAACTTAAAAAATTTGAGTCAAACAAATGGCCACAGGCAAATGGCCTGTGTAGCACACTGCACATATGATATGCAAGATGATACAGGGTTATTATTACTATTTGCACAATGCCACCAGTGTACTAGATCCTTTGCTAGGTGCCAACTGTGTCCTAGGACCGGGGGATCCCTTCAATAGCCTCATACATTGGGGTGAGCTAAAGACAAAGTGGCAGCCTTTATTAACAAGGTTCTTGCTTTTGCTGGTTTCAGTCAATATAGGTGTTTCACCCTGCCCTTAGACACATAGTTATGCTCTGAGGCATATCCCACCAAGCCTGCTGCTCTGCTCCTGAGCAGCTGACTTCACAAACTGCTCTGCTGATGTCTACGCATGCCAGAGTATTCAAGGGGAGGGGTGAACAATTGTTATTTCAAGGTGGGTTTTTTAAATGTAGTAACCTATCTGTTTCTGTTGGCCCTGTTGGACAACAGGGAATTTTGCAAAAATTAAGCCTGGACTTGCAACGACCACTGTGCATGGAGCAGGCACTGCTTGCAGGTAGTCTCCATACCAGACAGCACAAGGGTAATGATGGAATATCTGATGCTGAGCTTTCTGCCCTTCCCTGTATATGGAATAGGCAGTACTTTCATTCAGTTGTATACCACTTTACAAGGGTAATGAGAAGATCCAGGATGCTGAGTTTTCCGCACAGACTATCTTGGCGAAGAAAGGGATCCAACTGATCCTATCTTTGCCAGTGCAAACAGAAGACCTCTGGATTATGGCAAGATCAAACAATAATCCAGGCTGTCATTTCAAAAGGACATGCATGGTACTACATTGCTTAATACTGAACCAAAGAAAAGTGAATTAATAAAAGTTGTGTGATTTTGTGCAGGAAGCGTCTCTATTTCTATTGCCTGAAGTCCAGCATGACAGTTACATCTCCCTTTTAAAAGGGACAAAAAGACTTGGTGCACAGAGAATGCTTAGACTCTATGAAAGAAGATGACAATTTGCAGGATTAAATGACTGAAAAATCCATGCACTATTTAACAGTGAACTTCAAAATCTTCCTGACTTGAAACAGGATGTCACTCCCGCAGCGATGGAACCAGCGATGGAATAGTGTTTGCTCACTGGACTCGATCAGCAGGGAGATACTTGCAAGGAGCAGCAGACACATACCCTGATTACATGCACATGCTTTTCACTTACACAACACAGACCCTCAGTCATGAGGGGTAAATAGCGACAAGGGAAACAGAACAATAAAAGGCATGAATCCAGGCTCTGAAATATTCCATTGATTGTACGTGGAGCAGAGGATGAAATAGCTAACTGTGCCGTGCATCGGTAGTAACAACATATGCCTGAAAGAGAATTTTCTGAACTGCAACGATGGAGAGGGGAATTCGAGTGAATACCACCATTCTCTTGATCTACCAAGGATGGTAGGGTATTTTTGTGGTTACATTTTTGATAGACACGCTTCTCCTTCCCATAAATACTAACAAACTAAATGATGATCCTTGCCTCCATTTACATGGCCCACAGAGAGTAGATTAGGCTCTGAAAAGCTGCCACATTGAAAGACAAACAGCACCCTAATTATTTCATGTATAACATTTCACGTATAACATTTCACAGAGTCAGTTTGCAACAAATAGCATACTCCTGACTATGGCTGAAATGTCACTATGAAGTATCAGCTGGATAGCTAGAGAAGACACACAGTTACTCAGAATGGCCTTATATTCCCCACCTTGAACTGGGTGGTATATTGGCAGGAACTGAGCTCTATCCACGGAAGGCTGGCTCAGCCAGAGAAGGCTGGGTATCCCCCTATTGTAACAGTTTTATCCCACTCAGTATCTTCTTATCGGACCAATCTAAATCACAGTGTATAAAGTCATAGGAGTCTGTTAGTTAAGAGTATGAAATAATGCACTTTGTGGCATTATGTAGTCCTTTAAAAGGCTCCATCTGCATCATAGAACAGTTTCAGGGTGGGATGTCCCTGTGAAAGCAAGCAAAGTAATAAAAAGGATATTAAATGTAAGTCATAGCACCTTTGGCATTTTTGTCCAAATAGACTTCGACATAGGATGTTGGGACATAACCTTCCTCATCTTCATTCCTCCGGATTCGCGTCCACCCGTCACCTTTGTCTTCCTCTATTACATAGAGCATTTCACCTTCTGTTACTGAAATTGTGCCTTCATTCTGACCTGAGATACAGAGTATATAGTAGTTTAGGATTTCCTGTCCACAGGAGAACATACAGACCCGATTGTGGCAAACTCAGCAATGGTACTGAAATATACCCTCCTTTAAGCATGAGCAGCATGAATAAGACAGCAATAATTGGGAGAGAACAGCATGTATTCAAAGAACCAGAAGAATGCGACCCTGACATCAGACCTGTAATAGAAAATTTCAGTACAATCAACAAGTAGACACAAGTGCGCCATGAAATTGGGCCTCCACTGAATATCTTTTAATTAGTATTGAATATTTAGCCTTTGCTGTTATTGTGCTGAGATGCAGCTACTAAAGGCCAGTATGTTTATTTACCACACGCAGGGTAAATTTACTAGCCCTTGTGTCTGGCAATGATAGGAGGGTCTGTTCATCTAGTCTACAGCTGAATATGGTACTTTTAAATTAAATAATCCTTGCATAAAATCTATTCCTTGTACGCTGAACAGCTCATTTAATACCACTCTCCCCAACAAACTATCCAGTAGTCTGCAAAGAGCTTGGGAAATAATTTGGATCAACTTTGCAACCATCAAAATTGCTGGAGTCTTAGCTCCAAATCCCAGGACTCTGCTGGAGCCTGCTCACTCCTAGCATTCTCTGCTCCCCCTGAGCATCCCACCTTGCTGCAGCTTCCAGAGGCTCTTTATAGGGGAATCACCTGATCCCTCTCCAGGCCCTCCAGCTCTGGCAGGACAAGCCACCATGTTACATCCATTTCTGCTCTTCATGACAGGAACTGTCTCTTACTCTATATGTGAACAGTGCATAGCACAACGGGGGCCTCTGGAGGCTACTTGTAATATAAATAAGTAATAGAGAAGAAGTGAAATGGAAGCTGAGGGTTAGTGGTACCTTCAAATGTATAGAGAGCTTTACAGGTTCCTATGGTTGGAAGTGGTTCTTCGTCATCAAACTCGTCATCAAACTCTGTCACTGGCACCTTCATTTCACTCTCCTGACTTTGCTCCTCTGTGTAACTGCCATCTGGGCTGCTCAAGAAAGGAAAATATACGGCAACTATAGCAACCAGCCTCAGGAGCAGTGTGACAAGGAACATGCACCTGCCGGAAATACTCAGCTGCGGAAAGCTGAAGGCCAAGTGAGTGGTTGCAGTTAGGGCCAACTTGTTAATTTAGATATATCGTCAGAATGTGCCTTTGTCAGTCACTGCATTTCCAGCATGATAGGGGAAGTCAGTTCAGTCAACTCCTCCTGCCAAGGCCTCTCAAATGCATCTCTCACCTACCTTTCACAATGGCCAATGTAGTAGTTCTTTATGCTACTGCAAAAGGGCTTGCTGCATGTTCAGAAGGGCTGTTCCAACAGAAATACAAGGGGGTGTATTGCTCAGTATCCTTTGCACACTGGAAGATGGGCCTAGGATTTTGGGCACTCCCAGAGTTTTTGGGCACCTGGATATTTCCCTTTCTAGTTTTCAGGGTTATTTCCATTAGGAGATACCTCTATAGTGGTGTGTAATGTCTGAAAACATTATATGCACTGAACAAGTGACATGCAATAGTTCCAGTGCAGCCAGGATTAGAAGTTTCCTGAGACAGCCAGCTCACACAAGATTTGCAGTCCAATTTTCCATTCCCAAGAGGTTTGGAGGGGTCTTTACTAGGAAAAGATGGGATTCCATCCAGAGTGTTGCAGCTGGTACCCATCCCACACAATGTCTTTGTCTTCTTGCATATAAATCCAGAGGAACCCCACAGAAGGCAGTGGGAGTTCTCTGGATTTGCACTGGCATAACAGTACAGAAAGTGGCCCCAGTCTTCAATCTGCTTTGCAGGGGCGAAATTCACATCTATTCAGAGGGCCAGCATGACACCTACGCATCACTTACATCCCACTTAATGTCCAAAATGAGACATGACTGGTCAACAGGTCTTGTGCTAACTCTGCACAGGAATGAATTTTACCCTGTGTGCACGTTTGCAAGTGACAGAACCAGATGGGGCTTTAGACCTGTTAATATTATTCCTGGAAAACACTCACTCTCTTTGCATTTCCCCAATTTTTGCTGTGGCAAATTAGAATTTTCTGCATCAAAGTAAGGAATTATTTTCTCAGAGTGGCAGCTTGCAGTCTCATCATGGATTAGGCTTGTTGCATGCAAGATTTACACATCTATTGTTGAAGAACGGCAGCATCTTGTAAAGAAGAATTTGCCGCTAATGAAACCAAGGGAGGTGGAACAGTAACTAGCAAGCTAGTCTGGACGCTCTGTACAGATACTGTACCTCTCCCGGTCCTGTGCACAGTTATTGACGGCTGAAGTGTTCTGGGTGTCATACATTCCACTCTGCCGTCTGGTCTGTTCAGTCCGCACAGGTAGCCTGCCTTCAACTTCAGCCAGCCAACCCTGCAAACAGAAAGCAACGGGTTTCATATGCCTCTTTAATGCACCAGATAGCCAAGGGACAGAGTTTGCTCTTACTTTGCCCCTTTGGAGATATACCTATCACTTGAACCACCAAACTACAGGCAAACTGTCAACTACTATAAACACACTTAAATTTAGCTTCAAACTGCTGTCATCTGAGGTGAAGGGGAGTAGATTCTGCATTCTAAATCTGTATTTAAAAATAGTAATGTTGGCAAAAATGTATAGGCTGATTCAAAACACTGCATGAGTCACACCCCTGCTGGCTTAGCAGCAGGAGTTTACTGGAGCTGGGCTGAAGTGCTGCTGGTCTAGGAACAATGAGGTAAACAGAAGGAACCCATGATAATTTCAGAAACATAGAAGCACCAAAAATAAATCCCTTATTGGCCAAATGGAAAAGGACAATAGTTGGAAGGAAAGGAAAAGCTGTCGGCTTTCAAAGGGGCCTTACAAGCAATGGAGAGTAAAGCAAACAGATGTGACAAGCATCCAGAATTAATTGGCTGTGTGCGTTTAAATCCACAACATAATCTATAGCGCATGGAATGTAGTCCTTCCCTGTCCTTACTTCTGGTGTAATTACAATAGTTTCTGTTTATAATGGGTTAATTTATTCCAACTATTAGTCATACTCCAGAGTCTTTGTATCTTTAAAATGCTTTCTGTTGACAGCAGAGATTGTTCCTTAAAATGTGCTTCATCTCATGGTTTCTGTCCAGCTCTCAGACATTTAGATAGCTCTGTCCATAGATCCTCTTCACATTTACCATAGCAGCTTCTTTAGACAATAATGTGTTTCACAATTGATTTTTTTAATCCTGTTTTGGATTCCCACGAGATCTGGGTGGGGGTTGGCTGGAGATGAAGCTTTTTGTGCCCATCAGTTTTTACCATCAGCAGATATCAGACTGGTGAAACGCACCTTCGGGTGTGAAAAGAATAAAGTGGAGTTTTTCCGAGCTCTCACCTGGTATCTATGTCTTCGGAGAGGCATTTAAAACCTGATAATGTTGCAAATGCAAGAGTACCAGAGCATTTCAGGGCATTCTCCTGCATTCCCCTGATCTACATAAGCCATTTGCTGTGACAAATTACAGAAAAATCGAGTTGGCTGACAACTGCAGATGAAGGATCCAGGACATATTTATGCTAAAAGGTGGCTGTAAGGCTCCACTTCAACAACATATTTAAATACTGCCTGACTATAAGCACTTACTTAAATCCATCCCTGTTAAGCATGCACTTAAATGTTTTCCTGAATCAGAGCCTACTTATTTAAAGCTACCATCATGACAGTGCATTAGTACTTAAACCCCTTCCAGACCTCAAATTTCTGGGCCTCTAGTCGCAACTTTTCCATATTTTGTCCCAGTTCAGCTAATTTGTGATCCACACTGGCTGCATCTCCCATCTGCGGGTTCTTGATGTAGACATCTTTCATTTTTGTTAAGGCATCTCTGTGAGAAATAAGGAAAATGCAACACCAGTAAGTCAGGCAGCAGCTGGGTGTGTAAATCCTTCTGGAGAAACCAAAAAGTTCCAGAGCAATCATTCTGTGTTTATGGTTCAAGCACAACGGGCTACAGGTGTAACAAAGTGTGGGGAGAAACTATGCCAGGGCTTTTGTTTTGTTTAGTGCCACCCATTTACTAATTAAAGATCTCTCCTTAATGTATCAAAGTTCTCTGCATGGAAGAGAGTTTATAAACTATCAGGCATTGCAAGACCTGGGAATAGCCTTTAGCAACAATTTGTAAGACTTGAGACATTGCACTGTGTATAAGCGGGATTCTTCCACCCTTAGCCCTGGTCTACCCTAGTGGGGGGGATCGATCTAAGTTACGCAACTTCAGCTACGTGAATAACGTAGCTGAAGTCGACGTACTTAGATCGACTTACCGTGGTGTCTTCACCGTGGTGAGTCGACTGCTACCGCTCCACTGTCGACTCTGCCTGCACCTCTCATGGCGCTGGAGTACAGGAGTCGAAAGGAGAGCACTCGGGGGTCGAGTTATCGCGTCTAAGGTAGATGCGATAAATTGATCCCCGCTGGATCGATCGCTGCCCGCCAATCCCGCGGTTAGTGAAGACATACCCTTTGTCATGTTAAGCCTTACTCCACAAATAGCCCATGGGGTTTTTTCAGTGTAACTAAAGTGGCAGAATTAGCTCTACAAGCAAATCATTTCCAAGAGTGGCACAAGAAAGGTACTGAGCCAGTGTAAACAGGCAGGATTAGATTTAGATGAAAATGAATGGGAATTGGGCATCCAACTAATCCGAGGAAAGGTGACTGTATTCTTGGGTTAGGATATAGGGAGAGTCAAGGTGTGGAATTGTCTTTCATTCACACCCATAGCTCTCCACCCCGCTCTCCCCCGCAAAGAATGGCCTCTGAACTCGCTAGATTGGGGTGGGCAAACTTTTTGTTCTGAGGGCTACATCTGGGTATGGAAATTGTATGGCGGGCCATGAATGCTCGCAAAATTGGGGATTGGGGTGCGGGAGGCGGTGAGGGGTGCAGGCTCCAGGCGGCGCTTACCTCAAGCAGCTCCCGGAAGCAGCAGCATGTCCCCCCTCAGGCTCCTATGCGGAGGGGCAGCCAGGGGGTGCCGCACGCTGCCCCTGCCCCAAGCGCCGTCCCCGTAGCTCCCATTGGCCCGCAACTGCGGCCAATAGGAGCTGTGGGGGTGGCACTTGGGGTAGGGGCACCATGCAAAGTGCAAGGGCAAGCCCCCGACCCTGCTCCTTGGCTGGAGTGGGGAAAGTCCCGGACCCCACTGCCCAGTAGGAGCTCAAGGCCAGATTAGTTTGCCCACCCCGCACTAGATAAATATCTTCCCAGTCTTAGGGACATATGGAAGTGCTTATATCATCTCTCCACATCCTGGGCTGAATGCCATCCTAGAGAATAGGCTAAAGGCTGGGATGTGGGCATTCCAGTACCAGAGTGGAGTGCTAACCAGAAACTCTCGCTCTGCCTACTGCATTGTGTTCACCTTAAGAATATGCAACATAATTTGCTCCTGATAGCAGGAATCCTTGTTCTCCATGATAAAAACCCCCAAATTCTCTGATTAAAAAAAAACCCCATAAAAATCTGCATTTTTCCACAATTAAAATGAAATCTGTAGCCCAACCCTGCCGCCCAGGGCTGGCGGCCCGAGTCCCACTGCCCGGAGCTGAAGCGTCAATTTCCCATATTCCTGCATGCACGCTGATGGCAGTGGGTTTTACTGTATATGTTTTTATTTTTTCCCAAAATGTAAAAACTAAAGATTTTTTGTAAAAAGACATCTTCTGCATTTTTTCACGTTTTTCAGGGGCATTCAGGATTTCTAGGATCCCTGCTGATCAGTTTATTTCACATTGCTCCACTGTTCAGACTAAAACTAAATCCAGATCGTTTGGCTTGGTAACAGTGTACAACAGATGGACCTTAGGTCATGATGTCTAGTTAAGTTATGCCGCATTTTGAGATTGTGTTAAAGGCTACACATTTCATATCAACTCAGGTGCCAAATACCTAGGATCTCAGTGATGGTGCTTTTGAAGCACAATATCAGGAATCTGATCTCACAAAGCCAACATTAACACGCTACACAGCTGTCCTGTGCTCAACTAGAAGGCATGTCTGCAGAGTCAACTTTCATGGCAATGTGTTGCACCTGACCTGAGGCAGGTTGAGGATGAATTTTAAGAGATTTTCTCTGCAGAACAAGAAACATTTTAGGATTCAGAAATTAGTTGATTTTTGAGCCGAGTTCTCATTACTGGTGTGATTCTTCAGCATTGCTCCATGGATTACTTGAATCAAAGTCCCACGATCCAAGTTATAACTCTTTTTATTTGAGAGGTTCCCACAAAATCTTTGACAATGGCAGCCCTGTATCTGCTTTTGCTTTGTGCATGGAGAAACTGGGAAAAGGAGTGGGTGGCAAGGAAGTGGGATTGTTCTGTGACTGGAGCCTTAAAGGGCATTATTTCAAATTTTAACTCATGGTTTTTTTTTATTCATTCTGTGTGTCCCTGACTGTTGCTGTACCTTGCTCACCAATCTTATATCTCTGTCTAATGTAGTCCTCACTCTGCACTGATTTCATGTATGATCTTAATATTAGGTGACACTGAAATCAATTGAAGAAAATTAAGGGGAAAGGGAAATCTATTCAAGGAGAAAAACTATAGCTACCGTATTATATAAAGGGAACATGTGAAACAAAAGTAAACAGCTACCTATAGGCCTCCTGTCTTATTTCCCATTTCTGATATGAAATAGGAATTAACATCCCCACATAACTTATACAACTAAGATGTGGACTGATTTTTAACAGGGTTATCAGATCAAAGTTAAACTCTTTTTTTGTGAAAACAAAAACGACACTGGTTAAAAGGCACAATTAAAGGGCCAATCCTAGCCCAAGATGTGAATGAACATAGGAAGCTGCAAATACAAGCGGCCAGAACTGATCAATGTAAATGGAGTCACTTGAAGTGCTTGCTTCTCAAGTAGGATAACAAATGAAGTCTCCTAATAACAAATCTGCAAAAGTGAAGAATCATTAGCTCTTCTGCTTCCAGAAAATGGACACCGGAGAGCACAGAGACTTTTAAAATGGGTACTGATGAACAATCTCACACTTTTGTCAATACAGCCCTGCGGATAACAGGTTGTGTTATTAGGAATCTCCCTAGTGCATGTGATTCCTAAGCCTAAAAAATACAAAAGCTTTTGGCTAAGTCTCAAGTGACTATACAGTACTAGGTTAATATTGGATTTTCCCTCTATTGGAGGACTGTATCTTGCATTACAGGGGAATGTGTTTGATAATCTAGGAAGTGTTTTCCATCTCTGTTATAATCCTAAACTCATGAGCAATAACAAGATGCCAGAAATGGAAAGCTTCCAAGGTTGCCGTACACAGGCTTGATAATATTTACAATAAGCCACCTGCTCAGTGCTGAGGGATCTGTGATTTCAGTAGTCGTGAAAGACAAGGTGGTTGGCTAACTGAAGAGAGATGGATCCTGTATTAAAATACTGTAAATATTGGGGCAGATTCATATTCAGAGGCAAATACAAAGTATCTACGCCTCCTGCCTGGCTCAGAAGTACACGATTGCTCAACTTAAAAAGACTACGCCAGAAAGAAAGAAAAACGGTCTGCGGTGGCACCACCTACCCAAGTCACTGAGATTTTTGTGCTTTTGCCTTAGTATCCTGATACAGCAGTGGTGGAATGCACTGCAAAAGTGGGTGGGATAGATAACGAGCAACCCTTCCTTCTGCTCTTTTTGTTTAATTTAGACCTACAGGGAAGGACAATTAACTTCAGAACTTAGACCACAGGGGAATTTTAGCTCGTCTCCTGGCTGTTTTTAGTCATCTAGTGCCCTTTACATCTTCTATTCCAAGAGCATCATATCAAATAGTGATTCACAGGGCATGACTTACTATCTTGTTCTTATTTGTTGCTTGTGAAAGAAACAGCTTACTAGTGATGTTTCAGACACTACTGTTCTGCTAAATGAAAGCCTTTCTCGAATTCTTTATTGTATCGTTAGGCCTACCTTTGATCCATCTCCTTCTGAATGTCTTTGTTTAGCTCATCAACCTTTTGCTGGAGTTTCTTTCTTCTTTGCTCAGGTGGGAGATTGCTGAAGTCCTCTGGTCCTCCCCCCTACACACAGAGTGGGAGGAAAGAAAAAGGCAAATGAGAGACTAAAAAATTCTGGTCCATCCTTCAAAATTCTACTTTGAAAACACCCCACAGGAAAATCTGTGCAAAATCACCATGGTGTGAAGCATTTGCATGCTTTATTTTTAGATCCCTAAAGCCTTGAATAGTTTGGGATGTGGATACCTGAAAAACATCCCAAAACAACAGTTGAAATCAGCTGGGGAACTCTGGTGCCATTGACTAGGGTCAACCTTTCTAGAGCCAGCAGCGGGACACTAAGCACAGAGGTCTTTCTCTCATGAAACTTGCTCCCTTCCTCCTGCTGTTTGCCATGGTCAGAGTTTCACACCCGTTAGGACTTCACGCAAGATGCACTTATTCAGCCGAGCCCGTTTCTGACTACAGACAGTCACTGCTGAGCTATTTTTAGCTTGGCAGTTGAGTGTCGCTATTGATCTCATGCACGGTGGTTTATTTGGCTGCCCCAAGAGGGTAGCTTTTACAGGCCTGTTTAATTTATAGCTCTCTAGTGCCCAGATGCAGTGGGCACTCAGGACATTTTTAAGTGGACAAATAAAAATGAACCTGGAATTTTCCCTAATTAAGATGCAACATAAACATATGTAATTTGCATGAACTTCTTCCATTACTTGTATGTTATTTACATACTAATAGTTTATTGCTTTTATAAGAAAAAAAGATGACTGCACCAATTCTATTAGCTATGTGGAGGTTCACACGGGGCAAAATCTACCCTTCCCAGAGTAACCGTACAAGGCCTTGTCATCACTTAGATCCCTCATGTGCAGCATGGCCCTGGTGCCAGATACGTGCATGGGGGTGAATTTCACCATCACCGAAAAGCCCTGCTCACCACATGGAATTAGGGGAAATTATCTGAAAAACAGCTAACAAGAGGGTCATACCTGAACCACAGATGGCACAGCCATAGAAAACAGACAGCAGAAGACTGCCAGCCAAGAAACAGGGAAGCCCAATGCTAGAAGTTGTGAATCTGTTTCCATCCTGATTTAACACCACACTGGATTTTATCTAGCAGAGTTCTATTCTCTCTGGAGGCCCAATCTTTCCTGCCTTCCCCTGCTGTGCTGCAGATGTCATCTTCACTGGGAAGCACTTGCAAGCTTTTACTCTCATGCTGTGGTTCCGTTTCACCTGCACAACTGTAAACTGCAAACCCACAGCCAGGATATGGCTTCCTCTGGCAACATGGAGATTGTGGGTGCTAGTGCCGTAGAAGTAACCTTGATAAAATGGGTAAACCATTTCCCACTCCCTTAGAAGTGCTCTCTGATGTTAAGACTCTCTTGCACTCACTCACACTATAGAAATTTTACCTTTGGGGCTATGCATACAATTTATAACCATACTGTATTCTTTCCAGTGGTTCACGATGGATGCACCATATGTTGAATCCCTGAACCATCCAGCAGGTCTGGTTCTCCTCTCGCTTACACTGGTTTAAATCAGGAGTAATTCCGTTAGAGTCACGGAGTTATACTATCAAAAAAACCAGAACAAGAGGGAGGAGAATCAGGCCTCCCATTTCTCATCTGTTTCTGATTTTGTTTGAAACAAAATAGCCCGTCTGCCTTCAGACTGCTGCTCCCCTTCCTGGCAGCACAGGATTTATAGAGTAGATAAAACATATGCAGTGAGTTTCCGAGCCTTTATGATTTTTTTTATGGCAGTCCCTGCTTTCTCTGGCAGGGAGATGAGTGGAGGGGCTATGGTGAATGAGGCTGAGGACATCTCAATATTAATAAACTAGCTTTACCCTAATCTAAATTACTAACCTGAATTTATACAGAGGATTTCACAAATGTAATGCCAACAATTCCTTCATACAAAGGGATATTAGGGTTGGGGGGAGGGAAAGCCGACCATGCAAATGCAAATCCAGACAAAGTTCAGCTGGCCAAGCAGCTTACTGATGGCTTGTGATCGAAGTTGCTAGGTGGATTGTGTTAAAATGCCAAATGCTTTCCTCAGAAGAGTGTGATTCAGCAAATACTTTGCCTCAAAAGCAGCACACGGACCTTTTCAGCTGCGCACTGGCTGGGTTCTCCGAGATAGCCTGCTTTTTCCGAGTTGTAACGAGTGCTGTGTTCTAGACAGAGCCTGGGTGTGCAGGAAGGGAGCGGAGGGCAGTTATAATGGGTCACCTTGCGCTCCCCCCGGCCCTAGTAGGACTGAACACTGAACAGGTCATTAAGGAAAACTGGCACAACAGCACTCTCACTTAAAGGGACAATGATCTCCCATATCCCTGGGCTTGGTCTCTTTAGTGGAATTTAAGTCCACTTCAAAAAATATTCCCATTTTATGAAAGGATTAGAAGGCAAAATGAATGTGAATGCAAGAAATAACAATGGTTTTACCAGTTAGCTAAAATATGGTACATTCCAAAATCTCATGCCACACCCTGTAATCGTGGACAGATTTGATTTATTACCTCCACCACATCATTAGACTCTACATGCTACAGGAGAGGTCTGTTTTCATTTACTCTTGTTCATGCAAATGTCATTTTCTTTAAAATATTCCCCATCCCCGGTACAGGCATTACAAGAGGTCCATGTATTTTGCCAATGGAATAAAATCATTAAAGATGTACATATCTTCGTACATATCAAGCTGAAGAGTCTGGGGTTGTTTGGAGGACAGGAGGGATATGTAGCTACATGAAAGGCTACAAAAACACACTACTTAGAGGATACGCACATGCAACAGACTCCCCCCAATGATACCTTAACTGGAAGTCACAAAAGCACTTAACTGAAAAGGGAAAAGCCCTTTTAACATGGGGGTTTAATTCTGAAACCTTCCTCATCCAGAAACTGAGGCCCACACTTGCAGGATCCAAGCACAGCAGGATTAGCAATACGGTGGGCACTAGTAGACAATATTTCAGACCAATGCATTAATGCGGCATAGAACTGCATCCCTGAGACTCAAAAAGAACCCTCACTGAATTCACTGAGTAACTTCTCATCAAAAAGGAGGCTCCAACTTCTGACCCAAAAGGGTCAAGTCAAGAACCTTTTGCGCAGGTTGGCTATACTTTACAGTACACGCTGCTGCATAGAAAGGTCTGGCTTACACACACAATGCATCAGCTGCTTACTAGTAATATGACTAGCAAATAGAATGAGTGGAGGGACTCTGTATAAACATCAATGGCTGCTAGCTCTGTGGCTTGGTGGAGAAACAAGGTGGGTGAGGTAATCTGTTTTCTTGGACCAACTTCTGTTGGTGAGAGAGACAAGCTTTTGAGCTACAAAGAGCTAAGGGCAGCTGGGTTTGTCAGTAACTGAGGGATCTCTGGATCTCTGCCATTTTTCCTTGGGACTGTCATGGGGCTGAAGTATTTAGGTTTTGACTGTGTCTGGAAAGATAATGTCTACATTAAGTGATGCTTTGCACTGCATCAGTGGAACAGAAGTGCTTGAAATCCCCATGAAGATGCATAAACCCTGCTGCAGGCATTCCAATGGAGGTGAGAAGCCTTAATGGCACAGGTATTCTTAGAGGAAGCCACCAGTAAGTCTCTCACCTTGTGACAGAAGTCACCCGTTTTGGGGAGACTTGGCGCAGAATGGTGAACACCAGAATAATGGGATGAAAGAAACCTAAAGACCCTGACTGACCAGAAGAAGGAAACCTCCCAAACTAACATCACTAATGAGCTACTGCAGATCCTTTGAGGCTTCCTAAAACTTAAATCAGTCCTTTGTACCCTCCTACATGTTGGCCTGAAATGATTCAGCAAACTATTTAAATTGAATTCTTCTGGCTGGGATCAGGTGTGGCAAGAAAGCCAAGAGAAGTAATCTAAAACATACCAAGGTTCGGATAACTCTGCCTTACCAGTATGCTGTCTTGGATGTAAAATACAACATCACATCATTTCTTTTCACACATGCTCTTACCCCTTCCCTTTTCAATTTTGCGATGCATTCTCTTACCGTATTTCAAGATATCATTCCGGTTGTATCCAAGACTAGATTTAGGATTCATATATACATGCTCATTTGCAAATTTAAATCAATCTGAGTTAACCTTCTTGGTTAAGGTTTATTTCACTTTAATTAATTTCATTGTTAGTTTTTCTGGAGGACTATATAGGGCTGTAAAATGCAGGTAACAATGATTCAGACTTCCAGTGATTATTAGTACCTGAACATGGAAAACACAATTGATGACCATGTTGCAGTCGGATAAAAGGCTTTTACTTTTCTCTGTATAAAGGGCCACAGCACAGCCACAGTAGAGACACTTATAACATTAATTCTTCCATGTATATTTCAGATACAGCAATAGAACTGATTGGTGTAATTTTTGCTACACTTTTATAGCCCTAGATCAGCGGTTCTCAAACTGTGGGTTGGGACCCCATTTTAATCGGGTTGCCAGGACTAGCTTAGACTTGCCGGGGCCGAAGCCCAAGACCCACTGCCCGGGGCCGAAGCTGTTGCCCAAGGGCTTCAGCCGTGGGCATCGGGGCTCAGGTTACAGGCCCCCTGCCATGAGCTGAAGCCCTGGGCTTTGGCTTTGCCTCCCCCCTTGCTCCCTGCCCAGGGTGGTGGGTCTCTAGCCTTGGGCTCCCCACCCCACCCAGGGAGGTGGGACTTGGGCGGGCTCAGGCTTTGGTTCCCCCTCCTGAGGTAATGTAGTAATTTTTGTTGTCAGAAGGGGGTCATGGAGTAATGAAGTTTGAGAACCCCTGCCCTAGATTACAAAAAAATAAGGATAAACTACATTATAAATTAGAGTTAATTCTTTAGCAGCTTATTAGAAAGATTGAATTCTGATCACCTCTATTAGATTCCAGACCTGCGTATTCAAAGTTATCTGATAAATGTCAAACAAAGCAAACACAAAGAAGAAACAAATTTAAAATTAATTTCAGTCATGTTGTAGGTGTCATAGTGCACACAAAGAAAAACACACACAGAAAACTGTGGTTAAAACACAGGACAAACATGCTGTAATTGTGCTTACCAGCTTGAGAGAAAGCTTCATGTAAAAATTGTAGGAGTACAGGAAAAAAGAGAAAAAAAACAAGCGCATCAGTAGAAGAGGAATTTCTTCAGTCCTACTGTTATAATAAAACGACACACGTATTCTCCTCACTGTTGGGATGTGAAAATGGGTAACAGATCTGTGCAAAAGTTCACAAGATGGGCCACACACTACCATTCAGCTGCCATTTCATCAGTGGAAGTGGAAAAGGAAAACATGTTACACCTTTGCATATTTGCTTTGGCAGTGCAGGTGAAAACGTGACTCAGGCTGACTGACGTCAACACTAAGATAGCAATAGCATATCCCCTTTAAGTTGCACCTTGCACTCAGCAAAACTGGTGCTTTACAATACTTACATAATTAGGTGGGTTATCACACTCAACGCTGAAGAGGTGCTGAAACACACGTCACCGGTGCCAGCCATGCTATACAATTCTTTAGGGCAGGAGTGGGAAATAATAAGGAATTGAAATTCTGCCAGGACATCGGGACTAACCCTTGGACCTCTCCTGTAAAACATGCCATGGGATCTCTAATGATTCCAAGTGGTCAGGGCCTAGATTGCATGTCTCCACCCAAAAGACAGTATTCCCTTACTACCATGCTGGAGCATTAATTAAGAGGGAAGTGTCCTCTGTGTAATAACCAACACCACATCTTGCAGCACCTTGTAGGTCTCCCATCCAACTACTAATCAAGCTTGTTTAGATTATAAGGTCTGACAAGATCACAGCAAAGAAAAAAAAATCTCTATCCTTCTTTTTACCCAATTATTTCCATTTAGGATTTTCACTTTTATCTCCATGCCCACGCTGTTGACCAATATACAAGTCCCTTATATACAATCTCTTTCCTCAAAGGCTGCTATATTTCTTTATGTACAGCCAATACGTTATCATTCAATTAGCCTGGATACTAAGAGCCTGAGTGTTGTGCATTAAAGGCCATATGCGTGTTTTGTCCCTGTCCTACAAAACTTACAAATACAGCTATCTTAAATGGTGTTGCAGTACCTCATTACAGTGCCTTCTTACCCGTGTTGCAAAGCCACTGTCACAGCTGCAACACAGGGTGCCTTCCAGGAGCTGCACCGAATACCAAGTAGTATTTCAGCACCATTCCATACTGGACTTAGGGGCATGATTTAACTGCAGTTTAATACAAGAAACTGGGTTTTAAAGGTTATTGCTTGGAAGGGAGGGGAAACAAAGTTGGATTCTTCCAAGAGCTCATCCCACCTCATTCTCCGATAACTTGCATTCTGACTGTGTTGCAAGCCTCTCAAGTGTAATGGCTGGGATTCACAAACTATGTAGCAAACCCCTAGAAGGTATAAATGCATTGAAATATACTCTGTGCTGAAGCAAAGAAACTCAGATGGAACGTGGAGGGCAGGCACTCCGCTCGCACCATGAGCTAAGCCATCATTTAAGACCTGAGTGCACTTCTGCATTCAAAAGTTGCATGCAATTGAAAACTGGGAAGTCCATCGGTTATTGTGTTCTGATCTTTAATAAGCTAACAGATATGCCAGTTTTAGGCAAGCACAGTTCTCTAAGACTGGACCTAAAATAATGGCAGGGCAGTGGAAGCACAAGTTAAGCACATCTTTCTTTTGTCATTGCATTTTAACCTTTAGGAAACTCTAAAGGTTATTTACAGTCACTTGGCAGAGTCTAATTTTATATTAAAATAAAAATAAGCCAAGCATTCAAACAAAAATGTGGTCTTAAAACAAATAATGATATATTGCCCCTGAATTGATCCATCCTGAATTGCATTTTTGTGATAATGAAACAGGTCAAATAGGTTCCCCTGCAGTTAAGTTAGCCAGTAAATAAAAACATGGCCCTGACCCCAGAGCCTAGAGAAGTCTAACTCAAGAAATGAAGAGGCCTTTGAAATAACCAAACAAAAGTAAATTTATTTTTGAAAGAAGAGGAATAATTATACAAATGAAAGGAGGAACTGACTAAATATCTTGCTGAAGAAATTCAAATCTAGGCAGCCCTTATTTTCATAATTGCTTTAGCATTCCTGTGAACTTTAGCATAGACATGATCAGCACAAGTTGAGATCCTTCTACACAAATACACGCAACAGTTATGAAGCAGAAAAAATATTTACCTACAAAGCACTCTATAATGCACAAATGTTTGCTACATGCGCTACATTGTAAACACTAATCATTCTAAAGACTAAACTATGGCCAAAGAGTCATTAGCATTAAAACTATTCTTTTACTGTAAATTCAGCAAATGTTAAGGAATAATAGACATTGCATGTCTAATTCATATGTTGTTGTTTGTTAAGTATTATGAAAACCAGAAATTTGATAACACCCCCAAAAATGTACAACAGGCATTGTTATGCACAGCATGAATAACAAAGCAGTAGAGATTCTAATAGGTTGTAAATCAAATGAAAACAATGAAATGCTGAATTTAAAAGCAGATTCCAAGTTTTCTGGTTTTGAAGAACATCGACATTATGTGGCAGCAACTCAATTGCTGTACATCTGAGAAGACTGAAAACAAATGTGTATTAAATGTAGTTACTAAATGACTGCTTTTTTGTTTGGCCAATTCTGTTGGGTTTTCACAGTTAAGAGATTTGCTCACTTCATGTGAGAATAGGGACTTTTCTTCAAATGATTAGAGAGTGACATTTCTAGAAAATGTAATGAGCAAATCCCATGCAACTGTTCCTTTAAGACAGGTCTAACTTAGTATTGCAGGGAACAATGAAGAGCCTAAGAGCCACAAGCTTCAATAACACATGAGAGAGCACGAAAGCCAACAAGTCCATGTGTTATTGGACAATCACGGACACTAACCTCACTTACAAAAGACAGGGGATTGAAATAAATCACCGGACATCGGGTTTATCAAAGGCTAAAATGTTTTATCTCCTCTACAGTCTGGCTTCGTGAAGCTTGTTTAGAAGTCACAGCTCTCGATCCCATGAACCACAAATGTTACGCGAGGTTCAGGGAAGCCGTAGTGGTGGTAGCAGTGCAAGTTAAAGCTCTGTTGAAAAGGTGCAGTATATACCACAGCATGAATGCACTGCCATTCTGCACGGACAGGCTTATATTTACAAAGAGCCACAAAAATATTCTTAACAAATAGAGTGGAACCCTCTTAGAATACCTTTACACAGAAAAATCTCACTGTATAGCAGAGGGCAGCCTACAAGTCTAACCAGTCTTGCAATTAGCACACTGCAATGAGTTGAAATAGTCTGGGATTATGCTTTCCTGTAGAGGTTTGTGACAGCTAAACTCACTTTAAGCAGGTTCCATTGTGGTCTGAATTTCCCATGTTTAACCATGTTAGTTGTGCCAATTCCAGCTTTTCCAGTACTGACAGCTGCAACCTCTTTCACAGGATCAGTTGTTTCTATCAGTAAGTCATGGCTCTCCTCACAATGAATTTGTAGTTTCCTTATGCCTTCTGCGAACCTCATTTCCACTGAAGCACCCTTTTGCAGTGTTGTAAGTGGGGTTAGTGACTGTGCAGCAACTGTATGGGTTGATCACACCATACACAAACTTACAACATAGTCCCTAGCCTCAACGGCACACGTGGGTTTCCCTAAAGTCCTCTTCATGAGTTCTTTGTGAAAATACAAAGAGTGAGTCTGCCGGTGAGTCAGCAAGAGAAAACACACACTTGTTAAAGAGGAGACTAACAAGGACACCTCAACATTTACTGTTTCTACAGCAAAAAAGACAGCCCTGGGCTTAATTAGCATTTAAGTGTGATGGTGGGAACCTGCAAGATGCCAAATAACTTCTGAGGGATTTTTTCTCTTTTGGTAAATTAACTAAGCATCATATTTTTAAAAACTAGATTAAACATGCCAAATTAGAAACTATTTCTTTGTTCAGGCCAGACTAAATTAAGGCTTTTAAAAAAACTGGTCTTGGCAGAGGGTATGTACTAAAATAATGAACATTCCCAAGGGCAAGAGATGCAGTTACTTTTCTTGTATGCTGACTCTACATATCACCCAAAACGAAGAAACATTTAGTACAGGCGGACTGATAGTTAAGGTGTCACATTAATGAACAGGATATCACAGAGGCGAGACAAAATGATCAAGGAAACGTATTAACTGGTGCAATGGAAAGAAAAGTTGTAATAAAGTCAACAACTTCCACTAGAAAAGAAACCACAAAATCCCCCTCTTGTTTGTACTGGGATGGCCTGGAGAACAGAATGTGGTTGAGCCCAGTAATATATGTAAAATCTGGATTTTTCTGTTTGTTTAAAAGAGTTGCTTTTTAAATGAAAAAACTTGTGTTACTGCCACTCAGCAATTGTAAAATAAAACAACATAAAATTAATATCAAGTAACAAAGAACTGGATTTTTTATGCCCTTAAAAATGGAATTTGAAAATGTAGAGCAAGCATAAATGAAACTATGACTTATATAAGTGGTTCCTTATTTTCTGCATATGCTTTTTTTGCCCCTCTAACTTCCCTGAAGGGACACAGTCAACTTAAAGACCATAGTTCTGCCTGATTTAAAAAAAAACAATATTATTTTTACATATAACATCTAAAATGACTATAATTAAAAGAAAATAGAGAAACACAATCTTTCTCCATTTCTAGTTTGATTACAGCACCTAGTATAGATCAGTTTCACTGTTTCTCCTGTACTATCTGTCAATTTCTTCTATTTGTGTGGGTCTTTCAGAGAAAAAAGGAAGAGAGAAAAATGTTATGGAAAATATTATTCAAAAACCACAGAAATTTGCAGGATGCAGGCACCTGCAACAACTTTTAACTAAATTTTTAAAGACTGACTAGGATTTCAAGTTGCCAGTGACCCTTCATATTGATGCTGACTGAAACCCTTTGAACTAAGCTAATGTCTGCTCTTGATTATTGGATGGACTTCTGCCTCTTCCCAAGGAGAAGGATTCAAGAACTCATCAGTTTGGAGACCTAACTCAAAACAGGTTGAATGTAGGATTGGTATCTCACATAGTTTCTTTGAATATTTGTTAACAGTTTTGTGCTATTTCTTTTTTAAGTTCAGGAATTATTTCTTCACATCCCCGAGCTGCGTAACAACACCCTGTGCTAAATAAAAATTACACGTGGAAGTCACTAGAATTTACTAAACAGCCAAATCCATTCTGAATGCCTGGAATTTATGTAGTAATGGTGTGGTTTTCATTTATTTTTGCATAGCAAAGTGCCAATTACTATAGGAATTTCACACCATGTGCAATTTTGCATTTGTTGACCTAAGTTGTTTAGATCCAGATTCTACCAAACTTGCTCAAATTGAATAGTCTCTTACTAAGCAATTACTCCCACTGAAATTAAGGGGAGTATTTATATAGTATGGGTCAGATCCAACTCCCAGTGAAGTCAGTGGTGATCTTTCCACTGATTTTAATGGGAGTTGGATTGGGCCCTAAGGGACCAATATGAGTCAATATGAGTAAAGCTGGCAGAGTACTTGAATACTGTGTGCAGATGTGGTCGCCCCATCTCAAAAAAAATATATTGGAATTGGAAAAGATTCAGAAAAGAGCAACAAAAATTATTAGCGTTATGGAACGGCTGCCATATGAGGAGAGATTAATAAGACTGGGACTTTTCAGCTTGGAAAAGAGACTACTAAGGGGGGATATGATACAGGTCTATAAAATCATGACTGGTATGGAGAAAGTAAATAAGGAAGCGTTATTTACTCCTTCTCATAACACAAGAACTAGGGGTCACCAAATGAAATTAATAGGCAGCAAGTTTAAAACAAACAAAAGGAAGTATTTCTTCACACAATACATAGTCAACCTGTGGAACTCCTTGCCAGAGGATGTTGTGAAGGCCAAAACTATAACAGGGTTCAAAAAAGAACTAAATAAGCTCATTGAGGATAGGTCCATCAATGGCTGTTAGCTGGGATGGTGTCCCTAGCCTCTGCTTGCCAGAAGCTGGGAATGGGCGACCGGGAATGGATCGCTTGATGATTACCTGTTCTGTTCATTCCCTCCGGGGCACCTGGCATTGGCCACTGTTGGAAGACAGGATACTGGGCTAGATGGACTTTTGGTCTGACCCAGCAGGGCCGTTCTTATGTTCTTAGAGTCTGTCCCTTATTGATTAGATTAACTAAAGAATCTACAGTAATATTTAGGCATCTATGGAGGCTATTTCTATTGCAAGATATTTTGCTAGGATGGGCATACTGTCTGAGCAAACAGAGGGAGTATATAAACAGCAGCAAGCTCTAATGAAACATTTTGGTCAGTTAAACACTTTTGCTTTGCCAAACATCCCCTAAATTGCACTGTCCTATAGGGTTCCTGTATTTCTTTTCCACCTGTATTTTCTTTTCTCATCGGTGCAGCAGTAAAAGCTTTCTTCAATATAGGCAGCTTCTCCCAATCTCCTCCTGCCAAATTCCTTCAGTAACACCGCTGTCCAATATGTGTAATATCAGAGGTCATCCTCATGTGCCAAATTCAAGTCCTGTTTGATTTGGCAGGAGTAGGGGGAGGCCAGGACAGGCATACCTTATAATATCAATACTGTAAAACCAGCATTAATCCAGATGCTTACTCTGACATAGCTCTGGCCCCATGCAGATGTTTTTGCCGGGGCTACAATCAACCTGCACTAAACATGAGGGGTTGGGTTAGACCATATCTGCACTAACACATGCCAGCCATATTCCTTTTATATAGATACGATAGGTTTTTCAGGCCAGAAGGGACCATTATGATTGTCTAGCCTTGACCTCCTGCATAACAGTGAGCCATAGAATTTCACCTAGTAACTCTGGCCACCAAAGATCAATGGAACGTGAAGTTTATGAGTTTTGTAGACAACCAGAGCAGGCTTCCACAACTTAGTTGCCTCTGTTGCTCTGTACTTGTATATGGAGGAAGTGGCCTCAATTTGCCCCACGGAACAAGGTGTAATGTTCTAAACGTTGGCTTGTGGTATTGGTGAATCAGACAGGGAAAAGTATCTGTTTACACACAAACATCTTGGTAGCTAACGACAAAAGGAAGTGAAATACAGAAAAGCACATCCAAAGGTTTAACGGGGCTTTAACAAGATATTTTCGTTTTTTAAAAAAATGAATGTGTCAGTGGGTAATTAGAGTGATTCTAAAGAAAGCTAGGTGAGCTTTTTACCTTTATAATTTCAGTTTTCACTCTACTCAGTTAAAAACTATACAGTATACACCATACGCGTGTGAATTTGGCCGAGGGGGCATTAAAGCTTGAATAGAGGCTCTCTTAGTACTGTCATATGATTAGTGTACAATGAGATTTCATGAACAAAAATGTTTAAAGTGATTAGTCATAATTGCTTAGATAGCCAAATATTTACTAAATAAGAATATGTACATTGGAAATATACATTTCTGAAGCACCTCAGGGCTTTTGTGTGGTGCAAAATAAAAAAGACATTTTTACAAGCTAGAAATACCCAACACTGTTTTGGGAACACTGTTCATTGAACCAACACTGATGCCTTCCACAAGGCCAGACAGTTATACCCTTGCTCACTCTATGAGTAGTCCCATTTAAATCACTTGAGCTAATCCCGGAGGAAGGTGCTACTCAACATGAGCAAGCCTATCAGAATCCAGCTGTCTCAGAGACACACCTACAAGGAGAGTCTCCAATGTAGAACTGAAAGAATGGGCTTCCCCCTCAGAAGTCATTAGGAAATATTCTTGTGAGGGAAGTTCTGTAATTTTGCACTTATTTTATGACAAACTTTGAAACTTTCAATTTTCCAGTGGCTTTTTGATGAGGAAACTAATTTTTTAGTACTACTTTGAACTGTAAACTTGTCAAGATGGCAGTTCCCAGACAGAGCGTAATGTTGTTTTTTTATATGCTACTTAAGAGAATTTTTTTTAAAATGATTTACTCTTTGTAACCAGATCCAGTGATTAGGATGCGGATTGCACTGAAGTTCTCCAAACACTTCAACATCATATAATTACAAAGTTCTCTATACAGATCATTCCCAGTTTTACTGAACTACATCTTCTGGATCAAACTATCAATGGGATTCCCTGTGGAGAGCAGAATTTGGCCCTTTATATCCAGTTTTCTCCTTATTGTGACAGCTCGCTTTAAAAAAACTGAAAACTAACAGTTATAGCTGCTTTCCATACTGTTCCATTAGGCTTAGAAAGGAACATAATCCTTACGAAATTACCGAATAACCAAGGGCTATACTGTGCCATCCACTTCTTAGCATGCTTAAAAACTGATGGCACAACATGGTACAATAACAGACATGTCTTAATTTTCAAAGGAAGAAACATTCTGCCTTAAATGTGAAGTTTTAAAAATTTACAGAAGCTGTGTATACAAAGACTTATAATGAGAATCATTTTTAGCTCAGTATAAATATCCCAAACATTAATTTACAAATACAGACTCAGGCTCCTGCAAGCAGTTCACTGAAATCATGTGAATAAAGATTACAGAAAATGCAACATCTGACACATTCTGTCAGAGCTATTTAAAAGAGATCTTATTTGTGTCCTGTAGCCCCCTGAGTGTAGAAGTATAAAGTTCTTACATACTGCATGGAGTTCTAAATTGTGCACATCGTTTCTCAGTCATGGGGAGTGAAAGTCAGCCCAGAATCCAACAGATTCTGCAGGCTCAATGGGAAACGTCTAGAAGACATACCTAGAAATGCTGTGATACAATTCTTCATGCTTCTGTATCTGGGGGTGTCAGCATGGTCCAACAGAGTGGGAGTCAGGAGAACTGTGTTCTTTCCCAGCTCTTCCACAGGCTGTGAGATCTTGGACAAACTCTCACTTAACTTCTCTATGCCCTAGTGCTACTCAATGAGGTACTTATTTTGTCTCTGTGTGAAGAGTTATTTAATATTACATCTCTCCTTCTACCTTTTGGAAAAGGAAAGTGATCCTCTGTCCAAAAGGAACCATTCATTTCAAACAGGAATCTGTTTTTGTGGTTTCATTGTGGGGGTTTTGACTACAAATGACTTTACAGGATTGGATTCCTTGGGTCTGTCTGTATGTTATGGTAAAACACAATGGCTTCATTCACAAAACAAGATTTTACATAACAGAACGTGCAATAAAAGCGCAAGAAAGACAGACAGCAAGCGGTATCCAGAGGAGAACTTACCCCGCGCTTTAGGCTCCTGAAGCAGTGGATTTTGGGTTTGGAGGTCATGAACTCGTTGAAGCGATGGGAGAGGGGTTCCTTTTGCTGCTTGGGAGACTGGGGGCCGTTGGGAACAGCAGAGGGTGAGGCAGAGGCAGGGGGAGGAGGAGGGGGCTGATGGGGGGATGTTAAAAGGGACATAAGCTACGTATAAGAGATGGAGAAGTGATAGAATAAAAAACCAAAATAAAAAGATAAAACACAAAACGAAAATAAGCATCAAAAACCATATTCAAAATCCAGGAAAAGCAATTAAAAACAAATAATTAAATATTTAAAGCCATGGTTCAAAAAAAAAGAGGGAGGGAAAAGAGTGTTCAAGATTTGTGTTAAAAGAAGAATGTGATAAAAATAGGAATTGTAGCAAGTAATGCAACAAAAAAATAAGATGGAATAATTTGACAGAAAGCTCATGCAGACTCTTACATGCAAACTCTATTCCCATAGGTTACTCTTTGCTAGTTCTGTGGGCCGGTCAGAATGATGCACATTAATAGATCTTTCAAACACCTGAATTTACATGAATCAAATTAGGAAGGTACCTTAGTGCCCAGTAGCGTTTCTATTAGCTGGAAGACAACAAGCCTCATTCTTCCTGCTTTCAAGTCACCTTGCTCTATGCACACCACACTTATCTTTTTAAAATTACACTACAAATTTACAAGAGAGAGGTGTTAGGCCAGATTCTGCCGTTGGTTACATGAGTGTAAGCACCAGAGGGCTTGAGTCTCTCTTGCCCTGCATTTCAGGACATCATTTACATCAGCGACTGTACCATTCTGATTTGTTAGTGCTCTGTACTCACTTTGCAATCGCTGTCAATGGCTAGGGAAGGAGAAGCGCAACAGAGAATGAGGCTACATCAAAGGAGTTCTCTGGTTTTGTGCTGGTGTAACTGAGAGCAGAATTTGTCTAGTCATCCTGATACACACCGATAATCCCAGATAAATGTTGCCATGCATCATGGTGTAAAATATGACAATGGAGAGAAGAGTTTAATGGATATAAAGGATCATGTGAGTTTAAAAAAAAAAAAAAAGATCAGCAGCACTGTAGAGGCTCAGTTAGATGTGCTGTGAAAGAGCAAGTTACAGCCATTCCCCACTCCCAGCTTCCCCAACTGCTGTACCCGTGGTACAGATCGAAACGATAACGCCAATAAAAAGCTGAGGAGAGTTTGAGAAGTGTCAGAATAGTAACACTGGAGTGACGCTGTTAGTTCGTTAGCATGCACAGCATACACAATCCCTGATCTGAATTAGAAGCAAATGGACCATGGCAAAGACAACTAAAAGGGTAATAAACAAAGAGCAACACAATTTAAGAAATTATATAGAAATAAAAATATCTTAAAAGTAAAAAACAAAATAAGACTGTAACAAAACACCATAATAGGATATCAGCTATTAGTTTTCTGAAACTACAGTTCAGGTTTTTTTTAGTCTTAAATTAATTGCCAGGATTACTAAACAAGAAAGCCATTAAAGGCTACAAACATACGGACACTGAGATGAAGTCTGAAAGTCAGTACCTTATTTTTCTTGATGAATGGCCACAATTTGCCTTTGGATTTGCTGCCAGGCTTGGGCTCAGATTTTCCATCCCATCTGGAATTTGAAAGGCTGGATTCCGAGACAGTGCGTTTCATTGGCTGAGTGAAGTCTTCAAAGTCAATATCTCCTGGTGGTTCAAACCCTGATTTAAAGGCTTCTATTACCAGTTGTGAATCCTGAAATGCCACAAATACAATCTATCTGTAAATATGCTGCAAACCAATAAAAAGAGGGTCTGTAAACGGAACAACAGTGTAAGAGTAGTGGAGGAAAAAGTCTCCTAGTCACAGTGAAGCTTAACAAAACCACCCTAATTGCTACTGGGTTTGTTAGCACCCAGTCCATCATTCCTAGGTAAAACATCTGAGTTCAGCATGCAAAGGTCTCATTGAGACCAACTGCTTCTTTAACCACCAATATTTTTAAATGGTCAAAGGACTAAGTACCATCTAAAGAAACAAGACGTATGTAGCACTAACACCAAATGCAGTCAGAAATCAAACAGGAAACATGGCTCACTGAAGAAGACATTGAAATGGGAGTCAAGAGATCTGAGTTCTTTTCTCAGATCTCTCACTGAGCTGATATATGACCTTGAGCAAGTCACTTCACTTTTCGGTGCCTCAGTTTCCCAGTTGTAAAATGATGCTTAATCACCTTTATAAAGTGTTTTGAGGTCCATAGATAAAAAGTGCTATGTAAATGCTCATTAGTATTCCTGTTTATTTCCCTTGAAAAAATTAAAACGCCAGTGCTTGAATGGACAGCTTGCATAAGGTGACTCAGAACACCTTTTGCATACACTCAGATTCACTAATGGGCATCCACAAAAAATCTTGTGCAATAAAAACCTTCCATTATAGAATTGCTATGCTTCCAATTGCAAGCCAGATATCAAAAGCTCTGATAAATGCTGCTGTCTTAAGGAGAACCAACTTAAATGCTAATTGGTCTTCTGCTGCTGTGAAAAGCCTTGTACCCTTCTGTCCATATTGAATTTCTGTAGACCAGAGGTTCTCAGACTGTGGGTCGGGACCCCAAAGTGGGTTGCGACCCCATTTTAATGGGGTTGCCAGGACTGGCTTAGACTTGCTAGGGTATGGGGCTGAAGCCCAAGTCCCACCGCCCGGGGCTGAAGCTGACACCCAAGGGCTTCAGCTGTGGGTGTCGGGGCTCAGGTTACAGGCCCCCTGCCTTGGGCTGAAGCCCTGGGGCTTTGGCTTTGCCCACCCCCAGCCTGGCCCAGAGGGGCTCAGGCTTTGCCCCCCATACCCTACCTGAGGTGGTGGGACTTGGGCGGGCTTAGGCTTTCATTCCCCCTCCTGGGGTCGTTTAGTAATTTTTGTTTTCAGAAGGGGGTCACGGTGCAATGAAGTTTGAGAACCCCTGCTGTAGACAATTACCTCATTCACAAACTGGCCACATATTGCATGCAATTATTTTACCTATCTATTATCAGATAATAACTAACCAAAACGGTAATGATACATAACATTCTTGTGCAGTAGATCTACAAATGCAGCAAATTTTTGGATGCAAACCTTCTAATTGCTAATGTGCGACTCACACCAATTACAGAAACGCATTTTAATCTAGCGGCTTTTCAAACAAACAGGCTGTGATTTTTAAAGGACCCTACTTTTCATGAAGCACATGGGGCCAGATTTTCAAAATTCTCTCAGCACATCCAAATCTGGCCAGAGTGCTCAGCATCCTGTGCGGGACATCCGCTGGCCACTTATTCCGGTGCCTAAATGGAAGCTGAGATGTTCTGTAAATCTGCCCTTACGTCACTTAAACAAAATCTAGCATGTACAAAATATTAATCGCTTGTGCAATGCAAACAAACTTTGGCCGAGACCATTCATAATTTTCTCCTATCATCCTTCCTTAATATACATATAATCTCTTGGCTTTTCTAGGGAGGAAGCTCTTCATTTCATACCATATGGATATTTTCTCTCTCTCAGGTCATCAGAGAAATTGTGCCTTAGTCCCTAGAGGGCTCATTAGCCAAAGGATATTAAGAATACTGCCATGTCACTGCACTTCCAAGAGAAGGGTGGTGCTTTGACCACCTTTTGTGGCTTTTGTTTGTATTCATTTGAACATATGGAAGAAGCCCAGGATGATATGCACATATCTGACCTGAATTAAGCAAAGACAAGATACAAGATTTTCAACATCACCTAAGGGGGGTTTAGGAGGAAGGGTCCCATTGAAAGCTAATGAGATCTGTGCTCATAAATCTATTAGGTGCTGTGTAAATCACCCCCATAAACCTTAAAGGCGGTACTGAAGCACTTTCACTTATTATTCAATAGTTTCACCTTAGCTTGACATTAAAACTCGCCTAATTCTAAGGATGTTTAATTATAAGCATGAAAGCAAGAGCCGGGGGGGGGGGGTAGCAAGAGATAAAAAAAAATCAGATTACATTATATACTTGTGCTTTATTCCATCCTTCTGAACCTTTCATTTCTTCTCTTTTAATTATATAATGTTCCTTCCATGTTGTCAAAACATCCTACCATTACAATGGAGCTAAAAATAACTAGCTCATGCTGCGTATCAGACAGCAAGAATGTCATAACAGGAACTCAGAAGTCCATAACAAATTAATCCCATCTATTGCCAGAGCCTGCAGAGGCAAATTCCACACAGGTTCACTTAACAGTCATTGTGGTTTAGCCTTGCAATAATGACATCTGCCTTACTAGAGTTACTATGAAAAGGAATGGAAAAAAGCAGCATGCTCCTAATAAGTATATTTAAAATACAGAGACAAATTTTATTCCCAGATAAATCCATGTACCTCCCCATTGATTTTAGCTGGAGTTCTGCAAGCTGAGGAGAAGGCAGAATTTGATTCTTAGCAAGTATACTACTTTTGAACAAGTGGAATAACTAAATAAATTAAGCCTGAAAAACTGGCAGCTTTGGAGGTGGACAAGAGTGTCTTTCAGTTTTCTTTCCAGCTAAGGTGTAATGAATATTAAATATATCCAATATATCCTGTCAGTTCTTAACACTGAATAATGAAGTGGAACAAAAATGGTTTTCCAGAACTCTCACAAGGAGAAGTCCCCACATATATTTCAGTGCTAGGGAACAACTACATAGACAAGGACATTCAGTTCTGCTTTGTGCTCCTTTGATTCTTGAACATAGTCTCTGAAAATCCATTAGTGGATGGCAAGAAGAGGAATTCATGCACTTTTATTTTATTATGAAGCAGCACCTCTATCACACCTGCTAGAATCCACATGATGAATGGCTTAGCCACTCTGTAACTGAGGTTTCCTTAACGCAAATGTTGATAGCAACATATTTTTAATGTCTCCACTTTGGCAATTCTAGCCCATGATGGCTCTTCATTTTTAATACTTCCCAGTCATCAGTGTGTAGGCAGATGGAAAGGAGATGGGTGTGACATTTTGATGCAGAAAGTAGCATCAGATATAGTAGCATCATTACTGTCACTGTGTGAGCACACACATACCAGAGGAACAGATGGGATCTAACGGAGTACGCACAGAACGGGAAGACTGGGGCTGCCAATCCCCGCTCTCACACAGCAACCTCAGTGGGCTTCCTCAAGTCATGTCAGGTATGTGCAGACCTCTGAAGATCAAAGGCACAATACAAGCGGTATTACACACAAGGCAATCACAACTGTGGTGCTGCCTATGGAGTTCACCCAATTATGTTTCCAGCAGAATAAATACATTGCAATGCTGGGTGCCACCTTCTTATTTACTACATGTACAGCACAATTTTAGTACTATAAATTGTAGACTTCATAGTTGCTGTATGGAACAGTATTATTTTTATAGATATTTGTAATACTAAATGTACTGAATTAGGTAAAGAGCCAGGAGATCCTCAGATGAAGTTCACCAAAGAAGTACAAAGTAGTATATAATACTCCTAAAATAGCACCAGTCATGGCCTTGCTATCAGCCTTTAACTTTTTAATGCCAAAAAGAACAAGCATTAAAATCTTAAAGATCCCTACATTATTCAAACGAGAGTTAATTTGAGATACTTTGGTACAAACGGCAGTGTTGATCATGCCTCTGATTTTTTTCATGTGTCTCACAATATTTGGTATTTTACTTAAAGCCCCAATTCCAGGAGTTACGTTATTACACGAGAATATCAGCTTTCATTTTAAAAAAACAACCACCAAATTTCTAGCCATCAGGGTTATGTAGAAAGCTAAAAAACATGGCTCAAGTGCACCCAGAAGGCTCAAAACCAAAAGCTAAATGAAAAGAACCCCACATTTATTATCTTTAACAATCTCATGATTTTTGAGACCTGTACTTGAGGTTGGGAATACTGTACTTGTGCTTGTGATGAACACAATGCCAAAGTTTCTTGCATCTGAGAACTCCTGTCTTATCTCTGCACTGATTACATATGAAATCTCACAGTCTGACTTACACAAAGCAGGGTTGCTCTTTTCCTGCCAGGGCAGGTTTTGAGTCTTGGCTTGTGTTCCTTTAACCACATACTATCAACAGTTCTCCATGCATTCAGCCTTGCCTGAATCTGACCTGTGTTGGCTCATTTTCAAAGCTGAATCCAGCCCAGATCCAGGTAGGCTGTCTAACTCCACACTCAGAATTTAGCATTTCCATAATCATGAGAATAATTAGAACAAACAAATTTCTGCAACGTTCGGTATGATTTGTGGTTCTGTTGAAAAGCTAGAGCAAACATTTCTGCCACATAAGAATTGACCACTAAATATCTATCTGTGATAATACCCTTCATCTTCTAATTGATGCTGAAACCTATTTACTAAGGCCTTGTCTACACTAAAGAGTTAAGTTGACGATCATATGCGGCTTTAATTACATCAGTTGTCCATGTCCACAGAACAATCCATAGTTGGTGCTCTGGCATTGCATCATGGGTAGCTATCTCACTGTGTAACCAGCCACCCTCTATCACTGGAAGAGCTGGGAACAGATTGCAGTGCATCATGGAGGAATGCTCACCATCTCATGATGCAGTTATTTCCGTCCCATCATTCCATGCGCTTCCGACTTCGTTTCGCGCCATTTTTGAATAGCCCCTGTAAACTGTGCCCGTCATCTCTGCCTGAAAGCATGGATCCTGAACTGCTGACTAGTTTGGTGATGAGCATTATGAACACAACGCAGCTGGTCCTGCAGTATTTCATGAGCAGGGATACAAAGTGAATCTGTGGTGCCTGCCCTGCTGTGTGCAATGGAAAGAAAGAATTCAAGATTACAGCTGGCAATCATGGAGCAGCTGCACAAGGTGGACTATTGGTACTGGGCTTGGGAAACAAGCACTGAGTGATGGTATAGCATCATAATGCATGTACGGGATGACGAGCAGTGGTTTCAGAACTTTCAGATGCGCAAAGCCATCTTCCTGGAACTGTGCGTGGAGCTCGCCCCTGCCCTGTGGCACAAGGATACCAGAAGGAGAGCTGCCCTGACAGCGGAAAAGTGAGTGGCAATCACTGTGTGGATGCTGGCAAATCCAGACTGCTACCAGTCAGTCGCATATCAGTTTGGAGTTGGAATGTTCACCATAGGGGTTGCAGTGGTGCAAGTTGCAGGGCCATTAATTGCCTCCTGCAACAAAGGACTAGACTCTGGGTAATGTGCCGGAAATAACTGATGGCTTTGCAGCAATGGGATTCCTTAACAGCAGTGGAGTGATCGATGGCACGCATATCCTAATTTTGGCCGCAGATCAAACTGACACCAATTTGGGTTGGTCAGGGAAAGTTCATGACATACGCATCTTTAGGAACACTGGACTGTATAGAAATCTGCATACTGGGACTTTCTCTCCAGACCAGAAGATTCCAATGGGAGATGTGCAATGCCCACCCTGCCAACTCCTTGCTCCTGTGGCTCATGAAGCCTTACACTGGGAACCTAGACAGTAGCAAGGAATGCTTCAACAACAGGCTCAGCAGGTGACAAATGAACACTGAATGTACCTTTGGCAGATTAAAAGGTTGCTGGTGCTGCCTTTTTGGCAGATTAGACCTCAATGAGGAAAATATTCCAATGGTCATAGCAGCCTGCTGTGCTCTGCATAACATTTGCAAAATGAAGGGGGAAAAGTTTCCCCAAGGGTGGAGTGCTGGGGTGGATTGGCTGGCTGCTGCTTTTGAGCAGTCAGATACCAGGGCAATTAGAGGGGCTCAAGGGGGCGCTATTCGAATCAGGGAGGCTTTGAATGAGCATTTTGACTATGAGGCCCAGTAATGTGTTTTTATCTGATGCATTCAGACAGACAGTGTTTACTTGCCGCCTTGAATGACCCCTGTAATGCTTGTTTCCTGAGCTTTAATTGTAGTGAGCAAATGTTCCTGCCTATAGCCACTGTTATTTGAATTTTAGCAGCAACTATGATGTGCATGACACAAATAAAGACTCATTTTGTTTCAAAGACTATACTTTAATTAAAGGATAAAACATTATTATGTTTTTGGCAAACTGGGGACATGGCAATGAAGAAGTGTCTCTCGGTGAAGCCTCTCCAGTTGTGTGCAACTCCAGCTTTCATCATGAAACTAGGCTCTCGGGGTGGAGTGCAAGGGGTACTGCGACGGAAGGGGAACATACAAGGAATGTGTTGGGGAAGCTTGGGAAGGACATGGAATGGCACTCTGTATTAGCTGCAGAGGGAATCGTGCATGGATGTGCTCAGGCTGCAGCACTATGAGGGACTTGAGCCTCACTATCTGGCCCTCCAGTAGCTTTATAATCCACTCTTGTTCATCTATTATCCGCTCCTGACCCAGTCTCCTTTCCAGGCTGTCCAGCCTGAGTTTTTCATTAACTGGATGGTTTGTGAAGAGAGAGTCACTACATGCACCTAGGGAGAGTATTCTGAATATTGGCACCTTTTCCCAAAGGCTTGGGTAATCGAACCCGATATCTCACTTCTGAGGGTATCCCAGGCTGCAAGGGTGCATCTCTGCATACGTGCAGTTTCAGATCGGGTCCGTATGTTGCTCACCTATATGCCACTTTGGTCCCTGCAGAAATAATTGCCTGCTGGCACGGCAAAATTTCCTACAGCGGGGGGGACAGACAAGGAAGCTTTGCCAAGGAACCTTCAGCAGAGGATTGCAGAGTACCTACACGAAAGTTTCCTATGGAGGATTCCCAAGACACCCCAGTGTACATTAACAAACTTTTCCGCAGGGCCCCCAATGCGTAGCAGCTTATGCTTTGTTGTTAATTTCTATCCCTTATCCCTTCTCTATCATATAACAAAGTAAATGAGAACTCAATCTCCTATCACTGTGCAGTACCAAAGCAAAAGGTATGCTTACCAAAGCTTGCCTCTCCTGCTTCATGTGAGCCAGAGAGCTGGGTCTGGCTAGACCCCTCCAGAGTGAAAAAATAGATCCTGGCTTGCCACGCCACTGGACAATTCTGTTGCATGTCCCACACATTCCTCCAACTCCACTTCCTCATCCACCACTTCATCCCAGGGTTGACTCCACTGGCTGCTGCCTCCAGCCTGAAGTATCCATAGGGCTCTTGGTGGTGGTAGTGGTGTCACCACCAAGGATGGCATGCAGCTTCTTGTAGAAGCAGCATGTCTTTGGTGCTGCACCAAAACAACAGCTGGCCCCCTTGCCTTCTGGTATGCCTGCCACAGCTCCTTGATCATAGCATGGCACTGCTGCATGTCCCTTTTGTGTCCCTTGTCCTGCATGCCATGAGCAATCTGCCCATAGATATCAAAGTTCCTACGACTTGAGCAAAACTGCAACTGCACAGCCTCCTCTCCCCACAGACCCAGCAGATCCAACAGCTCCGGTGTACTCCATGTGGGAGCTCATCTGTTGCAGAAAACCAGCATGGTCACCTGGGAAGATGCTGTGTGAATAGTCTATGCCATCCAAACAGAAAGTGAAAAGTTCAAAAATTCCCAGGCATTTAAATGGGGGAGCGGCACATGGATGTGTACCTTCAGGGCAGCGGAGTTCAAACTGCTGACCAGTGCGCTCACGATGGGCATTGAGGGACACTTCCTGGAGGCCAATTAGGGCAACATAAACAAGTGCTGTCTCTACACTGACGCTGCGTCACTCTAATTATGTTGCAAAAAGCTCTATGCCTCTTGTAAAGGTGGTTTTATTTTGTCGGTGTAGCAGGGGAGTTACATCAGCGAGAAGAGCATTTCAGTGTGTACACCTCCACTGCTTTGCTGATGAAAGCTGACTTTTGTCGACAATACTGTGTAGTGTATACAGGCCCTAACAGTCACATCTTTAGAATACAGCATCTTATCTAAATACAGCCAAACCAAACGCTTATGTATAGAATGCATGTTAATGGAGTAAATTTGGTAAAAGCAACGTTTCCTTCTTAAAAGACAAATGACCCTATGGATTAATTTGCTAAACAAATACATCCGTGAGAAGAACAGATTTTTCTCTGTAACAAGACAAAACAACTATCCTTCATAAAATAAAACATGAACTAAAGCTATCCTTACTTAACATGTGATAGAGGAACACCTTTTCTGTGCACTAACTGGATTTGGGTGCAAGTTTTGTGTTTCAAATTCTTTCTTAACAGTTTTCAGAGCAAGCAATTTGGGGCAGGGACCATCTTTATGTTCTGTGTCTGTACAGTGCCTAGCACAATAGGGTTTTAGCTCCCGACTTGCGCTCCTAGGTTTTATTATACAACTAATAAATAATAAAGAACACAGGAGAAAGAAGAAGATACCACATTCAACACTTACATTTTTCTGATCAATTGATTCTGCTGCCTTCGTTATTCCGTCCAGACACTTCCCAATTATTGGGATCACCTGGCGGTCCACTTCTGCATAGGTTTTCATGCATTCGCCTATCCTCACTATCCTCCTTTCCTCCATCTCTTGTATTTTCTGAAACATTACATTTCACTTTGATCAAACATCAAAAGTTATTTCACAGTTTCAATTAATTTTAATTTCTGCAACAAAACAGCTCCTGTTATATCAGTTGTTTAAATAAGACTTTAAACGGAGGCAAATTAAGATAGTTATTCTCATGTAATGTATAGTTTAGTGATATCGGCGATCAAAGGACGGCCTCAGAGTAATCTCCATATTACGTTACAATGTTTACATCAGGGCATCTCAATATAGGCACCCTATTGATCACTGCAGAGAGCACCAAGGATCTTCAGTTCCATTGACCTCTGGTTTAGGACACAGGAAAACCAGATGTTGCATATTCCTGTTATGATGGATTACAATAGGAGGCACAGTGTGTGTCCAGGTGTCAAAGGTGCATGTTTCATGTTGAAACATAAGACCTGATAGGACACTGACTGCTGAGAACCACCCCCCCCAACTCATTTTTTTCCTGTTAAACTGCGACCCAACCACGATCAACAGAAAAATGAAACAACTGCAGGAAAGAACACACTGGTACCATTCTTTTAAAAGTAAAACAGCTCTCTGAGTGCTATTTTAACACTTAAAGCAAAGCAAGGGAATTTTCTGGAGCACTGGTAATGCACAGGCACCCAAACTATGCTTAGCCAAGGATGTAAGTTCAATTCAGCGCTTACCAGATCCAAAGTTTTATGGTCTCTAAAGGCCTTGTAAGAAGGGTATACATGGCCTGGGGATGCTGCTTTTTTTAATAACACAAAATGCCTTGGAATAATTTATCCTAGACAGTGGCTTGAATGACCATGAATAAAGAGCACAGTAGTTTTAACTTTCTCTCTGCAGTTTTAACTTTCTCTCTGCAATGTCTTTCTTGGCCATCATCTGACATTTTTAGTCAACTTAATCAAACTGTAAGCACTTGCCTCTTTGACATCCATTAAGCTATTGCCCAACATGAACATGGTATAAATCTAAACATCTTTGAAATCTAGGTATGAAAACAGGTCACAAAGGAGCGTAAGGTTTTATAGATGACAATACTCTCAGTTGATTCGTGCCTCAACATTGCAAGCAATGCTCTCATTCCCCAGCTGCAAGAATGTAGAGTGTAATAAAACAAGACTATGAATAATGTCATCAGGCATGCCCCTTCCTGCCATAACATCTAGCAGACTCCCACCTCCCACATTATCAATCAGTCTGGTAGCTAGCCCAGAGGTCAGAGGGAGTTTAGTAGACTGAGCTCCATAACATCTCTTTGGATTCGAAGGAATTGTTGCTCCCACCAAAGAGAGCAACTACTTCTTTTAGAGATCCTGGGTTGCTGCATCATGTCCAGTGTCTGCTAATGCGGTGCTGTGGCTTCTGCAGAGCAGAGAACTGGTATCACAGAATTAATCTGGCTTACCAATGCATTGTAATGCATCTAGTCGATGTAGCCACACCAAGAACACAGGCTGCTGTAAGTCAGTACTATGAGATCTCACCTGGAAGATGTTTGGTATGTGCGTGTGATAATGTTCGCGTTGCTCGTGGTTAAATTTCTGAAGAATGGATGAGTATTCTCCTTTGCTGTCTTCTGCCATTTGATGTCGTGTTTGTGCTTGCTGTCTTGCCTGAGGAAAAGCCAAAGGAACATTATACTTTACACTATTTAGAGGTAAGTTGTACCAGACTAGGACGGTATGGTTTTAGCCACTCCAATTTTATTCCTACTGCATTTACCACTATTCAGCACACACTAAACTTTGGGGGAAACATTAGCAGCTGGATCTTTGCATACTTTCCATTTTTACTGTCTCTCTTTGTTCATTCTCCTCCTCCATTAAATCTTACCTGCTCCAAGTATTTGTTCCAAATTTGCACAGCCAAAACTCATATTCCTTGTTTTTCCTTTTCATGTTCTCACTTTTGACGTCCAGGAATTTACTCTGCACTTTGCAGGACCTTGCCTTTTCTAAATACTGTGAATAGTTGGGCCCAATCCCGTGAACCTTCTGTGCTTTGAGATCTCATTGAAATCATGGGAGGTAGGCACTTGGAAAGCTTGCAATACCAGACTCTTTAGAATGGTGTTCTTAGTTTGACTAAGGAGATAATGGTTATTATGGCCTAAACATGCCTTCGGGTCTGACATCTCCACTCATTTTCATTCTTTATTATCTGAGAAAGAAATCTTGTACCATAGCTGTAATTTTACTGCTCAGTTTATTCCTCCAATTCCTATGCTGCAGTTTACGTTTGGGCAGCTGATCTCTTCTACTCTCACCAATATTTCTTTCCATGCACATGTTTGAATTCTGTGATCATCCCCTTATTCCCATAACAAGACTGTCACAGCTGTAGCTCATCCAGGACTCTCTTCCTTACCTCTGAACTTCTCTTGACATATATGGCTAGTCTTCCCACTCCACCCCAGGCCTGCTCAGATGTTTTCTGCTCGCCTCTGAACAACCTACTTCCCAGTTGGCCAGCAAAGATTTTTTTGCTTCCCCACACTAGAACCAATACCACAATGCTGGAATCCTTTGCATACGTGATCCCACCATGCTCTTCCCAGTGCTTCCGCATTTACAGAGATGCGCTTCCTTGAGTGACCCCTTTCTTCATATTTGCTGATCTCTCTCTCTCTCTTTTTAGATTCTCCTTCCTGAGGCCTTCTGTCACAATATTATTTTCCTCTCTATCTACCCCATCTGTTTATTTCAGCTGCCTTTTCCTTCCTCGCTGTTCGCCTTTGCACAGCATCCCTCCCTCCCTCTCTCACTCTGCACTCTATATGCCTTTGCCTCCTATCCTGTGTTCACTTGTTCACTCTCCTCCTGGTTTCTATTCTCAGCCGGTGCATTGTTGCCTGTTCTGCTCCGATGTAGCGCACCTCACCTGTATATGCTCCCATCTGTTCCAAAAAGAGTTTCATGTCCCTGGACCAAATGCTGCTCTCAGAAAAGTAGATGGGAGTTTTGTCATTGATTTCAGTGGGATCAGAATTTGGCCATGTACACCTACACCCTCCTGACTGCACTAGCTCTTCAGGTATCCAGGCGTGCTCCTAATCTGACCCTTTTTACCTAACCCTTGGAGCATAGCTGAAAATATTTTTGGAGGTTTTGAATTTTAAGATTCATTCCTAAAATACTGCCAGGTTTGATCACTCATTCTCTCCCAAAACAATCCTATTAGAACAGTTCAGAATTGGGTTACCCTGTGAACTGTTCCAGGCAGACAATAGTTTCCTGACAATAAATCCACATAAAATACCAAATCATGAAACATTTTACGCATGATAAATGGAAAGTAACAAATTGTGCCAGAAGATTTCAGATCTCCTCTTGCAGAGAAATGAACCTGTTCCTCATCTATCCATCCAGCTCATAGCTATCACCTAATTATTTATTTCACTCAGTTCTGCAATTTCTTTTGCAAGCACATTTGATTGTAAAACTTTCCTGGATTCATTTTATCTTAGTTTCATAAAATGATTTAAGAAACCCAGTGAGAACTCATTGGGCATGATGAGCATGCCAAGAGCCAAAACAGTAGCATTTAATGCAAAATACCATAATTAGAAACAGATAAGTGAACTAAATCAAAGAAAACAGCCATATGCAATGCTCCCAAGATTCTTCAACTTTCTGCTAATTATGGTAAGCAAGCATGTATGTCTTCAGGAATTTTATTTATATGCAATGAAATCCCTAGAGGCCGGTTCAGTTGTTTTTCTACATGAGAGCTATATTACTTATTATACACACATATTTGCATTAAATTTGATTAAGGAACAATTATTGCTACATTTTTACACTGAAAAAAAAAAACAATATAAAAATGAAGTCACCCATACAAAAATCTGCCAGGCTATAACAGTAATGTAAGATTGTCCCTTCCCCTACCTCTTACTCATGGTCCAGCTGCTATAGATCAATATTCACTTATGAATCCCATTCTGTACAGCCATCTAAGAGCAATCCATTGTTTGAGCTAAGTTCCATGGACAGCCCAGTTCTGTTTACGCAAGCTGCCGTTATCTCTTGACTTCATCGTTGAAACATAAGACCAGTAATTCATGAATACAGATTTAGGGCCTGATCCTGCAAATCACTCCCAAAAGGAGGCCCATTAGTTTCACATGAATAAAGTATCTCATACCTAAATGTTTGCAGGACAGGACCCATAGTTTTCAACGTGAGTGTAAGTGCCCCAAAATATAAGAACACAGCAGATGAGTAACTAGAACCGGTTACATTCCAAAACAAGAATTCCGATCTGAGAGCCACAGTAACGTTATTGTTCCTCTTCACCTTTTTTTTGCATTGGGCAAGCTCAAGACATTTTAAATGTTTTTCCAGTGAGGTATTTTGATCTTAAAATAACATATAAAAATGCCTGGAATTTTTTAAATTATTACTACTAACATCACCACTTTAATATTAACAGAGTTATATTTTATAGCTCTGTTCTTGTACTCCGGTGGGAGTTACAGAATAATAAAAATATGAGTTGGGGACATTACATTTCAGATTCAGACTCCTCATGGATGCAGTAGTCTAGAGCTGCAGGCACTGAGTCACACAGGAGAGGGAATCATAGGAATAATTTAAAGGTGAACTGCACAGGAAATAAAATACAAAACTAATTTTATTTTTATACTGCTCACTTATACATAAAGAAATCTCCAAAGAGATGGAGTTTTTTCCTACTTCTTTTTTACATTAGAAAGTTCTGGTTTTGGCTTGGCTTTTCCTAAAGGGCAGGCTTTGGAAGACCAGATCCATGACCTCAGAAGTAAGTGTTTGAAACCTGAGCGGCAGCTTTTTCAACTTTTTCTCCGTTCTCCTTTCAAGTGGGCAGGGTCCATAGAACCAGAGCTCAGGTTTAAACCTCCAGATGTGAAGTCACATTCCAAGTGAAGTCTTCCAAAGACTGACAGAATTCTCCAGAAGAGAAAATATATGTCAAGACTAGATAGTTACAATATAACCAAAGAACAACAACAAATTAGGTAATCTTTATACATCATAAAGAAGCAATAAAGAGCACACGCAGGTTTGTTTTGGTTTTTTTGCTTTGCACCTCACCTGTCATGCTGAAAGCTAATGAGGCCCCCTCTTCATGGAATCTCTTTTCCAATATTAGTTTATGGGCCCCCAAATAAACATGCATATGAAGCATGCTGCCTACTTCTTAGCTGTCCTTAGTCTGCTTTTGCTAAAGCAATTCTTTCTTAAAGCTCATATGCAACAATAAAACCTAAAGGTCATAGGTGCAGCACTTCTAATTAAGAGACAATTTCTTAAAAATTGAACTGCAGCCTGATATCTGCTGCATTGTTAGTCTTTTCAGCCCCATATCAGCCAGGACACAATAAAATCCAGATTTCGATCAAAACCACAACTCAGATTTTAGTGTTCATTTATTTCAGAGTCATGCTTTCTATAAATACCTGAGTTATGAATGAAGGATGAGGCAGATCTGTAAGTCCAGATCTTCAGCTAGTGTAAACTGCCATAGCTTTATCCGACTTTGACAGAGCTATTCCAATTTACACCAGCCAGGGATCTAGCCCATTAGAACTCTCTCTAGCATAGGAGGTGCACAAAACTACCATTATTTCTGCCTGAATGATGCTTCCTTTCTCAGCTTGCCACACTAGATCTTGATGGTAAGTGGGAAGAACTTAATTGAATGGCATTTCCAGTACTCAGTAAAAAATACAGCATAAAATGTCCATGTAAGAGGCTGGGTTTATTTTGCCATGATGATGATAAACATTTGTAAAGTTAAAATAAAACAAAGGATTATGTGATGCATTTTAATGGCCTGATTTTTAGAGGTGCTGAGTAGCTGCAACCCACATTGACAGCAATTGGAGCTGTGGGTACTCAGCACTTTAAAAAAAAAAAAAAAACAACCAGGCTTACGTACACAGATTTGTCTTTCATGCTGAAAAACAAACTGAATAGCTGCACAGTTTGGCAACAGCACTTTTGCCTGTCTCTACCAGCTAGCAGGAAAAAACAAACCCTGTGGTATCAAACTTATTTTTGCCACATTTCCTGCACCAATTTTCTATCTAACCATTGAATTGCATTAACAAGACTTGCACACAGCAGCTACTGGTTGTTCCAGATGCTTGTAATGATCCCAACAAACCTTTGGAGATGGGGAAAAAGGTGAGCTAAATGGGTGGCACTGGAGGTGAGATCAGTTATGGTCTACAGTCTTTTATGGGTGAAGTACTTCATTCAGAAAAAGATTCCCCCCCACCCCTTTAAATTTAGGAATTAAAAGAATTTCAAACCTGGCAAACATGTTTTTCTGATGTAACATGGGTTACAGGGCATATCTGAGTCTCACATGAGGCTACTTAGAACAGCTACTTTTAAAAGCTATACTCCAAGAATTTTTTTTCAGTTTAGCAACAAAGAGTGCATTCTTGTATTGGATGGACACTGCATATTAGTGCTGGAAAATTTTCCTAGATTTATCAATAATTTTTGCATGCATGCAGTGTAATTTAAGTATCTGACCTCTAACTAAAACATAGTACTTTATAATGGAAGACTCTTTGAATTCCTTTTATTATATCAAGATTTTTTTTAAAATGCTCATGTTGTGAAGGTGAATTGGAAAAGTAAAGAATACTGGCGTAAAGATGTAAATTCCAGGTACTGAGTTTCTTGGAATGAATGCTGAGATGTAACATATGAAATAGGCTAAACTGGAGTTTTTGAACAGGCAGCCGGGGTTTTGTCATACTGTACTTTGTCCAACTCCCATTGAAGACAATGTAACTGACTTCAATGGATTATGGACATAACCCTTTTACGATTAGCATTCAGAAATTCTGTGAGGAACAAGAAGTTATTATTATGTTATGCCATTACAATAATGTGTCTTAGAGAAGTTTTTAAAAAATTAATTACATTATTCAGACTATGTCACATCCCCCAGTATGGTTCTGTGTTCTAGAAAAACTGTCAATTAGTTTTTTTGAGGGGTGATCAAATTTCTCCTATCCTATTTACCATTTCAGTCTGCAGTAAGGATGAAGAATGAAGCATGTTTTGTTGAGAACAATTCAAGGGAACTTTTCAAAAGACACTTTCCAGAAACAGCAAAAGGGTTGATAGATATATTGTCTTTTAGGTTTACACAGGGAAAACATAACTCCCACAGGCTGTTGTCGTAGAAGGCAAATGAATAACTGAAAAAGGAAAAAAAAAATCTCCCCACAAAAAAAAACGGTCTCCAGGGTACAATGAGTGAAACAGTCCAACTTCTCAGCAGTTGGTCTTGTCCGGAAGTGCAGAGTTTCCAGTTAAAAGTTTGATGGAGTTTTAAAAAAAATTTTGGGCAGACAAGTGTGTAAGATGAAGCAGCGTCAGGTTGCTGCCTGCAACCTGGCAGGTTGCTGCCAAACAATAGATCTGTCTTTGATAAATGTAAGACCAGACTGAAATGCAAATATGAACAAGAAACTTCAAAATAGGTTAATGATAAAAGCATGCTAAGAAATACTTCACAATTTCAGGAATGTTTTCAGTTGTTCCTATAACATTTCAGACACAGTGCCTGATGCTGCAACACAAACGGTGAGTCACTGCTTATAACTGCAAGTATTCATTATCAGGAAGTGCAATGGGACTTCCCGTGGTATCAGTATCATCAGTAGAGTTTACAAGACTATAATCCATTTTTAACGTTACAGTTTATGGACAAATAGTCCTATTGACTTCGGTCCCAACTCAACAAGGTGCTTGAGCACATCTCTAAATCAATGGGACCACTCACAACCCTAAAATTAGGCATGCATTTAAGTCCCTTGCGAAAACAATCCATTAAGTGGGACTGAGTGAGTATGAGTTTCATAACTGGGTCCTATGTCACAATACTTTATAAATTATTTTCAAGTAGTATATTATTATCCATTGTTATTTATTCTTTTTTTTAATTTATGGGACCAATCCTGCAAACACACGAGTATTATTATTTGTTTTACTGTTGCACCTAGAAGCCCTAGTCATGGCCGAAGACCATCATTCTTAGGCACTATACAAACAAAGAACAAGTAACTTTGCTCACATGATTAGACTCAGCTGGTGAAATCCTGACCTCATTAAAGATAGTGGGCATTTTGCTATTGACTTCAACAGGGCCACGGTTTCAGCCTTTGACTTTCGTGCTGGAAGGATCAGGTCCTATTATTAACTATTATGCCATAAGCATTTTGACCATCTCATCAAGTAAGCAGGAAATAGGTTTTCAACATTTTATTTCCTTGGGGAAAGTAAAAGGAAAACAGATTGTTACTTTCAATCATTAGAAGGAAGAAACCTAACAAGCAGTGAATCCCTGAAAACCCTTGGCTGAATGTAGCCAAATACAAACAAGCAAACAGCTGATAGGGAGGACTAAAGCTTCATTATCAAACCCTGGCAAACGTTATCTAGTGCATTAGCACTGCATGTAGTTCTGCCAGCTTATCCGAGCACACACTAATGAGAGATACATTAGAACAATAAAATACCAAATAAGGCTCTAATGAGTAAGACAGATTTGATTTATAGAGTTCAGAAAGAACCACCAGCATTACAAAGCTGCAACACAAATCCCAACCCCAGTTCTTTAACTGTTCTGGTCCCAGCTACACTGCAAACAAAAGTTCATGTTCATACACATGCCAGACAGGTACAAGCACAGTTAGTCCTAGGACTACCTACTCCCTACCAATTGGGTGGGTAAGTCTGACAATCAGAGAAAGGATGGACTTGTGGTTAAGGCATTGTTCTGGGATTTGGGAGATCTAGTTTCAGTTCCTAGCTCTGCCACAGGCTCCCTTGTGTAACCTTTGGCAAATCTCTCAATGCTTCTATTCCCCACCTACAAATGGGGATAACTATAATTCCTTTCATCCATTTTTCGTCTGTCTTGTCCATTTAGACTGTAAACCCTGCAGGGCAGGTACTTCTTTCACTGAGTGTCTGTACAGCACTTAGTCTAACAGGACCCCAATATTGTTTGGAGCCTGTCAGTGTTACAGTAAAACAAATAATAAAAAACAACAGCAACAACCACCACCCAATGGTAGTAAATATGCACAAAGAAGAGTACCAAGATTCATCCATACTGCTCGGTGGCCTTATTGAATCAATCACACCTTGAAACCAGAAGTCCATCTCCCTACAACAGTGGTTCTCAAGCCTCTGTTTATGGAGCATAATAGTCTGCAGCAACATTTCCGGGGGTCTGCAGAGTGAAACACAGGGACAGCTGGGATGTCGAAAGAGAAGTCGATCCAGGCACGTATGAAGTGGCATGCAGCATAAATAATTTGGAGAACCACAGCAACATTATAACACCTATTTGTAGGTCCAATTTATTACAATAAAAACAGGTGTTCCTCTTCCTCATTGTTTGCAAGCATTTGAAGGTTTGGAACTGTGGCTGATAAAACTCAGATATGTGGTGCTCTGTTTAGCTGCAGTAAAATAAGCAAACTAAATTCTGGGCTACATAAATAGGAGTAGATAATATAAACAGTAGAAATTATTCCAGCACTGAGGGATGAATTAGATCATATTTGGAGTACTATGCACACTTCTGGTCATCTTACTCTAAGAAGAATTTTACAGACAACATACAACCACAAGGCAGGACCAATGGAAGAAAAGAAATTGCTAGTATGAATTGTTAACCTTGCATTATTTTATATTTATGGCTAAAAATTATTGACTGCAAAATGTTGATTCATAGGCTAGCTTACAAACAATGTGCAAATTCCTGAGCTCTTGACCCCACTTTTACTTAGTCCTTATTCAGTCAAAATACCCACTCAATTCACTCAAAGTGCAACTGAGTAAGAATTATTATTATTTGTATTAACATAGCTCCTAGGAGCCCAATAAAAATGGAGTAAGATGGTCCCAAGCATCTGACACAAAGTTAACTAATCTCACATAGTATAATAGTCCATGCCTTATTATTACATCCCTAATGAAAGTTTTTTGCCCCACATTTGATCTTTACCAATTCAGAAGTTTGCAGTTTACATATTTTCCCCCAGTACTGTACTTTGTAATATAAAGTGAGGAAATGTCTAAGGAGGATGCATTTTTATAAGATGCTCAAATGGCCATTTAGTGAAAAACTGTTGTGGTGTACAGCTGCTAACAGAAAGGAGATGACGCCAAATGGATATGCTGACATAACATCCAAAAGCATCTGATGTTTCCATTACTTGCTCTCCTCTTAGAAGAGCCAACACAAATTCTGTACACAATACATGAGGGTATTTACAAAATACAGCTGCTTCTTCCTGTTAGGGTGACCACATGTCCCGATTTTATACGGACAGTCCCGATATTTGGGGCTTTTTCTTACATAGGTGCCTATTACCGCCCATCCCGTCCTGATTTTTCACACTTGCTATCTGGTCACCCTACTTCCTGTACTTACCCAGAGACACTGTAGCCATTAACCCTTAGTTGACCAGAAAGCAAAATTCATAAATTAATTATGAGTCGAAGTGGAAAAGCAGCTGTTAAAAATCACAAGACTGTCTGTCAGGTAATAAATAAACTGTAAATAGGACTCACCGTTAGAGAACATGCAAATAACTATCTGGAAAGAATCAATGCTTTCATGTACAGCCCTGCCTGTTGGGAAACAAGCACTTAGAAAGAAGGTGTGTTGGTATAAACTGAGCAATTCACATTAGGCTTAATCCCACAGATCTCATAAAAGACATTACCAGGGCAAAATCCTAGTGAAGTCAATGGGAATTTGGCCTGAGTAACAAGTGAGTAAGGATTGCAGAGTTTAGCCCAGCTTCATGTTTAAAGCAAGAAAAAAGCAGCTGCTTATTCACCAAAGGTGAAATTCAGTTTGTGCAGAGGACCAGAGGGCAAGTCCAAGTCCTGTGCACCACTTACCTCCCGCATAAGCACTTAAATGGTGCATAGGCTGTGTGTCTGAGCTGTGTAGAGGTGAATTTCAACCAGATTGCATATTTTGTTTGCATTATTGATTTACTGGTATAAATTCACAGCAGACAAAGGGGTTGGGGGGGGGAGAAGAGAGAAGCTAGGGGTTTGGGATTATTTAATACAAAGGGTGAAATAATTTTCTCTGTGTTAAACAGATTTTTAAATAGTGCAAGATTTTTCCATCTTTTTATAATAATAAAAACAGAACCCTAAATTTTCCAAAGCAACTAGTGATTTGGTGCTGCATTTCTTAGTGCTCAACTGGAGTTACCTTAAAACGGGCCTGATTTTCAGAAGGCAGATGGCTCAGCATTTTCTGAAAAACAAGGCCCTTTAAAGGTTTGTCTACACTGCTTCTCAAAACCCATCACAGTGAATCTCAGAGGCTCAGTCTTCAGACTTGGACTCATGCTATGGTGTTCAAAACAGCTGTGTAGACGGTCTGGCTCAGGCTAGAGTGAGGCTCTGGAACCCATTCCCCTCCCCAGCTTCAGAGCCCAAGCTCCAACCTGAGCCCAAATGCACACACAGCAGTTTTTAGTGCCATAGCACGAGCCGGAGTCTGTAGACCCAAGCTCTGAGACTCACTGCCATGGGTTTTAAAATGCAATGGAGACATACCCTGAGGGGCCTAAGAACTGGGACACCCAGAATCCCTAGTCACTTTGGAAAATTTAGTCCTGAAGCTCTTGATGGGGCAAAACCTCTGAAATGCACATTACTGCTATTCATCTGCGACTCTGGAGAAGTTTCCTCTGTGGCTTGTTTGCAAGGTTTTTTTAGCCGGTATACATCTTATCTCACTTTATTATGACTTGACTATTGTTCAGACAATGTGAACTGTAAAATGACAAATGAAGGGAAGCTTTAAACACGGATCAGAAGTCTTTCCATGTCCCTCAGATCTTCTGTAAAAGCAGCTCTGTATGTACAGGATAATAACAATTTATAAATTCTTAATGAAAAGGGCCCCAGCCCACAGGCTGAGAGAGCAGCTAACACTGCTGGTCCGCCTCCTTTTGTAAAGGCAAGAAGAGCTGCTTCTCCAAGGAATCCCTCTAACTGGCAGCCTTTGCAGATCTATACATAATGGGACTCTGCCAGTGATACACTGACTATTTGATGCAACAATAACGGACACTCCTCCTACAAGGAGAAATAACATGGTCAGTTTTAACACAATCAAAAGAGCCTAGGAGCATCTGGAGGGAGCAGGGGGGATGTAAATTTCAGACCCCACTGACAGCATTTTATTGTAATTACTTTTATTGACGAGAAAACAAAATAATATAATGATTTAAATTGTTTTGTGTGCTTTTATCCTTGCAGGCTGACATTAAATCACTCTGAAATATCTTATTTCCCTTGGTTATTTGCAATCAACCCCATTTATTACTGAATAAAAAATGTCAGGGCAATGGCATATAATGACATGTACATATTTGTGTGTATTGGGGCACTGGGCCTGGGGAGGTGGTGGCGGTTGGGAGGATTTATGCAGCTATCCAGCAAAGGATGGTTGTGTGGATAAGGCACTGGACTGGGGCTCAGCAGATTTGAATTCTACTTCCAGTTCTATCATGAGTGACTTGGGAAGTCACATAGGGCCTGGTCTGAAATCCACTGAAGTCAATAGAAGTGTTCCCATTGACTTCAGTGAGCTCTGGATCAGGTCCTTACTCTTTCTGTGCCTCAGTGAAATAAGGATAGTAATTCTCAACTTCATATGGTGTTGTGAGGATAAACTCCTAAATGTCTGAGGCACTCAGTCACTACAGGGTTAAGGCTATAAAATTAGATCAGTTGTAGGTTTTTATTTAACACTGGGACTGGTGAGGGCAGGAGATGGTAGAAGCATTTTGCACTTTCAATGGGATTCAATGCAACCCAGGAGCAGACATATAACAAGCTCAAGCACCTGCAGGAAGCATCTATAGAGGCAAATGCAAAGAAGAACCCCACAGCACAAAAGAAAGAGACAGCAGCAGAGCACAGGATGTGAAAAAAGCCCTAATGCAAACAAAACCTTTCCGGATGTGGGCTGAAGATTTACAGAAGATGCACTATTTAAAAAAACCCAGAGCTAATTGTGAGGAGTCAGGAACCACTCCTCAGTGAAGGTTAAAGTTGAGTTTCCATTATAAGACTCTGACATTTCCCCTCAAATCCTCATAAAAAAGTCACCTTTCCTGCACAATGTGAACTGTTGAATAGCATTTCTGTAGTCTCTGGATTGAGGAACACGGTGCTGACAGCTCACAAACTCCAGTTTCTCCTGTTAGAAGCTGACGGCAAACATTATCTTATAACAAATTGATCATTATCTAGGATGTAACTATGTGGCTTTCCTGCCTCCCTACTTTGGACCTTATTCTGCCAGGTGTTGAGCACCTTCTGCAAAGTGCTGATTGCCCTCAGCTGCTATGCAAGTCAGTGAGAGGCAAGGGTGCTCAGCACCTCATGCAACTGGGCCCTAAGCGCTTCCTCTTTGAAAAGTGATGCTATAAAATGTTACATATAAAAACAGGCCCTTAAGAAAAGCAGATGGGCATTTTTTATTGTACAAAATCTGCAAAGGCACCACTGGGTAACACGCCATCCCATAAAGATGTCAGCTTATTAGTGATTATAGCACTAAAGAAAAGGAACAAACAACAGAGCGATTCCTTATATGTATGCTGGCTGGACTGCTCATGTGACGACTCATTTCCCCAAATGGTCAAAAAATTAAATGACCGCATGGTGGTTTTTGAAAGAGAACTACAGCAAACTCCTTCATCCCATTGCCATCACAACTCAGCTGCAACCCACAGTGTCACCTACAAGTTTTTCTCAGTGTTAACAGCATCATGTTAGTCCATTTTGAGGATTTCCAAACCAGGTCCCTATAACTGGACTTACTGCAAAGTTTAAATTTCGTAACCTGAGCTCACTAAGCCAAAAAGCTGAACTGGCAAAACCTTTCACAGGAGAGACACACTTTATGCCAAACTGCAAGTGTGAGTGCATACCGAAATACTGTGTCTGCACACAGCTAATGTTTATAATTTAAAGCCTGACTGTGAATGCAGAAGGGGAGGTAAGTGCAAGGAGCCTAACCCACACTTTGTCTGCATGTGCAGAAGCTGGCCACAACTGCAGATCTCCTGATCACAGGGCGTGGTCCCTGCTACTGCCACCAAAACAGGGGCAAGAAATGAACAAAGCTCTCACCCTGCCACTTGACCCCCGGCACCAGATGCTTCCCCCTCTTAAGTGGCACAGTGAGGATGCTTCCCTTGTGCATTGGCAACCACTTGAGCCTCTCTGAGGCACAATGCTTCCCGGAGCTCCTCTTGGGTGCATTGAGTAGCTATCATTGTTGTATAAGGATGTAGTTGCAGAGACCAAAGATGATCCTTCTTTTAGAAAGGTGGGGTTCTGGACTCCAGGGGACACACCAGACTGTGGCTCTTACAGAATCTCTCGTAGCTGTATGATGTAGTGTTTAAATAAAAATCATTTAGTTGTAAAGTACAAACTCTCCATGCCTTAATAAAAAGGCTAACACATTGGAATGGTGCATCTCAGCACTATCTCCAAGGGGACCAAGGCATATTGGGTAGAGTCTGGTCTGTAATATTTACACTTTGCAGTCAATTGATCCTGCTTCTTGCCCTTCCTTTAGTTCCCGAGAAGTCTGTCTTTAAACACAACTGAAGCAAAGCAGCCACTTGAGACGCTGTTCATTAGAGGGCCTAACATCAGCTGCAAGCTCTGATTGCAGCTCTAGGAAGAGCCTATCTAAAAGGCATGCTCTAGCTCCACCATCACCTGACCCCACTCCCAATAAGGTTTGCAGAGTCCTTTTAGGTGTTGATCACTAGCCACCCGACTGCAGGATTTCCTGCTGCATTTGTCAAAGCTGGTTATTGTCTAAGGATTAAGAGGTGGGGGCTGATCAGAGATGCAGAGATTTCCATAGCCTCCTCTTGTTCTCAAATCACAGGATGCATCAGTGAATCACAGCTTAAAAACAAACAACAACAACTTGCAAATGTAATTGAGATGCACTGCAGAATTTTAATTCCATTTCTCTGCAAAGGCTGATGCAAAAATAGCCTGTACTGTCTCCTCATGTTAGCAGGTACAGGCTAAAGCAACAGAGGCGTTTATCTCAAGCCCCAGAAATGAGGGCAACTAATCACGTTGCTTGGGAGCACCCTTTTCAGCCAGCAGACTGAACATCACTGGCACCAAATGAAGCGAGATTGTCTGTTTTCCTGGCCAGAAAGTTTTTGGGAGTGAAACTGTGGTAGCCAAGTTATGAAAGGCAAACGAAATTAGAGACACTGTAATAAAAGAAGGGCAGAAAATTATCTCATTGCATCACTTGAGACTGAACAGTTTTTGTATCTCTCTGCCACAAGTTAGCTAAAGCTACCCCCAACTGCAGTTCTTGGTTAAACAATATCCTATTTTGCACTTAGGAGTTACGTAAGGGCAGACCCAGTCACACGGGCAGGGTGAAGTAAAGGAAGGCCATTATTCACAGCCTGACATGGATAAATCCAGTTTAACACATGCACTTAGAAAACACTGTCCTCTCTGTTTAGCAATATTATTGCACATTCAATTCGTTTTGATAACCCCTTCCCTCTACATCTACCATGCTGCTGACAGCATAATTGGGGATTTGACAGATGCCTTCTGCAGGGAGCAGTGGACACTCATTGACATCCCTCCCAATAGATCTTGCCTTTCTATTTATTTATTTATAGCCTTCAAATACATCTATTTATTGCACTCTGCTTCATTTTGCAATAAGTTTAATTTACAAAATTTGATAATATGGTGGCCAAATTCTAGTTTATAAATTTAATTTACAAAATACGATAATATGGTAGCAAATCTCTCCCTCCTTTCTTCCCCATTTCTCTCTTCATTTTACAGGGAAGGAAAAAGTTTGCCTTCCAGAAATTGCCTCACATTGTCTTATGCATCATTGATATGTGAATTAGTTATGGTCATAGAGAGGAAATCAGTGTTAGAGCCGGGATTAGAACTCAGGAGTACCTGTTTCCTATCCCCATACTTAGATAACAAGGTCATGTCTGGGCTTGATCTCAGTCTTGCATAAAATCTTGGAGGTGAAGGGGGGTTCCTAATTTTATAACTAGAAAATGAATTCTAGGATTTATTTTTAATAGATAAAGCACAGATAATCTCGTTCTAGCACAGAACGTGCATGAAGCATTACATTTTTGACATGCTAGGATATACTGTCACCTGAAAAATACTGTGACAAATCCAGAAAAGTGATAAGGGATTAAATTTGCATGATGAATTTACAATTAATAGCAAATGATAAAATCACAGGGGCCTTTTCTCCTTTGATATGCCAGAATGCTTTGGGGAAATTTTCTGGGCTTATTGTACATTTTGTTGTGCTGCTCCTAACATACGGAGACCGGATGGTATCTACCTACCTCCCAACTTCCATAATGCTGAATGTGCCAGGGATGTTCTAACATCCCATTGATTTCAGGGACATATTAGCGTATGACAGCTTCCCAGCTTCCCAGCATGAAATTAACTGGGAGTGGCATGCAGCAGACTTCCAATGTGCAAAAACTGCACTGTAAGGGCTTGACTACACTTGCGAATTACAACACAGTAAAGGAGCCCCGGGCGCACTAGCTCACTACCTGTCCACACTGGCAAGGCACACAGAGCGCTCTGACTCCACGGCTACAGCGTGGCTGGTACTCCACCTCAGCAAGTGGAATAACATTTCCTGCGTCCCTGCTGGAGTGCCGCAGCACCAGTGTAAACGAGGTGTTGCATTACTGCGCTCTGACCAGCCTCCAGAAACGTCCCATAATCCCCTTAAATCAAGTGGCCACACTTGTCATTGTTTCTGAATTGCTACAGGAATGCGGATAAGCTCTTTGAAAGCTCCGTTTCTGACAGCCGGCTGCTTATCTGCTCCGAGACAAAGCAAGCCATTAGTTTGGAATGCTGTGTGTGAAAGAGAGAGGCGGGGAGGAGGGGGTCTGCTGCTGTCTGAACTTACAAGAGAGCATGCTGACATGCTCTCAGCACCCCCAAAAACTCGCTCTCCCCCCCCCACATACACAAAACACACTCCCTGTCACACTCCAGCCCACCTGCCCCATTTGAAAAGCACATTGCAGCCACTTGCATGCTGGTATAGCTGCCCATAATGCACTGCTCCCAATGCCGCTGCAAGTGCTGCAAATGTGGCCACGCCAGTGTGCTTGAAGCTGTCAGTGTGGACAGACAGCAGTGCTTTCCCTACTGCGATCTCCAAAGGCTGGTTGAACTGAAAGCGCTCTACATCTGCAAGTGTAGCCATGCCCGTATATGTAACTCTTTCGGTATAAATCAATACTCACTTGAAATTTAACAGCTTTAAGAAATCCCCAGAAATTAATTAATTAAGAAATTAATTGCTTGAGGGCTAAGCAGAAAACATGCCTCTAACACTACAGTTTTAACTTCATGCAGGAGGTGACAAACCTTTTCTCTGCTAAGAGTTCAGTGACAATACATCATTTGTGGCCTGATTTTCCAGAGGTGCTGACTTCTGTTGGTGCCCTCCACCTCTGGAAGCCAGGGCATTAGATTTTAAATCAACTACATATTGGCTTGCTTCAAAATGCTGGTTATTTTTGGCCCACATGGACTAAACTGTGCCATGCAAGACAAAATTGCCCTTACTAATTTTAGCTAAAAAAAAAATTCTCATACTTCTGCATCTTCCAAACAGATGTACAGTTCCATCAAGAATAGAAGTGATTTAGATAAGACATCTTCCTCCAAGTTGCTTTCTTAAATTATAGCAACATCACTGAACTAGATGTATAAACATACTGCATCCTCCTGCATGTACAATTGTGAACGTGGCTAAGGGACGACTTCACATTTCAGGCCCTGATTGCAAAACACTGATACACATTTAAAGTTAAGCGTCTGTTTAAGTTCTTTGCTGAATAGGGGCCAACATGCAAAAGCTACAAATAATGTTATAACTTGATGCCAACTGTGATCGAGCAGCATGTTGCTAATCATTGGCATTAAACACTGGATTCCAAATTTTATGTGGGGTTTAGACTAAATACATTATAATGTACTCTATGGGATGATAAACCTGATGTTACAGACAGGGTTGGCCCTAAATATTAGCCCAGTCCTACAATCCCTACTCACATAAGACATCCCATTGTCTCTAATATGGATGAGGGTTGAAGTCTCAGGCTCCATCTTAGTACACTGACAACAACGACAAGAGATATCATTTTAGAGCACGCATGTGGCCGATAACACAGAGTCACAATGCTTCTCATTAAGCAAACAAGGTAGCAAATATGGATAACTGCATTAGAACATCATGTATTAAATATCTTTAGTGTATTAATATCATTGATGCATCTAAAAAAGAAAAGAAGAAAGAATTCCCTGCATTTGATGGCACTAATAAACCAGAAAAAGCCCCCCCAAAACAATACATACTATGAGGCATCTATCTGGATGAAGTGGTGCTAATCAGTGTCAAGCAAGACCTGCAAGCAGGGCCGGCTCCAGGCACCAGCTTTCCAAGGCGACAATTAGAATGGGGCGGCAGTCCATGCCCTGCAGCGGCAATTCAGCGGCAGCTCCGCTGCTTTTCCCACCGCAGCAGCTTTTGGGCAGCAGCTTCGCCGCTCTTGGCGCGGCGGCAATTCGGCGGCGACTGCTTGGGGCGGCAAAATTGCTAGAGCCGCCCCTACCTGCAAGGATACTTTACAATATGAAAATCTTTTCTGCTATACAGCAAATCTGTGTGTATCATGAATAACCACCCTGTCTTGGCTGGGATGCAGTCATGCACTAACACTTCATTGTCACCAGTGGGATGTTAGGACATCTCTGCTATATTCAGTAGCCTGGAAAGCAGGGAGTTGTGTTTTACCTGCATCACACAGCAACAGTCAACATGTAAATTATCATCATCACCAGTCATCCTTGGAAAATTACCATAACCCTGATTCTGCCACCCTTGCTCATGGTGAGTAGAAAGGACAGCAGAATTGGGCCTTTATTTGTGAATTTCAATGGGCCCCCTTGCAGAGTAAGGCACAGAATTTGGCTCTTAATTAATACTGTGCTTTAATAGCCATTCTGCTGATTATTTCTATTTTATAAAGGGGGGAAAGTCAACAATTATACTGGTTTGCCTTTGAACAAATCATTTAGGTGACCTGAAAAATATTCTGGTCCCTGCCCCTTTGATGCTTACAGTACCGTGCTTTCGGTCCCAAGCACTAGCAGAGTTTGCCCATGCACTTGCAATTGGTAAATCCTCAACACTCAGCCTCTATGGGTTAGATTACTTTTGATGGACAGCTAAGATTAGCACACAAAGTATCGCCATCCTTGGCTTTGCTGCTGCAAGATCAATATTTAATAATAGTGAAGTCCAAATCTTTCTCTATCTAGTTGTCCTAGAGGTTGAAACCTGGGTGAGCTACGCTGCTGACTGGGAGTTACGAGTTTCTGAGTGGAGCCCAGATCCTCGGCTGCTAGCCAGTGAGGACTGATTTTGAGTTGGGGCAAGATCCTCATCTGATATAAACTGAGTTAACCCCACTGACTTTAATGGAGCCATGCCCATTTATACCTGCTGAGAATGGAGCCCTCACTTTTTTGGGCAAATGGAGGTGCCCCACTACAGAGAATCCCTTGTTTAGGCCAAGCTATGGACTGACAGAGTTAAGATGACACGGTGGGTGAAGTAATATCTTTATTGAACCAACTTCTGTTGGTGAGCGAGACAAGCTTTCAAACCTTGTTTCTCTAATATCCTGGGACCGACATGCTGCAACAACACTGCATACAGTTAAGATGGTCAATTCTGGAGCACATATGTTATTAGTGGGACTGAAGGAGCGACCATTCTAACATATGTATTTACAAATGGAGTGCCTTGCCACCTGGCTTACCTTTTCAACATCTGCTTTCGTAACGTTGATGTCAGCATCCATTTTCTCAAAATACTGCTGTGCTCTATCGGCTTCCTTGCAATCACGTTCAAACCGCCTTTTACTCTGAAAAGGAAAAATGAGCCCATCAGATACCGGAGAGAAACACGATTTGAAATTCAACCAAGTAAGCAACACTCGCTAATTTCATTTGCTGTAATCACTGTCAAGAGTTTTTGAGAACAGCTCATTTACATCTGCATACATTTCCACACTAAACTGCAAAAGTTATTGGAAAGAAAATATTTGCTCTGATCTTCAGACAGATTGGCTCTGATGGTAATGCCAGTCTTGATGTCCCATTAGTCTCTCAGCCTCTTTCCATGTTCCCCCTACACATGGAACACCTTCTTGCTCTGATCTGCCAAATCACTATCCTCTCTACATTTAAACCCCTCGCTTTTTCTGTGAAGGCCACAATAAATGAGCCAATACTATCTTTGTTATTTTATGTGTGCACATATGACTGAACAACTAAGGTGTGTACATGCATAAGCTGAGTATCCATGGATAACACTCACCTTTTCTTACACAGTCCCCTCCTGACAGTTTCTCACCTTCCCTCATTGTGTCATTTCTATTATTGAGGTCCAGATTCTGCTATACGGATGGCACTTAAAGGGCACTATTTTATATCTTTATATCTTGACTTTTAGAGTCAAGTTTTCAAATCATGTTCTTTTGGATTTCAGATGTTCTCCTCAAACCATATCATAATCTCTTTTCAAACACAATGTTTAGAAAGATCTCTATGAAGACAGTGTCAATATAGCTACAACATCACTTCTGAAAATGTTTCCACTTACTGCTTCAAGCTGTTTCCAGAAAGTTTCAATGTTTTGTTGTGCCTTTCTGCCATCATGAAAGTGCTGTGGAAAAAAAGCCAAAATATTATAAACAAAAGAAACAGCAAACAGTTACATTCGAGGAGATATAGAAAAACAAAAAAAAAATCTTGCATCTATTCTGTGACTCTACCAAGCCACACAGGTGTACGATAGCTATTTTATGTCTCAGCAGGCCATGGATTTACATCGGTAACAATTAAAGAGGTTTCATAGACAAGGTATTATTAATCCCTTTAGCAATTCTACCTCGCATTGTTCACTGTAACCCTTAATTATTGGTTTCCCATTCAACCATCCCCACACTACTCCCATCTGAACAAGATCTCTTTAAATACCAGTTGAACACTGCCTCTGAATTAAAATTTTTCTCCATGTGACACTTGCTCAGCCATCTTCATGATACAGAATCATCCTCCTTGACTGGCACATTCTGGTATTGATACTGGTCCTTTATTAACTGATTTTCATTCACATACAATATGAGCATGTTCTTCTTTCCCCCTGTTACAGGCTTAAGTCTGTGGGACCAGCTGTCCTCTTCCATTCGGTTTTGAGACGTGTCCAATTACTTTGGATTCCTGCAGAAACCTTATTTTTCATATATTTTCTTGTCTACATTAAGCTGCTATAGAAAATTTGACCTGTGAAATGTCTGTTAAGCAGCCTATTAAGTAACATATCTTGTTAAAAACAGATTAATCCCCTTACAAGAATAGTAGTGTGAATTTGTATTCTTCATATCATACTATAGTCTTAGTAAGAGATGCTTGCTTGAAATTCTCCTTAATTAGAGTCAATTCTAAGCAACAGCTCTCAGCACTTATAGACTGCTCTTCATCAGAGGCTCTAATGTACTTTACAAAGATGGGTATATCCTCTTTTTACACAGGAGGAAGGTGAAGCACATGGAAGTTAAGTGGCTTGCTCAGAGACACACACTGACTCAGTGGCACAGCTGTAAATAGAATACAAGAATCCTGACTTGCAGTCCCCTGCTCAACCACTATCACACATTGCCTCCTGTAATAGCCCCTTGACCAAGAGAAACCCCAACAATAATCCACTAACTGGCACAGACATGCCTTTACATTGCATCACTATTTCCATCTGGGAATTAAGCACCATGCAGGGTCAGGCATTATACCTATTTTATGCAAAATGACAACACACACAGTTACGTTAGAAAGGATAAAACCCCATGCTTCACTGTCAGAGCCAGCTACTAATTGGTGGGGTTAGGAAGAAACTACCCCTATAAACAGATTAATCCACAAGTGGCCACTTCAGTGTTTCCTGTACCTTCTTCTGAAGCAGTTGGTCCTGGCCACTGCCTGAGAGACATGATACTGCATTATATGGATCACTGGCTTGATTCAATATGGCACTTCCTATGTGCCTTTCTGATGTCACCAAACAAGCAGGCCATTTCCCATGTGGGGTTTAAAATAAGACTCCAAAGACCACTATCATCACTCCCACAGAACACCTAATAGTATCTAACACAAACTCATTTTAACCTTCAGGTGAGGGAAAGAATAAAGACCAGTCTGAGGATTCTAAATACCACAGTATATAATCCCAAATCTCTCCTTTGGCCTGGGTGCTCATCTGCAGCGAAACAAAGCAGTGCTGGACATCATTTCTCTTTAATTTAATTCCCTAGAATTTTCATAGTAGAGAGGAAAAAGAGGGAGACCCAATGTCAGTAACACTTTTAACTACTCTGAAACTTTTAATTATGTAACAATGCCCAAGTCGGATTGTCACAGTCCCATCTATAGAGAACACTTGAATGTGAAGCAGCCAAGCCATAAAAGGCAATGCAGCTGAAAAGCTGGCAATACTACAGCTCTGAAGAACACATCCTTTCCCATTAACTCTGATACTTGTGCTATTCTGACCTTTACCCACCACATTTAACTTCGGTGAAAAAACACACTCACCGCAGTATGACATTACAAAAACATGTCACTGTAAACTCCCTGCTCGAGGGAAAAAAAAACAAACCAAACTCCTCCAAACTGATGTAGAGTTCCTTACCTAGAATCAGATTCACACCAACTCATCCTCTGATGTTCCCTTTAACTCCTCAGGCTACTTATGAGGCAAGATACAGTTTTCTCCCCAATATGGACTTTTTGAAATGCTCCTACATTTAACTTAATTTCATAGGTCTGTTCTCCTGAACTCTACTTAAGTAACAACTGCAATTTAACTCTAGTCCTTTTAATTTTCTTTCTGAGCAATATATCGCTGACAAAAAAGATATGGGGAATATTATCTCACTTACACTGAGGCTGCAAACAAGATTGATTTCCTTTCTTCACACTGCATTTCCTGCCTGTAGCTATCCTTCGTAAATGTTTATTGATTTCCTTGTCTTCTCTACTTGCAGATTTGCTGCCATGCGTGAAGGGAGCTGATTCCTGAGTACTATACCTGCTCAAAGCCCTTAGTGTTACTGTTTAATGTTTCATAAATACATATAGGGGACAGACAGACTCACTCACTCACGAATTAGGATTTAACAGAACATAATTTAGTGGCTGGAGATAATTCTGCAGTCAAAGCGAAACAAGAAGATAAGAGCGAACATGAGACTGTTTATTTTCCAGAGCTGGTCTCACTGGAATCAACAAAAATGTTTTAAATTTGTACGATCAGTAAATGTTATTTTCAGGTTGATGTTCTCTACAAGACAGAACCCTACAAATTGCTGTAACGTACAAGACAGAAGCAGCCAATCATGACCTGAGCAAACAGCGGTCTCTTCAGATACTGCTACATGTTAAAAGAAGCTCATTTTATATAAATGAAGCAATGAGACCATGAAAAGGGTCTTGTCTTATTCTGCAGAGTTAAAGTTTGAATATTTTCTGTATTTCACTGTACAATTGTGTCATCTCAATTTCAAATTCTGCATCTTGGTATTTTTCTTACAGCTATTCTCTAAATTAGTTTGTAAACAAACCAGTTTGGCTTGTAGCATTTATGTCTTTCTCATCAGAGGTATGCCTGAATGTAGTGATAACTGAAAAGCAAGGTGGGTGAGGTACTATCTTTTATTAGGCCAACTTCTGTTGGTGAGAGAGACAAGCTTTCGAGCTTACACAGAGCTCTTCTTCAGATCTAGGAAATTAACTCAGCCCTGGTCTATATTACAAACTTATGCCACTGTAACTATGTCACTCAGAGGTGTGGAAAATCCACTCCCCTGAGCAACACAGTTATGTTAACTTCCGGTGGTTAGTGACAGTGCTAAGTGGACAGGGAGGCTTCTCATATTTCAAGGGACATTCAAGGTGAAGTGGCCCGCTAACACTCCTCCAGTCATAGGAAGGAAAGGGGAGGTGGAAGCAGATGGGAGGGGGCATTGTTAGTGGGTTACAGATTGTTGTAATACACCATAAATCTAGTGTCTCTATTCAGTCCATGATTTTTAGTGTCTAGCAAAGTTACGAGCTCCCAGGCTCGTGTTTTGAAAGTATTCTGCAGGTTTAATTTGAGGATGAGGATTGATAGGTCAGATATCGCATGATAGCTTTGTGAAGTGTTCACTCACAAGTGATATGGTATTTTTGTCTATCATTTTCCTGTGAGAGTTCATTTGAGAGCACAGTGATTGTCTGGTTTCACCTACATAGCTGCTATGGGGGCAACAATCTAAACAATCTGTTCGAACCTTGTGTTTAGCAGTGACACTGAGTTAGGCCTTGTCTACACTATCACTTATGTTGGCAAAACTTATGTTGCCCAGGAGTGTGAAAAAGCACCTCCTGGAGCGACATAAGTTTCACCGGCATTAGTGGTAGTGTGAACAGGACTATGTCAGAAGGAGAGCTTCTCCTGCCGACATAGCTACCTCTGCTCATTGAAGGTGGTTTAATTATGTTGATGGGAGAGAGTGGCTACATGAGAGATCTTACAGCCGCGCAGCTGCATCAGTACAGCTGTGCCACTGTAAGGTCCCTAGTGTAGACATAACCGTAGTTTCCCAGATCTGAAGAAGAGCTCTCTGTAAGCTTGAAAGTTTGTCTCTCTCTAACCAACAGAAGTTGGTCCAATAAAAGATATTACCTCGCCCGCCTTGTCTTGTTAATATTCTGGGACCAACACGGCTACAACAACACTGCATGTAGTGATAAGCGTAAGATACACTAGCAGAGTGAATGATAATACATAGCACTTTTCATCCACAAATCTCAACGCACTTCACCACCTCTGTAAAGTGTCATCATCCCCATTTTACAGATGGGGAAACTGAAGCACTGAGCAATGAAGTGATTTGCCAAATGGCACACAGGAAGTCTGTGGCAGAGCCCAGAACAGAACACAGGTCTCCTGACCTGCATTCCTGTTTTCTATGCACTGCATTAGCCTGACTTCTGCAAATTCTTTTCTTTAACATTATTTTGTAGTCTCTCTCTAAAAGAAAGTATATTTCTTGTTCAATCTTCTGGATTTTGAATTTAAGAAAAAAATAGATTTTAAGACCAGTTTTCCATTCATGAAGTTTCAGGGAACATGTTCTAAGATATATATAGTGAGAATGTGTTTAACCAGATCTGATGTTCCCATTAATTAGCTATTCTATCTTTTGCACATACAGCATATGTGAAAATGACAAATAATTCAGGAAACCATGTTGAACATCAGCACTTCTAATTATTCACACAAATGTATGCAGCTGAGTCACAGCAATGTGCTTATTTAAGCAGTTGATCAATAAGGAACATGGCATTCCCTTCGGAGTGTGAATGCTCGAACCCTGACCTGACCAAGCTATTTATTTTAAACACGGAGAGTCAGATGACAGGCAGGAGGCAGTTACTGGCATGCCTGGCACGCAATACAGTCAGACATGTGCAGTGGAGTGGCCTGTTGTCTCTGTGCTTCTATTTCCTCTGGACTGTTTCTCTGTCTATACCAACATAACCACACACCCCTAGTGGACACAGTTTCTCTTTCTAGACCAACTCGACCACACTACCTACTTGTCACCTCCCAGCCCACACTGGAGCCCCTATGGGGTACCATCAAACAACTACAACCCATGCTGAAAGAAATCTTTCCTGAACCACCTCTTCCAGTCTTTAAACAACCCCCCAACCTCATCATCAGATGCAAGTTCCCCACAGACCAGGACACACCAACTCAAAGCAGTGCCAGATCCTGCCAGAACAACAGATGAAAATCTGCAGACATATCTTCACTGCTGCAACGAACAACACACCTTTCAAGATACACATGCCGGTGCACCAAATGCCCCAACAACAACTACATGGCTGAAACCAGACAATCACTACATTCTTGAATGAACTAACACAGGAAAATGATAAAAGACAAAAACACCCCATCATCTGCAGGTGAACACTTTTCACAAAGCGATCACTCTACAGCTGACCTATCAGTCCCCCTCTTCAAAGGAAACCTGCACAACACTTTCAAAAGATGAGCCTGGCCGCTTAAATTCATAACTTTGCTAGACACTAAAAAATCATGGACTGAATAGAGATACTGGATTTATGGACTCATACAATGATCTTAACTCACTAACAATGCCCGCGCCCCAGCTACTTCCCTCCCCTTTCCTACCTATGACTGGAAGGGTATTAATGGGCTACTTCACCTTGAATGGTCCCTTGAAATATGTGTTAACTACTTATGCTAAACAATCTGCTCCACCTCGTGTTCCGCTGACACACTCTGAGGTCAAGTCTACACTACAGATTTACATCAGTATAACTATGGTGCTATGGGGTGTGAAAAATCCACATCCCGGAGCTACACAGTTATAATGACCTAACACTCCCCATCCCCATCCCAGAGTAGACAGCGCTATGTCAATGTGAGGGCTTCTCCTGTCAACCTAATTAATCCACCTCCAGGAAAGGGGGTAGCTTGCTGATGGGAGAAGCTCTCCCGTCAGCGTAGCAGCGTCTTCACTGAAGCAGCTGCACCACTGCAGCATTTTAAGTATAAACCTGCCCTGAATGAGTTTCCCAGACCTGAAGAAGAGCCCCAGGTAAGCTTGAAAGCTTCTCTCTCTCTCTCACCAACAGAAGTAGGTACTATAAAGTATATACTATACTTTCCCACCTTGTCTCTGTAATATCCTGGGACCGACAGGGCTACTACAACACTGCATATATACTAACACAAAGCACACATGAAAGAGTAGTACCCAAAACAAGACCATTTAGAGACTACAGAACTAAGCAAAACAATGCAATGAACTATGGAGAAAAATCCTTTAGCAAAAGAAAATACAGAGAAAACTTACAGGGACAACTTAAAAAGAAAAAAGTTTCCCTTGTGATGATGTTGGCTATACTATGATACACTGCACAATTTTCTGATGCTTTGGGTCTTATCTGGCAACTGTTACTCACATGACAAATCAACATGCAGTAACATTGCAGTTAGGCATTTGTATCATAGTAATGTGAATGTTTCCTTCTTAAGTCTCCCCAAACTGCTTTTTAATCTTCACTAAAAGGTCCAGATATTCTGGTAACAACTTTGCCAGCCTTGAGATTTTTCTGGAAAAATATTTTTTTCAAGGCATCTGACCTACAGACGAGTTGAACAGCTTAACAACCCACGTAAAACATATCCATAGCCTTCATGACCATCATCATTTACACCAAGCAAAGTGGATATAAAAGGCTACCAGATCAGAATGGTAGCATTTTGTTCCAATTTTGTACTAGTGTAAATGAGTGTACAAGGTGCAGGACAATGGGGAATCAGACCTATTACCACCTGATGGCCTGTGTGAATGGAGTTGGGGCCTGATGCAACTACTTTTGAAGTCATTGGGAAAATTCCCATTGACTTCAACGGGAGGTGTGTAATGGAGTGCACTCACCGCTCACGAGTGCCCCCGGTGGAGAGTGCATGTGCCTGCAGTTTTTCTCAATTCCCTCTGCTCACGGTGCCCCCTGTTGGCTGCTGCGCATATCAAGTGGGTCTCCGGTGACACAGCCCTCCAGCCAAGTCACACTCTGTTCACGTGCAAAACGGAACAAAACAAACCCCTTCCAAGGTATGCTGTCCAATTGGGCATAACTCAAAATCCTCAGTAATGTCCTGCAGCCCTCCCTGGGCTCAGTACTTTCACTGTCCAATAGAGCCCATCATGGTGCCACTCCATTGGCAAAGTCTCTATAGCTCTCCCCGGACCCAATCTCAGTCTGACCAACAGGGTGTCTCTCAGTACCCTACTTGGCCAGGTTGCATGCAAAGGTTCCTGCTCTGGGATGAAGTAGCACCCCCAGCGCTTCCTACCTGGAGGCTCTTCGCCTGCCCTTTGGTCCTCGGCTCTCCAGCTGGGTCAATCTCAGTTCTGCCCCCTTCCAAGGGGTGGGGGATAACAGTTCCAAGTACAATCCCTTCCCTGGGCCTGTCTAAACTCCCATCTCCCCTGTGACTTGCAATACACAGGATACAGACTTCAAGAAAAAAAATTACTATGATCAACAAATACATATCCCTGTTGATGCAAGATTTATTCCCCCTAAGAAAAAATGTTTTAGATATTAAACTGATCGTGTATTTGACCATGGCTGAAAAGTAAAGAAGTGGCTATTCCTGAAAAGCAAAGTAAGATTGGCCTTTATATAGTATTATAAACACAAAACTACATTAAGAGAACATTAAGGTTGCAAAGTCAAGAACTTGAAAGTGAGGGAATGCCACATTTAATGTTCCCAGCGCAACCTTAATTTGCCCCCTTTATCTATAGGCCTTATCAAACAGTCTTTAATTACATCATCACATACTATATTTTCAACAAAAAGAAAAGGAGTACTTGTGGCACCTTAGAGACTAACCAACAGGATCCCTATCTTCATCAGTGCACAGAACGGACAGCACTCACTTAATGAGCAGCTATTTACTATTTTGTTTTCTCTTCATTGTTCAACGTCTGGCCTCGTGCTTTATTTACTCCACACTATTTACAGGCTGCTCTGAAGACAGAATTATTAATTGTCTCATGGGCTTTTCTATGCCATTCGTCACTATAGTTTCTGAGTGCTTCACAGACAATTTTATGTGCACAACACAGGGGAAATTTTACCCATAATGCAGAAGATGGGAACAGCAGAAGTGTGTAATATTCTCATACATCTGTATCCAAAAAAAGAGATGGATCTGGTTGGTCTGGTTTTAGACTTACAGGCCTTGACAGTGCCCCTTTAAGCAGTTTGTTCTTAATAATCTGAAACCTGAGCCCTTAGGACTCTGTTCCAGCTTTCTTAAACTTAGACATGCATAGCTGCCCATACCCAGAAGGGCATGGGCTGCACTGAATTCTTCTCAAAGAACATCCAAATCATGGGATTGAGCCTGTTCCAGTTGGAGTATTTCCATTTGGAATTAGGCCCTTTCCTATTGCACACAAGGTACTGGGCTATGGCATACAGTACTGTATTTTAATACCTGTGTAAAATATAACGGCTTTTTTTTGGGCACATCACTTTATTTGGGATTCTACCATGAAGGACAAAGAGACTTTCCATCAGTACACAGGAACTTCCACATCACCTCGAATGGATGAGGATTCCAAATATGTATTGCCAAAGCTCCCTCCCTCTCTTCCTTTAAAACAACTTCACCTGTCACTGGAGGTTTCCATAATTAATGGCCACACTCAGCTAGATTGTTCTGTATTATTATGATTTTTTTGTATTGTGCTTACTGCTACTTTAAGACTCTAAGCATTTTGGTGCCGAGACCTGTTATTTGTTTGGCACAGTTCACCCAATGTATAGCACTGTGCACACTTGAAGCACAATACAAATAATAAGCACCATGACAAGATTTTTTCTGAGGGACCACAGCTATTGACTAACAAATTCAGTTGCTTGGACTTTTAAATATATGGGGAAAGTGCACAAAATCCTAAATGGACACTTTGCTTAGGGTTTTATATAAATATACATAAATAAAATTAAAATAACTATGTTTTAACTAGAAGAGGAAATCAATTTAATTTTTGAAGGCACACTATCAACTTTTATTCTTTTTTTACATTTAAATTGAATCCTAGGGTAAATGAGCTATTTTAAGCACCATGCTTACTGGAGATGTATTTGACATGGGGTGAAATTCTGGTCCTATTAAAGTCAATGACAAAACTGCCATGGACTTCTGTGGGGTCAGAAAGCATAGAACAATGGTTCTCAAACTTTTTTCATTTGTGGTCCCCCTTGGAAATTTCGAATAGAGGTGCGAGCCCCTTTGGAAACCTATTGTCTATATACAGTACACCCTCGCTATAATGCCCTTCAGAATAATGAACCTTTGGCTACGATGAACCCGGTCCCTGGATCCCACTTCCAGGCCCAGAGCTGGAGGAGCTGTCAGCCCCCGCTGCAGAACTCTTTTGCTATGATGAACCCCAATGGCTTGAATCCCAAGGGGTATGTTAAAGCAAGGGTGTACTGTATAGAGTCGAACCCCAATGGCTTGGATCCCAAGGGGTATGTTAAAGCGAGGGAGTACTGTACAGAGTTGAATTCTGTTCAGTCAGTTTTCAGTCTAAGGCTATGTCTACACTTCCATTTATGTCAGGAAAACGTATGTCGCTGATGGGTGTGAATATTCCACCCCCGAGTGACATAAATTACACCTGCATAAGCACGATTGTGCACAGCACTATGTCAGTGGAAGAGCTTCTCCCACCGACACAGCTACCACTGCTCACTGGGGGTGGATTAATTATGTCAATGGGACAGCTCTCTCCCATTGGCATAGAGCAGCTACACTGGAGATCTTACACTGCTGCAAGCTCTCTAGTGTAGACATAGCCTAAGTCTTTCGCGAGCCCCAGACAATAGAACACCTGTAGCAAGCCTATTGACACTACAGCACTCAGCATTGTTAACGTCAATGCAGCTGAACTGGGGTCAGAGATGGTGGGAAATTTTTGATAAACTTCCCTAGTATAGACAAAGCATTACTCTTTCCAGCTGGGCTGGGGTTGCTGGCAGCAGAGCTTGGTGTATGCCATCTCAGTATATCTCACTTAGCCTCTGTATGCCCCTTTGAGGGTGGAAACAAAATGTATTCCAAATTCTCCAAAGGAGAATAATGACATTGTGTGACTGCACTGAAGGAGCCATGGAGGTTTGTGTGTAATTTTAAACTTAAAGGAATCCCTGAGAGACACACAGGACACAAGTTTCAGAGTAGCAGCCGTGTTAGTCTGTATTCGCAAAAAGAAAAGGAGGACTTGTGGCACCTTAGAGACTAACCAATTTATTTGAGCATAAGCTTTCCTGAGCTACAGCTCACTTCATCGGATGCATGCAGTAGAAAATACAGTGGGGAGATTTTATATACACAGAGAACATGAACCAATGGGTGTTTATCAGGACACAAGCAAGATCAGATCAGAGCTATCTGTCCGGTATTAAAAATTGCTCATGTGAAACATTTTACTTATGAAAGGTTGTGATGAAACAGCCTTATTTGTCTTGCAGAAACAAACAGTGATTGTCCCCATGGGTTGAGTTTGAGCTTTATGTCACTCTGTTCTATTGATATTGCAGGTACATGGAGAAGTAATATTGCAAAGCAGCCCAATTATCTTCGATTAATTTACATGCAGATGGTTCAGCAAAAAGTGTTCTATGCCTGGACATTTCAAAATAGATTGAGTACAAGGGTTTTTCCATTTTCTATCTGACCCCTTTACATAGTCTAACTAAATTATGATATAGTAGAATACATTTTAACCAGCTGCTTTTTTCCTTCTCTGCTTTTCATTGTTTATCGTTCCAAAGGGCATAATATAAGACTGGCACCATAGTGGTTAATATCAAAGAAGCTCTGTCAATTTAACAATTAACCTTTCTATCTAAAAGTTCTCCCTAATATCATTACAAGTTACTCTTAAAATTCTTATCGCCGGAAGAGATTAGAGAAAGTAATAATTTTTCTCTGTTTACCCACTTTATTTAATTTGTGCCTATGGCAGCTCTTTGTAGATAGGCCATTGCAGTTTCTCCCATGTAGGACATAGGAAATATACTGGATCAGATGTGTGATCTATTTAGTCCAGTACTCTGTCTTTGACACTGGCCAGCAAAAGGATTCTCAGAGAGAGGGGAAGATGGGATTTGCCTTACCAAGTGGGGGGGGTCAGTGTTAATGAGACAATTCAGTTAAAGTGGAAGTGGGCTATTTTCAACAGTAAGGGAACTCCCGTCTTTTCATGAACTACGTATTTATACCTGCCTACTGTATTTTCCACTCCATGCACCTGATGAAGTGGGTTTTAGCCCACGAAAGCTTATGCCCAAATAAATTTGTTAGTCTCTAAGGTGCCACAAATACTCCTCGTTGTTTTAGAAGGTGACAGAAGTTGCCTTCCCGCTCGATCAATTAACCTCAGAGGCAGGAAATGCTGTCTCTTGAGAAGAAATCTTTGCTTCTAAGATCTGGTCTTGAGGTTCTCTCTCTCTTGTTTGTGACTGTAACCAAAGTTTAGCACTGTGAACAGTGTCATGAAATACATGAGTATCTTTACATGTGTGTATTTACTTATTTGGTGTTTTTCAGATGTGTGATTTAATCTTGGTCTTTTAGATAATCTTTAAATTTGACAGTTGCGGTGTAACGGAAGGTGCACTGTGGTCCTGGTAGCACGAGAGCTGCTGCAGGAGGAGGAGGTGCAATAGTGATGGCTATAGGGATCCCAGGAGCTTCACTAAGCCCCACAGGTTGGGAAATGCAGAGAAGCTTCATGTGAGTGGATGTGGCCAGAGGGCACTAGTGTGGATGGAGGATGGGCAGTGATGGGGCTGAGAAGTGACAGGAAGATGGGCAGGCGGTAGAAGAGAAGGGAAGCTGAAGCACTTCAGTCCTGCAGTTTCAAGAGAAGAACTCCACAGAAGCAAAGTTTTAGAGACCCTGGCGATGCGCTACTCCAGTGGCCCACTCTTCGAGTGGCTCTGCTGAGCCATCTGGCCTTGGGGACATAGGCAAGGTATCAAATCAGGGGAGTTGGGCATGAAATCTGCTCAGAGATGGGTATTGCAGAGTATGTGCATCCTCGCCCTCAAGTCCTTGATATGGGACTACTCAGATACTTAAAAGTTAAGCACAAAGGGTTCGGCTGGATCAGGGCCAAAGTGCTCAGAACCTTGAATGATCAAGCACACAATCAGGGTTACACTGTATTGTACTGTTGCTCATAAAGCCATGATATTGCATTAACACTACCAAAAAAAAAAAAAAAAAAAAAAAGATATTTTGGGCTTTACAAACATTCCAACAACCTTGGAATAAATAATAGGTTAGCTACCCCTAGCTTTTCTGGCTCCTCATAAAACACCCTGCCATCTGGATCTTCTCATTGAACAAGTTCAATTTCTACTGATATTAAACAGAAAGATGCAATAATGGCAGAACTGTCCCCATAAAGCTGTCACAAGACATCTGCCTGTGACAAAGATGGCAATTCTTCACAAATCCTCCAGTCATTCAAAAAAAAACAAAAACAAAAACAAAAAACCAACACCACAACAATAAACCCTAGATTTGTAAATTAAAACCTCAACTCAAACAATTTGCATTATTTTTAAATAAGTAATTAATCCTTTTCATCTGATCTTAGTGTACTTCTGCATATAAAAGCGTATATATGCATCTGCATGTGTGTATTACTACATATCATTTTCCATTACAAAAAAATACTCTAGCCTAATTATAAACACGTGCTTCTTCATGGTTACAGAAACCTAAACATGTTCATATTTAGGGTCTGGCTGTGGCCCCAGCTAACCAGCATATCCACCTGCAGCTCTGGTTCTGCCACCACTACATCTTTGTTCCTTCATTCACTTACATTAGAGTAGATTTCACAGAGGTCCATTTCAGTGCTACTTTGGATAGATCACAAAGGGAATGCAATTGGATGAGACATGTGCATGGTGTGCACACTCAACCTCTCCTCCCCTTAGGCCTCGGACTCAATCTTCCCTCACAATATTAAAAAAGTGCCACTGGCTACAGAAGACATCCTGCTTCATTGCCATGATGAGTTGCTGCTTTGAGAAACACTTCATTATTCATGCTATATCTCAGAATATGTTAACCATATTTGTACTTATTAAAAGATATACTATTTCCTGATCAGAAACCTTCATGCAATAAACTAATGGAGATAATTTTAAGGATTTCATAGCTCAACCTGCACAAAAGTCAGAATAAAACCTCTTAAATTGAAACTCACTCATAGTAAATGGATTTGCTGGGCACACAGCCAGAAAATGACCTTCACTAGGTTTTCCTCATGTGCAGAAACAGCCAAGGGGTGTATAAAAAGTATCTCTCAACCCTGTCTAAAATAGGTCTTCCTCTTTCAAACCATTAACCACAATAAGCATTTATTGCCTCCCTAGTTTTAGCATTAAACAAGCTGCAGTTAGTAGTCAGTTGGAGGTTTTGCAATGTATTCACAAAAAGAAAAGGAGTACTTGTGGCACCTTAGAGACTAACCAATTTATTTGAGCATGAGCTTTCGTGAGCTACAGCTCACTTCATCGGATGCATACTGTGGAAACTGCAGAAGACATTATATACACAGAGACCATGAAACAATACTGTTTCATGGTATTCATGGTATTGTTTCATGGTCTCTGTGTATATAATGTCTTCTGCAGTTTCCACAGTATGCATCCGATGAAGTGAGCTGTAGCTCACGAAAGCTCATGCTCAAATAAATTGGTTAGTCTCTAAGGTGCCACAAGTACTCCTTTTCTTTTTGCGAATACAGACTAACACGGCTGTTACTCTGAAACCTGTCAATGTATTCACAGTTATTTGCAGTGTGGATCTGGAAGTGTGAATTTCACAGTGGAAGATACTAGTTATCAGCTATGGGCAGAGAGTAAAGAGAGGTTTGTTATCTGAATTATTACATTTTTACTAACTTTTCTACAGCTATCTGCCTCACTGATACTCTATCGCTTTCCAAATCTCAGCTTTCAAATGAGACATAAAACTATGTTTCTGAGCACCTGTGGTCATTAAAAATTCCCATGACACTTTTAGTAAGAGAAGGGATATTAACAACAAATTCTAAACCAGTTAACTAGATTCTGCCTACCTAAATTAACCTTGTATTTTCCAGTTGGATATGGTGTTCTTCCTTACTTCCTATCCTAAAACATTGAGTATCCTTATGTATCAAACTGCTGTCATGTTTTGCCCCAGAGCTGTCTGCATTTCACAATTGATCGTCTGACCCCTATATATAATTGTATGTGTCACTTTGTTAAGTTTGCAATAAGGTTTGGAAATCTTCAGGAGGAAAAGAGGTAGACAAATAAATGGAATTATCATGATCCTTAAACATATCTTTTCTTTACTGCCTCATCTCTTCATTTCTTTCTCGGCTGTTACTTAACTTTCTAATAGTACTATTTAGTTTTGTAAAGCATTTGGAGCTGTATTTTGCATGAAAGAAATGATGACTATAAAATTGTATGATCGTATAATGTCTTCATTAAGCTTGTTAGAATATTCCATAGTTAATTAGATATTTTCATTACATGAATGAATGACTCCTGTGCAGCTTTTACCTGGCAACATAAACCTTATTTTTAACTTCTATAATTAAAAATTTGGATTGAGAACATGTGTCCATAGCTCCTATAGAGGCATAATCTAGTGTACAGGTCACAGGACTGGGACTCTAGAGATTGGGTATTCCCAGCTCTGCCATTGACCTGCTGGTGACCTTGGGCAAGTCACTTCATCCCTCTGTGCCTCTGTTTCCCCACCCACTCTGTCTGTCTTGTCTATTTAGACTGCAAGCTCTCTGAGACAAAGAGTCTCTATCTATGTGTCTGTACAACCACCAGCACAATGGTTGAGGCTTCTAGGCCCTACCGTAACATAAATAACGCATGTGAATGTGTGAAAGCCATTAAGCACTCTTCCAGTGCCTGATTCTGCCAGCCTTTTTCATACTGAGTAGTGCCGTACTCCATGAAAAGTCTCATTGATATTAGTATGACTACTTGAAGAGTAAGGTACTATTCAGCGTGAATAAAGGGGACAGAGTTCCTTCGAATGATTTACTCTTCTCCAGCACCAGTATCATGGAGTCCATCAGATGCAAACAAGCGAGTTTACTACCAAAAATAGACTCAAAGTGGAATGCATGATGTGACCAAATTAAAAGCACGGCTTGACCTTTGCTGCCAAACATATTTATGTTTCACAAAAATAATCTTTGCCTGATTTTTCTGACAGCTCCCTCGTGATTGACAGAAGGTCATGCGTCAAAGTATGTGATCTGTTCTATAAAAACATAAGGCAGCCAGGATTCTCACTGAGTTCCAAACCTGGCCAAGACAGAAGCAGCACAAAGTATTTGTCTTTTTATCAATCGACTGCATGGCCACTGTCAGCCTCCAGACATATCTGCCATACTGGATCAACAGCCTCTCCCCATACTTTTACTAGTAGCAACTCTCCAGTCTGCAATATGTTATCTATGCAGACATTAATTATATCTTTCACAGCTAGAAGAGATCTGTGAAGCTAAAAAGTTTGTCCCTTCCACCAACAGAAGTTGGTCCAATAAAAGATATTACCTCACATACCTCATCATGGTCTAATTATATATTTATACCAAACAGAGGGCAGAGCCCTCCACAGCAAATTTCCAGAAATCCTGAACCATTCATGAGTGTGTATCATAAATGTCTTTGCAAGAATATCAAACCTCTGTGATATTTATCACACCAACAGTTTTCCCCCTCCTACAAAGCCCAGTGTGAGTGATGCATTATTTATGTTTTACAGCAAGAAACAACAGAGAAATGTACAACATGTCTGAAAAGAGCCTGAAGGGAAATAGCAGCTTGCTTTTCAATATTACTCATCAATATGAAAGCTATGCAAATCAGACAAGGACTCAACAGTTCAGGCATTCTACATTCATGAGACAAACACAAACCAACAACGGTGGATCACAGTCTTCCATTTCTATTGGCAAGAGCAAGTAAACTTTATTGTCACATACTGTCTGCTATACCGTCATTGCTATTAGCTACTATCAATAGACCCAATATGCTGTCTGAACTTGGCTTCTGCACTGGCTCTCATTAGAGTGACACTAATGACTTACTTTTCACTCACACATCACACATTTACAGTGTATCTACTTCACTTTTACTACATATTAATACCAGTCACTTTATTCACAAGAAAAAGATACCAAATCCCACTTCCTTTTGCTATAAAACACCCACAGAAATGCGTTTCATTTGACACATGTTCCAACTGTCTTGCCTTAATTAACTGACAGGATCTTTCTGTTAAAAAAAAAAATTCTCCCCTTAATTATGAGCTGAAACATTTGAAGTGACAGAAGAATACTAGATTAGCATGCTTCCTCCTTTGGCCTTGTATGTTCTTTTTTTCCGTTGACTCTCTGTCCATTCCCTCTGTTTGCTTTTTGTATCATCAATGATACACTCTCTCATTCTGGCAGCAGGAAGTCCACCACGAGCAAGTATGCAATAATGCCACATGGATATGCTGGATGAAAGGTGATGGAGGTGGTTGTGGGATCTTCCACATAGAATCATAGAATATCAGGGTTGGAAGGGACCCCTGAAGGTCATCTAGTCCAACCCCCTGCTCGAAGCAGGACCAATTCCCAGTTAAATCATCCCAGCCAGGGCTTTGTCAAGCCTGACCTTAAAAACCTCTAAGGAAGGAGATTCTACCACCTCCCTAGGTAACGCATTCCAGTGTTTCACCACCCTCATAGTGAAAAAGTTTTTCCTAATATCCAATCTAAACCTCCCCCACTGCAACTTGAGACCATTACTCCTCGTTCTGTCATCTGCTACCATTGAGAACAGTCTAGAGCCATCCTCTTTGGAATCCCCTTTCAGGTAGTTGAAAGCAGCTAACAAATCCCCCCTCATTCTTCTCTTCTGCAGACTAAACAATCCCAGCTCCCTCAGCCTCTCCTCATAAGTCATATGTTCTAGACCCCTAATCATTTTTGTTGCCCTTCGCTGGACTCTCTCCAATTTATCCACATCCTTCTTGTAGTGTGGGGCCCAAAACTGGACACAGTACTCCAGATGAGGCCTCACCAATGTCGAATAGAGGGGAACGATCACGTCCCTCGATCTGCTCGCTATGCCCCTACTTATACATCCCAAAATGCCATTGGCCTTCTTGGCAACAAGGGCACACTGCTGACTCATATCCAGCTTCTCGTCCACTGTCACCCCTAGGTCCTTTTCCGCAGAACTGCTGCCTAGCCATTCGGCCCCTAGTCTGTAGCGGTGCATTGGATTCTTCCGTCCTAAGTGCAGGACTCTGCACTTATCCTTATTGAACCTCATCAGATTTCTTTTGGCCCAATCCTCCAATTTGTCTAGGTCCTTCTGTATCCTATCCCTCTCCTCCAGCGTATCTACTACTCCTCCCAGTTTAGTCTATATAGAAAGTACCCTCTATGGGTATGTGTACACTGCAATTAAAAACTATCAGCTGGCCCGTGCTAGCTGACTCGGGCTAAGGGGCTGTTTAACTGAGGTGTAGATGTTCAGACTCAGACTGGAGCCTGGGCTCTAGGGTGGGATGGTCCCAGAGCTCGGGCTGCAGCATGAGCTCAAACATCTACACCGCAGTTAAACAGCCCCACAAGCCTGAGCCTCAGAAGCCTGAGTCAGCTGGCGTGGGCCCGCTACGGGTGTCTAACTGCAGTGTAGACATACTCCATGCTATTAATACTGCTCAGGCACAATGGCCTCAGAAGACTGTTTGACATTCTGCAAATTAAAGGCATGCCAAGATATACGATCACTATAGGCAGACTTCTCATCCTTCTCGGACTGTACTAAGCAGATGATGCTTTTCAGGGCCACAATCAAGCAAAGCACTTTCTGTGGTACTATCTGCAGGTGCTTAAGTGCTCTGATGGATAAGGGGCCCAATTACTCAATAGGGTTGCCAGCTTTGGTTGGACATTTTCCTGGAGGTTTCATCACATGATAATCTTTAATTAAAGACTAATCTTTAATTCCTGAAGACTCCAGGACAATCCTGGAAGGTTGGCAACCCCCACTGAGTACTTTTCAGGATGGACCCCTAGTTTGCTAGCTATCTAGAGTTATTGTTTAAAAATGAAATCTTGGGGCCTGATTCTCCCCTGCTTTGCCCCTTGTGTAGACATTTACCTGTGCAAAGTGGGTGCAAACACTGCCATATGGAGAACTATGATCTTGTAGCATTTTTGCCCACTTTGCACAGGGGTGAATATCTACACAAGGGGTAAAACAGGAGAGAACCAGGCCCTAGCTATCTGCTGTTCTAAATTCCAGGCATTGCAGAAGAAAAGCAGCTATGGACACATCCTGTATAAGGACCATGGATGTATAAGCTACTACCTAGAAACTCATATAAGCATATACCTTTGCTAATTTTAGCAGAGTGGGAGTAAATCTGAGTAAAAAAATGGATTCCCCCCCCACCCAATCACAAAAATTTGCAAAAAAAACCCCTAAACACCTATTTTTTATTAGCTACAATTTTAGACAACGTTTTGTTAACCAGCTCTAGCATGGTAAGGGATGGTGGTCCAGTCCACCGATCAGAATTCTTTCAGCTAGTCTCTGAGATGAAGCATTTTTGTTTATTGTATGCTAAACGCTATACTACTGTACAAACCATGTTTTTTTGGCTGAAGATGCCTCAAGCACATTTGGGTTTTATGACATTATTTAGAGAATGTCGTCCTGCAGGTGTTGCTGTCTGATGCTATAATGTTTGATTCAAACAGTTCAGTGGTTTCGCCTGTGCATGTACCCATTTTTCCCCCCTATGCTCAGTTCATTAGCAAACCTTGATCGTGTTTAGTAACTTTGTGTTAACCTCCTGTCAAAAGATTTGTTTACCATTGAACTCTACTACCATTAATCATCTGCTTTAAATAGATAATTAATTGTGAACGAGTAAAAACAAATCCATTACCGATTTCCTTTCCTGTTTCAGCTCTTGCACAAAGCGGGTTAACTCTGCAGTGATCTGAGAAGTCATGTTTTCCGAAACGACTTCATGCTGGCCAGCATAGTCATTCATTTCATTCAGTGTGGCTAGGAAGGCTTTGCATGATGTGTACCTGCAAAAGAGAAAAAATACAGAATACTTTTAGTCCATTTGTTTTCAGGAACACACACTCCAAAGGGAACTTGCATTCCTCCCAGCATTCAGTATTACTGCACAAGATGGGATCTTAGCACAAGTTCATTGGCAGGAGTTTACTGAAAGAGAGCCCCATGCCATGCAGTGGCAATTCTCAGAAAATAACCATGACATAATTATAGTTTTACAGTGGCCTCTCTTATAAATACCAAAAGTATTTGGGCTTTACCAATCGAAAAATCATTCAGAAAATATTTTCTGGCTTCACTAACCATTATGTCCCTGATCCTGCTGTTTGCTGCACTCAGGCATAGCAGCACACCTATTTCAGTGAATTGCCTAAATGATTAACATTTAGTTAATGTGATACATACATACTAGTAAAAGAAAGGAAGAAATACTTTCTAAGCATAATTTAGATGTGGATCAATCAGAGTTTATCTAAAACCCTTTCAAGATGATGTTCACTTTTTGCAAGGTGTTTGTCCTCAATACTTTGTGAGGTATTTCCCCCCCGCCCCCGTGTCTCTTTAGCAGCTTCTAGTGATTGCCACAAAATTTATTTTCCATGGGTGACAGCATCTGTAACACTGCATTCCATGTATTATTAAAAAAGGGAAAAAATAAGCTTCCATGCATCTGGTTAATTTCAGGAAGGCAGATTAGATCATTTGCATCCCCAGCACAGGCTGGAGTGCTGACCAACTGGAGGAGAGAGCAGCTAAGGAGAGTTGCACTTCTAGATACTAGAATTATCCTATTAGTGTTAGATGCTTATTGCTGCTTCCCGTGCTAGGAGCACATAAATGATAGCAGTACTTAAAGGGACAAAGGTAATGGAAAGGGGTAGGAATAAAGGTGAGAGTAATAAGAGGGGGATGTGGGAAGCAAGTGAAGAGAGGCAACAGTGAGTGAGTGAGTGTACACAAACATAATGGGGAGCAAAAGAAAAGACTGAAAGATAGGTAGCTATGCAAGGGGGGGAAAAAACAGCAAGAGAGAGAGACCAAAAAAGATATCGTTATTGGAATCAGCTACACTTATCAGTCCTGGTCAAGCAGCATTGCATCCAGAAAAGCAGACTGCAGAAGCAGTAGGGGAGGGTCACAGACCCACAGTAGGGTCACAACTTATAGTTAGAAAACAACCATCCAACCACTAAAACCAAATAATGACACAAGGGGCCATATTCTCAGATAGTGTAAATTGGTCTAGCAGCTGTTTTACAACAGCTGAGTATCTGACCCAAAATCTAGATAAACCTAATTATATAAACTATTGAGTCCACAACTGTACTCACTGAAGTCAATTGAAACATTCCCATTGGCTTCAATGGATGCAGAGGCCAGTCTATTTTCAGCTTCCAGTGGAGAAGAGCTAGTCCCTCATTTATACACTCCTCTACAGTTTGAATCTTTAAAAACTTGTGTGTAACTATAAGAATCTGCAGTTAACTACCTTTGAAAATGCTGGGTGCACTGATATAAGTCAAGAAATGTGAAATTTAGGTCTGACAGCCTGTCCTTTGGGAGATTCCTATTCTAGGATGCTCAGCTTGAAGAATTACTCTTGATCCAATCAATGTCAGAGAGATCCTTTAAAACATGTATGTGTTCTATCATCATTTGCATACATTTCCTCAATGTCAGCCATTGGAGGAGCTGTTTGGAAACAGCACTACCTATCTGGCCAGCACCATTCTAGCTGTCCCTGCCACTAGAGATACCATCTGGGTCTCTGGGTCAAGTGGGGACAGTTGGGGCAACACAACAATCTCCGGCAACACCGAGTCAGGCACCCAGCTCTGCCCCCGGAGATGGAGAATCCAGCCGAGGAAATCCTCCTCCTTTCACCCTCTTCCCCATGTACTGCCCATTCCTCCACTGATGTCATAACTTTACTCTTCATCCATTTAATAAAATGGACTGGACAACATAATAGCTTGGTGCTTATACGGGATTCTGCATTTTTAAAGCTCTGCGCTAACATTCTGGGACTATTCTTCCACTGAAATCAAGGGAGTTTAGCTATTGACTTCAAAGGAATGAAGATTAAGCCTCAGTTAATAAGGCTGGGATTTTCCAAGGGGCCTAAAAGAAATTAGGCACCCAATGTCCACTGATGTTCAATGGGAGTTGTGTGCTTAAGGACCAAATTTAAACCCCTTTGAGCTTTACTATTAAGACATAATTTGCAGATAGGCCTTTTGTACAGCTAGTTCTACGTAGAGTACACACACTGCCTGCCCAGCTAGCATGGGTATAAACAGCAGACGGTGAGGCACTGCTTAGGCAAGTAGAGTACAGACATGCCAGACCCTTAAGTTATATACCTTGCTCAGTTCGCTATACGTCCAAGCAGGGCCTCCCCCTGCTACAATGCTATTTTTAGCGGTGTAGTGTCCGGCTGCCTCCACACCTCAGTGAAAGACTCCTGCAGCAGGGAAAGGCTTTGGCAGAGGGGAGGCACTGGGGAAAGACACCGGCAGTTCCCCCCTGCTGGTGACTTTCCCCACTGCCTCCCCACTGCCCCGGAGCCTTTCACTGCCATGTATAGCTACACATCACAGTGTGGACACAGCCTGCTTTTCACTGTCGCATGTAGCTACGCAGATCCTATCATTGGCTGCAAGTGTAGACAAGGCCTATTTCTAGGACTTCTATATTCTTTTACCACACTTGCTGCTTGATAATTTACTCCCCTCTCTCCACCCACTAAGACATATCCCCACCCATAGATTGATAATGAACATACTTGTATTCTTCCTCTTCTTTGGAGTTCTTTTTGGGTTGATATTTCTTTGAAAGGTTCCTGAAATTAAAAATAAATAAAAATAAATATATAAATAAGTTGTATCTTACAATTACCAGATAGTCTCCACATCCTTCCACACTCTCATCACCCTAGCATTTAGTTGTAATGCTTTGATACATTATTTATTATTTGTATTGCAGTAGTGCCCAGAGGCCAGCCCCCCATTGTGCTAGGCACCTCACAAACATATAACAAAGAGACAGTTCCTGGCCTGAAGATTTTACAATCTAAGTGTAAGACTATATACAACAAATAGATACATCTCTCTCTCTCTACTCAATGCTTTTTGTTAGCCTAATGTGCAAACACACTAACAAATCCACAGCCACCACGGCTGTAACTACGCTGCACATTCTGAACATCATGGTGGCAACAGTGACTGAACTCATTCTGTCCTGCTCCGTAAGCACATGCCTTGTCTACTTGAGCAAAAGAAAAACCTCCTGCAGCTATTAGCAGCATTAGGCCATGACCCACACTTGAGCTGTTCTGATTCCATCCAGGAGAGAGCAGCAGTACATATACACATCAACCAGCCCATTACAGTATGATTTGCTATAGCAGACACCACCAGTGGCCCATTAAGTCTAGTAATCCTCCTCAGGCTGTGGCCTCTGCTTAATGCATAGAAGGAAGGTGAAAAAACACTGGCCAGCTGTTGGATGCTGCACAGATGGAGTAAGGGGGAATTCCTTCTTAACCGTTGTGATCACCTGATGCAGTGACAAACAGGAAACCTGATTACCCCATTTTATCACATATAATTCTACACATTATTATTGGTCATCAGATTATCCACTCCCTTGTAAAATCCTACTAATGTTATTTGACTGCTCGTGCCAGGGACAGAGAAGCCACAGGTAACGGGGTTCAGCAGTTCTCTCCTAGAAACCAGGTGCTACAAATCCCTAGCCAATGGCAAATCTAGAGTTTAACATACTGTATGCCAGCCATTCACTCAGTGGAGCTCATCAGTGCTGATAGCTTCAGAGTTATAATGTTCTCCTTCTCACAGGAATATTTGTCCCCTACTCTCAGTCTGGCACAGCTCACAGAGTATCTTTTGAAAATGCAGACTAGATAGGATGATAAATAAACCTGCCATGGTGATTTTTTCAGGGCTTCAATGCAGAACAGTAGGCAACGTACTGAAATCAAACAAAGTTCAGTTTACAGAGGAACCTGCCATTTTGTATTGTCACACGTCAGTTTCACAACACTAAGCAATCATGGTTCCCACAATAAACACCTCTCTATTCCTCACTTTCCGTGTTTATTTCCTTATTTGCTAACGGTCTGCATTTCCCATTTCCTCTTTTGCAAAGACAACTTTATTATTTACCTAAAGCAAACACTCTTCCATCAAACTGTTTTTACTTCTCCATTTTCTTTTCTTCTTTACACTTTAACTTAAGGGTAGAGTGGAGATGCAGCTAAGGAAACCAGTCAAAACCTATTCAACATCTGTAAATTTATACTTTTCAAAATATGAGGGGAAAAAAAACACCAAAAAACTCCCCCAGGAAGAAAAGTCTAGAGCAAGATTTTATCATCCATACCCAAAAGGTCACTTGATGAAGGATACTAAGGGCTTGTCTACACTTACTGGGAGATTGATGCGTGGCAATCAATGCATCGGCAGTTGATTTAGTGGGTCTAGTGAAGACCCACTAAATCGACCACAGATCGCTCTCCCGTTGACATTGTGTAGTGTGGACCCTGCAGTACGTAGATCTAAGTACGTCAACTTCAGCTACGTTATTCATTCAACTGAAGTTGCATAACTTAGATTGATCCCTCCCCTTAGTGTAGACAAGGCCTAAGAGTGCCCAGAGTACAGTACCGAAACTGGATGAGATACCTTTATTAACAGCAAATTGACTAACTCCTACACAATGGGCCAAACTGTGGGCCATGACACATCATCGTTTTAAGCAGAAATCCCTACTGACTTCAGTGGTATGTTCTTCTTAAAACCTGATGGTGTGATAAGGCCCCTTGACTTCAGAAGGTTTGCACTGGTAAAACTGAGAGCAGAATTTGGCCCACTTTATCTCAGTTTTCTTATCTGTTCTGTAACTCTTACATGAGCACAGCGGCTATCAAAGTCAGCAGGGCAAATTCTGCTCTCACGTACATCCTGTCAACCCAGTAAAGACACTGGGGTTATTGAGTAAATGAGAGAAGAGTTTGGCCCAGAGTGCTCTGTGTCTGCAAGAACAGCAGGTCTGGGCTAAACGTTCTTTTTTCCCATATTCCCATTCTTTATTTCCTTGCACCCCGCCCTCCCCCCTTCAGACAGAGATCACATCAGCAGTTGCCTCTCTACAGCTGGTTTCAAAGGGCTGCTCCTTGGATGGATGGCTAATCCAGGTCCTCTTTTCCCTTGGGGATTTAGTGCATCACATGTGTGACATTGCCTGACTCCCAGTGAAGGTAACAGGAGTTGTGCCAGAGTAAAAACTGCATCAGGACCTCAGGAGGTGTTCATGCTCTATACTGTGGCCTGCTCTTCTTTAAACCAAACATCCGCACATAACTTCCTTGCCAAATTTTCCTCTCCAAGGTTCCATATCTGACTGACACATTAGCTTTTGCCTTGTCACCGGCAGCAAGATAATGCAGATATATTTATGGCATTGTGTATTAACTAAAGGACACAAATGCAGGAAACATCAAGGTCAGTTGACTAACAGCAACTTCTATACCTTAATGATAAAACACATCCACAGCAAATATAGGTGATAAGATTATTGATCTGACTATGGCAGATTTTCTAAAGAAGGCCTGTCCTGAATTCAGGAATAATTGCAGAGGAGGATTCATAGGGTGAATATCCTTCACGGTGCTAGTTAGTATTATAACATTTAATAGTGTCACATGCAATGTTCAAGTGTCCCCATGGGAAAAGGAGTGAGAGAAACAGAGAGGCATCATGACCTAGTAAGTGAGCATACACAATTCCTATGCTGGAGTACCCGGACTTTCCATATTCTAATCCAAGTTCTATCACTGGAGCTCATCGCTATGGGGCCATGGACAATTCCGTTAACATCTCTCTGCCTCTGTTGCCCCAACTGTAAAATGGCCATAATAATATTTTCCAGCTTCATATGGTTGTTGTATGCCATTTTATAACCATTAACACACAAGTCGTATTGGCCAAGTCTTTGCCCTTGGGGCTAAAGGTGCTGCATTCATTGTGCCACCCAGAATTCCTCCTGAGGACTCCCAGAGTGCATGCAGTGGGACAGTAGCTCCCCCACACTTTCAAAAGGTGCAGCCTGCTCCCTGCTCCATGCCAGCTCTACCTGCCAGGGGAGTGGTGAACCTGCCCTCATTCCACCTCTCCCATTCCCTTTTGGCCACCTAACATACATGGAGAACTAGGAGGAAGTAGGGACCGTGCTTCCACATGTGGTTCTGGCCACACCCTGCACAAGGATGCAAAATAACAGATGAAGAATCTTATGTTCCTCACCACTTGCACAAACACACTGAGGCCAGCCAGAATCCACCTCATTATTAGCATCTCTATTTCCTCCTATGCCTCTTCCAAATAAAGGATCCTCTAAAACAGCAAACTCCTCCCTTGTTAGCCTACACATTAAACATGGCAGTTTAAACCAAAGCATACTACTGCTGCAGGAATTCGGGAAGCAGTTATGCATGTCCAAGGTACATAGTGCCATTGGGATCCTGTGCGGAATGCCTGCTCTCTCAGTATGGCTTAATTTCTTCATTCATGGGGCAACAAATGAGGGGGAATAAGAAAAATGCACACAAAAGATTAAATACTCTACTAAGACATTTTCACCCAAAGAAAAAGTGCACCATCTCCTAGCTTTTCAAACACCATGTTGCCTAATTAAACCTGATGTGTCCAGTTGTCATCCCCGTGTGAGCCTCTGACTGTGCAGAATCACCTTAAAGCACTATGAAAAGCACCAAGCAGAGCATGTTTTTACATGCAAAGGATTAGAAGGTGTATGACAAGGATTAGCAGTTGGATTAAACAAACATGTTTCATTGTTTATCACATATTGTGTCAGCTGGTTTTTTTGTTTGTTTGTTTTGTTTTACTAAGAAAAAACTAAAAGTTGGGAACAGTAACCACAGCTCTAATATAGTCAGCGGGAAATATTTTCTCGTCTAAGGCTTGATCCTTCAAGGTACTGAAGCATACTAGCCTGATGCTGTAGGCAACGTGCTTAAAGTTAAGCATGTGACCAACCCTGCTGAAATCAATGGAATTATTCACATGTTTAAAGTTAGGCATCTGCTTCAACATAGTGCTGGATCAGGGCCAAGAGCGTTCAGTACTTTGCATGACAAGCCCTATAGTATTTGCTCTATAGAAATTCATTTTGCACTAGGGTGCGAAGCTTTCCTTGACTTGGTAGTACCAATTAATTCTCAAATTTTCATGGTGTTTGAAATGCTCTTTCATACCTATCTTTCTTAGAGCTATCTATACATCATTTGCAGGAAACTAAGCTAGTATCTGTGGTATCTGAGAACCTTGGCCCTTTTATACTCTGAGCTCATCCTCTATTAAATAAAATCAGATTTGTGTATGTGTGTGGAATACCCTTTGAACTTCCAGATCAAACCGCTAAACATGTCAAGACCCAAATAAGGGTAAAAACACAGTGCAAGAACTACTGATGTTGGATCAGTTTATTTTAGCATTTTTTCCCTAAAGTCTTGGTTTAATTATTCAATATTTATGATATAAATAACTTGTAATCATATGAGTAAGAGAACCATCAGTTTGAGCAAGATGTGAATTTGGGTCTAAAATCAGGAACAGTTAGAAGTAAATCACAGAGTGTGAAATTTTCCCCTGTGCAGAGCACTTATGCATCACTTAAGTGGGACTTAAACAATGCACAGACCTTGCGCTGTTCATTTGTATTCCTGCTCAAATAAATTTGTTAGTCTCGAAGGTGCCACAAGTACTCCTTTTCTTTTTGCGAATACAGACTAACACGGCCGCTACTCTGAAACCTGTCATTATGCAAGGCACTGAATTTAGCCGTATGGAGTGGAAATCTATCAACTTCATGAAAAAACTCGTACAGATACAGACAGACATCATCTTCCTTTCCAAATGCAAACAGATGGACATCGTACCAAAAGGACTGAAGGTAAAAAATCCATTACAATCTACATACCACACAGACTATGCTGACAGCTTGTGCCACACACTCTCAAAGAAACTGCGGAACCACCTGATCAGCATCCTCTACTGCAAACAGGGAAAGATTGAGAATGAGCTCTCAAAACTGGATACTCTCATAAAAAAAAACCTTCCACACAAACTGCCTCGTGGCTGGACTTCACAAAAACTAGACAAGCCATTTACAACATACACTTTGCTTCTCTACAACAGAAAAAGGACACTAAACTATCTAAACTACTACATGCCACAAGAGGCCACAACAGTGGTTCCCTTAACCCACCCAGCAATATTGTTAATCTATCCAACTATACTCTTAGCCCCGCAGAAGAATCTGTCCTATCTCGGGGCCTCTCCTTCTGCCCCTCCACCCCCATGAACAGGATACAGTTCTGTGGTGACCTAGAATCCTATTTTCGACGTCTCCGACTCAAGGAATATTTCCAACATACCTTTGAACAACATACTAACCCACAGAGACCTTGCTACCAAGACTACAAAAAGAAGGATTCTGGGTGGACTCCTCCTAAAAGTCGAAACAACAGACTGGACTTCTACATAGAGTGCTTCCGCCGACATGCACAGGCTGAAATTGTGGAAAAGCAGCATCACTTGCCCCATAACCTCAGCCGTGCAGAACACAATGCCATCCACAGCCTCAGAAACAACTCTGACATCATAACCAAAAAGGCTGACAAAGGAGGTGCTGTCGTCATCATGAATAGGTTGGAATATGAACAAGAGGCTGCTCGGCAGCTCTCCAACAGCACTTTCTACAAGCCATTACCCTCTGATCCCACTGGGGGTTACCAAAAGGAACTACAGCATTTGCTCAAGAAACTCCCTGAAAAAGCACAAGAACAAATCCGCACAGACACACCCCTGGAACCCTGACCTGGGGTATTCTATCTGCTACCCAAGACCCATAAACCTGGAAATCCTGGACACCCCATCATCTCAGGCATTGGCACCCTCACAGCAGGATTGTCTGGCAATGTAGACTCCCTCCTCAGGCCCCACGCTAGCAGCACTCCCAGCTATCTTCGAGACACCACTGATTTCCTGAGGAAACTACAATCCATCGGTGATCTTCCTGAAAACACCATCCTGGCCACTATGGATGTAGAAGCCCTCTACACCAATATTCCATTCAAAGATGGACTACAAGCCTTCAGGAACACTATCCCAGATAATGTCACGGCAAACCTGGTGGCTGAATTTTGTGACTTTGTCCTCACCCATAAATATTTCACATTTGGGGACAATGTATACCTTCAAATCAGCAGCACTGCTATGGGTACCCGCATGGCCACACAGTATGCCAACATTTTTATGGCTGACTTAGAACAACGCTTCCTCAGCTCTCGTCCCCTAATGCCCCTACTCTACTTGTGCTACATTGATGACATCTTCATCATCTGGACCCATGGAAAAGAAGCCCTTGAGGAATTCCACCATGATTTCAACAATTTCCATCCCACCATCAACCTCAGCCTGGACCAGTCCACACAAGAGATCCACTTCCTGGACACTACGGTGCTAATAAGCAATGATCACATAAACACCACCCTATACTGGAAACCTACTGACCGCTATTCCTACCGACATGCCTCCAGCTTTCATCCAGACCACACCACACGATCCATCGTCTACAGCCAAGCTCTGCGATACAACCGCATTTGCTCCAACCCCTCAGACAGAGACAAACACTTACAAGATCTCTATCAAGCATTCTTACAACTACAATACCCACCTGCGGAAGTGAAGAAACAGACTGACAGAGCCAGAAGAGTACCCAGAAGTCACCTACTACAGGACAGGCCCAAAAAGAAAATAACAGAACGCCACTAGCCGTCACCTTCAGCCCCCAACTAAAATCTCTCCAATGCATCATCAAGGATCTACAACCTATCCTGAAGGACAAACCATCACTCTCACAGATCTTGGGAGACAGGCCAGTCCTTGCTTACAGACAGCCCCACAACCTGAAGCAAATACTCACCAGCAACCACACACCACACAACAGAACCACTAACCCAGGAACCTATCCTTGCAACAAAGCCCGTTGCCAACTGTGTCCACATATCTATTCAGGGGACACCATCATAGGGCCTAATCACATCAGCCACACTATCAGAGGCTCATTCACCTGCACATCTACCAATGTGATATATGCCATCATGTGCCAACAATGCCCCTCTGCCATGTACATTGGTCAAACTGGACAGTCTCTACGTAAAAGAATAAATGGACACAAATCAGACGTCAAGAATTATAACATTCAAAAACCAGTTGGAGAACACTTCAATCTCTCTGGTCACTCGATTACAGACCTAAAAGTTGCAATTCTTCAACAAAAAAACTTCAAAAACAGACTCCAAGGAGAGACTGCTGAATTGGAATTAATTTGCAAACTGGATACAATTAACTTAGGCTTGAATAGAGACTGGGAGTGGATGGGTCATTACACAAAGTAAAACTATTTCCCCATGTTTATTCTCACCCGCCCACCCCCCACTGTTCCTCAGAAGTTCTTGTCAACTTCTGGAAATGGCCCACCTTGATTATCACTACAAAAGGTGCCCCACCCCCCTACCCCACTCTCCTGCTGGTAATAGCTCACTTTAAGTGATTACTCTCGTTACTGTGTGTATGGTAACACCCATTGTTTCATGTTCTCTATGTATATAAATCTCCCCACTGTATTTTCCACTGAATGCATCCGATGAAGTGAGCTGTAGCTCACGAAAGCTTATGCTCAAATAAATTTGTTAGTCTCTAAGGTGCCACAAGTACTCCTTTTCTTTTTGCGAATACAGACTAACATGGCTGCTACTCTGAAACCCCAGAGAGAATCTACATCAAGGCTACACAACTTCCTGTGGATGGCCCATCAAGGACACTCAGCTCTCACAATGGGCCATTGAAGAAACTCATCCAGTCCAGATGGCTCTTCCTGAAAATGCTTCAGACAATGAGGGGCCAATGGCCGGCCCCTGTGAGTCAGCAAACCATGTAAAGACATATGATATGCTCATGTCACCCTGGAATCCATCTTGGGTCAGTAACTGATGAAGTGAGCTGTAGCTCATGAAAGCTTATGCTCAAATAAATTTGTTAGTCTTTAAGGTGCTACAAGTCCTCCTTTTCTTTTTCCACAAACAGGGGCTGTGAACTTCTATGCATATAGGGTTGCCAGGTGTACAGTTTTCGACTGGAACGCCCAGTCGAAAATGGACCCTGGCGACTGGGCCATTAAAAGTCCGTTCGGCGGTGCTATGGGGCTAAGGCCAGCTAGTGCTACCTGTCCTGGCCCCACGCTGTGCCCTGGAAGCAGCCAGCAGGTCTGGCTCCTAGACAGGGAGTTCACGGGGCTCCGCGCACTACCCCTGCACCAAGCACTTCCACCACACTCCTATTCATAGAATCATAGACTTTAAGGTCAGAAGGGACCATTATGATCGTCTAGTCTGACCTCCTGCACAACACAGGCCAAGGAATCGGACCCACCAACTCCTGTAACAAGCCCCTAACTTATGTCTGAGCTATTGAAGTCCTCAAATCGTGGTTTAAAGACTTCAAGGTGCAGAGAATCCTCCAGCAAGTGACCCGTGCCCCATGCTGCAGAGGAAGGTGAAAAAACCTCAGGGCCTCTGCCAATCTGCCCTGGAGGATAATTCCTTCCTGACCCCAAATATGGTGATCAGCTAAACCCTGAGCATGTGGGCAAGACTCACCAGCCACACATCCAGGAAAGAATTCTCTGTAGTAACTCAGATCCCACCCCATCTAACATCCCATCACAGGCCACTGGGCCTATTTACCATGAATAGTTCAAGATCAATTAATTGCCAAAATTAGGCTAGCCCATCATAACATCTCCTCCATAAACTTATCGAGCTTAGTCTTGAAGTCAGATATGTCTTTTGCCCCCACTGCTTCCCTTGGAAGGCTGTTCCAGAACTTCACTCCTCTGAGGGTTAGAAACCATCGTCTAATTTCAAGTCTAAACTTCCTGATGCCCAGTTTATATCCATTTGTTCTTGTGTCCACATTGGTACTGAGCTTAAATAATAATTCTCCCTCCATGGTATTTATCCCTCTGATATATTTATAGATAGCAATCACATCTCCTCTCAGCCTTCTTTTGGTTAGGCTAAACAAGCCAAGCTCCTTGAGTCTCCTGTCATAAGACAGGTTTTCCATTCCTCAGATCATCCTAGCAACCCTTCTTTGTACCTTTTCCAGTTTGAATTCATCCTTCTTAAACATGGGAGACCAGACCTGCCCACAATATTCCAGATGAGGTCTCACCAGTGCCTTGTATAACGGTACTAACACCTCCTTATCTCTACTGGAAATACCTCGCCTGATGCATCCCAAGACCGCATTAGCTTTTTTCACGGCCATATCACATTGGCGGCTCATCGTGATCCTGTGATCAACCAATAGTCCGAGGTCCTGCTCCTCCTCTGTTACTTCCAAATGATGCGTCCCCAGTTTATAACAGAAATTCTTGTTATTAATCCCTAAATGCATGACCTTGCACTTTTCACTATTAAATTTCATCCTATTACCATTACTCCAGTTTACAAGGTCATCCAGATCTTCCTGTATGATATCCCGGTCCTTCTCTGTATTGGCCATACCTCCCAGCTTTGTGTCATCTGCAAACTTTATTAGCACATTCCCGCTTTTTGTGCCAAGGTCAGCAATAAAAAGATTAAATAAGATGGCTAATGGGACCTGGGGGGCGATGCCTGCGGGTGAGAGCAGAGCGTGGAGCCTCCTGGTCCCTCCACTTAGGAGCTGGACCTGCTGGTCGCTTCCGGGGTGCAGCGCGGTGCCAAGACAGGCAGGGAGCCTGCGTTAGGCCCGCTGCCCGGGAGCTGCCCGAGGTGAGCCCACACCCCAACCCCCTGCCCCAGCACTGAGCCCCCCCAAACCCAGAGCCCCTTCCTGCACCCCAAACCCCTCATCCCTGGCCCCAACCCAGAGTCTGTACCCCCTTCTGCATTCCAACCCCCAGCCTCAACCCCTCGGCTTCACCCCCAGCCTGGAGCCTCCCCCTGCACTCCAAACCCCAGCCCCAGCCCCACCCCAGAGCCCACACCCCCAGCTCAGAGCCCTCACCCCCTGCCTCGACCAGCAGCCCCCTCCCACATTCCGAATCCCTTGGCCCCAGCCTGCACCCCAAACCCCTCATCCCTGGTCCCACCCCAGAGCCTGCACCCTGAGCTGGAGCCCTCTCCCTTTCCTGCACCCCAACTCCCTTCCCCAGCCTGGAGCCCCCTCCCACATTCAGAACCCCTCGTTTCTGGCCCCACCCTGGAGCCTGCATCCCCAGTTAGAGCCCTCACCCCCTCCTGCACCCCAACCCCCTTCCTGAGCCCAGTGAAAGTGAGTGAGGGTGGGGGAGCGCAAGCCACCAAGGGAGGGGGAACGCAGTGAGCGGGGGCTGGGCCGGGCCTGGTCTCGGGGAAAGGGTAGGGTTAGGGTGTTCAGTTTTGTGCAGTTAGAAAGTTGGCAACCCTACATGCACATGGCAGAGGATATAAAAAGGCACCTGAGACATCTCCATTTTGTCTTCATTTTCTGCTTCATTTCTCTGGACTGAATTTCTAACAAGGAAGCTTTGAACAAGGACTGATAACCCCCAATCTGTTTGTGTGATTCCACAAACTTTTGCAAGTTAGCAGTTTATTCCATTACTGCTGTGATCCTGATCTAAGAACAATGAAAATCATTTGTATGTTATATATGATCCTTTAACCATTCCTCTTCTTTCTTTTTTTAAATATTATTAAACCGTTAGTTTTAGTTACTAAAGGATTGGCATCAGCATGATTATTGGGTAAGAGCTGAGTTATATATTCACCTGGCTAAGAGACTGATCCCTTGGGATTGGAAGGACCCTGTATCTGATTAAACTGGTTTTCAGAAACCACTCATCATCAAGTCCAGTGGCTCTGCGGTGAGCCAAGGGATGGAATGCCTAAGGATACTGCATTTTTGACTTCTTGTTAACCAGTGTGGTGATACAGAAGTTCACTTTTGTTACTGGCTTGGAATACTCTAATGATAGAATAACCACTAGTTTGGGGTGAGTCTGCCCTATTTCTTGGCAGTCTTTCCTGAATTTGGCACTCTCAGCAGTGTCATTATTTAAAATTTAAACTATGTTTTAAATATAAATACAGGTTTATTTAAAAAAAAAAACTATTTAAAACTAAATTTCAAGTTATGACAACCCATGTTAAGGCCTAAACTTATTATATCAAAATTTTAAAATTAAATTAAAAAAACAACAACACAAAACATTAAGCAGTACATATTTGCTGCAAAGTTTTAAAGAAAATCAAACCACTGAAGTCTTGTGGAAGTCACTGGCTAAGTATCTGGGACCAGAGTTTGCAGAAGTGTTAAACCAGCCTTTGACAGCAGTAACCTCTTCTGCAGGTGCAGAGTGAATATTTTCTTCAATTTATTCAACTAGTTCAGTTCAATTAATAGTTCATTCAAAGTTATGAAACCTTCTGAGAGTTGAAAAAGCAGGGAAGCTTGTTTTCCTCTTTCAATCTATGAAGAAAAGCTAAGTGTGAGAGGATGAGATCCATCAATTCTAAAATGTTGAAGGACATTGTGACTAAAAACAACAAGTTCAATTCACTAACTATAGATAATACTTCCTTTGTTTAATGTCAGTTTTCAGTTTTCAATGCAAAACATTTTTGATACATTTTTTTCTTATGTATCCAGCACATTTAAAGTAGTTTTAATATAATAAAAAAAAATTGTAAATGGTGCTTTTGTGCATTTTTAATTCATTGGAATTTCCATTCAAATGCAGCTTGATACAAATCACAGGTACAACATTAATCATCTAGAAAATAAGCAATGCATCATTCACCATTTTCTAACATAAAAAAAGTAAGAATGTAATTCAAATAAATGTAAGTTAAGCTATATAACTGCTTAAATAAATGTGTATAGACATAGTGTATCCTCCTGGTTGGCAAAAAGAAACACCAAATTTAGTGTAAAGATTACATTTATTTGCAAATCAACCTGTTTTAATGGTTACCAATCAATGAGAATCAGCCTTTCTTTAGGAAAATAATTGAAATATATAAATGCAACACAATTAAAAACTGGTTATTTAAATTGCTTTGATTTAAATCACTTTGTCCTTGGGGAAACAGTACATTCTTCTTCAGCAGTCAGTAAGTACATGATGGGCTTTATCCAGACACCAGCTCATTATACAATTAAAGGTCCTTGTATATGGCAAGTCACACAGATATGAAAGGTCATTTTCTCTAAAGCACAGCTATTTAGCAAAAACACCACAAATCTCCCAAGCTTTTTATGGGTATTACGCCTTAGTATTTGAGATAGGCCAGAACCTCATACTTGAATCCCTTTGAATTTTGGGGAGCAGGGAAGAGTCTGGATCTAAATCTCTAGGTTCACTGCAGATTGTAAACAGGTAGGATCTTATTTTCTGGTTCCAGTTCAGATACTTCCACTTATTCACCTAGGAGGGCTGTTCTCATGAGATTTTGACCAATAAACTGGAAGTTCTCATGAAATTCCACCATTCAAGCTGCATTCACAATTTTGCTGCCCTTTTAGGCTTAAACTTCACGTGGACTGCTAAGGAGATTTTCAAGCAATTAAATTCAAATCAATGCCTTGATTCAGCCTCAAGGCTGAGCTCTCACCCCGTACACCCTTTCCTCAGCCTCTCTCTACTATCATGTATAAAGTTCCATGAACCGCCTTGCACTCAGTCCACAAACCATGAGTAAACTAGAGAGGCTACTCTGTTACATACACAACACATTTACTTTGAGGAGAAATTTGCTCTAACAGTTTCCAAATGTGTGAAATTAACTTGAACTTTATTTTCTACTGTTTAAGCAACCCATTCTGCCTGCTAAACAGGATTTTTATAAGCCAAGCAAATGGAGATCTAAGGAAAGAGGAAAGTAAACTAGATACAGTAGAACCTCAGTGTTACGAATGGACTGCTCAACTACACACATCATTTGGAACTGGACATATGCAATCAGGCAGCAGCGGAGACCAAAAAAAAGAGCAAATACGGTACAGTACTGTGTTAAATGTAAACTAGTAAAAAACTAAAGTTTAAAAAAAGATTTGACAAAATTAGGAAACTTTCTGTGCTGTTTCATTTAAATTAAGATGGTTAAAAGCAGCATTTTTCTTCTGCGTAGTAAAGTTTCAAAGCTGTATTAAGTCAACGTTCAGTTATAAACTTTTGAAAGAACAACCATAACATTTTGTTCAGAGTTACAAACATTTCAGAGTTATGAACAACCTATTCCCAAGGCGTTTGTAAGGCTGGGGTTCTACTGTATGCACATAGAAGCTAATACGTGCCATTCAAAAACGCTTTATTATTGCATGGCTAACTGCACCCCCACATTACTCATGTCCTTCTGAAATGAAGATGATCAACTTACCTAAGTTGTTTTGCATAGCTGATTTCAATCTCCGTTCTCTCTTTTACAAACTTGATGTATTTTTCCAGAACATCAATTCCCCATTGCGTGTGTTTTTCTAAATTCTCAAACTGATCCTGCAGTGAAACAAATAGATAGTTTAGTCTCGGTGAGTTTGGAGATAACTTAAAAAAACAACAATCCCCAAAAGGACACATCACTGCAGAGAAAGTATTGCTAATATTTTCCATGATTACAGTCAGGCATTTTTTTTGTAGCACAGGGTTTTCTCAACCTAACCACACTCAGTTCGAGAGAGGCCAAGACAGTAACTCTCCAGTGCTCTTTACGTAACATCCTCATTTCCGAAAGTTGGGCTTGTCATATGACAGTTTCTAAGCAACAAGTAATGCTTCAACAGAAGTGTACGGAGTTGTACCTTTAGGATTGCATTTATCTTATCACTACAGATAACTGCTAAAAGACCCACAAATTCAGAGATCCACTCTTAATTAACACCTCAACTGTTTTTCACAGGTTGATAACATATCAGAGGTATCATCTGAAGCTTTGTGGAGCCATTCCTCAAGATTTTCCTTTCAATAGTTGGCACTTATGGAACATCTTTCTACAGAACAGAGCTGACTTCCCATATGTTTACTTATATTTACTTATAAAATAGAAAGCACACAAACAACTGATATGCCAAAAAAATGATTTTAGTTCCATTTACAGTAATCCTTCTTGTAAATCCACATTTACATACAGATGCTATTTTCATCTTTAAATATTGCTGCCCCCAAAATGACTCATGTTTTCAATAAGTCTTCTGCATCAAAAAGCATTCCATACGTCAGTTTGGAGTATCCCAGATGCCAAGAGATTAGACAACAGTACATTCAGATTAATTACCAAATCATAATACGAGTTCTTTCTAGGGTCTAAAGAGCTAATGCAAAAAAGTCTTAGCTTTTCAAATTCTAGCTCTCGTTACGTGGTCACTATTTAATTTCATTACACGAACACAGTACACAAGCCTAAACTTCAGAGATCTAGCCTTCTGAAAATTAAGATTTACAACACAAAACCTAACACAGGCTTCATTTCTTCCAGTATATCAGAATGCAGGTGACAATAGGATGAGCACCTCAATTATGTTCCTGGCTGAGAGGTAGGGTGCGATAGAGCCAGCTTGCCAAAAATGGAATAGGTAGGGAAAGAGAGCATAAATGGGAAAAAATAAAAATTAAATCCTTAGTACCTTCCTGGTAAAGTCCTTACTAGTCTGCGACAGGTAACATTTTAGCAGTTCATGTCTATATAACAACTTGAAAAATGCATCTTACAGATATGACTTTGTTGCATATTTACCTTGCCAGAAGTGCAATACGAACCCATTATTTATACCTTGTCTTGCTTACAAGGTCTGCAATTCCCTACATCTTAGTTTCATGTCTTATGAAAGCGATATACATAAATAGGTTTGAGGTCAGATCCTCGGCTAGCATGAACTGATGTTGCTCCACTGAAGTCTATGAAGCTATGCTAATTTACAACAGCTGAAGGTCTGGCACTGTGCGACTTTCGGTTTGTAAAGTCATCAGCTAACATCAGTAAAACAGACTGGAGAAAAAAAAACCACCCCACTTCTTTTGATTAGTAGAATATGGAAACAGACAGCACTCCCACAAAGTCTACTGCAGAGCACTAATAAGTTGCTTCTAAGCAGGCTACATTTGGTGCAGTGTAACATATGTCAATCAAAATATAAATTCTCTTGACATAAGTACAGATCTCTCTAGCGTTTAGTAAGTCAGTCTTGCATAATGAGAGCTGCTAAACTGCTTGCTAATCTTATTGCTCCATTCTTGGCTGGGCCCCCTGACAGAGAGAGATTTGAATCAGGTCAAAAAAGGGCAATATACAGAATTTTATAAAGTAGCTTGTTAATATACAATACAGGAGCTATCTATTCTTATGCTTAGGTCTTGTCTAATTGCGAAGTTGCACTGGCTTAACTTAAGGTGCAATTTTAAACTGATTTAGTTAAACTGGAGCAATAGGTTTTTCATGGAGGCTTATTTCAGTTTAGTTAAGTTAATTAGGAACAGATTTTAATTAAGCTGAAATAAGGTATACTCAAACCAAAATAAGCCACCCTTAAACCAAAATACCAGTATTTACACTGCGGTGGGAGAGGTGGAAGTTACCTGAATTGGTGCAAATTTGTCTGTAGACAACCCAGGGATTTCCCTAGACACCCACCCCCCAAAATTTCCCCAATCTCCCACCCCCCAAGTTACATGCAGTGTTGCCAATTTAGTCATTGATTGGAAATTTGAATTGAAACATTAGTACGCACTTTAAAAGCATATACAGTGAGCTCCAGCACCTCTAGACTGGGCAGTTCATCGCCTTGGGACCTCTGGGCTTGTCACATCAGCTATGAAAGTAACAAATTTGCTTGAGCCCCGGCACCTCTTTCATTACAAATTAAGCACTGGTCACCCTCAACTGAACTGCACTCCCTAAGCAGGAGGTTTGGATGCCAGATCCTAGTGAAGAGAGAGAGCGAGCGAGAAGGTGGGGCACAGGTGTTTTGCTTGGTGGTGTGGGCTCTGCCTAAGTCACAGGCACTATTTGACCTGCCCCTCTCTCCTGCTTAGAGAGAGAGAGACGATTAGTCTTCATGAGTGAGCACTAGAGCTGAAATCACTGATAATCAGGTCTAAGTGCTTAGACCAGCTGTGAGACAGAGTTTCTGTGGAAGAGACAGCCCAGCTTGCTCTAGTAGTGAGGTTCCCCCACTGACAGCTGGGTGGACCCTCAAGAGACCGACTCACAGAGGTCACAGTGGCAGGTAGCAGCGGAAGATGACAGTGCAGGGCCGTTGGGGACAGAGTGGTAGAGTGAACAGTGGCACGACAGACAACAGCGGCCAGAGCACTGAACTATGTTTTCGTGACTTCACTCCGGAATAGATTTGTGACTGGGAAACTTATATTAATATATGTTTCCTAGTAGGGCAAGATTTTTGAAATGCATTATTTGCCAAGGTCATTATCTCACATCATCGCTATCTCAAGAGGTCATTATCTTGGGGAGTTTCTGTACTAAACTTTATTATAATTATTTTTTTATGTAAGAACAGCTATATTGCGTCAGACCAATGGTCCATCTATCTCAGTATCCTGTCTTCCAGGTGCTTTAGAGGGAATGAACAGAACAGGGAATCATTGAGTGATCCATCCCGTCTTCTACTTCCAGCTTCTGGCGAACAGAGGCAAGGGACACTCAGAGCTTGGTGTTGCATCCCTGCCCATCCTGGCTCATAGTCATTGATGGACCTAACCTCCATGAACTTACGTAGTTCTTTTTTGAACCCTGTTACAATTTTGGCCTTCACAACATCCCTGGCAAAAAGTTCCACGGGTTGCCTGTGCATTGTGTGAAGAAATACTTCCTTTTGTTTGTTTTAAACTTGCTGCATATTAATTTCATTCAGTGACCCCTAGTTCTTGTGTTCAGTGAAAGGGCAAATAACACTGCCTTATTCATTTTCTCCACACCAGTCAAGATTTTATAAATCTCTATCATATCCCCTCTTAGTTGTCTCTTTTCCAAGCTGAAAAGTCCCAGTCTTTTTCCTATTCATGTTCTTTTTAATAACAACAAGGAGTCTGTTGGCAGATTATTTTTTATGCTTATGCCCAAATAAATCTGTTAGTCTTTAAGGTGCCACCAGACTCCTTGTTGTTTTTGTGGATATAGACTAACACGGCTATCCCCTGATACTAGTATTTTTAATCTCTCCTCTTATGGAATCTGTTCCATACCCCTAATAATTTTTGTTGCCCTTCTCTGTACCTTCTCCAATTCCAATATATCTTTTTTGAGATGGGGTGACCAGACCTGCAAGCAGAATTCAAGATGTGGGCATAACATGGATTTATATAGTAAAAGTGGAGGAGCTTGGTTTGCCAGACTGATCAGCTAAGCCAATACTAACAGCCTACATGAAAAGGCTGCAGAACACCATGCCTCTGGACTGCATCAACATGCAGAAAGCCTTATAAGCCAGCCACCGTCAAAGCCAATTTTAGAAGAACTTAATGAGGCTGTTAAGAATGCTGGAAACACAACTCAGTTTACGTGAACCAACATGGCTGTTGCACCATACTTTCTATTTAAACAAAAGATACCACACACTACAAACTGGAGGCCAACGTTAAGTGCATTGTCATTTGTTAATCCTGAAGTCGGACACTGGTTTCAAACAAGACTGGCAAATGCTCACTATCTTTCTGAAAAAATTCAGCTGACTCTCTAGAAGCATGCGGTGCAACAATGAAAGACTCAGCAGTTGAAAAAATGAAGAACTCTCTCACCATATTCAAAATATGTGCATACATGGCTGATGAATGCAAATAAGCATCAAGTATTAAATCATTGTGTATGTGATTTTGATGTCCGCGGTAGGCCAGCAGATGCATTCTAGATGTTCAGGTTATAGAAGACACATCGGCTGCATCTGTGACATCTTAGAAGAGTTAAATGTTTGTAAATTGAACCCCAAACAGATGGCTCCTTGTACATTTGATTGAGCTACAAACTTCTCTTGAAGACATAGTGGAGTACAAGCTTTGCTCAGAGAAAAGTGTAACCCTAATCTCTCCTATACACACTGCAGAGGCCATCTACTCCAGCTAGCGCTAGTACGAGCTCCAGAATCTCCAGAAGACATTAAAAAGCCATAAATTTAATGGTTTTTTTATACTCTTTTTTCCAGCAAGAGTCCAAAAGGACCTAACGTCTCCAAAAAAAAAAGAAGATACATTGGGATTGAAGTTCAAATTAGTCCAACCTGGGAAAACCTGCTGGCTTTCTCAAGAGCAATTCTTGGCTGTTGTCTTAAAATTACTGCAACCGTTATTACTGGCTTTGGAAAGTATCCACCAAGATAGCACAGATCTAAGTAGTGAGGCTGGTGGACTACTTTTGTTACTAAGTTCAGAGAAGACTATAGCCATTCTATCTCTTGTAAGTCTACTGTTGAAACCCCTTGGGTCATAAAACAATGTCATCCAGGCATTTGCTACAACAGTAGTAGATCTTTGTCCAGCAAAAGAAGCTACTCTTGGATCAGTCAGAGATATCCATTGAAAATATACTGGAAGAAGCAAAGACTTCAGGTCAGAAGTTGACTAATGAAGGTACTTATATTGACTCCTTAAATGAAGAGGACAAGAAGTGTTTGTAAAGCCAGATGAAAAAGTACACAGACTTGATTCTTACAAATCTACAATAGTGATTTCTGGATTCTACTCAACCTCTACATAGCTTTTACAGATGCCTCTCTTATAAAACACCTACAGTTCAGTGGAGTGAAGCACTACCAGCAATGGGGCTGCCATGTGACCAGGACAGAACAGAAAATTTTGAACACAGAGTGGAATATCATAAGACAAACAAATGAAGATTTAACTTCAACTTCTTTATCATTGCTAGTGGCTCGACCCGATCTTTGTGCTATGTCTCCTGGGATGAAAGAACTAGGAATTCATCTCTTGCTACTCCCAGTCACAGTTACAGTTGAGCGTTCTTTTTCCTCACTGAATAGAACTTTGTGTTCTGAAAGAAGTCGCCTTCTGCCTGATCATGGGCATATCACAAAGGACTGGAAGTAACGGACACACAAGAAGACACCAAACAGTGCAAAATTACAACAAGAAAACAAGAAGGAGGAAGATGTAGTGCTTCATAGTAGGCTTGACTAGCCAACTTTAATTTTTGTGATGATTTTAAAACACGAATTAAATCTAATAAAATGGTTGTGAAACATTTTTCAGTTTTTACTATGGTAAAACCATACAGCCCATCTTCACCCTCATGGTCTCAACCCTCATCGGCCCTCATCACCCCTGAATATTCCGACACTCCCATAATTTCAATTCCTGGGGAAAACACTGAGACAACCCCTTATCTAGGGAGGCTTCAAACCTAGAGACAATATAAAGAGATGGCATGGACAGAACAACAGACCTCTCCATTCCCCAGAGGCAATTCAGATCAGAAAGAGCAGGGGTGTAATTTCAACACAAAGACACCTTTTGCTCACACTTGGAACCATATAACCTCTACCAAAGTCAATGGGATTGCGCAGGTGTACCAGAGAGCAGATCTTGGCTTATTGTTTGTCTTTTAAGGTTTTTGGCAAAAAGCACTGCGAGCTACCACACTCCATTCTGTTCTATGAGATAGACCATTACTAAATAAATCTAAATAGTATGTCTCAGAGGCAGCCAGTCACCCATATATTTACATTCAGTCCCCTCAAACTTTTTGGAGAATTTCAAGCAGGGAGAGCCTCTTTCCAATCCCTTTTTATGCAAGTCACAGCACTCTCATTGGGTACAATATATTAACAGCAAAGCTTAACATTCAACCATACCCCTTGTACCCTTTTCAAAGAGGAGGAATCCACCCCTCTCCTCCTAGGCACATTTCAAGGAGATATTACCTTTGAAAAATGCAAAATGTGCTGACCACACTGAAACATACAGCGAGTTCACCTTCGTATAAGTAGGGGCATAGCGAGCAGATCGAGGGACGTGATCGTTCCCCTCTATTCGACATTGGTGAGGCCTCATCTGGAGTACTGTGTCCAGTTTTGGGCCCCACACTACAAGAAGGATGTGGATAAATTGGAGAGAGTCCAGCGAAGGGCAACAAAAATGATTAGGGGTCTAGAACACATGAGTTATGAGGAGAGGCTGAGGGAGCTGGGATTGTTTAGCCTGCAGAAGAGAAGAATGAGGGGGGATTTGATAGCTGCTTTCAACTACCTGAAAGGGGGTTCCAAAGAGGATGGCTCTAGACTGTTCTCAATGGTAGCAGATGACAGAACGAGGAGTAATGGTCTCAAGTTGCAGTGGGGGAGGTTTAGATTGGATATTAGGAAAAACTTTTTCACTAAGAGGGTGGTGAAACACTGGAATGCGTTACCTAGGAGGTGGTAGAATCTCCTTCCTTAGAGGTTTTTAAGGTCAGGCTTGACAAAGCCCTGGCTGGGATGATTTAACTGGGAATTGGTCCTGCTTCGAGCAGGGGGTTGGACTAGATGACCTTCAGGGGTCCCTTCCAACCCTGATATTCTATGATTCTATGATTCCTTTCTCTCTTTGTAGCCTGATCAATTTGTTTAACACCGCATTTTTAGAATATCAAAGAGATCAGAATATGAAAAACCTGATAACTCCTTGGGGCCGAATGAGCCTGGTCTGTTGTCCCATAAGTTAGTCTGCTCTGCTGTTTGACTTTGAGCGGTCTGCCCAGGTCTACTTTAGGAAAAGAGAACTCCATGGTGTACAGCACAAAGGAGGGGCTGAAATGCTGCAGTGCAGGCAGGTGTCTGAAAGTAAAAAGAGACTAGAGTTGTTAAGAAAATACTAACTTTATAAATGGAAAGGAAGCGGAGATAATGGTCAGTGGCTGGCGTTGCGACCAACAGGAACAAACAGCTGCAAGAACTGAGCTCCACGAACAAGAATGAAGACAAGATGAACTCTGACCGCTTACTGCCGCCTTTGGGCTAGTCTACACTGGTAATGCTAAAGTGCTGCCGTGGCAGCGCTTTCACATGGCTTGTGTGGTTGTGGCGCAGTGCTGGGAGAGCTCTCCCAGCACTCTAGAAAAACCCCCCTCCACGAGGGGTGTAGCTCCCAGCGCCGAGAGCACGGCTCCCAGCCCTGGGGCACTGTCTGTACTGGCGCGTTACAGCGCTGAAACTTGCTGCGCTCGGGGGGGAGGTTTTCACACCCCGAGCGAGAAAGTTGCAGCGCTGCTAATTGCCAGTGTAGACAAGCCCTTAGTTACAGATAAGAATTGCAGCCCCTTCGATGTCACTCAAAAGTATTAGGGGTTCCAACTGCAATTGTAATAAAGAGGCATAATCCTGGGCGCAATCCCTTCATACCATGGGTATCTGTGCCATTTTCAGTTGTGTGTTTGTTTGTTTGTTTTCCTTCAGGAGGTAGAAAAATATCAAGGTCAAGGGAAGATAGGCCCAATTGTGCTGCCAGCAACAGAGACGAATGAGGTCTTGAAGGACAAGTGGTACAGGGAGAGGGCTCTAAAAACCTATTCATGCTCATTGTCCCATCTGTCTATTCAACAAGCTTAGGCTAGGAAGTGGCTCTCACTTAAAACTGATGAGGCGCGGAAGCAGAAAAGAACTTTTAGCATAGGGAATTTATTTGATCACAAATTTACAGTTTATAAAAATGTATAATCTTTAAAGCTGTGGTGTTTGCAATGGCCCTAAAAGAATTAAGTTGGAAAAGGCAGATTTCAGAAGCTGTTGGCAACAGTGTCTTACCCTCACTCAGCCAATGAGCATTTGTTAGTGGTTTTTCAACCTGTGGTCCGCAGATCCCTGGGGGTCTGCAGGCTACGTCTAAGATTTTCAAAGGGATCTGCACCTCCATTCAAATTTTTTTTATGGGTTCACAAGTGAAAACAGGTTGAAAACCACTGATTTAGAATTTCTAATGTGAGGTTTCATTAGTGAAGTGTGTTGTCACTACTTAGAATCTGAAAAGTTAGCCAAGATGGTACCTTTCTCTATAGCCCAGACATTTCCGCATTGCTCTCTATTATATGTTTTGTACTGCTTCGCTCAGTCTTGTTTTAAAATATCCCCAGTAATAGGGCTTCCATTACTCTACTTAGGAGAGCATTCCACATGCTAGCAGACCTCAGTTAAAGGACTTCTGGAGAGCTTTGAGGGAGGAGTTCTTTGAAAGACCACTACTTTCCTATCATACATTTCACTTACTTTTTTATTTTTTTTAAATTAAATTTGGTCATCATTTTCTAACTTTCTTCCAGACTCTTAAATACTATTGCTCCGAACAGAACAATAGCCATCAAGATGATAATGCTAGCAGTTAATTAACAATTACAGTAAAACAGTAAACTTTAAGCACCTATACTGCTGTCTACCTTGTGCACTTTGAAATGTTAAGGATGGAGATTTTCAAATGCACAAAGAGTAGTTAGTGAAAAAGTCTCACTGAAAGCCAATGAAAGCTGGATGCCTAATTCTCATTTGTGTTTTTGAAAATCTTCTCACTCCCTGCTAGAAATGGTGTTAAGAAGAAAGTCTTTCACATTACCTGTACAAATGCAGAGGACCACAATTAGGAAAAAAGGTCACCTTCCCACTTGTTCCTTTGCAATGAAAAGAACACAAACTTGTTTTTCAATAGTATGATCCACTTTCTCTCCCCTGAATCAGAAATTGCTGTACACAGAGAAGCATTTTTCAGCTGGACAGTGCATTGATAAGGATACCTATATTACAACATCTCCAACCACCATCTGCATGTGTTTTTGTACACCTTTTTGTGCTCTGGTCTGAGATCACAAATTTCCCCTCATTCAGATCTCTCCTTCAGACCCACTTCTTCCATGCTGCCCACAAGAAGAGAGTCAAAAAATAGCTTAAAAGAAAAAGATAACACTTTTCACTGAATGAACAGGATGTGCACATACCTAAATTCAGTAACGACCTATTACTACTACTACAACCTTTGTCCTTACTCATCCCATTCCATTCTGTCCTCTAATTGTCCCTACTTGTCACACCACGCATAACATTAGGCTCTGATTCCTGTAAATGGACTCTTAAATCCATGTGAAGCCTCTGGGACTTCCCCAGTTCTACTGATTCCTTTCACAAAGAGCTTATGACGTAAGAGCCTGCACCTACAAGCTGACCTATGTGGCTCCGTGTGGGTGGAAACTTGCACAACTGGTGCCTTAGGTTGTACAGGGACGGTGTATTTGTGTTTGTTCTGTGAAGTGCCTACCAATGCAGATCATTATTACCATAAGAAAAGAGCTCAACAGAGGAAAGAGAAGACCTTTAGTCATTAACTTTAATGGGAACTGAGCATCTAAATCGCCTGGGCACCTTTGAAAAATCTCAGCCCTATGGCAATGTGTGTTTCTAACAATTTCTGTCTCCATTCATTCTTCTGGAGTATTTTTAATCACAGCCCCAAATCATGTCAAATCCATGCACTTTTCACAGCTCTGCTGCAAGCTTTTTATTCTGGCAATGCTCAGCCTGGAAACAGTTATGTGTGCTTGTTTTTCCTCATTTTATTCTACCTGCCAGTTGCAAAAGATCAGAAGATAGCAATCTAGGGAATGCCTATACTGCAATCCAAGATGTGACTGCAGCCCAGATAGACACAGGCAAATATTACTAAAAATAGCAGTTTAGGTGTGGCGTCACGGGCTTCAGCTCAGGCTGTTCACGCACATCGAGGACCCCCTGTTGCCACATCTATCGTGCTATTTTTCAAAATGCTATGTCTACCGGAGTTGCAATCACACCTTGGATTGCAGTACAGACATTCCCCTAGTCACTGCTCCACTGTTAAACAATCAGATTCACTAGCACAGCAAAGCACTGTAGGAATAAGGAAAGAAGTCATAAAAGATTGTGCTGAGCAAAGCAATGAGGCAAAGAAAACAAAACATACACTGTAGAGTTTCTTTCACAATAAAGGAAAATAAAGATTTTCAACACCAGTCAAGGTTTGGGGACTAACAGTTTATGGGTATTTTAATCCATTTCACCATCCTCTCAAATGAAGTCACACAGATAACTGATAAAAGAAAAAACACTTTTTGCAAAATGATCACTCCATATCTGACCTCTCAATCCTCAAAGGAAACCTACACAACACCTTCAAAAGATGAGCCTGGGAGCTTAAATTCATGACTTTGCTACACACTAAAAATCACAATTAAAGACACTGTAATCCATTAACACACACACACACACACCCCCGCTTTGTGTGTGTGTTATGACTTCAGAAATGTTAACTGGCCCACTTTATCTTGAATGGTTCTCCTTCAATATGTGTGATTCCTGCAGAAGAGCTCTATGTAGCTCAAAAGCTTGTCTCTTTTACCAAGAAACAGTATTACCTCACCCACCTTGTCTCACCAATATCTTGGGACCAACATGGCTACTACAACACTACAAAGATATCAACTGTCAATCTACCTAATATTAGGCTGATTCAGAAAAAAAAAAAAAACGGTGGTACGCTCCCAAATTCTGGCTATACTCAAAGATCCACTCGTGATGCCAAGGGGAGATGATGCTCACAGCAGTCTGTGGAGATCAGCATAATTAGGTTTTCAGTCCCCTACCCACTCGGATGAATGGAGCAGATCACATTTCTCTGGCAGTTATTGTTTCCAGGCATCTGAAGACTCAGGTAGACAGCACCACACAGTGCACACTGAGTTCACGCTTGGTAGATTTCTTCACAGATGTAAGGGCTAGAGACTTGGAGTCAAATTCCGTACTAACTCCACTGAAGGTATTGAATTTATGCCAGGAGACAATATGGCCCCTTACTTTTCAATTAAATATTAAGTTCTGGAGGAAGGATACCAGTATCTGCTGGAATTTGAACCATTGTGTCATCTATCCAGAACTGCTCGAAGCAGGTTTAGATAGCAGTGGTTCGTCTACACCATTAGTCCCACTTACTTCCTCTGGTGAAGCTGCACTGGTGGCAGTGCAGTCATGGGACACTTAAGAAAATGCTAGTGTAAACACAGTCAGTGTAGAGAGAGCCTTAGAATTGTGTTGCAAATTGGATACTAATAAGAGGAAATGAACCAACCAATATTCAGTATTTCTGTTTCACTTTTAGTAACCCAGCAACTGTGAATAGTGAACTGTGAATAGTGAAGGTTAAAAACACTTGCGAAAATTTCTAATTCTCTAATTTTGATTCATTGAGGTTCCACTCCAGATCCCAAAAAAGTCTTGTTTTCCAACCCCAGCAAAACTCAAAGAATTGTTACTGTAAGAGTATTAAGCATTAATTTTCATCTTTGACTCCGACACTTTTTTATCCCATCGCCATCCTTCCTCATTCCTCAGGGGAAAAAAAAAAGAATGAAAGAGAAGATCACAAAACAACATTACAGTGTTGTTAGAATTTTTTTAATTATGTGTTTTAAAAATAGCATATTAAAAAAAGAATTAACAAGACAATGAAAGCCTAAAGTCCCACATGGCAACATAGTGCAAACAAAATACAACAAAATACAAATGCTCAAGGACCTATATTAAAGCTATGTCCAAATGTAACAGTTTTCAAGCAAACAAATAATACACCAAACGTATAATAATATTGCAAGAACCATTCAGAAAGTAGTGGTGAGCAGAAACTACAGAAGCATGTCAGCTTCTGTCTGACTCAGTTGTCACTAAATGAAATAAGACTTTCCACATAAAATCTGTCAGTTAATTAAGTTAGTCCATTGAACCCAGCAAAACATCCATCTTTATATATTGTTAAGAATGAAATGGGATTAAAGGAGATTCTGTACCTTTTGCTTCATGAAGCACAGATAAGGGTCAAGTAATAGCACCATGGAAGAAATGCCTATCTTTTCCTTTCAAACATTGTTCTTGCTTTAAAGGACATTTCAAAGGGGCAGGAGGAGTGGGGGAAAGATGAGTATATCTACTGCTCACTGTGAGGGTTGTTTGTGAGTATTTTACAAGTATTTTACTTGTAGCTTTTCCATTCAGTCACACATGTCAGTCTATTTTACCATTCAAGTACCTATATATCCTCCCTGATATTTCACCTTGAACATGCAAAATATTTCACCTAGAGTTAGACAATAAATAAAAAACCCACCCAGGAACAAATCTACTGTACTACTTTCCCCTTTATCATCCTCTGAGGTTCTGTTCTGTGAGGGTTAATCGCTCTTTAACTATTTCTGGGTCCTTCCAGATATGCTTGAGGAATTAATCTTGGGCAGGAAAAAAAAAAAAAAGATTCTTTGCTGCATTACTGGACAAATCTCAGCATAAAGAACAAAATCTCCCTAATGTCCCAGAAATTAAGGGTAGAAAAAGATTAAGTGCTAAGCACGTTGTATGTTCTTGGATGAACTCAACTCTATTTCAGCAGGTGAGTGAATGGAGAAGCAACTACAGTGCCCCCTGCTGAATCTTTGCTCTTTGGACTTCCCTTACCTTAGGGCCCATGGAGAATGAAACTCCACCTCTCCTGGGGCCAGTCAATATCATTCTCTTCCTCACCCCAGCTCAAATGAGACCAGGCCCAGAGCACGCCTGCTGTGCCACCCTATCTCCAAGCCCAGTCTCCTTCCATTCAGCTTAATTTCATTTGTCCTTTCGCTTATGCTGAAGAGGTGATAGAACGGATTGAAATAGCAATGCAAACGGAGCAGCCAGGAAGAGAGGTGTGGCACCTGCCCCCTGTGGGATGCTAGGGTATGAAACTGCTGTTGAAGCAGAAGAGAGAACTGATAAGCTGAGGGTGAACAATGTGTGAAAGGAATGGTGACTGTGTCCAGGGGGTACTAAGTAGATAATAAATAGCAAGGCTGTGTGGTTGTCTGCTGTGTGTGAGAGCGTGACTGGTGTGAAGCCTGTGTTTCAGAGAGAGGAGGAGAGAGTTTGCTGTGAAGCATGTAGGGGAGAATGCATCCAGGGTGCACAAATGGGATTCAGAGTAGGAGCCGTGTTAGTCTGTATTCGCAAAAAGGAGTACTTGTGGCACCTTAGAGACTAACAAACTTATCTGAGCATAAGCTTTCGTAAGCTACATGAATGTATCCGATGAAGTGAACTGTAGCTCACGAAAGCTTATGCTCAAATAAATTTGTTAGTCTCTAAGGTGCCACAAGTACTCCTTTTCTTTTTACAAATGGGATTGTGCATCTGTCTGCAATATGTATATTGCTGTATGGGTGAGGGAGTTCTGCACGTTGGTGGTTTTGCTATGTGAGGGCAAACCTTTTTTTGCTGGACCTGGTAAAGTTTCTCAAAAAGCCTGTATTAAAGAATTAAGGACCTGACCTCACTCCCATTGAAGTCAAGGGCTGACTTGAGTTCAAAGGGAGTTTGAGCTTGAGCAAGATCCCTTTTATTAATAAGTGCCAACATTAAAAGAGAAGGTAGTACTAATGGGAGTTACTCAGAAGAACATCCACAAACGAAGATGGGAACATAACCCTAAGTAAATATACTCCCTTTGTAATACCTAAGGACATTTTTCATAAAACACGACACTGGAACAGCAGTTAATTTCCCTCAAATACGTTTACATGCACTGAGGTTTTGGGCAGTGCATGACTTTACTACAAGGAGAACCATGTGTCATAAGTAGCTTATTCAGAAATAAATATTCCTTTCAAAGCACAAAATTTTGCTTGTAAAATTCACACAAGAAATCCCAGAATAGGTCTGTTTTTTGTTTTTAAATGTGCTATCATACATAAATTAAAATTCAAAGTGCAGTATATGATATTTTCCTCTTTAAGGGTCTTTACCAAAAAAGAAAAAGAAAAGAAACCTCTATTAATGCCAGAAGTCAAACAAAAACACCATCTTACCTATTATATTCAACCTGCATTTAATCTTTTTCTGTATACATTATGTTATTTATGTTGAGTTAAGAATCATATGCCAGGAATGCTATTACATATGCAGCACCTCATTCTCTCACTGATACCAGTGCAACTCCAGTGGACTTACTCCTGATGCACACTGGGGAAAGCAGAATCTGGACCACAGTATCCAGAGAGCTGCACTCAGTTTCAGAAACAAAACAAAGGCTGTTATTGCTGAATCCCAGTGGGGCACAGAGGTATAATTTTTGCATGTCTCTCATTAGTGTTGATAAGAATTGTTTAACTAGTTTAAAAAACAGCGCTATGCTCTTCCTTCCCCCCATCCTCAGGGAATAGGAAGAGGACTGAGTGCGTTTCAGCCTCTAAGAACATAAGAGCATCAGAGCGGTCATATTGTGTCAGACCAGTGGTCCCTCAAGCCCAGTATCCTGTCTTCTGACAGTGGCTGGTGCAAGATGCTTCAGAGGGAGCAAACAGAACAATTATCCAGTGATCCATCCCTTGTCATCCAGTTCCAGATTCTATCAGTCAGAGGTTTAGGGACACCCCGAGCATGGGGTTGCACCTCTGACCACCTTGGCTAATAGCCACTGACGGACCTATCCTCCATAACATCATTCTGGGATGTGTTAGCAGGACACAAGAAGTAATTCTTCCATTCTAGTCAGCACTGATAAGGCCTTAAGTGGAGTACTATGTCTAGTTCCAGGCACCACACTTTGGGAAAGATGCAGAAGAATTGGAGAAAGTCCAGAGGAGAGCAACAAAAATGATTAAAGGTCTGGAAAACGTGACCTACAAGGAAAGACTGAAAAAAATGGGTTTGTTTAGTCTGGAGAAGAGAAGAAACATAACAGTCTTCAAGTTCACAAAAAGGTAGTTATAAAGAGGAAGGTGATAATTTGTTCTCCTTAACCACTGAGGACAGGACAAGAAGTAATGGGCTGAAACTGCAGCAAGGGAGATTTTGGTTAGATATTAGGAAAAACTTCCTGATTGTGAGGGTAAGCACTAGAACAAATTACCTAAGGAGCTTGTGTAGTCTCTGTCATTGGAGGTTTTTAAGAACAGGTTAGAAAGACATCTGTCAAGGACGGTCTAGATAATACTTAGTCCTGCCTCAGTGCAGGGGACTGGACCAAATGACCTATCGAGGTCTCTTCTAGTCCTAAATTTCTGTGGTTCTATGAACTTACCTAATTCTTTTTTGAACACAGTTATACTTTGGGCTTTCACAATATCCCCCTGATAATGAGTTCCACAGGTGGACTGTGCGTTGTGCAAAGAAGTACTTCCTTATGTTTGTTTTAAACCTGCTACCTATTAATTTCATTGAGTGACCTCTGGTTCTTGTGTTATGTGAAGGATTATATAAAACTTCCTTATTCACTTTTTTCACACCATTCTTGATTTTACAGACCTCTATCACATCCCTCCTCAGTCATCTCTTTAAAAAGACTGAAACGGTTCAGCTTGGAAATCTCTCCTCATATGGAAGCTGTTCCATACAGCTAAAAACATTTTTGTTGCCCTTCTCTGTACTTTTTCCAGTTCTAATGTATCTTTTTTTTACGTAGGGCAACCAGAACTGCACATAGCATTCAAAGTGTGGGTGTATCATGGATTTATACAGTGGCATTATGATATTTTCTGTTTTATTATCTGTTACGGAATGGTTCCTAACCTTGTTAGCTTTTTTGCCTGCTGCTGCACACTGAGCACATGTTTTTCAGACAACTATTCACCATGCCTCAAAGATCTCTTACTTGACTGGTAACAGCTAGTTTAAACCTCAACATTTTGTATCTATAGTTGGGATGATGATTTCCATATGCATTACTTTGTATTTATCAACACTGATTTCGTCTACCATTTTCTTGCCCAGTTACTCAGTTTTTGTGAAATCCCTTTGTAACACTTTGCAGTCTACCTTGGACTTAACTATCCTGAGTGATTTTGTATCATCTGAAAAATTTGCCACCATACTGTTTAACCATTTTTCCAGATCATTTATGAATATGTTGAACAGCATAGGTCCCAGTACAGATCTTTGGGGGATCCCACTATTTACCTCTCCAGTGAAAACTGACCACTTATTCCTCCCCTTTGTTTCCTATCTCCAGGTACTGATCCATGAAAGGACCTTCCCTCTTATCCCATGACTGCCTACTTTGCTTTAGAGCCTCTGGTGAGGGACTATCAAAAGCTTTTGAAAGTCCAAGTACACTGCTGACAGTATCCAGAGCAAAAGAATGAAAATTACAAGGGCCTTTTGGGATTCACTCCTGCTTGTTCTAAACACTATAAACAAGACCAGTGAAACTGACCAGATTCTGGTATATTTCATTCTGCTGCTGGTGTTGGAGGAGATTCTGAGCTGCACCTCTTAAGAGTTGCAGCCTGGTGTTTAGTAACATTGGTTAAATATATGCTGTTGTTCTAATAAGATTTTTAACCTGAGAGCGTTCTTGTAACTTCTCACTACTTCACTTCCACCCCCACAATTTAATTCATAGGCACTCTCATCCTTTAATGCTTTGAACTAAAGTTAGGTTAGCACTAATTCCCAATAAAATCATATGGTGCATGTCTATATCTTTGGAATTGCTATCAAATACTTCTTCTCTTCACTCTATGAGGCTCTCCCTTCAAATGCCAGCTGTTAAAACACAACGATTCACAAAACATCTTTGCGAAACAGTTTCCCTTTGGGCAAATGTGTACTAATTACTAAAAACAAACCAACACTTCTGTTCATGTGGAGGATCTCACTGGAGCAGAAAATTAGCATGTTGACATGTTTCACACTTTTTGAAGAATCTACAGAAAGTATAAAACCTGCAATTTATACCAATATGGTAAATCAACATGAATTGGTACACAGTGTTCTCCAAGAGCAGTGATTCAAATTGTAATTGTTGATGGTAACATTTTGGGGAAATTGGGCTATTACACAAACATTTTCCTTGGTAATTTGCTATTTCAGGTTTGGTTAATCCTGTAGACTAAGTGGTTCTGTACATTCTCAGTAGGTAATTCACGCAAAAGTTAGAGTTTTCAAATATGAAACGATGCTCTGAGAACAGAACTTGGTTTTTAGGAACTCCAGAATTGTAATCTCAGCTCTACCATTGACTCCCTTTGTGTTAAGTCGCCTGAGGCCTGATTTTCAGAAATTCTGAGAATCCACAACCTCATTTACAGTTAATGCCAATGGGGGAACTTCTGAAAATAAGACCATTGTCCTCTGTTCCAAAATTTCCCTATCTTTTAAAATAGAGATAGTAGTTACTTCACAGGAATACCATGAGGGTATGTTAGTTTGTGTTTTTAAAGTATACTGAAAATGAAAACCATTGTTTATGTTATTCTTAGTAGGAAGAGAAACTCCAGGATTCTTAATACAAGAAAGGATAACAAAACCAAGATGCAGCCTAATTATCAAATTTAAGTAAGAGAGTACAAACAATTAAAGCCTCATCTACACCAAGACAAAGTGCATGTCTACAGAGATGCACAAGTTTAATTTAGTGTGGTTTTAAACCAATTTAGTTAAACTGGTGCAAAAGGCTGTAGATACTCTTATTTTGGTTTAAATAGGTTTATTCTGGTTTATTTTGATTAGGAACAGGTTTAAACTAAACTGAAATAAGCCTCTCTTAGGGGTTTGCACCTGTTTAACTAAACAGGGACAAAATGTATATATAGAAAGATAAACCATAACTTTGCCAGTTACATAAACCATACGATTCCCTACCACAATTTAATAATGGTTGTGGCCCCCATCTACACTGCAGTTGGGCTAGAAAACAGACTCCCCGCAAATTGAGTCAGACAACAATGTGCTGGCATAGGCTGTTTAATTTTAAATGGGCATGAACAGCATGATTCAAAACCAAGGAAATTTCAAGAAACAGGGAGGCTTTTGTTGTATATATTTGAAAACTTATCTAAAAATCAGTGAAAACTGCTTTCTAAAGAAAGGAGATTTCTTTAAGAATGTTAAGGATACAATAGGTGACTAAAATGTTAAAATTTAAGTATGAGTTGAAGAGAGCCATTTAAAAGGAAAGGGATAGACTGGTGTTCTAAGACTCGGGTTTCTAATAAGCAAAACACTTGGCCCCGGTATTTCAGATCTTGACAGAGGTGACTCAGCCTTCTAACTTAAATAAATTATGGATACAAGGTAGCTCACTACAGGATAGTGAGTGTAGGTATGCAAGGTCTTTCAAATGAGACCTCAAAAATCAAAGATCCTGTTTGCTCTATGTAGACATAAAAAACCCCATGAAACTCTATTTTATTTTTATAAAAAGAATAAGGGATTGCCCTGGTTTCCCTGACTCAAATTGTCCTCCTGCTATTGTTGTGCAATGCACGGGGAATTGGCTGCTGCTCTGTATCCCAGGTATAGTATGTTGGGGTGATGCTTATGCAGTAGTTTTGGATGAAAAACACTAAATAAACATAAGACATTATAATAAAATAAAGCCAGCATGATTCTGCTGAGCACAGCAGTCTGAGAGTTCCCCCTCGAACCATGAAATGCATTTAGGGGAAAGTGTTTCTTATCACTAACCATATATGAACAGTCCAAGAGATAAGTTTATCTTTATGCATGCCCACAGCCATTTTCTGACATCCAACTCCAAAGTATACTTCTCTGAAGCTGATCTTTTTTTTCCCCAGGAGCAGCTGGATTCAAGTCTGTTACTAGCTGATATGAAGTGGAGCCAATCCTCCTTATACAGAAGGAGCTGCAAAAAATTCTCTTAAGGTTAGGTGGTGGTATCTTGAATCCCATCTACATCCCAAATACAGGCCTAGCTTTTATAAGGGCCACATTATTCTGGACCAAACAAGGTTCTTTCTATGCCTGAGGTTTTTATATTCCAGTTATTATGTTGGATCATATTAAAGAAGTTCTGTATTAAAATCACAAATGAGTTTGATTCCCCATAGTTTAAATTCCAGAGTATTACTAATTAAGAGGTCTCTTGGTTTTTGGTACTGTTTCTCTCCCTCTACGTGTGAAACTTGCAAGCTGCTAATTGTGTTAGTACATTCTAAGACAGAGTCTGTTCTCAAAGCAATTCTTTGTAACAACAACTACTCACAGAGAGAGAGACTCAAAGCAATACTCTGTAACAACAGAAACAGCACCCAGAGACTCCCTGCCCTTTTATTGTATTCATCTTGCTTTGTTAACAATTGTGATTAAAATAGAGATAGAGGATGTATGTGGATGGATGGTTGGTGTGGATAACAACTGAATGATCAGGGAGGTGCCAGCCTAAGAATCCAGTGTCCATCGGCTGAAGAAGGAGTCAAGTGGAAATAACCAGAGGACCCCCGGAGGGCAGACTGGAATTCACCCAACAGCCTCAAGAATGAGAGAACCAAAGAACAAGATAACATCTAGCAGCACGGGGCCGTCAGGAACGTGCCATCTGCTGATTGATTCAGCAACAGCATGATGAAGCAATTCCCATAGACTGGCATAGGAAGAAATTCCTATAAAAATGGACTCTAGAAAGTGAGAACTTTGGGGTCTGATTCTGCAAACCAACTTCCAGGAGCATCAGATGAGCATCTGACAAGGCCCTGCTCCCTCCTCATGTCCAGGCCACCTGGCCAGTGGCTTGGCATGAGCAACTCCAAGGCTGGTAACTATGATAACAACCTTGCAGAACCTGTGTGTGTGTGTGTATGAATGAATGTGTGAATAAATATGAGATTGAATGGAATGTTATAGCTATAACTAACTGCTTACTATGATTCTTTCTGTATTCACAATAAATGTGGTATTTTGCCTTTTCCCCTTTAATAAGATCCTGCTGGTTTTTATTTTATTGGTATAACAATAATCCAGTTATTAGACCTGGTGCTCCAGTTTTGATTGTGATCAAGTGTCTTACCTTAGACTAGAGACATACTTCCAAAACCACTTTAATGAAGATACACATAAGGATCAGACACATACCCCAACAAGTAGGATTATGGTGTCCTTTTTGACAGAGAGAGTAAATCCATGTGCATAATGTTTTAAGTATCTGCCAGAATAGGCACATTTTCAAGTGAAGTGATAAAACACAAAGGTGTATAATAATTATTTGTTCTATCACAGCATTTAGGAGCCCGAGCCATGGACCAGGACAACATTGTGCTCGGCATTGTACAAACACAGAACAAAAAGACTTTCTCTTCTACAAAGAACTTCCAATTAAAGTAGATTTTTCAAATGCTGATATGAAATTTTGAAACTGCAAGAGTTTCATATTTTGGTGTTATCTGTTCACATGCCTTATTTTTCAGAGCAAAGAAACACTGACAAAATAAATAAATAAATAAAAGACTAATTTTAGTCTACTTCTAAACATTTTTTAATAGGCAAGAGGTTAAACAAAGCAGTAAAAAGGATCGATATTTTCAAAGCTAACTGCAGGATTTTGCCACACAGCTCCTATTAATTTCAATGGGAGTTCTATGGCCAAATTATTTGTACAGCTTTCAAATTTCAACCAACATGTGTGCCTAACAACACTTCAAATACTTTTCTTTTTAATTTCTGTCATTTTTATCTGCCTTGTCTTTTTTTAAGATTATAAAAACTAATTGCAACAGGGACTATAGAATCATAGAACTGGAAGGAACCTCAAGAGGTCATCTAGTCCAGTCCCCTGCACTCAAGGCAGGACTAAGTATTATCTAGACCATCCCTGACAGGTGTTTGAGGATTTTTAAGAGCAGGTTGGACAATGATGGAGAATCCACACCCTCCCTAAGCAATTTATTCTACCGCTTAACCACCCTGACAGTTAGGAAGTTTTTCCTAATGTCCAACCTAAACTGCCCTTGCTGCAATTTAAGCCCATTGCTTCTTGTCCTATCCTCAGAGGTTAACAATTTTTCTCCTTCCTCCTTGTAACAATCTTTTATGTACTTGAAAACTGTTATCATGTCCCCTCTCAGTTTTCTCTTTTCCAGACTAAACAAAACCCAATTTTTTCAATCTTCCCTCATAGGCCATGTCTTCTAGACCTTTAATAATTTTTGTTGCTCTTCTCTGGACTTTCTCCAGCTTGTCCACATCTTTCCTGAAATGTGGTGCCCAGAACTGGACACAATACTCCAGTTGAGGCCTAATCAGCGCAGAGTAGAGCGGAAGAATTACTTCTCGTGTCTTGCTTACAATACTCCTGCTAATACGTCCCAGAATGATGTTTGCCTTTTTTGGAACAGTGTTGCAACTCAACTGTTGACTCATATATAGCTTGTGATCTACTATGACCCCCAGATCTTTTTCCACAGTACTCCTTCCTAGGTAGTTGTTTCTCATTTTGTATGTGTGCAACTGATTGTTCCTTCCTAAGTGGAGTACTTTGCATTTGTCCTTATTAAATTTCATCCTATTTACTTCAGACCATTTCTCCAGTTTGTCCAGATCATTTTGAATTTTACTCCTATCCTCCAAAGCACTTGCAATCCCTCCCAGCTTGGTATTGTCCGCAAACTTTATACGTGTACTCTCTATGCCAGGTGTCTCAAACTCCCGGCCCACGGGCCATCTGTGGCCCGAGAACCTCACCACTGCGGTCCGCGGAGGAGAGACGCAGGCAGACGCTGCCGGCAATGTCCCCTTTAGGCGCTGCCCCCCATAGCTCCCATTGGCTGAGGTAGAGGGACAGAGATATCATCATTAGTTGCCAGGCAGAGTCAGCCATGGAGGCAGCATCACTTTTTTCCACAATGAACATAAACAAGTCAAAATACCGAACACAACTATCTGATGCTCACCTCGCTGCAATCCTGAAGGTTTCAACTGCTCAGTCATGGAGGCCAAACATCAACAAACTAACAGAACTGAAGTGTTGCCAGGTGTCTGGCAAACACTAAAAATTCTCTGGCAGACGAAGAATTGTATAAAGTTGTATGACAGCTTTATTACTTCTAAGAAATTCAAAATAAAAAATACAATATAAACATTTTCTTTTCTGAACACCATCTTCAGTGACGTTATTGGCCTGCTGGGAGGATTTAAGGACTAGCACTGGCCCTTAGGCAAATTGAGTTTGAGACCCCTGCTCTATGCCATTATCTAAATCATTGATGAAGATATTGACCCAGAACCGATCCCTGCGAGACCCCACTCATTATGCTCTTCCAGCGTGACTGTGAACCACTAATAACTACTCTCTGGGAACTATTTTCCAAACACTTATGCACCCACCTTATAGTAGCTCCATCTAGGTTGTATTTCCCTAGTTTGTTTGTGAGAAGGTCATGCAAGACAGTACCAAAAGTCTTACTAAAGTCAAGATATACCACACCTACTGCTTCCCCACTATCCACAAGGCTTGTTACCCTGTCAAAGAAAGCTATCAGGTTGGTTCCACACAAGTTGTTCTTGACAAATCCATGCTGACTGTTACTTATCACTTCATTATCTTCTCGATGTTATATCTTCCACTGTGTTTGTACAGCACCACAAATCAGGTATCAATCCATCTGGGGCTTTTTGACACTAATACAATAAATAAAGTCTGACTGATTTTTATTTGTATATAGTATTTACACCATGAAAAAATCATTTAATACTTCTCATCTTTTGCAAAGCATCCTAAATCATTTGTAATATAAATGTTACAGAGTGAAATTGAAACTATCAGCAAAATTAAAATATAGTCATGTTCCAGCTAGTGTGTATGTAAAACTGTCCTCTCTTGGATGAAATCAGAACTGCTCAGCTGCATGTCATAGACTCTATACTAGCAGTTAATGGAGAGTCCACTATAACTCAAGTGGCAGGGGGCAGTGCATTTATAGGAAGAGACTTTGGGTCCTACCCTTGTCATCACTGTGAAGTTCTGAATGGCCACAATGTGCAGTATGGTGATGATAGCTAAGATGACCCTGTGCAACTGTTCTTTCTGTATTATTATTATTTAAACATTGCATAACTCTAACACAACAGCAAACTGAACCTGGTGTTGACTGCAGCCTGCATCTCCTTGCAGTCCCAAGCCCAGCCTTCAAAAAGGGAAGATGACATTCAGACTTTGCAGCTGCACCGAGCACTCATACACAAAATAGCAGCTGTCCCAAACAGACTAGGAGTCCACAGATTTTTCACAATTCACATCTCTCTGTTTTATAAGCAAATGTCAAGTTTGACTCTGTTTCTATAAACCTATGAACGACAGGTTGCCTTTGGCTTGAGTATGAACTGCAGGATCAAGCTCAGTATTTGCTGGCACCACATGTACACAACTTACTTTGGGCCAAACTGTGCCCCCAGTTACAATGGTGCAACTCCGATCGGTTCCAGTGGGCACCCATTGCATGAAGGCAGAACTCAGGCCTTCGTCTCTTTGTTTCCTGCACTGAAAATCTAAATGTGAAGAAGGCAACAACATTTTTCTTAACCAATGAATCTCTGTTTAGACTCTCTCTGAAGCTACAGTAGATTTTCCACAACAGAAGCCTCTGTCAGCTCTCATGAACAAGATTCCAGCAAAAATAAATGAATGCATCAAAGTAGGTGGAAAATAAAGGGAAAATATTTGTGCAAAATGCTGACCCACCAAAAGCACACAAAGCATTTGTTCAGTAGAGCCTATGAATAATATAATCTGAGGCAAATTACCAAGCCTCAATTCAGATGCAAACTACAGTACAATAAAAGGTTCACACACACGTATTTCATGTTGGCAGAGGAGGCAGTTTCCAACAAGGATAGCAGGGCTGCAATGCTCTACAGGACTGTCACTCAGTAGTTATCCTATCTACTTGTTCATAATTTTTTATATCTCTAACAGAATCTCATGTACTATTGAGCAGCTGAAGAGAAACATTTAGGTCTAAACCCATAATGCTTAATTGAACAGCAATAGTCATGCAAGCAGGAATAAGGAGAGGTCACTTGCTATCAGCTTCCACAATGTGAGGACAAGAAACAATTGTTTCCTGTACCCCACACATGGTATCCATGCAAATGATTCAGGGAATAGATTTTTACAGTATGATTGTCCACAGCTGTTAAAAGAAAAGGAGTACTTGTGGCACCTGTAGCTCACGAAAGCTCATGCTCTAATAAATTTGTTAGCCTCTAAGGTGCCACAAGTCCTCCTCTTCTTTTTGCGGATACAGACTAACCCGGCTGCTACCCTGAAACACAGCTGTTAAGTAATCTAAAGGCATGGAGCATTCACTCATTTGACCAATGAGAGGAACTGAACTAAAACACATAGATCATCATCATCATGTGTATCCAGCAAACTGTATTCACAATTTCAATAGACAGGACAGACAAACGGTGTGGAAGTGAGGCACAGAGAGGTTAAGTGACTTGTTCAAGGTCATCCAGGTGACCTGTGGCAGAGCCAGGAATTGACCCCAGATCGACAAAGTTCAAGTCCAGTGTGTTAACCATGAGTTAAAACAAAAAATAATTCCATTTAGAAAACAAAGGCAAGAAAGATACTGTTGGGCTTCAGCTGATTCAGCAAACCCTTTACACTTGTAATACTTCTAGCCTCTTAGAGTAAATAATCAAGGTATTTTATGGTAGCAAATCAACCGTGAAACTGTCTTTTGACCAATATCGCAAGATTTGGTAATCTTAATATTACAGATACACAACAGCTAATCATATTGAGCAGATAATACATTGAGAAAGACTGTACGAGGTAATGGATCCTACCCCCAGCCACTTTATACTAGTACTCTGGATAAGCAAGTTTAGCTGCACAGGAAGGATTATTCAGTTTGCCTGCCATTGCTGGTTTTGCTTTGCAACAAATCTTTGAATCTGGGAGGATTTAAAGAAGGCATGTGAACATTTTGCATTGTAACATATACAGTAATAATAAATAATAATTAGAACATTTTATGCCTTCAGAATAATTGTACAAAAATACAAATTTGTACAAAATTTCTACAAAAATTAATACTCACAAACATCTCCTTGAATCTTACCTTGAACACAAGTTTGTTTGTTTTAAATCTGTTCATGCCTGGGTATTTTTTAGTATTGCCCAATGGAAGAGAAATATTGGTTTCAGTTTTTGCTATGGTTCAATGTAGAGATTAAAAGGAAAGTTGCTCTAGTTTAATACCAGACCTGCTCAAGTAACCAAATACCAGTTTATGAACATCAGGTGTCCCTGCTGGAGCAACAGAAGATACACTTTGAAATGGTAGGTTGACTGTATCAGGTCCCATTAAAACCCTGTGGTATTCAGCCTGAACTACACTTATGCTGTGTTAACCTACCTGGCTGAAAAGGGAACTATATACTCAACCTATATGACTTCCTCAGACTGTCTGCTGGGATTGGATATGGTACAGGCATTTTACAAAAAGACTACAGAATTGCATATGTTGGTGCTTAGATACCAAGAATAAATGAGTATCAGAAACACCACATTAGATACATAATAAAATAATTATAACAATACAAAGAGCACACTGAGGGCCCAGTCCAAAGCCCTTTAAACTTCCCAGTAGGAAAAACTCTCATTGACTTCACTGTGCAGTGACTATCTAGGACTTTTCATCCATAGGTCTGGAAATGTTTTATAAAGCTGGCCAATAGACTTTGACTGACAAGAATTTAAAACTCTCTTTAAAAGAGTTTAAAGTGAAAAACATTGCTGGTATTTAACAATACTACAGACTTTGGTAACATTTAAGACACTAAGAAATACTAGCAAATTAATATGCTACACCAATTCATTTGGTGAACAATCTTATTCAGACTTTAAGCTGCTTGTATTGTGTTCTGAATGTGTTAACAGTCTGACAAAGATCTCAGGCACCAAAGAACTATTCTGAGAGGATGCCATAGTTTCTCAAGCATAGAGCAGCTTGCTGTACTTTGGACTGATTGCTGGCACAAAAATTTTCCTTTTAAAAGAACATAGAAGACAACCACATAAAAGAGATGTTATTAATTAGAAGACTGATAATAACTAGGGTTCTTTGTTACAGAGCTTCATAATAAATCCGATGAAGGTGTGGACTGAAGTTTTTAATCAGTAGTTATAGCATATCATGTTATTTCCCCATGTAGTTATCCAACGTATTTTAATGTTATTTGTTGTTTTGCTAGGACTGTTTAGCAGAAACTAGTCTAAATCACAGCATCCCCAATGTGCCTAATGATGTGCCTAATACATATGTGATGCAGGAAATTCTGTTCTTAATGCAGCTTCATGAACAGAACCAGACAGCTATGCATTCCTTGTATCTACTTTTCTAATGTTCAATAAGATCTAATCATAAGCCTTTCACAACACAAAACATGCATTTCATACACAAGAAAGAAAACTGATCCTCAGTGTGTTGCCTTGTGTTCTTCCACTGGCGCAATAGAAAAAAATGTGAAGTACCAAAAACAATGGCAAAGCATATAGTTGCTCTTTTCCAGCTAGTGTTGTGGGAGGAAATCTAACAGACATTTGCTTCACTTCCAGAAAGTAACAAATTCAAAAGAGCAAATGAATACTCTAAATGTCTGTTTAGCATAAACAGTGCCTGTAAACTAGATTCAAATTCTTTACAATCCACTTTCCAGCAGACTGCTATTCAGAGTAACCAGTTGATAAGCATAATTACAGTGATGGTTAAATATTAAGAGCAAATTAGTTTGTTTAGTAAAGAGGATAATGCAAACATTTTAGGACTAGATTAGCACATTGCAACATACCATGGGTTGGGGCAGTGGTGTAAAGTGTGATTCATAGCCCAAATCAGTCCATACTTCCATCTCGCTCCATGGAAAAAGTCAGATTTACTAGCCCTTTTCCAGATTAACTTCCCTCCACCCTCCCCTCCCCTTCCCAGCTATGAGGGCTAGTGTGCTGAGGACTGGAGCCAAGACTTATCCCAACTCTGGCTCACCTGAACAGGAGATGGGAGTAGCAGCCCTAAGGTGTATGTTCTATCACCATATGGCAACCCACAATGAAATATCACAGAAAGCAACTCCTTACACCCCTTTATTCTTCTGCATAAGAAAGTAGGTCAGCTCATGACTGAGCCTTTAAGGAGTAAGTAATCAAATCCTTGCATGGAAGGTGCATGTACAAATCCTAATATCTCTTTATCAGAGTTGCAAGCACATCACCCACACGCTAGTTTGAAAGTCTAGCCCTGGAGAGTTTTAGCAGATGCTATTAAATATTGATGCTGTTATATGCTTAGTATTTCATGGCAATTTACTTGATGGGGAATTAATTTGTACATAGAGTAAATAATTATTTGAAGGCAGCTTGTCAAGAATATGGATTTTAACATCATTAAGCAAAGAGATCCTGTTACAGTCCCAAAATAGCCTATCAGAGTATATTGATTTTAAATTTTAAAATTACAGTAAAATGGATGTCCTTTTGGTGGGATCAATTTTACTAACTGATACTTTGCCTTAACAGAGCCACTATTCATCAGTTTGAGACTGTTTGAATAGTCAGGTCAGGATGTTCATGAGAACAGTATCCACAACAGCACCCTGTTTTTCCAGTGCTGGAGCGGTCATGGAATAGAGGTGAAAAGTATGAAGACTGTGCCAATTTCATCTAATTCAGTAAGTTTGTTTCCCCCATGCATGTATTGCATCTACCTGTTGTCTCTTGTCTTTTAGTTCTATTTTAAGCTCTTTGGGGGTAGGAACAGTCATTTTTGTTATGTTTGCATTGTGCCTAACAGAATGGGGCTGGGGTCTCAAGGCACTACCAGTATAATAATAATAAAATAATAAAACCAGTAATAGTTATAATAGGTGGCACTTTAGTGGTGCATAGTCCATTTGCGAGCCCTCCAACAGGGGTAAATTTCACCCAAGTTGAGAAGTTTATCTCCTAAAGGTTATGGAATACTGTAGCTTACTCCAAATTTGCCAAAGGCCAAAAAATTGGATCTTTCCCCACTTTAACCCCAGAATAAAAATTCCTATTTCAGCAATGCTCTTGTTAAAACTAGCAGAAAGCAGTAGGCACCTAGATACTAAAGGAACTGGTATCTTGTAAATTGCATTGAGAGATTGCTCAAAAGCCTTTGAACTGTAGCTGGATTTACAACTTTTTTGCTTGGATTTAGGATGGGTTGGAGCACTTAGCTTTAGAATAAATGCATCAAAAAGGGAATGTTTTTTATTTTTGTATTAAAGATATTTGACTTTGGAAGTTACAGTGAACCTTACTAAATACAGCACTAGAGACAAAAAATGCAGGCAATATCTTAGCTTTCATGTAATGGAGAGAATAAACAGAGACCGCAATTTGTAATATTCTCCTCCCATACAAAGAAAATCCTGGTACCTTTCATTCCCAACTTTATTTCCATTCTCTTGTACCAGTCACTGCTGTTGCACATATCTACACGGCATAGAGCCTGAAAGGCTATATCACATGTCCCTTAAAAATTATAAAACATACAGCTTTTGAGCAATTAAAAAAACCCATTTATTTATTGCTGACATTTGCCTAATGCAGCCCATATGCCTCTTTAGAGCAACACTGCCTGTAGAACCATATTGGTTTAGCTCTTTTTGCTACAATACTCCTACATCAAACTGACCATGATACTGCGTATCTAACAGCAGAGTTGTCCCGTGCTAGAAGCCAGCATCCCTGTGAGTGTTTATAATTTTATTCTGGGTCACAAGTGCCAGCATATTGTTAAGTGTTCAATTCATGGATCTATTCAAATGCACTCTTTGGTTCCTTAGTGCTTTTGAAGAACAAAAGAATAAAAAAAGGTTTAAGAATACTACTACAGTACCAGTGGGTTTTCTATTATTATTATTAGCTGGATTCCGTCACCTTTACTCACAACAATAATACTTCACAACAAGTAGCACCTTGGAATTAATGAGGCTACTTTTAGAGTAAGAGTCTACTCAGTTTTCAGAGTAACAGCCGTGTTAGTCTGTATTCGCAAAAAGAAAAGGAGTACTTGTGGCACCTTAGAGACTAACCAATTTATTTGAGCATGAGCTTTCGTGAGCTATAGCACACTTCATCGGATGCATACCGTGGAAACTGCAGCAGACTTTATATACACACAGAGAATATGAAACAATCTCTGTGTGTATATAAAGTCTGCTGCAGTTTCCACGGTATGCATCTGATGAAGTGAGCTGTAGCTCACGAAAGCTCATGCTCAAATAAATTGGTTAGTCTCTAAGGTGCCACAAGTCCTCCTTTTCTTTTTGCAGTCTACTCAGTGTGAATATGGATTGCAAAGATCAGGCTTAGGCTCACTTCTCATTAAGGGAGAAAAGGTTAGGGGTTTATTTCCCCCTTTTGAAAGTACATCTTACACATAAGGTGAAAAAAAATATTTAAGCTGTTGTAATGCCCAACATGTGCTAAGTGCTTTCTAAACATAGTCCCTGTGATGGAGTGTAGTAAAGTTTCTTTCAACTACAAAATCAAAATCAGGATATGTGAACTCTGTATTAAAAAAAAAAAAAGTAACTGCAGATTAAGGTCAAAGTCAACCATCTTACTATGACAAGAGAGCCATAAGATACTTTCAGCATTATTTTCCAGCAGTAGTAATGGATGCCACAAAACAATTCTGCTCGAAATAAATAATACAGAATATCCATAACAGTTCACTACTTTCACTGAAAATCATTCAATAAGCTTGATTAGAACTTCAATGTTATTAATGTCAATAATACCTTAGTTTAACTGAACATTGATGTTTTTTCTCTGTTTAGTGCTAATGAAATCTAGGAGGACACAATGATTTAACCTGCTATTGTTACATCATTTTATATCCCCAATATACAGACAGTGTGTGTTAAAGCTTCTTCCAATTTTCCGTCACATCACATTGTCCCACTTTTCACAAAGTATTTTACCAGTGAAGTCACTGTGTTGTTGAAGTGTGGATTCAAATACAAAGAAGCAAATAGAGTTACTGAGTCAGTATCACGTGAATGGCTTCTAAAAGTTTTAGTGGAGCTTGAAAGAATTATTTTCATCATTACATTCCTGCAGAAACATCATCAAGCTCCCTGGACGACTTGTGAGGAGAGGGGAGACTTCTTGCTCACAGGGATGGAAGAGCTGTTCACATAATTAAACTACCTCCAATGAGCAGCGGTAGCTATGTCGGTTGGAGAGTGTCTCCCGCAGACATAGCAGTGTCCGCACAGGCGCTTCTCTTGGTTTAACTTATGTTGCTCAGAGGGGTGGTTTTTTGACACCCCCTGAGCAACGTAAGTTATACTGACAAAAGTCCTGGTGTACACATAACAAAGACCTTTACACTGCTCTGAAAGCACAGAGACCTTAAAGTGAAAATAAATTGTTTCTTGGATTACTCAGTTCATCTTTATGAAGCTTTCCACTTTAAGGGGTCATTTGCTGAGAGGGGCCCAATCCTGCAAGTCCTCCTCATGCAGAACTTTGCTGACTTTATGAAACCTACCTTGCAACTTCTGAAAAATACTGGCTTTATGAATTAACCTTTTCAGTAGCATAAACCAACAGTCAAGGCAGAGAAACAGGACATTTCCCCAATATGCAAGAAAGAACATTTCCTTCCTGCATTGGTCTCTTAGAAACAGAAACTGGGGTGGTAGGAGGAATGAAATGAAGACGAGAGAGCACAAAGCCAGCAACTGGTCCTACTATAGAAGGAGAACTTCTGCCAGGAACCCATCAGAAGCAGAGTTTCACCTCTCTGAAGTTGAGGACTGAACACCTTCATCACCTTCCCACATCTCCCCTTCCCTCACAAGTCATCCAATGATTTTAATGATGGTTCTGCAGGAAGGCAATAATGAAAATATGTACTGCAGTGGTTCTCAAACTTCATTACACCACAACCCCCTTCTGACAACAAAAATTACTACACGACCCCAGGAGGGGTGACTGAAGCCTGAGTCAGCCCAAGCCTCACCACCCGACCTTTTACAATTATGAATATGCTTTGGCTAAAACAGTGGCACAGGAAACAAGGGCAGAATGACAAGTTATCTCCAAAATTAACAGAAACAATAAAGTCATATAAAGAATTGAAACAAAGTAAGGTTTTACAACCTAATTAAAACCACAATCCTGAACAAGTTAATGCTATTTGGTATTTATCACAATAAATATATACGTTATTCTACTGCATGTGATAGATATGGCAAGCTAAACTTAACTTTTATCAATTTATCCTTTTTCCATATTAAAGAAAACATCAAAAAAGGTTAAAATTTAGCAAAAATAAATACCTACTAAGATTCTTTCACTGCACCCAAAAACATAAACTGCAAATATATGGAGTATCCAAAGTAGCTTTTCTTCAACATTTTTAATTCTCTTTACTTTGTACTTCTCTTAATTTACACAGCAGAAAATCATGTTTTATGAATATTTAGACCAAATGCTCTAAAATCTCAAGCATTACTTTAAGAAATGGCAGTCTTAAAAAAAATTAGCTTGTTTGCATACATTTGCCTAACAGAGTGCTTAAGATTGTCTTTCCAGAAGAGGATTATCACAAAAGCGTTCTTTGTTGTAATATTATTACTGGTAATGTAAATCCCAGAATGTGGAGTCAATCAATATTAACTGCCCAAAACTGGAAGTAAATGACGAATCGTCTATTTCTTGCATGTTGCTCAAGGACAGCCACACCAGTCTTACACTAAATGGGTAATTCTTAGATGAAATGAGATTTTTGCCTCTAAAAAAAAAAATAGGCGTGAAATACCAAAGTGACTAAGTTTCTCAGAAATGATTATGCAGAACCAGACCTCAGTAACATATAAAGAAGTACATGAAGCCTGTCATATGCAAAACAACTGTTTCACTGTTGTAGGCAGATAACCAGCAACAGTCTTACAAAAAAATCAAAAAGAGTAGATTCAGGTGAAATAATCCTCAAAGGCTACTGGCAAAGAGAAACTCAGTGACCCCCATGGATTTTGCAGCCTTATTTTTTTAAATAGATGTACAGATTTTAACCATTACAGCCATTCAGTCTGACACCTTCAATCACACAGGCCGGTGATCCCAACAACTTGTAGTGAAACTAGAGCACCTCTTTTAGAAGATCATCCAATCTTGATTTAAATATTCCATGTGACCCCTGGTAATCTGTCCCAACAGTTGATTATCCTCATTGCTAAACATGTGGCCCTTATTTCCAGTTTGAATTTTCCTAATTTCCACTTCCACCATTATTTATGCCATTGTCTGCTAGGTTAAAGAGCCCTCTACCTCTGGAAGTTCTTCCCTATTATGAAGGGGAAGTAAATCCTCTTCCATTATCATATTACTAGGTGTGGAATTACTGATCACCACTTTTTGCACTTAGGGAACTTGGGCAAGGCTTCATAGGATACCCAACAAATCCCTCAGTGTTTTAATATGAGGTGGACTATTCCCCAGATGAATAACCGGACCAACCACGAGTAATTTGAAAGGGTACATTGGTTTGAATTTATCAGTTACTCTTCTTTGCTGGCAAGGGAAAGAAAAGAAATGGACCAATGAATCAAACCGAACAGGGGAAGAAAATAAATACATGGGTGTGTACACACTTGAAGGGGGAAGAGAAAAAAGTGAATTTCACCTACCCAGACCTAAATGTCCAGCCTCCTCTCCCACAACAATGAGGAGGAGGGCAGGAATTTCCTTCGTGCTCTCTAGCAGTAATAGTGAAACTTCCCCCCACCCCCAACAGCAGCATTTTGATTTAAAGTTTTTAGAAACCTCTAAGTCTGGTCCAAAGTCTCACTTGACACTGTTGCTGCTCTCATAAAGGACATGGGAAAGTAAACAGCTTATTTTCAGAAGCTCTAAACCCCAGGCCCAGAGAATGGGTTTTGTTTCAGTTTTCACATCAGGCTGAGATTTTACCTGGATAAATTGACCTGGCACAGACCAAGTATCCAGGGCAGTGCCACAGAGCCAGTGTTCATAATCTTCCAGAGACTGAAGGACTAAGGATAAGTTGTATTGGACTGGGTTAACAAAATGTTTCTGGAGATTGCACTCATGGAAGAAAATCCATGTCTCTCTTTATACCTCATAATCATGCTTGCCCATGTCCTTTAATTGCAACGTCATAACCCAATTAATAATAAGTCATTTATAAACATTGCAACTTTTGTAGCAAAGTGCTATGTTTTTGTTATGCAGAGGATCTCAAGCTGCTCCATAAAGGTGGAGAAGTACTGTTATCTCCCTTTAACTAACAGGCAACTGAGACACAAAAGAGCTTAAAGAAAAGGAGTACTTGTGGCACCTTAGAGACTAACCAATTTATTTGAGCATGAGCTTGCGTGAGCTACAGCGAAGCGAGCTGTAGCTCACGCAAGCTCATGCTCAAATAAATTGGTTAGTCTCTAAGGTGCCACAAGTACTCCTTTTCTTTTTGCAAAGACAGACTAACACTGCTGTTACTCTGAAAAGAGCTTAAGAGACTCAGGCCAGGTCACACAGCAAGTTCAAGGTAAAGCCATGGAGCCCCATTCCTTTCACTGTATTCTTGTATATAAATGACATTCACAGACATCAGTTCTCAGCAAACATAACTAGGCATTTATATGACACTATCACCGTTGTATCTCAGCACCTAAAATACAAAATACTGCTCACTAATGGTCAGCTCCAGTTCCCATCCAAGTCAGTGGGAGTCTTTCCATTGACTTCAATGAGAGCTGGATCAGACCATAAGGTCTCAATCCTGCAAAAAACAACCAAAAACCCCACTTACTTATGTGTTTAACTTTATGCACTTCATAGGACTCTACACATATGTAGCAAAGCCTGTTGCAACAATGGTAGGATTTTTAAGAAATTAGTAAAAGATCAACTATCAGTATGCATATGCAGAAGGGTAAGCCTATGTGTGCAACCTTAACTTTGGAATTTCCTGACTCCTAGAAGCTTAATTGTTCAACTTTAAATGTTTTTTTAACAGTTATTTTTGGATTAAATATGAAATGTATATACAAAGGATAGAAAAAAACATGTTCTTAATGCAGTTCCATGAATGGAACTATGCAGTTCATGCATTTCTTTTTTTCCGCCCTAATAGAATCTGAATGTAAAGTACTGCCCCACACAAAGCAAATGTATTCATCCCAGTCTGTTAAGGATGATTCTGCCCTTCAGCCTTTTTTTTTGTTTATCTGTGGGTTGATTTTCTGATTATTTTTAAAACTCCTCTTATCTGAGGGAGCCTCTCAAAGTCTATTACAGCTTACACATTAGGCCCAGACTGTTTAATTTAGCCCTAATACCTTGAGGAAGCTTCAGGGTAGAGTGATTCATATAACCCCCTTCTCTGAAGCCAACATGATTAAAGAATCAAACCCATCCCCAGCTGGGAGGTTAGATGAGTGATTTGCCCCCAGAAAGAAATTAATACTGCTCCACTGACCAGCAGGCTTCAAGGACAGCAACTTCCCTACACATCTTGAACACACAAAAATGGTGAGCACTACATTTTGTGACCCTAATTCTAAAATAGCCTTCTTGATTTGCTCTGCTTCTGTACCTTATGCTAAATAGCCGAGGATGCAAAAATATCTCTTCTTTGGCTTCCCATTTGTCTGTCAACATCTCAGGTGATGGTTTTATGCCTAACCAAAGACTACTCCATTAACCCACCAGAAAGGCAATATTACATCGAGCCAATGCAAATTTCTGTACCGAATCTGGATGAAAACCCAATAAATCACATGAAAGGGAAGGTCTTGACCTTTGATTTAATTGAGTTCAAATAGTAATTAAGAAAGTGACTGCTGTGCTGTTTCTGGTCATTGCATAGCTCAGGTGAACTGTACTGCATAATCACCAGTCGAAAAATCTCACCGCATAAAGAACAGCTCAGAGAGGACCTATGTTACATTAATCAGAAAGACACAGTATGAACCAATGAACATGTTTCTAAAGTGGCAATCACAGTGGCATTTGGGTGCCAAGTTCAGGATTAAATATATTGCTAAACATGTTCCAACAATTCTGTAGTTCCAGTCCATGTTACTCAGGAGGTCTTTTGTTGTTTATTCTGTTGGAAACTTTGCTTACCCTTTCTTCTGCTCTATTGTCTACTAGAGTGAGGGAAGGCTTTTGCTAAATAACAGGTCTTGCATTGAGTTTTAAAGATTTGGAGACTCATCAGGCTCTCCCATGAGTATGTGTTTCATAGCTGCAGATCCGTGACTGGAAATGCCCTACTCCCAACACCAGAGACTTTCATTTTGCTCTCTGCCAATCAAATTATCCTTGTATAGTATAGCTGGCATTGTGGGTCATGAAGGGAAAGAATGTTTTTTTTCAAGAGCTAGATCTCAACCCATCAAGGGATTTGAAAATAAGGATCTGGACCCTTCAGCTGGATCCAAATTTAAACAGGGAGCCAGGATTGTGTACACAGGGCTCATGTAATATGCTTTCTTATTGTGTAACAGACAAGCTGTTGCATCTGTCAGCACTTCCATGCAGCCTTCACTTTTATTGCCAGATAGAGAACACTGCACTGATCTATCTTGTAGGTGATGAATAACTGGATCAGTGTGGCTGGGCTCTCCTCTGAGAAGAACTGACATGATCGTCTGACCTGATGATGATGGAAGCTTTCAGAAAAGAAGCAACTAAACTAGTGTATATTATTTTTCTAGGCTATTAAAATTTTTGTTTAGCTTTATCTTCACCAGAAAACTGAAAACAAGAATTAGTAAAATTTTAACTACAGTTACATACCAAGGTGAGAACGTTTGCCAGAGATTATCTTCTGTGAAACACACAAACAATATGTGTTGTCAAATTTAAACACAGTTATAGGAAAATAAAGGCTATTGGCCTACAAGCACACAGATTTCCCTCTCTATCTCCTTTCCTTTTGAGTCTTCTTTGACTATACATAGAGTATTATATCCAGAAGACGAACATTGGTATAGTTGAACAGACATTCACACAGTTTGATGTCTGCCATTTTATATACAGCCTGTTTTTCTTCTGCTACAGAAGCAAAGAAAAATCTTGGCAACACATTCCTTAATGAACACAGCTCTTATAAACCTTGCCTGTAACAGAGCAACAGCCCTCATGTGGGCAAGAAATATTTCTCCTTGCTCATTTAACGTTTGTTTAAAAAAAAAAAAAAAGCATGCTCATTCATTTGCTTGCTGCTGCATGCCAATTTGGTGGGTTTTCTGGTGTTTCTTTAAAATAAAACAAATGTGTTAAAGCAGATGTTAATGTTTTTAATATTTATGAGCTAATATTCACTCAGTAAAAAAAACAAATCTGTTATTTTAAAACTATTTGTTAGATAAGCTTCACAAAATGCTGTGTATGAAATAGGTAGATGGCAAACTGGGAATAAACAGTGCACACACTTCTGGATACAGTTCTTGTTTTCAGATTTGATCAAATATTCATGAACAGTGAATAAGGAAGTAAATTATAACTGCAGAGGTGTATGTGTACATTCAAGCTAACAAATCACCCATATATGAATATTACATGCAAAAACTTATGTAAAAAGAAAATAAAGGTTGCAAAATCAAGCCCTTGAATGTTAGAAAATTCCAGAATTTATATTGCTTGTGCAATATTAATTCATCCCTCATGTGCCGATGCATTATGATTAAGGCCACAGGTGCCCACTTTTCAAAGTGCCAAGGGGTGCTCAATTCCTGGCCCTGCCCCAACTCCATCCCTTCCCCGTGGGTCCCACACACATCCCGCCTCTTCCCACCCTGCTCTACCCCCTCCCCCGAACACGCCACATCCTTGCTCCTTCCCCTCCCTCCCAGCCTCCTGCATGCTGCAAAACAGCTTATTGCAGAGGGCAGGAGGCGCGGGGAGGGAGGGGAAGATGCTGATCGGCAAGATCGCTGGTGGGCAGGAGGCGCTGGTGGGGTGGGGGGTGAGCTGATAGGGGGCTGCTGGTGGGTGCTCAGCACCCACCATTTTTCCCCTGTGGGTGCTCCAGCCCCAGAGTACCCCTTATCATTCTTGTTGCCCTTCTCTGTACCTTTTCCATTTTTCATATACCTTTTTTTTAATTGGGGTGACCAGAACTGCACTCATATTTAAGGTGTGGGCATACCAAGGATTTATATAGCGGCATTTATGATATTTTCTGTCTTATTATCTATCCCTTTTCTAATGGGGCCTAACATTCTGGCAGCTTTTTTGACTGGTGCACATTGAGCACATGTTTTCGGAGAACTATCCACAGTGACTCTAAGATCTTTTTCTTGAGTAGTAACAGCTAATATAGATCCCATAATTTTGTATGTATAGTTGGGATGTTTTCCAGTGTATATTACTTTGCATTTATCAACATTGAATTTCATCTGCCATTTTGTTGCCCAGTCACCCAGTTTTGTGAGATCCACTTGTAACTCTTCACAGTCTGCTTTGGACTTATCTATCTTGAGTAATTTTTTTATTGTCTGCAATTTTTGCCACCTCACTGTTTACTCCTTTTTCTAGATCATTTATGAATATGTTGAGCAGTAGAGACCCTTTGGGGGTCCCCACTATTTACTTTTCCCCATTCTGTAAACAGACAATGCATTCCTACTCTTTGTTTCCTGTCTTTTAACCAGTTACTGATCCATGAGAGGACCTTCCTTCTTATCCCATGACTAGTTACTTTGCTTTAGAACCCTTGGTGAGGGACCTTGTCAAAGGCTTTCTGAAAGTCCAAGTACACTATATCCACTGGATCACCCTTGTCCACATGTTTGTTGACCGCCCTCAAAGAATTCTAGTAGATTGGTGAGGCATAATTTCCATTTACAGAAGCCGTGTTGACTCTTCCTCAATAAATCATGTTCAACTACATGTCTGATAATTCTGTTCTTTATTATACTTTCAACCAATTTGCCTGGTACTGAAGTCAGGCTTACCGGCATGTAATTGCCAGGACTGCCTCTAGAGCCTTTTTTAAAAATTGGTGTCACATTAGCTGTTCTCCAGTCATCTGGTACAGAAGCTGATTTAAATGATACGTTACACACCACAGTTAGTAGTTCTGCAGTTTCATATGTCAGTTCCTTCAGATCTCTTGCGTGAATACCATCTTGTTCTGGTGACTTATTACTGTTTAATTTATTAATTTGTTCCAAAACCTCCTCTATTGATATCTCAATCTGGAACAGCTCCTCAGAATTGTCACCTACAAAGAGTGGCTCAGGAGTGGGAATCTCCCTCGCATCTTGTGCTGTGAAGCCTCATGCAAAGAATTCATTTAGCTTCTCCACAATGGCCTTATCCCCCTGGAGTACTCCTTTAGCACCTTGATTGTCCAGTGGCACCACCGATTGTTTGGCAGACTTACTGCTTCTGATGTACTTAAAAATTGTTGCTGTTAGTTTTTGAGTCTTTGGCTAGTTGCTCTTCAAACTCTTTTTTTGGCCTGCCTAATTATGCCCCCATGAGCGGATGGTATTTTACAGATGGGGAACTGAGGCATAGAGAGATTAAAGTTAAAAATTTCCATTAATTTTGGATGCCCAATCTCAGACACCTCAGAACTGATTTTTTAAAGAGTACTTAGTATTACAAAGCAATGTATATGTTTAAAGCACAGCTCCCATTGATTTCAGTTGCAACTTCTGGTGCTCAACACTTCTTCAAATCAGACCCCAGAGTGTCAAGTTGGACTCCCAGAAAATGGGAACACACAAACGGTGACCACCTGTGAAAAGTCTGGTTTAAGTAATTTACTTAGCATTACAGGGGAAATCTGTGGCAGAATCCAGTTCTCCAGGGCAGCAGTCAATTGCCTTAACCTGAGGCCATCCTTTTTCTTTCTGTAATCCCCTGCCCTCTTAACTATACAACCTTCAGCTTCTGCAACAAATGAGTTAGGGTCCTACAGACAACAGCCTCTTTCACTGCACAACCCTCTTTATCTACAGAGCAGGTCCATCATGTGTGCTGAATGAGGCAGGGGTCCTATGGAGGAAAAAAAAGTTGTATTTGACCATCTAATTAAAGACTATCATAATGCATCCCTAGTACAAAGGCCACCTGCCCTTCCTCGCCCGTCAAATTTCGAGTCCCTGTTCCAAAGGGGGCACTAGAACTTTTCAAAGCAAAGGTGACCATCATTTAATATGGGCAAAACAATGTACTTTTCCCTAGCTTCTTTCTCAGCAGTGGCTGAACCATTTTGGCTGAAATTTTCCAAACAAATTAAGCCTCAGGCAGACATACAATATGGAAAATTTCAGCCTGAATTCTTACAGGCTGTAAAAGTCATATGCCACTAAAAAGAGGGTATTATGGGAAGTTTCTAGCAACATTAACAGGCAGGCCTACAAACCACACCTATAATAAAGGCTGAGATTTTTTCAGATACACCTTTGCAACCATCTTGACTGCTGTGTGGTTGCACAGTGAGAGAGTAAAATTTTACCCTATATCTAAAGACTACAGGAATATTGTAGAGCGCTCTTTCATATGCTGTGTTTCATAACCTCACTTCTTTGCACCTAAAAAGCATTGCCACAAAATAATTACCCACTAACTGAATAAACATGCCCCAAGAACATAGCTGTAGTTAATATAAGAAGTTTGTTATTGAAGCAAGAACAATCCATAATCCATCAGGGTATTTCCTAGGGATTATTGGCTGTCTGGATGAATTGATGGTCCAAGCCATTCATTAATTCCAGAGAGAGAACCTATGCCAAAGTCATTGTTTTTTTAACCTGTGCCTTCCCTCTATAAAGCAAAAACCAAAACAAACAGGACAAGGTTTTTGTTTTGGGCCAAACTGTGCCATCAGCTATATTCATTGATCTCACTGAAGTCCATCGGTGTGGCATATGGGTTTAGAGGACAGCATTTGGCTTCCCTTCATCTTTTTTCTATGGTCTTGAAAAGGATGAGTTTGCAATAGCACTGCTGCCCTACCAAGCCTCTCTAGGAAATCAATGTCTTTTGCGGCAGTCAGTGTGGAATGTTCCATCCGAGTTTTATTTATGTCGTTCCATATCACAAGGAATCCAGAACCTGAGCCCAGATTTTGCACAAGGCTTTACATGAAGCAAGAAACATCTCTTTTTAAAAAAAATAAATAAATAAAAATTTGCGTAGCCTTTTAAAAGAATACACAAGAACAAATCTTTCTGAATAAATGGAGTCAAAAGAAGTCAGTGACAAGGAAAATGAGGCTACCCAAACAGCCCAGCAGCAACCTAATCATGCGACAAACCCAGAGGGATACCCAGTCAACACTACCATGACTGCTTGGAATGCACAGAGCTACATGCTGCTTCAGGGAAAATATATAGAACCTTTCACATTTTGGTATCTCAGTGCTGGTTTAACTAGTTTGTTGCAAAAAATATTTGTTAGACAAAAAGACAAGTTTCTGGGGAGAAAATTTCATCAGAGAGGCAACACTTGTTATGGGCCAGGAGAAAGCTATTTTAAAATATTTGTATGAATTGTAAAGTAATTGATTCTAGAGTGCTTGATTTAGTACATAAACCATGAACTAGCTTTTGGAATCATTTGATGGAGTAGTATTTTGAACAAGTGGAGAACGTTTTGCCAAAGGTTCATAAAGAGGATGGCCACTGACAATGAGAATTACATAGGATGAGGTAAAGCAAGTTGCAAAATGTACAGCTGCTCCTTCCCTTAGTAAAGTTATTCATGCAGAGCAGGAATTACGCAACAAAACTTAAAAAGAAAGTTTCACAACATTAATATAAGATGAATGTGTTTTAAAAAATCCAGAAGACCATCATCTCATGTTTGATTGCACTCACTGCTTAGGAGGGTGTGGGGATTTTCAGCATCTAACTCAGAGGTTGAAAGATTCTATGACTATGAAAAGGAAAAATAGATTGTGCTCTCCTCCTGACTCATTCCAAAGAACTGTAAACTCCCTGTTCTCTAACGAATAGGTAAAAAATATGAGGACAGGCCAATGAAAGTACCTCATTATTATATAAATCCTCTCTCCTTAAAGACAAAAAGCAGAACAGTAGATGAAATTGCTCAGATATTTTTAAAACACACACACACCAAGAGCCCAACAATTCCTTTTATAGTCAGTACGGATGGAGTCTTTCCACCTATCAAATTATAAAATAACCATGGGAGAGTATACTGAGGGCTAATACTCATTACATGGTTCTTTTATAGACAAACAACTCCAGATAGCAGTGCAAGACTTTTCACAAAACTGATTTTTTTTTTCATTTTAAAAAGCAACTTATTTTAACCTGGTCTAAAAGAAGATGACCATGGGAGCTCTGCTTTTAAAAATATGTTTAGTCATTTGCCTCTTTTGGTCCATAACACCATAATAATTGGGCAAGTAGAAAGAGACATATACAATGCAATGAAGATATTGTAAAATGATTCATAATTTTTATAATCAATGTTTCACCCAGCATATAGACAAATACACATACACTACATCAACAGAATGTGATCCAGTGAGAAAACAGAAAGATGTTAGGATCATGACATTACCACATATCTGGACAGTTTTGCAGTGTGTATTTTGCCACTGAATAGAGTATATTTAAAAAACACACACAGGGAGAAAAGAAAAGTTGCTCATCTCCACCATCTGATACATCTATCTCACAAGGAAATGGAGAGCAAACAAGAAGGGCATTGTTGCTACATATGATCAATTTAATTATGGGCCCAATTCTTCTCCAAGCCCTTCCTTACTTGGTTTGAGTAGTGCCTTACTCTAAGAGTAGGCTTACCGGGTGAAATCTTGACTCCATTTAAGTCAGTGGGAATTTTGCTATTGACTTCAGTGGAGCCAGGATTTCACCCACTTTCTTCAGGACTTTAATTAAGCTACTTGTGGAGGAAGGTATCACTCAATACAAATAAGGAGAAGGTAGTCAAGGGAGCAAAATTGATACCCATATAAAAGTTAGAATAGCTTCAAATGGTGGCGCTCAACAATTTAGAGCTAGTTTGTGCTAATACTTACTACCTGGCATAGTGTTTACTACTATTTGGTGGGAGATTCTCATGGTAGTAAGCATTATGCTCAGTAGTAAGTGTTTGCAAGATCAGGCCCTTGTCACTATATGTAAAGGGAGTTCTATTACATTTGCTCATGCCCAATAATATATCAACTCATGATTCAGCACATATACTCTTCTAGTTCAATATTCTTATGCCTCAAGAACGGTCTCCTTCTCTCTTAGCTCAAGGAGAGTAATGGATTAGTGTATCCAACTACAGGGATGCGCTACTTAATTATTCAAAGAATTAATCATTTACATTGGGGAAAACATAGGAACCAAGATTGTGCTTTAAAATATCAATTTCAAATGCAGTGCATAGAATAAACTAGGTGCTGGGCTTGGAAGAGAATCTATACGTCAACCTTAGATCCAACTTTGCAGATCCTCTTAGAGGAAGCAAGCTGACAAGAACACAGCTTTCATTTAACATCACATCTGAACTCAGTGCCCAGATGATAACACTACATAATACCATCAAGGTCAGAAACAGATATGCACTTCATTTTAAGACAATTTCGGAGTGCAAGGTACCCCATTTGTAACCCCCATATTAAACCCCATTAAAAATAACTCATGACAATATATTCAAGTAATATTCAGGAGTTTTTAATACCTACCAATATTAAAGACTTTTATTTTAAAATATGGGTGCTGTCAACGAAACAGGGCCATGAGTAATGAAAGAGGAAATGATGCATTAGTTGAAGCTAGGAACTTCAAGTCCTCAGTGTTCCACCAGTATTTTGTTTGTCTTAATTAACATGGTATATGGAAAACCATAGAATATTGTGAACTAAAAAACCATTATTTAATTATTAGTGTTAAAATAACTGCACTCTGAACACTTTCCACAGCTTTGAAGCTATTTGTACTTTAAAGGCATATTAACTGTATACAATAAAATGCTCTTACAGTAATTTAGCAACTTTCATAGTGAAGGGTCCCTAGGCATTACAAATATTAGGTACAATGCTAGGCACAATCCTACAAATTTAACTCCTGTGGATAGTCTCACTGCAGTAAATGGGACTATTTGCATGACTAAGGGTATGTCTACACTACGAAATCAGGTCGAATTTATAGAAGTCTTTTTTTAGAAATCGGTTTTATATATTCGAGTGTGTGTGTCCCCACAGAAAATGCTCTAAGTGCGTTAAGTGCAGTAACTCGGCGGAGTGCTTCCACAGTACCGAGGCTAGTGTCTATTTCCGGAGTGTTGCACTGTGGGTAGCTATCCCACAGTTCCCGCAGTCTCCGCTGCCCATTGGAATTCTAGGTTGAGATCCCAATGCCTGATGGGGCTAAAACATTGTCGCGGGTGGTTCTTGGTACATATTGTCAGGCCCCCGTTCCCTCCCTCCCTCCCTCCGTGAAAGCAAGGGCAGACAATCGTTTCGTGCCTTTTTTCCTGAGTTACCTGTGCAGACGCCATACCACGGCAAGCATGGAGCCCGCTCAGGAAACCATCACAGTATGTCTCCTGGATGCTGGCAGACACGGTACTGCATTGCTACACAGTAGCAGCAACCCATTGCCTTCTGGCAGCAGACGGTGCAATATGACTGGTAGCCGTCATCGTCATGTCCGAGGTGCTCCTGGCCATGTCGGCCGGGAGCACCTGGACAAACATGGGCGCAGGGACTAAGTTTGGAGTGACCTGACCAGGTCATTCTCTTTAGTCCTGCAGTCAGTCCTATTGAACCGTCTTATGGTGAGCAGGCAGGCAATACGGATTGCTAGCAGTTGTACTGTACCATCTTCTGCCGGGCAGGCAAGAGATGGGGATGGCTAGCAGTAATATTGCACCATCTTCTGCCGGGCAGGCAAGAGATGAGGATGGCTAGCAGTCGTATTGCACCGTCTTCTGGAGAGCAGCCATGAGATGTGGATGGCTTGCAGTCCTTCTGCACCGTCTGCTGCCAGCCAAAGATGTAAAAGATAGATGGAGTGGATCAAAACAAGAAATAGACCAGCTTTGTTTTGTACTCATTTGCTTCCCCCCCTCCCCTGTCTAGGGGACTCATTCCTCTAGGTCACACTGCAGTCACTCACAGAGAAGGTGCAGCAAGGTAAATCTATCCATGTATCAATCAGAGGCCAGACTAACCTCATTGTTCCAATAAGAACAATAACTTAGGTGCACCATTTCTTATTGGAACCCTCCGTGAAGTCCTGCCTGAAATACTCCTTGATGTAACACCACCCCCTTTGTTGATTTTAGCTCCCTGAAGCCAACCCTGTAAGCCGTGTCGTCAGTCACCCCTCCCTCCGTCAGAGCAACGGCAGACAATCGTTCCGTGCCTTTTTTCTGTGCGGACGCCATACCAAGGCAAGCATGGAGGCCGCTCAGCTCACTTTGGCAATTAGGAGCACATTAAACACCACACGCATTATCCAGCAGTATATGCAGCACCAGAACCTGGCAAAGCGATACCGGGCGAGGAGGCGACGTCAGCACGGTCACGTGAGTGATCAGGGCATGGACACAGATTTCTCTGAAAGCATGGGCCCTGCCAATGCATGCATCATGGTGCTAATAGGGCAGGTTCATGCTGTGGAACGCCGATTCTGGGCTCGGGAAACAAGCACTGACTGGTGGGACCGCATAGTGTTGCGGGTCTGGGACGATTCCCAGTGGCTGTGAAACTTCCGCATGCGTAGGGGCACTTTCATGGAACTTTGTGACTTGCTTTCCCCTGCCCTGAAGCGCATGAATACCAAGATGAGAGCAGCCCTCACAGTTGAGAAGCGAGTGGCAATAGCCCTGTGGAAGCTTGCAACGCCAGACAGCTACCGGTCAGTTGGGAATCAATTTGGAGTGGGCAAATCTACTGTTGGAGCTGCTGTGATGCAAGTAGCCCACACAACCAAAGATCTGCTGATATCAAGGGTAGTGACCCTGGGAAATGTGCAGGTCATAGTGGATGGCTTTGCTGCAATGGGATTCCCTAACTGTGGTGGGGCCATAGACGGAACCCATATCCCTATCTTGGCACCGGAGCACCAAGCTGCCAAGTACATAAACCGCAAGGGGTACTTTTCAATAGTGCTGCAAGCTCTGGTGGATCACAAGGGACGTTTCACCAACATCAACGTGGGATGGCCGGGAAAGGTACATGATGCTCGCATCTTCAGGAACTCTGGTCTGTTTCAAAAGCTGCAGGAAGGGACTTTATTCCCAGACCAGAAAATAACTGTTGGGGACGTTGAAATGCCTATATGTATCCTTGGGGACCCAGCCTACCCCTTAATGCCATGGCTCATGAAGCCGTACACAGGCAGCCTGGACAGTAGTCAGGAGCTGTTCAACTACAGGCTGAGCAAGTGCAGAATGGTGGTAGAATGTGCATTTGGATGTTTAAAGGCGCGCTGGTGCAGTTTACTGACTCGCTTAGACCTCAGCGAAACCAATATTCCCACTGTTATTACTGCTTGCTGTGTGCGCCACAATATCTGTGAGAGTAAGGGGGAAGACGTTTATAGTGGGGTGGGAGGTTGAGGCAAATCGCCTGGCTGCTGGTTACGCGCAGCCAGACATCAGGGTGGTTAGAAGAGCACAGGAGGGCGCGGTACGCATCAGAGAAGCTTTGAAAACCAGTTTCATGACTGGCCAGGCTACGGTGTGAAAGTTCTGTTTGTTTCTCCTTGATGAAACCTCCCACCCCTTGGTTCACTCTACTTCTCTGCAAGCTAATCACCCTTCCCTCCTCCCTTTAATCATTGCTTGCAGAGGCAATAAAAGTCATTGTTGCTTCACATTCATGCATTCTTTATTCATTCATCACACAAATAGGGGGATGACTACCAAGGTAGCCCAGGAGGGGTGGTGGAGGAGGGAAGGAAAATGCCACACAGCACTTTAAAAGTTTACAACTTTAAAATTTATTGAATGCAGCCTTCTGTTTTTTGGGCAATCCTCTGTGGTGGAGTGGCTGGATGGCCGGAGGCCCCCCACCACGTTCTTGGGCGTCTGGGTGTGGAGGCTATGGAACTTGGGGAGGAGGGCGGTTGGTTACACAGGGGCTGTAGTGGCAGTCTGTGCTCCAGCTGCCTTTGCTGCAGCTCAACCATACACTGGAGCATACTGGTTTGGTCCTCCAGCAGCCTCAGCATTGAATCCTGCCTCCTCTCATCACGCTGCCGCCACATTTGAGCTTCAGCCCTGTCTTCAGCCCGCCACTTACTCTCTTCAGCCCACCACTTACTCCTCCCGGTCATTTTGTGCTTTCCTGCACTCTGACATTATTTGCCTCCATGCATTCATCTGTGCTTTGTCAGTGTGGGAGGACAGCATGAGCTCAGAGAACATTTCATCACGAGTGCACTTTTTTTCTTTCTAATCTTCACTAGCCTCTGGGAAGGAGAAGATCCTGTGATCATTGAAACACATGCAGCTGGTGGAGAAAAAAAAAGGGACAGCGGTATTTAAAAAGATTTGTTTTTTATACATTTTATAAAACAGTGGCTATACTCTTTCAGGGTAAACCTTGCTGTTAACATTACATACATAGCACATGTGCTTTCGTTACAAGGTCACATTTTGCCTCCCCCTACCGCATGGCTACCCCCTCAACCCTCCCCCCTCCCCGTGGCTAACAGCGGGGAACATTTCTGTTCAGCCACAGGTAAGCAGCCCAGCAGGAACGGGCTCCTCTGAGTGTCCCCTGAAGAAAAGCACCCTATTTCAACCAGGTGACTATGAATGATATCTCACTCTCCTGAGGATAACACAGAGAGATAAAGAACGGATGTTGTTTGAACGCCAGCAAACATACACTGCAATGCTTTGTTGTACAATGATTCCCGAGTACGTGCTACTGGCCTGGAGTGGTAAAGTGTCCTACCATGGAGGACACAATAAGGCCGCCCTCCCCAGAAACCTTTTGCAAAGGCTTTGGGAGTACATCCAGGAGAGCCGCGAATGCCAGGGCAAAGTAATCCTTTCACATGCTTGCTTTTAAACCATGTATAGTATTTTAAAAAGGTACACTCACCGGAGGTCCCTTCTCCGCCTGCCGGGTCCAGGAAGCAGCCTTGGGTGGGTTCGGGGGGCACTGGCTCCAGGTCCAGGGTGAGAAACAGTTCCTGGCTGTTGGGAAAACCAGTTTCTCTGCTTGCTTGCTGTGAGCTATCTTCTTCGTCCCCAAAACCTGCTTCCGTGTTGCCTCCATCTCCATTGAGGGAGTCAAACAACACGGCTGGGGTAGTGGTGGCTGAACCCCCTAAAATGGCATGCAGCTCATCATAGAAGCGGCATGTTTGGGGCTCTGACCCGGAGCGGCTGTTTGCCTCTCTGGTTTTCTGGTAGGCTTGCCTCAGCTCCTTAAGTTTCACGCGGCACTGCTTCGGGTCCCTGTTATGGCCTCTGTCCTTCATGCCCTGGGAGATTTTGACAAAGGTTTTGGCATTTCAAAAACTGGAACGGAGTTCTGATAGCACGGATTCCTCTCCCATACAGCGATCAGATCCCGTACCTCCCGTTCAGTCCATGCTGGAGCTCTTTTGCGATTCTGGGACTCCATCATGGTCACCTCTGCTGATGAGCTCTGCATGGTCACCTGCAGCTTGCCATGCTGGCCAAACAGGAAATTAGATTAAAAAGTTTGCGGTTCTTTTCCTGTCTACCTGGCCAGTGCATCTGAGTTGAGAGTGCTGTCCAGAGCGGTCACAATGGAGCACTCTGGGATAGCTCCCGGAGGCCAATACCGTCGAATTGTGTCCACAGTACCCCAAATTCGACCCGGCAAGGCCGATTTAAGCGCTAATCCACTTGTCAGGGGTGGAGTAAGGAAATCGATTTTAAGAGCCCTTTAAGTCAAAATAAAGGGCTTCATCGTGTGGACGGGTGCATCGATTTAATGCTGGTAAATTCGACCTAAAGTCCTAGTGTAGACCAGGGCCAAGTGTTGCAGGATCAAGCCCTTTGTACTGTAATTCAGCTACTGGGCAGCTGCTAGCAATCATGCAGTCGACTACAAAGAACAAAGTGGAAGGGAAAATTTTAAGTGAATAACTTTGAAAAACTTTGACCAACTGCTAACCTATTTTCCACATTCAACATAAAATTACCACAACATCCACAACTCTGCTACTCATCTGATCAAGATTCATTACTATAATGAGATGAATCTTTCCACATCTAATCACTGCACTTGTAACATATGTGACAGTGCATAGCCAGAGTGGGGTTTCTCCCCAGCAATCACAACAGACCATTTTTTAAACCACAATTTATATGTGGCTACCTCAAAACTACACATTCTACCAAAACTTATCATCAAAAAACAGCTGTTCTTTTTCATTCCCTTCAATATACTGATTTTGTGGCCACTGCGCCTTCCATTCAAGAGAGACTATAGTACAGAGATTAGTTTTTGTTTAATTTGCTATGTAAATCTGACTGCTTGCTATACAAGAGCCTGATCCTGAAATTAAGAAAAAAATTAGGGGGTTTACTAAAGTGTACTAGTATTCCTCAAGCTAAAATACCATTCAGAACACCTAAATGCAGGCACACAAATACAGATGTTTGTCCTCTTTATTCTGAAGAATAAAATATTGACGGTGATTCCATAGGATTTTTACAGCCCCAGGAACATGCCAAAAGATGGTTAACTAAAGTTTTGTGCAACAGGACTGTACTGAAATCCTTGTTTGCTGGTTATATTATCTTTCCCAACCCTAACATCAGCATTTAGTTGATGCTGTCAATTTCAAATAGGACATTGGCTAACACCTACCTATTAACATTAGGAACTATAAATATCACAGAAACCTAAATATTTAGAGAGAGAACTGATCCTCCAATGCCTACAGCTCAGAAGTAACTACAATTACTCCTGGGGGGAGGGGCAGAACTGCGGGTGCAGGGGAAGTAACTTTTAATCGTTATAAAAAGAACAGGAGTACTTGTGGTACCTTAGAGACTAACAAATTTATTTGAGCATCAGCTTTCGTGGGCTACAGCCCACTTCATCGGATGAATAGAATGGAACATACAGTAAGATATATATACACATATACATACACATACACACATGCAGATAAGTTGGAAGTTACCATACAAATGGTCAGGTTTCAGAGTAGCAGCCGTGTTAGTCTGTATTCGCAAAAAGAAAAGGAGTACTTGTGGCACCTTAGAGACTAACCAATTTCGTTTGAGCATAAGCTTTTACAGCTCACTTCATCGGATGCATTCAGTGGAAAATACAGTGGGGAGATTTATATACACAGAGAACATGAAACAATGGGTGTTACCATACACACTGTAACCAGAGTGATCACTTAAGGTGAGATATTACCAGCAGGAGAGTGGGGGTGGGGGGAACCTTTTGTAGTGATAATCAAGGTGGGCCATTTCCAGCAGTTGACAAGAACTTCTGAGGAACAGTGGGGGGTGGGCGGGTGAGAATAAACATGGGGAAATAGTTTTACTTTGTGTAATGACCCATCCACTCCCAGTCTCTATTCAAGCCTAAGTTAATTGTATCCCGTTTGCAAATTAATTCCAATTCAGCAGTCTCTTCTTGGAGTCTGTTTTTGAAGTTTTTTTGTTGAAGAATTGCAACTTTTAGGTCTGTAATCGAGTGACCAGAGAGATTAAAGTGTTCTCCAACTGGTTTTTGAATGTTACAATTCTTGATGTCTGATTTGTGTCCATTTATTCTTTTACGTAAAGACTGTCCAGTTTGACCAATGTACATGGCAGAGGGGCATTGCTGGCACATGATGGCATATATCACATTTGTAGATGTGCAGGTGAACGAGCCTCTGATAGTGTGGCTGATGTGATTAGGCTCTATGATGGTGTCCCCTGAATAGATATGTGGACACAGTTGACAACGGGCTTTGTTGCAAGGATAGGTTCCTGGGTTAGTGGTTCTGTTGTGTGGTGTGTGGTTGCTGGTGAGTATTTGCTTCAGGTTGGGGGGCTGTCTGTAAGCAAGGACTGGCCTGTCTCCCAAGATCTGTGAGAGTGATGGGTCGTCTATTGCAAAATTGCCACCCTTAAATCTTTTACTGAGTGGCCAGAGAGGTTGAAAAGCTTCTAAAACAGAGACTCCAAGGAGAAACTGCTGACTTGAATTAATATGCAAACTAGATACCATTAACTTGGGTTTGAATAGAGACTGGGAGTGGCTGGGTCATTACACATATTGAATCTATTTCCTTAAGTTAAGTATCCTCACACCTTCTTGTCAACTGTCTAAATGGGCCATCTTGATTATCACTACAAAAGTTTTTTTCTCCTGCTGATAATAGCTCATCTTAATTAATTAGCCTCTCTAATTAATTAGCAGTTTGTATGGTAACTTCCAATTTATCTGTATGTGTATATATCTATCTTACTATATGTTCCATTCTGTGCATCCGATGAAGTGGGCTTTACCCCATGAAAGCTTATGCTCTAATAAATTTGTTAATCTCTAAGGTGCCACAAGTCCTCCTGTTCTTTTTGCGGATACAGACTAACAGGGCTGCTACTCTGAAACCTGTTAATCTCTATGTCGACATAATGAGTTGTGGAGTATCTCAGCTTTGACTTTGACCCACACCACTCCCTCTCTAGCTGTAAGATGCCTCATTTCAGTACTCCACAGACAATAGCAAGCAGAGGATGTGTAAGGGTTAGGCACCTCCTGCAAAGAACAGTGCAGAATGTGGAGCAGTCACTACTATGCTGTGTAGCATGCTTGCATACCGGAAATGCCGTACAAGCAGGCTTCCACGGGAGATATTCTGGGTCTTCCTCTGTGTGTCCCTGGCTAGACTGGAGGCCCCAGACAATCTCATTATCCTGAACATCCAACCTGATATTAAATATAATTTCCACATTAACAATTGTAATGTGTTCTGCTAGTTAAGCATACATTTAAATTCAACAAGACCATATCCTCAGGCAAAACTCACACTAAAGTCAATGGGAGTTTTGAATGAGTAAAATCTCAGTAAGAATCTCAGAATTGTAAGAACTCTGTATATAATGCACATGACTAAAAGTGTCTTGGGAATATAATACTTCAAGTCACCAATGACATTTGAAAATTTCTTCTGCAGTATGGTACTTTACAATCAGCCTTCTTTGCAGGAACAAGCGGATACTGTACATAAACATATAAACAAATATTCTGTAGAAGCTAAAAGCTATATTTCACCTCTCCTTTGTTAACTGCTTTGTGAACATATGCCCACTGTGCTAGGTCAGTACACATGATAAACTCCGATGTAAGTACAGCAATACTAATTTTTCAGTGGATTTCAAGTCTCTAAACTTCTGTAGGAAAACAGGTTTCAAAGTAGCAGCCATATTTGTCTGTATCCGCAAAAAGAAAAGGAGGACTTGTGGCACCTCAGAGCTTATGCGGAAATAAATTTGTTAGTCTCTAAGGTGCCAAAAGTACTCCTTTTCTTTTTGCAAGAAAACATTCACTCCCACCCCCACTTGTGATTCATCAACTCATGACACCAATACACACAGAATCCTATAGACATTTGTCATATTTACTATTTTTTGTGATTATTACCTGACTTCTTAAAATAGACACCACAATTTAAAAATCACAGAAATTTAATTTTTCAAAAATAATACCACTATCAACTAAAGTCAGTGGCATGCACTAAATACAGGTTTGAAACTAAGCATTTTAGCCTACACACCTAGCAGCAACAGAAACTGATGAATTTTTGAAGCTCTGTTAAATAAATTTAAAATAAGACAATTCTGACCAATTCCTGTTCTGAATTACTACTGTCCATTACATTCTGAATTTAGCTCTGTTCAGTTTACATACTCAATCCTTTTGCCAGTAACCTGCCACAATTCTCAAAATAAACGTAAGATACTAAGGGTGAAATCTTAGCCCCATTGAAGTCAATTATATGAAGATTTCACCACAAGGTTCATTAAAAAAATAAGTTATATGGAAAATGCAACAATTAATTCATTCATATTTATCAGAACTCCTATCCAAAGCTTTTTCATTACAGCAGCCTAGAGTAGGGATGACAGACTATATGCATACCTGCAAAAGGTAACTTTTTTAAAAAAATTAGAAAATAAAGTAACACAAAAACTACTCAGTTCACTTGTTCTTGTGACAACAGCTTGGTATACTATTCTTCACAGATTTTAATTTTTCAGAAAGTAAAAACATTTCAGAATTTTGTTTTTTTTTCATTTTTGTTATTTTTTAAAAAAAGTGTTATACCAGATCATTTAGCATATGTCCATTATTTTAATCTTTTTACTCCCCTTAAATTATCATAATCAAAGACAAAAAACTTGTAGACTTTTCCTGTATATATTCCCATGCAGCAGGGCTGATGAAATTATTAATAATGAATCAACGTAGCATCATCTGCAATTATTTTATTATGTACCACATTTACCTTGCCCACATAAAATAACCTCTAAATAAGCATTTGCTTCATAATTTACTGTCTAGACATAAACAGGTATAACTAGATCATAAATATCTCACAGCAAGACTGGATGCTTAGTCAAGTGTATGCCATAGCAGGCCTGTAATGTATCTGTGAAAGATAACAATTAGTACATCTAAAATACTTAATCTACTAAACTGTCTCTTTATTTTTATTGAACTAGTTATGTTTAAATCTTTACTTGCACTGATTAGCAACCTTAAATATTTGCATGCAAGACTGAAATCCTGCAGCGCCTTGCAACTCACACAATCCTCTGCCACTAATTTCTGACTTCCTCAACCGAATCTCAATTTCCGTTTTCCTTCTCACCCCAAAGCACAGTTCTGCCCAAAGAGTTTTAATACCCCATCATTAACTCATTACATGTGTGCACAATCCCAAACTCATTATTACATTTTGCTCCATGCTCCACCATCATGCTGCCAAACATGGCTGCATCATGTCCTTCTTGTGTGTTTGATGTGTATGTATTTTCCTTTTCACCTCTTAGGATTCCTTCCCTTGTCCTACATTTGCATGTGGGCACCAATAAAAAAAAATCACATTATTAAAAACTACCTTTCACTGTGTTTAATACTTCCACATTTTTATTTTAATCTTTCAACATAAGTCAAAATATGTTTTTCCTTCTCACTTTCCAGGATCACTTAAAAAACAATCAGGTAAACTATACAATCAAAATGCTCTGTTTTTATTTTTTGAAGTTTTTTCATGTTTTCCCACACCAGAAATCTTTTGTAATCAAAAATATTGTCCCCTCCACCAAGTATTGAACAAAAACAATAACAGCAAAAGAAAATTTTATCTGCTTTTCTTCCCTGCAGCTCCCTCTCCTGAAATTGGACCCCTTGTATATAAATTCATCTCAGAACCATTCCACCAATCCCTTACAAAAGAAAAAAAAATCCCAATCTCTGTTTTGAAAGTCAATTTCTCTCTGCTTTAGAATTCCATTTCTTTTTCTTTGTTTTTGTTTGATTTTTTTAAACACTAATCACTTTCTTCAACAGCAGGAAGAAAAATAAATTCTGGCAAATCTATTAGTTATTTCCCTGTATCTTTCTCACAAAATTTTTAGACATTGAAGACTTTTATAAAAATCTACTAAGGTTTTTTTAAATTGTAGTCTGTGCGTTAAAATAACCGTACCAATTAAACCTATCGTTACACTGCACTTGGGTTTCAGGGTCTCTTTCACTGCTGTACTGATCCCAAGTTTGCAAATAGGCTGCAGACCCTTACTGAGAAGCCGGCTGCTTCATAAAAGGTGCAAGTTTATCAAAATATTATTCGATCTTCTTCCACAGCAGCTGCACGGAGACGGCTCAAGTGGCTGTACGCCTCAGTGCAGAGCCACTGTGTATATCCTGGGCTCACAGACCGTTATGACAATAAATTACAACGGGGGGCTGGGCAGCAGCGCTGCATTTTGGATACTTTTCTTGCAAAATGTTGGAACTTTGTAAACATTTTCTCTGCAGGGTTAGCCTCTGCAGAGGGTTCACACCCACCCTCCTCTATATGGAAAGAATAATAACCCTCCCCCTGCTGCTCAGCCAGGCAGAAATCCCCCCCCCCGCACACCCACACACACACACACACCCACTCACACATTGCAACAGAATGTCTCTGCCCTCCACACTTACCCACAGCTCTGTCCCCCAGCTCATGGCTCCAACAGATCCGAAGAGGAGAGGGTGGGGGGGTGGCACTGGAGAATGGGGGGATAATTAGCCCGTGGGGTCTTGCCCCTTCTTTTCCCCGCCTCCCCACAAAAAAAAAAATCAACGCCCCCCCCCACACACAAAAATTCCTTTGGCTGCACAAAATACCCCTCCCCCGCAACTCCTGAGTCTGGGTCTCTCTTCCCCCCTCCTCTGTTGTGGTCACTGCAGCTTCTGCTGCTGCCTCATTTCTCCCTCCACAGCAAAATGGCCAGGGAAGCCAGCAACAGCCACACCACACGGGGGGCGGGGGGGGGGGGGAGAGGAATTGACAGCTCCAGGGCACTGCGCGTGCGCCCCCTCCAAGGAGGCGCGTCAGAGAGGAGGGAGACGCCAGGGAGAGAGCGTGTGAGACTGCGCAGGCGCACGCCGGCGAGCACGTGAGGCGGCTGTTGTGAGAGAGAGAGAGAGAGGCTCGCGCCACAGGCTGGAGCAGCCTCGCTTTGCACGTTCCAGCTGTCGCTGCCTTCTGGGAAGGTGGGCAAAGTGGCCACGTGCTGCTCTGGTGCAAGCCCATTGATTTGCACCTAACGGCAGGATTTGCCCCCCCCCCCATGCCGCAGATTTGTAGAGGTACAACTGAAAGCATGGTTTGTATACATCACTCCCTCCAAAAGCACGTCCACTTTGCAAGCCACGCGCATGGCACAGATTTTTGCACGGACGTCACTGAAGGCAGAGTTGGAAACCCACTCTCTGCCTGTCCCCAGCTGCGTGGGCAAAATGCCACTAAACTGTAGGGCAAGGCAAGCCGGTTTTGAAGCACTGTGTGCACCCCTCGATGCTGTACCTGGGCAATCATCCTTTAATTCGTGTGTAATTGAAGGCAGGATTTATTCTCACTCACCAAGTACAGCTTTAGGCGTGGATGTGGATAGTTTAATCGACTTGCCTGGGACAATTTTCCAAACCAGTCACCACTCACTCAGATTGCACATATATTATGGTAAACTTTAGGGCTCTCCTTCCTCTGACCCCTAAGCTCCAGTCTTGCCCCTCTTCCTCTCAAGTCTTTCTTACAATTAATTCTCCAGGTCTAGTCTCCCCCATGTCTCCTATTTCTACAGATTTCTGTTCCCTTGGTCTCTTTCCCCATTTCTCATCACTGCGGGAGTACCATTTTTACCATATTTTTTAAAAATAAAGTTCCAAATTATTGTGATTGTGTTGCGGCTATGGGGGGGAGGGGGATGGAAGGAGATCAAATGGTTGCAGGAAAAAATGGTATTTGAAGCATGTCTGTTTCATGTTACCTAGTTAATTACTGCAAGTTCAGCCAGAAATTAACCCAGTGATTTCTAACAAAATCAATTGTCAACCATTTATTTCTTCTAAACTCAACACATGAGCAGGTTTAATCAAACTATAGTTTAATCAAACTATCCCTCAAAGTGAAATATTGACAAAATAATTGTCCAGGGCATTATATCAGCTGTGTGAACCTTCCAGAAAACCATGCTTATTCACTCAACCCCTAGAAACAAAAGATTTGTTTTGGAGTAATTTTGCTTAGCAACAGTGCACATCTTAACCGGATTCAACTGTGCCACTTAATCTGATTTTACAATTCCGTTTTCTAACCACAGGAAGCTTGCAAGAGTTTTAGATCACTATGTTTTTAAGTGTTATTGGGCCCATTCCAGAAAAGCTTACAAATACAAAAATTCATGGAACTCACATGAATAACGGCTAACTGAATAACTCCATGGAACTCCAAAAATCCATGGAACTCACATGAATAATGGCTTATTTGAATAAATAAGGGGTTGTAAAATTATTACATACATTTAAGAAGGTATCTATCACTGTAAAGGTGGACAACTTTTAGCCAATTTATAGCAAGACAATTCCCCCCAAAAAAGGGGACATACACTCTGCATCAAACTGAAATCACCAACCCCCACATTTGTGAAAGGACCAGAAGCAGAGAATTACTAAGGGATTCCAAAACCTACAGCAAAACTGTGCACAAAGTTTCAATTATTTCATTGCATGAATATTTATCCTATCTAGTTCAATAAATTGTTTTAAACATAACAGGACTTTACTACAGCAGTCACCATTATCTCTGAAAGGAATGGGTCTATGGTTTTGTTCATGCTATATTTTAGTACTGAATTGTAAAAAGTTACATTCACAAGTCACCTGAACTGAGTTCAGTTTGTGTTCACACAGAGCGTTTCTGATATCAAAGCCACATTTATGCGTTTTCACCTACCATGCATTGCTGCCTAACCACAGCCCCAATCTTGCAGTGAGTGCTGCTTGGACAGATCTTTGCACCTGGGCAGGGCCCCATTGACATTAGAGGTCTGCTCAGAGCTTGGTGCAGGATCAGGGCCTGTATTTGTATCAGTGCATTTTGGGAAGTTATCCCATTGTACATCAGCAGGAAAGTCGCACAAACAGCTGGAAAGGGGACAAGCCAGACCTGTTACACAGGCATGGTTAGGGAATCCTGTGCATATTGAAAGGGGGAAAAAATGCTCTGAACCAGTTAAGCAAAGACAATCACATTCCAGTACTCTAGCTGACCACAGTTACAAACTTGAATTTTAACTATGGTGGATGCAGATGTACTACATATTTAGAGCTAACCATGCCAGTAACTGTAAAAACTTATTTAAAAGTTTTGGTGTGGAAAGGGGCTTGCTCTGTCCCACAAAGTGAACTAAATTATAAGGTAAAATCCCAGATATTTGTGGAAAGGAGCTCCAACTTTCTGACTGCAGAAAACCGAACACTCTTGCCCCACCCCTTCTCCAACACCCCATTCCCACTCATTCCATCACCCCTCCCTCGATCGGTCGCTCTCCCCAATCTTCACTCACTTGCTCATTTTCACTGGGCTGGGGTAGAGAGTGAGGGTTCCAGCTAGGGGTGCAGGCCCTGGGGTGGGGCTAGGGATGAGGAGTTTGGGGTACAGGAGGGGGCTCCGGGCTGGGGCCGGGGGGTTCGGAGTGTGGAAGAGTCTCCGGGCTCGGGCAGGGGGTTAGGGTGTGGGAGGGGGTATGGGCGTGGGAGGGGGTATGGGCCCTGGGCTGGAGGTGCAGGCTCTTGGCTGGGGCCAGAAATGAGGGGTTCAGGGTGCAGGAGGGGGCTCTGGGTGGGGGGGTTGGGGTGCAGGGGGGTGAGGGCTCTGGGTGGGGGTGTGGGATCTGGGGTACAGGGGGGGCTCAGGACTGGGGCATGGGAGGGAGTGTGGGGTGCAGGCTCCAGGAGAGGGGGCTCTAGTCTGGGGAAGGGGGTTGGGGTGCAGGAGGGGTTACAGGCTCAGGTAGCTCCTGGGAAGCAGGGACATGTTCCTCTGACTCCTAGGCACAGGGGCAGCCAGGCAACTCTGCGCACTGCCCCCATCCACAGGCACTGCCCCTGCAGCTCTCATTGGCTGCAGTTCCCGGTTCCTGTGCCATGGGCAGAGGCAGCATGTGGAATCCCCCTGGCTGCACCTACACCTAGGAGCCAGAGGGACATGCCAGCTGCTTCCAGGAGCCATGTGGCACCGGCTGCTGTGAGCGGCTGAGCCACCAGGCTTCCTTTTTGACCTGGCGTTTCGGTCAAAAAACGGACGCCTGGCAACCCTAGTTCAGCTCCACCAGTAGTAGCAATAGCAGTGTCTACATGGGGGGATTAGGTCGTCTGAATTACATCACACAGGATGTGAACTTTTTCACAGCCCTGAGCGATAATTAAGCCAAACTAACTATGTAGTGTTCACCAGCCCACTGAAAAATAGTGGAACATGCCATTTGCAGCTTAACACGGAGTTCATTCTGCTTGTACGTAATGTACCTTTCCCCTATCTTTTGTTAGTCTTGTCTATTTAGATTGTAAACTCTTTGGGGCAGGGATTGTCAATAGCTCTGTGTTTGTACATCACCTAACACAATAGGGCTTCCTTCTTGGTTGGTGTCTAGGCACTACCTTAATAACCATAATTAACAACAACAAAAGCAGAAATTCTGGAAACATCTAAAACCAAAGTGTGAAAGCCTAAAGTGCTAACAAGTTGTTAAAACCTCAAAAGAGTGGTTTAGCTGGTACTTAGAAAACACACTTGTCAAGGTTCCTCCCCCACTCTGAACTCTAGGGTACAGATGTGGGGACCTGCATGAAAAAACCTCCTAAGCTTATCTTTACCAGCTTAGGTCAAAACTTCCCTAAGGTACAAAATATTCCCCCCGTTGTCCTTGGACTGGCCGCTACCACCACCAAACTAATACTGGTTACTGGGGAAGAGCTGTTTGGACGCGTCTTTCCCCCAAAATACTTCCCAAAACCCTGCACCCCACTTCCTGGACAAGGTTTGGTAAAAAGCCTCACCAATTTGCCTAGGTGACTACAGACCCAAACCCTTGGATCTGAGAACAATGAAAAAGCATTCAGTTTTTACAAGAAGACTTTTAATAAAAAATAGAAGTAAATAGAAATAAAGAAATCCCCCCTGTAAAATCAGGATGGTAGATATCTTACAGGGTAATTAGATTCAAAAACATAGAGAACCCCTCTAGGCAAAACCTTAAGTTACAAAAAAGATGCACAGACAGAAATAGTTATTCTATTCAGCACAATTCTTTTCTCAACCATTTAAAGAAATCATAATCTAACACATACCTAGCTAGATTACTTACTAAAAGTTCTAAGACTCCATTCCTGTTCTGTCCCTGGCAAAAGCAGCATACAGACAGACACAGACCCTTTGTTTCTCTCCCTCCTCCCAGCTTTTGAAAGTATCTTGTCTCCTCATTGGTCATTTTGGTCAGGTGCCAGCGAGGTTACCTTTAGCTTCTTAACCCTTTACAGGTGAGAGGAGCTTTCCCCTGGACAGGAGGGATTTCAAAGGGGTTTACCCTTCCCTTTATTTTTATGACACGCCCCCCAAATCTCAGCTAGGGTGAAACACTGGCTGGGATTTCTTCCTGGAGCTCTAGGAAAAACAGAGTTAATAAGACACATGCATCTCTACATATACTACCAAGTACATAAAGACTAACAATATTTTCCACATCTTAAGGACGATTTTAACCAGTTGATTCTGGGAAACTTTCACGGGAGAGTGCATCAGCCACTTTGTTAGAAGCTCCTGAGATGTGTTGGATGTCGAAATCAAAATCTTGGAGAGCTAAACTCCACCGAAGAAGTTTTTTGTTAGTTTCCTTGACGGTGTGAAGCCACTTCAGTGCAGCATGGTCGGTTTGCAGGTGGAAACGCCGTCCCCAAACATATGGGCGTAGCTTTTCCAGAGCATAGACAATGGCATAACATTCTTTTTCAGTGACTGACCAGTTGCTTTCCCTCTCAGACAGTTTTTTGCTGAGAAACACTACAGGGTGGAATTCTTGATCAGGTCCTTTCTGCATTAAAACTGCTCCCACACCACGCTCGGACGCATCTGTGGTTACTAGGAACGGTTTGTCAAAGTCTGGGGCCCTTAGTACAGGGTCAGACATGAGTGTCGCTTTAAGCTTGTTAAAGGCCTTCTGACACTTTCCGGTCCACTGAACAGCATTTGGCTGTTTCTTTTTGGTTAGGTCTGTCAGTGGGGCAGCGATTTGGCTGTAGTGCGGTACAAATCGTCTGTAATAACCGGCCAAGCCTAAGAAGGATTGAACCTGTTTCTTTGACTTTGGGACAGGCCACTTTTGGATAGCATCCACTTTGGCCTGTAGGGGGCTGATAGTTCCTTGACCCACCTGGTGTCCAAGGTAAGTCACTCTGTTTAGGCCTATTTGACACTTCTTAGCCTTAACAGTTAGTCCTGCCTCCCTTATGCGCTCAAGGACTTTTTGTAGATGTTCCAGGTGGTCTGCCCAGGAATCCGAAAATATGGCCACGTCGTCAAGGTAGGCGACTGCATATTCTCCTAATCCCGCTAGGAGACCATCTACAAGTCTTTGGAAAGTGGCGGGTGCATTTCGCAGCCCGAAAGGGAGTACATTAAATTCATACAGCCCGAGATGTGTGATGAAGGCTGACCTTTCCTTGGCAGATTCATCTAGCGGTACCTGCCAGTACCCCTTGGTTAAGTCCAAGGTAGAGATGAACTGGGCCCGTCCCAGTTTCTCTAATAGTTCATCTGTGCGTGGCATTGGATAGTTGTCTGGGCGAGTTACAGCATTTAGCTTACGGTAGTCCACGCAAAAACGTATTTCCCCATCTGGTTTGGGAACTAGAACCACTGGAGATGCCCATGCACTTTCAGAGGGGCGGATTACACCCATCTGTAACATATCCTGGATCTCCCGTTCTATAGCAGTTTTAGCTCGAGGAGACACCCGGTAAGGTTGGACCCTAATTGGGTGAGCATTACCTGTGTCAATGGAGTGGTATGCCCGTTCAGTCAGTCCTGGGGTGGCTGAGAACGTTGGCGCGTAGCTAGTGCACAGCTCCTGGATCTGCTGTCGCTGCATACGCCCAAGGGTCATGGAGAGGTTCACCTCTTCCACACCACCAGCACATTTCCCTTCGTAGTAGACACCTTCAGGCCACTCAGCGTCGTCTCCTCCCTGGGCTGTAAATTGACAAACCTTTAATTCTCTGGAATAAAAGGGCTTTAGAGAATTAATATGGTACACCTTAGGCTTTCGGTTGGAGGTGGGAAATGCTATGAGATAATTAACAGCTCCCAGGCGCTCCTGGACCATGAATGGCCCTTCCCACGATGCTTCCATTTTATGGGCCTGGAGCGCCTTTAAGACCATGACCTGGTCTCCTACTTTGAAGGAACGCTCTCTGGCATGTTTATCATACCAGGCTTTTTGCTCTTTTTGAGCATCCTGTAAGTTTTCTCTAGCAAGGGCTAAAGAGGTTCGGAGGGTGTTTTGTAGGTTGGTTACAAAGTCCAGAATGTTAGTTCCTGGAGAAGGTGTAAATCCCTCCCATTGCTGCTTCACCAACTGCAATGGCCCCTTAACCTCACGGCCATATACAAGTTCAAATGGGGAAAACCCTAAACTGGGATGTGGTACAGCTCTGTAGGCAAAGAGCAACTGCTGCAATACTAGGTCCCAATCATTGGAGTGCTCATTTACGAATTTACATATCATGGCCCCCAAAGTTCCATTAAACTTCTCCACCATGCCATTTGTTTGATGGTGGTAAGGAGTGGCAACCAAGTGATTTACCCCATGAGCTTCCCAAAGGTTTTTCATAGTTCCTGCCAGGAAATTAGTCCCTGCATCTGTGAGGATGTCAGAGGGCCAACCTACCCTGGCAAAAATGTCTGCTAGTGCCTGGCACACACTTTTAGCCCTGGTGTTGCTTAGAGCTACTGCTTCCGGCCATCGGGTGGCAAAACCCATGAAAGTCAGTATGTACTGCTTTCCTCTGGGTGTCTTTTTCGGAAAAGGACCCAGAATATCCACAGCTACTCGCTGAAATGGAACTTCAATGATGGGGAGTGGCTGGAGAGGGGCTTTGACGTGGTCTTGGGGTTTTCCTACTCTTTGGCACACCTCACAAGACTGGACATAGGTAGAAACATCCTTGCCCATTCCCTCCCAGTGGAATGACCCCCCCAAACGGTCTTTGGTCCTGTTCACCCCAGCATGGCCACTAGGGTGATCGTGGGCTAAGCTCAAGAGCTTGGCCCGGTATTTAGTTGGAACTACCAACTGTCTCTGAGGATGCCAGTCTTCCTGGTGTCCACCAGAAAGAGTTTCCTTGTATAGAAGTCCTCTTTCTACAACAAACCTGGATCGATTAGAAGAGCTGAGAGGCGGTGGGTTGCTCCGTGCCGCCGTCCAAGCTCTCTGGAGGCTTTCATCTGCTTCCTGTTCGGTCTGGAACTGTTCCCTTGATGCTGGAGACATCAGTTCCTCATTGGATTGTGGACCTAGGCTTGGTCCCTCTGGAAGCGATATAGGGGATGGAGCTGTTTCTGTTGACTTTGAACCGCTCTCCGCTGGTGCACTATGTTGGGATTCAGGCTCCGGCTGAGCCTCTTGTGTAGGGTTATCGGCTGCTGCCAGTTCAGGTTCAGTGGGGCCCTCTGGTGTTGAGGTTGCAAGTACTGGATTCAGTGCTGACACGGGGTCTGGTGTTGGTTGTTCGGCTGGTTCCGGTTCTGGGACTGGTTCCGTCTGGGTCTCTGGGACTGGATCCACTACTACTGTTGCAGACATTGGCCTGGGGTCCGGGTCCATCACCTCTGACCGGGTCCTGACAGAAGTTTCCGGAACAGAGCTAGGCCTCACGGCTTGTTTAGCCTGGCTGCGGGTGACCGTTCCCACCCTCTTGGCCTGCTTCACATGATTGGCCAAGTCTTCCCCCAACAGCATGGGGATGGGATAATCATCATAGACTGCAAAAGTCCACATTCCTGACTAGCCCTTGTACTGCACAGGCAACTTGGCTGTAGGCAAATTGAAAGAGTTGGACTTGAAGGGTTGAATCGTCACTTGGATCTCTGGGTTGATTAAATTGGGGTCCACTAAGGAAGCATGGATAGCTGACACTTGTGCTCTGGTGTCCCTCCACGCGGTGACCTTCTTCCCGCCCACACTCACAGTTTCCCTCCGCTCCAAGGGTATCTGGGCCTGTGGACCTCTGGTGTGATTCCGGTGCAATGAACTGTAATCTGTTGGGGTTCTTGGGGCAGTTGGCCTTTACATGCCCCAGCTCGTTACATTTAAAACATCGTCCAGCTGACGGGTCACTGGGGCGAGGTGGGTTGCTGGAGAACGGGGTGGTGGGACGATAAGGGGTCTGGAGGGTTCTTTGGGAGGTAGGTGGGGCTTTGGGCGGCCCCCGGTAATAGGGTGTGGTCTGGGGTGGTCCCTTCTGGTCTCCGCTCCAACTGCGACCAGTTTTCTTCTTCTCTGCCACCTCCACCCATCTGGCTCCAATCTCTCCTGCCTCGATTACAGTTTTGGGTTTCCCATCTAGGATGTATCTTTCTATTTCCTCAGGAACACCCTCTAAGAATTGTTCCATTTGCATTAGGAAGGGCAAATTTACTGGAGATTCAACACTTGCTCCTGATATCCAGGCATCCCAATGTTTCACAATGTGGTAGGCATGTCGGGTAAATGACATGTCTGGTTTCCACCTTAGGGCTCTGAACCTCCGATGAGACTGCTCGGGTGTTATCCCCATTCTGACTCTTGCCTTGGATTTAAACAGTTCATACTTGTTCATGTGTCCTTTAGGCATTTCAGCTGCCACCTCAGCTAAGGGTCCACTGAGCTGCGGCCTCAGCTCTACCATGTATTGGTCAGTAGAGATGTTGTACCCAAGGCAGGCCCTTTCGAAGTTTTCTAGGAAGGCCTCAGTATCATCGCCTGCCTTGTAGGTGGGGAACTTTCTGGGATGGGAAGTGGTACTTGGAGAAGGATTACTAGGGTTTGTTGGGATATTCTGCTGAGCCTTTATCTTCTCCATCTCCTGCACATACTTCCTCTCTTTTTCCTTCTCCTCCAGTTCTTTGTCCCTCGCTTCCATAGCTCTCCTGTGAGCAGCCGCTTGGTGTTGTTCTGCTTCTCTCGCTGCCTCCCTTTCTTGTTCCTTCTTCAGCCGCATGAGTTCTATCTGTCTTTCATGTTCCCTTTGTCTTTCCTCAGCCTGAAATTTGGCTAATTCGAGCTGTAGTCGAGCCACGGATTTTGCCATTCTAACCTCTCTGTTTTTAACTAACTTTACACCCGAGGTTTAGAAATAAACAAACAAAACTTGGCTGTAAAATTTTGCTGTGCTGGAATAGAATACCTATTCTCTGATAGTGATTGTCAGCCTACAGAAAAAGACAATTCCCTTGTCTCTGCTCTGGGCCCAAATTAAAGCAAAAAACCTCCAACTACTTGGAAACCTGCTTACCCAGCCCAAAGAAAAAGCAAATGGGTAGAACACACACCCCCTATTTACTTTTAGGAAGAAAAGAAAAAAAACCTCAGCAAGGTTTCAGCAAGGGTTGGAAGACTGTGAATTTCACTGCAGGAGTTAAGTACCCTGCCTCCAGGCAAAGAAAACCTGCAATTCACAAAGATAATCCCCTTTTGTCTCTGCTTGGCCACAGTTTCAGCTTTCAGTTTCAGGACTGCTTTCTGGACTTCCTTTCCAAAGGAAAAAAAAATTTCCTTTTTAAAATCTGTATTTCTAGTTCAAAAAATCTCAACTGGATCTCAAAATGATTTCAGGTTAATCCCACCACTGTGCCACCATGTCAAGGTTCCTCCCCCACTCTGAACTCTAGGGTACAGATGTGGGGACCTGCATGAAAAAACCTCCTAAGCTTATCTTTACCAGCTTAGGTCAAAACTTCCCCAAGGTACAAAATATTCCCCCCGTTGTCCTTGGACTGGCCGCTACCACCACCAAACTAATACTGGTTACTGGGGAAGAGCTGTTTGGACGCATCTTTCCCCCCAAAATACTTCCCAAAACCCTGCACCCCACTTCCTGGACAAGGTTTGGTAAAAAGCCTCACCAATTTGCCTAGGTGACTACAGACCCAAACCCTTGGATCTGAGAACAATGAAAAAGCATTCAGTTTTTACAAGAAGACTTTTAATAAAAAATAGAAGTAAATAGAAATAAAGAAATCCCCCCTGTAAAATCAGGATGGTAGATATCTTACAGGGTAATTAGATTCAAAAACATAGAGAACCCCTCTAGGCAAAACCTTAAGTTACAAAAAAGATGCACAGACAGAAATAGTTATTCTATTCAGCACAATTCTTTTCTCAACCATTTAAAGAAATCATAATCTAACACATACCTAGCTAGATTACTTACTAAAAGTTCTAAGACTCCATTCCTGTTCTGTCCCTGGCAAGAGCAGCATACAGACAGACACAGACCCTTTGTTTCTCTCCCTCCTCCCAGCTTTTGAAAGTATCTTGTCTCCTCATTGGTCATTTTGGTCAGGTGCCAGCGAGGTTACCTTTAGCTTCTTAACCCTTTACAGGTGAGAGGAGCTTTCCCCTGGACAGGAGGGATTTCAAAGGGGTTTACCCTTCCCTTTATTTTTATGACAACACTTAAGTTGTTTTAATCACATTGGGTCAGACACAGCTCACACAGAAGTTAATGGGAGTTTTGACTTTAACTTCAAATGGACTAGGCCTACTGTGAATGCGTCACAATAAGGTCTGGGCCCAGTCTTGTAAATTCTCCATGTTCAGAACTCCCATTGACTTCAGAGTCCCACATGCAGAGCACTCGCAGGACCATTGCCCCTAGGCCTTCTCTACACTGCCACTTTGCAGCGCTGCAACTTTCTCGTTCATGGGTGTGAAAAAACACTCCCAAGCGCCGCAAGTTTCAGCGTTGTAAAGTGGCAGTGTAGAAAGTACACCAGTGCTGGCTACTCCCCTCGTGGGTGTGGTGTTTTTTACAGCTCTCCAGCGCTGGTGCCGCGACTACACAATGGAGAGCTCTCCCAGAGCTGGTGCCGCGGCAGCACTTTAACATTGCTAGTGAAGACATACCCTTAGAAAAGGCAAGTGCTGATCCCTTAGGCCAGGTTTACACTACAGACCTAGGTCAGTATAACTACATTGCTTGTGTGAAAAATCCACATCCCTGACCAAGTAGTTATACTGACCTAATACCCCCACCACCCCTGCGTAGACAGTGCTATGTTGACAGGAGAGCTTCTCTATCGACATAGCCACCGCCTTTCTGGGAGGTGGATTAACTACGCAGATGGGAAACCTCTCCCGTTAGCATAGGAGTGTCTTCACTTAAGCGCTACAGCAGCGCAGCTGCATCAATACCATGTTTTAAGTATAGATCTGCCCCTAGTAGTAGATGAGAACTTATTTTGGTAAGCCCTGAGACAGTCTCTTATGAACTCTCACCTCTGAGAGAAACTTCCTGGATCAAATACCCTGTCAGATGGTTGGCATTTATACCAGTCAGGGTCAGGGAAGATTAAATAAAGCCCTGAACTAAAGGTCTGTCCAGGACCCTTTTATTGGGACTGGCTTGATTAACAAAAAAACACACAAGAAAATCAGAACTCTCTTTCACAGCTACCAGTGGCCTTTCCAGTTTTCAGCAAGCTAGGCAAGGAGAGGACATGCCTTGCCCCAGGTTACCACCACTGCAGCTGCTTCCTCTGTACTTTTATAGCTCCTCACAGATCACCCATGTGATAGGTATGGAACCTGGGTTCTCCTTGTAACCTCTTACACACTGGGGGCTTACGGAGCACCTTTCTATCTTGACATGTGTCCCTACTTTACCTTGTAAAGAGAAACTCTTGAGACCATCTGCCAGTTTCTCCCAATTGCTTCCCAGTAACAAGAGCCTTAACCTTACCGCCCCCATCTCAGCAGCTGAAACTCTCCTGACTGGGTGTAAAGGTAACTATGAAAAGAGAATGGAACATGAAAAAAAGGAAAAACAAAACAAAACCATAGCTCAGTAAAAACAAGTACTGATGAGAGGAGCTGTACCCACTGGGGATAGCCTATTTAGAGCAAGATAATTCACCTTGTCCAGAAGCTACAGCAAGATTTATCACAGTAAATATGCCGGTATGAGACTATGATGTGGCACACAACATACACAAGCCAGTTCTGCTTATTAGTAAGATGCAACCTTAATTGTAGACATGGTTTCAAAAGTTATTTAAGGATCTGGCTGTCAAGAGACGGAATGAGACACAGACTTTCATTTCTGGGTCATAGGTCCACATTTGGTCCAGGTCAGCAGGGACTGAAAGTGAAATAATAGCTGTTTGGTGGACTATGTGAAATAAATGGGTGGTCCCCATCTAGTTTTTAGAGCACAACAAAAAGATCACCACCACCATTAGCAGGTTCGTTTGGAGTCAGCGAGAAACAAATGACTGAGCCTACCACAAAGACCATGAAGAATGAACAGCTCCCAGTCATCCATTGATGTAGCATCTCTACATCAGGACAGTGGTTTATCAATGGGGTGATGTATGGAAATTTCCATTGCAGCTACCATTGTAAGCAATGTTTCACATGAGACTGCCATTCTGGCACCTTCCATAAGAACTAAACTCACAACAGAAAAATTAAAAATCTAAGTTGCAAGAAAATATGTTTGGGCCATGAATATATTTTAAGAGACAATCTGAACTTTCATAAAAAGAAAAGGAGTACTTGTGGCACCTTAGAGACTCACAAATTTATGTGAGCATAAGCTTTCGTGAGCTACAGCTCACTTCATCGGATGCATGCAGTGGAAAATACAGACTAACACGGCTGCTACTCTGAAACCTGAACTTTCAATAGTCATTTACTCTGGGCAACAGATTTTCAATACTAGGTCTGATGCTGAAAGGACATCTAGTGGCCAGTTAAAGTAATTCAATGGGTGAACAGGTTTCAGAGTAGCAGCCGTGTTAGTCTGTCCGCAAAAAGAAAAGGAGTACTTGTGGCAGAGACTAATAAATTTATTTGAGCATAAGCTTTCATGAGCTACAGCTCACTTCATCGGATGCATGCAGTGGAAAATACAGTGGGGAGATTTTATATACACAGAGAACATGAAACAATGGGTGTTACCATACACACTGTAATGACAGCGATCAGCTAAGGCGAGCTATTTTGCTCAAACCTTAGAGACTTTGAGCAAATTTGCCCAAATTTGTTAGTCTCTAAGGTGTCACAAGTACTCCTTTTCTTTCAATGGGTGAAATAACCCTACAAGATGACCCAGGGTTTTTTGTTTGTTTGAAAATAGTTTGACGCCAGTCCAGGTTCGATCTGTTTACAATAGCATTTCCATGTTTACATTATCACCTAGCAATTAATTTGGAAAAAGTGGAAGCAAAAGCATAACAAGTAACAAAAAGTAACATCTGATTAATCAGAATTGACTGTGCATATGACCATCTGGCACAATCACAGTATTATATAGACTGAGATCATATGAAGCTTCTTGTATTTTTTTTGGCACCGTAGAGACTAACCAATTTATTTGAGCATAAGCTTTCGTGAGCTACAGCTCACTTCATCAGATGCATACTGTGGAAAGTTTAGATCTTATTATATACACACAAATCATGAAAAAATACTCCTCCTACCCCACTCTCCTGCTGGTAATAGCTTATCTAAAGTGATCACTCTCCTTACAATGTGTATGATAATCAAGTTGGGCCATTTCCAGCACAAATCCAGGTTCTCTCACCCCCCCACAAACTCACTCTCCTGCTGGTAATAGCTTATCCAAAGTGACCACTCTCCTTACATTGTGTATGATAATCAAGGTGGGCCATTTCCAGCACAAATCCAGGGTTTAACAAGAACGTCTGTGTGTGTGTGTGGGGGGGGGGGTAGGAAAAAACAAGGGGAAATAGGCTACCATCATACACATTGTAAGGAGAGTGGTCACTTTAGATAAGCTATTACCAGCAGGAGAGTGGGGTGGGAGGAGGTATTTTTTCATGCTTTGTGTGTATATAATAAGATCTTCTAAACTTTCCACGGCATGCATCCGATGAAGTGAGCTGTAGCTCACGAAAGCTCACGCTCAAATAAATTGGTTAGTCTCTACGGTGCCACAAGTCCTCCTTTTCTTTTTGCGAAGACAGACTAACACCGCTGTTACTCTGAAACCTGTATTTTTTTTCCTATATTCATCCCTCCCCAGCCACTACTCCCCTCCCCAGAGATTGTTCCTCAGGGTCAGTACGGGAAAACTTGCTCAGCTGCTGCCTTGTACAGGTTGTGTGGACAACAGACTCCAGCTCTTCAGAGCTGGCACTACAACACCTAACTTGATTCTTTAAAGAGTCCCTCTACATTTTAAAATAATTGCTGTAAACTATTTTTACCAGTATTACTAGCAATGCTTTAGATTATTACTAGTGAAAAAGGTAAACATTTGATTTGATTCTCACGACTGATGCTCTTTGTATTATTTTCCATTTGGAAAACGAAAATCAGTGAAGTTAGTTTCATGTTGTTTGTAGTCACTTTCAATTTAAAACAGATTATAAAAAACCCAAAACTCCTTAACAAAGGAGCAGAAAAACCCTTATGTATTATTTTAAAGGAATTTTTAAAAAATCAATTCCTGAAGGAGCAATTTTAAAATTCCTTTAAAAATAACCCAAGGTGGTTTTCCTTCTCCCTTTTTGTTGCATATAATAGTCTTTTCAGGTTTAGCTTTAGAGAGATACTTATTCCCAATGACTAATTTAAAAAAATGCAAAACACAGATTCCAAAGCCAGAAGAAACCATTTTGATCATCTAGTCTGACCTCCTGTAAACCTACTAAATTTCTAGCCTTGCAATGAGCTCTGTATAGGCTACAGAATCTTCCTATAGAGGGAGAAACAGTGAAACTAACTATACAAAAAGTAATAACAAATGCACAAATTAAAACTGAAAGCAGAGAAAGTAATTTATATCTTTAATCCTATTAACTGACAATCATCCTAGGTGTCACCTATAACTCTGAGAGATACGAACTGATCAGACAGAAAAGTGATTTTCAAGTGACAGTGTCGCTTTAATACTTACTGCCTAAATGTCAAGCCTCTCTTGTAATCAATCCTCATAGTGAGGCACCTAAAAAAATATGCAGAACTCACAACTAGGTTAAAAGTTTAAAAACAAAACAAAAATTATATACTTTACTTCAGGTGTTTGATACGTAAAGTCTAAAGAGAGATACGAACATCATCTGAGATCAGAGTTACACTAACACCAATTCTTGAACATAGAGGGATTCTTTTTTCTGGCATCTTTATTGGGTTCTAATCTTTTAGCGTCTTCAAGCGCAGTAGACTGTGCAATACTGTGAGTTTTTTTGTCTCTAGACCTAAAACCATCTGCAGTATCAGTCCAGCTGCAAAGAGGTTAGGCTTAGCAAGATGATCAATTGACCAGTCCAATAATGTCAACTGCCTTGTCAACTGATCACCTGTTAGACCAGTCAAATACACCAGCAAGAATGTCCTGATGTAGGCACCAGCCTTTTTTGTTTTTTAAAAAAACTGTAGCGTGGTGCCATTCTTTCATTTTTTAGAATTTAATTTCATAGTGTTTTGCATGTATCTGAGATTATAACTGGGAATAAGTATCTGAAGGTTAAGCCTATTGAAGATCATAAAATCCTACTTTTTAAACAACATAATGCTTTAAAACACTGACAGTTTTTGACATTTGACCAATGCTTGACCAGTCAATTGACCAATTATTTTTGGACTGGTCAAATGCCCAATCCTAAGGGAGGGGAGGGGTAGGGACTGTGTGTTTAAAAAAATAAAGGTAAGAGCAGAAATCCTTAGTAAATGAAGTGTGAAAAGCCAAGAGGTTTGGTGTTAAATTCCTAGAGGAAACAGAGTAGACACCACACAAAGGTCCTGAAAGCTTCTGACAGAGGCAAACACCATGCCACACTGAAGTCAGCATCAGATCATTCAACCCTCGTTGAAATACATTGAGAAGTGGGCAGGAATGTCCCCCCAGGTGGGAAATTATTAACGTAGGAACAGTACAGTAACGGTTTGAGAGAGGAAAAAACTCCCCTTTTTCTGGCAGTCCCTCCCTCCTAGCCTAGTTTCCCAGCTTTCTCTCCACCTCACTCCCACGTTCAGGCTTTCCACCCTCTATACATCTGTCCATTCAAGTCTTTCAACCGCACTCCCCAGGCCCCACCAACATCACTCCCCCGCCCCCTCGTTCACCCCCCCAGCCTCCCTCAGCCTCACCCCCAACCCCCCTTAGCCTCACTCCCCCGCCCCCCGTTCACCCCCTCAGCCTCACTCCCCCGCCCCCCGTTCACCCCCCTCAGCCCCACTCCCCCGTCCCCACGTTCACCCCCCCAGCCTCCCTCAGCCTCACCCCCCAACCCCCCTCAGCCTCACTCCCCCGCCCCCCGTTCACCCCCCTCAGCCTCACTCCCCCGCGTTCACCCCCACTCCCCCGCCCCCGCGTTCACCCCAGACCCCAACCTCTCTCCCCCGCCCCCGCGTTCATCCCCCAGACCCCCTCCCCCGCCTCGTCGTTCACCGCCCACCCCCTCGTTCACGCCCAGCCCCTCAACCGCCCCCTCGTCCGCCCCGCGCCCAACCGCTCCCCGGTCCCCCAACTCACTCCCCCACCCCCCTTCGCTCTCTCCTCCCCAGCCGCCGGCTCCCCTCTTTGACCTCAGCACGGCCACCCCCAAGCCCATGACCTCCCCTTTTGACCCCGGGGCCGGAAGTGACGCCAGGCCGAAGATGGCCGCCCGGGGCCGCGGCTGTGCGGTGGGGAAGGCGCTGGCCCTGGGGCGCTGCCGTGGCTGGGAGCGAGCCGCGTGCATCGCCTCGGCCTGCAGGTAAGATCTGGGCGGGGGGGCTGGGCGCGCTCAGCCCCGGCCCTCTTCCCCGCTGGCTCCCCGGGGCGCTGTCGTCTCTGTGTGGGCCCAGCCCTCGTCCCCCCTTTCTCTGGGTCCGGCCCCTTCTTCTGGGCTCTTTCCCTGTTTTCCTCTTGGGCCCCCGCCGGCCTGGGCCCCCTGTTCAACCCCCCCCCCCCCCGGCTGGCGCGTTGGCTTCCCTCCGAAGCTGCCCTGCACGCCTCTAAAGCAGCTCTTCTCAAAGTGTGGGTCGGGACCCCATTATAATGGGGTCGCCAGGGCTGGCTTAGACTTGCTGAGGTATGGGGCCGAAGCCCGAGCCCCACCGCCCAAGGCTGAAGCCTAAGGGTAGCGGGGTTTGGGTAACAGTCCCCCTACCTAGTGCTGAAGCCCTGGGGCTTTGCCCCCTCTCTCCCTCCCAGGGCAATGGGGTTTGGGGGGCTCAGGCTTCTGTCCCCCCTCACTGGGGTCGTCAGTTACTGGGAGTGGACCACGTCCACCCTGACTGAATTGGCCTTGTCAACCCTGGATCTCCACTTTTAAGGTAACTCCCTTTTCTTCATATACCAATATATTTATGCCTGCATCTGTAACTTTCACTCCATCCATCTGAAGAAGTGGGTTTTTTACTCACCAGAGCTTATGCCCAAATAAATCTGTTAGTCTTTAAGGTGCCACCAGACTCCTCCTTGTTTTTGTGAATACAGACTTACACAGCTACTCCTCTGGTACTTTTTGTTGTCAGAAGTGGGTCTGGGTGCAATGAAGTTTGAGAACCCCTGCTCTAAAGCGTCTAGCATATTTTTGGATGCTATATTGTTAAGTTTTATTATACTACAAGTCTCTTAAAAACAAAGACTATGGAAAGTCTATAGAACTTTTAGTAAGTTTAGATGAATCTTCTTGTTTTATGATTGATCAACTTGTGTTGCTACTTTTCTGCTGCTGGATCCTTGATATTTTCACTGTCTTCTCCTTGCTGGTGTCCAGCAATGCCTCCTTGTCTATGAAACCATAAAGTAGAAAATGCATATAAGCCTTATGATCCACTGTTTACTTAACGACAGGTTTCAGAGTAGCAACAGTCTTAGTCTGTATTCGCAAAAAGAAAAGGAGTATTTGTGGCACCTTAGAGACTAACAAATTATCTGAGCATAAGCTTTCATGAGCTACAGCTAACTTCATCGGATGCTCAGATGGGTTGTTAGTCTTTGCATCTTTATTTTAAGGACTTGCATGAAAGATGCAAAGACTAACAACCCATCTGAGCATCCGATGAAGTGAGCTGTAGCTCATGAAAGCTTATGCTCAGATAATTTGTTAGTCTCTAAGGTGCCACAAGTACTCCTTTTCTTTTTGCGAATACAGACTAACACGACTGCTACTCTGACATCTGAGCAGTGTGGATATTGTATCCAGTGATTCTTCTCAAAGGAGAAGAGGCTTGCTTCTAGCATTTTTTGATCAAAACTTCCTCACTTGCCACTATGGTCTAGATTGTGGTTGCCCTCCACCCTAGAGATGACTGCTCTTCACTGGTTCTGTATACTTTGTAAAGTGCTCTAGGAATCATCAGAATGAAAGGAACTATTTGCACCTTAAAATGCTATAAGTTGCATTCTCTTTTTTTGTTAGTGGGAAGCCCCAGAACATGCCAAAGTAAGTGGTATTGGCAGCAAGCCTTGCCCTACTCACTGCTTCTAGTTAGGTTGGGGAAGGCTGCAGAACTTTACTTGAGGTGTGGAGAGTGCATGCTAGTAGGAGAGGACTAGGTCTCAGCACTATAGTTATTTGTGTGCAGGCCACATCTATGCTACAAAGTTCAGTCAAGATAAGTTACATCGGCGTACAGCTGCCAATGTTTGACTATCGCTTGGGCGCTGTGCATGTTCACTGTGAGTGTCTGCACAGGTGGAAAAAGTGGTGCACTCATGGGTAGGCAGTCTGTGCCCCATGCCGCTTCTAGTGCAATACCTAGTGGGATATTTGACAGTGCTTTGTGGGATACCAGCAATTTGCCCAAGGATTTCTGAGAACTAGAGGTCAAGTTTCCACAGTGATACTTTCACCATACTATAGGGGCCATTTTTAAAGCATTTTAAAGTGTGAGGCGGACGAAGAGATGTTCAGCAATGAGTAGATGTTGATGGACACAGCAAATAAAAATTCCAGATTGCTGCTGGCATTCACAAAACAGCTCCACGTGGTGAATCATGACTGTTGGGCCCGAGATACAAGCATTGCTTGGTGGGATTGCATCATAATGGAGGTTTGGGATGACAGTGGCTGTTGAACTTTTGGATGTGAAAGGCCACGTTCCTGGATCTGTGTACTGAGTGTTCCCTAGACCTCTAACGGAAGGACACTAGAATTGAGAACGTCCTTGACAGTGGAGAAGCAAGTAAAAACACTTTAGCAACACTGTAAGAGGGTGACCTATACTTGAAGACCCAAGGTTTTTTTTTTTAAAAAATGGTTTTTAAAAACCTATCTGAGGGTTTCAGTCCCGTTACAAAACGTAGTGTATTGTGACCGATCCTATGGTTTTCACAGATGAGTGTGGGTGTAGCTGTGGTTCTTTATTTTCCATGGCATGGAATGGGCAGAGGTAAAGGTTCACACCATGCTGCTGCTTGTTATCGCTGGGGGAATAGGGAGCAGTGACTGTGAAGATTTCCATGGATTGGAAAGGCTGCTGCGTCCAGGGTTTTTGGGCATGCAGCAACATCTGAGTCTATTGCCTGAGCAAACCATGATGTCCCATTGCACTTTCTGATGTATCTCTTGGTCCCTGTGCCTCTTCTGCGGCAGCTGTTCTGTCCAGACTTGGTCCTTCTCCATGGCCTTGAATCCTTGGCTCCTCCAAGCCCTGTTTTCACGGTCAGCAGCTGTAGAGGACTGGATGATCTCACAGAATATAGGTTTCAGAGTAACAGCCGTGTTAATCTGTATTTGCAAAAAGAAAAGGAGTACTTGTGGCACCTTAGAGACTAACCAATTTATTTGAGCATAAGCTTTCGTGAGCTACAGCTCACTGCATCGGATGCATACTGTGGAAAATACAGAAGATATTTTTAGTACACACAGACCATGAAAAAATGGGTGTTTATCACTACAAAAGGTTTTCTCTCCCTCCACCCCACTCTCCTGTTGGTAATAGCTTATCTAAAGTGATCACTCTCCTTACAATAAGAAAAGGAGTACTTGTGGCACCTTAGAGACTAACCAATTTATTTGAGCATAAGCTTTCGTGAGCTACAGCTCACGATAATCAAGGTGGGCCATTTCCAGCACAAATAGTGATCACTTTAGATAAGCTATTACCAACAGGAGAGTGGGGTGGGGGGAGAGAAAACCTTTTGTAGTGATAAACACCCATTTTTTCATGGTCTGTGTGTACTAAAAATATCTTCTGTATTTTCCACAGTATCCATCCGATGAAGTGAGCTGTAGCTCACGAAAGCTTATGCTCAGATAATTTGTTAGTCTCTAAGGTGCCACAAGTACTCCTTTTCTTTTCACAGAATATATCCTCCCTGCTCTGCTTCTTTCTTCACCTGAGCAGAGTGTGGAGGGGACACCTCTCAAGGCCACCATGCCAGAGGCTGCTGATTAAAACAGACTTACAGTCACCACAGAGAAAAACTCATAAATACCTTTTTAATAAGAAATGCTAATTGCCAGTTTAGCTTTGGAGCACCGCCCTGCAGCTCAAGCCAGGGTGAATACAGCCTGTCGAGTGGGATATGGTGGTGGGGGTCTGTTGCATGAAAGGTTTAAAAACCTGGGTGCCCCTGGGCATGAGTATAGGGAAAATGCAGTGAATATTGCCAATGTTTTCACAGGCAGTGGTGGTTTTTGGCTGTTATCTCACTCCTGAGGGTGACAAAGGCACAGAGAACCTGTCTGTTACTACCATCCTGAAGCCAACTGGGCCTGTAAGCTTCTAGCCAGTTCATAGCTATGATGCCAGTGGAACTCATTGCAGAGTGGCGTGAGACTCGTCGCAGAGCAGTGTGAGAGAGTCTCCTGTTGTTGAGACTGCCATCCCTAGAAATGTTTGGGAGAGGCTGCACAGTATCTGTGTGAAACTCTGATCAAGATTGCACAAGAGGATAAAAAGGACATCTCCACTCTGATAAACAATATACTCTGCATGATTCTGCCTGCCTCACCCACCATGCCAAAAAATGGAAAAGCAGACACTCCCTCTACCTCTGCCTTTTGCCCCTATCCAAGCACAGGACGCTGATGTGATGGGGGATTGTGTAATTTGGACTACAATACTATTCTTTTTAAATTTATTTGCTAACATTGTGCAAGTATCATGAGCAATCAAAAATCAATGTCTTTGTTCTCTTAACTTGTGGAGCCATTTTTTTTTAAATGGGAGTAGGGAAAGGAGGCTTCGGGCAACAAAAAGGTAAGAAATGCTTATAAGGAATAATGCATGTACGCACTTACCCATGCTCCCTTTCCCTTCATCAGTGGGCTCATCTGTGCTCACCTGGCAGGAATGGTTTGACTCCAGTGGAGTTTCAAACAGCTCCTGACTCGCTGCATGGTCTGCATCTGCTCCTGAGAGAGGGGATTTCTCCTCCTTGCTGTGCACTGCAGGGGTTTTGGCATGAGGCTCCTGCAGAGTGTCCACAGTAGAATGCAGGGTGCTGTCCACGTCAAGTATGGCTTGCAGTTTGTTGTAGAAGCAACAGATCACTGAGGGTGGCTCCAGATTTGTTATTGGCCTCCCTCACCTTGTGGCATGCCTGCTGAAGTTCTTTTAGTACGCAAATACCTGAATGTTGTGTTATCCAAAATGCAACTATTGAAGGGCCATCTATCAGTAACCATAACAAATCTCTTACATGAAGGCTTGAAAAACTCACTGGCCCTTGGCAAGTAGGAAGCTTTCTTTAGTGATAAAAGGAAACTAAGTCATAATTTTCTGCAGGGCTTGAACTTGAATTTTTAAAAGTTTCTTACAAATGTTTAGCATTTTAAGCAATTGCATTATTGCCTTCCTGAGCATTGTTGCCTGTGCTCATGCTCACAGGCTTCTCAAGCAGCAGTAGAGTTAAACTGACAAGACACTGGTTAGTTGTACTACCCGTCTGAAAGCCGTAAATCCAGAAGACTCCTGTCTTCAGAAAGCTGTGAGCAGCAACCAAGCACTAGACCAGTTTCTCCTGGATACTAGTCTGTTGTTCTCTTCCTCACTTCCCAGACTTTCAAACTGACCCCTGGCCAGTAGTTATCCTAATAGCTGTTGGCTGTGCCCCCTCATCTCATTCCAAGCCCAGCATCTCAAAATGCTGGGTGATATGGCATTATGTCCTCAGTAGTGCAATGAAAATAAAGTATTTGCTTCTATAACACAAATGAGCTTATTTCAAATTTTGTGTTATTACACAGGCATAATGTGATCTTTAGAACAGGGAAAACTAATTAAAACTAAGAGTGAGAGTTTACAACCCAAAAGATAGGAAATTCTTAGTTAAATGCACACTAATCACCCTTAAAGTATTTGCAGCAGTAAGAATGTTCTTATATTTAAAGGGGGGCTGGAGGGAGTGAATCACTCCAAAGCCAATCCCCATGCTATCAATTACACTATTATTTTTTAAAAAGGAGTACTTGTGGCACCTTAGAGACTAACACATTTATTTGAGCATAAGCTTTAGTGAGCTACAGCTCACTTCATCGGGTGCATTCAATAGAAAATACAGTGGGGAGATTTAACGGCTGCTACTCTGAAAACTATTATTTTAAGGCAGCAGGCTTTGTGGGAGGCTGATGTTAAGAGTTATAGTTCTTACCTAAAAAAGAACAGGAGTACTTGTGGCACCTTAGAGACTAACATATTTATTTGAGCATAAGGTTTTGTGGGCTACAGCCCGATAAAGTGAGCTGTAGCCCACGAAAGCTTATGTTCAAATAAATTTGTTAGTCGCTAAGGTGCCACAAGTCCTCCTGTTCTTTTTGTAGATACAGACTAACACGGCTGCTACTCTGAAAACAGTTCTTACCTAGGCACTGACTCACTGTCTCTGGGTAAGTCACTTATCCTCTCTGCCTGTTTCCCGAACAGTAAAATGGAATACTGATATAACCTCACAGGAATGTTGTGAGAACTGACAATGACTTCCCATTGAAGGAAAAGAAAGGTGCTTAAAAATCAAGCTTACAGTGTTTATATAGGGATTTGACAAAATGCATGCTGGAAGTGCAGCATCTCCACTTTTACATTGTGGCTTCCAACTTTTAATCAAACACCTAGCTCATACGTTAACTGTATCACAAGAAATCCCTTGTAAAATGTTTCTGCTACTGGCTCTTCACTTGTAACTAACTACACCAGATCTGTTTGCCAAATTAAAGGCCACACCTCATGAGTGAATATTTAACATTACGCTTCCTGAAACAAACTGCTGACAGCAGAGTTGGTGAAAAGAACCCACATACTTGTGATGTCACAATAGTTAACACACTGGAGCAAAGAGTGTTCCTTCTGTTTATAACTTTTTTGTTTGCTTTTAGAGAGAGATTATTTTGTTTCTCATCCTTCAGTATGAGGGTCATTTTTATAAGTTTATTTATGAAGTATCTTTTCTCTTTGAAGATACAAAGAAATGTTTTGCCATTTAAAGGGTAGTCCATACAAGTAAGATTCACTTGGGGAAACTCTCTCCTTGGGAGTGCATGCTGTCTGCAATTTTAATATTTTGTGCAGAATGTTTCAGAGAAGGTTAGAAACTTGGCGGGGGCGGGGGGTGGGTGGGAGTCTGAACTTAAAACAACAACAATACACACATGGAAAGAATTTTCAAAGCTGTCCCAGAATAACTTTCAGCATTTCCTTTAATTAAAAAGATGGTGATGTCTTCATGGAGCTCCCCTCAGGCCTTATCTGCACTTCTGATCTTCCTGTACTATGAAACACTTTTCATTATTAGCTTTTAAACTACTTCAGCTTGTACAGTGGTATTGCCCTGTGTGGACAAGGCATCACTTTTTTAATTTATTTTTTTTAACATGACAAAAATCCACTAGCTTTTGACAAGTCCTTAAAACTGTTTTTTAGGTGTCTGGCACAACACTGGGACCTTAAATTTGTTCAAATTGTTTCATGGTATGGAAAAACCTGTTGTAAAGGTCCCATCTATATACTTGTCAGCAAGTGATCAACTTTGATGAAGAGTAAGGCTAAAATAATTGGTCTCCCCTCTGAAATCACTGGAAGCTTTCCTGCTAACAAAATTGTACAAAAATTCTATATTGTTGTATTAGGAGTTTCTTAAATAGTCGTTAAATGAACAAATATATCTTACCTTACAGCAACTCTTCAATTTACTAACTCCCAAGGGAGATAATATTCTGTTCTGTTTTACATCATGTTGTCTGGTTAGTAGCTTCCTGTTTAATTAGTTTTAAGATGCTAACATTTTAATAAATTATTATTATATTGGAGACTTTCTCTAAACAATCTCAGATTTCCATTACTCATGTGGGATAACCTTCCAAAATCCATTTTACAGTTTTTCTGCAAGTACTTCATGTATGAGTTACAATTATGTATGTTTGGTGATACCTCAGTTGTCCATATCCCTTGTCACAGGTCAACATAACTTCTTATTTTGTCTGGAATTAAACAGTCTGCAACGTACAAGTCGCCTCTTTTATTGCAGATATAAGGACCAAATTCTGCTCGTTTATACTTCTGCAACCCCACTTTTGAAATGAAAGCAAAATTTGTTTGAGTCTTAAGAATCTTACTAGTGGGAGGCAAGATAAGTATTAACAACTTATAATCTTTAAACTGCTGATCTGGTATGTTCATGGGTGCTCTCCAAGCTTGTAGTTTTTCTTATTAGAAATTAATGACCAAATGTGCCGTCTCTTCAAAAGATGAAAATCTGTCTCATGGATCTATAAACTGTGCAATTATTTAAAGCTGGATAAAAGTCAGAGCAAAAATATTTTGGCTGTAATGTATTAAACTTTTTTGACCATCTTTTTGTGAGGGGGTATGCATGTTAATGAAACATTGCTGATTAAGTATAGTTTAAGTTAAATTTATTTTCCAAACATCATTCATTCTTGGGCTACAAGCAAATGATTCTGTTTGCAAGTTAAACTATACACACTCTGTACAAGATAGAAGATTAGATATCATTGAAGTGTCCTGTCTCTTCTCCACACTCATTCCCCCCTTATCCAGACTGGTGCTTATACCAAGCATGGGTAAACCATATCTGGCTGTATATTATCTAAACAGTATAGGTTTCCTGTTTTGGATTAATAATCATTATGTGGAGAGTAGTAGCAGATGAACCAGATAGATTCTTGTTTAAAGTGCACAAGTATGACCCAGAAGCCAAAGAGAAAACACACTAAAATAATCTGTTAAACAAAGAATGAACTGTGAAAATGTGCCATTAGTATCTTTCCTTCAGAGGACTGAAGGGGACCATCTTGTTGTTCACAAAGTTAGCCTGATAATGGGGTTACCTCTTATTAGAACTAGTGTGCATATATGTATGTGATAATTATGCATAAGGGAGTATTTTAAATTGGGATCTCAAACAAGTTTAATAGAAATCAGAGATGGGGTCAGAGAAGAGAACCGGTTAGTGTGCTTTGTGGATCCCCTGCTCAGTTCTCCAATGCCTTGTCCAGGCTAGCTTTAGTTTGCCTGAGCAATGAGGGTTTCAGGAGTATTCTACTATCTAATACACCTTTGCTATTAAACTGATGGAATTCAGCCTACATTTTTTCTTTGCTCCTTTTCAACCCATTATTCCTGGGGGTGGAGGCGAATATCTTCATCTTTAATCCTCATGCCCTTCATACACCTGTCAATTTCTTATTTAAAAATTGGACAAACAATACATGCTTCAAATTTTCCTCTTAAATTAGTCTTAGTTCTTGTTTCTCTGCTCTGACTGCCCTCCAGTTGTTGATTTTTCAAGGAGGGAGATGCCCCAGACGATGCAGAATTCTAGGTGTACCAATGCAAAATAGTAGGGTTCTGACCTTCGTACTCCATGCTGTGGCATCCCTGAGCATAACACTTTACTGTTAATTGCCTTTCATCTGAATATCATGGTGTGCTTTAAAAGCCTTACCTGATTAAGCCTTCTTACCTTCGTTAAATCAGCAAGGGAAAAAGGGGATCACTTCCTCCACTGCTGAAACAGTCACTCTTGTCATTTAAGTCAGGAGGTGGAGAACACCACAGCTAAAATTCCAAGGGGGTTTTGTGTACACAGAATGTAATTACTTGAGGTGGAACTATGCCATTGGTGGAATTAATACAAATGTTCTTGAAGTGCAATGGAAATCTTCATGGCCACAGATACCAAGTGTCTCATTTTGTCTCACCGCAAAGATGGTATTCTCATTAGCTATAAGATGAGGCCTTCATTGAGCTCTAGAAGGGAAAATGGCCACCTATTGAACTACCTACTCCACTCCTCCAGCACCTTAGATTTTTGTCGGATCATCTAAGCATTGATCCAGCTTGACCTTGCTTAACATGTGAGATTTGACAGGATCACAGTATAATGTGGTATTTATAACACACCCAAATGAGAGCTGGGCTTGGGCCAGGGAAATGTATTTGAATCAGCTAAGTCCTTTCTAGTTCGCCACAACAGCTGCTTTCTAGAAAAGCAACCAGTATTGAAACAGTGACTGACTGTCTTGATCCCCCTACAACTTTATTTTGTGTTGCGATATTACACTAGGCAGTGGAGCCAAGACAATAGCCTTCATTTACATCTTTATCATGAATACAGCAGGGAAATACTGAAGAGAAATTCTTTAATGTATTTGAAAAATATCGTGGCATTCAGATGATTTGAGAAGTTGTATTTGACCATCTCTCATGAAGCAGTTGGTTGTATTCTGAGGGATGCCCAAAACTGACTTACATTTGGCTCATTGCAGTTTACCCAGAGTCTGTTTTCAATAACAACTTCCCTAAAGTTAAATGTCACTGTCTTCCCTCTCTTCTCCCCCCCACGCCCAATTCTTTAATTGGCAGACACCTGCCTTTGTAACTATTATAACAATTGTCTGTTAAATCTCTTCCAGGATGATGTGAGGCAGAAAGTTCACCTTGGCACCTTTGGCTGCTTCAAGAATGAGTTCATGATGGTCAGTGTCAGCAACCTTTCAATGAAGGGACCTTGGAGCCTTGATGACAAGAGCAGCTCAGCAGTAAGTGACTTTGTATACTCATTGAGATCTTCCATGAACAGTCATGGAACGTAACAAGTATTGAGAGAAAGGAAGCTCCTGCCCTTCTTATCCTATTATAAAATAATCTCTCACTATATACAGCAGTACAGGAGCAGAGAAAGACACACTTTCTTTAGGAAAAGAGAATGGTCGGACTACTGGTGCCTTATCGAGCTCTGTGTGAAAGCCTATATTCACGCTTCCTGTAAAATTCTTTGAGCTGAATACTGTGACCCTTTGAGCTGGGGTTGCTTCTTAAGTTGTACAGCTATTAGCTTTTTTCCTCACTGCTGGCAGTTACAGTTCTCTTGCAGTTTAGGTGCCTCCAGTGTTGTTTTGCATGGATCTGGGTAAGCTACTGTAGCATCCTCTCTCCTTATGGAGAATCTCTAAATTGTCTGCTCTGCAATGATTACGTTGGGAAGTGGTGATCTCAGACTGCTTCCTAAACAGTCCTCCACTATGGATTTTGTAATGGTCCTCTGCACTGTTACTGTTCCTCTGAAGCACATTACAAAGCATAATTATTTGCTGCACTAGGCTGATAAAGGTTCACAATGGAAACAGTGGCTGCATCTGCATTCTGTAGTGACTCGTATGCCGTGTAGATTAATATCTAGGGAACTGTCACATTTTTTAAAATGACAGTGGACAAAATATGGTATAACTTTGTTAAAGGTGAAATGCTGGTTATAAAACACTGTATTCTTTTCTGCCTTTATTAGACTTCTATGTTTCTTTAAATATGATGTTGACATCTATTTACTGGAGAAGCAGTGAGTAATGAGGTCACAATAGACTGAAACCTGACTAGCATCATTCTAGAACTTATTTGAGGCAGCTGAAAGAGTTGTTGGCTCACTTGGTTTAGGACTTGCTGTAGTTGAGTGTGTCTCCTTTAAAACCTATTGGTCTGAATTGAAGGCTAGTTTAAAGTTATAAAACACTGACTCAACATCCTTTTTTTTGTCTTTTCTTTCCTTTTTTCAGTTGAGAGAGATGAAGTATGAAGTTTCAAATTGGTATGGCTGAAAAATCACCATATCAATTTATATAACTTGGCAAATACTTTGGTATTGCTATAAAATTAATTAAGTTAGATGTGTATAATATCTGATTGTCTAGGTGGCTACTTGATATTTGGGGTTGGAGTATCTGTAGTTTGCATTAGAGTGACAGTGACTTCTTAATGTGTTTTCCTTAGGTGGGATTTGGTTTAGACCGATCAAGGTATGATGGACACTCCGCTTGGCTGGTAAGATTGAAAGGACTGAATATTCTCTGCCAGAGAAAACAGATCAACCCCCCACACAACTGATCTCATTGTCTGCAGTATTCCAAGAATTAATGGAGTAGAATGATCTATTAGCACAAAATATCCTGGATGGGAGTAGTTTGACACTAGAGCACCCCCCTGGGAATAGGGAGTGTCCCAGTTTTTTCAGCTCAAGAGCTCATTACACACCTGCTTTCCTAATGTTGTAACTTGTGACATTTTGCCCTTGCATTATCAGGATGAAGAATTGGGTTACTGTATCTTGAAAAAGAAATCGGAGCAGTATGTTTCTGTTGTTCTTCTACGCCTGGACTTTAGAAACAATGCCTGAGTGAACCTCAGAGAGCCTTCAGCCCTGCCTTTTTTCTTTAGGTTATTCCCCCTGGTTATAATTCAGTCTAGCAAAATCTGTACAAGTTTTTTGAGTAGGGACGATTCATAGATTCCAAGGCTAGGAGGGACCATTGTGGTGGTGTTTATGTACTTTTGTGTCCCTGTGGATGCTCTGAAACTTCATGCGTGTGTTTCACACACACAGAAAAGTCGATAAATAAAAGTGGAATTGATCATGAACTCCATGATCTAGAATCATAGAAGTGTAGGACTGGAAGGGACTTCAAGAGGTCATCTAATCCTGCGCTCAAGGCAGGACTACGTAATAGGTAATCCACCTCTGTCCCACTGCCAAAAGACCACTTAAAATTCTCTTCTCTGTCCTGGGCAGGAAGTAGTTTTGCTTAATGACTAGAGATGTAGACACAGAATCAGGACTCTTGAGTTGCATTCTCAGCTCTGTCACTTGCTTAATGAATAAGCATGGTTATTTAAATTCTCTGTGCTCAATTTATCCCTTTTACAGATGAATAAATTATGTGCCTAATTCTGAGTGTTGTGGCTTAATTAATCAATGTTTGTAGTGCCCATTGAGATTAAATGCACTGTACCATGTAAGCAATATTGGTCTCCCCATTTCCCCAACCCCAAGTTCCCAGGCTATTGTCCTACCCTTTAAAAGGACACTAACTTAAATCATATTATTACTTATTCCTGAGTGAAAACTTTTACCTATTCTAGTTGCAAGTAACACACGTGACTACTAAAACTGAAAAAGTTAGTGGAAGGGATTATCTCTGTTTCGGGTTCACTTTGTGTGTTTGACACAACCTTTTAGTATCACTTTCACTGTGGTGTTGGTCACTTCCTGTCTCATGCACTAGCAGTTAGGTCATGGTCTTGGGCCTGTCCACTCCAAACAGTGGAGGAGCAGAAATCCCCTAATGGTGGTTTTTAAAAAGGGAATTCAGGGCCTACTATTCTTAAAGGGTGCTTACTAGAAACTTTTTTCTCTTTTCTTTGACTAAAAAACGTGAAGTAATTCAAAATGACAGTGTCTCTTTCTCTCATACCTTTTGGTGAACAATTTGTCTTCAATACATTTTAGTGGATAGTTCCCTCAGAACTGTCTATATTGAGTTGAATATTCTCTAGCCCAGTGGTTCTCAACTCTGGTCCACCGCTTGTGCAGGGAAAGCCCCTGGCGCTCCAGGCCGGTTTGTTTGCCGGCCACGTCCACAGGTTCGGCCGATTGCGGCTCCCACTGGCCATGGTTCGCTGCTCCAAGCCAATGGGGGCTGCGGGAAGGGCGGCCAGCACATCCCTTGGCCCGCGCCACTTTCTGCAGCCCCTATTGGCCTGGAGCAGCGAACCGTGGCCAGTGGGAGCCGCGATCAGCCGAACCTGTGGATGTGGCAGGTAAACGAGCCGGCCCGGTGTGCCAGAGGCTTTCCCTGAACAAGCGGTGGACCACAGTTGAGAACCACTGCTCTAGCCCAAATAGTCTTTAAATGAATTTCAGTTCTTCTTTCTGGTTTTAGTTTAGCCGCTAGCCAGTTCCCTCATCTAGGGCCATCCTTTCTAGTGTGTAAAGAGGACTGTTCTCCTTATCCTACTCTACACAATATATGCTTAACAGCCTGCTTGTGAATGCTCCACTTGCCTTTGTTGTGTAACAGAACCCTTTCATCTGTCTAGTGGGAATGTAGAGCCCTCTTCAGAAGCTGCTCCCTAGTTGCCTAAAATTTTCTTCATGACTGACAAGCCATTGTGTTGGCTACCAAGACTTCAGAACAAACCCGTGAGTCTCAGCGCTCGTATGTGGGGAGCAACCAAAGTCCTAGCAGCCAAGGTAAGCCTGCCAAACCCAGTCAGACTGTACTGCTGCTGCCAGGATTTCTGGTCCAAGTGTGTGCAACAGTTTGTCATGGCTAGACTCCTTGAGCCATATGGGAAAAAACTTACTTTAACCTATTCATGATCTCTTTTTGGATATCTGTAACTTCCTGCATAGAAACATTACCAGCTGGTGTGTCATGTGACAGTTTGCATACTATTGTGGATAGAGCCCAGCACGGATACAAAATTTGTATCCACATCCAATCCGCGATCCACAAAAATGGTCTGTGGATATAAAGTAGATATCCGTGGATTTGCAGGGCTTTTGTTCAGAGAGTTGGGACTCCACAACTAACGGTTTGCGACTCCCGACTATCTAGCTGTATTTGTTTTTACTTATGTGGTTCAGATTATCTGGATTCTACTTTGACTACTACAGTGTTTGGCATCCCTTCGGCAGCTACTTACCACTCTAGGGGTAGTTGGTAAGACTTTGCAGATGGACACCAGTGTAGAAGTGAGAAACTTTCTTGGTATCTTAGTTTTCAATTATTTAAAGTTCTTTGCGATTTTGGACTCTGCTTTCAGGATTGGTCCACAGGAAGTGTCTGCTAGAAGTCCTGTCAGAGTGTTGTTGAGGAGCCAGTGTTGAGGCAGAAGGCCACTGTGTCTATAGCCTGGTCTATAATCTGGAGGTGTGACAACACTAGCCATGTGTGGCTATCCAACGCCTTTCCCCCCAAACAGAAGAATTCAAAAGAAATTCCACGTGGAAACCCTCAGTCTGTGCGGTTTTCTATGAGTGTATGTTCTGGACCTGAATGTGTGTGTTTGAAACTCGTGGAGCCAAATTGTGTTCTGAATTATCCATGGTGTAGTTTTACTAAGCCAGAACCTGGAATGTTGTCTTAATGTGCTAAATTCACCTAGGCTCAACATCACCCTTTAGGCTCAAGTCTCTGACTCTTGCTCATCTCAACACAGTGGCAGTGATATCTTCTGCTACAGCAGCCTTTCCTGGAGTCTGGGTTCTTTACCGGCAGGGGTGCCAATATCTGACAATCTCTTCTCTGATGAGATTACCTGTAAACAGTTTGTTATCCTGTCACTGAGAAAGGGCTAGGAAGAAATGTACGAGGCTCATTTTAAATGGCTCGAGGTGGCTGTCTTGCAATAACACTTTCACAATTTCCAGTGTAGCTTTAGGTGAAAATTGACTGCCTGCTCTTCATGTTTGTACTTAGGTTACTAGGTTTATAGTTGCGAAAACAATACTGGCACTAAATAGATACAAATAATCAAATCTGCAAATCTATTGAGAGCTCTGCTGCACGAGTGTGCGTGCGCTTGCTTGGTCTTGCATTAAGAAATGCAGCGTGTGTGTTGGTACAACATGCTGACATCCAAGGGTCATTGGTGGAGCTCGAGTCTTGAACTTTCACTTCCTGATGGCTTCTGGGAGGCTTCTATCTCCAGCCAATGTTCATAGAGTCTATTGAAGTGGGATTGTGAACATGTGCTGTTCCATCGCAGCCTACCCATTAACTCTAGAAAAACTTAGATTGAGGACAGGATCTCAACCTTAATCTGGTAGATAACACATGATCACTTACTGTTCCATTACTGCTGGAGGGCTAGGCCAGTGACTTCTTTAGTCCTCGTACTCCTTGGGAGGTACATGAGTCTGGGAAATCCAATGCTGTGTTGATCTTCAGATGATGATGGTGTGTGGTGTCAAAGATTTGCCTTTGGGATTTTAAATCTGCTAGGAAGCTGGTAGGTAGACAAGATTAAAACTGGGTAGTATAATGGCCAGGCACAAAACAGAAGGAAATACAGCATGTTTGCAAATTTCTGAATTCAAAGTGTCTGAATTTGCTCTGAACACTCTAGTCTCTAGGTGACAAGTCCAAAAGAAGCATAACAGCATCTCAGGTAAGACTGAAACTAGTTGTTTTCAGGATTAGCAATGGGAAGGGGTGGGGAGGATCTTTCAGACACAAGCTGGAGTGGAAAGTGCGTGTATTGATCAGTGTGGGGGTATAAGTAAGCCCCTTTGTTTTCAGTTTAAACAGATTTTTTTTTTACTCAAAATTCCTGGATTTTACAAAAAGTATTCATTTTTTTTCTGATTTTCATCTTTTGTATCATTCAAATATATAAAAATAACTTGTTTTATTAGGAAAATATAATACATTGCATGAGATATATGTATTGCGATAATACATTAGTCTGTGTGTATATGCAAAGCTGCCTTTTGAAGTAAAGCTATGTATTAGTCTAGAAAATACACACAATAAACAAACAGGCACGCACGCAAGCTCTGAAGTATACTGATGAATTTCATGCTTACCACATACATTTATCTGTTAACAGCTTGAAAGGTTTAAAAATTTGACACCGTAAAACAAGAAGAAAACAAAAAATCTGTCAGAATACGTTTCAGAACACGAGGAAGTATTTGAAAATTTAAAAAAAACAAAAACAGGAGAAAAGGATGAAGTTGAGTGTATCTGCTGCATACACAGCACATACACTGTGTGTGGCCCAATTATTAAATGTAAATATTTTTAGGCTAATAGTTCTAAGTCTACAACAGTAAACTGTTTTTTGTAATGAAAAGTTTTATTTGGGGATTAGAGATGTATTTTATTAAACTCAGAGCTGGCAATGTGTTTTGAGTTCTGTTTTAGTTCTGCAGCAAACCACATCGATGAATGGAATTCAAAGCATTAATCTACTGAATACGTTCCCCCCCCGTCTTTCTGTCCACCAAAATGAACCCTAATATTTACCCAGTAAAATTAATAGTTTTTTGCACTGATTTTTCACCTGTTTTTGTTGTTGTGGTAATAAATTATGATCAATTCCTGGGAAAAATTAAATAAAATAAAAACTGAAAACGAAGGGCCCTACATGTAAGTCATGCGAAGTACATCATGTATTTCTGATTTCATGACAACTGCAGTATTTACTTGTTAGAAGCCACTTGTAGCATTTTTTTTACTCTTCTTCCCCAGAATGTAATGGAGCAAGTGCACCGTTTTCGTAAAGATAAAGGAACTGTTTCATTCCAGGTAAGATTTCTGTCAGTAGCTCTTCATAAACTTTTTCCCTTCACTGTAGCACGCGCTGAAAAATATAAATCCACTGCCCCCTTTCATAATCTCCCATTCTGTTAATAAAGATGCCTCTTGATAGCACATACCATTTTTTAGATGGATTCTTCTTTTGGGGAGTAAGCTGTAAAAGATTTGTTCCTTATAAGATGCAGAAGCATGTCTTGTAAACCACTCATTCACATGGTGCTCCTTACCGTGTACTAGTTTGAATGTAATAAATGTTGCTTTCTGTAATGAGGGATACAAAAATATAGAAAAAACTTTGATTAATGGTAGGTTGGCAGTGTGACACCAATACTCAAAGTTGTAGATTTTCTGGGTCAGACCAGATTAACAAACTTTCTCACTTCAGTGCTCTTACTTGCTTTGTCTAAAACTTAACTGCTGGCTACTTCTGATAAAACAGATTTTGTGGCATGTGACTGAGTTTGTGGTTTAGCCTTAAAAGTTGTTCACATCGTACTCAGTTCTAATCTTCTGGCTCTGCCTGTCATTCGTAGGACATTGTACCATGTCACACAAAATAATCTATTGAAATGCTATGATTCCTGTATCTAATAGTGCTGGATTTACCAGAATGCATAGTCAAGGAATTAAGTGTAGGGATGCAGTTTATTTGAGCTTCTTTAAGACTTACAAACAGTGGCATCTTGCTAACTTTGTCACTGTATAGGTATGGAAAAGGGGCAGTATGATCCTAAATGTCAAGGACTTTTCATATTTCCATGGAGATTGTTTTACAGCAGAGTAATGCTTTTCTAAGGTATAAATATGCTGACTTTCCTTGTTCTTATTTTTGTTTTATTTTAATATCAGCTCTGAAAACAAAGGTCTATATAGACTTTGCTTCCACAAACGTGTTGGCAGTGATGTTCAGACCAGTGATCAGCTCCTGTTTAGCCTTAATGTGAGTATCATGTGTAAAACATAACTTAGAGCTGTTGCATTTGCTTAGTCATTAGCGTGAAATGATGCATGAGACTTCACCATAGGAGCACCAACTCACGTGCTCTGCACAGATTGCTGGGGGAGGCAGGGTGGAAGTTGGGGTGGCGAGACACAGCTGTATCCAACATATCCTTCTAATGTCTTGTTGCATGGCAGTGGCATCCTCTAAGGAAGTAGTTTTAGTATCAACTGTGGTGTAATAGGAAGAATTTAAGGAATAAAACATAGTGCCAGAAAGAAGTGGATGAAGATGCAAAGACTCCATCAGGGAGAGCCAACACAGTGGTGTGTGCTTCTCCTCCTCTCTCATCAAATCCCTTTTCTTTACAAAATGGCAGACGTTAAGGGCACTGTCTCAATCTTCATTATCAGCCTTCTTGAATTTCTACATGTTCTGTCTTTCTAGCTTAACACAGGCTACATCTTCACTACACATCACTGAAGGGAGCATCTGAATAGCAGAGTATTATAGTAGGTGTTCCAGAAAATAGAAGAACTTGGCAGCCAAAGCTTCCCTGAGCTGCACCTTTATAATCTGCAAGAATGAGATCTGGTTGCTTTCACTGAGGGGATGGGTAGGAGAGGAAATGAGACTCGAGTTGAAGGTGGTAGTGAGTGGGGTTATGTGAAGATCCAAGTTGATTTAACTGGTGTTTTGCTTTTTTATGTCTGTTAGCACTAGCTTCAGTAGGGCTTTTTAAACACAATCTAAACAAATTCCAGCTTTTTAAAAAGCACTTGAGTTACTGACTTGAAGAGTTCAGTTAATGTGAAAACTTGGTTTCACTTGCTGTAGAATTGCAGTAGGAAAGTGCTTCCTTCCCCCTGACAGGAGAAGAAATCTATTGTAACACTTGTAAGAGATTTTAAGTGTTGGTTATGAATCTTTGTGAAGGCTTGTACACATTAGAATCTGAGCTATGCTCCTTATTTAAACAAGGCTCTGGCTAGTGTGTCTGATTCAAGTATGGACAGGCCCTACAGTTCACTGCTTGTAATAAGTTTTTCTTGGAGGGTGTTTCATTCTGCCTCCCTGAATTACCCTGTAGAATTCAAGCCAGCAGAAGGCATCTTCCGTTCCTGTCCTCTTATTGTATAAAGTTGCTGTTCATGATTAAGCAGCAGCTGCATTTCAAAAAAGTGATTCCTGTGTGTTTAGTATGCAGTATTCTGGGACTCCTTGGGTGGAAAGCACTATTACTTTAGGAATATGGATTCTAAGCTTGTGTATCTGTGATTGTGAATTGCAATAATTAAGCAAATAGCAATAGTCAAAGGTCTCTCTCAACTACACATCTGACACTTCTCTAATCAGATAGAGAACAAGGAAAAGAACCCTGAAAGTTACCTCTCAGCGGGTGAGATCCCACTTCCAAAACTCTACATTTCTATGGCTTTCCTCCTCTTTCTTTCTGGGACCATGTGGATCCACATCCTTTGTAAATGCAGGTAAACTGATTTTCTACAGCATAATGACAAGTGTGAACCTGGCTTGTGTTGGTCTCTGCTGGAGAACAGTTTTGACTGTTCTCCTCCTCTTGCCTTCCCTTGGCCTCCCGTCTCCCAATAGAACTTGATTCATCCATTTTTTTTGTTACAGTAAGACAGTCTTGCATGCTTAAAAAACTTCTAAATCTAAAGCATACCAAAATTTTGTTTTTATTCCTGAAGGTCATTTGATTTGCTGAAAGCGCTTAATTGGAAATGGTAACTTTAGGGACTGCTTTTACTGACAGCTAGTGGATACTCTTGTAGCTCAATGGGCACTCTAGAGCAGCGGTGTTCAATATGTTCACCACTAGCCAATGTGACTAGTAGGCTATTGAATTGTGGCTAATGCATGTGGCTTTTTTATAATGTGGCTAATAAGAAAAATTCAAAACCAGCTAGCAGTGTGGCTAGCATTGAATTTCTATTGGACATTGCTGCTCTAGAGGTACTACTTCAGGATACAAAGTTCCCAAAAGAAACAAAATGACTTCAAAATGCAAAGAACTATGAATTTGTTAGCTGAGTGAACTGAGCTGCACGTAAACTAACGTGAATTTCTAAGGTTGTATGTAGTGGTGGTATAGCCGTGTCAGTCACAGACAATACTTTTTATTGGACCAAGTTCTGTTCGTTCTCGCTCGCGCTCTCTCTGACAGAAGTTGATCTAATAAAAGATTCTCACCCACCTTGTCTCTTGAATTTCTAAAGTCAGTTATGATCCTTATGCAAAATATAGTCTTACAGCATTCCCATTTTAAATACACACATTCATCTTTACTTCAGACGGAAACATTTATTGAAGAGAATGGTGCCTTAACAAGAAGCTTGGTTTATAAGCCCAAGACAGAATGTGTCCGTATATGATGCGGTATCTCAAGGGGCATTTTTTTAATGTGCCTACATGGAACTCTTGGCTTATGCTACTTCTGCCTCCTTGTGTTTACAGGAATGTTTGAGTCACTGGCTAATGGCAGCCCTCCCTGTCAAAGTCTCTGTCCTTGATGTTCCATGTGGTAAATATAAAATATTTTCTATTTGTTTCTCCCATATGGTGGAAGTGGAACAAGTGGAAAGCAGGGCAAGGTATATCTGGGAAATGGCATATTCCCTGCTGAGATTCCAAAACACTTTCCAAATTATCTATATATGGATCATTTCTCCCATTACTGAAATGCAACTTCCTCTGGGGTGGAACATGTCAAGAATTCTGTGTCAACAATTTTGTGCAGTGTTTCTTAAAAGGAGAAGCATGGTATATGTTAATCATTAAAACTACAGGGGATGCTCAGCAGCCACAGAGCATAAACTTTACATTGAAATTTGATTAGGAGAGAGAACTAGCCTTCCTGTTCTTGGAAGCAGTACCATGAGAATGCTAAAGACCACAGTTGGCCAAGATATTAATGTTGTGTGTTGGTGCAGAGGTGGGTGTTCCTTTTCTTATAGGCATCAAGCAAAGATTGCTGCCTAATGACTCAACACCACTGCTGCAGAAGTTTTGGGTTTCCTTCCAGTTCTAAAGTTTGATTGAGCCTAGTAGAGCTGATGAAGTCACTGTCCTAAGTGATGTAGCTGCAGTCAGGTATATCAGGATGGGGTGGTCATGCACATCTTCACTTCGACTCCTTTTCCTGTTTACAAGGGGTCAGAACTGCCCATGATTCTTTGCCTCTCCGTCTGGTCCATAGCATGGGTTCATAGGTCTTGGAGTTCCACTTCTTTTCTCTGCAAACTTCTCGACAGTCTTTCCATCGTGTCCTCTGTCTTCCACATCCTTTCTTGCTGTCCTCTTCCTCCCATGCTTTCTTTGTTGATCATTCTTCTCTGTAACGCATCCCGAAGGTACCTGGAGTTGCAAGGCACCTCGCTACCAGCCTGCCCTCACATGAGGAAGCCTTGTCTGTGCCTGTTGTGGGTCAGCTCCCCAATTCCACTGCCCACAGGCAACACAAGCCCTCCCCTCTAGGCCTTGTAGGCCCCGCTGTCTCTCTACAGGTTAGCGACAGGCACACTCCAACCCTGAGCCCTCTAAACTTCTCCCTGGAGTGTCCAGCTCCTGATCCACTGGACCCTCTCAGAACCTGCAGGTTTACTGCTTCCAAAGAAACAGTACACCCCAGCTTACCAGTTTCACCTCAGTTCACTGCTGTGCCTAACTCACAGCACTTAGATATGTTTATACTGAAATGAAGTGTAAGTTTATATAACAAAGCACAGAGATTCACATAGAAGTATTGGAAGCAAATGGTTACATATGAAATAAAATCATAACATGCATTCTTGAGCCTGGACTTAATTAACCAGATACTCTGTCTAATAAAGTATTGCTCACTCCAAATCCCTGCAGCACTTTACAGTAACAGAGGCGGTGGCCCTTCTTTCATGAGACATGCACACTCCTTGATGGAGGAGTCCGTATGTCTCTTTGCACTCCTACATATACCAGACTAATCCTTTGTCTTTATCCATAAACAGGATGGACACACCCCGGCAATTAGTTGATTCCTGTAGATTTTGTCTCTTGTAGATTTCGCAGTCTCTCAGTTTGCACTTACATGCACAGTATGTCAATAGACATACATTGTCAGGCATACAATATGCAAATGGTCAGACAGGGAGATAGATGTCACGAGCCTCCAGCCTAAAGGGAACAGCTCCGAGGTATGTAACCTCCAGGTGACCTGCCTTAACTCCAAAACCTTCAAAACATAACTTTCAGTATATGTACATAACTCCTTAAATATTATTTCTACATACATTTGAGTGATTTTGATGACCAGGGATCTACTGGCCACCTCAGCTTCCACGGACAATGAATTCCCCAGGTTCATTATGCATTGTGTAAAGAAGTACTTTCTTGTGTGTTTTAAGCCTGCTGCCTATTAATTTAATTGGGTGGTCCCTAGTTCTTGTATTATGTGAAGGGATAAATAACACGTCCCTATGCGTTTTTCCACACTATTCATGATTTTTTAGACCTGTCATGCCCCCCCCTTCCCTTAGCCACCTCTTTTCCAAGCTGAAAAGTCCCAGTCTTTTTAACCTCTCCTTGTATGAAAGGTGTTCCATACCCCTAATCGGGTGGTTTTTGTTGTTGTTTTGTTTTCCCCCTTCTCGGTACTTTTTCTGATTCTAATATTTTTTTGAGTTGGGGCAACCATAACTGGACACAGTAGTCGAGGTGTGGATACCATAGTGGCATTATGATGTTTTCTGTCTTATTATCTAACCCTTTCCTAATGGGGCCTAACATTCTGGCGGCTTTTTTGACTGCTGCTGCACATTGAGCACATGTTTTCAGAGAACAATCCACAGTGACTCTAAGATCTTTGAGTAGTGTGACAGGGTTAGGACTCACCAGCGCTGGCACCTCCCACTGGTTGCTCCGGGAATTAACTCTGTCCAGTCATGGAGCACCTTTTTCGCGTGGTGCCTTGCCCTTTGTCTGCTCTGCTGCTTTGGGGACCCTCGTTGCTTCCCGCTCAGCAGCGTTCTCTTCAGGACACTGCCCTCCAACAGTGCCCACTGCTCCCGTCTCACCCTCTTCCGAGGGTTTGGTGTTATGAGCAGTCCACGATCTGCACCTGTTGTAGTGGCCGGCTGCAGCCTTTAAGTCTCTAGCCCCTTATCGCAGGGACCAGCCATTGCCTGGATCAGGCCACGCTTCTCTTCAGCCAGGTGTAGCACAAGGGGAATGGGGGGGACCTAGGCCCACCCACTACTCTGGGTCCCGACTCAGGGACCCTCTAGCGGCAGCCTCTCTGCCCTCCTTCTCTCCCCTTGCCCTGCTATTGTCCCTGGGCCGCTTCCCCTTTGGCACTGTGCACGTGCCCAGCCCTTGGCAGCTAGGCCAGCAGCCTGGGGTTTTCCTTGGCCGGAGCTCCTCAGCTCCTTCTGCCCTTCTCCAGCACTGCTCTGTCCAAGGTGCTACCTTTCAGCCCAGGAGCCAGTCCTCCTCCTTTGACCACCAAGGAGAGACTACCCGCTCCCTTCCTAGGTAGCCTTTATATATGGCTGAGTCTGGCTCTGATTGGCTGTCTCTAACTCAGCCTCTGATTGGCTCCCTAGCAGGCCTTCTCTGATTGGCTGCCCACCTGCACCACCTCCCTGGCCTGCTGAAGCCCCATCTAGGATAGGAGTGGGGCAGCCACCCCACTACAAGTAGTAACAGCTAATATAGATCCCACTGTTTTGTATGTATAGGTGCTGTCAGCCAAAAGGGCCAAATCTTCAGCACACATTTGTTTTCTGTGTCTCTACAGGTTTGGTTCTCTTACTAATTAACTCTGTAAGTAAGGTGAAGAGTAGTGCCCAAGACATTGCCTTGTCTCAATTCCACCAACACCTCAAAACTCTCCAGACTTCCATGTATTGTTACCCCCACATACATAACTACCAGTGCAATTTCATCTCTTCTGTTTTCTTAGGTTGCAGTTGGATTTTAGCTGTTCACACCATATCGTATTCTGCCACACAGTCACTCGCTATAACCTTTACATCTTTTACCATTTTCATATGTTCTTTTTATCAAACTGTAGACCATCTAGGCTTTACTTTTTCCCACTGTAATATGTCACCCTGTGAAAGTCTTTTTCTAACCCATTGAATACCACTCAACTCACTTCTTTCCCTTCAGCATTTCTTTTACAAAACCCGAATTACACACCACTCCTACTGTGTTCCCTTCACGAACATGGAAATTTAAATCCCCACCAACTACTACAAAGATGTTACACTCGACCATAACCGTCAACTCTGCTAGCTCATTTCTAAAGCTCTCCTTCTCTTCCAAAGGTCTACCTTGTTGCGGAGAATCTCCTTCCTTAGAGGTTTTTAAGGTCAGGCTTGACAAAGCCCTGGCTGGGATTATTTAACTGGGAATTGGTCCTGCTTTGAGCAGGGGGTTGGACTAGATGACCTTCTGGGGTCCCTTCCAACCCTGATATTCTATGATTCTATGATTCTATTCTATGATTCTATGATTCTATGATATGCTGACATCACACATATAACCTTACAGTCTGTCCTCAGTCACACTATCAGTTGGTCTCCTCTTCTTTCTACCCTCATGACACGCTTACCAGTCTCTGGGCTTATGATGACAGCTACCCCATTCATTTTCTTTTTCCTCCAGACCCAAAAATTTAAAATCTGTCAAGATTTTACTCTTTTCTCCACACCACATAGTATACAGATTTTCCTTCTAGCCATTGCCTCAGCTGTCTCTCATGACTTACCTGTAAGTGAACTTACATTCCACGTTGCAGGTGCTTGCCAGTTTGTTACCATTGCCCACAAGATGTTATCCTGAATGCAATAGTGTGTTTTAAAACCACATGCTAGGTAAATCTTAAAAACGTTTAGCCATCTGGATCCTCCTTGGACTCTTAGGTCATAGTTTCTTCAGCTTCATGGGAATGAAATGAATAAATACCCTGAGTGTCCATAAAGCAAGGTAATTTGGGGGCCGCTACACTAGAAATCAGTGTGTATATCTAGCCATGCCATAACTCTTCTAACATTAGAAGCATTAACACAAAGACTATCTAGCGTCACCTGGTAATAAACTATATTTAGACTTTGCCTTCCCATTGGAAGGGTCTCTTCAGTGAGGGTAGTGGTGGGGATTTAATCCTCCTATGCTGATGCCTACCGCAATGTCCACTTTCAATTGCATGCTGGGGTAATTACTATCTTTGGAGTCTAACAACTTTGAACCTGGCTGCTGGTGAAGGTAAAAATAGAAAAGGCTAGTCGTTTAATACAGCCTAACTGGAACAATAGAAAAACTGATATTTAATCCTGAATATAAGTGATAATCTTTAAATATAAGCGAAGTTGGGGGGATGAAAAGGGGTACTCTCGTAAGAGTAATTGTTAATGCTTGTATACTTCTGTACATTCTGGTAACACTTAGGTGGAGATCTGCTAAGACATCATTATAAATGGAAAATGGCAAGTTTGTTCTAGCCTAGTAAAAATTAATCTAAAACTACTGAGAGTTGATGGTAGGTGCTCTCTGGGATACAGAAGAGTTGAAAAGGCCATCACAGGGTGGATCTAACAGGGTTTGCAGTGTTGGTGAAGGAGTTTTATGACATGACTTCTTGTATTCTCTGCTTCCAGATTTGACTACCACTACATTTCCTGTCAAGGATTTTCCATTGAAGGCTGGGCTGTTGTCTATTACATCACTTACCTGTAAGTATACTAGAGAGTGCCTGCATACTCCTGTTCTGAGATTGTTCATTGAGTCAGAATTCTCTTGAACAGTCAATGTAACACCTCCAATAAAGCCTTGCTTGAATTTGTATTCTAGGTATATTCCATGTGTGTTGCTACTGCCTTTAACCACACCAGAGATATTGCTGATTTTTCCCAGTCCTCCTGGAGGACACTTAAGCCACTTAAATCTAAAATGGCTTAGCTTCTTAGCTTCAGCCACCATACTTGCCAATGGCGATCAGTTTCTACAGAAGTTATACTCAAAAAAGAGTATCAGAGGGGAAGCCGTGTTAGTCTGTATTCTTAGTTGAAGTGGGTTATTTAACCATGAAAGCTTATGCCCAAATAAATTTGTTAGTCTTTAAGGTGCCACCGGACTCCTCATTGTTTTTCTCAAAAGAGAGACCCTGTAAGGGCTAAAAATCTAAGCTAAGACAACACTGCACATGTAAACTGATGGTGTATGGTCTGCCTGTGTCTTCAGATAAATGGCTCCAATTTCTGCTCCTGCTATAGCTTTTTCCAAGCAGCAGCGACAGAGTGAAACTAACAAGATGCTGGTTGGTTTCACTGCAGCTGTATAGAACTCTGTGGGGAGCAGTAAAACTGATACATGCTATGTGTTTTTTATTCTGTTCCTTTGGAAAAGTGAGGAGCAATAACAGAGGCCTAGGAGCTGTTTGCTATTTCTTATTCCTATTGGCCCTATAGATCAGCACAAGTAAAGAGTAACAAGGATTCTATTTATTCTTATATATCAGCAGAAATTATGTTCAATCAGTTACACCTGTGAAAATCTTTAGAAGGTGTCACTGAGCATATGACTTTTAGACAAAAGGGTGCAGTGGAGTTGCTGAGTGTAATTACAGGTGTTGATTCATGAGTGTCCGTGTCGGCTCTTTCTGTGAGGACAGGCTGAGTTTGCAGAGCTGGCAGCCAAAAAAACCCAACCAACCACAACTTTTCCCATGTAAAATGGGTGCACTTGATCTGGAGTCGCTGAGAGACGAAAGCAGAGCCCCATGATGCCGCTTCTAGTCTTTTTGTAGAGTGGTCCTGTGAAGCAGTGTTAATATCTTGTTGTGTCCTGTAGGTCCTGGCAAATGTGGCATACATCATCGAAGAGGCAACAACTGACCATGGGCTGTGGAAACAAATTCTATTCCTGGTAGACCTACTGTGTTGTGGAGTGCTCCTATTTCCAGTAGTATGGTGAGTCGTGGTATACAATATGTGGCTTCTGGGGTCCTGATGGTTTAGGGCAGTGATTTTTTTTCCACCGATGGGTTTCAACCTACAGGGGGTCACACAAGGTAATTGGGGGGGGGGTAGAGGTGACGAGGTGTTGCTTTTATTATAAATTAAAGCCAAGAAAATCACTCTGAGGCCTTTCAGAAGTGCTGAAGTCATTAGATACAGAAGCAGTTTTTTGTTTTAGCGATCTAGGTTTGAAAGTCAGGCAACCAGAGGTTAAATCAGTGGTGCTGGCTATGTCCAGTGGAAGAGGCTATTTTCAGCCAGTCTCTGTGTATTTATTTACCTCACTTTACAAGGAATGATCCTATAAGGAACACTTCCCTGCCCTTCCTTCTACTCTACTTGGCAAGGAAATGTTGTTGGCTAAACAAAAGCATTTAGCTTAATTATTTCTATCTTTGGTTCTTAAAAGAGGCATTTAGCCAGAATATTTGTCTGCTGAAGTCCATTTTAGTCTTAATCAGACAAGCTGCTGGGATTAAATGAGGAGACAAAGGAGCTTCTGGCTCCTTTGATTAGTAAAAGAAGAATGGCTCCCATATTTTGATCCTTAGTCCTCTTGATGTTTTTTCTGTAACAGAGAAAGGAACATAAACCTCTTGTATAATGAACTTCACAAGCCCATCATTTTAAAAATGCACACCTCTTGTGCAGATATTCCATGCCATACTCTAAAAAACTGCTGGCTGCTCAGCTATGGAATTAAGCTTCATCTTCAGCTTGGCTAGTTGTGTGGTTAAATTGGGTTGTCTTTGTGCAGTTCTAGTCCTTTCACAGAAGGCTATTTAAATTCTCAGTGACATTTCCCCTGACACTGTAGAATGTCCTCCAGGAACTCCTAAATTCCTATTTTCCCCATACCTTACCTCCCTCCAACCCCCCCCCCCCCCCCAAAATTAAACCAAACCAAACTTCAGGGTTTACGCTAACAATGTTGTAAATAAAATAATGTAAATAATATGGGAGTGTTAACTTGCATGATAAAGCTATTCTTGTTTTTCTATAGCAAACATGTATAAATACTTACTGTGACAATTCTTTCCAAGTCCCTAACATCAGAAACTGTTCTCATGGCTGCTCTCCTTTCACCAACTTCATTTGGTGAAAGAGACAGAAATGTACTCCAGTGACTAACCTTGTGCCCGCAACTTCTTGGAAGCGAAATCTTAGGGCAAGTTTCCACTACAAAATTAAGTCTACCTCAGTTACCTCGACTAACAGCTGCCACTGTAATTAACTACTCTTTGCGCTGGCAGTGAGTGTCCTTTCCAGGAGTGCGTGCACCTAGTTAACTGTCAGGGCGGAGCACTGTGGGACGGCTTCTGAAAGGCAACCGCAGTCGATGGAAGCAATGCTGTGTCTGCACTGAGACCACGTTGACCTAACTACATGGACTTAAGCACTACGCCTCTCACAGAGTTGGAGTGAGGCTATGTCTACACTAGCAGTTTTGTCAGTATAACTTATGTCGCTCAGGGATGTGAAAAAAACACCCCTCTGAGCAACATAGGTTACACCGGCAGACACACCAGTGCGGACAGCGCTATATCCGCAGGAGATGCTCTCCTGCTGACATAGCTACTGCCGCTCACTGGAGATGGTTTAATTATGTCGATGGGAAAGCTCTCTCCCATCGGCGTAGAGCAGCTACTCGAGCGCTCTTATAGCGGTACAGCTGCATCAGTACAGCTGTGCTGCTGTAAGCTTGCTAGTGTAGACGTGGCCTTATTAATTTGGTGCAGTGGGCAAGTTACATTGGTGGGAGCTGCATTTTAGTGTAGACGCTTACTGAGTTAGATCCACATAAGCTACCTTACGTCGACCTATCTCTGTAGTGTAGACCAGGGCTTACTTCCAGAAAGTTGTTGTTTCTAATGAGTTAACCCATTTTAATGAAATATTCTGTGGTGTTTTATCACAAATGCGGTGTCCCTCTGTTGCCAAGATGTTGACATAAATTGGCATTGAAATCTTGGTTTGAAATCCAGATCCACCTCTATGTGGATAGTTTCATTTAAACCAATAGGATGACTCATGTAAGCAAGAGACAAGTTGGGTGAGGTGGTATCTTTTATTGACCAACTTCTTTTGGTGAAAGAGATGAACTTTTGAGCTACACAGAGCTCTTCTTCAGGTCTGGGAAAAATACTCCAGTCACAGCAAAATGCAAGGTGGGACAGATTGCTGATGGGGGAAGTATTGTTTAGCATAAGTAGTTAGCACATATTGTCAGGGACCATACAAGGTAGAGTAGCTCATTAGCACCTCCTCAGTCATACGACAAAAAGAGGGGGTTAGTGGGTTACAGATTATTGTAATAGGCCATAAATCCAGTGTCTCTGTTCAATTCATGATTTTTTTTAGTGTCTGCAGACTAATGAATTTAAGCTCCCAGGCTCACCTTTTGAAAATGTTTGTGCTGGTTTCCTTTGAGGATGAGGATTGATAAATCAGATAAAGAGTGATCACTTGTTCACCCACAGGTGATAGGGTGTTTTTATCTTTTATCGTGTGAGCAGGTGAATAGGACTGGGTCCTTGAGATGCCATTCCTGCAGAGTGGCTTCCGTTGCTGCATCATAACGCCTGCTTGGAGCCATAAGCAGAGATCACCCTCTTCAGTGAGAGGGGTTTAAAAGAGCAATAATATGCCAACCTCTTGACATTACTTTGAGTAGTAGCAAAAGAGCTTTCTCCTACCAGTGGAGAATTATATTAAATGGACAATATCCCAGTGTCTGTCTCATCCCTGCCCCTTCCATGTAGCTTTCATGGGGTAATGCAGAACTTAGATGTCACTTTTCCAATTCAGCAGAGGGCACTCTGGTACAGGAAACCCTAAAATATCTGTCTTGAGGAGGTGGTGGTGAAGTGCATGCTGTGTAAAACCTGCTGTAGACACTTAACCAAGAAGATACTGTCCATACTACAAGGCTCGCTGGACTCTGACAGTGTTTATTTGTAGGGTTATAAGTCAAAGTAATGAAGTGCTAACTTTATAACTAAACCTACACCTTTTTTTAGGCCAATAAGACACTTCAGCGAGATCTCAGCCACAGGTGGGAAAAGCAAGTAATCACATTCATATTTTTATTTTATTTTATTTTTTCCTGCCTCATGCTAAATGTTCTAAATTGCTCCTGCCTGGGTTTCCAAAGGCTTGAGGTTTTAAAGATCTTAAACTGAGAAATGTCTGTCCTTGAATAAGGATTGAGAGAAACTACTAATCTTAAAAATAATAAAAGAAGACACATCTCTTTAGACGATAGTGGGTGCCTGTTCACGCAGTAAAGGGGTGAACACCCTTCCCTGATGCAGCGTCTGGCTTTCCTGAGCTGTTCTGGTGTTCCTTCTCAATCAGTCCATCCCTAGCTAACATGCCTGCTGATCTGTCCCATTTAAGCTTAACACTGAATTCCTTTGGAACAGTGAATACTTTCAGATGTTCCTGTCACTTCTTCTCAATTCTTGAATCTGCTTTGCTAGAGGCAGTACTTTTGGTAGGATGAGTAGACAGCACAACTTCACTATTCTAACTCATTCACCTTCTTGTAATTTTTCCTTTCATCTCTTAATCCTTGAACTTTATCCTTCTCACCATCTTGTGGCTTCCGGCATGGGATACTGGAATTACCTTTAATCTTGAATGCCAGGGACATCTGTGATCTAGTGGACCAAGCATAGGGCTATTCATCCCAGCTCTGCAACTGTGTGATCTTCAGCAAGTGAATTAATCTGTCTGTTTCCTCATCTGTAAAATAGGGATAATATTACAAACATGGGTGCCGACTCCAAGGGTGCTCCAGGGCTGATGCTTAGCACCCACTGGCAGCCGAGGTCCCCCCGTCCCCTCCCCCCCGCGCCTCCTGTCTGCTGGCAGCCCCGCCAGTCAGCTCCTCCCCCTCCCTCCCAGTGCCTCCCGCCCACTGCAATCCGGTGTTTTGCGGAGAGCAGGAGGCTCTGGGAGGAAGGGGGAGGAGCAGGGATGGGGCACGCTATGGGGAAGAGGCGGGGTGAGGGCAGGCCTGGGGGTAGAGGCAGGGTGAGCCAGGGGTTGGGCAGGCCCAGAGGAAGTCGGTGCCTATGATTGCAAAGATGGGGTACAGTGCTTTGAGATTTAAGGATAAAAAGCACCACAGAAGTGTTAAAATTACTACTAGAAATGGATCTAAGAGCTGCTACCGTAAATTATCTAACACAAGTATCGCTATTAACGATTTATAATGGGACAACCTACCATGCTGCCCCAGAGGATAAGACATACTTAAAAATGAATTCAGTGTACTTTTCCCCCTTCTCTCTGAATCTGGTTTGGTTTGCGTCCACCTTTTGTCTCAACGTATGCTTAGATTGTAAGATCCTTGGGTCGGGGTCACTTTGTGCATTTGAATGCACACAGTGCTTATTCTTAGTTGTGGCCTCTAGGTGCTACTGCAATACAAATAACTGGGGGGCGGGGTGGGGTGTGTGTGCATGAGTGTGCCCAAGGTAGAATCACTGTTTGCTTTTAATGAGCTATGTGAATACATAGATGCTGACAATTCAGTAACTGGGGCCTGGCTGCAAGCAGTTGATGGGATGATCAAAGCCCTGGATTTGTGTGGCCTGAGATAATGCTGGTGGACCCCGCCACAGCTTGCAGTTGAGTATTTTTCACAAGATGGTGCTATGGAGTTTGCTCAGTGTCCATATGCACTGACTAAAACGGAAAGGTGAAACAGCTGACATCACGGGTGCTCAACGTGAGGAGCTTAAGAGTTGCCAACAGTAAAATGTGGGGCACAGAATCAAGATTCAAATAAAATCTGAATGCTGCTACCCATCTTTTTTCCAAGTACTTATTTGTATGACTCCAACCACTGTGTCACAGTGAGCAAAAGAATCCTGCAAACACAGGGATTCCTGTCATTGCAAAATCTCTAGGTAATATTAGGAACTACTAAGGAAATGTTTTGCTTTTTGTTCTTTCTCTGCCACCCCTTTGTCTCCCCTGCTATAGTGTATCTCTCCCTCGATAGCCAAATGGCCAACCAGCTGCTGCTAATAAAAAAGAGCAGCTAAAGAAATAGTGTGCCAGAAAAAAATGTTGCTTAGTCTTAGTTTGTGGAAGGAGCAGCTGCCACTGATGGGATGATGTGGCCTCACTTGCCAGATCCAAATGTTTTTAATTAAAGACAGAGTAATTATACTGCTGTTGATAGGATTCTTGGGCTCCAAATTAGAATCTCCAGTTAAGTAATTAACAGGAAAGTGGGGCCAGAGGCAGAATTTTGCTGATAGGTCCCACCCTGGTTAACTCTTTCAGAAGATGAAGGATAATTTGGTCTGCCTTATAATCAAAGTGAAATGAGTTTGTGCTTGTTTTGTACAGGTATATAGTTGGCTGAGATAATCATGTGCCTTTTCATTTGTGATCACCATGTAGATGCTGTCCTGTGGAGGATGCTTATCTGTCATGGTTCAGGAAAAATGTGACTGGCTTTTAAATGGCAAACGTTGACTGTAAATTCATTAGCATTTCTTTCATGAATTAAAAGTAGTGAAAGCTTCTAGATCCTTCCATCACGCAGCCTAGCTGCTGTGCTGCATACTCAGTGATTAGAATTGATTGAATCTTGCACAGGCAGACACAGTCCTGGTTGGAGTGCCTATTGCCTGCCAGGATTTAATGTCTGTTATTACCTCTGAAGCTGCTTCCCCTATTTCTCTCTCCACTACTTTGTAGGGCATTTGGGAATTCACACCATAAATTCAATAGCCATTTCCCCTGGCATTTGGTCCTTTTGGCAACCTTCCCACTGATGAAGAAAACTTAGCTTCTTTAAGGAAATATTTTAAAAATCTTGGTCACAGAGAAGCCTTCAGAACCTGGTAGCCCAGGCACTCTGACTTAGTATCCTGGAAATTTTGCCAGCCCACATAACTACTAAGCTGTAAGTCTGACCCTTTTCCAGCCACAGTTCAATATATTGATTAGGTAGTAACCCCAGGAGCCTGGAACAGTCATGACTGGAATAGAAAACGATGTAAAAGGCTGTCTGACAAATAATTCTATTTGCCACAGTCACCGCTGTGCTTAGAAGCCCAATGGGTTCACTTGCCCATAACTCTTTAAAAAGCCCACTAAATGCTGAGGTGACTGAGCTAATTAATGAGAATTTATTGCAGCCTGCATGAATCTCTGGAAGAAGTAATAACAATGGCCATGTGGCTTTTGTCTTATGCTCATTGTTGTCCCAGGACAATTTAGATGGCTGGGCAGTGAGAACTGTTTGCTGGGGGTGGTTCAGATATAAAGTGTCTCCCATTGGGTGCATTATTCTGCCTTGTCTGATGTGCTCCTTCCACGCTCTTAAAGCAAAATGGCTTGCTTCTGCCCAGGTTACTAGTTGGCCTGCAGAGCAGTGGGATACAAACATCCATCTGGGCTAGGGTTGGTTTCTCTCTTCCTATCATTTGACAAATAACTCTAGTGCATTTTAGAGCTTTCTTGCCTCCGCTTCTTTCAGTAAAAGCATCACTGCATCTCCTCTAGTCCGTTTCCCCCACCTGCACGACCTCCTCCAAACCCTTGCTTTCCAGATAGGAACTACTGGGCTGTCTTTTATTCTGCAGCTATTGAAGATTGCAAATGTCTCGTTTACAAATCTGAAGATGCGAGCATAGGAAAATCCCCAAAGGATTAAGGGGAGCGATCCTGACAGGTCTAGTGGAATCATTTATTTGGTTTGTGGATCACTTATCTGCAATCTCATTCTAGTCTCCATCCTTCACAACTAGAACTGTGAGGGGAGAGGAAGGAGATAGCAATACAGTTTTGTAGATTACCTACCCTTCCTACATTGCGACTGTCATTTAAATTCTCAATAGCTATACGTGGCCCTCTGTTTATACTGAAGGGTGACTGGGCTTAAAGCCCTCTCTGTCTCTCCAGGAGGAGAAGAAAATACAGCTGCAGTCTTTGTTCTGCCCCTCTCCTGTGTATATGAGGAGGGATCTGGAACTTGGTGCAGTCTGGTCACGAACCGTTAGCAATGTTGCTGAAGCACTGCAGCATGCCATAGTTGGCAGCAGTATTAGAGGAAATATGTTGCAGCTAATAGCTGCCGGGCACTGTTCCTTTTGTGCTGTGCAGTGGGCAATAAGTTCCCGCACACTTGCCCACCCCTGCCCCATGGAAAAAAAACTAGATCACCCTCCACATTCAGACTCTACTCCTGTTGCCACAATACATAGAAACACTGCAAACCGATGGGCCCGATCCTGCAAGCTGCTGAATGCCCTCTACTCCTAACAAATTCAGTGGGTGATGGGAGCTTTGCAAGATCTGACCCTAAGACACCTCTGCAGGTCTTTGTAAAAAACAAACCGCACTCATGGATGTACACGATCATCTAAAATCTTGAGAAGAAACAGCCTGGCGCTAATAAAGCATCTAGACCATAATTGTTATCGGCACTGGAGGATATGAGTTAACATTAATAAGGGTAGTAGGGCTGTATTGATTCACTGTGGTCTCCAATACTGCAAATACAGGTGTCAAATACCAGTCTAGGCTGTAGGTTGTATGACTGCCTTATGTTTGAGATGATAAAATTGTTTATCCTATACTTTGGGCTTGCTTTCTCATGAGTGTGCACCTCTTAGATTAGGTGTTTGGGATAAAAGCTCCTTTTGTTGTTGTTTTCCCTTAGCAGAGGTTAAGGGGATTAATCTATGATCTGTCTGTTGCTTTTGCTTGGTGCCAGAGACAATTGTAATACTCATTTCCAATCCACTTGTTGAATAGATTTCCTTTCTGGCATAGGAATGTACTGTATCTGCAGTGACTATTGGCTCCTGCTTTCCTGAGTTATTCTTTGATTAGACCAGGGGTGGCCAGCCTGAACCCAAGAAGGAGCCAGAATTTACCAGAGTGCGTTGCCAAAGAATCACAGTAGTACTGTCAAAGTTTGACTCAGACTCACAATTTATCAGACCACTCTGTTTTATTAGCAAAGCTGCTCTGCTAATACATTTAGAAGTGAGCCCCCCGAGTGGGGCTTGTCTCTTAATTTATACAGTTTTTTGGAGAACAAGTTACAGAGAAGTTACAGACAAAAAAAGAAAAAGATTTTAGTCACCACCCTTCGCGATCCCTGAGACCAGTCACGTATCTTCAATTACCTGCCACCCTTAACAATCTCCTTTAACAGCTTCCAGTTAACTTAATTAATTGCCCTTCACACCTTCCATTCTGATGCCTGCTTCTTAGACGTGCTGGCTCTATCTTAATTGCTTCTCCATTCAAAAGCTAACTGTCCCTACGTGTGCTCCGCAGATACTTTGTAACATGTTTTGGCATGCCCTCTCATATACAATGTATCCAGCATGTCCCCTTATACAACGTTATACTAATACAATGTTATACTTCCACAATCCCCCCTTTTGGTCAAGGCTACGCCCATGACCAATGACTTACTGGATTCCATACATCAATCATTCTTTTTCATTACTTTCACTGGTGACATTTAACAACATTAGATTAGCACTCTGGTTAGGGGTAACCTGATGGATGGCGTGTCTTGTGCAGTTTTGGATACAACAAGAAATCAATTGAAAACACACAAAGATTATTAGAATTCCAAATAGGATAGTCAGGATTCCTTGAAACAACCAGTTTCCCAGACTAGAGAAATTGAATAAGTTACTTATCCATTTCCACAAGGAACTTGGTTCTTCGTGGGGAAGGTATGCAATTTGCTCCAGATGGCTAGCAAGATTTATTACCTCATTAGTATTATCAGGTATGTATACACAGCATTCTGTTCCAATTAGAGCACAGGTCCCTCCTTTGGCTGCCAGTATTATATCTAATGTCCGACGGTTTTGGAGGGCCACTTATCGGACCGCTCCTGCTTCTTTGGCTAGAGCTTTTAAGCTCTCTTCTGTTTCATTGGCCATGATCTCAACCACTGCTTGTAACCTTAAAAGCCTCTTTGCATGGTGGATTACGCCCCCTACTGGGACTAAAGAAATGCCAACAGCTTCTTCCCAAGTTAGGGGGCTTATGTTATCCACATAACATTTAGCATCTGGCAAGTCCCTCCTTTTTCGCCTGAAATTACGGAGGCAATTTCGTGGGAGGGATTGAAGCACCCGGAATTGTGGGAAAAGCTGAGCAGGATAACAGATACCTGACCAATTTGCTGGTAACACAGTGTAAGCATTTTCCCCACAAACCCAATGATGTCCCATTAAAGCTGGGAAGGGTTGACTGCAACCCTTTGACATGTAAGAATTTACGAAGGAGGAACAGTATCCCCCAAAGGGCACAGGATGGTTTTCACTGGGAGAAGAGGTAGCATTCACATGACATTTGTAGATGGTGCTGTTTTTCCCAGGGAGGCTGTAGGGGGAGCAAGACATTGAATCTTTGGTTTGGTCCCAGGTTGAGAGGAAGTTTTATCTTTCCATACCCGGTTCGCCATTCTCCAACCTTGTTTGAATAGTCCCATACACCATGGGACACGATGTATTGGAGACAGCTGCTCCTCCCTAGATTCAGCCCTGTCCCATTACACACCCAGCACCAGTGGCCCTTTCCTTTCACCACACTTACAAGTTTAGGAACATATGTTTTTCCCAGCCCCCAAGTGTCATTTTCCTTCCATGTCCTTTTAAGTAGATAGGGTTCTCCAGCAAGCTCTGAGGAATTCAAAGGGATTGCCATGGTGGGGATACTAGCTTGTGAGTGAGCTGGGATGTGGCTGCAGACCCAGCAATTAAAATATTCAGGATCTGGGCTATCTGCACCTGTTGTTGGATGAAAGAATTGTCACTGTCACTCTGGATTCCCCAGACCCTCAGGACACAGTAGCTGAGGATTAAGCTTCTCAAAGGGCACATGTTGGAAGCAGGACCCTTTCTGGTTCCGACAACCCCTTTCGAGGGAACCGCAGTCACGGTTTTACGTCCACCAGGCAGCAGGCGCTAGGCTCACTACTGCTGCTTGTTTGTTGGGTCCTGCTGTCTGCTTACCCTCTGCTTCTGGCAACCCTTACGAGAGCGCAGATTGTAAGGTATTGCAGGCTGTTCCTCTTTGTCTTCTGGGGTTGAAGCTGGTTCTGCGTGGTCTTGCAGAGGTGCTTGGTCCCCTTGAGGTGGCACTAGCTTACACTGTGAGGCGTGGATCCATGCAGCGATGCCGGATAATTTCACTGTTGTCTGGGTGGTGAGCAGTACCTGGTATGCACCCTTCCACCGGGGTTCCAAGGCGTGCTTCCGAAGGTGGTGCCGCAGGTAGATCCAAACACCAGGCTCAAGAGTGTGACAGGCAGCAGAGGTGGGTTCCGTCGGCCAAGCTGCTCGCACCAGCGAATGGAAGGAGCTCTCCGCTTGCATTAACCCTTTGCAGTACTGGAGGAGCGTGCTGTGAGTTAGGTTTAGGTCTGGGGCTGGGGTAATAGTGGCCATTGTTCGCATAGGGCGTCCCATGATGATTTCAAATGGACTCAATTTGTGTCTCTGGGATGGGGATGACTGAATTTCCGTAAGGGCCAGTGGTAAAGCAGCTGGCCAGTTTAACCCTGTGGAACTACAGATTTTTGCCAGCTTATTTTTAAGCACACCATTTCGCCTTTCAACTGCCCCTGCACTCTGTGGATGGTAAGGGCAGTGCAACAGGTGGGTGACATGTAATACCTGGTTTAGATGTTGAACAATTTTTCCAGTAAAATGTGTTCCCCAGTCACTAGACAAAGTGGCAGGAATTCCCTTGGTAGGGATAATGTGGTTTAACAGACATTTTGCAACGGACAATGAATCAGCTTTGCTACAGGGAAAGGCTTCAATCCAACCCGAAAACAGACATATTATAACTAAAATGAATTCATATTTCTGACACTTTGGCATTTGTACAAAATCAAGTTGCCAGTGTAGGAAAGGTGCTTGAGGCAAACCCCGGAATCCTTGTGTTACTTTTACAGATTTGCCTACATTGTGGCTTTGACAAGTACACAAGCGGCACAGTGGCGGGTTGCAAAGGAGCTGAAATGGGGAGCCCACCACCCCCCTTACTCATAGCAGAGACCATCCCCTCCTTGCCGACATGTGAAACACCATGTAGCAGGGCGGCTAGAGATGGGTAGAGTGAGAGGGGGGCTACAAAGGTACCGGTGGGCGATCGCCAAAGGGAATCAGAATGCAAAGAGCAACCCAAAGCACTCCAGGAGTCTTTCTCTGTTTCTGGGGCAGAATCCTGGAGCTGAGCGAGATGAGACAGGGATGGTGGCGTTACAGAGACAGAGAGGGGACCAAGAAACGCTTCTGGTGAAGGTTTTATAGTGGCGGCATGTTTTGCAGCAGCATCAGCAAGTGCATTACCTTTTGCCAACTCGGTGTCTGCTGCTGAGTGGCCAGTACACTTAACAATTGCCAAGGCAGACGGTAGTAAAACTGCATACAGGAGGGCGGCAATGTAGGGGCCATTCTTGATAGGGGTACCAGTAGAGGTAAGAAAACCTCGAGCCTGCCAGAGGGTGCCAAAGTCATGCACAACCCCAAAGGCATACCAAGAATCAGTAAAAATAGTGGCAGAGAGCCCCTCGGCTAGAAAGCAGGCACGGGTTAGAGCAATCAGTTCAGCCACCTGGGCAGAGGTCACAGAGAGTAAGGGCGCAGCTTCTGTGGTCTCAGAGAGAGAGACCACAGCGTACCCTGCAAGAAGGTGGCCTTGGTCATTTCTATAACAGGACCCATCAGTGAATAATACCAGGTCAGAGTTAGGGAGAGGTACATCTGAAAGGTCGGGGCGCGGGACAGTGATAGTGGAGACAGTTGCAAGGCAGTCATGGGGTTCACCATCACTAGGTAAAGGAAGGAGGGTAGCAGGGTTTAACTGGGAGCAGCGCTTAATAGTGATATGTGAGGCTGAAAGCAGCAAAAGTTCATACCTAGTGAGGCGAGCAGAGGAGAGGTGAGCAGTGTTGCGTTGCAGAAGGAGAGTTCCCACAGAATGGGGAACCATGAGAGTGAGAGGAGAGCGGAGGACAAGGGACTCAGACATCTCGACCAGGCGCGCTGCAGCAGCTACAGCGCGTAGGCAAGGGGGTAAACCCTGGGCTACAGGGTCCAGGTCGCAGAAAAATAAGCCACCGGGCGATTTCTGTCACTGTGTTCCTGAGTAAGAACCCCGAGGGCACAAGCAGATTGTTCGTGACAGAAAAGGGTAAAAGGCTTGTCATAGTTAGGTAACCCTAAGGCAGGGGCAGAGGCTAAATTCTGCTTAAGGGAGATGAAAGCAGCATTTGCTTCAAGTGGCCATGGCATGGGGTTAGGTACAGAGGATCGAGTGAGTTCTTGGAGTGGTTTAGCCAGAGAAGCATATTGGGGAATCTATTGCCTACAGAACCCTGTCATGCCTAAGAATTTTCTGACCTGGCGTGGAGAGCAAGGCTGGGGAAAGCTAAGGATGGCTTGTACCCTGGCTGGAGAGAGTGTACGGGAGCCCTGGGAGAGAAGGAAGCCTAGGTATGTGACAGAGGTTTGGCAGAGCTGCAATTTTGTGCGAGAAGCCTTATGACCCTTGTTTGCTAAAGCTGTGAGAAGTGTTAGTGAATCAGTTTCTGAGGCAGACAGAGAGGGGGAGCACAGGAGTAAGTCGTCCACATGTTGGATCAGTGTGGATCCTGGTGGGAAAACCAGATCAGCGAGATCCCTGGCTAGGGCTTGAGAAAAATAGGATGGGCTCTCTGTATACCCCTGGGGAAGGGTAGTCCATGTATATTGCTGACCCTTGTAGGAGAAGGCAAAGAGATACTGGGATTCAGAGTGAACTGGGACAGAGAAGAAAGCGGAGCACAAATCTACAACAGTAAAGTGGGTTGCATCTGGAGGAATAGACGCTAGTATTGTAGCAGGGTTATGAACCACTGGAAAAGAAGGTATGACAATACGGTTAATAGCTTGAAGGTCTTGAACAAATCGCCACGATTTGCCATCAGCCTTTTGAACTGGGAGGATAGGGGTGTTACAGGGGCTGGAACAAGGGACAATAATTCCTTGTTCTTTTAATGCAGATATAACTGGAGCAATACCAGCCTCTGCCTCAGGATTCAAAGGATACTGAGACAGGCGAGGCAGAGGTTTGGAATTGTCTACAGTAATCCGAACTGGGTCAGTATTTAATCGGCCCACTTCAGATGGGTGAGATGGCCATAGGGAGGAAGGAACCTGAGAGATTAGGTGCTCTAGGGACGGAGTTAAGGGACAGCAAGGGACAGGAGTGGAGAGGGAAGTTTCAGACAGCAGGGAGGCTACAGAATCACATAAGGAAGACTGAGGGATTTGCAGATAGACACCATCTGGGGAGCAGTAAATAGAACAGCCAAGTTTGCATAGCAAGTCCCGTCCCAGAAGGTTTGCAGGGGTGGAATCAGAGAGGAGGAATGCATGCTCGTCAAAGAGGGGACCAACCTGAACAGACAAAGGTTTTGAGAGGGGAAAAGAGGTAGGGATCTCTGTAATGCCAACAACAGACACAGATTTTCCAGATCGGGGAACCTCAGGCAAGTCAGTGGTGCGGATTGTAGAAAGAGAAGCTCCAGTATCAACAAGGAAAGGGAGAGAGAGATCATTTACAGTCAGGACACATTCTCCAGTGGGGACAGAGGTAATAAGAGAGCTAAAACTTTGTGAGGTTCCCCAGCATCCCGTCATTGTTGGGGTGAAAAATAGGGTTGGGGATCAGCTGGAGGAACCAGCGGGGGGTTCACTTGATTTCCCATACAATTATTAGGTCGTCTTGGACACACTTTTTTCCAGTGTCCAGGCTGTTTACAGTAGTTACAAACCCCAGTTAATCCAGCCCCCCGCCCCCTTCCGCAACCCCGTCCCTGTCCCCGGTGTGGTCTGCTTAGTCCTGAATAATGCTGTATCTGCAGAGCCATTAACTTTTGGGAGGACTGTTCCTCCTTTCCTTTTAAAGTGCGGTGGCAATGCTCTGCTACTGCCAGCAATTTGTCCATGGTTTCAGTCTCCCATCCCACACTTATTCGTTTTAACATGCTGCCTGTAGCAGGGAGAAGACCATCAACAAATGCATGTGCCAAGGCCCCCTGCCCATTTACATCGGGCTCTTGTATTCATGAATGTTGTAGGAAAATATCAGTTAGCCGGGACCTATAGTCGCCTGGGCTTTCTCCTTGCCCTTGCTTACAGCAACGTATTGCTGTCCAGTTTGTTTTAGGAGATCACACTTTGGGAATGGCTTGATGCAGGCGCTTCCAAAGAGCCATACACCAGTCTCTGTATGCCGAATCTGGGCCAGTACTTTTTATGGTTGAGTGGCGTGCCTCAGCTGGCCAGTCTGCGGCAGCCAACCATTTTTCATAATAACAGGCAGGAGCTAACAATTTACACAGTTGGAGGAGATCTGTCTCAGAGGGTTCATAGGTTTCACAGATTAACAGAAACTCCTCAGCAAATTTGACAGAGTTTTCCTGTGGTTTGGGAAAACTTTTAACTATAGATAAAAGTTCCGTACGAGTCCAGGGCTTATAATCCCATATGGACTCACTTTCTCCCATCTTAAGGACTCGTAAGGGTGCCACAACAGTTTGATCAGAGTCTCTCATTAACCTCCCATCAGGTTCTCTTTTCCAAGAAGAGATGTCAAGAGAATCTTTGCAGTCTGCTTTGGATTTCTTCTTCATAATATTTTGCAGAGCTGCGAGGCCAATGAGGGTATCTTCTTCACTTTCATTATCTGTAGTCACTGAAGATTTTTCCTTTTCTGATTTCTTATTTGTGCAGGAGTATGATGGGGGTCGGGTTTGATCCGGATCATTGCACAGGACTTGGCAAAGGGGAGCGCTCGGACTAGTGGTGGGAGAGACTGCATCCAATTGAACTGTTGGTTTTTTGATAGAATTTTTAAGAGAGGTGAGTTTTGACTCAGTCCATCTACGATTTGCCTCTTCCCACCACTGCATGAAGCAGTCTACTTCTCCTCTCTCCAGTTTGGTTTTTGGGAGGACGAGTTTGCTTTTTAAAGCGTCCACTCGATCCTTGTCCCAAGAACCTAACAGTGGCCACTGTAATTTGGGGTTCTCTAGAGCTAATTTGGACTATTTTTCAAGAAACCTACAAGAGTCCGGACCCCTCCTAAAATACATAAAATAAGCTGGAGATCCCTTAGGGAACTGTCCTACCTTAGACTTCTGATTACCCATCCAGGAGGACTTCACACAGCACTCACACAAGAAGGAAATTCGGGCTCAGCAGAGCGGTACCCGGTGCAACACACAGAAAGGAGCCCACAGGCTACTGCCTCAACTGCCCTTGCTTTCACACCAGGGTTTATACCCAAGGCGTGGTGCGGCTGCAGCTGTGCAGATTCCACTTACTCAGACCGTGGGATGGGGACCCCTTGGTCAGCCAGTCTCAGGACAGAGATGGCTCCCAGATTCACACACACACCACGGGGAAGACACAAAGACAAGACAGTCCTCAAACCGGTTAAAGCACAAAAATAATAATTACCTGAGACGTCTGATTCCAGAAGCTGGATCCAAAGACCCCTACCCGAACAGAGTGGGAACCAACAAGTTCAATGGCGTAGACTGCGCTGCTGCTGTGTACCTTTCTGTCTTGTGGAGGATCGCTTGGACTAAGCGTCCAGGCGCCGGCTGCCACGATCGTTCTGCAAGGCAGTCAGAGATCACACAGCCTCAGTGAAGTTGCTTGCCATCTCGGTGGGACCTCCAAATTGTCAAAGTTTGACTCAGACTCTCAATTTATCAGACCACTCTGTTTTATTAGCAAAGTTGCTCTGCTAATACATTTAGAAGTGAGTCCCCCGAGTGGGGCTTGTGTCTCTTAATTTCTACAGTTTTTTGGAGAACAAGTTACAGAGAAGTTACAAACAAAAGAAGAAAAAGATTTTAGTCACCACCTTCGAGATCCCTGAGACCAGTCACGTATCTTCAATTACCTGCCACCCTTAACAATCTCCTTTAACAGCTTCCAGTTAACTTAACTAATTGCCTTTCACACCTTCCATTCTGATGCCTGCTTCTTAGACGTGCTGGCTCTATCTTAATTGCTTCTCCATTCAAAAGCTAACTGTCCCTACGTGTGCTCCCTCAGATACTTTGTAACATGTTTTGGCATGCCCTCTCATATACAATGTGTCCAGCATGTCCCCTTATACAACGTTATACTTATACAATGTTATACTTCCACAGTACACCCCTCTCCCAGCACCTCCCACCTACCATCAGCACCTCCCCCTACCTCCCAATCAGCTGTTTCGTGGTGTGCAGGAAGCTGGGGCGGGGGAGGAGCTTGGGCACGGCAGGCTCAGGGGAGGGGACAGGAAGGGGTGGAGTGGGGGTAGGGCCTGTGGCAGAGCCAGGGGTTGAGCAGTGAGCACCCCCGGCACATTGGAAAGTTGGCGTCTGTAGCTCCAGCCCCAGAGTCGATGCCTGTACAAGGAGCCGCATATTAACTTCTGAAGAGCTGCATGGGGCTCCGGAGCAAATGTGTGTTTATTCTTGAAAATGGAAAATAGTTCAGGAAACTTCCAGTGTATTCTTTGGTATTGGCACGGGGAATTAAATGTCTCTAATGTATCAGGACTGGCACAGCATGCATTGCTTTCTAGTAGTGTTCTTTAGCTGCTTTACTACTGTATGCAGTGTTGTTGTAGCCATGTTGGTCCCAGGATATTAGAGAGGCCAGTGCGTGAAGTAATATCTCTTTATTCCCAGGCCTGAAGAAGAGCTCCGTGTAAGCTCAAAAGCCTCTCTCTCTCTCTCTCTCTCTCTCTCTCTCACCAGCAGAAGTGGTCTAATAAAAGATATTACCTCACCCATGTTGCCTTATACTGTTAATTCTAGGTGCTTTATGGCTTGTCCTTGCCTATTGTATAGTTGTCTGGAGTTGATCTGCTTGTACCCTAAGTTCTTCTATTGCTATTACATAAATATTCTGAAAAGGTCAGACTGATTCAGCAAAAACTATTGTCTACCAACTTGCTTGTCTGTGATGGACAGTCTGACCTTTTTCCGTCTTGTAGCCTGTTACAGCATTTGAAATTAGCATAGCAGGCACTCAGAATGAGACAGAGTTTTGTGTTGTCAGTTTTGATCAATGCAGCTCAGAATATATGTAGCAGGTGCAAGCTGTAAAATGGAAAGGAGATGGAGAGGGAAACTCAGAGGCAAGATGTGCAAGGGGTTTGTACAGAGCCATGAGACACAACTTAGTCAGCATTTGTTGTCTTGCTGTTAAATTTTAGAATCTCTGCTCTTGTTCTCATAGTCACAAGGCTTGCTCAATGGTAGGTTCATTAGAATGCTCTGGGGATCAGAAGTTGAGACCCTAATTGGGGTTTGAAGTGTAGAAGTGTCCTTTACTTAGTGTTCATCCTCCATGGAACTTGAAGCCAGTGCTGCTCTGAGAATCCATACAGATGGCACAAAGAGTGTCCTTGATTAGTCTCTCTACTCCAGAAGCCAAGTGAGTTGTATTTGTGAAACATCCAATCTCAGACCTGCTAACAGGGATTCAAATGTGGATCTTGCCTGCTGACTTCTTGATTGCTGTAGCCATGTGGAGGCAGTCAGTAAACTCAAAGACTAGGACTTAATGGTTTTCCACAAAGGTGGCTTTTTCTTGAGCTCTGTGGCTCTGGTTTTCTATAGCTCAGTTGTTGACAAGTCAGGTACTTTTTTGTTAAAGAAAAAACATGTTGGATGTTTATTAATGGGAAAGATGCAGAAAGCGCTAGCTGTTCCTAAATCAAGGCCACTCATAGCTTGCTTACAATTTTATGAACCATCCATCCATACACCCACATTTGCTCCCTGGAAACTTTCCATTTAACAAGTTAGATGAGTGTTGGTGAATCTTGAGTGTCATGCGGACTAGAAGAGTGCAACTACAATCTGCTTAGGCTGTGGAGTTCTTGGTCACTAGATTTTGATACTAGTCTGTCACTTTAAATCCAATTGGCATGGTCTTAGCTGTGCTCAGTGTAGTGGGAACTTAGAACACAGCTCTGCGTCCAGGGAGATGGCCAAAGGTGACACATTTGACTTGGAGGCCTTTCCCATTAAAAGGTACACTTCTTGTCACAGCTGTGACAACATTGCTGCCCTAATGATTCTGCATTGCTTCCCTGTTAAGACACAGACTTTGTTGGATGCATAATGCTGGACAGTGCACTCTGGAAGATGTTACATAATGTGTGTGTCGGGCTAGTAGATCCCAGTCTCCCTAGATGTGTCTGCCTCTTTTGGTTAATGGTTTGTGGGCAGTCACAGTGTGTGCACAGACTTATATGCACCACGACACACTTTGTACATTTGACAGGGGTAAAAGGAGAGATCATAGGGAGCCACTAGCATTAGTTCTGTGTATTTTTGGTGCAGGGAGAGAACATGGTTTTGAGCATGTATTAGGGAGCTCTCCTTCCTATATATAAAAATCATAAATCCACACCACCTGCAACACAGCACTGGTGTGCCCTGCACATCAGGTCGCTTTATGTCTGTTTCTTGATTCATCTCTCTTGCACTGTAATCTGGAAACTCTTTGCTATTAATAGGGAAGGCCTTAGAAATGTGGGTTTTATAACATTGGATGCTTCAGCTTAGACAACACTCTTACCCAACCCCAGCCACCTTCATGATATTATACATAGACTACAGTAGGTAGGTTGGTTCATCTGAGGAAGTGAATTTGTGTTGTTGTAGGTTGCAATCTCCTTTTTTTAAGAGGAGTTCTTCCTGTATTTTCACTTGATGGTGGCCATCTTGCTGACAATGATAGGTGTCATCATTTATGACCTTATTGGTGAAGGGGAATGAATGCTCATGGAGAGCAGTGTATCAGCAGAACTTACCCGTCAGAAACTTAAAACCACTGAGTTCTAGACTTAGAGCTATGTAAATAACTTGGTTGGAATCTCTGATATTAAAGGTTGCTTACAGGAGATGTCACAAATGTCACTTCAGGTTGATTTAAGGATGCCACGTCTGGTTAAACTTAAAATCCGGTTAAGTTTAGCCATTGCAAAAAGCGTTTCTTGCCATGTAAACCTTTAAGATGCTGCCTGAACTGACCGAGTGTAGCTTTCTTGGTAGACACTAAACACATCTTCTGTAAACTGGACAGATTTGCCCTCTTCTTTGAAGCCTGCATGGAATCCTGACCGGCAACCTACATTATTCATTTGCTTTGAAAGCAAATTATATCTGTGTACACTGCTAATGTATGTTATAGCGCTTGGGACCCTTTGCCATTCTCGAGGTCACTAAAGCACCAGGAGCCCACGTGCATCATTCCTGCACCACCTGTAAGAGCCTGAATCTCAAACCAAGTTTGACAGTTGCTCCATCTGTTGCTGATCTCCATTCCGATTCACATCAGTATGTGCTGCATTCAGTCAGAACCTATATAACTTTTCCAATCAACAAGCCGTTTAGCTCCAGGGCCTTAGCTTATACAGTTTGACTAAAATGCAGAGATCTGTCATGAGTGCTCTGTGGCTGCCTATTGCTACAAATACCACTCTTAAATTATGGCTGGAGCATGACTGATTGGTACAGGAAAAAGCTTCACCACTGTGATTTTTTTACCCCTCTTGCCTGACATAGTGAACCCTGAAGCATTTCTGAGAGAAACCCAGATTAACCATTCTAAGACTTTGCCATTTTACATTCCACGCATCCTGAACTGGCAGAGCTGGGCTCAGTGACTTTAGCTGACACTGTGGATAAAGTGTTCTGATGTGCTTTTGATCCATCTAGCTTCACAGGGTTTGTGGTGTCTTGATATGCAGAGTACCAGCGCATATCCCTAAGTTAGTAAAAATCCTCCTTCGTATACCCCATCTTGTCTGAATGAACCCAGTGGTGATCAGTCACTGGTACATATGACCGCTTTAAGACTAGCAGCTGTGTTAGTCTGTATCCGCAAAAAGAAAAGGAGGACTTGTGGCACCTTAGAGACTAACAAATTTATTTGAGCATAAGCTTTTGTGAGCTACAGCTCACTTTATCGGATGTATGCAGTATTTTCTACTGCATGCATCCGATGAAGTGAGCTGTAGTTCACGAAAGCTTATGCTCAGATAAATTTGTTCATCTCATATGTACCATAGAGACTTTCTTTTGGTGATGCTGGTTGGAGTTGGGGAGAAAAGAGGAGGTGTGAGGGACTAGGTTTGCCATGTGTTCATGGCACATGAGAAATCTTAACATGCGCCAGCATGAGCAGACCATCTTGCCCCTGGGGCTTATAGGAATGCAGTGGAGACAACACAGTCTACCCTTAAGGAGCGGGAAAAGTGCAGCCATAACAGGTGTGGGAGACTGAAACAAAAGTAATCAGGAACTGGTGCAGATGTGCTAGCTGTCTCATGACAGCAGTCTAACAATCGGGTAGACAGGGAATTTGGAGGGGGGGGGAGGAAGGAGGATTTGGGATATCTAACTAAAACGTGTTACATTAAAAGTTTCTGGCTTCTAGATTCATGCTGTTTCTGAGTTCTAATCCTAGCTCTGATCCAGACATTTTTTGTGGCATTGGGCACACCTCTCTGCTTCAATTTTTTGTTCATAAAATGGCAATATTAATTTACTGATCTGCCTGCTGTTGGAAGATTAAAATGTTTGAAATGCTATAAGGTCTAGGTAATGTATAAAGCAACAGCTTTAGAAATGGAGATTTTTTTTTCTAACAACAAAAAATGTGCTTTTGGTCAGTGGAGAAAACAAACCTGCATCTTTTGGCAAATCAAGAGGCTCCTCATATTTGAAGAAGAGACTCATTGCTCTGTACAGGCTGAAAGAACAGAAAAGAGAATACATGCTAAACTGCAAAACTCTGCTGTTTTGCTGTACAGAATGCCAAGGGAGACGTGCCTTTGCAGTGGAGTAAGGATGTAGATGATAGCCAGCTGCAATGTCGTAAAACATGACCCTTGGGCCATGAAGTACACTCTGCCCTTTCTGGGGGAAAAATGTTTGTGGTGGCTTCATGTTCCCCTTAGGTCTAGGCAGTGGGGTTCCCCATTAAGGACCCGAGACTGTGTTAGGAACTTATCCAATGAACGGATCAATCACTTGTATTACGTCTTAAGTATCTTGTCTCCTTTAGGAAAATTATTTGATCAAGCAAAAATTCCTGGAATCTGGAGTGCTCCGTACTAATTGTCAGCTCTTTCCTTTTCCTGTTCTCTGTCCCTTTTTTCAACAACCACAGTAATGTGTGAGTGCTACTGCATGAACTGGAGAATGATTCTACTCTGTAGACTTGTGTGAGCTGGGAGGGAGGCAGGCTGCCCTCTGCAGCCGTCCATATTTCATACAAAGGAGACTCAGGTTGCTTCCCTGACTCTGCTGACCTTGGACAGATGCATCTCTAAGAAGTGAGCATGAGGTGGGGTCAGTTCTTAGATTGGTTATGTTCAAGGCTCGCCTAACCTGATTTTGAAAGCTGCATCAATAAGATGTTCAGAAGATGTAATAGACCTTGCGGGTTCAGCTGGTGAGACAACTTCACCCCATGGGAGTTGGCCTATGACCAGAGTGGTCTAAACCAAGTACTAAATGGCACTGCCCTTAGTATTTCACCCTACAGGACACCTGCCTAACAATAATGGGACCCACAATAATGAAGACAAGTTTAGATCATGGATTGTAAACCCTCTGGTAAAGTTCCTCCTGTCTTTCAGCTTATCCCAAGCTATTTCCTCTGGCTATAAATGTGTATTTCCCCACTACAGTACTCTCTCATTCCTCACCCCTCTGAGCAATTTTTTCCTTTTCTCTGTTGCTTGCTAAGGACACTCAGGAGCGCAAGCATTGCTTGCCATTTATTGTCACTGAACTGCTCCATGAGATCCAGACTTTTCTCTGCTCTGAAAACCACTACACATTGTCTCTTGTTTAGTAGTGGCCAGCTCCATTTAAAAGCCTAATCAGATCCTCCAGAGAATGTGGCAGAAAATCTGGTTTATAATTGACACTGTTAACCTGTCCAGGGTCTGCATTTTTTTAAAATGCTCAGCTCTCCCTTGAGGGCTTGTCTACCTGGGGAAATGTACTGCTGTAGTTACACTGATGGAATACCCTGTGTAGATACTTATTTCAGAACAAGTGGCTTTTTCTGGTTTAGCTTATGTTACTGTGCATAATTATACTGGCGTATTTCCCTGTGTAGACAAGCCCTGAGAGGCCTGTTATTTAGGTGGCTAGTATTAACATGTTTCCTAATGGCCTTCTGTGTTCTTTCCACATCAGCTATTATCCTAGCAAAGCTGAAGCTGTTCAGACATTGCTACTTTATGGTGAGTAAGAAACTAATATATATATGTATGTCTGTGAGCAGGGCTTGAAGTGAGTAAAAATGGGTCAGAAAGCCATTCTGGACCTACTTCGGTGGATTATTATTTAGATTATTTCAAGAACACCTAGAGGCTCCAAACGAAATGGAGGACATATTGTGCTAGTTATTGTAGAGAGACAGTAAGAATGGTCCCTGTCCTGAAGAAATCAGTTTATTGAAATTCTTTGCTTTCAAAAAAATTCATATTTTCACCTGTCTTCCTAAAACTGCACAAAGTTCTGAACCAATAGCTGTAAGAGGTGTGACTCACCTACAGAATGTTGTTGTTGAAGCTTGAGGACAACTTATATATTTGCACTAAGGGCTGGTCTACACCTTAAAATGTAGACAGACATAGCAACGTTGCATAGCACTGTACCTAACCACCCCTGCAGATGAAACTAGGTCCCCAGAAGAATGCTGGTTGATCAAGCTACCTCCCCTCGGGTAGGCGAATTACCTTCAGTGACAGGAAAAACCCCTTCTATAGCTGTAGGAAACATCTACGCTATGGGCACCACAGCAGCATAGCTGCGGCGCCTGTAGTGTAGACATGGCCTAAATGTTCTTAACCAGATGTCTGAATAGCCATAGAAGTCAGAGATGGAAAAGACCCCTTAGGTCACTGTATCCACTTCCCGGTGCCATGCAGAACTATTCCCTACAGTCTCTTTCACCAGGGTGGTGTTCAGTCTAATTTGTAATGTCCTTAGCAATAGGGTTGGGAAAGAGTGTGTAAGTACCTTAGGGTAAAGGCAAGTTGAGAACAGTCAGATACTTTCAGGTTCATGGTGATGCCATGCTCTGGCACCTTGGCAGGCTGTTAAAACTCTCCTCTCACTTTTTCAGCTGAAAATAACTTGCCTTCTTTCCCTAGTGGCAGTATCCCCTTGGCTGTCTTTAAATTGGGTCTGACTATTTGTAATATTTACTAACCTTCCTCCGGAGACAGACTGTGCTTTGCTGACTGAACTGTTGGGCTTAGAACAACATAGTATAAACATACTAAACATTAAGCTTGGGGCCAAATTGTGCCTTGGGATACATGCATGCAGTTCCTGCTGAAGTCAACGGAAGCTGCGCGCACACATCCCAAAAGAGAACTGACCTCTAAGTAGTTTTCACTTGCCTGCTTTCAAACATTTTTCATAACCCATAGGGGTAATAGACTATGCTCTTGATTTTGATACTCTATGGAAACTCTTGTATCTTCCCACTGAAATGTAAGGGACTCTATTTTATATGTTAGTAATAGGTTGAGTCATTTAGATTTCAAGTCACAGAATTGTTGTGTGTTAAATAGTGTCATAACCCTAATGAGACATATTTCCCAGGTAACTCTTTGCTTGAAATATTTCTCCATGAAATAAGAGGTTATAAAAAGATGATGCCATCATTCTCACTCTTGCTCTTGTCCCCTCTCCTCCTTCCATAGATTGTATGTTATGTTTACGTCACACTGGTCATTCCAATTCTCATCAAGTTTGCTGTTCCATTCCAGTGGAATTGGCTCTACCAGGTATCTTACTGCCAAGGGAAAATTTTATACACTCTCTGAATCTCTCTTTCACATTCATTTTTAACTGTAAGTAAATAAAAAATCAGAGGTGCTTTTCCACATTGTAGTATAACTTCTCAAAGCCTGCTGCTGAGGTCTGATTTCTGCCAGTCTTGAGCACTGGTAACTCCTAAGGGCTTGGGGGAAGGGAAGAGGCTAGAGTTTAAGTTTCATGCTTGTCCTGCGAGGCTGCTGGATTACACATGAGACGTCTGACAGTAATTGTATTATTAAATTTTTGTTTTTCGATTTTTAAAATGTCTGAAGGAAATTAATCAGGAGTGTACAAAGGGAAAAAAGTTAGGCCCTGGATTGCCCTGTGGTAATTGAAACCCCTGGGAGCCAGTCAAATGAGCTTTCACTTCTCCATCTACAGTTTTTATTTGCTTAGTGACTTTAAAATGCATGATTTCTTAAAGTATAATCCGAGCCACCATGCAGGGATCTTTGGAATACATTAACTGTTGGTGGTGCCAAACAACTTGGGGAACATCTCTTTCCCTTAAGCAAAGTCTTGCTCTAGTTTAAAAGCACTGAAATGACATTTGGAAGTCTAACTATATTTAAAATGACAGGGAACGCAGTAAAATCAGAGGGCTAACATTCTTTGTCCAGGGATTAACAGCAGTAAGGCAGGAGGGACACTTTGTTGCATCTCATTCATAGGATACAGTATTTAGTGACCAAGAAGCCTTTATTAGGTTAACGTGTCATAACAATATGGGGTCATGAGAACAATCTTCAGTTTCCTGTTTTACGTGCAGCTGTTGGATGAAATGACAATGTTTGTGTTTTGTTCTTACGGGGTACAAGTTCTGTCCGGCATCAGATAACCCTTACCTCCCTCTCTCTTAGGATTATGAAGATGACCTGAAGGTGGAAGCTGTGTAAGTACGTTTTTTCCTCTTCCTCATTGGCTTTGACAACTTAGTGTTAGAAAGACAAGCTGGTTGCACTTTTCTTCTGAGGAGGTTTGTTCTCCCGCCCAATATTTGAGGTCAGCCTGTGTGTGTAAAAATACACTTGGACTCAAATTCAGTAGCTGTCTAAACCACTGAAGAAGCTTATGGTACGCCTATGCACCTCAGAACTGGATATTATAGTAGTTTGCAACAAGTTAGTAGGATACTTAATAGTGTAAAAAATGACATGCATACCGAAATCTTGCACTAAACATCCAAATTTATGGACTCCTAAAGTTAGCAGCCTAAGGGCATGTCTACATTGCAGACTGAGGTATGCTGCTCTTCTGATAGACATACTTACACTAGCTTTCCATGCATTATCATGGGTAAAAATTGCCAGGTAGGCATTGTGGTACAGCACGGGCTAGCCACAAGAGTACATACCTGGGGTCCCTGCTGTGCTTGTGAAGCCTGTACTGCCACATCTACACTGCTGTTTTTAGCAGTGCTAGGGCAGGTATCTGAGCTACAGTTGTACCTCAACCTGCAGTGTAGACATGCCCTAATTTTGTGGTGCTAAGCAACTGAAGATCTATGAACTTCCACTGGAGCTGAATGCTCAGCACTTCTGAAAATCAAGCCCTAAATGAAAAAGGTCATCTCTTCCCTCCCCACACACATAATGTGTCTTTGGCCAAATGCTCCTGTGTTCTAAAACAGTGCTTTTAGATGTGCATGCCATACCAGGATGAAGTATCAGCTTGGTTTATCGCTGTGGGTTCACAGCCGTATAAAGGTGACTGAAAAGGCTAATGGCTCTCACGGTCTATAAACGATAGCCCAATTTCAACCCTTCTGCTTCAAGATGTTTGATTTTCCTGGACCTCTCTCTAAAATCTTGCCAACATAGCCACATCCAATGGCAATGCTGGCCTTCCTCGTGTCCCCTGCATGCTCTAGCAAACACGGGCGGGTCGGCAGTATGGCTACTATATGTTCCCCTCATATTTTGTGCTTGTTTGAGGCTTACTGTGCTGACAAGGCTTCAGTGCATCCAAAGCTACACCTGATTCTCAAGTGGCTGCATGTGGACTTGGAGAGATGATGGTTTTTGTATTTTTGTTGTTGTTATGAGAGTACAGTGTTGATCTTGAATACGAGCCACTGGGGTAACTTAACTGTGCTATTTTTGGCTTCTTATGAACGCTTACATAGGGAAAACATTCTTTGCCTGGGCTGAGCAGTGTTTTTGGGAATTAAACCCCCGGCTCCAGCTGTCATGCCACGTCCCATTGATGGCAGTAGAATTAACTTGGGCCAATCCTTAGGAAATCCCTAAGTCAGCCATCAGAGTGGAGGAGTTGTTAATTGACCTCCAGCTCAAAGATCAGAGATTTCAAGATCCAGATCAGCTCACCTTACTAGAGTTTTATAGTGTATAACTAGTGCTGTGTTCTTCCAGGGGTTCCTGTCAGCCCCTTGCCCTGAGAATTCCACACAGGCATACTTTCCATGGGGCCACTAGGTGCTATTTTCTTCATCCGCTGGAGAGTTGCTAGAGCATGTGATGTGTGAACCTTCCTCCCTCCCTTGAAGTTGAGCGTGTGGCTTTGATAGTGCAGCCTTGAGCAAGTGTCTGGTCTGGGGAGCTAGACTGCTCTCCTCACCCCAGCCAGAGTATTGTGCTCCCACTAAACTGCCAGGCTCAAAGGCAGTTGCAAATGAGATCAGAATTCTCCCTGTGAGAGTTGTAGTCTGGAATAATCACAAATAAAGCTGGATCTCAGCCCAAGCTGCCTTCCCCCTCCAGTGTGACAGTCTCAGGGCTAAGGTTCAGAAATGCTTCTACTTTTCTGTAATGGAATATGCCATAAATTCATCAAGTTGAAAAGTACTGAATGTAATTTTAATTGGCACAAAGTCAGTGGCCTTTAATTCAGTGCTGCATATTATCCTTCTCTGAATTATTTCTCATAAATTGGGTGCAGGTCTGCGGTGCGGAGGGTAGCAAGGAATGCTTTCATATATTGGGAATGAGGGTAAAGGGGAAGAGCAGGGATAGTGAAGTACAGTTTCTATAGATGTTTGATTCTATCATGAAAGTCTCAAGGTTGTCACTAACCTTAGATCTGTTCCAGTCCATCTAAGTGAAGGACAGAATCTGGTCCTTTCCTAGAGGCTTGTACAATAGAGTGGTCTCCCTAAAGGGACAACAGCGTCCATCACCTATGTCTGTTTCTTTTTTTTACCTGCTCTTTGTAACAAAGTGATTCCTAATATGACTGAGATCAGAGAAATAATTTCTCCTTGTGATTTGTTCTCTGCATTTGACAGCATGGGTCATGTACCCCCACTTTCCCATGTATATCAGTTTCTCTTGTTTGACTGTCCTTCAGGCCACATGAGTTTAAAACCTTTTCAATTATTTAAAAGAAACAACAACACAACATCATCAGAATTGGCAAGAAGATTTAGGGGTAGGTGTGATACTTGAAACCACTACTTAAATCACTCTTTGAAACTGACTAGACTGCATCCCTTCAAGGGTAGGATGTTCACAGTGGTCAAAACTTCAGTGGAAAAATGTGACTAGCTTGTCCGGTGTCAAAGCACAATTCTGGCTTATGCTTTTTCAATAGCTTCATCCTATAAACTGGTCCATTTCATAGCTTTTGGCTATTGTATAAATGAAATTGTTCCCCACTTGGAAGAAGCAGGGAGGAGAGACATAAAGTCAAGAGTACAATCAGGCCTGGTTTAACAGGAATAAGAACAACTGGGTGACTAGATATAGGTAAAGTGGGGATATGGACAAGTTCTGATTAGGCTGGTCTCCAGCGTAACTAGACAATCTGGAGCCATTACTGAACTGTCTCAATGACTTAAACAAGTTTAATAAAACATTCAAGAAGTATCATCTTAGGTGCTTGCAGTGTTCACAGTCTAGTTGGAAGGGCCTGCAGGGATCAGTTTAGGTTCTGGTCAATATCTTCATCAGTTATTTAGATAATGGCAGAGAGTACACTTATAAAGTTTACAGACAATACCAAGGTTGGGGGGATTGCAAGTGCTTTGGAGGATAGGATTAAAATTCAAAAGGAGCTGGACACACTGGAGAAGTGGTCTGAAGTAAATAGGATGAAATTCAATAAGGACAAAGGCAAAGTATTCCACTTAGGAAGAAATGATCAGTTGCACACATACAAAATAGGAAATGACTGCCTAGGAAGGAGTATTGGGGTCATAGTGGATCACAAGCTAAATATGAGTCAACAGTGTAACTTCCGCACCCCACAAAAAAAAACAAAACAAAAAAACCATTCTGGGATGTATTAGTGGGCGTGTTGTAAGCAAAATACAAGAAGTAATTCTTCCACTCTACTCTGCACTGATAAGGCCTCAACTGGAATATTATGTCCATTACTGGACACCACATTTCAGGAAAGATGTGGACAAATTGTACAAAGTCCAGGGAAAAGCAACAAATATGATTAAAGGGCTTGAAAAAAAGACCTATGAGGGAAGATTGAAAAAAAGTGTTTAGTCTGGAGAAGAGAAGACTGAGAGGGGATGTGATAACAGTTTTCAAGTACATAAAAAGTTGTTACAAGGAGGAGAGAGAGAAATTGTTCTCATTAACCCCTGTGGATAGGACAAGAAGCAGTGGGCTTAAACTGCAGAAAGAGAGGTTTAGATTTTCTTCCCTTCTTGGATTGTAGGAAGGAGCCGTTTATAATTATAAACGAGCAATTCCAATTAATGTTTTCAGTAGTTAGGCATTTTGTACACTGTTTGTTTTTTATAATCTTACAAGCTTAGGAATCTTCCTATCAATTAATTTCTCTCCAATTTGTCAAGCACTTTTCCTCATCCAGTTTTGAATGGAACTGAAATTAGTATAAAACGCCTTTGCATGTCAAAACACATTTTTATGTTATCACCAACCTCACTGATGTCTGCACAGCTCTGGAAATGATGTTTATTGAGGGAACTGCTGAACAAGGCAGCCTAGTTTTTAAAGTTCTCAGAAATAATGGACTTTAAAATAATTCGAGACCATTCCCTATTGTATTACAACAGTTCTAGGTCTATAAATTGACCAGATTTAAAATGCATTTGATAGTGCTCCTTTTTGAGCATCAAGGGGAAAACTTCTTGTAGAATGTCTTGCATCTACCCAATAAATCATAGCTGTGAGGAACAATAGTGTGTATAATGTCTTGCAAACCTGTCTTCTTCATCATGGTATAACACTGAAGGGAATTTATTTATCATTGTATCTTCTTTCTTCAACTGTTAGGTCCGAGTCATTCTTAAGAGAAATCAAAGTTCAACAGATATTTAAAGAGTAACACTGAAACAGGTATAAGTACCTCCTGTGTAACTGATGTGAATTACTCGGGAGTCAATTCTGCGGTGCCATTCCCCTTTCTGAAGCTGGGTCTATAGTAGGGTTGTAAAAGGTCAAACAGTTAACCGGCAAGCATTAGGCTTACCGTTAACCGGACTTTAACCATTAACCCCAGTGGCTGCACCGGGCCGATGGGCCAGAGCAGCCCCATCCCCGTTAGGCTGGCCAGGCCAGAGCGGCCCCTGACCCCAGTCAGCCAGCGGTACCCTGACTGCAGTGGACCGGGTGGGCTGGAGCAGCCCCAACCCCGGCTGCATCAGGCTGGAGCAGCCCCGTCTGCAGCGGGCAGGCAGGACCGCGGCCAGGCAGCCCGCCGAGCCGGCAGGACCCAGGCCGGACAGGCTGGAGCACCCCCGGCCACACCAGGCCGGTGGGACCCCAGCCCTGCCCACTCTGCACCAGCCAACCGGAACGACCTCGGTTAACGGTTAAATCATCTAATTTTAATAATTTAACCGGTTAACTTTTTAACCAATATTTACATCCCTAGTCTATATGGACTTTGCATAGCATAAAGATTAAAGTCATCTTAATCCAGTGCTTGCCCACTAGGACAGCAGTTCTCAAACTGAGGTCCGCGAGGGTACTCCAGGGGGTGTGAGTGTCATGTCCGGCTTCAGGGGGTCCGTAAGTCATGTCTGGGGCCGCCAGCCCCACTGATCAACTTCTCCCCCTCCCTCCCAGCACCTCCTGCATGCTGCGGAACAGTTGTACAGCAGTGTGCAGGAGGTGCTGGGAGGGAGGGGGAGGAGCAGGGACGGGGAGTGCTCGGTGGAGGGGGCGGGAAGAGGAGGGGCAGGGGTGGTGTTGGGGCCTTGGGGGAAGGGGGTGCGGGGCCTGGGGCTGAGCGGGGATTGAGCTCCCCTGGGGAAAATTAGAAGCCGGCTTGGGGGTCTGCTAAAATTTTTAAATCAAAGTGGGGGTTCTTGGGTTGCTAAAGGTTGAGGACCGCTGCTCTAGGAGTTGCAATGAGATCTTGTCTCTGGTCAGCTGCTTAGAGTAAATCGGGGTTCATGGAACTGGTAGTGGGCCACAGGAACAAAAAACACTAGATCACTAATTTTAGTCACACCCAAGTAGCTGAATTCAAAGCCATTATAATTTAATGGTGGTTAATGGCCTGTATGTAAGAAAATGGTCTCAGTCTGGGTCCCAGTGAACAAATGTCAACATCAGAATACCACTTCCCTAATTGGAAGACTTGCCAGAGGAGCCCAGGATTAAAAAAGCACGAAGACTTGGCTAATTTCTTCTCGGTGGGGCACGTTCAGGTTGGGCTTGAGCAGTGTGGTGAAATCCTGCACTGACACTGCACCAGTTGCATCTGTTTGGAAGTCTTTGCTCATCCACAGCTTCTAGGGCTGGTAATCAGACCCCTTCCACAAGTACTAAATTTGCAAATCTTAAAGAATCCGTTTCAAGACATAAAAGGGCAGATCTGCTAGGGATAAGTTTGAGCAAGCCTAGCAGAGTGACTCAAGTGTCTTAAGTCGTCTGCATCTCGGCAACAGGAAAGCTGGTAGAGCATTGGAAACCTGACAATCAGAGAACTTTTCTTGTGAGCTTTTGTTAGATTAAGGGACTCCAGTGTTTGCTCTGGGACTTTCCATTATTACATCATTGTGGGTAGCTTCCCTGCAGCTCTGCTGGAATTCTCTTCCTCTGACTCATGGGTCTGTTCCATTCCCTTGGCCATCTGGCAGAGGATCTCTAGGAGATTCTCATTCTTCATTCTCCGGCTACATCAGGAGTGAAAGGTTTATGCATTTTTGAAAAGCATAGTGGGTGTTTTTTTGGTAGGTGAAACATAACAGTAAATTTGCCCTTGCATGTCCTATTTTTGTGTTCATAAATATTAAACAAATATTGTTTCAGGTGGAAAATATCAAGGTTTACATGAGCACATGGGGCCATTTGGTTGTCAGTATCCTGACTCTACCAGCTGTGTGCCTGTGATGGCTTTTGCATATGATAGATGCTTCTTATTTTTCTGAAGCTATGGCAGATGATAGAAGGCTGTAAACTGATCTCATAGGGTGTACTTCACCATGTTTTGTTGTTTCCAGTTTGATTTTACAGGTGCAAAGCAAAAACGCCCCTCCCCCCCCCTTTTTTTATGGTGTATGAAAACTGCCAGGCTTTCCTATTTTTTAAAACAAATTGTGCTTGCTTTTTATCCTTACTTGCTACAGAAATGTCCTGATATGTAGATTCAACATCCCCTTTACTCCCGAACCGAGGGAGAGCTGCAGCTTGGGTTTAACGCACTATGAGGTCACCTTGCCAGTCCTCTGTGCGTTGCTCAAATATTCCAGGAAAAAAATCAGAGTTGTGACCTAATACTGTAGCACAGATACTTTACCTTCTGCTTTTTGGCCCACACATGTTTTCAGTGATAGCTTTATGAGCTCTGGCTGTCTGTAAACATAAATGCACATATGCTGTTGGTGATAACGCAAAAAATCAATATACGTGAAATAACTCAGCAGTATTTCAAATGGGCCAGTATTAGGCAGAAGAAACAAACCAGAAGACCCTTTTTATGCCATAAAAAGACAGCATAGGGCACGCATTTCCTACACATGTAAACTCTTGTAATGCAACTCTTAAATCAAGAGTATAAGTTAGGAAATCTTGGCTGTAGGAGATATCAAGGGATTTACTTTTAGTAGCTTTACAAGGAGTTACTTAACCAGAGGACATCTCAGTTCAAGTGTTTATAGAAGAAAGTAGCCTTAAAGATTATAGGTCTTGTTTTCTGCTCAGATACACCAAAATTAATAAGAATTGCACGGGTGTAGGAGAGGGTATAACTGAGAGACCAATCTAGAGACCAGTCCGTTTCTTCCAGACAGGGTCAGCAGCCAGTCTCCAACAGTGAAAAGTGACTTTTGTCACTCTGCTCTATGCTACTTCTAAAGTGAGTTCCGTCAGTTTGTGGGCACTTAGCTGGCACTTTGTTAGACGAAAGCATGCTGCCCGAGATGGTGCAGACACACTTGGCTAAATCCTAAAATGTAAACAATACAGTAGTTTGGGGTGGAGGGGAAGAAGCTTGCTGCTCTCTCTCCCCTGCAATGAATTATTTCTTTAGCTAAACAGACCTTGCTTGTAAACGTCAGATGCTTGAGTGCTGTTTTACAGGTCTGAGTTGAAGTAGAGTGCGGGTGGTGGTGGGGCGGAACCCCACTGAAGTAGGATCAGAGTGGGAGGAAAAGCACTTGTAAACCCTAAGTCTGCTTTATTAAATGGAACTAATGTCTTTTGAAGGTGGTATCCTCGATTTCCTCCTTCCTTCCAGCTGTCCACAATGGCCCTACTAAAATCACCTCTATTTGTGATAACACATTGACACCTTTGCTTTATTTTGTGGTATCCTGAGTTGGTTCTCTTTGCGTAATGGGATGAGCAGCTCTCTGAGGTAGGAGGAAATTGCAGAATCCATACGTTCCTATCATTCTGCCTCTGCACATTCCCCCAAGTCCCTGCTTCAGAACAGATTAATCCATTATGTTCTCCATTAAGTGAAGAAAACAGCTATAAAGCTTTTTCTCATGCTGAGTTCAGCTTCCTTGCTTGATGGCAGATCAACTTTCATTCCAGTTTGCAATATCAAAGACTGGACTCATGGAGGTCAGCTGCTACTATCCTTCCAGTTTTTCCCCTTGTCATTTTTCCTTGGGTAGGACTATAAAACAAAAGACGAGGCAAAAAAGAGGGTCATGAAACAGAGCTATGAAAGGTGGAAAAACTTCTGCATACTTAGCAATTCTTGTTTGATAAATCTGGATTAATTAAGGTAGAGAGAAACAAACTATTCCATAATTTTTGACCACATATTACAAATGTATAGGGCAGTGGGGCCAGCCCTATTACACAGGAGGGCCACATAAACCTAAGCACAACCTTGTGGAGGCCAAACAAATTATACGTATTTTAATAAGATTTAAAGTCCCCTGTATTGATTTATAGTTTAAGTTCAGCTTGTTTCATATGTATTAGGTTGTTTCTTTGTACGGTATTGTCTATTTACAGACTTGTGTAAACTAAAATGATATAAACATGACAACAAAGTGCTAATGAATTGACTCTTAGTATATTGTGCTGAAGCGAGCTGCAGGCCTTATGAAATGCTCTGGTGGGATGTGGATGGCCCTCGGGCCATAGTTTGGGCACTGCTGGTCTAAGGCATCACTTCCTCCTCCTGCTTGTGATTGTTACTTATTAGCTCTGTGGCAACTCCAGGAATTGCTCACTTGGGAAAAATTAAGAAGGAAATGATTTAATATATTTTAGCTACCGTTCAATGTAATTTGTTGCCTAGAGACAGATCAGTGCTGTATGGACTGAAGTTTGAGAGTCTTTGACCTAGGGCCTTGCAGATCAGGACTGAAGTTCTGTGGCAGCCCAGAGACCTAGTCTGAATTGCAGAGTGCCTGGCTTTAGTCAATGTTGTTAATCCCTAGCTTTTGAGGACCCTAATAAGAATTTTTCTGAACTGTTTTTTGGGAAGAGGGAAATCTCTCGCTGTATACTGGGGTTGTAATGGCGGAAGCAATAATGCAGACAAGACCTGGGCATTCTTATCCCCATGTCCTGTAGACTTGCTCTGTGCCCAGTCCTGCCACCAGTGGAACTACACTGGTAGAAAAGCATTTTTATTGGGGGGGGGGGGGGGGAGCAGGGAAATTACCAGCTGTAGCTTGTGTAAACAGAAGCTTATTCACCTATTATCTCTGTGGTGGTGAAGTTAAACAGGCATTATCTTACGAGCCTTTTGAAAAAAGAACTCTTCTTTCCTCTTTTTTTTGGAGAGAGGAGAGATTGCACTGAGCATAGAGACGATAAACACATTTTTGTTTAATCAAACTGTATGGGAAGCAACAGCAGGTTATGGGCACATCAGCGGGTCAAGGTTGCGACTCCAAGCAAGATTGTTGCAACTTCCTTCAGGAGCCCTGTGTGTGTGCGCATTGTGTATGCATAGGAGAGGGAGGCTAACAGGATTTTTACCTGGCTCTCCTTATGCTAAATAAGGAACTTTATGCATATTAATGTGTCAGAAGATACCAATAAATAAAATGGGAGAGAGTACATTATTCTGCAATAGAATAAAAAGATAACATTGAATATACATCAAATTACCGTGTGGGAGGCAGATTATTGTCTCTCTCCTTTACAATGGAGAAGGCCTGATATCGATACCCTGAAGAATTTGTCTGAAACTCAAGGTAATCATCTGACACTGGTGGCATTACTGATGCACCAGATGGGCCTGCATAATATTTGCAGAGTATAAAAAGGTTTTATGGTCCCATTGTCAAATTGTACTGATAGTCCCAGGTTGATATAGGGGATGACTTCTGGTTTTTATCGATATCCTGATTCTCCCCGAATAATTTTAATCGTACTCAGTATGCTTTAATCCAGTATGTTGGATTCTGGACTATAGCCATTGGCGTGATCTGTAGTATAGTTTTTTTTTCTTGGTTAAAATCCTCAAGAGAATGCAGAAGGGAAAATATTTAATACAAAAAGGGTTAATCAAAACATTAAGAACATTCCGCTGCATAAGCTTACTGTTTTTTGGTTTTGTTTTATTTTTTTAAATCAACCACTTTGCTTGGAACTTCAGTAAAAGCCAGTAGCCTCTGGCGTGTCAATTGTGTAGCTGAGAAACGCGCACTGTATTGCTGTTCTCTTCAGTATAAACAAAGATTAAAATACATTCAGTTGCAGCATGTCTAAACTTTTGGTCTTGTCCTTGGTTAGTTAGCAATGTACTCTTCTTTGCAAGAAAAAAGATTCTATCAGAAAACTTTCAATAAGCAGTTTTACTAACAAGCTACCTAAATATCCTTTCCTCCACCCCAGAAAAAAGACTGCAACCAAAGAGCTGTGCAGCTAAGAATGTTTGGAATAGAAGGAGATTTTTTTAGAAGCATTTGTAATTGTGATGGTGCAGTCTTCTCTCTCTCTAGTCTTGAGCCTTCACTGCAATCTGCCACTTTTGTTTTCTTACATCAGTTGGGGTGGCTTGTGGGTGGTTCCTTCTTGAGACAGCTGGACCAGAAACACTTGAGGGTAGGAAGTTGGCATTGTTGCTCTGGCTCCTGCTTACAGATCTGTTTGTCCAAAGCCTTTTTAAGCACACTTTTTTAAAATGAAGCTTGAAAAACCCAAATGGATTAGCAATAGTCTTTGTCACAGCTTCTTGCCAAATCTCAGTGTAACCATCTATGTTTAGAAACTCTGGCGAAAGAACATGCTGAAAGAGAAGCAGCTGCCGTTGGTGCCATAGTGGAAGGGGATGGTCTTCTGGTTAATGGACTGCATTGGAACTCTGGGTTCAGTTCCTAGATCTGCCACTGATCAAGTTACTTTATCTCCCTGTGCATCAGTTCCCCGTCTGTAAAATGGGGATAATTCTTCTTTTGCTCTCATTATTTCTTCTGTTTGTAAGCTCTTTGGGGCCAGGACTGGCTATTGTCTGTCAAATCTTTGCGCGATGGGATCTCATCCTGATCTAATTTTTGGCGCCTCTGGGAAGTACTGTAACACAAATAGAACTAGCTCAGTGCTGACTAGTATTAGAGCAGTTTGAAGTCTAGCTTAAAATGGTTCCAATCCCATATTCTTTGTTTCCTTATAACTTGGAATTAGATCATTTCCCAAGGCGTCCCTTCCTATATGGGTACTTCTTTTAGATAAATGACTGGGCTTTAATCACTTGCCTTGTGTTTGAACCTTTGACTCTTTGTCAGTGCTTCTGTGACTCCTCCAGGTACGCTGGTTCTTATGAGCCAAAATCCTCAGGACTTCTGCCACACACTCTACTGGGTTAAGATGGCCGGTGATGGTAAAGACCATGAACGTGCACTGTAGCAACGGTTCTCAACTACTTCTTCTCTACCAGTACACCATATCCTGTCACCCTGCTCCTTCCAGGACCTCCCTCACACTTAGCAATATGGGCATGGCAGGGTGTTTGTGATACCCTGCTCCCCCCAGCACCGGTTAGTACCTGCCTGGCTGAGAGCCAATGATGGGCAGCTTGGGCTGCGGCTCAACGGATTAGAGAATCAGATGCTAGGGGGGATATCAAAGGCAATGGCTTTTCAGTGAATTCCTGCCCTTGTTGGTTGGCTTCAACCACAGAAGCATTGTCTCCAGAGAAGACACATGTCTTGCAAAACAGTAGGCAATACAAAAAGTGGCGGAAAATTGGGGAAGGCAACATAGGTAATGTTGAGAGATTCCTGTGCAAATCTAAAGGTGTCAGTCGGTGTATATGTTGAGAGCTATGCTTGGGCTGTTAGTGAGAATTGCTGGTGTAGCTCTCAGGGGCCTGAAGCTTTAGTTTCTTCTGAAACCCTTTTTTTCCCTCCTCCAGGGTGGCTACTGCAGGGGTGATGAAAAGCATGGAGACGGTCAAGAAAGTGGTAAATGGTTCAGCGGAGCTCCATCACAAATGGAAGAACACAGCCCAAGGGGCCGATTCACCGGGCCAAGGCGGCACTTTCCAAGAAAACATTGCTGTATTAATACTATTCCGCGGAAAGGGAGCAACCTGAGCTTCCCAACCCTGGGACTGCAGCCTGGGGTGTGTGGAGGGGAGCAAAACATTGCAAAAAGCGAATCATTCCTCTTTTAAGGATATGGGCTTATTATGGGATATTGTTACACACAAGGAATCTGGAGCTTTCTTAGGGATGCTGGGTGGCTTATTTGCTTCACCTCTCCTTTCTGGAGCTATTAGGACTTCTGAATTGTTTGCAGTTGTGTACTCTGGAATGGGTAATATCAATGTGAAGAGAGACCTATAGTGTGTGTGGGTAAAGTAAATATTTATATAATGCATATACACACATGCGGTGAGACACCTGTGCTAGAAATTATGAAGTGTCATGAAAGGTGGGGAAGTGGGAGGGTCCAGCAGAGGAGCTTGTTCTTGTGGAATGAAAAGGTGGGAGAACCCCTGAAAGAATTCTGTGACTAGCCTCTACTGCAGCACAAGTCTCCCCTCTTTTTATACTGAGCCATATTGCCTTTGTTGGTGGCCTCTTGCCTCTGGCTAGGATGTGTAGCATCCATAGGCTGCTGCCTGAGCAGCTGAATCAGTCAGGAAGGCATATAGACTGCAGCTACCAGATACTAGGCCTTAATCTTCATGAAGAGATCTGGACATTCAGTGTTGACTACGCTTCTACAGAAGAATGGCAGTGTGGGGTTCCATCATGTAAATGTGCTAACATTTCTCCAATGACAAACCCACTAGGGATCGGATTTGGTGAATGACAGTTGCAGAACTCAAGTTTCCAGGGACTGGAGAATTGGAACCACAGGGAGCTTTGTCCTTTCAATAAAGATTGGAACAGGATGCAGTGGAGTTTGGTTTTAGAATGTAGATTCATTTCTCTTTTGGACTGGAGCTGAGATCGCAGAGCTTTTAATAAATGAGTTTTAAAGAATTGATTGAAGATCACTTGGTTTTTCCTCCCCCAACAATCTCTACCGTTGCTAACTGCGAAAATCTTGGAAGTGGGGGGTAAAAAGAGCTACCTGCTTTGATGTCTGGGACTGGTTTCCTTTCAAAGAGAACATGAAAACATCGTATCCTTCTTCCACCAATACCAAATCTTCCTCTCTAACATTCCTTTCCTACCCTTCTTGCTACATACCCAAAGCAGTAATGATCTGACTCTACTGTTAGTGGCAGGCATCTTGCAAGCCTAGAGCTCCAGCCAGTGGAAATGGAAATGCACTGCCAATGGGATAATCCATGTTGTATGATCTATGGCTTTAGCACGTCAGAAAATAATTTCTACCTCCACATCTTAAATGGCAGAGAAGTGAGGAACCTAGCACCTGCCAAATGTGCTAGGCAATCATGTTCTCAACAGTTAATTCTTTCATGGGTGGGAGAACCAGCTCACTGTACATATTGCATTACAAATGTGATTAAAAACTGGTCTGCCTAAAGAATTTAGGGAGCCACCCTGTTCCTTCAGAAATGGCCCATCCGACACGACTCACCCACAAATTCCGTTCAGAAGAATACACTGGGGGCTCAAGTATTCTACTGCAAATACACATGGATGAGTAAGTGGACAGGTTTTCCAGTTAGGAATAAATATACAGTAATGCATTCTTAATCTAAACAAGGTGCTGTTATGGGGTCTGTTAATGCATTTTTGGATTAAATTAAATCTTAACTTTTTTTAAGGGTATGGCTTTTTCCACCCCAAACATAGATCTTTTAGGAGCCACATCAGCCCTGATTATGGGGATCCTAACATTTGACTACTACATATTGTGGCTTCAGTGGAGCTGCTGAGATAGCCAGTGCTTATACTTTAGTCAAAGGTTTCTCTTTTTATATGCACTTTTGCTAATAATATAGCCAATATAGCTTTATATGCAGAGCCCATAGCACTTTGGAGAACTCTGGAAAAAGCCGAGCAATAACCAGGAGTAGCATCCTCCCAGGGACTGTGAAGCTGAGGGGAAAAGCTTTGAAAGTGTTTCTAAAAGGATGATTCAATTCAAAGCATGAGCTAAAGACGAGTGGACAATTATCTGACTAGCTGGCATGTGGTGTCAGCAGGGACGTTGAATGCTAACCAGCAGTGCTATCATGTCGCAACTAAGCTATTTGTATAAAAATAAAACCCACGATGAAAATAAAACCCGTTACAACATTGTGGGCAAAGAACTGAAGAAACTGGTCAAAGTTTTTATACAGCATCCATTTTTAAAGTGAGCCTCCATTTCCTTTTCTTCTGTCCTCTTCCTCCGTAATGGCATTTTGGCTTTTTGATCTTCTGTCTAGCACAGTGACTTGTGAACACACGTGGTTGGTAAGTGCTTGACCATTTCTATTGCTGCTGAGAAATTGGCCCAGTAGTTCACTAGGTAGCATAATCACCACACCTGGCTTTCAAGTGCTGACATAATGTGTATCTGGTAAATTGGCTTCACCTTTTGCAGAGGAGAGTGTCACAAGTACTGCATGGGGCTGAATTCAATGTTCTGGGACCCCAGTGGCTTGTAACCTTCCTGCTTCTGCCTATAATAACCCAGGTTAGCAAAAGGATTAAATACATTATAGGGGCATTAGAACTATCGATGACTAGTCTTGGAAAGCCCAGGCTTCTGTGAGTCTGCGAGTGCATTGGTGTGGAGGCTTTTGTGTGTGTGTGTGTGTGTGTGTGTGTGTGTGTGTGTGTGTGTGTTGCCACTATAGAACTCTCAACTCAGACTGTACAAACTGTGAAATGTCCCACAGGCATCCGTTTGCTCTTCAGTAGTAATGCACTGAGTAAATCAATATAAAAGGTGATTTGGAAATGCCACTGGTACACGTTCACCACAGTAGCGGTGACTGCTGCAGTATGGTTCTGCAGCAGTTCATCGAGCTGTCTTTCCACAGTGAACTTGCTTGCCGCGTGTTTGGCAAATTCCTGTGACCTGCAGGCTTTGGGAATGTTCCTCTCAATAGTTTAACAAGGGTGGTTGTTGTTTTGTTTTTTTTAATCAAATCATGACATAGGCAACATTCCTGATGACACTTCTTTTCCTCAAGGGCAGTAGTTCCAGTTAAGACAGCATGTGGCTTCCCGGTTAGGATTTCCTCTTTCTTGTTACTATCTGAATCCAGCATGTCATGATCTGTAGAGTACACCGTCTGCAGTGTTTCTCTCCGACTGATTGCCCTGTTCCTTGATTTCCATGCTGGCATACCCTGGGAGCATGTTGTAAAGATTTGGTGCATTGCAGCATTTTGTCTCAGATCTAGTATGTGGAAGATGCATTTTTTTCTAAGCTAAATTAACTGTCTACAGAGTGCACATGCACTGTATAATCTTAGCTATGTAATGTTCTTCCCAAATATTAAAGGATATAGACTTCCCGGCTTTCCAATATGCCCAAGTATTGAACAAGAACTGTGATTCCTGAGAGAAGGGTTTAAATACAGGCACTAATTTATCTCTTTTCTTAAATTGCTCTTTAGGGAAGGGAGATTTACAATCCAGCCAGTTACACCCTATTAGACTCTTGGAAAAATAAATTCAGTTGTCAATTCACTAATTATAGACTGCTGAATTTTTTCAAAGTTGCTGAGCTCCTGCAATTCCCATATGTTCAGTGGGAGATGGGGCTGCTCAGCACTTCTGAAAATCAGACCATGAGAGCAGGAACATTGAGGAAGAAACTTGTTTTCCAATATACATCTCTTATCCTTTGTCGCATGACAGACTAAAATGGGTTTCAGAGTAGCAGCCGTGTTAGTCTGTATTCGCAAAAAGAAAAGGAGTACTTGTGGCACCTTAGAGACTAACCAATTTATTTGAGCATAAGCTTTCATGAGCTACAGCTCACTTCATCGGATGCATTCAGTGGAAAATACAGTGTATATAAATCTCTCCACTATATTTTCCACTGAATGCATCCGATAAGGTGAGCTGTAGCTCACGAAAGCTTATGCTCAAATAAATTTGTTAGTCTTTAGACTAAAATGGATTCAGAATAATAATTTGAATATGGCTGCCTCCATCCCAGCCATCAAAACACTTGTTTCTCCCCCTTTGAGAGAACGTGGAGACCCAACCTACAATAGAGGGAAGTAACTGGGTGACATGGGAGACTGTACAGAAGCAAAAATTTACTTTTCCTCTGAATTATTTTTCATGCATAAGCTGGATACATTCGAAATGTGTTTGAAATATGATATGGTGCACATATGAGACTTGACAACCCACTTTTTATTGTAATTCATGGTGAAAATATCATCCCTCTCTAAAACAGATTAATTTTAGCTTTCCTAGTAGCCTCCTTGTACACTGCTCTTGGCCCACTTGTCATTTTTACTAGTGATACTGAAAGTTCTGTGTTTCCCCAGTGGTCTCTTGCTTAGTAATAGCAAGGATTCCTTAAGATCTCTGCATGGTTTATACATGAAAGAGGCTGTTTGCTGGAAGGCTGATGCTGCGTTTGATGAGAAAATGTTCTCTTGCGGTAGTAAAGTATATGTAAAGAGAAGACACTAGAAGAAAGTGGTGGAGGAAATAGCACATTCCTTGTGAGCTGACTGGCTCAAGAACCTGTGTAAGTTTTGATTACAGTGATCCTGTAGTGTGAGCAGTTTTAAAAAATGTCCCTGTAGAAACTTCACTCAGCTTTCTGAGCTCCTTATAATAAAGTGGAGTTAATGACAGCCCTGTTGCTAGATAAGTCACCCTTAGCTACAAAAGAAAAAAGTGAATGTCTCCATGTGGAGCAGGGGGTGTGATTCCCAACTTGAGGAGACATACTTGCGCTAGTACTGAGTATGTAGCCGCGGTGGGATGGGCTAGTCACACCGTGTTGGTACCAGGATTCTCAGATGGGCATGTACTCAGGGTAGCTAACAGCTGGGTGACTGAAGCAGTGACATAACCATTCTGTTAATGCGAGTGACAGATTTGAAAGCAGCCTCCCATTAATTATTATAGATTGTTTTGTATCTTAAAGCAGCTTTAGGATACCTTGAACAATAGAGGTTTGTTCACTAGTCATTTGACCTCTGAAAGACTCAAAGATTTCAGTCCACATACAGGTTTTTTTTTGCGGGTGCTTGTAGATATGTAAATAGTCTACTGATCAGTTCAGATTGGGGTGCAAAATAGATTTGTTGGTATTTTTTTTAGCTGTTAAAAGAGCAGTGGACAGTATTTATGTAAAGATAAGCCATCAGAAGATACAAATCAGGACACTAACTCTTCCTGCTGCGATGCAGATATGTATAATCAAGATTGTAAAACTGGAATGAGAATTTCTATTGCATTTTCTCTTCTCTCTCCTCATTTTGGGTCTGAATGGAATTTTTGTTTGACCAAATACGCCCAGTGGCTTGAGAAACCTATCCTCCAACTAACTACTATCCACTGGATAAAGCACTCCTGACCAACTGAATTTCTAGCTGCTGGTATTGGCTGGCAAACCTCTCTCAACTGTAGCTGATGTTTTATATATATTTAGAACTCGATTAGAAATATGAAATTATTTGGCCTCTGCCACTTAGGAAAATATACCAGTATGATTGAGGAGTTTGGTATCTATTCATTAGTGGAAAATTGCTCAGTATTGTAGCTAGCTGCCATTTGACCATTCTCTAGGTTGCCCTGAGAAGAGTCTGATTTCATTATTTTTCACATGCAGTAGGATATTACAAGCCTTTGCACTATTTTCACAGTGCAACTCGTAAGGCTGGTTCTCCCCTTGATGTCCATATGACCGTAATTAACACTAATGGGGAAATTATGTACGTGCATTACACCGTCTCTATGGTGGCCTCTTACAGAAAATGCTGGTCATTGGGAAGGCAGGTCCTTGAGCTCTTACTTCTCAGACCAGCCCAAAGCAAAGCAGAACAGTGGCACCAGCTGCCTTCCTGCCATGTTATTATCTAACCCTTGTTTCAATGCCACTTTCAGAAGCCAGTTGGGTATTATCAGTGACTGATGGGCTGATTGTGTGTTCCCAACTTCATCTTCCTAACGCACGCCATTTATTACTAAAACTACATCTTCTTAATCTGGATGTTACTTGACTCAGCCTACAGTTGTGCCACTGCTAACTCCACTGGGGTGATTTTAACAATATAGGCGAATCTATCTACCCTGCCAAACTTAAATGGCCAGGTCTGCATCTCTCAAAGGTGTTGGGAGTTTTGCCATGGACTTCAGTGAGAGCAGTACTACTGGGGGAATTGTGTGCCAAAATATTAAATTCTGTGCACAATATTTAAAAATTCTGCATATTTTATTTGTTAAAATAATGCAATATAATCATGCTGGTTTCAATTATTTTGGTAATTTATTTAAACTACAGTACAATCGATGGAGAATTGGAGTAGGGAGCACTGGAGGAAATCCCCAAACCCCCTCTGTCTAATAATAATGGAGCTAGTATTGACCCTTTACTTCTACTTTTATTAGTCAACAAATATATGCAGCCATGTGCCCAGTGTTACATCATAGGCAACTAAAGAGCAAGTGAGGGCTAGGGACTCAAACTCATGATTTATAATGGCTACTGACCATCTCCAGAAAGGTCAGTACCAAACTGACATGGAGCACATTTTGATAGGAAATTTTTTCAGTTCAAAAATGTAGATCAGTTCTAATCACTGAAGCACTATAAGCATTTATAAGGCCATACTGTCCTTTACAGTAAGGCTCCTTTACACCACTCTGGCAATGTAAAGGAGCTTTAAAATTTTTACATCTGTTTTATACTCCTGGGGGAATTCACTACACAGGTAGGCTGCTACATTCTGCTCTGCCTGAAGGGACAGAGCCTGCCCCATGCCTACCTTCTGAGAAACACCTCGACACCCTGCCCCTCCACAGTGAGTGTGCCACAATAGCGAGCGAGAAGGACAGAGTCTCTCTCTCTTTCACATGCATGACTGTCCAGCCCTCCTCTTTCCCCTCCCCTCAGCTCTGGTGGTGATTTACATCTCTACTGGGTGCTCCGGGCACCCAAACCTGCCTGCCTGCACTGCTGGGGAGGAGCGCATGACCACTGCTGATGGGGAATTAAAGGGAAGCTGCAAAGTCATTTTTCTGTGGCGAAGCAAAGAATCTGCGGAGGGCATGAATTCTGCACATGTGCAGTGATGCAGAATTTCCCCAGGAGTAGAGCAGGATTGCATCCCCAGTAGGCAGTACATGACTTCTAGAGTTAGTAGCCTACAACATCTTGTACTAGGAATAAAATTTGCCTCATGCAGTGTGTTACTGAAGTAACTGAACATAAGAGTAATCTATGTCTTTCTCATTCAGTCAGCTTTGACTATACAGCTTGTTAAAATAGAATGCTTACTGTCTTGTTTTTATTGTGTAGTCAGCATTAAAATAAACCAATTTAGAGTGATGGCGCTAAACTGCAAGCTTGCAATAATCAATGGAGTTATACCAGAGCTGAATTTTACCTATTGCAGCTAATGGAGGGGAGACGACGGGAGTCTAAAGGGAGACCGTGATGACAGAGGGGCTAAGCAATGGGAAGGGCTATCTCAGGCTCAAAACTGGTGCAGGTTAGGTGGGAAAGATGAATTTTAGTTTCCTTGTCTTCTTTGGACCAATGGAAAGAGAATACCAGCCCCTCTGCAACACCTATTCAAGCACCTCCTCCCACCGCTGCCCAAGGAGTTGACTCTACCATTACAGGGAGGTTTTTTTGGTTCTAGTGTAAAGTCTTTGCCCCCACCCCAGGCCTTGTCAGCCATCTTCCCCTCCTTCCCCCCCCACCCCCCCCGGATTTGGGCTCTTTGTTTTTAAAACTCACTGTGGCCTCTCTACCCTCTTCCCTGCAGTTTGCTTCTGCTCCTCTGTGGCCCTCCCTAATGTTGTCCATAGCTGTTGGTTCAGTTGCCTGTATTGCTCCAGTGAGATCATCTCCATGACAGCAGGGAATTGCTTCTCTTTAAATCTGACCGTAACCTTCCATTTTTCTCCTTAGCTCATGATTGACCATTTCTCCAGCGTGTTGTGACGCTGTGTATGAAGGATGCGCTATAAAAACAAATTACATTACCCTTTTCATAAAATCGATAGGCTCTGTTATGAATACACAAAAGCTGCTGGAGGGGTTTTTTAGTTATAAGCTGGAGCCTGCCCCAAGCTTAGGCTATCACAAATGCATACGAGCCCCCTCTATGGAAACAAGTTCTCTAAGGTGATGCTAGTATGATTTGATTTCTCAGCCCCCTTAAATGAACACATGTTATCAATACCTTTTTCAGAAGGGCAAGGGGGGGGAGGTCTCCAGTAATTAGCAGTACTCTGGAAAAACTAAATTCTCTCCCCCACTTCCCATGATAGCTAATTGCTGCCTTGCTGGAGGTGACCATTCAGACTATAGAGTCTACAGCAGGGGTGGCTAACCTGCGGCTCTGGAGCCACATGTGGCTCTTCAGAAGTTAATATGCGGCTCCTGGTATAGGCATAGACTCCGGGGCTGGACCTACAGGTGCCAACTTTCCAGTGTGCCGGGGGCTGCTCACTGCACAACCCCGGCTCTGCCCCAGGCCCGGCTCCCACTCCCCCCCCTTCCCACTCCCTCCCCTGAGCCTGCAGTGCCCTTTCTCCTTCCCCCACAGCCTCCTGCATGCCACGAAACAGCTGATCGGGAAGTGCAGGAAGGGAGGGAAAGGTGCTGGTGGGCAGGAGTGCGGGGAGCGGTGTGTGTGGGGGAGCTGATCGGGGGCTACTGATGTCTTACTGTGGCTCTTTGGCAATGTACATTGGTAAATTCTGGCTCCTTCTCAGGCTCAGGTTGGCCACCCCTGGTCTACAGCAATGTGGCTCTATCCTGCAGAGACACGGAACCTCCCTAGTGAGACAGCTGAAGAATAGCATAACAGAACAGGAGATGACTGTCCTACTGATGGAAAGGCAAAGAGGGGCGTGGGATTATTGCAGCCGACCAGATGGGAGGGTGGGGAAATAAAATGGAGTGTTAGCTTAACACCTACCATCTTGCTCCCTCTTGATGATGCTAAAATTAGTTTCCTGCCTAGCTCAATGCAAAGTGTCAGTTAAACAATACATGGGAACGGCCACAAGACCAAGAGGTTTATTTGAACAGAAATGGGGTCTCTGCGTGCAACATCAGACCCATAATGAGCTCCTGGCCTTGCTCTAATGTCCTCATTTTAAACCATTTTTTTTAGTTTGACTCAATTTCCCATTTCCAGGGTAGGTTAAAAAACCCTCACTGTTAGCTATAGACTGGCCAATCTCTTGCAAAGCCTGGAAGTGACTCAGCCATAGTACAGTTTAAAAGCTAACCCTCACACTTCACTCACTCAGCCTAGCTTCCGCTCTGCAGGAAGAAATCTGCAAGCTAAAAAAACTCTCACAACTTCATGGCATAGCTATGCAAAGTATTGGCCTTTTCATCCCTTGGGAAAAGCCAAACAAAGAGGCCTCCCATAGCATGAAGCTGTAGCCAGATTGGAGGGAGTACAGAGAACAGCAGCGGCGAGAGGGAATTGGCCTCTGATGGAAGATTAAAAGAATTAAAGCTGTGGAGGCCCAGGTAAGTAATGACGAAAGGGAGCTGAGGAGGAGATGTAATGCTCTACCATGTGCTTGGCTGGCATAAACAGCAAGGGCAATTAATTGAGGTGGTCCAAGGCCCTAGAATGCAGAATAATGGGATGAAATAGAGAAAAGGAAAAAGGAAATGTTAGAAGCTTTCTACCAATGAGATCTGCCAGTCTGCAAAAGAGTCTCCCTGGTGAAACAAAAAGAAAAGGAGTACTTGTGGCACCTTAGAGACTAACCAATTTATTTGAACATGAGCTTTCGTGAGCTCACGAAAGCTCATGCTCAAATAAATTGGTTAGTCTCTAAGGTGCCACAAGTACTCCTTTTCTTTTTGCGAATACAGACTAACATGGCTGTTACTCTGAAACCTGGTGAAACAGAAAGCTCCCTTGCTTCGGGTAATTAGTACTTGACTGGACAACTTGCTACTAAGTATACTGTAGGGAGCAATCCCACACTGGCCGTGGGCTGGACCAGATGCCTGATTCAGTCATTCCCATAGCTAATTACTGTATCTTTAAAATATCAAATCCACTATTGTACCATCAAACCCTATTTCTCTCTCTCATGCAAACGTCCTAGAAAGATGACAGTTCAAGGAAGGAAAGTGCTGCTTGCCACATGTGTTCTCGAATCCGTATTCCTGATAAGTAAGGGACTTTAACTGTTGCTGCAAAAGCTAAACAGAAATAGCTGCTGGTACTTAATGATTCTAGAATGCCTGCCTATTGTCATGAACACAGCAGCCTTATGGGAGGATACAGCCGAGCTTGGCATGGTCCTACAGCAATCTGGAAAATAGGTGCAGATTTTTTTATTCCGTCTTTTGCATGAGGATGGAAAGTTCTAAGATGGGCAGAGACCTCTGCGGAAAATGGATTTGTTCATAAAGCTTAGGTGTGTTTTCAATATGAGGCTTGGGAAAGAGTCCTTTATGTCTATGCTGTCCTTTTAAAATCACACCGGATCAGTGGTGACTAAAACTTATTACGACTTGCCAATGGTTAGCCTGTTTTATTTGCAGTGCTGACAGCATGTGGAGTGTGTGAAGTAGACAAGCTCCGGGGAGCTGAAATGTGAATGTGACTCATAAGTAATCCATTGAAATCGACTGGTTTCAATCTAGTTCACAGCATGAAAACTGCCAGCCCAATTGTGCTTGAGGGCCAGACCCTTTTTTAGGAGCACCCTTGACTAAGGACTGAACGGGACGCAGGGACTGAGCTATCATTCTCATATCTTAGTTATTGGACCTGAGATATTTTGGTTGGAAAGCTTAGATGCTGCATAAGCTGAGATAAGCTGAGGGTATATCCACTCAGGGCTGGCAACCTGGTACCTTTCACTTGCCCTAGAGTCTCACATTAAAAAACATGATGTTTCTCTGCTGTTAACCTACATGCCACTGCCGTTGCGTCATACCAAGGGTTACTTTCTTGCTCAAACCACCTTTCTTTCATTGAAAGATTTTCCTTCCAACCTGCCATTAGTGGCCCTGTGTCCCTTGGAGGGTTCTTCATGGTAATGACTTCAACACATCATCTTACCGCTGCACTGAGACTTTTAGAAGAAAAAAGAAATCAATTTCTCCAACTCTTCCGTCAATCCTGAATGGCCCAGTGACCTGAGCGTAATGGCTGTGCTATAACAAACGACTGCTTGTTGCACAGCTAACAGCCCTAACCCAGTTAGTGCAGACACAACTCCGCACAATTCAATCTTTGGGGCCGCTGTTGTAACTAATGCGCTGTCCAGTTAGAAATGACGTCTAGCTTGAAACCCACTTGGGAAGCTCAATGCAGCTGGAATAAGCTGAGGATCCTCTGCTTGAAGAAGAACCCACGAAGGGCACAGAGGAGAGCAGTTTCTCAGTTGTGATCCCAGAAGATTTAAAGTCCTATGAAGGGCATTACCTCCCCTTTGCTTTGCTGTGCCTTAGCTACAGTGTTTAATACACAAACAAGTAAACAGGAGACGGGCTGATTAATTCACAACAGCCAGCCTTCTCAAGGTTTACATATTAGCATAATAATTAGTGCCCCAGAGGCCTTGGAGAGGATACGGTCTTTAAAAAATATACTGGAATTTAACAAGAGAAATTAATAGTGTATTGAATAGTAGCGCTTACCACACCATCTGCACATCTGCTTTTAGACTACCACTGTGTTCAGCCTTATAAAGTCATGTTCACTTCCACCGCTTCTCTTGCCCACGGTTTAATGCTTGTGGTCCCACAGCCTGGGGAAAGAAAGTCAGGACCCTCAGCCTCGCTGCCGGTCTGTGGTATGCCATCACTCCTAACCTGAAGCCACACTGCACATATAGGTGGAAACTCCATGTTACGTAGTATTCATTTATTAGAGTAACACCCAGCAGGCCTGATGGAATTCAGAGTGTCTCAGGGTTTTAAGTTCTAAATCCTGATTTCCGAGGGCTTTGTGACTCGGTTGGTTATAGCTCGGCCATCAAAACAATTACAAGGCCAATCTTCTGCCAGGGCCAACCTTGCATCAATGTGACCTGTTCTGACATTGAAGGAAAGGAACAGCAGTTCCGTTCACATCTCGTCCAGTCTGAAATGGCTTCAAGTGTTTGCCTTATGATAGCCAAAAAAGCACTAGCATCAGAGTTACGGCTGCCGGTGCTACCCTTAACCAACCCTGGTCTGCCTCTGAATCGCAGCCCCGCTCTGAGATCCCAGAATACTTAGAGATCCCTGAATGGCAAGCTAGAGGAGAACAGGTGGTCACATACATGGGATTGACCAAATTCACCCCTGGGATAACTCCACTGATGCCTGTTACATCAGGGATTAATTTGGCTCACAGCAGTAGAATTTTCCTGGCCTCCTAAATGTTATGATTTCTGTGAAGGTGGCAGGATTTTCACAACTTCTGTAAGAGGATTTGAACTTACAACGTGCACACAAGCACGATTCATTCACTGCTCCAGCAAGTTCCTTCTGGGTAGGTGCTAGAGCAGTGGTTCTCAACCTATTTACCATTGTGGGCCGCATTTGCAGCCCGCAATGTGTTATGTGGGCCACATACAATGCTACCTGTATGGCCCTGAGGATATCACATGGGCCACAGTGATTGTACTGTACTGATTGGGCCGCAAATGGCCCGTGGGCTGCAGCTTGAGAACTCATTTGCTAGAGCGACAGCCGTGCAGACTGGAGGCCTTTATTCATCCACCGAACTGATGTCACAGGAGCAGTGCATTTACGATGTTCCTCATGGTGCCCTGACCTGGAAGGGCCTCTTCCGAGGACAGCAGGGGCATTTGCTCTGCCTGGCACTGCCAAGCTTAGCTTCTCCTCTAAGGGTGCCAAGAATTTCCTCGGCTTTTGTCAGCTTGAGTCAGATCATTACTATCTTAAAATAGCCACATTTTTTTTTTTTTTAGTCAGTGAATTAATTTGGCTGTGATAGGGAGGCCCATTTGTGCCAGCTGGCAAAAGGTTCACTGTTCTTTGCAAGCAAGTCCTGTCTCAGAGCTGACACACTCACAATGCCTGATATGCCACTTTCATGGCGTTTATCCGTAAAGGGTGAGGTCTGTACTGAAAGCTTGTAACTTATCAGTACTCCTCATCATTGCAAGATGTGTGTATGGGTAATATTTAAGGAATAATGTAACTATTGAAAATTATGTCCTTATGGTCTCGGAGTAAAAGTGAGTCATCGGAGAATAATTGTCTCGGTGATGCCCCATTTACGAAGAAGGAGATGTCACCCCTCTCAGGCTAGCCAATTACATAACGTCCACAATTGTCCACCTTTGCACCCACCCAGAACAGTCAATGGAAAACCATCAAAGACAAACTATAAGCACTGAAACTACCTGGAAGTGAAAGATGATACGGCAGTGGGGGGATCACTTGGTCTGTGAATAAAGACAAAAGACTGATTCAGTAGTGGAGAAAGACACCCTGGATCCATTCACTAAGAAGGTGGTGAGCGGGGCTGCTTCATGAAAGATTGATCCTAGCTCCTTAGGGCTAGCAAATGCTGCGAACGACTGAACTTTGGGGTAAGAATCTACTCTCTTAGACTGGAAAGGTGCCTATTAAGTGTAGGTCCTAGTTCATGTTTTTGTTTGGTATTTAGCCATTTGTTTTCACCACTCACACTTGTTTCTATTTAAATCTCTGTTTCGTCAGTAAATTTTTCCTTTTGTTTTATTGTAATCAAACTCAAGTGCTGTGTGTGATACATGAGTGGTGGGCTACTGTAAAACTGGGAACTTGGTGGGGGTCAGCTGTTACTTTGGGAATGGTGGATCTGGGATTTCTATGGGTATTCAGTGATCAGGGCTTGACGTCCCAGGGGGACACTTTGAAGGGACTTAGGGCCTAAGGCAGGGCTGATGTAGTCAAGAGGAGAGTGCTTGAGCAACTGACAGGCTGGTTGTATTAGGGAGGTAACACCCAGCTGGCACAGGCAAGACCCCCCTTGCACTGGAGGCAGGTGCCAACAAGCTAACGCACAGCCCTGGGTGCCCTGAGAAGCATCACATTCCCATACATGGTTCCCCTGGCCAGACACCTACCCTAGTGGCAGCTGCCTGTATGCTGTTGGGAAGCAAGAAAACTCTTGCAAAGATGATTTTCTCCAGAACAGGCAAATGGCAGAAATGCTGTATGTGCCCCACTGTGTGGATTCCCTACAAGGAAAGAGGAGATGTTCAGTTTTCTAGCTAGGGAAGTCTCCAAGACCCAGATTCTGACACTCATTACTCCTTGAGCAGGTGCACTGGAGGTGAAAGGAGTCTATGGCTGAAGTATGATGCTCTTCATGGGCAGTAGGGGTATTTAATGAGTGGAGGTTGCAGAATCTGTCTCTGCAAAAGCTATACAACACACAAGCACCCCTGCCACGTACACAATGGCACAAAAATTTATTAGGGCTGTCAATTAATCACGGTTAATTCACGCAATTAACTACAAAAAAAAATAATTGCAATAAAAAAATTAATTGTGATTAATCACAGTTTTAATTGCACTGTTAAACAATAGAATACCAATTGACATTTATTAAATATTTGGATGTTTTTCAACGTTTTCATATTTATTGTATTGTGTTGTAAATGAAATCTAAGTGTATATTATTTTTGATTACAAATATTTGTACTATACAAATGACAAACAAAAGAAATAGTATTTTTCAATTCACCTCATACAAGTCCTGTAGAGCAATCTCTTTATTGTGAAAGTGCAACCTACAAAGGCAGATTTTTTTTTTTTTGCTACATAGCTGCACTCCACAACAAAACAATGTACAACTTCAGAGCCTACAAGTCCACCCGGTCCTATTTTTTGTTCAGCCAATCGCTAAGGCAAACAAGTTTGTTTACATTTGCAGGAGATACTGCCGCCCTCTACTTATTTACAATGTCACCTGAAAGTGAAAACAGGCATTTACATGACACTTTTGTAGCCTTCATTGCAAGGTATTTGTGTGCCAGACATGCTAACGTTCATATGCCCCTTCATGTTTCAGCCACCATTCCAGAAGACATGCTTCCATGCTGATGATACTCGTTACAAAAATAATGTGTTTAATTAAATTTGTGACTGAAATTTCTCTCCTTGGGGGAGAATTGTATGGCCCCTGCTCTGTTTTACCCACGTTCTGCCATATATTTCATGTTATAGCAGTCTCTGGTGATGACCCAGCACATGTTCATTTTAAGAACACTTTCACTGCAGATTTGACAAACGCAAAGAAGATACCAATGTGAGATTTCTAAAGATAGCTACAGCACTCGACCCAAGGTTTAAGAATCTCAGGTGCCTTCCAAAATCTGATAGGGATGAAGTGTGGAGCATGCTTTCAGAAGTCTTAAAAGAGCAACACTCCGATGCGGAAACTACAGAACCTGAACCACCAAGAAAAACAAAAACAAAAAAAAACCCTTTTGCTGCGTGGCACCTGATTCAAATAATGAAAATGAACATGCGTCAAGTCCGCTCTGCTTTGGATTGTTATCGAGCAGAACCCATCGTCGGCATGGGTGCATATCCCCTGGAATGGTGGTTGAAGCACAAAGGACATGTGAATCTTTAATGCATCTGGCACGTAAATATCTTGTGAAGCCGGCTACAACAGTGCCATGAGAATGCCTGTTCTCACTTTCAGGTGACATTGTAAACAAGAAGCAGGCAGCATTATCTCCCGCAAATGTAAAGAAGTTTGTTTGTCTGAGCTGTTGGCTGAACAAGAAGTAGGACTGAGTGGACTTGTAGGCTCTGAAGTTTTACATTGTTTTGTTTTTGAGTGCAGTTATGTAACAACAAAAATCTACATTTTAAAGTTGCACTTTCATGATAAAGAGATTGCACTACCATACTTGTATGAGGTGAACTGAAAAATACTATATCTTTTGTTTTTTTACAGTGCAAATAATTATCAAGCATAAATATAAAGTGAGCACTGTGCACTTTGTATTCAGTGTTGTAATTGAAATCAAAATGGTATTCTATTGTTTAACAGTGCAATTAATCATTTTTAATCACTTGACACCCCTAATAATTGGTATTCTATTATTGTTTAACAGCACGATTAATTGTGCATTGAATTTTTTTAATCGCGCGATTAATCACAAGTAATTTTTTTAATCTCTTGACAGCCCTAAAACTTATATATTTTTGTCTCCACTTACAGCTAGGAGAAACTAATTCATGCTTCCCTGGGCTGCTACAGGAGATGGTGGAAACTGGAAAAATCAGCTGTGCAGTGCCACAGAATAATGATGGTAAGAAGATGGGCAGGCAGATCTGGCAACATATACTGAGCCTGATGCCTTTTGGCCTCTGTTATCTCTGCCACAAGGAACACGCTCTCTACGTATGTATGCAGAGTGATCATTGAGTGATGTCCATGTGCTTGGTACCACACTGAGAGAGAAGGAGGCAAGACCTCTGCTCCTGCTTGCCAGGAGAATTTTCTTACTCACTTGCCTGTTCGGTGTTGTGCAAACCAGGAAGACACAGGACACAGTCTCTGTCCTAGTGTGTCTACAATCTGAATTAGGTGAGTGAGGATCATACCCCCTCTAACCATCCATGCCTGAACCAGGGCAGGCCACTACACTGCAAGTGAGGAAGTCGCTGTACGGGAAGGGCCAACAGTCTATCGTGTTCAATGTCCCGCCTTCTGGAGCAGCCTCAAGACCTAGATCACTTGCTTCAGCATAAGATATCTGCATACCCTGCCCAATGCTCAGTCTGCTGAAGTGGAATATCATAGGAGAATGTACTCCCTGAACTCAGATGGGCAATAGCATCTGTCCTACAGCCTGAAGTGGAAAGATGGTGCAGTGGTTAGAACAGTAATCGGGGAACCTACATTCAGTGCTGTGCACTACCCTAGCCTCCCTGTGTATTAGGCTCTCTGTGCCTTAACTCCCCTTCGGTCAATGGGGATAATAGTAATGCCAAGGCAACTCCAGCAGCTCTGCTGACTATGGCTATAGGGCATGGAAAAAGGTGGTCTCTGAAACAGTCAGTCCGCAAGCCGTGTATGGCATTACAGGTAAAAACCAACCCCTTGAACTCCACCCAGAAACCAACAGGGAATGAATAGAGATTACAGTGCTGGAGAGATGCCCTAGGTGTCAAACTGGCTGCTGCATAAGATATTTCTCTCACCTAGGGGTCAATCTTTACAGCACTACATTAGTCCAGTTCAGAGAGCTGGACTCTATCTTTGAAGAGACATCCCTGCTGGCAGTTTCTCCTCAGTCATGGGTAACAACCTGTGTCACTTCTTCTGCTGTCACACTGTTACAGACTATTGTCTCTCAGTTCAAGGGGTCCCCTCTTCAGAAAGCAATTCTGGGGTTCATTTGTCTTTGTAAGTGGCTGGTCCAGCCACTGAACTAAGTGCTGTGGATTGTTCTCAATGCTGATTGAGTTAGCCCTGAAATCCCGTCTCACCTCAGGTGACCAGGCTGCTTCAACTGGTTCGCACCCTAATATTCTACAGTTTGCAGATCTTACACTAGTTCCCATACAAACCTCTCGCAATAACCATGGCAATCAGCCAGTGCTTAGCTTTCAGCAGAAGCCACACACAACCCCCTCTGGTGAAACACTGAGAGGAGGGCTGGACACAGGTAACATACCTGCCTGGGTATGTCTGGGTCAGGGGTTCTCCTATTCTTTCTGACACCCACGTGCCCCCAACATGCTATAAAAACTCCATGGCCCACCTGTGCCCCAACAACTGTTTTTCTGCATTTAAAAGTCAGGGCTGGCATTAAGGGGGAGCAAGCAGGGCAGCTGCCTAGGGCCCCTTGCCACAGGGGCCACCGTGAAGCAAAGTTGCTCAGGCTTTGGCTTCAGCCGGGTGGTGGGGCTCGGGGCTCCAGGCTGCAGTCCTGTGCAGTGGGGCTTTGGCTTTCTGGCCTGGCCCCTAGCGAGTCTAACACCGGCCATGCTTGGTGCCCCGCGCCCCCCCGAAACCTGCCTGTGGCCGCCCCCCAGGCCCCTGGTTGGGAAGCATTGATCTGGGTCACGGTCACCACATTCAGCCCCTGGGTGATAGGGACTTGACAGTCAGTGTAGGTGGCCCCCCTCTTCCCAACCGGGCCTTGACAATCACCACATGCGCCCCCAACGGGGACTTGACAGTCATCGCATAGGGTGACCTGATGTCCCGATTTTATCCAGACAGTCCTGATTTTTGGAGCTTTTTCTTACATAGGCACCTATCCCATCCCCCCCCCCCCCCGCCCCGGTCCCGCTTTTTCACACTTGCTGTCTGGTCACCCTGTGGCAGGCACCCTCCCGCCGCCCCCGGCCTGATGCTCCCCACCTGCGACCCCCTGAGGGTCACGCGTGTGCCGGGAGCGGCAGGCGCCGGCCGGCCCCCGGCCCCACCGCGTGTCCCTGACCCCGCCGCCCGCTGAGCGGCCCCTGGGCGCCGCATCCCTGCGCAGGAGGCGGAGAGACGCGCCGGCCGCAGCGGGGCTGGGCCGAGGCGCGGGCGGGGAGCGCGGCGAGCCCGTCGGAGCCGAGCCGGCCCGTGAGTAGGGGAGCTGGGGAGCGGCCGGGCCGGGGGCGGCTCAGCGCGGCGCCGCGTGGCACCGTCCCCTCCCCGGCGTGGCCTGCGGGGCTGGAGCCGAGCCCCGGCCCCAGCGCGGGGGGCTTTGCCCGGCACATCCCGCCCGGGGCCCGCAGCGGGTGCAATCCCCCCGCTGCCCCCTCGCCCCTGCGCCGCGGGACCAGCCTCCCGGGAGCGGCCCGGGGGCCGCGATCCGCTCTGACGGGGCTGGGGCAGGCTGGGGGGCAGGCAGGCGCCCTCCCCTGGGGCGCAGTGAGGTGCCCAGATAAGTCGCCGCGCGTCGCCCCAGTCTCTGCAGATGCCTGGGGAAGAGGGGGACTTGAGGTTGCCTGGGGGGCGGGGGGAGTTGCCTTTAAATGGGAGGTTTCAGAGGAGCAGCCCTGTTAGTCTGTACCCCCAAGAAGAACAGGAGGACTCGTGGCACCTTGGAGACCAGCACATTTATTTGAGCATAAGCTTTCGTGAGCTACAGCTCACTTCATCGGATGCATAAAGTGGAAAGTACAGTGAAGAGATTTATATACACTCAGACCATGAAAAAATACACATTGTAAGGAGAGCGATGGGTCTGTGTGTATATAAATCTCCTCACTGTATTTTCCACTGAATGCATCCGATGAAGTGAGCTGTAGCTCACGAAAGCTTATGCTCAAATAAATTTGTTCTTCTCTAAGGTGCCACAAGTACTCCTTTTCTTTTTTCTTTAAATGGGAGAAACTCCTGCAGCGGGATGCTTCGAAGGCTGCGGCTGTCACCCAGGAGAAGACAGGAGCCAGGTTCTCCCGGGTTTGCCACCTCTGCTTCCTTAATAGGGACAGCCCCAATTCCTGTGTGGTTTCAGAGTAGCAGCGGTGTTAGTCTGTATTCGCAAAAAGAAAAGGAGGACTTGTGGCACCTTAGAGACTAACCAATTTATTAGTTAGTGTCTAATAAATTGGTTAGTCTCTAAGGTGCCACAAGTCCTCCTTTTCTTTTTGCGAATTCCTGTGTGGAAATTCCTACCATGATGTACCCTCTGGCCATCTAAAAAGCTCCTCCAGTGCCAAGGGTTTCCGTGGCGTTAAAAACAAAAAACCGGGTGTGCTCCTGTGGCCCTTTCCTCCTGCTGTTTGTGCCTTGCAAATATTGGTAGCTTTTTGGCAATGTCTGTTTGAGAGGAAGGATGGTTTTGTGCTTAAGAAACCGGATCGGGACAAAGGGGGACCTGGGATTTATTCCAAGCAGGGATTGTCTCATATTCTATGTATGTACAGATCCTAGCACAAAGCGGCCCTGATCTCAGCTGCGCCCTTTAGGCTCTGCTGCAAACAACAATATTAAAAACAACTTGGGACATATGGGATATTTACATGTTACAAAGCATCACATTATTGTGGATGCTGGCCATGCACAGAACGTATCCCGTTGTCATTTGATTAGGAGAACACTGCTGCTAGCCGAGGCTGGAACAGTGTCAGGCTTCTTTGGGTTTATATTTTCCACTCTCTTTTGTTTAAATATATAGGTACATACACAAAGAAAGGGGAAGAGGAGAACATTGGCCTTGCCAAGCACAGTGACCGGAATGTACAAAGGGTGGATAATCAAATGTTGCCACATAGATCCAACAATATTTTGATGAAGTGACTATAATCATAATAATAAAATGACAATGAAGTCTTAAATTAAAAAAAAAATCTCATGAAGGCAAATAAAGGTGTTTATTAAATCATCTTTGACTGCAGAGTGGTTATCCCACCTGTAACAAAGAATGCGTTTCTGAAGTTAATAGACTTGCTGGGTACCCATTAAAGAGAATTCAGTAATTCTGTTAAACCCATTAAAATAAATACCCATGGGGAGGGGGGGAGAGCTTGTTATGGAAACAGATTTTACTGCCCACCAGATCTACACCGTTCTTCCAGTAATAAAATAGAGCATACTCTAAACCCCTTCAGTGCTTTTTATTTATGCATGAACTTTCTCCCTGCCAGCCTTGTTTGATCACGAGGATGATAGAATAATGAATGTAGTTGAATGAATAGTCATTTCCATGGCAGCAGATTGCAGTATGGTGAACAGAAGGTATATAAACTCCGGACACAAACAGTTGGTTAATGGAAAAGCGAGTTCTGAGTCTTGAGACTTAATATCCTTTGTGGCATGCTGTGTCTGTTGTTACCCTGCTGCAAGAGTACCCAAGGTTGTTGCTGATTACACTGCAGTATTGTACTGGAGTAGCTAGTGATGTGATAAAGAGAGCTGCCCAGAAAGGTAATGTATATCTCAGAAGGGAAACATAGGGGAGTTCATGAAGCTGGCCCAGCATTCAGTTTCCTCTGTAAGGAAATTACCTCAATATTTCATGTACAGATACTCTCCACGTGCCTCATGTTTAGTTAGAATTCTTTTGCCCCATTCTGATTTTAAGCCAGCTTGCCCAAAGCAACTTGTGTCTCTGTATCTTTGGAAATAACATTCCATCCTTGCCAACACCCAACACCTTCTTACTTACCAAGGAAGGAATAAAGCCAATGTCAGTAATTAGGGCGAGAAATTGACTAGCTTGCACAGTTTCTGATTGCTTTTAGCCTTTCACCAAGTGATCTCAACTTCTTTATAGTGTTTTCTGTGGCATAGGCAGGGTAGGGTTTTAAATTTAATTGAATCCTGTTAACAGTGTCTCAGCAGCAGACCTTTGTGCTAAAATGATTAGGCTAGGATGCTATTGCTTATTACAGTAGCTGCTTGAGGCCTCACCTGAGAGGGGGGACACTTGTGCTAGGTCAGGGGTTCTCAAACGTTTGTACTGGTGACCCCTTTCACACAGCAAGCCTCTGAGTGTGACCCCCCCCCAATATAAATTAAAAATACTTTATATATTTAACACTATTATAAATGCTGGAGGCAAAGGGGGATTTGGGGTGGAGGTTGACAGCTCGCAACCTCCCCATGTAATAAACTCGTGACCCCCTGAGGGGTCCCGACCACCAGTTTGAGAACCCCTGTGCTAGGTGGTGCTGTACATAAACAGCAAGAGACAGTCTCTGCTCCAAAGAGCTTACAATGTAAATAGGCAAAGTGGAAGTATTGCTATTTGCATCTTGCAGGTGGGAAACTGAGGCACGAAGAAATTGCCTTGGCCAAGGTCCCACAGGGGATTGTGTGGAAGAGCTAGGAATTGAACCCAGGTCTCCAGAGTCCCATGCAGTGCCTTTCCCCCAGGCTTCCTCTCACTATTGTAGGGGCCTATGAGGCTAGCGTGCCTCACTACCACCCTATTATTATTTTATTACTTGTCCTACCATAGTGCCGAGGTGCCCTAAGCATAGCCAGGGACCCATTGTGGTAGGTGCTGTACAAACTCAGAACAAAAAGATGGCCCCAGCCCCAAGGGGATTACAATCCAAGTAGCATCTAGAAGAGAACAGACTCTTGCCACGTTCTGCTCTCGGATATGCTGGATTCTCTGTACCATGAAGTCTTTAAATCAAGATTTGAGGACTTCAGTCTCCCTTTCATACTTACACCAGTAACTCAGCCAGAGGTTATGGGCCAGTTACCGGAGTGGGTGGGTGAGGTTTTGTGGCTTGTGATGTGCAGGAGGTCAAACTAGATGAGCATGATGGTCCCTTCTGGCCTTAAAGTCTATGAGTCTCTGAGTAAATCCCTAGTAACTCACTGGGCTTATTCCTGTTGACACTAGTGCATAAGAGAGGAGAATTTGTGCCTCCTTTTTTTTGTCTCATACCGGTATATTACCGTCAGCCTGTTGTTGCCCAGGCTGGGTTGCTGCTGTGTTTATAAAGGTTGCTGCTGTGTTTTTAAACTTTGCTGCCTTAATGAGCTTGTTTGTGGAAGGTTTGCTAATAGAAGATTATGTATTTTAGAAATGTCTACTGTAGGGAATATGTCCCTGGACAATTGACTGCGGCAGTCTTCACCAGTAAAGAAACATACCATGTGTGTACTGTAATCCACACCTGCCCACCTCTACCCACCCTATTCCTTATAAACACACACACAATTTGCATTATACTTTTTGCAGGGTTACAGAACAAACTTTCCATTATTATTTACAGTGTCTATTATTTCCCTCAGCAGTTGCTGATATTTGAGGAGTAAAGGCAGGTCCGGACAGCTCAGACAGGATTTAAAATACAAGGTAGGAGAGAAGATAAGAAGTGGTGCAGCAATACAGATAATTAGCACATACACAGAGCTTTCATATACTGTGAGACCGTATGACCAATTCTCCTTTGGCCCTCACCAAGCCTGGGTAACCTCCTCACACCCAGTGCTAGCTCCACAAATCCTAGCACCCAGGATCAGCCATGTGTTTTGGTTTGTTTTTTTCCCTGGCTACAGTCTCATAGAATCACAGAAGTGTAAGAACAGAAGGGACCTCAAGAGGTCATCTAGTCCTGTCCCCTGCACTCAAGGCAGGACTACGCAATAACGAGACCATTCCTGACAGGTATTTGTCTAACTTGCTCTTAAAAACTGCCAATGATGGAGATTCCACAACCTCCCTAGGCAGTTTGTTCCAGTGTTTAACTACCCTGACAGGAAACTTTTCCTAATGTCCAACCTAAACCTCCCTTGCTGCAATTTAAGACCATTGGTTCTTGTCCTATCCTCAGAAATTAACAAGAATAATTTTTCTCCCTTCTCCTTTTATGTACTTGAGAACTGTTATCATGTCCCCTCTCAGTCTTCTCTTCTCCAGACTAAACAAACCCAGTTCTTTCAGTCTTTCCTCATAGATCATGTTTTCTAGAACTTCAATAATTTTTGTTAGGTTTCAGAGTAGCAGCCTTGTTAGTCTGTATCCGCAAAAAGAAAAGGAATACTTGTGGCACCTTAGAGACTAACAAATTCTGGACTTTCTCCAGTTTGTCCACATCTTTCCTGAAACGTGGCACCCAGAACGGGACACGATACTCCAGTTCAGGCCTTATCAGCGCAGACTAGAGAGGAAGAATTACTTTTTGGTCTTGCTTACAACTCTCCTGCTAATACATCCCAGAATGATGTTTGCTTTTTTTGCAACAGTGTTACACTGTTGACTCATATGTAGCTTGTGAGCCACTATGACCCCCTGATCCTTTTCCACAGTACTCATTCCTAGGCAGTCATTTCCCATTTTGTATGTGTGCAATTGATTGTTCCTTCTTAAGTGGAGTACTTTGCATTTGTTCTGATTGAATTTCATCCTGTTTACTTCAGGCCATTTCTCCAGTTTGTCCAGATCATTTTTAATTTTAATCCTATCCTCCACTTACAACCCTTCCTAGATTGGTATCATCTGCAAATTTTATGAGTATACTCTCTATGCCATTATCTAAATCATTGATGAAGTTATTGAACAGAACTGGATCCAGGACTGACCCCTTCAGGACCCTACTGGATATGTCCTTCCAGCTTGACTGTGAACCACTGATAACTACTCTCTGGGAATGATTTTGCAACCAGTTATGTACCCACCTTATAGTAGCTCCATCTACGCTGTATTTATCTAGTTTTTTTATGAGAAGGTCATGCAAGACGGTATCAAAAGCCTTACTGAAGTCAAGATATACCACATCTACCGCTTCCCCCCTATCCACAAGGCTTGTTACCCTGTCAAAGAAAGCCATTAGGTTGACTTGACGCAATTGGCTCTTGACAAATCCATGCTGACTGCTATCACCTTATTATCTTCTAGATATTTGCAAATTGATTGCTTGGTTCTTTGCTCCTTTATCTTTCCGGGTACTGAAATTAAGTTGACTGGTCTGTAATTCCCCTTTTTATAGATGGGCACTATATTTGTTATCTTCCAGTCCTCTATAATCTCTCCTGTCTTCCATGAGTTTTCAAAGATAATGGCTAATGGCTCAGTGGTCTCCTCAGTCAGCATCTTGAGTATTCTAGGAGGTATTTCATCAGGCCTTTGCCACTTGAAGACATCTAACTTGCCTAAGTAATTTTTACTTTGTTCTTTCCCTGTTTTAGCCTCTGAACCTACCTCATTTTCACTGGTATTCCCTATGTTAGACGTCTAATCATTACTAAACTTTTTGGTGAAAAATGAAACAAAAACGTCATTTAGCTCTTCTGCCATTTTCTGTTATTGTCTTTCCCGCCTCATTGAATAAAGGGCCTTGGTCTTCCTCTTGGTTCTAATGTATGTGTGGAAAGTTTTGTTGTTACCTTTTATGTCACTAGCTAGTTTAATCTCATTTTGTGCCTTGGCCTTTCTAATTTTGTCCCTATGTACTTGTGTTATTTGTTTATATTCATCCTTTTGTAATTTGTCCTAGTTTTCACTTTATGTAACACTCTTTTTTTGTTTCAGATCACTGAAGATTTCCTAGGTAAGCCAGGGTGGTCTCTTGGCATACTTCCTATCTTTCCTACACAGTGGGATAGTTTGCCCTTGTGCCCTTAATAGGGTCTTTGAAAAGCTCCAAATTCACTTGAACTGTTTTTCCCCTTAGACTTGCTTTCCATAGGGATCTTACCAAGCAACTTCCTGAGTTTGCTAAGTCTTCCTTCTTGAAATCCATTGTCTTTATTGTGCTGTTTTCCTTCCTACCATTCCTTAGAATCATGAACTCTGCCATTTCATGATCACGTTCACCCAAACTGCCTTCAGCTTTCAAATTCTCCACAAGTTCCTCCCTGTTTGTCAAAATCAAATCTAGAACAGCATCTCCCCTCATTGCTTTTTCCACTTTCTGAAATAAAACCTTGTCTCCTGTACGTTCCAAGAACTTGTTGGATAATCTGTGCCTTGCTGTGTTATTTTCCCCAACAGCTGTCCGGGCGGTTGAACTCCCCCATCACCACCAAGTCCTGTGCTTTGGATGATTTTGGTAGCTGTTTAAAAAACGCCTCACCCCGGTTAGGTGGTCTGCAGTAGATCCCTACCGTGACATCACCCTTGTTTTTAAACCCCTTTTATCCTCACCCAGAGATAAGTCAACAAGTCTGTCTCCTATTTCCATCTCAGCCTCAGTCCAAGACATCTTGGATATACAAGGCAACACCTCCTCCTTTTCCCCTTTCCTGTCCTTCCTGAGCAAGCTGTACCCTTCTATATCAATATTCCAGTCATGCGTATTATCCCACCAAGTGTCTGTGATGCCAACTATGTCATAGTTGTGTTTATTTACTCACATTTCTAGTTCTTCCTGTTGATTTCCCATACTTCTTGCATTAGTGTTCAGACTTCTAAGATACTGATTTGATTTCCCCTCTCTGTTTCCTCTTGTCTCTCCCTTGTCCCTGCTCTAATGGCTCATGCTCCCCGCAGATTCCGACCCTCCTCCCAGGTCTCCGTGTTTTTGACTTACCTGTGGGCTTTTGTCTCCTGCCCCCATCAAACCTAGTTTAAAGCCCTCCTCACTAGGTTAACCAGATCTGTATCCAAAGATACTCTTCCCCTTCCTGGCTGCAAAGGATTGTGTGGTTGGGTGGGTTGTGGCAAAAAAACATGGATGGTTTTTAACTGCCAGGTGGAATAGGGTTGAAGGTTGCTGGCCTAGGCTAAGCTATGAGCTCTTGGGCTGTATTTCCACGTCTGTCAGTGACTGTCTGTATGGTCCATGGGTAGGTTGATTGGGGTCAGATTTTCAGAGTCTCAACACGGTCTCCATTTGCACTTTACAAACATGAATTAATTAATCCTCACAAGAGCCCTGTGAGGGTGCTGAGCAATACCTGTGAAACCTCCAAGCTGGGGATGCCAAAAATTGAAGCAGACCAAAATAAATAAATAAATAAATCAGAGGCCACTTCTCCAAATGCTGGTCCCTCTGACTTACGTACAGTCATAGAACAAGTCAGAGGCAGAGCAAGCACTGGAAATTGGCAGGACGGGGAACGACTTCACTAGATTTCTTCTCCCTTGGCAGGTTTAACCCCATCAGTGCTCTTCTTTCTTCACCACCTGCTCTCCTGAATCTGAGCGAGCAGAGCTCCTAAAGAAATGGAACTGCCTGCAGGGAGGTGGCTTTGCTGCTGAGGTTACTGGCTGGGTGGTCAGAATCTTCGCCTGCTATGGGTTATAATATTAGTGTGGTGTCTGGTGCATAGAGGTCACTCTTGATGTGTTTGATGCATAAGGGGTGGTGATGTTCCCACCTCTGTGATAAGCTGGTTGATGTGTGATGGCTCAGTATGTTGTCTTAATAAGTCCTAATTTTAACATCAAAGAACGCACATGGCTCTTTGAGGGAAGGGGCCAGCACCTAGGTTTCTGACTGGCTCCAGAGGGGAAAAAGTCCCTTTCACTGATAAAAATGACTGTAGCAAGACTCATAGATTGCAGTACATTATTTGATCTTTTTGGAGATAAATAGCATAAGTAGAAAACTGAGTAGAGACATGTTGTCAGATGGGATGTTAATCACCTGCACAACAGTCAGCTTGGTAGGCTGGGTGTTTCCACCCATCTGGGCACGCTTTATCTCTGAGATAAGGAAACTATTGATTTACAAAGACCCACCTGTCAGTGATGAAAATCTATTTTGTTTCTTGCAGGTTTCTGCTACCCCGGCTGCACACTCACTATAAAATTACCCCAAGGGAGAGAAAGCAAGCAAACGCCTTAGCGTTATCTACAAAATTCACAAAAAGTCACTTGTTTGTAAATTATTATGTGCCAGGAAAACATCAAGAGAAACAGAGTCTCAAGAACGCAGGCAAGGGAATCAGGGAGAAGGAATATGTGTCTTCAAAACAAAAAAACGCTATGGTGCTATAGGCAATAAATCTCATTCAGGAGACTTTGCATTAAGGCAGAAACCAGTATAGTGACAATAATAATCCCATTTATTTACATTGCACCTATCTCTGAATGTATCATTGCCACTTCCCGATAAAACAAAGGCAGATTCCTCATTGGCAGAGGGCGGATCCACGGACCCAATAGGTCTCTGCCATCCCTAACTTCTGTGAATCTCAGATAAATGCATGACTTTGGAGAGAGGGGAGTGGGGGAATCTCCAATCTCCATTAGACACTCAGCTCCAAGTTAGAGACAACAAGCGTTTTCTCTTCAGGCCCCAGAGGAAGGAAATCAATGCATCTGCAGAGAAAGAAGCCATTGAGTTGTTTTGAATGAAAATGTTATTGGGTTGTGGGTTTTTTTAGAGGACTGATCTAAAAGGAAAGTGAGGAGACAAGAAAGGGAGACGTAAGACAATTGGCCTGCTGCTGTCTGACTGGCAGATTCCAGTTTACACCTTATCACCAGAGCAGCAGGCAGAGGCAAATCCTCGCCTGCCTGCCGAAGCTACACAGCTAAAGAAAGAGGGGAGGGTGTTCTGTAACCAGGGACGACAACAGCAACACTCCACAGAGCTACCGGGAGGACAGAGAGAGACACACACACACAGATCCTGCACAATAACCTTCCTTTCCAGGCGGTGCAAGCAAAGGGAGGGGAGGAAAAACAAATCAACCTGCAGTGTTTAATTTTTCATTAAGAGAAACCATGACTGAAATGTAACCACAGCTCTGGTCGCTGCAGAAAAACAAACAAACCCCAAAGCCCTCTCCCCAAGTGGAATGTAGCAATTCTGTTTACGATCGTCATTCTTCAATTGAAGAGTGGGGTAAAATCCTCCAGGACTGAAATATTATCTGCCGGTAAGGTTGGAGCACCACTAAAACGAAAACAATTCTCCCCTCTACCTCTGATCCCATTGCTGCTGGTGCTTGTTAGAGAAACATTGTTCTAGGAAGGAGAGGAGATTGGAAGAAGAACCCGAGGTGGTTTTGAATTTTTTTTACAGTGAAGGCAAGCTTTCTGATGACCCCTCAGTGAAAGAAGGGGAGTTACAAGGCAATATAGAGATTGATGTACTGAGTGATCTGGAGGAAGAGCTTCTGGGCAATAATGGGGAAGTCCAACAGCAAGTTGAAGCCTGAAGTTGTGGAAGAGCTGACCAGGAAGACCTATTGTAAGTATTCTAACCCCCTTACAATCAGGCAACTTTCCGGTTGCTCTTGTACTAGGGTTAGGGATGGAGTAGGAGCCGGTCATGATCAAAAGATGCTGTTGGTTTTCCATATGGGGCCCTGCTGCTTGCATTTGGGGGCTGCACGTGTGCTGTTTGTATCACAGGAATGCGTGCACCTGCAAATGTTGAGGGGAGGGATGTGTAAGTGTGTCATGGTTTGTAGCATTTGCACAATCTGCTGCACTAATAAAGAAAGCAAAAGAAAAAGCAGGTGTTTGAGGGGGTCATCACAGAAGGGCGAACCCGCTATGGTACTGTTATTCAGGGATTAGCCTGCCACTGCCATGAGAAGCACCAGACAAGCAAGTATTTCTTTCTAGGGAAGCTCAGCCTGGTGATTCAGACATCATGATGCACTGAAGTGTTGGCGAGGAGAGCAGAACACCCTCTTCTCCCCCAAATGTCTCCCGTGGGGGTGTGTGAAAGGGAGGGGGCAGGGGGGGACAGAAAAAAACTGTTCAGTGGTAGGTTTCAAAGTAGCAGCCGTGTTAGTCTGTATCCGCAAAAAGAAAAGGAGGACTTGTGGCACCTTAGAGACTAACACATTTATTTGAGCATAAGCTTTCATGAGCTACAGCTCACTTCATCAGTGGTAAACATTGCTGCAATCTTTGCGGGAGAATTTGGACCGAGTTCTGAAATTCTTTCCCTTCCCTCCCACCCCTGGTGTTTTGGTTTATTTTTAGTTCAGAGCATTGGGTTTTGTAGAACATTGACAGTTTCTTAATCATTCCCCTAATGGAGTGCTCAAGTGCTGCTGTTCTCGGCTGCAAGAATTCAGAGGAGGTTAGCCTGGAAAGAGAGGAATATAGACAGCGATTTATTGGTAGGGGGGCAGGGAGCCAGGGGAACACCCCATCCCATTAAAAAACTTTTCCCCCTAGCAACCAATAACTCACAGGGAAGGAATGCCCCCCTCCCCCATATGACATCACTTGCTAACTCAATGTGTACTTTACCTGGATCCACAGTTTCCAGATCTTTATGGGGCTTCCTGACTCAAATCTGGAATGTCACCAAAACATTGGTGCACAGAGAAAACCCCATTTCAATTCTCCTCTCCTTGCCGCCTTCACTTCAGAACCAAGAAGCATTTTTTAATCTCTACCATTTGTAGCTTTCAAAGTTTGGGTTCTTCTCTGTGTTATGGAGAACAGTGAGGAGTCAGACACCTGAAAGCTCCTTCTTTTTCTCCAGGAATCTTAAATATCAGCCTAATAATCTGCTCTGTCAAATAGGTGGATTTTTCATTTGAATCACTGATGTAATCTTATTAACACTGCAAGCTGCTGGATTGTTTTGCTTATTGAGATCAATTCTAAGGGTGTGTTAAAGAAAAGCAGGAAGGTACAGCCAAGGCTGCTGGGTTCAAGTCTGCTTCTCTGCTCACAGGTTGGAGGTATTATTGTTGTATAGCTGGAGAGCAGTTGAAAGCTAACAGACCCAGGAGCTCTCTCTCCACTGTCACTGCTGCAGTCCCATGGCGGCACTTACCCCAAAAGGCAATAGATTAGGATGCAGCAGGTTCTCCCAAAGGGAACAGAGCCACTCTGGTGCATTGCACAACTCCATCATTCAGTGCTGCTCTATACAGCCACTGGGCAGCCTGGTGCAGAGAGCATTAGAGCAAGTCATTAAAGGCTTCCAAACCTGCATGCTGCCTTTTGTCTGCCGTGATAGATCCCATCTCCATTTCTGTCCTTCAAAACAAAGGGGATGGTTCCGAGATGATCCGGCACCATCACAAACTTCCGGGCTGAGTGGTACCAGACACCGGGCTACCTTGACATCCTTTTTGGTCTCCTCTGTAGTTTCTCTTTACCCAGCAGTGGATCCCTCTGGGGAGAAATATGTGGCAAACAAAGGATCATGATATCCTATGTCTTGCCATCAAGAGATGCTGAACAAGTATAATAGTATTGTGAAATTGTCATTCATACAGGGATGTTTCCATTACTAGATGAGGCCAACGAGGGATCATTTGTTTTAAATCAGTCATTGTGTCACCACTATTCTTCTCTCCAGTTTTCTCTTCTGTGTGCCCAGCTCCTCCTCCCCTATCAAAAAAAATCCCTCTACCTCTTGGTTTTGGTCAGTCTGCCCAGTGACAAGCACTATCAAAAACCATGGGCCACATTTTCAGCCAGCTGCAAGCTGGCCTCTGATTTTTCACATCTGCTGGTTCACATACAACTCACTGCACCTTTTTTTGTAGGCACTAAACTCACATTTGCACAAGCAGATTGGACAGCAAGGTGCACGCAGCCACCAACTGGATGTGTGCAGATGAAATCCAGTTGTGTGTACAGGAATGGGTAAATAAAACATGCAGGCCTAACTGTCCAGATTCAGAATTTGATACCATGGACCAAATTCTCCTCTGGTAAATGAATACGACCTCCTTGATTTCAGCAGAACTGCACCCGTGTATCTAGAACTTGACTCTGTTTGTCTAGTTCTCATCATTCCAGGCCTCATCTCTGGTGATAATCACTTTAGCTTAAGTGTTCCTGCATCTTTGTCACAGTTGTCAAGAAGAGGGAGCACTTTCCTGTCTGTCTAGGTCCTTACATGGCCCTCATCTCCATCGTATTTGAGTGCCTCCGATTTTATCCTCCGATCCTTGGGAGTTAGAGAAGTGCTGTTATCCCCATTTACAGATCGAGAACAGAGGCACAGGGATGATAAAATGACTTTCCCAAGGCCACACACACAAACATAGTCTCTGGCTGAAGTGGGGATTGAACCCTGATCTCCCGAGTTCAATGCCCTGTCTACTAGACCCCCTTTCTTACCCTACAGAAGTAACACTGGATTCCTAGATCAGTCAGATGGTAAGCAGCTCCTCAAAGAGACTAAAACCCTCCCTTCCACACTGGGCTCAGTGTTACCTGGCCTAATTCCCTGCACCTTATCATTCCGTCTTACGCTGCTGCTCATCATCATCGTATCGGAGCACCTCCCATGTAAAATCAATAGCAAAAAGCAGCCATGGTGGGATGTGAACCCACAACCTTTGCCTGAGCTCCTTGGTCATTACTGGAGAGGTCTACTGGGCTAGCTATTATACTGCAGAGCCCATCAGCTTTAGGGTTGCTCTGTTGAGAAATTGGAAAGTGTTCAGAGAAGAGCCCTGAGACTGATTAAAGCATACCTTATAGAGAGAGACTCAAGGAGTTTAACTTACTCAGCTTAATAAAGAGAAGGTTAAGGGGTGACTTTACATGGGGTACAAATATTTGATAATGAGCTCTTTAATCTAGCTGACAAAGGTATAACAAAATCCAGTGGCTGGACGTTGAAGCTAAACAAATTCCGCCTGGAAATAAGGTGTAAATTTTTAACAGTGAGGGTAATTAATCATTGGAACAATTTACCAAAGGTCATGGTGGATTCTGTCACTGGCGATTTTTAAATCAAGATTGGATGTTTTTCTAACAGTCATGCTGTATTTCGAACAGAAATTATTTCGGGGAAGTTCTATGGCCTGTGTGATACAGGAGGTCAGAACAGATGATCACAATGGTCTTTCTGACCTTTGAATCTATGAAGTGTAGTACGTGGGCCAAGTTATATTGTGAATTGAGATACACAGATAGATAGATATCCCCTGGGTGTATCTGTAACAGGCGTCTGATAATAGATAACCAGTCTTGTCCTGTGAGGTTATGATTCCATTGTGTAGTTCCCATGACATTGTGAACCATATATATATGTAGTCTGCGTGCTATAGCACCAGATCCCAAGATGGAATTTCCTTCTGTTACATCATCATGTATTTGTGGGGTTTTTAAAAATAATCTTTTTGTTTTTGTTAATTTGAGCGACTGCTGGATAGAGCCCACCCTCCATTGCTCTATGGTACAAGGTTATCAGTACATACATGTTCTATAGATGCACATAACAATGTAAAGCTTGACTGTGTCTCAGAAACCTTATGCTGCACTTTCCCTATTAAGAAAAAGATGTATTGGGATATATTGTTAGGAAGGCATATGGGACAGTGCTATATAGTCATCAGAACAGAGGACTAGGAACCAGGACTCCTGGGTTCTATTTCCAATTCTACTAATGACTTATGGTATTAGAAGTCAGATTTTAAAGGTATTTAGGTACCTACGGCCATAGGCGCTGACTTCTACTCACGCCAATGGGTGCTTGACCCCCCTCTGCCCCAACTCCGCCCCCTCCCTACCCCTATTCTGACTCCTTCCCCAAATCCCTGCCCTGGCCCCACCTCTTCCCCACCTCCTCCCCTGAATGCTCCACATTCCCTCTTCTTCCCCATCCCTTCCGGAGCTTGCTACACCTCCAAACAGCTGTTTGGCTCCAGCAAGCGCTGGGAGTTAGGCGGAAGAGCAAGATGCGGCGCACTCAGGGGAGGAGGCAGAGGCAGAGGAGGAGGTGAGGTGGAGCGGGGAGGGGAGCTTGGCTGCCGGTGGGTGCAGAGCACCCATTAATTTTTCCCTGTGGGTGCTCCAGCCCCGGAGCACCTACGGAGTCGGCGCCTATGCCTACAGCTGCAGATAGACATCTAGTGAGATTTTCAACAGTAACAAGTGCCCATATCCTGAAAGATATTTGTGCACCTAGTTTCCATTGAAATCAGTGGAAGGTAGGTGCCTAATGCCTTTGAGGATCTAGGTCTAGCTACTTCTCTTCATCTTTAAGCACCTGAATACCTTTAAAAAATCTGGCCCTGAGGCTCATTGCCTCCCTGAGAAGTGTCAGAATGAAACCAGCCTGACTGGAGCCTAGATGAAATGTAAAGAGAGATCTAACCTTTCTTGGGAGGCCAGGCTGTTGCCCCATAGGGGAATACAGCAGAAGCCAACAGTGAATTATAATAATAATTAATAATAAATAATGTAAATCTTTGCACTTCCATAGCGTGTTTCCCAGCTTCTTAAAGTGCTTTATAATCATTAATTGATTAAGCCTCTCAATGCTCTGTTGAGGTAGCTTAGAAGGACGATTTTCACTGCTGTGTGTTTTGTCCCATGAGGAAATAAGTGCCTGAGTTGCAAAGTAAGTGCTTTCTGCTCTTTAGCCTCACAAGGGCCCTGAGTCAGCATAGAACTTAATCATGTGCTTAACTTTAAGCATGTGATTAAGTCTCACTGGCTGCAATGGGAGCTAAGCATATGCTTAAATGCTTTGCAGAACTGGGGCCGAAGTACCTTAAGTCGTGTCTCTGTTCTGTGGTGTTGTGGGGGCTCTTAGGGTATTTCTGTTCCTCGTGGCTGAGCTATTGCTTGTAATCAGAACCATGTCACGTGAGCCCAGGTGCTGTGATGATAGGCACAGTAAATATGCCTGTAAATATGACATGGGCTCCTGTCAGAATAACACCACAGCACCGGGGAGCCTCATTTGCAAACCACAGTCCCAGTCCTGCAGTCACAGCATTGTCACTCCCAAATGTTGAAAAATCATGAGTCAGGGCCCTAAAATCTTGAGATTTTTTAAAAAGATGGATTTGAGGGTGATTTTTATGTGTTTTATGGTTTTTGATGCTTTAGGCTTCATGTTTTCAAGCTTTTTTCCGCAACCAGAAGGGCTAGAACCATTATTTTAATGAAAGCTGAGAGTCTCTCCTAATCACATGACCCCAGCAGCTGGGGCTTTAAGACAAAAACACTAAATATCTTGGGAATTGGCAAGGCTGCCCTTGGATCCATGCTGGTATAAGGGTCCCCCTGGGTGGATCTGACTGCAGAATTGCAGCCCAAGTCCCCGTTCTAGCATCTGCATTTTTTGGGTCTCCAATGAATTTCCAGAAAAGAACATGGAAGGGGGCTTGCAGGGTGGGCACAGTTCTTTGTGAATACAGAATGATGCCTGCAGAAATGGAGGTCCAGGTTGAAAAACTGGGCCCAGAAAGAATAAGATGCTCTTTTCCTAAGAACTGTATCCTATTCCGTATTATGTACTTTGTGAATTTTAAACTCATTCTAGTATCATTATTTGTTACTCTTTTACGATACAGCCACAAAATTGACTTTATTGCTCAACAGTAATGCACTGAATTAATGGACGTTAATTTAAAAGCAAACTGTGACTATTGATTTATATTTACTGTGGAATCTAGAGGCTGGTTGAATTCTGTGGGAAAATAAAGTTAAAATGCAGCAGTGATAGGCTAGTAACTTCTGCATGTTTTTCTGAACGAGGGGCTACAGAATTGGGGCTTGGTTATGTCTTATTTTGCTGGCATTGGGCAAACCCCCTGGTGCGAGAGACGATTCCTTTAGTGGAAATCATTGTATCCCTAGAGGCAGAATGGTGCAGTGAATAGATCTCACGGTTCTGTTCACTTTTCTGCCAGTGGCTCTCTGCCTAGAACACCAAACTCATTCCGCTGCAGACGTTAGTGTGGAGCCAGGGCCAAATAACTGAGCCAAAGGACAAGCAAAACATTTTGGAGGCAAGCTGGATCAACACTCTGTACACTGCCGTGCACAAGACCCTGGTGGGTCATAAGATTCTTGCCCAGAGTAATAGACTCCAAGTATGTCGCAAATTTTCAGAGAGAAAAAGGGCAGGGACAGGTGCTCTCTTCAGTGCTATTCTCTTCAACCCCCCCGCTAATTAATGGCTGGCTGGCAAAGATAATATTAAGAGAGGGAGGATTTAAGGAGAAAATACGGGACAGAAAAGACACTTGAAATGTGGAGAGGGATGAAACCCCCAGAAATTGGATGGCAGCAGGAACCAGAGGGTCACCCATTTAGAAAGTGGATTGTTTGGCCCCAGAATAAGGTTTATTAGTCAAGGTGATTACTTTTAAAATGCTCCCATTGCTTATCGGATAAAACAGAGATGAGATTGTAAAGAGGAAGCAGAGTGTTTAGCACCTATTGCACTCTGCAGCTGTAGATCTCAGAGCACTGCATGTAGACAGGTAGATGTTAGTAGGCGCGTTTTATAGACGGGAAAAGCAAGCACAGATGAAGTGTTTTTCCCAAGGTCACCTGGAGAGTCAGTGACACAGAGTCAGGAGTAAAATCCAGGTCGCTTTCCGAATCCAGGCCCCTCTCCAAACCCAGCTGCTTTCTGCACAGCAGACTTTACTGTTATACTGCCAGGTAGCCCAGGTCTGCTTAGCAACTAGCCTTTTCTGCCTTCTCTCTAGGGTCTTGTCTACACTAGATTTAGTTCCCTTATAATTGCCTGCTGTTACTGCTGCCAATACAGCCCCCCAGCTGGAGTGCCACCAGCATCTTAATCATTGTGTCAGGCTGGTACAACCAGCCCCTGGGAGCAGATGGGTATGCAATTCCTTAGGCAGCCTCCTCTATAGCTGGGGAACTCCAGAGCTACCTGCCCTGTGGGTAACTGTCTTCCCAACATTCCTAGGCAAATCCCAAACACAGGCACCTCTTCCCATTGCAAGGCAGTGCATGGCCTCTGTGTTGCAATTTGCCCTTGCATCGGGCTCGAGGTTACGGTATTTAGGAGGGACTCTGCCCCCTGTGTTCCCGTAAGCAGACCTTGACCCTGGTTTTCAGTGGTGCTTAACGCTGCAGCCCTCACTAGCTTCAGTTGTAGTTGTAGGTTCTCGGCACCTCAGCAAACCAGGCCCATGCTGAACAAGGGAAAATAGAGGCCCTCTTTTAGGAGCTGAACCCAGGTATGTTTGCCACGTGCATTTCGTGTCTGACCATTTCCAGAGCTGTTCTTTAGCTGAGTGCTGTCACTGAACAAGGCTGTCTGTCTTATGCATCTTTAACACAGTCGTTGTGGCATCTCAGCGTTTTTAGTGGTGTGTGTCCTGAGGAGTGATTTTCCAGTAATCTCTGATCCTGCACTAAACTCTATGTATAGCGTTAAGGTGCAGTGTTAAACAGATGTTATGTTCCACCCCAGAGGTGGCTGTATTTTGGTGGTGGGGGCGATGATCCCTGGATGTCTAGTTTAGAGCACTCTGGGATCCTGGATGAATGTAAGATCTGATCGTGTCAGACTAGAAATTAAGAGGCTGAACTGCAGTTTCCCTTCACTCCCGAAGTAAACCAGTCAGTTCTCCTCTCCAGAACATCCTGCTGAGGTTCACGCACTTGCTTTACTTGGACAAGCGGAGTCCAGAGCCGTGTGCCAGCTGAGAAAGGCTGTTTCTCGCGCTAGCTCACTTGTTGCCATGCTTCTTGTCAGTGGCAATTAATATTTACAAGAATGTGAAAGGGAGGCTTAGCTGGAGGAAGGAGAGCATCCATCCAGCCTGCATGCATTCAGAGCAGGACAGAGGCAGACAGCTGGGCTGAGGGCAGGCAGCTTGGGGGCCAGCCATTGCAAGATCACCTCATATTCTCCCACTTGTAGAGATGCTGGTATGATTCTTGGGGATAGCTCTTCGAGCAGGTGGGCAACGCCGCCTAAGCGTTTATCTTCTGTCCCAGGAGGTGGGATCAGGAGATATGAGGGGGAAATGAGGGACCCGATGGTTTGAGAGATACACAGAGACATTTGCTCCAGCTGTGCCTGCTCTGTGCGGGGTGAGATGACACCTTGGTAAAAGCATCTGAGCCCTGTTTATGCTGAAGCCAGTGGGGAAGGACAGCGGTGAGGTTTCCTTCTCTGCCCAGGTCACCAGTTCCAAGCCAGCTGGGTTGGTGGGGACCCCAAGTTAGTATCAGGTGATGGCCTAAGACAGCGATATTCAACCTTTACTGAACCGGGACCACTCAGCATCCCCCCACCTCCATGTAACCAGATCTAGTCAGCACTTCCCCCCGCCACGTTTAGCAGTATGGGAAAGGCAGGATGAGTGTGACACCCAGATGCATGTCTTAGAACCCCTGGTCTACATGGAGCGAGATGTTGGGTTTCAGTCTCCTTCCTCCTGGGCAGATGTCCACACTTGAGCCGTCACCATGACTGACATTGGCTGGTCAGCCGTCTCAGCAGGGAGGGCAGGGTCTGAACTCCCCTCTCATCGCTACAGATGGCTTCTCTAGGTCAGGCGCAAGGCCTGTTGCCAGGGCAGCACAGGGGGACCTGCTCTACTGGTAGAGGGTGTCATTTGGTAGGGCTGGCTAATCTAATTCACTCCCAAGGAAATAGAGAGGAAATGGTGCCGTAGGAGTGAAGGAAGCATGGGGACACTGGTCCAGGTCGAGGATCTCTTGGTAGTGGACGCAGCCTCCTGTGTCTAGAGACAGCATGGTCCAGTGGACTGGGCTGTGACTCAGGAAGCTTGGGTTCTAGTCCTGGCTCTGCTAAGTGACCATTGCCCTTCCCCTCCTTTGTCTATTTAGACCGGAAGCTCTTTGGAGCAGGGACGGTGTATGTATAGCACCGAGCACAGTGGGGCCCTGATCTTGGCTGGAGCCAAGGCTCTACCTTAGTAGAGGTGCCCCTCAATGACATTCCCTGGAAAAGCAGCATGAGTGCATTCTCCACAGAGAGGGCAGAGCCGTCATTTGACATCCCTTCACATTCTACCGCAGGGGAGCAGCTGCAACTTGAGGACGCCCTGCCCAGTGGGGAGAGAGGTTCCCCTGGTGTTGTTGGGCTGGGATTTTGAGAGGAAGAGCTCACAGCATGGCCCCAGCGCTGGGTGTGGCTTTTTCTCCTACACCATAAGCCCAGTCTCTCACCCAGTACTTCCTGGGCATTTTGGAAAGCTCCCTTTCTGTAAGGGGCAGTGGGGATGCTTGACTGGTGCTTGCTTCATCTCCTCCTCCTCCTGAGTAACCCAGAGGGAGCTGAGCTCTGAAGGAGGGAGAGGACAGAGGGTTCATAAGGCATGCTGGGAGGGTAGCGGGGGGGGTAGGATAGGGGAGGGAGACAACTGCATTGTCGTATCCCTCTATGGAAGGAGCGACAGAGAGCGGCGAAATCCTACTCTGTCCCCTTGCAGGCCGCAGAGAGAACCTGCCTAATGCTGCGGCGGCATCAAAAGAATCGTATTTCATTTATCCACTGAAGTGTTAGCTTATCTGCAGCGCGTTCTCCCGACCCTGCCTGGCTGGTGCTGTAATTAAGGTTGTGAAACAAGAAGCTCTGAAGCCATCAAAGGTGCCGATTCCAAGAACAAGTCCACGTGACTAGCTTCTGTCTCTGGGGGTGACATTGCCTCTCTCGTTCCTTCTTTCTTTCTCATTCTTTTTTCTCTCTTTCTCCTTCTTTCTGTACTTCTGCTTCTGGACGTGGCACTTCTGGGGCCCCAGCCTCTTGGTTCGCGCAAAGAGCACCAACATAACAATCAAACGCACAGGGAAATGCACTGAAAGCCATATGTGCTACAGGCCTGCTATCCCCCACTGCCCAGCGGTGCAAAAGCAAGGATGAGGCCAGCTCCATGGGGGGAGAGTTGTGGGGTACTCAGACAGTGCAGTGATGAGTCCATGCAGGGCTATATGTACGAGTCTCTCGCAAGCTGGGATTACTAGACAATGCTGCTTCTCCGAGAATTATGATTATTGTCTGAGCAATTGCCTGTGTGAGGGCTGCTGCGAGCTTTTTTGTCCTAGAGATACAAATTATGCAGATGGGCGAGGTTGTTCTATATGCTAATGAAAGATTAGGGCTTGTTTCCTGAACCTTCCTCACATTATCCTGCCTCTGAGGCATATCTTAGACTTCTAAAGGGAATAATGTTTGTCGGCTTCTTTTCTTTTCTGAGCTGAATGTGTGTTTCTTTTGGGCCCTCTCTTTGTAAGTAATAAACGTTATTCTGAAGAGATTCTCCAGTTCTGATCCTTCCTCCCTGATACGAAACTATTGACTGCCCTTGGTGATGCCACAGCAGTTCTCCCCACCATTTTATTGGCTATCTAGGTACTTATATGGGCTTCATCACTATGGTATCTGAGCATCTCCCCGTCACAAATGGGTTTTAGGCTCCCTAGGAGGTAGGGTCTCCCATTTCTACACAAGGCTAAAACTTGCCCAGACTCACACAATGGTAGAACCAGGACTTGATCCCAATGCTCTTGAGTCCCAGTTTCGTGCCCTATCCATGAGATTATCCTTCCCAGTCTAGCATGCATATGGGATTTAAACCTATTGAGGGCCTTCTGTTGGTCTGAGGAGCAATCTCCTGCCTTTAAATTTCTCCCCCACACCTGCTGTGGATAAGAAGACAGGGTTTCCCTTCAGTGCCTTTGGAGTAACTGTCCATTTCAGAGCTGTTCCATGAATGTGGCAGTGGTGAAAATCCAGTGGGAGCAAGGAGAATTACCCAAGCAACGAGCCAAGTTTTATTTAAAACTAGGGCTGTCAAACGATTAAAAAAATGAATCAACATTAATCGCTCGATTAATCGCAGTTAAACAACAATAGAATACCATTTATTTAAATATTTTTGGATGTTTTCTACATTTTCAAATATATTGATTTCAATTACAACACACAGTACAAAGTGTACAGTGCTCACTTTGTATTTATTTTTATTACAAATATTTGCACAGTAAAAAAGAAAAAAGAAATAGTATTTTTCACTTCATCTAATACAAGTACTGTAGTGCAATCTCTATTATGAAAGTTGAACTTACAAATGTAGAATTATATACAAAAAAACCCCTGCATTCAAAAATAAAACAAGGTCACACTTTAGAGCCTACAAGTCCACTCAGTCCTACTTCTTGTTCAGACAATTGCTCAGACAAACAAGTTTCTTTACATTTTCAGGAGATAATGCTGCCCACTTCTTGTTTGCAGTGTCACCTGAAAGTGAGAACAGGCATTCACACGGCACTATTGTAGTCAGCGTCACAAGATATTTACATGCCAGATGCAGTAAATTTTCATATGTCCCTTCACGCTTCGCCTACCATTCCAGAGGACATGATTCCATGCTGATGACAGGTTCTGCTCAATAATAATCCAAAGCAGTGTGGACTGCTGCACATTCATTTTCATCATCTGAGTCAGATGCCACCATCTTTGGTGGTTTGGGTTCCGTAGTTTCCTCATTGGAGTGTTGCTCTTTTAAGACTTCTGAAAACATGCTCCACACCTCATCCCTCTCAGATTTTGGAAGGCACTTCAGATTCTTAAACCTTGGTTCGAGTGCTGTGGCTATCTTTAGAAATCTCACATTGGTACCTTCTTTGCATTTTGTCAGATCTGCAGTGAAAGTGTTCTTAAATCGACCATGTGCTGGGTTGTCATCCCAGACTGCCATAACACAAAATATATGGAAGAATGTAGATAGAATAGAGCAGGAGACATACGATTCTCCCCCAAGGAGTTCAGTCACAAATTTAATTAATACATTTTTTTTTAACGAGGATCATCGTCATGGAAGCATGTCCTCTGGAACAATGGTTGAAGCATGAAGGGATATATGAATCTTTAGCGCATCTGGCAGGTAAATATCTTGCAATGCCGGCTACAAAAGTGCCATGCGAACACCTGTTCTCACTTTCTGGTAACATTGTAAATAAAAACAGGGCAGCATTATCTCCCGTAAATGTAAACAAACTTGTTTGTCTTAGCAATTGGCTGAACAAGAAGTAGGACTGAGTGGACTTGTAGGCTCTAAAGTTTTACATTGTTTTGTTTTTGAGTGCAGTTATGTAACAAAAAAAAATCTACATTTGTAAATTTCACTTTCACGATAGAGATTCCACTACCATACTTATATGAGGTGAATCAAAGATGCTGTTTCTTTTTGTTTTTCATTTTTACAGTGCAAATATTTGTAATAAAAATAATAATATAAAGTGGGCAATGTAAACTGTGTATTCTGTGTTGTAAATTGAAATAAAATATTTCAAAATGTAGAAAAACATCCAAAATATTTAATAAATTTCAATTGTTTAATTCTATTCTAGTAAACATTCTATTGTTTAAAAGTGGGATTAAAACTGCGATTAATCGCGATACATTTTTTTGAGTTAATCACGTGAGTTAACTGGGATTAATTGAGAGCCCTGTTTAAAACCATTGTGGAAGAACATGTTTTACACAGGGCTGCTGATCTCTTCGCAGACAATGGACCTGGGCCCTGCTGGGATGGACTGAAAGATGTATTTGGTCATTTCCATCTCTGATTTCCAGGCTGCACCAATAGGCAGCTTGATGCTTGGGAGGGAATCCCATCAACTCTTGGGAAAGCCACAGCTAAATGCTACATGGAATGAAATTAATGCGACTTCCAGATACTGCTGCTGAGTGTGTTTTTCCCATACAATTATTTGATTCCCAAAGAGAGTCGTTCTCCCCTGCTCTTTCCCTACTGTATTTGTTGCAAACAGTGAATTTGTGTTTTTTGTTTTTTGTTTTGTTTTTTTTCCTGAACCCAATTTCTGAAACCTTGTGTTAGGCCCTTAAATATTTTATAGTGTCTGGAGAGGATTTTAATTAGTGTACTTGTTGATCCCAACCCCATGGGAAATGGGAACGGATTGGCTTTTGGATTTGTTTGTTCAGTGTAGTAGCTAGACAAGCCACAAATGGCACCCATTAAAGAGAAGATTGCTCTGCTTATTGTATAATACTTTAACAGTAACTGTCACAGGGTGGCGGGGCTCTTTAAGGGGAGCTGGGCACAGCCCCATATGCGAGGCAATTAATTCCCTTCCCCAGAGGGAGTGATGAGCCCAGGAGGGGCTGAAGGGAGAAGGGAGGCTGCCAGAAGGATGCCCTGGAAGTTGCTGCTCAGTAGAGAGCTGGGAGCAACCCAAAAGAACCCCAGAGGGGCTGAAGGGAGGCTGCCAGAAGGAGGCCCTGGAAGTTGCTGCTCAACGGAGAGCTGGGAGCAACCCGCTGAAGGGAGAGACTAAAAACCCAGGAAGGGCTGAAAGCAGAGGCTGGGCTGAAAAGTGCCTAAACCATGTGGCAAGAAGACAGACCCCCAGGCAGGAGGGGCTGAGCACCGCTGGAGGCAGGGCTGAAGACTCTGTGTCTTGTTCGTTGTGGACTTGGATGTCCTGGAAGGGCTGGACTTGTTTTCTTCAATTAATTAGCCAGAGAGTCACTGTGGCATCCAAGCCAGGCTGTGAGATCCAGCCTGAGTGAAGGGAGGCTCAGGCAGCAGCGAGCTGAGTCAGGTCCCAGGAAGGTGGAAGGTCACCCTATGACACTAACAAATCATGGTAATAAAGCTTTGTCCTCCCATAGCACCTTTACTGTGAGCATCTCAGAGCGCTTTGCACACGCTCATCAGTTTGGCTTCATGGCCCACTGTGATGTAGGCACTGTTATCCCTGTTTGACATATGGGGAAACTGAGGCACAGAGCAGTGAGGTGACTCGCTCAAAGTCATACAGGTAGTCAGTGGCCAAGCTGGGGGTAGAACGCAGGATTCCTGGGTTCTTATTTCCTGCCTTAACAAGTAGGCAGTGTGTTCACTAGGAACGGTTTCCACAGATTCCCCGCTGTTGCTAATACTGGGTCAGCTCCACCAGTGCTAGCCGCATGGAGAGCCCAAGCATACATGGGCACCAATATCGTTAACCCAGGTTGGAACAGGGCTAGGTGACATGGTGGTAAAGACGCTGGTGGTCAGCGTACAGAATGACTCCTACTGTGAAGGCAGTGTGGTCCTGTACTGGGGGACTGGACTGCAAGATGGAAGACATGTGTGCTATTCCCAGTTCTGGCTTGCGGGATGACCGTCGGTAGGTCACTTCAGCAACGGTGCCTCATTTTCTGCCTCCATAATACAGGCATAATGATACTTACCCCCTGTGTAAAGCACTTAGTGCTTTTCATCTGTAGAGCTCTATATCAGTGATAGCTAGGTGTTGAGGGAACTTGACCAGTGTTGGTGGAATTTGGCAAAGATGTCAATGTTGAAACAGTTGAAGTGTAGCCGAAATCCAGATTTACTCATGGTTCTCTCAAGCTTTTAAGGGCTAGCTTGGAAATTATTCTTATTAACAAAAGAAAGTATTTTGATAGGCCAGGGAGCAGTCTAGTGTTGAAACCATTTCTGACCAATGAGTCTCACCTGGTTTGCCCTGTCTACACTGGTTGACCAAACTCTGCTAGAACCTGGTTTAGTGGAAGTAATGTTTAAAAAGCAGTTTCCTTGCAAATGTCAATAGGATCTAGGGACCAGATCCTCAAAGGTATTTAGGTGCCTCACTCCTATTGATTTCAATGGATCTGAGCGTAACACAGCATCGTGTATGGTAGAACTTTGGACAACATGACTTTTGAAGAGCAAGGCAGACAATGAAGCAGGTTTGCTGATCCTAGGTGTTGCTGAGGATGCTGGTTGTTGGCTACATAAGGAGGAAGTGGGAATAAGGATATAAGAATAAATCAAAATTATTTTAATGTGTGCAAATGGCTCCCTTCCCTGTGTGCTGGCCCAGTCACAAGCAGTTACTGGTGACACGCCAATAGCAAATCTGGCTTTGAACTAGTCTCTGAATCCAGACAGGCATGCTGAGCCCCGGGGGGTTAGGAATGTGGTGTGTATTTAATGTTTAACCAGAGACACAGTTTACATTTTTAAACATGAATTTTTGTGAGGGGGAAATGGGTAGACCAAAAAACATCAGATGTCAAACTATTAATGCTTAGGATCCTTCTATTTCAAAATAATGGGCTTAAAGTTATTATAATTTATATTACAGTAGAGTATACAGATCCCAGCTGAGATCAGGACCTCTTTGTGCTACGTGCAGTACAAATACAGAATAAGAGACAGTACCTGCCCCAAAGAGTCTTCAGTCTCGAAACAGACAAGGGAGTGAGGGGAAACTGAGACATGAAGAAATAAAGTGACTTGTTTAAGCTCCCTTGTAGAGCCAGGAATAGAATCCAGACTCCTAGCCCATAGTCTGCTATACTAGACCAATGGGTCTCAACCTTTCCAGACTACTGTACCCCTTTCAGGGGATTTGTGGATTTGTCTTGCGTATCCCAAGTTTCACCTCTCTTAAAAACTCCTTGCTTACAAAATCAGACATAAAAATGCAAAAGTGTTACAGCTGCACTATTACTGAACAATTTCTTTCTTTCTCATTTTTACCATATAATTATAAAATATTGTACTTACATTTCAGTTTATAGTATATAGATAGGGCCCTTTGTTTTCGGTTTTTATTTTATTTAATTTTTCCTGGGAATTTATCGGTGTTTATTACTACAACAACAAAAACAGGTCAAAATCGGTAGAAAAGGTATTAATAATTTTTCTGGGTAAATATCAGGGTTGGATGGAAGGACAGGGTGAAAAAGTATTCAGTAGATCAATCCTTTGATGAATGGAATTCAAGAAGGTTTGCTGGAGAACTAAAACAGAACTCAAAACACATTGCCAGCTCTGAGTTTAATAAAACAGTACATCTCTGATCCCCAAATAAAACTTTTTATTAGAAAAAACAGTTTACTGTTGTAGACTTAGAACTATTAGCCTATAAATATTTACCATTTAAGAAGTGGGCCACACCATTTGCAGCGCATAGACTCAACTTCATCCTTTTCTCCTGTTTTTGTTTTTTTAAAACTTTTGAATACTTCCGGTGTTCTCAAACGTATTCTGATACAGATCTGCATTTTCTTCCCATTTTAGTGAAACCGTTCTCTGCTAACAGCTTGAAATGTGTATGTGGTGAGTGTGAGATTCATCAGTACGTTCAGATGTGCACGCACTTCAGAGCTTGCATGCGTGCCTGTTTATTGTGTGTATTTTCTAGACTTATTTTCTAGACTATTTTCTAGACTTCCTTCAACAGGCAGCTTTGCATATGCACACAGACTAATGTATTATTGTAATACATAGATCTCATGCAATGGATTGTGTTTTCCTAATAAAACGAGGGTTTTTTTATATATATATTTGAATGATACAAAAGTAGGGTGAAAATCGGAAAAAAACAAAAATACTTTTTGTAAAACCCAGGATTGAGAACCATTTTACTAGACCACTGCGAATACTACTAAAGGCTTATCTTGGGTAACTGAGTCAGGCATTCCTGGATGGAGATTCCAGCCATATTTATCTAATTAGCAAATACAGCTTCTCAAGTAAGACCTTTCCAGCCACTTTACGTCCTCTTCTCTTCAAGAACCAGCGTTTCTCTTGAGGTCTCTGGGTTGCATCAGGAAAGTCCCACTGAAGATGAGACAGTCTCTTCCCCTGGTCGAAGGAGTCTCTCTGGCAGTCCTGTAACTAATCACTTATAGGCAGTGTAGTCCACATGCTGATCCCAGACTGCTAGTTCGAGCCAGGCTTTAGGCACCAAGACAGATTAATCTAGGAGCCAGAAAGAACCATAGCAATCTCCCTGTGTCTGGCAGCCCCAATAAAGAATCCCCTTCAAATGATCGCAACCAAGTCCTACCTCTGCCGTGAGAGGCAGGACGCTGTGTTGCAGGGGGCAGTGTACGCCCTGTCTTATAAAACCCGAGGAACTGGTACGAAATATACGGTATGAAAGTGGCTTTTGTAGGCTCTGTGCAGTCACGTGGTGTGTTTTTGGTTGCTCATGTTTATGAAGAAGCTGGCATAAAGCTGGGCTGCTGGGCTGGCTCCTAAAAAAACAAGTGCTAATCCCTCAGGGGGCCTGATCCTGCTTGGGCCATTTGGGCGTTACTGTAACATAAATAACAAGGATGATTAGTAATCTAAGGGCCCAGGGGCCTGCAGGTTGCTGAGTGCCTGTAACTACAGCTTTCCCTTGGGCTATACAGTAACTAATTCAGATCATCTTGAAAACCCTTTGTCCCTGAGAGTAGTGTGCAGTGCACCTTATATGATGCAAACAGGGCCAGAGTCTGCACTCAGTGTCTGCGCATCCAGCCAGCCCCACTGCAGACTCAACAGTCTGTTATGCTCTGAAGTGCGTACACACCTAGCGATTTCCATGCTTAAGAAAGGGCTTGAGAAGAGCCCGAGAGAGGCAGCTGACTTCCCTGGCGGGTGAGAGAAATTGAGGGGATAGTGTGATTCTTCTTCCGAGGGGGTGCCTGGGGGATGTCTCTTGGCAGGAGAGTCTCGGGATATGCCTGTACTGCAGCAGGGAGGGAGCCTCCCAGCCAGGGTAGACAGACTTGTGCTAGACGGGCTTGCACCATTGCAGCACCAGTGCAGGCTCAGGCTGGCCACGTTAGCTTGGCCTGTCCCTGCCCCGGGTCTGAGCGCGGGTGACTAGCCCGAGCCTCTGCTGGTGCCGCTGCAGCCACACGGCTATTTTTAGTGTGCTCGCATGAACCCTGCTAGTGCAAGTCTGTCTACCCAGGCTGGGAGGCTGGCTTCCAGCTGCAGTGTGGATGTACCCGTAGGGGCTGGCTGCTGTCTTAGCTGGCCTGATAGAGGATGCCAGTGTCAGGGACAGGATCACCCGGGGTATGTCTGTACTGCAAAAAACAAGGTGTGTCCTTGACTCAGGTTGAAACAGCAGTGAAGACATAGTAACTCGGTGTTTAACGTGGGTTAGCAGCTCAGGTTCAACCCCAGGCTCCCCTATGGGCTTTAACATGAACGGCTAACCTGAGTTAAGAACCAAGTAGCTCTGTTTTCTCTGCTTTTTTTAACCCAAGTTAGCTAACTCGTGTTAAGACCCCGCCTTTTTTACACGGCAGACACACCCACAGACACGGTCTGCATGGGAGACAATGGTGCTGCCATCTAACTGTGGGCATGTCAATGCAGGCCCATTGGATGCTGTCACTGTCACTTTGAGGCTGGCCTGCCCTGTATTGCGCCACTGTTAATTCATTTTTGCCTAAGCATGCTCATAGTTAGATGTTCCAAATCCATGATGGAAGCCGCATTGGGTAGCGGCAGTGCAGTGCAGTGGTTACAGCACAGGGCTGGGATACTGGAGATGGAGACAATAGTCCCAGCTCTGCCATGGGCCACTGCTCAAGTTGCATGGCCTCCCTGTGCTGTGGTCATCCCAGTGGTGAAGCAGGGATAATAATGCTAACTGACCTTTGTAAGGTGCTTGGCAATTGTTGGGTGAAAAGTGCCGTACAGCAGCAAATAAACTAGGTCTGTTGCTCCCAATATCTCATTTCGGTGTCTGCAGAGCCCCCATTGCTGCACTCAGTGCTACTGTCCATTCCAGAACAAGAGGCCAGGAATCAGGAGTTCTCAGTTCTCGTCTCAACTCTGCCAATGACTCACTGTGTGACCTTGGGCCAGTCACTTCACCATCTGTTGTCCCATCTGTAGTGTGAGGCTCACACCTCACAGAGTGGATGATGTTTGTCAAGGGCTTTAAGATGCTCAGCTTAACAGTGCTGTAGAAGGGAAAATTTTAAGGTACCACCATCATTCATGATGGTACAATATAATGTGACCCACTGGTTGCTGTGTGTTATGGCCCCCCTCTGTGCCTAATCCACAGAGGCCATGAGTTACAGCCCCAGCTATGGAGCCTTGTGGTGACTCGAGTGTTTAGCTCCAGAAGTCCCTGCTGGTGGCTGCCACAGTAACCTGGGAGACAGTTGTGTGTGAGGAGATGGCTGCCCAACATTCGGGGGGGGCAGCATGTCCATCTAGGGAGCTTTACAGACAGACCCTGCTGGTCTAGAACGTGGCCCAGGGAGCCTCCCTGACATGTTTCCTATTTGTCACTCGGTACACACAGGGAGCTCCTTCCCCTTCTGAGCCGGCCTGCCCTGCTTTAAAAGCTCCACACTGAGCTGTGGTCCTGATTTCACGGCGAGGCCAGCAAACTCCTCTCACCCCTGACGTCAGCACCCACCTCTAGTCCTGAGCATCCCTAGGCAACGGGCCTTCAGCCGTGGTGGACTCTCCCTTCCCAGCCCCTCCCTGCGAGTGTGCATGTGAGACAATAAGTGTTGCACACCTGGGTCAGTGGTGTGAAATCTCATTTTTCCTGCATCTTAAGCCTTGTTGGCTCATTGGAGCTGCAAGTCCCCGTTTTGGGAGGTGGGTAGGAGGCCAATGGCCTGGAAGGCCCATGAAGCTACTGAACAGGGCGATGGTTGCACACACTCCAGTCCTCACCCCCCGTTGTTCCAGCCATGCCATGCGACTGTCTTTGAAGGGGAAGCAGCTCCTTTCCACTCCCCCCGCCCTTCTCTCATTTCAATCAAGTTTCTCCTCTCCAGGCAGTAATGAATTTGCCGTCCCCGCTATCTGCTCTTCTTGCTGCCTGGCAAACACCAATTAACGAGCTTAATCAATGCTTAACAAGAGCGGCTTCTGGTGGCCTCGGGGGAAGGGGGGTGTGGGCAGGGGGATTAAGAGGGGACGGTGGCAGAGCGGCCTCAGGCGGTGTGTTCCTCACAAGAGTGCCACTCAGCATTTACTCCACCCCTAAGCCAAAAGGTTGGGGTGGGAGGGAGCAGGCAGGTCTCTCGACTCCTGTTTAACCCTCCACAAGGAGGGGCCTGGGGACCGCTCTGGGCTGGGGAGGAGGTGAAGGGGGTGCTTATTATGATTAACTAGTGAGACTGTGGTAGCCCCCAAAGCACCCGTTGGGGTGGGGGCCCCATTATGCTGGGCACTGGGATGCCCAGTGAATGCTGGCGCTACGCCAGCTTATCGGAAAAGCTGCCGTGTCATTGGCCTTCCTTTGGGTTGACTTCCGCTTTGGCACGGCCCCGCAGCTCTCGAGATCCCTGTATCCAGGGCTGCCACTGCCAGAAATCCTTGGCACAGACGTGCCAGGGCAGGGGCCTGAGGATCACTGCCCACGGTCTAGTCTAGTGTCCCTTGCTATGCTCCACGTCAGCTGGAAACTCTGCACTGCTGAGAACGTGGTGTCTCTCCATTCATCATGGCTCTGGGTGGGGCACAGCACTGGCTCCTCCCTCCCACCCCTCCCCATTCAGTCGCCCTCCTCACTCGTACCACAGATGCCCACACCTGTTCCTAGTCTCCCCTTGTTGGACTCACTCTGTGCCCCAGGCAGGCCTGGCACAGGAATTTGGAGTGAGGGTGGGGGAGTGGAAGGTGGCACACTGAATCATGGGCCTTGTGCGGGGATAGGAGGCACTTGGATTTCCTAACGCTTTCCCTTCCCATACCCAGGGCTGGGGTAATAGTAACACTTGGCATCCCTGCAACTATTTCTGTCCATTCTACAACTGGGGAGGTTGAGGCACGGAGAGAGAATGGGACCCCAAGTGGCACTGTTACCGGTGGGAGACGTCTCCAGAGTCCCCGTGCAGTAGCTGATCCATCGGCTTACACAACCTCTCTCTTCACCGTCCCCTGAGAATCTGCCCAGAGCATGATGCTGAACTCACTGTGCCTGGGCCATGCCAGTGCTTGCCTCTGTTGCCAGCCCTGCAGCTGCACCATTGCTGGAAATCTGTCACAGTAGCATCTCGTACAGACAAAGCTTCCATTAGCTTTAAAAGGTATCTGATTAAATATGTTAAAACTAAGCTGCCTCCGGAAGCAAACACCCTGGCAGCCAGCTCTGGCACTGATCTTATTTCATGTTCTGCTTTCGCAGTGGTCCCCAGGCTCCTTCAGGACCTGTCTATGGCAGGGAGGCTGGATTAGCGCTTTCCTAGTGAGCTGTGGTGCAGCCCTTTTCCTTGCTAGGAAGCTGTCAGTGTGGGTTCTGGGACCAGCGTGGTCTGAAATTACAATGGATCCAGCTCATCAGACCAAGGCTGTGATTTTCCTAGGAGAGTAAAGGATCTGGAGGCCCCCAACTCAACAGGAATTTGGTGCCCAACTCTCGGCTCCTTCAAAAAGCGTCAAGGATTCCATCCAGGGGGTTTGTCTGCTTGTCTCCCAGACACCCTGTGCAAATGACCACAGCTGGGCTCAGGAGTTGACTTACCTCATTAGAAAAGGTTGATGGAGGAGATGAGGGGGGTGGTTTGCACCCTAGCAGTGGCTTTTTCTCTGGCTGGCCACAGCCCCAGTGAGACGTCAGCTGGTTGATTCCTAAACCCAGCGAGGCCCAACTCAGGCCCTGCATGGCTCTCCCTGAGGTCGATGGGAGGCTGGTGTGCAGGACATGAGGGCAGGGCCTCCCCTGAAGAATAGAAAACCCAGGGGAGTCGAATAAAATCTGTTGAAATCTAGGGGCCCAGTTCAGCCCCTGGGTACATCTGTCCAGCCCCTGTGAGTTCAGTTGCAGGAGTGTAACTGGCTGCAGGATCCAGTTTTATGGTGTCAGTGGATTTATAATAACATATGACACTCGCTTTCCATGTGGGGATCTCAAAGCACTTGACAAATACATAATGAATTAACTCTCACACTGCCCCTGGGAGGTAGACAGCTATTATTTTCCCCATTGTATTGATGGAGAAACTGAGATCCGTCGTGTGTCTCAGCCAGAAAGCCCATCCTCTGAGCTGTGTGTGTACAAAGGACCATTAATACCAAGAAATAGGTTTACAGCAGAACCTTGAATCACTCAAGAATGGCTGAACGGGTTTGGCTCAGAATTTCCAGATCACTTTGCCTTTGGGGCTTAGCCCAGAGTTGGAAAATGTCATCCGAAAAGAATGATCTTTCAGAAAGCTGCAGAGGTGGGAGTGAGTGCTAGTGGGAGTCGCAAGGGCAGTTCCCAGTTCCCAGAGCGCAGCTGTTTGTTGGGAGGAAGATTGGTCTTTGGGTAAAGGCACGGCTCTGGTACTCAGGAGAAAGAGGTTGAATTCTCTGCTCTGGCAGAAACTCACAAGGGTAAACTACTTAATGTCTGCATGCCCTGTTTTCCCATTCTGTAAACCACGAATAAGGCTGTGTGTCTGTCACGGAGATCACGGAAGTCATGGATTCCGTGACTTTCTGCGACCTCTGTGACTTCTGCAGCCGGGCAGCCCCTAAGCCAGCAGCAGCAATTTGGGTATGGGAGGGGGCTCAGGGCTGGGGCAAGGTGTTGGGGTGTGGGGTGGCACTTACCTGGTGGGAGAGAGCTCTCTGGCTCCCACTGGCATGTTCGTGCAGCTCCTAGGCGGAGGGGCCAGGGGGCTCCATGCACTGCCCTTGCCCATAAGCACCACCCCTGCAGCTCCCATTGGCTGCGGTTCCTGGCCAGTGGGAGCTGTGAAACTGACGCTTGTGGCAGGAGCAGCACATGGAACCCCCCGGCTGACTCTCCCCCTGGAAGCTTCAAGGACATGCTGGTCGGAGCTGGATAGGAAGCCGGCCAGCCCCGTCAATCCTCTCCTCCCCCCCCAGCACCAGCGGGGGTCCCAGGCCATGCACCGCTGCCTGGCCCCCTCCCCTCCAGCACAAGCAGGGGTCCTGGGCTGCACACCGCCACTCATCTCCCCCTCAGCACCAGCAGGGGTTCTGGGCCACCCCTGCACAGCATCTGCGGTCCCCCCCGGCCCAAGTTTTAGTGAGGGGTATGTAGTAAAAGTCATGGACAGGTCATGGGTTGTGAGTTTTTGTTTACTGCCGTGACCTGTCCATGACTTTTACTAAAATTACCCGTGACTAAAACACAGCCTTCACCATGAATAATATTTGTGGATCAAGATTGTAAGCTCTTCGGGACACCTTTCACTGTGTTTGTACAGGGCCTAGCACAATGGAGCCCTGATCTCATTAGAGGGCTCTTGGTGTTACTGGGGTATAAATGCACCTCTCCTTGTGTGCACATCCATGGAGTTGTGCAAGCACATGCCTGTTCCCAGAGGCGGATATATTTGGACACATTCACACCCTTTGCGTATGATCATAGATAACAATGTGATCTTATATAATACACATACTTTTCTAGAGCTAATGCTGTTTGCAGAGAGGCACGTCTGCACACAAAATACCCGGTGTTGGGGAAAATGAAGGTGGAACTGGATTCTGCAGAGAGTGCAGTCCCAGATGAAATAATTATTCCCGTTGTCAGCCCTTCAGCACGGACACAATGGCTGCAGCCGGGCTGCCACTGCTGCGGGAGGAACCCGCCGTCATTCACTCCACGACAATCCATCTTTTCATGAATGCTCCCCTTGCCGTTCCCTTTCCTGTGGGCGTCACCTGTCTCCTGCAAGGGTGCTGGGCTTCCATTTCTAAGGCGATTGCCACCTTGATTACAGCACTTGTCTCTGCTTTTGTTTGCTGCGAGGGATAAATATTGATTCATTTCAGGCTGGTAAATGTCCCTGCCACTTGTGATTGCTGTTGAGGGATTTCTAGAGAGCCCATTTTTACATTGCCCGTGGGATTTTTGGGGGTGTGTGTGTGTGTCTCCCTTTAAATCACAGTACCCTCTTCTTCCACTGGCCCCCACCTCCTACACATCCACCCTCACTGGTGCCGGGGATTGCAATCTGCAATCCCCTCTCACCTCCCTGCCGTACTAGGGGTTACACACAGGCACAGCTGGCCTCTCTCTGCATATGGGCCTGCCCTGCAGAGAGCAGCTGCTGGGAGCAGCTTCTGCAGCTTCGAGGAGAATGGAGCGAGTGGTGACCCCGCTGCTTGCCAGGAGGCGTGGTGTGACTGCAGCATCTATCAGTGCCCGGGGACAGGATGCTGGGACAGTACCAGAGCCCTGGTAAACAAGGGGATAAGTACACATTTGCCTTCCCTCTCCTGATGCACTAGTGCCCAGGAGCTATAAGATCAGCTGGAGCAACAAGCAGCTGAGCGTGTGGGGGCCCTGGAGAGTCCCAGGCTTTGTGTGTGAGCTTGGGTGAATTGCCTAATCTCTGTGGGCCTTGATTCCCCATCTGTTAAAGGGGGATAATGATAATTTCTTTGGTCAGCTCAGTTTGCAGGCTCTTTGGGGTAGGGGCTGTGTCTTACTCTGCTCATGTACAGTGCCTAGCCTGGCCCCACAGAGCCCTGATCTGGGATGGGCCCCTAGTGCTGCTGCAATAGAAATATTGATAGTGGGCGAGCAGGGATCTGCCCTGCTGTGTGGGTTAGGCCCCAGGTGTGTGTGTATGGGGTGCTGCTTTTTGATTCTTTGCTTTCTCCTCTGCCCCTTGGAAGACTTTGCTGATCACTGCTGGATCTTATTTCTGCTGGGTCATCATTCCCCCCCGGGTTACACATCCTGATGTATGCACAGCCCTCTCTTGTAATGCAGCCCCTCTGAGCCCAGTCCTGCCTTTGTGGACACCCCTGTGAACCCATAGCTTTCAGCCAGGGCTGTGCCTGATCCGGGCCCCATGGCATTGCTGCTGGGATATTGAGCCGTGAGTGAGTGAAATCTCAAAGGGAATATGTACACTGTAATTAAGCATTTGCCGCTGGCCTGTGTCAGTGGGCTTGGGCTGCGAGGCTGTAAGACTGTGGTGTAGATCTTTGGGCCTGGGCTGGAGCTTTGGCTCTGAGACTCCCCCCCACCCCGACTGCAAATTTACAGCCCAAGTCTTGGCAGCTCTGTTGCTCGTGGTTGAGGATCGAAGGGGTATGTCTGTACTGCAGTTAAAAACCAGTGGCTGGCCTATGCCAGCTGACTTGGGCTAAGGGGCTGCTTAATTGCTGTATAGCATATAGGGACCCTCCCGGAGTCCCACCTCACAGGGTCCCAGAGCCTGAGCTCCAGCGTGAGCCTGAACATCTGCAATGCAGTTAAACAGCCTCTTAGCCCAAGCCCCGTGAGCCGGAGTCAGCGGCTACAGGCCAGCCGTGGGTTTTTGCTTGCAGTATAGTCATACCCAAAGGGAGTGGGAGGAAGGCAGCATTACCAGCTTCCGACGGTTTTATTACTCAGCAGGATAAGCACTTGGGGGAGGGTGTGGGGAATGGTGAGTCTAGGAAAGACTTGCTTTGAATGTGGAGGAAGCATGGTCGAATTTGAACCAAGGGACTGGATGTTAGGAGGTCTGAGTTCCATTCCTGACTCTCACTCTGACCTTGGGTACCTCTCTGGGCCTCCATTTCTCCATCTGTGCCATGGGGATAGCCTTTGCCCAGTGGGGATGTGAAAGTCTCTAGCCGATCTATTTCCTTGTGTGGTCCCCTCACACCAGTGCAAAGTGGGTGTTGAACCCCACTGTTCTGAGTCAGCAGTGCCTGTCACTGGTGTAAATGACTACACAGGGTGCAGGGTAATGGAGAACCAAGGCCCAAAGTTTGCAAGTGCTTTGAGATCCTCTCAAAGGTGCTGCGTTAATGCTGATTCTGGTGAGAGTTCCCTCCAGCAGTAAAAATAGATGATACAAGCCCCTGAGGGGCACGAGTGTCTCTCATTGAAAAGGAATGAGTGACTGGATGGAGGCCAGCTTGGAGATGGCCCCCTCAACCTCTCCGTCTGGTTCACCAGGGTGGTAGTTACTGAGGCACAGTGGCCTGGGATTTCTCCCCGGCAGGCTAGGCAGCATCTCTGGTCTGGGACACCCGCGAGATTCGCTCTTGCCCTGCAGCTGAGGTTCAGAGCTAGGATTTGTGTGGCTGGTTCTGTGCCACTTGTGACGGGAAGGGAGGCTGGGGGAAGCGGCTTGAAGGGTTGAGTGCTCCTGTCAGATGGAGAGAGAGGTCGCTGTGCCCGTGGGCTAGGAAGAGAGAGCAAAGGGAGTGAGGAAAGGGAGCAGGGAGCCATTATTTTTCCTGTATAATTTCTGCTGCTTTCTGTGCAGTGTAATAATAATCTTCGGGCAGTGGCCGGGCTTCCACCCTAACCTCCCCACTTCGTGACGCGAGCTGTGTTCGTCCTCTGCCTGCTCCGGCACACGGGTCCCTTTTCATCCTCCACCTTGCTTCCACGCAGCCCCCCGGCAGTCCCTGTCTGATCTGTGCTGCAGCTCAGGAGCCTTTCCGGGCACAGGCAGTGTCTAGTTACGCCCCAAGAGAACTTTGACAGTCAACAGCAACTAAACTCGGCAGGGGGGACCCTGGCTCTGGTTGACCCTGACAAGGCTCGGATGCAGACCGACTGGTTCTGTCTGCCTACTTAGCAGGCTTAAACTCTGGCTTGGGGACGCTAGCTCCGCTCTTTGTTTCCGGACTGAGGTTGGCAGCGATGTTGATTTCAGGGCCCTGATTGAGCCGCATGCTCAAGGGGCTCATGTGAGCTGGGCGGGAGGGGATGAGAGGCTAGGGCTTCCCATGGACAGGATGCAGCCTGCAGAGCAGGGGAAACAGCCGAGTGGCTGACAGCTGCTAACAGCCCTGTCTGGGGCAAGGCAGGGGAAGAATAAAGGGGACTGCGTGCAAACCCCTCTGTGCTACAACCAGCACAAGCAGCGTTGGCTTTGGGAAGCTGTGCCGAGCTGGGAAGCCGGAGTGTCCCAGTGGCCCTGTGGGGGCGGAGACGGAGCATTCGACCCGCAGGCTGCGCTGCAGACAGTGTATGAATCATGAGCTGGAGCTGGGGCCCGTCATCACTTTGGAACCCAATCCGTGAACCCGGAGTCCTTGCTCCCCTTAGCTGGGACATCCTTAACCGACACTTCACTTCAGCTCTTCCTGGAAGCGGAGCTGATGGGAAGTGATGGGACCAGCCCTAGCTGGAGAGAGCCAGTAAATTGCAGGCACTCTGCAGGCTTTATCAGAAATGACTGAGGCTGCTGCTCAAAGGGAAATGCAGCCCGGATTTTTTTTTTTTTTAAAGTTTCCAGAAATCCAGATATTATATTTGTCTTCTACCTTCTGTGACTCCCTCCCCCTGCTACACCCGCTGGCAAGAGATCTAGTCTGAGATTCTTTAAATACTTATGTGAATCTATTGCTCATGGAAGGTGCTGGATGAAAAGCCCTGGAAGCCAGACCCCTTTGTTTATCTCCAGAGCCTCCTCAATGATGCTCTGCTGACATCCCTCTTCCTCGGAGGGACCAGTTCTGTATGGCTCCACAGCCCTCTGTCACTGGCCTCTCGGCTCCTTCTGTCTATTAGTGGGGTTCTGTGCTGTGGACACTTGTCTGCTGTAGACCCCCGTTTGACACAAGCTACTAAAGGAACATCAGATGGCTCCCAATCTGGGTTTGATTCGAACCACTAACCTACAGGTGAAAACGTCTATGTCCTATTGCCCAGGCCTGAGTCATCCTTTCCCTGCAGCTCTGGTGTTATTTTAAGAAGAGTAAGAGAAAACAAAGACACAGAAGCCATTAGACTGCCCACTGTATTATAGATATAGGAGGCCGTCTTCAGAGCATAGCATGGGGCTTCGGCTCAGTGATGCCTATCGGGGTAATAATGAAAAATAATCTTACATTTACTCAGTGCTTTTCCTCCCAAAGGTTCCCAGTGTGCTCTGCACACTTAACAAAGGGATCGCTACGTCCACGCCTAGAGTGCACATCCCTGGGGGGCTGCACAAGGCAGCTGTTTTGTGGTGCTCAGCAACAGTTCTCAGGCTGAGAGAGCGGAATGTGTGTGCACAGTGGTACTAGTGAGAGAGATTTCAGAGTAACAGCCGTGTTAGTCTGTCTTCGCAAAAAGAAAAGGAGTACTTGTGGCACCTTAGAGACTAACCAATTTATTTGAGCATGAGCTTTCGAAAGCTCATGCTCAAATAAATTGGTTAGTTTCTAAGGTGCCACAAGTACTCCTTTTCTTTTTAGTGAGAAAGAAAACAAGAACCTCGTTAGATTGGACCAGAGCTTAATTTGTAATAAAAGAGGTGCTGGGGCTCAAGCGATTTTTTTACATTCTTAACTAATGCAGCAAGCCCAGAGGTGCCGGGTCTATGGACGGCCAATCCTAGAGGTGTCGAGACTCAGCTCTGGCACAAATTAAGCACTGGGATGGACACGCTGATCTGGAACTTTTGGGTCAGATCCTTAGCTAGTATCCAGCGGCACCACTCCATTGAAGCCAGTTAAAACCAGCAGAGGATCTGGCTGGCAGTTGTGTACAAAGTCACATGAGCAAGAACTCTGATAGTAGTAGGTAAGAAATTTCAGGGCAGGTTTAATTCCTGCTGTAACTTCATAGTCTTTGTTACAGCAGGGATGAATTTGAGCCATTGACCGGACATGAAGCAGTACCAGAAAGCTAAAACCTGAGTCACTCTGGATTTACACTGGTGTAACTCCATAGCCTTCAGTGGAGACACTCTGGATTCACATGGGTGTAACTGAGGCAGAGTCTGTCTGTTGGTTAACAAGAATAGGGATGGGGAAAGAGACCAAGGAAGTCTAGATAGAGCTAGGGAAGGGTAGTTTCCTTTTAGGTGGCCTAATACCTTTACTAGTCTTCCCACACTAAATGAAAGCCTGGAGCCTTGGCACTTGGACGGCTCCCGGTGCTATATAGAACATGTAGGACCTCATGGAGCTGGGCTCAGGATGGGCGGCTTCAGACCCTGGTTCATGTTAGGTCAGATCAGGTCTCTGGCTTGGGTATGAGACCACAACAGTCTGCTGAGCAGTTGACAGGAGCCGAGGTCCTGCCCCTGAAATGGAAATCATGTTACATCAGCAGATCCCTTGCACATTGCGATCCAAACCCCCATAGTGGTTGATTCAGATCTGTGGGTTCAAATATGAATGGGAGGGTTTGGGTCTTATTCTCTGGTCTGAGTCCATCTGTTGTCCCTAGTAGCTCAGGGTCAGATCCCCAGCTGGGGTAAATCAGTGGAGCTATGGCAGTTTACACCTCAGCTGAGGATCTAGCTAATAATTGATTTTTGGGGAGGGAGGGGAAAATAAGCACAGCAACAAATGCCAGCTAAGCGTACGGGAACTGCATGTCTCTGAAAACGAACATAGAAGCAGGTTGGAATGTGCTGAGTAATGCAGATCAGCATAGAGAGTGAGTGAAAGGAGAGAATCGGGGGTTCCAGGGGCTTGTGGGTGATAGTTGTCTTCGTTTCCCCCAAGGGCATAGCAGACCTTTAAGGTGCTTCCCCCTCCCACAATCCTTCCTCCTCCCCCTCCGCCCGCAGAATATCTTTCCAGCATTGTCAATCACATCCTGGGGCTGAGAACCGATATTTTCTCCAGTTTCAGAGTAACAGCCGTGTTAGTCTGTATTCGCAAAAAGAAAAGGAGGACTTGTGGCACCTTAGAGAGTAACCCATTTATTTGAGCATAAGCTTTTGTGAGCTACAGCTCACTTCATCGGATGCATTCTTTTCTTTTTGCAATATTTTCTCAGGCGTTTACAGGTTTGCTAGCTGCAGCTCCCTGCTGCAGCAGGGTCGTTTATTAGCATCACTGATCAGTGTTTCAGAGTAACAGCCGTGTTAGTCTGTATTTGCAAAAAGAAAAGGAGGACTTGTGGCACCTTAGAGACTAACCAATTTATTTGAGCATGAGCTTTCGTGAGCTACAGCTCACTTCATCGGCTGTAGCTCACAAAAGCTCATGCTCAAATAAATTGATTAGTCTCTAAGGTGCCACAAGTCCTCCTTTTCTTTTTACTGATCAGTGTGAGTCAGAGTGGCACAAAGTTGACCAGGTTCTGGGGGCTGGAAAAAGGCAGCTCAGATACTTGAATCTGTATCAGGATCTGTAATTGCAGATACGTTCAGTCACTTACAGGCTGGCTGTGTAAATCTTAGCGGAGAGTTTATCCTGCAGGAGGGAAACAGGTGCAGGCCCTGCAGGAGTTTCCTTCTCAGAGCTCAGTCTGTGAGGGGAGAAGGAGGTGGGAAGGTGAATGGCATCTTGCTCTATGGAAGCGCTCGGCAGAAGCTGGGTTTACAAGACGCTTGGGGCGTTATCTTGTCCTTACTGCCCTGGCTAGCACCATCTGCTTGAGGGCAGAAGTGGGAATGATGAGACAACCCAAAAGCAAGCTGACTGGGGAAATTAAGGTCGACAAGGAGCTGAAGTCAATGCCTGCCTGCTTTAAACCCCCTCCAGGTTAGACAGTGATTGGCTCAACAGTCATCTCCTCTTCTGTAATTAGAGATTCAGGCCCCAAATGTGATGTGTCACCTGGTGGGGGGATGCAGTCGGTGCTTTCTGCCAAGGGGAAAGGACTTGCTGGTTAGGGGAAGGCTTGTTATAGGAGAGAGTGTTAAATGACGATGAGATTAACAAGGAACGCACCGTCTTTCAAATGTATGTTTCCCTTTAATGAAAGCAGTTCTTCTGCGCTGTGTGTGCCTTTTCACTCTGGGTGTATACGTGATCAGGTGGTCCAGCCCTCTGCTCTATTGCCCAGAGGGCCATTAGTCACCTTTTCACTGTGCTCAGAGTTAGGAATCAGGGCCTGCTCACCCACACGGCTGGTGCTTGGTAATATAGCAGTGTGGAACTGAGGTAGCACCTCTGCTCTGATGTATGTCCCCCAGGGGTTCTGTGTCACCTCCATTCCCCATTGTCCCATAAGCAGGGAACAGAGAAGCATTGAAAGGAGACCAGGTCACCAGCCCACCCATCTACCTACCTACCTCTCTAGCTCTGGTTTCACAAATGAAATGTAGAGGTGGGGTGAACTGGGTGGGTTGGTGGGCCACGAATAGACTGCAGGCTCATGCCTGTAAGTCACTGGTTTAGCTCTAGCTCAGGTAGGTGCTTTCCGAAAGCTGTTATCCTCTGGTTGCTTTTAGGTGGGTGCTTGAAATAGCAGGGGATAGACTTGGGTGGTGGGTGGTTACAGGCCTGGGAATCAGGGGATCTGGGTGGTGTTCCCAGCACTACTAGGGAGTCCCTATGTGATTTTAAGCAAGCTACTTAATCTTTCTGTTCTTTAATTTCCTTATATCTGAAAAATCATGGAAGTGTAGAACTGGAAGGCTCATGGGGCTAATAATTCTTTCCCCATCTTTATACAGTGCATCTGGAGGTACGGATGAAAAACATTATGTGGAAGTGCATTTATTATTGTGGAGATCTTTTGAAGTGGGAGAGAAAATGTCAAGGTGACGATCAGAATAACACAATGCCTTGCAACTATGCCGGAAGCACTGTGTGTCCCTGGAAAACTCTGCTGGGATCCCCAGCTCTCCTCCCCCTGCGTGATATACAGTATTTATTTCTGTCCCTGGTAGCTCACCAGAGACCGGACCATAAAGCTGTTACTGGTCTCTTCGTCAAGCTGTACTTTGTTTGGCATTGCTCCAGGCTGCATATTAACAAATCCTGCCTCTGGAGACCATCGTCAATTTCAGTCCAGGCTGTCAAGGAACCTACAAACCTTCAGGAGAAGGTTTGATCACTATTAGAGAATCATCCTGCAAAGGGCAGGGGGTCACAGAGCCTGCCCCACGCCACCCGTTGTGGTGTTACAGTTGGACTCGAAAGGATTCATTGACCAGGAGGCTGGGTCACAAACCAAGCTGGGCCTGGGCTGTCAGCAATTTGCACAATGTGGGTTAATATCTGAAGAGGCTGTTCTGGCTGCTGCAGCGTCCTTTCCTAGCTGTGCAGTGATTGCAGATGCATCTGGCCAATGCCTCTGTTCTTGACTGTACACGCTGGGCTTCTCTTGCGGCTGCTCCTCTTAAGTACAATGAAAGAAAGGGGCTGGGCAGGGGATCTGTGCTAGGGTAGCACTCCATCAGGGCAAGTGGTGCAAAGCAGCACTTTTCATAGGGGCAGAAGTCACAGCCAGGACCCTCCTCTGGCCTGCACGCCCTGCTCCTCCCTCATCAAGAGCATGCACCGTCCGCCAGGCACATCCTCATAGTCGCACATGTGTACACAAGTTGACATGCACACGTTAGGGGGCTCGGTTTCGTATTGTGATGGAGGCTGCGACGCATCCCAGGATCTGCTTCATGTTGTTTTAGGCAGTTTCTCATCTGCATGCCTCCAGAAGAGAGGGACAGTCCCCGTGAAACCAGAGGCGAGGCTGTCGTCTTCTGATTTATTGTGTAAGCGAGGGGGAAGGGAGAGGACACGCATGTCCTTGTGGTTACAGCAGGGGACTAGGGCTGTACCAGAAAACACGCAGGGTGTGTGGCAAGGCACACACGTGCCAACAGAATGCGCCAGCCAGTCACAGAAATGCTCCCGGGGCAGGACGCAGGGGCAGATGTCATCTGCTCTGAGTTGTGTTTGGGCAGGCTTCCAACAGCCTCCCCTTCCTGACCCCTCTCACCTTCCTTACAGGCAGAGAACGGGGTGCTGGGCTTGCTTTCACCGGACAAAGACGTGAAGCATCCTCCAGTTTCTTGCCATACCTGAATTTGCAGGCATGTGTGCAATGCCTCTGCCGTTCCCTGTGCGATGCCGGGAATCAGGGATCAGAGGGGCACAGCAGGGGACTCCTCCACATGGCTGAACTTCACGACTGGCTGGCTCAAGACCAGTGGGTTCACTGGGATTAATGGAGTCACCCCCAGGGACAATGGTCTTGTGGCTATTGAGTTTAACCCATTTACTTTCCCACTGTTATAATGTATGAAGGATTCAGTGTCTGCGGAGCTCTGGTTGGAATTGGAAGGTCTCCTATGGTGTGTCTACACTGCAGTGGAAGCTGGGGCTCAGACTCAGGCTTGAGCCCAGACCCCCCTTCTGTCTACACACAAATCTCTCGAACTTGGACCTGGGGTCCTAGTTCGCTGCGGATATGGAGGGTTCAAACCCAAGTCAAGCTAGGACCTAGAGTTCAAGCCAATTGTTTTGCAGTGTAGATGCAGGTGCCCCACCCCACCCCAACTTGGGTCCTGGGAGTCTGTAAAAAGTATCCCACAATCTATGGGCCAACTTCCTTTATCCTGTCTGTTCTCCTGCTTTATGAGAAAGACCTGCGTTTGGGGGTGAAGCAGTGTGGAAATGAAGCTCTTTTGCAGTAGGAGAGTATAGGCAGCGACATCTCTCAGTGCTGCTCAGAGGGAAAGGTTTAAGATTATACACCCAGATTTGCGTTGTCTCCAGTTGCTCAGATAAACTGGGGGGAGGAACTATCTCTGCTGGCTTAATGTTCCATGCCCTGTAATTTACCAGGCCTGGGCTCACATTTCTGACTCTCTCACTGATTTCTCTAAAGCTTTGTTGACACACAGAAGTTGCAATTGACTTAGTTAAAGTGATGCAACTTTTGTGTGTGTAGACCTTGTATCAGTTTTAAACTGGTTTTATCAGTTGAGTTTGTTCCTGTAAATTTACTGGCACAAGGTTAAATGACACAAGCCAGGTTGAAATAGTGTCCACACACCCAGTTGCTCCAGTTTAACTGAACCAGTATAAAATCACCCCATTAGTTAAACTGGTGCAGGATAATGCGTAGACCAGGCCTGGAACTCTCCCTTCCCTCCTCTTCATGGAGGGGTCTTAACCATAGGGAGTGAAATCCTCTGTTGTATTCCATATATATATATATAGGTTCTTCTCCTTCCCTCATCACTGTAGTATTTTCCAGATGTGGATTAAGTGCCTAACATCTGTCACTTCTGGCTTCTTCTCTCTCACCCTCACCCCAGGGGGAGACTTGTATGTGCAGTGAAGTGTTTTGTTTTGGTAGGGTTTTGTTTTTAGATGTCCATGCTGCTCTGTGTGTGTTGGAGAAGTTGGGTAGAGAGGCATCTGGCACTTGGCATGGAAGGTGAGGGGGTGGTTGTGATGATTCTTCATCCCAGCAGGAATTTGTCCCACAGTTGCAAACGGGGCCCCAAGCTCTGTCTCATGCACTGATGAGAGTTTTCCCACTGGCCCTAGTGGAGTCAGGATTTCATCCTTAATCACACAGAGCTGCAACCCGGCTCCCTCCTGCAAAGTGTGTTAACGTAATCAGTACTCCGGGGTTCTGTCCTCTGCTTTGTCACTGACTCTCTGTGTGGCCTCCGGTGGCATTGCAGGGAAGTGCATTAGGCTCCCCTTTCCTGTGCGTGTTGACCAGAGAGCCAGCTCTTTTTCGTGGTGCTCAGCACCGGGGACTGGAACCTGTGTTCCCTGTAGCCCTGACTTGCCATGACTGATGCTTCGTGGTATCATTACCAGGGCTCCCCTGCCTGTGCTTTTGGGCCAGGGCGACTTGCTGTGTTTCCTTTCATCTTTGCCTAGCGTTGAAAGGGCCATGGGAGATGAATGGGGAGCAGTGCAGACAGTGCTCCGGGAGCCTGATCTTGCCCTGAGAAAGCTTCCTAGGAGCAAAGAGAGACGGGGGCGGGCGGGGAGCCCTTAGCAATACACAGAAGGCCGAATGTTATTCAGTGCTCAGACCTAGCTCCATGGGAGTGAGAGAGCTCAGGGCTCACCCCCTAGAGCAGTGGTTCTCAGTGAGGGGTACGTGTACCCCTGGGGGTATGCAGAGGACTTCCAGGGTGCACATCAACTCATCTAGATATTTGCCAGGTTTGACAACAGGCTACATAAAAGGCACTATTGCAGTCAGCGCAAACTCAAATTTCCTACAGACAATGACTTGCTTATGCTGCTCTCTATACTATACGCTGAAATGTACTCACAATATTTATATTCCAGTTGATTTATTTGATAATTATATGGTAACAAGGAGAAAGTCAGCAATGTTTCAGTAGTAGTGTGGCTGTGACACTTTTGTATTTTTATGTCTGATTTTGTAAGCAAGGAGTTTTTAAGAGAGGGGAAACTTGGGGGTACTCAAGACAAATTTGACTGCTGAAAGGGGGACAGTCATCTGGAAGGGTGAGAGCTATTGCCCTAGAGCACAGCTCCCATTGCTCTGTGTGTCACCAGACTGGCCTTCCTTAGGAAATTGCTCCCACGAAATCGCTGTTCTTTAGATTTCAAAGCCAGTTCAGGCTGCGTGAGAGCGGACGTGTGAGCCCCTCCACTGGGATCAGACGAGGCATGGGGTTTTGAAGGAGGCCAGCGAGGAAAGGCCACTCCTCTCCTTGAGCCCTTTGGCTGTTAAACTTCCCTCTCCCCACTCAAGAGCCCAGAAGAAACCTTCAGGTCCACAGATTCCTAAAGGTTAATTAACTGCTTAAAAGAGGCAGCACATTCCTCCCTGTGGTTTACAGCCTGCTGTTACACGCTGGCCCTAGGCTGCTGCCCCTAGCCTAGGGGCCACCCACGGTACCTCTGCGTATGCAGCAGCCCTGCAGGAGGCCTCACTGGCAGCAGGAGAGACAGCGCTGCAGGGGACATGGCAGAATGGGCTGGCTCAACAGTATTCTACTCCAGCTCGCATTTCAGCCTCCCTGCCTAATATGAGACTGTCAGTGACTAGATTCGGAGCTGTGCAAAGTCTGGAGTGAGTCCTGGAGCTCATTTACACTGGATGGCCAGGAATTTGTTTACACCAGGTGCGATCTGGAGTAAGTCCACTAACTTCCAGTGATAATCCTCCAGGTTTTCGCCCCTGTAACTGAGATCAGAATGTGGCCCAAGCAAACACAGAAGTAGAAGAAGCCGCAAGCCATAACCTATCACCCTTTTCTGTTAGGTTCTCCCTAAGAGCTTTTCTTTCTCTGGGTCTCCCAGTGTGTTATATATTGTCCATCTACATAAGCTATGGATCCCCAGTTCAGGGACCATATCTGTACAGTACTTACCATATAATAGCAGGGCACACTCTGGTTTCTAGTAGAGTTGATGTTGTAGGCTGAGATTTTTCAAAGCCACCCTAGGGTATTTAGAGGCTCCATTCCTACAGAACTTAGGAGATTTAGATGCACAACTCCAAGTAGGTAAGCACTGACAGTCCCACCACCCGGAGCACCCAACCTGTCAGCATCATACACTCACGAGAGCCTCTCCCGCTGGCTATGCTCAGTGGGTTTTGGGAGGCTGCTGCTTGCATCCCAGAGTGAGCGCCGTGCTCCAGATGACAGGGATTCCATTCCATCCCTTCCCCCTGCCCACCCAACGGGAGTGTGTAGTTAGAGGCATTTTTCCCTTACTAAAAAAAGTGCAAGTTTCGTAATTGTTTCCTGCTGGAGTTGAAACTGAAATAGAACCTGAGAGGAAATGCAATTGGAGAGAGAGGCTAGAGAGCAATTAGTATGGGTGGTCTGAGCTGACCCCCCATCTCCATCCCCATCCTGTGCTCTGCTCCCTGGCTGACACCTCCCTGGCACCATTACAGAAGACCTCCTGTTGTTGGGGTTATTTTATTATTTATTCCTACGTCATCCCCTGAATATACTCCCATCCCCTCGTAGGAGGAAGAGGGGAGGCGTCATTAGTGGCTGTGGACCACTCAGGGAGCGCAGTAATGAAGGCTGTATAAGCAGCTAGATAGATGGAGAAAATGGTTCGTATTCCCCTCTATGGCAGCTGTGGATGTACTGGGAGAGCGTCTTTCCTGTTGAGTTAACCCCACACCACAGCATTGGAAGCATTAAATGCCTTTAACCTCTTTCCTGCCACCAAATGACACTGGTGCCTCCAGGCTGCTTTTCAGACCTGTCCTTTCAGATGAGTCCCTGTTTGGGTTGCACTGGGGATTCATGATCCTCCGTGAGAGGATCAGGCCAATGTTTTCAAACTAGGGTTCCTAAATCTACATGAAGGCATCTAAACAAGCAATCTGCACTCCTGAGGTGCGGATCACCTGCAGCGCCCGCTGAAGCCAGCAAAGGAAACGATAGAGGTGTCTGAAACTGCAACTGCGGCAGAGGGCTCCCGCAGCATTAAATCTAACGGGCATTGGGCGCATGGGGTGCTTCATTGGGGTGTAAGTCAGGACCGACTTTGGCTTACTTGTTACCTCCGCACATCAATGTTTGGAGGCTCTTCTTAGCCCAACAGCTCCGCTCATCCCATCCTTACAGCTAGATCCAAGGGGCAAAGGTTGTCCACCCAGGGAAATTGTCCAGCATAGCTATTTGGGAGTAGCTTGCTGTGTTCTGGAAGAGCGCCCACATAGGGGAGTCATTCCAGAATAGCGATGCAGGTCAATTTCTCCCATGTAGACAAGGCCTCTCTCTCTGACAGATGTGTCATTTTTGGCTTCATTAAGCCCAGGCCTCTCTGTCCTCTACAATGGGGTTGTTTCTTGACCATCCTGCTAGACAGTGCTGCCAAAGCAGAGCGCCCACCCAGGTGCCAATATTACCTCCCCGGTGTCTGCATTTGAATCTCCCACATGGCTGCCAGACTTCCAAGTCTAGACAAGCTTCTTCAGTGAAAATAGACATTGTTCTTCCCCTGCTGTCCCTGGTCCCTGTGCTCTGGGAGCCTCCATTCTGGCCCACGCCCCTCCGCTGGCTCAGAGTGCATCTGATCTCTGAAGACACATGGGGTGAAATCCTGGCGCTACTGAAGTCAGTGGGAGTTTTACCACTAACTGCAGTCGGGTCTGAATGTCACCCAGTGATTGGCACCTGTGTGTGGCCGCTGGAGCTGGCCTCGCCTGGGTGAGAGCGCCACACTGCAAAGCTGATGCTGGAGTTGCTGCATCCCACACGGGTGCTGCGCGCCCGGGTGACGGGCTCGGACTTCTAGGGGCCTATCATAGGGCTCTTGGTGCTGCACTAAGCTGCAGCGTATTGTGGGAGAACTTGTCTGGTCACCTGCGGGAAAGTGGTCTTCACCCAGCAACTCGGTAAGCTGGTTCCAGCTTGGCATGCTCTCCCAGCTGGCAGCCTGCCGAGAAGACCATCTCCTGGATGCCAGCTTTCTGTTTCTGTAGCCGCACAGCAGGAATGTTGCTAGCACAGCAAGCTGCACGCAGTATGGGGTTTAAAGGCCTCACCGGTGAGTAAGGACTGGTAGGTGACTTCCCATGCAGAAGCAGGGAGTCGGTAAATGGCAAGGAAGTGGAGGAATTGTGGGAAAGCATAGGAGGAGGAGTGCCGTCCAAGTTGCTTAGCCTGCATCCACACTGCTGAGTGGTGACATTAGCAGCTCGAATGTTGGCAGCACCGGGCGTTAGCCTATCCCGCTGACAGGCCCGCTAGCCCAGGTGTGAAGCACTTGAGCAAGAGGCTTGTGGGTGTGGATGGGATTTGGATTCGGGACAACACTCGAGTAAGTGTAGTGAAGACAAGCACTTAGATTGTAAGCCTTGTGGGGCAGGGCCCATCTTTTCACTGGGTTTGTGTTCAGTGACTGATGGCATGGAGCCCTAATCCCAAATGGGGCTTCTGTGCACCACCACAAAGTCACCGAGCTAGATCCTCAGCCAGCGCAAATCAGCATCACTCTCCTGAAGCCAATAGAGCTGTGTGATTTATACCAGAGGGGGGTCTGGCCCACTTTTCCTTTGGCAGCTGGTAGCAGGGGCTTCTGGAACCACCTCGCCAACAGCATCCCGCTGGAGCCAGGTCTTGTATGTGCTGTCTCTATTGCCCCAATGTTGTGTTTACGCCAGCCCCTACCTTCTCCAGTCTATGCTTCTTGCCAAGCACATTATAAATCTTTCTGATGGAAAATTGCTTTCTTTTATTGCGCGCCTCGCCATTCAAGGTAATTGGCATCTGTTCATGTGTCTTGGAGTTTTTATTTTTATCAGCTGCTCACATATCCACATGTAGCCACTCTGCCTCATTATCCTAGTCAATTTCAGACCTGGTGTTTTGTTGTTGTTGTTGTTAGTATGTAGATGGGAGATGTGGAGACAATGACGAACAAGGCTATTCCCTCTTCAGCCAGCCTCCTAGCACCAGTCTTCCTGCTGGTGCCTTGAACTAGCCACAATCCCTTGGCTCCCTGCGTCACCAGCAGAGGAGAGGGTGAGTGTGCAAACAGGTCCCAGCACCAGTAACGTTCCTCAGCCACCTGGTCCATGACGTTGCTTACCTGAGTAACCACGTCCTTCCCCTCAAGACATGAATTTACGTTACTCTAGATCTGTTACGAGACAACCAAAGAATATTGTCCCAGGCTTAGTACACAGGGAACCATTCCGTCTTCTCCTTGGCAAAATGCATAATCACACGTGTTGTATCCTCTCCACTACTGAGAGGGGGGCTGCGGGGAGAGCTGAGAGTGCACCGTCACGGCTCTGGCCTGGTGACCATGGGCCTAGTTGCCTAGTATCTGCATATTCAGTTTAATGCAGGGGTTCTCAACCTTTTCCTTTCTGAGGCCCCCCAACAGGCTATAAATCTCCGTGGCCCCCCTGTGCCACAACAACTGGTTTGCTGCAGATAAAAGCCAGGACTGGCATTAGCGGGTGGCAAGCAGGGCAATTGCCTGGGGCCCCACGCCACAGGGGCCCCCGCTTCAGCCTCTGATGGTGGGGATCAGTGCCCCGGACTTCAGCCCCATGTGGTGGGGCTTCGGCTTTCTGCCCTGGGCCCCAACAAGTCTAACATGGGCCCTGCTTGGTGGACCCCCAGAAACTTGTTTGCAGCCCCCTCCCCCCGGGGCCCATAGTTGAGAACCACCGGTTTAATAGATGCTTGCAGGAGACAGAGGATGGGGAAAGAAGAGAGAATATGAAAAGGTGAAATGCAGCTTATTCTCTGCTAAACAGACCTTGGTGTGCATGATTGTGTTTTCCAGGCTTGGGATAGAAACATATGGGCACCTCTGAGATTTAGACAGCTGTCTCCCAGCCCATCAATAATAGCTCCAAACAGATGTTCCCTAAGAGATGCTTAGATCCTACTCCATCAGTGGTGCCAACTCTCGTCACTTTATTTCTAACGTTACTTGGTGTTTTTTTCTTAAACCCCCAGCTCCTGGAGTCACGTGATTGTGAGTCTCAGCTTCCAATTAAAAAAATGTTTCTAGCCAATCTCTTGAGCCCTCAGGGTGGGCAATACAGCTGCACCTACAATCAAAACTCCATGTCACTATGTAAAGCCTCAGCTGGTAGGGCGCCTATGTGCCTGAGAATCGCCCTTTTGATGAACTTCCACTTTCTGGTTGTCTTGTTTAGGGGGAAATTGAAAAATACATTTTTAAATTCCTGTTAATTTTATCAAGTGGCCAAACCCTGGGTGTTTTTTTTTTTTAAGAGTTAATATCAGCTAACAGAATTTTCTCTCCGGGGTTCTGTGTTTAAATGGTCATACTTAGCAAATTGACAGGAAATAAGCCGAACTTTGTCAATATCATTAAGTTACGCATGCCCAGGATGTGTTAATAATAGAGTTTTCATGCAGCTGCTTTGCTGGAAATCTCTTTGCTAATGTGAGGTACTGTGGAAGTAAATAGGCTCCCCATTGGAATGAATTCAGCAAGTGTATAACATTTCACGTTGCAGAGAGATGCCCTATTTATCCACCGAATGGGTACAGCATAGACAGCAGCAGCATCAACGTCCCTCACTCAGCTTTGCCATTGTGTCTCAGTACTGTTAGTGGGAGGACTGACTAGGTAGTTCAGCCTGTCAGTCTCTTTCAGTCATTGCTGGGAAGGATGCTGGCTGAGCGCGACCATTAACTCATAAAGTCACTGAACAGCCATGCAGAGGTTCTGACGTCAGCCGGGCTTGAACTGGTGACAAGGGAAAGTTCTTGTCATGGGGAAGGGCTCGACCAGGCCTTCTGGACCACTCCCCAGACTGTTGTCAGGGGATCCAGGTGCTGGATCCTGTGTGCTGTAAGTCTCCAGAGCCAGAATAGGCACAATGCCTGGGCGCCATCTTAGCACCACTGGGCCCACTCGAGAGTGCAGCCCATGTGACCGCTGCCCAGGCCTTGGCTTCTCAAGTTCCCCCATAGCTTAAACCCACCCTCTCCTTGAGCTCCTGCCAATGGTGTGAGCCTGCTGGGTTACAGTTTAACACATACAGACTTTGCACGGGACTAGAACCCAGCATTGCTCTTTCTTTAATAGCACGAGAAACGCACAGATCTATGCACAAGTAATCAACCCTACACCTATTTCCCTGCCTCAGTTTCCTCACCACTCCAGGGCCTTCTTTGGGTAGGGGTCAGGGTCATCCGAGGCTATCTAGGTCTGTCTGCTCCATGTCGTGAATTCTGAGACATGGGATCTTCTTGGCAGGATGGAGATCCGCTGACCTGGTCCAATCTGTCCTTTCCCCTCTCCTGCCTGAAATTCCTGTGTGTCATTGTGCGTCTTCCCCTGACCCACCTAGTCTCTTCGGGTTTTAAGGGCTGGCATTGACACCTTGGTGTTTGTCTTCAGCTTGGTGACTTTCCACTCTCCAAACCTGGGACCCTTGTTGAGGAAAGATGGAGAAAACTTATACCCCACTCTCCTTAGCATACCTATTGTTTGATTAGAGCCCAGTCATTAAGGGTGACAACTCTCCATTGTCCCTGGCCTGGGGAAGATGAGATGCAGACCTTGCCAGTCCCTGGTGGGTTCCACGCTCACACAGAAGCATTTAGCCATACGGCAGTTTTCCGAGTAACACCTTCATCATGTCAACCAGCATTTGTGACTTTTACAGACAGATCCTTCAAATCATCACCGCTCTGAACATCATTTCCAGACCTCAGAGCCAGCCCGCGCCTGGGAACTGTGGCCTGGGAATCGTTTCCTATTGGAATTTGAAGGTTGATGCTAAAAACCCCATGAATGTTTTATATAAATTGTAGCAAGGGCAGGTATTGTCTTGTTCTGACAGTGTACAGAGCCTGGCACGATGACCCTTGATCCCCGACTGGGGCCTCTGGGTGCTGCTGCAATAGAAAATAATGTTCTTCTTTAGTCCAAGGAACTCAAAGCACTTTAGAAGCATTTGTGCATTAGCCCTCGCACAGTCTGGTAAGGGAAGTATTAATTCCATGTTTCACATGGGCTAACACAGAGGCACAGTTTGGCTAAGTGACTTGTCTAGGGTCACACAAGAACCAGGAATTGAACCCTTCTGTCCACAAGCCCCTCCTTCCTCTCTGCCCCTGTGCTGTGGTAGAAGCCATATCGTTAAGTGTATTTGCCTGCAGTGAGAGCGCTGCGGAAGGCTGTGCACAGCTGAAAAGGACCGCATGACAATTGAGCAACAAAAATAGGACTTGGGGGGGGAGGAAGGCAAGAAAAGGAATGGGATCTTCACACGCGCTGCTCATCAAAACCCAGAGGGAGTCAGCTCTGAAGCTTCAGATTAAGAGAAAAAGAGGTATGACAAGCAAAGGCATCAAAAGATCTCGAAACCATCAGTGAGCACTTTCTTTGGAGATTTAGCTAGTCAGCAGGGAAGAAATGTGACAATGGCATTTAAGACAACTGGTATGAAGGAACCTGGCGCAAACAGACAGCTCTTAAAGTCAGCATGTTGGCAGATGGGGTAGCGCTGAACAGGGAGGGATGCCATTTATCTGTCTGTTGCCGGGGCGGGGGGGGGTGTTTAATGTGTTGAGATTGAAGAAGAAGCAGGTACTTTTTAACTTGCCGTGTCATGGCACAAGATGCATTGGAAAGAAATTCCTGTTTGTTTAGTGGCCTTCCTCTACGTCAGCCTTCACCTTATGCTGCAAGACGGGGAGAAACAGGGCCAGATCCTCAGCTGGCATAAATTGGTGATGCACAACGTAAACCCATGGAACTCCTGGTTTGCATTAGCCGAGTATCTGGCCTAGAAAGTTTTGCTAACTGACATGATGTACTAAGCCTTAAAGGTAGCAAAAATACTCATAGATTCAAAGATTTTAAGACCAGAAGGGACCATTAGATCATCTCATCTGACATCCTGTATATCACAGGCCGCTGACTTCCATCCAGGTACCCCAGTTTCGAGCACAGTACCTTCTAGTTGGCTAAAGCATCTTCCAGAAAAGCGTCCATTCTCAATTTGAAGACAAGAGATGGAGAATCCTCCCACTTCCCTTGGTAGTTTGTTCCAATGGTTAATCACCCTCACTGCTAAAAATTTGTGCCTTATTGAATTTGAAGTTGTCTAGCGTTAACATCCAGCCGTTGGTTCTTGTGATGACTTTCTGCAGTAGATTAAAGAGCCCCTTAGCAGCTGGCATTTTCTCCCCAGGAAGGTCCTTGTGCACTGCAATCAAGTCACCTATGCTATAGAAACTAGTCAGCTTAAAATGAAAGAACTCAAAGGAAAAGACTCCAAATGGCTTAACCCTTGTCTTTCTTGTTTTCTCTTTCAGTTACAGAGAAGGAGGTGCAGCAGTGGTGAGTTTCCAGCCCCGTGTTTCTGATTCTTGTGAGCTCCCGAGTGGTGTGTGCATGCAGCTGTTGAGTGACAAGTCAGTTCTCTCTGCTGCGTTGAGTGTGTGCATCTTGGCTCACCGTATGCGCGTGTTTGCCTCCGTTTCTTTTCAGAGTTGTATTGCCTGGGAAGCTGGCTAAACTGAGATGCAAAGGCAGGCGTCATGAGACAAAAGACTCATACACAAGTCATTTCAGGGTGTGGCTCCTGTTCCCAACAGTCTTTCCCATAATCCATTTCTGCCTCGTTCGGGCACCAGGCTCTGCATGCAGCTACTTGGATGCCTGGTTCTTCCGTACTGAGTATTAGTTCCTCACCTGCTCTTTGAACTCCACTGGACAGGAAGTGTTTTCATGACTCAGGACCACCCTTGGGGTTCAGCTGCACTGCAATCCAAAGTGTGTTTGCAGCTCAGGAGGACATAACACTGATAAAAATAATAGTGTAGATGTGATGACGCTGGCTTCATCAATCAAATATGTACCCAGAGGGTCAAGCTGTCCTGCAGTGGTTCAACACCAACCTCAGGGCAGACCATTAAGAAGCAGAGCACAAACCCAAAATTGGCTGCGAGTTCTCTACTTAGATTTCACCAACCAAGCATCAAGTGTAAACTCCTCAGGCCCTCTAACAGCCTAACCATGGAGTCACAGACAGTCCTCTTGGGTACTGCAGTCTATCTTGTCACCTAGGCTAGCTTGCCTTTGTGATAGATGGTCCCTTACACCAAAAATCACAACATTCAGGTTACTCCCAGTCCCAAGGACCAGTCACTTACCTCAGGTCAATTGCACCTTTGATCTCACACTAAAGACAAGATTTGTAGCCAGTCCTGTAACAAATTATCTAAAGGTTTACTAACTAGGAAAAGGAAATGAATGTTATTTACAAGAATAAGGCTGGTAAACATATATATGCACAAATTAGGATAAGCTAACTCTACGTGTCCTTTAGGGCTAACGCAGGCCAAACACTGGGGATCTTCTGTTTATGCTTAGTAATCCTTGCCCCCCAGAGTCCAAGCAGCATAAAAGATACAGTTTCTCTTGTTAGGGCTTATTATTCCTTCCCCGCTTCTGCTTCCAGTTGCTAATTCTGTTGGGAAGAATTCACTTGCATGTCTTCTCTTCCTGGGGTTGGGGAGAGTCTTTTGTCCTCTGACATTCCACAAAAGTTCATCTGGTGTTGATGGGCCTTCCTTTGTTGGGCAGGAGATAACACCTCCTGGTGGAGACTAGTACTTCATGTGGATTAATGTCTCTTTCCTCTCCGGTAGTGTGCATCATTACAGAGGGTTACAATGCAAATGTTTCAATATTACCTTACAATATGGGAGACAGGTGTTGTAAGGGAGATTATTGCCTGCAGCAACTTACACTAAGCACATTTTTGTAGCTCTGATACCTGTTCTAACAATACTAACATGCATGTGAGCCAGACTAATTCCAGCTCTGTGTTTGTCGGTATCCAAATGAGGCATGGGCACCTTGGCATAAGCTGGCACCTGATTTGCCAGCATCACACTGGATTCTACAGCCTACGCTGAGCTCCACGCCACTGCACCTACAGTGCCATTTTTATCAGCGGTAGCTAGCGCGGGTACGTCTGACTGAGCTGCAGTCACGTTGGATTGCAATATAGGCCTACCTCTGGCCGCAGCAGGCAGGCACTATGGGGCAGGCTGCCCGGCACAATGATCTTTTGCTCCGCTGCAGAACCAAATGTGATGGCAACGTTAGACTGGGTTGGTAGCAGAAGGGGGGTGGTGGTCTCAGTTTGCAGAGCCCCACCCACCCTCTCCTCCCCTCCCTGTCAGGTTGCATGCGATGCATTGTGACATAAAGCCCTGAAGATCTTGGGGCTCGGGGAGATTCAGAGTCTTCCTAAGAACGATCTACATGGCTTAATAGCTGGATAATGCTGCATGTTAGGCAGCTTCAAAACTCCCAGAGAGCGGCATAACTAATGGAGTGGCTTAAAAAAAAGCGACAACCCGTGTTTGCAGGTTTTCTCTGCTGTGGTTTTCCGGATAAATGAGCTTTGCCTCCAAAGTAAGTGCTGACATTGATGCTGGTACGCGCTCACCTCTGCATTCGAACAAGTGCTGAAACCTTTCTGAGCCTGCCCGGGCGTGAGAGACAGTGACAAATGTGAAGGGAGAGCAAGCGGTTCTTAACACCGCTGAAGGGCTCCCCTGCGGTGCAGCCATAAATCCCATGCCCGCTGAGCTCGTTCTGCACACCGTGTTCCAGCACACGTGGTGGGCGGCAATGCCCCTGCCTTTCCACCTCCACTCGCAGCACGTGCAAGAGCCCATCGCTCTTGGCTCCGGGTAAAGGTGAAAAACCAAATTCCATCTGCTCCCAGCAGAAGGAAGAAATGGAACGAAGTGATCAGCGAAAAACTCAGCTTGCCAAGCCCTGTCTTAGCACCGTCTCTAGCTTTGATGGGTTAGCTCCGGCATGGAATAAATACACAGGCACTGAGTCTCCAGCAGCAATCAGAAACTATCCCATCAAAGCCAGAGATGGTGTAGATGGGTGTAAAAGCAGAGCAAGCCAGAACAGAATCAGGTCCATTGCCTTGGCATTTCTTTAAATGCCTGTAACACGTTGGTTATGGCAGCTGGCTCATCAGTAGACTATCTTGAAAACCCACCTAAATTACGCAATGCAGCCTGACTGGTGTGTGCGGCATGCTGAATTTGGTCCAGCAAGGAAAAGAGCTTTTCTTGTCCTCTTAAAGACAGCGCCGCGTGCAGATATCCCACCCTCTTCATTTTGCGGGTTGTCATGGTAAATGAAGCCTAATGTGGATGAGAATCAAGGTTCACGAGCCTCAGTTGGAGAGTGAGTGTGGTGGTGTGTCTCTTTAATGAAGGTGACACGTGCACCCCTGGGAAACTGTCTTGGTTTTTGTAAGGCCTCTTAGCATCAGAAGCCATGAGAGGTTCTGCTTTGCATGGGGCAACCAGATCTCCTGGTTAGCAGGATACCAGCCCCCTTTCTGTAGCCTTTGGCTTGAAAGGATTATGACCATAACCCAGGGGGCAACGTCTGAATATTCCTTTGAGAGTGGGCCTCAATCCTCTAGCCCTTACTCGTGCAAGCAAGGGGGACTCTTCTTGTGGATAAGGGTAACAGGATCTGGACCTTGGTGCAGCCCTTCCACTGTGGCAATTATTCTAGGTTGGGGATGTGGGAGAAAAGATGATGAGACCTAATTTTCAGGAGTGCTGAGCACCTGCAGCTCCCACAGACGTGAAGTGAAGTTGAGAGTGCTCAGCGGCTCTGGACAGCAGGCCCTGTGGCTGTAGTGAAGGGCACACTGGCGGAAAGGGCCTTGTTTTTCCTTTTTTAAAAACTCTTGCATCCTGCTGGCTTAAAACTTAGCAGCTATTTCGGCATGTATAGCAGGAAGAATTCTGTCCCAGTGTCACACCAGCCAAACTGGATTATGGTAATTCTGTTCTCAGTAGCATTCAGCAACCCACTGTGCTTCCAGGGCTGGGGAGAATTCCTTTTTTGAGATTTCCTTTGGACTGGGATAATGGGATTTTCATTTCATGCATGGGGCAGATTAAAGACAAGGCATCTGGACACTAAACAAAAGACATCCTGATGTGATGTTTCTCAACAAGGCGATTATCCATTGTGTGCCCATTACATCTAGGGAGCCCTGCGTGCCCCATATCTGACGGTAAATAATAACATTTGTAATCTCGGTGGAGAGCAGAGAAACACAATTAAAGTGCACTTCAGTTTCCAGCATGGTGTATTATCTTTTGTGAAGCGCTCTTGTATCGTGACAGAGATGATAAGCAGGAGTTGATGCTTTGTAGACTAATGGTCCAGCTTGTTGATTCCTTTCCAGAGAGCACTAGTTAAGGCTTGTCTACATGGGAAGTTCTTCCAGAATGAGGTAGAGGGTGAATGTAAAGGGCTATAGCTATTCCAAAATAACGATTGTGTAACTGCTGGTTCTGCAGTAGCTGTTCTGGTCAGTTTCCTGGTGTAGACACATCCTTCGATTCGGTGTGCTCTTAGCCAAGCGAGAACTCTTCTTGCCCTGCAACATGGTGAAATGTCTCCTCCCCAAAATAATCAATAAAAGAAAGAGCTGGAAAAAAGGAAGTTCGTGGGGTTCTGCCATGTAGATGCATGTTCATTACGTTGATGACTCCTGAACAGAAGTACTCATCTGGGGCCCCGGTTCTGCCGTTCCTATTCACAACGGGGAGAACGAGAGCTGGTCAAAAAACCGGGGAAGTTTTCCATGACAACTTTTGGTGTAAAATACATCCTCTGGGGGGTTTTTTGTAGAAATTTGAACTTTTGTTGACAAATTGAAAGTCAGAAAATGTTGACAAGCTTTAGGTGATACCTCCAGCAGGGCTGCCCATTGGTACTGCTGGATGTGAAGCGAGGCTGGCAGGATCAGATTCCTTACCAGTAAAATGTTGGCTTCTCTCAAACTCAGCCTGGCCTCTGAGCGTCAAGATGGCTTCTTTCTAAGTTACACATAATCTCCAGCAGTTCCCCACACCTGCATGATGCTTTCGTCTTCAGATTACATCTCCCAGAATACCTTCACAGGCTCATTCCCTTCCAGCTTCTACAGCCCTGCACAAGAGTAACTGAGGACAGAATTTGGCTTCCTTAGCAATCCTGTTCAGGATGCTTGAGAAGAGATGGCATCCTGATCCCTGTCCTGTGGCTGTGTTGGTTTTGCAGGGCTACTCAAAGTAAAAAGGAGCAAGAAACTTATTTTTGTCACAGAAGTAACTACCTGTGAGCCCATATGCAGGGATCTGCTGAGTAAGTAAGTGTCATTTTTGCGTAGGCACTTTCCAGAGTAGAAAAGGGCTATAAAGCTCCTTAACAAACAGATGCCTTTAAAGGCATCATGACTGAGTTAAGCAGCAGGAATCCTGCTGTTCACGGCTGCTTCTCTCTGTGCACTCAATGGGGCAGTCAGTGGAGACTTTGGAGGACGCGGGGAGAACTCAATAAGCCAGAAAGCTATAAAGCAACACTGTAAAAGAGTCTCCCGGTGCACAGCACCTGCACTGGATCCGCTGTCACTGGAAGTCTTGCAGAATGACTGTCTGTTTTAGAGGTTGCTGACGCCCTCGGGGAGGTGCAGGAATGCACTGCCTCTGAAAGTCAGATCTTGAATACTTTACAGTCAGGCACACAAATCAAGTCACCTCAACCAAAGGGACCTGACTTTCGGAGGTGCTGAGCATTTGCAGCTCCTGCTGGAATCCGTAGGAGCTGTGAGGGTTCAGTGTCTCTGAAAATTAAGAGGGTAGGTGCCTAGGCCAGGCTTTAGGTGCTTGATGTTCAAAGCCCCTGTGTTTGAGATAGTGGCCTGGCTGACCTGTATTTTACAGCTCATGCTGTACATGAATGGAACGGGACGCTGCCTTTCAAATGCTATACAGAGTGTTGTACTCCGCGGGCCTCGCTCCCAGTCCGTACAAACCTGCTGATGCCAATAGGGCTGCAGGGGGGTGTATATTAGGGCAGAATTTGGCCCCACGCCACATCAGCAGGAAGGGGAAGATCAAGGCAATGGCAGCAGCATTCAGAGCCAGGGTTCATTGTCTCTGCAGGCTGGATGTGAAGTAGGCAGCAATGCTGTGGGGATTCACATGCTCTAACACCGCTTCTCGGGAAGTTGACCATTTCTTCTCTTTGTCAGCACAAAACGGGCCTTCTGCTGAGCTGGTCAGGCCCACTGGCAGGGAGGATAGACCTTTGTAGGCTAGGAGTTGTCACAGATCAGCTGGTTCTTAGCTCCCTGATGCTTTGGCTTCTTCCACATGTAAACACCCCTGTCCCTATTGCTCCCCTGCCTAAGGGTTTGATCTGGCTCCCACGCAAGCGAATGGAAGAACTCCCATTGACCTCAGTAGTGCAGGGTTATATTGCTTGCCAGGAGCTGGCAGTGTCTGTTGCAGTTCTGGAAGCTTTTCCTCTTTTTTTGGACAAGAGTTGTGACAGGTTGGACCCCTTGGGAAGCCACCTGATGCACTGAGATACCACTGAGTCTACCTGTTCTGCCAGCATGGGCCCCCTTTAACCTGTCTTGCTGAGCCAGGTTCTTAAAGCCTCCTCGAACACACACACAGGCAGGGCCACACCCAGCTGCAGATCAGCTCTAAGACTCAGTTTAAGGGACTTGCTCCAGCACTCAGATGTCTGCCTCCCTTGGAGTGCAGACCCAAAGATCTATTATGAAATTCACCCCCCTCCCTCAATGTGGAGAGAGGTGTGCATGCTTCTTAGCCCCCCGTTAGAAATTACAGAACCTGGGTTTAATAATAAACAAAGCAAATGTTATTAACTATGAAAGAGAGATTTTAAGTGGTAAAAGGGGTAACAAACAGGACAAAGCAGATTACTAAGCAAACAAAATCAAACACGCAAATTAAGCTGGTTTCACTAAAGAAATTGGTTACAAATAGTATTTCTCACCCTAGATATTGTTGCAGGCAGTTATATTCCTTTTCAGACTGGATCCCTGTCTCAGTCTGGACTCCTCCCTTGCCTTCCCTTTTGCAGTCTTTTTTCTTGGGCTGAAAGGCCATGGAGAGGAGGAGTCCTGTTTGCCTTCCTCCCCAGCCGTAAATAGGATTTACATAAGGTGGGAATCCTTTGTTTCCCAAACTTAACCCCCTTTCCCTTACAGGGGAAAGTTACAAGAAGTCCCAGGTAATGTTTTAGTATCAGGTGACAAGACCACCTGACCCTGTAGGATCACAGTGTCCATGAGTCAGTGGCAGTACGGAGCGTCCACAGGAAGGCCAAGCTTTTCACAGCTCATTGTCCTCGCTGACTGGCCGTCTGCCCTGTCTGGCTTTTCCATTGTTGTACCTGAAGTGTTAGCCGTGGGCGTCACCCAGAGTAGCATAGCTGAAATAAAAATACATAGTCAATATTCCTAACTTCAGATACAGAAATGATACAGTCACAGAAACAGGATAATCACATTCAGTAAATCAGAACCTTTCCAATGATATCTCACATGAGCCATTTTGCATAAAGTCTGTCTCAGTTATGTCATATTCATATCATAAGCATATTTTCATAAAGAATATTGACTGACACGTCACACCAGTGTCCAAAGTAGTTGGGCTTTAAGGCAGGATGGGCCTTGTGCTCATGCTCTGAATGGAATGTCGTGTTTAATTCTTGGCTGCACAAGACTTAATAGCTGTTTGATAGAGTACCCCAGCCTATCAGTGATTCCTTTGTCCATGAAAGAGGAGTGGTTAGGAAGGCAGAGGTTGCTTGGGGGTTCTGCTCTGAAGTGACTTTGCAGGTGTATAGCCCTCCATGTGTTCAAGGTGCTGTGCTAAACATTAACCTGCGGGCAGTGAGTGAGCCTCATTCCCATTTTACAGATGGGAAACTGAGGCACGGAGCTGAAATGGCTTGTCCAAGTGAGTCATTGGCAGGGCCAGGGATTAGAATCTGGGAGTCCAAATCCTGTGTTCCTTCCTGTAGAGCACCTGCCTCCCAAATACAACTGATCCAGATGCATTTTGTTCGTAAAGGACCCTCTTCACCCAAGCTTCCAGCTCTGGTACACAGGAACATAAGAACGGCCATACCGGGTCACACCAATGGTCCATCTATCTTAGTATCCTGTCTTCTGACAGTGGCCAGTGCCAGATGTTTCAGAGGGAATGAACAGAGCAATGGCAATTTATCAAGTGATGTATCCCTTGTCATCCAATCCCAACTTCTGGCAGTCAGAGATTTAGGGACACTCGGAGCATGGGGTTGCATCCCTGACCGTCTTGGCTAATAGCCATTGATGGACCTATCCTCCATGAACTTGCCTAATTCTTTTTTGAACCCAGTTATACTTTTGGCCTTCACCACATTCCTTGACAACAAGTTCCACAGGCTGACTGTGTGCCCTGTGAAGAAATACTTCCTTATGTTTGTTTTGAACCTGCTGCCTATTAATTTCATTGGGTGACCCCTGGTTCTTGTATATGTGAAGGGATAAATAACACTTCCATACTCACTTTCTCCATACACCAGTCATGATTTTATTGCTCTCTCTCATATCCCCCCTTGGTCATCTTTTCCAAGCTGAACAGTCTCAGTCTTTCATTTCTCCTCATGTGGAAGCTGTTCCATACCCCTCATCATTTTTGTTGCCCTTCTCTGCACCTTTTCCTATTCTAATGTATCCTTTTAGAGATGGGGCGACCAGAACCGCACTCTGCATTCAAAGTGTAGGCGTACCATGGATTTATGTGGTGTGATTATGATATTTTCTGTCTTATTATCTATCCCCTTCCTAATGGTTCCTAACATTCTGTTCACTTTTTTGACTGCCATTGTACATTAAGCAGATGTTTACAGAGAATTATCCACAATGACCTCAAGATCTCTTTCTTGAGAGGTAACAGCTAATATAGACCCCATCATTTTGTAAGACTGTGTTTTCCAATATGCATTACTTTGCACTTATCAACATTGAATTTCATCTGCCATTTTGTCACCCAGTCACCCAGTTTTGTGAGATCCCTTTGTAACTCTTCACAGTCTGCTTTGGACTTAACTTGAGTAATTTTGTATCAGCTGCAAATTTTGTCATCTCACTTTTCACCCCCTTTTCCAGATCATTTATGAATATGTTGATCAGCGCAGGTCCCAGTACAGATCTTTGGGGGACCCTACTATTTATCTCTCTCTTTCCATTGTGAAAACTGACCATTTATTCCTACTCTTTGTTTCCTATCTTTCAACCAGTTGCTGATCCATTAGAGGACTTCTCTTTTATCCCGTGACTGCTTACTTTGCTTAAGAGCCTTTGGTATTAGACCTTGTCAAAGGCTTTCTGAAAGTCCAAGTACACTATATTGACTGATTCACCCTTGTCCATATGCTTGTTGACACCCTCAAAGAATTCTAATAGATTGGTGAGGCATGATTTCCCTTAACAAAAGCCATACTGAGTCTTCCCCAACATATCATATTCATCTACGTGTCTGAGAATTCTGTTCTTTACTATAGTTTCAACCCATTTGCCTGGTACTGAAGTTAGGCTGACCAGCCTGTAATTGCCAGGATCGCCTCTGGAATCTTTTTAAAAAATCAGTTTTCTTTGGATCAGAGCCCAGCATGCTGCGGAGGGAGATGGGGAGAGAAACAGCACAGATATGCTTTAGGCTTTTGAAGGAAAATCCCTGAAGACACTTTTCTTCATTCCCAGGAGGTGCCTAGTCTCCTTGGTGACAGACAATTAAGGCTAATATTTTGTTGCAGTTATTTTTAGTAAAAGTTACAAACAAGTCATGGGCAATAATCAAAAATTCATGGAAACCTGTGACCTGTCCCTGGCTTTTATTAAAAATAACTATGACAAAATGGGGAAGGAGGAAGGTCCAGCACCCAGCGCTGCAGGGGCTCCAGGGTTCCCCCCCTCAAGCATGGCTGAGAGCATGGGATCCCCCCTGCTGCCAGCAGCAGCTTGGAGCTGTGGGGTCTGCCCTGGGCAACTGGGATCTGCAGGGTTCCCCCCCATACCCCCACAGGACTGGAATCTCTGGGGTCCCCCTGCCACCTGTGCTGGCTGGGAGCTGTGGGATCCCCCCGCTGCCCACAGTTTGGAGCTGCGGGGGTCCCTGCTGCCCGCGGTGGCAGCTTGGGGCTACAGGGGTCCCTGTCGCCCATGGCGGCTGGGAGCTGTGGGATGTGGGGGAGGTGCCGGCTGACAGCTCCTGCTCCACCACCCAGGGCTGAAGCAAAAATGTCACAGAGGTCTCTGAACTCATGGATTCTGTGACTTCCATGACCTCCATGACAAAATCTTACCTTTAGTGACACTCTATCCCAGACTGTATTGCTGTGGGCTTGATCCGCAGCTCACAGGTGAGTCAGGTGAGGGTTAAGTAGGCTCTCTCCAATGTAGACACACAAAGCATGAAAGAGTGGGACAGGGAACTTTATCTGAGGAGTTTCAAATGACCTAGCTTCTTTTGTGCATAGGATAGAGATCCAGGCTCTGTCCGAAGCAGCGAGTCGGCACTCATCGGGACATCACGCTGTCGTACTTCGTGCAGGGCGGTTAATCAGAATTCAGAGCACTCAGCAGCCACAGAACAAAGGGGACTGCAGTGCAGTGGGAAGCACTGAGAATTTCAGGGGCTTGCCTTACAGGAGAACTGTCACTATCTGGTACATGGCGGAGCTGGGGCCGTACAGTCCAAGGCACCGCTGTTTAGTGTCAGACTTTTCTCTTTCATGTGTCCCAGTGAGCTGTAAGTCACGTTGTCATGCAACATCTCAGTGGACAAGATTGAACCCCCCACTCCAGTTCTCCCAGGGCAAGTAAGGGGGTTGCCTCACAAAGAATGAGGTGGAACAAATGAAACAGCTCTGAGAATTGAGATGCCAAGAGCGAGATGAGAAATGAGCTGCAGTTTATTCAGCTAGGTACAAAGGCCTCCTGTCTCCGCAGGAGCCACGTGTGAGCTATAAAATCCCTCCATTAGCATCTTGCGCCATTTGTAACCTGCTCTAGGCAGCAGGGCATGCCAAGGCGTGAGTGAAGAGGGGGCTCGGCAAGGAGAAACCGCAGGCTTTTAGGTTCCTCACTGCATTTTCCACTTTTATGCATCCGATGAAGTGAGCTGTAGCTCACGAAAGCTTATGCTCAAATAAATTGGTTAGTCTCTAAGGTGCCACAAGTGCTCCTTTTCTTTTTGCGAATACAGACTAACACGGCTGCTACTCTGAAACCAGGCTTTTATTGAGCCCTGAAAGTGAATAGCAGCCACACTTTCCAATTTTGGTGCCCACTCTGACCCCACCCTGCACCTGCGGCCTGGGTTTCAGAGGGGTTGAGTGCCCACGGCTCCCATTGACTTCAGTTGGAGTGGTAGATGCTCAGCACCTCTAAGTAGCAGACCCCTACGTGCATCTGGCAAATAATTTTGACCTAAAGAATTCGAGCTACTTAAAACTGGCTTAGTGGGTTTGCAGTAAGACAGTCCCCTTTTCTTTGGTTGTGGAACAATTGTGAAATTCAATATTGTTCAGCCAGTTCGTGAGACTGCAAGAGGCTGCAGTGTCAGAGGAATAATATACTGCAACTCTGCAATATCTGAGAAAAATGATTACTGGAACATGATAGAATTTATTGTTAAATAAGATTGTCCTTTCCTTGGGGCAGGGACTGTCTGTTCTGTGTTCGCACCGCACCTGGCACAAGAAGGTCCTGGTGTGTGACCAGGGCTCCTACAGTACAGCTACAGTAATATGAATAATAATTGTGGTACCTTTTTAGTGTTGTGTGTTTAAAATACTTTGTATTAGTACCCAGAGCTGGGAATCACCAAATATAAGTGGAAAATATTTGCAGGTCTATAGTACCTTCCATATGAGGACCCTAAAGCATATTACAGATGTGAGTGAATTAGGAGAGCATTGTTCCCAATTTACAGATGGGCATACTGAGGCACGGACAGACTAAGGGCTTGTCTCCATAGTGCGGTAATGTGCACTACAAGAATGTGGTTTCTGAAGCAGACTAACATGGGGTGCATTAATTGGTCCATGTGTACCTTGCTGGTGCACACGAAGAAGAGCTGTTTGAAACCCCACTATGTTATAGTGCACTGGAGAACTTTTAATGCACCCCCAGCCAAGTCTACACGGACCAATTAATGCAGCACACATGAGTGTGCTTGACACGTCACACTCCCGTGGATGCTCCATGTAGCCGTACCCCAAGTGACTTACCAATACTCACACCTCAAGTCCAGGGTCCGCCAACTTTCTCCCTCTGCAGTCCGGTGGGCACTAGGCCAGGCTCCTGCTCCCACTGGCCCCTAGCACCTGGCTATTACTGAAGAGCTAAAGCAAATAGTACAAAGAGCTTACGGGGAGCAGGGGGACCTGCAGAAGCACTCGGTGTAAGCTAACTCCGCTCCCGCTGCAATCAGTAGGAAAGCTCCTCTGTGCTCCAACCAGAGCAGAGATTGGCCACCACTGAGCGCTTTTGAGAGTCCAACCCTTAAAGTGGTCTAAGCCCATCCAACCTACCAGGTTTTTATATTGGCGTCCATCACTGTGGTGTCTGAGCCTTAACCTGGCCTGCTAATAGGTGTAATAATCAGTGTGATAGGTGCTCTTTGCTGTCTTGACTCATAAACTCTTAGTGAGCAAGTGGGGTGGGGTAGATGGGAGAGGGGCACCCTTAGGTTAGAAATCTTGTCCACTGAGATGTTGCATGACAACGTGACTTACAGCTCACTGGGACACATGAAGGAGAAAAGTCTGACACTAAACAGCGGTGCCTTGGACTGTACGGCCCCAGCTCCGCCATGTATCGGGTAGTGACAGCTCTCCTGTAAGGCAAGCCCCTGAAATTCTCCGTGCTGGCGGTCGCTGCAGTGTCATTGGGTTGTTGCAACAGCTCAGCCTGCTGGGGTAGAATGTCAGAATAATCAGGGGTGGGGTGAGGAAGATTCTCCACCCCCTCTCCCCCCAAAATAAAAAATTCAAGAGAGCCCAGCTTCCTAGTCTGCTTCTCACCAACAAGAGGGCTACGGCTGTAGCATTGCCCAGGAGCGGCCAGGTTGCTGTGCATATCCGTGTAGCATTGAGAGCAGAGTCTGACGCCTCGGCCATACCCCGGAGCCGGAGGGCTGCACCTCATTTGCATCAAAATGCGTGGTTTTTGTCGTTGGAACTGAATGCACCCAGCCCTGTTAGCTTGTGCTGCACTGGGCTCTCCCTTGCCTTGGCAGGAGAAGGGAAATTGCCTGTGTTTGCCAGCAGGGAAAAAAAAAAAATGCAGCTAATTATCTTTGCCTTCCTCCCCAGCTATCTGAAGTGTGTGGCCATGGTCACATTTTTAGGGCGGTGTGCGGGTTCCATGTGGCTCTTGGGCTATGTAGAGCCTCACCCTGCTGAGGGGTCCGTGTAGAATCATAGAATCATAGAATATCAGGGTTGGAAGGGACCCCAGAAGGTCATCTAGTCCAACCCCCTGCTCGAAGCAGGACCAATTCCCAGTTAAATCATCCCAGCCAGGGCTTTGTCAAGCCTGACCTTAAAAACCTCTAAGGACGGAGATTCTACCACCTCCCTAGGTAACGCATTCCAGTGTTTCACCACCCTCTTAGTGAAAAAGTTTTTCCTAATATCCAATCTAAACCTCCCCCACTGCAACTTGAGACCATTACTCCTCGTTCTGTCATCTGCTACCATTGAGAACAGTCTAGAGCCATCCTCTTTGGAACCCCCTTTCAGGTAGTTGAAAGCAGCTATCAAATCCCCCCTCATTCTTCTCTTCTGCAGGCTAAACAATCCCAGCTCCCTCAGCCTCTCCTCATAACTCATGTGTTCCAGTCCCCTAATCATTTTTGTTGCCCTTCGCTGGACTCTCTCCAATTTATCCACATCCTTCTTGAAGTGTGGGGCCCAAAACTGGACACAGTACTCCAGATGAGGCCTCACCAATGTCGAATAGAGGGGAACGATCACGTCCCTCGATCTGCTCGCTATGCCCCTACTTATACATCCCAAAATGCCATTGGCCTTCTTGGCAACAAGGGCACACTGCTGACTCATATCCAGCTTCTCGTCCACTGTCACCCCTAGGTCCTTTTCCGCAGAACTGCTGCCTAGCCATTCGGTCCCTAGTCTGTAGCTGTGCATTGGGTTCTTCCGTCCTAAGTGCAGGACCCTGCACTTATCCTTATTGAACCTCATCAGATTTCTTTTGGCCCAATCCTCCAATTTGTCTAGGTCCTTCTGTATCCTATCCTTCCCCTCCAGCGTATCTACCACTCCTCCCAGTTTAGTATCATCCGCAAATTTGCTGAGAGTGCAATCCACACCATCCTCCAAATCATTTATGAAGATATTGAACAAAACCGGCCCCTGTACTATTCAGTAGCAGGGATCTGAGTGCATTGTTCATTTCCAGCTTTAATAATGCAGGTTCACGCCTATTTAGAGGGGGAGGGGACTTAGAGTAGCGCAACGGCTTGCTCTTCTAAAGTCCCATTCAACCAAATGCCTCAAAAATTCTTTACAACCATTAGTCCTCCCCACCCCCTGCTTTGAAACCAGGAACTATGAACACCCCCATTTTACGGATGGGGAAACTGAGACACAGTTCACTGAAGCAATAAATTCATTGACATGGAAAGGAGTCCTGAGAAGCCATGAGTCCTGATTGGCAGTTCCTGCTGTTCCAGCCACTAGAGCTTCCCCCTCTTTGCACTTAATTGAAGAGGATAGGCAGAGCCCACTGACATGGCAGGTGCAGAGCACCAAACCTCATTGCAAATCACGTGTGTGCTCAGCCTGGTTGAACCTTTCTGCACATCCAGATTGGCCAGTGAGAGAACTGGCCAGGATCAAGAAGAACTAAGGGCTGGGATCTTCTCCTAGGGCAGAGATCATTTATACAGAGGATTATTTTGGTTGGACATATTCCTGAAGGTTTCATCACATGACAATCTTTAATTAAAGATTCATCTTTAATTCCTGGAGACTCCAGGACAATCCTGGAGGGTTGGCAATTCTATAATAGGCTATTTCTGTGGCATACTCTGTGACGCTTGGATCATGTTCCAAACTCTGGGCTCCCTGGACCGGGGCCAGTGGCTGGAACGAAGAGACCACGCGATGCGCATCTGCTACAACAACATGGCTCAAGTGACCAGTCATCTAAAATAAAACTGGATTTTGCACTTAGGAGCTTCCTGCATCGAATTGCAGAGGAAGGTCTTCCCGGTCCCCCTCCCCTGCAATCCTTCTAGTTATCTGTGAGTTGTACTGATGAGAAATGGCAGTTCTTCCCGCCCCTTCCCCCAGGGACATAGCTCTCTTTCCCATTGTAATCTGAACCCTTGTGGTATGTGACTGCCTTGTTATTTCAGATTCTGCTGCTGAGGTTGTGAATGGAGCAGGAGTGTAAGTGCACATGGCTGGCAATGAAGTGTGTTCAGCCAGCCTGCCAGCCTGCCAGCCAGACAAGGCTGTGTTTTGCCTAAAGTCAGAGATTTGATTCCAACACTTTACAGAGATAATATTACAACACCCGCGGCCACAGCCTTGCATCCCTTCATTCTGTCTCTCTCTCTCTCTCCCTCCCAGGTGTGGTTATTCTCACCTGACTCTGTCCACATAGGACCCTGTGAGGTGGGAGAGTCCCTGATCTTAGGCTGCAGCCCGAGCCTGAATATCTACACTGCAATTGAACAGCCCCTTAGCCCGAGCCCTGTGAACCCAAGTCAGCTGGCACCGGCCTGCAGCGGGCTTTTAATTGCAGTGTAGACATACCCACGGTGGTCAGTACCAGATGCTTCTGAAGTTGCAAGAACCCCCAGAGTAGGCAGATGTGGGATAATTTGCCCCCTCCATGAAAGTCTCATCTTAACCCTAATGGTTAGAAATTGGCTTAAATCGTGAAACATGAGGATTTCTGTCCCTTTCAACGCTTTGTCTGAGCATTCATCATTATTATAACTGGATATTCTTATTATCCATAGAAAAATGTCCAATTCCTCTTTGAATCTTGCTGCGTTCCAGTCCTCAGCTACATCAGATGGCAATGAGTTCCACAGTCTCATGGTGGAATGCATGGTGCATTCTGGGAATGCGTTTTACCTTTAATCAGGTTTGAATTTGTCACCTTTCGTTTTCATTGAATGTCCCCTTGTTGTTGCATTGTGAGATGGAATAAGGGAGCTCCTGATCTTCTTCATATGACCGTCTTCATATCAGGGGTAGCAGTGTCATGCTGTTCTCCCCTGCTGTACAGAAAGCTGGTGACTATGTGTATTGGAACTAGAGAGGCAGTACATGTCATGCTCAGAGCAGAGGTCTGGGAGTCAGGACTTCAGTGGCGTGATTTTTCTGAGCTGGAGAAGCCTTCACAGCTCCCATTAAACCCAGTCGGAGCTGCAGCTGTTTGGTACCTCTGGAAACTGGGCCATAGAGCTCCATTTCCATGAGCTCACTGAGTGTTTGTGGGCAAGTCACTTCACCTCTCTTTTTGTGCCCCAATTTCCCTGTCTGTAAAATGGGGACAGCCCTCCCATGAGGTTAGGCTTACTTCACATCTGTAAAGGGCTCTGCATTCCTCTGAGGATGTGCCCTGTCGGATTGCCACAGACTACTATTATAATAATAAATCTTATGAATATTGCCAAGAAAACGGCGCATAAAGATCCACTTGACTTGCCTCCGAGGAGAGGGTCAGAACTTTCAAGCTTGGAAGCAACCTTTTCTCCCCCTGGAATCTCTAAATAAACCAGGTTCACTGGAGGTGCCAGCGAACAAATTAAGAACTTTGGTGATTATTCTTAGCCGTCCCTTGGGTACGTCGCTGGGTTGCAGGGAAGGCAGGAGGTGGAATGTCTATTTAAAACTAACCTTTTCCTAAAGCGGCTAATTCTAACGTCTCGATGTGTGCATATGCATCCAGGCTGCCACTGGAGGCTGTGACTAAGGGGACAGCTAAGGAGCCAGTTTTTCGCCTGGATTTTACAGATATATAATTTGCCAGGCGCATGAATGAATGGTTTGCTTCTCCCCAGTGTTACACACTTTCCCTCTTTCCCTCCTTTTGGAGCTGGGGTCCTCTTCCCATTCTGAGCTCATAGGTGTTTGGGAGGCAGGGGATGGTGGGGGGAGTAGGAACGGGAGGAGCCAAACATTGGAAGCAGTGTAGTCGAACGTTGTCTCTGTAAGATCTGCACGACTCTCTGGGTCTTTCTGCCCAAATGTCTGAGAAAATCTAAGCAAAAGGCTCCCGGCGCCGGCTCAGGAAAGGGAAACCCAAACTCGACATGCAAGACAGAGGCGTGGGCTACACTACCGACCTCACTGCCGGTGCTAACAGCGCTATGTCCATGGGAGGGCTTCTCCCACCGACACGGCTACTGCCTCTTGGGGAGGCGGATTACTTACGCCGAAGGGTGAAGCTCTCTCCCATCGGCATAGGGAGCATCTTCACTAAACACTACAGGAGCGCAGCTGCACCAGTACAGCGTTGTCAGTGTAGACCAAGCCCGAGACTTGTCTCTCCATCAGCACTCCCTGCTGTCCCCTGGAACTGGGGAGGAGGGTACCGCTTCTGGCACTCCTCCACCAGCAGAAAGCAGCCACGTCGCTGGCTTAGCTGGCTTTCCAGAGATTCTCTGGCCACAGGGGAATCCCCATAGAGGGCAGGACCGGCATAGCTCGGTCTGTGCCACCCCCGCCTAGCTGCCGCCCCGACAGAAAAGATGTAGTCAGGGGAAGGGGGGCATGCTGCCCTGCACAGATCATCTCCAGCTGCCGGAACAGCCCCTAGGGGACTAGCATCCCTCCTGTTGCTCAGGCTCAAACCAGCTCCCAGCCGGCCACAGGCGATCGGGAGGGCATTAAGGCCTTGAATCCAATGGGGTTTGGGGAGTGGTCACACCCATGGGTCTCACCCCAACATTTTGTAGCCTTGCACATGCTTCAGCGCTGAAGAAGTCCTGGGCTTGCACGCTGCTCCCATGCTAAAGTCTTTCCCGCTGGTGGCTTAGAGTCACCATGTGCTGTGGAATATAGGGGTTGCTGCCCTGGACCGGACCTTTGTCCCTGAGCTAAGGCCAGTGCTCTGCTTCAGAGGATGCGGAATTGTTCCCCCCGCTCCCCTGGCCGAGTGTGCTGTGCTGAGCCTAGTGGAAAATTCCTCCCCAGTCTCTCCGGCTATCAGTTCAGGCTGACACAGGAGACTTGATGGCAGGACTTCACTAACTCCAGTAACTATAAATGGCATTAGTCATGAAATCGACCAGTCCCTTCTCCTCCGCCTCCTCCTTCCTTTGTTTTAAATCCACCCTCAGCACTTTCACGCCGTAGCCATAAGTAGCTTTCTGGGAGGTCTGGAGATTCCGTTCTTATATCTTCCCTTTGGGGGATGGGGCTGCTGCCGGTGTGACCCCGAGCTGGACTCGGCCACGCAGGGGAGTGCTGGGCCGTCCCCGCTAGGATCCCTGGCAGCAGAGTCCCAATGCACGGCACCTGTCTGCAACCCGTTCAGCTGTGCTCAGCCTCTGCATGGTGCCCCAGGCATTGCTGAACGGCATCATCAGGGCCTGAAATGAAGCACTCCTGAGGGGAGGGAGAGGCATTCTTCTCCTGCCATCCCATCTGCCACCCCAAATGGGAAGCCCCAGAAATGCCACTGCTTCCCTTTTATCCTCTTTCCAAACTAGTTAGGGATTGTTTTTTTAAATCTTTGATGAGTCAAAGCTGCAGCAATGTGAAAAAGATGTAACTGGCACTTCAGCTTCCCACCTCACCACCTCCTTCCTCTCCTTCCACCCCCCCTCACCACGCGAGCTATTCAGTGCTGACAGATCCGGGCGACTATGTTGCATAACGCTCATGTAATCCCTGAGCTGCTTCTCTGCTTATTCCCTGTCTTCTCCCCCCTTTCTCTCTGCAAAAAGTTTGCATCCGCGCTTGTCACTATGGTGTCTCTTGTATGGCCTGGTGGCTGTGTTCCCTGGGTCCCTCTTCCCCCCCCCACTGATTGGGGTTAACTCCAAGAGCGGTGGGTTTGTGGTTGCAGCCAGTGCTGGGCTGGGGGGTTGATCTGTGCATGCCAGAATCTGCTCACTAAAATGGCCCACCATGGAGGAGAGGGGTTTGTAGGAGAGAACAGAGCAGACCAGCTGGCTTTGGCTCTGTTTACACTGCAGTCAGGAGGTGGAATTGCAGCACATGCTGACACACCTGAGCTAGCTTGGATCAAGCCAGCTCGCTGTAAATAGCAGCATGGCCAGAGCGGTGCACATGGTGACACACCTGAGTACGGTCCTGCCCAGGCCCCGGGTGATGTACTCAGGTGGCTCGCCCATGCTGCTGCAGCTACACCATTGTTTTTAGTGAGCTGGCTTGATCCAAGCCGGCTCGGGTACGCCTGCATGTCCTCCTGCTCACAGTGCAGACAGGCCCCTAGAGGCAGTGCAGTCTAGTGGGCTGTGTCTGCGGCAGGATGTTTTTGCTGAAATTACCCTTGCAGTTCAGGGACACCACTGGGCCACACTCTGCTCTTGGATGCACATCACGTGTCACCCCTAGAATCTCAGTCAAGGGGGCTGCATGAGTTGATCTAAGAGCTGAGGGTGATCCATGGCAAATAGGTGCAGGACAGCTGCTGCTGTTGCAGACTCTGTTATAGTCTCTTGGGTTCCACCGTCCCCTTATGCTACCCCCAGGAAACATGTTCCCATTGAAATGGGTGTGTGGGGGGAACGTGGTGTAGGTGACATCTTTCTTTCCAGCCTAGAACCCTGCAATGCTGGGCCGCTCCACCTTTCCATGGGATTCACGCAGGCCTCTCCTCTGCTAGCATTATCGCGCGTGCTCCCCTTTCCTAAGCAGCTCATCCATCTTAACCAGGCAGGATTCAGTCCTCAACCCAATCTGCAAGGTGGTGGCTGGGCTCCTCTCCGGCCTGCCTCCCCCAGCTCCACCTCCGTCAGTTCTCGCCATCTGTTCCAGCTGGTTTGGCAGAACTTTTGCTGCTCCATACTCGTATCTGTGCTTTCCCCTGGGTCCAGCTCTGAGGTGCTTCTCCCTAGGCTGTTGGCTCCCTCGATCAGGGACCCTGCTTTTCTAGGACACATTAGCCAGATGGCACATTGTTCCTTCGGGCTGTTGTTCTCTGCAGCCGCCAGTCACCAAATGTTTAGCCTGCGTGGAATGCTGGAGTTCAGAGAGGGACATCAAAGAGGGGGAGGAGGGTTTTGTAGTTAAAGCACAGGGCTGGATCAATTCCAGACTCTGCTACTGACTTAGCGTGCAGCCCCAGGGCAAGTCACTTCACCTCTCCATGCCGCCATTTCCCCCTCACTGAAATGGAGGGCACAAGGACCATGTGAGACTCAATGCATTAATTTATCAAGCATTGTGGGTGGAAGGAACTAGACTAGAGGAGGACATTATCGTGCTGTTCCTCCCAAACGCCTTCCCCAAGATGACACCCTCAGACCTTACCGTCCAGACTCATAGGCTACAGTTCTGCTTCGGTTGGCCAGCCAATGCCTCTGCTTATCAAAGGACCCAAACCCGCAGGGCTCCAGGAGCCTGTATTCCCCTGCTCTCTCCTCTTTGGCAGGCCAAGCTTCCAAAGCAGACGGGAGTGAAGGGGGATATCCTCTTTGGAAGGTTTGCAATCCAGGATCTTCCCCAATCCCTCCCCCAGTTTTACAGGTTCCATGTGCAGTGTGGATGACAGTGGAAATCACCAGTCAGCTCCCCCATAATCATGAGACCGGCTTAAAAATCAGGAGATTTTATTAAAATAATCCATTTTGTTTGCCTTCTGGTTTTGCTTTCGGTTGGAAGCACTTTCCAAGCTTTTCTCTGCAAACACGAGGGCTGGACATTTCCTTATTTAGAAAAAGGAAAGCTGAGATTCTCATGCATGTACACAACCCCTGGAGCTGGGGATTTCAGCAAACCACATGAACCTCAGGTGCCGGACATGGTAACCACAAAAAACAAATTCCCTGGCTCCTTGAAGCCAGTCAGAAGCTTGCTCTTCCAGTAGCACTCCGTAGCAGAAGAGGTGTTTTGCTGAATGCTGAGATCGCAAAACAGGACTCTGAGGTTCTGTTTTTGCTCTGTGACTCTGGGCAAGTTACTTAACCTATCTGTAAAATAGACATACCTCCCTGCCTCGTAGGGATGTGTTGCACCTCTCTGAGGCAAGGCATGGTATACGTACCAGCTAGTATTGTTTATTACTATGGTTTCACTGTAGCATGTGTTTTCAGAGCAGTGGGTTGTAAAATGACTGAGAGGTTCCAGCTAATTGAGGTTTCCTCCTCGGCATCTGTGCAGTGATTCTTTTGGGAGCTTTCATGTGATCTGGTTACACGGAGCGGCACTTGCTGGTGTGCTAATGAGCCATTAGGAGGCGTTGGGCATCATGTGACCACTTTGCAGCAACAGTGGTAAATAAGAACTCAGCCCTTACATCACACTTTCCATCCGCAGCCCTCAAAGTGGTGGGCAAGAGGGGGTGAGTATCCTGAGCCCATTTTACAGAAGTGCTTAGCATCCAGCAGCTCCCACTGGGGCTGTTCTGGAAGGGAACTGAGCACAGGCTTCTCTCTGACTTTGGGCAAATCATGTCCCTGCTCTGTGCCTCAGTTTCCCCATCTGTAAAATGGGGATAATGGTTATCCACCTGCTGGACTAATGTCTATAGAGTGCTTTGAAGATTAAAAACATTCTACAGATGCTATTATCGCTTGCCACATGCTCCCTGAGACAGCCATGTGTCATTAGGCTCACTTGCACTTGATCAGTTCCTCACCCTATACTTGCACAGATTTGAATATGCAATTGATACATTTACAGAGCAAAGTGGACATGCCAGTTGGAGGTCACTTTTCACTGATTCTGTTTTTAAAGGCTTATATCCCTCCAAAACCAGTTGCTGTGGGAACTGCTCTGCAACTTGAGTGCCTGGTAACCGGGGAGGCTACTGAAATGCTAAAACACTCTCTGCAGCAATCCCACCGATCAGTCCGTTGGCTTTCCGCAGCAGCTGGAGAGTCCCTGCAGCAGCCATATTTCCCAGGGTCTTGGAACTAAACCACTGGCCACTTGACGTGGACATCTTTGTTCCAGTCCAAGCTGAAGTTGTGCTGGCCGTTCCGCCCAAGGGGTTATTTTCCTTCACAGGGGCCTGCTCCTGTGTTTTTGTCTCTCACTAGCTTGATGCACCTGCTTGATTAGCAGCAGCTGATGGTTGCACCCCTCCCTCACGGGGTCTCAGCGCTAGAATACAAAGGCTGGCTCTGTGGTGGGCATTAGCTGGGAGCTACTGAGGCAGTGTTTCTGACTATAGTTCCGGATCCTGCGCCAGAATGTAATACAGGGGTTCCCAGCCCCTCTTATAGAGTGAGACACCTTTGAATAGAGAGCTTCTCCTAGGACCCTCCTTCCCTAGCTGGGTTGTTGTGGGCTACCTTCCTTCCCACTCAGGATCACAGCCTACGCCTGGGTCCATGACAGCAGTCGCTTCCATGGAGAAGTAACGATAGGAACGTAATGTATTTTTAGCTCCTTTTCATGCAGTTTAGCAGCTGGATATGAGGAGGAGGAGCCAATATCACGAGACCAGCCAGCTCTTCCCCAGCCCACCAGCAAGGGCTCCTTGGATCACAGTTTGGGCACCTTGGCATTAACGCTTTGCAGCAGAACTGAGATGCGTTGGCAGATCTGCTGGGGACCCGGGCCTGGAAATAGCAAGGCTGTTGCAGGTCAGGTTTGGGGTGTCTTGGCAGACTTTGGGAGGGGGAAGCTTGATCAGCACTTGCAAAAATCATTCCTGTCTCCTCTGATGTGTGTGGGTGTCTCTCTTTCATGAGCTGTGAAATTCACTGGCCAGCGTTACAGAAGAAGTGAGAGCAAATGCAATGCAATGGGGGCAACAAATGTATGCACCGATCTGATGTATATTCACACACATGCCAACACACCTCCACACTGGCCCGCCCCAGCAGGAAAAAAGAAACCAGGGAGAGAACGGCCTGATGAAATTTGGTGGGGGGGGGGGGCGGGGAATTTCTGCCAAGACACTGATCAAAAGCCTCAGCACCGAGGAAAATGCACGGTAAGTATGAGCTGCTTGAAAAGATCATGGAAAACCTCGGCACTACTTTAGCAGGCTGCAGCCACCTCCTTGTGTTTCCCGACTGCCCCCGAGGTTACTGTTATCTTTCCCCTCCATTAGCTGTGTGGAACCAGACTTGGCAGCGCTCGGCCTGGGAGAAGGATTCCAAGTGGTGTAACTGGAGCCGGATTGTATGTCTAGGTGGTGGTTGGTGGCATTAGCTGGTCTTTTGTTAATCCACAGGCGGCCCTCCCAGGCTGTCAGCTGCCTTCAACAACCAATTTACATCCCTCGCAAACCTTTTCCGCTTTACCCAGAGGCCCCCGTCCTTTCTGCTAACAATCCAGAGCTTTGAAAATGCCACAGCTTCTCTCCCTGTTTCCAAAGGGCCTGGACAGGCGGAATCCAGCATCGTCATTAAAAATCCTGACATTTTTGGAACTGCCCCAAAATGGGTTGCTTGGAGTTTGGTGCTAGAAGTGGGTGAAAGTTCAGGGGAGGCAGCAAGGTCAAGAGGAAAGAGCTCCTAAAATCTGACCTACAGTTGAATCCTGGTCCTGCCACTGCCTCCCTGGGTCCAGGGAGGTCACTGGGAGGGGGGAGGTTCAAAGGAGTTAGGGCCCCCATCCTCAAAAATATTTAGACACCTAATTCCCTTTGAAACTTAATGGGAGCTGGGCACATAACTCCTGTAGGCACTTTTGATAACCCCAGACTTGGCCTCTCTGTGCCTCAGTTTCCCTGTCAGTAGAAGAGGATAATTGATTCTCATCTTCCTTGCTAGGGAGCTATGACAAATGATGGTTAATGGTCAGGACCCAATTCAGCAAAGCACCTAAACACATGCTGAACTTCCAGTCAATGTCACTGAAGTCGAGTGCACCGAAGCAGGTGGTGGAAGTTGAGGACATGGTTAAAGTGTTCTTTGGAATTGGGCCTGTGTTCTTTGACTGTGTTGTTGCATGCCAAGTATTTTAATAGTAATTTGTAATAATTACTTATTAACGGATCCAGGCTGTTTCACACGTCACTAAGGAGACAAGAGGCTACCTTCCTGTTACTGAACCTGCCCCCTGGGCTGGGCAAAATGTTTGCAACCAACTTCAAAGACCTTGAAACATGAGGCTTTCACATCTCACTTGGACTTCACAAAATCTGTCTAATTTAATGAGAGCCCCCATCAGCCTCTAACTCGTCCCTTCCAATTCACCCCCCGCCCTCAGTCTGGCAGGGCGGATGCACCCTGCACTAGCAGGATAATAATAGTGATTCCTAGCTCTGAAAAAGCATGTGTCATCAGTAGATCTCAGAGTGCCTGACAAAGGAGGACAGTATCATTATCCACATTGAATAGGGGAGAAACTGAAGCACAGAGAGGGAACGTGCCTTGCCCAAGGCCACCCAGCAGGCCAGGGGAACAGCTGGGAATAGAAGCCAGATCGCCTGCTCCCCAGGCTAGTGCTCTATCCACTAGCCAACACTGCCTCCCATATGTGGCACAGCAGTGTCCCCTGGTGCATTACTGATGGGCAGGATTGAGAAATGGCTCCACCCACTCATGCACCCAGATGCTTACGGGGCGGAGCAAAGAACGCAGCAGCTGCAGGGAGGCTGATCTCCCCCTCTGGGCGCAGGGGCAGTTGGACTGGCATGGTGCAAGTCTGCAGAGCTATATCCCAGCAGACGTCTCCCGGAGCTGACCGTACTCCCTCATGGCCAATGGTGTGCGTGTAGGAGGGGAGAAGGATGCTGTGTCCTCCCATCTTCGGGCTGACTTCACAGCGCAGAGGGGAATCGATGACAGAGGCCACGTCCTGTCTGAGTACGCGGAATGGAGACCGCTGTGTTCCTGCAGCCACCACCAAGTGATTTAGACAAAGAACAGGGAAAGGCCCACTTGGAGTTCCTATTTCCCCAAAATATCCCCCCCAAGCCCTTACACCCCCTTTCCTGGGGAGGCTTGAGGATAAACAAGATGAGCACAAACCAGCCTTGGATTTTTAAGACCCAAAAAACCCAATCAGATTCTTAAAAATCAGAACTTTATTAGAAGAACAAAAAAAAAGATAAGAGAACAACTCTGTGAGATCAGAATGGAAGATAACCTTACAGGGTAATCAGATTCAAAACATAGAGAATCCCTCTAGGCAAAACCTTAAGTTACAAAAAGCCACAAAAACAGGAATACACATTTCCTCCAGCACAGCGAATTTACAAGCCAAAACAAAGAAAACCTAACGCATTTTCTAGCTACATTACTTACTAACTTTACAGGAGTTGGAGGGCTTGCATCCTTGATCTGTTCCTGGCAAAGGTATCACATAAACAGACAAAAGCCTTTCCCCCCCCTCCAGATTTGAAAGTATCTTGTCCCCTCGTTGGTCATTTGGGGTCAGGTGCCAGCAAGATTACCTTAGCTTCTTAACCCTTTATAGGTGAAAGGATTTTGCCTCTGGCCAGGAGGGATTTTATAGCACTGTATATAAAAAGGTGGTTACCCTTCCCTTTATATTTATGACATGAGGTCATGGGTGTTTTGCCTGCAAAGGGAGTCTATTCAAACCCATTCCCTGTAACTCCACAACCAGCAGACAACTTTGATCTTATTAAGCGGTTCAAACCCCGCAGCTCGCCAATGTAATCAGCTGGGTTCTTTTTGGCTCTGCTTCTTTTTCATGTTGCCATATCTCCGGCTGTCGGCTCATCCGAGCAGCAGGGCTTTGCTAGGAGCTTTGGTCGCTCTCTCCTTGGTGATAAGAGAAATGAATGCGTCTATGACGGATTAACCCTTTCCTTTGCCACAGGCTAAGCCTTAAAATGTTGGTCCCTGGTCCCGCACTTTCTTCTTCTTATTCATTTGTATGACAGTAGCATCTAGAGGTCCCAGCTGAGATTGGTGCCCTATTGTGCCAGATGCTGTGCAGACACAGAGTGGGAAACACTTCCTGCCCCAAAGAGCTTACAATCACAGAGGGGGAAACTGAGGCACAGGGAGGGGAAGTGACTTGTCCAAGGCCACCCATCAGGTCAGTGGCAAAGCCAGGACTGGAACCCAGGTCTCCTGAGTCCCAGGCCCTGCCCACAGGGCCACGCTGTCTCTCCCACCTGAGGGCAGGAAGTAAACAAAGTTGCCTGCCCCCCTATCTAGGGAACTAGCTCTGTGTTGAGCAAACCTTGGAGCGAATGCATGAAGGCACAGGTTCCAAGCGATCACAGAATCAACTGCTGGGATCTGCAGAGAAACACGGCACTGTAGCAATGGTATCATTTTACGGATCAGCATCTCTGCATCTCTTCTTTGGCTGCAGCACCTTGCTCCTTGCTGGCCATAGTTCCAAGCCTTGGTCCAGCCAGCTCATAGAGCAGTAGTTCCCTGGGTATTTCGTGTGCCTTCACTGTTCTCCTTAGAGCAGAGGTGGGCAAACTATGGCCCGTGAGCCACATCCGGCCTACGGGACTGTCCTGCCTGGCCCCTGAGCTCCTGGCCGGGGAGGCTAGCCTCCACCCCTCCCCTGCTGTCCCCCCTCCCCCGCAGCCATGGAGCAGGGAGCAATTGGATGGGCCAGAGGTTCTGCGGGGTGGGGGGGCAGGGGACAGGGAACGGGGGGGTTAGATGGGGGGATCCCTGGGGGTGGTTATGGGTGGGGGTCCTGGGAGGGGGCGGTCAGGGGACAAGGAGCGGGGGGGGGGGTTGGATGGGTGGCGGGTTCTGAGGGGGGCAGTCGGGGGCGGGAAGTGGGAGGGGGTGGATGGGGGCGGGGGCCAGGCTGTTTGGGGAGGCACAGCCTTCCCTACCCGGCCCTCCATACAGTTTTGCACCCCGATGTGGCCCTCGGGCCAAAAAGTTTGCCCACCCCTGCCTTAGAGCAAGCACATGGAGCTGAAGAAACTCCTGCCTGCTCCTGACCTGCTGTGAGACACCAGGCAACGGGGCAGGTCACTTCACATTTCTGTGCCAACGTTTCCCCTCCTAGCCTGTGTCCAGCTATTTGGATTGCAAGCGCTTTGAGACAGGGACTGTCTCCTACTCTGTGTATGTGCGGTACCTGCCTCAATGGGATCTCTAGGTGCTACTATGCCAGAAATGCTAATGGAGCGATGATTGGTTGGCACTAGCGTGCCTTAGCAAAGGGCAGTCCAACTGGCAGAAGCCCCAGTTAGCTCTATGCGAACAGAAAGGTCCCATCCATTCCAGCTGACGCTAGGAGGTTAGTGATGGTGTCTCTTGCCTCTATTTCCTTGTAAATTGCAAACCAGATTGCAGAAGACTCCCTGCACCCGGGACTCTGGGAACGTCCCTGTGGATTCTAATGTGTTCCCTGCCTTTGCCAGCCGGGCGATGCTCTGGATTGCCAGACATGCCGACTTTGCTAAGCACGTTGTCTCATGTTGTTCTTGGAAATGTGGAAAACGCTGAATGGTTACATTCCTCCGGGGAAGAAGAGAGCCCTGTCTAGAACTGCCTCGCTTTGAGCGTTTGCTGTAGTACACAAACCACAATGAAATTATGAGGAACAGCTTGTGTGCAGCCTGCAAAAAACGAAGGTGATGCCTAGTGCTTTGCTTCATATCCCCAGTGGGGAGCCCCTTTGGGTGTCTCTACACTGCATTATAAACCCAGGTCTGTGGGACTGGGACTTGTGACTCAGTGTTTCCAAGCCCATGCTCGAGCGTCCACACTGCATTTTAAACCAGGGTTTACAATTGCTGGACCTGGGTGTCTCAGCTGTGCTGTCACATCCATACCACAGTACACAGAGCTTCTGTCTCGGGTTTGCGGCTTGAACTGCATCCACACTGCGAAATGACAGGGCTTGGACCCGAGTCACAGCAGGACTCGGGCTCTGACCCATCCCCCGTACAAGGTCCTAGGACCTGGGTACTGAGTGGTTGCTGGCCTGAGTCAGACTGATTTGTGTGTGGATGGAAGAGGGGGTGTGGACTCCAACCTGAGTCAGAGCCCGGGCTTAGTGTGCAGTGTCGACACATGATTTGTGCCCTCACATTCATCCCCAATGACTTTGCTCTTGTAAAAAATTAGTAATTGACCCTTATCTTTGATGTACTCAACAAACATTAACTAGACCCTCACAATATCCTCTGGCACACCCAAGAGGAACTTTTGGAGGTGGGTAAACTGAGGCAAAGATAAGTGGTGACCTTCCCCAAGACCACACCACAAACCAGAACTGGAACACAGGCGTGACTGGCCATTAGTCCCGTGCCCTGAGCACTGAGAACATGCTTCCTTCTCAGAGCCCATTGCACTGAGGGCACGTCTGCATTATAGAGGCTACAGCTACCTACCACAGAAGGGTAGGTGGAGGTAACCAACCTTCCCAAGCGGTGGTAGCTAGGTCAGGGGGCCAACTCTTCCCTTGACCTAGCCACATCTACACTGGGATTAGGTCAGTTTAAGTACTGTGCTCAGGGGTGTGAATTTTTCACCCCTCCTCAAGTAACGTAGCTAGGTCAACCTACATTTTAAGTGTAGCCCAGGGCTGAGTCCTTTCCTCCTCGGGGAGAGGGTTGGGTTATGTTTTCATATGAATACAAAACAAGCCCTTCCCCAGCAGGGAAATACACTAGATTCTGGGCAGTGTTGTGTATATTTGGGAGCTGAGCTCTGGGAGAACTCATTTCACTTACATAATTGTGTGTGTGTGTGCAGGGATTGCTTCCAGGGACTTCTTTCTAGCACGGACAGTGGGGAAGGCCTCTAAGGCAGCTCCTGCATAGGGCATCCCCAGTTAGATTATAAACCAGTTACACATTTATTACATCCAGTGTGGCCTGTTAATAGGAAGTGGCACCGGAGTGTATGTTCCATGTGGTGTTGGTAATTATGATGCTGATTGTGCTGGTCGCATTCCGAAATCCAGAACTTAGTGATGAAATACTCTAACTGCAGACTAGAGATGCTAACAATACATTAATATTCATTCATATAATTTTTCTCACTTTATTTCCGCCCTACCCAAATAACTAAGTAGCCTCACATGTAAGCCTTAAAATGACCAAATAGAAGAGAAATAACTTGATATTTTCCATTCATATTATCACAGGAAGGACATGAGTTAAATCCTTGTTCTTCCGAGCATGGATGGGGAAGGATGGGTCAGTGGTTAGGTCTCTAGCATAGACTGGGTTCAAGTCCCTGCTCCATTACAGACTGCTGGTGTGACCTTGGGTGAGTCGCTCAGCCTCCCTGTGCCTCAGTTTCCCATCTGTAACCTGGGGATAATAGCATTGCCCTACCGCCCGGGGCTGTTGTGAGGTAAATACGGTCCAGATGGGGAGGTACTCAGATACTGTGGTGATTGGGGCTAGGTAGGTACCATAGATCATGTCCAGTTCAAATGCTCCTGCTGCTAAGGCCCTGGGGTGCTGAGTGAACAGAGTTCTGTGGGAGTGGAGGCCATTCAGCAGCATGGGGGAAGATTGGAGGGTTCTGATGTGCAGACGAATGTGGCGAAGGGATCTTGCTAACCATTCAGGAGGTCAAGAAACTAGCACGGCTATTGTGTGGGAAGAAAAAGGCCTGGGAAGGAAGAGATCCTGAGGGTTTGGATGCGCAAAAGGCCTGCAGGCTGTTTGCATGTGGGTGGATGGTATGAGAAGGGCCTATGCAAATCCCCAGGCTGAGAGCCCCCGGTCTCTGCAGTTGGTGCATGCACCAGGCCAGGGCATGGAGCAATCTGCAAATACATCTAATCAGTTGTGGTATGAGGCTTTTGTGGGGGGCTCAGTTACTGTCTGCTCCAGCAGATGCAGGTTGTGGTGATTTAACAGGGAGGCTAACGGGCCACGCTCAGATGGTCTGGCTGAGTGCAGGAAGGACTGCACCTTCAGAGTTAACCCAGTCCAAAGAAGGCAAAACTCTGGCACTGGTGCCTGGGGGTCGATGGTTTCAGAAAAGGGGCAGAACTTTGCTGAGCAGAGATGAGCGCAGTGCAGAAGACACATGTGAGTTTGGACAGAAAAAGATCTTCGCCCCATTGTTTTGATGTTTCTGTATTTATGGTAATGCAGAGTGAAATCACGGTAATACTCGAAATGACCAATGAACAGCTTGACTGCATGTAATCAATACCTGGATTCAAGTGAGTAGTGGCTGAGATGGTGAAGGGAGCTCCCAAATTATAATCCCTGCCTTTATTCTGATTTTCTGTGACCTTGAGAGGGTCATGTCACTCGTGTGTGCCTCAGTTTCCCCACTGGTCGCATTTTCAGGCGGTATGATCTTGTCATTGCAGTGGAGGAATTTTCCAGCATGAGCATCAAGGGTTTTGATCATTATTGTTGTACACATGATTATTTGTATTATGGTATCACCACCTGAGCCCCATTGTGCTAGGCTGTTTATGCGCATACTGAGCGATATCCCTGCCCCAAAGAGCTTACAACGTAAACAGCCTAGACAGACAAACAATGGGAGGAAGGAAGTACTGTTATCCCATTTTTGTGATGGGGAAACTGAGTCATCGAGAGATCAAGTGACTCGCCCAAGATCACATTGGAAGTGACAGGGCTGGGAATTGAACCCCCATCCCTTGGAACCCAGTTCAGTGCACTAAACACAAGATCAGACTTCCTCCCAAAGAGTCCCACCTTGCAATCCCTTTTAGGATTCCCCCCGATTCCAGATTTTTCAGCAATGTCTTGTTTTTTCCTGGCCGTGTCTGTGGTGACATGACATTTTGAGCAGCTTCCAATTGCACTGGGACATGTTACCCTTGCCTGCAGTCTCTTAGCACTCCTGCTGAGTGTGTCCTGCAGGACAAAACCAGGATGGTGATAACCTACAGACCCCAGCAGCAGAACTCCCCTCTCTTCGGTCTTCTCTGGTGCAGAACTGGGTTTATCTTTCTTTCCTAACTGCTGGCCATGGCTCTGAGGCCTGTGTGCTGTGGGTAAAACTGCACCTAGAGGATCTGCATGAAAGAGCCTAAAAAATGAGACTTCTATACATCACCTGGGCCTTTCAGAACCTCCCATCTTCCTCCTCGTGTGCTCTCTGCCTTACACTCGGTTGCACAATAATTTCCCCAGGGAAGCGGTGGAAGCTGCAATGCTTGGCATTTCAAACTAGACTGGACAAGATCCACTCGAAACATTCTGCAGGGGATAATCCCACACTGGCCGAGAGACAGCTGGTTATTCTCCTGCCGCAGGGTCCTTTCCATCCCTTACTCGTGTGATTCTGTATTTGTAGTTAGACGCTTCCTGGCACCTGCCATTTGGCCTCAAGGCTCAACAGTTAGCAGGTGGGCTGGACTTTTGTTTTCTTTGCGTTGCTCTGGGGAGCAGTGAGCAGGTATTTGTCCCTACCTGTCATTGTGTTATCTCCCTATCGGTGGCCCCACAGAGTCTCGGGACCTCTTTGTCAGCCTCCTCCTAGCCCTTGCCAAAATGGCCATCTACAAAACCAGGGAGAGGAGGCTGGCCAACGGGTCTCCTGCGACTGTGGGGCCTGTTTCCGCTCCTCAGTCCATTCACGCATCCAGGCAGAGTTCCCCTGGGCGGCGTTCGCTAGCTCTCTTGACGCCTTCAAGGAGCAGTGGGCGTTGTCCAGGGTTCTCTGCTCGGTGTCCCCATCAGGTTCCCTTCGTTTAGCCCTGTGACCTCACTCCTGTTCCTGTTATCTCCTTAGTTGTCCCACACAATTATTTGGCATCCCGGACCTGTGGATCTTCCCCTTAGGCTAGTGGGAGGTCCCTTCTTGGATCCCAACAGGACTGTGCTATCTGGCCCTTCTGAAGCCTCATGCAGTCTGAGGTGTTACAGCCTCTCGTTAAAGCAGTGCTGTTTTTACAGAGAGCAACAGTGACCTTTTAGCTGTAGGGAAGTATGTGCCTGTGTATTAAAGTCAGAAAAACCTCCAGAGGGCTAGACGGGTTCAAGGTGGTGCTCTACAGGTGATGCATATTGTAACAAATCCATACTCATCTAGGATATTATGCTGTGCACCGTGGATGCTTATAACCTCACCGCAACAGAAGGGACGGAGTTCAGACTCTTCTGCTCCAAAACCACATCCTTCTGTCACTTGAACTAAAAGAGAATCTCCATTAGGTGCTAGCAGTATAATCCGATGAAGTGAGCTGTAGCTCACGAAAGCTCATGCTCAAATAAATTGGTTAGTCTCTAAGGTGCCACAAGTCCTCCTTTTCTTTTTAAGGCCTACTATGACACACAACTAAGCAGTTCTGATTCCATCCAGTAGAGGGCAGTATGCACATGCACATAGAATCATAGAATATCAGGGTTGGAAGGGACCCCAGAAGGTCATCTAGTCCAACCCCCTGCTCGAAGCAGGACCAATTCCCAGTTAAATCATCCCAGCCAGGGCTTTGTCAAGCCTGACCTTAAAAACCTCTAAGGAAGGAGATTCTACCACCTCCCTAGGTAACGCATTCCAGTGTTTCACCACCCTCTTAGTGAAAAAGTTTTTCCTAATATCCAATCTAAACCTCCCCCACTGCAACTTGAGACCATTACTCCTCGTTCTGTCATCTGCTACCATTGAGAACAGTCTAGAGCCATCCTCTTTGGAACCCCCTTTCAGGTAGTTGAAAGCAGCTATCAAATCCCCCCTCATTCTTCTCTTCTGCAGACTAAACAATCCCAGCTCCCTCAGCCTCTCCATTAGCCAGTCTCCTTGCAATATGCTTTACTTTTTCATTTTTTAATTAGATTGAACTCACTCCATGCTCTGCCCCATTCTGTCCTAAGCAGAATGTAAACCCCAGTAATATTCGAGTTGAACTTTCAAACCAGTGATATTCAGAACAGGTTTGCCCATCCCTTAGACCCCATCCTGCGAGCTGTCTTTGTGCTGATCCGTGGATGATCAGGGCTGGGATGACACATACAAGAGGAAAACACACTGCTTTTAACTCATGATCATCAGGGCCAGGAACCCCATTTTTGTCACCCTGCTGCAACCAGTGAAAATGTTAAAGAGACCCTGATGTTGTCTTGTAAGATTCCTTTTCCCCACCCTTCCACCACCTGTACGGGAGAGCTAGCAGGAATGGGAAGGAGGTTATCTAGGGTAATCTCTGAAATGGACAGGAGTTTACAGAGCCACTCAGGCAATGAAAAGGAAACCCAGCATGCTTCAGTGATGGCTGCAGTGTTCATCTGCGCTTCCTTTCCTGTAAATATTATTCTAATGCTGGCTGCCGCACTACCTAAATCAGAAAGAACTGCCGGCAAAAAGCAAGAATGAATAAACATTTCTGTCCTTTGTCCCCACTGCCCCTTTTGCAGCTTAAGATTTATAGCTGCCTTGGTTTGTCTCCATCTGGACGGGGGCCTCATGGGGCAATCATTCAAGGCCGCATGGTGACAGGCAGCTTACAATGTTAACCCCGTTCGAGTTGTGGACCAGGGCAGTAGTTCTGAGCTGTTGACTGCTTCAGGAGGGTGCTGCATGGCTGTATCCAGTTCTAATGATCGGGGGGTGGGGGTGTTAATTAAGGGATCTGTCTTATCCATTTCTCTCCAGCATCTTTGCTCACTCTGTTCTCATGGTACTTTACCTACACATGGTGTAAGACACGGTGAGACTACTAGCTAGCACATCACAAAACGTTCTCCTGGCACCGCTCCTTGAGTTCAATGAAGCCAGGGTGGATTTCACCCAAAGTCTCACAAACCCCCTGTTACGGATTTGGTCAGGCTCCCCTTTACTGGCCACCCCCAGACTGCTGTGAGAGACATCTATGGCTCTGGGTCCCTGGAGTCCCCCAATGGTTTAAGCTTCTGGGTCTTGAAATAAGTCCAGGCACTGCCCCACTCTTGGAATCCCTAGGCACATTCTTGGGGTGCAGCCCCTTTGTCTAGTGCCCCATCCTGACAACTAGAACCCGCTGCCAATCCCCTCGGGGTGCAGAGCTGACCTTCCAGTTCCCCCAGACTTACACACCTGGTCCCAGAAGGGTTTGCTGTGTAACCCGCTCAGGAGGTGCACAGCCATGGAGCATGCTACACACTCAGAGCCCAGAGCCCAACACATCATTGCTCTTTTATGTAACGCACAATGCACAAGAGAACTCAGATCATTTAGAAAGCTACAAACCTCTTAACCACAATGCCCCCCACTTAGTGCACCCTGCCCTCGGTGACACTCTGGGCTCCAGACAGCTGGCAGGGCCCCCCTGCTTCTTATAGGCCTCTACATGTTGGGGTGCTTCTCCTGCATGGAGTCTTCTGCTCACTGCTTCTGAGACCTTCCTCTCTCCTGCAGTCTGCCCCCAGCCCCTCATTGCTGTGTGACTCTCTGTTTAAACCTCTGCCTGGTCACCTGGCCTCTTGTGTTCTGCTCCTGGTAAATTTCCACTGCTCCTACTTCCCCCCCTCCCTCCCGAGGGGTCAGATAAAACTGGTGTTCCCAAGGATGCAGCTGCTCTCTGGCATAATATTGTGAATAAATTACCCTCGTTTACAGCGAAGTACCTTCTCTTTGGCCTCAGTCTGGAGTGCAGCTGCTGTGTGTCCTGTCAGCCATGGTGGGTCCACAGACTTGTAGGCTTTCCATGGTGCAGTAATTTCATGATACAATTTCATAGTATCAACCTGAATTCACAAATGGTGCAGACAGATTCCCAGCTACCCACTCCCCTCCACAGAGGTAGGCCTGTATTGTGAGCCCCGTTTTACAGAGGTTTGTCCGGCATCATTTCATGAGTCTGTAGTGTCCAGGAGAGAACTCAAAAGCCCCTCTCATCTCCACACCCCCTCAGTTCTGTAACTTAGTCTATTTGCCGAGATGCGGATGTTGGCCAGTGTGTTTATTCCTCTTCCATTCTTTTCACTTCTCCCTCAGCGAGAGCCATGGGGGGTGAAATTGAATGATTCGTTGCTGTAAATGTAATGAAAGGAAAAGCTCACTGAACTGTTCTGAGGGATTTTCACGGTTTTGAAAGGAAATTCTAATGGGATGTGACTGAGAACAGTAACGAGGCTGGAATGGTTTAATGGCTGTCGCTGTTAGGAAATGCAGAGCAAACGATCCTGGGAAAGTTCTGCTTCCCAGGGGCAGCCTCATGTGATGTACAAGTGCATGGGGGTCCCGGGGAGCCCATCCACATGAAGGGGGCTATATGTACACCGGGGAACACAGCTAAGAGTTGGGCTCTGGACACTTTGCCTGGCGGTCACACCCAGTATCCAAGCATATGTAATACATGGACCCAGGGACAGTTTCTGCTCCCAGTCACACTGATGTACATTCAGCGATAACCCCATTGACTTTGATGGAGTTGCACCAGAGATCTGTCTGTGACCTGGGTGCCTAGATGACACCTGCGGGGATGCTAGGTGTTACCATTGTCCTAGGTGGTAAAACGACCTGAGCTCTGTCTACGGGAGTGCTCCCGCTGCTGGAGCTGCACCAGTGGAAGATAGCCTAATGCAAGCCATTCCCTGCCTTCCCCCTTCTTGGCTTGACCCAGGACAGGGGCTGCTGTTCTCAACCCGCGGGGTCCTGGCAGAATGGCCAGGGCGCGTTCTAGGGGCACTGTTAAAGCCGCATAAAGGCTGCCCAGAGGACTGGGAAATGCACAAGTTAACAGAGCCGTGGCGTGTCTGGGGTGTTTCCTATTCCTGATCTGCTGGTTTGATGGTTACTGTTTTCTCTTGGACACAAGGGTATCCAGGGTGGGCCCTTTAATGTCTCTCTTATAACCTTAGCTACGTTCAATTCCCGATGGGCAGAGATTGTAACTGTGCACTGTAACCTATCCTTAACCTTATTGTTGTTATTAGTTTGAATTTTGGTCGCACCGAGAGGCCTCAGCCGAGATCAGGGCCCCATTGTGGTAGGTGCTGTACATACGTACAGCGAGAGACAGCCTCTGCCCCGAGGAGCTCACAGTCTAAGAACAGGGTCTGGATCATGCCTGAGTGTAAGGTAGATGTGCAAAGCAGTAATTATTGCCCTCTCCACCCTCTTGCAGAGCCCATGTCAAAGCACAGCCCAACCCTGGGAGCATGGGGGCAAGGCTCTCCTCCCCGCCACCACCCAGGAACAACCCAGGATGGAGAGGGAGCAGGCAGCAGGAAGACTTATGGCTCCCCCTTCTCCCCCTGCACCACCCAGTAGTGGAACACACCCAACTCCATAAAAAGATGGTGCAAATTATTTTTGGAGCAGGGAGCCCTGGGAAGACTATGGCCTCTCAGAGGCACAGCGCCTCCTGGTGTTCCTCGCCTATGCACCGCCCCTTCCTACGGTCTGTCTGCTAACAGCACAATCCAGCCCAGAGCTTTAGTCTGTCTGCAGCTCGCTAAGCATCCTGCCAGCACCCATCAGCGAGTGCCACCGGCCACAGGCAGGAGTTTCAGTTCCATTAACACCGCCGTTGAGAATAATGCCTTGCTCATTCTGGAGCCAGCCCGCTGGGCATCCCAGATCACCTTGGTAAGGTGGCGGTATTCTTCATTGTGCCTTGTTGCGCCGAAGGGGCGTAGCTGGGAAACTAACATGTTTCAGTGGTAGAAAAGCACAGATTTTTTTCCATAGGAGCTCAGCTGCGTACATAGAAACGCAGGAGGGCCTTCTGCACTCTGCCTTCTGCTCAGTAATGCCTTCGGGGGGGGAGGGGCGCTCAGGGGGGATACACAACCACCCTGGTTCACTGGGATTGGAGCTGAGCAAAGTATTCCCAGGAGACGATTGATGGGGTGGACTTGGACACGTTTCCCCATCACAAATTACCCACAAGCACACTTTGATCTCAAAAAGAAAAGGAGTACTTGTGGCACCTTAGAGACTAACCAATTTATTTGAGCATGAGCTTTCGTGAGCTACAGCTCACTTGCATCCGATGAAGTGAGCTGTAGCTCACGAAAGCTCATGCTCAAATAAATTGGTTAGTCTCTAAGGTGCCACAAGTACTCCTTTTCTTTTTGCGAATACAGACTAACACGGCTGTTACTCTGAAACTTTGATCTCAGCCTTTCCCATGACCGGATTCCAGCCTGCAGATTGCCCCTGAATCATTCAGGTATTTGCTGTCCCTCAAACGTCAGTTCTGCTCCCACACTGGTTGGCACCCAAACCCAAGCCATGCCAGCCCCTCTGCCGCTGTTGCACCAGCATTTGCACATTTGCCCAGCTATCCAGGAGGCTTTCCCTTTCCGTGGGCATTCTTGCAAACACATTTTTCCTTGCATGGCTCTTTGCGGAAAGCAAATGAAAGGGACTGCAAATACCATCAGTCACTGGACTGATATTTGTCACCTATATTTGTCCAGTTGTGGTTGGATCTGTAGGAGGGGAGGGAAGATGTTCTGTCAAACCAGCTGCATTAACAGTACTGCTGCTCAGCTCTGCCATAGCACTTCCCAGCTGCAGGGTTTAACTCACTTGCCAGGCATTCGTTAAAGCCTCACGCCATTGCTGCATAGGAGATATTCTCCCCCTTTTACAGATGGGAAACCTGAGGCACAGAGCATTGACGGGACTTGCCCGAGGTGTCACAGCAAGGCAATGGCAGAGCCCAGAATAGACACCAGATCTCCTGACTCGAGGCCCTGCGCTTGCTGGAGCTCAGGAGAAAGAGAACTGAGCTGCGTCGCTCTGCTGAAGTTGTTGCAAGGACCGTAGGGGAGAGCATGTTTTGGGGAGCCCTTTCAGTCATCAACCTCAGCCCACAAGCACCCTTTGGTATTGCAGGGAATCAGAATGTTTCACCTCCTGTTATAACACGGAAGAGTTAGTCAATATGATGTCTTCTTAGGAGGATGAAGTCTTTCATCCTTGTCGGGAGAGCGGAGTGGTCCAGTAGCTGGGGCATAGTGCTGTGAATCAGCCGACCCAGGGTCTGGTCTAAAATGCTGCCAAGGACTGCTGTGATGCTGTGTGCCTCAGTTTCCCCATTGCACAGACGTGCCTCAGTTTCCCCATCTTGAAAATTTGCCTTGGCTTCCCTAGCTTGAAAATGTGCCTCAGTTTCCCGTCTTTAAAAGGGGATAATGATTCTGACCTCCTCTGTAGAGTGCCTTGAGAGGCATGGATGGAAAGCGCTATTTGTCAAACGTTAATCACTATGATTATTTTATGTATACACTAAGGACTCCTCAACCAAAATGGCCTGGAGCAGCCGTTCTGAAGATACTTGGCCTTTTCACTCCACTCGCAGCGCTCCTGTTAATGTCAGTGGAGTTTTGTGTGAAGACCGGAGGAAGTCTTTGGCCTCTTGATATTCTGGTGTGGGTACAGAGACTTGAGGTAACTGTGGTGCTGTTGTGTTAGGCCGTGGCTGCATTAGAAGCGCTGCAGCGTCACGACTGTACTGCACCGACGTAGCACTGCAGTGTAGACACTTATTTCAGCGCGAGAAGAATTGTTCTGTTACCCTAGGGGCGACCCCACTGCGGCTTAGGTTGGTTAAACTACATCTCCCAGGAGCGTGACTTTTTCATACCCCTGAACAACACAGCTGGGGCAACCTCCTTTCTTGTACTTGTGGCACCTTACTCCTGTTCTTTTTTGCGGATACAGACTAACACGGCTACTACTCGGAAACCTCCTTTCTTGTGCAGACCAGCTCTTAGACTGTTGCCTTGAGACTTTCCTGGTAACTGCCATTAAATGAGTATATAGAGCAGCAGTGGATATCGGGCACTAGCATTTCAGGGCCTAATCTGAGCAGATAGATAATTACATAATGTACCCCAATGCCAGGGCTGTGTGCATGTAGCTTTAATTACTTACAGTGTTACCGTAATGCGCGTATTCTGCTCTGCGAGGTCTCTGGACTAATGCTTTCAGCACTTTTCATCTTGCAAAGCACTTTACAGATGTTAACTTAGCTTCGCAAACCCTGCTGTGCTCCAGGAAAACATGGCTGTAACCTGTCAGTATCAAAGCAAGGATTAGCGCTCCGGCATTGCCGGTCCCCAGCCCTACGTTCAGATCACTAGATTGGTGGGCTGCAACCCCAGCACTAAACACTAATAAAAATACTCCTTCGTCAAGCAGAAGATTTGGTCGCTGGGCTAGAACTGCTTGTGATAAGAATTAATACCTAGCTTTTGTATAGCACTTTCTAGCTGTGGAGCTCATTGATCCACAGATTACAGGTGGGGAAACTGAGGCACAGAGCAGGCACGTGAATTGCTAGTAGGTCCAGGAATAGAATCCAGGCCTCCTGACTCCCATGCCCTGACCACTAGACTAGACTCCCTTCTTTAGACACACATGTCTGGACCGGAGGTGGGCTTGTGACACTCTGTAGCATGCAGAGATGGAACAGGAGACTAGTAAAGTGTGAAATACATTGCCAGTGTGGTAGGATTGTAGCATCGAGGAAGGGGATTGGCCTGTTAGGAACAGCTCCCCTTTGAACCTACTGTATTGTGCTGTGTGCCAAGTGCCCTCCTGGTGACTGCATGCGCAGAGGAGGGAATGGCAAGTGAGGTATCTGCCAGGACGAGCCCGCCAGCTGGAAATCCTCACGGGGGAGAATTGGAAACCTCAGGAGATCGCCAGCTACTCCCTGCTTCTCTTTGGTTCTTCTGGCTGCTTGCTGAGTTGGTCAGCGCTGTGGAGAGTCAAGATTCAGCCTGGCGCCAGCCTCCAAGGGACGCGTGGCTGAGATCCGAACGCAGCACCGCGTCTCTGCACCAACTGCTGATACCAGATGGGCGCCTCCTACAAAACACCAGTTGTCTTGTCACTGAACCCCGCAGGCTACGGAGCTGCTCAGGAAACACACATGCCCTTTTAAAAGAGGGGGGGAGGACACTGGCCTTCAGGAATTTCTCACTCTCTGGATGGGCTGTTTGTAATGGCAGAGAAAGCTCAGCCCTGGGGGAAAGGAATGGGGCTGTAGAGATAAGCACTAGCATAGCAGAAATGGCCTTAGCTGGGTCAGTGGAGGGGAAGGTGGGTGTGACGTGCCCAATCTACCAGTTACTAACTCTTCTTTCTTTCTTTCACAGGTACAAGGGCTTCATCAAGGACTGCCCCAGCGGACAGCTGGATGCAGCTGGCTTTCAGAAGATCTATAAGCAGTTCTTTCCCTTCGGCGACCCAACGAAATTTGCCACCTTCGTTTTTAACGTCTTTGATGAAAACAAAGTAAGTGGGTGAATGACAGAAGCTGAGCCCCCCTGGCCCTCCGTGCGCACCCCTCTCACGCACCGGGAGTTGTGTGGTTTAGGGTGCCATGAAATGTCTTATATAGTGACAGCCGCTCACTGGTCAGTTCTTGAGTGTGAAAATCCAAGCGGTCGCTTCCCGGGGTAGGGAAATTTCAAGCGGAGAAGCTTTAGCAGCAAATCCCCATGCTCGTTCTACTTTGTGATTCTGAAGGGCGAGGCGGATAGTCCACGAAGTGCGGAAGAGGGAAAAGGAGACATTTGGTGCTGCTAACAGAGGCCCATCAGGCAGGCCGTCCCTTACCCACTAAAGCCGCCAGAATTACCCAGAGCTGCAGGTCTGACATTGCTGGCCAGATCAGGCTTTTTACAGACAAGCTGCAGCGGAGAGAAATGTTTGTAATTCCCTCCTCCTTTCTCTCTCGCCTCTGTCCTGGTGGCTACGACCCTCTTCCCTGTTCCGAGGGTGAGCTCCTGGATTGTGTCAGACTCCGTGGTCGCCTGGCCACCAGCGGTTCTCTTTGCGCAGACAGAGTTGCTGAGGAGACAACCCTGGAGCCCTGCTCTGCTGTGGCCAGTCAGCAGCAGCCTTTGCCAGGAGCCCTCTCGCCATTTTGCTTGCAGAAGGGTTCTTGTTCCCGTCCAGTAATTCCCCCGTTTGTTTTTCTTCTGCAGACAATTTCACGGGAGAGAGATAGAGACCCTGTCCTAGTTCCAAGACACCTCACCGCCCCATCCCTCAGCTGCAGTTCGTTCTGCCAGGACTTGTTAAAGTTGTTGTGGGGGGGAGAGGACGCTCACTCTGTACATGTTCCCCTCCCCCCCGCCCCGCCCGACATCCCTCTCCTCTGGGCACAAAGGGGATGTCTCCATTGCACACTGAGCATGGGTCGGCAGGACCTGGGCTTGTGGACTCAGTGTTTCCCTGCCCACACTTGCGTGTCCCACTGCATTGTAAGCCTGGGTTTACGATTGTCAGCCCCGGGTCCATATGGCACTATGCCAGCCTTCTCACTTGGGTCTGCGGCTTGAGCTCCGTCCACACTGCAAAAGGATAGGGCTTGGACATGAGTCACAGCAGGACACAGGCTCTGACCTCCCCCTGCCCCCCCAGCAGGGTCCTGGGCACTTGCCGAGTCAGACTGATTTGTGTGTGGACAGAAGTGGGGCTTGGGCTCAAACCTGAGTCAGAGCCTGGCCTTGGTGCACAGTGGAAACATTCCCTAAGTTACACCAAATGTAGACTGCCTGGGCTTGTTCCCCACTGCCTTGTGCACCGTGTCTTCCTTTACAGATGCGCAAAGCAAGGGTAAAATGCTATCAGATCGGAATGGCACAAGGCAATAGCCGTTGAGACTCTGTTACATGCCCACTGATGGCAACGTAACTTGCACCATGTCTCTTCTGAATTTGGCCCTGGGATTGGAATTCACAGCAGAGAAGGGACCAGTGAAACTCTGCTCAGAGAAATGGAATTGCTCCACCAGTCGGGATACCAGGGAGCTGCTCCCCTTCCACAGAATCAGGTGCCTGCCAGTGGATTCCGGTGCCCAGCATCCTGCCCCCTCTCTTACCAGCTGATTAGTCCCAAAGCACCAAGAGTAACTAGAACTGTTACTCTACTGGACCATAGCTATGGTCAGGGGGTCACCTGAACAAGATCTAGTGATGGAGCCCCACGAGCAGGAATGCAATTAACCCTGCTTACGTCACCACAGTGAATCAGCAGCGCAGCGTCTGTATGGAACAGGCCTGTTTGGGACTCCACATGTGTTTGCATGCGTGATTCATAGGTGCGGCACACACGTGTAACAATACAAACCTCGGCCCCTGTGCTTTTGACGTCTGTGTCACTCTAGAGCTCTCTTTCCCTTCTCAGGATGGGAGGATCGAGTTTTCGGAGTTCATCCAGGCGCTGTCGGTCACGTCCCGAGGGACCCTGGATGAGAAACTGCGGTGTAAGTACTCAGCTCAGTTTGAAGCAAGGAACGGCGTCTCTCTCTGTCCCCCCACTTCTGCTCTTGAGCCCAGAACGGGTGCAGAATAGCAAGAGGCAGCCATGCAGTGAGCATCTGCCCAAGCAGGGAAGAGCACTAGAGAGGGGTCTCACTGGGTATGTCTAACCTGCACCCGGGAGCGAGGCTCCCAGCCAGGGCCCACAGACTGGGGCTAGCGGGACTCCCACTCGCCTGCTAAGAATAGCGGCGTGGGCGTTGCTTGACCGCTGGAGCTGGGGCTCTCAAGCCCTGGCACCGCTCTGCGGCGTCCGAGGCGGAACATCCAAGCAACGCTCCCACAGCTCATTTCCGTGTGCGAGGGTGAGTTCCCCTGGCACAGACCTGTGGGCTCCGGCGGGGAAGCTCGCGCCCAGTTGCAGGGCAGAGCCTTGTTGCGCCAGGGCTCTGTCTTAGGGTCTCAGTGCAGGCGTTCGCATCGCACAGCCCGAACTGAAATGGGGGGACGCTCGCTGGGGTGCAGGAAGGGAGGCTCCCAGAGGAGAGAGCTGGGCGTTAACTTACTCTGCGTGCGGTAAGGTACTTAGGAAACCTGGCGGACTGACAACCCGGCAGAACAGAGCCTCTCTTTATCCACAGGTCCAGTGCAGGCATTAGCAAGGCAGGGCTCCCCCTTGCTACCCCTCTGCCCCCAACTTGAGGGACCTCGCCTGGGGCGTGGGGGCTCATCTGGGCCTCTTAGCTGAGACTGGCCAGGGAGTGCCAGTGATGTCTGTGCCCTGGGAAGTGGCCCCCAGGAGATGGCTTGTTCCTGGCACAGACAGGCCACTAAGGGCTGACAGACTCTCACTGCCAGCCCAAGCTACATTCACACTGGGTGCTGCCTGCCCTCTGGCTCCCGGCGCTTCCTCAGCTATTCAGCATCACTCTTGGTTTCAGGGGCGTTTAAACTGTACGACTTGGACAACGACGGGTACATCACGAGGAACGAGATGCTGGACATCGTAGATGCTATTTATCAGATGGTGGTGAGTGTCGGGGGGAGGGGGAGAGGACGCTGGGGTAGAGCGCGCTGCGGTCCCCCTTGCATTCAGATCCATTCCCCTGAGTGCAGCAGGCCTGTCCGGGAGTCAAATTAGCATGGCTCCGATGGGCAGAGTGGGGCAGGATGTGGGCAGCCCCTGTGGCAGGTCACCCCCGCTGCTTTTGTGGATATGGTGGAGGGGGTTGAGGTGGGGAAGAGCAGGGCAGCCTGCTGGCTAACTCGTCCCCCTAGAGAGCAGAGGTGGCTTCCGACCTGAGGCTCCTGCCATGAGCATTTGACCCCCATCAGCATCACTTGGCTGCCAGCTGGCTGCGGGAGGCTTGTGTTCCCGCCCTGCCTTCCCAGACTGCCGCAGCCCCAGGTCCCAGTGCTGGAATCATTTGCTCCAAGTGGGGGCAGGGATCGGATGTGGCCCTTCGCTAGGAGTCTCTTGTGACTGGGATGCACGTGAGGTCGGCTGAAAGGTGCCTGCGGTGGAGAGAGCAGGCTTTCCGCAGAGTGGACGGAGCCGCCCAGAACTGTCCTGAAGAGGCTCAGCTCTAGACCGGGGCGTTCTTCCCCTAATGCACAGAGAGAGAGTGAGACCCAGACACCTAGCACTGAGGATGCAGCCCAGCCACAAACAGTAAATGTGTGTAAGTTACACTCTCTCCTGTCCCTACAGGGAAACACGGTAGAGCTTCCAGAAGAGGAAAACACACCTGAGAAGAGAGTGGATCGGATTTTCGCTATGATGGACAAGGTGAGACTCGATGGTGACTCTTGTGTGTTTTCTCCTCACCTCTAGGGGGCGGCGGCTGTCACAAGCCCCACTCTTCCATCTCCCAGACTGGGTCCCGCTCCCCCGACAGGTGCTATGTACCATGAAACCCACCGACCTGTAGTCGTCTCCTCTCACTGTGGACACAAAATCTCACCTATGCAGCCTGCTCAAAGCTTCTGCATGGGCTGGTGGGAGCCCCAGCTACTCAGGGCCTCTCATCATTGGGTGTGACATGGCGCCGCATTTGACAGTGAACCGTTAGTTCCTGATCTAGACTGGGCCCAATGGAGCGGAGCTTTGCCTTACAGTTCCTTCCTGCTTCCAGCTTCCCCCTTGCCTGTGAGCGTGGATTCTTGACCCCAGGCTGGCCTGACCAGGTGTGGATGTGATGGGTGATCTCATTCCAATGCAGGGCTGAATCAGCAGAGTGCTTAAACCCCAGTGGAGACTTCGAGCAAAGCCTGGGCTTGAGCGCTTGGCTGAATCAGCGTCTCTGGCAGGCTGGCACTTTGGGCTGGACTCAGCCCTGCTGGACTAGAGAGGTGTCACGCCCAGGGGTGAAGTGGGATTTGCCAGGTGCGTTTCCATCACCGCCTGCCCTGGGGGAAGGGCAGCCTTTGTTTCTACTGCAGGGCCAGAGGAGGCTGCTGAGTGGACCAGCGTATCTATCCTCTTAGCCATAACCCCACCCCAGCCAGCGTGGCCAACTCTCCAGGCCTACTCTTGCCCACTTGGCCCAGTTAGGGCTGCAAAGGCCAGTGGGGCGGCTCCAGAGGAACACGGTGCCCTTCGAATCCACTCCTCAACGTGCACGTGAGGCAGTAGAGAATTGGGATAGATATCAGGGATGGGACAGAGTCAAGGGGGGCCGGGTCCAAATCTGAATTTCCGTGGAGTTTGGGGCAAGGGATGTTTGGCTCAAAGCTGTCTCTCTTTAATACCCAAGCACAGATTGTTCCTCTGGGTCCAGGGCATTTCAATAAAACAATTAGTTGCGACATATTGGCCATCGCCAGCTCTCACGGCCGTTGCCTTTCAGAATGCCGATGGGAAGCTAACGCTGCAGGAGTTCCAGGAAGGCTCCAAAGCCGATCCCTCCATCGTACAGGCACTGTCCCTCTATGATGGACTCGTATAGGCCCCGGGATCCCAAGCTGAGGTAAGCCGAGCAAGGTGGTAGTACTGGGGATCTCTGTTTTTTGTAAGCAGAACTGGCGGTGCTGCCTAGACCGAAGGTTGCCTGACTGCCTATTTTCAATTGCTTATAACTTTGCCAAACGTGAACTGTTTGAGCTGAAATTTTCTGTGCTGCGTGTTTGCCTCAGGCTGAACTTTTTGGGGGGTTGGGGGGGGTGGGGGTGGGAAGGAGTTTCAGCTGAAACAGTTCAGCCGTTTCCTGATGCTAGGAAAAAATTAGGTTATATTGCCCATATTAAAAATAGTCTTCTAACTGTTTAATTGAAAAGGCCTAGCACCCCCATGCTTTGGAGAAAGAGCTTGAAATTTGGCAGGTGGGTGGCCTTTATATCAGGAAAGTGCCTTGGCCACCCCTGTTAAAATCCACCCAAATATGGTCACATTATAAACCTTTGAAAAAAATCTCCGTTTCCACATGCACCGTAGAGACTTGTTAGAGTTTGGCAGCGAAAGTCTCCAAAGATTCCATCTTTACTGAGCATGCTCCAGCCTCTCACAGCTCTTACGTGGTGACTAGACTGCGCAGGTGCCATCCCTTAAGGTTGCCTGACACTGCCCATTTTCAGTTGCTTATAACTTTGCCAGGAATTGATCAGGGGCTGCAGGGACTGAGCAGGACTTTCCCTACATAAGAGCGGCCATATTGGGTCAGACCAATGGTCTCTAGAGCAGTATTCTGTCTTCCGACAGTGGCCAATGCCAGGTGCTTCCAAGGGAATGAACAGAACAGGGCGATCATTAAGTGATTGGACTGTCATCCAGTCCCAGCATCTGGGACAATTGCTCCTCATGGTGCTGGGGTCTGTTGTGGTGCCAGGCACAGGAACTGAGAGTGGGCAGACAGTGTCTTCTGTGCTGTCAATGCTAGAACATAAGAATGGCCATACTGGGTCAGACCAATGGTCCAACTAGCCAGTGTCCTGTATTCTGACAGTGACTGGTGCCAGATGCTTCAGCGGGAATGGATAGAACAGGGCAATTTCAAGTGATCCATCTCCTGTCATCCAGTCCTAGCCTCTGGTAACTGGAGGTTTGGGGGCACCCTGAGCATGGGGTTGCGTCCCTACCCATCTTGGCTAAGAGCCATTGATGGATCTATCTCCATGAACTTACTAATTCTTTTGTGAACCTAGTTATACTTTTGCGCTTCACAACATCCCCTGGCAATGAATTCCACAGGTTGACTGTGCATGCTGTGGAGAAGTACTTCGCTATGTTTGGGCCCAGGTAACATGGAGCAGCAGGAGGAAGCAGCCACATTAGAATGCAGGGGGTGAAGAACAGGGAGGAGGGAGAAGAGGAGGGCACAGGAGCCAGGAGGTAAGGGAAAGCGGAGGAAGAAGTGGACAGTGCAGTCTGGGCTATTCCTCAAGCAATGTGAGGTGCCCCAGGGATGAGTCGTCTCTGTCAGGGAAAGTGTGGCAGCATCCAGAGCGTGGAATGAGCTGGACCAAAGCCAAGGAGATCACCCCGTTGTCCCTGGCAGGATGGTGCTGGGATTCCAGCCCGGGGCTCAGAGGAACTTCCTTCAGCACGTCTCAGGTTTGAGCATCCTAGCACAAAGAGACCACGCTAATAGCCCTAGAAAAACCCAAGACATCACGTGGGACTGTGAAACGAGGCTAGAGCAAAGCCTGGGGAATGCCCTGGAAGGAGCCGTCCTGCAGTGCCAGGAGGATGGGGCAGATATGAGGTCCAAGGTCTCCTCCGTCTCTGACCCTCACAATTCCATAAGTCAAGCCACACACAGATGCAGTGTGAGGGCCGATAAAAACCCATGATGGGTTCATTTTATTTTTGTACCACTTTACCAGGCTGGTTCTTATTTTGCCACATCTGGGGTGGGTGGGGAGAGGGCTAGTCCTACACCCAGATTTGGGAAGGGGTCTCCAAGAAATGATGCTGAATTCAGCCCATCTCTGCACATTATTGGAATGGGGTGACTGGCACTAATTAGATTAATTAGACTGATTCGCTGCAGATGCTGCATTCCCTGTGCATTATGTTCTCCCCTGAGCCCTAACTCTGCCTCCTTCTGCATGCGCTTGGCTGTTTTTAAGGCGATATGTAGCAAACTCTAGTGGTGAATGCACAAAGGAAATGCCATTTTGTCAGAAGGGAGCTAGTCGGGAATGCAGGACAAGCTCCTGTAGGGGGCCCGATGAGGCCCTGAGCTCAGCAGCAGCCACCTGGCCTGGGGAAAGCTGCTCTTCAGGGCTGTGTGTGCAGTGGTGCAAAGAATAAATTAAGCTGGAGAAGCCAGAGGCTGGGAGGGAGGAGAAGACAAACTCTTTAGTGAGTTACTGGGGGATGAGCGGTTGTTAGACTTGGATCTAGTTGGCTCCAAACTCCCCTCTTGGGAGCTTTATAATTCCTACCACCCGACGGGGGAATCGATTCCTTCCTACAATCTTGGGGGACAATCGCAAACACGCTTTCTGATTTTCAGGCATCTACAAGGACTGTTGTAGATGACGATACAGTAAAACCTGCCTCGCTGTAAAGGATTTTAAACCAGCGGGGTCCGTGGGGTGACTCACATGGTAGCCGCGATGGAAGAGCCCCAGAGGCAGTTTGCAAAGTCTGGGGATTGGGGAAGGTGCTTGTGTACTAAGCATCAGTAACACAGCTGGCAGGGTATGATACTGAATAGCCCCTGCACATCAATATTCTGCAGCGTTAATCATAGGGATGATTATTGAATTGTATCTGTGTATTGTGGGAGCACACAGGTGCTGCTCAGATGCAGTCCTTGCCCCAAAAACCTGTCCTTAAGAAATGTCTCCAAAATTTTGAATTATGACAGAAAAGGGAAGGTGGGAACCATCAACATTTTCACCCCGACATTCCTCCTTCTCCTTGGAGTTCTTCAGATTTCATAACTTGGATGCTGTTTCCCATTTTAGAAAATTTAAGCCTCGAGAAATGGGGGGGGGAAGGAATTTCAGAAGGAGGCAGCGAATTTTTCCCTGTTTACCCAGCCAGCTCAACACTGCCAACAGCAAGCTTTGAGAAACTGGCACGGTCCTAACAAATCATGAGACTGGCTAATAAACCAAGAGATTTTAAAAAAGAATAAACCTTAGGTTCTGGAGTTGGCGCCTCGGATGTATCTGGGGGAGTGTCATATTTCCAAACTTTTCTCCACAGCCAGGATGATGAGAAACATCCATTCTATTTTCAGGGAAAGCATAGAGTCTCGCAAGAGTCACCTGACTCCAGGAGCTGGGTCCTTAAGAAGAAAAAAAAAAGATGGCAGGACTTGCAATAAAATGACACAAGTTGGCAGCACCGACTTACCAATACATTTCTTATTGTATCTAGTTTCGCTGACTTAAACACAGGTTGACTTGCTTTCTCCTCTTCTCCCCCTTCCCCCACCACCCCCCAACTTCTCTTTCAGTTGCCTGGAGGAAGATTCTTTCTGTGCCATCAGACCACTTCAGTAAAGAAGCTTGCCTGTCCCTCTCCAGCCTTCCTCTATGTTACACGAACAAGGGAGGTGCTTGAAGTGTGAGGTCATCCCCCCCCCACTCTGCACTCTGAATTAACTGTGTCCATTTGCCAACTTCTGCTTTCTCAACAACAACAACAAAAGGGGGAAAAAAAGAAGAAAAAAGAAAGGAAAAAATAGAAAAAGCAGCGATTTTTTCAGCTTCTGGGGTGGAAGGGATCATGCATCGCTGTGTGGAGACCCCTCCTGCCTCTCGCTTTTACTTAGTACATTTTTTTTTTTGAACGGACTAAAAACACCAACAAATATTTTACATTATTTTCATAGAAAAGCGCAGCATGAAGAAGGAACCAAAAGGTACTGCTGAGGTCTTGGAGCAGGCGGCTGCCGCATGCCGTCCTTGAGTGCTTGATCGCAATCGGCTTTTGCTTTATCGGGGGGGGGGGGAGGACAAGGGGATGGACGATACAAGGCAACTGGAAATGAAAGTTCCACCTCCCCTGCGTTTCCAGCAGCCGCCCAGCCCGCGTCGCTAGGGAGATATGTATATTTTTTGTGATACAGTATTGTGCTTTTTTTTTTTTTTTGGATGGAAAAAGTGAGGCTTTTGTTACTATGCCTATCTATGTTATCGATATCTTTATTTATTTGTTGTGACCGTTGCTGCTATGTTTAGTCTTTCGTGTGTTGAAACACCTAGGTGATAAAAGTTGCAAGGTTTACACACTATGGCAGGGGGAGATAGCCTGCGATAGCAATTAAGCCAAAAATATCCCCCACCCCCCCACTATACTGTGCTTTGTCAGCTGGTTGATGTTTTACGGGGGATAATCTAACCCCCTTCTCCGTATTCCCATGTCTCTGGTCCCTACACCCTGCCCTCCCTCCTTCTCTTCAGAAACTCAGCTAGTACCCCAGACAAATCCCAAGGCGGGGACTGAATGCTGTCCTCCTCTCAACAAATTGTATTTCTGTTGCCCTTACGCAGTCATTTTGCCATCTTGCCTTTGTGTAAAGCAGAATGATGAAATATACCGTATCCAGATATTTCTCTGCATGAAAAGTATTAATGGGGCCAATATTGTTTGAGCTTTAAAATGACCCTGCTTTTTGGAAAATCCCGGGACTGTCGTGTACCTATCTTGCGGGGCGGATGGGGAGTTAATAAAATGGAACCGAATTAACTCCTTGCTAAGCCTCCAGGAGGTTGGGAGCCTGGAGTGCCTGTGGGCTGAGAACAGAGATGGTTGGTTGATTGTACAGTGTAAAGTTTTTGAAAAGAACCAGCCGGTCAGTGGAGCTTAGGAGGGTTGTCTAAGCAAACTACAGTTCACAGCTGTTTAAGGCAAAACCCAAAGCCTTGACGCTGTCCAGAGCTACACAGTGCTGCTTAGTGTCCTGGAGAAGGGGGAGGAAGACTGGCTATAGCCTCTTAGTGTTTTGCCGCATTTGCTCTCGTTCAGCAGTTTTAAAGTGCTCTTGAGGTTTGCTCTTTGGGCCATGCATTGAGAGGGAGCTAGAAACACCTTGTTCAGTGGGTCACATCCATTCCTACGGTGCCCAGTTTGGGTCACAAAGATGGACCTGAGCTTTGATGAACAGGAAAACAATCAACGAAACAAATCCGGCCTTGCCCCCTGCCTCATTTCTGCTTGGTCTATCTCCACCTTGGGGCGAAATGGAATAGCACAATAGAAGCACAGTAGCAAATGCACCCAAGACTAGGGCAGGCACGAGCCATGGTTCCTTTGTATGGCTGGGCTGGAACGGAAAACCTCCTGAAGCTTTCCCCAGGAAGGTTTGTGTGGTGCCTATACACAGAGCAATGGTCAAATTCCCCATAAACTTTGGAGGCCTTCCCCTTTCCACCCGCGTTTTTGGTCATGCACCCAGAGGTTGGTGCGTTCCCCTGTTTTGCTCGCTAGCCACAGTATTTCTAAGGCTCTGATCATCTTGGGATCCAAACACCAAGCATTGTTCTTCTTCCGACTGTGTATCAAGAACAGCTGCAGAGTAATGGATCGGGAGGCAGGAGGAAGAATCTGCTCTTGGGTTCTCCCAGGCAGTACTTGAAACCTCTCGCGGGAAACCTGTGAAAAGGGCACTGACTCCATCTTTCAGAGCGGAAATCGCTTTTTCTGTATATAAATCCCAGTCACTGTGCCAAGCACTGCTTCCCCTTCCTTCTTTCCTCTCCCACCATATTCCTACAGTGTAACCAGAGCCAGCTGTGCTTTGCCAGAGATGATATACAGCCCAGGTGACCCAGATTTGGCACTCGAATGCCTGCAGGGTGGTGAATGTGGGTGCCTCTTTGCACAGGGGCAGATATCCATAGGAGGGGTGTCTCCTGTCTCCGTAGTCGGGCAGACTTCGAGATTGTCCACACACTAGGGCTACATAGATTTGAAACGTGAACTCCAGCTCCAAAAACAGCTCACTTCAGTCACTGGAACTAAAGAAGAAATGTCCATTAGCTGTCACCAGCATTAGGGCTTCTCTTCTGCGTAGGCTGCACTAGGGGCGATAGGGGGACACAGAGGAGAGTAAGGTCTGATTCCGTCCAGCCGTGACACATTTGCACTAGCGTGTACATAACACTGGCTTTCTTCCAGTGCTTTGCATTCCATGTTCAGTCCTCCATGTGTCACAGAGCACAGATGTTTTAGGATGGCAGCTGCCCCTCAATCTCAGCTCGCTATTGCAGGTTATGGTCGTACCCTGGTCGTGGAAGCACAAGAGTTTTTGGCCTATCACAAGCTTTGGAAACCAGGCAGGCTTTTCTCCACAGTCTGCATCCTCTCTTTACCACCATGCAGTTACCTTGGAAGTTCTCCCATTCCTGTTCCAGCAGAAAGACGAGTCAGCTGATATTGTAACTTTCTAGAGCATGGCCTGATTTCTTTTTGTTTGTTTGTTTTTGGCGTGAAACAAGAGGGGAGTGCTATACCCCCACGGTCATCAGTGTAAGCAACTGCATCTGCCCTGCATTTTGCATTTAATACCACAGTACCTTTTCTTTGGTGGGGCTGGAAGTTATTTCTCATTGTGTGGTTATAATGATGTCCTTCATCCTTCCCAGCGAGGTCACCCACCCTTTCCAGAGCAATATTTTCAGCTACTGGGTCACAAATGCAGCTGGTATAAATCATTCCCTTGACTTCCATGGAGCAACTCTGATGGACAGCAGCTTGAGGACTAGTCCCTGTTGCGTGGGCAGCATTGGGTGGGAGGCCTCCTGGCCCACAGAACACCAAGCCTGAAGGCATGAGCTGTGATCAGCACATCGGAGCTGTCTGCAGTAGCCTCAGCCAGCCCAAGGTCCAACCAGCAAATCAAGGACCAAACAGCAGAGGTGGCAGGGGCAGAGAATTAATTCCAGGTGAACTGTACATGTCAATTTTGGCTCCAAGGCTGGAATTTTCAAATGAGGGAGGTAACCACTCAAATCCCAATAGCACCTAACCCCTAAATCCCAGCCCTAGTGCAGAGTGGCCATCTATGTAAGGTGGCTATTTATTCCCCATGCCCTGAACCAGCACTAGTAAGGAGTTCTTGTCTTGTCCTATGGCTACCTTCCATTTGTAACAATCATACAGAGCACCCAGACATCCCGTCTATACCATTCTTAAAGGCCATCCCTTTCCACACGTTTCTCTCACTGGTATCAGAAAAGCACAAACTGTTGGAAGTAGCATGGTCTGTTTCGTTGCTTGTTAAGCTGGGCTTCCGGGGCTTGATTTGTGTGCATGTCCAGCTTGCGTACTTCCAGACAGAACTGAAGGCTTTGTAAAGACCTTGGTCAGTATGCCGCGCAACAGACCTGGCTCCAAATCTAGCTTTAGGGCTCGGGGATGACTCATGCGTTAGCAGGTCAAGAGAGAGAGAGATTTGGGGGGAGGACCACAAAAACTGCATGTTTTGGTTCCCCTCAAAGGCACCAATCATGCAGTGAGGCCAGAGACCATCCACTGATGGGTTGCAAATCCCATGGAGTGCTTAGCTTGACTTGAAAATGTGGTAGGAACGTCAGTTTCCCCTCTTGTTCTATTCGCCAGGTAGGCTGGATATTCTGGATCGGCTCTACTGTAACTGATTCCTCCAAGTAGAGGCCTCAAGCCAGAGAAGCACATGCTTAGAATCATAGAATCATAGAATATCAGGTCCACCTTTATTCAGGAATTCACTTAAGCAAGTGCTTAATTTTCATTCCTAAATAAAGATGAGTCCCTGGATTGGGGCTTGAACCATTTCTGTCATTGCTTAAAATAATATCCAGCCTCTTCAATGACTCCTGATCCAGAAAGCCCCATCGGTGGAATGTTCTGAAACCAGCATGGTTCCACTAGGAAATGATCCTGTATGAGAAGATAGATATTGTACAGAAATAGCATCAAGACACTGCAGCTCTGTATGCTGAGAGGTTTTGTCTTGGGGTTTGACTACGGGCTACTGAAGTATTGTTTTGTAAGGCGGGGACCCATTGACCGTGGCACTTCTTGAGGAGACTTGATCAACCTTAGGCAAACTCACCAAACAACTGCTGCATTTTATTGCAGGACAAATTCTGACCTCATAGGGCCTGATCCTGATCCCACTAAAATCAATGGACCAGATCTTCAGCTGGTATAGAGTCAGTGGCTCCATTGCTTTTGATGGAGCTATGCCAGTTTATACCAGCTGAGGATCTGGCCCAGTGTGACTTTTGCCATTGACTTCAAGGGGAGCAGGACCATCATATGAATCTCTGTTGAGCCACTGGGATGAGATAAAGGATTTGAAGGTGTCAGGGGGTCCTGAGCTTTTCCTGGGTGTTGCGGGCTCTTTTGGAAAGCCTTGCCTGAAATAAAGGAAGCGAGACAAGGAATTGAACATTTACCGTGTTCTCTGTAAGGGCACACAAGTTGTTTTTACACCCAAGAGCAATGCCTCTCTCCCTTTGAAGCTGGGAGTTGGCTGGCTCCTGCTTTTCCCTTCAATCTGATATGTTACAGGGATGGATGGGTGAAGAAGAATGGAACATACCGCCCTGGTCGTTCCAAGGGAAACTCAATTCCCCTGCTGCTTTGTGGCCAGAATGCTCTCATTTTTGGTAGCTCTCTGCGGTGCCACCCGACTCACCATTTCTTCCCCCCAGGCTGGTCACTTTCTGATACCGACTGGTGTTTAAGGTGAATGTGACACTTCTGTAACTTCCCCTGCTGATAACTAACTAACCGCACAAAGTTTATAACAATATCCAGGCAAGTGTGAATGTATTTGTTCTGGCACTTTTCTCAGAAAGGCTTTTAAGTTTGGCAGAGGGTTTTCACCTTCCAGTTCATTGTATGAAGGAGCCACCGTACTTCAAGGGACACTCTATAATTGGTCCAGCTCACACACACCTATTGTTTAACAAATAGATTGTCTTTGCCAGATTTTCAGTAGCAGCAGCTGTCTGTAGCTCAGCAACAAACAACCCCTGGTCTGGGAGCTGCAGAGAGCCCTGATGATTAGCACTCTCGAGTAAGCAAGGAATTTCATGTTTCAGCAAACCGCTTTTATTCAACAATCGCATCCGCAACATGGGGGATGCTACTGGATTCAGTGTCTTACTCGGAGAAGCCCCAAGCTCTCTCCATTGCCAGGTCTCTCTCTCTAGCTTACTTCCTGTGAGCTACTAAAAGGCCCAAAAGATGGTGGTGGGCCCCATTGACACACACAGCTAAGGGAGTAAGCGGAATGGAGCCTTTGGCCTCCCTACCCCGTTAGAAAGGATAGGAAAGAAAGCTGTGTTTGTCAGGGCGAGTGGATCCAGATGGGGCGGGAAAGAAGTGTTGGGTTTGAGCTCACGAGGGCTTCAACTGGTAGGGAGCGCGGAAGAGAAACGTACCTCACAGTGACACCCAAGCTATGGCTGGTTCCAGTCCAGCCCACCTCCCCTCGAGCTGTACCTGAGGTCTTCGCCACAGCCCTGCCTCACTGGCAGTGAAAGATGATTTCTGCTTGGCAATTTTTGCTGACCCTCGCCAACTGCCGCCTTCAGGACAGTGCAGTCCCCTAGCTCAGAGTCACTGTCATACCCCTCTATTCTTTTAATATTTGCAAATTAAAAAGCAGAACAGGTTTTGAGTGAATAAAAAGCTTTGGTTGATTAATAAAGAGCCTGTTTCATCTTTTTTTTTGTGACCATGTAAGTTTTCCCTTGTGGACAGGCAAGCCTGTTGCTGGAGCCAGACGTTACCTGCAGGGTTGTTTGAGAACTCAGCAATGGCGTATTTTCTCCCCGAGGGGCAGCACGTTCCAATGGGGAGGGTACAGGACTGGAACTGGTGAGACCTGGGTGCTAGTCGTGCCTCAACGCTTGACTCACTGAGTGGCTTTGGGCAAATCACTTAGCCAAACTTTTCAAATGTGGCCAATGATTTTGGGACCCTGACTTTGAGATGCCTTCAGCCTTGTTTTCAGAAGTGCTGAGCATCCACCCCTCCAGCAGAAAGCCACGGGAACTGCAGCTTCTCAGCACCCCAGAAAATAAGACAGAAGGCATCTCACCTGAGAAAACGTTGGCCTTAACCTCTCTGTGCCTCAGTTTTCCCATCTGTAAAATGGGGTTGACATCTACCCAGTCTTGTAAAGTGCTTTGAGATCTACATATAAAAATGCTGTCTGAGTGCTAAGTATTATATGACTATTATTTATTATTGGTGAACCGATTTTGCACAGACTCTGGAAAATGAAACACAAAGGAACCATGAGTAATGCGGAAATCTCTTCCTCCTGGTTTTGGAATATTCAGTTTATTTCACCAAGTCATTAGCTTTTTAAAAAAAATCTGGGTCATTATTAAAAAACAACAACGGCAACTGATGTGTTTGTTTTTGTGATATTTTCTGCACATTTCCCGAGATGTTCCTGGACTAAAGAGAGAAGAGGGTTGCAGCTGTGACATTTGAAGAAACAACCAGTAACAGAGTTAAAGGTGCATGGCCAGCCTGTGATAACTTGCTTTCTGGCACTAGATGTTATCTGTCACTGTCAGTGTTGCATAGATTAAAATGCGGGATCTGTACTTTCCTTTTCTTTTGTTTTATTTTTCTGTTCGTGTGATAACTGTTGCCATTTTATATCACCTTTTGCTGTAGCTCTGGATCTTGTCTGGGCTTAGCTGTTTCCTCAAGAAGAAAAAAAGATTTGCAATATTTGGGGGGAAGTCAGACTGGCGGGTCCCCTGACTTATAATAATAAGTTTCCATTGTACAAGACAGAAAGAGAGGGAGATGTGAAGGTTTTTTCCTCTTGACTAGTCATTTAATTATAATGATCTGTAGCACAGGCAAAAGCAGCTATCTACAGCTATTCCCTTGTGAGGAATTTCATTTTCAATTGCCTTTGAGACGTGTTTTAGCGCTGGGCCACTATTCCACAAACCTCCCATGGGCCACACTCTGAGCAGGGCTCAGTACTTGCATTGATCTTCATTGGACGGTGCAGCTACTGAGGGTCTGGCCCTGCCTTTTTGACAGGTAGAATCGACCTCCACATGTGCTGATCTCGAGGGCATGGCATCCTGCAGCTTGTTAATCAGTCGAAGAAGCAGAGGACAAAGAAATGGGCCCAATATTCTGCTGATTTAAATGGGTGAAACTGCATAGGCGTTAGTGGAATTGCACCCATTTACACCAGAGGAGAATTCGGTCCAGTGCAGAAAACTAGTAAAGCTCTCATTCCATGGAACAGGCGTAGTCAGGTGAAATGTTTCAACGTGAGAGCAGGGCAAGGAGAGTTGGCTGGTTGCCCATTGCATTCAGCATGTTGAGTTCACCCTTGAATGTGAGCAAATCTGCACTGACACAAGCTGTGTTTTTCCCTGCATGTCACCTGGGTGGAGAGTGATACGGTGTGATTTCACAGGGATAGCTTAGATCCTAGACCCTGGCAAAACTGCCTTTCCAATGGTGTGGGATGCAGCCTTCAACTCCCAATAGTCCACGAGACATTCAAAGCTGCCATCTACACATAGATTCAGAGTCCCCAAATTCTATCGGTGCCACCATAGATACACATGGGTCATTGTGATAGCATCCGGGACTGGCTGGACCAGCTAGCCAGCCACTGGATAAGGAGTAAATCAATGTGTGGATTGCAAAGCAGAACAGACAGTGGTAGCCTGGGGTGAGGCCTGAGTTGTGGGAGGATAATTGTCTCTTAAAGAGATCCACAGAAGGCAAACAGGGGAGAACCACTTGGTTTAGTTAGGGTTCAGAGTAGCAGCCGTGTTAGTCTGTATTCGCAAAAAGAAAAGGAGTACTTGTGGCATCTTAGAGACTAACCAATTTATTTGAGCATAAGCTTTCGTGAGCTACAGCTCACTTCACTGGATGCATGCAGTGGAAAATACAGTCGGGAGATTTTATATACACAGAGAACATGAAACAATGGGTGTTACCATACACATTGTAACGAGAGTGATCAGGTAAGGTGAGCTATTACCAGCAGGAGAGAAAACAAAAACAAAACCTTTTGTAAAAAGAAAAGGAGTACTTGTGGCACCTTAGAGACTAACCAATTTATTTGAGCATGAGCTTTTGTGAGCTACAGCTCACTTTGCGAATACAGACTAACAGGGCTGTTACTCTAAAACCTTTTGTAGTGATAATCAAGGTGGGCCATTTCCAGCAGTTGACAATAACATCTGAGGAACAGCAGGGGGGGAAATCAGCATGGGGAAATGGTTTACTTTGTGTAAAATGACACATCCACTCCCAGTAGTTAGGAAAAGATAAATCTGGGTGAGGCGCAATTAGCAGGTAAAAGCAGAGTGACCAGGAGGGTGAAGAAGGATTGATTCGCGTCTGCTTCTTTACTGCACAGATGTCTGCAGAATGATCTGCAGGAATTGTCCATTCTCTCCCTCCCTCCCTGCTGCTAAGGAAATCAAACGTCCCAAGTCCTTTTGAGTCCCTGTTTTTCAAAGTCGGTTTTAGCAATGGGGCAGGGAATTAGTTTTCGCACATAGGTCCTTCTCTCGCTCTCTTTCTGTTCCTAAGAACGTTTGTCCACCCCTCGCTCTGTGTCCTCACCGGCAATCAGCTGAGCCCTGGGCTAAGAAACAGCAGGTTCTGCAAAGATCCCCATTTGTAAAGCCCTGGCTCTGGTGTCACTCCCTCCGGTTTGGATTGCATGCCCCTTATTGCCTTGTCTTTTAAGTCTTGAGATGAATTCAAGAGCAAAACAAAAAAACAGAACAACAACAACAACAAAAACCCTACAAAACCCCAGAACTTTGTGACAGTTGAAATAAAAGTTTAATGACAGGAACAAAGTGCACGTGGTCTGTGGTGCACTGCAAAGCCAGGTACGTGAGAGATTCTCTACCTAGGAACATACGTGCTGTACACATACAAACAACAGACTAAAGAGGAAGGTTGAACTGGCCCCACTGAAGTCAATGGCAAAATTCCCTTTGGCTCCAATGGGGCCAGGATTTCACCCAAAAAGAGGAGCCCTTGTATTTTCCAGGCTTCTTGTTCTGTAACCGTTGCCACTAGCTGTATAGTTAGGTTGATCCATGCCCTGGGAATCTCAGTTTGTCCCTCAAGTTTATTGGTTTGGGGCAGGATTCTTCTACCTCCGCTTTGGACCCCTAAGTATGATTCCTATAGACACTCAAGCAGCCCCTTATGCTACACACCACTGCTGGTAGGACTATCCGTGCAGTCAGGTGTTCTCCATAACAAGTAAAGGCATCAAAATCTGGCCCCGGGGAGACGTACCTTACTCCACGAATATCCCCCTGAATTCAGTTTGGCTCAGAAGCATGGTCTGCAGGATCTAATTTGAGCTTGTCTCTTAATGAGCTCCATGAAAGGCCAGCATCTCCATCAACTTCCTACCATGCTGGGAAATCCCTGGGACACCCCCTGGAGTAAGGCTGTACTTGGCCTGAGGAGGGGTGGCAGAATCCAGCCTTTTAAAAGGTTTTGTTGCCCAACATTTGTTTGAAATCTTGGCTGCAACGAGCATTTGCTTGCCTTCCAAGCAGCCTGCTTCACCCAGCCCCATCATCGGGGCTGGCAGTCAGGAAGAGGGAGCTCCTGCCAGGGTTGTCTGGTTCCCAGGGGTGATTCAGAGGAGCGGTGCGGCCTCGTGAGGTGGAAGACGCTATGTTGCTGAAGGAGCCTGGAAGAATGCTGGGAACTGGACTGGACACCGCCAGGGAGGGACGTTCCAGCTCTTTACACAGTGAAGTGAAGGATGGAACGTGGAGAGAGGACCTGGTTTGCAACACCCGCTTTGAGGAAACCCCTTTGGGACGTGAAAGGACAGGTAAAGGCAGTCCCAGAAACCTCCCAAAGGGCAAGCACAAACCCCACAGGTGCCGACTTTTCTTTGTGCCTGTGGGGGGCTCGACCCCTACACTCCACACCTTCCATCAATGCCACACCCCTGCTCCACCCCCCCCCCCCGTGCCTCTTCCCACCCCGTTCCGCTCCCTCCCCCATCTCCTCCCCAGCCTCCTCCATGCCGCAAAACAGCTGATTGCAGCAGGCAGGAAGTACGAGGAGGGCGGGGCCGGCGGGCAGGCGGGAAGAACTGGGGGGGAAGGGAAGGGGCTGGGAGGGGGGCTGCCGTTTTTCCCCTGGGGGTGCTCCAGGCTGGAGCACCCACAGAGTCGGTGCCTATGGCAAGCCCAACACAAGGGTTTCCAGGACAATCAGCTAAACAGGGACTGCTGAGGATCAGGCCATAGATGGCGCCAGATTTCCGAGGAAGTGAGCCTCTCCAAATGAGAAATATGCCACTGCTTATATATGGCAGGCCATTGATCTCTCCAGGCTGGGGACTTGACCATGTGCTTTGTAATACATTTGAGTGTGGGCTGCCATATTAAGTCCATAGAAAGACCCTAAAATAATGAGTTCCTGTAAATTCTTCCCATTCATACATTAATCAGTCTGGGGGCTCATCCAGCTGCATCTGTTTCTTTATGTACCTTGTGCTCAAACTCCTTTGACATCACCTGGCTCCTGGGTTGCCAACTCTCTATTTGCAGAAAACCGAACACCCTTGCCCCGCCCCTTTTCTGTGGCCACCCTCCACTCATTCCATCCCCCTCCCTCTGTCACTCACTCTTCCCCACCCTCACTCACTCATTTTCACCTGGCTGGGACAGGGGGTTGAGGTGTGGGGGGGAGGGTGGCGCTGAGGCTCCGTCTGCGGGTATGGGCTCTGAGGTGGGGCTGGGTTTTTGGGTGCAGGAGGGGGCTCCGGGGTGGGGGTGCAGGAGGAGGTGCGGGCTGTGGGTGGCACTTACCTCAGACAGCTCCCAGAAAGCTGCTGGCATCTCCCTCCGGCTCCTAAGCAGAGGTGCGACCACGTGGCTCTGTGCACTGCAGGTGCCTGCAGGCACCGCCCCCTCAGCTCCCATTGGCCACAGTTCCTGGCCAATGGGAGCAGCTAAGCTGGCGCTGGGAATGGGGGCAGTGTGCAGAGCCCCCGTGGCCGTCCCTCTGCCTAGGAGCCAGAGGGAGATGCCGACAGCTTCCCGGGAGTCGCGCATAGCCAGGTAGGGAGCCTGCCTGTACTGCCGACCAGACTTTTAATGGCCCAGTCAGTGGTGCTAACCGAAGCCACCAAGGTCCCTTTCCTACCGGAATTTAAGGGTCGAAAACCGACACCTGGCAACCCTAGGTTACTCCCATTCCTTTGGTCTGATTGCGTGGCACCATAACCTTTAATCTCCAGTGGGTTCTTTTGCTGGTTTCCTCACCACAACAGCTGGGGAAAGGCTGTAACCCGAAGGCTTAGTGTTCCCTCCGGGGTTCCCCTCCAGCCTTTACCTCTCGAGGCCTGCACGCAGGGGCCGGGGCCATATGTTTGACTCCAAGGCTGGAAACGTGGGGGTAACAAGCACGGGGGCTCCTTGCTGATCCTTCGCTGCCCACCAATGGCTGCTAACCGCTCTGGCTCAGTGCAGCACCACGAACGAACAAGGCTGCTGGGAGTTGGCAGCTGGAAGGAGCAAGTTAGTTCATGTCTCTAAAAAGAGCAGGGTAGGACTGCAGGGGGCTGGGGCGTACAGGTGCGGGGGGGCGGCACAAGCTCATTCCAGGCCGGAATGTGGCATCCAGTCTCAGCCTGGAGAAAACTGAGGCTGGATTGAGGCCGGGGGTGGGGAGGGGGTGGGGGGGTTGCTGTGGTTTTTATTTTATTTTAATCCTGTTATTCTTCTTCTGCTTTTCATATGGTCCTGTGAGATTAATGCTGGGGCCCCCTCTCTTCACCCGCCGAGCATACCCTGCCCACGTGCTGGGGGTTACACTCTGCGCCCCTTTCCCCCTCTGTGGATGGAGAGGGAGACACGATGGCTTTAGCCCACCAGGCTCCTTTGGTTTCACTGGTGACCCTGAAGGGGCATCACACTGGGGCAATGCTTTGTCTTTAGGCTGGACTCAAACAGGCCTAGAAGGGAAAGGAGCTAGAGTCTGTCTCCAGCCCCCTGAGCTGCCCACTCCCTAATAATTTTGGGTGGCACATCGCTGTACCCATAGCCCCACCAGCTCCATTCGTGGTGTGCGGCGTGATTCAATGACAGGACGGGTCTCGCTGTCTGGCCCTTTAATTGCTCTTCTCTGAGCTTCCTCCCATTTAGCCCACAAACCAATGCGGCTCCTCAGGGGCAGGCTCTCCTAAAACTGGCTTTTGTCCATATTCAGATTGACCCTGTGCTGCCGTCTATCTGTCCTGTGAACTCAGGCCCCTGGAGGAGGGAGCGGGGATGCGGGGTGCTAAACAGACACAATTCTTTCAGTTAGGGCCATGCTTTACTCCTGCTGAGTAACCTGCGGAGTTGAGAGTCCCTGTGTATTTGTTAATACAACTGACCATCATATTGCTGCAGATTTGATATCCCAGCAGTGACAAAAAGCATCTCCCTGCCAGTATTTTTCCAACCACCCCAAAGTATGCAGTGTGCCCTTCAAGGGTGAACCCTACCCTGCAGCCATCCCCCCAACCTGCCAAAGCGTAATCCCCTGGGCACCTTAAGGCCACCAACTAATACACCTGCCTGCAGAATTCAGTTCATCTCCACTTACAATCTGGCAGGGCCACCAGCTGGGGAGGACTGGTGAGATCCAAGCTTAAGAAATGGACTGAGACAGATGCTCTTGTTTGGTGAGGGCAGCGGAGTACAGGTGTTCTCCCTGGCAGTTATGCCATCATCTTTCACGTGTGGATTAAGCACATTCGCTGGCCGTGTATGCCGGGCACTGCTCTTGCATGTGGCAGGCCAAGGGAGGCTGTGGCCTGGCCTAGCCTCCCTTCTGACCTGAGACCAATCACAGACGTGTCCTTTGGCAGACTGATAGACTGTGTTTAGTTTAGAAGGCACTTTGACAGGGCCCCTTGGCAGGCTTTATAACTGATCTTAACGGCTGCCGTTTTCCTGTGTGTTTCCATTGTTCACGGTCTGGTGGTTAAAGCGCGGGGCTGGCAATTCTACCATGGCCCTAACGCAGGCTGCCCGTGTGTCTCAAGGCAAATTGTTGAGCCTTTCTGTGCCCCCATACGCCCAGAACAGTGGTGTCATGGGGCTACATTCACCAATGTTTGCAGAAGTGCTGGGGATGGAGGACACAGTGGGCCTGCCCGGGGCCTGCCTGCCTGTAGTACACTGATGATTGTTTATATTCTTTCATGCTGGTTCTCTTAGCTTCTGCTCCATGTTCCTGGTGTCCAGCCCAAGATCCCGCTGCATGTCCTGAACCTTCCACACATCCTCCCCCAAGCCCAATGCTTCTCTTCCAGCTACTCTTCCTGGGACGAGCAGGTAATGGTCGACCCCGTCTTAGCCATTCTTTTCCCATGGTAGCTGTTCTTTGCCAAGATAGCTTCTAATCTGCCCCATATGCTCTGGCCTTTTATTATTTCCCATTGCACTGCCCATGAGTGCAGCCTTTTCACTCCATACTCCTTCCCCATCTTGTTCCGCTCTCCAGCCATTGTTTCCTGTAGTCCCTGTGCTTAGCATGTGCAGTAAAGTGCTGGCATTCTCGGTTTGGCTGCAACTGATGATGGTGTTTGATTTTAATGTCTTGTAATTGTATCTTCCAGAGTCTAATTGCGCTTCCCCTGTTCCTCCTCTTCTCCCTCCCCGACCATTATGTCTGTTTGAGCAATTTGGATAGATAGAGAAGGGGCCACTGAGCTGCATGCATGGATTATGCTTTTAACATCCTCTAAAACTGCTTTTGCAATTTCAGTCTGCCAAGTCTTCTGGAAATAAGCCCTGAAAGTCTTGTGCAAATCCTTTGGCACAGCACATCTCTATTTCTTTTCTATCTTAACAATGTGACTTATTATTGTTGGGAGTCCAGAGAAGATGGCTTAGTGGTGCAGGCTTCAGGCTTTAAGCAACTAGGCTGTCTACACTGAAACCTCGCACGATTCCAGCTCCATTTCCGGGATCCCCAGTGTAGACTGGCCACTGGCATTTCTACCGCATTGTCCAATGCTATTCAAAGCAATATCAGGTGTGGAAGTGTCATAGAAGGCAGCACGATCAGTGGATAAAGCACTCAATTATGGGACAGGAGACAGGGGTCTTATCCCTCCATTACTGACTCGCTATGTCACCGTGTGCAAGTCAGTACCTCTCTCTGCCCCACCAACCGTTGTCATGTCTAGTCAGATTGTAAATTCCGTCTCTCACTATGTATATTGTCACCCCTCCGCTCTGCAGAGTGGTAGCAGATGTCTGGGCGCATCAGAAGGAGAAATTAGTGTAAACTGTTTTCTTTATTCTCTATACACCAGTCCTGGAACAGAGGTGGTCACAAACGGGATGCAGCCAATTCTCTCATTCAGTAAGCTCAGCCCATCCAACAACACCCTGTTCCTCAAAAGAACTCCGCCCCAACAACAGACTCTACTTCAATTAAGGGAGAGAACAAACTTCCCTGCTGCCTGCCGCAGCTTTCTCAAAGAATTGCATCACAAAACTGACAGCAATGGAGCTCTTCTTCAGACTGAACAGTGCTTGCATGCTAAGAAAAACGGCTTGTAAGACTATGTGTAACAGGTCCACCTGCCAACTCCTGCCATTCCAGGATTGCAATGCCTGGCGCAAGGGGGTACAGACTGCATCTCTGGGTGCTATTGTAATATACACAACGAATAATAAGAAAACACCAGTGCCCTATCTACATGAGCAATGGGGGATTTGCACTGTGATGCAGCACTCACGGGAGGTTTCCTGCCAATGGTTCATGTAGCTAAAAGCACAGAACTCCTGCAAGCACAGGGTCAAATCCCAATGGAGTTGACTGCATTCTTCCCAGGTACATAAACAGAGTTCCCTGCAGCGTGCCGGGGGCTGCAGGGGACCTTTCTGATGAGAGCTGGACAATAGAGGTTCTTTATGGATACAGAGCAGGGATTTTTCAAAAGCGCTGCACCCTGGCCTAACTCTGCTCCCGCTGGAAGCACTGGTAAAGCTCTCATTGATGTCAAGGGGAACAGAGTTACGCCAACGCCGAGCTCTTTGGAAAAACTCACCCTGCGGATCCTACAGCACTTCTAACCTGAGCAGGGGTTTGCCCTGGTGTCCTCAGCCAAGAAAGCCCCAACCCTGACTTGTGCAACGTGCACTGGTTGGAGGAGATGCAGACCTGGCTGCATTTTGGGGATGCAGTGAGTTTGTCAAGCATTTTGACAGGGGACACAGGCACGGACCTGATTCCTGGTGAAGAAAGAGTTAAATCTTTCCCTCTTCCCCTCCCATTGCTCAGGGGGAGAGCTAGAAGAGAGGCTGCTGGGATGGCAGAGAAGGGTGGAAAAAACTGGCTTACTCCTATTTCCTAACGGAGCTGGGCTTGCTTTCTGCTTACTAATAATATCCCTCGTGGGCAAGTCCTTAGTGACTGCCCCTGTGTCTGCTTTCTGCTGTGTCCTCCCCCCAGCTGATAAGCACTGGGGGTTCCTTTGGCAGAGAAGGTGCCATATCTATATAAATAGATTAGAAAACATCTCCAGCCCTTGTGAGAGTGCCGCACTGCCCAGCAGGAGACCTGTGATTGAGTGCTGGTCCTGGTTGGGGTGGTGTCCGTAGCAAGAGCGGCTCTAAAGCTGGCCTGTCTCCTTAGAGATCTAGTGGAGGGAAAAGGGCCAAGAGTCTGTGCATAGAAACGTCTGTGTGCAAATCAGCATGTATGTGGAAGCCTGACTCCTAACCACTCCTGAAAGTACGGGCTGAAGCCTCTAAACCAGTAGTTCTCAACCAGGAGTCCAGAGCCCCCTAGGGGGCCTTGAGCAGGTTTCAGAGGGGCTTCCAAGCAGGGCCAGCATCAGCCTCGCTGGGGTCCAGGGCAGAAAGCCAAAGTCCCACTGCATGGAGCTGAAGCCCCGGGCCCTGAGCCCCGCCACCGGGGGCTGAAGCTGAAGCCTGAGCAATGTAGCTTTGTGGGGGCCCCTGTGGCGAGGGACCCCAGGCAATTGCCCTGCTTGCTACCCCCTAATGCCGGCCCTGGCTTTTATATGCAGAAAACCAGTTATTGTGACACAGGTGGGGCGTGGAGTTTTTATAGCATGTGGGGCGGGGCGGGGCGGGGGGTGTGCTCAGAACCTCTCTGCTCTAAACCACTTCCCTGAGGCTGATCGTCCTCTAACCTCATTTTAGTTACACTGTGCCAGAAGCAGCCCCTTACTCAGGAGCACGGCGCGGAGCGAGCGTGCAGGGAGGTGATCAGCAAGCATGCGCTGCAGATGGCTCCGGAAGATCTCCCCTTGCTGACATTCGTAGGTCCCTTATCCTGCCTGTGGAGCCAGACACTAGAGGGCAGCATTGCTCGCAAAAGCCGGTAGGTAACAAAGTGAGCTGTAGCTCACGAAAGCTTATGCTCTAATAAATTTGTTAGTCTCTAAGGTGCCACAAGTCCTCCTGTTCTTTTTGCGGATACAGACTAACATGGCTGCTACTCTGAAAAGTGAGCACAGACAGCATGGAAGTAGGTTCTCTGTGCACCCCTTTCCTCCTGAGAGAGTGGGAGCCCCTCCTAGGCACAGCCCAAAGCTGGGGCTCTGCTGAAAAGAAGCAGTCGTGAGTTGAACCCGCTCCCAACTGGGAGGGAGGTGAACAAGCAAAGGGTGTGTGACCCAGGGGCCTGCATTTCCCTCACATCCCTGGCTAATGTGGATTTTACATGCCTTGTGCAGCCACCATCCCTGGGAGGAAGCTGTGGCTACAAACCAGTTTACTTTCCCAGTAAGTAAAAGTGCCCTGGGAAAGCAACGGATGACTGGGCTTCAGGCCCTGCCACCTCCCGTCGGTGTTTCCAGCAGAATTGGAAACGCTTGCACGCTGCTGGGACCCATGTTCTCTCTCCTCCTCCCAGGGCTGTTTCAGCCGATGAAAAGATGGCTACATGCTTGGAGAGGGTCATATCATGCACAGTGACGCTCTCCTTGCGTGAATCCCCTCGCCTGGCTATGTCTACTCTTGGACCACCCCTCAGTAGGGGGCCTGAGTGCAGAACAATCCTGCTCGGTTAAAAAAGATGTTTATTAATAAAAGGGGAAAGGAGCCAGGGTCAGGTGTGGCTGGAATTGCTCTCCTGATGGGCTCCAGTGGGGCTAGGAAGTAAAGGGTTGCTCAGTAGCAATAGATAAGGTAATTACAGGGAATTAGCCACCCAAGCATTTTTGGAAGGTGACTGATAGAAAACAACCAGCGAAATACCAGGGAGCCTCTTAAGGCACCAGACCAGCCAGCTTCCCCACATGCAGCAGGTTCAGACACAAGTGTTTCTGTGACTACGCCGTCTAGAGTGAAAAAATTAAATTGGATGGAGTCTGTTGTCACTGGGTCACCCTCACATTCCTCCAGCGTCCATCTGGGAAGTGTGACCCCTGCAATGCATCAGATGTTCACCTGCTGGCGTGGTTACAGCCTCCTGCCTTAGAGGCTGTTCATCGAGTCCACACCCCCCAGCTCATTCTCCTGGCCCTGCTAACTGAAGAGGGGACCACGCGCCCAGCTGCTGTAGCCCAGTGCAGGGGGGCAACACCTCTTGCTGTTGCTTTGCAGACAATATTGTGTTTTGTGAAGTGGGTGGATGAAGGCAGGTTGGAGCTGGTTTGTGGGTGGAGCAGTAAATTAGACAGAAGCACACAGCTGATTGCTGCTGGCTGACTTGAGGAGGAGGGTGGGGGGATACCGAGTGGAAAGAACAAAGGAATAGTTCCCACCTGGAAGCGTCCATCCGCGAGGCTGCCATACACCAGATTCGGTGTATCTGGGACCTTTATCAAGCCCTGCCTGTGAACATTAACACTGGCACGGTCCCAGTGCTCCTATTTGTTTCTTTAAAGACTCTCTTTCCAAGATTGACATTACCATACATCTCTCCCTTCTTGTGTTCTTCCGTGTTTCCTTGGTACGATGTGCTGCGTCAGGAACTAGTGACAGGGAAGTTAAACATCTCCTCTAAGTAAACCAAAAGGAGGGGGGCCTCCCTGCTGCACTAAGGTCTTTTCTATATACACAGTTGCATGGGTTTAACTTGTGATTTGAAAGCTGTTTAGTTAAACCTGCACAAAAGGCTGTGTGGACAACTCTTACTTTGGTTTAAATCAGGTTTATTCTGGTTTATCTTAAATTGATTAGGGAGGATTAAGCTAAAGATTAAATCTGCTACTTTTAAACCGAAAAGAGTGTCCACTGAGGGGTTTGCACCAGTTTAACTGAGCAGTTGCAGGCTTGTGTGTAGACAAGGCCTATGATTCTGATCTGACATTGCTCTGGTACTCGTAGGCCACTCCATGTGAGTCTGGTGGGTTGCACTGATAGAACTCGGATCAGAATTTGGCCCAGAGAATGAGAAAATGGAGAGGGGGTTCCATGAGTCTGGCTGCAAAGCACGGAGAGAGGCACTGAGTGCACTGCTTGGGGGCTCTTTCCTCCTTGCCTTGCCTTTTCGCCTACTGGCCTTAGCAAATGATTGATCCCTGAATCCCCTTTCTTAAGGAACTGATTGAGCAACAGCTAGGAGTCCTTGCCGCACCTTAGAGACTAACAAATTGGACTCCTCCTTGGTTTTGCTGATACAGGCTAACGGGGTTACCACTCTGAAACCTGAGCAACAGCTGAGTGTCTTACTCAGGGGCTACCACTCTGAAACCTGAGCGACAGCTGAGTGTCTTACTCAGCTGGCCCAGCTAAGGTCCGAAGAGCTCAGTGGCTTATCTTTAAGGGGACCAGAAATCCTGCCCACAGGGTCCTTCACCTTCCCCCCCTCCGCCCCACCCCCAATTCTTTGTTCCCTGGCTTTAAATGATCCATAACTTCACAGACAAGGAATGCATTTCCCACCCCACCCCTTGTTCTACATTTCTCTGTGTTTGCAATACCATTTGCAAGCTATTACTGTGGGCTGCAGCTTGGAGGCTGATGGTGTGGCTTTCTCCTGCACCCCCCTTCCCAGGCCATGCACATCTAAGTCATCCTACGGGCCTTTCTAGCTGTGGGGCTGTGTCTGCCTCCTCAAGCTGCACCAGAGATCTGCCCAGTTCTGTGTTTTCAGGGGAATGCACCTGGTGTGCTTGGAGTGGCCTCATCGGCTGCTCCCTTTACATCTCAGCGAACATCCAGCTGTCCTCTCATCCTGTACATCTTCCCTTCTTGGCCTGTCTCCTCACATCCATTCAGCTGCTTGCCCCGTGTCCTCCTCTGACCCCCTGTATCATTCAGCCTGTGGCTGCTGGCTCGGGAGAGGAGTGTTTGAGTCCGGGTGTGGGGGAGACGAACAGGCTAGTATTTCAGTGAATAATGTGGGCTTTAGGACCTGCTTCCAATCGCCCCTTCCTCCAGCTCCCACCCACCGCCTCACCAGGGGAGTTGCTCAGGAAGCGCTTTTCTTCTCCCTTGCAAAAGTTGAACTTTGGAGGATTTTCCTTCATGCAGCTGTTGGTGGCTGCACTTCTTCCAAGGGCTGGCCTTGTCTTGTCCCCCCACCCCCAAGGAGGGCACCTTCTAGCAAAGGGACGCTAGCCCAGCAGCACTGGAAGCTGGTTGGCTTGTTTCAGTGCATGTCTGGGAGCAGCCAGGAACAAATGGGAAGGCTGGGGGGAGCTGTGCCTGCAGCTGGGGGCTCTCCTCTGCCCCTCTAGAAGTAGTCAAGGAAAAGGCAGCCTGGTTTCTCTGCACAGGATTGTTCTTGCCCTGGGGGTAGGGAGAGTTGTGGGGAGATTCTCAGCTCTTCTGGGGACAAACTGGAGAAGGAGCATTTTGCACGAAGGAAGCCGAGGAAGGAATCTCGCAAAGGCTTGGGGGGCCACGTCTCCAGGCAGGAGCAGGAGCAGAGGGGTTACCTGTCTCTGTGCGTTGGAAGACTCCCAAGCCATGCATCACAGAGCAGGGCTCCTCCTGGGGCTTTGGCTGCTACTGGCCTCTAGCCTTGGAGAGCCCACCTCTGATTCTGGAGGGGTCACCTTGGCCTTTGTCTTTGATGTCACTGGCTCCATGTACGACGATCTGATGCAGGTGATGGATGGAGCATCCCGGATCTTGGAGCGGACGCTCAGCAGGAGCACAAAAGTCATTAGCAACTATGCTCTGATCCCCTTTCATGACCCAGGTAAGGCGGTTCTGGTTCACGCTAATCCTGTTGAGAACAATGCATTGCGCTGACTCAGGACCCATGGTTCTGGTCCAGGGCAATGCAGTGCAATAAACCAGGATCCATGGTTCTGGTCCAGACAAAGTACTGTGTTGCATTAAGCCAGAATCAATTATTCTGGTCCAATATGAAAAATGCTACAAAATATGGGAGCACAAGACATTGCGTTGCACTAATTTAGGGCCATTGGTTCCAGTCATACTGAGACCATTTCACTCTGGGGACTGGGTTCTGGTCCCGTAAAAGGCCTGGTACGGAGGATCTGGGACTCTGATCCAACAGGAAACACTGGTGACATGTGCAGTATCATGTGGTTCCCTTAATCCTGGCTCAGTATGAAAACTGACAGAGCTGTGTTTAGTAAGGATCAAAGTCCCCCACCCTTTCAAGGCAACTTGGTCCTACCCTATTGTCCCCCTTCTGACCCTCAGCTTTTCAGCCTTGTTAGGCACAGGGAAAGCTGGGAGGCGAATGTTCCAAACACAACCATAGCAGGGTTGGGCTAATGTGGCTAGAATCACTGGAACCTGACTCGCTGGCTAGAAAGTATCAGTTTAAATTTGAAAAGCATCAGTCTGACCCAGACAGCCAGGGCCTAAGATGGAAGCTGCCAGTTTCCTGAAGTAATTCTAACAAGCCTCCCCAGATCCTGGGGAATTCCTGCCGCAGCTGATTCTCCTCACCTTACCATCCCATTTAGATTGCTTTAGCCTCAGGTCCTTGCTTAGTTCACAGCCATGCAGCTTGGACTGCAATTTCCTCCAGTCCCGTACCTGGAGCAGGGTTGGGCCAGCTCTGTCCTTGGAAGGAAGACCTCAGAGAGGCTGGGTGCTGCAGGGCAGGAGGGGGGTATTGGTGACGCAGTCAAGGATGTGTCTGCACTGCCAAAAGTGTGTCCTTAGCTCGTCCGCTAACGCAGGTTAAAATAGCAGTGAAGACAAGGCTACTTGGCTTTTATCTTGGGCCAGCAGCTTGAATTCGACTCCAGGCTTCCTTGTAGGCTTCTCCAGCCAGCACAGAATCAGCGAGATGATAAGGGCCCTATAGTACTGCAAGTGGTGTATACTGGCTGTGATGTGAACCTTGATCCTTGTGGGCATTAATGAGGACAGGTCACTTTTCACAAGGATTAATTATGGTGTTAATTCTGAGGACCCTGGCCATATTCTAATTTGGTTAATTATATCCTGCTTCCCTAAAAATCCTCTTTTGCATTTTCTGCTGGATGATACATTTCACATCATGTCCCAAACTACTGTTGCTATGCGCGGTTACAGTTACTGTGATCCACCCCAGAGTTGGCTGCATTTTAGTGGATGGGTGAAGAGAGGCCTTATAGCTGTATAGTTTGTAGAGCAGCTTGAGGTCTTTCTATCTGAAGAACACTATTGGGATAGAAGTCGTAATTGTTTATTTGAACTCTGATAATAAACAAGGAAGCAGTGCTCTAAGTTAAATAAAGATGAAAGTTTCTCCTCTTACTGGTCCTTGCTTTTATACACATCCATGAGGTGCTAATCATTCATACCAAATAAGAACAAGCTCTCTGCCAAAAATTCATACAGAAAATAGCAATTCTGAAGAAAGGAACATTTGAATTAAAAATACTGAAGACAGCAGGAGAAGCTGTCAGAAGCACTAAATGGATTTTTAGAATGAACCGGCATCTATCTGTTGTGTACATTCCTTAAAATAGAAACAGGGCCCCTCTTTACATCCACTTGGTCTGTGGGGGTGCATCTGTCTTTTGTAACAGAGAGAACAGGTGGCTTGTCCATTAAATCCAGGCAGCTCGTGTTTCTGCACTGGTTACCATTGGAGACAGCGCCCCAAGGAACTCTAGGCCAGGTGATTTAAGTGGACTCCATTTAATATGGTCCTGTGTATGGAATGTCTCATGGTACCGGACGTGACTCTTCCTTGTGGAATGGTCCCAGGTAAATTAATTGACTCTGTGGCTCAGCCAGATGGGGATACTTGGGCACTGAGCAAGTTCCTGTTCCTCCATTCTCTGTCCCGTGCTGCTCCACACTGGGAAGTTTCATACCCACAGCGTCTGCTCTGCACGTGCTGTGCATTGTTGCTATCACACCATAGCCAAGGTCCTGCCCTCTCAGTAATAATTACCCAACAGGGCTCGGTCTTGTCATCTAGGGCAGACTAAGTTGCGTGTTAGCTATGTCCTGGAGCCAGGCTATAGTCCAAGGCTGTAGCCCAGTCTGGTAACCTAGTTTCCGTGATGATCAGCCTTGTCTATGTTGCAAGGCCAAACATCTTTTAAAAGCATGGAGGGATTCTGGGGCTGCACCTGTGTCCTCTGGTATGGTAGTGGTTACAGTGTAGACCAGACCTAGAGCTGCCCTCCTTGGGCTTTGTAAGGGTGATTACCTCTCATTACCATCACAAAGGGCACCTGTAAAGCAGAGGGTCTCTGTCAATCCACGAAAGAGCTGAAATGGCTTGGGAGGCGTGGGAGGGTGGGGCATGGTGGACGGGGCTGGGGGAAGTCCTCAGCTCCTGTGGTACCTCTGTCCTGCTATAGCTATTTGTTTGCATGGAAACAGATGGGGTTACCCCTTGCCAGGACTCGTCTGGCTGCAAGGTCCCTCGTCAGGCCAGGCGTCTGGTTTGCTGTAACTGGAGCACCCTGGCCGGGTAAATTGGCTGTCTCTCCCGTTAAGCTGAAGGAAAAGCCTTCCAGTCTCTGTGGAAGTCAGTCAGAGCACTGACATTATTTCAGAGGCCTCTGAGCCTGTCTCATATCCAGAGAGAACCGGTCTAGGGAAGGGGTGCCTTTGGTCAGCTCGTTGGTGCCGAGCCAGAGTTCGATGTGCTGATGACTCTTTGCATCTAAACGTGGCATCATTCATCTGAGGATCTCTTCTATTAAAACTCATGGCCCTCTTATGAGGCAGGTAGGTTCTCTTAACCCCCAGAGAGCAGTGGGGAAACTGAGGCACAGTAGACCTGTGGAAGTGCATTGTGTTAACTAACTTGTTTTAGCTAACTTGATGCAAAACGTGATTTTTCCTTTAACGAGGACAAGGGCAGTCATGGTTTAATAACGTGTGAGGAGCTGGTCGTGGTTAACTCTAGGGCAGAGTTGAGTTTAGTGCCACATTAGTTAAAATGTGTCAGCATGATGCGTTTTCTCATTGTAGACAAGGCTGCAGTGACATGCCCAGGGACACAGCCAGGAAGTAGAACCCGGGAGCTTGGGCATCCACCTGCCCTGCTCTAGCCACTAGCAGAATAGTAGGCTTTAGAGGTATCCCCCATCGCACCCAAAGCTGCAAGGCCCAGAGTGGAGGAGTGTAAAGGCAGTGTAAAGGCATCGCACACATGGGGAGATGCCTGCTGCATCAATGAGGGTATGTCTACACTGCAGTTAAAAACCCATGGCTGGGCCTGTGCCCGCTGACTCAGGCTGCGGGGCTGTTTAATTGCAATGAAGACATCTGGTCTCGGGCTGGAGCCCGGGCTATAGGACCCTGTGAAGTGGGAGAGTCCCAGAGCTGCATGGGCCAGCTGCGGGTGTCTCCCTGCAGTGTAGACATACCCTAAGTGTGATGGAATCTGTTCTTGTGGCGTGAGCCAGCAGCTCCTGACTTCTAACCCTCTGTCAACAAAGGGTCTGTCTCCGCTGCCGTCGCGGGGTGTGCTCCGCCCGAGCCGGCTTTAACTTCCTTAGCTCTGGTACCAGAGCAGCGAAGCTGCAGACTGGCCTTCAGCGCTGGCTTGGTGCCTGAGTGCCTGGCTTGGTCCCCTTTGCAAGACCAAGCCGCATGGGGGCGTAACACAGTCCTGCTTCAATGTGGATGAGACCTAAATAGCCTGTAATTTAGAAAGTGTCCTACTACAGGGCTGCTCTTTTGGGACTCCGGAGTGGAGATTACCTCTCAATCCCACCTGGGATGGTGGCCACCGTGGAAAAGCACAGACTGGCCGAGCCATCATCCACCAGCCCAGTAAAGGAGACCCAGCGTTCGTCCAATGGCAAGGGAGTATTCTTTGAAAGAAAGCTACAGTTGCTGATGCAGGTTTCTGAAGACAGGCAGGAACTAACAGACGCCTTTTGGTATTTGTGGTGGTGTTGTAGCCATGCTGGGCCTAGGATACTAGAGAGACAAGGTGGGTGAAGAGCTCTGTGTAGCTTGGAAGTTTGTCTCTTTTACCAGCAGAGGTTGGTTCAGTAAAAGATATTACCTCGCCCACCTTGTCTCTTTCATAGGCCTAGTGAGGCTGATATAGGGAAACTTAATATGAGGGATAGAGAGAGGGAAAATTGCAGACTTGTGCCCAGAGAGGAGAAAGCACTGATATCTGCTGTCTTGATATCTTTGGCAGAGGTTGGACCAGCGACCCTCACAGCAGATCCCAAGGAATTCCAGAGAGAGCTCAGAGGTCTCTACGTTCAGGTACAGTTGACTGCCTCATCTTAATATCTGTACATTGTTGGCTAGTGGCCTATGGCAACTGGTATTTGAAACCCGAGTGTGGCCAGTTCGGGAACCCAGCTTGTTTGGTTGGAATGTAACCCTTAGCGGGTGGCAAAGAAACCCCAGATGCCAAGGATGTAACTCCTAAGCCAAGCGGCCATGGAGCCACCTTGCCTCCCTTTGTAAGAGAGGCACTGTGTTCCTGTGAGACAGCTGGCATTTTAAAGCATCAGGTTTTTGTGTTATCGCAAAGCTACAAGTGTAGTGCACTCTCTCTCGGAACCAACCTTTAATTAAGGGAGGTATTCACAACCAAAGTGCAAGCAGAGGAAAGAATTCGGCTTTGTCATTACCTTTAAAAATAACTAGGAGCATCCTCCAGCAGCGCTACCTGGATCCTCCCTGCCACGTGCGGACTGGGTGCAGCAAGGAATTCTGGTGACACTTGTCACTCTTAAGGGAGATACATTTCTACGCCCAGGGCAGGGAAAGAGAGGGGCTAATGCTGGTGCTGCTGGGGACAAGTTCAACTCCCAGCACAGATGTGGAGCAGCCTCAGGGTGTGCCCAGCTGCCCCTCATTGGAGAATAGCTGAGGTGTGGGAATGTCCTGGCGATGCCCCCTGACGTGCCCCCAACGCGCATGCTGTGCCTTAGGCTCCTGAGGGGTAGGGGAGAGCACAGAGCAGCTCTGCACTGGTCAGGAGAGACCCTTGGGGAGCGGAGGGGGGGCCTGGTGTGGTCAGTGCCCCAGCAAGATGTCGGAGGGGCTCTGTTGCTGCAGGTACCATATTTGGATGAGATTTAGATCTGAGGCCTTGCCCTCCCCTGGTTATTCTAGATCCTGGCTGGGAGCTCTTTGCGTGAGCAGGGGTCCTGCCTAGGGTCCAGCTTGGGGAGCTATTGGAGTTGTTCCAGACATGATTTTTCTCCCTCCCACATAAAGTTTAGCTGAAAACAATTTTTGTTTGTTTGTTTTTTCATTAAATATTTTCCCCAGATATGTTCAGGTTTTTACTGCAAACCCCCAAACTAAAAAACGTTCAGGTTTAGATTGAAAAACCAAAACCAATAAATATCAGAGGGGCATCCGTGTTAGTCTGTATTCACAAAAGCAAGGAGGAGTCTGGTGGCACCTTAGAGACTAACAGATTTATTTGGGCATAAGCTTTCGTGGGTAAAAACCCCACTTCTTCAGATGCAATGAACTGAACATTTCTGTCAGAAACGGAAAGATATACAGCCACTGCGTTCCACTGCAGAGAGAGCTGCATTTTGGCGACAGAGGAAGTGACTCGTGCGTAGATATTCATAACCTTGAATGATGCATTTATCTCTGTGCTCTGAGAGCAGGACGTGTACATGTATCGCTGTAAAGAGCTTTAGGGTCCTTCAAGGTGCAAAGTGCTATACAAGATATTCTGTATTATTATTGTGTAAGTAATAACCGGCTGCCTGGCATGGCTTGGTTATAGCTGAGCGATCTGTTGAACTCCCCTCTCTATGGTCTACGTCAGCTGGAGGCCCCTAAATGAGCGTCTCTTCCCAGGCCCGTAAGAAAGCTGGCAATTAGATTCTGTTTTCCTCTGTGTGGGAGGTGAAACTGTTACACTGGAGGGAAGGCTGGGAAGCCCTGGGATGATGGGAGGTTGGATGACTGTTGCTGAGCTGCCTTGGAGGCCACCAGGAGCTGGCATCTCTAGTCACCATGTGTTTGCACTGCGCATGCTTTGCATGAAGGGTCCCTTTGTGAATGATTCATCGGGGTTGCAAGTAGGTTACAGGCAGGAGTAGTGTGTGTTATCCGAGGTCACCAGCACATCAATCAAAGGTGTTAAAGAGGGTTACCAGCAACCTGTTGGTCTCTGTGACGGTCTATAATTAACTGTTGATTACAACATCGAAGGATCGTTTATTAACCCTTTATAAGTGACTCAGAAGTGGAATTTTGGCGTCTGAAAAAGGCACGAGTCTGCTGGGATTCCCTAGCGTTTCTGAAGCGCAGGGTGGGACACTGAGTGCGGCTCCTGCCTTTAGCTTCATTCCAGCAGCCTGTGACGTGGCACCTGTGCAGCCAGGTGACGCTGCTGTTTGCACCTCTGGTGCCTACCTGTGTCCAGGCACTGCCAGGGCAAACGGCAACTGTGCCTGTCCGCACTAGGGGCTTTCCGGGCTCAGGATATGTGCCCAGGGCAGAGCAGGCATTGCTCACTGAACTCTTGGAAGGTGAGGCAGTGATCGTGATGGGGCACGTGGTCTCAGCAAGTTTTCCCCTCCCTAATGGAAATGGCGTCCCACCCCAGGTTGCTGCCTGCAGCCCTCACTTTGGGCTCCGTTAGGATTACTCGGGTTTCCTAATGGGCTCTTTGGCTGCAGGGCGGAGGGGATTGCCCGGAGATGAGCGTCGGAGCCATCCAGCTGGCCGTGGAGGTCTCGCACCCGGGATCGTTCATCTATGTGTTCTCGGACGCTCGGGCCAAAGACTACAAGCGCAAGCAGGAGTTGCTGCAGCTCCTGCAGCACAAACAGTCCCAGGTGAGAGTCCGGCTACTGGCTTGCAGCTGCGTTCCCAGGAGATGTCCCTTCGCTGTGACCCAGGAGCCGCTGAACATCCGCTCCCTGAGCCCACAAGGTGGCGAAGAGCCGTGCAAAGGAAGCCTTTTGCAAAGCACAACAGTACCCAACTGTACTGGTCCTATAAAACCTATAAACAATGCCATGTATTCTTTGCCTCCGCCTGCTTTTACGTTTTCTGTTGGCTAGCTCTTGACATATATATATATAGACCCGGAGCATGCTCGTAACTGTTTCTTCACCTTGGAGTTGGCACATGCCAACCTGCTGCCAGTGGGGGAGGGGGGAGGATGGCTGGTTGGAGTCTCTTCTGACTTGGTTTGCTGTCGTGCGTTTCTCTGTGGCAGGTTGTGTTCGTGCTAACAGGGGACTGCGGGGACAGAAGCCACCCTGGGTATCGAGTGTACGAAGAAATTGCGGCTACCAGCTCTGGGCAGATATTCCATCTGGATAAACAACAGGTGAAGGAGGTGAGTGGAAAAGACCTGAATTTTGTTACTTGTGAGCATCTGTGCTCTCAAATGAACTCGCGCAGAGAAACGATAAAAAACCAAAACGCCCTGTCACCTGTGGGTGAACACTTTTCGCAGAGTGATCACTCCCTATCTGACCTCTCAGTCCTCGTCCGCAAAGGAAACCTGCCCAATGCCTTTGAAAGATGAGCCTGGGAGTTTAATACTAGATAGATATTAAAAATCATGGGCTGTACAGAGACACGTGATTTATGGCTCATTATAACAATCTAGAACCCAGCCCCCAGTCTTTACACCCCTCCCCGCCCCGATTACTGGAGGGGTATTAATGGCCCACTTCACCTTGCATGGTCCCTTGAAATATGTGTTAACTTATGCTAAACAATCTGTTCCACCCTGTATTTAGCTGTGACACTCCGAGCACCTTTCCCAGGTTGGAAGAAGAGCTCTGTGTAGCTTAAAAGCTTGTTTGTCTCAGCAATAGAAGCTGGTCCAATAAAAGCTAGTACCTCCCACACCTTGTCTCTCTAGTATCCTGGGACCAGCGCGGCTACAATGACCCTGCCTGCGAGAATGGAAGACTTGGATGGTTTTCACAGTCTCCTTTATGTTTTGGGTGGCTGGGATGGCGTGATAAGATCATGATGATCAGAGGCCTCTCTCCTTCACTGGCTTGATGCTGTCGATCCCCTTTAGTTCAGGTGGCCTCATCAAGTTAGCAATGCAAGGCTCTTTTGTCTTTTTGTCTTTTGTCGTCACATTAGTGGCTTAGATTGACGTGCCACGGATTGTTATCCCTTAGGGACTTCCTGGAGGTTTGGGCATTCAGGAGCAAAGCCTCAGTGCCCATCTAATCCCCTGTCCCCGCTCCGGGGGACTGAAGAAGATGGTTGTCTCAGGGCTAACGCAGGAGCCTGGGAGTCTGTAGACCTGGGGTCTGTTTCTGGTTGCCTCGCAGGATAGCTGCGTGATCCTGGGTTAAGTGCTTCCACTTCTTTGGGCCTCCATTTCCCCGTCTGTAGCATGGAGACAATACTACCCCTGGGGTGTGGAGGAGTAAGGCCAAAACCTTAAAACCAGGACCGCGGTGGGAGCTGTTGGGGGCTCCACACCTTTGAAAATCAGACAGGTCCCTAACTATGGAGCCTGACTTTAGACTCCTGCCTTTAGACTCCTGCCTTTGACGGTCTTGACCCGGCCGGTCTGTGAAGCGCTTGGAGAGCAGGAGCCCAGCGTCTGTCTAACTATTAACAGCAACAGGTTTGGAGCGGTGAGGTCTCCTTCTGCCTCCCTTCCGCCCCCCTTCCTGGCGGCTGGCTCTTGCACAGTATTCCCGTGGGCAAGGGGCGGGCTAATCACTCATCTGCTCCGAGCGGCTGAGTGGGAGCCATCTGGCAATAACAATCACGCCAGAATCTTTAATTCCTCTAACATCAGCAAGTGTGCGTGTTTGCTTTGTAACTGGAAAGGATCAGCCCTTGCTGCTGTCTCCTTTTCCCTGCACCCTGCCTCCCTCCCTGCTCCAGCACCTGGAAAACAGCATGTTCGGGATAAACAGTTAAGGCTGGATCCTCAGATGCCGTGTCAATCACTGGAGCCCTGTCAGGTTGAGGATTTGGCCCTTAATTCTGTGCAAAGACTGGTTTCCTTGTTCCCATTCTCTGGACCCAGCTGCAGGGACTGATGGGACCAGTAAATGCCATTGTATCTTGCGTTTGTGTATGAGGTGTGACGTGCTATCTATGGTACTCAGGCGGGTCCCTGTTACCAAAGTAATGGTACCCCAGTCCCTGAGCATCCCGCAGCCTGTAGTGTATTTATCATCACCACCCCCTGTGAGGTAGGGCAGGACTATTGGCCCCATTGCACAGGTGGCAAAGCGCAGCACAGAGACAAGTCGCTTGCCCAAGGTCACACTCAAACCTGTGACAGAGCGTGGAGTTGAATCCAGGTCTCCTGAGTGCCAGCAGCTGGGACTGCAATCACCCGAAGTCCTGCACCGTCCTTCTGGCTAGGAGCAGGCTGGGGTCAGCACTGGTAGCCAGTCAGGAGTTTCCTGTTGCCAGCTGAGCTCTGCTCTGGAGATCGAGGGGCTCCCTTAGACTGGTTCTTCCCTTGGGCAAGGGGAGGAACCGGAGCTGGATTTCTGTGTCCATATAGAATCATAGAATCATAGAATATCAGGGTTGGAAGGGACCTCAGGAGGTCATCTAGTCCAACCCCCTGCTCAAAGCAGGACCAATCCCCAATTAAATCATCCCAACCAGGGCTTTGTCAAGCCTGACCTTAAAAACTTCTAAGGAAGGAGATTCTACCACCTCCCTAGGTAACGCATTCCAGTGTTTCACCACCCTCCTAGTGAAAAAGTTTTTCCTAATATCCAACCTAAACCTCCCCCACTGCAACTTGAGACCATTACTCCTTGTCCTGTCCTCTTCCACCACTGAGAATAGTCTAGAACCATCCTCTCTGAAACCACCTCTCAGGTAGTTGAAAGCAGCTATCAAATCCCCCCTCATTCTTCTCTTCTGCAGACTAAACAATCCCAGTTCCCTCAGCTTCTCCTCATAAGTCATGTGTTCCAGACCCCTAATCATTTTTGTTGCCCTTCGCTGGACTCTCTCCAATTTATCCACATCCTTCTTGTAGTGTGGGGCCCAAAACTGGATACAGTACTCCAGATGAGGCCTCACCAATGTCGAATAGAGGGGGACGATCACGTCCCTCAATCTGCTCGCTATGCCCCTACTTATACATCCCAAAATGCCGTTGGCCTTCTTGGCAACAAGAGCACACTGCTGACTCATATCCAGCTTCTCGTCCACTGTCACCCCTAGGTCCTTTTCCACAGAACTGCTGCCTAGCCATTCGGTCCCTAGTCTGTAGCTGTGCATTGGGTTCTTCCATCCTAAGTGCAGGACCCTGCACTTATCCTTATTGAACCTCATCAGATTTCTTTTGGCCCAATCCTCCAATTTGTCTAGGTCCCTCTGTATCCTATCCCTGCCCTCCAGCGTATCTACCACTCCTCCCAGTTTAGTACCATCCGCAAATTTGCTGAGAGTGCAATCCACACCATCCTCCAGATCATTTATGAAGATATTGAACAAAACCGGCCCCAGGACCGACCCCTGGGGCACTCCACTTGATACCGGCTGCCAACTAGACATGGAGCCATTGATCACTACCCATTGAGCCTGACAATCTAGCCAACTTTCTACCCACCTTATAGTGCATTCATCCAGCCCATACTTCTCTAACTTGCTGACAAGAATACTGTGGGAGACCGTGTCAAAAGCTTTGCTAAAGTCAAGAAACAATACATCCACTGCTTTCCCTTCATCCACAGAACCAGTAATCTCATCATGGAAGGCGATTAGATTAGTCAGGCATGACCTTCCCTTGGTGAATCTATGCTGACTGTTCCTGATCACTTTCCTCTCATGTAAGTGCTTCAGGATTGATTCTTTGAGGACCTGCTCCATGATTTTTCCGGGGACTGAGGTGATATCTAACCTCCCCCCGGTCCTATCACTTCTCTGGGCTCAGGGCCCACAGGGAGCAGGGGCTGGGCTCCGGCACTGGATCCCCTGCAGGACTTTCCCAAGCAGGTTGTTTTTCTTTTTTTACAGGAACAAAGAAAACGGTGCTAGGCGTGAAACTGAAGGGGAAAGGGAGGGTCAGGTGTGAGCAAGGGCGGGAGGAGCAAAGAACATGCTAAGGAGCCTGGCTCTGTCCTGTGCTGCCTGCTCTGGCTGTCCCATCTCCCGTGCACACCACCCCCCTGCTCAGCCCCACCCTGCAGCGTCCCAGGAGCTCCCCACGTTGCATATACTGGGCTGTCCAAATGCATTTGTCTCGGCCCTTGGGCATGGTGCAGGTTCTGATACAGGTCTGTGCCCTTCCTAGCCTGCTTTCCTCCCCGTGGGAGAGCGCACGATGTGCACCTCATGGCACCAGGATGGCTGGGGAGGGGTGCAGTGCCCATTAAAGACTTTCCCATGGGGCTGGAGGAGCCAGGCTTTGCCCTCCAGTTGAGTTGTTGCTCAAGATCTTGATGGTGAATCTCGAGAAGGCTCGGTCCCTCCTGCTCATGTGACTGAACTAATGTCTGTATACATACAGTGTGTATCCCCCCCGCCTAGTTTGTGCCTGGACTCTTACCACCTCTGCACCTTCGGGGGAGAGGTAACCAGGGGCAACAGCCCTGACAGCAGGCCCCCTCCCAATATCTCAATGTTTGTGCATCCCAGCACACCAGAGAGCATCCCGGGTTTACGGTGGGGTGGCCTGTGATAGGAGGGGACCGCGTTTCGCATTTGAGGTGCCTTCCAGTCCTATGTCCCTGCTCCATGTCACCCTCTCTGCCCCGTAGGTGCTGAAATGGGTAGAAGAGGCTATCCAGGCCTCCAAAGTCCACCTGCTGTCCACAGACCACGAGCAGGGGGGAGAGCACACCTGGCTGGTTCCCTTTGACCCCAGCCTGAAGGAAGTCACCATCTCCGTGAGCGGCCCCGCTCCAGAGATCGAAGTCAGGGATCCGGCAGGTATGTCCCAGGGCATTATCAGCAAGCGGGTCCCAACCTCGGGCAGGGGGAGGACAGTTTCGGCTATGGGGAGAGCCTAGTGAGCAGCCTATGCCAGCTGCGGGTCCACTGGCCCAAGCAGCAGAGAGCTGGGATTTAGAGCTAAAAAGGTCCTGAGTTCAGTCCCTTTTGGGGACCCGACCAGGGGCTCGTTTGATGAGCGAATGGGAGACTGAAGCCAGGAAATAACCAAGCTGAGCTGCACTGAGGGAGACAAGCCACAGGGCAAAAATCTGTTCAGCAAAAAGTAATGAGCTGCAAAGACCTCGTTAAGCTCCCAAGTGTGTCCCTTCCCCTTTGCCATGTTAAATTCATACTTTAATTTTGTAAGACCTGCTTTTCCCCTATCCCTTCTGGGCTTTTCTTCTCAGCTGTCAGTTGACAACTGCTGATTGACGATAACTGCTCCTCAGCCACTGAAATTACCCCACGTGGCTGGCTTTCCCCAAGCATTGCCAACGCATGGTGTGAGCAAACGACCTGCAGAGAGTGCTGAGGACACGAGGGAGACCAGGAGGATGAGGGTTAAAGAGAAGTGATATGGGGGCTCGGAGCTGGGAAGGGAGCGGTGCAGATAGATAGGCAGCATGGGTGAACGAGAGACCCTCCCAGCTGCCTGGGTCCCGTGGAAGGGACCGAGAGGCCGTGAATACTGAGGGTTTAGAATGAGCAGAGGGAAATGTGGGTAGGTGGGTGTGTGGTCATACACGGGAGGAGGAAGGGCAGCGGGCTGGGAGGGTGTCTCTCCTTAGAGAAGAGAGTGAGGGAAAGATGAGCAACCTCCAGCAAAAATGGAAAAGGAGCGGCTAGCTAGCGTGGCAGGGCTTGGGTTGGAGAGAGCTGGGATCCCAGGCTGCTTTCTCCAGGGGCACAGGGTCTGTGGAGGGAGCCGTAATGTCGGAAGTGGCGCTAAAACCTGGTGGGCGGAGAAAGCTCTGTGGGCCTGTCAGGTGTGGGAATACAATGCTGAGCCCGTTGCTAGCCACTCGGGGCTACGGGCAGAAGGCGGCCCTGGAGGCTGTGATGCAAACAGACTCCTGCCGAGAACAGGCAACTCGGAGACTGGGCTTCTGCCTTCCTCTGTCCTGGGTAGACCGTAATGGGCAGATGCGTCGGGCATGGCTTGTTGGAAAGCCACCAACTATTGGATGTAGCGGGGCTGGGCCGTCCCTCCTAGGACAGGTGAGCGGGAAGCAGGAGGTGCTAACCCAAGGATTCCGCTTGCCGGTGCAGGGAAGATCCTTCAGAAAGGCCGGGGCCTGGAGGAACACCTCAACATCCCGAACTCCGCCAGGGTGCTGACTGTCAAGCCTCACCGGCCAGGCGTGTGGTCAGTCAAGGTAGGATGGAAGCGAAAGGAATTGCTGGGCCAGGGGCCTATCTAGGCCAGATCCTAGAGCAGGCAAACCCCTTTGCCTGAGAGGTTCTCCATGTGCCAAGAGACGTGGAGAAATGTATAGAATGCAACTTTGATGTCTTGTCCCCAGCTTGCTCCCCAGGGTCTATCCCCTCTCTAGGGTGGAGACGCTGCAGCTGCCTCGTTAACTGGTTCCAGCCTGGGCACCCTTCCCTGTAGCACCCAAGTGTTGCCTCCCTAGTCCCCTGTCCCCTCTGGGAGCTGGGTCCCTTGTGATAACTTCGGCCCTGATGCAGGAAGGGAGGCTGACCCAGGGGCTGGGTTTTCCCCTTTCACCACCAGCTCCACTCTGGAAGGCAATGGGCTGGCCACCGGGAATACTTCGTGGGGTTCTAAGGAAAGCCAAGTGCTCTGAATAAATAGGGGCATGGGACTTCTCAGGAAGGTGTCAATTGGTTAAGGGCACTTTGAAGTCAACTCTAAAAGTCCGAGGGCCAGCTTCTCTACTGGTGTCGGGGTGGAACTCCATTGAAGTAATGGAAATGCTCCCATTTGCAACAGAGAATTTGGCCTCACTGAACATAAAGATTCCCCCCAGGGTTCCACTCGTTCTGTCACTCCGATCCCATTGTGGCTCTCCAGGGCTGCAGAAGGAAGTGTGTGCCTGCCCAGAATGCAGGCTACTAAAAAGGTCTGTCTGCGGCTTACTGCAGCCTCTCCCTTCTCCCCTACCCCCTGATCCTGCATGGTGGGCAGCTTCAGGAGTCAGAGCTACCCCCTTTCTACACTTGATGATGTGACGTCTGTTTGCTGCTTTCAGATCCAGAGCAGCGGCCGCCACTCAGTGAGAATCACGGGCGTCAGCGCCATCCGTTTCCGAGCCAGCTTTTCCCACCAACCTACGTTCGACCTAAACCACCCCAGAGAGCGGCCTGTGCATGGTACCTCCTGCTCTTCCCATGGCGCGCGTGCATGTGTGTGGAGGGGGCAGGGGGGTCCATAAGACGCGGCGTGCTAGAGAGCGAATGGAGCCGAAGATAAGTGGGCTCCCGCTGTTTTGCTGGGCTCTGGGGCAAGCTGCTCTGTTCCATGTTTGCTGAAGCTTCGAGTGGCCTTCGGAGCAGCTCTGAGTGGAGCGTGTTGCAGCAATCCAGCCTGGAGCCAGCAGGCGCTATTGTTTATACAGCGGCAGTGCCTAGGGGTCCCAACCATAGAGCAGGGCCTCATTGTGCTAGGCGCTGTACAAATGTAGAACAAAAGCAGTCCCTGCCCCAAGGAGCCTGCAGTTGAAGTATAAAATGAGACAGCAGGTGGCTGCAGACAGGCAGGGGAGCCCAAGGTAACGATGAGATGAGCATGGAAAGCAGTGATCCCAGCCACCGAATAATAGGGGTGATGTTTGCAGCAGAGAGGAAAGGTCACAGTGCTTTACAATGACTGTCCTGGATGCAGTCCCATTCCTTGCTCTCCCCGCTGCCTTCCCCTGTCTCTGCAGGGCTTCCTGTCTCTGTGCTGATTAACTGCACTGGCTTGGAGCCTCCAGGGCACCTGAAGGGCGTGGAGCTGTATGACAGCTCTGGCCGGCCCCTCGTCTCCCTGCCGACACGGCCTTTCTCCAATGACTCCTCCAGCCAGCTCTGGGTGGGACCCCAATTCCAGGCACCCATGGGAAGCTTCTTGCTGCAAGTGACAGGGGAAGACCCAGATGGACACCCATTGCAGCGTGTATCGGGAGTCGCCTACACCAGTGTGGTCCCAGGTGAGCAGCTCTGGTTTGTACGGTCCTAGCGGGAAGAGGTTCGGAGCTGCTGGCTCGATGCCTTTCTGTAGCTCGTAGAGTAGCATCGGAATAGGCCAACCAGCTTTTATTCCTCTTACAAGCAGGTACCTGAAATCACCCAGGAAAGGGCTGGAGATAGGTGTAATGTCCCAGGTTCTGAACGGACATTTCTCTAATACTCCCTCCATGGTAGAACCCCACCTACCTTGCGGGGTTCATCTGTCCAACTTCCTTTCAGGAGCACAAAACGTAGCCCTCTTCTGGGAGAAGGGTCTGTAGCTGCCTGCTCTGTTTTGAGGAGGCATAGCCAGTTACACATTTAGTATAAATGTGCAGACAAGGTTAGGGAGAAGCTTGTCCTATGTGGCTCAAGGAGTGAGGCTGCTATTTGAAAGCAGGGGTGAAGCAGATATTGCAGTGATATGTATGGTATAAATGCCCAGAAAGGGAGAAGTAGCCAGTGTCATAATAGACTATGGAATCACAGCCTTTCGCAGACAGGACGTATTTATTAAACCCAAACAGCTGCAATTAGAACCATGAACAAACAGGTTTCTACACAGCTTTGAGATCCAGCTTCGTCTCCATTGTTTACCAGAACCACACCCTCTCTAGTACTCTACAGAGCACACAGAGATCTAATGTCTGCAGAATATACTGCAAGTAAACATATCATTACAGCAGGACCTGCGCCTTACCAAATGAGGCCCTAACTTTAGCTTCTTATAGTGAGTTATTAGGACAAAGCCAGACAGGGGCTGCTCATTTTTTAAAGGAAAGACCGTTCCATTTCAGCACAGGGGTCCAGTTTGGTTTTTTTCATGGTTATTTTTTTTTTCCCTCTCCCCAATCAAATTTTCAATGTTCTGTTTCTGAGAATTAGGGAGTCTCTCTCTCTCTCTCTCTTTACCCCATGCCTGTCCCCACCACCCAGGTCTACCCAAAGTGAACATGCCCATTAAAATCCAGGCTTATCACAATCAGTCACTGCTGATCAGCTGCTCTGCCCAGAGCGAGATCCCCTTCCGACTGAAGCTCAGCCGTGGTGGGGAGATGCTTGGAAAGGATCAACTTTTCAGGTAAGTCTCAGGCTCTACTGCAGTAAGTCAGTTACTTGGTAAATTTCCCCAAACCCACATTAGTCACATACAAATATAGGTAGGTCTGGCCAGGATGTTAATTACAAGGGCTAGCAATCCTCATGCTCCAGGGCACAAAATGATGTCCAGCTTGGGGGACAGGAAGGTATTTGTTCCATGGCATAACATTACACCGTACGTTCTTGCATGTTCTTCGGACGTACCTTCAATAGCTGAGATTGGAGATATGTTCCCCCCACCAGGATGGACCATTGGCTCTGTCCCGGCATGACAGCCACTGTGTTACTCTTTGCTATCTGTCTCCACAGAGTGGATCTGGCTTGCTCTCTGGGGGGTGGGTACGGCTGACCTCCACCGTCCAATCTGGTCACTTGGAGTTACTGGAATGCTGCTTCCTTTGAGATTGTGGGGGTGAAGAATACACGTGGCTCAGGGGACCAAGTGGGAAATTTCCTTCCAATTGGAATTCCCACTGAGGCCCTGAAGATCTTATGGACTGCTTGTTCCCTGCTGTCGCTGCTGTCATGCTGACTCAGACAGCGGCTTCTCTTGGTACTCCGTGACACAACACAGTGGGTTTTCAGTGTGGTAGCAGTGGGTTCCTCATTCCTTCTGCAGCAAAATGCAAGATAAAGGTCTTTACACATGAGCCCCCAAACCTCCAGCCTGCGTGCAGGCTAAGGAGACACACTTGGGATGCAGGGGTAAAAGGAACTGCATGTGAATTGTGATCTCCCACTGCTGCTAGGGAGAGCAGTGGAGAGAGTGGGGGCCTCCGTGCCATGTAACCCAGCTCTAAGCAGGTCTAGACAGCACGGAGATAAACCCCCAAGCACCCTGTCTATGCTAGTGCTCTTGTCATTGCTGCACGGGGGAGAGATTTTAGGAAAAATCCCAGCATCGGTCCAGTTGTCAAAAACCCCTGAGATTCTGCTTTCAGCCAATCTGGCCCCTTGAAGGTGCCTTCAGTGGGACTCCCCACAATTAAGGCGCCATAAATGGTGAGTTGCTTGTGAAAATCTCAGCCAGTGCCAAAAGAGGAGAGCCGGGTGTCTTCCTCTCCAGTCTCAGGGGGGTTTTTTGGTTTTTTCCCCAGGGATTCTGGGACCAGCAGCTGGGAGATCCCTGTGGTTTCCGGAAGCGATGAAGGTTTTTATGAGTGCACAGCTGTTAGCAAAGCTGGGGCAGCACGAGCTCGCGGCTACCTCTCTGTCACCGGTCAGTACTGAGGATGGCGGGGGGCAACTCGGGCAGGTGACAGCCTCAGCCCAGGCTCCCACCCCTGGGCTTTGCTTCCAATATTTAATGGTCAAGCTCAGCACTTCAGTGTTAGAGACCTCTGAATGACAGAATTTGGGACTGACTCCAGTGGTGTGAATGGGGGTCAGCAGCCTGGATAATTGGACCCCGCTGTTTGCTTCCCCCATGCAGAGCCGCCTCCGTACCTGGTGCCCCCTAGGAACATCACTGCATTGCCAGGACAAGGAGTGATCATGTCTTGCCCAGTGTCAGGAGACGTTGCTTATAATCTGACCTGGAGCCGGGATGGGAAGGTGCTGCAGCCAGACGAGGGATGGGTGAGGGTCCTGCGGAACCTCTCGCTGGAAATTGTCAGTGTTCAGTTGGATGATGGTGGCCGGTACGAATGCACTGCAAGCAACAGCCGTGGGACAGCTAATGCTTCCATCTGGCTCTTTGTTCAGGGTAAGCTGTCCTGTCTCCATGCAGTATCTGAGCCCTATGTTGAGGCGATTACCTGTCCTTGGCTGGGCCTGAAATCCCTTAGAGTCTGAGCTGAAGTGGGGGGAACGTACCGGTTGCTTCTCCAGGGCACGCCACAAATCCAAGAGTCTTACAAAGGGTCTGTTTGGAAGGATCTGTGTCATCCTGTATGGGTTTATATGAGCAGAAGCAGTGCAGGAGGTGGCATCCCCAGTGCTTTGTGAAAGTCACTTGTCACAAGATCAGAGCTGGCCTGATGGATCAGCAAAGCAAGTCTCTGCTCCTTGAGTCTCTGCTCTTCTGGGACCCCTGCTTCCTTGCAAGCTCCCCAAGCCATAGATCAGTCTAGTGGCAGGACTGCAGGCCGGGAACTTGCTGCTTTATTTAACTGCATCCCAAGAGAGTTATGGGGGGAATGTTCCCACTGACTGAACAGGACGTAAGGGAAGGGTGGAGCATGGCTGCACCCCCTACTGCGCTGAGTAACCCAGTTAACCCTATAATGACCGCTTCACCACGCTGCTCCCCTCATTCAATTGTGAGGCTGGAGGGAGCAGCAACGTATGGCCTGTAGCCCCACCAATGGCAAGGCTGGACCTGAGGAACATTGCCATTCCAGAAGCCCAGTGTGGAAGTAGGAAGTGACAGAAAGAGATTTAAGTGTAGCCACCTTGGTTCTGTTAGAAACAGGGCAAAAGTTAGGCTAACTTTAACCCTAATAACACGAGACTTGCAAAGCAGGATTGGGGAAAGCGTATGGAAAATTGCTAAGCTGTCTGACCTTGTTTTTAGACAAAATAGAATGTAGTAGTAGCAGAAAATCGTTAATAATAATAAGACATCAGGACTGAAAATGTATAAACAAAGTGCAATTGCTATTCGTCAATGCATGTGACGAAAACTATAAATATTTGTGATAAACCACTTGTTGTTCAGAGTCTTGTCTAAGGCCAGGGTAACTCCTGACTTGCAGTCTCCCCCACAATTGCTTGAAATAAAAATTGTCTCTGACTTACTGCATCCAAACAGAGGGAGAGGATTTGATTTCTTCCACACCAGTTTCACTGCTCTCGGCCACGGTTCCTTTACCGCCTTCCCTGTGCTCCCCCTCTGTGGTAGGAGGGGGAGAGCCAGGAATTGGGCCTCTGGAGCTGGGAGCAGGTGACTGGTGTCTGACCCGCGTTGTGTTTCTCTGTGTGTAGAGACGCCTCGAGTAAGGGTGGCCACAAGCTCGCAGTCGTTCACCAGGGGTGGGGAGGTGAGGCTCAACTGCACGGCGCTGGGCCACCCTGCGCCCCGAATCTCCTGGAAACGGTGGGACCGAGCCCTGGAAAAGGACAGCAGGTAACGTTAGCTAATCAGAGCCTTGGCCGCTTCACTCCTGGGCTTCCATGCAAACTGCCACGTGTCAGCCCCACTCAGCAGAGCAGCCTCAGACTCATGAGGGTGGGCAGCGGGGGGAGGAGGAGGGAAAGGGGGCACCTTTTCCACCCCGTGCACACCAAAGGATATTGAGTACAAGGCTTTTATTGCTGTTTTCAGACCTCCTGCAGGCGGAGGCTGGCTTGGTCAGACCAAAGCTTTTAGCCAGGTTACAAAACATGGCTGCAGCCTCATGCTGGTAAAGGGGCTGGGGCAGTGGTGGTGTGGCCAGTTCCGTGATAGGGGTTTGATGTGTTAGTGTTTAGTCTAGGCTGGGCCTTGACCTCATGAAATGGAGGAGTTTGTCTCTTGGGGACTGTTGCAATGCTGGAGGGACAGAGCTGCACCCCCTTGCCGTCTGCTCCTGGGCTTAAGAGGGATCTCCACTCTCGGAGGCGTTGGCTGAGTCATGTTTGTTCTCTTTGGCCTGCTCACTGCGTCGGGCTGTTTTTTTTCTTTTCCTTTGGGGAGGGGCTATTAAATGAGTCCCCACAGGTAACCGGAGAAGGATTTCTGGTGGTTCATGTGCCTGGAGAGGGTTGATAAAGGGAAAAGGGGGAAACGGCAGGAAATTATATGAACTGCACATCAGAGATTAGAAGGGCTCGGTCTAGTTAAAATGAATATATTTAAAAAACCCATGCTTCCTTATCTCTGCTGCTAATAACACTGGAGGTTGCGGAGGCTGTGAAAGCATGTTAAAATCAAAGTGACTTTTCACGCTCTGTAGCATGCAAGGAGGGGAGGAAAAATGGAAATAAACTTACTTTTGACCTTTATTTATTGTCAGTTTCTGATAAATTTCACTTTCAGGCTCCCTGACTAGCGCCATGTTGCAAAGATTTAGGCTAGGAACACAGTACCGGACATTTTTTTGGTGTGGTTTTTCACTTAAATTGCAGAAAACCAAAAAAAGTAAAAAACGTTCTGATTTTTTTTTTCTTATTCATGGAAACATTTGCTTTAGTTGTTAGGCCTCGTTTCTGCTGTAGCTGATCCGTCTGTTACTTTTTTTTTTTTGGTTAAGGGTGAAATTTGACCTATGAATTCCCCTTTTAACTTTTTATTTGGGAAAAGTGCAAGGAGATTTTTTTAGGGCAAGTCATGCTGTATTTTCTTCTTTTTCTGAGCTTTGTTTTCATGGTGACCTTTCCCCCACCCCTGCTCTTTTCTTTCTTGTTCTAGGTTTCTCATAGATGCTCAGGGCACCCTGATAATCAAGGAGGCTGTCCCTGAGGATGCTGGGAATTATAGCTGCTTTGCTGCCAGTCGGATTGGATGGGATGAGCAGACAGTAATCCTACAGTACACAGGTACCAGCTCCTGTAGCTTGTCCTAAGGCAGAATCTCCATTGGGAAGACTCCATTGACTTTGGATCAGGCTCTTAGCCAGGAGGGGCATTATTAATATTGTTTGTATTGTGGTCATGCGCAGGAGGTCCATTCGTGGACAGGACCCTTCTGTGCCAGGCACTGTACAAACCCATAAGAAAAGGCGCTAGAGAATAGGGCCTCTGACCACTGGCTTCGGGATCACTTTGCTATAGGCAGATGCTTGCAATACTCCTCTAGGGCCTGATCCATTGAAGTGAATGGGCTTTGGATCGCGGCCGTCGTCAACAAAGTCCCAAGGGAGGCCTGCAATGGTGGATTCCCTTACCTGGGGTTACTCATTCTCCCAGGGACTTGTTGGGAGAACTGGAGGGTCTTACTGAAAATTAAAGTCATCACCTTCAGCAGCAACGCAGTGTGAGCAGAGAGCTGCCCAGCAAAACGCTGCTGATGTTTTCTGGTTTCAGGGTCTAGTTAAGATTAACCTATCTATTGTGTCTTATGGTTCCTTCATCCCTGTCCTCGCCCCTCCTCTGTGCTGTTCTCGTTCCTTGAGCCTGTGTGTAGACAGGACACAGCTGGTTTGAATGCCTGGTGTTTTCCTTAGGTGGATGCATGCTCGGACTCTTGAACTTTTGTGTCAAGTCCCTTGTTAAAGAGGTTATGCTCCACCCTTCTCATCAGGCTCTCTGTTCAGAACCTCCCCTGATTTATAACGCGCCTCGTTACCTTCTATGTTACCTTCATTCTCACTTCAGGCATTGTGTTGGCTCAAGAAACTGGTGCCCTGAGGATGATCAATAACAGCGTGTTACAATAATAACTCAACACTACTGCTCTCTCCGCAGCATTTCCAAAGCATTTTCCCGCCTTTTCCTGGGATATTTCAAAGCAAATCATTTTCCCAGGAAAATTTCGGACACATCTTTATCTATTACGGAAAGATAAGATCAGATATGCACGTTTCCAGAACACCTCCCTAATAACAATCCTGAAGCACCGTTATGGCTGGCCCAGTGTCTCACTGGCTAGGAAATACGAACCAAAAAACAAGTAACCAGATTACAACATCAGGATGTAGCACGAGGATGTTGGAAGAGAACAAGTAAAAACATTAATCTTCATCTTGAACATTCAAAATATAAACTAACCAGGCAATGGACCTATATAAAAAAGAGAGGGAAAAATGTACATCCAAAGAGTCAATAGTTAATTACAGTCCCTTCTCAAGGAAGTTGCTCTGTCTTTATAAAGAGCCACTGTTCATTTCACATTCAGAATTGTCATCTCTCCAGTAAGATATTCAGTCAGGAAAGAAGGATGAGCTTGCAGATAAGGCACTTGACTGGGATTCAGGAGATCTGGATTCAGTTCTCAGATTCTCTGTGTGAGCTTGGGCAAGTCACTTAACCTCTCTCTGCCTCAGTTTCCCATCTCTAAAATATGGATAATAATTGGGGATGTCAGGCGATTAAAAAATTAATCACAATTAATCACGCGATTTAAAAAATTAATTGCGATTAATCATGCTATTAATCGTGCTGTTAAACAATAATAGAATACCATTTATTTAAATATTTTTGGGTGTTTTCTAACTTTTCAAATATATTGATTTCAGTTACAACACAGAATACCAAGTGTACAGTGCTCACTTTATAATTATTTTTTATTACAAATATTTGCACTGCAAAAAACCAAAAGAAATAGTATTTTTCAATTCACCTAATACAAGTACTGTAGTGCAATCTCTTTATCATGAAAGTTTAATTTACAAATGTAGAATTATGTACAAAAAATAACTGCATTCAAAAATAAAATAATGCAAAACTTCAGAGCCTTCAAGTCCACTTAGTCCTACTTCTTGTTCAGCCAATTGCTCAGACAAACAAGTTTGGTTACAATTTTCAGGATATAATGCTGCCCACTTCTTGTTTACAATGTCACCTGAAAGTGAGAAGAGGCATTTGCATGGCACTCAAGAGATTTACGTTCCAGATGTGCTAAAGATTCATATGTCCCTTCATGGTTCAACCACCATTCCAGGGGACATGTGTCCATGCTGGTGATGGGTTCTGCTTGATAACGATCCAAAGTAGAGCAGACCAATGCATGTTTATTTTCATCACCTGAGTCAGATGCCACCAGCAGAAGGTTGATTTTCTTTTTTGGTGGTTCAGATTCTGTAGTTTCCATAATGGAGTGTTGCTCTTTTAAGACTTCTGAAAGCATGCTCCACACCTCGTCCCTCTCAGATTTTGGGTGGCACTTCAGATTCTTATACCTTGGGTCGAGTGCTGTAGCTAGTTTTAGAAATCTCATATTGGTACCTTCTTTGGGTTTTGTCAAATCACCAATGAAAGTGTTTTAAAAGGAACATGTGCTGGGTTATCATCCGAGACTGCTACAACATGAAATATAGGGCAGAATGCAGGTAAAACAGAACAGAAGATGTACAATTCTCCCCCAAGGAGTTCAGTCGCAAATTTAATTAACGCATTATTTTTTAATGAGCGTCATCAGCATGGAAGCATGTCCTCTGGAATGGTGGCCAAAGCATGAAGGGGCATATGAATGTTTAGCATATCTGGCACATAGATACTGTGCAACGCCGGCTACAAAAGTGCCATGCGAATGTCTGTTCTCACTTTCAGGTGAGGTTGTATCTCAGTAGTATCTCCCGTAAATGTAAACAAAATAACAAAAAAATCTATATTTGTAAGTTACCCTTTCATGATAAAGAGATCGCACTACGGTACTTGTATGAGGTGAATTGAAAAATGCTATTTCTTTTGTTTATCATTTTTACAATGCAAATATTTGTAATAAAATTAATTATATAAAGGAGCACTGTACACTTTGTATTCCGTGTTGTAATAGAAATCAAGATGTGAAAATATAGAAAACATCCAAAATGTTTAATAAATTTCAATTGGTATCCCATTGTTTAACAGTATGATTAATCATGATTAATTTTTTTTAGTTAATCGCTTGAGTTAACTGCGATTAATCGACAGCCCTAATAATAATCCTTCCTTTCTCCCGTCCTTTGTCTTGCCTATTTAGACTATAGGCTTTCTGGGACAGGGGCTGCCTCTCACCATGTATTGTACAGCGCCTGGCACAATGGGGCCTCAACTGGGCCCTGGGCACTGCTGTAATATTAATAATGCATGTCAAGACCTTGTCTTCAAACCCACCTGTGAAGTGGCTAGCGTGCCGTGGACACCCTGTCAATAGTGTCTGGCAAAATGAACCAGTGGCATAAACCAGAGCTGGGGCAGCTTGGGGGAATCGTATGTTAAACAGACAGGCAAGGGAAAAGAAAGATTCATCGTAGCATCAAGAATGAGTTCTCATTGTTCGAAAGTCGATCAGTGTGTGGTATCCTCTGGTTATGTGAGACGGGGAGCTGAGGTCTGTTGCCAAGCTCTGCAGTGCATCTCTGCAGAACAGTTTGGCAGAGGCCTTTGCCTTTGGAGCGCTGGCATATCTTGTGCATACTCGTGAAGTGCTCTCCAGCGTGGAATAAATTTGGAGCCTTTTTCTTTTTGTGTCCTGGATATAGAATCTCCCCACGTTGTTGCGGTGACCCCTGTTGTGCAGGCCCTGCTGGGAGAAGACGCGATGCTGGAGTGCCACGTTTCCGGGGTACCCCCTCCCCAGATCATATGGTACAAAGGTAGGGCTGGAATTGACTCAAGTGAGCTGTGCGACAGTTTGGGGGGGGGACTAGAGGCATATTAAAACTACCCCCCTACTCTTAACACAGACAGATTGCTCCTCCCAGTCCATTATCCCTCTCCTGCAGATGGACTCCACTCCACAGACTCACCTGGCTAGCCATCTTCTAGCTCCTGAGACCCCGAACCTCTTTCCACCCTGCCAGCCAGCAGCAGTCCATTCTGCACTGCATTGCACCGGCTGCTTGGACCATTCTGTGTTTGGGATGCCCCATGTTAGCCTGCCCTGGCAGTGAATACAGGAAATCCCCTGAGCGGGAGGAAGAACCTTCCTGAGATATTTCCAGCTCAGTTTTGCAGGCTCAAGTTCTGTATTCAAACAAACTAACTCTCCATCCCTTTGAAGATTTGCCCATTGACGGCAAGAGAAGGCAGGAAGGGGCTTTGCGGCGCTAAGGCAGTGAGGAATAAAGGTTTGACGTTCAGGATCTTTCCATGTCCAGGGGAACAAGAAGTGGCATCTTCTCCGCTTGGTGCCCATCTGGCGGTCCTGCAGCTCCAGGCGGTGCAGGAGGAGGATTCAGGAGAGTACATCTGCGAGGCCATCAGTGAGGCGGGGGTCTCCTTTGATGGCATCCTGCTGGAAGTTGGCTGTAAGTCTTGACTCATAAAGCTTTGGGCTCCTTCAGGTTATTAAAAAAAAACCCAGCTAACAGTGGCAAATGACCTGCTCTGCTGGGATGTATGCAGTGTAGCAGTAGACGTGTTGTTCGCAGGATATTAGAGAGACCAGCTGAGTGAGGTAGTATCTTTTATTGGCCCGACAGAAGTTGGTGTAATAAAAGATAGATTTTACCTCACTCACCTTGTCTCTCTATACCCCTTTGAGAGAATTCACAGGCGTTTACACTGGAATGGCCCAGTTCTGCACTCTGAGGTATTCACTGATATCTCCACTCTCTGCCCCGTTACAGGTGAGTCTCTGTCACTGGGCTTCCCCCTCCTCTGCTCCCGTCAGTAATAACTGAGGTTTATGGCAGCCAGCCTAGTTCTTTCCAGACTCTGGATTTCATCCTGCCCTTGAGCTCTGCACCCACACTGAAGTCTGTGGGGCTTTCCAAGGCATAAGTGAGGACAGGATTTAGTTCTGGATGTTCAACGCAAACAAGATCCCTTCACTCACTGCACCACTGGAATGCAGCCCCTTCTAGGGTGGAAACACTGCAACCAGCACTCTGCTATCTGGCAGGAGTTCTAGGTACAGGAGACAAAGAGTCTACCCATGAAACTATAGGGGGATTTCTACTGGTGCCTGACACCTCGGGGCAGGAATTGAAGAAGGCGGCTGCGTCCATTTGAATTTGCAGGGCAGATTTGGGCAGGTAAAGTAAATGCTCAAGATGAGAGTGGGCCAGGATATGGGACACCTCTGGTGTCATGCCGAGTGTAAAGGGATCGCGTCCTCATACGCTCAGGGACTGCACTTCACATCTCTTCCAAACCTGTGTTTCCAAACAGAGTAGTCTTACTGCATAGCACCGGGAGGCCCCATTGTGCCAGGCGCTGTACAGAACTCCCTGCCCTGGAGAGCGCTCAGCGTAACCAGGGGCAAGGCATACGGTCGAGTAGCACAGAGAGGTGAAATGGCTTCCCTAAGGTCGTACAGCCAGTCTGTAAGAGAGCTAGGAATAGAATCCAGGTGCCCAGTGCTGAAGCCAGAAGACTTCGCTCCCAGTTATCTCCAGCCCTTGCAATGGATGTAGGTAAATCTCTCTCCCCATTTAGCTGTATCCAGCACTGGCTTTCTTGACTTCTGCTGCAGTGCCGTTGTGCGTTGCTCTCACAGAACAGGGATGTCTCAGCCCAGCGCCCTGGAGATAGGAGTTTTGTGTCTTTCTGTGGAGCTCTAGGACCTTCCCTGCCCTACAGTACCACTGTATTCTTCTGGGCTGGCTCCAGCCGTCCTATACAACACTCTGCAGCCAAGCACTGTGCTGCTAAATATGGTTTTGTGTGTCCACACCTGCAAACTGCCAGTGTCTGAGTGGGGTTGATGGGACTGAGCCCTGCACGATGGTGAGCAGAATTGTATTGGAGCATCTGCCCTAGGTTCACTGTGGGGAGGGGAGGCAGAGGAGATGCCCTGCCTGGTGGAGCAGAGGAGATGGGCTGGTTACTAGGTCTGGGAGTGAGAGCAGCACCAGCCCTATAGCAATCCTTGGTGGTGGGTTCACGTCATTAGGCGAGTGACCTGCTCCAGGTCACGCAGACCCACTAGGGCTCAGAGACTCGTTTAGGGCCCAAGCCAAGATGAAAAATTGGGACTTCTCAGCTGCAAACTCTGTGCTCGTCCCTTCAGCCGCCAGCTTGCTGGACAGAACAGGTGGGGCCCACCGAGCATGAATGGGGTGACTGACTGAACCCCTCGGTCCCCTTCTCAGGGGGAACTCCTCACTGAGCCAACAGTGGTGTGGGCTGAACTGGCTCCAGGCCCCATGGCTTCTCTCAGGGGGGTGCAGAGCCTGAGCCGTTTTGAAACGAGATGACCCTCTGCACAGCCCATTCCCCTAAGTCAAGTGCAGAGCAGCTGCGGTTCCCATTGGTACAGACTGCAGACATGTTGCCAGCAGCGGAGGGGGATTTCCTCAGGCAGTGGGTCCCAGCCAACACCCCCCACGCATCCAGCCCTGGGGTCCAATTGCTCTTCTGTCGGCACGCTGGCTCAGGCTGCTGAAACACAGCTGGCTCTCTACCATTCTCACAGTGCAGCCGGGGCGGGGGGAGCTAGAGAAAGGGGGAGAAGCACCGTGAGGCAGAGGAGAGCGTTAAGGTGTGAAAGCAGCTTCCCCAGCCTGGTGGCTGTGTCGTTGTCTGGGCTGCAGGGGGGAATGCCAGCTTCTGGCTCTTATGAGGGGACATGTTGCCACCTCCAGGGGAGAGGAGGTTAAATGCCTAGCCAGGCAGGTATGGCGCTTCTGTTTACTCCTCAGGGAGCCTCTCCTACCCTGCGTCAGGGGGACCCTGCTCAGTCCCACGCCCCTTGGGTCTGAGCAGGGCAGTGTCACCACACAATGGGGCACAGAGCAGTTCGTAACAAAACCCCGGCCACATTGTGTTTCCTAGTGGTGGGCAGGTGTTCTCCCGGGAATCCGTGGGGAGGGAGAGGGTCGGAAAGCCTCCACCCTCTGAGTTCTTGGACCCACTGCTTCGCTGGGAGGGTGACTCTCACTCCTTTTGTTGTGATACTTTCCAGAGGAATTTCCCAATTCTGTCTCCGCTTCTGCGGGGTAGGAGCTCTGGGAAGTCCCGGAGGAGTCTCCTCCCACTCACCACCCATTCACTGTTCTTCCTTGAACGCTCTTCGGCTATGAGGTCTTGGACTGCGACCTCCCTCCATCACAGCTGAGGCCTGGATGGGGGCCACTCTGGATCCTGTTGTTAATGCTCTTAGATCAGCCAGAGGGATCCTGGCCAGCTACTCCCTAACTCCAGAGACTTAAGCCATGTCTTTGCTATGACTGTAGCCCAATCAGACCTGGTTACAACATGGTTGTCTCCTGAGTCCATTACAGCACGGGTAACACGTGTAATGAGAACGGGACCTGATCGGGTCCAGTCTTGGCTCTGGCTCTAGCTCTCTGAGCAGACTATCTCCGCAGCCTGCCTGCCTGGCCCCGGCCGGCCTGGGGAGGGAAAGATGGGGACTTGGCAGGGAAGAATTTGCCAGTTAGGCCTCCCCTCATGTTGACAGTGAAAAAAGCTGCCTCCCACTCTCTGGGGCACACTAAGAACTGGGAGTGCGGGTAGCCTAGCAGCTGCTGTTGTGGTTTGGAGAAGACAGGATGTGCTGGGGGGTTTTCAGAAACGTGTGTGTGTGTTCACGCGGACACACAAGAATAGAACAAAGACAAGATGCAGCTAGGCATTGCTTAGCGAGGACCAGGAGCTAAAAGAATACACGAGACAAGGAATGAAGCTCCTCTTCTGAACAGACTGGCCCCTGCTATCTTTTCTGATGTGGCCGGGGCTCAAAGCCAAGGTACAGTGTTTGGTGGGGTGTAGGCCTCTTTCAGACACCCTCCTGAGCCAGCTGCTGCTTCCCACATGCTAATATAATCAAGAGCAAAGCTCCTGGCAGGACCATGGAGTGAGCCCAGGTTTCCTCAGGCAGGAAGAAGGAAGGGGAAGGGACGGGGCCATCTGCCTGGCTTCTGGTGCTGGGGAAAATTGGTGGGCCTGCAATGATGTCAGAAAGGCAGCCAGCTCCAGGGTGTGTGTGTGTGTGTTGTGTACACTGTCCTGACTGCAGGCTTCCCCACTCAGTGCTCAGTTCCTGGATCTGGCTCCATCCTGCATGGGGCTAGCAAGGTAGCTGCTAGACTCATTATAAAGGGAGGCAGTGGGGTGAATTCTGTAACGTTAGCTGTTTAACCAGCGTGGTTCCAGGGGGCTGGGGGAATTGCCTAGACTAGGTGTTGAGACTGTTCTGTGCTGGCGGAGAAGCCAAGGGGAACAAGAGGGGATCGCTTTCCCAGCAGCAAGACCTGAGCGCATTGCAGCGCCAGACTCCACCCTCGTGCTGGGCAGAAGTGGAGGTAAAGGGGAAGGGTTTGCAGTTCTCAGACCTAGGCACCTGTAACAGGATGAGCAAGCTCCATCTAGGGATGCTCAAACCGGTGTGTGGAACCCAAACACCAGCCAGCTAACATGCCCATCTGAGTGACTGCCTCAGGGGGCCAGCCTGGAAACCAGGCCCGCAGGGAGAGACGGAGGCGAACAGTGAGTGATGTGTCTCTGGCTGGCCTTTGAAGAGCATCTATGTCTCCATAGAACCTAGGCCTGGGTCTACTGGGGGAGACCCCAGTGACTCCAAAGGACTTTGGATCAGGCCCCTAATGCCCCAGATTAACTTTGGGGCAGCCCTTTTTTTCTGTCTCTCGGGCTGACTGGTGCAAGCTGCTTGATTCTCGTGCTGTCTTAGTTACCCTGTGACCTGCTGTATCTAGCCAAGTTGCGAGATGAGCTTGGAATGACTCTGGGCTGAGGGGAAATGAAGTGTCCCTTTCCCTCAAACTAGCCCTCGTCCGTCATCCCCCCACAGTCCCATCCCAGTAAAGTAATGAGCGAAGGGCTGAGAAACGGAGAGAGTGGTGCTGATATGGGAGGGTCTCCCCATGGGAGTGATGGGAGCCTGTCACTTGGGCCATCTGTGAGCTGGGAAAACCGGTGAGAAATACCCCCAGGCACAGCTCCACGTGGTTGCGAGGTGGATTCAGGACCAACTAGGTCTTTTTCCCTCTGGCTTCTGTGATTCGCTGCCCCCTCTGTTTGTCTCGAGCTATTTAGATATTCTTAGCTGAGCTCAGACCTAAATCTGCTAACTCCCATAAAGAGCAGGCACCGTGGTGTGATATGCTGCAGCTAAATGCCTCTCTCCACTTTCCTGGAAATGGACAATCTGAAAACAGCCTATGGGTCCTGAGCTCTTAATTGTTTTTTTTTTTAATGGCAGCTATTAAGAGCCACGTGGAATTGCATCATGCGCCTTGGGGATTTCAATTCTTGGTTTATTTTATAAGAAAAATGAAGCCCCGGAAAGGGAAGATCACATTTGCCAAAGTGTCCCTGGCAAAGCTCCTGTCTCTTTTCATGTCCACCATGAATGCAAAACCATCGTACAAGTTAAAACACAACCTGCATCTGGCAACTAATAGGTCTGAAGGGGCTGGCACCGGTTAAATCACTGGCTTTTAGATCCTGGCAGGTAGGTCCCAGGGTGACCAGGAGTTTAGTGCTTGATGGACATTTATTTGCATTCCTCTGCCAACCACTGGCAATGGAGATGGAGAAGATCCATGTTGTTTATAGATAGGACCATTCATGTCTGCAGATATCTCCATCTCAATAGACATCCTCAGCATGGAAGGCAGCAGAGAGGGATGTACTGACCTGGAACTAAAAGACAAGAGGATGAAATACCCAAGTCCCAGATATTTTCTCTCCTGTCCACCATGATTGAGTTGGACCCGTTCGTGTCATTGTGTTATTCGTTATGATCACATATTAGAGACAACAGGACTTATTAGGTCATCCTATCCATATGCCAAGTACTGTACCTTTTACCCTTTGACTTGAGTCTGTCGCACACCCTAGAGCATCTTGGCGTTGTGAGTCCTGCTGGATGTTGTATGCTCATGTGAAATACATTATAGCTACACCTGTTGGAAACTTCTTTTAATGTCAATAACTTATTTAAAATGGAATGGGGTACAGATCGTCTTCAGGGGCTGGGATGTGGAATGGATATGATCCAAAAGGGAAACTTCCAGCACAGAGAAGACCTGCATGCCCTTTAGAATGAAACTAATTGTCCCATTTATAGATTGTGCTAAATTGGTGTCAGGGCTGGGATCTGAGACTCTTCTCTGCTGTCTCCTTCAGCTGCCCCTCGGTTTGTAGAACTCCCGCAAGACGTGTCTATGGAGATGGGGAAGAACATCAGTCTGGCACGTCACGTTAAGGGACATCCCCCTCCACGGATTTCGTGGTCCAGACAGGATGGCAAAGCTGTCACTGCCCAGCCTGGTCTGGTCAGCAATTCCAGCCTTCTGGAGTCTGATGAACTCTTTGTGGAAAGTAAGAGAACCGGGATTGTTTGTGCACGCATGTACGGGTGTATGCTGAGGCATGAACACTTAGTGCATATCTGGATGTGTGTACCCATTTCACACGTCTGGGTGTGCGGAGTATTTCTGTGTATTATCTGCCAAAAGATGTGTGTACTGTTCTCTTATGCAGTGGTGCATGTGTGTTGTCACTTTGTGTATACACATAAGCATTTGGGGGGGGAATTGGACTAGATCTTATGCCCTTGCTTTGTTGTATGAAGAAGCTGATGGGTTTGGCATATTCCTTGCATTTGCATCCTTTAGTAACCGCACTCCGAGGTGCGCCGGTGTGTACGCTTTCATAACTAGCTTTGCACGGGCTTGTTGCCTCTTATGTTTGCTAACCAGGGGCCCTGCTTCTCCACTGCCTGGCACATCGTTTACAAAGGGAGTGTGAGGTGCTACCATTCTGACGTGGTAGCATGGTACACCTTGTACCAGGACGAATGTCTCCACCCTTTGGACCACCACAAGCCGGCTGGATGCTTTTCAGGTTTATAAGCATCCGTGTGTTATTTATTAGGTCTCCTCCACCAATTCATCAGTACAGCCTTGTGTGGCGACATACAAGTGGACATAAACTTGATTGTTCCCATTTGCTCATCAGCCTCCTGCCTAATTAAGCCATTGAGCACTGATCTCCCAGTGAAGTCCTTTCTGGGGGGTGCAGGGGAATAGCTAGTACCTTAGTGACCAGAGTGCTGGGTCAGACCCCCAGCACTCTGTCACACGCCCACTTTCCACTCACCTTGGACAGGTGTAAGTGACAATGCTAGGCGGTGCGGGATTGTTTTTAAGGTGGTCCCACTGTTTGCTGGCGTGGGCTCTTCCCCATACCCTGCCGTATTGCCTTGCTCAGACCTTTCCTCTCCCTCTGCCCCAGGCGTGTCACTGGATGACCAAGCCGTCTGTGTCTGCGAAGCACAGAATATATTTGGGAAGACCCAGGCTGAGGCCAAGCTCACGGCCACTGGACACGGTTTACAGCCTTTCTTTTGGGCATATTTGTTATTAGTTTCATGCCATTGCTAAAGCAAATTAAAGCCTAGGGCGCAGATGCTGACTGTCCCTGTCCGTGTTTGTAACGATGGTGACGACTCTTGTTCCACACTGGTCTCCTTTGGAATATGCAGCTTGGGAATTCCAATGCCCGCTGGCTGGGGCTAAATGCAATGCCCTTTGACATTTAGGTTTATGATACTGTATCTAGAGATGAACCTTTACCCAAATGATGCCACCAACCCCCCTGCACCCTTCGGCAAGGTGGATAGGCTTTAGGCTGAACCAAATTCCCAGGTCTGAACTTTGGGGGGAAATGAGATCCCGATAGAGACACTGTGGCTCTGGCCATTTCTAGCGGTGATGAGTTGCAATGAGCCCCCTCTGCCTACATGGATGTCATCAGCAGGGACTGAACTGGGACTTTCACAGCACCAAGAATACAGGGTTCTGCCACTTGAGCTAAAGGAGTAATTCCTTTTGCTGTATATAATTGGGCTGTTAGTCACTCGGCCAGCCACTAGACAGGGACATGATCACCCATGAAGCCAGCATATTTGAACTCGCGTAGCAATATTGGATCTGATAGACTGTAGGATGCAGCTCTAGTGGGTGCAACCATTCACAATTGAGATGTCCGTAGAGTAGCTTAGGGGATGGCCCAACCGTTTATGCACACGCAGATCCAAAGTTCCCCCCAGCAGAGGGCAGTGAGGAACCTGCATGAGGACAGAATAGATGCACTAACCTATGGCCAAATCCTGGGTGTGAGTCTTGGTCCCTGCAGCTGTTCTGGCACGTAGATCCAGCCAGCACGGTGAACCTCGTGCAGTGGTGTGACCAAGAACTGTTTTGCTTTTCAGAGGCTGGATAAGGCTCATATTAATGATTTTTCATCCTGGAAGCTAATTTATAAAACACCAAGAAGCAGAACCGTTGTCCTGGCTTCTTAAAGCCAGCTTGTCCCCACTTAATGTAGCCTTTTCCTTCTCCAGTTGCCCCAGAGATAGCTGTCGGGGCCCCTGTGATCCGTGCCCATGAGGGTCAGCCCGTCTCACTGCCATGCATAATCCTGGCTGGGAAACCTCTTCCAGACCGACGATGGCTAAAGGACGGGCAGCCGGTGAGGTCTTGGTCCTCTGTCTGTTTAATTTGCTGCACCGGGGGTGGTGGGGGGGGAAAGGGGGGCAGAGAGTGGTGAGTCACAGAGTCCTTGAGCTGCTGGAGCACTGTAGGTAAATCTGATTGTTATTGACAGCAGCACAGCATTTGTTGTGCGGTGTCATGTCACTGTGATCGTGTTATTCAACGGGATGAGGGTACAATCAAAGCAAGAGATAGGAAAGACTTCAGAGAATATCCAGACCACCCCCAAATGTTACCACTCAGACCCCTTCCCTTGGGAGACTGTCACACAGATCTCGCTGTCAGGAAGCTTTGCCCTGACATTCAGCCTAAATTTTTCTTTTTCTTAATTTCCCCTTTACTATGGGTTGCACTAAATAACTCCTCTTCTTCCACGGTTACTCCCTTCAGAGACTGGGGGCGATTGTAATATCTCCCCTATGTCATCACGGAGCCATGAGCTCCTTTCATCTCCCCCCCCCCCCCCCCGGTGATTGTCTCTCTTCTCTGAGCTCCCTCCAGTTTGTCATGAGGGGCCAGATCCTTGGCTGGTGCAAATTGCCATAGCTCTGTTTAAGTCAACGGAGCGATGCCAGTTTATACTAGCTGGGGATCTGACCTTAGATATTTTCTAAAGGCAGAGGGACAAGCATGTGATGCTCGTTGAATTGACCATCAGTGCTGACTCATGGTTTCTTTCCGTTCCCAGGTCATGCTGGGCAGCCACCATTCCGTACGCACAGATGGAAGTTTCCATATAGACCAGGCCTTCCAGGAAGATGCTGGGAAATACACCTGCGTGGTCACGAACGCCATTGGCTCTCGCAGGCAGAACGTGACTCTTGCCATCCACGGTGAGCGGTTTAAATCTGGGCTTTGCGTGGTGCTCATCTGTCTGCTGGCTTTGCACACTGTCGTGTTACAGTGTGTGGAGGCAGCTGCAGGGATGGATGTTGAGTGCGCACCTCCTCTGCCAGCTTCCTGCAGAGCACCTATGAAACCATGGTGCCTTTTGGAAGAGACCTGGCTCTTGCCACTGAGCGAAAGCAGCAATGTTGCTATCTCAAGGCGAGAAAATGTTGCGCTGTTAGAGCCGGTTTCCTTAGCAAGCGTCAGTCCCCAGGGCAGCACGTTGTTGACAAAGTAATTTAGGAAAATTCCTATGATCTAGCAGCGCTGGGACATCTGACTGGCCTGCACAAGTGCAATTCGATTCTGGACAAGTAGACTTCAGCTGCACACTAAAACTCCTGGGCGAGCTGACTGAAAGGCACGGACATGGGGGGACACGTAGTGGGGGCTTCTGAGGCTGGTGGAGCTGCCTCGGGGACAGTGACTGTCAAGCTGGAATTCTCAGAAGGGCCCAGCACTCCCAACTGGGGCTAGATTTTTTCTAAAGCACTCGGCTCCCATTTGGTCACTTCTGGCCAGGAGAGCTGAGCTGTTTTCAGAAGCTGGCCCTCGACTAAGTAGCCAGCTTTTCCGAAGGGCTTGGCACGGCCTTTTCAAAAGGACCCGGGCTCCCTTGAAAACCAGGCCATTGGGGTCGCCACAGGTTGCTGAGCGCGCTTGCAGATTTGGCCCATAATTAGATGGCTGAGTGGGAGCTGAGACCTCTTGCAGCTGTGGGTGCCAAGCACTTGGAAATCGAGCCCTGAGCTCTGGCCCTCCCTCGCTGTTCTCAGTCAGTAGTAAGCAGTAAGGGGGATGCTTCTCTCGCTTACAGTTCCACCCAGCATTCAGCCTGGTCCTGCCCTCTATAGCACCAATGAGGGAGTGGCTGTCACCCTGCCGTGTAATGCCAGTGGAGTTCCCTTCCCCACTGTGACCTGGACAAAGGTAGGGTGGAGGCTCTAATGCTTGGTCAAGGTGGGAGGGGGGCAGAAAGATGACTCTTCCTTAGCAGTATATTGGCAAAGGAATCCCAGCCAGGGGTGTGTTAGAACGCGTCAACCGGCTCACTGCCTGCTGCAGACAGGGACTGGCCTGTGTCAGGTTGTCTCAGCTGGTTGGGGTGAACCCTGAGGTCCCCACTGACTGCTGAGTTGTGGTTAACGCAGTGCCATTTCCCAGTGTAGACAGGGCCAGAGAGATTGGCCTTAAGGCTGCCCCGTGTATCTGGAATGGGGAGAGGGGTTAGATCCCAGAGCATCCAGGAGCTGAGATGGATGCTCCTGAGGGAATCCAGTGGGAGAAGGGTTAAAAGCACCAACCTAGCTCCTCTTTCCCATGTTTACCCCCACTCCCACCCCTGGCTGGTGACTCAGTTAATATCGAAGCCCCTGCTGTTTGTTCTTTTCCTTTAAAGGAACTGGAGCCCCTTTCCTCCCGGAGCCCCCACTACCACATCCCCAGCGACGGGGGCCTCCTGATCCCCCTGCCCTCTGCTGGAGATTCAGGTGTCTATGTCTGCACGGCCACCAACCTGGGGGGCTCCGCCAGCCGGGAAATCCAGCTCTTTGTCAACAGTGAGTCCGCTTGTCCGCTTGCTTGGGGAAGACCCAGCCAAGGATGCGGCCTGTTAAAATGGCCCCCTCTACCGGCCAGCCTTGGGCTGACTGCAGAAGGGAGCTCAGCACCCTCCAGGTGCATTAATAGGAACCTCGGGACTCGCTGAGCCTGTTCCTGGCTCTCTCCCCCTTCCCAAGCCCTCTCAGCCCCGATAGAAAGACAGACACTCTCTTCTTCTAGTGAACATTTCCTTCCCTTCCCTGTTTGCTACTGAGCCTCCAGCTCTCTCTAGGAGTCGTGAATAAGCCCGGCCTAGCCCATGGGAGCCTCACGGTTGCCCGGAGTTCATACTGCCCCATGCAGGGGGCTTCTAGGGAACGTGCAGGGGCAGCGTGGTGTAGTGGTTAGGGCACTGCTCTAGGAATCAGAAGACCTGGATTATATTCCTAGCTCTGCAGCTGACTTGTCTGTATGGTCTTGGGCAAGTCACTTCCCTTCTCTGTGCCTCCTTCTCCTCACTTGGCCCTTTGTCTGCAAGCATAAGCTGTTTGGGGCAGGGGCTGTCTCTTACTGCTAATACCCTGGGGCACTGGTCTTGCGTAGGGCAGTAATACAGCTGGCATTTGTCCTGAGCGGCTATGGATGTGCATAGTGAAGGACTTCAGTGACGTAGCCCCATGGAAGCCCATCTCCCTGCAACTTTCCCGGGCGCTAAATTCACTGAGTCAGGAAAGGCCTTTAAAACCCAAGAGCTCTTCAGCCTGGACACCAGCCTCACTTTCCTCTTTGTCCCACCAACCTAGCTAAACCCAGGATTAGCAGGAACAGATCACGTGAGTCAACAGGACCAATAAGAATCTTCGCCGTGGTTGGGCAGGAAATGACACTGCCCTGTGAAGTTCAGGGATCGCCGTCCCCACTGGTCATATGGACTCAGGAAACCCGGCCGCTGCCTCTCACCACAGCAAGGTAAGGAACGGGCTAGAAGGCGTAAAGCTGGGGGAGCCTAATGGGCTCATTGTTAGGAGCCCCTCAGCTTTATCTATTTCCTTCTTAAGCTCTTGGGACTCTGTACACAGAATAGATTAGCAGCTACGGACTAAACTAACCCCTGCCTGCTGTTGTTTCAGCAGCTTCACCGGAGTTACGGTGGGAGATTGACATAGAACGGCCCCTTTCTGCAAGTCTGTTGGACGCACATGGTGCCCGCTCGGCCCCGGAGGCGATCTGATGGGGCTGAGCGGTCTGACATGTTTCATGGGAAGGGGACATTGTCTAGTGGTTAGAACTGGGGAAGTGGAAGGCAGGAGATCTGGGTTCCACTCCTCGCTTTTACTGTTGGCTCAGCCTGTGGCCGTGGCACATTGCCTCAGTTTCCCTGCCTGGAACAGTGAGGCAGTGGTCCCCTGGTGCACAAGGATGTGCAGTTGGCATTGTTTAATTCATAGTAACAGAGCGTTTGACATCCGTGGGTGATGGTGAAAGCACTGCACGTAATGTGGTTTAAGTCCCATAACTACCCAGCCAAAGCCATGAGCCCTGTTAACATTCATGGTAGTGCTTTGTGACTGGGTGCAGGGGCTGGCCCCAGCCGATGGAGCAGGGACCCAGAGCTGGCGTTGGGACCCAGCTCAGTGTTGTTGCAGCAGGAACGCTTTCCTTGCTGGTTGCTATGAGCGGCGATTAGACTATGCCTGGCTGGAGAAATCTGTGACCCCACAGACTCAAATGCCTTGGGATGATATCCGCAGTTGGCACAGCCCTTGAAAGGAACCAGAGCGAGTTCTTGGATTCGTCCCTACCAGCCTTTTATCCGAACATCTGTCTGGATGGAACATCTGCTTTCAACCCCCGTTAAGCTGCAGTGCACGCATTGGTTGTGGTGGGGAAGGGGGCTGCTTTTCATGTCCTGTTTTCCCATCCCCGTCCGTCAGCACAGCTGGGTTTTTGTGCATTCTTGGCTGGTGCCGTCACGGTTACTGCTTAAGGTAGTGGAGCAAGGGAGTGAGGTTAGCAAAGCAAAGAAAGCCAAGAATGTTTCTGGAATAAGGCAGGACCTGGAAAGGTTGAGTGATGTGATCTGAATGTGCTTAACTCTATCTTGGCTAAAGCGGGGATCTGTGCCAAGTGCCTGTTGAAGTGTATTTTATTGAGGGGTACTCGAGACAGATCTACTGCACAGCTAATCCCTGCTAAATGTGTTTTATGGCTCTTAGCTGGGATTTAATTGATATACAATCATCCCCGGCCAAATGGCAGTGAAAAGCCTCCTTCACACACGCCATGTGTCACTCCAGCTCCTCAGTGCTGTAGCTCTGTTCTTTCAGTGGTTGGCTCCGTACAAAATGCAGAGGAAGAGGCGTTCTCTGAAGACTAAAGACACCGACACCAAAGGCACTGGGTTGCCTGCAAAGTACTTCAATCTTAGGGCTCGATCGCGGGAGCTGAGCACCAATCTGGAGCTCCCATTGACCCCCATGAGGGTGCTCAGGAGACTACAAACTAATGCATCCCCTGCTCACATGAGGAGCCTTTCCTTGTGCATGGATCTGGCCCTAAGCCTTGCGAGCCTCTGAAAGCAAACCCAGCAAATGCTTCAGAGGAGGGGGCTCCCCGTGCTCGCAAAAGTGCAAGGGTTGCGCAGTCCTGGTACCAGGATCTTGCATGGAACGTACAAGAGATTCCTGACCTGGGCATGGTCCTTGCTTTAAACCTTGAATAACTGATGCTGTTGGGCCATCCATGCATGATCCCTGGCGTCTGCTGCGCTGGAGATTACCTGGGGTCTATTTCTGCGAGTACAAGGTGAGCTGAGGCACTAAAATGACAGGATGGAAATATCTGGGCCTTAAAGTGAAAAATAGACAACTTTTCTTTTTCCCTCCCAGCAACAGCTTAGGGCCCAGTTCAGGTCTGGTCTAAATGGGCTCAGCTCCATGGAAATCAGTGAAGTATAATCCCGGCTCCAGTGTGGAGTAGGGCCTTTCATTTAAGGGAAAAAAGTCTGATTGAGGCTGGCTAGCTGCAGGGAATCCCGGGGGATTGGGAGGCCCCAGCAACAGCCTGGGGATCAAAGGAGAAGTCACAGAGTGATGTGCATAGAGGAGAGAAGGCTGCAGAGTAACTGGCCACCCACAGTCTCCTCGATTTATCTGAGGTGCTTGTAGAAACCCCTCTGAGTCCCTCACGATCTTCAGTGTATTTATCCTCTCGGCACTCCTGTTCTATTATCCCCATTGGGTAGATGGGAAACTGAGGCCCAGAGAGGGGAAGTGCCTTGCCTGAGGCACCCAGGGAATCTGGCAGAACAGGGATTTGAACCCTAGTGCCCTAACCACTGGATCATCCTTCTTCTCCTGACTCCATCCAGTGGCTGTCTCCGATGAGTGGTGTAGCAGTTCAGTCCCTTATGGTATCCTTATGTAAACGAGCGGTGGGTCCTGGACCAAACCTTTGGATTCCAAACCCTCCCCTACACTCCCCCAACTCCTCCACTGTCCGACCTGGATCCCGATCCCCTTTTCGCGGGCCAAACCACAGTCCTGACTCCGAACGTCATAACTTGGGCCCCTTGCTACAGACACGCAGCTGATTCCATTTATCAGCGGACATTTATCATGGCGTTGGTGTTGGGAAATCTTTGCGTAGGCCAGCGCCTCCCTCCAGGGGTAGGAGCGATGGCTGTGTGCGTGGGAGGGGGTACCGAAGTCCGGGTTAGTGTCAGCGGGAGAGAATCTGCATATGAGGAAAACAAATCCAGTGGTGGGGACTTCAGAGAGAAACTTCCTACCAAACTCTCCTCTCGCCAGCTTGTGGTCTTGGGAGCTGCCAGCTTGAGTGGTTCTTCGGGGGCTGGAATAGTCACATACCCCTCACACTGAAATATTTCCCTGGTGGTCAGGTATCTGGAGCACTGCCACCACTACACACATTTCGTTCTGAGTCCTGCGTGAGGGGGTGGGCGGACCTCCCATCTCCCTCTCCCACTCTCCCCGGCTCAAAACACTGGGTAGTATCTTGAGTCTTGGGAAGTGATCTTCCCAGGAAGGAATTCCTTGGAGTTATATTGGTGATGACTTACAGAACTTGGCCTGACTGTGATTATATACTGGAAGTAGGAGGTAAATTGCTTTTCTTTTCACTGCTCCATAGCAAACACTAATGGTTTATTGTTTTCCACCTTCCATTGGTTTTTTCCTTTAAGTTAATATGAATGGACTAAATTCATCCCTACTGTATTTCATTTACTTCAATGGAGCAATGTCCGGGATGAATTTGGTGCAAGAGCTTACACACTGTGTCTGCTGACACTGAAATGCAGTCACCTCTGGGGTGGAAAGCAGCAGCTGTTTAACAGCGCACAGCAATGCCATGCAGCGATTGGGCTTTACATCATTTTTCTCATATGCAGAGTGCTTTGCAAAACTAGGAATTAAGTGCAGCAGATGTGTAGGGAGAGCAGCAGTTCGGGGCCCAGTAATAGCTTTTATCTGTGGCAGGATGTGGGTTTAGAGGCAATTTCTGTTAACACGGGTTAACGTTGGAGGGCCAAATTCATCCTTCAGTGAAGTCCATGAAGCTGACTCGGGTCACAGCAGCGAGCCAAGGTTTGGTTTTTTTACCACCAGTGTGGGGAAGAGCCGGTCTGAAGAGAGACTGGAACTTGCTGTCCAGCATGAGTCACTTTCCTAGGTTCATACTGACCAAGCAAATCACGTTTAGCCCTCACGAGCAGGAACCTCTGTTAAAACTGTCTTCGCCTCCTTACCAGATGAGGGCTCCTTAAACGTCCGGTCATTGGCCCGTGGTCCTGGGGTTAATAACAGGGAACGTGATTCCCTGCCTTACAGCTTGTTAAAATTCCCCTTGATCTTTATCCCCCACCTAAACAGCCACCATTGCTGCGTGGAAGGAACCTGGATTTAACATCTCCCAGTGGAGCTTTCCCCCTCCCCATTCTTGCCTGTCTAAGTTCCTTTGACTGCTTCCAGTCCTCCCCCTCCCCCATGACCCTTTCCCCTTGGCTCTGCTTGCTGCCTGGGGACAGCCGCCTCTCATCGCTCGCTGGGTTGATCGATGGGAGCACACAGCAGGGAGTCTGCGGACGTAGGCTGTGGTGATGTCACGTCTGCAGGGTCCCCGACAAAGGCAGGGTTGCAACTGGAGGGGAGCACGCGGTCAGCTCCAGCTGCAGTAGCCGATCTCCAGGGCAGCTCAGCCACCCTCAAGAACGACCTCCCGGCCACTGGCAGCTCTGTGTGACGCTGTCTCATTCTTCTACCTCAGTGTGAGCACTCCTCCTTTGTCTGGAGGAGCTGAGCAAAGGGATTTAGCATGTTGAGCCATGCGCGGAAGCAGCTCACCAAGGATGAGAGCTCCATGGGCCTCCCACCACCACGGAGAACATTCCCCAGTCTTTGATCATTTGGTGCATTGTGTCTGGACTGTGGTGTCTGTCCGGCTGTGGCAGGTTCAAGGTCTTCTCTTGTGTTCCCTGCGTAAGGATTCAGGGTAACTATAGCTGAGTCATGGTGGCAGGCTCTGATCAGGAGATCACTGGGTTAGAGAGTGACTCTGGGGCAGAAGGAGCTAGGGTGAGGCAGAGGAAGATCCTCCAGGGATGCCGTAGGAAGAGCCATGTTTGGAGGGCAAGCTGAGGCTGAGGGTGGGGATTTGGCGTTGGCCCCAGGCTGGTGGGGGGTACAGATGGCCTCTGGAGGCGGGCTGTCTTCCGGAGCAGGGAGGGACCTCCCCTCCTCACACCATCAGAGACTGCAAGTTCCTCAGGGCAGGGCCTGTCTGTCCAGTGCTAATCATGCTGACAGGGCGCAGGGAATAGTGTCCTTTCCTTGTTTCCCTTCCAAACAACAGGAATCCTTCTTAGATGCTGACTGTACACAGAGGGCTTCTCTGCTTCTCCCTGACAACTGATGCATGCTATTCCCTGTCATTATACGGGCATCTCCCGCTGATGTACAGCATCTGGCTGCTAAGAGAGCTTTAGGGAGACCCAGGCAGAGACGGGGCCATGTGCTGTTCGCTCAGCTCTTGTGGGTTTTCCTTTAGGGTATCACCCTAGTTGATCTGTTCTCTTCTGATCTAGGTACAGCATCCTCCCATCAGGCTCCCTCCGATTGGCTGAGCCCAGAGTGACTGACAACGGCCTTTATACCTGCACGGCAGTGAACCCAGCCGGGAACTCCTCGCTGAGCTACCGCCTGGAAGTCCAAGGTGCCTGTTCCAGCAGAGCTCTGTCTGGCATGTCCCTGGGGCAGATAGGCCTTGTAATGGGGGGAGGGGGCGGGACAGTCCTGCCAGTGGAACCCTGAGATTGTTAAGTGTGGGGTGGAGGGGTGGGGGGTTGCATGGGAACCGTGGGGTTCTGTCCTACGTACCCTTTGCCTGCTGTGCTCTAGGGACTGGATATGCCCGGCAAGGAGCAGGAGCCCGTTGCAGGGTGATGGTGTTCTACTATGGGCAGTGCTTGGGTCTGTCGATTTCATCTCTCAGCTTACAAGGGAGTTGGTGTGGTGCCCATCACCGTAGCATTTGGGCATTAAGGGGAATAGGCGGCAACATTCTGGGATGAAAGGAGGGGACTCAGTTTATGCTGGGCCAGTGATTTGGGGTCTGGGGGAGCCTCCTAGGGCGGCTTCTCTTGCTATCTAGTTCACATCCCAGGAAGCATCACTGGCACCCAGTCACCAGGCTGCCCCGTTGCCCCTTGTTATGCCCCAGGCTGGATCCTCTGCATGAGTCCTGATGTGTTTGCTGTTGGGTCTTTACCAGCTGGGTATATTGTGACCACCCCCAGGCCACAGCATTGCTCACACTGACTACAGGGGCCTGAGCGTCCAGGTCCCCTCTGCTCAAGAATAACATCCTGGTCCCTAGGACTCTTGGTTGGAACAAGGAGTGAAAAAGGGGCGTTGGTCTCTGGCTGAGCTGGGAAATTGACTGCTTTGGAGACAGTTTCCTCGGATAAGGTTTGGGTGGCAACACTTCAGGACCAGCTAGAGCGGGCTGGGCGTGGCTTGTTGAAAGCCATTCAGGAGCCTGTGTCCAGATGTGGGGTGCCTGGTAGCAGGACAGGGCATGTCCCAGCCACACTGCCGGCCCCAGCTGTGTCACTTGACATTGGTCATAAGGTCGCATGTTCAGAGAGATTCCAGGACGTGACCAACTAATTTCCCAGTGTAAACGGACCCTAGTGTCTTAAGAGGGCAACCCACCCGGGGCCCGAGCCAACACCCGTTGAGACCAGCAGCAGCCTTTCCTTACATTGTGCTTAGCATTGGATCACTGCCCAAATCGCTACCATGTGTCCGTACATCCTCAAGCCAGCAGACGGGATGTAGACTCCCGGCCAGACCAGCATGGTATTGAACTTCATACCCGGCGGGGCTATGTGAGGCTCCGACAGGATCCTGTATACAGACAGCTGCTAACATAATTATCCTGCTGCTGGCCCGGAAGCATTGCAGGCATTTAACCTAAAGGGATGACTGTGCTACCGAGTTAGAAATGCAGGAGACGCTGAAGTCATTAAGGAGCCAACATCTGCTGTTCCAGCACTGTCCTGGCTGGCTTTACATGTTCGTTTCAACGTGGTCATCAGATTTCTTTCTCTTCCCTGGGCCCGATCAGAGCCCCCCCAACGGTGCCCATGGTTTGAACCTACCTCACCTACATGGGGCCGATGGATAGCTCTCCTGCTCTGCCAGACAGGGTGGGAGTTGGCATCACATGCCCTATGTTGGTGTGAAGCCCTCCTGTAGTTTGATTGAGGGCCCCCCTGTCCGCTTGCGCAGGAGAGCAGTCCGAGAGGCTTCAAGTAGAGGAGGCGAAGCTCTGAGTTGGGTTTCTACGGACTGTTCATCCGTTTCAGCGCGGGGCTGATAAGGCTGGTGAGAGCTGGGTTTAATGCAGGCTTGGTGCCCTGGGTTACAGTCTGCTTTAAAAATAGCTCAAGGGTGAATGGTTTATGAATGCGCGTAAACACGCTGCATGCTCAGCCAAACGTCTTGACTGGGGACGTGTGATCCGCACTGCTGCAGTGGTGTGGAGTGGGCCGAGATGATGGGGTGGCTGTGTTTGTAAAGGAGAGGTGGTTCCGATGGGCACATACAATGATATACACGGTCTGTGGCCGCTGGGCTGTGGGGATCTAGTGCAGGAGGATTCACTGCTCTGCGTGGGTTTTAGTGGACATTAACGGATGGAGCCTTGCAATCCCATTGTGAAGTGGGTCCCTGGAAATCCCACATTTTACAAAGGGGGAAACGAGGCATGCACCGGTTAACTGCTCTTGCCCAAAGTCCCACAGCGAGACTAGAACCCCGGTTGGCTGGTTCTCCCTCTCACCGGTAAACCATACTTTTCACCTGCAATCACTGTTTCTTTGGCTGGTGTCTCTCACAAAGTGATGAGGCCATCTGAGTCCATGTGCTGATTTCGTCCACTGCCTGTAAAGCCAGCCGGAACTGCTCAAGTGGCCAGGGCCCCACTTTTCATCGAGTAACGTCCTCGGGGGCCATTAGATTAAGGCAGGGAAGCCCTGCCCTCTCTGTTTCAGCACAGTAGATGCCTTTGTCATTGTGAGAGAGCAAACCCACATTCTCTCTCCCCACTCCAGTACATGTCCCCAACCTGGAATGGCTCTGTCTTCATGGCAAAAGCTTTGCCCGAAAGGGAGCTAATTTTGCCAAGAATCTCAACTCTGAAGCACTATCAAGCAGCCCCATATGGAATGAAAAAATACATAGCTAGGGCTGCCATGAAGCGGGCACTGGGCTGTGACTCCTCCTCTCATGACAGAATAGTTTAGCGATGTTCAGAGCAGAGAACAAGGGCTCAGGACTCCTGGGTGCTATCCCTGGCTCTGCCACTGAATCCCCAAGAGGCCTTGGGCATGTCACTTCACCCTGCCTCAGTTTCACCCTCTGTGCAATGGGGCTAATGACACTAACCCCCACCTCCGAGTCTGAGGATCCTTGGCTCAGAGGAAATTCCAAGAGCCATTTACGCTGCCTCCCAGTTTGGTGCTGTCCTTCCTGTACATTCGCTTTATTTCAGTGCCTCCTCGAGTTCAGCCAGGCCCCAAGCTTCTGAAGGTGCTAGTGGGTCACACGCTGGACCTGCCGTGCGTGGCTCATGGAGATCCAGTCCCCAAGCTCAGATGGTCCAAGGACGGCAGACCGCTGAGGGTGGGCGACCAGGATTTCCTGGAGGGGCCCGATGGGACGATCAACATCCTGGACATGCGGGTCTCCGATTCGGGGCGGTACCGGTGCCTTGCAGCCAGCAGCGCTGGAGAAGACACCATTGAGTTTGTGGTGGAGGTGCTGGGTGAGTGCTGAATCCCTCGTGCGGGACGCGGCTCTTTCTCTTTTACTGCGCTCCCTGTGGTAAGGTGCTGTAGGTGACAGCTGCCGTGGTAAGGCGTGAACGGGGCCCCACAGTTAAGGGAAGGAGGTGCTGGGGCTTGAGCTGTAGAGCCTGACTCTGGAGCTGGGGCTGTAACAGACTCGTGTTCTCTGGATCAGAGCAGGACTGGCAGCACGCACTGGCCAGGAAGTTACTCAGGAGCAATCTGCAGCTTGGGGTTAAAGGGCCTGGCCTGGGAGGAGAGTGAGGAGTCTCCTCCAGACACAGATTCGGGTTCAATGGGGCCTAGATCCTTCCAAATTCCAAGGTTCCCTTCCTCTCCCTGGCCATGTGGGTGGAAGGTCTGATGCTGCCACATGCCACGAGCAGGTCTTTGTGCTGAACCCTCTTCTGTGACAGAGTGAGCAGAGTGTCTGTCTCAGCCCAGCAGGGTGGGGGCGCCCTTGGAGCCCCCTCCAGAACCTGGTGCCGCATGGATTCTGCCTTGATCCTGGCTCCCGCTCTAGCTCGTTCCAACGTCCATTAGTTCATACCTCGGCTTCTCTTTCCCCGAGACGAGTCTCCACAGGGGCAAGACACTGGGGGCCAAACTCTCCCCTAGGGGATTAGGCCGGAGAGTCACAAACGGGACCAAATGAACCATTGGTGCAACTTCTGTCCCCTCCAGAGCCGCCCTACCTGGATGACAGTGCAGATGTCCTGCTAGAACGAGTGCTCCATGAGAACGTCACCCTGCCCTGCCCTGCCAAAGGTAAGAGACCGACTCCTGGAGCTGGGGATTCTCATGTCAGACAGGCATCATGGACTGGTGGTTAGAGTGCTGGGCTTAAGAGTCAAGAGACCTGGGTTCTAATCCTGATTCTGCTACTGAGTTCCTGGGAAGCTTTGGGCAAGTCACCCCCCCCATCTGTGCCTCAGTTTCCTTATGTGTAAAATATAATATTTACCCACAGTGTAATTCTCTACCCACAGCCCTTTCCCTGTGTCTCAGTTCCCTGCCTGCTGTGTGTGTGATGTTAATAGGGGCTGGGAGGGACTTCCATTCTGAACTGGGTGTTACCAGGTCCATATTTGGGGTGCAGCCATGTTCTCAGCAATCCCCACCATCCTGGAAACCATCCTACCAGGGCTGGCTTTCTGGGCCCTGTGGACGGACAGCTGACTCTTCCATCCCTAGAGCTCCAAGGTGTGTAGATATTGCAATACCCATTTACAGATGGAAACGAGTTGCCCAGGTTCAACCAGCAGGTCAGTGGCAGAGCTGGGAATAGAACCCAGGTCTCCTGAGTGCCACTCCTGTGCCCTTTACCTGCCAGCCCATGCGGCCTCTGACCTCAGATGTTCCAAGGAGTCAGTGAATCAGCTCCTGGCTGCTCAGGGCCCTCCCTGGTGCTGGCGCAGTTTCTGCTCGACGTGGAAGATGCCACTCTCCACACTTAGAGAGGTCTAAGTGCAGGGCCTGACTCAGTCTGAGAGCACACGAGGGGATGGCGAGGCACCTGAATGGCTGGCATTGAAGTTCGTGCGGGTTCTTCGTGGCACAGCTGGCCTGGTCCTCACCTCTAGTCCTTGAGCTCAAAGATGGAGCAGCCGCGGGTCAGTTCCACAGCCAGGAGTACCCAGGGAAACGCAAGAAGCGGGGTTATTCTTACTGCATCCCCATCCCGCCCTGCCTTCTCCCCAGCTAGCTCTTTCCAGATCTGCCCTGAGTTGGTTTTCTCCACCTGCTCCCTGGAAAGCATAAATAACCTGCAGCCATTCGGGGTCTCATTGGGCCTGAGATCTCAGATGAAAACTCCTGCAGTAGCTACAGCTTCCTGACGTCTGGATTGGGAGCGGAGGGGGCAGTGCCCTGATCTCCCGGGATGCACAGGGTCTTGGATGCAGACTGGTGGGTGTTTGTCCCAGGTGGAGCAGCCTCAGGGAACATCCCCAGTCCTGGGATAGGAAGATAGGCAGAAATTGCCCTGGCTTTTCTTTCTTTTACTCCTTCCATCCTTGCTCCTTGCCTTCCGTCTCTCCTTCTGCTGGCTCAGGAGTGAGCTGGGAATCCAGACTCTCGCGCCAGGCATGGTGCTGCTCCTAACTCACCCACTGGGGCAGCCTTAGCTGGAGAGGGCAGAGAAGTCGCCAGTCACAGCAGACAGGATTTATAGTAGCAGGAAGGAGCAGACATTACGGCACAACAGCACAATGTGCCTATTGTCCGGGGCACGTTTGGTGGTGGTCGGTGGAGTGCTGGCAGGCCACATGGTACAGGCTCCTTTCCCTCGTCTCCAGTGGCTTCGATAGGAATCTGGGCACTTCCTTGCCCAGAACAGCCCGTTTGCCTGTCGGAGCAGCTGGAAAGGAGCCAGGCTTGGTGCCTGCTGGGTAGCTCTGCATGGGGGGGGGACGGTACCGTGCTGCGTGCAGGGGAGGTGCCACGATTCGCTCTTGCTAGGAAGATGTGGTCAGTGCAGTGCGAATGTGCAACATCCCCTGTAAGTCGAGGCGGGGTGGGGGTGTCCTTGTAACTGGGTGATAACGGTGCCTCTGGCCTCAGTCAGCCCAGGGTGCAGTCATCACTGCATGGCCAAGGACCGCCCTGGGGGTGGCATGTCAGTCAATGCCCTCTGGGTGGGGTGGGCGTGAGGGGATGTAGCTCCTGGCTGATTTTTCCCCCGGGGAGATTGGTGCTGTTAATTTTCCCTTAGCTGAGCCTGGCACTGCAGGGGAGGGATGGAGCTGGGATGTAAAACTGTACCTGGAGCGCCTCCTTGTGGCTGTCAGCATGCTGCGCACCGATGCTGATTTGAGACCACTGTTCCGACAGTGCTCTGGGAGCAACTTCTTGGTGTGCGAAGCATTTCACGTGTGGGGTGGGCCGGCCACCAAAGGCAGCGCTGAAAGGGGGCACCAGACAGGCACTCAGGAACTGACCTTGAGCAGGGTATGGCAGGCAGGGTAGCCCCATCCAGGAGCTAGCTACCGCCCGAGATAGGACTCAGACTAGACCCCTTGCTCTGAGCACCACCATACGTTTTAGGGGTGTGTATTGAAATCCAAATTTTGCAGGCAGCACCTATTCCTCTAACAGGTGGTACCCACCCTGCAGCTTCTACTTCCCCAAAAGTTGGGGTGTGGGGCTGCGGCAGGGGCATCAAGGAGTGGGGGTGACACGGGGCATCTGCGCGAGTTGCTCTTGCCTAGAGAGAGCTGCAGCTGTCTGGCTGATCCACCCTCCCCTCCTTGGCTATCACATAGGCGTGCCGAAGCCAGCCGTCCTCTGGCTAAAGAACTCTGCCGAGCTCCTGGGCAGCTTGCCGGGCTCCTCGGTGCTGGACGAGGGCTCTTTGGTGATCGGCTCTGTGCTGCCCAGTGACAGCGGAGACTACACGTGCCTGGCGACCAATGAGGCGGGCTCTGTGCAGAGGAGAACCAAGCTCGTGGTTTACGGTAAGAGGGGGCCGCGTGGGTGGAGCAGATCCCAGTGCTGGGAGGGTGCTCGGGTGCAGCAGATGGGGCTCCATACCCGGTCCTGGTGTGCACTCTCTGTTGCCAGCACGGGCAATCCCCCCCGTGGGAACTGAAGGCTGAGTCTGGGCCTGGGAGCAGAGTGTGGACTCCGGTGGGCTGTCCAGAGCTGAGCTGGCGGAGCTGTATGGGGGGAGGGATGTTGGGGCAAAGTCCTAATATTTCTGATCTCCTGGCATCCTGGGGAACATGGGGGTCAGCTCCCTAGAGAAGGCCGCTTGCCTCCCACCCCTGTGCCATGTGCGGGGACGGGAGGACAGGCAGAGGGGTGTCAGGGACAAATGAATTGGGAAGCTTCAGGCTTCACTTTAAAGCCTCATCACCGTGAGCCCCCAGTGCTGGAGCTGAAAGGGGCTCATGGAGAGCTCCTCCTGCAGGTGAGAAGGGAGGAGGCAGGCAAGGCTCCAGAGCCAGGAGATACAGAAACAAACCAGTCTCCTAACTGGGAATGTCTCACTGACTCCTACAGATTCTCACCACATTGGACCCCGGAGGCTGCTCAGCCCCTGAGCTCCCCCACGACCTGCTTTCTGGGCACGCTCAGATCAGGGGGCTAGGATGTGGGTCAGCAAAGAGTCTCTCCTCAACCCCAGCCCCTCACCTCCATCAGTATGTCCTGTCCAGTTGCCAGAATGTGGCAAGGAACTTTTAGCCAGCTCCCCAGGCACTTTGGATGCCCTCTCTGTTCCAGCCAAGGTCACTTCGCCCTCTTTGCTAGCTGGGTGCAGGCAGCTTTCTGATAGGCACAGACCCGTCATTCGTCACCTGGAGAGTCCATTCCCAGACGTACATGGAACGTGTGGGCAAGCCCTCTCCCACTGTGCTGGAGAGGCAGGTGGGCCCCTGGACTGGTGGACGAATTGGTCTCTGCATGCCTGGTGTCTGCCAATGCAGCCGTTTGAGTGGCCATGTATGTCATGCTTTGCTTGGTGTGTGTTCATTTGAAAGGTGTGCACTAGCCCGGTGAGCCAGCTCTGCATTCCTCTGCTTGTTCCTCGCCCGACATGGCTGTTCCTTTCCTTTCACAGCACCCCCTGAGCTGAGAGGTGACGGCCCCAGGAGGAATGTCTCCATCCTGGCTGGCCAGCCCCTGACTCTGGATTGTGATGTTTCTGGCATCCCAGCCCCTACAGTCACCTGGTATAAGGATGGGCAGTTGGTAAGTTTCAGAAGAGAGCTAGTGGACACCTTTGGTGTGAGGAGTGCTGCTGTCCCAGCCCATGATTGGAGAATGGCAGCAGAAGTCAGGTGCTCTGAGCTGGACCTGGGTGGCAGTGGGTAAGGTGCTTCCCACCTTGTCCTACTTCTAGCTATTTCCCCATAGCTCACGGGGAGTGGCAGTCTCCGTTTCCTCAGTGGAGCACAGTCCATCCAGGTCCACAAGGTGCGGAAGGAGGACGCGGGGTCCTACACGTGCAAAGCTGTGAACAGGGTTGGTGAGGCGCAAAGACACTTCCACGTCCTTGTTCTAGGTGAGTCATGGTTCTTAGCCTCCTTCTGTCTAAGGCAAAAGTATCCCTGGTCGTGCCAGTGAAATCTGTTCAGGGACTGATGGGAAAGACACTAATCCCAGTGTCCCAGTCCTCCCACCAGGGCTAACCTGCCAGCCTGCTGACAGTCCCTCTGGGGAAGGGCTTAACTTCCTTGGCAGCCGCTAATCCTCCACCTTCCAAAGCCAACAGGGGTGCCAGGCCACAGGTTGAATCCACGGGGCCAAATTTGGAGCTTGGAGTAAGCAAGTAAGCAAGTCCATTGACTTCCTGAGAGTTGCACCCTCTTACATCAGGTCTGAGTTTGGCCAGGTGCGTAGTGTTCATAAGAATGGCGAAACTGAGTCAGACCAAAGGTCCATCTTAGCCCAATATCCTGTCTTTTGACAGTGGCCAATGCCAGGTGCTCCAGAGGGAATGAACAGAACAGGTAATCATCAAGTGATCCTTTCCCTGTCGCACATTCCTGGCTTCTGGCAAACAGAGGCTAGGAACACCATCCCTGCCCATCCTGGCAAATAGCCATTGATGGACCTGTCCTTCATGAATTTATCTAGTTCTTTTTTGAACCCTTTTATAATCTTGGCCTTCACAACATCCTCTGGCAAGGAGTTCCACAGGTTGACTGTGCATTGTGTGAAGAAATACTTCCTTTTGTTTGTTTTAAACCTGCTGCCTCTTAATTTCATTTGGTGACCCCTAGCTCTTGTGTTATGAGAAGGAGTAAATAACACTTCCTTATCTACTTTCTCAGTGAGAGAGAGTGTTGAATGAATGAGGAGTTAAGGGGGAGAAGCTCTGCTGAGCCTCCGCCTCCTGAGACGCCTGGGAGTGGCTGCACTGCAATAAGGAAGTGCAGCAGTTTTCCACTGTCACCTGCCTTTGTTTTGCTAACCACCACCCCCCCACCCCCATAGGACGCCAGGGCCTGGTTGTTCTCCTTCCTCTCTCTGGGCTGCATTTGGAAGGTGGATGGGAGGAGGATGGTGAAACCAACATGCATCTTGAATGCACCTTATAAACTGTAATAAAGCTGTTAATCCCCTTACAGTGCAACGATCAAATAACCCCTCCCGGCCCCCAGGTCTTCCCCTCACCGCCCGTATCCTTGGCCATTGTCATTTTGGCTCTCCCAGGATCTCCTCCTTCTTTTCCTCCCCTAGTCTCGCCCGTGGTGTACGGCGTGGGGTCGCCCCACGACATGTCGGTGCTGGTGGGCTCTGAGGTGGAGCTGCAGTGTCGGACCACGGGAGTGCCGCTTCCCCAGGTGGAGTGGATGAAGGATGGACAGTAAGTGTCAGGGGACGCAGCCAGCTCAGGTCAGCTTGAGGCTGCAGAAAGCTTGGGTTTAACAGGGGTTGCAAGGTGGGAGCGGGGCCCCGGGTAGGGAGTAAGCTCGGGCAGGCACTAGGGACCCCACACTACATGCAGTTAGAGATTGGGCTCCAGGAGCAGAGAAAGTGCTTTTGGAAACCCGGTGACCTCTCCATCCACTTCTAATGCCACTTCCTCAAAACGTCCATTGCTGAGACCCTCCTTGGCAGTCTTGGCACGGAGGCCAAGGACAGAGCTCTCGCCTCTCCTCCCTGGGGAGGGTTCCTCCTGCTCACAGGCCTGTCAGAGCACACACGATGGGATCCGTGCAAGCTGCGAGCCGTCCTGCAGGCCAGGTTGCCACCAGGGAATAGCTCTGCCGTCACTACGTGACACTGCAGCACATGGTGATGGGTCAGCTTCAAGGGGCAAGGGCCCTGCCCTTTGAGCTGCCGTGCTCTGGAGTTGATCTCGTCCACAAAACCTCGTGATCAGACACCCCCTCGGAACTTGCGAGGTATATGTCAGGGTGGAGACGGATGTGGGGGAGTTTTTGCAACGGCTGCTCCGTGTCTGTGGGCAAACAGAGGGTCTCGGTCTCCAGGATGGTCTATCCAGGGCCTTTTGCTGACACTGCATTTACTGACCAAGGATAAAACCTCCCAGGAGTCACTAGCACCATTGCCCTAAATGCAGCCGGCTCTGCCCTCTGGCTGAGGTCTTATGCCTCGTTCTGATCTTCTGTATCCTCAGGCCTCTTGTCCCGATGGACACCCGGATCCAGCTCTTGGAGCAGAGACAGGTGTTGAGGATCCAGGGCAGCCAGCTGAGAGACCAAGGGAAGTACCAGTGCTTGGCCTTCAACCAGGCTGGCCAGCAAACCAAGACTTTCCAACTGCATGTTTACAGTAAGTTCCCAAAGTGGAATTTCCTCTGCGACCTGCTGTGAGAACTGCAGATAGAAGTAGTGTGAGTGTGACAATAGGTACATCTACACTGCAGGTTGGAGTTAGCCTCCCAGACCAAATAGACGGGCTCGAGCCAGTGCGCTAAAAGTAGCAGTGTGGACATGGTGGCTCAGATGGCAGCTGGGGCTCTCAAGCCCTCTCGACCCCCAGGGTCTGAGCTCAGGTGGTCTTGGTGCGCTAGCTCAGGGCTGAGCAAACTTTTTGGCCTGAGGGACACATCTGGGCGTGGAACTTTTATGGTGGGCCATGAATGCCTGGGGGAGGGAGGGGGACTCTGTGGGGTGTAGCATGGGGGGTCCTCTAAGGGATATTACCAAGGATTCATGGGGTGTGGCGCAGGGGGAGGGGGGCTCTACGGAGCGGTACTGGGGACTCCTAGGGGCCCTGCTGGCAGTGACACCAAGGCTGCTGGACCAGGCCCTGCTATGAGCGGAGGCATCGTAGCTGGGATGGGTGCGGCCACTGGGCGGTTTCGAGGCTCTTGAGGGTGGGGCTGTAGGAGACTGGGAGGGGATTGGGCATGCTGCCACGTGGCGGGGAGGTGTTCCAATCCCGGAAACAGCGCCATGTGGCTCTGCATGCCGGAAGATGGTGCTCATCAAGGGAATTGTGAGTCGGGGGCTGGGGAGCACCAGGCAGGCGGAGCAGGGCAAGCCCCCGATGCACCCAGAGAGAAATTATCTCCCCCAATCTCTTCGTCCATGGTCCTTGAGGCCAAGTCTAGTTGAAGTAATTGACGATCCAGTTATGCGTTGCCCCTTCGAGCTAACAGTGGTGGCAGTGGGCCATGTGCCTGTTGTCTGCAGATGCTCATTGCTCTTCATCTGTGTGCTGATCGGTACATTCAGGGTGGGTGAGAAGCCTTTATGGTGTTACCCAGTGGGTGACAGCTGCACCATGCCAATGCGCTGCCTTTAATGGAAGTCTCCTTTACTCCCCTGTTTCCTCGCCAACAACCTCAATCCCTGAGCCTCCATCCTTCCCTAACTGCTTCCGGGGCCAGAAAAGAGCCAGGTGTGTTACGGGGGCTCACCTGCTCTAGCATCAGGCATGACCACAGAGTACATAGGGGTTTGGGTACCCAGGTCACTGCTGGAGGCAGAATGCAGTGGCCCATTGGTCCAACCTAACTGTGTGTGAGCTTCCTTTCCATGCTGCCCTGCCCCCTTCCAGTGGTAAGAGTCCTTCTTTCATCAGACCAGCGTTACTTCTGTAGGAGTTGCTTGGCATAGTCGACCCTGAAAAGACCAGGTGTGAACGTGCCACGGCTTCCAGGTGACAGTGCCCTCGTGGGCCGCTCTGCCCCAGGAGCTGGAGGCAAGGACACTGTGGAACCTCCTCTGCCCAGCCCCTCCAGTGGGAGCCATGCAGCCGCCTCTCGGGGTGTTCATTCTCCCCCGTGTTTCACTCTCCGCATTCATTCGCATTTTCAGCTCCACCCACCATCCTGGGGTCCAGCGAAAGGGCGGAAGTCGTGGGCCTGTTCAACCGCCCCGTTGGGCTCCGGTGCGAGGCTCGGGGCTCGCCGGCTCCCAGCATCACCTGGTTCAAAGACAAGCGCCCCATCGTCTCCAGCGCCCGGGCAGCCTACACCGATGGGGGGAGGGGCCTCCAGCTGAGCCAGGCCCAGGTGTCCGATGCTGGGCTCTATGCCTGCCGGGCCACCAACGTTGCAGGGGTGGCAGAGAAGGCTGTGAGGCTGGAGGTGTATGGTAAGGCTTCCTGAGGCGCGCGGTCCCCGGCCTGACATGCTCGGAGAGGGGTAAGGGGGAGGGGGATGCGCCACTCGTTCTCCCCAGCGGCTTGGACTGTACAGCAATTGCTCCCCGCTGGCTCACAGCACCGGCTGGAGGGCCAGGGCTCTGTCAGTCGCAGGCCCATGGTTGCCATGGCCAAGGGGAGCCGCGGGTGCCTCTCCCGTCGTGCTCGCCGGCTCCTCCTACAGCTCGCCCCGAGTCCTGCAGTGACACGTGTGCTGCTGTCTTCCTGGGCCTCTCCCCTCATCGATCCCTTGGACCACCTCGGGCACTTGAGCCGAGCTGTACCGTGTGTGGTCTCAGGCCCATCCGGTCCCTCTGCTTCCCCAGCGCAGAATCCCACCATTCCCAGATCATCCCCCCGCTCCCGCAGAGGTAGCATGCTGGTAATGCAGCACCATGTCTCCATTCCACGTACCCAGTGCTAATGCCAGCTGTGTCTTCCCTGCCCCTGCAGTGCCACCTGATATTGATGGCGACAGCCCAGAAGGCCGGACGGTGGAAGCAGTGGTGGGCCAGCCATTGGCCTTGGAGTGCTCAGCCAGCGGCCAGCCCCCGCCTGCCCTCTCCTGGCTCAAAGACGGCCTGCCACTGGCCAGAAGCAATGGGACGCAGATCCTAGGAGGCGGCATGGTGCTGAGGATCGAGAGGGTCTTGGAAGGCTCAGGGGGGACCTACACCTGCTTAGCTAGCAGCCCGGCAGGGGAGAGGGCAATCCAGTATTCGGTGGTCGTTCGGGGTAAGCTGCTGGGCGACCAGGAGGGATGTCAGTGATGCTGCAGGACTGGGGGAGCTGCACAGCGTTCTTAGGGGGCGGTGACCTGCTATACCATGATAGGGCCACGGCCAGGGGCAACATGTGCTGCCTGGTAGCCACCGTGGGCAGGGCATGGGGAAGGGCTGCACCAAAAAGCTTTTAATGGATTTGCCATTTTGTCATGTGTTTCACTGAGGCCCCCTGGCTGGTCCCAGATCCCCGGGGATGCTGACTGTGCCCTCCGGGCCCCCCAGCTGCTCCTGGATCCTCAGGGATGCTGACTGTGCCCCCTGGATCCCCGGGGATACTGACTGAGCCCTCTGGGCCCCCCAGCTGCTCCTGGATCCTCAGGGATGCTGACTGTGCCCCCTGGATCCCCGAGGATACTGACTATGCCCTCCGGGCCCCCCAGCTGCTCCTGGATCCTCAGGGATGCTGACTGTGCCCCGTGGATCCCCGGGGATGCTGACTGAGCCCTCTGGGCCCCCCGGCTGCTCCCGGATCCCTGCGCATGCATTCTCCGCTATGTCAGGGCCCCAGTCTGGGTTGAGGGTGAGCAGGATGCCTGTTACTCTCTGCTGACTTTTCTTTTGTGCTTTCTTTTTCCAATCAGCTCCTCCTCAGCTGATAATTGGCGAGGGGGAAGGTCATGTGATAGCAATTGTGAATGACTCCCTGAGGATTTCCTGCCATGCCACAGGCTTCCCTGCCCCCAGGGTCCAGTGAGTACAGAGATGGAGGGTGCAAGGAAACCCCTTTCTGGGGTCTGGCACGGTCTTCCTGAGGCTTCTTTCTGGGCCTCTTAACCCTTTGAGCACTGGACTGTAGAGCAGGCTCTCAAAGGAATGCAGGATGTGCGGCATCTGCTCTCCATATTTGGGGGTGTCTCTTTGTGGTTAATAGTATTGGGGAGCTGGTGGGAAAACCCCACGGGGGATGGAGGAGCAAAAGCTCTGAGCCGTTACCCCTGGATTTTCCTTCTATTCAGTGGCTCCCCTCCCCATCCACTGCCCCACTCCTCTCTAGTTTGGGGTATAAACTTGCCCCTGCTTGCACCACAACTCCATGGCAGTTCTACCTTAGTGCCATCCCCCCCCGGGTGGCAGGAATTGTGCTGAATACACCAGTCATCTGCCAGCTGGGGAAGCTGAGGGAAACTGCTCGTGCATAATATGGCGAGTTGTGCTGATTCACCCTCCTCTCCCCCAGTAATTCCCTCTTTCCTGGGCCCAGCAGCCGGCGGTTTGCAATGCGAGGCTCTACGCTGAAATATCCGAGGGGATGTGAGGATGCTTCACCTGTAGCAAACTCTGCTGGCTGCTCCATGATCCCAGCCCCTGATGCCACTTCTGCTCCCTGTTCCTCTGCTGATTGCCTTGCCTGGTGGGCGACAGGCCTCCTTCTAGGCGGCGGGTGGGGGAGCCGCTGTTCTTCACCTGGTAAGAACTCGCCTGTCATTCCCTCTGTCCCAGGTGGCTGAAGAACGGCCAGCCACTCGAAGAGCTGGACGGGGTGGTGATGCCAGAGGATGGAAGGATGCTTTGGATTCCCCATGCGAGGCTCCGCGACGGCGGGCTCTATGCCTGCGAAGCCGGCAGCGAGGTGGGCAGAGCCAGAGCAGAGGTGCGGGTATCAGTGCAAGGTGAGCAGGACTCTCCCGAGCCGCCTGTCGGAGAAGCACGTCCCAGGCTTCGTGCTGGGAAAGAGATGGGAGCATCTGGCTGGGAAGCAAGGTCTCAGCCAGCCTCCTTGGGGTGCTGCATCTCCAGGGTCACAGGTTCAGCAATGAGCTTGGCTTCTGCCCCAGCCATTCGGCTCTGTGCTCCTGAAGGAGGTGGCACTGGTTGGCTCTAGACAAATAGTGCCTGTGGGCAGGTCACTGGGTGCACCAGGGTCTCCTGCTGGAGGACTGGGGTGGCATTATCACCTGCCCCCTGGGAGGCCAGGAATAAGCACTGCTTCAGACACAGGCCCCCAGGAGGTGGAGGGCGGCGGGAACAATTACCAGGGTAAAGGCAGGGGGGTCTGGTGAGTTCCATCGGATCCATCCTCATATATGAAGGAGGCTGCAGGCAAAGGTTCAAGTGGCTGAAGGGGGGCTATGACAGACCCACTAACACCACATCTCTGCACATACACCTCCCCCTGGGTGTGACTGGTATGTGCCCACGTGGTGCCATGCCCCCCTCTCCCCCTTCTCTTGCCAGAGCGCCCGTCAGTCCGCGTTGTGGGTGGAGAGGATCTCAGCGTTGCCTTTCGTCACTCGGTGGCTGTTCAGTGCCTGGCCACCGGAGTCCCCGCACCCAGCCTCAGCTGGTGGAAGGATGGAATTGCTCTGCAGGCAACGGGCAGCCTTCTGCGGGTAGGGTGGGTGCAGCTGTGGCCCAGACCAGGGGGACGGATGTGAGTGAGAGGCAGATGTGATGTTGCAAAGATCACGTGTGACTGTGCGAGTCCAAAGTAGGCATGTTGCGATGGGTGTGTGTGTTTGTGTGAGTGCGCGTGTGCGGAAGGGCTGCTGCTGTGACGGTGCGCTGGGTGAAGCTGTTGGGGTGTGGGTGTCTCATTACACTAGTGCAAGACTTCAACAAGCCCTGAGGGTATTTCCTCGGTCAAGCGAATGGAGCGCTGCCGGGAGCTGTGTCTAGTGGGGCTGTACCAATTGCTTTGCATGCCCTGTAGTGTCCTGTCACCTCTGGGACCAAACTGGGCTTCGGACAGCTGAAAACAAGCATGGTCTCAGCCTAGTGCATGTTGGGCAAATGCCAGGTCTGTCTCCGAGAGCTGGACTAGCAGGGGGTTGGAGTCAGGCTGGGGGTGCTAGAGCTGTGGAGGAGCTCAGGGCTGGCACAGCAGGGAGCTGTGCGTTCAATTGGAGGCAGGGCTGTGGGGGAAGGAGAGCCGGCTGAACAGCCGTGGCACAGAGTTGCTGCCCTGAGTGTGACCATGCTCGCGGAAAGTGTGTCTGTGTGTGGCATGACTCTAACCATGGACTCCCTCCTGTCCTCCCCGTAGATCGAGAAGGTGGACGTGGTGGACGAAGGGGTTTACTCGTGTGTGGCCACGAACCCTGCAGGGGAAGGGAGGCGAGACGTGAGGCTGAAGGTGCTGGGTGAGGAGCCAAAGATGGGATGGGCTGCACCCAGTGTTCTAGCCACCGGCTCCATCCTGGCAATTGGCTCGCTGAGCTACAACCTGCCCAAAGAGCTACCCCCAGGCCTGAGGACAAACCAAACCGGATCAGTCTCTTCCCTTCCCCCATCCTCTCTCTTTCTTAAGTGAAAATGACTCAGCAACTGCAATGTTTGCTGTTTTCCATCCTGCAACCTCTGTGTGTTACCAATAATCATTAACCCTGCTAGGGCCCTGGCGAGGGGGATGGTGTTACCTCCCGTTTCACAAAAGTCACAGTGACCTGTCCAATCAGTGGCTGTGCTGGGTGAAGAACCCAGGAGTCCTGGGACTACCAGCCTCTGGTTCTAACCACTAGATGGCATTCCCTCCCACAGCTGGTTATGCAACCCAAGAGGCCTGGCTCCCAGCCCCTTGCTCTGTCACGGCACAGCTGTGTGCATAAAATCTCACCCTCCCAACCTCCTCCCTCCCCGTGCTGCCTCTGGCAACGCCCGCGTGGGGCTGCGCAGAGCCACCGGACTGACGTGATGTTTCTTTACAGTGCCCCCAAACATTGAACCCGGAGAGGTGAACCAGACCGTCCCTGAGAACTTCCCAGCATCCTTTGAGTGCCTGGCCTCTGGAATGCCCACTCCTAGTAAGGCAACTCCGCTCCCTTTGGCTCGTCTTCTTTCCAGCGTTCGTCCATTTGCCTGGCCTGGTTTCCCACCCCATCTCAGCCCTCTCTGCTCAAATCTAGACCGGTCGCATGGGACTCCTCCTCCCTGTTGTGGTTCTACCCTAGAGCCCACAGCTAAAGGGACTCCATTTTATTGTTTGTAGTAGGGCACTGCCCATACCCCAGCTCACCTGGGGTCCCTGCTGTACAAATGTGCAGTCAGACTCTCCCTGCCCCAAAGAACCTAAAGCGAAAATGGGCAAGACAGACAAAGGATTGTTGTGGGGAACTGAGGCACAGAGAGACCAAGGCTGGATTTTCAAAGGAGCCAAAGGGAATTAGGCACCCAAACCCCTTTGAATTACAGTGGATTTGAGAGTTTCCCTTGGGCATGCCCTTGACTATCACCGCCTAAGTGACTTCCCCAAGGTCACACAGAGGAGTCGGTGCCAGAGCTGGGGACTGAATGCAGATCTGCCATGTCCCAGCGCACTGCCTGACCTACGCGACCATCCTCCCTTCAGGGGTTGCCTGCCTCAAGGCTTGTGGCACTGCAGTTGGACTGCCAAGCCCCCCAGAATCAAATGCAAAGCCCTCTCTTCAGACAGATCTGAGAAAAGCAGCCCAGATTGGCTTGCACAGCCCCTGGTTATCGCAGACACCTTCCTACTAGAGAGGCAATGTCTCTTCCGTCACGGGCCCTCCTCCTTGCCCTGCTTGGGACTTTTTGTTGCTGTTGTATTAGTACAACAAACAAATACAAAGAATATAATGGGGAATATGAAGCCAATGTAACGGAGGTGGCAAACGGTTTAAACCACAGACAAGGCAGGTCCATGGGGTGGTGCAGGTGGCAGGGCCACTAACTCAGCCCACGTCCTCCTGCTTCCCTTTTCAGACGTGTCCTGGTACAAGGGGCCCCAACTTCTCTCGGCCAGTCCAGGCCTTGTCCTGTCGGGCGATGGGAGGCGCCTGCAGATCAAGCGGGCTCAGGTCTCGGACGCGGGGAGCTATCGCTGCGTGGCATCCAGTGTGGTGGGCAGCAGCGAACTCCATTACAGCCTGCAGGTGACTGGTGAGTGACCTGGTGGGCAGGGAAGGCACCAGCGGCCTCTGGTCTTGGGGTCTCCCATCACTCAACGGACTCCCTGGTCCATGCCCGCCATCCCTCCCTGGCACTCAGTGGCACGTTCCTTTACCCATGTAACAAAATCTCAGTGAGCAGAACTGGGGTCAGAGCCGAAGCAAGAGGGTTTGTCTAGAGTGCTGGGCAATTCAGAGCTTGGCCGTTCTAGGCCATGTGATTAAACCACCCCATGTCCATCCCAGCAGTGACTGTGTGCTGTCCCAGAATGCCTTGCACCACCCAGCAACTTCAGGTAACCCCACACAACACTCCAGTACCATCTAATGCATACTAATGTAAGGCATGGCAGTCTCGCCACATGACCCCAGAGCAGGGCCTGTCACCTCGCCGGGCCCCACAGAACCCCCAGCTCATTCAAAGTCTTCGAGCTCTAGCGGGAGACTTTGGCCTGGGATCCTCCGTGGCTCTCACTCCGCTAGGAGGCTTTCACTCTGGAGGAAGCACAATCCAGCCTTTCCCTTGCTCCAGCCTGGACACTGAACACCTCCCCCTTCAGGGCCGGAGCCTCCCCTTTCTCCCCTCCACAGCCTAGTACCAGTGATGGGATTTTGTTCACCCCACTGGGAAGTCCCAGTGGAAAGGATCATGCCAACAAACCACGTTATTCTGGGTGGTTCTGCCCACCCCACCTTTCCTTTGCCCATGCTCATGTCCTGGTGTTTCTGTGAGGCTCAGCGCATGACTTTGGCCTCCCCAGTGCCTCCCCAAATCACCTACGGCCCCAGCCTTGTCACTGCGTTGCTGAGCGAGTGGGTGGAGCTGGCTTGCGAGGCTGCAGGGATCCCTGCCCCGACGCTGGTGTGGCTGAAAGACGGCAATCCCGTTTCCAGCACGGTGCCCGGGGGACTACAGGTCAGTGTGGACGGCTAGCTTAGAACCAGCAGAAGGGACTGTCTGGGTCCTTCCTGGCACCAGGCCTGTGCTCCGAGGCCCCTGTCACCCAGAGCACAGCAGTCTGTTGGAATTTGCTGCTCTAGTGGGGCTGGGCAAAGGGCCACGGGGCTGCCTCCCCTGCTGCTCCCATCCCTCCCTGGTGCGGAAACTTGGGAGCTGATGGTGGGGGAAGTGGAGTTCTCTCGCCAGGGCATGGGTGCCAGTTGGTGAGGACAGGCCTTAGTGCAAGCCCCCGGCTTGTGCAGCTCTGCAGTTCCCCATCCCGGTGCTTGGGGAGGCAGGATGCTGAGCAGCAGGCTGGAAGCTCCCCTCTGCTCACTGATCCCTTTTTGCTTTGTTTCTGGGGACGGCGCAGATCCTGTCCGGGGGACGCGTCCTCTCCCTGGCCAGCGCGCACCTCTCGGACGCGGGGACGTACTCCTGTGTGGCCATCAGTGCCGTGGGAGAGGATAGGTGGGATGCTGTGCTGCGGGTGCAAGGCAAGTATAGGCCTCTCTGACCCCCCACCCAGGCTGAGGAATCTGTCTCAGACTGCGATTCCCCCCTCCCCGCACCTCACCTCCTAGCGACTCCCTCCCGTGTTTGCTAGAGCTGCTGCTGCTCTGCAGCTTACGACGATTAGGGAAGCCAGTCTGTCTGTTTGCTAAAGCCCTGTAAATATAAGGTATCGTCAAACCCCATGTATGGTGACTGCAGGGCCACCCGCTTCTCAGGGGCTCTGTCACAGGCTGGTCCTCAGCCCTGCACGGGGGCTTTTCCCAGGGCTTAATTTGTGCCAGGGCTGAGCCCCGGCGCCCCTGGGGCCCGGCCCTTCCGAGCCCCGGCGCCCCTGGGGCCTGGCCGTGTCAGTTATGAAAGTAAAAAAATGGCTTGAGCTCCAGTCCCTAATTGCTTGAGCCCAGGCACCTCTTTCATTACTGATTAAGCGCTGGCCTTTCCGCATTACGGGTCAGGGTATGGGAAGGAGGCGGGAGCGGAGGTTTGGAATCTACTGGTGTGGTCGTTCAGTTGCCCTGCTCCTGCATGTTGGCCTCATGAAGGAGCCATTTCCCCGTTGATTTTACCCCAGGGTGGTTTCCTTTCAGTGCCCCCAAATGACCTTGGTGAGGAACTAAATATCTCAGTCATCATTAATCGGTCTGTGAGCCTGGAATGCCAGCACCACGTGGCCCCGTCTCCCGTGCTCCGCTGGCTGAAGGAGGGGCGCCCTCTCCCGCAGGACCCCGGAGCCCGACTCTCTGCGGACGGGGCCGTGCTCCAGGTGACTATTCTGGCCGGTGCTGAGTCGGGAGGGGATGCAGAGAACTTGGCCCTGCAGTAAATGTCTCTGTCCCCTGTATGCCTGGCTATGGCTCATTGGCTCTCCCCTACCTGGCCTTGGCAGGGAATTCCACTGCCCATGAGAGGAGTGGCTCGGAGTCACGGAGAAATGGGCCTACCCCCGTCTCGCCCAGGCTGTGTTCCTCAGGCGTGAGAGCCCTTGTGCCGACTCAGCACTTCCCTTGCCCCTTGAGTCCGCTGGGCCCAGCTCGAAAGGCTGCACCAGAACGGAGGGGCTTGTTGCCAGGAGCAACCTGGATGATGGGCCTGGGCTGCGAGCGGCCTTTGGCCCTGCTGCCGGGCTGGGCGTGCGTTTCTGGTGCTGCTGCTGGGCGAGTGGCGTGCTGCTTGCCCGTCTCTCGATCCCACTCCAGCTCTGCTTGCTTTGACAGATTGAGCACGCTCAGGCGCGAGATGCAGGGAGATACACGTGTGAGGTGTCGAGCCGCTTGGGCCGGGCGGAGAAGCGCTACAACCTCCATGTCTGGGGTAAGCCAAGTGTTGGCCAAACATGGGAGGGGGACAAAGATCCCCTGGAGGGGCGTGAATATTGCCTGGCCCCATGGCCTAATGTCACTCTCTGTGAGAGTTCCTCCATCTTAACCACACGGCATAATACAGCCACCTCTTACAAGGGTCAGGAAAACAGCAGCAACTGTGTTGGATTTTAAGAGCCTACAGGCAGCTTTTGTTATCTTAAGTAGAGCCGTGGGTGCTCAGCTGCCCAGAAATTCAAGCCCCACGCCTGTAAGTTTGGGTCTCAGAACTTGCTGAGAAGGAGAAATCCCTTTGTCCCTCCCCACTCCAGCTGTCCCAGCCTGGATGCTATTAGTGAGGGCGGGGTGTGTGCATCTTGGATCCACTTTATCAGGTTATGTCCATTCCGTGAAGGCAGTTCAGTCTGTAACACACACACCCCATTCCCAAAGGTGGGGAATGATACCTATTTTCCACCTAACGGCCTGTGAAACCTTGTGTAAAACCATTCCAGTGTCCTGTCAATCCGGGTGCGCTTGCTGTGCAAGGAGACTGCATCCCTTTGGGATCTGCCCTGGCAATGATAAAATCCTTCTCTTACACACGAGCACACCCTCTCCCAAAATACAGCCCTCCACAGTGCTCATGTGCAGTTCCTCAAACACACTTGCTTGCATAACCTCACGCTAAGCTTTCTGAAGCTGGATTATCTCGCTAACACATGGTTTAGTTGCTTCTTTGTTTTTTTAATTTTAGAAGTCTGTGGTCTGTTATTACTACTTAAAATAGATATTTCACACGCACCAAACTACTCTGAAAGAATCTTATTAAAATTGCAAAGTCAAGCACCCAAAAGTTAGGAAATGCCAGAATTGAGGCTGGCTGTGCAACATTTTTCCATAGCTTTGTCCTTGAGGACAGCTAAGCCATTCTGGCTAAAATTACCAATAATAATAATTAATAATAATCAGCTGGAGGCAAACACCTGACATGAAAAATTTCAGCCCAAATGATTGAAGACTGGGAAAGTTTTAAGCAACTGAAAACAGGGCTGCCTGCCCTATCTATAATAGTGTGGCTGGCCAGTCTAACTGTTCTTTAACCACATGGCTGGCACAGTACACTTTCTGTACTGTCGTATGCTGTAGGAGAGTTGTATGATTGAGAATACTGCTGGTTTTTAATAGCTGGAAAGTTGAAATTATTCTTTCCACATGGATCAAAATTGCAAGTCTGTGTGACTGACAGTGGCACTTGTGATTAAATGTGTGTGATGCTGGGCAGGTTGGTTTCCCATCAGGGCAACGGGCAGGGGTCACGTGTTTCTCGTTGTTCTCCTTTGGCCAAACCCACCTCCTGTAAGCCAGAAAGTAGCAAACAGAGTGAAGTCCCCTGGGAAGCTAGCTAGCATCACATACCACTGCTTCTGTAGCATGTCTGATGCCCCCTGCACTCAGTTATATCCTTCTTTTGTCCCGTGCAGTTCCCCCCTCGTTCTCCTCGGAAGAGCCTGCTGCCCTCTCTGTGATGGAGGGACAGTCCGTCAGCCTGTCCTGCGAGTGCAGCGGGATCCCCTTCCCCACCCTCACCTGGGAGAAAGACGGTAGGGTTGTGTTCATATCTTCGCTCCTCCCCAAGAAGATGTCACCTAGCAGGGCTACCAGCTCTTCAGTGTTAGTCCAGCCAGCTAGACAGCATGGTTCTGAGCCAGTGGGCTAGAAGGTCCCAGGCTGGATTTCAAAGCCGAGGATACACATTGATTTAAACCTACTTAGACTTGTGTTGGCATCTCCTTCTTGTCTACAAGGAGAAGCTGCCCCTTTTGGGAAGGCTGCATCTGCCTCAGAGGCAATTGCGGGTTTGTCTCCTTGGAGAGAAGCAGGCAATTCCATGTAACCACCATCTGACCCTCTGTAGGACAGTGTGCCTCGGAGCTAGTGCTGCCAGGAGTCTTAGGGGAGACTTTTGTTTTCTTCCCCCACCCCACCTTTCAGGTACGCCCCTTGCCATGGAGCCTGGACGCCCCGAGCGTATCTCCGCAGGAGGCAGGCTGCTGTACATCGGGAAGGTGCAGACAGCAGATGAGGGATCTTACACCTGTGAGTGCAGCAATGTGGCTGGCAGCAGCAGAAGGGAGCACCGGCTGGAGGTGGACGGTGAGTCGGAGAGGTGCTGGGGGAGGAGTGAGGTTTTATACTACAGGGAGCCGAATCTCTGCGTGGAGAATAACAATAAGAGTTCCAGTGTAAGTCCGTCGTCGTTAGTGGTTTTGGGGAGCATGAGTGGCTTCTCTCATTTCTCCTGCCCAGGTGTGGCCCTTGGAGACACCATGTCCCAGCATGCCGTGCTCCATCGTGATCCACACTTCGTATGCTGGACCTATGGTCTCTGCAATCTACACCTCCCTGGTGAGGAGGGCAGCTATGATCTGCAAAACTAGGTGCTGCCCTTGGGTTTCTGGCAAGCAGCCAGTGTGGGCTCAGCTGGGCAATCTTTGGGAGCCACTGGTCCAAAGCAGCTGTGTGATTTTGAGTATTTCAAGACAGCTGGTGGTCAGTGAACCCTACCCCAGAGTCTGGATTGCCTTAGTATTCGGCATGGCTCATAGCTGTCCTTTGCTGGTCCAGACCAATCGCTTGCTGCCGTTAATATCCTCGTGCAGAAAACCCAGGAGGAGTTGAATCCCAACAGGTCGGTGCAGTGTCTCTGCCTTGTGCTCTTCTCACCTGCAGTTCTGCCAGTGATCAAAGGCAGCGGCGAAGCCCCAAAGAAGATTTCCGTGGCCAAGGCTGGTGAGATTACACTAGAATGTGAAGCTGGGGGATCACCGCAGCCAACAGTCACATGGATGAAAGATGGGCAGCCTGTGGTGAATGGGGAAGCGCTTCTTCTTAAGGACCAGGGGTGGAAGCTGCATATTCAGAGGGCGCAGGTCACCCAGGCAGGCCGCTACACCTGCCTAGCGGCCAGTGCAGTTGGACAGGTGGAGAGGACGTTTGATCTTGCTGTGCATGGTAAGGATGTGGGCAACAGCTTTGCTCTTGTTTCTGGGACCTTGGGGAAGAGGGGTCTGAGAGCGGGGATCAGGAGAATTGTGATGCACTGGGAAGTTCCACCGTACACATGATAGAGCTTTAGGTGTGAGGATGAGATAATATTATCAGGGTGAAAAGTTCTGTGTAAGCTTTAGGCATTGTTACTGCAATGGCCACCCCAGCAACTAGTGGCAGGGGGTTTAAATGATGGGGTGAACAACAAGGAGACAAAGTCATCTGCTTTCCCTGGACTGTGTGAACGAAGCTTTCAAACAGTCAAGTTCCTCCGGGGAGTTGGGTCACCTGCCTGGCTGCGTGTGCACTTGTCATCCCTGTAAACTCACATTTGGATTGGCAGCTACATTCACAGTGAGCTGCTCTGTGGCACAGATCTGGGTCCTGAAGGCACCATGGAGGCAGGCTTATTTTTTGGGCATACCTCCTTGTGCCCCTGTTTTGAACGTGGGTCCGTAGTTTGAAGGCAGGGATAAGCTGGATTTCCTAGGGCCCCCATTTGCTTATTTTCTTGCTTCCATGGAGACTGCTTTGTAAATGAAAGACGATCCCTTTGTCTCTCTAGTTCCCCCTGAGCTTGTTAGGGGAGCAGGGTCAGTCACCAATGTCACTGTCTCTTTGCATGGCGCCCTAACTCTGATCTGCGAGGCCTCAGGCGTCCCGCCCCCATCGGTCAGCTGGTCCTGGGAGAACTCTCCCATCATCCCTGGCGAGCACACACGCCTGTTGTCAGGTGAGGCATTCATGAGTAATCATTGCTGGGAGGTTTATTCTGGCTGGCTAGCAACCTTGGAACTCAGGGTTTCGCTATGGGGAAATTGACCAGAATTGCTATGGGGCAATGGTTGCTCCGGGATAGCTCATGGAATAACACAGGGAGCTACCCTGGAATAGCTATTGCTGAATAGCTTATTCCTCCATAGTGATTTTGGTCAATTTCCCTACATAGACAAGCCCTTAGACAATCACACTCCAGAGCTGGGAGCCTGTAGGTCACTGCTAGGCTGGGGGTTTTTGGCTCACGCAGCCAGTGTCTCTTGGAGTCACTAGGGGTTGGGCAGGATCCCACTGAAAATGTCTTTAATAAACAAAAGCAAATATGTGGTTTGTGAATGGAAGTGACAGGGGCCTCTGTGGATGCTCTTAATGCTTCCAAGGATCCTCTGACATCTCTGCCAGCGTGTTAGCAACTTTTCCCTGGAAAGCACCAGAGATACCAGGGGTGGAGGGAGGGGGGGGAAGGGGGGAGGGAAGCAGGTCTAATTACCACTCAGCGTTCAAACTGGTGCACAGGGTTTTAGCTGCCTGACTCATTCAGCAATGACAGGATTTTCTGCTAATTTAACCCGCGGGAGCGAGATTGTCTGACTTGTCCAATGAAAAGTTGTCCTCATGAAGGCTATGTCCCCACGAGGAGTGAAGGGTGCGTTCTTTATGAGAAGACAGCTACCCTAGTGGAGACCTAGCAAGTGCTAGCTGTGTCTCAGTGTGGCCGGTTGGAATAAACCCTAGCCGCCCCCACACACACTCAGGGTTACCTCAGCCAGCTCCACTAAGGCTTCCTGCTGCGATTGCGCTCTCGTTGTAAATGCTGCTTGTTCCCCAGTGAAGACAAACCCTAAGGAGCAGCGTGTCGGCATGCTGCCCTGGGAGTAGCTTGAGGAGGGAATTGTGACTTGGAGAGAGACGATCTCGTCCCTACTCCCTTCTTGCTCCCAGAGGGTGGTAATCTGTTACTGGCCTTCACTCCGCCTGCCCTGCCCTGCCATCCCAGCCCAGTATTCAGTGCCTAGTTGCTATGGAGACTGAAGCTATACGGAGAGAGACCCTGGGTTGTATTTGTAGGGTAGACCCACCCTCTGTGTGGTCTGAGGAGCTACTTGTGAGGAAAGAGCACTCGAGAGGATGCCATGTTTGGTTGGACTCCCTGCTGGGGTTAGTGGATACTCCTAGTTGGCTCTACTCTGATAGAGGGGCAGGAGAGAGCACTGTGTAGACCCCTCACGTGTCCTTGTAGACCTGAGGAGGGTGCTCTGATGCTGTGGTGATGAGTGAATGAGAGAGCTGTGACAGGCCAGCTCAGGCGATGTTGGAGACTTGCTAGGACAGGGCAGAAGCCCTGGACCAGGATGTAGTCACTGGTAATGCAATTTCTTTGTTCTTTGCCACCGTGACTTTTTCCCTTTATTTCCAGGTGGATGGATTCTGAGGCTAACACGCATGCGAGCCCAAGACGGAGGCCTCTATTCCTGCATAGCTAGCAATGCGGCTGGGGAAGCTAGGAAGGATTTCAGTGTGGAGGTCCTAGGTAAGGATGAAGCACTGGGTCAGAAACGCTGTAGATACCTGAGTTATTGCTCTGGGACCTGTCACCATTTCCTCTGTCCGCTTGGTTTTTAATGCTCTGCCTGCTACAAGGTTTCCAGTGGGGATTCTCTGACGTAGACGAGAAGCTAAGTGCTATGCTCACACAAGCCCTTGGGATATGCCCTTCATGTACAACAATCCCCAAATCCTTTGCTCTAAGTGGCTAGAAAGTGGTTTCTTGTCTCTCTTGGTGCGGTTGGACTCCTGGCGAAAGAGTCATCCTGTCTTCCCCTCTCTTTCTCTTTGGCCTTCTAGTTCCTCCCAGCATCGAGAACGCGGGCGAGGAAGACAGAGGTCAAGTGCCTGAGGGTCAGTCGGTCAGCTGGTCCTGCATAGCCACAGGTGAGTGTCCCAAATCCCGGCTGGGAAAAAGCAAGAGGTGGTTTTAACTCTAGGGCTCTGAGTGGGTAATTATCATTTTGCTGCCCAGCATCTAAGCAAGGAGTAGGCTCTTTTTAAGCGACTTAGCCATCCATGTGCATTTGAGTCCTTTTTCCCGTTAGGGAAAATAACTTGCCTATATCCTGGGCTCCCATGTACTGCAGAGCTGGCTGCATTGGAAATGCCTGGATAGAACCACCATCCTGCTGCCACACTTTTTTCTTCTTTCCTCTGGTAACAAACACGGGAAGATGCATGTTCCGTAACTCTTCAGGGAGCTGATCCCTCCATTCCGGGGAAAGAGACGGAATATGGCACGTGGGTACCATTTATCAGGGTGAAACTTTGATACCAGAGTAAGGTAGAGATGGGAAGTCCTGCCTCATCACAGTGAAACCTTTTGGCCATATGTAGGCCTGGAAGAGGCCTCCTGGATCATTGAGTCCAATATCAGCTATCTGCGTCATACAAACCCATTCGTACACTTATCAAGCTCCATCTTAAACTATCTCAGCTGTTTGTTCCCACTGCTCCTATTGGGAGGCTGTCCCAGAATTTCACTGCTCCAATGGTTGGAAACCTCCCACCCTGAATTTACACAGGGCCAGTTTATCCCCGTTGCTCTTGTGGCTCATCCAGCACCCTCTGCCAGCTACTGAGGCTCTCTTCTTAAATCCTAGCGTGGATGGAGTGAAAACTTTCCAGAACTGGGCTCCGGGTTCCAGAGCACTGGTCTGGCTCACTCCAGCACAGCTGAGCATATGTGAGACAAACGCCAGCAAGGGCTAAGTCGTGCTTTTTTTTTTTTTTTACCTCTTTTACCTTTCACCATACAGGCAATCCCAAGCCGGAGATCACTTGGTTAAAAGATGGCAGCCCTTTGCTTAGCAGAGACGCCTATCACATATCCCCAGACGGATTTGTCTTGCAGATAAACCAAACCACCCTTTCCAGCGCTGGCCGCTACTCCTGCGTGGCCTCCAATGCCGTGGCTGATAAAACCAAACACTATCTGCTAAGTGTTCTAGGTAAGTACAGAGTCGTGGGCGTTCTCAGATTTGACCGGGGGAATGGAATTCAAAACCACTAAGATGTTCCTTCATATGACTTCAGGGTCTGATCCAGGGCAGTGCTGAGCGCTCTCAGCTCCTACTGAGTTCAGTGTGCAGTGAGGGCACCTGCCTTTTAGCAGGAAGGGCCCAGCACCCTGCAGGGTCCATGCCTTTGAGCAATTTGTTGAGCTAGGGGAATAGCTATATCTATGTTTCCAATGAAGCCATGTTAGCAATGAGTGCATTTAACCGTGGCCATTGGTATGGTTTCCTTGGCCATTGTGGTCTAGGCATTATTTCACTTCCACTGGTGTTGGGTGGAGTTGAACTGGCCTCAGAGTTTCTTTAGACATCAGCACTTGAGGTTCTGTTTGCACCAGATATTTTAGTCCCCACTCAGCCAGCTGTCAGCCGGAGGAGCTGAGTGCTACACACTCTGTGGTGGGCGGAGTAAAGTGGTGGAAAGTCTCAGCTGTGACAGAAAGTCTCAGAAATTAGATACATTATCTCTCTCCATTCAAAACCGATCTCTGTTTCCCAATAGTTAGTCCCACGTTTCCTGGGGCGAGCCACGAGGGTGCCACGGACGATGTTACTGTAGTGATCAATAACCCAGTATCCCTGTCCTGTGAGGCCCTGGCCTACCCTTTCCCCACCATCACCTGGCTGAAGGACGAGGTTCCTTTCCAAGCATCCACAAACGTTCGGTTGCTCCCTGGTAATGTATCAATTTCAGTGAATGTGGTTGCTCAGAATCATCCTTGACTTCATGTAACTGCTTCCTGATTGGTCTCACAGACTAGGGACTGGATCTGGAGCCTTTCACATCTGTGTTCAGTCCAGGGCGATCGTGTGACCAGGGTTCTCTGGCCTGGGGGCAGGATGAGGTCTTGGACCGTGGTCTTACTGGATAGGTGCTGGCATTCCCAAACCCATCATTTCAGCTGATGCCTGCTGGAGCTGTGCCCGCGGGACACCAGTGATCTTATAGGCCTGGAGGCTGTGCTGCAGATGTGACCTTTGCAGCTCAGACTTGAGGCATGTCAGCAGGGGGCCCTTTGAGGAAGGTGCTTTGCTGTGTGTGGACAGGCAGCCACAATTTCTGGGGAATATCTGCTTTTTCATACCCTGCACTGTGTTGTGTTATAACCAGGAATTGTTAGTTGGGATGATTCACCTGCTTATTTCTTAACTAAGTGACTAAGGGCTGCCATAGGCTCCATCATGGAGAGTCCTTTTCCCTGACCAGGTGGCCGGGGGCTTCAGATTCTGAATGCCCAGGAAGAGGATGCTGGCAGGTACACCTGCATCGTCACCAATGAGCTCGGGGAGGCTGTGAAGAGCTATGAAGTGAGGGTCCTTGGTATGTACGAAGCCCCTCTCTAAGGCGCTTTGCCAAGGCCCCATGTTTCCGTTATTACAGCCGACTTCTGCTCAGACCTGTCTCATGGCTGCTTCTTTTCCTTCTGTGCCTGACGGAGCCGTGGTTTTTATGATATGAACATTTTGGCCCAAGAAGAGATCCTGCCCTAGAGGCCCTTTGCCCAAGCTCTCTGTGTGTCCTTCTCCTGCCGCTCTTGGGGGTATGTCCTACCTGAGCTGAATCAGCTGAGAGAGGGCTGTTTATGTCCAGGAGCAACACCCACCCTTCCCTCCTAGTCACTCCCTTTGTCTCCTGCTCCCACTCAAGGTATCGGCCACCCGGTGTGCTGCAGCAGGCCCTATCTCAGCTCATGTTAAAAATCTGCCTTCCAATCCCTTCTGAAGAGCCTTCCCTCCTGGCAGCGGAGCTGTGGATTTGTTTTGCGCTGACTTGTATGTACTTTGCCTTGTGCTCCTTGAGTCACAGTTCTCCCTGGCACTCTTCACTGGCTGGCTGTTGCTGTGCACACCTACAGCACAGGAATGTGCCTGTCAAGCTGTCGAGAGTAGCTCATAAACATGAGTACCAACTCAGGGCAGACTGTTGCAAGACAGCGCACAAACCACAGACCGGTTGTGTGTTCTATAATTAATTTTCACCAACCAAGCATCAAATGTAAATTCCTCAAGCACTAAAACAGCCTAACCATGGAGTCACAGACAGTCTCCTTGGGTACTTTGATTTATCTTGTCACCTAGGCAAGCTTCCCTTTGTGATAGACTAAAAATCACAACAATTCCCAGTCCCAAGGACCCGTTGCTTACCCCAGGTTGAGTGCACCCTAGATCTCCTGCCAAAGACAATGCTTGTAGTCAATCCTATAATAAACTAACTAAAGGTTTATTAACTAGGAAAAAGAAATGAGCTATTTACAAGGTTAAAGCAGGTAAATATACACCCACAAATCAGTTAGTCTTAGAAGCTGCTGTAATGTGCAAGCTCTATATGTCCTTTAGGGCTAACCCAAGCAAGGTTTCAGAGTAACAGCCATGTTAGTCTGTCTTTGCAAAAAGAAAAGGAGTACTTGTGGCACCTTAGAGACTAACCAATTATTTGAGCATGAGCTTTCGTGAGCTACAGCTCACTTCATCGGATGCATACCGTGCATCCGATGAAGTGAGCTGTAGCTCACGAAAGCTCATGCTCAAATAATTGGTTAGTCTCTAAGGTGCCACAAGTCCTCCTTTTCTTTTAACCCAAGCAAGAGATCCCCGGCTGTTTAGCTTATGCTTAGAAGTCTTGCCCTCTCCCTGAAGTCCAAGCAGCATAGGGATAACAATTTCTTCTTGACAGGGATTTGTATTCCCTTCCCCCCAGAGCTCAAGCGGATGGGATGAGTGTTTTGTCTCCTCTTCATGGGTGTGGGGGGAACAATCAACAAAGTCTTTTATCCCCTGATGTTTCACAATGGCTTGTCTGGTGTCTATGGACCTTCTTTTGTTGGAGAGGAGATGACAGCTCTTCTGGTAACTAGTGTTTCACACTGGGTGATGTTTCTCTTCTGACTGGGGGTGGGGGGAGAAACGGGGGTTACCGTTTTAGAGCAAACACTTCTATAGTCACAGAGTAAACATGTACTTAGAACAAGGGGTACAGATGTTCTAAGTCAGATTAATACACGCAGCATCCTACAAGCATTTCATGAAATCTGAACGGACATTCTCATAACGCTCATATCTATTTAAACAATACTAGCATCCATTTGTCAGTGCTCAGTGAAGCCTAGGGGCCTCGGTGTTAGCTGTCAGCTGATGTCCCAGCATCGCATTGCCCATGTGGCTAGACCAAAGGGCAGGTGTGGTGGGAGATGGTTCTCTGGTCCTGATTGTATTCATGTGTCGTGGCTCCTAGTTCCTCCTTGGATTGCCAAAGATCATGCTTCGGGGGAATTTGCCATGAAGGAGGTGAAAACCAAGGTCAACAGCACCCTGACGCTGGAGTGCGAGTCCTGGGCTGTGCCCAAGCCGACCATACAGTGGTACAAGGATGGGCAGGTGAGGTTGCTAAAGAAAAGGCAGGAGGCCACCAATGTCGCTAGTGAAAACTAATAACCATTTCTAATGGGCCTGGAGCCTTCCAAAGGCAGAGCCAAGGGGAGGGGACCAATGGGCTTCAGTGGGCCAGGATCAATGGGTCTGCAGTGGGGAAGGCTGGAGAGTTCCCCTGTAGTCTGTCATGACGGGCCGTTTTCATCCTGGGCAGCTATTCTCATTTGTTCAGGCTTCTGGAGTCCAAAGGAGACGGCAGACGTGTGACAACCTGGCCAGCCCCTGTTCGAGCAGGGAGCTGCACAGCAGTTGGGCACGGTCAGTTGCCTAATGATGCCTAGAAATACAACCGAAAAAGCCCCCTTATTGGTCCCGGAGGGGGTGTGCTCTCCAGGTCTGCCTCCCAGTGATTTCTGCCATGAGGGCAGGCAGGGAAGGGTAATTCTTTACTCTGTGTTCTGTTTTCATTTAGATTCATGATCTTTACACTGATTCTCATGAAATAATGTGCTTGTTTAAGGCAATGAAACCCTCTGATGATTAATAGCCAGGTATCTATTGGTGAATGAAGAGCAGTTTCCAACTGACTGGACAGGGAAGGCACCGTTTGTAAGGCTTGGGGTCTGGATTCTGTATTTTCCTGTGGCTGTTTTCAAGGCTTTGATCCTGGCATTTAATCGCCATGAAAAAGGTTTAACTCTGCCTTCTCCTCCCCCACATCCTTGTTCTGGGTATCTCCTCGCCAGCTCTTGGGGAGTGACGGTCATCTCCAGGTTCTCAGCGAGGGGCAACTTCTTCAGATCAGACCCGCCCGTGTCTCGGATTCGGGGCACTACACCTGCATTGCCACCAACCCAGTGGGCGAAGACGATAAGGACTTCAGCGTGCATATTCAAGGCGAGTCTCTCTCACGGGGTCTCGGGTCGCAAAGCTGCAAATGAGAGTCTGGGAACCGAAGGCATAAGGGGGCTAAGCCCCTAGAATGCAGGAAGTGGAGCGCTAGAAGAGGGGGACGGGGAATGGTCACTGTGGAAGGGTTGTATTTCACCCACAATGCAGTGAGATTCCATGTTCAAGTGGAGCCCAAAGGGCCCAAGTAGCCAGGTTCATTTGGGGCCAGATTCTGACTTCTGTTGGGAGAGGCACAAAGGGAGCGGAAATGGGTTGAGAATCCCAGGCAACAAGCAGCTCCTACCTCTTCCCCATGTGCAGCCACCCACACAGCAGCGTGGCAGGAGGGGACGTGTCCAGAGAGTGCTTTTCAGGGAACTGGGCGAGGAATCCTTCCCACGGCTAAGCTGTCAGTTTGGCTAATCCCTCCTCCTTGGAGCCGCTTGCCCCTGCTGGCTGCCCACACACTCTGTTGGGTCTTGTCCCCAGCGTGGGTTGATTGCTGATGCTTGCTTTCTTTCAGTGCCCCCGCTGTTCCAGAGACAGGGAAATCCCAGCACAGCCTTCCAGCTCCACTACCAAGAGGAAGACCAGGACGGAAAGGTGACAGAGCACCTGGCGGTGACAGTCAACAGCCCAGCTTCCCTGTACTGTGACACGAATGCCATCCCGCCCCCGAAGCTCACCTGGTACAAGGATGGAGAGCCCCTCCCCACTGCGGAGGGGGTTTTAGTATTGCTAGGTAACAAGCTTATCGATGCAAACTGCAGTGTGGTCAGATAACTCCAAAAGCTTCATTTAGCTATTCGACAACTGCTGCGCATTCCAGGTGGAGAGCACCTGCCAGGCTCCCGGGCAGGCCAGGCCTGGCCAGCTAGAATATGTCAGATGTGCCCAGGTGATACACATCTGCTGTGCTAACGGACATTCCAGGTATGGGAGCGCACCGCCCTGGCTGCCAGATGTTTCAGGTGTGCTCAGCTAAAATACTCCAATGTCAGTGTTGCCAGATCTTCCCGCGTGCCCAGGTGATGTACGTCTGCTGTACTATGGGACGTGCCAGGTGCACTGGGGGGATGCCCCTGCTGTGCTGCTGGATGTGCTGAACGGCGCACACCTGCTGTGGTGCCAGATGTTCAGGAAGCCTCCTACGGCTCTGTTAATGTCCCGGAAATGTACGGTGCAGGGACAAGCAATGGAAATGTGACTGTCTCCCCAGTGGGGATCTCTCTGGCCATCTGCCTGCCCTGCTTCCTATCTCGCTGTGTTGCCCTTTTTAAGTGGCTGCCTCCTCCTCCCTCGTTACGGCACCCTTCTGAGTGCTCCAAAGGGGACGGATACATGAGGGTGCCCCTAGCAGGTTCTAATGCCCTTGGGCCCAGACCCGTTAGCTTTGTCAGAGAGGATGTTGGGGGAGGGCACGGCACATTCCACTGCCAGAATGAGTTGTGGCGTAGGCAGCCTTGAGAGCATGTCTATCGCTGACCCCACCCCGCACGCAAAGCAGCTCCCAGCTCTAGTTCTCTCGCTAGTAGGACAGTGGTTTCCTAGGAGCCATTCCTGTCCCGCTCTCTAACTCTCTGTTGCCTGGCAGGGGGAGGAATCCTGCAGATCCCTGTGGTCAGAGCTAACGATGCGGGGAGGTACACGTGCCAGGCAGCCAATGAGGCAGGAGAGGACTGGCTGCACTACGAGCTACTGGTGCTGTGTGAGTATCCAGGGGAAGACGCCATGGGGCCAAGGGGACGTAAAAGTGACAGGTCGTCGCTTCTGGGTCCTGGCAGAAAACCGGAGCCATCTTGAGGAGCTGCCTTCCTCCCCCCGGTCTTCATGGTCCTCCCTGCAGCTGGGCTGAGCTGAGCTGTCAAGGCAACTCCCTTCAGGAGCTGGCAAGCCCTTGTGGGTGGCATCCGTGATGTTGTATTCTTTGGTGTGTGGACGGCGAAATCTGGCCCCGTCCCCAAGCTCTTGATACTCGGGTTCTCTCTGAAGAGCATCAGTCTGGGTCATCGGCTCAGTTGTCCGCAGAAGGGAGGTGACCTGATGTGAGTGCCATTGGCTGGCTCAGAGATCGCTCCCTGGGACTCCTCCCAAGGGAGGGGAGAGGCCGGTGGGGAGCACATAATAAATAATCATTTGTATTGCTAGGGTCTGGACAGACCTAAAACAGAGACGTTCCCTGCATGCGAGAGTAGCCTTCAGCTCTTGTCACACTTGCATATCTGAGACAGTGGTGCCTACTAGCTAGAGCAGGGTATTGGGAGCCAGGACTCCTGGGTTCATTTCCCAGCTCTGAAGCTAACTCACAGTGGCACCGTGTTGTCCCTGACAACAGAGAGGGGAGGAGACTGAACTGCAGAAGCTTAGGATAACAGCAAGGAGCAAAGTGAGATAAGATCATGGGAAGTGAGGGGGAGAGTAGGGGAACAAAGGGGCACTGAAGGATGAAGGCTATTGAGACCCTGCCCTGGTGCTCCATCCCCTTGAGAGGAAGGCCTGGGTCAGACTTCTCCTCCCTATCTAGGAGGGCTGAGAGATGAGCAGCCCATAACTGACCGGTTCTCTCCTGTCCCCAGCTGCCCCCGTTATCCAGGGGAACATGGAGGAGTTGGTAGAAGAGGTGACAGTGATTGCAAACAGCACAGCCCACATGAAGTGTGATGTCACTGGGCACCCAGCGCCTGCAATTACCTGGCTCTACAATGACTTGCCCTTCGCCACCAGCCCCCGGCACCAGGTCCTGGAGGACAGCAGGCTCCTGCAGGTCGGTGTCGTACCCAGCAGGCTTTGCAGTGGGTGGAAAGTGGCAGAAAACACGCACCATTGGAGGTGTTAATGCAGCTTCTCTGGCTGCTGCTCTGAATCCGCCGGCCAGTGCCTGTGATGACTCCTAGCCATCTCAGCAGGGATCTGCTTTCCCTTTGCAGGTGGCTTCGGTCCAGGTGACAGACACTGGCAGCTATGTGTGTGTGGCAGAGAATCAGGAGGGCTCTACAGAGAAGCGCTTTGCTCTCATAGTTCTGGGTGAGTAATTCAAGTAGACCCTTCTCTAGATTGGTCCCTTATCCAATTCCTTCTTGGTCAGTCCCTTGGGTCCTCTAATAGTTTATCTACCCAGGCACCAGTCACTCATCGCTCTCTTGATGAGTTTATCCCAAACTTTTTCTTTCTTCATCCATCCCATTTTTCTCCCTTATCTCCGTAGCAAGTGCTTAAAGCACCACACAGGGAGGCAGACTGAAGGATCCTGGAGAATGCCACATGTCAGGCACACGCAGTAGTACGGGGTTTGAAAGGACTGAGCCTCGATCCTATAGCCTAGGAAAACCTAAGCTAGGAGGACAGCGGTAGCTATGACCAGCAGATATATTTATCGAGATACATTGCAGCACATTTTCACAAATGGAGGCTCAAAGTCCGTTTGCAAAAAATGTGGGTGCCAAATCGCCCACTTACAGTTGCACACACAAACCGGGTGAAGGCGTGTGCAAATGTCTGGGCAGGTCCCCGGGGAGCCCGTTGAACGTGTGCTGCTGCACCTGCGGGTTTGCTGGTGTGGTTTTTGCAGGCAGGCTTGGACCCCTCTGCTTTTCGAACCCTTGTTCCCTATAGTTCCGGATGGTCTGCGAGCCTTGGGGGCCAGGGCTTGTTTCTTTTCATAAGGTATGTCGACACGGGGCGTGACTGTGGCTTGTGTAGACATGCATGAGTTGCCTTTGGTCTAGCTAGCTCAGGTACCAGAGCAGTGAAGCCGAAGCAGGGCATTCTTCAGCACAGACTCGCCTGCAAGTCCTTACCTAGGATTCCAGGTGGGTTTGTACAACCTGTGCTGAAGTGAACACGGCCACAGCCCCAGTGCTAAAAGTAGCCCAGGTGTATCTACGCGAGCTGCAATCCCACCCCGCGCCTGCAGTGGAGACCTACCCTTAGACTGTGTGTCCGCCGCACCTAACATGCCGAGGCCTGACCCGGTTGGAACCTCTAGGCGCTAGGGTAATTGTAACGACTTCCCATCCATTCAGAATGCAGTTCTGTGCTTGCTTTTCTCTCCGGGCCATGCATCTTCCAAGTCGTGCCACTTTCCAAGCAGTTCCGGTAGCCAGTGTCTTAGACTGAGGATAACGTCCGCACGTAGCGTTGGTATTTCACACTGGCTCCTCCTTGGGCAGCTTTTTACTCCTATGTTCGTGGTTCGGTAGCCTGCTGTTTACACTGAGTGCAATGTCCAGACAGGGCTCCTGTCTCTCTGGCCTTCCACACTCTGCTACCTCCAGGGCTGCTGCTTAATATGTCCAAGCTCCAGTCCTTTCTCCTCCCTTGCTCTTTTTGCTGCTTGTTGCTGTATCTGTGGGGTTGGTTCGCACTCGGCGTCTACAGCACCTGGATAAATGGGGGGAGATTTCTAATCAACACATTTTAATTTTGGGAGGAGCAGTTCCACCAAGGATAGTGGGAGCAAACCCCGAAAGCATCACTGCTGTCGTCGATAGCAGCCTCTCCCTGACATGTCATGTCCAATCACATCCCACTGCCGAGATCACATGGTACAAGGATGGCCAAACCCCGCCGCTCAGCGAGGAGCTTATCCTCATCCCAGGTGTGTATGGCTGTGCAGGTGAAAACCCAGACTGGTTAATAAGCCAGTGACTTTCCTACCAGAGCTGGCTGGCTGCTTCCTGATGTGAGGTTACATTTCTTATCGGGCCAGTAACACACTTAATAAACTGATACCTAATACAGAAAGTGTAAGGTTAGAATTTTCAAAGGAGTCTAAGGGGTGTAGACACGCAACTCCTACTGAGATGAATCCCATAGGTTATTTTAAGAATCCCAGCCTGGAGTTGCCAGAGTGGATGATCCCCTCCGTGACACTCTCTGATGGATGAATCCCATAGGTTATGGGAAGGTTATGGGAAGAACATAGGAAAACTCTCATCACTCCCTGTAATCAACATGGAAAAATAACCCTGACCTGGCAGCTGAACTGCTGTTATGATGGTTTAGAGGCTGTATCCTGCAACCTCTCTGTGTCTGGGTCTCCCACTGAGCTCAACAGGGCCATGAGAGAGATTTGCATGACTATCCAGATGCAGTGTAGGGAGCAAGCTGGTGGGTGGATGTGGCCAGGTGCTAACTTGGAGCCATGTGGACAGAGCCGGGCAATGAGCCCCAGCCTTTCCTGGCCTTTCCTTGTTCCAGGTTCTCAGATCCTACAGATCCCGCGAGTGCGGATTTCCACTGGGGGGAAGTACACATGTGTGGCGCTGAATGCAGCCGGCAGAGATGAGAAGCTGTTTCTTCTCCGTGTTTATGGTGAGCAAAGGCTTCCGAGCCTAGTCTGCCTCATGCACTGTGGGCCAACATCTTCCCCCTCAGCCTTTCTGGTTCCATCAGATCAATGGTACCGAAGCTGCAATTTAGCAGCAGAGCACGTGATGCCACACATGGGCCTTCAGCTCCGGCCCAGGCTCCTGTGGAGACCCATCTGTCTGTGCTTGATGCAGGCCAGCTCTGTTCTAGAAGTAGCCTCTGTTCTGCTGCGGCTCCTGGACAGCACTTCCCCTGGCCAGGCATTCACAAAGTTCTATGATTGCACACACACAGCTACAGCTAGTACCTAGTTCGGAAACTTGGTGCTTTGGCAGCTGCCCGCAATGCTAGGATCTCTAAAAGCAAGTGTGCTTTGGGAGTTATACCTATGCTTGAAAGGAGGCTATATCCCTATGGGCCAGATTTTCACAGGGCTTGCTTAGTTGCCCTGACAACATTTGTGCATGCAACAGCCTGCAAGGGGTTAAGTGCACAATTTGCACTTGCATGCATTTGTGCAGCTGCCGCCTGCATCTGCCCTCCTTTGGAAAGTTGGCCCTGCACATGTGTTTCATGAATAGCCTCTGTGTGGTATGGGGAGGCATGCACACATGGAAGTGTGTGTCCTAAATATGCATGTGTGGGGAGGGGTGTAGTATCTTTGCATCCACGGTGGTAAGGATAGCTCCTTAGAGATCTTTGAATTTATCTGTGGGCAGGCTGTTCCCCTCTGTAGGAAATATACTGCCCCATCATCCAGCAATACTAGAGTCTCTTGTCTCTCTCTCTCTCTCTCTGGTAAAGTTCCCCCCACCATCACACAGCCCCTTGGAGGCCAGAAGGAGGGCGTGATGGTGCGTGCCGGAGAGACTGCTGTTTTTCAATGTGAGGCTGATGCTCTGCCAGAGCCAGTGGTCACCTGGTACAAGAATGGGCACCAGCTGGCACTAGGGAACGGTGCTCGGACCCTGCTGAGAGGGCAGAGGCTGGAGATTGAAAACGCCCAGGTAAGGTTAGGTCGTACCTAGGGAAACCGTTCCACCTCTTCAGCCTTCCGTGCCCTGTGTGCGAGATTTCGACGACTTCCTCCTTCTTGCAGGTGCCGGATAAAGGGCTCTACAGCTGCAAAGTCACCAATGTGGCTGGGGAGGCAGAACAAACCTTCACGCTCACCGTCCAAGGTAAGAGAAGAGGGTCTAAACCACGTGCCTCCATCCGTTCTCTCCAGATTGTCTGTCTCAGGAGACCTGGGACTGGGGTTGTGAGAGGGTGCAGGTCAGGGCTGAGGTTAATTGGCAGATCTGGAAGTGAGACCAGTAACACCAGGTCTGTCTCCACTGCCCTACTCCCTGCGCACTGAGTAGGGGAAGTTAATCTGCATCGAGCTTTTCGATAGAGGAAAGGTCAGAAGTCGGGCTGGCCATTGCCTGTTTAAACTGCTTTGGACGGAAAGTTGGGTTTTTGACTCAGTGAACATTTGTGTGAAAAGTGTCTGCTTTCTGTGGAGCATTTATATATATGTGGGTCAAAAAACAGAATGTCCCAAAACTATTTGCATGCTGAAATGATGCCGCAGTGCCCCCTGGGAGTTGTAGTTCTGGTGCCTCGTGCTTCTCTTCTCTATGGGGTGGGCTCCCCAGCTACACTTTGGGCTTCTCTATGCTGCACTGCAGTGCAGACTGTCAGGGCGTGAATGCCAGAGCACGCCAAAATGTGTCATTCTAATTGCCCTGTGTGGATGCTCCTGGCCCAAACTAAAAGGTACCTTGTTTGCATTAACACAGTCCTCTCTGAAACGGGACTACGCTACTTTGAACTAGGTACCTTTTCATTTGCCCAGCAGCATCCACACGGGGCAGTTAGAACGTAACATTTTGGTGCACTCTGCATTTCGCACCCCTGTAGTCCACACTGAGGTGCAGTGTAGACATAGCCTTCATCTGCCATGATGCACCACCCCCACTCACCAAGATGGGAGGCCACGGGAGATGTAATTCAACCAGAGAACCTGGCTTATGGGGGAGATGGGAAGCAGGAGGCAGCGCAGTGGCCATCCATTTCTGATTTTGATTGTTCTCTGAAACGCAAAGTTTTTTCCAGAGGAAGAATCCCCATTTTTGTGACCAGTTCTAGTTCGATGCTAGTTCAGTGCTGCAGAGCTGTGACCATGGACATGGTTAGTGCTGGGGAGAGGACCGACTGGGGCAGATGGTCCCCTGGGCTCTGCAATCCAGATCTCGATTTCAAACTCCACTCCTAAAACTTGAGGGCTCTCAGCTCTGGGGTTTTAACTTCAGAGGCCAGGCAGCTGAAATGCAGGTCAGGGATGAGTGTGAGCGCAGTCCCCAAGGAGGAGGAGGAGGATGGTAACAGCCCCTCACAGAGCCCAGTGGGGGCTTGGGGCCAGTGTGCAGCTCCAGACACTCCTCTCTCACTGACACCCACTGAAGATGGGAGTCACTTTTTATTTTAGCGTTTTGTGCTGTGCCTGCAAGTACAGCCCCTGCAAGAGGAGTGCTGAGTAGGGAAACAGAATGGGGCAGCACATAGGGGACTCAGGTTCTGTTCCTAGCTCTGCTGCCTTGAGCAGGCTGCTGCCTGACTGTGTGCCTCAGTTTCCCCACCTGTACAATGGGAACAATGGCACTCCCCCTGGCTTTGGGAATTCTGGGTGAAAGCGCTTAGTGGTGTTTACTGTGTGTCTGAGCCGGGGAAAGAGCTGCTCCGTGGCTGTGCTTTATGAATGTGATAGCAGCAAATGCAGAGGGGTCCTGGTGTCCCTCAGCTCCAGCGGCAGTGACTAAGCCTCCCTGTGTGTTCTGCTTCTCTCCCAAAGCCCCCCCGACCATCGAGAATCCACATCAGGAGACGGTCTATGGAGCCGTGGGGAGCCTCCTCATTCTGACCTGCAAGGCGGCCGGTGTTCCCCCTCCTGCCATCAGCTGGCTGAAAGATGGGGCACTGCTGGGTAAGGAGACCGCATCACTGCATCAGCTGGCTTGATGGGCTGCTGGGAGAGCAGGGCTGGGTGTTAGCTGAACATAGCGTACACAGCTAGAGCATCTAGCAGGGAGGGGTGGTTTCTGGGTTTAGAATACAGGACTGCGGACGCAGGGTTCTGGGTTCTGTTCCCAGTTCTCATGTCAACTTGCTTTGTAAGCGGAACTGCTCTGTGCCTCAGTTTCCTTCCTCTAAAGTGGGGATTCCCCACTCACCATGTGTGGGGATGAGGCCTGGGTCATTCATGTGCGTGAAGTGCTTTGAGATCTAAGGCAGTGACAGAAGGGCATATTATAATTCATGAAATAAACACCACGGCGTATGCAAGGCCATCTTTGGGTGGGTTCGTGGTCTTGTGTGCTTTTCATGAACTCTTGTAAAGCCTTGGGGGTCTATTTACGGAGCCAAAATCATGTGAACTCTGGTTCCCTTGTGGTGTTTCAGTTCTGGGGTAGTGGAAATCGCTGGCCGACATGGTATTTAGATCCCTGCAGAATTAAAGTCTCCGGATAATATAAATGCAAGTACCAGGATATCTGGCTTTATTTGGGTTTATCCCAATCCTACTGTGTTCGACTTGAACTGGAAATGTGCAGTATGCAGCCAGGGAAATGTGTGGGCGTCTAAGGAGCCTGATCTTGATTTTGTGTGGTGAAGTTTTCGTGATCCCGATGATACATTGAAGCGGGGTCCTGGTGTTTCATGCCCATGAGCAGAAAGTTCCCAGCGCTGCGTAGGGCAGTGCTGCTGAGTCACCCCAGGAAGAGCAAGAGGAGATTGGGGTCCCTAGGTCCCGCTGGGGGGAATTCCAGTGGGAAAGGTGGGAAGCCTCCTTGCCAGAGGTGGGTTGTGGATGAGCAAGCCCGAGGGAACCTCCTCAGAGGAGAAGCCGAGTTCTCTGTACTGGTTTTGGAACGATGCACTCTCTTTCCCCCTCAGAGAACAGTGTGGAGCAGGGAGTGGTGTCCCGAGGTGGGCAGCTGCAGATCAGCCGCTTGCAGCCTTTTCACGCGGGCCGGTACACCTGCCTGGCACAAAGCCTTGAAGCAGAGGCCCGCAAAGAGTTCGTCGTCTTGGTGCAAGGTGTGTGTGGCATTGCAGCGAGCAGGCTGCCTCTGAAGGGGATGGAGACAGATTGTCGTGGGAGCACTGGGGCCTCTTGAGGATGTGGTTTGCGCTTTAAAGGGGTCAGGTAATTCCTCTGCCCTCCAGTCACATTCTCCTCTCTCCGCTCAGCGGTGCCCAGGATCCTGAGTGCAGGCATCCCCAGTGAGCACAGCGTCCTGGAGGGCACCGGGGTGAAGCTGGAGTGTGAAGCGGAAGGACAGCCGGCTCCAGAAGTCACTTGGTTGAAGGATGGGAGACCACTGGAACTGCATGCTGCCCCTCGCCGCCGGTATGCCTCTTGTTAGGGCTCTGGTGCTGCAGAGGGGCGCCATGGCCCAGTGTGCAGCGGCTCTCAAAAAAGCGAAGAGAATCTTGGGAATAATTATGAAAGGGAGAGATAATATGTCAGGAAATATCGTATTGCCTCTGTATAAATCCAGGGTACGCCCACACCTTGAAGATTGAGTGCAGATATGGTTGCCCCATCTCAAAAAAGATATATTGGAATTGGAAAAGGTTCAGAAAAGGGCAACAAAAATGACTGGGGTATGGAATGGCTGCCATAAGAGGAGAAATTAATAAGACTGGGACTTTTCAGCTTGGAAAAGAGACGACTAAGGGGGGATATGATAGAGGTCTATAAAATCATGACTGGTATGGAGAAAGTAAATAAGGATGTGTTATTTACTCCTTCTCATAACTCAAGAACTAGAGGTCACCAAATGAAATTAATAGGCAGCAGATTTAAAAGAAACAAAAGGAAGTATTTCTTCACACAACACACCATCAACCTGTGGAACTCCTTGCCAGGGGATGTTGTGAAGGCCAAGACTATAACAGGGTTAAAAAGAGAACTAGCTAAGTTCATGGAGGATAGGTCCATCAATGGCTATTAGCCTGGAGGGCAGGGATGCTTTGCGTTGAGTGTAATGCTTGGCTTAGTGCACATAGCTTGAGTGGCTGGTTCTGGCAAGGATGATGCCTGCTACTTAGGGCTCAATGAATTAATCCTTTAGCTCGAGTCGGGGGGGACTTTTGCTTTCGGCACAGAAGGTCACAGGTTCGATACCCAGGCAAGGCCATGGTGTCTGTGTATGTGTGTGGTCCTTGTGGGTTCTGCTGACCTGCTGAGTCTTCTCTCTCTGTGTGTGCAGGCTGTCTCCTGATGGCAGCTCCTTGCTGCTCAAGGGGCTGCGGGTGTCTGACTCGGGGGCATACACCTGCCTGGCTCAAAACAGGGCCGGAGAGGACACCAAGCTACACATGCTGAATGTCCTAGGTGAGTGATGCATGCCGGGTGGTGCAGGGCACAGGTGGGGTTTGCTGCTGGGCAGGGGGCAAAGATTAACCCCCTCAATGTCAACCCCTTCTCCTCCCCCTCAGCTCCCCCTACTATCGAGCAAGGGGCCAACGACTCTGCAGTCATCACCAGCGCCCCCTTGGGGCTGGTTACCATGGAGTGCCAAGCACGGGGCTCCCCTCCCTTACAGATCAGCTGGCTGAGGGACGGACTACCCCTCCCTCTCTCCCACCGGGTGAGGCTGCTTTCCGCAGGACGCACCCTCAGGTAAGAGAGGAGGTTCCCGAGTGCTTTCCACTCTGGCCAAAATCCTCCCCCCGTACTCATGCACTGTTATGCCTGGCTGCCACTGCCCACTCCAGAGGTGGCTGCATTTCAGTGGAGTGTTCAACATCAAGGAGCCTGAGTTTCAGAGGTGCTGAGCACTCACTGCTCCCCCTGGAGATACAGCAGGAGCTGCAGGTTCAGCCCGCTGGGTGCTCTGGAAGGCTGGGTGCTTTGGAAAGGCGGCCGTATGCCATGCGGTGTGCGCTCAGCTGTCCCGTGGCAATGGCACTGCAAGCAGGGGGGAGCAGAAGCCACAAGCTGGCCTTCACGTGCTCTGAACTGATTTATCATCATCTTACCCCACTCCCTACCCCGGGGAGTTAGGATCTCTCCGGTGCAGGACTCGGACACTGGAATCTACACCTGCGTTGCGTCCAGCCGGGCGGGAGTAGCGGAGCGAAGCTTCATCCTGCAGATCCAGGGTAGGAGGGGAATGTCACCTGTGTAACCGAGGGGTCTGCTGAGGAGGGCAGAGCCTGGAGTGTGGGGGGGAAAGGGGCGATTGGGGCTGAGACAAGAAGAAAGCATGGAGAGGGGTTGGGGAAATGCGGGCGGTGGGGAAGGGGTGTATGGGAGAAAGGGGCTGGGAAGTGTGGGGGAGGAGAAACTGGCTAAATGCAGATTTGGGGGATGGGTCACTGGCTAGTTGACTGGAGGGGATCACTGGAGAAGAAATGAGCAAGGGGCAATGCAGGGTGTGATGGGGAATCACCGTGACGCTGATCATGGAGGGAGAGATTGACGGAGATGAGGGGCCCCGTCTGTTACTGTCCAGAGGATGGAGGAGAGGCAGGATGGACAGCAGAAGCAGACCCAAGCCAGGCTGCCAGTGCGTCAGAGGCTGTATGAGGCTGTCTCCGCTCACTGCGAATGGTGCTTTGCAGAGTCACCTTCTGTTCGGCTGCCTTGGGCAGCGTCTTTCCACTGTAGGCCCCTGAATGGGCGTCCACAGCCACGCCTCTCAGGAGACAGAAGGTGCAGCCTTAGGTGAGGGGGACAAAGGTGTCATCTGAAAATGACAGGTGAGGCCTCCTCTGGCCCCGGTAACAGACGCCTGCTGCTTCTGCCTCCCCGCAGTGCCTCCAGCCCTAGAGCCCTCGGAGAGCAGCGAGACCGTGACCGCAGTGACCGACTCTGCCGTGACCTTCACTTGTGCAGCCAGCGGGTTGCCACTACCCACTCTGACCTGGCTGAAGGATGGCGAGCCCCTGATTCTGCAAAACAACCTGGTGCCCAACGGCCCGGGCACAAGGCTGTACCTGGAGTCGGTGCAGCCGGCCGATTCGGGCGTTTACTCCTGTGTTGCTGGGAACGAGGCCGGGGAAGTGAGCAAACACTTCCACCTCTCCGTCGTGGGTACGTGCCTGAGCGGCCTGTCGGCAGGGAGGCTGGAAGGGGGTGAGGGTGGGGGGCATCAGGAGGGATGGGTGAGGGGCAAGCAGGCTGGGCTGATGGGGCTGAGCTGGGGGGCATGAGGAGGGGGATGGGCAGTGCCCAGTCTGTTCTCTTGGATTCAGCTCGCGCTAAGGGCCAGACTCTCCCAGGGGCATTCCTTTGGACTAGCGAATCTCTGCGCTCAGTCCCAAGGAGGACCTTCCCCCTCTGCCCGCCTGCTCTCCCAGGCCCCTGTCCGGAGGAGGGGCGGTGAAATCAGCCCTGCCGTGCCTTGCAGAGCCCCCGCGCATTGAGGATTTGGCCCAGCCCACGGAGGTGGCTGCCACCATTGGGGCTCCCTTAGAATTGCTGTGCACCACAGTTGGCGTGCCCGCCCCCAACGTCACCTGGGAGAAGGATGGCCGGCTGCTAGCCAGGCCCGGGATCGTGGCCAGGAACGGGAGCTCCCTGCGGATAGAGAGCGTGCAGGTGGGGACTTCTCCCCCGCCCTCCCCCCTTCCCTCCCTCCATCCCTGAGTTTTCACCTGAGCTTCTCCTCCCTTCTGGCCTTTCTCAGGCAGACGATGCTGGCTTGTATACCTGCCTGGCTGCCAACCCTGCTGGGGAGGATGGCAAGAGCTTCTGGGTCAAGACACAAGGTACCATTGCACAGCGGGGCGCCTGTGGCTAGAAAGCAGGCAGGTCGCACAGTGGCAGCAGCCAGCCTCATGTCTGCGCTGCCATCAGAAGTGACTCCTGGCCCCTGGGAGAGTGGCGGGGTGGGGGTGGGGCAGAGCTGGCCACATCAGCCTCTAGCCGATGGTGGGTGGGTGAGCTCACCCTGCTGGCTTCCCTTTGCCCAGGGAGGGGAACGGATAGTGCCCCCGGAGGGAATGGGTTGGGTTGAATGGCATGAAATGCAGGGTTGGCATCAATCTCCACCATGCAGCAACCTTGGTGGGTCCTGGTTTAGCGCCACTGGAAGGCAGCTGTGTTCCAGCAGGACCAGGCTGGGTCTGCGAGTGGGGACAGGGGCCTAGACGTCTCCTATAACTGGGGTGTTGGGGGATGTACCGCACTCTCCCCTGGTGGGAGCCTTTCAGGATCATGGCTGGGCCCGCAGATCCTGGTCCTCTCATGTGCCCACCCTTCTGGATCAGCGAGGTGGAAGGGGGATGTAAGTGCCTTGCTTGTGAGCCTGGGGCTGGGTGACAGAACAAGCAGGGTTAGCACAAAGCGGAGCAGCGAGGGCTGGGGCATTTCTTGGGCGGTGGTTGGTAGGTGGGTGTTACCATTCGGGGACGGTGCCCTCTCTCCGGCGCTCCCAGTTGCTCATGGGCGCGATTCCCCTTCCACACAAGCCTGACCCGCTTGGCTTGCATCCCTGCAGTGCCTGCGAACGTTCGGGGCTCCAGTGAGACGCGCTCTGTCACTGTGCTGGCCGGCGGGCAGCTCTCCCTGGAGTGCCCTGCCGCCGCTGACCCGCCACCCCGCATCGAGTGGCACCGAGGGGGCTCCCTGCTGCAGGTGTGTAGTTGGGGCGTTCGCCAGTTGCTGTACGTACCAGGTTGGGCGTGCATGGCAAGGAGGTTGGAGGGAGGGGCTGACATCTCAGCGAGGTGGCGCTGACTCCCCATATCATCTTCCTGGCAGTGTCAGGGCCCAAGAGATTCCCTCCCACTCTCTGGGGTGCAGCCAATGCACAAGGTGGCTTCCCATCACTGCATGGCAGGGGACTGAAGCCCCTGCCCTGGGGATCCCTCCGCGGTGCGTGTCCCTTTGATCAGCCGCCCCCCGCCTGGCTTGGCTCTGGCCGCTAAGCAGTGCGGATGCTGCCTCTGGGATATTGAACCAAGGCCACCAGACTCATTGCCTGTGAAGCCTGCGGTCTGGGCGGCGCTGCTGATGGGGTGTTTGTCTCTGGGTGCTGGCAGGAGGATGCCCACGTGCGGTTTCTGGCCCAGGGGCGCTTCCTTCAGATCCAGCCCATGGGAGTGCCTGACGGCGGAGAATACAGCTGCACAGCGAGCCACGCACTGGGGAGAACCAGCCTGCGCTTCCACGTGGAAATCCAGAGTGAGCAGAGCTCGGGGGGCCTGTGGGGAGGTGTGAGCCCCCAGTTCAGATTCCGCGGCGCCATCAGTTGCTGGGGCTCCATGGCAGATATCAGAGCTGGGCTGACTCAGACGCTCTGGCCCTCGCTTTCCTTCCCGGAGTTGGGTTGGTGGGATACGCTGTGTGATGGGATCCCATTTATCAATGAGCCATCTCCCCATCAGCAGAGGAGTGGACAGGCTCTTGGGAGTCCCTCCATTTACACATCTCATTGCATTGGCTTGGTTAATTGGCAGGAGCCAATCCCTGTGCAGCATGTTCTGTCCACGGGCTGTCCGCCTTCGACCTGCTCGTTACCTCATCTTTCCATTCCCGATTTACCCTGTCCATCGTTGTTATCTTGTTCTTGGCCAGTGGTTCCCCGGGTGTTCCCTCCCCTGGTCTTGGCCAGCTCAGCGAGCCTGTCTCTCCACTCGCTGGCCCATTTCCCTATCTTCGTTAGCACAAACGTTCTCGTTTCAGCCTCCTCATCTGTGCGCCTCTCTAATCCTGTCTTCCAAGAAATGAGGCCTCCCCTGGGTTTAATTACTCATCTCAAGCCAGGCCTATGTGGGAGTGAATGAAAGAGGGAGGGGTTTCAGACCCCCCCATCCCCAAAACATTGGGAGCCCTCCAAACTTTTTCCTACCCTGCTGCAGCACCAGGCTCACAGGAGCAGAAGCGGGCTCTGCGCTGCCCCTGGACAGAGGGGGCTCAAGGGCAGAGCAGTTAAGCACAAACTCCACAGTTTCTCTTACTGTTATTTTCCAATGCCTCGTGCCCCCCGTGATTTTTTTGTTGCAGCTGCCCCTGTGATAAAGCCGGGCCCCTTGGCTGTGAGCACCACTGTGAACGAGTCCGCTCTGCTGCCCTGTGAGTCGGAGGGGCAGCCCACGCCCCAGCTCACGTGGAGGAAGGATGGCCTGCTCCTGCTGCCTGCTGCAAACCCCAGGTACGCGAGCCTGCTGTGCTGGCGGCAAACCCAGGGCCGTTCCGCAGCCGGGCTCTCCCATCAGTTTGAAACCGGCGGTGGGAAAGCAGCCGCTTCCCGTCTGTTTTCTCCGTGGTGCCTCAGCACGGCCAGTAGGCTCAGGTTTGTAACTGGGCTGCTGCACGGGCCCAGCCCCTTGCAAACAGCGAGGAACGGAGCCTCGCAGGCATCCACGTGAGGCAGGGGCATTTATTACCCCCACTCTAGGCTGGGGGAGCTGCGGCAAGGGGAGAAGAAGGTCCCATGGCCACTCAGGGGCCAAGTTGTGAACAGAGCCCGGGTGCTCTGACACCTAGCCCTGTGCTTGGACCACTCCTCTGTGCTGGTGGTGGCCACCTCTGGGCCTGCCATCCGATGGCTCTGGTCTGCTGGCAAGTGTTCTCCTCTCCCTCAGTGGCTGTTTTCCTATTTGTCTGCTGCTTCCTGTCAATGAGGCATTAAACCAAACTGGCTGGTGGCCTGATGGATTCACCTTCCCTCCCCTCAGGTTGGAGCTCCTGTCAGATGGCTCCCTGAGAATAGACCCAGTTCAGGTCCAGGACATGGGACATTACCTCTGCGTGGCATCTAGCCCTGCTGGGTCTGACCGCCGAGGCCTGGATCTCCGAGTCTTAGGTAAGGGGAGCGTGAGGCGGGAAGGGACTGACCTGGGAATGAGGCAGGCCCCTAGGAGCCTGGCGTGCAGGGTTCGCATCCAGCCATGCTGCATGGATCTCAGACAGCCTCTGCTCTGGATACCACCATCTCCTTTTTCCTACACATGCCGGCGTCCCCTCTCCTTTGTTCCAAGGGGTCCCTCTGCCTCCTGCTGGACTGGCCCAAGCCAATGCGCTCCCCTCTCATTAATGCCGCCTCCCTCCAGCAATGCCTCGAGCTGGTTGGAATCCGCTCCTGAACTGATTGCATCTGTCTCTGCTCCTCACAGTCCTTCCTGCCATTGCTCCGGGGCCCTCCAACCTCACCCTGATGGCCCACAGCCCGGCCTCGCTTGCTTGCGAAGCTACTGGCCTCCCCAAACCCCACGTGACCTGGAAGAAAAACGGGCACCTCCTGAACGTGGACCTTCCACAGAGCCCATACAGGTACCGGCGCTGTCCTTGCCATGCATGCTGCCGGCGGGGTGGGACGCTCAGGGAAATGTGCAGAGCGAGTCAGGTCCGGTGGCTGGTTCTGCTGCCATTTGGTTCGCTTGCTAAGCTGCTTCTGCCATTGTACCCTAGCTCCACCCTGTACACAGCTGGCCCAGGCCCTCTTTGTCCTGGGGGCCACTGCTGACCTTAGTGGGGCAGGATCTGGTCCTACGTTTGTGACTCCCCCTCACCCAGGCACTCTGTGTCTCAGGTTACTGTCCTCTGGCTCCCTGCTGCTTGCCAGCCCCAGCCTCCAGGACACGGCGCAGTTTGAGTGCATCGTAACGAACCCCGCAGGAGAGGCTCGCAGGCTCCTTGCTGTTGCTGTGCATGGTGAGTGGCTCTCCGGCATGCAGTGGTCTCACCTTGGGACGGCCTTTCTGAGCTCTTTCCATTTCCCGGCGCTCAAATCGCTGACTGAGCTCCGGCCAGTGCTTTCCCGGCACTGGCGTCCGGGCTGGAGCCCCAGTGACAGCGAACACAGAGCCGTGCTCTCTGGGCGAGCAGCCTGGGTGAGCCTGCGGAATCCACTGGGGTAGGGGGTACACGCACGCAAGTGTGTGCGCACGCCTTGGTTCTGCAGCTCAAGCTGCAGCAGCTCATGTGTTTAGCTCTGGAGGTCCCCACTTCAACCCCTGGTGTGTCGGCCAAGATGATGGCTGTCACACATGCTTCCCGGAGTCTTGCATCCATGCCCAGAGGGGAGAGTCTGGCTCCTACTCTTCGCTGCACAGCCCCTCTCACCTTGACTCTCCCCATTTGCAGTCCCTCCCACGATTGCCGACGATCACACAGACTTCGCAGCCACCAGGATGTCCCCAGCAGTTCTGACCTGCTATGCCTCTGGGGTGCCGGCACCAGCTGTGTCCTGGAGCAAGGATGGAGCCCAGCTGGGAAACCGAGGCAGTGGCTACCGCGTCTTGCCGACAGGTATTAGCAGCACCACCCCGTACATGGATGTGTCAGCAGGGGCAGGGCAGCACGCTCACCACCCAAGAGGGGGCACTATTCACCTCCCGCCTCCATTATTTACTGCTCCTGTGTTCCCAGGTGCTTTGGAGATCAGCCGTGCTCTGCCGATTCATGCCGGGCGCTACACTTGCACGGCGAGGAACGCCGCTGGCATGGCACACAAGCATCTCCTCCTGACAGTGCAAGGTACCCGGAGCTGCCAAGGCCACTACAGGCTGGGGGGAAGGAGGCGAGCCCCAGCTCCAGAGAGGGAGGGTGGGAGGGGGAGGGGCCTGCGAGAGAGTGCTCCATCTGCTGGGACTGTGAAGGGGCATTAGGAAGTAGCCTGGCTTCCTGGACCTCTCCTGGTTACGACTGACCATAGAGCCCTGGAGGCTGGGAAAGCAGCCAGGTTGTACACTCTGAAGGAGCCAGCTCAGGCACCGTTCCCCGTCTTCACTGCAGAGTCCCCGGTGGTGAAGCCCCTGCCCAGCATGGTGCAGGTGAGGGTCAATGCTGGTGTGGTCTTGCCCTGTGAGGCGTCTGGGATCCCCCGCCCGGTGGTCACGTGGCAGAAGGAAGGGATCAGTATCCCAGCAGGTGAGCTGGGGTGCAGCTAAACCAGCCAAGCCCAGAACTGCCCCGCTGGTCACTGCAGCAGCCGGTCCATGCCTTCACCTCAGCAAAGCCCCTGGGAGGGGTTGGTGATGCTACTGGAACTTAGCACCCCGGGCGCTGCTGGGGGTGGCAGTGGCTTGGGGGACAAACAATCTGAGGACCTTCCAAATCCCCCATCCCCTCCTGCCCTAGATCCCTAGTTCTCACGGAACCGCTCCTGGCTGCAGCGCCGGGAGGCGCTCCACTTGGTAGCCCTGTGCATCCCAGCACAGTGTCAGAGGGCAGCAGGGGGCACCGTGAGTCAGTTCAGTGGGAAATCAGGACAGCTGGTGATCCTAAAATACCCCTTGGCACATCTAAGGAGACATTAACCTGGGTATCCTTGCTAAAAGCCACCAAGAGTCATTAGACTCTGCCTCCACCTGCCGATTCAGAGGGTCCGATGGGTTCTTCACTTCCTAAGCTAAGCTGTTGTGTGCTACCTGGGAGGAGGCCGCATGTGATGCACGGAGGAAGCGGTCCCTGTATATAGTCTGTCAGTCACTAGTGTGCTTGGGCCAGGGTTGTCTGACCAGTGGCCGGCCTTCCTGCTCTTGCTCTTCATTTCCGTCACATCCCTTTTCTCTCTGATCTTTGTTTCCTGGTGGCAGGAGCCGGTTTCAAGGTGCTCCCCAATGGGCATCTGCATCTGTCCCGGGCTTCTGAGGAGGATGCTGGGGTTTATCTGTGTGTGGCTCAGAACCCCTCGGGCACAGCACTGGGGAAAACCAGACTGATTGTGCAAGGTAGGAGCATGAACGGGGACCCACGCCTCGGAGCAAACCCAGAGCCACATGTGAAACCCAGGGGGCTGTGCGTTATCCCGCAGCATGTGCTCTCCTGTTCCCCTGGGCCTGGCTGGAATGTCCTGTCTGACCTGGGGAGGTGGCGAGTATCTGTTACTAAAACCTCCATAGGGGGCCCAGGACCCAGTGTGTTTCCCAGCTTGATGTGGGATGCAGGGGTGGGCAGCAGAGCTTGGTCACCATTCTGGTCCCTTACAGGTGTTGGACAAGGAACGCTTTCTAGCTTTACGGTGCTTGGAGAAGAGGGCAGCGTGGCTGGATTGCGCTGTCTCCAAACCAGTGCCTGGGGGCCAAGTGTCACCATGTGCTGTTACTAGAGATGGGCTGAGCTGCAGCATTTGGGAGCTGGATCCACGTTTCCCCCAAGCACCCAGGATGTTCAGGTCTGGGTCTGAGGTAGCACAGGGGCCTGCTGGAAACGTAGAGCCTGGATCTGGGTGCAAAGCCAGGTGGTGTTTGGATCCAATGTTCTGGCTTGTGCCCCCTCCACTCTTGTGCTGCATTCGTCTCTGTGCACCATGAGGGAGAGCAGGGGGAGGTGTGAGGGGTTTGGCAGTACGCAGGGGCAGAGGGTAACAGAGGAGCACCATGCAGAGCGGCGAGGCTGGGGTGGGGTGGGGTAGAGTTCATTTACCAGGGGCTGGGCTGGCATCTCACTGCAGGGCACTTCTGCAAACTCAGTTATTCATTCAAAGCTGGATCACGCCTGGCATTCACTGGGAAGTAGCTGTGGGAGGGGGAACCCCGTCCGCTGAAATCGGATGAGGGATCCTTTGTCTCCCATTCTCTGTTTTTTCCCAGTGCCCCCAGTCATTGAGGCCAGCCGGCCGGAGCTGTCCATCCTGGAGGGCTTGCAAGTTCTCCTGCCCTGTGCAGCTCGGGGAGTCCCTGAGCCCAGACTCACCTGGTCCAAAGACGGGGTCCCGCTGCCAAGGATGGAGGGAAAATTCACCTTGCTGCCGTCTGGGGAGCTGATGGTGAAGGACTCCCAGGTAAGCAACCCAAGGGGGCAGTGTGTTTTCTGGTTTATCTGGGGCACATCCCATTTACTTCTCCCAGGTCTGCAGGCCTGTGATAGTAAAGGGATCTTGGGAAGAAGTGGCCTTGCAGTGTCACCCTGGGCTGACTGACGACATGTCCAGTGCCTCTTGTACTCTCAGGGGCTGGGAGGGCTGCAGGGGAAGGAGGGGAGAGCCGGGTCCCAGTTAATAGTGACTCCCACTGGCTGATTTCAGGACCTGCAGTCAAAGGCTTCTGAGCTTTGTGCCCCGTCCCCTTTGGCACCAGGTGGAGCTGCCTGGGGCTGCATGTGTGTCTGGGGGATGTTGATCACACAGGTCCCGCCAAGAGAAAAATTAACTTTTAAAACCAAGCACTGAATCAATCTGTGCACAAACACCACTTGAGGATGAGCCTAGTAGAGCTCTGCCCTGTCCCTGGCATGGCCTCCACGCCGAGGCAGGGAGAGTGGGAACTGGCTGGACCCCTGATGTGCACACATACCCCCAGGGAAATCTCAGCCAGCTGGGTACTCTCGGGATCCTGAGGAGTACAAAGGACCCAGCTCAGAGTGGAGGATCAGCCCGTTGGCTGGAATGGGAAAGCACTCAGAATCCTTTGGGCTCGGTTCATTTGTGGGGTGCAGCGCCTCGCCCAAGGGCTGTCCCACTGACTTACTCGAACCTTCCCCCTTTGCAGGGCGGGGATGCCGGGACCTACACCTGCACTGCAGAAAACTCTGCTGGGAAAGCCACACTGCAGCTCCCGCTCTCCGCCCACGTCCCTCCCGCCTTCACAGAGCAGCCAAGGGACCGGACGCTGAACAGGGGCGAGAGGCTGATACTTGGCTGTGTGGCAAAGGGGAACCCGATGCCCCACCTCACCTGGACGGTCAACAACAAACCCGTCAGAGGTAAGCTGGGCAAACTCTGCCACAGGAGCGGTGGGGGCTGGCATGGAATGAGGGGGAATTAGATCGGGGGAGGCAGAGAAAGAAGGCATGAGACCCCAGGTGGTGGGAGGGGTAAGAGAGCAGGTGAACAAAAGGAGAGTGACCTGGGGGCTGCACTGGTGTCTCTTAGAAAAGGCCCCAGAGATCCTGGTAGCAGGGTGCAGACCTAGCTGTAGGTTATTGTGCAGAGCTGTGTGCAGGAGGGAGTGCAGTCGAGTGGTTAGAGCAGGGAGTCGGGGCTCCTGGGTTTTGGTCCGGGTTGTGACACTGGCTCTGTCTGAGTCACATGACTTCTCTGTGCCTCGGTCTCCCCACCTGTAACACGGGGCTAAGAAAACCCACTTCACAGGGGGGCAGGTTGCGAGACTTGCACTGTGAGCTCGCTGAGCTAGAGGCGGTGGAGAGGGACGTGCTGCTATTTTCATCATCCCGGGTGGGCCTGCCCTCAGAAGAAGGCTCTGAAGAAGTGGAAAGGGTGGCCATTTTGTCCAGGTCCTGCCGTTCCTTCTGGGAAGTGAGGGGATCAGCCCTGGTCTGTGTCACTCACTTTCCCCCAGGAACAGAAGGGAGAGCTGGACTCCAGGGCCTTCCAGCCCCTTCCCCATTCACCTTCCCCATTCACCCTAACTCTAAGGCACCAAGGGCTCCAGCATGCTGGTGGCGTGGCTGAGTTGGCAGGCACCTGCTTGCTCCATGGTACCATGCATTGGGGAGCTGTCTCCACTGTCTGCCCGCCAAACCGTCCCGTGTGGCTTCCCTTGGCAGCGGGCATCTGGGAGCAGAGAGGGCGGAGCACCCTGCAGAGGGAGGCCGTCACCAAAGAGGACAGTGGCACCTACACCTGTGAGGCCGAGAACGGGGTGGGGAGCATCAAGGCCATCGCGTTCGTCTATGTGAAAGGTACCTTGGCCGTGGGGGCGGCTCGCTCGTGCAGTGCTGAGAAGAGGGGGTCTGGTCTCAGCCTGGAATAGCACCTCTGTGGTCAGCAGACCCTCCTGCATCCACAGAGACCAGAGCATGGCCTGGTGTCTGAAGGCCCTGGCTGTTCCGGGAGCGCATAGCCCAGACCCAAGCAAGATTTTTGTCTCTAACCCATTCTCCTTCCCCAGAGGCTCCGGTCCTACGTGGCGAAGTCAGTGCCTACCAGGTGGAGCCCCTTGGGGGCAACGCCCTCCTGAACTGCGAAGCCCACAGCGACCCTGCCCCAGTTATCCACTGGAATAAAAACGGGCTCCCGCTGCTGGGCAGCCCTCACCTACGCCAGCTGCAGAACGGCTCGTTGGCCATCTATGGGACGGTGGTGAGTCCCAGTCCCAGCACTGGCTCCCTGTAGACGAGGGCTGAGGGCTGCAGGGGTGTGTGAGAAGGGGCTTGGGTTTCTGCCCTTTTCTCTCTATTCGTTTGTGCTGCCAGATTTTTCCTTCCCTCCTTTGAGTCTCATGGCTGGATTAGATTGGAGTGGGGGCTAGCGAATCTTGGAGCGTTCTGCATAGCAGAGGAGATGCTGCCTGGGAACAAGCAGGGTCAGCCACAGGGGCTGGGCTCGCTGGACCCGTTCACCCAGTGGAGGTGTACTCGGGAGGTAACTTCTCCCTCTGTGGAACTAGTGCACTGATTTCTTCGCTGGGCCAGCCTCTCCTTTTGTTGCTGGGGGTTATGAGAGGGTCTAAAAAAATTCTTTCCTCTCTACCCTAACTCCGAACAGAAGCATTCTCTGTGAGGAGGGGCCGGCCGGCAGATAAGGCCCACGTTGATCTCCGGCGTCTGTCACTCAAGGGGAACCTGGAGAGGCCCTAGCTCCGACTCTGCAGTCCTCTGCAAAGGCCCGATGGGGTGTTGCGTGTTCGCCACCAGTTTGTCTTAAAGATGAAGGGGCTTCAGTCTGCCCGATGTTATGCTAATTAGCTGTGCCCCTTGGACTCCTGGGAAGTCGTCAGTGCAGCCCTGCCTTGGGCAAGGTGGGTGATGCACCTGCTTTCCCTCCTCCCAGAGAGACGACGCGGGGCATTACAAGTGCGTGGCAGAGAACGAGGTGGGCACGGTGGAGAAGGTGGTCACCCTCGCCCTGCGGAGTGAGTGTCCATCCACATTGGCAGCCTCAGTAGTTTAGTTTCATGGACGGTGTTGCCCTCATGCCTGTCGGGGGGGGTTGGCGGTTGGTTTGCAGGGGAAATGGCCAAACTGGGTGTATCCTGCTTGATCAGGTCCCTGCCATTGCCCCAGGCCTTGGGCACTTGTGCACCTCGGTCCCTCCAGTTCTCTCCCTCTGGCACACAGTGACATAGTCTGCTGAGGCCTGACATGCTTTGGCCCAATTGGGTTAAGTGCACAGGTGCTTGGTGGTGTGGGGGCCGCGGATATACGGGAGGTCAGACAAGGTGATCGGGTGTCCCTTCTGGCCTTAGACTCTCTGACTTTGTAACTGTCCTCAGGATGTGGGCAGAGGACTGAGATCAAGAAGAAAAAATGACAGAGTTGTCTAGTAACCCCACTGACTGAGAGGATCAGCCTCATAAAATCCCCCGGGGCCTCAGAAATCCAATGTGACTGTGTGTGAACATCTCTCTTGGAAGAGTCCGGGTTACATCTGAGAGAGATGCGAGTAACTGACCAGAAGCCCCTCAAAATAAGTATGGGTGGAGCTATCCCACCCCCTCTGAACTCTGGGGCAATTCAGAGCTGAATGTCAGAACGCCTATACTGGTCTCAGCTCCACTGAGCACTCTCGGACTCGTAGGGTGCTGCACTGACCAGGTGGTTACCCCCCTGTGTTCTAGGTGCCCCTGTGTTTAGTGTGAAACCTCAAGACGTGGCTGTGAGTGCTGGGGAGAGGGCAATGCTGCACTGCCAGGCTACTGCAGAGCCAGCCCCCACAGTGGAGTGGACCCGGGAAGAGAAACCCCTCCAGGAGAACCACCGAGTCCAGATTCTAGCCAACTCCACGCTGCTGATCAGCGCCGTGGAGGAGAGAGACGTGGGGCTGTATGAATGTGTTGCACGCAATCTGATGGGATCCTCGGTCGTCCAGGCCTTCCTAACGATGCGAGGTATGCGCCCCATGGGCTGGAGATCCTGCGTGAAATGGGGGAGCCTGTTAGTGCCCTCTACCCTCTCCGCACACCACAGGGGAGGACTGGTCGCTGGGAGGGCAGCAAGGCTGCGGGGGTTAAGCAAATAGAACCATATTGGCTGTAAGTTCTATTTCCCCCGCCCGCCCTAATGGACGGGCACTGGGCAAGCTGGGGCAGTTGGTCCAGATGCTCTCTGCCCTGTGGAGGGGGCTGTGGCCAGCACACCTACTCCTGTGTCCACTTGCCCCCTCAGTCCGGCGGCAAGGCCTGCGCAGGGGAGGATGTGGCGGTGGAGCTATGCTCGCCCCATCAGTGCCCTGGTATGAAGCACAGCTCTGAGAGGTGCCTCTCCCCCTGTGCATGCTGGGGGCAGGCTCCGGCCTGAGGGACATTGGCCAGTGGGAAGGGAGGATCCCTGCAAAGCTGGGAGCTCCCCGACCTGGTTTCTCTTGGCCTGTCTGGGGGTTTTAGAGCAGGATTTCAGTCAGATGGGAGCTGTAATGTGTATGTAGCATCCAAGTGGAGTTTGCAGATGTGTATGGAGGGCCCTGTGCCCCACTGAGCACTCCCATGAGAACACGGATGCTAATAGCAGGGGCCTTTGTCTATCAAGTGGGTTCGCCGTTTCCCAGACTGGGGCAATGGGCCATTGAGGCTGGTCTCTTGTCTCCACCAGTGGCCAATCCTGGATGCATGAGACGGAAGGAATATTCCACCCCTCCTCCTTTGCAAACTCAATAAAGCAGCTGGGGTGAGGAGGAAGTTCCTGTTTCCACCTGCTGACAGGTGAAGCGTTAGGACTCACAGTTGTGCGGCTGCACCAGCTCTTACCCTGGATACCCTGTCTGGTGTAACGCAGGCATTGTGCTTATTCCTATAAATATCTGATTTGCTCCCTCTGTAGCATCCTGCAGCACTGAGTTGCACAGGTTAACGATGTGCTGTGTCAAGATGTACTTCCCTAGTGATCTGTTTTAAACCATGTTGCCTTGTAATTTCATTGGTTCTTCCCGCCGTTGTCCTGTACTGAGTGGAATGGCACCGAGAGGTGGGGCAACGGACCTCTATGCCCCTCTTTGTTTGATATCCTGCCGCCTCTCCCCGTACCCTTCTCCTTTGCAAGCGAATAGCCCTGGGGTGGAGCTGGGGGAATCTCGAAGCTGCATTTAAGCCCCTGAGCCACGAAGCCTCAATGAAGGCTTGCATACCCGGCTCCTCCACCCCACAGCAGGCTGGTCTTCCCCATTTGAGTTTTACTGGATCTATCCTCAGTGATTTGATTCTTTTGTCTCGGGAGACCTGCTAAATGCCCAGGCCTGGTGATGTCGGCTTTTTCTCGGTGAACAGATTGAAGAGCCAGATGAGACAGTCATGCGATTAGGCAGAGGAAGTATGCGGCAGTGCCTGGTGCATCCGTCTGATTAGCAGTAATAGGGGTGCTCTGGCACTGCCCAGATGCTTTACAGGAAGAGCAAATGAAACACGCTGCAGAGAGAAACCCAGGCCAGAGATGGTCGTGTGCAGCACAGAGAACAGCCTGAATGGGACCGTGTGAGACCATGCGGGTGGCTGTGCATGTGTATTAGCCTGTGGGCAGGTGCAAGGATGTGGTTTGTACAGAGATCATCCAGATTAGTCCTGTGGAGCTGTGAACCCCAGCTGCCCTAGGAGATGACTCCCTCTGCTCCAACCGTGACAAACCAACACTGGCCTGACCTGTGCCCGGCAGCTGGTGCAGCAGTGTATTGCAGCAGAGGGCAGAGGGCTCCTGCAGGCCAGGCTCCGGCTGCCCATGGTAGCTGGGCACCGGAAATGAAGTGGTGCAGGAGAGGAGATGGGGATTAATGGCTCGCTGGCCAAGTGGGCCCTCTGCCCACCAGCTTGGGTCTTGCTGTGCAAAGTATGGGTCTCCCCCACTCATTCCGCCCTGTTCCCCTTCCCTCAGGAGAGCCCCTCAGAGTCCGGGGCAGTCTGATCGGCATCATTAATGACCAAGAATTTGGCATTGCCTCTCTGAATGCCAGCGTGATGGAGGATCCCCGCTCTGGCACGGCCACCATATGGAGCAGCATCAGGAATATCCCACCAGCTGTCGGTGCGTGACGCCCCGGGGATGCATCTTGCGTCCGTTACACCTACTACATGGCAAGAAGCCGGATGTAAATCTGGGTGAAATACCCACTGCACAGTACGCTTGCCTGTAGTGTGAGGGGCATGGAGCGACTTAGCTGTGCGGTATTTTTTTACCAGCTCTAGTGGGATGTAGTGGATAAATGCTGCTGATCCCACTCGTACACGTATGTAACCCGTTGTCTGTGCCCTGGCTAGGTAACCCATCCCAGGATTTAGGGAGACCTCTAGTAGCACAAGCTGCATCTAGTCTGGGAGCTGGAGGCCCGGGAGAACCACAGGACCGGTCTATCCCCCTTTACATTCACATACCTGAGTCCTGTCTGCCCCCCCAGCCCCGGCCTGGGACAGTGCAGTACCCGCAGTGCCCCGCGGTATGCTAACCTAACCGTGACTGTGCCTGCCAGGCACCTACCGGGGTGCAGAGAAGAAGGTAGTGAGGGCGGTGTCCCGGAGAACCCAGGTGGTTCTTCAATGCCCCTCTGGCACTTGGCAGCCAAAGCTCGTTTTGGGCCTCGCGCGGCGCAGGGCTGAGTGGGTGCGGTACAGACTGGGGAACGCTGTTGGGAGCTGAGGAAGGAGTCTGGAGGGTGAGGCGCGAGGTGGGTTTGCTTGAATTGAGGAGCTGGTCCGATCTGCCTGCCTGCCTGCTCTCCGCACTCCAAACGCAGCAGGCATCACAGCTCTCTGTGCTTTCCCTCTGTACTGGGCACTGGTGGGCCCGCCGCTGGAATCGTGCTTCCGGTTCTGGGGCCCACAAGTCAAGGAGGATGTTGATCAGTTGGAGAGGAGTCAGAGAAGAGCCATGAGAATGATTCAAGGATTAGAAAACTTGCGTTCTAGTATTAGACTCCAGGAGCTCAATCTATTTAGCTTACCAAAGAGAGGGTCCAGGGGAGTGACTTGATGACAGTCTGTAAGTACCTACATGGGGAACAAATATTTAATAGTGGGCTTCTCAGTTTAATAGAGGAAAGTATCACATGAGCCAATGGCTGGAAGTTGAAGCTAGACAAAGTCAGGCTGGAAATAAGATGTAAATTGTGAACAGTGAGAGTAATTAACCATTGGAACAATTTCCCAAGGCTCGTGGTGGATTCTCCATCATTGCCCATTTTTAAATCAAGACAGGATAGTTCTCTAAAAGATCTCCTCTAGGAGCTATTTTGGGGCTTTCTCTGGTCTAGGTCAGACTAGATGATCACAATGGTCCCTTCTGGCCTAGGGATCTAAGCTTGCGACTCCCTTGGTGGGTTCCTCGGGTGCTGTTGGGGAGGGAGCTGCTCCTAACAGGATTTTCATGGAAGGGATCTGGGGGCTGAGTTATGGGGGAGCCTGACCCATCACCGAGAGGCCTCTTGCCTTGGTATGAGAAGGTCTGAGTGCCCTCTTCGGTGACTAGTGGGAGCAGTAGGTGCTTAGCACCTCTGACCCCTGGGGCACAGGGCTAGCAGGGCAGGAACTCCTGAGTGCTCACCCAGATACAGACGGGAGTCTCCCATGTGAGCAGAACAGGCTTAGTACCTCCCTGGGATGAATGGCTCCAGACTGTTTGGTGCTGGGAGTGCCATGCTGGAGTAGGATCATGATTCTGATTCTGCTGCCCCAATAAGGACCTTTGACCACAATTTAATTGCTAAGGCCAGTATGACCGATGCACTGGGTGGGGAGCTGGCTGGGATTCCGGGGCGCCTCTCCCCAGAACGCACAGCTACTCCTCAGAAGAGCCCTGACTGAGATGGGACTGACCCTCGTGCCCTTCCCTGAACTTCCCAGGGCCGCTGATGAGAGTCCTGGTCACCATCATTGCTCCGATCTATTGGTCCTTTGCACATCAGAGTGGCAGCACCAGGAACGGCTTCTCGCTGACCAGTGGTGTCTTCAGGCAGGAGTCGCAGGTGGAGTTTGCCACAGGTGAGGAGGCAGGCATGTGTGTCCTACTGAGAGCCAAGGGAGGGCGGCAGAGATCATGGTGCAGGAGTCCGTGTGGGAGCCTTGTTGTTAGGGAGGTTCCCTTAGGGCTGGGTGGGAGGTTTGGCATCAGTTGGAACAGAGGGCCTGGGACGATGATCAGGGTGACATCCGTGGCATGTCTCAGTCAGCAGAAACGTTCCGTCAGCCACCCAGAGAGCTAGGTATCACCCATAGCTCATAAGGAGGATGGATTGGGGAAGGAAACCCTGCACTGCTCATTTCTCACCCGGGGGGTCAGATAATAATAAATACCTGCCTCTTACACAGGGCTTGGCATCAGTAGATCTCAAAGGCAGGCAGTATCATTATCCCCATTTTACAGCTGAGGAAACTGAGGCACAGAGGGGCAGTGGCTTGCCAAGGTCACCCAGCAGGCCAGTGGCAAAAATGGGCATTGAATCCAGGGATCCTGAGTCCTATCCTTTAGGTCGCTTTGCAGGGAGTTCCTGGAGACAGGCTGGTGACCACTGCATGCTGAGGTTGTGCAAAACGTTCACAGCAAAACCCAAGCCCCCAAGGAGTGCCGCCTGGGTTCTGGTTTTGTTGTGTGCTAGCCATCTCCACCGCGGTGCCTGAGGCGTCTGGGGTGGCTCGTGAGCCTTTGGAGCAGGGCTGTGTCCCAGCCTGAGTGACCCACCTCTGCTTTAGGGGACCAACTTTGGCACAAAACCCAGTGAAATTTGTGGCTTCAACCCCACACTAGTGAAAACTGACCCCTTGGCCTGAATTCCAGATGGGGGCTCCGGGTTCACTGGAACCCCAAGGGAAACAGGACGTTTGGTGTCCAGGCATCTGGAGGGAATAGAATGAAGAGCTGTTTGCAGGGCTCCCAGCCAGGCAGGGCAGCTCATTTCAGTGCCAGCCTTACCGAGCCCTTCCTAAGAGCCAGCGATGGGGCATGGTGTTTTGCTGGGGTGGCCTGCGGTGCTCTGCAGGGAGCCTTGTGTCTGCACAGCGAGTTGCTGGGGTCAGAGACAAGCCTGCAGATGCAAATACTCCCAGGTTTAAAAGTTGGCTTCGACATCTTGAAATTTGCTGCTGGCCCCATCCAGAGTCCAGATCTGGGCCCTTTGCAGCCTGGCTGAGCCCCGGGGCTGTCTGAAATCATCGTGGGCTGGATCGTTAACTGGTACGGAGTTGCTGACCCCTGCTTGCCACCCCTTGTTGCTGCAGGGGAGCTTCTCCGGATCACGCATGTCGCCCGAGGCCTGGACGCCGGTGGGGCTCTTCTCTTCGACGCTGTGGTCAACGGGTTTGTGCCGGAGAGCATCACAGAGGCTGCTGTGCTTTTCCAGGTCAGTAGGAGCTCTGGGACACCGCCCTCGCTACCTTCTTCTCTGCCCAGCAGCCCCCGCCAGCACCTTGGCAGTGCCTGTTCCTGCCCACAGTGACAGCCAAGGGCAAAACAGGAGATCCCCGCTGCCACAGTCCCTCGTCCCGGTGAGCCCCGGTGCCTGAGTGTCCCATCTCCCTCTTCCCCTCACCCAGGATTTCAGCGAGCGCTACGTGCAGACAGGGGCCGGGCAGCTGCACGTGGAGTCTGTGCAGAGCTACTTGCAGGACGGGCTCCCGCTTCAGATCCGCCGCAACCACAGCATAGAGTACAATGCTGCCCTGGGTCGGCAGCCCTCCCTGGTGCAGCACGTCCAGGCCAGGGCCATCACATCCTCCTTCAACCCGGCCTCTGAGGAGCTCCTCTTCCAGCTCAGCTCCTCCCTCCACGCAGGTAACAGGAGAGCAGCCGTCTTCTCCGGGTGAGTGTGGCCCACTGACAGCCCTGGAGTCAGAGTCCACGGGCCGGACGGTGGCAGGACAAGCTTCTCCCAGTCTGCCCTGCTCCCCAGGATGAGAGAGGGAGGCCGTTCCCCGTTGGCGTACCTGGGAGCTGGGTGATGCTGTGCCGAGGGCTCCTGTCCCCCGTGCTCCCCACGAGCCCTGCCTCACTGAGGTGCTGACGGGGCTCTCTTGCCTTCTTGTCTTTGTCACAGAGGCGAACGGAGAGCAGTGCCCGCAGGGGTTTGCACTGGGCCCGCAGCAGCTGTACTGCATAGGTAAGCGCCATTCCTGAGGGGTGGGCCATGAGCTTCCCTCAGGCTGGGGCCCGTTCTCCATCCCTGCTCAACGCCAGGGTGTCTTCAGTGTCTGGCGTCCCCGGGGGTGCCGCGGCCCTGTAATTCCCAGTGCGGCTAGACGTCGGCATGCTGCCTTTCGTTGAGCTAGCGTGCTAACAACAGCAGTGTTGGTGCGGGTGGCAGGCTGGGCTGGCCACCCCAGTTCAGTCCTGCCTGCGCCCGGGCTGCTCTTTTTAGCAGACTAGCTGGTGCTTGTACATCTACCCAGCACCGGCTGCAGCCCTGCGTGGGAGGCTCTGGCACCCTGTGGCTGGCAGAGGCCATTACTAGATGTGCATACCTGGGAGCCGTCCCAGCCAGGGTGAGGAGAGGTGCTGCATGGGGGCAGGAGGGGAGGTTGGAGGTCTGTGCATGCAGCCTCTGTGCTCTCCCCCCAGCAATGGCAGCTCTCCAGAGGCAGTTCCCCAGGGCCTGGTTTCTGCTTCCCCGCTGCCCTGGGGTGATCTCCGGGTCAGTAACCTCTGCTGAGGTGCCTCTTCCCCGGCAGTCGTGGCTTCGCCTGGCTCGGTGCTGAGGGTGGGGGCAGCAGAGGTGTACCTGGCCCGTGCTACCCCAGGCTCTTGCTGGGAAGGGACGGTAACTCCTTTTCCCTGCATCCCAGATCGGAACGAGTGTGCAGCTGCGAAGAGCCCTTGTTCCCATGCCTGCCACAACTCCATGGGCAGCTTCTCCTGCGCCTGTCCTGCCGGATACGCCCTGGTGCCGGATGGCAGGGAGTGCAGAGGTAAGGAAGGGGCTACCCTCCAGCTTCCCTCCCCCCCCAACATTGGCCTGACCTCCCGGGGAAGCTGCAGGCCCAGGACAGGACAGCCTCTGGGTGTGAGCACAAGCAATTCGCCCTGCGCCCTCGCTGCATGGGGGCAAGCGATCCCAGGCGGAGGGATCTCCAGAGCCTCCTTAGGTGAGGGAGGGGATGCCCCCTCTGCCTTCTCCCCAGAGCGAGGAAGGCCCCTTTCCCTGGGGCTGGTGGGTGCCCATGGGAATATCAGGAGGCTGGAGACAGGAACACGTGCAGGTCTGGCCCTGGGAGCTCCCTTGGGGAACATAGCAGGGGGCTGCCCCATAGACCAGTCCATCCTTCTTCTCTGGACGTCTCAGGGGGAAAGACCCCCCCCACCCAGCGCGGGAATGTCTGTGCACCCTGCTGGGCCAGAGGTCGAAGGGCGTGGTGGCTGGGGGTCCGAGGATGCTGTGAAGCAGCCATTGGCAGTTTCATCGATGCTGCCCATCGGGAAGGAGACCGGCAGGAGGCCTCCCTGCAGAGAGGGGGGCAGAGGGTTTCTTTTGGAGGTGGCCTGGGCCCAGAAGCCCCCCTGCTGCCAGGCTCCATGGGCGAGGGGGTGAGGCAGCTACACTGACGGTCGGCTCTCTCTGCAGACGTAGACGAGTGTGCACAGGGCACCCATGCCTGCCACCCGGAGCAGCAATGTGCAAACCTGGCGGGGGCCTATCGGTGTCTGACGCACTGCAGGGCTGGCTTCCGTCCGGCTGTGGATGGAGTGGGGTGTGAAGGTAACGGCCCCTGGGCTCTCCTGCCCGGCCCATGGGGAGGGACATCGCCTGGCTCGCACTCCTTCCCTAAGGCTCTCCAGCGGGGCATTCCAGCCTGTGCCAGGGGCTGGATGAACAGCCCAGGGATGAGTCCTCTGCCTTGTGGGACGGGGAAGCTGCAGGGCCAGCTCCTCCCATCCTGCCCCACCTGGGGTCCCCCTTAACGGAGAGGGGAGTTAGTCTCAGTGAGCCCAGCCAGGGAGCCCTCGATCGGCCCCGTGCTCAGTACAGGCCAAAGCGGATCAGGAGGCTGGACACAAGAGGGGTCCCAGGCAGTGACAAGTGGTCAGTGGTCTCCTGGCATCTCAGCCCATGATGCACGAGGAGGGGCCATGGCTTTAGCTCAGGGGTGGGCAAACTTTTTGGCCTGAGGGCCACATCGGGGTTGCGAAACTGTACGGAGGGCCAGGTAGGGAAGGCTGTGCCTCCCCAAACAGCCTGGCCCCCGCCCCCGCCCCCTCCCACTTTCCACCCCCTAACTGCTCCCCTCAGAACCCCCTACCCATCCAACCCCCCTGCTCCTTGTCTCCTGACCGCCCCCTCCTGGGCCCCCCTGCCCCCCCGGGACCCCACCCCCTATCCAACGCTCCCTGTCCCCTGAGTGCCCCCCGACCCCTATCCACACCCCTGCCCCCTGACAGGCCCCCCAGGACTCCCACGCCTATCCAACTGCCCCTGCTCCCCATCCCCTGACTGCCCCCCCCGAACCTCGGCCCCATCCAACCGCCCCCTGCTCCCTGTCCCCTGACTGCCTTCCAGGACCCCCTGCCCCTTACCCAACCCCCCCGCTCCTCGCCCCCTTACCATGCTGCTCAGAGCAGCAGGAGCTCGCAGCCCCGCCGGAGCCAGCCACGCCACCCGCACTGCCCAGCAGGAGCGGCGGGCCAGAGCTCTGGTGGTGGTGCTGCGGGGGAGGGGCCGGGGGCTAGCCTCCCCAGCCAGGAGCTCAGGGGCTGGGCAGGATGGTCCCGCAGGCTGGATGTGGCCCGCGGGCCATATTGCCCACCTCTGCTTTAGCTGCTGTGTGGGGACTTGCTCGCCGGGGGACCTCTCCTCTCGTTCTCCCCACAGATCTGGACGAGTGCGCGGAGGGATCCCACGCCTGTCGCTACAACCAGATCTGTGTGAACACCGTCGGCGGGCACCGGTGCACGTGTCCCCGCGGTTACAGGACCCAGGGCACCGGCCGACCCTGCTTGGGTAACACAGACCTGCCAGCCTTTGCCATGCAATGAGAAAAGCAGGGAGAGGTAGCATTTCTGCTGGTTCGAGCAGGAGAGTGGGGGTGGGCCTCAGGACTCCTGGGTTCAATTCCAGACTCCGATACTGACTCGCTCTGTGACAAGTCCGGAGACGGGTCTCGACCCCCCAGGTGGCTGCTGGAGTAACGCAGCTAGTTCTCTCCCGACACAGCTCTCCTCTGCCCAGTCCCTTTCATGCTGTCACCTGTAGAGGGAGCCGCCTGCTCTCCCGCTGCCCAGCGAGAGCGCCCCCCGGTGAGAGCAGGGGAGAAGGAGAGTTGCCAGGCATGGATCTGGGGGAAGCTGCCAGTGAAGCTTCAAACCTTGCAGGAGGCGGGTGTTTGGGTGCAGAGGGTGGTGGGTGTGAATGCTTTGCGCTGGACCTTGTCCCCTGCCCTTCGCCTCAGGATCATTCATTAACCCTTACAAGCCTTCTGTGGTGGTGGGAATCAAGAAGTGTTATCTTCACTTCGTAGGTGGGCATACTAAGCTGTAGCTGGTGCAGTGACTTGTTCAGAGTCACGCAGCATGTTAGTGGCAGAGCCAGGAATAGAAACCCAGGAGTCCTGACTCCCAGTTCCCCCCACTCTAACCAGGAGACAACTCTGCTTCCCAGAGCCAGGGAACAGAGCCCAGGAATCCTGGGTTCCTATTTCCTGCTCTAGCCATTAGCCAGCGCGGCTTCTGCCCCAGAAAGCTGGGCTCTGCTACTCATGCTGGCTTTTCTCTCTGTATCAGACATAAACGAATGCCAGCGGGTACCTCCGCCATGTGCTTTCCAGTGCCGCAACCTCCAGGGCAGTTACAGATGCCTGTGCCCACCTGGGGAGGCCTTACGTGGGGATGGCAAGTCTTGTGCTGGGCCGGAGAAGGCAGGAGGGAACGTGATGCGTGTCAGCAACAGAAGGACCCGTCTGCAGTGGCTCAGACCAAGTGGCCGCTCGCCCGGGGGAGGCTATTACACCTGGTTCTCCTTCGGCCAGTCTGGTAACGCCCTGAGCCCCAGCAGCCAGGCCCAGTGCCCGTCAGGATTCACCAGGCGCAATGGACTTTGCACTGGTAAGGCCACGTGCTGCTGACCCTTGTCACTCCAGAGAGGGGGAGCCTTGGAGAGATGCAGCTGGAACAGGCCCAACTCCAGCCTAGCTGGGGGACAACTGAAAGCTGGCGGCACCTGCTGGCTGCCTGGGGGGGCAGGGGTTGGTGCCATCAATCCAGTTCCCGATGAACAAGTGTCCGTGTTGCAAAAGCCGCTGGTGCAAGCAGGCGCTCTGCGTGCCAGCATCGACAGAGAGGCTGTGGGCTGACAGAAGGGTCATGCAGGATCTGGGTGCCCACCAGGGCCTAAAGGGAATAGCCCGTCTTATAACCCACTCTCCTCACTCCTACTTCCCTTCTTCCTCCCCACTGTGCCAGCCATTCTGTGACTCTACCTGCTCCCCCATACAATTGGTCTCCCTGGGGCCGAGGCCTTTGGTCCCCCGTGGGGCTGGGGTGGGGCTTCCCTGGGCCACATCTCCCCCGGAGGGTGGGTAAATGGGAGCACTTGCCGGGGCCTTACGCCTTTGCAGAGTTGTTTCAGTGGCACTGTGCACCATGGTGGCTGTGCATTGAAGGCATAGGGGCAGTGTCATGCTGCATGTGGGGCTGGGGTTGCCCCTCGGGGTTGCGGGTGGAGGGCACAGCAGTGCATTGCAGTGTGCCGGACTCGGAATCTCTCCTCTCTTCCCCTCCCTTCTCTTTACACAGATCTTGACGAATGTCAGGTGCGGAACCTGTGCCAACACGAGTGCAGGAACACGGAGGGCAGCTACCAGTGCTTATGCCCAGCTGGCTACCGGCTGCTGCCCAATGGGGAAACCTGCCGGGGTCAGTGCGTGCTGTTCAGGAGTCGGTTACATAGCGTGTGTGTCCGTCCATCCCTCCCTGCCACTTTGATACTGTAAGCCCTAATCTCCCTTTCTAAAGCCTGGATTTCACATCTGTCTCTGGCTGTGCCAGCAAAATCCCCACCCAGGTGCCAGGCTCCCCACAGTGCCTGCATTGGTGCTGCACTTTTCATCTCCCAAGCAAAGGGGCATCATTGTAGGGAAGTCAACGGAGCTAGGCCAGGGCCGGATCTAGCCCATTAAATTCCTACACCTCACAAATGGCGCTCGCAGCTTAGTATCACTGCCACCAATCCATGGAGCAGGAAACAGAGGTGATGTGACTTGCCCAAGGGACACACTGCATGGCGGTGGCAGAGCCAGACTTAGAACTTGGGACCTCCTGGTGCCTATGCCTGGCCTCAGGCCACTAGCCCACAGGGCCATGGTCCTCCTGCCCCCTCTGCCAAGCCATTGCTCAGGAATTGCTGTGGCGCTCCTGTGTGGCTCTGTTGCTTCCTGGACCCGTGTGCAGTATGGTCATGCTTTGGGGGCATGTTAGTAACTGGGTGGGTGCCCTGGGCGGGTGCCTGCTGCCACCAGACTCTGCAGCTCACCCAGCAGGTAAAATGGAGGAGCTCTCCAGGGCGCAGCTGCTCACCTGAATGCACAGAGGGGTGTGATACAACGAGCAGGATCCCCCAGCAGCAGAGCCTGGGCCCCCTTGAGCACCTGTCTGTCCTCACTCCCCCCTCCTTTCTCCTCTGCAGACATAGATGAATGTGCAGAGAGGAGGATTCACTGCAACCCGAGCCAGGTGTGCTTTAACATGCGGGGAGGCTCCCAGTGCCTGGATACACCCTGCCCCACAGGCTATAGGAGAGGCTCCAGCCCAGGGTAAGGTGGGGAGGGGGGGAGAAGTTCTTTTGGAAGGGGGTTGTACCCAAGTGGGGCAGCTGTTCCTCTTCTCCTGGCGTGACCAACCTGCTAATGCTCTTCTCAGCTCTGCTGCCAGGTTGTGGGGGTGGTCAGGTCCTGGGTGTAACACCAGTGGGCCTGGACTGGCACATGTCCATTTCAGTACATTAATGATATTTAGCACTTTGAAGAGTTAAAGTGCTGAGACTTGCCAAGTCTGACCCTCCCCCTGCCCTTTCCCTGGTGGGGGAACTGAGGCACAGACTGGCTCAGTGACTTGTCCAAGGCTGTCCAGGCTTAGAACCCAGGAGTCCTGGCTGCTAGCCCGAGGCTCAGATCATGCTGCCGCTCCTCACCGCTCTCACCCACGTCCTCTGCCCGTTCTCGTGCAGAGTGTGCTTCCGCCGCAGCCCTGGAGGCCCCTTCACTCTGCAGTACGAGCTTCTCACGCTGCCCTTTGGCATCCCGGCCGGCCACGACGTTGTCCAGCTCACTGCCTCTTCCCAGGGGAGCCTCCTGCAGAACCGCACTGTCTTCACTCTGCTGGAACAGGGCCCGGGCAGCCCCTTCGCCCTCCGGGACAAGAGAGGCCGGGGGGTCCTCTCCACACTGCGCCCACTCCACACTGCCGGCGTCTATCGGCTGAAGGTGCAGGCCCTGGCTCATGGCGAGCAGCGGGCACGGAGCGTCTTCCTCATCCTCATTTCCGTCTCACCCTACCCCTACTAATGGCAGCGACGGGGCGCTGGGAATGGGCAGAGGACGGGAGAAGATGCTGATCCCATGCCCCAAACCCCACCAGACATTGTCTCCTTCTCCTTCTGTTCCTGATTCCATCTCCCGTACGTGGCATCAGCTCAGTCTGACATGCGCTTCTTCCTTTGTCCCCTGTGTGTCTCCCTAGAATCCCCAAGCCCCATTGCCTGCCATCAGTTCAGTGCCCTGCAAGAGGTTCCCCATGATCCTGTAAAACTCCCCTCCTTTGGCTCCCAGCTAGGGTGGCCAACCCTCCTGGATTGTCCCGGAGTCTCCAGGAATTAAACATTAATCTTTAATTTAAAGATGGTGTCACGTGATGAAACCTCCAATATGCCCAACCAATATTTGGCAACCCTACTCCCAGCCCTATGGCTCAATCCCTCGGAGAGTGAAATGGCCTTGACCCCGTGGGATGGTGCCAAGGCAGTTTGGAGGCCAGCAAATGCTGACCTCTCGTTGTCTGGTCATTGTACCCATCACCTCACCTACTAGCTCAGCAGAGGAGCATGGGCTTGAGGCCCTGGTTCATCCAGTGTTCAGCAGTGGTGGAGGGGTGAGGGGTTGTAAACATCAGGTGCTATTAGTCTCTTGCAACATGGGGTTGTCCTTGGACCTGCTATCACGTGCAGCTTTTAAGCAAACAGAGCTGCCTACATGGTCTTGAGGGCAATCAGAGCTGAGATACCGAGAACCTGGGAGGGGAAACCGCCCCAGCGGCTGTTAATCTCCTTGGCTTTTGGCTCTCAGGTGGAATCACGGAGCCTGTGACTCGCCTGAGACAGACACTGGAGACACCAGGCCATTACTGTTCTTTTCCATTTGTATCGGGGTAGCACCTAGAGACCCCATCTGAGATCACAGCCCCATTGCTCAAGGGTGGGAGAGGAAATGGAGGCCCAGAGAGGTCACCAGCAGATCAGTGCCCATATCAGGGACAGAACCGCAGGTCTCCTGAGTCCCCATCCCGTGCCCTGTCCACGCATTGAGTGCTCAGGTGCATACTGCTCGGAGAGCTGAGATGCACATTGCAGCTCTGGAAGTGGTGCAGAGGTTTGCTAGCGTTGCACAGGTCCTGTAGCCATCCCGAGGCCAAGCACACACTGCGCAGTGCTGGGTGAGGCAGATGTTTAAAAAGCCACCGAGCTGATGTGGGAGGCCTGGGAAGGGAGTTCCAGGGCTGAAGGGTTTGTTGCTAACCACATATTAAAAGGTTAGTTCCCTCGTGGTCAGTCTTTGTTATAATCAAACTGCTTTCTCGGCACACTTATTTATTTCTGGTTTTGTACCAAATAAAGATGATTTTGTGAGTAAAACAGTCATGTTGTTTGAGGGCATCGTCCTTCTGCACTGCATGACAGCGCTTCAGATTTCGGACTGGAGCTTGGGGCCTGACTCTGCTCTCAGTCCCAGCAGCCAGCTGTTGCTGAACTCAGTGGGGCAGGATCTGACCCATTTTCTCATTCGTATCCTCCATTCCAGGCATCCCCATTGGCTTTGGAGATTACGATGGTAATAACACCACCTAGTGCCTATACAGTGCTTTTCATCTGTAGATCTCAAAGTGCTTTACAATGGAGGGCAATGTCATCTGTCTCCATTTTATAGATGGGGAAACTGAGGCACAGGGAGGTGAGTGACTTGCAGTGCTTAATTTGTAATGATAGCGGTGCCGGGGCTCAAGCAATTTTTATTTTTTATGTTCATAACTGATGCAGCAGGCCTAGAGGTGCTGGGGCTGGGAACTGCCAAGCCTAGAGGTGCCAAGGCTCAGCCCTGGCATGAATTAAGCCCTGATGACTTGCCCAAAGTTATTCACCTGTGGCAGTGACAGGGCACCAGTCATCGCGTATCTCACAGCTTGATCCTGTACTACTGAAACCAATGAGAGCTGTGTCAGTGACCGCGGTAGATGCAGGATCAGGCCCTAGGTGCAATTATAACCTCAGGGTGGGAATAAGCTGCAAGAACAGATGGGATCTGGAGATACAAAGATCCTCTCTCCTTTCAGTGATCTTTATCTCTGTTTCTGGAGAGGGCCCCCACGTCAGGTCAGAGGGCGCAGGGCTGTTTGCTCACAGTGCTGGTGGCACTGACTTCTGCACTAGCTGTGTGCTCAGCACCAGCGAGGGGGAACTGGGTCCTGTGTAGAGGTGACCTGCAATGGTTATTCGAAATAACTGGGTTTGTGTGATGGAGCAAGAGTATCCTCCCCACTTCTTGTTTGTTACCTTAGCAATATCAGGAGCACACAGACAGTTCAGCAGAAGGAGTTCCTGCTCTGGGGACCTCTTAGGATCATCAAGGGGTCAAGTTGGGACCATCTGAATGAGGGAGCTCCCCATAAAGAGAAGGTGTTTGGACATCTCATACCTACCCAGAGAGCGTGCTCATTGTGGGCCTGATCCCCACTCATTTGAGTCAATGGAAAGATGCCTGTTGGCTGCGGCAGTATCGGCTCAGGCTCCAGAAGAGACAGGATGCCTGGAAATTGCACACAGGACGATAGAGCGTCCATGGAGGTTGGCTGGGCCAAGCCCTGGGGTGAAGGGGCTGCAGGGAAAGACCAATCCCTGCAATGGCTCTGCTAAAGCTGGTAGTGTGCCCAAGCCCAAGAGGGTCGCTCAGGTTGTTTTCAGCCCCCACCCAAAGCTGACACCTGGGATCAGTTCCCAGCAGGTTCGGGGGCTTGCAAGGCTCTACTCAGTTGTGCTGCTGGCCCTGGCCTGGGCTTTGCGATGTGCCGAGTCTCACACAGCACTGGCTCCCAGTTCCCCAACGTCCCTGCTAAGCGGGGAGGAGGCCGTGTTCTTTGAAGTCAAGCGACCCGGTCATGAGAGGACTGTTTGGATTTCAAAACGCCCCCTTGTGATGTGTCCCTGGCCCAAGCTGTCCGGCTTGGTGGGAGCTGGGAAGTTTCGAGCTTACATGGGACAGGCTTGATCCTGCGTCAGCTGGAGCCATTTGAATGAAACCAGTCGCTTTGCTGCTGCAAATGCCTCCCTTTTTCCCAGACACCTGACCCACCTACCCCCGCCCCCGCAAAACCACCACCAAGACCCCCGTGTGATGCATTGTGCCTGATAACCTCATCTGACCCCCTAATCTCGCAGCCCTCAAGGGCAGGGATTCAATGTGACTGCAATCGTTTGTAGTGTGGGGAGGGTTTCTCTCGTTCACCACTCTCTCTTCTAGACCTTGCTGATAGTGTGTTGCTGGGACAACAGAGGTTGCCATGTTCCAGAGATGGCTGCATTCAGCTGTGGGGAAAGCCCTCTGTCTCGGGGGAACCCAAGCTTTCCAATGTGCTGGGAACATGGGTGCCACATACCTAATTTTGCCCAAAACAGAACAGGGTGAAGTTGCTCTCCTCTCCAGTACAAAGGGATAATCTGCAGAGCCTGCAGATCCCAGCATGCACTGTACCATCTTGGGTCTAAGGGGTTGGCCAAATGGATCAAACAGATCATAGAATCATAGAATATCAGGGTTGGAAGGGACCCCAGAAGGTCATCTAGTCCAACCCCCTGCTCGAAGCAGGACCAATTCCCAGTTAAATCATCCCAGCCAGGGCTTTGTCAAGCCTGACCTTAAAAACCTCTAAGGAAGGAGATTCTACCACCTCCCTAGGTAACGCATTCCAGTGTATCACCACCCTCTTAGTGAAAAAGTTTTTCCTAATATCCAATCTAAACCTCCCCCGCTGCAACTTGATGTTCCTAGGGGTGACTGAAGGCTAAATTCTTAACCTGGGAATTTCCTGCTTTATTTTCAAAAGGGAACTGGGCATTTCCCTCAACCTCCCCATGGCAGCGTGAGTCCTGGACCTGCTGTTGCCTAGGGGATTGTGCACTGGATTGGGACTCAGGAGAGTTGGGTTCTCCCACTTGTGCCACTGGACTGCCGCATGACGGTGGGCAAGTCACTGTACCTCAATTTCTCCATCTGTTAAATGGGGATAATGTGCTTTGCAGTGTGCTTTGAGATCTACTGGTGATAAGAGCTAGGTAGTATTATTAGTATTGGTTCAGAAGAGGCCTCGTTTCCTGATGCGTCTGGTGCACCAGATTGTGGTTAAGTGGAAAACTAAGAGCATGAGAAATTAACTGCACTGTCTGGGGCTCATCAGTCAGGCATCAAGATGCCATCTCCCTAAAGACTTCCCAATTATGTTAGCTGGTTGTTGGAAGATAGCTGAAGATGTAGTCTGCAAGGCCCTTTGCTGGCAGAGAGTGGCAGGAAGCTGGGCTTGTCCCTGGGGACATTCTTGTCAATATTTCATGCCGCAAAGGGACATTGCTTTTGCTCCATGGACATTTGATTTAGTTCCTTGTTTGATTTGAAAGATACTACAGTGCAGTCAGTGCTGGTGAAAGGTGCCTGATTGACGTCCCTGGAGGCTGGAGTTGTCTGGGGAAGAGGGACATCATAGCCGGGGCAAAGCAAACTTCCCATGTGTGGCCTCATGTTCTCGCCTGGCCACTGACCTAGAAGGCGTCACCTATAAGGTGAGAACTTAGAGCTCAATTTCAGAGGCCCATTCAGTCCCTTGGCCTCTCTGCTTAGCTAGGGGCAGGGGCCAAAACCACAACCAAAGTACCCCACGTGTGCTACCCTGTCACTGCAACTACCTGGGCCTCAACTCACTACTGTGGTTGCAGCCCATGCCGTGATGTTGGAGCAGCACAGACTGCCAGGCAGGAACCATTGGTCTCCAGCACTCAGCATCGCTGCACCTACCCCCCCCCCCGACCCCCTCCCCACCTAAGTGCAGACAAGGGCAAACCAGGGTTTGCACGCTGGAGCTAGTCAGGGTTTAGCCCAAGGGGAAGGTATTTCCTTGTTGTCATCAGCAATGTCCTGTGTCATTGCAGAATAGCCCGGTGCTGCTGCCTTCTCATGGAGAAATCCCTAGCCTGCAGGCCCTTACACCAGCATCCCAGCAATTGTGCTGTGCTGGCTGACAATGACCAACGGTAACAGCAGTTTACCAGGGCTAATGGGAGAGGGCGCAGGGCTGCCATGTTCCTTGCAGCAGAGAACAAGAAGGGCTGGGTTGTCAGTTGCATTTATCTTCATGAGGTTTCTGTAATGAGGAAAGCAGTCGCTAGTGACACTTCGTACACAGGGGGAATAAATAATCCGGCGGGCTGTCAGCTGTTGAATAACTGGTGAGTTATGTTCTCCGTCAAAGGATGCCTCTGGGGCGCAGACAGGTGCATATTCAGCTAGGAGAAAGGGGAAGAATCTGTGGGCTTGGATAGCCAAGGAAGAGTGGGTTTGAGGTTGATAATAAAACCTAGCACTTTTCCTCCATAGATCTCAGTGTCTTAAGGATGGTATTCCCATTTTACAGATATTTAAGTAATACGTAAATAGCACATGTGATGCATAGCTATCAAAGTGCTTTACAGAGATATTCTCATTTTACCAGTGGGGAAACTGAGGCATAGAGAGATTTGTGACTTGCCCAAAGCAGAGGAGTGGGACTCAGAAAATCTGGGCTTTATTCCCAAGTCTGCCACAGATCCACTGTGCAACCATGGACAAGTCACTGAAGGCTAAAATTTTCAAAAGTAGACACTAATTTTGAGTGTCTTTATTTTGACCAACTTAAGACATCTAAGGCCTGGTGCTGAGCACCAACAACTCAGGGGTTAAATTGTCCTGACTCCTGGTACCTTTTCCTGGTGACTGTATCTTGTGGTTCAGAATCTAAGCTTTCTGCAGTGTTCTGTGGCCATGAAGCATGCCTCCAAACTGTGAATTAGGTGTAAACACTTGCAGTGATGTCTGCAGAGAGAGCCTAAAACGGCAAGGCTGACATCTGAAACAGCACCTATTCACTTCACTTGATGTGTTAACTCCAAAGACTAATGATGGCAAATTACACGTCTGTTGTTTACTGTTACACTGGTGATCTCAGTATGCATGGAAGAGGAGGGATGAGCAGATACCACAGTGGTGCGCAAGGTATAAAAATCTTGCCTGGTGGTACTGTGAGGAGTTGCACAATCTACAATCTCATTTTAGATGTGGGTGGAGCCTGGATTGTGAGCAGAGATTGGGGGAGCAGCTGTTTGACAGCAGCCCACCACTCCAGTGGGAGCTGGTAGGGCTTGACTCCCTGCGATGCCAGGCACTATCTAATGTTGGCCATCCAAAATGAATGGCCTCTAGAAAATTTAGGCCTTAAACTTTCTGTCAGGCTAATAATGCTTGTCCCCTGTGACAATCCATGTGAAAGGACAACAATTCATGAATCTCTGGGACTCTCAGCAGGAAACTGCTCTTTGAGTAGGGAGTGTTACTATTTTCCATGTCAATTAGCAATGCATTTGGGTTAAAAATGATTGTGCCAGTCCATGGAGAATAATGAGGGCACATACACTTAGTGATATGCACACACACCATGATACACCCCCCCCCCAGTTCTGTTCGCCAGAGAGCTGGCGGGGGGGGTGTATGTCAAAATCTCTATTTTCCTGTAAAAAGAAAAGGAGGACTTGTGGCACCTTAGAGACTAACCCATTTATTTGAGCATGAGCCAAATAAATAACCAAATAAATGGGTTAGTCTCTAAGGTGCCACAACTCCTCCTTTTCTTTTTGTGAATACAGACTAACACGGCTGCTACCCTGAAATCTATTTTCCTGTGTCCCAGGTGGATGGTCTGTAAGTATTTTCCCATTGCTAGAGTCGCTGCTGGTCATTATGTACATTATGCCCTCAGTCGGGAATCCGGGCCCTGTGGTGCTGTCCCCGGACATAAGGTAGGAGCTGCCCCCAGAGCCAGCCATCACCAGATGAGAGACAAGGGGTGGCTACAAGGCCAGGGGAGGAGCACAAGGTACCTGAGACGGTTCTGTTCAGAGGAATAAGCCGCGGTCACCCCGGGTAGAAGGGTCCCAAAATAGGCCCAGTAATAATAGCCCCTGACCTTTGGATCCCAGAGCAAACAGATCAGCCTTCAAGCAAAGGAGTTGGTCTTTGGTAGGAATCTGTCACCTTCACCAGTTTGAGAGCTGAGGCCGGGCAGCTGCTGCCCATGTGCTGAGCGGTCTTCCTCGTGCGCCCCTGCCCGGCCGCTGGAGCGCTGAGCCGGCCAGGCGTGAGCAGGGCTTGGCAGCGGGCACAGACTCCGTGCTGCCCTTCTCCCGTGCCCTGCGGCCCAGCTTCCGAAAGGAGGGGGACGGCTTGGCCCCTTTCTCCGAGCCGGAGCGCGGGGCGGGGGCCTGGCTTTACTCGCCGGGGCTTTGTGCCGCTGGGGCTCTTGCCAGAGGGCTCTCGGTCCGGTTCGCGCCTGGGCTCTGCCGCCAGCGGGCCGGGGGCGCGGGTGGCTGGTCGATCCGGGGGCACCGGAGCTTTCCGCGCCGGCCGCGTCCCGGTGCCTCCCCGCGGGGCGCAGGCGGGCGGCCCCGGCCCCGGCCCACCTGCGGGAAGGGGAGTCGCTCCCCCCCGGGTGCCACCCACGGCAGGGAGACGCCCCCTCCTGGCCCCGCCCCGCCGCGCTTCATAACAGGGATGCCCCGGCGGCGCTTTTGCCCGGTGCCCCCATCGCCTGGTCGCCTCCCCGCGTCCGGAGCTCGGAGCGGAGCCGGCGGCGCCTGTCGGGGTAATTCGCTGGCACGGGATCAGCGGAGGGAAGCTGGGGGGCGGGGGGGGGTGGAGATCCGTGGGGGGAGGGAGGCTAGAGGGACCAGGGGTGGAGATCTGTGGGGACTAGTGTGTGTGGGGGAGGCCAGAGGGATTAGCCGAGGGGTGCTGGGGGGTGGAGATCCATGGGGACCAGTGTGGGAAGGGAAGCTAGAGGGATCACTGGAAGGATGCTGGGGGTGGAGATCCGTGGGGGGGAGGCTGGCGGGAGCTGGGGACCAGTGGGGAGTGAGGGTCAGTGGGGATGGGGGGGAGGGAGGCTAGGGGATCGGGGTGGAGATCTGTGGGGATCAGTAGGGGGAGTGAGGGTCAAGTGGGGACCAGTGCAGGGGAGGCTGGCAGGGAGGGTCACTGGGGGGAGGGAGGCTAGAGGGATCCGCGGAGGGATGCTGGGGGGTGGACATCGGTGGGGACCAGTGGGGGGAGGCTGATGGGGGTAGGGTCAGTGGGGGGAAGGAGGCTAGAGGGATCACTGGAGGAATGCTGGGGAGTGGAGATCCCTGGGGGAGGCTGGTGGGAGCTGGGCACAGCTGTGGGGGAGTGAGGGTCAGTGGGGACCAGTGGGAAGAGGCCAGGGGGAGGGAGGCTAGGGGGATCGGGGTGGAGATCCATGGGGACCAGTGTGGGGAGGATCAGTGGTGGGAGGGAGGCTAAAGGGATCTCCGGAGGGATGCTGCAGGGTGGAGATCCGTGGGGACCAGCCGCGGGAGGCTGGTGGGAGCTGGGGACCAGTGCTGGGAGGCTGGGGGGAGTTGCCATGGTGTTGAAGCAATGTGGGGGGCAGGTTCTGGTGAAGGGGGCCCCCTTGCTCATCAGGTAGCAACACCCTGCTCCCTCCATCCCTGGCGCTGACTCCCCAGCACAGCCCCCCCCCCCCCGCCCTGCCCTGCCTGGCTGCTGCTCTGTCCATTTCCTCCTGAAATGGACACAGTGGCAGGCAGTGAATTAAATAGTCAGACTCCAGTAACTGGGCTTGGGCCAGCCCTGCTCATTTAGCAGCTTCTCACCTTGTTGTTGGGCCTGGGTCTCTGCCAGGTCCTGGGGGTTGAGCTGCAGGATCCGGGGCTGGGGAGGGACAGTCCCTCCCCACTGACCTGGGACAACATTTCAGAGGAGCGAAAACTGCCTAGAAATGAAGTGGGGAGAAGAGGGAGATCTGGCAGAGTGCTTCGGCTGGCTGAGGCAGGGTCAGGAATGCACGTGCCCCAGGCCTCTGTAGAAACGGTCCTAACAAACCCAGCTTCCGTCGTCTCCCCAGTCGATGGCTTGTGGCCCTGGAATAGCACTGTCCCCAGCCCCAGCAACAGTGACGCCTGTTATTCTGTTTTGCTGCAGCACCTAGGAGCTCCAGTCGTGAGTCAGGGCCCCATTGTGCTAGGCGCTGTGTGCCAGTAAGCTGCCTTGTCTTCCCTGGGAAACCAGGGTGTGTGTGTGTGGGGGGGGGGCTTTCTTTTTAAGGTGTTAAAATCCTAGGGTGCAATTGTGGCCCTTGACTTCAATGGCATCAGGATTTTCCACCCCTAGTGGAGATGATGGGATAGTTGTAGGGTTAGCTTGTGATCATTGGTCCAGGTCAACCCCAGAGACTAGCTAGTGGGTTAAAACACAAACCTTATTCCTGGTATAGATGTGGCCTTAAACTGTAATTTCTCTGGGGCAGGGGCTGCCTCTTTGTTCTGTGTTTGTACAGCATCTAGCGCAAAGCAGTCCTGTGATGGGTGCATAGAATGCTGCCACAACACAAATAATAACACTAGGAAAGGATGGTTCTTTCTAATAGGGAATTTCCACCACCCACCCCGCCTCTCCCCTCCCTCCTTACTCTCTGTGCCAAGAGCAGTTAGCCTGGCATAGTGCGGGGTGGGCAGGTGTGTCTGGAAAGCAAACTCACATCTGCCTTTGCCAAGGGCTGGTTGTTGAAATCAACCGCTATTTGACCTCACCCGACACCCTCCGTCAAATGCAGGAAATACCTCTCCCTTCCTGGCCAGGCTCAGCCTTTCTTGGCATGATCCCCAGGTGCAAGAAGCTTTGAGTCACTGCCTCCTTGCAGGAACCTGTGGTGATCCAGACTGCGTAGAGAACAACCCTGCTCCAAATCTCCCCAATGCCCTGCATTTCCCTCACCCTTCATTGAGGAGGATGGGTGCTTGAAAATCATCCCTGTGTTTCTCGCAGTGACTTATGCAGCCTATGAACACCAAGGTGGGACCCAGAACTCCTGGGTTCTCATCCCAACTCTAACACACGCATCCTCTCTTTGGTTTGTCTTTGCAAGTCCCTGCGGGCCAGGTTTTCAAAACCTCATGGCTTGGTTATTAATTATTCTGACCTTCATTTCTCTGGCTTGGTCTCCCTGTCCATTGGGGATAATAGTATCTACCTGTAACGTTCCCCTCTGGTGTTGTCTGGACCAGTGACCAGCTAAGCCACTCCAATCCTTGACTCTGGGAGCCAGCCTTACCCTGCTCTGCTGTGAGAACCCCCACTCTGGGCTGTTCACGCACAGCCTCTGGTATGTAAGCTGCTCCCAGAATGACAGTAGCCAATATCTCCGATCCCAGAAACAACCCTCGGAACCTCCATCTTGCAGTGTCCAGTTATGCTCATTGGTCCCTGCAAGCTTATATAAGTTTGTCAATTAAACAAAGAAATTGATATGTAGCAGGCTCGTTATACCAAGGGGAGTTTCTGACACACTGCAAACCAAATGCACTGCTTCAGGTAGAATAAACAAACAGATTTATTAACTATAAAGGTAGATTTAAGTGATTATAAGTCAAAGCATAACTAGTCAGATTTGGTCAAATGAAATAAAAGCAAATGCATTCTAAGCTGATCTTAACACTTTCACTGTCCTTACAAACTTCGATGCTTTTCATCACAGGCTGGCTCTTCAGCCAGGCTCTCTCCTTTGATCAGTGGTTCAGTTGCTTGATGGTGGTGGTGTCTGAAGATGTAGGTGGAAGAGAGAGAGCATGGCAAAATGTCTCTCCCTTTTATCATGTCCTTTCTTTCCTCTTGGCTTTGCCCCCCTGCCCCTTCAGAGTCAGGTGAGCATTACCTCATTGCAGTCCCAAACTGCCCAAAGGAAGGGGGTGACTCCCTCGAGCGTTTAACAGATTCTTTTGTTGCTGCCTAAGCCAGTGTCCATTGTTCCTGTAAGGCTGGGCTGGGTTTGTCCCATCCATGCCCTGACGAGGTGTGAACTGCCTCTCTGTTCTTGGAGAGTTTTTGCATGGGCTTACTTTAAGCCATGAGGATACATTTTCAGCCTCATAACTATATACATGAAATTATAACCTATAACCTTAATATAACATTACTGTAGCAATTACTATAACATTACTGTAATGACCATGCTCAGTGCATCGTGGGTCCCCCTGAGGTACAGAGCATCACACTACCTCACAGGGATAGTTGTGAATTTATTCTGATGTGTAAATGTCGGAGGTGATGCAAAGAACTAAGTACTGTTATTACTTAGGGGCTTGCCTGCTCCACCTGTTTATTCTGACACTGAGATCATTGTCTGGGAGGTTACAGTGGGCTGCAGTGGAAAAGATTGTGTGACTATTAGTAGGAAAGTCACACCAGGAACAGGCAAACTTTTGAAAGAGGCACTTGAGTTTGAAGGCCCCAGAATCTGGCCCCTCCATCTCACAGATGTGTTCTGTTGGAAAATGGTCCTTTGATAGTAAAATCATCTCTCTCAACAGAGACTGCAACAAGTGTGAGCATCCCAGAGGATGAGGATAAAGGGGAGACCCTTATCCTCACACCCCAGGAAGCGGGGTTTGTTGAGACGGCAAACATGTGACTATCCCTCTCCCCTTTGCTCATCCTGACAGCTCTCTCCTGGAGATGGTGGAATTGAAATTTACGAGTTTCCTGCTCTTTCAATAAGCGGGAGCCTTATCCATTTCAATGCTGGCATGTTCCCCAGTAGAGATCCAGGTGGAGACCAGAGGACTGTGGTCAGTGACAGACATATATTTGGTAATCTCCTGGGCTTGGTGGCATTTAGTCTCCAAGATGGGTCAATAAGAGGAAGTTAATGAAGGCTCAGGGGACTGTTAATGGGTGCTGGTGTTTTAAACCCATAGTTTGCCAATTCATACCCCCCCCCGCACATCAGTATTCACTAAACACTGTTTCAATTGGCTGGCTCCTTTGTCTGTGACACAGTGAGCTGGTGGTGTCAGTTTAGTTTCCAGTGACAATGACCTGAGCCAGGTATTGTCCTTTGGCTGGCAGAGCTGTTCGTTATACTGCTGTCCCTTCTGACAGGACCTGGATGGCTCAGGTTGCTGGTAATAGTGTATGCATCTCTGCGTCCTCTGTTTAAATCTAGAATAAGTCAGTAGTGGCCAAATAAACGTCCTGATGGCTGATTAGTGGCCTGTGTTGACTGAGTTTGGGGGTGTACTTTGTGGGGGCATGGGTGTCTCAGGTCAGATCTTATAAGACAAGTGCCCGGCAGTGTTACATTCACTTTATGCAGGAGGTATGCTCCCAAAGTGACACATTACAGCTGGTGGTATTTATATGATAGTTTAAATGAGTTATGCATCCCTTTACACGTCACAAAAATCCAACCCATATGTCCCAGTTCCCTAACTTGTTCTCTTTCTTCCTTAACTTTGTTTCGGAAACTAAGGTTTCAGGTACTGGTCTGTGAAGGTATTTCCCTAGCTTATACTAAGAGACAGAACAAATGTGTCTTGATTTTGACAAGTTCCCTATCTGCTTACGCCAAAGCTTACTTCAGCTAATGCAAGGTGTTATGGGATACTTAGCATAAGAGCACAGGATTATAGTCAAGGTATAGGCCAATTTAGGCTATACAGCCGTATTATTTGTGCTTAATGCATACTAACGTGTCTATGGTGTGGCAAATACATATTATTAATATGAGATATATCTGCTAGCCAGCATATGTTCATCAGCCTCATAAACACCACAGCTGGTACTAACTGGCAATTTCAGAACAGAAAGCAAAGACTGGACCACAGAGGCTAAACTCCCTCGTCATTCCTAGCAGTGGTTGTTCTGGGTCCCGTCCCTTTTCTGTGGATAAAGGCAGGGCTGTGTTCTCCAGGGCACTTTTTCCCAGCACTAAATTCACTCAAAGGACACAAGGGGCTATTGTATGACAGAGAAACATTGTCTGCATGGAGATTATCATCATTGTTGACCTAGTCCATTAAGAAACAAAACTCCTGCCCTTGTGTAAACGTCCTGTCTCATCAAAAGGGACAGAGGGTACACCCAGAATTACTGTGAAATAAAACATTTCTCTGAAAATGCTCCATGAGATACCAGCTGGTGTTTTAGGTTCTTCTGAAAATTTCCCTCTTAATCCCAGCCTGCCCCACCCGCTCTGGGAGTGGCTGGCTAATGATGAAATCAGGAAGGGCTGAAGGGAAGGTTCGGGGAAGCTGAGTCATTGCTGGGCATGTGGGATGTACTGGTTACTAAATCTGCCTGTTTTTTATTTAGAAACTAACAGCACTGAGCCAGACTCACTACGGGTACAGAGTGGCAAGGCCCCATGGGCTTTAATGGAGCTCTGTCGACTTTACCTCAGCAATACATTTGACCCCTTGCCTCTAGGCAGAAGTGAAAGTGACTCTGCACTGGGATTGTCCACATTTCAGGCACTCAGACAGGGCTGGGCAATTTCCTGTTGAGCCTGAACCAGCGCGCACACGCCCCGCTCATCCAAGTCACTGCAGGGAATCATGAATGAAATGCTGATTCCGGGCATTGGCAGCAGGGACTGCAGGCAGTGGCAGGTTCCCGGCCCCGTTGTGTGCCTGACCTGTTCCTGTCAGAGCACCAAGCCTCGACAGCACACTACTTGACAGTGTGGTCAGCAGCCTTGGGCTGAACCCAGACTGTCTGCTAAGGCAGAATTGGACTTTACACCAGAGGACGTAGGTTTGAGAGTAGCGGGTCACCTTGTGGAAATCGGCGGAAGGTTTGTCACCAGCATGAACATTGTTTAATGAGCATTTCCACCAGCTCTGCTGCTAAGAGACTCTGGGAAAGGGTCGGCTAGCATGCGTGTGCATTGGCTTTCGTTCCCCTGAGCTCAGGTGAGGCGCGCAAGAACCAGGGGGTTCCATGGCAGTCATGCTCCAGACGAGTAAGTCCTTGGGATGTCTGTGCTTGAGTGTGATTCCCGGCCCAATGAGATGCACTTGTGCTAGCTCTCCGCGCACTAAAATCAGAATGTAGCCGTGGCAGAGCGAGCAGTGGGACGGGCCAAGTACGTGCCTAGGGGCTCGGATGGGTGCACGCTCGGGGGCAGCTAGCCTGTCCCGCTGCTCACGCCGCCGCGGCTGCACTCTGATGTTAGCGCACTAGCTCGCTGACAGCTAGCAGGGAGTATGTCTCCTTGAGCTGGGAATCAAACCAAGCTCTAAGTGTCGACGCATTCCTCTAAAGAGTGCCATTTTCCGAAGTAGCACTTGGCTTCCCTTCCACACTCTGACGGTTTATCCCAATCACCACACCCAGCGTGCCCCCTGCTGCCCGGTGTCAAAGTCAGATTCAGGACTCACATCATTTGTCAGACCACTCTGTTTATTAGCAAAGCACTTTGCTAATGCACCCAGATGTGAGCCCCTCTCTGAAGCTCAAGATAACTTATTTATACAGCTAAGCTAAAGCCAATTTAACATAAGAGACAAAAGAAAGCAGAAACTGACAAATATACATACATATTTTATTTGCATACTAACCTTTACCAATCTCCTAGCTCAGTAGGAGCTCTAAGTTAATTAGTTTGAGGACCCATTGTCTCACACTCCTTAATGTTTCTCTTCCTGACAACTATATTTCAACAAACCCTTCAAGTAGCATTTCTTTAATGAATTATAATTTCAATATAATTCATTCTACTTTCACACCGGTCATTGTGGAATTAGGGACTTCCTGTTAGCAGGTTGGTAGTTAATCCTGGGATCTACTAGGACAAGCTAGCATGTTTTTAAATACAGCTTGTCCTTTGTGTGGACAAATGGTGGCTAGCATTGTGCAAGTTTTCTAACATGGTGCTTTTTCCCAGTATAAATGAGGCCCAGGTCCCCTTGGTCAAGTCCCTGCCCCCTCAGCCCCTGCCTCAGTTTCCCTATTTGGAAAAAGAAAAGGAGTACTTGTGGCACCTTAGAGACTAACCAATTTATTTGAGCATGAGCTTTCGTGAGCTACAGCTCACTTCATTGGATGCATACTGTGGAAACTGCAGCAGACATTATATACACACAGAGACCATGAAACAATACCTTCTCCCACCCCACTGTCCTGCTGGTAATAGCTTATCTAAAGTGATCATCAAGTTGGGCCATTTCCAGCACAAATCCAGGTTTTCTCACCCTCCACCCCCCCCCCCCCCACACACAAACTCACTCTCCTGCTGGTAATAGCCCATCCAAAGTGACAACTCTCTTCACAATGGCCCAACTTGATGATCACTTTAGATAAGCTATTACCAGCAGGAAAGTGTGGTGGGAGGAGGTATTTTTTCATGCTTTGTGTGTATATAAAAAGATCTTCTACACTTTCCACAGTATGCATCCGATGAAGTGAGCTGTAGCTCCCGAAAGCTCATGCTCAAATAAATTGGTTAGTCTCTAAGGTGCCACAAGTCCTCCTTTTCTTTTTGCGAATACAGACTAACACGGCTGCTCCTCTGAAACCTTTCCCTATTTGGAGTCTTTCCCTCTTTGGAATTGTGGTGTGTAAGTAATAGGCAGACAATGCTTGGGAATATCTCTGTGGATTCTGTTTACGCTGCCACCACAGGCATGTGTCCTGTCCTTCTCCCCCCACCCAGCCCTCTACCCGCAGCATTTCACACTTGGCTGGGTGCATGGAGTTATGAAGGGTGACGGCTGCTGGGGGAAGCAGGATCAACATTCTGTCCTAGTGGTGCAGATCCTCCAATCCTGACTGCCATGTGTGAGATCAGGATCATGTACCATCCTGCCAATGCAAAATGTTCAGATCTGCTTTAGCCCTGCCATGTCTCCGAGCAGGCAGCTGGCTTGCCTGGTCATGATTAGGATTCCATCTAAATTGTTCTTCCTTGTGGCCTTTTCATGTACAGCTGGATATATTGGTCTCATTTGCTTACCTCTTTTTCAGGACATTTGCTGACTGCTTGAGGAAGGATTTCTGCTCGTCCATCAAAGAAAGGTAATGGGCCAAGCTGCTTTTTGCATTTCTTGTTTCTTTTATGGTCTCTGTGCCTGGCTGCAATTTTCATGTAAACCAGGTAGCTAGGTGGAGTCGTGGGACTCTCGGTGATCTCTCTGCTTCTGTGCAGCTACCCAACCATCAGACTGATCAGGAGAAATGCTTTAGTTAGGAATAGAAAAAACAGTGGTGAAGGAACCCCCCACCCCATCCCCCGGAGCCTGTCAGCTAGGATCTAAGGCCCTGGGGACATTAGAGAAATTTGCATCATCTGACCTCCATGGAGGTCATGACATTGTGCAACTCCCTGGAGATGGGCTTTCTGCACTGAAGCAGGGTGGGGTTTTTGCCTGTGCAGCTGAATGCCGTACTGCATCCAGTGTAAACCCTGCTTTGTGTTGGAGCAGTGCAGTTGCAATGTGTTTTGGCACTTATGTAACTTGCCCGGCTTGAGAAAGTGGCAGCAAATAAAGGGCAAAAGTTAATCCACTGTCTGGGTAATGAAAACCCGGTTACGTTATGTAACTCAGTGACTTGCTGAGCACCCTTCAGGGAGGTTAGTTATAACATCCTGTCATTGGACTCCATGCTTTACTAGTTTAAGTGGCATGCATGGTCCTAGCTGGGGGGGAGAGCTGCTCAGAAATGTGGCTGGCTCACTTGCTGGCTTGTTTAAAATTGGCTTTCTGTGCATCTCAGCCTTGGTGGAGTTTGAAACTTGCTTTGCAGCCACTTTCAAGTGAATAAAACGTGATCACCATAAACCAGCAAGCTAAGGCCAAAGGACGCAGAGCAGTATTTAAACTGGAGTGAGTCTGCACCAAGCGCTAACAAGTCCACAGCTACCTGGGACCTCACAGGTGTTACTGTGCTGCCATGTTCAGCTTTATGGCAACACCAGGGACAACCTCCACTTGAACTCCGGGAGAATCTCCACTAGCAGTATGAGGCCTTTGACACTGGTGGACAGTTCTGATTATATCCAGTGGGGGGCAGTGGTGCACATACCAGGTTCATTGCAGCACTTACCTAGGTTCATGGGAGGTTTGGCTATATTATAGAGCCCTCTTCCCAGCACATACCCTTCCATTAACATTTCTGTTGCCCACAGAGACTCTAGCTCGCTGCACCCCATTGGTCTCTGCCATTTAAGGAGTGTTTAATCTGCAAGGGGACTTTGCTCCTCACAGGCTGGTTAGTCATTCCCCAGATCTCTTCTGAAGGACTCATTGAAAGCTCTTTGAAAATCTAAATATGTTTCATCTCCTGGGTCCCCTGTCTGCTGCTGGATGAATGTCTCCTGTTCCCCTGGCAGGCTCACTCTGCCCTCCTACTTGAGAAATAAACCAGGCTGTTGTATGCGACCCCAGCAGGGGGCTGAAGAGTTTCTGTCTCTGACTGATACTGTTGTCTCCCTTCCCAGGCAAAGTGGTGCTCTGGCTCTGAATGAGGGTTTCTAGTCAAAGAGTCTGTGGTTTTTAATTAGCGGGCAAATCCCAGAATTGGAATCACAGCTCTGGGAGAGAGCAGCCTAGAGAACAGCGCATGGAACCAGGACTCCTGGGTTCCTAGATTCAGCTCTGCTACTTACTGGCTGGATTACCTTGGGGTTAGTCACAGCCCTGCTTGGTGCCTCTGTTTCCCCTCTGTGTAAAATGGGAATAACAACAGTGGCCTCAGGGTTAACTAGACAAGCTCCCTTCTGTGCTGGGCTGAGGGGCTGAGGCCTTGTCTGCGGTGGAGCACAGGTGAGTCCCTCACAGCGGCAAGTATATGAATGGGTCTCCCTGCTTTCCCCAGACACGATGTCTCAGTCCAAGGGCACAGTGGTTCTTGCCTACAGCGGTGGCCTGGACACCTCCTGCATCCTGGTGTGGCTGAAGGAGCAAGGCTATGATGTCATCGCTTATCTGGTGAGGAGCTCATGTTACCTCATGTGTCCTCTCTCTGCTGCCCCCCCCCATCTTTTCCTGACACTCTCTAGCCCATCTCTTGCAGGCTCTAGAAAAGCGACAGACTCTAAAAAACAGTGGCTGGGCCCCCCTGGGGTGGGGTTTTCCGTGTTCCGCTAAACGGTGGGAGCTGTCAGAAAATAGCCATTTTTGCCAGCTCCAGGGCTGCTGTGAGCATCTGCCCTGATGGTGCTGGGTCTAACCGCAGCAGCCGGGAGGTGACGCGCTTGCAGGGCCTTGGGCTCCTGGAGTGACAGAATCGTGATCTTATTTAAAAAAAACAACCCTCTGCTCTTTTCTCTGTCCAAAGTGTCCCGGGAATGAATGTGATTCAGAGGGCCCCGCTTCCCTGCCTGGGGCCTGTCAGGTGTCAGGGGGTCAAGGCGATTGTGGTGAGCAGGAACCAGCTAGAGCGGGTCTGAAATGTTGTTTCAGTGGAAAACCCCATTTTCATCAAAATGGAAACCTTAGAAGATGCTGATGAAATTTTGCTCAGGAAAAAAGGAAGTGGAGCGGTTTGGCCATTGGGGGATGGAATGTTTTGACTTTTCATTTCGAAACAATTTTTCAGACTGAAATTCCCTTTTTTTTTTTTAAATCAAACATCTTTTTAACCAGAGGTTCTCAAACTGGGGGTCGGGACCCCTCAGGGGGTCACAAGGTTATTATACGGGGGGTCGTGAGCTGTCAGCCTACACCCCAAACCCTGCTTTGCATCCAGCATTTATAATGGTGTCAAATATATAAAGAAGTGTTTTTAATTTATAAGGGGGGGTCACACTCAGAGGCTTGCTGTGTGAAAGGGGTCACCAGTACAAACGTTTGAGAACCACAGGTTTAAACAGTCGAAATGGGACCAGACGGCTTCCGTCGACCTGCAATGAATAGTTTTCAAAATTTTGTTTTTGCAGGGAAATTTCCATTTTCTTTTCTTTCTTTCTTTTTTTTTAAATTTCATTCCGTTGTGGAATAGAAAACATTTCAGTATCTTGGAATTTCCCCGACAGAAAAACGCTGCTTCCTACCCAACGATAGCCCCTCCTGGGGCGTGAGAGGGTTAGTGGGCTGGAGGCAGGGTGAGGGTGGCAGTGGGGTCCTAGCTCCAATAATATGGGGAAACACACAGTGCTCTTCCTATTGCGTTAATCTCTGCATACAGGAGCCAAGGCAGCAGCTGTGACCCTGCTGCCGTAGCTGGTTAAATATTGACTGACTAGTACGTTCCCGTTCCCGGGTCAGTGACCTGGGAGGTTCTGCTCAGCTGGCACATTCGGTGGCCAAGTGGGACATGGCCCCTCTCGAGCCATTGTTCCCAATTGAATAAAATGGGACCACTGAGAAGCCTGGACATCAGCTTTGCAGTGTTGGAGTGAGACCTGCCATGCCAGCCTTACTGAGCAGAGACTCTGCCCGGCTGGGGGTGGATGGCTAGACTCCCAGTGTCCCCAAGGTGAAGGGACGTAGCCAAGGGCTCTGTCTCCCTTAGATGGCCAGGAACGAGGCCTTTGTCAAAAGGGGATCTGAGTCTATGGAGTGGGTACAACAGTGACTGCAAACAAACAGATTCCCCCTAGTGCACCGGAGAGGTAAAGAGCAGCTGTCCACGAGCCAGGGGCACAGGTACGAAGTCAGCAGGCAAGGGGGTCCCATGCCACTCTAACTCTGGGCTGGGGGTTGCTGTTGGGTACACCTGGTGGCTGAGGGGCAGGAGCAGAGGGGCGCTAGAGAGGTGATGTGGCTGCACCTAGGCTGGGGGTGTTGGTCAGTGTCAATAGAAATGAGCATTGTTAACGCTGGGTGATGAGCAAGATTCAATAGTGCAGCCGTAAATGGTCCTGCTGGGACCGGTCTAGCAGAGGGGACTGAAATCTCCATGACAGTGCGTTGGCTTTTCCTGCCATGCAAGCGACTCAATCCAGACAGTCTTAGTGACGCTTAGTGATTATGGAAAACATAACCCTAACAATACATATACAATGATGGGGTCTAAATGAGCTGTTACCACTCAAGAAAGAGATCTTGGAGTCATTGTGGATAGTTCTCTGAAAACATCCACTCAATGTGCAGCGACAGTCAAAAAAGCAAACAATGTTAGGAATCATTAAGAAAGGGATAAACAATAAGACAGAAAATATCATATTGCCTCTATATAAATCCATGGTACGCCCACATCTTGAATACTGCCTGCAGATGTGGTCATCCCATCTCAAAAAAGATCTATTGGAATTGGAAAAGTTTCGGAAAAGGGCAACAAAAATGATTAGGGGTATGGAACGGCTTCCGTATGAGGAGAGATTAATGAGCCTGGGATTTTGCAGCTTGGGAAAGAGGCGAGTAAGGGGGTATATGATTGAGGTCTATAAAATCATGAGTGTTGTAGAGAAAGTAAATAAGGAAGTGTTATTTACTCCTTCTCATAATACAAGAACAAGGGGCCACCAAAGGAAATTAAGAGGTAGCAGGTTTAAAACAACAGAAGAAAGTATTTTTTCACACAACGCACTGTCAACCTCTGGAACTCCTTGCCAGAGGGTGTTGTGAAGGCAAATACTATAACGGGGTTCAAAAGGGAGCTAGATAGATTCATGGAGGATAGGTCCATCAATGGCTATTAGCCAGGCTGTTTGCTGTTTGCCAGAAGCTGGGATTAGGTGACAGGGTATGGATCGCTTGATGATAACCTGTCTGTTCATTCCCTTTGAGGCACCTGGCATTGGCCACTGTCAGAGGACAAGATACTGGGCCTGATGGACCTTTGGTCTGGCCCAGTATGGCTGTTCTTATGTTCCGCACTGGGCGCCTGGTGACCTAGGGGTCTCCCGAGTAGGGCAGCCTCCAGGGCTCATCTTGTGGCACCTCTGGGGGGCCTGGTCTCCCCTCCAGTACAGCTTGCTAGGAATGACCAGGGAAAGCACAGCTTGAAAGGCTGGGTCGATCTGTGTTCTAACCTCTGGCTCAGATAAATCGCCACAGCCTGGACCCTTCTGTCCCTAAGAGGATTCCTCCCCCATCCTCTTACGGCAAGAAGCCAAATGACTGTGTGTTCCTTCATGCCTTGGAGTACTTGAGACTTGTCAGTAGGAGCCCGGTGGGGCCAAGCTGATGGGCTAGGGGTTGCCATCCTGGCTGGGGCCAAGCTGCTCAATCTCTTTCTCATTTTTACTTCCAGGCCAACATTGGGCAAAATGAGAACTTTGAAGAGGCGAGAAAGAAGGCGCTAGCTCTGGGAGCCAGAAAGGTAACACAAACCCTATTGCCTCTTGCGGGCGTAGCTCTGTTCTCAGTTCTGTCATCATGCCATCCCTGCAGCTCACGGACAGGTGTGCCATGTAAATTATACACACACCTGAAGAGTTAGGACCAGAGTTCTGGCTGCTTCAGCTCCATAAGTACAGGGCTTTGCCACTGGGCCGATGAGAGCTGCATATCTGCTGGCTTTTCAGAATTTTGGGGGCATCTCCAGACTCTGGATGGGGTTGGCGGGGTGTCCTCCCTCCTCTTTGCCCAAGGTCAGAAGCGTTTTCGGAGATTTCCCTCTATAAATGGCCAAACCACCAATAAATCCTAGATGCAAAGAGACGTTACACATAGCCACATCCGTAACTCGATGTGTCTCTCTTGTTTCCTTAATCCTTTATAATCCTCTCTACAGCCAAATTTCGATATTTCTTCTCCGTTTCTCACTTCCCTCTTTTCCCTCTATCCCTTTTCTTTTTCTTCTTCTGCTCCTCCACAGCATTTGTGGTTTATTTTCCCTCTCAAACCTTTCTTCGTGTCCTTACAAACGAGGAGCAGTCATTTCAGGGCTGGTGGGTTCAAGGGATGGTTGACCAGCTACAAAGCCTTTCTGTCTGTGTCACTGGTTCACATCCAGACCAAGACTTAGAGTCATTCCCACCTGTTTGGTGGTCTCGGACCATCTCCCAGCGGAGGGAGGTAGCCCAGGGAGCCATGTGCTACTGCCATGATGTATCTGTTCTAGGACTAGAAAAGGGGCTGTGGTTTCTACAGTTGTTGATCCAGAACCTTTCACCCGCACCTGGAAAAGGGGAGATGCTTATATGAGTCATTGGTGACACTGGGCTGGTTTCATCCTCCACTGAAATCCATAACGCTTCTCCAGGGATAGATTTGGCCCTTTGTCTCTGGGAAGTTAGTCAGATCTATAGGTGCAGTTTATGGAAGACCTCAAACACAGGTGGTTGGAGCAGGGTTCCAGCCCCTAGGGGATGTTTCATCTATCGAATAAATGGATCTTCACCCCCCAGCAGCACCCTATCCCAGCAGGAGCCCTGGGCTACCCTCATTGCTTGGGGCTCTCTCTTTCTTGTGCAGGTTTACATTGAAGATGTCAGCAGGGAGTTCGTGGAGGAGTTCATCTGGCTGGCGGTTCAAGCCAATGCCCTGTATGAGGACAGGTATCTCCTGGGCACCTCGCTGGCTAGGCCTTGCATCGCACGGAAGCAGGTGGAAATTGCCCAGAAGGAGGGAGCCCAGTTTGTTTCCCACGGAGCCACTGGGAAGGTAAAGGAAGGGCAGGCCATTGCCTGGCAGCGGGTCTGGGCTTTGGGTGCCTAGGAATGCGAGGCTGGTAGATAGGAGTTCCCCCACCCCCACCACTTTATAGATGGGGAAACTGAGGCACATAAATATGATTTGCTGACTATCACAGAGCAAGTCCCTGCTTTCGGGCTCTTGGCTGGAAGCTCTCCTGCAACTTCCGTTAGAGTTAGCACTGGCTGGGGAACTTTCCTTTAAAAAAACAACAACAAAAAACGGATCAAATGTCCTGGCTTATTGAATGGAACTGACATGTTTTGAGTCAGCTCAATCTGTGGCTGCCCGAGGTGCCATGGTGCCTCATGGCAATTTCATCCCTTTGTTGATATTTCAACCTTTCATCCTCCTTTAGGTCTAAAACAACCCTGGAAATAACAGGCTTTCCACCGGGATGGCAATTCTGATTTTCCCCCAGCTCTGGTTAGAAACTTAAAAAACTTGTGTTTGCATGGAAGGGGGTGAAGAATCCTGGCTCCCTGGGCCCCGCCAGACAACTGACAGCACAAATCCTGGATCAGGGGGAGTTTTATTTTAAAGGGTGGTGGTGATGGGGGAGGGAAATGAGCGGTGTTGTTGCAGCTGCAGCACTGGGGCCGTTGTGGCTGTGGGAGGCCCCCTGGGGAAGCAATCCCCGGTTTTGGTGCTGAGTGTGGCGTGCTAGGCCAGAGGGGGAGGGGGAGAACTGCTCATCCCCCTCCCCCTGCTGGTCAAGGAACCTGTGGTGCTGGGGTGAGGCTCAGAAATGGAGGATTAACGCACGCTCTGCGCTCTACAGGTGTGAGAGCACAGTTGCGTTCTTGGGGAACTCCAGTAGTGGGTTAGTAGGGAGCCCAAAGGTTTGTTTTGACCCAAAGAGTGGCCTAGTGGACAGATCACAGGACTGGGACCCAGGAGACCTGTTCCTGGCTCTGCCACTGATCTGCTGTGTAGCTGTGGGCAAGTCACTTCCCGCTCTGTGCCTCAGTTTCCCCAACTGTAAAATGGGGTTAATGACACTGACATCCATTGTACTGCACTCTGAGATTGCCTGATGAAAGGTGCTAAGCATTATTTTTTATTGTGCATGGGTTTGCTGTCCCATTGAGCTCTGTGTCGCAAAGCCCCTGGCTTCAGTCAGGGCTGTGGCTGATCTGTCAGTCCTCAGCAGTAGGAGAAGCCTGAGGAACCTGGGTACCCTGGTTCGGATCCAGGGGGAAGGCGTTTTAAAAAAACAATCTCTCTCTCTCATCCGTCTGCAAACACGGATTGCTGGGTGATCTCAGAGCCATGGAGCTGGTTCCCCTTGGCTGGATTGTTCTGTAGAGAGGGGGCAGAGATGTTGATACCAGATCAGAAAGTTTTTTGGCCAGCATTTAGCACTAGAGGGGGCTAGCAATCTGCATTGAAAGGCAGTAGTCAGGTGTAGCTAGCTGACTGACCCACAGAGCAGGAGGTTACATGCAGAGATTCCCCGCTAGAGGCAGACAGAGACCACAGGACGGGTGCAGCTCAGCGAGAGAAGCGGCTCATATAAACTAAATGAGGGATGTCACTTTATTTCCTATGGAAAATGAGCTGGAGCTTTCTCATAGGGCTGGTCAGTTTCCATTTTCCTTTCAGCTAGGAGTTGCTTGTCCTCCATAGCCCTAACAAACCCCTGATGGTGAATTGCAACAGGGGAAACATTGCACAAATGGGGTACACCCCCTGCCCTGCCTCCTTGCTAAAATCCACAAGTCTCTAAACCTGCGTACACTGTCACCACTTGTCGTTGGCCAGGTTAGAGCCTCTGTGGAAAGTGTTCATGCAACGTACGGCGAGAAGAGGCCTGGAGACAGAGTGGGTTGGAGGCTGCTCCTCCATAGTTACCATTATAAAACTTCTGTGCTTCCAAGCTGGATGCATGTTGGAGTTCTCCAGGTGATGATGTAGCCTGGGAGAGTCAGATGGGGTATCAGACCTCCAGGGTCCACAGAGAAGCAAAGGGATTCTGAAAAGCATCCTAGGATCCTAGATGTGTAGGGCTGGAAGGGACCTGCACTGAGGCAGGACCAAGTAAACCTACCTTTATGGTTAGATATTAGGAAAAACTTTCTAACTTAAATCTCCCTCGCTGCAGATTAAGCCAGTTACTTTTGTCCTACCTGCAGCGGCCTGCAAGAACTATTGATCCCCGTCTTTTTCATAACAACCCTTAAGGCACTTGATGTCTGTGACCAGGCCCCCCGCTCAGTCTTCGTTTCTCAAGACTAAGCGCGCCCAGTTTTTGTAACCTTTCTTCATAGGTCAGGTTTTAAAAACTTTTTATCGTTTGTGTTGCTCTCCTTTGGAATCGCTCCAATTGTCCACATCCTTCCTACAGCGGGGGCCTGGAATTGGACCCCGTACTCCAGTGGAGGCCTCGCCAGTGCTGAGTAGAGTGGGACAATTACCTCCCGTGCCTTACACTTGACACTCCTCTTGATATACCCCAGAATGAGCTTAGTTTTTTTTCACAGTTGCACCACATCGTTGCCTCATTTCAATGTGTGATCCACTCGGAGCCCAGATCCTTTTCAGCAGTGCTGCCACCTGGCCAGCTGTGAGCGGGGAATACTTAAACTGACTCCTGGGCGCAGTAGCAATTGTCAGCCTGTGTATCTTGTTGCTGAAGGACATTTTGGAGGCAAATAAGCTGAAGAAAACTCAGAGGAGCTAGCAATATCCCCTGCAATTATATGGGCTCAGGTAGCATTTTAGGGCTCTCAAATCACTACTTCTCGTAAGCTGGTCACGAGCGGGAGACAGGGAGAAGCTTCCTGCCTCGTGCAGTGCCGTGGGGGGGGGGGGAATGGGTTATTTTATTTTATGGCATTTTGAAGCATCTGGTACTAGCCAGTGCTGGAGACAAGCCTGAATGAGCCATTGCTTCTGCTGGGGCATTTCCCGTATCCCCTCTTGCGCAGCCCCTTGTGGGTGTGTCCCAGTCACTCTGTTTGGAGACTCAGCCGCCTCTCACCTCTTCCAACCATCCACCAGAGGGCGCTCTTGAGTGATGTGGCACCTAGGGAAAAATCCCTCCTCTCTGCACTGAGCTCAGCTCCCCATTTCCCAGTTAAAATGTCACCTCCATTATTGGGTATTGCACAAACCAACCCTCCTCCCCCTCTTCCAGCGTCCACAAGCAGCAAGGAAGCTGCACCCTAAGCTGCTGCCAAGTCTCTAACTTCCCCCCCCATCCATTAAGCCGGGTTGGAGGGAGCGTGTGCTGGTAACTCGACCCGGGAGCATGCTATCCCCGGCTGAGGCAGCAGCAGGGGCTTCAGCATCTTAAATGCGCACCATCTGCAGCGCCCTGTCTTGGGAGCAGATGGACTTGTTTGGGGCCTGTAAGGGAAATGAGTGCCCTGGAATATGTGCGTGTGTGTAATAGTCCCGGGGGGGCCTCCTTGGCCCAGCAGCAAATGTAACCAGCCTGATCTAGAGAAGAGGGGGTGCCCCATTTGCCCGCGATGTTGGTGGAAATTGGGCCTTTGTCATCTTTCTTCCCCTAGAAGCTCCCAGAGCTGCTCAAACCCTCCCTCTCCAAGGTACCTGGCCTCCTTGGGAAGCCCTTTCCAGGGAGCTTGTTGGCAACGTCTGATAATGAAGGGGTGTCCGGATCCACCAGATCATCAGCTATCTCTCCTGCCTGGACTCTCACGAATCACCCCTGTTCCTAGGGGGCAGGGCCCTCAGCGAGAGTAGCTCTGGTTTAAAGCCAAGCAGCTGCACTAGGCTGGGTGCGGGACTGCAGCTGCGTGCGATGGCCCGTGGCACCAAAGGGCCAGGTTGGCAAAAGAGTTTGGCCCTTTGTGCGCGTGTGGGGAGAGGAGCTCAGCTAGTTGGGCAAATCTGGCCCTTTAAAGTGACGTTTAAAAACTAGACCTTTGGTGGAATACACCCATGGTGCTACGGGCACTGCTTGATGTATGTGGAGGCTATTTCTCTCTCCCCTCCCTCCCGCCCTAGCAAACACTGGTGAGAACGTCTTGGTGCTGTTCTGCCATCCTGCCCAGGGCACAGTTCTGCCCCCGGTGCTGGCACCAATCGACTGTTCAGCCTTCACTATGGGACGTAGATGCATCCGGATGAATTCAAGATACGTAGACCACAAGTTAAAGGTGGAGTCTCTGTCTCGGGGCTTGTCTACATGGGGAAGTTTACTAGCATTACTCTACCAGAATAACTGTTTGGAAGTGACCTAAGCTAAACCAAAAAAAGATCATTCTTATTTCATATAAAGAGCGTGCCCAGCAGGAATTATACCAGTGTAGCAGTGCTGGTAAATTACCCCATGTAGACAAGTCCTCCGTTTCAAATCTTTCCGACCTGGGATTGTCTCAATCTAGCTACTTGTGCAATAGCCAGGATCTTTATGACTGAAAGCCCTGAGTGGTGTAGTAGCTGGTGGTCCCTTCAGGACAGTTCAGATTGGCTGCGTTCCCCTTGTAATGATTTGCTGCCCAAGAGCACCGTTCTCAAATGAAGGGCCCTCATCTGCCTGTGCCCAAGCCTGGTGCGCTTCTGGGGGCAATGCAAGGGAAACATGCATGGCATCAGTTAACTAGCATCATGAATAAGATGTTGATGTACCTCACTACCCTCTTGTGGATGGAGCCAGAACTGCTCAGCTGTGTGCCATAGGCCCTATATTGCTAGCAGCTAATGGAGATTCTCCTTTTGCTTTTGGTAGAGGAGGATCTGGGTTCCATCCCTGTTTTGTCGTGAAGTTCTGAATGGCAGCATAGCACGAATTGGAGTCCTGAGCAGCCACAGATTTGTTAGTGGATTGTGGCAGACCCTTGGGTTTATTCATTCGAACTAGATGGCACCTCCTGTTGAGAGACTGCTTGTTATGGTTCCTGGGTACTAGGGCAGGGGATGATTAATACAGGTATCTCAAGCTTGGAATGGACTTAGACATCCCTGTGCAAACACACATGTTCTGCCAAAGACTTGGCCTCAACAGCGCATTGCAAGGCCATCGCTGACTTTCCCAGCTCTGCGTAGCGCCTGGCTAGGAGCTGAGGTGGAGACGCACGGAGCACTATGGCTGTGACATGGCACTGAGCCAGCATTCGTCTTCTCCAGGCATTTTCAAACAGATGGGTTAGTGCTTGCAGCGAGAGGAGGTTAATTAGAGACATATACTGTCTGGGTCTCTCTGGCTCTCATGCTCTTACAGTGGTGTACTTAGGGGCTACTTGCCCATTAGCCACTGTCCCAGAAAATATGGCAAATGGGAGGCGTGGACAGACCAACCCTCACTTCTTTCCCTAATTCAGGTTTTTCCCTTCTTTCCAATAATTGCACATTTCCTAGGCCTGGTTGAAATATTGACGGTTTTGTAGTTTCTCTTCTTCAATCCAAAGCTGCAGAGTTTTCCTCCTTGTTTTATTTGCCAACAGTGGGGCAGAAGATTGAGTAACTGGGCCAGAACCTCGTCTCGTTGAAGCTGGGGAAGCTTTATGAGCTAGGCTAGCTGAAGATCTGATCTGCTGAGACTTTCACAGTCCCTCTCCCAAACCTTCCCCACCCTTTGGGTCCTGCTGGGCTTTGGCCTTCAAGGGCCTGTCCAGGGAAAGGCCGTTGGGACTGGGTGGGGACATGATTGCCTGGATGCTGGCTCGTCTCTCGCTTGCTCTCACAGTGGGTTGGGAAATCCACAAGGCGTCACTGGTTTTGATAGACTCATGTTCTCGCATCTCATCTGCTCTCCCATAGACCTCTCCACCTAAGCCTGAGCCCCTGGAGATGCCATTCACAACCCCAGACCTTGGCCCTGGCAGGGGCACCCGGCGAGGGGCCAGAGACCGAGCCTCAACTCTGAATGGGGACAACAGGCTTGCTCCATGTAGGCCGGCTCTGGGATGTTGTCTCCTTCATACATTGGTGGTGGCGTGGACCAAGATCACAGCCTTTCCCACCAAGTCTGAACTCGTGGGATGGGGTCAGGGCCATTCCTAAACTCCCCTCTGTTCTGTTTCAGGGGAATGACCAGGTTCGATTTGAGCTCACCTGTTACGCCCTGTGCCCTCAGATCAAGGTAAGGCGTTTGGACTACTGCTCCCACTAAGCATGGCCGTGTCACAGGCTCCCTTCGGGACATCTGACTGGTGTGGGGAAGGGTCTCGAGTATCTGGCTGTCAGGTTTGCCCTCTGCACAAGGGTCTATTTGTGTATTCTGGTATGACTCCTACATTGCAGATGCTGGAACAGTGTTCCCCACCCTTGCCCTCAGATGGCTTGATGCCCCCGTTTCACTTTGTGTTGACCAGCTTCAGTGCTTTGACATGAGTGCCCATGGCTAGGTTCCCTCTGCCAGCTCAGCCACCTGCGGGGTGTTAAAGTCGCCACTAGTCAGAACATTTTACTTCAAAAACACTTTTCATGGGGGAAAAACCTGCCTCCCGCCCATGAAAATGTTTGTTTGTTTCTTCTGAAAGTTTCTGTTTTCAACAAAAAAACGAAAAACCCAAAGATGTTTCCCTTCCTCCCCCATTCTGTTTCATTTCCCCATTTTGAAAGTGCGGGAGGGGGAGGAAGTGGGGAAAATGGGGGAAAAAATTACTTTTTTTTTTTAAATTAGTTTTTGAAAATTGATTAAAATTCAGTTTTTCGATTCGGTGTTTTCAATGAAAAATGGAAAAAATTTCACACACACACCTCCGCCCATTTAAAATCTTTGTTGAAACACATGTATAATTTGGCGCAGCTCTGGTGAGTGTATTGTTCAGAATTGCTTAGGTGGCCCATAAAGCCTGGAAACCTTTAATTTTTGGGGGGTGGGGAGCACCAATTAGCCCTCAGCTTTGGGGTTTTCGAGGACCCCAAGAAATCTAATAACGGAGCGAGCACCGTTTTGCTTTCATCATGCTTAGTCAGCTGACCAGAAATGGGCAATTCAGATTGGATAGAATCTAAGCCCTGCCCCCATCCAGAACCTTGACCACACCTCTGGTCTCCCGCCTTTTCTGAGCTTGAAATAAGTTGGCTTAAGTCGCTGTAGCATTCCTGGCTGTCTCTGCTCATCCAAGTTCTGGATGGGACGAGAAGCATCATGATATCACAAGACATTCTTCTGGTAGCATCATGGACCTCCTGCAAGAGCCCCAGGATTTGGTCTTTGGGCCCATTTGGACCCAGATTTCAGTTTAGCAGCTTGGGCTTCTCTCTCATTTTTCCCGTCCCAACTCTGCAGACCCAAGAAAGCATCTGTACTTGGGTGCTGATCAGACCCAACCAGCCAGCCCTTTAGGGATCTCCTCGTGACACCTCTTTGCTGCCAGCATCACACCCAAGTCAGATGTTACTGAATACCCCCAGAGACTCCACTGAGTAACTGCTCACAAATCCACTCGCTCAGGGCCTGAGCCAAAGCCTGGGGGAAGACCCCATTGTCTTGAGTGGTCTTTGGATCACTGAATGCATGCATGAAGACATCTGAATGCGGCATTGTCACCAGGCCCCTTCATCCTACTAGTGCTTCCCAATGTGCAGACGGGGCCCAGGATCTGTCAGCTTGTTCACTAGCCCTGCAGAGAGAAAGGAAAGGCGCAGGGTCTCTGGATAACCTGCTGTTGGGAGCTTTATTTTTTAACACAGACGCAAGCGACTCAGTTTCTCTTTAACAAGCTGCCAGCTGCTCAAGGTGACGTTTTGGCATTTGAGGGGGCTGTAATGATCTTTAATTGACCTATTTTTACCCCAAACACCACAGTGCTGTGAAACAAACAGTAACAAGGCAGCCGCCTTGAGCGGCTGGTGGGATAATGGACACGTCCCCCTCCCTGCAAGCATATTCTGCTGCTTGTTAGGGTTACAGTGGCAGCTTGGAAGGGTCTCAGGTTACTCAACCTTTGTGTGGGGAGATTAAATCTCTGCCGATGGATGTGGTGTGTGCTTCAGGCAATGAGAATCACTTTGCCGCACTCCCTGCTCTGTGAAACTTGCAAAACTAGTCCCCAGTGTCTTTTGCTGGCAGCGAGGCTGTTCTGATTGATTCTCTCAATGCTGTTTGGGATTCGGATGTACTGATGAGGAAAAGGATTGTAGTGACTCGTCTAAGGGTGTGGAGGGAAAACGGACTGGTGTGTGAGGGCAGTATTATTACTGGGGAAGAATCAAAAGGGAACAGGCTTCGGTTGTGGTCTCGTTAAACCTCCAAAGATTGACTTGGTTCCTTTTTATCTGAACCAGGGAAGCTCCTGCGGTGGGTGGGGTGGAGACAGGTCCATATACACTATTCCTATTCCCAAAACCTTCCTCATCTCGGCATTTCGCGGCTCGCAGTAAAATTCCTCTCAATACCCTGTCCCGTCCCCCTGATCTCGCTCTCCTAGGGCGAGGCGGGAGGTGTCCTGTCAGCCGGTGGCATTACCAAGGTTAGTTAGGGCAGAATCAGGCCCTCTGTCATGAAGGTCCTGAGGAGACATGAAACCATGCCGCACAGATGAGGGGGGCGATCGCTGAGTCCATCCGTCGTGCCCAGCAGCTGTGGTGGTGGGATGAAGGCCTGACTGGGCCATAGAGCCTGAACTCCTCTCTCGCCGCTGGACGCAGCCTCTGCCTCCGGGTTGAGGTGCTTGGGCAGAGGGAAGCTTGTGCGGCTGCTCCCTGGTCTGTGGCTGACAGCAGCCTTGGCGTTCCCGGACCTAGAGTCCAGTGCCTTCCCCAGCACAGCAAGGAGGGGAAGGGGGCAAGTTTGCCTGCTCACTGGGCAGGCCTGGCATTACCACGGTGCTTTGCTTCTGGAGAAAAAACAGAACTGCTGAACCCTTGCCTGGGGGTGGAGGGTGATCAGGCCAGGGGCTTTGCGCTCGCTTTCACGGCCACGGCAGGTGCTGGGGCGGGTCTGAACCCTGTGCCCCTGCACCAGGGGGACTCAGTGGGGCGAAGGCCCCTTCAGAACTGGCAGGCCCCTTGGCCAGAAGAGTGCCACTCTCCACCATGTAGGTTTCCTCCCACCGACTGACTGCATAGCTGAGCTTTAGCCTGCAGGGGAGAGTCCCCTGGCTCAGAGCGGCTCTTTCCGACTTGGGGCTGCTGCGTGTGAGCTTGCCTGGGGCTTTGTGGGTCAGGATCTCTGCATGGCTGGGCTGGCCCACGCGTGCGAGCAGGGGTCTCAGAAAGGACCCGCTGCCGCTGAGGGACATGGAGAAATTGGCCTCCTCCCTCTGGCAGCTTGTATTTGAAATGCTGCAGAAGCAACCTCGCTCAACCCGCTGTCTGTCTCTGCCCCATCTCTCAGATCATCGCTCCCTGGAGGATGCCGGAGTTCTACAATCGCTTCCGCGGACGCAACGACCTGATGGACTATGCCAAGGTACGATCTCCCCTCCGTGGTGTCAGCTGCGCCCCTCATCCTCATGGCACTTGCCCTTTGCCCCGACGTGGAGGCCTTTTCTTGCCTCTGTTGTCCCCCAATCCGTCCCACCCTCTGGGCCATGGTCACAGTTCTCGCTCTGCCCGGGGGATGGAGACGACATTAGATTCACTTAGCTGTTCCTTAACTGGCCAGGAGGTGACTCGACTGGGGAATGCCCAGGTGCTCCTGGCACATTGGCTGCAAAACCTCCCCTGAAGTGCAAGAGGCGGGAACTGACCCCAAGTCTCCTGCGTGGCAGCTCATGGTGGTTCCACTGGGCTGCCCCACTCCAAATCTATCACTCTTCGTTGCACTGGGGGGTAGCATTAAGAGGCACCGGCCAAGGTCAGGGCCCCATCGTGCCGGGTTCTGCGTAGACGCGTAGGAAGAGACAATTCCTGCCCCCTAAAATCTCCCAGTCCTAAACTAGACAAGGCGGAGGTATGGAGGAAGGAAGGATAATTCTCCCCATTTTACAGATGTGGAGCTGAGGCCCAGATGGCCCGGCGCTCTGTTGCCCCGCGTGATGCGCAGCCATTGACACCAATGCAGAGCGGAATCAGAACTGTAGCGTTTTAAACCCACTGTACACTGGGGTGAATGACGGCACATGGTGCAGGGCAGTGGACAGTCAGGCCCAGAGAGATTAAGGGTGAAATCTTGGCCCAATGGGAGTTTTACCATTGACTTTAGGATTTCACCCTGAATTAACTGCTCAAGGTCACCCATGGGTCTGTGGCAGAGAAATGAATCCTGTGTTCCGAGTCCCCATCCTGTAACTTAAAGCACACACCCATCCTTAGTCTCCCTTTAATCCTCATGATGCAGTGTGGCCTAGTGGATCGAGCACAGGACTGGGGCTTGGGAAAATCTGGGTTCTGTTACCGGCTCTGCCACTGGCCTGCTGGGTGACCTTGGTCAAGTCACTGAACCGCTGTGCCGCAGTTTCCCCATCTGTAAAATGTGGATAATGACACTGCCCTCCTTTTGTAAAACGCTTGGCGGTCTACTGTTGAAAAGCACCATGAAAGAGCTGGGTTCTGTTGCTGTTCATTATTATTATTGTCTTGATTCCTTCTTGTTTTCCAATGCAAAGGTGCTCTGGATTTAGCTGAGCACCATCTCTCATGTCCATTATGGGAATTAAGACTGGCTCTGTGTGAGATTTCTGCTGCTGTTCCTGGATGCAAGGGTGTGTGTGATAGTGTGATGTTTTAATGGCCCCTAATTACCTGGATGTTAATTGTAATCCATTTGCCAAGGAAACTGGTCCCAGCTCAATGGCTTGCGTAATAGACAAAGCAAATACATTTTCCCTTTTGTCGTCCCTTCCTTTTTGAAGTACAAGTTGCAATAAAACATATTAGAAGTTTTTCATCAGGTTCTTTAAGCGCCCACCAGGGTACCTTTCTTTTTTAGCGACTTCATGGAAATGCTTGACAACTGGGCTCAATCAATCAAAAGGGAAAAAGCAGCTCTGTGCATAAACCAGAAAATTGCTTCAGTTTTTAAATAGCTGCCGTCTAGGCTGGCTGGATAATATCTGTGACGCCAAGGTGCTGAGTTGGAGGGGATGCGCTGCATGGAGCGCTAACAGCGGTGACCGAGGCCTCAGCATCCCATTAAACCCCAGAGTGCTGTGTGTTGAGGATTGTGTTGCCATCTGTTGTTTTATTATTAAGAAGGCAGTTTACAAGAGCTTCCCATATGTTGCCAAACAAATTGTCAAACAGCAGAGTTAGGAAGAGAGCTGTGTTTTTATTATATGGAAAATAGTATGTGTCTCTTTATAAAAGCAAAAAAACTCACAAAAACCCCAAAACAAAACCCCACCAACACAGTTTGGGAGCTCTATTTAAAAGGACAGGGTTGCAAACACAGCTTTCAGAGATACTTGAGCTCCAGGCCTCTCTTTAACGTACAGACAAAAGGAGTTTTCTATTCTTTCATGATCCATGATCTGAAGAAATCAGCTGTTCTCTTCTTGCAGGGCCCAATCCTGCACCTGTTTAATCTTACACACCTGGGTTCCATTGGGGTCTCAACAAGATGAAAATTGGGCCCAAATTGCCTTTGATAATTTTACTGCTCATGTGAGTAAAGTGAAGCACCTGGGTAAAGAGTTGCAGGATCAGGACCTGGCACACGTATGTAGCTTTAGTCACGTGAGCATTGGCATCATAAGGGTGTTGGCCAGATCAGGCCCTCGAGTTAGTTTTATGTTTGTAATCTGATGCTGTCCACTTAGTTTAGTTCTGGAAGTAGGTGATCAAATGGGTGCTTTAGGAAACCTAACGCAAACAGAAATAGTGGCACTTCTGTCTTAAATTTCACAGAACGCAGGTGTTGGGTGTGAGGGTTTTTAAAATCTGTCTTTGAACATTGCCAGAAATCCAAATACAGGAACATTAGGCTGGTGCCAGAGGAAAAGTAAGTGAAACTGACGATAAACACAAGTAAAACAGATAAGTCTAGTTTCAGTGAAGTTGGTCCAATATGAGAACATTAACCATTTGCTGACTAATGATGGCTTTCGTCAAATAATGTACCTGGATAACGTTCACTCAGATCTACCTTTCAATGCCCAAGCTCAGTGAAATGCAAAAAGTAAACAAACTTTATTGTGAGTCTCGGGTTATTGGGGGGGGGGTCTTCAAGCCTTAGCTCCTGGAGTCATGTGATGTGAGAATCTCCGCTTCCATTTTTAAAATCATGTTTCTAGCACGCCTGGCGTGGAGGAAAACTTGACCCTTAAAGTCTCAAAAATCAGAAGGCAAATTAAAGTAACCCACACTGTAGTAGTTTTAAAAATCTCAGGATTTTTTTAATGCCTGCAGGCTCACAGTGCTGAAAGGGCATAAATGGTGAAAGGTCTATTACATCATCTCTCTGTCCATGATCTATGGCTTAGTAACCCGGAAAAGGATATTTTAAAAATATGCAGGGCCCAGTCTTCTGCTAGTATAAATCATGGCCATCAGTGGAGCTAGACGGACCTCCATCAGCTGAGCCTCTGGCCCGGAGAGCCTCCCTCTCCTCTCCGTTACAATCTCATACGGCCCAGTTTTAGCCTTGTGGGACTATTCATGCACTTTGAGCATGTGCATAAATGTTTGTCTGCAGGCTTGGGTCTAAATTCGGAGTAACTTGGTTGAGGCCAGTGGTGTGACACCAGCCTAAAACTGTTGTGAGATCAGAATCGGACTCCTGAATCGATCCTGGTCTCAGGCTAAGCAGCCCAAGGCAAACGCAACTTTGAAGTGACAACTGTTATGACCATTTTGTAAAAAACACATATAACACCAGGGAACTGGAAACTGGTCTGGATTTCAGATTGAAATGCTTGTTTTTTAAACTCTAATTGGAAACCCAATTAATTTTTCCATTCAAGTCCTGTTAACCTGTGAAAACTCAGGGTCTGAAGGAAAAGGATGCGATGCTGGCGGATGATTGGAGGGAGGCAGGGGCATGCGTGTGAGGACAGTTGTGAAACAAGTGTGCAAGTGTTCATGCTCTTCTGCGCACAGGCTCCAGGGGAGTGGGCTGGAGGAAGGGAGCTGTTAGCAGACAGCATTACCTCAGGGCCACCCTGTGCTGGTGATTATGGCTCATTAAGAATAAACAAAGAAGAGCATTAATTGACTAACAAGCTCTTGAAAGCTAATGGAGGGATCAGCAGGCTGCTGGAGTGTGAACAGGGTCCCCTCTGTCAGGCTGTGGAGCTTGGACGTGTTTCATGGACCCTGTTCTGAGGGTGAGGGAGGAGGTCTTCCGGGGGGGTTCCCATTGGGCAGAGTCTGCTTGGAGATCCTGATCTGGGATAGGTGGGCCTGTGCATGCCCAGGCATGGTTATAGACAGACACACGTGTAGTGTTTTGTCCTGTTTGTGCTGTTTCCTTGGTGTTTGAATTTGATCCTGGACTCAGGATGGGGTGTGTGTGTGGGGGGATTTCTCAGTCTGTCTGAAGTTTGCTGTCCCTTTCTGGTCTCCAATGTCACGTGGCCGTCCAGCTCTATGGCTGGCCCATGTGCCCCAAGGCCAGCAGGCTTTTTACCCACCTCTGATGGGCCTGGGGAAATTGTCATTGGTCTAGGGTTCCCCAGGAGCAAACAGAACGGATACAGCCCCTGGTGAGGAGCTAGTTGGCTCCTCCTTCATCCATTAAAGCGCCAGGGTGGACGCTCCGGGGTTTCTCAAACACCTGGCAGCAGTCCAGTCATTCGTATTTGGCTGCAGATTTGCGCAGCATGAGGACACGAAGGGAAGGCATTGGGTTGGGCCATGCCGATATGCCCTGGCTGCTAGGGGAGCTATTGCTTTGTTGGTCACTGGTGGAACAAGGGTCTGTTTGCATTTTGTTTTCCTCCCGGGCGTACTGGGTTGGGGGGGCCTTTATAAGAGAAGGTTTTACTCATCTCCATTGCGTCCAAGCACCTTCCAGGTGTATATTAAACAACGGGAGCAGCAGCTGTCACATGATTGGTGCTTTCTCGCCCCGGGCTGGGGGAGCTGGGCTTGCAGTGCAGTGAGTGAGTTTTGGTAGGGGTTTGGTTTGGTGTTTTCAGGGTGCGTGCTGGTGTGTGTGTGTGTTAAAGAAGGCAGGTTAAAGTGCACCTGGCACTGGGAGCAGAAGGTGCGAGGTTTGCAACGGGATTGATTTTTGGCTGTATTCTGAACCCATGAAAGCCAGGATGACAATGCGAAGTGCTGGCCCAGTCCTGGCTCCAGCAGCCCACACAGCTCCTCTCTTAATCCGATCTCTGCCTCTTGTCTGTTGCATTGCAACTGCATCTCTGCGGCCTCCCCTGCTAATTCCCTGCGCTGCCCATTCGCCTCGTGTTCGAAGCCGTCTCATCAAGTGAATTGTCATCCGATAATTGAGTGAGCTGGTGACCTTATGAGGGAGCTGGGTGTTGTGCCTGTAGGGGGTGGGCAGCTGAGTCTGGGTGGGTGCGTGACTCCTAGGGGCACCGCATATCCATGCAGCCATGTACGTCTGTGTGCCAGGGAAACGCACGTGAGGCGGGGAGGGGGAAGCGAGCGAGCTCTGCAGAGCTCGTGGTGAGGTGTCTGTGTGAGGAGGGGTGTCTGTCTATCTGTCTGTCTGTCTGTCTGGTGCTGCAATACAGCTGTGGCCATTCCCTCATCGACCGCTCGGTGCTGTTAACTGCTGCTGAATTTCACCGTAGGATCAGCAGGGATAATTCCCCAGCAGCTAGAGAGGTGCCTGGGCCAGGCCTGCAGCTCCATGCGGGAGACACCGGACCAGGCCCTGGGTAGATGCTGATCATTGTAGCTCCTGGTGCAGTGGGTGGCGTGCTGTTGATTGACACCTGTTCCTCTTGTCTGTGCCCTGATGCTGGGGCCACAGAGGGGCCTGTTGAGATGCAGGGTCCTTTCCTCACGCCACTGCCTCTCACACCTGCTAACTGGGATTAGACCCCGGGCCCTGCAAGGTCCCTGCAAGGACCATGGATGCAGCGTGGCAAACTGTGGCTTTAGTCTGGGCTAGGGTTTGATCCAGCCCCTGGATAGGGGAAGTGCAAGCCCTTTGGCCCTACCCTGCAGCCCAGTGCTTTCCAGGAGTGGCCGGGGGCATGGCCGGGGCTATCCGAAGAGTGGGAGAGCTCTGAGCAGGGCCCCAAGGGTTTTGCAGTCCCCAGTGTAAAAGTGCAAGAGACCCGCTGCTGTACATGCAGAGCAAGAGGGAGAGGTGGTTGAGGGGGAGAAATGGGCAGATGGGTAGGCTGTGGTCGGTGAGTGGGGATGGGACTGCGGCAGGCACTGCTGATGGGCTGGGGTGAGGGTGAGACCCACACTAGCTTGAATCTCGCTAGCCCCACTCAAACTGGCCGTGGAGATGCAGCAGCACCAGCTTCGGCGTGGGCTGTACGAGCTGCCCAGGACCCTGGGTCCGGACGTGCATTGTTAGCCTGTGCCAGGGTCCGTGACACCACATGGTCACTGCTGTTCTCAGCCGGGCTGGCCGGGTTCAGGTCAGTGTGGGTGTGCCTAGCCGCGCTGCAGTGCAGACTGACCCTGAGAGCGGAGGGTTGGATGGAGGTGGGTCGTGGGTAGGTGAACAGGTGGGGAGGGGTGTGAAGGGGGAGCATGCGTGGGAATGGCAAGTGAATGGTGTCAGGGTCCTGCTGGGGGCAGGGCTCAGGCAGGCCGAGGTCCGTGCCAGAGGTCAGGACTGGTGTCGGGGTTCCGGGCCCAGAGCGAGGGTCGGAAGCCGAGTGGGAGCTGAAGGATGCTGGGAGTTCAGGAGCAGGGAAGCACGCTCCGTCATGGCGGCTCACTGGGGATCCCCGCCGTGGCCTGGACCCTTCCAGGTACACCCAGAGGGCATATACGGGGGCAGGAGACAATCAGAAGCCTCCCAGGTGGCTGCCAATAGGATCTCTCAGGCGGGACTTCCTGCAGAGTGTGTCTGCTGCAGGTTGCGGGGAGCGGCCAGGTCACGGCTGCCACCAAGCGGCACATGGCAGTGTCCACTGCCTGATGGTTCTGCTGACCTGGGTGCGACTCCTGCCAATCTTTAGCAATGGGAGGGTAGCTGGGGCTCTCTGCATGCGTGTGCCCAGGTGAGCGAGCCATTTTAGAGGGGATGAGCAGCCTCATTGACTTAGAACAAAGGAGGGATGTCTCTGACTTCTCCATTCGTTTGGCTTCCCTCTGCGGGTAAAAGATGTTGCCTTAGGGCTGAATGGAGCGATGGCGCTGCAAAGCCTGCGTGCTAGCCGTTAACCCGAAGTCTCTGCTCACGTCGTGGGTTGAGGGTGCTTCGGGGCAAGGAACCAGTCTTTCTGCCCTGTGAAGTGCCATGCATGGATATGGCATGGTATCAGTAGTACAAAGAACACAGGTGTGCAAGATCTGCCAGTCCCTCGGTGTGTGAGTGAATGTGGTTCTGAATGTGGCCCCAGGAATGCAGTGCTCGTGTTCACTTCATGCTGCCTTTCCAGGTGGGCAGTAGCTTGGATCTCCTGGAACCTGCTTTGGCGAGAGATGGCGATTGGCCTTGCCAGTGGGGTTGTGCCCTAGTCTCTTGGAAAAGCTCCAGGGGATTTTTAATTGACACTGTTGCCAGGTCCCCCATTTACTTGCCCGTGTCTTGATGGTAACAGCAGCACTGGGTGATGCGCAGGGTTTTCAGACCCATGCCCTGGGCAGTAATGAACCAGTCTGCCTTTCTCACCCAGCTGGAGTTCTGAGCCTGTTTTCCCTTCTCTCCCACAGAAACATGGCATCCCGGTTCCGGTCACTCCCAAGAGCCCCTGGAGCATGGACGAAAACCTCATGCACATCAGGTGAGCCCGGGCGGATGAAGGAACTTCCCAAGGGTGAGGTGTGATCAGCACACTGGCCTGATTCTCTGTCCTGTGCCTTGTGCAGTAATTTCAAAGCAGGGCAATGGAGCATCGGGCCCAGCATCTTAGGTATCAGACAAGGGCTGTCTTCCCCGGGTGCGCTGGGTTCTGACCCAAAGCTGGTCTGTGAAAGCTTCAACCCCTTCTCTGTGGAGCTCAGCATCTCTCCCAATGCCCCATTTCCCAAGTAGAGAACGGCCGTTACTTTGCTTGTCTTCCACACCTGGAGTGCCGTCAGTGGTAAGAGCCCTCTGATGAAGAACCCCCTTGACACGTACTTTCCTCCAAGTGCATAATTTCCCTGCATTACAGACAGACAGACACACACACACACACACTACTCAGCATCCCTGTTTGTGTTCATAAGGATTAGTAATAGGAGGGACAGAGACTCCTCCACCGCCTAGCCCTTCACCGGTGAAGCTGCTCCTCTGTCTAGGTTCTGCGGGTGCCCATTGCTAGTCTCTGAGCAGCTCTCTGTAGAGCTGGTCCTTGTGAGTCTCCCCTGGTGTAAGGTTGCGACCTCTTCCCTCTGACGTTCTCCTTGCAATCTTGCATGAGCGATGGCGAATGAGCATGTCTTGGTCTCAACTAGTCCCAGCTGGAGAGGATCATGGGGACGTAGTAAGAAACTTTCCCTGGGAGACAGGTTACTCCATAACTACCCACTGCAGGGTTTCTTGCATCTTCCCCCAAAGCAGCTGGTACTGGCCACATAAGAACAGCCTTACTGGGTCAGACCAAAGGTCCATCTAGCCCAATGTCCTGTCTTCCGACAGTGGCTAATGCCAGGTGCCCCAGAGGGAATGAACAGAACAGGTAATCATCAAGTGACCCATCCCCTGTCTCCCATTCCCAGCTTCTGGCAAACAGATGCTAGGGACACACTTCTGGAGGTAGGATACTGGACTAGATGGACCCAGGTCTGATGCAGTCTGGCAGTTGGTATTCTCAACCCTATGGTCCCCGTGCTACTCTGTGAGATCTTCCTGACTTTGCTGGGTTTGCATGGGCAGATCTTGGCCCTATCTGTAGATTTTGTTAATTTCTTTATCTCTCTCTCTCCCCTCTGAAGCTACGAGGCCGGGATCCTGGAGAACCCCAAGGTAATCGATCATCTCCTTTACGTCTCTTGTCTTACATGGCAGTGACTAGGGCCGAGGGCGTGTGATGTATTTGCAGCCTAATTTGAAATTTCACGGCAGGCCGTGTGTGGCGGGGAGGCCAAGCCCTGCCATTCTCCTCCCCCACCCCCACCCCCGCCTTCTCCCTGCTGGTACATTAATTGCTGCTGGGATGAATAGGGGAAGGAGCTGTTTCAGGGTGACACTGAAGGAGAAAATGTCATTGGGAAACAATGAAGAAGCAATTAGCCAGATGAGGCACTTGACTGAGGGAAGAGGGCGCAGGGCTGGGTGCTGAATGCACCCCAGCTTCCAGAGTGCCGCTCTTGTCCCCATCTGGTGCTAGAGAGGGGAGGTGGGGGTGGCAGGTGCAACCTCAGACTGTTGGAGCGGTTTTGGTCATTCCCCTGCCCATGTGCCACTCAGGAGCCACGTCCCCTCCAGCGTGGCCCAGTTCCGTAGCCCGGGCATGCCTCTTGCTCGCTTGTCTCTGTTGTGAAGCGAAGGGTTAAGAGCCCCCTGGAGGGATTCCTCTCCAGGGGAGGAGTGGGAGCTCTGTAGCGGGATTAGAAAATCCCTTTGTGTGGGGATGTTGCATGGGTACCTTCTCCGGGGCTCAGATCACCTTGGGGAGCTGCTGCTCAGAGGCTGTCCAGCTGAGAATAGCCCGAGAGAGCCCTGGCTGGGAGTGCCCTGCAGAGGCAGAGAAGGGGCTCTCCTCCTTGGCTGTTGCTGTTTGTGAACCTGGCTTTGCATGCCAGGGGGTGAGGGGAGAGAGCAGCCAGGTGCTGTGGGACAGAGGGAGATGTTAGGCACAGCTTGTGCAGTGGGTCCCTGGCAGGGTTGAGAGTGCGGGATGTGTGGGGAGGAGATCTGCAGACTAGTACTGCTGTATCGGCCTGGAGTGAGGCTGGGCTGTCTGGGGAGGGATGAGAGAATAGAGCAGGGCAGTGGCTGGAGCCTAGCTCCTGATGTGGAGTCATGGGCCGTTGGAGGCTGCAGGACAGCCTGCAGGAGGAAACGCCCATCCAGGATGGAAAGTGGTTCTTCCATCCAGAGGAGCCTGGATCCCAGACTCCTCTCTCCCTGTCAGCAAGGATTCTTCTCCCTTATTGCTATCTCAAAGCTGGGCTTTGCATTGGAGCCAGCTGGGGACAGGCTGGGTGCAGTGGAGGAATGGTGGGGAGAACATTCCCTGCACCACCCGGGCTGCAGATTCTTCTGCCAGTCGAGGGGCCTGGTCCTGTGAGGCGTTAGCCCCTGGGGAGCTCTCGGGGTAGGGAAGGGCCTCCAGGCACCAGGCGAATGTGCTGGTCTGGGTTCGTGTTTCCCTGATGTTTATGGGCCAAGGCTCCATAGTTGCTTGGCCAGGGGGAGCTCCCAGGCAGTTGCTGAACCCCCACAAATTGTGGCTTCCCCAGTCGGAAAGGGATGCCGATCTCAGCCTCCCTAATGCAGCCTCCTCGTGACTTCTGCACAGAATGTTGACGTCCCCTCTAAAGAGCCAATCCCAGCCTCCTACCCACTCAGGTGGGGGAATCCCCTCGCCCCACTTTCCAGCCACTGGTCCCTACATTAACTGACTCTCATCCCCTGAGGCCCTGTGCCCTGGGTGAGCGGACAGCCCTCCCCGCCCAGCCCAGAGGCTTTCCTTGTTCTGGTGCAGCGCCTGTCACCCAGGTAAGCATGGCTCCTGCTCTGACTGTTCTAATAGGGCTTGCTGGGTGCTGTGTTTCCAGTTCATGCTGCACGGGCCTTGCCACACTTAGAGAACTACTTAAACTATCCATCAGCACCAATTAGACAAGCAGTGGGGGGAGGGGGGAGGATGAAGAGAGAGAGATGCAAAGGAATCCTCCTCGCACCCGTGGTGCACTCATGGCCACGTAGCTTGTGACCAGGCTGGTGCGTCCACTCGCGAGGCAGTGGGGTCAGAGGGAATAGCCCCGGGGAAGAGGGAGTCTCCAGTTTTGGACACAGAGATGGTGATGGCTGTGTGGGCTTACGGGGCTGACAGCGACTTAAATCTGGAGCCCGTCACCACTAGGTTGTGGGCTTCCATCTAGCCCAGGCCAGTCGTGATTATTCCCATCGGCGGCATCTGTTCAGGGGCCTGTGTGAAATGAGCTTGCAAGGTCTCGCTCTAGCTTCTAGCAGATCGGTGTGTGTGTCGCATAAACCACTGCCTCAGAGGGCACCCAATGGGCATCTGCGTTAGCAGCCTCAGACCCGGGTGTGAATGGGCCGAGGGGACTGAAGTCCCCTCTTGCCCCAGATGAGGTCTTTCCAGGTCAGGCTCTGAGGCACCAAGGGGAAGGATGCCCTGGGCTGTACCTTTTCTCAGGGGGTGAACGGAGGGCCTCGCTCCCCAAGACCCCCACCTTGCGACTTTGCCAGTGCACTCCCAGTCCTGTTCTGTAGCAAGTCTTGCTGTTCCAGCCTCTGGGCCCTTCCCTCCCAGATCTGCCAGTGCATCTCGCACCTGGCCTGCAGCTCCCGGGGCCTGGGACCTTGTGACTGTCACTGTACCTCCGTCCCCTTCCATTCCAGCACTGAGCCACTCCAGACTGGAGGCTGAGACCACACCAAGCCCTGCTGTGCTCCCGTGCTGAGCCCAGCTGTCTACGCGGGACCAGCCTGAGGCCATCCCACTTGTGTCACTTGTGACCAAAGCCAGACCAGAAAACTCAGTTTTCTAGTTTAGCACAGTCAGGGAATAAAGGCATTTGCCTTTCTACCTTAACCCTTTCCCAGGTCCCCTTTTAACCTCTTGGGCACCAGCCATTTCCAGCAACGGAATTCACAAGGAGACACTTGCAAGGGATTAAACTTCAGCACAGTCTCTTCCCCTTTCTGAAGGGGTAGTGACTTCACTGGCCTTCACCTCTGTCCCAACCCGCTTCCTGAGCCCAGGAAGAAAACCTGGGGCCTGGGGCAAAGAGCTAATTGCTGTGGAGAAGGCCTTCGAAGAAAAGAGGGGTGCCACACCACTGCGAGGCTCCCCCCCCCCCAACCTCTCAGACCTGCCAAATGGAGGGATTTGAAAGCAGATGGTTGAGCTATTTTCTGCCTCTGTGAGGCCCGATTGAAGGGCAATGAGGCAGCTAATGTGGAGAAAGATAGAAATTTACTTGCTTTAACTTCATATGGCACTCTGAAAGAGTTCATTCAGTCCCAAGCACAACAATATCCGCCGGATGAATAAACCATTTGCGGCATCGATAGCTCTACATCATGGGTTAGTTCATGGACCATTTGCTTCCAATTTCTTCTCTTCTTGCCCCGTTTTTCTTGCTTCTTTCTTCTCCCCCCCCCTTCATACACACACTCTTCCTTTCTCTCTCTCTCTCCCTCTCTCTCCCCCCCTTTAAAGATGACATTGCAGGACTAGCCCCCCTGCGGGGATGGATAAATAGAAGGCATTGATACACTGCAACAAACTATTTGTCATTTGAACTGTGCTTTTAGGAGAGAGAATAAAAAGAAGGCAGCCGCGCACGGTAATGATGGAATGCAAGCCAAATGTCACTTTTATTTCTATTTAGTTATTTTATTTAATAGGGGTTTCCATAGTTGGCTCAGAAAATTGGAAACTATATGACTTTGACTTCCAATGTTTAGTAAAGAGATTTTAATACTTTTCTTCCTCCCTCCCGCTCCTGTCTTTCCTTTTGAACTCAAAGTTTTTCATCATCTCGAACGGGTTGGTCTAGTTAATAAGTATGATCACGGCTAGAAAAGGCCAGACGATGTAAGATTGAAATCTGCGGCCCGTGTAATCTGTGGGGGGGGGGGGCTGGGGGGGGTGCATGCATATATCTTGTTTAAATAAAGAAAAAGAGGCATGAAAATCCAAGACAGTTTTTGGTAAAATATCTCTCTCTATATATATATATTTAAAAATAAGTGCGTTGCTTTCTGTCTTGTTTTAAAGAAAACACAATGTCTGTTCCCTTTGAGGATTGTTCATATGTGTGTGTGTGTCGTACATGTGCCAGATCTTCAGCTGATGTAAATCAGCAAAGTGCCCCTGACTTTGGTGGCTCTATGCCAGTTTTAAACCAGCTGAGCATCTGGCTTCTGTGTGCCCATAGTTAGCTGGGGGTGTAAATAGGCACAACTCCTTTGAAGAGGATGAAGTTACACGCATTTACACCAGCAGAGAACGTCCCACAATAGTTAAACTAGAAGGCCTCAAGGTTGTGATGTATTGAGCGCCCTTGGTTCGCAGCAGTTAAAAGTACTCTGTGCCTCTCAGCACCGGGGTTTCCCATACAGCTGGGCAAGTCACTGTAAAGATGGCAATTTTCTTCTTTCCCAGCATGCGCCAGCTACACGAGACCCTGTGCTCCTCCTGGTGCAGTCAGCCGTTGCCCCTGCACTCCACAGATTCCCGTTTAGTCGGATCTGTCCTCCGGGATAATGGATCGCGTAGGGCTTGAGCCAGAGCCGTGAGTTGGGTGTTGGATTTGGCCTCTTGTGAGGGTGAGTCATGCTAGTGACTGGCACTCTGAGATACTCCATCATGCCGAACAAAGTCAGCTGGTGGCTTGTTGGCTGTCCCTTGAAACAGGTCTGTGGGATGGAGGTGGGAACTGTGGAGAGGCCTCCTCATGGAAGGCTTGTCTACACGGACAGATTAACCAACATACTTATACCATGTTGTGTTGGGGAAATCCTGCACTCCTTTGCCCGCGGTACCAGTGGCCATATGGGGTAGCACCAGTGCACATTGACTGTGCAGTGTGGTACGGGTAAAGAAGCCAAGATTGTAATGCAGGAGACAATGCGGCTGCATAGACCAACTGATGTATGTGAGATGAGCCTAATCCCCTTAACGTGGCTCTTTCAGGGACTCTATTTGCCATCTGAACAGTCTCCCAGCTGCACGTACTGAATGGATGAAACGTGTGTTGAAACTCCAGGCAGAACTTTGTCCTCTCGATTGGCACGAATGGGGCAGGGGTTGAGTTTCATGATGTAACCTTTGTGTCAGCACATTGAGTGGTGGGAGGAAAGCTTCCGCCAGAACTTGAGAGAGAGGGACAGAGACAAAACTTGCCTGTGTTCTTCTGACATTTCTGCTTTGCCTTGTGGGGTTAGAGAGAGAGGTGCAGAGAAAAGACATGCAGGGAACTGGAGTGAATGGAGAACGCTGTGAAAATAAACTGGGACTGGTGGCAAGCTCTTCTGATTTTAAAAAAAAAAAATTTTAAGGGGGAGGGAGTTAGAATTAAATGGAAATTTGTGTCAAAAAGTTAATTTTTCTCCCCAAAAATCTTTAGATGGAATAAACTCAAAACAAAACAAATTTTCATTTCCCATGGAAATGTTTCATTTCCCTTCACCCCCCCCCCACCCCCAATGTGGGTTTGTTTGGGGGTTTTCCAACTTTTCCCTTTTTTAAAAAAAACTCCCAACCCCCATTTTTTCCCTCAGTGAGACTCAAGTAAAAAGGGAGAAAAGTTTATTTTTAAAAAAGCCAGATCCCCCTGTTCCTCCCCCATCCCTAGATCAATGTATGAAACAGCTTTTAAGGATCTGATCCTCCAATGCACTGAGCATCCTCAATTCCCCTTAAAGTGCTGCTTGGAGTCTGGCTGGACAGAGCCTTTAGGAAGGACGATCTGGGGATTAAAGCACTGGGCAGGGAATTGGGAGACTCTGGTTTTGTTCCTGTCTTTACCTCTGATTTGCCATGCGCCCTTTGGCAAATCGCTTGCCTCTCTGTGCCTCAGTTTCCCCATTTGTACAATAATAATACTCCCCAATCCCACAGGGGTTTAATTAGTTTAACATTTGTAAACCATGTTGAGATTCTCCGAGATGGTAGTAAGAGAGCTCTGAGGGTTGATATGTACCTAACTGCAACCCTGACAGTTAACAGGTGCATAAGTTCCATTCAAACTAAGTCACATTTAAAACAACAACAAAATAAATCTTAGGAGGAAGCTATTGCTGTGTCCCCCATGCAAGGGGCTCTCATTCAAATGGCTGGCTGCTTTGAGAGAATGTGTCTGTTATGACAAGTGGAGGATGCCACCAAACGGCACTTCATTAGCCCCCGAAAAAGAAAAAGTCCGGGGGGCATGTCAATGGCATGATTCTCCAGGCGGCCTGTAACTTCAGACACAAGATGAGCCCAGCTATCCTGAGATGAAGAGCTGTCTAGAGTGGGCAGTACAAGGCAGAAGACCCCAAGGGCTGTCCCTGAAATAGGAAAACCTCCCTTTGGTTGTCACAGGAAAAGCAGTGTTAGGAAGTTGTGACAAGCCTGGGCATAGAAGGATTCGAGACCAACATTTTCAAAGTGGGGTGCCTAAAGTTTGGCATCTAAATCCATATTTAGGAACCTAAATCAGTAGCCTGAGTTGATAATGGGAGCTGCTGAGTGCTCAGAATTTGAAGTCAATAGGAGCTGTGGGTGCTCAGCACCTCGGAAAATCAGGGCCAGTTTTTAGTGGGGTGTCTGTCACTAGGCACGTGAGTTTGCAAATGGTCTGAAAGCATTTCAGGGCCATTACATCCAGTCCTGTTCGGGGGGGGGGGGGGTGACGAGTGCAGGAGGGAGGCACAAAATTGCAAAGCTTAAAAGAGGCAGCTACATTCACATTCCAGGAGGGGAGAGAGTCTCCTCCCCCCCCCGCCCCCCACCTTTTCTGGTACGTGCTTCAAATGTGGCAATTCATTGGAGTCACCCGAGTCCTGAGCCATAAACTAATTGAGAGAGCCATTTCCACTGGGCCAGCTTGAAAAGAGAGAAGATGCCTCTTTACTATAAATCTGGAAAAAATATACATAAAGGTTGATGTGTTTTGAAATGGGTTTTTGCTTTGTTCCTCTATTTTCCCTCTGGGCATATTAACCTCGGGGACACTGTAAAAAAGCACATGCAGCAGGAGCACCTGCTGGGGTCAGGGCTAGTCATTATTTTTTTCGGTCAGTGCAGCATAAACCCCAATTCTCCGCCTCTGCGTCGCTCTCTGGAAGTGTGCGCTCTGCCGCTCGCTCTCTGCCAAAGTCCCACTTTTTCCTGCCTGACTTGTTCCTCCACAGCTATTCCATCTCCAGCTGTGCGGGCGTCAAAGAAAAAGATGAGATCAAGTTGAGGGGAAAAATTGTCTGATTTCTCTAGCCCTTTGTTCCCAGACCCCTAGTAAGCTCCGGCACTCTCCTTTGTGACGACATCAAAACTCTGTGCTAGGCAGGATTTGCTGCCCGTGATAACCCAGGCTTCCGCTTTTGAGATGGTGTTGGTGAGCGCCCCTGGACTTACGTACAAATAAGCACCAGGAGGGAGCTGAAGTGAAGAGCCCTGGGCGGGGGGGATCCAGATGTTCCATCCAAACTAGTTGCATTGGCCTTCTCTCTCATCTTCTTTGTAGCCACCAAAGGCCTAGCTGGCTGTAGGTTGGTAAGCCAGGGACGAGGAATGAGTTGCGGTCCCAGTGAGAGGTCATCATTTTCACGGGAGCCGGAAGACAGCTATGAAAGCATGGCTGCCCAGAGTTGGGTAAGAGGCGAGCCTAGAACAGGGAGAGAGAAGTGAAACCCTGAGTGGGTCATCTACTGCAGGGATCAAATCTGGGACCTCTGGTTCTTAAAACATTAAGCCTCTCCTGCCTGAGCTAAGGGACCCAACTCTGTGAGCCGTGCCTGTTGAAGATTCCCCAGCCTCTGTCTGTAGCTCAGTCATGCTAAAGTGGGACAGTGCTACCTAGATTGGGTGTGAGTTACACATGGGATGAGAGAGATTGTGGAGATGGAGAGAGGACTGACGGAGGAAGTCAGGGGTGTCTGGATGACGTTAAACCCTGAGTATAAGCAGGGGGTTTCAGGGGCACGGTACATTCACAGTGTGTCATCTGGGAGCGCGAAGCGCTGCATTCGGGCATGCACAGTTATAGCTGGCAGTAGCTCTCACCTTCCCCTCTTCCCTTCAGAATCAGGCACCTCCTGGCCTCTACACCAAGACCAAAGATCCTGCCACCTCTCCAGATACTCCAGACATCCTAGAGATTGAATTCCGGAAGGGTAAGTGCTTTGGGTTCCTAGTTTTATTTTCCAGATTACCTCTTTTGGGGCCGGAGTTTGGTCCCTCCTTCCCCTCAAAGTCCTTGTGGTGGGGATTAGCCATGGACTTCAACAAGACCAAGATTTGGGCTTTTTGTCTTTCATTGGATGTGGGATATTTTGAACAAGGAAGTATAGGAGAATTTGGATCCAGGCTGTTTTTAGCTAGAAGGGGGCATAAGTTTCCAGGCCTGGCTATGGAGCTGAATCCAAACTTCCACCCCCATCTCTGCTCATGCCCCTTTCTGGGTAGTGAGACGGTCCAGTGGTCTCACCCTGATCGCTTTTGGTCATAGGATACCTCTCCTGACTTCCATCTTACTTGGCTTGGTGCAGCTCTCCATACTAATGGCTGCTGGCTTGCTGGAGTGCCTCATGCCAGCATGTAAGCAGCTGCCTGAGCGCAGAGATGGGCCTGCCTGCTCCTCTATGTGCCGGGGCAGCACGTAGGTGTGAGGTTAGCGACACGTCCCCATATGGGTGTGTGCCGAACCATGGCAGATGTGGGTGTGCATATGTGCTCCTCTGCCCCGGGAAATGAGCCTGCATATGCGTGGCTGAGATGTCCGTCCGTTCTGACACCTACAGCACAGAGACACCGAGCACGGTTTGAAGCAAGAGAAGGAAAACCTGCAAGTACTTCGATCTCCGCTCTCTCCTCAGCAATGTCCACCCGACTCCCACTGGGATCTGGGCTGGGAGTCGAGGACGGAATGTGCCCTGGGAGGTCTCTCCTCAAACTCCCATGGAGTCGCTCCAGACAGAAACACGAGCGGAGTGTGCTTTGCTGCCAAAGGCCATGGGTGCATGCTGGGTGCCCCAATGTCCGTAGGCTGATGCATTCCTGAGGCCACAGCGCGATGCATAAGCACAGGGGCATGGTGTCTTATACAGGGCAGTTGTGTGTGGAGAGAGAAGCAAGTGGGCTCTGACCAAAGAAATCTGATGAGGTTCAATAAGGATAAGTGCAGGGTCCTGCACTTAGGACGGAAGAATCCAATGCACCGCTACAGACTAGGGACCGAATGGCTAGGCAGCAGTTCTGCGGAAAAGGACCTAGGGGTGACAGTGGACGAGAAGCTGGATATGAGTCAGCAGTGTGCCCTTGTTGCCAAGAAGGCCAATGGCATTTTGGGATGTATAAGTAGGGGCATAGCGAGCAGATCGAGGGACGTGATCGTTCCCCTCTATTCGACATTGGTGAGGCCTCATCTGGAGTACTGTGTCCAGTTTTGGGCCCCACACTTCAAGAAGGATGTGGATAAATTGGAGAGAGTCCAGCGAAGGGCAACAAAAATGATTAGGGGACTGGAACACATGAGTTATGAGGAGAGGCTGAGGGAGCTGGGATTGTTTAGCCTGCAGAAGAGAAGAATGAGGGGGGATTTGATAGCTGCTTTCAACTACCTGAAAGGGGGTTCCAAAGAGGATGGCTCTAGACTGTTCTCAATGGTAGCAGATGACAGAACGAGGAGTAATGGTCTCAAGTTGCAGTGGGGGAGGTTTAGATTGGATATTAGGAAAAACTTTTTCACTAAGAGGGTGGTGAAACACTGGAATGCGTTACCTAGGGAGGTGGTAGAATCTCCTTCCTTAGAGGTTTTTAAGGTCAGGCTTGACAAAGCCCTGGCTGGGATGATTTAACTGGGAATTGGTCCTGCTTTGAGCAGGGGGTTGGACTAGATGACCTTCTGGGGTCCCTTCCAACCCTGATATTCTATGATTCTATGATTCTATACAGGAAGGGGGTATTGCCCAGGGGCCTGAGAATCAGGATGCTGGGTTCTCTTTCTGCTCCTCCCACCGCCTCACCATGTGGATTGTAGGCTCGTGCCTTCCCCTCTCTGTGATTTGAAAGAGGGATGAGAAGATGCGGGCGAGGTTTGTCACAGCCCTTGCTCAGAGAGCCTCCAACACGGGTAGCTGGAGAAGGTACAAAGTCTTCTCACAGAACGAGGCCAGCAGAGCACGCAACTCGGTGGGGAACATCTCACGTTCTCATCGTCTCAGGCTCTTAGGAGATGGTGGGGGACCCTTCTCAGGCCAGTATGTCTGCGTGCAGCCCCCCTGCAGACAGGCCGGAGAGTCCTGCTCCATTTTAATGATCCTCCCCGAGCATTAGGAATCCCTCCCTTGCAGCCCTCCCCTCCTGCCAGCTCCCCATTCAGCTGCTAGTTAATTTATTTGAAGTTTTAATCTAATTATTAACTATTTTAAAGGCTAAGCAGCTTTCTCCAACAACAGGGCTGACAACTGGCAGCTCTCCGTTGGGTGGACTGCATCCAATACCCCGGCGCAAGACGATAATGGAAAGGGGGGGCAAGGGAAGGGTGTGCGGGGAGGGCTGAGTGAGAAGGGGCTTAAGGTTCATTATTGCTGAGACTTACATTTAATAGCAATTTACAACCGAGTTTATAAACCCCTGGAAAATCGGGGGTTTAGAATGGGGAAAGCTGACAGGGCCGTTCACTCGACAGCGGCTCTCGCGGGCGCCTTCGTAATAAAGACTAGAAAGGAAGCCATTGAGGCCTGATTGGCAACTGATAGTGCGCTAAATGGTAATGAGAAGGGCAGATGGAGGGGAGATTAGCCTCCGACTCTCAAGAGCTTTCCTTTGTGGGCCCTGCAGCCCCCTTGTCAGCTTCCTAATACATTTATTGCTCATTTCACACTGCTGAAGAAACTGCCTCTTTCTATTCAGAGGTCCCCCCCACCCCCCACCCAGCGCCTTTAAAAAAAAAAAGTGTAATAATTAATTCATGGAGCCCTCGGCCCTTACCGCGGCCTGCCAGGGACTGGCCTGAGATGGGCTCCCAGTCACTCCTGTCAGGCGGATCACTGGAAGCATGTGTTGCAGTTGTCTGCAGAACAGACACTCTAGAGGGGGTGTGTGTGTACGTGTGTGTGTGTGTACACCCACACCTCCATCACTCCTCCCCCCCAACCCACACACATCCACACACACACACACAAACCCCTTTCTTTGGCTGTTGGGTCGTTTGTCAGGCCCTGCCTCAGCGGCTGGTGGGACAGAAGGTGCTGTGGCATAAGACAATGGCAGAGCGTGAAATTCAATTAGTTAAGGGCCTGGTTGCAATTTCACGGCCCTAAAAAAAGAGGGAGGACAGAAGCCGGGGGGGGAGAGGGGGGCATTTTATGGCCTTTTTTTATTTATTTCTCTTTTCTCCTGAGGGCTTTCCCCCCTGAGTGCGGCGGCTTGGACATGCCTTTTTAAGAAGTTATTTAGAGTTCATATCTGTCACATCTATTTAACGTACTCTGGGTGATGTTAAGAGGTGTTCTTGACGTTAAAAAGCTGATTCAGCTCCCTCTCCCACCCACCCCCATCCCCTCTCTGCATCTCTCGCTTGCTCTGCAGGTGTCCCGGTGAAGGTCACAAACACCAAAGATGGGGCAACTCGCCAGTCCTCCCTGGAGCTGTTTGTTTACCTGAATGAAATTGCGTAAGTGTCGTATGCTCGTGCAATCTCTTGCACTCTCATCTTCGGGGAAGAGTGCCCATTGACGTGGGTGCACACGCTCAGAGGGCTTTGCAAGGACACCCACCCACCTCATAGGCTCGGATCTGGGCAAGGCATCTAAAGCAGCACTTGTCGTCCTGCAAGATGTACCAGAGATTGATAATGGGATACATAGTAGAGCGATCCAACAAATAACACATGGTGTGCACGTTTTTGGGCCAGTTGTGGGCTATTCTAGGTTCTGATTGTTTACACAAAGAACAGAGTTTATATAAGTTCACCGAGAAGGGAGCTAGGGTTGCCAGTGTCCGGTTTTCGGGCCATTAAAAGTCTGGTCAGCAGCACAGCGGGACTAAGGCAGGCTCCTTGACTGTCCTGGCGCCCCGCAGCTCTTGGAAGTGGCCGGCATGTCCTTGCGGCCCCTAGGTGCAGGGGCGATCAGGGAAGCTCCATGTGTTGTCCCAGCACCAGCTGCAGGGGTGGCACCTGCGGGTGCGGGTAGCGTGCACCGTGCAGAGCCGCCTGGCCATGCCTCCACCTAGGGGCCAGACATGACGGCCACTTCTGGGAGCAGCGTGGAGCCAGGGCAGGCAGGGAGCCTGCCTTAGCCCCTCTCCAGCGCCAACCGGGAGCCACCTGAGGTAAGCACCACCTGGCCAGAGCCCGCACCCCAAAACCCTGCCTGCACCCCAACCCTCTGCTCTTAGTCAGAACCCCCTCTCACGCCCTAACTCCCTCCTGGATCCTGCACCCCTTCCTCCACTCCAACCCTCTGTCCCAGCCTGGAGCCCCCTCCTGCACCCTGAACCCCTAATTTCTGGCTCCCCCCAGAGCCCTCACCCCCTCCCGCACCCCAGCCTCCTATCTCAGCCCTGAGCCCCCTCTCACACCCAAACTCCCTCCCGGAGCCCGCACCACTTCCTGCACCCCAACCCTCTGCCCCAGCCTTGAGCCCCTTCCCACACCCTGAAGCCCTCATTTCTGGCCCCATCCCAGAGCCTGCACCCCCAGCTGGAGCCCTCACCCCAACCTCCAGCCCCACCCAGTGAAAGTGAGTGAGGGTTGAGGGGAGAGAGCGCAACAGAGGGAGGGGGGCTGGAGTGAGTGGGGGTAGGCTGAGCCCAGAGCCCAGAATCCTCCCTTCCATGGTAACGCTCAGTTCCCTTGGCGTGTGTTATGACTGGGAAGAACTGGGTTTCTCGTAATTGTGTCAGCACTGGGCCATCAGTCCCTGTGTTCTAGGTCACCCTCCCCAAAGGTCCGATTGCCCCAGTGGCCCCTGGGTAAGTACCTGCCATCCAGCTGGAGTGACTCATAGCTACTCATGTGCTAGGTGCTCAGGACCCCACCCTGTATCTACTGTGTATACGTCATCCCCTTCCCACTTCCTCCCCCCCCCACCAGTTTTTCAGGTAGGTCCCTTCCCTTCAGCCATCCCTGTCCTCCTCGCTCACTGCGAGGGATGATTCTGCTTTTACAGGGCTACTAGAAACAGAAGATTTGGTCACCTGTCTGCCTTCCCTGTCTCTTTTCTGTCTCCCTCCCTTTGTTGGGAAGTGGGTGCTTAGGGTTTCCTTCTCTTACAGATAACTGTGGTGGTGGATTCCCTCCACCACCACCAAGTCCCTGAGACACAGACCCATTCTTCCGGCCCTGGAGAACAGGACCGCGTTCCACCTTAACAGGGCCTCCAGGGCCATTTCTAAACTGAGTGGCCAGGTGATTCTTTCCTCACTTATTCCACTGATGCCAGTAAAGCTGCCTCTGACTGACCCCCACGGGTGTGAGCGGGGAGTTGTCTTTACTGCAGCCCCAGGGTCAGGAATCCAAGCTGTGGTTCAAACTAAGAACCTTTCAGCTGGGCACGATGCTTTCATGTACACCTTGGCAAATGTCCCTATGCCCCTTCCCTCTGGTACCTTCCACACGGCTCTGTGTTCCACCGCTTCTCAAAGGGCTGTGGTCCCGTCTTTGGCTCAGAAGTAGGCAGGCCCCAGGGGAACCATTCATCCATCCCTTTGCCAAGTGCCACACAGACGCCCCGTCCCGCTCCTCCTTTGTGCCCCTGCCTTTATCCCCCTGCAGTTGAATGCGAATGAACTTTTCCATGTACTTCTCTTTTTAAATGTTAATTAAGTGGTTTTAAAATGACTTCACCAAGGGCGAATGCAGCTGCAGCGGCTCCCCCTCGCCCCTTCTCTCGCCCGTGTATTTGTCTCGTGGCCTGCTGGGCCACGTTTACTCGGGGATCTACTGGCCCAAGGGGTAAGCGAGGAGATGAAAGGAGGATTTGCATTGGCAACGAGGCTCGGCTTTGGGGGGGGGCAGGGGGTCTTCCACATTCCCTTCTCTGTCCAAGCTGCAAAAAGGGATATTTTTTGGTGGCGTGGTCGGGGGGCAGGCTCCTGATAATGGATCATATTCCAGCTGTCCCCAGCCTACTGTGAGGCAGCGTGACTGCTGACAGACCCTGTCTGATGGCTTCGCACACATGTACTGGCCTGGCACCTCAAAGGTATTTAGGTGCCTAACTCTCAAGTACCTCAGCACTTTTGTTGAGCCAACATGTGTCCATGGTAGCGCTGGGCTCTGCTCAGTGGGGCAGGGAGGGGAGAGAAATGCCATCACCCACTTTCCTCACCTCTGCTTTGGGCAGGCACCACCAGGCCTGGCGCTCCCCTGAGCCACCTGCCCGTCGTGATGCTGTCTGGTGGTGCACAGCATCCTGATGTGGGGCGCTGTGCAGCAAAGTCCAAGCTAACTCCAAGGCTTCATACCTGCCCCCCTGAGCCATGCTCTCAGGGCCTGGAGGGAGGCTGCGGGAAGAGGGACCATCCCATGAATTTAAAAACGGCTGTTGTAATTTCCCTTTGGTGGCAGAGAAGAAACAGGGCAGTAATGATTAGAAAGGGGTTTCTTTACTGAAGCTGCTGGCAGACAAGAGCCTGGTGGTTCTCTCAGGCTCTCCGGTTCCCAGGCTGACTAACCCAGTCTGTGCTGCTTCCTGTCTCCACGCTGGGTCTGCCTAAGCCCTGGCCTGTGGTAGGCAGCCCTGGTACAGGCTGCTGACTGCAGTCCAGGTGCTGACCCGAACTGTGGGCATGTCGTGGTTAATGGTATATGGTGGCTGAGAGTGTGAGAAACCCCTGAGGAAGCAGAGGGGAAGGCGAGGCTATGGGTGAGGGGGCTGTCCTTTTTCAAGCCCCCTCAGGGGTTAATCTGGAAAGCCTCCAGATTGTCCTTGCAAGCCCTCCTATGTTGGTATCCTCTGCAAATATTGTTAACACATTCTCCACTCCACTATCCAAGTCATCAATGAAAATATTGACTAGTACCAGACCCAGGACTGACCCCTGCTGGACCCCACTAGATATGGCCTACCAATTTGATAGGTAGGCCGTAATGGTTTGACAGCAAACCATTGATAACTACTCTTTGAGCGTGGTCTTTCAACCAGCTGGGCACCTATCTTATAGTGATTTCACCTAGACCACATTTCCCTGCTTTGCTTATGAGAATCTCAGGTGGGACTATGTCAAAAGCCATGCTAAAATCATGATATGTCACATCTTCTGCTTCCTCCTATCCGCTAGGCCAGTAGCCCTGTCTCTGGGGCCAGATCGGAGGGGCTCAGGTATCACAGTGCTGGCCACAGCATAAAAGCCTAACCAGAACTTCCCATAAAGCCAGTAGATTCCCAGTGACCTCAATGGGAGTTGGACTGAGCCCTTCTAGTGCAGAGTGCCAGAAAGGGCTGACTCTTCCCAGCTGGCATCCCGTAAGCTCCTTTCACCGAGCTGCTCAGCTGCTTCCCAGTGGCTTATTCATCCCCTGGCAACATGTGACACCTGTCCCCCCTCTCCTCTCCTTTCTCTCCACAGAGGCAAGCACGGCGTGGGGCGCATTGACATTGTGGAGAATCGGTTCATCGGCATGAAGTCCCGAGGTGAGAGCCCCTTCCCTGTGCAACTTCCTCCCACTCTCCAGCCCCAGGCAGCTCTAAGGACCTCAGTCTCAAAAAAAGAGCTGGCTACTCTCCCCTACCCAGCAGTTCTTGGGCAGAGGGGATTCAGTGTTACCAATTCCCATGATTTTGTCACAAGCTCTCACAATATTTAGTGTTTTCCAAGCCCCAGTTCCTGGAGTCAGGGGATTATGTTAGACTCTTGGCTTTCATTGAAAAATATGAGTTTCTAGCCCTGAAGATTGCAGGGATAATCTTGGGAACATGATCCCCTAAAGGTTAGTAACTCAGAAGGCAAATAAAAAGAACCCAAAATGTTTTTAAAATCTCATGATTTGTAAGCCAATTTCTTAATATTTTAATTAATTAATTAATTTATTTATTTTGGATGGCCTGACTCTTAAACTCTTGGGGTTGTCATTTGTCAATGAGAAACAGCTTAGTTGAAAATCTCAGGGGACAAGAGCTGCCTCCTTCCAAAGTGAATATCAATACAGCTAGTTAGCATCTCCATTTCATCTTCCCCCCTCCCCCTTTTAACTCTCCTTAATATCTATTTATGCACTCCCTTTATTTAAACCTGCTCTAGGTGGCAAGGCAGGAGCTAATATTATGATAGCATTTCACAGCAAAATACAACCCACCTCAGTCTTCCTTCAGATCAAGACAGGAGGGAATTATTGACAAGTGCGTTAGCAAGACCAGCAGCCAAAGGCCCAAACCCCCTGGTTTGATTTTAGTTAGCGCAATTGAATAAAAAAAACCATCAGCCCTCTAAACCTTTGTATGTGATTCTCAGGACACTGAGTCATTTGTCAAGATCTTTTTTTGTTTGTTTTACTTTAAAGAGTCTCCAATGTGCTCCAGTGACCCTTGCAGCATTCAATAATTGCCCTAAACCCCATTTAATCATCATGTATGTTTTCCGCATGTCATTGTTGAGTGATAACCAGCGTGTTTGGGTGTAAACAGGAGATTTCTCCTTTACTGTCAGCCTCCTCCATGCTAGGGCAACAATCCAAGCATTACAATGTTAGACATTGCCGTGATGCTGCAAGCCCCTGCACTATGGCATTGCTGACCATGTAAAACATTTAACATTGTGCTTATTACTCTTCATTATTTGTATTACTATAGCACTTAGGATCTCTACTTATGGACCAGGACCCCATTCTGTGTCCATCTTTCTTTAGCAAAGCATTTAAGTGCATGCTTAACTTTAAGCATGTGCTTAGTCCCTTAGGGTGAGTCTACACTACAAAATTAAGTTGACCTAAGTTACATTGACTTGCAGCCACCGCATTAGTTAAATCACTTTTGCACGTCCACACTACACTTCTTATGTCGGCAGTGTGTGTCCTCACCAGGAGCGCTTGTATTGATGGTATTGTGAGTGTGGGGCACTGTGGGATAGCTACTGAAAGGCAGCCACAGTCAGTGTAAGCAACACAGTGTTTGCTCTGACACTGCATCAACCTAACTACATCAACTTAAGCGCTACGCCTCTCGTGGAGGTGGAGTTAGTAAATCCGTGTCGTGGGCGAGTTACATCAGTGGGAGCAACATTTTAGTGTAGACGCTTACAAAGAGTTAGGTCGACATAAGCTGCCTTACATCAGCCTAACTCTGTAGTGTAGACCAGGCTTAAGTTTATGCCTAGCTTTGCTAAATTAGGCCTGGTTTATACATAGTTTTTGTACTGGTATAATCTCATCAGCTAGGGATATGCATTTCTTCCCCCAATATAGTTATACCAGTAACACCTAACATGGTATAAAGGTGCCTTACCCCTGTAAGCTTATTCCCCTTCCTATTCAGGAATAAGCTCTACCCATCTAGGCTCCTTTATTCTGGTATAACTGCATCCCCACTAGGAGGTTCGTACAGCTTTAACTACACCAGTATAGGTAAAGTCATACAGGATTTGTGAATAGACCATGTTTTAGGGCCGGGATACATGAGAGAGGAAATTGCTGGATTGGGAGGTGAGGGACTGATTGTACGTAGAAAAGGGACCTCGAGGTCATCAAGTCCAGAGCTGAGGCAGCACCACATAAACCTAGACCACATGCTCATCTCTTGGTATCAGCAATGGTATGAAAGGTCTTACATAAAAAATATGTTTACGTTTGTTAAACTTCACAGCCCGTATGATAGCGATCACAGTGGAGTGTGCCAGAGGAATTCTCTTGGGGTAGGTCTACATGCATAAACGGTGCTGTTTTAACTACATACCAGTGTGGAGAAAGTAGTGGAACTAGAGCAAGGCAAAAAATTTTGGATGAATACTTTATTTGCTGGAAAATGCATTTTCGGGTCAGCCTGAAAGATTCATGAACTTGGGCTGAATTTGGCAAATGGTCTTGGCCCAAAACTTTTGTTGTCCTTTTTTAAGTCTGGAAATGTAACAAGGTTTTTTTGTGTTTTTTTGTTTTTAGGGGTAAAATTCAGGGGAAAAAGTTGTTTTGGTTTGAATGAAACTAGGGCTGTCAAGCAATTAAAAAAATGAATTGTGGTTAATCGCGCGATTAAAAAAATGAATCGTGATTAATTGTGAGATTAAACTATAATAGAATACCATTTATTTAAATATTTTTGGATGTTTTCTACATTTTCAAATATATTGATTTCAATTAGAACACAGAATACAAAGTGTACAGTGCTCATTTTTATATTTATTTTTTATTACAACCTAAAACAAGTACTGTTGTGCAGTCGCTTTATCATGAAAGTTGAATTTACAAATGTAGAATTATGTACAAAAAATAACTGCATTCAAAAACAAAACAACGTAAAACTTTAGAACCTACAAGTCCACTCAGTCCTACTTCAGCCAATCGCTCAGACAAACAAGTTTGGTTACAATTTGCAGGAGATAATGCTGCCCACATCTTGTTTACGTCACTTGAAAGTGAGAACAGGTTTTTGCATGGCAATGTTGTAGCCGGCATCGCAAGATATTTACGTGCCAGATGCGTTAAAGATTCACATGTCCCTTCATGCTTCAACCACCATTCCAGAAGACATGCCTCCGTGCTGATGACGGGTTCTGCTCAATAACGATCCAAAGCAGAGCGGACCGACGCATGATCATTTTAATCATCTGAGTCAGATGCCACCAGCAGAAGGTTGATTTTCTTTTTCTGGTGGTTCTGGTTCTGTAGTTTCCGCATCGGAGTGTTGCACTTTTAAGACATCTCAAAGCATTCTTCACACCTCGTCCCTCTCAGATTTTGGAAGGCACTTCAGATTCTTAAACCCTGGGTTGAGTGCTGTATCTATCCTTAGAAATCTCACCTTGGTACCTTCTTTGCGTTTTGTCAAATCTGCAGTGAAAGTGTTCTTAAAATGAACATATGCTGGGTCATCATCCGAGGCTGCTAGAACAGGAAATATAGGACAGAATGTGGGTAAAACAGAACAGAGGACGTACAATTCTCCCCCAAGGAGTTCAGTCACAAATTTAATTAACGCATTATTTTTTTAATGCGCATCATCAGCATGGAAGCATGTCCTCTGGAATGGTGGCTTAAGCATGAAGGGGCGTATGAATGTTTAGCATATCTGGCACATAAATACCTTGCAACGCCGGCTACAAAAATCCCATGTGAACGCCTGTTCTCACTTTCAGGTGACATTGTGAATAAGAAGCAATCAGCAGTATCTCCCGTAAATGCAAACAAACTTGTTTATCTGAGCGATTGGCTGAACAAGAAGTAGGACTGAGTGGACTTGTAAGCTCTAAAATTGTACATTGTTTTGTTCCTGAGTGAAATTGTGTAGCAAAAAAAAATCTGCATTTGTAAGTTGCACTTTTACGATAAAGAGATTGCTCTACAGTACTTTTTTGAGTTAATCACATGAGTTAATTGTGATTAATCGACAGCCCTAAATGAAACATTTTGATTTTTTTTCTCCAAATATTCATTCAGCTCCCAGTACGACCCATCCCTTTTGGATGCAGTTTTATTGGTATAGCTATTCCCAGAAGGGCTGGGGAATAAGTGATATTATTAAGTAACACTATGGATTGTACTGTGTATCTCTTTTTTAGTAGACAATCACACCACTAACTGAAACAGTTGAATGACTACAAAAATGGTGTGTAGACCAGGCATCGGAGATCTTGGGACGCAGCCTCTGGGCCTCATCTCAGGAATACTCCTCTAGGACAATGGCTGGGAGAGAATTAGTGAAGCGGGTTGAAATTTTGATGGGGAAAAAACCAGGAAAAGTGTTTGATGAATTCCCCCTCTCCCATTCATGTGACAAACTCTCCAGAGCTGGTTGGGAATTTTGAAATGTCAATTTCAAGTTTTGATGGTGGGGGGGAATTTGAATTGCCATTTTCCCCTGTTCTTTTCCATGCTGCTTTTATTACTCATTAGAAAACAGTTCGTTGTTAGTTGGTTATTGTAGCACTTGTGACGGGGTAGGTGCTTTCCAAGCTTCCAAGGAGGAATGGTCCCAGTTCCCAAGAGCTCCTGGCCTAAGGACAGACTGACACAGGGGTTAGGGAAGGGACAACAAACGGGATTCGTTTTATACAAGTCAGCACAGAAGAAGTGGGATGAGTTTTGGAGGAAGTAGGTGCCCGTGAGCCTAGGCCAGAGTGGTGCCTATTCTATAACTAAGCTTAGGGCCCCTCAAGCCACACAGATCTCTGATATGATCAGGAGGATGCAGAACAAGCTTTACCAAGCTGGTTCTTTGACAGCTCCTTGATTAAACTTTTCTGGGCTTCTGTGCAGAGAAGTCGTGGTCCAGGCTTTGTGACACAGACCCTCCAAGAGTGCCAGATTGTGATACCAGGGCCCCTAGATCTGTACCGTTAATGAGGGCCCGGGGCACAGAAGGCTGTGGGTGACTGAAAGAGAGTTTCTCTTTAGACTCCAGTGTCTAGGTGATTGATAATGGTGGGGGAAGGAACCAGAGAGAAGGGAACAAGCATCTGAGCCACTCTGAAAAAGTATTTTAATCAGAGACCGGGGAACGCAACTTGTGCCCTAGCGAGAGCAATGCTGGCAGCTTCCTATCTGCTCCGGGGGTGAAATCCTGGCTCCACGGAGCCCATGGCAAAACTCCCATTGGTTTCAGTGGGGCTAGGCTTTCACCTCAGGGCTGCACTTTGCTTTCTGCGGGAAGCGACTGCCCTCCTCTTTTAATATGTAGGGGCAATTCTACTGGGGGGAGGGATAGCTATCTATTGTGGGGAGGGATAGCTCAGTGGTTTGAGCATTGGCCTGCTAAACCCAGGGTTGTGAGTTAAATCCTTGAGGGGGCCATTTAGGGATCTGGGGTAAAATTGGGGATTGGTCCTGCTTTGAGCAGGGGGTTGGGCTAGATGACCTCCTGAGGTCCCTTCCAACCCTGATATTCTATGAACTGGCCCATGGGAGCTACAAGTCCCAATAGTCATTTCTCCTTCCTGATCCAAGTGGAGTAGGGCTAGCTCGCTACTGGTTTAGACCTCGGTTCAGCAAAGAGGGATGTGGCTGGACCCCATAACTTCACTGGGGCTCCACATGGGCATGTGGATCCAGGGCCTTGCTGCGGGGACTGGGGCAAGTCGAGCTCAGATGGAGAACTGTGTTGTGTGCCATAGTCTCCACGGCTGTATTAAAGACGAGGCCAGCAAGGGCTGCATTGTGGAATTCATCCCACAGACCGGTTGCAGGCCAGTGCCTTAACCAGAAGACTTGCTGCCTTCCCCCATCGGCGCTGCATAGTCACCCCTTACATTAAGGGGAGATGGAATGGGGGGACATGGCCGTGGGAATTCTAATGTCTACCCATGACGAGCAAAGCGGGGGGAGGTGGGAAGGGAAAAATTCAATTGTATTGATTTTTACAAAGCTTCTCACTGAAATTCATTAAGGACTACCAGGGCAAGCAGGGAAGCTTGGTACCAGCCTTGTAAGCCCTGTTATCCAGGTTTGGTTGTCTGTGTTTTCGTGGGAGGCCAGTGGCTAATTCAGAGTGCTCTGGGCACCCACACTTGCAGCCCAGCTCCCGCCTGCCGGTGACAATGGGGCTGAGCCAGCTAAGTGCCGCCACGGCTTGAGAGGGCAGGCTGCAAATGGGAGTCGTTTTCCTGCCTCATGCGGCTTTTCATGGCCTCATTATCAAATTATCTTTTTAACTCTGAAGGGGGGCTAATTAGGGAAGTAAATGAAATCGTTGGGGAGGAAGCGGGAAGGGAGGGGACAGTTGGGCTTCTGGCCTGCCAAAAGAGCCGGGTGCTTCATTTCCTCCTTGCCTGGATACAGGCCTGTCCAAGCACCTAGGTCCGTACGCAGGGAAGCTAGCCCTTCCCACCATTTGCACCCCGAGCCGCCCCTGCAGTCCAAGCTATTGTGAATCCATCGACCTATGCTGGGAATTGTCCCTCCAGCCGCAGTGTAGCTGTACCTGGAGGCGTCTTCGTCTACCGGGGCAGCCTGGCATTGCCGGAGTCTGCTACCAGCACAACAGGGTCCTTTGCCCCTGGCTGATGATGGCACTTTGGGAATAGAGCCAGGCATGGACTGTCCCCCACCCCGGAGCGTGATGCCCAAGAAATCTGAGGGGGTTGCACAGTCAGGGATGAACTTAGTTGCTCGGCCCCTTGGGAAGTGCTTGGCCAGCAGGATCCTAGAGTGTAGCCGTTCAGTCCTCTCCCTTGACATTCCCCGCCCCCCCCCCCCGCCACCAACTGTGGTATCCTCCTTGCTATGAGCTAGGCGCCGGGCCCTGCTGTGCCAGGCACTGTACAGACTCTTAGTAAATGGCATTCCCTGCCTTAAAGCGCTTACTGTCAAACCTCCGGGGCCCTCCAGGTCTGCCGTCCGGGTGAGCTTGTGCATCACGCAGGGGGATGGGGTGGGGGTGTTCTCACTTTCAATCCTGTGTTCCCCTCATTTTCCCTTTTCGACCCTGTTTGGCAGGAGCCGGCGTGGAATGTCCGCATATTGATCCCTGTTGAAACTGACAGATCACAGTCAATATGGCTAAACAGTTCAGTTCACGGAAAACTGGCAGTAGAGGTTACAAATCAGAAAATTTTAAGCAGTAGCTGTCTCCATTCCTCTCCCCTTCTTCCCGTCCACTTTCCCTCCCCCCGCATCCCCTTTCTCAGCAGTAATTATGGTGTGATTGAAGCGCCGCCAGGCTGCAGCGCTGATACCTCTGACTTTTCCCTGTAAACACGGGGAGATGGAAATAGACACTTGGAGACGCTGTAAGTGTCACTTTGAAGGTGTCTCTTGTCTCCTCCATTGCAATGCTGGGAGCTCGGCTGTCACTTCTCTCCCCTCCTGCGCAGTGGTTCATACGCCGACTGTCAAAGGCGCCCGGAACCGCAGTCTTTTAGCATCAGGTTTCTGTCACAAATCAAATCAAAATAATAAAGAAACAGACAGACAGCGTTCGTCTGCTCTGCGTCCCCTGCCGCGAGCAGAGAGGAAATGTGGGTGGGGGAGGGAAAGAGGCACAAAAAACAAGCTTTTGATCAGTCCAAATTAACTTTAACACCTTCTAAGGGAAGGTGCAGGAATATTGATTGCGTTATTGGCGTTACGTGCTGCTTTTCAGTTGCTTTGCTGCCGCAGTCTCTCTGAAGCCCAATATGTCCCCCTCTCCGGAGGGTCTAATATATCAGTAAGTGCCCGCAGGGAATTATTTTATTATGTGCCTTACGCCAACTCCTTGCCAGGGGATGTTGTGAAGGCCAAGTCTATAACAGGGTTCAAAGACGAACTGGATAAATTCATGGAGGATAGGTCCGTCCATGGCTATTAGCCAGGATGGGCAGGGATGGTGTCCCTAGCCTCTGTCTGCCAGAAGCTGGGAATGGGCTACAGGGGATGGATCACTTGATGATGACCTGCTCTGTTCATTCCCTGTGGGGCACCTGGCATTGGCCACTGTTGGAAGACAGGACATTGGGCTAGATGGACCTTTGGTCTGACCCAGTCAGTCCGTTCTTATTGTTCTAGGTACTGTACGCTTGTCTAGTGAGCAGTTCAGTTCAGAGGCAGTCTTGTCATCGTCTAAATAGGCAAGACAGACTAAACCTGGGAGGAGAGGAGTAGTACGGGCGGAGAAACTGAGTCAGTGAGAGTTCCACTTGACTTGCCTGAAGGCAGCTACCTATTCCCCCTGGTTGGGTCACCTGCAGAGAGGTGTAGCTGAATGACACCTCCTCTTGCCATTGATCATGACTCCGGCTCCAGTCTGGTCCCGTTGATAGAAGTATGTTTTAGCTGTGGCTTTTCGGTGGTCAGTGGGATTTCTTCCTCTCTTTTTCCCTTTAATAGGCAGGGCTGGATAATTCAATGCCTGGTTGCTCTGTGAGCAAGAGTAAGGGCAATCCCCGCTCAGGTGTCAAGGCCTTACCTGATGGTAATGCCCACACCCTGACTGGGCTGGCAGCAGGGCGCTTGAGCCTGGGACCTTTGGCTCTTAATGCATGAGCTACTACTGTCTGAGCTAAAAGACCAAGGCTTACCCAAGGCTGTAGCAGACTCCTCAACTGCGAGTTGCCCTGGTCACCTGGGCCCTACCAAGTAGGCAGAGTGTACGTGATCTCCACAGGGGTCAGGAAGCAAACACCTCTCCTCCCCTCTCCCATCAGTCAGGCACATGATGGAGGTGGTTGCTCCTAACTCTGAAGCCTTGAGTATTATCTGCTGCTGGAAGCCCAATATTATTATTATTAATTATGTGTTACTGGAGCACCTAGGAGCACTCCTGGACCAGGGCCCCATTGTGCTGGGCACTGTGCAAAAATCAGAACAAGAAGACAGTCCCTGATGGGATGTTCTGGACCAGTGATCCGGTCTGGCATGATAAATCTGTTGTGTCTAAAATTGTTCCTTGACCCCTTAGCCCTCGTGCGTGTACTGAGCCGCAAACATTCTCAGGTACCCGAACTTGGACAAAGGCATTTTCCTTCTTTGGTTCATTTCATGTTTCTGTGCCCTTTTTGCAGGGAGTTAGAGTCTCCCATTATTTTGTGCTGAATTTTCCAGTTAGATGAATACTTTGCCACATTTTTCTTTACTGGAACTGGAAGCAGCCCTGTGTGGTATTGGATTGACCTGCAAAGCTGTTAAAGCCTGCAGCGTGCCCACTTGATTTTAAATACTTCTCTAGTTCGCAGCATTAGTCAGAGGCACTCCTTGAGATGTATTGTACATTCGAGTATATTTTGGAGCCACAACGGTTTGACACTGTTACTGCTCTTTTTTCTCTTAAGGCATCTATTTTTGTAGTGTGATACAACAAAACACAATGTGTGAGCTCCACCTGCTGGTTGTGCAGCAGTATTTTAGCTGGGTTGCCAGGACCAAAACTGTTAAACAATGTGTGTGCAAGGCAGCTGTTTTCACCTGTGTATTAGAAATATGGGGACGGAGAGGAGAGAGGGCAGGTGGTATTCTTTGTGAGTATGTGTACAGTCCTGGGATATGGGGGGGGGTGTATATGTGTTTTGAGGGTATGCATACTGTATGTATGTGTTCTGTAGCTAAGCCTACTGTGTGTGCATTCTGGGTGTTCATTGGGCACGCAGTTTGTGTGTGTGTGTGTGTGTGCACTTCATGAACATGCGTGCTGCGTGTGGCCTGCTGATTGTGTGTGCGTGCATGCATATACTTCCCAACGGTCCTGGGTTTTGTGGGGCTCTCCTGCTTTGACACTCCGAGCCCCTGTCCTGCAAAAGGGGCATTTTGACCTGGGCCCACTGTTGGAGCAGGCCCTGAAATGGAATGGTGGTGTGACCTGGTGCACGGGGTCACAGCACCACTGAGAACTTGGCTCATCCTCCCCCACACCCCGTCTCTGTCTACGGAGGGGTGGATGGGCCAAATCTGAGTGGCGCTGCGGCCCCATGTCGCATCGCCCCATCCCACTTGAGCCACCTGAAACATTAAGAGGCACGTGTGTGTGTGTGTGTCACTTGACCATGCAGGCGTGTGTACCTGTGGAATATGTCTGGGTGCCTACCTGCTGTGTCTGGCACATGGCGATGGATGCATGCCTCATCTGCAGGCATGGTGTATGCATGATGTGGAGGTGAAGGAGGGTAGTGGTATGGTTCAAAACTAACCAAAAATAAATCTATGTAAACCAAGCCGAGAGAGGCTGGAACAAAGGAAGCTGGCTTTTCTGCCTCTGCCCCCAGAGAAGCCCAACCGGCTCGGCCCCACAGCGCTCAGTCATCAAAATAATTAAACTTCTCTTGTGGTGGCTGTTTTCCGAAGCTCTGCCGCGATTCAGAATTGGGGTGGGGAGGGGAAGAGGAGGGAGAGGAGCGGGGGAGTCGACAGCCCCAAATGAGGTTGCACTCCAGTACCCCAGGTAGCCTCATTTCTTCACAGCTGACGTGTGGTTCTCATTGTGTTGTTGTTTTTTTTTTGCCACTGGAGGGGAGCAGAGGGTATTTCAGGCCCCCGTCTCCCCGTGCCTGTGCCCCGCGTCGCTCATTTAATTACAGGTTTTCAGCCGCAGACCGGTGGGCATGCATCGGCAGGGGGATCGGCTCCTAAACCCTGTCATTTCGCCTCGTCAGAGTGCCTCTTCAAAGAGGGGAATCTAGACATTTTCTCCACAAGGCGCGGAGTGGACTGTCTCGGCCCCAGCATGAATATAATGACAGATGCATTTTACACCAAGCTGGGACTGAATGGGCTCAAGCACGGCTCCTTCTGTCAGCCAAGTCATTATTTTTTGTCATTTGCTGACAGTTTTGGTCTCATTCGTTTCTCTCTCTCTCTCTCTCTCTCTTTTTTTTTTCCCCCTGCCTGGAAAAATGGCTAGGTATCTACGAGACCCCAGCAGGGACCATCCTGTACCATGCTCATTTAGATATTGAGGCCTTCACCATGGACCGGGAGGTGCGGAAAATCAAGCAGGGGCTCGCCTTGAAATTCTCAGAATTGGTGTACAATGGTATGTACCACCCCCTCCCCCCCGACCTACCTCCCACAAAACCATAGAGACTGTCCCCTCCTCCCTCTCCGCCCCACACAGGGTGCCTTTTTAGACATTGTGCAGCCGAGCTATCCAGAGTAGCCCTTGTAATAGTCCCTCTTAAATTGGTCCCTCCAGCCAATTGATCACTTCAGTTGCTCCTCTCTGAACTTCCTCCAATTGGCCGATATCATTGCGGTAACATGGCACCCTGAGAGGAATGTTCTCCAGCCGCAGTTGCACCCAGAGTCAGCTGAGGATGTGCCTTGGCTTGATGCCTCTGCCTGTGTGGCAGTTTTCAGATTGGGAGTTTTTGGTCCAGCCTGTTATAAGGCCAGGAGACCAGGCTCAATCCTCAGATCCACTGGTGTGAATCTGGAGTGACTCCATTGAACTCTAGGGTGGTTGATATGGTGGGAATGGTTTTGTATTCTTATGACCACAGCATCTGCCACCCACGAATACCACCAGGATAGCACGGAGTAATGCATGCATATTAAGGAAAACTGCAGATCTGAACACCCCCAAATTTTAGGGAAGCTCGAACCCAGCACTGAATCTTGCAGCTCAGGTCATCTCTAGTTCTTCTGGCTTCTCAGTGACCACAAGGGTGATGCTCTAGATTAATCACGGCTGCAGGAAGCCAGCAAGTGACTGAGTGTTTAAAAGGGTTGGTTAATTTCATGACCATTTGATCCCATACTAGCTAGGATAATAAGGGGAATCAGATCTAATACCCCGGGGTGTACACTGATCTCACTGCAGGCGTCATGAAGAGCTTCACCAGTTGCCCTCTTCCTCACCATGTTCATCACTGTGCAATTGACCGGGTGCATTATGGGAGTTTTGTGCCTTCCTCTAAAGCATCGGGTGTTGACCACTGCTGGAGGCAGGATCCAGGCCTTGTGGGACCAATGAGCTGATCCAGCAAACCCTCCATGGTTAAGTGTGATGTGCTTGTGTGAAGATGTTCCCACAGTTTGTGGTTCATGTTTTGGAGGGGTGTCTGCTGGAATTGGGCCCAGTGCAAAAGCAGCTCCAGTCCCAAACAACCCCCAAACTCTAGGGTGTTCGCATTCCAGAACTGAATTTTGCAGCGTTTCTGCACGAGCAGATTTTAAAAATGAAAATGTGCATCTCAAAACCTTCTTCCAACCCTTCAGCATTTTGCTTGTGCTTCTTCCTGATTGCAGGAATGTGCTATGCAGCGTGTAGCCCACAATGGGGCACTGTGCATTTTTACGTGATTTAGGATTTGGTTTGGTAGAAGCAACCCAGCAAAGCAGGAGACAAAGTTTCTGGCTTTTAGGCAGCTCTGAACAGCTGCTTGTTGGGGAGAGGGGGATTTCAAAATCTGAGATAACTCAGCCGATCGGTCATGCAGCCAGTCGTGCTGCTCACTGCGGTTTATGACTGTGGTGCTGTTGATCAGAACACTGAAAGGGGCAGCAGGAGTGGGGGGAATAGGACATGAAGCCCCTCAATTCTAGCTCACTGGTTCAGCTCCAGCCCAGGTTGGTAATGACCGAAGCTTGATACCATCTGATGTCTGCTCTGCACCCTACATGAAATGAGCTTGATGGGTCTCAGTTCAGTTCCTAGCAGACTCACACACACCACCAGAGTGGGCCCCAAGTGGAACAGACATCAGATGGTAGCAAGCTTCAGTCATTACCAACCTGGACTGGAGTTGATGAGGCCAATGGCCCATTCAGTCATACTCTTGGAGCATGCCTCTCATACAGTGGAGATGATCACTTTAGAGGAGACTGGAATGGCCAAGGGGGCGTTGCCACTGATGCTCTGCTTATTCTGTGAATAAACTCAGAGCCAGTTGCTAGGACTAAATTAAGGAGCCCAAGTTTTGATTTTTAAATCTTGTGAAACTGGAATGCATTACCTAGGGAGGTGGTGGAATCCCCTTCCTTAGAAGTTTTTAAGGTCAGGCTTGACAAAGCCCTGGCTGGGATGATTTAGTTGGGATTGGTACTGCTCTGGGCAGGGGGTTGGACTAGATGGCCTCCAGAGGTCCCTTCCAACTCTGTTATTCTATGGTTCTATGATTCTATGATGTTGATTTGGGTTTTTTCCCCACGCTTGAAAAATCCACATTTGGCTACAGTAAGCTGGCAGCTGGGACATGTACCCTTTTGCAAAGCCCCAGCTGGGGGACTATATGTTGCACACCTGTGGATATATTGTATTAATTTAAAAAAAAAGACAGTTGCCTGGAGGCTTGCTGTTCATGATCCACTGTGCTTCATTTTGTACTTTCCTGGCACATCCAACCTCCAGCTAAGGATTCAGGTAGCAAAGCCCACCTGGCAGTTCCTTTGCTAAGTAGTACTATACCTAGCATAACCACTAGAGGGCACAGTCAAAACACCATGCACAGACCACTACTTTTACAGTAGCAATGAGCTTGGCCCATCTTGTTATGTAGCGCTCAAGAATAGTGCGTTAGTGGGACTGTGAAAGACCCTGCAGCAGCCCTGGGCCATTTTTTGTTTCTAAGCCCGTCCTCAGAGGGGGACTTTGACTCTCTCTTTCCCAGGTGGTCAGCCCCAACATTCAAACCAGGAGTCAGGCCCCCAAAAATCATTGGATATTTTTTTATATATATAATACACATTGGGTGCTTTTTATTTTTCGTCTAGTTTCTGAGCCTTTAGGTCACGTTCCAAACTTTTCTCTATAATCGTGAGATTCCCATGAGATAAGATGTCTCCAGGAGCTGGGACTTTAAGAAAGCAAGACTGGGCAAGGCTGGTTTCCCTCTGTCCACTGTCCACAGAGAGATGCCCAAGCCTGCCTTGTGTTCCTGTGTTCTTGTCCCCTTCCTATGACCTCCCTCCTCCTCCTTGAGATATCCAGTCTGTTTCCTCATCTCCAGAAATGCATACAATCACGGGGTGAAATTCACCCCTGGGCAGAGGCCTGCAGGCTGCTTAACCCCTATTTTGAAGGCTTTAGTGGTTCATCGGCCTCATGCTGCTGGCCCTCTGTGGTGTGAATTTCACCCACAGCAAAGATGTTTTACATGGGGAGGAGGGAACTAAACAGACAGTAGAGAGTAACAACTACTCTGCGTTGGCATGAGAGGGTGCAGTGTGTCACTGGATCTCCCTGTACCCTTCAGAAGAAAAGAAACTCTTGAAATCTTCCCCACTGCCATTCTTTCAATTTTCTTTCTGCTGCAGCATCTGTCCCTGGTTATTTTGATTTCACTTTCCTTATGTTTGAAAAAAGAAAAGGGCGAGAGATTTGTTTATTTCTAACAACCCTAATTATTTGGAAGTCATGGGATTAAAAAGCTGTTTGGAGAATTCTGGGGTGGTGGTTCCCCCCCCCACCCCGTAAGTGGAAGGGGCTTTTGTGTAGCTCATCTGACATGCTGTCAGGCCAGAAAATAAAATGCTATGGTTCTTGTCAGTGTAGAACCTGTTGGCTTTTCTGCAGAAATGAACTTTCCTTACTGTGCATCCAACAGCCAGGCTTTCTCCAACCCAGCTGTTAGAAAAGAAAATTGAAACGAATAATTACCTTTTTAGCTAGTAACCTTTCCATAACGGTTGAGATATTCACCAAGCTGCTTTATCCAGAGGCAGCAACCTGCTCCGGCATGGAGAGATTTTGACATGAACACTGGTGGGTTTATTAGTTACCTTTCCATATGTGCTAGCATCAACCAGGCAAGGGTCTAGTCATGGTTTTCCTTACCACAGATGGGGAGGGATCTGACCCTCCGCTGGTGTCAATCAGTAAGGGTCCATTGATCCTACCCCAATTTACACCAGCTGAGGATCTGTTCAGACTCTTTTTTCCGAGAACCATGCTAGCTAAATGTGCTAGAAACCAACAGTGGTATTTTAGATTTATGCTAGCAGAGGGGCCAGAGCAACAATGTTGAAGGCATGATTGTGGAAAGTCTGAATGGTGTGAATAAAGTTATAGCGAATCCTTCGTGGCATGGAAGGAACAAATCGGGGAAGATTTTCGGTTGGTGGCGCTCCGGGGCAGAGTTAAGGTTATTTGCAAGTTGCATTTTGATGGTGGTTGCACGTGTGTAAAACGTAGAGCTGGCTGGAAAAAGTCCCAAAACCTTTTTTCTTCGGCATTTGCCAATGAATTGAAATTGAAACGTTTGAAAACAGATCCGTTTCGATGACATTCCAATGGAGCCTGCCTCCCTGTCAGCTTACCCACCCAGTTTCCTGGCAGCCGGGGCTTCCTTGGCCTGCAGTTCTGGGGCAGCCTGCCAGGTAGACAGCCCTGAACTGGGGCTCCATTCCATTTCATGGGCAACTTTGAAATCTGAGGGGTTTTGTTCTGAGTTGTAACAAACCCAAATTCTGAAATATGGAATCCCTCTGTGAAATGAAACGGCCTTTCTCTGCCCAGGTGTGGCCGTGTGGCTTGGCTAAAGGCTGTCTGTTGTTGGGGAATGGTTGTTGCATTGGGTGCTCAGAATTAGCTGTCTTCCTAGATTTTGGTTTTGTTTTATTTTTAATAGTTGTATGGCTGCTTATGGACATCCTTAACTGATAATCAGCACAGAGGTTTGTGTACGAATGATGAGAATGCTTCTGGAGTGCTCTAAGCACTTTACAGGGGTACAGACCTGTGTGAACCATATTGGACCAGTGGCAAAACTGAGCCACAGAGAAGTTAAAGGTCAGATTTTCAAAAGGGGCTTCTAACTCTGGGTTCCTAAGTCTAAACCCCACAGCCTGGTTTAAGGCGCTGAGCCCCCTGGCCTGGATTTCACTGGGAGTTGTGGGGGCTCAGCATGTCTGAAAATCCGCTCTAAAGTTGGGCACTTAAAAACTGGAGCATTCAGAATGATTGGCACTGCTGAAAATGTTAACCCGTGCGACTTAGTCTTGCTCAGGGTCTCCCAGTGGTGGTCAGGAATAAATCCCAGTTTTCCTGACAGCTACCTCTGTACTCTAGCCCCTAGACCATGCTGCTGAAACAGGGGTGAGCCACAAAGTTTGGATCCAGATTCGATCTTCCTCAAAATTTGGGGGGGGGTTTCTCCCCGAGGTTTTGTTACAGCCTTTTCTCTGGTCCCCCAAGCACTTCACAACATCCCTGGTGGAGCACTGTGATATGTGTATACACAGGCTCCCCCGGGGGATGTGCACCACCGCATTATAGCACCGATCTCTTGCAGAGTAGGGATAGAATCCCTTGTCCACTGGATCAGGGCGAGTTTGCTAGAAACCCTTTTAAAGGCCGCTGCTACTCGCCATAGTGTGGACAGGGCTTTTAGAGCAGTAGTTCTCAACCAGGAGTCCAGGACGCCCTAGGGGGCCTCGAGAAGGTTTCAGGGGGGCCTCCAAGCAGGGCCAGCATTAGACTCTCTGGGGCCCAGGGCAGAAAGCCGAAGCCCCACCGCATGGGGCTGAAGCCAGGGGTCCAGAGCCCTGCCACCTGGGGCTGACACTGAAGGCTGAGCAATGTAGCTTTGTGGAGGGCCCCCGTGGCGTGGGGCCCCAGGCAACTGCCCTACTTTGCTACCCCCTAATGCCGGCCCTGGCTTTTATATGCAGAAAACCAGCTCTTGTGGCACAGGTGGGCTGTGGAGTGTTTATAACATGCTGCGGGGGCCTCCGAAAGGAAAAAAGTTGAGAACCCCCACCTTAGAGACCATTTTTGGTCTGCGTTAAATCAGGCCTATGTGAACTCAGACCAGCCAGGACCCAATCGGGGAGGCTAAGCCTAGACTAGCAGAGCATGAATACGATAAATAATTCAGCCTGGAATAAAGGGCATGAAAGCAGCATTACCGTGTTGCACATCTGAGGTTCCCACCCAGCTGAGGGAGGGTGCTGGAGGCCTGGCTTTCATGCTCTCCCGTCTTTCTTTAACACCTAATTATTGTAACTAGGCTCTGAATTTAAGAGAATTAGTGTTTATCTCTTCCCCCTCCCCCCCCCCCGCCCCGATTGATTCCATTGTGGGAAGGTGACTTTGCAACAGACTTCACCAGCTTTCAGCTCCCCGCTCCCTGCCAGGTACGGCCAGGTGTTTAAATGCCATTGTCTCCCACAGACCTTGTTTGCGCCATCAGATTGAAATGATTAGAGCTGGAGTGCAGTTACAAAGTGAGAAGGCTATTAAGACGGATCACTTCCACTGGGGAATTTGTTTGCAGTAGGGGGCGTGGGGGGGGGGAGGGAGGTGGGGGAGTACCTTACACCTGGAGATGTCAGATTCAGTATTTAAGTAGCTGGTTATTATTTTAATGTGTCTTGGATTTAATGTTTTTCTCCATTGCCATGGAAGAACATTTCCTTACATTTCCTGTCCTTACATTTCAGGAGCTTTAACTGTATTTGTCAAAAGAAAAAGATTATTTTCTTGCAGCCGCACTTCCAGCCTTATTGTGCTGCTTGGTATCCGTGCAGTGGCCCCTTTCAGCTGGTTAATGGCTCACAGCAACACTGCTGAACCATCTAAGACAAGAAATGACGAAGAACCCTGCACCTCATTGAAACTGCAAGGGGAACTTAGGAAGGCAGAATGTAACTATCCAAGTTGGAAAGACTTTGCTCAAGCATCAAGATTTATACTCTCTCTTAGGAAGGGTGTATGGCATCATTACCAACAAGACATGGTCAGAACCTTGCTTTCACAGCTCATCCAAAGATGGTATCTTCAGAAGCCCAGTAGTGTGGGTATTGGTTCCGGACTGACCCAGAGAGAAGAGAGCCACCTATCAAATTACCAGTACCAACTCCTACAACACTTGGGATGTCTCCATTTCATCCAAGTACTCAGCCCTGCTTAGCTTGTGAGATCTGACAGAGTCTTACCCCAGAGGGGTGGCTGCAGGTCTGTCCATGATTGGTAGGGGATAAACAGACCAAAATACTGTCGCACAAGGAAACTGGGTGGAGGAACAAAGCTGTTCCTGGAATGCTCATCACTGGGCTGCCGCAAGGGGTGCTGGTGCAGTACGGACGGTCATTCAGTTAGCAAGCCGTGAGACCAAGCTATATCACTGGGCCAGGGCAGCGCTGCAAATCCAGCAAAATTTGGGATTCCTGCTCCTTGAGACTAAGCATGTCAGACAGCAGGCAGGAGAAGGGGGAATAGCCATATCGGAGCATGCATGTCCCCACTTCAGGATCACTAAAGGAGAATTATTAACATCAGCCTGTCCCAGAGACACGCGCTCCACCCTTGTGATAACTGGCCAATAACAGATCAAGAGGAATATCTCCATCTCCCAGCCCTTCCTGAAATCCATATCTCAGTAGAAATCTGAAAAATACTGCCAGGAGACAAACATCTGAGCGGTGTCCGTGGAGTCTCGGTGCAGGTGGGGTGGACGGTACCCTGACTCATGGAGTTTACAGAGTGGCCACTGCTCTGGCTGTATTGATCCAACCTAATTCTGAGGCCAAGAAGGAGGGGGAGAAATACTTTTTTGTTTCCTGAATGGCTTCCACCCTGAGTCCCCAAAGACCAGCTGGGAAAAGAAAGCTGAGAGGGCACCTGTGTGGTAGCACAGAGAAAGATTAAAGAGATAAAACTTCTGGATCACTGAAGATGCTTAAATAGAACCTTTCTTTCTCCCACTATCTCTCTCCCCATCTCCCTGTCTTTATTCTAGGTCTCAGGGGGCTTAATGGGCTAATTAGCTCACTTAGTGACAGGACAGCGCACAGGAATGGCAGGCAGGCAGGCAGGACCTGAGGCTCTCGCCATCGGTAGGAGAGAGGAGAGCAGAGAGGCACACAGGTACCAGGCTCTGAGTTGTGGGCACCATCTCCATTTGGGGAGCCCCCGTGCTCACTTGCCAGCCAGCCACAGAGCAGCCCAGCACCTGGGAGAGGAGACAGAGCAGGAGCACGTGTTCATTCTCCATTGAGAGTTGGCCTGTGGAGTAGCCGCTGGACAAGAGTGCTCTCTTCTCTGCAGTATTTGGATTCCATCCAGACCTCACGATGCCATGCCAAGCCATGCAGCACCCAATGCTGCTGGGTCACACTGTGCCATGCGAAGCTGCCCCATGCCAACCCCCACAATGCCATGCTGTACCAAACCCCGCCATGCTAAGCCACATGGCACTAACCCTCCCCATATCATACTGTGCCACTCGCCGCTCCCAAGCCAGGCCGACTACAACCCGTCCTTACCATGCGTTTCTGTTCTGTGCCATGTCCGGTAAAGCATGCTACAGCGTCTCATTCCCAGGTCACCTTATTGCACGGTGCCCTTCAGAATGCCCCTGGCAAGCGGTGGAGCAGGGCATGAGGAGACTCCTAGTGGTGGTTTCTTCCTGCTGCTGTCTCCTCTTCCTGAACTGGCCACATGTTCACAAAGGCCACTCTACTGGTTGCCAGGTTGTGATCACGAGCCAGCCAAAAATCAAGGCTTGGTTCAGACCTAGGCTTAAAGTCTTGCAGTTTGCTGGATGCTGCCCTGAGCTGCAGCCTTGGAGATGAGACTGAAAGAGGGAAAACCGTTTTCTTTACCAAGCTGAGAAGTGATGGACTCATCCAAAGCTTCACCCCGCATACCAGGGTTCAGTACTGGAAGCTCCTGTAACCAGTTGCCTGGCATCCCAGCCCTGTATCTAATCCCTGACAGAAAATCTTCTAGTGAGGAGCTGGAAATGTTTCATTTCAGTTCTCTGTGAATTGGAGTCAAGGCCCAAGGATGTGGTGACTGACCTTCCCTCCAGTCAAGTAGGCTTTGATGAGATATTCTTCTGAGCTCCTACGTGGCCCTGTGTGCTATGTACCCTCTTCTTTGCCCCCAAAAGCCTGCATACTTTCACAGCCTCTGGGAGCAAAAGCCTGGGTCAAGCAATCAAACCCAGGACTCCTGCATGAAAATAGAGCTGACTGATGATACCGCCCTAGGAGCTGGTGGCCATCATGACTGGTAGTAAAGAGACCTGCCTAGACTTTCATCTCCAGGTTGCGTGTTCAAATCCGGCCCAAGTCAGTTGCGGCCAAAAGCATTCCCGTTTGACAGCTGGCTGGTGGCTCCTGGGAAATGAGTTTGGTGGGTCTGAGCCCAGTTTATAGCAGAGTCATGTCCAAAGCCGACAGGGCAGCCCCAAGAGAGGCCAAGAACTGAATGGCCCCAGAGACTGGATCTCCTCCTTAGTCCTGGAGACATCCCTCTGGCTCAGGATTGAGGGAGGCTGACCAGACAGGACGGGGGAGTTCACACTACGGCAGATAAGATAGAGAACAGGGGGGCGCCTGAGTTTTCAGCCGCGCAATGTGAACAGTGTGGAGAGAGAGAACACAACACCCCGGCCTAGCCCATTTCAATTCATTCCTGGAAATCTGCTAAGAGGAGAGAATAAAACTCCCCTGGCAGCTTTCAAGGGAGTGCAGAGAATGATGCGAGTCCCCTGGAGAGGGGCTAGAGCGCCTTTGACCATCAAGTCTCAGACAGATGTTCCTGTAGCATCGCTCCACGGACAGCAGAGGAAAGCAGAGATGCCTGCGCCCTGCGAGTGACGGGCAGCTGTTACTCTAGAAAGGGCCGGGGGAGCTGAGCCTACCTGAGAGCGGGCACCGGACATATGGACCCTGATCCTCCTGCCTGATAAAGCCCCTGAGGTCAGGCCCTGCCTGTGTTATCTTACTGGAGATGTCTGGTCTGCCGGGATCCCTGCTGGGATGGGAGCTGTCCAGGCTTGGTGGGGCAGGCTTTGAAGTCACCTCTCCACCTGTCCATTGTCGAGGGGTATCTGTTCCAGAGCAAAAAGGTTGTTCTACGTGGGGGTGATCAGCCATCCGTGGCGGGGGATGAGGGGAGGGTAGAGTTACCACTGGAAATGGCTGTGGGCTCCTGTCTATGCACAGAGACGTATCGTGCCCCTTCTCGGATTAACCCTTTGAAGCATTGCTCCCCTTTCCACCATCCCCCATGCCCCCCCAACCCCCCACAGCCCTCCCAAATCACCCACCCCTCCCTTCTCTCCCCACTCCAAGGAACTCGCCTGGCTTCCCACAACCCTCCCCGTTTCGATTCCCTTCCCAACCTGTCCTATCTGCTGGTTCCCAGTAAACCTAGCTGACACGTTATAGTGGTTCCTCCCTGTCTGGGGGGAATGGTGTGCCTGGTGGCTGCAAGGGACCTGTGATGCTATGGGTTGGTCACGGGAAAGCATTTACCATCTGCTGCAAGAAGAGTGTCTGTCTGTCTGTCTGTCTGTCTGTCTCTCGCCAGGTAACCCTCCCCCGTTGCTCCTTTATGGGTGCATTTAATAAGGATACTTTACCCTGCCAGGCACCTTCCAGACAAGGACCCTGATGCATTTTAGAGGCGTTAATAAGGAATCTTCATAGCCCCCTTTATGGCGTAGATTTTATGAGTCTCATTGTGCAGAGGGGGGAAACTGAGGCACAGAGCGGTGAAGCGACGTGCTCCTGGACTCAGTGAGTCAGTGGCACCCCCTAAAGTAGAACCCAGGAGTCCCAGCTCCCAATCCCCTGTTCCAGCTACTAGACTGCGTTTCCTCCACAGAAGGAGTGACTAGCATAGAGTTCTCCTTCTCGGATTTACAGTGTCGGAGCCCCATAGGCTGGTGTCCAGAGAGTTTTGGCATTGCCACTCAAACTAGCTCTCTGCATTTTTCTTCTGAGACACTGAGGAAGGAAGGTGAGTGCTGGCCGCAGCACTGACTGGCCCCGGTTCTCCATTCTCCCTCTTTCCACAGGTTTCTGGTACAGCCCGGAGTGCGACTACGTCCGCCATTGCATCAGCAAATCCCAGGAGATGGTGGAAGGGAAGGTGTGTGTGTCTGCCTTCAAGGGCCAGGTCTACATCCTGGGCAGAGAGTCCCCACGGTCCCTGTACAATGAGGAGCTTGTGAGGTAAGCGGCCAGCTGGTGAACCTCGCCCGCAGTGCACGTATCAGAAGAAGCTGGGGCTCCGGGGGATGCCAAGGTGTAGGGGGGTCTCTCCTCCGTCCTTTCCTGTCCTGCTGGCTCTTGGCAGGCCTGGATGTTAGTGATGGTGGAGCTGGGTCCCAGCTACAGACTTGAGACCCAGATTCTGAGCTCCCCAGGGTGTAGGGATAGTGGGTCCTGGTGTTGTAGCGGTCCCGTCTCTGAGATAACAGCAACCAGTGGGGCTGTGGGCGCCGGGCAGGGGATGGGGAAACGCACACTAGCTGCAGCCACACAGGATTGGTGATGGGGCTCCTGTCTTCATGCCCTGCTCTAGCTGATGTCCAGGCTTGCTGTTTGGATGGGTGGGGGTGACAATCTGTGCCTGGAGCCTCCCAGTGCAGTCTTGGTGCCCCCAGGACACCGTGGTACCCAAAGCAGGCTCATACCCCCATAGGCAATTCCCTCCGTTACCCAGAGCTGTTCAGCACCTGATGCCTCGGCCATTGAGGTGTCCTTTCCAGGATGCCGCCTGGATCTGCAGGCTGGCACCATGCCCCCCGGGTGGCTGCTCCCTCACTAATGACTGAGCCAGTGTGTTCCTGTAGACACTGTGCTGAGCTCTCCAATGGACCATGCACCCACTCAGCTTCAATGGGTCACAGGTGGGCAGGGGGTAATATTAATGCCTGTCTCTGAGGAGACACAGGGCGGGGCCTGGGCAATATTGATGCCAGGCTCTGAGGAGAAACAGGGCGGGGCACGGGCAATATTGATGCCAGTCTCTCCGGGGACGCAGGGCCCCACGGGCGATGTTGATGCCAGTCTCTGAGGGGGCACACAGGGGTAGGATGGGGTGTTCTTGACAGTTGGATACTGTGGCAACGGGAATGTTAGAAACCAGTGGGAGATGGGGAGCTCTTAGCTTTGGTAACAGACCTGCCTGAGTCAGGTGCCTGCATTACAAATCCCTCTAGTCAGCCAGCCTGGCATAGCCCCATGGAGTGCCGGGGGCCAGGAGCGAAGCTGGAGGGGCCTTTCCTTTGTGTCCCCCATTTCCCCAGCCCCATTCACTGTTCCCGGGAGGGCGACACTCATTGCATGGCCTTGTTGGCCATGCCATGAGCAAACAAAAGCACTGCACCAAGGCCTGCAGCTCCCTGAGAGCTCTGCTGGGAAGCTCTTGCCCAATTCCTGCCACCCACGGCTGCCTCGAGGATAGCTGGGGATCCAGGCTATGTGGCAGAGGGAGGGGGGACGGGATTGGGGATTTAAAACAAGGCATTTGGGTGGCATATATGGGGTCCCAGGGCCCCCTAGGATGCCATCCGAGTTGGTACTAACATATGCAGCTGCGAGAGGCCCGGCTTTAACTCCCCAGCCATCGTTTCCTCTGCGCCGAGTATAAAATTAAAGCACGAGTTTTGTTTTGAAGTCAATTTTTTTTTTACACTTTTCCTTTGCTTTATGTTGTCATCTCTCTCTCCCTTCTGCCCCCCCCAGCTCCTTTCAATCTCTCTAAACATTTTATAAGCCATAAATACACCCGCATCAGTTTAGAACAGTCAGAGTAAATGTCAAATTATCTTCTCTCTTTCTCTTCTCTGGCATTTTTCCTTCCCTCCCCCTCGAAATCAACAGCTCCTAATAATCCATCCCAACCCTTCATTATGCCTTGTGTTCTCAGTTGTAGAGATTAAATGAATAAAGTATATTTAAAAAAAAAAAGAGGGAAGAGAAAAATAGCGGCTGGAGAGGGGTGGGGCTGAGAGAAAGAGAGAGGGAGAGAAAAGCAGGGGCACTTATTCTCACTGCGTCGTCAAGCGTTTTCCTTTTCTTTTTGATTTCTACATGGCTGGTTTGAAAGCCTTTGAGTGACGGCGTCACAGGAACCCGAGAGAAAGCTGTGAGAGGTAGAACCGCGTGGAAATGCCTCTGCACAGTAGGTAGAAAGTAACGTAATTATAGAGCAGGTCAGAACCACTCGAATGAGCAAAAATAAAAGCACAGAGGTTTTTCTGTAGCCCGTCAGGGGAGGTAAAATCATTGTAAACTCTTTTTTTCTTTAAGGTTTGCAGTTTCTGGAAAATGAGCCGGGTTTTTTGGAGGGGGTGGCAGGAAACAGGAAGCTAGCGGGGTTGGGATTTGTTTTCTTCTTTTCTGCTGTGATTGGAGGTGGTTGGGGGATTTTTAAATTTAATATTGTGGCATAAAGGGGCCAGGCTAAAAAAAATGGGCCAGATCCTGAGCTGGGGTAAGTCAGCGGTGGCCCCATGGGAGCCGATGGGCCAGATCCCCAGCTGGTTTACGTGGGCATTGATTCATTGCCTTCATTCGGAGCTTCACCCCTTTGCACCAGGCGAGGGTATGGCTGTGTGTCTCCTGGGCCCAGTTTTCAGCCCCAGCTCGGCCAGTCCTTGTGCTGAAATCAACAGGCATTATGGCCGAGTTAGGGCACGAGGGTCAGGTCCCTGTGCTAGGTTGGCACTCGTGAGTTCTGGCGGATACGCAGTTGCACCAGCACCGATGCCGCTGTGCCAGGGAGCGCACTGGTGCACGCGGGGCTGGGGCATCTTTACCACGGCTAGCGAACCAGGCTCGGGGCAGGGCTGGGGGTACAGGGTGGAACCCCCTCCGCCTGGTCTACACTCAGTGCTTCCGCCAGCTCTTGTGCAAGTGCGGCTGATTTCCCAGGGATCCCTGCTGCGGACAAGGCCTTGGGGATGTGCCTGGGGCACCGGGGACCCCAGCCCGGACAAATCTCGGGCTTTGAACCCTGCTGTCGTGCCGTCCTACCGCTAGTTTGTAGTGCTGCCCGGTGGGGGTGAGGTGAGGACGCTCTACGGAAGCTCCCAGTCCCTTCAGCATGAAACCTCCCTGAGTAGCGGTGGGACAGGAATGCCGAGGACTGGATGGGGAGACTGGAACCTGCCAGGCTTGGCTTGGGTTAGAAAGGAAAACACGGTGGGGTGTGTGAGTGTGTGAGAGAGAAGACTGATGGGGAGAGAAAGACTGACGGGGTGGTGGCAGAGAAGAGAGATGGGAGAGAGACAGACAGACGGGGCAGAGGAGAGAGACAGACAGGCGGGGCGGTGGCGGAGGAGAGAGACGGGAGAGAGACAGACAAACAGACGGGGCAGTGGCGGAGGAGAGAGACAGGAGAGAGACAGACAGATGGGGCGGAGGAGAGAGACAGACAGACAGGCGGGGCGGTGGTGGAGGAGAGAGATGGGAGAGAGACAGACAGATGGGGCGGAGGAGAGAGACAGACAGACAGGTAGGGCGGTGGCGGAGGAGAGAGACGGGAGAGAGACAGACAGACGGGGCGGAGAAGAGAGACAGACAGACAGGCAGGGCGGTGGCGGAGGAGACAGACGGGGCAGTGGAGAGGGGAGGGACGGTGGGAAGAGAAGTGGGGGAGAGGGGGCTACAGACCAAGCTGCGGGGATGCAGTCTGGGAAGAGGGGAGGAGTGGTTGGCATTTAGGGCCATGTTGGTAGACAATGAGGATGCTGTTTCTGGTGGTGGGGGACAGGGCTCATGGCCGGAGCGTGTAGAGAGGAGACTTCAGAGGAGGAAAAGGCCCCCTACTGTGCCCCCCCCGTTTGGTTAAAAGGGTTGCGTTAGGTAAGGGGCCTCCTGCCAGTCACGTGGCAGAGTAAATTACACCTGTTTTTCAAGAGATGGGGAAGAAAGTTATCAGGGAGGGAGAAGGGAAAGGTTGAGTCGGAGACCTTGGGGCAGCAAACTTTGTGGGGGGTTCCCCCCCCTTTCCCCCTGCTCTATAATTAATTTGAATGTACTCAGCCCAACAAAGGGCCGTATCCTGAGACACCATGATGGGAGGTGCTTTTTGGTGAGCGCCCGCCGGAGGGGCAGCACAGGGCAGAGCTCTTTACTCAATTGGATTTGAATTCCCGGGGGGCTGAAGCTGTTCTCTCTTTGGAGCCTCTGTTCCTGGGGATGGATCGTGGAGCACATGACAGTTGCGTTGGTAAATGGTTCAGGGAGCTGCTGCCTCAGAAGGAGGCAGGCCTGGTCTGGTTTTCCATGGGGGGCTAGGAAGGAGCCAGGGATTACTTGCAGTTCCATTTTACTAATTCCAGAAGGCTCCAGAGCTTCCACCTCCGTCAAGACCATCCAGCAACTCCAGACAGTGCAGGAAAAGTCAATTTTCAGAGTAGCAGCCATGTTAGCCTGTATTCGTAAAAAGAAAAGAAGGACTTGTGGCACCTTAGAGACTAACAAAGTCAGTGTCTGGGAGGAAGGGGGAGGATTCCCCTCCAGAGGGCTTTCAGAATAACGAGACCTACTGTATTCTACTGGGTGAGGCCCAGACTAAGGGCCCAGGTTTTCTGCTCACTTGTGCATTGCACGTGCATGGTTACACACTCGTGCATTGCATGTGCATATAGACACACGTGGGAGGTGCAAACTTGCATTTATTGTAGGTGTGCTTGTGTATGTCTCTGTCAAGAACAAATCATGTCAAACCAGCCTAAGAGCCTTCTTTAACAGGGTGACCAGCCTTGCGGATGGGGGGAAGCCGTAGCTGTGATATATCCCTACTTTAGTAAGGCTTTTAAGACTTTCTCACATGACCTTCTCCTAAGCTGTCACACTGGGGTGCAATCCAGACCAGCGAGCCGTTGTGTCACCTGGGTGCCTCACAGTGCTTTGCTGTGCTAGCTTGCAATTTGGGCTGCTCACAACAGCCTTCCAGCATGCAGGTCACACCTTAAGTGTCTGGACAGCCATAGTCCTTGTCCAGCAACTCTGACCCCAGGAGCCTGTCAGCAAATGGCTGACCAAATTCTCAGGTCAAATGGCTGATTCCTTTGTCTTAGGTGAGAGAGAGAGAGAGAGAGAGATGCCCTGCTGTCTCGATGATCCTATTTACTACTTATATGTACATTGAGGGAAACACACATTTCTTCATTCAGGATACATCTGCCTCAGTTTCCCTGCCTGTCAAGCAGGGCCAATAACATTTCCCCTATCCCATCAGGATGAGGTGATGTTGAACCTGAGCCCTGCGCAGGGCTCTCTCTGAAGGGGAATGTTGCCAAGTATCCTTGTTCCAAAGGGGTTCTGTATTCACCCGGTGGAAGGTGTGTAAAAAACCTGAATCTCAATGCAAGGCCCTTGAATCAGCGAGTTGGTCGCTTTCGCCATGCTCCATACTCACCGTTCCCCTTGGCACTGCTAGCAAGCCGGGGCGCCTGGCACAGGCGGAAGAGGCCAGGGGTTAAGTCGTTAGCTGAAGACCTGGTCTCAATTCCCTGCTCTGCCATAGTCTGCCTCTGTGACCTGGAGGAAGTCGCTCAGCCTCTCGGGGCCTGCATGGTGGGGATGCTAGATTTGCCCTGCAGCCCCGGGGCAGCCGAGCGGGGAACTACATTACAAGTGTGTGAGCTGCGTGTGCTGCGCTGACGGGGACCAGATAAGAACAGTAGATTGAAAATCAGGTCACTTATTTAGGTGTCGACCCTGGCGTTTGGCAGTTTACATCTTTCCCCGGGCGGAGGAGATAAAAGGCAGCCTTGTGAGGTTTGCAGCTCCTCTCTCCGGTTGCATTTGCTGAGCCAGGGGTGTCCTGATGTTTAATGGTCTGTTTTTCTCTCCCCCTCCCCCCTGCTTTTTGCAGTATGAACGTACAAGGTGACTATGAGCCCTCCGATGCTACTGGCTTCATCAACATCAACTCCCTTAGGTTCGTATAGCCCCAGCATGAACATCCCATTTCCAGGTGGGCCCAGCGTGCAGTGAGCTGCTGGAGCGGGCTTGATAGTGTGCTGGAGATCCCTGCAAACGCTGGTGCATGGAGAGCTTCTCTCGCTCATTCCCAGCCAAGAACCTTCCCAGGGAGGCAGGAGAGACATTGGGAGCATAGGTCAAAGATCAGCCAGGGTTTCCCTGGCAGTGGGGTGGCGGTATGTGGCTTGTTCCAGCAAGGTCTATGATCACCCTCCCCGCATGAGCTCCTGGCATATCTGCTCCCCACTAGCTGTCTCCCAAGAGCCCTAGAACAGCCAGTTCCAAAGCCTTAGCCATGTGGGAACTAGTCAGTTCTTGGAGCGCAGGAATGAAAACTGGCTTGTTTCCTCCTTGATCAGGCCCTGGAGAAAGAGCAGCAGCCTGGCTGTGTCACTCTCTGGGCCCCACTCGGCCTCACGTTCACCCTTCCTAGGAGCTTCCCCCCATGTCTCCAATTTTAGGTTTGCAGGAGGCATTTCCTGTGTGGGGCTTGCACGTCCTGAGGCCTTGTGCCTGGTGCACTCACGCTAGCTGTACCAGTGCAAACCCCTCCTGCAGGTACCATTTACCCTGGCACAAGTCACGGCTCTGCCCAGGCAAGCTAATCGGGGCCTGCCCTGGTTTGTATTTGGGGTTAAATCCCCATTAGCTCAACTGGTGCAAACCCTTGTTTGCCCTTGTCTACCTGCAAGGGTTAGTGCAGGAACAGAGACAGACCAACGACTGCTGATGGCCAAGTCAGCCAACACCCGAGAGTCCACTCCGCTCACCACTAGCCAGCTGGGACTGAGCTTGTCTACACTGCCGTTGGCGGCATGACTGCAGCTCAGGTGTGCGTCCCTGCGCTCGCTTTAATCGAGCTAGCACAGATTAAAATAGCGGGGAAGGCGCAGCAGCATGGGCCATGCAAGCCCGCCTGGTCCCCCTGGGTGTGTATTCAGGTTGCTAGCCCAGGCTGGAGTCTGGACCACCTCATGTTCACTGCTAGCCTTAGCTCTGCTAGCTGCAGCAAAGCTCGCACAGGTAAGCTAAGCCGTGTTGCAATCACCTCTCCAACTGCAGTGCAGACACAGGCTGCTAGAGGTGAGTGAAATGGTCCAGTTGCAGTGTAGACAGGGCTCGAGACACACCAGGTGGTGCATGACACCAACCCCCACATCTAATGCCGAGTTAAAAGGGGGACGGGGCCTGACTTCCTTGGAAGCTGAGCTGCCCTGGCAGTCCGTCCCAAGGCAGTAGATGAGACGATGGGCAGGAAGAAAACCACCCGCTCATCGCTACCCCCTCAGTGGTCACTCAAGCACCTCCAGCCCAACCTGGACCACATGGCCTGCATGAGCAATTACAGAACATCTCAGGAACAGGAGCCTTGGCTAATTACAGCTTCCTACAGAACCTCCAGTCTCTGTATTTTACTTATCTCCCAGGCCCTGTGAATCCCCTTGAATGCTGTGAAACACACCATATTTACATAATGGACTCTTTCTTTTTCCATTGCCTGTTAACTGCTTTGTTCTCCACAATAATGCACAATTCCCCCCCCCCGCCCCCGATCAATTAATTACACTAGCGGGCAGGGAAAAAAAAATCAAACTGTACAGGCCTTAACAAACGTTTGCTCTGACATCCCCTCATTCCGCCTAAATTAATTGAATCGAAATGCGTGTTATTCCTGTTAATTTACAATTAATTTTTTTTTAATCTGGTTTACAGGCTAAAGGAATATCATCGTCTTCAGAGCAAGGTCGCCGCAAAGCAGAATGAATAGCAATCAATAGCGCACGGGGCTCTCACTCCCCTTTCTAATTTTTCGAAGCGCTCGTACTAATTGTGTTGGTAATTTATAATTGTAACTCGTCTCCCGGAGTTGGCTTGGAGGTGATGGCTTTGTTACAAGGCTTCCACAGCAAGCGAAATGGAATAAATAAAAAGGGGTCAACCAGGAGAGGAGCGAGAAAAGAAATTAAAACAACCCAGCTTTTTGTTTCTTTACGCCGAGTAGGGTTTTATTATTTGATTGTTGCTGTTTGTTCTTCCTGCACTTAGATGGCCAAACTGTTCCTTGAGCCAGTCTTTGTGAGGTTTGCAGTGGATTAAGTGCCTCTGAAGGACACGCGGTTTTGTCCCAGTGTGTACCTTTTTATTGGAGTGGGAAGGGGGAGAGGGAATGTACCCAAACAATCCACTTACCTGCTTCTTCCTTGGTTGAATGCTAAAAGGCCACCAAGGATGGGGAAGCAAAACTCCCATCACTGCTTCTGATGTTTAAGTCATTAAGGGGATGTCATTGTTTCTCTCTTATCCTCTTGAGTGCCAAAGGGTCAGAATTAGCGTTTGTTTAATTTAAAAAAAAACAAAAAAACTTTTCCTCAATCTGAGCCCAGAAGGAATGTTCTGTTCCGTATGATGATTATTTTTATTTAAATTCCAATTTAAAAGGGAGGTTTCATCTTCCTGGGGCTGGGTGGTGGTGGTGGGGGGTTTGAGATACAATCATTCCCAGGTGCAGCCTTGACATGGCAGCATTGTGCCAGAGCATGAACACCGCTCTCTGGAAGGGGCTGGGGAGAGGGAGGTGAAGCTGAACGAGCCTGCTCTGAAGTGCAAGATAGAAACAAAGACGGGCTTAGATCCAAGGTCCAGCTCATCCACTGCCCTGTCTCTGACAGTGGCCAAGACCAGATGCTTCAGAGGAAGATGTCTGAACCCCACAATAGCAGATGTGGGCCAATCTGCCACCAGCTCATCTTGGGCTCTCATAGTTAGAGTCTGGCTTAAGCTCTGCTGCAGGAGGTTTACTATCCTTGCCAGAATTTTTCATTCACTCTGGCTAGTCTCGGGCTCCATAGAAATGCCCAATCCTTGGCTGAATCTTGCGAAATTCTTGGTGTGCAGGAGGAAGGGACTGTGTGTTGGGCTCCAGCCCAGCTCTCACCATGACCTTCTGGGTGGCTGGAGCATAGTAAGTTGCTAGGTAGCTACAGATTTGTCACCGTACTGCTGATGTTCACCCAGCTGGGCTGGGCTCACTTGGCTTCTGCCACTCTACACTCTGCCTTGCTGACAGCTCTCTCTCCCTGCGCCTGTATGCGCTACTCTCCTCCAAATCTCCTCCCTGAATGCCTCTGCCATCCCCCTACCATGCCATGCCCCCTGTCAGGAAAAAAACAACCCTACCATGGCCAGGGCTCCAAGAACAATCCCTCTTCTTTCCAAGATCCCTCCTTAGAGACCATTCCTTTCATGTGAGCTCCTCCAGAGCTCTCGCTGATCTCGCTGGCACCCATTTTCAGCTGCAGTACCTCCTGTTGTGCTGTATGGGCCGGTCAGAGTGAGAATGCAAAGGCTTGATCCTGCCAGGTGCTAAGCACCCTTAGCTCCCCGTGGCATAGGCTTGGAGGCCATGCTACAAGAATGAGATGCTGCAGGGTATGCATGGGTGTTCTCCTACGGATGTGGTTTCCTACAGATGTGGTCTGATACCTCATCACCCACCAGCATTAGAAAAAATCATCGTGCATTGTGGGAAAGCTGGAGCCACCAGCTTTCCAGTGTTGTATAATGTTATTTGCGTAGGTGGATGAATCTTGGACTGTCCTCTCTTGAAATGGTCACTGATCCCTTAAGAGCTTGTTACCAAACAGACTTGGGATGCTGTGAGTAGCCAAAGCACAATAGGACAGTCCAACCCTATTACTCTGGCTTGTATCCTTACAATAAAACACCTCTCCTCCCCCCACATGCCCCATACACACACAATCTGAAAACGGTTGTCGGAGCAAAATATGGATCCAACTTTTGCAGTTCAGGAACATCACCAATGCCCAATGGATCATCTGAGAATGCATGAAAGAACTCCACAGATTGGTCTTGTCGACGATGGAGAAATGCCCCCATGTTAGAACACACTGAACTACCATGACATTAAACATGGCAGTCCTTCTCGCCCCAGACCACTAAGTCGTGTTTAACACCGTGTGTGCTACTCCAGGATGTAATTTCCTGGTGTAGCGGACACAGCGAGAGGCAGCCCCAGACTTTAGGGGCACGTTGGGTGCTGATCGCTTTAGAGCAATCTGACCATAAGTGGCACAATGGCAGCTGCTGGGTGTTGAGTGCTTTGGAAAATCTGACCCATGTTGCATTCGAGTTCCATTCAGAGCAGAGCTCTAGAAAGCCTTATTAGCATTGCTATGGCAAATGCTGGCCTGTCCCCTTCAGATTCCTATGTTATCGTCTGACAGCCACACTTAAATCCAAGGCCTCTAACCCCTCAGCACAATGGTGCTCTCCGTGGCTTTGGGGAGTTCAGATAGTGCCGCGGCAGCCTTGATTCCATGCAATTTGGGTGCTAACTGGTTTATGCCATGACACTAGGGTGGGATTAATTTAAGTTGAGAATGGGACACATTGCATAAAACAGCTGTAGATCTTGATCTGAACTCATGGGAGGAGGAACCAGCTTGGTTCAGACAAAGTCTTGGCTGTTTTCTTTGCTGTTGAAGCCGATCGTATGTTCTGTTGCATTCATTTTGTCACCTTTGGCAGGTCTATGTCAGTGACAGCTTCCTGTTGCAGTTCCCAGCCAGTGGGCGGTGTGAGGTCGATGCTGTTTAAATGGAGCTTGTGGGGGACTGAGAATCCAAATGTATAACAATACCCAGCTCGTCTCTGGTGCTTTTCATCACTAGATCTCAAAGCACTTCACAGTGGAGGTCAGTCTCATTAGCCCCATGAGCCCTTTGCAAGTCCCGTAGGGAAAAAAAAAAATTCTTCTCCATGAAGAATTATCTTACAACTGTAGAACCTAGAAAAGGAAAAGACCCAGGAGATGATCTACCCTTCTTCCCCACTAACCAGTGCAGTATTATGCCCTACACAGCATGTCTTCTTGTGCTCTGGTCAGGTAAGTTTACATGTCTCAAGCAAAGGAGCTTCCAGTGTTTCCCATTGGAGACTATCACACCACCATCTCCATCATCTCCCTGTTGGGAGGCGTTCCTCCTGACAATCCACCCATGACACCTTGATCCACTCTAATTCCTTTGCATCCTTGGTGCATCTGCACATCATGTGGCTGTAAGTAGGCATCATGTCACAGCAGGTTAGCCAGGCTCTACATACTATCTAGCTCCTTTCATCTTTCTTCCAAAAACCCATCCTTCCAGCTGCTGGGATCATTATAGTGCTTGGCTCTGAACGCCCTCCAGTTTGCCAATATCTCTCTGATTTTAGCCAGCCAAGAACTGAGTCTAATAACTCACCAGACCTATATAGAGGAGGACTTGAGCTCCTTGCTCAGTGACTGGATACCTGTGCGTAGGGAGCCCCAACATTTGCACTGGCCTTTGTTTAAGTGCATTGAGATATTTAGGCTGGGTTGAGATTTTTGGATGGAAGGTGCTAGGTGAGTGCGTAACGTTGTATCTTTCTTTGTTACTATGCTATCACAACATAACTTTGCCCTACCCAGGAGCCCAGGCTGGGAACACCCACTGAACTGGACCCCACAGAGATCTTTAATGGAGGCCGTTTGAGTTGCTGAGTGTGGTTCAGGGCACAAACATTCAAGGTGGTCCCTTGTGCAAACATCTGCTAGCTTTTTCCCTCCCTCTCTGCCGCACCCCTCCAAGCTCCTAACTACGGGAAAGCCACAGTGCAGGCAATGGGCCAAATGTGGCTCGTAGGGCTGGCCAGTGCAGCGGTGTGGCTGGGAGGAGTACGGAGCTGAGTGTGCAATACTCCGGCTTGAGCTGGGCGGTCTTCAATCCCGTTGAGCCTTGCTCGGGCAGATCTGCAAACTCCATGGCTGGCCGCTCTGCGTTAAAGACAACTGCCGTGGAAAGCTGCTCCCTTTGTCTCCCCACTGCATGGCCAGTGCTGTCCTCAGCTGGAGAACATTTGGACGCCCTTTACCATAACCTCGCTCTTTTCAGCACCCTGCCCCGCTTGGAGGGAGCCAGTTAACTCACCCGTCTCTCGTCCGTCCATGTACCTGGAATGGTGGGTGGAGGCCAGCTTCTGAATCCAGGGAGCAGCTCTCTCTCTCCCATCAGTCCGGGGTTTGCGCCTTACAGCTCCTCCAGCCCCCTCCGTCCTGTGAGAGGGGCTTTGGCAGACAGCCCTGCACACGGAAGCCCGAAGAGCTGTGGATAATTGGCAGCTGACCGGCCTCCCTGTTGGCTCTAACCTCAGGCTGGCCAGGCTGATCTGCACGCGTCTCAGGCTAGAGAGAAGGGGTCATCTCAATCGATATCTCATCTGCAGGCTCTCCTAGCGGAAGTGATAGTATATTGGAACATGGTAATGGGTCTCGTCTAGTGGAAAAGGCTAATCTTTCCCAGCTGTACAGGATCTCTGCAGGTGTCCTCCAGCTTTCTCCCTCCCGGCTGCCCCGGGGCCTTGTCGCTCACAGAAGAACAGACATTCTTCTTTAAAGCTGCAGCCGTCCAATTTATTGCCGGCTCCTTCCAGCCGGTGCAGAATGAACCCCCTTGCACCCCTTGTCAGATATGCTGGGCCATCTCCAAGCCACGGCCTGTGGCTGGAGGGGCTATTCTGCTTTGGGGGTGCTGCCCCACTAACAGGAGTGAGAAGCTACCATCAGAGAGAAAGCAACCAACCCGTGGGCCTTGCACAGCCAGGAACTGAACGACGCCCAGTTCCCAGGTGGAGGATCCAGGCAGGCGCAGCTGATCCAATGCCCCAGAGCATTACGGTGCAGCCCCCGTAGCAGCAAGGGGGCTTAGCTGGACAGCCCATCAGCCACCGCAGAGGCCCGAGCGTCTCCTTCAGAAGAATCCCCCCAACTCTCTTGATCAAGGACCAGCACTGGCCACGGAGCAGGCGAGCGGCTGATGGTGCCACTCCCCACGGGTTATCGGTTAATGCAGACTCAGAGCTAAAGAATGAGGATGATTTTTGTCTGGACAGTCTAGGTGCACCGGGTCCAGTGGCATAGACTGGGACTGCCTCTCCCAGTACACTGCTGCCCTAGGGCTACACCTGTTCCTGGCATTGGGAGGAGAATGGGGTTGCTGCCGTGCTCCTGAGCTGACGCGGCTTCTCCGCATCCTCCCCCTCAGCAGCTGACTGACCCGGAGCCTGTCATCTGCAGAGGGTCCTGTTGTGCGACTGCCGGTGACCAGAAGCATGGTGTTCGGCTTCCTGTGCGCCGCCGGCCTGCTTCGTTTTTTTACTGTGTAAGCAAGTGACACTAACCCGGGACCATAAGAGCCTTCTAAGAGTTCTTGAGCTCCAACAAATTTCTCAACGTGATTGAGAGTTTTGTTGGAGTAAAGTTTTGACCCAGCTAGAGCTGGGTAGTCTAGTGGTAAGAGCACAGACCTAGGAGTCAGGAGGGTCGGGCTCTGCTTGGGATGCCTTGTGTAACCTTGGCCATGTCACTTTCCCGCTCCGTGCCTCAGTTTCCCCAGCTGTAAAAGAGGGACGGTGATTCTTCCCTGCTTTTCTAAAGTGCTTTGAGATCATGGGATGAAAAAGCCTGCATGAGTGCTGCTAGGTAGTATTGTTATTTAATTGTGACTACCTACTGCAGAACTGACAGAAGTCAGGCAACATCTGTAGAATCTCGACTCCATTGTAAGTAAGCTCTTCAGGGCAGGGACCATGTCATTGTAGGTGTTCCCATAGTGCCTAGCACAGTGACCTCCAGCGCTGGGACAGGGGCTACTGTAATACAGATCATAATAGCAACCAGTAGTTTTTGGTAAACTTTTCAAAAGTACCTAAGGGGCTTAGGAGCCATTTTTAAAAGTGACTTAGAACGTAGGCACCTAAATCCCATTAACTCTCAGGAGTCCCTTTTGAAAATGGGACTGAGGCGCCTATGTCCTTTTGAAATGTTACCCTCCGTCTACTGCACATTGGTTGCATCTGCGCTGGGCAACCTGAATGGTTAAGAGGAGACCATGAGACACCCCTGAGCCTTGCGCACAGTTCACGGACCCTCCGCCCGGTGTGGTGATTAAATGTGCTTCCACGAGAGCGAAATTCCCCGGTGGGGTTGGGTGCATTTAGCTAACGGCTTCGCAGGCGATGGGCGTCTTTGTAAACCCCTTAACAAGGTGCCTTTGTCTAAACATTTAACAAGGCTCCCTCTTGCTTCTCCCTGGGAGTTTCCCAAGGCTGGGGCTGGGAGTCCTGAAAGGGACCATTATGCTCTTCCCTGGGACACGCTGCCATGGGCGGCAGAGGGAGAAGGCTGGCTGGGATCAGAAAGACACCAGGGCAGATCTGCACACCCATTACAAAAGGCTGCCCCGAGGGGACAGACAGTCAAAGCTCAGCCGCAGCAAAGAAAGAAACAAGAGGCCTACACAGGAGGCTGGAACGGCAGAGCGGGAAAGTCCATCTGGTCACTCAATAGCAGTGGTCAGTGACCTACTGGTGCTTTGTGAGGGCTTCCTTCTGGCCTGCCCCTCCCCCCACCCCCCAGAAGGGGGGATGACAGACGTGGTCATGTGCGGGAGGCTGCAGAAGGGACAGGTATGTTTTGTTGGCCTTTGGTAACCGGAGAGTCAGACCCCTGCTGTTACCAGCGCTTCCACCCTCTCAGCTCGCTTACTCTCTGCAGCTCCCATTCTCAGGGCAAATGGGTGCAAGAGGAGGTTGTAGCCGTGACCTTTGTGGTCACATGAGCTGCCTCCAAGGGGGTTGCTCTCACCTGGCCCGCTTTCCCCCCGCCCTTCTGGCTCCAACCCACATGATTATGGGAAAACCTATAGTGTGGTTTCTTTACGGGTCACTTCAGTGGGGCAGGAAGGGGAGGGGGTGATGAAAACGGGACCAAGCCAGGGCAGGACAGCTCGCAATGTGTTTGTGGAGGGTGACCCACCATATGGCCGACATCCCTAATTACAGAACTGTCTGCCCAAAGATCCCAAAGCACCCAGCAAGCTGGATTATGTCGATTGCAAACGAGAACTAGCCAGAGCTTCACCCAGAGGCATGGTGGTAAAAAAAGAAATGGGTGAACTAACCTAACCTAAACTCCCGAGTCCCCAAATGAGACGGGGGCTTATCCGAGTTTACCCTCAACTACCCCACTAGCTTCCCCCCAGTCCTAGGATGCAACCCCAGCTAGGATGGCAGGCGTGTAACATTGTACAGCAACACACCCACTCCATGGACATGAAGAAGCAGATCATGCCCAGCTGAATCTGCAAAGTGAATGTAATTACCTGAGCGGGGCTGCGGTTTGAATACAAGGGGTAGTGCCCCTCCTCTGGGGGAAAAGCCCTGGCATCTGGAATGCCCTTGAGTGCTCTGGAGGAGGGGTGGGCAACAGGTATTTCTTTTTACTCCATCACCACTTAAATAAAATGGACCTTTCTCTGGCTATTCTGGGTGTTTGTTTTGAGTCCAGCGAGGCCAAGGCCATGACATTCATGCTGTTCGTGTCCAGGTGCTTTCCTAAACACTCTCCAGAGGGGTCCCACGTCCTGAATGGTTCATGGGGGCGGCCTCGGGAGCCTGGCGTGGCTGGTGAGCTGCAGAAGGAAGCACTGTGAGACCCAAGCATCAGTGGCTTCGAGGGCATTTAGAGAGATGACTCTTTGTCACATTTGTAAATGCACCCAAATGAGCTGGGGGCAGTGGTTGGGGGCTAGCCTAGGACTTGGGAGACGTGGATTCAATTCGCGACAGGCTTCCTGTGTGAGCTTGGGCACGTCACTGAGTCTGTCGGTGCCTCAGTTTCCCAACTGTGCAATGGGGATAACAGCACTGCCCTACCTCCCAGGGATGTTCTGAGGGTAAATACAGTCATGACCGTGAAGTGCTTTGAGATCTACTGATGAAAAGCACCATAGAACAGGTATTATATTCATATTTTCAAAAGTGCTGTAGGCAATTAGGCACCCTCCTCCCTGAAAGTCAGTGGGGCCGAGGCTCCAAAGTCATTGGGCGCGTTTGAGAAATTTCCTCTTTGTCTTACAGTGAATTAGAGTAGGAGCAGCCCTGCCCTGCTGCACCATCCGCCTCACGCCCTGGCTCAGCGGGCCTGTCCCCGTGCTTTACCAGTGCAGCTGGCTGTGTTACCTGGGCATCCGCTGATGGACTGGGAGCCCACGTGCTTGCACTGCACCATGCAGTGGTGCAAATAAGGGACGTAACCGCAGGATACAACGTTTGTGCTTTTGTTTGGGGGGAATTCTGTGTGTGCCTGCAGCCATGGCAGAACCAGCCGGGATGACTTTGCCAGATAGGCCAGAATCATCCAGATTCCAGAAACTGGGCATGCTCATTAGCTGTTTGGAGCTACCTGGGTGGGACACACCCAGACTCACTCTCCAAGGGTGCAACCAATGGGAACGCCAGGGAAGAAGGAGGAGCATATAAATAGGAGAGGAGTGGGACCCATTCTCAGCAGCGGTTTGGAGTAATGCAAGGCCTAGAGGGGTTGCTGTAGAGAGAGTGTTCTAGGGGCATTGGCCGTTGTGTTGGATTGAGACTGCAGGCCCCCTTCCCCGCCCCGGAGAAGGAGCTGAGGCCTAGAATTGCTGCTGTCTGATTGCAGACTGATACTGCAAAGACAAAAGGAAAGTTTGAAGGACATTGTGGGACTATTGCTTGTTTTCCCAACTTTAAAGTGCTGGCATGTCCTGCAGAGGGCTTGGACACCATTCACAGAGACTGAGAAGGGGAAATCCCATCCTCCCCAGAGAAGACCCCTAGAGGACTTAGGTATGTGCGGCTGCCTAATTGCATGTTGCCTTGGGATTCCCAGCTGCCCTGTTAAGCTCTCCTGTGGCACAAAGGGGATGGGGTAGCAGTCCAGGATCTTGCCCTACATCTGTAAGGTCCTATATCACAAATCACTGCCCATTTCCTGCACGGGCAGCTGGAGCTCATAGCAATCCAGCGCCACCCCCTGCTGACACCGAGCTGGTTTCATGTAGCCGCATGGGCCTGTGCATTCATGCCCCAATACAGTATCCCTGTGACCGATTGTGTGCCCTCCTCCTTGTCTCCAAGGAGCTGTTCATCCTCGCTCAGGGTTTGAGACTCCCCTGCAGCTACCCTGGTGGAGAGAGGTTGGAACTCAAGGAAGGATGGTCCTTTCTCCAGGCAGTTGGGTTGGAGAGCCCCTCACACGATGGCTTGCACCTGCTAATGTTAGCTAACGCCGTGCCTTGACACCCGTGCAAGTAACAGGCCTGCAGTAGGAGCTCCCTCCCAGCAGGGAGCTACCTAGGCCAGGTCATCTCCCACACCCCCACCCAGCAACGTTCCTCTAAGAAGACTGTCTACTCCAGTGGTCTCGCCAGCATGGAGGCCTTCCATCTGCCCACGCCTGCAGGAGCCCTCCGGCCTCGCCTCGCTCCCCTGAGCTGGGCTCGCTGCTGACTGTGTTTAGTTAAGAGCGTTTCTTATTTTTTATGAATCAAGCTGAAATGTCAATGTCCCAGGCCTCCCTGCCCCCGACACCGTCTGCCTCTCCACCATGCACTAGTACAGCTTCCAACTCCCCTCGCCCCGTCCCCCCGGCTGGTCCCTCCCCCGCAGAGGGACCGCAACACAGATTTACTGTCACACGTTAAACCCGTGTTTTAGTAGCAGGGTCAGCGTGTCACGGTAGCCCCTCATCGATTTCTTTTTAGCTCCCTTTGGCGAAAGCACTTTGGCCCCAGCCCCTAGGAGTCGTATCCAGCTTCCCAAGCCCTCTCCACCTTCTATTCCCCATCCTGAGCTCTCCGGGGGCCGCGGGGAGACGGCGAAGGGGAAACCGCCACCAGATATAACTGCTGCTGGCCAGGGTTGAGAAGGTCTAAAGCGTGGCCGCTGGGCGAGCTGCCAGCTGTGCTGTTGAACTCCTGACCTCGGCAGGAGATGTGATGCGGCTCCCTGGTTTATCTCAATCAATATTCCCATAAAAAAAAGCGGCATGAGGGAAGGTTGAGGGGCTCTCAGAAATCCCACCCTGACCTCTGCTTGTTTGCAAGATGGAACCATAAACTTCCCGATTGTTTTTTTTTTTTTTTTGGTGCTTGTTTTAGACCGTGTTTCTCTGCAGGGCTCAGCCATGGGAGGCTATGGTGGGGGTGGGGAGGCCCTGATAAGGTCTGCAAGCTTTTGTAGGAGTCTGGAGCACGCAGGCCATCAGGTTCTGGACTGGGAAAGCCCTCGAGCTCTGTGGGCTTCAGAGCTCGACTGTCTGCTGTAGACAAAGCTTGGCTCCCACCACCAGCCTGAGATGCCAAGGTGCTGGGTGTCGGCTACGCTCCCTCGCTTTGGAAGTCTAAATACTTTCATGATGCTTATTCGCCACCTGGGGCTGATCTATGCTGGGCTTTCCAGTCAGCCTTTGGAGTAAACAGAATGATGTCTGCCTCTGGTGTGGACCCCAGGCATGTGCAGCTGAGGTGCTTCCCCATCACAAAACCCTTAAGTCCTGGTCCTTATGGAAACGTCTTCTAGAAGTTAATAGAACACGGATAATCCTTTCTGTAGGTTCTTCGGATCATCCCACAGAATTTAATAGAGACTTCTGTCCAGGGTTTAAATTCTCATAAAGTATTTCCAGGAGTCCCCCGTGGGAGGAGCCGGGCACCAGGACTTCAGCCCTGCGAGGGATGCTGGGACTTCAGCCCCGTGAGTTTGAAAATATTTACAGGAGGCTAGCTCCACTCTGGGCAGTTCTGGCTAGATTTAAACCCTGCTTCTGTCCCTTCCCCAGAATGCTGTGGGCTGATTCAAAAGCCTGGACAGGAAGAATCTCAAATCTCTATTAAATTCCTTAGGTTTTTAGAGATGATTATGATGACTATTATTAGGTCTGTGTTTGTCCTGCATCTAGCACAATGGAGCACTATTCCAGAGGTGGGCCTCCTAGACACTACTCCAATAAATGACAAATAATGGATATTGTTATATGATTGTACAGTGCAGGTACATTGGGGCCTTTAGGCTCTAAGATATAACAAAAAGCATCCTTGCCCCAAAGAGCTGCTTCTGACATTCCAATTCTTTTAACTTCTGTGGTTGTTGGGCTCAATGGAGGAATTACTGAATGGAATTCTCTGACCAGGATTATACAGGAGATCAGCCTCGGTAATTATAATGGTCCCTTCCAGCCTTAAAATCTAGGAATCCCTGTTCAGTTCTAGAGAGCTTTAACCATCTAAGCACCAGAATGGATCCAACACCAGCTGAAGATTCCTTTACATACTGCAGTGACTAGCCCCTGTGGGCAGATGAAGTTCCCAGCAGAATGTAGCGTTGCCAACTCCTGAGATTTCCTGCCTCCCCCAAAGTGTCACCGTATTTGGTGAGTCTCTTAAAGCCCCAGTTCCTGGAGACATGTGACTATGTAAGAATCTCAGTTTTCGTTTTTGAAAAAGCAAGCTTCTTGCCCTCCCGGTTGCAGAGAGAAGCTGAAAAACAAGAGCCGCGTGCGGCCTAAAGGCCCAGAAACCACGCTGTAAAGAAAAAGAACATGCCTTTTTTTTAATTTCATGATTTTTAAGCCATGTTTTGGGGGGCCTGATGCATGATTTTTTTAAATGCTTGGGGATGTCAACGCTGGAAGCCAAGTAGCTCAGGGCTTTGCGGCAGCCACGTCCCATCTATTTAAGGGGCTGGCCCCCTCCTTACCCTTTCTCCTCCGTGTCTGTTCTAACCAAGCTGGGGAGTGTAGGTGACACACGGCACAGTAGTAGTAGGCGGGTCCTATCTTTATTGCTGGAGCACATCAGACATCAGGACCCGTCGGCTGGGTCATTAGGGCACAGTAGCCTGGCTAGGCTGCCTTCTGGGTGCAGCATGGGGGTGCAGTATCCCTTTAAGGGTTAAAAAGCTGCTGCTTTGCTCTCTCCTTGGCTCAGCCATCCACTACCTTGATTTATTTCCTCGACGTATGTTTTCTATAGTGGCTTTTGGACTCCTGCAAAAAAAAAAACCAAACAAACAAAAAAAACCCCTAAAATCTTATGATCTGGTCCTGGAAGAGTTAACGTGCTGGTGTTCCTATTTTTAAAATCTATTCCGCACTGCTCCCCCACACCCCCGGTAAATCCTTCCCCTCCCCCACATCCCCTGCAGCCACTGTGGGGAGCCTGCCCAATCCTGCAAGCGCGTGTGCACAGGCCTTTACTCGCTTACGTGACTTGAACAGGATTCTCGCGTGAGTGATGTTCTGTATGCTGGCGTGACCAGGGACCGGGGGTGTTCCTGTCCCGAATGCCCCTCCCAACTGGCTGAGCCACCGCGGGGCTTTCACCTCGCTTTCGTTCACTGCGCAAAGAGCTGCAGGAAGAAGTCCTTGCCTTAGTTTCCCTGTGGTGCTTGGCCATAATGTGACTGAGTGAGTCGGACCCTGAGCCGAAGGAAGGGGGGGAAGAACCCTCCCCACTGTGTTAACCATTGTTTCATGAAAGTGGCAATTCTTCTGTTGTGTGTGTTGAATAGGGAGGAAGCTGTAATACGCTATGTCCCGGCCGTTTAGTGCTCGCAGAGTGGGAAATCAATAGACCAAAGGCCCTAAGTGCAGCTTCAGGCGCATCGTTTTAGCCAGGATCGAACAGCGGGATTGGTAAGGGACTGAAGAAATGGGGGTAGAAGAACTCCCTTGATATTGGGTTGGGGATGCTGGAGGACATGAAATTACTTCGCTTCCCTCTCCTTCACTCGGGCCAGCTGTGCAGCTCGCTGTTGTCTGGACACAGCTGGGAGGGAGGAGTTGAGTACCCACAAGAACCCTCATGTTTTGAATCCCGCTTTATTTTGTGAAGTGTTAACACTGCCGGGGACGTCCTCCATGAACACATTCAGGTGATGATTATTTAGTGGTGGCATGGTGGTGCCTGGTGCCTCTGCTGGGATTGGGGCCACCTTGTGCTGGGCAGCAGGTACACACAGGCTAGGCAATCTAATGTATAGAGCTGATGCACCCCGTCATGCCAGGCTTTGTCTGACTGCAGTAACCCAGGCCAGCTGCCTTCCTGCAAGAGGGCCGGGTCAGTGGGCTACCTGCTAATACAGAGCACTATGGAGGCCATGACACAGAGCGCTCTGTCGTGGCGATTGTCTGGGCTGTAAACTGGGAGCTGATGGGAAGCTGCCCCTAATACGACGCAGAGCAATGGTAATGTCCTATGGAATGGAGCTGGCACGCCACTAGGGCCAAATATAACCCTGGCACCAGCCTAACCAGTCCTGAGCGGGATGAGGGCCCCAGGTTGCCAATTCTCCTCTCACATCCTGGGCCACGGCAGCCGGATTTCTCTCCCCTGTCACCATAGTGCCTTCTCCCGATTCTTGTTTCTGAGGGGAACCAAGCCTTCACCAGCCATAAATTGCACCCTGTCCATAGTTCAGAACGGCACCAGGGAAGAGGGCAGATGACCAATGGCTTTGACAATATGGCAGGGCAGGAATATTAGCTCTCTGGCATCCTCAGACTAGCTGGCCCAGCAAAGCTCTGTCTGGAGGCCTCTCGCCTGTCTCCTCGCTGATCGTGCTCCTCAGCGATATCAGCAAAGGTGGGAGGGTGCTGGGGGTCAGGCGAAGGGGTTAAGCGTGGTCAGGAGGCCTGGCTTTGGGCTTTTCATCCACTCTGTGAGCCAACCTGAGACTGACTGCGTGGGTAGAAACTAGCTGGAAGCTGTACCAGGAACTCTGCCTTCCACTTTTCAGTCTTTCTCGCTATTTACCAGTGATTTTTGTCCTTGGCCGACTTAACGACTGAAAGAGATTGTATTTTACCACATATAGGCAGCTCTCAAAGGGAGAGTGGCACACATTCTGCTGGGAACAATGCACGAGTTTGCTACTTCTGTTATATTTTATTGGCGCTCAGGTCCCATCTGGTAGCCACAGTTTGCTCCAATGTCTCCTGCCATTATGCTACCACTTGCCTGTCTGAAATATTCTCTCTCTTTTTCTCCCTCCTCTTCTAGCTTTTTTCTCTTTCTTCATTTTCCCAAAAGCCGAGCAGAACTTGCTCAATAGCGTGATGTCAGATGTGTTCAAAACAGACCAATAAAGCCTAATGCATTTCCCCTCTTTGTCTGTCAAGCTCTCTAGTGCCTGGCATTTTCCTCTCAGAAAGCCACTTAACACACATCAGCAACAATCCTACACAAAACAGCCACTTGTTGGCTAATTGTGCCGCGTACCTACCCACTCTTGCGCTCTCTTTCTTGGGCTGATTTTGGGAGTCCCGATCCTGCGTGGAGCTGGCAGGTTCTAAGAGCCCTCAGCTCCGAGCAGGAGGAAATGGGAGCTGGGGGTGCTCAGCAGCTTGCAGAATGGGACCCTTTATCTCAGCCCATGTAGATGCTGATATGGAAGGATGTGCTGTGGCGATGTAGGTTCTAATCCCAGCTAAGCCACTGACTCACCCTGTGACCTGGCATTTAGCATCATGGCCTGAGCTTTTGCTTCTTTGTACCCTGGAAAGGTATGTTTGTTTGTAGTATCTTCTCTGCTTGCTTTTTGTCCGGGACCGGCCCACCCTCTTTTCTAGGAAGACTCTGTGGACAACAGGAGACCTGGGAGGATTGTGACATCACAAGCGCCCAGCCAGTGGAGCCTAATGAATTGTGAGGGGTGGGGATTTTTATCCAGATTGCTTCCATAATGTTTGTGGCTTTTTCACTAAAACACCCGATGGACAGTTGGGAGACAAGATCTCTCTGTGTCAAGGCCCCCGTACCTCTGCAGAGATGGCTGAAATCCGGGTTCCATGGACATCAGCGGAAGCTTTGCCATTGACATCACCGGATCCAGGACTTCACCCCAGGTCTCCAGCAAAACAACAAGATCCAAGACTTGATATTGCTAAGAACACTTTCCTGTGTTTAAAAGGGCACTGTGATGGGGCCTACGTAGTGGCCAGGGAAGGATTAATGGGCTGCTGTGGGCTCAGTCGTCCCTGCCCCTGACACCTGTGGTAGGTGACAGGCTTGGAGGGAAGTGTGACAAGGGGAGAGCACAGCTCAGCTGGGAGCAGACCAGGAAGGTGAGCTCATCTCCAGCTCTGGCTCAGAGACAGAGGCCTGGCTAAGACATTGTTACCTCGCTCAAAGAAGGCAGGTCTGACCCAAGGTCCTACCTGGGATGTCCCTGGGAGATGGCTGCCTGTCAAGTCCCGAGCCCAGGAGTGACCAGGTGAGAAGCACAGATCTCTGCGGGTGAACTTTAACCCCAGACTTTAACACCTCTCTGATGCCATTGTGCCGGGAGGGGGAGACCAGCCCCTGGGTAGAAAGCGCCTCAAGGTCACGGAAGGAATGCTGGCCTCTCCTGGTCCATTGCAGCCATCTGCCCTTCACTTCTGAAGGTAACACACAGCCTCTGGGTCCTCCTGGACTCGTCGCTGCTCCACAGCTCCCCACCGGCAGCATCAGCTAGAAATGCTGCTGTCTATCTTCAGCTTGCTAGGGGGCCGACTCCTTTCTCATCAGCGAGGTGATCAATGCATTCACAATCCCCAGGCTAGACTTTCATAGCCCGCTCTACCTGGGGATGGAGGTGAAAGCCATCTGGAAGCTCCAGCTGAACCATTATGCAGAAGCCCACCCAAGAGGCAATAAGGACAAACAGGAGCATGCCCCACTGGTACCCTGCAGTCTACACGGTCTCCCCATCTGATAACACATAGGTCAAGGTCCTGGTGCTCAAAGGCCATCTGTCTCTCCAAGATCTGCCTCTGTATCCATGATCAACAGAGACAGTAATGTTCTGGGAGCTAGTGGCATGCCCTGGACTGTGGAACTCCTTGCCACTGGAGGTCAGGGTGAGCCCAAGGTGCTTTATCCATAGATGGATCATATAAGATTCACCCAAGACTCTCTTTAATAACCGTGAGAACCTTCCCCAAGAAAGAGTCAGAGAGACGAACCCCACAAATTCAGCAAAAGGATGGCTTGTCTTGTCCTCTCAGGTGGTTGTTTTTTAATCTGTGTGTATGACACCTGTGTGTACGACGACACCATGGTGATAGGCACATTGCATAGCCTAGGTATAATGAGATGGTGTAGGGGTGCTGGTTGGTTCAGGTGGTAGGTGGAAAGGAAATATTTCCTCTCTTGTTGCTGTAAATCAAGAGGAAGTCACCACTGTAAAACGGGTGTGTGGGAGAAGAGAGTCAGGCCCAGCCTTGTGTCACAGGTGTGGACGCCGTGCAGGAGAGAGACAGATGTTAGCAGCTGTTGGGTTGTTTGGTGGCCTGTGTTTGAAGTGAGTTGATCGGTGTCAGACCTGTTCTTAATGGACAACTGTCCAAACTACAGAACCCGCCCCCCGCATCCCTGCTGGGTCCCTTGGGCAGACTCAGTGGAGAGGCCAAGGGCTGGGTCCTCTCTCGCCTGGAGAGGTGGCCCTTCCGAACGTCACAGTCAGGGTTGAGGCATGTTGGCTGGGGGAAGGTCCGTGCTGTTAGTGCTGCTCACGCTCTACCTGTACTGTGGCTAAGGAGAGGATTTCAGCTTCCAGGGCTGTTAGTCCGGCAGCAAATCTCACTGCTGGGTTCATTGTAAGACGAAAAACGTGCTTATGGGGTGCACTGATTACTTTATTCCCAGGAGAGAATTTTGTCCCCTCATTGGGATTCACTGTAGTTGAGGGAGTCTCTCCAGACCATGCCAAAAACCCTCAGCTGAGAGCTCTGGCCGTTTTTCAAACACAAACGGTGCCAGTAGGGGGCGAGAGACTGGAATCACATGTGGTCAAGGCCGTCCTGGTCTTTGTGGAAGAAACAAACCGGTGTGGACCCTTTCAAAAGGAGAAACGCTAACAGCCCAGCCCGACTCGTTAATGTCATAGAGAAATGCACCACGGATCTGCAAAGACAAATAAAAACTAAAGCTAGTGGGGCCAATGTGAAAGCTGCTGAGCTAAGCTGCCAGGCACTGCAGCACTCAAACCTCAGCCAACTGGCTACCGCTCAGCAGATGGGAATGCAGCCCAGAAATCCCCCACGAGGGAGCATCTCCGCTGGTGGAATACACACCTGGCTTGTAGCTCACCTGCCCCGGGAAGGTGTTTTAACGTCACATAAATGCGGCGAGGAGAGGGTTTAAACCCCCACACCATTTCCCGTTTGTGGTATTCTCTTAAGAAAGCTAGGTGGCAGTTTGGTTTTGTAATTCTGCCACATGTCAGCTGCTGTAGCCTAAACTGGAGCCCTCTTACATTCAGCAGCATGTAGCCTGCTCACGCCTCTTTCTCCCCCCCCCCCAAATGAGTGTGGTGAGCGGAGGAAAATCAGGTCCTAATCCCACTTCTGACAATGACTCACCAGAGAATCATGGGCAAGTCACTTCGGGACAAATTCGCTAGCGATGTTCAATGTCTCCTTCACTGGGTGCCCAACAGGAGACACCTAAAGCCTAATTTTCACCCAACGTGCTGAGCTCGTCTGAAAATCAAGCTCCTTCGTTGGATGCCTAAATGGGAGCTGAGCTCTTCTGAAAAACTTGGCCTTAGAGCCTGATGATCATTGGTGCTGAACACCTGCGGCTCCTCCTGACTGCATGTGGGCTCGGGCGTGATCAGCACCAGTGAAGATCAGCCTCAGCCTGGATACCCGAAACCTGGGGTGTGTTTAAAAATGTTGGCCGTAGTCTCTGTGCCGTGGTTTCAGCCCGTGTGGGGGTCTTGTGAGGCTTTCTTCAATAATAGAGGTGAAGTGCTTTGAGATCACGGAGGGCGCTTGGGACAGGGCAGCGTGTCAGAGACTTCTTCATTTCAGACACGGAGTATAAAAGACGCTGGCAGTATTTCCGAAGGCATTCATCTTAAAGGGTGTCAACCCCCTTTAATGGCTTCGGACAATTTGTCTTAGCTTTGATTGTCAGAAAACAACCCCCTGCCATGCACTAATAGTATTAGGAGGTGGGGCCAGAGGGCCACCCCTGGGTGGGGAATGGAGAAATGGAGCTGAGGGTGGGAGGAACAGGGGGGACATGGGGTGGAGATGGAGGGAGGGGACGTTGTGGCGATGGAGTGGTAGGGCGGTGAGGTACAAGTGGGGAGGAAACAATGGGGGGAGTGGAGGGAGAGGGCATGAGAAGGAAGCACCCAGGGAGGGGGTGGGCGGGAGCTGGGCTGTGAAATGGAGGGAGAAAGGACACCGGAAGGAAACATAACAGGAGTGGGGAGGCTGAGGGGAGAACAGAGCGGGAGTGGAGAAGGAGGCATGGAGCTTTGCTTTCTAGGTTGCCTGACACCCTGATGCCAGCCACAGCCGGCTTGGTGACAACTCCACAACGACACCCTCTCTGCACCCCAGCCTCACTCCAGCACAGCATCTGCAGAGTCTGCTACAGAGCCCAGCTCGGTCGGGCCAGGTCCACGTTTACGGCGGGTAAAATCTCCACTCTGGTGATGGCCTGGCAAAGCAGCTACGTTCATCCCCTTCATGGGCCTCCTCCCCACACACAACTGTCTGAGGTTCAGGGAGCTGGTCGCCACCCCGGTCAGAGAGGAAGAGGTTAAGTACAGCCAGCACCAGCAGAAATCAAAGGATTACAGGTTTGTTGCGGGACGGTCCCATCTGTCACACACACAAAGACGCACCCCCATATCTCTGGCCTCGACTGTCAGTGAAGAGCACACTGCATTAGAACTCCATTAGGAGAGAGACTAGCCACAGCAGCAGCAAATGGCAGCTGTCAGGGCACTATCATCTATCTTCTAATTCCTTATACGCGCTTCTCAACAGCATTTAAATAGCAGTTCTACTGACTGGACCAATTTTGCATCCTCCTGCTGCTGCTCTCCTTCTGTCTTTAAAGATACAGCGCTCTCCTTCCCTGCTTTGCTGCCTCCTCCAGCCGGCAGCCCAGCTCTGTTCCTGCTGGCCTTGGGTGACATTCTCTGGTCAAACCCTTGTCCTCTGCCAGAGCTCCTGCTGGCAGCCTTCTCCACGAGGAATGTATGTCTTCTGCACCCATGCTCGCGCCGAGAGCCACGCATTAATACACACGATACCGGCAGACCTGCCCTCCCCACGTTCACATGCCCCCTCACACAGATGCACAGTCGCAGGGGCACTCACGCACATCTCTCGCACACACTGCAAAACACACATTCACACTCGCTCAGCTATTCGTCCAGCTGCACACGCAGGGCTGCAGTCACACAGTCATACACACTGTGGTAGACACGTACCCTTGGAGATGGCCAGTCACACACATTTGCAGCTGCGCAGTCTCACGTCCCCACACGTGAACCCTCACTGCAATGAATGTGAAGATTCATCGATTCCAAGGCCAGAAGGGTCTACTGTGGTCATCTAGTCTGACCTCCTGTATAATACAGGCCCTAGGACATCCCTGTAATAACTCCTCCTCCAAGTGCAATAGCTGTGGTTGAACAAGTGCATGTCTCTTAGAAAAAGATCTGACTTTGATTTTAAAATGTCCAGTGACGGAGACTCCACCGCAATCACTGTTGAGTTGTTCCAATGATTACTCACCCACCCTGTTAAAAATGTGCACCTTATTTCCAGTCTGAATTTGTCGAGCATCAGCTTCCAAACATTGGATCTTATCATACTTTTGTCTGCTAGACTGAAGAGCCCTCTACTATAAAGCTCCGGTTCCCCACATAAGAGAGTCTAGGGGGCGAGGGAATATCTTTTATTGGACCAACTTCTGTTGGCGAAAAGGACAACTTTCGCGCTACGCGGAGTTTATACACTGTGATCCAGTCATCCCCTTGAGGTTCTCCTTGTAAAGCTAAGCAGACTGAGGTCCTTGAGCCTTTCACTATATAAGGCCTGTTTTTCAGTCCTTTAATCATTCTCGTGGCTCTTCTTGAATAGTGGGTACCAGAACAGAACACAATATTCCAGTAACAATAATTGGCAATAACATAGCCCTTCGTCAGTCTCGAACCCAAGCCCGACGTTAGCTAGTGGCTGAGGTAGATGAGGGTTGCTGACTTCCTGTCTCAAGTATGGAGGGGAGGGGCAGGCAGGAAGAAGGGGACGCTGAGAATAATTTATTAAGCTCCCCCTACTCAGCACCTTAGGTTATACAACATTCCTGTGTAGACGCGGTCCTAGCAAAGGACTCCTTGTAAACATTGTTTTAAAGGCAGGGGAAGGAAGTGCAACAGCAGATGTTACAGGCAGATGGATGCTCAAGGATGGATCATGGTGGAAAGGGCTCTGCTGCTAAAGCCAGCAAAGTGGGTGTTGCTAGAACGCAGGTACAGTCCGGAACAGGGCAGTCACTTGCTCAGGGTCACAGCCTCCCGCAAAGGAGTTGAGCTGTTAAGAGGGAAACCAGCAGGGAAGATGAAAGCAAAAGGTTAAGCCTGAGGACTTGAGCTGGGCTATTTGGGTTTTATTTTGTTTTTTAACTAACTCAACAATGGAATCCCTACATTTTCCAGATCTCCTCACCCCTGACGGAGCCAGCCTGGCTGGCTGCTTTGGGAACCCTCCTTCTGCACATCCCTACCTCTATGTCCAGGGGCCTGGGCGACTTCTTTTCCCTGAGATAATAGTGCTGGGCCATTGGCTTTGGCTGGTCTGTACTACAGCTAGATATCTGATGCTAGGAGCACAGGTCCTGGAGCTAGGGGTGCTGCGGGGGCTGCCGCACCCCCTGGCTTGAAGTGGTTTCCCTCACATCCAGGGTTTACAGTTTGGTTTAACGGCTCTGAGCACCCCCAGTATACAAATTGTTCCAGCACCCCTGGCGAGCAGCTGTATGGACTGCGCTGTAGCTGCCTTTCCCTGCAGCTGACACCCCTTGATGGTGGCCCCTTGTGGAAGAGATGGTAATGAGATGGTGTCAACAGGCCATCCCTACAAAGACTGGGAGAGCCTGGGCGCAGAGGACTTGGGAGCTCTCCTGCAAGGAATGCTCCTGAGTTGTTCCTCACCGGCAGGGAGAGAAGTGAGGCTAAGTACGAGTTCCTTCACAGCCCGTGTTCCTATACCATGCCTGGTAAGGGAAGCTAGTCCGGGGTAGTCACCACTTTCCTAGGCTTTTGCCTATGCTGCCTCCTGCTGGGACGGGAGTAGCCACACGGTCGCCCACAGCCACCATCCTTGCCACAGTCCTCCCTGTGCCTCCCACGGAGGGAAGCGGGGGCTGGACTAGCCACGAGATTGCTGCCATCAGCACTGCCCACCGAGACGCCCTGGCGGACAGGTAATCAAAACAAACACTTCTGCGGATAAATGCATAGCCGTGGCGCTCGCAATACATAACTAATTTCTCCCCACATGATCTCAAGGAGCAGGAGCGATGTGAAGAGCGGGGCCCGGTGGCGGTCTGACTGGACTCCCTGGAGTGGTAATTCTGAGGATGACAAACACAAGCCAAAGAAAAAGGTTGAAAAATAAGCACTTCCCGCAGCCCTGAGCAAAGGAGCTATTGCAGGGTTTGGAAATAACCACGGCGAAAAGAGGGAGAGGGAGGGGTATTTTCTCATTGAGAACATGTGAAGTGCCAAACAAGCTGCTATTACAGTGGCTTGAAGAGGCCCGGGGGGGGGGGGGGGTGTACAGGAGGAGAGAGAGTGGGGAAGAGGGCAGAAGTGGTGGGAAGGGATGGGGAAAGGAAATGAAGGAAAGTGGGTGAGCGGAAGAGGGTTAAGGAAGAGAGTGTGAACGGAAAGGGGAGCAAGCGTGTGAGCGTGGGCATAGCACAAGACAGAGAAAATGGAAGGCGAGAAAGAGAAGAGCGCAAGAACCGGTGTGAAACTGCTACTGGCAGAACTGCCCCCCACAAGGCCCGGCTTTCCTCCCTCCCTTCCCCCCCGAGCCGAGCTTTCATTTCAAAAGGGCCACTTGCCCCTGCTTTCCCCTGTTCTCTCACCACCTTCCCCTCCTCCCCGGCCTATAACCACCGCGGGGAGAAAGAAAGAAAGAAGGAAAACAAAATATCTACAGTTGTCGAGAAAAATAGAGGCAAACATCCATAATTTTCTCTGTGGGGCTTTGCAGTAATTGAGCCATTTGGATAAAAATAAAGGCAGCAGGCCCTTTAGGTAAGAGGAGCTTTTGCAATCCAAGAAGCCTGAATTATGCGTCTTGTATCACTTTAAATCCCCCGCGCCCTTACCCCCCTCCACCTCCTCCACCTGACACCAAACCACTTTTCCTTTTCTTCTTCATTTTTTTAAGTACCCTGTCAAATGTCCTCCGATGAGCAGAGAATTTCAGCTGTCACAACTAATTCTGGGGGGGGGGAGGGGTGTGTTTTGGGTGGGGGTGGATGGTGGGAGTGGGGGAGAGGGACGGAGGAGGAAGGAGACGCATCTTTGAATCACTCATGTCTGGCTTTTTTTGTTGTTGTGATTATTACAAAGGGAAGACTTATATCAGAAATTTGTTTCTGGAAGTGTTTAAGGGCTGCAATTTCCTCCTTTTCAATTGCTGCCTGATGTTTTCCTATTGCCTCACCTTGCTGTCCCCCTCCAGCGCTGAGCTGTCAGCCTCCTATGGGATCTGTTCACACATGGCAGACCCTGGGGCTGCCATCACTGCAGGTGTCCTGACCACACGAGGAGCTTATGGCGCTCGGCTGGCCCATGGGCCCAGGGCCTGGGCTGGTTCTCATCTCCGTGAAAGCCGATGGGTGTGAGTGGGGGTGCAAACCAGCAAAGAATTTGGCCCACTGTCTCAACAGTGTCTGTCTGCCCCATGTTTTCTCCTGCTCCTCCTTCTCCCTCTGTCCCACTCCCCTTTTTCTGGCCTATGTGATTCCTTCCCCATGGTGGGAGCCGAACAATCCCTCCACACCATGGCTTTAGAAGGGTGGCTGTCTGGCTGCCTTTGTCCATTCTCAGTTTATACAGCACCTAGCGTGCTGGGGGCCTAGTCCGTGACTGAGACTCCTCCTTGTCCTCCTCATCCCCAAACAGCCAGTGCAGGACGACGGAGGATGTGGATGGAGCTACCCACAAAAAACAAACAGAGCCTCAGCAGTACACCAGAAATGCCAGCTTCCCCCCTGTGGCTCTCCAACCGGGCTCTGAAGAGCCCAGGGAGGGTGGAGTAGTTTAACACTGCTTTGAACTGTGTCCACCAATCCCTGTTCCCCCCTTGTGGAATTTCTTCTGTGGTAGTGGGCATGGTGCTTAGAGAAAGCTCCTCTCCCTGGCCACCTCCCTTTTCCTTGGGACTGATCTGGAGTCTGTGTGAAGTGAGAAGAGTGGTGGCTCCATTAAGTTGGAGAACGTGGTGTGTAACAGCCATCCCGCTCCCTCGGGACTTCTGCATCTTTGCTCCTCTTGGCACCAAACCCCAGGTGCCCAGGAGCTCTTTATCCTAGTGCAGGAAGGCAGAACAAGAACCAAAGCCCAGAAGTTAAAAGCCAGAGAAATTCAAATGAGCAATAAAGCCCAGATTTTTAGCAGGGAGGGTGATTAACCCTTGGAACAAACTATTGGAAGTGGTGGAGTCTCTGTCTCCTGAAGTCTTCAAGTCAAGACTGGATGCCTTTTTGGAAGATGTACTTTAGTCAAACACAAGTTATGGGGCTGGATGACATTCTACGGCCTGTGCAACACAGGAGGTCAGACTAGAGCACCGTTTTTCAAAGTTCGGGTCGTGACATGTCAGGCACTGGGTCGCAGCCTCTCTGGTCAGCACTGTCAACCGGGATGTTAAAAGTCCTGTAGCAGTGTCCCAGTCGGTGGTGCTGCCTGGCTAAGGCAGGCTAGTGCCTACTTGTTCCAACACTGTGCTGCGCCCCGGAAGCAGCCAGCAGCAGGTCCAGCTTTGAGGCAGAGGGACCAAAGGGCTCCGCACACTGTCCCCACCCCGAGCACTGGCTCCGCACACAGCCAATGGGAGCTCGAGGGGGCGGTGCCTGCGAGCGAGAGCTGTGCGGAGCTGCTTGCACACTTCCACCTAGGAGCCGGACCTGCTGCTGGCCACTTCTGGGGTGCAGCACGGTCCGCGGTGCCAGGACAGGAAGCCTGCCTTAGCACCTCCGCTGCACTGCCAGAGGTAAGTCCATGCCCCAACCCCACGCCCCAATCCCCTGCCCCAGCCCTGAGCCCCACCCAAACCTGGATCCCCTCCTGCACCCCAAACCTCTCATCCCCAGAACCCTGAGCCCCCTCCTGCACCCTAACCCCCTGCCCCATCCCTGAGTCCCCCCTAAACCTGGAGCCCCTCCTGCACCTCAAACCCCGCATTCCTGGCCCCACCCTGCAGCCCTCACCCCCACACCCCAAACTTTCTGCCCCAGCCCTGAGCCCCTCCCACATCCCAAACCCCTCATCCCTAGCTCCGTTGGGTCGCGGGCATCAACAATTTTCCTCAACTGGATCCCCAGAAAAAAAGTTTGAAAACCATTGGACTAGATGATCACTATGAATCATGGCAAGGAAGAAAGCAGAGGAGCCTTTGAGTCCCACATATTCTCCTTCCATTTGGTTACATTCATATCCTCATTTTGTCATTGTACCTTAGCTCTTCAGAGGGTTGTTTATGCTCTTTTCCTTCTCCGCTGGGTCATGTTCTTTAAATGCAGCCCCTAATACCATCCAGCAGAAGGTGGACTTGGGCCCACATGCAAGAAAGGGACTCAGAATACTGCAGATCAAGTATCCTCAGGGCCGGATGTACCCTCTGGGGAGAAGTAACTCCAGGGCTAGCACATGGCACATGCACCGCTTTACAGTATCGCCAAATTTGAGCATTCAAAAAGCATGAGTCAGGCTCCCAAAATTCATATGAGTGGCTTAAAAAGTCAAGAGAAATTGAACAATAAACAACATGAGGGTTCTTTTTATGTGTCTTCTGGTGCTGAAGACTTGGCTTCATATCTTCAAGCTTTTCTCTAACGTCATAAGGGCTAGAAACTTCCTCTATTAAAAAAATGAAAGCTGAGATTCTCAGGTAATAACACGATTCCAGCAGTTGGGGGATTTTAGAGACCACCCCCCGCCTCCCCAAATCACAAGCCTTGCAGTGAAATCATGAGCACTGGCAACACTGATTTTCTTAGCAGACAAGGTTAGGCTCCTTTGGTTACAGAGGCATGGTGGGCTTAAGGGGACACACCGTTGCAGCCCCATTCTACCTTTATGTCAGAGGAAAGTTCAGGATCATACAGCACTTTCTGAAAAGAGCAGAGGATTGGCCAGTAGCTTGCTCAACATCTCGCTCACTCTCACTCAAACAGAATAGGCTCTAAGGCAAGTCTGGGGAGCTGTGCAGCGGCCCAGCTGGCACACGATGAGCGAGACCGTGCGGGAGGTGGGCAGCTGTCCGGGAGGCATGCGATGGTAGCGTGCAGCTGCAGGGGAGGCAAGTGACGAGAGGGCAGAGGAGGCTGCATGGGCGGCGTGTGGCTGTAGCTGGTGTCGGGCTGTAGCAGAGGCATGCGACTGGCACTGGCCTGCAGTATTGGAGGCAGGTGGCGGTACAGTAGTTCGTGTGTGGCCGTGCAGGAGGCAAGCGACGACAGGTTGTGGGAGGCGGCGTAGGCAGTGGGAGGCGGTTCTATGTGGAAGAGCGGCTGCAGAGGCTTGCAGAGCGACTCAATCTCACTGCACTGAGGAGGGTCGCTGTCTGGATCATTGTCCCCAGGGCTGGAGTCTAGTGATGGGGCTAAAGAACCCAGAACAGTGTCAAGCCAGTGCCCGCCTCGGGAAGGCAAGATGTAATGGGAAGGAGTGACATAAGGGGAGGGGTGATGCCATGAGAACAGCTCCCAAAGGCCACCCTGGGAGCAGAGTGCCTCTAACTTGGCTCAGGTGTTGGGTCACTCCCTGTAGCTGAAGAGTGCTTGTCATAGGTCAAGCCCAGGGGGTTATTCTCCATGGGAGACTGCCTTCCAACTCCAGGCCTGGGACATTAACTCCATGGCTGATACCTGTTTCCTGCTTGCCCCTTACCTCCTGCTTCACAGAGGACTTTTGTTCCAGCCGGCTATGTTAATTAAAGGTGGGCTCAGGTAAACATCCTGCTTCACCGGAGACTAGCAGAGACCAAAGAAGAACTGCCATGCTACATAGTCAAATCCGACTGCAGCCTCCCTTCCCGGGTCAGAATTCACACGTGGTAACTAGGGATGGGCTCAGACCAAAACCAAAGATCCAAACAGCTACTAACGCTGGCGGCATTTGGCTCCAGATTTTTGTTACTATTATTATGATGATGATTTAATATGTATTATATATTAATTACTGTAAGTATTCATTAGTTTCCGATAGCTAATATTTATATTGCAGTAGCATCTAAAGACCACAATCCGGTCTGTTCCCGTTGTACTAGGCCCTGTACAAGCATGATAAATGACAATCCCTGCCCCTAAGAGCTTACAACCTAAAAGATATGTATAATTGCAATGGGGCAAAAAGAACGGCACAGAACCTTGGTCTTTAATTGCTGAGTGCTGTATGCTGGCCTCGTTCTCAGGGTGTTTTCTGCATGACGGTAGTAGGGTAACTGTACAGGAGTCTGTCTGGAACAACAGCAGGAAGGGCAAGAGTGGCTAAAGACAGTCGCCTCTCAGCAAACACTGAATGTTCAGGGACAATGGCAGAACTATTAGCTTTGATTATTTGGCCGCCTCTCCAGCTAGCCTATGCTGGAGTGGCCCCAGCTGTTTAGCTGGTTCGGGTGGAAAACATTTTTTGCACCCCCGTTCCCATGGCTGAGCACAAATAAATAAATAGCCAGCTGGAGTGAGCCAAAAAAAAAAGCAGAGGGAATATAAGGAAAGGTTCCCACTAATTTCATAGTCATTGGATCAGGGCAGGCCCTGTGAGTATGGTACAGGGTATCCATGCAATGCAGAGGAAATCAATAAAGTTCATAGTTTATGCACCTGTGTTCTGAGGGTCAGTGCCTTGATGTAGACCTTGATCCTGCAAACACTTACGCATTTGCTTAACTTTACTATTGTGAGGAGTCAAGGAATCAAAGCCGTAACGAGTTCCCCAATAACTTGGGGGTATCCGTGGAATCTTAGAAATCTTTATAATAATATTAATAATAATTAATAATTAACAATAGTAATTCTTAAAGCTCCATAGTGAGCATGAAGGAACTGTACCCATGGAAACCTGGAAAAAGAAAATTAAAATCTATTGAGCACTTACAGGGAGCTTCATAGCATCTAGGCATTTAGAAACCTCATTATTTGTGAAGTGACTGTGTGTGAGAGACAGAAGAACACATGGTTCCTCCTCCAACGAACAAACACCTCTGCATAAAACCACTTGCAAGGTTAGATCAAGAAGAGGAGTCAGCGCCGGTCAAAATGCAAGGATCATTCATGCATGATGTAATGGTTGTGTGTGGAATATGCTCGAATGTCCTGGTCTAGGAACGATCCTTGCATGTTCTTTGCTTTTATCCTTGACTGACTCAGCCTTGCATCATCTGAGTGTGATCCTTGCACTTTTGCTGGCATGTGGTCAAAACCTGATGTCCTTATTCACTCCTTATTCCAGCAAATTTCTCATTTATGCCAATGGGCCTGTTGTCTGACTAAGGATTGAGTAAGAACTTCTGGATTTGGCCTGGAGCCATGGGTGGAACCAGACCATATTCCAGCCGCGGGTGGGACCTGACTGAGCTACTCTTGGAGTCCTCGTATAATCCAAGGTTCTTGATAGACAGGATACTCAGGCTTTCAGAAAGCATCCCTTGACTGAGACAACATGTGATGTGTAAACCATAATCATGCCAGTATAATACAAATCCCTGAACACCTAGAGCAGAGCCACCTCTGAGGTCTGTCAGCCACTGTTGTACCCAAGGGTAGAGGACAAAAATCTCTGCTATGATGTCAGTATGACTGATGTGTCTCTCAACATGCCATGTTGCTGCATGTTCACACATTTCACGCTTTAATCTTTAGTCTGGTTTTAACGCACATTAACAAACGTGACTGGGAAAGTCGAGTGCAGACATGATGCAAGCATTCCTTGCTAGCATGAAACTGACTGGCAACAAATGTTTGTTCCCTGTTGTGATGGGTTGTCTGCCCCACACAGAACTGGAAGGGGTTCAGGTGGCCAGGTAGGCCTATTAACTCCACAGGCGGCACCTGGAGGAGAAGCCAGGGAGGACTGGGACCTAACTGCTGATAGTGCCCAGCTGAGGAGGAACAGGAGGGGCCTATATAAAGCCCAGGAGCTGCAATCAGAAGGGGGTTGCAGGAAAGTAGGCTGCAGTTGCTCCCTGGGAGGTGTATTAGGGACTAGAGCAGTGGGTCTCAACTCATGCACCACTTGCAGCCCAATCAGCCCACAGCTGTGACCCCTGTGACATCCTCAAGGCAATACAGGTAGTATATATATTGTGTGGATCTGGTCCATGTAACACACCCAGAGAGCTGCATATGTGGCCCACAATGGTAAATAGGTTAAGAACCATCGGACTAGAGCAGAGGTGGGCAAACTATGGCCCCCAGGCCACATCTGGCCCATGAGACCGTCCTGCCTGGCCCCTGAGCTCCTGGCTGGGTAGGCTTGCCCTCGGCCCCTCCCCTGCTGTTCCCCATCCCCTGCAGCCACTCTGCCGTGTGGGCAGTGCTCTGGGCGATGGGGCTGCGTGCTCCTGCAGTGCAGAGCGGCAGTGTGTCTAGCTCTGGCTGGGCAGCGCAGCTGCAGGACATGCTGCTCTGAGCAGCATGGTAAGGGGCAGTGGGTCCTGGGGGGCAGTTAAGGGACAGGGAGCGGTTGGATGGGGCAGAAGTTCTGGGTGGGGATGTTAGATTGGGAGGATCCTGGGGGGGGGGGGCAGTAAGGGGATGGGAAGTGGGAGGGGGCGGATAGGGAGCAGGGGCCAGGCTGTTTGGGGAGGCACAGCCTTCCCTACCCGGCCCTCCATACAGTTTTGCACTCTGATGTGGCCCTTGGGCCAAAAAGTTTGCCCACCCCTGGGCTAGAAGGTAATCTACAGTTACTCCCTGAGAAGAGGGAGTTGGGAGGCTGATGGACCCAGAGAGGGAGGAAGGTAGGAAAAGGCTCAGGGAAAAGCAGTTATGGAAGACAGTGCAGGCCTGGGTTCCCCTACCAGTTACAGGGGACATGGCACATACCAGGCAGAAGAAAGTGGACTGCCTGGGACGATTTGGTCCGGGAAAGACTTTGTTACACTCCCCCTGGAATATGGAACCATGTTGTGATGACCTGGCTGAGTCACAAAAAGGAGGCTACAGTTCCAGGAGCGAGAGGGGCTGCAAGGTGAGAGGAAGGTGGGAGAGACACTGCGAGAGGAGGGGTGCAATGCCTGGCAGAGCTAATTCCCAGGATGGCAGGAGGAGGTACCACCAGCGGTGAATGGACCCCATGACACCTGTCTAGACTGGAATGTACAATCATGTTAATTAACACCTGTAAAAAGACGACTACAAATTCTAGCGTTGACATCTCTTTTAACAACACAGATTCTGATCGGACTATTTTAGTGTCTCTGAATCCACAACTGCAACCTATTTTAGAATTCAACCAACTTTTAAGAGGCTTGGAATAGTTCTGCCTTGGAAGCTAGATTCTCAGGATACATGCCTGAGAGGAGACAAGGAAACTAGAGCACTGGAAAAAGGAGGAAAACATATTTATTTTCATCGGAAAGCCCAGAGACACACATTGGTAATTGCTCCACTGGGATAGCTTGGAATGGGGATGTTTAGGTGGGTATTACTAGCCAGTGCCATGTCAGGAGCGAGGGGGGATGCTGGAGAAACAGCTGGGGGCAAAGCAAAGTGACCTGACATTCTTAGGCATCTTGCATGAGCAGAAATCGTAATTTAGGCCCATCCCTAGCAGCCTCTGACAGCATCCACAGAGGAAAAATGCTCTTTTTCTGGGAAATAGTTCTGGGCTCATAGGCCCTGCCATCCAGAGATGGTGACTTGCACTGCAGTGCACTAATGCAAGGGCTCTCAACCTTTCCAGACTACTGTACCCCTTTCAGGAGTCTGATTAGTCTTACGTACCCCCAAGTTTCACCTTACTTAAAAACTACTTGTTTAAAAAATCAGCCCTAAAAATACAGAAGTGTCCCACCACGCTATTACTGAACTCATTTTTACCATATAATTATAAATATTGTACTTACATTTCAGTGTACAGGATATAGAGCAGTATAAACAAGTCATTGTCTGTATGAAACTTTAGTTTGTACTGACTTCGCTGGGGCTTTTTATGTAGCCTGTTGTAAAATGAGGCAAATATCTAGATGAGTTGATGTACCCCTTGGAAGACCTTTGTGTACCTGACTGAGAAACACCGGTCTAGGGTTGTTTGTTTGTCTGTTTGTTTGTTTTTAAATAAGAGAACACCAGTAATAACCGTGTTGCGTCATTGTGTCACATTATGATGCCCTGGGGACCCCGCCATGATTCAGGGGCCTTGCGTGGGGGAGCTAGGGGTCGCACAGACAAAACTGTAGCAAGCTGGGAAACTTCCTGGGCAACCCTCCCTGCTGGCTTGGTCTAAGTGCGTGCGATATTGATTACGCCTAGCACTGGAATGGACCTCGAGAGGTCATCTAGTCCAGTTGTACCAGCGGTGCTGTGGGCCCTCAGGGCAGGGCTAGATTATCTAGGACTAGCATCATTAATTAAGATGCTAATGAGCGATGCTATAAGGGAGGAAGGGCAATGAGCGGAGCGGCTCCCCAGAGGATGGGGTTAGTGCGGGGCTCGGTCCACGCCTCCCCACCCCGCTCCCCCTAGGGAGCCATGCGGCGCCAGCCAGCCAGCCACCAGCGCACGAGAAGCACCGCCCCCGAGCAAGGCCTTGCACGCGCCGGAAGCGGCCTCGTTCTGGCGGGTTGCTGACGTCATTGTGAGAGCCCCCTATCTGCTGGGCTTGAGGTCCCCTTCCCCCTCTGCTTCCGGCGGAAGTTTGGGGCCTTTCCTTTTCCGGGTACGGGTGCCCAGGCGGCGGAAAGAGGCAGGCAGGACGGAGCGGCGGCGGTGGCGGTAGTGGTGGGGGTGGCTGGCGCGTGTAATGGCGGAGCTGGCGCAGGGGCAGAGCGCGGCTCCAGTGGGGATTAAATCCGAGGGCTTCGCCGACGCTTTGCACCGGGTCCGCCAGGTAACGGAGCCCGGGCACAGGAGCAGGCCTCGGAGCCGCTGCTAGGCCTCGGGGCGCGAGAGGGAGCGGGGCGGCCCGGCCAGGTGGCGAGTGGGGCAGAGGGTGGAGCGGCCTGCGCGTGGGGCGCAGGGGCTTGCGCCTCCTTCTGGGGAAGGACCCCGGGGGGCTGGAGCGAGGCCTGCGAGGGGCGGGGTGGGAGGGGGATGGCATGGGCCGGCGCCCTAGGCGCACCCTGGATGGGCGGGGAGCGCTGGGGCAGAGGTTGTGGGGAGACCAGTCTCGTGGCTCTCCCAGGCCTTGTTCACCACCTGCCCAACTTTCTCTCTGAAAAATAATGCCCGGACCTTGTGTCTGTGCAGCGCCTTTCATCACCCAGGAGGCCAGAGTGCTTGTGAAAACGCCTCCCCGCTGTAAGATTTAGGAAGTGTTGGGTGCGGAGGGGGGGGGGGGGGGGAATAGACCCCTAAGGGGTTTATAGGGATGCAAGGTTGAAGGAGGTCAGACAGCTGGAGGTGCAGCTTCTGTGGGCTTTTGGGAGATATGGTTACTTTGCAGTTCAGTGGTTGGGCTTCTGACACAGAAAAAGTGGCTGTTTCATAAAGAAATACTAACCTGCAACATTTTCCTTGGCAAAGTTAATAGAAATAAGCTTTCGCCCTTTTTTTGTTCCTTGAAAAAGGATACTTAAGACTAGTCTAGGTAAATCAATTTAAACTATAATATAGGGAAAATACTGTATTTATCATTAGGGGTTAGCATCCATCCCAGAAGAGGTGGAAAAGTGTAACTTCTGTGATTCTAAAACAAAAATATTCAAAGATGGGTGGAGAGGGTTAGGGAAATCCAAACAACTTTTCTGCATAAAATCTAGGATGTCTGAGAAATGTAGCTCACGAAAGCTTTTGCTCAAATAAATTTGTTAGTCTCTAAGGTGCCACAAGTATTCCTTTTCTTTTTGTGAATACAGACTAACACGGCTGCTACTCTGAAACCTGAGAAATTATGGTGCTCCTTAGCAATGTGCAAGTTTATGAAAAGTGATCTCAGAGACAGGAGACCACTGCCTTGTGGGTTTTGCTAGTTGTGCAAAATTCATTCCTGTGTATTCATCATTTTTCTTGTTCCATATTTATCGCAGGTGTTAAATGGAACTTGTTCATTGTGGTTATTTACATTCCAACAGGACATAACGTGGCTAACTACTAGAAGCAAGTCTTGAAGATTCTGTATGGTCTTACTGTCCCTTTCCAGTTTTGCTGGGGTGGTGGGGGAAAAGATCTCTGTTTCCCAGATACTTGTATTCTATTCTTTAACTGAGAAGCTCCTGGAGAAATAAGTTGGATCATGAAACCTTTTGACCTATTGTTCTAACGAAGCGAAAGGGCTCACCACTTTGTACAGCTCCGTCATAAACCAATATGGTAGCGAATACTGATTTTTACCTAGTCTTCAGAGACTTGTGCAAAGACACTGGCTGTTCTAGGTAGCACATCATCTACTTTTTTCGGAAAGACACACATTATCTGCAACTTACTGCTTTTCAGCTATTGATCCAAAGCATCACATCTTAGTAATGTTTTACAATATGCAATAGGTAACTCTCTTCTGCAGTGACCCAGACAAGGCAAATCAGATTTTTCAGTGGCTACTACAGCTGTGTTGACTTGACTGCATGTTGATGTCTGTGTCTTCCTGTTAGCATCAGATCGTTAACCTTTAGAGGCTGTTGTACTGGGAAATATCGTAGACACATGTCATAATCTGGACCTCTTACTGAAGGCCTCCAGCTTTTTGCAGAAATTCATTTTGAGTATTTGAGAATGTTTTCTGCCTTTTCTTAAGTAATGGATGGACTTTATCTTGGACAGCCTGCTCAGGTAGAAGAAAAGTTTCCATTATTTGCTGATCATTTGTGGCTTTTTGAAAGGAAACGGAGTACTGCATTGGAAACATACTGAATTCATACTGAAATGCACCATTCGCTGGATCAATAACGAGTTAAACGTGAAGGAGGAATTTCTGTGACTGTATTGACCTGTGTATATTAGTGAAAGTTGATCGCTTATCTATGCTAATATGGCTGCTCTGTCAGATTTGTGGGTTATGGTAGGATTGTTCCACACACTCATACACAGAGAAAATGGAGCATTAAACTGTACCATAATCAGGGCCCTCTTTCATTGTAAACTGGCTTTTCTTTACGTTTAACAGGGGAATGAATAAATTGATATCCCTAGGCCCAGAATGTACTGAGTTACTCTAGTGAAAGCTTTGAAAGTCTTCAAAGCCGTCCGCTTCCAATGAAGCGTCCTAGGAACAGGACGCTTTACAGGCCTTTATCAATGAAAATAAATGTGTCTGATAAATGTGGGCTCCCCCAAGATTTGGTAGTTGAGTCACTGATCTGCTATTCTGTAAGATGGTTGTACGCTGCCTGGCTTGACAGCTTTGTTCAGTATTCTTTGGGGGAGGGAGAGTTGTTGATTCTGGGCAAAAAATAGAACTTAAGATCAAGCTCACTATCTTAATAGCTATGAAGGGAGTTATAACTGAGTACAAATAGTTTGGCTCATGCCTTGCTGTGATGTGACTAAATCCTTGTCACAGTGACCAATATGAAATGAGGTGGTCTTGGTTCACTTCCTAGTGGGCAGTTGTGTGCCTTACAGATCCAACTATCACCTCTGGCATTCTTGTTGAATGGGGTGTAGAGACTGATTCTGCTGTCTTGTCCCTAGAGATGGTGACTAAGATTTTGGCTGAAATTAGAAAAGTTTGCACTGTACTTGTCCATGGCATACCTCTTCTGTAGGTAGATGTCATTGGGGGGCGGGGGGATTTCAGCAATATGGTACCTTTTTATGAACTCTGTTCGCTTAAAAAAATCATGCAAACCCTAGAACTGCTACAGCTCTGCTTTGGCCCCTGGGTTATTGATGTAAATACCCCCTCTTGTGGTTTTGAATCAATTTTGAGCTAAAGCTGCATATAGGACTGTTAATCTAAATGTGCTGGAGGTCCACTTTCACTTCTCATATGGGTTATATTATTGTAAATCTGGGTTGAACCATCAGTATTGTGGGCAACTAAATATTCAGGTCAGTAGATCTACAGGATGATCAGACACAGTAACTGCATGCTTAGACATTGTGAAATGTGCTGGCAACCACAGAAGTCTGTAGGACCTTTCAAAGAAATGAGTTGTCTTGTTTTATTGGATTGTCCTAGGTGAACCCTTTTTTTATAGTAATAGTGTAAAATTTCTGATACAAACCTACAAAACAAAAAAATCTCTAAATGTATGCTGATGCTTTGAGACACATGTTCTCCCCGCCTTCCATGGGGAATCTCAGATTCGTGGATTAGCTGACATATGCAGTAGCCAGCTCACATAGTGAGGCTGCTGATACTGTAATTTGGAATTCAATTGCTTTTGAGAGTTAGAACATTTGTATTACTCCTTTAAGGAATGTAACTTGTATTAACAAATTTTCCTGGTGATTCATTCCCCTCCCCTCCTTAACAGTCTCACCATGTAATAAATTATTTTTCTTTGTATGGTGCTAGTCCCCTCTCCACATGCACATGCTACTCTTGCAGTGAAGTGATTTGCATCATAAAAAATCTAAATTTGAGAAATTAGCCGGATACTTACTAGCTGGAGGTTTAAATTGACTATCTAGAGGAAGATGCAAAAGACAAAGTTAGCGGCCCCGTCGTTGATGTGATGTGATGGGTAATGGCTGGTAAGCCCTTGTTCTGCCAACCTTAGGTGCTGGGATTTTTATCATGGTCCCATGTGTAAACTCCATCTTTCATATCAGGCTCTACCTTGTAGGTCTCCTTTTTTAATTTAAAAAAAAAAAAAAAAGGGACAGGAAGAACACTCCAACCACTCCTTTGGAAGGGAGATACTTCTCTGCCTCTTTGTGCCTTTTTTGGACTCCTAGGGGTGGGGAAGGGGGAGGAAGGTATCAGCTACTCTACATCTCCCTGGCCTTTTCCCCCCTCCCCCTCATTTCTTAGATTTTCTTCAAATAAATCAATAGCTGGTCTTTGCTGCTGCAGCTGGTTTTCCCAGTTAAGGCAAAACAAAACTTACATGGTTCTGGACAGTTTCACCACTCCTCACAGGGTTCTAGATAGCAGTTGAGAAACTGACGCAAGTCACGTTACCTTCAGTATTCTGCTTGACAAACATGAGCAGCAGCGGAGGCACCGGAGCTGTTGGAAGACTCAGGGCGATAATACTTCATTGAGTTATATTGTATTAAGATCTGAAAGATTCTTTTTGTAGCTGTAGTCTAGAAACTTAGACTAAATTCTGTAGAAGTTGATGGTTTAGGTCCTATCACACTTGCCTTCGAAACTTTCATCTTCCGCACGTGAATGGATTTTAAATCCTTAAATGATATTGTAAAAGAAGGATGCACCAGAGGTATAAATGGACAGAAGTCTAAAAGGTACCAGGTCACATGCCTCCCGAACTACTAGGAATGCTTCAATTTAAAGAAATAGTTTTATTTTTTATCTTCATTGTAAATAGTAAAGCACGTACAACTATCACTTTTTTCCATGACTGTACCTCTGCAAATGTGTAGCTCAGGTTTTGAATGGCCAGCCAAATCCCAGAAATAATTTCTGCTTTAGTGATGTTTCTACAACACACTTTAGAATTAAACTGAATAAAGGCTTTTATATAGGGGGAATGGAGAATGACGTCTAGAGGGGTGAAAGCGGTAGCTAGCAGTACATTACTCAAGGTCATCCAGTCAGATAAGGGCTAGGGCTGCATGCTTTTGTTAATTTCCTAGCTTCAGAATGCCTCATTTATCTTCCTGCAGAACCTGTAGTAATAAATGAGGCTCCTATTGTAACTTAAACAAGAGACATTAAAACATAATGTAACTGCTGCATCTATTCTAAATGTTTGCTAACTTTACATTGTAGTTTTTGATTATTTTTTTTTCCTCCTGTGGTAAGGAATTGGTCAGTGGTCCCTGTATAATCCAACAGCGGTCTTTAAAATATTCATAAGCCTTGACCAGCTTGAAATAATTGTGCATTGTGAAAATGCTGACTTTGAATTTTAGTCTAGTTTCTGTGGGCCAAATTCTGCCCTAATTGTATATTTTTGACTCTTAGCAGGGTAGTTGGGAAACAGCACAGGTGTAGCCAAGGGCAGGATTTGGACCAAATGAACTATTTAAAGTATAAATTCAGTTGTGGAAATTGGGGCGGTGGGAGGACTTTTTTAACAAAATAACTGTTAAAATGGGAGACTGTTCTCAATGAACCTGTTAAAACATATGATCAGTAACCTGCCACAATATATTAGGGCTCGCAGACCCAGTCTATTGCAGATCTGTGGATTATAAATTATTACATAGGAGCTGTTAGTAGATTCCAAAAATGGCTGTTTATCTTTATTTTTCCGTATTGAAGTGGTATTTGAAATGTAAATAGCTTTAATAAAGCAACCAAGCGAGGGATAGCAGATGGGAGGAGGGCCAGAAACATGTCCTGGTATAGAATGTGACAGTTTACATAAGCAGGCACCTGAGACACTGCATGTGTTTGGGGAGGTGGACAGTACATATTAATGTGACCCCTAAAATTGTATTTACATGAAACCAGTGGTTTTGGGTGACACAAATAAACCACACCTGAGTTGTTCTGTAATTGCAGCATTTTGTGGAGCTGCATTATTCCATATATTAGAAAGAAACTAGATCGCCTCAGACTGACCACCCCTTCCTCTTCAGTGGGTTCTAGAAAAGATGCAACTTGGGTTTCAGCTGCCCCTGTTAATTTCCAGTTGTACATGCAAGTGCACCCTGTCGAGATTGCAAAAATATGATAGGGAAAAGAGGGAAATCGAGAACTTCTTTTGGAACCTGCATACTGATACTGTTTTTATATTTATATGTATACATATATAATATATATATATAATTTATTTTTAAAGGAAGGGGGCAGACTGAAGACAACCGAAGGCCATTTTTATTCACTATAAGTAGCACAAACAATGTTTTTTACTCTTTTAAAAAAAAAAATAAAAAGAGTGAAGTGAAAAGCAGTGTCCTAGTGTAATAGAAATCCATGTCACAAAGAGCTTTCTACTTTACTTACTGCAGGTCCTGAATTTTGGACAGCCGGCTTTTCCTCTGCAGCAGTTGGTAGCGTCAACAACTTGAACCCTTGTAGATATGTGTCAGTTGTTGCAAGGAAAGCTACATTTTAGAAACACCTTTGGTTATATATTTCCATCTCTTTTCCCTTCATTATGAAGAATGTCTGTGTAAAAAGATATTATTTTGTTGCTATTGCTTATTCTCTACTGAAATCCCAATTAGTAGTAATCTGATATCAGAACTGATTGTGTGGAAATGATTTTCTGCTACTTTTATTCTTCTGAACTAAATCCTCCATCAAACTCCTAATACAGAGCCTGTCGAAATATTTTTCCTTGGAAAAGAATGAGGGGAACAATACAGAATAAGACACTTTTCTGAACATTCATCAGGTTTTGCATGAAGCATCATTTCATATACTTTATGCTACTCTTATTAACAAAAATCCCTCTAAAAAAAATGAGTGTAGTTTCTTGGTATCCCTACGTTTATTTTAGTTACTTATCTGGCCTCCATTGCTATGGTATCTGCACACCTCACAGTCTTTAGTGTAGTTATCCTTGCAACACCCCTGTGAATTAAGAAGTGCTACTATCCCCATTTTACAGACGAGGAAATGAGGTAGAGAGACAAGTGACTTACTTGACATCACACAGGGAGTCTGTTGCAGAGCAGGGAATTGGGCTGCTGAATCCCAGGCTAGCACCCTAACTATTGGACTGTACTTCCTCTACTAATAACATCTGATATTTAAATAAATGCCTATGACATGGTACAGGAAACAACGCTGGGCAAAGGAGAATGTATTGAAATAGGAATATCAGAAGTAAGCAGAAACAGTTAACTTGTGAAGTAAATTACAGTTTTTTTTTCATCTTTGCGCCACGAAAGCCCTGATTTTAGTAGCTAAAAAGACAAAACAGTAACAGGAGAAAGTGCTCTAGTAGACAGCAAGGACCAAAGAATTTAGTTGCTATGGCTGACATTTCACATACGCTAATTTTTAAACAAAATCTGCTTCAACAGATTGCTGCTAAAATTGGAGATATTCCTCACTTGAATAATACTGCGCCGCTGGTGGACCCCTCTGTCTATGGTTATGGAGTACAAAAAAGACCCCTGGATGATGGAGGTAAGCTGGCCATTTTTTGACAATAGGTATTTCAGATATAGCATTCAGGAATGTTTATTTGTGGACATGGAAATAGAGGATCAGTTTCGCATTTGTAGTAGGAATAGCCAAGATGACTTAGTGGATAATTTTATGTGTCGAGATTGTACACAAGAATTCCTGTGCTGTTTAGTTTTGCTCAGATAGTACAACACTCATATTTTCAACCGTATTTTCAAAACTATACATTCTACAAGGAATATTATCAACTTACTGGTTTTTAGAGAGATTTAGCTAAGTAATATAATTATTTAACATTTGAATTGTAAATGAGGTATCATTGTGTTAGGGACTATGTACACATAACAAAAAGACAGTTCCTTCCTGAAATTGCTTACAGTCTACATATAAAACTGTAAACGGCAGGTAGGTGATAGCACACGGTAGCTGTGAGATGATTATAACAAGTGTAACAAGCAGCAGTCACAGCATGACAGCTGATTAGGTAGGCATCTCAGCACAAGTTTTATAGAGAGACTTAAAAGAGGAAACTGATGGGGCTATTTCTTATTTCCTAGTGGGAAGGTTATTCCATATTTATCCATCACAGTATTTCTTAACCCTTTCTCCAGTGCATCTGGTGGTGGCCATGGTTTGAGTCAAAATACTAGACTAGATAGACCACCTTGTCTGATCCTTATTTTATATTAATATTCCATTATTTAAAATATCCTTGTGAATTGCTAAAAATGTTTTCCTGGCTGGTAGTTTGACTTTTGTAAATTTTTGCTGCGTTTCTGGTGCTACAGAAGTCAGAATGGATGCGTGTATCCATACGAATCTGTGTCATCAGTTGTGCACTGCTCTTGGAACAGTGTGTTTTATTACCTGCTGCCTTACAGCACCAAAAAGCTCTCACTTCCTTGTTGCAGCAGTTGTATCAAAGGGGCTTTGGTCTCCTTTTCCTCACCAGATTAGAAAACTAGTACTTATAGTTCCGGTTTTTTGCCTGACAAAGGTACCCTTGCTGGGTGATTCTTTTCCACAAATGTACTGTTCAGACTTTGAAATTTTGCATATAACCTTAACTTTCTCTCTCTAAATGTAGATGAACTTTCAGTCACTGGATTTTTTTGTGATTGGGGTAATGCTCTAATGTAGGGCAACACCAGAGCAGCACAGGGGAGGGAGGCAGGCAGGCAAACAGTCTCATCTTAGGGTTTCACCTATGGAAGGAAAAATACCCCTCCTCTCTGCTAATTCTCAATTGCCTTGGGAAATGGATGTGACAAGGTGCTGATAAGATGGGTGGACTGTCTCTTCCTTCTGAGGAATCATTCTGGGGCATGGGAGAGAAGTTCCTGGCCTGCTGTCGTCTCAGCTGTCAGAAGATACTCCTTCCTCCAATATCAGCCCTCAGTGTCCAAAAGGAGACCTACCATTTGCTTCCTATTCAGTTCAGTGGGATATTTCCTCTTGTGCACCCATATACACCCCCCCCACACACACACACAGTTGTTGGAGTGTTCCTGTGAGACCAGCCACCTTCCATCTGGGCTAAAGCATCATTTTTTCAGTGCTTCCAATGCCCTGCTATGAGAGCGAGAAGCCTGTTCTAATTCTCCGTCTTCTGTATGGCAAAACTGTGTTACCAACTTAATCAGTGAACTGTTCAAACCTGATGCTCTTTCGTAACCAAAATGGGCCTCTTCAGAGTGTTACTAGTTGCCTTACTAGACTAACCAAATCTTTTGTGTTTGACTAGATCATAAGTGCTTAGCACATTCATTTTGATCCAGTTAGAGCTGTAATAGCCCCTCTTTCCTTTCCAGTGGTTCCGTGCTTCATTTCCTCTGAAATTCAACAAAAACAAATGTCTGATTATGGGCATACATCTCTAATGAGGGTGTTCCTGGAGTTTTCCTCCATTCCAGAATTATGCTCACTACAGTGCTCAGTGTTAAGGCCTAACATTCTTCCAGTGAGAGTTGAAAAATATTTTACTGACTGCAGTGAAAGTAAGAACAGCCATACTGGGTCAGACCAATGGTCCATCTAGCCCAATATCTTGTCTTCTGACAGTGGCCACTTCCAGATGCTTGAGAGGGAATGAATAGATGCAGTGATCCATCCCAGGTTGTCCAGTCCCAGCTTCTGGCAGTCAGAGGCTTAGGAATATACGGTTATGAAATTGCATCCCTGACCATCTTGGCTAATAGCGATTAATGGATCTGTTCACCATGAACTTATATATTTCTTTTTTGAACCCAGTTATACTTTTGGCCTTCAAAACATCACCTGATTGACTGCGTTGTGTGAAGTAGTACTTTCTTATGTTTGGTTCTGGTGTTATGTGAAGGGGTAAATAACACTTCCCTATTCACTTTCTCCACAGCATTCACAATTTTATAGGCCTGTATCGTATTACCCCTTAGTCTTTTCTAAAATGAGCAATCCCGGTCTTTTTAATCTATCCTCCTAATCATTTTTGTTGCCCTTCTCTGTACCTTTTCCAATTCTAAACTTTTTAGAGATGGGCAACCAGAACTGCATGCAGAATTCAAGATGTCATACCATGGATTTATATAGTGGCATTGTGATATTTTCTGTCGTATTTATCACTTTCCTAATGGATTCTAACATTGTTAGCTTTTTTGACTGCCACTCCACATTAAGTAGATGTTTTCAGAGAAATATCCAAGAACTCTTTCTGGAGTCGTAACAACTAATTTAGAACCTATCATTTTGTATGTATGTTTGGGTTTATTTTTTATGCATTGCTTTGCACTTATCAGCCTTGAATTTCACCTGCCATTTTGTTGTCCAGTCATGCAGTTGTGTGAGAACCCTTTAACTTTTCGCTCTCAGCTTGGATTTAACTATCTTGAGTAATTCTGAATTGTGCAAATTTTGCCACCTCACTGTTCACCCTCATTTCCAGCTCACTTATGAATATGTTGAACAGAACAGGTCTCAGTACAGATCGTTGGGGGACCCCACTATTTTCGTCTCTCCATTGTGAAAACTGACCATTGATTCCTACCCTTTGTTTCCTATCTCTTATCCAGTTACTGATCCATGAGAGGACTTTCCCTCTTATCCCATGACTACTTACTTTGCTTAAGAGCCTTAGGTGTGGGACCTTATCAAAGGCTTTCTGAAAGTTCAAGTACACTATATAAACTGAATCACCCTTGTCCATATACTTGTTGACCACCTCAAATAATTCTAATAGGTTGGTCAGGTATAATTTCCCTTTACAAAAGCTGTTGACTCTTTGCCAACATATTGTGTTTATGTATATATCTGATAATTTTGTTCTTTACTAAAGTTTCAACCAATTTGTCTAGTTCTGAAGTTACTTACCTGCTTGTAGTTGCTCGGATCGCTTATGGAGCCTTTTTTTAAAAAAAAAAAAAAATTAGGTATCCTCCAGTCATCGGTTACAAAGGCTGATTTTAAGCAATAGGTTACATACCCCAGTTCTGCAGTTTCATGTTTGAGTTCCTTCAGAACTCTTGGGTGAATACCATCTGGTCCTGATGACTTATTGTTTAGTTTATCAATGTGTTCCAAAACCACCTCAATCTGGGACAGTTCCTTAGATTTGTCACCTACAAAGAATGGCTTAAGTGTGGGAATCTCCCTCACATCCTCTACAGTGAAGACCAATGCACAAAATTCATTTAGCTTCTCTACAGCAGCATTGTCCTCCTTGCATTTAGCTTCTCTGAATTGGAAATGGCAATGAATTGTCAAGCTTACTACGTTTAAGTGTGAGGGATGATTGTATAAAAAAGCTTATGAAGTTATGAAGCTTATAAAGTTTGTGAAAACAAACCTGACTTTAATCTTCTTACCCTTAAGTAAATATCAGTTGTATAGTAGTAATAAATTCTGCATGTTTACTTGCTTCACTAATCTGCCAAAATAAGATTGTGGCATGTATTTATGCCCTTAGAATGAAGAAATTAACAGACCAGTTGCATTGGGGAGGGGAAAAGAGAAGAATGAATCCCTCTCTACCATGGGGCACACACTTTATCAGTCTCTGGACTGGAAATTCCTGCATGTTGCACAATCACCTAGTCTGTATTTGGCAAGTAAGAAATTTCCCTCTGGCACTTTTTTGCCATGCCTTTTATTAAAGTATCCTACCTTTGATTTTAACTTGTTGTTGCATGCATTGTTAAATAACAAGATATTATGCAAAACTGAGCTCAATTATGTCAGGTTCAGATGAAATATTTTTAATTCATACTTTTCATGTAACTAGATCAAAACTGATAGTCACTTCAATAATTATGAAGCAGGAACAGTTCCCCAACAACATGGCGGTGTCTACTTGAGTAAGGATGTTTCTGAGAGGCTTCTGAAAACAAATTTCAGTCTTGTAGAAAAGCCTGGAGCCTGTCCATAATTCAAGCAAAATAATACTTGCCACTTAACATCTTCTAAGCATAGCAGTAATCGAATGCTTCAAAATGGTAGATTGGGACGCTGGCTGTTCCATATCCAGCATCTGGTGATGGTCTCGGCTGAAGCAATCTTTCATTAGTGGTGGGTGCTTCAGAAGTGGAAAAGATGTTGGTCTCTTGTGAGTGTAGGAGGTAAAGCCTCAGATATTCCTCCCTCACTTCTTAACATCCCAGTAGTCCTGATCATGTTGGAGGTGAGATCTATGAAAGTGCTCCATTTTAGAAAGAAAGCAAACCAGATAGCAGTTGGGTAGGAGTGAGGGAGCTTTTCATGGGAACATGTTATCCCAGACCTATAAACTAAAGAAAGAGCATCTTGAAAAATTTCCATACTTGTTTAAGTGTGCAAAGTATTGCACATTGGAAGGAATAATTTTAATTACTCGTACATCTGATTCCGTTCTAAATCAACTGTAACAACTGAGGAAAAGCTGGGCATCCTTATGGACAGCTCGGTGAAGACCTCTGCTTAGTGTGCAGCAATGGTCAAAAAAGAAAACAAAGTGTTAGGATGTCTAAGGAGTGGGATGGAGAATAATACTAAACATTATCCTATTCTATAAACCAATAAAGTGGCCACCCCTGGAATACTGTGCTCATATAATGAGCCCATAGAATTCACTGCCAAAAACTTAAGTATGGATAGCAAGAACATCTAGCTTTAGTAAAGATTTAAAGGGAAAACTTTAGGTATATCTTCTCACTTCAGGACCTAAGCTGACCTCTGACTACTGGGGGTTAGAGAATGTTGAAAACTGCCTATTACGTTATTATGTATTTGTATAATACTTAGCACCTAGGAGCCCCAGTCATGGACCAAGACCCCATTATGTTTGGTGCTGTACGGATACAGAACAAAGACAGTCCCTACCCCAAAGAGTTTATAGTCTAACTATAGAACAAGAGACAACAGATGAATACAGACAGGGGAGTACAATGAGCCAATACAGGTATGGTAGGCAGTGGTCTCATCACACCAGCAACCTAACCATTGCCAAGATTTTGTTGGGGTTCTTGTACCTCCTTTCAGCATCTTGAAGTGGCTACTGTCAGACTGGATGCTTGACTAGATGGCTCACTGATTTGGTCCCGTATGGCAGTTTTTGCATTTATTAAAATCTAAATCTGAATTGAAAAGTGAAAAATAGCATCTGATACAGGTGTATTTGGTTCTATATGAATTCTTAATACACTAATGACCAAAGCACTTTTAGAATGTCATCTATATTAGGGCTGTGGATTAATCGCAGTTAACTTATGCGATTAATTAAAAAAATGAATTTCATTTTAAACCATAAATACCAATTGACATTTATTAAATATTTTGGATGTTTTTCTACATTTTCAAATATATTGATTTCAGTTACAACACAAAATACAAAGTGTACAGTGCTCACTTTATTTTTGATTACATATTTACACTGTAAAACAAGAAATAGTATAAGTACTGTAGTGCGATCTCTTTAGCATGAAAGTTAAACTTACAAATGTAGAATTATGTACAAAAAATAACTGCATTCAAAAATAAAACGTCAAACTTTAGAGCCTACAAGTCTACTCAGTCCTACTTCTTGTTCAGCTAATTGCTCGGATAAACAAGTTTATTTACATTTATGGGAGATAATGTTGCCCATTTCTTATTTACAATGTCACCTGAAAGTGAGAGCAGGTGTTCGCAAGGCACTTGTGTAGCAGGCATTGCAAGGTATTTATGTGCCAGATATGCTAAACATCTGTATGTCCCTTCGTGCTTCAGCCACCATTCCAGAGGACATGCGTCCATGCTGATGACTCTCATTCAAAAAAATCAGTTAGTTAAATTTGTGACTGAATTGCTTGGGGAGAGTTGAATCCTGCTGTTTTACCGACATTCTGCCATATTTCATGTTATAACAGTCTCTAATGATGACCCAGCAGATGGTGTTCCTTATAAGAAATCTTTCACTGCAGATTTGACAAAAATGCAAAGAAGGTACCAATGCAAAACTTCTAAAGATAGCTACAGGACTTGACCCAAGGTTCAGGAATCTGAAGTGCCTTCCAAAATCTGAGAGGGACAAGGTGTGCAGCATGCTTTCCGAAGTCTTAAAAGATCGACACTCTGATACAGAAACTATAGAACCCAAACCACCAAAAAAGAAAATCAGTCTTCTGCTGGTGGCACCCATTCAGATGATGAAAATGAACATGGGTCTGTCCGCACGGCTTTGGATAGTTATCAAGCAGAACCCATCAGCATGGACACATGTCCTCTGGAGTGGTGGTTGAAGCGTGAGGGGATATACGAATGTTTAGCATATCTGGCACATAAATACCTTGCAATGCCTGTTACACAAGTGCCTTGCGAACACCTGTTCTTGCCTTCAGGTGACCTTGTAAATAAGAAGCGGGCAGCATTATCTCCCATAAATGTAAACAAACTTGTTTGTCTGAGCAGTTGGCTGAACAAGAAGTAGGACTGAGTGGACTTTGTTTTATTTTTGAATGCAGTTACTTTTTATACATAATTCTACATTTGTAAGTTTAACTTTCATGATAAAGAAATTGCACTACAGTACTTGTACTATGTGAATTGAAAAATATTATTTCTTTTGTTTTTTACAGTGTTAATATTTGTAATCAAAAATTTAGTGAGCACTGTACACATTGTATTCTGTCATAACTGAAATGGATATATTTGAAAATGTAGAAAACACCCAAAAATATTTAAATAATGGTATTGTTATTGGTTAACAGTGCGATTAATCGCGATTAATTTTTTTAATTGCATGACAGCCCTTTAATACATATATACAAATATAATTTTATGTAGTCAGACCTTGTACTTGTAAATTTAAGCCCACAGTGAAGTCTTACTGGCAAATCATGAACGTCTCCAAAATTTGGTTGTGCTGTTAAATAACCTCGGCAGCATAAATTCAGCTTCTGTAATGAGCTTGCTAATTCCTTACAGTTCCTTTCAATTTCATCGAAAGTTCCTCATTCAAATAGATGCTTCCCTATAGCAGGCATTGTTTGGTTTCCCAGCAGAACCTTTTAGAGGTGCTGTACTCTCTCTGATGGATTTTGTACACATAGACTTTGTCTACATACAGTGGATAGAAATACTGATATTACTCCGTAGTTTATTGGGATGCAGTACTTGAAATCTGGTCTCTAGCTTTCATAAAGTTGCATGTACTTTACTTGTCCTTGACCCCTTGTATATCTTTGTGATTTTTACAGTCAAAATGTCCTTGTTAAAAAAATTCTGCTATGTAAGACCATGCAAACAAAAGGAAAATTGACTGACAGTGCAGGGATAAAAAATAAGTGACCACATGCAAAAGCTGTGAAATTCACTAAGTCATCAAACTTGTAGGGATGGAAGGGGGAGAGGAAATATATTTATTCTTTCAGTGTTAATAATCTTAGGTTTTACTTGTAGTAGTAAATAAATCTTAAACAGAAATATGATTATCCCAGTAAATACCCTCTTTAAGTGTAGGATGAAAAGACTGTATTCCTGCAGCAAACTAGGGTCCCAGTCTAGTAAGCCTCTTCACAGAACTCCCCCTGAATTTTAAATGGAGACATCTAAGGCAGAGGTTCTCAGTTTTTTGGTAGCCCATGATTTACAGATGTTTATAAATGCCCAGCTCGCTCCCTACTATGACACCTGTGGACCACATTCCTTCCCATCTACAACTGCATAATATCCCTGAGATCTCTTCAGTGATCATGTCTATGGAAAAGTAATATTGGGAAAGTATGTTATATTTTTAATAATCAGTAGCTGGAAACAGGGACAGCTTGTGCTATGTGACTAGCCAGTTTTTCAGCACAGCACCAGTGGTCCATGGACCACAGTTTGGAAACATCACCACAAAGGGACTTTTCATATCACTTCCATAAACATGTGTTGGATTTTGGGGGGGTTGGTTAAACCCTGCTGGTAAGTGTCAAAACAAATCCAGTAGTAAAAAATAGCCTGGCTCAGGCATTGTTCTCTTTTTTTCTTCTTTCTTAATACTCTTGCATATTCTGTGAATCCAATTTTCCAGTAGCGGAATGTGGGAATGAACTGCCAGGGTCTAGGAAATCTTAACTCATACCTGTACAGTTCTGTAAATGGCTGCCAGCACTGCTGAGTGATGTAAGATTATGAAATTGTCTCTGAGACAAATGGTGGCAGTGCATTGGTCATAAGTTCTGTTGCTTTTATAGCCTTTCCTGGGAGAAGAGATTTGTCATAGTATTGGAAAACAGTGCATAAATCCCCCCTCCTTTTTTTTAAATAACCTTAATCTACAGTTTAGAGCTACTAAAATTGGCTGCACTAACCTAGGCTGTGGGTCTGAAATGGAGCCTGAAACAGAGGATTTTCAGTTTCATTATTTCCTTTCTCTGGGAAGTACTCTAAAATGTGCATGCTTTTCTTCACACACAGGGCTTGAACAGGGTGGGGGTCTAACTGAGAACTGGTAGCACAGTTCGGCAAAACTGGCTTTATTGGCACGAACACTCACTCTAACTTCTGTTTAATTTTATGTGGCACTTATATAGCACCCGTGTTCATAGATCTTGAAGCGCTTTGCAAAGGTGGATTATCCCCATTTTAGTGATGAGGAATGTGCACAGGAGGGGGTATAAATCGTAGAGTGCTCTAAAATGTAGACCCTGCTGACATGCGCTAAAAGATTCTTCATGCATGTTAACATATAGTGCTGTGTCAAACAGGACTACATCAACGTGCATTAGGTGCCTTTTAGAGCATATCAGCAGGGCCTATACAGGGTAGTTAGAGTGCAACACTTTAAGTGCTCTACAGTTTACACTCCTCTGTTGTGTGTTGTCACACTGTGTAGACAGGGCCTGAGTTGCTTAGATATAATGTCTTGCTCTTGTTTGCATGCAGTTGAAAATAGAATCCAGCTCTCATGACTCAGTCCCCATATTCTATTGGCTGCTACTGTTGTACTGCCAGAATATTTTTAACTAATGGCGCAATTTAACCATTTTACAGCATCAAACAATTTTTAAAAAAAAATTTGCTTTTTCAAAGGAAGAGGGGAGCTTGTCTAGTAGCTGCAGCATATTGAGTCTCAGAAATTGAAGATCAGACCCTGAACTTTGTCATGTCCATTTTAAGTCCAGTCAGGCCTTTGAGGAATTGTCTTGTATTCTTTAGTGACATAGGATTTAGAACTGGTGCTCAGCCTTCAGATAGAGGACTGCTGCTGTTCTGGGGCAAAGAGCGTTGGCAGGAGGAGATAGGGAAGAATCCTAGAGACATCTCCCTACCCCCAAAATGTTTATAGCCACTTCAAGTGGCAAAGCAAATCTAATGTTTCACATTATTTGTGTTAGAGTAGTGCCTATAGATCTCAACCAAGATCATGGCCCCATTTAAGTGCTGTACATACACATAATAGGAGAAGATCCTTGTCTCAGAACTTCCAATCAAAATAGACTAGAACAATGGGTGAAAGAGAGGACGTATTATCCCTGTCTTGCAGATGGGGAACTGAGACCAAGAGTCAGAAGGTTCTGTGGCAGAACCAGAACCCAAACCCAATCTTCTCTCCCCTCATTTTAATGATCCCTTAAAGATGCAAATGTTTCATTTATAGTAATGAGCACTTCAAAGGAATTGTAACTTAAGGAGTGGAAGAACGGCAGACCTCCCCTCCGGTTGAAGTTCTTTAAGGCTTCATTAGGGAGAAAACTAGTGACAGACTTGAGGAGGGAGAAGTATTTGAGGGAAAAATACACTTTAACCACCCCATCCCCCAAACACTCCTGACCCTCTTCAGTAAGTGTGTACTTCTCAAAATCCTAAAGTATAGTTTGCAACTTTCTATGCCTCAGCTTCTGCATGTGTTGCATTGCTGTGGTTTTATTCTTGTGAGGGATATTTTCTTCCATAAGATTGTATATTCCCACCATGCACATTAATTTGGTGGGAGGCACTGCACTGTTTTATAGGGTGGAAAATAAAAAATAAAAATCTGCATTTGTGTTGAGTATCTGTTAGGCAGAATTCAGTTATCAACCAGCAGGTGCCATTAACAGGAAATTGGGCTGATTTTATTCAGTCTTTCTTCTTATTTGCAGTAAAATGACTGCACTTACAGTTAAATTGTACTCAATAGATGTGAAGAGGGGGAGGGGGAACACATACGTGGCCTATCAGTGTTCAACCCCTTCCTTGCCATTAAGCGGAAGATGGTGCCCTCTGCGTAGAATAGATCATCAGTTTTTGGTATTTCAGTACATGCATTCTGTCCCAGACTTGCCTCTCTATTAGTCTGTCTTTCAGAGCAAAATGGGCATGTTTGAGAGAGAATGAAACTTCAGATTGTTGGAACCATGGGCTAATCATTTTCTCATGGAGGGGTAATTTTTGGGGGGGGGGGCATGGAGTTTCTCAGCATTTCATGTTCTTGGGTAGGGAACAGGGAGAGTGCATGTACGTGGAAGATGCAGGCAAGTCTTGTGCTTAAGTCATATAGGACTAGGAGGCAAGAAATCTGGGTTCTACTCCTCTGTTACAGACTTTATGTAGGTGCCTTAACCTTTGTGCCCCCCATTTCCCCTTAAGTAAAATGAGGCTATCTACTTTACCTGCATGTTGAAAGGGTTAATTTGTTTGTAATGCGCTCAAAATCTTTGGATGGGAGGCTCTCCAGATGTGCAGTACATTATTTTCATGACTTAAATGAGCTCTTCTGCTTGTCAACAAAACAGTATCTCCCCAACCAGTACTTGTTACAAAATGGAAGCTATGCTTAATTATCAGTGTAAAAATTTAGGACAGGTGGAAGGGTTTATTGGGGTACAGCTCTGTTTCTTAATCTGTTTAATATTCCTATCCAGTTTGCTAAGAGAGATGCTGAAACGGATTGTGTTAGGGAAAATGCTAAAAAGAAATGTGAAACAGCCCTGGCAATAATGGGACTGCTCTTTCTGCGACCTTGTTGGAATAATGTGAAATTGTGATCCATGGCTAGGGCCCCTAGTGCTGTGGTAAAACAAATGATGTCTCTTGCCCTATTATTGTTGTAAGAGTATTTTTAAACCAGCTTGGGAACAGGATGGTATGTTTCCGAATTTACTGAATAAGCTTGTATCTTATTTGCTCAGCCCTTCTGGGTAGTAGTATCTTTATCAATAAGAGCAAATATTCCCCATTACATCACCCAACTTTTCTACTGCAGTATTGATAACTCTTAAATTAGGACATTTTATATTCAGTGTGAGCGTATGCAAAGGCAAATCTAAAGGGGTCAATAACACAGCAGTTGTCTTACCTCTGAGCTGAACAGCATAATAAAAATATATATATTCTGTCAATATCTTGTCCAGGACCATTATCAAGATATTGACACACAAAAGAAATAAGGTATTGACTCTGCCTATTTTATTTATCTAAAGAGTGTGTTTGGTCACAGATTTTATGCATTTTTCTATTAGAGAGACAAGGTGGGTGAGGTAATATCTCTTATTGGACCAGCTTCTATGGGTGAAAGACAAGCTTTTAAGCTTACACAGAGCTAGTCTTCCGGTCTGGGAAAGGTACTCAGTGTCTCGGCTAAATCCAAGGAGGAACATGTTACAAAAGATCATTTTAAGGGGAGGTGGGCAGTTAACACCCCTGCAGTCAGGACAAAGGAGGGTTAGCAGGTCACAGGTTGTTGTAATGAGCCATAAATCCAGGATCTTTGAGTCCATGACTTGTAGTGTCTAGCAAAGTTATGAATTTAAGCTCCCAGGCTAGTCTTCTGAAGGTGTTGTGCAGGTTTCCTTTGAGAATGAGGCCTGAGAGATCAGATACAGAGTGATCATTCTGTGAAAAGTGTTTGCCTGCTGATTATATGGTGGTCTTGTCTTGTCGTTTTCTTTCCTGAGAGTTCATTTGAGAGCATAGTGATTGTTTAATTTCACCCAGGTATTTGCTGTTGGGGCATTTAGGGCACTGGCAGAGGTATACCACATGTTATGATAGGCATGTGAAGGACCTATGGATCTTGAAATGTATGTTGTGGGAGTATTGGTCATCATAAGGGTGGAATTGTCTGCAACTTTTGCATCTGTTATGACAGGGTGTTGCTTCAAACAACCCTCCAACCTCACGGTGCTCATCAGAAGCAAGGTCTTCACAGTCCAAGACATACCAACTCAAAGCAGCATCAGACCCTGCCATAACAGATGCAAAATCTGCACTTCTCTCTGCTCCTGTGATGACGAATACCCCTCACAACCAACGTAATCAAAATGGTCCTTCTAGTTGTTAGGAGCAAATGGCCCATTTCTTAATGTGTTTCACACAGGTGAAGTTTTGTAGTGCGTTTTGTGGGATATTTTTCCTACTTTGCAGTGGGACCCCGTTAGGGATGTAAAATATTTAATTGGTTAGCATTAGTCAACTGGTTAGCATTAGTCTAAATGGTTAACCCCAGGCTGGCCAGCCCGCCAACCCCAGGAACCCCATGCTGGCCGGCCAGATGCTGACTGGCTGGAGCAGCTCCCAAGCCCCTCTCCCTTTAATCGGGTAACCGTTTAAACAATATAATTTTAAACGTTTAAATGGATAACTTTTAAAACAATATTTACATCCCTAGACCCTGTCAGAACCTCCCACCAACATAGCTACACCCTCTCGCGGAGGTGGAGTTATTAAGCCTGTGGGAGAGCTCTCTTCCATTGGCTTAGAGTGCCTTCTACAGATGTACTATGGCGGCACAGCTGCACCGATGTAAATTTGTAGTGTAGACCTGCCTTGAGCACCTTTCCCGGCCCTGAAGAGCCCTGTGTAAGCTCAAAGCTAGTCTCTCTTCACCAACAGAAGCTGGTCCAATAAGATTACCTCACCCTTCTTGTCTCTCTAATATCCTGGGACTAACATGGCTACAGCACTGCAAAACAATACTCTTATTATATTTGAAGAATGTGAGGTGCATCCATTTTCTTCTTCTCATCAGCTGAGTCACAACTTATTTCAGATCAAAGAATGTGAAAGTTATCGCTAAAAAGTTTGGAACAAAATATTTATCACAGTTCAGATAATCAAAATGGTCTTCTAGCTGTGGAGCAAATGGGAGCAAATGGCCCATTTCTTAGTATGTTTCCTACAGGTGAAGTCCTGTAGGAAGCTTTGCAGGATGTTTTCCTACTTTGCAGTGGGCCCCTGTTTGTAATTGCACCATATTTTTACGGTAACTTCTGGAGGAAAAATTAATCTGGGGGGGGGGAGGCTTGAAACGAATAGCAAAAACACTGTCTGGTTGGGGGAGGTTAGTTGAGGAGGTGAGGGGTAATCCTAGATGAGCCACCAGCTGACAATGTAAGTGTGGCTAAAATGTGTGTATTCAGTAGAAATGTGATAAAAGGATACAATGTGGGTGCCACAAGGTTACTTAACAGACCTATTCCTTTAACAGGTCTCCGTTTAAGTGGGCTCCATGGAGCACAGATAAGAGATACAGAGAGAAGTATGTGCAAGTGATCTCTAATGCTTCTGATTAAACTAAATCTCAAAATCTGCTTTGGCTTTTTGATTTTTTTTTTTAATTTAATATGTACCAAAATCTGCTTGATCTTTACATTTGGGTTTAATTTGGGAAGCGGGGGAGGTAAGTTTACAGGGATTTGGGCTGGCAGGATTTTCTCCTATGACTCTCAGCATGGGGAGATCCAGATCAATTTCGTATCCTGTGTTCAGCTGGACACTGGATTGTAGACTGCGTTGATCAAGAAATCCCCTCCTGTTTCTTACCACATAACACATTCATTTCAGCCATTGAACCTAAATTACCATTTTGCTTTTCTTTCTTTTTTTTGATGAAATGGTAAGAACTCTTTCTGTAGGGATGAAGTTAGTTTATCCGTACTAATGCTTTGATTTTTTTTTTTTTTTTTCCCTTTTCCTCTCTGCCACAGTAGGTAACCAGTTAGGGGCCCTGGTACATCAAAGGTAAGCAGTGGGTTATGTTTTATTATTTATTGATCAGTTCTAATTGTTTATTGATCCACCATCTGTACTAGAGTGCTAGGAAGTCAGAGGTTGAGAACGTGGAAAACTATTGGCTCTCTTTTTCTCCAGACTGCAGTTTTTGCCTACCCTTTGAGACACTGCACACTTGAAAAAAAAAGCTCACATTTTTGTAAGGAAGGCTTGGATTTGGCTTCATCTACCTTTGTAGGACTGAGCATAAGAAAATGACGTGCTTTTTTGGCAGTGGAAGAGGAATCAGAAGTATTAAGCTGGCAATTGAGGTTTTTCTCATTTTGCTGGTAAAATATGACCCCTCGGATGACTTCTTACCCGGCATGGCATAGTGTGGCTCTAAAGGATGCTGTCTTAAGTCTTAGAGTAGCAGCCGTGTTAGTCTGTATCCGCAAAAACAAAAGAAGTACTTGTGGCATCTTAGAGACTAACCAATTTATTTGAGCATAAGCTTTCGTGTCTTAAGTCGTGCTTGGTTTTTAGGATCTTGTGTTTCTGTAGCGAGTGGTGGTGATTTCACTTCAGAAGTTGCCTCTTGCTCAAAGTCCTTAAATTCCAGATATGTTGGTGGCAGCACACTACCATCATAACCAATCCCCCTGTTAAGGGCTCAGCAGAAAGGGCAAGGAATGGCTATGGATACTTTCAAGCTCCCAGTGTTTAGAAGTGGTACTATTACACCCAGGTTGAAGTGTGATAGAACAGTTGGTAGACCCTTGCTGTGCCTGTTCCCTTTCCAAACAGAGGACCTCATTCTTTAAGCTGTCAACTAGCACTCTTTCACCACCACTAATTTACTCGGGGACCCTTTTATAATACAGGATCGAACCGTAGCATCACGCTGCTGTCTGACAGTAAGGGCGACCCATATTCTAACTCTGGTAAGAGTGGGACAATATAATGCTGCAGTAGGTAATCATGTTATGGATTAGGTCCTCAGTCATAAGTACTTATCTATGGCGCAGCTGGGGAAAAGTTTAGAAATTCATATTTTTATTCTTCCTATGGCTGTTATAATACAAACTGTGTCATAAGATCTCGCAAGAAGCCTCATTAGAAACCTATGCTGAGCTTCCTCCAAAGATATTTAATTGCTTTCAGGGGTGTCAAACAAATTGGATATTGTGCATTTTCCAATGTATGAAGAGTTGGGAAGTGTCTATCAAGATTCACTTGAATCAAGTGCTAATAAAAATGGCAAATGCCATATTCATTGGGGTATGTTTAAGAGGAGTATCGTGTGGAAAACAAGCGAGGTAATTATTCTGCTTTACTCAACGCTGATTAGGCCTCAGGTGGAAAACTTTAGTTTTTGGCATCACATTTTAAGATGGGGAAATTAGAGTGTCCAGAGAGCAATAAAAATGATAAAACATTTCATGAAAATTTAAGACCTATGAGGAACAGTTGAGAACTGTTTCTGTTAATTCCAGAGACAATCTAGCCAAGGGGAGGTATAATTGTCTACAAATACATGAAGGGATATTAGAGGGCGGCGGCCAGTTAGTCTCATGCAGTAAGGACAGACCAAGAAGTAATGGTCTTAAGCTGCATCATGGGAAAATTGAGGTTCCGTTTTAGAAAAAAGATTTACAAGAACAGACAAAGGAGGTATGGAATCCACTTATGTGGAGCTGATCAAGGGTAGATTTAAAATCTATCAGAGTTTAGGAATAACTAAACCACTTCTTCCACAAAGAAGGGGGTAAAATAGATGACCCTCAAGGGCTCACTTCCAACCCAAATGGTTTTGATTATGGCTGAAGTGTTTACTTTTCTGTACAAAACTTTGTACTCTGTGTGGCTGACTTTTGTGGGAGGACAAAGGTGGTCTACTAAACTGTTCTTTGCAGTGACTATTTGAATCTCTATTTTTAGGACAGTAATAACAGAAGAATTCAAAGTGCCTGATAAAATGGTTGGATTTAGTAAGTATCCTGGATGTTTTTGTTCTAAATTCAGTTTCTAAATGTGTGTTCTGTTCAAGAACAGTGCTTATTGTGGTGGGTGAGGAATAAGACTCACAGCTTTAGTCAATGCCACTGTGAATTTACTGGCTGTGAAAAATCTTGCCTATTAATAACATCTCCCAGTAAGGGCAAATTAAACAGGGTCTGCCACAGTGCCCTGCACTTAAAAACCCAGATATAAACTACCTGTTTGCTGGTAACGGTTTTATAGTGATGAATATGGAATAGGGTTTTTTGGGGTGTGGGGAGGCAGGGGAGACACATTTCTGAAGATGTACTGTTCTGGCAACTCTGGCTGTAACCACAGATTCCCCAGACCAAATTACAAGGTTTACCAAGAATGAGTCCATTTGCCAGTCACCAGAACCAGTTACTGCATTTAAGTATGCTATTGTCAGTGTGGATGGGGGAAGAGGGAGGAAAGAAATAGCGTTTAAACACTTAAAATGAAAGTTGAATTTTTACAGATCCCTAGTACGCTCAGTGCAGAGAGAAATAACTGGGGTGCACTTTCCTGCACGGATGGGTTTCTCTCTCCTTTTTCTTCCTGATTGTTTCTTCTTCTCTCCTTCACTTCACTCTTGCACCCTTGATGATGTTCTCTCACACTTCACCCTTATCCCTGTGTTCCTCCAGCTGTTCACTGTTTCTCCTTTCAAGGGAATCCTACTGCTGTCATGACTAGAGTCATGCCATGGCATGTTCCATAACCTTGGGATTCCAGCATGTCATCTCTTCTGGTAAAGGAGCATCACCCCAAATGCTGTGCTTAGTGTGTGAAAAGGGAAATAACCATCCGTGTTTACTGCTGTTACACATAGACCGATGGACCAGGATGTCCAACCTGAAGCTGAAATTGAAAACTCTTCCTGGCTCAGTTCAATTATTCATTTGTTGGTTTCTTATAAAGGAGCGGCACTCTTTCTCTGCCCTCCCATCCCAATCTTTTAGGGGGCCAGGTGCTGGCCATTCCGAAGGTAGTTCTGTAGTTCCATGAGGAGAAGGTCTGGGCAAAAAAGTTAGTATGTGGCATGAAGCAAAGAGGGTGATAAAGATTCAAGCTCAGACAGAAACTAGCGGAAGCAAGTTCCACAATTGAGGGCCTTCTGCTTAGAGAATGTTGACCCAATCATGCCTGTTAGACTTGGCTGACCTGCAGCTGTGCTCCACGTTACTCTTTGGGAAGAGTACGTATGACTGGCCGTGCATGTTCTCTCCCTGATATACAGTGTGAAACACAGTCATCATTCAGTGATGCGGGGGATCTAAGGGAGGCCAGTTTTCACTTTCAGCTTGAGGTCTGTTATGGCACTTCAATATAAAACCAGGTGTATTCAAGTGTAGCTCAAACCAGCAACATGCTCTTGAAGGAGAGGCAGTGAATTCTTTATTAAAAAAAAAAAAAAAGCAATAACCCAAATACCTTTGCTTATGGCTGTCCTGATAATTTTGCAGCCACTTTTCTTATCCGACCTGAGATTCAGGTTGTCACAGGACAATAACCTTAAAACACCTTTCCTGACTTGGCTCTGTTTAGTGACTTATTTTTACCTACCGTGTATTCCCACTTCAGTGTAAGACTTGTATGTACAAGGAAATACAATTACTAGAATTCAGCAAAAAATGTAAGGATTCTACCCTAACGTTGGCTTTCTGTGTACCAGAGTATGGGGAGGCCTGTTTTACAGTTTTGGAATACAGTCTCCCCTTTACTGCCAGTTGCAGTGGAGTAAAGGGAGCAGATCCTCTGCTCTTGGCTAGGACAACAGTAAATTGACACTTGTTGAACTTGTTTCAGTAATCGGCAGGGGCGGTGAACAGATCTCACGGATCCAGGCAGAGTCTGGCTGCAAAATTCAGATTGCTCCAGGTAAGAGCTTCTGTGTGTAGTGGACAAGTAGCAGGGCATGGCATTGAAATATGGCATGTCCAATAGATGTGGAGACCTGGCTGTGCATCACATTCATATGTGTTATCGCTGGTTACCTAATGATGCACAAGGGAATTCTGTTCTGGGACTGACCTCCATACTAACACAGAAAACAGACCTGTTAGCTACTTCTGGGAGCAAAATGAGGGGACCACCTCTAATCAAGAAGCAGATGCACCTTAAGTGTTAAAGGATGGTCCATGTTGTTCCCTACAGAGATGGGAAATGCTCCTGTTCAGGGCTGTCTTCCAGTGGCACTTCTTTGGAGAGATCAGATGTGGATTGTATTTAATTGCATAGACTTGTCAGTTTTTGGAAACTGAAATTTCAAGAGGTCGGGAGTTGCTCCTGATCGGATCCATCTCAAACTAAAAAGGAGACCGTACCAATCTGTTGTGGTATGCTGCGTATTCTTGCTTTGTACTATTTTTCTGTGAAGATACTTCCGTTTCCCCGAAGGGAAAACAGACTATGTTACTACATGGGGAGGAATATAGTTACTGCAAAATATTATCTTCTGGGTTCTTAATCTTAATTGGCAGGGGGAGATTTAAAAATAAAGGAGAGATCCATTTTGTCTTAGAACATGTTAATGAGAATTCAAAGATATCGAGGATCAACATATTTCAGTGTGCAAAGGGAACATTTTAGTGCTGCCCTTTGGTCACTGAAGCAGCTGTCCAGTTTTTTTAATCCAATTGAATTGCATGTAACAACTCGTTTACTAGGAGTGTGACACTTAAAAGAAAGCTAACATGGAATATATAGTTGTACTAAGTGTAGGAAAACACCATGATCATATCAGTCTAAGATGCCGCAGGCACAAGACTGAATACTCACGCAGGAGTGAGTGTGCAGGGTGATTGAAGGATAAATAAGATACTTCACAACTATTTGCTTTATTTCCAGATACATAATTATAATGACTTGCAGCCAAGAATTCAGATCAGGTGTAGAACCTGATTGCTTCATGCAAGTACTGTGTGTACTTTGAGGCTGCACTTTGTTCTTGAGACTGGCTGTCTCTAACTACCCTCTTACAACGTGCAATCCATAATGGATCATGTAGATTTTACTGCCTCTTTTAAACATGAAAGAGCTAGTTGTGTAGGCTGTGTCTAGGCTGCTTGTATCTACCTGCTTGGCTGACTACTGTTGGCCATTCAAGAGTTGTGAAATATCCAATCCCTGTTGTCGCCGTGTTCTTGTTCCCTTAACAGACAGCGGCGGGATGCCTGAGAGGCCCTGTGTGCTCACCGGAACACCAGAGAGCATTGAGTGAGTTTTGTTTTGTTGTTTTTCTCTCTTTCCTTTTCCTCTTCCTTACCACTGTGTTCTATCGGTGCTGCTATTTGGTTAGCCACAATCAGCAAATGTTGGCCTACAGAAGCTTTAGGGTCACCAGACTCTAGAGCCGCTTGGTCTAACACTGAGATGTTTACTCATCAGAGTCTTTTCCAGTTAGTCTGCTGAACCCACTGCAGAAGTCCCGTGGAATTTCACTTCAGAGTTGCTCTTAGGGCACTTAGGATGCAGTTGACTAACTGCAAGTTTCCAGGATACTAAATTAAGCCATTAAAGATCACTCTTCTCCCCTCCACCTTCCCACTGCTACTGAGATGGCCATCCTTCCAGCTGAAGAGGGGCTGCACAAGGCCCCCAGAGCCTGTCAGTTGCATTCCTGAATAAACAGGAGGTATTGCTCCAGAGCAGCATGAGGTCCATCAGGGTGCCTCCTCCATATTGCTGCCAGCCAGAAGCGAAGGACTGAACTGAATATTTGAACTCTGGTCCCTGCATGGTAGACACACATTTGGCAATCCAGCGGGGGTTTCTATTCTTTAGGCCTATAGAAAATTTAGGGACAGTGTTTCCTCCCTCCCCCTTCCTAGGAGCTGAGTTTGAGACTCTCACAAACCAGTTGAGGACCTCCTGCTGGGACTGGATCCAGGATCCTCAGGCTTACAGGAACACACTTAACATATGGAGCTGCTCTTTCTCTCCCCAACCTTTGGGTAGGTGGGTTTTTTAAAATCCATCTGGAAATCTTTGAGTTGCATTTTGATTAGTAAAAATACATAGGCACAAAGACTGTCTCTCTCTCAAGAGAAGACTTTGACTATTCTGTTCCTATGAGATCTAAGATGCTTAAGGCACCTCACGGTACCATAATTCTGCAAGCATTGAACCAGAATAACTGTAATTGGCAAGCACGGATTATAGGGCAAACAATATGATTTTTTTCCTCTAGCGAAGGATATTTCAGAACAAGAGCAAAATACTAAAAAGCTGTAATGCCTGATGAGACACTTGGGGAAAATGGGTAAGAGCAGATCTTCTTAACACCTAAAAGTTCTGAAATACGCAGCTAGACACACTCATATCCAGGGCTGTCGCAGGTGATCCCACTTTTTTAGACTTGTGAAACTGAATGAGGAAGAAGGCTCAATAACGGGAACATTCCTAACAGTTGGGTGGGTGATTGTTTTAAAAAGAATGAATGATTATCTTAAGTATTCATAAAGCCCTTAAATTTTGAATAAATTTTTTTTTAATGGAAAGAGTAAGGAAGACAATTAAAACAGAAGGCAGTTGATGCTCTGTTTTTCAATGTGCCCTCTGTTTTAATCTTTCTTTTTCCATCAAAAAAATTAACTTAAGGGCTTTATGAATACTTAAGATTGGTTTTGTGATTTTTTTTTTTTTTTAAACAACCAAGAATCCAACTGTTAGTTTCAAATCTGAAATCTACTCCTGGAAATTCCAGCTCCTGCCTCGCTTCCTGATTGAGGCCCAAGGTTGGGGTAATGCTCTGCTGTTGGACGCAGGCCATCAGACCCTCACCCCCTGAGTTGACACTCCCAGGGGAATGTGTCCTAAGGGGACAATTCCCTCTGCAGCGTGAGATGGTTGGCTGCTAAGTGGAGGAGAGAGGAAGAACACCACCCAAGTGCAAATGCGTGGCTGCTGGCCTGGCTCCATCCTCTTCAGTGAGGAGAAAGGGGCAGGTAGGTGGCAGCAATTAACATGAAGATGGAAAGCCACTGCCAGTCAGCTCAGCCATTATAAAGCTGCCAGGGAACAGTCTCCTGACCTTGTCATCCGCCTACTTTCACAAGCAGCACTTAGTCTCTTGCCCTAGCTCAGGGGTTCTCAAACTGGGGGTCGGGACCCCTTGTGTGGTCGCAAGGTTATTACATGGGGGGTTGCGAACTGTCAGCCTCCACCCCAAACCCCGCTTTGCATCCAGCATTTATAATGGTGTTAAATATATTAAGTGTTTTTAATTTATAAGGGGGGTCGCTCTCAGAGGCTTGCTATGTGATGGGGTCACCAGTACAAAAGTTTGAGAACCCCTGCCCTAGCTGCTACACGGCCCCTGCCCCATTTTCTGAACAGCCTTAGCAGCCCCAGCTAGGATGGAAGGCTGCAAGCAAACCCTGCCAGTGTTGCTGCGGGAGAGCAGGCCGAGAAGAAGGGATTCACCTGTGACTCAGTCAGATCAGAGGTGGTGGTCTAACCTGCTGTGTTAATGTGTCAGAGCAGCGCTCCTTGCCTGCCTCAGTCGGGAAGTGAGGTTGTGGTTACGATTTACAAAGATTGATATTAACAATAAAATTGGGAGTTTAGGCATTAGAGATTCTTCTTGACTCCACTTAAAATGTGGTACACCCAAGCTGTGGTGAAGCCAATGATTTAAAAATGTGTAAGCATCAAAGGTGTCAAGATGCACTGCTTCCTCCCTTTTCCACTTTTTAGAAATCGAAGTGCTGATAAGTGTTGTGAAGGGGAATTGGTGTTCCAAAGCGTAAAAGCCATTGTGCTAACCATAGTTTTCTTCTCATCTGTTCACTTCTCCTCTCCCCAAATGTCTCTCATTCCAGTGGTTCTTAGTTTCTTGGGCAGATGAAACGTTGTCTAATGGTTGCTTTCCTTGCTTCTTTTCAAAGACAAGCGAAGAGGCTACTGGGGCAGATAGTGGATCGCTGTCGGAATGGACCTGGCTTTCACAACGATGTTGATGGCAACAGTACGATCCAGGAGATTCTGATCCCGGCATCCAAAGTGGGTCTAGTCATTGGCAAAGGAGGCGAAACAATAAAACAGTTGCAGGTGTGTGAGATGTTTTTACTTCAAGGAACTTTCCCCCCAGCAAAGTTCCTCTCGATTAGGGGTTCCCAAACCGTAGTACATGTGCCACTGGAAGTATGTGAGCTTGGTGTTCCATCCATTCACTTCACACCAACGTAAGAAGGTGGTATGTGACCCAGTAGAGATCAAGGAAGAGTGCTTTCAAAGAAAGAGCCTCTCGTGCCTGCTGCAGGAGGTTAACATGTTTGTGTTTCACCTTTGGCGACTTGGGTTCAAATCCAGCCCTGAGTTACAAAAGGAATGAGCTTGTCCTCAGTTGAGCGCCTAGTGGATATATCTCTGCATTATAAGAGAAGCACTAGCTGTGGCAAGATGTATGCCCTGTTGAGGAGGGGCCCTCACCTGGCAGAGCAAAGGGTGTCCCAGGTCAGGATTCAGGTGCCCTGGTGAAGCTGCTTAATGCCTGCTGTGCTGTTCCCCAGGATACCTTTCATCAAATTCATCACTCCTGTTGGTGAAGTTGGTATTTAATCTCCTCTGCTCTCCCTCCATCCCCATGAAAACATCTGGGTGTAAATCAGTGTTCCTGGGTGTATTTTTTTTCTCTATTTATCTTGGTATACTTTACAAATCTTTAAAGGCTATAAAGGGCTTCAGTAATACATTTATGCCAAGATAATAATTGTGATTTTTGTTGAGAGCTTTAATTTTGGCTGTATCATCCAAAGGTATCTGACACACTGTGTAATTGTGTGTTTAGAGAGGTTCTTATTTCACTGTTACACCTGGCTAGAAAGACAGAAGTTGGATTTTCTGTTTGCAGTTGTCTCTGCACTAAAATGTGGTGTGAGAAACGCACCTCCTTGCAGTCCTGGGCTTAGGCTGTAGAACAGTTGTGGTCTTTGCTTTAAAAACAGCATGCTGGAAGGCTGCTCATCTGACCCATATAAATGTTTAGTGACCAAAGTTTGGACACCTACTGTTCACTCTTGTTTAGGGACCATGCTTATTAAAGTGTTGTGTGGCTTTTGCAGGAGCGAACAGGCGTGAAAATGGTTATGATCCAAGATGGCCCGTTGCCAACGGGAGCAGATAAACCTCTCCGTATTACTGGAGATGCTTTTAAAGTACAGGTATGGAGTAAAAACACTTCATGTGATTCTGCATAATTGCACTAAGAGACCCTTTAGACAGTGAAACTGTTGATGGTGCTTGTGAGCATGGCATGGGGTTAAATAAGGCTGTGGCTGCATTGTTCATTCTAAATATCTGCTAATGAAGGTAGGTGCTGGCACCCGTGCTCCAGATAAGACTCCAGTGTAACCAGAAGGTTTAATACTTCATGTAGCACTTGTAATCTGAAAGTAGAACAACTCCTGGCACCACAGGTTAAGCGTATTTGATATTTATATTGCAGTTGCATCCAGGGGCTCTCTTGTGTTAGGTGCTCTACTTAAAACGTAGAGTCATGACTTCAGAGTTTAATCCCACTATACCACCGGAGGTGGTTGGATGCTTCATAGTGGATGTTTAGAACTCCTAGTTATGGCAGTTTGTGCTTATCAAGTGCCTCTCTGAAACTAACGCATTTTACTAGAGGCTGGCATGCTAATCTAAATTTAGACCACTCTCAAGACATTAAAAGGCTGTTGCACCAGATAGCACCCAACAGCTAAAGTTAGATTTTCAGTTCCTGCCCAAGCATAGAAACAATGGGTGAGATCTTTCAGAAGCATTAGGCACCCAACCCCTCTTGATTTTCTTTGGGAGCTGAGTGTCTGGTTGCCTTTAGAAACACCTACAATGATAGGGTGTTCCAGGTCTTTCCTGAAGAACACTAATATCCTTTCCTCCGCTCCTAGATGTATCTAGCTAGTAATACAGCTTTGAAATTTTACGAATGATTCACAAACTACTTAAACTTAACATTATAAAAGTGTAGCTCTGTAAGACAAGTTTAAAAGCACTCGTACATTCAACCAAACTGTATTTCACTTGTCACTTCTATTCTGTCGACTGCCCCTCAGTCTGCCTTGCTGGATGTGCTTCAGCATATTTTCCATGTTCTTCCTGAGCAGTAAATCCCATGCAAATCAGAATTAAGGGATCTTAAACTGTAAACCCTTCAGGGCAGGGATTGTACATTTGCACAGCACCTAACAAACTCTATAGAGATCCTTGAGCATCTAACAAACTCTGGATGCTACGATAGTTGCACTTGGCAGATAATTCTGACAATGGCAGATTTGTATTAAATCTTGCCAATAACTTTATTTCTTTCCATGGCAACCTTTTTTGTGATAGCTACTTCAGAGAAAGGTTGAGGGGACAATCTCCCCTATATCCTATTAACACAATCACCAAATATCGGCAGTGCTGCTTTAGGTAATGCCTGGAGCCTAAAGTTTGATATGTAGCTTTAATAAGTAACTTCTATAAATTCTGGCTACTATAGGTTTGTTAGCAATGTACACTTTCACTAGCTGGGCTATATAGTAGCTTGTGAAGGGCCTTCAGAAACAAACACAAGATTATTCACTCGTGTAGGAAAACCTTCACAGATTACCAGGGTTGTTTTCCGGTGCTTACTTTTCAAGGTGTTTAGTAGCTAGTATTTCTTCTTTCCTTTCCTGTCTCCTCCTCCCCATCTTCTAGCGGACTTGCAGTTTAATGTGCCATCATGGCTTCTGCCATAGCATGTGTGGGTTTGAGTTCTGTTCAGCAGCAGGGGTCTTGAATTTCCTTAAATCCCAATTAAGATTGTATTTTAGAAACAAATGTCCGTGTTTTTTTTTAAAGACATTTTAAACAATTGCACATGGGGATCTTCTTCCTAAAAAGCTATCAAATTGTTAATGAGGAAGGGAGGATGCAATACCAAACAGAATTCCATTAAAAAGTGAAAGAAATCCCAAGTGAAGGAATTTCAGTCTGCTTAATGTAGGAAGCAATTCTGCTTGATGCTGCCTAATCATTGAGGCCCTGAGCATTAAGATGGGGAGTGGGATAGACATGAGTTAAAAGGTAACCATAATTTTTTCCCCACAGCAAGCAAGGGAAATGGTACTGGAGATCATCCGAGAGAAAGATCAGGCAGATTTCCGAGGCGTACGAAGTGATTTCAGCTCTAGAATGGGAGGAGGCAGCATAGAGGTATGTTCTTTTCACAAGTGCTGTGGTTACCTCCCTAGGGTGAGGGATGGAGACCATTTAACTTCAAACATTGCCAGTGAGATTTATTTCCTTCACGATACTCTCTGCCTTTAAATATATCGCACCCATCCACCAGAAGAGGCTCACCAGCTTTCCAGAGAGGGCATTTGTTTGGGCTTGCGGATGGCACTTCCATCTCTTCCAAAAAATTTTTTTGAAAGTGCCATTCTTGTAATGCAGAGGGCTAATTTTGATAGGGGAAGGGATTTATGGTCAGTGGAAATATTAAGGATTGAAAATTGCCCATACATTTGTGCTTAAGAGGGATAAGACCTTACAGCCTGGAGCTGCTTCGTTTGGCCTGGCATGGTACGTAAGCGGGATGAATACACCTCTTGTAAAACAAGTATAATATATTCCAGTTCTGAGTTTTTACACTGCTTTGCTTTTCCCATCAGGTCTCTGTGCCCAGGTTTGCTGTTGGAATTGTAATAGGAAGAAATGGAGAAATGATCAAAAAGATTCAGAATGATGCTGGCGTTAGGATTCAGTTTAAACCAGGTTTGTGTGAGAACAAAGGTCTGTTGCTTTCTGATCACTGTGTGAAGCAGGGACTGCCCAGTTTTATTGCTTAGTGCTAATCTACAGCAGCTAGTTTTCTGTCTGCTTGTAGTTACTTAGGCTGTGTCTATACTGCACTTTGATCGGTAAAACTTTTGTCAGTCGGGGGGTGTGAATAAAACACGCCCCAGCCAACAAAAGTTTTACCAACAAAAAGCGCCGGTATGGACAGCGTTTTTTTTTGTGTGTGGTTTTATTTTGCTGGCAGGAGAGCTCTCTTTTGCGGGCAAAGAGCAACTACACTGGAGACCTTACAGCGGCACAAAGCTGTTCCACTGTAAGGTACGCAGTGTAGGTATAGCTTTTATGTCCCTTTCTAACACCAATTTTAGAATGACATACCACCTTCTTGGTTCTTCATGCGGTTTCTACAGGGGTTTTCTGCTTGTTGCCTGAGAGACTGGAAAGAAATTGTATACACCTCATTTTCAAAACATTAGACACTATGGCAGCAATGTCTTGGTCTTGTAGCTAATTGATCCAAAGAATTGGATTATGGAAAACCCTTGTTTCCTGGCTTTAAAGTACTCCATGATATTCCTGGCCGTTAGGACCTGACGAATTCAAATTTCCTCTGGGTCACTTGGCTACCTTTTATCCTATTAAGAATATAGCAGTCTCTTTCAAGGTTTATCATGTTGCATGTGAAAGTGTTACCTTTCCACTATTAGACCCTTCTCAGATGATCAGTATGGGTTTGTAGGTGGGTTGGGGGAAGGGCTGAAGGTGTGGAGAAAGATGGCAGGTCTGACACAACAGATCTACCTACGGAGAAACCACTGGCTATGGCCATACGGGAGGGAAGCTTCATTTGGTGGGTGGGCCTTTTTCCCTTTTTAATTAAGTCTTTGTCACCTCTCCCTCCACAGATGATGGGATTAGTCCTGAAAGAGTCGCGCAGGTCATGGGGCTTCCTGATCGGTGTCAGCACGCAGCCCATATCATCAATGAGCTTATTCTCACAGCACAGGTGGGTTCTGTAGACTCCCATGAGGCAAACATCTATATTAACAGAGAATGGGAAAGGTAGCTATGGGACGTACATAGTAAACATGGTGGCATGACTATAGGCCACCGTCTAAGAAGGAATAGAGGGTATTGAGTAGGCAACTATGTTCTCTTTTCAGCAGGCCATTTGTGCTGCTACCCATTAGAGTACTGTAGTGTCACTTTCACAGAGTGTTTTGCTATCCTTGATGCCACTTAACCATGTGCTGGTTCAACTATGAAAGGTCTCTCAAGCACATCCATTTAGTTCTCGGATAGCTTAATATTGTCAGATGCTGAACTGTAAATTTTTAGTATAAGAAGAAAATGGTGAATAATATACTGCTTATTTACTTAGCTAATTTAATGTTTTGCTCATGATTTGCATCAAGCTGCATTAGGATGGTAACTGGGATTTAAATAAAAATAGAAAACAACATCATTATAACATTTATATTTGTTAAAGAAAATAACCTTAAATGTTTTGAATACGTATGCTTCTCTTATCAAAACATGTTTCACATTTACACCTAAATGATCAGCAATCTTTCTGCGGTTTGTCCAAGGCTATGGAAATAGGCTTCTGTACATTCAGCGAATCTTCTACATTTCTCTTTAGTCTGAGTGCTTTGGCTGTGATAGTTCCATCTATTTTGTCACTATTTTCTTCACAAATTGTTATTAGAAGAGGCCAGTTCTTCCTAAATAGATCAAAACGATCAACCACTGAATTCCATCATTTCATCACGGGGGGAGACTTTATTTGGATCCTCCTGTTCTCATCCGTGAAACTGAAGCAAGGTGGTTGTTGTTGAAATTGCAAAATATTTCTATAAGATTTTTCTTTATTCCTGGAGTTGTACTTAAGTCTTCAAATGACTGCTGCATTCAAACAGGTACTGCGCCCATATGTTACAAGTTTCAGGTTCCCTTCGTTATCCTTTAGATTTCTTCTCATTTTGCCTATATTTGCAGCATTGTCTCTGACAATGCTAAGCATTTGACACTTGAATTTTTGTTCAGTGGGTTGTAGCTTGCTGCTACTTTTATGTATTCAGCTGCATGGGCATTTCCTGGTGCATCAATAGTTTCTGTAGGATAGACAACCCCATCTTCTTTTGTCTCACAAGCACATATTACTGGATCATTGTATACATTGCTCCACCCATCAAGACTCAGATTAACAAATGTTCCATCAATATTTTTTTGCAAACTCTTCAATTTATTTCTCGTATACTGTATCCAGCAATGTCTGCTCTGCTAGGTGGAGTGTAGCCTGGTCGTAATGATATGAACCAAGTCAATGAAATGTTTGTTCTGAACAAGTGGAAAGGGAGAATTTGTTGCATAAACAAATCAAGACATTTTTTCATCTGTGGAGTCTTGCTAGAATTTACAGGGCCTGATTATGAACTCAGCTGTAGTTTTACTGGATGATGAACAAAGTCTGTCAATGAAAGATTCCCTCCTCCTGCGTCTGTTTGTACCACTCTTTTAAAGATCTAAAACTGGGTTTAGAATAAATTTATAGAGAAAATAAATCATAAGATTGTCAAAACTATTTTTAAACCCTTATCTCTAGCAACATACTGAACCAGTTGCGCCGGGTGGGGGGGAGGGGTATTTTTTAAATGTTGAAGTTAATACCTGAAATCTTTACTTTTAAATAGGAAATCTTCACCTGAGATGTTTTGATTATATTGAGTAATAAAGTCAGAAGTCCAGCAATAACAGTAAAAAAGTAATTGATATATACTCCCACAACAAACTAACATGCCAATTATCTTTTGAACACTCATTTTGAAATTCACAAGTAATCTCTCCCCAAAAAACACATTTATGTCAGTAATCTAAGTTATCATTTACTAGCATAGTAAGACAGGGTAGGCTGTCCATTAGAATGGTGCAAAAATTAGTCCGATGGTTCAGACACATCCACCACATCTTCAAAGACTTTGCCTTTTGAGGAGCACTTTTCATAATGTTTCGTTCTAACCACCAGACCTTGCATCTCTTTGTTGCACTGTTTAAATTTGATGTGTTCCTTTTTTTACCCAGAGGTCCAAGAATTTCTTGAAAATATTCCCAAATAGGGTCTTTTGTACAAGCTGCAGCCATGACAGGTTTTTTCTCCAGTTCCCTAGGGGTGAAATCAACACTAGCGGCTGCACTCCGATTCCCACAGCGTCCTGCTTTGACATCAGTCTTGCTCCTTTCTGGTTGGACACTCTGCTCCTTCTCCCTTGTTACATAACTTCCCCCACCAGTACCTCCAGAAAACAAAAGTAGTAACCACGGTCTGAGCCTTCTGCTCAAGTAACCCACGTGCCTTTTAGATTTTATTTGTTTAGCAGCAGAGGAAAGCAGCTGAGAAATTAATGGATTTCTGTTTTTTGTATCTCTGTGTATACATGCAAGGAGACAGAGCAAGGCCATTTACTTGAAGTACCCAAAACCATCCAGAAGCAAGGCCTGGTAGTTACTGGACAGATCAGTATTTTTCCATGAGCTGGTGAGCAAGTTTCCATGTTGGGTGGAGTCATAAGTATTTTTAATTTGAGATTTGAACCTATCAGAGCTCAGGTAGGGAGAAGCTATAAAATAGGAGTATGAGACCACCCAGGTGGGCTCAGTGGATGAGCCTGATATACATGATGATGTCTTCTGGAGGAAGAGGTAGGGTCCCAATGCCTGTGGTGACTTTGCCAGTCTCTTGCACCCAGTAGCATAGCCTCTGGGCCCCTACATGATCAGGCATTAATATAGCACATGGCCTGCTGTGCTATATTTATATAAAGCTTGACCTCAAACATTAGATGTTTTCCCTGAATTTTTTTTATATAGAAAAGCAGCCTTGAACTCAGTTTTTGACACAAGCTCATGGATTCAGCATTTTATTTTATATTTAAATATTTTAAGAGATTATAATAAATTTAGGCCTTAATATTTTGTTTACATTCAGATTTGATTTTAAATTTAGAAAAATCAAATTTTAACTTTAAAAAAAATTTTTTTAATCTATCCTCATGGTGGGTGGGGGGGAGCCTGGAATTGAGGGTTGGGGTTAGCATGGAAGACCTCGCTTCTACCACAACGCTTGATAAGGTTGAGAAGTGCTCAGAATGGCTGAGCATGAACTGAGTGCACAAAGAGCTCTTTTCTTCCTGGATCTTTTCTGCAGGTTCTAGCTAATGGATCTGTACTCTGGATACCCATCCTTATGCTGTTCTGAAAAGGCTCTAGGGCTGGAAAGCTCCACTACTCTTTGTGGAAGGCAGTGGGGGACAAAACAGCCTTTTGTGGCTCTTCCCAGTGCTGTTACTCATGATTTGAAAACCTCTTTACATACTAGAGCCAATCGTTTCCTCAGCCACTTCATCTTTGGACCCTCTGTGACATTGGCCTGTGACAGCAGAGGGCCTTTACTTTGCAGATACATGCATTTGGATTCTTTTACACTTCTTTGAATTTGGACAACGTTGTTTGGAGGTTCAAGACTATTTGAAGCAATGTGTATTTCAGCTGAGGGATTCCAGTAGTTCTCAAGGTAACTGGCATCTGAAAGGGTTAACTTTTGGTTTTTGTGAAGTCTTTGGTGCCAAACAGTGTACATTAATGCTAAGGTTTCTGGTTTGCTCTAAGGAAAGCTAGGCAACTAGCCCTGCTCAGATTGGAGCCCAGCAACTAAAAGGACTTTGAGTTTATGCATACCTGCCAGTTATAAAAAGATATTCTGTTTGAAGGCATGCATTTATATCTACTTGCTGAAATAAACCTACAGAATCAGGAAGGCAGCTGTGACCTACGTTAACAGCACTACTTTGAACTGCTTCAGAATCTCACGGATATAAAGGCCAGGCATTCCCTAGTTTAGTGATATTAGTGGTATTGATTATATCATGCAATTTAAACTCTACTTTGCCTTTTTTTTTGATGTGGTGAATTAGAAGTACAGGTACTGGGGTCAGGAAAAATACTGATGGAAATGCTGTTTTTTGGGGGTTTTTTTTCCCCTTCAAGGAACGAGATGGCTTTGGAAGTCTGGCAGTACCCCGGGGAAGAGGTCGTGGTCGTGGGGACTGGAGCGTCGGCACACCTGGAGGGATGCAGGAAATAACCTACACGGTGCCAGCTGATAAGTGTGGCCTTGTTATAGGCAAAGGTAGGTAATGCTGACATGACGCTCTGAGATGTAATCTCCATCTCAGATGGGGGTTCCTAAACGTTACTGGAGTGGCTGTGGTATTTTCAGTATGGAAAATGGTGGTTCAGTGGCCATGATCATACAACACAAGAGAAACCGAGTAAGCATAAGCACCCAGTAAGGCAAATGCTTTCTGTACGCATCCTTCTGATGCCTCATCTCTCACAAGTGTACATTCTAGGCATTTTTGCATGCAGAAAAGTCATACTCTGAGTTATCAGGCCAGGTGTACATATCGTGCAAAGCAGCTATCTCATGAAAAGATTTAGGTCCTTTTAAGGACCCTTTCTAGCAGAGTGGTTTAAAGAGCAAGTTTACCAGGGGACAGACAAAACCGATGCATTTCTATAGTGGTACCCTTTGTCTTGTATTTAGTTTGCACTCCATCGCACGGTACTTCTTGTTGGAGCGAATGTTGTATCTCCTTGTACATGGAGATCAGCAAGTGACTACCTGTAGCCAAGCTTATGTAGTCACCTGTAAGTTAAGTCTGTCTGGAAACAGCAAGATCTAACCTACCCGCTGAATTTCATCTCCTGGTGCATAATAGACTGGGCAGGTGCCCTATGAGTGCCTAGGACTCCTGAGCTTGCCTAGAGTCTGTAGTTCTCTGTAGTTGGCATCGCACTGCTGCCTAGTCATTGAACTCAAGTGTACCAAAGTAATGGAAACATTTGTGTTCCCTTTTTAGAACAGTTGTGTCCCAGTCAAACAATACCAAATGCAAAGGCGAAGGCTCCAACAGCAATTGTAACTTGGCTGTGTGTGTCTTCATGTTCATAAAGTGTGCACCATAACTACACTATATTTAACTGGAAACAGGAATAGAAATACTGTACTGGTACAATGCACCTGAGATAATGTTGGAATCTAGACTTAGTGTTGTAGTTTAAAAAAAAAAAAAATCACCAACACATAAAAGTAGTTCGTATTTAATTTCTCCCTACTCTTTAGAAAAGAATGATCTGTGTGCTTAATGTTAGCATTTAAATAGTCACAATTTGGCTTTTAGCGTCCCCGGAGTTGAGGTAAATCAAGTAGGAGTGGGTTCCCTCTTTGCTGCTGGCAAAGACAATTTTCTGCCAGGCTGGATTGCTGCTTCCCTGTTTCAGGCATCACTATGCCACAAATGTATCTTTGGAAATAAAAGCTTGGAATTTTCAGAATGCAGCCAGAAGTGTGGAGTTCTCTTAAATTCAAGAGAAGAGGCACTGTTTGTTTTTCTCCTTTCTTACTATTTTCTTCTGCACTTGGTGTTAATGTGATTTTGAGGGGATTTTGTCATGTGCCAGTGATATTTAGCTTCTCTTGTGAAGTGTACCAGCACTCCATACCAATTATCAGTGGGCAGGATGCATATGCTGTGAAAATCATAAAGGAACTGGCCTTCATTAAGACTTTTCAGATGCTGTTGTGAACGTGCTGACTGCTTTAAGAAAGTTCAGTTTTTGAAATTTAATTCCCTTCAAACCTCCCCGTTCCCAATCTCTTCCCCTTCTCCTCTTTCCCCCCCCCCCCAATAAAACCCTTGAGAGAGTTTCCTTAAGGCTTTCTAAACAGTTTCAGACTTAGTTTTTGCTGTAACCCTATTCACAAGAGTAGTGAAAATGTATTAGCAATTCAAAAAGTGCTTTTGTTCCCTCATAATTCAGAAAAAGCTGAAGATACTGTGCTCAGTCTTGCAACAAAAAATCCTGTCAGGACAGAGACCAAGCAAAGGAAAGTTATTCTCAAAAGCAAAAGTGGTAAAATATAATAATGGAAACTACCATTGCTATTTTAACTATTGCAGTAGCTACCAGTAACCATTAGAAAGTACAGAAAAGTAACTTATATGAGTTCTAACAATGTATAGAAATGTTGTCTCTTTAACATAAGCATTGTGATCTGGGGGAGTGAACACTGGGTTAGGTGTAAGAAGCTCCTGAATTCTAATGCTGGCCCTGCCAGAGTCTTGCTGTGTGATTGTGGGTGTAAGCCATTGTACTTTCGTTTCCCCATCAGTAAAATGGGACCGCTTACCAGAGGCTTTCAGAGGATTGATTATTGACTGTACAGTGCTTTGAACATTGGAAGTTGTGTAATATTTACTTACAATTAGTACTATTGGGGTATTTACACTTGTATTGTTCGTTTTTATCTGTTTGAGAGTGATGGCTGTAGCTGCATCTCCTGGGAGTCTTGGATAAGAAATGTATATGACACATTTTCAGAGCCTTCTGTGTCAGTCAGTTCTCTTCCCACATGCCCACTATTTCTGCATTTGTTGCTCTTTTGTCACCTGTATGTCAGTGGGAAGAAGAGGGGATCTTATTGCTAAGGTTAATACTCTTTCCTATGGATGGCCAAATAGGAATCCTCTTAAAACACCTAGGCCTGGCCAGGGATAAGGGGTTTAGCCCTGTGGCACTTGGCGTATTGAAGCTAAATTTCCAGATGGGTCAGCCAGTGAAACCCTAGGGGCTGCGTCTACAGAGAAATTAAGAGCAGAGTCCCAAGTTGGCTCTTTAATAGAAAATTTCCATGTGAATGAGATTCTATACTGTATCTGACCGAGAAGAAATCACTTAATCTTCTCATTATATTTTAACCATTTTCTGCAGTCGTTCGCTACAGTCATGAGGCTGATGTGAAGGAAGACTCTGGGAAATGCAGCTCCGAGTAGGGACTTGGCTTGCTTCTTACTAACCCCAATTTAAAAAAAAAACAAACCATATAATGGAAACCGATGTATCAATACAGCAGGGGTCACTAGAGCAATGTCTGTAAATTCTATTGGTTGTTCATACAGCTGTAAAGTAACCCTTAAAATCCTGGGGGCACAGTGTGTTTAGGATTAAAGAAGTTGGAATAAAGTTATTTTGACCGGAAAAAAATTATAAGTAACTTAATGAATCTAAAAATAAGCTGTTTTAGAATTGGGTCGTTCATGGTGGAGACTGAATTTCATGTAATCTAGGCTATTTTAGGTACTTATCTGGCCTCACAATGTTTAGTGTGTTTGTCCTCACAAACATCCTGTGAGGCAGGGCAATGCTGTTAACTCCATTGTTGTGTTGGGAATCTGAGGCACAGAGAGACTGAGTGGCTTGCCCAAGGTCACGCAGAAGGTCTGTGGCAGAGCAAGGACCTGAACTCGGGTTCCAGGCTAGTCCCTCACCTTCGGACCATCCTTCCTCTACAGGATCCGAAGCTGACACATGCATAAGCATCATGTCAACAAAAGAGTAGACGTTAGTAACTGCAGTATTCCTTGTTACCTTACAAACTTCCTTGAGGGGGTCAGAGGTGGAAGAGGAATTCGGGCCGCATTGTTACAAGCTTTGTATCTGCAGTGCATACAGTAACTGACCCCAGTGCCTTTTCCACATGGGCATGGTGAGCATTCTGTGGCTTAATAAGGAAAAGGGAAGGCTCACTGAAAGTTGTTTGGATTTTTTTCCTCTAGGGGTGGGTAGGTGCAGCTTTTCTTGTCTGAAAGACTTGGTGAAGGGTGGAGTGGAGAGCCATACAAATGTCAAGTGCTTTTTCTGTGTGCTGGTGCCTGGAAACAAACTGCAGCCTCTCAGGGGCCCCGCTGGATTTCCATGATAAATACAGCAATATTGACAGATAACGTGGCTGGCCCGGCTCTTGTCAGCTCTGCCTTTTAGCAGGTTTGATTAATTGCTTTACAATTTCACATCCAGCTGGGGGGCCACTCCTGGATCATTTCTACCCCCCGTCAGGTAGAAGAATGGAGCAAGCTGCCAAATAAGTCTATAGACAGCCACCATGCGCCGAGCGGGTGACTTCATTATGAAGGAAGGTGAACTCCTTCTGACACTGCAGCATCATGTTGGCTGCTTCATCTTATTTGTATGCTCCAAAGGCATAGTGAGAAGAGATTTCAAATGGGAGGAGAGTAACTTTTGGTGTGTCAGAGGGGGGGCAGGAAGAATTCTGATACCCAAGAATGTGCAGGAGGAACAAACATAAAACCTTTTGTGAACAAGCCTAGAGATAACTGCCTTCACTTGGTGTGGAATGGTAAAAGAAGAAGCTGATGGGAACCAGACCCACAATTAATAGCTTCTACTAAACATTTCTGCTCTTGGTAACTTGCATAATGAAATGTGAAATGCTAATTATGGAAACAATTTGAAACTAAATACACTGTGGTCATTTACAGCTGGGCAAGGATACCAAGTCAGAAGGGAAGATATTTAGAGCTCAGGAGAGGTTACACATAGCTTTGCTTTGATGATCACATTAGCATCTGTCACTGAAACCAAGTTCTCTTCCTTTCTATGCGCTCAAAAGTAGGCAGGCTAAAAGTGTGTAAAACTTTCTTCCATTCCATATGGCAGCTTAGTGAGCACACAAGCAGGCCCAAGCCTCTCGGTTTGCACACATGCTAACATGTTAAATGAAACAAAATTCTTGTTTCAAAACTCTCATAACTTTCCAAATCACAGCTGAAATGGATGATTTCTTATTTGGCTACACAGGGTAATCTGCAGGCAAAACAGAAGGATGTGGCATAAAAACTTGTCTCTAATCCCCCAAAATGCATCTAGAAAGAGTTAATTGCCTAGGGGTGACCCTTCCCCCCACAAAAGGAGGTATAGAATGTTGAAAAGGTCACAAGTTTTGCAATGAAATGAACAAATGTACTCAATGTCTGCACTTTGTCTTGAAGTTGTGTTCAGGGCTGGTTTCAGAAACACTGGCAAAAACAGGGAAGCTACTTATGGATACACTTTAATCAACTTTTTTGCTCAATTGCTCATTAGTTTCCTTTTCTCCCCATTGCAGTGTATGTTTCAGCTAGTGGCCTTATCTAGGTCTGTAGGAATCAGAGCTGTAAAACTCCCCCCCACCCCCTTTTCTCCAGTTGAGTGGCGCTGATCTGTAAGTTCTGTGAAATTCCAAAAGAAGAATCGAACCATTGTAACATCGGCTGAAGCTTTTGTTAAGCAAATTTCATTAAGAGACTGAGACCTTGCAAGTTTTTTCACCAAGTCAAACCAGATTTCATTAGCTCCACCGTGCCTAAGAGTACTCTTGTGACTCACTTATCTGAGAGAGCTGGTTCACTGTTCATATATATTCACCAAAGATGCACCTAAAGGACATGTCTACACTTGAAAGTTATTTCAGATTAAGGTAGGCTGTGAATTTAAAGCCTGAATAATTCCCCATGTGGACACACTCTTATTCTGTGATAAGTGTCCACATGGGGAGCTGTTTTGAGTAGCTATTGTGGTTAATTTCCTCATGTATACAAGCCTGAACTCTAGCTGTGAAGTGACAGGCTGGCAACTGAACCTTGCATTGTTCCAGAAGTGTGTGTAGCCATTTGTGCTGCATTGCAAGTGGGAAGTGGCTGCAGGAGCTGGTAGGATTTTAAGGAAAGCACCTCTTGAACATTGCATAACTATAGGAAAACTATCAGGCTTTGTCCTCGCTGCTATAAAAAAAAAAAAAAGAAGAAGAAGAAGAAGAAAAAGGTAATGCGCATTAACTGTCCTGCTGTCAAACAAACCAACCACCTGTTTCGGCAGTGAACATGTAGCCTTAAGTCAGTAAGAATAACAGTGTATCAGTCTCCATTACTTTTCTTGCAAAATAATTTCTGCATTTGTACTGATTAGCTGGCCCTAAGGGTAAGAGATGATAGTAAATTAGCAGGAAGAGTCCTTGTCGTTGGTCTCTATTATTCACAAGATATGTGCCCGTAATACTGAATTTGGTTAGCAGCCCAGCAAAGTGTGCAAAGGCACTATGGCACATACCCTTCTTCAGATGTTAAGTGCCATTGGCTGACCCAGTAAGAGGCAAAAGTCTGGCAAGTAGCAGCAAAGACTCAGTCTCTGGGTGCACTCATAAATAAATGGAGAGGGGTGTTGTGGGGATGTGAGCCAAAGTATTATGACTATATTCACTATAGTGTTTCCTTCACTACTTAAGGCAGGCACAAGGGTATGGGGAAAATCTATTCCAGCTGTAGGACGTAGCTTTTGAAATCGTGATAATCCTCTCTATATAAATGAAAAATAATGAGTTTTATGTTTATCTCTTCTCATGCCTTGATTTCTCTTTTCTGTAGGTGGAGAGAACATCAAGAGCATAAACCAGCAGTCAGGAGCCCACGTGGAGCTTCAAAGAAATCCACCTCCCAACACGGACCCTAGCGTACGGATATTCACCATCAGAGGAGTTCCCCAACAGATTGAGCTTGCTAGACATCTCATCGATGAGAAAGTTGGTGTAAGTGTCATGTGGTATTGCTTCTGAATTGGTTTTAATTGGCGTTGACTACTTTTACTGATAAAGGTTCGGGTAGGCAGGGGCACAAACTTCTGTATTCTGTGCTATGTGTTTGTGGTGTTGATAGTCTGGCTTCAAAACAACTTGCTTGTAAGCAGACAGCCTGAAAAGCCTGAACTGGCCCTCCGGTAGACCTGGATTAATATGGATGGATTTACTGTAGCCTGGAATGTTTCTCCCAGAAGCCTGCTTCAGTAATCCAGTGTGGTCTGCTCAGTAATGGATGGAAGATCTAATGCTTTGCTAGAAGAGATCTTGTGGGATACCAGAAGGATGTCTAAAATCAGATTTGGGGGAGAAGGCCGAGTTACGTTGCTACTTGGGGATTACAGAAGTGCACAAAGGGGATGGCAGGACAGACTGCTGTTACAGTAGTGGTTCTATGATGGCTCTTAACCTACCTGTTAACAAAGCCATGGCTGTTGCAGTGTAATGGAACCAGGCCAAAGAACCTAGTCAGGTGAGACTTGGGTAAAGGGAGGTGAGAAAATACTGAAGTGGGACCTTGTAAAACTGAGAAAGCAGCCTTTATCCTGAATCCCTTGACGAGAGAGTTTTTGATCTTGGAGTACATATAGTGAAACACTTTCATACATTCCTAAGTCCCATTGGCTTTCAGTGAGACACTTAGGAGCCTAAGTGGTTTTCAAAAATGGGCTCCCAATTCACTTAGGCACTTTTGGGAATTTTACACTTTCCGAATTGGTGCCATGGGTTCTGTGGTATGTCCTGTGCTGTCTAGTCCCTTTTCTTACTATTCTACACATAGTGACTGGGTTTTTGTTTTTGTTTTTTAAAATGGTGGAAGGGATTATAACATTAAGTGTTTGTGGATTCTGTGACAGGGTACCAGCATGGGTGGACCTGGCGGTTTTGGTCAAAATCCTTTCAGCCAAGCACCTGCTACACCTCATCAAAAGTAAGTTTCCACAAGTCCTTTGGACTCTAACGTAGAGAGCGTGAATGTGAACATTTTAGATTGAGACGTGAAGGTTTAAGAATAAGTGAAAACTTGTAGAAAGTCAGACTGAAGACTCCAAAATCCAAGGATGAGTGAGATGAAGCTTTGAAGCCCAATTCTAGAAAGCTCCTAATTGGAGGTGCCGGTTCCTGCCACATCTAAGAACGCCCACCATCAATGCGGCAAGGGTGTGGAAAGAAATTTAAATTAGCAACAGATACTGTCGGCCTCAAGTTTGAGTGAGGTTTGATGTGCCCTCCTTTCAGCTCTACTAATAGTAACTTAAGGAAGGCCTTCATGCTCTCTTCTCCAGTATTGGACCGGTCAGGAGTTCCCCCTATTTTTGCATTAATTCTTGCCTTAGCAGCTGCTGACTCCTAATAATCATTTTGATGCTGTTACTGTTTTTGTGCATATGATCTATTAAGAAAATGTCCTGTCCATCTCCTTCAGTGTATGGTATTATAATCCACAGTGGTCCTCAGGCATTCATGACACAGGGTTGGGGCAGCACCTACCAGACGTGGCAACAGCCTGGACAGCAAGTCCCAAGTAAGTGGTTAGCATTTTGGTTTGAGAAAAGTCAAAAGTTAATCTGCAGTCCACACAGGTACACAGCTGCAGGTCTCGTGAGACCACTCGTATGGAAGATGGTAGAAGAAGTTACACAATTAAAGAAGTGCATGCAGGTGCACCCTGGAGTAAGGGATCAATGCTCCTGATTATAGTAGTGTAACATAAATCGAAGGCGCACAGAAAACCTGTTATAAATCGCTCTTTGCTGTTAGCTGCTTGTTTTAAGCATCCACCCCTCTTTCCTGCAGGAGCTTGGACTCCCTCCCTGCTCCCCCCTAACAAGACCCTTCCCACCTCTCTAGACTCTCTCTCCTCCTGCCTTCCCCAGCTGAGCACTGGACAGCACCATTCCCTCCCACTAGCCACAGCCTGTCATTAGCAGCCCACCTCCTTTCTGCTCCTGACTGCCCTGATTCTCTTTGCTATTCACCTGCTCTCCCGATGTGAGCTGCCCTCACCACTAGTTTCGCAGCCTGAAGGAAAGGTTGGGATTTTGGTAGGAATGAATGAATGGAGAGGAGAGGGGGTTGGATGGGAAGGAGGAAGACGGTAGGATTAGCTCCTGTCCTAGTTCCACCTCCCTGTGACAAAGAACACCCCCCCCCCCCTTATTGGAATAAAATGTCCCTGAAAGGTTGTAAGTACAGACCAGCACCCAAGCTGTTAAATGCTGGGAATTAGTCAGCGCCTTACCAATTAAACAAGACAAGTAGGTCACATGGTTAAGAGGAAACTACATAAAGTTGTACAAATTCATTGTTGGTCAGAGTTCAAAAACTTCTGTCCTTCACTCCAGTCAGCAGGCCAGAAAAGCAGATCTGCAGCTGTTTGTGTCCTGGACCTAGTGTGCTGCCGAGGTGCCTGTTTCGAGCGGCTATTGCTCCGAGCCAGGCGGCGTTTGACCTCCTGATTGTTTAAGCCCCCAACCCGTTCAGATTAGGAGAACAACAGGCCCTCCTTAGTGTAGGTGGCTCCAGCAGTGCCATTGTGCTGCGTGTCACTCCGATACATGGAGCAGTCGTTCCATGCAGACACCAGCTTCAGTTTGTCAGCAATCCCAAAGTTAATATTTTCCTCTTCTGGTAGAGATGTTTGCACTTTAACTCTCAACAGAGGCCTAAACTTTCAGACCAAGAGGCGGCTACTTTCAGAAACTCCTTATGCCTTCCCTCAGCCAAAGGTGAATCGGTTCAGAAACTCAATACAGTTCTCTTCACCTGTGTTGGAATGATGTGGGGTATTTCAGGTGTTAAGAGAACGTTCTGTACGTTTTTAAATACTTGAATAATTTAAGTTTTAAAAATAAGCCTTTCAAATTTCTCAGGAATGGCCAGCGTCTTTTTACGTGTTAAGTTTGGTTCAGAAATAAGAATCTGAAAACTGGCTGCTGCCTGTAGCATACAGTTTCCCACTAGCAGACCAGCTCAAGATGTAGCACTCCAGCTATACATACCACCTGGAGAGCTGCACAGTGATTATAGGTACAGCTGTATCCATATTTCCAAGATCAGAGACTAAAATTTGGTGCCATGGAAACCATAACTCTGAATATTCTGCAACTTGTTCATGGAAATCCCCTGCCATGGTGCATCATTAACTTAACATTTCTAATACATATGCTACGATAGCGTAAAGGGGCCCCACTTGGGAACAGGGGCCCATTGTCCTAATCTCCGTACAGACACTTTCAAAGGCAGTCTATGCCCCAAGGAACATACAGTCTAGGAAGCATTGTAGATAATTACAGTGGATATGTAGTTCAAGTAGCATAAAATAGAGTGATGCAAGCACCCAAATGTACTCCTTCACCAGGTAGCATTATAGTAAAGTACTAATGGTAACTAATGTTTTCTTTACTTTGTAACACCAGAAATATGTTGCTTGCAATTATTTTCAGTTTGCTTTGGGTCCGGGAGCCTGTCCTGGGTTTTAGAATCTGTCATAACTGTCTGACTGAAAGATCAAACGCCGTGTCCACAATACACTCTTTTCTGCATGGGGAAAGCAGTTAATACAACTCTGCTAACCTGCTAACATTACTTGAATGACGCAGGGAGGGGTACCATTAATATCTTAGCTCAGATCCCAGGACAGGGGAGTCGTCGGGCAGGCTTCTTCACCATTCTTGTATGCTGGAGGCTCTTATCTTTGCCTTCATGTAAAAAGGCTTTGGGTGTGCTTCCTTTTACATTTATGAAACATGCTGTACTTGCCTGAGGGTGTGTACATTTACACACACCCCCTCCCCGATTAACTTATTATTTTGCATGAGAACAAGGGGAGTCCTTCCCCACCAAAAAAAAATCTGTACCAACTTTGCTCTCCAAGAGCAATTATTTACAAAGGAAGAATCCTCTCCTAAAATAACCCTCCAGTACATCTCCCATCCTTCCTCAAGCAAAGGTTTGAGAAGAGAAATGGGTTTTGCACCAGCCTTGAAGGTCAGCAGACTTGGGCTATGAGCCGATGGGATAAGTGAAGGCTGTTCGTTGGCCACCCTGCCACCAGCCCCTGATGTTCAGATTTGGGGCCTGTTTGCATGCCGAAGTCACAATGGCACAAACACCAAGCCAGACACGGATGGAAAAAGCATGCATCCTCCCCCACCCCCCAAATGCCTCCTGAGGTGTCCAAACTGTAAACCCTTGGACAAACCCTTCACCAGCTGGGGTCCGTATCACCCCTGCCGTGCTCTGGGTCAGATGTCTTGCATCGCTGCTCTTAAACCTGGTGGGAATGTTGGCTGTTCCATTCCATATCCACTTAGAACGCTCCATGTTCCTGTTTATAGCCAGGCACACTCTGAAGGCAGTCTTGGTAAAGAGAGAGGACAGACAAGATAATGCTGTGCTTTAAGCAGACCTCACTGCTTTCTTCTCCTGCTGCAGATCACAATGGTACCCAGTCAGGCCAGGTGGAGTTCACCAAGGCGTGGGAGGATTATTATAAGAAACTAGGTAAATACCTGTCTCCTACATCTTCTTGTTTTTACACACAAAGTTTTATCTAAAATCAGCTTCTGACCATTTCCTTCCCAGTCTGTTCTAAAGCAAGTGTCACAGCCTGGTTTCCATGGTCTCAGCATTGTCAAAGAGCCAGATGAATCACTCTTCAGAACAGACCTCCTATGAGCAAATTCTAGAATGTCCCCCCTCTTCCCTTTCACCAGCACAGCCCCCGTCGTGAGAGGAGGGGCAGACCCCCCCCAACACTACACATGTATTTAGATTTTAATTACTTCTCCCCCATCTTAAATAAATTAACTGGCCGGGTAAAACATTTTGCCGTGAAATGTATTTAGTGGCGTGTCCTTTCAGCCCACTGCGGACTGTAATTCTCCTAGAAGAAAAGGCATTGAAGGAGGTCCTTTGTTGGCATTAGCAGGTGGACAGTCAAGGCAGCCCTGACCTCTGCAAGAAAAGGTCTTGACTTGTAGCTTTGGTCAAGTCTTTTAACCCGCTTTTATGCCCCTGGACAGGACACTGCTGCCCTGTTTCCTCCACCCAATTCACACTTTCAGTGTATTATGTTCACCCTTCCCCCAACCCCTGCCACTTCAAAGCGCTCTCCAGCCTGTGTTGCAGTGCAGGGCAGCACCCAGAATTGTGTATGGAGAGTGAAGGCAGTTAGATGGCCAGGAAGAGCATGCTTCCATTTTTTTTTCTTTGTGCCTCCCATCCTCACCCACCAGTCTAATGCATGCAGTGGCTTTCGTGTAGCGCTTATGCATTTTAGACTGCCTGGCTTTCCTTGCTCTCTAACTAGCACATTGTCTGTATTGCTCTTTAGTTAGTCTGCCGCATGATTTTCCAGGTCCTGTGCATTAACCACAATGGTATGGGTAAGGGGGGGTGCCCTGGGCCCAGGTGGCTAGCTTCTCCCCTTGTTGAAGCTTAGACATGCTGAGCCCATTAATTGGATTGTTTGACTTTTTTTTCCCAGAGGGTTCATATGTTCTCACTAAAGTGGCTGCAGAAATGTTTTATGAAATGATTGGCTCTCTTGTGAGAGACCAGGTAGGGGTGAGGTAAAATCTTCTATTGGACTGGCTTCTGTTGGCCAGAGACACCAGCTTTCATGTCTTCACAGTTTTCAAAAACAGTCTGCATTCATTGCCAGCATATGCCTTACAACAGGGTAGCGCCGGTGTGTTCTGGGACTTCTGGAATAACTTGTTCCACAGTGTGCATCACTGTTGCTGGAAGCAGGTCTTTTGGATAGCTTCCAAATGCAAGGCACAGAATTGTGGGATGGCATTGGCCATGCTACAGAGGTTGCGGCTCCCTTGCCACACTTCGACCAAACCAGGATAGGCTGCACAGGCTCAGTTAACACTGAACTAAAGACTGCGTCCCAAGTACTGCAACCAGCTGGCGTGCCAAGCACCTGTAAGGTGCATGGGATAGCTGTTGTGTGTGGATGCAGGGTGTCAACAGACCCTGCAAACTAGGTATTCTAAGTGATGGCTCTTTGCAGTGTGCTTTCACCGAACGAGCAGGGGCTAATCTAGTCCCTCAGAGTCTGTTCTGAGACAAACACAAAGAACAGCATAGTGATCTCAAGCTGGTTCCTTGGAAGCTCTGTCATCGGAGCGTGGCTTGGCAGAAACTGGGTTGTCAACATTTTTTTTCCCATCCCAGGTCCCCCTTTTTTGAATGTGAATTTAACTGCCAAGGACACAGGCAGTCTTGCTCACTGGCGCAAGCCAGTGCTGTTCAGTCCTCCTCCTCCATCATGGTTCTGCCAGTGCCCTTCAGTTCTCCTGTAGTACCAGGTAGTAAACATTCTCCAGAGGTTGCCAGTTATGTCATAGGATGGCTTGCACTGCTGGCTAACTATTTGTCCAGCAAAGTCAATTTGGCTTCAGCTGGTCACCACAGGTAGGAGACTAGTGTGTTGCTCCCTGAGGAAAGGATTTAAATGGAGACAACGCAGGCATCCTTACTCTTTAAAATAGCTCTTCCCAAGCGAAGAATCCCACCTGTTGTAGCAAGGTGTGAAGAGGAATGTTGAGGGCATGGGCAGTAGACTTAAAGCCAGGAGCTGTCTGTTGGGGAGATCTCACTAGCTAGAGACTTGTCATCTGTTCCTTATTGACATGCCCATTGTTGTCCTCTTTGCACAGGCCAACAGAGCCAGCAGCAGAACAGCCAGCCTGATTACAGCAAGGCGTGGGAGGAGTATTACAAAAAACAGAGTGAGTGAAACAGGGCTGCTGGAGATGAATCCACTCTTGTTATAAACAGAGTTAGCTCTAATCCATTAACTTCTCTCCACCCCCTTGCATTACAAGGTCCCCTTCCCTTACAAATCCCTTTTTGTGCCCTCCTGTTGGCGAGGGTGCGTGTAGTTCTCCCACAGAAAGCTTTAAGTCTCGCTCGTTACTGCACCATCTCAGGGCAAGGTGAGGCCAATGAACTGCAGTCCACAGTGGACTGTTTGTTCCCTTTCAGGTGCACCTCAAAAAGTTGGACTGTATTAGGAACATGTTTGCACATGTACCCGTGCCTGAACGTAAGAACTGACAAAGGGCCTGAAGTGGGGTGGGATTGGCTCTCCGAGATACAAGAAAAGCTCTACACTTTGGGGGGGTGGGGTGTCTTCTCGTTGACATTTCAGAGGAATGCCACTCTGGCATCTTTCATGCCCTAGCTTCTGGAGCTATTGGATGTTCCTCAGCTGGAGGACTCAAAGGATGAACAAGCACAATTTCAAAGCCAAGTACCCCTGAACAATGGGAATAATTGTTATGCTTTCAAAGTGCCGCACCAACTATAACCTGCAAGTCTGCTTAAAACGTGTCCTGTTCTGTCCAAATGGCAGGTGGTTGCTGCTGCTGTATTTTCAGATGTCTGCTGTATTTAAACATCATAAAACAATATCCTAAGTGTATGTTTGTTTGCTTGCTCTTGCTGGTGCTCGACTACCTGTGTTTCCTTTTCGTCATTCAGGTCACGCCGCCAGTGCTGCTTCTCAGGCAAGTTCCCAGCCGGACTACACAATGGCGTGGGCAGAGTATTACAGACAGCAGGCTGCCTACTATGGGCAAACACTAGGGCAAGCTCAGGCCCACAGCCAGGTCTGTATTTCTGTCATCTGCTGCTGTTGCTCTTCGGAGGGGTTAGTGTAGTTTAGCATTACCCCAGGGTGGTGAAGGCCCCACCATGGGGATAGGCAATAAAGCTGCCTTGTTGTCTGAGACACAACCAAAGAGGGCAATCAGCTAACTGCAACCCACTATGCCTCTTTATGGGAAGCTTAGTACCTAACTGAGGGCTTTCGTGGGCACTTGCATCACAATCCACATGCTACTATGATCTCTGCATTTCAGAGCTAATGGATGTACCAGCCTTGCACCAGGGTGCACATCCAATTTGCAGGGTCACGTCCACATGCAGACTTTGACTTTCATGAATGTTGGGTATCCTTGTGCGTGGGTTAGGTGTTTGCAAAAATACACAAATGCTTCAGAAAAGCTGGCCTGCAGTTCTAGTGTTCGAACAGGAAAACACATAGTTGGAAGAGTGATTGCACTGTGCGTATATGGTCGCTAATTCCATATCTACCTTATCTGTCACTCAAGCCCTGCAGTTCAGTTGTCATCTTTCCCGTTGAAGTTTGAGTAGGATTCATTTTAGATCTCCCCATCAAAGTTTCTTTGGTCGGGAGTAGCTGTTGCCTGCAAAGTTAGCCTGGCTAAGATGAGCGTCTCTGGCATTTGGCAAGATCTGTATATGAACCTCACACATACAAGTTATGAAGATGGCTGATCCTTTTAAAAACAGCACTCCCTATTAAAATCCAAGTCTAAGAGCTAGATTACTTACTGTCTTGGTAATGGGTTGCAGAGCTCTTCATCACTGAGTCACTGGTTTTAATAGAGCCCAGCAGAGCCCAAAAGTTATTACTAGTTTGTGAAAATTGGTTTTCAACTAACTTCATCCTTTCTTTCTTGGGATTTCATAATTTTTCTACCAGCTCTGTGGCCAGCTGAAAAATCCAACAAAACTTTCATGAAGATTTTCATCAAACTTCAACTCACTTTTTGTCAATCTGAATTAAATTAAAGTGGGAATTGTTCCCTTGGAAGTCTTTTACCAGCCATCGTTTATTAGCATATGATGGGTGTATGGTAATGAGGGTGAAATGACTTGCTGGTCTGTTAATTTGCTAGTGGGCAGATACCTCTCTCGGTGCTTCTGTTTGCACTATTTGCAGGGAAAGAAAGATGTTAAGACCCAGGCGTTATGCTCCCACACCCCAGGTCTGGGTAGAAGCACGCTCATAGGCAGTATGGAAAAGCTTGCACTGCCATTGTCTGGATAATTCGTGGGTATGGCTGTCCGGCACCTTTCATCAGCACTGAAACTCAAATTCTTAGAGAGACAAATGTTTGGCCATAAAATTACTGATGGTGCAGTGCGCTGTTCTGCAGGAACCTGCATACTCACTCTGGTCCCCGACTTGCTGGAAATGCCGTGGGAGGGAATATTTAGTGTAATTAAATTACCTTCTGGCTGATCTAGATGTAGTACTAAGGGGAGTCCCCTTCCAGCCTTCTCTTGGAAAGTCTGGGCCTGTGGAGAAAGAAATAGAAAGTTCCCTGAGGGGCATGGACTCCCAGGAAGAAAGCTCAGGGATAAGAGGTGGTATGGCCGAGTTCTTGCAGATACTTACTTCTCAGATATCCCTGTGTGGTACATATCTTCATTTGTTAGAACAGGAGATGTGGTGGGCAGGCGTTTTCTGGAGATCACTTTAGAATTTGCTGCTGAGTAAGGCTGGGTCTATGCTACAGAGCCTAGGCTGGCGTAAACCCCCAGTGTAGACCGAGTATGCTGTCAGGACTTTTTCTGTCAGTGGTAGGACCACCTCCCTGAACAACAGTAGCTATGCCAACAGAAGCACTTGTCTATAGGCCTAGCTGCATCTATGCTCAGGTTTTGCTGACCTAGCTGTATTGGTCAAGAGGGGCAGGGGGTTAGCCTTGCCTTACAAAGCTGTGTCAATATAAGTTTTAAGTGTAGGCTTAAACTGACTTTGTTTCTTTCTCTTTCTATGCAGGAGCAGTAGAACAATGTCCTTGTGGCAATTTTTTTTCTTGGAATCATTGTGGAAGAAAACCTTTTTGTAACAGAGGTTTCTAGATTTGCAACATTTTGATGAAGACTTTTGTTTGTTTGTGAAACACTAGTTGTAGGATAATCTAAACTGAACTTTTCTAAGAATCAGGAACAATTAGTAATGTACTAAACTTATGGACATGCTGGTAATTTTTTGTTTCCAAATTTATAAAAACTCCGGGATTCTTTTTGGAAAGAAGCCAGAGAATTACAGGCACCAAAACGCACCCCAGAGCTGTGACATTTCAACATGTGGTTTTTTGTGTGTTTTTTTTTTTTCTTTTTAGTTTTCAATCTTTTCTGTTGCAACAGAAAGAGTGGCTTGGAAGTCTTAGGTGGTATGTAACAAATCCTAAAAAAAAAAAAATTTTAAACAGTATTTAAATATTCTTAAATATGTAAATTCATTAAATGTTTTACTTCTAATTTCTTGTATCTTGGCTGTCTTTTTGATTTTATTGCATTTTTTAAAAAACTGAACTATGGTATGTATTGTAATTAATGAATTATGTGAATTCTGTATTGAGACACTTACTGTTTTGCTGTCAGGCAAGTGTGGGGGGGAGGTGTTTTTGTAGGGTTTGTATAATTTCTAGAGTTCTAAAGGGTAATATAAAAATGTGTTAATTTTTTTAGCAATCCATTTTTTCATGTCTCCATTGCTGGTTGCATTTATGTATCTAAGACCTCCAAGCTTGTTTAAAAAAAAAAAACAAAAAAAACCCTTCCTCTATGCTCTCAGAAATATAAATACTGTTATTTTTAATATTAAAATGAATCTGCTATTCGTACCTTTAACAAACACTGTGGAACATTAAACCATATAAAAAGTAGTAACTATTTTTTAATTCCAAGGTGTTTTTTGCTTTTTTCAGTTTTCTTTTTAAATATTTTCTTATCTAATATTTGTCAAATTACCTAGAGAAATAAATGAATCTAGTATTAACCACGGTATGCGCTAAATAGTTTTGATTTAATAAAAGGGATACTATGATTTCCAATGTTTACTGTAGTGTTTCTTGTACAGATAACAGTGTATTTTTAAAGGAAAAAACGGAATTGAAGCTATTTTTTCTTGCATTTTTAATTGACCTGCGGGACATTCCGTTTTGAAATGTACTGAAGTTACTGTTCTTGGGTTCTTTCCTTATTTTTTCCTTATAATGCTTGAAATGTCTAACTATAAAGAAACGCCATTGGATAATGTTGAGCATGATGTTAAAAACGTGTTCCTTTTATTTGACTGACAGTTGCATTTTACACTCTATATAATAAAATTTCCACAAGATGTCTTGTGGGTGAAGTATTTTTAGTCTGCTTTCCTCAGTTTGCTCACTCTCCTCTGGAACTAGTGAGCATGGGCTAGCTGCTTTTACCTCAAGAGCTCCATCTCTGCCTGCATACCTGGCGCAGATCACAGCAACTTAGCTCCAATGATTTCATGTTAATGGTTTTGGATAACTCCATTAGGTTGACTTGAGAGCTTTAATTCCAGTCAAACTCTTAATGTCACAGGGATGTCTTTTGAAATCATGGGACACGGAGTTCCAATATACGGTACTCTAAATGTAAATTTCTGTGGCCACAGAGATCTATTTAATAAAGGGAAGTTTTCTATAAACAGGAATGATACAGAAGGTTTGTCTACACCTGCGTAAACACGTTTATTGCTTGTTAGTGCATTAGCAGAGCTTGGTTTTATAATCTCCTGAACCTGTTATTCTTCTCCCAAAACTTTGTCCTTCGTGGTAGGAAGTAGAATACTTTGGCTTACACTTGCGATCCTGGAAGTGTCGCTCCTCGGCACCCAGTCGTTGGAGCAAGGCAGCCCTCCCTTACAAAAAGGTGGAAAGGAGTTTGAGTCCCTGGGCATAATGTATATTATGGGATAGCAATGTACATTAACCATTGAACGACCTCTCCTTCCCCCTCAGGAATCTCCTGGGAAGGGAAACTTTCTCTAGCTGCAGCCAACTCAGACTGGGCTGAATCACTTGAGAGAAATCCATTTTTTATATGAGGTTCATGCCCCACAACTTAAATAAAACTTTGTCCACCCAATTGCCCTCTCAAGCACCCAGGCATCTGTAGCAGAGCTGGCAAGGATTTGGGGGAGTAGAAAGAGATCCCATCTGTAAAGCAGTGACGCGGAGGCGTGTTGAGAGCCGGAAGAAGAGAGACTATAGCATCTTTAAATACACCTCCAGAGAATCAAGAGAGACATTGAAAGATGGAATAGTAAAAGCCACTTGGAAAGGGGGGGGAGGGAGACTGCAGGAGGAGGGCATAAACACTGATGATGGGAATGGGAATTGGGGAGAGGGCATTACCGAGAAGACTTCCTTCTAATTCATCTTCCAAGCTCTGTGCCAAAACAGCATTTGGCATGGTTCACAGGGAGCAATTGTGTGATAATGAACCCTAAGGTGTCCATTAATTGAAGACTGAGTATTGCGGATTGTGCCAAGAGCCATAAATGGCGCAGGATTGTGGGAGGATGCATTTTCTTAAATGTATCTGTAAGTACAGATTAGCAAGTCTCCCCAGTGAAATGCCCATACTATAAATTATGGAAAAATATCCTTCTGATGCAACCTTTTATTGAGGGGGTGGGGCAGCAAAAGAGAGAGTTTGCAAGCCTTTGAAATTCGGCCTGTCATTAAGATGGCGCCTGCAAAGCTGGTTTTTCATCAGCAGTCTGGTGTCCTGGAAGGCTAAAGTGCTTGAAATGTTACCAAGTTCAGCAGTTGTCTTCCATTATTGTTGCATGGTCATCAGTGAGAGGGACACTTAGTGCAGGAGCAATTTAACGTGTTGGGTTATAAATTGGAGATTCTCCTTCTCCATATCAGCCCTCCACAGGCAGGCAGCTGGGTAGAGCAGCCAGAAAAGTCTAGAGTTTAGTTCTCAGTGGGAATTGGGGGTGCTCAGCACCCTTGCAAATTGGACCCAGGAGTCTAGAAGAGGCACACGCTTTGCCTAGGGCAGCAAAAACCCTACCACAAAGGCTTCTCCAATGCTTCGTCCAATTCTTTTCTCAAGGCTCAATCTTTGTCTATGGCGCGGGGTTCTGTGGTTGTGGAATCTGCTGTAAGGTGCTTCACAATCAAGCCTCTGTCTTTAACTTTAAATGTCTTCCCATGCTTGCAAAGAACTTGGAAACCACAGGTGTGAACTGAGGCAGTGCTTTCTTCGTGACTCTCCAGCCTCTGAGCTTAAGAGCACGTGTGTGAATTGCCCCCTTCATCTCAATGGAAGTTAACTTGGAAACCGAAAGAAGATCTAAAGGTCCAAGTTAACTGTTTCACTGCTGCTGCTTTTAGCAGAATGAATTTCTCCCATGACCCCCTATGGCGCTGGGCGAGGCCTGGAAGGCCAAGTCTCAAATATCCTTCTGATGTCTTCCAGGCGTTCAGGCCTTTTTGCTACAAAACCTCATGACAATGAAACAGACCAGTGTGAAACCAAATGCAAAGCTGATTGGCACAGGACCCGCAGTAACTTCCATGTGCTTTCCTGTGGCATTAGATCACGCTTCTTCAAATGTCCGTGCAGTTGGTGCCACCTTTGCCTACTACCTCAGTGGAGTGCGTGCCCATGCACCCTGTGACTTGGCTGCAGAAGGAAGGGCGAGCCAGTGGGGCCTCCCATGACCTCTCATGGGTGTTTCACCCTGTGTAACCACCTTTCTGGCTGGGACGGGCAGCTTAAAGCCTGTGGGATGCTGACTCCATGGAACTTTAGTCTGGCCCAACCGGTGCTCCCTCTGGGTTGCTCTGTGCCAGGAGAGGTGTTTAAGGTGACTGCTGTGGATCGAAGGGCTTGGTGGTTGAAGGATATTGCGCTTGGCATGAGGAGTTGATGAAATGGGTGTTGGGCTTTGGCTCGTTCTTTAGGATCTTTTTCTAGGCTGTGGAGATGGAACCAATAGTGGTCTGAGGGGATCCTACATAATCTGCCCTTCCAAACGGGGAGAGCTGCAACTGCTTTGCAGGTGAGCCCTAAACAACCCAGCCAGGCCTGTGTGGGTTAAACACCTTGGCTAAGGATGGGGCGAGAGTTGGAGCGAGAACCTGGGTTTTATCCCCAAGGTGGTGCTCTGGCCATGAGACTGCTTCCTTTCACACCTCCCCCCCTTCCGGTCCTCTGTAAGAGATGCCTGGTTAAACTGTGACCCACAAGTGGCTCCATCCTTCCTCTTTATTCCCCCTTTCTTTAACAACCAGGAACAAAGGGCTGTGATGGGTGAAAAATGCAAGATGCCTTCCAGACTGGAATTGGCCACTGTAGTTCACTAGCCATTGGCTGCCCTTGAGCGTTACATACATGTGTATGCACCCATCGGGTGCCAGAGACTGTCCTTGCCCGACATTCTACAACGTGGAGAGTGACAAAAGAGAAGGGGGGGAGGCTGGCGCAAGTCGCGGGGGGGGGGGGGACACTGATCAGAAGAGCTGAGCATCTACAACTTCATTCAAAGTCTCTGGGAGCTGCAGTTGCTCACACCTCTGGCAAGCAGGCCCTGGGTTTGTAAACCACCTTCTTCATATTAAAGGTTTACCAGGTGACCGGAGGGGTGGGATTGTTTGGGGTTTTTGATTCGCAGAGACAGGCGGCTGTTGGTGTTGAACAGGTTGGGGGTCTAGTTGGACTAAAGGTGGGGAAATGGGAGACAGTTGAGGAGTTCGGGGCTGGGGGTGAGGGGAAGTGTTCCAGACAAACGATAAATTAATGCAAAGTTAGAGACAGCTTCCACTTGAAAATCACTTCTCTGAAAACTCTGCCTGCTTCAGTTACACGCAGCATCTGAGCTAGCTCCAACGAAAAAATTAGGGGGGGAGGGTCATGCTGCTTTTTCAGTGGGTTTGTGCATTTTTCAGCACTCTAGGTAGAGTCGGCTTCCCCCATTGTCAGTCATTTTTCTCCATTGCTGAAAAGACTCTGCCAGAAAGAGCAGAAAAACCTTTATGAAAACACTTAATATTTTTAATTTCAGAAAATACTATGTTGAAGGTCCTGCATCAGGAGCTGGGATTTCTAATAGTTTTAAGAAGAAATTGAAGTTGTGGCTTTCTGAGGTGACACCGTTAGGACCTGAAAATTCAGGCCGCAAAGTTTAACTTGAACTTTACTTCTGCCTTTTTGTGCTCATGGCCTTACAATCAGTCTTTGAATGCTCTCAGACCTCCTCTCAAACACACTTTCCGACAACCTTGGATACAGACAGATGTGGAGCATCTTTTAATGTGTATTTTCATTCCTCCACTAAATCAACTCCCATAATATAGCTTTAGTGACAGACCTTTTCATTGGTTAGTCCCTAACGTGCCACAAGTCCTCCTTTTCTTTTTGAGAATACAGACTAACACGGCTGCTACTCTGAAACCTGTCATTGGTTCAGTTTACTCTCCAACCCTAATTTGCAAGCTATGTGTATTAAGTTGTATGTATCTTATTTTACTTTTTCTCCGAGTACCGGTACATTTGTAAAAGAAAATTTCTTATTGCAATCTTTCTGCAAACTCTTAGAGAAATAATCTTGTATAACTTTGCTAAAATGTCTTGCTAGGTTAATGATTATCCAATTGGTCTTCTGGACTGTGTTCTATATACAGAGTATTTTACCATGCAAATCTATTTGGGTGTACTTTCAGATATTTTAAAATAGGTTTCATTTTCAAGTCATGCAAAATTAAAGAAACTATTTCTAACATTGCAAGTTAAAATGAAAAGATGATTGTCTTTTTCCATAAGCATGTATGTTTTATCTCCCAAATACTAAATATTTAATTGCATTAGAATAACCGTATCAGTGAAGCATAAGTGGGTTGATGAACTCTTTCAATAACTGCATGTTTATGACAACACAAGTTCACTGGCCCTCTCTTACTGCATTGCTTCTCTAGTGTGGTGCTAAAATGTTTGTGTAGACTTCCCATAGCAATGGTTTATATGTACTGAAATGAAAATACTACACAGTGCTAGGTGTGTCTCTAGGGCTGTAGAAAACAGACTGTCTGTCTGATCATGTAACTCCAGCTTGTATGGTTGTTCCTGCATGTGAGGAGATGATGTTTCACTCAATTCCATAAACTTTCATATTTCCTGATTTGAATGATTTAACTTGACTGATCACAGGTTTGGTTTTGCATGGAATTTTTTTTAATGATCCTAGTTTTCAGAGGCTTAGCCAACCTGATCGTGTCATATGGTAAAGCCCAGCTGTTCTTGAGATTTGTGTGCAAGAAAAGGCTTCCTATGCTTTTCCTTTAGCCTCTGTATTTTCCAGGCTGAAAGCAGGGGCCTACAAATCTTCAAACAGGATCAGGCGCAGAGAAGGGCGATTAGGATGATCTGCGGAATGCAAAACCTACCTTAGGAGAGGAGACTCAAAAGAGCTTGGCTCATTTAGCCTAACCAAATGAAGGCCAAGGAGAACGAGGATTGCTGTCTCTAAATACATCACAGGGATAAATACCAGGGACAGGAGGAGTTATATAAGTTAGGCATCAGTGTGGACACAAGAACAAATGGATGTAAACTGGCCATCAAGTTTAGGCTTAAAATTAGACGTAGGTTTCTAACCATCTGAGAAGTGAAGTTCTGGGGAGTTGCTTCCCTGGGGAGCAATGGGGGCAAAAAACCTAACTGACTTCAAGACTGAGCGTGATAAGCTTATGGAGGGGATAATGAGGAGATTGCCTATGCCACCAGCCGGAGCCAGGACACTAGCTGGGGAGGGATCTGAGTTACTTCACCAAATTCTTTCCCGAGTGTCTGGCTGGTGAGTCTTGCCCACATGCTCAGGGTCTAACTGATCAACATATTTGGGGTTGGGAAGGAATTTTCCCCCAGGTCAGATTGGCAGAGACCTGGGGCGGGGGGTTCACCTTCCTCTGCAGCATGGGGCACGGGTCACTTGCAGGTTTAAACTAGAGTAAATGGTGGATTCTCTGTAACTTTGAAGTCTTTAACCCATGATTTGAAGACTTCAGTAACTCAGCCAGAGGTTAGGGTCTGTTATGGGGGGCAGGGTGAGGTTTGTGGTCTGCAATGTGCAGGAGGTCAGACTACGTGATCCCAATGGTCACCTTTGGGACCTAAAGTCCTATGAATCTATAACTATATTAATCCTTAGGTGCCGCAAAACATCAGCTCCCATCTGTAATAACCCAGCCCTGGCCTCCAGCTGCTGATGGGCTCGAAGAGCAAAGAAATGCCAAATCTATGAAGGATGCTGCTTCATATTAAGCAATTGCAATTCTCTGGTCTCTCTCTCTCTTTTGGGAATATTTAAGGTACGCCAGAAGGCGACAGGTACTGTATGCATTTGTCCGGCTAGTAACGGTTCCCCCACTAGATTATCTTTCCACCCCTGCCCTTATCATTTTAAGAAAATCCTATTTCAAGGCCATTTGAAAGAAGCCTCTGATCTTTTGATTGTCTGCCTTGCTTGCTCTTTAATCCTGGCCTGGCTGGAGTGCAGGTGCCTCAGGCCCCAGGGGATTAGTCAGTCCCTTCCTATTGTCCCACCTGCCACTCACTTGTCTGCCTTGCCCCGCAGAATTCACGCGGAGCTGCAGGAGTCCTTGTATGTGCTATTCACGGGGGAATATTAAACTTCTCCGCAGCAGAGTCATTACAACAGGCTGGCAGAGGCAGTCACTCTATTTGTTTTATAGAGAAAGGGGGTAACAATGGGGAGGGAGCGGCAGGAGGGCTCATAATGGCTTCTTTTACTCGGCATCATTAGGAGGTCACCTGTCAGCAGATAAGTCTGAAAGGTCCAGCCTCTCCCCAGCCCTGCGGGCTCTCCCCAGGGCTCTGTCTCCAGTCAGTTTGGCAGGGAGGGGTTGGGACGTACAAGGCAATGTCAGCCAGTCTGGATAGCTGAGCAGGTACTCTGGATGTGGGCGCTCGTGGACCTGAGCCCCTTTGATCCTGGGTAGCAGAACAGTCTCCTGGGGGTGGTTATTGAGGGCTGGCGGCTGGCCGAGCTGCCAGTCTTGCTGTGGCTCACCATTTGGTGCCCTCTGGAAGCTAATTCAGTGCATGACTGCTGAAAACTCTGCACAGTTAGGGGCAGCACCATCTTGTTAACGCTCGTTGACGGGAAGGACACCTGGGGTCCTCTGCAGTCGGTCTCTTTGGGCCTGGGGAAGGGTGATTCCATTCAGTGCATTTCCTGTTTCCTAGAGTGTGGTCAGATCACTGTCTCCAGGGACGGGCTTTCCCCCGGGAGACGGTAACATCCCAAGTGACTGCCAGGCTTTTCGTCATTGAAGACCTGGGACTTGGACACTGAACTGCATGTTCTTTCTCTATTGCCACATTAGAAACTTGAATTCTGCAGCCGTGACCATTTCTCCAAAGCCAGCCTGTCTCACACATACGGTTCTAACTCTCCCTTCATCCCTGCTCACGTCCTTTATTTCTAATATCCCCTTCAACTCACTTCCCGGCCTAGTTTTCTCACTGACCAGGTTTCACATGGAGAATTTCTGCTCAGAGGAGGTTTTTAAACTTCTGTCCTTCAGTTTCAAGCTGGAGTCCTATAGTTTTTTCCCCCTCTGGGAGCATTTACCTGCAGGGTATGGAGAGAGCTATTCATTCAAGCAATCCGAGCTCTTCAAACTCTCTCCCCATTTAAGGCCCAGAAAGGAATGAGGGGGACAATCCCTCTAGACCCACCAGGAAAGTGAGGTTCCATCTCATCCCATTGGCTATTTACTTCCATGGGTTCAATCCATCTCTGGTGGAATTCCACTGGCTTCAGTGTTACACCAGGGATGTACCTGGATCCCACTGGCAGCAAAATGGACTGACTGGCGCTCTACCTTTTTGTCTGGAGACCATGGCTGTTTATAGAATCGTAGCTCCTACGGCCAGAAGGGACCACTGTGATCATCGAGTCTGAGCCGCATCGCTGGCCGTTGGCCTTTGCACAATTAACCCCTCATTGAACTAGAGCGCCTCCCTTAGAAAAACTGCCAGTGATGGAGCTCACCACAACCCTCTGTATGTGGTTTCCGCCCTCTGAGGTGGTTTGCTCTAACGTGGCCCCCAGGTGTTCGGTTCCCAGTCCTGTGTGGGTAAAGACTCTCGTTGCATTAGATCATGTTTTCCCTTTGTACAGTGTCACATGAGACGGATGGAGATGAAGCCAACATGTGGGAGACTGTAGTAAGGACGTCAGGATTTGGCCCTGAATGTCTCCACAGCCTCCACTCTGGGGATGAGAGATTTTCCTTGCCATCAAAAGGATTTCAAAAAATATTAGAGATCATAGAATATCAGGGTTGGAAGGGACCTCAGGAGGTCATCTAGTCCAACCCCCTGCTCAAAGCAGGACCAATCCCCAGCTAAATCATCCCAGCCAGGGATGGTCCCTCCTGCCTTCAAGATAGTAGGCGTCAGTCCCCTGACCCACTGGATACCCCCTGCCTGTCCCAAGGTCTGCACGGTAGTAAGGATCCATCCTTTGATTTAATGCTGGCTGGTTTGTGCCCCATTTCAGCCATGTGCATTTCACTCATGTGGCTGAAAGAGTGTGTGTTTGAACACTGGTGAAATAGGCCAGATGGATGGAGCACAGGGTGGGCAGGGGCATGCCATGCTTCCCCTCCTCCTACCTTATACAAGGCGCTTCCCCTGAAGGGGAGTCCAGTCTCCATGGCCCATCCAGTCCTGGCCTTTTCTAATATTACCAACGAGCAGGCCAATTAGTTCTACTTGGGTCTCCCCAACCCTGAGCATCCAAAAACCATGAGAGGCCCCCATGAAACTGGCTTAAAAACCACAAGATTGGTGGTGTTTTTGGTTTTTTTTAAATGACAGATGTCAGGTTCTCGTTTTGTCTCCTAGTTTCTGACAGAATTGCTCAGGCCCCACTCTCACGCTTTTCTCCATTCCAGGAGCTGGAGTTTTAAGAAAAACTCCAACTTTCGCAAGAATTGACAACCGTAGTCCCTGGAGAGTGGGGCGCAGGCCCCCAAATTCCTCTCACACAGGCCCTGGAAGAGCCGTTGGATCGGAGTGACTTTTGATGGCTGGCCACCAACCTGAGCTGGATTAAATGTGGCTAGGTGTTTCTCATTAAATCTGTTTGATGTTGGCCTTCTCTTCGCAGTGCTATTCAGGTAACAGCTACGGTATTTAATGACTGATGGTCTGGTACTTATACAAGCGCATTCCGTCTTATTGGTCTCTTCCTTACAGAGCTCTGTTGGGTGCAGTCACTCAGCTGCATGCACTGGTTTGTCCCTCTGGAGTGCTGTGTAGTTGAGTGATTAGCTACAACTTTTTACCAAGAATGGACAATCCCATGTCTTAGAGGCACCCAAGCCCGGAGACTCCTCTTGCTCAGTGTACCGTGACCCTGGGGAGGGAGGGGGACAGGAGAAAGGGCCCCTCCTTTATCCTCCCAGGCCTCAGGACACCCAGTGGTCTGATTGCAAAGCCATTGAAGGACAGCGTTCCGCTCAGTTGTTCGTAACAAGCGAGGCTGTGTGATTGCCGCTGCATCAAAGCTGATGGGAAATGTTGCTCCCCGCTACGCAGAGTGTGCAGGCATGGAAAGCCCTCCCTCTGCTTCCTCCCCTCGAGGCCAGGCTGCGGGCCCATTTGCCATTGAGGCCCAAGAATTCTTGTATGCTTATTCAACCCTAAGGAGGCTTGCAAACCTACCCACCTGATTGACAAATTAGGTCACCTGTCCCCAAGGAGCACCGCAGCTGCATAGCAGTTTAGGACAGGAAGTGAAGAATTCCTTTCCCAGGAGGGAGTTAGGGCAGCAGAAGACAATTCCCAAGTCTAAGATTTCCCCAGGCATTCACATATTCCACCCCTGCTCAAGTGAAAACTGCCCCATACATGACCACAGGTGGCCCGGAGCTCAGCTTTCCATATGGCCCCAAAAGATAGCAGCTCCAGAAGCACAGTGCCCCGAGCATTGCACATGGGCCGGGAGGTCAGCGCTGGCCCTTTGAATCTCCCACACTGCTCCCTAGACCACATCTGTTCTAACAGTCCGCTGGGGCTTTGGGGTCCGTACCCACTCGGAGAGAAGAGTGCTCCCTTGAGAGGCACCCACGCTGCTCCCCTCAGCCACGGTACCCCCCAGGACCACGCCAGAACCAGCAGAGATTGAGATCAGAAAGCGCCACTGACGGACCCTCACCCGCGCTTGCCCCATGCAAGCACTAACCAGGCTTGAGCTGATGGGATCGCAGTATGTCAAGCAAGTGTAGAGCTATTTTGGGGCTGGATTCTGCACTTAGTTACAGCCATGCAAATCCAGAGTCATTCGACTGCAGTCCGTGGAGTCACTCTGGATTTACGCCGATATAACTGAGAGCAGGATCGGCCCACTCGGTTTTATTACCATGTGGCTGCCTGCACCCATGGAGTGTCCTCGGGGAGCTGCTCTGTTGGGGCGTGGCAGGGTTTCCAGGCCTTTCCAGATCTCTCGCCGTAATCCTTGGGAGGCTGAATTTGGCTCTAGACAAAGTCACGTGTCAGTTGCAAAAGGCAAAATCAGGGTAATTTGCACCACTTTGGCATCCAGCTGGGAGTGCAAAGGGGTTGTAGGGCAGGTGGGGGAAGGGGCAGAAGGAGCAAGAACGCAGGTAATAGGAGGGTATAAGATAAAGCAGATTCTCCTCCCCATCCCCCAAAGCGCACTTTTTTCTCTCTCCTACTTCCTCTAGGGAACAAACTCTGCTCATCTGCCTCCGTACAACCTCACTGTCTTTGGTCAATTTGCGCTGGCATCACTGGTCTGAGTTTGGCCTCCCCTATGGGTTTAGCTGGGAGAAGAATTCGTCACTTCCTGTCCTAAACTACAGTACAGCAGCGGAGCTAGTGGATGCAGGCGCACACTCCTTGGGGACGGGGGACGTGTGCATAATTGGTATAACCGGCCGCTACATCTGCAAACCCACAGCAGGATCCTTTTGGGCTGATGGTTTGGTTGCCTTTTGCATGTCTGCTGCCTGCTGAACTGGTGCAAGTTACACCACTTTCCCATTTACACCGGCTTTCGAACCTGCTCACATCTGGTGTGTCACGTACCTCGCAGATGACCCTGGCCCAGAGAGTCCCGCTGGTGTGGGCACCCATTGCTCCAGCCCTGAACGTAGCCTTGCTGCATGGGGCCTGCTTTCCGCAGGAGATTCTGGAGGATGGCAATGGATTGGCCATCACGTGTCCAAATTTCCCACTGCTACCTGCACCCTTTGATCTGTCCTGGTCCTGTTTGGTCTATAATCGCTGTGAGCAACTGGGCCCTCCAGGATCTCCCCTGGGATAAAGAGCGAGTAAGTGGGTTTTAAGATTGAACCCCAGCATACTGGCCTGGGGCTCTCATTAGCTCCCTGCTCATTCAAGTGCCAGTCAAGCTGTTGTGTTCATATCGCTGAATGTTTTCGTTGTCTAAAACCCTACGAGTCACTCCCTATTCCGAACTCTCTGCTTCTTTCCAACTTTGCTTTTGATTTCATATGCCCTGGTTTAGCCCTTTTCCAGGCCAACATAAGGGGCTTGAAAGGGTCTTTTTATGGTATCACTCCACAGCAAGCCCTGCAGGAATGTATTCTTAGGACCATGCATTAACTGTATCTCACCTGCTCCCTGAAATCCACCTGCCTTGAAACAGCACAGAGTGTGGGCCACAAAGACAGCCCACTGGGCTGTAGGCAATTGCCTTAGTCATTCCAGGCCGCGTGCACAATCTCGGCTCGCTGTTTCTTGCAATTCGTCATTGCGGCTGCTGTGCAGAGAGAGTCGCCCAAGCCAGAACAGGCTCCAGCCCCAGAAAAACAACTGCCGGGCAGCAAAGAAGTTACCTTTCCAATCTAACACAATCACGTTTCATTTCAAAACTGACGGAGCTTTGAAAAGCAGGGCCAGGAAATAGACACAGGCTTTTTTACCCTCCTTTTGCCGTTGTGTGCTCCCTGACCCTTTGCCAAGAGAATCCTGGAAACACAACTTGAAAAGAGAGCTCCAGCATCTCTTTGGCTACGCGGACCCCTGCAGAGAGAACTGGAGGCAGATAATGCCTGCAGCTCCCCTCGGAAATGGTACAGTCGGGCTGGTTGGGTATGGAGATGCCCACATGTGTTTATAGCCAAGAGGGTCAAGACTTCAAAAACAAAACAGCTGCTTTAAATATCTAAGCTGCTCCTATATCAGAGGATGGGGAGGCTGGCACTACCAGGTGCCATCTCAAAGCCCCTTTTGTGTCTGCTTTCTAAACTTCCGAGGCAAGAATGGTCACACAAAAACAAACCGTTGGTTTGGATTTTTTTTTTTTTTAAATTTACTTGAATTGGTTCCAAAAGGTGACACTTTGGCCCTTTTTTTCCAAGACTTATTTCTTTTGAGGTCGCAAAGGGTCCTTGGGAGTGGAAGGGATTGCTCTCGGGCTGGGCCACGTGGCAGACCAAGAAGGGGAGAGGCAGCAGGTTTGGGAGTGGGAGGGTGGCACAAGGAGCAGACCTCTTGTTTGTTCCTATACGCTGGCAGCAATGAACTCCAGTGGAATAGTCTTGACCCGGGCATGCTCCGAAGAAGGCCAGAGAGCTAGGCAGTATAGCAGAGAGAGAGAGAGAGGGTAAGAAGCTGGCGTACGAGAGGATGCCTGGAAATATGCTGCTTATTATTTGTATTATAGCCCCATCTAGAGCCCCTGGCCAAGGCCAAGGCCCTGGCCCTATTGTGCTAGGTGCTGTACATGCATATAAGAGACCTCTCGTGGCCTGTCTGTCGTCGAGTGGTGAACAATGAGCTGGACGCACACAGAGCATGCACTAGGGTGGGGGTGTCGGCTCTTTGGGGCAGCCCCCATCACAATGAGTCCCCCATTTTAGCCATTGCCTAGGCAGTCCTGTGATGAGCTTAATAGGGAGAAGGAGGCTGCATAGTAAACAGAGGGGTAGCGAAAGGGTGTGTGTTAGCCAGGGGTATCGGCGGGGGGTGTGGTAGATGACAGGCTGAGTTAGCAGCAGAGAAGCATACAGTAGATTTGGCTGCATGGTGCACACGGAGGGTGGGATACACTGGGGAAAGGTGACCAGGGGGTAGGGGTGCAGGAAGGAGGGATACTGATGCTGTGCTTATGTAAGTGATAAGCATTATTGCTTTCCATTAATCCAGGAGGCTGGGGAAGAAGATAGGGAGCTGGGCATTAATAATCAGGACAGAAAAGCTGCAAGAGGGCTTTTTTTTCCCCTTCTGAATATTCGGGGTGAAATCCTGGCCCTATTGAGTTCAAGGAGGCCAGACTTTCACCCTTGATCTCTTCTGTTTATCTCTTGGGTGGCTGTTGCTGACTGTAATCTATGATCTATTTCTTTCTTCATTTGCAGCCCAAAACTCACTTGCAGCAAACAAAATCCTGACCCAAGTCCCGAGGTGAGCCATACTCCCACGGTGTGTTGGTTAAACTAATGATTTATATGGTTCGGGGAGCCCAGTTTTTTTATGAGGGGGGCAGTACAGATTCTGCCCATCTATACAGGAGTTCTTCATTACCCTATGTTCCTATCAGGAGTTTCCTGCCATCTCTGTGCCCTCTGGAACCACTGATTTCTGCTCTTCAGCTGTTACTGCCCTCACAGGTGGGACCCTCGTGCTGTGCTCTTTTGCAGCCCCTTTTGGCTAACAAGGGAAGTTGAGGTGACGTGAGGGACACCTGCTCTGTCCCTCTGGCTAAAGCCAGGATTCAGCACACATCATTTCCCTCCCCTCCCACCTGCTGGGCTTGTATTCCAGTCACAAGCCCGTGGCCATATCCCCTGACCAGCCCTGGATGTCCAGCAAAACCTGCAATGACATTGGTTTCCCCTGGCCCTGCAGCTGATGGCCAAACTCCACCCTGTCACTCTTTCATCCCCATGGTGGTTAGCTTTGCCAGGTGGCGGCCAACGCACTTGGGGCTGAAGGGTGGAAGAGAGTCCCTATGCTGAGCAATAACCAGCTTGGAAACAGGCTGGAATTCTAACTTCCTTGGGGTGGTAGTTTTCATCTGCCTGGCTAAGAATTTGTGACCCATAGTGATTTATCACCTTGCCACTGACGAAATATTGCACTTTGGGGATGGGCAAAGGAGAGGCAAAACTACCATTAGCCTTTCCAGCGCCTGCTGGAGCCTTTGATGAGTTTAGTAGGAGTTAGTTCCTTTTTCCTTCTCTTCTGCCTCTTGGCCTTGTCCATAAGATCCCTTAAAAGTTCATGGAAGGGGTTTAGCAACATGAGAACAGTCCCTAATGAACTCTTGGTACTATCCCCAGAAATCATAGAATATCAGAGTTGGAAGGGACCTCAGGAGGTCATCTAGTCCAACCCCCTGCTCAAAGCTGGGACCAGTCCCCAGTCCCCAATGTTTGCCCCAGATCCCTAAATGGCCCTCTCAAGGATTGAACTCACAACCCTGGGTTTAGCAGGCCAATGCTCAAACCACTGAGCTATCCCTCCCTTCCCCAAAGTCCATTCACTTTGTACATCTAGCCGCCCCCGTCTGATCTGTTTTGCTTCAAACACGGGGGAGTGGCTATATCTCAAAGGGTCCAGCTTGTTGTCCTTTCACATACTAGTGATCTTACTGGCTAGTGGATTCTCATGCTTACCAGGGCTGCATTTTACCCCACAGCCTTACAATCTCTTAAGCACTTTCCTACCATCTTCCAGTCAAGCCTTTGCCACACACCAGCATGTCATCTAAAACTGGGAAGCAGATCAGCCTGGAAGCCCTTGGGCCCTTTGTCCATATGGTGTTGAAAAGCGGCTGGTGCATTTGTCAACTCAGAGGGAATGAGGATCCCCTCCCATGTTCCATGGGGTTCAAATATGGCCAGCTTCCTAGCATCCTGGCTCAGGAACCCCTTTGTGTTCATCAAGACCGTCAGCTATTCGTTTCCCTGTGAGCCATTAACTTTTACATGGATCTTGGATAGCAAATGTCGGTCTGGGAACATTTTGTGATTTCATGCTCTGTTACCAATACAGTCTCTCTTACATGGTCCAGCTGCTGGCAAGGGGCCCCTACTGGTTTTCTCCACCCTTTCAGTAAGAGATCTTACCTATAGCTTTTGAAGGGGTCGAAGAGTGAGGGACAGGTGTTTGTCAAAGGAGCTCAAGGAACTTAGGTGCTACGCTTCCATTGACCTTCCATGGGATTTGGGCACCTAATTCCCCTAAGCCCCTTTGAAAGCGCTACTCCTCCATAACATTTTATGCCTGGTCCCAAACTGAGGGTCTCCATCTGCCTTCTCCCCAGCAAACTTTGTGCATGCTTCTTGGGGCAGTTTGCAGCCCTTTCCCTGCCCCTCCAAGGGCTAGTGGGGGGAGGGAGGGCTTTCCTATTATCCTTCGGCGGGGTGAGCAGCTGGCCCAGCGCCCCGGCTCTCAGCCCTTGGCTAGCGCGTCCCCTTTGCTCCCGTGGCTGCAGGGGGAGGCTGGGCAGGCCCCTGCGCACCCGGGCATCCCTGCCACCGCGGCGGACCTGGGCGCGTTCCCTGAGCAGCCGGCTCATCTGCCCGGGACGCACGGGTTTCACCCCCCCTCGCCCGGCTTTCCTCGCCCATCGGGCTTCTGTGCCCGGCTAGACAATGGTGTGTGTGTGGGGGGGTCCCCCTGTCCCGTCCCTTTCTCGCCGCTATCGTGTCCGCCTGTTAGAGCAGGTAACATTTGGGCGCATTCCCATAACCAACCCCCCTGCTGTCTCCAAAGCCACAAAACTGCCTCTCCATCGCTTCTGGTTGCTTTAGAGCCTCCCCCCGCTTCCTCCCCATTCAGCCCTTTCAGCCTCGGCCCCTCCGAGATGTGAAGTAGGTAAAATCTGAGGAGAGTCTATTTTCCTCGCCCCCTTTTGAATCCTGCCTTGTGCCCAAAAGGCTCCCTTGTTTTACGCGTGCCAGTCACCTGCCTCGCCCCCAAAGGCTCGCTCTCTTCTTGGAGCTTTGCTTCCTTTCTCCTTTTCTCTTTTGACTTTTCCAGGAGCTCCGCTTCCCAAATGAGCTTCAGACTGGATACATATTGAGGCCGCTTTGTCTTTCAAGGGTTGTACTAAGCTAATTAAATTTGATCCCAACAAATAAACCCATATCTCCCCATTAAATTCAGCCCTGCCTTTCAGCCACAACACTGGGCATTCACCGTTTCTCTCTTTCTCTCCCCCCCCCCCCTTTTTTTCTTTCCTTGCTTTGCAAAATGTACTCCTCATTGAGTTAAAGCTATTGAAAACATTTGCAGGATTTCTTTTGTTCTAGGGGTCTCCGAGCCCTTTTTCCATCAGAAAAGCCCCCAAAACAGCAGCTTGCCCCTTTGTGAGCTTGCAAGCGAACGCGAAAGAAAAGCCCCATGAATGCTTAATAAATGACACATGTAGGACTTTCCAGGGCGGGGGGGGGGGAATGTAACACTTGGGCCCGTTCGACTTTTTGCAACAGGGACCGTTTCCCCCCCCCCCCGCCCCGTTTAAGATTTTATGTTAAAGGGCGAGGAGGGGGGGAATCAAAGGCAGCTGAAAGCTGCTCGGAATCAAACCGGTTTTCAAGTAGATCGGCTTCTATTCTGCCTTTTGCGCGTGAACTAAAACCAAAATACAGGGACCCCACTCGAAGCCAGATGCTGGGGGTCCAGGAGAGACAGCGCCCTACCCGGTGAGCTCGCTTCAGCGCACCCAGCCCCCAAAGAAACCTGAATTTGGAAGAAGGGCGGGGTGGGGGTTTCCCGAGGAAAGCTGCGTTAATGACCTGCCGCATAAAGACTTCATTTGAACTAAATGCACACCGAGCATTTGGTTATCGGGAGCCTCCTCCCTCCCCCAGCCAGCCATGATTAGTTCTGGCAAATCCCAAATCTTTTTTAATTATTTCCCCCTCCTGATCAATAACGGTGCTGGACTTTTCACAGTTGAACTAATATCTTCTTAATGACTTTGGAAGGGGTTTAGGGATCGGCTCTGCCCTAGAGCCTGGATTTCTCCAAACAGATGTTTAAGGGAGAAAAAAAAAAATCTTTCCATGCGAGAGACTTTCTTCTAACGTTCAAAAGAGAAAGGAGCTTTCAATCACTAGTAAAAATGTATTTCCCTCTATTTAACAATGGGCTCCATTCTGTCCGAGGGCGCAGAGAGACGGCGCGGGGATCGATTTGCCGGGGTTAGTCAAAGAAATTAGAAATCAGCTCGGTAATAAAACAAATTCAATCCCTAAAGGGGTTCCCCCCCCTTCTCGAATTACTTCCTCATTCTAGCACGTCCCTCCAGAAAGCTTTATGTAGAATTTTAATCTGCACCTTCTTAAAATGCCTTCCAAGGGTAAAGACTATTGAAAAGTGCCTTCTCTTTTTCTCCTCCAAATATCAGGGGTGAGACACTAACTCCGAGATGGCACTCGGGTTTCAAAAAAAATTTTTTTTTTCCAGAGAGCCTGGAAATATTCGAGAGTGCCCCTGTGAAACGAATTGTCCCTTTAACCCGTTTATGGGAAGGGAGGCGTGAATGAAAAAGTTAATCCAATATCATTTGGATTATTGGTGGTGGTTTTTTTCCCCCTACACACACACACACACACACAAAAGAAGGGGGGGGGGAGAAACAGCTTCCCTCTCCCTCATTCATAAATTGGTAATTGTAGGGAATGCCCCACTAACGAGATATTCGAGAGCTATTGAGGACAAACGGGGCAAAGCCAGGGCTTTGTCTCCATACAAAAATCAAAGGGCTTCCCAGTGTTCTGTTTCAAACTGTGTCCATCAGCTGCAGCCCCAAAAGAGTTAAATTTTAAAGCAAATCAAATTCCCATTGGCCACTGTATATTATCTCGGCAGTCTTCATTTGATACCTCTTTACTACAGAAAGGAGCTTTTCATGCCCCTTTTCTCTCTTTTCTCCCCTCTACTCTTTAAGAGCAATAAATGTTCAACTGCAATAACTATAAATCAATCTCCGCTCTGTTCGGACCCTATTCATGCAAAGGGCTGAAAGAGGGGGCGACAGCTCCCTCCCAGCCCCCAAAAAGCAGCTGTTGGGTACTAATCGCCTTTCTTGCACTGTCATTCACCCTCATTTTCCCCCCATCACCCTCTCCCGGCAATCTTTTCTTGTCCTGCTTTTCTTTTCTTTCTTTGCTGCATTTGATTCCATGTCTCCCCTCATCAGACCCCAACCTTGTCCAGCTCCTGACCATCCCCTTGTAGGCTGTGAAAGAAAAGAAGAGTCCATGGATGTCAAATTGGTCTCAAAAAGACCATGAAAGATTGATTTGCTCCACTTTTCTTCTGCCTGGCATTATTTCGGAGGGTTCTGAATGGGAAACCAGAAAGTCTGGGGCTGGAATAAAGATGTTCTCTCTGTAAGGGGGAGAGGGGGAAAAGTGCCCATTTGCTCCTGGCCCATCAACCCTGCAAAACAGAGCAAAAGAAAGGGGAACTCTGGCTATTCAGAGTCAGACCAATATGTACACCTCCCAACAATGTCCCAATATACTGGGGGCCTCTCTATTAACACCCATGAATATTAAAGTCCTCACTCAACGCTCAGAAGGAACTTTGGGAATATACACATGAAAATACAAGCAGCATTGTGTATTGCCCAGAACAATGGGCCAATAATAATGGGCCTCCTCTATTAACAGCCATGAATATTAAACTTGTTTCCTCTTAACTGTTAAAAGGAAGGGGAGAGGCACAATATTTAGGGGAGGGAAAACAAAACCCACCACAAACCCTCGACCAGGGAAGGCTGTTTGGAAAACAGCTGGGGCTAATTTTAATCACTCACAAAAGGTAGATTTACTTTACCCCACCCCACCCCTTCTGTGCAATGAGGGAGCGTGTATTTAAAGGTGGATCTGACCACTTGTACACTGCAAACGTGTGTGTGTGATTGCTCTGAGTTGGAGTTATTAGTGCTGTGTCCCCCCCAAGAGGGGCATGCTCTGTCCAGATATCTCGCAGGCTGAGTCAACGGAGCAGGGTTGGATTTTAACAAGAACCTGGAGGGCTGTGTACCCTATGTTTTTAAGAGGCATATTTTGTCATCGAATAATTTGGGCAATGTACAGCTCCAGAAAAGAATCCGTAAAAGGGACCCACTTCTCTTTGCACTGGAGTGAAAGCAATAAAGGCCTTTTTTAAAGCCCTACACCTGATATCTATGTTACATGCAGCTCGGCTCAAATAGGCTGTGCCGGTAGCCACAGCCCAGAAATTCTGATGCTCTGCCGGAAAGAATTTTTTTGTACAGCTAAGTTTTTGTTTCAGCTTTGTTTTTAGGAAAGTATAATCTACTTGCAGTGAAATCATGTAAAGTAAGGCATCTAAAGATCTGTGCTTCCGTATACCCTGTGGAGATCTTCCTGAATTTATTAGCATGACTGGGCAATTTCCTTTCGTTGTCACAGCCTTCTTACAAAACACTTTCACCAAAATTCCTTACAGGGTTGATGTAAATAATACAATTGCAGGATTACATCACAGATAACAGCCAGAGAGACTCAAAGGCTTGGGAAAGGGGGGAAATGGTTTGCATCTGAGTTTGGAAATGAAACAGAGACCATGAGATGGAGAGAGGAGAGAGAAGCTGTTCCAGTCAGAGTGCGTTGCAGGGGAGAAGGCTCTTGCACCCACAGTGGAAGGGGTGTACAAAGGCAGAGAGGAAGTTGGTGTAGCAGGCCTGGGGATGGGAGAAGGACAGAGAGAAATCTTGAAAAGTCCATGTGCGGGTTTGGGGGCCGGACCCAAAGACCACTGAAAACAGTGGGGGTCTTTCCATTAACTCCAGCGGGACTTGGATAAGGACGGTTGTGAACAGGATCCTGAAATGAAGTGGGGGGCTGCCTGACCATGGGGTGAAGTGGGATAGATTTCTTCGCATTCATGAGGGTTCCAGTGTGTGGCAGTTAATGCATCTCTTGGGTTGCAATAGCTTTAAGCCACCAAGATTAGGGCAAAATTCTTTTCTCCGATCTGCATGACAGATCCTGCCCCTGGTGATTCGCTCCTCTTTCTGTGTGTGGCCACCTCTCACTGATGTTCTGCAAATGTACTAAGCACAGCATAGCAAATACAGACTATAGGACCTGGGGGGGAAGAACTAGCCACAGCTTATGGTGGTGCCCCCAAGCCCAGCATTCTGACTGCTGAGCCCCGACCTTTGGGTGGTAGGGGCCTTTTTTCTCTTCAGATACTGTCTGAACCTATTGGCGGTGTCCTGTCCTCCCAGGGCTCCTCTGCTTGTTCAAGCCCTGTTGTTCTGAGGGCCCAAACCTGTGAGCACTAACCTGAATAGTCCTTACTACAGTCTATGGGAATGCTTCCCTGCACAGCTGGGCTCTGAGCTCCTTGGGGCCTGATTCTCCATTGCCCACCGCTTGTGTCCTCATTGACACCAATGCAACATGGGTGCACATCATTGTTATTTGGATCCAACACCTGAAGGGCTCCTTGCCCTACAAGAATCCAGAAGTTTGGGCTGGTCCCAGGGGTTTCTGCCCTACCATAATCTGCTTCTGCCCCATCTCCTGGCCCGAGCGAGGATTGGATACAAAGCCAGCACCTCAGTTTCCTAGACTGGAGGACTGAGGTCCAGCAGGTCCAAAGAAATTCCTGTTCCGAATCCCCTTTTCCCAATCCTGGTGCACTGGCCAAAAGGCAGGTGCCCCCTGCAGGGCTGTAATGTGACGGGTGGGGGAGAGGGTGCTTGGGGGCTGGTGGTTCTCAGGGCATGGGAAATCTACTCCGATTTCACCCCCTTTTCCTGAGAAATGCAACAGGAGAAGCTGGGCCAAACTGAGACAGTCAGGTGTGTCAGGAAAAAGCCAGAGGCCTTTTCTCTTGTCCTAGCTTCATTGTTGGCAGCCCCCTGGGCTGTTTCATTGCAAGGGATTTTCCCAGGGTTTATTTCAAAGTGAATCTGAAGCTGGTGTGGGTTTGCTGCATTGGATGCAACATGTGCAACCTCTGGGCTCCCAGGCTGTGCCTACCTGGTAGACCTTTAACTAACCTTTGTGGGCCCAATCCAGCGCCCACTGCTGCAAACTGGCAGCCTTTCCATAGATTGCAATGGGCGTGGCTAAGTCTCAGGTCCTTTCTCCTTTCCACCTTAGTTAACATTGGGTCCAACATCATGGGCCTGGTTCTTATTTTATACCCCCCCCCCACACACACACCCCCTTGCTAACTGGGTTAGATGCTTTATGGTCACCTATGAGGAGAGTTCCCTGCCCCACAGAAAGTACAATCCGGACGGCAGAAGAAGAGATGCCCACCCAGCTGCCTTTGTCTTCAAATGGGTCTTGTGCCTGAGTGAGGACTGCAGGAGCCAGACAGGCACGCACCAGGGCGCGTCAGTTTCACATCTGATGTATTCTGGCAAAGGATCACCTCGGTGGCCCCGCGGTTCTGTCTTTAAAAACGATCTGATCTCTCCGCAATCTGTCATCCACGGAGCCCGGCGAGGGTGCCTGGTGACTGCAGACTTGTTACCCTCACTTCGAGCAGGAGAAACCCAGGGGGAAATTGCTGCTCCGGTTTTACCTCGTTGTCTTTTTATTAACGACATGGTTCGGCACGTTTCCGTCCCAGCTTCTCCCTACACGTTCCCTAACGGGGGCTCTGTCAAGTCCCAAAGCCAGGGCGAGCTGTCCACCCCCCGCCAAATGACTTTTGAGATTAGTCAGGAGTAGATTAGATTAAATTAAACACCGTAGCGCAGAACGAACGGGCAGAGGAATGGAGCGATTTCCAACGGAGCTGCGCGGGCTCTCCTTGGCTCCGCGCTCTCTGATTCCCCGCCAGTGTCTCTCTTTGGTTGACAATTGTTTGCAAACTTTCCTTAGAAAGGGCCACCGGAGACTGATAAGCCCCGAGCGCTCCAAATCTCTGCCGGCCGTTTCTCGTTGCCTTTATCCCAAACTGTTGAAATCCCCGCTGAAAGAAAAGTCTCTTTTGGTTCTCCTTGGCGTTCCCCTCCAACGTGGAAATCGAAGCCTAGAAAGTTTAATATCTAAGGACTGACCCGAGGAAAGCCATAGGTGAGCGGATCCCTGCCCCCTTTCCCCAGAGTATTGGCAACAGCTGGGGGGAGATTTAGATTTAATCGCCCTGCAATCAGGATCCGTATAAACGGCCGTTTAGGTTTTACACCATTTTTGCCTTCTTGCGCTCCGAATTAAAATGTAAAACCCAGCCTCAGCGCAAAGCCGCTTCTGCGGTTCTTAATAGGATTTAAAGAATTTTCTTGTAGCTTCAAAAGGCGTTGGTGGGGCTGCCTGCAAACACATCGCGGGAGGTGGGTTGTTTTTTTTTTTACTAGTTCTAGTAATAGAAGCTTTGGGGGGGATTTAGTTGTTTCCCAAGGCGAAGAGGCTTGTTTCTCGAATGCGTCGGTGTTTTTAAACCACATAATCCGAACTAAATGTCCGAGCCTTCGGTTTAGTTCTTGCAAAACAGAAATGCAGCGTTTACCAACAAAAGATTTGCACGGGCCGTACAGCCTTTCCCCCGAACAGAGGAGAAGCGGAAGGGGGAATTTTCCCCTTATCCCCTGTTATGATCTAACCCACCACCTTAAAATCGTCTTTGCAAGGTAATGTTTAAACCATGAGCCTGGATCTAGACATTCGAGCCCACGAGATCTGAGGAACGCTGTGTTCGCCCCCCCTGTAGTTTTAAAATGCCAGTTTCGGCTTTCTTAGGGCGAAATTGTCCCCGAGGTTGCGAATCGAGGGCGAAGTCTGTTTGGACGCGCCAGGAGAAGGAGCCGGGGGTCGGTGCTGGGGACGCAGATCCGCCCAGCCGTGTGGGCGAGCTCAGGTCGTTTTAACGGCGTTGGAAGCCCGGCCGTTCTTGGGGGAACAGCCCCTCGGGTTCGGCAGAGCCAAACCGGCCCCTAGTCCAGCAGATCCGTTTCTCCCGCTTACTTCTCCGCTCTGCCCCGAGTGAGCGAAGGGACCCTGGTTGTACCTGGCCAGCAGCTGGAGGCGCCTGAGAGACGGGAGGAGCTTTGATTTTTCCAACTTACAATTAAAAACCCTCCGGTAACTTTCAGCAGCTCGGCTCTGTCCTGCTGCAGGGCCGCGGGTGCTGTCCAAGGCAAACAGCAGCCGGGCGTTTCTCTCTCTTTGTCGGCAGGGTTCAAAGCTCTCGTGTAAACGTGCGCTATGGGGTATCGGTGCAAACCCGAGCAGGAGCTGGGGAGTGAAACCCATTTTGCCTGCCCTCCCCCCTGGCTCTTCCTCGCCAGAGCGAAAATCTCCCGTCTTTCCTAAGGCGAATCCAGGTGGCTTCACTTGAAAGCCAATGCAGCCTTCGGCCCCCCAGGTTAGCTGAATGTCTCTATTTTTGCAGCGCCCACCGCTCGCACTGTGTGAAAACACCGCCCGCTGTCCCCCTGCCAGCCCGCGATAAGGGGGTTATTAATTATTATTATTATTATTTTATTATTATATTTAGTATTTAGTTTCCTTTTCCCCTTCCCTCCCCCCAGCTGGCTGGGAAGGTCTACGGATGTTTCCAGAGCAGGTGTCCATCAGAGAAGCTTTCTCTGTCTCTCTCTCCACTGATGGGCTATTGCTGGGATATGCGAGGCTGCCTCTCTCCGTGTCTGTCTCCCCCCCCACCCCCCACCCAGGGGGAAGGGGGGGGTCTCTGAAGGTTTGCCTCAGTCTGGTAGAACAAGTCTATCTTCCAGCGTCGGGGGGTCATTAATAACCAATTAGGAGGGTCACCGCCGCTCATATATAGCCGGCTGAGAGAGTTTGCCAAGAGGAATCTGTCAAGAGCAAGGAGCCCATCGCCCCGGGCTGAGCAGCGCTCTGCGCCCGACTTCCCCGCCCGCCCTCTGCGCCCAGCTGCCCGGCGATCCCGCCCTGTCCCCCCGCCGCTGGGTTTCTATGATGGGCTCCGTGCTCCCCGCGGAGGCGCTGGTTCTCAAGACGGGGCTGAAGCCGCAGGGGCTGTCCTTGGCGGAGGTGATCACGTCGGACATCCTCCACAGCTTTCTCTACGGCCGGTGGAGGAACGTGCTGGGGGAGCAGCTCTTGGAGGAGAAGAACAGCCACAGTAACCCCAAAACGGCCTTCACGGCGGAGGTGCTGGCTCAGTCCTTCTCGGGGGGTGAGTAGCCTCGGCTCCGCTCCGCTTCGCAAGGGAAGCGGCGGGGGGTGAGGATCGGGCCGGTCCCTAAAACCTGCCCCCGCCAGCCGGCTCTGGAGGGCAAGAAGGAGGCGCCGGCGCCGGGACCAGTCTGGGGAGAGCCACCCTCCAGAGCGCGCCACGGTCCGCGGGGCGCTCCGCCCGCTGGCTTCCCACCGGCCCCATTCCCGGCAGCTTTGCGGCCTCTCTCCCTTCGGCTGAAAATCATCCCACCCATGGGGCGCCAGGGAGAATCCAGCGCTCCTGGTTTCCAGAGGAAAAGGCCAGCAGCCATTGCTCTGCGGATCCGTGCGCCCCGGGGGTCCCCACCTCCGAGGGACTTTGCATGTTCAAGTCTCTTTCCCAAGCTCCCTTTTCCCGCGTTGACTTTCCCACTCCGGCCTCCCATCGCTTCCCCGCTTTGCTCAGCGTTTATCCTCAGCCCATTGAAGCCTTAAGCCCCTGGCATTTAAGGCCTTATTAGGCGTGTAATAGCAGTTGACTGAGAGAGAAGAGGGGTTTAATTCATTTAGTTAACTTGGGCTTGACCTGAGAAAGTTCCCACTTAAACCAAGACCTTAAAAAGGGAGCCGGGGCGGGGAAGGGGGGGGGACGTTTCTTTTCTTTAAGATGTCTCAAGTTCTTATTCCTCATTCATCAGCTCGGGGACAATCTGTTTTCTCTCGCTTTGGCATCTATGGGGCGCCCCGGCTCCCTTTCCCCCCTCGAGGATTTCTGTTCCTCTCTTAATTTACCATGGAGCCTAATTCCATTTTCATTCACATTATTTCAACCAGCTAATCTCCCCATTTTGTCAGAGGAATTCCTGGGCCCCTTTAAGCAAGTCCCTGCGCCATTCAGGCGCGATGGATCGCTACAGCATTCTTAAAGGGCTAATGAATTTAGAATTAGCAATTGCTTTCTAGTTGAGTTTAATGAATGCGGATCACTTTAGCTGCGTGACAAATTGCTCGATGGGCTGAAATAGACACCATTTAACCCCCTTTCTCCGCCCTGCGCGCTCTCAACGTCGGGTTTTTCCCCCCCAGGTGCCTTCTCAATGCCTTGGAGGGGAAGCTTGTAAGATCTTGTAGGATGCGAGTGGGGCATTTCTCGGCGCGGGTTTGCTGGGGGGCCCGGGCAAGGCTGCGAAGTTCGGTTAGAATTTGCCAAGCCGTACTTTGTAGGTGCCCAGGGGCAGGAGAGGCTGGGGGCGGGGGGATTCCTCTGCCCCACAACCCGCCCCGCCCAGGGCAGCATGACTTCCAGTCTCCCAGCGCCGCCCAGAAATTGACCGGGGAGGGGAGACCAGCTCGCATCCCAGCTTCGGAGTCCCTCGCTGAAGTCTGGTGCCTTGTCTCCCCGGGAAGGGAACTCCCCTGCCCGCAGAACGCGGCGCTAGGATTCGGTCCCTGGCAGGGAACCCTGGTGTCCGGGCGCCGCTTGCCTGGGGTGGGGGGAGGGTTGGGTTAGAGACTGGGGGAGAGGGACAAAAGGTAGAATCGGGGTTAGTTAGACGGGGGGTGGGCAAAGGCGAGCCCTGATTTCCCCCCCCCCTCCAACCCCCTCTTCTCTCTTCCCTCCCCGCAGAGGTGCAGAAGTTATCCAGCCTGGTCCTGCCCTCAGAAGTGATCATCGCCCAGAGCTCCATCCCCGGGGAAGGGCTGGGCATCTTCTCCAAGACCTGGATCAAAGCTGGCACCGAGATGGGGCCTTTCACCGGCAGAGTCATCTCGCCGGAGCACGTGGATCTGTGCAAGAACAACAATCTCATGTGGGAGGTAAAGAGGGGAGGGGGGCGCCCGAGTTCAGGGATGGGCTACCTAACTCTTCCTGCGCACTGAGCATAGCCCCTCCACTGAGCGGGAGAGCCCCGGTTACCTAGCTAGCCCCGTCCTGCCCGCGCAACTTGTGCCTGTGCGCCCAACTTGCAGGAACACGCAGACCTCGCTTCACAGAGCAATTAACGACCGGCTTTGCGGTCCAGGACACGGGGCAGGGAATGAGGACTCCTCGGTCCCGTCGCTTGCTCGTTGCGACCTGTGGCAAGTCATTCCCCCCCCCGTGCCTCAGTTTCCCCACGGTATAATGGGGGACCAGGATGATATGGTGGGGGGGGGCTAATTAAAGGGCTTTGGGATGGTCCCGTTAAAGGAGCTAGACATGCCGGTGAACGTACGTGATTTATCCCAAAGGGGTGTGTGTGTGTTAATTTCGCAGGATTTCCATAGGAGAAAGGAATCTTTTATAGAATAAATAAATTCCGCCCCCCTGGAGTTAGTCCCCGGCCCAGAGTGGAGAAAGGTTTCCTTTGCCTTATGCAACTTCTCGCTCACAAAGCCAGGTAGAGAGACCAGAACCTGCCTCACACGGTGCCATTAGACCTGGAGTAAAACGCACCGGATTCCCGATTGCGTTTCAGCCACAGCGGAATGATTGCCTCGCCCGGGAAAGCGGGTTGGTATGCGTGCTCTGGGCCAGCCGGAGGGAACGGGGGACTGGCCGGAATGGACGCGAGGTTTCCAGCCTTTCGGGGCGGACCTTGCGTGACCCTGGGGTTTAGATCAAGCCTAATTTAACAAAACGCAGGGGCAAAGCGCTACAGAAACAGCTGAACTGACCCCTGTGAGAACAGCAAGGACCTCGGTGCTAAGGCTGGGCTGGCCTGGGCCACATTTCTGTAGGTACAAGTCAGCTGATGGAAAACAGCAGGGGGTTGGGCTGTAGCTAGGAGAATTACGGTAAGGGCAAGGCCTTTTCATTCAATAGCCCCTCATCTGGAAGGGCCGGGGCCTGATCCGACTCAGTGAAGCCGATGGAGTTTTTCCATCCGCTTCCTTGGGAGCTGGGTTAGGCTCCAAAATCTCCTCCTGGCCCAGCACCAAACCTCCTCTGCTGGCCTCTTTTTGTGCCATGCAGAGAAAAGGGAAGGCCAAGGCCGCACCAGACAGCAGTACTTGCTGCGGGGAGTGAGGATCTTGTCCCTGTTCCCAGATAACCAGTGTGGCTCACTAGGGAGTTTGCCCATCTCCAGTGTAACCAGGGATGGAGCCCTTTCAATCTGTGTGTTTTAATTGCCAGGTAAACTGCTGGCTTTGAGGTGCTGCTCATGCAGGTTTGCTGCCTTTGTTGCAGCCTGTACATGCCCAAGGCTTCCCCTTTCTATGGCCCTCCCACGTCATCTCCACTGGGAAAGATGAGCTACACACACCGAACATCCCATCCCATGTGTTGCCCCCTCCCTTTAACTGATTAAACCCTTCTGACCCCTGCCTCCCATCATGACAAATAACACCCACCCCAGCCGCTACAAACTTGCCACATAGCCCCAGGGATGAGCATCCCTGACCTACTGAGGCTCTGTGTGTGCATAGGGGGTGTTTAAAGGCCACTGACTTCTCACAGCACCCACAAGACCCTGAGCCATCCCTGGGTGTGTCAGGTGGAAAGGACTTGGGCTGCACATTCAGCCACGAGGCTACTAATATATCACTCCCTTGCTCCTCACCCTAGGTCTTCAATGAAGATGGCACTGTCCGCTACTTCATCGATGCCAGCCAAGAAGACCACCGTAGCTGGATGACCTACATCAAGTGTGCCAGGAACGAGCAGGAGCAGAACTTGGAAGTGATCCAGATAGGAAACAGCATATTCTACAAGGCCATTGAGGTAAGTGAGGCTGGAAAAAAGTGTGTGTGTTTTGGGGAGAAGCGGAGCAGGGAACTGGCATTCCCCGTATTGCGCATCCTCCCTTGTTCGTCAGTACTTTGCCTTCAGGGGCCTAATTCAGGCAGCAGTGAAAAGGCTAGTGGCTTGCGGAGGGAGAAATGTTGGCACCGAGAACCTCTCGAGAACAGCAGGGGTCGATGGGGCGGTGTTGGAGAGCGACACGCGCACACATGAGAACGGAGCTTGGCGGGCGGCTCGGTGCAATCGCCATTGCCTGGGTTTGTAGGGGGGGCCTGGAAAAATGGGAGTTTGTCTTTTTCCTCCCATTTCAGTTCAGTCTTGATCCACAGGGTGTGTGTGTGTGCAGGAAACGGGAAAGAGAAAAGAAATAAGACTTGGGCTTTCTTCCTGCTGTGGATCTGTGTGGAGGACTGAGATGTTAACCTTAGGGGTCTGCTCCTTCTCCCATTGAAGTCAGTGTGACTTTTGCCACTACCTCTAATGGGAGCAGGATTCTGTCACTGCCTCTAATGGACCCCGCTTCTAGGTCTACGCCTGGGACAAATCAGAATCAGGTAGGTTTAACATAAAACATACAGGTTACGTTATGGTTAAAATTAAAGTATTGGGGATTCAAGTTAACTACACAGATCCCTGATCCTGCAAGTCTTGATTCAGCCAAAAGATTCATTGAATTCCATGGACCGGGTGCTGCTCCTGGTAACAACGACATAAATCAGGAGTGACGCCAGTGAGCTTTGTGTAAAACCAGTGTGAGAGAGAGGAGAATCAGGCCATGGCATGTTGGCTGGATAAAGATGTGCAGGATCAGGCTTCCAGAGCTGCAAACTACGGAACTGGCCAAGCCCATGTTTCTGGTTAGTGGAGTTCAGTCGCAAGCTCTTTGAGGCAGGGATCATGTTTTCATCAGTGCCAGTACAAGGGGCCCCGATCCGGCTTCTCAGAACTACCACAATATACAGGTTTAATAATAGCACAGCTGCCAGGCTGTGGCTCTGAGACCGCAGATCTCGCCGGCTGGGGTGCTGGCTCCCAGCTGCATGGACAGGCGAGGGCTATTTGTCTTTCATCACAAATTGGCCCCCCAGGAGAGCTCAGGACTGCAATGGGACCGCTCCTCACAAGCGGCACACAACCGGACTGCCCAAGCAATAGAGCCAGCCAGTTCTAATGGGAGGTAATCATCTCCAAGAGGCACCCACAGGCCTCTGAGCACCTAACAATATCAGAGCTGAAGGCAACATGTTCCACACACCCGATATTAAAAAAATCCCTGTAAGCCAATGCCGCAAACTCCCTGCAGAGAGAGACAAATAAACAGGGCCCAGGAGGTGCTGAGACTCCCATGGAAAGTCTCTGGAAGCGGGGCATATAGGGAGCATGCCACACAGAGGGGAAGGCCCCACCTCAAACCCTGTTGGGATGATACCTTGGGGCAGCCAGTGGGCCCTGCCTGCCGAGCAGGAAGCAGCTGGAGTTCAAGGTGGCGGCCGCATTTCGGATGAAAGAGATGTTGGATTCAGAGCCCAACGTGGGTCTCAGCAGTATTACTATTCAGCTGCCTGGGTGGGGGCAGGGGTGGGAATGTCCCTCATTGAATCCAACCTCCCATCACGGCGGGATTGGCTCTGGCACGACTCCAGCAGTGAGTCGAGGATAACAAATGCCCCAGGAATAAGATTGGATTCACTTGGCTCTGGAGACTCTCTTAGCCAGGAGAGGAATATGAGCACACGCTCGCCGTGTTGCTCTTTGCCACGTGTGTCCAACAGAGCCAGCTCCAGGGATCCAGGATAGAACAATTGCGCCCTGAACACACTAGCGGAAGGGAACGTGCAAGGGGCTGCCTGCGTGGTGCTGAGCAGTTTGGTCCCCAACCAGCTTAAGTGCATGTGCTTACCATGTGCATAGTCCCATTGAAGTTTTTAGGGCCCTGCATGGGCTTAAAGGTGAGCCACATGCTTTGTTGGATGGTGACCCAGGTCCACAGCACCTTGCAGATCACCCCCAAAGTGAGATTTGAAAGAAAAACCATTGGGTCCCAATTCTGTGCCCCGTAGGCAGGTCAAACTCCCACTGACTTCAGATAGGAGTTCTGCCAGCATAGGGACAGATCATTCAGGCCCACAGTTTATCCTGGAGCTAAATGAAACAGTCAAGTCAAATAGGTTGGTGCAGAACGAGCGAAAACTGTTCCTTTTCTGTGGCAGGCAACTTGGGCATTTGTAACCAGCTTTCTGCAGCGTAAGGCACTGCCCGAAGCTAGAAACCATCCCCAGCTCACCTGTGTAAATCCAGGACACAGGAGAGCTAAGTGTTGTTATTATGTAACGTTCCTCACAGGTGGGGTTTCTTTGCCTAACGGAAAAATAATAGCTCAGATTTTTATCTATAGCTGATCCTAAACTCCTTATTCCTGTGGATGAGCTGCAGGAAAGGTTGCTCCTTGTAAAGGGAGTGTAACTGCTTTTTATCTTTGTTTTTTATACCATATGATGAAATACAATCATAGTATTATACTGACATAATTCTCAGAAATATAGATCGATGACATGTATGTGATGGCTAGCATACGTGTGTGTATGAATGACGATAGATACATATATAGGTGTGTATATAATACCTAATACAGACAGACAGTAATACGCAGTTCACGCTGCTCATATGTCTGAATCCATGACTCTACAAACACCAGAACACTATTTTTCAGTTCTTCTAGATCGCAGAAAACCCAAAATTATAATAACGTAAGAGTTTGTGACTCCAATTGACAAAGGAAATAAATGTCACAGTTAAGCACCGTGTGGTACATGCTGGTATCCAGAGGTCTACTGGTGTGCATGGGTCTGCTTCTGCTCCCAGTGAATTAAATAAAGCAGGATCACTCCACAGTGTCAGATGGAGATGGGGTTAATTATGAATTTTGTTCTGAAAGAGAGAGGGAGGGAAATCAAAGTGTCCTGAAAGTGTCTGAGATTAGATTTTAATAGCTCAGTCTAGGTCCCGATTCTGCATTCCTTCCTCGCCCCAGAGTCCCATACCCAGCCACACAATGCACACGCACAGTGCCACAGGTACTCATGCTCTGAAGTTGGCTCCTATTCCTCTGTTTATTCTGTTTGAAATCATTAGGAGTGGAGGTTGGGCACAAAGAATGCTGGATCAGCCTGCATTGGGGTGAATATTTATTGAGGTGTCTATTTGTGGGAGGGGGGATTAGAAGTGGATTTTCACCCAGTGGACCTCATCCACTCTGATCCGCTTGGGTACATCCTTAGAATCCCTTTGATGAGCCCGCTAGAGGGGGGTGGCTCCACCATATCTTTTACAGCAAGTGTATCCATTCTGCCCTCAGAGCAAAGCTCATTTAAGAAATGTAGGTTATTTATTGCAAACATCTCTGTCCATGCGTAGGCGCTGAATGACCCTTGATATCTTGGCTGCTTCCCCGCTTTGAAATACCAAATGAAGGGGCCACTCGCTCACCAAACGTAATATACGCACCCTTTAAATCAAAGCTACTGTTGAGTTACGGGAGCACAAATAAAGTGTCTCAGAACAGTGAGTGATTCCAGCCACTATTCACCACCTTGAAACTTCACAAAAGCTAAACGTGGATTTAAAATAAATATGAATCCCAGGACTGAGGCTCTGGGTGGTTAATTTCAGAACAGAGTGACCCTCTGGAGACGGTAGTAAGAGCCCAATCCCGCAGATTTGACTCTCCTGAATAGACCCCAGGGCTAATCTCGTAAAGAGAGCAGGATTGGGCCCTTAATTCCCAAAGACCGAGTTTCTGATCTGTAAATGTGGATCTAATCTTTGCAATAACATCATGGAAAGCAATGCTTTCATACATGATTACATGTCATTAAAAAAGACATCAGTTTCTTGGGAATCCAGCAGAGGTAGGATGCAATGCTAGAAAAAGAACTGATATACTGAAAAATCCAGTTTATTACACACACACACACACACACACACACACACACCATCTTTCTCATCTGCATTCACACACACACTCTCTCTTCTCTCACCTCCCCCCCATCTTGCACTCTCTCCGCAGGTGGACACACACTTTGACACACTTTCTTTTGGTCTCTTTTTCCCAGCACACAGACTTGTAAAGTGTCTATGTTTTCACGCAATCCGTCTGTTTTCATTGCGGTAGTGTCTGAACATCGCCCACACAGTTAAACCAACTCCACTAATGACCCAAGGCGTCTTAGTCCTTCCTCCTCCCCCCCAGGCAGGTAGATTGGGGACATTTTTGTAATTAATTGCTTTTATTTGCTTGTTGAATTTTTGTTTCCCTCTTTTCTTTCTTCCCACTTCCTCTTCCTTCTTCATCTTCTTCCTCAGCTGTGTCTAGCTGCAGCTGTGGGGGTGTGAAGTTGAGGCAGTGAGTTTCAACCTTCAATCGGAAGGCCGTGAGATTTGTGGGGGTGATTCAGATTGCCTTGGTGCCTGTGTGCACACATCTTTCTGTGCACACGCACACTTCTGCCCTCATCCACACGCACGCACACTGGTGCATACGTGCAATCCAGCGCGTGAACGCTGGATGTGCGTTCATCCCTTCTCTTCTATTTCTTCTATTCTATTAAAAGGGACTAGTTTTCAATGAGATGGTTAAATGATAGCATGCATGCCAGAAAGTGAGACCTACAATTTATTTCCAAGTTCATACTATTCAACCCTTAGATAGGCCACTATTCATCATTAACCAAGTGCCTAACTTAAGGTCAATTCCCATTGTTTGTAGCGTGATTCCTCATATGCTTAAAGTTAGGCACATATTTTAGTGCTTTGTTGAATCCGGCCCCTGTGTATTCGGTGACTCGATGGCTGCAAAGTTGTGCTCCAGAATCTGGGCTTTTATTATTACAATTATTTAAATTAAATCTCTAAAACATGATTTGCATAAAAACCATAAAAACACGAAGTAGGTGTGATCTAGTGTAACAGTGTCTGACAGCCTAAAATTGTAGCTCAGACCAGTGAGAATTGCCTTGTTCTGAAACCTAATGACACCACTCTAAATGCCAGCCCGGTTAACTATTTCTTGATGGGTCATTTCAGCAGAATATGGTTTGCTCGCCCTACGTTTTCAAACTACTTCCCAGGTGCCAAAAGCCCCAGCAATCCCCTGATCTCTACAATGTAGGTATGCACTGTCCTCCCACAAACCTGAGACACTGAAAAAGTGAAGGGCAAAGGAAAATAAATGGATTTCAACACCACAATAAATAATGCAGAAGAGATGCTTTCAAACCTCGCTTCTTAAATGTCCTTATGGCTGCTGCAGAATACTCCGCCTGCTGCACTGAAATGCGGCGGGAATCAAAGACCTTGCTGTAGGGTTATTTATGATTATTACTGGCATGGCATGGCCCAGGACCCCACCGTATTAGGTGCTGTACAAACACAGCACAAAAAGCCTATCCCTGCCCCAAAGAACTGAGAATCTAAGTAGAATTTAGACCAGTGATTCTCAACCCATTTACCATTGTGTGCCATGTCTTTGTTATGTGGGCTGCATCCAATCCTGACTGTATGGCCCTGAGGATGTCACAAGGGCCGCAGCTCTGTGCTGATTGGGCCGCAGGTTGAGAACCACTGATTTAGACCCATCTTCCCACCAAACCACTGCCCCTTACTGGGAAGTGTGCAAGCCTTTCCTTTAACTAACTGTCAGGGTCTTCTCTGATTGTACCCTGGGCAACCTGAGCCCTTAGCTATTGTATCTGCACTTCCTGGCTGAGCTTAAAAAGCACCAGCAGGTCCCTTCCCCCCCCACACACCAATTGACTCCTTTGGTGGTAGTAGGAGGCTTGCTGGGGGCAGAGAAGAGTCGTGCTCTGCCACATCTCAGCTGGGGTAAGATGGAGCAGCCCCTAGGTTCAGCACAGCACATACCTGGCTCTCAGATAGATCTCCCCCTTCCTACCGCACAGGAGTAGATCTCAGCACAGGACAGAATTTGGGCCGAAATGTTTAGGGGCAGTACTGGATCAGATTAACACTGCCTCTCTCTGCCTCAGTTTTCCCTCCCACCCTTTGTCTTTCTTGTCTATATAGATTGTAAACTGTTTGGGGCAGAGACTGTCTCTTATTCTGTGTAAGTACAGCACCTAGCGCAATGGGGCTCTGAGCTCAGTTGAGGCCTCTAAGATAAAGCCACTGTTGGCCTGTCGCTGAAGCCAGAGGGAGCTGTCAGGTCTATTTGTCATGATCAATCTCTGACTATTTTCCAGTCTCGGCAGCACTTTCTCAGACAGTCCAGTCTCTGGGCTGTGTGTCTGCCTTTTCTAGGGCTTTTAGTGTGCTCAGCATGGTTTGGGCTATTGGAACTAGGGAAATGGCAAGTGTCTGGATGCCATGTGCAGTTCTAATCATGTGCCATAATTCCTGTCTTTTACCCCTCAGTTCCAGGGTCCCACTTGGAATCACTCCAGATTCCAGCTGCCAGATTATCTCTGCTGTAACCCCCGAGTTACACCAGAGATGAATTTTGCCTTAGGAGTCTAAGGAAGCCTCTGGCTCCAGCTATCATGGAGGCAACAAGCAGAAAAATCTATTCACATCGCCACCCTGTTTGTTTTTTCTTTCCCTGTAGATGATTCCACCAGACCAAGAGCTGCTGGTCTGGTACGGGAACTCCCACAACACCTTCCTGGGGATCCCAGGCGTGCCGGGCTTGGAGGAGGAGCAGAAGAAAAACAAGCACGGTACGTAGCGCTAGATAGGACAGTAACTGTTGCAAATGCACATCAGCTTTCATCCCCCAGCCCGCATTCTGCGCACACAAGCCCTGCTGGCTGTGCCCTGGCTATCCCTAGACAATGAAGGGTGGGAGGGGTCTCACTAGCACCTGGATCCTCTCAGGCAAACAGGCTCCTTCAGGGCTCATCCAGCAGGGACTGATGGTGGACCGTGACCCAGTGCTGACAGACCCTGATGAAAAGGGGCGCAGAGTGGGATGGAATAAAGCCTTGAGGGTCTTCTCTACCAGGTGTGCTTCTGGAGGGAGCCCAGCACTTGGCTCTGAACTGTTCCAACCACTGCTCCCTTGCAGCTCGAGATACCTGCCGCAGGGCCTGACCTGTCTGGCCTTGTAAAATCCTGGGCCCCGTTTCTCCAGAGCTGTTTGCACAGCCTGGACCAGCTCCTCAGCTGGCGTGAATCGGCTTCGCTCCACTGGGAGACTTGCACTGATTTACTCCAGCGCTCAACAGATAACGACCAGTAATAACTTGATGTTGCCTGAGCCCTTTGTAATACCAGTAAGGGGGAGGGTCTGAGCACATTAGGTCTCCCTTATGCTGCTGTTCTCTCCAGGCTTTCCTTTTAGCTGCCCCAATAGAAAACTGCCTGGGGCTTTGGTGGAACCAACACCACTGGGATCCCAAAAGCTGTCCCAGTGGAGAGGGTAGGCTCTGTACTTTTCTTCTTGGGATCCCTCTGAGCCCCACTATGGAACAAAGGCTGCTTAGCTTATAAGGATTAAGGCCAAGGGGCTCCCCCGAAATTCTGCCGGAGACATCAGTGAGTCTTAGCATTGCCTCCCCATGCTGACTTGTCCAGGGCTATCACAGCTTTGTCTGCAGGATCCCTAAGGCCAATCAGCCTGAATAGCCTGTGGCCCAAATCCAGCAGTGAGAGAGCCTTTCATTCATCACTCCCACTTGGAGGAGGCTTCCTGGATGGTGAGTGGGGCAGAGAAAGTGCTGACTCAGTGATCTGCACTAGCAGAGGCTAAGTGCTGAGTCACTGATTTCCCTGAGCTGTATGGTGGCCCCTTCCTTAACCCCCTACAACCCCATCTTCTCCCAAGATCCCATAACAGGGGACTCTTAACTCCTCTGGGATTCCTTCTCTGCTTGTTCTGCCATTTCCCACTGGGACAGACGGAGAAGGGGACCGGAGCGAATGAGCCAGAAACAGGGCATTTTAGATCTCCAGGTCCAATAGGGGACAGAATGCAAAGGGGGACCAGTTTGTAGAACATAATACTGTAGTAAGGAAAGGAGAGATAGTGAGCCCCATGCAGCCTGCTCTGTGCGGCTGCCTCAGTGTGACCTTAAAAAGGGTGCTCCTGCCTGCACTGCATTATAGATCCCAGGGCCTGAGCAGATGTGGGGTTTGCCCCACTGTCCTTGACTCACTCACACTCCCCCGCCCTGCCTCTTTGCCTCTGCCGAGGTGACTGCTTCTCTGTATGTGCATGGGCTCAGGGCTGCAGAAGAGCTCAGCACCTGATCACCAACTGCTCGGCCCCCACAACCGGGGCCCAATTGCCAGTAGCGCTCAGCCGCCATTGTGACTCAGCCAGATTTTCGAAAGAGCTCGGTGCCCAGCATGCACCCAGCATGAGCGCTTCTGGAAATCTGGCCCCGGCTGTGGGTGCAGGGCTCTTTAGACAGCCCTGGCCATAGTTTCTAAGGTCTCGTGGAGATCCTTTAGGAAGAGACGGAGGTGACTGATCCTGCCCCCCTGACCCCGAATCCTTGGGAGGAGGAGTGGGTCATGCGCAGCCATGGACCCACTGTGAGTGAGAGCACAACTCGCATGGGCAGGGGAGGCTTCCTCCCCCAGCACAGAAAAACAAGAGCAAGGATTCATCGTGTATCCGGAGCTGCTGTGCTGTGAATTCCATGGCCAGCTGCTCATCGTTTCAAAGCCCTGCACTCCCCTGACAAGATGGTAGCATCGCTCTTTGTTGTTGTGGTGCTGAGGTCTGTGCAGGTTTGAAAGCGCTGGCTAGCGCCAGGCATGATGCAGACAGAGGCTGTGCAGACTTGTCCCCTGCTCCCAAGCCTGGCCTGCAGCACCCTTGCTCTGCTAGCACCAAGTCCCTGCCCAGCTCTGCCAATGCTGATCCAGACACCTGCTGTTCTAGCCTCAGGCTCCTCCAGAGCCCAATCGCGAAGTGGGCAGTGGTTTTGTGACATGGACAAACACCCCATAAGGGCTAGATGCAACCCACCCATCTTATTTTCTTTTGACTCCCAGCCAGGATTTAAACCTGAGTCTTAAGGGGGGAGCTATTGCCTTCAAATATTGACTAACCCAGTCCTTGAGAGACATCTTAGCAGCACACAGGCCCAGATCTCAAGGACAGAAAACAGCAACCCCCGCCCCCCCGCCATGAAGAAAGGCTAGTGATTAAGGCATAGGGCACCTGGCTCTTATCTCCAACTCACTCTCGGCTTGAGTGAGTCACTGAGAAGCTCTGTGTCCAGTTTCCTGGTCTATAAAACTGAAATAGAGAGACCTACCTCCCAGGGGGCTGGGAGGGTTAATTGGTCAAAGTGCTTGGAGATCCTTAGATGGCAGATGCAGCTGAGTTTTGCGCAGTGCTTACAGAAATGATGGTTATTTATTATCGATTCATTATGTGCTGCAGGGGCATTGCTACTGCGCTTGTCCCGACCGGTCACCATGCACCAATGTGCCTCTGTCTTTATTGAAGGTGCTGTAACCTTGAGAATCCCTCGTGCCATGAAGTCACCTTACAGGCACAAGGAAGGGCATGAATTGCTCAGGCCCTGAGATCCTGTTTCGGCTGCAGAGCAGAGGGCAGCGGCTGACTCCTTGTGTTGTTCTTTATTACACAGAGGACTTCCACACGGTGGAGACCGGTGCGAGCACGGCCGGCCGCATGCGGTGCGTGATCTGCCACCGCGGCTTCAACTCCCGCAGCAACCTGCGCTCCCACATGCGCATCCACACCCTGGACAAGCCCTTCGTCTGCCGCTTCTGCAACCGCCGCTTCAGCCAGTCCTCCACACTCCGCAACCACGTGCGCCTGCACACCGGAGAGCGCCCCTACAAGTGCCAGGTCTGCCAAAGTGCCTACTCCCAGCTCGCTGGACTCCGGGCCCACCAGAAGAGCGCAAGGCACCGACCTCCCAATGCCTCCCTGCAGTCTCACTCCCCAGCCTTGCCCGGGCCCCACCCTGCCTCCCTGGCACATCACATACCTACAATGGTGCTGTGAGCCACTGTCGGGCTCCGGGGAGCCATTTCCAGCTGTCGGAGACTGGCATTGATAATGCGGATGAATTTGTGGGCATCAACCCTTCAGGGAGGGGTGGGGGGCAGAGAGGATGGGGCAGGGCCGATTTCTTAATTAAACAGTTTGCTGACGAAGAGGTGTTTGGCATCAGGCAGCGAGTGGCATAAAGGCATTTGGGAGGGTAAACACATTGAGAATGAAAAACAACATGAACCCTAATGTGCAGACACCAGTATATGTGGGGGGAGGGGAGAGCCAAAATGCTGATTTCTGAAACATTTTCCAAGGGTTTTTGTGTTTAATCCAGTTGGAGGAAGAGAAGAAAAATTGCTTTTCCTTCTATTGAAGTTCGTGCAGCTGGAAGGCCAGATTCACCATTGGTGGGAGTGGGCACCATTCTGTTGAAGTCAATGCAGCTGTGCCTGTTTACACCAGTGGCAATTTTGGCCCCAAAGCGGTTTGCACTGGGGGTATTTACAAAACCCTATTCTGATGTTAGTACTGGTGGGAGCAAAGTACAGAAAAAATCATGGGGCCAGGTTCCATTTTTGCCACCATATTCTTTAGGCTTGGAGTCCATGCTAGACCCCCAGCTGGTCCCCATGCCACTTCAGCTGGTCCACCACATACCACGTCCGGCTGGTCTGCCATGCCAGAGCTAGCACCAGTGGGAAGGATCTTTTGTAAGTTTCCACGGACTCAAGTGTATTAGTTCAAAAACCACACCCCTACTTTTTTCATGCCTAAGCTGTGTACCTGTTAAGACCCCTGAAACTGCACACACATCTGAGCTTCTGCCCATGCAGACGGGACGTGCAAAGTGGCAATTGAGCAACAGGACGTTGATAAAAATTTGCCCCATCGTGTGCTCAAGAAATGGAGAGTCAAGCAAGTCGTCTGGTGTCACCAAAAGCATTTTTCCAGGAAGTGTGTGAGCTGGAGTGGCTAGAAGTGCCCCCCACACTCTCCGCTCACCTTGCCAAGGCCACCTCCCACACTGCATGGGTGTTCCTCCCCCAGCTCTAAACTAGGGCTGCTTGTCCTTCAGCAGATCCATCTCTCTAGGGCCTATTTAAACTCTTACCTCTACTGCCCTCTGGAGACCAGAGAGAAATAATTCCTTTGGCCAAACCACACCCAGAATGCAGTCCGGAGCGCCCCCTTGAGTCCTGCCACAGTTATGAACCCAATAAGAAGGGTTTTGTGAAATAGAATATAAAAAACCTATTATAATATTATTAATTATAAGTACAAGATGTATAGAGTTTTCGCAAACTGTGTTTTACTTCCAGAAAACAATTGTCACTTTACCTTTGTAAATATTTATGTAAAACATTATTTACAAAACTTTGATATTATATATTATTTGATGGTATATGTACACAGCTGTAAATACATTTGTACCTCTCTCTCTTGTATTCTAAATAAAAATTACTTGGAACATTTATCATTTAGAAGGTGAGTTGTTTGGGAGTTTTCTTTCTCTTTGTGTTCAAGGAAAGCATAATGTTGGTCTTGGAAAGGGGATAGTGGAGCTTCTCCTAGAGGGTATCATTGAAATTTGGTTCTTTTCACTTCCTTAGTGTCTTCAGGATCCTAGCTTGTGTTTGAATGAAATGAACAAAAGATCCCATCACTGTATTATCAAGCATTGGAACAGTTTCCCATGGGAAGTGGTACATTGTCCATCACTTGGAGTCTTTAAATCAAGATTAGATGCCTTTCTATGCTCCAGTTCAACCAAAGTTATGGGCTTGAAGCAGGAATCACCAGGTGAAATTTTGAGGCCTGGCTCCTGTTATGCAGGAGGTCAGACTAGATTATCATAATGGTCCCTCCTGGCCTTAACATCTAGTATCTATTTCACACATTTTGGACAGAGCATAATTTACTGCTCAATCCTCATGGATTATTTTCAAGAACCATCCTTGCATCTTGAAAGATGATGGTTTTAAAATGTGGAGAAAAGCAATTTACGCACAGGCCACACACAGAGCCAGAGACACATGGTGTTCATATGTATGTAAGCACAGGATGTTGAACCCCAATTTTTCATTCATTACAAATAACTCCTGCAGTACTTAACAAAGAGGTACAGAGGACTATCCCCACCTCCTTCTGGAATCACCTGGCCTTTAAAGACAAACACACATCCATATATCATAGATCAAGATTTGTTAGTGCTCTGCAATCCTAAATAGGGCCTGTTTGTACCATACCATGTTCTAGGCAGTACCAATGTTCTGGGGCAGACCCGCTTTTGATACTCCAGCAGCCACTATCCTAATCAATTCCTGTCCACCATGGTCACGTCACTAGCAAGAAGATTGCTTAGGATACATGGGGATATCACTGGTGGATCTCATTGCAGGATCAGGTCTAATACAAGACAGCACTACAGCTCTCTTCAGCTTCACTTTGGATTCTTTTCGCTAACACCAGGGCTGTCAGGAGCAACACCACTGTGGGGTAAGAGGCGAGTCACGCTGTGGGATTCAGCACAGCAGCTGAACGGCAGAAAGGATTATGATGATTTGGCTCTTCTGAACATGAACCAGTTTCTTCTGCTATGTGTTTATACAGTTCCTGGCTCTATGACGACCCTATGCTGCTTGGACCCTTGGGGGGCTATCACAGTGCAAATATTTAATAACAATAACAGCTGTTCTCTGATATAACCATCCACCCAGAGAAGATAATTTAGCTTACCAGATGGACGCCTGTGCTGCATTTAGGCTTAATGCAATGGGAAGCATTGGCTGATGACCACGGTATGATCTCTCTCTTAAATCCCTAAGTGACAGGATGACTAGGTAAATGACAAGAGCTGGTTTTTCTTAGTTGTAAAAATTAGTTTCTTAACATTACATTCCTTTTCCTGTCTACGTGTAGACACTACATTCTTGCAGTTTCAGTCAGACCAGTGGTGCTCAACCCACGGGCTGCTTGTGGCCCAATCAGCACACAGCTGCGGCCCATGTGACCTCCTCTGGGCCATACAGGTAGTATATAGAGAGAGTGGATGTGGCCCACGTAACCCATGGAGAGCTGCATAACCCATGGTTGAGCTCCACTGAGTCAGACGCTCATTTAGCAATGCCGTGAGCTGTTAGACAGCTGCTGTGCCCCGGAGTAGGCTGTGTCTCAGGGATAGCTGAAATGAAGCCTGTGCATGACAGAGTTGTTGAGTGCTTTGGGATCTGGTTTGAAGGCGCTGGGGCTTTAAGGAAAACAATAATTAGCACGAGACTCATGACAAAATCATGAGAGTTGGTAACACCGCTGCGGCAGCATCGTTTAGTGGGGATTTGCTGCTCCCCACCGTTCTGCAGGGGGGTGGCTGCCCGCTGGTGCCAGTGCTGGCCATGCGTATAGGGCCCGTGGGCCCCAAGGGGATGTGGGGCCGAATACGCCCACAGTTACTATGGCCGGCGTGCAGCGCTCACTATGAAATACTGCCTCTGGGCATTACCAACATGTGGCCTGTCTTGGGGGGCCATTTTCCTGTAGCCTTAAACCCCACAACCAGCACTGGAAGGCACCAGAGCCCGAGGCAGCTTGCCAGCACTAAACTTGGCTCGACACCTGTCCCTTCCTTTGAACCCAACGCAGTGAAGGCCAGTCCCGCTCTCTGCCAGGATCCAATATGGCTTCCCCAGTCTTGTCACTGCTGAGGCTCGCCGGGCCCTCATCCAAGATGGCGGCGCCCCAAGCCAAGATGGCAGCTCCCACGCACGCGCTTGCCTGTAACTGACATGGCGGAGAGAACGTGTGGTTCAGACGGGCACTGAAGCCTAGGAAGGAAAGTGCCAGGAGTTAAGATGGCGGCAATAGAGGTGCGGCTGCCGGTGGCCCGCAAGCTGGTGGTCCAGAGCCTGGCGCAGGGGAGCGACAAGCACCTGGTGGCTCCGGGGGACACGATCACCACAGACACGGGCTACATGAGGTGAGGGGCCTCCCCCAGATTTCTTCCACCGGTAGGGCCCTTCCCCGCAGCTCAGAGACTGTGGGGCAGTGTCCCTTATCCCCCCAGATATGGGGCTGTGACTCAGCCGCCCCCCCCCGGCGCATGGGCTATGGGGCAGGGTCCCTTATCCCACCAAACAGGAGGTTATGGCGCTGCCACACAGCCCTGGGGCATGGGCTATGGGTCCTTATCCCCCCAGACATGTGGCTAGGGTGCAGCCCAGCGCCCCTCCCCAGGGCGTGGGTTATGGGGCAGGGTACTTTTGTCCTCCTGCATCCCAATGGCAGCCCTCCCTTTCCCCCCATCCTAGCAGCTAAGGCTATGGGGCAGGGTCCCTTATACTGCACGGAATGGGGCTATGCTGCAGCTTCCCTGTCCCCTTTCCGAGGGTTGTGGGACAGGGTCTCTTCCTCCACACCATCCCAGTGGCTACTGGGAATTAACAGAGTTCTCCTTCAATCCCATGTTTTCTGGGGGGCTGCTCATTCCTCCCTGCCCCTGCTTCTACCCCCAGAGTCGAGATGCAGAAAACGGCTTCTCCTCGGGGCTGGGTCCGCAAGCGAGAGTCATTGTGGTTACTCAGGGGACCCCTGAACACTTGCTTGCCCTGCTTTGGTTTCCCCTCCAGCTCACCTTGCTGGTGAGGGGTGGGGTGAGGTCTGATGTGGTGTGGTCTGGTCTTCTTTATCTGGCTGTTAACTTCTCAGTGCCCTCACGCTATTGCTTGGCTCATGCTTAGAACTGGCCCTAAGTCACTCTCCCTCTCCGCAGTGTTGGGGGGGGGGGTATCAGTCTCACTTAAAGCTGGACCACTAGTGCACATGAGGATGTAGGCTGAGCTATGTCACCACCTGCAGGTATCTTTATTTCACAGACTCTTCGCTGGGAACCGGGTAGAGAGACCGATCTCAGCCCTAGAGTGGTGGGGAAATAGCCCCCTTTCTCTTTCCTGTTTTAATTCTAGGGAGCTTGGGAACTCTTTCCCTAATAACTCTGTGACAGTTCTAAGCCAGGGGTGCGAAAAAGTTGGTTGGCCAACCCCAGGGTGGTCGGGATGGCAGATGTATGTGTGGATGTTTGATGTATTCTTTTTTGGCAGGGGCCATGGCACGTATATGGGAGATGAGAAACTTGTAGCATCTGTAGCAGGTGCTGTGGAGAGAGTGAACAAACTGATCTGTGTCAAAGCTCTGAAAACCAGGTGAGAACAGACTTTGAGGCAGAAGTCATTTTCTGAACCTATTTAGAAATCAGATGTTCCTTCTGTGTAATTCCTAGCACTGCATTTCCCACTTAACGACTTCAGAGAGGGTGGGCGTAAGCCAACAGATGGTCTCAGTGTGTGTCCAACAGTGGGAGATGTTGGGGTGAATGTAGAAATTGTCAGACTTTATCAGATCAATACTTCCGTCTACACCAGATTGGTGGATTTCGTAGCCATATTGTTCATGTATTGTTAGACCAGAAGGGACCATTAGATCATTTAGTCTGACCTGTGTAACACAGGCCAGAGAATTTCATCTACTTACTCCTGTACTGAGCCAGTTGTAAATCCCTGGTAATAAAGGTTAGTACTGGAAACACTGATGCTACAGTTTTTCACAGGCTCCAAAGATGACTCTTGCCAGCTTGGCCCTGCCTTTTTTTTTTTTTTATGCTGTGTTTTTAGTCAGTCTCCTGCTGATACATGTATCTGAGTCGAGCGATGTGTCTGAGCCAGTCTGGGAAGAGGTTTGCTTGAACACAATTTCCCTTTTTGTCTTGCTCCCAGGTATAATGGGGAAGTTGGTGACATTGTGGTTGGGAGAGTCACAGAGGTAAGGCGAAGGAGATCCTGGCCACTGTTTCCTGCCAATGACTCGTTTTCCCTGATAACACACTAAAACCAGAATTACACTTGTCCTACATTTAAAATGTAAGAGTGTTAGTACAGGTTAGTAGTGACAACATAGGACTGTAATTGGTGCGTCTGTGTCTGATCAGTGACATTTCTAGTGTGCCCAGCACCTTAGCATCCAGCCTTTTTAGCACCTGCCACTGGGCATTGAGGGAATTCAGCATCTTACTGTAGTGGACCTTTCCTTTTTTAAGATCCTGAATTCTATTCCAGGCTGAGCTGCTGTGTGACGTTAAGGAAGTCATTGCCCATCTGTAGAATGGAGATGATATCAGCCTCCTTCGTTAAAGGGACATGGTTAATGTAACATTTAGTTGGAGTCTTAAAAATTGATTTAAAAGTCGTTTTGTGTGCTACATCTGTGCCTGAGATCCCCTGTTAATGTTCTTAGTGGATGTTTGTATCGGGTGGGGTATGTTCACATACACAGAGAACAGCACAAATCTCGTCACTTACTCCTCGTTTTTGTCTGTATGAAGTTCCTTGGTTGGTGTTGATTGCTGGGGACTCTGGTTCTACTGGCCATTAAAAATCCTGCTCCACTGGTAAGCACATGATTGATGTTTCAGAATAACAGAGGAACTTCTCTCACCTTCCCCTCAGGTTCAGCAGAAACGATGGAAGGTGGAGACCAACGCCAGGCTGGATTCAGTCTTGCTTCTCTCGTCCATGAACCTACCAGGAGGGGAGCTGGTGAGTGAATGCCAAGTAGTGTGTTGCTGGATTCCTTTCTTGCTGCTCAACGGCAGCAGATGTGAGGAGCTAGGCGCTGAGATGAGCTGCGAGGCTGCGTATCTCTTTCCCCAGTTGCTGTTGCGAGTGCAGCATTGGTGCCCAGCTAATTCATCTATGCATGCAGGTCTGCAGGTTAATCTGGTGTATCCCTTTCCAGGACCTTCTGCATGAAGGCAGCTCATCCCATCAAGTGTCATTCCATCTACATAACTGATACACTCGGTGGATAGGACTACACTTGAAGCTGGAGATGTAATGCCCAGCTGGGGGGAGACATACCCACCTTCGCCCTGATCGAGCTAGCATGCTAAAAATCGTGTGTAGCTGCAGCAGCCTTGAGTGCGTGCCTGCCAGAGGCACTAGATATGTACTCGGGCCAGCTGCTCGTGCTGCATTTTTAGCGTGCTAGCTCAATCAGAGCTAACACAGGTATGTCTGCTCAAGCTCAGAATCCCATTCCCAGCTTGAAGTGTAGATGTGTATCTGTTCCTGTAGCTGTTGCACCTTTTACACTTCTGGGTATCATGGTACTTTGAGATAGAGGAGACGTATTGGTCCCAGCCAGTCAGCTACCCTCATCCTGGCCAGGCTGGATTGTTCCTACAGCATATTCTCCAGTGCCTTACCCGATCAAACTGCGTCCAGCAGCAGAGTATCCCTTGGAAGGCTTTATGATCTATAGAAGGAGGCAGGTGCTCTATCTGCTGATCTAAGGAGGCCATGCCCCATAGCTTGTGGTGGACGGAATTAAAATGGATGGGGATCAGTTACTTTTTCACATGACTTTTCCTCCCTTTGTACATTTCAGAGGAGGAGATCAGCGGAGGATGAGCTTGCAATGAGGGACTATCTACAGGAAGGGGATCTTATCAGTGTATCCTTCCTTCGTTTGCATTTAGGCAGGAAGCGTCTGTGGGTGTTTGGTGCATAGCCGAATGCCGGAAGATTAACTCTCTCTGTTAATCAGAACATGAGCCTTTCTTCTTCATATGTGTGACCTAATCCAAGAGTTCTCTCCTCCACCGCTGACTGAAATAGGTGGGACAGGAAGGGTGTTATACTCCCCTTTGTTTCCACCTGACATTTTTCCGCCTCCCCAGTTCTGTCTGGCCTTAGGTCCCATTTTTGCCTAAACAGTAGGTGTATCATGGTCAGGAGCACTGGACAGCCTCTCCATGAGGCTCTAATCCTGTTCTGGGATGCTTGCTTGAAGGAAGCATCTGTCCTAGGATGGCTGCTGGAGGTAAACAACATGTGCACACCATCCCTGAAGGCAGAGATCATCTGCTGACCATCGTAGGAGACACTCAGTCTTAGACTCTATAACAGTGGGTCTCAAACTTTTTTACTGGCGACCCCTTTCACACAGCAAGCCTTTGAGTGCGACCCCCCTAATAAATTAAACACACTTTTTTATATATTTAACACCATTATAAATGCTGGAGGCAAGCGGGGTTTGGGGTGGAGGTTGACAGTTCGCGACCTCCCATGTAATAACCTCGCAACCCCCTGAGGGGTCCCAACCCCCAGTTTGAGAACATCTGCTCTATAATCTGTTTTATCTGGTGATCTCCTAGGCTTATCAGGCTGGTCTTACTGCCGGTCTGAATGCTGTTCCCCAAATCCTTCACCTCCAGTTTGCTGCTTCTGCACATTTGCCCTCCCTCCCCACTTCCCAAGGACTAATTGTTGGTGGGCTAGCTGGGGGATGGACCTGGGCTTGTGGGCCTGTGTTGTCTTGGATGCTAAGATATGCCACTTTGTCACTCCATAGCGTGTATTGCATGGCCCTTTGTGAGGCTACCAGGCTGAGAATAAAGATTGAGCTTTGAGCCCCTAGGCTGCCCTGAAATGACCAGGAAAGTACCATCAGACAGCAGTGCTGGGGATTGGTGGAGAACTATGGGATAAAGGGAAACTCCACCTGAATATTTCGTTTGTGGGTTGCCCAGCAGGAGCGATGGGAGGTGGGGGAATGAAGGCTAGTGGGGCTGGTTGGAGGCAGACTTCTCTTTTCCTTAAGCAGCACTGCCAGGCAGAAGTCCAGGCAGTATTTTCTGATGGGGCTGTATCACTGCACACACGGAGTCTGAAATACGGGAAGGTGAGGTACCGAGCAGATTGCTACTTTTCCTTGTCACTGGAATTTGTTTGGCTGTGCACCAGCGTAAATGAGAGCAGAGTTGGCTCCCGAGTGCGGGGTCCTTCAGCATGAAGGGTTCTAGATAAGAACAAGATTTTGTTACTAACCTGTATCTGCAGGCTGGGAAGATGAAGGGACTGGAGCCCAAAGTGAAATAAAATGCAGAGTTCCCCTGTGTGAAATGTATCTTGTCCATTTGCCCTTTAGCCCTCCCTATCAGCAGTTACAGATAGTGAACCCCTTCTGGGTATCAGAACCCTGGGGAGAAATTGCTCTTGGCTGAAACTTCCTGATAGCTCTTCCTGCCCGGAACTGCCTGGGCCTTTTCCTTCTCTCTGTTGCCCCAGGACTCGGGGGCTTTATGTGCTTGGCATTTGTCTCTGGTCTTGTGTGTTGAAATAAGTCAATGGGCTGTTTGTAATTAGGCTGCAGTTCACAGTTATCAGACCCGGGATATTAGCACTTCAAAGCTGAAAGCGGAGCAGGATTACTGTACAAAGGGTGAGGGACGGTGACTGGATCAAATGTGCCGCTAAATGGAGCCTCTCTCGCTCTTTGCCTTTCGGGAGGGCTGGATGGGATGTTGGTATGATCACGATATTAGTACATCTCTCACTGAAAGCTTCCGTAGACTCTTTGTCTTCAAAGGGCTGCCTGGGCATTAGTTAATCCTCCCAGCACGCTGGAGGCAGGCAGGGTTGATATCCCCATTTCCCAGACGGGGACAGCAAAGCCCCGAGTTGAAGCTGACTGGCTCCCAGACCACCAATGGAGTTGGTGTCAGTGGTCGGGCCACACCCCTCTCTTGTTAAGTGTCATGCTCTCCTCTTCAGCTTGGCCAGGGTGTGCTCGTTCAGGTTTCTCCCTCCCTTGTGAAACGCCAGAAGACTCACTTCCATGATCTGCCCTGCGGCGCCTCTGTGATCCTTGGCAACAACGGCTTCATCTGGATCTATCCAACGCCCGAGCAGAAGAATGAAGAGGCAGGGGGCTTTGTCACCGATTTGGAGGTGAGGAAACAGTGCTTCAGCGGTGGTTGGGTTGGTTAGTTGCTCGTCAAAAGGCCTCATTATCAAGCTGTATTTCAATAGCCTGGCGCCAAGAAACAGGATCCTGGTATCTATGGTAAAGGGAACCCGTGTCCAGGGAAAGTGCTAACCTAAGGGCTTACACACATTTCATAGCATGGCCCACGCCTGAATAAAGAGATTGTCACTGCGGCATCTCCCCTTTCGTTCACAATCTCGGAATGTCCTGGAGGACACGACAGCAGTTGCTTATGTGGAACACATGAAGGAAATATTTATATCTGTAGCAGTTTGCTAGTGTGAATTAGCAGTTGGAAACAAGGAAGGGAGCCACCGCCATGGGAACAGGCAGGTCTCTGGGAACCACCACAGCTGGCTCAGTCAGCACCCCCATGATTTGTTCACATATCTAACGCACAGTGAACTGCTAGCCGAATTCCTAGCCCTTTAATATTGGCAGTAAACCGCATGCATCCTAGCTGAAACAATGGACTGTTCCATTAGCACTGCCTGTGTGGAGTGAGTTGGCTTGTGTGGGGAGAGGGTTTTCCTTGCACAGACAGCTGCGTAGCTTCATGGTGATAGTCTGTGCTGCCATGTGGGGCGCCCAGGTTTAATGCTTGGTCCTGATCTCTCTCGTCCCTCTGGTGTGTGCTGCAGGCCTGGTGCACTCAGCCAAATTAAGGAACAGCATCAATGGGCTACAAAAAGCTGCAGTTCAGCTTTTGGATGGCAGAACATTGCCCGAGACATGGAATTTTAGGTGGGGAAGTGGAAGGAGGTACACATGGGGAATTGGGGGAACCTTCAGACAAAGAGTTTTCTGTCTGAACATCCAGGCTTCCTTTATAGTGGAGCCATATCGTGGGCAGTGAGTAGCTGTTGACCAGAACTGATAGACCACATTCCTTAACTGGCAGTGTGGAAAGAGCCCAAGATTCCTGGCTCCCAGTCCTTGCTTTAATCACTAGTTCCCCTGCCTCCTTAGACGTTTGAATTCACTTTCAGGGACAGAAGCTGTATTACGTAGACGATACAAGTTACTGGATGTGGTTTTCGGTTTGGAGTGACGCTTGTGTTGTCCTAGACCTCCAGTACTTCCTTGCAAATTCATCCCTTTCTCACATTCCATGTTTTTCCCCTTTTGTCCGTGCTTCCCTCTCAGCCAGTCTCCTTACATGACCGGGAGGTAATCTCACGACTCCGGAACTGCATCCTGGCTCTGGTTGCTCAGAAACTGATGCTCTACGACACCAGCATTGTGTACTGCTACGAGGCCTCCCACCCCCATCAGGTACTGAGTCCAGTTGCTGCTTTCTTCCCTCCCTGCTGCACAGGCCACACCACTTTACCCCAAAGCCAGTAGGATAGGGCATGCCTTCGCTGCCTGGGATCCACCCAGAAGGTCCTCTGTCATCGTAAGCGGCAATATGATGTCCTCTGTCACAGCGTGAAGCAGATGGCTGTGGAAAGGTTGGTATGGGGATGGGTTGAAAATCCTACATCTGGTAATGTTCAGCTTGGGCTCTATAGAAACAAATATCTCCATCGCTAGCAACGACAAGGTTTCTTCCCTGCATGAAAGAACAGCCCCTTCCTGTCTGATCCCCATCAAACCTATTGGGTTTGGAATTGCACCAGGATAGGGTGAGGTGAGGAGGAGGTGTCTCACCTAGAATGGACTGGAAGGTCAGAGTTTTGTCTTCTCTCTCCCATATGCACATCCCCTTCCGATGCTGGAAGGTTCCTGGTGCCCAACTTTCTGTAGCTGGATATGGTGCAGTCAACGCCCCTCTGCCCCACGATTTGTTAATTATTTTAATGCCATATGCTATCACAGAGATCCCATCAACAAGCCTTTGTTGTTCTCCTATCCTCGCCAAACAGACAGACTTAAAATGTCTCCTGCTTTCATGTCCGGTGTCAGCCTCCCAGGCACGGTGGGACATGTAGTCAAGCTCCACCTCCAATATAATGCTCCCTCTTAAGTACCGAAGCACATGATTTAAGAAGGGCTGTGGTGTCTGTACCCTCAACTCAGTAGGTATAGAATCGTAGGGCTGGAAGGGACCTTGAGAGGTCTTCTAGTCCAGTCCCCTGCACTTGTGGCAGGACTAAATATTATCTAGACCATCCCTGACAGACCAGGCAAGACTCATTAGTTCCCCTCTCGTGCCCTTGGGTTAGTTTGCTGTCAGGACTTGGGGCATCTGTTGTGATTGTTGCCAGTAGAGTCTGCTTGGCCCACAGCCCCCGTGTTTCCATATGCTGCATTAACACCTGCCTGCAGTTCATTGCCCTGTGCACCTGGCATGGCCTCGTCCACTTCATGTGCCGGGGTCACAACTGCAAACGTTGCACTTCTCCTTTTTACTGCAGATCAAGGACGTTCTCAAACCAGAGGTGATGCAGGAGATTGTGCTGGAGACCCGGCAGAGGCTGTTGGAACTGGAGGGATGAGGGAAGGAGATATGGCAGCTTGGAATCCCGCCAAAGCAGCATTGACTCCCCAACTTCCTGCATTGCCCCAATCCCTTAAATGTCTTTCCAGAGCTCAGAAAATACAGGATTCCTTCTGGTTTGTAGGGCAATGTAAACCCCTACAGACTGGACATATGGTCTTTGTGAAGAGCGGCTGCCACTGGGATGTAGCTTGCTAGACTGGTTGCCATGGTGGGCAATGTGCTTTTAAAGTGCCCCTAACGTGGGCCACATTGTTAGGACAGAGGAAACAATGTATTTTGTTTTGCCTTATGGTGTGCGTCTGTCCCCCGCCCCGGCCGTTCCCCAAGGATCACGTAGCCGGTCCCAGCAGTGGTTGATCATGACAGTGATAGGAGTTCTACCAATATGTCCTTTATTCAAGAGACACATTTTTCCCCTCAAGACCCACATTACAGCTACCCATCTCCAAAGGACGGGACTCATCGCCGAGCCTGTGAATGGTTCTGTCAGCGTGCTGTGCGGCTCTCTCTGCCCCCTTCCAAACACACACTGGATTTGGATGGTCAGTTCTTGCATTTTCTGCCCTTAGAATATAGCGTACAGAATGGTACAAAGACCTGCTGGTGCCAGGTGGCCATCTCACTGCGTATTGAGTGCCCAGAGGTAGTAGTCAGGCAAGGTGCCTTGATCCTCCAGAGCAAAAGGCTTCTTCCCATCCCATGCATGGAAGTGATGATCCCAAGTGTTTTATTTTGTAGGTCTGATACTGTGAGCTCTGGTAGTGAAGGATTTAGCTGTTGTTTCCTACTAGATTTTTCTTTAAAAAAATCTTCAATAAAGAATATTTTTTGAGAGAGAATCTGTGAGTCGTTTGTTTGGATGAGCTTGTGTCCCACCGTGATGAACTGGGTCTCACTATGGAACCATTCTTAGGTCAAGTCCTTCCTGTACAAGGACGTCAGTGGCTGCACTATACCCTGCTGGGTCCCATCTCTTCATCCTGCCTGTGCAGAAGTGGCTGAAGCATCCCTTGCTAAGCTATTGCTAGCTGTCTGTCCCTCTCCTCCGCACCCACTCTCCATCAAGACGTTGCCAGCCTCCCTGCATGGGACATCTTGCCCTGCATGGTGCTCCTGTGTGGTGTTCGTGTGCTCAGTGTAGGGTGACCAGATGTCCCGATTTTATAGGGACAGTCCTGATATTTGGGGCTTTGTGATATATAGGTGCCTATTATCCCCTACCCCCGTCCTGATTTTTCATACTTGCTGTCCGGTCGCCCCAGTTCAGAGTGGCCTTGCTTCCAGTGGTTCCTATACAATAGTTGCTTTCCTGAAAGATCCCTGGGGAATTAGGTCAGGACCATCAGGGCCGTCCTAAGGAGGACTCCTCACCCCTTAAAATATGGGTCCTCCCTGGGATCCTCAGGAGAGTGTGAGGTTAGTGGGTAGAGCAGGGTATGTTGAGTCACAACTCGCATTTCTGGTTCCTGCTCGACCACTGTCTGCCATTCCTCTGTGCCTCAGGTTTCTCTGTCTGTAAAGTGGGGATGATGCCTGTTTTATAAGGGAGGTCAGAGACTGAATTAATTGGCTTGTAAAGTGCTTGGAGATTCTGGCTGCGATGGGCCCATTGATCGAACCAAGAAACTTGTCCTGTTTGTGGTTTAATCTAATACTGATATTGAAAATCCTCAGCTCAGCCCTTTGCTGCAGGAGCCTTTGCTCCAAGACTTTCCATGGGAAGCAGATATATGCCTCAATTTGCCTTCCATCTCCTTCGTGTTGCCCCCTGCAGTTGCCTTTGACTAAGCACTAGGTGGCAGTTTCCACTCAAGTTTTCAGAATTTCAGCCTGGCACTAAGCTTTATATATTGCATCTTCCAGCTGTTAAATGAGTATTTTGCATGTTCCATGTAATGCATTCCACGCAGCAAGGCCCAGGAACCTTTAGTGACCAGAGCTGTGATCTGCATCTGAGGTTTGAGAACATTTCCTACTAAACACTGTGACAAACACATCATCAAGTTGGGAGGAAAAGTCTGGATAGATTACCTCCTTAAGAGCTGGTTTCAGAGTAGCAGCCGTGTTAGTCTGTATTTGCAAAAAGAAAAGGAGTACTTGTGGTACCTTCGAGACTAACCAATTTATTTTATGCTCAAATAAATTTCTTTGTCTCTAAGGTGCCACAAGTACTCCTTTTCTCCTTAAAAGCTGGAGCCTGTGAATGATGCAGGCACCTCTGCCATTCAAGTATTCATGGAGGAAAACAACCCAAGAAGACTTAACCACAGGGGTGTCCTTTCACCGTTACCCTGTACGTGTTAGAATTGGTTAGCAGCATTTATTTTCCTTGTATGATAGCAGATTATGTTCTTTTACCCAAGTCACTGAGTCAAGATTTTGTTTGTTGCTGGAAAGGGGGAGTTTGGGGATTTTTGCCCAGCTTTAGTATGTAGCTTTTAAATGCTATTGGGTGTGGAGCAATATAAGTAGCAAGACAGTATTCAGCAATGGTTCCTGCTTTCCAAGGGGATTGACTCGGGCAAAAGGCGGCCAGGTGAATTACCCACATTCTACCCTGTATCCTTAACTACTCTCTCTGCCTTTAAACCACGTTCAGCACCTTAACCTGGTTTAAAAGTGGGCTGAGGGATGAAATTACTGCTCTTCGCTGCCTCCCAGGAGGGTTTTGTCAGCTGTCATCCAGAAATGGCTTGATTGGAAATTGCTATGTGAATTTAAAATATTGCTGTATTTCTGGACCTCTGGCAGCCTCTGGCACACTATAACCCTGTAATAGTTCTTGGAGGAAGGGGGAGTGCAGATGGGCTTAAATCTTTCTTGAAAGTAGTTTAGCTAATATGGTTGAAAGATGTGAGAGAAACCAATTTCCAAATGAGATTAGTGCCAGTGGAGACTGAGTTGCTTGGCTTGGATTTAGACCCAGGGCTATCTTTCCTCCCAGCGCTCTACTGTAACCATGGGACCTCCTCTTGTCACCAGCAGGTTCAGGTTCAGGAATGGAGGAAGAAAGGAGCCTGTGGTGCCTCTTCTTGAGTGGATCTCTAATCAAAATGGCCCATGGTCAGGCTCAACTTTCAGAGGAAGAACAAGGAAGGGCATCTATCTATCTAACAGAAAATGTGCAGTGTCTTTGCCTGTAGGGGGCTTCTCTGATAAGACCGCCTTCCATGCCCCAGTTTGTCTTTCACCAGCCCCATCTCCTCTCACATGTCTACGTAGGTCACACGGGTTGATACACATGGATCTGCAGCCAGAGATGCGTGAGAAGTTAGTTAAAAATCCAGCCCATCTGTTTCAGATCTGAGCTTTTTGTTTCCTTTTGGTTTTAGCAGAGGAAGTTTCCAGCTCTTAGTTAGATTCCTTGGACGTGTCAAACAGGTGAAGGTGTGTGAACATATCAATTACTGTGAAGCCAAGTAACTAACACTTACTGGTCCTGCTGGGCGGGGGCCTCTGAACAGAAGCATCAGCACAGGTAAGGGGCTATTTCCTTTCATGTGTTCTAAGAAATGGAATCTGATATTTTTTCTAAATGGCCACTAGAGGTCTCCAGTGGTCTATGCAATTCCTGCTAGTGCAGCAAACCCACAACTAAACCCTGAAGGCAAGTTGCAAAGGGCATTTCTGGGGTTCACATAGTCTCTTTATTCAATTCCTGAACTGACATGTTCCCTTATCTGAGTAGGCTGCTTTTGATTCCTGCCCTTCCCCATAACTTGCACTGAGAGGGAGATGAGCCTAGGCTGGGATTTTCAAAGGAGTCTTAGGCTGTTAGGTGCCAAACTCCCATTAAAATTGGGTACCTAACTTCCTTAGGCACAATTGAAAATCCAAGCTTTTGTGAGAAGAGGATCCATCACTGTCTTCACAGGGAAGTTGTCCCAGAATAAAGTAGAGGGTGAATTTAAAGCATGATAGCTATTCTGGAATAATTCCCTGTATGGATGCTCTTTTCCTTGAAATACAAGAGTCCTTTTCCTGGTTTAGCTTAATCCACTTTGAAAATGGATTATGCTAAATGAGAAGAAGGCAGTCTTTTTCCAGCATAACAGCGTTCACATGGGGAGTTCTTCTGGAATAGTTTATTCTGCAATAGTTATTCTGGTCAATTTCCCCATGTAGACAAGTCCTTTGAGAGAGTAGTGAGCCAGGGTGTACAATGGGTCAGGTGAGAGATCCAGCTTGGGGAGCAGTCTGAGCGAGCATTAGCAGGAGGAGTGGAGTTGCTAGGAGGAGCAGACAGGAACAGCATTGAGTGAGTAGACATAAAGAACAGTGGGCACCAATGAAAATAAATGATCATTACTGCTTATGTAATTAGGTTAATTGTGGGCATGCCCTCTCAGTGGGCCTGATCCTGTGCAGTGCCAAGTACTCTCTGAGAACAACAACTGCTGGGTGCACCTGGCAGGATCAGGCCACAAGACTTGGAAATGCTGCCAATATCTCCGTGGGCACATCCCCCAATGTGGTAAAGGACTCTCTTCCAGGGCCCCCACCCTGGGAAGTACAGTGCCAGAGAGGCCGGCTCAGAGCAGGTCTGGGAGGAGGTGTCTGGCAAGCAGGAGCCCACCAGCGTGCTGGGCGCTGTGTGAGCACGTAGCAAAAGCCCGCCCTTGCCCCACACATTTTACAATCTAATCCCCCCAGCCGGCCGAACGGGGGACGGAAGGAAGTGGTATTATCCCTATTCTACAGGTGGGGAAACAGAGGCAGGGGATAGTGTAACTGACTTGACTTGCTCCAGGTCACATAGGAGTGGTAAGGGCTATGTGGGGGGGGTGACTCCCACTAGAGACTCCCCCCCCCAAGCTGCGGTGGGACTGTCAGACAATTGGGTACAGTTCCCCCCTATCTCCTCTGACCCCTCCCCCCACTTCTCCTCCCCTTCCCCACTTTTCTCCCCCGTCCTTCGCCCCGCCCCCTGCCCCGCCCCCGCCCGCTGCGTGCCCCGCCCCTCGCAGCCTCGCTCGGGCGCCAGCAGGCTCCTGTCATGGCCGCCGTGTGCCGCGGGCTCCTCTCGCCCTGAGCGAGCCGGCAGCGGACCCCCCCGCCCGGTGCCGGTGCGAGCCCCGCGGCGGCGAGGCGGCCGGAGGCAGAGGCGGCGGCTGGCCGGAGGCAGGGCGGGGATGTGACTGGCCGGGGCGGGGGGGAGCCGGGAACTCGCAGCCGCCCCCGGGGGGCCCCAGCCCCGGCCCCTTAGCCCGTCACTGCCCCCGCTCCTCTCAGACGGCAGCCCTGCCCCGTCCCTCTGGGGTCCCCTCCCCCCAGGCTGGGGCTTAATCCCTTCCCTGCCCTCCGCCCCAAGGGGCTTCCTCCCTCCTCAGACTAGGCCTTGCCCCCCCCCCCTTTTGGGGCGTTTGATCTCCCCTCTCCTCCCCACCAGCGCTGAGCTTCATCCTCTTTGTTTCCTCTCCCCACCCGAGACTGGGGTTTGACACCCTTCCCCCTTGTCATACTGCAGTCGTGTCTCCCCCCCCCCCCCCGCCGCCATTATTCTGGCCCCTGGGAGCATTCAGGGCATGTGGGGATTAGGGTTCTTGGCCTCTCTAACTCCCTTGTCAAACTTTGGGATGATCAGAAGCCATAGCCTTGCTATAACTCACCAAGCTGGCCTTTCAAAGTGTTACGCTTTCCAATTGGGATGAAGCCAGCCCCGTCACCCCAGCTTGACCTTTTATGGCTGCTGTGCAGAAACCTTCCTCCTGGAGAGCATCACTGGACTAACGCCTCTTTCCTGCCACCAGCATCGAATGACCTGAGTAGAGTGGCATCTATATCCTTCATGAGCAATAAGGAACAAGTCAGGTTTGGCTTCTCTGCCTTATAAGCAGCAAGCTGGTGCAGATGGGTAATTCGTTACCCGTCATATCTTGATGATTGTTATTGCTTCTGCTCCAAAATGATCCTGAAGTGCCCAATCACTTGCTTCACTTTACCCAGAGCATCAGAGAGGTAGCAATGGTAAGAGTGGCAGAAAACCTGTTATCAGAGAAGGCAAATCTGTTGGGCTTGGATGACTGCAAGTTCCACCACTGAAACATCCCCCTCACTCCAAAGTCATTATGGATCCCCAAAGACTTTGAACTGTCTGCACCTTGTTTATTTGGAAATCTAAAATGACTCTAACACACTTGACTCTCTCTGACTTTACTAATACTTGAAGCCAAATCGCTGGCTTTTTGGCCTTTATTAACTAAGTGCTATGCAAAAGAAAAGGAGAAAAAAAGAAACCCTGACATTGATTGCAATGGGAATAACTATTTCCTGCCTGGGTGACCCTATATGTGGTTTTCTTATTGGTAAGATGAACTAGTTCCCACTTACTCAGTGGAAGACTCATTACAGACAAGAACTTGAAACTTTGGTAACACTTGTAGCTACTAAGTAAGTGGAACATCTTATAACTCTCAGCTTTGCATAAAGCCACCTGAAGAGTCTTGTTGCAGTTTTTAAAGAGTGGAAAGAATCTGTGCACCTGACTGAACTCTCTGCTTAAAGTGATCAGTTTGCTGATGCAGTAAACGCAACAAACGCACACATCTAAAATATTATTTTACTTCCAAATTCTCTGCCAACCTGGAAGATCAGGGATCTCCGTCTCCACACCCTTCTTGTCCTGGGAAAGATTGCCTATTGTTACTTTATGGGGCAGCAGCCTGGAAAAGTTCTTGGGGACCAGAGGAGGCCAAGTCTGCCTGCCCTGCACTTTATCAAAGGAGCAGGGAAGAAAGAATCATCTAGGCATGGAGGCCCACATTGCAATGTCTTCGTGGAACATGGTAGGTGTTTTGATTGCTGCCCTGTTTGATTTGTAGTTAGCCTGCAAATTAGTGTTTTCTTAAATTGTATGAAATGTTTTGAAAATGTTTTGAAAGAACATTTTGAAACGTTTTCAGAAAGAAGGGTATTAGCCTTTGTGTCTTCCCTCTTCTGCTCCCTAAGGTTTCTGGTGACCCCTCTATGTGATCAGCTGGTAAGATCATATTTTTTTCATGGTTAGATTGCTGTTTCCCAGTTTTGTGAAACCCCAGTGGGCATTCTTATATAGCTAACTTCGGGGAAAGCAACTTCTTCATAATGTTATCCAGGGCAGACATTTTAGAAACATTTTTTTGTTTGTTTTTTGAATCCTTTGAATTCTGTATGTAAAAGATTTGGACCAATTGACTCAAGTGAGGATGCTGTGCTTCATGTCATGACTAACCTTTTTTGCGTCTACGTAAAGGGCAACTGAAATATATCACTTTTGTTGAAACACTTATATTTACTATAGTAGTAATACCCAAGACAAAGAGAACTGCTTTGTTTTGTTTTTTACTTTATGTATTTGACATCTTTTGTGGACGCTCATTTTCACTGTGCTCCTAGGTAGCCAGTGAGGCCTCAGTCCTGTATTATGATGCTCATGGAAGCAGAGGTGTTCGCCTGTGTGAAGCACCTTGCAGGACTGGGAGCTTAGTGTCACCTTATGTTTGTGTGGGCCTTGCACCCAGTAACGGGACAGAGAAATGTGATTTTTAAAGCTTCCCCCCCATTCCCCCCAAAAAAGGGCAGTGGGATTCAGGGGCAGGTTAAATGTATTTTTAACTGATTAGATTTCAAGCTATGGTTCCCCTTTAAAAGACAGACAGACAGAAAAATATGTTTTTTTTACTAAATCTCTATCCCGCATTTACTTTGAGTTCAGAAGTTCTTCTGAGACAACATGCTACTAACTGCTTTCTTAGGCTAGAAAATATGATTCTGACAATGGTCATTTAGCATTTTTATTCCACTTAGAATAACTTTATTCATGCAGGAAACGGACCAGCATTTGTCATCTTTGGCCATCAGATAACTTTGAAAGCTTTGCTTTCTCTGGGAACACAATTAAACAGCAGGTGAAAAAGTTTATTAAAATAAATGTGCCCGACACTTATTTTGTAAGGGGACTTAATTTGTGAAACTATTCTTCATCCTGAATTTCCCAGTGTTCAGGAAATTCAATATCATTCTTAACATTATTTGCAGACAGATGCTGCAGAAGTCTTGAGTGTGTTTAAAATATTAAAATAATCAATGATTAAAAATGATTTGTATTTCTCCCCTCTTCCCACACAATGTGTCCGTACAGTGATTGTTTGAAAAGTGAAGCTAATTCTTGGGAAGCTGGATGATAGGCCTATGACAGCTGTGGTATCAGTGGCATGTTCGCACTGCAAAAACACTCCAAACCAAGTATTTTATTATTTTTTAATCAAATACACATGTCTGCCCCATCTCTGTTGCCTCTGCTTCTCTAGACCAGTGGTTCTCAAAGCCGGTCTGCTGCTTGTTCAGGGAAAGCCCCTGGCGAGCTGGGCCAGTGTGTTTACCTGCCACGTCTGCAGGTTCGGCCGATTGCTGCTCCCACTGGCCGCGGTTCGCCGCTCCAGGCCAATGGGGGATGCGGGAAGAGTGGACAGCATATCCCTCAGCTCGCACCACTTCCCGCAGCCCCCACTGGCCTGGAGCGGTGAACCGCGGCCAGTGGGAGCTGTGATCGGCCGAACCTGTGGACGCGGCAGGTAAATAAACTGGCCCTGCCCGCCAGGGGCTTTCCCTGAACAAGCGGCAAACCGGCTTTGAAGAACCACTGCTCTAGACAGAGCCTCAATCTTAGATGGGATGGAGCGAGAAACAGAGTACTAAACTGCAAGTAACACAATATTCCAACCGACTTTGGTGTTTTGATCTGGGAGTCAAGGCAGAAATCCTGCTTTTTGATCATTTTACAGGAATAGACAGAAGGTAACTTTTTGTCAGGATGACATGAGGTCAGAAGAACCCAGCACATTTACAAGAAAAAATATTGTCTATTATGGCAATACTCCATATGTCCACAAGAGACCTCAGTGTCTTGATTAAAAAAAGAATACAACTTGAAAGGGAACCTCAAGACTCGTACATCTGTTAAGGGGACTGCAAAAGTTCAGTCTCGCTTATCCACATGAGGAAAAGCTTCTTACCTCAGTAGCGCAGCTAGTATTTAAGACTCTGCTGCTGTTTCTAGTCATTCATCCCTGTTTTGGGCTTGGCATAAAAGCATAGCTCCTGGCTGAAACCTTGCCTACAAAATGTTACCTTGGGAATGAATTATATGTAATTTTTTAAAAATAGTCTGGTTGTTTAGGTTGTAGAGAGGAAAAACATAGCTTCAGGTGCTCCCCGTCTCTCTCAAATTGCGTATCAGTAGTTTTCTTGCCATGTAAAAAAAATAGTCCATAATCTGTCTTTACTGCCTTTTTGGTATATGGAAAGAGAGTGATTCATATTTCACTTCTTATTCGTAAAGCTGCTGTGGATCATATGGTATAAAAACAAATTGGGATTCTTTTCAGGATTTTAAAATCTAATTGTTTTATGTAATTTCTCTTTAGTATTTTCATTACATGGTTGCCTGTAAGATCTAAATCAGTGTGTGCATGTTCTCTGCCATATTGTGTGCACCATCTTGTCCCCCGGAAAGTCAGGTGTCTCGTTTTCAGTCAAACCTAATGCGTATTTAAAGAGAAACTGGAAGCTGGGCTACCCAAGGTAAGGTCTCAACGAAGGGACCTATGTCATCGCAGATAGCTGAGAGAGGAGCAGGTGGAATGGCTTGTCACCCGCAGCAACGTCTGTTTAAAAGAACACTATATTTGGCCTTGGCACAAAGGTGACCTATTGAACAATTTTTAATATTCTTTTTATAAATCTCTTAGCAAAGTCCATGTCAGTCTGTCTTTTAAAAATGATTGTTAGTGTTAAAGTTCCAAGGAAGGAAAGTTTATAAAAATAATTAATGGCAAAAATACATTGATAGGTTTAACTCTACCATACACAGAATGTCCCCATGAGAGAACAGAATCCCATTGAGTGGACATTATGTATGGGACATCTGTCACCCTTACATCAAGTAGTACCTTATTTAATAAGCTGTCCCATTGATTTCAGTGGAGCCACTTTCAGAGCTAAGTTCTATTTAATATAAAACTGACAGAACCACACCCATATGCAATGTTTAAAAAAAATCTCAAATGCCTGAGTGTTCTGCACTGCTAGTTGGTTAGCAACATGGTTAAAGTGTAAGTAATTATGGATAACCATGTACATCAAAACAACCTGCATGAGAGTAACTCCATTTTTAGCTATTGTTCATTATATAATGCCAATAATGCCCTACATGCTCTCAACATGTAAAAAGACAAGTCATCAGACTTTTGGCCCCACTAATGTCCATCTGTTCTACTGGAGTGGTGCAAAGGGGCCTTAAATCTCTCCTAAATGGCCAGCTGAAGCTTTCCCCACCATGGGGGAATCCTCAACTGGTGTACAGCCATCAGAGCTTCTGACCCTTCCTTCTTCCCTTCCTGCCCCGATATCGGAGCTGTTCTGTGGGCTGGAGTTCATTGTGATCCTCGCCAACATAATGGCTTCTAAGGGAGGGCAGTTCCAAGCCAGTTACAGCATCCCTTAGAGTACTTTAACGTGCACCATGGGCTGCTTCAGTTCCTGGCCAGCCTAGGGTTAGGGGAAGTGGAAAGGCCACCTGTACCTCTCCTCCTCATGTGATGAGCTCATGCTTCTTTCAGCAGAGGACTGAGTCCAGGGTCCCTGCCCTGAAGAGTATACAATCCATGTCTGCTCTCTCTTAGAGGAATGAGCTTTTCTTAAGAGGCATGCAGCATTTTGTACAAAATGGAACGACACGTGGCTTCTTTAGTATTGTAAGACAGTTGTACATAATAATACAACCATATTATATTAAATACAAATTACAGTTAATGGAATGCTAAAGCACTCATGTCAAGAAACACAAAATTGAAGTTCTCATAATAACCTTAACTTGCCCTTTTTGTACTCATGGAGCCTTCATTTACCCTTGGTCTGCAGCTGCTCAGCTCCTTTTCAAATGAACTGAAGTGTGAGTGCATATCGGAGGGCAGAACTTGGCCCACTGAATGTTAAAATATACATTTGGGTTAGTAATAAAAAAAATCCATATGTATGATGGATGGAACTTAACCTTATTAAGAAAACTTTAACTTTTGCATTGTTTGACTTGAGTGTAGTGTAAGATTATTAATAATTTAAATTAGTATATATTTTTGGATTTAATTCCCTTGTTTTTTTTCCAAACACTAACGCTACACACTCTTTATTGATAAATGCTAGGATACAAAGAGAGACTTCATTTTTGTTAGTATCTTTACACCTTGCCCAGAAACTTACATTGACCAGGTGCTTATGGGACTCCCATGTTTTCCTGTTCATGCAAGTAGAAGACTTCCACACACTTATGTAGCTTAAAGTCTACTTAAGGGCAGTTTGAAACCTACTAGACTCATGAGATGATAGTGAATTTCCAACTGCTATTGGGAAAGTCCCGCTGTGAAGTGACCATGCATGGTTGTGCTGCATGAGCCTCCTTTGCTGCAAGGCTCATTTGGAAAGTAATTGAAACTAAGCGTGTGGGGGGGGGAGGGGAAAGAGGTGATGGTGGGGAACTTCCCAAAGGAGCCCTGAATATGAGACTTTCTCTTCTGTCCTTCACTTCATTTTAAGTGTATAAAGAGGAGCTCCCTGGTAGATAAGAATTAAACCTGGGCTCAAGATATTTTCATTCATTATGTTCTTACAGGTTTCAGAGTAACAGCCGTGTTAGTCTGTATTCGCAAAAAGAAAAGGAGTACTTGTGGCACCTTAGAGACTAACCAATTTATTTGAGCATGAGCTTTCGTGAGCTACAGCTCACTTCATCGAATGCATACTGTGGAAGCTGCAGAAGACATTATATACACACAGAGACCATGAAACAATACCTCCTCCCACCCCACTCTCCTGCTGGTAATAGCTTATCTAAAGTGATCATCAAGTTGGGCCATTTCCAGCACAAATTCAGATTTTCTCACCCTCCGCCCCCCCCCCCTCCCCAAACTCACTCTCCTGGTAATAGCCCATCCAAAGTGACCACTCTCTTTAAAATGTGTATGATAATCAAGGTGGGCCATTTCCAGCACAAATCCAGGTTTTCTCACCCCCCCCACCCCCCTCCAAAAACCACACACACAAACTCACTCTCCTGCTGGTAATAGCTCATCCAAAGTGACTTGGATGAGCTATTACCAGCAGGAGAGTGAGTTTGTGTGTGTATGGGGGTGGTGGTGGGGTGAGAGAACCTGGAAATGGCCCACCTTGATTATCATGCACATTGTAGGGAGAGTGGTCACTTTGGATGGGCTATTACCAGCAGGAGAGTGAGTTTGTGTGTGGGGGGGCGGAGGGTGAGAAAACCTGGATTTGTGCTGGAAATGGCCCAACTTGATGATCACTTTAGATAAGCTATTACCAGCAGGAGAGTGGGGTGGGAGGAGGTATTGTTTCATGGTCTCTGTGTATCCACAGTATGCATCCGATGAAGTGAGCTGTAGCTCACGAAAGCTCATGCTCAAATAAATTGGTTAGTCTCTAAGGTGCCACAAGTACTCCTTTTCTTTTCACCTTACCTGATCACTCTCGTTACAGTGTGTATGGTAACACCCATTGTTTCATGTTCTCTGTGTATATAAATCTCCCCACTGTATTTTCCACTGAATGCATCCGATGAAGTGAGCTGTAGCTCACGAAAGCTTATGCTCTAATAAATTGGTTAGTCTCTAAGGTGCCACAAGTCCTCCTTTTCTTTTTGCGAATACAGACTAACACGGCTGCTACTCTGAATCCTTTTCTTTATGTTCTTACAGTGCTTAGAAAAACGGGTCCTCAATCTCAGTTGGGCCTCTAGGCACTATTGTAATATAAATAAGAATAGATCGCTGCTGCTGCAATCACTACCACTACTACTGTATAATCATGTTAAACTTATCACTTGTGAATGTAAATATAACTCCTTTTTCGGGTTTCATGACAGGATGTCAGACAAGGTATAACTGTTAGCTGACTTCAGATAATCTAAATGTTTATCTGGAATAATAACACTTCAATTTCCAGGTTTCAGAGTAACAGCCGTGTTAGTCTGTATTCGCAAAAAGAAAAGGAGTACTTATGGCACCTTAGAGACTAACCAATTTATTTGTGCATGAGCTTTCGTGAGCTACAGCTCACTTCATCGGATGCATCCAACGAAGTGAGCTGTAGCTCACGAAAGCTCATGCTCAAATAAATTGGTTAGTCTCTAAGGTGCCACAAGTACTCCTTTTCTTTTTACTTCAATTTCCAATAGCAGACCTGTGCTAATTGAATATTCAGCGAGTGGTAAATTGATAAAGCTGAAGCCTTGAATTACAGTACTGTTGACTCATAATTTTTAAATCTCACAACTGTGTAGAATGTTGCTGCAGTCATGTTGATATACTCCAAATGTGTAGCATTGTAGGATTAAACGTATGTTAGTGTGATGCTTATGACATTAGCCTGTGTTTTCTTTGTTTCTTCTACACAGTGTTGTGACTGGTTTATGTTCACTTTTGCTTCTGTCTGTATGAATGTAGTAAAAGCCAAGTATACTCTTGAAAATAGGAATTTTTTTAGAATTACTTACTGTTTCACATATCTTGTGCTTTCCATATTTTCTGGCCTGTATTTTATGTACTATATCTATTGATATCATCATAAAGAGAGCCACTGTCTTCACCCAGTGGTCTTTTGTGATGTGGGTTTACTGTTGCTGCACAAGTCGTCTTCATGTGCATGCCAGATGTATTAAAAGATCTGCTGTGAATCACTGAGGAGTATTGTTGTAGAAATATAAAACCAATTTAAGCAGAAGTTACAAAGGGTTTTGTTGGATATTCTATCAAATCTTGTTTCTGTACTGATGGAACTCAAATTAAACTTGAACTGTAGGAGTCAGTCTGCTTATCAGTGCTTGCTGTTCTAGTTTAAAGGAAGGTGAAGCACTAAATATTGGACAGAAATATTAATCAGTATCCAGAGAATTTTAGCGAACAATTATGATGGCTCTTTCCTACTCTCTTTCAATTATTCCTCTTTAGCTACTGTATTTGACCCCAGTTCTGTACTTAAATGCTCAGTGTGAGTTTTGTTGAAGTTGATAGGAGCTGCAGACACTAGAGGGCAACATTTGGTACAAATTGTATAACATTGCTTAAGTTTTTCTTTTTTCTTTTTCTTTTTTTTTTTTTTTTTTACACTCTGGGAAGATTCCCTTATCCACATGCTTAGTTTATCTGTCTAGAATGACATTCCCTGCTGTGTGTTTACTAGGAATTCTGAATGCAAGTTTCCTTGAGATTCAGCCTTCAGTGCTGCCTAAAGTCTCTACAAAGTTAGGTCTGTCTATACCTTGCTTTGCTGTTCCCTTTCCAGGATGTCTGGTTTATAGTCTCTTATTGTGTGTATAAAGCATGATTCTGCTCTCAGTTTTACAGCAATTTAATTCCACTGTTTTAGTGAGGTTACTGCTAACTTGCACAGATGTCGGCGAGATCAGGATTCACCCAGGAGTCTAAAGGATAGCTGATCAGTATTGTAGCATATCTTTGCTCTGTCATTTTTACTGAGTGATGGATTTTCTGTGTAGATTATTAATTACAAAGGCTTCTTTTAATTACTTGTATTAAAAAACAAGTGTTGCTGCATATGACTGTTTTGAGCAGTCATTTATCCATAAATGCTGCTGTGCTGATGCACTGCAGTGCATTTATATTCTGGTCTAACTTTTCTTCCTACCTCATCTCTGCCATGTCAATTAAAGCATACTCAAGTCCCTGAACATAAATATGGAGAATGTCCAGTCTGCCTCTGAATAAACGCCTCCAGTAAGTTGCTTTCTCAGTCATCAGTAAAGCAAATCCTGTTAGCTCTGTTCTCTTAAAGCTCATCAAATAGTTTCTGTACTGAACATTACTGTATTCTGGTTTGTGTTGCATATTTACATATAATGGACTTTGAGACAAAATAATGGACTCTGAGAACGTGAGCATTATATATGATTAAGGCGGTGCTGAATTTGATGTGACCACTGCCCTTTAATAGTACATGCTAACTGGGATACTGAAATTTGAGACAATACAGGAATTCCCCCCTGCCGTATATTTCCTGTGTGTGTCAGATTTTCATCACAATTGGGAGTGTGAAGGGAACTGTTGCGCATGCTCCCTGTGTTTCCTGTCATAAACGCTGTACAAAGAGAAGCTTTATTTACTGTACCCATCCACCATCTAAAGTGCTGAAGGCAAAAACCATCTATTAACTTAGCACTGTCAACTTGTTGCAGTACAGTATAACCACTAGTCTGATCAGCTCCTGATTTGCAAAGAAAGGTAGAAATTGGCACAGCTGTTGTAGAAATTGCTAAAACTTTTAATCACTGGTAATTCCTTGTCTATATCAAGAAAAAGTACTGCTAATTTTCAAGCAGTTGGGAGTGTCAGTGGTAGAAGATGAAGATGTAAAACTAACTTGGAAGTCATTCAGGTTTCCTGAAAATATTTCTTTGTGTGTTTGTTGAAACTTCATGTTTTCAAAAAGTCATCTCTACTTCTACTGACTGCTAGATATGTTTAATGACCCACTAAGATGCTTGGTGTTATGTTCTTGATCTCGCCAGTTTCTCTTATAACTACAGCAATTGTCAGTGAGGATATGCTGTAGAAAACTCAACTACAGGTGTTACTCTTTTATTTAATCTTTTGTGATATTTTTTTAAATGAACCTTGAGAAATTTTAAAACCTAGCCACTAGATGTCTTTTCCAGATCTTGTATAGTAGTTGGTATAATTTCTGTTCTGACAAAATGGTCTGTAGCCCTTTAATGAGAGAGATATGTCAAAGGTGGTATCAAAAACTAATGGTAAGATCTGGGATCAGAAGTGACCGCCCTGAATTAGAAGATGGTGAACAATCAGGTCTTTTAAATCAAACACTATTATTAAAAAGTTGCTAAAAGAATATTGTAGAACTATTGAACTTAAAGTCTTATACAATAATTACTTTTAAAGCCCATAATCCTGGCTGGTTTGAGGCCTTCTTTCTGATGGTGCATATCTCTTTGACATCCCTTGCACTAAGGGAATGAACTGCTGCATTTTAGGTTGTAAGGTATGGTGCCTTGTCACTTATCATAAGGACTTTGGGGCAGGAGCATGGGAGCACCGCATTCATTTCAGTCTACGCTTCCTTGCTTTAAACAGTAGAAATACAATTTTGAAAATATTTTATCAGCACTGTCTTCAGTTTCAATTATTGCTGCCTCCTGCCTAGCATCTGTTTCAGTATTGTTTCATATTGTTTGTATTGTATTTTAGATTGTTTTTACAGTTTTACAAAAGGAGCTTTCCTGAGCAACTTTGAGGAAAGTGGCTTTGTAAATATTTGTGTAATAATATGTATGTTTAAAAAGTTCAGCAATTCTGAAGATTTAAACTTTTGTCTGTAAGTGGGATTCATGGGGGTTATCTGGGGAGCACAGTTCAACCCACTGTATTAATATTGTCTTAAAGTCAGAAGTCTGATCATAGGTAGGTAAAGGGACAGTGAAGATATTGTGGGGTCTAACTCTTATTAGTGTTTTATGGCCTTACAAAAATTAAACTCTGTAGCCTGGTAATATCTCCGTCTTTGTGAAGTTTTTTGGGGGGAGGTAATAGTTATGAAAAAGATTAACGCATCTAGCAATGTAGTTTAGACTACACATATGCACACTCGAATGTGTTTGTGTGTTATTTTTACTAACTGTAAGCCTCCTGCACATCCTCTGTAAAGCTGTCCAGGTATAAAGTTGTTTTAAAACTGTATTTTCCAGGTTAGCCAGAACGATTGCAATGGCTGTTGGAGAAAGAAGTCTTGTATTATATCTGGGTATGCTTAATGTTTGCAAACAGCTTTGGAATGCTCCAGTGAAAAGTACTAAATTAAATGCGAAACTATTATTTCTATTAAGATATAGATAATTTGACAGAGGTTCTCTCCATTCTAACCTTTGTGTAATGATGACTCTTGGTGGATCCTCCTAAATACAATTTCTATGTACCTTTTATGGTATTACCTACTGTATGGTTATTTAATAAACGCTTCCTGAAGATCTCCAAGGTACAAAACAGATCCAAGATGCCCTTTCTTGGGATTTAGTTGTAGGGAGTGAGAAAAGCTCTTTGAGCAAAGGTCGTCTCCTGTTATGTGTTTGAACAATACATAGCACAAGGGGGATGCATCCTCTGGGTGATAGCATAATTCAAATAATAATAATAATTACCCCTACAATATGAAAAGTATGATCATATACGTCACTTCAGATCAGAGATGGGCAAACTGCGGCCTGCGGGCCTCATCAGGCCCACGAGACCCTCCTGCCTGGCCCTTGAGCTCCCGGCTAGGGAGGCTAGCCCTTGGCCCCTCCCCTGCTGTGTTCCCCCCACAGCCTCAGCTCGCCGTGCCGCCAACGCTCTGGGCGGTGGGGCTGCGAGCTCCTGCTGGGCAGCACGGCTGGGAGAGCCACCAGCCTGCCCTAATGCTCTAGACTGCACGGCGGCAGGTCTGGCTCTGGCACGGCGGCACGGCTGCCAGTCCTGGTGCTCTGAGTGGTATGGTAAGGAGGGGGGGGGGGGTTGGATGGGTTGGGGGTTCTGAGGGGGGCAGTCAGGGGCGGGAAGTGGGAGGGGGTGGATATGGGGCGGGGACCAGGCTGTTTGGGGAGGCACAGCCTTCCCTACCCGGCCCTCCATACAGTTTCGGAACCCCGATGTGGCCCTCAGGCCAAAAAATTTGCCCACCCCTGCTTTAGATGTTGCTTACCCCTGCATATTCCTCATCTGTGAGGAAAAATGTGTATTGGTAGGTCTGTAGTGCTCCATTTTTGACTCAGACCTCTTTCCAGGTCCTCACATCCAGGCTATATCAATAGCTTGCCAATTCTTTCTATGTAACATGTCTAAGATATGGCTCTCATCTTGCATCTTGTTTACTGCTGCATCCTTCTCTCTAGCCTTGACAAATGCAATCTTGCTCCCCTCATATTATTTTAGAATGCCATTGTAAAGATAATTTTCTTAACCAGTCGTTTTGATCCTGTTACCCCTCTCTTTAAATCCCTCCACTGGCTCCCATTTCTCTGTCACATCAAACATAAGCTGTTTGTATTAATTTTCAAGGCCTTTCACAGTCAATTCCCACCCGACCTATCATCTCTCATTCACTATACAGGATTCTCCCCTCTGATCCAGGGATGCCAATCTCCACTCTCCATTTGTTACATCTTCAGTCAAATACCTTCATGCTTTTTTCCCATGCTGTCCAACATGCTTGGGCATGCTCCATACATATTTGCAAAGCTATCTCAATGTTTATCTTCAGATTCCAGAGACAAATGTGTATCATGCTGACCAGTATTGTCTGATTGTTTACTTATACTTCCCCATCTGTCTGTGAGACAAGGTGGATTAGGTAATATCTTTTATTGGACCAGCATCTGTTGGTAAAACAGACAAACTGTTGGGCTACATCTGTTGTCTCTTGAATTAAAGTTAGATTGTTAGCCCCTTAGGGCAGGGACAGTCTTTCTTGTCTTTGTTTGTACAGCACCTAGAACAATCTGGTCCAAGAGTAGGACTCCTAGATGGTGCGGTAATACTACTACTGCTGATAATAATGGAAACTGCTATGGAATTTGCTGACCAGCATAGTTAGGTCCTTAGAGAAAAAGACTATCTCATTTTGCCCTGCTTTGTCTCTGGATCAGAACTGAAGCAGCAAGGTATTCTTTGAGGATTGGGGTGATGCAGTAGTTCCTTGGTTGTTTTCCCTGTGGCTTTCTGCATTAGAATTCACAAATTTAATCTGTGGATTCTGTCTGAATCTGCAACAGAAATAGGTCTGGAGGAGGCCACAGAGTGCTAAAGCCTATTGGACTGGTTAACAAAATATACAGTGTTAATAACATTTGTTATTTAAGTAGGTAATCTTCTGAGCCATGCAGAGGGCAGATTAGAATAATAATGGTTGGATTTTTGGAGGCAACTGCTAGCTTTAAACACTTTAATCATTTTGGTTGCTGTAATTAGCAATTGCTTCTGCAAAGCACAGGCATCATGCATTTCAGCTGAATAACTGCTGTGCTGATGATAAGCAGACATCACTTGATGGTACTTGGGAACTTCAAAGAGCAGGATAATGGCTTTGCCTAGCTCTGGTTAAGAACACAGGACTTGAAGAACATTAAATAAAAGTAAACTCAACACTGTTTAATGTCAGGTAAGGACTCAAAGAAGCTAAAGGTGCTATATTCAGTTTAATGTAGTAAATAATGTAAGTAAAGTGAGAACCATTAACAGAGTGTTTAGTTCTGTTTTCTTCCCAGTAGATCAGTGTTAAAACATTTTGGTCAAGTTCACATTATTTAACCTTACCTAATAATGAAGGCGTTAAGAATGCACTGGTCAAGGTAACGCCTGCTGTTGCTCTCTGGCTCAGACAGCCCTGTAATGTGCAACATTTCCAAATTAGGAAATGGTGGGCCTTAGCAGGACCTTGAACATGATGATCTGAAGGCCCTGGAATGATGCACATATAATGGCCACTAGTTGGGTTTGAATCATCCTGTAAGGATGCCTCATCATCCTAGTCTTAGTGAGTCATGGAAGAGATGGTGGAATATTGTCTGTCTGTTGATAAAGGGCAGATTTTGTGGCTGAAATGTTGAAACTATGAGTGAACTGCAGTTATAATAACTGTATCCTGGATTATTTGGAGTGCATGGGATTGATGGACATATTATAACCATTCTACTGTTAAACCGCTTTAGATGGTTCTCTGGGATGTCACCTTTTTTAAACTCGGGCAGTAAAAGGATGACAGCATTTGTATGGCTGTGATGCTTTCATCCACTGAAGTTGTTTCTAAAAATTGATGCAGGTTGTGAAGTGCTCCCCCTAGGCAAATGGAGCCCTTTGGGGAGAGGGACTAAGGACTATAGCAAATCAGACAGGCATTTTAGGTTTCAATTATTAACACAGTATATTTTTATGACTCTGAAATTGAAATTGCTAGCAGCTGAATTTTAAAAATGCACTACTTTAAACAGGTCAATTTTGCCTCTAAAATTTTTCAAAGTAAAGGAGCACGTGGCCACCTTGGAGACATTTTGCTGCAATCTTACAGTGTGATTGTGTGGTTTGAGTTCACCTTCCATTTACTTTGGTTTGTACGGTGGTTCCATCCTGCACCCTAGCAACAATCCCAGTACACCAAGGTGATGCTTACATAAAAAGTGGTGCTGCAGAAGTGTTGTGGCTTCCTTCTCAGCCGTGTGCCGTCAGAGGTATATCAAGAAAATAACTTTAGGTGAATTTAATTTCTTGATGCTTAAATCAAGAAGAACAAACAATAGGATTTATTAACTTTTTACAGAATGATGTTGAATGGGTAAAAAGAAAAGGAGTACTTGTGGCACCTTAGAGACTAACCAATTTATTTGAGCATAAGCTTTCGTGAGCTACAGCTCACTTCATCGGATGCATTGAATGGGTAGTTATAAAAATGTGCCTCTTTGGACAAAAAAAATTGGAGGAGAGGATTCCATGTTTATTTAAAAACCCTTCCAACCCACCCATATGAATTTAATGCTTTATAAGTGAAGTACTGTTAGGCACGGTGAGAAGGCTCTGAGCAAGCACTTTCTACCCAACTCTCCAAGTGCACCTAAATACTGACATGTTGTTCCCCTGTTGTTCTAGTCTTGGGTTTGATCTTGCAATGAGATCAGATGGGTGCAGGTTTTTGCCTGAGTACATGTCCCATTAAAGTCATTAAGTCTCTGCTTGGGTGTGGGTTCTGCATGTGTGTATTTCATTGCAGAACTAGGACATTGGACTTCTCTCAAATGGAGACTGTCACTAGAATGAAGCTGAATGCGACCCCTGATTCGACAAGCTAATGCATTTGATCCAGTTCCCATCAACGCTTCCTAAGGTGGCTTCTCTATTAAGAGAATGATTATTTTAAATCATAGTTGTGTCTGAGTTATTTAAAAAAGTTCAGTTTAGGAGCTTGACCCCTGAGAGTACTTTGCATAGAGCTGTTTTATCACACACGTACGTACACGCAGGTAGGTAGTTTGGAAGGAGGGGTGAAAGGGAGACCAGAGGAAATGTTCAGGACTTTTCTGCAGAGCTGGTCTCCTGTTTCCTGCTGTGTGGGTGGTTATGAGACATCCTGGATGATGGAGCTCCCTGTTGTTTTGATACGTTGTGTTCTACTGATAAACACAATGACAAGGTCCTTGATTCCTCCTTTCTCCTATTCCACCTACACTTTCCCTCCCACATCTGATTCTTGCACACACTAGAAATTGAAATTCCTGCTTTGGGGAAAAAATCACTTCCACATTCAACTGTTTCTTTCTTCCCTGGTTCACATCAAGTTCTGCTTTGGAAATTGTCACTGCTCTTTTCATCCTCTATCCTCTCTCCACCCTCCACCCCCCCAAAAAAGAGAGAGATATTGTCCTGGAGTAGGTAAAATGTACATATTGATTTTGAGAAGTTACAGTATTTTTGTAGTGCAAGGAACTCAGCAGTGCTCAGTTGTTTCTGAAGTGATTAAGATTCCATGTTCCTGCTTGTGGTGGTAAGAAACAGCAATACGCATCCCAGAAAGTTAATAAATGGCCCTGACACAGGGCTAAATATTGATTTTTAAAAGTAGAAAAAATCCTTTTCTTTCCAATCTCTCCTCAAAATGACTACTTCTACAAATCCTGCAATTCTGATCCTCTGAGCTATTACATAAAAGGTGATATAAATAGTATGGCGGGGTTGGGGGGGGGAGGGAGTACAGTATTCCATGTTGAATTCTCTGTTCCTCCCAGTGCATTTTGTGTTGTGTATTTAGATTGGAAGCTTTGTGGGATGTGTTGTATGTCTTTTATGAAGCTGAGCATGTCAACACATAATAAATAGTAATGTGGAAGGAAGTCATGGGCAGGTCTGTTGCTTTGATTTTCACAAAGAAAGCTCCGGCCATGCCAGCCTGTAATGCTCTCAGTAATTGCCCCCCTAATCTCCAACTATCTTTTTGCATAATGCATCCCATAATGCTTGACACTTGTCTTGCAGATCCCTATCCCAAGTTATCTTTGTGCTAAAACTTTCTCTCATCTCCATTTCCCAAACTGCTACTTTGCCTCCTGGAGCTACTTCTTCCCATCCTCCAATCTGGCTGCTCTTTCTAGGTTGACCAGTTACTTTTCTATTTTGTTCCTCCAGGCTAGTAAAATAGGAGTGGTGAAGGAACTGAAACCCTGTCTAGAAAAAAAAATCTTAATTTTTTACTGTCTGCTAAAGATGATGCTGATCTGCACTTACAGGTGACCTGCAAAGCATTTAAAAGACAAATTGGGTGTGTGCTCTTTTTGTGCTGTTTTAGGTTGCAATGAGGCAGGCCTGAAAGGTGTGTTTTGTTGTGTTCCCTTCCCTCTGCCCTCCCTGCTTATATTTTACTTTAAAACTATCAGAAATGTGAACTCTGGTCTTCCCTGTTTTTTTCTGGAGGCCTGTATGTCCCAAAGATGTATATCGTTAGATCATTGAAGGGGTAGAGGGCACTGAATCTTTAATAGGTCTCGTTTCTCCAGAATATTAGTAATTGAACTTGAACAGATGTAAAGAAAAACTGATTTTAAATAGACTTGACTAAAAATCCCTTCCCATCTCAGTTGGTCAGCTTTCATTGTTGTGACTCTTGTATTGTCATTATTTCACAGTTTTCCAGTTACTACAGTGTTTTACAGGCTAGACAGGACCTGAATTTCCAATGTAAAAATACCTCAATTTTTTTCAGAAAAAACAACCATAAAGCTTTTCATACATCATCAAGAAGTTCCACCGCCCCCCCCCCCCCGCATTCTCCCAAAAAAGAGGAGGGGGGGAGGTACAATTTTTTCCCTTTGCAGCTCACCTTTAAAATTCCTGGGTGGATTTACTGACTGGTAAATATAGGGTAGCCCTCCACTCCACTTCATTTGTTCTACCTTTGTTTTGACAAGGGAGCTAATGACTTGTCTATCCCGTCTGCTACTTCACTGACTTCTTCCTCTAGTTCCATTTAGCCATTTCCTCCCCACTGCATTTTGAAAAGGCTGTGCAGGGTTGCAAAAAGACTTGTCGTCTTATTGCAAAGTCGTATGTGAGATCTGGGTTGACTTGAGACAAGTCTACGTATGTTTCTCGTGTTGGTCTACGTCTTTCAGACTGTTGCTCTGTCCAGCATGAAGTGGTTGTACTCTCAACTTGCTGCTTCCTTAATTAACACAGAACTCCAACAGGTTCCTTGTTTTTGGCCACTAGCTGAGTTCTTAGTGTGTATTTGGTACAATATGCAAGGTGTGTCACTTTTTATTTACAGGAAGTAAATTCTAAAGCATACATATGAAGCTAGCCTTCTGGTTCAGAGGTATTGATCGAAGTTTTCTTACCTAGACTCATCTGTATGGTTGGATTATACTGTCTGGGTAAAGTTCAGAGTGAGTTAGATGGACTGAGAAATGTTGTGCTTCATAATCAAAAGCATAGTTTTGAAAACCTGTATTTTTCTTTCAGGTTGCAATTACACTGGATGAGTCTTTGATTTCCACTTTGTTCTTGCCAGTTGTCAAGACTTGACCTAGGGTTCACTCGAAGGATGACAGTATGATTGCAGCATTTTAATGTAGAACAAACACTTAAAGTTCCAGGACAGATACTACTTTTCTATTCAGTCTTTCGATTTTTACCAACAATAACAGAAATTGAAGAAATGGTAGCACACACATCCAACCCTCACTTACTCTCCCTTCTTCACCTGCTCAAACCAAAACAGTGGAGAATGGAACAGGTGGTGGTGATGGGAAGGCACTATAAAATGTTAGGTGTTGACTTCAGAATGTGATCCTAATATCATGGCTGTGCTTATATGATCCAAAAATGCACTCTGGATGTCCTTGAACCTGTCCATCTTGTTGCTAGTATATAAATCACATTTCCATAAGATGCCATCTGAGTTAATGCTATCCGTTCTTCCTTCGTAGGTGAATGTTTATCCTTCCAGTGTCAGAAAATAATCCTTTCAGATGAGATCAAGCTTCTCAGCCAGAATCCATGTTCAAAGGAAATGTCTTAAACATCAAAAAATGAACTAGGAGGCCATCTTGTTCCTCTGGGCTTTGAGATTTTGGTTCATAGCAGTTGGTGTTTTTGTACCTCATGTCTAGGGACTTTTTATCTTCCTCCTCCTTCCTGTTCCAAGCAATTACCATTTATTTTTTATCTTCAAGCAGCAGCCTGTGGCAATAAATTTTAGGAAATTCCTTCCCGCCCTTTATTAAGCTCTACATAATAGCTTCCGCTACTCACTCATACATTCATTAAGAAGAATTAAATGAGTGCTGGCGGCCATTAGCAGAGCTAATAACCCCTCCAAGGAAAGGTGCAGCAGATTGGAATAAATGAACAGGAGCAAAAACAAATGAAATAACTTTGTAGAATTATGCTAAACTAATTTTCTCCTTTTAAAAATGACTTATTATGTGAATTTAGCGCTCGTGAAAGGAGCTAGATTGACAGTCCTCACAGACCAGAGTCCTCTTTTCATTAAATGGTCATGCAACCAGGTGGCCGCAGCAGCACTCATTTACCCATGATGCCCTGTGCATAAACGTCACAAATGCCCTGAAGCGACCATCTTTCGAGGTTAGAGGGCATTTTGGTCTGTTCCTACTCCTTTGCCTCGCTGCCAGCTGTCTCAGCAAGGGTGATGGTTGTGCTGGTATATTCTGATGAAGACAGCTGTCTTTTAGGACCTGGACCATGATCATCAGTTTATTTCACATCTGCTACAGACCAGACTTCAGATGACAGTGACATTTGATCTCTACCAGCCTGGGCTAGGTTCCAACTGATGAAGTAGAGATGAAAGACTGTATTCTATTATCAACCTGTTCCCTCCCCCCATTCTCCCCCCCTTTTTTTTTTAGTTCTAAAGCAAACTTGCTGTGTATGCTGTAGCATACAAGGGATCTAAATACTTAAATTAAAAAAGAAGAGGTTTAATGCATTCTGTTGTGAGCATTTAAAAAAACCCAAAGATATTATTGGAAAACAATTTGTATAGTGTATATCTAAACTGGCAAGGCATCTAAACCAGGCTTACTATCGCTACCGATGTTTACATATCAAAATATTGAAAATATATTTTGCTGGAAGTTGTGGCTCTGTAGTACCCTCTGCTCATATTTTAAGGCCTGGTCCTCCAGTCTGATCCAGAAGGGTGGACTGTAGTCATTGGGGCTCTGTGTGGATACAAAGGTCCATCCTCTTGGGGTCCCATTACGGGGTTGGGGCCCAACTGTGCATCAAATAAATGCAAAAAAAAAATTAGCCTTTAATACAGTATTAAGACTGAAAAGTAAAACCATCAAAAGTCAGGAAATTCCCAAAGTTAAATTTTTACAGCAGTGTCAATTTAATCGTTTGCTCATAGGGTAGAGACTAAACAGTGTATTACTGATGGTGGTGGTGAACAGATCAATTAGGACTAGTAAATACAACGTGATGATGATGGAGTCTGATATAGATTTCGACATACAAGAATTCAGCAAACAGTGTTGCGTTGCTGAATCAGCTGGACTGTGATTGGATTATAGTGGGAAAGGTGTGCAGTTCCAGTCCCACTCTCTCCTTCAGGCACTTGGCGTACTGGTGGAGAAATGCAACTTACTGGGTATACAATGCCACTTAAGTTAACGTTGTGGCAAAAATCGTAACTTTTGGAATTTCCTGACTTTTGAGTGCTATTTTTTTCAGATTTGACAATATATACCCATTAATTCAATTAGTGTATATTAGTGGTATTAAACACTGATCTTACACTAGTGTCTACCAGCCCCAATCAGGACGGAGTCTCCATTATTCTGGATCCTGTACAAACATAGATAAAAAGACGGTGCCGGCATTGGAGAGCTTTGTTTCTGCATTGCTAAATTCCAGTGCACCTATAAGAGATACATTCTTCACTTGAGGCCGCAAAGAAGAATAGAAAAATGTGAGCATTTAAAGTCAGCAACTTCATCTTTAACTACTGAAATTAATTTTTTTAAACTTCTTCAATTGTTTGTTTCAGTGAGGGGCTACAAAACTAGATTCAGCCATTTGTGTGTGATGAGGATGCAAACCTTTCTCCTGGAACCTGGGAGTAAAAGTGTGTATCTGGCACTCCTAGCCACAAAATGAATGTTAGTTTAAAAAAAAAAAAGTCACTTGTGAACTGAGACAAAGCATGAGTAATTTCATATTAAAAAGGATCTTCCTAGGTCAGTTATGGACTACCAGGAAAGGGGGTTAGAATAAAGAAGGAAATATTTTTGTTCATTTATTTTGCGAGCATAGGGAAGGAGATTAGTTGCTGACCTGCTACTTCAGTGTGTTGTGTGGGTTTTGTTTTTTGTTTTTTGTTTTGCTGTTAAGGATAGTTTTGTTTCCCAACTTCTTTAAAGGAGCCAAGCTTCTTACATCTTGAACTGATTTCACATGGAGTTATGGGTGCTATTCTTTAAATGGCCTAGCCAGATCTTATTAAATTCAGTGGGAAATTTTTGCTTTGACTTCACTGAGCTCTGTAGCAAGTGCTCTTTTTAGTTATTTGTGAGGGTGTTTAGAGCCTGGGGGATGCATTTTGTTTTGGCTTGTCCTGAAATAAATAAATTCAACCTTAAGAAGAGTGGATGCTATGACTATTTTACATGAATACAGCTGGGATCAGTCATTTGTGGCAGGCACTGAAGTTTAATCTGTAAATATGGCAGTTGAGTGTGGTAGTTCAAAGGACCATGTGCTGTACAAGTATTGGATTTTTGTTAGAGCAATATTGATTACATTTCACATTTGTTCAGGACTCGTTTGGTGCATGAGGACCTAACTCTGCCATATTGTTTCGTAAAATAATTCATAACTTTTTTACTAACCCTTATTTTAAAAATAAAAAGTCTAGTAAATAGAAAAATGCTAAGACTTTCCAAATGATGGTTTTTATGACTGTTGTTTCATAATGGAAAAGCTGACAGCCTTAATTCCATTTCATTGTTTCCTAGTTTTAGGGGTATAAATATCTTGATTCAGAAGTAATTCAGGTACCAAAGATGAGATTTTGTTGTTGTTGAGGTTTTGTGTTTTCCGCTATAGTCATTTCTGATCTCATTTGAAGAACTTAGCAAGTTGAGAACAATGACACAATAATTGCTGCTGTTGAGGGAGAGATGCAGTTTGAGGTTTCTACCTGGATCGCTACATTTGATTGATATTTTAATTTGTTTTTTTGGCAGATGAAAGATAATGAAAATCATCTTGTAGTTGAAGCAGTTGCAGTGGAGAATACTTAATTTTTTATTCCCTTTCCCCACTTCCTAGAACATAGTTTCCCTGCCTTAAATGGCCTCATATAGCATTTCAATAATCTGTAGGACATTAATGTAGTTAACCTGTACAAGTAATTTCACTCTTCAGTGCATTGTTAATATTTTCAATGGTAGCTTATTTGGATCTCTGTGCCAAACTTATCTACAGATTTTCAGATCTGTTGTAAATTGAATTGGAGAGATGGTATGGAAACTTAATTTTAATGTATAAACGTGCACATTAGCTTGATTGTTTGTATCTGTTAAATGACCTGATCACTTCTAATTGAAGAAGAGGGTGACAGGGGTTGAGGGATGGTTTCAGCTTTGAACATTCTTTTTGTGTTTTGCCATATTAATATCACTTGCACAGAGCAACCCTCTAACCCTAACATTAAAGAAAGCAGTATGCTGCTTAGCAGAGGAGTAGGCACAAATGTTGGTGACAAACTGATGAATTCAGATCTGGTGACTTCTGTTTCGCAAACAGCAGCTTTGCTAATTCTTGTGAGCTTTGCAGTCTTGTCTGGTGGTCAAGCCATAGCTCCTGAATTTGAGAGACTATCTCAGTTTTCATTAAAAACAAAACATTCTACCCCTCCCTCATTGTTCTGGAGAAAAGAGTGAAAACCTGAACCCTAAAGTCTCAGAAACCAGAAAGCAGGCAAAAAGAGCCCTGCTTCTTCTTACTACATTTTTTAGGTGTCTTTGTTGTTGTTATTAATGCTTCAAGTTGACTATACTCTGCCCCTTCTGATTTTGACAGAAGCTTTTGCCCCAGATCTGAGAAATTTAAGGGAGGAAGAGAATAGGGACTGGTTGTCTTCACACTTGTAAAAGCTAAAAAGTTTAATACTATCTTATCAGTTCAAAACAATTCCCTGGTCCTCTCGTCCTACTCGTGTAATGTAACCCACTGTGCTCTCTGACATTTGATCTAGTGGCAGGGGTGGAAGCAAGCACAGCTTGCTACTGGATTTTCCATTGTTCTCGTGGTTCATTCTCATATTGAGAAATGGTGCAGTGTCTGCTCCTATAATCTGAGGAGTTGAGAAAAACACTTTGCCATCATCATTACATTTCCCCAGGAGAGGAAAGGAGCAAGTTCTGTGCACTGTCCAAGTATCTTGTTGTTCTGAGACTAGCACAAGGGCTAATATTCAGTCTCCCTCAGCTGACCAGGGGAATCTCTCCCTTGAACAGGAGAGATTTTGAAAAAGCTTTCCTAGCTTCTCTCACTTTGTGAGGAGCAGTAACTCAAAAGCAATAATTTCAGATAACTGGCTGTTGTTGTGTCCTTCACAGTAGCGAATAGGTGGAATTTGGGAAATTCTTTGGCTGTTGGATACCTTGTGCTCACCTCGTTCTGCCGGACTCTCTGGGGGACACCTACACTGGGGTAAAATAACCTGCAGCATGGCGTCTCAGAGCCTGAGTCAATGTAAATGCTTGGACTGGAGCCCAGGCTTTGAGACGCCCCTCCTGCACAGGGTCTCAGAACCTGTGCTCTAGTCTGAGCTTGAACATCTACACTGCAATTTTATAGCCCTGCAGCTCGAGCCCCAAAGCCCAAGTCAGCAACCCCAGGGCAGCCACAGCTGTGCCACGGATCTTTTATCACAGTGTGGATGTACCCTCTAGCTCCCAGCCTGTGCTGCTCAGTGTCACTACACAGGGTCTCCCTAAGTTCTGGCTTAGACAAAGCTGTCATGCAAGGGGCTGCTGATTGTGCTACAACTAATAATTTATTCATTCCCACTTTTACAAACTGTGCTGTAAACTTTAGGTGCATAATCCATAGCCCATTGGTGACAATGGAACAATTCCCTTTGCTCTCAGTGGTTAAAGATCTACATAAAACATGACTTTTTAAAATAAAATAACAAAAACAACCCATGGATCTTAAAATGAAAGGGGAAAAATAACCAAAAAACCCCTCACAACCTTTCTTGCCCCAAGCAGCATTGTCCAGCCCAGCCTGTCCAACCCTCTTAAGCAATCAGTTCCCTTCCCCCAGGATGAATTGGTAGAGTGAATTCCCTACTCAGCAATATTTAAAACCTTGGTTTATTTCTGATTTGCCAACATGATTGTGAAAGAGGCCGTGCTTTATGGCTCCTTTCACCCCAGTGTTCTTGTACATGCAGGCATTCCAGAGTACTGGAAACTTATCTTTATTGATATGAGTCAACGGTACTGGTATGCAAACCTTAGACTGCTGGAATAAAGCCACATTGTGAACCAGTGGGATTCCCTTAAGGCTGCACTTGTGTTTTTTGTTTGCTGCAAAATTCCCATTTCATTTAGACATCGGCACTGAACTTGTAGAAAATATCTTGTGATAGACTGCTGTTTAGCAGACAGACATAACTATTAATGATAGCATACTGCGATGCATTTTACTCCCATGCTGTTTGAGAAATAGCTGTTGAGTTAGCATTGCTTTCTAAAATGTGAGCTTTATCATTTTTCCACAGGTTTCCTTAACAGCTTTTTCTAAATAGTTGGCTTGGTGTGGCCTTGAACTCAGATTATATTTTCTGTTCATGCACACACCATTTTGTAATAATTATAGACTATCTACACTTTTTTCAAATGAACAGTATTGGTTTATAATGTAAACTAGTCACTGAAAGCCCGTGCTATTGCATGGGTGTAAATAGTAAAATCATATGTGTAAAAAAGCCAAAAGTGGGAGTTCATGTTCATGTTGTTGTGTGTGGTGGTGGTTGGGTGATGTGCGTGTAGGTTGTGTTGTACTGAGAGAGATGTGTGGATTTGTGCAGGTGCAAATAAGGCATGTGTACTGCAGTGCAGGGCTATGTGTGTTTGAGGTTATTGTGCACGCTTGTTGTGTTGATTTGTTTCTGGGCATTATTCTGGGAAAGTTGTATGGATTTGTGCAGGTGGCAGTTTTATGCACAAGTGTGTCAGGTGGACCAACAATCCACCACTGTGGTGTCTCCCTCATACCACCAATGAAATCGTTGCATGCAAATTAGCTGTAGTGCAAGGGTGCTGACTGGTTGAATTACTTCTGATATCACAATGGTCTAGACTCTTGGCATCACATAGATGCATGCATTACTGTAGCTGTACACTGCACTGATGTAATTCATAAAGTCAGAATGCTGAGAACTTAAAAGTTGGGTTGTAACTGACCATGAAACCCAGTAATGATTCATCTTGGTAATATTCTGAACAAAGAAAGCTGTCAGTCATGTTTGCAGCTGGTTCCTTCACTTCTCATTGACTCTACAGACATTCTAGGCTTCGGAGCAAAATGCAGTGACATTCCTGGAAACTTCTTATACTGGTATAGCATTGGACTTGATATTGTCAGTCTACAGAAAAGAGAAATTGTTACTTGGTTAAATGCATCTCTACAGCCAGCTGTCCCCAGGACAGAGTGAATGTACAGTATAGAAGTACAAAATAGTGTATAGTATGTTCTGTGTATTTTCAGGAGCAGTATTTATGGTGACACACATCCTTGTGGTATGAATACTGTTCAATCAGCGCATGGTATTTTCTGTTGGGTAGTTTAAATGATGCTTCTTTCGGATGGCTACAGATTACACTTACAGATGTAGAGCGCTTTGAGTTAAACCAGCCTTCAGAGAGTGCAGTTGGGAAAGCGCTGCAATCTGTCCACACTGACAGCTTCAAGCGCACTGGTGTGGCCACATTTGCAGCACTTGCAGCGGCATTGGGAGCGGTGCGTTATGGGCAGCTATCCCAGCATGCAAGTGGCTGCAACGTGCTTTTCAAATGGGGTGGGGTGGAGTGTGACAGGGAATGTGTTGTGTGTATGTGGGGGGGAGAGAGTGGGTTTTTGGGGGCTGAGAGCATGTCACATGCCGTCATGTAAATTCAGACAGCAGCAGACCCCCCTCGCCCTCCCACCTCTCTCTCTGTCTCTCTCAAACACAGCATTCCACACTAATGGTTGCTTTGTCTCGGAGCAGATAAGTAGCCGGCTGTCAGAAACAGAGCTTTCAAAGGGCATTTCCGCATTCCTACAGCCGATTCCAAACAATGACACGAGTGGCCACTTGACTTAAGGGGTTTATGGGACTTTTCCAGAGGCTGGTCAGAGCGCAGTAAAGCAACATCTCATTCACACTGGTGCCATGGCGCTCCAGCGAGGGTGCAGCAAGTTATTCCACTTGCTGAGGTGGAGTACCAGCAGCGCTGTAGCCGTGGAGTCAGAGCGCTCTACGTGCTTTGCCAGTGTGGACAGGTAGTGAGCTAGTGCGCCCGAGGCTCCTTTATTGTGCTGTAACTCGCAAGTGTAGCCATGCCCTTTGAAAGTCCTCCAAATGAGAGAGCTCCTAACTGCCCTAGTAAACTGAAGGCCAGTTTATTCTCCTTTCTGGCCAGGTTAGACATTCATAGTGCCTGGCATTCTTGACATTCCAGTTTTCCCCCCTCTTCTCATGATCTTCTGCCACTTCGTTGTCACCTCCAATAACTACAAAAAGTGCAAGTAAGTGTGATTTTGTGCACATCAGCTTCCGTTGTTAGCGTGTTGATTCAGAGCCACTGTTTGAATGTGTCCTATTGAGCGCTCTCACCACAGGAGAGCTAATGTTCATGAGCAATAAGTCAATTAAGCCACATTGCCTAATTTAATACATACTTGCTGGAACACTAGGCTAGAATTCTCCATTCTGTTCTCTCATGTTTTACTTTTTTGATAGTGACAAGTTGATTGTTCCAACTTCTAAGAGTTCCATTACATTCCTGAGGACAGGCTAACTGTAGAGCTCTGTACTAGCTTAAGTCTCTCTGCATTTATGGTGCCAGAATTTTTTGGGAATGTGGTTCTGTTTTCTGTGGCTCCCCAGCACTTAGTTTTGGTTTAGTAACTTTACTTGGGTCATGTTCACTGTTTGGACCCCTGCTGTTTGGTGATGGTTAGGTTCTGTTTTGAAAGGACTCCAGCAAAGTGCATATTCAGATGTTTCCAAACTTTCCTGATTAATTGTCCTAAGGAAAATAAACCACTGTGTCAGAACCACCAGGAATCTCTATCATCATACAGCCTTTTCCTTTGGTTACAGTAGCTGAAGGAGTGTATTTTACTTTAGGCAAATGCGCCACTTTACTTCTCCCAGAATGAAATGTCATTTTATATTAGATTTCAGCAATCAGTTTGTCCTCATGTGCGTTGGAATAGGTGGGACACAGCAGGTCATCTCCCTCCTTTGTTTCCTACTAAACTATTAGGAAATAATGCATGCATTTATTTCTGCTTTTGAGCCCCTTAGGGAAATTATAGTATATTCCTTATCTTGGAAGCAAAGACAATAAGACCTCCGAATATGTCAGGGGGAATGTCTCTTCATCCGTGTTAGTACAGTGCTTTGCATAACGTGGCTCCAGTATGAGTCCCTTGGGTGTTACCTTAATATAAATGAATATCAATAAACTTGCCTCTTCAACATCAGAAACTAGGTAATGGTCAGTGGTGCCAGGTATCTTAAATGTTATATCCCTGGCTAAGAGCAGCAAAGGGTCTGACAAACTAGGACAGTATTTAGGCATGCTGCCTAATTTTCATGAGAAGCATCTTTAGTACTTTAATAAATGCATTTACTGCAATTGCAGGCAATTTACTGTCCATCGCAAGCAATTGGGTTGTACCATTGCTCAACAGATGGCTATGTTGTGGTTATGGGATTAGCGTTCAGGTTTATTGCTTGCGTAATATCTTGGTCTTCAACTGTTTAATCTGTTTTTTAGTAGTTTAAAAAGGGAAATGCCCAACGTGAGGACCTTACTGCAAATCTGAAATGACTCTGCAGAAAGGTGGAAACCTTAATGACTGCAATGTATTAGCACACCAACATTGTGTGTGCAAGGCTAAAAACCCTTCTCATTATATGGTAATTCTTTCCCACTTTATACTTTACACTTGTCTTGTATCAGTGTTTTGCATGAGGCTGGAGCAACAGACGGAATTACATAACATCAGCAGAATTATTGAGAAAAATATCACTGAGGAATCTCATGGTAGGCTTGATGCCAATCACACCATGTCACAAGCTGTTTTCCGAAGGAAAGCGGGCACAGCAAAAAATTGACTTAATTCATCTAATTGTATTTGGGATATGCCAAGCATAATGAAGATAAAGTGGGTGTAGGTCATCGCCTACTGTGAGTTTCCCAGGATTTTGGAGAAACCTCCATCCATGAGTTGCAGAATGCTGAGGGGCTGGAACGTGACCCCTGCTGCATTCCACAGGCTAATTCCAGGCATAACTTGGCCTTTTTCTCCCCACCCCCTTTCCCTAGCTTGTTCATGGTCATGCTTGAGAACCATGGTAACCCAGCATGGCTGCTACATGATAAAGCCTGTTGCAAGATAGACAGGTTAACTGTTTGCATGAAGACTAGAGATCATTTTCTTATCTGAGTATTCATAATAGCGCTGTAGAAATACTGCTATAGGGTGGGCCCTATCATTATATAAGAAAGTCTATTGCAAGGGTGGCCAAACTGCAGCTCGCAAGTTAGTTAAAATGTGGCTCGCGGAGCACCCCATGCCCCTCCAGTCTCCACCTACCAGACAAGGGGTGGGGGAGAGCTTGGGGCTTCTGCCCTGTGGTGGGGCTAGGGGCTTCTGCCACAGACAGCTGGTGCCTGTTGAGAGTGGGGAGGCAAAATGTAAAGGTTCGGCCACCCCAACAGCTTGAGTCACATTCCCGCAGGCAGCACCGATTTCCCCCCCCCCCCCCCGGAGAGAGTTCAGAAGAGTGTAAACCTTGGCATTGATGACCGTGAATGTGAGGAGAGGAAGGATTAAGTAATGGGGAAAGCAGAGTTGTAGGTGGTGAGGAACCAGACAGGAGCGATACTAATGAAAATGAGCTGGTGATCAGAGAGAGGGAACTCATGAGATGGAGAGGTCAGAAAGGGAGTAGGGGTTGTATTGGTGTGTGCAAGTACTGGAATGTCCGTATGCTGGTTGGAATCCCCTTCTGATGAGGGTGGTGACATGACCTGAAGTTGGAGAGGAACTAGGATGTGGAGGAGTAAGAGCATGTACATGACAGCTGTGTGTGGAGAGGGGGCATAAGAGTTGATGGGGTGACATGAGGAGGAGGAGTGATAGGGTGGTTTTGTTGAAGGACTTTCTGTAGCTCTCAGAGGATGTATATTAGCCCTCATGCACTAATTGAAGGGGAGTGAGTGTTGAATCTTTAACAAGAAGTCTTTTTTCCCCAACTGTCACTCATTATGTTGTGTTAATGTCATAGTTAAATAAAACGGGAGTTAACAAAAATAAGTTTTAAACAGTTTCACTGAAATCCCTTCACCTGTAAGCTGCTCAGTCTCTTTGCTCTTGTGATGTCATTATTTCTCTTGGGTCTTGTCTATGTTAGGGATTTTTGTACTAGTGTAGCCACAACAAAGTAGCTACACAAGGGCAGCCCTGCAAACAGATGTATAGCACTGTTAAGCAGGGTTTGCACATCGCTTTTTTGCCAGCAGCTACACTCATGGCTTGAACTGGTGCAGCTACATCAGTGCAGAAATACCCCGGGTAGACAATCTCTTAGTCTCATATGGGGAAACTGAGGCACAGAGAGGCAGTGACTTGCCTAAGGAAGTCAGTGTCAGAACTGTCTATGGACCTGAGGAATCCCTGGCTCTCAGTCTCAATTGTATTGGATTTCCTAGGATGTATAGCCCAACAGAATCTAGCTAAAATAAAAATAGTTCCTTCAGATAAAATATTTAGGCAGAATATATATAAAACATCCCCTGGAGTTTCCTTTCCTGTAAATCATATGCTGAAACATGTTTGAAAATTCTGTTGCTGAAAGTTGAAAATGTAGTGTTCATCTTGCATGTTAGCAGTCTTTGTAGAATTTCCTAATTATGAGCAGCTGTATTTTTGCCTTCAGAGTTTACATCAGAACTTTTGTCAAAGCTGCTTCGTGCTTTTTGGAAGAGAAGTCCCTTGTTCTAAGAACCTTATCATAGCTAAAATTATGAGAACAGATTGAGTATCATTTGAATAGAAGGTTAGGTTCTGTAGGCCAGTGCAGAGGCTCTCAACCTTTCCAGACTACTGTACCCCTTTCAGGAGTCTGATTTGTCTTGAGAGTATGTAAGTTTCACTTAAAAACTAGTAGTTTACAAAATCAGACATAAAAATATGAAAGTGTCACAACACACTGTTACTGAAAAATGCTTCTGTTCTCATTTTTACCATATAATTATAAAATAAATGAATTGGAATATAAATATTGTACTTACATTTCAGTGTGTAGTACGTAAAGCAGTAGAACCAAGTCATTGTCTTTATGAAATTTAAGTTTGTACTGACTTTGCTAGTGCTTTTTATGTTGCCTATTGTAAAAGCAGGTAACTATCTAGATGAGTTGATGTATCACCTTCAAGACCTCTAAGTACCCCCAGGAGTACGTGTCCCCCTGGTTGAGAACCACCGGCCTAGTGCACAGAGGAAAATCCTGGGAACTGTAAGAATCCAGGGCTGTAATGCTCGTTTGAGCCGCTAACTTTTCTCAATCTGATGTCAGGCAAGTCCCCAGACCTTTTTGCCTATTCATCAACGTAGCTGGAAAACTCCGGGCTTGTCTATGTGGCGTGTTCGTCTGCAGCGGAATGGTGTACATGCTAGTGGACACTAGCGTGTGATGCAGTAGCTGGCCCATGTGGATCCTGCTGGCATGCTCTAAACATTCCTTAGTGCACATTAACATAGTACAGTTTGAAACGGGACTACATTAATGTGCACTAGGGAACTTTTAGTGTGTGCCAGCAGGGTCCACATGGCCAGTCAGTGCATAACACACTACTGCACACTAGCATTTACACTGCTCTTGTGTGGACTAACACTGTATAGACAAACTCTCAGTAGGCAGCAGGAACCTTGCTGGAAACCAGAAGCCTCTGTCTGAGTTACTCTATGGAAATAAGAAAAGCAGAACTAATCATTCTGCATTAGGATTAGATAAAGAACATACTCCTCGGATTGGACATAATTAAAAAGGAGTTTGTTCAGAAAATATCCCGAACTCCTTTAACGGGATTTGGTTTGAAGTAGTAAAGCCGGAGTGATTGCTCACTTCTACTCTAGAGCAAAGAGAAATCTTTATCTGTGCTTACAGTTTTTTTCTTTTATCTGAACCTTTATTTACAGTGTCTGTAGAACCCTAGGTTTCAGAGTAGCAGCCGTGTTAGTCTGTATTCGCAAAAAGAAAAGGAGTACTTGTGGCACCTTAGAGACTAACCAATTTCTATAAATAAATTGGTTAGTCTCTAAGGTGCCACAAGTACTCCTTTTCTTTTTGTAGAACCCTAGTTAATCAGTATTTCTCTTAGAGGCACATTTGGACCACATGTCACACACAATCATTTTCAGACTCTTCAATCTTGTGTCATTTATGGGGAACATATTGTCAGAAATGTTGGGGCTCTAAATATTTTATTTTGCTGTGGGTGCTTTTTTCCAAAGGCCTGGATGCAATATTACATTGTGCCCTGAGGAGCTCTCAGGCCTCCAGATCTGTTTGCTTTGGCTAAGGGATTTTCTTCTTCTTCTTCTTTTTTTTTTTTAAATCGCCTAAAAGGTTGGATGGTTCAAATGACTGGTTATTGCTTCTAGATTGCTAATTCTAATTCAAACCAGGTCAGCTGATGAGCGGAAATCATTGCTCTCTGATGTTTCATGGTCTATATGGAATGAATTGGTGATCTCAGTGCACTTTGGCCTTGTCAGCAATGATGTTTTCAGTCATCTGTGTAGCTGCCTTGGTGGAAACCTCACTGCACTGGTACAAACAGTGCCTTGCTCCAAACCTCACTGCACTGGTACAAACTGTGCCTTGCTCCAGTGCAACTTACCCCCATTTGAAAATCATGGTTTACATAGTGCAGTGTGACTATATTACAGGTTTGTGTCAGTGCAGATACACTACTGGCTAAAATGCGCAGATGAGTCTGCAGTGTACAGGAGTCCACATCACAAACACAGTTGATCTAGTCTTAGGCAAAAACTCAGTTCAATTTCCATGCCCTTTCAGTCCTTACCTTCATTTCGCTAGAAGTGGTTCTTTTGGGTCTGGCTTGAGGCACACTAGCATGGCAGCTTCTGGAAGCTTCCCTGCTGACGCCTGTGCTTTATCCTGTGGGTAATTGAACATTGGTCTTGAGGGCTATCAGCCACACATTTTTCAGGAGACCTGAACTCACATCTCATGTAGAAAGTCTTTAAGGAGTCTGCTGTTTACTCCTTGTCTAGGCCAGGGGCCTCAACCTGGGGAAAATGGAAAAAACTATTTAATTAGTATCCTTTAGCCCTGGCAGTGTTAAACCCTGACTTCAGTAACTAGCTTAGCATTATCCACTCTCACTCCCTCATGCCTTTTGATCTGCTTTGTAATAACAGTCCTCTTTTCTGGTTCTGTTCAGGTTCACACTGTCAGCATGAGTGCCAATTCAGAATCGGGGGTAACTTTGGCCATAAATCCAGTTGGGCCCCTTTGCTATTCAGTTGGGGGATACTAGGTTTCAGTCCTTTTTTTGCCCACCTGATTCTCTGATACTTCCACCTTTCTCTTAAGTGATGTTATTAATTAGGCTCTTAGTTATTGAAGACTGTGTGGCACCCTCTGTCACTTGCCTTTTCCAATTCAGACTTTGTGGCCTAGTCCCGCCTCTGTACCAGGCAGCTATGGAAGTCACTCAGCTGGGCAGACATGTTTTGAGTTGCCCTCCACTCAAGTAACAGAAGACTGAACTCTGTCATGCTTCTCCTTCAAGACCTCTATTGCATCTCTTGGGGAACTTTGCTTATTGAGGAGCAGACGACCCTATAGCATGGCTAAAAGATTGCATCTGAGCCTTATGTTGGGAAAGATGGCTTAGAACAGTGGTTCTTAACCTTTTTGGCCCAAGACTCATTTGTAAATGCTGATGGTTTGTGGTGACACAGAGATGCCCGGAGACCTCATTTTCCTCCCCGACCTCCCGCAGGGGCCCATTGGGGGTGGGCAGCTTGGAGCTAAGATTCCAGACACTCCAGCCAGATATGAAAAGCCGAGGGAACTCCCCCACCCACCACTGGCAACTGGGGGAGGGGCAGTGATCCAAGAACCCAAAAATACACAGTGCCCACCCCCCCCGGCAGGGGGGTAGAGAATGTAAGAGGTGGGGGGATTTGGGGTTCTTGGGGCAAAGAGAGGGTGGCTAGGGGAAGGGGCTGGGGGTACATTGGAGGAGGATCTAGGGGGCTGGGGGACAGGTTGGATTGTATGACAGAGGGGGAGTCTCCCACCCATGGGCAAGGGATACATTGGTGGCCTTGGATGACAGGCAGGGCAGGAGATATGGAGGATCAGGCATCATCTGTCTGAGGAGTACAGGGCATATTGGGGGGCTGGTACTTAATTCAGAGCATGACATCAAACATTCCCTCCCGGCTCCTGTTCTCTGAGGCTGGGTGGGCTTGGCTTCCCACTCTGGACATTGTGACCTCTTGGGGTTGCAGCGCAACTCAGGTTTGACGAGCCCCCCTAATTTGTGAAAGTGGGATTGGTGCATGGGGTCTCAGAGGCACTCACTCAAATTTGGCCCTGTTGTCATGACAGAAGGTCAGCTAGATCAACCTGAGCAATGCTGTGGCCTCATACACCAGGTCACTATGCCTGGAGTGGGCAGCTGAGCCCAGCGAGCCCACAACCCTTTAATGCCTTCTGATTTGCATTTTAGGCTGCAACCCTATGGGGTTGAGAAACTGTGGCTTAAAAGAAATTCACTGTGTTTAGAAAAAATCTTCTACAGATCTTGCCAACTGAAGGAGTTCATTAGAGTTCCAGGGGAACTACCAAAGAGAACCAAAATAATTCCTTAGAAGTTAACCCACAAATTGCCCTATTACTGAAACAAGGAGCGAGTCTTGAAATGTAGAAGTCAAGGAGCTAACAATGCTTGCCAAAAAGCAAGTCTACACAGCACAGAGTATCCCTACAAGATTAGTTTACTGACTACTCAGAACTAATTATCTAAATTAGCTTTTGCCATGTTATGCCAATGCTGTTCAGAACATTACACCATTCCTGCAGAGACAGTTAAGTATAAGCAGGCATGCACAATCATTTTCAGTTTTGACTTGCAGAGACAACACTGATTTATACACTATTAATGTGATAGCTCTGTAGATCTTATTGCTGGACATGTCCACACTGGAGTTTCGCCTTTAATTACAGACCAATAGAAATGTAGGGCTAGAAGGGATCTCAAGAGGTCATCAGTTCTAGCCCACTGCACTAAGACAGGGCCAAGTAAACCTAGACCATCCTCAACAGGTGTTTGTCCAACCTGTTCTTAAAAACCTCCAATGACGGGGATTTCTCAATCTCCGTTATAGTTAGAAAGTTTTCCTCCCTACTATCTAACCTAAATCTCCCTTGCTGCAGATTAAGCTCATTACTACTTGTCCTGCCTTCAGTGGACATGGAAAACAATTGATCACTCTCCTCTTTATAACAGCCCTTAAAATACTTGAATACTGTTTTCAGGTTCCCCCCTCAGTCTTCTTTTCTCAAGACTAAAGATGCCTAATTTTTTAAACCTTTCCTCATAGGTCAGGTTTTCTAAACCTAGTATCATGTTTGTTGCTCTTCTTTGGACTGTCTCCAATTTGTCCACATCTTTCCTAAAGTGTGGCACCTAGAATTGGACACAGTACTCCAGCTGGGTCCTTCCCAGTGCTGAGTAGAGTGGGACAGTTACGTCCCATGTCTTACAGACAACACTCCTCTTAATAGGGGTTTGCTGTCTGAGCCTGGCAGTATTGCCCAGTGGTGCGGGTCTGAGGCCATGTCTCCCAGCGTGAGGGTCTGGGTCCAGTGGTAGGAGAACCTGGGCTCTCCCTGCTCCACTGCATTCCAGCTCAGGGCCCTGTGGCCTGCAGTAGTGAATACCATCAAACCTACTCCCTGAGTTATTTCCTACTATGTTTACAGCACCCTCCAAAGTCACAACAGGGGTTGGCTTATAGACTCTTGCCTGGGCTGCTCACTGACAGAGATCTGGAGGCTCTTCTCCTTCACTTGTGGTCCCCTATTCCTGGTCTTCACGGGGACCTTCAGCGGGTCTGCAGCAGGATCTGGTCAAGTAGGTGTGGAGCTCCTGTGGCCTCTCTGCAGGAGCTACCAGTGTAGGACTACTCCTTTGCTCTGACCGATCTGGGCCACTGCCTTTTTGAGCTCTGCCTCTATTGTGAATATTCTCAGCTGGGCAGGGCGTTCTGGGCCCAGAGCTGCTCACTAACCCTTGGTTTTGTGCTGTGGGGATTATATACCCCATCACACCACCCCGAAATATTAGGATCTTTTTTTTTTGCAGCTGCATCACATTGTTGACTCATATACAATTTGCGATCCATTACAACCCCAAGAGCCTTTTCAGCAGTACTACTGCCTAGCCAGTTATTCTCCATTTTATAGTTGTGCACTTGATTTTTTTCCCTTCCTAACTGTAGTACTTTGTGCTTGTCTTTATTGAATTTCATCTTGTTGATTTCAGACCAGTCCTCTCATTTGTAAAGGTCATTTTGAATTCTCCAGTGCTTGCAACCCCTCCCAGCTTGGTGTCATCTGCAAATTGTATAAGCATACTCTCCATTATCCAAGTCATTAATGAAAATATTGAATAGTACTGGACCCAGGACTGACCCCTTCTGGACCCCACTAGATATGGTCTCCCAGTCTGACCCAGAGCCATTGATAACTGCTTTTTGAATGAGGTCTTTCAAAAGTTGTACGCCTACCTTATAGTAATTTCATCTAGACCACATTTCCCTAGTTTGCTTATGAGAATGTCATGTGGGACTGTGTCAAAAGCCTTATGAATATCAAGATATATCACATCTACAGCTTCCCCCCCCATCCACTAGGGAGCCCCATCAAAGAAGGAAATTAGGTGAATTTGTGATGACCTGTTCTTTGCAATTCCATACTGGCTTTTGTTTATATCCCTATTATTCTCTAGGTGTCTACAAGTAGATTAATTTGCTCCAGTATCTTTCCATGTATCAAAGTTAGGCTGACTGGTCTATTAGTTCCCAGATCCCCTTTGTTCCCCCTTTTAAAGATAAGTACTGTGTGTGTGTCCTCCTCCAGTCCTCTGGGACCTCACCTATCCTCCATGAATTCTTGAAGATGGTTGCTAACAGTTCCAAGATCGCTTTAGCTATTTCTTAAGTACCCTAGGATCAATTTCATTAGGCCCTCCTGGCTTAAATACACTACAGAGGAGCCCATGGGGTCAAATCCCTTAGACTGTAAGCACATTTGGGTCATAGATCATGCCTTGCTGTGTGTGTGGACATACCCAACACACTGTGGGTGCTACTGTATTATAAAAACTTAGAACTGATTGATGCTTCCTAAAGGAAACCATGGTGTGTATGGTGGAATTGGGTAATCTTCCTCACTTTTGTGTCTGATGCTTCTTATGGGAAGCCCTGTGTGACAGGTGGTCTCTTGTTAACAATTTAGGGTACCAAGACTAAGCAGTAGTTTCTTTAATAAAAGGAAATCTACAAGTTAGAAGCTGGTTTTGCTCGCATGTAAGCACTTTAAAATCTCATCTCTCCAGTACTATGGTAGAAGGAAGGCAGAACAGCAGGAAATAACTTCTTTATTACAGCATATTATATACAGTACATTGCATTTTGACTGGCAATGTGAGTTAGAGTAGAAAACTATTACTTTGCAGATTGATAATGAGAACTGACACTGCACCATTTGCCCTCTAAAATGTTCCTCATTTCAGTCCCAAAGTTGCCTGTGTTTCATACAAATGTGGTGTCTCTCACTTTAACTGTGGAAAACCGTTTACATCAGAAGTAAAGAATTATGAAACTGAGGTTACAAGAGAGTTTTTTACTCTAAAAGAATGAATCCTACAGGATGTTTTCTGCATGAATAATTGTTTTGCTTTGCTCATTTTGTTTTTTGTCACACATTGTGACACACATTTGGGCCTTGGCAAGTTGAGAGGTGTATGTCCCAAGATTCAGACTTGTGTTTGTGCATATAACATGTTGAGGCATTGATTATTTTGATCTTTATGCACCCATTGGTGCTACGTGGGGTGGAGTATTTATGCCTCTTTTGTTTCAAAGGTGTAGCATATTCAGATGAAATTTTGTATTGCTCATTTTATAGTGGAAGTTCATGATTTCTACCACTTGGTGGCATCCTTCAAAAATAAAAAAAATCACTACTTGAAAAGACATTTTGAACAATGCAGTATTGACTAGTGAGAGCATAAGGCTTGAGTTTGTACTTTCTTCCTAAACAAATCAAATCCACAATATTTGTGCCTAGAAAGGGAGCAAGGGAGGAAAATTAAGTGTTGTCATGTTTTTATATCATGTAAAATATGTCAACACCTTAGGCCTTGCACAGTTCTGTTGCCATTGCTGGCTCTGTTTGAAAAGCTCATAACCAATAAGTTACAGCCAGAGGAAATTTTTAGCTAAACTTACCTTTTTTAAATTTAAATTGCTAATGGAACCTTATGTAGAGCAATGCAGATGAGTCTACTGGTATGTTGTTGTTGCTGAGTTATTGCTTACAGGAATCCCCACTGATGGTGAGTGGTATGAGCTCAGAACTTCTGAATAGCACCCTATCTAGGCCATTGCATTCCCACTCAGACATATGTAAATGAATCAAGTCTCGGCTACCACTGAGTTCCTTCCGACTACTGTCGGTAGTGAGCTCTGTCTTATAGTGAGCTCTGTCTTATCAGTCACTTTCCCATTGGTCCCCTTTTTCACCTAAGGAAAATACAGTCTTTTTTGTAGACAGTGGGATTTTCACTTCTGGTGGTCATTTAATCTCTGTTAAGGATCCACTGAGCTGCTTCCATGCTAGTGGAGGTCAGTCTAAAGATGACAAACACCAAATCTAAGGCCAGAGCCTCAAGCGGTGCCCCTCTTGCAATGACAGTATGTCCATCCTTGATTAACATACTTGGAACATGTTTGATCTCCAGGAGGGGCATATTCCCAGCAGTTGTTCAATATACAAATTGTTTACCAGTGACACACAGCTAGGGAGAGGTGTCTCAAACTTCATATACAGGTGACTATGAGGGAATCTTCCTCTGGCACTGGTTTGCCAGAGGAGTCTGCGCTAAGATCTCCATACAGAAACTTTTGAATGAAGGCACCTAAAGTTAAGCACCTAACTCTATATTTAGGCACCTAAATAAGTATCCTGATTTTCAAAGGAGGGCGTTGTCAGTGCTGGAACAAGTTGCTCATCTGGATTTGAAAATTTCTGTTCACACCATGATCCAGGCTTTCTTGTCATCTTTTAGCTTTCAGACTCCCTCCATTCAGAGCCCAAGAATAGAGAATCAAAGGGAATGGATTTTTGTTGGGGAAAAGTCATAATATGTTAGTTACTATCTAGTCTAGTATGACTTTCATGTATGGGACAGCATGTGCCATTACTCTCATAAGGAATCATTTTCTCTCTGAGCAGGAGAAAGCTGTCCCATTCTGTAATTTTTTTCCCCTATATCCTCCAGTTTGATTAGGACGAACTGGCAAGAATATGTTTAACTGGACAACTCCAAGCAAATGAGAGGTGCATTCTGCAGTGTTGCCATCATCTCTGGGTGCAGAGGGTGATTACCCTACTTCTCACATTTTTTGTGCAGAGAATGATTACCCTACTTCTTACATTTTTCTTGAGGGAGAATTTATTTTCAGCTGCCACTGCTATTACTATATCACTTCATCTTCTACACCCTTCTGTTTATCTTCTGGTCAGTCCTTCTCCCCCGCCATTTTGTTTTTCATTTCACTTCATCCTCCTCTCCCAATATAGTTTGTGTCTCTCTCTCAGATCATCGCAACAGTAGAAGAAAACCAGCATTAGCAGTTCATTCATGCCTGTGTTTCTGCACTGGAGCACTGTGCTGGCTGTCCCAGCATTTATGAAACTACCTTGGATGATGCTAGTCTCGTTAATTTCGTGCTGTTGGTGCCAGGAGAGCCCTACTAGCAAATACAGTCCTGGAGCAAATCTGCAATCTCAGGAATTTAGAATCAAATTACTTGAGATCCTACAATCTTGTGTGCTTAAGAATAGTTACCATACCAGAGGTCTGGTGTTATGTCAGTTACAGTGCAATATCCTGCAGCATGTCAGTAAAATCAGAAAACTGCAAAGCTCTCTGAAATTTATATATGCCTCACATGACTCTAGATGGCAAGAATAATTGTCTAAATACTAAGGGCTAAAGTTTCAGCTGATGTAAATCAGCGTAATTCCATTGAAATCCATGGAAGGACACTAATTTACATGAGCTGAGGATCTTGGCCCGAAGATTTTTATTTATATATGACAAGTTCTCAAATTTTTTTTTAAATTTCCCAAACTCCCAGGACAGGTGCCGTTACATTTCTGGAACGTCAATGTAACTCTGGGATTCCAGTTTTGGAATCCCAAGATCTGATTCTCTTACGCTGGAAGATTGAGGAGCACAGATACAAGCATACCAATGGCCAGTTCAGCAGGGTTTTTTCAATTAGGTAGGGTCCAGATTGCAGGAGGTCAGAAAAAACCTGGGATTCCTGTGGTAATGCAAGAGCAGTTTTCTTAAATTTCCATCCTTTTTGACTCCAGATGGAAATTCGTCCCCATTAAAACTCAGCCTAAGATCCACACCAGCCTACCCTGATGATGTCCTGAGCCTGTCCTCTGATAATAGAGGATAGCTATCTTTAACCTGCCCCTCTGTCTCTAGCATCAGTATATTCTCTGTCTATGCAAAGACTACTGTTTGCAGCATCTCTTTTTCAACTGCTGTTTTCCAACAACATCAATTCTTTGCTCCTGACTTAATGTTATAAAAAGAACAAAAGAAGATGGGTGGACGGAGAAGTCCTGTAACTGCCATGGCATCTGAGTGAAGTGTGCCAGACTTACTCCTCCTGGTTGGGACTTACTTCATCTTTGTGGAGTTTCTACCTTAGAGAATGTTACTTAGAAAATGGATCTTATCTGTACAGTTGCAGAAGGCTCGGGGGTTGTCTGTTTTCCCGCAGTGCCTAATGAGGTAAAGTTTCTCTGAGCCCTGTATTTCCCAGCAGCATCAGGTTCACCAGTCTGGAATGCCCATTTCATGAGGTTTATTCTCAATTGCCAGGCAGTGTCTCGTCCCTCTCTGACTACTTGAAATGTGTAGTTTTAGGTATGTTTGGAGTATATACCGGTATGTTGTTTCTAGAATAGGACAATATACTATCTCTGCAATAGAGTGAGATGATTTATAATTGGAAGAGAATTGTATTTTAGTTCTGCTCATCCCCTTTGTCTCAGGTAGGCAGAAAAATAGCCCTTCGGTTTAAGACCAGTGCTGCTCCATAAATGGGCTGAAAGCACAGTCATGCCGTTGCCCTATCGTTAAAACCCAAGTAATACATGTCCACAGGATGCCTGAATTTTCCATTCTCTCTCCTTTTTTGCACCCTGTTACTGAGCTGATCCCTTGAAGTATTAACTAGTCATCCAGATCTGAAATCAAAAGCAATTACTAATCACTGATGTCAATGAAGCAGTTCTCCGTCACTGTGGCATGATGACTTTGTTTGGCCTGCAGGGCTGCCAGGTGAGTACAAGTCAATCTGAAGTTGTGGAGTGAGTGGAAATAGCGTGGCCGGAGACATGTGTGTGCAATTTGTTAAGATGATTCAAGTGGCAGCCATGGCAACTGAGATAAACAGAGGAAAAGATACTGGAAAAGCAGCAACGGCTTCATTTTAATAGCATAGCCAGTATTCCAAACTGTTCAGATGTTTACTAGGAGAGCTCAGTCTTCCTGCAAGATCTCCTCCTCCCTCCAGCTTGCTTATGCTTTAAAGTCCTGGGATTAGATGGCTTCTTGAGTAAAGTGCTCTGGGCCAAATTCTTCAGCTCCTCTTTGAGCAAAACATCCTTTGACTTCAGATGATGTTTTTCTTGAGTCAGGCTTGCAGAATTTGGCTCTCTGTTTCCACCTCTGGGATCTAAACGTTCTTTATAAAATTCTCTTCTTCTCAGAGTCCACTTTTCTAAACCCATCACCTGTAATTTGGCAGTTCGTTGTCTCTGCTTGGGTGAGACTTGAGACCATATTGTTAATGGAGATGAACCCACCTCCTAAGTGTGGAGTGTTTGCTATCTAAATGTCATGTCTTGATGTGAAACTTCATGAGGTAAACCACACCACAGCTGTACACATGGTTTGAATTTAGAAGGGACTTCCGTTTCCATTGGTGGCAGCCCCTGGACCATCACAATCATATCTGTTAACACGGTTAATTTAAGTGAATGTTCTGATCAGAGAGGATCTGGAAGGATTTAAAAAAAATACTTCTTTAAATCATTACACGACTATTAGTGTCCTCATAAATTATGAAGGGAATTTCCTTTTAGCTTAAGATATAACCAGTAGATAAAGAATAAAAAATGCGTTGACTAAAACTTGATCCTAAGTGACATAATCAGTAGTATATACCAAGGTTTATGGGACTTGTTTACTATTGAAGTACCAAACTGCAACCACAACTGGGGTTTTATACTGTGTGTAGTCTGCACCTAATACATTTGAGTACTTGTGTTGATGATGACAAAGGTGACAGGCCTGAAACTTCACTAATGCCCATTTGTTGGTTTTAAATGGTGCTAGTCATCCTTCTTCTAGCTTCTACCTTACAGCACTGATGCTTCTCTTCCTTAGCCCTTGACTCTGAGGAAGAAGTTGTTCTACTGTGTCAGGTTGTGAGGCTCCCAGAGAAACCTTATATTACCCAAAGCTTCATGTTTCTCTCTTGCCTTTGGACCTTCTCTTGGAATACTTGAGTGCTCCAGTCACTCCAGTTTAATCATGTGTATTACTGTAAACCCTAGCGGCCCATCTGAGATCGATAGCTCTTTGGTATTTAGGCGCTGTACAAACTCATAGTCGGAGACGGTAATTGCCCTGAGGAGCGCATGATCTAAATAGACAAGATGGACAAAAAGTAGGAAGGGAAATGAAGATACCGAGATTAAGTGACTGCCATTAGGTAACAGCAGGTTGGTGACAGCTGGAAATAGAGCCCAGGTCTTTTGACTTTTATTCCAGTGCCCTATACACCAGGCCACACTGTGTCCATATAAATGATCCTCAAGCCTGCTCTGATTGATTGGAGTTGCATCATTTTATAAGGTTATGGTTGTGGTGTATACTCATACTAAATTCCTCCTAAGGGTGTTGGTGGTGGTGATCCACCTCCATGAATCATGCTTTCCAATATTTTTCTCATCACTGTCCTCAATTAGCCTTGCTTTGCAAAACTAGATCTGAAAATGTCCCTTGAGTTTTGACTGGAAAAGACGTAAGCCTTTAAGCATTGAGAAAATCCATTCCATTTTTGTTGTTTGACACCACCATGTTGCTCTCATGTCAGAGAGTTGCATGTGTATTTCTAACTGCATTTCTCCTCTCTGTTGCTTTAAAGGTGGGCTACACGACTCCAGATTGAGTTAACTACAGACATACATAAGTATCCCGGTAATCAGGACGTGGGGAGGGGGATGCTGAGCATGTAGGTTTTCAAGTTGACTTAGAAGTATATACATTTAGCTTCTAAGAAGTCTGCTCCTTAGTTTTGAGTTGGTTGTCCCAGAATGTATTATTGCAAATTCTTGGAAAATGAGTGGTTGCATGAAGGTATGAGGCTCTTATAGGTGAATAGTTTGCAATTTTCAGTTTCTTACAAAGCAGTTTCTACAAAGCTAGCTTTCACCATTATCTGACATTCTAGAGTGCTGCATTCTGGGGCACCAAACTCAGAACAAAGCAGCAGGTCTAATGGAAGATTAAGAAGAATTTTTAAAAAGCCACGGTCATTTAAAATGTATTTATTCTAAAAATCCTTTCTTTCTTCATTGCTCAGTGTTCAACTTCTTGACACTTTTGATGTTGTGGTTTGCTAGTTATCCAATCACCATAGTCTTCCAGAGTAGACAAGACCTGAAGTTCTCATGTAAGAAACAAGCAGAGTCTAAAACTTGTCAGGCCACTTTTATATATAGTAAAGCAGCAAACAAAAAGCTCAAGCCCAGTAATTTTCTCCCTTTGCTGTTCACCGTAGGCAAGAATTCTTACACCTGAGATATAGTGAGTAGAGGAAAGAAGCATGAAAAATTCAGTAAAGGGGAAGTGCATAGGATTTAATCTCTCTCCACTGAAGATTCCACCTCCCTCTTACTGAATTCACTTCCTGAGGACTTGACAGGACTGCTACAGAACCCACCCATCAATACGTCTCCCCAGTCTACCAGAAAGGTGGCTACTGAGGGACACAAGGCACAGTGCTTCCTCCATGCACAGGACTGCCTGTGTCCTCTCCACAACTTTGCTGATGAGTGGAGTGAGAAACTGGGAACCCAGGGCTCACTCTCTGACATATCAATGCAGAGAACTCAGGACAGGCCCTGTAAGTTTACGGAAGGATTTGAAGAGCAGGCACGAGTTGGAGAGAGAGTATTTTGGCTATGGGAGAAGTGCAGTTGGAATGGTGATATACTCATCCGCCCTCAGAGAAGCTAGGGTGAAAAGATGGATATGAGGTCACTGGGTGGATGGCCAAGACGGTTAGGTGTTTCGGGACCCATAGGGCCATTTAGGATTTCAGAATGAAAACCTGAACATTCTTAGTAGTGTTTCCCAGGAGTAAAAGTGCCACTGATCAATAAGTTTCCAGTAAAGGAAGAAACTTGACTGCTCCCTGCCTGATGGGGACAATGCCTGCTCAACAAGATCACCCAGATTATCTGGCTTTTCAGCAGCCAACTTTTGACTGGAAACGTTTGCAGCCTGTTTTGAAGTTGTGCAGAAAAGCACACTTGCGTCATCCAGAAAATGCAATGAGTCAGTGCAGTCCCAAGGGAGCTGTAACAGCCCCAAACAGAAACTTGGAAAGGAAACGGGGATGGATTTAAAGATACAGTATTTTTGATTACTGCTTTGTTTAGGGGTGTTATGTTGAATTCACAAAAATGTATTGGTGACAAAGAAGTTTAATAGGGACTTTACCATTGTAAACATAAATGAAGCTTTAAAACATAGTGATCCTCCCAGGGGCAGGGTGTGGAGCTGGAAGAGGGAGTTAAACTTGTTATACTTGCTAATATACTCAGTATTTTGGTATTCAGGAAATCTCTAATTCTTCTTAATCATTTCTCTGCCATCGCGGGGGCCTCTGTCCCTCCTGTTCTCTGCCTGTGGCAGATAATAGTCTAGTCCCCCATGGGCTGTACTACTTTGGTTTCATTTCGGTTGTTGGGTTTAGTGTGCAGTTACTGGGTGCTGTTGGTGGCCTGTGATATGCAGACAGTCAGACTGGATGATCTGATGGTCGCTTCTGGCCTTACACTTTATAATAGGTGTGTTTTGGTATCTAAATGAATGACAGGGGGTAGGGGAGGAAGGAAGACAAGTGGACAGTCCTGTGGACTTACCATTTTCTCCCCCATCCCTCCTTAACCTTTTTCATCCACCTTCAAATTTGGAACTATTTCTGCAGTGTATGTAACTATGCTGAGGCACTAGGGGGCTAAGCTATGTTTCACTGTGCTACAGAGCCATAGTACAGCCCTGTAAAGATGTACATAATTCCGTACCATGGTTACAACAGCAGGTGAAGCTGTTACTTTAGGCACCAGAGTTTATGTCCAAGGACATTTGCTGTTTGCATGGGCTTTTGCTCCTCTTGACATCCTTCCTCCATCTAGCCAAAGGGGTTAGATGCTACTTCCTTGAGATGCAGTTGCAAATGTTGGCTCATGAGAGCTCATTTAAGGGTTTTGACCTTCAGGGGTTGAACGGACTGCTACTTAAGTGCTCACCGTCCCTGCAGCTAGAGAGGGTGAGGGACCCATGATTTTATCCCTCTGACACCATTCTCACTGCATTGTTTATTATATTTAATTTTATTTACAGGCTTTCTTATGATGCTCATCACTGTAGTGTCTGAGTACCACACAGACAAAAGCGAGTTTATCCTTGCAACACCTGTGACATAGGCAAGTATGATCCTCATTTTGCAGATGGGGAAACTGAAGCATGGAGAGGTTCAGTGAGTTGCTTGAGGTCAAAGGTAGGCAGGAAGACTGGCAGAGCAGGGAATTGAACTCAGGTCTTTAGAGTCCCAGTCCAGTGGCCTAGCCACAAGATTATCCTGCCTCTAATTATGCCACCACCTAGCATATATTAGCAAGCCTTCCTTAATTCACACTGACTGGGAGACCTGTTGCAAGTTAGGAAGTAAATAAAGAAATGCTATAAAAGTAATTTGACAAACATAATTTAGTTTAATTTCTGATTAGGATGGGTTGGTTGCTGTAGCAAAAAACAGGAAAAGTCATAATTTTAGTTTTAAAAAGTCAGAGTTTGTCATGGGAAATCATTAGAATAGTCAAATTCTTTAATAAAACAAACAGTTCTTTAAAGCCATTTAATAAAATTATATGCTTTTTAAAAAAAGCCCACTCCAGTGGACACTTGAGATAAATTTGTAATAATTCATGGTGTAGTTGTTCTCTGTATCTGGCTTGTTGAGGAGACAAAGATGATGATTTTGTTATGAATCTCCCCCCCCCCCCAAAAAAAAAAAAGAAGAAGAAGAAGAAAAGGGACTTTTAGAGCTTAGGGAAGTCGTTGACATGGCAAACACATAACCACAGTATTCAATTCTTGTATACTAGTAAATGTGCTCTAGCATATTTTGTAAATGTAATGAAGTTCTAGTAATATAAGATCTCCATTGGAGCACTGTTGTTGCTGCTAAATCTTTGATGAGAAGTGGGGAGAGCCTGCAGTCTTTCCAGGTACAAATTATGGTATCTATTGATTAGCAAAGTGTGGATCTGGGTCCTCTTATGATAGGAATGGCAAACAGTTCATAAATTGCCAGTTTTCTGACCTCACCACTGACCTTGGACATTAGGTCACAGGTTATTAAAAGCCTCATATGGAGATTGTGGCTGGCACACCGCACAAGTTGCCCTCCACCTAAACAACAAAAGCAGACCTATCTCATGTTGCTCCACTGGCTCCCTATTAATTTAAAATCCAAATTCAGAGCCCTTTTCCTAATTTACAAGGTCCGTATTGAGTCAACCTCATTATCCACAGCCCACTGACACCATTCCACCCCATGGAGATGATGGGAAAACTCCCAAGTGTGTTGCTTCCTAAGAGTATGTAGGATTGCGAGGCACCTTGCCACCACTTGTGCTTAGCATGAGGAAGTGTTGTCTGTGTCTGCTGTGGATCAACTCCTTGAAACCACCAGCCTCTGGCAACACAAGCGCTACCTTTCAGCCCTCCAGAGGCCTCATTGTCTGTGTACAGATTAGTGATAGGGACTCACCAATTGCGTAGTCCTCTGAGAATCCTTCTGAGGTGCTCAGCCACTGTTGCACTGAACACTCACAGAACTCTGGTTTGCTGCTCCCAAGGGAATAGTATACCCCAGCTTTCAAGATTCAACTTAGGATCCCCACTCAACTTAACACTGTGTGTGTGTATATATATATATATAGAGAGAGAGAGAGAGAGAGAAAACAAATTTATTATCAAAGCACAGATGTTTAAGTGATAGGAAGTATGAATATTGGACACACACACAACAGAATCACAGCAGACTTTCTAGCCCCTAAACTTAACTAGCAAGGTATTCTCCTGTCTTCTACCAGATGCTTACATAAATGTTCAGTGTTTTCAACCAGTTTGGCTGAGATCCCTTCTTGTTTAAGATCAAGCCTGCTGGCAGCTTGTCCTCACAGATTGAAGGAATAATTGAGGGTTCATCTGCACCCCCTAAACAGGATAACCCCCACTGTTTTTGTTTGTTCCTCCAGCCCCAGCAATCTACTGATAAGCATTTTGTTAAGAATGTAAATGGGCATCCATTGTGAACAATACAATACTTAATTTCCATGTGACCTGCCAGAGTGGGATAAGCATCTCATCCCAGCTGCCTGACTGGATATGTGCATCATCTTTCAGTCACTTGCCTTAACTTGCCAACCTAAAGAACATAATTTTTAGTATGTATACATCTCTTCACATATTTTCAGTACATACATTTCGCAGTGATTATGATGATGAGCGTAACACAGCCTTTCGTTAGAGACCTTACTTGCCATTCTTCAGTGGTCTAGAAGGTAGATGCCAGATCCCAGGGATCTCTGTAACCCATATGTATCCCTGTGCCTTCTGTCAACTGGCGTCAAGAGGTTCTTGGTTCACGTCACGTCACGGCTCTTTCACTGTTGGGGAAGACTATTCTTGGTACAACTTCATCAGTTGAAATTTTGCTGGAGATCAGAGTGAGACCAAGTCTGACTGTTCAGATCAAAATGTAAGGCATTGTTAACAAAGCCTTCCTTCAGAACAGAATGACTTCCTTCCAAAACACAAAAACCCCAACTCTCTGAGGAGGCAGAGAGAGAACTTAGTGGATGCTTTGGTCCTTGTTAAATAAGACTTATAACTGCAGGGAGCTTAGGGGAGGTAAGCATGGTATTTGGGCTCCAAACTCTGTTAGGTTTCAGAGTAGCAGCCGTGTTAGTCTGTATTCGCAAAAAGAAAAGGAGGACTTGTGGCACCTTAGAGACTAACCAATTTATTAGAGCATAAGCTTTCGTGAGCTACAGCTCACTTCCTCAGATGCATATCGTGGAAACTGCAGCAGGCTTTATATATACACAGAGAATATGAAACAATACCTATTCCCACCCCACTGTCCTGCTTTTGAAAATCCCAGGTAAGTGGTAGACCCTTAATACTTAGGTATGATGGTGATGTGCATTTCATCGGGGACTCACATAGACAGATATTTCCCCCCTGCCCCTTAAACTCATCAGTATATTTTTTAGCTCACTCCCCATGCCTATCTAAAACTAGACTAGACTTCTTTCTAAACCACATGGTTTGTTACAGTCTCTGTGCCCTTAACTCATTTCAAATCCCACCTCTTTTCAATACATGGCACGTGACCCCTATCTTTCTCTGTAATAAAACAGTCTAAATATCTACTTGCTGGGCTTTATAGTTTTTTCTGTCCTCATTGATTCTCTGAATCTTTGTCCATTTCAAACGTTTATCCCTGTCCTATCAAATATACAGATACTCCCTTTTGGATATACCAATCTCTGTACTTTTATGTTTGTGTAGCCTGTTCTTATACTGTGTTATCAACATTACAAAAAACATTACACTATCGGTTTTGTGATTGTACCTTCATACTGAAGTGTGTATACATCAGAGATTGGGTTTGGCTGTCATCCTGAATTCATATAATCATGCAACCTTAATTGCTCGTTGTGACCGAGGAGTGATCTGGAACATGGGAGGGTATATGCAGCTCTATATGACTTTTTTATGTATTTGGAGCAAAAATTAAAAATGTATAAATTGTGATTTATATAAGTAATTGAAATATACTTTTGCACCTTCTGTGAAAGGTTTTTCTTACACATAAAGCCAAATTTCAAATCTGACCTCATGTTAATCAAAGCTATTTTATTACATCATAGCTGTGCAATTTGATTTTGATAGTTGATGCTTGGATTTATGTTGGATCTATTAAATATATCTCTGCTTAAAAATCTTCTGGCCTTAAAACATGTTGGCATGTAAATGTAAAAATATGGGTATTCTCCTGGCCTCCCCTTTGTGGGCGGTTTTGGTGAAAACAAATGAATCCCAGCTTTCATTTCCGTCGTCATCCTTACTTGGTTCCCCGAGTAAAATGACTAATGGTTCTCTTTTCACAGCTGCAGTGCTTGATTACAGTCTAGCTGCATTGGTGAGCCATACAGAAATACTTTTCAAGTTAATTGGACATTATCTGCTCCAGATCACAGAACTCGGAGTATGTACAGATGCAGTTGCCAAAAGGAAGCCCTGCCATAACAGGCAAGATCTTGGAGAATTCGCTGTGAACAGTAGCTTTGCCACTCTGTGGCCAATGGTACTTGGGTCACCGTCAGCATTGTGCAGGTAAATATTTGGGTCGCTTAATGTACATATGTCTTTAAAATGCTAAGGTGTCACGGTTCCTGCTCTGCAGCTGTGCCACTGTAGCGTTGTCAGTGTAGACTCTCCCTACAGCAACGGGAGGGGTCCTCCCGCTGCTGTAGTTAATCCGCCTCCCTGGGGGGCAGTAACGAGGTCGGTGGAAGAATTCTTCTGTCAACCTAGCACTCTCTACGCTCGGGGTTAGGTTGGATTTTTCACACCCCTAAGAGGCATAGTTACGTTGATGTACATTGTCAGCATAGACCAGTCCTTATTCTCTGAGGTCTGGCGACGTCCATTGTGAAGAGATTCTATAGAGCAATAAACATAGGAATTGTTATACGGGATCAGAGCAGTGGTGTATCTTGTTTCTGACAGCGGCCGGCACCAGCTGCTGCAGAGGAATGTGGCAAGAAATCCTATGGTAAGGAGTTATGGGATACCGTGCTACCCATGGAAAGTTTCTTACTGGTCCCCAATAGCTGATTTATGCCCTAAAGCACTGGGTTATATCCCTTACAAAGCTCTTTATTCTATACTTTAAGAATACTTAGTATCCTAACTCTGTATGAATATTATTGTTATCCACGTAAATGTCCCAACCTTGTTTTGAATCCTGTTCACCTCCAGTGGTAATGGACTTTGGTGAAATTATTGTACATACATTGTTGATTTTTTGTCTCAACTTTTTAAAGTTTCAAACCAGTCAGTTTTCCACAGAGTTGATATTTTAATTAGTCAAGTCCCTTTTTGGCATCAGCTATTGTGAAAGCATCATCCCATGTGATGCAGCTTAACTGACCAACTGTGTATACTGAGCCAATCAAAAGAGACTGCCCCTCCCTCTATTGTAATGAAGAGCTAGCAACCTTTGCATAACCCCCTCCTGACTACTTGTTGTAGAGTAGTAGTAGGTAGGATGATTGGTGAATGGCGATGGGGAAAGCTTTGTGCTTAGAGGGATGAAGTGGGCAATGACATTATTAATACAATTTTTTAACGATAGGATATACACATTTTGACGGCGCACACAGAATTGTCACAGATACAAGCATTCATCATCCAGCCAGTCCCTTTAGTAATACCACAATACAGCTATTATTATTCATGTTAAAAGCAAGGGATAATTACCCAAATGCTGTAATACGGCTAGTTTTCAGCATCCAGCCTCAGATGGCATTTACCCTTAATACAGCTGGTTTCACTTAATACATTTTGTTTAAACAAACCTTGTTCCTGGAAATGGGTTCAGAATAGGCTGTTCCTCATAGCTGTTCTAGCTTCTTATAATATCATAAGTAAAAGCAAACATGAAGAGAGCAGACGCTGAAAAGGGCATTGTGAAATCAATATTGACAGGCATTTGTGGAAGCCTTTGTATTTTCCAATTAGCCAGTTGCCATTTAATTGACTTCCTAAAATCTTCAAGAATGAAGTGGGCTAGAGCAGTTGTCATTACAATACGAAGTCCACCAAATTTGGTGGCAGGTCCTCCTGTCCTCTTCTTTCTTTGGTGGCATGACTTGGGTTTTTCTTTCTTTCTTTTTTTTTTTTTTTTCTTCACCGCTTGGGGCTACAAAACTAACTTTTTTTTTATGGAAGGGACTCCCGAAATTGCTTTGCCCCAGGACCCCTGAATCCTCTGGGCGGCACTGGATTTGCTTAAAGTCACACATGACGTCTGTGGCAGAGCTGGGAATAGAACCCAGGTCACTTGACTCCTAGTTTTACACTTAATCCATAAATCCATTTTTCTTAAAACCATGTCCTATTTTGGGGACTGACAGTCTAGGCTACAAAGAGCCAAACTCTCCAGCTTGTTACAAACAACCTAGCTAATCTTCACAACAGTCCTGCCTGCAAAGATGCCAGCTGATTGTGTAAGGATTCAGTGCAGGTGCGACTTAAAAAAAAAAAAAAGACATATCACTTAAATCTGTAAACATTTTGCTTTTTTGTTAGATCAGGTTAAAAACATAAATGGTATGTTGCATGATTTAAATGCTTTTTACTTCAGATCTCCAACAGTTTTCATCAGCCCACACTAGGCAAAGTACTAGCTTCATCCCTCCTTGACTCCAGAGCCCCAGGAGTTTTCTAGTAAATTTCTATTCTCTGGCCTCTCCAATTCCTTAGGGGGAAAGTTTTTGAAATGGGATCACCTGGCACCCTTAATAAATCTCCCTTAAGATGTACTGGTTGTCACTCTGTGAAAATCCTCTGGACATCTTCCAGGTGTACAGTCTTATAAAGGATCTGAGCTGAACCAACAAAAGCAAGGAAATCCAGACCTGAGGCTTAACAGAGCAGTTGTCCTTAACTCTGGATTTCCTCACTTTTGTTGGTTTAACTCGGAACCTTTATTTCTTCATAATGTTGCATTTTTTTTCTTTTCCCAGGAATACCTTGAGACAGTGTGCCCACTTGGGCTTTGCAGGTAGTGGAACTGAAGTACAGTGAATCATTATAATACAGGACTCAATGTTAAATCTGTATTGTAACTTTGGGCTTTAAATGCCATATAAGACATGCAAACCATCCATGCTAGACAGATTGTGTGGCACTGGAAAGAAGGGGCCTGTAGACTCAGGTACGTCATCCAAAATAAGCAATTGTATTTGCAGTAAAGCCACACCATTGAATCCAAAATAGTAAAAGTCGATGTGTAATTAGAAACTGCTTTGTAGCCCCACGTTCCACTGGTGACACTGCTCTCTGTCATTTCTTCAGACACTCAAGAAAAGCATGATGATAAATATCCATCCTTTTGTAGCATGTTGGCAGGGAGATGAATACACTCAGCTTCACAATGCATTGGACACTGTATTTTCGAGAACATTTTAAATATCATTCTTAATGGAAGAAATGAAAGGTGAGAGAGGATTATAAAGAATCAGTTTTCCTGATAGAAGTCAGTGTTTCTTCTCTGCTTGTTGTGGTTAAATTGAACTCAAGCAGTCTACTGCTATCCAGTGGCATTAACTTGACTGAATATCATTTTGAGCACTCCAGATGTTTGGCTTTGGAAGAGAACTTAAGACAAGTGTGTGATTTGGGTGTGGGGGATCCAATGCACCCAGCCAGATCTTGAGCTACAGTCAAGGAGTGCTTATTGCAGCGCAGGGGTGGAAGTTGTGCAAAGGAGGCCTTAAGCCACCTTTGTGTGCTGTCCTTCCTATGGTAAGCTGTGCTGGGTTAGTTCCCAGATCCTCTGTTTCAGTAGCTGTAGATTGCTGGAATATGGGGACACCCTTGCTTCTCCCCCTTCCAACAGCCTTTCCGCTTCACCAACTACAGACTGGGAGTGGTGTAAGAACCATTATGGCAGCTCTGTCATTGAAGGATTCCCCTGCCCAGAGAGAGTTGTCCAGGGGGACAAAGGCACCGTTAGTGCAGTATTGCATCTACAGTGCTTCACAAAGCTATCCTAGTGCTGCTGAGGCCCTGACCCGTTGTGTGTTGTGCTAATTTTTATCATGTTCAGAACTAAATTAACTGTTTGAAAAGCCAAATGTGCCTGATGCACTTGTCTGTCACACCAATAGTTAAAATCTATGGGCTGATTTGTCCATATACCTGGACTTGTGATAGCCTTTTAAGGATGTAGTATAGGGGATACATGTTAAGAACAGCAAGAAAGCATTAATGAAAGCATACACTAGTAGTTTACAGCCTTTCCAGAAATGAGTTTCTGCAGTTTACCAGAGCTTCATGTCCCTGGCATAAAAACTAAATAAATATGCACTGTATTTTGATCAGAGATGGAAAAAAGCCATGCATTTATTTATAGAATTGTCATATATATAGCACTTTATGAACCTTTTAGACAATATCTGCAGGGACAGTTGCAGGTGGCGTGCCTCGTTTGAAAACACATCTCTCACATGTGAGTACTTCCAAAGAGGTTTTAATAAATAGCAGCCCTCTCACATATCTGGATTTCAGTCACACAGCTCTCTAGAAATTCAAGCAATTTCCTTCACCATACTTGGATTGGAACAATGTAAGTCACTCGATTCTAGCTGAACTTTGGATGCAGCTTCTTGTGATTCAGATGGAAGTAAGTCTGTAAACACCACAAATGTTTTTTATCCCCTTGAAATTCTCTGAACGGTTGATCAAACAAGTCTTAATCCTTCTTGGTCCGTTCATATAGCAATGACTGTCAGTCTCATGTTTCTGTAGGATTTGTGGGCAAATCTACAAGCAGGATGCTGAAGCTATCTATTCAAATGCTGGCAGCTGCATTCAAAGGTCCATGCTTCCTTGCCTCCTTCAGCTGCAGCAGGTAAAGGTTCCCTACTTTGAAATTTAATATTTTTAAATTTTGGAAAATAATATTTTCTCAGCTGTTTGAAAGTCAGGAAGTGGCTTCAGACTGGCAGAGAGGGGGAGTCCTACAGAGCAGTGATCATTAATGAGTTTCAGAACAGCTTCTCTATCTGCCTGCTGCAGGAATCCATAAACGTGCTAGACAGACTGAACAAAATCAGGAAGTCTCATATACTTCGTACCTACTCTCTCCTTTGTGGGTTGTATACCGTAGAACTAATGGGTCTTTTCCATCTCTAACTTTTGGGATATCCAGCCATTCTGGATAAGCACATTAGCTGGGAATTTCTGCTGAAATGATCATCAGCAACGTAGTTAATACCGTTGCATATAATTGGTTGTTAAAAATCAGCACCTCACCATTGAGGGGAATGGATTTAGGTCACCTATGTAAAAACTTTGGTTTGAAGATGGCTGCCCACAGACTCAGGAAGACGGCATTGCACTCGTGAATTCGAAGGTTAGCTTCACTCAACTATTTTTTAAAAGAATGAATTATTAAATGCCACCAAAAATAGGTGCACCACAGCTGTACATCGTACATTTCAGTCTCAATTGAGTCACTTGATGGTTTCTAAAAAAGGAGATTTTTGAAATCTTACACAAGTAATTAGAAATAAACTAGTCAGGTAAAATGCCTAGATGCATTGTTCTGAATACTTGATTAATATAGATCTGTGAATCAAGTATCCAGAACAATGCATCTATGAATCAGGTATTCAGAACAATGATTTAGGTATTTTACTTGACTAGTTTGTTTCTAATTACTTTTGTAAGATATCAAAAATCTGCTTCTCTTGAAAACCATCAAGTCACTCCATTGAGTCTAAAATTTACAGACTTGGCAACTATTATTGGGCGAGCATGGGAACAGAGTCAGATAACCTCTGGGGTGCCTGATGTTGCTATTCATTTATACTTCTATGCTTTGCTTTATTTTCTGGGTATGATGTGGACCAGAAGAATCTACAATCTTTATTCATCCCAACTACTGTAATCCTCTGATCACATGTAATGGATCTGCCCTGTGAATGGGTCTAAGTAATGGTGGACAGGTAGGGAAAAGAAAGAGGGTGAAAGGAAAGACTCTCATATTCCTCATGCGCTGGAATACAGAGTTCTGACTCTCCAGAGATCAGGAATGTTTGTTTGTTGGTTTATTTTTCAGTCTCTGTCCTTGCCTTTCTTCTTTGCCTTATTTTCTCTATAGTTTAGATCTTATATGGACATACTGCTTGCCCTCATGCAATTTTTCTACATCTAAAATCAAAAGCATACTCACTCCCACCAAAGAAACTCCTCCTGGAAAGAGATTAATTAAAGAACTTTTCCCAGTTATGTCTATATTGGGCCTCTGTTTCATTTTTAACAGTGCGTCGCACAGAAAACAATGCTAGACAGGATCAGTTTCCTTTGCAAAAGACTGTGCAAATTAGAACCTATATTTTTCTCCAGTGAGGCTTTATGTTTAGAGATTTCAAATGTATTCTCTTGATTTTTATTTTTGTTGGTTCATTTTTCCACATTTGAACTGCATCCCTTGTGCCAATTCACTAAGTAATAAGGGAGCATGATGGACAGTTGTTCTTCTGCATCAGTGCCCCAATTTGCACGTGAACAAGAGTTGTCCTTTTTTTGCTTTTTGCCTTTTTACAATAAAGTAGCTGCTGTTTTTCTCAAATTTCCCCCTTTTAGCTACAGTCTCAGTAACATTACTAATCAAAGTGAAATACTAGTCCTGCCCCTACTGCGCATTCCCGGCATGAATCCTATAACATTTGTATTGTTGCCAGCCAACAAAATAAAATGCTGAAATATTTGAAGGAGAGCATAGCCACAGGCAAGTCTATTTAACTGAAATCTTTTTCCTCTAAGGGGTATTTATTCATTTTCTCAAACTGGAAATAATTAGTAATTAATACTTCAGGTGAACTGGGATTTTATATGTAAATCTGTGGGAGTCTGAGACAAGACATATACTGTGGTTTTAAAAAAAAGTCACTGTAGAAAGAAAAATCTTGAAATGAGGATGGTTGTAAACTCAGCTCCGTTTTCTCATGGAACGTACACACACCTCAATTAAAGGCTTATCTCAGCCTTGAGTTTCTGGTCGGAAAGCACTGGCTTGTAAAGGAAGCCATTTTGCAATCCTTGTAAAATGTTAGAAAATATATAGTCCCTCGTCTGAAAGGCTTCTGTCCAGGGATAATGGTACTCTGTGTGGGAGTAACTGTATATCCAGGTGTGATCCTTTGCAGAATTGGGGCCCAAGAGAATAATGGTCCTTGTGATTTACTTTTTACCGTAAAATCTCCAGATACTGATGAATTATGAACAGATTATGTCTGTTTGTGGAATTTTTAAAGATAGAAGAGAAATTTAAATTTGCTAAAATTAGCAATGTGTTTGTTCTTAACTCTTGTTGGATTTGCCAGCAAACATTGCATTAGTGTGTAAGGACTAGTTTGAGTGGAATATTGGCAAGCAGTGAACCTGTGCTCGGAGGTTGCTGTGAGCTTCTTGTAACCCACGCTTTTGCTGTCATGAACTATAGATGAAAATGTTCATACTGTACTTGGAGGAATAAAGTTATCTATTCCTATATGACTTAATTTACCCTGAGAATCTTCAGGGCCAAAGAATTGAACCAACACTAGAAATGGTTATTTGCTCGGGGAAAGTGGAAATATATAGACTATTTTTAATTTTTTCTGTATATTTTAGGAATTTAGACAATGAGGTCTCAGAGCAGTTGGTGATGAAGAAAGTGCAACAGAAATGTTCAGACTGAAACTATGCCCCTGGTGGCTTATCACTGCGGTCACAGCCTTCTCAAACCTCACAGCTGTTCATGCAGTGCGTTTCTTTGCAAGTAACTGGCCACTGACCAGGTTATTTCCTCCTGAGGTGACCAAAGGTTTAAATCAGGGGTTCTCAAACTGTGGGTCAGGACCCCATTTTAATGGGGTCGCCAAGACTGGTGTTGGCCCTAGGTCCCAACAAGGCTGAAGCCCAAGCCCCACTGCCCAGGACTCAGGTTACATGCCCCTCACCCAGGGCAGAAGCCCTTGGGCTTCAACTTTGGCCCCCCCGACGGGGCTCAGGCAGGCTCGGCCTTCAGTCCCCCCTCCTGGAGTTATGTAGTAATTTTTGTTGTCAGAAGGGGGTCACGATGCAATGAAGTTTGAGAACTGCTAGTTTTAAATAAATGAGAAGGTTCCTAATGCTTCTTCAGTGTTGACCAAGGTCTTGGTATGCACCATTGATGATTAGGTCTGGATACGTTATCAATATGTACATTCTCTTGATCACTCAGGCTGCCCTTCAAATGCTATTGCTTTTCTAAACTTGACTTTCTTGTGTGTGTTCATGGTAATAATGCTATTGAGCAAACTAATAGCAGAGCACTCTGCTGGTTTCATTTCCTCCTTGAGTGTTTGTTTTTTTAACCTTGAGGACAAAATGAATAGCAATTAAATGGGTGGGGGTGGGGTATGGAGATCCTCAACCACTCAAACCATTTTTAAAAAGTAATTTTTGTATAATAGTTGTGAATGCTGGCTACAGCCTGTGGTTCCTATCCATCTGAAAATATTTTAATAAGAAGAAGAACAGCATATATGTTTACAGTCCATTTCAACTGCGCTGGAGATAACTTGGATAAATATTGGCTCTTCCATGTTCCTCTAATCCCTACTGGGTCTAATACTGTGCAGAGGTTCAGAATACTTGTTTTCTTTTCTTATTCTCCCCTTCCACCCCCTCCTCAGATGTAATTTGATCTTTCAGGCCTGGTCTTCTGCTTTGGCAGGTTTTTCAGCCCTTGAATGGAAGAAATTAACTACTTCCTTACCACCAAGAATCAACCACACTTTTACAGTCCTGCTGCTTATTGTGTGTGCTGTTGTACTAAAAATCATGCAAGGTTAAACTATGATCCTTACATGAACCCATCAGTTTTGAACAATGTTATTTCGGTTTAACCCCTTTTGGTGTGTTTCATTTAACCCTTCCTTTCCCTTCTCATTTTCTTAAATTACAAAAAAGGTTTCCACAATTACCAAAGAGGTAGTACTTGGTGGAAAAACTTACTTTTCATTTTCTGAAATTTTCTGGGTACGTGTCTATTTTGATTATGTCCTTGTTGCCTTAAAATATGTTCCATGTTCTCTGATCTTGCAGCAAATATTATAGTACACACTTAAATAAAATCTCCAAACTAGCAACAACTCTCCATATCACTCTCAAACTCAGTTTCCACTCCCTTCTTAACAATTTATTTGATGGGCTGACAAGATAAAGAAAGCAAAGTCAATATAACAAAGGTGTGGTTTTGTGATTTACGCCTTTCAGAACTACTTCCATCTTGATGCTAGAAATTCCAAAAAGCCTCTTTTCTTTCTTTGTCTGTAAATGTTTCAAAATCTTTCAATGGGAGATGCTAATAGGCTTTTCATGAACATGAAAACCATAAAGGGTTCAAACGCTGACAATGAATGCAATTTTCTTTCTTACTGACACTCCGAAATTAGAAAGGAGGATATCATGAAGTGATGACTTCAAGAGTTTACGCTTCAGGCATAGCCCCTTTGCCACCACCTTAAAGACAAGGATTCTGGCATGTTACTTGAAAGGAATTTCTGATAGTTTAACAGCCCATGTCTATAATCCCACCATTTGTCAATTGACTCCTTCAGTTGTGAGAACTGCAAATAACAAACATCTGTTTTTAGACAAGGAGGTAAAAGCAACAAATACACATGTTGTATTGCAAAAGCGTTTTGTTTTTCAGTTGAACTGCTTGGTGTGCTTTGTTTTCATGATTAGCCCAGAATTCTTTTCTGGACCTCACCTATTTTATCACAGTGGCTCTTGGGATATCTAGCTTCCAAAATTGCTAACATTTCATTATGCTTGTGTGTGCTTTTATTTTATGTCCTTCCAGAAGTACCCACAGTACAGTTTCCAACAGTAAAGGTCTTGCCCCATGGAGCTCACAAACTGAAGTCAGACAGACCGGGGGAAGCGGTACAGCACCTATGTAGAGTGGTCAGAAGAGAAATAAACAGTTATGCTCACTAATCGACTATATGAAGTATTCAGTATTACTCCTCAGACTTCTGTTAGTCATCTGTTTTTTCAGGTTGCAGCCAAAGTGGGTCTGTGAAGGGTCTGAATGCAGAGAAGGTGTAATGGCCTGTGGATAAGCTTAGGAAAGGTGTTCCATGCGTGTAATTGCATACGAGGCAGAGATGTCTGCATGAGAGGCTGAAGAAAGGCAGACAATACTGGCATCAGGCAGAATGACAAAAGCTGATATGAAGTAAGACAAGGATGCAGGGGTGCCGGAGCAGGAGGAGCCAGGGGGCCATGCCTCCCCCCCACTTTTTACTGGCTGTAAGGGTGAGTAGCAATCCTAGTGGCCTCCCCCACTTCCAGGGTGCTTTTGCTGCTCCTGCAAGGATGGAGAACTAAGGAGAGGTAGAGTTATGTATTACTTTTAAGGTGGTGGCAAGAAGCTTCAGTTGAGCAGGTTTTCAGGACATGTTGGTAAAAATACCTGAGCCCTATCTACGCTAGTGCATACACGCTCACTGCACTGTTGTAGAAATGGTACTAATCTTTCTATTATAGACAAGGCCAATGTGGACAGACCTTAAGTATAGCAGTGAGAGTGTCCCATATTTACCATTATGGGGAGAGATTGAAAAGAAGGATTCTGCCATGTTAATGACAAGGAATTTTTCAGTTAGATTAACAGGCCTATAGTCCCTCTGCAATCTCCTGTTGCTGACCCCTAGGGTAAAACATTTATCATATGAATATTCTTGTTTTGGGTGATTTGTGGCAGCATGGGGATGTGAATTCTAGAAAAAGAAGTTGAATGTATGGAGAGTGTGATGTTTCCTAGTGATGATTCCTCTGCGCAGTTGTGTTAGATTATGGGCCTGAACCAGCAAGGCAATGAGTTTGCGTCTCCAACTGAAGTCGGTGGATGCTGAGAGTGCTCAGCACCTTGGTGGATTGGGGCCCAGTTCTTGGGCTTGCTCTTCACTACAGAGTTAGGTTGGTGTAAGGCAGTTTGTCAGTCTAATTCTGTGAGCCTTTCTCCCACCGATGTAAGTGCCCTACTACACCGACGACATAACTCCACTTCCATCAGAGGCATAGGGCTTATGTTCGTGTAGTTAGGGTGAAACAGTGTCCGTGTAGACACTGCATTACTTATATTGGCTGTTGGCGTCAATCTTGTCAATTTCACAGCTCCAGTATGAAGCCTGGCTGGCCCCCTGGCTCCCCACTCCTAGCCAGGCTGCTCCCTCCACTTCCGGGTCCCAGCTTCCCCAAGTCTGGCTGCTGCCCGGGCTCCCTGCTCCCAAGTCCAAGCCCAGCTGCACCTGCCTGGAGGCTCCCAGCTCCCCATGGGGAGCCCGGCAGCTGCACCGAGGCTCCTGGCTCCCTGCTGGGAGCTTCCCAGACTACGTGTGCAGTGCTCCCTGTTGGGCTCCCGGCTGCAGCTGCATATGGAACTGAGAGCCCAGGCTTTCATCACCCCCACACTGCCCCTCGTAAGTCTGTGGAAGCATTCCTGGTGAGGACGCACACCACTGATGGAGGGTAGTGTAGACATGGGTTGTAAGCCAACCTAAGATGGGTTGACTTAATTTTCTAGTGTAGACATGCCCTAGCTCTGTGAACAAACCCAAAAGATTTGGCGGGCTAATATATGCTTAGCATGTTAGAATGTTGAGAGAGCCTTTTCTCACAAAATGACAGGTTTCAGAGTAGCAGCCGTGTTAGTCTGTATATGCAAAAAGAAAAGGAGGACTTGTGACACCTTAGAGACTAACAAATTTATTTGAGCATAAGCTTTCATGAGCTACAGCTCACTTCATTGGATGCATTCAGTGGAAAATACAGTTGGGAGATGTGATTAGGCCCTATGATGGTGTCCCCTGAATAGATATGTGGACACAGTTGGCAACGGGCTTTATTGCAAGGATAGGTTCTTGGTTGTGGTTCTGTTGTGTGGTGTGTGGTTGCTGGTGAGTATTTGCTTCAGGTTGGGGGGCTGTCTGTAAGCAAGGATTCAGAGTAACAGCCGTGTTAGTCTGTATTCGCAAAAAGAAAAGGAGTACTTGTGGCACCTTAGAGACTAACCAATTTATTTGAGCATAAGCTTTCGTGAGCTACAGCTCACTTCATCGGATGCAAGGACTGGCCTGTCTCCCAAGATCTGTGAGAGTGATGGGTCGTCCTTCAGGATAGGTTGTAGATCCTTGATGATGCGTTGGAGAGGTTTTAGTTGGGGGCTAAAGGTGATGGCTAGTGGCGTTCTGTTATTTTCTTTGTTGGGCCTGTCCTGTAGTAGGTGACTTCTGGATACTCTTATGGCTCTGTCAGTCTGTTTCTTCACTTCAGCAGATGGGTATTTTAGTTGGAAGAATGCTTGATAGAGATCTTGTAGGTGTTCGTCTGAGGGGTTGGAGCAAATGCGGTTGTATCATAGAGCTTGGTTGTAGACAATGGATCGTGTGGTGTGGTCTGGATGAAAGCTGGAGGCATGTAAGTAGACATAGCGGTTAGTAGGTTTCCGGTATAGGGTGGTATTTATGTGACCATCGCTTATTAGCACCGTAGTGTCCAGGAAGTCCACACTATCAGAGGCTCGTTCACCTGCGCATCTACCAATGTGATATATGCCAGCAATGCCCCTCTGCCATGTACATTGGTCAAACTGGACAGTCTCTACGTAAAAGAATAAAGGGACACTAATCAGACGTCAAGAATTATAACATTAAAAAAACAGTCGGAGAACACTTCAATCTCTTTGGTCGCTCAATTACAGACCTAAAAGTGGCAATTCTTCAACAAAAAAACTTCAGAAACAGACTCCAAGGAGAGACTGCTGAATTGGAATTAATTTGCAAACTGGATACAATTAACTTAGGCTTGAATAAAGACTGGGAGTGGATGGGTCATTACACAAAGTAAAACTATTTCCCATTGTTTATTCCCCCCCCCCCCCCCCCGCTCTTCCTCAGACGTTCTTGTCAACTGCTGGAAATGGCCCACCTTGATTATCACTACAAACGGTTCCCACTCCACCCCCCACTCTCCTGCTGGTAATAGCTCACCTTACCTGATCGCTCTCGTTACAGTGTGTATGGTAACACCCGTTGTTTCGTGTTCTCTATGTATATAAATCTCCCCACTGTATTTTCCACTGAATGCATCTGATGAAGTGAGCTGTAGCAAATTGGTGAGGATTTTTATCAAGCCTTCCCCAGGAAAGGGGGTGTAGGATTTGAGGAGGATTTTTGGGGGAAAGACGTTTTTAAGCGGGCTCTTTCCCGGTTATATATCTGTTAGACACTTGGTGGTGGCAGCGATAAAGTACAAGGGCAAAAGGTAAAATAGTTTGTACCTTGGGGAAGATTTAACCTAAGCTGGTTAATATAAGCTTAGGGGGTTTTCATGCAGGTCCTCACATCTGTACCCTAGAGTTCAGAGTGGGGAAGGAACCTTGATAGCATCATCAAGGATCTACAACCTATTCTGAAGGACAACTCATCACTCTCTCAGATCTTGGGAGACAGGCCAGTCCTTGCTTACAGACAGCCCCCCAACCTGAAGCAAATACTCACCAGCAACCACAAACCACACAACAGAACCACTAACCAGGAACCTATCCTTGCAACAAAGCCCGTTGCCAACTGCGTCCACATATCTATTCAGGGGACACCATCAGAGGGCCTAATCACATCAGCCACACTATCAGAGGCTCGTTCACCTGCACATCTACCAATGTGATATATGCCATCATGTGCCAGCAATGCCCCTCTGCTATGTACATTGGTCAAACTGGACAGTCTCTACGTAAAAGAATAAAGGGACGCTAATCAGACATCAAGAATTATAACATTCAAAAAACAGTTGGAGAACGCTTCAATCTCTTTGGTCACTCGATTACAGACCTAAAAGTGGCAATTCTTCAACAAAAAAACTTCAGAAACAGACTCCAAGGAGAGACTGCTGAATTGGAATTAATTTGCAAACTGGATACAATTAACTTAGGCTTGAATAGAGACTGGGAGTGGATGGGTCATTACACAAAGTAAAGCTATTTCCCCTTGTTTATTTCCCACCCCCCACATTCTTGTCAACTGCTGGAAATGGCCCACCTTGATAATCACTACAAAAGGTTTCCCTCCTCTCCCCTGCCCCTGCTCTCCTGCTGGTAATAGCTCACCTTACCTGATCACTCTCGTTACTGTGTGTATGGTAACACCCATTGTTTCATGTTCTCTATGTATATAAACCTCCCCACTGTATTTTCCACTGAATGCATCCGATGAAGTGAGTTGTAGCTCTCGAAAGCTTATGCTCAAATAAATTTGTTAGTCTGTAAGGTGCCACAAGTCCTCCCTTTTCTTTTTTCTCACAAACTACCTGTGCTGGGTGGTAGGTATTAAAAATAAAACATTGTCCGCAGACATAATTGCCTTTTAATATAGTACACCAATTGTTAGGTAAGTAATAAGCAAGGAATGTTTGAGTATGCATTAAAACAGTAGTCGTATGGGATATGTTTTGCGTGTTTACAAGGTGTCAATGAGTAATTATCAGGACCAGAAAGCAATTGAGTCGAGAGATTGTTTAAATCTGAGATTGTCTTTAAGGCTTTGTCTATACTACCAAGTTTTGTTGCCAAAAACTGCTTTTTGTCGACCAAATTGTGTATGTGTACACATTGCGATGCAACTTTTGTCGGGTAAAATGCCCGGTTTTGGCAAATAAATACATCCACCACGATGAGATACTTATGTCTTTTTCCTCTACATTTTTCTTGACAAAGTGCCAGTGTAGACATCATTCTTGATCTCATCACTTTAATTGATCTCCAGGAGGTGTCTGACAATGCCCATCCTAACCACTCTGGTCAGCGGTTTGAACTGTGCTGTCCTGCAGCCAGGTAAACGACCATCCTCCCCTCCCCCTTAGAAGCCCCGGGAATTTTTGAAATTCTGTTTCCTGCTGTCTCAGCATGGAGAGGTCCCATCACATCATCCTAGGTGACCATAGCAGGTTATTGCACCAAATGCTGTCCCACTTGGACCACTGTGGAGCTGTTGGATCTGATCAGTATATGGGGAGAGGAGGCTGTGCAGTCCCAGCTGCGCTTGAGCCATAGGAATTGGGATACCTACTGGCACATTTTTCGAGGCTTGTGCAAAGAGAGCTATGATTGGACATGCTATAGTGCAGAGCGAAGATAAAGGAGCTGAGGCAGGTGAACCATAAGGCGAGAGAGGCAAACTGTCGCTCCGTTGTTTCACTTAAAACCTGCCGGTTCTGTAAGGAGCTGGATGCTATCCTTGGTGGCAACCCCACCTCCACCACCAAGAGCTCTGTGGATACTTCGGAGGGAACGGAGGCGGCAGAAAGAGGATCTAACCTGGAAGACAAAGTTATTGATGAAGAGGTGGAGTTAAACGAGGATGTGCAGCTCCCGGCAGGGTTGCCCGGTGGGGCAGGCAGCCAGGAACTGTTCTCCACTCCAGAGGTGTATAGCCAGTCTCAGCAGTCGCTCTCCTGGGAGCAAGAAGCAGGAGATGAGATACTTGATAAGTGGCTATGGCTTGTGCAGCGTGGAGATGGGTTCAGGATATAGAAATGTGGGAGGCTGTCTGTGTTTCTGTGAGGTGGACATTTCCCTGTGTAGCTAATGGGTACGGCAGAATGGTGTTGATGCACGCCGAGGTCCCACGGTTAGTCCTCCAGAGAGATGTCCAGGAAAGTTTCCCGGAGGTACTCGCTAATCCTTCGCTGAAGGTTCTGTGGCAGAGCAGCTTTGTTCCTTCCCCCATTGTAGGAAACTTTCTCACGCCATTCGGCAATCACTTGTGCAGGGACCAAAGTGGCACATAGGCGAGCAGCGTAGGGAGCAGGGTGGAAGCTACAAGCATGGAGTAGATGTACCCTCATTTCCCTGCTTACCCTTAGCAGTGAGATGTCTGCTAGAATGACCCCCGCCTGTGGAAAAGCGTGGGAGAATTTTAGAATTTTTTCTATAGAATGCTCTGCACCTTGCAAAGAGAGTGTGCTCTTTTCCCCATGTGGAGCAGCCCTCCCGCCAACACTCACCATGCTTTGGCTGTTTACGGAGATGTGTGCCTGGCTAGGGTCAGTGAGAAAGTGATGGCAGTGTTTCAAAAGGTGTATTTCACTGAAACGTTTCAGTGCTGTGCGTGAATTTAACAATCCCGCTTCTGTGCATTGTCCCCTGTGCTTCACCAGATGTGGCCTTCAGGAACACCCCATGCACCCCTGCCGAGCGTCTCCGCCCGATAAGAAAGCGCCCAACACGCAGCAAAGACGACATGTTCTGGGAGGTATTGCAGTGCTCAAATGAAGAAAAAAGAGAACGTAAGGAGTGCTGGGGGCAGGACAGAATAGAGAATCAAGCGTTTGTTAAGGATGCAACTGAGAGGATGATTACAGTGATGGAGGAGCAAATGCAGATGCTGCAGTCCTTAATAGGGCTGCAGACGGAGCAGATCTGTGCTCGCCCTCCCCTGCAGCACGCTTGTCCATGACTCCCCCGTCCCCCCCCAAACTCCACCCACGCATTCCTTTTCACTTTCCGGGCAGTCTCGGTTTCCCCTTCACTCCACTCCCACAAACAACTTTCACAATGATAGCTGGACCTACACACAGTTGTGAAAGTCTGTCCGTCCCTGGTTCCTCCTTTCCCCATCAGGCATCTGTGTGTGTGTGCGTGCGTGCGCTGTTTCTTGCTGAATAAAAGCAAAATTCTTTCATGATGAATCACCGTTTTTTTCCTCTTTTTTACAAATTGAGGTTGCAGGCCCCACCACTGGCACAGGCATTGTTATCCCTGTCGTACAGGACTATAAGGCCCCAAATGACACCACCGTGTCCGAGGAAAGCTAGCGCCTCTGACAGAGAGAGACACATTACTGGTGCTCATTGTCAAAGTGCTGCCTTAAAGCCTCCCTGATTCAAATTGCCCCCCCGCGTGGGTTCCTGTGACAGCCCTGGTATCTGGCTGCTGAAAATCAGCAGCCAAGCCTTAGCATGACACCCGTAGCAAACCTGCCGCCCTTATCTTCACAGATGTTACGCAACGTACAGCACACGGCTGTGACCATGGGAATATTATCCTCATTAAGGTTTAGCCTGCGATAAATGCATCGTCAGCTTGCCTTTAGTCTGCCAAAGACACATTCAACTGTCATCTGGCACCTATTCAGCCTGTAGTTGCTGTCCAGGTGTCCCGTTTAAGGTTTCATGAGCTACAGCTGACACCGGGTCTCCCAGGATCACTATGGGCATTTCAACATCCCCCACTATAACCTTCTGGTTTGGAAAGAAAGTCCCCGCTTGTAGTTTTCTGAACAGGCCAGTGTCCCTGAAGATGCATGCGTCATTTACTTCTCAGACCACCCTGCACTCATGTCAGTGAAACGCCGTCGGTGATCCGTAAGTGCCTGCAACACCATGGAGAAGTACCCCTTCCTATTGATGTACTCTGTTGCAAGATGGTCTGGTGCCAAAATTGCAATGTGTGTGCCATCTATTGCCACCCCCACAGTTACCGAATCCCATTTCTGCAATGCCATCCACTGTTTCATTCACATTTCTCAGAGTCACGGTTCTTCATAGCAGGATGCGATTAATAGCCCTGCACACTTGCATTAACGCATCCCCAGTGGTCAACTTCCCCACTCCAAATTGATTTGTGACCGACCAGTAGCAGTCTGGAGTTGCCAGCTTCCACATAGCAATTGCCACACGCTTCTCTACCGAGAGGGCAGCTCTCATTCTGGTGTCCTTGTGCCGCAGGTCTGGGGCGAGCTCCACACAGTTCCAGGAAGGTGGCTTTCTGCATCCGAAAGTGCTGTAGCCGCTGCTCGTCATCCCACACCTGCATGACTATATGATCCCGCCATTTGGTGCTTGTTTCCCGAGCCCAGAAGTGACAGTCTGCCCTATGCAGCTGCTCTGTGAATGCCAAAAGCAATCTCAAGTTGCTTCTATCCATGTCACGCAGAATGTTGGGCGCCTGCGAGTCGTCTTCAGTTAGGAATTTGATGATTAACTGCACTGCCATCCGTGATGTCTTCATGACAGTTAACAGAGCATAGGAGAGCAGTGTGGGGTTCATCCCTTCCCACAAAGATGCCGGGGTGCACAGCAGAGAATGGGCCAGTGGCCATGTGGCTCTGTTCCCAGCCCCGTCCCTGTTCTCGCCTCCGGGCTGGGAACGGAGCTGCAGCCAAGGGCCAAGGCTGGGGGTAGGGGCAGGAGGGGAGTGGCAGCTGGGCCACGGGGGGGGGGGGGGTCATGGCTGGGGATGGGGCCAGGCGCGGGGGCAGGAGCCGGGGCCATGGCTAGGGACAAGGCTGGAGCATAACTGGGGGCGAGGCTGGGTGGTGCTCCTTCCCCACCCTCCGTGGGGGCTGGCCTGGGCCAATTGTGGCACCCCTCCCCCCCGAATGTTCCTTTGCACCCTGGTAGGCAGGCGTACCCCACAGTTTGGGGACCTCTGGGCTAAGGGAGGGAGGTTGGTACTTCAGCCCTGCGGGGTGCACCTGCTGCGGCTCTGCGCTTCAGCCCCATGGGGTGTGCCCGACTCTCAAACTTCTGAAGATTACCATATGCAGCTTGGAGGGTCAGTAAGTTTGGCCATGCCATATGATCTGTGCTAGCTTTAACTTTAGTGATCACGGTGAGTCCAGTTTGAGATTTTTCCATGTTTTCCTTGGCATATAAAAGTGAAGTTCTTGTTACTTAATTATGCGTAGTGCGCTGAAGTTTTATTCATTGCAAGCTGGTTTAAAATTTGGTCTGCATCAGTCAAAGAATTCTGTGCTGCACGAAACTGATCACATTGCAAATCAGAGTTAACCCCACCAGAGCTCCTCAGTTGCTAGTCCCCAGTATCAGAGACCTTGGTATCTGCCAAAAAAAATTTGACAAATGGAGACCACCACAGCAGTTTGAGGACCCCGGCTGAGCCTTACAGTTAAATCAGTGTCTAAAAGAAGGCTGGACTAGCCCATGGAGGGGAGGAAGCATTCCATTTGCACTGGAATCAAAATTGTACTAGCTAAAATTTTATTTTAAAACATAGTGATTGCTCATAAGATCTAGCATGTTTTCCATGATCAGTGTGGACAGTGATGGGGGGAGGGGATAGGGATGGTGTTACACTATATATTGCATTTTATAGGATCCATCTGCACTGTGAAACCTTCCATTTCAGAGCAGAACAGTCTAATATGGTAATTCTTTGACTGTGCTATAATGCAATTTGGTCTTGCTTGTGTGGATCACAGACCAGAAGCAGTGGCATATTAAGATGTGTATTATTAAAAAAGCCTTTCTAGTTCTGTTGCCCTATCCTTCTAAGGATCACAAAGTGCTCTCCAATCAATTAATTAACTCGCCCTAACACTTCCTGTGAAGAGATAAGCCCCATTTACGGATGGGGTAACTGAGGCACAGAGTTTAAAATGACCCCAATCAAGTTTGCACCAAAGTTGGGTACAGAATGTCTTTCTTCTCACTCAGTCCCTTTCTTTATCCTCTAGCTTATGCTGCATGTCTTTCAACTGACTTTTTCCATCCTTGTGCATTTAACACATGCCTTCAAAAAACAAACAAGCAATTGCTTCTACTCTACTCTGGGGACTCAAAAGCTGCTGCCTTTTTTAAATCTCAGATGAGAATTTTAAAACAAAGTTCAGCAGCACTTTAAAATTGGTGAAAAGCACTGTCTGCTTTTAATGTGATCATAGCAAAATTTACACCATCTCCTCTTTACTGTGAGATCATCCCAGAATTCACTTTCTGCTTATGGAGTCTGATCCTCCCATTGCAGCCATCATGCACATTAGTGGTGTTTAACTTGCATGGTCTTCTGGAAGAATTGGTGCCTCGACCTCTGGAGGTAATTTTAAAAAGTAAGAAATAAAATAATAATTGTATATTACAAAAGCTTGTATGTAATAGAACAACTGACTTTAAGGTTGAATCAGTCATTATAATCCTGAAATCAGCACACTTCTGTTGACCAGGTTTTGTGTGTGTGGGGCGGGGAGGGGGGGTTTAAAAGGGGTTAATTGGTTTAACAATTAGAAGATCATTGTGCACGTAATGGCACTATTGTGAGTTTTGTTTACCCAACACCCATTATTTTTACAGCACACTATAAATAGAGACACAGGCTTGTCTACACTGGCAATTAGCAGCGCTGCAACTTTCTTGCTCAGGGGTGTGAAAAAACACTCCCCTGAGCGCAGCAAGTTGCAGCGTTGTAAAGCGCCAGTATAAACAGTGCCCCAGCACTGGGAGCTGTGCCCCTTGTTGAGAGAGGTTTTTTTTAGAGGCTGGGAGAGCTCTCTCCTGGCACTGCGCCATGGCCACGGCAGCACTTTAGCGTTGCCAGTGTAGACTAGCCCTAAGGTCCTTGCCCCCTAGTGCTTAGTCTAGTTTGTCCTGATCCAAGTGAGAGTAACACACAGTAGGGAGAATGAGGAGAGAATGAATGAAGTTGACAGTGATGGGATCACAAAGGGATTGTCTATGTGGGAATTATGGCCAACTTAACTAATGGAGTGTATTGAACGTGCGTGAGTTAAAGCACATTAAACCCTTGAGTGGGCACTCTCATTCAGAAATAAAGTTGCCTTAGGCCAAATCAACACTACAGACCTATATCAGTATAACTGTGTTGCTCAGGTGAAAAATCCACACCCTTGAGCGACATAGTTAGGTCCCTACCAAATTCACAGTCCAGTGTGGTCAATTTCACGGTGATAGGATTTTAATAATTGTAAATTTCATGATTTCAGCTTTTTAAATCTGAAATTTCACAGTGTTGTAATTGTAGGGGTCTTGACCCAACAAGGAGTTTGGGGTGGGGGGTGGGGGGGTCACGGTACTGCCATCCTTATGTCTGTGCTGCTGCTGGCGGCGGCACTGCCTTCAGAGTTGGGCAGCTGGAGAGTAGTGGCTGCTGGCCCGGAGCCCAACTCTGAAGGCAGAGCTGTCATCAGCAGCAGTGCAGAAGGAAGGATGGCATGATATGCTATTGCTACCCTTACTTCTGTGCTGCTGCCTGCAGAGCTGGGCCCTCTGTCATCAGCCATCGCTCTCTGGCTGCCCAGCTCTGAAGGGGGCAGCGCAGAAGTAAGGGTGGTGTGGTATAGTATTGCCACCTTTACTTCTGCGCGACTGCTGGCCGGATGCTGCCTTCAGAGCTAGGTGCCTGGCTAACACCTGCCACTCTCCAGCTGCCCAGCTCTGAAGGCAGTGCAATAGTAAGGGTTGCAGTACTCCCTCCCACCCCCCCTCAACCTTTTGATCCCCTGCAACTCTCCTTTGGGTCACGACCCTCAATTTGAGAAATGCTGGTCTCCCCTGTGAAATCTGTATAGTAGAGAGTAAAAGCACACCAAAGACCAGATTTTGTGGGGGCGAAAGAATCAGATTTTGCAGTTCGTGACGTGTTTTTCATGGCTGTGAATTTGGTAGGGCCCTAGACATACTTATACGGACCTAACCCCCCTGTAGACAGTGCTATGTTGACGGGAGAGCTTCACCTGTTGACATAGCTACAACCTCTCGAGGCTGTGTATTAGCTACACCGACGGGAGAAACTCTCATGTCAGCGTAGTATTGTCATCAGTAAAGCTCAGCTTTTGGATACTCAGATCTTACCTGTACAGCAGCGTTACATTGGCGTAATAGTAGTCAGCTCACCTCAAAGTGCCTTGCGTCTGCGCACAATTTGGTTTTAAACCAAAATATGTCGCGAACGGGGTAAGTCCACTTCATGATGAGTGTGTTCATTCCTAACTATATCACTTCTGAAGAGAAAAGGAGGACTTGTGGCACCTTTGAGACTAACAAATTTATTTGAGCATAAGCTTTTGTGAGCTACAGCTCACTTCATCCGATGCATTCAGTGGAAAATACAGTGGGGAGGTTTATATACATAGAGAACATGAAACAATAGGTGTTACCATACACACAGTAACGAGAGTGATCAGGTAGGGTGAGCTATTACCAGCAGGAGAGCGGGGGAGGGGAGGGGAACCTTTTGTAGTGATTATCAAGGTGGGCCATTTCCAGCAGTTGACAAGAATGTGTGAGGAACAGTGAGGGGTGGGAAATAAACAAGGGGAAATAGCTTTACTTTGTGTAATGACCCATCCACTCCCAGTCTCTATTCAAGCCTAAGTTAATTGTATCCAGTTTGCAAATTAATTCCAATTCAGCAGTCTCTCCTTGGAGTCTGTTTCTGAAGTTTTTTTGTTGAAGAATTGCCACTTTTAGGTCTGTAATCGAGTGACCAAAGAGATTGAAGCGTTCTCCAACTGTTTTTTGAATGTTCTAATTCTTGATGTCTGATTAGCATCCCTTTATTCTTTTACGAAGAGACTGTCCAGTTTGACCAATGTACATGGCAGAAGGGCATTGCTGGCACATGATGGCATATATCACATTGGTAGATGTGCAGGTGAACGAGCCTCTGATAGTGTGGCTGATGTGATTAGGCCCTCTGATGGTGTCCCCTGAATAGATATGTGGACACAGTTGGCAACGGGCTTTGTTGCAAGGATAGGTTCCTGGGTTAGTGGTTCTGTTGTGTGGTTTGTGGTTGCTGGTGAGTATTTGCTTCAGGTTGGGGGGCTGTCTGTAAGCAAGGACTGACCTGTCTCCCAAGATCTGTGAGAGTGATGGGTTTTTCTTCAGGATAGGTTGTAGATCCTTGATGATGCTATCAAGGTTCCTTCCCCACTCTGAACTCTAGGGTACAGATGTGAGGACCTGCATGAAAACCCCCTAAGCTTATTTTAACCAGCGTAGGTTAAAACTTCCCCAAGGTACAAACTTCTTTACCTTTTGCCCTTGTACTTTATCGCTGCCACCACCAAGTGTCTAACAGATATATAACCGGGAAAGAGCCTGCTTGGAAACGTCTTTTCCCCCCAAAATCCTCCCCAAATCCTACACCCCCTTTCCTGGGGAAGGCTTGATAAAAATCCTCACGAATTTGCATAGGCAAATACAGACCCAAACCCTTGGATCTCAAGAACAATGAAAAAAGCAATCAGGTTCTTAAAAGAAGAATTTTAATAGAAGAAAAAGTAAAAAGAATCACCTCTGTAAAATCAGGATGGAAAATACCTTACAGGGTAATCAGATTCAAAACATAGAGAATCCCTCGAGGCAAAACCTTAAGTTACAAAAAGACACAAAAACAGGAATATCCATTCCATTCAGCACAGCTTATTTTCTCAGCCATTTAAACAAACAGAATCTAACGCATATCTAGCTAGATTACTTACTAAGTTCTGAGATTCCATTCCTTTCTGTTCCTGGCAAATGCATCTCTCTCTCACTCACACACACACACACACAGAGCCTTTGTTTCTCCCCCCCCCCTCCAGCTTTGAAAGTATCTTGTCTCCTCATTGGTCATTTTAGTCAGGTGCCAGCGAGGTTATCCTAGCTTCTTAAGCCTGTGAAAGGACTTTTCCTCTGGTCAGGAGGGATTTTAAAGGTGTTTACCCTTCCCTTTATATTTATGACAGATGTGTTGGAGAGGTTTTAGTTGGGGGCTGAAGGTGATGGCTAGTAGCGTTCTGTTATTTTCTTTGTTGGGCCTGTCCTGTAGTAGGTGACTTCTGGGTACTCTTATGGCTCTGTCAGTCTGTTTCTTCACTTCAGCAGGTGGGTATTGTAGTTGGAAGAATGCTTGATAGAGATCTTGTAGGTGTTTGTCTCTGTCTGAGGGGTTGGAGCAAATGCGGTTGTATCGCAGAGCTTGGCTGTAGACAATGGATCGTGTGGTGTGGTCTGGATGAAAGCTGGAGGCATGTCGGTAGGAATAGCGGTCAGTAGGTTTCTGGTATAGGGTGGTGTTTATGTGACCATCGCTTATTAGCACTGTAGTGTCCAGGAAGTGGATCTCTTGTGTGGACTGGTCCAGGCTGAGGTTGATGCTGGTATGGAAATTGTTGAAATCATGGTGGAATTCCTCAAGGGCTTCTTTTCCATGGGTCCAGATGATGAAGATGTCATCAATGTAGCACAAGTAGAATAGGGGCATTAGGGGACGAGAGCTGAGGAAGTGTTCTAAGTCAGCCATAAAAACGTTGGCATACTGTGTGGCCATGTGGGTACCCATAGCAGTGCCGCTAGACCAGCCATTTACAACACATACTTTGCTTCTCTACAAAAGAAAAAGGACACTAAACGATCTAAATTACTATATTCCACAAGGGGCCACAACAGTGGTTCCCTTAACCCACCGAGCAATATTGTTGTTCTATCCAACTATACTCTTAGCACAGCAGAAGAATCTGTCCTATCTTGGGGACTTCTGCCCCTCCACCCCCACGAACATGATACAGTTCTGTGGTAACCTAGAATCCTATTTTCGACGTCTCCGACTCAAGGAATATTTCCAACACACCTCTGAATGACATACTAACCCACAGAGACCTTCCTACCAAGACTACAAAAAAGAAGGATTCTGGGTGGACTCCTCCTGAAGGTCGAAACAGGCTGGACTTCTACATAGAGTGCTTCCGCCAACGTGCACGGGCTGAAATTGTGGAAAAGCAGCATCACTTGCCCCATAACCTTAGCCGTGCAGAACACTATACCATCCACAGCCTCAGAAACAATTCTGACATCATAATCAAAAAGGCTGACAAAGGAGGTGCTGTCGTCATCATGAATAGGTTGGAATATGAACAGGAGGCTGCTAGGCAGCTCTCCAACACCACTTTCTACAAGCCATTACCCTCTGATCCCGTTGAGGGTTACCAAAAGAAATTGCACCATTTGCTCAAGAAACTCCCTGAAAAAGCACAAGAACAAATCCACACAGATACACCCCTGGAACCCTGACCTTTGGTCACTCGATTACAGACCTAAAAGTTGCATTTCTTCAACAAAAATACTTCAAAAACAGACTCCAACGAGAGATTGCTGAATTGGAATTAATTTGCAAACTGGATACAATTAAGTTAGGCTTGAATAGAGACTGGGAGTGGATGGGTCATTACACAAAGTAAAACTATTTCCCATTGTTTGTTCTCCCCCCCCCCCCCCCGCCACTGTTCCTCAGTGCTGCTGGAAATGGCCCACCTTGATTATCACTACAAAAGGTCCCCCCCCGCCTCCCCCCCGCTTTCCTGCTGGTAATAGCTCACCTTAAGTGATCACAGTGTGTATGGTAACACCTATTGTTTCATGTTCTCTATGTATATAAATCTCCTCACTGTATTTTCCACTGAATGCATCGGATGAAGTGAGCCGTAGCTCACGAAAGCTTATGCTCAAATAAATTTGTTAATCTCTAAGGTGCCACAAGTACTCCTTTTCTTTTGCGAATACAGACTAATACGGCTGCTACTCTGAAATATATCACTTCTGGCAGTCCTTCAGTTACTATTCCACACTGCATTGCTTCACACCTGGATTGATCTGTCTGTGTACCTCTGTGCCCCACCATTCCTTTGGGATCATCTTGACCTGATGTCATCTCTTCATTGAAATGGTGGCAGGCAGCCATGACTAATCCTTTCTGATACCAGCTAGTAATGAATTCACATGGCCATTACAGCTACCATGCCCCCCTGTGCCTTTTGCGTAGACTTATTCAGAAGTCCTGGATTTAATTGCCCTCTTTGGAGAGCAGCATATTTAATCCAGTCTGGAGAAGAGTCACTAGAATGCGAATATCTACAAGACACTGTCAGAGCAAATATAGACAAGGGGGCACTCCTGGTGCTGGTCCCATTGCCAATTTAACTATATTTGTATGGAAGCACTTTAGGTCACTTTGTTTTGCCAGTGTACTTTCCTTGTTAACCAAATGCACTTGCATCAACTTGTTTGTATTAATTACTGTCATGATCACAGCTTTCTGCAGTGGGTCCTCCATGCTACCTGGTAGAAGTTCAAAAATGGCAATGGCGAAATTAATGAAAGCCAGTATATGAATCATGGGAATTTTAGTTTGACTCCGCCCCATCAGTCCCAGAATTCCTCTAGTTTCCAGTAGCCATCCCACAATGCCCTGTGAGAAAAGTCACAGAGCTGAGCTGCGGAGCATTGCACCACGGGATATCTGCCCAGAATGCTAATTAATTAATTAGAACAAGGGCAGAGATGTGTGGATGCAATGATTAACAAGGAAAGTACCTTAAACCAACATAACAAAGAGGTTTAGATGCACTTCAGTTTAATATAGTTAAATCACTGCATGTAGAGCAAGCAAACTAGATAGATGTAATATCATTGTGTCAATATGGTCTCAATCTTTGTATGTTAAATGCATAGTAAAAATGAAAAGCCAGGAAAAGCAACTACATTAGTTAACATCAGAATATCCATGCACATACTCCATTCAACAACTAAAAGGACTGTACTAGATGGAAGTGTCTGTAATCTTGACAGGGAAACTTAAGAAACTACTCAGAAATCTTGCATACACCCACACATTTTAAATGTTCAGTTTTTAGTAATAGGGAATTGAATGTGCTCTCTTCAGAAGTGTATTTAGGTGTTGATATAGCTATTGCCTGTATCTAAGGAAGGGAATAAAGAGAATTTGAAACCTGGCTTAAAAGCATCAAGCACAAACCACTTCAAATAATAAATGTAATCCTTATTAATTCAATTGGCATTGCTTGTATTACCTTATTCATAATGAGGCTGTTGAGTGTTAATGGGGGCAGTCGTGGTAATTCCAGTGGAATTCTGCATTCCTGCAGCTGCAGTGAAAAGGATTCATGACATGGAAAAGTAGAATAGGTCAGTATAACTAAACATTACAACATGAGATTCAGATCCGCTATTGTGTTGCTACTCCATCGCAGTTCATCAGCACATGATGACTGGGTCACTTGTGTGTCTTGCATAACCCTCCTCACAATATTGTGATTTAATCCTCCTTTTCACAATTCAATGGCTTAAATCTTTCAAAAGTGTAAACTCTGTGCATACAGTATCTATTTGGAAAATAAACGGTCTCTGAGTGAGTAGATAGCCCTCAGTTGCTCTTGGATCTTGGCTAAATTCATCCACCTCCAGAGCACAGTTCAAGCAGAGCCCTGAGTGAACTGCAATACTCTTTTTTCCTTTTTAAGGGAGGTAGCACTGTGCTGTGGGCTGGGCACCATACTTAATGTGAAGAGATCAGAGTTTTGTCCTTGTCTCTACCGCTGACTGTGAACTTGAGGAATTCACTTAAACTGAGTCACAGAGATAGGGATAATAGTGCTCACCAATCTTTATTTATTTTATTTTTTTTACAATGTTTTGAGATGTGTGGATAAAACCAGAAATGGGTGCAAAGTGATTTATGCTATAGAAAGAATGCAGCTGGTGGTATGATCAGAAACAGTGTTTCTTACCGTTTTAAAAAATGGCATGGGTTGACGGACTGGTGATTTCTTTCCAAGTTGTGCTGTTAGGAGAATGCACCTCCACAGACCAGAACTCTGAAGCAAAACAATGCTCTAAAATAATGTATATGGAGAATCTGGACTGTGTGTTTGCTGTGTTAGATACATGCTTTTCAGATCCTGGAGACATGCAGAGTTTCCCTTGAAATATTAAATATTTGAAAATGTTAGCGGGAAGGGAGAAGTGCAATAGTTAGTTTATTTTGGCGCAACTGTTTATTAAAACAAATATGGAGAGAAACTTTCAGGGCAGGGAACACATGGAGGGAAAATATGAAGTCATGCTGGGGTCAGTCCTCTTTGTGGATCCCAAGAGCTCTAGTCATGTTTGCAGCAGCAGTGTTCCACACATTGTGATGGTGTGTACCCATCTGATCTGCTGAAGTTCATTTTTTTCTAAAGAATTAGAAGAATACAGTATTACATATATTCCATTTTATGTCTACTGTGTAGAGCAGTGGTTTTCAACCTGTGGTCTGCAAACCCATGGAGCTCCACAGACTGTATCTAAGGGGTCCATGAAAGGTGGTTGCTACCATAGAACAGTTGTTTTCAGCCTGTGGTCTGTAGATCCTTGGGGGTCTGCAGCTAAAGTCTAAGATTTCCAAAGGGGTCCGCACTTCCATTCAAAATTTTTTAGTGGTCAACAAATGAAAAAAGGTTGAAAACCACTGGTGTAGAACAATGTAAAAGCATGTATGTATTTAAACAAAGGGATGTAGATCAATGTAGACGACAGAGGAGCTGAGCCACGCATTGGTTGGACATACCACAAATACAAAATTGGGGAGAGCCGCAAGCAGGACCATACCCTTCACAAACCTGCAAAGCAAAACAGTGTTAAGGGTGGGAGAGGCCATTGGGGTTCTCAGAAGCATTGCCCCTCTATGTAACAAATATTCAAAAAGTATAATTACTTCAGGTCTAGGTATGTGAGTCTATACAACAGTAAATATCACAGTGGTATCAGAATTGTACGTGCTGGGGAATAATGCCTATTCCTCTCCTGCATTGTACTTAGTGTGGTGAAGGAATGGCTGGCAGTGTTGCTTTTCTGCACAGGAGTAAAGTTCAAAATATTAGTATAAAGTGCCATTGTTCTTCGGCGCTAGGACATTGTCTATCCTTTGCCAGTCTGTGCATTCTTACTACTGTAAATTCCCATATACATCTATGGTGTTATATAAATAATAATAATTAGCCCTTACTTTGTTTTGAGTTTCTTTGACTCTAAGGAAATGCCTCCAATGACGCTGTCGTTGCTCCCAGGGCAAGGAAGACTTGCTGATTTTGTTCTCTGGAAATGACTGAAGAAATATGTTAGTAGAATCCTGCTGTTGACATGAATCGTAGGCAAGTTGGAACAATGAGGGGTTAAGTATGCTGTGGGCGTAACTAGCCTATCTGATGTCATGAAGTCAGACAGCCAAAGCCTGAAGGGGGCCCTTTGTTGGCAGTTTAACGTAAGCAGCTCTGCCTGCACGAAGTGTCTAACGGAGTGAGAGTATGAGGGAAGGAATGGCAGAGTTTTGGAGCTGCCGCAAGAAGTAATTGCTTCCAACTTAGTAGGATTTTTTTTCTCGCCTGACAAAAGAGTTAACAAGAGGGGAGCAAAACTTGAGTTAAGTTTCTGGGACTGGTACTATGGGCCCTGTGGATTATCTGTCTCTCTGGCTTATTCTTTTCTTGGTTTTAAGAGTGCTGGATTTTTAGATCTCTTAACTGGCAACTCTTTTTTGTGTATGTGAAACCTAAGGGGGAGGGGAGAGAACACACAAGCCGAAGCCAAACTAACAAATGAAAATGTTGGAGATTTGCTTGAAATTGGTGGGTTGCAAATCGAAAAAAGGACTTTCTTCTTCCTCCAGCTGCTATTTGGAAGGTAAGTTCAAAACTGTGGCTGTTTGAAGTGGATTCTGGGGGGAAGTCTTGGCTTCTTGAGGCCTAACAGCTGGATTCCTAAAGTCTGGAATCCCTTTGCTTAGGCCTCTGGTATATTGTGTGGCTCTGCGTTGTGAGAGGAGCAGCCAGATTGTGTGATCGTGGACCTTAGCAGAGAAGTCCTTCCTCCACTTTTGAGTTGGGGCTATAACGGAGACACTTTTTATTTTCAAAGTTAACCTAAGCTCATTAGTTTGTTCTCACTTATGGGGATGAGGAGAATTTTCATGGTATATGTGGCTCCATGTGTTTTCAAAACCAGGTGATTTTCATTAACTACAGTATACAAAGGGAACATGGCTCTACCATTTATGGTTGTAAAATTTCAAGGGATCTTACTGCTGATAAAATAAACAAAGCCATATCTGCAGGCCTTGAATTTAGTTTTGCCTGCAGAAGGGTCTCCCTTTTTTGGGGGGAAAGGGGGCGGGGAGAGAAGCCACTCTTGAAGTTAGGACTGAAATGTAAAGGAGCCTAGATGCTTGAAAAGCATCTTATATTTAATTTAGATCAACAGAGCTGGTTGAATACTGCAAAATATTTTCTGCCAATATTCAGTTATATTGTTTTAATTCATTTTGATCTGATCCGTATGCCTTTTGTGTTTGCTTTCCTCAAGAGTTCATGCAACTGAGTTTCACTTCCATGAATGCTCATGGAAAGCGAATTTCCAAGTCACGTGTATAAGTATTTGTGGAAACTGAATTTTAAATTTGTATGCATGATTAGATAGAGAAGGATTGGACTTGTGGTTAGGGCGCCGGACTGGGAATTGAGAGTTCTGGCTTCCTGGCTCTGCCACAGATTTCAGTGTGACCTTAAGCAAATTACTTAATCCCATCTGTGAAACAGGGATAACATTGCTTTTCTCCAATCCTTGTCTGTCTTATTTATTTCTGTTATAAACTCTTCAGGATAGGGATTGTCTTTCCATATGTATTTGTACAGAAACTAGTGCAGTGGTTCCCTGATCTTCTTTGAGGCCTCTTAAGTGCTACTGAAGTTCAAATAATATTCATTCCAGAAGTATGTTGTTCACTCATCAAATCAGGGAATGGAAACCAAACCATGTGACTTAACTTGACCAATCACAGGTAACTGTTGCTCGAGAGTCAAATATTCACCAGAGAAATGTTCCCAATTAATTTATAAATGAAAAAAATCACAAAAGACATGAATAATTTCTAATAAATCAAATTGAAGAAATTGTGATTTGCTTGTAGATATCTAAATAGTAGTCTAAATTTGTAAAATATGTTTGCTGTTACTCGTTCAGCTCTAATATCAACAAGAACAAGTGGTAGAAGCATTCTTCTCTTTTCTCCCCCACCACTTCTATTCTTACTTTCCCCCGCTTCTTTCTTTTTCCATCCCTTGTAAGATTTTTTTCTGTGTTAATTAAAAACGATCATGTTGGGAGATCCAGTAGTGGCCAGGCTTGGATATAAAACAGTTTTATTTTGTCTGAGTAGACTGGGCCGAACCAGTCTACAGAACTACTAATTCTGTACAATCCAGGTCTGTGCCACTCTTCTTTAATACTTTTTCATTCATAGATTCCAAGGCCAGAAGGGACCATTGTGATCATGTAGTCTGATCTCCTATATAACACTGTCCTTAGAACTTCTCCAAAACAATTCTGAGAACATGTTATTTTAGAAAAAAATCCAGTATTGATTTTAAAATGGTCAGTGACGGCGAATCTACCACAATCCATGGTAAATTGTTCCAATAGTTAATTACCCCCGTTGTAAAAATATATGCCTTATTTCCAGTCAGAATTCAGCTTCTAGCCAGTGGATCATGTTACACCTTTCACTGCTAGATTGAAGAGCCCACTAGTAAATATTTGTTCCCCATGTAGATACTTACAGACTATTCATCAGGTCACCCCTGGACCTTCTCTTTGTTAAGTTAAATACATGGAGCTCCTTGAGTCTATCACCATAAAACATGTTTTCTAATCCTGTAATCACTCTCATGGCTCTTCTCGGAACTCTCTCTAATATATGAACATCCTTCTTGAATTACGGGTATAAGCACTGGACACAGTATTCTTGCAGTGGTCACACTGGTGCCAAATACTAAGGAAAGATAATTCTCTATTCCAACTCAAGATTACCCTGTTCATGCACCCCAGGACTGCATTATCTTTTGGCCACAGCATCACACTGAGAGCTCGTGTTCAGCTGATTATCCACCAACACCCCAAATCTTTTTCAGACTCACTGCTTCCTGGGATAGAGTTCCTATCCTGTAAGTATGGCCTACATTCTTTGTTCTTAGATGTATACATTTAGCTGTATTAAAACACACATTGTTTGCTTGTGCCCAGTTTACCCAGAGATCCAGATCCCTCTGAATCAGTGACCTGTTCTCTTAATTATTTACCACTTTCCCAATTTTTATATCCTATGCAAACTTTATAAGGGATGATTTTGTTTTCTTCCAGGTTATGGATAAAAATATTAAATAGCATAGGACCAAGAACCAATCCCTGCAGTACCTAACTGGAAACATACCCTCTTGATGACAATTCCTGGTTTACAGTTACATTTTGAGATCTGTCAATTAGCCAGTTTTTAATCCATTTAATGTATGCCATGTTAATTTTATATTCGAGTTTTATAATCAAAATGTTGTGTGATACCAAGTCAAAGAATGGTATAACAATACTATTACCAACCAAACTTGTAATCTCACAAAAAAAAAAAATCAGGTGAGTTTGACAAAATTTATTTTCCATAAACCCTTGTTGATTTGCATTAATTACATTACCTTCCTTTAATCTTTATTAAGTCCCATATCAGCTGCTTCATTATCTTGCCCGATAATGATGTCAGGCTGACAGACCTATAGTTTCCCAGGCCATCCCGTTTTACCCTTTTTTAAAATTGGCACATTATTAGCTTTCTTTCAGTCTTATGGACCTTCCCCAGTGCTCCAAGACTTACAGAAAATCAACATTAATGGTCCAGCAAGTGCCTCAGCTAGCTCTTTTAAAACTCTTGAATGGAAGTTATTTGGGCCTGCTGATTTAAAAGTTTTAAACCTTAGTAGTTTCTGTTTAATGTCCTCCAGAGATACTAGTGGGATGAAAAGAGAGTTATCATTATCAGATAACGAGACTACATAATCTTTTCCCCCCCCAAATACAGAAGAGAAATATTTATTAAACACTTCTGCCTTTTCTGCATTATTATTTGATAATTCTATTATATCCATCTAGTAGTGGACCAATACCACTGGAGGGATTCTTTTTGTTCCATGTATTTATTTATTCATTCATATATATAAAATAAAACCTCTTATGATCCGTAACAATGCTGGCCTTAGATTTCTTCTTGTGTCCCTTTGCTTCCCTTATCCATTTTCTACAATTCCCAATTTCTGATTGATATTAATTACGAAGAGTTTCCCTTTTCTTCCATTTGTTTTATTTATATATAAAATTTATTTTTTATAACTGCCTTCACTTCCCCTCTAAACCAGGTCAGTTTTTAAACCAGCCAGGCTGCCTTCCTCAGTTATGACTTTTTGGGCATCTAGTAAGGTATTCTTAAATTATTTCTAATTATCATACATATTTTTATGACTAAATTCTTCTTCCCAGCTCTGTTCACTCATCATTGTTTTGTGAACTGGCCCTATTAAAGCACCAAGTGTGTGTGTGTGTGTGTGTTTATTTATTTATTTATTTATTAGACCATGTCCTAACAGAAAGAGAAACTGACCACAGAACTAAAAATTAAGTGATCGTGACTTGTTATATATTATTGGTTTGTACTTTATTCTGCTTGGACATTATAAATATGACATAAATATGGACATTATAAATATCAAGTCATGATCACTGTTAATTTTTAGTTCTGTGGTCAGTTTCTCTTTCTGTTAGGACATGGTCTAATAAAGAGTTGCTTGTGTGTGCACACTTTTTGAGTTAGGAAATTGTCATCTATACTGTTTAAAAAATCCAAGGATGTTTTAGTACTGGTGGCATGAGACCTCCAGTATGTGTCATTCAAATTGAAGTCCCCTACGATCACACAGTTTTTTCCCTACACATTATAGATAGGTGCATAAGGAGATGGTCATCTAGTTCCCTATTTTGATTTGGTAGTCTGTAGCAGCCAAGAATACCCCTGTTTTTATGGGAAGACTTGAACCACGTTGGGCCACCACTGTATTGCAGCTGGGTCCTTCATACAGTTTTTATAGTGTATGTAACACATAAGGCCCTAATCTTCCCAGCAAAAGTTACCATTGAGGGATGGTGATACAGCATAGTATTGCTCTAATTTTGCTGTTGCACAATGTGGTCTTACGTGTGTGGATACAATCAAACCATGTTAAAAAGATGATATGGAAATGTACTACAGCCTTTGTCTTTACAGTTCCAAAATGGGGTTATAACACAGTTTGATTTGGTGCTCACAGGCAAGACCAAATTGCTATGAGGTGGTCCCCTGATACTATAAATTATGTCTTTACTTCAGTTTCTCTAAAGCTGCATCTGTATACTCATTTCCTACAGTGGACTGGGAAATGAGTTTGGAAACAATGCTTAAAAACACTTCCAGCAAACTGATATCTAGATCAAATTTATTTCCCAGCCCGGGACAAAGCTGAAGTCAGCATCCGAAGATAATGGAAATGAACAAGCTTTGCAATTGGTAGTTTTAATGATATTTACTCTCCTGCTGGGACCAAGGAATCAGGGAATACAGATAGCATCATAATCCTGATCAGTTCTGCATCTCTCTTGGGAAGGGGATTGAAGAGTGGAAATATAACAGCATAACAGGGGAAAAAAATTATTCCTGCTATCCCTTTCTGAAGCTCAAAGCCTGATCAAGTATTTTAGATACCTTTCAATTCTGTTGCAGTTTTAAGAAGAAAACTATAGTATATGTTCCTGTGCTATTCCATTTCTCTCTGATGGTCACACTTGAGCACCAGGTTGACTGATCCAAACCACAAATTCCAGAGAGACAGGTGCAAACCATTTGCTTATATTACACAAAGAATGAGGACATCTGTTCCACACGAGGATGTGATCATTTTGATGGAAGCAACAGGTCCTCACCTGAGCCTATGGTCTAGTAAGACTTTGTAAAGAGCGCCAGGAGATAAATATTCCTCAAGGGCCATAAATTATGTGCTGTTTCTCTCGAATCCTTACAAGCTGTGTGCCATCTTCTATTCCTCCCCAGTTACCTTGCAACACAGTGTCACAAGACACCCACCCACACCCTTAGGATCTTACTGTGCTCTCCCTGTCTTAGCAACATGTGGAATTACGGGGGAGAAAAAAGAGAAAGCAAGTGGCAGCCTTGTGCTTTCATGACTATCGTAGACTACAAAGTCTCATTGGTAATCGAGAAATAAAATTACCATTAGTTGTGTGGGAAAACAGTTGCAGCCAGTTACTCCTGAAGATGCATCTCCTACTGCACTATCTTGTAGAGCTGAGTGCGCTTACTTTCCAATGTGTTTGCCTAGGATGAGGTGCTAGTACAGAAGGGTGGTTTTGATTGGATCACGAAGGGATCCTTGCTGAGGGCTGTTGAACCTTGCTGGAAAAACACTGATAGTGCCCACACTGGCAACCCCATTTTGTTGTGCTCTCTAACGTTACCAGATGCTCAGCGAAGAAGAGAATCAGTGTAATTGTTTTGTGCTTGTGTTATAGGTGGTGTGAGTCTGAAACTGCTGTTTTAAAACTACTGAACATTAGCTTAAATGTCAGATTTTCCCTAAATCTACATTGTTTGAATCATAGTCGAGCAAAGCTGTTTGTTTTTGTTTTTTAAAGGGATTCTGGTTGAAAATCATATCTAAAATGAAGGAAGCGGTTAATTACTTACCTGTGTTGCTAAGAATACCTGGAAAAATCTGACAAACTGAATTGACTTTTCAGCACTGATGCTGTTTACTGTCTGCATTTCTCTTAGCTTGGGTAATGAAAATAGACCAATCAGTTAACTTTAATTTGCAGTTAGTTTCATTTAACTTTATAGTCCTCATGCATTAGCACAATGCTGCAGTGTGTGGCTTGCAAGCACTATAGGGGAATGTAACAGAATAAACCTGTATTCATTCAAATTATTAATAAATTCATGAACATATTTTATAGAAACCTAATAGTCATAATTTTTGTTTGTAAAGACAAGACCTAAATCTTGGACATAACTACTGTCAGGAAGTTTACTACACTAAGTTGAAACCACTCACTGTTATTTCTGTTGTGCTCTGTGTGCATCCGCTCATGTGTTGTTACTAAACAATCAGAAATGTCATGTCACAATGGTCTTGTATTACAAGACTTGAAGTTGTAGTAGTCTTTTCTGTTATACTGATCTTTTAGTTTCTAGGAATGAAGATCATTGAAAGTCCTTTTTGCATATTTGTGAGTATGTGGAAGGGGTTGAGTATTGCTTCAAAGTGCTTTGCTCAGTAGGAATGGGCTTAAGCATGTGCTATAAGTAAGCATGTTCTTCAGTGTATTGATGAATTGGGACCTCTCAGATTTTTCCTTGTTTGATTAACTAAGTAGTTCTTAAACTAGTTTTAATGCTGATATTTCATTTGTGATTTAAGCTGGGCTTTTTTCTCTCTCACACATTTCCCACTGGGAAGACAATGACACTCAGTCCAGGAGTATGTCTTCATAGCAAGCAGGATCCTGTGGCCACTACTCTCAGAACCTGGGTCTACAGACTTAAGTTCGCGGGGCTCATGCTACTTCGTTAAAAATTGGTGTGCAGATGCTCGGGCTGGAACTCCGGCTCTGAAGCCTGAAGATCTACACAGCTATTTGTAACTCTGTAGCATGAACCTATATACCCAGCTTCTGAGACTCACTGCTGCAGGATCCTGCTTGCTGCATAGCTGTACCCTGAGGGGCCAGCCAGTACCAAAGGTCCAGAATGTCAAGTATCTAGATTCAATACTATAGGATAATGGTGAACTCAGCAATGAACTTCTATGTAGAACTGGAAAGGCATGGACTAAATGGAGAGAAATGAGTGGAGCGATCTGTGATAGAAGGATGTCTATCAAACTGAAAAGGTCAGATCTACAAGACCACAATTAGGCCTGCACTTTTGTATGGCTCAGAATACTGGCACTGAGGAAGAGACAGGAACAGATCTTGAACACCTTGGAAATGAAAATGTTAACATGCCTGGATCATGTTCAGAACAAATGAATTAGGGGAAGTGTAAAAGTGGTACTAATTATAGAAAAGATGAGGAATCCAGGGTTAGATAGTTTGGGCATGTCTAAAAAAGATCTGAAGAATGTATAGGAAGCAGGATGTTAACTTTAAGAAGTGGAGGATAAGAGAAGGTTTGGAAACCCAGGTGTGGAGATTCTGAAGAACTGTTTCAAGACAGACTGTAATGGAGAAGGACTCAAAGAGCTGACCCCAAATGGATGGGACTAAGGCTAGAAGAAGACATTATTCCCACTAGGAAATATTTTAAAATGGGAGGAAAAGAAACATTTATCATCAGCTCCCCCTCACCCGCCCTTATCTTTGCCAGTTTGCAGAGGCATAGTGAGTACGTGTGCCAATCTGATCTGAAAAATGGAGCGAGTCCATGTCCCAAATTGGGGCTGAAATATTCTTGCTTCCTTTTTTGGAAGGCTGCTGGTTATAATTCTATAAAGCAGAAGCCTTATTTAAACCTGTAAACATTCTCGAAAGGTAGAAAACTATTTTGTGCATGCTGGTAAAATCCTTTGTTTTCTAAAGTAACTGAAGATGTGATATCTAAACTCCTAGCCATCGGATTATGTGGATATTCTTTTCTGGTAAATTGTCATTTTACAGTTACACTAGACCAGCCTGGGGTTTGGAGCAGCCAATAGTCATTGTCCTATTCTTGGAGAGAGCTTCTCTTCATGCACTTGAGAGGTACCAGGCCAGATTCTGATCTCAGTAACACTGACTGAAATCAATGGATTTATTTTAGGCTTACACTGATGTAACTGAGATCAAAATCTGGCTTTGTGGTGAATAAATTTGGAACAAATAAAGTGTGTTGTGGCCACTGCTGCTCAGGGAAGCTCTTTCATTTTGTTTTATCCAATCAAATAATTTTGGTTGCAGACCAATAACGCACGTGCATTCAGTTTGACTCCTATCCCCTGGCTTCTCTTTTCCCGCTGATAGTATGGTTCTTTTCATCATTGTATGTTTCAGGTTTTGTTATGGCCTGTTAGTTATCCACTAACTCCAGTGGTTCCTGCCTTGTGACATCTTTTTGTTACAGACCTGGATACTGCTTGTTACCCTTCCACATTGGGCTGGGATGAGGAAGGTGTTATAGTTTCATGGGAAGAGTTATATTTTATTTCAGCTCTAAAACTGACCATCCAGGGGCTGGTCATGCGTAGCCACACTCTCTGGGAAGCATGTTGAGTTAAGTGCTTAGCTCTTATGTAATGTTCTTCCATAGCTCAGATATGGGTGAGCATCATTGCTCTTCATCTTAAAGAGGGGAAAATTAAAACACAGATTGCAATTTTCAGAATTGCCCAAGCCCCATTGACTTTCACTGAGACTAAGGTACGTCTGAAATTTTTACCCAAAGTGATTTATCCAAGATCACATGACAAGATGGTGTCAGAGCCGAGAATGGAATCTAGGTCTCCCTTGCTGTGTCTTATGTCCTAGCATCTGTGCCATGCTGCCTGTCTCAAACTAGTTAATGCCAAGAGTCAAGAATTCTTTGCCATGGTATCAAGGGGCTGTAAGCAGAATTAATGTGATGAAATTAAAAACGGGAAAATGCCAGAAAAACACCCATCCTGATGATGAAGCCTATTAAAAACTATGGAATTGTCTCTCCGAGGAAGTGGTGGAAGCCATCGCACTGGGAAGACTGTTAAGCTTGACTGGAAAGAATACTAGAAAGTACACTGTGTGGCTCATGCCTGCATTGTTGAGAGAGGGAGGGGATGGAATAGAAAGCCTAATAGGACTTTTTTGTCAGTGTGTGACTGCTTTCACATTTCTCAGAAAATGACCGTAGTTAAATTCATTTATAGATTTGGGGCTGTGGCTTTTTTTTTCTTTCTGGAACTCATTCCAGCTGTCACCCGCTTGGTTAGTAGGGCTTGCTGTGTTATGTAAAGTACTTATTGAAATTTATAAATCGTGTGTATTCTGTGGAAGCTCGTTTTTAATCTCTAGCGTGTCCAAGCCTTTTTTCTGACTGTGCCGATCAATGCAGGCTGCATCTGATCTTCCCCTTGTGAAAAAGGGGAATGACTTTTTAAAAATGTATAGCTCAGCCAGCGGAGTTATGATGGAGCAAATGTGGAAGCGTGTGACCAAATGTGAATAAAATAGTTTAGGTTGTGAGAGTTTGGATCTGTGCTGCTATTCATTTAGAAATAGGTGACACTTCATGTGAACATTTGTTGTTGCACTGACTGTATTAGACTAGACTAACGAAATGTTAGCTTGTAGCGCGAGTTATGGTAAAAGCGTTTGTTGCAGAAGGTTATATGAGACTGTGCTATAAACTGGTTGACCGAACAGGCTGAGCATGAACTCGCTGAGTGGGATGGGTTATGAATTAAAACCTGGAATCTCCCTTCTCTTTGGAAGGTCTGTTTTACAGATTTTTTAAAATACAGATTCCATGAGGCGCAGAAAATCTGTGAGTGGCCACTAAGGAAATAGTGGGGATAAAGAGGCAGCTATTCCAACAGTCATCAAGTATGCACAAAACTCAGGCATATTTAATCTTCTTCAGTCTGTGTATCCTGGCTCATAGTAGAAGTTTTTGGGGAGTCAGGGAGAGGGGGAATACTTCAGATTGATTGACAGTCTGACACAAGGAGATTAATAATCTATTCTGTGTCCTCCAGCTACTCCTTCACTCACATGACCATGTGAAAAAGTGCCAGCCGAGTTTGGAAGTCGATGGGATGTTTGTTTTGTTGGAAGATGTGAGGTCTCTTCCTCCCCAAGGGACTGCCCAGCTGTCAGCCTTGGACGCTTGTCATAATGCTGTGATTTGCCTTTTGTTTTCCAGCCCCGTGCTTTAATTATTAAGGAAATCTGCTCACTTTGGTCTAGACCGGAATTCTTTGCATCCAAGAACTTTTCTTATATATGGTCTCTAAAAGTGACTCTCTACCTGAAGTAAGCAGTAATTAACGAGACTGCTAGGCCTACTAGATCTTTTAGTGTATTAACATGAATGAATGCTATGTGAGAGAGGGACTTCTTTTAGAAGAGATGAGGTAAGTATTTCACCAAATATCTGACTCAAAAGAACTGCAGCAACTGTTGTTTATATAGTCTGTTTGTGGGTATCTACCCCAGTACAAGGGTGCTATAAAGAAGCAAGTAGCCGTGTTGTTGATCACAATGGAGATTTGTACTACAGTAGAGCCTTGCGGCCCCAGGCAAGAATCAGGCATCACCGTGCGGGACACTGTGTGGATGTGGATAGGGAACAACAAAAGAGAGCTCCTACCCCAGAGAATTTATCACATAGGTCTATGACAGGACACCACTGATGAATGAAAATCAAAATGGGAGCGCTTGGAGCACCAGGGGACAACAAGGTAGTAATAAAGTGAGTTCTTGCAGAAGAAGCAGTAGTCTCAACTCACCACCTGCCTTGTCGTTGGCAGCTGACAGCATTCAGTCTGCATCACGGCAGAGGTAAGTTATGGAGGGATCTGACTGGCTGAATGGCTTGGTAATGCGTTTTAAAGTTTTTTCACCTCCCATCATTGGTTCTAGCCCAGAATGTTTGTGACTGAAAAGAGGGCTCAGTGCTTTACAAATACAGTGAGATATAGTCAGTGCCCCAAGATGTTATCTCACTTGGAGAGGTACAGTGTGGATATTTAAGGGATTTTGCTGTACAGTTGAAGCTGGCATTTCCAAGAGATGGAAACCAAGGTAAAAAGAAGGTGATTGTTCCAAGTGTAGGGAGCAGCAAGCAAGACAGGATAAAGGCCTCTGTCAACAGGGGGCAGAGAGAGAGTAAAGGAAATCATTAAGGAAAAGGGAGAGTGGCAGAGTGGTGCTGATAGGACTTCTGCTGCACACCCCAGTAGAAGTAAAAGCCTGAGTGACTGTGACAGAGAACTATTTTGTATCGATTTTAAGCCCCAATAGGAGAGAATGTGAATAGGTTGTGCTACACTGAGTATCGGAACATAACATTGTCTTGCAGAGAGAGTTTTTAGACGTTCAGAAGTCCAGACAGGATATGCCTATCTCTGTGTCAGGTATGTATAGTTGAAGCCTGTTAGCTTTGTCTTACATTTCTTTCAGCTATTCTTAGTAAGTTAGCCCCAATGTTCTTGAATAGGCATTTCATTTGTTTGTGTGCTCTGTGTGTCTCCCATTGTAAAGTTCTGATAGCTAATGAGTCAAAAGATACCCAGGGAGCGGGGGATGGAGGGGGGTGTTCATCTCATGTGTATAGCATGTACTGTGTGATCTGTGCTGGCTTAAGCCATACTTGTAAGGTCAGGGAGACTCTTTGATGATTCCTATTATTATAATCTCCCAGTTTAAAAGAAAAGAAGAAAAAAAGGCCAGCCAACAGTTTAGATTGTTCAGTAGTCCCATTCTCCCCAATCCCCAGGCTTGTGGAAAGTTATCAGTGAAGGTTTGAGGCATACTCCCCAGAATAACTTCTCACAGATGGTGCTTGCAAAAATGTATTCTCAAAAAAACTAGTCTTCTAGACTTCGGTACTGTACGTTGCAGTTGCTTTTAATGTTTTGACAGTGTCATCTGATGGTCTGAAAATAAACAAGTAACTTGGTATCTATACATAATCAGATTTTGACATCACTGTGGACTGGGACTGAGAGCAGGACTTTTGTGGGGCACTGTAGCCTCACTCCAGTATCCTGATTCATGGACAGGACCGAGCAAATCCCCTGCTAGGCCTCAGTCACATTGTAATTGGAGGTGAAACTACCTTGGATTTCCTGCCTTCCTGTTGAACAGTCCCTAGTGGGAGGCATTTTCCTTCCTATCTGAGGTTATGGTACATCCCACAGCATAAATTGCACTGCTTGCACCATATTTGGGGGGAGCAGCTCTTTCATCATAGAACCACTTCTTACTGATGATGTGTATCAGTCACCTCCAGCTGTTTGCTGTCTGTTTATTCCAGGTGTTTACCAGTCTGATGATGTAACTCACTTTGGAGTAACTCCAATCAGTGCAGCATCCTGAGTTTGATAAGGGGAGCTTAATGGGCTTGACAAGATCAAAGTATTTTCATGGTAAAATGATTATAGCTTAATTTTCTGTTTCTTCCTTTTTTGTCCCTATTAAAGCAGGCCTGGAGCATTAAAATATGTATCAGCATTACACAAAAAGGAAGGAAAAACAGGGCTTCAGATATGCTTTTTCTAAATTTCTCAGTTGTTTTTTGACCTTTTAGCATTTTATATTTTTTGTGAAGCAATATGATTTGACTTCTTGATCTACTATATGAATATACTTCCCAATAGCAAGTATTTGGCCTAAGAAAGTAGGCTTAATTAGGTGTATAGATATCTTTGAATTTACCCAGTCCAAATGATTATAATAAACTGTGTTAATACTACAGACTCTGAGCATGTATGTATCTATCTTGCTGACTTGTACCAACATGCTGAGGTTACTGAATTTTTGTCAGTTGTTGAATAACGTTTTTACCTCCACATACCCTAAAGCAACCGGACCTAACTTAATGAAGTCTGGATTTTAGCCATTCTCCGATGTAATAACAGTCACAGCACATTCACGCCCCACTCGTATGTAATATCCCCTCTACACAGCGTTTAAAACCTTCCTTTCCACTAGTGTTGGTTCATTTTGTAAATAGCTCCCAGCTTGTTTCAAAATCATGTTTCTAAAAGTTTGGAGTGATTCCCAAATTACTGTTCCCCACTTGCATCTGAGAAACTCCAGCTGGCTGTAGTAGTAATGGTCAATCCATGATCATTACTGATCAGGGAAGGGGACCTGAACAAAAGATTTCTTGGAGCTTCCTGCATCACAAAAGGGAGCCAGGGAGGATGTGAGAACTGGTATTTTCTTGGAAATGTAGAACAGTTTTCTCCAGATCAAGGGCATTGCACTCCCCATCCTTGTCTTGGGCATCACCCAGCTGGAGCTCGACTCCAAGGCCTGCTCTACCCTAGAAAGGGTTTGCCAGTACAGTTTATACTAGTTCCTCAACCAAAATAAACAATACTGTCAGAAGGACTTTTTTGCTGTATAATTGCATCTATACTAGGGATTTTTGCTGGTATAAAAATGTCATGAAGAATCATACCCCTAACTGACATTATTGTACTGGCAAAAGTTTGTGGTATACTCCTGGCTTGCGACGCCCCCCTCCAAGCTGCTGCCATGTGAACGCCAGAAAGAAAGGCTTGGAACTAATTTGTGGCAGCAGGGGTGGGGTTGGGTGTATGCTGAACTAATCCATTCTACAATACGTGGTAGAAGTTTGCAGCAGCTTGAAGGTTCTCTGCTGTGCTTGGACTAGCTTGAAATTTTGGGTTGCTCTTTCTATTGAATACTAGCAGTATAATGTGCCACTTCGTACAGGGGGCCTTGAAACTCAGTTTTCATTGCGAAGACCAGCTGTCGGGAATCTTTCCCTTGAGGCAGCTGAAGGCATCACAGACACCTACAAATGTGCAAAAAGTGAAAGAAAAATGGTCCCATCTCTGCTTTGTGCGTGTCACCAGCTGCTGTCGGGGGAAACACAGCCTTGTACTCTGAACTTGTTAGGTAAAATAATGAAGAGGAAGGGTAGTTTATAATTTTTTTAAAGTAGAAGTATTTGTAATTGTAACCTCAGTATACTGTTCCCCATAATCATTGTCCTGTGTGTCGTCTTATGATTTGGGATCGTTGATGTTTTTTATTTATTAGAAAAAATTAGCAGATTTACCTTTGTTCTTAAAAAAATTAAATCAATAAATAAATCTGGCATCCAGTAGGTATTTGAGCCAAGACAAACACCTGTCAGGGATGGTCTAGATCAGTGCTTCTCAAGCTATCTGATGGGGGGACCGGCAATTTTTTTTTCCAATGTGCGCGCAGACCAGCAGCCAATGGCTTGCGGACCAGGCCACCACTCTGGTCTAGGTAATACTTTGTCCTGCTATGTGTGCACGGGACTGGACTAGATGACCGCTCGAGGTCCCTTCCAGTCCTGTGATTCTATGACTTGCAAAGCAGCAGGCAGGCTACGTGAACAGAAATGTATTGAGAGGTAGAAAAGATGTCTTCTGTCCTCACCATGCCTTTGGAAGGCAGGGAAAATGCATGTTACAGAAAAGAATGTGGGGACCCTATTGCACAAAGCTTTGGAATGAGAGTGCTCCGTATGCTCCATAAGATTTGTATTAAGGAATGACCATTTTTGCCCTCTGCCCATGTACATGAGGACCACAGATGTCAAGAAATGAAATAAACGAGAAACTCATAATGGGTGCAAAAAACAGATGGCTTTTATCTGCAAGATTGAACCTATTTTTTCCTTGTATCTTTTTTTCTCTTCTCCTCCAGAAGCCCTTCAGAGGCCAGTAGTATCCGATTTTGAGCCCCAGGGTCTGAGTGAAGCAGCCCGTTGGAACTCCAAGGAAAACCTCCTGTCTGGTCCTAGTGAAAATGATCCCAATCTTTTTGTTGCACTATATGATTTTGTGGCGAGTGGGGACAACACTCTCAGCATAACTAAAGGTAAGAGATCTCCAGGGGGTGCTTTAGAGCATCTGTGACAAGGAACAAGAAAATGAAGTCAGTCAGGAATATCTGAGTTCATAATTCCTATGAAACACATCAGTGTAACCATTGTAGTGGAAATTGTCCTAAAACAAATGAAGGCACAAGGAAAGAGCCTTTTAAATGGGGTAGTCTGCTTAAAGTTTGGATTGGGGGAAGAAAATTATATACTAAAATTAAGCCCTTCAATGGAAGCCAGGATTTAAAGCTGAATTAAACCTTAACTGTACTTTTAAAGTACTTTTTAGAGTATGGTCTGTAGCTTTATAACTGTTTCATTAAAATGCAGCTCTTCTCTAAAAAGTGACTATATAAAAATATCCCCTTCTCACTCAGAGGTTCTATACCATGTGTGTACTTGAAACCACATCTGCTTGCCTTACTAATCAATAAGTTTTTACTCCTTTTTCTCCCACCTGTTAGCCCTGCAGAGCCTATGTAGCTCAGGTAGAGTTTGCTGGATTCTATTCTGGTTCATGCATTAGCAAGAGAGTTGTTAACTTTAGGCCTTTAAATATACCAAGGCATTTAAGCACATATGTAACTTTAAACATGTGGGTAGTCCCATTGGCTTTGATGAATATACTTGTGTTTAAAGGCACGCACATGCCTAAGTTCTCTGCTGAATTAGTGCATATGTTCTGATTGCAGAACTTTGGATGGCGATGTGTGAGCCAGAAGGCACGTAGCTTTACTCTCAGATCCCAGGTTTGCCATGTCTAATTATATTTTGTTTTTATGTGAAGGTGAAAAGCTCCGTGTCTTGGGCTACAATCATAACGGGGAATGGTGTGAGGCCCAAACAAAGAATGGGCAGGGCTGGGTACCAAGTAACTACATCACCCCAGTGAATAGTTTGGAGAAACATTCCTGGTACCATGGACCAGTATCGCGCAATGCCGCTGAGTACCTGCTGAGCAGTGGAATCAATGGCAGCTTTCTGGTGCGAGAGAGTGAGAGCAGCCCAGGACAGAGGTCTATATCACTGAGATACGAGGGAAGGGTGTACCACTACAGGATAAACACTGCATCTGATGGAAAGGTAGGAGTTAAACCTCGCAAATTGCAAAGGAAAAATCATTCTGTCCACTTCAACTACTTGATGTAGAAAGGGCCCAGTATAGCTCCCACTGAAATCAACTGAGGGTTTGCCATTGACTTCAGCAGGAGTAGAATCAGGTCCTAGATACAGACCTACAACATCTAAACAAAGAGCACTTCAGATGATGATATAACCATTTGTCAGCAGAGCTTTGGGAAAACGTGTCTCCTTTTAACAAGCCCCTAACAGGTGTTGGTATGTCTCAGTCGTGAAAACCTTGGGCCAGATTAATCCTGATGTAACTCCATTAATGTCTTTAGTGGAGTTATATCAGGAATGAATTTTGCCCCAGAGGTTCAAGTAGCATAGTTTGGGCTTAAAATGACACTATCAAGTTAAAAGTCATGTCTTTTAAAAATAGTCTCTTTATCTGTGTTACTAACAACACTTCAGGTTATTGGAACCAAAATAATTGTAAAGCTATCATGTTCTATCATTACAGAAACAAGGTGGGCGAGGGAGTATCTTTTATTGGACCAACTTCTGTTGTCAAGACAGACAAACTTTCAAGCTTACACAGAGCTCTTCTTTGGGTCTGGAAATCCCAGTTAAATGACGCTTTTAAACAAACTGGGAATCCCAGACCTGAAGAAGAGCTCTTTGTAAGTTCAAAAGCTTGTCTCTCTCACCAACAAAAGTTGTTCTGATAACCCACCGTGTCTTTCTGATATTCCAGGTCCAATACAGCTACAACACCACTAGATGTGCTATCATTGTTTGTTGCTTTTTGCCTTCTGTTCTTCATTTCATCTTGGATAATGAAAGGAAGGTTTAGCACTGTAGTTTCACTTTTGTATTGGCCAGTTTCTTGTCTCATTCACTTTCAGGTTTTTGTGCACTAGCAAGTGCTACTGTAATCAGCTTGTGAATGCTGCAGGGAAACGTTTGTTTTAAAGTGTTATTTTCCTTAGGGTTTTTGTTTGAATTTCATCAGAACATTGGGGTTTGGAAAATGTTGTTTTTAATTAATCTAAATTTTAAGCCCTATTGGATTGTGCAGTGTTTCTTTAAATCTAGTCTAAATTGGACGTTGCAGTACGGCTCGGGGGGCATGGCTATTGCTGTTCTCCATGAGGCCCTTTCTGCCAACATCTAGTAATTTAAAGATCCCTTGCCATTTAAAAATACATACATTTTAAAAAATCAGCCACAAGGGGTTCCATGGTCCTGGTCCAGGCCAGCGTTCCTTTGCCCAGTAAGGGCCTGTTCCCATTGACATCAATGGCAAAACTCTCTGATTTCACTGGTGCAGGATCAGGTCAGTAAAACCTGATGTACTTAATGGCTTCTCTATTTGTCTAACTCATCACTGTGTAAAACCATTTAAGACACTTCAAGTATGGAAGAAGCTTATAGAAAAGCAAATGTTCTGTAATGAAAATGCTTCTTAGCTGCTTTAATTAAAAGCTTTGTAATTAGGGTAATGTTGTAAGGTTTGTCAAGGCAATGTATAGGTACTGTGATCTCTTCCTTTTCCCCCTGCTCTTCTCTCATTCAGGATGCAGCCAGGCTCCACATGGTTGAAATTAGCAAAGTGAAATGGTCTGTGTTATGTACTTAGAGTTTATCTATATAACACTGTTTGTGGCAAGCTGGGGTTTCAATCCATTTCAGATTAGCCTGCTGCCAGCTATGTGTCCATGTGGATCTGTGCTGCCGCTGTAGCGCTCTTCGTTCTACCACGCTTTGAAATGGGAGTGGATTAAAGCATACTAGGAACTTTTTTATTGCATGGCAGGCTCGTGCGAGGTAGATTTATGTCCCAGCTTGCCATGAACTAAGGATATGTCTACACTGCATTGTAAGCCTGGGTCTGTGGAAACGGGCTTATAAACTCAGTGTTTCCAAGCCCGCACTTGAGCGTCCACACTGCATTTTAAACCTGGGTTATAGTTGCTGGACCTGGGTGTCTCAGCCCTGCTAATGTGTCCATACTGCACTTCTCAGACCTTCTGATTCAGGTCTGCGGCTTGAATTGTGTCCACACTGCAAAATGACCGGGCTTGGACCAGAATCACAGAGGGACTCGGGCTCTGATCCTCCCACTTTCCATAGTGTCCTAGAATCTGGGTCCTTCGTGCTCGTATTTGGACAGAAGCGGGGCTTGGGCTCCAACCTGAGTCTGAGCCTGCAGTTAGTATGCAGTATAGACGTACCCTAAATGTTCATATAGACAAGCCCGCTTAAGAAAGTTAAAGGATGGTCGGGAATATTATACTTTCTCTGTGTCTAGAAGTTTAATGTTGCTTCTTTCCAAATTGGTATTGGGGATGTGTGTTGCTTGCTTATGAAGATGTTGAGCCAGATCCTCATATGTTGTAAATGAGCATAGCTCCATGACCAATTAACTGCAAGATGTCATGCCACGTGATCCCCATTGTAGCATTTTAAGGATTTGGTACTTGGAAGCTTGCATCTTGGCAGTGCTGTTTATCCCAGGAAACAATCAAGCAGAGCTCAGGTGATCAGCTTACAACTATACTACGCAGGTTAATGGTTTCTTTTCCCCAGAGTTGTTCTAATCAACATTGTTGAGAATAGGCACAGACAAGCAGAATTCATTAAAACAAACCTGTAGCTGAGAGTCACATGAAATCCAAAAGCTATGGCGGGGGAGGGGAGACGGTAATGTGGTCTCTACCAGGGACAGAGCTGATGTCCAAGTCCTTACCAAGTGAAATACTGGACTGGCCAGGCCAGACGCTTGCATTCTGAACTGCTGGGTATCAAACTGTATTAACTGCTCTGCAGTAAATCATCCCTCTCCTAAAGAAAAAGCAAATGGCAAAGCCCTTCCCCTCAGCTCTCTGGGCATCTGGGGCCTTCTCAGCTTGCTGTATCATTAGTCAGCCCATCTGAGTAATTTAATACTGCAAGCGCCACAGTTGGGATGAATGGCGGTGGTGGGATCATATCCTGTGACTGAGTGAACACAGTGTCAGGGGAAGGAGGTATTACAAAAATGTGCGGAACAACTGCTGCTTGGCATACAAATGTGCCTTGCATAGCACAGCTTTTATTCATCTTTTTTCCAAAGGAAAATAGAAGGGTATAGGAAAGGGTCAGATAGAGATGACTACTTTTTAATTTTAGCACCATTTAAATCAAACCCACTGGTGTTCAACAGCTTAGAAAATAAGATCTTCAAGAAGTTTTCTCTCTACTTTCCACTTCACTGGCTCATCTTCACCCAGACCACATCTTCTTTACTTTAAGGAAGGTATTAAAAGTGTTCTTTCTTGGCTGGTTGGCCCAGGGCAGCCAGGTTCAGGGTAAGCTCCTTCCGTACTCCAGAGAGTTTGATTTTCCTAGTTTGGATGCACTTGAAGCCAAGTCTTCCTATTCAATAACCAAATCAAACAAACAGCATTGTGGAGCTGGCTTTAAAATCTTGTCATTCTCAGCATATAGGGTCACAGGACTGTGCATCTTATATGGTTCTCTCTGTTTCCTCTTGGACTTCCCGTGAGTGACCTTGATGGAAACCCATCACTGAAACCCTGATGCTTTTATCATGACTACCTGTGCACTTTTCCTTTTGCGGTGATGTTTATATATTTTAATTTTGGTTTTGCAGTTGTGGATGATGAAATCTGTTGAGGTTAAGTATGCATCAGAAAGCAGGGGGGGTCAGCCCTGGAATCCATTGAGACCTTCCTGGGAGTGGGTGAATGTTAAAAAGCCATAGCAGAGAAGGGAATGCAGTTTGGTGACACAAGCTGCAGAAGGGCAGCTAATCTGTGCAGGCAGAACAGACAGGAGACCTTTGAAGCAGGGCCAGCATCACAGGTTTTCTGAGGATCTACAAGAATTGTCCGGGCAACGTATCAGCAGTGCAGCCAGCAAACAATTTATATGAACGTTCCATGTGACCCTACACATTGCAGAAGCCTAAAATCCATTATGTCTATACAAGGACTGCTGTCAGCAGCAACGGAGGGTCCCTGGTGCAATTTCTTTGACAAACAGGTTGGGTGAATATTTGGGGAAAGAGGTCTGAGGAAGAGAGAGGTAGCTGTGAATATTTGGTCAGAATGTTTATGTGGCTTATTGCATAGCATAGCCATTCGTAGCTGCTGTTTGTTTCATTTTCTTCTGATGCATGCCACAAATTCCAGATGTAGATTTGAACACATCAGCATAATTCTGGTTTCCATTAGTGCTGATGGGAAGTAAGGCGTTCAGGATTGAATTTGGGATTTGAGCATCAAGAGGATAGAAAAGCCCCGTCTACGGAAAAGTTGTACTGTGAAGTTTTTGTTTGGGATCCATTCATGAATAGTAAATTTTGTGCATGCAAAAATGTGAGGAAGTGTGGTCTTGGGATCTGAGGTGAGGACAGAGGAATCTGAAGATCTATTTCCTGCTTTGCTGTGGACTCTCTGTGTGACCTTTGGGAAGTCATTTTAACTTCTGTGTATCACTTTCCTCATCTGGATGTAAAGAAACACTGTACGATCCAATTTGGCCTAAAATTTAGATTAATTAAAAACAATATTTTCCAAAACCCAATTCCAATAGAAAGGTAAAATGGGCCTATTATCTGCCACACAGGAACATTGTGCAGTTCAAATCCTATATATGAAGTGCTTTGAGACTGTAAAATGAGAACCAACATATAAGACCAAGATCACCGTTTTTTAATGCAAAGGGATATCAGCACACTGTATGCCAAAGGGATCTTGAACTATCGTCTAAGTACATTCTTTGTTGCACCCATCAATGTGGTATCTGAACGGTTAGTATCAGAGAAGTTGCTTTCATACAGATACTATCTGCTTAAACCAGTGGTTGTAGTAGCTTGGAATAGTTGATCAAGGAGTCCTAGTCCAACTAGGCTGCTCCACTGACAGCTAGCTGCTTCTTGCTGTGCTGCATTGCATCATTTATGTTGGTTCATTTTTCTGTGTGTGGGCCAAAAGTGCTTTCACCTCGTCGATTATGAAGGTTTTTTCACACTTCACTGAAGAATGTTGTCTTGACTTTTGTAGGGGGTTAGAAAATGTCCCCTTTTTGAGCCAACTCTGCCTCCTATAGATACAAACTTCCTGCATGAGCCTTACCAATGGCAAAGGCAGCTAAAGAAAAGGAAGAATAAGGGAATGTAGATCTCCACAGTTCATTGTGCAAAACTCCCCAGCTCAGAATGTCTATATGCATCCATTAGTCATTGCGTTATCCCCTGAACGGTTAATTTTGTGGCTTCAGTTCAAGTGGTTTTATAGAAAGACTAGCAGTTGGGCATGCATGTATGCCTCTCTTCCAGTAGCTCAAAGGATATTTTCCTCAGAGGAAATGCCATTTTAGACAAGGATTATGGCCCCGTATCAGTGGAGGAGGGTGTCCCTACAGCACAGTTATTTTCTAGGCTCCAAATTTTGCATAGATGTTACATTTCCCAGAAACTTTACAGAGGACAAGACTCCTGGAATTCTTGTTTAGCCTGAAAGATAATAGATACAAAGGGCTGCAACAGCATAACGTATTTGTGACTCATCCTGTGGTACAGAGACAGACAGACAGAACATGGGGCCATCGCTGCAGATTACACATTTCAGTTTTGCCCTCTGGGTTATGCTGTGTCTGGTTGAGCTTTTACCTTTTTTGCATTGTTTCAGATAAGTCCCTGGAGCACTGGAAGCTTCTGCCCATTGTGACTAACCTTAAGGGTTACTATATGTATTTAACCATTTGGCTGACCCGTTTGTGTGTTTCATGAGATTTTGGGGCGGGGGGCCAGGGGTTGGAGGAATGCTTCTCTTGCACTACAAGGCTTCCTCATTTTATGCAACTGGTGTCTGGTTTCCCTTCTCCTTATTCCCTATCTCTTCCCTCTCACACCTTTTTCTAACTCATTCAGACAAACATTCTGTCATCTCCAGTCCCCAGCCCTCCCTTGCTTGGGTGCACTGAACCAAACACAGATCCAGAAAGCCAGAGCCCGCACAGTGCGATTGGCAGGGCTTAAACTAGAGACTATGCTACGCCTCACTTTCCCCATCTGATTCTCTTCAGCTTCCCTGCTGCAGATGCATCTCCCTTGTTTGATAGGCACACTACTGCTCCTCCTTCGGCTTTGAATTGACTCCATGACAAGGCTACATCCTTCAATCGAAAAGAGGAACTCTGCCACCTTCAGCCTGTTGCTTCCAGCGCAGACCAATATGCTGGTGCAGTGAAATGTTCCCCCTCTCTACTTTGGGGATTATCGGCATCCTTTTCCCATGTTACCAGCTTCTATGAGCCCAAGGAGTATAGAGTTGGGTTGGAATTTGAACACTGGGAATGCAGTGTGTTACTCTTGAGTCACTTGCCCAGCATTATTAAGGGATTTTTAGTTTCAAAATGCATCAGGCTTGCTAAATGTGTAAGAGACCTAGAGAAAGGCATGTGCAGCATACTGTTAGTGTTCCACAGAAGGCTCACGTTCAGTGGCAATGATCTTACATCCGTGTAGCATCTCTCATCCAGACAAATCTGAAAGTGTGTTGTTGCTCTGCAGTGATCACTGGATTGGAACAGCCCAGCTGTTTAATGCCACACAGCAGCACTACACAATCTCATAGCACAAGAGTGAAGAGGCATATGGTGTCCTACTGAAACTTCAAAGGGAATTTAGGCAGGTAGAATGTCATTACCCAAGTAGAAATTTGGTCAGGACATTGGGGCTAACAATTCCACTTCTCTGAAAAGCGAATGGGATCTTAAATGACCACAAGTGGCCAGGGCCTCCTTTGAAAGAGAGCACTTCCAACAGCAACAGGGTGATCCGCAACACGATTCAAGGCCACTGGATCCATACTGACTCAGAGGAAAGACTGTTGCCTGCTCAGTCATCTGCATCAGAGGTTTTCCCATCCGAGCGTTGGTCATTCTCAACTCTGCTTAGCTTGGGAGATCTAACCAGATGGCAGCTGGAGGTGGTGTGTCTGCCGGCCTACTGTAAGCAACAGTAAAACAAAAACAAACTATAATATCAGGAAAGCAAAATATAATGTGTCTGCATGTTAAAGCCGTTTTATCAATACCCTATTTGTGTTGTGTGAATGAACCCACCCTCTCTCTCTCGTGGTTGCTTTTCAGCTGTATGTCTCCTCAGAGAGCCGCTTCAACACTTTGGCAGAGTTGGTCCATCACCACTCGACTGTAGCAGATGGGCTCATCACCACTTTACACTACCCAGCACCCAAGCGCAACAAGCCCACTATCTACGGAGTGTCTCCAAACTATGACAAGTGGGAGATTGAGAGAACTGACATCACCATGAAGCACAAACTTGGAGGGGGCCAGTATGGAGAGGTATATGAAGGAGTCTGGAAGAAATATAACCTTACAGTGGCTGTGAAGACCTTAAAGGTAGGAACTAAAGCTTCTATTCATAGCCTTCCAGTTGGAACGCAAGTTTTATGCTACCCCTTCTTAAGCCTGGCTATTGGATAGTGGTCTCTGTCTGTCTTCCTCCGTCAGGGTCAGATAATGCAAATTGTTGGAAATCCTTCCTTTACTTACATCTGGTCTAGAACATCTGTGGCTGTTAGTTAAGTGCATTTGTCTGCCTCTTCTAATTATTTTATGTTTATATGAGAGTTGGACCGTTTGTACTGTTAGAGCCCTACAGATCTGTGGATATCCACAGACTAGATTTTGTATCTGCACAGGGCTCTATGTATTGTTTTCCAAGGCTCCATCTACACAACAATTACAACCAAGTCAGGGAAGCTGCTTACAATGTTGTTCTGACTTGTAATATAGGCAGGACTTCATTGTGTCCAGTAACCAGGCTAAAGCCTGGGATATGTGTGTTTCTCACATTTTTGGGAAGGAGAGCTGCAAAGGTGAGGTGTCACATAACTGACACAAATTGATAAAGGTTACTGTGGGATGTGAAACAGGCAATGTAATTTAGAGATCATGCTTCACTGGTACTTCAGATACCTTAATTGTTCTAGTCACATCATGTGCCTTTCCCAAAAGACGAGCTCCTTGTGCACCTAGAAAATAGGCATTTCAGTAGCTGTTCACTGTTAAAAGATTTAGGATGAGGGGAAGGAACTTTCTGGATTAAGTATCTACAACCAAAATAGATTAGACTCTTAGTGGCTTGGACTGGAAGTCAGAGAATCAGGTTCTGTTCCTGCCTCTGCTGCTTAGTCTCTCTATGCCTTGGTTTCCCATCTGTGAAATGGGGATAATACTTACCTAGCTCACAGAGGCATTGAGGTTTGATTTTGTAAACCAAAAAAAAAAGCTCATTGAGATCCCATAGTGCCTTCCATCCACATAGCGTAAACTCTGACTATTAGGAATTCAAACGCAAGCTTCAGACCATGCCATCATTGCTGGAGTTGCAGTGTAGTGTGCTGGTACGGAAACAATAACAAATGAAAGCTTTCATGTTGGAAATCATGAAATGGAGAGGAATGTATATATGCTTTATGTCTGTGAATAAAAATGCGTCCTGGACCTGGGGAAAGTGATCTCTCTATTTTTTTTAACCCCTTGAATTCTGACTACCAGAATATTCCTGGGTTGTTATGGTTTCAGAAGATGATCATTTGGGCACTTAACTGTTTTTATAACACTCTGTTTGTTATTAAGTGTTACTGTTCCCCACTTGGTTTCATCCAAAGAAAAATAACACTTCAAGTCCCCTTTCCTCTTTATTCTATGGAGAGAGTGACACCTAGTGTTAAAGTGTGATTATATCTCGTTTGCAGAGGAGAATGCTGGGAAGAACTCTTCCTTGATCCCCATAGTGTTGCTAGAATAGGGATTTGACAAGCAGAATGAAATGTCTATTTAAAGGAATAATGAGAGACCAGTTGTTTTCCTGAAACACTGAGTTTATTGTAGCCATCTGCAATCTTGCTGGTGATGTGGTATTTGAGGGTTAAGGGGCATTTCAAAGATGTTTTTCCCCCCTTACCTCAAATAATTTTGCATTCCTTTCTTGTTTGCTTTGATGAAAACCTCTAGCAGCAAAGGCACAGTGTATTATTCCATAAAATCTCCGTGTTTGTGCGTCAGAAAAAGCTACCTTGATAAGGACCGTGACTGTTTCAGATACTCCAAGTAAATATTTTATGACTGAAAATGGTTCATAATGTAATCCAGAGCAATACTCTCCCATGGGAAATATTCGAATACCCTAAAAGAGACTGAAGAAGCACTGTAATCTGAAATTATGCACACTAAACCATACTTAAAAGCAAATTCATAATTCACCTTCTTTTAAATCCATCAGTCTACTGTCTGACCGATGGGATTATGCCTATCTTCAAAGTTTCAGGGAATATTGTAATACCTCACATTTATATTCCAACGCCAGCAGGAGGAGCCACGTGTTCAATGGCTTCTTTAGGGAAGCCCAAAGCACTCGTTTTATTGTCCTTTAAAAGACTATTTTCCAAAGCTCTCTTGCTTTTCCTTGTCTCCCTCGATGCCCCAGATCTGCATATTAGAAATAATAATGAAAAGAAAAACTAGGGGAAAAATGTCCTTGGTTCTTCTGATATCCTTTGTGCTTGATGAATTATTTTCCTTGCATCTCACTGCAGCCCGTTTGTGACCCAGCCTCCTTTAAACTGGTTAGGAGTAGCTCTGAGCCTGCTGAACCAAGTACCACATATACTCGATCATAAGACGGTTTGTTTATAAACCGACCCCCCACACACACACACCCCAAGATGGATAAGTAAAAATGGAAAATTTCTACGACCCATTCATAAGTCGACCCTATAATTCAGGGGTCAGCAAACTTTGGATCCCGGGCCATCAGGATAAGCTGCTGGCGGGCCAAGATGGTTTGTTTGCCTCGAGTGTCCACAGGCATGGAGGTAAACCTAAGTAAACAAACTGTCCCAGTGTGCCAGCTGCTTACCCAGACAGGCCAGGACAGCAACCGGTGGGGAAATTTTTTGGGGGGAGAGAAGCTGGGGGTCAGGGGAGTAACCCCTGTGACCATGACCCCACCCCTAGCCCGGGACCCCCACACTCTCTCCCCATCCCATCCCTTCCCACCTTATCTGGGGAGGGCCAGGGGAGGATGTCTCTGGCCTGGCTGGAGCTGCTCTGACAGGCTGGGCGGCACGGCCACGGCCTGCTCTGGGGGGTGGGGCTGAGCAGCACGGCTGCGGCTTGCCAGCCCCAGAGCTGCAGCTGCTTCGGAGGCTGTGGGGAGCGCAGCATGGCCTGAAGCAGAGAGACTCTGGCTCTGCTGGCTGTGCTGCCTCTCCTTGCCCCCTCTGTTGTGGGGAGGGGCTGTGTCCCACCTTTCCTGCTCTATACCCATTGGTAAGCCGACCCCCTTCACTAGTACTTCCCTTTTTTACTAAAAAAAAAAAAAAATGGGCTTATGAACGAGTATATACGGTAGTTTATACAGAGAGAAAACAAGGGCCCAAAGTGACGTGTTCTGTGCTTCTATCACATATAATTGCATGGTGCTAGATAATCTGTTAGTGCTTGTGCATTTCTCACTAGCATATTCCACTGGAAAATCAAGGTATCCTAGCCAGAATGTCCTGTGTATTGAGTATTTTAAGACCCCAAAATAACAGAAGCTAGTATTGTTTGGGGTTGAAAGAATACTCACTAGTGAGCTGGCTATTCCAGTTTGGAATCAGTTTTAAAGCAATGAGAGGAATGTCATATCCTTTCAAAGAGCACTAACTCACTTCCTAGGTTTAGTTCTTACAGAGCAGCCTCTCAGTAACTGGACTGATGGTGAGCATTGCTATTGATCAAAAAGTGTTCTGTTTGTAATATAAGGTTATAGTTTTGATGCCATATGCTAACTAAAAACAAGAAATTTCAGTGTTAAGGCTGAGACACTTTCCTTATTTCATGTACTTGGGTATAGGAATGTCACACACAGATCTGAGATAACAGAAACACAATGTTATTGGTGGAGGATAGCTCAGGGAATGGATTGGCAATTGGAGACAAAGCTTTCTAACTTCTAGGCCATTAGTTTGAATCCAACCTGTTGCTGATCGTGACTAAAAATTATTGTCATGTGAGGGCACTTTCATGGCCCATTGTAAAGTGAGCTGATCATCTCAGTCCTTTTCATAGTGCAGAGATATCTAGTTTACATCTATCACGACTGACCTAATGAAATCCTTGTTCATTTCCTTAGCAGAGAGGCCAGTGATTTGAACTGGTCATGCAGCCTTAGGCTACCCTGATACCTCTGGAGGTGATCTCTTTAGGTCAGGGTTGAGATATATTACTGTGTCGTGCTGCTGACGCTGCTGTACCAGATCTGTGGTGTGATATAATTGAAATTGGATAAATCTGGTACCTTTCATGAACACTAGATTCTCAAACAAATAATTGTTACAGTAATTCTCTGTTTGTTTCTTTTCTGTTACCGCTTTCTTTGAGGGATAAGAGATTTAACACAAAGGAAAAACTGCCATCTTCTGTACAGAATGATCCTGGTGGAGTTTACATATCCAACATTAGATAAACAAGTATTTAGGATCATTCTGAAACTCTGATTAACCCAATTTCGTTTGCCAAAGGAAATGGTTTAAATTTCTGTTCCCAAGAACGTCACAGCTGTGTAATATTGACAGTGTCAGGAAACTACAGCTGCCAATTAAACAGTACCAATTCATAAAGGAACAGTAAATGATGGAGTGAAACTGTTTTAATAGAACTATCAGTGCTAACAACGAAATAGAGTACCAGCTAGGTCTACAGCATAAGCCATACCCATGTTATCAGCCTTACCAGCAGCAGCAAATCCCTTGCAATCCCTCTTTAAAACACTTCTTCTATGAAGCCTATCAGCATTAATCCACCAGTGAAAGAAACATTGATATAGAAAGAATAGTTGTATTTACAAGTATATTTTTGAACCACTTCGAAATGACCTTTTGGCCTTCCAGTGCACATTCGTTTTGGAATATATATTCCTTCAAATAAAGACAGTATCTTCCTTGTTTTGTGTAATTGCGAGCAACTTAATGACACTCAACAAATAATATGCAGCAACATCTAGCCAGAACATTTACATCACAGATTAGACTCTAAAAGCCAGGAACAAATTCATAAGCCATAAAACCTGCACTTTTCAGTTGTGAAGCAGCCACCGTCAGTTGTCACTGACCCAATCAACAGAGACGACTCTGAGTCCTTGAAATGGTGGTTCGTAATGGATGCAGGTAGCCTCAGGCATCTGCATGTGTAGCATTGTGCCTTTTGTTCTCATCTGTCTTCTTGCCTCATTCACCTCTTGTCACCCTAGTACTATTTCTTGTGGCATGAGCAAGTGCCGTCAGTCTTTTTCTAAAGATGGGAACTCTAAATGGGCTTCTCTAAGCAGATAATCTCCCTGCAGGAGAGGGGCCTACCACAAAAGGGGAAATAGTTATTTTGTGCCAAAAGAGGCTGATGGTATAAGAATGACAGTAGATCAGTTAAACAGAGGATCGAGCCCCACCCAGCAGCGTGATACAACTGCAGTAAGGAACAGTAGTTTTGGGACAGTCTCAGCTTACACCTTCAGTTTGCAGTGATTCTTCAGTCCACCTGCTAAAATCTGTTTCCACCTTGTGCATATTATCCTTGCTGAAGCTTTTCTTTTTCTGTTCAGGAGGACACCATGGAGGTAGAAGAGTTCTTAAAAGAAGCCGCAGTCATGAAGGAGATCAAGCATCCTAACTTGGTGCAATTATTAGGTGAGTGATAGAAATGCCAAGCAAAGGGATTTGAATTAAACCCTTGTGCAGCGATATGGATGTTAAGGAGCAGATAAGCTGCTTACTGTACCAAGGCTTCAGATACAGACACTTATTCTCTTGCAAAATTCACAATTTGTAAAAGTAGTACTTGATTTTAATTATCTTTTCTTCCTTGCATTTAAGATACAAGAGCCTAAAGCAGGAAATATAAAACAAACTGCTATCCGGTTTTTGGGAAACAACTCTTCTCCCCCCCCCCCACACACACTCTTATATATGTCCCAAAGGGCAGAATCTGCAGACATAAACAATGTCTCAATGTGTTCTAAAATGCTGTGTTCCACAGGGGTATGTACACGGGAACCTCCGTTCTACATCATCACAGAGTTTATGACTTATGGGAATCTGTTGGATTATCTGCGCGAGTGTAACCGGCAGGAGGTGAATGCTGTGGTGCTACTGTACATGGCGACTCAGATCTCCTCAGCCATGGAGTACCTGGAGAAGAAAAACTTCATTCACAGGTAAGAATGACACTGAGTGCTCGCCCACTTCTCAAACTCCAGAAAGCTCTTGAATTTCAGAGTGTAGCAACATGGGATCTAGGTGCATCACTTACACTAACTCCTTGATGTGTTGCATTCTGATCCGGGACACTGCACTTCAGAAGACACTGTACAAGAGGCATCTCAAGACAGCCATTCTGCCATGGTGGTCGTTCTTACCCACACATACTGTGAAGGTATCGCCATGTAAGGTGAGGTAGTTAAATTGGCCCCTCTGTCATTTAAAGGTACAGAGATTCCTAAAAATCATGGCTCTTGGTGAAATAGATCATCTCTCAGTCCTATTAAGCTAATGGTCAGCAGAATGACCTCTTCCCCAGAACTGTTGGCATTGCTATACTCATACTGGGGTTCCCAGCAAAGTCACCTTGCTGCCTTTTCATAGTGCTTTGATTTGTCCCCCTCCTTGTTTTCATCTGCTTTGGCGATTTTTTTCCATTATTGCATGAATTGCGTGTGTCTCTGTATTAAGCATCTTTGCAGTCTTAAAGTCTGGAGATGTTGACCTTTAAGTGTGCTGCAATTATGGTTAGTGCTTTGCATTCTTTGTCTGAAGAAATCACCTCCTAGCAATGTAATGAGACAGCCTGGATGGAGGCTTGAGAGTCTTTGCTGTTTTATTTAATACAACATCTTCTCCGTGGCACAGTTGTGACCTTTCCCACCCAATTAGCTGGAATATGAAATCTGTACATATGACTTCATAGAGACTTCACATGAGGATCATGTGTGAAATGCTAAAGGTTCCTTGTAAGACATATTTCCAGTGCTGCATGAGAACTGGGTTCACATGCTCCTGTCAATCAAAGTTAACATCTACTTGCAGCATCAGAGTTTTGAGCTTTCGATTTGCGCTGTTGTAAGATTGTCGTCCCCTCAACATGTAGCAAATGAACTTTACAAAATGTTTTGCAGAATCCCGTTTGTTTGCATGCTCTTGCACTTCATTTCCCATTATTGCTGATGACGCAAATATCTTCAGAAAACACAAGTTTTCTTCCTTATAATCTGCCACCCCTGCATCCTCTTGCCCAGTTATTTCAGAGTTGTTGTCATAGTCCACATCCATGGATTCAGATGATGGGCTGTGACCTCATTGAATGAATCAAGCAGGAGTAGGAATGGGGTTGTAAAGAGGAGTTTTTATTTAGACAAACATGGTAGAAATCAGTGTTGATATGGGGATAGTCAGACCACTGCCTCACAGCTTAATGGGCCTTTGGTAAAATGTACTGTTTTTTTTTAAAGTTCTGAGTTCTGCAAGCGACTTTTTAAAGAGTAAGTATCAGAGAGAGGCAGATCTTGCTTAGATTTGAAGTAGACTCTTTGTTTAGCTTTGTAGTGAAATCAGTTTCTAACATAACCTGACAAAATCTGGTAAATTTTTACAAAATCTATTACTAGCAGATATGCTTTCATGTACGTTCACGATTTTAAACACGCAATGCACTTTGACCATATTAACATTATACATGACCTAGTGAGTTGCAGTCGGTGCATCCCTCACTAGCTGGTATATAAATAGAAGGATGATTTCAGTCAATTGTTGCCCACTGTTCTGCAAATCAGAATCGTGTGTATGAGGCATGGGGAATTGTTCCATAATCAGATTTTCCTAGATTATGATTGTCCATGTTGACCACCTTTGACCATCCAGGTCATCAGGATACAGTTTTTGTATTCTGTGTCAAAGCCCTTGCCTGCCATCTAGGTGGTGGTAGAATTGGTGTACCTAGTGAGCATATTTTCAGAATAAAGGAGTGTTGTGTCCTGAGGAATGCACTAGCTGTTTCAGAACAACTTCATTGCAGGAAATACTGTTACACCCTGACACACAACTAGCCGGTGGAATTCATTGCCACAAGATATTGAGGCCAAGAATTTAACAGAATTAAGAGAAGAATTGGACATTTACAGGGGTAATAAGAGCATACAGGTTTATGATAGTAAAGTTTTTTAAAGAGATTTGAAAGGTTGAAGGCTTGAACCAGTTGCTAACTTTTAAGAGGAAATTTTCCCTGTGGGCCAGTTATTCCTTAACTATTTATGCAGAGATTCTTGCACCTTTGTCTAAAGCAGCTAGTGCTGGCCACTGTCGGAGACCAGTACTGGACTGGATGGACCTACTGGTCTGACCTGCTGTGGCAGTTCCTATGCGTGCCCATCCACATCAGAAAGAGAGATACTGTATTTTCTGTTGCTTGCATTTTGTACAGATATTTTTTTGCTTTTTACAAATGGTATTGTATACTTATGGTAAAATAAAACTTCTTTAGTACAGTATGAAAAAGCACTACATTGGGTTGTATATTATGTGAGTTGATGTGTTTGGAAAAAATAGTTTGTGTGGTTGAGATTTAAACGTGGTAAGCATGGGAACTGTAGTGAAATTGATTTGCGAGATCCCTGAAACTGACCAATATATTTTCATTGTTTAAGTTGAGTGATATGTAAATAATAAACAGGAAAACTGGTGAGGATCTTAAACATCCTTTGTTTCAGTAATCTAAGATAAATTATAAAATGAGCACTGACACACTGGTCTTTATTTTTAAATTATTTTTATCCTGACGGTGGCAGCTTTTAATTTTTCTAAAAGGTTGTAATCTAATTTTAAAAAAAAAGTTTTGACGACAACCTTATCAAGTGGAGAGAACAAATAATCTCCCCCTTTCTACACCCTTAATACAGAAAAATGCATACAAAGTCCTGGATTTCTTCAATAATAAGCCAAGTCCTCTCTGCTGCTAAAAGTGTGATATTGTGAAGACTTTTCATGGCCTATTTTTTTCTTGTCTACTTTCTTAGGGATCTTGCTGCCAGAAACTGCCTTGTAGGGGAGAACCACTTGGTGAAGGTGGCAGATTTTGGTCTAAGCAGGCTGATGACAGGTGATACATACACTGCCCATGCTGGAGCCAAATTCCCAATCAAGTGGACTGCGCCAGAAAGTCTGGCTTACAACAAATTCTCCATTAAGTCTGATGTCTGGGGTAAGAATATACTTACATGCACATGAGATGACAGCCTTTTTCTTTCCTGGCTATAAAATCAAGACATTAAAAACTGTTTCTTCGAGAGAGAGAATGATTGGTGGCTGAACCAATCCCAAAGAGAGAGAGAATGATTGGTGGCTGAACCACTTTGGTCTGTGACCTTGTCACAGCTAATCATGTGTGGGCTGGTTCAGTGTTTGAATGGGAGACCTAAAAGGAAAACCCAGGAGCTGCACACTTTCAGTCAGTCAGGACTTCTTCTGAGGTTGCAATCCTGCAGATAGTTAAATAGACACGTAACTTCACACATGAGAGAGTAGTCCTCACATGTAAAAATTAAGCAGATGCGTGTTTGCAGGATAGGTGCCCTAGCCAGCTCTGAATCAATGCCATAGAATGGTACTTTGGGGCATTATGTTGTTGAAGGTTACTGGCTCTGTAAACTACTTTTAGGATGAGAGTCTGAGATGTTTAAACATGATCTCTGTGTGCCTAGTGATAGCTCTGAGCTCATTTTTAAAAGAATCCTTTGAATGAGATGAGAAGCAGAGAGAGAACTTGAAGACATGTTGATACTCTTGAAGAGCCTGGAATACTTTTGATAAGAACAGGATAGATAGCCTGTATGATATAGCCTAAGTCTATCCATTCTAACTCCCTAAATTCCTAGTGCACTTTGTCTGTCTGTCTTGAGGTTTTATACTGCTGCTGATCACCACAGTATCTGAGGGGCAAATTTTCAAAAGTGTCTAAGTGACCTAGGAATCCAAGACCCATTTGTGTAAGTGACCATAGACATTTAGGATTCAGTGGCATGTAAGACTTTCTGAAGATTTGACCCCAAGTTCCTTCCACATAAAATCAGTTTGGCAGTAGTGAAGTATCTAGTGGACTTCTGGCTGTTCTCCCTTTTCATCTTATGGCAAGTTCTGCTTGGAGTGGGGTTTTATTCTTAGGATGTTGAAAAGGGATTGTTGATGCTGTGAATGTTCTGGTGATGGCGACAAAGCTCTGGGTACTGTATTATTGGATAAGGTGTTGATTTTTCTTTGTGCTATCCTAAACCTGTGTGTGGTGTTGCTGTGAACAGCTGCCATGATCCATCAAGGATGCTGCTGTACTTCAGTGGTTGGGGTGACTCCTGTGTACATTGAAATGATAAAGCGCTTTGGGAGAAAAGGTATTCTAAACACGCAAGGTTATTTTTAATTAATATTGGGCCAAGTCCTGATCAGTTGGGATCTGACTCAAAATAAAGTGAGCCCTCTCCCAGTCACTCACTACAACTGCTGTGGGTGCAGGATTTTGCTAACTTTCATTCCACTGCCTGAGGACAGAATTCAAACAGAAATGCTCATGGAAGTGGCTGGTTTAAATTGCCCTTGGTTGTTTATCATGTAATATGATGTGATTTCTGTACTTACGTAGGATTATAATTGCCTTCTCTTCAGGCTAAAAACAGAATACAATGACCGAACTAATTATGTGCAGGTTGTTGAACTGGTGCGGGGTCTGTCCTTTGTACTCTGAATCCCAGTTTAGTTGTCTAACCATGGGGCTCTCTCACATCCTCACCACAGTTCAATACAGAAAGGGCATCCCGATCATAGAAGTTATTTTTATTTGGCTGTGGTGCATTCTGTTAAACTTTCCTTGTAACCAAACTGTCTCTCATAGTTCTTGCCTAGTTGGCAGCTATCGCTGTGAATTCCATCACAATGTTGGGACCGCAGCTTTCCTTTCTGTATATCTTGATACTCCTAGAACGGGGGCAGCCCGTAAACAGTGAATCAATTGGACATGGGAATCCTAAAGAGAAAAAGGGAAAATAGAGATGAGAAGAGCAGTCAGATTTACAGCAAGACTGCAGTGTAGCAGAGAAGCAGTTTCAATTAATCCACAATGGCATCTCTTAATTGTGCCTTTAATAGGACTTGAAGGGTATCAAGACATTCAGGTTTGAGACAGCTGATACATTAAAAATTAGTCTAATTCTATCTTGTCGTATTGCAGGAGACTTGTCTGTGTTGATGAAAAAGCTCATTACATTACTTTAGTTTCTGACCTGCTGCTGAGCATGGAATTTGAGCCACCTAGAACAGGGAGCTTGTTTAAGTGCCCGGGAATTTTTGTTTTGTGCATCCACTTACAGCAAACTTGCAAGATTATTGGGGTTTTTTTCTTTTCTTTTTTTAAAAAACAACTCTCAGGCCTTTTGATTTCTCTATTGCAGCCTTTGGCGTCCTGCTATGGGAAATCGCAACATACGGCATGTCCCCTTACCCTGGAATTGACCTGTCTCAGGTGTACGAGCTGTTGGAGAAAGACTACCGCATGGAGCGCCCTGAAGGTTGTCCTGAGAAAGTCTACGAGCTCATGAGAGCATGTGAGTCTTCTAAAAGCATATAGAGACAAATGTGAAAGCTGATGGAGCTCTGCAAAGAGGTAGTAGCACTGTACAAGGGTCTGGTTAAACACTGTGGCACAAGGAGCCTTTGTTAGTTTCCCATTGAAGATGCAGCACGTGGTTACAGTCTTAAACTCTGCTGTCCCAGGAAGATGTAAATGTTCCGAAGACATGCAGACTTGGCTTGGGGGTATTTCTTCTCTACTAGGAGTGGGAATTGTCCAGGTCTTGGGGAAGGTGTTGTTTAACTCAAGTTTCTTTGTCTCCTCTTTCCTGGGTATCTAAATAAAGAATTGGGTGTCCACGTTTGTCTAGGATGGGGAAGAGAGCCTTGTTAATTGTCTTGGGAACGACTTTTCTTAGTCCCCTTGGCCATTAGTCGTTTATGGTTGATTTTTTTTGGAGGTGTTGTGTAGGCGTAGCTCCCACTGGTGTCAGTGGGAGCTGAGGGTGCCCGGTGTCCTTAAAATCAGGTGGCTAACATCTAAATCTCAGCTTCCCTGCCTGTAAAAGGGGGCTGATGATATTGAACTAGTTTCACAGGGGTAGTGTGAGGCTTAATGAATATTTGTAAGGCTTGTTAGAAGTCCTGAGTAGAAGTATTCTTTCAGGCTGGCAGTGGAGCCCGTCTGATAGGCCCTCGTTTGCTGAAATCCACCAAGCATTTGAAACAATGTTTCAAGAATCCAGCATATCAGACGGTAAGTCCACTTGCACCATTCATCACACTGTTTCTGGGAATGGGGGCGATGGCATAAGTGCATTGTAACGTAGTTTATTGCTCTATCTGAACATCCCCACCAAGTTGCTTTGCAGTGAAGCTTTGTTTGTAAGTTGTACTTCCCAGTGTAAAAAAGATGGAGCAGGCAGATGCTTGTATTATTTTTGTTACCAACAGGCCTTCTGTCTGGCTGAACCCCCTTCCCTTGGGTGCTGTCAGCTTGTCCTTTCCCCCCTGTTGTCCAGAGATAGCTCAGTATTTTTGCCTTTTATCTCTACCCCCCCGCCCCTGCGCGCTTTCCTTGTGATCATTCTTTTCTTTGCCTTCCAGAGGTGGAGAAAGAGTTGGGGAAAAAAGGCATGAGAAGCGTAGTGAGTAACTTCCTGCAGGCTCCAGAACTACCGACCAAAACGAGATCATCCAGGAGAGCTGCTGAAAGCAAAGATGCCAGTGAGAACATGGAGATGGCGCATCCTAAAGGACAAGGGGAATGTGGTATGTTCTAGCTACAGCCATTATTCCCCTCCAGTGAGACAGACTGAAATAAAATGGAGGCCCAGACCCAGAGAGAACATGGGAAAAGTGCCTAATGATAGGTACCTGCTCTCTGGATGTGTCCTGTCATTAGGCACTTCTCTTCCTAGGTTCGCGATGGGTTTGGGACTCTGTTCCTGTAGCTCCTAGCACTTCTTGTAGATTGCTAGCAATCAGTATTACTTGCAGATTCTGAGCTGCAGCAGCCATGCAGCCCAGGAAGGGGGGGATATCGCCTTTTTGTGTTCTCTCTCTACCTCCTGATTTCCTAGTTGGTTCAGGGACTGGTGCAGCCCCTGCTGAAAGTTAGAGCAGCCCTGAGGACTGTTTTAGCTTACAGCTGCTGCCCATGGCGCCCAGTGGAGCAGTGCCATAGCACAGAATACTCTGAGCACAGCGTCTCCCTCACCCCTGTGTCAGGAGTTATCAAAGGGATAGGATAGGACTCGCTGCACTGTCCTGAAGCTGCTCCAGTGCTGGGGGAATTCCCAGCAGAGAGGAATCTCCCTGGCTGCCAGCCCCTTTACATCACCAGAGTGGTCTAAAGAGACTGGATCACTGCTCAGGATCAGGGCTCTGGTATATACGGTCCAGACTTGTCTGTTTTGAAACACTGAAGCGTATTACTTGTGGCAGATATCAAATATAGTTTCAGCAAGGGACACTGAGGTATTTACAAAATCTACCATGAAATTAAACAGCCTTTCAATCAGTTTTTCAAAGCGTGTAGTTTCCATTTTGAGGCAGTTGAAACAATGACAAAACATTGAGCATGGGCAGTTAATTTGTATCCAGAGCATTTTGAAATGCAAAGTTTAAAAAATAAAAAACCCAATAAAAATTTGATCTCTTGGTTCTTGCCAACTCCTGTTAAATGTGCCTGCTCAGCTGTCCCATCGGGAGTAAGCAGTATGTTCTGCGGACTTGGGATCTTGGAGATCTTTAGTACACCTCTGTGTACACACCTCTGTGTGTGTGTGTAGGCATACATGCATAGGAGAGAGAGAAGGTCACCACCGAAACTCCTCTTTGGGGTCACTTTTTATATAATACAGACACTTGATGGTTCTTCTGGAGAAGGTGTGTCTTGGTGCCATATCTGAGCCTGGAAGCTGTGTTTACTGTGTCAACTTCACAATAGGTACCTATAGAATGTCCTTTGTCCCTTCCCATTTCCAGTTGCTTACAAATATCCAAGACCTGTGAGCATCACTTCCCATCAGTAGCAAGCACTCAGTGAGAAATTTGAGTTTAAGTCCTGATCACTGAGTTGTTGGTCCCTGGGAAGGGATGTTAGTTAGGGACCTGAGTCATTGTTTTCTTGAAAAATCAGTGTTGAGAAGAAACATTTTTCATGTTGGTTCCTAAATGAGCAGAGGAGTTCACATACCCATATCTGCTCTCAGAAATGGGTGTCCCCTTCCAAATTTTTTTAAAAGCTCTTTTTGCTTATGCTCCTCCAGATGTGTTCAGGTGCATGTGACTGGTTTAAATACACATGTCCAAAAAAGTGTGACTTTGCAATCCTGAAATTTCCTTTTTTTTAAGAATTCCTCTCAACCAGGATCCAAACCCCAGAATATTTTCCAGAATATGACTATGTAGCATCCTCTTTTCCCTATTTAACCCTGCTCCATCTCCCCCTCTTGCTGCCTACTCAAGCTGTAAATGTATACAATACCCTGAAGGCATCTCTTCTGAATTAGGCTGTCTGAGCACTATTCTAATGCCTGACCTGTGAACGAGAGACCCTGTTGTTCAAATATTGGGACCTTCAGGACTCCTGACAAAAGTATTATAAACCACTATTCATTTTTGAAGTATTTCTCATGTAAGTGGAAAAAGGGTCACCCCGCTCTCCTTCCAGAGCAGTTCCACTGCAGCAGGCTGTTATCTCTGGATTCCTCCGTTGTGCAAGGCTGCCTGTCTTCACAACGACATGGTTAGGTGTATTCAGCTGCTAGAATAACCTTGATTTCTGCTTGTACCATACACTTCACCAGAGGATCATATCAGCTGGGGATTATGGACACCTTAGAGTAACCAAACAGGGAGATGAGTGTGTGGATACAGACAAGCCTTTAAAAAATGAACCTTCAGTCACATGGGAGAAAACAACAAAGGGACCAAAAAAAAAAAAAAGTTGACCTTATTGTTCGCTTACCCTCAACAAGGCTAGAGAAAACTCCAGATGTGATGTCAGGAACTCTGGGATAACGAGGGTTAATTTGAGTGTGTCTGAATTTTAAATGTAAATTCCTGTCTGACTGACTTAGTCAGAGGCCTGCTTGAGAAAACAAAGGGTGAGGTATTCTGGCAGGGCATCCTATAAACACTCCCCACCCCCAAGAATTCGTGTCCAAAGATTCTGGACCAAATCCAACCTTGGCTTCAGTGGAGCAGTGCCTGCTTGCACCAGGTCTGAACTTGGCCCTCTGTTTACAGAGCCTGCACCTGTTAGGAGGTGCTGCAATGTGATCCCAAAGGAAAGCAAACTTGTATTTCTTTAAGCAAAGCTCAGTAGAATCTTTTGTTCCTTGCAGACCCTCTGGAGCACGAACCTGCTGTTTCTCCCTTGCTCCCGCGGAAGGAAAGAGCTCCCCTGGAGAGCAGTTTAAATGAAGATGAGCGGTTGCTTCCAAAAGACAAAAAGACCAACCTCTTCAGTGCCCTTATCAAGAAGAAGAAGAAGACTGCCCCTGCCCCTCCGAAACGCAGCAGCTCCTTCCGGGAGATGGACGGCCACTCGGACCGCAAGGGTGGAGGTGAGGATGAAAGCAGGGATGCCAGCAATGGAGCCTTCATCGTGCCCCCTGCAGATGCCATCGATGCCTCAAAGTGCCAGGGCCCGAGCAATGGGGCTGGAGTCACTAACGGAGCTGTCACTGGGAACTCTGGCTTTTTATCCCCACACCTATGGAAAAAAAACAGCTCCATGACGAGCAGTCGGCTGGCAACTGGTGAAGAAGAGTGTAGTTCTAATGCCAGCAAGCGCTTCCTGAGGTCCTGCTCAGCATCGTGCGTGCCCCATGGAGCCAGGGACACGGAGTGGAGATCCGTGACGCTGCCCAGGGATTTGCAGTCCACAGTGCGGCAGTTTGATTCCTCCACCTTCGGCGGGCACAAGAGCGAAAAGCCAGCCCTGCCTCGGAAGCGGGCAAATGAGAACAAGACGGATCTTGCTGTCAGAGGGATGGTGACGCCCCCTCCCCGGCTGCTGAAGAAAAATGAAGAGACAACTGACGATGTGTTCAAAGACACGGAGTCCAGCCCTGGCTCCAGCCCACCCTCTCTGACACCAAAACTTGTACGCAGGCAACCTATAATCGCTCCTTCCTCCAGCCTGTCCCACAAGGATGATGGCATCAAATCCAGTGCCTTAGGGACCACTGGGATGACAGACCAAGGTCCTACTGTCAAACCCAACTCTGCTGGGGTTGTGGTGGCCAGCAAGGCTTCTATAGAGGAGCCAAGGATGAGGAGGCTCAAACAGACTTCCGAGTCATCAGGAAAGGACAAGATGAAGTTATCAAAGCTTAAACCGGCCCCTCCGCCTCCACTCTCCTCAGCTTCCATCGGGAAGCCTGGAAAATCATCCCACAGCCCCAGCCACGAAGCAGCAGATGCAGGGTGTGGTACTAAATCTAAACAGGTGGCTCAGGTTGCAGACACTGCAAGCAGTGACGCTGCCAAGCCAAACCAGGTAGGGGAGGGTGTAAAAAAGCCTGGACTCCCCTCTGTACCAAAGCCACAGTCCTCCACAAAGCCGCTGCTGACCACAGCGGCCCCAGCCCCCTCTTCCTCATCTGCCCCACCCGCCCCAAGCGGGGACCAGCCGTCGTCAACAGCCTTCATCCCTCTCATATCCACCAGAGTCTCCTTGCGCAAAACCCGCCAGCCTCCAGAGAGGATAGCCAGTGGCACCATCACCAAGGGAGTGGTACTGGAAAGCACTGAGGCCCTGCGCGTGGCCATCAACAAGAACTCCGAACAAATGGCGAGCCACAGCGCCGTCTTGGAGGCTGGCAAAAACCTCTACACGTTCTGTGTGAGCTACGTGGACTCCATCCAGCAGATGAGGAACAAATTTGCCTTCCGTGAGGCCATCAACAAGCTGGAGAATAACCTTCGGGAGCTCCAGATCTGTCCGGCCACCGCTAGCAGCGGCCCTGCAGCCACGCAGGACTTTAGCAAACTTCTCAGCTCGGTGAAAGAAATCAGCGATATTGTTCAGAGGTAGCAGAAGCCAGGTAACACTTTTCGTTCATTTCTTTTTTTTTTTTTTTTTTTTTTTAAATTACAGGCCAAAGCCAACTGCAGAGAGAACTACAGCATAAGCGCAATGGTAGACTGACAAAGGACCCAGGGGCCTTCAGTACAGGGATGTGCAAAAGGCCCAGACTGTGGAACACAGCCCTACTGCCTAAAGTAGGGTGTTCATCAAGATGCACTTTCCTCCCTTTCACCGAGGTGCCCTGTCTCTCTCATACGCAAAATCCTCTGGTCTGTGGAGTTCTTGCCTTGTGGATTACAAGTCTAAATGCTGAGGTCACACCAGGCCTTTTTATAATATTTTATTGTTTTGGACAGAGCTTTAAGATGGAACCCGGACTGACGGACGCTGACATTCTGCCTTCCTCCTGGAGGAATTCCTACTGCAATTTGATTCCCTCCCCCGGCCCCTGTTGTACACGAGGATGAGTGTTTGAATAGCAATATATACCCTGCTTTCCTGGGGTCACAGTGTCCCCTTCCCCGCAGGCACATCCATGACACTAACACCACAGATTTGGAGGTGACGGGGGAGTTATTAATGAAACTTTGTCATGAAACAGAATGCTACGAAATACGTTTACGAAAATCCTCCCTGTGGTTCTGTCGGTGACCCTTAGCTGCTGGTCAAGGAATCCATGTTTCCTCATGTCCGAGAGCCCCTGACGAATCACTGTGGGTTTGGAATGGCACGGATGGTCCCTCTGACTGCAGTGGTACAGGAGTCCGTTTGTGGATCTCTTTTGGTAACGATAAAGGAGTGATGTTTTTGAGGAAGAGCACATCCATGCTTTGCAGATGCAAAACACTAGCCAGGTTCAAGCTTGGGGGAGTGGCAAATCCTTTGTGAGAGCAATGAACTGACTGCGTCGCTGGGTGAGGGAGAGAAGGGTGGCAACAGGGGGAGGTGGATTAGGATGAATTTAAAGATACCACTGTGCCTCCAGCCGTGGTTTTAGTTGATTTTGTGCATCCCAAATGGGCATGAGCTGATGCATCAGCAGAGCTGTTCTTTGTCTAGTTAGATTTCCAGCCACGTCAAATTAGGTGAGCTACATGGGAGTAATGAGCTCAGATAAGGGCTACATCAGACCTGGACGCTGCTCTCTCATACAGCCCTGGTTGGAAGAGGAAAGCAGCTCGTGGCGAGCCATTCCTTTCAGTGTCTGTACAAAATCCCACTGAAGAGTTTAAAATCTATACATAGGGTTTTGAAGTAGTTTATTTAATTCCAGTGGAAACCTTGATCACCCTAATGATCGGGTGGTTCTGTCCAGGATTAAGCAGGGATCGGAGAAGCCTGCGGACCCCTTTTGCCTGGGGTGCACCTCTCAAGGAGACTGTCGAAGGATGCCACAAACTTCTGAACCTGTGATTCCTTGGCAGCCTTTCCCAGTTCACTTTGACCCTCCCAGTTAATCCAGCGGGTTTGGGGACTAACTGTGACTCCCTGTGTTCTTGAAAGGACAAGACTTTAAAACAATTAACAGTGCAATTTAACTCCTTTCACTCGGGACAAGAGAAGAAAGCAATCTCCCCACTTCATTCCCCCAGTATCTCCTGTGAAACCCCACCATGTGTATCTTAAACACTAATTGCTTTCGATGATATTTTATTTTTCCTCTTATGAACTGTTTGTTTTGTAGGTGGTTTCTGATCTTTTCTATGCTCACACCATTCTCGCCCTCACAGATCACCTTGGTGTAACACGTGACAGTCAAATAAAAAACAAAACACCACAGGCTGCCTTTACAAAATACAAACATACATGCAACAAAAAACCCACAAGCAAAACAAACAAAAACACCCCACCAAAAAAACACCCCTTGGACTATCTCTTTTCTGAGGTACTGTTTTAACTTTGTCGATAACATATTGTGCCACTATATTATACATTTGTATCTCAGTATTACACACTTCTGTAGACTTGTCTTTTTTACAATGTGTAAATAGCTCTGTCCTTTGTTTCTGTAATACCAAAGGGGCCGTTTCCCCTTTATTTTGGTCCAATACAGATTGTTTCTGTACATGGCTCTCCGTTTTTTTTTGTTTTTTTTTGGGGGGGGTGTTATTTTTTATTCTGCGCTCTCTTGCATAGTATATTTAAAAATAAACTGTGTCAAAGAAAACCAGGAGTTCATTGGTCTACTGGCAAGGCTGCTTCAGCTTAGATGACCTCTGTCTGGTGCAAGCGTCCACAATTCTGCTGCTGAAATGAGACCCCCTTTCTGGATGAAATATTTCACAAAGGCCTTTCTGCTCACCATGCTGATCAGAACCAGAGGGCAGCGAGTTACCAGAGTCTTTAGAACTAGCTCTGAAAATCATACGGGGGGAAAAAAATTTACAGAATAAAGATCTGAATGTGGTCCCTTTTTGAAGTCAGGGTTTTGCCACTGACTTCAGTGAGAGCAGGACTTGAGCCTAGACTTTTCTTCTTCCGCCATGTGTTTTGCATTCAAGATCTAGTCTCTATTCTCTCTTCCCCTTTGATGTGGAGGGGCGTCCCTCTCCATTCTTCTAAAACAATGTCTAGCTAATCCATAGTTGGTTCCAAGGTATGTGCTTGCTGTGAGGCAGGCAGGGCTTTGTGGCCTAACCCCAAAATTGGAAACCAGGATCTTCTGCCTCCTAATCCCAGTTTTAACACAGACTCACTGACACCTTGTCTGTGCCACAGTTTCTCTCTGAAAATTGGGAAGGGTACTGCTCCAGAGAGAGCTGCTGCCAGGATTCTCCCTCCTGGCTCTTGGATTCTTAGCGTGAAATTGGCAGAAATTCCCAAGCTCCTAAAAGGCTTTGGTTGTGGAGTGATGGATGAGCTAAGACCTCTGTTGACCATTGTGTGCTGCCCCCTGAGCTTAACCACTGCTGATGGAACAGTCCAGAGGATTCCTTCTTGACCAGTCAGCAAATCTCAGATTTGTCATATCCTTATATCCATTGTACTAGGCGACATGCAGACACAGAGATAGTCCCTGCCCCAGCTAGCTTATACTCGAGGCAGACCAGGTCAAGGGTGAGAAGGCAAAGAGAGGTGAAGTGACTTGCCCAAACTCATGTAACAGGTCAGTAACAGAGCTCAGTAAGGGACCAGAATCCTGACCTCCTGAAAGATTTAGCATGCATGATAAAGGGAGCGGAAACCTTTATATGGGGCATAGGAGTTCATCAGAACATTTGTCCAGTTGCAGTTGCTGATATGCAGGTGAGATTGAACCATTACTAAATTAGCAGAAGGTTGTTTAAAAAAAAATAAAAGCAGGGATGTGCAATAGGTAAGTATAAATTTTATTAGTGGCAAAATTGGTGCCACTCTTAGCAAGTCCTGGATTAATTCTTTACTAGACTGGTTTCATCCAACAAAAAATGCTCACGAAAGTACAGGAAGTTCACAATTATTTTATGACAATGGCCCTTGGAGAGATCCACACCTAGAATGTTTTAGATTTACATCTCAACAGAACGACATGGATACAGTTAATAGCTGCCCGCTGCGGGTAGATGCTGCGCTGGCTTTGGATTGGGGTAGGAAGGATTGTAGAGCAAGAAAGAGGTGGTGGGGCTACATGCCAAATGAAATCATTCCTGAAAATCCTTCTCTCTCCTAATGTGGACCATAATCTTTGGGAGAGGGGAGGTCAGTTGACTGGTGGGGAAAGCATCAGGAAATACAGGATTAGAAGGGGGGGAAAGGAGGTAAAACACTCAGGCCTGGTCTGCACTAGAAAATTGGGTCAGTATAACTGCATCACTCGGGTGTGAAAAATCCACACCCCTGAGCACTGTCTAGGTCAAGGGAAGAATCCTCCTGTTGGCCGAGTTACTGCCTCTTGGGGAGGTGGTTTACCTACGCTGATGGGAAAATCCCTCCTGTCGGCGTAGGGAGTGTCTACACTGAAGCGCTACAGCTGCACCGCTGTGCTGCGCTAGCATTTTAAGTGTAGACAAGCCCTAAACGTAGCCAGATACCATGGGAATTGATTTAACAGATTGATGCATTTAACAGGTTGGTTGCTCCAATTTTCTGGGTTATTGAACCTGAAAGTGAGTGAGTGCTCAGGGGAGAAAATACTTTTGTTTCGTTTGAAATGGTAATGCTCCCTGTCAGGTTTTCCTCAAATGCATCGTGCGTGCCCTTTTAGCGGCAGCTTTGCTGAGGAAATGACTTGTCACAAGATTCAAAATATGGTCAATGTTCATTGACAAAAAATAAATGAGTCCCCTCTACCCACACGAAGCCTCCTATCCTGCAGAGATGCTGCTAGACAAGCACCTCTCCCAATGGGGGAAAATGTTGCCAACTACAGGGAAATCTTGCTATGGACTTGTGCTGCCAATGTTTCTCTGGCAGTATCCCCCGTTGTTTGGCGTGAATTCTCCGCTGATCAGTAAGTGTTCCTGAGCCTCTGTCTATTATTACCTTTCCAGCAGGGGTTCTAGTCCCGGGGGAAGCTTATCTGAGAGGCTGGCCACCCCAGCTAGTGCACCACTCAGGACAGCTTTTAATAACACAGTTCTCAGTGCAAAGAGACAACGCTGGGAGATTGTTATAACACGGTAGCTCTGCCCTTCCCCCCACAACATGACTGAAACGCTGTTGGGGCTTCCTGTGCGGATGGACCCATCTGGGATCCCAAACTCTGCCACCACCTTGGACTTTGCAAGGCTGCAGCTCCGCTCAAGATAAAGTTAAAACATGGATGGTTAGCTCCAGCTTACCCGGCAAGAACAAACCCTGCAGGGGAGGTGGGGGAGAAGGGCTGTCACTGGGTCTCTCAGCAGTGGAAAAGGGACTTGGTGCAGGAAGTCCGTGAGTAAGCAGTGTGTGTAAACCAGTGTTGACAAGGTCTGATGTCTGGCTATTTGCAGAAGAGAGGCTGGCCACCAGGAAAGCGAACGATCAAGAAGGGGAGCACGGTCTGAGATGAATTTGAAAGGCCCTGGGCAAGGTTAGTTTGGAGACTGGACAGCCAGGGTGCCCTGGCCCTGACGGAAAGCTGGGATTCACAGCAGAGCTCTGCCGGGCTGCACTCTTCCCCTTGAAAAGTCTTCCCGCGGCATGAGGTTGGCCAGTCCCCACTCAGAGCAAGCTCCTGACGCTTGAAAAGTCTCCGGTAAAGCTGAAAACTAGCCTCCCCCTTGCATTGTCGATAGTTTTTAAATGGCAAGGGAATTCTTTAAAGAAACGGTCCCTTCCGTGGTGCTGGGGCTTGGCATTGGTGCTCTCGCTACCACCAAAGGCACACGGGCCTTGGCCTAATCGTCAGAGGCACTTGGTGCTTCTGAACAACACATCACCCAACACCCTGAGAGCTGGCCGGACTCTGAGCTGCGAGGGCAGAACGCCAGCTGTGTGCCCCTGAGCTCTCGCGCCATCTGGTGGCCTATACTGGGAGCAAAGCCCTCCGCTCCCATCAGAGGTAAGGAGCGGCCATAAGGAAGTGGGGGAGCTGGTGTCCCCAGAGTGAGCAGGACTGGGAAGAGAACCTGAAGCCCAAAGTGGAGTGGCCTTTCAGGATGAGGGGCAGTGGAGCTGGGCCCTTCCACCGTCCTGGGGATTGGTCGCGGGGAGAGGAATAAAATGTTTCGAGCAAATACAAAACTGTGCTTCAAGGAGTTATTCTCCATTCCACTGCCCCCCCCCCGACCACACACTCCCCCCCCCCCAGCTGGCCCCTCCCTCAGTATCTAGTGAAAACTAACCTGAAGCAAGAATGACCTGCTCAGAGCATCCCTTGGAACCCAAGCCAGCGAAAGACTTGCCTATCTCCCTTCCAAGGAAGCACTGCTTACCCAGCAGATCCTGGCCAGCCTGTGGCACATCACAGCCCTGCAGGTGGCTCTTTCCTTCCTGCTGAAGATGACAATGCAGCTGTTGCCCCCGCAGGATAAAGCTGTCTGAAACCAAGCTCGGACACACCTAGGTCTGCTCCAGTCACCAGGGAAGCAAAATGAAAGTCTCTAGCTTGTAAGAAGTTGCCCTAATGGCAGATAGTTTTGTCCCTTTATAATAATCTTGTACAAACATTTGCATACAGTCCCCTGTTCAAGCCACTAGACCCTGCGTCCCTCCCAGAGCTGGGAATAGAACCCCCAGAGTCCTGGCTTCCCAGCCCCCTGCTCTAATCACTAGACTTCACTTCCTCTCCCAAAGTGGGCAAAGCTGCTCTTCCCTGCCCAGTGTCACCGCTGCAGAGCAATGGGTTTTCCCTAACAAAACGCAAGGTTCTCGGGGTGAAATATTTAATGCTCCCGACTCTCGCTGAGCTGTGTGTAAAAACGCAGCTGTCCTCCTGGCAGCTCTGCGTAAAATTGACGAGTGGATATTTACTGAGGATTTGAACATTCACAAAGGGAAAAAGAGAGAGGGGTTGCCATAGTAACATCAATAACCGCTCCCCAGCTCTGCTGTTCAATCAGACTGGTGCACGTGTGTTCTCTGAACTCGGGGCCTTTCGTGGGCTGGGATTAGAGAAGGACCAAAAGTGCATTTTGAAACGTATCTGACTCCTTTCCCCCGGTTGAGTCCGTTTTGGCTTGGACACGCTGAGTGCTGCTTGGGCCCCTTTATATTTTGAATGCTGCTTGCAGTGGGCTCTCAGTTACAGCGCTGGAAGGTGAGGGAAGGAAAAATGCCCTGCCTCGCCTCTCCCCTTCAAATAGCAGCCGCCTTCTAGACAGCCAGTCAAGTTAATCCTTCGGGTGACCTGGGTGTGGGTAATGTGCTTCTTGTACCGGGCGGGGGGGATTCTGCTCTCACATCACTGTAAATACAGAATAGCTCCCTTGCAAATCCAGTTTTACATCAGTGTAACTGAAACCAGAATCGGGTCCACTTCTCTATCCAGAGAAATCTGCACCATACCCAGGTGTCGGGTAACCCACTGGAAGCATTCGCACACCATTTCGAGTATAGTTCGAGTCAACTAAGAGGGTAATTTGTGCTGGCCTCTGAGGGAGGCGCTGGTTTTGAGAGGGCTGCCTGCACAATGTGCATTACAGTGCCCCTTTTGGAGCCTGGCTTTTCAGCCAAGTCTTGACGTGCTCTCTGCTTTCTAGAGTGCAGTTCAGCACCTGCAAATAATTGCCACTACTCTGTGTGCCCGCGGTGAAATATTAGTAGCCATTAGCCCCTTATCACCTCCAGGTAATCAGACCTCTAATTATTCATATTTGTGCCTGCCATTGATGGAGGGCACGGAAAAGCATGCCCGGTAGGATGCAGTTAGTTACAAAACAGCATCTGCAAAAAAGAGAGGCCAGCGCTGAGAATCAGGCTCAGTCTGCAGGGCCTTGCTGGCTCTGTATTTTTTCTGCTAAGCCCTCCCAGTGGTGAAGCTTCACTAGTGGTAGAGTTGGCAGCAGTGTTAGTGGGCACCAGCCACTGGCGTCTCCACCACAGTGTCCTGGGGGTAGATGACGCTGTGCTTAAAATGTCAGCAACCAAGCTGCACTTGGCACTCCCCGCACTTCGCCAGCACTGGGACTGTTTACCAACATGGGCATGGAGGCAAGGCCCAAGTGGCTAAAGCGGGCACAATTCAGCAGCAAGGCAAAGATCTGGGCTTGCTCTGCAACGCTATTGTCGGTCAGCCGGTCCCGCGTCAGTATGATAGCGGTTAACAAAAGCTGTCCGAGTCGGATCTGGGAGACAGCAATGCTTCAGGATCTAGCCTGGCCCCTATCCGATGGCTGGACTGGCATACTCGCTCTGTGGGATTTTGAAGGGTGACAGTTTATTGGGCCATTTTGCCTGGTCCTGGTTTGCACGCAGGAGCAATCCTGTTGTAAATGGCATCGTGACACTGAACAGCATTTGCTGCCGGAGGGAGTTTGTGTTAATGAGAGAGAGCAGGAGCTTTTAGAACTGTACACCGTGCCCAGTGGGACCTATTCCTCATTCACAGCCGTATTCCAGATGTCAGCTCCAGGCAGTCCCTATGGAGCCTGTCAACACTTTGATTATCCCCCTATAATCATTCAGTCTCTCTACTTTAACTTACCAGCACGGCAGCGCTGGGTCTGCTGATTCTTATTCATAGCAGCGCACCCCGCTCAATGTCCTGACAGTGGAGCGGGCGACTGCTCAGAACAATCAGGGGCAGCATGACCACTGCTCGGCCCACGGTCACTTACAGTGAGCTCCAGCAAAGGCAGCACAAGGTGCCGGGGTTTTAACACCCACCCTCCTTTTCTCCCCTGCCCCCCGAGTCCTCGATCGGGGGTTTGGCCTAGCAGGGACATGGACAATGAGGTGGGGATGTGATATCTGAAACAGAGTTGAAAGTGATGGAGAGAGTGTGGTACCCAAAAATAGCAACCTCCCCGAACCCTCTTCTCCAAGGGAAACTAGCGGGCAGGGTAGAAGAGGATGGGACCCGAAGCACTTCTTTGGCTGGAGATGGCAGGAGTTGGGAAGGGCAGAGTAAAGGGTATGACCCCCCCGGGGTGACTCAGTCAAGTCCAGTCCTTCATCTTCTGCCAAAGCGGAAGCTGAATCCCCCTTTCTTCCTGTTGTAGCCATTGAGCTCCTCCGCCAGGTTCCCCAGGGTGCTGCTGCGCTTCTCACCGTCCCCCCGCAGGAAACCGACCCCTTCGCCTTCCTCTTCCCGGCTTTCCTGCCTCCCGAACCTGAACCTGAAGCCGGCCCTCTCCTTGCCAAAGCCCTGGAGCTCCTTGGCCACGCTGAACAGGGAACGGAGGTCTTCGAATCTCCTCCACCGCAGCACTTCCCTCCACAGGCCGTTCTGAGAGGCGTCGTCTGCCGGTCCCTGCCAGCTTGTCTCAAACCGGATCCCGTCCCCTGGCTCTCCCGTTTCCTTTCTGTTGTCAGGAGGGACACAGGCTCCCAAGCTCAAGAAGAGGAGACAGAAGAAGGAGTAGGGAGCCTTCATCTGGGTGGTGGGAATGGAAAAGAACAATGGAGGCATGTGCCTGTAAGTGGACCTCTTCCCAGATGTCAACACCTCCTCTAAAAGCAGCCACCGCTTAATGAGGCTCCCAGTGCAGAAGAACCCCCCAGCCAACCAGTCCCTGCTCAGGGTGAGAGAGAAGCCGCACCCAAGAGTCCAGCAGCGAGGTTCTGCAAAGCAGCTGAGCCGAGTCGCCTGCCTGCCTATCTGTTGTGGCACCCAGCAGAGCAGGATCTGGCCTGGCAGTCCCTAGGGGCCGATTTGAAATCTTCCCCAGCATCGAATGGCTCGTGCTGGAAGTTCCTTGCCAAGCCCCGCTCAGTAGGGTCTGGGGTCGGATGTGTGAGCTGATTGCCCCACTGGCCTGGTGCCCGTCTCTGCTACACTCGCCTTCTCTCTAGGTGCTTGGGGGTCTCTGGGTATTGACTACGCTGCCACTGAGAGCGAGCCTCCCAACCCAGGGAGATGGAGCAGAGCCCGAGCTGCAGTACCCACACTGAGCCCCCTCGCTCAAGCCCTGCTGGGGTGGCTCTGTGCTCCCACGAGAGTTGCGCCCGGCTGTAGGGTAGACGTACCCTGTGCGCTATATGTTCAAATCCTGCTGCACTCGCCTGGTTTGCCACATGGGAAGAGCACAGCTCTGCCTGGGCGAGGGTTGACGGACCGTAGGCCAGGACCCTTTCATTATAATGATGGGATCTCTAGTTGTAGGCTTCTCCCAGGGGCACTGCAAGGAAAGCTTCAGTGCACTCACCTGAACAATCCTCCACTTTCTACTACACCGCAAAGCTAAGGGCACCAATGGCCAATGGCACCGGGCACCAATGGCGAATGGCATTCAGTAAAGATGCTTGATGCCTCTTTTGATGAGGCTCCGAAGCCTCCCGCTGACATGGTGGCAGCGTGGTCTAGTGATCAAAGCAGGGAACTATCCCGTACCAGAGAGAGCAGGAGACTGAGGTTGCATTCTTAGAACTACCATACTGTGACTTTGGGCAAGTTGCACGATGGCTCTATGCCTCAGTTTCCCTCTCTGTAAAGGACGGTGGGGAGGGTTGGCCTAAGGGAGAAGATGTTTTCCCAGGAAATCCTTTCCGTTAAAGTCCCTGCACCCAGAGCCAGGCGAGGAAGCTGCGGCTGTGTCGGGCCCTGTGTCGCGTGGGCGGGTGGCCCATCTCCTTTATGGGCGGGTGTCTGTGCCCCAGGAGCCTGGAGGCTGAACTCCCATGGCTGTCTCTGTGCTGCTACCCCCAGGACTGTCAGGGGGCGGGGGGCTGAGGGACAGCCATGGCTGTCCAAGCTGCACCGGGGCTGTGGCAAACCCCGCTCCTCGCTGGATGTGGCAACTTCAGAACGCTTAAAATCAAAGCACGAGGACCGGGAGACAACTGTGCCTGGGAGCTGCTGGGGGGAGACAGGCAGAGGAGGGCTCTGGGGGGGCCTCGCTTTCCCATGGAGATCTCTGCTCCTCATTCGCGCCCTGGGCTCTGGCCCTCGTCAGCCACTTGCAAAGGAGCTTGCCAGGTGTTGATGTAAAGGCTGGACTGGCTTGGGAACCACCTTCCCCCCTTTTAGGGACTCCACAGCAGGCCTGACAGCCCCTCCGCCGAGGACCGTGAGGAGCTGTGGTTAGCGGGTACCTGGAGCGCTCTGCTCCTTACCCAGCACAGGGCCGCAGATGTGGCCCATCCGGCCTGTTCCTGAGAGCTTGCAGCTCCCTCACTGACTCCAGTGAGAGCGGAGGCTGCTCCGGGCCCCCGGGGCCTAGGACAGGGGAAGAGCATCTCATGCAGCAAGTCAGTTCTCCCAGTGGCAGAGCCCTGCTTACCTTGCTCCTTCTGCTTGGGCAACCAGTCTACGCAGAGCTGCACCGGAGACCAGGATGAGCCAGGCAGCTGGGCTTTGACTCCTTTAAATAAGCTGCAGCGTTAATGATCAAGTCCCCCCCCCCCCCCAGCCACGGGGGCTCAGTGGGTTTATTGCTGCACATTCCAGAGGCTGGGATCCCATTGGGAAGCTGGGTGGAGATGGAGATTAGACCGCTGACTGATTGGGCCTGTCTGAGCAGCCACAATGGGAGCAATGAGCTGGCTCTGATTAGGGTCCTTAACGCACTCCTTTGATTTGCCACCTCATTTGGAGAAAGCAGCCCCGGACCCGCTTTAACTAGCTGTGAGTCACCCTCGGCTGGCAGCAAAGGCAATGGGCAGCTCTGGCCAGCGGAGTTCCTGCCCTGTGCTCAGGGATCTTGCCCACATGCTCAGGGTTTAGCTGATCGCCATATTTGGGGTCGGGAAGGAATTTTCCTCCAGGGCAGATTGGAAGAGGCCCTGGAGGTTTTTCGCCTTCCTCTGTAGCATGGGGCACAGGTCATTTGCTGGAGGATTCTCTGCTCCTTGAAGTCTTTAAACCACAATTTGAGGACTTCAATAGCTCAGATATAGGTGAGAGGTTTTTCACAGGAGTGGGTGGGTGAGATTCTGTGGCCTGCGTTGTGCAGGAGGTCAGACTAGATGATCATAATGGTCCCTTCTGACCTAAATATCTATGAATCTATGAATCCGAGAGTTACTCCTGGATTGTAACTGCCTGCTTGATGGTTTCTTGTCGCCATCTCGCCGAGGGGGTTGCTGCAGGCTCTAGGTGTGCGTGAACAGTGCCATGCACCCATGGGACCTGAAACTACATCAATTAACGGCAAAAGAGAGATCCCTTCAACTGCCGTCCGGCTGGGACACCAACTGACCACCCATCTGGAAAAGCCTCCGTGGCTAGTGGGACCTTACGTGCCCAGATGGTAAACCAACTCCACTGGGCCAAGGAAGAGAGGATTCCAGATCAAGAGACTGTCCGTTCCTACGTCATGGCTGGGCTAGAGCATGAGGAGTGAAGCATCTCTCCAAGGCATGCAGCACCAACGCCATGAAGGGATGTGTGGGTTCAAATCACCATAAGGGATTGCACCTGGAGAGCCTTCTGGAGCATGGGGGTGATGCACTGTGACCAGCCACGAGCTGCCACTAGGCGAGCAAGCAGCTGTGTTCTGCACCAGTTGATGTTTCCAAGTGGCCTTCAGTGGTGGCCCCAGGGAGAGCATCAGTGCGCAGGGGCCGGACTGTCTGCACAGCGGGAGGAGGGGCCTGGCCAAGTGGAGATGGACAAAAGGGCTCACGGTCACGGCTGGTCTCTGGACACCCCAAAGCAGCAGGGGGTCTAAGAAGGACCCCCTGAATTGCACACACATATAGCACTGGGACTGAAGGTGCTGGGTGGCATTGGTTGTTGTGACCCTCTGCCTGGCCCCCACCCCTCCAGCTTCCAGCTCTGCTCCATGAGGGCAAACTTTTCTCATTGACGTTCCTCCCTAGCCAGCTTTTCTGGGAACCATCCCTGCCAGGAGCCCAACGAATTGTCCAAGTCTCTCCCTTCACCCATCTCCCATTCCCCCGCCCCAGCCAGTGTCAGATGCAGGATGCTCAGCCGCAGCGCCCACCCCAGCTGGGAAGGGCTGCAGGGGGAAATGCCATTCTGCATTGGCTCCAAATCTGCACTGGAGCGGAAGGCCTGGCCCATGGCTGGTGGGCATGATGTGCGCCTCTCTGCTAGCCTGACAAGGCTGCTGTTGAATGGGCATTGCCCCTCAGTGTGAGACATCCCCCCCCAACCTTGTGCCCTTGGCCCACGGCTCATCAAGAGGGGGTTAGCAGGAACAGGGAGGTGGCTGCATTCTTTGGCAGCATGGGGTATTTCCTGCGTGTCTCACCTGTCTCAGCCAAGAAAGCCTGGGCTGGGTTTGTATTTCTGGCGTTGATTTTCCTTCCCCCAACCCATGGTGCAGGTTGTGGTTTACCAACCACTCTTCTGGCTCCTTGTCTTCTGGCAGCATGGCCTAGTGGAACAAAGGTGGGCCCGGGAGCCAGGAACCCCTGAGCTTTGTTCCTACTTCTGCCACTGACTCTCTGAACAGCCTTGGCAGGTCACTTACTCTCTGTGCCTCAGTTTCCCCATCTGTAGAACAGGGATGTTAACACTGACCTGTGTCATAGAGGGGTTGAGAGACCCAACTAATTTTTGTGAAGGGCTTGGAAATCCACCCCAATGAGGTGGATTGAATTTGGGGCCAGACCCTCAACTGCAGTAAATCAGCAAAGCTTCATGAGCGCTACACGGTCGTACGCTGGGTGAGGAGCTGTCCCTTTAAGACTCTAGCCATAGAAATGATCTGGGCTTTTATATTTAGAAAAGCAAATATGCTCGTTTAACCTCTGAACTGAAGCTGCTCCTCTCTCAGAGCGGCTGCCAAGGTGCAGCAGACGGGTTCCCGGCAGGTTCGATGGTGGGAAAGGCTGCTGCCGATCAAAGCTCGGCCAGGCCGGCAGTAATTAGTCCTAGTTTTCTTCAAGTGAACCCACTTCCTCCTGCCAGCATGGTAAATTCTGACGGAGGCTGGCGCCGGTGCAGAGAGCCGGGTGGCGAGAGCCAGCATACGGGAAAGGAGCATGCAAGGGCTGGGTGGGGAAAACACTTCCAGGGGCATTAGCTGGAAGCGTGGCCTTTGGGTAATTCTAAGTTGTTGGCAGCAGAAAGACACCTAGGCCCAGCCCTCTCTGGGGTTGGCATAAAAGGGAGGGAGGCAGGCAGGCAGCAGCTGCTGCAGTCAGCTTTGCTCCGCAGAGCCATTTCTCTTTCACGTGAGCAGTGCTCCCTGCCAGGAGCTGCTCTGGGCACGCGAGATGCTCCCAGCGCTGAGAGCCCCAGGGAAATGACCTCAGCTGGGCAGGGGGGTGCGATTGGAGGTGGATGGAGACCCAGACGCAGGATGTACAGAGTGATGAGTTCCTTTTATTAAGGAGTTTTTGGAAGTCCACATGTACAGCATTTGACACCAATCACACACGCGCTAGACTTCATTGTACTGCTAAACAACACAACCCGTCCACTAGCTCAGACCTGAACATACAGCCTTGTGGCCCCAGCTCCGCCACGGCCCCCGGGTGCAACGGGCTGGCTGTGTGAAGTCCAGCTCAGGAAACTGCTTTGTCCCCCCAACTTCCAGAACCTCGAAGGGCAGGCACGGGTGTGGCACCTGCCTAGACACCCATCCTTGTCCTCTGGCTACCCAGGCTGGTGAAATTAAGCCAGCACCCTGCAGCATGGAAAACTGCTGCACCAGCCCTGCTTGATTCTGTATGGGCCAGGAGCCAAAGGCAGCAATCCAACAAGTGTTGGTTAAAGGGGCTCCCATCTAACCTGAGCCCCTGTCCCAGCTGGCCTTTTACCAGCCCTTTGGTCAGCGTGCCATATGCTGCTCCAGACCAGCTGGCGGCCTGGGTCTTCCTACGCTGCAGGTTTGGAGGCTGCAGGGTTGGGGGCCAGACCCTCAGGAAGCTCCTTGGAGGGATATTGTATGCACTGCAGTGCCGCCTTCTCCCAGCACCTGGTGTCTGGCTGCATTTGTCCTGCCCTTCCCAGACCTCACCCCCTTCTTGCTTCTCTCCAGGGGAGGTGTCATCGTAGACAGGTTTTAGTCTAATGCCAGGCTGCAGATTGATCTGTGCACTCTTAGAGCTAATCCCTGGAAATCCTGGGGCCTCTGATTGTATTAAATACCTCTCATGCAATTCAAAACAAACTCATTAAGGAGTCCTGGGTGACCAGGGCCAGTTACACAAAGTGCCCAGTGACTGAATGAGCACACAACTTTCACCTTCCCCGACCCCCAGGAACAATGGCCCCGGGAGGAAACACAGGAAGCCAACGCACGTCTTTTCCCCACTGAGCAAAGTTCCTTGAGTGCTACCATGTTCCCAGGCTGGCGGCTGGCTGGGCAGTCTGGGTCTGTAGTCAGGCGTTCCCATCCGTCCCAAAGGCAAATGCTATAAAAACTATTTACAGTTTGTTCCAGTGAAATAAAAAACAAACCAACTGAGAAACATTCACAGGTTTCCCCTCCAGTAGGACAGCTGCTTCTCTAGCTCTGCTCCCGGCAATGCTTGACCTCCCCTCTCCAGCAGGTAGCTTAGGTCAAGGTGGAAATGTAGATAACCCTTAGGTAGGTAGCATAGGTCTTTCCTTGTGCAGTAAAAGCAGACATCAGGTCTGAACTGATGTCATGTTGTTTAATTAATCTAACCCAATCAGTGTGCAGCTCTGTACAGCAAGTGTATCGCTAGGCTTGGAAGGATTAGTTTGTGTATCTGTAAATGTTGCAGTAAATGTCAATTTCACTGTACCCACACAAAGGGAGGAGAAACTATTTCCATTGGTGATCACTGAAATTTACAGATACACAAAGTAGAACTTATTAGAGCTGAAGGATCTTTGTGTATTTTGATGTGTGATGTTGACAGCTTGTGTTTTAATGGTGGTTAAGTTTTAACTTTTTGAATCTCAACATCTGTCATTCAATAATTGTTTAACCCTTCCCTCCACAAAATTTCCCATAGCTGTGGACATTTAGATGGATAATCTAAAACAGAGCTTAAAAATAAACCTTGATATTAGCTGTCAATGTTCTAAAGAAATGAAGATGGAGTTCTGCCAGGCCTATGTCCAGTGCAGTCTGGGTGGAAGGAAAAGACATATTTTAAAGCTGGTGGGTTTCACAGTAACAGAGGTGCTACTGAACTGAGGCAGGCCTCAGATGTTCAGGATGGAAACTTGGACCCCATCAGAGGGAAAACCACAATAATCCCAAATGTATAATGCACCCTGCCTCGCCAACACACACCACTCAAGAAAATCCCCTCACTGTGAAAAAACTTTCCCCAAATGCTCCCTGTTAGTTCACATACAGATTTACAGAGAATTTTTTTTTAATGCGTAGAGAAGTATAAATCTCTAATCCACCACCACTGCCTGAAACACACTTAATCACTCTGCCTCAGTTCCTCATCTGTACAATGGGCATACATTGAGCTTTCCTTCCTCTCACCCGCTGTCTGTCTGGTCTAGACTGTGAGCTCGTCAGGGCAGAGACGCTCTGTGTCTGCACAGGGCCTGGTACAGTGGCCTCAATCTACTGCAATAGACAAAGTGAACAGTAACTTAGTGAATTTCATTATCCTTTCAATTATGTTCCTTTCCTCCTGCTCCCCCCACTCCCAGCAGAGTGCTCTGATCCTGGGTGGTGTATTCTTTGAATCCTTTTGTCCAGCAACTGATCAGAGTAATTTGCAGAGGGGTTGGGTGAGGAGGGTCTATGGGCATTTTCTCTCCAGGACTATTTAAAAAAAAATACAGCCCCTGTGGCTGGCACCTGGTGTCTTTCAAAGGCCAAAAGCAACCCTCTGCCCTTCTGAAATCTCCCTCTACCCTGAGGATGGGGGAGAACGCAGCCCCAGCAGAGGTAACGAAATGCCCCATGCTTTAGTAACCCTAAGAAGAACTCTGATTTGGATGCCTGCTTTACAGCCCCCATCCCCCTTTAAATCCAGCTGTTTTCTTGCCTACGGGAGTGTCCTACAAAGAAGAGTCAGCTTCCCTTGGGATAGCCTTCTTAGGCAGCGCCAGAGCCCACACCTGGTTCTGTTTAAATCCGTCAGATCGCTGCTCAGGTAGCTGCTCGCCCCTGGCAGAAAACATTCAAAAGAACACAGTCATGAAATGTCAGTGCCAGAGAATCAGCCTGGCCCGTAACGTGGTGGGAGGGAAACACAAAGGCATGAGAAGTCAGAACGAGCAAAGCACAAAACTTCTTCGCACTGCTCTCTTGTAAATGGTGCTGCCAAGTGCCACCAGCAGGGGGAGTTGGCACCACTGAGTTGCAGGGATGATGTCTCCAGAGTGATGCCCCACAAACTGGAAGGCTTTGAGCATTTTTGTGTGGTTTGGCATTAAACAAAATCCAAACGAGTTCCTGATTGAGACACCTGTCTCTAGCATGCTCAGGTCTGGCACTAAGAGGATGGGGGAGGGGCTTCCTTCTCATGCACCATTTAACCCTTTCACACCACAGCGTTCAGCAGCACGCCCTACCATTAGAGATTCCAGTACAGACAGAATATGGCCCAATTGTCTCCCGTGTCCTGCAGAGCAGATGGGGATGGAGCTCTCCTGTGCTGGCAGGGCTCTGCTCCATCCTCAGCATCTCAGGCAGGAGCAGGAGCGTTCCCATTTTCCCCTCACCTCTCTTTCATTGTAAGTGGCTGGACGTCTACCTGCACCATGGCTTCTGCAGAGTGCTGCCGACAAAGCAAAGCCCTGAACGCTGGGGATTGGGCCCGGAGAAACCTGGGCAAGGATTCTGCTGCTGACCATCTGGCTTGACTCTGAACAGCTTGGGCTATGAAGTGCCTCCTTGACAAGGGAGCAGGAGGACTGGCTGTGACTTACGCATTCCACACAATGGCTCCTCTCAATCCTCTTGGCTCGTCCCTGTTCTCCGTGACGTCCCAGAGAACAAGAATTCTTGGAGCCCCTCTGTCACCAGCTGTCTGGTCTGATCACCGTGAAGCACCGGCCGCTGGGATGGGGCTGCGACGCGGTTAGCCACGCCTCACAGATATTACACCTGGCTCAGGGTTTGGGCGGGGGGAGGTTTTAAAACCTTCATGGGATTTGAAGAAATGAAAGGCTTGAATATCTGCAGGTGTATAAGCCAGAGCAAGGTTTGTGTGGGCTGGAAATGAAGGCCAGCTCCCCATCCTCTGCACCTAGAGAACAGGGGCAGGGATCCCCCCATGGAGAACCAGCGGTTCTTCCCTGCAGCCAGCCTCTGACGGAGCTGGGGGAAGATCACGGCTACCGTACAGCTAAGGTCACATTTCCACAAAGGGGGTCTGGGTTTGCCCTCTTCCGAGTGGGTTTGGTCAGCAAAAAGACTCCATGAAACGTAACCCCTAAGCGTTGCCTGGGAGTGACAGCTGGCTTCCCGCTTGCAGCCCTCCCACCTCCAACGCTGCAGTCGTGAGCTTTGCCCCACCGCCTTGGCCAACCATCCCTTCTGAGGGGTCCAGCCAATACTCTCTGGGTGTCTGAGCCCAAGGGCTGGGTGGTGCGCAGTGGCAAGCGCACCCACGTGGGATGTAGCGATACAGCGAGCCCGATGGGGCCAGGAGAGCTGGCGGACTGTTTGGGGTCACCTCCTTCTCAGTTCCAAGATTGAATTACTGTCTCCGCCCCCGCCCCCGGCCTGGAATTGCAGACTGCGGGAGGGTTAGTTGTTGCTGGGCCTGGGAACGTCACTGGGACAGAGGCTGCAGCTGCTGAGCGTCAGCAGAAACTGGATTTGGGATGCGGGGCCATTTTGAATGGGAGGAGGAATTGCTCATCAGTCCAGAGGCACACCCAGGCTAAACCGCGGCAGAAAGCTAGGCCCGGTGCCGTATCCCCCCCGCCCCGGATAGATACAACCCTACTCCCTGATGAAGACTTGACGCCCCATCGCCAGTGGAGCCTTGGAGCCAGAAAGCGAGTGGCTGGTGGGGAGGAGGCAGCTCCAGTGAACCCAGGGTGGGTACAAAGAATCTGCGCTGCCCCCTTTCTGCGGTCTTTGTGTGCCATTTGCTGAGCCCCTGGGGCTGCAGTTTATACATGCCACCCTTACGGCGTCAGCTGGGGCCCCTGCCAGCCCAGCCCTCTTGTTCTGTGCTGGGAGCCCAGCTCAGTGCAGGGAATCAACACGGCGGGCGGACGGGGTGGGGTGGGGGGGGTCTTCTAACGGCCCAGCTGGTATTGCGTGCAGGGGCTGGGAGTGGGGCCTCCTGGGTTCTGTCCCCGCACCAGCTCTCCAACGCCTGTCCCCATGGCTTGCCCTTCTCGGTGCCTGCTGTACCCCCTTGGCAAAACCCACCAAGAACTACAGGCCAGCCGCTGCCTCCAGGGACTGTCACTAACGGCTCAGTCGCCTCGCGACGGGTCGAGTCTCTCCACGCCCTGCTGGGGCTTTCCCAAGGGATCTTCACGGGCCGCCTCGCTGGAGCTGCCCTGTAATGACAAGCCAAGGCCCAGCAGGTCCAGGCGGCTCCCCACTGTGGCACACACCTGAGCCCAGGGTGCTGCTGGCTTGTTGGAAGGGGGGAGGCAAAACACAGGGGGGCCGACTCCACCGCCGGGGGGTGCACGTCCTTGGAGGTGCTCGGAGCAAGGAGGCAACAGCGACCGCCTCTCCCCTTGGACGCACCCTCAGAGGAAGAGCCACCCCTCCCCTGGTAGGGGGCTCCCACTGGGCCCCCTGTCCCGCTGCTGACAGCGCGGCCCAGAGCGGTGCATTATCAGAGGGGCTTTTCACCCTGGCTGCCCCCGACTCACGGACAAGACGACACCGAGCTGTGGGGGAGGGGGAGAGGGAGGAAAAGGGGGCAGGGGAGGGGTCGTGCCGTTGGGCTAATTCTCCTCTCTGACAGGCCGGGCCTTCATCTCGGTGAATTTGAGGGAGTACTGCCAGCCGGTCCAGGAGGACCACTCGATGCCGTCGGCGTAGGAGCTGTGGTGGCCCTTGAGGTACTGCCCGTTGAGGTTGGAGGTGTGGCAGTTACGGTACCACCAGGCCCCACGGTAGAAGGCGGCACAGTTGTTCTCCGAATGGTCGTTGTCCAGGTCTTTGGTGGTGAACTTCATGCCGTTGTGCTTCAGGAAGGAGTCCCCTGCCGGGCGAGGGGAGAGCGGCCATCAGCAAAGCCCCTGCCCATCGCTGCTGGGCCCCGCTCCCGCCCCGGCCCTGCTTTTCAGCCTCCCGCATTCCCTAGACTCAGCCTCAAGCCAGCTTCCCTTGTTGAACGGATACGTGCGGGAGCGGGCACAGGTCCGGCCTCAGCTTGGATTCCAGCTGCCTGGCTAGAGCCCCAGGCAAAGCCGCAGTTTGCACCAGTGCAGTGAGCGGCTCTGGTGCAAACAGCGGCTTGGAGCGGCTTTGCCTCTCTGCCCTCTGGGTCTGCCCTGGTGACGGAGGCCTTGGAGGTCAGGGACTCGAGAGAGTGAGAGAGGCTGAGCAGAGCCAGGAGCAACAAGCTGTGCAAACTCCCCTTATTGCTACAGCCTTGCAAAGGCAATTCTGGTCCCACCAGTTGCTCCCCCTGCTAGTCCACTTTTAGGCTCCCAAATGCTTTGCTGATGTACCTCACTCCTGACCCCACTGCCCGCCATCCCAGGCCTCCCTAGGGCTGGTGTGAGCTTGTTTTCCTCCCTGTAGCAATATGGAATGAATGGCAAAGGTTGGGGCTCATCGAAGGCAAAAGGCTGTGGGGCTCAACGCAGCGACAGCAGGGAACGAGGCCTTATCTCCCCTTCCCACCTCGTTCTCCCCGAGCAACGTGCTCTGGGCGGGGTGGGGACCGGGGAGCGACCCGTGAGCAGCACAGACCGACCTGCTGTTCCGGAATAGTCTGCGATGGTGACCGGGTAGCCGTCCTCCTCCGGGTCCACGGAGAACAGGCCCACGCCGAAGGTGCCGTACTGGGCGAAGGCCGTGCCGTTGTCGAAGTCCTCCAGGTCGATGCGCAGCTCGTAGCTGGCCTGCGTGGTCAGGGCATGGAGCCGCGCCAGCCCTGTGGTGGTAAAGCAGGAGTCAGTCGTGGGCACTGGCAGCAGGCTCACCACGGACCTGTGAGTAATGAATGCTGGGCAGACAGCAGAATGCTTCGGCCATCACCCCGCCCTGGGTGACCCTCCTGAAAGGGGAGATGGGGAGGAGAACTGAGGGACAGAGGGAGCAAACATGAGGCTCCCCCAAACAGGCCGCTCCTCATCTCCAGAGACGGGGCGGGGGGGGGGGGCGTCCTTTGTCCAGCTGAGTTCAACCTGTCAGGTTAACAATCCACTGCAGCTAAAGCAACCCCCCCAGTCCCTACAGGGGTGGTGAAGGACGGGGCTTTTTCTGCATGTCAGTCCTGGCTTGGGGAGCAGATCCTCTCTCCCGGACACGCCAGCACATGCGGGGAGCTCTGCAGTCCGTTTGCTCATCTACTAATGAAGAGGGTATTTAATGAAATGTCTCAGGAGCCATCAGTGGCAATAAGTGACACTTCCCAAGGTGAGTCTGGGTCTCTTTCAATTCTCTCCCTTCCCCTCTGCCTGTTTTCCAGGATTCGAGGCCATGCTCACCTTGTGGAGCAGAGTGCATGCTGTGGTGGCTCTAGAAGCACCTGGTGAGTTCCACCTACGGCCTGGGGTGGGGAGAGGGGCCCTCCACACTGCAGCTCCTGGCTTCAGCTGCTGAGCTGGGGCTTGTCCTGGTGGAAGCGCTCAGCATGCATTGCAGCAGGGGGCTGTGCCCGCAGGACTGGGGGAGGCAGGCACTCCTAAGGGGTTGCCCTGACATCTCACTGAGCAATCATCCTTTGGAGATTTCACTCCTAGGAGTCGGGGGAGGAGGGGAAGGGTCTTTAAAGACAACCCGGAGCTGCCTGTTAGCAGGAGCTGGTTTTAAAGTATCACACGGTTGCAATTGTATTGAGAGACTTAACATCTTCCTGTCAGCCAGTGGCGACTCTGCCTCCCCACCTCCTCCCCACCCACAGCCTCGCTCTGCTGTTCAGAAAAGGAGGCCAGGTGCCTCCTTTCCACAGCTCAAGTGTGGCCCTTGGCTTGTTTGCTACTGATTCCCTCCCCTCTGAACCTCCTCTCCTGAACCAGCAGTCCAGCCCCAGCCCTTCACTGGTCAGCTGCTATTAGCCCCCGAGACAGCCAGACACACACACACAGAGCAAGCCCCTTTAACAGGCCCGCACACACTTGAATTAGTAGCTCCTCTCCTGCCGGCATGGCTGGCACAGGGTTCCTGCATGGGGGAGCCCTCAGATAGCGCCCCTGGCCCTAACCAGATTCAGAAGCACACACACGCACACACACATCCCTGGAGGGTCCTGGGCCCCACTGGGCCACCCTGCTCTGCGTTTGCATCAGGATACCAACCATGCCTGGGTGTCCATGCGGCAGGGATGGCTAGTAAGGGGCTGGGCTGGGCTGAGCGTGCTGGTTGCTGAGCAGCTCGCCTCACCCTTTGTGAAGTTTTTGGCGTCCGTTTCCTCAGCCTCAGGGAGGGCCAAAGAGCCCCGGAGGCCTCTGCTCGGCTCGTCTGCTTCCCCCTGCGCTCCTGTGGTTGCAGCATCCCCGCCTGGCAGTGCAGCGGGCGCAGGGAGTGAGATCCCTGCAATGCCACCTGAGCCCCGGGCCCCCTGCCTGCCGGCCGCGAGCTCCCTTGGGAATACCAGCACCTCAGCACAGAGCAGAGGGCCAGGTCGTTTGACAGGGGCTCTTGTAGGACGTAGGGGGTGGTACGGCCTGCAGGGGTTGGCTTTTCTTGTCTCCGCTGGGCCATAACCTAGAGTCTCTGGGCAATACCCCCAAAGGGCCAAACTCTGCCCCTCCCCGAGGTAATGCTGTGACTTTGATAGTTACCCCAGGGATGGATTTGGCCCTGAGTTTTTTAGGCCGGCTTTCTGTGTTAGAGTTGGACCCGCTTGACTGCGTACCAGGCCCTGTTCTGCTAATGGGGATTCTCCTGTCGCTCAAGAGGCTTCAGGAGTAGGAGGCTCTGCTGAGTGGATTAGTCACAGCCACACGTGGGCACAAGGTATTTAGCCACCTCACACAGCATCCTATTGTCTCCAGCTCCCCCCTACCCACCCCGCCTTCATATCTGCAGAAAGGGGAGTGGGCTGCTATTAGCCACAATACACACTCTCCTGTTGTCTCCAGATTGGGCCCCAGCCCTGCCCCAGGTCCCCGCTGTTGCCAGGAGGAACGGTGCATTTTCCCCTTCCCCCAGTGCTCTCTAGCACTGTGGATCCCAGTGGGTCCAACCCACATGTGCAACCTCCATTCCCCTCCCCAGTTGCTGGTTTGATACATCAAAGGACTTTTCTGTTCTTCTCCCTAGATAAAATACCATGGACGAGAAAAGCAAGCCCCCCCCTTCCCCCCAACATGCCAAGGAGAATTTAAAAGGACCCTGGGCCGATGGTTTTGCTAGCCTGTGCAGTGGGCTGGAGTGGCGTACCTAGCCAGTGCTCTCCAGTCAGCTTCCCGAATCCATCCCGGTATGCTTCCCATCCGCGGAAGAAATTCACCGAGCCGTCCTCCCGCCGCTGGAAAACCTGGGGAAACAAAAGGCACAGCCAGCGCCGGATTTAGGGGCAGGGGGCACCAGGCTTGGGGTGCTGTTGGGTATTCAAAAGTGTAACAAATGGAAAGGAGGGTGCCAAAGACACTCTCCAGTTGGGGCGCCATTTGGTCTAGGGCCAGCTCTGGGCACAGCAGCTAGGAAGTGAGAGTTCGGAGCCCGTCCCCACTGCCAGCAGTTCCCATGAGGAGCCAGGCATCCTGCTGCCTTTTCCATGGCGTGGCTCTCTGCAGAGCTGTCTCGCTCCAGGAGCCCTTTATCAGACTTGGGCGCAAATCAAACCCTGTACACTCGCTAATTACATTGGAACTATGGCGTGTAAGGGGACGTGCCATGTCATTGTCGCCCATCTCCTAGGGATGGGAGAATCTGCTCAGAGCAAAGAATTCACTTGTTGTCTTGCCCAGAACGCCAACTTTCATTGGTGTCTGAAACCCCCTGGGTTAACGTCAATAAAAACGGGTCCTTCTGCTTGTACAATGATGCCACCCAGGGGAGGACACAGAAGCATCAGTTTGCAAAACAACAGCCAGTGCCCATGACTGAGTGAGTGCATGATCAGTGGCTGGGTTGGGGGGTGGGATAGCTCAGTGGTTTTTGAGCATTAGCCTGCTAAACCCAGGGTTGTGAGTTCAATCCTTGAGGGGGCCATTTAGGGGTCTGGGGCAAAAATAAGGGACGGTACTTGGTATGGTCCTGCTTTGAGCAGGGGGTTGGACTAGAGGACCTCCAGAGGTCCCTTCCAACCCTGATATTCTATGATCACAGGAGACCCAGCCAAGATCCGGGTCCCCTGTGCTCAATGCTGTACCCTCACAGAGTAAGAGACTGACCCTGCCCCAAAAAACTTACATGCTAAGTAGATGTGACAGCCAAAGGCGGAGGGAAGGGCAAATGTCGTTATTCTCATATTACAGGTGGGGAACTGGGGCACCGAGAGATCGAGTTGCCCAAGGTCACATAGCAAGTCTGTGGCACAGCGGGGAATTGAAACCATGTCTCCTGAGCGTCAAGAGCCCTAGCCCTGAACTACTTGCTGGTCAGGTAAATCCTGCAGAGCTGCTTTATTTTACTCCCATAAATGGATCCAGAGTTAAGTGATCGGGGAAATCCAACTGTTAAGCATTCATCACCAACAGGATCTCTGCTCTGTGTTTGGTAGCTGCCTAGTGATCAGGATGTAACTCCTGGAGCCGGGGTAAAGTATTGATTTCCAAGGACACTCACCCAGGAATTGTGCCCTGCTGTGTGTGTACCAAGCTGGATTTATTTGTAACTATCCACCAGACAATGCAGATGAACGATTCTCAAGTCTGTGGGTTTTTCCTCTCTAGCTAGCTACTTACGTCTCCTCCCTGTAATATCTGAATGCATGGGCTTATCAGTTTTCAGACACATTCAGTCTATCTAAGATCCTTATAGGGTTCCTGTTACCATAGTCTCTGAGCCTCTCACAAGCTCTAATATATTTATCTCCACAACCCCTCTATGAGATGCAAAAGTGCTATTATCCCTGTTATATGGGTGGGGAAACTGAGGCACAGAGCAACTATTGACAGGAAGTCTGTGGCAGAGCAGGGAATGGAACCTGGGTCTCCTAAGGGCCAGGGTAAAGCCCTAACCACTGATCCATCCTTCCTCTTTCTGAATGAGCTGCAGCCATGCAGTGACTCCCCTTCTTTGCATGTGAATGTGGGGATCTGGCTGAGGAGCAGCCGTTCCCCCAGCCTCCCGGCAGGCAAAGACCCATCTCCATGAACATTTGTCAGTGAGAAGGGGCACGCTGACCATGGTATGGCCAAAGTGATGCTCCCCAGCAATGCTTTGGTGCTGAGAATTAGCAAAAGAAGCAACCCAAACCACCAGCAGCTCCCCCTCCGCTCACTCTCTCAGAGCTGGGGCTGTGAGCTGGGGTGGACTCTCCTGATACGGCCCCCTCAGAACTGGGGTCAGATGGAGCCAAGATGCCCTTATATAAAAGCTGCTTCCCCCAGCAGCTGGCTTGGGTGCCTGTGATCTTTGGCTGATGAACCTTTGGTCTCTCACATGTTAATATATTGTCCCCTTGTGTTTTTTTCCCTTCTAGTTTATCGTTGGACTAAAGCATCAGCTAACGACAGGGATCCAGAAAATGCTGCCTCTTGTCTCACCACTGCATTTAATTAAGCCTCTGGCCCCTGATTAACTCTGTTCAGCTTGGCCAGTTCAGTCTCATAGACTCATAGTTATTAAGGTCAGAAGGGACCATTATGATCATCTAGTCTGACTCCTGCACAATGCAGGCCACAGAATCTCACCCACCCACTCCTGCAATAAACTTCTCACCTATGTCTGAGCTATTGAAGTCCTCAAATCGTGGTTTAAAGATTTCAAGGTGCAGAGAATCCTCCAGCAAGTGAACCGTGCCCCATGCTACAGAGGAAGGCGAAAAACCCCCAGGGCATCTTCCAATCTGCCCTGGAGGAAAATTCCTTCCTGACCCCAAATATGGTGATCAGCCGAACCCTGAGCATGTGGGCAAGATTCACCAGCCAGACACCCACGAAAGAATTCTCTGGAGTAACTCAGATCCCACCCCATCTAACATCCCATCACAGGCCATTGGGCCTATTTACCATGAATAGTTAATGATCAATTAATTGCCAAAATCATGTTATCCCATCATACCATCTCCTCCATAAACTTATCGAGTTTAATCTTGAAGCCAGATAGGTCTTTTGCCCCCACTGCTTCCCTTGGAAGGCTGTTCCAGAACTTCACTCCTCTGATGGTTAGAAACCTTTGTCTAATTTCAAGTCTAAACTTCCCGATGGCCAGTTTATATCCATTTGTTCTTGTGTCCACATTGGTACTGAGCTTAAATAACTCGTCTCCCTCTCTGGTATTTATCCCTCTGATATATTTATAGATAGCAATCACATCTCCTCTCAACCTTCTTTTGGTTAGGCTAAACAAGCCAAGCTCCTTGAGTGTCCTGTCGTAAGACAAGTTTTCCATTCCTCGGATCATCCTAGTAGCCCTTCTCTGTACCTGTTCCAGTTTGAATTCATCCTTCTTAAACATGGGAGACCAGATCTGCACACAGTATTCCAGGTGAGGGCTCACCAGTGCCTTGTATAACGGTACTAACACCTCCTTATCCCTACTGGAAATACCTCGCCTGATGCATCCCAAGACCACATTAGCTTTTTTCACAGCCATATCACATTGGCGGCTCATAGTCATCCTATGATCAACCAATACTCCGAGGTCCTTCTCTTCCTCCGTTACTTCTAATTGAGGCGTCCCCAGCTTATAACTAAAATTCTTATTAATCCCTAAATGCATGACCTTACACTTCTCACTATTAAATTTCATCCTATTACTATTACTCCAGTTTACAAGGTCATCCAGATCCTCCTGTATGATATCCCGGTCCTTCTCTAAATTGGCAATACCTCCCAGCTTTGTATCATCCGCAATCTTTATTGGCACACTCCCACTTTTTGTGCCGAGATCAGTAATAAATAAGATTGGTCCCCAAAGCGATCCCTGAGGAACTCCACTGGTAACCTCCCTCCAGCCTGACAGTTCACCTTTCAGTAGGACCCGCTGTAGTCTCCCCTTTAACCAATTCCTTATCCACCTTTCAATTTTCATATTGATCCCCATCTTTTCCAATTTAACTAATAATTCCCCGTGTGGCACCGTATCAAATGCCTTACTGAAATCTAGGTAAATTAGATCCACTGCGTTTCCTTTGTCTAAAAAATTTGTTACTTTCTCAAAGTCTGTCTGGAGGAGAACAAAAGGAGGCCTGACTTCCAAAAGTGCTGAGTGCCCACAACATCAGCTGAGGTCACTGGGAGGCGTGGGCTCTCAGCACTTCTGGAAATCTGGCCTAGATGCAGTGAGGTCTGGAGGTTAAAGCACAGGTCTGTGTTCACTTCCTGGGTGATCTCGGGCAAGTCAGTGAAACTCTGTGTATTCCATTTCTCTATTGGTGTGTCAAGGTGTGAAGTGCAGGAATGGAGCAGGGAGGGACAAAGGGGGTTTCAAGTCACCTATCCACTCCCACAGCCTGGGGATGGCATGGTCCCATGATATTAGTTAGAGCAGCCCCGGGGTTGCTCTAACTTAGGCTTTGCTTCATGTGACTCCCTGTAGCAGTGCACTCTGGCAGGGCCTCCCCCTCCCACCCCAAGGCCAGTACTGTCCAGTAGTCAGACACCAGTGAGCCAAACCCCTTTGTGCAGGGGGTGTTCCCATCAGTATGGCATAAAGAGGCCTTTGCACAATGGTGAGTTGGCCCCTACTCTCTAAATACATCACGGGGATAATGCCAGGGAGGGGAGGAGTTATTTAAGTTAAGTGCCAAGGTGGACACGAACAAATGGATATAATCTGGCCATCAACAAGTTTAGGCTTGAAATTAGGCAAAGGTTTCGAACCATCAGAGGAGTGAAGTTCTGGAACCGCCTGGGGGCAAAAAAACTAACTGGCTTCAAGACTGAGCGTGATAAGTTTATGGAGGGGGTAGTATAATTAGACTGCGTACAATGGCATGTAGCCAATCTGCGACTGCTAGCGGCAAATATCTCCGACGGCTGGTGATGGGACACTAGCTGGGGAGGGCTCTGAGTTATTACAGAGAATTTTTTCCTGGTGTCTGGCTGGTGAGTCTTGCCCACATGCTTAGGGTCTAACTGATCACTATATTTGGGGTCGGGAAGGAATTTTCCCTTGGGTCAGATTGGAAGAGACGCTGGGGGGTTTTCGCCTTCCTCTGCAGCAAGGGACATGGGTCACTTGTAGGTTTAAACTAGTGTAAATGGTGGATTCTCTGTAACTTGAAGTTTAAACCATGATTTGAGGACTTCAGTAACTCAGCCAGAGGTTAGGGGTCTGTTACAGGAGTGGGTGGGTAAAGTTCTGTGGCCTGCGATGTGCATGGGGGTCAGACTAGCTAATCACGATGGCCCCTCTGGCCCTAAAGTCTATGAGTTTAGAGCTTCCACATCTGTTGAACGGGGATGTAGCTGCCCTTCTCAATGGGGTGGGTTGAGATGCGAGATCAGATTGTACCCTTGCATGCCCTGGTGTAAATCCAGAGTCCCTCCGGATGGCCATCGGGGTCACTTGGCAGGGAGTCTGGCCCTCGGATGAAGGGTGCCCCAGCAGTGCCTGCTGATTGGGTTAATGCTGGGCATTTCTGCCATTAGCTGCACACCCAGCTCCTGTGCACTCCCTCAGGGCTCACCCTGAGCAGATGGGTAACTTCAGCCAGCTGATCTGGCCATGTTTCTGGCAGCATTGATACAGCACCACTGGTGTGCATCACCCCCTGCACAGGCTTCTCCAGCAAGACCCTGCAAGCAAGCATTTGGCAGAGGTCTGCTGTCCCGACTTAAGGGTAGCGTATGGCAGACGTGGGGGTGGGGGTGCTGCATGGAAGAGGTGGCCAGCGCTCCCTCTGATCCATGCTGTACTTACCTTCTAGAATTAGAGCCTTAATTTTTATCCTTGCACTGAGCACTTGAGAAGCTGCAGTTAAGCCCTTTTAAAAGGGCTTTCGTTGGACTCAGCTGACGGGAGGAGGCTGCTTGGCTGGAAAGGGGCCCAAAGCTGATTTCCAGGAGGGATGTTGGCTCCGATTGGCTGCCATGATCCTGTGCGCAGAGGGAGGGAGTAGGGCAGGGGCAGAGGCAGCCATGAGGCTCCCCTTTAAGCTGCTTTGACCTTAACTTGTAACTAGGCCAGTTGTCTGTGCGCTGCTCAGGGCAGCGAGGGGCCCATCTTCACCAGCTCAGGGCCCCAGGAGGGCTTGGCGATTAGAGAGATGCTCTGGCAGCTTAGCGACATGCAGAGTTCTCTCAAGAAACACTGCGGTGGGTATCAACACACCTTCCTGATCCTCCGGAGTCCTGAGCAGGGTTCATCGCCATGGTGGGGACAGCTGGTGCTGGGGACTAGTGGCCAGAGCAAGGGGCTAGAAGCAGGAACTCCTAGGTTCTACTGTGGATCAGAGCAGGAGTCGCTGCTAGTTGGGGCAGGGGACTGGGGAGAGTTTCTAATGGTTGGAGTAGGGGAAAGGGAATCCTGCTTCGGCCATTGGCCGTGCCCCCACTCAGTGCCTCGGTTTCCCCCCCACTTTGAGATCCTTACATGACACAGGCTACTTGAGTGCAGAGTATTAGTCCATGGCCCTGCTTGTGGTTGGGTCCATGCTGGTCTCTGCTGTGAGAGCACAGATCACAGCGAGCCTTCTCGGGTGAGGTGTTGTCTGTGGGGGTGTGCGGGCCATGGGGTGGGGCACAGAGCGAGGAGAGGAACAGCATCTGGCTGGCTGATGTACCCAGAACTGAGGGTTCCTGTGTCTGAATTCAGGGGCTGAGATGTCCGCTCCTAGCCTAGTGAGGAGAGGGTTCGGCTGCCCTGCAGCTGAAGCCAGAGCAGGGGGCTGAGGAGAGTGGTGGAAATCTAGCCAGGGGAGAGGGGAGATAGCAGGCTGAGGCATGTGGGAGAGATGGGGCAGGTGTGGGGGAATGCTGTTGCTCTAGGTCTCTCCAGCCTGAGGCAGGCAGGCAGCAAACAAGCCAAGGGGGGTGGGGGAGCATAGTATTTGCTGTAGCTTCAGCAGCTCCACCGCTGCTCTTCTCCAGCTCATAAAATATGGATCTCCCCCTCTTAAGCAAAAAGGATTTGTTCCCCTTCCCATTAAAGTCAGAGCTGAAATATTTATCTTTCCTGCTTACCGTCACCCTCTCTGCCTGGAGTCACTCGCCTTTCGATTGTCACTGTAGAGTTACTGGTGCGCAAAGCACCATCCCTGGGGGCTGTAGCGGGGCCCGGGCAAAGGACAGCGAGATAAATAAATCACCATGCCCCAAACCATTGGCAGCACAGCAATGCCCAGCATCCCTGGGTGTGGGGACTCCCTCTCCATCCAAACCGGGTCCCCTTCCTCATCGCTTGAGTCAGGGGTGGGGCTGATTAGTTTTGATCCGTGCCCAGCGCTCTCCGGGTCAGGCGGGTGGAGTGACAGTGTGCTAGAAATGGATTTGACGGAGTCCCAGACCACACACTGCCATTCTGGGCCCTTCCCCCGTGCACCGTGTGGCCAAGTCTCTGACACCAGCCTGCCTTGTTTGCTTTGGGATACAGAGCAGTCCCGAGCTGCAGGCTCTCCTCTGAAGCCCTTGCCCTAAAGGAGCCCTGGTGCTCACAGAGAATTTGCAAAGGCTTCCAACACAGGAAGTAAGTAGCAGCCCGGTTTTCTGAAGGCCTGCTTGGATACCCTCCTTAGTCATACGATTGTTACTCCACTAAATGACACGAGGTGTTAATCAAAGGTGTGGAGGGATGTCACCCGCCCAGGCAGTAGGATTTGGGTCAGCTGGTAACGTACTTCCTGCCAGGAGCCTGGTGCAGTCATTAAATGCAGGTGAGTGCAATGCTACCTTGCAGGGAGTGTGAAAACGATTAAGCCCCACACTCAGATAAGAAATCTCACATTCCAGTTCCAATCTGCACCAGTCAGAGAGGAGAGCTCTGGGCCCGGGACACCCAAAGAGGTTGTATGAGGGAAGGTAACGGCTGATGGGCCATTAAAGAGAGAACAATATGGAGTCCACCTGAATCTGGGATTCATAAATACCTTGCTCCTACTGCAGCCAGGAGAAGTTTGGGCCTCTCCCCTCCAGCAGGTGCCCTTTTAGAATATGTTTTAATCCTCATTATTAACTGTTATTACAGTAGCACCCAGATGCCGCAGCAGAGGTTGGGACCTCACTGTCCTAGGGGATGGACACACCTGGCCTGCAGAGAGTATAACTTAAACAGGGAAGATGAAGGAGAAACTGAGACACCGGGCAGGCACGTGACTTGCTGAAGGTCACCCAGCAGGTCAGTGGCAGAGCCAGGAATAAGAACCCGGGTCTCCTGAATCCCAGTTCAGTGCTGTACCCACTAGGCCACCCTACCAGCATTCACTCCCTTTTCACGCTGTAAATCTGACCCACTGTGCTACAGGTTGCGAGTTATTTGGCCTCCATGCCCTGTACATCTGACCAGACACATGGCAGAAGGCAGCAGGGGAGCCTCTTTCTCCAGTCAGACATCAGGTCAGCACCGGCACCGACTGGGCTGTAGCAGGTAAGGAGCCCAGGGGCCACTGGAAGGCAGTGATAACAGTGTGAAAGCCCCTGGCCTGGACTCATGGGCTGGGATTGGTTTCCCCCTCTAGTCTGGCCTGCTCCCTGCCCTGATGTCCTTGAGATGTGCTGACTAGTATGCCTGGGCTAGGGCCTTGGAGGAATCCAATTTCTTTGCTGGCCTGGTCTTTGTCTCTGAGCCTTGCATGTGACCCCGGGCTTAGCTCAACAGCTCTCCAGTGAAACTGGTTCAGCCACTGCCAGCACGTCCACCCACCCGTATGCAAATATCCCCACATGTCAAAAGGAATAGCTTAAAAAAATCAATCCCAGGCTGCATGACTCCAAGTGATGTGTATGACTTTACTGCAGCCTCCGTGACTCAACACCCCAAGGACCCAACACCTCCACACATTGCCCCCCTGCTTCCAGCTGAGCCTGACACCTCTTTCATCCCTGAGTCACTGATACTAGCAGTGTGCAAAGTTCAGTAACCTTCAATAGCCAAGTAGGGATAGCCCCAGATGGGGAAACTGAGGCACAGAGAGGGGCCATGCCTTACCCAAGGCCACCCAGCGTGTCAATGGCAGACCGAACCCCGGAGTCTTGGTTCCCAGTCCCTTGCTCTCACCACAAGACAAAACTTCTTCCCAAGGGGTAGTGAATGCTGGTCTCTTCTCTCCCCACTGGCACAGACCATGGTGGTGGTCAGTGCCAGGGCAGGTCCCGATCCTGCCAGCCATGAGGTTCTAATTGCAGGATTGGGGCCTTCCTGCTCCCACGAGCAGAGCTTGCTCCATCTCAGCCGTTTCCCCGAGAGCAGGGCTGTTCAGGGATTGCTGCCTGGGGCTGTGCCTCCGGTCACTGCTGGCCCCAGGGCAGGGCCATGTTGTCTCGCTGCTGGCCTGGCCCTTTGAGGTACTTGGCACAGGCACAGAAGCTCTGATGCAGCCTGACACTAAATCATTTTCTTCAGCTCCCTCAACGCTGAGTGTCTAGCTCAGCCCCGGTCCCGCTGACTGGGACGGCCTTGGAGACGGTGTTTGGCTAATCCTCTCATCCCACCTGGTAGGCGGCTGCTCCCCCAGGAGCCAGGGCTGACAGCCGGAGTCTGGGGGCCTCACGCACAGTTCTCCTTAGGGAATCCCCCTCAATCTCTTCACCCCCTTCCCAAGCCTTCTCCCTCCACAGTGGGGAGGCCGAGGAGTTTCCCTTTTCCCACACAGCGCCCCACCAGGCAGATGCACCAACATCTTGTGTTTAATGGAACAGTCCTGCCTCTGCCACGGACCCTGCCAAACCCTGGCACTGCCTGTCTCTGACTCCCAGCTGACAGGAACGCGGCACTTGGGCAGGGATCCTCAGCAGAGCTCAGCACACAGGGTGCAGGTTGGGTGCCGAACTCTTCTTGAAAATCTGGCTCCCCTGCTTCCCTTTCAGAAGCCCCCGGGATCCACCCCGACCATGTGGTTGGGGGTTATATTACCGGGCAGTGTGGTTCAGTTAATAGATGATGAGTGCAGTGGTCAGGACTCCTGGGTTCTCCTCCTGGCTGTGTGAGGTTGGGTAAGCCTCTTGGCCTGATCCCCATTGGTGCAGAGAACTTGCAGCTCCCCTTGACTTTAAGTGGGGTAGTGTGTTCTCAGCATCTCTGAAAGTCAGGCCTGCCTGCTCCGTGCCTCAGTTTCACCCTCTGTACCAATGGCATGATGGTAGTGGCCCTCCTCTGTGATCTGCACTCAGAGCCAAGGCTGATGGCCACTGTATGGCCTGGGCTCCCCAGAGGAGCCAGGCACTTGCCACGCACACTGCAAACCGCTTTGGTCTCCTCACAGCAGAGCAGCTAAGCTCCTTCCCCTCCCCCACTGCTGAAAGCTCCTTACAGGCATCAGATCCTGGGGGTTTATTTCCTCCAGCACCCAGCTGGGGGGGCATTTCACAGCCCGGTTCCAAGGGGCTGACTCACCAGCCGAGCGTGACCTAAAGGGCGCGGCCCAGACTCGGCCGGTTCTCCCACCAGCCAGGGCGCAGCCCCCACCAGTCCAACCCAAGGCGCTCCCAGCTGCAGCCTGTCTCGGAGACAGATCTCCTGGCCTCAGCATGCCTCTTCTGGGTTGCCTTAAGCTTTCCCTGAGTAATGCGTCATCTTGGGCAGGTGCCACTTCACACCTGGGGAAGCCCTGGCTGTCCTCGCAGGCTGGGTGAGGAGGCACTCGGGGAAGGCCAGGCCAGGATTTTCAGGCCCCTCCAGGGCAGTCTCAGCCTGGGGACTGTGCTGTGGTGTCTCCCCTACTGGCCTCCTTCCTCACCTCACAGCCAGGGGTGAGGGCAGCCTTGCCTCGCCTGACCCCCGGCTGAGTCTCACTGCCCTCCCCTCGTGTGCCCTTTCCAAGGTCCCTCCCTACTGACTCCTGTAGCTGGCCGGCTCCATGTCATTGGCAGCTGCACGCTGTTGGGATTAGGTGGCCTTCGTGTCACACTCCATAAAGACAATAAGTCAGCGGACAGGGTGAGGAGAGTCTTCGGCAGTTAGTGCAGGGCCAGCTGAGCCGTAGGGTGGCCAGGAGCCTGTGTCAGCCAGTAGCGCTGCCTCTAGGGGGCTTGCTTCCCCACACTGGCTCCGAGTGAAATCTTGCCCTGTTTGAGCCAGGCAGGCCACCCGTCCACCAGTGTCCCCCTATTGACAAACAGTGTGTGGGGGACGGGTGAACCAGGAATCCTTGGCCCTGTCTCTCAGCGTGTCTCCAGGGGAAATTTATTGGCATTATACTGGTTCATGTACATAATCTGACCAGTGGAGTGATGCCAGTAAATGTCACTGTGTAGACAAGCCCTTAGTATGTTCAGGTCATGGGTGGGTAGCGTCTGCTCTGGGCAGTGGGGTTGGCCCCCTCAAGGTGATGGGGAATGTATGGCCTGCTTTGGGCAGTGTCACAGGTCCCTCGGGGTGTCAGGGAAGGCAGGGCTAAGTATGGGGGGCTGTGGGACAAAGCTCCTCATCGTGGGGAAAGTGGCGCCATCTCTGGGCCCCTCAGCATGCCAGAGAAAGCTGGACCAGCTCCGGGCAGTGGTGACCCTATGAAGGGCGAGTTTTGAAGGCCAGGCGAGTGGATCTAGGAGTGAGGAGAACGGATGGGTCCTGGGGCCAGGCTTTCTCCGTGCTCCTTTTCCAGAGAAGAGAAAAAAAGCCCAGGAGTGAGTCTCCCACCAGTTCCCATTGGCTGGTCTCTGATCTCAAGTGGTGTCGGGATGGCGCTGAGGCAGATTGGATCTGATGGAGGGAGAGCGGCTGTTAATGTTCAGCCGTCACGGGCTCTTGCAACAGGCATTGTTGCAAATTTCTCCTGATGCTTTATGGAATCGAGGCCTTGGCTCCATCGATCCAAAGGAAAGAGCTACGTCCAATCAGGATTCCTCACTGACCCTTTTGCCTGAGGCTGCCAGCTCTTGACTGCACCTCCCTTTTTCTCCCCCAAGCCTGTCTGCATCCCTTCTCCCCTGGCCACTCTCTGTTCCACACCCAATCACTGCCTACCCCCTCTTCTCCTGCTCGTGCTCTCTCAGAAACCTCTGGAGCCCTAAAAGGGAGGGGGTTCTGGACTCCCCCCCTCCCCCCCGCAAGCTGGCTACGCAAACAGCAAGAGCGCTGAGAGGCGCTTGTTAAGCAAGAACATCCCTTCTGTCTCTCCTCACCTCGGCTTTCCCTCTTCCATCCCTCCTGATCAATCATTTCACCTCACCCTACACTTGCTTTGCCAGCCTCTCCTGCCTCCGGGGTCCCGCCCCGGGAGTGTGCGCCCTGCACCACCCAACCCTTCTCTGTCAGTTGGCACAGTCCTGGCCCTGCCATGCCGGGGGCTGTGGAGAAGGGACTGTTCGAGACTCTTCAGTGTGTCTCAGCTGATCCTACTTTGTGCCCCCCATCAGAGAGTGGCAAAGCACTTTTCAGACAGGCCGGCCCTGCGAGGCACGTGAACTGTCATGGCCACGTTACAGCTGGGTAAACGAGGCACAGAGATGGGAAGGTACTCGCCCACACTCAGCCAGCCCGGCAGAGCTGGGAATGGAACCCAGGAGTCGTGACTCCGTCGCCTGGGCTGGCCACTTAACGCCTAGTGTCCTCCTGCTGCTCTTTGTGTTTATGTGGCTACAGGGCAGAATATAACCCCCAATCTGTGCAATGGCAACAGTGTCCAGCTGCTCCCCCTCTTTCCTGCCCTCCTCCAAGTGCGGCATTGCAGCTGATTACTCACTCTGGATTACACCAGCCCCATCGGAGATCAGGACTCCACTTTGCTAGAGTATGTCTACACTGCAATTAAAAACCCGTAGCTAGCCCATGCCAGCTGGCTCAGACTCACGGGGCTCAGGCTAAGAGGCTATTTAATTGCAGTGTACATCAATCTAGGACCTTTTGAGGTGGGAGGGTCCCAGAGCTCGGGCTGCAGCCAGAGTCAGAACATCTACACTACACCACGAGCCTGAATCAGCTGACACAGGCCAGCCATGGGTGTCTAACTGCAGTGTAGACATACCCTAACAGCCAGCCCCTGCCCCGAAGAGCTTGCCTCCTACAAAGATGAGACAGATGCAGGCTGGCAGGAAGGAAATATGGCCCTCCTTTCACTGACAGGGAAGCTAAGGAACAGAGAGATGCAGCGACTTTCCCAAGTCCCAGAAGCAGTCTGGTGCAGAGCTGGGATTTGAACCCAGATCTCATGAGTTGGAACAGCAGGGGAGAGTTTGGTGTAGGATTGTCTTTGGGCCGACCGAGGGCAGGAGATACCAGGAGGGGTGCCTGGGTTGTTCTACTGAGATGTCCAGCCCCACTGGGTCCATGCAGTAGAGCTGGATATGGATGGGCTGCCCAACTGCACAGAGCCCTACGCTCCCACCTTGGGAACTGAGTAACTCCGAGTGACTTCTAAACCCAGGCAAGACAACAGGGCCTTTGGTGTACAGCTGAACCCAACTCCTGAACCTCACAGAGCCCCCGCCACCCGTCAGCACCATCAGTCTACCTTTGGCAGTGTGTTGGCACTCTGCCCCCATGCACCAGCAGCGGATGTCTAGCTGAAGCTCAGGGAACCGCCTTCTCTATTCTCCACTGGGCACAGCCCTTGGGATCTGTTCTGTGCTGTTGCTCCCACCCCACCGTGCAAGGTCATAGGCCATTGCTTGGCAGGGTGTCTCAGAGGCTGGCAGAGTTATGCGTTAACGAGTGCCATTTCCTATGGCAGAGCAACTCAGCAATGCAGGCAACCAACTTACCGTCCACCCGCCTCCCTCCGTCGTCATGTCACAGTAGACCTGGAAGCCTGAGGGATAATGAGTGGGGAAGATGGAGTAAATGCCGTCCTCTTGTTGTCCGCTCAAGTAGATGTCAAAGCAGTCCCGGGGCCGCGAGCCTGGAGCGTGGCATGGGAGGGAAGGGAGAGCAATGTAAGGCTAATTAATTTTTAAATTAGAGCCTCGCGGTTGGTTTCTGGCTCTCACCCCCACTGCCTGATCTAATTGGCTGCTCACGGCCCACTCAGCCCCCTCTCATCTCATTCTCTTTCCTCCTAGGCTCGGGGCAAGCAGCGTCCTAGCTGAGGTCTCGGTGGCTTCTAGGGACCATCTGTGGCAGTAATAAGGCACCGAGAGGGAGCCTGCTGGCCTCCCTGCTGGAAAGCTATGGCTAACCCACCATATGCACTCTCCCCTCTCCCAGCACCATGTCACCGAGGCCTCCCTGCCAGGCAGATGAGTGCAGTGGAAGGGGCTGCTTGCTCCCATAGCTAGTGTGGGTGTATGTATTGCATTGGAGAGGGGGCGCCTGCAGGAAGTGCAGTGTAGCTAGATGGGGGGGCAGGGGGCATACACACAGTGTATATGTATAGCACACACAGTATCAGTGTGTTTGTTGGCACGGATGCAATTTAAATATAAAATTAAAGTTGAAATTTAAATTGAAACATTTTGAGAAACCCAAATTGAATTTTTTTGGGGGGAGGGGGAATTTTCCGTCGAGGATTTCTAAGTTTTCAGTCTGATTCAGAACAAAGCCAAAGTTCAAATGCTCGAAATCCTTCCCGAAACAGAACGGCCATCCTTTGCATGGCCCTGTATACTATAGGCCAGCCACTCGGCGAAAAGAACACTAGTAAGATTGCAAAGTCAAGTGCTCTAGCGTTAGGAAACACCAGAATTAAAGCTGCCTGGGTGTCCTTAATTTGACCCCCTTGTGTATACACAGTATGATAGGGTCTTTAATTACATAAGCATGTATTTTTTCCATAGGACCTCTCTGCCTCATTACGTGCACAGGACGGATGGCACACACTTAATGAGAAGCTATTCAATCTTTCTTTTTGTTGTTCAGCATGTGGTCCAGGCCTTGTTTATTGCATACTATTCACCCTGCTGTGAAAACAGAATAAACTTCCTCTTGAGATTTTCTGGAGTGCTCATCACCATAGAATCCATGTGCTTCACAAACATTCGCTGACTTTCACACCACCCCTGTGAGGCAAGCGGGTAGTATTATCCCCATTTTATAGATGGGGAGCTGAGGCACAGAGTATGCACCGATTTTGGGTGCCCAATGTCAGACGTTGCACAGGCAACCTTAACTGTGTGATTTCCTAAAGTCTGAATGCTTGATTTTGCAACCTTAATAATGGTCTTTTAGTTTAGTTGTGTTGGGTGCAATTTCCTAGTTTTTTGTTTTTTTAAAGCAAACCTAGAAGACAAATTCCATTGTGTGGCATCATATTGACACTCACAGGGTTCATCGGCAGGGTTAGAACCGTTAGATTTGCTGCCTAGACCTGCCACTTGAGCTAACTGAGTAATCAACAGGAGTAGTAGGCTGTCACCTTTGTGTGGACCAGCTCTAAAGCAGCAATTGCAGGGAAATTGCATTGTGGAGCATGCTCAGCGTGGACAGACTCTTTGGAGAATTTAGCTGCTAAAATCTAAGAAGTCTCGACAGAGCATGTGCAAACTTATTTTTCAAAAGGTTATAACCTGGCCAAATTTTGGCAGCTTTTCATGGGGCCAGCAAAAGGCACATGCCTGACACAAAGGTCCAACCCCTGCCAAATTTTATGTATCTGCTGCAAAGCAGGAGGATGCCAGAGCTTTTCAAAGAAAAAGTCAACAAGATATTTTTTTAACACGGGCAACACAGTGTACATTTTCCTTAGACTCATTCTCAAAAACATCGGCACTGTTTAGGTTGAAATTTTCCAAAACAATTCAGCCTGAGGCCGACACCTGGCGTGGAAAATTTTGGCCCAAAGGGTTAAAGTTTGCCAAAGTTCTAAGCAACTGAAAATCAGACCTTATCAGGGAAGTGTCAAACAACCTTAATAATAGGCCATGCCTACAATACAGGTGCATGTGTGATGCGATGTGCAGCCCCACTGGGGCTTCTCACAGCCATGATACGTGTCACATTATGTAAAGTGTCACATCATGTAAAGTGGCCTGGACCTTTACAGAAGGGCTCCAGGGGTAGCTAGGACCCAGAAATATTTTTCCACTGCAGGCAGTAGAGAGGAGACACCTGGGTCCTTCTGGTGCTTGATTTGCTAAAGGTGATTACACTTCCCTATTAGCAAAGGGACCTGCGCCCAGCAGCAAGAGGGTGTGAGTTGGGGGGAGCTGCCTTCCATTGCCCCAGGGGCTTGCGTAATTTCTGGACAACTATGTGACTGTGTTTGTGGAGCTGGCCCAGAGGCCTTGGGGGATTTGAAGTTAGGTCTTTGGTTTTATCATCTCTGAGGAGGAGCGCTTCAGAGGATCTCCGGATGATCTTGGGGCCAGGGTGACCATATTTCTTCAAAGGGAAAACAGGACACTGCGTGGGCCTAGCCTGAGGCACTCTGCCCCCCTCCCCAACGGGGATGGCCCAAGCCACTCACCCAAGCCCTGGCCCCTCCTCCCCGGGCGGGGCTGGTGTTACTGCTTGCCTGTGCTCTCCCTGCCCCCTGTACGAGGCTGGGGCTGGCATCGCTGCTCTCTTGAGCCCTGCCTCCCCTGGTCATTTGTCCCATTTGCTCTTGCCAACTGATGAAGTTGGCAAGAGCAAACGGAACAAATGCCCACTTTTGTCAAAAAAGTTGGGATGGCTGGGACAGGGCTTAAAAAAGGGGCTGTCCCGGCCAAAACGGGGTGTATGGTCACCCTGTCTTGGGCTGGGGAGTGGAACTGGGCATGCGTGCATGCGAACGTGTGAATCAGATTGTGTGTGGACATCCCCCCCCATTCTCTGCAGGATCTGGCCAGCTAATGCAGACACAGCAAAGAAACTCCCCTGTGCTCTGCTGGGTTGAGCGCCCCATGTGGGAGCTGTAGGTGGGATATTCTCTGCTTGGGTGACTGAGGACAGGAGAGATCCAGGCCCATCCAGCTCATGAGCCCGTGGTTGTAGGCACCAGTGCTGCAGTGTCCAGCAATGACAGGCCACCTGGGCCATGGCTCTGTGGTTGGAACATTGCTCATGGGCTCGCTCCATGCACCGTGTCCCCGAATGCCTCCACTGCCCAGCAGAACAGGGTCACGAACCCAGAGTAGCTCTCTGGGAAATGCTGGGCTTTGCTGGACCACTACAAAGTGGGGTGAGTCTCTCTGCACTGCCCTGACCACGCTGTCGGTTCCCAGCTGGCATGGTCTGGGCCTTGCTGTGAGGAAGCCGCTAGTAATGTCACTTCTGTTCCTCTCTGCCTAGGGTTATTGGCCTGAAGTGCAGGAAAGGAGAGGAGGAGGCTGTCTCACCATTGGAACAACCCCGGGGCCGGGCTCCCCGGACTGGAGATCTCTGCAAGTCGGCTTTGAGCCGAGGCCTGGCCATGCCTCGATCCTTCTGCAACGTGTCCAGAACGTCGCTGACAGAGCTCACCAGCCGGGCCATGTTGGTCTGGCTCTCCGAGAGCAGCTGGGAGGGGAGAAGACAAACGATCTGTTGAGTCACCAGTTCCTGGATTTACCCCTTTCCGAGACTGCAGGCAGCAGCGTTGAATGCATCCCTCAAAGGCAGGTGCTGAGCCTGGCCAGGTCCAGTGGATGAATCCCCTCACATAGTGCACTTACGCTTCTACATACAGCACCCTCTGTCTCAATGTGCTACCCCCCCCCCAGCCCCCAAGCAATCACTTCACCTACTGTACCCCTGAGATTCTGCCGCCAATAGGGGCATCCCTCCTAGGAACAGGGACACAGACCACATCTGGGAGCCATTCTTCCTACTGCCAACAGGGAGAGCCCTCACCCCAAATGCCAGGCTAAGAGGAGTGGGGCTGCAAACGCTGAGTGCCAGTAGAATGACATCTACCAAACCTTCCGTTTCCATCCTCTGGACCTTGGCGTCTCGGCCCAGATTATATTTCCTGTACATAGTGGCAGTGGTCTGGTGGTTAGTCAGGACTTCTTCATTCTACATTCAACTCAGACTCGCTGTGTGAGCTAGGGATACATCATGTAGCTCTCTGTGCCTCAGTTTCCCCATCTGTAAAATAGGGATAATGAACACTCCGCTGCGTTGGGAAGCTTCATTGATCAGTGTTTGGACAGTGCTTTGAACATGTAAAGGACTTGTCTGTGCTGTGACTCCTGGACGAAAAGCACTGCAGAAAGGTCAGTGATGCGTTCATATTACATTTCAGTGCAAAATCTGTTTGGTGAATTCAGCTGACGCAGAATCCAGACTTTGCCTTAAAATGCATCGAGCACAGAATTGGGCCCAGGCTGAGGGCCGCAATGCAAACCCCAACAAACTTTGGGAAAGCTCCCATTGAAGCTCCTGGCAAAACTTCTGTTGAGAGCAGGATCAGGGCATTAATGTCACTTAAAAATAATACCGAGGCTATCAAATGGAGTTATTCTGTCTTCACTCAGTGGGGCCTGGCCTCTGCCGAATGACGAGGGCAAATCCCAGACAAGCCCACAGCACATCTGAAAGATTAATGCTGACCTGCTGTAGCTCCTGACCCCGTGTCTGCCATTTGGGGGATAAAAGGCATCTTTAGAAAAAAAAAAAAAAAGAGAGGATTCCCGGTCAGTTTAAAAATATCTGTGCCCTACTGCAGCCAGATTGCAAAATGTTTGGCCTTCCCTGAAATGACCCAAGCAGCACAAGACATTCAGACACTGGCTCAGAAGGGGGGGGCAGAGAGGGGCGGGAGGAAGCCGCTCCGCTGTGGGACAGATATTGGAGGAAATGCATACGCACAGCGAGACACAATTCAGAACGGGGGCTCCATCATGTCCATTCCAGCATCTGGCCACCAACTGGAAGAAACTGGACTTCCCAATAGGATGTGCCCATGGTGTCGGCCATTTTGTTTTTAGGATGTTTGGGTCATGTCTTTGCATGTGCAGTTACCTACTGTCCCACAGGGAATTAATGTCGGATTTCTTTCCCCCTCTCCCCACGCATTAGGGCGGAACTGTGGCAATTCGCTTGAGGCTGATAATCAAAGTGGAAACCTGCAACGGGAAGCACAACTCAGACACATGCCAATCATAATGGCAGCCAGTGGCAGGACAAGCTGCTGCCCGGGGACGTGAGCGGAAATGAAAGGTAGCGGAAAGTTTTTAAACCCTGAAATGTTCTCTTTGGGGCTGGGCTTTGAGGAGGAAGTTGGGTCACTTCTTGTTTTATCCACACTGGGTCGCCAATCTCCAATGCAAGCTTTAAATGTCCTGAAAGTCAGAGTGCTCTGGCTTACAGAATGTGGGGTGAGTTGGGGGAGGGAGGAGCTCAGTGCACAAGTGTCCACAAAACACCCCCCCCAGTATCAGCAACGAAGCCTGAACTCCTCTCCTCCTCACAGCCAAAGGTGTGGCTCAAGCTGGAGTGCGGGCTCTCAAATCCCCCAGCCCAGGCTTCAGAGCCTGAGCTGCACTATCTGCTGTTTTTAGAGCATTAGCGTGAGCACCCCTAACCGCTGCAGTGCAGAGGTGCCCTCCAAGTCTGTGGGTGGGTGTTTTGGTTTGGTTGGTGTTTCCCAGACTAACAGGACTGAGGTGGGAAGGCGATGACAGACACAGAGGCAGCAATGGTAGTGACCCAAGTAGTGGAAGACACAATGAAGATGACTGGATGTAGAAGCTGTGGCATGTACATGATACTGGAGAGGGTACCTGGAAAGAATTTCATCTGCATGAAGTGCCGCCTGATAGAGCTGACGGAAGAGAAGATCCGAGGATTAGAGATGCAGGTGGAGACTGGTTGAGTTTAGAAGGGGGTTCGAGCGGATGATGGAGCGAAGCCATGAGGAGGCTGAAGGGAAAAGCTCAGACTTGCAGATGGAAGCAGGACCGAAGAACCCTGAGGGGATACTGCTGGGTGAGGAAAGTGGACAGTGGAAGTATGTGACTAAGAGAACCAGGCAGAGGAAAAGACGGGGCAGTGAAGGAGAAATAGAGCTCAGGAACAGGTTTGCAGAGTTGGAAAATGAAGAATGGGCACAGCAAGTGGTCACTGAAGGTGAGAGGGAAAGGAAAAAGAGAAGAGTAGATAGTCTTATTGGAAGAGGGCAAGAGTCAATGGAGATAACAACACCAAATATGAGCCCCAGGAGGATACAGGATGGGTTGCAGAGGATTGCAAGGGACAATAGGAATCAAGAGGACATGAGGCCAGATGGAACAGGGCATTGATTGGAGAATCACACCATCACCAGGAAAAGGCAGGTCTAAGTGATTGGGGACTCATTACTGAGAAGAATAGACAGGCCTGTAATCAGACCTGATCCAGTGAACAAAAGGGTGTGCTGCCTGCCGGGTGCTAAGATACAGGATGCGGACCTGAGGCTGAAGAGGATCCTAATGGGAGCGGGAAAGAATCCATTGATTATCCTTCATGTGGGAAAAAATGATACGGCTAGATTCTCGCTGGAACGTATCAAGGGAGACCATGCCAGGCTGGGGAAGATGCTAAAGGAAATCGAGGCTCAGGTGATCTTCAGTGGGATTCTTCCTGTTCCTAGAGAAGGGCAACAAGATTATGATGCTCAACAGATGGCTCAGGCAGTGGTACTATAAGGAGGGCTTTGGGATGTATAGCCACTGGGAAGCGTTCATGGACAGAGGACAGTTCTCTCGGGATGGCCTTCACCTGAGTAAGGAGGGAAATAGACTCCTAGGATGGAGGATGGCAGAACTGATCAAGAGAGCTTTAAACTAGGAATTCAGGGGAGATGGTTGGGAGATGTCCAGGTAATCTCCACGCCAGTTATTCTCTTTGAGGCGGAAGAAAACGAAGTAAGAAAGCATACAGCTGTGGGTAGGAGACGGACATAAGGAGGAAAGGCAGTGTACATACCAGTCTAATAGGTAATATTGGTGGTAGAATGCCTGTGCCCAATAGGGTAAAGAATGTGAGCGAAGCTAAACGGCAAAAATGAAGATGTTTGTACACCAATGCGAGGAGCCTGGGTAACAAAATGGAGGAACTAGATCTACCGGTGCAGGAAGTGAAACCAGATATTCTAGGGAGAACGGAAACAGGGTGGAATAGTCGTCATGACTGGACTACAGGTATTGAAGAGTTTGTGCTGTTTAGGAAAGACCGAAATAAAGGTCAAGGTGGTGGAGTAGCATTGTCTATCAAGGATGAGGTAGACTGTAAAGAAATAAGAAGCGATGGAATGGATAAGACAGAGACCGTCTGGGCAAAAATCACATTGGGGAAGAAAGCTACTAGATCCTCCCCTGGGATAGCGCTTGGGATGGGCTAGAGACTGCCGGGGTCCGATCTGGATGTGGATAGAGACCTCTTTGATGATTTAAAAGAAGTAAATACTAATGGGAATTGTGCGAACATGGGAGACTTTAACTTCCCAGATATAGACTGGAGGACGAGTGCTAGTAGTAGTAATAATAGGGCTCCGATTTTCCTGGATCCGATAGCTGATGGATTCCTTCACCAAGTCTGAAGGAACCGATAAGAGAGGACGCCTTTTTAGATCTGGTTTTGCTGAGCAGTGAGGACCTCATAGAAGAAATGATTGTAGGGGACAACCTTGCTTCGAGTGATCATGAGCTAATTCAGTTCAAACTAAATGGAAGCATAAACAAAAATAGATCCATGACTAGGGTTTTTGATTTCAAAAAGGCTAACTTTAAAAAATTAAGGAAATTAGTTAGGGAAGTGGATTGGACTGAAAAACTTGTGGATCTAAAGGCAGAGGATGCCTGGAATTACTCCAAGTCAAAGCTGCAGAAGCTATTGGAAGCCTACATCCCAAGAAAGGGGAAAAAATTCATGGGCAGGGGTTGTAAACCAAGCTGGATGAGCAAGCATCTCAGAGAGGTGATTAAGAAAAAGCAGAAAGCCTACAAGGAGTGGAAGATGGGCGGGATTAGCAAGGAAAGCTACCTTACTGAGGTCAGAACATGTAGGGATAAAGTGAGAGAGGCCAAAAGCCATGTAGAGTTGGACCTTGCAAAGGGAATTAAAAGCAATAGTAAATGGTTCTATAGCCATATAAATACTAAGAAAACAAAGAAAGAAGAAGTGGGACCGCTTAACACTGAGGATGGAGTGGAGGTTAAGGATAATCTAGGCATGGCCCAATATCTAAACAAATACTTTGCCTCAGTCTTTAACGAGGCTAATGGGGAGCTTAGGGATAACTGCAGGATGACAAATGGGAATGAGGATATGGAGGTAGATATTACCACATCCAAGGTAGAAGCCAAACTCGAACAGTTTAATGGGACTAAATCTGGGGTCCCAGATAATCTTCATCCAAGAATTTTAAAGGAACTGGCATATGAAATTGCAAGCCCGTTAGCAAGAATTTTTAATCAATCTGTAAACTCAGGGGTTGTACCATATGACTGGAGAATTGCTAACATAGTTCCTATTTTTAAGAAAGGGAAAAAAAGCAATCTGGGTAACTACAGGCCCGTTAGTTTGACATCTGTAGTATGCAAGGTCTTGGAAAAAAATTTGAAGAAGAAAGTAGTTAAGGACATTGAGGTTAATAGTAATTGGGACAAAATACAACATAGCTTGATAAAAGGTAGATAGTGTCAAACCAACCTGATCTCCTTCTTTGAGAAGGTAACGGATTTTTTAGACAAAGAGAATGCAGTGGATCTAATTTATCTCGATTTCAGTAAGGCATCTGATATGGTGCCACCTGGAGAATTAGCTAAATTGGAAAAGATGGGGGTCAAAATGAAAACTGAAAGGTGGATAAGGAACTGGTTAAAGGGGAGACTACAGCGGGTGACACTAGAAGGTGAACTGTCAGACTGGAGGGAGGTTACCAATGGAGTTCCTCAGGGATTAGTTTTGGGACCAATCTTATTTCATTTTTTATTACTGACCTTGGCACAAAAAGTGGAAATGTGCTAATAAAGTTTGCGGATGACACAAAGCTGGGAGGTATTGCCAATACAGAGGGGGACCGGGATATCATACAGGAGGATCTGGATGACCTTGTAAACTGGAGTAATGGTAATAGGATGAAATTTAATAGTGAAAAGTGCAAGGTCATGCATTTAGGGATTAATACAAATAGTTTTAGTTATAAGCTGGGGACGCATCACTTGGAAGTAACTGAGGAGGAGAAGGACCTCGGAGTATTGGTTGATCACAGGATAACTATGAGCCGCCAATGTGATTGTGAAAAAAGCTAATGTGGTCTTGGGATGTATCAAGCGAGGTATTTCCAGTAGAGATAGGGAGGTGTTAGTACCGTTATACAAGGCACTGGTGAGACCTCACCTGGAATACTGTGTGCAGGTCTGATCTCCCATGTTTAAGAAGGATGAAGTCAAACTGGAACCGGTACAGAGAAGGGCTGCTAGGATGATCCGAGGAATGGAAAACCTGTCTTATGACAGGAGACTCAAGGAGCTTGGCTTGTTTAGCCTAACCAAAAGAAGGCTGAGAGGAGATGTGATTGCTATCTATAAATATATCAGAGGGATAAATACCATGGAGGGAGAAGAATTATTTAAGCTCAGTACCAATGTGGACACAAGAACAAATGGATATAAACTGGCCATCAGGAAGTTTAGACTTGAAATAAGATGAAGGTTTCTAACCCTCAGAGGAGTGAAGTTCTGGAACAGCCTTCCAAGGGAAACAGTGGGGGCAAAAGACCTATCTGGCTTCAAGACAAAGCTTGATGAGTTTATGGAGGAGATGGTATGATGGGATAGCCTAATTTTGGCAATTAATTGATCCTTGACTACTAGTGGTAGATATGCCCAATGGCCTGTGATGGATGGGGTGGGATCTGAGTTACTACAGAGAATTCTTTCGTGGGTGTCTGTCTGGTGAATCTTGCCCACATGCTCAGGGTTTGGCTGATCACCATATTTGGGGTCGAGAAGGAATTTTCCTCCAGGGCAAATTGGAAGACGCCCTGGGGGGTTTTCGCCTTCGTTTGCAGCGTGGGGCACGGGTCACTTGCTGGAGGATTCTCTGCACCTTGAAGTCTTTAAACCACGATTTGAGGACTTCAATAGCTCAGACATAATTTATGGCTTTGTTACAGGTGTTGGTGGGTGAGATTTCGTGGCCTGCATTGTACAGGAGGTCAGACTAGACAATCATAATGGTCCCTTCTGACCTTAAAGTCTATGATTCTATCCACAGAAGAGGTGCATGAGGGGGTAGCCACAGCAAAAGCCTCCCCTCATCCCTGCAATCCATGTCAGAATGGAGAACCAAACCATTGGAAGGCAACGATGTGGACCTTTTCCAGAACAAAGAGGCCAGCCCCGGAGCGGGCGCTGTCACTTGGAGTATTACATAAAACAAGAGAGAGGATCGTGCTGCTCTGCTCGTCATAGGCATGGCCTCCATTCAGGGGTGGGCATCAACAGTGTAAAACAGGCGCTCCCTGACTGCAGAGCGACGAGAAGCTTAAAAGGCTCAGCAAATGGGATCTGCAAAGAAGAGATTTGGGGAAGCGAAGAGCAGACGTCTTTGCAAGGAGCAGTTACACCCCCGAGCAACTTGCAGCTATCGATCTTGTAGCCCTTCACAAGGTGTAGGGTTCTTTTTCGGATGGGGAAACTGAGGTACAGAATGCTGAATTTGCCCAAGTTCACTGTGGCCCAGGGAATCCCACCAATGCCAACTGTCAGAGGGCACCCTGTACCATAACTCACATCAGGCCTGACACACTCATTGCCACAACACACTTGTCATAATCTGTGTCTCAAAAGCCTCATGTGAGGTATCGTGTCCAAATTGGTAACACACTGGTCATTAGTATTATTGTGTGATGTATATATGAGTGGTGTATAAAGAATTACAGATGTGTGATGGAAATGTTCTGAAAAGGGAGTTTTGCAAGCCCAGCCTGTCCTAGACAACGGAATGTTGTTATGCCTCCAGTGTAAACTGAGCCAGGTAACACCTCAGAAGACAGTGAGTAGTATATCTACATATAAGGTAAACAAAGCCATCAAGCTACATGAGCTAGGGGAAAGGAAGCTTAATGATCATGCCAGGGGATGGAGCCTACACTCTCAGGAAGCCTTCCTAACTCTTGAAACAGAGACAATAGACTTTGTGAAATATAAGCAAAGGCATATGGCCATTTTGGCATCCATCACCCAGGGGACACAGAGGGAGCAGAGCCCTTTGAGCTCAAGAGAGGTGGATCCTCTTGGCCTGAAAACCAGGAGTAGCTGGAACTGACTCTGGGTGAGACCCCTGCTTAGACAAAGATTGTAACTCACTGAAGTGATATTTTCGTCACTAGACTAACAAGTGATATTTTGTTTTACTTGTAACCACACCTGTGTCTTTTTTCCTTACCTGTTATCACTTATATCTCTGTTCTTTAACAGACTTATTCTTGTTTTATTAGACAACTATCTCAGTGTTGTGTGTTAAACCAGTGGTTTTCAACCTTTTTTCATTTGCAGACCCCTAAAACATTTTAAATGGAGGTGGGGACCGCTTAGGAAATCTTAAAACCCCCAGGGATCTCCAGACCACAGGTCGAAAACCACTGTGTTAAATTGAAGGGTGAAATCCTCAGGTAACTACCAGGCTGGAGTGGGCTCTGTCACTTTGGAGGCAGCGAACTTCATAACTTCTGTGAGTGTCCAGCGAGAGGGACTGGACACTGCAGGGAAGATAGTTCGTGAGAGCCTCAGGCCTGGAGGGGCTGTTGATGTCGCCCTGCAAGGAGTAACCAGGCTGGTGGAAGCCAGGGTGAGGCCACTGTGTTGTGAGCAGGCTGCTGGTGTCAGGGCTCTGAGTCAAAGCTGCACAGCACAGAGGCCCCCCAGGTTACTGGGCAGGAAGTGACACAATCCCTTACTGGCCTGGGTGAACCTCCAGAGTGTCACAGTCACCCAGAAGGTCAATGGCAGAGGTGAGATTAGAACCCAGCTCTCTGGAGTCCCACGCCACCGGGATGAAAAGCAGCAACTGGCTGCGTAACTCTGCAAAGGGGGAGGTGACCGAGAGGAGAGGGGCAGGGTGTTTCAGGGAGTCAGAAGAGGAAGTGAAGAGCTGCAGTTGGAGAAATGTTATGGCCAGCTCGTCATGTAGCAAGCTGCCACAGGAAGATGTGGAGCCCCCGTCCGCTAGGAGGAAGGCTGTAGGGATAGTGAAATTAGTCCCTTGGGACTGGCCCCCCCCAATACAATTAGTTTTTGAATCATCCAGTTATGCTGCTTTATCTCTCCCTCCCTGGCCCCGCAATGCCGCCCTGCCCTGCCAGCAACATGCTGCATTAGCCTTACAACAATGGGGGGGATGGCTGCCTCCTCTGCGCTAGTCTGTAATGGGTGAGCGCGGTAGCAGGGGCCAGCCTCGCATTTCCCACCTGCAATGCATGATCCTTGGCAGGAGGATGGCCAACCCTGAGGTTGTAGGAGATTGGAGCCCTGTGTGCAGCCCAGGGAGGAGTTCTGACTTCACCACACCTTCTCCAGCCCAGAGTCTCCAGCTAATGTTATTTAGATTGGACCATCCTGAAAATAGCCATCACGCTCCCTCTCCAGTGCCGGTCTCTGGCTCCGTGCTGCGGTCAGCCAGCCTGCCGGCATGGCAGGTGCAGCTTACCTGTATCAGCTGCCCCTGCTCGTTCTGTAGGGCTTTGAGTTCCTGCCCCATCGCGTGGTGCCCCTTCTTCAAGCTGTCACAGTCGGCTCTCAGCTGAGTGGCGTGGGTCAGGAGCTTGGCCACCTCCTCCGCCACAGTGACCAGCAGGGCCCGCTCCTGTCCCTTGGATGACTTCATCTCAGTGTCGTGGTCCGTCACAGCACGCAGCACGGAGGACTGGAAGCTCTCCAGGCGGGTGAAGCTGCTGGCTTGGTCTGGACAGTTGGGGTCAATGAAGATGTTGATGCGGGAGCTGTCCACCTTCTCGATGGTGACCAGGGCATTGGCCTCCTCGGGGTTGGTGCTGATGATGGGCGGGGACTCTGTGACGGGGTTGTGATAGTGGTTCATGAAGAGGATGGCGCCAGTGACGGTAACGGCCAGGAGGACGGCCACAGACAGGAGGACCGTGCACAGGATGTAGCCACAGCTCATTCTCTGGGGGGACAGAGAGGATTCGTGGAACTCTCTGGCCCAGGTGGCAGATTTAGAACGGTTTAAACTTCACGTACAGCAGATAATCACCCACGATCACAGACACCCCTCTCTTCCATTACCCCATCCCACTGTGTCCCCATTCAGATATCTTCCTCACCCTCTTGGGTCTAATGAGATCCCAGACCAAACCCTTCCCTGCAATCTCCCGGGGAGATGAATGGGATTGTTCACCTTTCCTTCTGGGCCAAATGCTCCTGCCCCTCTTTCCCCTACCAGAAGCAAATCCTGAACTACTGGACCTTGCACCGAGGAGCTAAGATGGCCGGAGAGCTTAGAAATTTGCCCATGTGCCTTCTGCCCCCTGGCAGCTTGTGCAGCCCACAGGTGAAGGACTGCTCCTCCCAACCAGCATCTCTCTCCTCTTGAGCTGTCTCTTCCCCTGTGTCAGTTCTCCCTGCGATACCTGTTGGATTCACCCGCAGGACTCTTGGTCCGTGCAAACTGCTCCTGGAGGGACGCAGGGAGGTTTTATCTATCACCAGGCACAAAGATCTGATCCCCATTAGTGCCAGCTCCCTTCTGCCCTGCCGTCAGCTGGCTGACACGTCGCGACTGCATTACCTCCCCATTTTCCCGCTGGCTGCCTCCCCCTTTCATTACACCTGCAGGACTGAGGCTATGATTTTCCTCTGACCCCAGTGGCAGCTGTCACAAGGAATTGAGGGCTGGGAAAGTGTTGCATATTCAAAGAGACAAAGATGACTTTCTCCAGGAACGAGACCAAAATTGCTGCATCTGCAAAGATTTCCCAGGCACTGTCCCCTCCTGCATGTCTATCTGGAGTGACACCTGCTTTCAACCCCCCTTTATTCATGGTCCTACAGCCATTTGCATTAAGGTGACTCAAGCTGCGGATTGGATGAATACATGGAAGACAAAGCGGAGGCCCTCCCTGTACCTCCAGCCAAAAATAACTCCTTCCCTATCAGAGACATGCAACAGAATTCAGGATGGATTTATCCACCCAAAGGAGAGCAAAGCAGCAGACATGAAATGCACCAGCACTTGGCTGCGTGGGAAGCCAGGCTGCAGGGACCACCTTAAAGAGGCAGCCACGCGCTAGTCACAGACTCCAGCTTTCTGTGTATTAAAAAGAAATATGCCAAAGACAATAAGGCAGGCTTTCAGTGAGAAGACAGGTTCCCACGTTTGCTCTGTGTTTCTAACACATTAATCCAGACCTGCACATCAGGCAGTGGTCTGTTGCTTCAAGGAGGACGGTTTCAGGTTAGCTCGGTAAATCAAGGCATAGCTTGGTTTATGTGAGATTTGGGTACATTAGGAGATGGATTTGGGGTCATTTTCCATTACTTAGCATTAGAGGAGGATTGGCTCAGACCCTTGAGGATCTGACCATTATGTCTAGGAGTTAGCTCTTTGGAAATGGGGTACCACAGAGAAATGGAGGTCCAAGATGGAAAATATGGAGTCCCAGATTACAAACTCTCAAATGGTGTTTGAATCTGGGGGTTTAGTTCAACCCATCCTGAAATCACTACCCAAGTCCTCCAAAGATCTCAACAAGATCCACCAACAGAAAGGGAGGAAGTGAAGGCCTGTTATTTCCAATGTAAAAACCAAAGAGGAAAAATTGGAGGCCATCTTTACGCATCATAAAAGACGGTGTCTGACTTTGCTATGCGGTTCACCTTTAGCTATCCAATTAAACGCAAAGCAGCATGTTAGCTTCTTCCCCTTGGTAGAAGGTTGTTTAACCTCTCAGTGCCCCTGGCCACATGCAAGACAGGCACACTGGAATGGACTCAGTTATCCCCATTCAGTCTGGACTAACAACCGCCTCTTGCAGACGGGCAAGGCAGATGCCTTATGAACTAGTGCCTGTCACAAGGCCTGTTTTAAAGCAGCAGAGGGCTGCATGAGCTGTGCTGGTGTGAAACAGGAGACGCGCTGGCTAGCCTCCTTTCTAGCTCTCTCTCCTAGAAGGACTGGAGTGTCGCTTTGACTGACAGATCACATTCTGGGAAGGAAAGAGGCTGTGAGAAGAAAGCCTCTCTTGCCACTCTGGGACTGAGCGCTGCAGAAAGAAGAATCTGTTTCATCGAAGGGGAAAAGAAACGAGGTTTTGATACAAGTGCCTTGTCTCATCCTTCCCGGGAACACAAAAGCAAAAGGACGAAACAAGTGTTCACTCAAGGCAAACCTCTGGTAGGTTTTGATCTGAAGGGCTAGTAGATAGCATGCATGTCGTCCATAGAGCTGCCTGAGAGGTGACCTGCCTGGGACATATTTAGAACATTGGGACTATAAAGGGGTCTTACTGGCATCTTGGAGAATGGAAGACGAGGAAGAGAACACAATTCCATACCTCCTTCTATCCCCCAGCAAATCCTAATTGCTTTCACATCATCCTCCCTAGCCCTAATTCACTCCATGCTCATACCAAACTATCAGCCAAGTTGGCAATGGGGGAGAGACTGGACCATATACCTGGGGGTTCCTACAGCTGCCACTCCCATGCACTGCACAAGCACAGAAACGAGTAAGAAAGTCAAATAAATTTCAAACTCCAACCATCGCCATTTGCCCAGTGGAGCAATTGAACAACTGGTGAAATGCAGCGACAGCAAGTGGAGAGGCTGGCTTCTGAGTTAATGACCAGGGCTCCAAGGCTGCAGCAGGGGGCTGACCTAGCACCCAACCCTTTTCACTGCACAGCGGCTGGAGCTGCAGATGGGCTGTCTTATGGTCGGAGCTGGGTCACCAAAGCAGTCGTGTGTGAGATCCTCTGCATTCTCTCAAGCTCTGCCTCGTGAGCCACTGCTGGTGAATACACAATGATAGAGACACAAGAGCGGGACTGTCCCCTTCCGCAGAGCAGGCGTCCCCCTGGGAAGTAAAGGAGACAGCCCAGGAGCTCAGCTGGCAGAGGCAGCCAGGAGACCCCGGGTCTGATGTGTGAAAGCCAGCATGTGAGGGCAGAGGGGGTTTCCCTGCTTTCGGGGTATCTTCCCCCGCCCCGCCCGATCCTGCGGTGTCTGACTCTTATCCTTGCGTCAAAGATGATTCTGAAGAGGAAACTATCTGAAAGGGCCAGATGGCGCCAAAGGGCCTAGATTAGCCAAAGAGCGTGGCTCCCAGGGACTGATCCCAGGACCCCTCCACAGGTCCTCTCTGCAACGGGCTGTACTCCAGCAATCCAGGAAAGGCGAGTGCCGTGTCTGTATGTACTGCCTGTTTCCGCCCCGGTCCCATTGCCCATGAGCCCTGCAACAGTTCTGCTCGTGCTGAGTGAGAGAGAATTAGGGGCTCACAGAGACGCAGGACATCAGTCCGATCCCAGCTTGCTGAGAGACATGCCCAGCAGCAGGATGGAAGATGCACTTGGGACCTTTGTCTCTGGAGCGCACAGAGTCCTCCAGCCCTGCGAAACAGCACCGCCCCCTGCACCCCTCCGCCGGTGAGCCCTGGGAGCTGGCTGGCATGTGCCAGAAGAGGGTAGCAGCGCTACACGGAATGCATACTGTCTCACACACGCAAGCAGCTGTTCCATAGCTGCCTGTCAGGAGAAGGAAGAAGCCTGTCTCGAGGGGCACCCAGAGCAGAGGCACCCACTGGCTGTACTTGGTGGCTGCAGCTGGTCTTCTCTGACCTCACCAGCAGGTGTATCTGCCACCTCTGGGAGGGACAATGCAGAGCAGCTGGTAGAAGAGCTGGAATCAGGCAGAGGGTGAGGAAGATGCTCAGATCCTTATAAGTCAGATCGTCCAATGCGGGGGCCAGCTGGCTCTGGGGGGATCATCCTTCTTGACTGTTAATTTATCAGTCACCAGAGTGATGGGACACTACCCAACTAAGGTTTCAGAGTAACAGCCGTGTTAGTCTGAATTCGCAAAAAGAAAAGGAGGACTTGTGGCACCTTAGAGACTAACCAATTTATTTGGTTTACCCAACTAAGGCGGTCCTCGCCACATGCACACACCAATCACAGCAGCACAAAAACCCTACCCCATATACAGCCACACGCACTGAGCTCTGCCCTGGGCAGCCCCTCCTCACCTCCCCTGCACTCACTGATTTCCCTTCTCATCACAGCCTCCCTTCTCTCATCAGCACTCCTGTGCCTTGTCCCAGGCAGGCCCCTACTCCTGGGTTGCCCTCCCTGCTCCTGTACATGCCGTAGCCTCATACTCCTGCTTCAGGTGCCCCCTTTGTGCCACGACAGAGCAGTGCTCAGGGTCAGAGCGATCGTCCAGTCTCCACCTACAGGGCCTGGCTATAACGAGCCCCTCTCCCCCCCAGCCACCTCATTCTGGGCATCTGGATGTCCTCTCTTCCCATGTCCTAACCAGATCACCTAGACCACAAGCAAATCAGCGCAGAGACCGTGCCTTTGTTCTCTTTGTGGCAGATTAATTCTGCAGCTTATACCCCCTGCATTCTGCGGTTGCAGGAATTAGTTCTGCCCCCAGCATAGTTAACTGGCACCCCTGAATAGCTAGGCTACGGGTTTGTCCTGCCCAGGCCCACCCCTGAACCCAGGGCTGCCACAGAGCTGACTTTTTGCACCATGGCAGCAGGGTCCCCTGCAACTATCAGTCCTTCTCCCACTCCTGCGTTTCTTTTAGGGGTCAGTCTAGCAGGTGATGATGAATAGGGCCCTTTGGGTGTATTCGGTGTTCACCCTTCTGGTGCTATAAGCCAATGGTATTGTGTTCAGCCAAACACAGTGGCCTAGGATCTGGGCAAGGTGTACCGCCTGTGCTCAGCCCAGAGTCACATCCCAGGGCTCAGACGGTCTGGGCCAATAAGCGTAACCCCATCAGCCCCCCTCCAAAGAACTCCGCTGCCCCCGATCACTTCAGGGGCTAGTTCGGTTTTGGTTTTTGAGACCATCTGTGGATTTGCCCCCAGCTGACCTCAAAAATCTTTTCTACTCCGCTCCCCAGCTCTGGCTGGTTTCTTCTGCCCTTCTCCTCAGCAGCCCTTTCCTTCTGCAAACCACCTCTCTGTATGACCTGGTTGTCTACACAGGTTTCAAATGCATGTCCTGTTTGACGCTGGATCCACAACAGAGGTTTGCAGTGGTGCAGCTACATCTATTATCCCCCTTCTCTCCCCCGCTCCCGTGCTGCTAACACCTCCCCCCCCCTCCGCCATCTCCTCTCAGATTTCATCTTGAACTAGATCTTCATGTCAACACCCTTTGGGGACTGGCCTAGCAGTGATTAATTTAGCCACTGGATCTCTCTACACTGCTCTCCTCCGTAATATTGTATAAGCCCGAGCCTGCCTGGTAGTGCTTATACACCGTAAAGCTCTTTCGGGAGTTGGGGAGATGCTGCAGATGGTAGGAGACCTGCTCTATAAAACAGTCTGCCTGGGTTTAAATGAATAAGATCCAGGCTGTGGCTTCCAAAGGAATCTATGGCAGCTAAAACCCAACTCCCCTAGAATCTCAGTGTGAGCTGGACACACGGCTCCCCCAGGCTTCTTTGAAAAGCCCAGCTTTAATTCATACTCCACTGATTGTTCTGATACACAATGAACGCCCAGTGTGTTGGGGTCACAGCCTGGGTGGGGAACTGGGCCAGCTCTCTGTTACCCAGATGGGCTGAGCATTCAACCTGACCTAGGGGAAACTTCATTTATTGCCATCAGGGGAAGCCCTAGCCCCGACCCTAATGCTCCTGCCTACCTTGCAAGGAGTGTGCTGGGACGTGGGGCACAATTGGAGGGGAGCTGTGGACAGAATTTCTCTCCCTCATGGACCCAGGGCTGGCAGGCTGCTCCCTGTGGCTCTCACCCTTGCTAGGGGGTGAAAGGAAAGTTGGCACAGTGAACTCCTGAGGGGGGATGAGGAGCCCTGAGGGCTCAGGTCCGGCACAGCTGCTGAAGTGGGGGTGGCATCTGGGGTAACGGGGGGCGTAAATGCTGCCTGGACATTTAAATGTAGAAGGTGAAGAAGAACAAAGCAGCTGTCTCTAGGGAACCCGTGCCCCCCCATCCTCAAACAGCCCACGGTCACATCCATTTCTACCACTCCAGCCTGATCACACATGGCTGGGTGGCCAACGGCAGACAGGACCAAGGGGAAGCAATCGTGCCAGGGATGGCGGAGGACGCGGATCCCTTGGTACATTTGGGAAGGTCAGGTCCCAAGGGCCAGAGCTTCCCACATGGTCCTGAGTTCCATGGTTCCTTATTGTGATTCCTCGCCACGTAGTGTGCTGGGAGCTGGAAATGCTGTAGGGACATGTCTCCTCTTACCCCCCCCCCCACCTATCTCAGCCTCCCCAGCTCTTCCTCTGTGCTTCTTTCACTTCCCTATGCAGCATTGGTTGGAGGTTTGTTTCTTGCTGTGTTCTAACTCTTTGCAGGTCCACGCAGCGCGTGATGCCAACTCCCCTCAGGGGTACAAGGACAGGCAGCTGCACACCTGCATGCACACCGTCTTGCACACATGTTCGTGCTCATCCACCCTTGGATACGTGGCAGAACATGCAGGGAGACTCACAGCCCGTGCATGGAGACGCACACATTCAGGCCGTGTTCCTGACTTGCACATGGGTTCTTCACATGTACACACACCAGGGCTTGGACATGCACATTGCTCCGGGGAGGTGCAAGCAGGCTCCGGCACCCGATCCCCTGTCTGTGCGGTGCAATAAGTGCTGTGTGAACCCCCTTCACCCCAGTCGGCTCTCCCGCTGGCCCTCCTCGCCCTCAGCTCTTCTAACCAGCCAGGCAGGCTCCACGGACTACTACAGCTGGGGACGGTGGTGGGAGAGTCTGTACATTAACAGGGTCAGATCTGACCCCAGCACAGGCTCGACATGCAAAAATCCTCTCTAAAAAGTGAGCGAAGTGTTTGAAATGCGCAGCAGTTAGTTAAGGGGAGGAGGCTGGGGCAGCCCGGGCGCCGTTACCTGCTGCCCGTGTAACTCTCAATTGCTTTCCTAGAGCATGATGTGACATTCACTGTAAATAAATAGCCTAAATAATTCAGGGCGAATTTGCCACCAGCCAGGGACCCCGGTTCCTGCCCGTTCCTCAAGGGCTCCAAGGAGCGAACATGCAGCCTACCATCCAACACTCCGCCTGGCCAGCCCTGCCAGGGGCTGCTTTCTCCAGCAGGCAGCCCCCAGCCCCTGGCGCGCACACAAACCCCTTCGGGGCTGGGTAACCGCGGGGTGTTTCGCAGTGCAGGTAAAGAGGGGGCCCCCATAGGGAGTTATGAAGTTTTGGGGGCGCTGTCTATCCCCTGCGCCGGAGAGAGATGCGGGGGGACCCAGCCTCCCCTCGGTTCTCGCTCCTGTCTCACCCGTCCTCTCCCGCTCCTTACCTGGGATTTCTCCTGCTGCCCGTCCTCGAGTGGAGACGCTCTGCCCATGTCTTTCCATCGATCGTTGACCATCTTCTGGGCCAGGGACGGGGGACGGGAGCGAGTCCGGTTCAAAGGGGGGGGGGAATCTGCGCCCCGGCCCGGGAACCGAGAGATCCCGGGAGGCGGCCGGGCCGCCCCGCGGAGCCCCTGAGCTCGCTCCGCGCGGCGTCGGGCAAAGTTTGCGGCGCGTTCGGGGCTGAATCCGCACCGCCGCAGCGCAGCGCCCCTCTCCCCGCCGGCCCAGCCAGCTGCTCCCCTCGGCCCCGGGCTGGCGGCGCCCCGCCCTCCTGCGGCTCCCCTGCCGGAGCCTGGGGGGCTGGCCCCGAACTTCGCCTCCCAACCACTGATCTGCCCGGCACAGCCCCGCCGCCCAGACTAGAGACCCGAGCAGCCTAGGGGTGGGGGCCTGGATCGACCCTCCGCCCCTCTCCTCCTCCCTGCCCTAAATCTGCTGGACGAGCCCCGCTCTGCCCCTTCCCCAGACTCTGCGCCCTCCCTCCTCTCTCTGCCCTTCTTTCCTCTTTCCCCCGGCTTCTGTCCCCTCTGCCTGCCCCCCGCCGCTTCTATCTCTCTGTCCTGCCCCCCTCTCCTCCCGGCTTCTACCCCTCTTCCCTCCTCCCCTCTCTGCCTACCGCCCCCCCCCAGCTTCTATCCCTCTGCCCTGCTCCCCCCTCCTCTCGGCTTCTACCCCTCTTCCCTCCTCCCCTCTCTGTCTGCCCCCCCGCTTCTATCCCTCTGCCCTGCCCCCTCTCCTCTCGGCTTCTACCCCTCTTCCCTCCTCCCCTCTCTGTCTGCCCCCCCCCCGCTTCTATCTCTCTGCCCTGCCCCCCCCTCCTCTCGGCTTCTACCCTCTTCCCTCCTCCCCTCTCTGTCTACCCCCCCCGCTTCAATCCCTCTGCCCTGCCCCCTCTGCCCCCCCCCCGGCTTCTATCCCTTTGCCCCCCCCCCCCCGGCTTCTGCCAGGCAGGCAGCACGAAGTAACCCGTTGCCCGCCTGGGCAGGAGCCGCGGCTGCAGCAGGGAGCGCGGAGCGGACCCGCTCCCAGCCCTTGGCCGGCCCAGCTCGGGTGCCGCCGGCTGGGCGACGCCTGGGGTCGGCGCGGCAGCCGTGGAGCTCAGGCGGATTAGCAGCCGGCCAGCCCCGCGGAGCAGGGAGCTGTGTCTCAAACCTCCCTCCCCGGGGCCCCTCCCGCCAGACCCCGCGCCCCTGCCCCGCGGTGTGCGGGGAAGCCGCTGCCATTGCAAGGAACAGCCCCAGCGGGGAGCCGGGGCGCCCCCTCACCCGCAGCCCCATGCCAGGCACAGCCTGCCCCGCAGCTCACCGGCCGCGCACCGCAGGGGGCCTGCAGCGGGCAGTCCCTTCCCGGGGTGGTCAGCCAGCCCCGCCCAGCCTGGGGGCGGAGGAGTCAGTAGGGGGCACTGACCCCACCTAGTGTCCCTGCACAGTGCTGGGGCGGCGCGGGGGGGGGGGGGCACAGAGTGACTCTGCAGGTGCACCCCTCCCCCCGCCATGTGCTGTGTAGCTGAAGCTTTCAGGCTTCCTGGGGTCACTGCCTCTGTGCAGTTCACCTGCCTTTTCCTTTGAGCTGTTCTGTTTGCATGGTGCAGAGCCCCCCTCCACCCCCGCCCCCGCCAAGGGGTGCTTTTCGGGGATTTCCATTCCCCCAGCTCCAGGCTGGCTCCCACCGGCTCCCTGGCTGGTGTCCATGCAGGGGCCTCGGTGTCAGGCCTGTTGAAAGGTGCGACTCCGGCGCCCTCTAATGGCTGCAGCGTAGGGCATTGACAAGCCCTGCTGTCACCTCCGCTGGTGGGGATTCTGCTCTCCTTCCAGTGCCCAGGGCGTGGGACAGGCTGTGTCCCAGCCTCTCTGTGAACCACGCACAATAGCTGATGAGCCTGAGATGCTGTGCCTGTGGCCAAGGGGTTGTGGTGTATGCAAGGCGCTGCCTAAGCAGGGGCCACAAGCAGAGATGGGTCCATGCTGTAAAATTTCTGCCTGGAGCAAGTCAGCTAAGGTTCAGAGGTGTTGGGAAGCGACTCCACCCTCGCCCATACGACCGCAGGGCAGCTTGAAGCTTGCACGCTGTGCAGGATGGAGAGGCCTAGGGTGAGCATCCAGGCAGCAGCACCTTCCATTTCTCACTGAGCCAGCAGGACAGAGCCAGGTCATCTACTGGGTCTGATTTTATTTGCCATTTCCCCTTTGCATGCTTCCCACAATGCATCACTGCACAGAATAACAATAGCGTTTTGCCCTTCGAGAGTCCTCCTCCCCCCGCATCTCAGTGGGCTTCATACATGTTATTTAAGCCTTGTGATCTCCTGCGAAGTAGATAAATATTATCCTTACAGATGAGGAAGCGGCGGTGCCAGAGTCACAGAACAAGTTGGTGGCCAGGGCAAGACACAAACCCTGGTGTTCTGGAACCCAGGCCTGTGGTTTAAGGGCTAAACCACATTTCCAAGGTTCTGAAAGTGAGTGGGAAATCTGATAGGGAAATCCAGCGCTCCATGCACTGCAGAGTATAAACCCAGGGGCACTGATTCTGATCTCACTCCAGTTCCACACCAGGGTAATGCCAGTGGCCTCAGTGATGCTATGCCTTATTTACTCTAGCATACGTGAGCTCAGAAGAAGGCCCATGATTTTCAACAAGAATGTCAGAGCGGGATTCAGGGAGGGTAAAGGGAAGTGTGGGGTGTTGAAAAGTTACAAATCACTTCGGTTTTATTCACCAAGTGTTTAACTTGAATGTAAGCACAGAAAGCAGATTCCAGGTGGGTTTACAGCGAGAGGAAAGCAAGCTGACCAGTTGCTCTCCTCTCTCCTCAGCAGTTCTCAATCTGCTTTTCTACACACTCCATGCTAATCAGTTACGCACATGTGCAAACTAGAACATTAGTTGCAATAATGTCATATTTTGCCTGGTCCTAGACTCTTCTAGCCAATAGAAAAAAGGCTGGCACATGGAGGTCTAATTAACTCACAATAAACACATCAATGACAAAGCATCTAGCCATGGGCTTATATGGCCCTCATTAGTACAGAATATCAGAATATCAGTTATCAGTTATGTTATTAATGCTTTTGTTACTGAAGCAACACACTGTGTAGAATAGCATTTCTAACAAATACGTGCTGAGACCACCAGCTACAGTACAAGGTGTATGATGAAGAGAGTTGGTCTCTCTCCCTCCACTCTGAGAAGCCTTGTCTAGGAGACTGTTCCCCAGCATGGCTCCACTCTATGCATGAGGGGGCACTAGGAACCTAGGCAAGGCTGCCCAGAGAGCCTCCCTGGATCATCATAAGAACATAAGACGGGCCATACTGGGTCAGACCAAAGGTCCATCTCGCCCAGTGTCCTGTCTTCCAACAGTGGCCAATGCCATGTGCCCCAATGGGAATGGACAGGTAATTGTCAGTCGGCAAGGCTGTACCATCCAAGCGCCCACACCTTAGCATGAGATGTGTTTGGACTATTTGCAGTCCTGGGGCAGGTGGAGGGGAGGAGGAACCACTAAGCCCAGGCCACCATTGATTTCTGGGGACAAAAAACAAAAAAACCAGGAGTGGGAGTGACGTTAAAGATAAAAAATCAGGGATTGAGGGGGACACCGAGCAGAGCCCCCCGACTGCACCCACTGCTCCTCCAAGGTGTCGAGGGAGCCAGTGGACGCTGCCCAGAGGAATTCTGCTCCGGGGACATGGCTGAACAAGGGAATGGAAATGGATCCACAGTCACAGAGCACCATCCCATCCAGCTTCCTCCTCCTGGAGATGAGAGCTGAGGGGGGTGGGGGGGGATCCCAACTGGGAAACCTCAGCCCTAGATACAAAAAGGATTCCCTCCCACCCCCAGGGTCGAACAGACAGAAACCATGGCTAGCTCAGCTTGTCGCAAGGCGGTTAATACACTAGCAAGTCCACCATACTCCAGTAGAGGGCAGTAGTGCACGCACACACGCACACACATTGGTAGTACAGCTGTGCTTTCAGCTGCTTGGGGAGCTAGAATGGCTCTGCCTTAGCATCTGTTCTTGATGGACTATTTTTTGGCTGTGCTCAGCCTCAATGGGGCCAGAATGCTTCAAGATCTGGTGTTCCCATTGTACGCTAGGATCATAATTATCCAATCCACTTGGGCACCACAGAGGTTTTTAAGATCAAGTTTGGCAAACACCTGTCAGGGATGGTCTAATACTTGGTCCTGCCTCAGGGCAGGAGGCTGGGCCACCTCTTGAGGACCCTTCCAGTCCTATATTCCTGTGGTCACTGAGCTCAGCAAATAGGAGTCAGGCAGGGCAGGGAGAAAATGACAATTAATTCCAGAGGGTCACAGAACAAAAGGCAGGGCCGATTAACTAAACCCCCGCAATTTCAGGCCTGTCCCTGCAAACTTTCCCCTGGGCAGCTTCCTGCAGTGAAACTTCTGCCCTTCCAGAAGTTGTGATGAGCGCTGGTTAATTTCACCCTGAATCAAACTGGACAGTCCCAGTCTTAGTTGAAAAAGCTCCAGGGCCTTGGTTTGTCCCCCCGCCCCCCCACACATACACACCTATAATTTGCAACACATGGGCTTTTCGTGAGCGCCATGTCAGATCTAATTCCCCAGGATGGGGACATTTCCCCCTACACTTGGCTTTCCCCACAAAGGGCTCTTGCTCTTATTGAATTCAATGGGAGTTTGGCCATTTACTACAGTGAGTTCCAAGATGGCTTCTGTGTCTTGATAAATTCCATCCTCTCTTGCTGTCAGTTTAATTTAAGGCCCGATCCTGCAAGGTGCTGAGTGTCCTCAATTCTAACTGACATCAAATAGCGGTGTAAGGCACTCAATGCCTTGCAAGATTCGGACCTCAAATGACAGCGGTCAGTGATCGCTCCTTCCTTTAGAATGGTTTCAGAGTAAGAGCCGTGTTAGTCTGTATTCGCAAAAAGAAAAGGAGGAGTTGTGGCACCTTAGAGACTAACCAATTTATTTGAGCATAAGCTTTCGGGAGCTACAGCTCACTTCATCGGATGCATACTGTGGAAAGTGTAGAAGATCTTTTTATATACACACAAAGCATGAAAAAATACCTCCTCCCACCCCACTCTCCTGCTGGTAATAGCTTATCTAAAGTGATCACTCTCCTTACAATGTGTAAGATTCCCTTAGAATGTCTCTTCTAGCACTACCCTGTCCAGCCACTGGGTGGCACTGCAGATATAGCCGTGTGGCTATTTGTCTGGCTGGCAGTAATGTGGGCATAATCCCCAGACAAGCAGTGGCCGGTGTTCGGCCAGGTGACAAAGCAGAGGGAGGGAAAGTCACTGATAAATCTTCTTGTTCCCCTCCATCTTCGTCCACCCCCTGTAGCCCAGCACTGGTGAATGGCAAACTGTACCATGGTCAGTGGTCTAGGTACCACCTGGGCTCTTCTCCTGTTTCCATGCTAGGGAAATGCTGGGCTTTGCCTCCCTCTAGTGGCTAGGTCACACAAGAGGTTTGAGTCTTGCTACCAGCATGGGGGTATGGGACCAGAATCTTAAAAGCCTCACTGACAGCTGAGGTCAGGATTTCAGTCATGCTCAGCACCCACCAGCTCTCACGCTGACATTTCCAGCCGGAGCCCAGCAATGGGCTGAAAAGCTGGTGACTTGTTTCAATGCCTAAATGGCAGCTGAGTGCTCTTGAAAATTGTGGCCTTGAGTCCTTCAGCGCTAGTGGTAAAAGTTCCTGCTTTTTAACGTTCCACATTCCAGTCCTGCTGGTAGCCCAGCTTATGTTTGCACTTCACATGCTATGTGCGGTGGCCCTAAATTCAGAGTTGAGGCCATCCGAATCATTTCACCAGTGGCCCATCTCTCAACCCCTGAGGCCGGCAGCTCTGACCTTGCAGCTTATCAGCCTCTGGAAGCAGCCAGCCTGTGCACGTAAAGGCTGTTTCAACTTAACTCTGACAATAAAATTTATCATTAAAAATAAATTTATCTTGGCTTCACATGGCCTGGAAATCTACCGAGGAATGATTCAATGGGCTTGTCATGCCTCAGCGTTAGGCACGCTGAGCTGAACAACTGGATATTCTCCAAGTCCAGCAACTCATTTGCTGCAGCTGGAGCCAGGAATGTACAGTGGCTCTGACATTTAATTTAGAATCCAACATACCTTGACATAAACCCATAATACAATAGCGGGGGGGGGCATTGGCGGGGGGCAGGGCCAATTGACAGAATGGATTTTTTTCAGTTGTTCTTTGTCAGCAGTTACCATGTGTGACAGGCTGAAGGCTTCAATGTAAGGGGAATGGGCAAGGGACAATGTGTGTGTGGGGCGGGGGCACGCGCACACTTAGCTTTGCCGGTGGGTGTGCGGGGCTGCACATTTGTGCCCTGTGCAGCTTGAGAGCCATGTCTGTGCTCTGTGTGTTAGCTTGCACTGTGTGGTTTGTTTGGGGATTCTGCAGTTGTGATCGTGGAGGGGTGGCTGTAGCTGGGGGAAGTGGGGGGGGGCAGGTGTGCGGTTGTGTGTGTTTGCAGAAAAGACTCCCTGAGTCAAGCTGTTTTGTCTGCAAATGGCATTTATCAGTATAAATGCAGGTTGGCTGTGCCTTGAGTTTGTGGTTTGCGTTGAGAATATTTTGCTATATATAATATACGTTTTATACCTATGAACCAAATATGGGTGTATATACACACACACACTCCCTCTCTCTTTTGGCCTATATTTGTATTTTTCTGAGCTGTGTGTTTTTTGTTGTGCTGTGTGGCTTGTTTCATGGTAGTGTGTGTATTTATGAAAGTGTCCTTATGTCAAGCCGATTTGTTCGTAAGCAACGTTCACTGGTGTAAGGGTCTTGTGTATCCTGTGTGGCATGTGCCTGGTGCTGTGCATATGCCGTTGTGATGATTGTGTGCATGGCCTGGCTCCTCCCATTGTGTCTTTTTGCACAGGGGTCATGGGTGATTTGGCTCGAGCTCTGTAGGAGTGCGTGCAGACATTGCTGTGTACGGCAATGAGGAGAGGGCGGTTATGGGGCCCAAAAGCTCATCCCAAACTCAGACCGGATCTTTCCTTGGGCTTCAAAGAGGTCTAGATGCTCTTACCCCTCCCCCCAACTTCCTTTGTAAGTTGCCCTTGGTGTGTTGCTGAAATACCCCAAGGCAGGCTAAGTCCAGCACACCAGAAATCTCATGTACACACACTCTTTAAACGATAGCTTGCAAATCCAGCCCAGTGCTCCGGACACCCCAGCTTCTTGTCTCATCCTTAGATTGCAAGGTCTTCCGGGCAGGGACCATCTTGTCATTACTTGCTTGTGCAGCAGCTGGAGTCTCAGCCGCCTCCTCCCACAGACCAATCCGCCAGCCCACGTGCAAGGAAAGGCTCCTCACAGCCCACACCACAGCGCTAAGCCTCAGGAGGGTTGGGCTGCTAGCAATCTTCTTCCATCCATTTAAAGAACCAGCCCCTTTTACACAGCGCTGGTTGAAATGCCTGTTAGTCTTGGCTGCTGCCTGGGTATCGCACTGGGGGCGGATCACCCCACCCCCGCTGTCTTCGCAGCAGCCTCTGAAACTTGCTGCACTAAGCCAGCTTTTAAACAGATTCACGGGGAGGCAGAAGGGTGAGGTTAATTGCCGGAAACCCCATTGTCATTGGCTGGATTGCTTGACCCTGCTAATAAACACACAGCTATGGTGGGGCGCTTGCTGTAGGAGACCTACCTGCTGGGACCAGGCTGTGTTATGTTCTTTCAACATAACTGTTTCAATTCCCATTCCCCAGAGTAGCTAGCGAGAAAGCTCGCCAACGTGCTACAGACATGAGACGGGCTCGCCCAGCTTGGCGACAATGCCTAATGGATAATTTATCAACGCGTGCACAGAGTTTTATTCCAACTGTAGAGGCAGGGCAAAGCTGTGTTAAAGGAACCCACCGGTGGAGGAGGGAGTTGGAATCCTTCCCCCAGGCTCCCCACCCAGCTGTCTGCCCCTCCCGACTTCTCTTTCCTTGTCAAATGTCATGTAGATCTGCCAATGATCCCAGCCTTGCCAGCCTGCTTCTCAGCTTCCCCAGTGCCCTCTGTGCCTCCCGCCATGCTGGGCCCAGCCTCCCTGAGCCCCTCCTTGTATCTCCTGCCCTGGCCACTTTCAGTGCCACGCTAGCATGCTGCGCGCATTGGATCAGGGTGGCATATAGGAATGGTCTCGCTCCTCAGCCATTTGTCCCTTGATTGGGAGCTCCTCCGGGCCACCCCGAATGTCTGGAAAGTGCTTGGCACAGAGCGGGCCCGACCGTAAGCACATTGGACATAATAACAATCAAAGGCTAGTGCTCTGTGACCAGAGCCCCACAGACATGCACTTCCCACAGCAAAGTCCTGGCTTGGTGACCCAACATTGGCAGAATCTGGCTCCCCAACTGTTAGCAACAGGGGTGCCCTGGGGTAATGCAGAGAGCCCAGCAATCAGGGCCCCTGCCACTCTGGGGACAGCTGTGGGTACATGGCCCCTAGCCATACCCTGTCCTGGCTGCTGACTCTGTTCTTGTCTATTCAGATTCATTAGCAACTCGCAGGGAGGCTGGTGTTGATCTAATGACTGACTCATCCTGGCTGGCTGAGAAGGGAGCTCGTGGCACGTCAGGTCATGTTAGACCTCCCAGCCCCAGCCTGCGCAGAGCCATGGGAGTGCGGGTGGGAAACGCGGGCAGCTTGTGCATGGCTCTCTGTTAGCTTTGACAAAGGGCACAGGCCTTTGTGAGGAGAGGCAGGGTGGAAGGTGGCCCTGGGGGGAAGGTGGCCCTGGGTGGAAGGAGGAAGGGTCCTCAGAGTGGCCAGAGCCTGAGCTCCTTCTTTAGTCCCAGAGACTTGACCAAGAGTTTGGCCAGAGAAAGGTGCCGTAGTCTGGTTTTCAGAGGTGTTGAGCGACCATAAACCCCCGCTGAAGTCAGCAGAAGCAGCAGGCGCTGAGTTCAGGAGTTAGCCCCAGAAGTGGGACGGGTTTGACTTGCTCAGACTCTGTCCAGATGTGTGTGTGGAAATGTGCATTGAACAGCTGTCCTGTGGGGCCAGATGCTTGCAGCTGGGAGCTCCAGCCCAGCCAGCTGTGTTGGAATCCTTCTTGCTGCATGAGTAGCTGCCAGAGAGCAGCACGTAACATCCCGGCTGCCATGAAATGGAAGTAGGTGACTTGGGGGACGGGGGACTTCACCCAGCCAGCGCTCCTGGCCATTGGGTTATTTCTTTGGGGCAGCTCTTCACGTGTAGGCCAGATCCCGAGCACGAACGGGCACACAGGACCTTCCCCACTGTCTCCTTGTATTTGATGGGCCAGGCTGAGGTCTCTGGAGCAGGGGGTCCCCTAGTGAATGATTCCAAGGGGGCTAGTTGGGGGACTTGGGGGAAAGGGAAGACAATAAACAAATGATCTGGACAAAGACTGAAGCGGGGGAAGCTTGCCAGTCCATCCTCCTATGGGGTCAGATTGAGCGTGGGATTCCCCCACCTGCCAATCACTGGTCCAAGGGGGGCAAACAGTCAACAGGGGCTATTGTGGCCCAGCAGAGGGTGCCAAGATCTCATAGGGGGTTGCACCCCTTCCCTCCTGCTGCAAAGGGGGAGTTAGACTGGGATTCCAAAGACTCCAGGACTGGCCCTGTTCCATCGCTGTCTCTCAGGGCAGAGTCCAGCTCCTGCTTGGACATATGCCCAGGGGTGGTGGGGAGTGGCTCAGAAGCGATCAGCGAATGTGTCCCGCCAGTTCGCTGTCATAATAGGCACCTACCGCTCTCACCCGTTTCTCATCTCTGCATTCTTACTGCAGCTCTCTGTATAGAGTCTCATCTCCTCTTAGAAAGCACCCGGAAGCAAAGAAGGCAGTCGGCCCTGTCAGTATTATTAGACCCTGGGAAAGTATTGCCAAAGAGAGAGAATTCAGCCTTAGCTGTTTGCCTCTCAGCTGTGCAGAAGCCAGCCCTGAGTCACAGATTACACTGCACCACTAAGGGAGCGTCGTGGCAAGAGGTTCGGTAGCAGGGCCCTGGCAGGCTGTATGTTGGGGGGATGGTTCCATTGGCAGGGATTGCTTGCACCCCAGTGGCCCGAGGCCTAGCCCAGCATTGGCCAGGCACCCAGGGATTCCTCTCGCCTCCCCATTAGCATCTCCTCCACTCTCTGCGGAGAGAGTGGAGGCTGCTTGATTAATTACTACTGAGCTCCTAGTGTGAGCTCAATGCTCAGCACCACAAAGCCGGGGCTTCTCTCTATTGTCTCTGCGTTCTGTAATTGTCTGCCAGGGATTTGAGCCTGGAGCCTTTGAGGTAAAAGCCCAGCAGAAGGGTTTGATTTTTATTTTTTTTTATCTCCTGCTCAATCTGGTCAGCTCTTCCCCGCTCGTCTCCTCTCTCGAGGAAAATCCCAGTAAAGCCACAGGAAAGGTTAGGCAAACAGCCAGCGAAGCCCAGTGAGCAGGGAGGCTTCAATGGTGCCCAGGCAGGAAGGGGGAATCTGACTCAGGCGCAGCGTGAGAGACACATCCCAACCCCACTACCAAGTCAGGCGCCCCCCACTCGCATGATGGCTCCTTCTCCCCCAACCTGCCCTGCTCCTCCACCATGCCGGCTGTGGGAGGGCAGATTCCGCACCCCAGGGGTGTGTACTTGTGGGGGGGCTTAGGGATGGAGTGGGGGGACAGGAGGGTGGGGTATGTGGAGAGGCATCCTAGTTCCCCGCTGGGGGCTCAGGTTTATTATGAGCCCAGAGTGAGCATGAACCAGCTTGTGGCACTGGAGTGCCGGTAACACCCAGTGCTGGCACTGCTGGGGAGCAGACCCCCTGGCGTCAGGCGCTCCTTTAAGCGGTGGTCCGGCATAGAGCACGTCATGACACCACGTCTCTTGAACCTGGCACGGCCCCCAGCCCTGCTCCCACCCAGCAGCTGGTTGCTAACCCCTGAGCAGGAGAGGCCGGGAGACCTGAATTTACATCAGGGCTGGTTTCCTGGGCCTGATTGGAGAAACACTGTGAACTCTGATTGGCCAGGGCTTCCTATTTAAACCCAAAGAGGGGGCACACAGTTGGCTGTGTAAGTGGGCCCTACCTGGCTGCTACATTGGACCCAGGTTTCCTGCATTGTTGCCTGACTCCCAGCAGCAACTCCTGCTCCAACCACTAGACCCAGCTGTCTACATCTTGGGTCCGACAATTAGGAGTCTACGTATCTTTGAAGATCTGAACCAAAGTGCCTAGTTACCTGCCCAGGAGTCTGCTCTAACACAGGCCAAGGGGAATAACCAGCAAATCAGTACATTAAATCAAGACCTTTCTTTTTAGTTATTGATCTGAGGTCATGATTCAAATCAGTGACTTGGATCGTCTTGATTAAAATGGACCCCTTGCGGCTGGGAGTCAGGTGAGTTTGTTTCTCTACCTGCTGGCAGGGCTTTGAACAGGTCGGGGAGCCCTGCCCAGGGGAGTCAAGGAGGCAGGAGGAGGTGTGGCTGTTTCAGTCTTTATTGCAGTAAAGTTCTGTTCAGCTTCCTAAGCGCTTACATCCGGCCTGTGTGTCCCACCTGTTCAATACACTCACAGGCACAGATCAGGTATCACCCCTCGACGTGGGCCGGGGAGGGGGGGCGGGGGTTATCATGGATTTGGCTCTGATTCCGATGACTTTAGTGCAGTGAAAATCAGCGAGGAGCCTGGTGGCACCTTAAAAACTAACGGATTTATCTGGGCATAAGCTTTCGTGGGTGAAAAACCCACTTCTTCAGATGCAACTTTAGCGCAGTAAGCTCAGGGCCATATTTGGCCCAGTCATTTTTCAGCTGAGCGATTCCCGGCCCCTTCCCTGCGCTCCACGAGAGTTTCTTGCTGGCAGGCGTTTTCGCACTGCAGCGAGTGGCTGATCAAGATGCTAAGTGAGGGTGGGTTGGAGGAAAGAGGGGGGGGGACAAGAGAGTTATCTGCACTAACCCCCTGAATAGCAGAGTGCACGGTTCTTGGGACACCGCCATTAGCGCTGGCAAGTAGTTGCTACACACACACCTCATCAGCCATCATAATCGTATTCATAATGAAAGGGCAGCTCCTTCGAAGATCTGAGCCCCTTCCGCTCCTCAGCAGCCAGGAGTGCAGGATGCAAAGGAGATGCGCGCCTCATTCCAAACAGACACCGGGGAAAGTACCAAAAAAAACCCCCTTCAATCGGCGGCAGAGAAATTACATAGATCCAGGGATTGTTTGTTTTTTGTTTGAACCCTGCATTTCTTTCTCTTCCGTGGCTGTGAGGGCCTCTCGCGCTGTCCTGGCTGCAGAGAGAGAAAAGAAACGTACCTGGCTCGCAGGAAGGCAAAGCGCCTCGCTCCGTGGCGAGGGGAGGAGAAGGCCGAAAGGAAAGCGGCTTGAATAGAATCTCAAATCTGTGCCTTGACCGTGGCCTGTCAGCGCAGAGCAACCGGAGCAGGCTGTCGCCCCGCTCCCGGGGAAGAGAAGGGACGGGAACAGGCTGCTCTGGCCCCCTTCACGGTGAAATCATCCCCGTGTGCGCCTGGCCTGCTGGAGGGGGCTGCCGCCACGTACTGTGTGAAGGCTGGGCCTGTGTCACAGCCTCGTAACTGCGGCGGGTGAGGGAGGAGAGAGGACATCGGGGTGTGTGCCTATTGTGGGGCCCTCTCCGCCAGGCGCAGTGGGAGTTGTTCTGCAGAGGAGATCCCCCCAAGCCTCCGCAGTGCCCCCCTGGCTCAGCTGGGAGAGCAGCCACTCTTAGGGCTTCACTGCAAAATGAACTCAGGCTCTTCCTCGCATGGTGGCCTGAGCCTGACTCCTGGCCGCATGCAAAACCCTCAAGCCTGAGCGTGGTGATGCTTGACGCCCCCAGGCAGCTGGCCCCTCGGAGGCATGGGGCGGGGGGAGGGATGGGCTAAAGCCGGACAGTGGCCAACACTTGAGCTGCTAAGAGGACCACTTGGCAGTGTGCTCTCAGGCGAAGCCTCTGAGGTGCCACCAGTCCGCCAATGCCTTCCCACAGTTCCTCCTGGCCAGTATTTCCTTGCCATCTCCCTGCTTCTGCATGGCAAGTCTAGAGTGTAGCAGGCAAGAGCCTTTCCCACCCTCTTTGTGTGCCCTAAAGAAGCCATGAAGGGCACGAGCCCAGGTTTTGAAAAAGAACCATTCCTTGCAGTGACCAGGATTGGCCACACTTGTTGGAGCTTCCTCCTGGCCCCTGGGCCTAACTTCATGCCAAGGCACTTCCAGAAGCAAGGCCTGCAATCAGCGTCAGATCTCCCCAGTGCAGATTGCTTCGGCTTTAAATCCTAGTGAGGCTTTTCCTACCGACAGCTTCACGTAGCTCCCCCGTAGCGGGAGGGCAGATTCTTCTGAAGGCAGAGAACTCAGACAGTCATTGTGTGTATTATCTAGGTCAGGGTCTTTGCTCTGCACAGGAGGAATCAATAGCCAAGGCCACAAAACAAATAGATTTCTGAGGCTGGATCCAAAGCCCAGGGAGGTCAGGGGGCTCTGGATCCAGCCCCTACAGCACAGGTGACAGCAGACAACGTAATAATGAACACACGTGCCAGAGTTGATGTGTTCTCATTCTATCCCTCTGTGGCAATCAGCTCCCAGCTTCCCCGAACCCTTCGTCCCTCAGTCCCCTCATTGCACTGGCTTGGGAGTGACAGTAGGAGATTCTCTGGAGAGGGAAAACAAAGGCACTTACCCAGTTATCAAATGAAAATCAAACATCTGGTATGGGCGAGGCTGCAGAATACAGCGAGGGTACAGAAGAAAGATATGCTGGCAGGAGCCGCTGAGATCAGAGGCAGCGTTTTGGCCCTGGAGACTCCATTGGTCAGGGGAAGGGAAGAGAGAAATAAGCCTGGGGAGATCATGCCAGCGTTACAGGGACAGAGCAAGACAGAGGCAACAGTTTGGGGGAGCAGATCGTTTGGCTGAGACTCCTGGGTTGGAGAGAGTCCCACATGCAGCCAGGATGTCAAAGGCTGAGACCATCCTGCTCCATACGTCCCAGAGGAGAAGAGCAGCCTTGGGAGCCCATGGAGGGCAGGTTTTGAGTCCTGGCTGGGACACCAAGTGACCTGGTCGAGTCCCTTTGCCACACTGAAATGGGGATGATGGCGCCCTCACAGAAGGGCATCCATCCATGCATGTGTCTATTGTGATCTGAGAGGGAGGGCACTAGAGAAATGCACAATAGACCCCAGTGGCAAGGAGAGCATGCCCCAGCTGCCGAGCTTCCCACAGGGTCACCGGGATAGTGATCAGAGTTCCCCACATCTGTCCCAGCCAGTGAGCCGCACCCCAGGCTCTGCCCGCAACCTTTACCTTCTGCAAACCAGATTGGCCCGTGGACATTCTCAGCCTGCGTGACACTGCTCTGGGGACTGGCCTGCAGAAGGGGACGCAGGCTTCAGAGACAAACAATGTGGGATCCATTAAGGTTTTTGCAGCTAATGGAAGGAAACAATCTTTCTGAAAAGGTCTGTTCTCTCCTTGACTCCCACTAGGGCTGGTGGGAGGCAGGAACATAGGGGCTAAGCTGGCCCGGGGAATTCTGGCTGGCTTAATTTCTGCCACCAGCAAGGGCTAGCAGCTGTTGCTGTGGAAGAAGGAAATAACCCTGTGACACTTGGGCAGTACTAGGCACCGGGGCAGGGACTGCCCTTCTTGACTGCCCAGGTGATCAGCTTAAACCCTGAAGCATGAGGTGAGATTGGTTTGACCTGACCGTGCTCCGCTACAGCATAAACATTATCACTGGTCGTAAAATGAGCCAGCCCCTTTTTCAAAGCAATCAGAGGGGCCTTATTCTCCAGTCACTTATGCCAGTGTAAATCAAGAGTAACCTCACTGAAATCCCAGGTGAGAGGAGAACGGGGCCCGTAGTATTTATCTGATGCACCAAGCTCCTGTCGCAGTGAGTTCCACTGTCCCACTGTGCCTAAGGGAGAACTGGGCACAGACAGCTAGGAACAGTGGCACCAGTTGATTGATTTCAACTTTAAGTAAAATGGGCCAGATCCTCAGCTGGTTTACAGCAAGGTTGATCGATGGACTTCAGTGGAGCTAGGCTGATTTATGCCAGCTGGGGATCCAGCCCCATGTATTTAATTTTGTACTTATAAATGCTTTGGCATCAGGGCCAGAGGGCTGGATCTGGAAACCGAAAAATGAATGCAATACAAATGCTGCCCCGCTAAAGGAAGTGGAACCGTGGTTGGCAGCCGGGGGCCGGTCGTCAGCACAAGCCCCTGTGCTTTTGGGTCCAGAGAGCCAGGTTCAGAGGCATCTTTGCCAGCTGCTCGGTTTCCAGGCTAGTGGAGATCAGGTGTGTGGCACAAGTGTACCATGGGTCTCCCAGGGAAAGGCATTGCCTTCATGTTTCACAGCACTCCCTTTCCCGCCTGATCCATTAATCAGTGTCAGGAGCCCTCTCCCACCAGGGAGAGGGATGACCGTGTCTCCCCTGAAGACAAGGTGCTATGGCCATCTTGCTAGTGAGGGAGGGAGCAAGGTGCGGTGTGGGGAGGAATGGTAGCTGAGTTGGGCTCCATGATGAAGGGGAGCACATTGGGCAGCTGAGTCCCTGCATGTCCCCTCTATGAGGAAGGGGCCCAGATCATTCTCTGGATGTAGTTAGCAGCTCCTCGCTCTCTGAAGGGGCCCTCAGCTCTGGTCTCTTCCATCGCTGATAGGAATTTAGCACAGTGCACAAGAAGTATTTAGCACAGGACTAGAGTCAGGAGAGAGCTGCCCGGGGTAGGATGATTAACTGTCCCACATCCTTCCTGTGGGCAGCAATCTGAGAGCAAAGAGCATCTGTGCAAACACAGCTGCGGTCCCCAGCACCTCCTTGTTCTGCTACCAACTGAAGCTTCAAGAGGCTGCAGAGAACTTGGGTAGAGCCGTTGTCCAGCAGAGACATTCCGACCTTCACTGGAGTCCTCAGCTGCACCGGTGAACTGAGTCTGGTCATGTGGTTGTAAGGCAGCATCACTGTGCAATGTGGCCCACTGCATTTCTCTCACGTTGTGACTGATCTGCTCTTCTGCGGTGCGGCAGCATAGCACGGTCAGGTACTTGGCATGGAATATATGGCTCCTCGGCTATGAGGGATCTCGGAATGGCAGTGCCATTTTTTGGTATGTCCATATTTCCATTGCCGTGGGGTGGTGCTGCGCAGATCGGTCCCCCCAAGCTGTTTCGATGAAGTCAGTCCCAGTGAATGTCCAGCAGGCGTATTTAGATGCTATCAATAAACTAGGTGCCATGGGGGAGGAAAACAGGGATGGGAATCTATTGCACAGGTACCCATATGTTCCACAGCAGTTTTATTTCTTTGACTTGGATCCCCGATTGAAACCTGCCAGAGCCCCTTTGGCTTTGGGCCCCTTCGCTCTTGGTAAAATCCCCTGGCCTGCTTGCCCCTTTGCAAAACTTATGAGTCCTTTGAAGGAACATTCTTAATGCCCCACACCCCCTAGGGAGCCTGATCCCAAGGGATCCCCAGTTCCACTTGCGTTTAGTGGCAACTGAGGGTGCTCAGCGCCTCACATTGCAGGTATGGGCCCTTAGTCCCGTGTCCAGAAATCCTTCAACCTCTTTTCCCCTCGCTGGACGCTCCCCTTGCCCCGAAAGCTTAAACTCCTCCAGCTTCTTGATGTTCCACGCAGGGGGGCTCTCTCCCACCCTAACACCCTGGCGCAGCTGCTGGGGATTCTCTGCTACTGAAGCATTAATCAGCTTGGAGAAATCTTGGTGGTGAAGCCCAGAGCAGGGAGGTTAAATAAATACCTGAGACCAGAATACATTGAGCGTAGGCCCACGCTCGGCACCCAGGAGCTCGGCCCAGTATTGCGTATGTTCCAATGAATTCCAATTAGCAAGGGTAGAAATATGCTCCTGCTTTCGCTAGTGGGAGAAGCTAAGTCATCTGTGGAAGATTGAGAGCCTGCTGCCCAGAAACCACAGGGGCCTTTGTGTACATTGCTTTTTTTTTTTTGCACACAAACACAAGAAAAAACCAACCTCAACAGTCATGACAAATATTTTCTGCTCTCTCTTCCTCTTGCTTTTTTCCCTTTCTCCTTCTCCTTTTTCCCTCTGCCTCTCTCTACCGCAGCAGCATATTAATTGAACTGTCTTGTTGTAATCCATTCTTTCTATGAACATTTGGCTTTGAATAGTCCCAGGTGGGAGCAGGCATATCTGCATGCTTTTGCGGCTTGCTCACGCTGCTGTGTTCACGCGCTGGCGGGGCGGGGGGCAGTGTGGTGGGAAGGTGAGGGGTGGTCACTGTTAGGCTGCTCAGCACTGAGATAATGTTCTTATAACTCTCACCCCCAAGCCCTTTGGTGTACAGGGCCCAATCCTGTTCCAATCAAAGCCCATGGCAAAGCTTTCGTCATCATCAGTGCGAGCAGGATTAAGCATGTGGTGGAGAGGGGGGGAGCTCAAAGGAGGGCAGAAATGCTGGTTCAGAGGAGAGCTAATTGCAGGATCATGGCTCAAGCCATCTGTTTTGGCTACCTTGATATTAGACACCCCGGAGCTTGAGGGGCTCAGCAAGAGGATTTTGATTCAGTCCATTATAAAGAGGGGGCTTATTTGCTTTGCACTGGGGTCTGGATTTTGAAACTTCCTACGTTTCATGGGTTATTTTGGTTTGAAAACTGTGGATCCAGGTTCTAATTTTAACCTTTTACCTTCCTCTCTCTGTAATATCCTGGGATGCTTGGATCCAGGGCTTTAATTCCAACCCATCTCTAGTTCTGAGGTGATTATTTGGCTACTCAGAGTGCTTTGCAGGGGATTGATCCAAATGAGCGCGCTTTAGCCTTTCTTGTGCAGAGCAGAGAGCTAGCGACAAGGCTGGCTGGAAGCTGATTATATGGCTATCCAAAGAGCTTTGCAGGGGGCCAGTGCAGAAAAGAGCACTTTAGCCACTCCGTAGCTGAGGTGGGAGCAAGGAGGGGAGCAGCTGACCATGGGCTGAAAGAAGCTCATTATCTGGCTACCCAGAAGTCTCTTCAGGACAGTGGCACAAAAGAGCAGAGGAGGGCCCAACAGGAACTAAGAGAGAGGATATAAAGTAGGAACCCCTGCTGGAGATGCTCACAGTTAACAAGGATTTTCATTTCCAGCCATGATCTCCCTCACTGCAGTATTACTCCATCTATAGTTAATGATGGCAAATGGGCTATCGTTAAAAAAACACAGGAAAGATTTTAATGTAAGCCATCTTCTGCATGGAAAACAGCATCCCTAGGCCATTTGGAGGAGGATATGCAGGTAAGTGGCAGGTGTGGGTGCCTCTCCCAGGCTCCACCACTGACAGCTGGAACCTGGGGATGGGATGGTGGGGGTGTCCACTGGTGGAGAACTAAACTCCAGGGGCAGCAGTGTCCCCTGATCACCAGCAAAACCTGCCAGAGCTTCCAGCTTCCCAGCAAGTTTGCAAGATGCCTCCATTTAATCGCCACATTTTTACTAAAAGTCATTAGGAATCCCACTGCCAGTTTGAATAACAGCAGAGTTTATTGAAAGTTTATCTGAAACTGCAGGAGCAGAGCAGGAAAGAGCCGTCTCCAGGTTGGAGACAGGCAGCCCAGATCTGCTCCTGAAGGTCCACAGCCACCCCCTCACCATGCAGGATAGCAAGTCAATACACTAAGTCAATGATGAAACACAAACTGGAACCATGATGTTGCCAGCACACGCTCCCATTGGCTGATCCCATCCTAAGGGGCAGGGCGCTGTTACCTAGCAACTTCTGAGAGTTTCTGGCTTTCACCAATTAACCTTTGCCTGGGTATCTCATACCCCACCTGAAGAAACCGACCATTAAGGAAAACCTCCCTCATCTGGGTAGAAGCCTTTGGTGTGAGCCTTTGGGACTGAAGTGGATGACAGGAACATGGACAGCAAGGACCATGCCCTCTAGCCTCCCTGCCTGTGAGTCATGGCAGGAGTGTTACTGTCTGAAGCAGGAAGAAGTTGGGGTGTTGGCAGACACAAAATGATGGGCTTCTCTAAACACGTGTTCTGTGACTGCAGTGGTAAAGCAGCAGATTGCAGGTAACATGTCCTGTGACATATTAGACTGGGTAGGTTGCCTATCTCAAGTCTTTCCTTTGACAGTGTGGGCTGGTGAAAACCCTTGCCTATGCCGTAGGAGTCCTTGGCAGGTGACACAAGAATTTGGACTTGTGCTGAGACTGCCCCACTTTGGCCCTTGAAATGATGAGCCCAGAGGGTGCATTCCTCTCACAGTACAACCATCCACCACCTCGATGGCTCCCATCACTTGGCTTGAACACCTGTGGCAACTTGTCCAGTTAGACACCGATGAGCTGGTGATCAGCTGGCCTCCACGAAATCTGAACCTTGAAGAAATGACTCCGAGCTAACTCTTTGTGCTTGGGAAGACCAACTGACAGGTATGCAGATGGGTATGCCTACTTTATTGTGCCTGGCCAAAACCTTCATGCTCCATCCCTGGAGAGAAGGGGTCAGCTCATTTAGGCATCAGAAGATGTCAAGAAGACCCACCGAGTGAATGAATTATGGAAGGTTTTAGTGAGGGCAGCACTTCCGTAGCATTAGCCATTTACGCCGCCCTGCAAGAAGTTGAGAGAATTCATTGGCCGAACGGTTATAAAGTTCACCACCTCCAAGGACCTGGCGCAGGCTTGCAGGCATGTTTTTGCTGCTGGATCCTGCTAGCGGTGTTTGGAATGGTGAAGCAGAGCCATCATCTGACTCATCATGCTGAATTGCTAACTGGTCACTTTCCCTGAACTTTGAAAGCATTTGCTCGTGGGTGTCTTGTGTCCTGTCACTCACGCAACACAAAACAGGGTTATTTGACAAAGAGTCTCTGCTTTGCTGGTAGCTGCTTCCAACCTATAACTTGTGAAGCGGGGAAGGGGAAGAGATTCTGACTGAGGCTGCTATGTGATTTGTAGATACTAAAAAAGAATACCTGAAGGGGTGTTCATGCTGACACAGTCCGTCTGGGTAATCAAGTCTTGTTGATTATTCAAGGCTTCATGTTTTCTCTGGGGGGAAAAAAATCCTCAGGTTTATGTTTCAGTGACAGATGTTTGGTTTCTAAATGGCACAGTCATTTTGAAGGCTTCATTCTCTAGGCAGCCAGCACTTCAGAAGGCAGAACACGCCGTGGTTCCGAATCGACCGGTGTAAAGCCACATGTCGTGCATTTGTCATCGCATTTCCGCTTCTTTCTTCTTAGCTGTCACTGGACCAACATGCCACTGTCCTCTCCTTAAAATGATCCATCTCTCTGAAAGTCCCGTCAGCCTGCACCGAGTTCCGACAAAGGCTGAACGACTTGGGGTCTACACTGGCCTGGTCAGATCTGTTTTGATTTCCTTACAATTCGTTAGATTTCAGCCTAGAACTTTATTTGCGGAGAACCATTTAGAAGAGCCAAAATCCCCTCCTCCGCATTCTATTCTGAGTTGAGATTTCTATCTATCTTCAGCTATTTAACTACTGACTTTCCCTCTGATTGGTTCTGTGAGCCCCAATACACCAATGAAGAGCTGCTAATTCTATGCCTATGCTATAGCAATCAAGATAGAAAAGACCCACTTAGGCCACCTAATGCGAGTGCAGGGCTGGTTGTTCCCTACAGGGTATTATCCGAGTGCTTTATCAAGTCATTGTAATAAATGTCTCAAATTATAGCACTTCCCTCGGGAGACTATTTTGCAGACTAAGAGATCTCACTGTCAGGAGTTTTCACGTGAATCAGATTCACTTTCTCTTTTTTTTAATTTCACCCCATTACATCTGCTTCTGCCCTGTTGTGTCACCTTCAATCATTCATCTCCCACCAGGATCTTCACACCCATCTTAAATGTGGTCTTCATACTTCTCCACTGGCCACTGTAGGGCCTGGCCCTGCTGAAGGCACTAGGAGATTTGCCCTGCTCTGACCATTAGCCAGGATGGGTGGGGATGGGGTCCCTAGCCTCTGTTTGCCAGAAGCTGGGAATGGGTGACTGGGGATGGATCACTCAATGATTATCTGTTCTGTTCATTCCTTCTGAAGCACCTGGCATTGGCTACTGTCGGGAGACTGGATACTGGGCTAGATGGACCTTTGGTTTGACCCAGTCTGGCTGTTCTTATGACCAACCACTAAATAAATATTGTCAGTGTTCCGCAGAGCACATGCGAGACACAGGGCCTGATCCAGCTCCCACTGACATCAGTGGTGTGACTCCCATTGGCTTAAGGAGGAACTGGATTGTCCACCTAATCTCTGCCCTAATGATCTTACTATCTAAAGAGAAGAGCGATAACATCCAGACACATCAAGTACTGGGTTTGTCCCACGGCTCTCTCTCTTGAGCTTAATAATAAATAAATTACAGCCTTCCTTGGGAGGTGCATTAACAGTGCTAAACTAGCTCCACTCCTAACCGCCTATACAAATAAAAGTGCCCTTGCAAGAGTAAAATCATGGGCGGATAAAGTGTGCCATTCCCAACCTTACTGTTTGTACAGCACTTTGAAGATGTAAAGCTGCTATGTGTTTTTATTACTCTTATTATTACATCTTGGATCAGCTATGGTTTCCTGTTTCGTTTGGAGTCTGGGGGAACTAGAAACAGGTTTCTCTCTCAGAGAAGCTGAAAAAAAAAGATTTTCTTGGTTAAAAATAACATTTGATGTTTGAATAATCGGTGGGTTTTCTGGTTTGATATTTACAGGCTGAAAACGTATCCAAAGACCAGAGGCGACTAAACAATTTACTTTTAAAAAAAGTTTAATGCGTTGTGCTCTAGATAAAATGTACCATAAAATGACTGAATGGAAATTTTAAATGGGGGGGAAATAACGTCAGGGTTTGCTGCGTCTTATGTTTTATTATTGCCAAATAAAATACCACTATACAATTAAAACAACATTTTAAGTGCCAACTGACAGAGATAATATTAGTCTTCTGACTGCACTTTTTGTGTCAGTCAATGAAAATAAATGACACAGGATATCTAATAACCATCCAGATACATTGACTTGAAGGTGGATTCAGAGCAGCAATCATTAGAGAGCAAAACAGAGTGATTTTTAGTCCTGTTTTAAGTGGAAATCTCAGTGCAGCCTTGACTGCGGATGCATCACCAGTGCCTTCATGATGAAGTTCAGTCTTTATAATGACAGGTTTCAGAGTAACAGCCGTGTTAGTCTGTATTCGCAAAAAGAAAAGGAGTACTTGTGGCACCTTAGAGACTAACCAATTTATTTGAGCATAAGCTTTCGTCTTTATAATGTAAGAGCTCCCCAATAGGAGAGATTTGAAAAGGGAGACTATTTAAGCAATAATACTTAGCATTTCCATGGCATCTTTCATCCAAGGATCTCAAAGCCCCTTGCAAACATTATTTAACAAAGACTAACTGCACCTCCAGGAAGTAGATAAGCATTCGCATTATAATACTGATTCACCAGATGGATAAAACAAGGTGCTTAGAGGTTAAAATAGGCTTGAATTGCAGAGCAACAAAGCCGATTGTGTTGGCGCCCACCGCAGCAGCATGGGATGTTAGGGAGGACTGTCACCCCTTTTCCCTACACTCCAACTCAGGGAGATGACTCAAGCCATCTCCACCCACTGAATACGTGTAACCCCCTCCCCCCCCTTCCCCAGTCATTTTTGGGAGGAGGAAGATGACAGAGAGAGCCCCCACCCCTTCCTCCCATGGGCTGCCCTGAAACGTCTGGAGATTTTGCCTGAGCCCTCATTTGCCATTCTCTGCGTCTGTGTCGGTGGCCAGAGGTGGGGACCTGTCTCTGTGCAGTCAGGCTGAGTTTTCAACCTGATGCTTTACTCCTGGCTCGGTCTGAATCTAATGCACTGGCCCCACTCCTCTCCCAGACCGTCTCACCCAGACCCCCATTACCCTCCCCTCTTCACAATTGTGCCTCAGTTATCTGGGTCCTGGGTGGTGTTACCAAATCTCAGTGTCTGCTGGCCCCCTCCCAGCCCCAGACACCCTGGGAGGGACAAAAGGGGCACGGCTGCTCTGCCCCTTTGTGTCCTTATTGCTGGTCTCAAATCCTGAGGGCCTCCCCCTCCCCCCCCCCCCGGCTCTCTGTACACGGCAGCCCAGTATGGCTGCAGTTGGTTGATTTCAGCTGAGCCTCCCTTTCTTGTTGCCTGGATTGGAGCAGACAGGTGAGCGAAAGGGAGAGCCCAGCACCAGGGGCAAGAGGGCATTCGCCTGACCTGAGCTCGGCTCTGCAGAGAGCAAAGAAAGTAGATTTAAAAACAAAAATCTGCTAGCTGGACCCTCTTCCCCCTGCAGCCAGGGTTTCATTTCTGAAAACAGCTGGGCCCGTAACCCCAGGCCAAGCCGGGGGAAGGAGTAAAGGGGAACTGAAATCAAGCTAGCTCCACCTTTGATCCTGTAGTGAGGGCTTCCTTCCTGAAGGCACAATGCCCCCCTGCCCCACTGGGGCACATGGCCCTGTCTCATCCCAACCCACCTTCCATCCGTGCAGCTCTCCTCGCTGGCTAACCTGCTTCCCCTACCCTGCCCACTTTATTAGCCATCTTTCCCTGCATCACAGGCTGTGCGCCCTACTATGGAGTGGTGAGGAAGAACATTTGTGTAAAAACAAGCCCTGGCTAATCTGCTGCTCTCTCCAAAGTGTGCCTGGCTTTAGCAAAGTATTTAATTAGCCTCCACTAACTTCTTTTCCTCGCCTGCAGAGTATAGTGATCTCAGCCCAAGAAGCTCTGGCATGTGATTCCTTCTGAGGACGTGCTTAGTTGAGACATAATGACATTGACGTGGTGTGCAACAGAACGTAGTAAGAAGAGCATGGAATGGATTTTATGAACACTATTGAGCTACTTGTGAATGATTTCGTGACTATAGATATTGGTGACTTCTTTCTCTGAATGTCCCTATCATTGACAGTGAAAGTCGCTAGGTTTGTCACTGGTCACTTTGACACTTATTTTCTCCCTAGGGAAACCAAAAAGTCACTAAATCTAGTGACAAAGTCTCTAAGTTGGCAACACGGTCCTGCTATTCATGTAGCTGGATAAGATCACGTAAAAGTGAGGCCCTGAGTGAAGGGGTCAGTAACTGACATCCTGGCTCTTGGCACTGGATTATGACTATCAACAGATGGCTTAGGCAGTGGTGCTATAAGGAGGGCTTTGGGATGTATGGCCACTGGGAGGCATTCATGGACAGAGGACAGTTCTCTTGGGATGGACTTCATCTGAGTAGGGAAGGAAATAGACTTCTAGGATGGAGGTTGGCACAACTGATTAAGAGAGCTTTAAACTAGGAATTAGGGGGAGATGGTTGGGAGATGTCCAGGTAATCTCCACGCCAGAATTTTAGCATTGAGAGGAAAGAAAATGAAGTAAGAGTGGATACAGCAGTGGGTAGGAGGAAGGGCAGTGTAGATACCAGTCTAATAGGTTATACTGGTAGTAAAATGACCGTGCCTAATAGGGTGCAGAATGTGAGTGAGGCCAAGCAGCAAAAATGAAGATGTTTGTACACCAATGCGAGGAGCCTGGGTAACAAAATGGAGGAACTAGAGCTACTGGTGCAGGAAATGAAACCAGATATTCTAGGGAGAACGGAAACAGGGTGGAATAGTCGTCACGACTGGGCTGCAGGTATTGAAGGGGATGTGCTGTTTAGGAAAGACCGAAATAAAGGTCAAGGTGGTGGAGTAGCACTGTGTATCAATGATGAGATAGACTGTAAAGAAATAAGAAGCGATGAAATGGATATGACTGAGTCTGTCTGGGCAATAATTAAATTGGGGAAGAAAACTATTAGAGCCTCCCCTGGGATGGTGCTTGGGGTGGGCTATAGACCGTCGGGATCTAATTTGGATATGGATAGAGCCCTTTTTAATGTTTTTAATAAAGTAAATACTAATGGAAACTGTGTGATCATGGGAGACTTTAACTTCCCAGATATAGACTGGAGGACGAGTGCTAGTAATAATAATAGGGCTCAGATTTTCCTAGATGCGATAGCTGATGGATTCCTTCAGCAAGTAGTTGCTGAACCGCCTAGAGGGGATGCCATTTTAGATTTGGTTTTGGTGAGTAGTGAGGACCTCATAGAAGAAATGGTTGTAGGGGATAATCTTGGCTCAAGTGATCATGAGCTAATTCAGTTCAAACTGAACGGAAGGATTAATAAAAATAAATCTGCAGCTAGGGTTTTTGATTTCAAAAGTGCTGACTTTCAAAAATTAAGGAAATTAGTTAGGGAAGTGGATTGGACTGAAGAATTTATGGATCTAAAGGTAGAGGAGGCCTGGGATTATTTTAAATCAAAGCTGCAGAAGCTATCGGAAGCCTACATCCCAAGTAAGGGGAAAAAAATCATAGGCAGGAGTTGTAGACCAAGCTGGATGAGCAAGCATCTCAGAGAGGTGATTAAGAAAAAGCAGAAAGCATATAGGGAATGGAAGAAGGGAGGGATCAGCAAGGAAAGCTACCTTATTGAGGTCAGAACACGTAGGGAAAAAGTGAGAGAGGCTAAAAGTCAAATAGAGTTGGACCTTGCAAAGGGAATTAAAACCAATAGTAAAAGGTTCTATAGTCATATAAAGAAGAAGAAAACAAAGAAAGAAGTGGGACCACTAAACATTGAGGATGGAGTGGAGGTCAAGGATAATCAAGGCATGGCCCAATATCTAAACAAATACTTTGCCTCAGTCTTTAATAAGACTAAAGAGGATCTTAGGGATAATGGTAGCATGACAAATGGGAATGAGGATATGGAGGTAGATATTACCACATCGGAGGTAGAAGCGAAACTCAAACAGCTTAATGGGACTAAATCGGGGGGCCCAGATAATCTTCATCCAAGAATATTAAAGGAATTGGCACAAGAAATTGCAAGCCCATTAGCAAGAATTTTTAATGAATCTGTAAACTCAGGGGTTGTACCACATGATTGGAGAATTGCTAACATAGTTCCTATTTTTAAGAAAGGGAAAAAAAAATGATCCGGATAATTATAGGCCTGTTAGTTTGACATCTGTAGTATGCAAGGTCTTGGAAAAAATTTTGAAGGAGAAAGTAGTTAAGGACATTGAAGTCATTGGTAAATGGGACAAAATACAACATGGTTTTACAAAAGGTAGATCGTGCCAAACCAGCCTGATCTCCTTCTTTGAGAAAGTAACAGATTTTTTAGACAAAGGAAATGCAGTGGATCTAATTTACCTAGATTTTAGTAAGGCATTTGATACTGTGCCACATGGGGAATTATTAGTTAAATTGGAAAAGATGGGGATCAATATGAAAACTGAAAGGTGAATAAGGAATTGGTTAAAGGGGAGACTACAACGGGTCCTACTGAAAGGTGAACTGTCAGGCTGGAGGGAGGTTACCAGTGGAGTTCCTCAAGGATTGGTTTTGGGACCAATCTTATTTAATCTTTTTATTACTGACCTTGGCACAAAAAGTGGGAGTGTGCTAATAAAGTTTGCGGATGATACAAAGCTGGGAGGTATTGCCAATTTAGAGAAGGACAGGGATACCCTGCAGGAGGATCTGAATGACCTTGTAAACTGGAGTAATAATAATAGGATGAAATTTAATAATGAGAAGTGTAAGGTCATGCATTTAGGGATTAATAACAAGAATTTTAGTTATAAGCTAGGGACGCATCAATTAGAAGTAACGGAGAAGGAAAAGGACCTTGGAGTATTGGTTGATCATAGGATGACTATGAGCCGCCAATGTGATATGGCTGTGAAAAAAGCTAATGTGGTCTTGGGATGCATCAGGAGAGGTATTTCCAGTAGGGATAAGGAGGTTTTAGTACCATTATACAAGGCACTGGTGAGACCTCACCTGGAATACTGTGTGCAGTTCTGGTCTCCCATGTTTAAGAAGGATGAATTCAAACTGGAACAGGTACAGAGAAGGGCTACTAGGATGATCCGAGGAATGGAAAACCTGTCTTATGACAGGAGACTTAAGGAGCTTGGCTTGTTTAGCCTAACTAAAAGAAGGTTGAGGGGAGATATGATTGCTCTCTATAAATGTATCAGAGGGATAAATACCAGAGAGGGAGAGGAATTATTTAAGCTCAGTACCAATGTGGACACAAGAACAAATGGATATAAACTGGCCACTAGGAAATTTAGACTAGAAATTAGACGAAGGTTTTTAATCATCAGAGGAGTGAAGTTTTGGAATAGCCTTCCAAGGGAAGCAGTGGGGGCAAAAGACCTATCTGGCTTTAAGATTAAACTCGATAAGTTTATGGAGGAGATGGTATGATGGGATAACATGGTTTTGGTAATTAAATATTCATGGTAAATAGGCACAATGGCCTGTGATGGGCTATTAGATGGGGTGAGATCCGAGTTACCCAGGAAAGAATTTTCTGTAGTGTCTGGCTGATGAATCTTGCCCATATGCTCAGGGTTTATCTGATCGCCATATTTGGGGTCGGGAAGGAATTTTCCTCCAGGGCAGATTGGAAGAGGCCCTGGAGGTTTTTTGCCTTCCTCTGTAGCATGGGGCACGGGTCACTTGCTGGAGGATTCTCTGCTCCTTGAAGTCTTTAAACTACGATTTGAGGACTTCTATAGCACAGATATAGGTGTGAGGTTTTTTTGTAGGAGTGGTGGGTGAAATTCTGTGGCCTGCGTTGTGCAGGAGGTCAGACTAGATGATCATAATGGTCCCTTCTGACCTAAATATCTATGAATCTATGAAATGGGCTGGTGTGCAGCCAGGGCTCTGGCTATGTTCCAGCTGGGAAGTTACATTCCACCCTGCTCAAAATTTTAAAAATTAAAAACTCTCCTTGTAGTTTTCACTGGAGATGATGTTGGTCCTCTCGTCCTCTCCCCGGCTGAGAAGCAGCATGGCCTAGTGCTCAGGGCACTGGATCGGGGGTCTATGGGACCTGGGTTGTAGTCCTGGCTCTGTGGCTATCTGCAGCAAGGACCATCTCTTACTGCGTGTTTGTACAGTGCCCGGCACAATGGGGCACTAATCTGAGTTGGAGCCCAATAGTGATTCAGATGGTGTTGCTCTCTTCAGCCCTGGAGTCATCTGAGTGTTAGTAGTAGATGAAGGAGAGAGAGTATGTGTGTCAGGTTCTGTATCTCATTATTCCCTGATCCCTGGCACATAGGCCCCTCTGCTCCCCATGTTGCAGAGGGAAAGAAAAGGTCAGTAGTTCCTATCCCTCCATGCTGTATGGTGCCCACTGCAGGGGTCCAAGACACTGGTGCTGGCCGCTGGCTTGCCATTGTTGGTGTCAGTAGGAGCAGGCAGTATCAGTGTAGCCGGGATATCAGAGAGACACAGGGCGGTGGGGGAGGTAATATCTCTTATTGAACCAACTTCTGGTGGTGAAAACGATGAGCTTTTGAGCCACACAGAGCTTTTCTTCGGGTCCCGAGCAGGTCTCTCTCACCAGCAGAAGCTGGGTCAATACAAGCTCTTACCTCACCCACCTTGTCTCTCTCAGTAGACGCATGTCCATCTTGGCCCAGAGTCCACAAGGATTCCCAGTTCCTGGCCCCATTTCTGCCCTGATCCTGTGGTGCAGGCAGGAGCATGGGAGTGCCAGGTGGCTCAGGGAATGGGTGCAGGTGGGGACCTCATGGCCCCATGTTTGTCAGCTTTGCTGCGCGCTTTGGGGATCCATGCAGCAGTGATTTCCCCCTGCAGGCTGGGCGGGAGGCTAGCTCCCTTTGAGAGGGCTGAGAAGCCCTCCTGCACCCTCCCTCCCTCCCTCAGCATGGGAGGCGCCCGCTGAGCGACAGCCCTTCTAGTCCCTCCTCAGCTGTGGGCACTGCCTTTGCTGCCCTCTTGTCCCCAGCTGCCTGTGAGGGAGAAGGCAGCGAGAATCGAACCCCATTTCCCTGCGGGGCCACACAGGAGTCACTGGACTCTCCCCACTTGCTTACTGTTTCCAGGCCATTGTTTGGATGTGTGGCTCTTTCCTCCTAGCCATGCAGGGGCTAGCTGCTGCTAAGCAGCAGCGAGGGGGAGCTGTGGACTCAGGTCACCTCTATATCCCTTGTCTGAGGATGGCAGCAGGGGACAATGTAGTCAGAGACTCCCTGGGCTGCCACTTTCAGTGACCCTGGCCTGACCTGTCTGGGATTAGTTCCTCCTCAGGGAGCAGAGGTAATTCAGTCTCTGCGCTTTACTTCTCCGGCCAGAGCCTCTTCCATCCTGCATCGCGACTGCTGACTGTACCAAAATCCCAGTGGTAATTGGATCAGGGGCACTCTTTTCCATGAGAATATTAAATCAGGCTCACAGCCCAAGTCTGGTGTGACACACTTTGGAATATAAGGGCACGGAAGATCACATTACCAGGGTTATTTCTTTTGCTTCAAACCTGAAGCTATCACAACAGCTTCTTATTTGGTGCAAAGTAAATTGGGTCTGTTTTTATTGGAAAACAGAGAAAGGAGGTGATGGAGACTGATACTGCGGTCAGGCAGAATCTGAGTTGCCTGAGGTGTTGAGCACTTGCAACTCATTACAGCCAATGGGACTCCAGGGGCTTGGCACTTCTGAAAAACTGCCCCTTAAAGAATCTCAGCAGGAAAAAGACCTAGAGACTACATCATGATGATAAACAGATAATTCTGGGCCCAGTCTGGCTGGCATGGTGAAACAGCAGCACTGGGGCCTAACTGTTCTGTGTTTCCTTGGCTAGTAGCCAAGCTAGTAGCCGGGGCTTCTGGGAGGAGAAGGGTACAGTGGTGGCACCTTAAATTCCTGCTTTTCTTAAAGGGAGAAGCTCATTTTCCGGAGCTCAGTGTTGTTCAATGGAGTTCACCCCACAGAGCAGGAATTCACCATTGCAGGCGGGCGGAATTTTAAGTTCCTAGGAACATGACTTGCATTGCAGGTGATGCCTCATGAAAGGGTTAATTTGTACAAAATTACAAAACCCTGCTGGTGACCGCTTATCAGCCTCAGGTTGTAATCCGCCAATGAGAGTGTGCTCAGATGATCGGATGGGTGACTCTAACTTAAAATCCTGCCGGGACAGTGCACTCCATGGAGTTTTTGTAGAACTTGATGGACCAGGTATTGTCTCTTACCGGCTCAGATGCCATGGTGGTGGGCACTGTATAAGGAGTAGACTGGGGTAGACAAAAAGAAAAGGAGTACTAGTGGCACCTTAGAGACTAACCAATTTATTTGAGCATAAGCTTTCGTGAGCTACAGCTAGACAAGAAGAGCTTGTCCAGTTTGGCTTAAGCCCAGTTGAATTCATCTCTGATTCTTAATAAGTTCAGTTGTTTTACTCATTTGCCCCTAGACTCTTCATAACAATCACTCCAACCTCACTGGTAACTTAACAGGTGTGCAGAGAGTTATTTAATAGGGGGGAGCAGAGGCTAATTGAATAGAGACTGAGAAGGTAATTTAACAAATGACTTGTAATGGGATATAGAGCTTTTCACCTCTAGGTTATTGGTTTAGCTCCTTTTCAGGTTGGCGGTGACCATCTGTTACCATCTGATGGCTGCTTAGCAGCCAATATATGAAATGAATGGGTCTTAGCACATCGCTGCATATTCCATGTGCAAGGAGTTATGGCTGGTCCCTTTTTGTTGGGAAGGAGACCAAGGGTTTGAATGGGCCCTGGAGTCTGGAATCACCCCTTGAAATGCTCTCTGCGGCTGAGGGGTGTTGGTAGGATCTACTGCACCCATGCTGGTCCTATGCTTTGGCTAAACCGAGATCTTCGGTCTCGGAGGCCACCTGTCCTGGGTTCTTGGGTGTGGGAGTTAAAAAATGGGAGTGTCAGGGGAATCTAATGTAAGCGCTTGTGGGGTATTGCAAAGAGAGTCCTGAAGGGGTAGTATTAATGGAATAAAACCACCACAGGACTGGAACACAGTGCTCTCTCTTTGCAGGCCTCATGTGATATGCAGTTCAGGTCCCTTTAGTGTCTCGTGGCTTCAGCCCTCATACACCCTATGTTAAATAAATAAAAAACACCAATATAAAGAGTCAGGACATCTCATTTCCTGGCTGAGCCTAGGACCCTGCAATGGGCACATCACTCACTTCTGGTACATAATAGAACCTAACCTTATTCCAGTTTATACTGGATGGGCTCCTGCATGTGGGTTACATGGACAGATGTGGAGCAGGTGAAGGGGATGGGATCTGAGTTTGTACTAAGCAGCTAAGGTGAACTGGAGTAAGGAGAAAAGACATCCACTCCAAACAGGTGGCCAGATCCTATGAGTGATGAGAGGGATGTTTCTTGAGAGGGACACCACCCTCACTCTACAGGATGCAGGGTTAAGCTCCCGTGGCACAAGGTTCTTTGTGCACAGCTCACCCTGCTGTAGCAGCCCAGGTGCCAGGCTTGGGCAAAGCAGGTTCCTATCACAGCAGTTCTGAGGACAGCTTTGGCCAATCCCTCTCCAGACTGTCTGGATCAAAGAAGAACCAGATGAGCCTTGTTAGCAAATGGGGTAGCCTCAGGTTATGCTAACAAGCCCATTAAGGGGGCTTATAAAGGGAGTATAGCTGGACAGCAAGGGGTGAATGAGGAAGAGTAGCAGCTTTGTCCAGGAGGTTGTTATAGAGGTGCAAGGCTAAGCTGCTGGCTAATTAATTAGAAAGATTTTCTAGTGGTGTTATGCTGTTTAGGCCTTGCTTGTGAGCTAATACCATAAGGCTGGTGATTGTGGACTCTGAGATTTTTTAGCTTGAATCATTAGGTTACTAATAAGCCCAAACCCAACGAAAGGGCATGTCTGGCTTTATCCAAATCCACAAGAAAGGTCTGTTGTGCTCAGCTGACCCCAGCCAATGCCCATCATTGTCAAGTCCCCTGTTTTCCTCAGCCACCTGCACATGATCTTAGAAGCGTAAAGACCCTTTTCCTCCTCTTCTGAGTCTGAGCCAAAGCCCACTGAAGTCAATGGAAAGAGTTGCAGAGACTTCCGTGGGCTTTGACTTAGCCTCTCACCGATGGTGGAAGCTTCATTCTTGTGTGGGTCTGGCAAACCTTGTGGGTAAAAGCTTTCGTAAGACAAGATTTCTTCCCAATGAATACTGTTGCCCTGAGGAACAGAGAGAGTAACCGTGAATGTGGAACTATAGGGTATATCCATCTGCTGAAAGAAACCAGGCACTTGAAAATGACCGATGGATTTATACTATACCACAAGAAGATCTCTGTGATTTACCTATCCCAATGGTCACTAGGATTTTCCTGATGGTCCTAAGCCATCTTGGGTCTCAAGTCCATCCGTTCCTCAATATGGTATTTCCATGTGTTGTGTCCTCTCCTCCACTGTTAATAGTTTAAATGAAAACTGTAAATAGGGAGGATGTGGCATTTATGCCCTTTAAATTTTCAGTTCTATACAAGATATTTTAAAAAGGTTGCTTCCCCTACCCCAGAAATGAGTTTCTTGGTTTTATTTTTCTCTTTGTTTAGGTTGCATTAGAACTCTGGTCCCAGCTTCCTTGGAAGATTCTCTGCACAGGATTAGGACATTATGAAACCTGAGTCATTGAGAAGGGAGCGCACGCTGATTACCCTACAGCTTCCACCACTGCTACCACTTGTGGAGCTGCACCAGATATGAATTACATATCCAATTTTTTTCCACGTGTAAAAGCACCCTAGATAACAGGGTTTTACTAAGGTGAAATCCTCATCACTCAGGTAATTCTGTCCTCTGATTCTTTAGGGACAGGTCACCGAGGGCTGGAGCAACATAGCCACTTCCCCATTGCTATTCCTAGTACAAGGATCCGGGTTCCATTTCCAGCTCTGCCATAGTCTTCCTGTGTGAGCTTGGGCAAGTCACTTAGTTGCTCTTTGCCTCAGTTTCCCATCTGTAAAGTGGGGATAACAGCATGTTGGTGTGGTGAGGATAAATACACGTAAGATGGTGAGAGTTCAGGTGCTATGGTAACAGGGGGTATGTAAGTACCTAAAATAAATAGATTCTTCTCTCTGATCCCACCATAAATTTCTCCTGATATTCAAGCCTACATCTCTCTTGACTTAATTTCCTTCTGTTACTCCTGACTCTTTCCCCTTCGTGCCACCCTCCCTGTCCCACCCTGGCATGGTTTAGCTTGGCATCATTAGAGTTTTATTTATGACAATGTTAATCAAATACCCCCTTCATTCAGAGCTGTGTGCAATTCCCTCTGCCTTAGTAGGGATTAGCACTAATATGCTATTACTGAGCTAGAATATAATTGTTGTTAACGCAGGGAATTCTAATAGTGATTTAGTTATTCCAGGGCCTCACATTTAGCTATTCTCTGACATTTATAAAGTTCAGGTTTAGAAAATAAATCCAGATGAAGAGAGAGAAACTTCAGCCATTATTTACACTTCATTTGCCATTTTCTGTTTGGTTGGCCCTTTGTCCCAAATCTTAAAGGGCCTGTGTATTGTATTAAGACCTAAAGGATTTCCATTTTCATTTCTTCATATGTGCATTGAGTCCTGGTGAAAGGCGCTAGAATGACACGGCTGGAGATCACAGAGCAGGTTCAGCAGGAGCAACAGCCGTGCTGGCAAGTGCGTCTCCCAGGGATGTGAGTCCATTACAGGCCCAGCTAGGAAGCCTTGGCTCTTTAGCTCAAGCTGGTCATGCTTTTAGTTGGCAGTCCTTGGAGAGATCAGTTACATGAGTGAGAGGGGAATTTAGCTTCCTTGGCCCATTTGATCCTGGTCTGCTGAAATGGCCAGCAAGGGGGGCATTCTGAAGTGACAATTGTAAGTGGTGGAACTGGACTGAGATCATGTAACTCCTTTCACATAGGCCGCTGAGTGGCCCATGATGCTAACTTTCCAATACTATTGACATGGGCTGGACTTGAACTGGCAACCTAGAAGTGAAAGTTCTGTCCTATTCCCAATCCCCTGCATGACCCGTTTTGCATACACAGAGATGCCATGTGGGGTTGCATTGCTCACCTGAGGCCAGGGCTGGATCTGTGGTGAAAGCTGCTCCCTATGCTGGTTTAGGCACCTATGTGGATGGTGTCCACTATTGCAGGAAAGACACAGATCTACAAGAGCAGGACTTGGGAGATAGAGTAGGGAAGGGAGAATTGATGCAGAAGCATGTAGAAAACCTTCCCCCACCCCAGCATTTGAATTAAGGTCTAGAATTAAACTGAATGCTAAGGGGCTGAGTGCTCACATCAGGGAGTTTTTACTTTGCGGTCCCAGCTGGGAAGCTAAAGCTTTGTGGGAGAGAGATGCTCCGTGGGAGGTATTTCTGCCCATGGCTGGAAGTTGTACAACTTGGAAATCTCACCCTGGAGCCTGGGTCTTAGATGTTCAGGAGTTCCAGATAGTTCTCAGCAGCCTTTTGGGAAGCTTCCCTGAACCAAACCTTGCTCAGGTCAAGGGGAAGTGAGGGAGCTCTGTGTGTGTGTGTGGGGGGGGTAACTGCGTAGGGGCCCCTTAAATGGAATTGGGCCCAGCTCTTCAGTTCCGGTCCAAGGGTGCCCTAGTTTGGTGTAATAAGGAGGGTGGGGCTGCCCCTGGGCATTACAAATGAGAGACAGTCCAAAGGCAAAAGGAAGTTGAGAACCCAGAGTGGGAGTGCAGAGTCCAGAGCCTGGAGAGCAAAGCTGGCCTGAGAGCTTCAGGGAGGGGATGCCCTGAAGATGGGAGTGATGAGGGTTCTCGAGCAAGCAGTGCAGCCAGGCCACAAGGCAATGCCAGGGGCAGGCAGGTAGGTCATCTACAAACTGCCACAGACCGAGGAGGCTGAAGGCTGATGCTGATGTCTGGGGACATGAGCTGGAGCCGTATCTGAGAAGGAAAAAGGGCAGAGAAAGACCCCAGCTAGAGGGGCTGGGGTGAGGCGTGGTGAGAGATGCTGGGGATTTACCTGAGGACTGGCGCCTGGTGAGAGACACCAGAGCTGTATTTGGTGTTGAAGGACTGTTGGGATTCGAAAGATTGTAGTGTTTGGATCCTGCCGGGAAATTCTGGGCTGTGGTTGTGGGACTTTTGTAATAAATTAACCCCTTAAAGGGCTGTTGATAACTGGAGAGCTTGTCTGGCATTACTGGGGACCCCACAAGAAAGGGGGAAACCAAGGCAGGTGTACCTGTTTTGCTGTAGCCTGCTGCTGGAGGGCACATCCGGCAGGGTCACCCAGGAAAGGATGAGGTACCAAGTGAGACATGATGGCACCCACGTGGGGAGCCAAGGTTCCTCAGAAATTCTAGAGCTGAGCACCCAGGAACAGGTCAAGGTGGGTTTCCCATGTTCTTGTTCTCTCTGTGTCTTTCTGTTCTCTCCCTTCCTATTCACCTGTAATGCACCCTCCACACCTCCCTCGCCTTTTGGCTTTTAAGCCATTGACTCTGTTTCCCTTCCGACTGCTCGTCATGTTCTTTATTTGTGTACATCTCTGGGATGCCCCAAGCACCTTATTATTGTTGCAGTTTGTATTTGTGCAGACTGCAGACCACCCTTCTTCCAGGTAACGCAGATGGAGTCATGGATTCCCTTGCTTCAAGGCACATGCTGCTGCCTCTCTTGGCTGGAAATGTCTGAATGTGACAGAAGAGAAAGGGGACTTTTCCCCCCTGTCTATTTAAATGCACATGTAGCCTTGTGGCTAGAACCTGCCTCTAATCCCATCCCGTTGGAAGGATCCTCAAAGGGTAAGCTTTGAATTGCAGCTGCAGTCAGAGGAAAAAGAGAGGAGAAACAAACTCACCAGTGTGGGAGAGAAAGAAATGTTACCCTCTCCCGCAGAATATGTGGCCGCAAAAGGGTGTGATGTGGTGGAAGGAGATTAGGGCCGATTCTGCCAGGGATGCTAGATGCTGATGATAAGGAAATAGAATTGGGGGATCCCTCTAGCTGCAGCTAAAACTAAATGGGAGATAAAAGCAGACGATACTGTAGAGCAGTCTGCTTGTATGCTGAATGCCTGGCCCAGGAAGGATGGAGAGTATTAGCAGAGTCCTGTTAGCGCCTGGCAGTCTCTGGATCTCAGCTCGGGCAGAAAAGCCCATTTTAATAAGTAGCTCACGGAGGAAGGAAGCATCCTGCTTCATGACTATGAGGTAAAGCAAGTGCATCGAAATATCATGCCAGGTGCTGGTCACTGTGGGAGGGGAGGGTCCCCAGGCGAGAGGCTCCCACTGTCACGGACTGTTGGCCAAGAAGGCAGTAATGCTAGCAGTTGGTGGGTAGGCAGGGCTTTTCAGCCAAGGATCCCAAAGTGCCTTACAAATTATACATGGGGATTGCGGCTCCAGGGACTGAAATGCAGCTACCTCTGGGCAGGGACTGGCAGCTGCTTAACAGCGCACAGCAGTGCTTCAAAACAATTCAAGGTCCGGATCCTGTTTCCTGGTCCCACTGAAGTCAGTTGCAAAACTCCCATTGACTTCAATGGTACAAGACGGGGCCGGGCCTGAGGACAGGAACGGAAGGAGAATGCCACATCCAGCTGAACTGTATTAACCCCTTAGCAGCGGAGGGACAGTTCTGTGGTGCATCCAGAATGCAGCTACCAGAGTCCTGTAGCTGCCTTCAGTTCCCTGGCCCAGCTCTTGCAGCTTTCCCTCCCCTGAAGGCCTTGCCCACTTCCCCTCCACACCCAGCCATCTCTGCCCCTGCCTGTCAGTCACTAGGAGTGGAGGATGAATGGCACCTGCTAGCACAGGACCCCTAGAAGACAGCTGGAAATTGCTCCAAAGACCTTCACTGAAGAGCCCTTACCTAGTCCCTCCCCAACGGCTGCCATGCTGGGAAGAGCAGTCCCTCAGAGCTCCGAATACAGCCGGTCCCGGTGCTTGGATTGGGCCAGGCCATCCAGGCAGCTGGTCTGGTAGTAGCGTGTGGCAGTGAAAACCAGCCCAGCTCCAACCGAAGGCTGGCATCTGAGTTTGAGCAAAGTTGGGAAATTTTGGGGAGGGCCAGTTTAGTGGCTGCAGGAGGGAAGATTGTCCCAGCTGTGTCTTGTTGGACGGTCGCCAGTGAACTAGCACCCAGAATCCGAGCTCCTCCTTTGTAGATAGCTTTGCCTGGCTCTGATTTCCTGAGGGCAAGAGTGGCACAGACACCCTATGGATCAGATTTGCAGCTGCAAGGCCAGAGTCTCCCAGGTGCACACTGAAATTTAAGCCCACTTCTCCTCCTCCCCAGGGAGTGAATTGAGAGAGAGAGAGACCTCTTCTCACTTGCTGCTATGGGAAGTGCAGCTTCCAGGAGAGAACTTTATGTACAGGATTTATTTTCTTGCAATGGTTAAAGGTAGGGAAGGGCCCAACCCTGCACCCAAGCAGCTCTCAATGCTGGCCCCGTCTGGCTCCAGCTCCATACAGTGCCCGATTCAGGTGTGCCCACTTTTCAGGGCTGTGAATTCCTTCCCCCTGCTACAGACTGCACGCTACCCATTTTTTAAGATGGGGCCAGTGACCGAAGGGAAGGGAAGGGAGAAAGCAGGCAGAGCTGGAGAAGATAGATGGCTCCTCTGCAATAAAAAACTCTGGCTTGAGGAAAGGAGCCTCTGATGCCCAGGTGAGTGATCTGCCTTGGAACAGAGTCTGGTTCCTCTCATTCCTGTTCACCCCTCTCTGCAGCTTGGGACTCGGGTGTGACTGCAGGAATACAGGAGCTCCGTGTAACTGTCCCTGCTCTGATTCTCAGCACAGCACAGCTCCAGCCTCCCCTGTCCAACAGAGACCAGAGAGGCAGGTCAGTGGGTGTTTGTAGCAGACAGGATCCCCCTTCCCCTCAAAACTACAGAGAGCCACGCTGCATGCAAAGTGATTCCACCCCCGCACCTGAGTGCCCCTTCAAAAGACAGACTAAGCTCCATGCCGGCTACACTCCTTGCTTTGAACTGGGGGGCGGGGGAGGAAGGGGGATTTTCTGCCCTCGGACACACCTTGCCTCTGCCGGTGCCTGCATTGTCAAGTCTGATCAGGAGGAGGATCAGTTGGCCCTGCTCCCTCTCTCTCCAGATTTAATTAACGAGCCTTTCATCTCTACCCTGAAGGAATCTGCTATCTTCTGTCTTCTTAATTAACGTTCATTAAGCAAATCAGAGGAACGTTTTCTCCCAGCCGCCTGGAAGGCTCTTAACCCTTGTGAGGCACCTAGTTTGGGTTGGCTGGGGCTGGGTGGCGAAATGCTCGGGAAGGGATCCTGGCTCTGGGGCCTCGTGGCTGTGTGACCTGATGGTGACAGCGTACCATCGTGTGAAAGTCAAACCCATGCAGCTCTTCCTCCATCATGCTTGGAGAAACTGGACCAGAGCAGATGGGCAAAGGCTCCTTAGCTGGGCGTGGAGGTACCAGGCTGTGGATCAGTTCCATGCCATTGGCATCCCAATCTGACAGAGGGAACAAGGATAATTCCTGAGCTGCCCTCTGGGTGCCCTCCACCATTCTTGTCCCACTGCTTCTCCTGCCTTGAGAAGGCTGGAGTCCATTGGCTTCTCCCCTGTGGCATTTGGAAATTCCCATAATACTTTGAGGTGGCTTGGGGTCTCCCACGGAAGAACACGGCTTAGAATGAGACGGGGGGATCCTGTAACTATATTCAAGACCCCTCCCCTGCAAGAGGACGTTATCTTTCCAGGCTCTAGCCACATGAAATGAAAGGAAGAATCCTCTGATGATCTTGCTCTCAAAGGAGGAGGAGCGAGGGCAAGCCCAAAATAATTTTGAATTCAGTCACAAGACTTGTTGACCCAGAAAGACGTACTGATTAGAGATGGACATGGACCAAACCCCCTGGCTCGAGCTTATTTCTCCAATCAGCCAAGTCGAAGCTGAAGCCAGCTGTTGTCATTTGAAGGGGCTGTAAGTGTGATCGCTGACTGAAAACAGGAGCACGCGCTCCAGGGAGTTTACTCCCAGGCATGACACGAATACCCCTGCGGAAAGCAGGTGAACAATTTTGCCATGCTTCATAGAGGGGCCCCTGCTGCAGTAATCCAGCACAGACCTATAACAGGGTTCAAAAACCAACTAGATCAATTCATGGAGGATAGTCTGTCAATGGCTATTAGCCAGGATGGGCAGGGATGGTGCTCCTAGGTTCTGTTTGCCAGAAGCGGGGAATGGGCAGCAGGGGATGGATCATTTGATGATTCCCTGTTCTATTCATTCTCTCTGGGGCACCTGGCATTGGCCGCTGTCGGAAGACAGGACACTGGGCTAGATGGACCTCTGGTCTGACCCAGTAGGGCTGTTCTTATGACCTCTCGGTTAGCATCCAAAGTGGAGTCACCTGGCAGGAACTCCTCTTGCAACAGGGCAAACTGCTCTGCTGATTACCAAGCTGTGTGCTAACTCCGCTGCTTTTTCTGTGACCTATAACTGTAGCAGGATCCTGGCAAAAAGGGGTCTCTGGAAATGCTCTCTCTCTCCAAGTGTCTGCCGGATCCTGACAAACAGTGGAGTTCTCTCTGGGACATGTAAAAGATTCTGCCTCTTGCCAGCATGCCAATCAATCAACCAGTGCCTGACAAAGCCCATTCTGGGAACGTGTTAACAGTTCTCTGCCAGGGTGCCAACCGGAGTGTGTCTGACGAGCCATGAAGCACGTTCCAGGACACTTCCGTGGTCCCTTGCCAGACTGTCAGTCAGCAGTGGCAACGATAAATCATCACGCACTTTCAGCCATGTCAAAGTTTTCCTTTCTCTTGGCCAGCTGTGACAACCTATTGCTGCAAATCGTACAGACCTGCTGCTGATAGAACCTCCAGTCACTTCCAGTGTAAGTCTAGTCCAGCCATACTTATCCAGTAGTAGTAGAGTGGGCCTTAATAAAGGCCTTTATGTTCTGCTCCCTTTGGATCTGCATGGGTGAACGACACTGCCTTTTGTACTCAGTACAAGTCCGGCTGTTATGCCATTGAGCAAGATGCATCCTTCACCGCCGTCATTGTGAACAGCCCTGGCACTTGCCTCTTTGCCTACCTGCTTTGCAATGGTTTCTCATTCAGATTCTCATCTAGCATAGGGTGACCAGATGTCCCGATTTTATAGGTACAGTCCCAATTTTTAGGTCTTTTTCTTATATAGGCTCCTATTACTGCCCCCCCACCCCATGTCCCGATTTTTCACATTTGCTGTCTGGTCACTCTAATCTAGCACCTTTTCTGGATAAAGTAAAACAGATCTCAACACAAGCATTGGCCTGGCTAACTGGTTCTTGTTCATCTGTGTATCCCCGTAAAACTAAATCAGTAATGTCGTCTTCGCCTGAGTCCACAAACGGCCATCACCACCAGCCACTGATCCATGGTTAGCAACAACTCTCACTGCCCAGCCGTTGTACTGGCAGGTATCCCAAAAATGTCCTTCTTCTGCTATTATATGTATTATGCAGTGCCTAGAGGGCCCAACCAAGATCCCTGCCCCATTGTTTAGACTCTGTACAAATACACAGTAAAAAAAACCCGGTTCCAAAGAGCTTACAAGCAAGCTAGGCACCACAGATGAATGGTGGGAGAGAGGAAGGATTATCACTTCCAATTTTTAGCAGGGGAACAGATGCAGAGACTTGCCCAAGGTTACACAGCAGGTCTACAGCAGAGCTGGGAATTGAACCAAAATCTCCTGAATCCCAGTCCAGAACTGTCACCATGAGCTGCTCTTTCGGTCTCCCTAGTGCTTTGCAGAAGACAAAGTGGGTAAAGGAGTGGATGTTTGGACCATTCATAAAGGAGGACCAGGCTCACTGATCACAGAAGGTTTGTGCACACTTCCAACTGGGCCTGGAGCAGCTGCAGGGGCAAGGAAGAGAGCAGCTCGACAGCCTGTGCCCATCACTTCTGGACAGCACTGGACACAGGGCTGGGTGCTCATCTTCAGCAGCTCTTCCTTGTTCCAGCCAAGGGCAGCTCTCTGGCTGCTACCGCTGCAGGCTTCAGGGGCTCCTGGTGTGACGATGTGACATGTGACGCAGCAGGGAGAGGGGAGTGTTGACCGGGGAATGTGCCCCGGGGATGGGAGACCTGAGAGCCTGTCACCTGAGCCGGGAGAGGGAGATAACACCTCTGCCCAGGAATGTGAACAGAGGCTGCAGGAGAGAGCCTGCTGGGGGGGTTTAGTTTTCTGTCTACCAACCACAGCCTCAGGTCGGATGGGCACTGTTCATACAGTTGCTCCAGTACAATTAGGTCAAGCAGGTCCTCTTTAGCTTGGGCCCCAGCCGTCCACTTGCGGGCATACCCCTGCATTCGGTTGACCAGTTGTAGGTATGTGATCTCAGGCGTTTTACGCTGACTCCGGAACCTTCTCCGGTACATCTCAGGGGTCAGCCCAAACTCATGCAGCAGGGCCTGTTTGAACAGTTCATAGTCCCCTGCCTCCAGCCCTTTCATTCGGCTGTACACCTCCACGGCTTTGGGGTCCAGTAAGGGAGTGAGAAACTGGAGCCTGTCTGCAGGGTCAACCCTGTGCATCTCGCAGACATTCTCAAAGGCAGTCAGGAAGCTATCTATGTCCTCCCCCTCTTTCCGCTGGGCCAGGAAGCACTTATCAAAGCTCCTTGCAGTCTTGGGTCCCCCCTCACTCACCACAGCCGGGGCCCCACTGCTCCTCAGCCTGGCCAGCTCCAATTCATGCTGTCTTTGTTTCTCCTTCTCCTCCTGCTCATGCCTACGTTCCCGCTCCTTCTCCTGACGTTCCCGCTCCTTCTCCTCCTGCTCATGTTGACATTGTTTTTCATGATCCTCCAGCTCCCTCATTTTCATCTCCCTCTCCCATTCCAGCCGCATCCGCCCCAGGGATGGGGAGCTCCGCTGGGAGGATCCCCTGCTGGCTGCCGGGGTCAGGGTGCCCTCGGTATTCACCGGGCTTCCCCCAACCCCTCCCCCAGGCATAGGTAGGAAGGGTCTCGGGATGTCCTCGGCAGCAGTCTGACCCCTCCCAGCCTGGTCAGGCCCCAGGGCCCACGCTGCGTCCGCCGGGCGGCTTCCCTCCGGGACAGGGATCGGGTCATCCAAGCGATCCCTCTCCTCCAACTGGGCAATCAGCTGTTCCTTGGTGGACCTCCCAATGCGCAGCTCCACCAGGTCACTCTTAAGGCATTTAGCGTACATCTCCCTGCTGGCCACTCACAGGCCTGGGCAGCTTTCTACAGTTTCCAGGAAAAACCCCTCGTGTGCAAGTCCTTCTTGAGGTCACCGAGCTGCAGACTCCTCCACCCCTGGGACCGCTCACTGCAATCCCCCGGGGGACCCTGTTACTGCAAAAGTCCTTCTCTCTGGTCACACACTCCCAGGGGTTAACCGCCCCCTGAAACTGAAAGTGTCTCTCTCTGAATCTTCAGCACGCCTGGTCCCCGTCAATCCCCCTTCGTTTTACTGTTCCCCAGTCACTTACTGCAGGAAGCACCGTTCATGGGCTGCAGTACATCCCACCGCTACCACCAGTCATCGCGGAGTATGGGGGAGTCCAGGCCCTGCACCCCTCTTCCTGGGATTCACTGAGACTTTCAGCCAGCCAGTAAAACAGAAGGTTTATTGGACAACAGGAACACAGTCCAAAACAGAGCTTGTGGGTACAAATAGGACCCCTCAGTCAAGTCCTTCTGGGGGAGCAGAGAACTTAGACCCCAGCCCTGGGGTTCCCTGTGTTCCTCCACCCAGCCCCAAACTGCAAACTAAACCCCCCCAGCAGGCTCTCTCCTGCAGCCTCTGTTCACATTCCTGGGCAGAGGTGTTACCTCAGGTGACAGGCTCTCAGGTCTCCCATCCCCAGGGCACATTCCCAGGTCAACACTCCCCTCTCCCTGCTGCGTCACATCGTCACACCGGGGCAGAGCTTTCCTTCTGAAGTGCCCATGGTGTCAGTGACTCCCTGGCAGAGGCCCCTTCTTGATGCTGCAGCTGCTTGACAGGCAGTTTGCATTTCTCTTCCCTGCTTTTTTTATTACGTGGGGGAGCCTTCCCCATCCCATCCTGGACCCAGGCAGCTCTGTTTGGCAATAATGTGCCAGCCTGAGAGAGCACAAAGCACACCCAGAGGCCCTGATAAACTGCAAAATTTGTTCCCAAATATCCAGAGTCATGCGAAGAAGAGAGAGAAGTAGTTCTTCCCTGCCCCTTCTCTTCATCTCAGATTCTCTTCCCTCAGGGCACCCGGCAGCAATCTCCACCGCCCCAGGGCTCTTGCACTGCCCACTTCTAGCTGGCCAGCTTTTATATTTTGTGTCATTTCTCCCAGGTCCTGCCCGGGCTGGGTGGCATTGATAATAAGCAGTGGGTGGGTAAAGTGTCAGATTCTCTTCAGCTCAGTTCTTACGCTCTGGTTTCCTAGCCATCCTCCCTCCCTGAGCGTGGCCGCTCAGCTCAGAGCCTCTCTCCTGCAGTCTGTGTGCAGACCAGTCTATACCACGGCCTGGCTGAAGGGCCGGGCTCCGCAGAGCTGGGTGTAGAGGGGAGGACCGAGGTGGAGGGGGGAGGCAGATGCCCGTGTTGGGGCTTCATGCGCACAGCAGAGAGCGCAGGTTGACCAAGGCTGTGCTCCATGGAGGATGTGTCACAGCTGAGTCTGGGAGCGTGTAGGGTGTGCTCATTCTGGGGGGCTGGAAATGGGACAGCCCCCAGCTCTGCTCTTAGGGCGCGCTGTGCCAGTCAGTTAGCTGGCCCCATGCAGTGGGGGTCAGAAGGCCCGTCCCAGCACTGGCCACGAGAGAAGAAGCTGTTGGAATGAGAATGTGCTAGAGAGAGAGGGTCGGAGAAAACCCCCTGCCTGTTCGGCCTCCTTCCCCGAAACCGCTGGCCTGGCTCCTCATACCTCTCTGCCCTGCTTCCCCTCAGCTCAACTCACCCACCCCTCCTCGGCCCCACCTTACCCCACATCACTGTACTCAGTTTACCCCATGTTCTCCCAGCCCCCTCAGTCTCACCCCAAACCATCGTCCTTCCCCCCATGATCGTGTCTCCTCCCATCCCACCGCACCATGATCCCCACACACCCCAACTTCCCTCATCCTCCCCTGCCCTCCCTTTCCCTCAGCTTCCACCCCACCCCATCTGATCTCCTAGCGGTTCCCTTGCCTCAATTCCCTGGGGCCAGAAGCCCCCTAGCAATGTACTTTGAACAGCTCCAGCCCCGAAGGAAATGGTTCCTTCCTTTCCTTTCTGTGGAGAATTCATGCTCACCAACAATCCCATTCTCCCCCTCCCCCCCTGCTCCTCCCCCCTCCCCAAAATCCATAGGAGGAAAATGACTTTATTTAAAGGGGAAAAAATGGAGCACGGGGAAACATCAGCTGCTTTGCTACAGGCCATTTCGCCATGAGCAGCTGATGTGAAGTTTCTCAGCACTGGGAACTCTCCCTTCCTTGAGGAATCAGTTGCAGCTGTCAGAACTTGGGTCGATACATGCTAATGAGGCTTTGAAACTGCAGTGCTGTGGGAACTGCTTTTGGACTCCCTAAGACCTTGGTAATTCACGGCTGGTCTCCAGTGCCCTCTCCCCAGTGCTGAGAGGCAAGCTGTGAGACCTAAATAAATAAATAAGAACAAAAGAAAAGGCGAGGGAGGGAGTTTAAATTATAAATAAGGGCTAAGTTTCAAGAACCTTTCCAGAGAGCTTCTAAGGGCGAGTTATTCTAACCAGGGAGCACTGCTGTGGGTAACTGAAACAGATTATAGAAAAGCAAGGAGAGCTTGTCCAGAAGGGACAGTCTGTTCTCTGTCCTACTTCTTGGCTTGGCCATCGGCTTCTATTTATTTCTGAGTGCACCAATGGGCTTTCTTCTGCTCTGGTGCTTCAGGGAACGCATGGGTGAAGAGTTGAATCTTGCAGTGAGGCCTGAAGATGGAAAAAGCTGGACACTTCCTGATCTCCTTTGGGAGGGTGCCTGGCCCCATGCCCTTGAAGGGGCTAGCAGCAGCTCCATCAAGTCTATGCTCTTTCAGCCAACCTCCAGTTCCCTTCCCTCACCTGACCCTATTCTTGAAAGTTGAGACTGAGGTGTATTGGCAGAACTGAGAGGGGGGGTCTAGGCCTGGCATAGCAAGGGGTGTTAAATCAAGGTTGAGCTGCAAGGGACAAGCTGGCGGGTGAGGGGCTGTAATAGCTGGATGTTGTCGGCTGGGACTGAGATGTCTTGGCAAAGCAGCGTGGAGGCCCAGGGCTAGACTAGCTGTGGGTGCTCCGTGGCTGGAATGAGGAGCATGGACAGAGCTGTGTGGAGATGCTGGGATGGAATAAGTGGGGTTGAGCAGGTCTGGGGTGAGGTGCATTGGCAGAACTGTGCAACCTCAGCAGAGAAGGTGGGTGCTGGATGTGACTGAGGTGCATTGGTAGAATAGTGTATAGACCTAGGACACATTTAGAGGTAAAGGTTGAGCTGTGTGTATTCCAGGGTACAAGACACAACATATGTGCCCCAAAGCTAAAGAACATTTGGGGATACTGGCAGCTGGGGTGGGAGGATTGTTCAGGGTGGAATCGCAGCCTCAGCCTCACACCTGCCTCGCTGCAGGGAGTCAGGCGTTGTGAAGTGGTTGGCATTGGGAGTGAAGTTCTCTTAGCAGGACTGAATTGATGCTGTCATTTCCCCATGGTGAGGCTTACGCTGGCCGATAGCAGTTCAGAGGCATGCACCAAACCAAGCCTCTGTGTCCATCCAAGTGTCCGTGTCCTCAGCTACTCTGTGTCTCGGCACCCACTTCTTCATCAGCACCATTATGGCAAGCCATATAGAATTTAACAGCCAGGAGGGTGTATAGAAATTGCTCTTAAAAACATATAGAATGCAACAGAAAATGCAGACTTTTTTCATATTTTGTGACCCATCCTATTGAATCCTAGCGTGGGCCACAAAGACTTGTATAAAATAACTGCTCTCTGTTAAATTCTGTAGGACTCTTCCACAAAAAACTTGAAAGAATGACCAGAGGCTCCCTGTTGTGGATTATGGAGTGAGTCTGAGTGGGGGAAGCCTAAACAAGCTCCTAGCAAATCAGACAGAGGCCAGCATCTCCTTTCAGTCAGCAGCTGGGGACCATTGGGTTCTGGAGGTAAGTCTCGGGCCTCGTCTCCATTGTGGATTTAGCCACAGGAGTAGCTGAGTCAAAGTAGGTGCCCATGCCCCAGTGCAAACCCTCAGCAGACACGCAGTGCACCAGAATGAACCCAGACTTGTAAACCAAAATAAGCTGTTCCCGTGCAAGGATTGTGTTACGTGAGTGCAGCTCCTCTATGGTAGGCATTTGCATGACTGAGAAGGAGGACTTGTGGCACCGTAGAGACTAACCTATTTATTTGAGCATGAGCTTTCGTGAGCTACAGCTCACTTCATCGGATGCATACCGTGGAAACTGCAGAAGACATTATATACACACAGAGACCATGAAACAATACCTCCTCCCACCCCGCTGTCCTGCTGGTAATAGCTTATCTAAAGTGATCATCAAGTTGGGCCATTTCCAGCACAAATCCAGGTTTTCTCACCCTCTGCCCCCCCCCCCCACACACACAAACTCACTCTGCTGCTGGTAATAGCTTATCCAAAGTGACAACTCTCTTCACAATGTGTATGATAATCAAGGTGGGCCATTTCCTGCACAAATCCAGGCTTTCTCACCCCCCCCCCCCGCCCCGGAAACACACACACACACACACACACAAACTCACTCTCCTGCTGGTAATAGCTCATCCGAACTGACCACTCTCCAAGTTTAAATCCAAGTTTAACCAGAACGTCTGGGGGGAGGGGGGGTAAGGAAAAAACAAGGGGAAATAGGCTACCTTGCATAATGACTTAACCACTCCCAGTCTCTATTTAAGCCTAAATTAATAGTATCCAATTCGCAAATTAATTCCAATTCAGCAGTTTCTCGCTGGAGTCTGGATTTGAAGTTTTTTTGTTGTAAGATAGCGACCTTCATGTCTGTGATTGCGTGACCAGAGAGATTGAAGTGTTCTCCGACTGGTTTATGAATGTTATAATTCTTGACATCTGATTTGTGTCCATTTATTCTTTTACGTAGAGACTGTCCAGTTTGACCAATGTACATGGCAGAGGGGCATTGCTGGCACATGATGGCATATATCACATTGGTGGATGTGCAGGTGAACGAGCCTCTGATAGTGTGGCTGATGTTATTAGGCCCTATGATGGTGTCCCCTGAATAGATATGTGGGCACAGTTGGCAACCCCCCACAACCTGAAGCAAATACTCACCAACAACCACATACCACACAACAGAACCACTAACCCAGGAACCTATCCTTGCAACAAAGCCCGTTGCCAACTGTGCCCACATATCTATTCAGGGGACACCATCAAAGGGTCTGACGGATACCATGCTTCTTCTGGTCTCAATCTGAATCTCAGATGTCCCATGCCCACGCAGCCTGCGCTGAGTAGCAAGTGTTTGGCCAGGACGGCACCACTCTGATTCACCTCAGGGCCGGTGCTCTGTGGTTGAGACCCCTCACACTTCAGCCCTTTCGGCTCTTGGTTTTAAATCCTCAACTGGTCTCTTGGGTGAGGAACGCATCAGAAATGGGCAGCACAAAGGCAAGTGAAGCAAAATGTTCTTTTTGCCTGAGAAGCTGCTCAGGGAATCACGGCCTGGCGCTCCTTGTAACCCCGCTGGGCTCCTGCTTCCCCGTTCGGGTGACCTATTGTTCCTCTGAGCACCTCCATCCCACCCCAGTAGCATTTCCCTGCTAGTAGCTTGACAGGGATTAATGATGGTCTGTCCCTGCCACCTACTGGAGACACTTTTCAAGTCTGAGCCTCCCTAGAAGAAGAAGCTATCTCAACTCCTCAGAGCCCGGAGGCTTCCTTAAGTGCTTGGGGAAAGGGGCCTTGGAGCTCTCTGACTGCTCTGCTCAGTCGCACAAGAGGGAATGGGGATCCTGGAGTCCTGCACCCCAAACTTGCCTTCCTGCGGGGAACCAGAGAGGAGGAGTTTGGGCGACTCAGCCCAGTCCCCGATGGGAGAGTGCCTGGCCATCGTAAAACACAGTTCAGCACAGTTGGCGTCACTTGAATAACAAGGGTGCTGGAGGTTAGGGCAAAGATGGTGTCTGAGTGACGGGGTCCCTGCAAGCAAAGCTATGCGGGGAGCCCCAAACTGGAACAGCAGGGGTGCCCCTGGTCAGGATTGGGGAGCACTGACAGTGTTGGGGGTGTGAGAGCCGAGGCAGAGCTAGGCATTGTGCTCAGTGACACCCAAGGTCTCCCTTGCTCCTCAGTTTGGCACAATAAGAAATAGAGGGAGACTCTCCGTTTTCATGTAAAAAAAAAGAAAAGTTTCTTTCTAGCCCTCTTCTTGCAAAGAGCCTGGAAAATGTGACGGATGTGAAACATTACAGAGCCATTGCTGGGCTGATGGGAACAGACTGCTGGGCCCTATTCCCACAGCGGGGGCCCATACGCCTTTTATGTAAAATGAGTCCGGTTTGGGGGGTCCCTCCTATAGAATCCTTCCCAGAATTCTCTGGCTGGCCTTGTGCTTTGCCACAAAGGCCCACAGTGGTGAGACCAGGATGGAGGTGGTAAGGGTGGGTCAGGACAGGGGCTTCCAAGGATGTGCTGAGGCTCTAGGTGCGCCCCAACCACAGCCAGGGCCAGACACTTTTGGGGTATCCCTTGGCATCTATAGGCCATGGAGAGAAGAGGGGCTGTGGCCTCTTTCCGTCACTCCACGTCCAGTGAAGCCTCCATAGACCCTGGCGTCAATCGTGGGCCAACAGAAGGTGAATACGTTGTCTTGGATTTAAAAATAAGCCAGTTTTTTGGCATTTCCATCAGCATCCACAAGATGGAACCTGGAGCGAGTGGATCCGAGAGCGGGGCTGCTCTGGCAAAAAAGGAGGGACCTGCCAGAGTCTCCAGAGGCTGTGACTGAGAGAAGGAAGCTCAGTGTCCTCTGAGGCTCGCCATGGCACAGGCTCCTTGTCTGTGTGTCCTGGCCTTGCTGTCCCTCGGGCCGTACCCTGCCGCAGGGGGCATGGACTCCTGCTACGACCCTTGGGGGCGGGCACAGCACTGCACGCCCGCCTTCGAAAATGCAGCGTTCGGCAGGGAGGTGTGGGCGACCAACACGTGCGGCTCCCCGCCTGAGGATTACTGCCTCCAGATGGGAGCCCGGGACACCACCAAGCTGTGCCACCGCTGCGACGCGGGAGACCCCTTGCTCCACCACAACCCCACCTACCTGACCGACTTCCACAGCCAGGAGCAGAGCACCTGGTGGCAGAGCCAGTCCATGGCCTTCGGGATACAGCACCCCAACTCTGTCAACATCACCCTGCACCTGGGTAAGCGCGACCGGAACCGCCCTTTCCCAGGGAACCTTCTGCTTTCAAGGGGCCTGGCCCAGAGTGGCAGGGGCTGCTGGAAAGAGAAGGCCCTTGAAGTGAAGAGGGAGTTGGCTGGTCTGGTCGTCTAGGATTATCCCCCCCCTGCCCCGAGAGAGAGCAACATTATACACATGTATAGATGAGATTAAAAATGTGAGCTGGACCTGTGGGAGGAAGGATGGCCCAGTAGTTGGGGCATTAGTCTGAAACTCAGGAGAGCCAGGCTGAGTCCCCCACTCCACCATTCCTTGCGTAACCTGCATCTTGGCAGGGGGTTGGACTAGATGACCCTGATGGTCCCTTCTAACCCTGTGTTTCTATGATTCTATGGCTTTGGCCCATGCAATTAGAGGGATGACTGCAGCCCACCTAGGCATTCCCATGCTGGCTTTACACTAGTTAGTGTGGATAAAAGGAGTGGTGAAGATGCCCCCGTAAGGGCCAACCATGCAAGTATGTACCCAGAGTCCCGGTCAGGCTTGTACAGCCTCTGCGCCCTCGTCTTCACTGCTATGTTTAGCCATGCATGTATGGCTAAAAAAGCTAGTGCATGTATGCATGTTGCAGTCGCCCCTTGGATTGCAGTGTAGACGTACCCTTAGCCTCTGCATGCCTCAGCTCCCTATCTATACAGTGGGGATAACAGCACTTCCCTGCTTCTCAGGTGCTGTGAGGATAAATGCATTGAAAGCTGTGAGTTTCTCTGGCGCTGCGGTGATGGGAACCAGATAAGAACCTTTCTAGAAATAGCTGGGCCCATAGTGAAGTGGGGCAGGGCACTGGAAAGCGGGGTTTGTTTATGGCGAAGGGGGGACAGACTGCATAGGGCCCTGCCGACTGAATGGGATAATGTGATCCAGAAGGCATGTGAGTCCCAAACTGGCAAAACACCTTTCCCATGCTGCCATTTGCCAGCTGCATTTGTCCAGCCTCAAAACAACTGTGAAAGGATCATAGACTGTATCCTAAGTCTTTGCACTTCTATAGCACTTTCCATCTGTGATTTTATGAAGAGTAATTAGTGGAGCTGCATTCAGCCCCTGTGCCAACCATCAGTATTATGATCTCCAGCTCACAGATGAGGAAACCGAGGCACAGAAAAGTGAAGCAACTTGCCCAAGGCCACACAGTCAATCAGTGGCAGAGCAGAGAGTAGGTCGCAAGAATTTTGGCTCCCAGTCCAATGTGGTAACAACAAACCCCTTTTTTTTCTCTTGGGGAAAAATCATTATTTTCCACAGAGTTATATGTTGAATTAAATGAATTGCACAGGTATGTAAAAACAGATGGGATTCTATATAGCCAATAACACTTGGGTATTCAAAGTAGTCACCAACAGTTGAAGGTGTATGGTAGCTTGTGCTTCCTATTTAAAGCATCCGATGAAGTGAGCTGTAGCTCACGAAAGCTTATGCTTAAATAAATTGGTTAGTCTCTAAGGTGCCACAAGTACTCCTTTTCTTTTTGCGAATACAGACTAACACAGCTGCTACTCTTAAACCTTATTTAAAGCTGTGTATTATGGGCCGGGGTCACCAATGTTCTCCGTCAGTTTTACACTAGTGTGTATCTCCATTGACTTCAATGCAGTTCCAAGGGTGTAAAACTAAACTAACATGGTGGTGAATCAATTCCTATGGGATAGGTTTTCAACTGGTGTAAAGGAGCATAGCTCTGATTTCAGTGGAGCGACGCCAGTTTCCACCAACTGAAGATCTGGCCCATATATTTCAGATATTCTAAAACTGTCCCACTTTTTCAACAGTTAAAATGTAAGGGCTTATGCCTTCTATTATAAATAAAACTGAAAAGGTTTCCCTGCTATATAAACTCTCCTGGCAATTAGCCACCTCCGCAAATATTTTCATTCTTTCATATCCTGCCATCCACATTCTGAATACAAGAGATTACAGAGAGTCATTGTTGGAGCTAAACAAATAATAAATAGTAATAATAACAGCCAAAAGCTGTCAGAGTGTGTGTCTGTTTAGCTTGGGCTACTCTTGGGGGACATGCAATGGTGCATTTCCCAATGGAAGCAGTCGATAGCACCGCTCCTGCAAAGCCATCAGGGTGGAAGGTTCGTGCTGTGGCCACTGATTCCTAAGGGAACAGTGGGGGTAAGGGCAGAGGGAGACAGGAGCAGCTTGTTTCCAAGAGAGGTCACTCCTTTCCCAGCCCCCCGTGAACAGCCAGGCAGACATCTGTTCTGAATCGCCAGAAAGTTAGGACTGGGCTTCCTGCCTGGGATGAAAGGCGACGCTGGAGGAGCCGAGAAGCGCTCATTCCATGTTCCACCTCCATAAAACCCGGTTTTTCCTTTTACAGCTTCATAGATTGTAAGGCCATAAGGGATCACTGTGATCATCTAGTCTGATGTCCTGCGTAAGACAGACCCAAGACTTCTCGGAACTAATTCCTGCTTGAACTAGAGCAAATCTTTTAGAAAAATATCCAAACTTGCTTTGAAAAAATTCCAGTGATGGGAAATCCAGCACAACCACTGTTAAGTTGTCCCAACGGTTCACTACCCTCACTGTTAAAAACTTTTGCACCTTATTTCCCCTGTGAATGTGCCTTGTTTCAACTTCCAGCCAGTGGATCTTGTGATAGCTTTGTCTGCTAGACTGAAGATCCCTCTGTTATCAAATGTGTCTTCCCCAAGTAGGTATTTAATAGACTGTGATCAAGTCATCCCTGAACCTCTTTGTTAAGCTTAATAGAGTGAACTCCTTGAGTTTTTCAATATAAGGCATGTTTCCCAATCCCTTAATTATTCTTGTGGTTCTTCTCTGACTTCTCTCCAAGTTTTTTTTCCCCAACATCCTTCTTGAACTATCAACAGCAGAACTGGACACAGTAGTCCCACAGTGGTCACACCAGTGCCACATAGAGGTAAAATAACCTCTGTACTCCTACTCGATACTCCCATGATGAAACATCCAAGGATCACATTAGCCCTTTGGCCACAGCATCAAACTGGAAGCACATGTTCAGCTGATTATCCCCTCAAATCCTTTTCAGAATCATTGCATCCCAACATAGAATTCCCCATCCTGTAAGTATCACCTACATTCTTTGTTCCTAGATATGACTTTACATTTGATCTTATTAATACGCATAATTGCTTGCACCCAGCTTTCCAAGGGATCTGGATTGCTCTGTGTCAGTGTCCAGTCCGCTTCATTATTTACCTCTCCCCCAATCTTTACCTGCCAACTTTATTAGTAATTATTTTATGTTTTCTAGGTAATTGATAAATTACCTTGTTAAATAGCATAGGACTCCACTAGAAACATACCTGATGATTCCCTGTTTACATTTATATTTTGTAACCTATCACTTAGCCAGTTTTGAATCCATTTAATTGTGCCATGTTTTTGTATTGTTTTAGATTCTTAATCAAAATGTTGTGTTGTACCAAGTCAAATGCCTTACAGAAATCTAAGTATATTACATTGCTGTTATTACCTGTATCAACCAAACTTGTAATCTCATCAGAAAAGATGATGAATTAGTTTGAGATCTGTTTTTCCATAAACCCATGGTAATTAGCATTATTTATATTACCCTCCCTTAATTCTTTATTAACTGAGTCCTGTATCATCTGTTTTTTGACTGGCTCATCCTGTTTACCCTTTTAAATATTGACACAACAGCAGCTTTGTGTTAATCCCCTGGAACTTCGCTAGTGTTCCAAGAATTATTGAAAATCAACATTAATGGGCCAGAGTGCTACTCGGCCAGCTCTTTTAAAACTTCTGGATGCAAGTTAACAGGACCTGCTGATTTTAAAAATGTCCTGCTTCAGTAGCTGCTTTATAACACCCTCCTTATAATCTATGAAACATCTCTCTGTGCCTAAGAGGGGGAAGGAGGAGCCAGTTTGACTCTTAAGGGATGGATCCTTGTGTAGCAACTGTTCATGTCATTGAGGACTAATGCGTGGTTTCTCCATCTGAGGGTACAGCTGAGAGTGTAGGTGGATGTGACATTTACATATATACTCAGCCCATCTATAGTCCTTTTCATCCAGAGACCTCAAATAGTTTTACTGACTTAAACAGTTTAGCCTCCCAGCCCGGTGGATCTTTCTCATTTTACAGATAAGCAAACTGAGGCCCAAAGAGTAAGCAGCAGAGCTGGGAATAGCACCAGGAGTCCTGTTTCCCATTCTCCTCCTCTACCCGCCAGATCGTGCAACGTGCAGTGCTCATTTTCTTCCTCTATGCACAGTTTGCTGCTTGTCGGTTCTTTTACTCCTCCCCTCCCCTCCCCTCCGCCCCTGCTGGGCTACTAACGGAAAATCCTTATGTGCCAGAATTTTTGTTGGTGTTAGCCACGTCTGTAGTCAAATGAATTATCCAGATTCTCACAAGAACACAGTTTGGCCCATTAATTTTATCCTAGTGTCTTGGGCCAAGAGCAAACTCCAAAACCTTCTCTGATGTGCAGTCTTTTATTAATCTGATAGCCTGGAGATTGAACCTGGGATCTCCGATTCCCGCTGCTCCCACCGTCTGCTACTTAGCTGGAATCCAAGCTGATTCTGTGAGGGTCATTCAATGGTTGTTTATTGACACAGTGCAGAGACCAGCTCCCCTCCTAGAGGAAATTGTTTTGCGCATTGACAGCTGTGACCTCCTGCCATTTTGGTAAACGCCCCCAAGGAATTTCCTGTCTGGGAATAAACCCACCCAGGGTGTCTGGAATTCCACCCCAAAGACCTTCAGGAGTCCTACATGAGACCAGGGTGTGAGTCTTTCCCAGGACAGGCAGGACATGGGCATCATCAAGGCAAGCTTCAACAACGCTGCCCGTCCAGTGTGCCTCTGCCAGGATGGATTGATTTAAATCACCAATTTTAATCATGATTTAAACAGCATGGAGTTAACCTTGATTTAAATAATCAATTTTTAGTCTTGATTTGCACTTGTACTTAGTTGTTTTTTTTTTCCTAAAGAAGACTTGATTCTCATTGGTTGGTAACCACTGAATCATGTTGATTTGCAACTAAATATAGCTTTAGCCTAAATTTGGTGCTGCTTTTTTTGCTAACCAGAACAATACACTGTATCTATACGTATTTCTTTAAGCAATTATATAGCTTAACATACATGTATTCAGATTTGTAATTTTTACTTTTTTTATTGTTAGAAATGGTGATTGATACATTTCTTATTTACTAGATGGGAATTATTTCTTTTACTCATGATTTGCATCAAGCTGTTTGGAGGGAAAATGAAATGAAATTAATGCACAAAAACATTTAAATTTTTTAGAATTAGTTAAATTAAACCTTAAATGTGCTGGATACACAAGAAAAAAAGTTAATCAAACCATCTTTTGCATTTAAAACTGACTGACTTATTAAACAAAGGAAGTGTTATCTGTAGTTAGTGAATTAAGATGATTCTTTCTGATCACCATGTCCTTCAAGATTTTAGAACTAGTAGATCTCATCCCCTCACACCTCACTTTCATCCATAAATTGGGAGAGGAAAACAATTTTTTCTAATGTTTCAACTCCCACCGGGTTTCTTGACTTTGAATGAATTAGTCATTGAACTGAACAAGTTGAATAAACTGAAATGAAGAATATATTCTCACTGCATCTGCAGAAGAGGCCAATGCTGTCAAAAGCTGGTTTTGTACTTCAACGAATGGTGGTTCCAGGTGCTGAGCCAGTGACTTCCACCAGCTCAGTGCTTTGACTTTTGCCTAAAACTTTGTCAGCAAACATGTACTGCCTAATATTAATTTCTGAAGTTTAATTTACATTATCTTAATCGATCATAGTAAGTTTACCCCATAACATAGGTTATCATAATTTCAAATTTAAATAGGTTTATTTTTTAAAACAAAACTGTATTTAAATTAACCAAAAAAATCTGAAGATTATTATTTTTCATCATCCAATTTTATCCACCGTGGCCTCAATCTGGACCTGGAGGGAACCACTACTTGGGGTGAGAGGTCACCCGCCCCACCCCAGCCAATTCTGAGCCTCTGCAGAGAACACAAGTCAGAGCCAGTTGTCATGGTGGTTTGTGTTCTGCCTCCCTGGGAACTAGACTGAGACCCACCAAGTTAAAGAAGTATGGGCTGGATGAATGCACTATAAGGTGGGTAGAAAGTTGGCTAGATTGTCAGGCTCAACGGGTAGTGATCAGTGGCTCCATGTCTAGTTGGCAGCCAGTGTCAAGTGGAGTGCCCCATGGGGTCGGTCCTGGGGCCGGTTTTGTTCAATATCTTCATAAATGATCTGGAGGATCTGGTGTGGTTTGCACTCTCAGCAAATTTGCGGATGATACTAAACTGGGAGGAGTGGTAGATACGCTGGAGGGCAGGGATAGGATACAGAGGGACCTAGACAAATTGGAGGATTGGGCCCAAAGAAATCTGATGAGGTTCAATAAGGATAAGTGCAGGGTCCTGCACTTAGGACGGAAGAACCCAATGCACAGCTACAGACTAGGGACCGAATGGCTAGGCAGCAGTTCTGCGGAAAAGGACCTAGGGGTGACAGTGGACGAGAAGCTGGATATGAGTCAGCAGTGTGTCCTTGTTGCCAAGAAGGCCAATGGCATTTTGGGATGTATATGTAGGGGCATTGCCAGCAGATCGAGGGACGTGATCGTTCCCCTCTATTCGACATTGGTGAGGCCTCATCTGGAGTACTGTGTCCAGTTTTGGGCCCCACACTACAAGAAGGATGTGGATAAATTGGAGAGAGTCCAGCGAAGGACAACAAAAATTATTAGGGGTCTGGAACACATGACTTACGAGGAGAGTCTGAGGGAACTGGGATTGTTTAGTCTGCAGAAGAGAAGAATGAGAGGGGATTTGATAGCTGCTTTCAACTACCTGAGAGGTGGTTCCAGAGAGGATGGTTCTAGACTATTCTCGGTGGTAGAAGAGGACAGAACAAGGAGTAATGGTCTCAAGTTGCAGTGGGGGAGGTTTAGGTTGGATATTAGGAAAAACTTTTTCACTAGGAGGGTGGTGAAACACTGGAATGCGTTACCTAGGGAGGTGGTAGAATCTCCTTCCTTAGAAGTTTTTAAGGTCCGGCTTGACAAAGCCCTGGCTGGGATGATTTAATTGGGGATTGGTCCTGCTTTGAGCAGGGGGTTGGACTGGATGGCCTCCTGGGGTCCCTTCCAACCCTGATATTCTATGATTCTATGAAACCAAAGGAACTCTCACAAAAGACATTAGAAATGCATTATTTCTTGCAAGAGCGATGAGTTGGAAGCAGGTCAGTGAGCACAGAACCCAGCTGCAGATAAAGCCTCCACTAGGATTAATTTAGAAAGCTCCCAGAGGGTGGAAGGCAACCAGAGAGGAACAGCAGAGTTGGAAAAGAAAGAGAAGAGAGAGTATGGGTACAACAGCCACGCTGGGCCCGATCCTCAGAGGTGCTCAGCCTCCGCTCCCACTGAACTCAGTGGATATTCAGCACTCAGCGCCTTTCAAGAGTCATCCTGTAAAAGGAGTTGTCTCCAAGGGGGAGCAGTTGCTGTCAACGTCCCCTAACGCTTGCTGCCTTCTTGCAAGGTTATCAGCAAATCTCTCCCGAAGACAGAACTGCAAACAGTAGTCAGGTTTCTGTGATGACAAGAGAGAATCTGGGCACTGCTGATCCATGGCAGATTCTTCCCCCCACAGCCCGGCGGTAGCCTGAGTTATCTCCGCTCCCTGACAGCATTCTTACAAAGTCACAGCCCATAGCCGACATAATTCATATGGGTCCAATTAAAGGCTGGTTTTTCTTAGTCCCCAAATAACCCGTCTAACATTCTGGACTCATTATCTTTTCCAACAAAGCCCAAACCTTGTAGCGGATTGTTTTGTACTATCAATAGTAGTATAATTATGGAAGAACCAGCTCTCGGAGTTGAACCCAGTCCTTTGTCTCTGGCAATTAAGCAGTTTGATATTTGTATTATTTTTTCTCACTAATGTTTTCAATAAGCAATTGTAGTGGTGGATTGACTGCCCTCGGGGACTGGACCCCCTCTGTTTATCCTCGCTGCAGCCTCCTCCGCACGCTGCTCTTTCAGCGGGTGGTGTCAACGTTCACTCAAAAGGCCAACAAGGGAGCTGAGTCTCCATGGTCCACCGAGTCCTTCAGCTCCTTTCCTAATGCTGCCCTGAAGGAGGCCAGTTGGTGATGGTGGGCCTGATTCTCCTCTCCCTTACGTTGATTTTACAGCAGTCTAGCTCCATTGGACAAGCTCTTCAGCTGCTGTAAATCAGCGTAGCTCTGTTGACTTCACCATCTGAGGAGCTGGCTCATTGACTTCAGTGAAGTTCATTCCTGAGTCTCATGGGTGTGAGTGAGCTCAGAATTGAGCCTTTTTGTGTGTGCGCAGGATACTTGTCTGCTGGAATCTGGCTTGAGACCCAGCAAACCCATTTTGCAGAGATCACCAAGCAGCTATTAGGTGGCAACGACCTCAAGCTAGGCTGGATTTCGGCTGGCACCTGAGAAGCTGAGTGTCTGGTCTGGGTCCCAGCTCTGATCTTTTGACCTGGATGGATTGGCTGCTTTTTAATATCCAGCATCTTCCTTCCCATCATTGGCATGGACCAGCACTGGAAGAGCAGCTGCAAAGCTGTCTTTGGGCTGACGCATCTCTCTGTGTGTCAAGAGAAACAGACAGAGAGAAAATAAACAGGTTGCTTGAAACAGCAAAAGCAGGAGCTATCAGGGACACTGGGCAGGCTGGGTCGCTCTGAGCTGGTGTTGTCCAGGGGAATCCAAGGTGCGACTGGCATCCGTGTGAGCAAGAATTTCCTGCCTGGTGTTGACGTGGGGCATGTCCAGGAGAGGAAACATCTGGTCATCCCTGCCCCATCAACTGGGGACGGACCTGTTCTGATGGCTCATTCCTCTGGGGTAGCATCTCTGTAAAACATTCCCTTTTCTAGCATTTAAAATGTGGGTGTGAATTTTGTGCTGGTAAGAAGAGTGTCAGAATGACAGTCCTGAAGTCCTCTGTGTATTCACAGAACACCTAGAGCACAGGGCTGGGCCTCAGGATTCCTAGGTTTTATCCCCAACCACTTCAGTAATTCCTTTCCCTTGGAAAAATCACTTCATCAGCTCTCTTGAACCTCAGCTTCCCCAGCTGTAACACGGGGACAATGTTACACCTCCTCATTTAGAAGCAGCTGTCACAGGTTCCTCGTGGCACAACATATGGGGTTAGCATGGGCAATAAGTCAGTTACCCCATGACATGAATGACCTATGTCAGCAGATTTTGACAAGCATTTGTAGCTCCTGAAATTGGTGGTACCCAAAGAGAGATGTACAGACTGTGGATGAGCTCTTGGCACCTAACCACGTTGCCTTCTCTTCTCCTCCTTCTTCAGGGAAGTCCTATGAAATCACCTATGTGCGGCTGAAGTTTCACACAAGCCGGCCAGAGAGCTTTGCTATTTACAAACGCAGCCATGTGGACGGGCCCTGGATCCCGTACCAGTACTACAGCGCCTCCTGTGGGAAGACCTACAGGAAGCAAGAGCGGCAGTACCTGCGGCCTGGTGAGGATGAGCAAGTGGCCTTCTGCACTGAGGAGTTCAGCGACATCTCCCCGCTGAGTGGAGGGAATGTGGCCTTCTCCACCCTGGAGGGCCGGCCCAGCGCCTACAGCTTTGACAAGAGCCATGTGCTACAGGTACTGGGCTCAGGGTTGGAGGCAGCCATGTGTGTCCAGCAGACCAGGTGGCTCAGGGGAGCTGGCATTGGGAACCGTGTTTGGAGATCTGCGATATTGTTAGTGTTCAGGTACCATATGGGTAGGCACATTAGAAAGATCTGTTCAGATAAAGGGAGATTCCGCTCTTAACTCCATTCTGCTCCGATGTGAGTGTATGTGTGTGTGAATGTACAGATGTGCAATATGTTTCTGAGCTGGATTTATAGGGGTCTGATGGACCGTGTTCAGCTGGCCCAAACTCTGATCCACCAAGCCCTTGGTGAATAACCTCCAGCACCCTAGTGGAATGGATCGTGCTAGGCTGGCCTTAATCCAGTTCTTCCAGACTCTTGCTGGCTAACCCCATTCCCAACACCATTGGGAGGTCTGCACTGGAACTGGAAGGTGTAATTTCCAGCGCGAGTAGGCATACCCGCTCTAGCTATGCCTGACCTAGTGTACTAAAAATAGCAGCACGGCTGCGGTGGACGTGCGGCAGGATGGGCCAACTGCCCTGAGTACGATGCTGTCCGAGAGCCTAGGCACATACTCCAATGGCTAGCCCTTCAGTCGCCATGGCTACACTTCTGTTTTTAGTGCACTAGCTCAACCAGAGCTAGAGTGGGTATGTCTACTCAACTGGAAATTACCAATTCCAATGTAGACATATCCTGGGACTCAGAACATTTAGTCTTCGTTCAACTTCATAGTCTAAGGTTCTCCCTCATTTTGCTACCAATATTGGGAACTAGGGTTGTGTCCAGGTACCAGGCCTAAGGTTGGACCACACTGTGCTCTCAAAGGGACTTGAAGGTGGTGGAAAGTACATATTCAGGGGGCTTAGTGGAGAGGATACATCCTATACACTAGCAGCAGAACGTCCCCTTCAGCTCCCGTCAGTTCTTCCATGCAATGTTAACATTCCAGTCTCTGGCTTTATATCATCTGACTTTGTGGCAGCTCCTTCAGTGAATCTCCTCCTGACCGGAACCCTCGGAGAGAGGACTTTCACAAATGTCAGATCTTCCGCTCCAGCTCTGTGCAGAGAACGGAGGTCTCTGATGAAGGGGTGGGGATGGGGGAGAAGTAGAGAAGCAAAAAAGTTCTCTCTTCAGAGTGACCCCGCTGGTGCCTGCTGCTTGCGTGCCCTGGGAAGACACAGAGCAATGTCCTTATCATACTCATTCTCCCAGAAGCAAGGAGGAAAGTTGTTTTCCGTAAATCACTCAAAAGCTAGCCATTACCAGCTGTGACCCAAAATGGACCTGGACCAAAATCCCAGGTCCAAACACACTTGCATTTTGAAGACTTTGGATCCTAAATTTTATCTCATCCATCCATCATTCATTAGGTCACCTATCACTGTGGGATCTGAGCATCTTCCATCTCAATGGGTCCAATCAAGCCCAGACCCAAACTTCCCAAAACATTGGCTATTTTGAAACTGGGATCCAGTGTCAGGTCTTGGGGCCCCTCTCCGCTGCCAGCCAAATGGGGAGAACGTTTCAGGGCCTCCCTCGGCATGGGAGGACATGGTGCAGATGGAGAGAAGACAAGTTCATGCCACACCTGGACTGCACGATTTCTGGCATGTGCATGTGCGTGTCTAAGCAGCATGAGGGTTCGATGAATTAAGGAGAGGACGTAGTGCTATACACATGGTGGTTCCTCAAGGTGGTGTGGTGGTTCTGCTGCCTCCTCTGCTCCCTCTTGTAAAGGGGCTGCTGACCCTCCCCCGCACCCCCCCCCAGGGTGATGTGTTCGCTTGGGCCACTCACCAGCTGCTCTCTTGTGGCCTGAACTCCTCAGGAGTGGGTGACCGGCACTGACCTGCTCATCTCCTTGAACCGGCTCAACACATTCGGGGACGACATCTTCAAGGATCCCAAGGTGCTGCAGTCCTACTATTACGCCATCTCCGACTTCTCGGTTGGCGGCAGGTAAGGCGTGGGTGGGGCATGGGGAGAAGAAGTGGAAGGAAGGATGTTCTTGTGGTAAAGGGATAGGACGGGGAGTCAGGACTCCTGGGTTCTGCCCCCAGCTCTGAGACTGTGTGATTGGGACAAGCCATTTAATCTCCTTGTTCCTCAGTTTTCCCATTTGTAAAATGGAGATGATGGTACAAAGGGAGGATGTGAGGCTTAAAGCCTTTTGAGAGCCACAGATGAGAGGCACTTACACTCCAGTTCCCCCCTGTTTAAGCAGCGCAGTCCCTATTTTGCACATGGGGGTTATAGTGGCTCACAATCTAAAAAGGAGACAACAGTGTAATACTGTTTCAAAAAAAGCGAACATCGTTCTGGGCTGAATTAGCAGGAATGTAGCAAGCATGATGCAAGAAGTCATTTTTCTGCTCTACTCTGCCCTGATAAGGCCTCAGCTGGAGTTCTGTGTCCAGTTCTGGGCAAGGCGCCTCAGGAAAGATGTGGACAAATTGGAGACAGTCCAGAGGAGAGCAACAAAAATGATTAAAAGGTCTACAAAACCTGACCTATGAGGAAAGATTGGGGAAAAAAATTAGGTTTGTTTAGTTTGGAGAAGAGAAGACTGAGGGGACACAAGTCTTCAAGTACATAAAGGGGATAATAAATTGTTCTCCTTATCTGCTGAGGACTGGACAAGAAGAAATGGGCTTAAATTGCAGCAAGGGAGATTTAGGTTAGAAACAGGAAAAACTTCCTAACTGTCAGGGTAATTAAGCACTGGAACAAATTGCCTCAGAAGGTTGTGAAATCTCCACCGCTGGAGGCTTTTAAGAACAAGTTAGACAAACGCCTGTCAGGGATGATCTAAATAATACTTAATCCTGCCTCTGCAAGGGACTGAACTAGATGACCTATCGAGGTCCTTTCCAGGCATATGTTTCTAGGATTATACTTGCCATCTTCCCTCTCAGTCCCTCCAGAAAGCTCTCCCAGGCCCATGCATCTCAGTGGACTTAGAAAGTGTGTCACTCTTTCTCTGCCCAAAGTTCCCAGCTTCAGCTCCCAGGTGCTGGGGCTTTATGGATGTTCTCGTTATCAGATGGAAAAGGAACCTTCAGGAGGCAGCAGGCAGGGAGTCAAGGGAGATGGATCTCCAGCAAACAGGACCTGGCAGGGGAACAGGCTGTGGAAACCTGCTCATGTGTGGAACAGGCTTTGTCCTGCTTGCATATGGTGCACAGTTTGTATTCAATACGTAGAGCATTTACACGGCCCAAGCAGTTGGACATAGAGCTGCGGTGCGGGTTGCCGGTCAAAACTATTGTGGGAGAAATGAACCCTCGGCTCCCATGCTACGCCTTCGCAGAGGGAGCTCCAAACAAAGCCCTGTTCGGGGATTAGCAAACCAGCCATAACACACAACTCACCCAAACACAACAGCAGCGCTAGCAGAGCCTTCCGGCTCCCGCCTGCCCTGGAGCAGGGCCAGCTTTCTTCCTGCCGGCGCACAGGGCTTGTGGTTGTGGGAGACTGCCCTTTCGGTGCGCAGTGCCCTCGGCTCCTGGGGTCCAGACTGTCTGTGAGCTTTGGGGCATGGGTGAGGCTTAGCAGGCTGGAGCCAGGGAGGGAGGCTGGTCTGTGAGAGGAGGAGTCTCCAGCTGTTAGCAGGCAGGATGCTCGGGAGAGCCCCCACTTTTCTCTCCTTTTCCTTCAGTTGCCCCCTGCTGGTTCCCAGTTGCTCCCTCAGACCAGCCGAGACAGGTCTCCCTAGTGGGTCAGGCCATGGGTGGGGAGGAACTGGTGCAGGGCTCTGTGCAGGGAAGAGCAGCCAGTGGCCAAGATCAGATGGGTGGGGTGCAAAGGCCTGTGGGTGACTGCAGAGTGTGGAGGCTGAGCTCCTGTGGAACTGAGGGAGAAGGCCCAGGACACCAATATCCTCCTCTTCAGTGTCCAAAGGGTTAAACCCTGGCCTGTTCAAACCCAGTGCATTCTAAGCAGGGTGGGCCGTATGGCAAGGGGCAGCTTGCTTGGCTTGTATGACAGCTGGCCCTGGGCGCTCAGGCCTGGAGTCGCTGGGCTTGACAGGAAGGAGAGGACAAAGTTGGAACTGCTGCAGGGTTTAGCTGAGTCCTTCCTCTTTTTTGATCCGCCATTGCCGGCCCAGGTTTCTCCTGCTAAAGCCTGGTGGAGTTCTCTGCTTCTGGAGGACAAACTGGGCCAGGCCTGCAGTACCTGCGAGTGAGCGTACTGCAGATGAGCACTCCCATGGAGGGCACCTCCCGCCCTCCATGCTCTTCCCCCTCGGGTGCCCGGAACGAGGCTGTACTGTCAGTATCTCCCTGCTCCCATCGGATCCCCAGGGTCAACATCTCAATGGCCAAGTGAGAGCTGCTCCCCACGCTCCAGAGTAGAGACGCTGGGAGAGGAGCACACAGCAACTTCATCTGACACTCCAGTCCCAAACAGCTGGAACTCATTAGCGTCTGATCAGGCCACCCTCAGTCTCAATGACCTCGCAGCTGGTGCTGCTGGGGAGCGCCTGCGGGAGAGGGATGGGTGGCCTTGAAATGGGCCCAGCCTGTGCTGCTTTCCCTCCTCCTCCTGTTTGGGTGACGTCTGTTCTGTCCATACCCCGATGCTCTCCTGGGGGCCCTGAAACCAGCCCAGCAGCCCACCCCTCAGGCACATCCCTGTGCACTCACCAGCTGCTGGCTAGACACTACAGTGCACTTGACCTGCCAGTTCAGCCTGTCTTCTGCTAGCTGGGCTAGAACCAGTGCCCTTGTATGCTGTAGGCAGCTGCCCCGGCTGAGCCATGGGGGGCTGAGCTAAGCTTGGTTCAGCTGGATGTCCTTATGTGCCACCTAACCCAGTCCACTTACCATGGTCCAAGTTTTTAAGTGAGGTAAAACTTGGGGTATGCAAGACAATCAGACTCCTGAAAGGGGTACAGCAGTCTGGAACCGCTGCCCTAGAGTAGCTTCACCTCCTTGAAATAACACCCTGGCACCACCACAAACTGGACCGAATCCAGGGGTGAGCCCGTCATTGGAGTCAGTGGATTCCCTGCAGTCCATGGAAGCTGGGCATGCCTACGGAGGGAATGGCTCTGCTGAGCACAATGTTCATTCTAATTAACGCTCCCAAGGCTCAGCCGAACCCTGACAGTGACAGCCCCTTGGCTCCCTTGCAGGTGTAAGTGCAATGGCCATGCCAGCGAGTGTGCCCCCAATGAAATGGGCCAGCTGGTTTGCCTCTGCCAGCACAACACCACCGGGGTGGACTGCGAGCAATGCCAGGCTTTCTACCAGGACCGGCCATGGGCGCGAGGAACTGCTCAGTCCGCCAACGAGTGTCTCCGTGAGTACCAGGTCTTAGGGCCCTGCAGGCGCTCTCAGGAAGCTGACTGGCCCCACTCCTCACTCAGCAGGCTGACTCTGCCATTCAGAAAATCATTTTTTCTCGGGGTCCCGGGAGCCTTGTTCCTGTAGGTTGCCAGTTCGAATCCAGCCCTGGTGGGCAGTGGCCAAAAGCTGCTAACGTCAGATGCTGGGGGAAGTCAGCTTAGGGTCCTGGTTCTGACCCAGGGCAGTGCCCTCTCCTGCACCCTGGCACAGCAAGAGAACAGCTCCTTCCTCTTGCAGGACAGCTCCAGCCACTGTGGAAAGAGATGCCCATGCTGCACCCAGGGGGTCACCCATCTGTTACATCAGCCCTTCTCTGAGGGCAGGCATATATTTTGGGTTTTCCATCCAATTAAGACTATAAGCGTCATGGGGCACGGGTCTGATCACCTGTATGTAGCAGTGCTCTTAGCCCCCGGGGGTGCTCAGCAAATAACAAGGTCGACTCAGAGGCAAGAGCGCTACCTACAGTCAGAGACAGACACACGGACGATTGTCAGTGCATTTAGCATCTGGACGCTGACGGAGAAACTGTGGGAACTCTGAGGACTAGCACAGATGCGCGTGGCCTTGCACGGGGAATTCCCTGACTGCACCCCAGAAGCAGGAAAGGGGGCTGCATTTCCATTATAGGCTCTTGGCACAGGGGTTACCTTTGTGCTGTGCTTAACCCCTAGCACAAAGGGGTCCTGACCCATGACGGGGGCTCCTGGTTCTCCCAGATTACAAACAATACAGAATAATAATAATAGCCGTCCAGTGAGGTAACACATCATCCGTTCACTCCAGGGGACCTGGGCTGGAACCCAGCGGAGGTCCCAAGTGCCATGGGTTTGTCTCAGCTCAGTCCCTCCCCACCCCCCAGTGGCAAGTCAGACCCAAGCCCCTCCATCTCCATGTCTGTTTTGGCCCCTGTGACATTCTCGCTCTTACCTGCCCCCCACTCCCTCCGGCACAGCGTGCAACTGCAGCGGCCGATCGGTGGAGTGCTTCTACGACCGGGAGCTGTACCGGAGCACGGGACATGGTGGCCATTGCCTGAACTGCCAGGATAACACCGACGGGCCGCACTGCGAGCGCTGCCGGCAGAACTACTACCGGTGGGGTGGGCAGACGGCCTGCCAGCCATGCAACTGCAACCCGGCGGGTATGTGGTGCACGGCAACACCGCTGGGGGGAGGAAACGGGGTGGCCCTGGCGCAGGTGATGCCATGTCCCGCCAGCTTGTCCAGCCTCCACCTGGCAAAGCCGTGACCCCGGCACTGCGCTTGGCCTGTGTCTCACGGCAGGGCTATACTAGATAGTTACAGCAATGTTGGTTAGGGCTGTGACTTTTTTTTTTTTCTTCCCACTGACACAGTTATGCTGGCGAAAGCCCTAGTGTAGATACAACAGACCTCATTTCACTCCGGGAACCGGTATAAGCTGCACCTACAAAAGCCTTTTTTGGCCATATAAGTGCGTCTGCACTGGGAAGCTATGCTGGTATAGCTATCCCAGCCAAACTTTTCGAGTGTAGACTAGGCCCCCTCACCCGCTCCAGGGAGCGAGAGGCCTAAATCCTCTTAACTGTGGCAGAAATGGGGGCCCAGTTAACTGCGGGGAAGGGACAAAGGTGCATCCTCAGTGATTGGTTCGAGACCTCTTAAAAAAACCATAAACCTTAAATGTTCAACCATGTCCCATCCCGAGGAGCGTCTCTCCCACCCTGCCCCACGCCACGCCCTGCTCTCTCCATCAGGTCCCACACACACTCTACTTTTCTGCGACTTGTCCTCTTTGCCACCTATTGCAGCATGCTCTTCCCTCAGCCCATGACTCCTGGAGGCACCTCCCTTCCCGATCCACCTCCCGCAGGTTCCATAGCGCTGTGCTCGAGGCAGAGTCCTTGCTCCCCTTTGTGGCGGGGGCCGGGGGGGGGGGAGAGCAGTCTCCCTCTCTTGCCAGCCCCTCTCTCACGGCTTCCTCTTGGTTTGGTTCCTCGCAGGCTCCCTGCGGCTCCAGTGTGACAGCTCGGGGGCCTGCGACTGCAAGGCCAGCGTGACTGGCTGGAAGTGTGAGCGCTGCCGGGCCGGGTTCCACTCCCTGAGCGAAGGGGGCTGCAGGTGAGAGAACTGGCTCCCCTGCACTTCAGGGGAGCTTGGCCCCTCTCCGCTTCCCACCCCTGAGCGCAGCCTTGGCCCTGACCTGATAGGGCCAAGGGCTGACAGGCGGGTGAGTGGGGAGTTGGTCTCACGTTGTTGGCTTTTGCCTCTGCAGACCCTGTGCCTGCGACCCTGCCGGCAGCGTGGGGACCTGCGACCCCAACTCGGGGCGCTGCTCCTGCAAGGAGAAGGTGGAAGGCTACCTGTGCAACAGGTGAGCGAAGCACCATCTCGGGCCGTGCTGGGGACTGGAAAAAGGCTGGGGGCTGGAAAAAGCCTCCCCTCCCCCCTTTCAGGTGCCAGGGCGCCCAGTGTGAGCTCAGCCACTGCCGGGTCAGTCTCTCCCTCCAGGGTGGGCATGAGCGAGGCAGCACCCCTCCGTCCCCACGGGAGCAATGAGATGGGGGTGGAGACCGGAGGAACGGCAAGCTCGCTGCTCCCTACTGTGCCATCTGCTGGGAGAAGATAGGACTGCAGCAGCCACCGGTTCCCCACAGCCAGCACTCTGCCCCCACTCCCCGTGGTGCCTCCTGCTGGGAAGAGCTGGGAGTGCAGTGGTTCATCCCCCGGAGCCCGCACTCCTTTCCCATTCTTGGCAATCCTCCTGCCTCTGCTCTGCTCGCGCCGGGGGCCCACGCTGGCTGAGAGAGGCTGGGAACGCAGTATTTGAGGTATCCCCTGCAGCGTTTTCTCTCCAGCGACTCCTGCTGGGAGAGGTTGGGATTTGAAGTCCCTTTCTTCGGCCTCCTTTCCTCCCTACTGCCTATGCACACACCCGTTGCTCCTCAACTGCATGCTTTGGGGAGCAGACAGGAGGGGAGTAGCTATAGTTCCCCCACTGCAAGCGTGCATGCCTGCCCCATCCCCCGTTCAGCACCACTGCTGTGTTTTGTCACCCTGCATCCAGGTGCCAACCTGGCTCATTCAATCTGCAGCCCCACAACCCCGCAGGCTGCACCAGCTGCTTCTGCTATGGCCACTCGACTGCGTGCACTGCAGCCGCCCAGTACGAGGTGCACCACGTCCGCTCTGACTTCAGCCAAGGTACCAGCCCCAACACCAGGGCCTGCTCATTGGGAAAGGGGAGGCAGGGCTGGAGGAGGGAGACCCGGGGATGGAGGCTAAGCTTTGCACTGAGGTTTTTTAAAAGTTTGGGTCTGGCTTAGATTGGGGGAGGGGGCGGTCCTCTGGCCTCCCGTCACTCTGCAAATAAATCACTGATACCAGCCGAGTTTAAATTTGCCACCATAAACTCCCCCTGCAATTTCAACTGGACCCAGTATTCCCCTTCACTTCCTGCCCAGAACTGCTGCGTGGCATTATGGGAGGCCATTACATAACTACCACCTTCCTCCCCAGAGTAGCTCATGGAAGTGGTGGATGCCGTGGCCCCTAGATACCGGTATATGGGCTGTAAAGTACCGGCTAAATGGCAGATGTTGCTACTGAAAGCTGTGACCATCCTGCAGTGGCCAGGGGCTGAGGTAGTTTTGAAAGGTTTGAATGGCCTTTCCCCGCAAAAACCGTGGAGCAGAGTCTGGTGAAAAAGCTCTGTTGGCTTGGGGAGGGGATAGATGAACATGTGGGAGGAGGTTTCCCCTGGCTCCCTCTGGATTCTCTCTGCCTCTCAAACATGGCTCCTAGTAAGGGGTGAACAGCTGGTGCAAGGGTTCTGCTCACACTTTGGAACTTCTATGTCGTCTTCCTCCTCCTAGGGTGACTAGAAGTCCCAATTTTATAGGGACAGTCCTGATATTTGGGGCTGTTTCTTATATAGGCACCTATTGCCCCCCCCCCCCATCCCCATCCCGATTTTTCAAACTTGCTATCTGGTCACCCTACCTCCTCCTCCCAACCTTGGCCTAACATTGTGCATAGCGTGGGTTATTCCCACCGGGGAAAGGCCCCTGCATGACCCTAGCTTTGATGGAGGGAACGTACTGCTCAGGCCATGAAAACAGGACTTCATCTCCACTGGGCCTGCAGCCAGGATATGTCTTATAAGGCTTCAGAGTAGTAGCCCTGTTAGTCTGTATCTGCAAAAAGAACAGGAGTACTAGAAACTAACAAATCCCATCTCTGTGCTGCATATGTGAGGACATTCTGCCCTCTGCTGAGCATCACAAGAAACATACATAATACAACCACTGAGCATCACCCTGGGGGTGGGCTTCCTGCCCCAGTGGAGGAAAAATTCCCATGTATTCCCCATGTGGGTAGCTCAGCTATCGTGCCCATGAATGTAACCTGACCTGTGCACGGCTGCCATAGAGCTGGTGGTGTGGAATGACATCCGATGAAAGCTTATCCTGATGGTATTAAAAATATGTTACCAATTGCCACATCCCTGTCATGTGTTCCATAAATTTGAAATAGAGCCAGCCTTTAGACCATGTGTTTTTCTGTGGTAGGAAATCGAGCCACGTTTGGGTTGCTCGTTTCAGGACAGATTTTCAAGGGCTCAGCTCCCAGTTAGCTAGTCATGCGCCAGCCCTTTCATAGTTCACGTTGAGCAGAGCTTTTCTGTTCAGAAGTGGATGATTCTTTTAGTGCTCTAAAATCGGTGTGCTGTCTCAGATTGTCTTGAAACTTGCTGTGCCTCCTGGGGCTGTTGGCTTGTATTAATGGGCCAGTTTGGGGGTCATTTGGGCAAGACATTCCTGAGATGCAGCCCCCCTAAAAATCTAAATAAGGGCTAGATTTCCAAATGTGTTCTTGTTGTGATGCATCTGCTCAGATCAAATCGATGACTATTCTGCAGGGGGTACCGACTGCATGCTCCATGTTATATTTCCCATCATGCCCCACTGCATGCTCTGATTGTGTGCATTTGTTGCCAAGGGCCTGAGGGCTGGAAAGCTGAAGCTCCAGGTGTCAAGGAAGTACGGCTGCATTGGGCCAATGGGGAGATCTACCTAGAGCAGGACGGAGAGGAACCAGCCGAGTTCATAGCACCAGGTACTCGATGTGGGAATGCCCAGCTGAACTGCTACATTGTAACTGTGGTTACTGTGTGGCTGCAATAAAACCTGCACTGTGTGTTTAAGAATCCACAGTTAAAACAACGTACCAGCTGCCGTGTTCCACCCCAGAGGTGGCTGTATTTCAGTGGTAGATGAAGTCATTCCTTTGTATGTAAGGGAGGCAGTGGGTGCTAGTGGATAGGATGCTGGACTCAGAAGACATTAGTTCAGTTCCCAGCCCTGTCACTGGTTTCCTGGGTGACCTTGGGCAACTCAATTCCCCTGCTCTGTGCCTCAGTTTCCCCATCTGTAACATGGGGATAATGATATTGGCCTCCATTATAAAGGATATTGATATCTACTGAGGAAAGGTGCTACCTAAGAGCTAGGCATTAATATCACTGTTATTTGTGAAGAGCTTTGGGTCCCCTTGCCATGACAGGTGCTATATAAATACATGATGCCATTAGTATTGTTACAAGGCTAAGAGGGAATTGAACCCTTAGCGTCCAAGCCATTAAAGCCATTCTCACACTCCCATTCCCCCTTGTTAGGAAGCATGTTGACGTTGACCGAGTGCTAATCTCAGTGCAGATTAGAACAGCAGTGGAAACCCAGAACTATGTGTGAAATGAGCCAAGATCCATTGTACGCGCCAGGCCTGTGTCTGGGCCAGTTGGTTCTGCCATTGAAATCCATGGGAGCAGGATTGGGCCCAGAGGCTGGGAGTGTCTCATGGACTCTCCTCTCTTCCTTTCACCTCCCAGAGAAGTTCCTGCGTGACCAGCGCCTCAGCTATGGGCAGCTCCTCTCCCTGCTCCTCCGAGCGGAGGGGAACGGGAGCCGATCCTCTCAATTTCCCGTCCGGCTGGTCTTAGAGGGAGATGGCATTGTGGTGTCTGTGAGCTATGCTGCCCCAGCAGGCCGTGGAAGCCAGCCCCACCATGGAGAGCACAACGTCACCTTCAGGTACAGGCTGGCTGACCTCACTTCCTGGCAGACAGGCTTCTCCCTCACTAAAATCACCACCTCAGCTGGCCCCTCTGTTGGCTGAATCCAGCAGGGAGGCCAACAATTGAGTGGACCATGGAGACTGAATTCCCTCTCATCTTCGTGGCCTCTCTGGGCAGGTTTGAGACCCACTGGCAGGGCACCGTGGGGAGAGTTTGTACCAGTGCTCCGTGTGCTGGACCTGTTCTGTCAGGCCAGCACCTTTCAGCCGTGCTACTTCCCATGGCCTGGTTCTGGTCTCAGTGCAAATCAGGACTGATTCTGCTGCGGTCAGTGTGCACTTACCCCGTGTTAAACCAGCGTAAGCCATAACAGAATCAGGCCCACTAAGTCACCCAGAGTACCTTGCTCCATGGCCTGGGAATGCACAAACAGAGCAGGGTTTCCTCCTGCAAACTTGCCAGGCCCCTTTGTCTGTGCCCCCTCTAGTGACTTCCCAACATTCACCTGCCTCGTTGCTGCCCTTCCCGTGCCTGCTGCCCCCTCCCTCAGGTCAGGATGGCACCCATTGTCTTTGTGTGGGCAGCTCTTGTAAGGAGCAAGGCCGCACCCTTCCCTTCTGGGCTGGTTTCCCACAGGCTCCACGAGGCGGAGGAGATGCAGCCCTCGCTGTCGTCCTTCAACTTCCAGCGTCTGCTCTCCAATCTGACTGCCCTCAGGATCAAGGCTGGCAGCAGTGACACACCTTGTAAGTGATCCCCTGATGGCACCACAGGCTGGGGGCTTCCTCCTGCGAAGAACACAGGAGAGCTCTGGGGCTGGGCACTGCACTGGGTAGCCCTGCAGTGCAACAGGGAGGTCAAAGGCTCGAGGGGAGGGAAGAAGATTTAGCTTGTAAGCTCTCCGGGGCAGAGGCTGCGTGTGTACAGCACCTGGCACAATGGGGCCCTGATCCTGATTGGGGCCTGTGGGTGCTGCTGCCATATAAATGATTAATAATCATGGTCACCAGGTGGAGGCTGCACTGGGTTCCTCTTTGACTCTTTTGAATGCTGCTGACCGGGTGTTCTTTGGCCAAGGTCTTGAGGTTCAGAGACCCGCCCCACTGTACCTGTGGCCCTGAGTCTGAGGATGGAGTCTCCCTCTGAGTTGCAGGAGGCAGGTGGCATCGTGGGAATCTGTTCTCTGATCAGCGTGGGCTGTGATCTGACACTAAGCAGGGTTGGGTTAGGGGGTTACTCGGATGGGAGACCTTCCCGAGACACCTCGTGGTCTCAGGGATTCAGTAAGCAGCGTCCCTCTCTCTGAACTGGGGTGGTCTGATGCTAGGGGCATTGTGCGGCTGGAGTTACTGTTTCTGTGTATGAGACATAAAGCAGAGTCCTGCAGCTTATAGTTCCCACAGCTCGTGGTCAGCCTGGATGATCGAATGGGCCCTTCTGACCATCCCATGGCACTCTTTGTAGCAGTTAGCGTCATGGCCGCATTCAAACTGTAATAGTTACATTCTGCCTCCCAAAATTCCCTCTGCAGGTTCAGACTCAACATGGCATTTTCACTTCCCATCCTAAACTCTTGGGCAAGATTGCCCGAGCTGTTAAGCGACAGCTGTGCTCCACTTCTCAGGTGGCTGCATTTCAGTGGTGGGCGCCCTGATCTCTCTCAATTTTACATACTGTGGGGGTGTTAGAAGGCTTAGTTAGTAAGGGCAAGATTTTCCAAATTGCCTTGTGATTTGCAATCCGTCACTTGTTTGGCTGCCACGCTTAAGATGTCTTAAAGAGACTTGGTTTTCAGAGGAGAGGTGCTCAGCACTTTCTGAAACACATCTTGCCTAAGATGTCTCAAATCAGGCATCCAGAATCACTAGTCATGTGTGAAAATCATGCCCTGAGAGTATTTTGTAAAATGCTTTGAGATCCTTACATGGAAGGCGCTGGAGTTGGGCACAGTGCTCTGATCCCTTTTGACGGCCCATCCTGGAAGGGATGCTAGAGAGACTGGATTGATGGGTCCATTGTCTCTGCGCGGGTTATATTCGCCCATCGTAACTTCTGTTTTTCCCTTCCACAGGTAGAGTCTCCCTGAGTGAGGTCCAGCTCACCTCTGCTCGCCCAGGTCATTCCCTGCCTGCTCAGTGGGTGGAGGAGTGCATCTGCCCACAGGGGTACACCGGGCAGTTCTGCGAATCTTGCGCTCCAGGCTACAAGAGAGAGATTCCATTGAGCGGGCCCTTCACCAGCTGCATCCCCTGTACTTGTAACCAGCATGGCAGCTGTGACCCTGACACAGGTTTGGATGCCCTGCTTTCTGTTAGTGATTTGCTTTTACCATCACACGATCTCTCTCCTTCCTCTTCTAGAGACCTTCATGGCATCAGTTCATTTCACAGCCTCCATTTATCCATATAATTACTGTGCAGTTAGGCTGTAAATAGATAATAAATCTGCATCCTTCCCAAAGAAGGTTGGGAATTACACTTGAAGTTACAGTACCCAGCATCTCAGGTTATTGCCATGTAAATTTCAGGGGGGTGGTTTCATAATACAGTCATTTCAGAGACAAAAATAACTGCCTCACGGTAATAATAATCATGCATGCATCTACCACCACAGATGTGCATGGCATTTTATGAATGTAAGTAGGAAGGAAAAGCAGAGGTGTCAGTGGAAACGTTACAGGGGCCTGGATGGGGAGTTTGAATGTAATGCATGAAGAGGCAGGAGGCCAATGGAATGATTGAAGGAGGAAGAGTGAGGTGGGCAGATCTTGAGGAGATGAAGATGACCTTGGCAGGGTGTTGGGGGCAGACTGGAGTGGCAGAAGTAAGAGGTAAGGAAGCCAGGCAGGAGAAGGCTACCGCACTTGCGTTGCAAGTGGATGAGCACATGGACAAAGGATTTATCAGTGAGCATAAGATGGATATGAAGGGGAAGAAGCAACAGGCTTTAGTGAAGGAGGCAGGGTAAGTGAAGGGAAGAAGCTATCTGGAGGTGGAACATAGACTGCATGTACCATGATCAGCAGTTGCAATGTAACTACACTATTACAGGGTTTTATACACAAAATGCTCTACCAGTAACCAGTGAAATTTTCACACCCATTGTTAGGTCCAGTGTTCCCTCTAATTTTTTCCATCCATGTGCAGAATGAATTTTGTTATGTGCACCATTTCGAGGTAATGTGTGGATGTGCACCACCAGTAGAAACCAAAAATCTAGATATAATCTATATTTTTAAAAAGTTACTATAGGGATAATTACTCCAGCCAGGACAGGTTAGGCATTTTAGAACTCACTATTCAAATAATTCAATTTAAGCGTAAGAGAGAAATAAAAATTATGAAATGCATAGACCCGTCAAAAAACTAAAATAACACACTTTGAAAGAAGTATCCAAAAGTAACAACAACCACCATACAAATATGTGTTGGGAAGTGAGTGTGAAGGACAGAGTGTGCGTGTGACAGAGACAGAAACGCATATTGCCCCTTTAAGTAAGTTGACCTCCACTTTAAGTATGCTGCCCTTTTAAGTAGATCAGCAAGTTCAGACACAGCAGGAGTTGCCAGCAAGCTCCCTCCCTCCTGAGCCCTGTCGTGTGCCCCCTGTCGTACGCTCTGTGGAGATGGAGTACAGGGCTGGGGTGAGGGGGACACCCTGACATCAGCACCCTTTTCCCCTCTCCTTGCTTTGCACAGCAAGCAGGAGGCTTCCGGGAGCAGCTCCAAGGCAGAGGGCAGGAGCAGCACGCGGCACTGGGCGGAGGGACACCTGAACTGTGCGGCACTTGATAGCCCGCTGGGCAGTTGCCCACCCATGCAGCTTACAGGGAGCTTAGGTTAGGTCTTGTAGTCTCTGCAGGCTACGGCTACTAGAGGGAGACATGTTCGTATGTAACCCACATTAGGAGAGTGTGTGGGGATGGGGTTGTCTCCCTCCAGTGGCTGGTCTATATAAAAGATTGCTGTAGCAGCACAGGAGGAGACCTAGTCCTTTAGCTCAAGTGGGAGAGACTCTTACCTTCAGCTCTGTGGGTCCAAGGGTTCAAATCACACAGTCCTCCCAAGTAGGGTGGGTTATGTGTGGTCTGTCCTAGGCAGCCATGTTTCCTCACTAGAGGAGCATGAGATCACAGGTCTGATACTACATCTCCCGAGGTTCTGGGCTAGGGGGGAAAGCAAACAGATACACATGGAGTAGTGCTACATAGATGTAACCAAAACCAGATCTGCAAAGGCTGCCAACTTCAAATGAATGGCAAACGGCAGAGACTCCCTGCTATGAGCTCCTCCTCCAGGGAAAACCTCTGGGTTTCTCTGTCAGTGGGGAAAATCTGCTGGCTCATGGCATCACATGAGCACTCCGGTATCCAGACCAAAAGTTCAGCTGGGGTGACTGCATCTGCTGTCTGCAGATTCCTCATGCTGTTCCCATTGGACACGGCTTTGTTCTTCACTGCCTGCCCTCGACTGTCGCCAATGTGCTCCGTTGGTTCAGCTGCCACGTTTAACCCCAGCCTGTGCCGCAGTAGCGGGGTCACAGTGTGTGCTCTGCACAGCACGCAGCTGTGAAAGGAGCTGCAGGGACACTCCCGTGCTGTCCTGATTCACACTGAGTAGTATTTTGCTCATCAAGTTGTCTCATTGACTGCAGAGCGGCTGCTTTACTCAGGGAGTAAGGCAGAATCGGGCCCATCTGATTGTATGAAATAATATAACATAACTCCATGGCCACCTGTGACCTTGCAGCTGTCAGTGTGTAACATTGTGAACATTATGGTGACAGCAAGGACAGCATCCAGGTCCAAAAAGCACAGACCATAAGCTAAAGTGGTACTAGCAGTATAGGGCCTGTGACACACAGCTGAGCCATCCTGAGCATGTATAATTAGACAGGCACAGTACATGATGTGCTCCCCTGGTCAGGTATAGCTCAGACATGGGCACCTGGCATATCTGCTACCCAATAACATACTGTCCATGTCACACAGAGCTCAGTCTGTCCATGAGTCCTCCTCTCGACATTCCCCGGCTAATGCCGTGGCAGGCCCTAATGGAGCTCAGTTCAACATAGTCCCGTCAAAGGGACTTGGAAATGATGATTTACTTGTTACTCAACTGAAGAAACCCAGGGCCCAGTGTCACTACTAACAGGACACCCCTCACCCCCACCCCACCGCCCGTGTCTTGCTGGTGTTCTGGCCCTGGCATTGTAACATCTGTGTTGCATGAATGAGGAATTGTTTATGGCTGGGACAGAGAGTACTTTAAAGAGCAGTTTTTAACATGCTCCTCTGCCGTGCCAGACAGAAATATTACAATGTTCTGCAGCTTCTCTCCCTCTTTTGTTGTGGAGTGCGGTGTCTGGATGTCTCCAGTTTAATATGATTCCTGGGTGAAATTCCACCTTTGATCTTTTGGCCTTCATTCTGACAATCAAGCCGCCCATCCATCATACAGGCATCCCTTCATTAATTTGCCACCCTTCTCTCTCCCTCCCCGTTTCTCTTTCAATTCCTTCTCTCCCCGTCGTGTCCGACGCATTTCGCAGCTTCACCCGTTGCGCTCCAAACTGCCCCATGTGTGCTCTTCCCAGGGACCTCTGAGTCCCTCAGGCCCCTCAGCGCACCCTCTTCCCCCTCATTGTCGTGTGTCCCCCATGTGTTAAGCTGACTCCATGCCCTTGGGAAATTTTCCCAGAAACCTTTCCCACAGGCTAGCTTGCCTAGGATGATCTGATCTTTCCAATTGCATGACGAAATCATCATGGGACTCTCTGTGCTCGCTCTCTCTCCAGTGAATTGGACTGATTGATGGAGGCAGAAGGGCTCCAGCCAAAGTGGGAGGGATTCAGAGTTTCCCCATGTCCCCTGCTTGCTTCCTCAACCTGTGACTCCCTGGCTTGGGTCACACGAGGAAGTTACACTCATCTGCGGGTTCCGGACCGGTTCCTTGTGTGTTGCATGATGCAAACGGTGCATGGGTTTGGACACATCTTGCACCATCTTGGAGAAACACGTCAATGATTTCAGACTCGGACAGATTTTTAATATTGAGAATTCACTGGGCGTCCAGCCTGACGGTCGAGTGACCCATGGAGAGCTGGGCTGCCATGTCTCTTTCAAATTCTGCTTGTATTACTCAGGCCTTATTCCATGGAAGCCAATCAGTGTTTCTTGCCTGAGCAAGGACTGCAGGATTTGGCCCATAAATTGTAGAAAGGAAAACACACAAGCACACCCCTATTGTTGTGGGGAGCTGATTCAATCAAATCCAAACCTGGATGTGATTGAAATTTTGCAGCGGGCCCCATCTCTCCAAAGGGCCCAGTGAAAACCCTGGGTCCAGACTCTGGGGAGGTTGAAATTTGGCTCAGACGCATTCTAACTAGCAATTCCACCAACCTGGAACTGAGGCCTGACTCTTCTCTCCTCCGGGTGTAACTCTGTTTGACTTCACTGGGGTTCCTCCTGATTCATCTCTGCTGCAGCTCCATTGACGTCTTGGGGTTTGCTCCAGGGATGGATTTGTTCCTCTGTGTCTGGATGGTGACACCAGGAATAAATCCAATGTAGAACCTGGAGCATGAGTTGAAAGGGATCCCTGAATGTAAAGGTTTGCAGCGGTAGCTTAGCTATTGCCCCTAGGGATGACTGGAGGGACAGTTGGGTGAGCAGGAATGGGTCGTGGGTTGGGCAACTGGGGAGCCAGAGTCATTGGAAGGGTACAGGGGGCAAGGCAAGGAACACTGGAGCGCTACAAAAGTTTGGCTAGGTAGTGAGCATGCAGTGGTGGGATGGGCAGATGGGGTGGGCTGGCCGAGGGGCTGGTATATTGATCCAGCGCAGGGGTGACTAATAGAGCTTGGCCTGTGGGGGCTCACCTTTTAGGACGTGAGAGAAATTTTCTGCTGAGGTCAGAGCCGAGGGTGGCTCAGCAAGCGGAAGGCAGAGGCACCCACCCATGGCTGACATGGGAAGCAGGTGCTGTGGCAAGCCCTGGGCTTGAGCAGAGGCAATGCCATGCTCACTGTCAAACTGGTGTGCAGCCTGGATGGCCAGAGACTGGGCACTAAGGTGGGATATTGGTGAGGAAGGGATGAACGGAGGCATGTCTATGCTGCAATTAGACACCTGCGGCTAGCCCGGGTCAGCTGATTCAACCTTGCAGGGTTCGGGCTAAGGGGCCATTCAATTGTGGGGTAGACATTTGGGCTTGGGCTGGAGCCTGAGCTCTGGGGCCCTCCCACCTCTCAGGGTCCTAGAATTTGGGCACCAGCCCAAGCCCCAATATCTACACTGCAATAAAACAGCCCCTTAGCCCAAATCAGCCAGCACAGGCCAGCTGCGGGTTTTGAATTGCAGTGTAGACACGTCCTGAGGGACCTCGCCCATCCCAACTAAACCAGCTTGTTGAGAGGATAGGGCGGGATGCACAGTCTATCCACTGCAGGGATGGGCTGGGGAAAATACTTCAGGGGTTTTCTAGGACCAGAGGATCCAACTCAGCCCATGCCGTGGGTGATGTCTGACTCCACCCCAGTGCTACCCCCTGCTGTCCTCAGTGGGGTCACACTGGGGTAGCTTCGAGCAGACCTTATCCCAGGAGCATGAGGGGGTGATCCCTGGCCCAGGCAGGGGCCTGGGTTTTTTGCATCCTGACTTCAGGCTCTCCAGCCTGGGGTGGGTGGTCTTTCTGCTCTGTCCCCTGCAGGGCACTGCCAGTGCCTCCATCACACCGAGGGCCCATCCTGCGAGCGCTGCGCCCTTGGCTTTCACGGCAACCCCTTCGTGGGGCACTTCGACGACTGCCAGCCATGCCCGTGCCCCGGCCAGTCACCTTGCATGGCGATCCCGGAGAGCGGGGAGCTGGTGTGCACCCATTGCCCCCGGGGGCAGAGAGGTAAGGGGTCGAGATGGGGTGGGGGAAGCGGTTCTGGTTGGGGAGGGGAGGGGTGGGTTCGCTGGCAAACTCCCCACACACGGTGTCGTCCCGTCCCTCCACTCCCATTGCTCACCCTCTCCAGGAAGACGCTGTGAGCTCTGTGACGATGGGTTTTTTGGAGATCCCTTGGGGAGGAACGGCCCGGCCCACCCTTGCAGCCCCTGCCAGTGCAACGGTAACGTGGACTCCAATGCTGTGGGCAACTGTGACCCCGACTCCGGCCAATGCCTGAGGTGCCTGTACAACACGTCAGGAGAGCACTGTGAAAAGTGCAGGGAGGGCTTCTACGGGAGTGCGCTGGCTCGGAGCCCCGCCAGAAAGTGTGCCCGTGAGTACGGATCCCCTCGCTCACCCCTGGCCCTCCAGGGCTTCCCCCTCCCTGGACGCGGCCTTCTGCTTATCAGATTCCACTTCACGGGGGCATGGGGCCCCGTTCGCCCCCAGCGTAAACGGGCACCGCTGCCGTGGAGGGGAAAAGAATCTGCACCCCATCAACTACAGGGCTGGATTTGGCCAGTGGTAGTACCAGGGTAAACCAGTAAAGCGTGGAGTGTGGGCTGGCGGGGGAGTGTGGGGGGTGGGCAGTGCTGTTGAGGGGTTAGAGCGGGGGGCTGAGTTAATGGAATTGCATCCCTGTGTGACCAGACCTGCCTTGGGCTCTATGATTATAAAGCTTTGCCCCGCTGGCCACCCCGGCTTCCCGAAGAGATGGGCAAGGGGTAGTGTGTGAAGCCTTCCACCCCCTTTAGAGTTCCTTGGTTTTCTAGGTGGGGAAACTGAGGTACAGGCGGGTGAAGGGACTGTCCAAAAGTCATGCAGCAAGTCAGGGGCAGAGCTGGGGATAGAACCCAGGTGTCCTAATTCCCAGTCCCCGGCTCAAGTCTGCCTGCTCCAGGTTAATAGCCAGTGTTTTCTCCCCCTAGCCTGTGAGTGTAACCCTGTCGGTTCGGCCCAGAGGCTGGAGGCCTGCGATCCCCTTACTGGTCAGTGCACCTGCCTCCCTCACGTGACTGGGCGAGACTGCAGCCGCTGCCAGCCGGGACATTATGACCTGCAACCAGGGACTGGATGCAAGAGGTAGGTGGAGATGGAGCCCTTGTCAGCGCACTGGGGAAGATGGTCTCTGAGTATCACTGCCCTGGACCACAGGGGATCCCCCCACAGGAGAGGGACCCAGCGGCTGGTGACGGGTTAACAAGGCTCCCTGCACTCTGTATTTACTGTGTGGCGCAGCTGCAGGAGCCAGACCCTTGCCCAGGTCCCAGCACCAGGTCCCCCGTAATTCTAGAGCCGCAGCATGAGGTCCGGTGCCCACTGAAGGCAACGGCAAAGCCTCCCCATGGGTCAACGGACCCAGCCTTCAGCCTCACGTCACCTAGTCGCTGCATGGGAAGCTCTGATCTTGAACCAAAGCTCCCCCCACCCTCCGGCCCTGCACGTGTCACCTGGGACTCGCTCTGTCCTAGTGGTGGCTGGGGATGCCCCCAGCACCCAGGTGTTAACACAGTGCTGGGCACACACTGCAGCTGACCTTGTGCCTGTTCCCATCCGGCTGGGCCCTTGGTGCCCGGTGGTGGCTGGGCCGAAGGTTTGTCTGCACTCAACACCTTCCTTTGCCTTTGTCCCAGCTGTGAGTGTCACCTGGTGGGATCCCAGGACAGCCAGTGCAACCCGCTCACAGGGCAGTGCCCCTGCCAGCCCGGTGTAGAAGGACAGTCGTGTGATCGATGCCAGCCTAGCTTCTTTGGGTTCTCGGTCAAGGGCTGCCGAGGTAACAGCAAGGAGGAGCAGCTTCTCAAGAGAGGTCATGTCACTCCGTTTCTCTCCCATATCACTGATGGCTTATGGTATTGGTGCAGGACCCAGGACTGGCACAGGGGGCGGGCTGCTGTGGTGAAAACTGCACCATGCCTGGGTCTTGCCATGTCCACTGATCATTCCCTCTCCTCACAGCATTCCTGGCCCAGTAACTGAATAGTTCAGTCCCCTTCTTTCTAACACAAAGGGGGCAGCAGGGTCTCCCGGTCGGGGCAGGAGCCTGGAAGACTCGGCTCCTGGGTTCTCTTCCCAGACTTGTCCTGGACTTGCAGTGTGACTCTCGGCAAGTCCTGCACCTCTTGGTGCGCCCGTGACCCTTGCTGAGCAATGGAGGTCAGCGTCTGGCCTGCTTCTCCAGGCCGTCCAGGGCTCGTGTCTGGAGCTCTTGGAGAGGCTGGGAGAAGAGGCTCTAGAGAAGGGCAGTCAGCCGTGCGTTCTCCTCCGTGGGCCAGGCTCTGATTTTGATTGCGCTAGTGCAAATCTGGAGTGATTGCTCTGGATTCAGTGAAGCTACTCCTTCCCGTTGGCATTATTCTGGAGATCAGGGTCTATGCCTTAGCCGCTGGGCTGACCGGTCATGGCTCCAGTCCATGGACGGACTTGGACCCTGCCAGGGATGCAGCGCCCCTCCTTACCTTGGGTCGCCTAGGTCTGGCTCACGCCAGCTGCTGTCCTCTGACCCCGCTGTCCCTTGTGTGCAGCCTGCAACTGCTCCCCGCTGGGTGCCGTCACCCCCCAGTGCCACGAGAACAGCACGTGCATCTGCACGAGGGGCTTTGTGGGCTACAAGTGCGATCAGTGCGAGGTGAACTTCTTCTACGCCCCGGAGCGGACTCTGTGCCAGGAGTGTCCCGTCTGCTATGGCCTGGTGAAGGACGAGGTACGGCACCCGCCCTCCCTCCCGCCACACCCCCTGTCAAGGGGATTACAGAGCCAGGAGCTGCCCCCTCCTCGCAGGCTTCCTCCAGGGCCAGCGCGGCTTCGGTCCCCCTGCCTGTCCAGGCCCTTTAGCAGCACCCCGGGCACCCCGCTCCCCTCAGGGGTCAGTACCGGGTGTCTGGATGGAATGCTATGGCCTGTGGTATGCAGCAGGTCAGACTAGAATGGACCCTCCTGGCCTGGACCATTACGAATCTGACCCCCGTCCCCTGCCTCCTTGACTGTGCTGATCCTCCCCTGCCTCAGAGCCCCCTGCTTTCTCTGCCCAGGCCTGCCTAGAATCCCCTTCGCCCCACGCACCCCTGACCCACCCTGACCGCTCTTCGTACTCATGGAGCGGCACTTACTCCCTCTTTCTCATGGGCCCCGCCCCATCCCTCACACTGCCGTTCCCCCACCCCCATGTGCTGTGCCCTCTCCCAAGTGCCATCACTTTGCGGGCCACAGCCCTTTACCCTACCTTGCCCTGGCCCTATACGCCTACCCTATATTTGCCTATATGTTGCTCTGTCCTATATACCGCCCTGCTCAGCCTGGCCCAAAGCACCACCCTATCCCGGCCCACACATCACTCTTCCTTGGCCCTATAGGCTGCCTCTCAAGCCGTCCTCTCTGAAACACCCCATTGCCCTTGCAGGCTGACAAGCTGAAGGCCAAGCTGCAGCAGATGGAGGCGTGGCTGCAGAAACCAGACTGCAGCAGCCCCCGGACCCATTACCCAGAGCTAGGAGAGGAGCCCCGAGGAGACCAGCTGCTAGGTAGGGGGGGCAGAGGCAGGGGAGGCTCATCTCCTGGGGTCAGTGCAGGGAGGGCCCTGGGAGAGGAGCAGTGCACATCGGTTACTCTCCACGGCGCTCGGGGGCGACGGGGATGAAGGCAGCGTAAGGGCCACGTGGACGGGGCTCCCTCCAGAGCCTGGTTCCGCCATGCATTCACGTGGCCCGAGGGAGTCGCTAGGGAGCAACATGGGTGCCAGCCGCGCAGTACAGAGGCACGCTTCCCTTGTGGACAGCGGGGATGCCAGTGTTCCTCCAGTCAGCGGGGGCCAGAGCAGAGAAAAACGCCGTTCCCCATCAGGCGCTGGAGTCAGTGGGACCTTTGCACAAGAGCTCGGTGCACTGGGTGCATGTTGAGGGCTGAGCCCTCTGTTGGAAATCGATCTGCCGGTGTCATGGCAGGGCCGCTGGGTGCGGAGCACGCGTGGAAATCTGGCCGCAGTTGTGGGTGCTGAGCCTTGGGAACCTGCCCCTGAGCGGCCTTAAAGATCTTGTCCCGCACGGCTGTGCCGCAGCTGTGGGCATCACGTTACCAGGCGGATACTGACAAACTGGAGGGGCTCAGAGAAGAGGATGAGTTGGGTGGAGGGACCCGCAGGATAAATGTCCAGAGCTGGGCTCAGCAACGGCTCAGTGCGGGGAGGAGAGAGGCGCTTGATTAATGGCTACAGGTATTTGGGTGTTGCCCGGGGAGAGGAATTGTTAAGGAGGGCTCAAGAGGGTGGACTTAGGTGTAGTGGAGGAATCCATCTGTCTATCATCAGAGCCCCCCGGCACTGGAACCTGTTAGGCTGGGGAAGACGTCCTGCTTGCCATGTAGACACACACAGGTGTGAGCACGGGCCGGAGTGCCACTCCCCACCCCTGGGCAGGAGACAGCAATGCGACACCACAGGTTTCCCCCCGCCCCCCAAGGGAAGGGGTGATGGCTGCAGGAGCGCTCTCGCTGTGCTGCTTGCAGATGCCAAGGCGGTGTTCCTGGAGCAGCTTGCCCAGCTGGAGGGCTCCGTGGGCACCACGTGGGGTCGGCTGAGGAACGTCAGCGGGACCGTGGGCTGCCCCACTGGCGGCGACGAGAAAACCTGCATCCTCCTGTCAGAAATCAGCACCGTGCTGCGGTCCGCGCAGCGGGAGATCCAGCAGGCTGCGGCTACGCTAGCGACAACGGTGCCTGGCTCAAGCCCAGCACGCTGGGCTTCTCTCAATCCCTCTCCCGCGGCACAAAATGGCTCTGAGCTGCGCTAGGGGCTGGTACTGCTGCCCCATCAGGGAAGGTCCCTTGTTACTTTCCCATCCCCGGCCTGGCAGGGGCCATGCTCGCAGGGGGTAGTAGGACCTGAATCAGTGACCTGCTCCTCCGGGTGAAGGAGCAGCACCAATAGGCAAGCACAGCGCTCCCCCACTCCCCTTGGTGACCTTTCAACCTTGCAGCCCTCCAGGTGCAATGCCCCCAGGGTGAGATTTCTTCCTTTGCTCTCTTTCTAATCCAGGGGAAATCCGTTCAGTGACTCTGCCACCCCCATGAGATCCTGGTGGCAGAGTTGGGGGTGTGGGGGATTGTTCTTCCCACCAGGAAAGGCTGGGGAGAGCCCTAGAAAGGTGCGTTCAGAACCATCCGGTGAGACTCACCCAGAATGTGACATGGAAGGAGTCTGCCCAGCCCTGCGCTGTTCCCGCAGAGGGGTCCCGGGGGCTGAACCCTGGGGTTTCACATTCATGTTGTTTTATATGTTTGGTTTTTTTAAGGTCATTCCTCATGAAATTTCCCAGCAGCCCACCAACTGGAGTCGCCTCGCGCTGGAGTCCCGGGCGCTGGCTGCCAGGTACCGCGCTTTGGACATGCGTGCACATAGATGCACACCCAGATTCACACCCATGCATGCCTGCGTGTGCACACGGGCACATCTCCCACAGTCTGTGCAATACGGGTTCGCCTCACTCTGACACCTCCTCCTCCTCCAATCCTCTCGCTGGCTTCCCTGCAGGGCCGGCTCCAGGCCCCAGCGAAGGGAGCAGGTGCCTGGGGCAGGCAATAGAAAGGGGCGGCCCGTCCGGGTCTCTGGCGCCAATTCAGTCCCTCTCTTCCTCTTCGGCGGCACTTCAGCGGCAGCTCAACCAGCTTGGTTTTTTTGTTTTTTTTTCCCTTTGCCGCTTGGAGCGGCATAAAAGCTGGAGCCAGCCCTGCTTCCCTGCTCTGGGCACCTTGTTTTCTCTCCAAGGCTCTGCCCCGGCCTATCTCTCTGCGGTCGTTCCCTCTCTTCCTCCTCTTCCTCCTCCTCCTCCCACTTTCAGGCTCCCCCTCACTCTTGGAAGCAACTCTCCCCCTCCCCCCTCCTTGAACCTCCATCCTTAAAGCCAGGCCTCTTGTGGATCCCCTGCTCTGAGCAGCTCACTGACCATCCTCATGCCCCCTGGTCTGCTGACCCATGTGTTGTGCCTGAGGCAGAGGGAAGGTCTTGGGACAGGTGCCTGAGCTTGTCCCGTGTGCTCTAAAGCACCCCGTGCTGGGAGAGTTCTCAGTAACCAGCCAAGTGCACGGACCGTGCGGTGACACCGGCATGCTCTGGATCACGGTGTCCTCTGTTAGAGAGCAGAGAGGTGCAGGTGAGGGGTGGTCATGCCACCTGCCCGCCTTCTGGGCTCCAACGACTGGAGCAAGGAGCCCAACAGGCACCGTGCGGCTCTGGAGCTGGGAGCTGGATGCCATTCTGCCTCGTGTGTTCTGGCTGGAATCGTTCCGTTCCCGCTGCGGGCATCGGGTGAGTGGTGGCGATTCATCCGACTCGATCTCGTTCTGTTGCCTGAGACAGCGAGCTCTGGCCAGACTGACAGCACAAGGTTAGATCCCATCTACGCTCTGCTTCTGGAGCATAACCTCAGGGCTCACCTCTGATAGCATCTCTCGGGTGGGGGGTCCTCTCTGCAGTCACGAGGACGCAGCAGCTCAGCTGGAGTCTGTGGCCAGGAGAGCCCTGCTCGCTTCCAACACCAGCTACGCTCTCCTGCAGAGCATCCTGGAGGACAACGCTAGCCTGGGGCTCAAGAGAGAGCTGGAAGACCGGTATGAGAACAGCAGGGTGCCTATGGGAGTGTGGCACAGGAGCCCCTTCCCCACGATGCCCTGCCAATGTGCCTCAACCCCAGCTGGCAGGGACCCCCACTAGGGGCAAGAGGGGAGTTGTCTGCATGGCCCATTCAGTCCTTGGCCTCTTTGCCAAGCCTGCCAACAAGGGGGTTGGTTGTGGTGGTTTTGTGCTGTGAACACCTGGGCTGAGACCCACCAAAATCATTGCACACAAGCCACCAAAGTGCCATCGGGTAGTGCTGGTTCCCAGATCACGATCAGTCTGGACCAGCCTCAAACCCGCAGGCTACAGGGGACTCCCTACACCAGCAATCCCCTGAGCCCTGCATGCCTGGCCAACTGCCAGCTCACTGTGTCCTTTTGCCAGCAGAAGACGCTCCTGCAGTGAGCAGCCCAGGCCCCTTTCCTCCTGCGAGATCACAGGTTTGTCTTGTGCCCCTTCTGTTTAGGTACCTGGAAATCCAGCAGGCGCAAGAGGAGCTGGCTGCTGGCGTGCTGGAGGTGGCAGCTGAGGCCAAGAGAACCTTTGTATCCATCCACCAAGCTAATGCAGACATGGCAAAGAACCTCGACGCTCCAGAGCTGGTGGGCAGCCCTTAGTGCTTGCACATGCTAACAACTGCAGGGCTGGGGAGTCATGCTGGAGACTCAGATGGGTCCCAGCCAGCAGTGTGCCCAGTCCCAGCCCAGCAGGGCCCCTCTAGGGTGGAAAGGAGATTCAGGCTCCATGGCCGAGTCATCTGTCTAGGTACTTGTCCCCCCCACATCACTATGGTATCTGGATACCTCCCACTTGTGCCTGGATTGTATCCTCACACCCCTGTAAGGCACGGTGGGAGTTGAGGCACAGGAGAGATGAAGACACTTGCCTAAGGTCATCCAGAGACCCTGTGGCTGAGCTGGGAATTGAACCCAGGCCTCTTGAGTTCCATCCAGCTCCTTCCCACTAGACCAGCCAGCTTAGTTCTCTGCCTTTGTGCTGAGCCAGCCAGGGGACAGTCTGAGCCACCTCTGGTGTGGCCATGGGCGTGACCATAGTGTGGCTAGCACGGCCTTTCTCCATCCACAGGCGCTGGCTGGCAGGGAAGGGAAGGGAGCAGCTCCTAGCCTGAGAATGGTGCCGAGTGCAGCAGCAGCTCAGATCTCGCCTGCCTCTAAGGGCCTTTTGGGGAGGCTGAATATTATCCCCACTTTAAGCCAGGAACAGAGCCCAGGTCTCTTGACTCACTGTCCTATGCTCTGACCACTAGATACTTCCTCTGAGCTCATTCCCTGCCTCTCGGATGCTGGGGGCTTGGAGCAATGGGAGATGCCCCCTCCCGACAGCATCTGCTTTCTGACCAAGCTGTTTTGGTGCCTGATCCCACAGCGCTCCCTAGTGGTGCAGACCGGAGCCCTGACTCGGGAGGTGATGGAGCTGGAGCAGGGGGTGGAGGTGAAAGAGCGCATGGTCCTGGATGCGCGAGACTCTCTGATGGCCGCGCCACTCACGGAGCTGCAGAGGGCTCAGCAGTTTCAGCAGGCAAGTGTTGCAGGGAAAGGTGGCCGGGGGCTGAAACCGGGGAGCCACTTTCCTGGCAAACTCGGAGCCTGCCACTGATTTAGGCTGGGGGGTGATATTCATCTGCATCCATCTGCACCCACCAGCGCAGACAGGAGTGGGGAGAGTGAGGTTCTTCATCCTTTCCAGGGGACAGAGGCCTCTGCATCCCCACAGGAGCCCTCAGTTTCCCTCATCCCTTCCCCGCCCACACACCCTACCCTCTCTCTAGGCCCTGTCTCCTGCTGCGGTCCTTCTGGCCACAGAGAACTAGATGAGGCCGACCTCCCCAGCACCCGCGCTTGCCGCTCCCCCACCAGCCAGAGGGGACTGTCTGCAGTGGCTGGGCCCACTCAGGGGCGAGGAACAGGGGCAGGAAGGGCAGAGACATTCCCCCCTCAAAAAAACCCCTCACTGGGGGTTCACCCAGGCCGGCATGGGCAGAATAGGAGCCGGAACATTCAAAGCTGGGCATAGTTCTTTTCCCTGGGCCCTGTAGGGCTCTCAGATGCAGAGGGCAGTGCCCGGGTCCCCAGAGTCAGCCCAGAACATGCCTTGGCCCCCTGCTGTCCTGCCCCAAGAAAACCCACCCAAGCAGTCTCTGAATAGCATCATCGGATCAGCAGGAAGGCTCCCCCGATGAGACGCCCTCACGCCCCGAGATCTCACTCCTGCCTCTCCTTCCCCTGCAGCTGCGGAAGGGGGTTGATGCTGCCCGGACTCTGGCAGCCTCGTCAGTTTCGCACGGAAAGGCCGTGGTCTCTGAAGCAAAGTCCCTGCTGTCCAGCTTGGAAGGTAACAATCGCTGCCCAAAGCATCTCACCAGAGCTCAGCTCTTCCGCTCCCGCCCCCCCCCCCCCAACTTATCCCAGCAGAGCCAGGGCGTGGGATGTGCCAACCCTGCCTTGCAGTGTGACACACAGGGCCACCACCCTGCTCAGCCCCATGGAGTTCAGAGCCCCTGCAGGAGTCAGAGGCGAATGCAGATGGAGCAGGGAAAGCACATTTCTACACTGCCAGCAGGGAGTTCTCGGTGCTGCAGAGAGCAAATCAGAGAATGGGACCTGACCGGGGCGGTGGGGTGCACGTGGCTCTGCTCCCGTTTCCGATCAGTCAAACACTGATGCGCTGGGGGGCGTCCCTCACCCCACTGTACTGCAGCAGATGTGGCTGGAGGAGGCAGCGTCTGTCAAGCCGTGGGAGGTTAAAACCTCTCGGAGGCTGCTAGGACAGGCACCGCCTGAGCAGCACCATTGCCAGCTTCCCCACCCTGCCCTTCTCCTGACACGGAGCGGGGCCATGCCCAGCCCCTTCCGTTCCTGCTCTCTGTGCTGAGGCTGCTGATCCCCTAGCTCCTTTCTCAGGGTGCCATGGGATAGACAGACGTCTGATGCACGGCAGCCTTTGAACCAGTGACCTAGAGGCGACAAGGTGTGGAGGCTATTACCAGTCCTCCAGCATGGCTGGCTCCCTGCTACGGTTTGGGGATGGGTTTATTTCCCTCCTGCTTGGATGCTGGGAGGGGAAGGTTGGTTTTGACTCTGCCCCGTTTCCCAGGGAGATTCTAATGCCTGGGGGTTGCTGGGTTCTCGCTCTGGTTCTGTTGAGCCTGCTTCTCCTCTTGTTGGCCCTGGGGTAGATCAGGATTAACTCCATTGATGTCCAGGAGGCTACACCAGTGCACGCTGGGGTGGAGGGGCCTAGTCTCTTAAATGCTGCCTTTGTCTGCAGGGGGGAAGAGGGTGTTTGCACGTCAGAAGGGGCAGGCCGCCGTGAGCAGGAAGCTGGCCATCGTCCGGGACAGAGTGACCGTGGATGCCCAGAAGAAGATTAGACAGGCAGAGAGGGTGCTGGGAAACACTGTGTCTGTCTCCACTTCAGCCAAGAAGACAGTCAGAGAAGCAGAGAGAGTCGCCAAGGAGAGCTCCAAGGTCTGCAAGGCTGGTGTTCAACTGAGAGGGTGATGCATAGAGAGGGGGGCAGGACAAGCCTGAGCAGGGCTTGCCGGGAGTCTGGCACATGGCAAGTGAAGGGGGAGCTGGAGTCAGGCTTAATGCAGAGAGATGCTGCACGGGCTTCCCCAGCATAGCTCTGCCAATACACCCCCCTCCTGACCTGCAACACCCCCTGCTACCCTGGTACAGGATCCCACCCCAGCTCTGCCAGTGTACCCCCATCCTAACCTGCAGCATTCCCTGCTGCCCTGGGGATCCCCCCAGCTCTGCCAATGCACCCCCATCCTGACCTGCAACACCCCTGCTGCCCTGGTACAGGATCCCCACCCAGCTCTGCCAATGTACGCCCATCCTAACCTGCAGCATCCCCTGCTGCCCTGGGGATCCCCCCCAGCTCTGCCAATGCACCCCCATCCTGACCTGCAACACCCCCTGTCTTTCCTAAGAGCAGTTCAGAACCCCTTCTGTCAATCAGCCTTGATTCTAACCCGCAGCCCCCTGATCCCCACACAGCCCTGCCTCCTGGCATGCAGCATCCCTTGCCCTTTAGATCCAAGGCCCTCTCTTGAGCAGGGATTGTAAGTCATGCTGGGCTGGCTTTGCAGCGTGTCTCATGCTCCAGCTGACTTGCCTCTAAGTCCAACATGAATTCCTGTGTCAGGAGGGCAGGGTTGGTGCATCCACTCTCCGAGCTCAGCATCCCCCTTACGGAGCCTTCACTTACACCACCAGGTGAGTGGCCCAAAGGCTCTTGTTGTTCGAGGGTGGGGTCCGGGCTACCAACCGAGCTCTGTCGATAACCTCTCTAAGAGGACGTCTTGTCTCAGCACAAGGAGGGGATGGGATGGGAGAGGAGCTACGCAAAAGCCAACTCCTACAGATCCTTTCCCTTTGTAACCCTGTGCTGCCCACGCCGTGCAGAGGTCCCAGGCCGTGCTGAGGGAAGGGAAGCGGGAACGCAAGCGCGCTGGTGAGCTCGCCAAGCGCATCAATGTAACCCTGGCAGAAGTCTCAAGGCAGGAGCACGTGTCCAAGAAGCTCAGGGAAGAACTCGAGGCGTCTCACCAGGTGAGCTGTATCCCATGGGACTGTGGGGAAGAGTTCCCCTTTCCTCACCAGTGACCTGCCCCCCGGCTCCCACACCATTGATTCTGAGGGCAGGCGCAAATCTGGAAATCTCAGCAATTTATTTGGACTGAGGCTCTGTCCAAGGAACCCCAGGGCACCATGGCATGCAAGGCCCGCATGTGGCATGCTCTGGAGAATACCCCACATGCAGGCTGGGACGCCATCCATGGGATCGCCCACATGGGGCTGATCTGTTGGCACTGGCAGCTAGAATCCTCCATAGGGCTTGTTATCTCGGGTGTGGCTAATGCATGTCCGTATCTCTGTTGGAAGGTGAGGACAGGGATGAGTGAAGCTAAGAAGAGCCTCAGAGAAGCCCAGAGCTCCCTGGAGATGGACATTGGGACCCTGAATAATCTGCTCAGCAGCTTAGGTAAGAAACCCCCCCCCCCCCGGGCGCTGGTGGTACATCCCCTTCCTGGGCACCGAAGCCATCTGATCCACTCAGCTGTCTGTCGACCCTGTTGCACAGTCACGTGGGACAGCTCCACTCCAGCAGCATGTGCTGCCGGGGGGCCATGCTGCCTGGGACCTGTGAATGTCATGAAAGCTTCCACCATCCTGATCTTGAAGAAATCTCCTGAGGGATAAATGCCCTCGTGGGACCTCAGAGGGAAATGCTGCTGCAAAGCGTGGCCTGCTGGAATCCCTTGGTGTTAGCTCTTCTCTGTGAGCCAAATCCAGTTCGGGCATCTCTGTTTACTTAGATGCTGCAATTCAAGTTGGGAACTTGGCTCTATATTTATTACAACAGATCTGTAGCCACCTAGGATGTCACAGCTGAGTCTCTGCTCTACATCGTGGTCACTAGGACCTTGATAGCCACAGCAGGGATCAAACCCAGAGCTTCCTGCTCCGAAACCACAGCCCAAGCACTTGAGTGAAAGGAGAATCTCCACCTGCTGTCAGCATGCCGCACCACGTGCAGTTCCAGTTTTCACCAGTAAAGGGCAGTGCTGTACTTTTCTTTTTTAAGCCTGCACTTTTTTGAGTTGCTGCTAATGCAGCCAAGGAGAGCACTTCTCTCCCAGTGTTGTCAGTGGCCTCCTGAGTCACGAAAAGACCAGGACTGGCTGATGCACAATCCACATCCAGAGCTGCTTTTTGTCCTGGCCTCTGGACCTAGGTGCTGGATTTGCATGGGTTGTCTTCCCCCCCTCTCCCCGTTGGATCCTCAGCGGTGAGACCAGACTGTAATTGTGGGGTCAGTTATGGCCTGGGTGCAGTGTCAGGGAGGGCAGCCAGCAATGAATCAGGCTTCCTACCAAGCCAGGAGCTTGGGGCACACAAGGAAATGGGAAGTTTTCTATCCTTTTTATTTGATGTTTTTAATTTACATTACTGAGATCTGGGCGGAGGGGAGATAAAACTCTGTGTCACTGAAAACGCCAGAGATTATTGAACCCAAAGGGATTTCAACAGCCAAATTTGGCCAAGTCACATCCACTCTTGGGGCCTCTGTTTCCCCTCCCACCTTTTGTCTGTCTTGCCTCTGCAGGCTCTGAGCTCACTGGGACAAGCGCATCCTCTCCCGGTGTGTGCACATTCAGTGCCTAGCACAATGAGGCTGTGATCTCAGCTGGGGCCCAATAGTAAATCAGCTTCTCCCTCTGGATGCTGTTAGTGTCTTTTTCTGCATTTTAGCTTAGGCTGAGTAGTGAAACTAGCCTGGTTGGTTTTGCTCACTGTGGCAAGTCAGTTTCATGATCAGGTTTCCCCATCACTGAGGACATTCCCACATCCAAGCCATAGATAATAGAATATCCAGGTTGGAAGGGACCTCAGGAGGTCATCTAGTTCAACCCCCTGCTCAAAGCAGGACCAATCCCCAATTTTTGCCCCAGATCCCTAAATGGCCCCCTCAAGGATTGAACTCACAACCCTGGCTTAGCAAGCCAATGCTCAAACCACTGAGCTATCCCTCCCACCTAAAACTGGTGCTCCAGGTGCTTTGCCAGGGTGGGAGCCGGGGAGTGACGATCGCTAGCCCCATGCCACAGGTGTGGGAATGGAATGTGAAGTCACTTGCCCAGGGTCAGAGCAAGGCAATGCAGGGTGAGGATAGCACCCAGGTACCACAAGGCTGTTCCCAGTCCAGTAGGGAGCCATGTTTACATTAATTCTCCCCCCCACCCCCCGCTTTATTCTTTGCAGTAGCTGGGAGCTTCCAACTCCCTTTATGCCCTTTTAATTCATTCCCACCCCTGAGGCGTGAGCCCAGCATCTGTCTAAAGCCCCTTTGGCCTGGCTCCACACAGGGCTGCCAGGGCTCTCTGCCTCCTCCCTCACTGCTGTCTCCTCTTCATCCCGCCCAGGCAACTTGGAGCAGGACACGCACACAGCCACTGTGCTGAGCACTAGCCGCCTGCAGCTGGACCGCCTATGGCTGCGCCTGGCCAGGCCCGGAGCCCTGGAGAGGAAACTGAACCATCTGCAGCGGGAGGCAGAGCAGCAGCAGCAGAAAATCCAGGCATTCGAGCGCGACCTTCAGGAGATCAGAGCCGACAAGCTGAACCTGGAGGAGGTTCTACAGAGCCTGCCGGAGGGCTGCTCGAGCTGGCAGTGAGCGGGCCCCATGGACAACCCCCATTGCCCCCACCTCCACAAGGAACTGCAGAGCCATGGACATCCCCCAGCTCACCGACAAGCTCCTCAAACCTGACTTCCGCTCTTTATGCTGCCTTCCCACAGAACAGCGAGGCAAGGTCTATGTCTAAAGCTCTGGGACAAGGACCACAGCCCCCAGCAGGACTGCCAGTCCAAAGGGTAAAGCTTGTCCGTGCAGGAGCCAGAGCCGTCTTGGGAGCCAACCCCAGACTGTGGAACAAACTCCTGTAGGAACTAAGGACCATCCCCAGGCCAACCCACCTGCCGCTTCCAGTGCCAGGTGCGCTTTCCACTGGCCTTCGAAACACACACACACACACTCTCTCTCTCTCTCTCTCTCTGCTAGTCACATCACTCCATGCTCTACTGGGCTGTGCTCACACACCACGGGCTGGTGGACCACAGCGCACCCTGAATCGAATGGGAGAGCATCGAAGAAAGAGCTCGCGATGGGGGTGTGGGACTGAGAGAGGGCTCAGTGCTGCCCCCTATGGGGGAAGTACACAACTGCCTGCTCCATGGGTCCTGCGGTCACACCGGTGTTGGTTGTAATGGGCACCAGTGCAAGTGCAATGGCAGCCTTAACCTGGTCGAGGTGGAGGGGATAGGCCATGCCCTGCCTCTTGTGCTTTCACAGCTCTGCCAAGGTGGGACGGGTCCGTAGCAGCTCTGCTATTGGCATCCCCTGTGGCACAGCGTATTTCCGGGCACTCAGGGGATGTGAATGGCCCAACGCCATGGTCTCTGTGTAGATGGCACCATCTCACTCAATGTGTCGGGGGCGGGGGGGGGGGATTACTAGCCATGGCCTATGTTCGCACTTGCGGCTGCATCAGTGTCACCCCTGCTCTCAAGCTCAGCTTGGCTGCAGCCCGTAATTCCCAGCAGCTCGTTGGCCTCCCCTTGCCCTCCCTACCAGGAGGGCGAAGCAATGAAGAGCTGGGCAGTTGCCTTGGGCTTTGCAGCTGTGGTAGAGGGATCTGGCGTGACTGCTGACAAGTCCAGTGGCTAATGGCTAAAGATTGACTATAATTCCCAATAGATGGGATCCCTTGCAGGGAACGGCTACAGATAGAATGCTCCTCTGAAGTGGGCGCTGTTTTCCCCTTCCTCTAATGGGTTGGTCCAGCTTGGAGCCAAGCAGTACATTAGGTAAGAGAGATCTAGCCCCTTCTGCTCTCATTCACATTGGTTTTGCGGTAGCATAACTCCAGGGGAGTGACTCCTGATTTTCACTGGTGTAATTAAGATCATGCTAGGGGCCTGCTTCTGGTTTGCCTTTTAACCTGATTCTAATGTGCTTTGGTGCCATTCACACTATTAGAAACTGGTTTAGCTAGAGCCGCCTGTCAACCCCTTTTGCGAGGCTGCTGGAGTGGATTGTGGATCCCCCTCGCCCCACTGGCCCAGCTCTCTGGAAGTGACACAGAGCTCGTTCCTTTCCCAGAATACACCATCTTGTTCTCGCCTCTGCGCAAAAGTTGGCACCGGAGAAGAAAGCCCCAGCTGGGTGTTGTCAGACTCTTCCCCCTCTCCCTGCCCAAGGACAGCTCTGTGAAAGCACAACAGTTGTTGCAAAGCACAGAATGATTCTAGCTTGGCTGGGAGGCCTGGACACACAGCCACATATTTGCCTCCCTAGGAAAACAACTGGGCATCTTCAATCTGCACACACACTCGCTGCTGTTAGAGAAATGTCAAGCTGTTGCCACCTGCCCAGTGCTGAAGAAGACATGATTCACCCGCCTTCCCGGCCTCTTTAGAGACCTGTTTCCTTAGCTGATGCTATGTGCTTATAGCTGTATCCATTAAAAAAAATCTTAATATAATACATATGTTACATTCTGCTTGTAGTGCAGTTCCCGGGCTATAAAACAGCTGGCAGCTGTGTGTGTGTGTGGGAAAATACATGACATACCTCTAGCATCTGTCCTCCAGCAGGCTCTCAGAGCTCTGTAAAGGAAAGCCTTACAAGAATGACTTCACCTAACAGTGAAGTGCAGCTGCTTCTGGGGTGGAAAGTGGCAGCTGTTTAACAGCTCACAGTACAATGGCACAACAGTTTAGGAGAGGAAGTAAAAACCCCAGTAGCCAATTGAAACTGCAGGGGGAATTTAGGGAGGCAGAATGTGATTGGAGATTCTGGCCAGGACACTAGGGTTAACACACCCTGTTCTTGAAAAAAGTGTCTAGGATCTTTAATGACCATAAGGGTTTGGGAGCTCAGTTTCTTCTTTAGCACAGCACCACAGGGGGGCTGACTAATTACTGACTCAGACAATGCTACTGCTTCCACCATCCGGGTTCTTGTCGTTTCCCATTGATTCAATAGGCATCCTTGTGTTACTTTGCACCGTTCCTGGTTCTGTGTGCGTGTAGTGCACTAACAAGGCTAGGGCTGTATAGCCAGTCCCCAGTGGAGGTGTAGAAAGGAACAAACCCCCTCCTATGTTCCTAAAGACACTGCTATCAGCTGCAGAGCACCCCAGCAGCTCTCCCCTTAGCTTTAGAAAAAGGAGTCATGCAAATCCCAGTTCCTCCTGCTGATACTTCTGCGGGTTACATTTGCTCCATTCCTAGGAAGGCTGGTGCAGTTTGCAGGAAGTGATAACACATGTGTGTCCTGGACACATACCCAAGCCTGTTGGGAGAACAGAAGGCCCAAACTGTTAGTGTGAAGGGCAGGGTGGGCAAGGGACCGGAAGTAGGGTGATGTGTTGAGTGACAGAGATGGGCAGGGGGCGGGATGTTTGAAGGTAACACAGCACCAATTGATGACAAGTCCATCCAAAAGAGGCCCACTGGCCAAGATGTGGGGTTGTGGGGAGCAGGAGGTCGAGGGGAGAGGTGGATCTGTGAGTTAAAGATGGGCACTGAAGCTGTAGGAGTGGAGATTGTTCATAAAAAAAGCCATCACATGAGCAAAGCAGAGGGCCAAGGCCGGAGCCTTGTGGGGGCTGTTCCTGAAGAGGGGAGGACAGGGACCCACCGGATGAGATGCCAAAGGAATTAGCAGGAGAGGATGGAGCCATGCAAGTCAAGGGAGGGGCACATTTTCAGCAGGGAGGGTCTGAACAGCAGAGGTCTGTGAGGATGAGTATGGAACAGGGCCAGGAGGGAGGTTTAGCAAGAGCAGCATGAGTGAAGCGGAGCAGGAGGAAGCCAGACTGGAGAGAGTCAAGGTTGGAGGGATGCAGGCTAGCAGCTCTGTGGGTCGCTGTCAAATGTTCCAAGACCCAAACGCTCACTCCCACAAAGGGGATGGGTCTCTGTGTCTCTCCTGGGCAGGTACCAGTAACACTGTTTGCTTGTAAAAAGAAAAGGAGTACTTGTGGATACAGACTAACACGGCTGCTACTCTGAAACCTGTTTGCTCCTGCACCTCTCCTAGCAGCCCTGAACACTCCACACACACTCCAGTGATCCACGACACGCTGCAGGGTGCAACAGGGCATATTAAGGATCTGCTCGGGGACCATGCAACCCCAGTCCCTGAAGCTCCTCATGCTACTGCCCAGACTTGGCCCAGCATTCCCTGCGATCCCGAGGTGCCTGGCTCCCCCATACAAACCCCTCTCTCTAGCCTGCATTGGCTGGACGCAGCATCACACCCACACTGTGGACACTAGAGGGAGGCTTTTCCCTTCCCAATGCTTTCAGCCTGCTGTTAAAACCTAGTCGGTTCCAGTCAGTTTGATCCATGCGTGGGGCACAGCTCTGTTCGTGGGCAAAGACAGCATTAGCTAATCCTGAGCACCTATGGAATGGAATGGGAGGGAACAGGGTGAGAGCCCTAGTCTGGGACTTGGGAGGCCTGAGTTCAATACCCGCCGCTGGCACAGATTTCTGGTGGGGGTCTTGGGAAAGTCACTTAGTCCCAGATCTTCAAAGGTATTTAGACTCTTGACCTCCACTAAAATAGGATCTGGGCTTTAATCTCTCTCTGCCTCAGTTCTGCATCTCTAAATGGGGATGCCCAACATCACGGGGTGTTGGGAGGTGCTCAGATACTACCGTGAGCAAGGGTCACATAAGCACCTTGGATAGATAAGATCTACTTACCTACTCTCATAAGATGCAAGGCCCTCTGTGTGCAGGGCCTTTACTTCCTGGTGTGGCGGAATGAACAGGTGCCAGTATCTTGCAGAGGTCCGTTCTGAAAGGCTTGCTGGAAGCTGGGTGTTTCAAGGAGCTGTCTGAGAGGGGTGAGTCGGATGCCGACGTCAAGGGGGCAGCGTGGAGGAAGATGCAAAGACCAGACCAGGAGAGGGAGCAGATGCTAGAATAACTGAAAGTACGTGCAGGGTGGAGGTGCGGCCCTCAGCCCCTTGTCCCTGGACTTTAAATCCAAAAACAGGACACCTCTCCTGTTGTTTTTGGGCTTCCAGCTGGTGACTCAGACTTGGCTTCTCCAGGCAGCAGCCATTCCAAGGGACTCGCCCAAACTCTGATTGTTTCGTTTATTTTCTTTAATTAAAATAAACAGTATTGTTATTAGTGGGGATCTAGTGGTTATGAAAATGGGAGAGTGAAATGGGCTGGAATCCAGCATGGCGGACTAACCTGCAGGAAGGCGCTGGGCAAGATCCTCCCGACCCCACTATCTTTCCCCAGCTTTGCTGATGCACCTCAATCCTTACCACTGCACCCCCTGCTATCCCAGTTCTGCCCTCCTCTCCTAGCTGTACTGATGGCCATCTGCAGCAGTCCCTGATACCCCACTCCTGGCTCCTGCACAGCTTGACCCTTGTCTCCTCCTTTTGTTTCAGTTCTGAGCAAGTGAGGAAGAATCTTGCAATTGTGCCAGTTTGTTGTTTTTTTGTGATATGGACAAAGGACCACAAGGGAGCAGGCTGAGCTCCCCAAACTCATCTCACCAGTGACCAAACTGCTCTGGATTCCAGCACTCTGGGCCACCAGCCTCTTGTCCTCATGAGAATAATTTGTTTTCATTGGATGAAAATAAATCCGGATGAGAAGTCCCTGCATTCGGAGCTCGGGGGGGTTGAATCCTCTAGGGCTCAGACCCTACTACTCTGGCTGTTCTTTGGGGACACATATTGTGCTGGCCAAGCTGTTGGTGCTCCTGAGAAGCACAGCTCTGAGCAGAGCACAGGTAATAGGGGCTTGCTGAACTGCCATGAGGGAGCCCAGGGGCTGACCGAGAAAGAGCTGAGGGACAGAAGACATAGCCTCGTGCTCCGGGAGCAGCGGGACGCTCACCGCCTCGACTTCAAGACCACCGCAGACAATCACAGTTCGTACCAGTTGGTCTTTGCGTGACTCTGGAACCCAATTTGAGAAGAACAACGTTCCGCACACTGGCCATGATGGAGCCATTTGCCTAGTTGTGATGCTTGAATTGCACCTTGTTGCCATGCCTGGCACCGGGCTTCCAGCTGTTCGATGCGATTCTTCTCTAAGTTGTGGGCACTCACCCTTAGGGAAACGGTACAGCTTTCTAATATGCCATTGATAACAGGCTCATGTTTCGTACCTGCAGGACCACAGCATTATAGACTGTGAATTTTGTTGTAGACAGAGTCCATGTTGCTTCCAGATCCAGTGGTGGAGGCGACCATATGTGGTGCTGGCTTTCTTAATTCACAGATCCCTTTCGTGGTCAGCTGTGGCTTCCTTAGTCAACATGCAGCCAACACAGGTCAGTGTGTGGCTTGGAGCCACACTAAAATGGGAGGAGAGGTAGATATGCTGGAGGGTAGGGATAGGATACGGAGGGCCCTAGACAAATTAGAGGATTGGGACAAAAGAAATCTGATGAGGTTCAACAAGGACAAGTGCAGAGACCTGCACTTAGGACGGAAGAATCCCATGCACTGCTACAGACTAGGGACCGAATGGCTCGGCAGCAGCTCTGCAGAAAAGGACCAAAGGGTTACAGTGGACGAGAAGCTGGATATGAGTCAACAGTGTGCCCTTGTTGCCAAGAAGGCCAATGGCATTTTGGGATGTATATGTAGGGGCATTGCCAGCAGATCGAGGGACGTGATCGTTCCCCTCTATTCGACATTGGTGAGGCCTCATCTGGAGTACTGTGTCCAGTTTTGGGCCCCACACTACAAGAAGGATGTGGAAAAATTGGAAAGAGTCCAGCGGAGGGCAACAAAAATGATTAGGGGACTGGAACACACGAGTTATGAGGAGAGACTGAGGGAACTGGGATTGTTTAGCCTGCAGAAGAGAAGAATGAGGGGGGATTTGATAGCTGCTTTCAACTACCTGAAAGGGGGTTCCAAAGAGGATGGATCGAAACTATTCTCAGTGGTAGTGGATGACAGGACAAGGAGTAATGGTCTCAAGTTGCAGTGGGGGAGGTTTTGGTTGGATATTAGGAAAAACCTTTTCACTAGGAGAGTGGTGAAACACTGGAATGCGTTACCTAAGGAGGTGGTAGAATCTCCTTCCTTAGAAGTTTTTAAGGTCAGGCTTGACAAAGCCCTGGCTGGGATGATTTAGTTGGGGATTGGTCCTGCTTTGAGCAGGGGGTTGGACTAAATGATACCTGAGGTCCCTTCCAACCCTGATATTCTATGATTCTATGATCCTGGTGTCTTCCAAAGCTTATGGAGGGGTCTAGGTGAGGCGCTGGCTGGTGCATAACCTCAGTTTTCGCTGGGCTGATGGGGAGGCCAGCGTTATTAGCCCCTGCAGCAAAGCGGTTTGCGAGACCTTGTCAGTTTGCTGCTTCAGTCCAGGCCCAACCAGCCGTCTGCAGCGGTTCCTGAAAAGCCGGCGGCTGGCAGGGCCCGAGCCTTGGGCTGGCTAGAAACGCTCTCTGGAGCCCTGGCCCCTTCCAAGTGCCCGCTGTGGGCGCTCTGCAGAACCGACTCCAGGAGGAGGGGCGGGGGAGGGAAGCAAGGGAAGGGTTAACCCCTGCCTGGCTCCGGCAGCGGGCAGTGCCTGGCCGGTGCATGCTTTTGCCTCTTCCAGCAGAGGGGCCGCTGAGTCACCAGGGCCCCGCTTGGTGAATGGCTGCGCTCAAGAGGGGCTGGGCTGCCCTTCCGCTCCCGGCTCGCAGCTCGTCCCGCTCCGCAGTGCAGCCAGCCCGGCCGGCGGGAGGGCGCGGGGCAGCTCAGCATGGCCGTGACCCTCAACAGCCGCTTCCAAGGTAAGCGCGCCCCGAGCCCGCGCAGCCCCCTGCGCTGCCCGCTGCGCTGCCCGGCCCCCGCCCCACCCCGCTAATGCCCCTCTCTTCCCGGCGCAGGAGGCAAAGCCTACGGGCAGCGGAGAGCGCAGCAGGAGGGGCGGCTGGAGGAGATCAACAAGGTAGGAGGCGAGCGGGCGGGGGGCGCCGGCCAGGACGGAGCCGGGCGCGCTGGAGAAGCTGGGTGCACGGGGCGGGGGGGGACCTGGCCAGAGCGTCCATCCGGCGCCCCTCGGGCTGGGGAGCTGGATTGCGAAGGGGCTTTGGGAAGGCGAGCTGCTCGGGGGGGGGGTCCTCCCCTGTGGGTGCTGGTTTGCCAGGGTCTGAGCTGCTCGCTCCTACCTGCGGCTGCTGGGAAGGGGGCCGGGGGGTTGCGGTCCCAGCCGCCTCTGCTCCGGCTCCCCCCAGCTGGGGCCGGGACAGGCCGCCCCGCAGCTCCACGTGGCTGGCGGGAGCCAGAAGTTCCTGCCGCCCTGCGATTTCCGACACACGTCGCACGCGGCTCAACCTGCGTCCAGCCCAGGTCTCCCACGTGTGAACTGGGGAAAGGGGCCAAGTCTTGGCTTCTGGCGTGGGTGTGTTTTGGGGGCATAGGTGTGTCTAGGTGCTTGCGCCACCCCTATCACACCCCCTGCCAGGCAGGGCCTAGCTAGCCACAGCTGACCTCTGGGGAAACTGAGGCACGGACCAATGATGTCACTTGCCAAAGTTGGGATGGGAAAGCCTGAACTTCAGTTCAGGACTCTACCCACAGGGACACGCTCCCCTACCTCAGTTACCCCGCTCTCTAGTAAAATCTGCTGAAGAGCCTCCTCCTAAAGCAATTCTAATGTGCCTCCCTCCAGCCTTGAGCTCATCCAGTGAGCCGTGCTAGGTGGGGGCCAGCGTGTTAGGGGTAAGGATGGATGATTTGTGTTTCTTCACTGAAAAGTTTTGAAATCCCCCTTTCCCCCTCCCCCATCAGATTCTCAGCTTGACACAACAATCAAACATGCACCGTTTCTTAAGACACCTTTTGTTAGCCGGAGTGACCATGGTCAGTGGCGTTGTGTAGTGAAGGTCCTAGATCTGGCTCAGTCCTCCTCTTCTTCCCCCCCCCCCCAAAAAAAACAAACCCAAAAAACAAAACAAAACAAAACACCTTTCCAAGCGTGTCACTAAAGCCCTCCAGCTCCTAAACTGCGCTGCAAGTGAGACCACCGCCTGTGCCCGGTGGGGAGAGCTGTCTGCAGACAAAGCCTGGGTGTCTCCCAGTGTAAATGGCAGCTGATCCCTTGGCTTGTGCCCTGTTTCGTCTCCCTTGTGGAGCAGATTGAAATGGTTAGGAGCTAGTTAAAGCTGAATCCTTCAGCTAGAAGCCCAAAAGCGACGAGAAATCGGCGTGAACTAAGGGTCTGTGTAGAGAGCTGGGAGGGGAAGACGAAGGCGTTTGCAGGGGAAGGAGGCTGCGGGGGAAGAATCCATATGAGGGGGGCTGCATGGAGATCCGAGTTGGAGTGTTGGCTGGCAGGAGGGGTCTATGAAGGGGCACTGTTTTGAGGTGGGGTGTGTGGAAAGACTAAAGTGTCTGTGGGGCCAGGCCCTAGTTAGTCTTAATTCCCACTGGGTTCTTCATGTAACTGCCTCCTGTCTGGTGTCTGGCTTGCTTCCCCCAGCCCCAAATGGGAATAGACCTGCTGACCTACTCTCATGGCTCGAGGGACCCAGTCCTGCCCCAGCAAGGAGAGCCCCATCCCCACGGGCTGGATCTGTGACTCTGGTATTAGGGGGCCATAGTAGTGAGTGAGGTGCCCAGCTGTCCTTCTGAGTGCTTCAGTTCCATTTCCCAGTGCACGTAGGGATCTTCAGAGACTATGGAAACTTGTGGACAGGTGAAGGAGGGTGTCTCCCCAGCCTGCCATAGGGTGGGATGGGGAGGTGTCCAAAGCGGAGAGGTAGCTGGATAGAGCCATATGGGTGTTCGCTGGCAGAGGGCCCAACAAAACAGAGCTGCCCCTTTGAGCCTCACAGAGCCCCTGGGTGTGCTCTGCAGGCTGGGCAAGGTTCATACATCATGGGACCATTTGGCAGGATGATGGGAATGAGCAGCCAGGCCTGGTCCCTTCCCAGCAGCTTCCCACTCCTGTCCTAGTTGCATAGCTCAGATCTGAGGTTATGTTTGAATAATCCAACCAGACTGAACCAGGACCGGAGCAGAGGGGCCCGTGAAGGTAAAACAAGTGTAAACGGCCCTCTTCCCCACAGACCTCAGTGCTGCTGTGGCTTCAACAGGGGCAGCAGCAAACCCTGAGGTATGCAGTAATGCTTCCCCATAAACCACAGTGGTGCTGTGCAGGGAGTGTGGCTGGCCTGAGAAGAGGGCAGGGGTGTGGCAGCCAGGAAGGAATGGAGCTGGCCTGAGCCTGGGGTGGAGATTGGTCTGGTGTGGGGCAGGAATGGGTGGCTGGGGCAGGACGGCAAGGTGAGGAATGGGGAATCTGTATTACGTCCACAGCCACTGGCCGTGAGTCTAGCGTTGTGTCCCCTCGGGCCCTGTGGTGCTGAGGCAAAGGAATGCCTTCAGGGGGCCGGTCTCCGACAGCTGAGAGATCAGAGGTACATTCAGTGGGAGGGATGGGGTGGAGGTGGGTGCCTTTTTCCTCTCCTTCAGTGGGCTCCCTGCACACTCTTCTGGCCTGATCCAACCTGTGCTGGGCACATGGCTGGTGCCAGGCGGGCACTTTGAGAGAGGCCCCATTGCACTCTACCCTGAAACTTAGGCCTGTTTTCTCCACAGCCAGTGGCCCTTGGAGGAGCACTTCCGCTGCAGGAGGTTAGGGCAGGAGACTGCAGGACAGCAAAGCTGGATCTACACAGGGGCTGTCTCTTGACAGCAACCCCCGAGCTAGCGGGCTCTTCCCCTTCCTCACTACAAGGTGAGGACTGAAATCGTGTGTGTGGCTAAGGGCTGGGCCTCTGCCAGGGACCGTTGTGTGCCAGTGGATGCTTTGTGGCCAGCTGCCATAACGGTCCCTGCAGGAGCGCGCCCTGGGAAGAATAGGAGCTATTGTTCTTGGGAAGGGCTTTCAACTTTCACCCCAGCCTGTACCGAGCTGTTCTGATTTCCTCTCCCAGGAGTGCACAGTTTCTGCCTCTTGTGAAGGCTGACTTGGGTCTTTTCTCCATGCTCTGTGTAGCCAGTGGGTGAGCTCAGTGGTGGGGCCTCCGGACGTCCTGCAGACCTTGGCAGGGGGCTGGAGGGAGGAACAGCAAATCAAGGATTAGAGGGTTCAAGGGACCGTTAGGGTAAATGCCCTTGGTACCAGGGCTGGATGAGGTCCCTTTCCCTGGTGCAGTACAGAGGAGGCCCCTGGGCTGGAGGGGGAAACCTTCTCCTGTCCCAGAGACTAGGATACAAGATGGGTCCATCTTCCCCCCCCCCCACCTCTCTCCTGTCTTCCGTGCCCATGCCATGGACAGTAAGTGCCTTAATCTCTCAGGGGAGGTGCTTCATGGAGGAAGGGGAGTTGGGATGGTAAGTGCTGGCAATAGGAAGCTGGCTGGGTTAATTCTGGGTGGCTTTGGCACTTTACCAGACTTCCTGCTGTTCCACCTGTCAGGAGGCCCATAACGAGTGGGCTGGAGGCTAGGAAGAGAAGAGGGTGTGGGGTGAAGGGGCACGTCCATGAAGGGTCTCAAAGGCTGTGGGGGCGTGTAATGGATTCTGAGATGGACAAAAGCCAGTGAAGGCTTCAGGGAGGAGGGTGACAACATCTGGAGCTCATCCAGGCCAGCACCTTCCATCTGAGCATCTCTTGAAAAGGCTGATGAACCTTCCCAACCCCCATGGGGATGGGGAGTGTCATCTCCATATTACAGGTGGAGAAACTGAGGCGCAGAGGGGAAATGACTTGCCCAAGGTCACAGAGCAAGCCTGTGGCATAACCTGGAGTAGAACTGAGGTGCCCCAATCCCAATCTCTTGCCCTCACTGTGTGCCAATGTATTGCACTTGGTGGGTTTCTCTTCTGGGTATGGATGAGAGCAGCCAGGATCTCTTGGACTGACTGAGCCCTGTAGAGTTGGGACCTCTGGAGACCACAGAGGAGGGGATTGGAGAGGACTTGAACCAGTGAGAGGCCTGAATAAGAGAGCACCTGGCAGAGGAGAGGTAGACACAGTGTCTGATGTGGGGGTGATTTAAGAGTGAGATACCAGGGCAGCTTACAGGGCTGGGAGATGTGGAGACTAGAGAGATTGGGGTCAGTTCTAGCACTGCCTAATATCCAGGGGCAACTGCGAGATTTGGGGCTAAGGCGGCTGAGGAAAGAGCTACGTTCTGCTCTCTAACCTCCCCCAATCGCACCTGGAAGTGTCAAGGGCCAGGACTCTGGAAAGCTGCTCTTCCCAGAACCCTCTGACACTTTGAGCTGGGGTAGTTTCAGCCCATTGCACTGAGTGGGAACGTTCTTATGACTTGTGCCACCCTCATTCTGCGGCAGGAGTCTCCTTGTAGTGGGGTTTGGGTGTCTGAAATGCAACGAGCTTGGATTTCCTTGGAGAGCTACTTAATGCCCTTGCTGGCTTCTCCCCCCCCACTTTAACACCTCTCCTGGGCCTGAGTGTTAGGGTGTGCTGCCCTGAGTGTTAGGGGTGCGTGTTCTGTGCACACAACTGCTGCATGAAACAGGCTGCAAACAGCCTGCAAATACTGCGGGATTAATGGGCTGGAACAGCTGCGGACAGTTAACCCTGCTCTGCTCTTCTTGACCAGCCTCTGTACTTCCTCTCTTCACTGAGGGTGAGGTAGGATAGTTGTTTTTTGCCTTTTTAAAAATCTGATCAGCTGTGCAACTGCAGAGATTTAAACCTCTCCAAATCCTCCCAACTGTAACATAGCTGGCATACCAGGCTGTGCAGATGGCATGGCGGGGTCGCCCTCGAGAGCCAGCCCGGACCGTATATGGAAAAGGAGAAACTTTCTCCAACTTTTTCTGAGGGGATTTTCCAGCCTGCAAAATCCCCAGGGCTGCAAACAAGCTCCATTAAGCAGGATAGAGATCTGTTAGGAGCACCTATCCTCACTCCCTAGCAGGCTTGGGGAGAACAGTCAGGGATGCCACCTGGGAAGCTAACAGCTGGTCCCCTCTGGACTCTGCTGTCAGAAGCTGAAATGGTGCACTTAGTACTCTCCTGACTCCTGTGTGGATAAGGACCTCTGGCAGGAAGCCATTCCCCACTGCTGCCTCCTGACTGCCAAAGGGCATTGAAGCTATCCTTTCCAATGTGTTTCTTTCTTAGGGGACTGCTTTAGGGACTTTGACAAAAATGCCCCAGTTGAGGTCCCTGCTTCAAGGGGCAGTCTCAGCAGAGCCTAAGAATTCAATGGCCCGTTGTGACAGGCCCAGTGATGGGCACGCTACAAACACTATAAATGCTATAGGTAGATGGGCCTGCCCCTCATGAGGGACAGGCTCCTGTCTCCACTGCAGTTGGAGGTGTGATTGCAGCATGCGTAGGTTTGATTTCGCTTCGGTACCAATAGCAGTGAAGCCATAGCAGCGTGGACTTCCGCAAGAGCTAGCCACCCCAGTACACACCCAGGGTCCTGGGCAGGCTTGCACCATGCATGCTGCGGTGGCTTTGCTGCTCTTGGTTCCTGAACTAGGTAGCTCTCCACATGCTGCAATCATACCTCCATACCCTGAAAGGTCCAGGTGGGTTAGTGGGGTGGGGCTGAGGGGGTCTGTGCTTTTGCTACCCCAGTTGTATTGCAGTTAGAGAGGGCTTATGCATCCAAGTCCATATGCCTAAAGAAGATGTCCTCTAACCAAGAGTAGCTCCGTCTAATCTGTGCACTCGGTGTGTCTCATTTGTGCACTTCTGCATAGTAATAAGATGCTAGATAGGCAACTAGGCCCCTAAAAGCTGGAGCCCCAGCAGAGGGCTCTGGGAGCAACCTTAACCGCTAGAGCAGAGCCCAAGTCGCCAGACCCTGGGGGTGGAATTCCTCTGTGATATTGTTAATGCCTGTTGTTCTTATCACAGTGGCTACAAACAGGAATTGTATACAGTGTTGAGGGTGGAATGTTTCCATTTGAAATGTCTTCCTTGTTGCTTTGCACATTCCAGACCAGGCCCCGTGAGGGCTGCTGGGCTGTGACTCTCTCCCCCGGCTGATGAAATGCATTCCCCCCCCACTTCCCCGGTCCCAACTTCTTGTAGCAAGAGAACTGGCTGCTGACATCAAGATAGCTGAATACCTGCTGGGTCAGTGCCACCTGCTCTTATGTGTTGGCATCTGGGCACCTTCCCTGGCAACTTATAGCTGGCCTAGGGCAGCAGGAGTTGATGTCCTCCCATCCTAAATGCCTCTCCTTTTTCACCACCCCTCCATTCTGTGAGAAAAATATACCCACTGCTCTGCTCAGCATGTTCCGGCAGTAAGTCGTGGGACTGGGAGTCAGGCCCTGGTTCTGTACTGGCTCTTCCACTCCCTCCTCTTGTGACGTTAGACAGGTCACTTCTGCAGAGATTGTTTATACCCATAATAACCCTCCCTCCCAACACAGGTTCACTCTGTAGCCTGCGAGTCTGCCACCGTGCCCCATGAGCTCTACAGAGGGTGGGCAGATGGTGTATGGGGATAGTGTGCTGCTGGAGTTCTGGATGAGATACGAAGCCAAGGGCATGACCACTTGTGTCCCTCACCGCTCCCCTGAGACTCTCTCTACGTATAGAACGCTAACCCTGATGACCTGGCTGAATTCCACCTTGAGTAATGGCATTCTGCCGCCCAAAACTCCCCTTGCACTTTCAGCTGGGTTCCAGGGCTGAACATAGTATTGAACTGGAGAGTGATACTCTTTGCTGGATCATTTTTTCTATTCAAGTGTGGTTCAAAGGGAACCAGACTGGTTTACGTGGGTGAGGGGAAGGATCTGGGTGTGTTGCTTAGACCAGCTGTTTAAATTCTCAAGTGGAGGTGCTGTTGTGGTAACAGATGCTAATGCAACACTAGGCTGTATCAGGCAGCGTATGTTACACAAGCCTAAGGATACTGTGCTTTTGCCACCTTTAGAGCAGTGTTCAGATCTGGTCACTGTAAAGAAAGGTCAGGTTAAGTTGCAGAGAGCATGGTTGGGAGCAGGGGTGGTGGTAAATGGAACAGGCAGGCTTGTGCATGAGGAGAACCTGAATAAAGTGTGGCTCGCTGGTGGTGAGAGAATGATCCAGCGGTAACATGACTGAAATCTTTAGTGAGGGGCTTTTACACAGCAGAGCTGCTTGATCTCTCTGAGGTTGCTTGAGAGACCAGAGCTAAGGGATGTCATTCTGTTCTGTGTTGGTTCTTACACTCTGCTCATCACCATAAAATCTGAGCACCGTCGAGAGGTATATTAAGCAATAACTAATTAATTAGCAAGAGTTGAGAGGGACCCTATTAGAGATGGGGCTATTTAACAGAATGCAGATTTGGATCCAGACTTCACCACTATGTACCTCAGTTTCCCAGTCATTAGGTGAGGATAACGATACTGACCTGCTTGGAGAGGCGCTGATGAAAAGCACGGTGTGAGAGCGAGGTGTTACTATTCAGCCCTAGTGTGCTGATCCAGGCCTGTCTCTGTGCTATAAGTAAGAATGCCAGGAGCTGTTTGTACAGAGCGGGGATGGGGTGGGCTCTGAGAGGGAGGAGGCAAGTATGGTAGGATTTTTTTTAAAAATGACTGCAATTGAATCATGTAGATGGGTTCTTGGTCAGCTCTGTGCTGGGGAAGAGCCAGCAGTGCATTTGGGGGTTTCCCCAGTGTGACCCACGGACCTCTTGGTGCCAGCTGGCAGAGGGCACAGGAGTGCATAGAGTTTTACAGGCATCTGCTGGGCTGGATATATGCATAATAATTCACTAAAGGGTGGCATGTGAAGTCTCTATTGAAAGCCAGCAGCCACTTGGTTACCATAATCACTGTGACAAGTGTGTATGGGTAATATTGAAGGAGTTAGGTTTCTATGCTGAGAATTATGTTCTTAAGGCAGGTGACCAGGAGGGGACAAACTTCGAACATTCTTACGGCAGGGGGTAACGTGTCCGGTCTCCTGTGTGTTGTATGTCTCACAGTGGAGGCTGGTTTGCATCCTGAGCCAAATGCTAATCAAGAGGTTGCAAAAACCTTCAAGAGAGGAAATTTGCAGAAAGAAATAAACATCAGGAGGCGGCCCTGCTTACAAGTAAACCCAATGGGTTGTTGGGTTATAATGGGACACAGAGGTAGGTAGACCCTGGATATTTCCTTGGGAGGGGGGCAAGCTGATAGAATGACTTGTCTCACAAATAGAAGATCACAGCCAAACCTGGCTGTAAAATACTGAAAGGGCTTGGGCTGAGATTTGCTCCAGATAGAAGACATGACAGTAACTGGTGCAGTAAGTCTAGGTTGTCAAATGCGTGTTCTGATTTTGTTTTATATGTAACTGTCTATTTCCAATATTTCTACTTGCTATCTCTTGAACCTCTACACGTTGTTAAATAGACTTTTACTTGATTTCACTATCAGCCTATCTAAGTGCTGTGTGTGAAGCAGAGCAATGATCTGAGAGGTAACAGGGAAGCTGGGGTGCACTGTTTCTTTGGAAGCAGTGAATCTGCGAATACTGGGAGTGTCCAGTGGATCAGGGACTGGGAGCTCTGGGAGTCGCTTGGAGGGCTCAGGGGTTGGAGTGTGCCTATCACTAACCGGTTGAGAGACAGCGGGGCCTGCAGAGGCCTAGTGGGCAGTGCTTGTGTTGCCTGTGGCCGGTGCAGTCATGGAGCTGACCTCCGATAGGTGGTAGCAAAGTGCTTCTCAGCCCTGGGAAGCATCACATCCCGCCCCTCCCACCATCCATGCTGGCCACTGCTTTGGGTGTGGCTGACTGGTTGTTTTCTCTCTTCTGAAACAGGTGTCAAATGTACTTAAAGCCCTAAAATCTCCAGACTAGAGATGGCTGAGTCAGCACCTGATGGTCCCAGAGCTATAGGCGGAGACTTTCTGAGCCACCTCAGGGGTCCAGCAGCCTGGTTCCTATTTTGTTAGCAGTAAAGGCTGTGTCCAGCAGGGTTGTAGGAAAGAACATGCAAGTTTCCAGTAATGTTAGTGACGACTGGGCATCCCAATACCTTAAGGCCAGGGGCCGCTTCTGCTACTCCCATGCGTTGCAGACACAAACTGTGTAGCCATGAATGTATGGAGTGTGCAGCAGCCTCAGCCCACTGCCCCTCAATCCCTTGGAGGGTCCTTGCCCCATACAAGCAAAAAAATAAACGGCAGCTGTTAATGATTGCTGCAGAGAAGAATGCTGAACACGGACCAAGTGACTAAATTCCTGGACGTTGGGTGGACATGGGAAGCTGGAAAAGAAGCGGAAGACCCTGCAGTTTGCAGCTGCAGGGAGTATATTGCCAGCAGAGGTTCGCTGGAGGGGCACAGCGGTGGAGCTTGCTGTCCAGATCCTGCTGTGTGCTGGAGCTCCAGGCTCTTCACCTTGCAGTGCTAAGGCACTTTAATAATAAAGCCGTGAGATGATGGCAGTGGAGCCTGGAGACATCTGCAAGTGGATGAGCAGAACTGACAGGCATGCCACTCCTCCAGCACTTGGGAGAACCTGTTTCCTGTCTCAGTGCATCAGAGGCACTAGCTGTGTCTCGCTAGTAAAAGGTCCTCTTAACTTAGTATCCAGTGTGCACCACATCCTGAGTGAATCCAGGAGCTTCAAAGCCCTGAGAGAACTGTGCTGGCTCTAAAGAACCAAAAGCCATTGGTGTGTATGCATAGAGGAGAGAGAGGTGAGGGGGTTGGAGTCTCTCATCTGCTACCTCAGACTCTATATGGCTATATCAGGAACACTCTTATAGTGTTTGCCTATGGACAGAACTGAAAGGAATCCCCCGGCATTGCCGCTAGAACAGTCCCGGAGTTGCTGGTGCAATGAAGGTGTTGTCATTAAGAAATCTCCAGGCACTGTGATTCCCTCTTGGTTCCCTAGGATTCTCACTATAAGGGTGGGGGCAGGAACTGACTCATTTTAGATCTCTCCTGGCACTGATGATATTCAGCTTTGTAAACAGCATCTGTTTTTGACTTTTGGCAGTTAATTCCCCTCTTGGGTATTTATCTAGTCAAACACACATCCCATCTTAGACTTGCCCTAGGAGTTTTGAGGAGCTTTGCCTTGTGTTTTTAACTTTTGGGACTTTTCTGCCCCTATTAGGAATTTCTCTGTGACCCCAAGTTCAGTGATGAAGAAGATCTGGAGGAGAAACTTGCGGTGTTCAAAGGTGAGACTTAGCTGCCGCTCTCTGTCCCCTTTCACCTGTACTCTGTGTGCCAAGGGTAGCCTTTTCCCAGAAGCTAGGAACAGCCAGACTGTAGAACTCGCTGCCAGAAGAGATAAGTGACTAAACTGAGATAACAGCCTCCTCACGTTTCAGACTAAGCGCTAACCTTCACTGTGACTTGTTTTCCCACAATGAGTCTTCACACACAGACACACACCCTCAAGTGGTCCCTCCGCAGGCACCTCTCACACAACTTTGGCAAAATAGTTACTCCTCTAAGGGCAGCTCTGCGCTCAAACATGTGTTCCTGTTTTCCAGCAACAGCACAGCTGCCATGCTAGCAATGGCTGCACCATTGCTTGAAAACAAATACAGAATCTTCCAGTGCAGGCAAGGCCCTAGAGGGTGAGAAGGGGAGGAGAGAAAAAGTATTTCGATAGATCCTAGGAGATACTGAGCCAATAAAGTGATTGTAGCCATATAAGCACCTAGATTGATTGGACAAGTGAGTAGAAGCCTCTGCTACAAAGTTGGGCTCCAAACTTCCTCAGAATTGGAGGGTCTTGGGATCCCTGTTTAGGCCACTTGTCCCTCTTGTCTTTCCTAACACGCTATAGATTGCCGTCCAGCCCAACCCATTCCCTCCCAGACCCCTTCTCCTAGTCCAGTCCATATTGATGGAGTTTAGAGGTGTGCCCCATCTTCATTTTCCACCCAAAACTCTCCTGTTCCTAGATCTGGGGTTTTGGTTTAGGCCTGGAATGGTGTTTTTTTTTCTTTTCTTTTTGTGGTGGGGAGGAGGGCAGCACAAAGCATGGATCTGCATGTGGGGCTCTCTGGGTGAGGGGTTTGGGCCCGTTTTGGGTGGGGCAAGTCTCACGCTGAGCTGTCTTGGCTGCCTCTGTTTCTCAACAGGCCGTTAGAATCATAGAATATCAGAGTTGGAAGGGACCTCAGGAGGTCATCTTGTCCAACCCCCTGCTCAAAGCAGGACCAATCCTCAATTTTTGCCCCAGATCCCTAAATGGCCCCCTCAAGGATTGAACTCACAACGCTGGGTTTAGCAGGCCAATGCTCAAACCTTAGGGGATGTCTGTGTTGCAGCTGGGAGGGGGATTCCCAGAGGGGGTAGACAGACTCTCACTCTAGCTCCATTCGAACTAGCACACCAAAAATAGCAGCATGTCCGGCGGCTCAGGCTAGCCACCAGGCTCCAAGACTGCCCGATCCCCTAGATCCGAGCTCCGGTGGCTAACCTGAGCTGCTGCCCATGCCGAGCAGAGCTAGTGCAAGTCTGGCTCCCCGCACTGGGACTCGCACCTTCCAGCTGCAGTGTAGACAAACCCTTAAAGACCCTGCCCTGGGAAAACATGCCTTCTGTGCCATACTCCCCTTGGTCGTCTGTCCTCACGCACACACGGCTCCTCAGCAAATAGGGGCCCATCTTTAGGGGCCCTGGGGCAGCTGCCTAACCTGCTTCCATTCCAGGCATTGGCTGCTTTTGACTTTGATCTCAGCCCTGGAGGGTGCTGGCTGGTGCCTTGCCCAGTGGAGAGTGAGGGAACTGGATGTCTCCAATTTCCCCCGGTTCTCCCTCCCTCCCACCCACTCCCATCACCTGCCTCTCCTTCCATTTTTGCTGAAACCCTGAATTATTTTCCCTCTGAATTGGGCTTTCTTCAAACATTGTGACTGTGGGTCACAGCCGCAGAACTCCCTGTAACAGGAGGCCTCGGCATCTCCTCCCCCCCCGCCTTGTGCATTTGTCTCCATGGCTCGATGGCCTGTTCTGTGGGAGTCCCGCTCCCTGCCGCCAACACCTCCTCCAGCTTCTCCCAACAATCGGCGCATTGTGTGTCCCCCTCGCCCAGCTGAGCCAGAGAGTCTCAGGAGCCCCTGTGCAGAAGCGGTGTTTGTGTGAATGCGCTGGGGTTAGCAGGGCAGGATTTCACCCCATTGAATCCCGGCAGCATAGGATGAAAGAGAAACATGAACGTGTAGGCTCAGGCTCAGAGCGCCATGGTATAAAGCTGCCTCTGTTCTCTGCACTGCCTGTCAAACATTCTCAGAGGAACAGAGAAAATAACACACACACTGCGCACAGCAGACATGCAGTGGGGGACACGTTTCAGATTCGTATGCTGGGAGGAGTGACCCCAGTGCTTGAGCCTGGCCAAGTGACTCAGAGCCACAAAGAAGGGCGCTCCAAGTAGAGAATTAAACCTGCCTCTTGTCCCAAGAGCTGCTGTCCTAGTCCCTTGCTGCTCTCTGTACCTCTGGCCCACCTGCCAGTCACAAGCTATTCCCCCGACAAGCCCAGGATTTCTGTTGGCGACTGAAAGGGGGCTTGCTGACGAGACATTTGTCAAGGTGGAAATTCCCTCCTGCAGCTGGTCCTCTGCTGCTCAGCCATAGGGGCAGTTCTAGCATCATGCCCTGCCCTGTGCTTGGTTAGGCCTCTTGCCCTGAGCTGAGCCACAGGGCAATGTAAACAGAGGCAGCTATTTACCTGTTGCTGGTAGAACAAGGACATGGCACAATGAGCAATTAAACTGCAATTTGCCCGTAGAACAAGGAAATACTGTGATGGAGCTGGGACTTCCCTGTGCCGCTATAAATGACCTTGCTTAATGTTACAAAAATAAGGTGGAGAAGAGAGGGAATTTCTTAATATAGTGCCCACCACAGTGGTATCAGGGCATTGCTTAGAGCTTAGGGGCAGAAGAATGTAGCTTTGTCCATCCAGGAGTGTCCTCCTGAGCCTGGTACTGTAAAGCACAACAATACTCTGAAATAACAAGGAGTCCAGTGGCACCTTAAAGGCTATCAGATTTATTTGGGCATAAGCTTTCATGGGTAAAAACTCCACTTCTTCAGATGCATGGAGTGAAAATTACAGATGCAGGCATAAATATACTGACACATGAAGAGAAGGGAGTTACCTTACAAGTCTTTGTGGATACAGACTAATACGGCTACCCCTCTAATACTCTGAAATGATGCTGATTAATAAGGAGCAGTATCCAGCACTTGCCCAGGGGCTTTGCTGGCATGGGGAGACAATAACACAGCCTCTTCCCACTAGGAATAGCGCACCGCGTAATGGGAATGCTTGTGGAGCTAACTACATGGTAGCAACTTAAATGGTATTAGACATAGGCTGTTTTTCATAATAGAAAGTTATTGTAACGCATCTGTAGCCCTCTTATGCGTCAATTATTGCCATGCTGCAGACTATAGCAACTTGGAATTTCAAGTTGCCAGGAGCAACAGAATCTTCTGACCCAAACCAGACTCCTACCACTTGAGCTCGAGGAGAATCTCCTTTTAGAGGTTAGCAGTATAGGGCCATGGACATAAAGATGAGTTCTGATTCTAGCTGCTAGAGGAAAATTGTGCATATACACAATAGCCAGTTCATTATACCAAGTGCCAAACAGTGGGTTTCAGTGGAATGCCTTTTCTGAAAAGTAAATATCCAGCTCTCCGTGCAGTAAGCCATCCCAAGCTGTACACTGTCTTGACTCTCCTGATTCTTTAGGTGTGTCAAAGGACACAATTTCTTCCCTCACTAGTTTTCCAACCATCCCTGCCCATTGTGCCTTAGTGTTTAAATCCAGAGTGAAGGCTGTCATTCAACCATCCAGTGGCTAGTTAGCTGACAGCTTGGGGCTAAATCAAAGAATTTGTGGCCCAATACATCTGCCTTGCACTGATCTTTCAGGAAACAGGATCATTTACCACATCAAACCAGTTATCCATCTACTCTAGAAACCAGATCAGCCAAGTAAAATACAGCAAGGCTCTGTCACATGAGGAGATACAGGCCTGCTGCACTACCCAGTGTGGAAAATACACAGTTCGCTAATGAGTGGTACGTGTTGCCCAGGTGCATTGCATGCACGGAGCTCCCATTAGCACTAACGAGCCCTATGCATTCACCCAGGGGCGACCCTGTCACAGTTCTGAATGGGGGGCTGTGGCACTAATTGGCACCTCTGAACTGGCATTTGGCCTAATTGGTTCTTAGTCCATCAAAAAGGCTTTTGTATCTTCAAAGCCCCTTTATGTGACCTGAGATCAGGTTCAATTGCAGAACCCCTGGCCCAGTTCTCACTCATGTCGTATATGATGTCTCCCATGGATCAGCGAATTCTGAAAGGCGTGTCTCTGCTGGTAATAGACGTGGTGCCTCAAAGTTTAAAAAAAATGCACTCTTTGAAAATCTATTCAGTGCATGTTGTGTAATGGTTGCTAATGGCTGATCTCTCTCTGGTGATGGTGCTGCCTTTAAGTGGTGGGGCTAAAAATTTCTTGAAGAAAGAGCACTATCCTGTAAGAGCCGCTGTGCCTCGAAGAGGGGATAAATTCATGACATGGGCAGGCCTGCCTGGATCTCTTGTCTCCCGGTGAATCCTATGGACAGGTTACCCCACCCAGTGGAGCAGTGCCCCTTCCAAGTCATCAAGAAATCAGACCTAAGCGACTGGGGAAAAATCAGCCCTTTACCTGTGCAATACTGTATTAATGTAAATCCCTCCTTCATACCACAATGTCCTCATCCGTATCTCGTTACCTTGGTCTGCCACTGGCCACTGCTTTGTACCATGTCTCTTTCTTTCCTTTCCCTGTAGGAAAGGAACCACGACGGAAGTCATTACTGAGCTTTAGAGCCCGTTGAGCCTGCTTTCAAGGCTGGGCACTAACCCCAAGAGCTTGGACATTTGTGTCCCTGTGTGACCACCCCGTGGTGGTATTAGGCACGTCACTCTTTGTATTCCAGTAGCAGTCGGAGCCCCCACAGCTGAGATCAAGGCCCCATGGTGCTAGGTGCTATATGTACACAGTCAGAGGCATTCCCTGCCCTGAAGACTTTACAGTCTGACTAGGCAGATGGGTCTCAGGTGGCAAGGGAGACACAGGCACAGAGAAAAATAACTTTCCTGAGGTCCCATAACAGATCATTGTAGAACCAGGACTAGAAGTCAGGTCTCCTGACTCCCAGCTCAGTGCTGTATGCAGTAGGCCTCACCATCTTGCGTCCTCCCCTACCCACACACAATAGTGCAACTGTTAGGCATTTTGGGGTGTGGGGTTTTTTTGCCTTCCTCTGAAAGGCTTGGTTGTTGCCAGTTTCCGAAGAGTCATGTGGTGCAAGACTAGCTGGCAAATGATCCATTCCGGTATAACCACCCTGTGTGTTTCATTGCATCCTCTTGGTGATCTAGCCTCTGTGCCCAGTCAGGGAGCAGTGCCACTCAGTGCTGTCCTCTACCTCAGCTGGGATGTGGAAGGAGCTGCCCTGAGAGCCTGCTGAAGCTGCTCTGATTTGCTAACTCCCTTCTGTGTGTCTCTTCCAGAGAAATACATGGAGTTTGACCTGAATAACCAAGGCGAGATTGGTGAGTGACCCCTTGAGGAACACATCAGTGCTGCTGGGCCAGAAGGAGAGTGGTCTGTTGGGGCAGACACTGGGACTACAAAGCATAAAGCCAGGGTTGCTGCTACTTTTACAAACTCTATCTCCAGGTGCTGATAAAGAGACCACGGGCTGCTCCCCCCCAAATCTCTTGCCTGGTCCTGTGGAACCTTACTCTGTCACTTGGCTTCTGAGAGACTGACTCTGTCCTCACATGTCCAGCCTCCTGTCCATGGTCTCTGTCTGTCTGTCTTTCTCTCTCTCTCTCTCTGGGTCTCTCCTTGCCTGCTTCAAGCATTAGACATGTGTCTGCTCTTGGTCCCAAGCTCCCCTCTTTCTCCTGGATCTCTGCTCAGCCCTCTTGCTTCTCTTTCTGTTCTGGGCTCCTTTCCTCATGGTTCTCTCTCAGTAAGTATCAGGAAGAGTCATGGATTCCTATCCAGGGTTTTATGCTTGGATGAGCCTGCAGCGTTAAGGCTTTGTTTGGTTTGAGGTGGAAACCAAGCAAAGCTCCTAGGTTTCCACCCAAAACCAAAGCTCGCTTGTCCTTGCCTACCTCCAGACTCTCTGTAAGGGGAGAAGGGGCTGTCCCCCAGACCTCTGTAAGGTGAGGTCTAGGCTATGGAGCTGGGCCCAGTTTTCTGTTTTCACCTGCTGAGATCTCCCGGCTTAAGGTTTTTAAGGAAGGCTTTTCTCACATCTGGTAGTGGTGCTATCTTGCTCTTTCCCAGGGACAGGCCCTGGCAGCTGAAAAGAGATGAGGCCAAGCCACGGTGTCCAGATCCAGACTTTTGCAACGTTCAGGATTTGGGTCCCAGGTTTTGCCTTGGGCCATCCCTGTTGCTAACTTACCCAAAGTACAGGGTATTCACTGTGTCTGTCTGTCTTGTTAGTTCCCTGCAAGCCACAGCCGCCTCTACCTCCTTTAGCTGATCCAGTGTCCCTGGTGGGCGGGGAGGAAGAAGGAGACCTGGCTCCTAACCCTGGTGCTGGTTAGGAGGAGGAAAGGAGCCTGCAGCTCATTGTTCAAGTGAGAACAATCTGAAGGAAATTGCCTCAGATTCTGCCTGAGGGTGGGGTTTTAGCACCACTTCCAAGGGGCCTGTTTGGGTCTGGCTCGGTTTCTTTAATATTGGTGCTTCTCTCTCTCCCTCCCCCCAATCTCCTCCCCTGCCGCTTGCCTCCTACACTTCAGGAGAGTTGGAATCCAGAGACCCTCGTATCTTCTCACAACAGGGTAGGGATGGGGAAACAGGCACAGATGCCATGATTAGCCCCAGATCATGCAGTGAGTCAGTAGCTGGGTTAGGATTAGAAGCGAGGGGTCTGATCCTATGCTGTGCCCTCAGATGGCTGCACCTCAAAAGTCAAAACCCAGTGGGAGGGGCTGCAAAGGTGGCTTTATACCACCTTAGCCCTGCGCTGCTCCAGGGCCACTGGCCTCAGCAAAAGTCAGAGCAGCCCTTAGCTGTCTAACTTGCAGCTTCCTCCCACCTTGGCACAACCTCTATGCTCAGGTTTATGGTGGGGGCTGTCTTATGTTTTACCTCAGGATAATCTCTAGTCAGTTATGGCCGTACACTTCCAGAGCAATGTTGTGGGGTCGAGGCAGGAGAGAGTGGTAGATTCTAACAGGAGGCTGAATTCACTAGTGTTTGAGGCACACAAGTATAATAGTATGGATGCCACCGATACTTGTTTGGTAACTAAACGAACTTAGACATCACCCAGAGGAAAAATATCTGTAATTCTTGGTTTCTGTGGTACCTTTCTGCTGCTGACTGTCAGCCCTGACTTTTGCAAGAGCAGCATGGGGCTGCAAGGGATCTCTCCTGCATTATTTTTTTATTTTATACCTTGGAAACGTGAGGCACAGTGGCCATGGTCAGCAAAAAATGGCAGCTTAGGTTTTGCTGGATCTTTTGTTTTGGATCTCGGAGTTGCCCATTGAGCATGCTTGGCTTGTAACTGAAGGGGTGAGGAGGACTGAGTTGTTAATGTAGATGTCCTGTATCCCGAAGGCTTATTAGTCACGTTCAGTGCTGCACTATCTCCCGCTGCCACCATTCCTGGCATTGGTTCTCTGGCTCTTCCTCTTGCAGATCTGATGTCTGTCAAAAGGATGATGGAGAAACTGGGGGCTCCGAAGACGCACTTAGAGCTGAAGAAGATGATCTCTGAAGTGACTGGAGGGGTTAGCGAAACCATCTCTTACCAGGACTTCGTCAACGTGATGCTTGGCAAGCGCTCCGCCGTCCTTAAATTGTGAGTGTTGGCGGTGTTTGGGGGGCAGACAAAGGATGTGATGCTGGGATCTGCGCTCCACGCTTTGGAGGTTTCGGGGGCCAGGTGCAGCAGGAGGCAGGGGCTATTCTGCATGTCCCCGAGGGGCAAAGATGGAGCAAGAACCCATGTGTCCTAGACAAGCTGGGAAGCCTGAATGGGGAAAAGGATGAAGAATGTCTCTGGAAGGCAATGAGCAGAACGGCATCTCAAGGATGGAAGGAGTTGGGAGTCACTGTGGCGGGAGTCGGAGTCCAGCCAGGGTGAGGGCTGAGCCTGAGGGGAGGGGGGCTGAAGTTGTGGTGGCTCCAGGCCCCCTTTGCTTTCAATCTACCTTCCAAAGTTGGACCATGTGCCAAATCCAGAGGTAGGGCTGTCCTAAGTCTGTCACCACCTCATGCTGCCAGGAATGTGCTACAGAGGTGCCTGGTGTATCTGGAAGAGGCTTTGTCCTGCATTGACATGGCAGGGTTAAAGCAGCTCCAAAGCACACAGGACGCAGTACGCTGGAGTCCTCGGCCACTTGCCTGGTTGAGCCTGTGGCCCGTCTCACAGCCCTCCTAGGTGGTGCGCCACACAGTCACAATAGGCCTATCATGGGGTGCCGCTGCAGCTCGAGTAGATGTACGCCAGCTAGCTCGATCTACCTAGCTTGGGTGCCGATAGACACGAAGCCACGGCACCACGCACCTCAGCACGGCTTGCCTAAGCCTGCCTGGAACCCTGGGTCATTACTCATGGGGTCAGCCCTGTACTGTAGCCCATGCTGCCGTGATTCACTGCGCCGGTAACCGAGCTAGCTAGATTGCATCTACGTGAGCTGCAGTCACGCTCTGTGATTGTAGTACAGACATAGCCTCGTACTCAGGCTGTGGCCTGGTGTGTGTCCACACAGGTGTTCCCCAGGGACCACCCAGGTCCTATCACGCTCATGCCCCAATCTAGCTGTAACCCTAGACGGGGGTGGGGGAGGCTAGTGTAGCGATTAGGTCTTTTTCGCCTCTCTCCCACCTGAGTCTGCCCGGGTTTGCAGGACAGTAGGTTCCCTCTTGCTTTCCTGTCTGAAAGGCATCCGCACGGAACTGGGAATTCAGCGACCGTGCAGAGAAGCAGGGAGGCTCCTGTCACTTGCCTCTTTCTACAGAATCCCCCTTCCCATCTCCTCACATCCATTCCAGAGTCCCCCCTGCCTGGTGCCAAGATTTTCCTTGTTCCCTTGGCACCGGAGCGGGAGGAGGAGGCACGTTTGAAGCAGTGCATGCGGGGGAGGGGAGGCACTTCTACTGTGGTATGAGCCACTGGTGTAAGCTTCTCACAGCCTTTTGTGCCCTCCTGACAAGGGCGGTGAAAGCCCTGCTGTTGTAACAAATGGCTTCTGGGCACCAGCTTGGCTGCCCCTAGCAGTGGGGTGGAGTCTATGGGCTCCTTCCCCACCCTCCTCAATCCTCTCTGCCTTTCATGGCCACCAACCATGCTAGCACTGCTTTTGTGCTTAACCGAGATGGATAGATGGGGTCCTCTCTCCTCTGTGCCCCTCGTCCGTTTCTGAAGGATACCTCTAGTGCGACTGGCTCTCCAAAGTGGATGTTAAGGGAATCATTTTATTCCCCACACCAGCAGAACAATTGCCATTAATCTGCTGTGTATTTATGGTGAGGGAAATCTTTACCACCCCTCTCCCCTTAACTGCCCTTGGTTAGTATGTTAGTGAAGGATGTTTCTGGAGTTTTCTCCCCCAGCGATGGATTTGTTCCTAATAGTTCCGTGACTCCTACCACAAACGCTCATGGCAACCTTGGCAACCTTCTTCCCCTGCTGAAGCCTGTTTGATACTCTCCATCCTCTGCCCCAATATGACTAGTTTTAGGTAGACAGAGACAGGTCCCTTCTCAGCAGACACCCAAACAAGCATCCCATTGTCCTCAGGCCAGGGTTGAGTTTCTGCTCCAATTGTAAATGCAAAGTTCCAGTCCCAGCAAAAGCCACCAAACCAAGATAGCAGCTGCTAAGTGGCTACAATTCTGAGGGAGGAATAAAGCAGTGACAGTTTAAAAAGCATTCTGGATTCTCTTTCCAGTTACGGCCCCACCCAATCGGCAGTCACTCCTCCTCCTTCTCCAGCACACAGTCGCTATGGATTGCTTGTTGTTGCTTCTGAATGTGCGTGCAGTGTAGTTTCCAGGGGGTGGCTAGTTATGCTGTCCAATGCACATGTCTGTAGGCATAGTGTATTAGAAGCAGTGATCTGCCATGTGTTCTCAATCAACTTCAAGTGGCTGCTTAAAGTGAACATACAAATCCCTTGCGCTCTCAGATGGGAACCAAATGGGCGACTTTGCAAGTGACATTCAAGGCACAACTTTTATGGCTGCTTCAAAAATGAGATACTGTGCCTTGTACTGTGTTGGCAATACTGCCCTCTACTGGCTACAGAGTAGTGGTGGCGATGGGGAAATAGCACAGCCATATTTTTGCAGCTTAGAGCGGATCAAGAAAAACATAAACCAGTTACTATTCTGCACATCTATAAGGCCTTGCATCTGGGGATCTCCGAGCACTTTGCTGGCATGTATTGAGCCTCACAACACTCCTGTGCAATGTAGAACATCTCTGTTTCACTGTTAGGGAAATGGATACGCAGAAGGGTGAAGACACTGCCCAAAGTATGTCAGGGGCAGAGCTAGGAATAAAACCCAGGAATCCTGACACCCAGTTTTGCATTCCAACTAGTGGACTTTCTAGCATAGGAGAAAGACCTTGTTGTTTTCCAACAGATGTTGTCGATCCTGGTGATGGGTTAAACTTTCACCTGTTTTCTTAACTCATGCTTCTGACTGTTTGTTTTTTCCAGAGTCATGCTGTTTGAAGGAAAAGCCAATGAAAACATCCCAAAGCCTTCTGGCCCACCTCCAGAGAGAGATATTGCCAGTCTTCCCTGAAGGCAATAGGCTGAGAGCCAAATCTGTCAGCACCGTGGTGGTCTGTAAGGAGGGTTACCTGTTTTGTTACTTTTACGTTGGTCAGTCTTAGTGATAGAAACTAATCTGCCTTAGAAGAGGAATGACAAGGGAAGCCCAAGGACCCCCAGTCCACAGGTAGCTGTCTCTTTGCTGCGTCCCCTAGCCAGTTTCATCGGTAGCAAAAGTGTAAATGTGAAACCAAAAATAACTGCAACCCCACCTGTGGTTCTCAGGTGAGAAATTGCTGATTGTTCTCTGTGGTCTCTAGCATGGATCTCTCTGCTAGAAAGGGCTGCCTCCTTTTGAACAGGTGGATCCTGAGCCACAATGAATCAAATGCCGAATCTGCATTCGGCACAGAGCATCCTCCAGTCACTCCCATGGGAAATTGGTATGTTCTTAACATGGCCTTGCTGCCAGTCACTACCTTGCTATCTGCGTCTCCTGAGGCTGCTGTTGAGTACTGCCCTGCCACACCTTGTAAAGTGCCTTCTCAGCTCTACCCTACGCCTCCATCCAGTTCCAGGATGCGCGGGATCTGGTGCCGAACTGGGATGGCTCTTTGGGGCCCTGTTTCCTTTCGTTGTTGATCAGGACTGTGGAAGAGATTTTGCTGGTGGTTACACCTTGCATGTGTCTTTTTGAACTAGGGTGCAAATCCATGAGAGTGCGGACCTGTTAAAGCCTCTGGGTGAGATCCTGGCCCTACTGAAATCAATGGGAATTTTGCCATTGACTTTCTAATGAGGCCTGGATTTCCCATTCTGTCTTGCAGTTCTAAGGCAGGCAAAATTCTCACTGACATCCACCAGTATTTTGCCTGCCCAAGGTGCAAGATTTAAGCCCTAAGTGTACTTCTCAAGCTGTCTGCAGGAACATATAATTGTTTGCTTATATGGCAACTACTAAAGAATGCACAAGTAACTTAAAGAATTCCTGCATAGCTGTAACTTAAAGGAGCTCATAACAGCAGTGAGACTAAAAATAGGCAAGAATTGCCCTCCCAATCACAATCACTGGCCTCCAACCAGAAGACAAAAAACTTCCATCTTTGACTATGGTGCAGGACAGAGAGCAAGCACCCCGTAGGGTCCCTCTTTGACCAAGGGGAATAAGCCCTTGCAACTGTGATCTCCTTTTTAGAAGCTAGAGAAACTATTCTGTTAAGTCATCTGTGGTAGAAGCTGTGGATCCATTGTCTGCTTATATTTATATAGTTAAAATGTAAACTTCATAATATATTGGGTTTGTTTTCCTTGTAATGTGAATAAGTGGCTGGCTTCTGAAGCTTGCAGCCTTCCTCTGCTCCACTGACTGATCCGTTCAAGTGCCTAGAATAAATCCCGTTTTAACAGCCAGTTGGAACTGGCTGTTATCTTGCACCTGAAATATTGGGGTGGTGGGAGAATGAGCCCAGCTTTTTTGCCTTCGAATTTTACAGAAGAGGCCTGTGATGTGCTGAACCTGTAGGTCAAGGAAAGGGGACTCCAGTCTGAGTCTTTAAGCTGTTCCAGAAGAACTGTGGATGAGTCTGTTTGTTCATATTGATGCCCTCAAAACCTCCTAAATTAGACATTGATCCTCCAAACATACTCCTTCCTATGTGCTTGAATTTACTCACATGCAGAGTCAGTTGATTTCAATGGGACTACTGTGCGATTAAAATTGAGCACGTGAACTTTTTTTTTTATGGGAACAGGGATCTTATATCTCACTTTTGGGGGTGGGAAAGACTCCCCTGCATACCAGAACTTAGATCTAGCAGGACTGTGCTCTGGACATTGAAGTGTTCGTTGCTGTGTACTCTGTATTTACAATGCTTGGAACGTAGTTGTTTGCCCCTGGGGTTTCATTGCTTATCGTGTTTCTTCCCTCCCACTCTGGCTTTTTTTTCCTTTGTCCTTGGCAGCTTTTAACTTTTGTGGTTTTTTAAATCATGCCTTAAATAAAAACAGATACCCAATTTATTGTTTGGAACACTAACTTGTCTTATTGCGCCTGCTAAAGGCTGCCCTTTTTAAAAAATGCCTTGCTATTCTTGTTCGTCTCAGAACGGCAATGGAGAGAGACATTGTGGGTGAGGGCAGCACAGCTCTACTTGTACAGACTGAAAATAAATCTTCTGAAACTCTGTGAAGCAAAAGTGTATTTAATGTTGCTACTCCGGAGCCTTGTCTAAACTCAAGTTGTTCCCAATAAACGAAAACTTAGTTTTTAAATCAATTTAGTTAAAAGGGTGCAAATCCCAGAATAGGCACTTAAATTACATCAGTATAAGACAGGTGAAAATTATTTAAGTCAGTAACTGATCAAATGCTTCAATGTTTGAGTTAAACAGTGCAAGGGAAGGTTTATTTTATTTTATTTTTTATAAAATCAAACATTCATGAAATAAATTTCAGGCTGCCTCCTGGCTGCTCACTTGCTTCAGGGTCACTGTTTGACATGCACACCTGTCTGGCAGGAGCAACAAGACTCTTCTGACAGATCTTCTCCACCCTCGCTTTTACAATGGTTTGGCTAAACCATCTGGGTCTCCATAAATAATCATCCAAGCAGTGACCAAGCTTCATGGTTCTGGGAGATGGCAGGTGGATTTCTTTTCCATCATCACGGAAGGCTGAGTATGAGATGCCCTTTTGCCCCAGCATAGTGGGACGTGGGGATGAGGCCTTGCCAGCAGCCTCTCTAAAGAATGTATATGTCTCGTTGGGGCCAGTGCAAGTTCAGAATGTATCGTTCATTTTTAAAAAGGGGGAAGGTTTACACTTGGAAGACTTTCAGACATTCTTACATGCTTCACATAATACAGTATGACATTTAATCCTTGCATCCAGGTGTGGAGTTGTGACTAGAACCTTTGTCCTTCAGCTCCCCCTGCCCAAAACAGGGTTTTACCACTCGATCTAGAGAGAAAATGTTTTAAGGGGTAGTAGCTGAAAGTGTTTTGTAGGCTCTAAAATGCCCATTAGGGTGATATAAACACATGCACTTGTACTACCTTACAGCTGCAGCTGAACTCTCTCTGCGCTGCTTTTCCAGCCCCCCGCAGCTTAACCAGGGGGCCAAGCAGAGATGAAATCTCCCTGCTCCCTTGTTCTAGTGCTGGGGGCCAGGGGCAGGGGTGCGCTGCCTGATTTGCAGTGTAGCAAGGCTCAGCTGTGCTCAGGAAGGAAGTCTCTCGCGTCACTGTGTGACCGGGAGGTGGCTGTAGCCTGGACTGTTTCCTCTAGGCGCTGTACAAACCAACGGTCCCTGCCCCGCAGAGCGGACAGCTCCCCTGACCCCTTTGGCCACGCCCCTTCCCTGTCAAAGCTCCCACCCCCGGGCATTAGGCCCCGCCCCCCCACCTCAAACCTCTATCTAGGCTTCTTTCTCCCCGCGCCAGAGGCGCGACCATAGAGCGCTGCGGCGAGAGCGGCTCTTTGGGCTTGATGGCCGCCGGAAGCGGAAACGCCCGCTCAGGTCCCTGCGCAGCGCGGGGGCGGGGAGGAGGCGCCGAGCGGTTGGCGCCCGCGCTGGGCCGGAGCCATGGGGGACGATATGGACGTGGTCCCCGAGCGGGAGATGAAGGTGCGGGAGGGCTGGCGGGTTTGGGGGCCCGGTGCGGAGCATTGGGGCTGCGGGAGGACGCCTGGTGGGCCCTGGGGCGGGAGGGGCTCGACCCCTGCGTTGGGCCCCAAGGGGGTTGTAGGAGGGAGTTGCTGGGGTGGGGGGGAGAGGGGAGCCTGTGTTCCGGGGTGCGGAGCTACGCGGGGGGAGGGAGCTGGGGTGGGGGGGTTGTTAGGGTGGACGGGGGCGGGGGGGCTGTGTTCCGGGGGCGGGGAGCTGGGGTGGGGGGTTGTTAGGGTGGACGGGGGGGCTGTGTTCTAGGGGCGGGGAGCTGGGGTGGGGGGGTTGTTAGGGTGGACGGGGGCGGGGGGGCTGTGTTCTAGGGGCGGGGAGCTGGGGTGGGGGGTTGTTAGGGTGGACGGGGGGGGCGGGGAGCTGGGGTGGGGGGTTGTTAGGGTGGGCGGGGAGCTGGGGTGGGGGGGTTGTTAGGGTGGGCGGGGAGCTGTGTTCTAGGGGCGGGGAGCTGGGGTGGGGGGGTTGTTAGGGTGGACGGGGGGGGCTGTGTTCTTGGGGTGGGGGGTTGTTAGGGTGGGCGGGGAGCTGGGGTGGGGGGGTTGTTAGGGTGGACGGGGGGGGGCTGTGTTCTGGGGGTGGGGGGCTGGGGTGGGGTGGTGGCAGCCTGTCGCCCAGCAGCTGTCCGCTCTTCCAGTGTTCAGACGTATCCTCTTCATCGGCCCCAGTCATCCTCCTCTCCCCTATATAGGGGGAGCCCTGGAACTGGGACCCCAGGTTGTCGGGGTCCATGTTACTCACTGGACCAAGGCGAGCGCCACGCATGGGGCGGCCTGGGCGGCTGGTTCTCTTTCCAGGCAGGAGCTAAGCCAGCTTCTCTCATAGAGCTTGGTAGCAAGGCTGGTTATTTAGTTGACACATTGCTGCATATGGCAGGATGCAGTTGCTTCCTCAGTTTTCCATGCCCAGCAGTATCGAGTTAGACACCTGGATCTATATTTAAGCACTTTACTAAGTGCCTAAGGGAAGGGGACACCTAAATAAGTGGCCTGATATTTTTTGCAGGGGTGTGGGGCACCCACAAGTGCCTTTTACATCAGCAGGTGCTGGGGCAGTAGTTCTCAGACTTTTGTACTGGTGACCCCTTTCACACAGCAAGCCTTTGAGTGCAATCCCTCCAATATAAAGTAAAAACACTTTTTAATATATTTAACACCATTGTAAATGCTGGATGCGAAGTGGGGTTTGGGGTGGAGGCTGACAACTTGTGACCCCCCCATGTAATAACCTTGCGACCTCCTGAGGGGTCCCAACCCCCAGTTTGGAGAGCCCCTGTGCTAGGGTGACCAGATAGCAAGTGTGAAAAATTAGAACGGGGTGAAAATAGGTGGCTATATAAGACAAAGCCCTGAATAGTGGAACTGTTCCTATAAAATCAGGACATCTGGTCACCCTAGTGAGTGGTCAGTATCCTCCCTCTCCCAGTCAGGCAGTTAGTTTAGGTGCCTAACGTTAGGCACCACCATTATATTTTAAAACATTGGTTTGTGTGTTTTTGTGTCAACCTATTTGAGAGTGAGACTGGAATCCTAAACAGAACCTATGTTTTCTGCATAGTCGTAATGTTACCATTAAGTTCTCTGTCCAATCAATCAGCACTTATATGTAGCTTTTAAATGTTATGGTTTGTAATCACCTTTTTTCCTATTTTTCTGTTTGGTGTGATGCAGAAGCCCAATGCAAACAATAGGGGTGTGTGTGTGTGATTACACGCAAACTACTGCCAAATGCACGAAGTAAACATTCAAGGGGGAGAAGGCGGGGGATTTTTTTCCTACTCTTTTGGGTATAGTTATCTTAAGTGTTACTACAATAGCAGGTAAAAATATGTTCAGACACGTATACCACTCTTAAGTTGAGTGTCCCCTAACTGTCACTCTGACTCTACTAGCCATGACGCACAGGTTTTTTTCAAATTGAAGATTTGTGCTACCTTCTAGGAAAGTCTTCATGTTCTCCAAATGCTGCCAATTAGTGCCAAGTATATTAAGGATTATCAAACTTTGGAAAAAAAAATATGCCTGTCAGGAATTAAAATGGTGACTTCCTAATTTCTTTTGTAAACAGTGAAAAGAAGTGGTCCATTTTAGGACACCTGATAGAAAAATACTTTTAAAAAGATGCTTGAAAATAACTTGGCGCTCAAGCTGCAAAGTAGATAAAGTGAAGAAGAAATGATTTAATAGACCTCTCTGAGAGAGATTTCAATATCCTGTTGAAAAGGCACTTGTTACTGTTTGTGGTTAAAGTGTTTCATGAGATTAATAACAGCCTTTCCTATTCTGCATTACTTATCTCACTAATACCAAATGTGCTGAGTGAAGTCCCTGGCCCATCTGTTTATAGATAATTCATGGAACTATCACTCTCTGTATATTTTAAAAAATCTGGAAGTGATTGTAACAAATGATTTTACCTTGGGTCAGTTTTAGGGTCAATATTTTTGTCGTTGTGGTCTGTAAACTGTTCAAAATCATTTTCAGGAGCTCGTGGTTTGGCAACCATGTGGGAAGTAACAATTGAGAGGCTGTATGTATAGTAGTGGGAAAGTGTAAAGTGCTTTTTAATGAGTTCAGTTTCTCCAGGTGTAAGTGAAACTCAGTTTTCTGTCCCCTTCCCTGCCCCACATATATACAACTAAAATTGCTTTTTAACTCTATTTTATGACAGGATTTTCAGTTCAGAGCGTTGAAGAAAGTCCGAATATTTGATGCTCCTGACGAACTCCCTAAAGAACGTTCCAGTCTCCTTGCCATCTCGAACAAATATGGGCTAGTCTTTGCTGGTGGAGCAACTGGCCTGCAGATCTTTCACACTAAAAACCTTCTCATTCAGAATCAAGCAGGAGAAGATCGCAATAAAATTGGTAAGCTATTTTTAAATTATTGCTGTACAGTGAAGAGAGCTGCATTTGGAAGGTCTATGACATAGTTGATTAGTCTACTCGTGCCACATTCCATTTGATACAGGCCTGGCTGTGGCGATCCATGAATTTGTGACTACCAGGCTTCACTATTTGAATTTGTTATATTTAGGAACGAGGCAACATATGCTGATGCAACTCCAGCTGATACAAGATGCAGCAGTTGTCCGCTTTGCAATATAAATTGCTGGGAACATGTTATCAGGATACCGTACTCTCCGCACGGGCTCCCCAGTGAATAAATTCCTGTTCAGTTTTTCCCTCCTGATATTCAAAGTCCTCCATGGGATTGACTTTAGCTTCTGGAGAGAATGGTGTTTTGTGCACAACCATGATCTCCTGTGACAGCTGCAGTCAATCAGGACAATAGTGAACCTGTGAACTCACTTAGGGAGGCTTGTGAGAGCAGGAGATAGAATTTTCACAGGAGCTCAACCTAGATTGTGGAACTCTCTCCAGTAAAAGAGGTGAGTCATCACAAAACTACCACTTTCAGACCTCAGTGCAAAAGTAATTTCTTCAATTTAATTTTCCCTCAGTAACTTCTTCATAAATTACCTAACACACCCTCTTGCTCATGTAAACAAACCTATAAATTCATCAAGCTGTTTTTCCTTAGGGGTGGTTGTTAGTATCTGAATGTCTCCCAAGTAATTAAAAGTACAATCGTGGTGTGTGCCATATAAGTTCGTTCTTTCACCTGAGAAGCGTTACCAGACTCCTAGCTCTGACAGTTGATATTCACAGGAATTTAGGAGTTGCCTGGCTATATCAAATCAAATCATCCATCTGATCCAGTATCTGGTCTCTGATAAAGGTCAGGACTGGATGCTGTAAGGAATATTGTCTTCCTCTCATTTCTGTGATTCTGATGCCATATCTTAGCCTCAAAAGTAATGAGACCTGCTGGGATATTATCCATCAAATTTAAAAAAAATTGTCATGAGTTCGATTTGATCTGTGCTATCTGACCCTTCCAGTAATTTGTGTATTAAAATTTACAACCAAGTAGATGTAAGTCTCAGCCTCTTCAGTTTTAGGGCAATCCACATGCCAAGATCCAGAACAAGGAAATTCCTCAAAAACCTGTAATGAGAAATGTCCCTCTTCAAGATAGTTAAGCATCCAAAAAATTATTCAGACTTGACTTATGGAAAGTGGAGTACATGTCTTTACGCATCTTTTAGAATTAGTCTGCAGTGTTTAGCTTTACATGAATGCACTTTAGGTTACCAGGTGGCATCTGTATTTACTTTTCTTAATAATTCTGCTTAAAGTGACTCACTTACTTTTGACTGTTTTCTAAGAGTGACCGCTCCATACTTCCCTCTTCCGTTTCCTTTTGTTTTTAAGTTGAAAATGTTCAAAGTATATTGGTTCCTATGAAGTTTCCTGTGCATCACCTGGCTCTGAGCTGTGATAATCTCACACTGTCTGTCTGCATGACATCCAGTGAGTTTGGTTCCTTCATTGGCTTTTTTGATGTCCGCATGTTCTCAAATCAGGTAAGGTACATACAAACAGATATTCAAATTTCACCTTGAAAGGGAGCATTTGATGGCAGAAAGGGGATATCTCAAAATGTTTTCCTGCGTGTCCACAGTAGAGTATGCTTTGTAGGCAAAGAACTGTGAGGTTTATTCAATAACTTTTCAATTAAAATCTGCTTTAGTTTCCCCATCTGTAAAATGAGGTTATTCGCCTACCTCATAGGGCTGTTGTGAGGATCTCACAACTGATGTTTAAACAGCCCTGTGAATAAGAAAAGTGCCAAATATTAATAGCCCCACCTCTGACTTGGAATGTGGTAATTCAAACTCCTGCTTGTATGCTAGCCCTGTCTGCTGTGCTAAGCAGTGTTTGTGATTGTCTGTCTGTTTGCTATTGCATAGCTGTAACTTCTCTCTGAATAAGGAACACGTTGAAAGAAAAGATGAAATCGTTATCCAGAAAAAATTCTACTGCAGTAGTGTTAGAAAATGACTTATTTTGGCCTTGTTCAATTATTCCACATGACATTTTGTATAGTTTACTGCTTGCTTTGCATCAAGTATCATGGGCTTGCATGTTAGAGTGCTGAAGACTGAACTTTAGTATTGAATGTGAGCCCCCAGTACAGGGAGCAGTATTTCCACAGCTGCTCTACTGGCTTTTAAAATGCTCTACTGGCATTATCAGGTTGTTTAGGTCCAAATATAGATTTAAAAAAAAACCCTAAAACCCCCCAATTATTGAATGCCAAAAACAATGACAATATTTGATCTTGTGCAGTGCTGAACATACTTAAACAATTATTAATCCGTTTGCAGTGACATTTTTATATTCTGGCTAAACAATGTGCTCATACGTTCACACATTCCCCTCATTGTTCGCAACCCAGCCATTGCAACACTATAGAATAGGAAAGGGAAACAGACAAGAAATCAACAGTGAAACTAATTCTCTCCCTCCTCTTCCCCCCCCTCCCTCCCAATTAACCTATATGGTGAAAAAATAAACTCAATATTTAAAATTTTTAGTAATCTGGAGAAATTAACATGACACAAGGAAAGAATTTTTAAATAAATACATAACTTTTAACCTAAACATGTCACTTTAACTTGCATTAAATCTTGGTTTGTGTGCTGTAGCAGTCAGTGTTTTTTCCTACATCACAATTGTTACAGTACAGCAAGGCCAAATAGTTATGGATTATGAGTTTGGGAGAACTTGTTTGCACACTGAATTTATGGGCTGAGGCATTCATTTATTTTCTCTTAAAAGGCTAAACAGCAGAAACGTCCATTTGCTTATCATAAACTGGCCAAAGACTCAGGCAGCATGGCAATGGTCTGTGATCTGAAGTGGAACCCTGCTAGCCCCTCCATGGTCGCTGTCTGTCTGTCCGATGGTAGTATCTCTGTCCTGCAGGTCACAGAGTCTGTGAAAGTGTATGCCACTCTTCCATCCTCGGTGGCTGTTACATCAGGTGGGTGACCCAGCTCTGACTTAATGATAATTTGTAAAGATGGAAGATGCTGTAAAGAGTGTGGAAGAGTAGATGTCACTAGAGAGACAAGCGTATTTGCCTTTACAGCAATTTTAAAATCTTCTCCTGGGGAGCAAATGGAGTTAAACTTAAATAGAACTTAATTATATTCCAATAACGGTTTTCTAAATTTTTTTTCATGATCTTCTTTGAGCAGCCCACTTTGAGAATTAGAGCTAAATGTTTCTGACAAAAGATTACATTGTATCAGGCCCTCAATATCGCTTGAGGGAAAGGCGCAGTATTGCAGGTAAAATAGAATTGTTTCCCTGCGTTTTTCAGTTTCATCAGTGCTTGAGGAACTTTGTCTTCTGTGATGTGGCATGCAAGCAAGCAGAATTGGTGTTTTGCAAGCATTCTCCAGACTTCTAGCCCAGATGAGGCCTGGTTCAAACACACATTGCACTGGTTTTACAAAAGGTGTGATTTTTAAATTGATTTAGTTAAATCAGTGCAACTTTGTGGCTACTCTTAAATCACAGGATTTTCACCAGTTTAAACCACTGCAAGTTTGTGTGTAGCCAGACTCTAAGGCAGATATGCAGAAAGTTAAATGTTGCTGAAATTTTAATTAATCTGAGCCATGGAGCCTCTTTGGACTCATCTTTCTGCATTGCCATATAGTAATGAAAGTGGATGGAATCCACAAGAGAGGACAACTTCAGTAGGATCGGCTGTTTGGCTCTAGTTTGAGTGGTATTTAGTTTACTGATGCTGTCACTGGGAAGTCCTGTAAGTGTTCAATTCTTCCACTGCCATTCTATTTTGTGCTGATAAAACCCTCTTGTTTACTTAGTGTGCTGGAGCCCCAAAGGAAAGCAACTGGCTGTAGGGAAACAAAATGGCACTGTGGTCCAGTATCTGCCTGTAAGTTTTTGTGTGCAGTAATTCATTACGTTTCTTTTCACTGACTTCTAATTAGCTTTAATTTTGCCTTTCATCAGCATGTGGCTATTGATATTGGGAGCATAGTGTAGGTAGTACAGTGCCTTTCGTGTGAGACTTTCCAAGCACGTCATAAACATTAAGCATCTCAGTCTGCCTTTGAGAGAGGTATTGGGACATCTGCTGCTGCTGAAATGCAAGGGTCTCTGAGGAGGAATGTGGCAGCTGTTTAAAAAGGACCTGTAGCACCCTAAAAACAACTCTTTGGGATCTGCAAAACTCCTGATGGGGGTTGTTAGTGTTCTTATTTCTGAAAGAGGAATTCTTTTTCTTTCAGAGCCTGCAGGAGAAAAAAGTAATTCCCTGTCCTCCGTTTTATGACCCAGATAATCCTGTTAAAGGTACAGTATTTCTTCTTCTTTTTTTTTTGACTTTTTCTTCCATTAAAATGTCATGTCCATGTCATGTCCTCTTTACGTTGATTCTTGTTGGTGCTAAGGTACTTAAGGATGTGCCAGCATTTCTGCCATAGACACCTTTTTTTTTTTGGGGGGGGGGGTTAATTTGGTAATAAAAACTGCCTCCAGGCCAAAATTTAATATACAAGGTCTTGTTTCAGTTGGACATTCATATGTAGAAATAAAGCATGAACTTTTAAACAGTGAGGATAATTAACCATTGGAACAACTCATAAAAGGTTTTGGTGGATTCGCTGTCACTGAAAATTTTTAGGTCAAGATTGGCTGTTTTGCTAAAAGATATGCTCTAGGTCAAACAGGAATTAGTTCAGGGAAGTCCCATGATCTGTGTTATACAGGAGGTCAGGCTAGATAATCACAATGGTGTCTTCTGGCATCATATTCTATGAATATTCAAGCATTTAAAAAACTCTTAAATGTTTTTTTAAAATGAATACAAGCTGCTTTTTAATGCACATGCAAAAAAATTAAATAATTAAAATGTTAAGATGAATTTGGGCGATGCACCTTAGTGGTGGGGGGGAAAAGTAGCTCCTGTGCATATCTAGGGTTTCTAACATGTGCATTAGGTCAATGTGTGATGACAACTTTTAAGATGGACTGTACTTTCTAAAGGCTGCAATTACATATTGCCATGGAGATTTCCAGACACTTCATGAGAGAACTGACCTTATTTTATTCATAATTTTCCTTATTTCATAATAAAATTCAAACCACCACTACAAAACTACATTCAGAACTTTCTAATACTGATGCAAATGCAGAAAATTTAGAGTTAAAGCTTCAACTCCATCATTAGATATGTTCAGTGTGTGAAGACAATGGTGTGTTCTTGCCCACAGTGTACCAAGGCACAGTAGACTGGCCCAGGTACGTGCTTCAGCTTTTTTTCTGAATTTCCTCACATCAAGTTGGTCTCCTAATGTCACTCAAACACTTCTTGTATGTTGTCTGCTAGATGACATGTAGTTGGTTAGGTAGCGCATTAGAAGTTGTCTTCGTCCTACTGCGGAGGTGTAAACCATCCCTATGAGATTTACAATGTCACAGTGGCATTCGAGTTTGGTTTTAGTTGCACATAGTACACAATATCCAAGGCAGTGCTCCTTTAAGATGTCTCTGGATGATGATTATTCATTTTTCTTCCAGTCCTGGATGTGCTTTGGGTTGGCACCTACGTCTTCACTATAGTTTACGCGGCTGCAGATGGGACCTTGGAAACATCCCCAGAGGTGGTGATGGCCATATTGCCTGTAAGTGCTAGGAAGTCTCCACTTTATTTTTCTCATTTTAAGGATTTTATGCTAATGAACGTGATGGTAGCACTGTTTGTTCTTCTGACCTGCTTATTAGTGTCCTATGTTCTTTGATGCTAACGAGAACAATAAAAATAGAGGTTCCAGTATCAAACTCAATTCTGAAGCTTAATGGTTTAATGGCAAAAACTTGAAGTAGGGCCCAATAGGGAAGAAATCAGTATCCCATTTTCTATTGAGATTAGACTGTGGCAAACCTTTTGAGGTCTCCAAGTTAATAGGACTTAAGTCCTGCGTATCAGGTGCTCTGGAAGGTAACCTTGTGGTTTATCGCAGTGTGGGCTACCGAGAGACTGTTTTTTGTACCCTGCTGCTGTATGCAATACCAAATTGTACCCTCCTAGGACTGTTTGTGTAGAGTGATGCACACATGCAGTCCTGATTGCTCCTGTGCACTTTACACAGTTGGACCCGATTAACTTTGTAATGATCTGAGCATATTTCTAAGAAGTGTAATGTAATTATATTCTCTAGGTATGCCTATTTGTATGAGAAGCTGACTTAACTTGCTTTAATGGAAGCTAAATTGAATGTCAATTTCTGTTCCTCTGGTCTCTGCAGAAAAAGGAAGAGAAACGACCAGAGAAGTTTGTGAATTTTATGGAGCCGTGCTATGGTAGCTGCACCGAGAGACAGCATCATTACTTTCTCAACTATGTTGAGGAGTGGTGAGTGTAGAGACCTATGACCAAGTCTTCAGCTCTTTATACATGGGTCAAAAGAAATTATCAATTTCTCAGTTTTTGGGTGGTAAAAATGTATAATGTGCCATAAATGCACAAAGGTTTTTAAAGTCGTGCTTTCTACTAAGAATGAAACTTATGCTTTAAGTGGTGCATGGCTTTTAGATTTTTCTGTTCACAGGTCTGTGTGAATGTTATGCCCTGTTTGTTAAACTATTTATTTCTGTTCCATCACAAATGGCTTAGAATAATGATGTTGTATGAGTATCTTATCTCATCACCTCTGACAAAGTAACTGAACCCCTGACTGCTAATGACACCTGTTTGGAATGATGAAGAGTTCCATGTATTTCTCCCCTGTCTTTTACCACTTGAGCATGATAAATTAGTTTCATTCTTGATTCATATAGCATGCCATAAGTATTTGGGATGCTCATTACAATAGTATGGGCTGAGGAACTCTATGTGTGTTGTCATCATATTTGGACTTAACACTGTTTTGGTTCTATACTTGAAGGGATCTAGTCCTGGCAGCGTCAGCAGCTTCCACAGAAGTCAGCATTCTCTCTAGACAAGCGGACCAGGTAACCTTCCTTTCTGCAGCACTTGACTAAATGTATCTTTTCCAGGAAAGCTATCTGGATATCAAAATCTGAGGGCTAGAGAATGCTCATCTCAGAGTTGACTCATTTGATATACATAGACTCTTAAGATGAAAGGAAATTTTTATTACATCCTTGCCTTGCTTATGAGCCAGAGTGTTTTTAGTAACCAGAAAGTAGACGACTGTACTGAAGCATAGCAGGTAATGAGCAAAGTGCCAAAGGGCTATGTGGCATCAGTGGCTTGGTGCCAGTTTAACATCCTGAATCGCTTTTCACCATGGTGACTTTAGTCTTGCTGAGCTCATTAGTTTAACTTTAAACTTAAAGTGAACTCATTCCAGAAAATGTAAGTACCATATGTAAAAGTCACTCAGGAATTTGTGACGGTTTTTGATATTTGTAGGATTTTTTTTTGATCTGGCAAATTTTGACAGATATAGCCCATCTTGTTGCTATCTATTCTTTCTAAATCTTTGGCTAACATTCCAAAGCCAGGCTATCCAGAGTTCATGTGCAAGGTATTTGTGCTTTTCTGCAGCTTGTTCCCAGCGTGAGAGAGAGTGCTGGAAATCACAGAACAGTAGCAAAAATATTCTTTCTTTCCAGAACAACTGGGAATCGTGGGTTCTAGAAGATTCCAGCAGAGCAGAACTTCCTGTGACAGATAAGAATGATGACACCTTACCAGTAGGTGTTGCCATAGATTACACCAGTAACATGCCAATACCTATCAGTAAGTCTATCTGCTTGTTTTGTTTACTGGGGAATACTGTTAATAATAGCAACTCAGATATCTTCTGGGGAGTGGTAGGGTGATAAGAACGGCCATACTGAGTAAGACCAAAGGTCCATCTTAGCCCAGTATCCTGTCTTCTGACAGTGGCCAATGTCAGATGCCCCAGAGGGAATGAACAGAACAGGTAATCGTTGAGTGTTCCCTCCCCTGTCACCCATTCCCAGCTTCTGGCAGACAGAGGCTGGGGACACCATCCCTGCCCATCCTGTCTAATAGCCATTGATGGACCTAACCTCCATGAATTTATCTAGTTCATTTTTGAACCCTGTTATAGTCTTGGCCTTCACAACATCCTCTGGCAAAGAGTTCCACAAGGTTGACTGTGTGTTGTGTGAAACTTTTGTTTGTTTTAAATCTGCTACCTGTTCATTTCATTTGGTGACCCCTAGTTCTTGTGTTATGGGGAATACATAACACTTCCTTATTTACTTTCTCCACACCAGTCATGATTTTATAGACCTCTGTCATATCCCCCCCCTCCCCCCTTAGTCATCTCTTTTACCAAGCTGAAAAGTCCCAGTCTTATTAATTTCTCCTCATATGGCAGCCGTTCCATACGCCTAATCATTTTTGTTGCCCTTTTCTGAAGCTTTTCCAATTCCAATATATCTTTTTTGACATGGGGCCACCACATCTGCACGCAGTATTCAAGATGTGGGTGTACCATGGATTTATATAGAGGCAATATATTTTCTGTCTTATTGTTTATCCCTTTCTTAATGATTCCCAACATTCTATTTGCTTTTTTGACTGCCGCTGCACATTGAGTGGATGTTTTCAGAGAACTATCCACAATGACTCCAAGATCTTTCTTGAGTGGTAACAGCTAATTTAGGCCCCATCGTTCTATATGTATAGTTGGGATTACGTTTTCCAATGTGCGTTACTTTGCATTTATCGGTGTCCTGAGAGGTTACATCTTGACCAGGGCTCTGGTACAGTTCAGCATCTAGTTTATCTAATTAAGTAAGCTCTTAGTAACCTGGGACTCAGCAATCGTCAATCTATAACTAATGTGCTTTGTTTCCATCACCACCTCAATTGATGGAATTGAGATGATATTGGGTTTGAAACTACCTGTAGTGTTTTACTCCAGTATTGCCTGTAAAAGTGGCGTGCTCTTGTAGCAGAGTTGTTCCTGCAGGGCTCTTTTCTTATATAATTTGCATTGATCTAAAGGAAAAGCAGGCTAATTCCACAACCAGGAAAATGCATGGTTTGTAAATGCCTAGGAATCAGCTCTGCATTAAAGCAAAAGGCCTGACCTGGCTTTGTATCCTACTGTGCTCTAGGTACAGACAGTTACATTGTTGCTATAGCTTCTGCTCTGCCTGAAGGCTCCTCAGCTTCTGTCTCTGACAAGGTGCTTTGAAGATATAATGGCACCACTGTGCTGTATCTTGATGGATTTTGAAAACCTTCCCTCAAAGCACAGAGTGAGACGGAAATGGAGGAGCCGTTGGGCAGAGCAGAAGGTAGGGACAAGCGGCATGTAGAACACAGCAGGATGCCAGTTACCTGAGAAGAGCAGTAGCCTTTATGGTAGCGACAGGCTATGGTGGTTCGCAATTTGTGTTTAATGCAGAATTGGATCTGAAGCATTCTGTGTGTTAATCCAGACACTTTTATTGGATTAAGGAATCTACTGGAGCAGCTTCTTTAAGTCCATAGCTGAATCCTGAGACGAGAGACATCTCTTCAGAGAATGCTACACATTCCATACCCTCCCCACTTAACCCAATCAGCTCCTTTTTGGCTGCGCTTAGTCTTGCTTTGTCCACTCTGTGATACTTCCCAGGAGTCGGGAACTGACCCTAGGGAGGCGCAGGGCCCGGGACAAATTCGCCTGTATGGGCCCCCTATGGGGCAGGGGGAATGCTGGGTCTCCCCCAGGGGCCCTTTTGGGGGTGGAGGAATGGGGCCAGGGGTGTGGTGGCGGTGGGGCCGAGGAGGCTTATCTGGAGCAAGGCCCACCCACAGTGGTCAGGGGTGCCTGTCCGCTGGGTGAGGATGCTGCTCCTGCCCAGCCTGGGCTGGGACCCCCACATTCCCCGGCCTCCGCATTTGAATAATGGTGGGGCCAGGGTGGGCACATGGGGTGGGGGAGCTATGATGGCGAAGTGTGGTGTCCCCTAAAGCACGGGGCCCGGAGAGGTCGCCGCAATTCGCCCTACCCAAGGGACGGCTCTGCAAGGAATACCCAGAATTGTGAGGTACCTCACGACCACCTTCCTATAGCATGAGGAAGCTTTGTCTGTGCCTGCAGGGGGCCAGCTCTCCAGTTCCACCAGCCGCAGACAATACAAACACTCCTCTCTAGGCATACAGGTTAACGATGGACATGCTGCAACCACTGAGCCCTCCAAGTGTCTCCTTGGAGTGTCTCTGGATTCACTGGTTAGTCACACGTTCGCTGCTTCCAAAGAAACAGTGCACTCCAACTTTACAGTTTCACCTCGGATCACCACTCCGCTTAACGCTTACATGTGTTTATACTGAAATCAAGTATAAGTTTATTTAACAATGAATAGAGAGTCAAGAGATAGCAAGTAGAACTATTGGAAGCAAATGGTTACATATAAAAAAAAATCATAGTACATGTTCTAGAGAATAAGTAGCTTTGATGTGAGATGGTAAGAAAGTCAAGTGTGAGGGATTTGGGGTGATGGTGGTGGTAATGAAGGCAGATGACTTTGATGGTGTCATTAGCCTGCTGTGTGGTCTTTTGCAGGTGATGAGAAGACCCTCCCTGCAGCTCCAGTTCTAATATTGCTCTCTACGGATGGAGTGCTATGTCCATTTTACATGATCAATCAAAACCCAGGTGTCCGATCGCTCATAGTGACCCCAGACCAACTGTCAATAGAAGGGGAGAGAGCGCCAAAAGCAGCAGGTGGGTGCTGCCATGTGTGGGGAAGAGGCTTTTGCTTTAATTTGTGGCACTTGGAAATACTTAGCTGTTAAGCTTCCTTTCCAGGTAGTTAGAGGGGGACCGCCAGGAGGCTTTTGTGAAGTAAAACAAGCCTGTGCCCCAGCATATAGCATGTAGTAACCAGCTCATGATGGTTTCCATGCTCAAGGTTCCATTCCACCAGCTGTGTAAATGTACATAGGGAACCCAAAGCATTTCTCAAACTGTACACTTATACCCAGTCACTTTTGGGGTACAGGGCTGCAACTATGTGGCAAACCAACTGCCATAACCTGTATCTTTCAAGAAGGCATCTTGGGCACTCTCGTTGTGGTGTTATGTATCATTGGTGTTGCAGTAGCACTTATGATCTCCCAGTCATGGGTCCCATTGTGCTAGATACTGTACAAACACGGAACAAAAAGAGTGCCTGTCCTAAATAACTTTTTGTGTTCTTCCCGTATGTTGTTTCTTCATGGGGCCGTGACATGGGTTAGATGCTTTGTTTGTGATCATGAGGGCTTATTGAAACAGGTTTCGGATCAACTGCAACAATAGCATTGGAAAACTGGTGGGAAGTAAATAGTCTAATAGGCATGTTGAGCATATTACAGTGTGTGTAAAATGTAGATTAGGGGGCTCCTTGTGCCATCCTGGGCAGATTTAATTCATTCTCTGTTTCACTTCCCTGTATACATGGAGTGATGTTTCAGTGCAAAGCTACCACTTTCTTTTTTAAATCTAAACATTTGTTTTTACCGCTTGGAACAATATGCTTTAGTTTGGCATTATGCCTCTCTTTGCATCCACAGTAGACTTGTGCGCTGGCAGGCTGCTTTATATGGGATGAAACACACCACATCAAAACTGATGGAGAAATGGTGAAGCCTTTTCACGGAAATTCCAGACTGAATTAATTCAGAATGGCTTGGGAAAATGGTAGTATCGAGCAGGTCTTGGGCTTTGTCCATTCAGTATCTCAGCGGCTTGAGTTGGAGACTGAAACCCATTCCTCCCTGTCATTTTGTGGTGATGTCAGTCTCCGTAGTGTGATTGAATTTTACTGTCCACAATGAACAGTATTTGGCTTGCAATACTTCCTTTAATGATAGAATACTAACTTGGTCCAATTGTTTTTCTTCAGGAAGTACTGCTACAATCCCGACCACCCCTCCTGCTCCTTCAAAGTTTGAAACTGCACCAGTTGTCACTCCTGCCTCAGATCCACCTCTTGCTCCTGCATCTTCAGCCTCTTGTCTGCTTTCTGCTGGTGGTGGAGCAGCCACTTTTTCCTTTACATCTTCAGCTGTAAAGACATCTGGCTCTATGTCTGGGGACCCCCCACCATATCCCTTTGCATCAGATGTCTCCAAGCAAGCTCTGGGTTCCAGTCTAAGTGGAGCAGCTGCTTTCTCTTTCTCTTCTGTTTCTTCCAAAGCTTCCATGATTCCTTCCCCTGCTGCAGGCCCCATGGCAGCTACAGCCAACTCCTTCTCTTTTGGATCTACAAATTTTAAACCAACTACAGACAGTGCACCTGTGCCACCACTGTCTACCACATCTGCCGGACAGAAACCATGTTTCACCCCTACAGCATCTACTGTCAAAGTAAACCTAAGCGAGAAGTAAGTACAGACTGATGGCTTATTTAAAGGGTGGGCAGTGCTTAAACCAGTTTGGGAATGTGTAGCATATGGTGATAGTTACTAAGATCACACAGCTGTTACCAGTTTGTGATTTTTCTAGGGGGATCCTCTATACTCCAGATGGAGTCCTAAGGAAAGCCTTCTCTACCCAAAGCTTTGTCATAGGTATGAGGTTGGAATAGTGGAGTTGTCATGGGTTGTACTCATAAAGCAGCAAAACTTGCACAGCACCAGCTTGCGTTATACCTAGTTCTTTTATCTCTTTTTTTCATAATCTTGTCTCTTGGTTTTGTTAACTTAATACGAGTGAAAGGTACCAATTTAACACCATTGCAATTTGAAATTCTCTGTGTCCAGAGCAGGTACAGAATGGGTAGTAGCAGTGCAAGCTTCCTCCACTGTTCGCTCGTGTGCCTCACCCCTGACCTAGGGGTGAGAGAGTAATTTGTTTTCTAGGTCCCTATCATTCTTTTCTCTCTACTGAGGCTATCAATGAGAGGCAACAGTGTTTATTTATGCTGACATTTGTTCATTGAGAGCTGGACCTGAGACCTCCAAACTCACTTCACACAAGCAATTGGAGGATAAGTGCTTCTGATCAGTATCCATATGAATTGGATTTGAGTCACCAGTGCAAAGAGTTATTGTCTCCAAAGCCCACTGTCTAGCTCCACAGATATTTGATTCCCTTAACTCACTCTGTTTGTTTTAAAGGGAAGAGACTAGAACACCAAGGGAAATGTTAATTGCAGCTGGGGTTTAATGAGATCAGTTCTTTATATTTGTATAAGGAAATTTCTAATGGTTCTAAGAATTATTTTTAAATTAGAAAATCTACTTCCACTAAGATCTCTGGCTGTAGCTTTTAAAGCTTCTTTAAAGTTAATGTTCAAGACAAACAAGGTGATCAATTCCTGAATCAGCTGAATATTCATCTCAAGTGCTGGTCCTGGTTTTTAAGATAAATGGAAGTTCCTGTTCTCCTGCAGCATTTGCCTTTTAAAAGTAATACTTGACAGACCTTACAGTGTCAGCACTAGTTTCATTTGATGTATAGCTCAGGTTTTAAGGCTGCTGGTTATTAATTTTCCTCTGTGCCTGATGTAACTGGGGGTGGGATGATTCCTAGAACTGAGCGATTCCCTGATCCAGAGCTGACTCCTACACAGCTCTGGCAGTTCTGTGGGGAAATAGTCTCCACACAGTTCTGCTCTGGTGGTTGAGGCAGCAGGAGCCAAGTATCAGATAACCTTCACCAAGACTATTCTCCTTTATGACATTGTCTGTGCAGTTACCCATTATAGCAGGCACAAGCCGTGCCATGTGAGCCACGGAACCTTCTCAGAATAGATTGTCTGGGTTACACATGCCTCTTCAATCCAACATTCTGGGTCGAGGTGTAAAAGCCCCCATTCGGTGACTGTCCCTGAGTCCACTTTGTCCTTTCACCAATTTTCCATCCTCTGAAAACACCACCTGCTCCTTCTGCTATTCAGTCTCATCCATATTCCCTGAATGGCTTCTTCCCATCTTCACTCCCAGCTAGAACCGTACTTGGTATCTGGATATTGAGTCCCAGTACTGATTCAGAAAGTTGAAAAACTGTCTCCTCTTTAGATGTTAATGCTTTATTTTGGGTATATAAGAGTAAGTTATGTCCAGTTCAGGGTGCTGAAATATTTGCCCTTTTGTCTTTCAGGTTCACTGCCATAGACACATCTGCTTCTGCTGGCAGCAGCAGTCACAACAGCTCCACGATGTTTTCATTCTCCACTACCTCCAAACCTATTCCTGGAGGGCCCCTAAGCCAGTCCACACCACTGTCAGCTTCACCTGCCACCCCAATGAAGGCATCCACTCCTGTGTCTGCAACAAGTATGACATTGAGGCTAAGGCTAGATTCTTTTTTTTTGCAAATTTCTATCTTACCAGGTATAAAGTGAGCATGAGAGGTTTTCTCTGTGCTGCTTTCAGCTAGTGCAGATTGGGAGACTTCAGGAACCAAAGCCCATCTTTAAACTGCAAACTATATAGTGCAATGAGCATAATACTGGAACTGGAAGGGTTTCCCCTTTGCCCCTCATTCCCCACAGGGATAACTATTCATTGTCTCAAGTAACCTATTTAGCTTCTTAGAGACTAACAAATTTATTTGAGCATAAGCTTTCATAAGCTACAGCTCACTTCATCGGATGCATTCAGTACTCCTTTTCTTTTTGCGGATAAAGACTAACACGGCTGCTACTCTAAAACCTATTTAGCTTCGTATCTTCACCTAGAAGCTGTTGTGCCTTCAGTGGACTAATTCAGCTCATTATATTGCCAAAATGTGTTTGCTCTGCTGCAGTGACTTAATGCATTACCTTCCATCTCTAATGGCCAGAGTTCAAACTGATCACAAATGAAATTAAACTAAATCTCATCCTGTTAACAAGTTAATGTTATTCCATTTCTCATATTATCATGTGATTAGCTGTCTCTGGCAGGAGTTGTCCAGGATTGAAATTGCCAGGGTGGTAGAGATCAGACTTGAAAAGTAGTAAACTCCATCTAGCATTGGACGAAGGAATGCCACATGTTAATACTGAGCAGTAATATTAGCAGAGCTCTTGCAGTTGGGAAGGAGGAATTCTTGAGGAGCACCTACCTGATCTATAGCCAGTCTAGCCATTGGTCTCACTTTCATGAGAGTCAAAGTTCATCCAAACTACTCCCACAAATAAAAAGTGTGGGTGGAATTTGGGGAACATGCTTGCCAGACTGGAACCTGTTCTTCAGTTCCAAGTCATCTGTCCTGTGTCTGAGGTCTGGGAGCAAGGGTAGTGGATTAGGCTTGTAGAACCTTGCTGACTTGATGTAGATTGATGCGTCATTTTAGGGGGGTGGACTTGTTGAAATGCGCTGTTAGGGTTTGCGCTGTTAGGGTTTGTACCTTTCCTTCTAGTGATCAGAATGTCCCCAACAGTGGGCATGTCCCATCTCCAATGATCAACCTGTTTTTTAGAGAACTATATGTGTTTGTCTATAGTTATTTTTCTCTTTAAATTCTAGTGGCGCGGCCTGCTCAGAATGTGCCTGCAGCATCTAATCTACTGAAGACAGCCAGAATCACCCCTCCTACAACAAAATCAAGCTCTATTCAGGTTAAGAGAACTTGAGCAGATTATGCAGGAGCTGAGAAATTTCACTGACCTGTGATTTACTTTAGTTGTGGACTGATTTAATGCTGTTAGGTCAAGGGACCAGTGAACTGAGATCTAAGTCTCAAACTATCAAAATTAGAATGATATGCTATGTAATTTTGGGAAGCTGGAGCTCTGACATGGTTTGGAGTCTGATGTAATAAACAGAGCTATAACTAATGCTTTGTGCTGTGTGGAAATGTGGAATCACATCTTTTTATCAGCAGAAAGATGTAATTCCTTGAAAATTCTGAGCTGCTTTGACTATTTAACAATATTAGAAAATATAGTGAAAGGGATAACTCCAAGTGGTGCATAAAGATTTAGCCATGATTTCCAACAGCTTTAATATGTTCAGTGTGGTTAAATCTCCGCAGCGTTGTTTGAACGCTTAAATATAATTTTCAGTTTATTGTTTAGGTGAACATTTGTGCTTGTGAGAGTTGTTCCATAGGACAGTTTATGCATCTTAAATTACTTTATACACAAACTATTTCTAGCAGCAGATGTTGGTTGGTAAAAAAGGTTTTCATTTTGATAAGTTTACATTCTCAACACCTGGCTTTCTAGGGAAGGTCAGCATTGTCCAGCGCTGGGTTAGAAAAACAGGTCCATCAGTGGAAGGATTCGGACCCTGTCATAGCAGGAATCAGAGAGGAGGTGAGATTTTCAAGGATTTTTGTCTTCCAACTTCTAAAAATATCACTGTACAGGCGTGTGGTCATCTGTCACTCTTTCATATTCCATTAGTGTCCTTCATTACTTAAGCATCAGAGGGGTAGCCGTGTTAGTCTGGATCTGTAAAAGCGGCAAAGAGTCCTGTGGCACCTTATAGACTGACAGATGTATTGGAGCATAAGTTTTCGTGGGTGAATACCCACTTCATGCATGCTGCATCCAACGAAGTGGGCATTCACCCAAGAAAGCTTATGCTCCAATATGTCTGTTAGTCTATAAGGTGCAGCAGGACTCTTTGCTGCCTCTTCAGTACTTAGTTACCATGGGAGATCTTTCCATTATACTCTGAACCACTTCTTTAAACACTGTCACCCCTGTTTGGTTGCTTAAGCTGCTAGCATTAAATTTATGTTGGGAATATAGGGCTCTCTTCCATGGGTTGGAAGGGAATGCAAGAGACCTGCCTTTATTGTCTGTAAATTATTGTGCATTCATGGCTGTATAAATATATTAGCCAGCCCCAGAGCAGTAACATTTGTTCCAGAAGCAGTCATGTCACAATGGTTGAACTTTCTTTACCCTCTGGCTCTGTAGATTGCCCATTTCCAAAAGGAGATGGAAGAGCTGAAGGTCCGAACTTCTAATGCCTGTTTCCAAGTCGGCACTGCTGAGGAGATGAAGAAGCTGCGGACAGAGTCTCATGACCTTCACACCTTTCTCTTGGAGATTAAAGAGACAACAGAGGTAAGTAGCACACCAGAACTTCTCCCAAATGTTTATGCATTGGTTGAGACCTTTAAGGCTAGCATTTGGGGGTAGATGTCTTTGCTTAACCTGTTAAGTGTTGAACTATATAGCTGAGATGTCTGGATGTGCTGCTTCAGTGTGCGTGGGCATACCCAGTTGTTCCTGAAAGTAAACACTTTTGCTGAAACGCACATGGGTACTGATGCGAACGGCACCGTTAAGGTCTTTCGTTGAGATCTGGCTCATCTCTTCATCTGTTCACAGTCCCTACATGGAGATATCAGCATTCTGAAGACGACCCTGCTGGAGGGCTTTGCTGGGGTGGAAGATGCTAGAGAACAGAACGAGAGAAATCATAACTTGGGATATTTACATCTGCTGTATAAGAAACCATTGGACCCCAAAAGTGAAGCACAACTTCAGGTATAAAGGCTGCTCACTAATTTTAAACTGGAGTTTTAAAATGAAATGCGACTAATTGAAGCTTGAATGTAGGTTGCCCAGAAGCTTTGCCCTGCCACACTCGCATTGCTTCAGCACAGTGTAACAACAGTATGATTTAATAGTGTCTCAAAGTACTCAACGATCTCAAAGTACTTTGCAGACATTACACCCCTAACACTGCTATGTATTGTCCCCATTTTAGATGGGGGGGAACCAGAGACCTGCAGAAGTGAAGTGACCTACCCAAGATCAGAGTCAGTGGCAGAGCTGCAAATAGAGCTCCTGACTCCCAGTACCCTAGTCTAACCAATAATGGTTACTTAAGTGAATTTTTTTGGCAAGTGCCAGTTAATTTTTTTTTTAGCATTTCATAAAACCTTTTCAGAATAATTTTTATCTTTAGCAAATGCTTTGCGGAGCAATTTGATGATTTATAATGGCTTACAATATTGTGGTTAATTTCATGGATGGCAGAGCATAAAACTACATGGTGTTCTAAATGCCTGATTGCAATGGAAAATTTCCCAAAATACTCAAAAGGCTTTGAAAGAGATAAAAGAAACCAGGATAAAGTACATCTCCCCCCCCCCCAGGCAATTTCCTAAAGTATCTCTGGGAGATTTTACTGTATTAAGTTTATGTATCATTGTGGGCCAGGGATTATATGTTCTACCATGGGGAATGGTGACCACAGCTGTCCGGCAACTAAAAACAGTGTGTGTGTGTGTGTGTGGGGGGGTGATTAGGTAAATTCATTCCGATTGTAGCACTGCTAGAGAGATACTGCCACCTGGAGAGGCTAGCATATACTGGTTTAAACTGGATTATCCAGAGGTGAAAGGACTTTTGCATAAATAGCCTGAGGTTTAAATTGACTCAGGGCCTGCTTTCTGATCCAGCAAATGGATAGAACCTCCTCTCCAAGGTGGGCTGGGAAGGGCTGCAAGGATTTTCCTATGAAGGTACTAGGTGACCTCTGATGAGCTTTCTAGCATGCATATAGGAACTTTGTAGTTTTCAGTAATGCTTTCATTGTAAGAATAATTATGCTCGCTTAGAAAGAGCGGTGTGGTAATTTATAATGGGGGGGGGCAGTTAACCTGTTCATAGCCTTTGGAGAGAAAGCAAAGTGCAGATGCAGGCCTCTCTGTGCAGTCTGGCTTGCTGGGGAACTCGGTGATCAGGGAACTGCTCAGCTTGAAAAAACCCCAGTTGGGAGAGGGAGCGACGCATGTCTCCACGCAAGAGGTGTGATGGCTTATAGCTGGAAGCCTAAGAGTGGTGCCCTTACTGGGCCATGGAGGGGGAATACAGGTACAGTTGCCCTGAACTATGACAAGTACATCAGGGAAAGTAAAATAAGTGTGCGCTATAATTGTGATACTTATCCAGTTCTTGGTTCCCTATAGACAAAGCATGCTCATCTCAGGGAGTGTAACTAGGCAGTTGAGGGTACCTTTTTGTGTTATAGTAATTTTAAAATGGTTTTGTGCTACTAAAAATTAATGGTATGGCAGTTAATGTCACATCAGAGTGCGCCACTTTGCATGCAATTTCAGATTTCTATTACAGGGAAAATATCTACCTTCCTAATTCACAGTATTGCATGTTTGTATGTAGTCCTTATATAATGAGAGATATTTTGTTTTTGGTATAGTGTTCATTGCTGACATGGGGCCTGTTGGAATCCCATCCAGGACCAGGAAAAGAAAATGTTCTATACATATATTTATTCATATATTGCTGTATTGAAAAGAATAGCCACTTTCTCCTTCAGATTTTACTAAAATTCCCCTGGGTGCTGTAGATTCTTTCATGGTCCAACTTGCCTTGTTTCTCCATTTTGCAAAGTAGCATGTGTGACTTTAAAGGTATGACAACCTGGTTTTAAGAGCTGACTGCACAGACCTTGAAAAAAGAACATGGGGAAGGATGGCAGAAGGGGAGAGAAGCAGCAAAATTGAGACAGGAGTAAGGACAGAGGATTTTCAGCTAAACTCTCTGAAAGAGAGTGTGCCTCCCATCTTCGTGATACTTTTTGTTTGTGAAAATTTGCTTAGTGCTATTCTCACATCTCCTGGGTGCAGAATGTTAGCATAAGAATATTCACTTGACCAACTTCTTATACGAGCTTTTAGCAGAGTTTTAAAGATCATGGGGTTTCTTTGATGTTTGAACACATCAACTCGCTCACCTGAGAGCTGTTGCTACATTAGTGCTCATAGTTACAAGACGGAGGAGTTGTGCTTTTCAGGGTATGTGTATGCTACGAAATTAGGTCAATTTTATAGAAGTCGATTTTTAGAAAGTGATTTTATACAGTCGATTGTGTATGTCCCCGCTAAGCGCAATAGGTCGGCGGAGTGTCCTCAATAGAGCAGCTAGCATCAACTCACGGAGTGGTGCACTGTGGGTAGCTATCACACAGTTCCCGCTGCCCATTGGAATTCTGGGTTAAGCTCCCAATGCCTGATGGGGCAAAAACATTGTCGCAGGTGGTTTTGGGTACATATCGTCAGTCTCCCCTCTCGCTCCTTGAAAGCAACGACAAACAATCATGTTGCGCCTTTATTTCCTGGGTTACCCATGCAGACGCCATAGCACGGCAAGCATGGAGCCCGCTCATCTCAGCGCTGCTGTTGTGAGCATTGTAAACACCTCACGCATTATCCTGCAATATGTTCAGTACCTGGCTAGGAGACACCAGCACAAAGACGATTGTGAGGAGGACATGGACACAGATGTTCCTGAAAGCATAGGCTGTGGCAATTTGGGACATCGTGGTGGCAGTGGGGCTGCCTGATACAGTGGAATACCGATTCTGGGCCCGGCAAACAAGCACAGAATGGTGGGACCGCATACTGTTGCAGGTCTGGAATGATTCCCAGTGGCTGCAAAACTTTTGCATGAGTAAGGCCACTTTCATGGAACTTCTTGAGTTGCTTTCCCCCGCCCTGAAGTGCAGGAATACTAGGATGAGACCTGCCCTGACAGTTGAGAAGCAAGTGGCAATAGCCCTGTGGAAGCTTGCAACACCCGACTGCTACAGGTCAGTCAGGAATCAGTTTGAAGTGGGCAAATCTACCGTGGGGGCTGCTGTGATCCAAGTAGCCAAGGCAATCGGAGACCTTCTGCTAGCAAGGGTATTGACTCTGGGAAATGTGCAGGTCATAGTGGATGGCTTTGCTGCAATGGGATTCCCTAGCTGTGGTGGGGCAATAGATGGAACACATATCCCTATCTTGGCACTGGATCACCTTGCCAACCAGTACATAAACCACAAGGGGTACTTCTTAATGGTGCTGCAAGCACTGGTGGATCACAAGGGACATTTCACTGACTTCAACATGAGGTGGCCGGGGAAAGGTGCATGACGCTCGCATCTTTAGCAACTCGGGACTGTTCGAACAGCTGCAAGAAGGGACTTACTTCCCAGACCAGAAAATTACCGTTGAAGATGTTGAAATGCCTATAGTTTTTCTTGGGGACCCAGCTTACCCCTTGCTCCCAAGGCTCATGAAGCCGTACACAGTAGTAAGGAACAGTTCAACTATAGGCTGAGCAAGTGCAGAATGGTGGTAGAATGTGCCTTCGGATGTTTAAAAGCTTGCTGGTGCGGTTTGCTGACTAGGTTAGACCTCAGCGCAACCACTATTCCCATTGTTATTGCTGCTTGCTTTGTGCTCCATAATATCTGTGAGAGTAATGGGGAGACGTTTATGGTGAGGTTGAGGCAAATGGCCTGGCGGCCAGTTTTGAACAGCCAGACCCCAGGGCGATTAGAAGAGCACAGCTAGGCGCGCTGCGCATCAGAGAGGCTTTGAAAAACAGTTTCATGACTGGCCAGGCTTCAGTGTGACAGTTGTGTGTTTTTCTCCTCAATGCAAAACTGCCCCCTTTGTTGAATTTACTTCCCTGTAAGCCAGTCCCCCTTCCACCACAGCTGGCAAAGGAAATAAAGTCCCTATTGTTTTGAATCCATGCAGTCTTTCGGGAGATCACTGACAAGGTAGCCCAGGTGGGGTGGCGGGGGAGGGAAGGACAAGGCCACATTGCTTATTGTAGCCACACTACAAATCAAAGCTGTTTGAATCACAGCCTTCTGTTGCTTGGGCCATCCTCTGGAGTGGAGTGGCTGTGTACCCAGAGGGGGCTCTCCCCCAACCCCCCGCATTCTTGGGTGTCTGGGTGAGGAGGATATGGAATTTGGTGAGGAAAGCAGGCAGTTATACAATGGATGCAGCGGCAGACTGTGCTCTTGTATGCTCACTGTATGCTTTCCTGACCTCTGCCACCGAATGCCTCCATGTGTTCAGCTGTGCCCTATCAGTGCGGGAGGACTGCATGACCTTGGAAAACGTCATCACGAGTATTTTTTTTTTCGCCTTCTAATCTGCAATAACCTCAGGGACGGAGTTGATATGGGGAGCATAGAAACATTTGCACCTGCGGGGGGGATAAAAAGGGAGAGTAAAATTTAAGAAAATACATTTCTGAGAACAAAAGGGAGACTTTCACAGTGAATCAAGCAATTCACAGCAGACAGCACGTGTGTTTTAGGTACAAGGTTGTATTTTGCCTTTTATATTGAGAGACTGCCGGTATGGTGACACATCACACACGGCTGGGCAACAGAATTTGGTTTCCAGGCTGCCATGGTAAGCCAAAGGGTACGCGGGGTTGGCTTCTTCTGCCTTCATAACATGTAGGAATGGTTTCAAATTGAAGCACCCTCCTTTCCCATAAGAAGCAATGCCAGTTGGGTTTGCTGTTTAAAAGGAGGGGCTGCGGTTTTGGGTTGGATGTGCAGCACACCCTTCTCCCCACTGTGTGGCTGTTCTCCAGGATGATTCCTTTTAGCCAAGAGCAAACAGCCCAACATGAGCGGGTCCTTTTACTGTTCCCTTACAAAAATTCCCTTATTTCAACCAGGTAACCATGAATGATATCACTCTCCTGAGGCTGACACAGAAAGATAAAGACCGAATGTTGCTTGAATGCGACCAAAACCCAGGACCATTTGCTGCCATGCTTTGTGCTGCAGTGATTCCAGACTACTTGCTACTGACTTGGCGTGGTAAAGTGTCCTACCATGGAGGACGAAATAAGGCAGCCCTCCCCAGAAACCTTCTGCAAAGGCTTTCAGAGTACCTCCAGGAGAGCTTCATGGAGATGTCCCTGGAGGATTCCCGCTCCATCCCCAGACATGTTAATAGACTTTTCCAGTAGCTGTACTGGCCACGAATGCATCCCAATTCTTCAGGGCAAATCAAACATTAAACACAATTGCTTTTAACCCCTGTAGTGTAGTTACAAATGTGCACTCACCAGAGGTGTCTTCTGCTCCGTCGGGGTCCGGGAACCCGCCTTGGGAAGGTATTGGCTCCAGGGTGATGAAAAGGTCCTGGCTGCCGGGGAGAACGGATTCTCCTCTTGCCTGCTGCGCATTCTCATTCTCTTCCTCCTCTTCCTCATCCACAAAATCCTCCTCTGTGTTGCATGAGACTCCCCCCTTGTAGGTGTCCACGGACAGTGGTGGGGTACTGGTAGGGTTCCTCCCCCTAGAATGGCATGCAGCTGATCATAGAAGTGGCATCTGTGGGGCTCTGACCCAGAGCGACCATTTGCCTCCGTTATCTTGTAGTAGGCTTGCCTGAGCTCCTTAACTTTCACGCGGCACTGGTGTGTCCCTGGTGTAGCCTCTCTCCACCATGCCCTATGTGATTTTGGCATAAATTAGCATTTCTTCTTTTTGATCGGAGTTCTGACTGCACAAATTCTTTTCCCCATACAGCAATCAGATCCAGTGTCTCCCCTTGGCTCCATGCTGGAGCTTGTTTGTGATTCTGGGACTGCATGGTCACCTGTGCTGCTCACCGCACAGGAAATGAAATTCAGAAGTTCCCGGGGCTTTTCCTGTGTACCTGGCTAGTGCATCAGAGTTGAAAGTGTTGTCCAGAGCGGTCACATTGGAGCACTCTGGGATAACTCCCGGAAGCCAATACTGTCGAATTGCACAATGCTGCATCTGCACTATGCCAAATTCAACCCAAGAAGGTCAATTTTTAGCACTGCTCCCCTCGTCGGGGAGGAGTACAGCTGTCGATTTTAAGAGCCCTTTAAGTTGACAGAACAGATTTGGTTGTGTAGCTGCATTGCTTATAAAATTGACCTAATGCGGCTAAATTCGACCTAACCTCGTAGCGTAGATCAGGGCCCAGTGTATAACCCTGGGTCAGCAGCAGAGCTGGACTCAGTTTCATGTTGACCTGATCTGTCTTACTAGAGCCTTGTGTTAATCTTAAAAACAGTTACAATGGAATCCTGTCGCAGGCATAGATTTTTGGCATCCCATCTCATTTTGATATTTATATTTAAATGGGCACTCTTGAAATCAGTAAAACTTTAACTTCCCATTGCATGCACCTCCACTGTACAAAGGCAGAGTTCTACTAGGCATTTTCATGCTGTGGCATGTGAGAAGAATGAAGGCAGGGCGAAGGATAGTTTTACATTTGGTGCACTGGACTGGGACTAGATATGTCTGGGTTCTGTTGTCAGATACACTAATGAACTCTGTGGCCTTGGGCAAGTCACTTTAATATCCCATGTGCCTCAGTAATTTATCTGTAATGTGAAGATAGTGGGTGTTGGGAGGAGAGGTTCTTAAGTGCTTGGGAAGAGCTCAGATCCTTGAGTGACTGGGGAGGGGCCACATGAATACCTAGATAACAGAACTTGAAGTTTTTGATCACTTTGCTGGTTTCTAAAGGTAATGTAAACTAGGGACAAGCACATCATCAGTAGGAAATGGCTCTAGAAAAATCAGGTTTGATCTGTGTAATACTTAGCATTTGTAACACACTTCATCTTGAACGATTTGCACTGGTAGAAAGCAGGAAGCTGAGGTACAGAAGTTGGCTTGCTCAAGGGCAGACAGTAAGCTAGTGACAGATTTGATTAGTAAAACAGAGTTCCACTGTATAGGGTTCTGCCGTTCTGATTTAGATTTTCTAGATGTGAACATGTAAGAGTGTCCTGCATGACTTCTATTTTGGTTCTTTTACAGGGTCTTTAATTTACTTCACTGGATTTGAGATTCCCATAGAGCAGTGGTTCCCAAACTTGTTCCGCCGCTTGTGCCGAGAAAGCCTTGGACGGAACGGTTTGTTTACCTGCTGCGTCCGCAGGTTTGGCCGATCGCGGCTCCCAGTGGCCACAGTTCGCTGCTCCAGGCCAATGGGAGCTGCTGGAAGCGGCACGGGCCGAGGGACTTACTGGCTGCCACTTCCAGAAGCTCCCATTAGCCTGGAGCAGTGAACCGCGACCACTGGGAGCCATGATCGGCCGAACCTGCGGACGTGGCAGGTAAACAAACTGCCAGGGGCTTTCCCTGCACAAGTGGCAGAACAAGTTTGGGAATCGCTGCCGTAGAGAATTGAAAGATGACATTTTTTTCTCTTTGGTAGGAAATTAGACGCTTACACCAGTATGTGAAGTTTGCTGTTCAGGATGTGAATGATGTTCTGGATTTGGAGTGGGACCGGCATCTGGAACAGAAAAAAACCCAAAAGTAAGTGAGTGAAATTGGAATAGAAAACTAGTCGGTGTCTAAGGAGCATACTAATGAATTAGGAATAGGACATTAATAAATAGACAAAAGGCATTTTATGATTACCACTCCAAAACTTTTTCAAAGAGTTTGTGAACAACATTTGACTGAGCCATTTTTGCCTGTATTTAAAAGTTCAGACTGTGGACTATTTAACTGTGACTGACTTTGCTAGATGCTTTCCAGCAAATTCTCTACATGCTGTAAATTCCACTTTCCGAAATGCCTGTAAAATAGGCTTTGTATGCACTAAACATCCAGGGGAGACTGATAATGAAGCCCTTTTGTTGAACAAGTACCTACATGTTAAATTAATAAACTTGCAGTGTACTACAAAGAGAAATACACAACTGACCTGTGCTGCCTTGATATTCAAACCAAAATGTGGTTTGGGGGCTGAAGTCGTCTGAAGTCAGTAGATGAAATAAACCAGTTTTCTGTGTATGCATGCACATGCACTTGCAGCTAGGTGTCTAATGGTCTTCTCATCTTTTCCTGTTTGTTTCTTCTTGTTTCCAGGCGCCTGATTGTTCCTGAGCGAGAGACTTTGTTTAACACACTTGCTAATAATCGTGAAATAATTAATCAGCAGAGGAAGAGGCTGAATCACCTGGTGGACAGCCTGCAGCAGCTCCGCTTATATAATCAGACTTCTCAATGGAATATGCCCAGTGACACGTCTTCTCTTAGCAGTTCTCAAAGGTATGTGTAATATTTGGAGGTTGTAGCAAGAAGTGTATTGAGTTAAGTCTATTCCCAATAGTAATGTATGAAAAGGCATGTCCAAAACAGACTTAATAATCATGCTTTGTAGATATAATTAAGTGTAGAGATGTCGGGGAGAGGGGGGGAATCCTGAAAAATGAGCACTGGCTGTAAATATGCAAATTCTGCTCACCAGTAACACAGGTGCTCCTCAAATAGGCGTGAAAATTAATTCTGTTGTATTTTGCGATAGCTTGGTTTAATATATCAGTGTGTCTCTATGAAAGATGGGCTCTCACAGAAATGAAAACACTGTGAAAGTGTAGCCTCAAAAATGATCTACCATTGTCATGTCTCATGAGGACTATAATAGAATATTAATTTAGGACAAGAGGGAATTTATTAGCCATTTGATTTTTTTTTTCCATAAGTAACTTAAGGTCTTGATGCATGCATTTAAATATTGCAACACCTAAAGAGGTTCTGGTGGCATTGAACAATGGCTGTTGTAAAGCAGTGTCATTGAGGCATATGCAGATAGACAATCCTGTGTCCTTTAGCCCTTCCAGGTGAGTTGGGCATCAAATTATGGTGTTTCCACATGAGCCTGTGGTTCCTTCATTCCCATACAGCTGCTTATGTGGGGCAGATATATGGCTATTCCTGTTGCAGGACCTGTCTTTTGTTTCACTGCTCTGTCTTGTTTCAGCTTTGACAGTGACCTTGAGAGCCTGCGCAGTGCCTTAGTGAAAACTACCTTGGAATCGTATGCCAAGCCTCTGCCAAAAGCACCTGGTAACTCATTGTTCTGGTTTTTTTTCCCCACCTGCACATTCTAAAAATGACATTTAACTGAATCTCCATGGTTTCTATAGACTAGTGATTTTTTTCTCCATTTTGCAGCTAAATTGTCCCCAGTTAAACAGGCACAGTTGAGGAATTTCCTAGCCAAGAGGAAGACTCCACCTGTGAGATCCACTGCTCCAGGTAAACCCTTGATACATTAGGAATCTGAAACATGCAAGCCTTCCCACAGAACTTGTTAATATCCTGCCTTATCTGTAGAAGGAAACATTGCTACCGTAGCCCCTTGTATTCCTCACTTCCCCAAATAATGTGCTTCTGTGGAACTAGTTCTAGCTAGAAGTTTCCTTTCCCCGCTCAGACTAGACTAATGAATATCTCTTTTATTGGCTTGTCCTCAAAGTTGGCCGCCTTATTTTCAGTAACAATAGTGCCATTTGCTAAACAGTTAAGACAAGGAATCTAAATAGCAAATGGAGGCAAAGTTAAAGGGAATCCCTAATTCTTAACTGTTTTCTTCATAGTAGTGTTGGTTATTTCTGTGTAATGCAACTACAATGCTAAAATACAAAGAAGGCTTTTATAAGCCCTTTCACAAAAATGCAGAGTAAAACTAGTTGTGAACCATGATCACTCAAAATACTAAATATTTAAAAGTTATTTAAGCTTGACTAAATTCTAAATATCTCTTTATGGCTGAGTGAGTTATTTTCAGCACCTAGGAGCTCCAGTCATGGACCAGGACCCCTTTGTGCTAGGTGCTGTACAAATACAAACCAAAAAGGTGATCCTTGCTCTGAAGAGCTTACAAAAAAGGCAGTGGTTCTCAAAGTTTTGTGCTGGTGACCCCTTTCACATAGCAAGCCTCTGAGTGTGACTCCCCCCAAATAAATTAAAAACACTTTTTTAATATATTTAACACCATTATAAATGCTGGAGGCAAAGCAGGGTTTGGGGTGGAAGCTGACAGCTCACAACCCCCCCCAAGTAATAACCTTGTGACCCCCTGAGGGGTCCCGACCCCCAGTTTGAGAACCCCTGATCTAAGGCATGGGAAGAGCATCATTAAACTTTGTACTGTACATCTGTATATGCAACCCCCCCCCACACACAAACACACACTATAGCTTTTGTTCATGAGACAGATTTAAGATGAGTGTCTAGTCTCTTAATCTCAGTGAGCCTTCCAGTCTGAAATCCAGGTTCAGGATTGTTTTAAAATAGGACAGTTTAAAACTAAATGCCTCTTTTCTTCATGTTCTCTAGTTTAATCAAAGTATGTGGCACTCATTTTAGAATCAAACACCAGTAGCTCTTGTTCTGAAGTAGTTATTCAGTGTAAGTCTTGCATATTCAATCACAAAGAACCATTTCTTTACAATAACAGCAGAGAACAATTTGTCATTAAAATCTTGAGGTGGAGGCAGTCAAAGAGTTGCAGGAAGCAGTGGTCTGATAGCAAGTTCCTGCCTCTTTCCTTCCCTCACACTAGACCTACAGTACTAAGAACCATAAGTATTGTACTTCATTGTTAAAGTCTCAGGTTTGTCAAGGAGATAACAATGTAGCTTGTGAGACTGATATAGATGTGACTGATGAATAACTGTTTTACAATAGTTTCTACATGAGACTGGGAGGAATGATGTGAGGTTGAAGCTTATCATGTGATTAACAAGAAACCTTTAAACTAAATTTTATCTTAAGAATGGTTCTCAGTATCTTAAAGTGTGGAGACACTTGCAGACTTTGTGTTTTGATAACCTGCTGCTCTTTATGCCATTCTTGAAAGTATTGTCTTGGCAGCACAGAACTTCCAGAAATAGTGCAACACTGCAGCTTATCATACACACAGACATCACAGTTACTACAGTTGGCCTTTCCAGTATTTCAGTGTCAGTCTCATTGCTCCTACGACCCTCCCGCTGCCATCTCCATACCTGCATTGCATTTCAGCAGCCAAAACGCTGTCTCGCTGCACACATGGCTGGGGAATTTCAAGCTGCAATTTGGACTGAAACCTGAATCTCGGGATCACAAACAGCTCCTGCACTTCAACATTTTGGAAACTAGGGTTTTCTCTTGCTTTATCATGAACACTTTGAGAGTTCCAAAGAACTCTTGGCCCACTCATTACCCCACCAGGTGTCACATCACTTGGTGAACATCAAACGCTGAATGCCACTGTGAAGAAAAGTTTTTTTTCAGTAAATGTAACAAATATGGAGATTGAGATGAGTCCTAATTTGCATATTAACAGATCAGTTTCAAGTGTGACCTTCAGATCTGTCAGGGCAATAGGGGCAGCCACTAAAAATAAAGGTTTCCATCTGTTATAACCACAGTGGGTGGCTTTTTGGATGGGTGGCTCCTATGACTCAGAACAATGGTTCTTATGGCATTGGGAAGCCTTGGAATGTCACGTGCTCCAATGTAGTTTTTGAATCAGTCTCAATATCCCAATATTTGGGGGTTGTTGGCACCCAGGCTCCTAAGAGAAGAACCTCAACGGCCCTGTGTGCCTTGGAAGTGTATCGGCGGTTCATATTAGACCATGTGAGTTAACAGCATTTATGGGGTCCCTGATGCCATTGTACGAAAAGTGTCTTTGGAGTCTCTCTTCATTATTTGAGACACTTTTGAACCCCTTTCATTTTTGTTCCTATGGCCAGAAAATGTCCATTGACAATGACCGCACTGGTAACTTTCAAACATGTAATGTTTCTCATATTATTTATGGAAGAAATAAATCTCTCCCAATTAGTTATAAGAATATAACAAAGCAGCCCTTATTTTTAAATTTGAAAGGATCGGGAGATTGCATGTTACCGTAATGTAATGCCTGGCCACACAGCATGTGGTGCCAGAGTTGAGAAGTTAGCTTCTGCACTTAAGTTAAAATGAGACAGTTAAAAAGTTTTATAGACATGGTGTTTCTATCCTAGCCATTGAGATTAAATAGCACCCTCATTGGCTTTGGATGACAAAATAATGTGGCTCTTCCCATTGCAGCCAGTCTCTCCCGATCAGCCTTCTTGTCTCTGAGGTATTATGAAGATTTGGATGAAGTCAGCTCAACATCCTCCATTTCCCAGTCACTGGAGAATGACGATTCACAGGTTGTAGAGCAGGAAGAGGAAGCTGCTCCAGTCCAAGTCCCCCGACATGCTCCTGTAGTCCGTACTCCCTCTATTCAGCCTGGTCTAATGGCACAGTCTCCACCATTTGGTAAACCTCATCTCACAATGGGCACTTTAAGTGAGTAGATTTTGGAACTGCATTCCCCTTCTTGTTTGTGACCTTGTTGATGTGTTTAATCTCTACAGTGCTTGTCATAACTTCAGTTCTAGGTGAAATGATTTTGTGGTGTCTGTCTTCATGTTGCCAAATCTCCAAGAGCAATGAACAGTACAGAATTATAGCCCCCTTGAACTCAGGCCACTAGTGTTGAAGTAACATTGGAAACTTTGTGCTTTTCCTATAGCCTGGGCCATTTAGATCAAGACTGAGAAATTCAACTAAGATTATCTTATCTATTGGCTAGAGGACAGGAGGGAAAGTCAAGACGCCTGCCTTTGCCACTAATGTGTGACTTTGGGCAAGTTACTTGACCTTCTTGTGTCTCAGGTTCCACAACAATAAAAAGGGATGAACCTTTTTGAGCCATAAATATGAAATCTTACATGGGAGATGGCCCTGCGGCTCAAATGTGCATATTGAGGGCTTCAGTTTGTAGCTTTGTGTCTAACTTCCGCTTTCAACTGGTGTAGCCAGGTTTAACACTTGGCATCCCAGTCTCTGACAGTAAGGTGACTACTGATGTGTGTTCGGTTTCTCTTTACACCCAGAAGAGTTGTGCTCGCTTCTGTAGGGATCCTCTTAGTGATCAAACAAGATGTCAGTAGACATGACTATAAGGACAGACTGAGAAACAGCCACCCAATATGTCCATGCTTTTATGTGACTGCCTACGTCTGGTAGCTGATTGAGAAGGTGTTTTTTCAGCAGATGACATTCTGATTGATTGATTGATAAGGAATTAATGTAGGAACTGGGTTATCTTTTTCCAAAGGGAGTAAGATTAAGGGTTGGCAATTTGACCCACACTGCATGCTGAAAAGATAGCTGATTAGGACTCCACCTCTTGCAGTTCATTAGAAGTTATGGGAAAGTGAACATTGCTAGATTTGATGAATTGCTAGTTGCTTGACTGTTGTAAATTAGTCTTGTCTGACTATATGAGGATTCAGTGGGAACAGGTATATAGTGTATCGCTTTTAAAGAGTCAGTACATTCTAGTAGGGGCTTTTGAGTCTCCCTTGTTCATGGGAGTTCAATGAACTGTATCTTTTTTTTTTTTTTTTTTTTTTTTTTTTAGTGCCTACATCTTCAAGCAGAATCGTTCCACAAGGGGCAGATAGCACAATGCTTGCAACAAAGACTGTGAAACATGGGGCCCCTGCTCCCACTGTCACCGTCCCAGCACCACAAGCAGCTGCTGCAGCAGCATTGAGAAGACAGATGGCTAGCCAGACTCCAGGTAAAACTAATGTTAACTGACTAAACTCTGGGCATTTCTACACATGTGTGGTGTTTTTATTTATGTAGTGAGTGCATTTAATAGACTTTTAATGCCTTTGAGGGTAAGAAACCATTGACCTTGGTGTGAGCCAAGTCTGATACATACAGGATCTGTATATTATTCCCCACACAACACTGCCAGTGGTCTCTTCTCTCTTATTTGAACTCTCAGAAAAAAATGCCTGAAGAATCAACATCCAGGGCTACTTAATATTCATTTTAATCTATGCAGAAACACAGGAGTTGATGACTATATATCAGGGGTGGCCAGTCTGTGGCTCCGGAGCCACATGTGGCTCTTCAGAAGTTAATATGTGTCTCCTTGTCTAGGCACCGACTCTGGGGTTGGAGCTACAGGTGCCAACTTTCCAGTGTGCCGGGGGTGCTCACTGCTCCACCCCTGGCTCTGCCACAGGCTCTGCGCCCACTCCACCCCTTCCCGCGCCCTCCCCTGGGCCTGCTGTGTCCTCCTCCTCCTCCCACCAGAGCCTCCTGCACTCCATGATACAGCCGTTTGGGAAGTACGGGGAGGCGCTGATTGGCAGGGCTGCCAGTGGGCAGGGGGGGTGGAAAGCTGATGACGTATTACTGTGATTCTTTGGCAATGTACATTGGTAAATTCTGGCTCCTTCTCAGGTGCAGGTTGGCCACGCCTGCTATATATCTTCAAAAACTAACATTACGATCATCTGATATACATAAGCCCCGAGGAATTCCTGATAGTTGACTATTGCACAACTGAAATAATAATCAATCTATATGTAAAAATCCTCCATGATTAATGAACGGTAAAAGGAAAAGATGTTGCCCATTCTAATAGTTGTTCACCATGTTAGTTACATTAAAAGATGTATATTTTAGAACAGTTTAATATTAATATTAAAGGAACACTTTAGGTTCAGGTAGGTTAGTCCTTAGATCTGGCTGTGGGGTTTTAAAAGACCTTAATAGAAAAATCTCCATATATGAGGGTTTTTTTGTTTTTTTTTGCTTGGATTTACACATCCCTTGTAGCACCCAATCATTGCAGGAAATAATAAAATTCAGCTACATACAAAAAGGAAACTGACTAGTCTGTCTTGCTTGTCCAAGGTGAATGGAACTGCAAAAAGTAGATGGACAGCATGAATACTGGAAAAGTAAATTAGGCATTTAAAATTCTTTTTTCATTAATCTTAGAAGTTTAATAAGGGACGGGGGGAAAAAGGGCAAGGTAAGAGATTTGTGTTAAGTATGACTTACTCTCTATAAATCTCTCAATGCAAAATACGGTAATTCCAAATATTACAGAATCCAGTAAACTGGATTGTATTATGTAAATTAGAGTAATACAAAGTGATCTAACTAATTTACGATAAGTAATTCTACACAGTAATTACAGTCTAAATTTATAGTAAAGTTTATATGACATTGCCAGCACAAACTGACCCACAAAATTACTTTTAATACCTAGGACTAATATTTGAACATACTCACGTTTTGCACATAGACAAACACAGAGCGTGCATTTATGTGGCCAAAATAGCAATCATGCACACTCAACAGGTATTTCTATATTTGCCATTCTTTTACAGTATAATTGTGGCACCTTAATACAGACTTTTATTCTCCACTGAAAGATTTTTTTGGCGGGGAGGGGATGAGAGCAAGGAAAGGGATATGATCATAATCGCAGTTCCAAGAATAAAATGGCCAGAATTCTGAATTGCAATCAGGAGATCTGTCAAGTATTGATACCAGTTATCACACCAGTTATTAATGTCCTCCATGCATAGTTATCAAAAATTCTCTATAAATCATAGATGTGCTCTCATAAATCACAAGTTTTCTAATCCTCAGTAAATTACTCATATCAGATTTGAGCCAAATCCATGGTTTCTGCTGATTTGAATAGATCAGGAGTTCCCTTGTAGCTAGTGTACTGCAGATTCCCTCCCTGTCCTCCCAAGTGTACATAGGTGGTGGTCTAGTTAAGAAGCTACTCTTCTGGATACTTGTATAATCCATGTGCAATGGAATATTTCAGCTAATTGGTGGGATTCATCTCTGTTCACTCTTAAAGCAGTGAGCACCTCCTTGACTGAATCAACTCTAAAGAACGTCCCTCAGGTGGTGAACGTGCGAGAACTGAAGAACAATGCCTCAGCACCTGCTGTTTCTGCGGTAATAGGGTGCGTGCCTTTCTCTGCATTCTAATATATTCCTTTAATGAGCCCTTGCAATAAGGTTCATCTGCCAGTAGGGGGCAGTATTACTGTTTCATATAATCTGAACCTGTTGAAGTGGAAGTGTTTTGCGGAGTAATGCAGGAAAGAACAGCTGCTCCTTGCTGTTTTGTTAGCACACAGGTCTTGCTGGGGAAAGGTGGTGGGTACTGTGCTCCCCGAGTTGTTCAAGGACATGCTACATTATTTGCCTAAACAGGAAATTTCCAGTGTCTGGTTTAGAGTCCTGATAATCTAGGCTAGTGGATCAGTATTAAATTCGTTATTCATTATTAGGTTGTATGTAAATATAAAATGTTGGTACATCCCCTTTCTGTTATGGTTCTAGATCCTATGTTTTGCTAATGCAAACTCTGGATTCTATTACCTCAGTGGCGAGCTTGAAACTTTGCTATATGGTCCCCACTTCCCAGTTACTAGTATTTTTGCGTGTATCCTCTACTTTTGAGTGGGGAAAACGCACCCATCTGCAACTGACTGAGTGTCGGTGTATTTGAGCTGTCCAGCTGCTCTCCTGTTTATTCCCTCTGCCATAGAAAACATCTGCTCTGTAGTTTACTTCTTTAATGCCATGCCCTTGGGTCCCTGCACTGAAGGATTAAGTTTATACTCCAGCTTCTCTGGTAACTTACATTGTTAGAATTTCTTCATAGTATAAAACCCTTGATATATCAAGGATTAAATATGAATTTGGGGCAGAGCTCCCCAGAAATATATCCAGATGCTAGGCTGTCTTGCTCAACAGAAACCCACGAATATGTGCTCACTGTTTAATTTACAATTTATCAAGCGGTTCTGACTTCCCTGTGAGTTTAACTGAAACTGTTGGCCTTCCCATACTCCACAGCCAGCTGCCAACTCAGGTCATTCCAGGGATTTCTCTCTTCTCACCAGGCAGTGCTGCCAGCCAGAAAACTAATTCTTTTCTCTGTTGGTAATGACCTTGAAATCTTGTTTTGTTTTCTGTGATGGTTTAAACCAAGAGAAATTAATGATTTTTTTTAAAAGTGAGGGAGGAGAGATTTCCACTGAAAAGTATTAGAGGAGTTAAGGATTATGCTGTCTTCCTACCATGATAAAAAAAGAAAAAAGAAAAAAGGTATTACAAAAAGAGATAAATTCACCATTAGCTTCCAGTGTAAATTGTCTGGAATTGCAAATGCTTTATCCTAGACAATGGTGTGCATTGGACATGCGCCTCTTGGAACTATTTCAGTTTGCCACTTCTGGTTTTCATGTATTTTGTATTCCTCTTTTTGATGGAGAAGGGAAAGCAGTATTATTTTGAAGTAGCTTATCAGAATGCCTTGGAAAAGGTGTTTTCTAATGGTGAGCATCAGTTGTTGCTTACCTCTGGGAGTCCAGCTTTGAGGGTCTATGCTTGGAGAAGGTTCAGAAGTTCCTTAGTATTTCATTTTCCCTAAAAGCAACTACCTTCCTCTGAGACAGTACTTTCTTGAAGAGCTGTAGACCAAATAACGGTGCCCAGAACTCCTGCCAAAAGCCAAATTGGGATGAGCCTGTGGAAGTGATCTCTACAGGGTTTGTTTGTTGCATGTTCTGTGCCAAAAAATTAAAAATTCTGCACACAATATTGCAAAATTCTGCATATTTTATTTGTCAAAACAACACATTATAATCTCACCAGTTTCAATTATTATTTTGGGTAACTTATTTCAAAATACCTGTCAGCAAGTATGTCTGTAACAATACAGACAACAAAAAAGATTCAGGAAATGTTTTTTGACAAATAAATTCCTTACTAGGCATATTATTACTCAGAGTTCTGTATTAATTCATTTAAACTACAATACAGAACCATATTTCCTGCACCCGTCAGACGCAGTGCAAAGGCTTGAGGGAGTTGGGGGTAATGGAGGAGCTGAGGGAGAGGGAAGTAATTTCTGGGAAGGAGCCTGGGTGTGAACTTGGAGGGTTGTTGGGTATGGATGGGAAAAATATGGAACAGTTTTTTCGGGGGGTGGGGAGGGATTGTTAAGCGAGCTTCCTCCATGCAGACCCTGGCTGACCCCCTAGCCTCTCCCATTCAGTCAGGCACATCTGCCCCGTCCCCATGTGTCCTTGCACCCATGTCCACGTGTCCCTCCACCCCCACTCAGACACCCACTCCCTGGCCCCCATATGTCCCTGCATCCCCTCACCCTGTCCCTAAGTGTCTCTGTGCCCCTTCCCCATGTAGCCCTGCACCCCCTTTCCCCTGTCCTTATGTGTCTGTGTCCCCACTCAGCCATCCCCTTCCCCCATGTGGCTCTGCACCTCCTCCCCCATCCCCATGTGGCCCTGCAGCTTCTTCCCACCGTGGCCTTGTGCCTCCACTCCTGTTCTGGCCTCCCCCACCAGCCCTTATGAACCCCAGTCTGAACCCCAGTCTGACCCCGAGCAGCCCCATGCTGTCTATCTCCTGACCTGACCCGACAGGCATTGTGAAGAAGGCACTGCAGGCTGTTTCTCTTCCCTTGCTGGCTGGGAGTGGCTGCTGTGTTCTAGCGCCACAGTGCCCTCTGGTGGGGAAAAGGCAGAATTGCAGCAACTTTCCAGACAGTTATTTTCTGCTGAGGCTGGCCAGGAGCTGCTAATCTGTTCTAGTGCCATAGCGCCCTCTTGTGCGAAAAAGATGGAATGGCAGCAACTTTCCGGCAGAAGCTATTTTCTGCAACAACAACAAAATTAAAAATGTGTGGCACATTAATTATGCACGTGTGCAGTGGTGCAGAATTCCCCCAGGAGTGAAACTATATCTAAACTATATTGCCTCAATGATAAGCTCACTCACCGTTATGCAGCCTTGTTAGAAATGCTGTATCCAAAATGAACAATCGATGCACATCTTGGATGAGTGTTAACTTGAACTCTATGATATAACTATTTTAGCTTCAAATAGTTTGACTTGCAGTATCTATCTGTATCTATAATTCATGGGGTGCCATATACCTTTATATTTCAAAGGCTTTTAGAGCCTTATTGTATAACTGACCTCATAAAAGTGTACCATCTAAATAAAAATCTACCAAATAGAACCCATGGTAGCCAGTCACATTGATTACTAAATAAAGAGCATTCATCCAGCAAAGTTGTTATCAGTTTTTGCTACTTCAGGCTACCTGTTTCTCTCTTGCCACAGCAGCACCTTCTCTGGGTTGTTGAGCTGCAATGATTTCTAGTCATTATCTAGTCAGGTGTTCTGTGGCCTGTAGTTAAACAAGTTGGTGGCTTCAGTCCAGTTGTTAGTGTGTGGTTGATCTCATCGCCAAAAAAACCAAAGGGCATCTCCACAGTTGGAACCAGACTTTCCTTTGTTAATAGTTTCATCAGAAGAGCTAAGGATTGAAGGAGCTTGAAGACCAAATTTTCCTCTGAGAGGTGACCCTTTCAGAACAATCCTGAAGCATTGTGGGACTGTGTGTGGAAGCTTGCCCCACCTCTGCCTGTATTTACCTGCTCTGTGCTTTACCTTCAATCTGGCACCTTTATAATAAATATTCTATATATCTATTACACTAACATTCATCAGACCAAGCGAGTGTAGCTACACACTGAGTGAGTAGAAATCATATTCTAATAAAACATCAGTGGCTCACTATCATTTCCCCTTTGGGAAGAACTTTTTTGGCAAATGTTAAGGTCATGAGTTGCACAAAATCATTTACATGGAGATGATACACTTATACCTTTCTCTGATTTTAAAAGTAATTTAAGTTCTTACTGCAAAGAGTAAGTCACTGAAATGTCTTCAGTGATATCCGGATGTAATTTGACAAGGGAACAGAGAAATGTACAAATTGAGATGATCTCTGTACATAAATCTGTGATTGAAATTGGTTTGGAAAACCTTCGTGAATATAGAAGGTAATAGCTGACAAATCTGATCTGGATTTTACTTCGACGCATTACGACAGCATTCTGCTCCTGTATGCTGACATTCTGTACTGCTCCGGTAGAAGGAGCAGGAAGGCTGAATCAGTGAGTCTTTTTATTCTCTTAATTTCTTTATATATTATAACAAAGAACATCCAGCACCACACAGTGAGGCTGCATCTTTATCACTAGGTTCTAATTTGTCACCACAAAAGTTCAAGATATAGTTTTGAGCAATAATACACAAGATGTCTGCCTTATACTTGATATGTGCTATGTAACCAGAGTGCCTTCAGTGAGTCAGCATTATCTAGTGGCAGACTTTTATTTGGCGCTCTGTCACTGTGAGACCGTGAGCAAGTTACTAACCCCTCTGCCTCAGTTTCCTCATCTGTGCAGTGGGCACAATATTTTGTGAAGCACTTTGAGACCCTCTGAAAAAAGGTGGTCTGTATATTTTTTTTTAAGTGGACTTGTTTCATGAAATCATAGCAGATATCTTTAACTTTTTTTAATCTAAAGTATTCTAGGACCTTTAGATTCTTGTTTTATGTTTGCTTTAAATTTAAAGTGTTAGTCTGTAGCTATTTTAACATAAAGTTTAAACAGACCTAGTAAGAGGAGAGGCTTAACGCATTCAGTGAAGTGAGTTCAGGTCATGAGCAGGAGGAGAGAATATGAATGTCCTTGTCGGTAGCAGTCAGAGAAATTGGAGTTTATAAGATGGACTAGATCAGGTGTATAATAGACCTTTGTAATTTGAGAGTTCCATTTGTGTTGCGATATGTGGTTGTGTGTAGCCAATAGGAGGCAGAAGAAGCTAGAAGTGAAAGTTTTTATGGCTGTAGCATAGTGTTTGAGTAAGTTAACTGTCCATGTAGCAGAAGTAATCCTGCTTTGCTGATGAAAGTTGGCTTTCACTCGGGGGGATTCATATCTGCACTGGCTTTGGAAATTGTCACTTTTCTTGACCAGCTGATACCAGTGACTGAAAGTGACAAGGGAAAGTGCATTCTCTGGTGCTGCCTGACAGGACGCTTCAAACTACTTTTTGCTCTATTTTGCATCATGATGATAAAAGTTAGTTAAGGGTTTCCAGGACTGATGTGTGTGTATTATATATCTCAGCTTTGGATTCTGCAGACATGGGATCAAAAAAGCCTTCAGCAGCTGAGAACTCTCCCTTGTCTCAAAACTCAGTACCTGACAGTTTTGGGTGTATTATACTTTAGAGTTCTTTTTTTAAAAGGGGTTTGGGACCAGGAGGGCTCTTAAGAAGCTGAATATTTCAGTCACACCCCGTCACCTGTTGAATCTCCTACCTGTTTACTCTGTAGCCCTTCTCCCCTGCTTTTGTCTCTTCCTTCTGCATTTCTCCTGGAACATCCTCCTATGTTAAATGTGAGTCTAGGGCCCAGCTTCTGTTCAGAGCCCCTGCACAGCCCTTAGTTGAATTTCCATTTGCTTCTAGTATGCAATACTCTGAAACCCTCCAGTGTTGGGAGCACCCCAGACACAAGCACTTGCCAGGCCATGCAACAATTCAGCTAGAAAGATATCTGCTGCCTGCACTGAGAGCCTCTTTGCCCTCTGCTCCAGCAGGTGGCTTTCAGCCAAGAGACTTCATGCTGAGGGTTTCCCCCAGCAGCACCTCTCTCTGCCGAAGGCCCCCTGCAGAAGCAGAAGGCACAGAGAGGCTCTGAGCCCCGGCAACACCAATTGATAAGACACAGGTGACCTTTAAGCCTAGTTTAATAGTCTCTTAATTAGGAAAACAAAAAAGGCTGTTGATTAAAGAATTTTCCCAAACACTCGTGGCTCCCCAAGGAGCAGCAATTCCACTGCCAGTAGAATTGCCACAACTGTTGATTTAGGGGAGAAGGTCCAGAGAACTCTCTTCCTCCCTGTCCCTGTAGAAAGCTGATTTGGGAAGGCAAACTTTAATTGACACATTCGCTATTTAGTAAAACTCCACAGTTCTGTTTCTCTAGCAAGTGACTGTCTCCTCTAGCTGACCATGAAGTGTTTAGAAATCAAGTATTTGAGCTGTGTGTGAATGTTCCAATTCTCTGATTTCTTGGAGAAAGGAATTGTATTTGTATTGCAACTCACATAAGCTAGCTTCGTGTCTCCAAGCATGTCCTGCTTTGTTCCTCCAGCTTGCCTCGGGCATCTGTAGGCCCTGGCAGTCCCTGAAACTCATTCATTTTCTCTCTTGTAACATTGATTATTGTGCGTGGGAGAGAGCAGTGCGATGTACTGCACACAGAGCATTCCTAGAGGAGAACTGCTTTGGGTAGTTCAACAGTAGGAATACAGCTCTGCTGCACCTTCAGGGAACACCGGAATGAAATTATGGGGATGTCTCATCTTCCTGATTTGTATTTCTGAAGAGTCTTTATGCTCTTATTTTGCCAGTCATTGCTCGTTAATACCCCACCTGTAATGAGAAGTGAGATCAAGGGGTTATTGCAAAGGTCTGTGTGTTAGATTCCTGAGTTCTGTTCCCAGTCCTGCCACAGATTTCTTGTGATCTTGGGCAAGCTGCATAACTGTCATGCTTTTATAGTCATCTGTGAAATGTGTGTAATGCTCACTTGCTTCCAGAGGTATGATTAGGCTTAATGTTCAGAAGTGCTTTCAGATCCTGGGATGAAAGAATGCTAGGAGTGTGTTATGACTGTAAGTGGGTCTGAGGTTGAATCCTGCCTTTTCTCATCTCCCCTGCATTCTGTACATAATCTAGTGTGTGTGGAAATGAACTGAACTTGGTGTACACATCTGCTGGAGCTGTGCATTAGTCAAGTGGGCTTTAGATAGGGCTTTTGGCAGGTAAATTGTTTGTGCAAGAGCTTTCAAATGATCACCTATAGGAAACTACCATGGCGTTTCCACCTGGGATCTTGCATATTGTGTTGATGACAAGCAAATAAGTTCTGTTGCCAGTACACTGATTCTGAGTATTGAAATGGCAATCCCCTGTGCTCAATGTATTCGTGACCTGTAGGAATCTTTGTGTGATATTTACCAAATCTAGCCTCCAGGCATGGTACTGGCTTTTCCCCTTCATTATTGGGTTTCAGATTTTATTGACACTTGGCTCTGGGTGTGCTGATGGTATGTAGAGCTGAAGGTAAAACATCTGTGGAGATATCGGTCACGGTGCACCCTATACAGGCTGGTTACAGCTCCTTGCATAGCTTGTTCCCATTCAGTTCAGGAATGCGGGGTGCCCTTCCCTGAAGCTTCAGTAGCAGTCTGGTTATAATACATCTGAATGGTTGTCGTTCTGGCGGGTGGGGAGGGAGCATGTGGGTGGGTGGTGGTCCTGAGAGGGCGCGTGCAGAATGATGATGTCACATCAGACTTAGACATTTGATTCAGTATTAGAAATGCATGACATCACCTTGGCTTGAGATAAAAGGGCTTTGTTCCTGACTGGCAGGCAGACATGGTCTGAATCTTAAGACTAGCTTGTGCCCTGAGGATTGGAGGAGAGCATTCAGGATATAGGGCATTACTGTTACAGTGTAATGCACTGTGTGTAACAGTCTGCAGACAGAGGGATCTGGATGAAAAAGATCCTTGCTAACCAAAGGATCTAAAATAGTTGTCTAGAAGCCATCTCATTCACGAGTACAGTTATGCTAAATGACCTCAGATGTTGGATGCACTGTGTGGCACAAGACTGAAGTGCCTTTAATCACTTGATGGATGGGCATATGGTAGAACCAGAAATGCTATTTGTGTTTAGTACAAACACTAATGACTTATTTTCTAGGCTGTGGGATGTCTGTGGTGGGCAGGCGTTCTCCTGAGGAGACTTGGCTATAGCTTCTACCACCCCCTCCACACCACCACCCTTCGCACCAGTCAGTGCTGCCCTGAACATGAGCTGCAGAGGGACATGAAACACCCTTCCAGGAGCACCACTGCATGCCTCTAGAGCCACTAGATAGGGTTAATTCTGGCTGGTGCAGCTTTTGCAGAGTACATCTTCGTGCATGTGAGAAGTGCTGAATTGAGGGTTCTAAGAAGTGAAGCCATCTGTCCACGCTAATGCCCTACTGCCTTGTTGTGGAGGGACCACCTGCTGGATTGCTAGAGAGCACTTCACTCTTCCTGCCCTTTTAATTCTTGGCCTCTCTGAGGGTGTCAAGTATGATTTGAATGTGGACTCCAGATTACTAAAACCTGTACTGAAATCGCCAACTCATTGCACATAGACCATTAAACTTTTGTCAGTTGTAATGACTTGCCATAACAAACATGCCCTGGACTTGAACAAGTAGCTTGACAGAGAGAGAGACTCATCCAGTTACCAATGCCATGGGGGTATCTATTCATTCTCTCTACACCCAGGGACCTTGAGCATCTTGTGATGTTTCTTATCACCTCCCTTCCTCTAATATTGAGCATTCACTAATGCTAGTCAGTTGCTGAAATTGTTGTTGGGATAGCTGGGCAGAGGGCTATTCCAGTGTGTGCAACACGGGGAGCTTTCGTTGCTGGTAGGGAAGGACTTGCGATTAGTGCCAGTCTTTTTTAAAGCATCAAATCCTAGTCAAGCTTCCCCTCCCCTCACCCGCAATAAAAAGGCAAATGGCTGTGAGAAATCGTTCTTGTGTGTACTCGTCCCATTCCCTTGGGATGTTAGGAAAATTCTGAGTTTTCCATGTGACTGACTGACACGCTTCTGATTAGTGTGTGGGAGTTGGAGTGGTGTAGTAGTTACAGCACTTTTGAGACCCAGATTTGATTTCTGCCTGGAGAGGACGACTTCTGAATCTTGATCTGTCTCATAGTGGAGAGAGAACAATTTTTTACAGCGCACCTGTCACTGGTTTAGATGTGGGGAAAACAGGTCATTATAAGGTTTTTTCCTTACTGCTTTCTTCTAAAACCTATGTTATTGGACCAAATGGACCGCTAATGGGAGGAGTTCCTGTGACTCTATGGCAATTCCCATGTTCTAATAATTAGAGCTATAATGTGACACACAGTGGGAGCTAGGTTTCATCCCAGTAGTAGTTGCCTTCCACTAATGATTGCCCATGGGCTCAGAAGTACAGTTTATAAAGCAAGTTAAGCTTTCATATCACCCTAACCAAGCAATCACATTATCAATCACAGATTAACCAGGCCACCACCCTTTCTCACTAGTTCACTGTTTGTACAACTTTGAAGCCAAAGTGCAGGGGGTTTTTTCCACATTTTTGTCTCCTTTTGTTCATCGCTTATGAGAATTACGTATATTTGTATCTAGTTCCAGGCTCTGGAATGTGTGGAAAGCCTCTTGCCTTTTTATGCCTGGTGTATAACATGCACAATCCCCTGACCTGCTGATTCTTTCTTCAATTCCCTGTTGAAATAGAGAGGGGTTCACTGCCTTCTCTTCAGTGACATAAATGGGTGTGAAGGAGACTTGATCACTTAAGTCTAGAGCTTTAGACACATTTGCAGCCACGCTCTGTTAAATGGGGCTTATTCATTTAAGAGGTTTATTCCATAATCTGATTTATTCATTTGGGTTTTGCTAGAATCACGTGTTCAGAATCTTTGCTGTCAGTGCTGTACTGGACTTCTCAAAAGTCGATGCTTTGGGGAGAGACCTGCTTCTAAATTAGCCTTTCATTAAATCTTATTTTATTTTATTTTTTTTTAAAAGATCTTCCGTACCTCAGTCTGCAGCCCAAGCCGTCCACCAAGTTTTGGCTACCGTTGCTACAAATCAAGCCAAGCAGGTATCTCTTGATGTTTACCTTTTACCTATTAAGCACTGTGCCAGGCAGATGCTGTACCACTCTCAGTTTCTGCTGCTGTTAAATAGGTTGTCTTGCAGTCCCGTTCTACAATCTCTATCTGGCATTCCTTTCAAACTCCTGCTTAATCTGTGACCCTGACTGGATAGTGCCAGACATATCTGTGTTATGTCTCTTAACTCTACTGCTTTTGTTTTGTTTTTGAAAATAGCTTGCCGGCTGCAAGTGGCCATGGTCTTACTGTAGCATCAGGACTGGCTGGTCAGTCTGAAACTAACAGTGAGGGAGATAGTGTCAACTGGGTTAATGGACATTCCGAGTTGATGCAAAAACAGAGGCTGGTGGTGAAATCAGGGGAAAGAATAATTCTCCGCATCCAGTATTTTCCATAAAACCTTTTCAACTGGAGGATTCGATTCTACTACAGGTTAATGGTCATCCACATCCCCAAACCATTAACGTTGTCAGTCTTCATTCAGGAGAGCCTCAGAACTGCAGTAACAGAGGTTTGCTGGGCTAGATTGGAGACTCGTTGGAAGAGTTGAGTATGGGCTGTCTATTGAGTTTTGTAGAGCTATGTGTGGTCTCACAACTGTAATAGGAAGGGGTATACTGCAGATAAGGACAAGATGCATTGTTAGTGTTGGCAGGTGCTTTGGCCAGCTTCTCCTAGTTTTAGCTAGGTATAGTGCTCCTTTCCTTTTTTAACACCAAATCCACCTCAAAATTACAGAGTAACTTCAAAAAAAAGTTTTTTCAATTATACGCTCGTGCAGTGACGTAATATTTACATTAAGTGGTGTTTGTATTTTTAGGGATCTCTAACCAGCTCACTTAAGGCACAGTCTTCACCTGTATCTACATCCATACCATGTACCATCACTACTACAGCTGGTCAAATATCAGCGGGCAACAAAATCTCAGGTCAGTTGTCATTTCTATTGAGATGGAAACAAAAATGGGAGAAGGCCCGTCCTTCAGAGCATAGGGGAAAAAAATCAAGACACTGATTCAGCTCCTGTTGACTGGCCTCTTACTATTTCAGTCTAGAGAGAGAGAGTTTTAAAAGCAAAGGTACAAAAGATAAATGGAACAGCTGCTCAAAACTCAACCCATCCACATGGTTTTTGTCTAAAATTCTGCCTTGAAAAAGTTCCTTTTTTATTCTGGAACCAAGGTGACGACACGTAATATTTAGCTTGTGTGTTCCCTTTAAATGTTTGAAGTATCTGAACTGGACACTGGTGTATTTTAAAAAAAACAGTTAAAACGGAAGCCTGTTTAGGGCTTGAAAGCACGGTACGCTTAGCTGCACTCTGGGATTTTCATTGCACTGTAGCAGCATCCACACGAGATGATTTTGTGGCAAGCTGTTGAACTGTAGATTCACATCCTGGCTTGCCATGCAGTAACTTACTATGTAGGCAAGCTCTTAGATTGTGTAAAGGATTTCCACTGAAGTGCCACAATGACATCCTTGTCTAGAGGTAACAGTAAGACTGTCCCCTATTGATTTCTGAATTTGTGGGTATTAACCAGAATAACCCATGTTAGGCAGTCGATAAGTTACCTATTTTAAGGGCTACTGCAGACCTCCTTACCATGAGTTGCTGCACCAATGGTTTGAAATATGATCAAAGATACACACAAGAATGTTTCAGAGATCAGTGTTAACTTCTACTGTGATTATGTAGAGTTTGGAATTGCCCACACGTCTTTATACAATAGTCGTTTGCTGCCTTCGAAGTGAAGATACGCGTGAATGGACTTTGTTATTCCATGACTAAGACCTGGTCTACACTAGAACCTTAGGTTGACATAAGCCATGTTAAGTCGATCTAATAATGTATGTGTCTATACTACCGAGTCCCTTCCACCGTTAAATGGCCTGTAAAGTCAACTTCTATACTCCACCTCCGTGAGAGGTGTAGTGCTTGATTCAACATCCACAGGTTGACATGAGGATAGTGTAGACACTGCGTTGTGTAATTTGAATAAATTGGCCTCCAGGAGGTGTCCCACAGTGCTCTGCTGTGACCGCTCTGGAGAGCACTTTCCACTCCACTGCATGTCAGGTACACAGGAAGCAGCCACTCCCCTGTTAAAGCCCCGGGAACTTTTGATTTTTCATTTCCTATTTGATCAGCGTGGAGAGCTCGCCAGCATAGCTGATCATGGAGACACAAGGCTGCAAACGCACTCCAGCATGGAGTACACAGGAGGTGGTGGATCTTATTGCTGTGTGGGGAGAAGAGTCTGTACAGGCAGAGCTCCAATCCAGCAGAAGAAACTCTGACATCTGTGTCAAGATCATGCGGGGCATAGGGGATATCGTGCAGGGCATGGGGGAGAAGGGCTACACCAGGGACACGCAGCAGTGCCATGTGAAAATAAAGAAGCTTCGGCAGGCGTACCAGGAGACAAGAGAGGCGAACAGTCGTTCTGGTTCTGCCCCACAGACATGCCGCTTTTATGAGGAGCTGCATGCGATTCTCGGCAGTGACCCCACCACAACCCCAAAACACTTTGTAGATCCCTCCCAAGAGCCCCAGGATGCAACAACGAGGAGGACATTGATGAAGAGGAGGAGGAGAATGTGAGGCAGGCAAGTGGAGGATCTGTTCTCCCAGACAGCCAAGAACTGTTTTTAACCCTAGAGCCCATCCCTGCACAGGACCAGTTAACGGCAGAGCGTGATGCTGGGGAAGGCACCTCTGGTGAGTCCACATTTCCAGTCAAGCTGTCGGGGTTACATGCAATTATTTTTTTATGTTTAATCTGAACAAAAAAGTAGGTGTAGTGGGTATTGGTGGCCACGCCAGCTATGCAGAGGGTGCTGTCCAAAAAAGACTGTTTATGTGCGTGGGGATGGCCCGGGAATCCTCCTTGGAGATCTGTAGGAAGCTTTCATGGAGGTACTCTGCAATCCTTTGCAGAAAGTTTCTGGGAAGGTCTGCCTTATTTCATCCACCATGGTAGGACACTTTCCCATGCCACTCCAGTATTAACTCTGCAGCACGCAGCATTGCCGCATAAGAACCTGTTCTGTATCCAGACGCTTGCAGCATCTGCTCCCTTGCTGCGTCTGTTACCCTCAGGAGAGTGATATCGCATAGGGTCACCTAGAGGAAACGGAGGAAGTTTTCGATGCTAGCCCTTAAACCGCAAACAATTCAACTAGTAATCCAACCCCCCTGTTTGGTGAAATATGGATCTCACAACCACACTTTCCCAAACATGCCATGGTTGTAGTTGGAAGGGATCACTGTGTGTTGCAAGCAGCACTGGAAAAAAAAAAGGGGGGGGGGGGAGAGGTGACTTCCTGTTTCTCCCTTACCACCCCCCGACCCATAAAATAGTTTTGTTTTTTAAGCAGAAAGTATTTGGGGGGCTCTACCCTGGTCCCTGTCCTCAAGCACCATCCAGGTTGCTAGGGGGAAAGGGGCCTTTTCTCAAGTTCCAACCTGTGATCCCAGGGATGTCTTCACAAAAGCAGCAGCACAAGACCTCTTGCCCATGCCTCATGGCCTTACTCACCCTGGCTGGAGCAGCAAACCGACGCTTGCAATAGCCAGTGGCTTGCAGTGAAGTGTATTGCAGGGTGGTGTTTTGTTCAAAAAAAAAAAAAGAAAAAGAAAAAATTAACCTTGCACCAGAAACAATGCATGCACTGTCAATGCTACCCTTGTGCGTTGCATTCCTTGCAGCTGAAACCTTGTCCATTGGCCCATCCTCCACACCGGGACAGAGACTTTTCCAGATTAGAAGGCAGAAAAAAGAAGATTCGGGAGGACATGTTCAATAGGTTAGTGCGTGCCTTCGAGAGTGGCAAGACGGAGCTCAGAGCATGGAGGATTAGTGTCTGAGGACCTGGTCATGGACAGGGAGGACAGAAGAGCATGCAGGGAACAAGAGCGTGCCATATAGGAAGAGATGCTGCAGATTTTGAAGGAGCAATCAGACATGTTGAGGCGTCTGGCTGAGGTTCAGAAAAGGCAGCTGGATGCTAGAGTCCCTCTGCAGCCTATGCTGAACCTGCTGCCATCATTGCCCAGTTCTACATCCTCCTCCCCAAAACGTCCTATGCGGCGGGGTGGGGTGGGGAGAGGGAGTTTGGTATCCCTTGCACTCAACACCAGGGGAGGGTACAAGGACCGGAAGGCGCCCATTCCCACACCTTTGATTGTTGTTGCAGTGCATCCATAAGCAAGCTTTCCTTGTTTCTCGCCAGTGTTATCAGCCCTTTTGCCCCAGGTTCTTACTTTTCTTTGCTGTCTGTGTGTTTGTGTGCATAATAAAACTTAACGGATTGAGGAGAAAAGGCTCTTTATTCATTCAACGCATGGTGGTTGGTGGGGGTGGAGTTTACAGGGGAGAAAATGTAATGGAGGGGACAGTTTGGTAAGGAATACCACAGATAAGTGTCACATTACTCTGGCTCATTGCTGAAACTGGTTTTCAAAGCCTCATGGAGACGCAGAGCCCCTCGATGTGCTCTTCGTATTGCCCTGGTGTGTGGCTGCTCAAAATTGGCTGCCAAGCGATCTGCCTGAATGCTCCCCCCGCATCCCACCAGAAACTTTTCTCCCTTTGTTTCACAGATATTAGGGAGCACACAGCAGGCAGCAATAACAATGGGGATATTGCTTTCACTGAGGTCAAACCTAGTAAGCAAACAGTGCCAGCGACCTTTTAAATGTCCAAAGGCATATTCTACCACGATTCTGCACTTGCTCAGCCTATGGTTGAACTGGTCCTTACTACTGTCCAGGCTGCTGGTGTACGGCTTCATGAGCCATGGGAGTAAGGAGTAGGCTAGGTCTCCCAGGATCATGATTGGTATTTTAATATCACCAATGATTATTTTGCAATCTGGAAAGAAAGTCCCTGCTTCCAGCTTTCTGAACAGACCTGTGTTCCTAAAGATGCGTGCATCACACACCTTTCCCAACCAACCAATCCGTGTTGATGTCTGTGAAACAGCCTCTGTGATCCACCAGCACTTGCAACACTACTGAGAAGTACCCATTTCGGTTTATGTTCTCTTTGGCAAGGTGGTCTGGTGCCGAGATAGGGATATGCATTCCGTCTATCACCCCATCACATCAAAACCATCCACTATGTCCTGCACGTTGCCCAGAGTCACTACCCTTTTTATCAAAAGTCTGTTAATAGCCCTGCAAACTTGGATCACAACAGATCCCGCGGTAGACTTACCCGCTCCAAATTGATGCCCCACTGATGGGTAGCAGTCTGGCATTGCAAGCTCCCACAGAGCTGTTGCCACTCGCTTCTCAACTGTCAGAGCAGCTCTCGCTTTAGTATTGCTGCTCTTCAGGGCTGGGGAATGCTCTTCACACAGTTTCTGGGAAATGACCGTACACATTCGAAAGTTCTGCAGCCACTGTTCATCATCCCATAGCTGCATAACGATGTGGTCCCACCAGTCAGTGCTTGTTTCCCAGGCCCAGAAACGGCATTCAGCCATGTCAAGGTGATGCCTAACTGTTGCCATCAACTGTAAATTGCTCCGCTCTGTGTTCCAGCAGAGCTGCTTGCATGGCATCACATTGTTCCACATGGCAGCTCCTGTGTCGGCTGTGTAAATACTGCAGGATAAGGCACAGGGTGTTTGTATTGCTCACAACAACAGTGTACAGCTGAGTGCAGTCCATGCCGCTTATGCTATGGTGTCCACACAGGCACCCAGGTTTACGAAAAAGGCTTGGTTTGTTTGCTGTTGATTTCAGGGAGGGAGGGAGGTAAGTGCATAATGGGAGGCTAATGCCATATTCCCATAACCACCCGCGCCAATGTTTTGGTCCTATGAGACATTGCAAGCCCAACCCAAAATTTCCAGTCTGCTCCGTGCACTGTGTGATAGCTTCCTATAGTACAGTGCTCCGTGCGTCAATGCAAGTCCTGCTAATGAGGATGCACTCGGATGACCCAATGAGCATAGCGTGAACACGCAGGATCGACTTGCTTAAATCGGAGGCTCAATGTCGACTTACATAAAGTCAACTTAACTTTGTTGTGTAGATATGGCCTAAGACTGAAGTGATGGATAATAGGTGGGCATTAATCTATTCTACTGTAGCTGCCTAGTTCAACCATCCCGTATGGTATATAGGCCAAAAGAGGAACCTGGCAAGCAGTTGGCACATAGCACGCTGACACCTGGAACTTGGCAGTTCTGGGTTAGTTATTAGAAAATGAGACACTGCCATTTCATTGCAAATGGCTTTAAATAGTAGTTGAATATACTTCAGCATGAATTAATCACTAATCCATTTGACTGCACCATTGGTTTTCTGTGACTTCTGAGGTTTGTGCTCAGATGTGATCAAAGGGACTGTCAAACATTTTCTCCCTCCAGGCTCTTCTGGCTTTTGCATATCAGTTTGGGGATACTCTAGAGACTGTTAATAAGCCTTGTTTTTCAGCACACAGCTAAATCATGTCTAGAAATCTATATGAAGGGACTGCTAGGAGAATTATGAAATATGGTGTAGAAAAGGGATTCATGGAGTAGGAAGAAGAAGCTATTGCAGAAAAGTCCCCACAAGGTTACTTGTCTCCTGCATTATTCAGTTCAACATTTTTTCTGTAGTAAAAAATAGATAAAAGTAAATAACTAGATAAGTGTTCGCATGCTTGCAAAGATTAGGATTAGAGTGAGCCTTCTGAGTGGAGCAAGACGTTTTTCTGAAGTCACACCAGACTAGTATCCCTGTCTGCTCTTCCGTTGTTTCCAGTGGCTTCTCAATAGCAGCTCTGGCTTCTCCATTTTCTTGGTGCCAAGGGCATTCAAAATAAGGAGACATCTTGCTCTTAAGAAATAAAGGTTGAGAGCAGTTAAACTCCAACCCTCTTCTCTCCCCCCCTCCCCCCAAGTTTTTTGTTTGTTTTTTTATTTTGGGAGGGGGTTGGATCTAGGTTCATCAAGTAGCAAGAGCCTGTAGTGTCTGAAAAGTCAGTATTTAGAAGATATCTCTTTTTGTTAGGCAGATCACCTAGTAGTCATCCTTTATCGCCATAAACAAAAATACCTCAAACTATAGTATCACTCAAGATTGTTCAGTAACACGTAGCTTGAGAATTCCAAATTAGTGCCCCTTTTCCCTCTAACAAAATGTAAAATGGAATGGGGCTGAGAAGATTAAGAATTACAGTAATGCTTGCTTGTTTCACTGTATAAAGAAAAGAGGAAATCAGTGGTGGCAGGAGGAGTTATCTTCATGCATGTGTTAGATAGCAGTGCTTGAAATGGGTATGTGTTTTTATAAAACCTCTTGCATACATTTCTGAAATCCATCACATCGTTGATATTCATGAAATATTCCCTTTAATCCATAGATGTAGGTTGCTTCTTAATCAGAGAATAGAGCCAATTAAAGTAGTCAGGAACCACATTTTACATAACAAAACAATACTTTAAAAAAGAACACGAGCCTCTTAAAATGTTAGTTGAAAATGTCAGATGTTGAATTTGATAGTACCTTCTCTGTATTTGAACACTGGTTGTTATGGTGATGGTTTCAGGAGGGAACACTGTCAAGGATCTCTTGGTAGATTTTGTTTGCTCTATAATCTTTATTTTATGAGAGAATGTGACCATTAACTTTGCTCCTAGTCAAATACAAATTATTGCTTCAGTTGTGTTAAATAATGGTTCAGATGATCTGCAGTCTTGCACTAGTAGCATTAATACTTTTATGTATAAGTGTCAAGCAAATAAAATAAAACTGAAATGCACTTTCTGAGGATATGATGTTAGAATTTTGCAAGACTTTTGTTTTCTGTTGTTTCCAGTTTGTGCAATAGGACACAATGTGTGTTTGTGAACTGCTCTTTTCCTTTTGATACTGCACGCGATCCATCCGATATGTGAGAACTCTGCTGGGCTTGGCCTAAAAAATTCTCTAGGTACAGCGTGTGACATGACCGACCTATGCTGAGCGGGACCTGAAGGTGAAAAGATGATGCACTGGTTTTGTACGTACTGTTTTCTGCAACTTTTGTTGTTCTTGTAACCCTAGGGCAAGCGACAGCAAAAACAGTTGCAGCTGTGACCTCTCCTACGGTGACTTCAGCTCCAGTGGCTGCTGCACAGTTTAACAAGATATTTTCATTCTCTTCATTGGGGTCTGTTATGAGCCTTTTTATTTCTGTATGATATATCTTCCAAGTACTAGAGTGCTGCTACAGCGAATAATATCGGAGAGCTATGTAGCAATGAAAAATAGCTACTGTAATTAATTATAAGCATTTTCTAGCAGTATGTGTGTAATTGAAGCTAATGGCTACAGTCAAGGGCTTGGCAAGTCTTACATGGTTCACAGGCTACATAAGCAAGGTTAGAAGAGCTGTGGGAATTTGGCACTATTTTATTTTGCTGTGAACATTCTCCATCAGGAGAAGTGGATGAGGAATTCTGTTCATAGGTTTTGGGTGGCTGGTTGGCAGCATGGCATTAGCCGGGTTGTGGAGAATGTATACAGTTCTAAGAACCTTTGAATCAGTTGGGTTGAAATCCAAGGGTTTGTTTGTGCTGGTAAATGTGGTAGTGTATTTAGTGATGAAAGCACCAACTTGATGGTCAGACAAACTGAATTCACACTCTGCCTCCTAATTGTGCAGCAGAGACACCACTCTCTACCTGTGTGCTTCAAACAAGTGTAAAGTAGAGTGCTCCCCTTTGGAGAGGGGCAGAACACCACATGATGGGGGATAGTCACTTCTCTGTGAAGGAGAGAAGTGACTTTCTTATTACCTCTTTATCCAGCCAGGACAGAGAAGTAATAGTGAAGCTAGGATAAGAACATGAGAGAGTGAACCTTCAAATCTTCAGCTCCTAACTGTTGAGAAGGCCTGAAGTTTCCTCTTCCAGAGGCTAAAATTGAGAGGCAGGGGATCTGGGCTAACCTTGACTATCCTTGTAACCTAACTAACCTTTGCTGATAGGTTTCGTTCTCCAGTTAATTTTTCCAACCCTGGATTATACAGATGTTCATTACAAAAGGGAGGGTGTACACGCTAACAAGGTTCTGATACACACAAGCACTGAAATTCCCACTTATGGCTGGAAATCTGGACAGACAGTCCAGTTTGAACTCACTGGAGTTAAAAAAAGACACAACAGCATGAATGCCATATTGTGACTTGAAAAGTAATCTTCTCATGGAGATGACTACAGTCCCAATGCCATCTGGTGATTTCTGTTGCATAAGCAATAACACACAGTGAGGCATGTGTTATAATGAGATAAGAGCACATTATTATCACATTATTTATTCTAAAATGTTTCAAGGGTGAGACAAAAAAACATTTTATAAACATATATATTTAAATTTACATGGCAAAGGCAGGTTAAATAGATATTCTGTGTGTATTTACACATTCAGGTGAATTTCTTTTTTTGAAGCAGGTGTAGGCAAGTATTTTAAAACAGAGGTTTGGGAATTCTCTTTCCGAGTTCTATTGCAGACTGCCACTTCTATGATTTTGGTCTCTTAATCCCTCTTGCCTTAGTTTATTAATCTGTATGTTGGGTATAACAACGTAGACACTTCGACTTGTTGCACTCTTGAAAGGACCTAGGTGTTTAATCTTTAAAGGAGGAAGTTGAAATTTGTATATAAAAGAGAAAATCAAAAACCCTCTCAAGTTACAGCCCCCTTGTCATAGCCTAGAGTGCATCCACTGGATGTGGAGCCTCTGTGATTGTGCCTGCAGAGTGTAATGAAACAACACAGACTTCTCCTAAAGATGCAGCAGCATCTGTCACAGAGACTCGGGGTGAAATGGCCAGAATGCTGAAATTCCTGCAGGCTTTTAGGTTCCCCAAAGGATCCCAGACCTCATTATGGTGGCTTTGTTCTGTATTCAACTAAAACTAGATTAAAATATATTTCAAGAATTTCCCCCCTTAATGTACGTTTGTATTATTAAATGGGTTGTGGAAATAATCTTTTTGTGTATATCCTGTTGTGGATGGTTTCCTCCTTCATGAGCGGGAGTAAAGAGCATACAATTAACCCATAGTCTATATACATAACCATTTGGCTTGAAAGCTGCAGAGAGAGGACACGGGAAGAAGTGGTCTGAAGGGTCTTGAATTGAACTGAACTTACTGTCTCACTGTCTATAACTAAGAGCTTTGTCATAGGTAGGGAAACAAATGCAAGCCATTCTCTCTGCATTTGTCAGTTGCTGTACAGAAGTATTTCCAGTCATAACAGGTTTGTGGGTAGGCAGCAGGGGTACATACACATGTACGCACAGCCTGATTTTGTACACCCCTGTGCTGGGAATCTGGGTTTCACTGGCTGGGTTAATCATGAGGAAGGCAGTATTAATACTATAAACTAAATGTCTTCTGTCCCTTTTTTTCTTTTTGTCCCTAGGACTGGGTTTAATTTTGGTGCAGCCACGTGCATTGCAGCAACACCACCCAGCCTTGCCACCTCACAAGGTAAATTGTCTGAAGTGTGAAATAATGTCTTTTCTATTTCTCCTCCAGATGAATGAATAATGCCTTCTTCATGCATACAATTCTTGTGTTCTGTTGCTGCTTTTTTTTTTGGTTAAAACTGCAGTAGCTGTAAAAATACTGTGTTTTGTATCCATATGCTGGATTAAGCCATGTAATATGCAGGAATTCAAGCCACCTGCATTTCAATTAAGAATAATCAAAATATTTGTTCCCAAGAACATCGAGTGAAGTATTAGCATATGAAAAGGGCAGTATCTGAAATGATTTCCTCTATTATCTTTAATCTGCAGGCTTTAAAATGGCATAGGTATAGGTGGCTGGCTGCCTAGTGCCATCAGCCTTAAGTAGAACGTGTACATGGTGAGTGATTTGGAATGGTTTATAGCCTCATGCTTCTCGGAAGCTGATGTGAAAAACAGGCAGGCTGCCTCTCCTACTTAATACTTTGGTTTATGGGTAGATTATATTTACCAATAACTACCTGGATGGAAGAGCCCCTGCTGTATCAGAGTGCAATTATTCCATCTCTTGCAAGGGGGAAGAACTGATTTCATTTAATCTTTAATTTCCAGATCAAGATTTTACAAATTCGGATAAGTAATGGTAATGAAGGGGGATTGGAAGGTTCAGCAGGCCTAATGAACTATTTGTAGTGCTCTGCATTGCACATGAGTAATTTCAGTTCCTCATGCCACTCTCCCTGTGTCAGCAAGAGTACACTAGCCTTGGTAGCTATTTATGGTGGAGATGAGAATTGAGTGAAGAAAATTGGTAAGGACCTTAAGGTTTCATGAGGAAATGAGTCATACTAATTCAGTGTCTGTTACTAGTATATATTAATCTGTATCACTTTGACATTTTAATTTATTTTAAAAAATATGGGTCAATAAGGGCATAGAAGAGAAATTACGGCTTTTCAATTTTGCTCCCTCTATGGTCCCAAAAGTACTTGGTCTTTTTATTGGCTGATCCCCATCAAGTCTCTTACACTCTGTCTAAATACCGCAAAACTAATACATAATTTAAGCATATTGTACCATATATTTATGCCCAAAGTAGGCATTTACAGTCAAGGCATATAAATGTGATGAAATGTATAAAATATACAATCATACTGAAAATTTTCTAAACTGCACATTCTGATAACTATATATTGAATAAATGTAATTACATTTGGGAGCTTTTCTTCAGTATTTCAAAGTTTAGGATAGACTAGATAAAAGTGGCTAATGCTCTCTTTTTAGTTAAGATTTTATATAAGAAGACTTAATTCTGTAGAAAACTTAGCATCTGCCAGAAAACGGTTTTGTGACCCAACCTTGGCTGAGAGCCACTGCTTTAGACTACCAATTCTTCACTGCGTGCCAGAACTTTTTGCTAAGTAAATAAAAGGTATAAAAAGTGGTGGTAACTGCAAAATGTACTGTAGTAAAGAGAGTGGGCTTTTTAGTTAGATAATTATAACTGTTGAAAAATGAAGGCAGTAAGAGCACTTAAAATGGCTATAACCCAATCTATAATGAAGTGGGCCTCAGTTATAGCCATTTTTATCCTCGTGAAAGCAGGGCTTGAGAAAGTGGCAGGGATAGTTAATCATCTGATAGTCATGAGACTGTGAAGTCTTTGAGGTAGGAGAATTTTCTTCATACCTGTCTGTAAAGCACTCAACATGCTGGTATTATACAGAGGATAAACGAGTGTTGCAACCTGTAACCCATTTTAATTCCTTTTATGTCTCTCTCTGTAGCAGTGACAGCCCCTGCTAAAGAGTCAAGTCAGCCTGATGCATTTTCACTTGGTGGAGGTACTAAATTTGGAACAGTTCCCGAAAGCTCATTTAACTTTGGGTCCATCAAGTCAGCCAACGTTTCAGGAGTCTCCATGACGAGTGGCTCTTCTGTAGATGCCACCCAGATGAACAGCAAACCTGCTCCGACTGCCACTTCTGCTCCCTCTACAACCTCTGGCAAACTGGAAGTCCTTCCATCAAAGCCAGGAGATCATTTATTTCAGAGTAATATGGCTGGGGAAACTCTTGGGAGCTTCTCAGGATTAAGGGTTGGTCAAGCAGATGATAACACCAAGGTCAGTGTTAAAGCTCCATCCACCAGCATTGCTGGTGGACAGCCAACTAAAACATCCACAGTACCTCCTGGATTTACCTTTAACAGCCCTCTGCAGTTAGGGAAACCCGTGGAAGCCACTTCAACATTAGTCGTGGCCACCAGTACAGTATCCACATCAGTCAGCACAAATACCACAGGTATATTTGGCAATGTCCAGTTAACCAGCACAGGGTCTTCTGGGGTATTTAGTCTTGGAGGATCTTCAGGTGGCGGCAAGCCTCCTTTTTCATTTGGGCTTCCACAAGCAAACAGTATCACATCATCCACCCCTGTACCTGCAACTCTCCCCACTTCAGCATCCCTGTCATTTGGAAGTCTTTTGAGTTCAGCGCCAACTGCTGTCTCCCCAGCAGCTTCTAGTAATGGTGCAGGGGATGTCAAGCTACCACATTTGTCTGATGAAAAGCCATCTGAAGGTGAAGCACGAACAACTGTGTCTGCATCTCTAACTTCTCAGCCACAAACACCCCAACCACAGTTACAGCTGTCTGATTCTGTTAAAGACGAACCTGCTTTATCTCAGTCTATAGCAGGAGATGCAGATGTTACAGGTCTGAGCACCTCCTTGACTCCTTCCACAGATACAGTCTCTACAGCTACCTGTGTTAGTGAGTCTAAGGCAGAGTTAGTTCCTCCAGTCTCTACCTCTGCCCCACTGGACCAGAACATTTCAGTGACCACAGCTGCAGCAGATGTCGCCATCACCCCTTCTGCAGAAATTACAAGCACGTTGACTACCACCGCGGACATTGGTACATCTGTTCAAAGCCCAGCTGTAGGTACTTCTGTATTTGGGGCTGTTTCTTCAAGTTCTGCAGTGTTCTCTCAGCCTCCAAATTCCAGTTCTTCTGCTTCGGCCTTTAGTCAGCCTGCTGGTGACACGACCACCACCCCTTCCACTCCTGTTTTTGGACAGCTAACGGCAGCTACCACGGCATCTTCTCCGTTTGGTCAGCACACTGGCAGCACTGTCTCCACCACTGCAGCTACAACTCAGGTAGCTGGTTCAGGGTTCAGTGCATCTGCTTTTGGCACAGCAGCTGCAGGTGGCTTTGGCCCACCAGCATTTGGGCAAGCACCAGCCTTTGGACAGCCAGCAAGCAGTTCAAGTGGTTTTACCTTCACTCAAAGTGGGTTTGGGACAATGCCTGTTTTTGGCCAGCCATCGTCGTCCACCGCAGCTTCAAGCAGTGGGAATGTCTTCGGAGCACCATCTAGCACCAACAGTCCCAGTTCTTTTTCTTTTGGCCAGTCATCTGCCAGCACGGGTGGTGGACTATTCGGGCAAAGCAGTGCTCCAGCTTTTGGGCAGAGTGCTGGCTTTGCACAGGGTGGATCAGTGTTTGGTAACAATGCTGCCACCACCACTACATCATCTGCTGGATTCAGCTTCTGTCAAGCTTCAGGTAAGAGCGAGCGGTGATGGTGGGGTAGTCTAGTTCAAATACAGCTGTCAGGTTGAGGTAGGTGAGCAGTATTTCCTAGGGAAAATTAGGACTAATTTTGATGCCTTCTGCCGGCAGTGGACATAGCACCTCCAATGGTATGTGTGAGACCTGCAGTTGGAAACTTTCTGGAAACAAACATTCTGCTTTAATACTAATAGTTCCAGTGGGAGCTCTATTTGAATAAAGAAGTTCCAGTTTAGGTTCCCATTCCTAACTGTACCTTGACATGATTCTGAGCAGTGTGCTGTGCTGCTCATTGACCAATAATTCAAGTGTTTTGGATTCAGTGTAGTCTCAAATTACAAAGAATTAAATGGCTATTTAAGGACTTCAGAGCATTACATTAAAGTAAACAGAGATCTAAGGTAAGCCTGTAACAGTGAGGAAATTAATACAGCTAAAGGACCCTCTTAAGTGAACTGAATTGCATACATGCAGTCAGAGCATATAGATGTACTGTTATATCAGGATCTGAGGGACTAAACCAGATACCTTTAGCCACCCCAGAGCCGTGGGTTAATGAGGAACTAGTCACCTAGCTAAGTATTCTTTTCCTTTATGAAATATCTTGCAAATAAACAAGGGGGGAAATGTGGCTTCGGAGTCCCTGCCTGTGCCGATAAATTGAATGTTTACACAGGCCAGAACGTTGTTTGCCAATCTTTCTCTTGTTACCTATGTTACTAAAGCAAATTGCTTTTCTGTTCAGGCAGGGTTATAGCCTTCTGAGAGCCTTGAATGAAAGGTGCTAAGTGCAAAGTAATATTAGATAAAATGTATTTCCAATAAAACTAATTAGTCTAATTTAATTATAACAGATGGGACTATAGCAGACCTGCCTCTTGCATTAACTATTGTAATAAAGAATACTTAAGTCTGGGGGACTCCTGCTAAAGGAAGGTGCTTCTAATTATAGAGACTTCAAATCTTATTACAAAGTATGTATTTAAGTGAACTGGGAAATGGAGTCAGGAGTTCTTTTTAATCAAAACATTTCATTATCTTTAACTGGAATCTTTAGGTAACAAAGCGCAGATCCTCTCTACACAAGGGAAATCAAAATCCTACAGCATTTGTTCATAGATTGCCGCATTAGTGACATTAACAGAAATCCAATTGGAAATTCAGTATTAGCCACAGCCCAAACACTAAAACAGATTTTATTTTCTGTTTGTTTTAAATGTGGAAGAGGGGATAATGACCTTCAAATAAAATGTAAATGATATTTACCCTTATGTCTTATACCATTCATGTGTTGGTATGTACCTAGTCATTCCAGCTCCATTTGGTGATAACCTTTTCAGTATTATAAAGTTAAAACTGAAGTATCATTTGGGTCTTGAAGTGCATTGCTTCTTTTTACTGGAGACTCTGTAACTATTCTCTTCTGAAGTACTGAATGGCAATCCCCTTTTAAATTGTCTGGTACCATAGTATTGCACTAGATCGAATTATATCGGAGCATCCTTTCCCTTTCTCCTTTGGCCAGGTTTTGGTTCCAGCAACACAGGTTCCGTGTTTGGACAGGCAGCCAACACTGGGGGCGCTGTCTTTGGCCAGGTAACTACTATGTGTGTTGTCTCAGTGTGTGTGGTAGGGCCCTGTATTTGCAAACAGATTGGTCCAAAGTACTTTGGTTGTATCAAGCAAAATAGAACCTGTTTTACAGTCAATAGGTAAAAACTATCCAAGGCTATATCAGTAATGTTTGATTATTCAGGGATGTACCACTATGGCATCTGAGTGAGAGGACATAGCCTCTGCCCGTCCTGCAGCATGCATGGACTCTTGTGCAAGACAGAACCATTTGAAACAGACAACAGAACAAAACAGTGTGAACAGGTGTCAATACACATACCATGGGCTCATTATGCACCTGCTCCAGGGAAGGGCGAGTGAGCTGTGTGTGGAATTGTTGGCTGGTTGCAACAGTTGGTAGGCCCTGCAAGTGCACTATGTGGATGTGAGACAGGGTGGCTAGCGTGGATGTGATGCACCATTGCAGCTTCCCCTGGTGCGTCCAACCTGATGCAAGTTATAACTGTACAATTCTCCAGTGTCACTAAAGATTGAGAGAGACCTAAGTAGATGCTGATTTTGTTCAACATTAGGAGACCACCATCTCGTCCCTTTTGTATCACTATTGTGAATGGAAATAGGTCAGTCAAAATCAGCTGCATATATGTGCTTTTTTTACAGTGACCTATAATGCTTTCTTGCCTTGTGCCCTTTTTTTTTTTAGCAGTCCTCCACTTCTGCTGGGGGTTTGTTTGGGTCTGGAAGTGGTGGAAGAAGTGGAGGTTTCTTCAGTGGCCTTGGAGGAAAGCCAAGCCAGGATGCAGCCAATAAAAACCCCTTCAGTTCTGCCACTGGAGGATTTGGCTCTGCAGCTTCCCAGAGTAAGTAAAGGAAATGAGTATAAAATGTACTGAGCTTCCATCTTGCTTTGGTGGTGGTAGTTTTGTCCTTGGGTAATTTCCATGATAGCATGAAAGGCCTAATAAGCAATAGAGGGAAGTGGTTGGAGGGGGATGTGCTGGAAGGGGGCGGCGGGTGTGTACCTTTCCCAAAATCTACTTTCCTTTGCAGGTTTGTGCAAAATTATGTGGACTATTTCCCTGTTCAACAGCCATGTGCACGGGTGGGAGAAGTATGAAGAGAGCATGCAGATTTTGTAGGGATTTTCAGTACCAAAATATAATTGTCTTAAAAATTCAGTGCTGTCAGTTCTTACCAGTGAACTTCAGCTTTTAAATTGGATGTTAAAACCTTTATTTCTCCTCTGCAGTATTTTTTACTTACTGTAGAGTCCCACAGTTACCACTCTCCTCTCCTGTGATTTTGATTTCTTGCATTCTTTTGTTGATCTGTCATTTTGTAGCTGGAAACTATGCAAAAATTGTTAAAATATTTATTCTCGCTACTAATGGTAGAGGAGCCAGGAACCTGCCTTTCTCAGGGTATCTTAGCAGTCTTTCTCATATTGATGTGTGATACAAGATATTTATGAGCCAAGCATGAGCACTGCACTTAAATACAACAGATGTATTCAATTTATGAATCCACTTACTATTCAGATCCCAGGCAGTTCTGTACAAACATCCCATCTCTTTTAATCCATAGACCAGAGGTGGTGCTGGTGATTTTACTTTCAAATCTAGGAATGAGTAAGCAAGGATTGAAAATGAGATTATCTTGAGACTGTGAAGTCCCTTCTGCTTTAGAAAACTAGCATCTCCACTGTTGGGTCCGGAGGCTGGATCTCATGTTTTTAAAAAAAAAAAAGACATGGATGTGCACACCCGTAGGTGCCTCTAGCAATTCATAAGCATTTCCAGTGCCAGTATAATTGCACTCATTCTGGACAAGTGTTCTGCTCCACTTCAAAACATTTCAGAGCTAGTGTAGATGGGTCACATAGCTGTAGACAGTCCTCCCACTTTCACCCAGCAAGGTTTTGCTTTTTAAATTTAGAGAGAAATTATATTTCAGATTTTATAAATAGAGAGAGAGCGTGTTTAATGTCTGAGTAACAGTGAAAAAGGAAACTTGAAAGTGGGAGCTGTTGAGTGGAAGTGAGGCATGCTCCGCAGCGCAGTGCAGCCTGTTAACTACAGTCTAATCTACAGCAAGCCATGAAGCCTTCTGACATGTATATCTACATGCATCTCCAAGTGCTAGCCTCTTCTCTTTTACAGTACTGAGTTCGGCATAGTTTGATTTTAAGGACCTTCTCCTGACTTGTACTGAAGAGACAAGTTGACATGCCCCTCTACATAGCTCTTACTTTCATAAGCATAAAACGCAGAGATCATTTAATGGCCCACTTTCCCCCCAGGGAAACTGCCGATCAAAGTAGAGTCGTTTACCATACGGACTTGTCAAAATTTTCAAGGACAAAACCATCTTCCTCTGGAAAGTTCAACTCATACGTTTCTGGGTTGTAGTTCTTGAAGTGCTGTATGTGTAGCTTGATTCCTGCCACTGGTTAGCAGGGATAACATTTTTAAAAGCACTTACAGCCATTTTCAGAAGTAACTTAGGTACTTTGAAAGTCAACAGGATGTAGGTTCCTAGGTAACTTCTGAAAACTTTATCTTAACATCCCTTTGGGAAAGGGTAGGAGGAGAGAGGGAGCAAGACCAAAGATCTGTCCTCCTGTTAGAATATTTTTACTTTGTAATGTGATCAGATACTACATGAAGGACACAAAAAAAATCTAGATAGAGGTTTATAATGGCATGAAATCCAGTTTCATCTAACTTTCATTTCAGATGTTTCTCCTTGGAATAGAGGTTGGGGATCTGTGTCCTTTTGCTCCCCTCTTCCGCCCCTCTCCCCACCCCCAGTCTAAGCAAGATCCTTAGATTTTTCCCCATTTAGGTCTAGTAGCATTTTTGACCCATTAAGGAAGCAGTAACACTTCTTTACCTGCAAAGGCAAGTCTGTCATTCCAAACACAACCTTGTTAATACCGCACTGTGTTTGCAGTTGGAATGGGTGCCTTTTTCTCTCTAATGCCAAAGCCAAAATTTATTACCTTCACGACTCAAGTCCCAGTGTGTCTCTCAAATGGAAAGTACATTAACTTCTTTTTATTAATGAACAAATTATCAGAAATCTATTGACTAATCAAGCAACTGGTGCATGGGGAGTGGGTGAGTAGCGGAGGGAGATGCGAGTTATTTTCGGTGCAAGAGGATTTCAATCCACTGATCTGCATAAATCAATAGAACAAATCCCAGGTGTACAAATAGCTAAGGATCGTGGGTTTGAGTGTAACTAAGTCAGTAGAAATGAGCATAGTAATATTGAGACGCCATTTTCCTCTTTCAGATGAATTTCTGTATGCATAAGAAAATATACTAAATCTCTGGCACAAAATTTCACAGGCCTTCAGTCACTTTTCACATGCAAGATGAGATATCAAAGAAATGATGAAATCTCAGAATACATTTAATTCACATGGATGTTTTACAGGGCAACCAATGTAGTTAATGCTGTAAAAAGATGGTCTTTTAAACATATTCAACCTGTTACTCCTGGACAAGCTGTTCTGTCTTGGGGGCTGACTTTAAGCCTGTTCAGTCATTGCAAAGCATATGCACCCTTTCAGATGCCTTTTAAAGGCCAATTGTAGAGGGGTGATTTTTCATTTCTTTAGGAATCTGCATTGTGTTGGTCATGAAATATTAAAACCGAGAGAGAACCTCTGGAAGCTACTAAGGATTTGGTAGGCTATTTAGATGTTTGTGTATATTGAGGAGTGGGAAAAAGGTAATCAGATTCCTCAGAAATTTGCCTCAGGATCTAGTAGTTAGTGCCAGGCTCAAATTATTGGCTGTTAGTGTGAAGTTTTTTGTCAGGGCTATCGGACTAAAATTGCTTCAGTCTGAGTTTTCTGAACTAGCTGGTCTTTGTAATTCCCTGTGAAACTGACTGAATATCATGCCCACCAGTCTCCAGAATTGAAAATCAGTTTGGAATACTTGGAGTACTATAACATTATGCATGTATCTGTTGCAGACAGTTCAGTGGTCTGCATAAGCAGGTTAACAAGTACATCTATATTTAAACAAAATTAGAAGCCTTTTTTTCTGATCAGCTGTACCTTTTACTAAATTAGGAGCTTCGAGTGCCTTTATTATTCTTCCATTGTAAATTTGTCCAAGCAGCTAGCAGGGAAATAGGAGAAGAGCGTCTAGTGGGTAGGTTGGCTGAAAGAGAGCAATGCAGTTGCCAGCAGGTGGAAGTAGGGAGGAGAGGGAAGCAGCCACGTTAGCTCTGTATAGTTGAAAAGACATTTAAACCCGCTGAAGAAGTAATCTGGTCCCTTCGTACCCTTTTAGCAGTCTACCAGCATTAAAGGCTGTGGGCAATTGTTTGTCCTTGCAAATTCACCCATCTCAAACTTTAAAATTAATCTTCATGTTAATGGAAAACAAATAGTTCACCAAAGAAGAACTTAGGCCATTCAGGGTCATTTGACTACCGAAGCCATCAACTGAGTTCTGCCTCCTGGAAGATAAAAACCTCAGGCCCTGTTTAGCCAGTGAGGCTGCAAGAGCACAACTGCAGCTGCAAGTTATACTGCAGCTTGTCATGTCAAGAAATCCTGGCTCTTCCTGCCAAAATGGCTAAGAATTTTTAGTTCTTCTTCAGGTATTTGTCACTGTGGATCCCAATGTAGATGTGTACATGTGAGTTTGGAATCTTTGGAACAGCTGTGTCCATCAGCCACGTATGCACCCTGTGCCTCCTTGTGCTCCCCTGTCAGGGAGCCTAACAGGCAGAGCAGTCCCTGCCCTCTTCTCAGTCCCTTCTTACCACCCATGGTAGTAAGGCGGAAGCTAGCAAGGGTCTGACCTGCTTCAGCATTCGTCTGAGCTTCAAAAAACTGCTGTGAAAACTGTTCCTCACTTGTGTTAGATTAGTTATTGATTTTACCATTTAGTTGGACCTTTCCGAGTTTGGGGGGGGGGGGAGGGAGTGGTAAGAGAGAAGAGACTGTAGGGGGAGACCCACTCTACAGCAAAGCAAGGTCGTGCAACCATTGGAAATGGAAACTCTAAGCCCTCAGGGTTTAAACCCTGCCCTTCAGGCAACAGTCTGTTGCCCCCAATAGGCAAGCATAACTGATGTCTCTTCTGCCTCAGGGAAGGACACATCACTGATAAATGCTCCGTTCACTCCTCCTCCTCCTGTACCAAAAATCAAGGGATGTAAGGCTCAAACTGCACCTCCTGGAGCAATCCATGAAGGTGGCCTCAGACCTCAGAGAGATCTCATCCAAGGTAGAACCAAGGAGCATTTCTTCAGCAAATGCCTCAGCAGCAAGGTTCACTTCTGGTTCCAGTGAAGAGAGGAGATCAAAAAGAACCGTGTCAGCACCAGGCGCGCGTGCCCCCACAGGCACCTCCTTGGCGTCATAGATAGGGCAGACATCCTCGGCACCGACCCCAGGACAGAGAGACCCCAAACACTGCATCATAGGCTGAGTGCAGCACCTGCAGTGGATGTGCCACCCACAGTCTGGCCAGTACCAGTCCAATCCGCCACCGTTGTACTCTTGGTGCTCCTGGAGCCCGCCAGTCTGTTGCTTCATCCCAAAGACAGTAGCTCAGTATATCGTACTATTAAGAGCTCCCCACTGTCTGTCAAGGATCAGTCTACCAGACCTCAAGCAACATCCTCGACTTGTTTCCAAAATGTGCCAGAATGTATATAGGCAAGGCGGCTAGTTGAAGCAATGCACTCTTGTTTGTAAAGCACTATGCATTGGACTTGGCTGATAGAGCCAATGCCAGATTCAGGAGAACAGTATTCAGATTCCTGGTTGACTGATGAACCTGGCACTCCTCCATCCTGAAGAGGATACTGCTTGCCAGTCACTTCCTGTGGGAGCCATACTGACGTACTAGAAGAAGAGAGAATGATCACTTTCCCTACATTAACTGTGGTTCTTCGAGATGTTGTAATTAGCGTGGATCCTATGACTTGCCCTCCATCTCTGCTTTTGGAGTCCTCCACTAACATGGGCTACGAATTGTGGGGGAACAGAGGGAGGGTCGTGGCTACTCCAACCTTTATCATCCCTCACGGGAGCATGAATAGGCACAGGATGCATGCAGGGCCCCAAGAGACATGGCTGTTCAAAAGGTTCTAAACTTGTGTGCGAAAGGTGCATTTGCACCTACAGTGGGCTCCACAGTGACTACAACGTCTCAAAGAATCAATTACTCTAGGTCACGTAACCATTCTTTTCAAGGCATGAAATCTAGATGGTAAACTTGTGTCACCATGAGTGACTGTTTCCAGTGACCACAATTTCTGATTTGAAGGATTGACTTCCACTTAGTCCAATGCAAGATGGTGCAAAAAAGTCACACACCAGCTGGTCAACGCTGGAGATGACAGTAGTTATGTTTGTCTTGTTGTCAGTGGAGAATGAGACAATGAAGTGGCTACTAGTGCAGTTTATTCGAACAGGAATTAGGACAAGCTCAGTTTCTCTCCATAGACTATCATTTTGGATATAACATTCATTATGTGCTTTTTGGGAAAGTGCTTCTTTTTGTCTCTTATGAGCTTCACGAGTATCCTTCATCTCTCTAGATACCTCTAGCTTATTTGGAAACAATGGGGCCAAGACCTTTCGATTTGGCAACTCATCTTATGGAGAACAGAAACCTACAGGCACTTTCAGTTCTGGAGGCGGGACCGTGGCCGCTCAAGGCTTTGGGTTCTCTAGTCCAACCAAAGCAGGTATTGTATTAACAAACCCGCTATAAACACCCACACTTACTTGTAAGATATTGAGTAGTGTGTTCCAGTGGTCAAAGATCTATACCCAGTGTATGGAAGATCATATGCATGAGTATTGCCTCTGCATGATACTCCACCATATGGTAGCATCTATCTCCTTCAAAAAAACAGGTCCCAGCAAGTGGAAATTCAGATGTGAGATTCAAAACTTAATGATTTAGAACCTGAACTGCACAAAAACACTGAGTAGACTTTATCTTCACAGGGTTCATTGCCGAAACTGCCATTCCGTTTGTAGGGAAGTGAGATGTGAGTGTTCATGCCAGGCTTATATAGCTCACTGATAGTGTAACATGCAATGTGATTTATAGAACTTATTTTGAACTGGGTGTTTTTGCCTGTTGATGATCCCAAATTCCTTCTTGTGTAACCCGTTCTGTCATAAACTCATCATGGCCTTGTATGCACCAGAGTCTTTGGTGGGACTTTCCCCAAAATGTCAAAGCCAGGAAAGCTTCAGATCTACTTTTTTAAAGTCAGTCTGACCTTGCTGTTACACATGTGGCACTTTTTCATCTGTAATTAGTCTGTAGTGAACACTGAAATACATGGTCCTTCATGCTGTTCTGTTGACTATTACGTTCTTGGAAATCTTGCCTAATCCTTTTTCCTATTCTATGGTAATTTGCCTGCTGCAAACAATGGGAGTAATGGTGACTGTGATATGAAGTCTGTTTCAACCAAACAAGGTGTTTGCCTTGATAATTACCAAACAAAAATAGAAAACCAAAGGGTTAGACAAAACAAGGGTTCTTTCCTGTAACCTTAGAATACTCCTCCAGTTGGCACCCTTGCAACTTGTAGTTTCCTGGGAAAAAGGCTATACAAAGGTTGGCGCCATAGAATTCAGAGAATGATGCTCCAACGTACCTCTTACAGAAATGGTACTTCACAGGATAGTATTTTAACATGGCAGCCGTGGCTTTGCTTTCAGGTAAGTGAGGTAGCTAATACTGTCAGTTGATGCTTCTAATCCCAGTAACAATATCTGGTGTTTTTCCTAAATACTACTTTGAGTGTGATAGTGTAGCAAGCATTCTGCCTGTCAGGCTAGTCTTGTGTCTTTCATCTTGGGTGTTGGAAATAGGTAGTTTCAGTGAATGATTCTCCTCTCTCCTTCCTTATTGAAGGAAAGGAGAGAGTTCTCTAATTCCTGTTTCAAAATAAATCTTGAGATAGGATTTCCTGACAGGTTGTTGCAGAAGGCGATTTATTGATGTGGAACCTCCTTGAAGTCCTTTCCCCATCCAACGCTAGGTGTTAGACACCATAAAAAATAGTCAGTAGTTTCCTTTCCTATTTAGTGTGGGATGAAGAAGGGGCATGACTTGCTACAGAACTTTCTTTTTCTTGGTTTGCCGTCTGTATATTGCATCGCCTTCTCATTTTTATGTCCATTAACACACAGTATACAAGAGAGTCCAGTCCAGAACTAAGCTCCAAGGAGCTAGGTAAAGACCTGTGTCTCTAGAAGGAAAGAAAGTAACCGGATATCTGATCTGTGTTTCAATAATTCAGCCCCAGCTTTTATTTTTTCTAGACCTTTGTGTTTACAACCAGACAGTATCCATTATCTTGGCCTGGACTGGAATTTCACCCAGGGTATTAAAATGCATGGTGTTATTCCAAACCTCCGCCTTAATCAAACAAACCAGCATGTGCCCTTTGAGATCCATGTAGTCAGTTCTAAACAGGCAAACAGTATCAACAGAGTGAATGTAGAGTAGAAAAATCCTAATAAAAGGTTTTTATTAGATTGTGTAGAAGGAGGAGGTTAAGACACTGAATGGGAACTTGAGGCCTAGTTTAATTCTTGGCTCTGCCACTGATTTCTTGCACGACCATGAACAAGGCACTTAATCCCCATGATTTAGTTCCCCATCTCTAATTGTGGGTTAAAAAAATCTCCTTCCTTCATTAGTCCTTTAAAGGTAAATTTACTGTTTGAGGTGCTCAGATGCTATGGTGGGTAGCGTATAAGAACATAGGTAGAGAAGAGCAAATCTTACCCATTGCATAGAGATTTCTTCCATTGTTTTTAAGGATCTGTGTGCAGCACAACAATATTGTTGATCCAACAGGCTTGTGTATAAGCTATCTTTCATATCAGATACGTAGCTATGGTGAAATAGCTTCTATTGCATTTTGTTGGGGGTGTTGTCAGTAGAACCAACCTATGCAGGGAATTTTTCACCCTGGTTTTTTGCACAGGAGTTCCTTCAGACCTTAATTTATCTAATTTCTGGTGATTAGGTTTGTAAAACTGTCTGCAGAAGCTAAGCTCATGAGATCATTGATGAAGGATGCATGCGCATTGTTTAAATAAATGAAAAGCATCAGTCTATAATTTATTGCCACATGTATTTTTAATTGCCAGTATAACCCAGTTAACATGAATACTTGCTAACTTGCAATTAAAGCATCTAGTTTATATAAAGCAGGTAGACTGTTTTGATTCCTTCACACACCATACAGGCATGAATATATGTTAGTGGGCTTTGTACACTGCATATATATCCTTGTGTACCTACAGAACCCTATTAAACTGAAAATTATGCTCTCTAAAATGTAATTCTGGGAATCGAGCTCAAGCAACCCAAACTGCACTTGCCCACTGGATAGTCTCTGTTTCTTTGGGCTGGTTTTGGAAGGCGTTCACGAGCTTTCCTACCCATGCCTTTTGTAATAAAATGTGCTGCACTTTGGAAGCTTTGTCACAGCTGTAAGCTCCATAGATAATGCTGTGACCATGTACAGGAATGTCAGCCCTCATTCTAGAATCTGTCTCCTTGGAAATCTAACTGTTTTTCTTTTTTTCTCTGTTATTGTTTACTTGATGTTCTTGTCCCTTTTTTGCCTCTGTTTTGCTCAGGTGGCTTCGGTGCTGCTCCAGTGTTTGGCAGCCCTCCCACTTTCGGGGGGTCCCCTGGGTTTGGAGGGGTGCCAGCATTCGGTTCAGCCCCAGCCTTTACAAGCCCTCTGGGCTCGACGGGAGGCAAAGTGTTCGGCGAGGGTACAGCCGCAGCCAACGCCGGAGGATTTGGGTAAGCTAAAGAGGGTCTAGGGATTGGGAAATCAGTGTTCTTACTCGGTGTGAAACTCTTTTATGCTTCATTCTGTATCCAATAGATTCTGCAAATAAAGAAGGGTCTAGGGATCTAGGGTTGATCGCTGAGCAACGGGCTTCCTCATTAGAAAAGCCCACCTGAAAAGAAAACCACAAAAACCAGTAGTTTATGATTCCAACCATGCTGGCCCTAGTGAAAGTAACAGGTTCTCATTTTAATTTGGAAACTATCAAATTGAATCCTAGAATACTGAAGTGGGAAAGACCTAGGCCATCTATCCCATGTATCTGAGTGCCGGTTTGTTTCCTATTTGCACTTTTGTTAGTGTGCATTCCAGTCTAGTTCTAAATGTACCAAGCAAGGGGGCTTGTTTCTTTTCCCTGTGGAATGATAAATATGTTTAATCTCTAGAATCATCCCCACTTTTGGGATGGGATAGAGATTTTGAGAGGAGTTCAGTATGATCGCTCATCCCTGCACAGTAATATTTGGTCAATTCCAGAGATGGAGTACTGATGGTTACCTGTTTTTTTCTTCATCTTTGATCACTTACATGGCACTGAAATCTTATCTCGCAGCAGATAGCACTTTCTTTATTCCCTGTGCCACCTAGCAAGTACATGGCTTCATACCTTGTGAAGCAGCAAATGATCCACCCCACACTTCAGAGTTGCTGGTAGATACTTAGCTTTCAAGGCTACCCTTTCCTGTACGTACACATCCCATAATAATCAGTCTCAATCATTTTCTGCAAAGAAGTCTTGGCGAACTGTGTTGCAAGATCCAGTGGAAAAAAACACCAAGCCTTCCAATGAAGTGAGCTATAGCTCACGAAAGCTTATGTTCAAATAAATTTATTAGTTTCTAAGGTGCCACAAGTACTCCTTTTCTATTTTCAGGAATGTAGCTATTCGCATCTCAGTGAGAGTTCTTGTTTAAGGAAGTGAAGACTTGGGAAGCAAGCACTTCAATGACTTGCACTCAGTTTTCTTCACAACCTTAGAAGTTAGAGACTTAAGCAGCTTTGAAAATCTTATTCCAAGAGATTTGGTGTCCCTATTTTTTTAAAAAAAAAAAAAAAAAAAAAGGAACTGGGTGTCCAAATTCCTTAAGAAGCATTGAAATCCCTCCCTTGAAGTCTGTAAACCATGATTTGAGGACTTCAATACCTCAGGCATAGGTGAGGTTTTTTGCAGGAGTGAGTGGGTGAGATTCTGTGGCCTGAGTAGTGCAGAAGGTCAGACGAGATGATCAAAATGGTCCCTTCTGACCTTAGTATCTATGAATTGGCTTAAATCAGTTGTGCCCAAACTTTTCCTGTCAACTCCCTCTTCCACCACAATAGTGGAATCTGTCCACACTGCCCCTCTTCCCCGCCCCCCCCCCCCATCACAACACGGGGGTGGGAGGGACAGAGACAGGTTGAGAAGCTGAAATCCAGGTAGTCATTTTCCCAAGGTGTTGGAGGTAGGATTAGTACTCAGCTCCTTTCAGTCTTGTGTTCAGCCCATTAGACAGTGTTGCAAACTCAGTCATGTGGTTAGTTGCATCATTTCTCAACAGTTTACGTTGGTTTGAGGAAGTGCAGCAAAAAGCAGTTTCTGTTTCTTGATACCTGCAAAGTTCCTTATCAAATCTAAAGACAACTTGGGATGGGGATGGTCCTTCACTGTCACCACTTTAATGTCAACTCCCTCCAAATTCTCAATATCACAGTGACACACCATGAGAAAATCCTTGAGAATCTGGGAGAGGAGTTTGGTCAAAACCAGACTGATAGGTTAAGGTGTTAACAGGTGGCATCTCCAGCTCTAGAAATGGAACTTACACCATTAAAATAAAGTCAATGGCAATGACTTGTAATTTTTCTAGTTTTTTGTATTCTTTCCTCTCTTAGTCTCTTTCAACAGCCTGTAGTAGCCAGTGAAAGATTGAGGCAGTTAAACCACAGGTTTCTTTGTTGCTAATTTTACATCCTGTTCCTTTGATAGCTAGTAGAGATGGTTTATTTGATAGAGGCACAGAGCCTGTGGAGACAGAACAGTCATAAAAACCTTGTCAACCACTGGCCCTTCCTCCCACTCTTTAAAAAATACTAAGAAAAGCAATATAGCCCAGGCTTCATTTACAATCAAGAGCCAAGGCCATCTGCAACTAGCCACATCAAGAATCTTGTTCGGGGCCGTAAGTGGCTAGCAGGCTTAAGTGTTGAAAGGCAAAGTCACTGAAATGCCTGTCTGAATCTAACACCATATATGGAAACTACCTGCATAGACAACTCTCTCTTAAACAAAGAGAGCAAGGCAGAGAGGATTACTTTTCTTTATCAAGAGAATTGCATGAAGCACTTCTGCAAGGGCTGTCTCTTTTCGAGATGTATGTTTTTATGCTTCCAAGAACGTTCCCTTGATCTGAATGGATGGAGAAGTAGATTAATTCACTGTCAGTTCAGACTGAGCGTCACAAATGAATGGAGCTTGCTGGGCTCAGCCTACTGCCTACTTGACATTTTATCAACATCAGGAAACAAGCACGCTGTTTAACTTGACTAGCGTCCCTGGCTGCATTACTCAGTACTGAGGTGCATTGTCAGAGCTTTGTGATGAGAAACTTGGATAGCTCATGCCCACTCTATTCCCAGTTCCAGATACTATATCAGTGATATAAGCCCATTGTTTTCAAGCATAAATATAGCATACAAAATTGTGAGAGGGTGTTGGTGCCAGTGAGAACCATGCTAGACAGAATTATCATGGCATTTCATTGATGTGATGCTGCTGGTGGTGGGTTATTTTTAAAAAGGAAATATTTGCCTGTACAATGCTTGGTTGGATGGGTGAGTGGGGAAGGGTAGATCTGGTTTCTCTCTATAAAGCTACATTTGAGTATCATTTTTCATACAGACTGTGTCCCCAAAAGCTATCAAGTTAATAATACAAAGAGGTAAATAAATTAAGTGTTCCAGTAGGTAAAGTGAGAGAGAAGTGTCAAAGGCAAGGAGAGGTTCAGGAAGGAAGCAAGATGAGGCATACTTCAAAAGAGATAGGGAGGAAAAAGGGAATAAGGCTGGAGAAGGCTTTATGGGAGGGCTGCATTGTTCACTGAATAAGGCACTGGCCTGGGAAACAAGAGACTGGGTTCAAAATCCTGGCTGTCATACCCCTTGCTATGTGACCTTGGGCAAATCTCACAACCTCTCTGTCTCTGTTTTCCCCCTCTGTAAGGTACAGTAACGATGCAGCACTTTTGAGCTGGATGGATAAAAAGTGGTGGTGGGGGGGGGTGTAATTTATTATATTCCCCATGATGGCAGGAGTTGGGATTTCGTGGCATGAAAATGCACCACTGTTGCTTGTCGTGTGCTAAGATGAACTTTTTCTCCATGTGCTCACTTCTTGTTCCCTCTGAAGGGCAGGTGGGCAGAGGGGTAGCTGTAGTACTGTGCAAGATTCTTAATAAAACCAAGAAATAAGCATCTCTCAGTGGGTGGGTACATAGTAAAAGAGATTCTGTGGGCTTCAGGGGGAGCTGCTTTAAGGGGGTGGGGACAGACACGTGGTCTTCCTTTATTGAGTGATGAAATATTTCTGTGGTTTTTTTCCTCTTTGAATTGCAGTTTTGGTGGCACCAGTAACAATACTGCGTCATTTGGCACCCTAGCAAATCAAAATGCTCCCACATTCGGGTCGCTGTCCCAACAGACGGCTGGCTTCGGCACACAAAGCAGTGGATTCTCTGGCTTTGGGTCAAGTGGAGGAGGTATGAGGAGCTGAAATGTCCTTGTCAGAGAGTGAAGCGGGAGAGACCTAGCATATTCCTGTGCCTGTCCTCCTCAGAACTCAGCTGTGACGCTTGCTCCGTTTGTTTGTTGACCAGTTGGGGTTTACGAAACTGGGAGTGGGAGGAGAATTGAGAGGTGTATTTTCCCCTTTCTGATTACAGTAAATGCATGTTTCAGTTTCCTATTGGGCTTTACCCCAAATTTGAGAGAGCAGAGGCTAAACAGGCATCAGGTGGATCTCTGCCCAGAAATCTTAAATGGCAGAATCCAAGAGAACACAGCCAGCCTTGAGGGTCCTGAGCCCCACCACCTGGCGCTGAAGCCGAAGCCTGAGCAATGTAGCTTTGTAGGGGCCCCTGGGGCATGGGGCCTCAGGCAATTGCCCTGCTTGCAACCCCCTAATGCCAACCCTGACTTTTATATGCAGAAAAACAGTTGTTGTGACACAGGTGGGGCGTGGAGTTTTTAGCATGTTGGGGGGAGGGGGGTGGCTCAGAAGGAAAAAGGTTGAGAACCCCTGTTCTAAGTGACTATGGGAGGGTGACCGTACTGTGTCTTGCATGCATTCCTTATGCCTTTAACAATAATCCTTCTTTAATCTTGCACTTCTCTCAGGCTTTGGCTTTGGATCATCTAACTCGTAAGTACCCATCACTGCCTTATATCTGATTTTCATTAAACATATAGAAAAAACTAGAATAGAAATGCTAGACGATGTGTGAAAGGAAGCTTTGGAAAGCACACTAAAATGCTAATCCCAGTTGAAATTTTAAGCAGGAAAGGAGGTTTCTTATTTCATTCACTCTCATTTCTCCTTTTAGTAGTAGAATACACAGCTCAGTATCTAGATGGCAAATTTCTTGATCGTGTCCTTTCCTGTGTAGTTAACTGAAAATTCTATTTTACAGGGGATTCTGCAGTACTTTTTTTCTCGATTGCAAAGTGCGTAGTAGGGATAGGTAAATATTTATCCCCATAGTAGAAATGGAAATATGATGCAGAATACCAGATCATATTCCTGATCTAAATGAGGCTTTATTGTCTAGTGGTTCGAGTACTCCTGGATGGCAAGACTCCTATTTCTATTCCCCACTCTGCCACTGAGTTGCTGGGTTGCCTTAAGCAAGTCATTTAAACTTTGTGCTTCTGTTTCCCCATCAGTAGAATAAACATAAGCCAGTTAACAGGTATGTTGAGACAGTGTTGTTAAAGCTCTCTCAGATCCTCAGTTGAAAGGTGCAGGAAGTGCCAATGCATTCTATTAAAAAGCTTCCAGTGGCACATTGACTGGTATGGAGGTTCTTGGAAGCTTTAGAAATTTTCTGGATTGATTTAGATGAAGAGGGACCCTAGCTTTCACTGTTGTGTTGTGCTGCTGTTTCACAGATCCACTTCTGGGTTCAGTGGTTGGAGAAGCTGAGAGGGGATGTTCAGGAGCCCCTTCCACCAATTCTGTGGTCAGCCAATTTAGAGCTGCTCCGTTTGTGGATCCTCTTCATGATCAAGCATCAGATCAGCTTTCCTTTGAAATACCAGTTCTGCTTCCTTTTTTAAAAACACTTAATGCTTATTTTTATGAAATAATTGTTCTTGCTCTTTAATAAACTGTTTTATCTGCTTCACTGTGGTTTGTGTGGAAGAATTTTTCAGCATGTATCCAGAAAAAACAAGCTTGCATTATACCAGCTCCATGTGGATTGGATATAGATGCTGTTAAAGGATGGCTCTTGCGCAGCCCACTTATGTAAGAGAGAAGATGAGGTATTGGCCAAATGCAGTCCTTGGTCTAAACCAGTGCAGCTTTCATTGAAGTCAATGGAAGTCCGTCTTTTTTTTGTGACCGGGCTAGTATATTTGACCCGTCAAATGACAGATGTGCATGCTCACCTCACTGAAATTCCAAGAATCATGGGTCCAGTCTGAGCCTGGTGGGGAAGTAGAAAGTGAGTTTAGATGAAAAATTGGGAGAGTACAGCACGAATACTGTTAGCTGTCATGCTCAGTAAAGTGGTGGGGAGCAAGGGCTTTCTTTTCTTCAATTTTTGCAAAGCCTACTATAAAAATTATCACAATTGAATACAATTTATAGGAAAGACTTCTGGCCTTTGTATTTAAAGTATGACATCCATCTAGAAGCACTAATGCTTTTCATCTTATGGCTTTGGGCATCGGATATTCCTGTCAGCTACACTTTTACCAGCCTCTGTGAGATACTTTTCTTAGTGGCACTCTGCTCCAGTCAATAACATTTCTGAATTTGTCTTGTATGTGTTTACTTGAAAATATTTAGCAAATGTTTTTAAAGCATGCCTCAAAGGCATCCAGAAAAACATTTTCTCTCTGTTTTAATACGTCTGACCTCCATGAAACCCCCAAGTGATGTAATGGATTTTCTCTGCACTGTGAAAGATGCATTTGAAGTAGCAGCTTGATATTAGTTTGATGTGTTGTACAGTACTTTGTCCTGTTACTGTCATTGATTCTAATAGGACGCTTAGGAATATGGAATGTAGCAATGTTTCAGATTAAAAGCTTTCTAATCTTAAATAAATAGATGTGCAACTGTGTGACAAGAAAATGTCATCTTGGGTTTTGGGTGACATCTGGGAGCAGAGTTGCTTGTTGAAATAGCAGCTGTGTATACACATGCAGCAAGGAAGTTTTAGGTTAGATATGAGGGAAAACTTTCTAACTATAAGTATAGCTAAGTACTGGAATAGGCTTCTAAGGGAGTTGTAGAATTGACTTCATTGAAGGTTTTTAAGAACTGTTTAGACAAACGCCTGTCAGGGATGGACCATCTACACCTGGTCCATCCTTCAGCACAAGGAGTTGGACTGATGACCTCTCAAGGTCCCTTCCAGCCAGACATTTCTTTTGTTCTGTGGCTGGTGTTGACTTTATTTTTACTGCATCCAGTTTACAGTTCTGTAGTTAAGGCAGTATCTCATATCAGCAGTCCCCTGAAAAGCCCTATTTTCAGTGGTTCGTAAGTCCAATTGATGTGCAGTCCTAGCAGTTGACTCTGCTCCCATCCCAGCTGTGGAAGGTGGCCCTCGTGTGTCTCTACAGTGACACCTATTTGTCAACTAGCAGTGACATTGAGTAAGTTCAGTTTAAAGGGACAGTCTTAAAAATGCAGGGTTTGTAATTTAATGTGTATAAGAGAGAGGGGAAGCTTTTGTTTGATGTGGACAGGCTTTTATGAAGCTGTAAGCACTCCATCTCCACACACTTCCTGCATTTCACAACCCACTCAAGGTGAAGTAGCACTGTTTTAGCCCCTCTAGTACTAATGCAAAACCCTGTAGGGACAGTCTCCAGGAATTTTGTTGGAGAAAACTGATGCTGAAGTTCCAAACTAATAAGGAGATGGGGTACATATCAGAGAGCTTAGAGCATGGCATCCTTGTATAGTGTGCTCCTTGACTACACCCAATCTCACCGAGCCTAATTGCACTGCTGCCGTCCCTGTGGTTTCCTTCATACTTATAAATAGAAGCTGGTTTGGCCCAAGCGGTTGACCTTAAATTCTTTGCATTAATCCTCCATCGCTGTGGCATGTGACACCTCCTAGCAAGGCTGTATCAGCTGTGCTCCCCCAGATAGCTAACAAATCACTTGCTACGAAGAAGATTGGCTTGGTAAGAATGTGAGGCTGGCATGTTAAGCCATTTAGAATTCCTTTTTTAGGAGGATGGGAGCAGTTGGGGGTCGTCCCTGCCCTCTCAGTACCTGTTTAGCTCCTTTCCCAGTGAAAGTGGAATGGCAAAAGGATTGCTTCAGGCGTCAATTAAAAGAAAACACTTGTGGTTTTATCCTGACTGCAGCAACCCCACGATTTTAGTGATCCTCTGCTGGAGCGAAATGGGTGGCACCCAACACCTGAGAGTGTGTAGACCTCCAGTTTAGCTATGTAAGAAGCAAATTAGCATAGAGAAGGCTGTGATTGATCCTTGGCTTGCATTTTTATTGGATGGCTCGAGGGCTTGGCAACTGTATATGGAGCCGTTCACTTATAGCTCAGTGCACTTCAAATCCAACCCAGGCTGGTAGTCGCCGAAAGTCATTACCATCTGACAGCTGTTAGGTAGCCTGTCTGTGAGCTGATGGCTTCCGTCCAATTTCTAGTGGGCAGGTGTTCACATCAGAGAATAAAGTTACTATTCCAGTTGGCACCCTTGTTGGCAGTCATACCAACGACGCCAATGACTTAATGGCACTTGAACTTCCCTAGTTCTATTGCCTCAGATTGGCTAATCCTTAAATAGCCATTAAGCTCAGGAGAGCAAGTCACCCAAGGGATGCCTTGAAGGTGACGTGGAAAGGGAGATAAACGGTGGATGTACTTTTGTTTTTTATGATGGAGAAAGGAGGTCTGAAAAGTCTTTTGTCAAAGGTGTTTTTTTTGCTTTTGTTTTTTTACCTTAGATATTCCAGTCTGTTTTTCTTGTGCAGTATTCTGTATCCTAGGCAGAGGGGTCCCAAGGGTATCTGTGAATGGTACTCAGTTGTCTGCACAGCCAGTGACAACATGGGTTGTAAGCTGAAAAATAAGACCATGCCTCCTTGGTAAGATGCAGTGATGTGAAATAGACTTTTCCTATCAGTATATTTGAAGAGGGTGTCTAGTCAGGCTGGGGAGAAACCAGACTGGGTATTCCTTTTCTGAGGTCTGTAACAGCGGGGGAAAATCTTCCTTTTTTTGAAGGATGCTCTTGTTATATCATAAAGATGCAGAAAAGGCTCCAACAAAATTATTTTCATTTCACTTTTAAGTGCAGTATTGCATAATGTGTGCTATCCCATTCCTACTCTAGTTTGCTTAAAATACTAATTTCCTGCCTACGATAAAGTGCTTCTGGATACATCTCTGGATAGTCAAGATCAGAGGAACTTTGGGCACCTATCAGGTATGAGATGAGGGGGGAATATTGAACCATCTGTGTTTTGCTGAGGGAATCGAACTTACCAGGAAACTGGCCTGTAGTTTTAAATGCAAAAGCTGCTTCTCTGGTCACGACAGTGGGTGAGGGAGAGCCTGTGACAGGTTTACATGCCTTGGGATGCAAGTTGCTGTTTGGCTTTTCTTAGGTGTTCCAGTTGCTCCTTTCCTTGGTACACAGGAAGCCCTGTTGTTTCTGGAGTTCAGCAGGAACCAGTCTCATCTGGCTGCTTCCAGCAACTGCTGGGAGAAGGTGTGACATTGCTCCAACTGCCCACTTTCGTGTGAGCCATTCCACTACTTTATAAATAGAAACCCATACAGAGAAGGGCCTTGACCAGAGATTCCCAGCATTGTTTTCAAACCTTGGAGGGATTTGTGAGGCCTAAAGCAAGAGGAGATTTCTAGACCAAGTCACACTTGAGTGCCTGGTGTGTGTGTGTGTGTGTGGGGGGTGTCCTATAGTGCTGCTGATTGTGTTTCTGGTGAGCTGTAGCCTGAGATTTTGGCCCCACTCCCCTCATACTACATAGCAACACCTGATGGATCCTGAGTGTTACCTCCGCTCCCTATCTGTTCCCAAGTGCATTGATCTCACATATATTCCCAGGATGGGGATTTCTTAAGGAGATATATTGCTGATCGCTGTGCCAAGCTGATTCATACCTTCCTTCTCTAGTGAAGTCACAGGCTGCCAGTCTCCTCCTCCTCTCCCCCTCCCTCCACTCTCACATCCTCAAGTGGGTGTCAGAAGGCTCCAACCTATGACCCACTTACAGATATGCCCTTGAACCAAAGTTGCAACAATACTGTGTTTATAACTGGCTTCAGCTGGCATTAAGTGTTTCCCAGGAGAGTGTCACTAAAGTCTCAACCCTTGGAGAGGGGGGCTCTGACACTTCCTTCCAGATGCACCTTCCTAAAACTGCAGGTACCAGGAGGAGTTCACCCATGGCAAATATTCTGAATTCATGACTTTGTGGAAGCTAGTTCTTAAACAGTCGGCCAAGGAGACAGGAGGGAAACACCAGATGGAGGAGTGGGTGTGAGAAGAGTGTTGGATGGGTGGAGATGTGTCTTACTGCCCCACTTTGCTAATAGGAGAAACCTGGGATGGTCTAGCTTTAAGGTAACTCTTAAACATCAGTTAAGCCTGTGATGACACTGCAGGCACCACCAATGGCAGCAGGGATATGCCAGCGTTGAGGGGACCTTTCTAGGGTAGGTCATGACATATGGAGCTGGGAAATTTTGCTGTAGATATCAACGAGGCTGTGATTTCACCCCGAGCGTTCCAGGTTTGACCCGCCACACCACGCTCTAATTCTAGCTATCACAATGATCCGTCAGCCACCATTGAGTGACATACTAGCCTAGACCCCAGGCGAAGGCCAAGTAACCAGGTCAGCTGGAAAAAGTAGCTTATTGCTGCTGTGTCTATTCCTGTTTTCCAATTCACGTGCCATCTCCTCTAAAGCTCCATTTCACCTGAGGGAGTCCCTGAGTCCAGGCATCTGGCCCTCCAGCTGCACAGCCTGTACTAAACCCTGGAGAGCTCAGATGCTACAGTCACAGGTGTAGTCTATGTGAACAAGCGAGTGGGGGGTGACCACATGGATGAGATTCCCTCCATCTCAGACTTTTGCCATTCACACTTGGTAGAAGAAACCAGCTGCTTTCAGGAGCTGGTGCTCTGCCCTACTTTGTTTTTCTCAGCCCTTGCTAACGTATTTTATCCTAAGCCAGGCAGCTGGAGAGAGTCAACCAGTATGTCAGGGAGGGCAGTGCCAGGGAAGACAGGAGAGGAATACTGAATTAGAACCTTAAGAAATAACTTTGTTCTGCTCTTGTAGCTGTAAGGCCAGGTTTTCAACAGCTCAGTACTCAATGTGTTTTTTGAAAATCAGTCCCTGAGTGTGGATGCTGAAGCATCTTTGAAAACTTGCCCGGGGTGTCCTCATGGACTCAGATTTGGATACCAAATAGTATTCACAGCAATGTAGGAAAAGATTGAGATCTTGCTTCTGGGTGAGCTCAGGCCCTGTGCACTATTTTATTTGGAGTTTTGTTTTTTGATTTTAGTTCTCAAGGAGATAAGGGACCGATAACCCTCCTGGAGCCAGGCCTAGCAAATTCCATAAAGACATGGTGTGAACTTCCACAAACAGGTCAGTCAGTGTGTCTCAGGTCAGTGGGCCTGCCCTGCATTTCTAATACCAGATCCCAATCACCTCTAGGTTAACCTCTTATTCCAGTCTTAGACATCTACCTAGCTCTGCCAACACACTTAATTACTGACTGTATTCTATCCTGCCTTCCATTCCAGTCCTGGGTCACTTCCACTATCAGCCCCTCCAACTCCTTTCTAATCATGAGCAAAGGCCAGTTTGCATTTAGGTTCCCAGAAGGCTGATTAAACCTCTTCACCATTCAGGCGATGGTTGTATAATGCCTCCTGTTTGAAGTTAGTGCCCCCGAGCCTTCTGCTGACAGTAAGTGGCTGATGTCTGAGAAGATGATACACACATCCATCCATGCTTGGTGCCAGCGTCGGGTCTGTTGTTTTTCCTGAGCTCCAAATAGTTCCTGAATGAAAACTAAAGCCCTTCAGCAAAGAGGAATCTTTTGATTGGGCAGCACTGCTAATTGCGGAAGCTAAATAACAAGACCACTTACAACTACATTCCTCTGCCTGCAGAATCTGAGCAAGAGAGGGGATGCTAGGCATGGGACAGGTAGGAAAGCCACCAAGTGTTAGAGGAGGGGTGAACCACCTACCTTCCTTGGTTATACCTACCACATGCACATCAACTCTAGCTGCCGAGCCAAAACCACAGAGCAGTGCTGCAAAGATTTAACGTAGGCCACTTCTCAAAAGACAGTCCCTCTTTTTGCAGGCTCCACTGCTTAACAACGACCACGGTGGTATGCACTCCTTCAATGGTAAGTCAGAGATGGCTGTTGGGCTTCCAGTAGTGACAGCAATGGCTGGACGGAGATGCCCTTTAATTGGCTGCAGAGCTTGGGGGTGAATAGATGTCAAGTTGAGCCCCCAGCTGGAAGGGGGGCCAGCAGCAGCTCAGAATTTATAGACCAAAATCTGTGATTCAGCAGCAAAAGGGCCCCCCTTCCCCAGCAGTGCAGCTTGGTCAGAGGCGTGTTTAACCTCCCGGGGGGATGCTGATCTCTAGCCCCTGCACAGGGGTACGTTCAGCATGTTTTGGGGGGGAGTGAGAGAGGATGGGGGGCCTTTGGGAAGCTCTCGTAGAGACTGTCCTGTAAATGTCTCCCTTGGTATCGCAGGGTTATTGATGCCTCCCTGGCTGACTCGCTCCCATGTCAAATGAGGAGGGGAGGGGCACCAGCAGACCCCTCTATCACTGCCACGGGGATCCTGCCCCATGACTCCCCTCTCCTGGGAGAGGCTTTTCTGTCTGTCTCAGCTAGACCTAGGGCTGTCTCCTTTTTTAATTAAAGCAAACTGTCGGCTCCCGCACTGAGGACTTGAGATGACTACATTACCATGGAAAGGGAACAACTGCGACCTCCCAAGGAGCAGAGAAGCTGAGGATGCCGGGATTAGCCTGATAGTGTTCTCCTAAGGCAAATCCCACCAGAGCGCGCGCGCGCGCTCTCTCTCTCTCTCTCTCTCTGGTTTTATTTGCAGGTGGAGGGAGGTTTGGGCTTCCAAGTATTTTGGCTGCAAATGAGCCTGAAACCTCCAAAATCAAAGAATAAACCCCGGGTTGGTTTTTGAGGGGAGGGGCCTGAATTACCCCAAAACTATAATTTGCTTGAGGTTCAGATCTGACTCTTGAGTGACCTGGACAGCATTCAGACTGTGCCATAATCCAAGACCTGGGGAGAGGTGTGGGGGCTTTTCAGTTTTTTCATTTTTTGTTTTTTTTAGTATTGTTGTGGGAAGCCAAAGGGCTCAAGTTATTATTTCCCCATAAAAAACTGGCTCTGTTATAAAGGTGACGCACCGAGGTTTAGCATGGGAGAGTCCGGTGGGAAAATTAGAACAGTTATTTGTGCCACTTTTTTTAGTTAAGTGCACAGAACACACAGCACTCCGAATTAAAGATGTTTCTGGATTCAGCAAACCATCTCTGTACTTTACGGAAAAGCGTTTGTTTTAAAATGTAACAACATTGGGGAGTACAAGCAACATCTGCAGCTGCTGCATGTCAGAGGTCACCACAGTGCAAGACGGCAAAAGACAAAGCCCAGCCTGTGACAGCAGATGGAAGTCCACTGAAAATGGTTCTGAGCAGCACCGTGGAGATAAATAGGAGACTTCTGCTAACAACTGAAGAGTAATAAAATCTGACGCATTATTCCACTTAAAAAAGAGGCCATGAAATTACGAACCAAAGTGGTGAAGCCTCTGTGGAACAGAAACTAGGCTCACCAGCTTCAACGCCCGCCGCCCCCATGGGTTGCGGAGAGGGGAAGTGTCTGTTTAAGAGTGGAGGCACTGCACAGAGAGCCTATGGTCAGTTCAGTTTATGGTGCGGGAGTCTGGCCACATGGCCAATCCCCATGCCATCTTCTGTAACCAGTGACTGGACTGTAATTCTACTTTCCCTGACAGCGTGTCTGGCCACGTGAACAGGAGCAAGAGCTGCTCTGGCCTGGAGTACTGTTGTTACTGGTGACCTCGAAGGGAAATAAGTGTTTGGTGAGAGCAGGAACCTATGAGTTGGATGAAGCTGCTACGTATTCCTCCAGCACCAGCCAGGGCTCTAAAATGCTTGAAGGACCTGCCGACTCCTGACATCAGTTGCTAAAAGTGACCCTGCAGCCTTTGATGTAAATGACACGTCCAGCCTTGCTATTGTCATTCCTTTTCACATCTGGTGCTCATGCTGGCCTCACTGACTTGCATTTTCATTTAGCCCAGTGGCGGAGGAATCCTGGCATAGAGCTTTGCCTCCTTTTTCACATGACTTCTAGTCACACACCCCTACCACCTGACCCCGACTACTTCTATAACCAGAAGATCTTGGCTGATCTTGGTGGGGACCTGATTGATTTTTTTTTTTTTTTTGAGTTTTCTGCTGGGTTTCTCAACCTTGGCAATGAAAAAAGTGTTGCACCTTTTTTTAAGATGCAGGGGGGGATTAGGGGTTCAGCAATGAATGCAACAGCTTCCGTTGCTGCTCCTTCTCTCGGATTCTCGTAGGGAAATATCTGGACTCTGCTGTGCATACAGCAAGTGACTGGAGCCTTTCACCCACTTGAGTGCGTAGCCCCAAACAGCTGTGAATAGACTGGTACTTTCTGTCGTCCTCCCCTGCCCTCCCCCTGCAAAGAAAAGAAAAGAAAAGAAAAACCCCAGGACATCTAAATTTAACCTGCTATCAACATGTAAGGCTGGAGAGTTTCCACTGTGGAAATGAATCCCACTTGGAAACCTGTCTTCTCTTCTGTTCAGTCTCCATCCCTGCAAATTCCTTTCTCTAAGCCACAGCCTACAAAATGCTTTATCCCCCATCTCCTCTCCAGCCGCATACTCATATGCATCCTCATGTTCATGTTATGCGTTTACCTATATGCTTGTTCAGTGTCATGCCACTCGCACTCAGTCACGGGTACATGTCTATACAACCAATAGCTTCCTGTACACAAATAGATGGTGCATACCTTGCACACAGCCTTGTAATAGTGTGAGAGATGCTCTGGCCCTCAAATAGTTGGCTGCAGCATACAGACAGTATAAAGGCCCTTGCTGTACTGATTGCTAAAGGAGACCAGGGAGAGAAGCAGGATGTTTGAGGATAGAGGGTTTAGAACTGAAGGCCTTTTCTCTTTGTCCTGGTGCCACGTGTGTCTGCTGCCATTTTGGTTAGCACTAGGCACCCCTAGATCTAATGGCAAGGGTCTCTCCAGTTTGAGTTAGTCAGGCTTGGTAGCTGGGGGCCTTAATAGACTCTCATCCGCTGTGGGTTGAACACAGAAGGGGGCTGCTGTGGTAATGCGGTCTACGAATTTACCATAGTCCTAAGCTCAACTGCGGAAAAGTGGGCAGAGGTTCATGAATGGTCACAATGAACTCTCTATAACACTGATTAAGGAAAGCTGTGAGGAGACAGACCGAATTAATATAAACAGAAAGCGTTAACTGATACTACCCAAGGACTGTTACGATTATGACCGGTAAACAAGCAGAGCAGAAATCAAGCATCCAAAATTGGTGTTTTGGAAATCAGGCCTAACTGGTGGACAAAATAAGGAGCATGTGTGCACCCAGATCTGCAAGCAGAAGCAGTCCCTTTGTGCCCTGTGTCTTGGGCATGTGCTGGGCAAGCCACCGACCTGCCTTGCTGCAGTTACAGAAAGACAGCATGCACGAGAGCAGGTGCCCTTGATCTGCCAGGAAATAGCCAGCACTGCAGGGTGAAACCTCTTGCACATGAAACCTCTTGCACAGGTCAGGTTAGGCCTTTCTCAGACTCCTTGCTGAGACGTCCCTGCCTGGCCTCGCACCTTTGGCAGCAGTGAGTGCTGAGACACCAGTGGTTCTGCAAAAGGGGAAGTGACCATCCAAAACTAGATGCAAAGACGTATTTCCTGAGGGGGGTGGGGAACCCGCATTGCCGCTAGCTGAATGTCAAGAGGAAGTTGCAAGCTGAGACCTAAGTAATGCCACGAGGTCCTATTGCCTGCAGCTGTTGGCCTAAAGCCCAGGTCCCTGCCTTCTCCTTGGACACTTTCCTGTTGGATTAGATGCTTCCTTTCTTCTTGAAAAGTAACATGAATCTGAACAATGGCAGGAGCTGGGCAGGAGGGGGGGAGGTTGAGGTTATTCCTATAGACCAGTGGTTCTAAAATTATATCCTGAGCCCTACAAAGGTCTACAAAGCCCTGCTTGCAGGAGTGGCCCTAGGCATTTTTCAGCCACTGCCCTCCCATATCGAAGCGCCGTGCCCAAAAATACCATCAACAAATCCAGCCAATCAGCACAGCTGGATGGTAACCTCTGCAAGTTGGTACCCAGGGCAGTTGCCCTGCTCATCTGCCCCTATAAAATGGCCATGAGTGCTTGGTGGTGCTCAGTATGGAACCCTTTGAGGAACAAGTGAGGGTAGGAGGTTGGGAGAAGAGATGGGTCTCTCAAGATGCAGCATCTAAGCAGATAAAAAGTTTAGCAAGCCCCTTGCTGAGCAAGTGTGAAAACCACATCTGGTAACCAATTGTGCAGAAGCTCAACTGGTGTCTACCCTGGTGGGTGCTCCAGACTAGGTTAGCCTGGCAGCTTTATCACAGGGCACATAGCCCAGATGGTGGTTAGGGGAAGGTGGAAAGCTCCCCTGTATTTTTAAGCAGTACCTCCACACATTGTGGAAATACACACGCAAACAGCACATACACTGCAAGCAGAATGTTTAAGGTAGACATCTGAGCATGAATGCAAACACCATGTATTCTTTACCTTAAAAAAAAATCCAAACCCTCCTCCCTCTCTCAAAACCACTCCAGCAGACTTGTTTGAAAAATTCCACTTTATTTCTCTCCATTATAAAAGCAGGGTTTTGTTTTTACATTTCTGTTAAGTGTCCAGAATGTTTTCATTATGTTTTCACAGTATCTCTGCAAGACCCCAAGGACGGTTCATATTGCTGCGGCATGAATGTGGGCAGAATGCTAGAGAAGAACCTCTGCTACGGGGTCTAAGGTAACCCTTCTCTCCCCCCAAAGCACCATCCTAATCCGACTGCTTTTCTCTGAGCTGCCCTGGGTTGAACTGGTCTTCCTTCCCCTTGTTCTTGAGCAGCATTGCAGGCTCTCTGCTGCTTCTTGCCATGCTCGCTGGTGCATACAATGGAGGAATGGAATCCACGTGCCATTGCTCACGTGGGGTTCTTGTTCACTAGCACACATGAAGTCCTGCCTCCTTTCAGTGTGTGAGAGATGGAAGTTAACGTGAGGGACCCCTTGCTATTTCCATCTTGGTCCCTCCGCAGCTCTGCCCATCCTCTCTCTCCTGACCTGCAGCAGAGACTGACCCAATCCTTCCCCAGCAGAGACTGGCACATTTCAGCTCATGCAGTGGTTTGGGGCTGTAGAGAACTGCCCATCATGAGAGGAGTAAGATGGGACCACCAGAGCTACCACACTCGTGTTGTGCACCAGATCTGAACCGAGAGTTGCAATGGCTCATGTTTTCAGCAGTACCCAACGTTAGCGCTGCACTTTCTTCAGGACACGTCCGTCATACAGTCCCATCAATTGCTTGGCTCCAGAGCACCCAAATAGGGAGGTCGCTGTATTTCCTTCTGCTGATTGCAGCCACTTAGTGCAGCATGAGCTGGTGCCCTGAACATTCAAGTACCAAAGGAGAGGCTAAGTGCTATCCACAGCAATTCTAAATATATGGCTATTGAGTTATTAACCAGCCATATAAATAGTGGTGTGCATAGCACTTTCCATTTCCAGCAGCCACCTCTTTTGTGTTGGCTCAATCTGTCCTCGGCAGGTTTGTAATGAAGCAACATTGGAAAAACATCACTATTTAATCACAAAGCATGAAGTCTCTAAAAAGGCAGTGTCCTTTTTCTACCCCCGCGTCTGACAGCACAAAGGGAGGAGGGAAGGATGTTTCCAACAAGGAAACGGGAGAGGCATTCTTGGGATGGAGTGAGAGTTAAAGGCCTTGCAAAGGTCATGCAAAACTCTGACCCCTGACATGAACCTTCATTCTCACATTTACGGCACAGCCAGGTCTACTCAGTGCAGCAGGACAGTCTTTGCAAAGAGGTTAATGTCAAATTGCAGGGGTGTATCCAATCCAGCAAGATAGGCGGTAGGAATCTGGCTTGTTTAATGTACCCAGAGACTAAGCCTAACGCCATGCTAAATGGAATACGACCTGAGGATTCCCTGAATGTGATTTCTGGTGAGCAGGAGAAGAAATCTTTCCTCCGAACACTCCTTCATATAGCTAGTTAAGACAGTGGGTTCTGATTTTTTGTTCCAGAGGTGCTGAGAACCCACAACCTGTACTGAAGTCAAAAGGAGCTGTAAATACTCAGCACTTCAGAAACAGGCTCAAAACAATGCCAGGCCTGAAGAACACCTCCCCACACGCGCGCACCAAACTTTGGGGCTGCTGAGAAATGGATGCAAGCTTCACCACTTGCGTCCATCCCAACTATCACCAGTCCGGCCGCAGCAGGAAGAGGTTTTGCTGTATTCAGTGATTTGCTATTGCATGGTATTGCCCAGGGGAGGATATGGATAAGTCTCAAGGGTCTGTACAAGTCAAGCTATAGCTGGGAGCTGATTAGACATAAGAAAGGGGAACTCAAGAATGGTGGAGGCAGTTGCCGTGCACACCACAAGGTCTCACAAGCTTGATTCATCATCCTCTCTAGATCTAGGGCCTGGGTTTAAGCCTTCTTCGGCTGTTCATTGGCAAACTGCTTCTCATGAATGGCTCCCTGAGTCAAATATCTGCCTGCTGGGAAGAGTGCAGGCATCCGTGGACAATCCCATCCGGAGCAGTCTCTCCCAGAATGCCCATAAACACTGTTGCTGTTGGGAATAAACTCTGAGTCTGGTGGTGTGGAGGATGACTCTGGGTGCTGTCATGTGGGATGCCGGGGCTTTGAAGCAGACACTGAGGCCTCTGGTCCCTGGGTGGGAGGGTGGCATTTGAGCATCCTGCCAAAATAAAGTGGTTGGACACAACTAGGGAGGGTCCTGGTATATCTAAGGCTGTCTTGCTGGTGAGCTCTTTAAAGAGCGTGCATGGAGGCTGGCTGCAATGCTAGCAGCTAGCAGATGAGTGGGGGGGAGAGACAGCTGCTTGGAGCATAGCGTGGGAAATGGCAGATCCAAATGGGAGTCTTGGGGAGTCCCAGTGAAATCAGCTGAGCAGGGACCAGCCAGGTACAGAACATTTGAGCACTCTTAGTCCCTAAGCAGTTCCTCCGTAAGGGGAAGTGTCACTATCTCCATTTTACAGGTGCAGAGGAGAGGTGAGGTGACATCCCTGAGGCTATACAACAAGAGCTGAAAACATAAGGTAGGTCTTCTCATCCCATCCCAGTTCCAAACAGACCTGACTTCCCGGAGCATGCTCCCCGCAGGATGCAGATTTTGCAATATTTACACCTTCTTTTGGGTTGCCTGCTTACACATGTATGCTTCTACCATATCTCTGCAGCTATGTCATCACCTACAACCCTTATCACTGAAAGCCATCTGAATCCGGTGGGACCATGAGGCTGGTTCTCCATCAGCACAGGTGAGCACTAAAGCTATAGTAAGAGGAGACTTTTTTGTTTTCACTGTTAATAGGAAGGGTGCATATTATTTTCACAGGTATAATTCTTCCTGAGTCAGAGACTCCAGTGGACAACAGCTTTCCTCATTTACACCCATACAGCCCCAGTGATTTTAGATGGGTCCCTCTGTATCTTGCTTCTCTCACCCCACCCTGTTATGAATTCATTGGGGTTTCGTGGGAGTAACCGATGGCAGAATTTGACCCCACGTATATTACAGCTTGTGTGTGACCCACCAGTCACGATGCCCTAGGGGAAAATAATTGTGTGCTAGTTTGGAAGGCGAAAGTCATCTCCTCAGGACAAGCAACATGAAACTAATTCCCCTGATTTGCATTTCTTTTTGAGTACCACATCTCCAGTCGTTCCCACCACTGGCTGGATTGTTCCGTATTCTCGTGCCAAAAGAGGCTCAGCTCAGAAGGCTTAAGCAATGCAAGGTTGTGACGACCCCTTCTATCGAGCAGCGAGGGGCCCGGCAGCTCTCGTCCGAAGACATTTCTATAACACACTTGTTACTTGCATTGCAACTTTGTGTGCAATACTAGTCCCATTTCTGCTCATACAGCAAAACAACGGGTTTTGAGCTGGGTTAATTCCATGCTTGCTTCTTCCATGTTTAAAACCAGGAAGGTTTTCTTTTTAATCTGGTTTCTTCCATTATCATTCCTTCCTCCTCATCCCTTGATACACTGACAATCTATCCCTCGCTCCAGAATGCTTCCCCTGACCCTCCCTAAAATCCTGTAGAAAAGAGATTCTGCTTGGTGAGATTAAATTTTCTTTCAAACACAGCTTTAAGGCAAAAGTTTGGCAATGCAAAGCAAAGTCTACATAAGGCCGCATGACTTAAGTTTGCAACTCAGAACCTTTTATCATTTAAAAAAACCCCATAATAAATAAATAGCATTTAGCTCCAGGAACTTGAGTTTCATTCTGGAGAGAAAAAAAATCCCTTTCCTCCCACCAAATATAATAAAATCCCAGATAAAAACCTTGTTTTGTTCTGGACAATCTGGGTGAGCTAATGAGACTGAAGTTCAAACAATAACTAAAGTCAAGAAGAAAAGAAAGCTACGGAGCTGGAAATAAAGTTTAGTTTGTTGATTCCTCCCTTAGGAATCAGGTGACGATACAGACCCTGGTCAAGGTCTTCTCTTTAGCTTTAGCACAGTGAGATCCGTCCCAATGGGAGAAGGTAGAATGGTTGCATTTCTGTTGAATGAATAAAAAGTGCATCTCAATTTTGCTTAGATTCTAAACGTATCTAAGTGCAGGGTTATTTTCTTCCCTTCTGGTGCCAGGATGCCGGGTTGCTATTACCGATACTTGGAAGGGATCACCACTAGTGGTGGCCCATCCTTTGGCCTCCACATGAGTACCTGAGCATCATTGGCATTGGGTTTCACAAGGGCACTGGGTGGTATTGGCTCATTCTTGTTAAGGACCTGGGGCTGCTCTTGAGCAAAGGGTTGCCCCAGCGTGGCACGCTGCCCCAAGGGTCTGCTGGGATTCACCTCTATGCCCAACCTCATGCGCCACTTGATAGTCTGCAGGGTCACCATCTCGCTGGTGGCTGTGTTGGTGGCAACCAACCAGGTGGTGAAGCTTTGATCCCGGTGGATGCTCGTGAGTTTCGCCACGTTGCTCTCGCTCACAGGTACCGCCCACGTGACGCTTGGGTAGAAGTTATCATTCATACTGATGGTGAACTTGGATTCCTTCCTGGTGGGCCCCACAATCATGCACGTTTCTGTGGTGTTGCCGTACCAGGGGTAGTTCACGCCATCTGAGTCACTTATGGCCTGGATCTTGCCATCTTGCAGATCCGGGAGCTCCCAACTCGACCTGCCGCAACCAAGAAGGAATCACAGTAATTGATTAGTGCAGGGACTCACTGGGCTGGGTTTTTTCATTGTACTGCCTGAGAGCGGGGGCGGCTTTGAGTGTGGCTTCCCTGTATCTTCCTCTATCGGGATTTGTGCTCACAATGTTCCTCTGCAATGAGAGCTCATCCCTTCTGTTAAAACAGCATTGCAAATGCCAAGGCCCAATCCTAGAGGTGGGGGGCACCACTACACTGGTATCACACAGGATTGGAAACTCAGTCTCTAGGCTTGGTACCAGTGTGGTCACAACTTAACTACTGGGTGTGCTCTCAAATATATTGGTGTCTCTAAACTCCTACAGGTGGCCCATTATATCACTATCAGAGCCATGAGACCCATCCCAGTTCTCTTTTCTCCTGTCCCTTAAAAACCCTTTATTGCAACCGATCTTGTGCTGCTCCTTACTCAGCCTCTTACTCACTCCCTGCCTCCAGGACAAATAAGCTGCCTCCAGTTTCCTGGCCTCTGCTGGTTTTAAGTAAGAGCAGGAGTCAAACCCAAGTCTCCCAAATAGGCAGAGCTGCTGCCAAGAAGGCAGGCAGGCAGACTCCCAATCCTAGGGGACAGGTGGAGCAGCCTCAAGTGGTGGGGAGAGGAGGTCCCCAGTCTAATAGCTTTCAGCGGGCCCTGCCGCTTGCTAAGTCCTGAAATAAATACTTGAGTTTAGCAGGGACCTTCCTATCTTCATTCAGTCTCTAACCACACACCACTGTTCAACGTTCTGGACAAGCCACTGTCCTCTCCATCTGCCCCTGCTATATACCAGTCATAGGTAGGGCCCTCCAAATTCACAGTCCATTTTGGTTAATTTCACGGTCATAGGATTTTAAAAATCATAAATTTCATGATTTCATATATTTAAATCTGAAACTTCTCAGTGTTGTAACTGTAGGGGTCCTGACCCAAAAGGGCATTGTGGGGGGTGGAGTTGCAAGGTTATTGTTGGGGGGTCTTGGTATTGCCAGCCTTACTTCTGCGGTTCTGGTGGTGGGGTGCTGCCTTCAGAGCTGGGCACCTGGCCAGCAGCCACTGCTCTCCGGCCGCCTAGCTCTGAAGGCAGCACAGAAGTAAAGGTGGCAATACCATGACCCCCACCCCCACACACAATAACCTTGCAACCCCCTTTTGGGTCAGGACCTCCTGTTTGAGAAATGCTGGTTTCGCATGTGAAATCTGTATAATAAGGGGTAAAAATACACAAAAGACCAGATTTCACGGCCGTCAATTTGGTAGAGCACTAGTCATGGGCAAGGATTGCCTTGTCCAGCATCCAGCACAATGGGGTTCTGATACGGACCAGGGGCTCTGGACACTACTTCAATACAAATTACATTAAATAAGGCCCAGCCTCTCCCTCTACCCCTTCCCCAGTCCCTCCACTTTAATCTAGGGCAACTTTCTTACAGCGCAAGACTTGATTGTGCAGCTAAAAACCCAACCAAACCAATAATAATGAGGCAAGTTGTTCCAGTGACCCTTGGGCTGTTACTTTTGCAGTTCAGCTACAACAGAGCAGCCTTCCCTGTGGGGGTGGGGGAGTGGTACAGCTGGGCCGATTGTTCTTAATTAGGCAGCTGGAGAGTGCAGGGAGGTAAATGGCCCCACTGGCAAATTAAAAGGTGAGGTGTGTCTGTTCTGCATTCAAAAGGACCCCCCCCACCCCCATCAGAGCAGGAGGGCAAATGTCACTCAAGGGAAGCCCCACCTCCTCCACCTCTGCCCCCCACCCCCGTCACTCCCAGAGTGTTGCCATTTATTTTATTGTGGCCAATCAAAATGCAGAAATTCAGCCCACACCCCCATCACCCCATTTCCTCATACGCCAAGTCTGCTAAAACATCTCAAAACTCATCACAAGAGAAGCAACACTAGCATTTAAAATATTACACCACTGGCTGGAGGGTTGCATGCATGCTGGCTTTTGTGGTTTGTGCGTTTTGGTTTTTTTTAAGTCTGTGGATTGACTTACACGTCTAGAGGATCTGAGTAGAATACTTTGCATTTCTAAATTCAGGGTGCTCACTGCATTTTCCAAACGCTAATAAGCACCGTAGCCCGCCTCCCACCTACCTTGTGTTTTATCCATTTTACAGATGTTGAAGCTCAGAGGGGTGAATGGTCTGATTTTCCCCCCTCCAAGTTGCAGAGCACTTGCAGAGCCCACTGATGTTAGTGGCGTCTGGGAGTGCTCAATGCTTCTGAGAATCTGGCCCTAAATGCCTGACCCAACATCACAGCAAGTTAGAGCGGTGAGAGAGAGAGTGCAGTCCAGCAGTTAGGCCCCTAGAGTGGGACTCAGGAGACCCGGATTCTGTTCCTCCGCTCCACTGCTGACCTCATGGCTGAGCTTGGACAAGTCCGTTCCCCTCCCACCTTTTTGTGTATTTAGCCTGTAAGCTGTTCAGAGCAGAGACCTCACGTCTGTGTGGTGCCAGGTACAAGGTGGGTCCAATTTTGGTTGGACCCTCAGGCACTACCTACCAAAATACAAATGATAAATGTTAGTGGCAGAGCTGGGAAAAGCACCTAGACGTTCTGACTCCTCATCACCTGCTGTCACTGTTAGACAAAAGTGCCACACCGCACACCCAAGGGTTTGCAGGCTATCACAGTAACCACAAAAGCAAAGGCTAGGTGGTTCAATGCCCTCTAAACTGGGAGGGGGAGGGGAAAGCAGCTGCAGTCTTTCTGATTGCGAGTTTAAACATAATCACAGGACTCCAACCAAAAGGCTAGTGCTTTCTATTGAGGAGATGAACAAAAATGTTCCTGCCCCATCTGCACATCTGACGTCAAATGCTGGAGTTTTGACGCTTCCAGTTGGATTTTTCAAGCCCATTATGAGAAGCTGATTATTGGGTAAGAGGGACATGATGCCAGAAATAGCTTAGCTCAGCTGAGAGCCCGTTTTTTGGCAAAGTAAACCCCACTCGAGTGACCACAAATGCTGACAGGAGCCCAAAGGCCAAGATGAATTCTGGAGGCATGCTTTTACAAATTGGGCTGGCAACGCTGGTTCTCCTGTGCACACTGAATTCCTACTGGCTATCACACGCCAGAATTACTGTGTTTTGGGGGGATTTTCTTGCACTTCAGTACAAGTCCTATGTCCCAGCCTTAAAACAGCCTTTGGAGTAAATCAGAGAAATATGCTTTGAGCACAGCACTGGGAGAGGGAGACTCTACAGTCTAATCCAGGGGTGGCCAACCTGGGGCTCCGGAGCCGCATGCGGCTCTTCAGAAGTTAATACGCGGCTCCTTGTATAGGCATAGACTCCGGGGCTGGACCTACAGGCACCAACTTTCCAATGTGCTGGGGGGTGCTCTCTGCCACAGGCCCGGCCCCCACTCGCCGCCTGCCATGCCCTCGCTCCTCCTCCTCTCCCTGCTCCCAGAGCCTCCTGCACGCCACAAAGCAGCTGATGGGAGGGGGAGGCGCTGATTGGGGGGGGGCACTGGGAGCAGGGTGGGGGAGCTGAAGGGGGGCTGCTGACGTATTACTGTGGCTCTTTGGCAATGTACACTGGTAAATTCTGGCTCCTTAGGCTCAGGTTGGCCACCCCTGGTCTAATCCAAGCTTTGGTATTGACTCACTGTGTGGTTTTGGGCTAGTCACTGAACCTCTCCTTGCCTCAGTTTCCCAATCTGTAATGTGGGAATAATACAAGCTACCTCTCAAAGCTGTTCTGAGGACTAATTAGTTTAGAGGGAAGTGATAACTCACTGGTTTGAGCATTGGCCTGCTAAACCCAGGATTGTGAGTTCAATCCTTAAGGGGGCCATTTAGGGATCTGGAGCAAAGCTTGGGGCTTGGTCCTGCTTTGAGCAGGGGGTTGGACTAGATGACCTCCTGAGGTCCCTTCTAACCCTGATATTCTATGATTAATGTTTGGAAAGCCCTATGAGATTTCTCTTTCACTAGTTAGCAGCAGACGTTTGACTCTAACCATCCTGCGGGGTATCTTTTACGATCCGAGGTTAGTTGTGGTCTCCTTGGTTAAAAGCCTTGCACTTGTGGTGCTGCAGCATGCTGTATATGGCGTGGCTGCATGTCTAGTGCTGTAGTCTGTACAGTCTACAGGGGTGTTGCAGGATGGAAGACACGACATCAAAGGAAAATATTCAGTGCAAAGCATTATTTTAGGAAACTGCATAGGGCGTGAAGATCTGGGGTCAAGATCTTAAAAAGGGACTAGCAACTTTGGGTGCCCACCTTCAAGGAGCCTCATTCGCAGAAGGCAGGTGCTCATTACTTCCTGGAAATCAGGCCCCTTTAAGGTGTCTCAAGTTGGGCCCCTAAAAATCACTAGTCACTTCTTTCAGAGTAGCGGCTGTGTTAGTCTGTATTCGCAAAAAGAAAAGGAGTACTTGTGGCACCTTAGAGACTAACCAATTTATTTGAGCATAAGCTTTTGTGAGCTACAGCTCACTTCATCGGATGCATTCAGTGTATTTTCCACTGAATGCATCCGATGAAGTGAGCTGTAGCTCACGAAAGCTTATGCTCAAATAAACTGGTTAGTCTCTAATTTGAGCATAAGCTTTCGTGAGCTACAGCTCACTTCATCGGATGCATTCAGTGGAAAATACACTGAATGCATCCGATGAAGTGAGCTGTAGCTCACAAAAGCTTATGCTCAAATAAATTGGTTAGTCTCTAAGGTGCCACAAGTACTCCTTTTCTTTTTACTAGTCACTTCTGAACATCCTGGCCTCAAAATGTCCAGGCCACAGAAACCTGGCATCCTGACCCCTGCCTGGTAAGTTCAGTGCCATGTGATGTTATCAGAGCCTGTAGGGGTATATAGCCTGATTCGGTTTTTCATGTGCTACAAACCTACTGGCTAACATACTGTCTGCGGCAGTTCTTGTTCTTCCAAGTATATTGCCAACGGACAGAGGGAGTCCTTTTCCCGAGAGCCACTTCTGACCTAAAACTGTAAAAAGAAAACCCGAGTGGATTCTAGCCATAACCCCTGTGGCACAGGGGAGACTGATTATGAGTGTCTCAAACAGCAAGGAGTCATTTCTCCCCTATGCTCCTCAACAAGGGATGAGAAAGAAAAGCTCTAGGGATTTTTCAGTGAACTCTTCCCTGCAAGGGAAGATGAATTGGAGGTCATGTACTATAGCAACAGGTTTAGCCCTTGCAGCAGAGTCTCATCAAGTGTGATCTCTGAAATACTATATGGGAATCCTTTCTCTCCCTTTCAGCAGATGATTTAGGATTACTTTCCATTCACATCATTGCTGATGCTCAGCTTGATTGAGGCCTGGGGACGAGATGTGACAATTTCCTGGACATTCCTATACATTATGGATGTGCCCACCGCTGAGACGCTGGGGCTGTATAAACGTGGGCGTGCCACACTGGGACATCTCGTTTGGGACTCCGTCCGCTACTTAAGGTTTGTAACTGAATCCTGAGCTGTTTTGCCCTACCCTTGCCACAGGCCAGTGGAAAAACAGTCTGGCTGAGGATGCCACTGGAACTGTGAAAACGAGTTAATTGGTTCCACCTTAGTGTCTGATGGATCTTTTGTCTGCATCCCAAAACCATTATGTAAGAGTCTCTGGTCAGGAGCAGCTTTGCAAAGGTTGTTGCAAGTCAGGACTGAGAGGCCTAGACAGATCGGTGAGAGGTTTTTCGCAGGGGTGCGTGAGATTCTATGGCCTGCGTTGTGCAGGAGGTCGGACTAGATGATCATAATGGTCCCTTCTGACCTTAGTATCTATGAATCTGTGCTGGGCCCTGGATTAGACCAGTAAGGAGTGTTGCCAATCAAGAGGTGCATCTGCAGAGTTTAGGGAGAAGGCTAAGGACTCAAATGGCAAGGGGTTCTATATGGCTAAGGTGCATCGGTTTAACTTTATAGACGGACTCGGGCTAGGGGTGGGGGATTAGGAGTGGATGCTGCAGGGCAGGTGAGAGGTTTGGGGAGGAAATTTGCACAACACCTTATGGCTCCATTCTTAATTCTAGCAAGCGTGACTAATCCTGAGGATTTCAATGAGCATCAAATTTACTCGCAACTGTTAGCGAGAGGAAGAAGTAGGCCTTCGTCATCATCCTGTTACTGGAGCAAAGGGAAACTAAATAGCATAGCTCATGAACCACAAACCCTGGACTTCCTGCCCCTTGCCTGCTTTTATCAAAGATCCCTTGCCACGAGGGGTCATGACCTTTGCTTGTGTGGCTTGTCCATATGAAGTCAAATAATTCTCCCCCGACCAGCCATTTTGACGTGATCAGAAGATGGTGCTGCAGAATGCCCAGTTGCTGCAAACGGATCTCTCTGGGATTAAAACGGTGCCATGGAAAGCCCAGAAACTTGCACTGTAAATTCTTCGACCCCAGGGAAGCTGTGTGAACTCCCAAGCCTGTCTGATTTCAGGCTGAGCTGCTCCAGAATCAGTGGTTCTGGTTTGTAATGCTGACAGGTTTGTGGTTTACTCTGCTGCTCGGTTGTCCAGAATCACCAGAAACTAGGGTAGCTGAAAAGCCTGCTTTAATTTACCACGGGCCCTTTACGAACACACACATACTCTTTCAGCTACATCTCCGTGGAACAATGGTGCCCAGGCTGTAGCCTGTCAAGCCATATTTTCCAGCCTTCCTAATCTGGGTTCTGACCCCCTCCCAATTTCCTTTTGAGGCATGTTTCTTTCTATTCCCTAACGAGGGGACCTAGTCGCTGGTTTATACAATCCCTCTGGATGTTCCCCTGCAGTATAACATGAGGCCATAAGTACAGCATTGTGTGCAGTGACAGCAAATTCAAGCAAAGTGACCTCCAGCTTTCCGCAGCAAGCAGGATGACATGGGTGCATTAAATTTAACCTTTTCAGACAGGCATAAGGTGCCATCAGTAAACACTCGGATGCTTGCTCATCCTCGGACCTCAGTGCTTGAAGCCAGACCTTAATTAGTCACAGGACATTATGGCCTTGCATATTGTTTTTATGATAAAAGGGGTGCAGCTTGCATCAGATCTAGACTTTGCTCTGCACGGATGCTCAAGGAATCCATTTCGGGGAGCGGGGGGGCAATGCAAAGCCATCCTGGGCTTTCCACCCATCCTTCCCCATGATTCATTGTGACTAACATCACCAGCTAACCAAGTCTGTGCTGGTGACAGAAACAGACTGGCAGCACTGTCCATTAGCAACAAGCGGGAATGATCCTGAACTGGATTTTTATGGATTTATACCCCTGATCCTCCATGTTCAATACAACGCCCTTTATAAATTGGCTTTTACCCTCTACCTCACCTACTTCAGCACTGCAAAGCAATTCAGTAGAGCTCCTGGTAAAGAACAAGAAGTGAATGAGAAAGTGGAATGGGGACAGACTTTCATGCATGAGAGTAGCAGAGCTGTTACCGCTTCTAGACTTTGGGGGAACCTCAATGAGGTTTTTTTTTTTTTTTAAACAAATGTTGGTTTGCTGCACTCCAAAAATGTCACCGTTCTTTTAGTGGATTAGTCTCCAATCACATTTCTCCTCCTGGGGTCTTGGAAGTTTATTCTTCATATAGGCCTGTTTTTATAGCAGAGATGAGTTTAATTCTATTTCTGTTGTAGGCCCTGGAAGATGCAATCTTTAAGGCATCTCTCTTTTAAAATTTCAGGGGACATTGTAGAGATAAAAATCTATATACAATTTTATTTTGAAAAGCCTTCGCAGATGACTCGAAAAGTCTGATTTATTTATCACAGTCTGTGTTTTGCTTATCACCATCTGTGCTGTTACCTGCACTTTACTCCATGGAGACAGTAAAAATAACCTGGTTAACTTCACATAAGTTTTATATTCTTATTTGTATAGTGGTAGCACCTAGGAGATACAGTCATGGCCAGGACCCCACTGTGCTAAGCACTGTACCAACACAGAGCAAAGAGATGGTCCCTGCCTCAAAGAGCTTACAATTTAAGTAGGGCCTGACCTTGCCGTCTCTGCTTAAGCAAAGCTTTCACTGCCTGATTCTGATCACCCAGTTGAGTAGCACCTTGCTCGACGAGTAGTCCCTCCTACAAATAGTGCTACTCCGGGTAAGCAATGGTATCAGAACTGGGCTCTCAATGCAACCTAATAAGCAAGTTGTCTGCAAAAGGACAGCAGAATAGGAACAGCAGGCAGTTTCACTTCGTAGTCCTTGTGCTCTGTTGCTCTGCTGTTTGTTTTCAGCTCATGACACTGCAGGAGGAATCTTCATGGCCAAGGAAGAGTTCAGTGACTTTTTAAGCAATGGCATTTCTCTTAGCATTAGGTTTTTCAAAAGACCACCTTTGTCTGTGTGTAAAACCTAAAAATGTGGCACCTAATCCCCGAGCTGCAGACATCCTTTTAAACAAGCGTGTGTTTGAAGGACTGCCTCTCTACCTCTCCTCCATCTAGTACTGAGGGGTACGCACAGCTCAGTCTGTTCCTGCGGTCCCCAGCCATGCCTTCCTTTTTCAGTGCAATGGGCAGTGTATCGATGACTGAGTGACAACTTCAGGATGTAAAAGCAAAAATGCTTCAGAGCCTGGTGCGAAGATGAGGCTCCCATTCTCAACCTGAATCCTTCCCGTGCCATCAGACTTCATTCAGGGCATGGACATTAATTTTTGTATTCAGTCATTAGAGCCTGTTTTAATGGTCCGTTGCAACAGTGATTTTAAAAAAAATCCAGTTGTCCCTATTTAAGAGGGAGTGTTCCTTGAGCCAAATTCTCCACTGCTGTAAAACTCCAAAAATGGAACTCTGCTGATGTACACCAGCAGACGACCTGGCCCGTTCTTTCAGCCAGATTTCCATTGGCAAAAAACTCTTGCAGTCCAATGTACTGCAGTGGCATTAAGAGGTCTTTCTCCCCAAATGCCCTTTTTATAGCCTTATCATGTGGCAGGTCTGGGGGCAACCCTCTAAGGAAATGGCACGGAGAGGCCAACAAACTTTTAATCATGTTTTTGTAATGTATAAAATCAGCTAAATATGGCTGACCCCAGAGAAAAGCATCTCTTTGCACACATACAATGATATTTTCATCCCTAAATTTGCATTGTTTACTGAATTATAGTTCATTGTTCCTCTGTATGTGCTGAGCTTAATTCCAGCTGCTCTGATAATACTTAGCTCTTATACAGAACTTTTAATCTACAGCTATAACAGCATTTTAGAAAGGAAGGTCAACATCATTATCCTCAATGTACAGATGGGGAAACTGAGGCACAGAGACAAAGTGACTTGCCCCAGTTCTATGTGTGTGAGTGACAGTCGGGTATAGAATCCAGCTGCCCTGTTAGTTTTGTTTTACTGAATACCCACCTATATTTATGTACCAGTGGATTTTGCACCTGATCATCTAGGCTAAGATTGTCAAATGTGGCTATGGGAGTTAGGCACCCAATTTGTTTCAGCTCCTTTGAAACCCCCAGCCCTAATTTCCTGTTGCTGGGCACTACCCTGCAGAACCCCTTTTAAAGAGCAGACAGTGAGCCCAACCTTCCAGGGCTCAAGGCCCACTGTGTGCTTTAGAATCAGTAAAATCTTACCCCTTCCCCATCCAACCTAACTCCCAACATTTGGCTGTTGCCCATGTGTTGGTGAGGGAGCGCTTTCTGCTTGGGCAATGAACTGGGAAAGGAAATGGGGACAGAAAGCAGGAACTGTTCTCCTTGGCAATCTGCTCCCCTGGGGCACTGGGCCTGTCAGGCACATATTCGCTTCATGCCTGAAATATCAAACTTGTGTCATTAGGCTGGGCAAATACTGTATGTAAGCTTGCTCTCTCTGGGTCCTGCAGTGCTCCTGGAGGGGAGAGGCACTGGAAGGTAGAGTACAGCAGAGATGCAGTTGGACCTTTTGGGAAGGCAATATGTTAGGTTCATCTGCTCTCTTGTTCTATCCTCTGTCCCCCTTCTTTTCCCTCCTCCCCACCTTTCATTTTGTAGTTGGCCTGTCTTTCCCCCAGCTAGGCAAGCATTTCCCTCATGCGGTGTTCGTTGAATTAGCAATCAGGAAAGTTGCTTAAGCCTGACCTTTCCATCCCATCTTCCTCTGTGAGACTGGACAGCATCAGTGTGTCCAGTCACCAAGCCATCTGCCTCTCCTAGCCTACGCTATGTTCCAACTTCAGGCTCTTGTACTGCTGGCTGGGCAAACCACTTCCGCTGCACCATGAGTCTTCTACTAGTTTTACCCATGAGCCACACACTTGCTATTCTGTGTGGGGGTGTGTGTGTAATAGTTATTTATATATATATATATAGGTGGAGCTGCATTTCCACTTACATCACAATTTGGAGGTAGAGAGGTGTGTGTGTTTTTCCCCCGTTCTTTTCGCTTCTTGTTCTTACATGGTGTGGATGGGGATGTACATTTTTAACCGCAGGCCCAGGGTGATGCACAGTGTTAACCCTTCACTCTTGCAGCCAAATCCTGCTTGCCTCACCCATGCAGACAGCCTGTTGCAATGAGCAAAGCAAACAGGATTCAGCCCCCTAATGCTGCTGTACATTCATAGTTGGTGTAATGTCAAGCACTCAGCCCTGCTGATAGCACATTGCAGGAATAGCAACCCAACTTGTTTACAACAGCAGAACGCTGTAAGTGTCAGCATTTGTTTGCATTCTGATTTGTAAAAAAAGCACCCTTTCCTTTTTTTAAAGGGGGGGAGCATCGGCAAAGATCTGGCATGGAAGGGACTCCCTTTTCATATGAAAAGCAACACCCTTGTCTTCTACCATATCTGCAATCTCGTGGCAGGGGTGACTTCTGCTTTCAGGATTTACAGTGTTGCTGGAACCCTCGGACTACCCTCTGTATAAATGGTATTGCATTTGGGTGGCTACCAAACCAAGCGTTTCTGTTTTAGGACCTGATTTTGTTCCCCTGGGAGTCAATGGAAAAACACCCACTGCCTTTAAGGGGGCAAGTTCAAGCTTTTATCTCTCTTTTAAAGAAGTTGTACAGTTTTAATATTAGAGAAGCTAAATCAAATGGGCTAAATGGTGCTTCACCAACCAAGTCCTGCTTCCCCTGCTTCAATACACACACACACACGCTCTCGCACTCACTGGAAATACTTACATTCCCTGCTCCCCGTAGTGGTTGTAAAACTCCATATGGCTACACGCCTGAATCCAACCCACAATCCAGGTCTCTTTCTTAGGGATAGGGGGTACCAAGACCTGGGCAGAGGCTCGAAAGTGAGGGGTCCGGTATCGCAGAACCACGCTGGATGACTCGTCAATGCTGGTGGGAACGGGATCGATGGAGGCTTTCACTTCAATCACTGAAATACTTTCCCGGAAAACTTTGGATTTGCAGCTAATACTCTGAATACAGCCCATGGCATACAACACCAGTGCAATTCCTAGGACACTCCAGCAATCCTGGGGAAGATTAGGCATTGAAATGATAAGGTGCTAGATCAAATATAGATCTTCCTGCTTTGTAATCTCAAAATTGATATCCATAGGATAGAAAATTCATCATATAAAGTCTTTATTTGAATTTCAGTATTATCGCTGCTGCTTCGGCTCTTATGGAGTTAGCTGCACTTCAGAAGCAGAGGGGCCTTTTCTTATTCTCCCGTTAATGACACAAGAAATCTTTCATTCATATCTTCTTTGGATTAAAAAAAGTCTTGAGTTCAATAAATAATCCTCTCCTTTTTTAAAGATGAGATATTTAGTCCTTCCTTTTTCTTGAATGCCATCTGTTCACCATGAAACATCGGCAAAGCGAGCATTTCCCTTTATTCTTTGGATGAAAAAGCAGAATGCTGATAGACACATCTATATAAATAATAAAATACTTCTGGTCACAGCTCCTGTAGATTTCCACTTCCGGACTTGCAGTTGTTCATAACTTCCTTTTGCAAAGAAAAATAGTACTGTAATTAAAAAATCAAGGTGGAAAATGTTAAATCAGCCACACATCTCTGATTTGCAGGCTTTTGTAGGTGGCGGAGATATGGGTGTTGCTGATATATATATTTTTTTTAAGTAATAGCTTAAATAATAAACCACAGGTCTTTGTCACACATCACATTCCCCCAGCTTTGCATTTAGAAATAAAACAGGAGGGGAAATGACGAAAATGAGAGCAGTTCCCAAGGAGATATTTTAGCTTTTCTGTTGCACCACTTCGCTGATTTCTGTTTCAACGTTGCTCTCCCTTCTTCCCTCAATCACTGCGGATTCCAACTGCAAAAACATCACTGGAAGCCCGGCAGACGCCCTGTCTCCTCCCCTCCTGGGCTTTCCGCGAGCTGTGGGGAGGGGGGCTACCCCGCCTGGGTTTAGTCCTTCCACCTCTCCTCTCCGGACCTGGCTGCGGGATGGGGAGGAGCCGGCTCTGAGATCTCTAGAAGTTTTGTCAAACTTTCTCTGAGGCTACTGGTAGTTGGAGCTGCTTCCTGGCTGCTCTCCCCCAGGTCACGATCCGCCGCGCTGACCCAGCCTGCAGCGAACAATCGCCTCCCGTGACATCGCCACTCACCCGCCACCTGGGCTGGGGAAGGATGCGAAGCCGGGAGGATGCGAGCCCGGCGGTGGCTTCGCAGCTTGCCCCCACCCCTCCTCCTCCTCTTCCAGCGCTGGGCTTTTAGTTCGCTGTTGCAGTGGATCGCATGTCACGCCGCCTGTGTCCTCGGATGTCTCGGCAGCCCTGGCTCCGCAGCCCGCCCTCCTCCGTCTTGTCTCTGGGGACCAGGCTCGCCGTCACCCCCAGGGAATCACCTGCAGGCATGGGGCGAGGGTCCTTTGCATGTGTGTGAACAGAGAGAGAGAGAACAGCCTTCCCCCCAGTCTGTGCTTCCGGATCCTTGTGTCTTCAGAGCTTCACAGCATCCTGCACCCTGGGGGGACTTTGCATTTTCACAAATGCACCTCCCCTCTTCCCCCCCCCCCCGGATAAATGTCATTCACAGTCTCAGATCGCTTCGGAGCTGCAGCTGCTGGGGGCTTCTTGGTGCCGGGACAGCAGCTTCTTCGTGCATCCGTTTGCCAGGCTTTTCCAGCCAGATCTGTATTTGCGTGTGTGTGTGTGTAGGGTCGGGTTTTTTGTTTTTTTTGCTTTGTCTCGGAAGGTGAGAAAAGCAGGAGCGATTCCCCCTCGCTGCTGCAAGCTTCCTCTTGTTGCAAGAAATAAATCAGGGGGCAGGATCTGAATTGTATTTCAGCCTCTCCAGTGGATCAGTCCTTTGGACGGTGGGGGAACAAAATCCTGCTTCAGTTTCTGCTGCAGCATCAGAAAGACAGCCAGGTCAAACTTTGCAAGAAACTCATTTTCATGCCCGTGGCATTCTCATGCAGCCCAGCTGTTCTTGCAGGCTTTCCAGGGAGGGAGCTCTGTGCATGACAGCTTCTTTCCCTCCGCCCCAGTCCAACTGCAGTATTATTAGCAGGTCTCTCTCTGCCGCTCATACCTCCCTCCCTCTCTCTCCCAACCCTCCCCCTGTATTCCTCGCTTAAACTGCAGCTGTTGGAGCGAAACCTCTTTGCAAAACGGCATTTCCTTTCAACAGCTTCAGGCATTCTGGGTAATGTAGTTTTGGTTTTTTAATTCCACCTATTTAAAAAAAATGCAACGCATTTTCTGTCACTTTAATTTTGGCCCTTTTCTTTCCTCTGGAATATTTGCTGGCTGAAGTTTGGTAGGTGGATTCAATCAGGGGTATGATATTCCTTTAGTCCTAGGCTCTCTGGGCTGGGTGGGGATTCTGGCAATGGAAAATCGAAGGCTTTCTCTAGTGGGAAAAGGACTGAGGAGTAGCTGGCACAGACAGAAAATTGAAAGTGGTTGTGAGGAAGCAATGGCTGGTGGAAAATTATTACCTTGTATTATTGATACTTGCCATGGTCTTGTTGTATAGCCAATGGCTAAGGTTGAGAGTTTTCCTCACTGTGTTGGGTGCAGAGCTCTGTGAAGATCTGAGCATGAACCCTGCTGGGTGCTAAACACAGCTGCAAACCTGGCGGGGGGGGGGAAAGGGGGTGTGCACACGTGTTTATAGAATTATTATAGGTCTTAGTGCTTTTCATCTGTAGTGCTCAAAGCTCTTTACGAAGAGGGTCAGTATTATTATGCACATTTTATAGCTGGGGAAACTGAGGCACAGAAATGTGAAATGACTTGCCCAAGGTCAACCAGCAGTATAGTGTATTATATCAATATAATAAGACGGACACTTGTGTGTTATTTACATACACAATTTAGCTCAGACAATGTGCTTTGCACTGCAATCTACCCAGGTACAATCTCTGCCCTTGACTCTACAGTCTTCTAATAGATACACGGAAGGTTAGGAGGCAGAGGGAAATTCAGACACGCAGATGCCTTCGGGACAGGGCGAGGTTGTATCTGCTCCTTGTGGGCAGTGCTGGAATTGCAATGGAGCCCATTGGATCTGAGACCTGAGTGAGAACACAAGAATTTCCCTGGGGTGTGCTGGCATAAAGTCCTGCCTCCAATACTCAGTCGGACCAATCATGTTCAGCCTTTCCCCACTCCTCCTCCTTTTCAGCCAGGCTCCCTCCTTCTACCTTTCTGCTCTGGAGAACAGAATGAGGTGCCTCAGCATGGGTGGGATGCTGAGCCCACGCCCCTTCCTTGGCCTGCTCCCCCTCTTCATGCACCTTCCACTCTTCATGCAGAATGGAGCAGAACTGGCCACCACACTCAATAGGTTGGGGCAGAAAGAGCCAGGGAGGGACAAACAGGCCCAGAGACCACCACAGAAGGAATTTCCCTAGCTGACAGGGTGATGGGCTGATGGGGAGGGGAGTGGTGAGCTGCTAAGCAAGCCCATAACTGTACAGGAGTGGGGAGCAGAGACCAGCCCCAGATGGAGCAGGCGAGATCGTGAGGTTGCTCCTATTTGACTTTAAAAGTCATTTACAGTCTACTCTCTCAGCAGAGATCACCTACAGATTAGCTAGGCATGAACACAGGCTTCCACGTTTTGCAGCCACACCCTGTTGTCTTGTGAAATTGTCAAATTAAGCTAAGCCGGATCAGAGCTGGTCAGTCTTTGGATGGAAGCTTCCAGGGAAACAGCTGCTAGAAGGGGGATTCATTGATCATTCAGCAAGTGGTAATATTTTCTTGCTTTACATTTTTCAAAGTGCCATGCAAACATTGGATTCATTACTGATTATTACTATCCCTGCAACAGACAGGGAAACAGAGCCGCACAGAGCATGCAAGGGAGTGATTTGCCCATGAGCTCACATCAAGTCTGGTGGAGGGGGAAGTAGAACTCAGAAGTTCTTGACTCCCAAGAGACTTCTTTCTACCAAGTCAGTACTGAACCAGTGCTCTGGACATTGTGATTCTGGGACTGATGTTCTGCAGACAAGACTTAAAACAAGGTAATTCAAAATCCCATTGCACTTTTTGCAATAATTGAGTAGAGCTGTGTGGCCAACAGAAGTTCTGTTTTGTGCAGGATTTTAAAATCTGGCTTCGTTCTGAAGGGGAACAGAAACTGAAAATTTCAAAATATATTATAAAATTAAAAAAAAGTTGAAATAAAACCAAAATGATTCCATTGACCCAATCCTAATTTTGGGGGGAATTTTTCTGCACTAAGAATCTCCAATTTTTGAATATCTATTCCAATGCAGAACTATAATTTCAAAACAAAAAACTGAAATGTTTCATTCTGAAAATGTTGACAAGGGGACATTTCGACCTTGTTAGATTCCACCCCCCCCCCCAAGTGTTCTTCTGAAATGAACCCAGTTTTCAAGAAGCATTTTGATTTCAATAGAATCTGGTTCTGTTACAATTTCGCTGAGCCTGTTTAACTTTGCTGTCTTCGTTGATTTCTAATTTGGGTCATTATAGTCTACCTATAACTCCAAATCATCTCTGCAGCTTCAGTGGGATTCTTCTTCACGTTTAGTGGTACGTGGCTGCGTAGCATGCTGGGGACTGTTAAACAATTGCCATGTTCCACTCCAGCAGTGGCTGCGTGTGAGGACTGGGTAAAGCAATCCCTGTGCTACAGTGTGGAGAAGAGCTTGAAGGTGAAAATGTTCACGCTGAAGGCCAGCCTTTGAGGCCCAGCCATAACCCAACATAATGTGGCGCTTGGGGATATTTGCTGATCCCTTCGGTTGTCTATGCTTTTCCTTCTTAAATCTGTTTAAGTGTTTGTGTGCCCCAGTCTCACATTATAACATGCCCACTCTCCACTCCTCCTGGGGCTATTTTCTCCTAGCAGCAGGGCTGATATACTGCACTATCACCTTGTTTCAGCAGAGGATGACGGAAATATAGCACCTTCTTTTATGGGGTGGGGGGAGGAAATACTGCAGTATTCTCCACTAAAGGACTCAAATACTGCAGCTGGAGCCAGCGTTGCTGTAGCATTTCGGGTTAATATTCCAGAATACTGTCATGTATTTTAAATAAGGTTCCTTCCCCCACCTCCCATTCATCACCACCACCACCTCCTTCACTGCCACCTCCAAATCAAAAGCCTACTGAAAACCAGTCCTATCGTAGGAAGGCAGAAGGTTTTGCTGTTGAGCAGTTTGGCTGCAAGTGTCTGCTGCTGCTTCTTGGCTGTGGCTGCTGGAGCTTGGGGTGTGCTGAAGGTGTCGGTGATGCTGGTGTGGGTGGGGATGGGGAGGTTTCCAGAATCATGGGGACAGAGGCATTGCTGTTCTTCCCTGACTGCATCTCCAGTGCAGGCTGCGCAGCTGGGATTGCCAACTGAGCTGATAGGCAGCAACAGCTATGCAGGGGGTTTGGGCCGTCAGACCCCACCAGCCCAGGGGAATGTTGGGCCAGCCTGGGAGGACGAGCCTGCTGGTTGGGGAGGGAGCTGGCAAGGAGGGGAAATGTGCTGGGCCTGGGCAGAGGCCACTCACAGCAATCGGCCACCTTAGGCAAAACTTCAGTCTGCTGCCCTCAACCTACTCTCCTAGAAGTTTGCAACAGCCCCTCTGCGCCTCCCCCACTGCTGCTACCTCCCAGCCCTGAGCCTCATGCAGCCGGGTCAGAGGCCTCTGGGACAGACCCCAATCTGACATCCCAGTGGGTTGAGCTGGGCCAGGCCACCATGAAAGTCCCCTCAGGCCTGTGCCCTAGGCCCTGCAAGCTGCCAAGACCTGCTCTTTGGGCCCGCAGTATCCCTGCCTGCACCACCCAGCCCACCCCCTGCACTTTTCTGGATTTGCATCTCAGTGTTGGGCTCGTAGCCGTGTCAGTCTCTCCAGAGCCCACACATGGGGGAGTTGAAGCAGAAGGTGGAGCAGGAGCCAGGCACTGCGTGGGCAGCAGGGGGGTTAGCTGCCAACCTGAAGCCGGGTGGGGCATTGCACTTGTGGCTGAAGGCCTAGCAGAACCTGCGGTGCTGCCAGGAGCAGCCCCAAGCCGCTCAGCACCGAAGCCACTGCTGTGACCACTATCTTACCTGAACTGGGCTCAGGGAATAGCGGAGTGAGGGCAGGAACACTTCCCCAGCAGCTCAGCTGGGGACCGCTTCCTGCTTCGTGGAGCCACGGCTGGTGGCTGCCCACATGTCTGGGCAGCCCCTCTGCCGCCACCACCAGTCTGCCGCCTTCCAAAACCTGCCATCCTAGCCAGCTGCCTAGTCTGCTATAGCTAGCAAGGCCTCTGAACTGTGGCCTCAGAGAAGGGATCTGGGGAAGGGAGCTGGAATCCATCAGCCTGGGAGTTCTCCAAGGTGCTAAAATAAACCCAGTGTGGATCAGATTGCAAGACCAAAATAACCCAGCAGCAGCCTTGGAAATCTGAGCAGGGAGCACAGCGTTCAGCGGAACGTGTGTGAGGGAGGGAAGGCACATTTTAATGGTTTATTAATAATATTTCAAAGCCGTGTATTTCTGGTTAGCTTCCAAAACATGGTGTGCCTCTGAGAACCCTGCTTCACCTCTCCTGACATGCAACATGCAGGTGCAACATGTGTCGGTGCTCAGGGCAATCTGTGAATGATGCAGCCTCAGTGTGATCTGTAGGAAACCCAAAACTTTTCTCTTGAACTCTCCTTCCCCTCCCAGGCGATGGACCATTGCAGCCTTCCTAGTTGTAGGGCTGCTAGCAACAAGCTGCTAAAAGCAGAGTTCCCTGCCCAGTCCAGTCTTACCCCTGAAAAGGGGGGAAAGGGATGAGTTGCCGCCTCTCCTCCCTTTAGGAAGAGTGGGAACCGGACAGATAATTGCCTTCCTCTCCCATCAAGCTGCTAGGAGGAGGACATTGGGAAATAAGCTGCTAAATCTGTGGGGTACCCTAGTTAACCACTTGTGCTTATGTTTAAGGCTGGGACCCTGATTAGAGCTTGTGAAATGTGTGTATGTGTGAGAGAGAAAGAATGTCCCCCCGTGTACTGGAAAGTAGTTGGCAGGAGAGAGACCCGTCAGATTTAAAATTAACCCCAAGTGTTTGCTTTCAAAGTATTTTTCCCTGTGATTACTCCACTGGGGAAACTGCCCAGTAACAACGTCCTCCTCCCCACCCCACCCCCCCGCCATGGCTCAGAGAGTCAGAACTCTTCCTCCTGATTGTTAGGACCATTGCTACAAAAACAACACTTAATTGCAAATGGACACCCCCCCTCCCAGAGCAACACCCTTGCAGCAGGCAGTAGGAGTGTGTGGGCCATTCAGAGCAAAAGTGACAGCTGTCATAAAGTTAAAGCAGTGACCTGTCTAGCCTATGGCACGTGGGTGGTGATTTTCCCATGCCATGGAACCTCAGCACAGGGTAATGGCAGACCAGTAGTAACAGGGATATTGACCGCTCTGATAGCGTAAGAATGCAGCTGCATGACTCTGATCAAATGGGACCTACTGCGTGCCTGTGGTGTACTACTAACAGCCCTCCTGTGCTGCCTCTTGTCTGTGTCTGCACGAGTGTGTGGTTGTGTGTATTGTATATGCATATAAGTAGTAGCTGTCTTTACAAGTCAAGCTGGGGTGTGGCTCCTGGGATGGGATAGGTGTGTTTGGAGAGGGGAGGGGACAGAAAAGTTTGCTGCAACGCAGTGAAAGAGCTCTGTCCTCAGCTGGTCATCACATAGCAGTGGTAGATCCCTGGGGCAACAGAGGCTGAGAAGCTGCATTAGACTGAAATACATTCCCTCTCTATGGATAACAGGTAAAAATATATCTGGTGGTCTGAGAAAGAGGCTAGGAGTTTGGACTCCTGGGTCCCTTTATTACCTCTGCCACTGATTTGCTTGGGCACATCATGGGCTAACCTCTCTGTGTCAGTTTGTCTGTAACAAGGTCTTATACCGCCTCCCTCCACAGGGCTGTTGTGATGCTTAATTAATTCGTGTGACACACTTTGAAAGACTCAGATGCAAGGTGCAATAGATGTGTAAAGTTTTATTATTTATTTTATTATCCTCCAAAGCCAAAACCACCTCCTACAGATGGTTTCAGCTCTCCCATGCAATGTATGACTTAATGCTTGTATTGATAAATAGCACTGGAACCAAGGAATGTGCGTGCCATAGGGCAATGGTAATCTTTAATTGCACTGCCTATCATCTGAGGATTTCAAGGCCCGTGACAAAGATGGGTGTGTATTATATCCACTTGACAAATGTGGAAACTGAGGCATGCAAAGAGGCCTTGTGGCTTGAAGGGCAATCCTGAATACTGTCAATATTTCTCCTGTCACCATCTGGAGGGGTCAAAGTAGCAAAGGCATCTCCTCCAAAAGACTCAGCCTGGCCTACAGGGCTGCAGAGAAATGTCCCTGGAGACACCCCCTGTTCCTTTCCAAGCAGTGCCAGATTAAGCACAGATCCATTGAGCTGTAGATCCAAATCTTACATGGCAAAGGCTCTAGTCCCAAGAGCATTTAGATCTACTGAGGTGTGGCTACCACCCGCACAAGGGAAGGGGGGGACTTGGTTGGGGGCTGGCCCAAGCTGTCCTCTGCTGTCCTGTTTGTATTGCATTAGGGAGCTTGATCTGAGCCCCTATGCAGATGTGGCCTGAAGCAAGAGTAGGGAGCTTGCTGTTGACATCTGTCGGTGAACAGGGAGAACAGCAGCCCAGAGCTGCATGAGAACTCCAGTTGGACAGGAGATCTAAAGGGCAGGGAGCTCTCTGCTGGCATCTGTCCGTGAGCAAGGGGAAATGATTGAATGGGCCAGGCCTCATTTGCATTTCAGTTATGTGGCAGGTTGGTGCATTTTGGTTAAGACACAGTTAAGTTTTGAGTTTGGGGGCAGTAAAATGCTGTTGTCCGTGATGGGAAATGAAGGGAAAAGAGAACTGCATCAAATGTGCCTAGGGTGAGAAGTCACCCTAACCGCGATTGTGACCTGGCACAGCTGAATAGCAGTTACTGGACAAAGTCTAAGTAAGTAATTTGAATGGATAGACTGGGCTCTATCTTCTGTTGAGACGCCCTTCCTGGTGGTAGGGGCTTTGTTTAGGGATGCTATATGTCATTGACTTTTCTCTGAAGACTCCTTACGGAGGTAGCTTCAAGACAGTGGTTGGCTTTGAGGTGGTGGACAGAGGTAAACTGAGGTGCTTCAAGGCTGTGCAGGGAGCTGAGGTGGCTTGGGCTGAAGCCACAGAGAGCCGCAGCTTACCGGAGGGACTTTGGTGCAGATATCTCTACCTAGCAATCAAAGCTGAAATCGCTTCCGCTGGGTCAGGCGGTAGAAGACCCTTCCCCCTCCCCCTGGCAACCCAGGCAGCACTTCCCTTAGGGGCTGACGACTGAACTGAACACCTCCAACCCTGGACACCAAACTGCAAGTGGGGGAGCTGCGGAGGAGAGAAGTGGCCAGAGTGCATTAGGAGGACTGAGTTTGGAATTTCTGCGAAGACACCTTGGGGCAGGGGGGAAGAGTCTTGCCTAATACTGTCCATTTATTAACTGCTGCCTTTCCTGAGGTCATTCTGTTGCCCCTCTTTCCTCTCTGCCCCATAAAGTACTCTTTGTTTTAAACTCTGAATTCCCCATCCCTCTCAAAGCTATGCAGCATCTGTTGATCTCCCAGTAACATGCCTGTTACCTATAACCACTTCATCACACGTCTCCGTAATAAATCAATCGCGTCCTATTCCCTGAGCCTGTCAGTTTTCCCATACTCCATGCTTCCCTTTGAATCTCGTGCCTTGTAGTCTCTCTGGTCACACCTTGCTCTGCTACAGATGCTAACTGCATTGCAATCTTCCACGCTGATTTGAGTTTGCAGGTGTCGCCTGCTGGGAATCAGGGTTCTGTGATTCTGTGCGATGCAGTACAAACGTGCTACAATGAGGCGGGCGGGAGAGAAGGGGGAAATCATTAGCAATCCAGCATCTCTCTTAGTCCAAAGACAGGTGCTGCTACACCTATGGCCCAGAGGCGAGCGGGTTGGTGGAGCAGTTACTGCAGGAGTTTAGAAAAGGTGGCTGGGTGTTGGGAATATAGGACTAGTGATATTTGAAGGCAATTAACACCGAGGAGTGATGGGAATTATTTAGGGCAGCACAAAGGGGGACAAGGGGGCCAGTTATGAGCCATGGGCTTGAAACTAAGTGAAGGAAAAGAACCGGAGAAACTCCCTGACAGTGCCCCAAGGAAGCCTCCTCTCCTGAGACTTCAAACGCAGGCTGCACAACAGCCTGCAGGGATCAACCCTGCCCTGGTGGGGTGTCTTTGTGTGTGTGTGTGACGTTTTCCAGCTCTAATTCCTCCATTAAATCAAATGGAAGAGCACGGTGAAAAACTACATTTCCCAGTCTCCCCTGCAGCCCTGGGGATATAAGCAATTGGAAGATTTAAATAGACCAGGCCTGAAGCAACCAACCTTTGGCACATAGAATTTCCCCTCCTCTTCTCTGTATCCATTGGCTGTTTAACCTTTTTTCTGGTGTTGGACTGGCTGCCCAGCCTGGCATTAATTTTTCTTCCAAGCTTGCTAGGCCCATGAAGTAAACAGCCATGTGCATTCCTTGCTCTATATTTAACAGCTGCAGTCTGTGCTGGGGGAGACTGCACAAGAAGGGAATCTGTGTTGCTTACCAAATTCATATCTCTGAAGGGGGGCGGTGGGGAGAGCTGATTGGAAGGGAAGAGGGATTTCTCTCCTGTACGGTTTTTTGAAAGCAGGTTTCATCTAGGGAGACTCCACAATGCCAGCATCCCAAAGCCGGGCCAGAGCCAGAGAGCGGAACAATGTCCTGAACAGGGCTGAGTTCCTCTCGTTGAACCAGCCCATGAAAGGAAACCAGGAGACCAGAAGCTCCAGCAGAAAGCAGGGCAGTCAGTCTGGTCTGGCTCCCACCCAAAACGAAGGCACCAAGGAGCGGAGGCAATCTCAGCAGCTTCCTGAGGAGGACTGTATGCAGCTGAACCCCTCCTTCAAGGGAATTGCCTTCAACTCCCTGCTGGCCATCGATATCTGCATATCCAAGAGGCTGGGGGTCTGTGCCAGCCGCGCCTCATCCTGGGGCAGCGCCCGCTCCATGATCACACTCATTGGGATCACAGGGCATGGTGTACCCTGGATCGGGTGCACACTCATCTGCCTGGTGAAGAGCAGCACGCTGGCGGGACAGGAGGTCCTCATGAACCTGCTGCTAGGTGAGTAAAATACTCCACCTCCTGCACTCAAAGCCCAGCCCCTAGTCACAAGGGACAGCAGGCTTTCCCCCCTCCTCTGTCTTTTTCATCCATCTCCAGGGTTTTTAAAGGAAGAGGGAATGAACTTAAATTCAGAAAACTTATGTTTATGGGGTTTATGGCATTTATTGGCCATCTCTGTAGATCCAGGGTGTGCTGGGATACCCCGTTGATGAGTGCAGTAGGGTGCTCAGATACCATGGTGATGGGCGCAGGAAGGTGCTCTGATACCATGATGATGATGGGCACAGCATAAGGACCTAGCGGGCACGTGCTAGGTTCTGTGTTTTCCTGCCTAAGAAGTCCAGCTGGCTTCCATTTGCCTACTCCTGGAGTAAGGACCTGTGCAATGTGAGACTAGCAGAATGAGACCTGGAACGGTTAATGACCAAACCTGTGGGCAGGAAAACCTTATGGCTTTGATGCTGTCAGCCAGATCCTTTATTTAAACTGCATCTGTCTCCCTCGGAGGCTTAGTTGGGACAGATTTAAAGATGAATTATGATTTCAGTCGAGGGTGGTTAAAGGCAAAATGGGAATCAGTCACCCAAGTTCGGTGCTCTCTCTGCAAATGTTTTGTGTCCCCCTTCCCTCTACCTTGGACAGACTCTGGGTCCTCTTGTCAGCTGCCCCAAGGGGAGTCTCGTCTCCCGCCTGCTCCTGCTTCTTTGATCTTCCTCCAGCAGGTGCCTGCCCTGCACCATCACCTGCTGCTCTGCCTTGCCTTACTGAGCAGAGAGAAGCCCCTTTTAAAAGACTATGAGGACCAACTGGTGAGGAACTAAAGGCCCCTGGCAGGCCTGTACAGATATCCTGTTCAAGGCTAGCCTCTGGGGCCCAGGAAGCCTGCGGCTCTGGGCCTCTAAACATTTGCAATCCAATGAAGATCAAATGCTAATTTCAGCTTTCACATTTTTCCCCCGTTGCTTGCCCTTTTCACTGCAAAGCTACGATTCTAAATACAAAGCAGTCCCTGGGCTGGCCCCCTTCTCACAGGTTATTCACACTTAGCCATGCAGCTGCTAGCACCTGGCCTCTTGGGAACACAAACCCACATTGGTAGGTCCCCTCAGTTCTGAGGTGGTGCCCAAAATAGCCTCTGCTGGGCTTCCCCCAAATCTTAGCTCAGCTCCCAGTGACCCACAAAAAAAATCATTATTTTTGATCTTGTTCTTTTTCATGGGAAACGTAAAGGCTAGTTTCATCCCCTGTTGATCAAAGGATGGTGTACTTTGTCTAACACCCATTGCCATAGTAACTAGGCAGTTTCCAAATAGGGGCATATTAGGGAGATTGCAGGAGACTTGGAACAAGATGCACGGGGACATTTCTGTCCCCTGCGACCCCCTTGTCACATTTCCATCATCTCCCCTCGTAGACTTGCCATTATCATGTACAAGGGGGTGGCTGATACAATAGAAGTGGCCAGTTAAATGCCCAAAATTAGGAGGGCAGAGATTGGCCTATTTATAGAGTGCCCATTGCAATAATATCTAAGTGCTGTCAGGATAAAAGGCCATACTGGGGATGTGTGGTTGGTGGACCTAGCCAGTGACAGCAAGAACCATTGCGCCTAAGAGAATGAGACGGGCATAGTATGGCCAGCGAATGTGTGTCTGCCGGCTCCTCTGTTTCGTGAGTTGCTTCTCACCAAGAGTCTGGGATTTTTCCCCCAAGACGGATCCTTGAATATTTCAGTGACCTTTTAAATTTCTCTGCTCTCCTTCAGAAGGAGACAGGGCTCCCGTCACAGACTTTACCTCCCCGCAAGAAACTTGGTTTGCTGATACTGTCCGACATCCTCTATCACCCTTTTGTTTTGGCTCAGCCCCATATGCAGTTCAAATCCAGCAGTACTTGGTGATAACAAAGCCCTTCTGGGTGGGGATGGGTCCGAGGGAACGAGCTCTTCCCACTCTTGCCCTGACCCTTTGGAAGGGGAAACAGCAAGGCTGTTCACCCCACTTGGCTTTCCTCCCTTCCCCCAGCCCCCTCAGAGTCTGATACAGCGAGCAGAATTTCTGATGCAGTCTCTGGGCAGGGAGCCAGCTCATCACAAAGCGCTTGTTTAGGATTTGTAATCAGGCTTTGCAAAGGGAAGGAGTAAGGAGAATGTTGAAATGGGACTAGGGACCTGGCAGAGGCACAGCTGCAGATGGACAGCAGGCTGCATGCCCCTGAGCTGTGTGCTGGGTGAAAACTTCCCGGTGGTATGATGGTCTATTTGGGTGGGGGTGCTGAAATCTAGCCCTGCGTCATCCTCTTCTCCCTCCCCATAGCATGGATCCCAGCTGTGGATCCCCTCCTTAGGCCCAATGGACCCACGTTGGCCCATACATTTGCCGTCCATGCTGGGATTTATTAATTCACCTCTGTTTCATCCCCAGCCACAAATGCCAAGCAACCAAAGTAAAGAAGCAGAGTCATGGCCTGTCGCTAAGAGGAGCGTATCTGTCCCCATTATAAGGGCTCCGCTGCTAGAACACACTTTCAGGAGAGCGAGGCCTGGGTGCTGCCAATCTCATCTGTTCAAAAATTACGAATCAGGCCCCCAAAATCATGATTGGCTTAAAAATCATGAGATTTAAAACCGTACAATGTGGGTTCATTTTATTTGGAGCATTTAGAGGTCACATTTTCAAGTTTTTCTCTGCAATAAGGAGGGCTAGAAACTTACATTTTTAAAATCAGAGCTGAGATTTTCAGATAATCATCTGACTCCAGCAGCTGGAGAAAATCAAATATCCTGGGACTCACAATAAAATTGCCACAGTTGGCAAGTTGGGGCCAGTGCTCCGATCCAGATCCAAACTTTCCCAAAGCTGAAGGGGGATGGGATCTGGTGTTCTGATTCTAATCCACCTAACAGAAATGGGCCTAAATTCATAGAATCACAGATTATAAAGCCAGAAGGAACCATTATTTAAGCTCAGTACCAATGTGGACACAAGAACAAATGGATATAAACTGGTCATCAGGAAGTTTAGACTTGAAATTAGACGAAGGTTCCAAACCATCAGAGGAGTGAAGTTCTGAAAGAGCCTTCCAAGGGAAGCAGTGGGGGCAAAAGACCTATCTGGCTTCAAGACAAAGCTTGATAAGTTTATGGAGGAGATGGTATGATGGGATAACATAATTTTGGCAATTAATTGATCTTTAACTATTCATGGTAAATAGGCCAAATAGCCTGTGATGGAATGTTAGATGGGGTGGGATCTGAGTTCCTCCAGAGAATTCTTTTCTGGGTGTCTGGCTGGTGAGACTTGCCCACATGCTCAGGGTTTAGCTGATCGCCATATTTGGGGTCGGGAAGGCATTTTACCCCAGGGCAGATTGGCAGAGGCTTTGGGGTTTTTCGCCTTCCTCTGCAGCGTTGGGCACGGGTCACTTGCTGAAGGATTCTCTGCACCTTGAAGTCTTTAAACCATGATTGGAGGACTTCCATAGCTCAGACATAAATTAGCGGTTTGTTACAGGTGTTGCTGGGTGAGACTCCATGGCCTGCGTTGTGCAGGAGGTCAGATTAGACGATCATAATGGTCCCTTCTGACTTTAAAGTCTATGATTCTATGTGATCGTCTTGTCTGACATCTTAAGTACCATTGGACGTCCCTGAATTAATTTCTGTCAGAACTAAAGCAGATCTTTGGAAATGTTGGCAGTTTAAGTGATAGAGAATCCAACACTTCCTTTGGCAAGTTGTTTCAATGGTTAATGACTCACTGTTTAAAAAAAAATGCACCTTTTTTCTAGTGTAAATTTAGTCTTGTCTAAATAATGTCAATAGCTTCAACTTCCAGCCTTTGTATCATCTTATACCTTTGTCTGCTAGACTGAAGAGCCCTCTGTTATCAAATTTCTCTTCCTCATATAGTTACATATAGGTTGTGATCAAGTCATCCCTTAACCTTCCCTTTGTTAAAACCAAACAAATTGAGCTCGATAAACTGATGCTCTTTCTGGATCCAGAAATCTCTTAAGCCTGAAGAGGCTCGGTTCTGCTGCCCAGTGTTGGGCCCCTTTTTGTTCGAATGCAAGCTCTGATTCAAAGGACACTGCCTATTGGGCCCTTATAGTATCCGTTCCATCTTCACCCCTTTCCCCTATTCACAAATCCTCTTTAAGGGTAAGTGCTCCAGCTCCCTGGTAGTGAGTCAGGGAAGGCACTGGTTTTAAATCATTTCTTCCTGCAGAACGCCGTACTTCTGGGGATAATAATAGAATAGTAATAGTGAACCTTCTTGTGGCACCGTTTAATGCAAGGATGTTCAAATGCTGTACCAATATGAGTTTGTTAGTTCTCAACCCGGTTAGGAAGGAAGGAGCTGGTATCATCCCCACTTTATCACTGGGGAAGCTGAGCCGCCAGAGAGAGGGGAGCTGACTTGTCCAAGGCCATACTGAATGGTTGTCAGGGGCCCTGTCCATAAGGGAAGTTTGCTTGGGCCCAGGGAATTAGGTAATTCCCCCAGCACCCAGAAGTGGCTGATTCTGCTCTCGTTTACACTGTTGACTTCAGTGGAGCTACTCCTCATTTACACTGGTGTGAGTGAAAAGAGAATCAGGCCTGAGGTGTTGTGAAGGGTCTGGGCTGGCTGGTACCAGGGCTTATCCCTCTTGGAGATCTGGGGAACACAAAAGTCCTCTTTTGAAGGACTCAGCCTTTGGCTGCACAAAGCCCCCCTTTTGATTAATTTCATTTAGTAACCAGGCTGGGGGAGCCTGATGAACCTTCAATGTAAAACTCTGGCTGTGGGAAACCTGGTTTATTATACTGGGTTCTGTAACATCAGGCTGTTTAGCTTCTGGGGCCTGATTCTCCATTGGCTTGCTCTTGGTGCAGTCCTACACACCTGTGCAAGGCGAGTGGCAAGTGCTACTATGTGGATTTGGTAGCATTTTGCACTCGGCTTGCACAGGCATAAATGCTTATACAAGATGCATGTCAGTGGAGACACCAGCCCCCAGGTTCTGGGGCATCGGTGCCACATCTGATTGTGGCTTGCTGGACGTGCCACAAAAATCCAGGGTCCTGATTCCTAATCCCTTGCTCTGCCCATTAGTCTACACTGTCCTTCCCCCTCCTATCCCTCAGCATTTGCCTCTCAGCCCATTAGGAGTCAACTGGATTGTGTTATTCTTGAATGAGGTTTGGTGGTGGTCAGAGTTTTACCTGGTCCAGAGTGGCATGGCTCCACTGACTTTAGTGAAGCGACAACAGTTGGGGACCAGGCCCTCCGATTTTAAATACGATGTTACCATTCGTTACGAGCCCTGCACGTTGTATCTAAGTCATACGTTGGCTCCTTGGCTTTGTCACAGGGGGTTTATCGCTGTCAAAGAAGCAGCACTGAATAAAGTGGCAACAAAAATGATTAGGGGACTGGAACACATGAGTTATGAGGAGAGGCTGAGGGAGCTGGGATTGTTTAGCCTGCAGAAGAGAAGAATGAGGGGGGATTTGATAGCTGCTTTCAACTACCTGAAAGGGGGTTCCAAAGAGGATGGCTCTAGACTGTTCTCAATGGTAGCAGATGACAGAACGAGGAGTAATGGTCTCAAGTTGCAGTGGGGGAGGTTTAGATTGGATATTAGGAAAAACTTTTTCACTAAGAGGGTGGTGAAACACTGGAATGCTTTACCTAGGGAGGTGGTAGAATCTCCTTCCTTAGAGGTTTTTAAGGTCAGGCTTGACAAAGCCCTGGCTGGGATGATTTAACTGGGAATTGGTCCTGCTTTGAGCAGGGGGTTGGACTAGATGACCTTCTGGGGTCCCTTCCAACCCTGAGATTCTATGATTCTATGAAAGTGGACAGATCCTTCGTTTCTTGGCGTCAGGATGAGGATTCACTGTCTGCCTGAATGAGGGTGAAAGGCTGGGGTGCAGGGATTTCCCCCTTCATAAAAGTAAGCAAAAGGTCAGAGCACGCTCGCTTCAGTCTGTTCCCTGTATACAGAGCCAGCCTTAAGATCTGTGAAGCCCCAAGTAGCCAGGACTGGTGGGGAACCAGGCTGTAACGTCCTGGGGAAATCCCCTACAGATTCCTGACCAGGACTTTGGAACAATCCTACAAATCCATCCCTGACTTTATACTGAGCCCGGTACATGCAGGGACAGGACTCTGGGAGTTTAGAGAGTACTAGGTGAATACCCATGCAGTGCAGACAAGCTCATTGTCCGTGTATCTGTGGGTATGTCTACATTGGAATCAAGGGGTGTGATTGCAGCGCGTGTAGACATACTTTTGCTAGCTTGGGTGCCGGTAGCAGTGAAGCCACGGCCACACAGGCTCCAGAAACTCACTCAGAACCCTGGTTACTCTGCTCCGGGACCTGAGCAAGCTCAGGTATGTCTGCGTGAGGTGGAATCACGCCCTGTGACTGCAGTGTAGACGTATCCTTTCGGTCGAGTCTCAGGGCTCAGTAACCTGGACACATCCCAAGCAATGAGTTACCTCCTCTTCCGCTCTAAGGGGAGTTGCATGGCCAGATGGGCCAAGTCTACACTACAGACCTATGTCACTATAACTACGTCACTCGGGTTTGAAAAATCCACGCCCCGTAGCAACGCAGTTACCTCAACCTAACCCCTCATGGAGACAGCACTATGTCGATGGCAGCGCCTCTCCTGTCAATTTATAACCACTGTCTGTCTGTCGGGGAGGCGGATTAACTCTGCTGATGGGAAAGCTCTCTCCCATCAGTCCAGGAGCATCTTCATTTAAACACTAGAGCAGCGCACCTGCATCGATGCAGTTGCGCCGATGCAGTGTTTTTAGTGTAGACCTGCCCAGGGTCAGTATATAAGCAGCAGAGTTTGTGGGCCCCAGGTGGGATTGCCTGTAGGCCAGACATATTGATTATTATTTTTTAATTATCCCCCCGACATGCTAGGGAGCATCTGAATTAAGCAGAAACAAATTATGTTCCAATGGTGGAGGAAACCGCTTCTGAAGACCCGGCGGCTTGCATGTTCGTTCCCTGCTCAGACACTCTGTTCCGAGGTGGCCCCATCCCCGGCTTGTTACCCTGGTATGCAAGGGAGACCCTTGCTTAGCCTCCCCTCCTGGGATCTGCTCTGCTCGCTGAAATCTTGGCAAGTTTGCAGCCTGTCTGCGCAGTGAGGCGGAAATTTTTAAATGTCAAGTGGGCTAATGTGACTGGCCCATGGTGGCTGTTGATCGGAGGTAACCTCACACACATCCACCTCCAGTGCTCTCTGCATCCCACATCCACACCGCCTCAAACTGGGAGTGAACATTCCTCTTCATCACCCGTCATGCTGCAGATCTCTCTCATTATCCTTCTCAGGCAATGCAGTAAAAGCCCCAGGTCCTTTGCCACGTGTCTCCCTCCCCTCTTGTCCTATCCTCAGTGATGAGTTCAGGCATTGTGGAATGGCAAATTGCATCCAACTTGCTGGCTTCCCCTCCTACTTCTCTCCCCGCCTGCTTTAGTTAGAGCAAATATGTTCTGTTAAAGAGCAACTCTGCAGTGTCCCTGCATATAGTGGCAGGCCTGGTGACACACTGGAACCTGCTCAGCTGCTGCAGGAGCAGAAACCAGGACCTATGTAGGACCCCTGCCAGAGCACTGATCCAGCTAGCTTAGTCAGCTATCTCAGCCATGACTAAGGCCCAGCACTTCAGAAGAAGGTGGTAATGCAGGAGCCTTAATAGCAAGACTCCCAGGGAAAGCTGGCAGGTAAAATGCCCTGAGGCCGAATGTGGATTCAAAGCAAAGGGAAGTGCTGTGGTTGTTAAATGGGGGAGAGGGAAATTGGCTGTATTTCTGTGCTACCCTACAGGGGACAGCTGTCTGGATCTGCCTCACCCAGTTCTGAACTCTAAGAGGCACCCTTGGAAGTAGGTGTTCTCAGCTGAGATGGATCCTGCTCCTGCTGGGAGAAGCCTCAGTGATGGCTCCCGCCCCAGGGGCAATGTGTGTGTGTGTGCCTCTAATGCAGCTTGACAAGAGAAGTAGTTGGGGGAAAGGAGGACAGGAGTGCGGATTCCGATTGCTTTCTTTAAGGCTGCCAGAGAATTGGCTGGGAGTGTTGAGGGGCAGGAGAGAGGGGCTCAGGGACTCTTGCTGTCAGTCTGGAGTAGGAAGTAAAGACAGTATTAGAGGTTTTCTTCTCTTCCTGGCAGAGCCAGGCTGAAAAGCTCCACTTTGTTAGAGGATTTCTTAGATGTGATTTCAGGTATCTGCTCCTGGCTCCCCTTTATCACTCTCCCTGGGGCACTGAGAGGCCCAAGTCCTCAAGGTTCATAAAGTGCTTTGAGATCAACAGGTGGGAGGCACTGTAAATCCTCCAAGGCTATAAAAAAAATCTAAGAGGCTGATTCCACTTTCACTGAAGCCAATGGGACTTAAACGCATGCTTAAGTGCATTGCTGAACAGGGATAAGCTGAAGCATGGCTTCATGTTGAGCACGTGCTTAAGTACTTAGCTGAAGCTGGGCCTTAATCATGACATTATGGGTTCCCCAGGCGCTCGGCGTTGCATCACCAGTGGGTGAGCAGCACAAAGTGCTTCTCTTCCTTCTCCCCACAGGCAAAATGTTCTGCTTTTCTTTCATTTCCACACCTGGCCCAAGCCTTCCCTCCCATGAGAGACACGGACCCCAAGTCAAATCTAGTTACGCTGATGCAATGGTCTCATGCGATATGCTGTCGTTAGGGGTTGCCTGTGCACCATGCTGTCTCATGCTGTATGGTGCCATTACAGGATGCATTAGCACTGTGTTGGTATGGTTGCCATTATGGGATACACCGGTACTATTCTGGTGTCATTATGGGTGCCTGGGTGTTATCACTGCAGTGTTTGTGCAATCTCTATCCAACCTAGTGGCACAGTTGGGAGAGAGGTCTCCTGGCGCGTCAGCTCGCCGCTGCACATAGCTAGCAGGATCTGTAGGCATCAGATCCGCTTCAACCCAATAAACAAGATGTTCAGAGGCAAGTGCCCCGCAGAGGCCTAGCTCCTGCATAGCACAAGGTTTTTTCACTGTGCTCACCCTTTGCTCTTCTCTTCTCCAGAATAGTTGCAGAGCCCGTGCATGGCAGAGCAAATTTGGGAAGCAGCCATGCTAAGTAATTGGTTCTAGGATACAAATTGCCTAGCTCCCAGGGGCATCTTATATCCAAGGGGGGGCTCTCTAGGAAGCCTGTGGTTTCACTCAGGGCTGTTTTCTGATAAGCTAGGAGAGGGAGTCTACTTTTTTAAATTCCAATGACCCCAAATTCCTCTACTATGTTATCCTCCTGGGACCCCATGTTCCAGAATCCTTTGTGTTGTTTTGACTGAAAAATAACCTCCCCAAAATGCTGCAATATATCATTAGTTATTGTTTAAGTTCATTGTGCGATGTGTGGCCACTGTCTCCATTGATGTGTGTGGCAGGTGAACCTGATCATTTCACATGTTAGAAAGAATATTGAGAAGTAGCGGGCTGGACTTTCAGAGTTGCTGAGGGCCTCCCACTCCCACTGACCTCAGGGCTTTAGAACACCAGGCCCATCAATTTATATCCTTGTTGGGAATGGTATAACTTGCACATTCCCCAGGGCTACATGTTCAGGGAAACTAATTTCTACAGCAGCTTACACTTGTGATGTTTTCCACACAAGCAGTAGGTGCTATTGAAATGCTGTGAGTTCCAGAAAACAGCTTTACGAACCATCTTGGAGCCACAACTTCCAGGAGATGAGAATCACAGCCTTGAAAGTGCTTGGTTTGAGCTCCATCTTCGACCTGGTGTATTACCATAGCCGTGGCTCCTATGAGCTCTCCAGGGGGGCAGTTGTCTTTTCCTTTATGTTTGCACAGGGCCTAGCCCAGTGCGGCCCTGATTCAGATTGGAGCCTCTGCGTTCTAGTGTAATACAAGTAATAAATAGGGGTTAGCCATAATGCCCATGCCCTAACATCTGTAGGGATTGGTCTGAGGATAGGGTTTTGTCTGTGGAACTCCCCGGTATTACTCTCTGGCTGTTGTCTGAGCTCATTGTAAGCTCTCCTGCTTGAGTGAGTTTCTCTCCACCCATTTCACTTCCCCTTTTCACATCTACCCCCATGACTGGCAGGTGGTAATGATGCCTGGGGGGTTACTAGCTGAACCATTGGGTCCTGGCTTGTGATTTTTAGTTTGATATTTATCCTAAAGCCCTTACTGCCAAGAGTTGTCCTTGTCATTTGAGTGGTTCCATCTGAGTATCTGCAGGAGCAGCCGAAGCAAAAGGCTTTGGGACTTTGTCTTTTTTTAGTACTACACCCAGGCTGTTCAGCAGTAATCATTTGAGAACTTATTCATATAAACATCTCCCTGGCGCATTGCCGCATCCCTGGAGTCGCTTCTCCAGCTCCAACCTATGGGAGTCAGTCAGCGAGAGCTGCTGCCCCTTTAAGATCATCACTCCTGAATCTACTTCAGAACCCTTTCTTAAAGGGACAGCAGCAGTGTTCACACCTCAGAACATAAGAGAGGACAAAGAGGGAAATCCTTTTATTCAGTCTTCCTTTAATGGTGATATTAGAGGTATAGTTTTTGAAGACATAAATGGAAATATTAACACTTCTAAGTTTGTCCCTAACCTGTCTCTGCAGGAGGTTACCTCTCTGCTGTTACTGAGCTGCAGCTTTTAAGTGGTTCCTGAATGCAGTAGGAACAAGGTAGATATATTTATCCTGTCTCTGTTAGCAGAGCTAATAGCTACCCATGTGACTTCCGTTAATTTCAGTGAGAATCCAGTGGGTGAACATCAGAGGCCAGATTTTAGCAATTTAGATACCACCATGACTTATCATACTAGAACTCCCTAGATAGGTAAGATTTGGCCCTCGGTTTTATGTGCTGAGTAGAGTTGTGAAACCATCTCGTTTCGCACTTTGGGAGATTTTTGCCCAAGAAATCTTAGGTTTTCACACTTTTAAAAAACATTGGGTCACAGGAGAAATTGAGCACACACCATTTTCAAAAAAAAAAAAAGAGGGGGGGGGAGCAAGGGAAGGCTTAAACCTAAAGGGAAGAAAAGGAGAATTGATTCCTTCCCTTGAAATATTTGATGTGCTCCTAACATTATGTAGTGGCACCTAGATGTTCTGCTGATGGGCGCTGTTGCAATAAAAATTCAGCTCTGCAGCCAATCACACTTTTGCCTCAGGTGACATTTTGCCATTTTTGCTATAAACCCGAAAAACTCCTCCCTCTGTAGGGAGCAGGGGCAAGTGCAGTCTGGAGAGCCAGTTTCAGGCTCTCTTCAGAGACCTCTGCCTATCCTGGATAGGGTAGAGTCACAGGGGCCAGATTTTCTACAGTCATCAAGTATCTGGGCCTGAAGATTTTACCTGTGTCTCCATATTGGGTGCACAGGACAGGTGAACTGGGTATGCGGATGCCAGCTTGTAAATCAACAAGTACTCATGCAAAATGGATGTGCTGGAGAAGTGTGCAGGTGCAGTTCAGACAGTCTGTTAGAATCTTAACCCTTTATTTTTGCATTTCCTGTGAACGCAGCTGGCCAGCTCTGGAGAGAGAATCCTACTTGCACTGGGCTGCAAGATTGAAACAGTGATGGGGGAGGGCAATTCAGCCAGCCCACAGCCTAGATCCAACCAAGTACATAGGTTGGGGAATTGCAGGGGGATATGGGCTGGAATATGTGCTCCCTGAGTGACTGCACCATTTGTATCTATTTCTGAAGGCTGGGCTGTTTGCTGACTCTGTCAGAACTATAATAACACCACGCGCTGATTCCCTCTGGCGTAGTGTTTCCCCAGGGCAAGCGGTGGAGGATAAGAGAGCCAGGGAGGGCAAGGTTAGAACCTTTGCTTTGGTGTGTTGTTTAAATGCGCTGATTGGGTATGTGCTCTAGCGCTGGGGTGAGCCGCCCAGCATTGCTTTCAACCCCTTGTGTGGTGCTTCAGAGCCAGGGCACCGCTGAGGCTGCTGCAGCCGCATCATGGAATAAGCTGCTCAGTGGTGGTGACCATGGTGCAGGGGAAGGGGACACCACGCTGTAGTATCTTGTGATAGAGAAGGGACAGGGGTTGGTTGTAATGAATATTATTGAGGCTGCTGGAGAAGGTACAGACAGACCCATTGGCTCTCTGAGGTTCTCTGGCTCCCAGGCCGACTCTCACAACCTCTGCTGCCTAGGTCATTGCTAGGACCTATCAGCTATGGGCCACGGACTGCATTACAAACATCATTTAAATGTGTCTAACTCGCCTCTTCATTAAGTCATGCATAAGTCCAGTGAAGCTAAAACAAGTGTCCATTTCAGAACAAGACAACCCTATCCCAGAGCCTCAGATCTTGTGGCTTATGCCCAGGGAGAGAGATGACCACTTTCTTGGTTCATATGAGAGACCAGCTCTGAGAAATTGTATAATAGGCCCTGATTCAGTCTGTGCTTCAGTACTTTGCTGAATCGGGGCCGTAACAGGCATGATAAGGGTTCCCAAGCTGGTGGCCAGCAGTAGCTCATGAAGCAAAATAAGAGTCCAAGAACATGAGACCACTTGGATCACAGTCAGGGCCAAGCAAGACTTCCCCATAATGACTAGCCAAGCTGAAGGGTGGCCCTCTGCAGCTGTTAGCTTTGCTGACAACATTTGGTTTCTTAACACGAAACAACAGTGAATGGCTTGTTCAAAGATTGAATCTTTTATCCCAGTCTAGTGCCCTTTGATAGTTCTGATAACACGGGATCTGGAGCCAAACCACCCCTCATGTGGGCTTTGCAGAAACAAATTCCAGCCTCTATATGCTACCTCTAAGTTATGCCATTGCACTGTCTATTATCTTGTGGTGCTTAGTTTTGCATGGGCTACAGTTTCCATGGAAGATGCTATTCAAGCTGTATTGAAATGTATATTGGGAGGAGTGTGTATACAAGGTGCATGTATTCATGGTAGACACTATGCAGGGAAGAACACAACTGGCAAAGATGCCATCTTTGCAGGTATCTGGTATAACCCGTGGGTCAGAATTCGCTAGCTAGTTGTGACAAGAATATTACAAAGCAGCAATAGAGTCGAGACCTTCTTATTCCCAATTATCTGAATGTATATTGTGATCCCCTCCATGTGCATTACTGTTTTGCTGTCCCTGGACTAACTAACCTCTCTTAAGGAGAAGCCCCATTTAACCAAATAAATCTCCTGTCCCCTATTCTATTTGGATAAAGAGGGTTTTGTTGTTCTTGTTACTAGGACTGTAGTACTCATCATTCCTACTCAGGGGAGCAGTTCAATTGATGTCAGTGGGATTACTCGCCCAAGTAACACTTTGCAGGATTGGGCCCTTGTTTTTGGCCCCATGGTTGAGGTCTGTTAGTATCTGGGATAACTGCTTACCTTGTTGTTTGCCATCTCCTGTGTACAGAAACCCCCTTCCTCCCCCCCCCTCCAATCTAGGCAAAATCTTGGCAGCTTCAAATAAGAATAGTCTTAGTCAGTCCCTGAGAAAATAGGCAACTGTCTCTCTGACATTCCTGCGGATGGAGCAGGCTGTGCCTGCTATGGTATATATCTGCTGTCACTGCAGCTCCTTCCCAGCAAGGAGTTGAAATCAGCACTCTACCTAATTAGAAATGCTGCAGAAAGGCAGATGAGGGGATTAAACAAATTGAAGAATAAAATCAACAGCACCTGTCTGAGGGAGGGAAATGAGTGAGATGAGGATAAGCTCCACCGGAAATTACTTCCGGACAGGAGCAATTAAGGCAGAGGAGCCAGGAATGACCACCTGTGTGGCATTCGGAAAGCAAGAGCTGTCTGTCTTCAACATTTATACAGGGGAGTATGTGTGTGTCACACACACTCTCTCTCTCTCTCTCTCTCTCTCTTTCGGGGGGGGAGGGGAAATGTCTGTCTGTATCCTCTGGACCATCTCACACTCGTGTACATGAGTTTGTCCTTTCTTTCCTCCAGGCTAGGCCTCAGAAGAAGCAGCTTTTTCCAAATCCAGCACAAATGTCACAAATATTTTCTTTCTTTCTTTCTTTCTTCATTCATTCCAATAGCGAGTTTTCTAAAAACCAAAACAGCCTGACGTGTAAAATTTGCAGCCCTTGCACATGGGACGCAGAAAGTGGAAACGGACTAGAAATCGCAGTGATGTGGATTGCTCTTTTTCCATTGCTCCAGCCCTAGAGAATGCGAAAAGAAAGAAGTGAGAAGTCAATGAGAATTGTGACCACATTTCATTTTCAGTTCACCAAGGTGGTGTGTGTTACGCAGATGAGGCCATTTTCTCAATGATATAATTTTTAACCTGTCGCTATCCCTTAATGTCCTCCCACTAGCGGAATCCATCAGTTCACTAGAATTCTGTGGGTGTGGGGAGGAAGAGGCTGTTGTATTTGTGAGTGTGTGTTGTTCTTTTTAAAGGCTTACGAGAACAAGGAATTAAATAGCTCTGGCATGAGCTAAGCCTACTTTAAGGCAGAGATTGCGTAAACTTTCCCCAGCCAGTTCTGCTACAGCAGTGCAGTCCTCCTGACTTGCAGCCTCAACCATCTGTACAGCAGAATGTGCTGTACTGTGGGATAGTTTCATTGGCACACAATTGGGGACAAAGCTAGAGAGCCATTGTCTAAGCATAGGGCTAGGAACTCTGGAGTTTTAATCTACCACTGACTCGCTCTGTGATCTTGGGGTGAGTCCCTTGTCTTCTCTGTGCTGCAGCCCCTCCCTCCTCTGAGAAGGGGATAACACAATATTTGCCTACCTCACGGGGGACTGGGAGGGTCAATTCATGTTTGCAGAATGCTTTGGCGATGACCAGGGCTGAGGGAACCCATACTCATTTTCATCTAGGCTGAGATTTGAACTCAGGTCTTCTGTGCAAAGACAATTATTGCCCCAGCACAGATGCTGCCCCGAGATCCTCCCTTTCCTTTGCTGAACATCTCATAACAGTGACCTGTCTGCTTGTCTCCATGACCTTTCCCGCTTTCTCCCTTGTTTTGCAGCTTTGCTCCTGGACGTCATGATTGTGGCAGGATTGCAGAAGCTGGCCAAGCGACGAGGCCCATACGATGTCCACCCAGGCCTCTTGGACTATCTGACCATGGACATCTATGCTTTCCCAGCCGGCCACGCCAGCCGAGCTGCCATGGTGTCCAAATTCTTTCTCAATCACCTGGTTTTGGCCATCCCACTCCGGATCCTGCTGGTCCTCTGGGCCTTCTGTGTGGGGCTTTCCCGCATCATGATTGGACGTCACCACATCACAGATGTCCTCTCCGGCTTTGTCTTTGGCTACTTGCAGTTCAGGCTGGTGGAGTTGATGTGGATGTCTTCCAACACGTGTCAGATGATAATATCAATCTGGTGAACACAAGAATCCCTGACGGAAACTAGCAGACACTTTAAGATTTTCTCTCTCTCTCATATTTTTTTTTTAAATACAATTCTTCATATTTATTGGAAAAAACTTTAACTTCCATAAGTAGTAGTAGTCTTTTTACTGTTGCTCCCCTGCCTGAAAAAAAATGTTTCTTGCAGATGGTTAGGCTTCAGCAATCAAGGGCCAGCCATCACAGTATTTTGGTCACTTTTTAAAATCCCATTTGGATAGTAACCAAACTAAGCAGTACAGATAACAAAATGTCAGGTTTCAGAGTAGCAGCCGTGTTAGTCTGTATCCGCAAAAAGAACAGGAGTGCTTGTGGCACCTTAGAGACTAACAAATTTATTAGAGCATGAGCTTTCATGGGCTACACAAAATGAGTTCTCTTTGGGTGGTGCACATCTGACGCCCAGGTGTGTTCTCAGAAAGCCTGTTATCCCTTTGGGATGCGTTAATTAGCTTCTTGGAGGCAAAATGTTTTGGGGCAAAGTACTACAGCACTTTTTCTGTCTGCCAGCCCAACGATTGTGTCTTGTACCTGGCCAGGCGCACTGCTGATGCCTCACAGATAATAAATAATCATAAAACTTCTGCCATGTTTTTCTTATCATATATTGGGGGGATCTCCCAAGGGAAAGTGGTGGAAACCCATCAATTGTGACTTTTAATAAAGGCTGAACAATGCCATGCAGGGAACAGTTCTGCACTGCCCCTTGGGTAACAGAACAGTGGCCCTGATTAGAGCACTTAAACACGTGCTTAACTTTGAGTGTGTGCTTAAGTCTTTTTAACTCCAATGGGACTTAAGCACGTGCTTACATGTTTTGCTAAATAGGAATGAATTTCTGCACATACTTAAAGCTAAATCTTTTCTTAAGTAGTTTGCTGAATTAGGCCCTAGATCAGCTATTCAAAATTCTACTCAGGTTGGGAGAATGTGTGTGTGTGTGTGGGGGGGTTGTTTTTTGGAAGGACTAATAAAATGCACACTTTCCTCATGGTCAAGGGTGGGTGATTTGATTGCGTCTGTTCATGACAATTTTGAAAGACTGGACTAGATGAGACCCCATGAGTCTTTTCTGTCTCTTAACTGTATGATTTTAGATTCATGCCAATAAATAAAATGTGATGAGGTGATTTTCATGGCAGCTCCAGTCTCAGGTGGAATGCAATCCAGCACATAGGTGTACTAGCCAGAGCAAGAGATTGGGAGCCTAGAGTTGTCATTTCTACTCCTGGGCACGGCTTACTTCCTTTGTGACCTGGGTAAGTAACTTCATTACTCCATGCCTCAGTTTCCCCATCTATAAAATGGGGATAATGATCTTAGCCTTCCTGGGTTGTGAGGCTGAGTTAACTGATGTTTGTGAACTCTCTTGAGATTATGGGATGGCAAGTGCAGCACAAGTGCACAGCATTGTTGTTCTGAGCTATCATTGTGAAAACTGGCCAGTTCATCTCAGAATTGACTGTATTTGATAAACGTGATCCATCTCAGATGCATAATGCAACGACCGTATGGGGAAGCCCCAGGTTTTGAAAACTGTCTCCTTTCCTTTCAGAAAAGGGGTCCTGGCATTTGGTGGAGGTTGGGTCTCCCATGGTTGGGTGCTTCTTCCCTGCTCCGGGTTGGAGTTCTGTCTTTCTCCCACTTCTGAGTCCTTGATGGCCCCCACCCTTCATTAAGTCATACAAACCAGCCAAACCTGGCCCGCATGGTGCTGCATTCCCATCCGCTCCTGTGCGTCACTACCTGTGGGGAAAATGTGGGGTCTGGATCCCAAAGATGTAAGTATCTGCCCACTCCCTCTGACCCGCCTACCAAATGGAGAGACCAGACCACCGATTCCGTAGGATCCAGGTAAGAGTACTGTAATTTGTGTAGAAACTGCCCGGTGAGAAAGAGAAAGCATTTTAGCTAAACGCTGTTGCTGGTGTTCAACATTTGTTGTTGTTGTGTGATAATTTGTATGAAGCACCTATCCCAGGCAGACATCTCTAGCTGGGGAAGACCACAAAGAGCCTTCAAAGGCATCAACTGAATGCTCTCCCCATGCTGAAATTACATCAGGCAGAGCGTAGCGAGAGATACATTTAAAGATGATTGAATCTTATGGAGTTTTCCCTGTGAGCAGTTCCTAAGGAAGTCTCTTCTGGGAAAAACCTGTGATTGTAGTGAGTGTGACACGGAAGGGGAGGTGCGAATGCTGAGTCCGGATCCCCTTTCTTTTCCAGGAAAGCAGCACCCGTGTTCTTGGAGAGCACCCAAGCGGCTGGAGGGTTGGTCTGTCTGTTGTTTGAGCAGTAGTGAGTTAGGTGTGTATAGGGGATGGGGAGATAAGGCCGGCTTCAGCTCCCATTGCGCTCACTGGCAATACATCTGTTGATTTTTGTGGGAGACATTACCGCACTTCGGAAGAGAGGCTCTGATCTGATGTCTGGTTTTGCTGCTGGGTGAGGAAGGAGAACCAGCGTTTCCTATGCCTCCTAGGACTGGAAGGGTCTTTGCAAACACCCACGGGTGCTGATTCATGCACAGAATTGAGCTGTTGTGTCTCTCGCCTCTTTTTCTTCCAGGTTTCCCTGCTCTCAAGACAACTGACCTCCACCTTCAGGGAAGATTGAGGCATGGGTGGAAGCATCCCAAGGTGAGTGTATGTAGCTGCCTGTCAGATGGACAATGGCTGTCTGAACAGGAAGGGAGCAGTCGATTCCTCTGTCCTGGTTTCCATGAGGAAACTCATCACTTTTAGGAACATTTAATCCCAAGCCCCAGATTTTCTCACCCCTTTGCTAATGGGCTGGATGCTTCTATAGCTGCACTCCAGGCATCCATTGCTAGGGCCTGAATCTCTTCTCACTTACTCCAGTTTCATGCTGGAGTGTCTCTGCCGGCTTCCGCAGAGTGAGATTCACAGTGGTATAAACAGGAGGCCTATTAGGCCCCGAGAGTGCAGCACAGACTTGCTTACTAACCTCCGTGCCCAGGCTGCTCTCCAGCACCCTCTGGATGGTCGTGAAGTGAGGAGGGGGACAATTTGAGGCCCCAGCTGCCTCCGGGTGGACACTTATTTCCCTGTGAGTGGCTGGCACAGCCTGGCTGGCCCCTTCTGTTGCCCAGGTGGGAAAATGATTTTGGTCATGTGACAGGAAGGCAGTTCAGGCCAGGCCTCGGGCTCTGGACACTCCAGCGAGGATGGGCTGGGCGTGCCAGGTGGGACAAAAGCCTGGGAAACTGCAGCTGGACTGAGGAAGCAGCTGCCGGTGAGGGCTGAGGGGACCAAGGCTGGCTGTGGCAGAGAGCAAGGGGCTGTCTGGCACTCTGGGAAGTGGGGCTGAGGACCCCTGACTCAGGAGGAGAGAACTAGCTGAACTTTGAAATGGGTGCCTGGGGCCAGCCGGGTGAAGCCGGTATGAAGTGCCACATGGTTTGGGAAGCAGGGCTGTGGGCTCCCTGGATTAGAGGGAAGGGCTGGGGCCTGGAGAGCCAACATGTGTATGGACTAACTAGACTGGGTCCCCCTCCAGAAGGGCAATGTCATAAAATGATAGGGACTGGGTGTTGTTTTTGAGGAGCTCTGTGAGAGATGCAGAGCCATCCCAGGCCACGAGGGGGTGCTCTGGGGGTGACAGCCCGTTTATAGTGGTTTGTTTTGGTTTCCCTTAGACCTTCACCAATCAACCTAAGCTAAAGTGAAATAAACCTGGTTTATATGGAAATAAGTGTCCGCACAGGGATTTGCACCAATTTAATTAAATTACTTCAGAAATCACACCTTTGGTGAAGCTGGTACAGCTCTGTGAGGAGGCCAGTCCTAAATCAGTTTAGAAATCAATGTAGCTTGATAGCGCCATGCTGACACAACAAGGCCAGAGGGCACAGAGCACTGGGAGGAAGGTGAATTTGTTCTACTCTGCTCTTTATTTCCTCATTGTCCTGAGGCATGCAGGGATAGAGGGCCCCCACTGGCTGAGCTGTCATTGGCCGAGGGAACACAGGGCTGCGACTGAACTCAGGGACGCACAGAAAATCCATTTGCAGAGGCTAAGTCAGCTCTCGAAGGATGTGATCGTGCCGCTCGGTTAGAAAACAACCAGTGGAGCTGTGTGCAGTTCTAGCCTCAGCGGAACAAGAGGATCCTACCTCTGTCACTATAGCAACAGACCGGGATCGCAGGATACCCATGTGTTCCCTGGTCAGTGTTGCTCAACTTCTGCACCAGGGCTGAGCGGAGCTCCTTGAGCTTGCTTGTCCAATGGCTCTGTCATGAGCTTCAGCGGGCACCGGGGCAGGTCTCTTCCAGGAGAGCCACTCCACTGCAGCCCCTTGGGAGGCAGGTGCCTTGGATCACCATTATAAATCACTGCTGTCTTACAAGCGGGCATGCAGGGCAGGGAATGGATGGGTTACTGATTAGCTCCTGGGGGCGAGAAGGGAGGGAGGCATGAAATTCACAGACTTACAGAAACAGCTTTGAAGCAGTGTTCTCTGATTGTAGTTTAGAATCGTGTGGGTGGTGGTGGCTGGGAGACCACAGTGCTGCAGCCTATAAGATACAATCTAAGGGGATTTGTTGTAGCTCTAAGCTTTGGTATAAATAATACAGACCTACTTTTATGATGATTGCTGTTTGTGCTGGTGATAAGCCAGGATGGCAGTGGGGAGATGGGATTGGATGGTGTGGCACTGCAGTCACAGAAATTCAGGGCCTGATTTGCCCCTCATCCTGGTGTAAATCAGGAATCACTCCACTGAACTCCGTGGGGTTTACACTGGTGTAAGTAACAGGAGAATCTGCCCCCTCCCTCCCCCGCATTTGTATTTCAGACACTAGCGAGAAGTAAGCGCCTGTGGTGTATGATTTCTGCTCACTGCTCAGAACTGAGATACAGGCATGGTTGTTTTTAAAAGCAGGGCTTTCCAGTCAGGGGCAGAGTGTGAGTTTCTCTGCCTCTCCGCAGGTCTCAAAGGGCTGTCAGTAGCATATAGAGCCTTTGGGCCTGGTTCTCCTTACAACCTGTGTTGTCATTCACACCTCTGCAACATGGGGGTAAAGGCCACCGTTCTGGTTTGGTAACATCTGACACCCACTGTGCACAGGTGTCGATATCTCTACAAGTAAAGGATGGTGGCGAATCAGATCCTTCAACTGCTAAATCATAAGTTCAAATCTAACCTGGGTGCATAATGTCCAGCAAATTGCTGCTCCACAGCTGTGTGGAAAACAAGTTTGGTGTCCCCAGTCCAGTGTTCAGAGGGTAGGGTCCCCGTCACATCAATCACCCCAACTGGCACCTTGGTGGGGAGTTTGAGTAGAGGCAAAGGGCAGAAGGAGCCACAGGCACTGAACTCCTACAGGTCATGGTTGATGCCCATGGATGTAGGAGCCCGCCCTGCAGATGTCCGTGCGCTCTATGGTGGCCTCCAGAACAGTGAGACTGGCACCTTTCACCAGCACCTAATTCACATGTAAAGCATTTTCAATACATGGGAGGGAGGAGGGTTGGTGAGGCCTGATCCGTGGTTAGAGACAGACTCTGCTCTACAAGACAAGGCCAGGAAGCCAGGCTGTTCTGGGCTCTTCCTGTTTCCTGAGCTATTTTTCATCTGTGCTGAGCAGCAGCGGTGTTTCTTGTGATAAGAGCAGGGGAGGAAAGGGTGTGTGTGTCAGTCAGTCAGTGTTCCCTCAGAAGCCCAGGAGGGCCCAGGCCTCCCTGGATAACTGAGAACCACCAGCCCACAAGAAGTGGGGACAGGGCTGTAAAAGCTGGGATGTACATGAAGCCCCTGGGGGCTTTCCTTGGCAGAGAGGCCGGGTGGGGTGATGTGCTGCCTCTGTGTGGGGATGGAGAGGGTTGGTGCCAGCTTTGGAGCAGCAGAATCACGTGTGAGATGTGGAGGCTCCACATACAGAAGGGATCAGAGGGTAGAGGCCGGACCTGTGCAAGGTGTCTGCTGGGACTGAAGGACAGAGAGCTTGCCATCAGATGAGGCTTTAATAAAAGGAGGTGTGTGTTGGTAGCATGCATTGCATTGTTGTGTGGTCCTGTGGGCCCAGCCCTCATGGAGTAGCCGAGGGCTCTCCCTCTGCAGTAGAAGTTTCCCAACAGACAGCTTTGTGTCTTGGGGGGGTGCGGATCCATTCAGGCAACACCAACAATCTGGTGACACCCATGGTGCTACTGTTTAGCCACTTGACCCCATGGTGCAGCTGCTTGACTTCTTTTCCAGCCTAGGCAGAGTAGCTTGGGGTGGGGGGGTGTAGGAAGCCACCCAAGCATGAGGCCTCCAACTGGAGGCCCTCGCCCCCTTCACCTCCCACCGGAGCTGGGGGTAGAATCGCTGCCCACGCTGCAGGGGAGGAGGCGTCCCCTTACCCCCTGCCACCAAGCAATTTGGGGTGCAGTGTTTTCCTGTAGATTTATCTGTGGGAGGGGGCTGTTCTGGGCGAGCTGCCCGTCCGCTAGAAGGGCCTAGGACAGTGGCTGTGGAACAGTGCAGGACCCCTCGTTACGGGTAGTGTTGCCCTAGCGTCGCCAGAGGGAATGAGTCCCAACTGCAGCCAGGCAGCGCCGGCATCTTCACTGAACACACACTCAGCACAACAAATGCCCCAGAGGAGGCAACTGCTTCATGCCGAGCTGTGGGCGTGGGCTGCTCCCGCTGACGCTGAGCGCCTCCTAAGGAAGCCAATGCGTTGTGGAGATGAGGAGGAGGAAGATTTCATTTTTATTTTTGGTGGGAGTGATAACATGCCTCCAAGCTTTTAATGCTGATTAAATTCAGCTGCAAAAAGAGGTTTTAATTTATAAAAATGAAGAGCACTGGGTAAGTAGCAAATCTGGATTATAACTTCAGGCATATGGGGGAATAGGAGCTGGGCTGTTTGTCTCTCTTCCCCTCCCACACCCCCTAAGCTTGTGTTTTATTTGAACAAGCTGTTTGGTTTATTTTTGGCCTCTGATGATTGGATCTGTGGGGAAGAAAGAGGGAGACCCATCCCTTCTCGATAGGGCTGTGTGGAGTCTCGGCCCTGGTCTGTGCTTTGCTCTCTCACCGCCCTCTTTCATGATGGGTCCCTTTCTGTTCTCCCCCAAGGCGGAAGGGGAGAGGAGGAGGGAATGGGACCCCCCCGAGACCAGAGAAGATGGTTTGAGTTTGGTGAGGAGAAGCTCAGGCTTGCAGAATGTTGGAGTGATATGGCTAAAGCTGACTCCTCTGGAGGGGGCAAAGACCCAGCAGGTGGGTGAGGAGAGGAGGGAAGGTTATTTTCCTTTCGATGTCATTGGAGCTGGGCGAAGACCAGACTTTTTTCAGTCACTAACAGTAGTTCTGAAAAACCAGGGGGAAAATTGTGTTGGGTTGTACTAACCGTTTCCTTTCCATTTTGAATGTTTGCTCACACTTCTCATTCTTCCAAATAAAATTCAAAGCCATTTCAAAATGAAAAGTCCCTTCAGATAAGAAAATCAAAATGTTTCCTTTCGAAATGGTCCAAACCAAATATTTTGATTTTATTTGGAATTTTTTAAAGTTGTTTTTTTTAAGGTGTTTTTTTGTTGTTTTTTTTTTTTGATTTGGCAAAATCAGCACCAAGTCATGAAACATTTTGTTGTGGCCAAATCTGCACTTGTCACCAAAAAAAATGTTTAGGTTGAAAATTTTCACCTAGTGCTGTGTGCAATGGAGTCAGCAGAGAGCTGGAGGAGCAGTGAGGGTCTTGGAACTCTGAAGTGCCGCACACAACCTCCTACCACACCTGCTTGTGCTGCAGCTGATTGGGTTTTTGTATCTCAACAGTCACAAAACAGCTTCAGACAAGTGTGGGTGCATGTCATGGGGTGTGCATGGTGTTTGTGCATGGCATGGACATCTGTGCCAAGAGTGCGTGGTGTGTATTCATAAAGTGCATGTCTGTGTGGTGTTTGTATGTGTGTGGCATGTATGCATAAGGGGGAGGGGCTTATTTTGTGTGTGTGCGCGTGCAGTTGTGCTGTTTGTATGTGTTCAAATGGCAGACGGTTCCCACCACATCTGATTATACTGTTGAACTGGGGTGTAATTCTGCCTCCTACAGAGACACCATAATCCCATAGAGCTGTTCTGCGGATTTGAGGACTCGGGGGTGTTATTAACACTGTTATGCAAGACTTCATTTTGGTAGAGCTTAAGGAAAGGCACCTTTCAGTGCCCCTTTCCCTGGCTGTGTTCAGCTGGTGCTGGTCTCTCCGCTATGGAAGGACCAGCTGGCAGGAATGCCAGCAGCAGGTGAGCAGCTACACAGGTCTAGTTCTCCGGCGGGATGGCCAGCCATTCCCTAATGCATGGCCTTAAATGCCTGTCTCCTAGAGTCAAGATGTGATCTTGGAAGAGTCTTTCCTGGAATGCCGTGATGTGGCTCTAGCCTCTTATTAGATTTCCTTAGAAAAATGCTTCCCCTTTATTAATTCAAGAGAAAGGCTCTAACAAATTATAAGAGATCCATAGACCAGCTTAAACAGCTTTCAGCAGCTCTCTGAATCCGGAAGAATCTATCAAGTGTAGCTGTGTTAAACTACTTAAACACAGGTGTGTGCTAGAACATCTGTTGCAACAATACACAATCTTCTTCTATGCTCAGAGACTTCTAGCCCACAAGGACAATAGTAGTTCATGTGAACTCCAGTTTAGCCTATGTACATAAATTGGTGGTGATTAAGCCTTTAGTCACTGGACTGAAAAAAAGATGTATGTGCACAGCACATATATCTAAGATGGCACATCCCCTCTCAGAGACTAGACCAGTTACTGGCAACTTGGTGGCAGAGGGAGGCTTCAAATAAGAGATAAATGACCCTTTCCCCTTGACACACAGACCACAGTGACCTGGTGTTGCTGGGCTGTCAGGGTCACCCAAGAGTGAATGCTATAGATAGAGTCCTTTGTCCTAAGACCTGCTACTTTGTGGGTGTCAGCATATCTGGGAATGTGTCTCTGTTCTGCACTGTGGACTGCATCCCTGTCTTAGCTTTGGGGGAACCAGAAAGTCAGGAGAGTGAGCCTTGACTGCAGTCTCTGATATTGCGCTTTCATGCTGAAGGACTGGGGAGGTGTTTTTTCTCCCATGCTGACGTTAGTTACTCAGGAGTCCCCCTTTGACACCCTTTGTCAGAGGTAGGGCTGGCCCACGGATATTTCTCATTAGTGCTTTTGGGCAATATTAGGGTGTGGGGCATTATTTAACTTGGCATTTCCTCAGCTTTCATCTGAGGATTTCGGAGCACTCTGTGAACACACTGATTTCCCCTCTCAACACCCCTGTCTTTTTAAAGGGGTGGGAAACTGAGGCACATACCTTTCTCCAAGGTGAATCAGTGGCAGAGCTGGCCATAAAACCCAGGTGTCCTGACTCCCATTTCACTGATCCAGCCATCAGAATACACTTCCCCTCTGCAGGTTTGAGCATGTTAACCTGGCACTTGGTGTGCATGGGCCCTCTGCTGGATGGATTTCTATCATTGGCTGATTGGAACTCCAAGAGATCTTTGCTGCTTTCTGAGTTCATTCCCCAGGATGCAGGAATCAAGGCGGATTAAGAGTCCCTTATCTGATCACATTTATTTCATTATTTGAGTGAAATCCCTCGGTAAATACCTCCTTTCCCCGCTCCTATCCCGTTCGCCCTTCATCAGAATAGAAGGCAAAGAAGAATTGCAGAATTAGGAGAAGTTAATCACAAAAATGGCATTAAAATCACCTAGATGCATCCTTAATCTCTCCTGGCCCAGCTGCACAGAGCCAGGAGGGAGGCTTGGCTGTTGCTGGGAGATGCTAAACAGGCAAAGGATACCAGCAGATTCTGCCTGCCTGCATGGTCCTCCTGCTTAGCGGGAGAGATATGCTCCAGCAATTAACGAGGGATTTCCCAGCAGCCACTAAGTGGAGCTGCAGCTACTTCCTTTGCAACAGCATCACAGCAATAAACCTTGGTGGTGGTTTGACAAATTGGCTCACATGCCATAGTAATTAACATCAAAGGCCATGGATTAGCGCAGCATTTGGGTCCTCAGTATTGTGACACGCATCATACGCAGGGGGCCTGAATAGGAGGCGTTTACATCCAGAGTTTGGAGTCGAATACAATTAGAAATGTCATTGCCCCTCGAGTTACAGTAAGGTCTTGGATCTGCCCTGTGCTCTTGAGGGCATGAACACAAAGACATTGCTAATACACCTGGTGCTTGGACAGGAACCTCCCCAGGGACCTTCAAGACGTACAGAGTGGGTTTGATTTTCTGTGGCCTTCAGATTCTGGGCTGTTACTGGAGCGAAACAGCTCCCAGCACATGTTACAGCAGCTCCCTGCTTATGGGCAGCAGCACAACATGGGACATGTATAGCCCCCAGGTAGGGCCCTCCCACCTCTAACACCCCCCCACACCCCCCATGCCAGGGCTTGGCAGCGTGTAGGGCTGTGTGCCTGCATTGGGGCATTTTCCCTGGGCCACTTCCAGGCCCCTACATGGCACTGGAGCAAGGGAAGGACAGAACTTGGTCCAATACATCCACTGATGCACTGGCTTGCAGTTCGTTCCTGAGGGCAGTTTCAGGCATTGGTTTTCACCGGTACAGCCCCTTATGGTTTAGGCCCTGGCTCCCTTAGAGGTGTCCCTCTGTATTTGTGCTGAAGTCTGCGGGTGCACTTGAGCTCACAGCCCCCACCCGAGCTTCCTCCCTGAAAGGCAGGCCCTGTGCTCTGCCCAGCAGCTCCCCACCCTAGCCTGCAGCCCTTGAAGGCACGCTGCCGTGCCCTGCTATTGAGAGACGCCTGTCCATGAAAGGAGAGTTCGGGTTTGCAGAAGCCCTTTCAGGCATGGGGATTTTTATAGGGGGTTGACTTTAACTGATGGGGTGTTGCTCCGAGATCCTGTTTAGCGAGATTTAGAAGCAATTTCAGATAGATGCCTTGACCCTCAGAAACTCCCCTGCTCCTCCAGACACCCCACACACCGACCCTTCCACACACATGGACATTACTTGATAGCGGGGAGCAAACATGGAGAAACTCCCTCTTTTCATGCTGCTTATCCTCTTCATCGGGTCCTAGCCTGCATTCCTTGCACAACCAAGGATCCCACTGAAATCAGCAGTGAACAAGGGCTGCAGGATCAGACCCACAGGATTAATTCAAATAAAATAGTGGGGAAGAAAAGCTCAGATAACTGCAAATAGATGATGGACGTAAACTAAACGTTCTCCTTGAGACACGGGTGCATTGTCCTTATACTGCCTCCATGACCCTGCCTGGCAGAGCAGCAGTGAAAGCGTTTTCCTTGACAGTTTGTTTAGGAATTAGCTTCTTGCACATCTGGCTGCAGAGGTCAGCTGCAAAAAGACATGATCCGGTTAGTGCTGATTCCCCAGCCTTGTTGAGATTTTGACCTTGAAGCTGCCAGGCTTGTTATTTTTAAAAGGGTTTTTGCGGTGTGTGTGATTTTGTTTTAACCCAATTGCTAAAGACGTACAACGGCAGCATATTACCACGTCGGTTTCGTGTCCGGCACACATGGGGGGTTACATAAAGCAGATTAATGGGATAGCAGGAACAGAAAGAAATACGTTGGGCCATGTGATGAGAGTTGCGTAGGAAGGGATGCGGCAGGAGGAGCCCGTCAGGTACCAGATCAAAAATATGGCTGGTCTGATGGTTTGGATGATCTGAGTTGAGCCAAAGCAGTTCCTGGAAGTATTCAGCTATTCCTCTACATTCCTTGTTTCAGGATGTTTCATATATTCTTTTCTCTTGCTCCTAAATCAGCGTGAGGTCATGTGTGCTTGGCTGATTTCTCTAAAGCCCTTCCAGAGCTGAATCAGAACCAGGCTAGATGTGAACAGAGAATTTCAGTCTGCAGGGCCCTCAGCCCAGGAGCATTGAATTAGTCCATTTATTATATACTTCAAACAGGAGAAATAATATGAACTCTTCCATTTTCAACTTCCCTGAGTTTGGTTGGTAGGGTGGGGGCAGAATGGGAGGCACAAGCTAGAGAGCGGGCAGGGAAGCTTTATATTTTGGATCCTGGTGACCTAATCTACCAACCTCCTGTTTCCACCCTCCTGCTAAAACAAGTCACTACAATATGTCTAGCACTCAGAGAGCTCAGCAGCTCTCACCTGGGGAGGTGCCTCTCTACTGCTTTGGGAAGGTGCGGCTGGAGTCTGACCCGGAAGTGTCTAGATCAGAAAAGGAATTTGGAGGGGAAAGATTTGTACGGTTCACAAGATTTCCGGTGTTTGTTTGGTTTTTTTCAGTCTCCTGTAACAACAACGCCAGCTGCTCAGCTTCCTTTCTAGATAAACTTCTTCCTGTTACCCAGCATGCTTATTATCTACTACAGACAGACTGGCAAGAGTAACCGGAAAACTGATACCTTATCTCTACCTCTGAAGGAGCTTATTGAGGAGTTGGAATGTGTTGCAATGGTAATTGATTGTATAAATACAAGTGATATAATATATATATATATGGATATGAGGCTACACCTTTGACAGAGACAGCACCTGCTAGACAGGAACCAGGCTGTAGGCACCAGGGTTTGTGCCTACAAAAAACCCACCATTTAAAATCAGAGTCAGAAAAGCAGCGGCTCAGGCTTAGCAGCTGATTGGGGATTGGCAATCAGGACTCCTGGTTTCTATTCCCAGTTCTGCCACTGCCTTGCTGTGTTGTTAGCCAAGTCTTGACCCCTTTGGGCCTGGGTTTCCCCATCTGTGGAAAAGGATTCACCATACATACCTGCCTTGCAAAGGATGTTATGAGGATGAATTAGTTTGTTTGAGTGGGGGTTTTCCATGAAATGTCTTTAGTCTGGGCGTGGATTTAGAACAAGGTAATATGTAAACACAACAATAAGAGTAAATAGGATTTTCAAGCTAATAGACTAGTTGAAATGAATGGACTCAGCAGTGAAGGCAGGCTGTGAGAGCTGAACCAGAACTGATGAGTGACCGGAGTCAAGCAGTGCTGCAGCACTTCGCTCATTTCCCTCTTGGTAAGTTACAGACATGACTGTAGCAGTTGCAGTAGCCCTGTCTTGGTGGTGATGAAAGAGGAAGGAACAGAACAAGCCAGCTTGGCAGGGGGGATTAGGTTAACAGCTGCTGGAGAGGGGCGGGGGTGGGGGTGGGGGTGTCTATTTTGGTCCTGTTCTGGTTGGGGAAAATAGACAAGAGGCACTTGTGAAATGTCGGCTCTTGGGGTCAGCCTTGAGGAGGAACCTGATAAATAATCAGCACTTCCACTTGCCTGCAATTTAGAAAGCTGGGGAAGGTGCAGAGATGGAGCTGGGTGAGCCTGGATCAGCCAGGCAAGGTAATTCCAAATGGCCAAGGGAGCAAGAAGCCCTTTTGCCCAGGTCACTTTCTAGGGCCGTCATTCAGTTGTGCTGCCCAGCTGCAGCTGTTAGGACTGCATTGTCTTTGACCGTATCTGGACCAACTAGTAAGGAGACTTGGATATTGACTGTAACGTTGCTATCTGACTGTAACTGCTACTGTGACCCTACCTGTACTAGTAAGTCACCCTGCCTACGTGTGCAATATACCAGCACTTGAGACTTCCACCATACTGACTCTAGAGACTAAGGCCCACATCTTCAAAGGTCTTATGCTCTTAACTTTCATTGGGAGTTAGGAGCTTAAATACCTTTGAGGATCTGGATCTGTGACTAGAACTGCTCTTCTGCCTATACTTGCACTCTCATTGTAGTTGCCAGAGTAACAGTGCCTTGAAAAGATACTGCTACTACTGATGACGACTGGATCTGCAAAATAATCTGTTCCACATCATTGGCATAGGAATTTCCAAACCAGATCAGACTCTGGCTCTCATAGTTCAGTAATCGTGTCTCTGACAGTGGCCAGCACCAGCAGTTTCAGAGGGAGGTGCAAGAAACCTTGCAGTCAACTGATAGGGGATAATCTACCGCACATGAAGGTCTCATCCTACTCCCTAACAGGGCCTGTTTTAAACCCTGAAGTTTGAGGCTTTATATCTTTTCCAACACTCTCGTTTTGCATTAACAATTAAAACCCCGGCTGTTTCTGCTATCTCTGTGAACATCTGAACCGTCTCTGAATCATGCTAAATTCTTGGCCTCAGTGACATCTTGTGGCAATGAGTTCCAGAGTCTAATTACATGAGTACTAGATCCCTGACCACTTCTGATGATGTATGTGTCACCACAGGGGGATTATGGTCATATGGACCAGGCGTGACAGCTGCTAACACAAACACCTAAAGCCAGCAGCACTTATTTCTGCCCGCCACTGTAATCTGATCACTTCTGGGATGGGGTTGCGAAGTGAGGGTGTTGAGTAGGGGCTAGCTGCCACCAATGATCTCTATCTTGTTGACAGCCTCAGTGGAGTCTAATGATTGAACAGGCCATGGAGGCTGAATTCCCCCAGCAGAAGGTAGAAGCACATTAGCAGGGCAATGTGCCATACATTGATACCTGTGGATAAAGGGAAGGCTTCAGTTTGCAGGGCTGTCAATCCTGCTGCTTTTGCCAGCGCTATATTCACTTAAGAGTTGGGAGGGAAAGCAATGCATTACTGTAATCAATTCTGCAAGCCAGCTTGCCTGTCCGTGGACCAGCTGTAGCTATATTTGCTTAGCAGCTTTGTTCCTTTATTGGCTATTGTTTTTGGAGGCTTTCCAGTCCACTGGAGATTGGGATAAACCCTTGTGCTGTTTCCACCACTTGTATTCCTGTAAGCAGACATCGCTCCCTGGATCAGGACAGAGCAGCCTCTGCGCCTGGCTGGCTGGGGAAGGGCACCGTGCAGCCCAGCTCTGGCACGGCATCACAGTTCTCTCCGTCAGTGTTTTAAGAAAAAAAAAATGTGAAGGAGTGTTAAAAATCTAACCAATCCACCCGGCATCTGCATCTTGTGATCCTGAAACCCAAGAGCCTCCCTGACTCAGCAGGTTAATAATAACCCCCTGGCTGTCTTCCCAGGGCAGCGACTGCCAGCCCCAGCTTCTCCTTCCTCTCCTCTGGGACAAGGCAATGCATACGCCAGGCAAGGTTAGAGGTTCCTGCCCACCTCCAGGCCCCTGGGCGTTGTAGTGTAGCCAGTGGGCTGCTGGCTTTCCAGCGCTGCACGGGCCGAGCCCTAGCGGATGTGTGTGGTGGCACGAGTTATTGGAGGCTTTGCTAGTCAGGGCTCCAGAGAAGATTTGAGGGTCCATCTGTGCCCAGCAACCCTAATGAGGAGTCACTCTTGAAATTCATAGCACCAGGATCTGTGCCTGTGAGAACACTGTGCAGCCCAACCCACTGCTTTGGGACCTAAGGGGTTTTGGCTAGTGAGGTCACAGGAGCAGAACAGGGTTCTTGGGCCCCTGGGTCTCCCCTCCTCTGTCTCTGTGCATCCCCTTGCAGGCAGGGCCATCTCTAGCCATTTTGGTGCCCTACGCAGCCCCCTAGCCTCCGTGGGGGGGAGCTGACCCCAGGCCTCCACGGGAGGGGGCAGGGGGGAACCTCCCCCTGTCTCCAGCCCGCTCTGCTCCCCTGGCTCCCAGCCTTGGGGGGGCAGAGGGGAACCGGGGGGCGAAGCAGGCTGGGGCTGGGTTGCTCCACTTACCAGGTGGTGAGTGCAGGCCTGACCCCTGCAGCAGTCCTCAGGGGAGTGGGGGTGGGGCTGGGGCGGAGCAGGGGCGGGGGTAGGGCGGACAGGGTGGGGGCTTTGGGGAAGGGGTGGGGTGGGGCTCGGGCGGGGACCATGGGGAAGAGGCGGAGCAGGGGCTGGAACCAGCACACAGCTGTGCAGGGCAGCAGGAAAGGTGGTACCCCAAATTTCCTGGTGCCCTACGCAGCTGCATACTTTGCATATGAGTAGGGACAGCCCTGCTTGCAGGGCCTTGCTGTGTTCGTGCCCCTCACACCCTCCCTTTGTATCTGTGACCAGGAGAACAAGACAGGCAAATCTTAGGCCCTGGTGCAGGCATGACCCTGTTGTTACCCGTGTGAACCTGGCAGGAGGGGATGTTCTTAACAAGACCAAAGCAACAAAGACCAAAAAGCCCTGGCTCTACTCCTCCAGCTGTGGGGAGATGACGTAACCTGGGGTTGGGATACTCTGGCTCTAAGCCCCAGGTGAACACAGTCTACTGAGGCACCTGTATTCCCCAGGTAAGTATTGTACTGGGGGTTGTCACTAACAGCCTCACCGATTTCTTGGCCTATAGAAATATGGCTATATCCTAGGGAAGCCCATTGCCAGCCTGTGCCTCCAGTTTGCACCCACGCTTTGCCCATTTTCAGGTGACATGGACTCCAGTGAATCAGGTCCTATCTACAGGGCACAGAGACCCAGTTACCCCATCATCGCATTCATGGGCAGACAGCACCGTTCAGCCTGGCAGTGAAGAGCACATTGTGATCAGGCCCCAGCCCTGTGTTAAGGACTTTGGCTTTGAAGGGCTGCAGCATGATTTGGTACCGTGGGTCAGTCTGGTCCAGGCAGCAGGAGAGCCCATCCTGTTGGTCCCAAGCTCCCTCGACCCATTGGATTTGAATAGCAAAGAGGAAGCCTGGCTTGTGCCTGGTTACACAACCATCCTAGCAGCTGGAGCTCTGATTTCTTTTCTTCCCCTTTTCTGTTTTGCCCTCCCCGCTCTGCGTTCCTCTTTTCTGCTCTCCCTCTAAGTATTTTACAACATGAGGGCAGGAGGGGGGGGCAGGAGCTTAGGCTGCAAACCACAAACAGGAAAGGAACAGTAACCTCCTCCTAACCCCTTACGCAACGGAGATGAGGTCTGCACCATCTCCAGTACCTGACGGAGGGCATTATTAGTCACATGCGGCTAGGAATAGAGCCCAAATCTCCTCACGCTCTCCCCTCCCAAGCTGTCAAGGTTCCTTCCCCACTCTGAACTATAGGGTACAGATGTGGGGACCTGCATGAAAAAACCCCTAAGCTTATTTTTACCAGCTTAGATTAAAACTTCCCCAAGGTACAAACTATTTTACCTTTCACCCCTGGACTTTATTGCTGCCACCACCAAGCGTCTAACAAATATAGAACAGGGAAAGAGCCTGCTTGGAAACATCTTTCCCCCCAAAATCCTCCCAAACTCTACACTCCCTTTCCTGGGGAAGGCTTGATAAAAATCCTCACCAATTTACATAGGTGAACACAGGCCCAAACCCTTAGATCTTAAGAACAATGAAAAAGCGATCGGGTTCTTAAACGAAGAATTTTAATAGAAGAAAAAGTAAAAGAATCACCTCTATAAAATCAGGATGGTAAATACCTTATAGGGTAATCAGATTCAAAACATAGAGAATCCCTCTAGGAAAAACCTTAAGTTACAAAAACAGGAATATACATTCCATTCAGCACAACTTATTTTATCAGCCATTTAAACAAAACAGAATCTAACGCACATCTAACTAGATTGCTTATTAACCCTTTACAGGAGTTCTGACCTGCATTCCTGCTCTGGTCCCAGCAAAGGCAACACACAGAGAGAACCTTTGTTTCTCCACCCCCTCCAGGTTTGAAAGTAACTTGTCTCCTCATTGGTCATTTTGGTTAGGTGCCAGCGAGGTTATCCTAGCTTCTTAACCCTTTACAGGTGAAAGGGTTTTTCCTCTGGCCAGGAGGGATTTAAAGGTGTTTACCCTTCCCTTTATATTTGTGACACAAACACAATGCCCTTTCCAGCCCAGCAAGCCCGTGCAGGCTGCTGTACCACTCTGCAATGTTCCGGCTGTTTGCTGCGCTCTGCTTTCTGAAGAGGGGACCTCTTGGCCACAGCAGATGTTCCCAGCAGCCATTGCTCATGGGGATTGTTTAGACTCTCAGTGAGCCTCATGCCCCCTTTTGTTTCCTGACCCTCCCCTGTTCCTTTCCTTTAGTTTCTGATTCTCAGCCTCCCGCCCCCCCCCCCAACCCACTTCCCTGTGGTTGGGGCAGGTGCAGGGGAAGAGGGCAACAGTGGGTTTTAAGTCCCCTTTGTGCTGCCTGTATTCTGGGGCCTGAGCAGCCCCCAATGAAGTTAGAGCAGCTCCAGGGCTGCTCCAATTTATCTCCTGTCTCTGCCCCATGGGCTTGTGAGCACAGCAGATCCCAAACGCAATGTGTTCTGGCCTCAGCCTTGACATGACTGGAGCAGGGCTTACACCAGCTCTACATTGCCTGTACTAAGGTAATTTCTTCACCTATAGGGCCTCTTTACAGTAACAGCGTGGTGTAAGGGGGCCTTACAATGACCGAGAATCCGACCCAATAGCTTCGTCCTGCCCTTCTGCTCCCCTGCTTCTCTTCTGCCTCCCTGTCTTGCTATTCCTGCCACATCTTCCCCAGTCTCTCTCAGCTTCCCTTCCTCTTCCCTCTCGCATCTGTCTGCTCCCAGTTTCCCTTTCCTCCTCCTCCCTACCCCTTGGGCACTGCCCCCGCTCTCTGCCTCGCTGTTCTGCTTTTCTCTCCTTCTCCTGGGCCTCTCTAGGACAGGATTTCCCAGAACACTGACTCAGTCCTAAGGTGAGCAAAGGGTCTTTGGTGCCCTCACACTAGCCATTTCAACGGCTCCCTCCTCCAAGCCAGAAATCCCTGGAGATACCACTTCACTGACTCATGGGGTATCCCCTCAGGCACTCTGGTATTTGAAGCTGTGGCCGGGTATCTGAGGCTAGCTGAGGTAGGTGCTTTTCGGCAGTGTCTACTGCTCCCATGCACTGCTGCAGACCCCCCACAAATGCCACCATGCTGATGTGGTTATAGAGAGGCTTCCCCTCGGAAAGGGAGGGTGGGAGGCTGTGCCACACCATGATGTGAACATAAAAATCCTCAAGGCAGGCAAGCCCCATGTGGGTCTAGTAGCTGTAGCATGTTTGGCTACATTTAGACGATAATGCAAACCCCAGAATGCTCTACAGAGTGTGAAGCGGCAGGGATGGGGGTTACAGTCTCGAGCACTTGCCTCTCCCTTCGACTTCAGCTAGAATTCTGGAAAATAGGTGCAAACCCAGTGGCACTTTGGGAAACACTGACTCCATTGGCTGGGCTTCTGGGTAGTGTTTACCTGTGGAGATGGACATAAAAGCCTTTCCTTCACGCCTATCCTCCAGAAATCAACACCCTACACCAGTGGTTTTCAACCTTTTTTTTGGTTGTGAACCCCTAACATATTTTGAATGGAGGTGTGGACCCCTTTGGAAATTTTAGACTGGGGTCTACAGACCATGGGCTGAAAACAACTGTTCTATGGTAACGACAACCTTCCACAGACTCTTTAGACATAGTCCGCGGACAACCACAGGTTGAAAAACCACTGTGCCAGATCCAGCCCTGATGGCTAATGATGCAGGCTGAACTGCTAACTTTCTGGGTTATTTTGTGTGCTCTTAGGATGTGATCCCAGCCACCTCTTTATGGATGGTTTTTGTCACACAGTACCCTCTGGTGGGGAAAGTGTGCACATGTCACATAAATAGACACTAGGTATCCAAATCCCACATCCGTTGATGTGACATCTCTTGGAAATGGTGTATTAAGGTGTATTTATTGATGACTTTAACAAAAATGTGTACATCATATTTTCTCTCATATACACACAAATTATATGTATTGGGCTGCATCCTTGACCCCCCTCTTTCATGTGTCACTTGTCTTTCTAGAGGGGGAGTTCATCCCTGCACTGTTGTCAGAACATGGCCATCAGGGAGCCATTGCATCTCTCCACTTCCAAGGTTGGCGGGGGTAGGTCAGCCTCAGGCTCAATTTAGGGCAGCCCTGAAAGTTACCCTAAATTGCACCCCAGCTGCAGAGTGCAGAATAGCTGGGGCATAAGAATGTTCTGGCCATTCCCCCTAGAGCCCTTATGGCAGAGGAGGGGGCAGAGCTGGCTCTGCAGCTCCCACAGAAGCCCTTTTGTGCCCAGATTATTCCTTGTTGGTCCTAGGCAGCTGCCATGCAGCCCCTTTATGCCAGTGCCAAAGGGGCTGCAGGGCAATAGTGAATCTTACCCTTAGATTGTAAGCTCCTTAGGGCAGAGACTGTTTTTGTGGCTGTATACAACTGGGAGTATCAGCAGGCACGATCTTTAGAGATTGCATTAATTAAGGAAACACTGAGTTTGGAACAGAAGCTTACTTCTCACTTTATTAAAAGTGGACAGGTTGTGTGTCATGGTACAAAACTACGGCTTCAAGCATTCCTTTTTAAAACATTTACAAAAAATTACTTACAAATCTGAAAGTTCCAAACAAAGATCTTTGCCTTGGGTTTCCTGAAGTGAGTTCTGTACATCAGTCTTGTCCTTGTGTACATGTAAAATCACATGCTGTCTGAGGTGTGATTGCCTACTTGAGGCCATGATTTACTATGATGTAGAACACTGAAATGATGCTCAGCTTCACCCCTTTGGAAAGCAGCCAGCGTTCACGCTGGCTGAGTGAACTGAGATATTTCTGTATGGACTTCAGTGATCTTTCTGTAAGCTGACAGCTGGCTTGCGAGAGATGAGGCTGAGTAATCAGTTGATCATGGTTGAACTTGAAAGCCTACACCTGAAGGAAGTCTTGAACTTTTGTTTCTATTGCATTTGGAGTTATGAGAGTTTCAAGATTTTGAATAATTTTGTAGCCTTTTTGTTCACATCTTGATTGAATACTGGCCATTGTAAAATCAGTTACTTATAAAATTCCTTTGCTGAATTTGGGAAACAGGGTTCATGTGTCCTTATTTACATTTTCTTGGGAACTTGTCCCTGGAAGCTCAGGCATTCCATCTATCTCCAACTTTACTGGTGGATTTGCTCCCAGAATAAGTCATAGCTTTTATCTGATTGGATGGATTGAACTAAACTAAGTGTTGTTTTCATACTAGATTGGCCTTCTGTTGATTAAATGTCTGACCTTTGCAGAGTTTCAGAAAGTTTCTCTATCATGTTTAGGACTTTCTGACCTAGTTCAAATACCAAACAGGTAGCTAAACTTTTCCATTTGAGCTGCTATGTCAACGATTTAAGATCTTATTTCAGTATCTTTTTTGTTGCATCCTTCACAACTTCCCAAGTTGCACACAATCAAGGTAGGTCTCAGAAACTGAAGCCAATGCTTTTTCTTGGAGAGTCCATCTTCTTGGACAGAGGACACAGATACCTAGTGGTGTATTTAACATTTCATGTTTTGTCCTGAAATATTGCAATTGTTTGGGTGATTTATTTATATTTTTTGTAAGCAGTTCCAAGAATATCTCTTAGAAAAGCATTTTGAATAGTGTCCTGCCATGCCAAATTCAAAGCATGTCCAAAGCAATGAGTATATGTAGCTTGGGGTTCCCTCTGGTGCACTCTGCTTGCTACACTTGATACTCAGCTAAGCTTCACAGTCATAGCATTGCCTGTGACAGTTGTTATTCCCCAGAGTTAGACACAATGATATATAGCTAATTACTGATATGATTACCTCAGTGGATGTACAGGCCATATTGTTCATGAAGAGTTGATTGTACAAGCCATTTGTGTCATCACCCACATAACAGGCAAAAGCCAATTGCTTTTTGTTGAAGAATGTTATTTAATTTACCATAATTGTATAGCCTTGATCCTTGTATAGCACTTCCCAGAAACTCCCTCAGAAATCCCCCTCAATGCCATTGAGACACAATTTCCATTGTTTCATTTTGAATAACTGGACTTGTGAATTTCTCTTCACTCTTTTTCAGCTACTTTGAAGTATCGATCATAATCTGCGGCAAACAAAGCAGATTAATAAAGTTGCAGTCAACCTCTCCACTTAAAGGTATATTTTCAGCTCGTTCAGTATAATGGCCTCTCAGTGCAAGTCCTTGGCTGGCAAGACATGTACTACTATAATTTTCATTAGGATCTTCCTGTTTTCTTCTGAGAGAACTGAAAACTTAGCATGTCACCAGCATTCTTTGTGGTCATTTGACACACTTCAGCTGCTTTGTGGCGACACAGGGACGCTTGGTGCCTCTCAAATTTGTCTCGAGTCTTTTTCCAAGTAGGAAATTCAGACTCAGTGACAGTTTCACCTGCGCACTTAGTCAAAAGTATTTTGCATCTAAAAGGCGTACAACAGACGCAACAAAGTGCTTTATCGCTAGCTTCAAAATAATGGAGCTGTTGATAGTCCTCAACCAGGACGAGCAGGAAAAATGGCCCCTGTTTTCTAACATGAGGAAAGACTTGTGTCATGAAGTGGTTGACCAGGTGTCTCAGAAGTACCAACAGTATCAGGTAACTGGCATTTGGTTCTTGTTGAGGGGGGTGAAAGAGAGAGGTCAGGGCTATAACTGCAGGAGTAGATTCACTTGTTGGAAGCGTAGTAGCGTCCTCCTGTTTAATCAGCCATGTTCCAAGTGATTTCATGTTAGCATCTTGAAAATGGACCCTTGGGTTTTGTGCTTTGCTCAGTCACTGCTCACTTAGGAAGAATGGTGTGGGGTTGCAGAATTAAAAAACATACTCTGGCAACCTCAAACATTGAGCTGCCTTCTTGGTTTTATACAGTTGCTTTCTTTATAAGGCAGTCTAGAATGTCGTAGAGTGAAGAAAGGGAACAGCCAACAACTGATCTGTGGTTTACACTGGGAAATAATTGCTTTTATCTTCTGCTTTTGTAACTGTAACATGCTGTAGGGGATACGCAGAGTTGGGAGCCACTGTGTTACCCTTCTGCCTCAGCAAGCATGTGCTTTGCTGGAGAGTAGATTAGGTGTTAGCTCCCTGCCATGCCAATCTGTCTTTCTCGTCAACAAACTCCTCATGCCTCTCACAGCCCAAACCTTGCCTAGTAGTTAACAGTTGTGAATTCCAGTCCTGAGCTCCTCAGAGATGTTTCTGGTCATTCACAGGAGGTATTGAGTTTGCTGCTCTTTTAAAGAGTCAGTACATTACCGCTTATTAACTTAACTTGGGTAAATACACACTTCCCTTCAAGCACAGCACTGAATTGGTTTATAGTCAAAAATAAAACAAGTTTATTAACAGAGGGACATAGGCTAAAGCAATGGTTCTCAACCTTTATTCATTTGTGGACCCGTAAAAATTGTCAAATGGAGGTGCAGACCCTTTTGCAAATCTTAGACATAATCTGTGGACCACAGGTTGAGAACCACTGGGCTAAGGGATACCGAGTAGCAGGAGTAAAGGTAGAAATAGTTACAAACAAAAGTGAAAACACACATCTCACTGACTAAAACAACCTCACAAGATGCAATCTGTGGTTAAGATGGTTTCTCTCACCCCCAGTCTCCTTTCCAGCCTGGCCAGGATCCATCAGAGATCAGGTCACTTGGTTCCTTTGTTTCCTAAGGTGAAGGATCAAGATGGAGTCTCTCTCTGTTCCTTATATCTCCAAAGGGAATGTCTTTGTCCTACAAGTCAGGAAGCCCTCTTGGGTGCTCAGGTTGGCTCTGCTTGCTGTGTCCCCCAGGGAGCTGACCCCATGTCAATTTTGAAGTCTCCTGTGATTTTACAATGCCCATGTCTTTCCTACAACCGTCAAGGCAAATGAATTGTTCATTGTCCGTATCTCCAGTCACATCTGGCTCAGTTAGCCTGTAAGCCAGAGATGTTTGCCTTCCCCTTTGTCTTGAAAAAAACTGATATGCCTCTTTTGTCTGTTTACAGTCTCCAAAACATAATATCAATGAGTATTAATAATTTCATCTACAATGTTTTTACAAACATTTCACAAGGATATGAATGACCAGTGTGGTATTCAGAGTAACAGCCGTGTTAGTCTGTAAGGTGTCACAAGTACTCCTTTCCAGTGTGGTATTAGTTTTATAATGATTCATTACACGACACCTTTCAGATATAAATTATAATAACAGGGAGTTGGGGTACACTGAGCTGGTCAGCCCAGCTGAAACTCACTGCTACATATGAGCCCCTTGCCTTCTGGCATAGGGATGCTCTTCAGGTCACAGTGACTCCCCTGGTTCATCTCTCACCCAGTGACTTCAGCAAGGAGAAGATTACAAATCAGGTGGCAGCTGGAGGCCCTTTGACTCCCAAACACGATGGAATTGGGGTCAGAGGTTGCCAAAGGACAGCCAAAAAATTCTGGACTCCATGATGCCTCGTCTCCCCCTCCCCCATGTGAAAAGAGCACATAGAACTTCCCATTCTCTGGCACATCAGGACACCCTGGGAGTCAGCCCCAGAGGAGTCCAGTTGGCTGGACTCATCCCAGGTCTCTCTAGAGACAGGGGATCAGAAGTCGTCCTGCACAGAAAGAGAGAAGGTGGGAAACAACCAACCTGACTAAAGAAAGAGCAGGAGAAGCACAGGCAGCTGGGCCTCACCCAGACATGCAGAATTCCCCTTCACAAGAAGAGGAGACCTTGCTTGATGAGTCATTTCCAAGCTAGGAAAGAAAGGAGCCAGAGCCTGCTGCAGGGGAGACCTTCAACTCAACCCTGGTTACCAAGAGCCAGCAGCATGCCGTCTGTGTATGCAAAGCATGCATTGCATGCCCAAGAATTCAAAAACTTGGTCCATCCGAGTGGCCAATGAGCTGGAGCTGGCCCATAGGACAGTGCATATGAAATTTTTCAAGTTGCTTGATGTGTCTGCAATAAACTGACCCCACCACCGTATAAAAGGGATGGTATCACTGCTGCATTGTGTATCATCAGTTTTGTTGGCCGTTTGATGGTATACAGGTTGAGTATCGTACGGTGAAATCACCAAAAGCCAGGGTTGCCTTTCATATTCTGTTTGATATTTTTCGATCCAGAAAATCGTCACTTGAGATGGTACTGTCATGATATGTTAAGTGATTGTTGATCTTTAATTTATACCATTGATGATGATGATGGCTCAGTGGTAATGGTTAATGGGGCTGGTTGGAGGAGGACTTCATTTTTTTCCCCCAGGCTGATAGTGAGTCCATTTCTTTCTTTTTGTCTCCGCCCATCTTCCTCTCCCTGGGATGGCAAAGTAAACACAATCTCACTCACTTGCCTCTGAGAACCTATGAAGGATAAGCTCACTTTTACTGAGTAAATAGAGCTCAATCATCTGCAAAAAAACAGTTTCACGTACGAGTTCCTCAAAGACTTTTGTCTTTGCAGTAAGCCTCTGGGACGGAACAGTTTTTCATCCGTTCTATATATTATGTAGATGCCCTTTTGAAGGTGGTCAGTTGCATTATTCAGAATGGGTGTGAAGAAGAGACCAAAAAGGATCAGTGCCAACCCACAGCCTTGTTTCACCCTATTAGATATGGGAGTTGGTTTAGGGAGGCTACCATCTGAGAGTACTTGACCAGGCATGTCTTTGTGGAATTGATGTATGGGGTGTAGAAGCAGAGGTAGTACCTCTGAAAGTCACGACTGCACTCTTTTGAGTGGTTCTTCCAGTCTTCACTTCACACCCAGCTTTCATCTTACCAGTACCACACTGTCTCAGCAGTGGCCCTGACATTTCTGACCGCTACATAAGAGTGGATGGATGAGCAATGAGTTTAAGTGCTGTGGCAGAGGAGGACACTATATAAATGAATGTATTATGTTTTGCTTGTTTATTTCGCCGCCTTGAACTCTACACTGGGGTTTATTAATTGGCATTTATATTCCCAGGCCTTGAAATGTTTCCTTGGAGATGAACAGTAGACCTTTGGAGAATTGCTTATTATAGTATCAGGTGTGCATGAAAGTGAGTACATTCTAGTGCAGCCCAAGTGAGTCACTCTTCTAAAGTTTGGGTGCTGGTGACTGCAATAGTGATCACAGAGTGATGGCTCTAAGAGGGACACTGATGTTACAAAGTGCAGAGTTGTGGGCTTTGCTTATTTTTTATAATGTGACATCAATATGTTATGACATTAAGTAACACGAGGTGTTTCGTTCCTCTCTTCCTCATCAATCAGCTAATGTTGGCCTTGATTCTGCAAAAGCCCTTGCTCTGCGCACAGCTGGGCATGCAAATGTGAGCAGATGCTACATGTGCCCACACTAAGGCTAAGCACTCTGTACTGAGCATTCGTGAATCTCAAGACCTGACACTTCCACTCTCTTACTCATAAGAGTCCAGGGTAAAAAGGGCAGGGAGAGGGTAGGGAACAGGCATGGATTTAAGAACAATCCTCATCCTATTAAGAGGTATTTAGTAGGGATGTCAATTAATCACAGTTAACTCACGTGCAATCGCACTGTTAAACAATAGAATACCAATCTAAATTTATTAAATATTTGTGGATGTTTTTCTGCATTTTCAAATATATTGATTTCTATTACAACACAGAATACAAAGTGTACACTGCTTACTTTATATTATATTTATTACAAATATTTGCACTGTAATAATGATAAAAGAAATGGCATTTTTCAATTCACCTCATACAAGTACTGTAGTGTGATCTCTTTATCACGAAAGTGTAACTTACAAATGTAGTTTTTTTTGTTACTCAAAAACAAAACAATGTAAAACTTTAGAGCCTATTAGTCCTACTTCTTGTTCAGCCAATTGCTAAGACAAACAAGTTTGTTGACATTCACAGGAGATAATGCTGCCTGCTTCTTATTTACAATGTCACCTGAAAGTGAGAACAGGTGTTCACCTGGCATTTTTGTGGTCAGCATTGCAAGGTATTTATATGCCAGGTATGCAAAATATCCATATGCCCCTTCATGCTTCAGCCACCATTCTAGAGGACATGCTTCCATGCTGATGACGCTCATTAAAATATAATGCGTTAATAAAATTTGCAACTGAACTCCTTGGGGGAGAACTGTACGTCTCCTGTTCTGTTTTACCCGCATTCTGCAATATCTATTTCATGTTATAGTAGTCTTGGATGATGGCCCAGCACATGTTTGTTTTAAGAACACTTTCACTGCAGATTTGTCAAAATGCAAAGAAGGTACCAATGTGAGATTTCTAAAAATAGCTATAACACTCGACCCAAGATTTAAGAATCTGAAGTGCCGTCCAAAATCTGAGAGGGACGAGGTATGGAGCATGCTTTCAGAAGTCTTAAAAGAGCAACATTCAGATGCGGAAACTACAGAACCCGAACCACCAAAAAAGAAAATCAGCCTTCTGCTGGTTGCATCTGACTCAGATGATGAAAATGAACATGTCAGTCTGCACTGCTTTGGATTGTTATCGAACAAAACCCGTCATCAGCATGGATGCATGTCCTCTGGAATGGTGTATTTTTGAATACAGTTATTTTTTGTACAGAATTCTACATTTGTAAGTTCAACTTTTATGATAAAAAGATTACACTACAGTACTTGTATTAAGTGAATTGAAAAATACTATTTCTTTTGTTTTTTACAGTGCAAGTATTTGTAATAAAAACAAATAAAGTGATCACTGTACACTTTGCATTCTGTGTTGTAATTGAGATAAATGTATTTTAAAATGTAGAAAACATACAAAAATATTTAAATGAATGGTACTCTATTATTAACAGTGCAATTAATCACTATTAATTTTTTTAATCATGTGATTAATCACAATTAATTTTTTAAATCACTTTAAAGCCCTAGTATTTAGCCTCATGCTGCTAACAAGGTTGGAGCAACCAGGGGGCAGCATACTCATTATTGCAGTAGAGCATTACCCTATGCTCTCTGCCCTGTTTGGATCTGTAAGATATTCTATACCAGTGCTCAGAAGGATCAAGCTCTTTGGGGAAACAAGATAGAAAATATATTCATCTGCAAGTGAGAGAGAGTTTACTTTGCTTGCCCAGGAGGAGGAAAATGGATAGAGACAGACAGAAAGAAAAGCAAATGCACCAGACTGATGCCCAGATTCTCTGAATGAGACTGTGTGAGTGAGTGTGCTGATGTCCAGAGGAGGATGGATTGTTCCACCTGAGCGGCTGAAAGATGAGGAACAGAGGGATTGGCCAACATTCTCCACAGACAAGAGGTAAGATACAGTGAGAGTGAGACAAGAGAGATACAAGAGGCCTATTTTGACTCCAGTAATGGAGGGACTCTGACATACAGAATGCTTATGGGTTTGTGCGTTTGTTTGGTTTTTGCAGTACTGCTGATTCTCTTGATAGCTTGATGTCTGGATAATAGGCTTGCAGCACCACTTAGGAACATGGCACAAGGACCAAGCATCTGCTCAGGCATTCCCTCCCTCAGTATTACTCCCGGTGATTGGATTTTAGAGCAGACACCTCCAATCTGCAGAAATCCAGGTGATTAGGCCTAGCTGTTTTCTCTTAGCCTAGGGGCTACTACTACTTCTCAGGCATTGCTCACTTTTCCATGGGAAAAGCCCAATAGCAATAACAGCACCTTCCACTGGGAGGGACGGATGGGCACTGAGTGCTCTGATACCTTGTAAACTCTGCTGATCAGCCTGCAACAAGGGGCTGCTCTTCTTTCTGCTTCAGAATGGTCAAGATCACTCCTTTTTATAAAGAAAAAAGAGTCCTATTTTTTCAATCAGATTATTAAAAACTGGTAGAAGTTACAGACTTCACAGTGGAGCCTTTAGTGTGGAAATGGAGTTTTGCTAAGTCTGAAAAATAATTAATCAATTATAATAAAGTTTTAAGCAATTGAAACACATCACTTCTGAGTGTATGCAGAGACTTCTGCCTTACTGAAGCCTTGGCCCTCTTTCTCCTCATGGTGCATACAAAGTTCTCCTTGACTAAGGGTCCCGGTAAGCACAGAGGTTGCTATAGTCAGGCTGTAACTGGCAGATGTAATAGGTGGTGGAACCAGGCTGCCAGACCTCACACCCTTTGTTTTTTTGTCTTTCATTTTTGACAGGTATGGAGAGGAAGGATGGAGGATACTGTCTGTCTGCTGGCAGAACAGCCACAGACCCAGCCACTCCTTCTGCAGTTAACAGAAATGGCAAAAATTTCAGTTTGCCATTCAACAGCATGAGGCCCATCCTCAGCACCACGGGGCAAAGGTTGAAATGGCTGGAGAACTCCAGGGAGTCTTGCTGGATCTGGAGAGTGCAGTTGAGGCAGGCCTGGCCCTGGGTTTGCAAAGCTGTGGCTGGAAGGTGACTTCTAAGGCCTTTGAATGGCCAGTGCTGCCAGCTGGAAAGAGTTGATGTGATTGGCACCATTTCTAATGGGAGAAGGTCAGGTAGCGTACAGAACCTTGAGTGCTGAGCAGTCTGGCTCATATCCAGAGGTAAAAGCTGCCATTTTAAACAGACCGAGACTGACTCTGGAGGCATATTGCCACTGGTTCTGGGTCCAAACATTTCATGGGGAGCACACCAGAATGTAGTGGACCAGCAGTTGCAGGACCTTACTGCCCCCTGGTTTTTATCTTGGCCCAGCTATATAAGGAGGGATGGGACCCAAAGACTGGCACAGCTGGGAAGGTAATGTGCAGGGCAGACTTAGCAGGGAAGGCTGCAACCCCAACAGCTTTCCTCTAGGCTGCCCTAAGGCTGGATGGGAGAGATCTGAGGGAAGGGGTTTCCATGGCTGATGGGATGGAGGTCTCCGCTCAAGCTAACAGCCTACACTTTCAGATGGCAGAGTCCTTACAGGAGCTGGAAGAAATGTGCTCCTCAAGGGAGAAGGTTTTGATACTGGAGGAGGAGGAGGTGATGAAGATATGTACTGAAACCTCCTACAACAGCAGTGCATGGCACAGTGATGGGCACTAAATATGAATGTCCTCATTAAGGAGAATTAAATACATTTTCTATTGCCATCATATCAGGTATTCCACTGTAAACAGGAATATGCTAGGCAGAGGGAATTCTCTGCTGGCTGTAGGCATTCCCTGACCATAAAATCAAAGAAGAATCATAATGAGACTTTAAATACTATTGAGATATGAAGAAAAAGGGCTCAGCATTTGCCAGGTAGCTGAGAGCCAGTGTGAAACGGTCTCAGCCCACTTCCTACAGAAGGTATCCATGCCACACAACTGCTACCATAGTGGTTCTTAAACTTTTGTATTGGTGACCCCTTTCACATAGCAAGCCTCTGAGTGTGACCCCCCCCCTAAATTAAAAACACTTTTTATATATTTAACACCATTATAAATGCTGGTGGCAAACCGGGGCTTGGGGTGAAGCTGACAGCTCATGACCCCCCACCTAATAACCTTGTGACCCCCCTGGGGGGTCATGACCCCTAGTTTGAGAACCCCTGTACTACCCCATCTGTCATTAACCGGGCCTCTTTCTGGCAGCCTTAATAAAGAGGTGAACTAAATGAGCTCTGGAAAATGATCTCCCATCTCAGTGTTAAAGGTGGTCGCTGCAGGACAGGGCTGCAACACAGGGCCGGCAGCCTGTGTAGGTAGGTGAAACTTTCATTGATGTTACTTGTGCCATATCTTGTGTGTGACAAATCTCCACTGATAATCTCTCTCTCCTCCCTGGCTGTATATGCCTCTTGATTTGCTTTTCCCTTTCATTATTATTCCGGGGCCTGATCCTGGATGCAGAGCTCCCAGTAACGTTGGTGGAAGCCCCAGGGCATGGCCCAAATGGTGGCACTGTGGGGGAGGTACAGGTAGCTAGAGAAAATAAAGCTGTTGGGAGGTGATGCTGGCTCCAGCAATTAGTGGCATTTGTGGGAGGGTCTGAAGCCACATCAAGGTCAGGGAGCTATGGGCAAGGCTGTGACTCCCATAAACCCATAGCTGAGGTGTTTAGGGGGCGGTATCTTTGCCAGCTTGGGAACTGATTTAATGTGGAGAGAGAGGGGTGAAAGAGACAGAAATTCCCTGGCTTCTCACCTTACTGAGAAACTGCTTCATCCTTTGCACAGTCTGGGCCTGATCTAAAGCCCTTGAAGACAAGGGGAAGACCACGTCTCCTCTTTCCCTAATTGCTTCCTCTTCAGCTTTCATCCCATACCTGCCTCAAATGAGAAAGGGGGAAGTCTGATATTTCCCTCTTGACTGCTTCTTGACCAGGCCTCCTCCTGTTCAGCCCAAGTTTCTCTCTCTTGTTTGCATGCACATCTAATCAGCATTTTTTATTATTACTATTATTTAAAGCAGGAGAATAATTTCTGCCTGGCTGTAAAGTAATCCTGACAGCAGCAAGGCTCAGGGATCCTAGAGCTGTTGCTGCTGGAGCCTGGCTTGGCTGGACCAAGCTCACAGGCTTTCCTCCTGCAGTCAGTTTGATGGTCTGTAACCATGGCACAGACTGTGCTGTCCTCCCCCAAGATCCCTGAGGTTTTGGAATCAGACTATAGAGCGCTCCCCAGAGCAGAGCCTGGGGTTAGACAGTTGTGTGGACCCCTCCCCATCTCTCCTGTTTCTCAATCATTCTTTCCCCTTTTTTCTTATCTTTGACTCTTTAATTCGCTTTCATTCTTTCTCCTCCTTCCCTCCTCTCCTCTCCTCTCCTCCCTGGCACGCTCCCTCCTTTCTTTCCCTCCTCTCTTTTTGCTTTCTCCCTCCACGCCTCTGTAATTAACCCCTCTGTGCAGCGGGGCGCCTGGCTTTCCCCCGGGGTCCCTGCAGGTGTCGCTGTCCGGTTTGCAGGGCTCTGGCTGCGGGATGAGTTGCTCACTCCAGGCCGGGGATTGACAGGCCGGGCGGGCAGGACTGGAGGAGGAGGGGCGGGTAGACACAGAGAGGCAGCCAGCGAGCGAGAAGCCGCCATCCAGCCAGCGCCGCCTCTGCCTTTTCAATCCGCAGCCATCCGGCTCCCCGAGCCCCCATCTCCCCTCCGGACTCGGCTCCCCAGGCAGACCCGGCTCCCGACAACCACCACAGGTGGGTATTGGGGCCGGCTGGCAGGGCGGAGGGGGTTTATTCGGGAGGGGTTGGGGCGGCGGGGGGATGGGACCAGGCAGCCCTAAAATGGAGCCTGAGCCGGAGGCTGCCTGGAGCCCTGAAGGAACCACCCCTCCCGCCCCCAGCTTTGTCTCCGTTTCAGCCCCCCGTGGCTCCCGAACCCACTGTGCCTTCTCCCCCCAGCCTGGAGCGGGGTGCCCGCCCTGCCGCGGCGCCGAGCCCAGCCCCCCCGGATGCGGCTTGGCCGAGGCCGGCAGTGCCCGCTGTTGGCCCAGCCCGATCCCCGTGTGCCCCGGGGCAGAGAATTGGGGGCTTACCCCCCCCCCCGGGGGGTCTGGGGTTGACGCCGTGTGGGGCGGGCAGGGCCTCTGGTCCGCCCCAGCCGAGGGGGCTGTTTAAGTCTGGAGCTAGCCTGTACGTCGGTGGCTTGGAGTCTGCAAAAACCAGTCGGTGATGGAGCCTCCCTCCGTTAATAGCAGATGCGGGGCCTGTTCGGCCACCCCCACGCCTGGCTAAGGGGGAGAGGGGCTTAGAGGTGGGGGGGGGGTCGGTTTCCAATTTCAGATCCCTAATAAACATGGGTGTGTGTGTGTGTGTGTGTTTTAAACCCGTGTTTAGCCCCATTGTTTTGGTTCTGCGCTCCGGTCATGGGAGGCCTGGTCTGTGTGTGTGTTTTGCTGCTGCTGCTATTACAAACTGCTGAACCCTCCCCCATTTGGGATTATAAAACTAGACATGCTACAGAGCATCCTGCCCACCCCGCATTGCTCCGCTACGGCACAGACAATGGTGTGTGGAACAGTTCAATTGAACAGTGTGTGTTTGTTATTAACTAGTCGATTTTTGTTTTTCTTTCCTGCAAAGGCAGTTGAAAATAGAAATAACTATCTTGATTTTACAGTGAAAAGATTCTTGTTGCAGTGTATGTTTCAGCACAACATTTGGGGTCTCAGTTTCGCAGCCCCGATTGTTTTGTTGTTGTATTTACTGTAGCTGTGCAAAGAGCAGACTAAGAGCTGAAATGCAGCTTGTGGGGGAGTGTCTACTGTGCAGCTTCTGAGGCTGTGAAATGCAGTGGGGATGTTTCTTGTGTTTTGATGCTGGATCTTGGAAGATGCATATGGTTTTTAAAAATATATCTATATATTTTTATTAGCAACGAATTTGCAACCTCTGGGCTGTTGGGGCTCTGGGCTGGAGGAGATGAAAATCCTGAAACAGGTCTTGGCTCGACATGTAATGTTTTTTCCATGCATCTCATTAGAGTTTGTGGATGTTTTGGTTAGCAGAACTGTGTGGGCTTTGGTTTGAGTGATTGCAAACATTCTTTGATCCTGAGATTTGGGTTTTGTTATGAACATTTTTCTTCTTAGCTCTTTATGTAGAAAAGGTGATAGAGGAGCAGAAATTTTGGAGGCAGTGATTGTATTTGATGGATTAATACTTTCATATAATGAAGCATTTTAATGGTACTAGTGTTTGGTATTATATAAACAGGCTATGTAAATATTTAAGGCCCTGTGTCTCTTTCAAGAGACATGGGGGGAGGATGGCCATTGATCCTGAAAGCTTCTATACTCCCTCTTCAGTACTAACAGAGGATGCCTCTCATCTTGCAGAACTGAGTCCTTGATTAAGGATTTATAAGTTAGTTTAAAACTTTCATTGCAGTAGTGCCTAGATGCCTCAACGAGATCAGTCCCCATTGTGCTAGGCACTGTACAAATATAGAAAAAGACAGTCCCTGTCCCCAAAGAGCTTGCATTGGAGTGTTGGCATCTGACAGGTGGATTTGCCAAATATAAACTTGGAGTCAAAATGACCTGTGGCAGAGAGGTTGAAAGTGGTGGGTGGTGCTGCTCTCACTGTGCTGTCAGGCCAAGTCCCAGAGTACTTAAAAACTTTTAACTGCACTTTTGCTTCTATAAATGAATGGGCCCTGATTCTGTAAGGAGCTACAAGTGGATGAAACCTTGGGCCTATACAGAGCCCCATTGAAGACAGTGATGTTCTGGGCGGGTGGAACGGTCATGTTGCTCCTCACAGGACTGAGATCTTAGAGATTTTTTTCCATTTGTTTTTATATTTTTGACGTGTGAGGGATTAATAACAGAACTTCATTGTCAATCTCTATTTTCATGATGACCTGTCTGAAATGTGCTTTCTCTTTAAGGCCTATGAAGGTGTTGTCAGGTTAAAAATTACATTTAAAAAAATCCATAGAGGTTTGGCGAAATTTGAGGAATTAAAACTAAATTTATCTTTCACCATTGCTTCTGAATTTTTCTTTTTGGACTTAATTTGGCTTGGACATTGAAGATAAGCTGCTCTGTATCCCTTTTTAGTTACTTTCACTGTTTGGTTCTCTACCCTAGTCCAGTGGATGGACACATTTCAGGACAAATTTTAAATGGAAATAAAACAGTTTTTTGAAATATATAAAAATATGATTACATAATTTTGTTTTCGTTTAAAGCATAGTCCTGAGATGCAGCTGGATGGAGAGTTCCTTTTATAACTCCAGTCGGGAATTTAGTCTGTGACTTGTAGTTTTATTTATTTAACGTTTCACAGAATCTATTTTGAGTAGAAATGGCTACATTAAAGTTTTTTCATAATTCACTAAATATTTTATTTTATATTTTATATTCTATTTTATATAAAATATTTTATATTTTATTTATCAGACTGGGATAGTGTTAGAGTCCATGTTTGCACTGTGCCCACTACCATGGGGCCTGATCTCTCTGGTTGGAGTATTTGAGTGCTCATGTAATATAAAAATCTCTAAGATCTCTGTAGAGTGCTGGTATTTTTGCATAGCCACCAACAGCATATGGGGTCCTGCTTCTGCAAGTTGTCCCACATGAAGTACAGCTTGCCAGATCAGGGCCATAGTTTTGGGTGTCGCAGTAGGACCTCTTGTGCATCTAACCTTTGAAATACAATGTGTATTCTATTGTTCCTTGCAGAAATAATCAGCTATTTAGGGTTCACATTGATCAGTTGCCCAAGATTTCCATTGTACTTATCCAGGTAATTTAATGTACTGTAGGACCAGTAGGGTTAGGACTCAAGTTGCAGTAGTACTTAAATCATGACAACCTTATTTTTTATTATTTTTTCTCAGTACAAAGAGATCTCACTGTAGCAAGAATTCATTTTGTGACTGCCCAAATTGAAGGGGTGGGTGTCGGGAGGAACTTCTAGGATAGTAAATGTTAATTTGAAATAGGGGAGGGACGAATTTTTAGAATTGCAGGAGTGGGTGACCCCCTTCTCCATTCCATCGCCAGTGGACTTTCCATTTGTTCTGTCATTGGGCAAAGGAAATTTTGTCCCAATTTTATTTTTTTGTTCTTCAGATAGTCATATCTTCTAAGTGGGTTTTGCTTTTCATGTAGCACTGACTCATTCCTCTAATAGGTTAGTAATCTCACAGCTCCCTAGCTTGACTAGCTTGTCATTGGGAACAGAAAAAACATAAATGTAGGTCTTTCAGATAATTGTGTCATGTCCACATAGAAACATTCTGAACAGGTAAAAGCTGGTGAACTGTAAATCTCTTCTTCCTAAGAACAACTTTTTGGATAGCTATTGAAATAAACTGACTTTTCATTACTAAAACCAACATAATCCACTACCAAAAGTTTCTTCCAGTGGAAGATGTCTGCAGATTTGTGACTGCAACACAAGTTTGTTTGGATAAAAACTTTTTTTCAGAGAAGAATAAATGTGGATAAAGCAGAGAGCTATAATATAATGTTATAACTCACTGAAACATGACTTGGTTCCATTATGAGAGATTGTCAGAAACTTCTTATGTAGCATTCAAGAGCTCTGTGTGTGTGTACATGTAGGTTTAGATTAGGAAATCGGTTTTTGTCATGCTGGTGCAAAGATAAGGGAGCTGTATGTTTTGCATTAAAATTGTTAGAAGGTTTGTATGTGTAAAACTTGAATTTGTCAGGAAGCTGTAAGACCACATCTATAGTAGCCTGAGCCTTTTCCACTAACAACAGTGCTTTTGTATTTGACTGTGGAACTGGAGGGGGCTGGAATCTCTTGAGTTGCTGTGCTAAAAGATCTATAGGTACAAGACAGCAAGGAAACTAGTGCAATTTTGGAGCTGCAAATGCAGAGGCATGTGGAGGTGATCATCATCCCCTGTGACTCTGGTGCAACTGCATCTCGAATATAGTGTCCAGTTTTGAGCACCTGTATTACCAGGGAAGTGTTGACCAATTAAAGGGAGCAACAAAAACTCTTAGAAGGCTGCAGGCATTGATTTAGGAGGAAAGATTAAAAGGGCTGCACCTTGACTGAGTGTGGGAAAAGGTGATTACAAAGTTATCAGAAGGATGTAAAAATCAAAGAGAAAAAGGAGTTCTTTTGGGTGGTACATAAGGGAATAATTTGGAGCTATGGGATGAAATTAAGGTGGGGGACTCTGGGAAATCTTTCTGATAGGGAGATGAGCTGGTAGCTCTTGACAAATCATCCATTGTCACTATCAGGAAGACTTATTATTGTATGCTGATGCTTGACATGAGTAACAGGGCTTGTGGTTGGCTGGAAGGGGATGTTTGAAGCCTCCCAGGAGTTTCAGATCTATAGCAGTAAAGCTAACAGACTGCAGAGTTAACCCATATGGGGGAATCCTCCAGTGTAGCTGCACAGGACTCTTTTCAGTGGAGCTGGGATAGATCTACCGCAAGGAGTAGTTCGGGACAGGGTTTAGGAAGCTTGCTTTGGATATGTATATGTCACATACTGTTCATGAGCTTCCTGCATGCCTTTCTACAGTGGGGATTTAGTGCCAGGGCTGCTGCTATGTAGATTTGTCAGGTATCTCCACCTATGTGTGGAATAAGGGCAGGTGCAAATGTGCAATAGGCTACTCCAGTCTTGAGGCTGGAGTAGCAGTCCTGGAGTGGGCTGGGGGGCAGGGAGGAAGGATTTATCTCCTGCTGTGCCAGCATTTGGGCCTAGGCAGTTCACATGTCTCTGGTTCATTATGCTTTTCTGAATTTACAGAAAAGCAATGCCCCATCAAGTCGTATTCTGGAGGGTTTTCTTCATAGCCATAAGGGGCAAGAAGCTTAATTTTTGGAAAAACTGAATATCAGGCCCCCAACTAACCAGGGGCAGTTTCTTGCTGGTCATTGTTGAGTGCACCCATGATACTGTGCTAACTGTGTTATTGTTCTGTATTCAAGCGAAATATAGCATTTTATCATGCCACATGATTATACCAAATACTGAGGGCAGTGTATTGATGAGTGCAGCCAAACCTGCGGACGCGGCAAGTAAAGAAACCGGCCCGGCCCAACAGGAACTTTCCCTGAACAAGCGGCGGACCGGCTTTGAGAACCACTGACTTAGATCCTCTCCGTTTTCGTATCTGTAAAGTTGATAGGATGCTTACACGCCTTTGTAAAGTGTTTTGTAAATCCACACATGAGAAGTATGAATATATGGGTGAGATGTTTCTCACTTTCTGTCCCGCAGTGCTCAGTCCAAACGTCCTGCATACAGAACACAGCTGCTTTTCAGAAGACCTAAGCAGGGCTTTTCATTATTCCAAGCACGTTAAAAGTGCTACTCACACTATAATATGATCACTTATTTCCTTGTGGTCTGTTGCCTTTTCCCTATTAAACACTTTCTCTAATTCATGGTTGATAAAAATCAATCATTGATTTTTAATTTAAATTGGATTTTTTTAAATTTAAATGAAATTCAAGTTTATTTTTAATATATTTTTCAAGTTTAAAAAAAGTTGAAATTTAAAATTAAATTTGAAATGGACAACTTTTATTAAGGCTTTACTTTATTATAATCTACTAACATCATCTAAATTAAACAAAATTATTAAGCAGTACATGTTTGCTACCAAATTTTAAAGAAAGTCAAACCACTGAACTGGTGGAAGAAGTCACTGGTTAAGTACCTGCGCCCAGAGTTTGTTGAAGTGCTAAACCAGTCTTTGACAGCAGTAGCCTCTTTTGGAGGTGCAGAGAGAATAATTGCTTCATTTTAGTTTATATAACTAGTTCAGCTCAATGGCTAATTCATTCAAAGTTGAGAAACTGGGAGTTGAAAAAGAAAGTTTGTTTTCTCTTCCAACTATGAATACAAACTAGGCATGAAAGGATGAGATCTTCTAGTTCTAAAATCTTGAAGAACATGAACATAAAATGGCTATCCTGGGTCAGATCAATGGTCCATCTAGCCAAGTGTCCTGTCTTCCAAAAGTGGCCAATGCCAGGTGCTTCGGAGGGAATGAGCATAACAGGCAATCGTTGAGTGATCCATCCCCTGTTATCCACTTCAACAGATTTGATGAATGTGGGAAACAAGAAAAAGTTGATATAGAGAATGATTTATTCATCTCCTTGCCAGTGCAGTATTGTTTCCTACGGTACATGTACTAGTACTTTGTCCTATCTAGTTCTAAAGGTGGTAGGCAATGGGACTCCCACCATTTCCTGTGGAGATGATTTTATATTCAAATCAATAGGGGCTTAACAAATCCACTCAGCAATGACAAGTAAGAAACTTTCCCTTGTATGTATTTTTTGTTGGGGACTTGGCCTTTAATCTCTGCGGATTTGAAACTTTCTTTTTTTGTCTTTAGTCATTATGGTTGTGAAGATAACCAGAATGTAAGTCAATTCAGTGTAGTCAGGAGACAGCCTGAGAGGGTGGAGGGTATAGGCTACCTAATATCCAAATCCTGTGAAGCTGAGCTCTTTGGTCTATAGGAGTGGTGGGTCATGTCCTTGACATGGACTCCCAAAATCCTACCTCAGTTGTGTGCAGAGGAACCAAATTGATTTTGTGGGGCCTCTAATGATCCCTTTCCCATTTGTCCCAACTCCTATTGTGCTAGTGTCATACGTGATAATTTTCCAGGCTTGTCACCTACTGAAAGACGCATCAAGAGTTGTGTTTTATTAGTTTACTACTATCATAGAATCATAGAATATCAGGGTTGGAAGGGACCCCAGAAGGTCCTCTAGTCCAACCCCCTGCTCAAAGCAGGACCAATTCCCAGTTAAATCATCCCAGCCAGGGCTTTGTCAAGCCTGACCTTAAAAACCTCTAAGGAAGGAGATTCTACCACCTCCCTAGGTAACGCATTCCAGTGTTTCACCACCCTCTTAGTGAAAAAGTTTTTCCTAATATCCAATCTAAACCTCCCCCACTGCAACTTGAGACCATTACTCCTCGTTCTGTCATCTGCTACCATTGAGAACAGTCTAGAGCCATCCTCTTTGGAACCCCCTTTCAGGTAGTTGAAAGCAGCTATCAAATCCCCCCTCACTTTTCTCTTCTGCAGGCTAAACAATCCCAGCTCCCTCAGCCTCTCCTCATAACTCATGTGTTCCAGTCCCCTAATCATTTTTGTTGCCCTTCGCTGGACTCTCTCCAATTTATCCACATCCTTCTTGAAGTGTGGGGCCCAAAACTGGACACAGTACTCCAGATGAGGCCTCACCAATGTCGAATAGAGGGGAATGATCATGTCCCTCGATCTGCTCGCTATGCCCCTACTTATACATCCCAAAATGCCATTGGCCTTCTTGGCAACAAGGGCACACTGCTGACTCATATCCAGCTTCTCGTCCACTGTCACCCCTAGGTCCTTTTCCGCAGAACTGCTGCCTAGCCATTCGGTCCTTAGTCTGTAGCTGTGCATTGGGTTCTTCCGTCCTAAGTGCAGGACCCTGCACTTATCCTTATTGAACCTCATCAGATTTCTTTTGGCCCAATCCTCCAATTTGTCTAGGTCCTTCTGTATCCTATCCCTCCCCTCCAGCGTATCTACCACTCCTCCCAGTTTAGTATCATCCGCAAATTTGCTGAGAGTGCAATCCACACCATCCTCCAGATCATTTATGAAGATATTGAACAAAACTGGCCCCAGGACCGACCCTTGGGGTACTCCACTTGATACCGGCTGCCAACTAGATATGGAGCCATTGATCACTACCCGTTGAGCCCGACAATCTAGCCAGCTTTCTACCCACCTTGTAGTGCATTCATCCAGCCCATACTTCCTTAACTTGCTGACAAGAATACTGTGGGAGACCGTGTCAAAAGCTTTGCTAAAGTCAAGAAACAATACATCCACTGCTTTCCCTTCATCCACAGAACCAGTAATCTCATCATAAAAGGCGATTAGATTAGTCAGGCATGACCTTCCCTTGGTGAATCCATGCTGGCTGTTCCTGATCACTTTCCTCTCATGCAAGTGCTTCAGGATTGATTCTTTGAGGACCTGCTCCGTGATTTTTCCAGGGACTGAAGTGAGGCTGACTGGCCTGTAGTTCCCAGGATCCTCCTTCTTCCCTTTTTTAAAGATTGGCACTACATTAGCCTTTTTCCAGTCATCCGGGACTTCCCTGGTTCGCCACGAGTTTTCAAAGATAATGGCCAATGGCTCTGCAATCACAGCCGCCAATTCCTTCAGCACTCTCGGATGCAACTCGTCCGGCCCCATGGACTTGTGCACGTCCAGCTTTTCTAAATAGTCCCTAACCACCTCTATCTCCACAGAGGGCTGGCCATCTCTTCCCCATTTTGTGATGCCCAGCGCAGCAGTCTGGGAGCTGACCTTGTTAGTGAAAACAGAGGCAAAAAAAGCATTGAGTACATTAGCTTTTTCCACATCCTCTGTCACTAGGTTGCCTCCCTCATTCAGTAAGGGGCCCACACATTCCTTGGCTTTCTTCTTGTTGCCAACATACCTGAAGAAACCCTTCTTGTTACTCTTGACATCTCTGGCTAGCTGCAGCTCCAGGTGCGATTTGGCCCTCCTGATATCATTCCTACATGCAATATTTTTATACTCTTCCCTGGTCATATGTCCAACCTTCCACTTCTTGTAAGCTTCTTTTTTATGTTTAAGATCCGCTAGGATTTCACCATTAAGCCAAGCTGGTCGCCTGCCATATTTACTATGCTAGCTAAAATTACTAGCTAAAATTTGCGCTGTCCCATGGGTGTAGTAATTCATAAAGTTGGGTGGGGGGAGCTGAGAACTTCAAAAATTAGACAAACTATTCTGAACAAAAAGAGCTGTCCGCTATGCTTGTAGCTATTTCCATCACTTCACATTGACTTACGACATTCTAGGTTTCAGAGTGACAATTCTGAAATCTCATTCTGTCGGTTTTATTTCTCTCTTTGTGCCATAAGTGCAATTATTGGAGTGTGGCTTGTCTGTCTTCAAAACATGCTCTTCCCTAGGTTAAGTGAATGCTTCCTCTTTTCCCACCCACCTCAATATATTGCCGTACTTACAGACTGGTACCTCATACCTCTGGTCTTCAGCATGTATCAAGATCTCCAAGGTGACACTGCATGTACAATGAATATTATGGACGCTACATTCAAGGCCTCCATAGGGCTTTAGCTAGTGCATGAGCTTTATTTGTGTTTTGATGTTGGAGATGTTGTTTTGTTGTTTTGTATTCAGTTACTTAAGTAGACCAGTTTTATCATAAAGCACCTGGGTTACTTAGCTGGATAGACTCTCTCTGTAATGATTTTAAAGTAGAAGGAAATATGTGGGCTCCATGTGGCAGACTGGGAGAATTTATTAGCTTAAATTATTGCATTTTTAAAGTTGACTTGTCAGTCGTGGAAATCACTCTGTGACTCTGAGTTGATGATAGGTGTAACAACCTGAGCAATTGTGCACCTGTCATAACTTGAGATCAGTTCATGCTCACTTTTAGTTATGGGAGTGCTCCTGCTGCCTTCAGTGAACTACTTGCATGGGGAAGAGGAGCAGGCTTTGGTCCATTGTCTCTATTTTAGATTTTCATACAGTGTGATTCTCTTCTGAAGGACATTGTTGTCAGATACACAACAGAACTACCATCTCAGTATTTCTCTCCTCTTCCATTTTTCTTTACAACCATTGCTCCTTCATGGATTTTTCTCCTTTTCTTTCCTACCCAATAGTCCCCATGCTTCTGAGGCCTCAGCAGTGAACAGTTAGCGTAATATTATTTATAAAACTATAAGTGTTTAAGGTCCTTTGGAAGGGGCACTGTAGTGAGAATCAGGAGACCTGAACTCTCTTCCTTCTGCAACTGAAGTGACTTGCCCAAGATCACACAACACTTCCCTCTGTGCCTGAGTTTCCCAAGGGATAATGATACTAACCCTCCTCTGTACATCACTTGAGATTCCAATAAGAGCTAAATATTGTTTGTTATTGAAATGTTCAAATACCTAGATACCTAATTAAAAATATTCTATAGTCCATGTGAAATCTGGGGTTAAAGTACGGTGACTCCATCCTAATAGGTTGTGTGGGAGAAGCTTATAAATACAGGAGGTGCACAGCTTGGTTTTAATTTGTTTAATCATGAGACGTCCTGTCCTTTTGGTGCTGAGGGAGTGAGACTGTTGCATCTCCATGAGCTCGTCCCTGCGTGTTCAGCTGTCTCAGGAGTTTCAGCAGGGCAAGGTGGAAGGCAAATGACTTTTAGAAAATACAGTAGTACCTGTGCTGAGTCATCCAGGTGTTAGCTTTGAGAGAGCTCAGAGCATACATACAATTGTAAGTGTAAACATTTGCACTTAAATAACGCTCCTCTTCTTTGCGCTTTAAAGACAGCTTGCAAAACCATAGATCACTTCCCCAGGTACAAAAGGAAGAGGGTGATAAGTCTGACTTGTGGAAGTCACAGGTGGTTCTCACTTGACTGAGCTACTCTGTCCTTTGTGGTTTGAGTTCTGAATGTGAAATGTGTGCTTGTTGCATTTGTTTCCATTTGGGCCTTGCTAGCTTGCACTAATCAGATGGTTTCAGGAAGTCACAGCTTCTAGCCTAGTAATGTTTCTTATGTGAATAAGATTTGTCAGAGGTTGCTGTTGGGTCCAGTTTTATTTAACACCTTCACTGTCTAGATGAGGACATAAACAGCATGTTACTGACATTTGCAGATGCTGCTAAATTGGTCCATTTTATCAGACATCCCACCTCCAGCAGTAGCCAATTCCTGATGCTTCAGAGTAACGTGAAACCCCTGTAATGTATCTGCCTAACTGAAATTAGAGGGTTAAGAGTCCCCCTTTCCTGACACTCGGATAACTAGGTCATTCCTTAAAGCATGAAATTCTTAGTGCAGGACACTAGTTCTTTTTCCCTGCAAAACTGAAGACTGGTCCGGGTCTACACTTTTGTACCGGCTTAGCTTTGTTGGTCAGGGTGTGTGCATGGGGGAAAAACACACCCCTTAGAAACCTAGCTATGCAGACAAAGCCACCAGTGCGGAAGAGGGCTTCTGTTGGTGTAGCTAACATTGTTTGGGGAGGTGGTGTTCTTATACTTGGAGAACTCCTTCTTTTGGCATATGCTGCATCTACACTACAGAGCTCTGCTGGCATCTGCTCAGTAGTGTGCCATAACCTGAGTTCCTGACTGATTGATTGCTCTCAGGGAAGGAAGGATGGACCTTGAAATCTCTATCTCAGGATCTTGTATGCACCTCTTTCTCTGCATGAGCTACAGACCAACTCACAGGCTGGATTTACCTAGCTTTTCCTCTTCATCTTAGCCCTCAATTACTGGAGGCCAGGGCCTTCCCATGTGTAATACTGTCTGTCTAGTCCTTGTGGAGAAGCAGGATCCTCAGAGGTTACTAATGGACCTGCTGTGCTTTTTGTATAGATATTGGCATGCTCCACTGCCAGACTCTTCAGTCTGCGCAAGTAACCCTTTATTGCTCAGGTGGAAGGTGGGCTGTGAATCCATGCACACAGACTTCTCTTCTCAGTCACAAGTTTGAGACATTGGCCAGTAATGGATGTTTCAGAGGAAAGTGCAAGAAATCCCATGGTGAACAACGATGGAGTCATTTGCTCATAAGGGAGTTTTGTTCCTGATGCACTCAGTTGTCATGAAACATGAGGATTTACATGCTGCTTTATACAAACAAATAAAAAAAATCCACAAAAAACAAAACGGATGTTGTTATGCATGTCCTCATTAACAATATCAATGTCTATCCTTTTTTAATCCCACTAATCTATTATCTTTATTATTTTGTGACAGTGAATTGCAAAGTTAGGTATGCATTGTGTATAAAGATATTTCCTTTTTATCAGTTTTCAGTTAGTTGCTTTTGAGTTTCATTGGCTGTCCCCAGGCACTTATGTTATGAGAGAGGGTAATTAGGAGCACCCGATTTACCTTTTCTGTACTATCTGTTATTTTGTATACTTCTGTGACATCTCCTCTCTGAATTGAACAGTCCCAGTCTTTTCAATCACTCATCATACAGAATTCCCTCCATGCCTCTAAATCATTTTGATTGGTCACATTTAAGCCGCCTCCATTTCTGCAATATCCTTTTTGAGCTATGGTGACCAATATTGCAGGCAGTATTCCAAGTCAGGTCATACAGTTGAGATGTAAAATGGCATTGTAATGTTCTCAGTATTATTCTCTATCCTATTCCTTATGCTAGGTTTTATGACCACTGTTGTAAACCAAGTAGAGGTCTTTGTTGAAGTGTCCTGATGTCCAGGTTCTTTTCTTGTGTGATTATACATAGTTTAGAACAGGGATTCTTACAAGAAATTTTTTGGTGGCCTCAGAGTGCGACCACCAACTCTTGCTGGTGGCTGCTCTGACAATTTTTCCTAAAATATTTAATTAACTTCAGGAAAAGCAAATAAATATGCAGCTATCCAAGTCCAAATCATTGTAATTTATTTATGTAGGTTTTTTTGCAGACAGTAATAATAAAAATAATGTACAGTTGTCTCTGTTCTTTACTTGACCTAAACAGAATAGAAACAAAATAAGGTGCTTTGCACAGTCTTGTCTTTTTGTTGGTTTCTTTTACTTTTTTGGCTGCCCCCCCCCCCCGTTTTTTTTAAAGACTTGCTAGCTAGTAAGGCTGCTGCTGTGAAAACTGTTATTTGTATGTATCACTTTTCACAGCAGACTTACTAGTTAGCTGGGAGGCAGTGAAAAGTGATATTAACGAACATACAAATATTGCTTTTCACAGGAGACTTATGTAGCCCCGCGGGGCAAGCCAGAGGACAAATTAAGCTGTGGATGGAGAGGAGGGTAGGGAGGCAGTAGGAGCCTGGGGGGGGTGGGAGGGGAAAGACCCCAGGACTGGAGCTCGAAGCCTGATGCCCTGCGGCCGGAGCCTGATGCCCACCACTCCAGGGCTGAAGCCGGAAGGTGGGGAACTCTCACCAGCTGCCTGCTCCTCTGGCATTTGTGGCTCCAGTGGAGGTCAGGAACCAACCCCTGCTGGCAGCCCCGGGAGAGAAGCCACTGCCCTCCTCCCTCCTGTCCTCAATCACTACCCAGGAGGCTGTGGCCGCAAGAAAAGCCTCTGGTGGCCGCATTTGAGAAATGCTGGTTTAGAACTTGGTGGTGTGTCTGAAAGTAATTGAAAGTGTGCAATACCTTCCATAAATCTGTTTGCTCAAATGAGGCATGCTAACTTCCAGGTATTCCATCTCTATTGAGATGCAGTGAATTAAACCTCAGCAGCTCAGTCTTCCTCATACAGGTGCTCACAAAAAGCCCACCAGACACTTCTGTATGGCAAGAATGTTGCTCATTGGCTTTGTTTTCAGCCCAGAGGTTTCTCAGCACCAATAGATCAAGCTTTTAGTGCTGGCACTTTCATGACAAGTTCCCCCCCACCTGGGGAAATTTCCTTACTAGATGACATTTCATCGCGATGTCCGATCATTTGGGGCAAATAACCAAGGGAAAGGATGGGAGAAGCAAGTACTCGACTCTCGGCCTGTTTTGATAAGTATAAAGGAAAGTCAGTCGCGATCAGAACTACTGGTGGCCCACACCTCAACTTCAGTGTCTTGCATGTTCTGTGATTTAAAGCAGCATCATTACCTTAGTTGGGTAGAACATGCTCAGTGGAATGGGAAGTAGGCAGCACTGATGCCTGGATGCTGAACGCCGTGTTTAAGGCTGGTTGCTGGCTAGATTGCTGGCTGGTACAGCACAGGTTTTCATCTAGTGATCTGAGTTTGGTGTAACTGTTTGAAGCCTGGGGAGCCCTGATTTAGACAGACATCTAACAGAGTGTTCTGTTTCTGTTGTGACACTCGGATTTTGTAGTCTATTATTATCATTTATTATTTGTATTACAGAAGTGCGTAGGGGCCCACTGTGCTAGTCATTGTACAAATACACTAATAGACAGCCTCTGCCCCAAAGATCTTGTGATTTAAATAGACAAAACACAGAGGATAAAGGAAAGGGGTATATAACACAGATATAATTATTTAATTGGCTTCTATCGTCTTTCTGAGCAAGACCATCCAATAAAATGGCTTTTTTTCCCTCAAGATTAGATATTAGAGTAGGGAAATGTGGGTGTTTTGAGATCTTGAGTTCATTGTAACTACTGTATCCTACGTTAATGGCCCCAAGCAGAGGCCAAAGTAAAGGGCTATAGTCAGGCAGCCAGCTTTCAGGTGTTGCAGTCAGCAGGTGCCAGCTGGCTGCAGCATGGGTTTTAATAACCATACCGGAGGGTAATTCATTTCTTCATGTGTTTGGATTTTATATGGGAGAGCTTCAGTCCACCAGGCTGGGAAATCTTTTAAGATGCCCGTCTGGATCCCAAGTCTGTCTGTCTGATTGGAAAATACAGTTGTCTCAAGGTAGCTTTTGGAGTTACAGCCAGGTGCACTCTTTTCCAATGTACAGCAGAGGACCCAGCTGGGTGAGCAGAACCAGAAGAAGAATTTAGCAGGGTAAGTGGGCAAAAATACTCAGTTTCTATGGCCTTTGCACAGACCTTAAGGTCTGAGGGTCGGTGTTTGTCTTCCGTCTTAGATGGAATGCCTGTCAGTTTTGTTCAGATCAGCAGCTGTCCTGTAGCAGGGTCACTTACAGTAAGAGGGGAGGCAGTGTGGTCAGTGGTTACAGCAAAGGTCTGGATGTTAGGAGAATGGGATTCTGTTCCCAGTTCTGCCATTGGCTCGCTGTGTTACCTTGGTTAAGTCCCTTCACCGCTCTGGGCCCCTATTTTCTGTTCTGGTTGCATCCGATGAAGTGAGCTGTAGCTCACAAAAGCTTATGCTCAGATAAATTTGTTAGTCTCTAAGGTGCCACAATTCCTCCTGTTCTTTTTGCAGATACAGACTAACACGGCTGCTACTCTGAAACCAGGGTTAATGATACTTAGCACTTTGCAAAGGTTGGTTTGAGATCTCAGCTGAAAGTCGTTACAGTAAGTACAAAGTACTCTGTAAATGACAGGTTTCAGAGTAACAGCCGTGTTAGTCTGTATTCGCAAAAAGAAAAGGAGTACTTGTGGCACCTTAGAGACTAACCAAGTGAGCTGTAGCTCACGAAAGCTCATGCTCAAATAAATTGGTTAGTCTCTAAGGTGCCACAAGTACTCCTTTTCTTTTTACTCTGTAAATGTCACTTGTCGAGATTCTGACTGTGGTTGCTCCATAAGGCTTGACAACAGTCTTTTCCTAGCATGCTCCTAAGTTCTCTGCTTTGAAGTGGTTGTTTGTTTCTCCTTCATCCTTTTTAATGATACGAGATGTGATCAAGAGGCAGCTAAGACTCAGTTACATAACTCGTTGCTAGGGTTTCTCTTTGGCAGATCTACCCTGTTATCTGTTTGCATGCTGACTTTCAGGAACGCAGGGTTTTTCTGTTAAGCAGCCAACTCCCAAACCAGTGAATATTTTCCCCCCCCACCACTATTACCATTTTAAAATTCTAAATGGGTTTGAAAAACATTATTGCTCTCATTAAAGTGAAGGATTGATACCTAAACTGCAGAGTGGACAGGTGTTTAGCAGACTTCCACCTCAGAGGGTTTTGCTTTAATACACCTCAATCCTGATCTCCAACACGCCTGCTAAAATAGTCCCGGGGTCCCACAAAGCATTGCTAGTACACCACAGTCCTGATTTACAGCATTGCCTCTTATTCTACTCCAGTCACAGGGCTCCCTACAGCTCTGCCAGAGCAAACAGAAAATATTATCCTCAGTCCAGCACCATATTGCCCTCCACACTAATCAGGACACAATTCTCCTTTCATCTTTCATGCCTGTCCTACTAATAAAATACTGTGGAAATAAGGGAGGGACCATTGTTTTCTTTGGCAAAAGATGAACGTCTGAGAAAATACTGAACCAGAGAAGGTGCCAGAGATGTGCCTGCTATGCCAAAGGAGAACGTGTCCCAAGATTGTCTTTAAGCCTCATTGTCTGTGCAAGGCCTCACCCTGCAGCCCCATCAGTCTGTCTGTGAGGACTGCATGGGACTCCTTTCAGAGCATGTCATTATTCATCGATCAGCCAGTGGAAGTTGTTGCTGAGTGGTACCAAATTCTTCCCACCTTCTTGAGACTAAGTGTGCTGAGTCCAAAGCTCCAGCCTAGGATTTAAACCTGGCAGCACTGTCATTCAGCCTGTAATGCCAGTTTTATTGGTCACAAATTTGCTTCCTGGCTGCTGCTATTAGATATGCTTTGCCAGCCTAGAGGCAAATGGCAGCACAGTATCAAACTGGTTGTGTTCAATGTGTGTGGCCTATGCTTATTTTGTATATAATATGTGGTGAATTTATCCTATTACCTAGAAATAATGTTTGGTAAGGGATTACTAGTGGAAGTTGTTGCCTGTGGTCAGAGGCTAGTCTCTTTCAGAACTAGTGATTACTTCATCCGCCTTGTCTCTCTAATATCCTGGGACCAACATGGCTACAATAATGAGAAAGTTAACATTTTTATCCAGTAACTGTGTTTATGATCAGCTTTTCCATACTAACCCTTCCACCTGAGTTGTTGTTTGCCAGATTTGTTATATTTTGTGTTTTGGTTCCAAATTGTAGTTAATTAGTTTTAGTGGCAATTATTGCTTTGGAAGAATCAATTTAAAATTACCATGGATTAGCACCTCTTCAAATTCCCCCATCTCCATCTGCTGCCTAGGAAGGAGGGTACTCAGACATCAGGGGCTGGTATAAAAATGGCTCAAGAGAAATGGGTTTTGACTCTTTAAAATGCATATAAAAAGACAGTTTATCAATTATTCTGTCAGCTCTGAAAGCACATTATAATTGCATTTTCTCTGTAGTCACTTTAGATTATTAGAACAAAATATTAAAATTATATATGTACTTTCCATAATTGATGCTATTTGTTTAATTTGAACTCTGAACTCAGCCTGGACAATGTAACCTAATATATTTCTGTCAAATCAGCAGTCTCTGATGATTTTCACTTTTTGTCTCTCGTGCAGTAGAACAAAGCTGCAACATTAAAAGTTCCAAACACTGTAGAGGAACATTTTAAATCCAAAAGAAAAGAAACCAAGCCTGTTTTCACTAGATATTTGGCTTAGTTTTATTGTTCGTTTTAAAGATTACTTCACTGATCTTAAATTTTATTAAATCTAAGGGTCTAGCTTAACTTTTCAAAATCTGTTTCTTTTTGCAAAACCTCAATTTGTGGCCTAAAATTAGTCTGACAACATCACTAACGTCCATTAGACTGGTTTTCTGGGTACAACATCCTTCCCTGGCAAACGATAGACTTGATCTAATGAACCTTTTTGCTCTCTTACATTTTATGATTCTCACTAAGCTAAATCGATATTTCAAATGCACAGAGAAATATCTTTTATTGGACCAACTTCTGTTGAAAGCTTCTCTCTCTCACCAATAGAAGTTGGTCTAATAAAAGATACTACCTCACCCACCTTGTCTAACTTTTTTGTTGGTTTTCTTTAGTAGTTCTGATACTTAGGACACTTCTGAAGTAGTAGACTTCATTTTTAAGGGAAGGCTTCACTCTTGATTGTCTCTTCCTATGTTCTTCTACCAAAAGTAATTAATCTCTTTCAGAATGTGACTGTTTAAGAAGGTACATTGTCAAGGGGTGGTCACTGGGCACATGTGCATTGTAGGAAAAGTGTGTTCCTGGAGTTGTATATCTTTATCTTAATAATTACTGATGTGTTTATTTTGATGCAAAAATCACCTTTTTACTTCAAAAAAATTTCATGAACTTGAATGTACTTAGAGTTGCTTATAGAGTTTTCTAAATCTTCCATAAAGATTTGAACTTTCAGTTATGTTGCTTATTCCTCATGTCCTTTCAGTGGTGTTCAACTGATATCCTTAAACCTTTTATAATAAATTCTCTTGAAGCCCGAAAGCTTGCACTGTATACTCCTGGGGGAATTCTGTGCCAAAAAAATTAAAATGCTGCACACAATATTTTAAAATTCTGCATATTTTAGTTGTCAAAATAACACTACATAATCACGCCAGTTTCAGTTATTGTGGTAATTTATTTCAAAATACCTGTCCGCAAGTATGTCTGTAACAATACACAGACGCACACAATTTCCCCCAGGGGTAGAGAGTTAAAGAAACGCCTGTGACAACCCAGTTCCTGTTTCTCTGCCACCTTTCTGCCCCGCCCCGAGCCCAGCATGGGGGGGCAGACACCCACAATCCCTCCCCCCCTTGGGGTCCCTCCCAGCCAAAACACCTGAACCCCCTCCTCCCCAGAGCCCAACCTCAGGGCCCCCCCGACACCTGAGCCCAGGGATCCAGAAGGAGAAACAGCCTGATGGTCAGTCCCAGGCTTGCACAGAGTTTCCTGTGCACCACCCTTCTCCTTCCCTCAGGGCAAGCTTGGAACTGCAGCTGCCAGGAACCCTCTAGCTCCCTCTCCCTCCCCCCAGCAGCCCATTTCTGTGGGGAAAAGGGAATTCTGCATGTACAACGTGAATTTCTTCAGAATTCTGCATTGTGCAGAATTCCCCCGGCGTAACTATAAAGTGAGAGATTAAAGTGTCATAGTTTATCTTGTTTCCCACTGAGTCCTAGCGACTATCATGTTGGATATTTTGTACTTTCACTTATCAAAGGATAAATAATTGTTCTGATGCTTTTTCCCCGACTCTCTCTCATTAAAAGGCAGATCAGAAGCGGCGCACAGAAATTTCCTTACTAGATGACATTTCATCGCAATGTCCGATCGTTTGGGGCAAATAACCAAGGGAAAGGATGGGAAAAGCAAGTACTCGACTCTCAGCCTGTTTGATAAGTATAAAGGAAAGTCAATAGAAGCTATCAGAACTACAGGTAAGAAATGCCAGAGACAAGCTAGTCAATGTGTCTCTCGTAGGGTGTGTCTTCACTGCAGTGTTCACTCAGTTGACTGGCACCTGCGTGTGAGCTGCCACACTACAAAGCCAAACTTGAGTTAATATGTCCTCCCTGGTGCTACACTCACCTGTGTATGTCGCTACCCGTGGTTCTTTGCTACAGTAATCTGCTGCACTCTGATGGTTGCATGTAAGATACAGGAGGCAATTGTCCCGCTCTACTCAGCGCAGGTCAGGCCTCAGCTGGAGTGTTTTGTCCAGTTTTGTATACCACACTTTAAAAAAGATGTGAACAAAGAGGGAGAGTCCAGAAGAGAGTAACAAAAATGATAAAAGGTATAGAAAACCTGACCTATGAGGAAAGGTTAAAAATATCTGGGCATGTTTAGTCTTGAGTAAAGAAGACTGAAGGGGGACTTAATGATAATCTTCACATTTGTTAAGTGCTGTTATAAAGAGGATGGTGATAAATTGCTCTTCATGTCCCTGAAGGTAGGACAAGAAATAACTGGCTTAATATGCAGCAAGGGAGATTTAAATTAGATATTAGGAAAAACTTTCTAACTCTAAGGATGGTTAAGTACAAGAATAATTTACCAAGGGAAGTTGTGGAATCCCTGTCATTGGAGGTTTTTAAGAACAGGTTCGACAAACACCTGTCAAGGGTGGTCTGGGTATACTTAATCCTGCCTGAGCACAGGGGACTGGACTAGATGACCTCTTGAGGTCTCATCCAGTCCTGTACTTTTATGGTTCTTTCCCAGTTAGTTGTGGGAGAACTTGTTGGTTCTTCGGGCACATGGGGGAATTGTGGGAAGGCATTGGGGGACTATCAGCACTCAAGCGGGTTAGCCTGTGTCCTCACTGCAAAGTGAACAGGTTACCAGTTTGGTTAAAAGCCTCACTCAGGTTTTAGTGTACGCCCTAGGACAGCTAGCCCAGGATGTAAACCAAACTAAACTCTGGCTAGAGGTTTTTTTGTGTGGATTGGAGCTGGGTTAGGAGCCCGGGTGAACTCTGCAGTGAAAACATACCAGAAGTGGGGATATTGAGGTCAGAAAACTGAAACTAATAGGCTGGGTTTATTCTGAACTCAGTGTGGGATGGAACAGTAGACAGAAGGAAGATTATTTCAATCTGGTTAACTAGGTCTAGCGGTTAGAGCAGAGGGGACTTGGATCCAGGACTGGTGGATTCTATTTCTAGTGCTACAGATGTGTGGCCTTGGACAAGCGACTCACTGTCTCTGTGCCTTTACCTAGCTGTGAAATAGAGATGATAATTCTGTTTACCTACCTGATTATAGGTGATGAGACATAATGCACTGTTTGGAAAGCACTGTGAGATCCAACAGAAAGACTGGTTCAGTCCCAGCAAAGTTAACTGAGCCCTTCTTCCTGCTGGAGAAGATAAACTTGATGTTTTGTGTGGTTTTCTAGGTGAGGTTTTGGGATAGAGCTTTAAATAAAAACCCAAGGCCTTGTCTGTTCTGCATGGTTACTAACAATCCCAGGACACTTTCCATAAGAGGAAGTTTTTGCCTCTGTCCTTGGCCAATATCTCCTGTCTTCCCACTGTTGTGTTTAGGTTACATGCCAGCTGATTGTCAGTCCACCGCAGAGGTGACAGCATTGCAATGGTTCTTTTGGAGGAGAGAATCTGAATAAATATGAAGTACTAATATTATAGAAGTGCATATTAGCATTGCTGTTGCAATGTGATTCTGCAGTTTAGGATCTGATTTTACTCTCATTAAGTAGTACCTTACTTCTATTCATCCCAATAGGACTATTTGAGGGGTAAGGCACTAATTGAAGTAAATGAGGGTGGCAGAATCTAGCCCGTAATGACTTGCTGTCCCTCTCACCAGTTATTCCTAGACATGGCTTACAGAGTCTTGGGAAAGTTGCTGCTGCCCGGCGCATGCCACCTCCTGCAAACTTGCCAAGCTTGAAGTCTGAGAACAAAGGAAACGACCCCAACATCATTATAGTACCCAAGGACGGTACAGGATGGGCAAACAAGCAGGATCAGCCAGACCAAAAGAGGCAAGTGGAGCAATTCTTATGCTAAACCTTCTTAAAGAAGAAACAGAAATTATACTAGATCATGCTGAGCATTCTCTTTGGGCTTTACTAGTGACCTCTCCCCAGGTGGGATTGGTTACGATGTAGATTTAAGAATACTGTTGGGCTACTAGATCCATGGAGCCCTGCGTGTATACAATATTTGTATCTGAATCCGATCTGCGGTCTGCAAACATGGTCCGTGGATATTCCACAGATTCTGAGGGCTCTTTTCATTCCTTTCAGCAGGAAGCACTCTGAATCAGTACTGAGCCAGTGCACACGCTTCATATGAGGGGCCACTGTATTGCGAGAGCTGATTGTCTCCTTTACCCCACCTAATCTCCGTTGTTCTGTTGTCCTTTCCCAGTTCCAGTGTGACGGCTGCACAGCCGCAGGAGTCGCTGCCGCAGCAGGGTTTGCAGAAATCTGTCTCCAATTTACAGAAGCCGACACAGTCAATCAGTCAAGAGGTAGGTGCAAGTGGCGCTGACGACGGCTCCTCAATTTTTCCCAGGCCCATGCAGCCTAAAGATTGACCGATCATAGTTCAGAGAGCAGCTCCCAAATAATCAATTTTGTTAACAATAGTCTGTCTTGACTCCAAGTTACTGTGCCTCTGGAATGTTCTGCTGCTGTTAAATTATCAGTCTAGGCATATTCCTATATACCTCACAAATCTGTAGGAAGTGGTTAGCTGAAACGTAGGGAAAATGGCTGAAATATAAGGAGCTTGATTTGCATTTGTTAAGGCACTTTATTTTGGTTCTCATTTAAAGGTAGTTAGGTGAGAACAGATCCAGTTGCTACTTCTAGCGAAAGGTTTCACTTGATAAGAAGTGATTTGGTTGCGCGTAACAAACAGTGAGTCTCAGGGCCTGAAAAATCCCCTGACAATTGAGACGTTTCCCCTGTCAGTGAACGTTCTGACCTAACCCATCTATAGCTGCAGAATTTAAGCTTCTACTGTAGCTAAAAATTCCAAACCTGTGAGATTTTTGGAAAGTCAGGGCAGGAGAAGGGAGGGGGTTGGCTGTATATGAGAGAGTGAAAGTCTTCCAAGCATAAGATTTGGCGTAGAAGGCAGCTGAAAGATGAGTGGAAGAATGTGTGGGAAAAGTGGCAGAGAAGGGAGACTTTGGCTGAGGAACAGACGGGGAACAGGCAGAAGAAATAGACAGGGAAGCCAGTGAAAGTATCCAAAGCAGGAGATGTCAGGGTCGGAGCGAGGAAGAGGATTTTAACTGCAGCATTTTGGATAGATTGGAGTGGGGGAGTTGCAGAGAGGAAGAGGTGGTAGTCTCAGTTGGGGCACTAGCAGGATCTAGTAACATCTGGCTGATACAGAGATCTGACCACGATAGCATTGTCTTGTTTTACTTTCACCCAGAAGCTGAGGAACTTTCACGAGGGTCTCCTGATCTTTTTCTTTTTTCAGAGCACAAATTCAGTGCCAGGTGGACCAAAGTCATGGGCACAGCTGAATGGAAAGCCAGCAGGACAAGAAGGTGGTGAGTATGATTATGAATAATGGAGCAAAGTACGTGTACACTGCTTTATTAACACACAGGATGAGGTCTCTTCCATGATGCACTCCCAGTCTAAGGGCTTGTCTAGACATAGGTAAACTTGCACTAGTATAACTACAGTGAGGTCATTATTGTCTATGCTGCTAATGGCTTCTGCTTGACTGAGGATCCTGAAAGCAAGGTAACATTTTTAGCAGAAAAATTAACTCCTTAAATTGGCATCTCAGTTTGATTGGGAGTATTGCTGTTTTTATACAAGATGTAGGTTGTAGTTGCCATGAATATTGATATTTAAGGCTCAGAAAGAATAGCAGTAGGCCCGTGGCACTGAGCTTTTAACAGACCAGGAGCCACTAGCTCTTCAAATAAAATTGCAGGGAGTGTCTAAAGAATTAAATAGATTTAGAATGCAAAAATGGATGTAACAAGCTTATGAAAGCTGTCTCAAACCTCAGTCATCAAAGCAGAACTTACACTTGCCTAAAGTGACTACCAGCACAAATACGTATTTAACCTTTGTATCTTTTTTTTTTTAATTGCCACTTTCTTTGAGATTGTTGCCATATGGACCCCATGTAGGGTAGGTTTTAAATCTGTGGGCCAAATAAGTATCTCCTAGAGAACTGTGGTCAAACATTGCCCTCTAAGAAAGTGCTAATGTGCTTTGAGAACTCAGTGTAGATCAGGCCATTGTTAAGATACATTACTTAAACCTGCGGAAAGAGCTACATGCAGGGCTAAGAAGAGCTTATTTAGAGGATAATTGAATCATAGAAATCAGGCTACAAAGACTTATTAGGTCATCTTGTCCTCTGCACCTGTTCTGCAACTGCTTTGAGCAATTGCATTTACAGTCTAGTTAAAGCAACAGTTTCCAGTATTAACAAGGATTGAGATCTTTGCCCATTTGCTCATTTATTTTAGTTATTGTGTCTTCCTTAAAGATGTCATTTTTGTTGAAGCATTGGGGGAAGGGGAGAATTTTGTAAATCTGCTGTACTGTAATATGGTATGTGTGTTATGAATTGGGGTGTGAATGCAGAAACTGTATGTATTTCCTGTCCAAAGGAATCTTCAGGGAAGGATGTTTACACTGCATTGCAATTATCCCAATGCAGTGCATGCTGGGGAATTAGGTTCCATGCCGTTGGTACTGGCACACAAATAATCCTTCTGTTGTGCAGCATTATCTGTTTGGGAAAAGCTTGCTTCCCCATCCCCCTTGCTGAGTCATAATGTAAATCTGTCCTGAAAGATGCTAGTCAACCTTAGCTGTTCATGCTATTAGAAGTCTCACTATTCAGACAGATCAGTGCAATAATGCAGTACAGCTAGGAACTCTGGTACTATAAATGTTTCAGTTGTAGCCCATGTTGTACATTATAAGACTGATAACTTTTGCCAGATGTTTGTTTGGAAATGCTACATATAGTACTTTTTTATGTATAACTTTTTAAACTGGGAAACGATTCTCAACTATGGGATGAAGAACTACGAATTTGATCATGCAAGATCCTATGCTGTGAAACAAAATTTATGAACATGTTACAAAGTAACATTTTTTTAAAACAGTCTCTCCAGAATTTAAAGGGACACTGTTAAAATAGGTTATGCGCTAAATTTTGGTAGTCTGTAAATGTTTTTTGTGCTTTTACAAAAAGTGATAGAAATATTTTCTTTAAACTGATTTTCAAAAAAATTGTAAAGAAAATGGTAGGGTGGATTTTGTTTTGGCTTTTTTTATTGGTTTTGGGGTTTTTTTTGTTTTTTTGTTTTTAATTGACATATCCTTTCCTTTATTGGAAACATGAACACAACAGCACTGAATTAATGTATGAGTTCCAGAAAGTGAAACTGAGTAAACAGGCCAATTCTGCTTCACTCTTTGGTTCAGAAATGGCAGAGATCTTCCGGTGTGTTTAATAAACACAGGTGGGGTGTGTAACACAATTTTGAAATGGACTTTTTATTTGGACTGTGCCCCTTTAGTGCAAGGAAACAGTTATCAAAACAAAGCACACACTACTCAACAGGCTCAGGATTTCTGTGCCTTAGTTGCAAAATGACTTTCTGATTAAGTGTTTTTTAATATTGTGTATGGTTGTAATGCTGGCAGTCTTCTTCTACGCAGAGTAATTTTGCGAATGGGTTTAGGATGAATTGTGGTGCACTGCTTTCTACTCACCATTACATCTTTATAACAAACAAAAAACCATCTTAGAGTTGCATTTTATGATAGCTAGAAACTTAGCAGGGTAACTCTCCAGGAAGAGCAACTGAAGCCAGGCAGATTTGGTCAGTGATCTGTATCTTAATGCTATGAAGGAGGGCAGTGTATATACCACATTGTAACACTTGACACTTATTTATAACTTCTCCCAGAGAACATTGCAGGGAGCATAACAACACAATTCTGCAGTGGACAAATAATAAAAGTTGGAGGATTCTGAATATAAATATTGAGTGCTTCATAGCATTTCTGAAGTGAGCTTGCTGCATTTTCATTTCCAGTTCAGTGTGAATGAACATACTGGACAAAAATAATCAGGGAGCTGCACAACTTTAATTAGTTTTGTTGAACACAGCAATTTAAAGGAAACCCGTGCCTTATTAGTGGCCAGGTACTTCAGTATGGACGTGTGTTGTCATGTTAGCCACAGCCAGGCATGTCATTAACTAGTTAGCAAATGCTGAGACAGGCAATAATTTGTGTTTGTCCTAGAAACCGAGATTTTCTTGAGAAACGTTTTTGTGCTATGGTTGGTTCCTAGGTGATCACAAATGAGGCAGGGCTGTTGCAGGGCAGAAAAGCCTTGTTCTATCTGAGTTGTCCTCTTATTTCCTCGACAGGTTCAAGGGCCTCAAGCCGACTGTTATCCTTCTCTCCCGAGGAATTTCCGACGCTGAAAGCAGCTGGCGAGCAGGACAAGGTTGGCAAAGAAAAGGGCGCCTTAGATCTGTCGTATGGGCCAGGACCAAGCCTCCGCCCCCAGAGTAAGTTAATGTCAGCATATTGCTTTCCTGCCAGCCAGCCACAACCCTTTAGATCACTTTGGAGAAATGTCCATCAGGCCAGTCTGCAGTAGTTTCAAATGCCTCCTCTTCCATGTTGTCTGTCAGTCCTACAAGCCTCTATGGTCTGCTTGGCTCAGCAAATAACGACAGAATCTTGGGGCTGAAATTGGGTACCTGAGTTCTGCAGGACAGGCAGCTGAATATTTACTGTCATCTGCCTAATAATGACTTTAAAATTGCTCTTTGTGTGAGGGAAGACAGTTATGTTGGGCAGTGGGACACAAATGAAATATGTTTGGTTGTATCAGTTCTGTTCCCTAATGAACATTTGTCCCTAGCACAAACTATCACGTAACTGTAGCAGTACTTTTGATAGGAAATACCCACTATTGGGATAGCAGAGATGTTGTAGGTCATTATTTGGGCGCACTGATAGCTAGGTGCATGTGTAAGTTTGCACAGCCACTGGTGCAGCAATTCCTTAGTAACAGTGGATGCTACCAGTCTCTTCTATGAAATGTCTGTACATTTTTCATTGATTTGTTCTTTCTCTCCTCTGACTTTAATTACGAAGCCACCAGGTTATTCTGAGTCTGGAAACACTTTGCTTGATGACCGTCTACATGTGCCCCCACACACACTCTCACATGTATTATTTCATTTTCAGATGTCACAAGTTGGAGGGAGGGCGGTGGGAGGAACATTACCTCTGCCACATCTCTGACCGCCTCCCCTCCTGAGCCGGGCAGCAAGACCTCTAGCGCAGGAGATGGAGCCCCCTCCTCAGCGAGTGCCAGCGACTCTAAGGAGCCCTCTCTCCGCCCGGCTCAGCCTATACGTAAAGGGGCTTCGCAGTTCATGGGAAATGCATATCATCCGCCTACGTACCATGACATGCTACCTGCTTTTGTGAGTCTCTCCGCTCCCACAAGCTCTGTATGCACGTCTCTTTCTCCCTGATTGTAGGGTGTCACCGTTCCCACCTAAAGGAATTAACAGTGTGTGAGGGGGGAAAATGTTATGTTTGACTCTGCTAGCAGAGGCACTAAATTTCCAGACCCTCCCCTCCCAGATATTGCTCTGGGACAGCTGAGATCTCTTCCCTTATTTGTCTTTCCATTCCCATCTTGTAGATTTCTCTGCCATTTGTCCTTAGTAGCTAACAGTAATGCAACACTGATCCCCTCCATTCAGAAAGAAATGTCTGTGCCCGCTGAAAAGCCTCATTACCTCTCAACTGGCACCATAAAGAATGGTGTCCAAGATGACACCAAGCCTGCCAATCAGATAAATCTGAAATGTTCTCCCTCCCTTCCCAACCCCAGCACTAAAAGGCTCTTGTAATATAGTTTGAATATTTTTTTCTTGGCACTTTAAAACCACAATGTTTATCATTGTTCTGTTTCAGATGTGTCCACAGCAGTCATCTGAGGTCCCTGGATCACTGGACCGTGGGTCTTACCCCCTTCCTCAGCTTCGGCTTGAGCCCCGTGTCCCTTTCAGACAATACCAGATGAATGACCAAGATGGGTAAGGCCTCCAAAACTGACTAACTTGCAGAGGAAAATTAATATAGGATAAGTTCCTTATCTTTTGCAAGAATCTTATGAATGAGCCACCCTGGTGGATAAAGCTGTATGCCTGGCTTCACATAAAGCCTCGGTGTTTTGCTTCCTCTGCAGTAGGGTCTGGGAGTGTTACAAAGGCAGGAAGCTGAGCTTCTAGAGGGTGAGGGAGTCCTGCACATTGTTCAAGGAGCAGAAGAACCTCAAAAGGAATCCTGTCCAATTCTAGGTCATAAGGATGGTGTCTGTGACCTATAGGCTTCAGGGGGGGGCTATTGGAGGCTCCATAATAAACAATGAGGGCAGGGGAGGGAGGATTTAAAGGGCAATAGTAGTTGTTTGTAGGCTCGCTGTGTAAGCGTGCAACACACAATGTAGCTTAACCTGGTGCATTGTTATAAACTGAAGGCACATAGATTCCCTGCGCTTTCCACCCTTCTCTTTTAACAGCAATCTCTTTTTGTCTCACCATATAGAAAAGAGAATAGACCTGGGGTATCTCGCCCAGCTCGTCCGGTTCGGCAGCAAGGAGAGCGGGCTCCCCGGCCCACCATTATCAATGCAGAAAACTTGAAGGAGCTGGATGAACTTGACACTGATGCAGATGATGGTTGGGCAGGTAAAGTGCCATTATCCTCTTGCGTCAAGCAAGCGGTAACCACCCACGGAGTGAAGAGAATGAACTGCTAACCCCTCCATCCCCAAAGACACTATTCTGGTAGCTCATTCCCGTGCTCCCCCGCCCTCCACACAAAAGAGGAGAGTGTTCTATGCAATCTGGCAGCAACTAGTGGTGTAAATGATGGTTCAATAGATCCTTCAGGTCCTCCCATCATGCTGTACCCAAGGAACTGGATCTGAGGATTCACAAGCTTGATAACGCCATGTAACAGAAAGGGAGAGGCTGGAGCTGATCTTCCCTTCTGGGAAGAGACTGAGTCAAAGTTTGCCCCAAATCCTGAGAGTCCCATCATCTCAGTGCATGCAGCTGAAGTCTAGCTATGTATGATCTCATGCACAGGATGCATCATCTCAGTTTGCTTCCTCCCTGTCTGTAATGCATGCTACCAGTCTTCTGAAGTCTGCCCTGCTATGGAGATGTGTGGTCAATACCTACGCTGCTTGTTTTCAGTAGTCCTGATAATGGTGCTGTGCTTGGACACTCAGTTTTTCTAAATTGTATCTGGTTTATGCCTAAAGAGCGGTGCAGCTCAAGATGCTTTTCAGTTTGTTATAGGGCCTCTTTCTTTCCTTTGATGTATCCTTTCTTCACTCCTGCCACCATAGGCATACACGATGAAGTGGATTACTCCGAGAAACTGAAGTTTAGCGAAGATGAGGAAGAGGAAGAAGCTCTTAAAGATGGAAGACAGAAATGGTAAGAGGTGTCTGTCTGAGATTCCATTGATGCGGCATTCATACCTCTGGTTTCTGTTTCAATGTGTCAAAATTATCATGAGCTACTTAAAATTTGTTCTAATCATCAAGAGCAAAGGCTTAAAACCCGCCCCCTCTCCCCCCAACTTTATGGTATAACCTCATGGATTCCACTTTTCAAAATCTAAATTGAAACAGCTTTGTGGCATAGATAGGGCATGTGACTGGGTCCCAGGAGACCTGTGTTCTGTTCCTTGTTATGCCATTGACCAGCCTTGTGACCTTGGGCAAGTTACTTCATCTTTGTGTACCTCATTTCTTCCACCTGTAAAATGGTGACAATAATACTTACACATCTTTACAAAGTGTTCTGAGATCTATGGATGAAAAGCCTAATATATGTGTCAAGTATTTTTGTTGTTAGATTCTCTAGTCCCGCTTTCCATTGTATTGTAGCTTCTATAACAAGCCTTCTTATGGCTTGACGAATGAGTTGAAAATGTGTTTTGAGCTTATTTGGAAATGGTAATATCAATGGCATTTATACAACAGGAACAGCTGGGACCCCAGAAGGCAGCGACAGCTGTCCCTGAGCTCTGCAGACAGTGCAGATATTAAACACACCCTGGAAGAAGGAAAGAACTGGGGTGACCCAGTTGGTTTGTCTCGGTCAGTCCTCAAGGTGCAAGGCCCCCAGCAACCTTCAAGGAAGCTGAATGGCTGGACCCCTGCATCAGAATATCAGGTATGTTGACCTTGCACAGATTGGCTTGTGCTGATAGGATGCTTGATGTAACAAATTACTCTGCTTCAGAAGCAATGTTGAATTATACCAACAGCAGTCTAGCTCGAAGTACCCATTGTGACAAAATGAAATCTGAGTAAAGCATGAGTAGTTATTGAGCAGCTAATCATAACATCAGAACTGCCTGAAAGACTGGGAGAGGATATTTTTTTGAGCCTACCAACTCTGCTCCTAATCATTTGGACTGAACCAAATTTAAGACTGAACCAAATGGGATCATGGACATACTCTCAGCTAAGAAGCTCACTGTAGGTGGAGTGGCGGGGTTGTACCTTGTGTGGGATTAAAAAGGTCAAGCTGCATGAGGCTAGTGTTTTCAGATGATGCTCAGTGGGGTATTCCTTCCTTTGGCAGAAGCCCCCACTGGGATGTATTCTCAGACAGCAGTCCTTGGAGGATAAAGAAGAAAAAGTTCCCCTGAGACAGAAGTTTGTCCACTCTGAGATCTCGGAAGCTGTTGAGCGAGCCAGGAGGCGACGTGAGGAGGAAGAACGACGAGCCAGAGAGGAACGCCTGGCTGCCTGTGCTGCCAAACTCAAGCAGCTGGATCAGAAATGCAAACTGGCTCAGAAAACAGGAGAGACCCAGAAACATGTGGAGAATGAAGATCTGAAACCCCCAAGTGTGGAAAAGAAGGTGGCTCAGGAGAATGGTCATACGTTCCGTAGAGGTAGGGAAATGTTACTTATCTTGCTTCATAAAAGTTGCTTTTATATTATCATAATTGACCCCTTTCAGCCAGACAAGGATGTAACTACGTGTACTGGGCGGGCAAAGAAAGTGGTTGTAGACTGCTTTGAGTCACCTCACATGGGATCAATTTTTTCTAGTTTTCTAAAGAACATTTATTTTGGGACAATAGCCTAGGGCCTCCTTTAAAGGGACACAGTTGATTAAAAACTGTATTAAAAAGACAAAAAACCCTACTACCCCAATTTCCTTTTCAAAGTTACAAACAACACCTTACTTGGTTAGACAGAATTTTTACAGTCTGATTTACTTATTATGCCCTCTATTTACTTGTCTTTCAATTTAGATGAGAACAAAGTTTCAAATTCCATTTTTGTTTATATAGTCAATTTTGCTTTCAGGTTTTCATGCTTTAATACAACACTGCAATATTTAGGGTGCAAATACTGCAGGAAATGTTTAGAAAAACTGTTTGAATTTGGATGGTATGCTTTTTCAGAGCTTAATTTGAAACAAATTAATTTAAGATGAGATTTGATGCAACCAGTGACACTTAAGTAGGTCCTTCAATACACATGAAAAGCAGTGGGACTGTGCTGCTTGGCTCTCGACAAGGGGATGCTGTGTATGTACCTGCGCTAAAGCAGTAATGCAGCAGTCTGAACTCGCTCAGCTAGCAGAGTCTTATTTTTTGTTTATATTAAGTGTTGGGTCTTGGTCTCGTTTCTTTTCGTTTTATTCCCACAATAAAAATAATTCTTCTTTGAGTGCTTGTTCATGTCCATTCCAATCAGGTGTGCATTCCCCTAGCAGTATCAGTAGGGTCAGCCTGGATGACCCCTGGAGTTGTGCCCTCATGGTGCTCAGTATATTGCCCACCCAACCTGACCCCTCTTCAGTTCCTTATTGCCTGTGATGGCTAGCTGGAACTCCCCATTGCTCTTGCCTCGGCAAGTGCGTGCTTCGCAGTATCGTGTGTGTGTGTAGTTTAGTTTAGTTAGTATAGATAGTTTTCTCTCATAAGTTTCCTTTTGGGGGTGGTTCTTCTCCTCTAAGGACCCTCGGCATCACCACGGTTCCATGCACAGGTCCCAGGCATCAGTCAGGCACCGGTCTCATTCCCTGGTGCTCCATAAAAGAAAGAAGGTCTGATAGAGGGCGTTCCCCGACCAGGACTAAAGACCAGGTGGCCAGCAAGCCCACATCAGGCGTCCAATTGGTGGGGCCTCCATCAACTCCTGCCCCAGGAGGGTCCAGTTGAGTCCGGACCCACACCACTTGCCAGTCCGCCACCACGAGGACCTACACCTTCTATCTATATCAGAAGTGTTTGAGGTGGCATCAGACAGTGGTACTGACAGTGCCACCTTCCCCTCCAAGGCGGGAGAGGTCGCTGGCACCGGTTCCTGGCCCAGTCCACTCTGTGGGCAAGCGGCGGTGAGGGGAAGCCACTCCGGTCCCCCAGTTGGCATTGCTCGCCAGTGCTGAGTGGCTCCGCTCATCCTTGGTCTTCACAGTTGGAGACCTCGGAGTCGGAAGTGGAGTCATCACGCTCCAGTAGGAGTAGAAGATCCTGCTCCCACCATGACCGACGGCCCTACCCAGCACAGGGGCCAGGACAGTGTCAGACTCCTCAGTGGCCTTTCTGGACACCCTGGGCCTATCCCCTGAGCCAAGATTCCAGACTGGCTTCGGTGGCCTTGGTGTCCCCTTTGGGCCTCCCCACACGCCCTCCGCACTGCTGCAGGGGACCCATCAGGCAGCCTCACTGATGTCGACGATCTCTGCCCTTCCACCCTCCTTCCCTGTCCGTCTCCAGAACCCTTCTCATGAGCAACTCCTCATACAGGAGGTGCAATCGCTCCTCTCGCTGTGGGCAGTGAAAGAGGTTCCTCGGGCGCAGATGGGCAAGGGCTTCTATTCCCGGTATTTCCTAATACCGAAAGCCAAAGGCAGGCACAGGCCCATCCTAGATCTGCGAGATTTCAACAAGTTCATGAAGAAACTCAAGTTCTGCATGGTCTCCTTGGCCTCCATCATCCCTTCCTTGGATCCAGGGGACTGGTATGCCGCCCTCGACTTGAAGGATGTGTACTTTCATATAGCAATCACACAGTCCCACAGAAAATACCTTAGGTTTGTTGTGGACAACAACCACTTCCAGTTCACAGTCCTCCCGTTTGGCCAGTCAGCGGTGTCTCGAGTATTTACCAAATGCATGGCAGTTGTGGCAGCGTTTCTGTGCAGGTGCCGGGTACAGGTGTTCCTGTACCTCGACAACTGGCTGATCAAGGGCCGCTCCAGGGCTCTCCTATACGCGTTCCATCCTACCCTTTTCGTTCACAAGGTGCTCCTCAAGATACGGAGGGATCGAGTGGTGGTAATATTGATAGCTCCACCCTGACCCCAGCAAGATTGATACACATTGCTCCTGGACATGTCTGTGGAAGCCCCAGTCACTTTGCCGCTCTTCCTGGACTTGATAACTTAGGATCATGGCTGTCTCCAGCATCCGAACCTCAAGTTGTTGCACCTCACAGCGTGGAAGCTCCGTGGCTAAACCTGGTGGAGCTTTCCTGCTCGGACCCTGTTAGACAAGTCCTCCTTGGCAGTAGGAAACCCTCCACCAGGACTACTTATCTTGTCAAGTGGAAGAGATTCTCAATCTGGTCAGCACAGCATCATTCGTCCTCGCCTCTGTTCCACTCAAATCGGGCTACCTTCTCCATCTCAAGAAGCAGGGACTGTCCATATCATCAATAAGGGTTCAGTTGGCCGCCATCTCTGCCTTCCATCCAGGTGCAGAGGGCCGGTTGGTCTTCGCCAACCCTATGGTCAGCCGTTTCCTCAAAGGTCTCAACAGGCTATATTGGCTAGTTTGACAGCTGGTCCTGGCCTGGGATCTCAGCCTGGTCCTTTCCAGACTCATGAGACTGCCCTTTGAACTGCGACGTGCTCCCTGCTCTCCCTCTCTACAAGGTGCTGTTTCTGGTAGCGATAACTTCAGCCAGGAGGGTGTCTAAGCTCAGGGCCCTAACATCAGAGCCTCCTTACACAGTGTTCTATAAGAACAAGATTCAGCTCAGGTCCCACCCGGCTTTCCTCCTGAAGTTTGTCTCCCATTTCCACATGAACCAGGACATCTTCCTCCTGGTGTTCTATCCGAAGCTGCACTCAGGCGGCAGGGAGCAGGGGCTTCACACGTTGGATGTCTGCAGAGCCGTTCTGAAAGTCCATCCTACTTTTTGTGGCTGTGGCAGACAGAATGAAAGGTCTTTTTGTCTCTTCTCAGCAGATTTCCTCGTGGATCACGTCCTGCATCCGAGAGTGTTACAAACTGGCAGAGGTGCCTGTCCCTCTGCTCATTGTGCACTCCACCAGGGCACAGGCTTCTTCAGCAGCGTTTCTGGCACAGATTCCCACCCAGGAAATATGCAGAGCAGTGAAATGGTCCTCCATACACACTTTCATTGCGCATTATGCGATTACCCAACAGGCCAGAGATGACATGGCCTTTAGTAGAGCAGTGCTCCAATCAGTGAACAACTCCGACCCCACCTCCATAACTTAGGCTTGGGAGTCACCTGATTGAAATTGACATGAGTAAGCACTCGAAGAAGAAAAAAACGTTACCTTCTCGTAACTGTTGTTCTTCAAGATGTATTGTTCATGTCCATTCCAATGCCTGCCCTGCTGTCGGAGTAGCCAGTAAGAAGGAACTGAAGGGGGGTCGGCTCGGCTGGGCACTATATTGAGCTTCATGAGGGTTGCGACTCCCGGGGACGCCCAGGCCGACCCTACGGATACTGTTAGGGGGAAAATCTTCCAGCTGTCGTGCATGCAGCATGTGCGCACCTGGTTGGAATGGACATAAACAACACATCTCGAAGAACAACAGTTACGAGAAGGTGAGTAACCGCTTTTTCCTTGTGTTAATTTAGGACCCAGTCCTGAAATCACTTATGTGCATCAGTAACTTGAGAGTAGGGTCATTGAGTTCAGTGTATGTGTAGGATTGGGGCCTTAGCACATACGCTTTTAGGGGCAGTGTGGGCACTTGCTGTGTGTGCGTGCAGTGGGGCTCTGTCGTGACAGGGGCCTATGGTTGCTAGTGTAACTTAAATAATGATGAAGGGGTTATAATCTCCTGCATAAAAATTAATGCACGGAATAGGGGATCTTGACTCCCAGTGTCAGCATTGACTCCTCATTTAGTTAATGTGGAAAGGCCAACTGGATGATTAGTGGCAGTGTCCTGTGCGTCCTGCAGGAGATCTGTGCTCAAGAGCTCTGCCTCTTGCTCCACCAAGGGTTAAAAAATTCTAAAAAGTGTATTTGAATCATAAGGGCAGAGGGCAAGTGCCTTGTCATTAAAATGACCCTTGTGGCCAATATAAGGCGTGGCATTGGGCTCAAAATGGATTATTGTTCATTTCTCCTTGGTCAGAAGGATAATGTAGCATTGGAAGGTCTCGGTAGGACGGATGTGTGGGCAGAGCAAAGAAAATGGAATGATCTTTAGGGCAGTCTAAGGAAGATAGCAGCTGAAATACTGTACGTATGGTAGAGCATAATAATGAGAGTGGAATGGCGAGTTCACCTGTGTAATACAATCACAATGTATGTGCAGTGTTCTCACAGGTAGCCTAAGCTAGCTGCTTTATAATGTGGGCTATTCTTGTGGGCAGCAGAACTGAATCGAATCTTGTTTTCATCCCCCCCAGCTACTTCTGAATTTCATGCACAGGATGTCTCTGTTGGTTATCTAGAAGAGGAAACCACAGTCACAACTGTAGCTGCCCAAAGCAGCAGTGAGGAGGAGATTAGAGAAGTCACATCCCCAGCACAAGAGTTCAACAAATACCAGAAATCACTTCCTCCAAGATTCCAGAGGCAGCAGCAGCAACAGGTAAGAGGTCTGAGAGCTCCTCCTTCCCCCGCCTCCCCAAACACACACACACTCTCTCTCTTCCCCCCCCTTCAAATATTGTTGTTTATTTGGGGCCAAATCTTATGCTCAGCACCAAGTAATCAGGCTTTGTGCTAGGGAGGTCCAAGGGGTGGGAAACAAGAATCTTCCTCCCAGCTCTGCTCTGCAGCATGCTTGGACACAAGAATCCCCTACGGAACTGTACTTGGAGACATAGACTTTCTGTGTAGACTGCACACATCTTTCATGCCCTTGTTTGTAGCTTCTGAGATTATAGTAGACTGCACACATCTTTCATGCCCTTGTTTGTAGCTTCTGAGATTATAAGGCTGGAAGAGACCATTGTGATTATCTAGTTCTAGTATGACATCCTGCAGTCCATGGGACTTTTCCTGATTAGTCTTAATGTAAAATTTCCAATGATGGAGAATCCATCACAACCCTTGGAAAATTGTTCCAGTGGTTAATTACCCTCACTGTTTAAAATAAATAAATAAAGCCTTATTTCTAGTCGAATGAGCCTAGCTTCAACTTCCAGCCATTGGATATTTTAGACCTTTATCTGCTAGATTGAAAAGCCCATTATTATGAAATTTTTGTTCCTCGTGTAGGTACTACAGTCTGTGATCAAGTCACCCCGTAACCTTCTCTTTGTTAAACTAAACAGGTCATTACAAAACTTAAACCTAATTTCCCCCAAACTAATTTCCCCTTTCTGTTACTCACACCTTCTTGTCAACTGTTTGAAATGGGCCACTCTCATTACCACCACAAAAGTTATTTTTCCTCCCTCGGTATTCTGCTGTTAATTGAATTGTCTCGTTAGATTGACCACACACTTGGTAAGGCAACTCCCATCTTTTCATGTATTTATACCTGCTCCTGTATTTTCCACTCCATGCATCTGATGAAGTGGGTTCTAGCCCACGAAAGCTTATGCCCAAATAAATGTGTTAGTCTCTGAGGTGCCACAAGGACTCCTCCTTGTTTTTGCTGATACAGACTAAACCACTCTGAAACCTAAATAAAATGAGCTCCTTGAGCCTTTCACTGTAAGACATGTTTTCCAGTCCTACATCTACAGGCTTCTGTGGGTGGGAGAGCAGGATTTGCCCCTTTGTCTCTGCCATTCACTTTGAAGAATAGTACTATACAGTGATGTGTGAAGTGTTGGCTTGTATGCTAAATTTGTCTTGTTGCCTCCTGGCAGTATCAATTTAGGGTTATGTAGTTTTTAAAACGGAGCTCTGGGTTGTAAGATTGTTGCCAGGATCATCTGAATCAAATACACAGGGGTGGGTTCCTCTTCCCATGGCCAAAATTAAAGGTGCAGCAGTGGGGTCTTCTCATATCCATGCAGTGCTGCCACTGTGGGCCTGATCCAGCATGGTGCTTTTCACCCTTGGCTTCCATTGCCTCCAGTGGGATCAAAGTGTGCTTAGCACTTTGCTGGATCAGGCCTTTTGTGAACATCTCCCCTAACTCCCACTAACCAAGATGTATGTCAGCGATATCTCCGCTCCCTAGGGAATGGGTGGGTGCTAACAGGCCCAGGCATGCATGGAAGGGGAAATAAAGGAGGCTGCAGGGGGGGCAGACCCTTGTGCAATAGGTTTATTTTCTTAGTAGACTTGGACTCTAATATGCAGTACATCTACTGAGAGTCCCTCGCTCTGTACCCTGTTCTGGAGGGTGTGGTCAGCTAACTGCCTACTAGAAGAGCCCACTGTTGCATCTTTGGTTGGCAGGTGATTATGCCCTGCCTCAAATAGGTTTCAGGGGTGTGGAACTGGAATGTGTCTCAGTCCACCTCCTCCCTGTTCTGTGTAAAGATGGTGTTTTCAGCTTGCCTGCTACCTGCCTTCTATTACTCCGCCCCCATCCCTTTTGTCCTGTATTGGCTCCTTCAGTGAACCTTATTTGTTTGAATTTTAAGCGTGTAGTTGGTTTTAAGTTTTTATTTCATTACAGAATGTTCATCAGTGCCCTGCCCAGTCTGGATTGGTCTATAACTATGATTTCCCCACCTCTCCTTTATAGCTGTTGCTAGCCACTTCTGTGTGAAAAGCACTACAAGAATGCATCCAGGCTTGGTATGATTAGGTGTTTGTTGTAATCCTTCTCAGCGTAGCCATTTGTGCATCGGTCTCAGGGGGAGCATCTATGGTTGCAAAAAGGGTAAATTATATCTGGGCTTGGAAGGATTATATTTTTATTGGTAAATCTCGGTAAAAATTGATTTCACCGTACACAAACACACAACACACACACAAACTGGCAAGAAAATATACAATATGTGAAATGTACAGATAGGAAAGGTAAGAAAAATTACTGAGAACCAGCTTAAGGATATTTTAACATTATGTTGACAATTTTGTGTTTTAACGGTTATAAAGCTTTTTACTTTTTGAATCTCATCTGCTGTCATTCAGTAATTGTCTGATGCCCTCATAATTTCTTGTGACTATGCAAATTTAATTTGATAAAAATTGAAAAAATGCTTAATATCAACATTGATGTTTTTCCATCAAAATTATTAAAAAATAAAAATTGAATTCTGCCAAGCCTAATTATATAACTAAATTAATATAGCCCTGTTGTTTAGCTTGGGGTTTTAATAATTACTCTTCAGTGCCATGTTACCCCATAATTATTATTGTGGTAGATAGGTATTTTGGAGACTCAAAAGATTCAGCACTAACGGTTGCTACAATTACTTTATATAAAATGGAGGCTGTCAAGCTCAAAATCCAATATTTCTAAATGTCCTCCCTGTCATACCAATAACATCTTGAATTATTACCACTGGAAGAATATTTTTTTTAAAAGTCTTGCTTTATTTTTCAACTTTTGTGTGGCTAGTATAAATAGGTTAGTTTCACTTGTGGTTCTCATCTCTTTGTACTGCTTGCTATTCCATTAGGGATGTTGCAGTCAAAAATGAGGATACAACCTGCTGCCATAAACTTTATTTTGTTAATTTTTTTTTCAAGATTCCAGTGCAATAGATAAATGTAAAGCTAAGAACAGTCATCTTTCCTGTTTGGTTACTTCCTCACTAAGGCGGGAAGAAAGCAGCTTTTAAACCTCAACCAGCTTCTCCTGCAAACACTTCATGCTGGGTGTAGTACTTTGCTTACTTCCAGTAGGTGGTCCCCATAGAAGTCAGATGTCAGCATTATTCCTGGTAGGAATCGTTCACAGCACTGACATGCTTTTCAGCCCCTAACCCCTACCAACAGCAATAAAAAAGAAATTAATACAATCTTAAAATTCATACCCTAAGAAGAGGTTTTTATTTTGTGAAAAGGGAGAAGTGCCGGTGGTTCCTTTAAGTTCACTGGGCACTTTGCTATTGATTTTACATGGAAGGTGCTCAAATACTACTCCTATTTATTATTTGTATTACTGGACCCCATTATACTAGGCTCTGTACGAACCACAGAACACAAAGACGGTCCCTGCCCCAGGGGGCTTACAGACTAAGTATAAGACAAGAGACAACAGATGGATACAGTACAATGGTGATGGACAGCAATATAAAGCCCTACAGGCTTGTTTTCACTGCAGATTTGGCTCAGGTTATCCACACTTGGGCAGCCTAACTTAAGTGAGAGTAACCACACCTCAGAACAGCAACACAGAGTGATCAGATATGCAGCAAAGAGTAGCTGTATCCCCCCTGTGTTCCTAGCTCGAGCACTCAAGCTTCCACCTGTATCTCCTGACAGGCTAGCTAGCTCGAGTGTAGAGAGCATCACTTAACTCTAGCTAGAGATTCTTTTTTGCGGATGGGAGTCAGATTAGGAGCAGCACTTGAAGTGAACGCATTAGTGAAGACAAGACCAAAGATGGATGGAAATATTTTCAAGATCAAGCCCTTAGGGGGGTAATATTCATATGGAAAATCACCACAATAACTGCTCAAATTTATTTATATATGGCTGTTAAAATGCCAACACCTATTTTATTTTGTTTAAAATATCCTGTCTTTTCTGTTTGTATTTGGTTCAGTGCAACCTTAATCAGGGCCTAACTCCTGGGCCTAAACTATTTGGCTGGCCTCCTTTTTGAATTATAAAAACAATATGAAGAATGAGACCAGAGTTCAAAGGGTATTTAGGTGCAGTCATGTTAAAAGCAGGGCCATGACTACGTAGGTTCCCAGACCATTCCATTCCCTAGCTATATGGAAGTCACAGTGGCTACTGCAGCCTTGCTTTGCTTCGCTTCATGGGCTTGAAGAAGAGGATTCATTCCTTCTGCAGAGTCTCCCAATACGCAGCTCATGCTGTGAGCTGGAACGAGAAGCTGACTCCATTGCAGTGACACTAAGTACCTTTCCCAGATCTGAAGATGAGCTCTGTGTAACTCCAGATCTTCTCTCTTTCGCTAACAGAGGTTGGTCCGATAAAAGATATTACCTCACCCACCTTATCTCTCTCCTGCAGTGTGACAGATTTGAATGGTGAGCAAGGCATTCCCTGTTGCCGTGGTGTTGTGTCAGGGTCAGAACTTTAGGGCTTTGTGACTTGTTTCTTTCTCATCTGGTTGTCTCCATGGAGGAAATAGAATGCACTGGCTAGCCTGGAAGGTTCCATCTCTGTCATTTAGACAATATTTCCAAAGTACTTTTGTCTTTATAGTGGATAATTCAGTCGTATGCATAGCACATATGGTGTTAGTTGTGGCTAGTGAAGTATGGTGTGAATCCCACAGAATGGCTAAATGCGGTTGCTGAAATGGCCTACATGTAAGGTTGGTGGAGTGGCTTAGCTTCTAGGGGAAATAAGTTCTCTCTTTTCAAATGTAACTCTTTGATGTGGCCTGATTTTATTGCAGCTGTGGGATGGGTCACTTTGTCCATTATCCTGACTCGGGTTGCCTGGTATTAGTCATTTAGTTTAGAACAAATGAACTGAAGTCTTCAGTGCCTTTGTTATCAGGGAGTCTGTTTAAGTGAAATGTTAGGCTCCCTTTGATGTTCTCCTTGTTGATGATTTGAGTAGCAAGAAGCAAAGATTCCCAAGATTGTAGTGTTTGGTATCTTTTAAAGGCCTTTCACACTTAAGCATACTTGGAATTGAGAGCACATTGTAGAAAAACAACTTACTTAGCTGGTGTCCATGTTCCTGATGCTTATTATTAAAGAGATTTGTCTCTTTAAATACATATTGCTTTTGTTGTTGTCCCTCCCAGCCTCTCTTCTCCTAATGCTGGATCCTGCAGAGAAGTTGTAATCTTGCTCTGGGATACTAAGCTGTAGTGGAAACTCTTATACTGTGACAAACACTCCATGATGATTTCAATGAGGGGTTCAGTGAGAGAAGGGAGCTGACCTTTTAATAAACATTTGCAGCATCTGGTAAACTTTGTAAATATAATTTTTGGTTTTGTTTTTAAATTGAGTCAAATTTGACGAATAAATATAACTTGTTTTAATTGTTTTTTTTACATTTTGAAGGTTTTTCTCAGAATATAAAATTCCTTCTGTGTGTAGTTTCTACCTGGACTTTTGGCTAAGATCATATGTTAAATCGGATAAATATATGTTATGTTCCTTTATCAGGGGATTGTATCCTGCCCTGTCAGGGTAATAGAATAGGATGACCTCATGGTTGCTTCATCTCTCAGAATAATACATAGGAAATACTAAAAGATTTTAATGTTCTCTTAACTGAACTTATTTCCCTTTTAATGTAATCTCTCTGGTTAATAAGTTTTAGTATTAATAGTATTATCTATATGCACTAAATATCAAGTGATCAAATTTCCTCCAGTGAGAAGTAGCATCTACAGTATTTGAACCAGATTAATAAATTATGTTTGAGAGAAAAATGCTGTTAAAAATCTCCTGTGTATCCAATGTGTTGCTGTGAAATGTAATGCTCTGACCTAGCAGCATCAGGAATACTTGAGAGAAGAAGAGAGCAATTCAGCGTGAGCTGACGTGTGCATCTAAAGAAACACAGGCTGCTCCCTATCAAACCTGGTAGTGAACTGCCCACATCTGTTGTTGCTCCTACCCAAGGCGGAAAGATGCTACGTTCTTTGGTTCTTTTGAGTTTACAGTGCAAGCTTGTGTGCAAGCTGGCCTAGGCCAAAGAAAATGCACTCATGATTCATGGCCTGCTATATTCAAATGTTTGAGGTCTGTGCTAACCTGTCTCATTTTTCTGCCTACCCAGGAGCAGCTGTATAAGATGCAGCACTGGCAGCAACAGCAGGTCTATCCTCCACCGTCCCATTCCCATCCTCAGCGTACGTTCTACCCGCCACACCCTCAGATGCTTGGCTTTGATCCTCGCTGGATGATGATGCCGTCTTACATGGACCCTCGTATGGCTCAGGGCCGCACACCTGTGGATTTTTACCCTTCGGCCCTTCATCCTTCAGGTAAAGTTGTTGGGTTTTTTGTTTTTTTTTCTGTGCTTTCTTACTCTCTGGTGCTATCCTGACTCAGTTTCCGGACCATATCTATGGCCTTTTCCCTAGAACTTGGATTCATGAGACTGAGAGTTGATAGGACCTTTACGTTCAGTAACCTGGAAAAATTAATTGCAAAGAGCAAGCTACGTTCTTTTGGGTTCTGACTAGTCCCCAGGTGTATAATGCCTTGAGGACTGATCACTTTTCTAAGGTTTCAGGCCACAAAGGAGTGCTGTGCCAGACAAAAGGGTGGGTTTTTGGCTACTGAGATGCAATTTAGGACCCCTGGAGAGGGTGGAGCTATCCCAATTTGCTTTGCCGTCCTGAAATCCTGTCTTCTGCATTACCCAACCTTACCTTGGCCTAGACTTCTCATCCTTGCTTTCTGTTGTTGACCCTCTCCATGGTTTGGGAAGAGTCAAAAGGGAGGTAGGGGACTGATGAATGGGCAGCACTAGGATGTGTACTTGGAGTTTGGGGTGGGATAGGGAATGCCTAAGAATACCTCCACATGTAGTCATGTGCTGCCTGGGGGCTCTCATTTCATAGCAGGGAGAGACCCCCCGCAGGAATGGAGGGGAAGGGTCTGGTGTGGTAGAGAAGGATGGGAAACGGTGGGCTGGAGATGGTTTTACTCACAAAACCTTATTAGATCTCCTAAAGAAAGGTACGACAAGCCAAAAAGTCCTGCCTCAGGTTATATGCTCCTAGCACTTGTTAATTCTATATTTAATCTGCCAGAGATGGGCATGTAAACAGTAGGATGAGTAAACCAGTGCCTTATGTTTGTGGTTATTTTGTATTTCTTACCCCCTCTTTCCGCTCCTTGCTCCCAAGCCAGTGAAGTTCTGTATTGCTATGCTTAGGCTTGGCTATGAAAGCCGCTCTAAATAGCGGCCCTAGGGATCCTTGCTTCCCTTTCATTCTGAGGCAGTTGCTTTCCTCTTTATATATCTCTTGATCTCGGTTTTCTTTTTTAAAAGGAGGTTTCCATGGGTGCATTCATCTACCATCCAGGAGGGAGGGCGAGATGACCTGCCCTAAGGCTGTAAACTTCTGCTTGGCTGTGCGCCTCTAGTGTTACGGTTTGAATTCTTTCTTCTGTTCAGGAATCATGAAGCCCATGATTCAGCAGGACTCCATCAATGGGAGTGGCTGTAGGTCTGAAGAGCAGAACTGCCAGCCATCGCTGCAGCAGGAAAGGAAAGCTGCCTCAATGGACCCTGCCTCAGTGTGGGGCCAGGAAAGCTACGCATCCCTGCAGAACAAAGGGTACCCATTACCACATCAAAAACAGACTGAGAACATGAGCGTGGAGGGACTGCATACCAGGTGAGGGCAAAACCATGCCATTCTGCCATGCACGCTGTGCTGGAAGCTCCTCTTCCCTTGAAGAGTGGGTTTGGGGTTATCCATAAGACTTAAGAGCAGGAGAAGGTATTTTTGGTTACCTGTGTTCCCTTGAGTGCTGGTACTGTGTAGTGATAGACTAAAACACCATTGAGTTCTTGCATATAAGAAGATTACATCCAGTATGTGTAATCAAAGCTTTATAACTTTAAAAACTAAAGAGACATTAACTGATTCTCATTGCACCTTACCTTTCTGCCCTGAGGCTTTGCAGGAGCTGCCTCAGTGGGGAGAGACAGTTTTTGCTTATGTAGACAGCTGTCAAAAATTCTGGCTAACTCCTGGGTGTCTCACTTTTATTTTATTTCATTTTTTAATCATTGGTCCTTACCACTCTGACGACTCTGAATCAAGCTGCTAATTTTGAAATCACTACAAAGATTGGAGGCTGAATTCACATTCAGTTCCTGACTATACCTCCCTTGTTTTTATTTTCTGTGCAGAAACCACTTAGTTTTGTTCATCAGCTCTGTCTGACCGGGTATTGCAGACAGGGGCCATGGCAGATCCATAAATCCAGCAGTGAATTTTACAGGCTTGATCTGTCATGATTTAAAGTAGAAAACTAAACTGCATTTATTTCTTTATTTTTACTGTGTTCAGCCTGGGGACCTGGAGCTGTGCTTCAATCTCATTGACTGACTGACTGACTTTGTTCTGGTTCCTTTTCAGGAGTGACAGCTCTTACTCTGCCTCATCTGGAAGGTCAGAGGGCATAAATGCCCAGCGAGATCTCTTTGAGGAGAGAGGGGAGGAGTACTTAAACACTTTTGACAAGAAGGCCCAAGCTGACTTTGACAGCAGTATATCTTCTCAAAGAATAGGCCAGGATCTTTTGTTTCAGCACCAGGAGGCCGTGCAGGATGCATGCATTTCTGGCACCCGCCATGCAAGCTTACGGTGTTCTCCCCTGGAGTCTGACTTTATACAAGCCGATAAAAAACCTGAGTATAATGGTTGGGACATCAACCATGATCAGAAATCCTTGGAGGCTGCAGCAGAGGCGGATGAAGAAGTGCCCAGGGACGAGCAGTCATTTAGTGCTGACCCATGGAAGAAAGAAGGTGCTGCCAGCAAGCAACCTGCTGAAGGGACGGATTGGGCTCCTGAGAACAGAAACACCAACAATCAGCACCAGGAGCAAATGGGGAGGACCCGGAGATCAGGCCCAATTAAAAAACCAGTCCTGAAAGCCCTCAAGGTTGAGGAGAAGGAGAAAGAGCAGGAGAAGATTAAACTAGAAGGAGAAGAGATCTCCCATCCAGCAAAAGAGAAAGCACCTGTCTATAAGGTGGAGAATGATACAGAAGATTCATCAACCTTGCTAAAGTCCACTCATTACCTGCTGGACGAAAAGGGTTCTTCCCAAGCTAGCTTCTCCCAAGATGCTGAGAAATCTCAGGAGGAAGAGGAGGAGGAGGAGGAAGAGGAGGAGAAGACTGAAAGGGCATGGGAGAATAAGCTTTCCAGAGAGTCTAATGACCTCCCTCCCACAAAAAGAAACAACTGGATCTTTATCGATGAGGAGCAAGCCTTTGGTGGGAGAGGCCAAGGCCGAGGGAGAGGCAGAGGCTTTAGAGAGTTCACTTTCAGAGGCCGTGGCACTGCTGTTGGTGGCAGGGGCGTCTATAACAACCAAAGAAGCAGCAGAGGGCGGGGCCTGCGGGAGTTCAATCAGCCGGAAGACTTCCCGAGGGGCAAGCCCAGGCGTAGGATTGCTAGCGAGACACATAGTGAAGGTTCTGAGTACGAGGAGCTCCCCAAGCGACGCCGGCAGAGGGGTTCTGAAAACAGCAATGAAAGCTCTCTCCTAGAGAGGGAGGAGAGTGACCTGAAGAAGGGAGACTTCAAAGATTCTTGGCGGTCCAATAAAATCTACTCTGATGATCACAGCAGCCTGGATGCCAAGGTGAGGGCCCCGAGAGCCTTTGGGAGGTCGCTGCCCCCACGACTGAGCAACTCTGGGTACGGGCGAAGAGGCTTCATGGCAAAGGAGCCTTCTCAGTGGCAGGGCAGAAGCGGGGGAACCACATGGCAGGAGTACAGCCACTGCCCTTCATCAGACACTTTTGGGATCAGGCGACAGTCTGACAGGGACTATATCCAAGATTCTTACAAGCACGTGGACTCCTTCACTGGCCGGGGTTTTGAGGAGAATCACATTGACAACCGAAGGCCCTTGTTCCAGGAGGATTACACTGCAGATCAAGAGAACATAGAAAACAGGCCATTCAGGAGGCGGCGTCCCCCTCGTCAAGACAAGCCACCCCGGTTCAGGCGCCTGAGACAAGAGAGAGAATCTGTCGGCCAGTGGAACCCCGAGGAAGGTGGAACCAGCCTGTTGCCCAGCCAGTGGCCTGGGAGACCCAAGCTGACCACGGTGGAGAAGAACGGTGTCTCTGGCCAGAGGTCTCCTGAGCTGTCCTATCAGAACTCGTCAGATCATGCCAATGAGGAGTGGGAGACAGCGTCCGAAAGCAGTGACTTCAGTGAGAGGCGGGAGAGGCGTGACGGTGTTTTGGAGAGTGAAGTGCAGCTGGATGGCAGCCTTGCCAGTGGCAGCTTGGGAGAGAAGAGAGAATTGGCAAAAAGGAGTTTCTCAAGTCAGAGGCCCCTTATGGACAGACAGAGCCGTAAGGCTGAACCAGCAGGGTTTGGGGAGCAATTGGTAAGGGCCAGTGGAGGAGCTGCTTCCCGGTTTGAGAGCCAGCAGAATGGGATGCCAATGAAAAGCAAAAGGTAAACTCAAAGTCTGACGTACAACAGGTGCTCTGTGCATGCGTGTCATGCAAATATCCCTGTGGCAAACTGGACTTGCAGGCAAGAAGGGGTTGACTCATGCAGAGATGTTGGCTGTTGGCTGTGCTTCCTTTCATCACACACAGATGACTTTTAGCACCAGTTATCCATCTGTGTGGTGGTCATTGGCTTCACAAACATGTATATACATTTTGAGCCTGCTGCACCTCTGATGCCTTTGCTAGAACACTACTTGTGGGGGGAGTTCCAGCTTGTCTTTGTTTCAGAAGAGTGGTTGGTAATGGCTGTGCTGCCTGAGCTGCCACCCTTCTTTAACCTCTTTAAATCCTATAATGCAACGGCAGATCACGCTTGTGCCATCCCATCAATTCAAGTGCTAGAGGGTTAACAGAGACATCTTGGTCACAGACTCCAAATTCTCCAACCCTCCTCCAGTGAATCCCAGCTGGGGTATGGCCTGGCAGTGGTGGAAAGTTGGGAAGGCTTGTTTCCTCTGGAATAACCTGATGGGAATGCAGAGGTGAAATGTCATTTATTTAAGTAGATTTCTCTACTTCAAAGCTTTTCTTGATGCACTGCAGTAGCTGTGGCTTGTGCGCAGTGTGGGGAGTTCCTGGGTCTAGCTATGCTTGAATAGACTTTTTCAAAACCATTGTTGCTGCTTGGCGATGAATGGAAGGCAGCACTCCTTTCAGAGAAACGAGTGCTGCATGGTATGGACCCGCTGGTCAGAATACTCCCGTGAATACTTACTTGGGTTTAAACCAAAGTCTTCTGGGGATTAGGAGGTTCCTTGCACCTTCCTCTGAAACATCTGGTGGTGGCCATTGTTGGAGACAGGATACTGGACCAGATAGACCTCCAGTCTGGCAATTCCTATGTGATCTCTTTTTCTTAGCAATAGCTTTGGAAATACAGGCCTCCTGAAGATTGAACAGATGCATTGTATTGGAATTAAAGCTTTGAAGTAGACCAGCGGTTCTCAAACTTCATTGCACCGTGACTCCTTTCTGACAACTAAAATTACTGCATGACCCTAGGACAGGGGGGACTGAAGCCTGAGCCCACCCGAGCCCTGCCACCCCAGGCCGTGGGGCCTGTGCAAAGCCAAAGCTCGAGCCCCACCACCCCAGGCAGAAGGGCCAAAGCCGAAACCTGAGCCCTGCCTCCCAGGGCTTTAGCCTTTCGACTTCAGCTTTGGCCCTGGGCCCCACCAAGTCTAGCCCTGGTGACTCTATTAAAATGGGGTCGCAACCCACTTTGCGTCCCGACCCACAGTTTGAGAACCCTGAAGTAGATAATTCATGCTTTGATGACACTACTTGATTGTTTTTTCCCCCTGGCTAATTATTAGCAAGTTGCTCCATAATTACAGAATAATGGTTATGCTGAGATACTAGTAAAAGGGACTGCATGTGTGGTGGGAACTGTACTCAGGTGAAAAGAGAAGTGAGGGAAAGTGGGAGGGGGAGACAGATGTGCTGCTAAATATTGCTGCTTTTTAAACCAGATTTTTTTTTCTCCCTATCGTGCTGCTAATCCTCTGCACTTCTTCTCTTCAGCTTCCCAGTGCCCCTTGTCAGTTGAGCTGTAGGGAATGATGTGTAGCCTGATGGTCAGAGATGTGAAGAATTGCCCAGAAAAATAATTTGGAAGAGGCATTTTTTGGCTCCGTGTTTCTCTCTTTCTTGCCTCCCTTTCCCTCTCAGCCACCTAGCTGACCCTGCTGGAAAATATGCATTTATTGTAAAGAGAATTCAAGGAAACTTTAAAGCTTTTGTACAAGGGTAGTAGACATTGGTAGCACGAGCACACAGAGAGAGAGAGAGAGAGGCCTGTAAATCTTCCTGTGAGACAAGCTAAGAGTACAAACCATGTGCAGTTCACCATTGCAAATGCTGTTGTTTTGTTTCCATCCCATTTCCCACAACAGTGTTCTCATAATCAGGCTTTTGCTCTAAAGCAACATCTACATCAATTGAGAGTGGGGGGGGCTTGGGGAAGGGAAAAGTGCAGGTTGCCCAGCTTGGTTAAAAACGTAGTTAGGAGAAGCTAACCCATTTGTGTTTTCCCCCCCTACCTGCCTTGTCCTTTTGAACCTAATCCCCTTCTCTCCTTTTCTCTCAGATCTCCAGAAGAAGGTGGGGGCCTGGGTAACGCCAAAAGTGGGAGCAGCCACTCTGTTTACAGCCTAGAGAGATCATCGTGCACCAGCTCAGAGAGTGCTGAGGGGCCAGGTAAAAAGCAGGAAAAAGAGCCTAAATCCACAGCCCAGAGACCAAGTGAAAAGGGAGAGACCATGTCACAGTTCGAGTTGAATTATGGAAGTAAGTGTCTAATTTAGTTTGTCTCCTTAAAGGGATGCTATCCAGTTAAACATCACATTCCAATGTCTTCCTTTCTGTTACTGGTAACACCAAGCATGATTCAAACTGAAGTCATTTTAAATGTCAGGTTTATTCTTTTCTCTCCATTTATTTATAACAACAAATTTCTGGTGGAATTGACCAAAAAATATTATGGAAACATTTCTACTCGTCTTAAGTATTTGCAAAAGCTTTTAATGTTTTCATTAAGACCCAGTTTTGAGCCAAACTTGATGTTGGTGTCCCTTTAACATTTCTTCTGTGGGAAGAGTTAGGGGAGTGCTTATAGAAATGTCTCTCTCTACACAGCGTTACAGTCTATCTCAAGTCAAGAGTAAAAAATAGTCTGGTTGGTTGGAGAGAAGTTGAGAAACCATAGCCATCTAAAGCAGAGGAGTGTGATCTGAGCTCAGGACTGAAAGTCAACTGAGTTCCAACCCTGGTTCTGATACTGGCTCTCTGTGGCCTTAGGCAAGTCACTTAACCTCAGGGTTAATAATCCTTCAGGGGTGGGTTGTAAAGGTTAATCAGTTAATCCTTGTACAGCACTTTAAAGACTGTGGGTTAAATTTTCAAAAGCACTTAAGTCACTTTTGAAAATGGGACTTAGGCTCCTAACTCTTGGGTTCTTTTGAAAATGTTACCCAGTGCTATGTAATTCAGCATTAGGGGGAGTTTCTGGGTTATTCTCTAGAGTTAATGCCGTTGGTGTCATATGGAAAGCCCAGATTTTGGCTGCCGGTCCCAGGCTGTTATTCTCGAGGCCAGGGATAGTGTGCTCAGATTCCATTGGAGAGAAGTGATGCAAGGCACTTCAGAGTAACCCTGCCGGTAGATATCAACAGGCTGCTGTTGTCTAGTTTCTAAAGTAAATTTAAGTTGCTGTTGGCTAAGCTATTTCACTCCTTAGCTTGGATCCCTTTTGGAATACATTTTTAAACAACCTTTTTAAACCGTAAATCTTGTTCAGATGCCATCATTGACAATCGGGTTTCAAGCACAGCAGAAGAGAATGAAGTGGGCTCTATCGTAGGAGAAGGCTTCATTGAGGTCCTCACTAAGAAGCAACGCCGCTTGCTGGAAGAGGAACGTAGGAAGAAAGAACAAGCTGCCCAGGTGAGGAGTGGGAGTTGGGAATATGGAACACAGCCTGATCCCCCGTAAAGCCTGCAGTGGTCTGAGAAGGAGAGGCGCACAAATACACACTCAGAACGTTTTTGAGAAAGTAGCAGCATGTGTGGTTAGACTAACCCTCACAGTATTAGGCATAGAAAATGTGATTTGTAGCTGGACAGGGGAAGTTAGCCTGTAAGCAACATCCTGTAGCTTTCTGGCTGTTGCTATGTTTACTTTGGCTCCCAAAGCTTTTGCTGGCTGTTTCTTTTGTTACTAATACGCAGCTTGGCATGCAAATGAGTGAGCAGACCCAAAGAAGGGATTTTGTAAAACTTCACACAACACACAGTCAACCTGTGGAACTCATTGCCAGGAAATGTTGTGAAGGCCAAAACTATAGCATTAGTTAAGTTCATGGAGGAGATAGGTGTATCAATGGGCAATTTAGCTAAGATGGTCAGGTATGCAACCCCAGCCTCTGATTGCTAGAAACTAGGAGTGGACCACAAGGGATGGATCATTCAGAGATTGCCTGTTCCATTCATTCCCTCCAAAGCATTTGGCATTGGCCACTGTTGGAAGACAGGATACTGGGCTAGATGGACCATTGGTCTGACTCAGTATGGCTGTTCTTACTTATGTTCTTAGGTCTGGGTGGGTAAATTGAGCATTTCTTCTTCCATTTGGAAATGCTTATAAGGGAATTGTGGGAGTAGGCCAGTTTTCCTCTTAGGCTGACAGTTGAACAATCTTTCTTTAAAGGTAGAGTTCTTAAGTCCAGATCAGAGCTTCTCAGCAAGCGTTGACTAACAAAAGCTCACTTTCCCAGATTAAGGTTTTGTACTTATCTCCTGAACAGTAAGATTTTATCTGGCTAGGAGGCAGCAGAAATACACATACAGAAGGGTGGTTTCAGGATTAAAATAATAATTTGTAGCCAGACCATTTTTAGGGACTTAAATGTCCCTTTTCTAACTGCTCATTAACCCTTAAGCAGTGTTCTGAGACTGGATTGCTATGGCTGAATTGTTAGTCAGGGTCTTCTGTCAGTGTAAATGATGTTCCAATGGATCCTTCTGACCCTTCTACTACTCTGTTCTTGAGGAGTGGAGTATGAGGAGACATATCTAAACTGATACACTGAAGAAAGGCTCTGATTGCTCCCATCACCATCTCTCCAGTCTCCCATTGTAGAGAGTTAGTACATCTAGAACTGGAAACAAGCACCGTATGAAACTCCTTGGTGACTCTAAATGAGGAGGAATTGCAAACACTAGTGAGGACCGAAATACAAAGGGGCCTGGAGTTTGTCTATGTTACAAAACGTTATTGTGTTTGACCATGATTGTGAAGAATAATGACATGATTCTAACCACAACTCATTGGTCCATATGGACCAGGATAAATTGGGTTCAGTATTGTGTTAACTAATTGTGATTAAACTGCAGGGTGATGCTATGCAGAACACAGTTTATCCTGTCTATACTGACTACCAACTCAGGCCAACATTGTGTCCTGTGACTTGCTTGTATTTCAATATTTTACCACCTTTGAATACTATTCTCCAATCCCTTAAAAGGAGTAGAAACATGGGCATTAAGCACCAAAATGAAATTCAGCTTGGAAAACTTCAGGCTAATACATTTGATGGGAGAGGGGAATAATCCAAACCACAACTATTCAGTAGAAGGAAGAATTCTGGGAAGCAATAATGCTAAAAGTGAACAGCCCATTCCTGGAGTTCTGCAGAAAAGACAAGTGCAGTTATGGGCTCTGTATGCCCAGGTACCATGTCATAGGATGGAGAGGGAATAGCTTCCCTGGGGTGCAGCTGTACCTGGAATATTGTGTGCAGTTCTGGGCACAGTATTGACCAGAAAGACAAACTGAAGAGAACTCTAACAAATTTGTTGGTTTTTTAGGAGACTAGAGGAATTGAGGAAAGATTTAGGAGCAAACTTTGTATAGCTTGGCTAAGTGACGACTAAAGGTGCAATGGAGACATGAATCTAGAAGTATTTGAAGACTGTAAATTCTGCGGAGAGGGAGAATTTATTTTAGCATAAATGGGGATCTAACTAGGAGTGGAAGGATTAAATTCAGCAATAAAATGTTATTGGGAAATACTTTGAGACAGTCAGATCTATAGTGTGGTGTGTTATCAAGAGATGTGGTAGAAGCCTAGTTCCTTGGTGCATTTAAAATTAGGCTAGAAAGAGTCTGAGTGAATGTGCAATAGGGAACAATCCTGCAGTGTCAAGGAGATGTGCTAGGTAAACTAACAGCTGGTTTCCTCTCTGGTGTCTGATTCAGTGAATTATCAGTCTCTTTTTTACTGTGAACTAGTGAATTGATCCTGCTGTGTCAACAGGACTGGGGAAGGATTAAGGAAAAATCTGAGTTGGAGGTTTAATTTTTTTTTTGCCTGTCCTTCTCCCTGCTGCTGAAGCCAGCCGTTCTTAATAAATACTGAAGAGCTCTTCTTCAGCATTCCTGCTGTGCCACCACAGCGGGCCTCCCAGCAGCAGCTGGAGACAGGAAACAAAACACTGTGGCAGTCTCCTCTTATGGTGTCCCTTGCTGGGATTGTTTTGGTAAAGGCAGCCCCAAGCTTGGATAACTCCAGGGGGGGCACATCTGCTTCAAGAGCTAAATAAAAGCCTGGAAAAGAAGCCTGTCAGCAGCAGGTTAACCTGAATCAGTAGCAGGTCTTATAGCCTGAACCTCTCTCTCAGGGACCAACCAAAGGACGTGTCCTTCAGTCTCGTATCCCGCCTCGATTTGCAAAGAAGCAAAACAGTATGTGCCTGGAGCAAGGCGATGTAACTGTATCCGGAAGCAGCCTGGGCACAGAGATCTGGGAGAGCAATAGTCCAGGTAAGAGAGGGTCTCCATTATTTGCCAGCACTGGGACACTTCATCATTATGGATCTGGGAATCCTTTCATGTTGAGGGGGAAGGGTGAGTGTGTGCATACGTGCCTGAAGGAGAAGGGCTTCATCTACATTCCACCCTGAATCCAGAGGGGAAAGGGACGTAGCAGATCTTCTGGGCTCATGCGTACAAGACATTGCTGTTAAGATCATCATCCTCCCACTGCTCTGACCATGTCACCCTTCTGTTCAAATCCCTTCCCTGGTTTCTTCTTGTACCATATCAAATTCTATCTCCTTGACCTTATCTTCTAGGCCCTGCACAATTCTAGCTGATCTACATCCTGGTTCTAATTTCTTCCACGTTCTCATCCTCTTGCTCCCTGTGGCCCTGAGCCTTCATCCAGACTGTTTTCTTTGTACCCTTCTCCCACTGTGCTTCTTTGCAAAGCCTCCCCCTTTCATCCTTCTAACTTTCACTTCTCCCTGAAAATCTTTCCACCTCCTCTCTCACTTCATACTCTGTCTTACTTGCATTGGAGTGCCCTGGCTCAGCCTGTCTGTCCTTGAGTGTAAACATTTTGGGGCAATGAATGTGTCTTGCCCTGTTTTTATAAGTAGAATGTGAATTCACAGTACTATATAAATGATGTACTCGATGCTCCATTTCAAGCATCTGAATCTTGTCTCTGCTCTTCCAGCCCTCTCTGTTCAGTCACCTGGCAGCGATTCCTGGAGCAAGCCTGTAAATGCCTTTAATGGCACTGAATCCAGTTCCACTGAGGTAAGGGGCAGCTAATCTACTGTTCAAGTGTTGTGTGATGTGTATATATAAAATATTCATGTTAGGTGGCTCACGCTTCTCATTGCTGCTATCGCGTTTAGCAGGTCTGTCAGCTCTCCTTGTGCAGTTTTAAATTGACTGTCCACAATTCTGATTAAGCATGGTGCTGTTCTAAAATGGTGGGACAAATTGTGCTCTGTTACACATAGGTGTAAATCCAGAGTAACTGCATTGTAAAACTCAGAATTGCACTCCTAACTGGGAGCAGAGCATGGCCCAGTATGTGGAATTGTGTTTGTGTGCCTCACACCTGTGAGAAGTGTGTCGCTGTAATGTAATGTGGATGTCTCTGAATGCTGCAGTGACCTTTCACCTGTAGAGACCGGAGTTCAAATCTGGTTTGGGTCATAAGTGAAATGAGTTTGGCAGTCTCAGTATAGTAGCCACGTGGGGCATTTTTCATTGTTCTAAAGCTGCAGTGGGATTGGTGACCTGGATGGTTTCTGCTTCAGGGTAGCCTAGAGCTGGAATAGCAAGGGGCACTGCAGGTTAGGACTTACTCCTTGATAGTTGTGGTTGGAAAATGGAAACATGTTCTCGCTGTTGTATTTCTCCCTGTGGAGTTGGGTTTGAATCTGGGGCTTTAACACATTTCGTGCTTTGCATAGCAGGGTTTTAAAGGCAGCCAGGGGGATAGTGGCATTGACTTGAGTGCGGAGTCTCGGGAATCTTCCGCTACCTCCTCTCAGCGCAGTTCTCCGTATGGCACCCTCAAACCAGAGGAGATGAATGGGGCTGGCCTGGTGGACCCAAAAGCTGACTGCCAGAAGGAGCAAGTTCAGAAGCAATCTGATAAAAAGGTAATCTGGATTTGCAGCCAAGCCAGAGCACGTAGCGACTGGTACCAGAGACCTTGTGAAATTGGGTTTTTGTTTTTTCATAGCATTTTTAAGGTAGAGATCGGGTTATTCAGTCTTTGTGTCTCAGCCTCTCTGCTTTCCCATCAAGGATTCAGATCAAGGCTCAGGACAGAACAAGGAACACAAGCCCGGACCAATCGGCAATGAACGCTCCCTGAAAAACAGAAAGGGTTCGGAGGGAACGGAACGGCTGGAAGGGAATATCCCCCCTGTTAATGGGGTGGAAATTCACGTGGACTCAGTTCTTCCTGTGCCACCCATTGAATTTGGAGTAAATCCTAAAGTGAGGATTGAATTTAATTTTATCTTCTTGGTGGTTTGAAATCCCTCTTGTGAGCTTGTAGAGATGCAAAAGGTGGTTAAGCCAGAAGGATTATCTAGGGCAAGCTTCTAGCACGTGCACTGTAGATTTGCCTTATAGATTTCATTACTGACACAAACCAGGTTCTCAAGATGTCTTGGTAGATATTTATTATCCTGAATGGGGTGGGGACAGTAAGGGAGAAATTAAGGCCTGTTGTCCTGTGTATGCCATCAGGGATGCCTGTCGCTGAGTATGGAGAGCTATTTCGTTCTTGTCCGTCAGTAAATTTTGCTGAAAGAAAATCTTTAGTTTCTATCATCATGATCCAGGTAAATGTTCACTAATCAGGAGCAACTTACAGGGGGCCCTTGGGCCTGGATTTGAATGGTGCTTGTTGCCTTTTTTCAGGACTCTGACTTTAGTTTGCCACCTGGCTCTGTCTCCAGTACTGCAGCTAACCCTGTCACCAAACTGCAGGATGCCTTGGCCGGTAATGTAAGTAAATCTTCATTATTGAAATGGAAAAAAACATATTTATTTGCAACTGGTTTGATGTTGAACGCTGTAGTACCCACTTACATGGTTTAAAAACAGCAGTGAACATACAGGCCCTGTCTCTCAAAAATTTTTGATAAAATCAGTGCCTGGTTAGCTCAGACACACCCAAGCCTTTAAACAGTGACTCAAACACCATTCATCAGCCTGTGTAAAGTAAAAAGGCTTGCATATGTCAGAGGTCACCAAATTCCCCTCTTTGGGGCACCTGCGGGGGAGGGGAAGACCAGCAAAGTTGCTTAGAGAGTCCTGTTGCTGGACCTGGAAAGTGGAGTTCTAGCCACTAGCTGCCAGAGTGCTCAGGGTGTTGTCTTTGCCACTGGCTTCTGCTCTCTGTGGTTCACTATTAGCCAGCGAGGTTCCATGCGCTTTTAGAGCTCATAATAAAATGGGTAGATGACTGGAGAACAGACTGTTAAAAGAAAATGGATTGAGAGCCCAGTATCTGCTTGCGGTTCAGTTGTTCAGTGATTTAAACAAAAAACTTCCTCTGAAAAATCTTTATTTTGTAGCCCCTTGTATTTCTTGGAGGTTTGCCATTTTTTTCCTTACAAGTGTTTTATATAAGCAGACTTACTCTGCTATTTACATAGGTTCACTCAGTGTGGAAGGAAAAACACTCTTTACAGCTGGTGCTACTGTGTACCAAATTCAGCTCTGGTGTAAGTACAAGTGCAGCTCCATGGAGATCAGGGGAGTTACGCCTGCTTACACCCAGGTTGCATTTGTCCCAGCATATCTGTTGTGTTTATGGTTAAGCCAGCTATACATTTTTACAATGTTGAGGCAACTCCATAGTCCATTTAACAAGCTGAGAAACCACAAAACAGTTTGTGCTGCGGTTACTTAGATCTTCTTGCTGAGGTTCCATTTGACTTGTTGCCTTCCTAAATTCCTGTGTTGTTACAGACATTCTTAGTGTTCAGCATTTTATAAATCTCCTTTCAGGCAGGGTTAACGCAGTCCATTCCCATTCTGCGAAGAGATCACCATCTCCAGCGATGCATCGGCCTGAACCCAATGTCTTTCCCCACTGCAGACCTCACTCTTAAGGTAATCAAGGCATTAGCTGTGCTTGTGTTCACTTTGAAAGTACAACCGTCTTTGGCCACAGTAGTAAAGAGAGAGAGAACCTTCACAACAGTCCAGATGTTTCACTGGTCAGTTGCAAAGTCTGTAATTGGCCCCTTTAAAAACAGTGTGTGTACATATGTGAATTCAGCAGAGGGGAGAGGATGCCATTTTGAGGCCCTTGATACTGACATCTTCTCCAGCCATCGAATGGGTAGAGCAAACTTCTCCACCTCAACCCTGCCCAGTGCAAGAGAACAATTCAGTATTCCTGGCCTCTTTGATCCTGGGCAGTCTGCTGTGCCTCCCAGCAAAGGGGCCAACTAGTGCCAACTGCAGTGGGTTTTTTGTGAAGTGGGCACTTATTCAACAGCCATTAGGTGGTAATAGTTTTTAGTGACTACCAGCCTCTACAGGTGAGTGGCTCCCTATCCCATTATCATTTGCTTCTGTTGAAATTGCCTGTAGTAATTGCTTTCTCTGCTCACTTCTATAGATGGAGTCTGCACGGAAGGCTTGGGAGAATTCCCCTAGTTTACCAGAACAGAACTCTCCAGGAGGTGCTGGCTCAGGCATCCAGCCTCCTTCCAGTGTCGGCGCTTCCAGTGGTGTCAGCTACAGCTCTTTTGGCGGTGTTTCTATGCCTCCTATGCCTGTGGCATCCGTAGCACCTTCTGCATCTATTCCAGGTACCTGCCTCTGTTTGCCAGAAGCTGGGAATGAGTGACGTGGAATGGATCACTTGATGATTACCTGTTCCGTTTGTTCCCTCTGGGGCACCTGGCATTGGCCATTGTTGGGAAACCAAATACTGGGCTTAGACGGACCTTTGGTCTGACCCAGTCTGGCCATTCTTATATTCTTGTTCTAGCTCCAAAGATCTGATGGCAACAGGGCAATCCAAGCTGACCACCTTGGCACTTAATAGTTTGTAGCTCAGCTCACCTATTCCTGAACTGCCAACCTTTCTGCAGGTGGCATTAAAATACACTGGAGAAGGATGGGTGATCATTTAACAGCCCATAATACCTACCTTGGAAAAGTAATACTCAGGATAAGTGGCTGATGAGTAAAACCTTGTCACTAAGGTGAAGGACAGGCAAGTAGATTTTGTGTATAGTCTGGTAATTTTCCTATTTTGCAATGCTGGCATAATAAATCTGTGTAGCACTGTTGAGCCAATTGCTTGCTAAGATACTGATGAGTGGCCTTGGTAGGTCTATAGATTTCTATCCATTGTATTGTGCCCATTGACTGTACCCCTGGGATCTGCTTTTGCTGAAGTGAATAAGGTTAGCTTGTCACATTCTTCCTTCCCTTTTATTTCAAATTCTAGGTAACCACATCCCACCCCTGTATCTGGATGGCCATGTGTTTGCAAGTCAGCCACGCCTGGTCCCTCAGACGATACCTCAGCAGCAGAGCTACCAACAGGTAAAGGATCAAGGCAGTTAATTATTTTCTGGATGGGGGGGTTCTCAGAGTTTCCCATTTATTCTTTCCTCTTGTAGTGAGCCAACTTACTTCCAGCCAAGGGGACCTAGATTGTGGCTCCATTCAAAGTCTATGAAAGCTACTCCCCAGTGGGTACTACAGGCGACTAACAGGGGAGCAGGCTGATCGGAGAGGGGAAATACCAGTTTTTGCACCAGTATCTTTTGACTGGGTTTAAGAGGGGTGAGCTCTGTAAAACTTGCCTTTGAGTGACAGAGTGTAAATTTCCCAGCACTATTCTTAGCAGAACATGAAAACCAGTTTGAACCTCAGACCAGTTCCCTATGGACGAGTGTCTGTCCCCAAAACCACCAACTGGTCAGTACTAACTGGGAGCTCTGAAGAATCCCTTCAGAGCCCCATGAGAGATAGGAAAATCACTGACGTGATGGGCCTGTTCTATATACAGAGCTTCAGTCCCCTAAGGGAGTCAGTCTGATCCTTTTTTGAGCATTAAATTCCTATTCTCTCTCTCTGAGCCATCATTCACTTTCTATTCAGTCATGTACTGGCCAGAGAAATGACACTGGGGGCATTTGGGTGGAGTTGCAGCTTGGATAACTTTTTGGTGGAGCAACTAGATGAAGAAACAGATGGTCTTTTAACCCCACAGGAGAGTTTCTGACCGCCTTCGTGCCTTTCAATCACCTTCATTTCCCCTGCAGGCTGCTGCTGCTCAGCAGATTCCGATTTCCCTTCACACATCTTTACAGGCCCAAGCACAGCTTGGGCTGAGAGGAGGCCTGCCTGTCTCCCAGTCCCAAGAGATCTACAGCTCCATACAACCCTTCAGGTAACAGTTCCTGGGTTTGTTTCCCCATCGCCAGAGCTCTCATGTTTTGATCTGCAAAGTACATCTGCAGGGATGTTCTTTCACCCTCCTTTTCCCCTCTTGCTAATGTCCTACTTTTGCAACTTTCCATCCCCTTCCTGCCCACACCCATAAGCGTTTGCACAGTACTGTCTCTTCTCCTCCATCAGATGTAGAGAGAAGGGTTCTTGTGTAAATAGGAGAATGATTCATATATTCATATGGTAATGTTAAAGCCAGCCAAATCCTGTGTGAATCACTTTCACTCTTGCCAAACTATTGTGAACTTGTGAGGTATGTCCACTCGGTGTTTTAAAACCCCTGGCAGTCAGTCTCGAGACTACAGACTTGAGCTCATGGAGCTCACACTACAGTGTTATAAACAGCTGTGGAGACATTTGGGCTCAGACTCTGAAGCCTGAACAGGGGATTGGGTTTCAGACCCCGAACCCTGGCCCGAGTCCGAATATCTGCTCAGCTGTTTTTAGCACTGGAGTGTGAGCCTGAGTCTGTAGACCCAGGCTCTGAGGCTCACTGCCATGGGTTTTAAAATGCAGTGTAGATGTGTCCCTGGCGACCTGGATCCTCCCTTACCACAAGCATTTCTACAGTTCTGGGCCCTAACACAGTGCTTTGATTTACACTGTTTGGGTGGGAAATCGCACACCTCTCCCCCCCAAAAATACTCATGCAAATGTGGGGATGAAGACTTCAACATTTTCAGGGTTTTTCTGTCTACTAGTCATGTTACAAGTAGCTCTCTCTTTACCTTTCTGCCGCACTGCAGCACAGTGGCCTTTCCAAGACACCATCTGTGGATAAATTAACTAGAATTGGTCAATTCTAGTTGATTTCACACTGCTCCTGGTGAGGGACAAGCACCATGGTGCTGGCTCATAATTTTGAAGGGACTTCCCAGTGTGGGTGACTGAGATAATGCAGGATTCCTACAGTTCCCATGGATGTTTGTCCGATCCCACAGAACACTTGCACAATGCATTTGATTGCCAGCCTATGCTAAGAAAAGTCCCAGGTTTGGGAAAGCAGGCATGTTACAAGAAGGTGCATTTGGCAGAGGGATGCAGGGATGGTGGCTGCATACTGGTCTTCATTTGGTGCCCTTGGCCTGACCTTTAGATAAAAGAAACTGATCTGCTGAAAGGTGAACTTTTGGCCAAGAAGCTTTGGTTCTCCCCTGCTGATGGAGATCACTCCAGTACCCTAGGATACATTCAGTGAAACAGTTTTTACCATCCGGGGTGGTTTGAGCTACTTACCACTACAGTCACTTCACTGCCACTATATGACTGAACTTCGTAAAGAGAGAAATATTGATTCCATTGAAGTCAGTGACAAAACTCCTATTGACTTCAGTGAGATGGGGACTTAGCCCTGAAAGCTTTAGGATTTGTATGAAAGGAGCTGTACAAAATTAAATTCTAGAGCTGAAAAAAACGTGGAACTACAGGTTTTTATTCCCTAGTTGATCTTTGTAGTAGAGATTACCTTTTAGAATGCCGTTTGCAACCCAGCAGCCAAATGCAGTTGTATGCAGTCTCTAATAGGCTTTATCATTGTGCATTAACCTGTTTCTCTTCTTTAGGTCTCCGGTGTACATGCACCCCAGTCTGTCCCAGCCCAGTACCATGGTCCTGACGGGAGGTGCTGCTCTGAAGCCCCCATATTCTGCCTTCCCAGGCATGCAGCCCTTGGAGATGGTAAAAACACAATCTGGGTCCCCTTATCAGCCAATGAGTGGAAGCCAGACACTGGTTTATGAAGGCCAGATAAACCAAGCAGCCAGTATGGGAGCCTCACAGATGATGGACTCCCAACTTACACAGGTTAGGAACAAAACTAGCATGACCCCCCTGTTTTTTTGCATGTGTTCACAGAAATGCAGTTTCTGAGACTGGGTCTTAGTTGCTGTTTGTGGTGCACCATATACTTTCATCAGTAAGCCCTTCATAACGAGACAATAGTGATGTTAGAAGTACAGCACAACAGACTTTGAGGTGCTTTACTTGTTACGTGTACCTCTGTTCAAAACTCACAATGGTTAACTTAGTGAAATTAAGTATCCTCTTTCTGCTGATGGCAAAGGCCTGTGATTTGTGTGTCCACTACTGATGTGATAGCTGCTTTGCGTTTTCTTAAAGCTCTTACTGTGCTTTTGGGATCTGAGGCCATGACACTGCAGTGATAGCTGCCCTAAGAGCCCCAGCTTCAGTAGGCCAACACCTCCCCGTATCTTTAGTAGTAACCATTTTAAAATCATCAGTGTTTTCAGGGTAATTTTGTTTGACCTTTAATTAAAGACCCATCTCTTTTTATTTCAACTAATTGAGCGTTTTGGCCTAATTAACAATTTCGGCTAGTCTGTTGGGTGGTATCTTAATAGAAGTTTCACTGTGTTTTCATGTCATCCTCTTGCTTTTTTCTTTATTAAATATAGTTCAGAAAGGCACAATAAATCCTACTGTCAGGGCAGCTGTGTTTATGTGGATACTGAGCACAACTATTGAGTTGCTTCAGTGGAGAAGTATTGTAGTTGGCTGTAAACTTTGCTTATATTGCGCAATACAGTAAATGTTTAAGAAATACAATAAAAACCAGAATATTCCTAATCTTTTTATCTTAAAGAGGGACTTTCATGCTGAGGCAGACTCAAGAACAAGGATTGTTAATTACAGAAAGTAACTTAGCTGGGGAAAATGAAGAGGTTACTGGCCAACTAAGTATTTGAAGAAGTGCTTTATCCCTTGTTACCTGGTCTTTCCTTCCTGGATCATGTAATGAAGCTGTAATCCTCTGTCATTACAATGTGGTGTCATGGGAAGTCCCAAATCCAGCAATTATGCGAACTACCTGATCGAGTAAGAGGGAATGAGAGGCTGCGAGGGAGAGAAGTCTTGTTTTAAAGATCTCTGATAACTAGCAAAAGTGGCAAGGAACAGAAGGAAAAGCCACATGCAAAGTGAATAGGTTTCTTGGACAGCATGATAAGTATGGGCATCCACTTCATTTAAAAAAAAAAAAAAAAAAAAGAAGGGCAGCACGGCTTGCTAAGGATCATGGCAATGTATGTGAACTGTGCCTGAGTTTGTAAATGGTAGCCTCTTCTTGCCTCTTGTCCTCCCTCCATGTTTTACGAGCCCTTTTGAAAATTTGGTCTTTTTTAATAGCCATTGAGTCCTGAGTTAATTTTTTTAATCACTTTTAACCACCACCATCATCAATTGTTTCAAGAAGGGATTGAAGCCTGTCATGGAACGTAAAGCTGAGGCCAGTGTGAACCTTCCTGATGTTCCAGTCCCTGAAATCACACCAGCAGAGGAGTATAGCAGATTTTTAGATGTGGACATCGAGCTGAAAACAAAAGGTGAGCTGTCTGACGCCATTGTGGCTGCCATCACCACTCAGAGGGCTTGCCATGCAGTGACCACGAGGAAGACTGAAGAAGAACCGATGAAGGCTCCAGGCGATCAGGAAAGCCCTGTGTCTGAGCACAGTCTTGCTAGAACAGCACTTTATTAAAAGAACAGATGGTGTGGTTACAGGGTCTGGCAACTCTATCTTAAAATGATTTTCAGGATGAAAGTCCCTCTTTAATGTTCACATCTGCATTTGTTCTATAGCAGTGTGTCAGGTTTAAGATGTTTCTTTTAGGTATGCTTTTAAGCATAAAATGCTGTGCTTTTAAGGTATTAGTAGGGAACATGTTGAGACGGACCATTGTTATTTCCATTAAGTAATCACATGTAAATTATCATGCAGCTAACAATGCCTATGCCTGGGTCCCAGCTTCCTCTGCCCCGGTATGGTTCTGGCCAGCAGCCACTGATTTTACCACAGTCCATCCAGCTTCCTCAGGGGCAGAATCTGTCTGTAGGAGCTCCCCGCAGGATTCTTCCACCTGGATCTCAGCCTTCTGTCCTCACTACCAGCAGGGAGGTAAGGGCTATGTACTGCATGAACACCTTGGCATTCTTTAAGGAGTCTTGCATTTGGGTTTGGTCCCTCCATAGTTTTAAAAAAAAAAAAAAAGGGCAGGGGGAACCTCTTGTGGGGATACAGTTTGTCATTAATGGGGAGTAATGCTTGCTTACTGGGTCCTTATCTTCCAAACCAGTGATTGGAGTGGAAGCAAAGGGGCGCTATTCCTCCTGTCTCCAAAGCCCAAGCCAGCAGTCTCTCCAGTTCTTCTGCTGTTTATGATTCCACTTCCAGGAATCAGAATCCTATCTGGATCCAGTTTGGAATTTACATTTAAATTAAATGTAAACTCCAAGTTTTCTTAGAGATCAGATGGGTGGTTAACCGCACACACACCTGGAACACAGTTCATAAAGTGCAACACAGTTGTAAAATGTCTCCATCTGAGTGGACGTGTCAATGTTGTGGCTGGTTAGATGTAGCCTTATATAAGGAGTGTTTTCTAGTGGAGAGAGCATGGGTGGCTAGAAGTCAGGCCTTTGTGTTCTCTTCCTGATTGTGCCTCAAATTGGGGCAAATCATCTTGCCCGAGTGCCTCAATTTCCCCATCTGTAAAATGGGAATAATGATATCTGCTTCATAGGGGGTGGGGGCAAGGCTAAAGATTGACTGAAGTGTTTGTGAAGTGCTTTGAGATCTTTGGATATACAGAAGATATTTTCTAACTCATTTCCCTTCTCAGTCCTCCCAAATGGAAATGAAAGGGTTTCACTTCACAGATGGTAAACAGAACATGTCCTCCGGAGGATCTGTACCATCACCACATACTTACAGGTAAAGGATCCAGAGCGTAGCCCAATAGCTCCCGAATGACGTCTTGGTTGAAAAGTGTTGAATGGGACAGGGTATAGTACTTAGCACTTGCAGAGAAATGGTGTTTGTATCATGCTTTCTTCTGCAGGATCTACTGATGTTCTTCAAATGTAGAATCTACGTTAGTCCAGATACTGATGTAAAAGTGTCATTGGGACAGCTTTGTTGTTTGGGGGGAAAAATCCCCACAAACCACCCTAATTAGCTCTGTGGCACTTCGGCGAAATGCAGAAAGTTACTGGGATTGCATCAGAGCCTTGAGATTCTAATGGAATTAAATTGGTGCTCCTTGCCGAAGTGGAAATGCTGGGATGTGGAATAAATGTCAGGATTCTAGTTTTGTCCTCACAAGCCCAAGGAGCTGAGGGACTAATGTCCAGAAACTCTAAAACCTCAGATTCTGAGCCTCCTTGACTCTTAGTTGCATTTTCTTCCCCATCTAGTGAATGTGCTTTCACTTGGGTTGGCATTTTTAAGAGCTCAACTGGCCATATAAGGATGTTCTAATGCACAACTGGCCCTGCTTCTTGCGTACTCTGAAGGGACCTTGCTTTCACACTGACCGTGTTCCTGTTCCATTGGTAATGCTCCATGTATGCTCTCATCCCTTTGATTTCTAGGCCTAGCTCTGCCAGCCCCAGTGGGAAGCCATCTGGACCAGCAGTCAACATGGGTTCCGTGCAGGGACACTATGTACAACAGGTAGAGTATGTTAATATCTTTTGAGTCTTGTCCTGAGAGTATCTGCTCTTGCATGCTGCCCGATTCATAGAGATCCTATCATTGTGTTTTGAGCTGGCAGGCAACCATGTCTGTGCTGTTGGCAGTGCTAGGATGTGGAATTTGCTTCCCCTTGACATCCCTTTGTGTGTGTGTGTTTGCGTGCGTGTGCTCTTTATTTAGATATCTATGGTGTTCCCATTAGCAACACTGTCTGATTTTTCCTTAACATGATTCTGTTCAAGGGCTTTCCCTGCGTTTATGCTGTTTGGTATTTTTATTTGACTAACCACAGCAACTAGGAACCCTGAGTCATTGACCAGAACCCCATTTGCTAGGTGACCTTGCAGTTCTAAGTAATCTGCCCCACTCCAGCCTGTCCCCACTTCTTATCTATGCATCAGTTTTCTCATAAGTGTGTACTGTTACGGTAATGTTGGATCCTTAATTGTTACTGTCCTTCTGACTTGGTTTTATTTATTATACATTTATTATATTATTATTGAGCACTCTAGTGGGAGATAAGGGCATATCAGAAATAAAATATATTACCCTGTCTATTTCTTGGTCTTTATCTACCCACACGAGACCAAATTACTGAAAACTCCCTAGGGAAAGCAGGTGAGAAGTTACCTTGGTGTAGCCAGGAGGTTTCTCACTAAAAGTTGAGGATGGCACATAACGGGGAGATGCGGATACTGTTCCCAGGCCTGCCACAGACTTGCCGTGTGACCTTGGGGAAGTCAGTGTCTTTTTGTTTTCCCTGTCTGTAAAAATTGGGGAGGGGAAATGATGTTGAAGCTAAAATAGCTCATGATTGCAAAGCATTTTGGGATACTTACATGTGAAGTGCTTTAGAAGAGCAAAGTGCGTCAAAAACAGGGAATACTAGAATTTTGGAGCACATTTGGGTGACTATCTTAGTCTTGTAGGGGAGATACCAGCTTCAACACACAGCCAACAAATTCACATGCTTGACAGGTTTTAGCAATATTGCTAGGCCACACAAGTATCCCTATGTATCCATGAAGGGGTAATCAGAAATGAGAGGGGAGAGTAATTGAGCAATCTGTGGCAAAGCAGTAGCCTAAGAAACCTTCTGCAGGTTGCTAGACCTCACTTTAGGGAAGCTGGTGTTAAAATTGCTGCCTGCTTTTATTGCTTTGGGTATCCTTTGGGTGGGAACTGACTAGTAGTGTGCCAAATACTTACCAGTAAGAAGCCTTTATATCAGAGCTGCACAGTCAGTTATGCTATACACCTTTGTTTTTGTTCGTTCCTAGGTCCCCTTGCTAGCTAATTCTTTGTTTCTCTATGTCAAAAGGCAAAGCAGCGAGTGGATGAAAATAAAACCAACCTGGGAGCTGTGAAATTGCAAGAACCATCCTCTGCAAACCAGATGAAGCCGGTGCGCACGGGAGCGATCAAACCTCAAGCAGTAAAAGTGGAGGAAAGCAAGGCCTAGGAGAGCCCGTGATCACCTGCTGTCTCTACTGGCTGAAAGAGGCATTGCAGTTCAGCCTGTACCCCACTGGAAGTTCTGAAAATCTGGCCAGATCCACCACCAAACCAACACTGACTAAAGCGACATAATCCGAGCCCCTCTCCCAACAAAGCAGTTTGAAACAGTGGATATGACATTGACCTGCTTGCTCAAAAAACAAACCAACCGCCTGCCCCCACGTGACTGTTGAGTGGCTCAAGCCATTTTTATTTTCATACCCCACCCACAGGGAGCCAGGATAGCTCATTTGGCAAAGCCCATCCTTCTCCTTCCCTACTTCTGTGTCAGCAGAATGGCAACAGGGGGAGAGGGTTAGTTGGAGGTTTTTCATTTTAAAGGCAGCTGAGGTTTTTACAAAAAAAAAAAAAAAAAAAAGCTATATCTTTGTTTTTTGCAAAACTTTTATATGTTCTCTCATTTCCCCCTTCTCTCTGCCCCCTCATTCCTCCCAGAAAATAACTCCTCAAACAATATCATGTTCTGAGACAGAACTGCTTAATTTTATATACAGTTCTGTGCTACATTGACAGTTGTGACTCTCTTAAATTGAATTGCTTGGGTGCTCTCCCCACAGGAGGTTTAGCCATCCAGATTATTTGATTAAGAGAAATACAGGACAGTTAAGGCATTCAGTAATTTTTCAGTATTTTGGTTTTAAGCTAGAAGCAGTGCTTGCTTTAGAAGTAAATGTGTAACACAGGTATATAGTAGATCAATGCATTAATCTTGAAACTTGCACCACTTAACTGTAGCTTTGGGGTGCCCTGTGCACAACAAAATGTGGCATTTTTGTTTTAAGGAAAGGCACTGAATTTCTGTTGCAAGCTCATTTGGATCTAGTTGTTTTTGTGGGTTGGGTTTTGTTTTGGAGACTGCCAAATGTACAGCAAAAGGTAAATCATGGATTTACAAAACGTAAAATCTGTTTATGAATCTCCACACCTTGCATGGGTCAGAAGAGTTGGTTAGAGCCAACAGGTCCATTTGGACTACTTTTTGTAGTTGTGATGCTCTCTCTATGCTCCATCCTTGGCCGCTCTAATTCTTGCCTCCTTGCCTCATGGGGCTGCTCTGTTTCCCCAAGGGCTGGTCTCTGAGCTTCTCTCCCCCTACTTCTCCAGGTCTTGCTCTCTGCTTCTTTCTCATCTTCACAGCTTTTTGCACAACTCCCATGGACACAAACCAGTGGGAACCCCAGTCATTGTACAAAAATTCAGTTCTTTTTTTTGCATCAGAAGCATATGGTTACATAGAGGCAGTTTTGATTCATCCCTGTGTTTTCTCCTTCCCCAGACTAACAAGAAGTGGTTCTCTCCTTTTGGTGCAGTTGTATCCACTGGGTATGCACTTCCTCAAAAGAATTTGGGGGCATGTCAAAAAAAGGTCCCAACGGGAAGAGTTTTGGAGGTTGTGTTTTGGTTTTTTTTTTGTTTTGATTGGGTGTTGTCTATCTATCTATCTATCTTACAGGACTGACTTGCCAGTTCCTGAAGGTGCTTGGGTTAAAGCTGATATTGGTCTTAAGTAAACTGAACCACCTCCAGCTAACTTGTTTGTACTATTTAGCTTTTAAAAAACAAAGAATGGACTCTGTTACTCTGAAATTAGGGAAGGAGAATGTCACTTCTCTGGTAGATGATAGCTTACTGACTGTACCATCTACCTATGCTAGATGGCAGCAGGTAAATTGCTGGTGGTTCCAAAGAAGACATTTTGAACAAAGAATGTAATTGGGAAGTCGTCTGAAAGTGTTTTTTCAGAAGAGAAGGTTCTCCAGGATTTTCTAGAGATGCATTTGAAGTTTTAAGCTAGGTATAAATCAGGTTTTACAATAACATTAGAAAGAGTTTAGACACCTGAACTAACTTAGACTTAGTAATGTCCCCTCAGAGCATGGTAAAGAACCCTGAAGGGATTGGGACAGGTTGGTACTTTAAAAAAAAACAAAAACAAAAAAAACCAGAACTTTCTTTTTAATTTTGTGGATTTTTAACATTACAGCAGTGTGTCACCATATCTCTAGCACTCTACAAAGTACAGACCTTGAGAATTAATGACACACAGAGCCTTCAGAAATCTCCTAAACTTGTTTTCTCATCTGCTAGTCTTTATTCCTGCTCCCGACATTTTCCAAAGGCTCCTCCACCAGTGAGTCATCCAGCCCCCTTCTATCCCTGTCTCCCTCCCCACCTTCACCTTGAAATATTGTGAGCAACTGAATTGGCTAAAATGTCTTTATTACATTGTGGGGCCCTCCTGTCCTCCCTGCCCCCCACATTCTTTGCCCAGCTGGCCCAAGGTAATATCAGACTGGAGTCTAATGGCTAAAGACTTATCCAAACCTCTCTTCTCTTTCCTTCCACCCCTAGACACACTATTTAGTCTTTTCAAAGACTCAGACCTTTTTCCTTCATCCTATAAGACCTCTTGAATGGTCCTATGTGTTGGAGAAATCAGGTTATTGCTAGATATGAGATGTTTCAGTCCCTCTGGTGTAAATGCCATCAGAACTATAGTACTTCCTGTTGAAAAAGGTCATCCCTCTTTCTCCTTTACCCCCTTCATCCCCAAACAGAATAAAACACTAAAATTTATTTATATGTATTTGATGTTGTAGGTCTAGGTGAAAAAGTAAATGTTTCACTGCTCTATTTATATATTATGTCTGAATTATTCTGTGCAGGAAAGGCCAAGAAATGCATGAGAGCTTCATTCCATTCATCATCTTTGCGTAACTGTCAGCTGCGGTTTACAAGACTCTTTCACTTTATGGATTTTTTGTCTGATGGAAAGCAGTTTTAGAGCCCGAAGTTTTAACTTCTCTGCTATGTTGTTTGTTAGAGCTAGTACAGGGTTAGTGCAGTCTGTGATGCTCTTGGAGTCAAATAAATGGAACTGTCTCCAGTCCTCAAGGTACAGAAATGTAAAGGTCTCTGGGCCCTATGCCAATTCATCTTTGGGAGGGAGAGGTTGGAGATGCATGGAATGTTGATGGATTTATAGGTCGTTACTTCTACTTGCCATCTCCACTGCTGAAATGTGGGGCCCCATAATGACTTCTTTGCTGCTGAAATTTGCTTTATCTGCAGACTGGCTGCCAAACAGATACAGTATGCAGTGGGAGGGAGAGGTGGAATCCATACTCTCACAACAGTGGGTTAAGCAGAAGTATTCAGAGGCTGACTGTGTTCTGCAGTTTAACCAGACTGTTTAGCGGAAAGCCTGAAGCATGTATTTGGGTAAATATTATCCTATTGTGCACAGTGAGTACTTGCCTGTCAGCTGCATTCAGTGCTACCCGCTTTCCTCTGTGTTCAGTCTGCTTTTAGCTCTCAATTACAAAAATTAACGTGAGTTTTGAAAAAGATGCCCTGTACATTTTAAATGAAAGGTTAAATCAGCACAGTCACCAGTGAAGCAGGTGGTGGTGTTGATCTTTCATAATTCACTGTTGGCTTTTCCATTTGACAACTGTACAGCATTCAGTAACTGAATGTGTTCTCAGCCCATTGAATCTCATATGTGTTTGTGTACATGCAGAGAGGCACACCATTTAACAGATTTCCATGCGAGAATGCTGCAAAGCTACAAGCTGCCCTGTGGTTCATGTATATTTATATAGATATATAAAAACAGAGCTTAGCATTTCTGCTATGTCTCACTTTTTGGCAGGCTACTATATTCACTTTTAAACGAGCACCACTCCATGCTAAGAACTGTTCTGTTGCATTGTTATCCTTCTTCTGTTTTGCTCCTGACTGGTTAAGCACAGATTAATTTTTTGGAATGTCAGCTATTTTTGGCAGACCGCCCCCAGTTTCCTTGTATGAAAGATTTCTCTTATGAGTAAGAATTATATTTACAATAACAAGCAGAATCCTTGTAATGTAGTTGTGGCCCAAAACTAAGAGATGAACAGTTACTAAAGCAATGGAACTACTGGCTGTGTGAAGAGGCAGAGCCAGTCCAACTATGTATTTTTGGATTTTTTTTTTTTTTTTTTTTAAATCCAAAGGCCACCAAGACATCCCAAGTGACATAGAGAATCTCTTGGATTTAACGATTTGTCCCTAACACCTCAAGATGTCTGCAGGCAATAGCTAACCGGTAGTTCTGGGAATCACAGCAGCAGCCGTGGAGGCACTCATTCTTTAGCATGTCAAGGCATTGTCCTTATTTGGAATCCTTTCTCTGATTCTGTATCAATTGCATTCATTGTTTCTAAAGGGGATATTGTACTCCTTAAAGCTTATAACCTCATGACCTGTGCAGTAAAATTTTTTTGGCCTTTCCTCTTTGTCTTTTCATGTAGACCAGATATTTGAAAGGGCAGACGATGGATAAATGTGTAATGTGCAACCTGTTTATATTTTTTGGAAACTTTAACTTGGACCAGAACTCAAATCACGAAATCACCAGGCCAGTGGTGGCACACTCTTTATTGCCCTTTTTCCTTCTTTTCCGTACCTTTTGTTTCTCCTTTCAAATATGTGATTGTATTAGCTCTTTCCATATGAAAGAATTCTCCTTATTTAAATAAAAAAGTTAAAAAAAAAATAAATAAAGCAGATTATGCTTTTCTCAAATTCCCTGTGTGATTTTGTTTCTATTTTTAGGAAGAGATTTATTAGCTAGGTTTTTATAGTGTGCCCATTACCATGCTCTCTGAACACTTAATGCTACACTTTGCATTCTCTACCCTAACTAAACAGATGTTTTTGCCTTTCCTAGTGGCTTACAATACACACAATTCCTATGGTTTCTAATAGCTTATTTCTGTCGTTGTGATACCTAGAGCCCCCTTGGGCTAGGTATTGTACAGGCTAAGGACTACAGTCCTTCACGTATAGACTAACCAGAAGATTGTAAGCCCCTCTTGCAGAACTACTTCGGCCTGTGCTGTTTTTCTGCAGAGTACGGCTCCATCCGTGGAAGCTGTAATGTAAACACCACGGGGGCCTACAGGTGCCTGCCTCCCTCCAGCAGTAAGAGCCATGACCGGGTAGGGAAATGCTGATAAAATTTCCTACCACGAACTAGCCATCTGACGCCCGGAAGCAGCTTCGCCTCTGTGCCTCCGTTTCTCCCCTTGTGAAACCGAATCCACTCCTCCTGCCCCCGGTGCGGCTTTACTATGTGGACGATGGAGCCACCCGGCCGGGGCTTAGCCGCTGAAATTTGCATTTGCGACTCCTGCCCTCCCACGCCGCCAGGTTGCTGCTATGGCAACTGGGCATTTCCGCTGTGCCTCTGATGTTACGCCGGGAGATTACGCACGGCAGCTTCCGGATCCCGTGACCACTGACGGTGGCCCCGCCCTCTCCCTTGGCCGCAGCTGCGCACTGGGGCGGGGAGGCTGCGCCTGCTTTTCGGGGAGCCGGGGGCTGTGATTGGTCTGCCGTCGGGGGGCGGACCCGAGCCCGGGGGGTGGGGCGCGGCGCGGCGCGGCGCCGGGGCGGGTGACGCGGGCGCGCGCTCCTGCCCGAGCCGAGGGCTTAGCGGGCTGGGGCTCTCCTCAGCGCGGCGCGCGCGGCCGAAGGGGGGGGGGGGAGCGGTGAGGGGGTGGCGGCCCCGCCACCCAGATTCCCGCTTGTGGGGTGTCCCCGCCAGCCTCGGAGCGACCCGGGGCCGGCCCGCCAGGCGTGAGCATGGGCCTCGGCTCTGCCGGACGCAGGCTGGGGAAATACCGGCCTGGCGGCGCGGCCTGTGGGGCTGGCGGTTGTTTCGGGCCTAGTCTCTCGCCCCAGGCGGAAGGGACGCACACGGATCTCTCAGTGTATTGAGGTGAGCACCAACCCCGCCCTGGTCTCGCTCTCTCCGGGCACTGCCCCCAGCCCTTCCCCGGGCCTCCAGGGCTGTTGCCTCGTTTCATGGGTGTTCTGCACAAGCACTCGGTTTGTTTCCTCTCGGGACTGCAATAAAGTCCCCTCATCAACGTGTCTGATTGACTCTCCAAAAATGGCACCACACGGTTCATGTTTGTTGTGCCTCTGTGTCCGGAGCAAATTTCCCGCGTCTGCAAGCGTCCACACTAAGTGCCCGGACGGTCGACTCCGCCCCAGGTCGGAGAGGCTGGATCACGCTTAATCAGCAATAAAGCGTCTGAGTATGAAATTTACTTTTACAGTCATGCTGCTGGTGATGCATGAAACAGGGTAAGTATCCAGAAGTCTCTCCTTGAGCTGAGTTGTGTTGGCTCTGCAGGGCTAATGAGTTAGAAATAGGGAAAATATATGAAACTAGTAAGGACAGGTAATAATGACTGTAAGCGTGGAAGCAGACTGAAACGGTATCTGCCATTTTTAGGTAGACACTTATTAGAGTAGAGCAGCATTTTAGGATTATTGTTGCACAGGTTGCATATAGAAAATACTTCACTTGCAGATTGGAAAAGAGAATACTGGAGATGCTGCTGTCCTAAACTGCTGGCAGTGCCTTAGATAAGTGACTCATTTCTGATCTGAATGGTAACTGCAGCTGTTTTCTTCTCCCACTTTGCTTTCAGAGGCTTGAACAAACCATTCTGCAGGATGTTGGAATTCCTGAAGCAGCCTGTTGTGGTCACTGCAGAGATCAATGTGAATCTGGTGGCTCTGACTGTGATGGGATTAGTAAACCGGCTCTGGGCGCTCTCCTACCCACGGGCTGTGGTGTAAGCACAGTGCTTCACTTCCTACTTAAAATACCTGTGATTTTTTTTTTATTTTTTTTTTTAAAGTTTGCAAGTATGTAATGGTGATGATAGGTTCTGGGTTGCTGACTCAGGATACTTGCATCCCTGGTATGGATTCAGCACATGCAATGGCAATGCAAGCATCCTCACCAGCATGCCTCAACCCTGACCTAGAGGACTGAAAGGGATGCTAAATCTCTATGCTCCATTCAGTCCTCCTGCTGAGATTGCTAAAGGAGGAGTCAGTTAATGTCCCCATCACTAAGGTATGGGGGGGTGCGTTGTGAGATGTTTCCAGTTAGACTTGACACATTTCTTTCTCTGTGGTGTTTCAGTTTTGATGAAGTTTACTATGGCCAGTTTGTGTCTCTGTACATGAAGCGGATCTTTTTTGTGGATGATAGTGGCCCGCCATTTGGCCACATGCTGCTAGCTTTTGGAGGTAGGGACTCCATTGAACTTTAATTTAGGAAGCATTTATTGCTCGTTGTTTTAGGGAAAGAGGAACAGGTTGCAGATATAGTTTCAGTTCTCAAATTCTATCCTTGTGGAGAAGGGATAGGGCAGAATTTCTTCCACAGAGACCTTGCTGATTTCATTTGCTTTAGAATGACCACATGGATTTTGGGCTAGTGGCTTGAGGTGCAGGAGGGGGGAAAGTGGTGTAACTCTGCATGTGTACCATTTGCCATGACCCCTACCCATTTCCCTATTATGATGGACGTTTCACCCACACTTTTATCTTACTCCCAGACAAACAGGAGGATCGAACCAAACTGTACAATGACCTGGAGAGCTTAGAGCACTGGGAATAGTAGGCAACAAGAGAAGATTCAGGCCCCAAAAGTGTGAAGTCCAGGGAGAGGAAAGGGACAATATAAAATGGGGGGGGATTAACTAAGCAGTTGCCCCTTTCATGTCAGTGTGTGGTTTATTTTCATATTGTCTCCTGCATGCTATCCTAAGGTAACTTTTTCATGTAATAAAACACTACTGCAAGGGAGATGTGTGTCTGGGAGAGAGAGTCCATAAGACACTGTCTTCAGAAAGTGGTCCGAGTATAAAAATACTGAGGAGGCACTCGTGGGGATGCAGTGGGAGGCTAACTCTGATTACTCTCCATAGAGATTTGGTTTTCAATTAATCTTCAACATTTTATCACCCATTTCCATGTGCCACTCACTCCAGCCATATCTGCTGCTGTTCTTTTTCAGGTTACTTAGGAGGCTTTGATGGAAACTTCTTGTGGAACAGAATTGGGGCTGGTAAGAGCTGTTTTTAACAGTGGCTCATTCTTCCAACAGAATAGAGGTGCATTTCAGAGCTTATCGATGATGTTTTAGTCACTAATAGAAGCAGAGGGTTTTTGTTTTTGTTTAGTTTGTTTACTTGATCTTGGTGATGTTTCTTCAGAAGAGATGTTACATCAAAGTCTTCTGTATGACTGCAGTGAATGTTTCAGAAGATGCTAAAGATCCCATAGCACAGAGGAGAGTAGGGAGTAATTATAGAAGGCAGCATAGTCCAGAGGATAGGCTAATGGGACTGGGAATCAAGTCACCTCCCAGCTCTCAGATTGACTTGCTGTGACACCTTGTGCAAGTCCCATTTGCCTGGTTTTCAGAGGTGCTGAGTATCCACAGCTCCCAGTGATTTCTTTTCGAGTTGTGGAGACTCATTTTTTCTGAACGTCATGCTTCACTTTACCTGTCTTTAAAAAGGGGAACAATGATACTTGCCCAATTTCTGAAGCCCTTTGAAGTCTACAGATGAAAGCACTGTATAAATGTGAAGGCTTATTATTATTAGCCTACGTTACTTCAGATAATTAGGTTCTAATGTTCCCTAACTGAGAGTAAAAGAAATTGCAGGATGGAGCTACAGTCTTAGCTGTAATATCTTTGCTCTGTTTCAAGACAACATGGGGAGATACCTTGAGTCTGAGAAGAGCTGTATGAAACCAAATTCTATTCTCCCTGCAAACACCGATACAATAAGCAAAGGCTTCTAATGCTCTTGTCCTCACACTGTTTTCTGTTCTAGAGTACAGTATGAACGTGCCAGTGTGGTCCTTGCGATTGCTGCCAGCGCTAACTGGTGCCCTGTGTGTGCCTTTAGCGTACCAGATTTTGGTAGAGCTGCACTTCTCCCATTGTGCCGCGTTTGTAGCTGCCCTCCTGATCCTCTTTGGTAAGGACTGTGCCTTCAGCCTTACTCTCCATCCAGAGGGGGAATGATCTGCTTTCCCCTAAAAATTCTTCTACGGTGACTTTTTAGTGGCAGTTAGTAAAGCAGTGCTGAGAGTTAGGGAAGTGGGTGCTGCAGTAGCTTCTCCCACACAGCTCTGACAATGCATCAATCCTGATCAGCATATCCTACTATTCAATCCTGAGCCCCACTCACAGCTCTTCCCATGCACTTCAATCCTGACCTGCAGCACAGCCTGCGGTTCCAGCCCTGCTTCTAAATGGACACTACTAGGTCTCTCTATTATTGAAGAAAGAGGAAGGTTCGACACAGGGAACCTCACAGCCATGCAGGCAGCTTTATTTCTTTGCCTTTGAGGAGCCTCTGCAAGCTCTTCCTCAGATTTCTGTAATATACTGGGAATGAGTGTGCAGGACAGAAGGGCCATACCTCAGCTTTAGATTTCAGCAAATCTTTTCTTCTTCCCCTCACCCATCTGCCATTTCCCATGCTTGAAAGGTTTCTCAAACACAGAGTATGGCTCTGTTTCTCATCTCAGGCTTATAATACTGTGAAAAGACCTTTGTTTTGCTTTCTTTGGAAATGTTTCTTTGGTTCTCAGTTGATCATGTCTTTAGAAGTCCTTATTGTTGATGGTATTATTGCTGCCACGAGTATTGCTTGACAGTTTTCCTACCAATAATTTATGCCTAATTTGGTGTGTATATATCTTCTCCTTCTGTTTCTAACAGAGAACTCGCTGATCACTCAATCCAGGCTGATGCTCTTGGAATCAGTACTAATCTTTTTTATCCTGCTTGCAATTTTGTCCTACCTGAAGTTCTACAATTTACAGAAGTGCAGGTACAGCTGGTTTTCATTCCTGGGCCCTCGATAACCTTCCAGTTAGTTGTAATAAGCCATTCATCATTTAAGTATAAAACATTTGTGCCTCTTGGGGTTTTTTTAATTGCCATATAGATAAATACATTAAAGGCTATCTGGCACCAATTATAATAATCTTGTGTGTGGTGTACTGCAAGCCTTATTTGCGTTGTGAGCTAGTGGTCCAAATTCAGGCTGGGGAGGCAAGAATCCTTAACTAATCGTAGCTGTGCCTTGGGCAAGTCACTTCATTTCTCTGCACCTCAGTAAAATGGGGATAATGATACTTGACCACTCATAGTGATGTTGGAAGGATTTTATCTTCCAAGCAATTTTAAGGTTTAAATCTATATTGGCAGTGGAAAAGGTTCAGAAAAGGGCAACAAATTATTAGGGGTATGGAACGGCTTCTGTATGAGGAGAGATTAGTAAGACTGGGACTTTTCAGCTTGGAAAAGAGACGACTAAAGGGGCGATATGATTGAGGTCTATAAAATCATGACTGGTGTAGAGAAAGTACATAAGGAAGTGTTATTTATTCCTCATAACACAAGAGCTAGGGGTCACCAAACGAAATTAAGAGGCGGCAAGTTTAAAACAAACAAAATGAAATATTTCTTCACGCAGTGCACAGTCAACCTGTGGAACTGCTTGCCAGATGATGTTGTGAAGGCCAAGACCATAACAGGGTTCAGAAAAGAACTAGATAAATTCATGGAGGATAGGTCCATCAATGGCTATTAGGCAGGATGGGCAGGGATGGTGTCCCTAGCCTTTGTTTGCCAGAAGCTGGGAATGAACGACAGGGATAAGGATCACTTGATGATTACCTGTTCTGTTCATTCCCTCTGGAGCACCTGGCATTGGCCACTGTCGGAAGACAGGATACTGGACTAGATGGACCTTTAGTCTGATCCAGTAGGGCTGTTCTTATGTTCTAAAGTGTTGTTTAAATGATAGTGGGGTTGTCTTGGCTTCCTTGTAATTTAAAAAAATCCCTTGGCTGTTTCTCCCTCATTGCCAATTCCTGGTCTGGAAAATTTCCCTGTGCATAGAAATAAAGAGGGTGACAAATATCCCTATTAGTCATTTGTTATTGCTCATGGGCGCAGAGTCAATTTAGAAATCTTTGTCTCTTCTCGTGCGGCTTTGTGTGTTCTCTGATTCTTGCAGAGCCCCATTTAAAATAATAACCTTTAAACTTACCCCAGCCTGTGGCCTAGCCCATTGCTTTTTTGTGGTATTGGAAGCTTTGCAGACTCTAGCTGCTCAGAATGACTTTTCAGGATCAGGAGAAGTGTTTAACATCCACACCTAGACCAAGGATAACAATCGCTGTCCTGGGAGGCCTAATATAAACTACTATTAGCATAACAGAATTCTAGTTGGGTGCCTGTATCTTACTGTGTTTTCTCTCCTTTTGTCCTTTTATCTAAGCCCCTTCACTGCAGGCTGGTGGTTTTGGCTTTTGCTGACTGGAGTTGCTTGTTCCTGTGCAGTTGGGTAAGAACTGACTTCTCCTATCACGTTGTTTTACTAAACTCCCAGGTTGCTTTAGTGTTCACCATCTCAGCCTTTGCTTTGCTGTGTTCTCAAGAGCTCAGCTTTTCAAGACTCTCTCTTGATGCTGCAGCCAGTTGTGGCACTTCTGTCTGTAGCAAGCTTCTCCAGGTTTTATTCTTCTTTGAATACCCCTGAAATAATCAATGAGCCAATGACATCAATCCACATAAAGCAATGACAGACAAACTGATGGTGGTTGTACTGGAAAGAATGAAATACATACATTGGTACAAGCGTCCATCAGAGAAGGGCCTTCTAAAAAATGAGACCTGGATTTCAACTCCTGCTCCCAACTTTGTGTTTGTCTGAGTTCAGGGACCCTCCATATTCCACCTTGTGATATGCTGCCTTGTTATCAACAGCCTTTCCGCCTTCGTCATTAGCAAGTAGCCACTTCAGAGACCAAGTCACAAAGCATCTGATTCAGCCAGCGTACAGAACTGGAGCACCAGTGTCCCTGGGCTTGGGAACTCCTTGCTCAAGAGAGAATTTGAATACTTACACCTTGCATTAAATCCTGTCTATAGTCTGGGTATGTTTAACCCAGTTTGATCTTTGTGTGCTGTCTTCTCAGGGTAAAATACATGGGGCTTTTCACCTACATGCTGCTCTTGGCCATCGCTGGAGTCCACTCCTGGCACTTGATAGGAGACCAGACCTTGTCAAATGTAGGTAGCCTAATGTACTCGATAAGTAACATGTAATTACATTCACAGCATGCATCCAGAGAAGGAGGTGAAAGATAAAAGCCTTCTAAACCATCAGCTAATAATTCAACACTTGAAGAAATCCTAGGTGTGTGTTACAATTAAGCCTGCTGTTATGGTCTGGAAGCCCTCTGCTTGCAGAGCCATGGCCCAGCTATGTTATAGGAAAAAAGCAGGGTCAAATTTGAGATAAAGTGTACGTGTGTAGCTTTTCTGGTGCTGAACTGTATTTCTGAACGGGAAGTGGCTTGCCCTCCTGCGCCTGCTGCTACCCATCTTTAATATGGTTTGACAGGGTCTGCAGGTCAAAACGTATCCAATTTCAGTGTATCCTGTGCACCCCAATCTGACCTTGCAGGAGAAGTGATTAAAGTGTCTGCAGTGGTAAGTCCACAGGGAAGTTGAGGAATTTTTTCTTCCTTTTCTTTTTCAAAAATAACCAAGTACCTGGTTATCCTCAATAGCTGGGACAGGGGTGAGGGAGCAGGGGAATAAGCAGAACTGCTTACTTTTTTCCAGCTCTGCTGCATGACTGTGGGCAAGTCGCTTCATCTGTGCCTCAGTTTCCCCATCTGTAAAATATGAACAGCCCTTCCATATTTCAAATAAATGTTGTGAAGCTTGATTAAATAACACTTGTAAAGTGCTTTGAGATCCTGAGCTGTATTAACCTTATTACCTATCAGTGGGGGAGAGCTACACAAAGCTGGGACTTACCTGAAAGGATGTAATAGTGAGTTCTTTGTATTCTGCCAGGTTTCTGTGTTGTGCCATTTGCTAGCGAGGGGACTAGCTCTAGTAGTCATCCCAGTAGCAATGTACCTGTCTTTCTTCTACGTTCACTTGACTTTGCTATACCGCTCAGGACCTCATGACCAGATTATGACCAGTGCTTTCCAGGCCAGTTTGGAGGTAAGGAAAGTGGGAGTGATGGAAATGAGATGTTGGAAATGGGTCGTGCAAATACCCTCTGTTGTGGAAATGGACTAAATTAGCAGCATGAAATACTTGCTCCTTTGTCCTCATCTTGCTGCTATTGTGCTATAAAATGGCTTTAAGATGAAATAGTGAGGAAGTGCTGAGTCCTAATAGTAAGTGAAAGCTCTGTCCCCATCTCTATCCTGGGACTTTCCTTTGTACCAAGAGCAATTTTTGCTGTCCCACACAAAATATGCCCATTCTTTTACATAAGAGCAACGCTACTGAAGTCAATGGAATTAGTCTCACAAATAAATGATATAATGAAATCACAAGGGGGTTTTAAAAATACCCAAACTCAGAATTGGAGGGAAACCATCTAGTCAGGCCTAGATCAGTAACATGCCCCTAACACAGTGGGTCACCTATAGATAGAACCCTGTTTTATTTGCAAATGCAAACCAACATGAAATAAAAATGAAAAATTCACCCTCTAGTGGCAGCTCCTGTCCCGCCACTTACTCAGATTTGGCCCCTATCATCATGATGGCAGGGTGGATGGGTCAAACATGAGTGGTACTGCGAGCCCATGTGTCAGTTTGCAGTGCCCAGAGCGGGGAGCCAGGGCCACCTCCAAGGGACAGGAGCTGCTGCGTGAGTGTGGGGCAGGCTTGCTCTGTAACACCTGTCTCCCCCAGGTCTCCCTATCTCCTCAGGCAGGGCCCAACCCTCCCCCTGTGCCTCCCACTCCCCTGGGGGCATGACTCAACCCTCTTCCAATACCTCTGGGGGGCAGGATCAGCCCAACTGTGGATGGGGGAATTGATAAAATGAAATAAATTCCATCCCAAACCCCCCAAAATTATAAAAATTTATTTTACGGGGCTCTATCTACAGGTTCAGTAGAGGCAGATGTTAGTCACATTGCTTAATCCTCAGACTGCGGTGCTGAGCGCAGTGTAAGGACCTACATAGAATAGAACAGAGCCCATATAGAATAGTTCCTTAGATTATTGTTGGTGCAGGATTGCTTTGGGGATGTTCCCTGGGACCCTGAAATCCTGCAGGCTTCATTCTGTAACCAGATTACCTTTGAGCATAGTGTTGCAGGATCTGAATTTTATAGCTGTAATGAGGACAGCAAGCCTTATACTAACATGTTATATTACACATTAAAGCTGTGAGTGACGCTCTTCAGAGTTAAACAGCTTCTGAGTTTTTTTCCTCTGGTTTATTATCTTCTTACGCTTTTAGGGCGGGCTAGCTCGGATCACACAAGGCCAGCCCCTTGAGGTGGCCTATGGCTCCCAGATTACCCTGCGGAATGTTTTAGGCAAACCCATGCCATGCTGGCTCCATTCTCACAAGAACACTTATCCCATCAGGTGAGGAATCTGTTTTGTTCTGTAACACTAGAGTGTAAGGGTGGGGGTCTAACTGTGCTCCTGTTCTTGAGCTGTCAATTCAGATCTCACAGTCTGTGTCTATGCAGCATCATAGTCTCTCTTTACATCAAGCTTTCAGGGTATGTTATCTACTGCATGTCATACAAAACCTTGTTATTACTCCACAAAGCCCATTAATATTCCTGTTAAAGCATCGGGGGTGTGTGTGTGTGTGTGTGTGTGTGTAAACTTCCATTGAGCAGTTCGTAGTTATAATACTGACGTTGTTCAAGTCTGGTGTGCTCCATTTCTAAACCTCAGCAAGCAGACTTGGTTTATAAAAGTGTTGATAGAATCCAAGGTAAAGAAATGCTTGAAAAACATAAATATAGACTAGGCACAATAGGATAATGTGTGATTCATCCTTAAAAGAATTTTGTAATCAACTTACTAAACCATTGGCAATTAATTTCAACCTCATTGAGAAGAGGGAAGGTACCACAGACTTTCAGGGGAAATAAAATGTAGGGGGAGAAGGGAAAATCCTCGTAATTACTTTAGATTCAGTCTCACTTCAGTCCCTAGTACAATAATAGACCAGATTATGAAAGAGAGAATTTGTAAGTACCTACAGGGTAACAGAACACCAAACAGCATGGGCTTAAAAAGAACAGATCAGACCAAGAAAAGGGCTTGCTTTTCACAATCTAATTCCAAAAGGAGTGGATGAAGGGAATGTGGTAGTGATGTGAGGGCTCTAGATTTCAGTAGTGTATTCAGTGTTATCTGATGTGATTAAATTAAGTTTTAGATTAAATCTCAGAAAAAAATTCCTTCCTGTAAGAACAGTAGGACAATGGAACAGACTGCCTAGGGAGGTTGGGGAAGCTCCTTCACTGGAGGTTTTCAAAAGGAGGCTGGAGCCATCTGTCATGGATGGTTTAGACACCACAAGTCCTGCATCTTGGCAGTAGGTTTGATTAGATCAGCGGCTCTCAACCTTTCCAGACTACTGTACCCCTTTCAGGAGTCTGATTTGTCTTGCGTACCCACAAGTTTCACCTCACTTAAAAACTACTTGCTTTCAAAATCAGACGTAAAAATTAAAAAGTCACAGCACACTATTACTGAAAAATTGCTGACTTTCTCATTTTTACCATATAATTATAAAATAAATCAATTGGATTTAAATATTGTACTTACATGTCAGTGTATAGTATACAGAGCAGTATAAACAAGTGATTGTCCGTATGACATTTTAGTTTGTACTGGCGTCACTAGTGTTTTTACAACTAGTGTAGCCTGTTGTAAAACTAGGCAAATATCTAGATGAGCTGATGTACCTCTGGAAGACCTCTACATAACCCCTGGTTGAGAACCACTCGACTAGATGACCCTTGTGGTCCCTTCTAACCTTATGAATCTATGATTCTAATCGTCCTTGGAAATGTTAATTGGTTGGGATGTGAGCACTGTTACATGGCCTGGAAATTGGTTAAAGAATCAAGAAAACCAGCACTGTATTGAGATGCGAAAGGCATCCAGTGGGATGCAACTGAGATCACTGTTACTACCATATTCCTTGGCAATTGAGAAGAAGAGTACTTTTCTGGGTATCAATTGGGACGTTGCAAATGCCGAATGAGTAGAGAGAAAAGAAACAGAGAGAGTTTAAAAGCTGGATGGGGAGACAAAATCACGTTGATTTGGCCATATGGAAGCTAATATATATGGTAGGGAAATAATCTGAAATGCAGATATTCAGCTCATTGAGAGGGGAAAGTGGTATCTGGAAAGCTGTAATTTACAAAAGAAATCTTGGTAGTGGAGAGAAAACTGAATGAACAGACCATATATGGTATATTTAGAAGTGTCAGAGACCTCCTGGGTCCCAGCTAGTCCAATATACATTGTGACAACTCATTGTGAATCGGATGCTGCAGCCAATAGACCAGTGCGATGTTTTGGCTACCTATATAGAAAACATTAATTTTTCCCAGAGTAAGGAGATGACAGTCCTTTTCAGACAGCTCCTTGGCATGGTAGCTAGAATACTACATATGATACTGGGCATCACAATACCAAATTGATGCTGACAAACTTGAGAGGATTCTAAGATCAGAGCAAAATGAGTCTAGCTTGACTAAGGCCAGGTCTACACTGCACACTTAGTCACTCAGGGGTGTGAGAAATGCACACCCTTGAGTGATGTAGTTACCGACCTAACATCCAGGGCAGACTGTGTTATGTCTTCCATTGACCTAGCTACTGCCCCTCACGGAGCTGAAGTTACTAAGCCAACAGGAGAGCTCTCCAGTTGGCTTAGAGTGTCTTCATCACAAGTGAGGCAACTGTGCCAATGCAAGTTTGTAGTGTAGAATTGCCCTAAACAGTGACTGTGGGGATGAGAGAATCATCTACAAGAATTAGAAGGACGGAAACACCAAGGAGGGAGAGGAATGGTTTAAGGTGCATTATGGGGTATATGTAAAGAAAATGAAGAAAAATTACCTCCATTGATTTCCTGTATTGTTGGATAGTGGTCCCAAGGGAAACAGTGGAAGCGCCGTTGTTTTTGGCGTTTCAGACTACATAGGGTAAACCACTGGGGAATATACAGCAGTGATGCATCCTCCATTAGCCTGGAGGGCTGGAAAAGAGAAGCTACTAGGTCTTTTCCCTATTCAAGTCCCATGCTTTAATCTTTTCACCTAATTCATTTACCGAAGCACTGGCCAAAGCCATTGATAGCCCAACCCACTCCATCCCTTCATGGAAATGACAGCACAGTTCACTGCATGGAAGAGAGGGTCCAAGCATTGGCTTGTCAGGCACCCCTTGGAATGGAAAACAAGAAAACACGGTGAGTGCTGGGTGCACTCTGCTCCTCGGAAGCCTTGGCCTCAGCATATGTATTACATTACATCTGATGTGCTGGGACTCCTGTGCTTTGCTCTCTATATTGTCTCTTCAGCTGCCTTTGAAAGAATAGAGCCAGTGGTGTAGTGCCGATCCAGGTCACTGAGTGAAACTTGCTAGTTTAATCTGAGGCCCCTCTGTGTTCCCTGTGACTGTGTGAACAGAGATGTACCATTCCCTCAGAGTTCTGTCCTGTTACCTACCCATATAGGTACGAGAATGGCCGAGGCAGCTCCCACCAGCAGCAGGTGACTTGTTACCCCTTCAAGGATGTCAATAACTGGTGGATTGTTAAGGATCCTGGGATGTGAGTATACAAGAAACATGCTTAAATACCATAACGTGAGCTCCGTGATGAAAATTGATCCCAAAAGCTAAGCAGGACTAAGCTTGATTAGTACAGGGACTGGACACCAGCTAGGAGTACTGGGTTCCACAGGCTGAGAGAGGTAACTGTGGTCTAGTTGGATTGAGCACGGGTCTGGGAGTCAGGACTCACAATCTCAAGTTGTGTTCCCCACACTGCCACTGACTCACTGCATGTCCTGGGGCAAGTCCCTTCACTACTCCATCTCCGTTCCCCATCTGTCGAATGGGGATGATAGTGCTGTTGGATCTCGTGGGTGCTGGAAGGATTTAATGAATATTTGCAAATGCTTTGAGATTCTGGGATGGAAAGTATTATACAAAGGCTGGATTCAGACCAGCCACCAAGAGGCTAAAAGCTGTCTCCCATTACTGATTCCCTGAGTCAGCCTGTTCCTCCCTCTGCTTAATGTCCAGTAACTTTCTCTGCATCCAGCTGTAACCCAAAAGAAGCTCAGATTTCTCATCTGACTGTCCAAATGTTTCTCCCCCTTCCTTCTGTCCTGGTCTCTGGACTTTCAAGCTAATGGTCACAAGTTGGCACTAGCTGTGATGGGGAATTGAAACATTTCTTTTGGTTTGTCACTCTGGCAGGCAGCAGCTGGTGGTGAGTAACCCACCACGTCCCGTCCGACATGGGCATATTGTGCAACTGGTCCACGGCATCACAACTCGTTACCTCAACACGTATGTGCTTCTCCCAGCCTGTTGGCTCATTCTGCTTTGTTGCTTCTCTAAATGTCTGTGTAGGGATGGAGGGACACTAGGGAGTGCTGGTGTTCTCCCTAAGACACTCTTAAGCTCTTGCAGTATACTCAGCCATAGGCCTGGATACAACTGGTCCGTCACTGAATGAATGGTTTTTGGTTAGGATCACAAATTGTTCTTCTACTGCCAGACCAACTGCAAAAGGCAAATGACAGACCATATATGGTATATTCAGAAGTGTCAGAGACCTCCTGGGTCCCAGCTAGTCCAATATACATTGTGACAATGTTGCACATTTCTACATGCTCACTCGTCTGGGTAATTCGCCCCCCCCAACAGGCAGGTCTTTTTAAATTTTGCATCAGCACCACCCACACCATTATGGTAAGGGTGGGTGAGTAGACTTTCGGTGGGATTTCCAGAAGCGCCTAATTGACTTTGCAGCAAGTCCCATTGAATTTCATGGCATGTGTCTTTCATTTGACTTGGTGCTCCCAAGTCATGTAGGCACTTGAAAATTTCACCCTGTGTACCTGGCTGTTTTGTACGGCTGCACTATTATAAAAATTGTCTCTTAAGTAGTAGGCAAGAGTCCACATGGACTTCAGTCAGAGCATCTGAACCCTTAGTGTTGGTTCTCTCTGTGCTCATTCCAGGCCCAAGGGGGTCATAGGAATGCCAGTTGGTTCGTTCTTAGAAACCCCACTGAAGACCGTTACTATGCCAGCCACGCTTCTGTTTGCCCCAGTTGAGATGCCTGTGCTTTGCCAAGGATGGTAGCTGGCAAAATCAGCTTCCTCCAATGCTATTTTATGGCCCTTTATAACAAGGAGCCCTCTCCCTTTCTTTGACTCCCCAAATGTGCTGCTTGATTTGTGGCAGTAGGTTGTTTGGCTTGTTGCTTGCTGAATTTCTCCACTTCCCTGAGGAGCTATTAAATAACCCTATGAAATGAACAGAGAATTTAGCCCAGGGCACTTATTTTATGGATCTTGCAGACATGATGTTGCTGCACCTCTGAGCCCACACTCCCAGGAAATCTCCTGTTACGTTGATTACAACATCTCCATGCCAGCACAGAGCCTCTGGAGAGTGGTGAGTGGAAACTGGGGTGAGGGGCAAGGAGGTTTTTCTCCTATTGGGAAGACAAAGTAAAGATCAAAAGACATCCCTCCCTTGCAGGAAATTGTAAATCGGGAATCGGACACAGATGTGTGGAAGACCATTTTATCTGAAGTAAGGTTTGTCCATGTGAATACCTCAGCAGTGCTGAAGGTAAGTGGGTTTATGTACATCAGTCTTCTCTTCCCTTGTAATCATCCCGAGGGTCCATGCAATCTCTGTATCCAAAACTAATCCTCCGTAAAGTGAAAAAGCCCTGTATTTTTATCAGCTTGGCCTGACATCAGTCTGGTGAAAGAACTGTGTTTCTGATGGCAATGAAGCGCTGTAATGGCTTGATCTGTAACAGACTGAGCACTGCATAATTCCATTGGATGTTGCAAGTGCTTAGCTCATTTGAGGATCAGCCTGTGGGTCAGAAGTGGAGGCTGCATCATTAACGGCTGGTGGTGGACAGGCATACTTAAGAATCCCTCTTCACAGGTAACATTTAAGACAGGTGTCTGAGACAGTATCCACTGAGCTCTTTTACCACATTCATCACTGTCACTTCTGAGCACTCGCTCCACTGGCATCCTATTAAGGTGGGGTCTGTTTAGCTCTCGCAATAGGTCTGAAATTCAGGAACAACCTGGCAGGATTGTGCCTTTTTTTAAGCCTTCGTTTTTATTTTTCAGCTCAGTGGTGCATCTCTACCTGAGTGGGGCTACCGGCAGCTGGAGATCATTGGGGAGAAGTTGTCCAAAGGGTATCACCAGAGCATGCTGTGGAATGTGGAGGAGCACAGATATGGGAAAAGTAAGACTCAGTAGAGTTCTATAGATTATAATGTGGGCTTCCCCTTCAGGGGAAAGGGGCTATATATAGTACAGAAAGGCATTTATAGGTGGTGCGAGGGCCACAGAACCTACCCCAGCCTGTGGGTTGGAGTAATAGCTATAGGACAGCTCTCCCATCACTCCCGCAGCCTGGATGGTTGAGTTACTTGGGCTGGACATGGAGATGAGGGATTTGTCCCTAAGTGACTGGGAGTGTTCCTCTGAACACTAGGAGCACATACCCTTTGAGCAGACTGTGTCCCTCCTTCCTTGCACATTGGAATCACACCAGTTTCGTTGCAGAAGGGCCCCTCTGAGCAAAGGAGAGGGCAGGGTTATGGAATGTTGGATGTTTCTGAGCCATGTGATGCATTTCCAGGCCAAGAGCAGAAGGAGAGGGAAGTGGAGCTGCACTCACCCACGCAGGCTGACATCAGCAAAAACCTCAGTTTCATGGCCAGATTCACAGAACTGCAGGTGACTGGGCCAAGGGAACAGGGGATGGGATGTGATGTGATTCTTCCCTCAAAGTTCTCCCCTAACTGCATGCTAGGCAGTGGATTCTAGGCACCATTTCTGTGAAGGGTGCCTCAGACTGATAACAGCCATTGCTTAGTCATCTAAGGGGAGAGTTGTTGTCTCACCTTCCCCATGAAAAAAGACGCATGTGAACAAAACTACCTATTGAAACAGATGTAGGGACCACTGCAGTGTTTTTTATGGGCTGTTTCTGGAGGTAGGACATGTTGCCGTGAAAGATAGGAAGAGATTTTAGGGTCAGTAGCTGACCAGACCGATTGTGAAGTTCTGAAAACATATGTTGCAAAGTGTTCTTTTTAGTTTATCCAGCATGCTGATCTATGGCTTGTGCTTAAAGTACCTCCAGCTGTGTAACTCAACTGTTCGTAATAATTAATGTAAGTAAAGGTAATTGGGCACTCCAAGGCTCAGCCTTAACATGGGTGTTTGCATTATGCTTGATGTCCCTTACTAACCTTCAAAAATTCAGTAAGGAACTAGTATTCATTTAAAATTATAATCAAATACAGTAATGAGAACTGCCTCTGGCTATTGTAGGTATGGGACTGCTTATCCATGCCAGGTGTCTTCATTGTAGTTCCAAAGTCCTCTGACTGCTTTGTTCTAGTGGAAGATACTAACATTGAAAAATGAAGACACAGAACATAAGTATAGCTCCTCCCCCCTAGACTGGATCACTATGGATACAAACATCGCTTACTGGTTCCACCCTATCTCCGGTGTAAGTATGTGTGTCATGTATTAAGTCTGGTTTGCTTATTTGGATTATGTGAAGTCTGAAGATATGAAAGGGGTGAGAATGTTTGAAAGAGATCAGGCTCTATTCTCCTGGTGTCTCCTCAAGGATGTCTCTTATGGGTAGTGGTGGGTAGGAACCTGTTGTGAGTTTCAAATCAAATAATTTTCTTCTCTAGTAAAACAAACACTTCACTTTAATAGAAGCTTTCCTTTCCCCCTCCCACAATGTTCCTTACAATGCCAGATAGGACAGTTGGTATAACCTGCTGCTCAACAGTAGAAAAGTAAACTGGAGAGTTCTTTAGGCACTTGATACAGTTTTTGACAGCTCTAAGTAAATAACTCTCTTCTGCTAACCCTTTAAAGGAAAATTGCAATTTAATATTCACTTGATCCAGTGTAGAGTATCAGTCCATCACAGACAGCTTCTTTCAAATGCCATATATAAAAATGAATTATGAAATAATACAGCAGCCCCAGTCACTAGCCAGATGGACAGGGGATTGCCACAGCTCTCGTCAGGTAAATTCTGAGTTTTTGGATTCGGGTGTATACAGCTATGTAATAATTAATTTGTGGCTTCTCTCTGTAGTAAAAAATCACTGCAGTTTTCCACCTCTTATCTACAGGCTCAGATCCACCTCATTGGGAATGTTCTCACCTGGGCTTCAGCTAATGTTGCAACTCTTGTATACGTGTGTCTGTTCCTGTGGTATTTGCTTCGACGACGGAGGAAGATTTGTGACATCCCTGAAGGTCTGATCCCTTAACCACAGAAGTATCCCTGTACAGAGTAGTTTGACACCTTGCTGCATAGCCACTGTGAGAATTCTAGTTGGGGTTCAGATACTCTTGATGGGACAGACTGTCTATGGACAAAGAACTAGAGACTTCCCCTGGTTAGCTCGATGAGCTGTGCGCTCTCCTGATAGAAATTTTTATTGCAGGGCACCATAGTGTCTTTGGGAGATTACCCTGCATTTCCTGGATGCTTTAATGCTCAAAGGATCAGATTTGGAATCCCATCAGACCTCACCTGCCATGGGTATTTTAGAGGTGCCCTTATACAGACAGGTCTTGTCTGCTCTGCATGACCACTACACATCCTATGGACAGTTTTACACAGTGTAACCTTTGGCCAGAGTGGCTAGGGAAATGTTATTTAGCCATCCCCCCCCCCCCCCCCCCCGCCGTCCTTGCAATGGCTAGTTTCCAGGGTGTTTGGTAGGAGTCCTGATTAGTGTTACCCTTTCTGTCTTGTAGATGCATGGAGGCTCTGGATATCAGCTGGAGGACTCTGCGTGGGAGGCTGGGCTGTGAATTACCTTCCCTTTTTCGTGATGGAGAAGACTCTTTTCTTGTACCACTACCTGCCTGCTCTCACTTTCCAAATTCTCCTGATTCCTGTTGTACTGCAGCATCTGACTGATCATCTCTGCAGGTACCCAGGACACCCTTAGGGTGACCTGCAGCTCTAATTATTGGGGGGGAAGGTAGTGAAATGATGGGGTTCTTAGTCCCAGCTCCAGCACTGACTTTGGGCACGTTGCATTATGTCCAATCTGTAATAATGCTGCCCTGCCTCCCAGAGGGGCATGGGGAGAATTACTCAGTTAATGCTTGTACAGAGCCAGGCAAGCTACATGTTAAATTGGAGCCCTGTTTCCTGGGGTCTCCATTTCTCACAGGTAACAGAGTGCAAAGTTCCAAATTGCTACGCTAGTCTCTTGCTATTAGAATATGTGGGTAGCTTTGCTTTAACTTCATTTCCTTCTCTCTCAGATCCCAACTCCCTAAGAACGCGTTCAGTGCCTTGATGGTAGCCTGGTTCTCTTCCGTTTACCTGGTCTATCGCACATTCAGCCCACTGACCTATGGGGAGCCTACCCTCTCAGCAGCTGAGCTGAGGGCTTTGCGCTGGAAGGAAAGCTGGGACATCTTGATCCGCACACACTAGTGGAACCAGTCAAGATAGAACTGATCATGCTTACAAGTAACTCTGCTCTCATTTCTTGATAGGGGTTTAAGGTAAAAAGCCTTGTAATTTATGTCGGCAAGAATTCAATCCCCATTAGGCAGCTGATGTAATGGTAAGACTCAGTTTTTGTTCTCCTCTATAGCATGAATTAGTCTCATTGCAAATCTACAGTATTATAGATTAGCTGCATTGTGTAGAACAGGTGCCTAGACTGATCTTTTTACTATAGCACTTCCTCATGTTCTAACTACCAGCCTGCTGCTCAAGGCTGCCACCTTTGGAGGAAAGAGACTCATACCTGACATGATGCATTCAGGGGAGACCCTAGTGACACTTCACTGAAGCTTTAACTAACAACCTCCACACAGAGCTCACAGCTATATGGCTGAGAGGAGATTACACAGGGATTTGTTTGCTCATTCCTGCTCCCTGTGCTGTTTAGACACCCCTAGTGAGTATGTCTGGGCTGGGGGGGAGAAGGGGTGTATGAAAATACTTAATATAAAATGGTTACATTCATGTGGCTGTTGTTTCTTCATTGGTTTATTAATTAGAGCAGCACAACCACTCGAGTCAGGCTTTGCTTTTATAAGAGATGAAAAAAGTTCATCTTCAATAATAACCAATTCTTCCTGCTAATCTTAAGCCTGCATTTACAGAGTATACATGACAGATAGTAGGTACCAATTGGTGTTTGATGTTAGGATGCCACGCTAAGCTTTGCTGGAACTACTCATGGGCTGAATGCCTGAGCTTTAACACTGCTTTGGGGAAGGAATGAGAACTACAAACCATGTCTGCACCCAGTCAGTACTGAAGTGTCCTCTAAGGTCAGCCTATGCTACATAGAGTGTAGCTTGGCTAGTAACAAAACACCTCAACTAGATGATGGAGCCCCACTGCTGCTTTGTAAGTTGCCCAAGAGAAGCCTAATTTTCCTCAGCCCTGAGTAAAATAGACTTCTTGGCAGTTGTGCCAATGCGAGGTCAGTTTCTTCTCCACAGGTCTGGCATTGCCATGGACAGAAGGGAAAGCTGGGAATCTGACCTGCTTGTTTAAAAACAAGGCTCTTTGCTCCAAGGAAAAAGCACCATGAGCAGAGATAAAGTATCCTATACCCCACTGGGTTTACAGCACATAATGCCATCTAACACCAGGGGCAGGGTCAATAGTCCAGCTCCTTCCTCTCCTCTGTGAGAAGACACATACCTACCTCTTGAATCTGCCCCTAAGCTGCTACGGGCATGTCACAAACCAGTTTGTTAAAAAGATTGGTCTGGAACAGAGGTGGCAATTTCAGACCCCAACCTGGTTAGTGGGGACGGCTGCTGGACTCCAGATGAGATCGTTTGCTAGCTATCAGCATGGTGCTGCCCTCTGCTTGCTCAGGGAACGATCGCTTGTATGTCCGACCATGCCCATTCATCGCCCCTCGCTGCCACTTGCAGATGTCTCCATTCAAAATGTCCTGGATGTGCTGCACAATGAGGTTTATAGCAACTGCAAAAAGAACAGACACCTGCTAAAAAAAAATCGTGGAACAAACAGCCCGGTCTGATTCAGTGTGTGAACCAGCTACTCGTCATTGCAATGCTGCCGCTTGCATTTGGAGCCACTGTAGTACGGTCAAATCCTAACAACATAATGCCAGTCTCTAAAACCTATAGTGCTGGTTCAGAAAAAGTCAGGGATAATCCATATCAGAGTCTATCTACACTTTACAACAGTGTGCAGTAGGAGAATTTGGGGAATCTGACTTCATGTGCAGAATTCAATTAAATGTCCCTTACCCATATTGTCGACTCCACGAGGAATAATCACATCAGCATACTTCTTTGTCTGCAAATAAGAAACAACAGTAGGGCTTGGTGTTTCACAATGATGATTACCACTATCCCCAGATCTGAAAAAGGAGCCCACAGCTGCACTCCTCCATTGTAGTAGTATCTGTAAGTCTGTTTGATCAACTGAATGTTACAGGGGTGACTGCAGTTGGGACTAGTTGCCTCTATACTAAAAGCACTCAAAACATTCCTCTCATACTACTCCAGTGACCTGAGGCTGACGTTACCTTCATTGAGCCTTTTTCAGCATAGCCTGACTCTCTACAACAAAAGCAGGTCAATCCAGTTAGAATTGGTTCTAATCAGAACACTACAAGCTGCCTGTCTCTGATCCGTTTATAACCTCTACTTTTTATAAAAAGGCACTTCCTAGTAGGGATGCTGATTGCACTTATGTTAAAGACCAGACCTCCTGCTAGATCAAAGTAAAAATAGTTATTTTTCATTCTTAAGCATTAACACATTTATTTATAGGGTCACCTAAACTGGCAGCCTCCTTCTCTCCTGTACAGTTACATGCAGGAGGGGAAGGAAGGGAAGCATTGCCCATAGGTCATACTGCAGTGGTCAAAGTCAACAGAAACCAATTTCTATTACATACATGAAAGGCTGGGCATGTCAGCCAGAATACCCATGGCAGTAATCAAAAAAACCATTCATACAGCACTGTAAGTACCCACTGCTTGTAAAGCATCCTGGAAAACAACCATGACATGTCTTTGAGAGGGCAGCTCAGGTGAGAAGCAGGGAGGAGAGATGGCATACAGCCAAAGAGGACATCCTAGGTGCAACAGACCTGTTTTTAAACCATTGAGTCACTCAGCATAACCCCTGTGTTACAAAGATGTGTAAATAGCACAACAGTGCCCACACTTTGGGAAGGTTCCAACACTACAATGCATGGCATGCTGGGTAGGACCTCACATCTGAGCCAAACTTAGCTACACCAAATTGTTGTGTTGTCTGCAATGAAAGGGAGACAGGCTGGAAGGCTCAATAGTTTGTTTAATATCTAGAACTAACTGTCATGGGTTAAACTACTGGGAATTTTATTTTAAATACAATGCAAAGATTTAATCTGATCACTAGGATCTTAAATAAACATTGCTTTTTGCTTCAAGCAGCTATGATTTTATATGGTTTATATCAATCAGCGGGCCTTAGCCCTACTTCTCCAGCTACAGTATAAATAGCTGTCACTGCCTCTCCAGGTCCTTAAAATGTGTCTGATCAAACAAGTGAAAAGCTTGGTACCGGCAAGCAGAACTCCTCAAAGGCAGGTTTGACGAAGGTTGTGTACTGAGTCAGGATCTGCTCTAGGTCCCTCCCACGCTTCATATCTCGAAGAACTGGGGCAGAGGGAAAAACAAGGGGCAGTGAGTTTTAGCGTATTCATAGTGACGACTGCCACAAGGCAAGCAGGGGGCTGATAATGGAGCAGAAGCCCAGGGTATTACCTCTGCGGGACAGCCGGACATCAGAGTCTGTGTCAACGAAGAGTCGGAGATGGAACATGTCCCGAATGTCTTGGTTATAGAATACCAGGATCCCCTCAAAGAGAACCACGTCTGCAGGATAGACCACTGTTGTCTCTGCCAACCTGCCACGGGTATATGGACAAAGTCTCAAACAAATTGCAAAGTGGCTTTCAAACTGAATGCTAACGTGCAATTCCATTCCATTAAACACGGCTAACCCAGTCCCACCTCTTCTTGCTCCCGCCAGCCCTCTGCAACAAGACCACACGCATTCAGCTAGGGTGGGCCAGGGAGACAGGGCAGCCCCCACTGACTCTGCCAAGCACTGTGTGGAAGATGTTAGGAACTGAGACTTACCTGGAATGGGTTACAAAATCATAAGTTGGCACCTCTACAGTTTTTCCCTCCACAATATTTTTCAGGGTTGTGTGCATCAAATCATTATCAAAAGCACCTGCAAGACAAAGGCATAAAGAGACACGGCCCAGGTGTTGTTATGACCAAACTATTGCCAGTCTTTTCTGGTACTGAAGGATTTAAAGTCTACCACCATTCCTCTGTCTGACATTACCAGACCCAGGAAGTAGGGGAGGGAGGATATTCCTGGCTTATTCTTTTCTATCTACAGCAATCCACTCCCTAAGTAATGTTAAAGGAAAACTGCTGCATAATCCCAAAGATATTGTAATCCCTGCATCCAGGGACCAAGTATCTTAGACACAGAAATGAAGACTAATCCAAACAGCCATAAAAGCTACCGTCTGGACTGCCTGGTAGTTTACAGATGGACATGGCAACTACAGCTCAGCAGGCGAAAGGACAAATCGTACATTTTTTGCATTTTATTTCTAGCTAATTCAAAAAAATGTTAAATGAACATAAACCAAAACAGAATTACGGTTTGGAAAGTCTTATAGATTTGTCCTGCCTTTGAAAAGAGTGAGCAGTGCTGCTTAACCTACAGCAGGTGTTCTTCCACTTTTGCCCAGGATGGAGTGCAGGGAATGTCTCCCATTTGCAATCATGTAACACCCCTGGGGCAAGGACAGCTGTTGCTTACATAGAAAATAAATATATTAGGAAAGTATCTGATGTGTTCTTAGCTTTTTTTTAATGCATTTTAGCAGCTGGAAACCAGGAGGTGATCAAGCATCATGTGAGCATTAATGTTCCACAGACCGACAGCATTATGTTAACTCCCACTGCAAAGCAACAGTATGATGGCATCTCACTCCAGCAACAACACAGGCACCACTCACAACATGAGGACACTGTACAGTTAGTTCTAAGAACTCGGTTGGAAATTAATTTTGTTCTTTCTTCCCTATTAACTGCCACTGCCGTTCTCCCTCCCTTTCACGTGGGGTTGATGTACAGGAACCCAAATACCCAGAGTTGGGGGTGTTCAATACTTTCCATGCTGCATGTTCAAAGCTCTTTACAAACAATAATTAAACCGTGCACTAAGTCAGGCTTATGCCCCTTTTCAGATGACTGAAGCATTTAAACTCTTTGGGACAGGGACCATCTATTCCACATTTGTACAGCACCTAGCACAATGGGTCCTGGTCCATGATGGGCTGAGAGGTGCTACAGTAATAAGAAGAGAGCAGTAACTTGCCCAAAGTCACCCAGAAAGGCAGTGGTAAAAGATCCAGGGCCTGTTCCTAGCTCTGAGTCCTAGTGCTGTGCTCTATGCTCCGAACCCTCTCATCGGAGCCTCAGGAAGGCCACCCCTTAGGAACACTGAGATTTCCCACTGGAATAGGTGGGAGGGGCCATCTCATTATGCTTAAAGGAAGCATCAGTTTCTGCTGGCTCTTCTAACTAATGTGCCCAGAGGAAATGCTTTCTCTGTATTCCTTTAGAATTGGCTCCCTCCCGGCACAGCAAATGTCTTGCAATAGGTTGCGGGAAGCTCTGATTCCTGGTGCTACCACACTGGAAAGATCCTCTTCTAAACACCACACAGAGCAGAGCTGTGGCAGAACAGACAGAGACTGGTTAATGAGACTGTAAGCTCCCAGCAGCAGGGACCGGTCTTTTTATTTGCATGGAAAGCACCTCGCACCCCCACCCCCATTGCTCACAGTGAGGAGCTTTGAGGTATTTGCTGAAGCTAAGAGCAGTAGCGATTTTGCTCTTCCAGTCTCCCATCAATGTCCTTCCCTATATACACTTCCTCCTTCCTCAAAGGCAAACATGAAGTGGGGTGGGGAAAGCTTTACCTGGGTGATCAAAGTTGTACTGTCCCTTCAATGCCTTGGCTTTCTGCTCTGCAGTGAGGACCTTGTAGAACCTATCCTGGCTCAGAATGATGAGCTTTCGTTGGTGATGATCCACCTCGTTTTGTCCCAGGAGCTCCATGATCTTCTCACATACTGTGGACTGAGGAACAACAAGCGTCAGTCACAAACAACCACCCTCTGCAGCACCTTCCATCAGGACTTCACCAACATTCAACTTCACAGCAGTCCTGGGAGGTGGTGGGTAAGAACCAGCCTTATTTTATAGTGGACAAAACAAGGCAGAGATTAAGTGGCGCCTACCTCTCCCCTCCCCCCCCCAACACAAGTCAGAGCCAGCACCCAGTCCTGTGCTTTAAACACTTCATTATATCGCCTCTCCTGACTAATTCAAAACCCATCCACCAGGCTGTAGTGAGCTTTAAAGAGGAGAGATGTAGCTACAGCCTGCTGCAAGAAGCAGTCAGGGACATGGGGCAGAAGAATGCATTCAAGGGGGCACAGAGATTATGGAGTGGAACTGAGCTCCCGAGATACAGTTTTAGGTGAACAGAGCCATGGCAGCCGTCTCAAGGAAGGTTGTGTTCACAGATCTAATTCCAGACCTGCCACTCACTGTGCTGGGAAGACTCAATTTAGGTTTTGCTATAGCCTCTAAGTCTGAGCTTCTCTGAGGCTCCTATCCCTGTAGTATTCGAGGTTTCCTAGGTATCCGATACACAATGCTACTTTGTAATGCTAGAGCGCCATCTCTCCAGAAATGCTTTACAAACATTTATTCATCATGTCTGCCTACCTGAGGGCAGGGGAGGCAGGGGGAGAAAGAGATTTGTGAGATATTCCCATTTTACAAATAGCAAACCTGAGGCCCAGAGAGATTAAGTAACCAGCCACGTAAACCAGCAACAGAACATGGACTAGAACCAAGGTGCATCTTAAGAACATAGGAATGGCCACAGACCAATGGACCATCTAGCCCAGTAGCCTGTCTTCTGACAGAGGCCAGCGCCAAGTGCTTCAGAAGTGTGGACAGAGCAATTAGCCATAGATCCATCCCCTCTTGTCCAATCCCAGCTTCTCGCAGTCAGAGGTTTAGGGGCACCCAGAGCATGAGGTTGTGTCCCTTACCATTTGGGCTAATAGCGGTTGATGAATCTACCTGCCCTGAACTTAACTAATGCTTTTTTTAACCCAGTTATACTTTTGACTGGGCACTGTGTGAAGAAGCACTTCCTTATATTTGTTTTGAACCTGCTACATATTAGTTTAATTGGATAACTCCTGGTTCCTTTGTTATGTGAAGTGGTAAATAACACTTCCTTATCACTGTTGATGATTTATTAGACCTCGATCATATCCCCTCTTAACTGTCTCTTTTCCAACAGTTTCAGTCCTCTTTTCTGAACAGGCCGAGCCTTGTACTCTCTCCTGGTATGGAAGCTGTGCCATACCCTTTATCATTTTTGTTTCCCTTCTCTGTACTTTTTCCAATTCTAATATATCTTTTTTGAGATGGGGCAGCCAGAACTGCATACAGTATGCAAGGTGTGGGTGTACCATGGATTTATACAGCGGCAATACGGTATTTTCTATCTTATTATCTAGCCCTGTCCTCAAGGTTCCTAACATTCTGTTTGACTGCCGCTGCACATTGAGCCAGTGTTTTTAGAGAACTATCCCTGTGGTGGTTGTTTCTAGCTTCCAAGGCCCTTTCTCCAACCACTAGATCATTCTGTCAGTCCATTAAAGTTGACATTCCCTCCTTGGCAACTTAGTTTCTCTGGAGAAAGCATGTACTGACAGCCCAACAAAGAAAAGAGCTTGGAATAGGTTGTGTACATTGAAAAGAGCTGGGAAAAGGGTTCTCAGACATAACATTTATAACTGGATCTTGCCCTAACTAAAAGACCGTTTCTCAGAGAGTGGGCACACCACACAGAGTATGGCTGAACTGCAGCTTGGAGCAAGCCTTCGAGCCTGGGGAAACAGACTCTGCAAACAGTCTGCTTAAATTAGTGCGCTAACAAGAGCAGCTCAAGCCAGTGACCTGAGCTCAGACCAGGGGCTTGGACTCAGGCAGCTAGCCTGAGCCACCCTGCGTCTGCCCAGCTGGGCTGGGAGGTTGCTCCCAGCTGCAGTACAGATGTACTCACAGAGGCCAGACAAAACAGTGGCTTTTCCTCAGCTCCATCCCTCGATCAAAGTGGGGGTCACCTGTGGAGTTGGGCTGGGTCAATATTTGTGCTGAGAGCAAAGTGCAGGTTCCGTCTGTTAGGCAATCCTCTACCTTTTACACAAATCATCCTTCCCCAACAAACATCTCTTCTCCCAGGACAAGGTAACTGCAAAATAAAGATTATGCATGGACAAGCAAATCAGAGAGAGAGATTGGTGGGTGTGTGGGAGGCTCATTCGCTAAGGCTTCTGGTTCCAACCCACTTGGGAGTTTGCTGAGCTTGCTATGAGAACTGCACTTCATTTATATCCCTGTTTACCTTCAGCTTTGGTATGTGCTCACTTTTATCATGGTAAATCACTGATGTCAGAAATGTTGCCTCACGCAACTGTGGCAAGAGAGAAGAAAACTGCTGCTGAAGTATGGAAGCCTGTGTCTTTTAAAGCACCTGCCCTTTTCTCATGTCTCATTTTGCCATGAGCTTGAGCCGTTTGTGCTAGCCAGGATCACTCAGATGGTGAAGGGAAGTAGGTGTGACGTTCTGGTCTCTAATAATAATGCTGATGATACTTTGGAACAAATGTACTTTACAAATATCCCAACCTGGTAGATTGGGGAACAGAGATGCGTGAAGTGACTTGCCCAAAGCCACACAAGTTGGTGACAGTGCTGGGGATAGACCCCCCAGGAGGCCTGCTTCTGCCTCTAGAGGCTGATCTATATGCAACCAGAGACGAAAACAACAAACTCCTTTCACTTGGGAGTCTGGGAATCCCACAAATGGCACCCAAACCCTCCCCCAGAAAATCATCACGTCAGGGGTATCCTCCTCGTAGACAGGGACCCACCATGCTGCAAAACTGATGTGGGGCTCCACCAAAAAGACCCTGGCGCTAGACCTTCCCCACCCACTCAGGGGCCTTCACCTGCACAGGTGTCCCCAGCACCGAGACAGTATGCCCCCGTGGGTGGGGAGGACAGCACCCCTAGGGGCGTACCTGGCTATCCCTGGGGAGGGTGCCAAGGGGCTCTGTGGGGCGGAGACTGGGCACCCCCTGCAGTGTTGTATGGACCCGTGGCCCCCGCACAGAGCCCGCAGGCACCATGGTTGAGCTGAGACCGGCCACACTCATCGCACCCATGGGCTCCCGGCCGGGGCGGGCAGGAAACAGGCTGCGCCCTGATCGGGGCCGTTCCTGGGCTCCCCCGCCCCGGCCCCAGCCCAGCCCCGTCCCGGGTTCGGCCCCTACCTTGCCGCTGGCGGTGCCTCCGCTCACCCCGATCAGGAAGGGCCTGGGGTGCGGTCGCTCGGCCTCCCCCCCGCCGAGGCTGCTGCCCGCCGAAGCCATGGCTCGCCAGTCGCCACTGCCCTCGGGGGACTACAACTCCCAGCAGCCACTGCGCCGCGCGGCTCCCTCGCAGAGTCGCCGAGCGGCCGTGAGGCAGGCTGGGAGCTGTAGTCCTTGCGTTCGCAGCATTCAGAGCCTGCGCAGTCGGCTCTGCAGCCCGTGATAAGAGACCAGCTGGACAGGGCTGTGAAAGGAGAGGGACTGAGGGTGTGGGGGTGACCTCTTAACACGGGGAGGGTTACAAAGCAGGGGCGGATGGATCACCACTGCAACGGGCTGGGAGCAGGCCATGGCAATGGTTTTTCAGATGGAAACCGACCCTTTCATAAAATCATTTTCCATGGGAAACCTGCAATTTTGCCAAAAAAAAAAAACACCCCGAATTTTCCGCCCGGAAAATCACGCTGACAACTCCCCCGCTGCCCCAGTGCTCAGCCTCCCCTCCCACCCTAGGCTGACTAGATAGCAAGTGTGAACAATCAGGACGTTGGGTGGGGTGGCTGGGTACTAGGCTCCTCTGTAAGACAAAGCCCCTAATATTGGGACATCTGGTCACCTTACTCCCTCAGCTCCAGCGGCCAGACAGGCAAAGCCTAGGGATGTAGGCTGGAAGGCTCTTGTCAATTGCAGTTTCTCACTGAGAGCAGGCGGGGGCAGCTAGAAAGCTGGAAAACTCCATTTCAATCCTCAAGAAAAGGATTTTTTCTAGATATCTCTTCCTGCAAACAACTGTTGCATTTTTGACTTTTCACCCCCATTCAAGAGAAAACATTTTCAAAAAGGTGAAATTTTTCACAGGGAGGGATTTCCATTTCCCCGGCCAGCTCTAATCAGTACACCAGCATTTAGAGACCAAAGGATCCGCACTGGATTTACCAGGGAAAGGAATTCCATCATGTCTAGTATATGGAAAGGTGGAAGCAGCTGGGAGCTCCCCCTGGGTAGCCTTGAAGGGGTGCACGTACTGTCATGCCACTCACTCCCACGCCTGTACCTTTAACACTACCTTTTGCCCTCCTCCTAAAGAATTATGACAACACCCTACTGCACTTTCAGCAAAAGCACAAGGAAATCCAAGTGCAATGTACTACTGTTATATAACATGTCCTACTTGCATAGCCTACATTTCACCAACGGGCAAAGTACAACTAAAGTCAACGCTCTGTAAAAGCAAAAAGCATTAAGTCAGAGCAGCCCTATTTTCTTTTATCACAACAAGCTGCTTTTATATGTTGAATATTTCATCCAAAATGCTATTCAGCACACGTAATGCTTTGCACTTTGGATGACAGATTGCAGAACAAATGCAAGATGGTGTAAAAAAAGCAGCCACCTTGGATCTGTCATCCAAAAAATGCATGATACTTTGACTTTAACAAAGAAATGCTAATACAGAAATTTTTCCTAACTCTCTTTCTTTGGCTGACTTTCCCTTCTGTGGGCTGGTCAACATTAGAAAATTTGGCAGCAATAAAAGACAGTATCAGCTGGATAATGCAGGTAATACATGGATACAAAGTCCCAATGAAGACATACAGGCTGCACTGATGCAAAGCAGGGTTTAACTCCACTTGATTTTCCAGTAAATAACTGGTGTAAGCCCCACTTTATACAAATGCAGCACGTCTGTATTCAACTGGTATTACTATAGTGCCTAGAAACTCCCGTCATGGACCAGGACCCCATTGTGCTAGGTACTGTACAAATACAGAACAGAAGCATGGTCCCTGCCCCAGAGATCTAAGACAAGATCTACAATCTAAGACAAGAGACAGTAGATGGATACAGACAAAGGGAGAGCGTCAATGCAGTTACACTGTTGTAAATTACATTAATAATAAAGAAGGCTGTAGTTACACCTGTAAACATTTTCAGCAATTCTCCGTATGTAGACAAGAGGCCCTTATTTTCTTCCTGCTTTTGGGGGAAGGAGGTTACAAAAGTCAGGAGTCCACAGCAATTTCCCTAGCAGCAGTTCAGTTTTACTTTCAGCCTAAAAAAGTCTTCACGGCCTCTCCTTTATGTGGACAATTTCACTCCTGAAGAAACTGGCAGATTCCTTTTCCAATCTGTCTGGCTGCACCTTTCAGAAGCACTTAGCAAAGGCCAAACAAAGTTTCCAGCTCTCCTTTGTCTCTAAAACGTGAAACTAGGGAGAAGTAATGTGAATTCACATTTTCTTTTGTTTTTTTAACAGACAGTTCCCTGAGTGAGTGGGGCTCTAGAAGAGACTCCTCAGGGTCAGGTTCAGGGAAGCCTGCAGGAGGGGAAACAGGCTTTCTAATTTCTTAACCTTTGTAAAGGTTTCCAGCCTCTCCCCTCATGTTTTACACTCCCCCTAGTGATTTGAAACTTAAAGTTGCTGCGCACTGCTGCTTGTAATGGTTCTTAGCAGCAGCTGCTCTGGCTTTTAGCTTCCAAAGGCTGGGAAAGGGACATGTTTTGGGAGCTTGCTGTTCACTTTTCTCCCTTTTTCATTGTTTTTCTCTAAGGCCTTACCCAAAGTCCACTGAAGTCTTTCAATTGAAAGGCTCCCGTTGATTTCAGTGGGCTTTGGATCAGGCCCTACATGAGAACAGAGCTGCTGAAAGATGCCAGCTTGACACTACTGGAGAGTAAAAGCCTTTTTCCCCTAGAGCAGTGCAGCATGGGTGGAATTTAGAGGGACAATCACTCTCCATAGTGCTTTCAGTCACCATCCTCTCTGCTGAGGCTCCCAACAAAGGGGTCAACATGCCAATGGTATTGCTATTTTTTTATACCTGCCTACCAGAAACAAGGCTGAGACCCCCTCAAAACTCACTGGCCAGACATCTGTCAGAGGGTCACTATTTTTGGTCATTACTGACACGGGGCAGATTTAAACCAGTGATCAAGAACTGTGAGTTCTGTGTTCCGTTCCTAATTCCCTGAGCAGATAAACCTTAAATATTAACAGTTTGGGAGGGGATTAATCTAGACCTTGGGTCTCTCCCCTCCCTCAACTCACGTAGCTATATGAGGAGTGTTAAATTCTTGAGTAAGCTTTATAATAATTTCTGACAGTAGAGACCTCAGTAATTTAGCAGACAAAGGCATAGCAAGATTCAATGGCTAGAAGCAAGAAAAACTCAGACTAGAAATAAGGTACATGTTTTTAACAGTGAGGGTCATTAAGCACTGGAACAACCACAGGTTGTGGTGGATTCTTTGTTACTTGAAGTCTTTACATCGCGATGCTGCAGCTCAGCCAGAAGTTACAGTCTTGATGCAAGCATCAACTTGTGAAATTCTCTGGCCTGTGTTATGCAGGAGGTCTTACTAGATGGTCCTAATAGTCCCCTCTGGAATCTGACCATCAATCTACAATGCACGAGTGTTATCTACGTAGTAGAAACAGACAACAGATTGTATGGAAACCAGTATCAGAAGATAAACATCTATCAGAGAACTAGAAAATAGATGGCAAACACGAACAGAGCAGTCTTGGGAGGAATTTTTAGACAAGATCACGTGTGTGAGAGAAAGGCGGGGAGTTGGCGTTCACTACAAGGAGAAAGAATAGTTTATTTGCCATGTAAAATCAAAGTCCTGAAAATTCCAAAGGACTTTTTTAGGCTAGGCAAATATTTCTTTCCATGTCCCTGAAGTGGTACAGATTTGTCTCAAAGCAAAAAAAACTGGATGGGAATATCTTGGAAGGTAGCTGGGTCAGTGGCCCATTCCCCTCAGAACATCATCCAGGCAATTTCACAGGAACCTGCCTCTAAAAACAGATACAAAAACCAAAGATTTTATTAACTACGTAATAGAACAAATGCTTCAGAGAGACCCAGAAAGGCCAGGTTCAAGTATGGGATTTATATATAAATTTATATATGAGAAGTGCAACCACAGGACAGTGTAGCAAAAACTACCAATTATATGAACAAATTGGGGTGGACAAAGCAAGAAGTGGATTAGGAACCGTGAGACATTTAAAAGAAACTGCAGTGTAATAACACAGTTCTGCCCCTCGGTGGGACTAGTGTTAACGGTCAACCATAAACCCTGGTAGGAAAGTCGGAATCAAGGTCTATATTACTCTCTAAAACCCTTCTCACAAAAACTGGAGGGGGGGGGCCACATACTTTAATCGCTACAAAGAGAAATAAATCAGTCAAACTTAAAAATGTGTAATCATTAAACTATTTACACCCAGAGAAAAAAGTTAACAATGCAGCTACGGGGTGATATGGGGAATTAATAGAAAATGAGAGATTTTCAAACCAGACATAAGGTAAATTCTGCTGAAGATTTTGCTTATATGGAAAATTGTTTTAATTGCTCTTAAATTAACACAGACAATTTAACGGCTAACTGGAGGTCTTCGATTGCCTGGTCATCACAAAAGGGAGCTGCATTTCCTGGGTCCTCATTAATTCTTTGCAGTCTGATGAAACCTCAGGAAAAAAGGCCACTCTCCCTTTGAATCAGACAGCAGCACCCTCTGCAGCCACAGACATCAAGAAACAGCCACAAGTGTTAATTAACTCCATATTTGGAGTCAATGATTCCCAGGAGAGAGGGGTGCAGACTGAAGCCAGCACTGCAATTGTGCTGCGGCCCAGGTATAGCAGCAGAAATAACTGCCCAACAAAGCAGCCTGGGGGAGGGAAAGGACAGACTTCTGTGGGCACAGCTAGGTTGGTCAGGGGCATGAAGAGGTGACTGACATAGCTGAGGTGACAGAAATCTGGAGTGTAGACATAGTCACTCATGTCACTAGACTAGTGCGAAGTGCAGCTTTACTGGCATAGCTCTGAGAGCTTTGCTGGTGTAATACAACAGTATTCCTAGTGCCCCTTGTGTCAACAGACTCCTGAGAGCTCGGCTACTCGCCCAGGCTGTACTGCCTTCCACACTAGAGCCCCTACCAGTATAACTGTATCCATAACAAATCACAGTTAGACCAGCACAAAAGCTGTGTGGAGACCAGGACCCGAGCCTCTTGGCCCCCCGAGGGAGGCAATATAATGACTGCTGCTGCTTAGAGCCGGACAAGAAATTAAGCCTATTTTCACGAGACGTTACAAAGTTGTTTTAACTTCAAAGGGCTTGAAACAGATCCAGTTTGGGTCTCCCTTCACCTTTACAATTTCCCAAGTTTTGCTCTCTACTACACTCTTACTGAAGACGTCGCCGAAACTTTAGAGAACCCCAGGTTTTGGTAAAATGTTTTAGTGAATGAAGGGGAAGGCATGATATTTTTTGTGGAAAAAAAATTGACATTGGCAACTTTTCACAAAAAATATTATTTTTGCAACAAAAAAGCCATTTATGACAAAATGCACTTCATTTGAAAAATGCCAAGCACCTCTGCTTGTCTGGGGTTGGAAGAAGAGCTCCTCCAACTCTACACAGCTCCCAAAATCAGTGTCCACCCATGTCAGCTCAGCCACAACTGCCATACATGTAGCATTGCTGTGCTCTGTTAAAAAAAAACAAAACACAAAACAGCAGCTGTGTTTCACCCCAGAGGTGGCTGCAGTTCAGTGAGGGCTGCCTGGAAATGAAAGATGGTGGCGCCTAGAAGCCACGTGATCCCCAATTACTCTAGGGTGCTTAGTGAAGAGAGAAGACAAGTTCATCTCACGTTTGTTCATTGACTGAGTGGCAGCAGCATCTGCCACTCAGAAACTAAAAGATTCTCCCCCAATGCGCTCCCCAAATATTTATTAGTTGTGGGGATCTGTATTGTGATGTTATACAGGGCTCCATGCCAGGCAAGCACTTTACAAATGTAAAGGACGGGCTCCTGTCCCAAAGAGGTTACAGTCCTGCAAACACACGAGTAACTTTTATTTGGTGAGGAGTCCCATTGGAGTCACTGGGATTGACTATGTCAGCAAAGTCACTGATGTGCACAAGGGTTTTGTAGGATCAAGTCCATGACAGACAATAGTCCCCTCCCCTGACAGCCAGGAGAGGCTGCAACACAAGATATTAGGTCTGTCTTTTTACCTCGGCTCTATTTGAACCCTTGTCTCACTGAATCTATTCATTTGTCAATAGTCTCTTGTGGCTGATTTTTTTAATCACCACCTATTTCTCCAATTTATTGTTTTTCATTAAACGGCTAATGGGAAACACAAAATTAATGACAATGGCCTCTGCTGCTCCAGCAGCTTTCCCCCAGACAGTTCTAAGAGCATTTTATAAACTGTATATGAAAGGGCTCACTTCACACACCATGGAAACGCAGCCATCTCTGGGGTGGAACATAGTGGCAATTTAACAGCTCACAGCAACACTACTCAATGTTCTCACCACCAATTCACTGCTTAGTAAAGATGAAGAGAGTGGCTTGCTCCCTCACTGAACAGGGAACACACCAGGCTGCATTGTGTAAAAAGCCCCCTTTCCCAGACACATTTCACACTAATGCAAGGGGCTGATTTAAGGAGATTCTTTTGTCCATATTGGGGAGATTGGGTTTTTTAAAAGACAGTCCCTCCTTTGAAGTGCTCTCAGGCAGAAACCCCCCCTTCCCCTCCTCAAGGCAGCAACACCACCCCATTCCAGGTCTAAATGCCAAGGAAACACCAGCCCTGGCTCCCAGTCACAGTTATTTAGTATGATTTGGCTCCAACAGGTATTTACAGTTCAAAGGGCTTTGTGGCCTGTTTGGGGGGTGTCCCTCCCCCTCTATTGTATCCCCTTATCTGGAGCAGGCTCTGACAGGCTTATGCTCATTCTGCCAGGGTAGATAGGGAAGGCTGGTCTCACTGCATCTGGCCTTCATCCCCCCCCACTCCCACCCCGCCCCCAGGAGCAGGGAGATACTGGTACAGCCTGGCCTGGCTGGGAACACCATGGCACAGGAGCTGCGCTGCCCTTGTGTACACAGTCATCTGCAAACAAGCTTGTCAATTATTAATAAAGCTCAACTCAGCCCCAGGAAACTAAATCCGAGCAGGGAAGGAGGCACAGGGCTTAGTTCACGGGACAGTCACTCCCTAGGGAAATGCAGGAAGAGGACTCTCTCTCTAGATCAGGAGCATAGATAGCTCAATAGAGTTTCCTAAGAACAGCTGATTCCACTGAAAGGGAATCTTTGCTCTGCTTTGGGTCGCTCACCAGCATAGTCTGGAGTGAAACTGACTAAGAAGCGAGAAGAATGACCACTGATTCAGGTAACGTGAATTTTCATTTCTTTTGGGCGGAGTAAACAATGCTTGGACATTGCACAATGCCTGGACATTGCTCTTCATACACTTGGGTGGCTCGAAGGCAAGTGCTCAGCTCTATAAGGGCCAGTTCAACTGCATTTGGTTGTGTCTGGAGGTGGGAGACCCCTGTAGTCTGTGCAGTTCGTAGCAAACTAGGGTCTACCAAGAGTTATACAATCTCCTCTGTGAGCTAAGAAAATACCATAATCTCCCTGCCACGGATGGGGAAACTGAGGCACAGGAGGAGTTTGGCAACTGACTCAAGGTCATATAGCAAGTCAGCATCAGAGCCAGGAATAAAACTCAGGAATTCCAGGTTCCCAGACGAGGCTCAGAGCATGTTACCTCTTACATTATTAGTTCATGTAAAGAGAACCCCCCTCTGGAGAGTAGCACATTAGAGACTAGTACCAGCTGCCAGAGCTCTTTTCTGATTCACAAAGCGATGCATAGTGTTTTGTGGGGAAGGAGGAAGTTGGTCTGTGCATGTTTGGGAGAGTTTCCATGTGGCTGGGAGCTCCCAGTCACCAAAGAGGGGGAGTGACTTCTCACACTGTCGAGCTGCAGCAGATTTCAGGGCCTTGCCAGTCAGGTTCCTAACAGGAGAAACCAGTGGCATGGAATCTGGGTATTTACACTATCTACAACAGCCCTTGGACAAAGGTGGTCACAAACAGCATGCAGGCAATCCCCTCCCTCAGGAATTGCAGCCAAAACCCAATGCCTAGTTTCCAAGAGGAAATTCTGCCCCAAGAATTGGGGCCAGATAGGAGAGCAACTCAGACAGGTTCTTTCTCCTCCAGGTCTATATGGAGCCTCAAGGAGCTGCAGCTTCAAGCACAGGCTGTTTGTAGGTGGCTCTTCAACCACCTGGTGGGTCATGGGCATGGGGACACATGTGAACAGGTGTATCCATGAGGCACGCTGCTAAGCCAAGTGGGAATCAGGCAGAGGTCTAGCTGGTTTGGAGCTACACGGAGTCCCCCGCAGAGTTTTGGGTTTGAACAAACATCACAACTTTTGAGCAAAACTCAGTCGAGACAGCTGGGTTCCAGCTGCTCTCCTGGGGAACCCCTGAATTTCATTGGATTTAGAGAGAAAACACGTGAATCCATTCTGTGTGGCACTGAACATCAAATATAAGGCCAGGTGCCGAGGAGCAGGCCCAGTGACATCCCAATGCCACGATCACACTGCAGCCATGGTACACAGGTGCAGCCCCTGCAGTAGCCAGACTGCTGTAAGGTGTGCGCAGGATAAGGATGCTGTGTCTCCCTGCAGTACCATCTGAGGATTGCCCTATCTACAGCTGTTCTGCAGCTTGGACCCACTTGCTATGGGGGATGCATGTGGTCTTGCTGCCAGAGCATCATGCTTCCCCCAGAGGGCCTGAATGGAGAAGTCAGCATAAGCGACCGATTCCTTCCCTGGCACAGCTGGGTGTTGGGGGCACCCTACTGCTGCGTCTCATTAAGGAGGGTCCCAAGGAGCTCACTCAAAGACCGGAGGACATACAGTCTGAGCAAATATAACTTTTTTCCTCTGGGGGGTGGGGGGAGATTCGAGTCAATTGACACACTTCACAAATTCATGTTGATGTTGGCAACTTATTTTAGCTGATAAAAAAATCTGCAAAAGTCAAAACATTTTTTGTCATTTTTGAAACAAAACATTTTGACTTTTTGATTGGAAACACCTTTTTAAAATTACCTTTATTTCTTTAATTTAAAAGGAGTGGGGCGGGGAGCTCAAAATTGAAACAAAACATTTAGCTCGACCCCAACTGAGCTAAATTTATTTATTTACTTTTTGATTTGCTGAACTGGAAAATTTCACTTTTGGGTTGACCCAAAATGATTTTTTCTCTGATTTTTCAGAACTACCAAAATATCCATTTCCCCCACTGTTCTAGTTCCAGAGAAGTGCTCTAGTGTGGGGTGGGTGGCTGGCAGGCAGGCGTCTCTCTCTCTCTCTCATTTGGACATTGTTTTCAATTAATAGTCTGACTCCTGAGGGCTAGTCCTAACTTTGACACTGACTCAAGCACTGACCTTGGGCAAGTCATGTAGCCTCCTTGCTTCGGTATCTCCATGTAGGAAGGAGAGTCATTGCTGCCTTATCTCTCAGAGGTCTGGAGGAGAGGGAATAGTCACTCACAAACCTAGCAATATAAACCACTAATGAAGGGCTGGATGTTACTTGGATTTCTTTACAGTTGCTCCTCTCCTCCAGAGGGGAGAGTCAAAGCCCAGGAGTAGGTTCTCTCTTAGCAAAAGAACTAAAGATAGAAGCTACAGCTGGATGGGCCTAGCGGCCATCCAGGGGTGCTCCCTACTCTGCCCTGCTCAGGCAGCTGACCTGTCACTCTGCAGAACACACCCAGCCTTGGGATACTTCTCCCTTCAGAAGGAGCCATGGATGTTTGTTGGCCTCTGGTACTGACACGAAATCTGGTGAGCACCTACTCTTTGGCCTAGGAACAGCTACTCCACAGGGCCTGCTCTGCTCTGACACGCCTCCCCCGTCAGGCCAGATGCTAACCTACCCCAGCTCTTTTATTTATTTCTCTATATCAGCCCAGCATGTGGTGTTTATAGTGGCTGAACCGCAGGAAGGCTGTGGTTTATGTTATGGTAGATACTGAGCAGGAAATCCCCCGACGGAGAGCTGAAGGTGCATGGGGAGATCCAGTCAGCTGGGATGAGGGTTTATCCTGCTTGACCAGGCCACAGAAATTGGGCAAGGCCTAAAAATTTTCTGGGTGCTAGGGAGGGCGGTTCTAGGCCCTCTAGAGCTTTAATATTCAACGCAGAATTTCTTACAGGGTCAGGGCCATTTTCAAGACATTTCATTGCACTCGCAGGTCCCTGGGGCAGGAAGGGTCACTTCTGTCTTGACCCAAAGCTCTTAGGGTGGGTGGTTCTGCCCAGGTCCCTCCTGCTGAAGTGCAGCCAGAACAGACCCTCACTCTCAGCACAAACCAGCAACCAACTCTAAGTCCTGGAACCTGAGCCAAGGACTGACTAGGATTTCACACCAGGGAGGTGGCCCAGTTTGGACAGGTGCTGGGCCTCTCACTCTCCTTGGCAGGTCCCAGCTTCAGGTGAGAGCCCCAATTAGACATGCTCCAATGGCTGTGTGTCCTGCTAAGTGTGGAAGCCAGGCTCTTCTTCCATAGCTGAGATTGATGCCCCGCAATACAACCTGTTATGAGGCTTCTGTGCTGTGCTGGCAGCCACTAGGGAGGGAGGAGGCAGGCAGCAGCCTTAGGGTATGTGCCTGACTTGGTTTGGTTTAATTCTCCTTAGTTGTCTGGAATCCCAGGCATCCAAGATGGGACTCTAGGGGCTTCCAGCTGATGGAGAATTTCCTGCAGGGGATTATTCAGACAGTGATGGCATTTTGTACACATATAGCACCCTTCTTCTGGAGATCTCAAAGTGTGTCACCAACCCTCCCTAGACCTCCCACCCAAGTAAGAGATCATTCCCTCCATTTTAAGAATGGAGAAACCAAGGCATGGAGAGGGTGCAACTTGCCCAGTGTCACACGGGATGAGTTCATGTCTTCTCTCTTTGAGAACACAATGCCAGACACGCCATTAGCATAGACCTCCCCTTAACAGCAACAGTGACATATTGGCCAGAAGGTTTTCTTCCTCCTCTAGATCCCCTCCCACCCCCTTGGAAGATCAGTGGGATACAACCCCGCTCAGCTGAGACTCAGCCCGCCCACAGCGATACTCAAACTTAATTCTTGTCTTGAGACACCAAAGGCCATGAAGAGTAGAAACCCACTGACTCACAGTAAAGTCAGTTGCAGAGCAGGGAATGGAACCCAAGAGTCCCAGATTCCCTTCAACAACACTGCCTCATTTTAAAGTGTCACATGCCCAGCTATGCTCTCAGAAACCACCAGCTGCAGCTGGGCCCACAGTGACATTTCAATAGCCCAACGCATTGCACCTTGGACCAAAGTGCCATTGCACTCCAGAGCAGCCACTGAGAAGGTTTTTGCTCTGTCAGGTCACTTCCTTTTTCAGGCGTTTGCTTATGGGGCAGAGCATTATTATTGCAGACACCCTTCTCCTAGAATGGGGGAAAGGAGATTTACAGATACTAATCAGCAGGCCCCAAATTGTAGTGATCTTACCGGATATGTGACTGACTCACCATGTGGCCTTGCACAAGCTACCTCGCCTTGCTGTAGCAGCTTCCCCACCTATAAAATGAAGATAAAGAACACTTATCTACCCACAGCGTACGGGCATTATGGGAATTATTTAACTGTGCAGTGCATTCCATTTATAAAAGCATTTATATATGGTAAGCGTTAGTAATTAATGTATAGGCTAAGCACAATAATTTATGCCCATTTAAATAAAAACAACAAGTATAAATGCAAACACTGCAGGAGAGAGCACAGCGTGTGAGTCTCCTGTGCAACAAGCCGCAGCCCCTCAGAGTCAAAGGACAGCTGTCTTTGTATGTAGGCAGAGTCCTTTAAAATCTAAAAGGTGCACTACACGAGAAGGTGGCGTGGCAGCATAGCTACATAGCACCACTGTCCCTCTGCCGTCTTGAAAAATCACCATGAGCTGAGATTTGGTGCACAATGGCAGCTGACAGAGTTGTCCAGGATGGTATGGACACACTGGGTTTTTTGGTATAATATGTTAATTGGATCACCCCCAGTAATATTACAAACCACCAGAACATGTTGTCCCCATGTATGTAGATCATATACATGAAGTCACGCAACTTTCTGTGCTGAGTCACATGTAAATAACCCCATCATGTTTTCAACAGCACTTTTAATTTCACATATCAACAGGCTATGATAACAGTTTCCAAAAAGACACCGAATTTTTTTTCGTTTGTCAACTCCCTTCTTCTCCCCTCTCCAAGAAGAACCTGCGGTTATTTCCTACTAAAAAGAAAACATCCCCTGGTATGCAGAGCCATGCTGCCGTTAGCAAGCCTCCAACAAAAAAACAGGGCAGAGGAAAAAAGGCAGTAAGGCCACCAAGCAGTGATTAAACAACCAGATCTGGTATGAAATAAACTCTACATTAGCGGAGCCTTGGAAACAACAGGCTGATGCTCAGTTCAAGGAGCGAATGAGGTGCAATTACACTGAGATTCTTCTGTTCTTGTCAATCAGTATTTACAGCGCTGTAACAGCCACCTCTGTCTTTGCTATTCACTTGGCCTGAGACAGGTACACAAACACCGTGTTGACGGCAATTCTAATGCATTGGGCTGATTCATGAGTACTGAGTAAAAGCAGAAGTCATTGTGCCCAGCCAGGCCTCTAGAGGTTCTGAGATTTGAATAAGCCCCTCTCCTGGGCCAATAGGGTTGAGCTGGAAACCTCCAGAGAACAACATGTCCCGAGATTTCTGAAGCCTGTTGCTTCTGGTCTCCCAGCGCCCCCACAATATCTCAGCACAGCTGCTTGTGGCACAGGAGAAAAACAAAGCTAATGTCTCACTGCAAGCTGACAGTCTGGGTCAGTTCAAGGGCGGCTCTTATTTGGCTGGGCCTGTCTGTGGAAGGGACCTAGGAGGCCCACAGCACGAACGTGAGGATGAGCTGTTTTGGCTGCCCAGCTCCATGTAGAGCCGTTCTTCTTCGTGGAAGTTGCGTTAGTTTGTGAGGCATGTCTGAGCACTTTGGAATGAGGAATCTTCACTTCCTTAGACCAACAATACCAGCAAGTGCCTGTCACTCACTTTAACCTTTGCTGCAATTTCTTCAAAGGGCCAGAGACGGAAGGCGACCTCTCCTGCACCTCGACTGAGGGACTGAGGAGCTGCGAGCCCCTGGAGAGAGGCAATGCCAGCGTGGAGGGAGCGATGGGGCCAGCCTGGGGTGCCACTCCAGACCACAGCGGAGGAGGGATTACAGGCCTGGGGCAGCAGGACTGTGCTGGCAGCACCTCTTCTTGTGGACTCACAAGTACAGCGGTCGAGCCCAGCCTCCCTGCAGGTGATGGGCAAGAACCCAAGTGCACTTCAGGAGTCACCAACACAAGCTTTGTTGGGGATCCCCCACCCTATTCTCCTCCAGACCCAAAGACTGCTCACTTGATGTACCCACCTTTCCAGGCCGTCTCAGGACAAGTGCCCATCATGTACCAGCCAGGACCTTTGCAGCAGAATTTACCTCCTGGCTCCTTCCCATACACTATTGTATGTAACCACAGTAGCACTTCTCATGACTATTGAGTGTAATGTTCGTCCCTATCCTGCAGTCCCCCCATTCTCTCTCACTGGTTACCAGCATGCTACAGATTAGTTACCTAGGCTGTCATATCCCATGCATGAGCTTCCTGCCTGGGGCCAATCTTCCACCAACGCATGGCCTTTGGGGGGGAAGGAGAAGGCAGAGAATCCACATACTGCCCAAAGCAGACAGCTGGGCCAGCCTTGAGTACATGCAGTGCAAAGTGACTGCATGGACTGAGCCACTTGTAGGCTAGTCCCAGCTCAGCCTCCAGCAGCAGGGTCAGAAGGGGAAGCCAGCAGATGGTATGTAAACAGGCAGGTCTGTAAACAGGCAGGTCTGTACATTGCACAGAGAGTTCCCAGAAGTCCTAGAAAAGGATGATGCAGAATTGCCTCCCAAAGGAAATGGTGGAAGCCCCAAGGCTTGAGACCTGGAAATCTGGAGTGAATGACAATGAAATAAATAGCATAAGGAGCAATCCCTCAGAGGGAGTGGGTTGACCTACATGGGTCCTCTCCAATCTGCAACTCCAGCAATTCCACAGCAAAGGGATTCCCAAGGCAGTGACCCTTTGTCCTTGGATCACTCTCTCCACATCACCTGTGTTCAAGAATTACCAGAATTCTTTGCTCTGTGTTGCAGTACAACGGGCTTCCTGCCAGTCGGCTTCCAGGAGCAGCAGAGAGGAGGCGTCCGCCCAAAGATTATATGGTGGAGTCGGTGCTGGTGACGATTTTCTGCTGCTTATTGACGGGGGTGATCGCCCTTGTCTACTCCCATGAGGTAGGATGTGCCCTTTCCTCCCTGTGGCCTGCGCTCTCTGACCTTGGTTGGAGGAGGGATGAGGGGTCCCTGTGCTTAATATAGTTTATTCACCTAGTTAGGAATGTGGTTGGTTACACAGAACAATTGGCAGCACTGACAAGAAGCACTCCAGTTGCTAGGCACCAGTTACATGTTCATTTCACTGGGATTCTTTCCCCATGCCCCACTTTATCCAAGGGACATTGATTGTCAGCTGTAAGGATATGCTCACATGATCCTAAGAAAGCTCTGCTTAACGCCCTAACGGATGGCCGTACCGGTCAACAAGGCCCCTGTCAACAGGTGCTTGGGATGTGGGAAGGCAGGAAGAATTCCTTTCCTCTCCAAATCTGGTGATCAGTTCAGCATGGTGCATGTGACCACCCAGCTCCATGGTTAAACTTCTAATTCCCATTTATACTAGGAGTCCCAACTAATTGTCTATTTGCTCCTTGAATCCTAGTAACATGGATTCTGCAAATACCTCATGGGGCAGAGAATTCCCAATGCGGACTGCGCTCTGTGAAGTAAAGCCCTACACATACTTAGCCCAGAGCTCTGGAAATAAAATAATGCCCTGGTCATCCCATGGCTGCTTAGTTCATACATATCTGTACATGGGTCATTATGGCCAGACAATGTACTCCTGTGTGTCTGACAGGGTGAATAAGCTGGTGGTTGAAAGACAGCCTGGTGCATCTTGCTGCACTTTGGATAGATAACCAATGCTCTTTCTTATCAACAAAAGGGCTTTTGGGAAGGGTGCTGACCGTGCCTGCTGGTTTTCTGCATGGATCCATAGTCAGAGCCTTTGATGGTCTGAAATTTCATCCGTTTTCTTCTTCATTAGTCATAGTTAGTGCCTTCGGTTTTTATCAGATATGCTTAAAGCTTTTTACAGGGAAACAGGGTCCTCTGTTTGGGAGGCCTCAGAACTGTCTTTGAAGTGCAAGAAACTTGCATCTCTCTTCTCATTGTCCACATTCTCTCCCCCAACCCTAGACACGAGCAGCCCTGAACAGAGGAGACCTGATCCAAGCCAAGCTAGCATCCAAAAAAGCCCGATCACTGGTTCTCTTCAGCCTGCTCTTTGGAGTGTTTGTGTGCATCAGCTGGGTCATCTATGTAGTGGTGGTCCTTTATGTATGATAGAGCACCCCAGAGACGATAAGCCGCATCATGTGAAGAGCTCACCACCATCATCAGCGGCACCTGGGGGAGCGTGGCAAGCACATAGTCGTGAGCTAAGAGAAGTGCCATGATACTGCAAGATGGCATGGAAATCAGAGGGTCTCTAAGCTGCCATGCTTTCTGCCAGCAAATACCATGCAGCACAAGTGTATGCTTGCCCAGCCCCTGGGATTGTATTTCATTCCGTTCCTCAAGTGCAGTGACTGTGGGGTATTGTGCCAGGCCCAGCCAAACCAGCAGCACCATGGCAACGACGTAGATGCTGTCCCAAAGCTAGCATGGAAGCAACCCACCTGCCTCATCCAGCCCCAGGGGACTGCAAGACAAGTGAGCAAGCTCCACTGGACTGACCGCTGCGTTGCTTCAATAACTTGGGGCAATCCAAAAGCTGAACATCAGCTTCACAAAACACTATGTGTCCCAGGGCATTTCCATGATTTATCAACATCCAACACCTCATTCACAGCTTGTGGCCTCCAGTCCCAGAACAGCATCTTGGTGGGAAGAAAACGTGCAATGTTGGCAAGCTGAAGGCAAAGAAGCTGCCAGCACAAGAACCCTCTCTCTCCTCTGCTAGGATATCCCAGTTTAGCTAGAATTCCTTTGTGGCTTGTGCTGAACAATGATCTATCTAGAAAAGGCAGAATCACGTCAATCATTGGAGAAAACAACCCAGACACCTGCAGGAGAAGAGGTAACGTCTCTCCTGTTATATGTTATCCGATGGCAACACATTTTGTGATTGTGTTTTAGGCACACAAAATCTGGAGGTATCACTCCAATTCATAGGACTTGAAGAAGAAGAAACACACCTTCCTGATGGCCTGAATATCGCAAGCTTTTAACATCCAGAATCTATGTTTGAAACGGCCAGCAAGGAAAACAAAGGCTGTGTTATTTCAGGATTTCACAGGAACAGTTTAACCCGTTCTGGGGATTGTGGCCCAAGAAAGGTCAATATGAAAACACTTTAATAAAAAAAAGAAAAGAAAAGAAAAGAAAAGAAGAGACCCATATATCCCCCATTGCTGCTTCTAGATTTCAATAAAAAAACAGGTTTGTCGAAATCTCATGTTTCCATATGTAACTATACGCACATCATAGACCCCCATTGACCCATTTTAAAATCAACCACTCTCTTATGGGCAGGCTTATTCATTATGGCATTTCCTGTGCCTTCTCCTGGAGCAACTGGTTCTGGCCACTGTCAGAGACAAGATCTTGCCTGATACAGCCTAGCATTTCCTATGCTCTTCATCCCGAGAAGGGGACCCTTTAGGCTGAGGTGGGAAAACATGGATGGGGCCCTCCCAATGCTGGGGATATGCTGCCAGTCCCCAGAGCTGTCAATCCCCTTGTCGTGTTCACATGAAACATTGTTTAAATAAAATCCTTGCATGTGACTTGCAGGAGGACGGATGGCTCCAAGGGCATGGGTAGGCCCAAGTGCAGGCTCAGGATAAACAGCTGGCAGTAAGCCATGGCCTAAACTCAGACTCACCTACGCAGCCTGCTGTCCTGCCAGCCTTAAGGGGAAAAGCCTGTTTGTTATTCAAAAGGTTCCAGCAATCACCACATGCTCAGCTCCCTACTGCAGGAGCCGAGGTCTCTCCCTCCCCTAGGGTTGCCGGGCTGTTTACTGAAGCGTCTGCACACATCGTGCGCGTGCAGAGGCAGATGGACTGGCGGGGAGGTCTGTCCCACATGGGCCTCCCAGTTGTTTGCCACTGTGTCATCACAGATGTTGAGAGACTGGAATGAACCAGAGAGATGCATGTTGGGCTGTCTGGTTTGGTGACCACGACAGAGCATGATGAAAAGAAACAGCATCAGCCACTCTTCGGACTTCATAGGCCTTAGCCCTTTTTGCAAGCTTCCACAGAACCCTCCTCCTTTTCTGCAGGATGACAGGCCCCCTGCACACAGCCCCATCCCAAATGTTGTAGTCTCAGGATTTCTGCTGCTCCATTTGCACTTGTACAGTGTGACAGGGGTGTGAATTCTGATGGAATAAGTGGGTCCAGAGAGTAAAGGGTGTTTACATGATCCTGACTCTGTATGACATTAAACAATTAAACATGGTTTGGGGGTTTGAGTACAGAGACCTTGGCCTGCTTAACCCCATGGCAACAACCACAACTAAAAACATTTGTAACCTTTCATTAAAGAGACAGAAGAAAAAAAACATTTAAAGCATTTGAAACGTGAAGTATTAAGTAAGGCTGTCAGTATGCCTTAAACCCTTTCCTTTAGCTGGGGAGAGTTTTCATAAGGACACCCCCGTCTGATGGTCCATTAGAGGGTATTAAATACTGTAACTGTCTTTTTTGGGAAAAAGAAAAATAGTTGAGATGGGCTGGAGCGGTGGTTGTTAAAGTCCAGTCAACTTCTTGCTTTAATACAAAACACAACAAATGCATAAAAGGGGACAGAAAAGAACAGCAGAGATAGAACATGCAGCTTCTGTCTCTGATGCGGACTTCCACTTGTGAGCAGGCTGCTGCTCTTAGCCTCACTCAAAATCGGGCCAATTTGTTCAAGTTGAGGCATTTCTTTTAGCTGCTGTTTCCGATGGCGGGCTCATGGCAGTTTTGCAAAAGGCAGAGCTGTCTTGGCTAGCTAAGCCACACATCTGCTAGATAGAGGCAGAGAGAGACAGGAAAGAGAAGAAATAAAGTGGGGAAGGAAAAGGACATGAGGGAGGGGTGACAGCAGGAACCCAAGCCTCATGCCAGGGGCTGTTCAGGATTTAGCCGAAGCCAGTGGAGTGGGGATGTCATCTGGGTCCCCCTCTCTGGCCTGGTCTGATCAGGATATCTCGGGATCAGGACAATGAAGGCCCAACAGCATCATGGTGGATGCCAGGGGCAGGGCTCATTCTTTTCAATCTACACCTGATGTTTTGACATGCCCCTCTGAATCTCTAAGGGCCCCAAAAAGGGAGCGATGGGCGGCATCGCCCATCCCCTTCATTATTTTGTTCGCCAGCTAAGCCGAATTCCCAACATCAATTTGTGGTTAATTAATTTCCAATTCCATTGTCCTTGGTTTACCAGTCATGTCTTAACACAGTCCTTGGGTGGTCTCAACAGACCTCTGTGTTTGGACTAATCCAGTCTAACTTTTGCAAGCAATGTTATGTAACTGGCTGAGTTGGACTTTTATTACTTTGGACAAGTTAGGGTACAGGCCTCCACACAAGGTAGGCGTGCCCAACACTGCATCCCCCCACAGCTAGCTTGTTGGAACAGGGAGCACGTCAGTAAGAAGCACATTTGAATTTCAGTGAGTGTGCAATGGGGTCACTATACCTGGAAGTCACAGTGATCGTAGGAAGACACCTTCCTTATAATACAGAGAAGCCTTGAAACTAGACAAATAAATGACATTGCAGGTTACTGTAGCAGTGACCTATCCAAGCTGGCCAGGGTGGGTCCACTTGCAAAACCAAGTGGTTTGCAATTGAAATGCAGTTTTCTGGCCAGCAGAGGGCAGGATTTTCAAAGACTAGGACACAGCTCCAGCTTTGTTTTTCGGAGCTAGCGTGTTCCGAAGTACTTGCAGGAAAAAAGGGGAAGACAGTGTTCAGTGGCACGTCACAAGCATCTTTTTGGCAATTTCTCCAAAGAGCTTAATGCAGGTAAAGCAGGATTGTTCACATCACTCGCAACAAATATCTCCCTGTAAATCAAGATAATTCTAACTCCGCTGACCTGTACCACCCAGAAGGCAAAACTCTCCAGCCATTGCTATGAAGCTTTGCATCCCCGGCCCTGTACAGCTGCGTATTAGGCAGCCTCCCAAGTCACCACCCCATAGTCCTGCGGTCCAGGCTTTACACAAACAGAACAGGAACTTTACCTCTTCATTATTCAGAATCTGCAAACCACCAGGGCCCGGCCTGTACACAGCAGAGCTACCCCCTGAACCACCCCAATGGCTTCTCTTTGCCAGCTGGGATAAAGCACTTTTCCTCCCTGGCTAGGCTGCTTATTTAAACCACCTGTATGTAGGAAGGTGAGAGACAAAGGCTATTAATCACCGTGGAAACAGCAGCCCCCTCAGGTTTGCATGTTTCTCTCCTCTCTTAAAGCAGTTTTCAGAGATGCGCTTGGAAGGAGGTTATTTCGTTGAGTTTAACACAGGTGGTAAACACAAACGACTCCATTATCTGACAGAGGGCTGAGGCTGCCCCCATCTGCTTTTGGCAGCACTTATTTTAAACTATATTAGAAGGGTCTCGCCCAAACTCTGGGAGCCTCTAGATTATTACAATAAAATAAAAACAAACACCCACAATTCTAATGGCTGAATAGCCTTTAAAGCTCCCACACTGCCCTCATCATCCCGCTCAACCCCTGCATTAGCAGGCAGGACTCCTGGGGTCTCTTTCCAGCTCTGTGCCGTACTTGTGGCGACACTGAGGAAGTTGCTACAACTCTCAGCGGTCCAGTTTTCCCACCTGTGGAAGAGGCGCTGTAAGGCTGAGTTGTTTGGAGAGCACCTGGAGATCCTTAGCAGAGACTAAAAAAAAGTTCAAAAGGTGACACAGTCATCATGTGGCCCTAGGCCTAGAAACAGAGACCAGGTCCTTGCAGGTCCTGCCCTTGTCGTTTGTTAACATCTCCTGTATCCCCTTTCAATCCCACTTTAGACATTCAGATGTAGGACTCTGAGAAACTGGCAACGATGACATGCCTGCACTGGGTAATCACCCAGTCACCACCACCCATGGAGTTTGCCGCTGTGCTGACACCACTAATTGTTAGGCCAACCAATATCATCTCATTGTTTCCTTGTACGCCGCATCTGTCTAGATCTACCTGTTGTCTCTTGTCTTATACTTACATGTTAAGCTCTTTGGGAGGTGGGGGGACTGGCTTTGTTTTGTTTGGACAGCCCCTAGCACAATGGGATCCTGGTCCAGGCAGCAGCTTTGTGTCAGAGTGAACCTAACTGCTAACAACTGAAAGCAAAGAGGGAAACACCTGAAAGAGAAATAAGAGCATATTTCAGCCCTAGGGAAGCACTACTGCTATGCACTTCTACAGCATGGTTCATCACAAGATTTCACATCACCTCTCAAGGCTGCCAGGTGTTACCCACAGCTCCCACGAAGTGTCAGTGAGGGTTGAGAACACTTGGCCCCTTGCAGGATTAAGCCCTTAAAATGTCAATGAGCTCTCAACAGGGGTAGCCATGTTCGTCTGTATCAGCAAAAACAACGAGGAGTACTTGTGGCACCTTAGAGACTAACATTTATTTGGGCATAAGCTTTCATGGGCTATAACCCACTTCATGAGATGCATGGAGTGACAAAAAGTAGGCAGGTATAAATATACAGCACATGAAAAGATGGGAGTTGCCTTACCAAGTGGAGGGTCAGTGCTAAAACGAGGCCAATTCAATTAGGGTGGATGTGGCTCATTCCCAACAGTTGACAAGAAGGTGGGAGTATCAATATTTCTGTGAGGAAGTTACGGGATAAGACAGAGATCTCCTTTGCCCATCACTGAAATGTGGCCACTTCTGCAGTGGAACATGGCAACCGCCTAAAAGTGCTGAGCTCATGTTACACAGCCATTTGGGCATGAAATACAAGGGGCTAAGCGAACTCTGAGAAGCAAAAATTATTACGTTGTCTGAAGAACAGATCACTTCTAAACAGAAAAATGAGGCATGCATAGAAATGGGCTGCGATTCTGATTAGGACAGACAATGCTTGACGCTCCTATAGTGCTTTCCATCAGAGGATCTCCAAATGCTTCATGAAGCAAGCCTAACACCCTCCCTCTAGAGTAGTCATTTTAGTTGTGGGCAGTGAGACACAGCCAGGTGAAATGACTTGCAGAAGGACAGAATGAAATAGTGACACAACTGGAAATAGAACCCAGGAGAGCTGACTCCCAGGTCTGTACTTCAAAACATTAGGCCATCCTTTCTTTGCCTTATAGTAAGGGTAAAATGAACACACACACTATACTGACTATGGTGCAGACAGAGACACAGTTTGTGTGTGCAGGGTCTCTCTCTCTCTCCTCTCCCAAAGCAGCAACTCTTGACTGCCAGAGGGAGTGTTTTTTTCCAGCCAGCTCTGATGTGGCATACCATGTGTCACGCCCTGTAAGACCATCTGTCTTTAGCGTTGCTTTTGGTATGCGACTCGGTCAGTGTCTGAGCATCCTACACTCCAATCTGGCAGATGCAGATTATTTCCAGTGGAATTTTGAAATTTATCCAGGACTGAAATAGAGCAGGAGCACCACATTATCAGCAATCCATGCCTTAGGAGCAATTATTTATAGGCTTGTGCAGAGTGTCACAGCGCCACTTTCACAGCTACGCTGCAACATACACACATCCTTCTTCACGTGTTCTATCGTGGATCCCCTCCTCCTATTGGCTATGTGAATATGGATGTTCAGGGGGTAAGTGGCACCTCATGGAGGGCTCCTTGGAAAGCACCCCTAATTCTGTGCCAATGAATAAGCTTGAGCTGGGGAGGGAGGGGGAAGAAAAATGTTCTGGCTCTGAGATGTGTGTGTGTTTTACCAGGAGAAAACGGAAGGCCAACTGAAGAATGAGACCCAGACAGAGGAAAAACACAGAAAATACGAGGCCACACCAGCAGAAGTGGATTCGATTGTCACTTTAATCCGCAGACTGCTGCATGCACTGTAAACATGATCGTTAGGCTGGATTCTTTATCGGTATTTATTTTGCTTTAATATAAAAGTTACAGGTTTGAAATGTTTGCAGGAGGTTGTCACTATCAGGATTGGCTTAGTGGTAAATAGATAATACAATGTAACATTCTGGGATGGCAGGAGAGACTTGGGGTCAGCATGGCTGGCAGGTGGCTTGGCAGAGTTCAGGTAACACAGGGCTCCCTTCCACAACTCCAGATAGATCTGCTGTCATCACAGCGGTAATGTACAAACTGGCGTCATCTCTTATTTGGCCTCTGTCTGACTGTTCAGTCAATGCTTTAACATCACCCACTCCTCCCAGAGGGGAAATGGTCTAAGGACTCTACCTGCAAGAGGTGTGACTGACCATTACATTTGCAGTTCTGCAGACAGCTGAAGCACCCGGCTTCTGATCACAGGGAAGTATTAGAGTAGAGGAGTGAACTCTTCACACCCACAGAACTGCTAGGCCTGACACTGACAGGGAACCAAGATGTTACTGAAGCTCGTTTGTACATGTGATGAGAACGTTCTGGTGCCCCTCCCCAAAAGCACTGCTCATTCTGCTGCTCCACTGCCTGTCCACAAAGTGAGTCACCCCAGTTCTGCCAAGGCAGCCCCACTACTCATCAAAACAACACGCACAAACCTAAAATTGACAGGAAAGCCAGCACTCTGAGTATCACACAGGGATGTCCTCAAAGAGCCATAAGAATGGCCCTACTGGGTCAGACCAACGGCCCATCTAGCTCAGTATCCTGTTTTCCGACAGTGGCCAGTGCCAGATGCTTCAGAGGGAACCAACAGAACAGGGCGATTATCAAGTCCCAGGTTTTTCTTCTCCAGAGTTGTCTTTGCCGGAGGTACTGTGTTGATGGGATTCGGGTCACAGCAGCAGCTGTCAATCAACTGCCCTCTCCCAGGTGGTTATTTGCACAGCCAGCAGTCAAGCAATGATCTCACAGCAGCCATGTAGCAAGCAGCAAACACACCAGTGGCTTGCTTTTCACTAGGAGCTGGCTGTATGTGGATGGGCAGTCTTATCTCCGTCTGTGCTCCTTTCAGAGGGGTCTTGTCTGCAGTTTAGTTGCAAGGCAGGGACTTGAAACAGTTACACGGAAAGGCCAGAAAAGACGTGAGCATCTGTGGGGCAGCTTTTAGGACAAGGTGCATTTCCACTGAGGTGCGTCTGCCTGCTGAGGTCTCTCCCCCGCCCCCCCAACAGGTGGACAGTGCCAGTCTCAGACTTTAACCCACAAGGGGCACAACACACACACATACACACACACAACCACGCTGGAACACACTGAAATGAAAGGACAATTTTAGCAACACAACCACACAAAATACTGCTATAAATCACCTATGCTACAGCACACACCTTAAATAATAAAGTGACATGTTCAGAACCAAACAGCAGAGGATCTTGCACAAGAGGTGGATTGTATTTGCTGTTTCACAGATCGCAAAGACTTTACCATGCAAAGTAGCCAGCTCGATAACACACACAGATTAGCTACATAAACAACAAATCTAGCTTTATAAACTTGTTAAATTTCTCTCTTTTTCAGATTCAGGGCCTTCAGTATTGAGAGGCTTCTCCTCTCGGACTGTTCAGACTACCCTTTCTAGCGGCTGCATGGATCCAGCCAGGAACAGTCTGTTGGCGTCTGGGTCCCCCCTATATTCCCTTTATATGAAATACAGCTGCATTGACGGAATAATCGTTTCATGCATTCTCCCTAGCTAGCCATTCGTGTTCGGAATGGTTCGGCCTGTAACATGGCAAAGACAAGTAGAGGTATGTCAGGAGCAAGCAAGAATGCTGCATATGCACAGAAAATTAATCCTGCGCCTAGGAGACTGTGGGCTTGTCTACCCGAGAAAGTCACACCACTTTAAAAATGGATTTAGTTAAACTGGAGCAATAGTCTGCGTAGAGACTCTTATTTCAGGTTAGCTTACGCCAGGAAAGAATTTACTTAAGCTAAATTGACATGAGCCACTCAAACTGAAATAGAAGTGTCTACCCAAACTGGTTTAAAAACATACCTTCAGTTAAACAGGTGCAGGTTTGTGTGGAGACAAGCCCATTATCTTCTGCTTAGAGTGTTCTTTAAAAAAGATGTATAGCTTTAAATAATACTATAAACCAAACAATATGGGTTGTGACTCCAGCTGGTGTCACACAGATTGTCAGTCAAAGCTGCCATTTAACAAAAGGGACAAGGAAAGACTCTGCAATAAGTGTGAAGAAGGAAGGGTTTTGTAACTCTGATTCACTCAGAACAAGGTACGCTTAGCAAACACTGAATGGCTCTTGATAAGGAAGTTAAGGATGCTGCTGGGAGAAGCTCCTATATACACTCCCTAAGACTTACATCCCGAGAAGCTGCAAGGGTTTTGCTAGAGTTCGCTATAAAACACAGTGATTCACTGTCAGGCAAACTACGCAAAGTAGTTCCAAAATAGGCCTTGCAAGGCTGATTAAAATCTACAACATATTCCTGAAAATATGACCAGCACTGTAAACAGTTGATGAAGGACAGAAAGGTTTTGTGTGAATTGGCCAGTCCTAGCTGCGCTGGTGGAAAGGACTGCTCATCTGAGGGCACAACCATGGGGAGAAGGGGTAGAGAAACTGAATAAGGCACACGGACCAGATCAGGGTTAACATGGTACATGACATGCTAACTCCCCGTGACATGCAGGGCTGCCTGTGTCCCACTGAATCTTGACTATACTGGGGACAGAGCTTTGCCAGCTCCAAAGCTGCCTTCTGTCTTTTCCAATGCTAAGATCACAAAATGCAGCACCAAAGGTTATGCAGAGGGAGTTCAATAAACAGTTCTGGCAACAACCCCAAGTGAGGTGGGTGAGGGAGAGAGGATGACCAGTCTTAGCACTGAACACATGCCCTTTCCTTTGCACCTTAGCATTTAAAATTCTGGAAATATTCCTCCTGGCTCCAGATGTCACCTCTGTACTCTGCTCCAGACACAGCTGCCCCAAGCCTCCTTTATTCCAGCACTCGGAAAGACATTTTCACTAGTTGTGGATTTATACATATTGTTTTGCACTTGTTTTCCTTTAAAGCCATTGGCATTTTGACATGCATCAGTCCCCGCCCTCCGTGGAATCTAAATACTAGTATTTACAAATGGACAGTCTTATATACTACAGTATTTACTGTGCAGTAGCTAGTACCATCACTAAGGGATACAGGCTCACACGACACTTGAGCCACAGTACCTTGGCTAGTCCTTCCCAGAGTTGGGAGAGTGACCATCTTTTTAAATAATGAGATTTGGAGGTGATGGGGGACATGATAATGACTGGATACAGCATTCCTTGCCCATGTTTTCAGTGCCTCTTCCATATCTGTGGTGGTTGCCTTCCTCCCATTAAGGTCAGAGAGATCTGGGGCAATTAGATTTAATAACCCTGTAAACACACACAAACGCTTCCAAAATAGAGCTTCTCTGGCAGAGAGAGCGCCTGCAACCCCGTCTTCCTTGGGGAGAAAGCGATTCATGACCACAGTGAATGGGAGGCAAGAAGGTAACAGAGGCTTCCACGATTCGTGTCTGCTGCATTGGCGCCCTGAGAGCCACAGACATGCAGCTCATGGATGCTAAGCTATTGCTGCTGCCCCCTGGGGCTTGAAGACAAAAGCAAGAGTATTTCGGAACACATGTAAAACATCAATTGGCAAACCAGTAACACGCCTACAGGGATCTTCCTTCCACTGCACTCTCTTCCTAAGTGTAAAGCTGGTTCATGGCATGGAGACACGGGAGGTGGAGGAAGGAGAGTGGAATGAGCATTTGCTGATCTCTTTCCTTGGCTGTTGCTGTCTTATGACACACACGCATTCACAGTTCTTCTGCTGAGAGAATCCAATATTCACAGACCCAGGAAGCAAGCAACTGCTACCAACTGGACAGGAAGAGTGCGTCATCCAGTAACAGGTACAAATATTTACTCCAGTCTCATAGCTGCCCTCGGTGCATCTGCAGAGCGATTCTCCTCGCTCACACCCTCCTCCTCCTAGGTTTTCTCTTCCCTGTCTGTTTTTCGCCTCGTTATGTTTCGAGGTTTGATTTTGAGAGACAGTTCCCACAAGGCCTCCTCAGCCAAATGGTCACTGAAGTCATTGAAGAATGTGACTATATCGTCATTTCTCTTGACGTCGTAATGTCTATAAAACCAGAGAGAACACTACAATTAACATTGCAGCTAGTTTACCCCGAGAACCACCCCTTAATTAGGGCAATCCCAAACTATCTGGTCTGAAATACATTCTACGTTCCAATTCTCGAAATTTATACAACAGGACCATCTGCTTGAAGATACCAGTATATTGGTGGAGGAGAGGCAAATGTGGTACTGATCTTTTACAAAGGGAAAGAACAATAATCCTGGCAATTACCATCCACCCAATAAAGAATAAATCACAGCAGACAAGAGAAGAGATGGAAGGTTCTCTGCATGGGACGTTTAAAACAAAGGCTGGATAATGTACTAGGCAAACACACTGTAGGGATCATAAGTGAATTCAAAAGAATGAGAGACTAAAAGCAACCTAACAGTTCTTCTGTCATCTTGAAGATTCTCAGTCTGTCCTATAAATCCCTGACTATAATGCCTACATTCTCCTAGCCAGGTTTCCTCTTTGCTGCAGCAGCATTGCATCCTTTGCATTCCTCATGCCTCGTTCCAAACTGGTTTAGAACAACACCTCAAAGGCAGCTCCGAGTCCCTGCTCATCGCTGTAGGCCAGGCAGATGGCTGTACTTACATTTGTTGGAAGCACCTCATGCTGTCCAGGATGTTAAACTGTTGCCAGCGTTTGGAAAAGTTCACTTTGCCATCAATGTAATCTGGGTTTCCCAGGTGAACAAAGGTCAAGTCCTGCAGAATCAGGCCTCTGGAAGAGAGAAGGGTGGAGCATGCAGGGAGGAGGGAAGACAAGCACAGAGCTCCAGGTTAGTCACAAGCACTTCAGAGCCAGCTGAAAGGCAAGTAAAAAAATCAACCCAGCTGCTCAGTGCTGCTGCCATGGTTAGCTCCTGCCTTTGAAATCAGAGGAAGTCAGTCCTTTCAAAAGTGCATGGGCTCAAAGCTCCTGACATCATGGGTGCAGAGGTAGGATCCTACAGATGAAGCATTAATACTTAAACCAGTGATACTGGGAACCAGTTTCTGCACCAGAGAAAAATTATTTACTTGAATGCATCTGAAAACTGGGAGAAGACTATATGAAGTTGGCACAAGAAGTGTGGGCTGGCATCACCCCTGGAAGAGGGGACAGAGAGTAGCGGTTTGAGACTCCCTCAGGTTTTCTGCAAAGGATGAGAGCTTTCCAATTCGCTGGGTGCCCTGCGGGCTAGAGCCACCCAGGGGAAGGCACTGAATCATGTTTTCCATCCACCCTGGCCGCGCCTCCCTTCCTCTGCTCTGTTCCTTTTGGGGCTCTGTCATTCTCCAATGGTCCTGAACAGATCCGCTACTTTGTGCCACTGCACTCTCTTCTCCAACAAGCTTTCCACCACTGGGGACCTAGGGCAGGCTGGGCCTATGCTGGTAAAGCCTATGGAAGCCCATGAGGAATCTGGCATCCAGACTACAGGATCCCTGCAGTGAAAGGTGAGAACTTTAATCCTGCCTTTGAAAAAAGACAAAGGGGATACATGTTTGCAAAGAGGATTTCTAATTTACCAACACTTCCAGTGTGCAGTGACAGGTCTGGCAGATGGGCAGCTCTGAATCAGCTCAGTCTCATGAGATGGGAAATGCACTAACTTCTAACATCTCATGGAGAAACTCCTCTTTTTCTGCACACAACCTTGAAGGGAAGTCTAGTCTAGGGGTCTGTTCTGAGAGTTCCAACTCCTTGATTTCCATTTGCCTTCACTGATTTGCCTTCACGCCTCACTTTCCCCATTTGCTGAAAGCACAGGGAGTTGAGAGATTTTGTTAATTAATGTTTGTAAAGTACTTTGGGATCTTCAGATAACAGTGGCTAAGGAAACCCAAAGCCACGTGACACTGGGAGTGCGCAGCCACAGGGCCAGCGGGAAACCAGTCCTCAAACCAGGCATCCTTGCCGTTTCCAACCAAGTGATGACCTGTTCCAGTCCCGGCACTGCAGCCTCTCAGTCCCAGCAGAACTCCAGAGCCTGAAGGGCCCAGGTACACAGTGACGCATGTTTGAGAAAGCTGTGGGACTGCAAAGCAGGAATCACCACAGGGAACTGGTACATAATCACTCCGGCTCCCAGCAGTGTGGCTTGAAAGCAGTTATTGGATACCCAGGAATGGGAAGCATTTTCCTCCTCAAGTTTTAGAGCATGGAAGGCTTGCAATAAGGGTTGTATCCTGCACTCTTCATGTTGGGTTGTCCCACACTCATAGCTGAGCGTAGGCTGCCAGGGATCTGCGTGAAGAGACACCCCAAGTGAGAGGTGACAAACCAGTGACCCCCAAGAGGACAGCTACTCACAGGTAAGGTATGCAGGGAGGCTCCACTTCTGCCAGAGCCGCTCGGTAGGCCCGGAAGGACGAGGAGCTGTCGATGAGTGTGCAGTACTCTGCCAGGCCCTAGTGGGACATAACACACACACATGGAATTCATGGTGCAAACAAGCCATCTCTGTAATAGGGTGCATGGACTTAAAGAAATCACATCTCCAAAGACCATAACAGACCAGAGCTAGGGCTTAATCTGCTGCTTTCCTCACCTCCGATGTCTGTTTCTGCCACTCCAGCCTCCGGATGGGTGCTGAATCCAGTGCAGAAAGAATGGCCAGATAGGAGTTAAAATTATTCAGCTTTCGTAAGTGCTGTAAAGAGGGAGAAGACCAGTGACTCCAGAGATGTTGAATACACTCTAGAAACCAACAGTGCTGCCCCTAGTGAAATGTCCCACATTCCAACACAAAAGCTCACTGAACAGTGTGCGTGAGAATCGTAAGCAATGAGCTGTTACCTTCATAATCTTTATAAATTTAAGGAGCAGCCTCTCTCTGTCTTGCGGTTTCTCTTGTAGCATAATTATCGAACGGACCCTGTGAGGATGGACAAAAAAAACCAGGAAGAGCGACTTAACCCTTGAGCTGGATTCTGATCTGGCAATATCTATCACTTCACTTGAGTGGTTACTATCTATCAGGGACTGATCAATGAGGCTGAAAAGTTCCACACGTTCCTGTCCCGTTTCTTCTCTATAGAGCATAAGCAAATACTTTAATTCACAAAAACGCCAAACTAGAAGGAAGCTCTCATGCAGAGAGAGAGGTTATTTCCCATAGTGAATGTTATTGGACTGGCATCTCTCCTGTTGCTGTTGAAATGGACAGGTGTGGAAGAATTCCATCATTCCTGGATGCAAAGTGGATCTGCTTAACATCCTAATGGATTTAATTGCACTTAAAGGGGGCACCATTCTCTTTTGGTTTGTTACACAGGACATGTGAACAGCTAAGAAATCAATTTACTCAAGAGGCTGGTTTTCAGCTGCAGTTTTCACCCTTTATCAGATTGTTTATTTGAAATGGCCCCCTCATTTCTGCACTGACTTTGGTTTGAGGCAGGGAAGATGCACATGTGCACAGATGTATCAAGGTGTTTGTCTGAAGGGTCTTGGTGTTATTTGCGATAAAGCCTGGAGATGCAGCTGTCTCCAGAAGTCAGCAAGGTTTCATTTTTCTGTCACTCAGGATTCTTTGCAGAAGGTCAGGGGTCTAGTCCCAGGAGGAAGTGAAACTGCCCAGCAATAGCCCACAGGACAAAACCATCAAAACAAGCAGCCCCAGCCTGGTAGCACAGCTCAAGGAGAGTTTTCCTTGGCTCTAGGGACATTAGAGGTTAAGTTCTGTACAGTGGTTGTTGCTCTCATCTCCTTACCAGTAGGACATGTTATTAAAGTGCTCAGTGAACTGTGTCAGGTTGGGACTCTTCTCTTCATTTTGCTCTTTTGCCCAAAGCAAAACTTCTGGGATCTGGCAGGAAAGAGAAGAACAAATCATCAGTTAAAATAAAACATCTGTCTTTGGACTCCCCATCCTCCCCATGATTTACAGCCCTCCCCTGACACAAACCTGGCTTTCTTCTACAGCGACAACAGGTGTATGCCTAAGAGCTGTTAGAGAACAGCATCAGAGCATTTGTTAAAACCTCTCCCCCCTGCCGCCCAAGCCCCTGATCTTGTGTCTGTACCTCTATCTTGTAGAAGAGCTCGGCATCTAAGAGAGTCAGCTGCTCAGCTATTTCATGACTATGGAAATCATGCAAGGTCCCTGGCCTGTGAGAGACAAGGAGGGAAAGGAAAAGGATAATGAAACCATGACTGACTTTCCTTCCTTTATAACAGACTCTGGGAAGAGGAACGAGTGATGATCTCATTTTATCTCGTGAAAGTCAATGGAAGAGAGGGCCAGAGGTCCAATTCTTCACCTCTTTACATCAGCTGTGCTGCACCATAACTCCACTGAGGCCCCTGGAGTCACCATCAAATGGGTGTAACAGAGAGGAGAATCAGCACCAGAATTTTTTAAAATAAAACTTTGTCGGCAGAGGAAAAGAAAACACTCTACACCCAAATCACTTGTGGCATTAGCACCATTTCGACAGCAGGCTCCCATGTCAACCGCTTGACCTTTTTCCTCTTGATTTTTCTTTATCTTGTGTATGTGATGATCTTGATAAAAATATCAATTGGGGGAGCTCTGTACACCGACTCTCTAATTCTATAGTGAAGTCTAAACAACATGCAATTTCTCCTCTTCTGATCTAGAAGTGACGAGTGCTGCTTTCCAGCTTTTTGTGCTGGGAGATCATTTATACAAGACGATAGGGGATCAAAGTCAAAATGACAGATCCCTGCCCTGAGAAGCTTACCAGAGTGTCGTTCAGGCTCAGGATGGGGCTTGGAGTGTCCTATGCCTGAGACAGCCAAATTTTATGTTCTGCCTCATAGCCTTTGCTACAAGGCTTTTTAAAATCTGTTTCTCACGCTTCATTCCATGAGTTTGCCAGTGACTTCCCCTTGTCTCTTCCCTTGCAGAACAAAGGGATGGATGTCATTAGCTGAAGTCTCAGTGTATGTCAGCGCTATGCAGAAACGTTCACAGGGCTCCGGGAGATGACGAACTCTGCAGGGGTAACTGCTTTGCCCATGGGACACAGCCACTGTGTATATGCCTCACGTGCACACAGGGGATACTCATGGAGCTGTATGAAACATGTGCCTTAGAAAGCAAGACTGGACAGAGAAGAGCCCACGTGTGTTGGGTAGGGACAGATAAACAAAGAAGGGTCAGGAAAAGCATTCCCCTGCAAAACCAGAGGACAAAGCAAACTCTCTGACACTGCCCTGCTCAGCTTGCAGTAACAGGCAGATGCACGTCCCACAAACAGGACCAAAGTTTGATTAGGTGCAGGCTGCCTCACCTGGCTGCCACCCCCCGGGCCGCTAGAGGTTTGATTGAGTTGGCGTATCGCAGCATTTTTTTCTGATCCACTTTGTCCAGAATATTTTTGCGTAGCACTCTAGCGAGGCTGAGCTCTCCATTGCAGACTAGCCGGAACACCAGGTCCATCAACAGCTTTAGAATCTCTTCCGTCAATTCCACTAAGCTGAGACATGGATGGAAAACTCAGAGCACATGTCAGAGACGAGACATTAAAGATGACATTCCCCATTTACCTAGCACCTGTATTAAGGACTTCCCCTCTTTTATCACTAGAGATTAGGACAAAAATCAGAAATCAAAATTAGGGTGAGCTTCCCCCACGGAACTGAGCAGTGAAAAAACGTATTTTGCTGCTCTGACTTCCAGGCACCTGAGTAAGGTTATCGTCACCCCCATGTCCAGAAAAGGACACGAACCCTCAATTAGAATGGCCTGGCCTCTCAACACAGCACTATCAGATTCCCCAATCTGGCAGTTCTGGGCAGCTATCTCAGCAGCTCTTGGCACAGTGGGCTAGCCTTCTCATCTACACACTCACTCTGTCGCAGCTGCTGCTATGACAACCAGCCTCTCTGCAGAGACTGAAGCACTTACAGCTGGCTACTGGGGACTGCTCAATAGCATCTTATGCTGCACTCCTCCCTTGAGTATACACTGCGGGTCACCTCAGTAATCTTTCCCGCCTCCCCCACCTCCCTAAGGGACCAAAGTCCTGAGTCACTCTCAAACCAGGGACTCTTGCATGGAAGCACAAGGCAGCCGAGATAACTGCAGTGACTTGTCATTAGGGATGTCCCTAGAAATCAATGTATTTAGTGTTCTGCCTCAGACTCGGATCTAGGAGAGTTACCTCAGCACACAATCCAATTACTTTTCCCACAAGCATAACTGAATCCAGGCCATTCCAGTTCACCCTCTGGCCAACTTTCCCTTTCTTTCAAAGATTCCCCTTCTGATTGTTTATTTTTGAAGTCATAAGGAAGACCCAGAGAAGGCACCCTGAAAACGTGCATTTCCCAGCCAAGACCCCAAGTGCCCAGCCCTGCAGCAGTCTCACTGATCTGGGGAAGGAAGTTTCAAGTCCCCCCACAGATGTGGTTTACACAGTGGTACGGCTCCATTTTTATTACCTCCCGCCCAGGCCCCCAGACAAAGCAGGAGGGAAGCTCACCACAGCTCATCCACCACTCTCACCAACACGAAGAATGTGTTCTTGCTGACTCGCTTCTTAAATGTGTCCGGGAAGTGACAGAACTTCTCATACGTTGGCCTCAAGTTAAAGAACGAACTCAATCCAGACAGATGTTAGCTTGTCTGAGGAGTGCCCCAACAGGGTTTCCAACAGCACCACTGCTTTTTGCCATACCTGAGACCAGCACTCAATTTCTAGGAGGGACATGAAATACCGAGCAGTGTAGGCTGCACATAGCAGGAAGGGCTTCTCACCACTCGGTGGGTGCATTAACAGAGGGCGGAGGTGTTGTACCCTGAAACCATGATCTCTAAGGTGACAACTGAGTCAACTGCCAGTCCAACAAGTTACTGTCACCCCCCTTGGTCTCACTCTGGTATTTGGTCTCTCTTGTAACAGCACAGAGCTCAAGGCCCCACGCAGTCTCTCATTCTGTCAGCAGGCAGATGTTAGGGTGCTTCCGGTCACTTGCAGACAACACTGGTTGTTGAGGAGAGTTGATTGACCTAAAGAGTCCTGCCCAGTTCAAAGCCGGCAGGATGATGGCTGCAGTGGTTACTGGGGGGGGAATGTCCGGAGGGACAACATGGATTGAGAAGACTTCTTCAACCAGACAATTGGGATGGGAAGGGAGAGGTGAGAGGAGCAGACAATAACCAATTAAAATGAATTTAAACAAGAGCAAAAAAAAAAAGTCTGGAGGGTAGAACTCCAGATTGTGGCTCTGAATTTCCAGCACCTCCTAAAAGTGAGTATTTCACTGCTGACCTCAACACAAGAGGCTCTGTGTCCAGTGTCCATTAGCCACAGCAGGAACAGCGGGACCATCATCTCTGCTGAAGATGGCAGTGATGAGCTGCGACTCTGGACAGCATGACACCAGGCCCTGACATGCAGCTGCAGGATTAAAACCCATGAGGCATTTACATTGTGCGTCTTTAAAGTGCAGCACCTCAGTGTCAGTAGCAACGGAGGGAGTTATGGGACAGGAACCAAGGGAAGGGAATTCTAGATGTAATATTCAAGGAACAACCTCATTACAGATGCTTCTGTCAGCAGGTAAAGGGCCATAGCCACGATACTGGTACCAACAGCACAGCTCAGAATCATAGTGTGAAGAAGACATTCTCTGATGTGCTGCATTCTTGGTGGCAGAAAGGAGGTCTAAATATTGACAGAGTTTAACTCTCACTAGTAACTGCACAATCATCAATCTGCACACCACTTCTCTGGGTACAGCTGAGCAGCAGCTGCGAGAGGTGATTCCCAGCTCAGGTCAACATAAACATGCTAGCTCTGCTCAAGCTAGCATGCTAAATACAGCAGTATGGCTGCAGAAGTGACTCGGCACTGACTTGGGATAGCCCTCCGAGTAAATACCCAGGGGGTCAGGCAGGATTGCACTCAGGTGGCTAGCCCAAGCCCCTGCCTATGTGACTGCAGCCACACTGCTACATTTAGCACACTAGCTTGTGTATGTTTACCCATGCTGGGAATCGCATCTCCCACCACTGTCCAGGGGCACTCCTCAGACATCATATACCTAAGAGGTAGGTAAATGTATCCCCATTGTACAGACGGGGAAGCTGTGGCACAGATCAGTGATGAACTTGCTCAAAGCCAAGCAGTGATTCAGAGCTGGGATTAGAACCCTGGCATTCCTGCTCTCAGTCTTGTGCTCAAGACCAATAAACCACGTTTGCCTTGATTTGTCCCATGGAGTTTGCTATTTGATTTGCACTGAAGTGAAGAGACTGTGCTGTCAACTATAAATTCCTGCTCAGGAGCTAATAGGGCGTGTGCCACCCACGTGTGCTTGAATATATTGCGGACTGCTTTGCCAACATGCTTTGGATTAGGCCATTCCCCACCCTGCCCAGTGCTCCGAGCCTTAGCGGGGGCCAAGCGTGTCATACTTTTGGAAGGATATCTGTACTGCAGCTTCTTGATGAGCTCTTCAGGGGTAATGAATGTTCTGTACGTCGTCAAAAAGGCTTCACAATACAGCACCAGATCTAAAGAGGAAGGCAATAAAACCTCAGTCAACTGTGTCTTCAGAAGGAAGCATGCTCTATACTGAATCCAACCTTTACTGTGTCTTTACAAAAGGAAAAAAATAGATAATAGGGAAGGCAAACTTCTGAAAGAACAAATTAATATCCAGCTTTGCAGAAACACCACAGTATTATTTTTTGCCAGCAGGTGGACCTAATGCACAAGAGCAATTGCAAAGTTCTCTATCCCATGGCTGTAACATACAGAGATTTGCTCGGAGCAACCACCTAGAGGATCAGCAAAAATCATCTCTCTCAGAGAAGAGGGTCTTTAATAGTAGGTCAAGCAAAAGTACAATAAAGCTCCTGGTGATGGGTCCTTAGGACCACTTTCACAGCATTACTGCTGATTTTGCAGAGACTGCAAAAAGTAAGGGCTTGTCTACACTACTGCACGTGGTCAATCTAAGATACGCAACTTCAGCTACGTGAATAGCGTAGCTGAAGTTGACATACTTAGATCTACTTACCGTGTCTTCACTGCGGTAAGTCGACAGCTGACGCTCTCCCGTCGACTCCGCTTGTGCTCCTCGTTCTGGTGGAGTACCGGACTCGAGGGGAGAGCGCTCAGCGGTCGATTTATCGTGTCTATACTAGAGACACGATAAATTGACCCCCGCTGGATTGATCGCTGCCCGTCGATCTGGCGGTTAGTGTAGACAAGCCCTAAGACTATTTCCAACAAGGGGAAGAGTTAATACCACTGCAAATATTGGCCAGTAAGGGGTGCTAGAGAGCATATAGTATGCTGCTATGCCAAGGCATCTTCACAACAGGATGCCAATGGCTTTGTCTACAGCCATGGGAGCAGGAGATGGAATTTGAACATGAGAGTGAAAGGTGCATCTATAAAGTTAAGTGTGGAATGATGGCGTCACTTCATCGGGGAGAAAGTGGTAACAGTGGAGGCTAGTCCTTCTATGAACAGGCGAAATGAGTTTGGCAGTCTCAGCCCAAACCATCGCATTCTGGCCTGACTGATCATTTCTGTTTCAGAGAAGCTGTGACAGGAAAAGGAGGTTGCATGTTAGGACTGAAATACATTGGCAGATCTGGGGGAGAAGGACTGGTAATTACAGGTGAAGGTTCACTAGGGGTTTTAGGCCAGGGTCGAGGTGTATCAGCAGAGATGCATGGGAAAACTTCCACAGCACCTGCACATGCCAAGTTTCCCTCTAGCCAGGCATGTCACCCCCAGAGTTCCTGAGCAGTAATGTCAATTCATTGCTTTGTTACAACGGTTGGGGGGAATGGACGCATGACAATCTCTCCTATCTGTCTGCAGTGTTTCACTTGGCAGTAACCTGACACAGAAAGCTCCTTACTGCTGCTCCTAAATCAGTGGAGAGCTGCTGTCTTTCAGTTAAAGATGATCAGATATAATCTCTAAAGCAGGGCGGATGGGTGGTCATGTCAGAGGTGAGCTCTGTGCCTTGTTCAGCTGTAATCCTGCATCTGCAGCAGGCATGCACAGCCGTGGGCACTTAGCTGGGCCCAGGTTTTATTCCTAAAGACCACATGTCTTCTTGTATCCCTTATTCCACTTAACTCTGCTACTCAAACCTAAACGGACAAGAAGCAGCAATAGAGAGTGGAGTTATATTTATTCTGGGTTCCCACCCATCCAAAAGGCATTGTGAGGTAATACAGCTGGTGTGCTCTGGCACCCAGGAAATTCATCTTTAAAGGAAAGCCTCTTAACCATACCTCTCTCTGCAGTTCAGCTGATAGATTTACAAGCCCTGAATTCTTCTTATCCTAAACTTAATTCATTAACCCTCTCAGTCTCCTAAACACTGGGTTAGTATAGCATAAGTTCTTCTGTTTTAACTTGCACCAACAATTTGGCACAGCATCAAAGGGTGAGTCTGCCAACTATTATAAGAAATACACTACACACCTCTCTCCCCCTCCCACTTCTCCATATCGATACACGAATAACTGCTAACAGAAGAGGCTACTGCATATCTAAAACACACAGTGATCTGCATTCATGAGAAGCGTACCAGACTCCTCACAGCCTCTTCAGATTTCATCATTTCCACACAAGTTGTCCAACATGTATCCGTCTAGCAATTAGCTCTCCAAAAACAGAAACACGGTGGAAGAGTCTGCTGCACCAAGGAAGAGCAGTGCTAAATTAGAGCTGATAAACAATCCATTCTACTTTCACCATTTTCTCCTACGCTTCAGGAAAGGTCAGGAATATTTCTGTAGGGGAAAGCATGTCCTGGCTGGCTGAAGGGTGCTGACTACCAGTCTCAAATGCCTAATGCTACAGAACAAATAGGGTTCATTTAAAAATGAAAAAAGAAAAGGAGTACTTGTGGCACCTTAGAGACTAACCAATTTATTTGAGCATAAGCTTTCATGAGCTACAGCTCACTTCATCGGATGCATCACAAAAGCTTATGCTCAAATAAATTGGTTAGTCTCTAAGGTGCCACAAGTACTCCTTTTCTTTTTGCGAATACTGACTAACACGGCTGCTACTCTGAAATCTAAAAATGAAAGATATTCCTCTTTAAAATGATCAAATATGAGGGCTGAGTGGCTCAGTGGGTGAGCGTATCTGGCTGGCAATCCAGGAGAACTTCCTCAGTTTAGGTCAGTGCAAATGTCTCACTTTCACTCTTTGGAAATGCTGCAAAGCCCATCTTTATTCACAGGGCTTGGGGAGGGACGGTTGATGTTTGGGGGAGCTGGATTTGGGGGGTTAACTGGATAGTTCAATTAAATATATCGTTAGAATTAGTGTAGCGAATAGAATGGTTAAAATTTGAGCATTCGGTGCTTAAAAATAAGCAAAGTGTTTAACATTATGAGATTCTGTGCTGTAAAATCCAAATAAATGAAAGAATCTCTCCACCCACGTCCCACTTTTATACATGATGACAAATCACCACTCAAGCTGGCATGATTGGTTGTAAGAGGATCAGGGCTGGACCAGGAAGGATGCTCCAGCTGAATTTGAATTGCACTGGTAGAACAGTGCTGGGACAGCTCACCCAGTGCGTTTGGCTCAATCCCGTGATATTACTCACACTTCAATGCTAAGTTCACTCAAGTCATCCCCACCCCAACATTAAACTAAAGTCAATAGGTTACAGAGTACAAGCGTCACTATGAAAATTGAATCAATGGCACAATGTGCCATTCACAATTATTCTTCCCTAACTCAACGACATTCATTTGCAAGTAGAGTGATACCATGGCAATGGTGGCACTAGCTTGCACTGGGATGCCTCGCTCTGCAGAGCTAGACTCTGGACACGGAAGAGTTAAAAAAAACATTGCTGTTGAATTGAATGGTACAAGAGAGTTTATCCAGCTTTGCTCTGTTTCACCAGAGATAAACACAATCCCCTCTGCAACATTAATGCAGTCGTCCCCTTTGTCCATGTCTGCATATGGTAATACAATTGACAGGCAACACTACAGAGGTTCAGAGCACAACCAGAAAAAAGCCACACCAAGCTGCAGACTGCCAGCTTGCTCCCTTTCATTCACTGTACCTTTCCTGTCAGTCTCAGTCGCATGGACTAGCAAGATATCCCCGGATCCACCACGAACATCTGGCCCATCATCGCCCTGCAATGAGAAGAGAAACATGTTACACACAGGAGACTGAGCCCCCTTCAGCATGGCCTAATTCCTTAGTGCCTAAAATGCAGCACTAACCTGTACAGCCCGTCACATTCCTTGCAACTCTCACAGCAAAGTGTGAGCTGGGACAAGGTGTCGAGTACCAGGCCAATCCTGTGATCTAGTGGGAGCGTTCTGCCTGCCATACAGGGGGACTCAGTTTTGACCTGCAGTCTGGGTTACTCACTCCTTGGGCCAGGCTGGGAAGTGCAGCAAAACTAAATGCTTTGCCTGTGAGCAGACGGAAGAGAAATATTTTGTGCTGCTCACCGGTGATCACTCCAATGGCTATTAAGGAGCAGCAATAGCTCGTGATCATACATCAGAGGCAGTCTGTATGCATTATGATGCAAAGGGCGTAGAGTGAAAGCTGCACATTCAACCTTAACTTGGGCATTTCCTCACTTTTGAATATTTAACTGTGCAAACAGATGCTGTATTAATAATCTGGTGTGTTTAATTTTCCAGGTGTGCGTGGTGGGGAATGGGATTATAAAGGAAAGAGAAAAAGAGGGGAAAAACACATCTCCGAACTTTAAAGAAGGTGCTTCAGTCTCTAGAACGTCAAAGCTCGTTTAGTTTGAAAAAACTTCAAATAGAGCATGCAAATTCTATAATCTGGAATTATTTGGCTAGATGTCACCTGTCTGCTGCTATCTTTAACCAAGTCCATGTGCTGGGAATAGAACTCAGGTGTCCTAGCTTCCAGTCCCCTGCCTCACCACCATACCAAACATCCTCTCCCCCTGTTGTACGTGTAGAAGTAGCACACTACTAAACTTATATAAAACTACATAATTCTTAAGGGCTTTACATGGAATATTCCTGCAGGGAAGAGACTGGAATACTACCTGGCTCTCTTGGACTATTTCTTTGCCACTCCAGTATACACAGCACTGGAAATACTCCTGATTTACAGACATGGAGCAACTGTGCCTAAGATGTGATTTTTCAGGTAAACTTCTGGCAAGGCTTATGAAATACCACTTAAAGAATGAATAATAGCTTCCAGCTCTCCTGCAGATCTTGGCTGTCCAAACAACACTCCCGTAAGTGCCAGTATACAATGATATATTGTTTCTGTTTTCCAGAACGGCCCCCTGACAGTCTGAAAGCTCCAAAGGCCTTGTATATTCCCTTGAGCCCTGCATCAGAAATAGCTTAGTTCAGAATATCAGCAAGCAAGTGTAGATGTCTGTCAATGCACTCAGGCCAGAAACCAAGTTGTTTCTCAAGTGCAGGAACAGCTATTTTGCTGAGTAGTTTGCATCTCTGAAGCCATTTAACAATTTGGAAACTAAATGCACTTAGTGCAACTTCCTGCTGGAGACTAATCCATATGCTAAGCCTTCATTCACACTTACAAATACAGCAACTAATCACCCTGACTACACACCCATGTTTAATTACTGTATTTATCACAGGCTATGTGTACACCGAGCTGCAGTGCAGGTTATCGAGTTATGAAACGTACAGCGCACCAAAATGTTGCACTCGAACTGCCCCAGGTGGATGCTGCTGGCGTGGATGAAAAGGTACCTAGTTCGCATTAACATGGTACCTAGTTCATGTAAAATTAGTCCTCTTTCAAACAGGACTATGTTAATGCGAACTAGGTACCTTTTCATTCATGCCAGCAGCATCCACATGGGGCAGTTTGAATGCAACAGTTTGGTGCTCTCTGCAATTCATAACTCTATAGCGTGCACTGGGGCCCAGCATAGACAAGCCCTTGGAATCTCAGCTGTTGCATTTCGGATGCTGGTACAGGCTGAAGAGGTGGAAGACACAAGAACGTGCTGGTGTTCAATGAGACGGCCCGTGCTTTGTTAATGAACTCATGGTCTGATGCGGATGCTTCCTTTCCATGCTGGTGTCTCATCTGCTTTCAGCACAGTTTACACACAAAAAGCTGCAACTCGTTGCTTCTGCAAACCAGTTTTTCCTATTAGCTTGCACAGAGGCTGACTGTTTGATTCTCTTTCTCTGCACTCATGGTCAACCAGATTTCATTAAAGCACAAACCAAGGAGCATGAAAGTGACTCTTACAGGCACCTACCTCCTGCTTCAATGTCAGCCGAGCCATAATTTCATTGTGGTCAATCAGGGTCAGCTCATCTACCTCCTCCTCTAGCGATGATTCCAAAGCATCCGGTGACTTCTGCCGCCTGGAAGAGAAGCAAAAGACCATCAGGATCATTAATCATATAGATGGCGAAGCAGAGAGCCAGGCCACATTGAGAGCACAGTGTCCAGGCCTTCATTAAATGGCCCAGAGAATACAGGAAGTCCGATACTCCCAAAGTCAGGGAAACCCCCTGCAAACAAATCTGAGTGTCGGATACTAATACTATGGCTTTTTGCATCCCTGGGAAAGGAGAAAGACCGAGGCTGATAAATGAAACTTTCAGGAACAGAGCACTTGTCCAGCCGGATTTCTGGCTATTAAATAGAATTAAACTACAGCATGCATGACTGCACACTTCAGCGTCTCCATGCACTGTCTGCCACATCATCCTTCATGTTATTACAGCACGAGAACCAGGAAGCCAAGTGATTCTGCAAACTTATGGATGTGGGAAAATAGACTGTCATGGCTGGAGTATCTCTTTAAATTAGTTCATAATCTGTTTTGCTGGCAGAGGGCTGAGACAACAAGCTCTCTCTCAGTTGGAAGACATGACAGAGGTTCTAACGGTTTCTCTTCCTGTGTTATACAGCTGCCTCCCTAGCTCCAAGGGGAGGTGCTCTTGTTGTATCTTGTACAGATTCCCCCTGCCTGGCTTCCTATAATACTATGTGAAAATCCTCCAAAGCCACCCCTACCGCAGTGTCTGACCACCATGGAGCAGTCTATATTTTCATCAGACACTAAGCTTAGTATGAGAATTGTTGTGTCGCTTCCTTCATTGCAATGATTAAAACCCTTAAAGCAACTGTCAACTTCATTGGGACAGAGACAAAAATTACTGTGTGTGTGTTGTACCAACATGCATTGCCTCTTTGTTTATTTAGAACAAGGATTTCAAAATAACGCAGAGCCTGGAAGGGATATAAACCCTCTTGCTTTCGGGTATGAGCTAATCTCTAACTAACAAGGTCAGGAAGAAACTTGCTTTGGGTAGGTAATTCTGTAACTGCCTAATACAGGGTTTCTTGCACCTTTTCTCAGAAGTAGCTGGGACTGGGCACTGTCAGAGACAGGATACAGGATTGGGCTGAGTGTCTGATCCAGCACAGCTGCTCCTACGTAGTGGCTGCATCAAGCACTGTGGGTTTGTTAAATCACCCTGCGCAGCCTGGATTTTCCTTGTTAGGTGGGATCTGTTTCTCATGAGACTGTCTAATTTAATGGGCTAAAAATCTTGACAATATAAAGTTTTCTGAAGGCAGAACATGACACGCGTGGCTTGTTTGGCAGTGGGTAGGACTAAAATAGCCCTGCTCAGGCATTGCTGTTTTGTGAGGCAGGGGGAACTGCAAGTTCAGGTCAGGCCCACCTCTCACCACCATCTCTGCTTTCTTTCCCAGTGGTGCTGCTATGCGAACTGGAGTCTTTGGGGTGGCCGTCTTTGATGGCGGGAGATTCCTATAAAAGAAAGAAGCTTTTGATCATTACATGGGATCCTGCAACCACTGGTCATCCCACACTCACAACCTGGCTGCCTCTAAATGGCCCTTTACTGTAAATTCCTATGGAGGGATTAAAGATTGATGCAAGTTAATGCCAAATGCCAGGAAAAAACAGATGTTAATTAGACAGAAAATTTGGGAGCATCTCTGGAGACTTTAATGTAATTATTTTGGTTTACTTTTAAGGTTGTGAAATTATGCTGATAGTTACAAATCACAAGTCAGCTGTTGACCTGGATCTTGAACTTCCCCCCCACACTTTTTCAAAAGACCTTGCATTTGAAATGTACTTCCCTTCTACTGAATTAAATGCACTCTGCAAGACAGCTCTAAACTTTTCACTGCAACTCCTCTTCCTCTTCTAATTCCTTCCTAGTTATAGCCCCCAAAAGTCCCACTTGTCATAATGTGTGGATGTAAACTACCTTCCCTCCCTCATCTCTCCCATCAGAGGAGGTTATGCAATGATGCTCAACTGCTGTGGAAATGATGCTAATGTTAAAAAAAAAAAAAAAAGAGCAATCTGAACATAAGGCATATAATAGCAGGCATACAGTTCAAAGCAAATAAAGATACACCTTAAATTAGCCATTTATTAAGGAGGACAATAGCTATGAAAGGTAAATGGGATTATTAACTTTACAGTGCTGTAGCTGAGAGCTATTTAGCACTATGCTGAGTGATCCTTGGAGGTTCAACGTATCAACCTGAGAGGATTCAAAACACCTTTCTATCAGAATCACCCTAGAAATTTTACGGTCAAGCCTGGGATTTTTATGTATCTGCAAAGTTGTGCTTAGTTACATATAGCGAGAAATGTTATAAAGTCTTATTTCACTGTTAAGAACTAGCTGGATGATACGAACGAGGAGCGGGAATTGCCGGATTGTCAGAGGTGTAGACAGAAGGGAAATGGTAGGAGCCTCATTACTTGAGATATTTAAAACTAGACAGGAATCAGCGCTAGATCGTGTACTCCAGAGAACGATCCCACCTACGCAGAGGAGTGGACAAGACAGAATCTCGCAGATCTTTGCCTTCGCTATTTTCGACAATGTAACAGGAAGATGATCAGTGGCACCAGAACGCTTTTTATAGTGGGGGTGCTGCGTCCCCCCTGACCCCTGTCCAGGCCCCCCCAGAGCGGACTCTGGGAATGGGGGGACCTGGACAAGGGTAAGGGGGCTGAGGCTGGCAGCCGGGACCCCGGGCACAGGGCCATGAGCGGAGCCCCATGCGAAACCTGAGGGTTCTGCAGCACCCCCCACGCCTATAAAGATGATACCCCCGTGATGTGATTTACCCTGTCTCTTGCAGGAAACAGCTAAGATGAGCCCTGTGCAGAGGAGGAGGAAAGGGTGAATAGACTATATCAATCACTTACTTTATGTCCCATGGGTGATGAAAAAAGATGGCATTTTATAAACACAAGACTTGATTTTAAAGAAGCCAAAGCAGTTAAGAATATTAGTAAAGAACTGGCACTGCCAAAGATGCAGCACAAGTCAAGGCTTGTACCTTTCCAGAAAAAAAACCACCAGAAAACCCAACCCTCGTGCACACAGCCCTAAACAAACGGCAGAGCACGCTGAAGCAGCATTAAAGGAAAAGCAACCACTATGTTCTTAAAAACATTCGCCCAAAATCTCTGAAGCCAAGCAAGCACCATCTGCTCTCCATCCACATTGAGATTCCCCTCTAGAGAGGAAACCAAAACAGACAAGCAGAATGGCCCACCATTAAAGCATTACATTCAGCAAAACACAGAAGCACCACAATATGCAGGAGAGACTTATAAAAAGCATGTTATGCTTTGCATGAACTCAGCATGCACCAAGCAGCCCCTTCCCGTTTACTTACTCCTTCAGAGTGAGGGAGTTCCCCGTTGCTTTGGCCAGAGGAATACAGATTGACGTATTCACCCTCACCAGCCTCCTCGCTGGCGTTTTCACTCTATGGGAGACAGGATGAAAGGAAATGTGTCACGGTGCCCCCGCGCCCAGCACTTAACCCTAACAATGTGTGCAAGTGAACGTGCCTGGCCCAGGCCCTGGCAAGAAATCTCTCCCCACCCACTGGCACTAAGGCTGGGAACCTTTCCTCTGGCGCTGATGGAAGGCTGCCACCACTTTCTTCTGGCTCTGTACTTTCACTGAGATAATCGCTATTTCCCAATTCACAAGGTCTATCCAGAAGGCCAAGAGGTATGGCAATCAGCAGCAGGAGAGCAGTGCAGATTGGTTTGAGAGAGCTACCATGGAAGCCAACTGTTGGAGATCACAGTGTAGCCAAATGCAGACTTCAAAAAATTACAGATGCTGAACATTTATAGTTTAAAACAAAACCACCACAATGGGACCTAGTACACACTCTATGGCCTGCCACAGTAATCATGGCTTGACTTGCAGTGTAGATAAGACCAGACTGCATTCCCAAAGCATGCTATATAGCATAGGATTTTAGCATAGCTTGGAAATGTCATTGAAAACACAGCTCAGACCATACCTATGAATGCAAGACAAAAACCACACTGGGAGGTCGGGTGGGGACTGTGTTGTAGGAAGGTCCCACAACAAGGAAGATGCAACAGTGTAGTTAGTTAGGAGTGAAGAATCCAAAAATCAGTTTCTCCTTTGCTTACTTGACAAGCCCTGAATTTAGGAAGGTTCTCCCCCTACAGTCAGACCACAAAACCAGTAAAAAGAACAGGAGGACTTGTGGCACCTTAGAGACTAACAAATTTATTTGAGCATAAGCAAACCAGTAAAGTGCCTGATCTCAGCTTTTCTGTGGGAAACAGAGACTCTTGAATTCTAGTCTTTACAGGCAAGTGAAAGAGGAACTGCTTAGTTTAAAAATGTAGCTGCCACGCACAAGCCTCCACATCTGTTTTATTAACAGATCTGGAACCTTAAACTAGCGTTGCCAAAACAGATACCGTTCTCCAAACAGATCATCAGGCTAACACCTCTGGCTGAGCCAACCAGTGCCTGATGCTGCCCATTCAACTGTGTGCACTCTAACCAGCTATGAAGCTCAAGCTGCTTGCAGTCAGAAGGGGGTTTGGAGAAGCCCCCAAATCTGTTGCAGATTAGAGAGGACAGTAAGCAGTTATAACGCACTGAGGCCCAGTCCAGAGGCTCATCATTAAGGCAGGGGTGGAGAGCCTAGAGTAGCAGTCACAAAAGCCTGAAGTTCTCACAACCAGAGTGCGTATGAACCAGGGGTCAAGAACTACTGTGTTAAACAGATTTATGTTAAAAAGCTCTGCCTCTCCTTTCTTCAAACTCACACCACGATGCTCCGAGGCAGCTACAGCTATTTCTTTACCTCTCTCTTTCACCACCAGTTTAACATTTAGGGAGAGTTTCCAACCTGCCTGTTTCTCTCATTACCTGTGACCTTCACTTTTATATCAAACGATCTCTCTGCCCACACACAAAGAAATAACTTTAGCTCACACCTGGGTTAAGGTAAAATGTGTATTAAAACAAGTGACAGTTCTTTAAAAACACATCCTTGCGTTAAGGTGCATTATCTCTTTGGATATTCTCACCGAAGATGTCTGGAGAGAATCAGTGAAAGAGGTTTCAGAAGGAAGGCAGACAGGAGCATTCCCGTTAAAGCTGCTCTCCTGAGAAGAGGAGTTTGGCACATCCACAGTGCTTGGTGACTGGCTGGCTGTGGTTGGCACGGCTAGGTCAGAGCTCTGAGATTGATGGACAAGTGGAAAAGGCGGGGTGGAAGAGGAAGAGGAGGTAGAAGAAAGAAAAGGAGGAATGGAAGCTTGGTTGTGAGGCACAAAATCCTGTGAGTAGGACCTAAACACAGATTTGTACTACAGGATGCAAAATGAACAACATAAAAACAAGGAGGATGGGAAAAAGAGACAGACAAAAGAAAAAGTAATTAGATTAATAGTAGTTTAGCAGTGACAGCACAAGGTATTTCTAACAAAGGCATCTCTTTGTTGAGAGGCAAAACTAAACGGAGACAGCATTATTTTATCATCCACATAGGAGAGCTGGAATCACTAAGTGGGATATCTGCCAGGTTTTCTCTAGGTGAGGCATGTTCCTTTTAGATTAGCAGGCTGCTCATCTTACTGAAGACAGGGAAAGGGGACAAATGGAGGTCTTCGGTCATTGGTGGAAGGGAGATTCTGGCTATTTTTGTACAAATAATGACAAAAGCTGCACCCTGCCAATCATGTGAGCTGGTGAAGAGAGACACAGGCATACAGATACCATGATGAGGAGAGAGGTATAAATACCTAGACAGAGAGAAGTATTCTATGTGTATATTACTTTTCCAATGGGTTTACATGGGACATATACTTAAGAGGCTGTTTGCTGCAACCATATAATTTAACAGCTATTGTGAAAATTCTGCTCCGTAGATCTAGAACCATGCAGAACACAGAGGAGAATGTCTAAATATTGTCTTCAAAGTTATGCTGAAAGATAGGTTAAGTTACAATCACAGATGTCATTATTCCTTTCCACTTGAGAAGTACTAATTGCTCTGAGGAGTAATGAACTCTACATTAAAACCAACCTCTCATTCAGTGGCTCTCAGAGAGTCTACTGGGGACGAGATGAAAGGAAATACACAGTCTACGTGAAACTCTATTGTGCCACACGTCCTTGCTTTCAGACTCTTACCCAGACAGTACTGAATGGGAGTAAGGTGCAGGGAGTACGCCATGCCAAGAGAGTTACAAGAAAACCCTCACATATCACGACCTTTGTTACTGGTGAGGAGTGCAGTCAGGATGACTCAAAAGCAGGAATTTAAATAATGAGGCAAATGAGGCTAAATCTGATGGTTACGGGTGTATTTTAAAATATGCACAGGAACGTAGCCAGGAAGCCTGAAGGAAGAATCAAGTCATCCAAAAAGCTTGGGGGAAGCTGTTGTACATGTTGCTGACAATGGACTTGAATGCACTGCATAAGCAGATTTCAGAGTAGCAGCCGTCTTAGTCTGCATTCGCAAAAAGAAAAGGAGGACTTGTGGCACCTTAGAGACAAACCAATTTATTTGAGCATAAGCTTTCGTGAGCTACAGCTCACTCTGATGAAGTGAGCTGTAGCTCATGAAAGCTTATGCTCAAATGAATTGGTTAGTCTCTAAGGTGCCACAAGTACTCCTTTTCTTTTTGCATAAGCAGAGTGCTTTGTTACGATTTTCTAGAAGTGCAAATACTGGTTCCTGAAACCAGGCTGGATAGAAATGCTGCTACACTACGAGAAAGGGGCCAGGGGGAGTGATCTCTCAAAAATTTAAACCAAGCTTTTTTCACGATCAGAATTTCAACAGCCCACCTCAGTGCTTAATAGATGATGCGTGAACAGATCATAAAAACAAAGTCCATCACCTGAAGCAGGGTGATAGCATTTGGATGTGTATGTTTCAGTCCTTAGCTTTATTTTTCATCTTGGAAACATTTAAATGTACAATGGCAGTAAATTCTAAACCAAGGAGAAATCAAGACATGCCTCAGACCAGGGCCTGAGTATTAAAGCTTTACCACTACAAAGTGATAATGAAACAAAATGAAAAGGTCAGTAGCTAGATTTTACCTTACTCCTTGAGTAGTTTCTCCTTCTTGTCTTGTGTGTGGAGCCTGAGCTAGTCTCTGTGTTTCCAGAGCCTAGACTGAATCGCAAGACACCACAGACAGGAATAGAGGGGGAGTGCTTTGGAAATAGAGTTAAAAAGACTAGACCAAAAAAAAAAAAATACAAAAGCAAATCCTTCCCACATGCATGTAGCTAAGAGGAGTCCAGCTCCAGGGCCTGCTCTTCTCCCTTCCTACCCATTTCTTTACAAATGTCAACTTTTGGTGTGTCCTTAGCAACGCTGACAGGTCTAATCTCCATATTTACTTTCATCTGTCTGCATAAAGGCTCCACTTTTATTCATTTTCACTTGCCTGGCACAAAACGCTAAATCCCTAGGAAGCCTCCAGGCTCATGACATCATTCTGGCTCAGCAGATTGATTCTGCCTGCCCTGTCCTCCTGATATTTCATGATCTCACTGGTGTTAGCATTCTGATAATGCCACATGCTCCAGGCTAGTCTTCAATTAGGAAGGGGAGCAATGTGAATGGGGAACGTGGACTAGCTACCAAATACCCACAATGAAAGGCAGCTCAGCTGCACTTTTAACACTGTGATCATAACAATGGAATTTCTCTGCTCCAATTAAAGCAAATCTTCATCCCAACCATGACCTGTGTCCCAACTAACCCATCTTTATCCTCCTAGGGAGCCTTCCTCAGGATGGACTTCCTGCTGCTGCAGGGGACAGGAGACTTATACACAATACAATATATATAACTTTGCACTTACATAGTACATTTCATCTGAGGATCTCAAAGTGCTTTGCAAAAGGCAGCTATTATCTCTCATTAAACAGACTGGGAAACTGAGCACAAAGAGGACCTAAATGGCTTGACCACAGAGAAAGTTAGCAGTAGGGTTGGGAGTAGAAGCCAGGCCTCCTGACCTTCAATTGCCCTGCTCTAATTACTAGACAATGCTGAACTCAAAATCAGACTCATTTATTTCTATAGCAGAGGGGGTTTATGAACTATCATTTCATCTTTGGAGATGAGCTTCAGAGTTGATTTAGGTCGTAAGTGTAAGGAAATTGGTAGCACAAATCTAATCCATTTTGGACAGAGCAAAACATTCATAGTACAGTACCGGCCCCGCGCCAACCGGACTATAAACCGGAATTTCAATGCAGATCAGAAATGCCAGTTTATAGAGCTTTCTGGTTGGTGAAGTGTTGGATAAAACAGCTTTTACCGTACTTGACAAAACTGGCAGGTTTCCCTTAGGCCTGGGCTAAGTCTACCACAGTGTTTCTCAACCTTTTTGATATGAGGGATCGGCTTGCTGCCTTCCTAAACAGCGTCAGGGAGCGCTCAGGGTCCAGGGCTGGCCCACAGACTGGTCATTGAGAACCACTGCTCTAGAGGATCAGTGTGCTGCACCGAGGCAGGCGGAACTGGTAGATGTCGAGGGTTGAGAATGAGGCATACTATGAGGGCTTGTGAAGGAAGCTTGCACAGTGTCTGTCTCAACTGGTTTAAGACAGATATTAGTTTCAATTCAAAAGCACTTTAGTGCCCAAATATACATTAGATTCAAAAATTGGGATGGATATGGGTTAATTAATACAGACCAAGTTCTGTACTTAATAGGTCTCTCTTCTCTGTCCTCCATAGCCCCGTAAAACGTATCTCGGGGTTTGTAGATGTTACTGTAAAACATGGTATCCAAGAAACACACAAAATCTATTATTACATGATCTTTACAGGATACAAACAAGAACTCAGCTTGTTGCTATGAAGGAAGCAGTGCAGGGGACCCTCTGTAGGCTGCCATTAATTAACCTTGCCTAACAATTTTGGGATACTGGGTCTTTTACAAAACAATCCAGCAAGGCCCCTCCTTTTTGCTACATTTCAGCCTGCCTGTGAGCAGCTCTGGAATTCAAACTATGCAGTCATGCTGGGACAAGAGCCAAGCATGAAGCGTACTTTTAAAGGGGGAAAACACCCAGTGTTTGAATTACTGTTCCATATGGTTCCCATTTCTGCTAATCTCCAGCCTAGCACACAGCTGCAGCATGGGCTGCTACAATGACTTCAACAGGGTCTGAGCACTAGAGATTTCTCCTAGAAACACGGCTGCTCTTTTAAAACCATACTGACTGGGAGTGGGGGGAGAGGAGAGTCCGTTCACTCACCAGAATTGCAACAACAACAACAAAAACAACAAAAATCACAGCTGAGAGTTCATCTTGGAAACTGGTTAGGGCTGGTTGTTCTTCCCATTTCTGAGAGGCTTCTGCAGGGTCAGAAAGACTTTGGCTCTGGATGCATTGAGACAGACTCAAACTCCACAGCTTTGCTTGCTTTTAAGCTGAATACTTCCAAATAATCTTCAGGGAAGCCAGAAAGCATGCAGTGTGCACCCTGAGCCTTTGGGAAGAGCATTTAACTCTCCCCAAACTCATACCATGCTAATGCCAGGCTGCCTGAGACTAGTACTGCTCCAGCACAGCCTCCCAAGAGATGCTGCCAACTACCAGCACTAGAAGAGTTAGCACCAATGTGCAACTCTACCGTTATTCCCTAAAATGAAGTTCCGGCCCAGGTTTATTTGCGTCTCTCTCCTCACTAGGCATGGATGGGTTGCTACAGAAAGCCAACACAAGTGAAGTCCTACATACATTCACATGTATATTCAGAAATTGTTTTGGGGAGGCAGTTTAATATTTCTGTGGTCCTCAATTAAATTAGGCCAGAGAAGACTATGACGTGCTGTGCATAACACAGGTATAAGGAATCCCTTCTCCCCCACCTGTCAGTGCATTCATGTATCATCTGCCATTCTGGAAGCACTACAATGAGCACTGGGTTTGAGACAGGAGTGGTCTTATCTCACAAGGACAATAGGGAGCAAGCTTGCCCACACCTGAAAGCTTACCTGACACTAAAATCATTTCGACTCAGTGTCTTGTTTTTTGTGGCAGGACTTCAGGAATTGCATCACTGAATATTTCCAACTGTTTGCGTCGATTTTTGTCCGGGCTGCAGAAGGGACTGGGGGACACCACTGTTAAAACCACATCTTTACACCATTAATCTCCTCAGAGTCTCAGGGTGTCCCAGTGGACAGGGCGGCTATAAACATTACCTTGGATTAGCTGGCAGCAGATGAACCCACTATGCATGTATTGCAGGTGTGATGTTGCTCTACTCCTACTGGGGAGGTGTGAGTACACACAGCAGCCAGGACAGGGTGTTTACAGGTCCCTGTTAATTGACGCTGAGATGTAGTCATCTACATCATAAATCCAGAGCTGGACTCAATTAATCGGCTGACAGAGCATTTACAGCATCAGTAGTCACACACACTGTTCGCCTTCCCAGCAACAGCCTTGTTAGCAACCCAGCTGAGTTCCCTTGCAAGTTTATCCCGACTCCGCTCTACACCCACCAGGTCAGCCAGAGCCCGGTATTTTTAAAATATGAAGCTGTTACAGATCTTCTGATCCTCTCTGCTACGGCTAGTTCCAGACTGCACCGACTATTAGCTAGAACTGGACACCCAGCTTCCACGGCAGCCCCCCATGTTTAAAGAGCAATGGGCCTTATACAAGGCTGCTGTGCCCTAGATTGCAAACGCACAGCGAAATACTGGAAAGAACTTCTTATCTCCCGCGGCAATACCGGAGCTCCAGTTAATCTTGGTAATGAGGACGGAAATGCTCCAACAGTGAATGGTTCCAAACTCTGCCACGAGCAAGGCAGTGGCCCCTTCTGCTTGAACATGTCTCCGCACAGCCTCTGCCCTGGCCACACAACTCACCTCACTCTTTTTAAATGCTGAGTAGTGTAGCAGATGAATGGCCCAAGTTTTTTATTCCCCTGTGTGGGTGGCCTCCATGCTAAATTGAGAGAGAACACACAAAAGCAAAGCTCTGCTTATCTAGAGCTGGGTTTCTAATATCTCCACAAGGAAAATATGGGATAAATAAAAACATTTATAGGCCCCACTGACAGTGCTACAATCCTGGCTTCTCTTTGTAAGCCTCAGCAGCAGTGCTATGGTGCTGGTTTCTCTTTGCAAACGCCATCAGCAGCGCTAATTTCACTTTCTTCTGAAGCTATGAGAACACAATCTGATGCACAGACACAGCATTAATGGTTGCAATGTAAATACCACCACCAGACACAGCACATAGCTTTTTACAAGGCAGAGCTTGAGGCCTCTGCACAGGAGAGGCAGAAATACGACTTCTAGAGTGGAATGGAGTTTATATAGCAAAAGAGGGCTGCACTTAACTATATCTGCTGAGCAAGAGGTATGATTCCAATTTTATGCACAAAACTAAGCCACTGGCGGACGTGGTTTTCACAGGCAAGACTCAGTGATGCCAGTATATCACAGCACTATTAATACCATCATGCAATCCTGCTGTGGAAATACATATAAAAGCAGAAGGGAAACAAAACAGGAAAAGCAAAACAATGCTGAGAGATTGACAGGTGATTGCACGCATGCAGATCTTTTTTCAAAGTAATGAGTCAAATCCCGTTTAAGTCACAAGTGAATTGAACATGATCTAATTCTAGTCCCCAACAGATAATTTTTTGCATCACTGAATCACCATATCACTCTGCACAACTGGCAGTCTCCGCTCAGGACTCAAGTAGCGGGGAGTGTTGTAGATCAGAACTGAGCGCTATGAGCAGAAGCAATGGGAGGAGCAGGGGAGAAATGTACACTGGATACGCCTGACTCTAAACACTCATAGCTGAGCATACAAGAACACTAAAGAAAAAAAAAAATCAGCTGTTGAGAATTTTCTGTGATCTTGCTCAATTCACCAAAGAACTTCTAGAAGTAGTGACAGCTGAGTACTGAACTGCAGCGTTTCCATAGGGAAACTATTTGCACTGTCTGCAAGAGTTGAGAAGCCAGTTCAGTTTCTAGAAAGGTATTTGAACTTTTCTCACTTTTAAAAACAATTTGAGAGAGACATGTAATTTCTCCATAGTCAAGGATGAAGACAGTTTTCCATTAGATGTACATACAAGTACAAGTTTGCTGAACCTGCTGCAATTGCAAACAGACACTTGAGTAAGGAAAAATTACCCAGTGGTAATTGGATTTGTTTGAAACCTTCCTGCACTGTTCAATGGAAAACACGCTGACACACAGTGGTGTACCTTGTGTCTCCGTTGATTTCTGATATGCTCACCATTAGTGCTCCTATGCATCATTCTCCAGCGGCCAGGAAGCAATGAGGCTTGAAGTCTGCCATTCAAGACACCAGCCCACCCACTTCCAGAATCAACCAAAGAGATGCTGAAACAAAGGACAATACCCACCTCTACAAGAGTGAAGGAGGGTGAACTGCAGGAGGAAGGAAAACTACAGCAATTACTAATTTCCTATTGTACACCTCCTTTTCTACCATCTCGCAACAGAAAACAGCCCAAAAACAAGAGATGGGATTCCTTAACAAGACATTAACCAAACAATCTAGTTGAGACTAGTCCCACCAATGCGACTTGTGACCGTGACTCTCCAAAGTGTGGGTAAGACTGTGCAGCAGATCCTTATAATATCAACCCATATTACAAACAGCACCTCTGTGGGTGGAAGGTCAGACCTGAACCAGAATTGGTGGAAAAAAGACTTGATCCACTCTGGATCTGCCTCTATCCAATAAGAGCCATTACCCCTGCCACAAATTCCTGCAAAGAGGGGCAAAAACAATGATAGCAGATTTTAACCCAACAATGGAAAAAATCAGGCCTCTGGAAAACTGTTTCCCTATGGAACACATTAAAAAGTATAACAGAAAGGGAGAAAAACCCTCAAATTCTCTGAGGCCCCAACTAACGTGAGAGCTGGAACTGAAGGGAATTCTTCCCTCCCCTAGCAATGCTTCGAAATGGGGAACCCCTGGCCAGTTCAAACATACAGCTTCGGTGCTGCTCAGGTAAAAGGGAACTAACTCTCACCCCAGTCACCACAAAATCTTCATTAGTCTGGCTGTAAAAGAAAAAGCCCCTTCAAGCTGTAGCCTCCCCATCGTTCCCAGACAGCCAGAATACTGGTTACCAAAGGGCTCACAGGCTGATCTGCACGCCTCCAAAGAAAACCAAAATCCAAACTCTAATAGAAACTAGGAGAGGTCCAGCGGGTTCCTTCAAACACTATAAAACCACCAAAGAAAAAGCAGCCCTTCCTACAAATACGTGGACCACCACTTCCTGCAAGAGAAAGGTCAGCATTCTCACTGACTTATGGTCTTGGCCCTGCTCTGGGGACTGTCAAATAGACCAGAGTAAAGGCTGGGCCTTAGCCTCTGGTGAAAAAGCAATGCAAAAAATGCCACCATCAGTCAGTCAGTCACAGCATGCTCCTCAAGGAAGTTATCCCTCTCCACCAAACACCCAGGGGTCTACTGGAGAGGTACTTGTCAGAGGTCTAGGATGCCCCCTGCAAAAGTGTTGGGGGCAGGCACAAAGGTGTTGGGACAGAAAAAAATCCCCAGACACAAAAGAGGTGGCTTCCCTTTCTTGTGAACAAAGCCCCAGCTCTGGGAGACATCTGCCCTGCTAATTGGTACTGTTTTGGGAGGCTGCAGGCAAGCGAGCATTGGTACAATGAACAGGCATATCATGTAGCTGAGGTGAAGCAGGAGAAGAGATCCAGAAAGCAAGCTGCCGTGAAACTTACAAAGGGGAAGGGCTAATGAAACCCCAAAGGCTTTTATGGAGGAAGGGAAAAGGGAGACTACAGCATAGCATTCCTCACAATCACAACCAACCAGCCTGACCCTGAAACAGCAGGGCATCCCGACCCTGCCTAAAGTGCTTACCTGAAGGGTCTGTGTTTGCAAGCCAACTTTCCTTACCATGGTGGGACCCCAAATCATGCAGCCCTGGTGAAAGTGGGAGGAGAACAGGAAAAGGAGGGCAGGGGGGAAAGACAGCTGTCACAGAGGAAAGAAGAAAAAGGTTCCATGGTCTGCCTGACAGGTAGAGTACCACTCTCTCCATCAGCAGCTAGGGCTGATCCTGACTAGGGTCAGGATAGAAGCTCAGACACAGACATCAGTGGAAGCCTGTGGCTCAGACGTGACCCCTCCCTGTACAGCTGAGAAAAGGTTTCAGAAGCTTTGTCCATTTTCCCCTAATGCATTTCAACATCTGCTCCATCTGCAATCAAATGCTGACGTGGAACCAGGTCCAGGAGCAGGGAAGACAGCTGGCTAGATGGTGTGGCTCAGACACCTGTTTGGGTGTCCATTGCTTTCTCCTCCTTTTCTGTTTATCAGATGAGAAATAGCCGTGAACAAAGAGGAGGGTGATTAGAGCTAGGGAGTCCAAGTGCACTCCTTGCTTCCAGGTTAAGGCGCCTCAGTCACAGGAGGAAGTGGATAGGTGCTGATGCCTTTATAATGGCCATGAATAAGGATTCTGCTCTGTCAAGACATTGTCTCTGTAGGTTTCAGGATGAAGCGAGGTCCCATCCCTGAAAGAGACTCTACAGGATCCACTTTTCTTTAGTAACAGAGGATGAATTTAGACAGGGTTAGCAGTGAGACAGCACCGTCGGTGAAGAGATGGAAGCACCACACAGGAACACTGAGTGAAGTCAAACCTTCACTTGTCTGACATCTGTTCTGCTGAACTCACGGTGAATCAGGCTGCTCACCCAAAGGAACCGAGTGAAAGAGAGACAGGGGCAGCAATGGCCCTCAGGCATACCCTATCTCTAGGCTTACACCACCACTGCCCTTACTTTCCTAAAGCAAAGATTCAATCTGGGTGTTAGGTCAGTTCTTGGGCTCTTACGGTTCTTGTCTAGCCTCCCATTCTGGAATGTCATTTTCACCATACAATGTCCAGTCTCCTTCAGTGCATTTGCACAATCATGTTGAAGGCAAACAGCCTTTTATGCCAGATCGTTCATAAGGACGATACAAACAGAACCCACATCTGCATAATGCTACCAGGGCTGCAAGTCATAAGAGCAGGCTTCCACTTGCACAAATGGGCATTGGTTTGTCTCTCCAAGACAGAATAAAAAGACCCAAACCTATTATCCAAACTCTCTGAAAAGCACACTCGCAGAAAAGCTCACAGTAAAAAATGCTCCCCTTATGAGATTAAGTGGGAAGGATTAGGCCCAGACAGAAGCATAGCAAGAAATTCAGCCATCCAGAATGGAAAAGAGGAACCACTCGAGGTGTTTGTACAGCAGAGTAACAGGGTCAGAATGAAGAATGGCTCGTGGAAGAGAAGTGGTGAGTGCACATGTGACTGGTTACAGAGGAGACAATGAGGATTTCAAACCGGGAACCTGCGTTAAGGGGAAAAGTCCGCTATTAACTAAAAAAAGGGGATTTTCATAAAGAAAATGGCTGAAAGAGGTATTTTTAGACTGGGAAAAGGACTAATGGACAGGATTGCTATGCTTAGAGGAGTTGGTACAGTGATGCCAAGCCTTTATTTAGCAAGAGACCAAGCTATTCAAAACCAGTTAGGCAGCACAGAAAAGCAATTCCTTCATGTGGAGCTCCAAGGCCCATGAACTCAAGGTGTATCTGACTCCCGGGATAGCGGATGATGAGATCTGCAGCTTTCGTGCGGCCTTGCAGCTAAACCTTACAGATTTGTACAGGGATGTGTATTCCCTTTGGATTTGCATCCTCCCTTCCTTTCCCAGGCACAGACACATGAAGAGAAAAACTGCTAACCAAGGCAACTCTTCAAGGATGGCCTGGGCAGGGAGATTGTGATTAATTGCTCACATACTGCTAACGGGCAGCCGTTTAATTTCTTTATTAGGTTTGACATCCTGGTATTGATTTAAGAAGGCTTTGCTTCATGTATAGAACAGATAAAGATTAATGTAGGGGATGGATCATTTTAAAGGACTTGATAATCAGCACTGACTATTTGGTACATAGGAAGCTGATTCTTTAGTTGTCCTGTGTGTGAAAGGTTTGCTGTCCCAAGCATTAAATCCCTGCTGAGACTGGTGGGCAGCCAAGGCTTAATTCTTTAACAGGTTTATTGTTTTTCCAAGTGTTCTTTTAAGTGGACTTGCTGTGGCTAAACAGAGGAAGAAGGAGGGCAACAGGATGGCAGAGTGAGCAGAACAGGGCAATTCACTTGAAAATATTACTACCACAGTTCACATTCCTCACAGGAAAATACATGGAAAGGAAGGACTGTAGAAGTCCCCTTAGTCAATGTCCATAAACAGATTAACAGAAGGTTTCTAGCACTTCTGTGTCCCCAACGAAGGGTGTTATCCTGGTAATGATCCAATTCTCTACAACTGTTTCACGTCTTCTCTTATTAGGGGCATGAAAAACCATGAATGTGAAAATCTGTGCATTGGTGTAAACCACCCTTGCGATATTCACGCGGGACTGCTGTGAAGTACGTAAAGACATTGATTTTGTAGCTCAGAGACTAAGAGGCACTCAAAATTAAGATCTCATTTCTCCCTGAAAACTTTGTACCCTCTACAGCCACGAGCAACAACTAAGATTACTACAATTCACAGGCACTAGTGAGAAAAAAAGGTGATATTCTGCCTTTGACAGCACTTTGTGTATAGTCAGTTTCACGGTTTCCCCTGATCTAGCTAGTTAGTTTCTTCCTTACTGAAAAAACCCTTAAAATCACCAACAGGGGAGCAGAAAAACCCTTAAAATTAACATCAAGTTAACAGTGTCCATTTAAGGTCAACTAAGATGGTTTTAAAAATAAAACGAACTGTTTATATTTTAAAATCGTTAACCAATCATATGTATAGACTTAAAATTGCTAAAAAGAAGTCCATTTTAAAAGTAAACTGTAAGGATTTTTACCTGTCAAGATCAGGTCTTACAGTGCTGTGTTTTGCCTACAAGAGTCAATTCAAACAGAAAGCAGTGCAGGGTTAAAACACAGGACTACAAGTCAGAACTTGTAGGTTCTGTTCCTGGCTCTGCCACTTGCTCACTGTCTGACTTAAGAACACAAGAATGGCCCTACTAGTTCAGACCAAAGGTCCATCTAGCCCAGTATCTTGTCTTCTGACAGTGGCCAGTGCCAGGTGCCCCAGAGGGAATGAACAGGACAGGTAATCACTGAGTGATCCATCCCATGTCACTCATTCCCAGCTTCTGGCAAACAGAGGTTAGGGACACCATCCCTGCCCATCCTGGCTAATAGCCATTGATAGACCTATCCTCTATGAATTTATCTAGTTCTTTTTTGAACCCTGTTATGGTCTTGACCTTCACAACATCCCCGGCAAGGAGTTCCACAGTTTGATGGTACGTTGTGTGAAGAAATACTTCCTTTTATTTGTTTTAAACCTAAAACTGCTGCCTAATAATTTCATTTGGTGACCCCTAGTTCTTGTGTTATGAGAAGTAGTAAACACTTCCTTATCTACTTCCTCTACACCAGTCATGATTTTACAGATCTCAATCATATCTCCCCTTAGCCGTCTCTTTTCCAAGCTGAAAATCCCAGTCCTATTAATCTCTCCTCATATGGAAGCCGTTCCATATCCCTAATAATTTTTGTTGCCCTTTTCTAAACCGTTTCCAATTCCAATATATCTTTTTTCAGATGGGGTGATCACATTTGCACACAGTATTCAAGATGTGGGGGTACCATGGATTTATATAGAGGCAAGTTACTTCACCACACTCTCACTAAGTTTCTTCCTCTATTATTAGAAGATTCTGATACTTCCCTATCTCACGAGTGTAGATATTGGGAGTTTTAATACACTGTTTGTGAAGTGTTTTGACAGCCATAAGCACAGGGCATAGTGTCATCAACAACTTTCGCAGAAGTGCAGAACATTAAAGTCAGATCCTAGTAGGTAAGAAATATAGTTTTCAAATATTTTGTTGTAAAATAATTGTTTTAACAATTTTAAGTTAGCCCACATATTGTCTAGGCATTTTGAACCTCCAAGAGTAGTCTGTAACTTATAAAACAGCTAGATCACCTTTAAGAATAGCCTATTTTCAGGTGTTAGTTATTCTCATAGTTGTGCAGACAATAGATCACGACCACATAATTTTGCATACATGGAACCTCATACTGATGAACCATTTGCTGGAACCTCACAGTCAGACTGAGGGGAAACATTAACTTCATGAAAATGAATGTTTCTTTATTATTGCTGCTATCTAATTTAAGCACTTTATCACAAGTTTAAACAGTGCTCTACAGATGGTCCTTACTTTGATTTAAATCATTCCCTGCTTGCTTCGAGGTCCTCCACCCAAATTGCTTATGAGGTGCTGTGAAGTATAGTCACACCCCCTTCACTCTTCAGGGCACCGGGTATATTTACTGAAGCAAACAAATATCGATCCCGTCCGTGAGTACAGATATTTGATGGGAATTAGACAAGGAGAAATGGGAAGGGAGACTGGCTAGAGGCCACATCCTGGAAAAGAGCAAGGAGCCAGGAGCTGCAGATGCTGTTCCATGCACTTGAATGGATCAAACTCAAGAAAGAGACAGCCTCTCATTATCTCTCCAAAGGCCAGATGCATGAAGCAGTATTTAATTAACTAGTCATCATCACTACATTTATCTGGAGAGGTCAGAGTACTTCCCAGTGCCACAGTGCATTGCTATGGGGGATTCACAGCTGAAGGAGTGTGCCATTATTACAAAAGCCTGGTCTTCTTCCCTCTTCCCCCACCCTAGCCATAAATACACACAAGACACTCAAAGGCCAACCTCCTCCCAAGGCCATTTAATTAGATTCAACTGGGATTTTTCTGACTATTACCGAATGCATTCAAAAGCCCAAATGAGAGTCTCCCAATTTACCTGGCCCTGGGTCAGTAAGCACAGAATGTGTGCAGGAGCATTTTACCAGCACAAACACACACATGGTAAAGAAGTGCAGTTAGTGACTCACCGAATGCACAGGAAAGGAGCTGTGCCGGTTGAGAAAGGAGTTAGAGACGGACATACTGAGGCCCTGAGTGGCACTGGTGTCCTCGGGGGTGAAGGGCACTTTAGTTTGCTGGACACAGTAGGAGACAGAAGAGAAGGAAGAGGCAGCATAGGAGGCCTGCTGAACAGGAGAGAGAAAGCAAGAGAGGAAACAAAGAAAGCAAGCACAGAACAAGCTATGAATAAAGGGTGAGAAATGCTGTTTTTAAAACAATGCATTTAAAGTTGCTTACTACACAAATAGCTACTTGGGCAGTTCATAGGACCAAACCCTCATTTTGAGCCAGTCACACTGATACATGCTTCTGAGCTCCAAGAGACACTGCAAAAACAATTCAAATCCTCTCATTTAACACGTTCCTTAAAAACAATTCCCTCTCCCAGCTCACTCATGCTTGGCTGCTGCTTAGGTGCACAGGTGAGCTCTTCTCTACTGCCTTTCCCTGCACAGGCCAGAGGAGCTCAAAGAAGTGGGCACTCACTAGCAGCCACTGCCAAGCAGTGGAACTGGCCCTTGCTTCCAGATGTTAGGCAGGCTGTTTCTGTGGATTGTTTACTTTGTCAGCCAGCAGCCTGGAAACTTGGGTCTCTCCAGCCTGAGAGATGAGTCTTCTCGGGCACTGTGGGGGATCCTGGGTCAGGCATAACTTTCAGTGTTTTAAGATTTTCATTCAAAAACAAAATTATATCCCAGTTTCACAAGAGGGAAATACTGTAACTTGAAGTATCAAAACATACCACGCTGACTATTCTAGTGTACTTGTATAGGGGAGAGTCAGTCATTAAAGATTTCCGAATCTCCTGTACGTTTGACGCGTCTGGAGGACGATAAGCACGATGGCTATTTCTGGCCCTTCTGCATTCCCCAGCTCAGACTCTCTGATTTTAAGTACAAATGCTTCAGTGATCAGATTTGAAGCTCACAAAGAAAGGATTTTTTTCAATTTTATACAGAGGAGTTCATCCAGCAAAACTTGCCTGTGGCTAGGAAGTACCCTGCATCCACACAATTCGCTTTGGCTGAATCTCTCTGGGCAGCCAGAGCACATCCACTGCGATGGGTTTTACATTCCTTGTTGAATGAGCCATCATCTGCTTGGAGAGTTCAGCATTATCACTTCCCAAATGAATATATGTGAGGCTGTGCTTAAGGAAATCTCTGCTTCAGGCAAACCTCAAGCAACACCTTGATAGTATCACCTTGCAAGGAGTAAAAAGATGCCCAGAAGGCAGAACCATGATCTCTTGGCCAGCCAGATTATTATTAAAGGGCAGTACAGATGTGGTAGAACCTAAAGGAAAAGCTTTGTTTCTACTGAATTAAATTAGGAAAAGGGGGCAGAATTCCCCTACTCTAACTACTAGAATGTTAAATAGCTCATATGCCCTGGCTAGAGATCCATATTTTGCATAGCACCTCTCATACCAAAGAATCGCAGTGTACCTTTATAATCCATCACTGAAATAGGGAGCTGGTGGGATGATGAGTAAATGGGACATGACAACCGAGGAGAAATTCTGACCACATATAAAGGGGCATCCCTCAACTTAGTGTCCTCGCAAAACAGACAGGACTTTGGGTTTTAAGGTCTCAGTGAAGGAGCCCCAAACACAGTAAAACTGTATTGCACTCATTTCGTCTCCTTGGAAGGACAAATTCACCCTGCTAGGTTTTAAGCTTATGGTTCCAGGGAATCTAGATGCTTCGAACCTGGAGAGTGGAACTCTCAGCCTTCCCTTTGATGGAGAAAATGCACTGGGATAGTCAAAAGTCAGCACAGATAAGAGGTGAGGAAATACACCAGTAGGGACCAACATGAGTGATTCTTTCACGCAACATGGGAGGCAAGCATCACCTCCTGAAGGCCTGAAGTAAACTTGTCCAGTTAAGCAATAGCACTGAGGCCCATTCTTTACAATTCCTCCAGGTCTGCTACTAAAGCTGCAGCAACAGGAATTAGCTACTAGGACTCAGGAGCTGTTTTTTCCCCCATACTAGTTTGTTTGTTTTATTTAAAAAAAAAATCCCTGAAGTGAGGAGGCTGAAGTAAAAAGAGGGCACTATGAAAAACATTTTGAGAAACCCACCCCAAAAAACCCAGGGTAAAATCCTGGCTCCACTGAGGTCAATGGCAAAAGTCCCAGTGACTTAAATGAGGCCAGGATTTCATCCACAGTGTTCAAAACTGGCATTCAAGCCCCCATGGCACCCACACAAACATGCTCAAAGTGCACTGGCTGTGTGCTGAGGACTGAAAGGGCAAGATGAATGTGGTGGGTTTTTCTTTCTAGATGGGTAAGTGGCATTCCTGTTCTGAAGCAGCAAAAACCTCAAGTCAGATTCGATCAGAAAAAGGACAAGTCCTGTTTTAAAGTAAGCCAAAATGGCAGAGCTGGCACTGGAATGGCTCCCCAGCTCCTCGTGAATATGGGACAGCAGGAGACTATGGGGAGTACACACGTTTGTTAGAGGTATCGGCCACATTAGGGCTCTTTGGCACAGTCTTTGTTATAACAAAGTATACAAGGAGCAACTAAGTGTAAATGGTTGCTCCTAACCAGTTTTCTGACCACTGGCTGAGAAGTTTTATCTAAGAATGTGTGGTCTGTAGCACGGTTTAGCTATCACAGATGTCAGGAAAAGTTATTGTCTGGACTGGCCACTGTGTTAGTAGCAAATGTGATTAAAGAGGAGAGTAGCCAACACAGTTTCAACCACAGCGTAGGCAAGGCCTTTGATTCTCAATTTTGGTTTTTCAAAGCTCATGAGGAGTGCTCTGAATTTGAGGGTTGGAATGGAGAATGGTGGTTAAACTAGGTCATGCAAGATGTCTGAGAAACACATTAACTTTAGGTTTCAGGGCGTGTAACCCGGGTAATGTAAACATAAAGACATCCATCCAGACCCGCAGTCTTCCAGGACACAAGCAGCAGAGAGTGAAAAGGAGGTCACTTCCCCAAAGCTGTTCCTAGAAGTCAAACACGTCTTTGTTCGGCAGAATATGGAGGGTGTCACTCACCAGCTGTCGCTGTTTTGGAGGAAGGGCAGGGGGTGGTGCCAACTCTTGCGACGAGTCGGTGCTGCTGAATGAGTCATTGAACCCATAGACTTCCATGAGGTGCTTGTTTTTCTGCTGGTAGATGTGTTCGTTCTGAGGTGTCTGGTAGAACATGGATGGCTGCGGCTCTGAGTAGTCTTCCATAAACTGCAAATATGCCAGCACTGTAATACAAATCAGGACCACACTCATTGCTGTTGACCAGTCCACAGCCTTTACAGTAACAGAGTGAACAAGTGGGCAGGATCCTCCCCCATTAAAAAGCAAAACCAAAGTACAAATGGACAGACTGCACCTGTTATTGCACTTTGCTTCAGGAGGGTGAACAGAGCCAGTTTGTCAGGTTTCCCCATACTAAGCCACATCCACGCTACGGGGTCTACAGCAACACCCCTACAGTGCCTTAGCTCGGAGGCTGTAAGCCTGTAATGTAGATGCAGATTACAGCAATGGAAGGGGTTTTTCCATCACTGCAGTAACTTCACCTCCTCAAGCAACCATGGGTAGGTTGACAGAAGCATTCTTCTGTCGACCTAGCTGCATCTACACCAGGAGTTATGTCAGTGTAGCTATGGTGGTCAGGAATGTGGATTTTTAAGGACAAACCAGGCCTGATACAGTGATCTGTTCCCATTGTCTGAAAGCAGCTGTAAACATCATCATCCCTCAAGGGGGGGGGGTATCAGTTCACACTTCATTAGGATTAGCACTCCAATTGTCTGATCAGCAGTCTCCCGTAAAGCTGGACAAGGCCCAGTTTTGAGTTTGCTTCTAAGCAACCATGCTCCAAAAAGTTGCACTAGTCTAACACTAAACTGTGCCAACTTGCTCCAAATCTCGGGCCAATGGCTATAAATATTTCTAGAATACGGAGGCTTAGGTCTTTGTCTATACTGTTATCAGGTGCTATCACCACAAAACAAACTACCTTGATATCCAGAATTATACAGAGGAAAGGGGAACCAGACAGCCTGACAACTGGAAAAGAGGATTTAGATAACAGGGTCCGGACTACTACATGAACTTGCCAAGCAAAGCTGGCTGGTGTGAGACTGGTGTTTTACTCACATTCATTTTTTATTTTGGGCCTTTTCAATGGCACTGTCAGATACCAAGGAAAGTATTTTGGATATTTATTATGAGGCATGATTTCAAGTGAGATGGATTATCCACTATCACTTTCTTCCCTGGAATTGTCTTCGAAGTGAAGTATGTCTTCAAAGGACAACGTCCACTTGCAGCATCGAAGAAGAAATATTTTCATGAATTGTTTTTTAAATTCAGTAAAAATATTTTATTCGGGCTTAAACAATTCCAGCATTGCAGCACTCTGCTGCTGAATGAGAAACAGACAGACAGTGAAACAGAGTAGAAATCAAACCAGCTAACAAGGCAGTTTTTGCCTTCCCAGCTGAATAAAGTGCAGATAGCAAAAAAAACAAACAAACAAAAAAACCCTGCGTAAACAGTGAAAAGTAAATTGGATTTTAAAAAACTCCTTCAGGTTGAATAATCTGAGGTACTTTTAGAAGCAGGGGTGACATTTTGTTTAAAACAAATCTTTTTAATCTTTCAGCGTCCCTGATCACTGTCCCTTTCATCCTGCCACCTTCGATAGTGCCATTGGCTCTACAAATCATAGCTGTCCACAGTCACTCACACACAGCACGTGGCTCCCTTGCTTTCCACCACACAAAGCAGGATGTCCACAGCACCCATCCTCAAACCTCCCAACTGACTCTCCTCGCTTTGCCGGATGAAATTCAAAATTGCTTCTTTTTGAATAGACATGATGGCCTTCCTCATGGACTTGTCTCTTCAAACTCATCCAGCATGTCTTCTCCCAGGCTACTGCCAGCACTAGCGGGAAAGCCTTCTCATTTAGAACTCCAGCCATCTGAAATTTAGGCTTGAATGGAGACTGGGAGTGGCTAAGTCATTATGCAAGGTAACCCATTTCCCCTTGTTTTTTCCTAGACACACCGCCCACCGCCCCCCCCATGTTCTTGTTAAACCCGGGATTTGTGCTGGAAATGGCCCACCTTGATTATCATACACATTGTAAGGAGAGTGATCACTTTAGATAAGCTATTACCAACAGGAGAGTGGGTTTGTGTGTGTGTGTGTGGGGGGGGAAACACGACCTGGATTTGTGCTGGAAATGGCCCAACTTGATTATCATACACATTGTAAGGAGAGTGATCACTTTAGATAAGCTATTACCAGCAGGAGAGTGGAGTGGGGGGAGAGAAAACCTTTTGTAGTGGTAAACACCCATTTTTTCATGCTTTGTGTGTATAAAAGATCTTCTATACTTTCCGCAGTATGCATCCGATGAAGTGAGCTGTAGCTCACGAAAGCTTATGCTCAAATAAATTGGTTAGTTTCTAAGGTGCCACAAGTCCTCCTTTTCTTTTTGAGAATACAGACTAACACGGCTGCTACTCTGAAACCTGACACAGGGTCTTTCCACTTCACTGAGTCATCTCAAATTTCTGCTGTAAACACCCCCCCCCCCGGGCTTTCCTAAACATCTTAATGTGTCTCTAATTCTGCAACAGAATCCAAACGCTGTAAAGCATTTTTGGATTGCAGCTTGTATGGAAGATGCTAGAAACAATAAGGCCCCAATCCCACAATAGGATCCTCATGAGTAGACCTTCGAACCTGCGTAGTGCCCCCACTGAAGTCAGTGGGACTCAGTACAGGCACAAGGTCTATCTGTGCAGTTCTGATGGCAGAACTAGGGCCTTAGTTGTATTTTACTGTACAGGCAAGACACCCACTTTGGTACTCTTCCAACTGCTACAAAAAACAAGGGTGATTAAGGATGGAAAATAACTTTGCAAAATCTGAGAAGAGATGCGGAGGGCAGAGTAGAGAGCACACTACCATTCAAGCACTTTAAAGAGGTTGATCAGCATCTTTTTCAGAACCATTTGTCATTCACAAAGCGTTCTACTTCTTATTAGTGACATACTATTTTTCCCTCATGTAAGTTTTTAAGTCTGGTCAGTAAGTGCCAGTTATTCAGCCTTTGCTGGTGTTTCAGTCTACCAGCTGCAACAAACCAATGTCAACAATAAAAGCTTGACATGCAGTCATCAGAATGCAACATGAACCCATCATGCAAAACGCGGAGGCCAGATCCCACCACTTGAGGTCTGCAAACCCAAAGTGCAGCACTCTGTGCTGCTCCACCCAACAGCAATCTACAGGCAGTCCAATTTCAAAGAGGATGCAGCCTCATACAAGTGTCAGCAGGAAGGACGGCTCAGCACTTGTCGCCTACACCTTTTCTGAGACTTCCTCTGATATTTTTAAACTTTACCTAGAAGAGGAGACTAAAAGCTGTCCAAAAAGTACATCTCTAACTATATAAAAAGGAGTTCTGGCAACTAAAGTGCAGAAAAACGCTGTGTCGCACAACTCTCTTGATGCACCTCAATCTGGAGCAGTAACACCTGATACTATTCCAGTCTTAGGACCTCACACAGTTCTGTCAATGTGCATTACACTGCTGTCCTGCAGCACCCCTTCAGATCCCACACAGCTCTGCCTGTGCTCCTCAATCTCTATCTTCAGTACTTTTCCTGGGCTCCTAACACAGCTCTACCAAAGCGCCTCACAACCCTCTGCTGTTTCAGACTTTGTCCTTCCCAAAGCCAGGAGCGATCAGTGTACCGAACTGTGTGTGTCTCTGTGTGAATGTGTTTGTATATTTACTGGTGTGAACAAATGACCATTAGGGTTAGGGCTGAGACCACAAAATTTATTCCACTGGCGATGTCATTTGTATCGGAACATAACTCTCTAAAGGTGAAAAGTGCAGGGATTAAGGCACTGATCCACCAAGGTCCTCTTATTTTACATCACTGCCATGTAAAGGCGACTTAAGGTACAATGTTCACACAACACTGGTACAAGAACAAATGTTTCCAAGCACCAGAAAGTCTCAGAAGACCCAGCTATTCCCTTCAATGCGTACGTGCAGCAAAACGTACATTAAGTACACCATAAAGCCATAGGACATACAAAAATTCCAGTTTATGATGCATCTCTATAGAACACCTATCCCACACTGTGCCTCTCCTGGGTGGAGGAATGGAGGCCAAGAGGCTGAGACAGAAGGGCATATTCTGGGATGGGAGAGAAGCCAAAGAGTCAGAGCCCGGACTTGATGATATCAACGTTACATAGCCAACATTGGCATGTTCACACTAAGCCTTAATGAGGATTCAGCTACAAAACCATTTAACGTGCTACATTTAGCATACAGAGCTGAAGCACCAGCCAATACCAAAGGCTCTACTGGGTTTAAAGGCTGCATTAGAGGAGTAATGAGAAGTGTCCGTGAAAAAGGTGACACATTAGCTTCTTGTGAAAAATTAAATTACAGTCCATGCCTTAACTCAAGACAGAGCCTCTGAACGGAGTTGGCAGCCTTAACTTAATCTGTAAGGGAATAATGAAGAGCTCTTATCTCAGCTGTTTATGGCACTAATGCTTCCCATTGCCATGAAAGCTACTGCCCCCCCTTGTTCGAACCAGTGCAGGGAAGGTAAAAGCATCTCTGCTTCTATTCTGACTTCATCTACAATTTTAGGTTAAGGAAAAACCATATGAAATAGTGAAATACAATCCCTGAATTCAATGTTGCGGGGAGGGGCAGGACGACAGAACACAAATGAAAGGGGCACACTGGCTCTTTAAAGGCCTCTGATCTGTAGCAGAAGGTTGAGAAAATGGAAACATTCCTGTGATTGCTCTTTGCATAGGATCCCACCCATCCCCTGCCCTCCCCTCTGTGCTGCAGTTTTTAATGAGGCAGACATTCAAAAAGCAGATGGGGAAATTACATCACTGGTTCAGAGCAGGCAGCACATCCTGCAGTTTATTCCGTATACCGAAGGGTGGAACGGGGGCTGCAGCCTCCTCGATGAACAGCGGAGATGTAAAGACAAAGTCTGAGGGAGCACACCTGGAGAAGAGGCAGGAGTGAGACATATAATTTGAAGCATCTCCCTCCAGAATGTTCCAAAATGCCCAGCTTATGTTAACTCAAAATCTAGAGAGAAAACACATGAAAAGCCAGGCTGTGGCTGGTATCACCTTACTGGGTCCGAGATTGCGCAGTGGTCCTCTTACTTTCTGCTCCGAGTACAAATCCCCCATCTACACAATGTAGAATGCACTCACTGTCAAAGGAATGAAATCTCTTTGGGCAACCTAGTAGGTTGTTGCACTCCACACAGCAACTGCCTCCGAGACAAATTCACAGACCCTGCCAGCTTCGCATCAGAGAGCCATCAGTACTTCAGTGTTGGCCTCTGGCCTGCTGCCAGCAGGCTGACATGATCTCTTCTTGGGCTCCATTCTCAAAAACACAGAGCTGTGTACTGGAGATGGAGGATTGCAGTTGCTGGCACTGGAAGCAGCATCAGGCTGGGGGGACAGAAAGCTGACCTGGCCTATACGCAGTGGCAGTTGACTTCTAATCAAGGAACAGGAAAAGGCAAAAAAAAAGCCAGGATGCACGTGCCTGATGGATTGTGTGAAGGCACTGGAGGACTAGCAGCCCGATGTTGTGTCATGACACTAACCTTCACCTAACACTGTGGGTAGGTCACGTTAGCAGCTAATGAGATAAATTTGCTCAAGGCTCTGCCCTGTATTTGCAGTCATGTCAGCCAACTCAGGTTACTGCCACTACTGGGCACGAGTGATAGTTTATGTGTGTGGACAGGGGTTGAGTTAATGGGAACACTCAAGCTACACCTCATACTGATCCACTAGTGAAGACAAGCTCAAAGAAGCTTTGCCTCTACCTCTGGGGATGACATCTGCTTTTCAAATAGTTTATATCATCCTGGATAAGACCAGCAACTGTCCTCAGCATAGCTACAGCAGTTAGAAACCATCTGCTCAGATGGCACCATTCTACACTTACTTCCCACTGACGGGGGGAGAAAAAGAGGTGAAGATAGAGAGAAAAATGAACAAATGACAACTCCAGATTCTAAGCTGTTTGGGGGCAGGATCCTGTGTTTTAGACCAGGAGCTCTTTGTGACTGAAGCTGTTCTATATTTGTGCCTTGTACAGCATGAGAACATTGCTAGCTCTTAATAATAGTCTAGAACAGTTCACCACTAGCACAATAACATGTACTCTTACAGCACTAAATAAATAATAATTCAGGCCAGACTGAAAGGCAGATCTCTTACCCTGTCGGTGTTTGTCAGAAGGCTGCTGTCTGAAGTCTCTCTGGGCACAGCTCACAGTAATAGGTATGGTTAACTTAGACAGGACTTGCTGTACAATATTAATTAAAAGTCCACCTTTGTCTTTACTGTAAGCTTTCCTGCCAATAAATCAATTGCCAGAAGATGACCCAGAACAGTGAGACCACAATGAAGTCGCAGCTGTGACAGCTCTAGATCTTTTTAACGAATGCATGCATGTCAGTACCCCAGGAGTGTGTCATGCACATATTGTGTAGATATGTGAGCAATGCCTCTCAGTGTATGTAATTATACCAGGATATCTGCCTGCATCAGTTCATTGTAAGATACAGCAAATGTAGGCCAAGAAGGGAGTGGTGGTGCTACCATAAATCTTATTTCTAGTAATTTTTTACAGAAATTTTTTATGAACAATAAGGTAAAACTAACAACCGCAGAACTGCAGCATGCTTACATGCAAGGTACGGACTATATATAGCAATCTCTCAGTGTCATATGAATGCAATAAAGGTGTCTGCTGCAATGCTGAAATCAGGTTACACCCCAATACTTCAGCCAGCTTTGCACCAAGGATGTTTTAACAAACCAAGGGGACAGACTACATGCTGGATAACAAGATCTCCCTCCTTAACAATACAATCTAATCAATGCTCCAGAGCCTTCTGATATCTTCAGATTACAGAAGGCAGCTAATTCTAAAAGCCCAGCTAAACATCAAAGATGACATACTTGCAGGCCTTGTTACTGGGGTTAACAGTGCACACAGGCAGTAAAGAAAAGATAACTGTTTAAATTGTTTTTAAGTAACTCTCCTTGACTTCTCAAAGAGCCTCATAGGATAACAGAAAAGAATGAAGAGGGGCTTAGAGAGACAGGCAAATAGCCCAACCCACTCTTTTCTCTACGAATGGGGTCACCAAATTGCCTTTAGCCCAAACATCTCCAGTCACACACCTCCCAAGTAAAGGCACGCAGGTTCCCATAGAGAGCTGAGTCTTCACCCCCATGCACCAGATTGCAGGGAATGAATCTGGGCTTGGCTGAAGCCCTTACTAAAAAGAAGAGTCGATATGTGGAGATGAACTGTGTGCCTGATCCTGTGACCAGCAATGAGGGTTTGCACCAATTCAGTTAGTACGGCACACAAGCCATATGGCTGTTACTACTAAATCGTTTGGGATAGCTTCAATTATTGACTCTGACTCTGAGTAACTAGCCTGTACTTCCTTTGTGATGTCTACAAGTAGCACTGTAGCTCCCTGCTAGTCACTCTAGGTACCTTTAAACATTTTGCCTTACCTTGCTCACAAGAGACAGATATATGTTATTGTCTATACCACATATTACATGTGTGGATAGTGTACCAAACTACTGCAATAGACTGGCCTCTCAGGACTGAGCCCAGGTCAAGCTCTGCTCTCAGAGTGCAAACAGTACGGGTTGCAAGTGTGGCCTGGACAACTTGGGCACTGTCCTTACCAATGGAGATGCTGCTTTTTGATGATGAACTTTTGCGTTTTTAACATGGTCATATAAGAAAGGAATTAGCTGAGGTCTGATATAACAGTGACCAGCTAAGCAAGCCAGGCAAGTTTCAAACCCAGCCTCTTCCCATGAGAAGACTGCAAACGACAAACCCAGGTCAGAAGGCCACCTTGGCATTTTTCAAGTCTCCTCTTGGGCTGGGCTGTGAGTCACATTATAAAATACAGTTGATCCAAATGCTGAATGATGAGACAGTGCACACAATCTATGTAATGAAGAACTGTAAAGCTAGCCACTGGCTGATCGCTCGCTGGATCTTATCACACATTCCAGTGCTCAGTTCATTCCCTGATGAATCAGTATAGCTGCTCCCTTTCAATGGGACCCCCATGTTTTAAGCAAGGGATCCACTGTTGAGTGAAAATTAAGGTAATGAGAGTAAGGTCATGACCTCCAGTCCTCAGAGCCACTGCTTGAGGAGCTGGGAGTTTGGTTTATGATGGGAAGACCTGGCGTTCAGACAGTGCTCATTTTAATAATCCATCTTCTTATGCTTAAAATGAAGATGGTAGCCCAGGCAAAATGGCAGCACTGGACACCATCATGACAGGCTAGTCCTGTGCTGCCATGCCAGTGATCTCCATCTGGATGCTGGGCTGACAGCACTTAGCCTTAAGAGGGGAGAAGGATCAGGAAAGAACCCTCTCTCTGGGCTCTTGGAGACAGTCCAGCCCTCCTCTGTGGTAAGAAAGCAGCCATAACAACTTTGAGGTGATCCGGTGGGAATAAAATAGGATGATCCAAAGGACAGGGCCACTCTGGCTTGAGACTGGTATGGAGAGAGAAGGAAACCACCCTTAAAGGCAGTGACAATGCTCTAAGCTGTCAATCTTAACTGCTGCTCTCTGGCTCCTTTGTGGTGAGTCTACAACTAAAACTTACACTGGTATAGCTCTGTGGTCAGGGGTGTGAAAAACCCACCTCCCAACAAAACCCTGAGCAGAGACACACCTAAGCTGACAGAAGAGCACTGCTGTCGACACAGCTAACGTTGTTCGGGAGGTGGTGTTCCCACCGTGGCAGAACAACTCCTTCTCTTGGTATAGGCATGGTCTACACTCGGGGGCTACGCCAGACTAGGCGCTGTAATGTAGACATAGCCTAGGACAGAGTTAGAGCCTTTCACTCCTAGGGCTAGTCTACACTGAAAAGTTACATCAGCACAGCTGTCTCTCTCAGCAGGGTGAAAAATCCACATCCCTAGGAGATGTCGTTAAGTCGACCTAAACCCTGGTGTGGACAGTGGTCGACTGACAGGGGAATTCATCTGTTGATCTTCTGGGGAGGTGGATTAACTACAGCGATGAAAGAACCCCTCCCGTCACTGAAGTGAGTGTCACACTTAAAACACTGCAGTGGCACAAGTGTGCCGCCGTCGTATTTTAAGGGCAGACACAGCCATAGTTCTAGATTTCAATGGGAGTTCGGTGCGTAGGCACTTTTCAAAATCCCACACGTGCTTAAAGATGCAAATGGGCTTCTGAAGTACCTTTAAAAATCTGGCTCTTACTGGCAAAGGATTGGTGCTAGCCACTCATACGTTTTAGGCTGACCATTGTGACACTTGGCACTAAGGGAATAGGGACATTATCATCTGTAGGACAGTGGGGAGGTGAAGAATTTGAGGATGGGAAGGAAAGAGAAATACCAGTGCAGGCACTTGCTTACTGTGTTTGTTTTTCTTCTCTGGCAGAGGCGGGGGGTTCTCTGGGTCACCCGTAGAGTCAGGAGCAGCAAACTCTGTAATGAATTCAACCGGCACTGAAGAATTGCCCTGCTGGAAGGGCAAGACAGCAGCAAATGACGTGAAGGGTACTGACGAGAGAGCTCCTGGGTTCTGCAGATCATCCTCCGAGATATTATCATATTGTGAGGGATGCCTCTCATAGGAGAACCTGCAGCCTGCGTTATCCGAAGTCTGAGAGGCTGCACTCCTCCTCTTCTTCTCTGGCAAAGCTGGAGGAGTCTCTGTAGACTGTGTTGCTGTCAACGGGCTGCAGTATTGTGGCTGGGGGGAGCTGCCCGGGGGGAGCTGGAAAACAGGTCCATGAAATGGGGAGCCACACTCGCCCAAGGACTCTGGCAATGGGCTGAGGATACTTGGCACCTGCTGAGGTATCTGGTCAGCATTAGAGAGGTCCTGCTGCAGGAATTCATAGTCCGGATCATAGTGATCTGTGTATAATAAGGAGGATAAGAACACCATGCGTTATTCATGCCTAAACTGAATTACTGCATTACTGTCTACGTGATCCTTGTTCTTCTGTATCCCACCCAGCCCAACTGTCAGTCACCTTTGTGATAACATCTCTTCAACTTAGAACGTGAGCTCTTTGCCCCAGAGACTGTTCTTCTACATCTTCTGGAAAGTGCCCAACATACGTTTAGTAATAAGTGATTAGTAACAATAGTTCAACTCGTGAATCATTAGAGAGCTATTGTTTCTCTAGTGAGTGCATTTTATTTGTTCCTCTTCATTGTTACATCTCCTTCAAAGTTTGAAAATAAAATAGCTTTAACCTAGAGGAGCTTCCCTTTTCGACTGAGAGGCAGAAAAGGGGTTGAAACCAACAAGCATTTTAGCTTGTGGCACAAGTTGAGTCTGAATTCAGACTTCTATAGCTGAAAGATTTCTGAACTAACCCACTTCATGTCTTTCCTCACCTCAACAGAATATAATTTACCACAGATCCACCAGCAGCAGTTATACTGGCAGGGCCCCATTATAATTCTGCATCATGGCTCGGAAAAGATACAACACTAGAGTGACTTGGAACTCCCCAATGGCTCTAAAGATATCTTCTCCTTACCTAATGTTTCACAGCTTGTATTGCGGGAGCACTGCCCACTGTCCCGGTCCAGCGAGGAGAGCTGCTCATCAGACTTGCTAAGCTTGCCCATGCTACTGCATGGCGAGAGGCGAGGGGACTCCCCTCCATAGGAGTGGCTGCCACCTGACAGCCTCCTCTGTGCGTAACAGTCAGCATCAAAATCCTGAAGCAGAAACAAAGAAAAATTCTCATCAGCTTGCCTGTGAACAGGAGAAATTCTAAGAGAAAAGACACCCACTGGCGGTGTGCAGAAAGGGGAGTGGGGATTGCCCATGTTACACAGTACACCCAACTAAGAATGGGCTTGCCCAGGCTCCCAAGCTATACTTATTTGTGGAAAGGTGGAAAAGAAAGGAAGCAACTGACTCAAACGTCCAGCTGGTGTTTCAGACAGCACGTACTGAGATACAGGAACGCCTGTCACATGCTGTCAAAGAGAAGGCTGAGCTCTTCACTAAAACACAAACCTGTTGACTACTTGGTACTGGAGCATTTTGATAGCAACCGGACTGGGAGAGTCCCCATTAAACAGCTGTGGGTTGCTGAGTATCTGGTTAGCTAAGGCATGTACGTGTGTGTATTGGGCGGGGGAGAGCTAGTGTTAAATTATAGCTTTTTTTTACACTGTCAGCTGTGTGTCTCTTTGGTTATATCTTCACCACAGTTAACTCAAGTTAGCCCTCTTGAGCTAGTCTACCTCAAGTGAGAGCAGCCCCACTGAGAAATAACACTCGAGCGGCACAGCCTGATTGGATTAGCAGCACAGAGCGTTCGTGCTGGCGGCTGACAAGTTGAGCTAACCTAAGCTGCAGCCTGTACCCCCAATATACCAGCCAACTTGACTTAAAAGCACCACCACACTTGAGTTAAGTGCTCTGATGCGTGGATAGGACTCGAGCTATAAATCAAGTTAACTCTGCAATGAGGACAAGTCCTTAGTTCTATAAATCAGCACGTATATTTATAGCACTGTACCAATGACAAATAATGGTTGAGGGAAGGCAAACAACCCCCGTAATGCCATAATTTCCTTAATGCCTCTACTACTCAGCTCTGTTACCCATTACAAGCCCATTAGTGGACTGAAAACAGCTTCTCAAGCCAGTCTCTTTAAGTTAACAGCTATTTTAAGACGCAAGTGCCTGCATATGAAATTTTGAGCTCCCCCATGTACTATATGAATCATGCCACACACAGAAACTTGGGTCTTGGTAAATTCAGCCAATCATGCTGTATACTATGTTCTGTTATAGATAAGCACGCTTGTTCTTCGGATCACTGAAGTCCATCACACTCAGAGCAACAGAGTTTGTAGCAATTTACTGTTTAAATGAAACAGAAGCCTTAAAAAAAGTAAACCTATGCACATTATTGGATGAAGTTTTAGGTAGCTGAATCTCTTCTCAAAGGAAAATGTGTCCATTCCAGTACAGTTCTTTAAAACAAGGGTTATTTGGCAAGAGAGGAGATGGGCTGGGTGCTGCAGGAATGAAGACAGCAGTGCTTCTTTCAGCTTATTTCATTGCAGAACATGATTCCAATGTTTTTAAAGGGTTATGCCATTACCTGTCTGTTGATTCCAATAGGTAAACTAGATCCACTGGTGGCTCGACTCATAGGTGCCACTACTGCCACTCTGGTAGGAGAAGGCGCCGACTGCCGTTTTTTAGGGGGCAATGCTGGAGGAGGGCTGCAAGACAAAAAGAAGTTCAGCTACTTCAAATACTTGATTATCAAAACATTGCTTTGAGGCTCCAGGAGCCAGGATTCTATCTGCCTCACCACGTTAGGGATTCTTGACCAATTTATGCACCATTTCTCAATAGAGGAGATGGTCATCCACACTCTTTCATGGTCTGTACTGGAAGGGTCTATATTTTGGCAGGATATAGCTGGGAAATGCCTACCTCTTATTACACTAAGGTGGTTTCATCACAATACATGGGACAGATCTCTCTGTACGGTCACATGTTGCTTCTAATACCACAGATGAGCTCAAGCTCTCTGGTGCCAATGAGCACGCACTCATTCTCTTCCTGGAATATGCCAGGACCTTTCATACAGAACATTCAAATTCAGAAACTACACAGAAATGTGATGGTCACTGCCAACCACAGATCTCAACAGCAAAAGACCCTGCATGTTTCTAAATAACCACGAGATACATTTTCATACTAGCAACTAGCATCGGTGCTATAGGAGTAAAGCCTGTAACATGCACATACCATATGCTCATGTTGAAGCCTAGCAGTTTTTCCTGCTTCTCAGAATAGAGCGCAGAAACTTTCTTGTGGTTACTTTTTAGAAAGAGTAAGGACACCACAGTTAAAAATGATTTTTTCCACACAGTTTGAATCCCTTTCACCAGTTTCTGAACAATGCACAACTAACTGCATGCAGATTCTTCTTATGTGGTGTCTCCATTACTGGAAGTTTGCAACCAAGGTAGCCCATACTGTATGATCCTCTGCTAATCTCTGTGGATGAATAGTCCCCCCAGTCCTTTTGGTCCAACCAGGATTACACATCTTTCCCCAAGATCTTCTCTTTCTGCCTCATGATCTCCTGCCATCTGCGTTCCCTTCCAGTGCCCATAAACATGCATTGCCTACTGAACCCCCTAAAACACATCTGCAAATCACATCTTTCTTTTCATTAGCTCTCGGACTAGCGTGTGCTGAGTTCCAATCATCTCCAATACTTCTGTAATGATCACACCCATGATATTTTCAGAATACTTCTATAACACCTTCATGCAGGTTATGAGCTGCTAAAATGTCCACTGAAATGAACAGAAAGACTCCCTTTGGTTTCAATGGGAATTGATCAAGCCCCTTACGGATATAACTAAAACAGCACAGGAAAAAGTCATCCTCCAAGGCATTCATGTACTTTTAAATAAGAATGCTTTGCACTTACATAGCGCACACTTTCATCGAAGGATCTCAAAGTGCTTTCAAAAGGAAGTGTTAGCCTAAAATTACACATGGGGAAAGAAAGGCACAGACAAGCAAAGGGACTTGCTCAAAACAGGAAACAAGCCAGTGGCAGAGATGGAAATAGATCCTAGGAATCCTGATTCTCAGACTCCTGTTCTTCCAATAGGCAATTCTGGATTCACTTCTGTCATAAATATAAAGGGAAGGGTAACCACCTTTCTGTATACAGTGCTATAAAATCCATCCTGGCCAGAGGCAAAACTCTTTCACCTGTAAAGGTTAAGAACCTAAGATAACCTCACTGGCACCTGACCCAAAATGACCAATGAGGGGACAAGATACTTTCAAAGCTGGAGGGAGGGGGATGGACACAAAGGGTTCTGTCTGTCTGTGTGATGCTTTTGCCGGGAACAGATCAGAAATGCAACCCTTCCAACTCCTGTTAAGTTAGTAAGTAATCTAGCTAGAAAATGCATTAGATTTTCTTTTGTTTAATGGCTGGTAAAATAAGATGTGCTGGAGGGAACGCATATTCCTGTTTTTGTGTCCTTTTGTAACTTAAGGTTTTGCCTAGAGGGATTCTCTATGCTTTGAATCTGATTACCCTGTAAGGTATTTACCAACCTGATTTTACAGAGGTGATTCTTTTACCTTTTCTTTAACTAAAATTCTTCTTTTAAGAACCTGATTGATTTTTCATTGTTCTTAAGATCCAAGGGTTTGGGTCTGTGTTCACCTGTACCAATTGGTGAGGATTATTATCAAGCATTACCCAGGAAAGGGGGTGTATGGCTTGGGGGGATATTTTGGGGAAGACGTCTCCAAGTGGTCTCTTTCCCTGTTCTTCGTTTAAAATGCTTGGTGGTGGCGGCATACTGTTCACGGACAAGGCAAAGTTTGTACCCTGGGGAATCTTTTAACCTAAGCTAGTAAGAATAAGCTTAGGGGGTCTTTCATGCAGGTCCCCACATCTGTACTCTAGAGTTCAGAGTGGGGAAGGAACCTTGACAGCTTCTTAGATGAAGACCTATTAAGCTTTCTTTATCCACAGCAGCCGCCAGATTTCCATTTGGAAAATGTAAGCCATATGAAGGACACCGAGATACCATGGAGATGGGGGCACTATAAATACTAATAATGATAATAAAGATAGAACTATGGCTTCCCAACACAAGGACCTGTCAACAAACACACCCTTCAGACCTAAAGGTGATTTGCATGTGGATTTTAAAACTCCATTAACTTTAAAAATGTGTTGAATGGCCCAGACAAACAAGCAAAGAGGGACATAAATTACTTCATTTATGGTTTGCTTCCTGTGATAGGACTCCTGACATCTAGTCCTTCCCTAGATCCAAATCTTGCCCCATCATGCACTGTGCTGGAGAAGTCCAATCTTCCACAGGAAGCTGCTAAAGCCAGCCTAGAGGGGCAGTAAGGCCTGTCTCAAACACAATACAGCATTGGTCTTGCAAAGTTTCTTTAAATGTCAATTTATACCCAAACAAACCTTTAAAAACCCAAGCCCAAAGAAATGAAGCAGAGTCACTATTCACTTCCTGTGCTGAGTAAGGACTGCTACAGTCCTGGATTTTTAAAATTCTTCCTGTCCTGCAAGGAGACACATTTTTCCAGGGACTCAGTGTTATTCAGAGAATTCACCCTGGAGGGCAGGAAATGCAACATAGCAGAGAAAGGGTTTACAATGGCGAGGGTTGTATTTACAACAAGGGGACATCTATAACCAACAGAAGGATTTCTCTCATGTATAAGTTACATTGGGAGGGGGTAATGTAATAAGATTGTATACTAGAGTTACCAGTGACGGGGGTGACCAGTATACAAGAGAGGCAGACTGCATGTTGGGGTTACCTGTTTTCTGCCACGCGAATGCAAGGTAGAGGGGGTTTGGGAGGGGCAACCTCTTCATCCATGGAGTCAGTCAGTATCTCAGCAGACTGAGTCATACTAGTTGTCTTGTTGAGAATCTCCATCTCTCTGTCTGTCAGGGGAAGCTCTGAGGGGCTGCAAAGCATAAAGCACAATTTGTAGAATGCTATCTGCATGTGATTTATACATATTTCTTTCAAATATGTACTTTAAAGTATAACAGTGAAATAGAAAAAATACTATCTCCAAGCAAAACCCCATATGTATCCACAAAGTAAAATGCAACTGCAGAAGTTAAGTGATTTCTTGTTGCCAGATTTCAGCATCCTTCCTCACATTGAGTAGCACCTTACTCCTCAAGTAATCAGTAGGACTCCCTGAGGAGTATGGTGCTTCCCTAAGTAAGGAAGTGTGCCAGATCCTGTCCCTAAAGTATTTCGCTACCAGGGGCAAGAAATAAACCCACACGCAGACATCAAGATACGTGCGTGTCTGTTTATATATAAACACCCCAATCAAACATTTGTTGGTGACCCACCTGTCAGATTTACATGTTGGTAAACTGGGTTTAACTGGGCTTGTGGGAGATGGATGTTCCTGCTTCTCTACTGTGAGTCTGACCAGCTCCTATATAAAGGCAAAAAACAGCAAAAGATAACTACCATGGACCTTTGTTAAAATGTAGCACGGTAATAGTAATCTTTCTGCTCCTCTTGGGAAGCAACCTGTAGCAAGGTGTCAGGTTTTGTAGCACCAAATCTTTTCCATATTCCAATGCTAGCATACTATGAAATATTATAACTAGCTAAAAGAAATGGCAGTGCTCCAAAGAAAAGAATACATTCGGTAATGCATAAACCTGTTTTTGTGTTTACTTACCTTGTTAATTTGCAAAATGTAGGAATTCATGATGTATCTCACCAGTCAGCAACAGTACTCAGCGAGGACCCTTAGGACCTAGTTTCTAAACAGACAGCTTTCTCCTAATCACTGCGACCTTTCACAACCAGAGTTGCTAGTGGGATTCCTGGCTTGGATGTGCCATCTTCCCTGCTTACAACTTTTACTATGTCTCATCTTTTCACTTGAAATGGGCTTTACTAGCAACATCATTCACCACATCAACACTGGAGACAAAGACATGCAGGAGCAAGACAGTGGCACACATCTTCTTACCATGGATTTCTGCATGGATTTAAATTTCCAGTTGCAAATGAAAACACATGCAAAATAAGAAAGTTGAGCCAAAAAGAGCAGATGCCCATTTTGTCCCATGCCAGAGGAAAATGAGCCACTCTCCCGTCTCCAAACACACAGACACGTCAAACGGGTTCACTAGTAACTGGAGGTTGCAGACAACATTTCCTGTAGACACACTCGAATTGGGCCTTCCTGTGCCCACCTGTGTACGGGCGACAGAGCCTTTAGAACAGTGAAGCTCAAGTGGCACTGAGGCATTGAAGAAGCCAGCAGCCATGCACTATGCCAATCCCCTCGATCCTCCATCATAGAGCATTTTAAAATCAAGATTGGATGTTTTTCTAAACAACATGTGCTAGCAATTATTTTGGGGAAGTTCTCTGGCCTGTGTTATACAGAAGTTCAGACTAGATGATCATAATGGTTCCTTCTGGCCTTGGGATCTATGAATCTACTAAAAAAAAAAAGCTTAACCCCAGAAGGAGCAATCTGTTCACATATAGTGAAGGAAACTTCAAAGAACTCCATTTAGTGAGAAATAAGCTAAGCTCTCTGAATCATACTTCGGAGACTGACTAATAGCACCTCAAAGGAGATGAGCCAATAACTCTGTTGAGATAAGACGCTAAGGCAACCTCGCTTACACTAGTGACTAATCCAGCCTCCAAATACAGGTGTTCACTAAGCCACATTATCAATTTTACCTGAAATGCAAATAAGCTGTCAAATAACATAATATGAATAAAGTTGAGTGTAGGAGCTCACTTTGGTCAGCCAATAAAAGAATTAAGTTGTTTTAAGTTTTATAAATAATGTATAGATATCAAATGTAATGTAAATATCAAAAAGTATGATTTAGTTTTCCATAAGATTCCCTTCAGTTTTCCGAGTTAAATTTACAGTTAAATTTGTTAAAAGCCCTGCCTCCCTTCATACTGTAGTTATGAAAGTTTCATGATCATATAGAGAACTTCTGTACTGTCTATCTGGCTATAACAGATAAGACTGTGGATAAAGAGATAAGGGCATGATAATCCTGAACTACAAGACTGCTAGCAATCAAAACAATAACTCATGCTCCAACAATGCCATTATCGTGGAGAGCCCATTTTATGGCGGTTAGAGGCAGACAAACAGATCTGTTGCTCAAAGCTATAAACATGCGCCTTGGTCCAATCAGACTGGATAACTACCAGTGCTGTCAGATCACAGTGGCTCCCCTGCACGTTCGTTATTCAAAGGAAGTTGCAAAGGACTAACTTTTTTAAAGCAACCTGAAATTCAGCTAACATCTGCACATCCCAGTCTGATGAGTTAGCAAACAACTGTCAGTGCTTCATAAACATGATTACAATGTCATCACCATCCTCCTACTGAGGAAAAGAGTCAATTCAAGTGACTCTACAAAACCTAGATTTCCAAGGGATAACACGAGCTCAACGAGAGGAATAAAGAGCAATGCACTATACATGCAATGAACATGCGTCAACAAGACGATGCGCCCATTGCAGACTGTTTTGGTACTGGGAGTTATGTTTACACAACTGGTTTGTGCTCAAAATCAATATACTTTGTGTAAGGCTGGACACCTATCAAGAGCAGAGCAAAACACCCAGCTTTAGAGATGTCAGCCCTGGAGAGACCACATATGCTGAACAAAACAGGATGCAGGAGCAGATAGAGCATGCGTGTCTGACATGGCTGGCGCTACAAAGCTGCTCCTATCTAGGACAGATGGAAGAAGAACCCCTGCAGTGAGTAGAGTTCAGTGGAAAGTGCAAGGCTCATGTCTGACAAGGAGGAAAGGAAGTCCAGGATTAAGTTAACTCTGGCCATAGTTATTAACCCCTTCTCTAACAGGCCCCTGCCCTCACCCAGGGCTGGCTATGTCTGTCTAAGTGTTAATTTGAACTGGGTAGCAACAGAGCTTCAGGGCTTATGACTGTATCTATAAATTACACTGCGCTGATGTACACTGGAAACACTGCATGAAAACTGTAATACCCAAACATCCTCAGTTAAAGTGGAACTGCGAAGTTGTGAACACTGAGTTAATCTCAGATTTCTCTGATGAATGTCTCCTCTGCTAAGGAGGCACACAGCATAAGTTTTAACTAACCTTCTAAAAATCTAATTCCCCTCAGGCTCTGAAATCCTGCTAGCAATTCTCTTAAGAAAGTGTCATTCTGGGACATCCCAGACAAGTACTACAAATCTAAAGTACAAGAGGGAATCTTACAAAGGAGGAAAAGAATTAAAAACATATTAGTTAAAACTTATTTCTGTGCTGAGTGCCTGCCTACAACCAGGGTACTGGGGATTATTAGAGAAATACAGAATGAACTCCATTTTAATTTTAGCTTTGCAGTTCCCTTTACCATTTGTACAGAAGCACAAGGAAAAGCATCAATGGGATTTTGGAAACTGGGATCCCAAAGGATTTTCAGTTCTGAAGTTCTAGGATTTTTGGGATCCATGCAGTGACATCATCGCAGCCATTACTCCTACTAGCATAGAGCTGCAAAGGGGTTGTGTTGCAGCTGGTATTTCACGTACCAAGTTACAATCAAGACTGAGCGGTGACTCACTGGATTGCTGCCTTTGTGCATTCTGGACTAGATCCAATGGCTGACGAAGTCACTGGAAAGACTCCAAGAGACTTCGAAGTGCTTTGGATCAGGCCCTTTATCAGGCATTCATGAGCAAGATCAATGACCACATAATGCATAAAAGAAAACTAAATGAAATAAATGGCAGTTAAACCAAAAGCTGAAATATGCCTGAGAGGTTCTTGGAACAGCAAAGGTAAGTCTGCTGGTGAATTTCCTCTTTCCTCTTCCTCCACTGTGTTTAATAAACGTAACCAACTCGAGCTGAATGATGATGAGGTTTGTGTCACTGGCAATCGTTGCCATAATGCTGACAATCTCTGGAGGGTGAAAGTTAACGTGCTTAGCCAATTTTCCCCTTTCACTGCTTTATAACAAGAGACAAGCCTCTTTTGCATATGGGAATTTAGAGATCGTATCAGGGGAAAACCAATCTAAATTGAGGCTTTAAAGAACTGCTAAGAATATTTCAGACCATTACTGCAGAAATTAAATACATCTCATCACACGCACTGGCATGGCATAAGAGTGACAACACTTTGGAGTAGCCCATAATTCCCTTGCTCTGTTATTTCCCAGTCCCTCCAAGTCCCAAAGGAATGCATACCTGAATAGCACTGAGGGAAATTTTCCAGATGGATTATTCAAAGAAAAACGCACTTTTCGTTGACCCAAAACTAGTCACAAATTTGACACAAATACTTTCAGACCTTCACAAAATGGCCAGAAGAGAAGGAGGACAATGACATGCTGATGGCACTGCTGCTACTGTTATGCCTCATAACCTTTAGCCAAGCGATAAGGGCACCCGCCTGAGATGTAGGAGACCTGTGATCAAATCCCCACTTTGGACAAACTTTTTCAAGTCACCAAAAATTCTGAAAAATTTCAGATTCAGTTCAACCCAAACTGAAATGTTTCCTCAATTTTTCTGAATTGTGACCAAAGTGAAAAATCAGTTATTCACCCAGCTCTAAGCCTGAGGATCCCACCAGCTCCCACATCCTTACCACAAAACTCCAGCCATGCACTAAAAGCCGTCCCTTTGAAACCAGTCAATGGTGCTTCAAATTTTGAAAACATTACCAAACACCACCAGGTTTTCCATACCCTTACTTTCTCCCTCCCCTGCATCTGCATCCCTTAACCCAGGAGTGAGAGGCCTGAGAGTCACTCACAGGTCTTTAGTCCATCACACAGAGGGTTAAGCAACTGGGTCAGATGTGCAACAAGCTACTCCTTATCAAAACTGTAAAAAGGCTCCTGTCAGTTTTAATCATGTGTAAGTACTGCTATCTCTGCACTTCCTGCTACTTCAGCTAACTGGAAATTCCAAAATGAGATGGATTTTTTTTTTAAACAGTGTAATCATAAAAGGGAATTTTGCTTGCTATAAATAACCAAATCTGAGATGAACACAGCAAATAACAATACAAAGAGGCAGGCAGCCCCAAGCACAACACTGAGAATGAAGAGGGAAGTAAGCACTAAAATGTAGAACTGGGATTCAATGGAGATTTTACTAATGTTACAGAAATTGCTCCATGCAGTAGAGAAGTGTCCAATTTCTCACTTCCTGCTTCCAGATACCATGGTCAGCTTGGCTCTTCTAAAATAACTCCCCACTTCCCACACAGTAATAGATGCTTTCATGTCTCTTACACGCACTTACACTGAAATTCTGTCTTCTTTCTAGCCAAGAGTACAGACACCAGATATTTAAGGTAATGGTTTAAATTAAAACCGAATTGGTATTTCAATGCGGTGAGTCTGCACATGCAACTCTTATCTATACCTATGCAGTGACACAGGTCTGCACAGGATGAGTCTCGCCACACACAAACACACACACACGTGTACATAAAAGTCTGCACAGGACTATATAGAGCTGAACAAGGTCACAGCAGTGTTCCGCTGCCTCCCCTATTTGTTGGGCTGTTTGGATGCTATGGGGCAGATCCTCGGGAGGTGAAAATGGCCACAGTGCCATTGAAGTCCAGGGAGCTCTGACAATTTACACCAGCTGAGACTCTGTCCCTACAGTTCTACATCCAACCTTTTCCCCTCCCATCCCACTCTGAGAATTAAACACCCATTTTAGGTGATATTTGGTGCCTAAGTTTAAGGGGCATACCATGCAGAACAATGCTGTAAATGTGACTTCTCTGGATGATGGGAACATTTTGTTTCAAATAAATAACTTTAAAAGCCTTCAGAACTAATAGGATTACTTTTACTAACTAAAGTGCATGACACGAAAGATGGATACTCAGAGCAGCATACCAACACTTCTGGCGATGACCAAAGCCCAAGAGATGCGATTCACTTTCACACAAAGTTCCAAGCAACAGAAACTAAGTCAAGTTTGAGTACAATAAAAAGATGGCAGCGTGACCCAATAGACAAAGCATCAGATGGGGACTCAAGAGACCAGTGTTCTATTCCTGGCTCTACCACTGGCCTGCTGGGTGACATGGGCATGTTACTGCCACTCTGTGCCTTAGTTTCTCCATCTGTAAAATGGAGATGATGATACTGATCTCTTTTGTAAAGTGCTATGAGATCTACTGATGAAAAGTGCGATATAAGAGCTACATATGAATTAATTATTACTATATGATTTTCTAAGGAAATAAGAATGAGTTAAGTGGATCAGCTGGAATAAGAACCTACCCCAACTGTACCTCAGTCCTTGATCCTTTAAACAGACCTTTAGCGGTCTGATTCAGTTTGGCATAAGAGGCTTAATTCCCTCTTTCTACACTTAAGACGTCCCTGTCTTTCAAAATAAAGTTCCAACACATATGACAACCTCTTTGCTAGTGCCCAGGGGCCTTTGACAAGAGACCCTGAACATAAAGTATTCAATTAAGAAAAGCTCCAGGGTGTTCAAACAGCTAATTCAAGGGTGGTAGGACCCAGCAGAGAGACTGCTAGAGTGATTGGGTTGCACAAAATCAGCAAGCTGAGGAAAGGCCTGGGACACAGTAAGGAGAAACATGAATGACAAAAGTCTATTGGGAGGCATGCTAGTCACTTTTCCAGGCAAAAATGAGAGAAGGGGTGTCCCAAGAAGGCCATACATAGGATACAGAACTTTCCACTGCTTATGCAAACCAAACCTCCAAAACAATTGACTGTAGCCTAGCTCCCATCACCAGCCCCCAACGACAAGGAATTGCAGCATCATACTACTGATTCATACCTTGCCATTAATGTTAAAGTTGGAGGTTGGCATCTTTGATTCTCTCTGAGCATTAATGGGAAACATTTCCATTACCCTTTGTCTAGACAGAAAATATGTGAAATCCAACCTGTAAGCTGCATTCAGAATGGGGAAGGCTCACTAAAAATTTAATACAATAAAGGTTCATTGCTTCTGGCAGTCCATCAGCACGCATTGTTGCGCTAACCATTTGTGCTGATCCTTAAGGAATATATCAGATAAGGCAATCTCATTTACGCCGTAGTAGATTTCAGAGATAAGAATTTATTCATGTCAAGAACAGGATTTTTATGTTTTACATGTTCCTAAAAACTGTTGTCTTTATCCTCCAAATAAATCTTTTAGAAAAGATGAATACCTTATACTCTCTATAGCATGCAGTATCTAGCATATCATACCTTGACTCCATCCAGAACAGCTTTTATGACACCCTTCACTGTGGTCACCATCTCCTTGTCTTCTGAGTTCACCCCCTCCAGCATCACCTGATCAGACCAACGAATCAGATTTCCCAGACTCTGGTACACCCGGCTATAGCAGGAAGAGATGGCAGAACTGGAGGGAAAAAAATGAGTTCAAGAGATAATAAAATGAAAATATGGCACAATTATCTTAATAGAGAAATTACTGCCAATCCCAGAATTTATTTTTAAACAAATGTGCGTTAGCAAAAGGTAAAAATTCCACTGTGCCCTATTTGAATTTTTCTTCTGTTAACTCCCTCTTCTGGAATTTGTGTTTACCTAGGACCAAGATGACGCATGGATTTCACGTCTTTTGCAGTCACACTACTAGTTCTCAAGTAGGTATTGAAACAATGGTGTTAAGGCATGTTTTCATAGTTTTGAGAATAAGTTTCTCATTGTTCTTAATCCTTGGAGGGGTTGAACTAAACTTGCCATCCTTATGAAAAGTTTTCTTCCAACGCTGTGTCCAACTCTGAAATGCTCTGAGTGAATGAATTTCAGTTTTGGCTTTTTTAAAGGTAGAATAGCACTAAAGACATTTTTGTGAAGAAAAAAAAAGATTATTGGGAAAAGGAAGAACTAAATAAAATTGTAACAGAACTACTTATAAGGCTTTGCTCTACCATCTCTGAAAATGTCCATTTCGCTAATAAACAAGGTGTGCGGACACTTGATGATGTTCCAATAAAGACCTAATATTCATTTTTAACAAACATGTTAATTTGAAGCTTCATCACAAACAGGAAAGATGTTTTCAAGATACATCAGGACAACAGAGGGATGTGATCCTGCAATCCTGACTCACATAAGTGTTCCCAATTGCCTGATTCTCCTGGTGTATCTCCAGTGTTGTAATGATTGGTGTTACTGAGAGGAGACTCAAGCCCATAAACTTCAATGAGATTCCTTGGGTGAATGAGGTTTGTAGAATCAAGCCCTAGGTGGGTAATGAACTATTCTAAAACTTCAAAGGGAGGACTGCAAAGAATGGAGAGTACATTTTTCAGAACTATGGTGCTTGTCAGTATTCTGTCTCGTTTCAAGAGAAGTTAGCTGGGAAGTAGAAGTAGACCTACCCTCCCCTGACTCTTTCCAAGGCTTTGATTTCTTTACCATTAATCTTCAATCCACTTCCTTCTAAAAAGGCAGTAATTGAAAAGCCCACTTTGTACTAGATAGAATTTTTTTTTGACTTGATGCAAATACTTTCCTGTAAACCAAAAAGGAATTCAACAATTGGATGGCTTTCTTGCTCAACAACCCATCCTCGCGCATTTTTCTTGAGGGGGATTGAACATCAAAATCTCCCTTTGTGCCCTGCCACTACTTGAAAGGAGTAAGATACGTAGGTACAGCATGAAAGGACGCGGCTTAATGTGACTGCCAAATCTTCACATACTGAATGGGGCTAAACTCGCTAGAACATGCGTAAAGGATTCCTGCCCTAACACACTGTCTACAGGAGGAGGTCATTACTCAGTGAAAAAGACCACATGATGATAGCCCATACTGATCATAGAAGCTCCTTGCTGAAAGGCTAGATTCTGACATCCGGCTCCCAGATCTCCTCATCTAACTGCCTGGGGTTGAGAGGGCAGCTCAGAGGATATTTGTGTTCCAAGACATATTCTGCATTTCAATCTCCCCAGTAAGGTAAACTGATTCAACACATGCCCTATGGAGACATGAATCAGAAAGTGATTGACTACATAAAGATGACATTTTCTATCCTAAAGATACTCACTGACATTTTACATGATCTCTTGACACAAGTTAGGGGACTTTTTATTTGATTAAGTGAAAGCAGGTGCTTGTCAGAAATTTAATGGCTGTGGGAAACTTGATAGCAGCCAAAGGAACTCTGGGTCCCAAAAAACCTGACCAATATTCTAATTTCAACAGCTACTGCTCTCTGTAGCTCTACCAACTAAACCTAAAATGGTATTCCTTTACCTCAGCTGCCACTCTGATCTTTACCATTTTCTCCCGACCCGTCGTAATGGCCAGGTACAGTAGGAACACCTTTGTCTACAGGTTTCAGAGTAGCAGCCGTGTTAGTCTGTTATCCGCAAAAAGAAAAGGAGGACTTGTGGCACCTTAGAGACTAACACATTTATTTGAGCATAAGCTTTTGTGGGCTACAGCTCACTTCATCGGCTGCATAGAATGGAACATACAGTTTGTCAACAGGCTGGCTCCACTCCTACCAGCTGTCCTTTTCCTTCACAAGGCCTTACTGTGCCTGATTTATGCAAATAAGGACAGGTTTAGCCCATGTTCTCTCATCCAGGAGTGATACCTCCCCTAAACTAGCGGAAGTTAATAACCAAGTGCCAAATTCAGTTTTGCTATAACTCCAATTAAGTTAATTCTTCCCAAGATGTTCCCTCGCTAAACCCAGTTAAACCCTAGACTCTGAAGGCTCTCAGCAGAGTAGGTAGTAACACCCTTACTATGGCTGGCTTTAGAGTGTAGCGCTGTAAGGGATACTGTTACTTTTCTTCATCTCTGAAGATCACATCACCTCTTTTTCCTGCCAGCCTCTGAGACTCATCTGTAACCGAGGCTTCACAAGTGGTACCAGCAATAGTTCAAAAATGCTCTTGAAAATAAAACCAAAGAGGCATTCTATATGAAAAACGTAGCGGCATCTGGAGATATTCAGTGGGCAAATACACAAGAACAGCATGAAATCTCTCAGGATTTCAGGACTCACACATCTGCACTTTCCAATATATTTTTGTGCTGTTTTGTTTATACAACGTTATTTAATGGTGGGTTTTGTTGCAGTTTGTTTTTTAAGCAGCTGCTCCAGAAGTCTGGAAAATTATGTAATCTAGCAGATATAGCTCTGGCCTGTGGCTTGAAGAGTCCACAGTTCTTATAATCCAAGCTGAGCTGGTGGCCTTGGCAAGTCACTAGGTTTCTTCTGGCCTCAAACTCACTGTACAACTGTGTAAGACTTAATGCTGAACTGAGTCAGAGATAATCTACTAAAGAGGAGTGCACACCCTGGAATGAATTCAGACCACGTATTCTTCTGAAGTCAATGGAGTTGCATCTGCTTACACCAGCTCTGAATTTTGACTCAACAAAGTCCAAACGGGCAATTTACAATACTTGTCAAAGGCTGCTCTAATGCAGAGGTGGAAGAATTTCACGCATAAAGGAAATACACTGTGGATGTGCTCACTTGCAGCCAAATGCTGCCTGCCCTCATTGCTTTTGGCTTGCTAATGACACTAGCCGCAGTGAGAACACAGCATCCGATGCAGAATCTCTGTGAATGTCAGCTGCCTGCTACCAAGCAATGAACTTTCTTCCACTAAAAGTCTCTAATGTTTGAAACCATGCCCCACATCCCTGTCCTCTCCCATTTCAAACTCACTTCTAGGAATCAATCATTCCTTCTTCTCACAAACCAACTCTTTTTGCTCTCTCTTTCCTAATCTGCCGTCCAATATGTGGTTTGTCTTACCTACTGTATGTTGTAGTCTCTTTGCAGCAGGGAACTTGCCTTTAGACTTATGTTTGAAAAGTGCCTTGTAAATCAGCCACTATTTTTTACTAATAATTAGCAAGAGCAGCATTTCATACCACTTGTGCGTCATGATTTTTCAAAACGATACAAATTGCCTGGAGTTCCCCCATCACAATCCCCCCAAAGGAAACTCACCTTTGCTGAATCCGTGGGTCTACTTGGACCAGGGGTAAGACGGCCTCCAGCACTTTACTTGCTGAACCTGGCAGCATCTCCAGTACTTTCTTGTCAATTGCCATTTTGTCCACAATGGTTTTAAAATAGCGCAATGCACTTACAACCTCCTTTTCCTTCTCCTCAAGCCAAGTTAAATTCTAAAGGAAAAAGGTTGGGGACAGAAGGGAAGAAGAGATTACAGAATGTCTTTTTGTGTGTGCGCACGTTCTTTTAAAGAAAGTTATTTTAATTCACCTGGTATACAGTAAAACTAACAATGCACAAGATGTACCTTCTGTGTTAGAGGCACACATGGGCTTTCCTTCTCCACAAACTTTTCCAAGTTTAATCCCAACTCTCCTAGGAAAATAATCAGTATCTCATTTATTCGTAGCAAAGACTTTGACTTTTTATTTTAATGGGCAAGTTCTGAGAAAGATTTTGGGTACAAACTGAAATTTAGCTCAGTCATTTTTAAGCACAACTCCCACCTTACTGATGAATTATCACACTGCTTTGGAGTCAGCATAGACAAAGAGAGCCTGTACTTTCCAGGTGAGACATGCACACGTGCTAAGAGCAGATGGGAAGAATGATTCAAGAAAGGGGATGGCAACAGCTGGTTTCAGTACAGTAGGAATTTTTCCAATCTGATCACAACTCTATCTACTTAATTAAGTAAGGGAACGTAAACACAGTGTGTGCTCTATTTTTAAATCATAAATCAAAAATTATTTTCAAGTGGCCAATGGTTAGGTAACAACTATGCTCTTTGAACCCTGCTGATCTTCCCTTTTGTGGGGGTTTAATAATAGAAAAAGATGCAATGCAGTGACATCATGAAAATGAAACAGAGCTGTAAACACATTCAGGATAAATTTTTCAAACCTAAGTGATTTAGGAGCCTACAACCCATTCGGTTTCATTGGAAGTTGGGGGGCAGAATGATTTAGTTGCTTTTGAAAATGGGGCTTAGGTGCTTTTGAAAAATGTTACTTTGAGTCATTTTAGTGCAAGTGGTCATCCAACGAAAAAAGCGAGAAAATTAACGCCACAATTAGGCAAACCCCCAAAACAAATATGATAAAAACCAAACTCCTATATTTTCACTTCCATCATGGATATTTACAATGATAAATGTGTGTCCAGTCCTATCCCAAGTAATCCTACTAACTTTAATAGGGCTACTCATGTGAGTAAGGGCTCTAGTCTCAACCCTTCCATTCATAAATAAAAAGCCCTATTCACTCAGCAAAGCTGCTGGAATGAAGGAAATCATTCATTTTCCCATGGGGACGAACTGTCACACCACAAATGTGAGATTTTGGCATCAATGAATGAATTGGGCAGGAATGAAGGGGTCAACTGGAAAAAGCTTAGAGAATGCCTCCAACATTCTGGCACTCAGCAATTTTGGAAAAGGAAATTCAGAAGTGGCATATGCCAGTTTAATGGAGTTCTGGTAAAGGATATTTTTTAAAGTTTGCTAGAGCATGCCTAAGGGTCTGTTAATGCTGGCAGTAAATTCCTGAGGGGGAGATCTAAATTAACTACTAAACATTGCTAGTAAAGGAGCAGAGAGCTTAACAGCGTCAGGTTTCATCCATTATCCCTTCAGCAAATTCAGCTTCAAGAATTAATGACCTATGGGTATTGTGTCCTCCCCATGTCCCTTCAGCTGTTAAACTGCAGCTTTCCTGAAAAACGGGACCAGCAGACCAAACTTCTTCGGATGAGACATTCGTAAGCAGCACTGGCTAGTAACATGAACTTGGTCCCTTAGCTTTATTTCAGCTGCTGTTCCAACTGACCTGACCTTGCAGAAGGCAAGCTTAAATTTCCACGTATGTATTAGCATCACTAGGCAAGTTTATTATTATTTAATACCTCTTATATAGCACTTTTAATCAGTTGATCTTAAAGGGCTTTGCAAAGGAGGTCAGTACCATTATCCCCATTTTACAGATGGGGAACCTGAGGCACAGAGGAAAAATGACTTGCCCAATGTCTACCAGCAGGCCAATGGCAAAACTTGGAATAGAATTTATGTACTCTTAAGCCCAGTCCAGTCCTCTCTCTCTTTAGCCACTCTGCCTCCTTCTTCATCCTCTTGCACCGCCAGTTGCATAGGGTGTCCACCAGTTTCCAGAGCTACCAAGCACATCCCTCCCAGTTGGCAGATGGGGAAGTGTCCACATTTGGGCAGCGCGGAATAATGAATAAGGAACCGTGGACCGACGGTTGTGCATGGGGCTGATAAACCCATCATGTAAAACAAACTTACTACAGAAACAAACACCAGGTGTCATATTGGTATGCAGCAGGCTCGAACAAGAGATCAACTTCATGTGAAGAATATGAAGCCAAATCCATCAACATGACACTCAGAAGCCTGAACAGACCAGCATAAGCCCAAAACAAATGGTGGAAACTCTGTCTCCCCTGGGGTTAATTATAAATCTAGAGACAAGGAATAATGGGCAATGATGTGTAAAGGGAGAGCTGGTGGGATGGATATTGATTAATGCTCCTAAAATGTCTAAATGCTCTAAGGCATTATGAGCTGTAACTTAGGCTTCACTCATCTTGGCTGTAGGGATATTTGGTGGATAAGCCCCATCCTTATTGCTGCAGGGGACCTGAACTAAGCTCTTATTTCAAATTCCACTTGTGGTGGACCTGCCCCATAAATGAATTTATACTGGCAAGAGAACAGATCTACTACGGCTGGAGTTACTAAAACAGCAGTTCCACTTGCTCCAGCAATTTCCATTTGGGGCATTAAATTGGATGGATTTACTACTCAGCCAAACCAATAAGTCCCTTCACCCCCGCACTTGACTGACACATGCAGATATATCTCTGCATGATTTTGGAAGGTTTCCCTTAAATAATCATTACAAATGCATTATGTATGAGATACAGCTGCCCTAGAAAGGGTTAGGCACTCAGATACTTTGGTGATGAGCGCAGTGTAAGAACCTATATAGAGCTGAATAGGCTAAAGTGACAGCATACATTTGACTCTTAGATCTGGAATAAACCATCCTTTTAATACTTGGATAGGTTTTTGCTATATTCTTTAATTTACACTTAATCCTTTGGTACTGTTGCTTCTACTCTAGCTAGATTACCTACTGTGTGTAGGAGACTTAGCCCCAGGATTTAAAGAGACAGTATATGCCCACGAACAGATATGAAATCTACTCAGTCTGTCTTTTGACATCATGTGTCTTGTCAGCTTCTCCTTATATTCTATCTAGACTCTGTAATAATGACCCAGTGGCACCCTTTCCTCCCCCCACAAAGCTAATCAGTTGGCTACCATCAAACTAATCAATTAGCTGGAGACAGTCATTAAAATGGATTAGGACTGAGCCTGAGATCAACATTTCACAAGTTTTACAGTTTAAATGCAGACCAACAATAGCCAATTTACCCAGCATGAACAGCAACTCAGCTGTCTTTCCTATTGAGCAATTACTGCAAGTGAGTTTTATTTTCCCCATAATTCCAGCGCCTAGATTTGTAACAAATATTTTTAGATGTTCAGCAGATTCCTGGTCAGTCATTCCCCAATATTGTTCTCTAAGCTCTTTGGTGGACATAATGCAGAAGAAATTTGCCTTTCATTCATATGCAAATATATATTTTTTTCTATTTCCAATATATTTTAATCTGTTTGTGGTCAGATATCAATTAAAAGGAAAGGCTATGACACTGTTTTACCATGCCTGTCAATGAATCAATCAATACAAATAAAATAGCGCAAATTCTCCCCAGTAAATAACCCATTGGATTGTACACAGAGCTCAAAAATGCTCTACATAATAACCCTTTGAACTAGTCACTATACATTAACTTTCCTATAATCTCTTTGGAATAAATAATATAATCTCTAAGGAGGATTCCTCGAGGAAAAAATGTAACAAATTTTTGGAAAAAAAATTTCCCCCCATTTATAAAATGGTTTCTGCTCTAATGGACACCTAAAGTAAAGTAAAAAGTTACATCATAGAATTCAATGTCAGAGCTCCAATATGAGTAGAACCTGGTAGCATCACCACAGTGAGGGGCCCAGATGAGTCTCCATAAGAAACCTTCATTTTGCCATGGCCATTACATTCATTCAAAGCTGAAACTTGGCAGATGGTTGCTTTTTTAAAGAAAACTATTAGGACTGGTTTGGATATTTCTGTGGTGTCACAAAGATTTCTTTGGTATCTATACAATCTGGGATCTGCGTGAAAATTTGCACTTTCTGGGCTGCAGGGCACCACATAAGTACTAATAATTTTTCATCTTAGCAAGGCAGCTCTCAAGGAGGATTGTAAACAAGTTGCCTCCATCTCTCTCTCTCAAGTAAGAGGTTGTACCCTTTTCTCAACAAGAGGGCTGTTACAGGCCCATTCTTTCCTTCTCTCACTCTGAGGATGAGTTAGAACCCTGAAGACCCTCATAATTTCCCCTGCTTTACAACTCCTCCCCTCAATAGTGGACGTAACTCCCTTTTAAGACAGTCAACCTCTCTCCTGAGCAATCTGGTGTGAATGCTCTTGCACATCTTCCCAAGATGCAGACACCCTGCCTCCACTGCAAAATCCAGCCCAGAGAATGAAAACCCAAGTCTTCTACATGGTGATAAAGAGTACTAGGATACAATTACCTTATCTCATTTTTAGACACCACTCAACCCCATTGTATAAATCCTGCTGTGCCTCACTAGGAATAAACCAACCAAGTTTGTAAAGGTGGTATGCTACACTGAATTGGTCTCTCAACAGCAACTGTGGGGCTTAGAAGTTACCACAAGTAATCCTAGTTTTTCTTAATAACCTGGGACTGAATTCTACACCTGAAACCTGGAAATCTCAGCAATACTAGAGCTAAATTCTTCTTCTGCTCAACCAGGTCAGAATAGAAGTGGAGGCAATACTTTGGTAGCCAGCTGGCTATTACCTCCTGAAAGAAAGGCAGCCTCAGTTCTTATAAGGCTTGAAATAGCTAGCTTAGGTTTGAGGAAGGGTGGGCTGAAAGTCAGCAGCTGTTTGAATACATCTGTTTGACTCACTCTGTTGAGGTCACCAGAGATTGAGGACATCTTTGGACAGGCTTCAAGGATCTGCTTGCATTTTAATGGAACACACCCTGAAGTCAGGCAGTGATTTGGGAGTTGTAAGTGTAACTATAGGGTGTGCATGTGTGGGGAGGGAATGTCAGGCCATAAGCTGCATTCCACAACGAGTCATTTCAACGCTCATGGAAGAAACATTCATCAAGATCTCAAAAGGAAAGTTACTTGTGTCTTTAGTCAACTTCACTACATACAAAGGACCATCTATATGGTTCCTCTGGAAAGGAACTCTGAAGAGTACCTCAGGAAACTGTAAAATTCTTTGAAGGAAACACAGCCCCATGCACTAAGAGCAACAATGCCAGAGCAGCAGATTTCAGTATAGTTACAGTACAGACTATTCAACAGGCAGGGAACTGGCATGACTGTTACCAAGACAGTACCATTCAGCTGCTTACTTTGTTCACTGGCTTCTCTGGCGTTTTCACTGTCAGGTCAGCCTGTTTTCCTTTCTTTGATGGCGTTCGCTTTATTTTTGGTGAATGAAACTTGTCCATCAACTTCATGGTGAAAGAGGAGAGATGGGAGCGCTGAGAATCTGGAAAGAAGCACACGCAGATGCATTATTAGGCTGGAGTAGATTTTTTGGGAACAGGCAGGTTGTGCTACAAAATTCTCTAGAAGAACAGACTGTGAAATACAAAGTAGCACAGATAAATTTATAGAGTGATGTGAATTCTAACTACATTTCCAAGTGTAATAACCACCACCATTCTCTGTTTCGCCCCAGACACAGCTATTCTAAAATGCAGCGGAAAAGACAATGGGGTTGCTTTTACTCTACTGCATCAGAAACAGAGTAATAATGATGGCCTACTTCTTATACAGCGCTTTTTTATCAATAGATCTTAAAGTGCTTTACAAAGAATGGCAATATCATTACCCCCCATTTTACAGATGGGAAAACTGAGGCACGGGAAGTGACTTGCCCAAGGTCACCCGGCAGACCCGTGGCAATGCTGGGAACAGAACCAAGGTCTCTTGAGTTCAGTCCATTTGTCTATCCCCTGGAAAAAAGGCCTTTGAATGGTTTTGTATGACTAGTTTGCCCAAAAACCTGGATCTTCATATCTCCAAAGGGTTTCAGTTCAAACAGCGGCCTACATGTCAGGGTGGACCATTAGAACACAAGGGATAGATTGCTTCCAGACAAGTGCACCCTAAAGCAGTTTAATTAGAGGACTGAGTAAAGTAGTTTCCTCATGGGAGGACACATTCTTCATTGTGGAAATCAACTTTTTTTCAGGTTTGTGAGTGTCTGAAAAATGGAAGGCTCAAAGATCTATGATGCGGTCACAGAGATTTTCTGATGAGTATTTTTAACTATTTAGCTCAGGGGTGGGCAAATTGTATCTAGGGCCGAGGCAGGGGGTTGGGATGCAGAAGGGAGTGCGGGGTGTGGGAGGGGGTGCAGTGTGCAGGAACGGGCTCAGAGCAAGGGATTTGGGCAGAAGAGGGGTGCGGGGTGTATGAGGGGGCTCAGGGAAAGGGGTTGGGGTGCAGGAGGGGACTCAGGGCAGGGGGTTGGGGTGCAGGCAGCGGCAGGTGGCTCAGGGAAGGGGGTTGGGGTGCATCGGGTGCAGTAGGGGGCTCAGGGCAGGGAGTTGGGGTGCTGGAGGGGTTCGGGCTCCGGCCTGGCGCCACTTACCTAAACCTGCTCTGGGGTGGCAGCAGCGTGCACCGGGGCCAGGGCAGGCTCCCTGCCTGCTTGCTCTGGCCCCATGCCGCACTGCTCTGGGAAGCGGCTGGCACCACGTCCCTGGGGGATGGGCGGGGGCCACAGGGCTCCATGTGCTGCCCTTGTCACACCTTCAGGTACCTCCCCCGAAGTTCTCATTGGCTGCAGTTCCCTGTTCCCGGCAAATGGGAGCTGTGGGGGGCAGTGCCTGGAGGCAAGGACAACAAACGGAGCCCTCTGCCCCTCCCCTCCCGCCCCCAAGAACGTGGTGCTGCCGCTTCTGAGAGCGGCGAGGGGCCTGCAGCATCACAGGGGGCAATCCTGCGGACCAGATCCAAAGCCCTGAGGGGCCGGATTCGGCCCGCGGGCCGTAGTTTGCCCACCCCTGGTTTAGCTGTGCTGCTAAATAGAACAGAATCTGTAAGCTGTCTTCCTGGCACTGAGCAACTTGGATTGTATTTTGAGCAAACAGATTTTAATAGGAAAGATATGAATTGCTCTTTCAGTGAGCCAGACAACTCTGACAGCAAACAGTGAACTTGCCTTCAAGTACATTATCTGCACAAGTAAACACTTTCCCTTGAACCTTCCCTTGCCCTTTTGGCTTATCTGGGAATTGACTGCATTGGTCGTAATGAATAACAGCGACATCTCCCATGTGCGTAGTGCTGCACCTTCTCACGAGCATGGAGACTACAAACAGAGTAGGCTGCTGAGTCAAATCTAGCATTCAGCAGCTAAATACCACATAGCTGCATTAGCACTGCTTCTACATTCAGAAAGCACTAACTGCAACTCCGGGGAAAGCACCTGGGTTTACCGCCTCCCTTTAAAGAGAATTAAGCATTACTAATTACCACCAGGAAAGCAGATTTTAGTTTCTTCTGTTCCCACCTTCACCAGAGCAAAAACTCCAGCTAATGAAGTAATGTGTCACAATTTTACAGGCACCCTGTTAGCTGATGCTCAGTGGTCACTGGTTACCATCTATTCTAGTAGAGTAACTGGATCTCTAGTAGCTGTCTCCTGTCAGTACTAAGTCTGAACACAAATGTGCCACGCCACAAAACATTCTAGGGTCACTATCAGGCCAAAAATACACTCTTTGTAGAAATAAGCTTTTACAAAACCTGAGACCAAGAGAAATATTTCAGTCAAATGTATCTTAAACACCTCAGTAGAAATTGGGTCCCCCCACAACAGACAGACACACACTCTATAGTGTGTGCAACCTAAACATTACAGCCTGCTTGCTGTAAATGAAAATGAAACTGACTCAACAAAGTAGGGGAGAAAAGTGAGAAACCGACCAGTCTATGCTCCTTGTCCAAGTTCATAAAGTTGCAAAATATGAAGCAGCATATTTGGTGAAAAGTAAAATTTAGCATCAGAACACTGCAGGAATTTTTTAAAACGTAAGGCTCTTCTGATTTTTCAAATGTAGGTACTTATTACAGGCATCCAAAACCAGATCAAGCAGTTTAAATAAAAATGGACTAATTATCAAAGTTGCTGAGTCCACTCAGCTCCCATTAATTTCAGTGGGTGATCAGCACCTCTGACAATCAAGTCACTTATTTAGGTGCCTAGTTTTAACTAATTAAATTTGAAAATTTGGGCCTAAGTTTTTAGGATTTTAAAGTGTCCAGTGTGCCTTTGAATGGTCCATAAAAACATCTTTCAACTTTCCATCCTCATTTTCATATACCAATTAACTCAATCAATAAATGCAAGGTAATGCATGTTGGAAAACATAATCCCAACTATACATATAAAATGATGGGGTCTAAATTAGTTCTTACTAAAGAAAAATCTTGGAGTCGTTGTGGAAAGTTCTCTGAAAACATCCACTCAATGTGCAGCGGCAGTCAAAAAAGTGAACAGAATGTTGGGCATCATTAAGAAAGGGATAGATAATAAGACAGAAAATATCATATTGCCTCTATATAAATCCATGGTATGCCCACATCTTGAATACTGCATTCAGATGTGGTCGCCTCATCTCAAAAAAGATATATGAGAATTGGAAAAGGTTCAGAAAAGGGCAAGAAAAACGATTAGGGGTATGGAATGGCTTCAGGATGAGGAGAGATTAATAAAATTTGAATTCTTTAGCTTGGAAAAGAGATGACTAAGGGAGAATATGATTGAGGTCTATAAAGTCATGACTGGTGTGGAGAAAGTAAATAAGGAAGTGTTATTTACTCCTCCTTGTAACACAAGAACTATGGGTCACCAAATTAAATTAACAGGCAGCAGGTTTAAAACAAACAAAAGGAAGCATTTCTTCACACAACGCACAGTCAACTTGTGGAACTCTTTGCCAGAGGATGTTGTGAAGACCAAGACTATAACAGAGCAAAAAAAGGACTAGATAAATTCATGGAGGATAAGTCCATGCATAGCTATTAGCCAGGATGGGCAGGGATGGTATCCCTAGCCTCTGTTGGCCAAAAGCTGGGAATGAGAGACAGGGAATGGGGCACTTGATGATTACCTGTTCTGTTCATTCCCTCTGGGGCACCTGGCATTGGCCACTGTCGGAAGACAGGATACTGGGCTAGATGGACCTTTGGTCTGACCAAGTATGGTCGTAATTATGCAACAGTGGAAGGAAGGAAGGAAGGAATGAAAGGAAAAAACCTACTAGATAAAGTGGTGTGAGCAAAAGAAATCCAGTCAATCGATTAGATAGCAGATTCAACTTTCCAAGAAAGGTTTACAGTCAGTCACTCATAACTTCAGAAAACTAGGAGGTCAGAGTTAAGATCTTTTAGAAACTAAAAATAACTATCCGTTGTTCCCATAGGAGAGGGGTGTTTAAACTAAATGTAAACTTTGAGAAGCTGAATTTGACAGGTCAAATTACATCTCTCTCCCTTCTAGTAACACAGGAACTTTTTGTGGGGGAGTAAGACCACTCAAGCTATAACTATAATATACAGCTTTACAATACAGGCAGAATATTCAGCTATTTATATTCATAACATGGGAGGCACCACCTGTTTTATTCCTTCATCCATACCAAGCACTCAAGTAAAACAGCAAATGAAAAGGAAAACCCAACTTCTCCAGCCCTCAACCAATAAAAGACACCATATGAGAACCTCATAACCCAAGACTGGTTCAATGCAATAAGCAAGTCTACCCCGGGAGTGACACCAATGAAGTCAGAGATCAGTCTGGTCGAATGTAGACAAAGGTCAATGTAACATAAAATTATGCCCTTTAAGGATTTTATAGAGGCCAGAAAAGTTGGAAATCAGGTGTTCAGTGTTTCTGGTGGTTCCATTCACCAGTACATTTCTACACATGAGACAGGGCATAGAACAATCTATTCATTACTCAGCCTAGTTATGTCTAACTGGCTAGATGTGGCTGGGTTCCATACGTGTCATTAACAGAATGGGCTGAATGTTTTCGTGTTATACCTTCTAAGTTAAGGCTCATGGTATCTTAAAGACACCTATAAACATTTAAGACTTGGTGCCTTGGGAAAATATTTTATTAATACAGTTAGTTGCATAAAAACTGCATATTTTTAAAATAATCCATTTGCTTTTGCTGCAGTATTTTATGGTACCACAACTGGTTGCTATGGAAACAATTAGGGTGTTACCAACAGGTCAGAACTTCAGACTAGAAGTTGGCACTGGAATAAGAGGAACTCCTCTTTAAAATAAAGACACATGACAACTGGATGTGGTCCTACGTGGGGAGAGGGGAATATTCTGAAGAGAAGGAAAAATTCTTAAGTGTACGATTGATTGGCAAAACTGTTCTCAATTAGGTGTTTTTCAAAGCGTATCCTGTGCCACCAGCTGCTGTTTAATTTCTGTTTTTTTAAATCCACCGAGGAACACATAATGATCCCTGGCTGTTGCAGGCAAACCCAGACATACATCAATCGACCTGAAATATCGCTCAGAGCAGCTGGCATCCTGACTTAGCAACAATTTACGTCATTGTTTTACATCCACGGGGGTCTCCCTACTCAAACACTCCCAGGCCCCACAGAGTGCTCAAAGTCACTGTGGGCAGCAATTCCCAGCAATGTCAAGAATGCTTTTGTTCTCTACTTTCGCAAAGACACTAGTGGTATCTAATTTGCACAGCATGTCAGGGTTTTACACACACATTCACATGTGACAGGAGAAGGCATGGATCAAAGTCCTTTAAATAGCCAGGCAAACACTGCAATTAGAATACTTAATCTAGCGGTTTCAGAGTAGCAGCCGTGTTAGTCTGTATTCGCAAAAAGAAAAGGAGTACTTGTGGCACCTTAGAGACTAACAAATTTATTTGAGCATAAGATTTCGTGAAAAAAATGGTAGTGGCAATAGAATGCATCTCTGGCTCATCCACCATTGAGAGGCAAGGATCCTATTTATGTGGACTATGTGGACTCTCTCCTCTCTCCCCAGGCCCTATGCTACCAGCACTCCCAGCTATCTTCAAGACACCACTGACTTCCTGAGGAAACGACAATCCAGAGGGTGATCTTCCAGAAAACACCCTCCTGGCCACTATGGATGTAGAAGCCCTCTACACCAACATTCCACACAAAGATGGACTAGAAGTTACCAGGATCAGTATCCCCGATAATGTCACGACAAACCTGGTGGCTGACCTTTGTGACTTAGTCCTCACCCGCAACTATTTCACATTTGGGGACAATATATAACTTCAAGTTAGCGGCACTGCTATGGGTACCCGCATGGGCCCACAGTATGCTAACATTTTTATGGCTGACTTAGAACAACGCTTCCTTAGCTCTCACCCCTAACACGCCTACTTGCGCTACTCTGATGACATCTTCATCATCTGGACCCATGGAAAAGAAGCCCTTGAGGAATTCCACCACGATTTCAACAATTTCCATCCCACCATCAACCTCAGCCTAGACCAATCCACACAAGCGGTCCATATTCTGGACACTACTGTGCTAATAAGCGATGGTCTCACAAACACCACCCTATACCGGAAACCTACTGAGCGCTATACTTACCTACATGCCTCCAGCTTCCATCCAGGACACACCACACGATCCATTGTCTACAGCCAAGCTCTAAGATACAACCGCATTTGCTCCAGTCCCTCAGACAGAGACAAACACCTACAAGATCTCTATCAAGCATTCTTAAACCTACAATACCCACCTGCTGAAGTGAAAAAACACATTGACAGAGCCAGAAGAGTACCCAGAAGTCACCTACTACAGGACAGGCCCAACAAAGAAAATAACAGAACGCCATTAGCTGTCACCTTCAGCCCCCAACTAAAACCTCTCCAGCGCATCATCAAAGATCTACAACCTATCCTGAAAAATGATCCCTCACTCTCACAGATCTTGGGAGACAGACCAGTCCTTGCTTACAGACAGCCCCCCAACCTGAAGCAAATACTCTCCAGCAACCACACACCACACAACAAAAACACTAACCCAGGAACCTATCCTTGCAACAAAGCAAGAATAGAGACTGGGAGTGGCTGGGTCATTATACATATTGAATCTATTTCCTTAAGTTAAGTATCCTCACACCTTCTTGTCAACTGTCTAAATGGGCCATCTTGATTATCACTACAAAAGTTTTTTTTTTCCTGCTGATAACAGCTCATCTTAACTAATTAGCCTCTCACAGTTTGTATGGTAACTTCCAACTTATCTGTGTGTGTGTATATATATATATATCTTACTATATGTTCCATTCTATGCATCCAATGAAGTGGGCTGTAGCCCACGAAAGCTTATGCTCTAATAAATTTGTTAGTCTCGAAGGTGCCACAAGTACTCCTGTTCTTTTTATTTAAATGAGGTAAATCAGCAGTTTTGTTAGCTTAAGTCAGACGATATTCAGTATCTACAGGCCCTTAAAATGTCCTACTTTGAAGATCGTAAATAATGCAACTTTTATTTCCTACCTGGTCTTTTTGTCCACAATGAGCATTTTTCCTAACTCACCTGGTCACAAGATTTTGCTACATTTATGTTTAAGTGAATGGCTCACACACCAACCCCCAATACTCTCTTACATTCAACAAATTTTACTTACCACTTACAATATCACTTTTTACATTCAAAGCACTTTACAAACATATCTAATTTATCTTCAAATACCTACTTTATCCCCATTTCATAGATGGGAAACTTGGGCATGAGATGGTGAAGTGACTTGCCCAATCAAATCACAGAGGGGAGTCAGTGTTGGAGCTGCAATTAGAATGCAGACCTTCTTGATTTCCAATTCTATGCTAAAACACTTTGATTATACCTCTCGCCAAACTCTCGTAAATCCAACTGAGGTTAATCATACTGAATGGCAAAAAATGTTTTCCGTCTCAGAAGTGGTCACTTTCCAAACAAACATATCAGTCAAGTATTATTTGTACAATCTACATTTTCTCAGTGAGTTGCGTATGTATGGAGTGTCAAAAGAGAAATTATGCGTAAGTAGCAACAAGTAGGAATGCACTGGCTCAGAGGGATGCAAGTTAACAAGGCTTTTACAAATACAGGCAAAAACATCAAAGAAAAGAAGCACAGCTGTGTGGGACTTACTAGATCTGCTATCGTGGAACTGATCTGCTTTGAAAAAATCCTTTGGCTTTTACTCACTTCAGTACTAAAATGTCTAACATGTCCTATGGCTCTCCAGCAAACAGCTGAAAGAGAAGAGCAGCTATTCCGTGGTTTGATAACATACATGGGAGAACAGGAAATGATCATGGCAGTGAGCGGATGAAACACTGTCCTCCTGCACTTTGTTCGCCTAGCTACAACATTAAACTACTTAATAGATAAGTACGTGAGCTCTGGGGCCACTTCTTTGAACTATTTTACTGAAGTGCCGCAGGATTTGCTCGATGCTTCATCCATTTAAAATGACTCTAGGATATTACACTCACCCCTATTAAGCACCTGCAGGCAGCACTTAATGAGAATATCAGCACTGAACTTTTGAACCTCTCTTCCCCTTTTGGTGCATCGGAGTGAGTATTCTGTACTTCTTGACATGGCACGTTCAAATGGCTTTAAAGCTAATGGGAAAAAGTCAGGGTAAGAAAGCTTGATGGAACTATTACAACTGGAAGGGAAAAAATACAATCAAATCAGAGGAACTGCTGGCTTTCCATCCTCTCCCTGGATAGTCCACTGCTGCTCAGGTCTTAAACCAAAGAAAAAATAAACCCTCAAAATTATTTTGCTGTGGATTCATGTGTCTCGACTTCTGATTGACAGTTTTAAAACGTCAATCCTTTCATTGCTAATTCCATCTTCCTATTAAAGAGAAAACTTGCTCTGTTGTGTTTGAACGTGCTCCAGCTGTTGAGTCATGGACTTGCCGCAGCTTTAAAGCCCGTCTCCCCCACGGTGGCACGTGTCTGGGTTCTGACCACACACAAAATCTTAGAAAGCTCATGTGATATGAGAGTGCTCTAAGTGTCTTTGGAGCCAGGTGCAAATGGAACATCTCACAAATCCCCACCCTTTCAATTTTCATCTGATGCCTTAACACAGGGTCCCTAGGTAGGAAGGCTGGTCTGTCTAGGTGACGCTCTTGTTGTGTGGGCGGAATAAAGGCAGCACCGTCAGCTTGAACAAACTTGCGATGCTTGCCAGTCTGCTGACAGAATGTTACATCTGATGAGGAAAGAACTGCTGATTTTAAACTACAGAGGATTAAGAGGTGCAGGGAAAGACAGAGATAAATCAGTCTATGTGCTGAATGTAGCTGTGTCAAAACTAGACTCTGCTTAAAGGGAGATTACTAGTCAAAGCCCTAGTTCTGTAACATCACTAGAATGGAAAGATGATGGCATTCCAGTTGGGCTCAAATGAATGGTAGAAATTAGGACTGTCAAGTGATTAAAAAAATTAATTGCGTTGTTAAACAAGAATAGAATACCATTTATTTAAATATTTTTGGACATTTTCAAATATATTGATTTTAATTAAAACACAGAATACAACATGTACAGTGCTCAATTTATTTTTGATTACAAATACTTGCACTGTAAAAAACACATTTTTTCAATTCACCTCATACAAGTACTGTAGTGCAATCTCTTTATCATGAAAGTTGATCTTACAAATGTAGAATTACAGTATGTACAAAAAAACCCTGCATTTAAAAACAAAACAATGTAAAACTTTAGAGCCTACAAGTTCAATCAGTCCTACTTCTTGTTCAGCCAATCACTCAGACAAACAAGTTTTTTTACATTTGCAGAAGATAATGCTGCCCGCTTCTTGTTTACAATGTCACCTGAAAGTGAGAACAGGTGTTTGCATGGCACTGTTGTAGCTAAAAGAAAAGGAGTACTTGTGGCATCTTAGAGACTAACCAATTTATTTGAGCATAAGCTTTCGGGTGCTACAGCTCACTTCATCGGATGCTGAAGCACCCGAAAGCTTATGCTCAAATAAATTGGTTAGTCTCTAAGATGCCACAAGTACTCCTTTTCTTTTAGCTACAACAGTGCCATGCAAACACCTGTTCTCACTTTCAGGTGACATTGTAAACAAGAAGCGGGCAGCATTATCTTCTGCAAATGTAAAAAAACTTGTTTGTCTGAGTGATTGGCTCACGAAAAGCTTATGCTCAAATAAATTGGTTAGTCTCTAAGGTGCCACAAGTCCTCCTTTTCTTTTTGTGAATACAGACTAACACGGCTGTTACTCTGAAACTGTTCATTTTCATCATCATGAGTCAGATGCCACCAGCAGAAGGTTGATTTTCTTTTTTGGTGGTTTGGGTTCTGTAGTTTCCGCATCAGAGTGTTGCTCTTTTAAGACTTCTGAAAGCATGCTCCACACCTCGTCCCTCTCAGATTTTGGACGGCACTTCAGATTCTTAAATCTTGGGTCGAGTGCTGTAGCTATCTTTAGAATTTTCACATTGGTATCTTCTTTACATTTTGTCAAATTTGCTTGGAAAGTGTTCTTAAAACGAACAACATGTGCTGGGTATCATACAAGACTGCTATAACATGAAATATATGGCAGTATGCAGGTAAAACAGTAGGAGACATACAATTCTCCCCCAAGGAGTTCAGTCACAAACTTAATGAAAGCATTATTTTTTTTAACAAGTGTCATCAGCATGGAAGCATGTCCTCTGGAACGATGGCCAAGCATGAAGAGGCATATGAATCTTTAGCGCATTTGGCACATAACTATGCTGCGATGCCAGCTACAACGGTGCCCTGCAAATGTCTGTTCTCACTTTCAGGTGACATTGTAATTAAGAAGTGGGCAGCATTATCTCCCGTAAATGTAAACAAACATTTCTCTTAGCGATTGGCTGAATAATAAGTAGGACTCTGAGTGGACTTGTAGGCTCTAACGTTTTACATTGTTTTGTTTTTGAATGCAGGTTTTTTTTGGTACATAATTCTATATTTGTAAGTTCAACTTTCACAATAAAGAGACTGCACTATAGTACTTGTAATAGGCGAATTGGAAAATACTATTTCTTTTGTTTATCATTTTTACAGTGCAAATATTTGTAATAAAAAATAATATAAAGTGAGCACTATAGACTTTGTATTCTGTGTTGTAACTGAAATAGATAGATTTGAAAATGTAGAAGTACATCCAAAATATTTAGTAAATTTCAGTTGGTATTCTATTGTTTAACAGTGCAAGTAATTGAGATTAATTTTTTTGAGTTAATCACATGATTTAACTGCGATTAATCGACAGCCCTAATAGAAATAGAGCCAAACATTTAAGGCACTGGTGAATTCCACCAACTTAACACAACTGTGTGAGACTTACCCTAAAGTCAAAGTGAAAGTTCTACCACGCTACAGATCAGTCACTACAGACCTTCCAGCCTCCCTTCTATCCTTCACTCTCACACCGTATGAGTATGGCACTGTTAGGAGTCTGATTTCTGAGAGCATTTCAGAGAACAGATTACAGATATTTCAAAAACAGGTGTGGGGTTTTTTGTTTTTTTTTTTTAAGGCGCTGGTTACTGTGGAATAGATCAATCATCAAGACAACTAAGACTAGCAGGGACTTGTAATTAAAATGTTCAGCTTATTTAGCATCTGAATCATATCATGCAAACAGATAATATAGTTTGTTTAAAAAAAAGAAAAAAAACCCACCTGAGTTTTAGAATAGACAGAGCCGTTAAAAAAGGTTATAGTTCAGCCTTCAATTTCAGATTCAAAGCAGTCCTTAAAACTCAGAATTTTATAAAGAATGAAGATGTCCTTATAATCTTATTCCACTCAGGTCTTTTCTGGAAGGACATACTTAAAAGCCACCAGATAAAACCAGAGGGCCTCTCTCCCCATGTCGTAACGAAGCTGTTGCACACATTTCTAACTGTTTCTGCCATTTATGCCAGGGGTCCTTCACACACAGAGGTGACTTATGTCATGAATTATGCAATGATGCCCATTAAAATGGCATTTTTCTCCCTGGGCACAGCTCAACCATTTGCAAAAGGCAAAGGCAAGTAGCATGGTTTCAAGTAAACGCTGACTCATAGGAACTTCATGCGTATGTTTATCCTGCAAAGCACCCCACATGGAGTCTCAGAGCCTAGGTCAACTGACTTGGGCTCATGGGGCTTGCAGTGAGGGGCTAAAATAGCCATGTAGATGTTCCCAGTTGGTCTGGAGCCCAGGCTCTGAAACCCACCTCTGAGACTCACTGCTCTGAAACCCACCCTCTGAGACTCACCAGGCTCTGAGACTCACTTCCATGGAGATTTTTTTTGTTTATTTGTTTTTGCAGTAGACATACCCTAAGAGTTCTGAAGCAAAAAAATAATTAGGCACACAGTTCAAAATGCCTGTCCAGTTGGCACTGTAATGCACTGTCATATAAGAGACAATGGTGGTTGGGAGCCCTCTCTAGATTACCCTTTCCTAGAAGGGTAAAGCCACTTGACCCTCTCTTCTCTAGATCCACCTCTGCTGTCACCACTACAAGAAATCAGCCAATTTAGGATGGCTAGACTCAGGGGCAGGTAAAGAGATTTAGAACTTTACCCATCTAGAAGAAGGAAAAAATTGCAAATTTATGGGTATATCAACATTATCTACATTTGATTATCATTGCCCACAACCCTTAATGGGTCACTTATCTTTTTAGATTATAAACTCTTTGCCAGAGGGAATTGTGCCCATATATATTTGTAAAGTAAATAGTGTAATGGGATGGGCTCTGAAACAAGGCCCCTTTGGTCCTTGACCAAAAGACTATATATTTTCACGGCCTTGATGATAGAGAGGAAGAACTGAAGATCTGCAGGATGCGCACGACTTACAAGGAAGGGGGGGAAAAAACCAGCTGAAGATGATGCACATAAACATGGACTGGACTAACATCTGTTCTCCATTCTTTCAATAGGGCCATTCATCACTTCATTCTGATATTGTGGGGGAGACTGTTTTTACAGTTATGGTTCATGTCCCCCATCCCTTTCAGTCTCCCAGGGATGTTCAGGAATGTAATAATTATTACCACATAATGCTTGTATGGTGCCTTACATTTTCAAAGACCATCAGACAGGGTGTCAACGTACATTTTTAACCTGAAAACATTTCACCACTCTCTCATTGACTCATCACAGCAGCCTGGTCTCATAGCAGTTATAAGCTAGTCCCTTCTTCCCCTGGTGTTTGCCGCCACGCAGAAGGACTGAGGCAAAGAATACACTTAAATGAAAAGGGGGTCCCAGCAGATCTGAAAAAAGCAGGGAGGGTCCTACATAAAGCAGGAAGTTTGCCCACCCTAACCTTTGCAACTTAGGTGGAGCTGTTTGTAAGCTGCCATAAGTCTCTCTCCAGGGAACTTCGGTGTTAGGAGAGCTGCCAAGGCTCAGAGGAAAAGGTGGAGGAGAAGCTGCTTTAGAATTCAAACAACACTGATGGAGTGTTAAAGGAACTTTCCCTTGAACATCACGTCACCTTCTAAGCAGCCAGCATTTTGAAGCAGAAGGACCAATTGCCCTTTTTCTTTCTTGGCAACATTACAGTGAGTGGCCATAAACCAGTGAGCATTAATGATGTGCAGTGACAGCACACAAACTTCTATGGAAAAGGGAGGCTCCGTTCCTCAGCTGGCAAGGCAGTGTTCAGTGACTCACAGGCTTCGTTATTTTTTATGCCGCCCTCTAGGGCCTCCAGAGGAAGTGAAACATTTTTATTGGTCAGGGAACACATTTTGATTTTGATTTTTTTTTTCCTAAGCAACCATGAATGAGACATCTCCAGCTGCATGCACCTCTTGGGGAAAGAGCTCACAGCGCATGCAAGGGGACTGGAGAGGCAGACAGAGTAACCCATCAGCTCAGCCACATCTCTTGACTGCGGTGAAAGAAACTGCAACATAATCAACAACATTAATTTTACAGCACAACCCTTCTTCCATTCAGGTTTCCATTTCCCTCACTCAGTAGCAACTCAGCAGGTTGGGAGAAGGAGATGATCCAAAACAAGTAGCAGGTTAGGAGTCAGATTGACTGTCTCATGTTTACGGAAAAGTCATCTTTTAGCCTGAAGGATCTCAACAGAGACCACTTTACCCACCCCTGAAACGCAGACACATGGGGTGAGACATAATGGCTGTAACAGCATATAGCAACACTACACAACAGGTTAAATCAGGAAATGAAGAACAAAGCTATATCCATCTGAAAATGCAAAGGGAATTCAGATAGGCAGAACATAACTACTCAAGTTTGCATTTATCTAGCACACCAGGACTAGCCCCCCTGACTTCTCTTTCAGAAAAGTTACATGGGCTTTTTATTGATAAGTGGTTAGGACATTAGCTTTACACTTCATCAGAAAAACAGCACCTCCTGCAGATTGGTTTGATACTGACTTATAAGGAGAGATGTCATCTATTGAATCAGTAGCAAACCTTTCTGCAGTATCTGATCATTCCCTGGCCACTTTCCAGACACTTACTGAATCTGCATAACCCCACAAGCCTGTGAGAACAAATAGGATCACAACATTGGTAATGTGGTTCATAACATCCCCTGTGCCAGCAACACTGAAATACAACACAAAAGTGAGTCAAGTGCCCTACAAGACCAGCACCCTTGCTGTTGTTCAAGCCATCCCTGGTCAATAGATAAAAAATTCTAGAACTGCCTATTTACTAAGCAATTTTACATTTAGAAAATCCAGCATTAATGCAGAGATAATGACAAACTGTGTATTGAGAAGGCAGTTTCAAACATTACAATGGCTGAGGAGCCCATTGCGTTGCTGTGCGCAAACAGGGCTTAAAATCGACCCATCACTCCTGCAGCTTTAAGAGAATATTTTCAAAATGACATGACAACAATTCAAACATTTAAAAATGAAGCGGGACCGGTTCCGATTTGCACGTACACTATCAGAGTCGCACTTGTCCAAAAGGGGAAGGTTGTGAGCCACAACTAAGACATCTCATTCAGACTAATGCCAGGACCAAAGAAAGAGCCACACCACAGAGCTCAAGTTAAAATTTCTTTTCCCCCTTTCTTCTCATATGTATTTGTAGCCTTTACATCTTTATTAGATTTTGGTTTCAGTCAGGTGGCTGTCTGGATGGAAGTTCAGAGCCAAAAGATTATATAACCTGATGTTGCTGGAGCTGTTTATCTGTCTCCAAGGTTATGGAATGATGTCATTGGTGTTTCTCTAGACCAGCAAGCAGAGCTGCATCATTTCAGATGCTTTGGGAATAGCATAATTGCTAAAAACCTGCCCAGACGTTCAGCAGCTCAGATGCAAGATAGGCAAAGGTGAATCCTTCAGCTCACAGATACCCTGAAGCATCAAATGTATACAATTCCACTCAGCCTGGTGGGTAACCTCAAGTCTCATTCGCTAGGAGATGGGAACGTGGAGAGTCACAGCATATATTAGTTATTTATATGGCACCAACATGATCTTTTTAATATTAAAGGGACACAAGAAAAGTCATTCTAATAATGCCCATATGCAAATTGAACGTCTATTTTCAAGCCAGAATGGTGATGGTTTGGGCCTTTGGTTGGTTCTCAACCTTTCCAGACTACTGGAATCAGACTTGTCTTGCGTACCCTCAAAGTTTCACCTCACTTAAAAACTTCTTGCTTACAAAATTAGACGTAATAATACAAAACTGTCACAGCACACTGTTACTGAAAAATTGCTTACTTTCTCATTTTGTCTGTATGAAATTTTAGTTTGTACTGACTTCGCTCGTGCTTTTTACATAGCCTGTTGTAAAACTAGGCAAATATCTAGATGAGCTGATGTATCCCCTGGAAGACCTCTGAGTACCCCCAGGGGTACACATACCTCTAGTTGAGATCCACTGATTTAGGCCTTGTCTAGACCAGCATTTAATGGTGAGACCATTGCTCTTCTGCTAACTCTCCAATTGATATTACCTTGTCACTTGATACATACAAGCGACCAAAGATATATTAGAAAAATTAACTCCTCTTTTGTGCTGTTGTCACGGTTCATGGATCCAGCAGCCATGGATTCTGGACAAGTAAGAACAAAACAGAAGCATGTTTTTTAATGGGACACGATGCAGCTGTCCAGTAGGAGAGACAAGTATAGTTCATCTTTGGTGTTGTGCTTTATTATTTTACCCAGGTATATCCTTTAGAAAAGTTAAACAACCAAACCCTTTATGTTCTTGAGGAAAAGAACTGTGCATCAAGAAATTCCAGGGAATATGACTGGGTGAGAGGGAGGGGAACCTGTGGAAAATCTTCTCCATGATTAAATCTTACAGCTACTTTCATTACTAAAAAAAGAAAAAAGTGAGTTCTGATTACAACCCCTACATTGACAGGTGAGGGGCTCTGTGACTTTTCAAAGTGGTAGTGGTGACTGAGTCATAAACTTAAAGCCTATTATAGCTCCAAGCAATCTCTCGCAAAAAATGTAGATGCCTATAATAGCCAAAAAGTCAGATCAGCTCCTCACTTTGTCCTGCCCCAGCCACACGAGGTAAGTGAGTCTAAGGATGCTTCCGAAGAGGCATGGGACCAGGGAAGTCTTTTTTTTTTTTTTTTAAATTGCCTTTCATGGGTAATTGGGTTCTTAATGAAAATGCTTCCCATGAAGGGGTCCTCCAAAGTCTCCACACTTGAGTGGGCTCAATTTGATCATTTAACACTGTGTCCTGTGTATGCAAAATCTTCTCTGATGAACCATTAGTGGATGCTTCAAGCAAGCACTAGTGAGGCTGCTGTGCGATTAAGGAAATGCTCTCTTAGGTCTACACTGCAAAGTTGTCAACAAGACTTTTGTCCTTCACGGGTACTTACGCTGCTCGCAGGGCTGGAAGTATTTTGACGACAAAAGTGCAGACAAAGTACCAACAAAGAGCGTTTACGCACACTGACTTTTAGCAACAAGGCTTTGTCAACACAGCCGTGTTGTTAAAAGCTGCATGGTGTAGACAAGTCCTTATTTGAAAAGTCATCTAGTCTGTAGGTATCTTTTCTCTCTCCAGTTCCTGCAGGGCTCCAGCTCCCTATTATTGTACCAGAGTTTTCCCACAGCAAGCATTTCGTGCAACTGGATGTAGGGTATTTTAAACCGGTGCCTTTCTAGGGCAGATGCAGGCTCTGCAACAACCACATGGTTAATTCTTAAGCTTGTGAGGGGTGAATGTGTATTAAGTGTGAATGAGGTCTTCCTAACCACTGGGTAGCCAAAAATGTAGTTGAAAAGAATGAAATTGGCTGCAGCACCTTCTAACCTTCCTACCCTCTCAAAACCCAAGAATATGAAAGAGTGAAATGTAGATAATGGTTTGACTCAGCTGAGACTGTATCCTGAAAAAAGAAAAGGAGTACTTGTGGCACCTTAGAGACTAACAAATTTATTAGAGCATAAGCTTTTGTGAGCTACAGCTCACTTCATCGGATGTATCCTGAAAGTGTCTGCTGTGCTTTCAACTGGAGTTAGCCTGTATGTGGAACAGGAGGGGAAAACACAGTTCCCTTTGTTAAAAAGGGTGAAATAAACAAATTAGTTTAATAAATCTGTAGAGAAGGCAGAAGGGAAGGGGGGGGGAGTTCCCCCAAAATAAATAAATGTTTAAAATACCATCTGAGCTTAGATGTGAAATTTCCTTGTGATGTTGAGCATAGTGGAACTGTTTTCCTGTGGTGAGTAGCTGATTTGCTGAGATTTCACCGTCAATGGCTGAAGTGTTCAGTTCCAGTCAAACCTTCTCTTTACCAGATTGCTGTTTCTGCTAAAAGTGCATTTTTTCCACCGTGAATGACTCTTTACATAGGAACACAGATGAGACGAAGCTCTGAGAAGCACCTACTCTGCCCCCTCCCATCTTGCAGGGATTCTGCCACGTCTACTGTCTTGGACATACAGTATTTCTCAGTTGATATGTGATTAGACAGTTACCCTAAAGCTGTGGCTTTTAAACTTCACTGGGCTACCACCCACTTCTAACAAAGCTTATTTCAGGACCTTTTTGACTTATGCCATTGCACAATACTCCAAAAATCACTTCTACCCCTTACTACCCAGAATGTAGTAAAATTACAGCTGGAAGTTAATTACTTTCAACTATACTTACACTGAACAGATAATTTTTTGTTACAATATTGAAATGTTTCAGAGTAGCAGCCGTGTTAGTCTGTATCCGCAAAAAGAAAAGGAGGACTTGTGGCACCTTAGAGACTAACCAATTTATGTGAGCATGAGCTTTCTTGAGCTACAGCTCTCGGATGCCGATGAAGTGAACTGTAGCTCACGAAAGCTTATGCTCAAATAAATTGGTTAGTCTCTAAGGTGCCACAAGTCCTCCTTTTCTTTTTGTGGATACAGACTAACACGGCTGCTACTCTGAAACCTTAGAGACTAACAAATTTATTTGATAGGCTCAAATATGCTCAAATAAATTGGTTAGTCTCTAAGGTGCCACAAGTCCTCCTTTTCTTTTTGTGGATACAGACTAACACGGCTGCTACTCTGAAACCTTAGAGACTAACAAATTTATTTGATAGGCTCAAATATGCTCAAATAAATTTGTTAGTCTCTAAGGTGCCACAAGTCCTCCTTTAATATTGAAATGGAAAATTTATGACTCACTGACTAGAGTCACTGTGAAGACTCTCACCTTACACACAAGCAAGGATGAAATTTACCATTCACCAATATGAAATGGCCACTTGTGAGGGGTTAACCTGAATTATCAAATGGAGAGAATATTAAAATCACTCTCTATTTTTTAACTGGGAGATGTAGGAATTTACCCTTGTAAGAGTGAAGTTGAGGGTATGTTTCTAAACAACCATACTCATGGTTTTTGAGCATTCGTACGCCGGAAGAGCAAAAAGTTAATTACATTAAGCTTTGAACAATCACCAGTTTTAATCTGACATAAATGGAATTGCTCTCTGGATGTGATGGAGGAGAAGGTGACCTCCCCTGAACTTTAACCCTCCATGTGCTGTGGTATCCTGCTTGCCACATGCTTGAAACCTTATCTCCTTGGCCTCCTATTAAATTCTATTTGTTGTTTTCTAAATAGAACTCCGTAGCTCCCAAAGAAAGCACTACCCAATGTACCACTAGCTAAAATTAATATTGATCCACCCTTCAAGGTCTGGACAACAGAACTGCAACACAACTGTGTTTTGCATTTTGTAGGCACAAATAGCATAGACAATGCAGTGACAGTTACTATATTTCTTACTGCTTTAGCAAAATCAAGTTTAAAGAAAAATACAGCACAGAAGGATTTCTTAATTTATTTATAGCTGTGTTAAGGGCCCTTTGCCATAGGATCTGGGTACAGTGTTTTAACACACTTTCTCAGTGGGCAGATGGCATACTCTGCAGCCACCCTCACTACCAAAAGGACACCCAGGCTGCAGCACTGATTCACGCAAATGTCTGACTAAATAAATACATCTTCTGCCATGCTCTGAAGACTGCCAAACGCTGGCTCTTGAATAGAGCATCTGAAAGCAAGAATGCTTATTTTTAAAAGGTGGCAAGTGGCTGCTTCTCATAACCATTTATTAAATCTTTAACTGAAATTCTAGTGGCTGCTTCTCTAGTAGCCACCCTGAAGTCTTCACAGGTTTGGCTCTTGACTCTTGTATGATCAACATTTATGTACCCAGATTTCCATATATTTCTGCTGAGATCAGTCTGGCCCCATAAGGGTATGTTCCTTTGTTTCTGCAAAGTTCCAGGATACATAATTCTATATCTTATTCCTAGAGATTTTTCTGAGAAAACGTTTGATTTGGGCAGGAAACTGGGGAAAATTGCATGTGATTATCTGGGGGCTTCTTTCATTTACTCACACACTTGTAACGCAAACATAGCCAGAGATACCCATGGCAATTCCAGTTCAGTGGTGAGGAGAAATGATAAAATAGAAACTTGTCACAAATAATGGTTTACTGCTGCTAGTTAAATCTCAACCCTTAATTCTCTGTGCAGTGGCATGAAGATATATAACTTAGCCATAAAGTTAATATTGTTGATATATGATTCCTGCCATGATGGGCTAGGGTAGGCATGTGCCAATCCTACAACGAACAAAGATGCAGGCTAGTATTTCCTCTCCACTCTAGTCTGTTCTGTTCTATTAACATCTCTGCTTCCCATTGCTGGAGGTATTGATGCTTCAAATTGTGCTGATACAGGAATAGGATTTCCTAGTGCTCATAGGCAGGCAATAAAATGGTGGGATTGGTTGCAGATGCCATCAGAGGGTGGAGGGCACAGAATTGTGGAAACTGCCTGCAGCTTCTCACTTTGCTTAGGCAAACGTTATTAATGGTGTTATAATCAGCCTAGGAACTGTCTTTATCACACTTGCTCTATTATGGTATCATTTTACACTTGTGCTGGTGTCTGTGTACACAGAGATGTATAGCTGGTCCAGTAGTCAAGCAGTTTAGCAGTACTTAAAGCCAGATTTCAGAGTGGTTTGCATAACCCTCCCACAATACTTTGCTTTGTTGCCTTCCCTTTGTAAGTGAATGTCATTAAGGACGTTGGTATTCAGACTGTACTGCCACTTGAGGGGGATGATGCAGGTCTGGTTACTGGCACTTTTTTTTTTTTTCCTTCTATAAATGTGAGCCTGCAGTTTGATGCATCAGAATTGCACAGAGAAGTGGAGGATTTAATACTGTAGACAGAATATCAGTTCTTCAGCATCTCAGCCCAGAGCATACAGTACTAGTCAGAACAATGTGGATCCTTTTTAGAACAGTCAGCTTATCTTTTAACAAAATGCTTGGAAACAGTTTTACCTTTTGATGCAGCAGCCTTTAAGACAGGTAGTCAACTACTTTTTGTCAAGGTCCAAATTCTGCAGAATAGGTGTCTGAGACATTTCAGCTCTAGACTTCCCATCTCATGGGTTTCTGCATGGGGCGTAAGATAAGATGTAATAGAGCAAATGACATCTTGTGTTAGCCATCTTGTCCATAAAGCTGTGGTAGTAACAGTCTGAGTCAATTTCAGATAATCAGGGCAGATTTTTAATCCTTAAAGTTGTCATAAATGCATCTGATCTAATCACTGCTAATATGCACGGGCCTAACCTTTACAATTCTGAAATCTTTCATGGCTCTTTCACTAAATTATATAAAGAATGCCATATCCTTACTATGATTGCTGGGGATTTTAATGAGCGGCTTTATCCTTCTGTGGACAAATGCTGGCTTCAGAGCCAAAAGCCAATCAAAACTTTAGAAAGGCTCTGGAGTTGCACATTAAAGATCCTGGACTATGTGATATCTGGTGTTTATATATCCAACAGATAGGCACAATTCATACTTTTCTGTGGTACATGGGTCCTATTCCTGTACAGATTTCTTTTTGATCTCCAGGGACTTGGTTAATTCTGCGACTGACTCTCCATTAATACAACTACTGTCTCTTATGATGCCCCTATAAACTCTTCAAATAGCAACAGATCGGGGTGAGAAACAGCCATGTAGATGGAGATCTAATTATTCATTTTTATTAGATCCCCATTTCAAATTTTTTAGTGAAAAAGAAATTGGACTCTTCCTGGAGATAAATGAACCCTCAACACCTTGTAGCAGGATATTGTGGGAGACAATCAAGGCCTATTTGAAGAGCAGAATTACAAGTTTTGCATCTGCAAAGAAGAGGGAATGTGGAGAAAATAGAATACCCCTTAAGAAAAACGTAAAAGAGCTTAATTTGTCCTTTGCCACAGCCCCATCCCCAGATTCCTGGTTAATTTATGGATATGAACTTAAACTGTATTCGGTGCCAGCTGAATTCACCCTATTGCAACTCAGGCAGGACTTCTGGGAACTGGGTGAAAAAGCTGGCAAGTTACTCACATATCACCTAAGACAAAAGACCTTTGCACGTAGAATCCCAGCAGCCGTGATTAACATGGTGAATTATATGGATAATCTAAAGACATTAATAAAGAGTTCCTTAATGGACAAATTAGACACAACCACCACCACACATGTTTTGGACTAATTTTGGCACAAAGAGGCTCCTAGTTCACAACTTCCTTGACCTCCTGTCTGACAAGATGCTTAAAATGTTTAACGAGTCACTCCTAGAGGGCACCCTTCCCCCTAGGCTGAGGGAAGCCCTAATGTCAGTTATTTTTAAACCAGGAAGAAATGTCACACTATGTTACAATTATAGGCCAATTTCATCTATTAACAGTGATAGCAAAACATTGGCAAAAATTCTGGCAATGAGATTGGGAAGGTTTGGGGATCTATCAAACTGAAATCAAGTCAGATTTGTCAGAGGCCACCATGGATTTGATAATCTTTGACAAACGTATTGATATCAAGGCAGTGAAATATGATGACCCTGGCCCACAACCTGTGTTAGCCTTAGATGCAGAAAAGGCTTTTGATAGAAAGGCTGGAGGTAAATGTTTTATATCCTACAAAAATTTGGATTTGGACCCATATTTAGTTCCTGGATACAGCTGATATATTCTCCTCTCACACCATAAACTCCCCAGGCCCATGTCCAAAGGCACTCTGATGCATAAGCTAAGGGACTGCCCAATAGTCAAGCAGCTGTGGCAAGAGGTGGACACAAGAGTGAAAATGGTGCTTGGCTCCAACAACCAAACCTCAGCTGAAAACTATATCCTAAGTTACATATCCCCAGGGTTTAACTCCACCACAAAGACTTTGGTCCTTGAGAGCTGCAATGATTACTAAGCCCATGACTTTACAAAAATGAAGGAACAGGTTTATGCCCAGAGCAGAGCAGATCTGCCTGAGTTAGTGACAAAATAAAGGTTAGCTTATTGGCATACAAAGAATTACGAATTCTAAGAAATTTAGACCCTTTTTCTTGATACATTTGGATAAACAACACTGAGAACCCAAATAATGCCAGATGTCCCTTCCACCTGACCCTTCTGCTTTTTTCCTACCGCTTCCCACCCCACTCCCCTTTTTTACCTGTGTGCATCTTTTTTTTAATTGCATAATTTTATTAGCTGTTGTGTGCAATGGGTGATATTTGGTGACATATACAAGCTGTAAGTTACCTGCCTTTTTGTATTTTTGTTTGTTTGTTTCTGTATGAAAATTAATTTAAAAATTGATCACCAAAAAATTGCTCTTTGCTGTCCCTGCTGAGAGCTCCCCAATAGCTGTGGGCCAGATGCTCAGCCATAGGGGCCCCGGAGGGAAAGAAGAGTGAAGGAGGCTTCATTCCTTCTCTCCCTCCCTCCTAGTGCACTTCCTCCCCAAAGCCTGCTCCATAGTAAGGGAGAGACAGGAGAGGGGCCATGAGCTGTCCACAAAACCCTGGGGAAAAGGGGAACACAGAGCTCTGGGCAAGCGTGGAACAGCAGATCCCAGTATGTGTGGAAGGGGAAACAGAACACACCTATCAGCTTTAACCAGGACTGTGACTGATAGCAACCATTAACACATTCCAGCATAACATCCCCATCTCAGCTCTGCTCATGGATAACATACAGAGCTTGGCCTACATGAGCAACGAGATGTGCCGCTCTGTAGTTATTTATACTGTGATAACACCCAAAGGTCTCAATCAGTACTGATGCTCCATTGTGCTAGGCACTGAACATATAGAAGGACACAGTCTTTGCACCAAGGAGCTTACAATTTAATGTAAGAATGCTAGCAAATAAAATCCACTCCTGGACGAGCTGCAGAACTTTGTAATAGAAGGAATACATTTCTATATTACATGTCTTTTTAAGTCTCCACTGGATTGCCTCTAAGCAGATGCACCACCTGGGTTACAAATAAATCTTAGAGGCAAGGACAAGTATTATATAGAATCATACATGTTTAAAACTATCATAAGAATGATTTAATTATCCATAAGGATCATTATTTCTAAGAGTTTCACGGCTCATTCAAAAATGAAACCAGCTAGAACTGAAACACACTGGATTTGTTGCTCTGCATTTCTCAAGTTCATAGGAAACTGAAAGAAATTACCAAAGTCATAATATGAAGAAGCCTAGACATGCACATACGCCTGTTGAGAGGCGGAAGGAAAAAGACTGAAGCAAAATATAGATACATCTCCCAGACACCTGAAAATACTCTAATTTCCTAAAGAGCACACTAAGAAGAAGAAATATTAAAAAAAGAAAAAAATATTAAAAGAACTTGAAGTCTCTGACACACAAAAACCAGGAAATTCACAATCAGAGGGAGGGGAGTGATAACATCATCCGTGTTCCAGCATCTAGGCACAGCAAGGTCTACTAGTGCAGTTCAGAAGGTGCCCTGCTCTGCTGAAGTGCTTGCTCGACCTGCTTTTAAAACACAGCTAAGTTGGACCTTTTCTGCCTCTCATAGACCTCCCTCATTATCCCATTGAAACTATGCAGTTCAGGCTGCAAAAACAATGTGAGCCAGTGTCACTTCCCAGCTTGAGCAATATGCCAAATATGCCAAATGCATGAGTTCTGTGGCATGGAAGCCATTGCATACAAAGCCCCACACAGCAGGGCTAAGAACAGGTGAAAGACCATGAAAATGCGAGACACGACAACATCTCTGCTGATAACAGCAGACACTGTGCTCTCTCAGAGCTGCAGCCTGGCCAGTACGGGAAGCAAGTCTTCTCTGACTTAGTTTATTACTCTTCTGTGTAACTTGTAAGCAAACAGAGAAACAGTTCCACTATTTAAGAGACATAAAATAGCAGGTTCCCTGCTTGAAATACTGATTACTGTAATTTGAAGCAACACAGAAAGAGTACAAATTGTAAGCAATGGAATATATTATTAAAACTGGCCATTGCCCACTGGTACTAATGAGAAATTGATGGGTTACTATCTCATTTTCAAACTTTTTTTCTGGCAACCCAGTTGAAGAAAATTGTTGATGTCCGCGACCCAACGGAGCTAGGGATGAGGGGTTTGGGAGGTGCTCAGGGCTGTGGCAGAGGGTTGTGGTGTGGGGGTGAGGACTGTGGGGTGGGGAAGAGGGTTGGGATGCGGGATGGGGTCAGGGCTCTGGGTGCAGGCTCTGGGGTGGGACCAGGGATGAGCGGTTTGGGGTGCAGGAGGGGGCTCCAGGTTTGGGGGGGGGCTCAGGGCTCTGGGCTGGAGCCAGGGATGAGGAGTTTGGAGTGCAAGAAGGGGCTCTGGGTTTGGGGGGGCTCAGGGCTGGGGCAGGGGTGCAGGGTTGGGGGCCTGGGCTTACCTTGGGCAGCTCCTGGTCAGCGGCGCAGCCAGGGTCCAGAGGCAGGCTTCCTGCCTGTCTTGGCACCGCGGACCATGCTGTGTCCCAGAAGTGGCCAGCAGCAGGTCTGGCTCCTAGGCGGAGGCATGCAAGCGGCTCCGTGCAGCTCTCGCCCACAGGCACCATCCCCGCACCTCCCATTGGCCGGTTCCTGGCCAATGGGAGGGCAGAGCCAGCGCTCGGGACAGGGGCAGTACATGGAGCCTCTAGAAGCCAGGCCTGCTGCTGGCTGCTTCCAGGGCACAGCGCAGTGTCAGAACAGGTAGGGACTAGCCCGCCTTAGCCGGGCAGCACTGCCAATGGGACTTTTAATGGCCAGGTTGGGAGTGCTGACCAGAGCCGCCGCAACCCAGTGCCTGACATTCCGCGACCCAGTACTGGGTCACAAACCGCAGTTTGAAAACCACTACACTAGATAACAACCCAAGCTACTACAAACAAGGCAACCTTCCACACAAGCTCAACTATCATCTACTTAGAAAGAGCTTATGGATGGTTATTCAGTAAGATGAAGGTCTGGAGACTGAAAAATACATATATCAGCATTGTAATAATGGGTGTGAATGTAAAACTGTACAGTAGGGACAGGGTGGGAGAAGGAAACTGTTCCCCAGGGAGAAGGCAGTGTGGCAGCTCATTTACAAATGGTCTTGTCAAAAGAAAGCATTTAATTGCAAATCACAGACTAAGAAATGAGGAAGACCTTTAGAGAAATTTACTGGAGTCTCCTCCAAAAGAATGAAACACAAATGCCAACAAAGCATGTTGCCTGCTGGAGCCTGCTGCCACTTCAAGTCACCAGACCAAATGAGGCCTTGTACAGGACTCAGAACCCTAATTTTTGGTGAACATTTACACTGACATCCTCACCACTGTTTCAGTCCCTTTATGCCAGGTAAAAAGGCGAGAGTGATGTGAAGGGGCTCTGAAAGCCCACAATGTGCCTATAAAAGGATGACCTGGCGCAGGAAATGCAGAAGACAGATGTACAACTACCTTCCAATGACCTCCTCCCAAGCTCTGGCCAAGGGGATATACTAGAAGTAGGGCTGCAGTATGCACTTCTGCAGAGATTTTGGGCAGCACTGCAGCCTATAGTGTAGTTAGGGGAGGCTGCCATAACTTAGACAGGCTTCTGATCAGTCTAAATTTTGGGCCCATGGAGCAGCCCAGAATCAGAATGGCACCAAGGTGTCAAAGCCATTTGAGCCCACCCCTCCCTTGTGAGCTGCAAGCCCAGTGCTGTGCCCCTAAGAGAGACAGGCCAGAATAACACCCTTAGTATCTTATGTCAAGGGCAGGTTTATACTGGATAGTCAGATACTACCACCACTTAGTCTAATTGGTACTTTTGCAGTTCCCATCTGTTGATCTCAAGTGCTTTACAAACATGAATTAAGAGCCTCACAACTCCCTTGTGGGATACATATCTCCATTTTATGAACTGAAATGCATGGAACAGTTTGTGTGAGAAGCAGACACCATTCTACCAAAGTAACAAGTTATGCCAGGGGTTACCAACCTGCGCCTGAGAAGGAGTGAGAATTTACCAATGTACATTGCCAAAGAGCCACAGTAATACGTCATCAGCCCCGCATCAGCTCCCCCCTCTCCCAGTACCTCCCACCCACCAGCAGCCCCGCCAATCAGCACCTCCCCCTCCCTCCCTGCACTTCCTGATCAGCTGTTTCGTGGGATGCAGGATGCTGGGGGCGGGGGGGGGGGGGGGGCGGAGAGAGGAGCGAGGGCATGGCAGGCTCAGGGGAGGGGGGTGGGAAGGGGTGGAGTGGGGGCAAGGCCTGTGGCAGAGCCAGGGGTTGAGCAGTGAGCACCCCCCAGTACATCGGAAAGTTGGCTCCTGTAGCTCCAACCCCGGAGTCAGTGCCTATACCAGGAGCTGCATATTAACTTCTGTAGCCACATGTTGGCCACCCCTGAATTATGCCATAAAAACAACAAAAGTGAACAAAACAAGGGCAGAACTTAAACCCACAGTCCATTTTAATTCTCACTTTAAAGAGCTAGCACTTTCCACCATGCAGAATAGGGCAGAATAAATCGTCACACAGTGCTCTCAAAATGTAATGCTCTATATAAGCGCTAAGCAGTAGAGTTTTATTTATTTATTTGCATCCTGCTTCGGGAAATGAACTGTATTAAAGGAAACTGGATCTGTTTCTTTAAATAAGTATTTCACTAGGACTACAAAACATATATACAGAACATACCTGCACTCATAGCCACATGATACAAGTTCTTATTCAACATCCTTTACACACAGCATCAGAGAAAGCCTTAAATTAAAAGAGAAAAGGCAAGTGCTAAGGTGTGATTTACAAAGACTGGAAAATCACTCCATGATTCAGAAGAAGATAGGGAGCAATACAAGGGTAAAAACAACCCACAACTGTAGAGAACTGCAGGGTGGAAATAACTCAAAAGCACAGCTAGGAAAGTATTAAACCGGGCACCTGAATACACCAAGTATAAGTGAAACTGTTCCATCTATTTTTGCATACCCAGCTTCCTGACACATTCATCTTTTGGAGCAAAACTGTCTATTCTTGGTTTCTTTGGAGAAAATTTTGCATTCTTGTTCTCTTGCTGTTAGGCAAAGTGAAAGTGCAGACCGACTGGCAGCACTTTCACCACTGTGTCACCTAGATGGGGAAGTGGGTCCTGAGGCCCAAGTACCCCCACTGCTGCTCAGAACTTCCCAAGCATCAGCATGACATTTACCCCATTCTCATGAGTTTCACAACTGCCCAGGGAGATGTGAATTGCAGAAGTGAAACTGAACAAAAGAATACTGTGACCAGCATCCTAAGCAGTGGAACTTTCTGCCTACACACTGAGGACGAAAGTGCTGCATTGGCTCTACCTAAGGTAAACCAAACAGGTTTTGTACCCTAGAATGAGTCCAGGGAGTGTCCAAACTAGCCTTTACAAAGGTTAACTACCTTGAGGTAAAACACATCAGGGTAGACAATCCCTTAGGAGGTTTTCTTTGCAACCATAAAGACTAGAAACTTTTATTTAAAAATGAAAGCTAAATTTTTGGGAAAAAATCAATGTCTTTATACTTGCCTCAGCTGAGTATATTTTTCCAAGTTCTACCTAAAATGCTACATTAGTTTACGTTAAAAGGCAGAGACAGGCATATCAGAATTCTGTACCCATTGTATAGAATTACAACTGTTATTTTATATTTCAGTAGTATAACATTGTATCTTTCAATAAAAACTTCCAAGCAAGTAAAAATGTGAAAGCAGTTACAGATGTAGCCGTTTAATCATATTTTGTTGCTGATCAGCTAAGGCGGTATCACTTCCTATTGATATTAAGGCTTTCCCGAAATTTTTCATATGGTTTACTCATAACAAACTAGCTGCTTGGCAACTGTTGGAATTAGTGAGTAGCTTCCTGCCTTAAAAATAATCTACATATTTCAGTGCAGAAGAGAATTTGGAAACCAGACTCTATTTAAACAATTTGCGATAGGTTTAAAGATATAAACTGGCCACATGCCAGCGGCACTCCCTTAAACAATGGTTACACCCGCTATACAGCTGAAAAAGAAATAGCTGAAAGGGAATACATTTTATACAAGTTCCCAGGGTAAAAAACATCCTACAGATGCCGGTCTGGGATTGATATTGTTCCAAATATAAAACTAATATTTTACTCTAAAAGAAAATTTCCTTCCCTGCCCCCAACAAATTCACATGAGAAAAATTCCTCCACTCTAAGCTCCCTCTTCTATCTATCTGATGTTTTATAAATAGAAAGAAATTTTGGCATTTTTTATAAAAAAATACAAAATACAATTGCTGCAGACCAATTTTAAAGCTTTGGTTGCAACTGTAAGTAGCATGCAATAAAGACGGTCTACCAGCTGTGGACAATTGTGAAACTCTCAATGCTGATTTTACACTAAACATAAATGTTTGCAATTTGTGCATCCTAGCAAGTCCCTGTACACAAAGGCCTTCTTGTATAGCAGTGCAGCTTACAATGCAGCCACAGTAGGACAGACTATCAGTACCAACATTATTGTTTTACTTTCATCTGTTGATTTACCCATTCCAACAACAGACTCCTTTCAGGAATAAGCATTATAATACAGTATTGAAGTATTATTAGAAGTGTTATGATGGGTGAGTCAACAGATACAATACAAAAGCATTTCTAAGGACACAGTCACACTGGTTATTTTGTAAGCTGCTCTGTTACACAAAATGATGGCCTTCATGGACATGCGCTTGCTCATGCATTCCTTAACAATTCCTTTCTATATTTCAGTCTTGCCCTTTGCTGACCACACAGCCAAATCTAAGCAAACACTTGTGTGTTGATATTTGTGCACAGATGGAAGACTAGATAAAGGGGGCACAGTCAACTTGATATTAGTCATTTAAAAAGAAAAAAGTAAGTTAGTTTCAGGCAGTGCATCTAATCCTGTGCTCCTCGGCCAATTGCTGTGGTTTTACACTCACAATTTCCTATTTTTGGAATGTTCGTTCTCCCATGGTGCTGTGTGAACGACTCACACAAAACAAGAGAGGAAAGTGACTCACTAAACAAGGGGAAGATGAGAATGACTATACACAAAGTGCTGTCAAATACATTAAGCAAAAACTGTATTTCCCTCTATTCTCCATCAACTCTAGTAATCTCAGGTGTTACATGTAAGAACAGTAAGTAAACATTTCTCAGGAAAGCGTATTTTTAAATTGTTGTTATCCCTTTAATTCAAAACCACACAAAATGAATCTTTTAAGAATGAAATTACCCATTGTGGGATTATCTGCTAATCAGTTTTAATCTCGAAACAGGTGCCCCAAAGTTATAGCTAATTAAGAGTTCAATCCTGCAAAACTTTCAGCACCCCCAACTTTCAGTGAAGCCAGCGAAAGCTGACGGTGCTCAGCACCTTGTAGGATTAGGCCCTAAGGTTCATTTGACTGAAGCTCTTTCAGGAGAGCCCTGGCTATGTTAATGAATTGGCATCAGTGTACCTACAAACACCTAATGTAGACAAGTTGCACTGGCATGAGGCACCTGTCTGATATAGGAGCCGAGTTGTACCTGGATGATCTTGGTATTGGGTTGGCTGAACTTTTAAGTAGCCCATGTGGGGTAAGGTGGAAGCACCTAAACCAGAGGTGGGCAAACTACAGCCCGCAGGCCACATCTGGCCTGTCCCCTGAGCTCCCAGCCAGGGAGGCTACCCCGGGCCCCTCCCCTGTTGTCCCCCCTCCCCCGCAGCCACGCTGCCGCACGAGCAGCACGGCTTGCGCCCGCCCACCTCCCAGGCTTTCCAACAAGCCTGTCCTGATGCTCTGAATGGCCTGGTAAGGAGGTAAGGGAAGGGGGGGTCAGGAGGTCCCGGGGAGCAGTCAGGGGACTGGAGGTTCAGGGAGGGGGGCAGTCATGAGACAGGGAGTGGGTGGGTTGGACAGGGGGTGGGGTCCTGGGGGGGGCAGTTAGGGACGGGTGGTCCCAGGACAAGAAGTGTGTGTGCGGGGTGGGTGGATGGGTCAGGGGTCCCGGGGGGCCTGTCAGGGGGCAGGGGTGTGGATAGGGGTCGGGATGGTCAGGGGACAAGGAGCAGGGGGACTTACATAGGGGGAGGGGTCCCGTGAGGGGGCAGTCAGGGGACAAGGACCAGGGAGTTGGATGCGTGGGAGGTTCTGAGGGTGGCAGTCAGGGTGTGGATAGGGTCGGGGGCCAGGCTATTTGGGGAGGCACAGCCTTCCCTACCCGGCCCTCCATACCGTTTTGCAATCCCGATGTGGCCTTCAGGCCAAAAAGTTTGCCCACCCTGACCTAAGCTGATGCTGGCACCATCTTGTGGCAGGTGCCCAGTACAGGAACTTGCTGATTTAGGCTCCAAATCCAAAAAGGTAACAAAGTGGCATCCGAAGGGCATCTCCTCCTAAGACTGGAGCATCATTTGTAACCCCCCGGGGGATAAATGCAAACCAAGGGCTGTGGTACTACTCTGGGGGGGCTAACCAAGGGCTGTGGTACTACTCTGGGGGGGCTGCCCCTCCAATACACTTGATGTTGGTGCCGGCTGGGGAGGTCGAGGTCCTCAAAAAGGAGAGGGATGCTAGCGGACAAGTGGAGGCGCCTAGAGACTTTCCTAGTGTAATGAATGGCTCCTGCTGTGGTGGAAGCCCCCAAGAATTTGCAAAGGACCACTTGAGTGACTACACTTGGCTGTTTTCTGGAGGAGAACCTTGGATATAATTTGACTAAGAGATGTGACCTGGTTAAAACACATACCACGTGTCCTTGCCTTTTTCCACACAGTGAACACATCAAACATGGTTTACACCAGTGCCGCTTACTTTGGTATGCTGCCAAATTAAGCAGCACCCATGTAAATCCTGCTTTATGCCAATGCAGTGCATCTACATTAGGATTTGTGCAGTGTGCATTTCCTTAATATCCACAGGGCGTTAATTTAAAAGCGGGTGGGTGGGATGCCTCACAAACTACTATGCAGATACTTTTTCACACCATGATTATACACAGCAAGATACATAAAGACCAGAAAGTATGAGAGAAAGAAGGACTAGGACGCCAATATTTCCCACAAAATACACATCTAGAAGGTGGTTGGCATTTTTCTTAAACGAAAATGCTGGATCACAATCGTGACTACAATTCTACAAATGTATCGGTCACAGACAAGCGTGCAATGTGTGATCAAGTGAATCAAATTTCTAACCATTGCAAGTCTTTCCCCTCCTACCTACTGCATCTCATTCTTCCACTACAACCCTGCCTCATCTAGGAAAGCATTTTGTTGTCTGTAATCCACTCATTTCCTACGAAAGGTGTTAGTTTCATTCACTCACCCACGCTGTGTACAAACATGTAAATCATTAGCATTCCCATCTTGCAGAGTAGACAACCCCTCTCTGGAGGGATTTCACAATGAGACGTATTCGCAAAAAGAAAAGGAGTACTTGTGGCACCTTAGGCACTCCATTTGTAATGATCACTTTAAAAAAATATCCAGGCAGACAAACTGCCTCCCCCGTTTGGTCCAAGAGCCAAGACAATTACTGAAAGCCTGTGACTTGCTTCAGTAAACACAGCAATGTGATGATTCCAAACTGATCTGTCTTATTTTCTGTGCGGAGGGCTATGTAAAAATGACAAAAATATTAAAAACCTCAACTGTATTTCCTCTGCCAACCAAAATCTTGGAAGCTCTGGCCAAAACCACTTTTTTCACCCATCACATGGGTTGATTTTCCGGAGATTCTTCAGCTGGCAAGATCCAAACGGAGTGAAATTCACAACTCTAACTGGTTAAAAATCTTTGGGAAGCACAGGTCTTTTAAGTTCCTTCTGGGTTTTTAGGAGAGTCTAAGCATCATGGCCTACAACAGTCTTGACAGACAGAGAGACAAGGCAGGTAGGTCTGTCTTCTCTTTCCCTAACCAGCAAAGTGGCACCTTGTCTTCTCTAGCACCTTGTCCCGGTCAACAGCACAGTCAAAAACACTCTGCCAGAGGGCACGAAATGGTGAGACTGTGGGGGAGGGAGCACAAGAAACTGCACGGTGTACATTTAATAAGAAAGCAGAAACTTTTCTATCAGGTTTAATTTGTTTTACTCTGACAGTATTGACAAATGAGTAATGAAAACCTTGCTGCAGTCAAAGGCTCTTCTTCACAGCAGCACCAGCTAACAAACTGCAACCGCAGCTACATCAATACCCAGGAATTTAAGAGATGGTGTCATTACGAACTAATGAGGGTTGGGAGGAAAGAAGTGAAACAGGAGTTTAAGACTGTTCAAACAAACAAAGATCTTTCTATGCCATACCAACACAAAACAGCTCTTCCAGTTTCACATCGAAAACAAATCCATGGCATTTATACCACGGAGCACTAGCATTCCCATTACAGTGTCACATGATTATAGTGACAGGTTTCAGAGTAGCAGCCGTGTTAGTCTGTATTCACAGAAAGAAAAGGAGTACTAGTGGCACCTCAGAGACTAACCATTTATTTGAGCATAAGCTTTAGTAAGCTTATGCTCAAATAAATTGGTTTGTCTATAAGGTGCCACTAGTACTCCTTTTCTTTCTATGATTATCGTGGTGGCTGAAACTTGGTAGATTAGGCGGTCAAAAGCCTTCAGACATCACATACTTAATTTGAGAAGTATTCAAGGAAAAAAGCAAACAAAAGTAAATAAGGGTCAAGTTTGTTAGCTGTACATACCGGACACACTGGAATGCTGGTAGCCCATGCGTGAATCTCATTTTGCAGTTATTCTCCATGGGCACCAGACTCTGTAACATACACCAGAATTTTCTACAAGGAATTACTGTTTTTCAGCAGCAATCTTAACAAAATTTGGGCACAGAGACTAGTTTCTCCTAAAACACGGTTTCATTTGATGCAGGAAATGTTTTGAAGCTCAGTAGTGGAACCGCTGATTGTCTGGGTGACCAAACATTAGTAATCTTGGATCATGTCATTTATAACAGCCATAAATACACAGACAACTCAAGCAGTATTAAAAACTATACCAGTGGTCAACCTAGCTTTCAAACATAGCTTTTGTTACTCTTATGTACCTCTGTACCCAGAGAACCTCAAGGTTTATAGATTCATTAATCTGCTCAGCTGTCAGACACAATTCTCTTGAACCTTCAAACAGAACAGAAGGAAGTATACAATATATATTCAGGTCACTACTGTGAACATGGGCAAGGAGGTGGTAATGCTGGAGAACTGTCAGGTAAATTTATTTTTCCTGTGTGGCTATATCTAGTAAAAAGCCACTAAGATCTAGATGGCTTATGCCAAGGATGCAAGTTAGACCAGACCAGTCTTTGGTCAGAATGATGAATTTTAATCCTTAACATCCTGGCATTTCCCAAGCTTCCAACCAAATGAAAAACTTAGAGAAACGTGTACCTACATATCACTTATTGTACATCTGCTGTCTCCAAGGAGGTACTAAGTATTACTGTGAAATATTCTCATAAGAGTTAAGGTCTGGTGAACAAAGATGTAAATCAGGACAAAATCTAAGTGAAAGAGCTACCAATATACACATATAGAATTTGGATAATTGCTTTCACCTAAGTCCAAGATTAGAAGAAAAAACATTCACCTAAGTGATTTTTTTTCTTGTATTTTTCACTGCAGATTTTAAACAAACTTCCTTTCTAAAGAACTGTTAAGAGCACATTGGCCTGGCAGGTTTTTCCCAAGATACTTCAGCTCTATATTTTAAGTGCAGCACATAACCCAATCTCTTAGAGCAGAGGTTCTTTTCCTTTCTGAGCCTCCCCCGACACCACCATGAAACTCCATACTTGCCCGTGCCACAATAACTGGTTTTCTGCATATAAATCCAGGGACAGCATTAGGGGTTAGCAAGCAGGACAATTGCCTGGGGCACGAATTACATTGCTCAGGCTTCAGCTTCAACCCCAGGTGGCGGGGCTCAGGGACCTGGGCTTCAGCCCCATGTCGTGGGGCTTCGGCTTTCTGCCCTGGGCCCCAGAGAGTCTAATGCTGGCCCTGCTTGGAGGCTCCTCTGAAACCTGCTCAAGAGGGCCCCAGACCTCTGGTTGAGAATTACTGTCTTAGAGGACATGGATGAGACTGATGACACACACACACTATTTGCCAGTGGTATAGTAACCTTTCAGTCTGGCGTTGAGTCATCCCTTGCTGACGGAGGGGGATATTTTGTTTCTCCTTAGTCTGAACAGCAAAAGGGAGATGACAGTTTGTGTAAATACTAACCACACTGATATTGAGCAAACGCTTTGCTGCCCATAGGTTTTTCTTTAGCTGTCTCTGTAGCAATTTGCATACAACACAGTTTTGTTCGGGGTTCTTTTTGGTCTTCTCCACTTTTATTTCTCCCCTAGAAAGTCAGGTAACAACACTTACAGTGGCCACCACACTCAAGCAGCACTGTGTTTTTCTTTGTGCCAAAAGAAATATAATGCAAGCCAAACTGTGAGAGGCAGAAATAGAGGAATGTCCTGACCATTTCCAGTTTAGCCAGACAAGTGTGTAACAAGTGGTTTGCTAAATTAACTTGTTCACACTAATTATTACTACGTTAGTAAGAAATCATAGCCCCAAGGAATCATTAAAACCTACAACTACACCTACAACCCACAGGATACCAAGGACAGAAATAGGTGACTAACGAAGAATAAACCCTCAAGTTACAGCTCAAATGCTTTCCCACCTCCACTTACTCTATTCGGGTTCTTATACCGACGGGGCCAATCAGTATGGTATCTGAGCCCCACTTAAGCCAGTTTCATTGAAACAATACTGAATCCTCATTTCAGACATACCTGCCTTGCCAATCTATTTGAAAATGTTTCAACACAGGAAAAAAGTGTTGTAGCTGTATAGCTATAATAATAGCCAGAGAAACAGAGGTCTTATTCAACCAATTTAAGTCAGAAGAAAACATAATTGGCCAAATCCTACAAGCCTTAGATGGCAAAGTCCCCATTGATCTTAATGGGAGTTTTGCCTGAGCAAGAACAGCAAGATTTGGCCCAATAGCTCAAAGGTAGTCTCATAATAATTGTCATACATCAGCCCTCAATTGCTCTTTGTTGTTATTGACATTTTCCGCCTCACTTCTTGTAAGTATTATTAAGCACATGATCTCAGTACGCTATTGTTTCTTAATTTATGTTTCTGTTAGTTTGTTTTATTTATTTTGGATTCCATGGTTTTTCTGAACAAAAATTGCTGGAAAGTTTCCAAAGAATCTCAAATGTGATCCACTCAGTGTTTCTGTGAAACACTCAGAAAATGTTTCTGCTAGAGGCCCGTCTGTTGGACAGTTGGGTTGCTGCTAGCCTCAAGTGTGGAATTTTGCTGCTGTAGGAGAATTTGATGACCCATCCCCCCAGGAAAAAATTCTGACAATTCTAGGAATCTGACAGGCTCTGGGAATTTTAGACTGAATTCCCTCAGTCTAAATTCATTAGACTGAAGACCCTGCATATATATATCTGGATATTTCAGACCTGGTCTACACACAAAGTTGTACCAGTCTAACTTAGGCTAGGTACACATTACAGCTTAGGTCAATATAAGTTATGCTCCCTGAGCAATGTAAATTACACCGATCTAAGCACCAATTTGGACAGCGCTATGCCAGTGGGAGAGCTTCTCCCATTGTCATTAGATTAAAACATCCGCACTAGCAGTGGTACATTTGAGCTGCTATAAGCTCTGTAGTGTAGCCATAGCCTAAGGGTGGGATTTTACACCCATTTAGTTAGATTGGTGTAATTTTGCCCATGGATGCTGTTGAATCAATTTAAACCTGGTTTATATCAGTTCACCTTGTATCAGTAAATTTACAGGCACAAGGTAAATCAACAGAACCAATTTTAAACTGATGTAAGTGTACCCACAGAGGAATGACTTTACCTGGGGAATAAGGAGGAGCTGATGAGCTTCCAAGTAACAAAGAACCTATATCCACCCAAATCTTCCTAGGCTTGTCTATATACAGAAATTGCACCAGTTTAAAAAACAATTTAAATTAAAGCAGTGCAACTCCATGTGGACATTCTCATATTTGTTTAAAACTGGTTATGATTGGGTTTATTTCACACCTGTGAATTTACCAAAGCAAGGTAAACCAATTTAAATCAGGTTTAACCTGATTTAAGAGTGGCCACACAAAGCTGCACCACTTTAACTAAACAAGTTTAAAAATCACACCTTTAGTTAAACTGGTGCAGCTGTGTTTAGTCCAAGCCTTCACAAACAAAAACATAGGAGGAAAATATTTGAAACATATTACATATAAGCAGGCTTCTCTCTGAACACATAACAATGAAAGTTTTCCACAAGGAGTCAGTGGTTCTTTAAAGGGGCACTGTCAGCTTGAATATTTTGAAATTGAATAATTAAAAAAAAAATCCATTCTGATAGAGCATCTGTTTTAAACCGTGCTTCTTGAAATGTTTCTTAAATTCCTTTAAAATACTTTATAAGGGTTCTTCCGTTTCCCTGGGCATCATTAATGCATTTTTTCAGAAAGATGAAAACTTAAGATTGATTAAACATGCACACACAAAAAAAGGAGGGGGAGCTTTATGTAATTTCAGTGTAAACAGTCTGGCACAATGAAATCAACAGAACCTGAGAGAACTCAACACTGCCAGGGATCAAAACCAAAGTGTGCAAACTACATGAAGATGTAGAGGAAGCTGCCTGCATTGTGCCACACCACATACTCCATAATCCATTACATTTATCTGCACAGTAGCTCTGTTAAGTCCACAAAGTCCCCCAAATGACAAACTCTGGCTAATGTTGGTGTAACGCCAATAAAAAGGCACAGTCATCACTTCGGCAGACTTTTGTGTTTCAAATAGTATTGTGCTACTAGCCAAAGTCCACATTTAAGAACACTGAAAGGATTCACAGAACACTATCATCTGGACTTGGTAGGAATGCACTGTAAAACCAGAGCTAAAATATTGATCTTGCCCTAAGCCCTTTATTGCATGACTTATGTTCAGGAAACTTTCTAAATATGGAGTACATTCCTCAGGTTATTTTAACACCACTTGTACAGCAGGGACTGGGTGGTTTGGTAGATTAGAAGACTCATCAGAAAAAAGTCCTAAAAGATTGGAGGATAAAACCACATATGCCACACAATGTAAAGGCAGTATTAAGAATCAGGCTGATGAGTAAATAAGATGATATTGTCCACAAACTAGAGGTTAACAGCCGTAAAACCGCACATTAGGTGCATTGGTCAAATTCTATAATGATACATGTTACTTTCTCAAACATTCAAGACTACAGCATCCAGTCACTAACTTTACAAGCTACATGTGTTATGTATGTTTCAGAAACACATTCACATGACAAAAACTTAAGATTTAACTTAAGATTTGTACATGTACGAAATAAGTTAAAAATGCCTCAACTGTGGAGAAATTTGAATCCCTTATATACTGTTTGAAAGGTATTTTGAAATAAATTACCAAAATAATTGAAACAGGAGTAATTATATTATGTTATTTTGACAAATAAAATATGCAGAATTTTTAGGCACAGAATTCCCCAGGAGTATTAAATCCACTCACTGCAGGACTTGAGTTCCATTTCTATCTGGAGACATGAGGAGTATCTCATCTGCAGTCTTTCAAAAAGGTCCTGTCTACAATACAAAATGGAATGTGCTTTCCCATGTGGGGTACAATCATATTGTAACATGGTCTCCTTCAATGGGAGTACTTTGTAGAGAAGACAGGCCCTTAGTATTTCTCCCTTAACATAACAATGCACGAGTGTTTCATCAGTTGCACCTGCAGCGCTACCAGAGCCCTGACCTGGATCACATAATGTATGACAGTTTCAGAGCATTGGGAAACCCCTAACATGCATGAGCATAGATCCTATTCCTGGGAAAATGAAGCAAGATGCTGGAAAATGTTGGACTGTTAGAATACCATGAGTCTAAACCCCTGCACCATGCCCTCCCCTTTCCCAGGTCACCCACATTGAACTGACCATCCTTCTTGGTAGTTAAGGGGAAATAAAAAGGTGAAAGAAATATGCAAGTAGGAAGCTGCCCAAGACAGAGACAATTCTGACAGTTTAGCTGCTTATAGGTCAGATACCATAATACTTGAAGTCACTTAGCTAGATTTGACATAACATGAAGTGACAATGTAAAACTGATTCTCCCACACATATTATATGTCAGAGCTCCCATGATACTAGAGTCAATGAATGTTCAGATACAGACTATTAATGCTCCCTTTCCTGAACATCTGTTACACTTCCCTGTCCCCATCCACTTCTACCTGGAAACACTACCTCCCCAGGTCCAGCAAAGAACAGTGGTAGCAGTGGCAACAACCATGAATGGATTTAACATCAAGGGATAATGTTAACAATGAGGGGCTGTATGAGTGAACTACAATACAATATAGAGGAACTGGAATTCATCTCGTCTATGGAGAGGCTTCATGTGCTGGGTGAGGACAGTACTGCTGTCTCAAGTAAATGAAATCTTGTGTAGACGCATTTTTCTATAGGCAAAACTATAAACAGTGTTCAGAAATATCTTTTAAGAGTACAGACTGCAGCACTGGTATTTCAGGAGTAAAGTTGCCAGGCTGTAGTAAAATGGCAGTTTGTATGGCAGTACTGGAGAATGTTCCTGGGGCAGCATGCTCCCACCTGTGAAAATCCCATTTTACCTATAACAGATGACACAGAAAACTTATATTTAGATGTAAATAAAGATACATTCTGTCAGGAGTTCATGTATGCTCGATTCATCCCAGCAGTTCTGACCAAATCCACTAGCACAGCACCAGACTGAAAAAAAAAAAATCAAATTAATGGAACTGTCAGGCCAATTTATGCCCCAAAATTAGGTTCTATAAAATCAAGATTACACAAACTAGCATGAACAGAAACATTTCCATGGGGTTTTTGACATTTATTTTGTCTGCAATTGAAACTGTTTTTTTTTTTTTAAAGGAAATAACATTCTCCTAAAATATTTCCAACCCAAACGTTAAAGGATCCTGCTAATATACAGAAACTAGAAACAGAGAGTGACTAGAAGCTGATTAGTCTATTATTTTCATTGTCTGAGATGAAGTTCAAAAAGTAGTGAAGCATCAATAGTTACAGTCAATGTTTGAAACAGAATGGAGAGAAAATGAAGGACCATCATATCGAGTATGGAAAGCTGTATGAATGATATTCGTCTTGTGCCTGCATAGGACTTTTTACTAGAAGCAGGCTCTGCTGGAACTGGTCTGGAAGACCAGACGCTCTGTAACACTACATAGCTGGCTACCACCTTAGAGTCCCAGCTACACAGAGACTGGTGATGAGTGTCAAGTGCCACCCTTTTTGGATGACAGTCAAATACTGTCACTATGTCTCACACACTGCCATTGTTGCAATGGCTTAACCATGGTATTGTTTACTGATGTAACTAGAGCAACCTGAGCTGAATAGACCAACCGGATTTGAGCCTGAAAACTCACTGCTGACACCAGAACAGCTAGCCTGATTTAACCAAACCAGGAGCTAAGAAAGAGTCTGCAGAAAAATCTAATCACAGACAAAAGGGAGAAGGGTGTCCTAAAGCACTTGGGAACTCCCTTCATGGTATTACATTATTGCCCAGAGGTCCCAAACAGAACTGCAGCCTATTGTGCTAGCCATCATGCAAACACAAGGTAGGAGACAACAGTCCCTGTCTTGAAAAGCTTAGGACTAGTCTATGCACAGTTTTTACTCCCAGTATAACTATTTCTGTCAGGGGTGCGATTTTGTACAGAAAGAGTTATATCAATACACCACCAGCACAGTGGGGTTCTGGTCCATGACTTGGGCTCTTGGGGCTACAGTAATACAAGTAATAACAACATCATCATCATCATGATGGATGCAGTTATACCGGTATAAAGCTGCTTTATCCCACTATAGCTTATTCCCCTTCCTGCCTAGGAATAAGCTATACCAATAGAAGTACCTTTACATTGGTATAACTGCATCCACACTTGGGGGTTTGTACCGGTCCAACTATATCAGTACACTTAAAGCATTGCAACTTGTGTGTGTAAACAAGGCCACAGAGTCTGAATTTCACAGGACAGGTATAAAACAATCAAAAGCTGCCAATGTTCAAAAGGTAAAGGATAATATTAAAGCATTGAATTATGAATGAAACTACTTTCAGTAGGAAAACCATTTGCTGTCGATGTTTGAGAAGCTGACAAATCCCTTTGCTTGCATATCTGTGAAGATTTTTTGTAGCTAATGCAAAGCCAGCATGGAAGTACACTGGCTATTTAAATGAAAAGATTCATTTCAGTACCAGGCAACAGTGCATATAAGAGGTCAATGGGATTTAACTTCTTTGCTAATTGGCACTGGCTCTACTACTGCTGAAACTCATGAGCATTAGCTTCTGAAAAAAACCCTATGGGTAATTGGCTAGGGAAAATGGAACAAATTAAGGCCTCTGCATTTATCCTAACTATGTAAGATAGTCAACGGGGGAAAAATGAAGGCTATTAAGTCACCTTGCCTGTGGCTATCACATGTAATTTATTAGCTTCTCGTGTACATGGAAACTGCCTGGTTTCTGGTGTTTTATCTGGCACAGAACAAGAGTGATGTGTTCCATCATTTCACCTTCATTGCTGTACAAGGATGTTTTAATTAGTTCCGTCTGCCACCTTTCAATAGCAGTAGAGGGAAACATCAATGAATCCGCTGGAACATGAATAGGCAATGAGAGCTTTGGATTCAGTCTGATTAGCCACTGGATGCCATTCCTACTGCCAGATAATAAAATACAAACATTTCTCTGGCTGTGAATAAAGAGCTTCTTTAAAACAAAATTCAGAAATGGATCAGGTTTTACACTCACCTCTGCTTTACAATACCACCATTAGCACAGCTGCAGTTAAGATGCTGTGAGATTCTCTGTAAGCCCTCATTTTTTAGCAGGTTATAAGTCAACTGTAAAAATTCATTTTGCCACTTCTGTATACAGATTCTCAGCTCAGAAGCAAATGTTACACATTAAAGAGATAATACACAGGGCAAGTTATCATTTCCTCTCAGTTTTTAGGGTCTTTCCTAACTTCCATATACAAAGATGATCCTATACCATTGGAAATAGCATGAGGTGCACCTACTAATGCAATAGACATAGTAGTCACTAGTGTACTGATGGAAGTACCAACTGCAACTCAAAGCTTTTAAATGAAAAACTGAAGCCCCAAGGAAACCTATAGCATAGCCACAACTTGAATCCCTAGCACCGGAGCAAATGTCTTCTTTCACTCATGCAACAGACTGTAAAAACTCAAGCTGGTGCTGATAAATGACAAGTCTATTATACATGGGGAATGTTTTTGCAAATGAAGCTGTGGGCCTAGATGAGACAGATTTGTGCCGTGTTCTTGATCAAAAGTAAGCTTTCCATATTCTCTCTACTTGCCAGGAGGAGGAGAACAAGAGCCAGTGAGACCTACCGCAGGCACCTGTGGGATTACACCAAAAGATATATTTTTGGATTCACTGAAATTCAGTCTCACTTTGTTAGAGAACACAAAATGATTGCCCACACCCAGAAAATAAATTTAGCAATTGTTTCCAGTTTCAATTTTTTAGTTGACTAAGTCACAATCCAGCTGCCTCGCATTCCACTGGACTTCAGCTGTCTTTTTCCCCTGCCCACTCCTTTCTTATAACCATTATGAGCATCTCAATCATGCTCCAGTGAGCCCGCAGGCTACATTTTTTAACAGTGTAGTTTTGAAGCCATGCTGTTTTCAACACCCATCAAGCTTACACCCAACATCTTTAAAAAATGTGAAACACTCTTTGTACCAAGCTCTCTGGGAAGTGTCAAGTCATAATCTTTGCCTTGTATCTCTACAGCCTGACTCTACACACAACTAAGCAAGACTTTTTAATAGAAACTTAATTTTCAGTAAAATGTCTGTATGACGACAACATGGGAATGGAATTCAATGAAGATTGCAGGAGATGCTGAAAGTGTGAGTACTGAAAGATACCAACTGATCAGCCTTCCTGACAATGAACTGAGTCCATACAAGGATGCAGGCAGTGGAGAGCGTTTAATCTCCAGTTTCCAGGTCAAGACATTTCATCAGAAGATTATTACTTTGTTCAAAAGCCACTAATCTGGAAAAGGGACATTATGTCGGTCAAATGCAGAACTTCTAATTAAATTGAAAGTCTTCCTTCATATCTGAGAACTTGGTACAGTGGTGGAAACAGAGACAGACATCTGCCCAATAAATCACCTGAATACAATTCAGTACAACGTGGAAGGGACTGTGGAAGACTATATTGATATGAAAATAAGGAGTCAACATGGGATAATTTCCAGATTCATTGAACGATGAAGATATGACTAAAGGTAGAAGAGTCCTTGATAGTTTTGACTTTACTTTTCAAATTATCTAACAGGCAAAAAACTAACGTACTGAGAAATTTCATAATACTCCACCATTCAAATATGCACAATTCAACACGTCATAAGTCAATGTGAAAGACTCTGGCTGAACAATAAAGTTCCCATCAGGATGTATAAATTCTTGCCAGTTGCATTGTGTTATGTCTTTTTATTTAACTATTTCCCATAAGAAAAGTTATCTTGGAATTTCCTGTAGAAGTTTATGCTGACAGTTTAAAAAGCAGGAGATTTTACAGCTTTACTAAACTAATTAAATATATAAGAAAGAGCTGAAGACAATGATGTTTGATGCCTTGGTCTTCTGTGAAAAAAATACCTGCAGTCGGCCACTGAGCTGAGCTAAAGTTTTCATGCCCACCAGACAACACAATGGCCACAAAGCAACTTGTATCTATACCCCAACAACCCGCTTCTGAAAAGACAGATGTATAGAGGATGTTAAAGAGCTTCCTAAACAATGTTAAGGTTAAGAATTTAAATATGCATAGAAGACAACAGTAACCTGGCATATAGCTTCATTCAAACTATTGAAATCCATGTTTTCTAATAGAGAGACCATCAAATGGACCCTGTTCACAGGGAAATTTTTGATTTCTAGGCCAAGGTTTGATTGCGTTTTATTGCTTTCTCTTTTCCCATAGATTTGAAGGATGCAGGATAATTCAGCTCCCTGGAGTCTGTGATCCACCAGATAAGTAAGTTCACGAATTCATCCCTGGTAATGAACAAATGAAGCACAGTCTGCAGCTTTTTCGTCTCTTTCACAGCAACCCCATTCTGGATTTTAGATCAAGACTGCAACACTGACTAGATCAATGGGGTGAAGTGGCACAGGGTCTGGAATGGTGGTGTTACATCGGGAATACTTGCAACAGACTTCATACAAATAAAAACTAAGGCAACCCTGAGAATTACTGTAACTATTCACTGAAAGTCAAGGTTAAAAGCTGCAAACACACAACTGGAGAAAGGAAGAGAAGATAATTTAATATGTATTTCCAATCTGAAATGGAGAACATAGAGGATTGCTTTAAGTATTGGAGAGTTACCTGATTTGAGCCTAAGGGATGTGGGAAATCTAATGCCAGTAAATTGAATGTATCATCATGCGCCGCATTGCCACATGGAACCCCATGATCCTATTTCATTCACTAGTGGTACTGACAGACTCCAAACAGAGCCTTGTCCACCCTTCCTTGGCCAACTGGATGGCAGCTATTATCTACTATTGTTTCTTAATAATTTTTATTAAATCCTATAGCTTAATGGTTTCTGGGATAGATAACATCCTCTTATATCAGATAGAAGCAGGACCCCCGCATACTGCCAAAGGTAAGATATGCTCTCTTTTTTTTCCAGCCAGACTGGAGATATGTTCTTTCCCTCCCACTCAGTATGGATAGTTAGAAAGTCATTCAAAGCCTAAGCCAGCTTTGAAGATACACAGTATCATTCCTTACCTGGCAACTTCATATTTAATTTGCAACATAAATGGATCCACCGTATATTGGCATTCTCATAAGAATGTCTACAGTGAAAGATGTATACTAAGTGCAGGCTATAGCCCCCAGGGCACCTGCTATATGGTTCTGTATTTCAGTGTATCTTTAATCTGCTATTGTACACTTTGCTATAGGGTAGGGATAAAATTTCTCTCCAATGTCACAGACTATGTTTATTAGGTGACAGTACTGATTAAACTTATGCTGATTATAACACATACCCTCCCCACCTTCGGTACCATGAGGTAAATATTACTGAAGTGGCTGGCCCCTAAGTCTCCTGGTTTGACTTAGAAGTGGAGTTTCTATCAAAGAGCGTTTCCTCTGAGAAATGGAACTACAAACAGTTAAAGGACAATTTCACAGAGTTATGGCTTCCCTTACCGAGCAAACTGCCACAACAATATGTGTCTGATACAGACAATCTCCTGAATGTTTCTGCACAAAGTCTTCACCCACTGCATTCTCACAATTGTACAAGCTACAGTACTTGCACAGGGCCAGGATCCTGAAAGATGCTCTGCGCTCGTCAGTGGATGCTCAGCACATTGCAAAGTCAGGCTCATAGCTTGCCTGTAAATCTGCGTTTTACACAATATGGTTGGTCTCTGGCATAAGCAGGTGCCAATTCCTTTGGAGCTGACCCCATATCTATGCATGCTAACATTTTCAAATCTTACCTAGTTTATCTGGGATGAACAACAATGATATACTAATAAACATTTTTAAAGTATATGCAGGATTCCAGAGTGTAGCATTTTGCTGTAATGCTATGGGAGAAATCCTAGGGAAATCTTGCATGGATTAATATATGATATTTCTGCAATCACATTTGTCCTATGATGCAATGCACACTAGTTAGACAGTAACTTAGTGCTGAGACATGTCCCCCACCCTATGTACTGTATTTAAAAGATGGCTAGCAGGCAATTACACTCACTTATTCCTTGGGGCTGCTCCAGAACCATATCACAGGAAAATGCATTCTGATGCAAGACAGCTCAGAAGCCAGAACAAAATGAATCTGAATGATCAAAAACCAAAATCACTGCCACCAACTTTAGCTCCTTTGCTAAAACGATACTGCCTAGCCAAAGGCTACTGAACATGAATACTATACTCCTCACACATACACTCCCCTACTGTACCTTCCCTACAGGAAACTGTCTAGCTATTCCTTAAAAAGAAAAACACAACTCTAATTTTTCTTGCTAATTAAATGCAGCATAATTAAACTAAATACACTCACTGTTTAATTTGCAATACACTAATTGAATCTTTAAATATACCACCCACACTACATGGAAAAGCAGGGGGCATTCAGCCATCTCAAGTGATAACTGAGAACCTGACATGATTTCCAGGAGTACAGAGACAATATGATTCATGTGTAAGTATTTTTCATTTATGTATCCACGTTTAGAACAGGAAGAGCATCTTCCTAACTGCTCATTGTACTGCAGTCACCCCAGCCTGACTCCAGAGATTTGCAAAGAGGATAGGAAAAAGTGAACGAGTGAACGAGTTCTCCCTGAAATACGCCTACAGACTCATTTTTTCTCATCTGATTACCAACAACAGAAAAGTTTAGTAACTTACAATTAATTGTGTGTAGGCCACAAACTTCACAGTGCCACAGGTTTACAGACTGTTAAATTCAAATGACTGTAAAAGTGCCAGGGTGTGCAAAACAACAGAGAGACACAGAGAAATAGATTAGAAGATATTTATGAAATAGTCCTGACGTTCTCACCAGAGAAGGAGTGAGTAATTCCATGATAACCAAAAACTCCTATGCTTAAACTCTGTACCAAAAAACCCCATCATCTTAATACAATTTTTAAATCTGTTCTTATCAGGTTCAGTAACCTTTTCTGGGACAGCCCTATACCAGCAGTACAGAAGAGAGCTCTAGAGACCAAGGTAAATATCTTGCCAGGAGGGTGCTTTCAAAGGCACAAGCCAGGCGGCGGGGTTACTCTACGATGGGAGTGACCCACAACACAAAGGGAACAAGAAGCAAGAGGCAGAGCAGGGCCCTTAACCCCGGAGACCGCCGAGGGAGGGACGCCGCGTTGGGACAACAGCTCATTCGGCGGCGGGGCAGGCAGGGCTGAGCACGCCGAGATCTGACCCCTGACAGGAGGCTTCCCACCGCCAGCTCGTCCCCCTGCCGGCCTGCGCGGCAAACACACAGCCCGCAGAAACGCGCGCGGACCGCACCGCACGGCAGCCCCCGGCGCGGCGCCACGGATGGGGGGTCCCCAGCCCTGGCCCCTCCCCTCCCCGGCTCGCTGTCCCTTCGCCTCAGTCACGGCCGGCGGCTCCCCAAGGCTCGAGCCCCGCCCCACCTCTCCTGCCCCCCGCGGGCTCCACCTCCCGCGCTGCCCCCCAGGGCCCGTCTCCCCTCACGGCGGGGGCGGGGGGGGGGTTTCCCCCAGACTGGGACACCCGGCCCGGGCTCCATCCCTGCCCGTAAGGCCCTGCGCCGCCTCAGGCGGGCTCCGAGCCCCCAAGCCCGGCCGGCGACGGGGAGCAGCGGCGTGCGGGCCCGGTGGAAGCAGCCCGGCTGGCCTCGGGGCAGGGGGAGCAGCGCCCGGCCTTGCCCGCCCGCCCGCTCACCTGCTTTCTCGATCTTGCCGGACATGTCGGGGCCGCGCCGGGGGCCGGGGCCGGGCTCCGCGCGCCGACCCCGGGGCTCAGGCCCAGCCCAGCAGGAGCGAGCGGCCGGGGCGCCCTGCTCCGACCCGCCGCCGCCGCCTGCTGCTGCCGGCCGGGCTGGATCAGGCAGAGACACTGCGGCGGCCTGTAGGCTCCGCGGCGGCGGCGCAGCCACCCCCCGCCCTCCGCCGGGCCGGGAAGGGAAGCGAAGCGAGGGCCAGGCAGCCCGCTCGCACAGCGCGCCCTGCCGCCCGCCCGGGGCATGGCAGCGCCGGGGAGAGGCCCCCGTACCCAGGCGCCACTAACCCGGGGAGAGCCCCTGACACCGGGGGGGGGGGGGGCACGGGACTAACCCGGGGAGAGCCCCTGACACCGGGGGGGGGGCACGGGACTAACCCGGGGAGAGCCCCTGACACCGGGGGGGGGGCACGGGACTAACCCGGGGAGAGCCTCTGACACCGGGGGGAGGGGGGGGCACTAACGCGGGGCGAGCCCCTGACACCGGGGGGGGCACTAACCCGGGGCGAGCCCCTGACACCGGGGGGGGGGACTAACCCGGGGCGAGCCTCTGACACCGGGGGGGGGGCACAAACGTGGGGCAAGCCTCTGACACCGGGGGGAGGGGGGGGCACTAACGCGGGGCGAGCCCCTGACACCGGGGGGGGGGGGGCACGGGACTAACCCGGGGAGAGCCCCTGACACCGGGGGGGGGGGGCACGGGACTAACCCGGGGAGAGCCCCTGACACCGGGGGGGGGGCACGGGACTAACCCGGGGAGAGCCCCTGACACCGGGGGGGGGGGGGGGCACGGGACTAACCCGGGGCGAGCCCCTGACACCGGGGGGGCACTAACGCGGGGCGAGCCCCTGACACCGGGGGGGGCACTAACCCGGGGCGAGCCTCTGACACCGGGGGGGGGGGCACAAACGTGGGGCGAGCCCCTGACACCGGGGGGAGGGGAGACGGGACTAACCTGGGGAGAGCCCCTGACACCAGGGGGGGAGCACTTATCTAGGGCGAGCCCCTGACACCTGGGGAGAGCCCCCCAGTACCCTGCGGACACTAACCCAGGGAGAACCCCCAACACCTGTGGGGCACTAACCTAGGGGGAACCCCTGACACCTGGGGGCACTAACTTGGGGAGAGCCCCTGACAGCTGGTGAGAGACCTCCGATACCCAGAGGGCACTAACCCAGGAGAGCCCTTGACACCAGGGAGAGCGCCCCTAAAACCCAGGGAAAGTCCCCCTGACATCTGGGGGCACTAACCTGGGGAGAGCCCCCCCCCAAAATCTGGGCACAGTAGGCATTAACCTCAGGGAGAGACCCCTTGAGAACCAGGCCAGGGGGGGCATTAACCCCGGGGAGAGACCCCTTGACAGCCAGGCACTAACCCCAGGGAGAGATCCCCTGACAATGGATTAAGGAGGGATTAACCCCCAGTAGAGATCCCCCAACAGACCTATATGCAGTATTGCCAATTATTCAAAAATCCTGAGGCCAAAACTCAAAATTCATGAGATTTTAAACAAATGTTGTGTTCTTTTTATTTACCTCCTGGTTTCTGAGTCTTTAGGATGCACATGCTTCATATTTTCCAGCTTTTCTCTCCAACCCTAAGGGCTAGATTGATTTACACCCACTAAGGGGCTGGGCAGTGACATCTAGGATATTCTGAGAAGTGAGATGTAATTTATTTTAAAAGAAACAGCCATGGCCCCATACATGGTGCCTTATACATAATAAATGGGGGAATGGGGTGCTCTTCACATTCCATTTTAAATGTTTTATTCTTCATTCTGTCTAATGTTGTTGCTTAGGGGCCTAATTCCACACTCAGTTTCAGCAGCAGTGTAAATGCAGAGTAATTCCACTGGCTTTGATAGAATTACTCCAGATTTTTTACTCCCCCCAGAATGAAACTTCACATTGTCTCAAGGACACAATAAGGAGTTCTATAAAGCAGGTGTAGCTGCTCCAAACCTGCAAAGCACTGAAGACCTCCTGCAAAATGCTGAATCCTTGAGTTCCTGAGAGATTCAGTGAGAGTTCAGGATACACTGCATCTTCCAGGCTTAGGCTCCTAAGGCTCAATTCTACTGTCATTGAAGTCAATGGAAAAATTCCAGTTAACTACAATGGAAGCAGGTCTGTAGTTTATGCAACTTCCTGCATATTTTAAGCTTTAATTGGGCAGTTGCACTGCCAGGAAACACCACAGAGCATCCAAATAACAGGTCACGCAGGCCTAAGCCTTAGCACATGTTGCACGCTCAGCTACACCAGTGTCAATTCAGAACAACATCCCTGGATGTCAATGGAGTTTCTTTGAATTTACATGGATGCAAATTAGATCAGAATCGGCCGCTTTTTTCTCATGAGCAATAAGACCCCTTTGCTAGAACTGGATCTGCAATATCAACAGAAAACTAACTTGCCATAACACTCAGCTGTGTTAAGGCATCTAGACATTTCTTTACCAAATATCGTCATGCAGGCACTCATTTTAATTTCTGTTCAGAAATCAGTGACATCAATAAGCCCTAAGGACACAATCTTGACATGGAAGGAGGGAAACTCTGGTGTCCTCTAGTGGCAGTAATAGATAATGTCACAGTGTTCAAGAGAGGATGGGACCAGTTTGCACTGAAATTAATACGATCCTATTTGAAGATTAACTCATTTATGAGACTTGGGTAGAGACAAGCATTACATAAGCACCTCGAACTTGATGATGATGGAAGGTATTATCAGTAAATAAATCTGTTGTGTTTTTAGCCCAAAGATGGTACTTCCTACTCACATATCAACTCAGGTATTTGGTACCTAAATATTTTTCTAGGCCTTGGTCCCTTTTTAAAGGGACATTGCCAAGTTGTTTAGGCTCCATATTTCATGCACCTTGATACAGTATATAGGAGGCACATGCCCTGACTTTGCTGCTTTTTAAAAAATTGACCATGTGACCATTATAATTTTTTTAAATTGCTGTAAGTTCCACAAACAAAGCCAGCCCCTACCCGAGCTTTGTGTTTGTACAAGGTCTACATCAATGGAGATGATAGGTGTTTCATGCCCATTACTGCTCAGAATGAGACTTCTATGTCTGCTCCACGAAAAGACTCAGCCCGAGTGGTTTTTTTTTGTTCTTTGTTTAAAAATCAGAAATTATTTTGGGACAGATTCTCTCCTTGCTTACATTGGTGTAAATAGAGAGCAAATCTATTGATTTCAGTGAAGTTATACTGCAATTACGGTGGTCACTAAAACAGAGAGCCCAGTCATGACCCCTAGATCCATGCACAGAGGTTGGCAAGCGTGGGGGAGAACTGTGTCTTTAGCAGCTTTCCCCTGGATCACAATGGATGCTTTTCAGGTCCTGGGTCCTCCCCACCAGCCCTACAGAGTGCAGGGTGGGAAGGTAACAAATCCTGTAATGTGTTATATTTTTATAGCCCCCACTCTGTGGTGAAGATTCTCCCCCACATAAAGATCCCTAGGGAGCTGCAAGCTGCGGGAACCTTGTCATTAGCCCTGCTGAGCTGTGTTGACTCTGCAGGGCTAATAGGAATAAGAAGTAGTGAATACATATTGAATCAGTACTGTAAGCAGATCTGACTGTGAATACACAGAGGAAGCAACCCTATTGAGTAAGAAGAGGCTATTCTGATGTGGTCACTTTTCAGAGTAGGGTAAGGTGATAGACAGAGTGATGATAATGGGTAACACAGAAGCAGAGCGGTTACTATATAGGGTGTTTTTCATTAAGTAACAGTAACTCTCTTTGATTTAACAGGACCTGTTCTGCCCTGGATAGACATGTGCAGATCCCACTGCCTTCAATAAAAGCTACTGTCTGTGTTGTGCATACAGTATGTGACTCACAGGAGTAAGCTGTGCAAAAGGTGGGGAAGAGGAAATGGGGATGACAGATCCCATTCAGACTTGCACTTGTTGAGGCAATGCCAGAGCCCCCTCTGTTTGGTCAATCCAGGGTTTTAAATGTGTTGCCTTTTAAGGCAGTGAGGATCCCTCCGGAAGAGGAAGGAGAATAAGGAACGTGTCCCAGAGGGCTCATGGAGCTAGCTCTGGTGTCATGCTGTGCTACTATCCAGAATAGCTTATTGACTCAATTCATCTATGTAGCAGAGACTTGCAAGAGACTAACAGCATCAGTTCATAAAACAACCTGGGGCTGGTCTCTCTGGAGACCGCTTCTTCATTGGGAGAAGCACACAGGAAGCAAACCCTTCAGGAACACTTTGCCAGCTGTCATAGGCCTTCAGAGCTGCGCCAATTGAATCTGCTACATGCTTGTCTGTCTATAATGACAACCACTAAAGAAAGTTAATAGACAATAAACTGTACCTCCTCAAGGTCATTTCCTGAAACGATTCATTTAACTTTACATCTGACCCACTAAGCACGGGAAATTGCATAAGAAATATGAAAGTGCTGAGAAATTAGAAAGAGCACTGCTGCCCTCTCGTGCGCATACAGTGTACTAATGCTTAAAGTATTAATTGACAATTGTCATACACTCATCCATGTCTGCTGTTCTGTCTTGCATTCTAGAATGCCGCTGCTGCTGAAAAGAATTGAGAACATCTGCTAACCAGATGTGGAAAGGACAATGTGGGGAGGAGGACTCCCTGAAGACAGCTGCCCAAACTGGTCATAGCAGGAGCACTAGAGAGTACAGTAACTGGAATTATACAGTCAAATACAATCCGAGGCGGACTTAGTTAGCTGCAATGTTCCCAGCCTTTCAAGATTACTGCAGAAGCAAGGACTCTCACCAGAGTGCCTATAGGAGCAGGCCAGCACAGACAAGAGACTGGCAGAATCTGCAAAGAACAAATTACCAGTAGCTGTAATCACAACTTGATTAGGAAACAAACAGATCCATACAAAGACCTTATATGGTGGGCATAAGCACCCAAGAGCCCAATTACCACTAGTTGGCATGATATCTCATTGTTCCATGCCCAGCAATACAGTTTACAAGATACAAAGCTTCCCAACCAGTATGAAACGGAAAACTTTCATTAGCTGAAAAGAAGACTTAAGACAAGAGGCCAAATCCTCATCTAATGTTAATTGGCATAGCTCCTTTGACTTCTTTGAAGGTATGCCAATTTACACTAGCTATGGATCTGGCTAAAAATGTTAGACAATTATAGTGGGTTCATCTGTTTATCAGTTACTTTTTGATACTTTATAAGTTAAGGATTAATCTGAGCAGCCTCCACCGTTTGATTGTTTTATCAGAATGATCCATAATACAACTGCCTTCCAAATCAGACACCCAGAGACGCAAAATCTATACCTTGTGAGGAGAGCGTGGATTCTACCAGATATGTGGGATCCAGAGTTGTAACGGTCACTATGTGCCATGATCACTAGAACTAAATTATTCTGTGTGTAGGTTATTACACATACACACCGATCAGGAGGCTCTGATAACATCAGAGTAAGCATGGCAAAGGGGCACAGAAATGGGTTTGTGTGTGTATAAATGCCCATTTTCCATGTGAAAATACGAGGTTCCCCAGGACAAGTAACATGCTCATGTTTTTGCAGATGCTCTTTGTTAGGCAGACAACTAATTCATTTCTCTAATCGTGAGTGAGGATAATGGAAAGTGGTCAAATATTTCTGTTGAAAGTTGGAAACAATCAATTACCCAGAAAGATCTCTCCATCTGTCTAGAGACAGAGATGTTTATGTCATTCCAAAAGTGCATCCTCTGGAAAGTTTGCCTTGAGCAACTGGAGGATCTGAGATGGTCTCAGCACCCTGAAATACATGTCACTTTAGTGAGTTTATCTGTATTGTGTTTTACCGAGCTGGTAATACAAAGTTTTAATGAGCAACAGCATAAAACAAGAAAAATATATTTTCATGTGAATAAGCCCCACAAACACCTTTTTGCCCTGAACCCTCTCTACCTCTTTGACCCTAGTAAGTTTCCTTCTTAGGGCCAAAAACACTGAGTAGCTGAACTTGGTACAGGGGCAGAGGGACGGAATCCACTGGAATCTTGTGCTCCCAGCCTCAAACCCCTTTGCAAACTGAGACAGAAGGGTCCAGATCCTGTTTAGACCCCTAACTGCCCCTGAAATCAAATTGAGTTAGGGGCTTAAATATCTTTGAGGAATGGGGCCAAGGATCCTGCTGTCTCCCCCGTCCCCCATGCTGGCAGCCAGGCAGTGTGTAGAAGGAGGAAGCCAAATGACTCTATTATAGAGAGGTGAGGAACTGTGTGGGGGTCTGCAAAAGGGGGAAGATGCCGTGAGGGGCATTAGGAGCAAGAGCTGGGCAGAGGGGGTGGGACAGAGGCAGGAGCAGAGAGGGGAAAAAGACAGGGGAGTCTAAAAAGGTTGGGAGAGGGGCAAGGGCCATGGAGGTTGGGCCAATAGAAGCAAGGGGGGTCAGCAGCTGATGCAGGAGTCAGGGTATAGGATAGGCACAGGGTGGAACAGGGACAAGTCAGGAAGGGGGGATGGGCAGGAGCAGAAGGGGACAAAAGTGAAGATGGAGTTGGGAAGGGGCAGAAGGGTCTATAGCCACTGGTGCACTAGTCCTGTGGAAAAAGTAGTATGTGATCATGTAAGTAAAGACCGTATCTTAATGCATGTGGACAAGGGGGTTGGATTAAGAATGCACAGGCAGCCTTAACTCTGGCACGGCCTAACTTCCAAAGGCTTGACTTTGTAACCTTAACAATGTTCTTTTAATGTAGTTTTTATGTAATTATTATTGATATTTGCCTAGAGACCCCAATTGCAACCTGGGGCCCACTGAGCTAAGTGTTGTACGAATACATAGTGAGAAATAGTCCCTGCTCTGAACAGCTGACAATCTAAATAGACAATACAAACAAAGGGTGAGAGGGGAGACAGAGGCACAGAGCAATTAAGTGATTCACAGAAGGTCACAAAGCAGATCAGTGGCAGAGCCGAGCTAAGAACCCAGCTCTCCTGACCCTGAGTCTGATCCCCCTTTCTATGGGCCACACTGCCTCTAGTGAACACACTGATATATCTTCTCAAAGGAGAATTTTGTGCTGTTTTCCTTACACTGGACCAAGCTGCGTAGTTCTTACTCCATCAAATCTATCATGAAGCCAAGGGGAATTTCCCCTGAGTAAGCACAGCAGGATGTGGGTTAATAATTGACAGGACTGACTTTATATTGGGTCTTTTTGACATCAATATAGTTAATGCCTCTAGAGGGCAGCATAGCATGACACATTGGAACAAAAACAAAGAGGGCCAAACTCTGCTGGTACACCCATGCCAAGTTATTGAGGTCAGTGGGGCTGTTTGGGCATGCGAGTAGAGCTGAGCCCACATTCAGTTAACCCCTTTGCTGTGTGCAGAAGAATTGCAAAGTATCCACTTGCATTTCACAGTCTAATGACTGACTTTGATTTAACATTTCTATGCTGAAAAATGGCAGATCTGCTCTGTGTGTGTGTGTAGTCATCTTTGCTGACTTTTGAGGGGCAAATGAGCTTGGATGATGTTTTCCCCCTCTAAGCCCTGCAGATCCAACAGAGCTCTGGGAACAGAAGCTGGAATCTATTCTAGCCTGTGCACATTCAACACAATTATTAACTAAATTCCAAACGCAGGACAGTAGAGAGACAAGGTGGGTGAGGTAATAACTTTTATTGGACCAGCTGCTGTTGGTGAGAGAATCTTTTGAGCCACACAAAGCTCTTCTTCAGGTTTGGGAAAGGAACTCCCAGCCTCATACAAAATGGTCCAATAAAAGATATTACCTCATGCACCTTTTCTCTCTAATATCCTGGGACCAACACGGCTACAACTACACTGCATACAGCAAATGCAGGATAGGTCAGTTACACCCATGCAACAACAGTACTAGAGAATGGAATCACACAGGGGTGAGGGCAAAATTGTTCTGCCTAATCTGTATTACTGGTGTTGATGTGTGAGAGCAGGGAAGAACCCAGCTTGCCTCTCAGCTTCAAGGTTGAATCTGGAGAGCTGGAAGAAATGAAACAAATTAGAAAACCAAGTAAACATGGAGCCCTCCAATCCCATTTTTACAGTTACCTTTCAGAGGGGAGTTGTACTTTAAACTGGAAAGATTCCAAGTAGCACAGAGAATGCAACCCCCTTCTTGTTCAAAGGGAGATTATGTTCGAAAGAATACCTCTGGCGAAAGAGTCTGGCTGAGGCCATGCAGGGCCCAGTCCTGACTCTGAGAAGGCTGCTCTGCATCACTCTGGCAGCATAAACAGCCTGAAGGCTGCCCTAATTGGGCAACTGGAGATTCCCTGCATTACCCGTTAACTCACATGCATGCAGTGCATGGTGTATGTCGGGGAGGATATAGAGAGAAGGGGACATGGCTGAAGCTCACGCTGCTCTGACAATCCCATGGGAAGCACGACAACCCTTTTGGGGGCCTTTACAAATGTGAATCAATTAGAGTAGCCCTGAGGTTGCTCTGACTTATGCAGTACAGTGCACTGGCCCTATGGCAAACAGTCATCTCTCCCCCTTTTCCTCAGGTCCGCCACTGAATGCAGCTTGGCTGGACCCAACAATTAAGACCTGATAAATGGGTGGACATAGGGAAGCTAAAGGAAAGATAAAGATAATGAAGGCAGCCTCTGGGGACAGAGGAATGAAAAGAGGCAGGCATGTATGCATGACAGCGCTGAATAAGGAGTAGCAGTTTTTGGGTTAAGAGGGGACGGGGCGGGGGGGGGGTCCAGTGACTAGGGCACTCATCTGAGTCTCAGGAGACTGGGTCCAACTCCCTATTCTGCCACAAACTTTCTGTGTGACCTTGGGAAAGTCACTAAGTCTCTGCACCTGAGGTTCCTCACATGTGAAATGGGGATAATGGCACTTCCCAACCTCCAAAAGGTGTTGGAAGGATGAATATATGAAAAATTGAGAGGCCCTCAGATCCTATGGCAAGGGGATCCATATAAACACCTAAGACAGAGATCTGTAGTGCTTTCAGACACTTTTAACCCATTTCCCAGGGCAAAAGTTAAACTGTTCAATATTCTACCTTAATTTTGGTAAAAAACTTAATAGAAAGCAGCTCTTGGGCTGCAAATTGCTGAAGAAAGAGCAGATGGTGATCAGGGGGATGGGAGAAGGGAAGACAGTACCAGGAAAAAAGAGAGCAAGAGAAGATTAGAAACATTTGGCACTCAGCTAAGTTCAAATAGGAAAGGGGTGTTATAAAGGGTTCCCTGCTATTCTTATCCTTTTATTGAGAACTATTTTTCACAGCTGAAGGATACATTATGTAAACAAGTTTTTAAAACGTGAAGTAGGACACGAAAGAGCCATATTCTAACTGCAATTCAGCATGCCAGAGACGCTTTAGTCAGCTGCTGATGCACTTCCTTTGTGGTCAAAAGCAGTCAGTCTCTGTCCTTTATACCTCAAAATGCAACCCAGGCACGTGCCAACAGCTCACCCTCTTGTGGCTTATAGATATAGTGGCAGTTTGTTCAATAAAGCTCCTTACTGCATCTTCAGGTCATATCTGCTGATTTTACTGACCAAAACATGTCTATTCCTCTAGCCTTGAAAGGCCAATTCAGCTACAACTGAGCTCACTGGAGTCTGTTCTGACTAATGCATTGTCAGCTATGTTCTGGCTCTGGGATCTCTACTGCTGACATTAGAAAAGGTGAAAAGACTGAGCCCATCTTGGTTCTCAGATCCCAAGGAATATGTAGTGTTGGCAGTTCCTTTTGACTTGTAAAGTCTAAGTGCGCTTTTCCTGGGATGCAGATGATTGCGGAGTCTATCCCTTGAGGCTGGGACTCACCTCTTTCTCAAGGTCACTCAAAGAAATCATAAGGGCAGTACATTTAGAACAAAGGGAAGCATTGTCTCACACACCACGACGAATGGTCAACCTGAGGGGTTCTGCATCACGGAGGCCGTCAATGCAGTCACTGTAGCTGGATTTTTAAAACAGGCTGGATAATTTTACAAGACTATTGACAAAGGTGGCTGCTTCAAAGTGGCAAGTGCTTGTCCCGTTTTTCAGTGGTCGATGCAAACCTCCCAGTGGGACAGAAAGAGAAGCAATGGAAGAGGAAATAGTAACAATAAACTGAATTTGTCTACCCACTTTCAGATATCACCAGCCTCCATTGATCACTAATAACCTCTGAGTTAGGCAAATAGACAATCTAAGAGCCACCAAATTTCATGCTTGAGGTTACTGGTTGACCTCTGCAGGGGATCAGGAAGGAATTTGCCCTTTATGAAGTACTGCACAATTGGCCAGGAGCACTAGAGGACGGAATTTTCCTTCTTCTGAAGCATGGGGCATTGGCCGCTGCTGGAGGCAGGACACCAAGGATGATAGAGCAATGCCTGCATGGCAAATCCTTTGTTCTGATCAGGAATTGGTTTATAGTAGTTTTTTTGTCTATTATTGGGTTATTCCCAAGGATGAGAGGTTGATACAGTGACATGTACAGCACAGCACCTCAGAGGCTGGGTATACACCCCCCCCCACACACACAGCTACAGCTGGGGCTGGATGAAGAGCTCTCTGTTAATTCAAGTCAGCACAGAAATAGCAGATTTGGACTGCTCAGACTAAACTGGAAACAGAAATGTTCAGGCTTGGCTCTTCCCAGTATAAAACCATATGTCTTGGTGGCACTTCTGCAAAAGGCATTTCATCCTCCTCACTTCTCTGCAGATACTCTGCCAGCCCAGCCATGCCATTAACAGATCTAGAGGAGCTAGAAGCTCAAATGCAGGAGCCTTATATTGAAGAGGGCCCAAACTGTGCATGGCCCCCAAATGTCTTTTGTATGAGGAAAGCCTATTCTGCTGCTGTAGTGAGTCCAATGGAGGTGATGTAGCCAACAGGAGAAGTATATGCTCACCAAGAGGCAAAAGCCTCAGGAGGGTTCTGGCAGGTCCCAGCCCTCACAAACAGTGAATGGCATACGTTGCATTCTCTGTTCTTGTTTTTGTCCTTCTTTTTGGCTCACACTGGCTTCTCTCTCCTCTCCAGAAATGGAGTTGAATGCAAACTCCAAGACCATGAGAAACCATCTTGCTGCCTGTGTCTGGAAGTTGGAAGGAACTTCTTGGATCATTACAAAGCACTTTCTGACACCAAAGCTATATCTATTGATATCTACATAAAACTAACCTCTATTACCAGTCTCCCTGGTAATCAAGTGCACAGAGAGAGCCCAGCTTTTCTCCCAGGTCACTGTCCATGGTCAAGAGATTCCTCCACACAGACTACAAGGCAGACAGGAGATGAAGGTGACCTTGGCTCTCTCTGCAGAAAGGAAAGGAGCGAATCCAAAACAAAATGGGAAATCAAAATCAATATTCCAAAGTCAAATAATAAAAATTGTGTTATGGAAAGAGAGGTCAGCCAGAGAGAAACGTTATCAGACATGACAGCACTGCTCTCTGATTTCTTCTCGCTCTCTCTCTGCCAATCCCAGGCTGGGAGAGCTTGTTCCAAAGCCAAAAATGTCATCCGTCCACAGTACAGAACTACCACATGGTTTGGCATGACTGACAGCAGAGACGCAGACCTGGAATGAGGGGGACAGCATTGAGATACACAGGCAGAGCTGTGGGGTGCTCTGGTTTGGAATAGCACGGGGCGTTGCAGGGCAGGAGTGAGCTATACTGGAAGAGTTTCTTGGGGAAGCCAGAACTGAATAACAGGGGCTATTGCAGGAGACGAGCGAGATGCACTGAAACCTGAAGACAGCAAGAGAGAAAAGGTCTGAAGCTTACGAAATGCAGCACACTCTCTGAATAGTGAGTGGCACCAACACAGAGAATGAACAATGAAGGGAGAGAGGAGCAGTGCTTGTTCATGAAGGATAATCACATTCAATAAAAAAAATTACCCTTGGTCAAATGAACCACTCGGTGCCTCAGTTTCCCCTTTGTAAAATGGGGGTAATAATAGTGACCTACTTTGCAGGGGGCTGAGGGTTAATTAGTGACTCTGATCATTTGAGGAAGTGCACATTGAGCAGTTAAAATGTATGTGTCCTGGTGGGGGCCTTCCAAATTGCATGCAGGTTCCTTAAGAGGGGACTGGCCAGCTCCTACTCTGATTCCATTGTGCAAGTTCCAGCTTGCATACATTTCAGACAACATTGTAAATGTGGGGCACGTAGCCCTGATAATGATACAAACGTCAAGCCATTATTTCTCAGCCCAGAGCACTTCTTCTCGTCTTCAAGCCAGCAGTAATGGGTTGTTTTGTGTGGTTTTTCCTTTTTTCAACCTGACCTCCTGTTTCTGGCTGGGAATTTATGTTAGATTTTTACTCAAAGTTAGCAGCAGGGAGATAAACTCTCAATGAAGTCCATTTGTCAACACAGATTTCCTTCCTTAGCAAACAGACAATGGAAAAGCAAAAACAATGCTCCGGATGGACAAGGGAATTCTAGCACCGTGGAGACTGCAGAGGCTACTCTCTCTGCCCTGCAGAGACCCTAGGGGTGGCCTTCAACCCCATAAAAAGTTAATCTTCTTGTCAAATTTATTTCCATCTATTTGAAGAATCCCCACTGAGTCCAGCTGGAAGCCTGGGGATTGTTTGGCTCTCCCCTGCCTTAGAAATTGTCTCTGGAGTGCCCTGTCCCTGGCTTCATTGTTTCATTTCCTTTCAGAAACAAGCTCCATTTTCAGGGGGCTTATTATCACTCTGTAACTTGAGGACGGCTTCAGAGGCTGTTGGACAGCTCTTGTCTGTTTCTGGGCCACAATGTGCAGCTAGGGGTTCGGGGGGAAATTTAAAGGGCAGGCAGAAGGGTTGTAATTTAGGTCAAAAATCTGCGTCTTGCCTGAGCCAACAAGGAAACTCCAGGGCGTTGGAGGGAAGCACAAACCCCATTGGGCTGAATTCTCCTTTCCATCATTCATTCTGCTTCCACCCGAGCAGACCCTAGCGCAAGGCCTCAACAGTAGCAAGTCCAAAGACAAAGCAGCACTAGTGAGCCCCCACAATCCTCATTCCCCAGGTATTCACAGCTGGCCAACATCCCTCATAGTCAGGCAGCACTGTCTAGGGAGAGGGTGTAGCCAGGGTATCCAGATGTGCTGACTCTGTGCAGCCACAAGGCAGCCTACCCCAGTGTAGTTTCTATGGTGCCCCAGCTGTTCGCCTCTAGTGGGAAGGCAGTGATGCAAACAGCACTTGCCCTCCCCCACAGGGTGGGTAAATATCCCCTGCTTTCCCACTCCGGCACCACTGGAGGTGAATTAAACTCTGGTACTGTAACCAAGGGTTTCCAACTTGACACAGCATGCACAGTCCCTGGATGGGTTAAACTCCAAGTAGTGTCTCATTCCAAACATACTGTTAACCATTTTAACATCCCAGAAATGCCTGGCTGACAGCAGGAGCAATACAGAGTTTGTTTCCGATGACCATTTCAAATCCAGTCCCAGGTTTCCTTGTGACTGTGACAGAGGAAAAGAAATCTCTCATTAACCCAGCTACTCTACCAGAAGGCTGGGGGTAGCCAGTGTCAAACATAGTTTGAAAAGAGGCACCAGGGGTGTTTCTGGCAATTACAGACCAGTCAGTCTTACTTTGGTGTCAGGAAAATTAGCTAACAATAACTAAAGGCAGAATAATAAAGCACCCAGAGGAGTATATGATGGGGACTAACAAGCTCTGCTTCTGTAAAGGAAACTTTACCTCTCCAATCTATTGGAAACCTTTGAGAGTCAACAAAATAGCGGATGATAGTAAAACCAGGAAATATGATGGGCAATAGATCGGTGCTCATTTATACCAGCTCAGGATCAGGTTCAGTTTATTTAGACTTGCGAGAGACTTGTTAAAAGGCTTTTTGTAATATCAGATAAGTTGATCCTCAGCTGGTGTAAACTGGCATCAATTCATTGGCCATTATAGATTTATTTACTCCAACTCAGCATCTGGCTTAGTTTATTTGGAATTACCTACCCCCCGCCACTCAAGCCCCTCCCCCAACTTTGACAAAGCCCCTAACAAGAAGCAGCTGAAGAAAGTACGGGTGTATGTACACTGGAACTGGAAGTGTGACTGCAGCTCAGATAGACATACCTATGCTAGCGCAACTAAAAATACCAGTGAAGCTGTGGCATCATAGACTCTGGTATGGGTTAGCACTATGCATATATACCCAGAGTCCTGGGCCGTCATGTACAGCCCACGCTAATGCATAAGTCACCATATTTTCATTGCTATTTTTAGCTTAAAACTAGCACAGGTATGCCTACCGAAGCTGCAAGTGCATTTCTGATTGCAGTGTAGACATACCTTAAGAGTGATGGGTGACAGGAAAATCTCTGTCAAGGATTAGAAACTGGGTAGAAGAACAAAGTAGGCCAAATAAATGCTCAGTTCTCATCATGGAAGGAAGTTCATAGCAAAGTGTTCTGAGGACCAATGCTGTTTAGTCTGTTTATCAAAGATCTGGGAAAGATGAGCAAACAGCAAGGTGACAATATTTGTGGATGGCACAAAATTATTTCAATGAATGAAGACTAGAGAAGACAGAGCAATTCTGGGGGACCTAACAAAGATAACAGACTAGGCAACATGATGGCAGATAAAATTCACTGTAGACACACAATGTAACATTCCCCACAATATTAGGGTGGATAAAATAAGGCATAGAAAATAATCCTTAAAATATTTTCATGCCATTATATACTTCACCTTTAACATCAGTATAAAGACTTGAGGGTCTAGGATGAGTGACACCTCCACATCACCACTCAAGGGACAAGCAAACCAGCACCCAACAATTATTGGAGGGTTATGCACCTTAAGAAGTGCCACCCGAAGAGACCAGAGTGACAGAACCCAAAACCCTGCGGTCACCTGATTGGTCCACACCATCTAAACCAACAAGTTGCCCTAGGGAGCTGTCTGAGCAACAATGCAGACTTTGGCTTGCTACTGTCACAGAACTCGTTTTTCACCCTGTCTTGCTCCTGGCTCTGGGTTTCGACCCTGGCGAGCTTGATGTTGGTACCCATCTCCTGACTCAGCTTGGTAACTAGTCTCTACTTCTGCCTTCAACCCTGGCCCAGAAGATGCTATTGGCCCAGCCACCTACACCCCAGCCATTAGAAATTGATTCATTTCTGGTCACCACATCTCCACAAGGACACAGCAGAAATAGAGAAGGTCTACAGAATTGCAACAAAAAAGATCAATAATCCATGATGATAGATTAAAAATATTAGGACTAGTTAGGGTTTGACTAAAAGGGGATGGGACAGAGATGAAGAATAAGGACATGACAGAGGCATTTAAAATAACGAGTGATGTAGAGTGAGTAACTAGCATGTTGATTTACCCTTTTTCATAATACCAGAAGAAGAGATATTCAATGAAATCAGAAGGCAATACATTTAAAACTGGTAACAGGAAATGCTCTTTTTACACAATGTGTATTTAACCTGTGGATAAGATATCACCGAGGCCAGGAACTTAGTAGGATCTGTAAAAGGAATGGACTTATACAGTAATAATACAAATATCCTCTGTGGCTACTTTAAACATGATACAAACCTTCCTGCTTCAGGGCATAACCCAAACACTAACTGCTTGGGGTTAGGAAGAAACTTCATCTGTTGGCATGTTATTCCATACTGTCTATTATGGGTATTTTACACCTTTTTTGAAGTCTTTAATGCTGGTCACTGTTGGAGATATGACATGGAACTAGGTAGAACAAACGTCAATCGGTAATTCCTGTGTGAGTATGTTAGCTAACCAAGACTGTCCTACTGTCCAAGAGGGAGAAGGCTGGCTGCATTAAAGTTCATCTGGAATAATAATAAGAGAAACATGAACTTGATTTCAGTGTCTGCCTGGAGTGAACTCTGTCAGTGTCCTCGATGGATGGGGCTGCATCCATAGAATATGATTCAGGGCCTATAAAAAGCTTCATTCAACAACAACACTTAGCACTTATATGGTGTCCTTCATCCACAGAGCTCATAGCTCTTTACAAAGGTGATTAAATATAATTGTCTCCGATTTACACCTGGGGAAACTGAGACAGAGAGATGAACTGACTGCCCAAGATCACAAACATTAGTGGAAGAGCTCAGATGAGATCCCAGGTCTCCTATCTACTGGACCCAGCTGCCTTCCTAGGGGCACACATCTTCCCCAATTAGAAGTACATGAGTATCAGATCTGGAGAAAGGAAAAAGTCCTTTGAAATCAGGACAGGGGGCCACTCCATGCATAGTCCAGCCTGGAGAGCCTGTCCCATTAGTATCTTTGTCCCAACATCCAAAACACATCAACCATCACACACACATTATGCTCTGGATCTGTGAACTGCACAGTATCTGACAGGTGAGGCAGTGGTGGTGATGGTGGTGTAGGGGTGCTGGCAGCTGCTCTTCCCTCCTCCCAGGTCTTTACGGTAGGGGAGGAGATGGAGGGAACAGTTAGCTCTGGCTCCAGATGACAGAAGTAACTGGAACAGCAGGGACCACCCACTCCACCTGCTTCAGGTTTGTTAAGAGGGTTTTGCTGGTTTGCCGTGAGGGACTAAAGAATGAGATTATACAGGAGCCTGTCAGGAGGCCAATGACATTTATAAAATATTAATCCTCACAGCATGTCACTCATCAGCAGGTTTGATAGTTGTTCTGGGCTGGCTCCCATGGTCTCTTGCCTCCGTGCCGTTCAGGAGCAATTTTGTGATGCTTCAGGGGCTTGTGGGATTTTTTTTTTCCCTTGTCACCTTTTTGTAACAGGAATTTGTTCTCTTCTGCCCCATCCGCAATCTCTCCTCCAGCGTTTACTGCTTCAGCTGCTTTAATCATCTGTTTCCTTCTGTTTTCGCCCAAGACCCTCCTCCTGCTTTCCCCAGACACGATCCCAAGCGCCTTCCAACCCTTTGCAGCTCAGCTCCATTTCATCTTTAAATGAGGCTTGAAAGAGCCTTTACTGGGGAGGGGAAGGGGAGAAACAAATATTCTGCCTCCATATTTATGTTCCCTCCCTTCCCTGACACACCCACATTTTAATTTTAAAAGCATCCAACCAATATAGCCGGAATACCTTTACAATCACTTGGGCTGAGTCTAAGTGTTCCACATGTTAGAACACTGGGGGTGGATGGAAGAAAAGCAAGCACAAACTTCAGTAGTTAATCTGCCCTCAGGGAAGAGAAAAGGAGCAACTACAGCTTTAAAACAAAGATTAGATGCAATTTCCATCTTGTGCTCTCCTTTTAAAGGGAACTTGTCAAGGTTTCCATCAATAATAGATAATGGTGCATCATTCTGGCAGGTTCCACCCTGAGGCTGTTTTGATATTTTCCAGAGAATTTGTCAGCAATCTTACTGCAAAGGAGGGGAGGGGAAGGGGTGGGGAGAAGAGGCCTCATTAATTTTTCGTCATTTGCATTCCTCCTGTTAAATAATGTATTGATTGCTCTCTTGCGCTGTCTCTTAATTTCCCCTCTTTTGCTGCATCTCGCGTACAGTGGTCCTTGCTCCATGACAGACGAGTTTGTCAGAGACATCAGACAGCTCCCGCTCAATCTAAATGCGCTGGGATGTCTCAATGTGACCCCCATGGCTGTCTCCAGGATTGTTACATGGCCTATGCAGGCTCTTTCTACAATTGCTTCTCTAGGAGGGCTGCAGTGGGCTAAGACCATCTGGTCTGGGCACTCTGGATCCAACTGGGTTTTGAGCCAACTAAGGCCTGCATCCTCACCATGCTGGAGCAGCTTTTCACTGCAGGTTCGATCCAAAGCAGCATGGCACAGGGAAGACAGCCCATTCTTCAGGCATCATTGGAAGGACGGATCTTGGAAGTGGAACTAGCACCAGGATCCCACCTCCATCACAGGCCAGTATGCTCCCTGCACATACATATGAACACATGAGATGCAGTTTTTCAGATCAGACTAAAAGCGGAGGTCCACTTGTAATCATTAAAAATCCCATAGCACTTTTCATATGACTATGAGTTCTCAGTGCCAGTATCCTGGCCAAATTCCACTCTATTCCATAAACTCCCCACACAGTTTCTATTGGGTATGGCATGCACTTCCTGTCCTCCACCTTTGCCCAGTGTGTCTATGCACTGTTCAAAAGCTGCCTCCTTCAGCTTCAGTAGTGGCTGCATTTCAGTGGCAGGTGGAGAAATTTCCTGTGTTATTGTTTGTTCAGAACTCTCCCTCGGTTATTAGTTGAGAAATTCTCCGAATAGGACTGGAGCGGAAATTTTCCTTCATACCCAAATAGATGCCACAAGCCAAAGATTTCCAAATGTTTTTCAGACCATAAAAGATGCCATCATGCTGCTCCCAATAGCCACTTGGCCCTGTCCATTAGCCAAATGATGCTGGCCGGCTCACCCATCCCATGTGCAACTGACTTGTGTTGGCATAAATTAAAGCCAGAAAAGATCAGCAGCAGTGAAGCCAGACCAAGAGACAGACAAGATGGAACAACCAAGATGACATGACTTGGTTCTTCACAGCAAATCCCACAAGTGATTACAGTACGATACCCCCCACTCCCTCACTGCTGGACGCCCCTCAGAAATGCATGCTGCCCATTTAAATTTACATACCCTGAAAAGCCAGCATGAAGCAACAGTGAAGCAACAGTGAAGTGGGGAGACAACTGGAGGATGACACATGGCTAACTGCGCACATCTCTTAAAATCAAACGAGCAACACGGTTTAAATTTGATGGGATTTAGATGCATAGCTCCTATTAAGTTCAGTGGAAACTGTGCCTCTAAACCCCCTAAAAAGAAAAGGAGTACTTGTGGCACCTTAGAAACTAACAAATTTATTAAACCCCCTAGGTGGCTTTAAAAATTTCAGTCCAAATTCTTATGAAGCCAAAACCAAGCTCTACGGAGTCAACAGCTGAACAAGACTTCACACAAGATTAGGGTTTTGCTCCTCGTAGTGCAGCTGGCTTCCTCTTTAATTAATGAATACTTAATTACATCGTTAATATTTGAATATTCCCTTTAAAATGTGATTTAATGGCGTTCCCGCCAGTTATTTGTTTTGTGTGACTTATGTTTATCTTCCTTTTATATTTCTCATTTCTCCCCACTGCAATCCTTGTTGTTACTTGCTGATCTTTGCAACTGAATATTAGCAATAGGGCTTCCAGCCCAAGAATCTGGCCTTTGAGTGTGACATGCATCACCAAAGGTGATAATGGGTGTTATTAGCACTCTAGTGTTTTACCGCATATATACAACCTCTGTGTGGGATCAAGGTGAAATGAGATGCTGCAAGGGAGTCTGTGGAGGGAGGCAGGAGAAGTGAACTAATGTAGCATGCAGAGAGAATAAGAGAAGTCAGTGATAGTGGTGAAGAGGGGGGGGGGTGTTGGGTACAAAGGGGTGGCTTTATCCAAGAGCTTTTTCTTTGCTGAAAGAGGTAGTAGCATCCCTAGCTGGAGGAATACTGAGCTCTGATTTTCCCTGGTAACCTGAATCTCTCCATTAGCACACCCAGTTTGTCTAGGTCAGGGGTTCTCAAACTTTATTGCACCGCAACCCCCTTCTAACAACAAAAATTACTACATGACCCCAGGAACAGGGGGTTGAACCCTGAGCCCATCCGAGCCCTGCCACCCTGGGTGGGGAGGTCGGGACCAAAGCCCGAGCCCCACCACCTTTCGTAGGGGGCCAAAGCTGAAGCCCAAGAGCTTCTGCCCCAGGAAGGGGGCCTATAACCTGAGCCCTGCCACTCAGAGCTGAAGCTCTCGGGCTTTGGCTTCGGCCCCGGGCGGTGGGACTCGCGCTTCAGCTTTGGCCCCAGCAAGTCTTAAGCCAGCTCTGGTGACCCCATTAAAATGGGGTCGACCCTCTTTGGGGTCCTGACCCGCAGTTGAGAACCTCTGGTCTCGGTAATGAGGTGTGTGCGAAGCATGGGGACATGTAGTGGCACATGCCTGAAAGAATGGGGGTTGATTCCAGTAGAGTGTGGAGGGGAGACGAATATACATGAGGTGCTGAGATATATGGCAAGGAGGCGCACAGGAGCCTGGGGGTGGAAGAGAACCACTGATGAAAGTTATACAGTGATAAGGTGGATAGGCTGGGCGTGAGGAGTCCCTGGGCACCAGACTGGCAGGGCTGAGAAGGGAGGAAGTCACAGATCATTCAGAGGTTCTGAGCAATTCACCAGAAAAAGCAGCTAAGTTTCAGAGTGAGTGAGATCTGAAACCTCCGAAAAGTACTACAAATGCTGCAAAGCAGGGTTTATAAATTGATACACGTATCCATAGGGGAGGCAGAGATGGCCCAGTGGAACCAGTACAGCCCACTGGGAGGGGGAGGCTGCTGCTGGATCTCTATGTTAGGGAAGATGAGGTGCATTCTGATAGCAGGGAATAGCAAGCTCCTGCGCATTCCCACCTGCTACAGCAAAGTTTTTCAGCCTTTTCCCATTTGCGGACCCCATAAACATTTTGAAGGGAGCTGTGGACCCCCTTGGAAATCTTAGACATAGTTTGTGGATGCCCAGGTGTCCGCGGACCACAGGTTGAAAACCACTGTGCTACAAGATTCACTGGGTGATGGTGTGGAAGGGCACCACCTAGAGGACGAGTGTGGCAATAACAGCCCTGAACTCTGGCATGAATTCAGGGGACTCAAAGACGTAGATCAGGTGTGGGCAAACATTTTGGCCCAAGGGCCACATCTGGGTATGGAAATTGTATGGTGGGCCATGAATGCTCACAAAATTGGGGTTGAGGAAGGGGTGAGGGCTGTGGCTGGGGGTGCAGGCTCTGGGGTTGGGCCAGAAATGAGTTCAGGGTGCGGGAGGGGGCTCCGGGCTGGGGCAGAAGGATGGGGCACGGAAAGGGCTGAGGGGTGCAGGCTTCGGGAGATGCTTACCTCAAGCAGCTCTTGGAAGCAGCGGCATGTCCCCCCTCCGGCTCCTATGTGGAGATGGGGCCAGGCGGCTCCGCTCCATGATCCATCCGCAGGCACTGCCCCTGCAGTTCCCATTAGCCCCAGTTCCCGGCCAATGGGAGCTGCGGGGGTGGCACTTGGGGTGGGGACAGCGCATGGAGCCCCCTGGCTACCCCTAAATGTAGGAGCTGGAGGGGGGACATGCTGCTGCTTCCGGGAACCTCGGCACGTGTGCGCGGACCAGTCTCCGATTCTGCTTCCCAGCTGGAGCACAGGAGCAGGGCAAGCCCCAGACCCCGCTCCCCAGCGGGAGCGTGAGGGCCAGATTAAACAGGCTGGAGGGCCGGATGTGGCCCCCGGGCCGTAGTTTGCCCACCTCTGAGGTAGATGGTCTCAGAGGGGGTGGGAGATCTTAGAACCTAGTGTGGAGTTTGTCTTCAGCTGAGACCCAGGAACACTGAATCAGAGACCCTGCCTGGGTGCCTAAGAAGGGTCCCTTGGTCTGGAAACCTACCTAATAAGCCACATTGTCAAAAAGAACTAAGAGGGAATGAGGGAAATCACTAATGGGGCAGGGAAAAATCGCAGGCTGCGAACTAGAAATGGAATGGCTCAAAGCACTGGGGCTGAGATAATAGTCACGGGTAGCTGGTGGACAGTATTTTTCTTTGTCTAATACCATGGTCATCAAAACAGAGAGGGTGAATTTGTCCAGGGAGATCCTGACTTAAAGCAGCTTCCCCATGCTACACTGTCCTCCTCTCCAGATGGCCCTCCTGCCTCCCCACTCAATACAAAACACAATTCCATTTTGAGCAAAACTTTCACTCAGTGAGGAACATCACCATGGGACCTGTTTGCCTCTCAGAGAGACAAGAAATTCAATCTCTACTGCTCCTCTACTCCGGAGCTCTGTTCAGAGGGGCACTGCTTGCAATCTGAGGCCACTGCACAGGGGGGAGGGGTCTCCCCAACCTGGATCCAACTGGGGTCTCATGACCTTTTGCATGAGATGTTTTCACAGATGGAGGACCTCTTGTCCCTACCAGGTTCAGGAAAGGAAGGAGTGGCAGATGTTACATTTGGCCGTAATGTGAGCCTCCCCAGGGCAGCAGAGACAGTGCTGGTGTTCATCATTAACTGAGAATGAACTGGGCCAAGAGATACAGTTCTGAGACCCTGGAACTCTCAGAGTAGTCCTTCTCCGCAGGGAGACGCTCCCCAAGATGGGGAGGAACTAGAGCAAACTCTACTAGCTATAAAAACACTAAGTCGAAGATCACTAAAATGATTTACAATATATATTTCCAGATTCTGAAAGCAGAGGAAGACTGTAATGGACGCAGAGGAATCCAGCTCAGACTATGTGACGGTAAGAAGGAACTGGAGAGGCATCATCTGTGCTGCCCTTTATTCCCTCAGTTCACAGCACACGAAGGGCAACTGTGCAGGCGCGGACCAACGGACACTACTTGCTACAAATCAGTGGTCTCTGGGGCTCCCACATGTGGAATACACATAGGAACCGGCACTCGAAGAAGACCCAGTAATATCTATTTAGAGTCAGTCTGCCAGGGAGGAGGGATTCCTGGGTCTGCTGCTGACTTCCAGGGCACCTCATTTAACTGAGCCAGTCTGACCTCGGCACCATTGCACCAGTACCAGTCCAGCTGCACCAATGGGAGCGCTAGCAAAGACCAGAGAGTCTATTTCAACCACTGGGTCGCCTGATCCGAACAGGGATAGCTGACTTGGTGATGAAAACACCTAAGCCCGTCTACCCTAGTGTTCCCAATGGTGGAAAACACTGGTGTTAGTGGGAGCATTTGAGGAAAATGCTAGTGTAGACACGGCCTCTGTAATTTAGCCTCCCATATATCAATGGATATAATACTGATTTGTGAAGTTAAATTAGGGCTTGTCTACACTAGAAATGCTTTTCTGGGATATGTATACCTGTTAAGCCAGCATAGTGGAGATACAGCTCATACCAACAAATAGCATTCTTTTGCCACCATAGTTAAACCACCTCCCCAAAGGCTTGTCTACACTACAAATGCTTTGCCAACTTGCCTAGACCATCAGAGCCCCCTAGTGGAGATGCAGCATAAGCCAACAAACGGAATTCTGTTGGCATAGCTAAACCACTTCCCTAAATGACATTAGTTATGCCCACAGAAACACTTTTCTGTTGGCATAGTTGCATCTACACCAGGGTTTTTGCCAGCATAACTTGCTGGCTGGGGCAGGTGATTTTCTTCACACTCCTAGTTGGTGTAGCTATGCCTGCAAAACTTTGTAGCGGAGACCAGACCTTCATGTTTATAAAGTGCTTTGAGATTTGCAGGTAAAAGGTGCTATAGACAGGCAGAAGTACCACAGCTTGGGGAGGGGGCTCTCTAGAGCAAGGCTTGCAATTAGTGAAAGGGATTGTTTGCTTCAATTGAACTTGCAACTGAAATCTGAGGTGAAAGGGCACAGCACCAGAAAAGCAAAAGATAAAACAAGTTGGAATGCTAAATTAATGGAACTGTTAAGTGTTCCATATTCCCAGCTACTGAAGCTTCTGCGTGAGAGAGGGTGAAAGAAGAAAGCCCATTGTGAGATCATAAAGCACCGTGACTTTAGCTGACTGGAGGCACTGAAGCTAATGAAGTCACCAGAGAGTTGGGATTCCTTTGGCAGATTTGACATTGGTCTGTAGCGCTGTTACTTTAATTCAGGCTGAGGAAATAATAATAATAATAAAAAAGGCACATCCCAATGTGACATGCTCAAGCGACAGCAGATCAGCTCTGATTTGCCTAACAGATCTGCACAGCCCCAGGATGGGCTGTGGAGTTCAGACAAGGTGGCTTTGAACTTTTTAAACAATGAGATAGTGGGGAAAACAACCTCCTTCACATGCATATAGATGTTCACAGATAGATACACACACATCGGTATGCATGCACAAAAATGCACACAGACAGCGGCTTCTGTTGTGTGCACAGATACATAATCAGAGGCACACATACAGACTGAAGCACGCCCCCACAGAAAATAAGTGCCTAGAGATTACAGCAATGATGTTCTAGAAAAAACAATGTTAGACAGATAGATCTGTGGGGAAGGAGGGATTGATGAGTGGATAGATAAAAGATGCTAAAGTACCTATGTATCTCCAACTGCTTCATAAACTGTATACTTACAGCACCAGTGAAATGCAGCTCTCTCTGGGATGAAGATGACAGCCAACCAAAGCACAGTACAATAGTAAAGGGAAGGCAAATTTTGGCAAGGACACTGCCATAAATCTCTAGATTCTTCTGATCTGAGTGCCCCAGGCACTTTAATGTCCATGCATAGCAGATAGGAGCTTGGGTTTTGGGGGTTCATTGTAAAGACCCACACCCAGTACAGTACCTGGCACTCAAGGTAGTTACCTGAGATGGAGGGGGGGGGGCAAGTAACTCTGTTATGATTTGAACCTGTGATTTCAGGGAATCTAAGTATTCCTAGGTAATGCACTGATCACAAAGCTATAAAATGGATACATAGATAGGCAGATGCAACTATAGACCGGAGATGGATAGAAATGCACAACTCTTCTCACATATAGACACACAACAAGACCCCTTCTTTTTCCATGCTTTACCTTGACAGTTGAGATCAGATTTACAACGGAGAGGGCTGGAGACAGAACATTTCCTATGGAGGGGCTTCTAACAGAGGCCAAGTTTCATTGAATCATAGAAATGTAGGACTAGAAGGGACCTCCAGCCTTCTGTACTGAGGTAGGACCAAGTATACCCAGACCATCCCTGACAGGGGTTTATCTAACTTGTTCTTGAAACTTTCAGTGATGGGGATTCCTCGGTACCCTAGTCCAGCGCTCAACTATCCTTAGAATTAGAAAAGTTCTTCCTAATGTCTAACCTAAATCTCTTTTGTTGCAGATGAAGCCGATTACTTCTTATTCTACCTTCAGTGGACATGGAGAACTAATGATCACTATCCTCTTTATACCAACCTTAACTTATTGGAAGACTTATCAGGTCCCCTCTCAGCCTTTTCCCAAGACAAAACATTCCCAGTTTTTTAACCTTTGAGGAAAGGTCAGGCTTTGTAAACCTTTAGTCATTTTTATTGCTCTTCTCTGGACTCTCTCCAACTTGTCCATATCTTTCTTAAAGTGTGACACCCAATGCTGCACACAATAGTCAAGCTAAGGCCTCACCAGTGCTCAGCAGAATGAAACAATTACCTCCTGTGTCTTACACACAACATTCCTGTTAATGCACCCCAGAATGATATTAGCTTTTTTTTGCAACTGCATCGCGTTGTTGACTCATTTTCACATATTCAGATCCTTTTCAGCAGTACAACTGCGTAGCCAGTTATTCCCCATTTTGTAGCTGTGCATTTGATTTTTTCTTCCTATGTGTAATATTTTGCATTTGTCTTTATTGAATTTCATCTTGTTGATTTTAGACCAATTCTCCAATTTGTCAAAGTCATTTTGATTTCTAATCCTGTCCTCAAAAGTGCTAGCAACCCCTCCCAGCTTGGTGTCATCCGCAAATTTTGTAAGCGCACTCTCCACTCCATTATCCCAGTCATTACTGAAAATATGAATAGTATCGGACCCACAACTGACCCCTGCAGGACCCCACTAGCTACATCCCCTCAGTTTGACAGAAAACTATTGATATCTAGTCTTGGAGTAGAGTCTTCAACCAGTTTTGCACCCACCTAGTAGTAGTTTCATCTAGACCACATTTCTCTAGTTTGCTTATGAGAATGTCACGTGGGACTATGTCAAAAGCCTTACAAATATCAAGATATATCACATCTACAGCTTCCCAGATCCACTAGGCCAGCAACCCAGATTGCAAGCTTCGGGGCATGCTGCAAAGCCCTTTACTTAGGTCTCTTTGGAGGAGGTGAGCTGATTAGCAAGGGATTCTGTTTTAGTAGTTCAAAGGATTGTGACTGGCACATCATAAATCAGAAATAAACAGCTAAGTATAAAGAAGTAGGTACAGACACTCATATCGATACACACATATATGCACAGACACACACCGCCATTACATGGGAAAACCAACATGACCAAAAATCTACTGATATTGCTCTTTCCACCATGACACAGCTCAGCACATGAGCGGGAGCCGTAGTGCCCCGCTCAAAGGGTGACAGGACTGCACTAGGCCTGCTGAGAACACAGCCAGACTGACTTGAGGAGGTCACTTCTTTGTCCAAGATGCCCCTAATGAATCACAGCTCTCAGGCTCCCCTCCCCAGTCCTAAGATGCAAAGTGAGATATACACGAAAGAATTACCCCTTGGCTGGAAGCTTCCATTCCTTCTCCTCATAAGTTCCTGGCATGATCACCTCCATATTCCTAACAAGGAATGGGGGGCTGCTCCCAAAGAACATACTCCAGACCTGGCTATGAGGAGACTTTCACAAGCACTAATGGGAGTCAGAGACTTAACTACCTGTTGTGCCTTTGAAAATCAGCCCCAGTAGGCTTGGGGCCTGCTGGGGCACACATGGGGAAATTAGTGCAGTGGAGACAGCCATGCAGTGCAGACATGCTCAGTAACGTGTTTCTATAGACAGTGTATTTTTATTACATACTTAGTAAGTATGCTTCAGTAGCAAGTGTTAGTGCCTTGATTCAAGAAACTCTTGGTTAGCTGGGGCATGTCCCTGGTGGACGAAAAGCTGTTCCTATCCCAGAACAAAGGCTCTTTTGGCTTTCCCTCGCCAGCCTTTTTCTAGACACCCTTTTCTCACAGTTCTTTCCAGAGCCATTCGTCTTATGCCATCAGCCAGCCAGCGTCTCCACGCTCCACACTGAGGCTAGCTGAAGTTTAGGAGAGAGCCAAAAACTAGCACAGCCCCATAATCAGGTGGAGGAGGGAAAGGCTGGGCAGCTGGTTTCTGTAACCCCTTCATTCAAGGAGCACAGTGGCTCTTACACAAAACCAGCACAAACTCCCCTTCCACTCCACCTCCTCACCCATGCTGTCCATTGAAAGCTAAAGGCCTTATCCTGCAAATCCTTAGTCAAGAGATTAGCCCCATTGAATTCACATGAGTAAGGCCTGCTCATGTGGGTAAGAATTTGACAAGATAGTGCTGTGAGTCTGGCAGCAGCTGCATTAACTTTGGCTGGGACTTGAGACTGTTTTTGGAAGCTTTACAAAGATCCAACGAGCCATTGATTCCCCTGCAGCTTCTTTTAATCAGAGAAATTAACAAAAACTTCGCCCTCTGCTATGGAGCTGTCCCCATCCCTCTGCTCTGGCCATCACCTTTCTAGCCAAGTGCTGGATGGGATTCCCCTCAGCGTTCTGCCATGCTGCTCCTTAATTAGAAACCTCTTCTTTAAGTCTTACATTTCCTTCCTGCGAGTTTAGTCACCATCACCTGCTTAATCTCAGGAGATTACTTTCTGGTCTCTAGGAAAAAAACCTCCAGTCCACTTTTAAATCTTTTAATGTCACCTCATATAATTCCTCCCCAGTTTAACTATTTGGTAATAATGAATAAGATTAAAATTAGGCTTTATACGTGTTAAGGAAAGAGTTTTCTTGCTGATTAAGGGTAAAGTAGAGTTAAGAGTCAGGACAGGGATAACACTAAACCTTGGGGCTGAGCTTTCATACCCTCCCCCTTGTAACCAGCAAAAGAGAGAATATGGTCTGGATACGGGATAGTTTGGATTGGAGAGTTTCCAAGAGAACAGGAAGGAGCTCAGTGTAAAAGGCACAGGGCAACATGAGGAGCTGGGGCATGACATGGATGGGACCAAATCACCTGTCCGGATCTGAACATCCCTGGAGGCTGGGGAAATTTTGCTTTGGTTTTGGGCTTGGTAACTCAGGCTCATCTAACAAATAATAATACTCCGCACTTCTCTAGCACCTATATGAGGTAAGTCAGTATTATCCCTATTCTACAGACGGAGAAACTGAGGCACAGAAAAGTGGCTTGCCCAAGATCACACGCTGAGCCAGTGGCAGCTGCTAATAGAAGTCCTGACCCTGCTCTGCCTGGGTTGTCTGCACTGTGAGTGTGGGGTGCACTTTCCAGCTTGAGTGGACCACATGCACGCTAGCTCGCTGAGAGCTAGAGACAGAAATGTGGCTGTTGTGGTGCGAGCAGCCGGAGGGGCCAGTCACCCGAGCAGGTATCTCAGATGGGATCGTACTAGGGCGGCTATACTCTGGTTTTCATGCGCCAGCTCCGTCAGAGCTAGCAGGGGTCCAGCTCCTTGAGCTGGGAATTACACTTGCAGCTCGAAGTGTAAACATACCTAACACGCTAGCTGCTCCCTCATCTCCTGGACCTGCAGGTGCAGGGAGCGCCGCACAGAGAGCCTGCTTGGGCACAGCCAGAAAGGGAATGCTCCGCATCTTTCAGCAGTGACCCTCCGCCCAGTGAGGAGCAGCATTTTTCCAAAGGGGATGCCAGGCAGCGCTGGGCGTCGAGTGGCTGTGACAAAGAACCTGCGTGAGTGGATAGGTAAATGTGGAGCGGAAATATAGGAGGGATCCTCTGGACTCTTTTTAAGAGATAGGCAGGTCCTGCCAGGATGAGACAAATAATACCACTAGACCAAAGCTGTTCTCATTTATGGCTCTGAATCCCATGGGGACTGAGTCATGGAGCCCAGACATATTAGAGTCCCTGATCCACCATGAAGACTGATGTGCAAACTGGTGTTTTAGGGCCTCATTATTCCTGCCTGTGTTTAGGGCCATACAGTTTCACAGGCCCAGCTCCCACTTGGCAAGATGATGCTTGTGGGGTGTGTGTGCTCAGGCAGGGGTGGAGAGCCAGGGAGGAGGGGATGATGCTCAGGCAGGGTGTGGGAGGGGCAGGGGTGCAGGAATGGTACTCAGGAAGGGTTGCAGGGCAGAGTGCGGGGATGGTGCTCAGGCAGGGGAGGGAGGCAGGCCAGAGGGGATGGTGCTCAGACAGTGGGGGTCAGGCAGGAGGAGACGGTGCTCAGGCAGGGGTGGGAGGGCAGGCCAGAAGGGATGGTGCTCAGACAGTTGGGGGGGGCACAGGTTGGGGTTGGGGGGGGGCGGACCAGAGGGGATGGTGCTCAGATAGGGGTTGGGGGAGCAGGCAGGAGGGGATGGTGCTCAGGCTGGGGGGCGGGCAGGAGGGGATGGTGCTCAGAGAGGGGCGGGGCAGGCAGGCAGGGGTCGGGGGTGGGGTGGAAGGCAGGAGGGTATGGTGCTCGGGGGGGGGGGTAGGCAGGAAGGGATGGTGCTCAAGTCCATTATGTGGAATATTAAATGGAGAGATGACAAACAGTTTGGGGGTTTTTTTTGCTAAGCGCCGGGCACACCCAGCCCCCTCCCCCGGAGGTGCTGGTACCAGATGTGTCATTACTCCTGCCTCACTCGAGATGACTGCGTCCCACTGGGGTGTGTTTGTATACAGAGGTCATCCTGTCTTTTCCTCTCTGTTACTCAATTTGGCCTGCCTGCTATTAAGAATGGTTTGTCCAAGTGCTCCGAGGCTCTTGTCACTCTGTTGTCTCCCTTCCCCTTGCCTCCTTGTTTTGGCTGAATCAGCTGAAATATGGTCGGAGTTCACCCCATTGGTATTCACTGGGCTCCTTTCCATGTTGATTGCTGAGGTGAAGATTTCTCCACTATCCTTTTTCTCTCTCCTCCCCCCGCCCCTTCCCGGCTGCTCAACAGATCTGTCCTGAGGGCTCATGATTAATTCCTGCCCACCAACTTTCTGATGAGGCTGTGTGCTCATGACAGGCAGTCCTCCAGGATCAAGGATTAGCTCACAAAGCAAATTTCTCTGCTCTGGCCCCACACCATCAGGGTTTCATTACCTGCTGCAAGGTTCACACAGTCGCTCTCTGTTCTGTGGAACAGCTACAAAACAAGCAACTCCAACTCTGAAAAGGTCAGGGCAGCCTGAGAAGGATCTGAATGGTCATCTCCATCACTCCCACCAGCTAGCACACCTTGGCTAAGCCTTGTTCACTGCAGTAGGAGTGCCCTCCTAGGGCCTGAACAACTGGAGCTGTTATTTAACATGTGCCTCAGCGCAATCAGAAGACCATTTTGTTTCTGCAGCTCTACAGAATTTATTTTGAACCCAGCCCCTTGGGCTATGGTGCACAAATCAGGAGCATCCAACTCATCTGGAACCTGATCCAGCACATGTGCGAAATGTTGCACGTAGCAATACAAGGTAAAAGGCAATGAGCCAGAGAGCATGCACAGGGAAGGCAGAGTGCTGCTGCATGGCCACCAAATGACTCCTGCCTACAAGCTAGAGTGAGGCCTAATGGAGGGCACAACTAGGAGCCTCCTTAACATGATGAGAGTTAAGGCTACACCCATATCTCCTCAGACATGCTTATTCTCTGCTCATGCTCTGCCCTTTCCCTACTCTGCACATGTGCAGTTTAAGGTGTGGGCATGCATGGTCCTCAATGCAGAGGACCATGCTTAGTATTTAACCTAGTTGCATCCTTACCCAGACTCCCCTTGCAATGAAGTGCCGCAATCTTGCATGCCCTATACTCTTCAGGAACTTGGAGAATGAGAGCCATGGATTACACAGGAATCCTTTTATGAGGATCAGTTCTAGCACCCCTTTGTTTTTTGATCTATGTGCTAGGAGGGAGCTGCTCCATGACAGTTTCCCCCCTCTACCACCAAAGTGACTTGCAGGATGAAATAGCTGGAGACCCACTGCTGTGTCTGAACAATCCCCCTGTAATACAGGGAACACCCTGAATCAGATGTGCCTGGAAGCAAAATCCCTACCATCTAACAAAGCACTAAGTTCTAGCAGGCATTTTAAAAAGCAAGGTAAGTTATATCATAATGGGCTCTAATGGGGGATGTTCTTTACCAGCAGCCAAATGGCCCCTAGAAAGGAATGAAATGCTCTATCTCTGAAGATGTCAAACAAAACCCAATAAGCTGCTTCCCATCTGATCCTTACAAATGAAAAGCCCCACTGAGCTGTTGGAGTGAGAAGAAACCATCTCAGTCCTGATAAGACCTGGAGTTTGGGAAGTAGTTTGAACCCACTCTGAACCATGTGTGTCTCCATATACAAAGGTGTTGGAGGAACTATGCTTGAGTTTGGTGTTTTTGATGCCCCACCTATTTTACACTCATGGAAGCGCCTGTGCATTATAAGATTTTACTATATCATTCCCATGGATGCCACACTGAAAAGTGTTACTTTCAGTAGTGACAGCTCATGTCAGCCAGTGCTGTTTGATTGAGTCTAATGATGTGATGTGACTCCACTAACACTCCCTGGAGGAGGGGTTTTCTGAATTGGTGTTGTAGCTTCCTGAAGATTGGTAACTGGACATATACAGAAGCGTGGTCCATCCTTAATTAGGAGAAGGAAATGCATTAAGCCAAATTCAGCTAATGGGAGCCTAGCCATTCCTGCACTCTAAACACGAATCCACAACAGAACTCGGCAATCCTCTCTGCCATTCCTGCTTGACTCTAAACACGATTCCACACTTCTTCCATTGTACAGCACAGCCAAGCCTGTCAGTGCTCCATATTTCCAAGTGTTTTGAGAGAATCTCAGTAAGAGTAAAAAAGCTTCTGGACATCAAAGGAAATCTGGGTAGTTGACTATTGAAGGAGGAAAGGGGCGGGGACTGTTTTGCACCAACACCACAACTTTGCCCTGGCAGAGTAGCTGGGAACTCCCATATCCACAGCCTAATTACTAGACTTTACAATGAAAACTGCTAACGATAAGAGGGCAGACTGCTCACATTGCATTACCTATATTTGGCTGTTTTAATTATCAATAGCATTGGTACTGATAGGGAGTACAAAGAAGTGTGGAAATAATTGAGTTGTCAGAGGACGTGTGTGACCAGAATCCTGCCCTCCTGCATGGGTGTGTATAAAACCCTAACTAAAAAATAATTCTCTCTCCAAACATGACCCCTCCTCCCACAACATACACAATGCTGATGCTCAGGGCAAGCCTGTCAGCAAGTCTGAGCAACTTGAATTGCAAGGATGCAGGTTGTGCACTGGCAGGAACGGATGCCTGAACACTGATGATACTGATGACTTCCTAATAGGGAATGAGCACCATTTCCATCTCCTCGCCATCAGCTGAATTATTCAAGAGAACATCTCCTCTATCATCTCGCTTGCAGCAGCCATGGACCATCCTGTTGGCACTGTAGTCAACCTGTCAGAACAAGGCTGGCGTCCTTGCCTCCCTCCCTTTTCACTATATAAAGGGCCTTTTCCCAACAATTAGTTTTTTCACTTCTACTCTGAGGCACTGTCACTTTAAAGATGCGGGTCATTTTTTAAGAAAGTGTTTCGGTCTTTTGATTCTCTTTCTCATTCCCTGTGGACCAGCTATACAATAAAGGGCACAATTGAGTAATAACGCTGCTCTGGGTATAAGCCCTGATTAACTTGTTCACATTGATCCGAGGAGAGTTTTGATCACAGCCAAGGTTATGTATCGGGTTGGTTTTCTTTTTTAGAACTGCCAGAAATCAACAAGTAGCATCATAAACTGGCTCATGATCTCAATTAACCCCAATACTTAGCACTTATAGAACAGTACTCATCTGTGCACCTCAAAGGTGGGTATCATCTCTATCTTGCAGATGCAGGGGAAACGAGGCACAAAGGGGAATTATTTGCACAGCCACTGATCATCCGCAGCTCCCTTAAGGAGTCCAGTGGGAATTGTGGGTGCTCAGGACCTATGAAAATTAGGCCCTAAGGCCTCAGTTCAACAAACCAACTCTATTCAGCAATGTACATACACATGCTTAACTTCAAGCACCAGCTTAAGTCATATTGGCTTTAATAAAAATTAAGCACATGGTTAAGTGATGTCCTGAATAGGGATGCTTCCCTGAATCAGGGACTATGAGTTTTGAATAGGGATAGCCTGGTGCATAAGCTTAAGTGCTTTGCTGAATCAGGGCCTTAAATGAATTGCCTAGGGTCAAACAGCAAATCAGTAACAGAATCTAGAAGTCCTGACTGCCATTCTTGGGTCCTATCCATTGGACTACGCTGCGTTCCCTAGCACACACGAAACTAGCAGCAAAGTGTTCTGACACCACTGGGTGAAAGATGCTATATATGTGTGAAGTATTATTACTGTATTCTTAGGTATCTCTTTGGACACACATCATGTCCCCCTGTTACCTGGCTTAATCTCTTGATGCCCAAACTTTCTGATCCCAAGGGATGCAGGACTCCTATAGCCACACCTACTTTGCATTCCTCAAAAATTTACATTCCTCATATTTACATACCTCAAAAATAAATGCACAGCCCCATCGCATTCCAGTTTTGCTCCTCTCTTTCTCAATAGATTAACAGAAATTTCTTATTCACCAGTTTACTGCTGTTCACTAGCAAAAAACACGAGTATTTGAACCACTTTCTCCTCCCCAACAGCAGAACACTAGAAAATTGCTGTTAGGACATTATTCTGTACCGGCTGGGAAAGACTAGACGGGATCTTGGAGGTCTCCTCCACTCCCAATAGTCATGATCTTCTACATTAACTTCCAAAATAGCTAGGCAACATGGGCGTGCTCTGACAGCTGACTGAGGATTCCAAAGCTGGGGAGTATCAGGTGCATCTCCTTTTGCTGACCACAGTGAGTTGGGATGAAACCATTAACCAGAGAGGACTGGGGAAACAGAGAGAAGAAAATGAGGGACTTTTGAATAAAACATTAACCTTTGCTTCGCAACATTGCACTCCAGGGCATGGAAGGATATGGGGCTTCTGAGTGGCAAAGCTCAACAGGCCAAAAGGGGGAAATGGTGTAAATTACAGCTTGTAAATGAGTGTCAGGGAGTCAGAACTGCTGTGATACTGGCTCAGCGTGTTGGTCTTGTGCTCCATTATGCACCCTACGATTGCAGGCATCTAGGACACCTACACTTACCCCAGTCATTGCTGACTTAGGGATCAATCCTACAAGTCTGGTGAGAGGTGCTGATGATTTTCAGTCTCCATCATCCTCAGCAGGAGCAGAGGGTGCTCAGCACCTTGCAGGATTCAGTTCTTAAGAGAAAGCCAGCCATAACATCCATCTCCTCCTCCTGCCCCCTTTCTCTCCATTTCCCCATCCTTGTTATCCTCACCCTTCCACATTTCCCACCAGCTCTTGTGCCTCTTCCCCGCTCCATCCTGAAATCCCCCCAGATCCCACATACACACCCTCCTCCTCACCTCTGGTGACATCTGCCCAACCCTGGCCCTCCCCTCATCTCTCACAACCACGCACCCACAGCCTCTGCCCCTAGGGTGACCAGATGTCCCGATTTTATAGGAACAGTCCCAATTTTGGGGTCTTTTTCTTATATAGGCTCCTATTACCCCCTACCCAAAGTCCCGATTTTTCACACTTGCTGTCTGGTCACCCTATCTGCCCCTCTCATGCCATCATTTCTAATCTCATACCCAATGCCCTCCTTCCCCTTTCCCACCGCCCCTTCAGCTGCTGTCTCTGGAATGTCCCCTTCATCGCTAAAAAGATCTCTGCCATCAATAACCTCTTGATATCTTGCCCCCTCCAGCTCCTGACTCTCTGAGACCGGGAGCCCTTCATCTGACATGGCCTCTGCCGCTGCCCTCTCTTACGGAAGCCTTTCTTTCCCACCGCCACTCCCTGCCCTGGATCAGACTGCAGCAGAGGTGTTGGGTTCCTTATCCCCTCTCCAATCTCCCTTGTGCCCACGGTTATTCTCATCCTTAACTCATCTCTTTAAACTCTCACTCAATTCTGGCTTCTTCCCTCCAGTTCAAACATGCTTAGTGTCACCCATTTTAAAAAACACCACCCTTGACCCCATGTGCATCTCCAGCTACCCGCCCTACCACCATTCATCTCAAAGCTCACTGAACAATCAGTATCCGGAGTTCCTCTCCTCCAATTCATCCTCGACCTTCTCCACTCTGGTTTCTGCCCCTTGTGCTCCACTGCAAGAGCTTTCCTCGGAGTGTCTAATGACCTATTCCTAGTTGAAGCTCAGAAACACTCCTCCCTCCTCCTCCTTGACCTGTCAGCAGCTATTGACACCCTCCACCATGTTGTTCATCTTGCACTCTTGTCCTCCTTTGGCTTCTGTGACTGTCCTCTCCTGGTTCTTCTCTGACCTCTCTAATTGCTCCTTCTGCCTGTCCTTCAGAGGATCCTCCTCATCCCACTCCCCCACCCCAACTTTCTGTGCCAGTTCCTCTGTCTTTGGTCCCCTTCTCTTCTCCCTCTACATCTTAGCTCTGGGTGATCTCATTCACAAACACAAATATAACAACCATCTCTATGCTGACAATTTACAGATTTACTTCTCTACTCCCAATCTGTCTCCTTCTGTCCAAACTAGAAGTCTTGGCCTTCCCTCTGTAGTGTTTTAAGTGTAGACACACCCTCAGTATTATCTATCATCCCTGACAGCTGTTTGTCTCACCTGTTTTTAAAAACCTCCAATGATGGAGATTCCACAACCTCCCTGGGTAATTTGTTCCAGTGTTTAACTACCCTTACAGTTGGGAAGTTTTTCCTAATGTCCAACCTAAATCTCCCTTGCTGCAATTTAAACCCATTACTTCTCGTCCTGTCCGCAGCAGATAAGGAGAGCAATTTATCACCCTCCTCTTTATAATAACCTTTTATGTAGTTGGAAATTGTTATGTCTTGCTCAGTCATCTCTTCTTCAGACTAAGCAAACACAATTGTTTCATTCTTTCCTCATAGGTCATGTTTTCTAGCCCTTTAAATGTTTATGTTGCTCTCCTCTGAACTTTCCCCAATTTGTCCACATCTTTCCTGAAGTGTGGTGCCCAGAATGGGACGCTGTACTCCAGCTGAGGCCTTATCCGTGCTGAGTAGAGTGGAAGAATTATTTCTTGTGTCTAGTTTACAACACTCGTGCTAATACATCCCAGAATTGTGTTAGCTTTTTTTGCAACATTGTTAACGCATAGTTAGTTGGCGATCCACTATAACCCTCAGATCCTTTTCTGCAGTACTCCCTCCTAAACAGTCATTTTCCATTTTGTATTTGTGCAATTGATTATTCCTTCTAAGTGTAGTACTTTGCATTTGTCCTGACTGAATTTCATCCTATTTCTTTCAGATTTCTCCAGATTGCCAAAATCATTTTGAATTCTAATCCTGTCCTTCAAAGCACTTGCAACCTCTCCCAAGTTGATGTTGTTCACAGACTTTATAAGTGGACTCTCTATACCATTACAGAGATCATTTAAAAAGATATTGAATAGAACCTTGTGATGATGAAGTGGAAATATGCATGACAGAATTTTTCATTGTCCTGTTTCAGAGTGATTGTTTAGAATTGTAATCCTTTACCTTGGGTCTAAGAACAGAAAGTTTCCATTTTGTAGTTCCCATTCCGTAGTGCTTTACCCATTCAAACATTAACACTCTCAACACTCCTGGTCAGTTGAAGTATTAGGATTCCCAATCCCCAGAAGGAACAAAAGGGCCTAAGTGATTTGTCCTAGGACACACCATCAGCCATTGTTACTGCTGGGATTAGAACTGAGGGCCTCCATAGCCTCAGTGTGGAGCTAGGTTCTCTAGACCACTTTGCCCCTCAATAAATATCAAGTTAATAGTATCTAGACAGGAGCTGATTTCCCCTGGGACTCACTTCCCAGACAACAGTTAAATCCTCGCTGGGAAATGCCTCCCAGACACCTATGGAGTCAGGCTGGATATCCCTCCCCAGCAACATGCTGACCTTTACAGTGTAGAATTATGGCCTGCTGGATGGCAGCTGTGTGATCTAGTGTCTATTAATGCTTGTGATGTATGGCTTTCAAAGAAGGCAGTTGCTGAGGTCCTGTGTGTTTCCCTTTAAGGCTAGCTTGCCTCCCCACCAGCAGTGTCACTGTCCTCTCCAAGCATGTCCAGCTCCTTCCATCTGCCAAGAGCCAGTGTGGGCCATGTTTTGGTGCAGACCAGGGGCTACCAAGCTGGGACAACTGAAGGAAAATTTTTATTACCAAGTATGAAGACGATTTTAAGTGTTTCACTGGAACATGCAGCAAAATCCTTCTTTATGTCTGGGAGACACCTTAAAATTAATACAAAATGAAGGAGCTTCCTTCCAGTAGACCTGGTGCAATAGGTCTGCAGACATGTGCCATGCAGTCTTTATTATTTATTAGTAGTATTATTTCTATTACAACAGAACCCAAAGGCCACAACTGCGATCAGGACCCCTCTGGGTCAGGTACTATATGAAGACATAATAAGAGTCCCATGAAATGCTTGCAATTTAAATAGACAGAACAGACAAAGGGTGAGAGGGGAAGTGACTTGTCCAAGGTCACACAAGTTAATGGTATCTAGACGGGAGCTGATTTCCCCTGGGAAAATAGAACCCAGGTCTCTTCATTCCCCATCCTGTACCCTATACCACTTGACCACACTGCCGCTCAATGACCCATAGGAAGCAGGCTAAGGCTACCAGAACACATCTCACGGGATCAAAGTCATGTCGCTCTTCCCCCTCAGCTGATTCAGAATCCGTGTTTATGGAAAAATGGGGCCCAGATTGTACTATTCATGGCAAATTCCATGAAAAAACACTGGGCAGTGGGCACAGAGAAGCTCTGAATCTTCCTGTCCTTGAGAGCCATGATATTAGTGTGACGCAGCAGTTCCACCTGTTGGCCACTGGAAGAATGTCTGGGAGGTTCATGTGCCTATGTGATCAAGAGCGTGTGTGTCACTTTGCAGAGCGAGCTGTGTTGAGTGGGTGGGCACACTTATTGTGAGGTGGAGCATGTCCTGCAGGGAAAACAACGTATTTATATGGGGAAATTTATTCCTACTGGTACTGCGTACGATAGACTAAAAAATAATCACCCTTAAAAGCAATTGGCTGAACTAAATCAGAGAGGAACGAAAACATTCAAAAGCTGCTTGACTAGCAAGAGAAAATTACAATGGTTGCTCTTCTTTGCTTGTCCATTGCACAGCCATTCACAGAAGAAAGTCTCCCCACTGTTCTGAAAGTAGCAGACGAGCTAGTAGGGCTGAATGCCATTGCCCAACAGCTAAGAAACAAAAAAAACCCGTAAGGAAGCAGTCCATCTGAAAGGAGGCTCTGGCCGAGGGCCCTGCTGAACGGTGCTTGGCTGTTACCCTCAGCTAAAGCTTGAACACAAGAAAATGTCATTGAAACACAAGGTGATGCTCACCCTTCCACTTCTGAGGATGCAAACATTACTTCTCCGGATAGCTACGGCGGCTGCAAGAACACAGCCTTGCTGCACACAAGACTGAGTCTCTGAACCGCGCTTTGCTGTCTATGGCACGTCATCCAGGCAAAATGTTCCTTCACTAGGTTTGTGCATGTCCTCCTAATGATACCCTTTGATCCATGTGCTTTGAAACATTCCAAGGGCTGCGGGGGAAGGGCAGGGGAGGGAGCGCGTCCTGCACAGCGTTGTACTCTAGGTTTCGTCCACAGTAAATTTAGTCTTAGCAGTTTTACTGCTTCTCCCGGTTATTCATCTAAGTGGTGTGCTCCTTCCAGAAGCTTCACATCAGTCATTGCTGGACAGAGGCTGAAGTGACAGCAGCTGTCAGCAGGACCAAGATTATTAGCCTAGTCCTGCCCTGTGGAGAGCTTCAGGGCACCACGATATAACAACAGTAATAACAGCTGACATTTTAAACAGCACCGTCCATCCTGAAGGATCCCAAAGCACTTTGCAAACTGTATGCAGCACATTGCTATACAAGCTGTGCACCCATTGGTTCAGTCATCTGTGGGGTGGAACTTGGCAGCTGTTCAATGGTGCACAGCAACATTACACAAGAAGTAAGGAAAGATATGAAGAATGCCATACCTTGTTGGGGTGGGCGGAGGGAAAAGCAGGGAGGCAGCACTAATTACCCATCTAGAGTTTGACAGATCACTGAGGTTAAGAGTGCTATTCTTGCCAAAAAAAAAAAAAAAAAAAGGTCACAGGATCTTTAATGGGGGTCTCCCATTCAAACACTAACGAGGCTCCACCATGCTTATTGCATGCGATTTGAGATCACAGGCCAGAGTGATATGGCAATAGATAATGTAGTAGCTATCTATCTTGGGGTTTTATACTGCCACCCATCACACCAGTATCTGAGCACCTTCCACATAAAATTGATCGCAATCATGAAATCCCCAGTGGACTTCACAGAATCTCCTTTTTGAGGTAAAAACTCACTTTAGGGAGAGTTTGGTTTTCAGGTTTATGCATATACTTCCATTGGTTTGTTGTTGTTTTAAAGGCTGATTTGTTTCAGAGTTAGGTTTTTGTTTGCTTCTTTTCTTGGTTGGAGGTTTGGTTGGAGACAAGTGTCAATGCGGCGAGTGTCATTCTGACAGTGGAAACGCCATTTCTGAGTTAAGTTTATGATTTATCATGAGCTATTGTGACACGCTGTCACAGAGTCATTCCATTACAGTCAGTGGAATAACTATGACATGGAACAGCAGATGACATATTGCAAAGTAACCAAGAGTCAGCATTTCGGTGCAGGCAGAGAGCAAACATTTTAAGGAACCTTTAACCTTTCCTTGCCCTTATCAAAGTCCCTTTACGGGCCAGAGCAAGCCCTGTGCATTGCCTTGTAGGGAAGGATGAAGATCAATGTCTAATTTAACAGGCTGATGAAGTAGGAATTTTCTGTAATATTTTTAGGAATGATATGTATGGCTGTGACTTCATGGACTACGGATTGCTACCTCCTGGGTGCAAAAGGATACAAAGCTGCTCCTAGGGCAGAGCAGGAGACATGAGGTGTGTGTGTCATGCAAACATCTTGGGTGGTATGAATGGATCTTCACAGGACTCGCTGAAGGTAACCCATATCAATGAAGGATCTGAAAAGACCATGGGAGCTTCAATGACTGAACAATTGTCACTAGCCACAGACATCTCTGTCAGGTGGAACATGTGAGCTCAGAAGGGGTCAGCAGGAAGGGTTGCAGGAAGGAAAGTTGGCTCAGTAGCTCTCACCTGGGACTGACAAAAGAGGGAGAGAGCCAAAAACAGATTCCACAGGAGCTTGGCCGGGTGAAATGCTGGCTTGGCCAGGATGGATTATATCTCAACCTTTGCTTCTCTATGCTAACCTAGGGACTTCCTGATGCTGTCTTCCAGTTGACTAGTAAACCCTACACCGTTTTCAACAGGCTGCCTGGTGTCATTACAAATACTTGCTGAGGTGCATTGGTCCCTGAAGAGTAACAAAGTCTCTGACCAGGAGTCTGTCACAGTTGGTCTCACTGGGCAGAGCTCACAGTGTGAAATAGGAGTGAGGCTCAGTCTCAGACGTGTTTGGGAGACATAGCTTACCTTTTAGGAAGAATGGGACCCCTTGGGGAACTGGCACCCTGACGGGGTTCTGCCAAGGACGGTTTAAAAGCAGGGGCATAGCACAGATCCTTTGGATCCATGAAAAACAGATAAACAGCCTCCAAAGCTGTACTGGGGTGTGCTTGCGCGCATCCAACACTCCAAACAAGGCCCCCAAATATATACAACTAGACCCACCCAGTGTGCAGCACCACATCCCCCTATATTTGATCAACCTAGGCCATGTTATGCCTTAATCCAGTCTTGCAAATAAGGTCTTTAATTCATTAGCAGGCCTGAGATTGATGCTTTGATTAAAAAGATGCTTTTCCCCCGTTTAAAGTAATGATTTTAATTCCTAGGCAGCTGTCCATGCCCAGCTCTGCGATGAAAATCGGGTTCAAAAAAGTCTACATTAAAACCAGTGCTGCTCCCTCGCAGCCCAAGATCAGAAACACCTGCAGTGTGGATTGATTGCCTGATTAAGGGGGGATTGATTGCCCTGTCCTCATTAGCATATCATTAGCAATGACCCCGTGGCTCGCCCAGCTCTAGCTTGCCGTGACCTGGATGGATTAAAAGGTGCAGTGCGTCTGAGAGGGACGGAAAATCAGTAAATGGGAGAGGAGGAGGAAGAGGGGGACAGTGAGCAGGCTTCTTGGAAAAACCCAGATCAATAATATTCACATCATTCAGCCCCTGAGACTTAAAGGAGCTTTGATGCCAACCAGCCCCATGGGGACTTGCATCCAGGAATCCCACCTGTGGCCTAACTCTGCATTCATTGCCTTCCTGTGGGTGCACAGAGAAGCCTGATTCTCCAATGCCTTGTACCTTCAAAATGGGTGCAAGGTGCAACCACATCAGAATAGCAGAACTTCACACCCACTTTGCAATGACACAAAATGCAGGGCAATGGAGAATGGGGGCCAAAGAGCAAATAATCAGAGCCTTTCTGAAGAGGCCATCATGAAGGAGCTGCTTCTTTTGGAGGTTAGGGTAAAGAACAGAGACTATCCACTTTGGAGGAGCAGGGGATGGCTAGATAGAACAGTGATAGATACATTACAGACAGGGGACCAGCCAGTGAATGGAACAGGTGAGGCTATGGCTGAACAGAGAACAAGCAGGATCGGCTATTGCCTAATGAAGGGGCCCAAGGAGACCTCAGCAAGCACTGAATCTGGAAACTGGAATTGCTGGCAGGAGCAACCTTGTTCCCTGCCCACTACTTGATGCTTGGTGCCTTCTGGCTAACTGACCTCCTGCAGCTATTCAATAAATAAAAAAAGACCAAGAAACCGTGTGTCCAATAATGACACATGGTAACAGCTCTGATTGGAAATGTTTTGTGCTATCTGCAGCCCTTTTGAACATTGACTAAAGTTTTTTTTAAGATAGTGAGTCAGTAGCCTCATATAGGATTTCCATCTGCTCATTGTTAGGCCTTGCCAGGCAGTGTGTTAGGCCTATGTCAATTAAAAACTAAAGTAGTTTGGTTTAATTTACTCTTGCGTAGTTTTTAAACAAAAAGCCCTACCCTCCTCCTTGCCTATTTGCGTTCCCCATACATTCTCTCTGTTTTGTGCTGGTCAGTTCAAGATAAATAACATTAGTCTGACATACATAACAGGGGACTGCTGGGCACAATTTCAGATAAGGCAGAAAAGTAAGTATCTGAATATTAAAGATACAGCATTGCCAACAATGCAAGTAACATGCTGGATAACTATTGTCTCTTCCTCTTTGGCACTTATATGGCTCCCATCAGCTTAGTATCTTGCACCTCACAATCTTTTATGTATTCATCCTACCAACTCCCCTGTGAGCTAGAGAAACATTATTATCCCAATTTTACAAATGGGAAACTGAGGCATGGAGAATAAGTGACCTGCCCAAGGTCACACAGGAAGTCTGTGGAAGAGCAGGGAATTGAACCTGCATTTCCTACATCCCAAACCAGCACCCTAATGACTACATCACATTATTACTAGAACAAGTGAGAGGCAAAGCTGACACTGTGAAGCAAAGTCTGGCTTATTTTGCAGCTCCAGTAAAAAGACAGTTTTGTCAGGGGTGGGGAGAAATGGACTCTGGAAAGACAGGATTAAAGGACAGCATACTTTAGCATTTAGGCAAAACTTCAAGTTGGCTGGGTCAGTGGTGGTTGCAGCTCTGGCCCAGGAAAACAGTGAAAGCTCAGCTCTGCAGGCATTGGTGGGAGATGGCCAAGTCTGAAGCAGCACTTCTAATTGGTAAGCAGAGTGCACAGATCACCCTTCTCACAGGTATTTTCCTGTGTTTTTCAGGGTATGATGCTACTTGCCATAGAGCAGTAATAGACATACAGGGCACGGGGTGGCAGGGCATTGTGAGAGTTTCAGACTGGAAATAAATCTCCTGGGTTTATTCTGGTTTGTTTTCTGATATGTTGAGTTTTCTGATCTCTTTGAGTCTCAGGGGACACTCAAAGCTTTCATTAAATTAAGGGAACATACAGGAGCTTTCTCTGATTGTGGGGCACCAAGGGCACTTCAGGTCTTTTCTGGGAAACTAGAGGTTTCTCTGCACTGCCCTTTGCTAAATCACACCCCATCAGATCCCCCTGCTCTGGGCCCAGCCCTGGTCAGCACCTCACCAGCCAGCATAGGAATAGAAGTCTTCGCACTGGGCTGATTCACACCAGTTCCCCTCAGTCTCGCCTCTGCTTCTGCTGTGTAGTGTTATAAACACTTCCCAACTCCCAAGACCCAAAGGAAGCAAAGAACAGTGTAAATGCATTCAAACAAGTTGCACCAGCTCTGCCATTGGAAACTAATGAAATTCCATCATCAAGCAGTGGCAGAGTTGGCACTTCTCCAAGACCACTTTAACAGCTCAGGACTGTTACATGAGACAAAGCTCCAGTAATGAGATTGGAGGGTTCAGAACACCCTCCTGGTGCAATGGGATAGAAGCAGCAAGAGACCAGCCAGACTTTGGTGGGGGTCTGGGAGATGTTAAATGCACATGGAGCCGGGTGTCCAACTTTGCTAAGCAGGTATCGGTATCACTAACTGGGGCAGTAGCTGGAGAGAAATTTGTTTCCAGTAAGAATGAGGGGTGCTTAAAGATGTCTCGTTGTCAAAAGCTCTTTTATAATTCATGTTAACAACTGAGATGTGGGGTCCGGTAGGTAGAACAAGAGACAAGAAGGCAGGATCTTGGGTTCTGTGTCCCAGCTCTGCCATTCGCATCATGCGACACCTTGGGAAAGTTATATTTCCCCTTTGGGCCTCAGTTTTCTCATCTGTAAAATGGAGATAATACTTCCTCACCTCACAGGGTAGTCATCAGGCTTCACTAATGCGTATACAGGGCTTTCAAAATGTAAAAAGTACTAATTATTACCACCATCAAGACTACAACATTTACAAGACATTTTACTGAATAGCCTCTCCATCACTTTCTGAAAATAGCACTTGTTTTGCTTTTGGCTAGAAACTAATCTAGCATGGCGGTTGTCAAGGTTCCTCCCCCACTCTGAACTCTAGGGTACAGATGTGGGGACCTGCATGAAAAACCTCCTAAGCTTATCTTTACCAGCTTAGGTCAAAACTTCCCCAAGGTACAAAATATTCCACCCGTTATCCTTGGACTGGCCGCTACCACCACCAAACTAATACTGGTTACTGGGGAAGAGCTGTTTGGACGCATCCTTCCCCCCAAAATACTTCCCAAAACCTTGCACCCCACTTCCTGGACAAGGTTTGGTAAAAAGCCTCACCAATTTGCCTAGGTGACTACAGACCCAGACCCTTGGATCTTAAGAACAATGAACAATCCTCCCAACACTTGCACCCCCCCTTTCCTGGGAAATGTTGGATAAAAAGCCTCACCAATTTGCATAGGTGACCACAGACCCAAACCCTTGGATCTGAGAACAATGAAAAAGCATTCAGTTTCTTATAAGAAGACTTTTAATAAAAATAGAAGTAAATAGAACTGAAGAAATCCCCCCTGTAAAATCAGGATGGTAGATATCTTACAGGGTAATTAGATTCAAAAACATAGAGAACCCCTCTAGGCAAAACCATAAGTTACAAAAAAGATACACAGACAGAAATAGTTATTCTATTCAGCACAATTCTTTTCTCAGCCATTTAAAGAACTCATAATCTAACACATACCTAGCTAGATTACTTACTAAAAGTTCTAAGACTCCATTCCTGGTCTATCCCCGACAAAGACAGACTATAGACAGACACACAGACCCTTTGTTTCTCTCCCTCCTCCCAGCTTTTGAAAGTATCTTGTCTCCTCATTGGTCATTTTGGTCAGGTGCCAGCGAGGTTACCTTTAGCTTCTTAACCCTTTACAGGTGAGAGGAGCTTTCCCCTGGCCAGGAGGGATTTCAAAGGGGTTTACCCTTCCCTTTATATTTATGACAGCGGTGAACCAAACAAAACCCTTTGTACCATGCTACCCCATTCTAAGATCTTCTCCCTGCCCAAAGAACAATCCCAGCCCTGCAAATCGATAACAGATTCCAGCCTTGCTCCGGAATGATGCAACTGCAGCTGTAACGCTGCACCAGCCCGAACAGTCAAAGGATATTTTGTAGCAATTTATTTTCAGCCCAGGTATTCTAGGGCAGGTTCAGTCTAGCCTTCACTGTTGTCAAAACAGCAGCTTCTTAGCAAATTCCTCTAGCTGAGGATTTGTGCCACAGAAAGGTGCCTGAATGACTAATAAACTGAGGGTGCTTTGACTCACTTAATAAAAGAAGGAAATTGCTCCCTCCCCTCACTCGATAAACCTGGTACATGCATGTGTTTTTAATATACTGCTATTCAGATTTTGGCTTTACCAGCATAAAGGGCCTAATCAGCCCCTTGCTCAGGTTTAGTTTCCTTCCTCCATAGGGTCTTTTTCAAATATCACAATACAGTTGAGGAGCTGAATGGCTTCTCTACCTGGCAAGTTGCTGTGCTGCACACCAGGATGTGAATCGATAGCAGACCAGCTTGCCACATACAGTAATGTCCTGTGTCTAGTACTTGACAGCGTAGTGTGCCAGGAGGCATTTCTCTGTGCTGGAGCAGGGCCCATCCAGGATACTGCTACACAGCAAGCTGGAATTCTGTACCTGGCTTGCCGCGAGGAAACTTGCCATACAGACAAGACCAAAGTCAACATCTGAAAAATCTGTGGGGAAAAGGTTGGACTTGCTGCCATCAGGGAAAGTATTATCGCAATGGCTCCCGTGCATGTTGCTGCAGACACTGGGTGTGATACAGTTTAGTACATTCAGGCTATACAATAATATGTAGGCCTGGTTGAAAATTCTCCACCAAAACTTTTTTCCACTGAAATTGGGTTTTTGACTAAACAAAAGTTCTCACAAAAAGCATCTACTTGAAATTTTTTGTCAGAAAACCAAAAAATTTAAAACAAAGTTTTCAGCCAAAAACCAAAATTTTTTTTTTAATGAAGATTTGAAACTTTCCATGAAAAAAAATCCTAATCAGCAATAGTGGTAGACATGGAAGATGCAATATTTACATGTTATGCATAAGGACTCTATTCTGTCCCCAGGCGGTAAATATTATTTCCCATTAGCAGAGGGAGACATTGAGATACAGAGAGAAGTTAAGTGACTAGCCCAAGGTGACACAGTGTGCAAGTGGCACAGCTGGGAATAGAACCCAAGAGTTCAGACTCCCAGTCTGAGCTTTAGTTAAAAGATTGTCTCAAGGCAGGAGGGCATCTCTATTAACACTCGGTTTTGGTTTATTGTGCTCCAGTGTACAGCACTGTAAATTAAACATCATTGTAACAATACAAAGTAGGAGTGTCCAAGGAGAACTCTTCAGTTTTGCACACACTGTTCAGTATCAGAGAGATTTTGGTGGAAGATTGGGTTTCCCTGGAGTTTATACTGTGTCCATTCCTGAAAGCCTGTTTTATCCAAATTACCATTCAAAGAGAGACCACTTTGGGCTTCTGAATAAGGCAGATATGCCTCTTTTAAGTGCTCTGAGGAAGCAACATAGAGTGAGAGAGACTGTTTCCACAGGACCCTAGCATACTGTCAGAGGTTGTGGCTGTCCCTCCTGGTCTGTCTCGGAGGGAGGCCATGCCCCTTGCCACCACGCCTCTATCAAGACAAGGTATACTGGGGAATTAGCAGTCTCGGAGGCCCCTGGCCTTTTAGGCATGGCTAAGCAGCACGTAGTCTGGGGCTCTGACCTCAGAACACCAACTAGTCTAGGGGGGTCAGACCCTCAGGCAAGGCAGAGCACCAAACAATCTGACATCCAAACTCGGGCAAAAAGACGACAAATGCAGGCCGCTTGGTCTCAGGTGGGGAGACTGGATCCCCAAGTGGGGATTACAGCAAGGCATAGGGGGACCCGGCCCCATCCTACTCCACCGGGTCCCAGCCCAGGGACTTAACAGAGGCAGAGGGTTCCTCCACCAGGTCAGTGAGGATCCCACCACAACACATTGACGTGTTCTGGCCACACAACCAGACTATTGTCTGGTGTCCCTTGGCTACTTCCTACGATCCCCTTGCTGTGTACCTTCACTTTGCAGGTGTCCTCTGTCTCCCCTAGCGGCAGTCCCAGCAACTCCTTGGCATCCTTGTCAGCTGGTAGTTCTGGTAATCCTGGCAAGTCCTCGGTGCTGAAGAGGTCCTCTTCAGGCTCCCACTCCAGCAGCGGGTGGGAGGCCTCTGTCTCCTTCACCAGCTCTGGCCCAACTGAGCTGCAGGGCCTGCCTTTTAAACTTCCTGTCCCACCTCTCTACTTTCGGTGTGGCTGGCATAGCTTGCCTGGCTCCGCCCACCAGAGGGTGGTGGGGGTCCCCCTCGTCTTCTCAGAGGGAGGCCATATCCCCTCACTACACATTCTATTTGATGTCAAAGGCTTTGAGACAGTGCTTTGCGCCACTGAATGCACATGACAAGAGGGAGAATCTTTGTAAACATATAAAATTGTAGAGACCACGAAATTCCCTGAAAGGGTGGCCAAATACATGTCTTCTGGTTTATTTAAAGATAATATGAAAACAGCACTGGAGAACTGCTGTGTGAGGGAAATATCTGAACCCCCACAGAATCATAGAAGATTAGGGTTGGAAGAGACCTCAGGTGGTCATCTAGTCCAACCCCCTGTTCAAAGCAGGACCAACCCCAACTAAATCATCCCAGCCAGGGCTTTGTCAAGCATCCTTAAAAAGCATCCTTAAAAACCTCTAAGGATGGAGATTCCACCACCTCCCTAGGTAACTCATTTCAGTGCTTCACCACCCTCCTAGTGAAATAGTTTTTCCTAATATCCAACCTAGACGTCCCCCACTGCAACTTGAGACCACTACTCCTTGTTCTGTCATCTGCCACCACTGAGAACAGCCTAACTCCATCCTATTTGGAACCCCCCTTCAGGTAGTTGAAGGATCCCCCCCACACTCTTCTCTTCTGCAGACTAAATAAGCCCAGTTCCCTCAGCCTCTCCTCATAAGTCATGTGCCCCAGCCCCCAATTATTTTCGTTGCCCTCCACTGGACTCTCTCTAATTTGCCCACATCCTTTCTTCTGTAGTGGGGGACCCAAAACCGGATGCAGTACTCCAGATGTGGCTTCACTGGTGGCGAATAGAGGGGAATAATCACTTCTCTTGATTTGCTGGCAATGCTCCTACTAATGCAGTCCAATATGCCGTTAGCCTTCTTGGCAACAAGAGCATATTGTTGACTCACATCCAGTGTCTCGTCCATTGTAATCCCCAGGTCATTTTCTGAAGAACTGCCGCTTAGCCAGTTGGTGCCCAGCCTGTAGCGGTGCATGGGATTCTTCCGCTCTAAGAGCAGGACTCTGCACTTGTCCTTGCTGAACCTCTTCAGATTTCTTTTGGCCCAATCCTCCCATTTGTCTAGGTCACTCTGGACCCTATCCCTACCCGCCAACATATCTACCTCTCCCCACAGCTTAGTGTCATCCTCAAACTTGCTGAGGGTGCAATCCATCCCATCATCCAGATAATTAATGAAGATGTTGAACAAAACCGGCCCCAGGACCAACCCCCGGGGCACTCAGCTTGATACTGGTTGCCAACTAGACCTTGAGCCGTTGATCACTATCCATTGAACATGATGATCTAGCCAGCTTTATATCCACCTTATAGTCCATTCATCCAATCCATACTTCTTTAACTTGCTGGCAAGAATACTGTGGGAGACCATATCAAAAGCTTTGCTAAAAGTCAAGGTATATCACATCCACTGCTTTCCCCATAGCCACAGAGCCAGTTATCTCATAGAAGGCATGGTCAGCTTGGTCAGGCATGACTTGCCCTTGGTGAATCCATGTTGACTGTTCCTGATCACCTTCCTCTCCTCCAAGTGCTTCAAAATGGATTCCTTGAGGACCTGCTCCATGATTTTTCCAGAGGCTGAGGTGAGGCTGACAGGTTTGTAGTTCCCCAGATTCTCCTCCTTCCGTTTTTAAAAGATGGGCACTACATTAGCCTTTTTCCAAATCATCTGGGACCTCGCCCAATCGCCACAAGTTTTCAAAGATAATGGCGTATGGCTCTGCAATCACATCAGCCAACTCCGTCAGCACCTTCGGCTGCATTAGATCCGGACCCATGGACTTGTGTATGTCCAGGTTTTCTAAATGTCCTTAACCTGTTCTTTCATCACTTAGGGCTGCTCACCTCCTCCCCATACCGTGCTGCCCAGTTCAGCAGTCTCTGAGCTGACCTTGTCTGTGAAGACCAAGGAAAAAAAAGCATTAAGTACTTCAGCTTTTTCCACATCATCTGTCACTATCCCCCATTCCATAAGGACCCCACACTTTCCCTGACCTCCTTCTTGTTGCTAACTTATCTGTGGAAACCCTTCTTGTTACCCTTCTCACTCCTTGCTCCATCTCATTGTATGGAGTTAGTGATACTCTTTCCAATATCCCGGGATGCTGTGCAATAGGAGATATCTTTCAAATGAGACACAAAGCCAAAGGCCTGACAACCTGTTGGCCTTAACCTTCCATATGATTCTCAAGAAAACCAGGGTGTTGGAATTTAAACAGTACACTGAGGGTAACTTTTGTTAAATTCTATCGTCCTAAAAAATCCTTGCAGTTTCAGCTGGAACAGGTATTCTTCACTTCCTGTCCTATACTGCCATATAATGTTTGCTGCTAAATAGCTGTTAAGTTCCGCTTTAGAAGTGGCTGGATTGCAGTGCGGGGAACAAGGGGGAAATGATCCCTGCTTACAATTTGTCTGTCAGTTCGCTAGATGTAAAGTGCTTTAGGATGAAAGGAGCTAGATAAATGTGAGATCACTGTTCTCTTTCAAAAGAGCCCAGGAATTCTAGTTCCAGTTTGTTTTAAATGTAAGGCAAGTTGGTGTAAGAAAAATCTGCTCAGAAGATTCCCTTGATGGGAGACATATCACAGCCCTTTGCCAGGTACACTAACCACAGCAAATTAATTAGCAGCAGTGTGTTAAGTATCTGCGAATCTCATAGATGTAATTGAGGTGCAATACTCTTGTGAGGAAAATTTACTCTGCCATCTAATAATGAAATGTTTCCTCTTTTCTCAAGATGTCTTGTTCCCACTAAGGTCTGAGCCACCATTGTAGAGGAGGAATAATTAGACTAAGTGGAAGCTGAAATACAGAAGCCACAGCTTTCAGTGGTCCTAGTGTCTGAGCCTGGCAAAACTTTTGATTATGCCCTTCCCAGTTTCTTGACATAATTTCATGGATGTCAGAATAAACAAAGACAAGATAGACAATGGCTAAATCCTGTGGATACTTGGAGGCAAACTCATCTCTAGCATAAGAAGGTGCAGCTCCACCATGGTGTTCAGTCCTGTGTACATATGGAATGGAATAGCAATCAATGCCCATCTATGCAGGGTTTTTAGGCCATTTGATCCATTACAGCATCCAGGTTGCATGGAGGCTCTGACTGTGCCCCTTCCTAGGGCCTGATCCAAAGCCCTTAAAGTCAATGGGAGTCTTTCCACTTCCTTATGTGGCTGCTAGACACCTGAGTAGATTCCATCCCTGGAGCATGTCCTATTCGTCAATAGGTGAAGATGCATTAGGTGCTTCAAACTGGGCAGCTAAAGGGTCACTACTGCAACGGTTCTGAAGCTGGGAAAGGGGGTAGAGGTTGGGGAGAATTGGTGGCCCCTGGAATGGTATCTTTGCTCTGCCGACTGCGGCAGGCCCTTGGTAGATTCACCCTCAATTCCCAATGACTTACAAAAGTAGCAAATCAGCACATGTTCCCTATTCCAAAACACACTCTACATACCTAATGCCCATCTCCTCAGACAAGTATTGATCTGTAGGGACAGTATTTCTCCCTTATATTTTCAAGAATGGTCCTCTTGGGTTCTGTTGCTATTCCTCCAACTTCCAGAAGCCTACCTTTCTTAATTAAGTCATCTTGAGCGTGGCCAGCCTTCAGCAATAAAAAGACCTCCACTCAACATCAATATTAACAAGGATTCTTTTCAAGCAGCAGAGAAATTGAAACAGGTAAGTGTGATTGATTTGAACTGCAGTGAAAAAAGAAAATGAAAACAACCGTGGTGCTTCTTAGGAATGGCTAGAGATTATTTTATGAATAAGTAATACAAAGCCATAGATCTCTAACTGTTCTGAGCATCTCTGTGTGATCTTTGTGGCTTCCAGAAAAGGAGCTAGAAACAGAAATATATTTTACAGGCAGCAAAGATGTTTGAAGCCGCCTTCGTTTCTTATTTCAGGTGTTTATCTTCTTCTTTCCACGCAGCTGTGCCTCTTTTGCACCAGGCTGGTGTGACTGAGGAACCCTAACACTCAAAACACATTTTTAACCACTGTAGGGCTACCACCCAGCCCAACACAAACCCTGCTCAATGGGCCAAGAGAAGAGGGGCTGAGACTAGAAGCGGTTCTCATTTGTCACAATCTGATTGGCCTCTGGACCAGGACCTTTTAAGCAGAGGTCTAGCTGTCCATGCTTCCAACATGGAAATATTTCTTTAGTTTGCAAAAGATGATCAAGCATTGGGAACGTAAAGAACGTGGATTTTACTTTAATTATAAACAATTTCACACACAATCAATGTGTTTTAACATTACTGGAAAAAAATTGATCATGCATTGACCAGGGCTGAATCAGCTGACAAATTATTATTTTAATATCTTCCTTTCCCTCTATCTTAAATATAACAGGCCAGGAGTAAAAGATAATTGTTCACTAGATACTATTGGCTACTATAACAATAATAAAAGTACATTTCCCTCCTATAATGTCTCTCATTGGAGGAACTCAAAACACTGTATATACATCAAGCCCTCTGATCACTACCCCTTCCTGCTTCTCCACGTGGGCACCAATGACACTGCCAAGAATGACCTTGAGCGGATCACTGTGGACTACGTGGCTCTGGGAAGAAGGATAAAGGAGTTTGAGGCGCAGGTGGTGTTCTCGTCCATCCTCCCCGTGGAAGGAAAAGGCCTAGGTAGGGACCGCCGAATAGTGGAAGTCAACGAATGGCTACGCAGGTGGATATTAGGAAAAACTTTTTCACTAGGAGGGTGGTGAAACACTGGAATGCGTTGCCTAGGGAGGTGGTGGAATCTCCTTCCTTAGAGGTTTTTAAGGTCAGGCTTGACAAAGCCCTGGCTGGGATGATTTAATTGGGTATGGGTCCTGCTTTTGAGCAGGGGGTTGGACTAGATGACCTCCTGAGGTCCCTTCCAACCCTGATATTCTATGATTCATTCATTTTTACAGGTGAGAAAGTATCTCCATTTTACAGATGGAGAAACTGAGGCACAGACAGGTCACATGACTTACCCATGGTCACACAGGGAGTCAACAGTAGAGAAAGGAATAGAATAGAGCAGTAGTTCTCAAACTTATTTGATCACACCCCTTTCTTTGTGTTTTTAGTCACTTATATGCCTCTCCCCCCAGGTATATCTACCGCTGCCCAGCTTTGAAGGCAAAGCGGAGAGCAGCAGCTGCTGGCCAGGTGCCCAGCTTTGAAGGCAATGTCGCACCAGCAGTAGCACAGAAGTAAGGATGGCAATGTGAAATGATATTTGTCATCACTTTTCACAGCAGATTTAGCACCCTATTTCCACCCTTATTTCTGCAGTGCTGCTGCCACCTGGATGCTGACAGCTGGAGCCCTGCTGCTACCTCCCGGTGAGGGATTAGTGGGGGCTGGGAGAGCCTGAGCATGGGCTGCCTCCTAGTGAGGGATTGATGCGGGTGGGGAGGACAGCCCAAGCTTGGGCTGCCTCCTGACAAAGGATTGAGAGTGGGGGAAGGAAAGTCCGAGCCCAGGGAGTGGGGCTCCATCTGTCAGCCCCGGGGCAGCGGGGCTCTGCCTGACCCCTTTATCCCATCCCCCTACCTCCTAGGTGTTCATGGTCCTGGTGCATGAGCCCCAGCTGCCAGGAGCTGACAGACAGAACTCTTAAAACATATACATGCACACAGAGCTCGTGCCTCCCTTGACACAGTCCCATGCCTCACTTGGGAGCCCACCACATAGCTTGAGAACTGCTGGAATAGAGCAATCCTTTTTCCTGGGCTCCTGATCTAACCACTGAGGTATTGCTAATAGCAACTCTGAACATTCCCAGTTCTCTCCTATGATATAGGCAGTTAAAGGAGCTTTTAATAGGTATTTACTCTTAACTTAGTTCACAGAATGAAGTGAGAGGAATCTCTTAGGTGGGACAAAATAACAACCACACACCAACCCCTTCTGCCATATGAAATCCACAAGGCAGAGGGATTCTATACACCTAGGGTGAAATCCTAGCCCATTGAAGTCAATCGGAGCTTTGTCAATGTGGATAGAATCATAGGACAGGAAGGTACCTTGAGAATTCATCTAGTCAGTCCCCCGCAGCCATGGCAGGACTAAGTATTATCTAGATTATCTATCAACTCACCCCTTGAGTCTACCTCTTACCCTATATGAATTTACTTATCAAAAAAGAAATCTAAAGAGCCAGATAAAGAGATGTAAAAATAACCCCACGCAAAACACCCCGCTCCTCTTTCACCAGAGAAATATTTCCGCTATAAAAGAACCTGAAAGATATTTGCTGCTTTGGCATCATTAGTCCTTTTTTGGGTGACTGCATCTAATGAGCAGTTGATAGCTTGGACAGGTCTTTTTACAGTTCTTTCAGTGCCCAGATACAGAAGGCAAAACAAAAATAAAAAAATCCCAATCCAGACGGCATGCCATGGAATCAGTATCTTAAACAGTGAAATCCTGTCTGCTTTTTGAAGAAGGGCAATGTACTCTCAGCCACATGACAGATCTGCAGTCAGACCTAGACAGCCAGACTGTTCTACTCAAGAGCCAACTAAACATAACCATCTCACAAGAAATACAAAGGACCTATTTCTGCTCCCACTCAAGCCAATCCCTATTGATTTTAAGGGAGCAGAAGCAGGATCAAAGAAAAACCGCAGGAGTATTGAGTCTGAAGAGTCACAATGGACATGCTTGTGCTGAGTCTCTGCTCATAGGAATCTGCTTCTTCCCTCTCCATGGTGCTGCAAATGCAACAGTACCTTAACCTTGCTTAGCTTTAAACAAGGTGCCTCACCAGTCCGGTGGGCTTTTCAAGAATATATCAAAACAGCTCAGGGGGACTCTACAAAAGAATTTGTGATGAGCTCATGCCTCTCCTTTCCCTTTTCTGGTCAGAAGCGATGTCTGGCGTAGGCTTAATCTCATCTCATCTCAGGTTTATGACAATGTTGATACATACTGAGCTCAAGGGGTTTCAGTTCAGACACTTTCAGCAGAGAGGCTGGCTTTTGTTTTCATTTACTTAAATAAACTCTTCAGAGTGAAGATTTTTCTGAGCTGATTTTTATTAGCATTAGTAGGTCCCCACCAGATTTAGATGCAGCCGGAGGCTTCCTCGCTGAAATGCCTGCTTTCCATAGCTGCCAAAATTAACCCAGGCACAAACCACCTTAGAATTCTGATGTTATAATTTCTGGCTGGTTTAAATCTGAAAATTGTTATAATTAGTTTACCATCATGAAATTTTCCAAACTACACTTCACCTTGCTTGTGTGGCTGCAGGCTATCTGGGGTCTCCTGTAGTTAATATGTGGATGTCCAGTATGATTTAATCATATGTCACTAGGCAGGAGGTTTCAGAGTAGCAGCCGTGTTAGTCTGTATTCGCAAAAAGGCAGGAGGTGTTTTTTCCACCAGATTAGGCTTGGAAGCTCTTTTTGTCATGACATTTTCAACTTCGCAAAGCTAATTGTAAACAAACGCTTGGGTCTTGCAAAGATACAGTCACAGATCTCAGCAAGACTACTAAATGCTAGAAGAGAACATGGAAAATGTAACCCACTTAAATCATCATCAGGTGGTCATTGTATGTCTGAGTCTCACTGATGCCAGGCCCTTTTATCTGGCAGTGTAAAGGGGCCTTGTAGTGGGAGTAAGTTATAGTTTACACTGCCAGAGTGGCATGAAGGAGCCTCAACATAAATACGAAACAAACCCTATGTTTTAGTGCAATATTCCACCAAGTCATTTCTCAGCCTTGTCTGCAGTTACCAGGAGCCGGAGATTAATCTGATACGCTCTCAACATGCATTAATATCTCTGAACAGTGCTTGGGCAGGTGGCCTGTCATCACAAAATGCTCCCCCTTGAAAGGGGGAATTATTTCACCAAAGTCTAAGAAGTCATATTGTGCTTTGGCAGGACTCTGCTGGTGGAAATATTTCACTCATGGCAGCTTTCTGGCACTGCCAAAGACACCTGCTGAGAGCCAGCTGAACAAGACAGGCCCTTAAAAAAAAAGGGGGGGGGGAGATTGGAAATTACAAACGGCAAAAGACACCACCACCACAAACAAACAGCTTTCTCCTCAAACTGCTCTTTTAGTCCCAACAATGTCTGCTGTGCAGAACTTGCTTTTCAAAATTCACAGCTGCTCAAAAAGCTCATGAATTATTTATCCTTGCTCAGATCAATCCTTCAGCAGGCTGTCAGTTAGAAATCAAAGCCCAAACAAGCCAGGCACTGGAGGAAATGGCTTTCAACCCCCCAACATGCAACCGCCGCAATGCCTGTTCACATGCGGGCGGCACCCTACAAGCCTTTCCCCCCAAACCTCTCCAAACACTGCGTCTTTGCTGGAAGCAGACTTAGAAAGCCTTAAACAAAACAAAAACACACACACCTTTTTTGAGCTTATTCCAAGATTCTGCATATTAATAACTGATGTCAAAAGCGTATTTTAAAATGAGAAAGTCATCTTGTTTGGAGCAAGTTTTTTAAAAAAAACCAAATCCACTTTTGTTTCAACTAAAAATACAACAGTGCTAACTAGAAAGGCTGCTTTATTCAGTGAATGTGCCTTTGCCACATTGCGGCTCCGTGTTTCAACTGCAATCTTTTAAACTGTTAAAATATATTACCTCTCGCGGTACCCAGCACCCAACAGCTATTCCACTCTCAAGGTGACAAGAAAGCTAAGAGTTATTGAGGCTGATGAAAAAAGAAAATAATGTCATCCTCACAACCCCCCATCTGCAATTCAAACGAATTCAGAGCTTTCTTGTATTTGTTTATAATTGAGTCTCAGCTGGACTTTGAAGAACTGGTATGACATTGGGGTAGTTGTTTTCCCTGCCACAGTGTTGCAGAGCTGTGCTGTCATTGGGAAGTTACCCCACCCCAACTGGCTTCCAGGAAGCAGAGTTTAGGGGAGGTTACAACTTATTTTCACTTTGGCCTTCAGAAAGACCTGCCCTTTGTACACAGAGAGGGTTATGAAAGTGCTTTACATATATTAGCTCTAAAAACAATGTCTCAACTCATGGAAATGCCTTCTGGGGGTAATCCCAACAACTGAAAAACCAGATTCTGGTCTCAGTTACACTAGTGAAGATCGAGAGTTACCCCACTAACAAAAGGGTTATTCCAGCTTTACACATGTACCAGCACAATCCAATTCTGGTGGCAAGACTCCAAGCACAACACAAGACAGCTTTGAGACACCTAACAATGTATAACAATAGGTTGTCTCTTGTTATTAGCTTAAGTGCCTACACGGGAGTACATCACAGCTCTTCATTCAGAACTATAGATATTTTTCCTTCCCCGTAGCATGAGGATTGCCACAGTGGCAATGTTTTTTTCAACAAAGTCTAAGTACCATTAAAAGGGAAGGGATCTGCCATGGTGCCATCTTACTCCCTAGATAAAGAGAAAATGAATGGCCAAAGCTTTCTTCCCTCCTCCAGATGGAAAAAATCAAGATGATCAAGATGTGGAAGCACAATCCTACTCATCTGTAACTTGAGTTTTCTGAAGGTGACACAGTCCCCTTCTAAACACTCTCGGGGAGGTGATACCTTGCATGTGGCCTCCAAAGAGCCAGGTCATAGCCCTGTTAGTTGAGGCTTTTTGCCTTGAGGAGCTTCTCCCGGGTCTTTTGGATACTTGCCTGGCAAGTACAGTACAGTGCATGGCTGTGTGCATTACACCATTTCCCCCCCCGCCCACCCATGGCTCCACATCCACATCTTGGATTTTTCAACCAGCTCACAGAATCACTGGGGCTAGAGAAGTCTGGTGGCTCATCTTGTCCACTTTCATGAGCTGACACAAATTTGGACAGATCTTTACACTATACATGTTGTTTACAATTTTTCATATTATTCATGCTCTGTAGAAGAACCAACTGCTGCTGTACGCCTGTTGGATCTCACAAACTGAGCAAGGCTGACCTGGGTCAGTATTTAGGTGGAAAACTTCCAAGTACCCAGCACACTGTTGGGAAGCCAGTTCATGACATGTGAACAAGCAGTAAAACCTCCAAGCACCATGCAGCATGATTGGTAACTATGCTGGGATGCTGCCTTTCACATGGACAAACAGAGGCCTGATTCACTTGAAGTCATTCAAGAGCCCATGGCAGCTTTTCTAAGAGTCAACAGGCTTCTTCCAGTGTCCTGGTCCCATTTGAGAATGCTCTGACTCCCTCGGTAACCACTTTGCATTCTTTCGCACTTTCCACCCTCAACAGCTGTGCTGTTACAGACTTGCCACATTCTACCCTAGAGGTGTATCTCCCTGTGTATAACATCTCCATTTCCCAAAGGTTGTTGCAATGCTACTTAATTAGTGTTTGGAAAGGGCCCTGATATTCTTGGCTGCAAGACCCAGTAGGAAGTATGCTCTATTAGCAGTGCTTTTATTTCCAGTTTGGATCATAGCAGGCCACTGATGATCATGAAATAGGTATCCAACCTGATCTGCTTGCACATCCATGATCAAACAAGATGCCAGTTAATGCATGCTTCCTTTCTTTTGAATAGGATACCGTACAGCCCTGGATTCCAGCTGCACTCCTCCAGATGCAAACCCATTTATCACAGCATAGAAACAGCTTGCCTTCTAAAGGCCACACCATGACAAAATGCCAGTAAGCATATTTACATTCAATATGCCCTGTTAATCTGGCCATCAGAAAGTGACTGCTGAATCTGTACTTTCATTCCTGAGCATCACCCAACCTTTTAATCAATCCCTTGTTACTGATTACAGATTGATTCCATTTCCAGTAACCAATAGTTTTTCTTTTAATTTCCAGCATCAGGTTTAATTAAACTGAGGTGTGCCTGACCCTGTCAAATCATATCAAAGTCTGTCTTGGTGTCGGGTGAGTGAAAACACTGGCATAAATTATTGATTAGTCTTTGTTGAAATTAATCTATCAATAACTTTCTCTGAATAGAATGAGGACAGAGCCCATAAAAGTTTGTCTCAGAACAGCTATTACTACTCTGCAGGCTGAAGAGAACAGAAACACAGGGAAGTTCAAGATGCAGTGACATCCTCAGTTAGGGATGTACAGCTGAAGAACCTTTTCAGAGTGAAGTGGAGTCACTCACTCCAGCCCTCTGAAGAATTTGAGTTCAAAGCCACAAGTTAAACTTCCTGTAGGTTACAATCAAATTAGAGAGAGACAGAGTAAAAAAATGTGATCTAGTCACAAAGCCCAAGTAAATGGACCTTAGGCACAGGTTCTCAAAAGCAGCATGAAATCTTCCCAAGGCCAAGAGGCCATGGATCCTCTCCATAGCTACTCCTGCAACTGCATGGGAGCTATTGTCAATGTAGGGAAATCCTTTTCCTCCCTTCCTGGCCTCTTCCAACCTCAGAAGAAGCTGATTTGCAGCTGATTGTACACAACTCAAACTCATACCTACAGTAATTCTACACTCAAAGCAGCAAGGTTTAATGGTCAAAGAGGAGCAAACCAACTTCTAGACATTGCCCATTATTTGAGTGCATGGGATACCCTTGCTTCGCATACAGCAAAGTAAACTCTCAAGTCTGACTGACCTCCCAGTCTGTGACTGAACACGTGTTGAAAGTAATGCACGTGAAAGATGCCAGGTGGATGATGCTGCAGGCTGACATCCTCAGTTCACCCCCAGAGCAGGAACAGCATGGTAAGCAAAAACGTGGGCTTCCCCACAGCTGTGCAGCCCATAGGTTTTAACCCTGGCACTGAAGGACCGCCTTTAAGAATGAGCAGGAAGTTCAGTCTCTGTGGCCTTTTTCCTGAGAGTGCTATCAAAGGGAAGCAAGTTGGTTTTTGTTGTGACACAGATCTCCCTTTTCCCCCAGCATTCCAGAAATTAGGCTGAGGTTGTCAATTCATTTCACACATGCCACCTTAACAGGTAATGGCTTTTGTTCCCTACTGACTTAGACTTGAACTGGAACCACCGACTCCCATCACCAATCTTCTCACTCATTCACTGGTCTACTTAAACATATTCTCAATCAGAAAATAATCACAGAATGCAGCACATATGATGTTCCTATTATTTCTATAGCACCATAACTGTGTTTGGTGTTTTAGCAACATTAGATATAGTCCATGACCATATTAGATTATATTTATTTGTATTAGAGTAGCACTTAAGAGGCCTCCACCACAATGGAGGCCCCAGTGGACTTGGTACTATACATATACCTAGTGAGACAATAAGACAGACAAAAGCAGGGGGGAGAAAACAGTATTATTGAGATGAAGTGACTTGCCCAAGGTCACAAACAGAAATTGAATCCAACTCTCCTGAATCATAGTCCAGTGCCTTACCCACTGGACCACCCCAACATCTGGAAGAGCTCTTTCTTCCCAATAGGCCATACTGGGAAATGCCTCTTTCATAAAACTGTAACTGCCACCAAAGTCGTCAGTGCTGAGAAAGCATCTTCAGGTTACACAATCACACACATTTACTTGTTGCAGAAAAAGGCCCTGGAGTGAAAACATATCTCCACTAGTGCTGGCCAAATCTCAGAAGGTTTGCCTTGGATAAGTCCCAGCACATATGAATTCTTATTATGTAAAGCTTATCTAAACCTTTCCATGTAGACTCAAAGGACAACGCAAACCAAAGTAATACTTGACATTTAGAAAATGCACAGCCTAGAAAAGGGGAATAAAAATTCCCCTTTAGTGAGGTAAGGAGTGTTTGGCCGAAACGGTGGATTTCCTTTAGTGCTGCAGTAAATACATATAAATAAAAATGCTCCTTTTGGGTTCTGAATAAAGGTCAGGCACAGACACTCCCACTTGTTCCTGCTGACACATGGCTGTCCTGACTGCATACTAATCTTTGGCCAAAATTGAATCCATTTAAAAACAGATAAGGGGCCAAGTTGCATCATCATCAAATGGAAGAAGATACGATTTTGCAGCATTATCTAGAAGGCTCCTGCTCTCTGGATAAATGTTGGGTACTGCCAACCCCTGAAATAGGTATTTATCTATTCCTATCCAACCTTTCACTTTTAAGAGTTTGGAGGGTTTTCCCGAAGTATCAGATCAGATTAAGTCAGTAGCATTAGCACTTACCTCAACAATCAATCTGCAAATTTCACAAATCTGCTTTTCACAGATCACATAACCTGCTAAATTGCCTCAATATTATCGCTTGGGTGTTCACTGGCAAAAATGACTGGAGTTAATGAAAACGCAAAAGGGGGAGGGGTAAGATTGTAAAGACCCAATAGCTTTGTTTTTGTATTATTTGGGTAGATTGCCTTGCAAACACAATGGCTAGGATATATGTCCACTGATCTCATTTTATTATTACATTTTTAAAAACACCAGAGACCATTTTCCATCAGCAACAGTCTCCCCATGTTGGACTCTTCTGTCTGTATAACTTCCCCTTTCCTTTCCTATTTTTGTACCTTTTTGTTTCAGCTGCCATTCCTTTCTGAACTCCTGCTGCATGGAGGAATTCTTTGATCACGTAAAGATTTCCAATCTTTTTGGATTACAACCTTCACCTCATCAAACACGAAACTGACAGAGGAATGGCTCTATGAAAGGAGAAGATGAAAGGCACTGTGTTTCCCCTTCCACTGCAAAGTGTCAAGATCAATAAAAAGTTTCCATCAGGCCAGCAGACCTGGCTCTCATGTAAGGGAAATTGGCTGGGAAGAACGCTGAGTGAGAATGATTCGGCAAGTATGCTGCACTAGAGTTTATCTTTAAAGTATTTTTAGCACTAAGCTTGGGAGAAAATGCTGCAGCCACATAGTTCAAAGCAGGACAAATAGAGGACATCCGTATGTCACAGATACCTTTGTACAAAAGGGTCCTCAAAAGCAGGGCTGTGAAACTACAGGGAAGTTTAGAAGAAAAGATTAGGCTGCAGTGAGTGGCGTTTTATTTTATTTATTTATTTTGCACTTGAATTTCTGCAAAGTGCGTGAAAAAAGTATGGTGACTTTAAAGTTTCACCCAGGGTGCTAGCTAACCCTTTGACTTTGAGATGTTTTTTAAAAATCTCAGTTCTTCACAGCTATGTTGCATGTGCGCGCATGTGTGTGTAGGTATTCTTTTAGTCCTGTGCATGTGAAATCCGTTCGTTTGTCATCCAGGGGTGATACAGTACTTGATAATCTCTATCTCTTCATCAAGTACAGTAGAACATCAGAGTTACAAACACCCAAATTAAGACCCAACTGATCAAACACATTTGGAACCAGAAGTATGCAATAGGCAGCAACAGAGACCCTTCCACCCCAAAAGGCAAATACAATACTGTGTTAAACGTAAACTACTAAAAAAATAAAGGGAAAGTTTAAAAAAAGATTTAAAAAAGATGAAACAAGCTGTTTCTTTGCCTGTTTCATTTAAATTAAGATGGTTAAAAGCAGCATTTTTCTTCTGCACGGTAAAGGGCAAGTCTAGACTACAGCACTACATTGGCACAGCTGCGCGACTGTAGCATGTCTGGTGAAACCGTGCTATGCTGACGGGAGAGTGCTCCCATTAGCATAATTACTCCACCTCTGTGAGAGGTGGAAGCTATGTCAGCAAGAGAGCATCTCGTGCTGACATAGCATTGGTGTGGACAGCGCGTGGGTAGTTGTAACTTGCGTCACACCCTGAACAATGTAAGTTACATTAATTTGAGCAGTATTGTAGACCAGTCCAAAGTTCCAAAGCTGTATTAAGTCAATGTTCAGTTGTAAACTTTTGAAAGTATAACCACAACATTTTGTTCAGAGTTACAAACATTTCAGAGTTACAGACAACCTCCATTCCTGAGGTGTTCAGAACTCTGAGGTTCTATTGCTGTACTAACATATGGCCCCTTTGTTACCTTCTCATGCCCTGAGGTTGTATTACTCTTTCTCGCGTTAGGAGAGCAAATGACCAGACTTCACTCCAGGCCATTTTTAATGTTGGTCCATATTCTATCTTGCAGGAAGAATTTACACAGGCGGGGCAATCGGTCACTTCATCCATAGAAACCAGGTTATGTCAATTCCCTTACAGTTCTTAATTCAAGTGGTGCTCATTTTCTTCTGAGATGGTGTCATCTTAATGTTCCTGAACTGGTGACTATTAAGCACAGACCATTATAGATGAGAGAGGAAAAAAAATCTGTAGAACAGATTGATCAACCAAATTACAACAACTCAATGATGATTTATATTTATATTACACCGCACCTTAAGATATTTCTTTCAACTTTTTCCAGAGCAAAAAAAGTATATGTAACACATACCAGAGTATTTTGTTGACATACAAGTTAGAGAGACACTGTGAAGAAATTTAAATTGAATATAATTATAGACTGGTGGGGGGAAAAGTCTTCCTACAACCAAATTACATGTTTTGCTGTCATAGCCCGACAGCTTATAAATTCAGTAGCATCAGGTTAGGCCAGCACTAGGATGAGAGACCAAAGAAAAGCCAAGATACTGCAGAAATGATGTTGGCAATGCTTCAGATGATGCTATTCCCTCAGTGTGACTACTGGCCTCCCTCCCTCTGTGGGGTTAGGTGGCACTAGAAGGTGTCTCTTTTTGGATGAGACAAGAGAAGGAGCTGCTGATGTATGGTCAGCAATAATCCCAATAATCTTAAGAACAAGGTGTGCCAGTCCTGATGTCCTAGCCTAATTTCATTTTGGGTACCTACTCTATCTACCTATACTTCTCACTTGTAGCCTAAACTGTTTTACTTTACAGTGTTTAATAGACACTGTTTTCCACCCCAGAGATGGCTGCATTTCTCTGTCAGGTGAAGTAAAAACTGCAGTCAAGGGGCTGATCCAGATCCCACTGAAGTCAACTTAAAGACTCCTATTTATGGATATTGGCAATGCAAGAGCACAGACAAGGAAGTCAACAAAAGGGAGCAACCCTGCCTATAGCTTCTTTGAAAGAGTGGCAAAAAAGGTCAACGTGTTTTGTAGCTGGAAATGAAGAATGCTTTGTTCGAGCTTCTAGAAGGGAACATGGAAATGAAGGGTTCTTTTAAGTTTGTAAAATACTGGAGAATTCATAGTGTTAAAAAGTAAAATGAAAAGTGGTTGTTAGTGTTCTTTTAAGAGCAATGTTTGGTCAGCCTCACCAGTTTCCAATGAAGAAAAAAAAATCAGTGTTATAGTCCTTTCATTTATTTTTAAATTACTTTGCCTTCTGAATGCTTTATTTATTTATTTATTTCGTACTGTTTCTCTATCAAATAATGCTTCACTTTGGGTAACAGATTTCTTATGTCACAGTAATTGGGGAAAGAAAAGTAAATGCACTTTTAATCCTAATGGCTGAAGGTGTTACTTTTTGTTTATATCACTGTTATTTAATGATAAATATTTTTAGTGCTTCTGATAACTTCTGTAAGGCGTATTGATTTCTCTGCCTTCTGCTGTGAAGTGGCTCATATTAAAAAGAGAGCTGACTCAGCTCTTTTCTACTATGCGGTGACTGCTAAAAAAAGGCATATGTTAGGCTTTTTAAGTAGGAGGGGGTGAAAGTGATCTTTATAACAGTACAAAATGGCCAGACAATGAAGCACAGAATTATCAACAATATCGTCTAACAGCAGCAACAAATGATGGCAAACCTGTCTGTAAATAATGGCCTGAAATAAATAGTTCTGTGTCATAGGAGTATATCCTAGCATTATACTTAAACGTATCAAAGTTATGTTAAACAATCCAAAAATCAGGAAGTGTGAAAGAAGTCAAGTCTCTCCTGGTAATCGTACATCACCCACATTATTCATACACATAGGATTCAATTTTGCCCTTATATATTGTAAAATGAATAATAGCATTTAAATAGCATGTTTGTTCATAACAAACATAGAATCATAGAAATGTAGGGCTGGAGGGGACCTTGATAGGTCATCTCTCCAGCCTCCTGCACTGAGACAGGACCAAATATATCTTAGACCATTCCTCTTTGTTCACTTTTTTAAAGACTGGAGAAACATAGTACTTGTTCTCTGAGACCTCACCTATCCTTCAAGAGTTCTCTAAGATAAAATGAGCAGTTCTGAGATTGCTTCAGCTAGTTTCTTAAGTACATGATGGTGAATGTCATCAGGGCCTCCTGACTTGACTACATCAGTCTCAGTGGTTTTCAACCTTTCCAGATACTGTATCCCTTTCAGGAGTCTGATTGGTCTTTCATACCCAAGTTTCACCTCATAAAAATAGTATCACAGCACACTATTACTGAAAAATTGCTTACTTTCTCGTTTTTACCATATAATTATAAAATAAATTGATTGGGATATAAATATTGAACTTACAGTTCAGTGTACAGTATATAAAGCAGTATAAATAAGTCATTGGCCATATGAAATTTTAGTTTATACTGACTTCACTACTGCTTTTTATGTAGCCTCTTGTAAAACCAGGCAAATATGAGCTAGATGAGTGGATGTACCCCCGGAAGACCTCTGCGTATCCCAGGGGTACACGTACCTCTGGTTGAGAACCACTGATCTATCTCATCTAAATATTCTTTAACCTGTTCTTTCCCTATTTTGGCTTCTGTTCCTTTCCCCTTGTTGTTAATATTAATTATGTTAAGCATGTGGTCACAATTAACCTTTTTGGTAAAGACTGAAGCCAAACAGGCATTAAGCACCTCAGCCTTCTTGGTGTCATCCATTACTACCTCTCCTTCCCTGCTAAGTAGTAGACCTACACTTTCTTTTGTCTTTTTCTTGCTCCTAATGTACGTATAGAGCCTCTTATTATTGCTCTTTATGTCCCTTCCTAGGTGTAACACACATTGTGTCTTAGCCTTTCTGATTTTATCCCTACATGCTTGTGCTATTCTTTTCTACTTATCCGTAGCAATTTGTCCATGTTGCCATGTCAGCACTAGTCCTGCTCCAGCCTTGCTCACATCCTGCATTCACACTGATCCTGCTCCAGCCTTGGCTCTGGTTCCTGTATCCTGACTCCGGCTCTGACCCTTGACTCTGGTTGCCAGCCCACTCAGCCTGGTTCTAACCATTGAGCTGGACTGCCAATGCTTGACACTGCCTGAACAAACTGTACCCCTATATACCAATATTCCAGTCATGAGATTAACTGGCATCACAAACACTTGGTGGGATCAAATTGTAATTTAGTTTGTACACGAAGGCTTCCAGTTCTTCCTGTTTATTCCCCATACTCCTTGCATTTGTGTATAGGCATCTAAGTTGTTGAGCAGATTCCCCTATTGGTTTCCCCTCATTTTGCTCTTATGATCCTACTGTAATTTTCCATTCCCCCCCCCCAACATCTAGCTGTCTATCAAGGTCACTTTTTTTATACTTGTCTGTGGGCTTTTATCACCTGCCCTCTTTGAACCTTGCTTAAAGCCCTCCTCACCTGGTTGGCAAGTCGATGCATGAAAATGCTCTTTCCCTTCTTGGTCAGATGGACTCCATCTCTTCCCAGCTGTCCTTCCTCCTAGGACAGCATTCCATGGTTGAGGAAGCCAAAGCCCTCTCATTGACATCATCTGCATAGCCATTATCATCTCCTGGATGCATCTGTTTCTGCCTGAGCCCTTACCCTGAACTGGGAGGATGGACAAATACATCACCTGCACTCATGACCCCTTTGCCTTGCTACCAGAGCTCTGGAGTCACTACTGATCTGCTCAGAGTCAGACCTGGCAGTATCATTAATGCCCACATGGAGGAGCAGCATGGGGTAGTGGTCAGTGGGCCGGACGAGCCTCAGCAACCTTTCTGTAACATCTCAGACGCTGGCTCCAGGCAGGCAGCACATGCCCCAGATTGTCAGGTTGGGTCAGCAGATGGATATCTCCATCACCCTCTGGAGGAAGTCGCCGACCACCACCACCCTTCCTCTTATATTGCATTATTGTATAGAGGCCTCAGCCATATTGGGGGCCCATTGTGCTAGGCATTATAGACACATATCATACAAAGATCTCAAAAGTAAATTTCGTTATCCCCAAGTATCCATGCAAACCCCACTGATATCAATCGGAGTCATCTCTGAGAGCAGAATTATCCCTGTTTTAATACATTTATGTAACATCAGTACCATCTGATTTTCACTAGAATCCCCCTTAGTTACTGCAATGGGGAGTTCTGCTTAAGAACTGATGACAATACTACAATAATCCAGAATATTCCATGAGCCTGATTATTCACTCTGTTACATTGGTTTTACACTGATTTAACTTCATTGGCATTGATGGAGTAACATCAGTATAACTGAGCAAAAAATCAGAACCATATGTGCACGGTGAGTAAGTTAAGACTACTACAGTAGCTTTTACTTTTGGCATCTCCTGATGTTTGAATGTTAAAATACAAAATCTTAAGGGCAATGTTTTAATTAGTTCCTCAGGTTTTCATTAAAACATGCATGAAAAGACTGGACCGATTTCTTTGTATACTTCCAAGATGTATACTGAAAAACGTATGCCATTACAGGAATCCAGTGAAACAGTAGTGGAAATCCATACCACCTAAGTAACCAATATCGATATTACATATTTATGTCACTCCATAGTCAAAAAATAGTATCTTAATTCTAAATTTAATAGAGAATTCATACCATGCATGTGCAGAACAAGTTTTTTAAATCAGTTGGTACTGCAAGTCAATTGCTTCTTGGTCTGGACAAAGCTCCTTTTAACCAAAGCTGGTGTTGAGTTAGGTAAATCCCAGTTCTGGAACTGCTTCATAGTGTGAATCACCAGGGATTCCTCAAAAGAGTATAATTTCTTGGAGGCCTAGGTAATTTTTATTTTATCTGGGAGTCTCTAAGTAAACAATGAATAATAAAATCTCTATAGTAGGCTCTGTCCCTAGAAATTCTTGCTCAAAGCAGTATTTTTGTGATTCAACTCCGTTTGACTAACTACAAGTCCTGAACAGACTCTCTTACCCTGGTCACCCAAATTTGAAGGGTAAGTTTATTTTCTTTTATCAATGTTTACAGTGCCCTCAAGCTCAGAAGGAAGTTTCATTATCTGCCACTTTGACCTGACCGCCAACTTCTGTTCAGATCACATAGAGGGTTCCAGCCTCTGTTCAGTTTTAGGAAATGACACCTGCATTGTATTCATTTTCCTATGCAAACCATGTTTCTATGGGTCATCACTACCTTCAACTCCTCCTCATACTGTTCCAAGGTTGAGGGCTGTATCATGAAAAGAGAAACTACAACACATCTTTCAGCCCTCATTGATAGGGCTTCAACTCTTCTTTTGAAGACTTTTGCTTTCCTCTGGGCATTTTAAAGAGGCCACTAAAAGCGGTGAGGCTACAAGGGGGAGAAAAAAGCACTAAAAATACTCCAAAAGAGCCAAAATTCATTCAAATAGTGCAGATGATGAGAGACATGGACATCTTGGAGCCACTCATGTACACATGCCCCCAATATCAAGGTTAATTTTCTACCAAAAGGGTATGGTGACATTTCTTGTTAATAATTTTTTGTCTATAATTTCCACATAAGCAGCTTGTGAGAATTCAATAGATGAAATTTCAGCTTTGTTGGTTAACTGTAACTAGATATATAAATCCCTTGGTGTGTTTCTCTTTAGAACTGGATGAGAGTAATGCTTAGAATCAGGTTTCCAATGCTTATGAATTCAAAATTAATTTTCCATTAATATTTTCCCATATTTCCTGTTTTTGGAAACGTTCCTGGACTCATTTGCTAGAGCACTTGTAAAAAGTGCATAAGACAGTCAAGAATGTAATCAAAGCAGATTTGTTTAAAAATTTAAGTGACTATTAAATTGTTTTTCAGCATTTGCCCAGCTCGAATACAGATCTTTAAATTCTGTAGGCTACACAGATGATTCACAGTTGCTGCAGTAAACACTAGAGGCACTGTGCACTAGCGTGCTAGATTCTGGGATCAGTTAAGTAGCAAGTGATAAGAAAAACAAGTTGTTTACCCAGCATCAGATGTTCAGGTTCTATGTTCACCAAAGAACTGTTCAATACTCCTGATAGGATCATAATTGGCTTCTGCAGGACAAGAGAATATTTGGCCCTTTTTCTCTTGTAAGTGAATCCTGGTCTCCCCACAGATTCTGTACTGGTATAGCTGTGTCTGTTAGGGTTTGATTTTACTTAAATAGTTATGCTGGTATAATGGTGGCTTATGCAGGTACTGCTTATTCCTCTTCCCTAACAGGAATCAGCAATACAAGTATAACAACATTTATACCAGTGTAATTGTGTCCAAACTAGGAGGGGTTGCACTACTTTAATTATATCAGTGTTGTTAAGGTGGCCTTATGCTCAATAAAGGTGTAATGAAGACCTTGCCCTTCTTTATATTCACCAACAGTACAGCATGAGCAGCAGCAGTCAGTTGTCCTAGCTTTCTTAGACAATCCAGCTAAAAAACTCCAACTATGACCTACAGGGACTGCCATTAGAGTCTTGCCTTCACAACATGGTCTAACACAATAGGCTTTTTCAGTGCAGACAAGACTTAAGAGTGAAATGGTAGATAAATATCCATGACTTTAGCTTCTGGGCAGCGTGTAACAACCGTGTCAGGGGAAGACTGCTGTCCAGAAAGGACATTCCTGTAGCCTCCTTCTGATTTGGAAGCCTCCAAAAGGACAACGTAAGAGATTTTTAAGTTCTTCCTCCCTGGGCTGGGCGCTGAGGAATTATTTTGGCAACAGAATTAACATTTGCTTGCTGAAAATAAAAAAGAACCTTGCCTTCTGCACAAGGAAAAAATTGTGCAATGACAAGTCTTCTGCCTTAACCAGCAATCTCCTGGATTTTAGAGCAATGTGAACTTTTTCATAAACTCTACTCATTACTGGGTTCTCTCCCACATTTCTAACTACAACAGACCCCCATTATAAATTACCCTCACTATTAGCTTAAAAATTACATTATATAAAAAGTGTGGGTGTCCCACAGACAATGTCCTGAGGATGGGATATATAATAAAATGTCATTTACATTCCTGTAAAGATGCCTTCAATTTCTTCTCTCCCTTTATTTTTACAGTACAAAAGTGGCAATTGGCTGCTGCTGCGCTTTACAGATGATAAAAAGCCAAGTGATAAAACAATCTGGTTGTTACAAAGGAACAAACCAAATGACCTCATCCAGAGTTCATTGCTCTCTTCTTATTAACAAGCATCAAAACTGGAAACCTTCTTTGTTTTGATCATCCAGCTTTAAAAAAGGAAAAAAATACAGATTCTAATAGCTTCATGAAAAATTCTCACTTCTATGGAAACGGATTATCTTATGTCCAAAACAGATCTAGACTCCCTAAAAAAAGTGGGGGAGGGGATGGGACAACTCGTTTCATCTCCGGGATATCACTCACAAAGCAGTGGACTGTAACCCTATGCCACTGAAATGCCTACGTGCAGAACAGAATGTTTTCGTGATGCAACTCCCTCTCTCCCAAAACAGCAACAAAAGCAACAAACCACTCAGTTTCTCCATTTCCTTGTGAAGAATCATCTCTCCTGAAGGACACCAGGTGAATGCTGAAGAGAGAAATCCCTGCCTAGCAATAACACATTAGCAATAGACATAGGGAATTCAAGAGTTCCACAAGTAATGCTACACTCAAATCTGGATCATGGAAACAGTTGCCATACCTTAGCCAGGGGAGGAGTCTGGAAAATGACTTGCAGTGCTAAACTCATTGATTTAACCAGCATTTGGAGGCTTTGAGGTTAATGTCACCCCCCTGCATGTACCTGAACTAAATCCATAGCATGAATCCATAATAAGGTCACACAGGTAGAGGTGCAGACAGCAATGAGAGCACTTAAGGTTTGCACTTTACTTACCACTGATAAGTCAGCTAATAAATCAAACTGAGCTGTCTGACTGAGAACCTAAATTATAGATGTACACATCCATATCTCCCTTCTCTGATTCCCTAACCTGAGCTATCCCCTACTTTTGTACAGGTATAACTATGTCAGTTAAGGCAGCAGTTCTCAACAAGGGATCTGAGGCCCCCTGGGGGGCCACGAGCAGGTTTCAGGGGGTCCACCAAAATAAACCAGGGAGCAGGGCTGGCGATAAAGTCGTTGGGGCCCAAGGAAGAAAGCCCAAGCCCAAGCCCCGCTGCATAGAGCTGAAGCCAAAGCCCAAGCAATTCAGCTTTACTGGGTCCCCTGTGGGGTGGGGCTGCGGGCAATTGCCCTGCCTGCTACCCCCTAACGCCAGCCCTGGTTTTTAATCGATTGGATATGTAGAAAAACAGTTGTTGTGGCACAGGTGGACCATGGAGTTTTTATAGTATGTGGGGGAGAGGGGGCTCTCAAAGACAAAGGTTGAGAATCCCTCAGTTAGGGGTTACCAAAATAGGTATACTGGTACAATCTAGTGTGGACACAGTTATCTTGGTACAGGAATAAGCTATACCAGTATAATTGCATCCACACTAGGGGGGGACTGTATATTTAGGCTGGACAAAATTCAATTTTTTAAATATAATTGACGGATATTATCAATTCTATTTTAAAGCATTTTTTCAATTTTTATCTATTTAAATTTTCACATTTGCACAAAATTATTCCCCTCCACCCCGCCCCAGTTTTTAACTGATTTTCACAGTTGTGGGAAATTAGGGAGTCAGATAATTTATTATTTAATGACAGTAGATATGGCGACTCAAAAAGTTAAAGCCTTAGAACCGTTAAAACACAAACCATCAACATCACGTGTCAAATTATACAAAGTAAATATCCTTCAATCAAAGTCTAAGTTCTCAAGCAGCACTCTTCTTATTTTGCCTATCTGTAAATCTCAGTTGTCATCAATGGAAATTTTTTTCATTGGTTTGTGTGTGTATGGTGAAATAGACATTTACTGATAAAAATCTAATCTTTCCCAGCCTAACTATACTGGTATAAAGTGCTACAACTTGTATGTGTAGACAAGCCCTAAGTACTTATGCGCTCGGTTCCTTCAGGATTCTCCTATTCTTCCATACTGCTGCTGTTTATATCTTTTTAAAATTTATGAAGTTGGCTGGCTAGATAGACTGGAGCCAGCAGCAGAGCCACGACCATGGTTTGAAATTAACATCTTCTCCTCTACCCCATATTCTTCAGTAATTCCCCAAACCAGCACATGTGCTATCACAATCCATTGCCATTAAAGGGACCAAGGTCTCAGACAGTGAACTGCAGGATCATTACACAACTCAGAGATGTGAGGGTTTCCATTCAGACATAATTACCTTGGTTTTTAACCTGCATTTTTACCCTTAAAAGTGGCTGTAAAAACTGCACTGTGGATTTGCAGAACCACTATGCCTACTGCATATAATATCTGACCAGTTTACTTTTTCCCACCACCATTCGTGAAAACTCACCTCGGGGTCTGACAGTTAAACTGAGCTCCTTCTATCTCACATACCACCACCACCACCCAAAGCTCTTCAAGCAAAACTGTGATCCCAAACACACATGTGGAACCCCACCAAATCATGTGGGAGGAAAAACATTTTAATTTGCTTATTGAGCAAATCTGATACGGAAATTCATGAGTTACTCAGTGCCATTTTTACAGTCATTTTGGGGGGCTGTATAGTATTTTAAGTGACAATGAGATGGAGAAGAAAAAAAGAAAAAGGATTCAATTAAGCCCCTGGGGGCCTGGACTTTTTGATCTTTGTACAGCACCTAGCACAATGGGGTCCTGGCCCATGACTAGGTCTCTTAAGCACTATGGTAATACAGATAATAAATAATAATAATAATAATAATAAATTCAATAGGATTTCTGCACACTTAATTTCTGTAAAGTGTGTTCAATGCTCAAAGCTGATTCTACTTGAAGACAACCATCCCTTCTGCCATCCTGGAGCTCCAATGAATGGATGCCACCAAAACATTGGTGTCTGATTAAGAGTATGTGGGCAGGGGAGATGCGTGACACAAGGCACTGTTTGGGGTGCAAAAGGATGACATTTCTATTATGTCTGCTTCAGCACTATGAGCTTTAGCTGCTCTGGATGTAGGTGTTATTTGTAAAGTTTGTCAGAAAATGTGGTCTCAGTCAAAAACTAAGTAATTTTCATCACAATCTGTATTTGATACTCCTGAGCACTATAAAAGCAGCTGAATTCACTTTTTCTCATACAGGTGTAATTTAATGGGTTCTTGCTCCTAAACTTGTTTGAAATCAAACACCACTGTTACATATTTTTAAAGGTTGTTAAAGACTTCAAATAGCAGCTCTAAATTTGAGCCTCACATTGCTCTTTAACAATCCCTGCGGCTGATTTTGAAATACTGCTAGCAGGCTCTATGGCAGGTCCCATCCAGTTCTGCAAAACTGGAACTTGTAAACTTGAATGGGGATCTCATAACATGAGAGTAGAGATCTCTCAGATATGTCTGCCAATGCACTGTCCGAATCAAACAATCCTGATCTATTATAATACACAGGTATCACATGTGAAATGCTCGGACGGGATGAGTTGTATTACACTTCTGCTCTGTGCATCTTCTTTGCTAAATACAGTTTTATGACAATGACCATTGCTTTGGGGCTGGTAGCTTTTTTGGAACAGAGCAACAAGAACAGCCGAAGATACTCTTACTCTTCAGCCTCCCCCCCCCCCAAACGTTTCAGTAAGAGTGATTCAGAGTTTCTCTAAACCAGGTGAAATTATGAGATCTGGCTTCCCCAGCTTTAGCTTTTGATATTTCATTGCTTGATATTTTAATTGGCATTAGTGGGGCATAAACCCTTCTGGTAGCCTAGGTCCTATTTAAAAACCCACAAAAAATCTTGTTAGTAAAGAAAAATGAAAAAAGCCATACAAGGGTAACAGCTACACAAGAAAAGCAAGAGAACTAAAAGGCTTTGGTTAGAAAATTAAAGTTGTTTGCCATAGCTTGATGGCTTAATCAGTCAATCAATACTGTTCGCAGGGCAGGCACGGAAAGAGCTGCGAGTTGTGATGAAAAATGTATGAGGGGACAAGGGAGACCTGGGAGTAGAAAATTAAAAACTCAGCCTGTTACATTTGTCCAATATCGGCAGAAAAATTGAAGTGGTTTGGGTGTGTGCATGCTGGGAGGGAAGAGGAGAGCTGGCTGCAATATGTACTGAATATCTGCTACGGGGTCCCTTCATGAGAGAAGCTCTCACATTAATAAATTTGCTTTCTTAGAGAAAAGATGGATTTTGTAACCTTTAAAATTTACAAGCTACACAGTAATAGTAGGGGGGTTTGCACATTAGACAGAAAGGGTGATCTCTTCACATCAGGCATCCTATTTAAGGCTGAACAGCCGTGTGCTCTGACCTAGGGTAAAATGATATTGAGGCAACAGGCATCATGGTGCAGTGTATTTTCTTTGCAATATCAGGTTAGACTAATGTATCAGTGTACTGTAGTCTGAATGCTGGAACAATACAGCTTCGTAACACACAACCTGCCTTACCTTCTGATCCACCAAAGAAAGCCACTGCAGCAGTGTTATTTGATAGCATAGGTAATTTCCACGTCTCTCTCACTTCCATTGCTGAATTTGACTACCACCCCATTCTACAATGCAATTTGCCTTGCTGAAATAAGGTACCATGAAATATGCAGTTCTGACTTCTCTCCAACACTAAATATAGGGAAAATCGCTAACCATTCCTCAGGAGACATGTTCATTATCATTTGCCTTAAATAATTTGAACCGTTTTGTGAAGAATGCTCAGATTGTAATAAAATGAAAAGTTACCCAAACTGCAAAAAAGCCACATCTTGCTGCCCATCTCTTTACCTAAGACTAAATAAGGAGAACAACATTCATTGCCTAAGGAATAAGGTTGGTAGGTGTAATAGTGAAAGCTTTCCACCATAAGAATGTAGTTTTGATTAGAGTTGACCTGAGGCTTTAATTCCTCAAAATTCAAAACCCTAAACTAGTTTCTTCTTGGTTTAGGGGATGCATGATCCAGTGATTAACAGCAGGTGAACAAAGAACAAACTGAAGTTTTAGGGGCAAATTCTGAGGTAAGATTAAGTGAAGTCTAAACTATTGTAATTTTTTCAGTCCATCAGTTCATAAGTTGGACCAATTTAGACACAGTTATATTCCAATCCCCCTTAATGCAAATATTACAACCCTTACACTTCACCTCTGGAACTGGCTTTGTATTTCTTTCTCCTGAGCCTTATCAACAAGACACGATGTGCCAGGTACTATGCTAGACCTTTTTGTATGGGAGAACATTCCCATCTACCTGGGGCTTTTTGAAGGAATTATGTAAACTGAATTTGCACTACATGTCCATAAGCAAGACAATTCTTCTGTTCAGCTACCTACACTGAAATTTTCTGACTCGGTACCAGGATAGCCAATTACAAGCTTAAAATTTCAAACTCAATTAACATACAGACTGGCTGAATCAGTTTTCTGCAACTAATTATCTGTAAATTCCAATATATTATTTCACATGTGATTTTCCTGTGAACTTTGGGGTTGCTTTCTACACCATTATCCAAGTATAAACAAAATGGAATAGACAGAAGCCTCTCCAAAGCCTACTGAAAAGTGCTGTCAACCATATCATGACCTTTTGAGGGTTTTTTTTTGTTTTTGTTTAAAAAAGAAAAAGCTGACAGCATAAGAAAATTAAGCCCTCTAAATTATGCACAGGCCAGGTACAGTGATGGCAAGTCCACTTACCATACTACAATATTCACTCTCATCTGGGATGCACATATCGTTCTGTCCTGTATGATCTCTGCACCCAGAATGCTAGATGGGTCAAATAGTAGCAAGTGAGCAGGAGTATGTGCAATGGGACCAGTTTTCACCAAGCAAGTCAACTTTACTTGCATTGACAATTTGGCAATCTTTTGTTTGGGGTCACTTGTAGAGTTTTAAAAAATTAAAAGGCGAGGTAAAATATATAAAATTTCACTCCTATTCATCAACATCATCAATCAAATGTATATTCACACCTTGCAACCTTAAAAGGAATAGCAGGATCACATATGAGTATCTTCTTTGAAGCCTCTGTCTCCTCTCTCTCTAAGCTGGGCTGGCTTAAAAAAGTTCCAGATATAGAATCACACCTGGAATTCTTAAATTCTGAACAAAGTCCCTGTTTTTGCATTAACACTGAAACATGAATGTTGCAATGGTTAGTCCTTCACATTAGGAACAGGATGTAAGAATGTTTCACTCAGTACCATAACTATATACAATGACAGCTAGAGCAAGTTGCAACTTCTCCATTTTTCAGTTTCTGTACCTATTTAAATAATAGCATCTTGCACAGCTGGACTGTAGACTTAATCCAATTATATCAGCAGAGTGCTTTAAGCTCTTTGCATAAAATGGACTACGTGCAATACCTTACTGAACATGGCCACAAAGAGGAGGTAACTTTACTCAACAGTCTTCTCTAAAAACAAAGTCCTCAGAAAGAAACTTCTCACTTTTCAGCAAGATGCACTCTCCACACCACTGAAGGGGCTACAAAAATGAGTTTGCAGCATTAGGATTCAACATCAAATCTTCTGAAAAATAAACAATTAAGAGAGTGACAGCCCTTCTCTAGCCCTCCCCCTTACTGGCTTTATTAGGTTTGTTAAGGTAATAAAGGTGCACTAAAGGGAAGCATAGCCAAATGACTGACAGGGACTGGGACGGAAACAATCTATGATCACCCAGAAAAGTATATGAGGTTACTACCTACACTCAATCAGCATTTATTTGCAACAACCCCACCTTGAGTCATCAGTGAAGACTGAACCAGAGACTTTCAGCTCAGGGTTATTACTTGTGCTATTAGCTGGTAGCAGTACAACTCTTATGCTCTTTGTGGACCAGCCGCTATTGGCAGACATGTTACACTTAGCTAGAGTGTTAAAGGAAAAAAACCCCACACATGTTAATCATCACAGTGCTGAATAAGTATGTGTCTGCACTACGGAAGCTGTGCTTAAAGACTAAATTTATTTTACAACTTTCAATACTAAAACAGGGCAAACGAATTAGACACACAGTGACTGCTCACCACATACTTTATAACTGCTCAATACACACAGATTTTGCTAACATTTTTCATTACAATTTTAGTAAAGGGAAACATCTGTTTCCTCTCTCAAAAAGCACAATTCATCTTCCAAGCGGTCACATGCCTTTGAAATTTCATGTTTATCAACACGCTGCTCTCTTCCAGAATAAGAGCAGCACAGAGAACCATCCTTGCAAAAAAAAAAAAAAAAAAAAAATTCCAATAGCATTTTTTTTTTAAATTATTCCAGTTTTTTAAAAAGTCAAAATCTGTGAAACACACACAAAATGAACCTAAAGTATGTTACAGGGTAACAAAGTAAATGACATATACTCTTTGAATACAAAGTTATTTGTAGTTCACAAAAATAAGCTCTCCTTCATTGTAAATTTTGTAGCAAAATGTACATTGTACACGAATATTCTCATTAAAATTTCAGTTATTCATGACAATGACTACAACTGACAGATCCCAGAGAATGACTTCAGCACAAATACTCCAGTATGACCACGTACGATCTGCCTAAAATAGTAGCTTTTCCCCACCTTTTCCCCTGTGCATTAATTGAAGTAAAAATAAAATAAATAAAAGCCTCATTAGTATCTTGGACAGAGACTTCTTTTTTAATGGTCAAATGCATAGTGCTGCTTTACTACTCAGTAAGAAAACTTCAATAAAGGAGGAAATGTGTATATTAATGTCCAGAAAGGGAATCAACTAATGAATCATCAGCATTCTTCAGAGCTCATCTGAAGGCCTGTTCTGTCCGTAAGTCCCATTCACTTTCCTTCTTCCAAGACCAGTGACTGGGTTGTGTTACTACTGCCTGCAAGTGTCATGAAAAGCCTCAAGTGTTCGGAAATCTCTCCACGTGGGTGGAAGGCCATCCTGCAAAAACTTTCCACAGCGCTGGCATGGAGCCTGGAACAGCTTTATGTAACTTCTTAACCAGGTCTAAAAAGAAAAGCATAGTGAGAAATTAAACAAACTAGATATGGATGCTCCCCAATGTTATCATTCCAGTCAAACAAAATTATACTGAGCATCGAGAACATACCTTGATTTGGGCCCAGAAAGATATACAGTGATTTTATAGAAATGGAAGCATGCAGAAAATCACAAGGTCACAAGACAGCTGATTTTCCATTTTGCTGGAGTCCCTACTCTCTCTCATTAAGCAACTTTGTAAACAGAAATTCACGCTGTGAGAAGAAGGTATTTGTAGCTAAAGGGTTACCATGGACAACCAATGCTCCTCACATTCCAACTGACATAGGATTATGCTTGATCATTCTCCGATACTTGTGCCCTGGTAAATTAGATATTGGTTTCTTTCTTTCTGTTATTCCTCTACCACGCCTCTGCTGCAGTCACAGTGCAGAAACCTGAACTCTTCATAGATGAAGATATAGTATATGACTTTCACATCGGGTTAACTAATTTTCTTTCTAATGTGGTTTGAACATAGTATTTTTATGACCAATAAGTACTATAAAATCTTATATTTGATGACACTTCTACAAAAGAAAAAATGTTGTCAAGTGATAAACAGCAAACAACAGCTGAAAACATTCCCAAGTAAAGATTTGGTCTCTTAACTGGGTTGTCATACATAAGAATGAGCATTACATAACTCAATTCCAAACTCAAGGAGATATGCAACTAAAAAACTCAAGACAAGCAGATTCACACCATGAAGGATGCACATGAATCTTGTCATTTAAATTCCTACTGAATTACATCAATAAGAGAAAATTGTTCTCTGAAGAAGAGGTCAAGTGAATTTATTGAAACAAATCCTTCCATCCTCATCAGAGCCTTCTCTATAGCAGCAGAATTTAAGGCAGTCAATAACTTTCCTCAAAAAGAGCTATATCATCTCCGGGTTTAGCAGTAACTAGGGACATGGGCAACAGAATACTATAGGTAAGCTGCTGCTATTAACTTCAGCTTTGTTGGACTTAGCCTGCACCACAGAAAATCAAATTTTCTGAACTATAATACAGAGATAAGTAAATGAAGTTAAATTGTACACTTAAGAAACACCTTTTGAAAGAAAAATAATGTTCTTCATTCCTGTTGGAAAATTAAGACTACCCTACATCCTGTCAAATGGACTGAACACCCGACATGTAAAAGGACCGACATATTGATACTTGTGATGAGCTTGTGTTTTTGCTTTGTTAAAGTTTTCAGTAGTGTTTTATCAAATCAATACGACAGGTCCACAGCAAAAGCAAATGTGCTACCAGTTCTCGAAACATTAATTTTCAGGTACATGCTGCAACATGGATTGGACCAGTAAGACCTACTTCTGCCATTCTGGAGCTGAAGAATCTTATTGTAAGATGCGCCCTAATAGAAAAGCGCTTTACACAAGTATTTTAGCTTAGTGGCCGTTTTATAAATTAATTAAATAAATGCAATAGGTAAAGGAGTTTAACTGTTTTGAAATCAGACTTCTAACAACTGGAACATGAAAGAGCAATTTACAACTTTCCACATGTGAATCTGAGTTTTCTCCAGGAGTGGTGGAGACTGATGGTAGACAAAGCAAACTGGATCCTGATTTTAAAAAATGCCCATGCCTCTATCACTTGTTCTGGACAATTATAAAAAAGTTGACATAAATTTTATGAGCAGGGAAAAAGTGTTTCTTCGACAGTAGGCGGGGTAGATTGAGCCCTAGCTGTTTTCCACTGCCAAACTATATCCTGCCAGAAGGAGTACTGAATAAGGAACCATTGTTCTTACTCACCAGACAGCAATACAGTTTATACAAAAATCTGTTTTTACAAACAAAATTATAAATATATTCGAAGCTCATATGTGCTGAATTGAAATCTGTATATTGAGACAGATTGTTTTAAATAAATTAGGTAATTCTTAATAAATAGTACTACTTAATAATTAAGATATTTCTTTCTGGTAAAACTGTGGGATAGATTTGTGTGTGTGCGCGTGCATGTGTGAGTGCGCACTTTTCCTCTCTTGATTCTGAGAGCCAGTCTGTGCCCGCTATGGCAAGAATTATGCCAGAGGTGCATGGTCCCTGAGGAACCAGGTATGAACTGAAGACTGATGTAGCAAAGTGGAGTGCCAGCCAGTGCCCTATCAACACGGCCTTTCCCATCCCTCAATGTGCACTCTATGCCAGAAGGTGCGGTTGGTAAAAGACATGGCTCTGCTGGTTTTAAGCCAGTGAGGGGTTCTCCTCAAAAGGGAATTCTCTGCTGGCCAATGACAGCCAGAATCCATCTCTTTTACTTGCTTGAGTCCAAAGGGGACAGATCATAACTGAGAATCTGGCCTCATTTGCATGTTAGTTTCAGAGCTGACCCCAGACCAGCTTCACAGATAAGATTCAGCAAGCAAACATTGAAAGCTATAATGAGTTATACAGATGCATATACAGGAATCTTTGAATACCATCCATCCCAGTGTACTGAGAACGGCACTATTTACTTTAAAGAGTATTAATGACAAATAACATTGGTTACCTTCTTCAGTTGTGAGACCTGAGGGAATTTAGTAAATAATTATTTTTAACCACTTTCAATATGGAAAATTACTCTGTGTAACAAACTGCCTGGTATCAATCATTCTCACCAGGCTGAAGTCCAGCTGGGAGAATTTCTTTTAAAATAAGCTTACCATGAAGGATCTGACCACCACATCTGGCATCTGGGGCAGCTGGTAATGCAATAAAGCAGTGGTTGCATGATCTGTCACCTGTGCCACAGACAGAAGGGAAAGACCTCCTTATTAATTCATTATTTCAGACAAAGATGTGTTACTTTAAATGGAAACAGCATAACATCTCAAAGGGAAGACGTGAAGAAAGAATTACATGACACCCAAGATATTCAGATAGCAACACAAAGATGTTTGTGTGGCTCTCTCAAACACAGTCCCATTCTTTAGCTCTCTACACAAGAGAATTCATTGAGACACAAATGTAATTAGTGTTTTCATACACAAATACTAAAAGCACCTTTACAATGCAATACCATGGTAATAGCTAATACTATAGGGAGGAAGCATGGTTTAAGTCATTAAAGAAGGGGGCTAGAAGCTAGGAGAAATAGGTTCTATTCCTAATTCTGCTAATGACTCACTGAATGACACTGGGCAGGTCACTTAATTTTTTTATGCCTCAATTTACTGACCCACCTTTGTATGCCTGTCATAAATATAAAGGGAAGGGTAACCACCTTTCTGTATACAGTGCTATAAAATCCATCCTGGCCAGAGGCAAAACCCTTTCACCTGAAAAGGATTAAGAAGCTAAGATAACCCAGCTGGCACCTGACCCAAAATGATCAATGAGGGGACAAGATACTTTCAAAGCTCGGGGGCAGGGGGGAGACACAAAGGGTTCTGTCTGTCTGTGTGATGCTTTTGCCGGGAACAGATCAGAAATGCAACCCTTCCAACTCCTGTTAAGTTAGTAAGTAATCTAGCTAGAAAATGCATTAGATTTTCTTTTGTTTAATGGCTGGTAAAATAAGATGTGCTGGAGGGAATGCATATTCCTGTTTTTGTGTCTTTTTGTAACTTAAGGTTTTGCCTAGGGAGATTCTCTATGCTTTGAATCTGATTACCCTGTAAGGTATTTACCATCCTGATTTTACAGAGGTGATTCTTTTACCTTTTCTTTAATTAAAATTCTTCTTCTAAGAACCTGATTGATTTTTCATTGTTCTTAAGATCCAAGGGTTTGGACCTGTATCAATTGGTGAGGATTATTATCAAGCATTACCCAGGAAAGAGGGTGTAGGACGTGGGAGGATATTTTGGGGGAAGACGTCTCCAAGTGGTCTCTTTCCCTGTTCTTTGTTTTACACGCTTAGTGGTGGCGGCATACTGTTCAAGGACAAGGCAAAGTTTGTACCTTGGGGAAGTTTTTAACCTAAGCTGGTAAGAATAAGCTTAGGGGGTCTTTCATGCAGGTCCCCACATCTGTACCCTAGAGTTCAGAGTGGGGAAGGAACCTTGACAAAGGCACTTCAAGATCCTTAGCTGGAAAGCACTACAGAGGTTTTCTATATAACTTATTATGATCAGCAGAAATCTGGAGAAAATAGTGTGATATTCAAAAAAAGCTACATCAAGGAATTTGCTTCACTTGTATTTTAGCCTTCTACAGTGAAGAAGAGTAGCATAATACCCTCTTGGCTGTGGCTCTACAAGGAAACCCCGTGTAGCACTACAGGATCATTAACAAGCTGAACCACTAGCAAGCAGCTTCAGAGGAAAATCTTAAGTGTTCTCTTCTTTATAGGCCTACATTTCCTTTTTGCCACTTTTCCTAAGTTTTATGTTCCCTTAAGTCATGTTGATTTACTCTATGGAGGAAAAGATCTACAGTGATGAAGCAGAGAACTCACAAATGTTATTCATACACAAATTTCCCTTTTCTGGATGAGGGAAATCATTTTCAAGTTTCAATTCCAATACCAAATTTAAGTTGTCTAGGTAGACAATCTTGTGGTAAAAGGAACGGAAGACCTCTTAAAAGTCAAGCTATTTTATACTATTTTAAAAAAATGATTCCACTCTTCCCCACAAAGATTTCATATTTGACAGGATTATTTATGTGTACAGTACCACATTTTCATGGAAAAATGGATACCCTCTTCTAACAAGAAAGGAAAGAAAACATAATTCTTAAAGTCCCACTTAAGGTTGTTTACATCAAACTGATACAGATTTAGCACTCTTCTTGGTCTCCTCTGTAACCAAGAATCCACAAATATGTTCATGGTCTACTTACTAACTCACATGGGGAGAAGGTTTCTGATAGCAGGGGGCTTTTTAATCTAACAGACAAAGTCATGACAAGAGCCAATGGCTGGAAGTTGAAGCCAGACATATTCAGACTGAAAATAAGATGCAATTTTTGTTTGACAGTGATGGTACTTAACCATTGGGACAAATTAACCATGGCTGTGGTAGACACTCCATCTGAAGCCTTTACATCAAGACGGAGGGTCTTTCTAAAACATATGCTGTAGCTGAACCACCACGTATGGGCTTGATGCAGGAATTATTGGTGGAATTCTCCTGCTTATGTTATACAAGAAGTCAAACTGATCCCTTCTGACCTTAAAAATCTATCACTATGATCTTATGGTGCTTACTAGCATTACCCTGGATATAAGAATATCAAAATATATATGTCCAGCGGTTAGTTGTGTTCTTGTAGTTTTTTCAAGAAAGAGACAAGCTCCTCTCTGATTCACACAGTGCGGCTGGTTGCCTCAAACTTCCTATACCGTTAGTTGGACCAATGTAGCCTATTTTTCATCAAGCCCAGTTTTAAAGCATATTTAACTTAAACTAATACCATGAAAAATACTAATTTATTTGGGCCAGATTCTGCCATCAATTATTCATGCAGACTAATACCTTATTCTGAAAATAGCACCACTGATTAAAATGGTACTACTTACGGAATAAATTGCTGCTGACTGTGAATAAGATTATCAGAATCCAGCCCTTCGATTGTAAACTCTTTAGGGCAGGGACTATATTTTCCCATGAGTGTACTGTGCAGAACACAATGAGGCCCTGACCCTAGCTGGGTTTTTTGGGAGCTACCACAATATAATGATAATTAGCAATGAAATAGTTAATTATTAATAACAAAGAATAGTAATTTACAGCTTCCTAACTTAAACCAGTCAGTCATTCCTTTAATTAAATCTCATGGATTATGTTAACCTCTTCACACTTCAAATCCTATGAGCCATTTGATTTTTTTATTTTTTTTTTTTAAATAGCACTTAGATTTATAGGACAGTACCAGACTTTAAAATAAACAGGCAGTCTAAAGATATTTATGAATAACAGTTCCCCTTCGAACAGTTCCCCCGAAAAACAAAGTTGTTTTCTCTCAGCACTGAAGATGTGGGGCAATATTGCCATTAACAAATTCAAATTCACTGGCTACATTGGCATAGCTGCACATATGCTGTCCCTATTGTGATGTAAAGCTAATGAGATTCCACAGGGAGATAAAAGCCATGCCAGCGCTGCTGGAACACTAATAATGTTTTCTGAACAAAAAGGAGGCGATTCATACCATAAGCAAGTGCTGATAAAGAAAAAAAATGCTTCTAAAAAGATCAAAGTGGGTGTCAAACTTTGGGAAGAGGAGGGGAGGAATAACACCCCCCAAAAGTAGCAACAAACATTGTGATGCTGAACAGAGCAAAGAAAAGAGATGCAAAAATGTCAAACTGTCTAGTGGGTGGGGGGTGGGGACCAAACAACACCCAACAAAACAGAGATGAAAAAACAAAGCACAACTGTCCAAGATTAAAAAAAAAATAAAAAGGAAGGTAACAGATCGATGCAGAAGGCTTTACTAATGGAAATATCATTTCACGCCAAAGCAAAGAAAATAGCACATGCACCAGCTCATTTTTGGGATATTTTTTCCTCCATCCAAGTTGGAGTTGCAAGATAATTTATTTTGTGTGTTGAACAACATTTTGTATCTACAGGACTTCTCTTCTCTACACTATCTAACAACATTCCTGTTCCCCTCACCTGTCCCTTTTCCAAATTAGTGTGTCCTCTAGTACACAAACTGATTAGACAACTACTACTCTGAGTCGCAGAAAAAACTCTTCCAAGAGATTTTACAAAAAAGCGTCAATTGTCACAATTCACCTTCTGGAAAATACCTGTGAGTTTTTCCAAACAAAATGAAAGATACACTATTGAAGTTAAAGACAAGTTTTGCTAAATGAAATATTTATCATTTAACCAGACACATTCACATTTTACAGCAGAGTCTCAAAGCAAAAAAGGACTCTAGTTACAATAAAAATTGACTGGTAGAGACATGCTCTTGGGTCCTGTCTTCTGAATGAACTTACATTTCTACTGGACTGGATGAGCAGATTTTGGTTTATCAAAATACAACTGTGTTTAAATTTGAATAGAAGCACTTTCCCTCTTATTAGCAGTTATTTAGATTGATCTCTGGCACCAAACTTAACTTTTTTGGTTCATTTCTGTTTCCAAACTGCTTATAAATGTACACAGCTTGAATGCATATCTTTCTTCCAGTCTAGAGAGATGCCTGCATTCTGAGTTCAAACCACAGATCACCAGGCTTCCGTTGGATCAAACCTAATCTTTAACATGACTTTATGGGAATGAAATTTTCAATACTTTTTATCTAAGAATAACAATTAGGTCCCCACCAGCGAGTAGAGTTGTCTGGGTATTTGCTCACTCTGAGAAACTACATGCAGAGCACAGATGGCTGCTCAGCAGTAGAGTGAAAAGGCAGGTACTTCCTAGTTCCTTATCGCATCTGACAGCTCAGCTTGTTTGCTTGGTAACGTTGTAAATAGCTCATGAGATCAACATACACTGATAGCAACAAACAAAAGCCTTGCTGTTTGTCTGAACCAACCTATCCTCAGCCTTTCTCCAAAATTTCTTATCCACTCAATGGTACTACAAAAGGCACTAGCATATTATTATTCCTGGAGGTTTCACTTTTCAGAAGGGGACAGTATCCAGGAATGAAAAAATATCAGAATTTCTAGTGTTGCAGATTCATTTAAAAAGTACAGTCTTGTTTATGGGTGGGTAAGGGTAAATAAGTGCTTCCACAAATTGTGACAAAAAACACAAAGGTAGGGGTGTTACTTTGCACTATTATGAAGGGGACCTATTAAATAGTCTGGTTTCTTACTATTAAGGCTGACAGGGGCTTAAAGAACTAATAACATAGGATGTTAGAGTATAGGAATTACTATACTGGATTATACCAGTTGTTCCTCTGTTGTAGTATCCTGTCTCAGAGTGGCCAGTAACAGTTTTTAATGTGCTGCCTTTCAATTTAATTTAATGCCCCTTTGCTCTTATATTACTGAAAAGAGTAAAGAATACTTAGAGATGAATGAGAGGCAAACAGCTCCTATCTTCTCAATTTCTCTTTCAGGAAAAAGCCTGAGAATCCCATAATATAGGGGAGCAAAAGCAATTTGGTGAGGTCACAAAACACAGCAAAGAAGAAATAATGTATTCATACATAAGCTTTAGGGCTGTCGAATGATTTTTAAAAATCACAATTAATTGTGAGATTAAAAACAATGGAGATTAATCGCAGTTTTAATTGCACTCTTAAACAATAAGAAAATACTATTTATTTAAATATTTTGGATGTTTTCTACATTTTCAAATATATTCATTTCAATTACAACTCAGAAAACAAAGTGTACAGTGCTCGCTTTATATTATTTTTTATTACAAATATTTGCAATGTAAAAAAACAAAAGAAATAGTATTTTGCAATTCACCTCATATAAGTACTGTAATGCAATCTCCTTATTGTGAAAGTGCAAGTTACACATGTAGAATTATTATTTTTATATAACTGCATTAAAAAACAAAACAGTGTAAAACTTTAGAGCCTATAAAGTCCATTCAGTCCTACTTCTTGTTCATCCAATTGCTCAGACAAACAAGTTTGTTTACATTTGCAGGAGATACCGCTTCCCGCTTCTTATTTACAATGTCACCTGAAAGTGAGAAGAGGCATTTGCATGGTACTGATGAAGCCGGCATCTCAAGATATTTATGTGCCAGATGTGCTAAACATTCATTTGTCCCTTTATGCTTCAACCATCATTCCAGAGGACATGCTTCCAGGCTGATGATGGGTTCTGCTTGATAACGATCCAAAGCAGTGTGGACTGATCCCTGTTCATTTTCATCAACTGAGTCAGATGTCATCAATAGAAAGATGATTTTCTTTTTTGGTGGTTTGGGTTCTGTAGTTTCTGCATCAGAGTGTTACTCTTTTCAGACTTTTGAAAGCATGCTCCACATCTCGTCCCTCTCAGATTTTGGAAGGCACTTCAGATTCTTAAACCTGGGGTCAAGTGCTATAGCTACCTTTAGAAATCTCACACTGATACCTTCTTTGTGTTTTGTCAAATATGAAAGTGTTCTTAAATCGTGAACAACATATGTTGGGTTGTCATCAGAGACTGCCATAACACGAAATATAAGGAAGAATGCAGGTAAAGCCACGGTGCAGGAGACACACATTTCTCCCCCCAAGCAGTTCAGTCATAAATGTAATTAATGAATTATTTTTTTTAACAAGCATGATCAGCGTGGAAGGATATCCTCTAGAATGGTGGCCGAAGCATGAAGAGGCATAGGAACGTTTACCATATCTGAAACATAAATACCTTGCAACCCTGGTTACAAAAGTGTTTTGTTTTTGAGTGCAGTTATGTAACAACAAAAACCTACATTTGAAAGTTGCACTTTCACGATAAAGAGATTGCACTACAGTACTTGTATGAGGTAAACTGCAAAATACTATTTCTTTTGTTTATCTTTTTGACAGTGCAAATATTTGCCATAAAAATAATATAAAGTGAGCACTGTACACATTGTATTCTGTGTTGTAATTGAAATCAATATATTTGAAAATGCAGAAAAACATCCAAAATATTTATAATAAATTTAAATTGGTATTCTATTGTTGTTTAACATGGTGATTAAAACTGCGATTAATCATGATTAATTTTTTAAATCGAGTTAATTTGTTTTGAGTTAATCGCTTGAGTTAACTGTGATTAATTGACAGCCATAATAAGCTTGTATTCTTAGCAGCTCAGGTTTTGACATAGCTCACATGCATATGCTCCGTAAGAAATAAGCCTGGAAATATTGAGCTTGGAGGAGAGAAAGACCACTTCTTCATCATGGAACCACAGAGCCGTGAGGCTCAGAAAAATCCAGGAAGGAATGGGAGATGCCTCTGTCTTCACGAACAAGGTCAGCTCCCAGACTGCTGCACTGGGCAGCACAGCATGGGGAGGAAGTGACCAGCCCTCTGTGGAGAAAGAAGTGGTTCGGGACTATTCAGAAAAGCTGGACGAGCACAAGTCCATGGGGCCGGATGCGCTGCAACCGAGAGTGGTAAACGAGTTGGTGGATGTGATTGCAGAGCCATTGGCCATTATCTTTGAAAACTCATGGCAATTAGGGGAAGTCCCAGACGACTGGAAAAAGGCTAATTAGTGCCCATCTTTAAAAAAGGGAAGAAGGAGGATCCTGGGAACTACAGGCCAGTCAGCCTCACCTCAATCCCTGGAAAAATCATGGAGCAGGTCCTCAAGGAATCAATTCTGAAGCACTGAGAGGAAAGCGATCAGGAACAGTCAGCATGGATTCACCAAGGGCAAGTCAAGCCTGACTAATCTAATTGCCTTCTATGACGAGATAACTGGCTCTGTGGATGAGGGGAAAGCGGTGGACATGTTCTTCCTTGACTTTAGCAAAGCTTTTGACACCATCTCCCACAGTATTCTTGCCAGCAAGTTAAAGAAGTATGGGCTGGATGAATGGACTATAAGGTGGATAGAAAGTTGGCTAGATCGTCGGGCTCAATGGGTAGTGATCAATGGCTCCATGTCTAGTTGGCAGCCGGTATCAAGTGGAGTGCCCCAAGGGTCGGTCCTGGGGCCGGTTTTGTTCAATATCTTCATAAATGATCTGGAGGATGGTGTGGATTGCACCCTCAGCAAGTTTGCAGACAACACTAAACTGGGAGGAGAGGTAGATATGCTGGAGGGTAAGGATAGGATACAGAGGGCCCTAGACAAATTAGAGGATTGGGCCAAAAGAAATCTGATGAGGTTCAACAAGGAAAAGTGCAGAGTCCTGCACTTAGGACGGAAGAATCCCATGCACTGCTACAGACTAGGGACCGAATGGCTAGGCAGCAGTTCTGCAGAAAAGGACCTAGGGGTTACAGTGGACGAGGAGCTGGATATGAGTCAACAGTGTGCCCTTGTTGCAAAGAAGGCCAATGGCATTTTGGGATGTATAAGTAGGGGCACTGCCAGCAGATCGAGGGACATGATTGTTCCCCTCTATTCGACATTGGTGAGGCCTCATCTGGAGTACTGTGTCCAGTTTTGGGCTCCACATTACAAGGAGGATGTGGAAAAATTGGAAAACGTCCAGCGGAGGGCAACAAAAATGATTAGGGGACTGGAACACATGACTTATGAGGAGAGGCTGAGGGAACTGGGATTGTTTAGTCTGCGGAAGAGAAGAATGAGGGGAGATTTGATAACTGCTTTCAACTACCTGAAAGGGGGTTCCAAAGAGGATGGATCTAGACTGTTCTCAGTGGTAGCAGATGACAGAACAAGGAGTAATGGTCTCAAGTTGCAGTGGGGGAGGTTCAGGTTGGATATTAGGAAAAACTTTTTCACTAGGAGGGTGGTGAAACACTGGAATGCGTTACCTAGGGAGGTGGTGGAATCTCCTTCCTTAGAAGTTTTTAAGGTCAGGCTTGACAAAGCCCCGGCTGGAATGATTTAGTTGGGGATTGGTCCTGCTTTGAGCAGGGGGTTGGACTAGATGACCTCCCGAGGTCCCTTCCAACCCTGATATTCTATGATTCTATGGTGTGTTCTAAAGTAGGCAGCTCTCAACAAGAAAAACAACAAAAGATTGAAGTTCCTTAAGTAAGTGCTTCCTCAATATAGTATTGTAGGATACAGGAGTTTTCCTGAGGGTAGGGTTTGGTGGCTGTGTCAAAAACCTATGAAAACCAGAAATATTTAATCTGCTTGGTTTTCTTATTTGGACTTGATCAGACATTTAATCTTTGCTTAACCAGCTACTTAAATACAGCAAAGTACTGATCATGGAAGCAAGCAATCAGCCAGGTGATCCTCGAACAGTCCTTCTCCTCTCTTTGAGCAGGCATCATCAGTAGTTCAGTATTCAGCTCATGCACACATTGTTTTATTCAGATATTATTGACAAGAATACATCTTCATACATTACAATACTTGTGTGTCCTTGTAATGGTGACAATTGTGCCCTAAACTTCATTAGTTTGGGACTGCAAACCTCTTAGACAAAGACCCGGATGCACAGCAAGAAATGCAAATAGCATCAGGCACTGTCAGTGATGTACTACTGTCTCTCCTCCCTGAAAGAAACTAGCATTTGAAAATTTGGAGAAATAGAACCCCGAACACTAGGATATATATGACTACTCAAAGCACTCTTTTGTGGAAGGCATATTTTCGCTCATATGTTCAATTCTCATGTGGTTTCATCGTGCTTGTCTTGTTCTTGCAGGATTTTTTTACACTGTAATTTTTAGACTGTGATCATTTCCTTACATTACAAACAGCTTGTTGAATAAAAGACAGAAGCATGATTCGCCTTATAAAACATGTACATATGCATTCAGGTCTACACACTCTATTTTATCATCCATAATGCCCTCCTACCACTAGATATTTTAAAGATCATGACTAACTGCACAAAGGAAAAATCTAAGCAACTGTTTAACAATTAACCAGAAAATACTGGAACTAGCTTGTTTGCTGGTTTTGCCAACTATCTTTGGGGATTGTGCCTGCTTTGAGCAGGGGGTTGGACTTAGATGATCTCCTGAGGTCCCTTCCAATCCTGATATTCTATGATTCTTCGAAATCTCTTGAAGCTTTGGTTCAAATGTAGGTAGGATCTCAAAGAAGAAATCTAAAGGATTGTTTAGTTCCTGCTGTACATGTGAAACCATCATACAACCAACTTGCAATCTGACTACTGTGAATCTCTGTTTAGGATAGCCCACTATTAGGCTACCAGGGGTGCTGTAGGACAAGACTGAATTGGCAGGAATACATGTGAGTTTACATGGTGCCCATGGATCAAATAGCTAATTGGGGGTGTGGGGGAAGAGAAGGAATAAATTACATTAGACAGATTAACTATATCTTGTTACTGAAGGGCTCAACTGATAGTTAAAGGTAGAAGTTAGCTACTGGTAGAGTGTTTCATTCACTACACTACAATAAAAATAACTACACTGTCCTTTTTCCTTCTACTCTCCCTCTGAATGAGAAGCTATGAAGCTTGCTCCAGTCACTACAATATTTTCCTTCAAGTCACCTACTTGGCATTCCATACCCCTCACCTCTATTCTTCAGATTTCACAGCAAAATTTAAACAGTAAATATTTCTAAATTTCTTGTCTTATTCCTCCTCTTAGGTTACTGAATGAAGACATGTGAGGTGTTAAAATAGGGAGGTTAAAGATCAAAACAGTCACCGCACCTGCTGAGTTTAAATGTCAGAAAAATATGGAAACAAGTAAACCTTTTCTTTATTGTTTGTGGTTTTGCCCTTTCAAATATTCCCCCCTTATTTTTAAGTTCCATTCTCTGAGACTAACCCTGCTGGTAGATTTGGTGGCTATAAAAGCTTATTCACCCCAGGACGAAGTTCAAGAAGTCTCCAGGGAACCTTAGTAAATGACTGTACATTTTAGCAGTAATGGGCCCACTGGGAGTTCTCCCCCTTGGTATTATACACACACGGGTATCCTGTCTAATAAGGAGGAGAGAAAAGGCTTGCTGACACAGCCAACGGTTGCAGACGAAAGTCAGGACAAATTTAGCTTCATTTGACAGGGTTGGATAAAGGATCACAGGTCTCTGGTCCTTAACCTAGAAAGGCATGCTGCAGTCCTGTGAGAATTTGACAGGTTTGCAGCTTCCATGAGCAGATATCTTGTGAGCTCCAGATGTTGTTGTATTGTCATTGAAGAGAGTTTGGGAACTACGTCCAGCTTTTTAAAAATAAATGTCCCTGCCCTTCAAAGGAATGATGGATTCTGCAGCATTAAAGGAAACGCACACAGTCAAAGGGCTTCCCAGCCTCCTTGGTGGAAGTCATTGTTGCTCTTCTGAGAAGGTGAAAACTGAGCCATTTCCACAAAGGGTCAACACTGACTGCACATAGAGAAAGATTTCATGGACATACAGATATGTTGTGACATGGGTAGACAGATAGAGATAAATTCAAAAAATGGTGGGAAAACATTTATTCTGGAGATTTAAGAGTGCCAGACTAAAATCACTTCTCCAACACTACTTTATCTGATATCCTTTAGCTCATGTTGCTATATCATTATTTCAATGTATTAAAAAGAATTTGATGGAAGCATAACTTCAACAGAGAATAAAAAAAGCAAAATCACAGCATTTTCCACCAGCTGTTTAGAAATGTTGACTATATTTTTCTAGGTCCTAGTTTTAACTTATTTCCCTATTAGTGCACAGTTATAGGCTCTGCTACTGATTCTCAGGAAGAAATGATATCTTGCATTTCTATAATGTTTTTCATCCAAGAAACTCGAAGCAATGCAACCAAGATTCAGAGCTCCTGTGAGGTAGGAAAGTATAATCCCTATTTTAAACAGAGGGAAACTGATCCACAGAGAGGTTAAGTGATTACTCAAGGTAGCACAGTGAGTTAGTGGCAAAGCTGGGACAGAACTCAAAAACCCCTGCGTAACAGACCCTCGCTCAAGCCATTAGACAAGACTTCCTCCCTCCAGCAACCATGTGTTTCTTATTTTAAACTAATCCGTTTTATATTATTTGATTAGTTTTCCTGGATAGGAATGATAAATAGTAATTTAATATTCAGATAATTTAATTCTATTTCAATTATGAATGAAAAGTTGTAGACTATTTGCAATTAAAAATGAACATAAGAACAGCCATACTAAGTTAGACCAATGGTCCATCTAACTGAGTATCCTCTCTTCTGATACTGGCTAATGCCAGATGCCTCAGAGGGAATGAACAGAACAGGCAATCAGTGAGTGATCCATCCCCTGTCATCCACTCCCAGCTTCTGGCAGCCAGAGACTAGGGACATCTAGAGCATGGGTTTGTATCCCTGACCATCTTGGCTAATAGCCATTGATGGACCTATCCTCCATGAACTTATCTAATTCTTTCTTGAATCCAGTTATACTTTTGGCCTTACAAGTTCCACAGGTTAACTGTGTGTTGTATGAAGAAGCACTTCCTTTTGTGTGTTTTAAACCTGCTTCCTATTAATTTCATTGGGTGACCCATGACTCTTGTGTTATATGAAGCAGTAAATAACATTTCCTTATTCACTTTCTTCATACCATTCATGATTTTATAGACCTCTAACATATCCCCCCTTAGTTGTCGCTTTTCCAAGCTGAAAAGTCCCAGTCTTTAACCTCTCCTCACAGGGAAACTGTTCCATACCCTTAATCATTTTTGTTGCCCTTCTCTGTACCCTTTTCCAATTTTAATATATCTTTTTTGAGACAGGGAGACCAGAACTGCATGCAGTATTAAAGGTATGGATTTATATGTCAGTTTTGGTGGGTTTATTTCCTATACAGCCCCTAGGTAGATATGAGATGGTTAAAGTTTCTTTTCACTACTGATATGTATTCAAACCAGCACTCTACATATTTCATTGAATTTAATTAACTTAATATTTTAAAAGAAAATTTAGTGAGTTAATTGTGCTGCAATGACAGTGCTAGAGAACAAAGACTTACCCCTCTCCTGTGGGTAATGGGATACGAACAAAGGAAGTACAGGCTTCTCCCATACTTTCTCACCAAACTACCTCACCTCTGACCTGACGGGCCACCACCCAGGAGGGAGGGGAAGTCCACTGTACATGCTTAAACTTCTGGATTGAACTGAGACTGCCAAACTAATTTTTATCTTCATTTTGCACCTAGATACTACTCTGATTATTGCCCTATAAATATCTTAGTTAGAAGCTAGGTAAAATCACAGGGCCAACTAGCATCCAGTGTGATAGCAAGATATGTAACAAGTAGGAACTGTACTGAGACTTCCAACTTGCTTCACTAACTATTATGCAGCCATTGGGCTGGCTTTGAACTGGTGGCATAAACTGTAAAAGAATTCCTCATCTTTTTACCAATTATATTTACAGTTTAGAATGTGTAGCGGATACTTCTACCCACTTCTCAAACTGATTGCACTAAGGTGAGAACTATTACTAAGTACGTTGGTTGGTCCCTTTTAAAAATATATTCTAAACTAAACATCTAAGGAATGCCTATTATGATGATTTGCAATACATTTATTCCCAAAATGTAGTTGGCACTGTACAAACATATAGGAAGATGCAGCCTCTTTCTCTTGAGATCATAATGTAAAACACATGGAGAATTTCAGAAGACATACTTAATTGCAAAAACCTAAACCTGTTCCATTGCAATAATTACTTCAAAGCATTATTGATAAAGGATTATTAAGATTAATTCTGCACTAACTTACTTTCCACTGCATTCTTCTCTTCCTGACATAGGAAAGAAAATATTTTTGTGGACAGAGAAGAATTAACTGATTAAAGAATCCTTTACCTGTCTCTAGAGTAAAGAAAGAGGTACAGTGGTATTCTTTCTGGCTTAATACTAGTCAGGGAGGGACTGCTACCTACCTCCCAAAAAGCTGCCCCCTTTGATCTTTAGCGGGTTAGTATCATAGGTCAAAAATGCTTTTCTTTTGACTGCACATGAAATCCTGGGAGGGAGTTTGGATTTTTGGGAACATTTATGCTCAAATACAGGTGATATACCTTTAGTTTTGACCCCTTCTTTTATGCCCTTTAGAGTCCCTGACCCATAGTTGTTACACAAACTACAGAAGTAGATGAAAGGAATATAGTAGCTTGAGCCTTAAATTCCTCGAACTGTGGTTTAAATGTAATGAAATTGTAATTTAAAGCCAGTTCAGTTTGAACTTACAACATTTTGGCCAGAGGTTTTCATAGAGAAATTTTATTTCACTTGCCTTGGAAAAAAAAGCACAATGTCTAAAAGTGTCTTCAAATTCTTGGCAGGTTTATACTTACTGGGCTTATTTTTGTCCCATACCATTCTCACATACGTGGAATGCCCGTGATTTCAGGGGAATTACTTTAGTTTACAGGAGCATGAGAGGACAAACAGGTCCAATAGCTAGCTTTAAGGTAAAATTTTCAGAACTGCCCAAGTCTCACTGACTTATTAAAATTAAACCTCAAGAAGAGGAATGTGTGGAATTTGTTTCAGAGAAGTTTAGAAATGGTGCCTGTTGACTTCCCTCCCCAGAGAGGATGCACTTTTTCCTTTAAACTGAGAAAGCAAAAGAATAGATTTTTAGACTTAAACTACTTAGAAAGAATTAATCAAACTAAAGCTCAAAAGTAAATAAGTAAAAAAATGTTTTCTCAGGCTAGAGAGGAGAAAGTCCCATAGTTTGGACCCTGATCACCATGGCTAGGGTCAGAGATATGCCAGGATATAAGTGTAAATCTGAGAACAAAAAAAAAGTGTATTCTATTTTTGTCCTATTTACTATCTTCAATCATTGGAGATTATATTTTGTTCTTTGCAAGCCGTGATGGAAGTTTTATAGTCACATTTAAGATGGCTGACAAATAACACAATACCTAATTGCTTTTGCAAAGTGTTTGTCTATTGAAAATCAAGAAGTTCTGCAAGACACAGAATCCACATTTCTCTTATAGGTACGGGGTAGAAAGTAAATGGTGTCGGACTTACCTTCTGAAAAACCTGATAGTTGGATTTGGACCATATGTCAACCTGTAGTAAGAAAAAAAAAATTGTGTGTATATATATATATATACACACACACACACACAGATTCAGATGAACATTTTATTAGACTAAGATTGGTCTTGAAAAAAATCTATAATCCTCAATCATCAGAAATAAGCAGTCTAAACAAAGAGACAGAGGAGCATATTTGTTTCTTAACATTACCTTGGTTTCCAGTGTGCAGGCTGATAGGGATTGCTCAACCTCAACAGAATGTTTTAGGATTTTTCTCTTGCATTCACTCACTGGACTTTACTAGGTTAAATTGAGTTTATGCTACTGAGTTAACTGCTCCAAAAGACAGACTATAAAGCCACTCTGCTGTCCTCTTTCTAATCTGTCAAGACTCACCTAAATTGCCTAAAGGAAATTACCAACTGATAATGGCTAGATGGAGGGCCAGTAAAGACTTCCAATATTTATTTGTATACATCTATAGAGATCTCTTATTTATATTTAAAAAGTGTCAGGGGCATCTATATTTTGTCGAGTCTTCAGCCAGTTGTTGGTGATTTCCTATTACTAAAACTAGACGGGCTGGCACACAAAATTGACACATTTAGCACTATTAATTGAAGTGATATTAATAAAGGAAGCCAAGTTTTTTGTATCTCATGCTGAAGATATACTTGAATCCTTGGCACTAAGGATTTAACACAAGAAAACTTGTCATCTGTGAAATTCCACTGTGAAGGCTGCACCCTTCATTATCCTTTAGTATTCAACTACAGACATTTCACATACAGACAATTAATGAAATGAGTTATTGTATATTTTTATTGTATTTTTAATAATGTAGTATGGAACCTTGAGTGCTTTGGTGCTAGGCTACCTAATAAATATTAAAAAGTTTCCTCTGAAATATTATACTGTCTAGCCCTTTCCACTTGTTCTACCGCCCATATACATAGACAACTTCCTCTGACTTCAATAACAGTTGTGTGGCTTTAGTTATATACACATATGGGCTGCAGGATCCTGTGGGATACAACAAGAAAAAGAGTAGTGCAGGACTTTTAAAGTGGTGTCTATTAACAATGCTGTTCTAACTTGGTTGTAACCACTATGTGCTCAGTCTGACAGTTGAGATATTCATAATGCCGTTTCCTAAAATGGGCAGTGGTATTTTCCACATAAATAATGTTTTCTATTATCTCAGTTTCATGACCCAGCATTTCTGAGCTAATTTTACAATAAGAGGAATAAAGTGAGGGACATTTGATAGATACGTATGATAGACCATTGTAGAGTCTCAGCACAACAAAACCCATTTCACATATGTACACTGTTAGAATGCCTAGAGGTTTTCAGTTCTCAAGGGTGGTTTATACACCATGTGAATCAGAAGAATTTTATACAATAAGATCCACACTTAAAAAAAAAAATCTGTCCTATAAGGTTATTTTGCATTTCTACATCACCATTAATCAGTAAATCCCTCAAAATGCTTTACTTGCAGTAGGCACATGACTATCTAAGGTATTATAGGCCCCAATGATGGACACATAACCACCACCCTATACCGGAAACCTACTGAGCGCTATACTTACGTACATGCCTCCAGCTTCCATCCAGGACATACCACACAATCCATTGTCTACAGCCAAGCTCTAAGATACAACTGCATTTGCTCCAATCCCTCAGACAGAGACAAACACCTACAAGATCTCTATCAAACATTCTTAAAACTACAATACCCACTTGCTGAAGTGAAAAAACAGACTGACAGAGCCAGAAGATTACCCAGAAGTCACCTACTACAGGACAGGCCCAACAAAGAAAATAACAGAACGCCATTAGCTGTCACCTTCAGCCCCCAACTACAACCTCTCCAGCGCATCAAAGATCTACAACCTATCCTGAAAAATGATCCCTTACTCTCACAGATCTTGGGAGACAGACCAGTCCTCACTTACAGACAGCCCCCCAACCTGAAGCAAATACTCTCCAGCAACCACACACCACACAACAAAAACACTAACTCAGGAACCTATCCTTGCAACAAAGCCCGATGCCAAATTTGTCCACATATTTATTCAAGTGACACCATCATAGAACCTAATCACATCAGCCACACTATCAGGGGCTCGTTCACCTGCACATCCACCAATGTGATATATGCCATCATGTGCCAGCAATGCCCCTCTGCCATGTACATTGGCCAAACCGGACAGTCTCTACGCAAAAGAATAAATGGGCACAAATCTGACATCATAACATTCAAAAACCGGTAGAACAACACTTCAACCTCTCTGGCCACTCAGTAACAGACTTAAAGGTGGCAATTTTGGAACAGAAAAGCTTCAAAAACAGACTCCAACGACAAACTGCTGAGCTTGAATTAATATGCAAACTAGATACCATTAACTTGGGTTTGAATAGAGACTGGGAGTGGCTGGGTCATTACACATATTGAATCTATTTCCCCATGTTAAGTAACCTCACACTTTCTTTTCAACTGTCTAAATGGGCCATCTTGATGATCGCTACAAAAGTTTTTTTTCTCCTGCTGATAATAGCTCATCTTAATTAATTTAGCCTCTTCCTCCAACTTTTCATGTTCTCTGTATGTATGTATGTATGTATGTGTGTGTATATATATATATATATACACACACACACACACACACACACATATATATATATTTTCTTACTATATGTTCCATTCTATGCATCCGATGAAGTGAGCTGTAGCCCACGAAAGCTCATGCTCAAATAAATTTGTTAGTCTCTAAGGTGCCACAAGTCCTCCTGTTCTTTTTGTAGTATCTGAGCAACTCAGTGTCTTTAATATTCTGACCATGTATTTAAAGACTACTCGTGTAAGCAGGGTCTTGCAGGTTATGCTTAAGCTCAAACAAAAGCTTGATGTGGGAATTAATGGGTGATGGTCTATGACCTGCATCATGCTTCAGATGAGACAGTCATAATGGCCCCTTCCAGCCTTAAAAAACAAAGAAACAAAAAATATGTTATCTTCTAGAATTCTCCTATGAAGTGGGTATATATTATCCCCATCCTACAAGTGGGGAAACTGAAGCACAAAGAGGTTAAGTGACTTGCTCAAGTTCACAGAGCTGCAACAGATTTCCAGAAGTCTGACTTTGTACTGGTTTTGGCCATTAGACAGCTCTGCCCCAACCTTCACACACATCTAAGAAGGGATCTAATGAAATAAAACATTCCTTGTTTTGCAATGAATAAGGCATACGGTGTTTAAGTTTCATTTTATTAAAGCTGTAGTATGAAATCTCATAAATAAGTCCTGTTGAACCAATGTGCCACCTCAGAGCCAGCAAGATCTCCTAAATTCATTTGTAGGAGATTGTGCTGATCTATGTGAATATTTATCAGCTTCAGCCTGTCTCTATAACAAGGGCATTTCTTCTAATCTTTTGCTGGTCCTGTGTCCACGAGTAAGTGATTCAGCAACAATTGACACAGAACACATTTAGCTGAATGAAGTGAGAGGACTGGTCTACAGGAACCAAATAAATACCCCTTTGAAAACTGTACTTAGATTTCCAAACAGCTGGGTGTGTTTTTGTTTTGTTTTTTTGTTAGGCTAGATTTAAGGTTGTGGGTACTGAACCTATCTGTGGTTTCAATGCCTTTTACTTTTCAACAATATAGGAGCTAAAAACACCAAACAAATAGGAGTTAAGGTTGCACTTCTCAAACAAGGGACTGATTCAAACATTTACACAAGCACAACTGATATGCTAGTGCAATTTTAACACAGCCTTCAGAATATATACTGTCTCGGTGGAGGTAGCAACGATGGCAACTTCCTCCCTCCTTTCCTGACCTCCAGCTTATTTCCTATTACTATAGGGCCTCATATAGTCATAATTTCTCATCTGCAAATCTTATCATGGAAATCACACTTATTGCAGAATTGTGCTGCAGAGATATGTAGCTTTCATTTTAAAAATATCATTTCTAACCTTTATGGTTGGGTAGAAAACATCAAAAACATGAATTACAAGTAAAATGCTGCAGGGAGTCTGATGTGTGGCTTGATCCATTCACTTCTGTCAGAACCCTGTGGACTCCATTGTTCTGCAGCTATAGAAATTGGCATTTTCCCCAAATACTATGGAATTCAGCATTTCTGCCACTGAATTTACTGTTTTGTTATAACTATGTGCCCAGCATTTTGTCTTCTCTCTCCCTGCCCTTCTTGGACCTACATGCAGCTGTGTCTTGCGCCCCAACTTTCCCTATAAAGGGGAATTAATGGGATTAAAGTGCATGTTCTTCCATGGAGCCAGGCAGCAGAAAGTAAAAGGTGTTAGAGTGGGCATGTCCAGCTTGTAGCCAGGAAGTGACAGGAGCCAAAAGTCTGGGCTGTTGCACGGACAACAGCATACCAGCTGAAGCCCAGTAAGCTGGGGAGGTAAAATTGCTGAAGACAGCTAAAAGCTCCCCACTCTGGAGGATGAAAGAGGTTCTGAGCTGGATTACTTGGCATTATGGGAGCCAAGAAATGGAGCCAGGACACCTGAAGAGAGTAAGGAAAAACCCATCCGGAAAAATAAACACGGTGTAAAATGAAGAATTTTACATCAATGAGTTTTTTTCAGCTATGAGCCAGAGATGTGTTTGAGTGTATATGGGTGGAAGATGGGAATTCAGGGTATTTAATGGCAGTAGAATGAACTAATATTGCTGTGGAATTTAAGGGTAGCTATGATTTTTGGTTCCATTGTGCCATGAAGTACACAGGGCCCTGATTATTAGTTCTCTCGGGTAGCACCTAGATGGCCAAAAGAGGACTGGAGCCCTGTACAGAGGTAGACATGATATGTGCTCTCCCCTCCCCGCCAATAGCAACCTACGGCCCCAATCCTGCAACGATTTACGCTTGGGCTTAAATATATAATTTTAACACTGCATTGGAGTTATCTTTATCATTTAGTTATATTATTGTTTATACATTTTAACAATTTTTTGTACACAAAGGAGAAATCAGACATTCTAAGTGTTTGGCAAGAAATAGGAACAGCTTCTATTTACGAAGTTCTGCTGAAGTTTACATTCTTACATATAAACAGGTTAGTTTTGTTTGGTCAACCTCCTTCTTTAAAATAAATTATAGCTATACAATTATTTTGATTTTTTTCCTGTTATGGTAATGCTCAAAGGCTCCAAATAATGATCAGAACTCCTTTGAAATGCATCGTCTCTGCTCCACAGAGGTTACAAACTAAATTGAAACAAGTCACAATAAGTGAGGGTAGGTTTACGGCAGCATTTCTCAAATGTGGCCACAGCCTCCTGCGCATATTTATTTGGTTTTCCTAAAGCTAATCAAGTATTTTAGGAAAAAGTGTGAGAGTGGCCTCCAGCAAGAGTTGGTGACCACGCTCTGAGGCCACCAAAAAATGTGTCCTGAGCAATCCTGGTCTACAGTGCAATCATGGAATGAGATTGCAGCTTGTATGTATCTATCTGAGCTAGTTTTAATGTAAGTAGCTCAGGTACTGAGTAGTGACGCTATAGGAGAGTGTGCTTAAGTGTGTGCTAGCTGCATGAGTAATTTAACCAGTGTTCTTGGCAGCCTTGTACAGACCTCGCTGAATTGCACACTGCCACAGCTTCACTAAGCAGGTACCCGAGTTAGCTAGATTAAAGGTAGCTCAGCTATATCCACATGAGCTGTAATCACATCCTGTGATTGCAGTGTAGACATATCCCAAGTGTGACAAAAGAGAAGGGGATTGAGATGGTGAAAGGAAGAGAAGTTGAGAGCAATATTAATAAGTTCACATGGTTACAGAGATTAGCAATGTATCTAAGTTAATAGTTCCCAATCATTTAAGAGTACTGTTTGGACTTTTTGGCCCCAGACCTAGACATGGTTAACTAGCCTACTTCTCGTAGATATCAAAGCAGAAGTGGGTCTTGTGGAGGGATTTGGAGGGAGGAGAAGGTAGAGTGACCTTATGGATCAGTTCAAGAAGTATGTTTCATGCTTGAGAGTTGGCATGGAGTCAGTTGCAGGAGAACTGGACAACTAGGCAGTCAAGGCTAGCATTACTGACAGAGCAGTGGGTGACATGACATACAAGAATGAAGAGACAGAGATAGAGAGTCAAAAAGGATGTTCAAGGTCAGGATGTGAAACTAACTTGATTTGGTGGTGGTAGGGGAGTGCTAATGGCAGGATTTAGTGGGGAACGTGTCTGAGAAAGATGACATTAGCAGTTCCCTTTTGTATAACTGGTGAGAGGCAACACAGGAATAGGGAAAGGCAGTCTTACATTTTAGTAACAAATACACATGCTTGTAAAGCTAACTACAATTTAAGACACACAGAAAATTAATTTAGAGTTTGTTTTCTAGCTATTTTCATCTAACTGAATGTTGGTTGGTTGACCTGATTGATGGCAAAGCTTGTGTTATAATTGGAAAGCATATTTGTTATTCAGTTTCAATCTCCAGTGATGATCATTCTCCGAGCCAAATATATGATCCTCTCCAGTTTAATTCAAAATTTTTAAAAATTTCTATTTTAGATGCTGCATTTGGATGAATTTAACAGGTTCAGAATGTTCATTATTTGGCATGAATACCGAAAAACAGCAAAAGTAATAAATGTCTTATAGACCTGATGTTATCCAAGTTTAAAAAAACCCCAACACACATGCAGATATCTTAAATGACTGTCCACTTTTCTCCATGAAAAAAGAGGAATAAGGTAGGCGTACTAAAGAATGCATTGTTACAGATCTATTATTCGTCAACTTTTCACTTTCAATCAAGATACACATTTGTATCTAAAAAACTGCTGAAAGCACAATTTCGGGGCATCCTCTGCATCTGAATTAAACTGGGGCTTTTTTTTCCCAGTGCCCCACTCTCCCCACCCGTCCCTAGTATAAGTAACAAGAGACCATTTTCTGAAGGTCGTCTGAACGATTTCAAAGGCGATAACAAATCAAAATGTTCCCTGCATCTAATATCAAACACGGTTGGTGCCAACACTTATTAGCGGAATCGGATTCAACCCCCCCTTCCACCCAAACACACACACATCCAGCTTTGAAGTGGAAAGAATGCAGGGATCAGAAATTACCCAAGAGACAGTTCTGGCTGTCTTTGAAGCTTTCCTTTGATACTACTATTTCTTTTCCTCTCTTACGCTAGGAGGCTAAAAGCTGCCCTTTTTTTTTTATTGATATGGGGTAATTAATGAAGCCTTAGCATTAACATAACCCAAGTTCCTTAACATGATAATTCAACTGAGACACTTATGTTTCTTTAAGTAAGTCTAACTAATGCAGAATTAGGAATTTGTCTGAACAGTAATGTTAAATACCCGCACCCAATATGCCATGTCATGGTTCTTCCCCATCTCTGTATTTACAGAAAAGCAGCCTGTCAGCATGCCAAACAAACCTGAAGAAGAGCTCTGTGTAGTTCAAAAGCTTGTCTCTCTTACCAACAGAAGTTGTTCCAATAAATGATATTACCTCACCCACCTTGTCTCTCTAAACAAATCTTAATGCAATTTTATTTCTATTAGCAGAATTAGGATACTAATGGCTCTGTTCATGAAAGCCTGCCCTTAAGGATGAGCTTCATGGATTTATTTTTTCAGGAATCTGGATGACATTACTAATAATTAAGGTCATGGTTTTGTCACGGAGGTTGCAGAAGTCACGGAATCCGTGACTTCCAAAGACCTCCATGACTTCAGCCCCGGCAGCTGGGAGCTGCAGGGTCCCATCGCCTCCTGCAGCAGCAGGAAGCTGTGAGATACCCCTGCTGCCAGAGGCAGCAGGCCCCCAAGCTCTGAGCTGCCACGGTGGGGCAGGAGGACTCCCCACAGCTCCCTGCCAGGCACCGTGGCAGGGCAGGGGGACCCTCCCGTAACTCCCCACCAGGCACCACAGTGGGGCAGGGGACCCTGGAGCTCTGAACCCCCACGGATGGTGGGGGCCCTAGAGCTCCCAGCCACCCCACACCTGCACAGCCCCTTCCCATTTTATCATGAGTATTTTTAGGAAAAGTCAGTGACGGGTCATGGGCTTCTGTGAATTTTTCTTTATTGCCTGTGACCTGTCTGTGACTTTTACTAAAAATAACCACAACAAAATCTTAGCCTTACTAATAATTACTTTCCATGTCTGGATTGCAGTGCACTATGAGTATGTCAAGGTTCGAAATTAGGGGAGGCACAATGCCACCTCTACAACTACAGACTAATTAAAATGCATCAGCATGTGGTGGAATGTACTGGGCCAGCAATAAAGCAGAGGAGACTGCACAACCATCAGAATACAGCATCTATTGTATGGAAAGAGCTGCCAGGTCTCACCTATTGTTTTTCAAAAAAATCCAACAAAAAGGCGTGCGGGGTATCGTTTGCAATCTGGCAAAAGCAAGTTCGGCAGGTCTTTTGAATGCTTCATAATTAGGGCCCTACTTGAATAGTGAAATTGCAGCTGAGTTGTGGACAAGCCATGGAAAATTGCAGAAAAGTAACAACGGATCTTATTATTTGAGGTAATAAAGTCCATTATTACTTTTCTGCGACTTTCTGTTTTCGGCAGCCTGGGACTGAGAGTGGGGACTCCCACTGTCAGCCCCACTCATGGCAGGACTCCCGCTGTCAAAGTTTAGGTGGAAGCTTAATATTGTGGAATCCGCAATTTCCACAATATTGCAAGTTAAGTAGGAACTTATTCCTAATTCAAATACAACCAGACCTTTTCAGAAAATGTCTGGTCCTTATTTCTTTGCCAGTATGCAGAAATCTTAAAATAAATAAATAAAAAACCACAAAACAAACATTGTCCAATTTCTCCCCATGTTAGGTTAAGACCGCCTGCTAGATTTATTTTTTCCTCTTCATTTTGAATACAGTGTTATTTTTTTCTCATAAGAATAAAAATGATTGACTAATTGCATTTGCTGCACTCAGATAGAGTAGAAGCTAGCTATTTGGCAGCTTCCTTACTCAGCTCTGCCAATGTACTTCCATAATGACATGTAATAACCTGGCTATTCTACTCTAAATTTTTTTCTGCAACTGCCAATTGTTCCTAACTATGCCAATCCTGTGTGGCTCAACAGCGTCCAAGAGAATCCACCAAACTCACTGCATCTATAAATCCTAAACTCTGATCCTTAGAAGTATCAATATCTACCCTACTCTCATACCAAACGCCTCAGCATTTAGTGTAACATTCTTCCTCTCCAAGATCAAAACCACATAAAAACTTATTCATGCCCCTGACCCACATACATTTGCCTTCATGTCTCTCTTCAGATCCACCTTCCACTCTAACCTCAAATCATCTTCTGGCCCTATCTTCACATTTAATCCTCCAGTTTTGGCCTCCTATTTATGTCTTGGAACTCTCCAGTAAGGGGGCTCCTCTTAATTCTGCTGCCTCTTTTGTCCAAACTCTCCCCATCCTTTCCTCCAAGCCACTTCCTGTGCACATTTCACCTTAAACTGTTATTGGACCTGCCTCACTGGAATATCGGGAAAATTAAGTGAATGATGTTTGTACAGCAATTTAAACACAAAGCACAATGTAACTACTACTATTGTTCTAACTTCTATTTCCTATTTGGTTTATGATAAAGACAGAAACATAGGAATTGCCACAGTAGATGAAACCATTGGTCCATTTAGTCAGGAATTTTCTCGCTCATAGTGATGAGTACCAGATGCTTCCAAGAAACAAGCAAGACATCATGAAATGGACACCTATGAAATAACCGGCTCATAAGGAAAATTTCTTCCTAACTCCTTTTGCAATCCTAAGTATTGACTCTCTCTCTCTCGCTCTCTCTCTCTCAAAGATGATGTTTGAAATCTCCCCACAATTCTCTCCATTTCCTTTCTATTCCTCTGTCTCTTCTTTTTTGGTTCTGGGAGTAGAAGAGCTGGAGTTGCAGTAGGCAACCGCTCTAAAATTCTTTTCCACAGCGTCTGTCACAAGGGAAAAGGAAATGGAATTTACTATAATCACGCCTTCCCAGCAGACACAGAAAGTAAAGAGCATTACTGCAAGAGTTCAGCCCTACTCTTCCTCTCCAATTACCAACATATTTAATTAGGGAAAAACAGGTAGCCCACTGCTTGTCAATATGAATTCCAGTTGGGCAACCTAGCAAGCTACATATTTATTCACTCAACATTTTTAAGTCAAAATTGCTGCTGGTTTAAGTAGACACAACTCCGTCAAACTCAAAGGAGTTATGCCTGCTTATACCTGCAAATAATCTGGGCCTTCAGGTTTGGGACTAGTAAAGTCCTAGACTAGCCTAGTGGAATAGTGAGCTGACGAGTGAGTGACACAAGTTCATACAGTCTCACTGCAAGTGTTGGCAAAGACTGGAAGTGAAGCTGAAATGGTACACTCCTCTCATCAAATTATCAATGCTTTTTAAGAGGAGTAGGGTTATCATTTTACTTGCATGCAAAACCAGAGGTTTTATGGTTTTTAAGAGTCTCCTTTTATTCACTAATATCCAGAATATCTCCTGCTCCAGGGTGTATCTGATGGTTAAGTGAGGGTGTACCTAATCTGCATTACTAAGCGTGCAGATTTAAAACCAGTGGGCTCTCAAGCAATTTCTATTCTCCCCACTCCATAAGGGAGAATTTCTTACCTGGAAAACAGAGTTGTACTTCCCTTTAACAGAGAGCTCTTAACCTCTTCTGTGGAAGAGAGGTTCAAACTCAGCCACTGAACTTAAGGGTCAGTACATAACATGCTGCCGTGTGCTAAAACACGGGTTCCTCTTTTGAATGGAAAAAATCTCTCATTATAACATGGCCTATGGGTGCCACATGCTCATCTAGCTATAAAGAACTTTGTATTTTAATGGGATTCATAATAAGGGGAGAAAGCTCCTGAGAGAATGTGAATGACAGAGGTGCTCAGTACTTGTTACTGGCAAGGGTGAGTTGTGTTGGGTGTCTCAGCAAGAGAGCTTATTCCACTCTGAAAGAGAAAATAAAACTAAGATGAAGGCTGTCAGGTCCCATTAACATCTTCTGATGCTATACAGAGAGCCATATGGAGTGCGTGCCATCAACAGAAAGTAGAGGTTCAAGCAGGTTGCATTTTTCATAAAGCAAGTCACTCAAGGAAATACAGGTTACACTTTCTTTAATAGCTGCTGTTCGAGATGTACTATTACCAACAAGCAACTTATTGAGGGCTACCAACGATTTTCATAACACAGTTTATCAACTTGAGTATAAAACTAGCCCAAGATTTCCCAGTGGCTCTCAGAGACGAGAAATGTGAACCCTGGGCTATTGATGTGCTGGTACATTGAAAAAATGTTTCCTCAGTAGACACTATTAATGAGGCAACTGTGGTGTAAGGTGATAAATTAGAAATTCAAGCAAGGGCACCAGGGCTTAGAGAAAAATCAGACGTTTGGGTATGAAGAATCTGAGTGAAGTGTGCTAAATTTAAAGCTGAAAAGCTTTGCAAAACATCGGCTGAGCCTCTTGTGATGGTTTCTTGTTCGCAAACATACGTGGGATGAGGCTTCTTTTTTGTAGTTTCTCAAAAACCAGGGTATCGGGGTAAATACGAACTTTAGCCCTGCTAGAGATGAGGAAACCCTACCTTGCCATCTTCAGTGTGGACATCCTCATTATATCCTTTTACGATTGTCCGGTCAATGAAGAGACTTCGCATCACCACTATCACTTTTAGCACTTTTCCTAAGGTAACCTGTCAATAACAAGACAAGGACAAAAACAAAGCTGAAAGAGAGCTGGGTGAAGTCTGCGTTCACAAGGTCATGGAGTTAATGGCTTACATTTGTGGGAATTTCAGTTTGCAAAATTTTACAGGAAGATGAAAATAAAGATCAAAAATACTGTGTGCATGTGTGAGGAAGAGAGGCAGATAATAAAAGACAGAATTAAGTAAATAGTGTAGACCATTTGTGTCAGAAAATTTTTTAGATCACGAAATTCACCTGTACAGATATGACACTGCCAAACAACTCTCTCTTCCTTAAATTAACAAAACCCAATATGTCAAAAATACTGAGCAAATGTGACTGTTTCAATATATTTTACGCTCCCCAACATAACTGCATGCATAACAAATACATTTAAAAAGAATCATCAGACTTTTCTAATGCTACCCCTGAAATGCATGTTCAGGGTTTAAAGCACAACATTTTCACTTTAACAAAAATGTAAAAGGAGGGGATGTTTTTAGCAGCAAGACTTTGTATTGCATATTACATGCAATGTGACTTCTCCTATGCAATTGTAGCCTTGTAAAACATGTACTGGAAAAACTTTCAAGCTTTGACATTTTGGGGTTCACCCAGATCAGTAATGGGTTTAATCACTGTCTGCCTTGAAACTCTGGGTGTCTTGTGGCCACTCTCACATTCCTGGAATGTCACACATTCTGGTATGTGTGAAATCGCAGGGTCTTGCCCCTGCTGGCATGCCCATCCCCCTCCACGTGACACTGCATGCACCATGTGTGCAAGGTCATACTGTATGTGGGGTGCCATAATGAAGAGCGCACCACCACGACCCCCACTCCTGCTGGCATGATCTTGCACACACCATGTGTGAGAGGTTATGCTGTCGGGGGTGGAGCGGCATGCTCTACTTTATGGCTTCCCTTGCCCAGTACCAGATAAAACCATGTCCGGGTTTGTCTCATTACCACATGGGGGACAAAGAACTGGTTTATAACTGGTTTTGGTTTATAACAAAAAGACTTGTTTATAACCTGACAAATGGCTTCCCTACTGTCAGCAGCGCACAAGCCATCCTCTGGCTTTGCGCAACCTGGTTACTCCTTGTAGGCTGATCTTAGTACCCTTCCAGCCTCAAATTTGCCTCCAAATCGTCCTACTGCAGGGACCAGTCCCTCTCTTGGATCCTCACAGAGAAAGTGAGAGGTTCACTGCCTTTATGGAGACAGTAAAACACTTCCAAGCTGTTAGCTTTACAGAAGTATACTCTTTACGGAACTTACACAACAATGCTGATTTATAATCAAAGCAAGTTAATAGCAAAAGTACACAGATTAAGTGATATCAAGTAAAAGAGATAAAGGCAAAAATATCTACAAGCAAATAAAAGTGAAAACACACAGCTAGAAGTCCAAAACTTAATCAACCAAGATGCAGTCTTTGTTCAAGATGGTTTCTCTCACCCACGGTCTCCTTTCCTGCTTTTACTGGTTAGACCCATCACACAGATCAAATTGCTTTGTCTCCTAAGGTGAAGGATAAAGATGGAGTATCTCTCTGTTCCTTATATCCCCAAAGGGGTTGTTTTTGTCTTACAAGTCAGGAAGGCCTCCGGGAGATTCAGTCTCCCTGGGGCACAGGACCCACGTTAATTCTCTGTCGAGTTCAGGAGCAGGATAACCCCCTGGTTTAGCTTGATGGCTTTGTTTACTGCTAATATGTAAATTGAGGTAAACTCACTTCTCTTTGTCTAGGACAGATCTGTTTATCACCTTTACCTAGGCTAGGCTGTCTTGTCTTAAAACATGTCCTAGTAACATCACACAGAGAGAATTCATAACTTCACATACAACATTAGCATATGCATTTTACAGTGATATTAATAACCAGAGCGGTGGTAGCTTTTAGATGATACCTTACACACTTACCTTTTGGATAAATATCATGACAAGAGATTGGGTGAAGCGAGTTAGTTGGGTCGGTCTCAGGAGAGACAGAGTACCTGTGCTAGTGGGCATTAGGGCTCTTCGGGTCACATATATCAAGTACACAAACATGATAAGCGCCCAAAAAAGGACACATAGTTAGAAATTGGGTCACCCTTTTTATCATACTCAGAGGAGGACTTCCCAACCAGCAAGCCAGAATATTTAGCCAGATTCTTTGACTATTAACCTGATCCTGCATAAGTAATGTACCATGTAGTAAGTTAACATTTCATTGTAACTTCGACTTAATAAAAAAATGAAATAAAAGAAGGCTAGCGTGATGCCCCTTTGGGAAAAAAATAAAAGGGGTAGGGGGCAGATTACAGCTACAAGAATAAAAAAAGGTTTCAATTTCAATAGTTTTAAGGGGATATTTACCCTTCTATTTTTAATTTATTCTGTAAAGAGTAAACATTGTGACAAAGCTCTGTCCTTGCCTCCCTGGGTCCCGCGTTTCCTGGCGGATTTCGCTAGCCTCAGAGGCTCACTGTGACCCTCCATGTAACCCTTCTTTCTCTAGAGACGAGGGTCACAGTCTACTGAGCCATTTTCATCATAAGCCCAGCAAGGGAGGTGAGGAGAAGTTATCCTTCCTTGCAAGGATAACTCTTTGCAAGTCTCTGTGGTCTCCCAGTCTCAGTGATTAATCAGGGGGCAAAGGTGGGGGGGGGGGAAGCCCGGGCCCACCCTCTACTCCGGGCTCCAGCCCAGGGACCCTAATAGTATCAGCTATGGTAGCTGACCTTTTAGAAACATGACATGTACAATTCCCTGGGCTACTTTCCCCACAGCAGCCCTTACTTCCTCAAGCTTCACTTCACCCTTACCTCAGGGCCTCCTTCCTTGTGCCTGATATGGTGTGTACTACTCAGCCTTTCCAACAGCGCAACTTCCTTCCACAGCTCCTGACACACACACACACACACACACACCCCGACAAGCTGGGAGGCTTTTTACTAGTTTCAGCCAGCCCCTGATGGGCTTCAGGTGTCCCAATCAACCTAGCCTTCTCCCTGCCTTCTGGAAAGTTCTTAATTGGCCTCAGGTGTCTTAACTGACCTGGAACAGCATTTCACTTAACCTGGTACCAGGGATTTGTTTAGCCTGGAGCTAATAGATCTATCTCCCACTACTTTTCTATAGCCATCTGGCCTTGCCCCGTCACAACATATAAAAAGTAAAACTAGCGTCAAAGGACCTCTGTAGGATCCAGTGGAATATAAGAAAAGAAATAAGCCTTAATTACTGACAAAATACAATAATTAAGAAAGCATTTTAATGTAATATCAATTTACTTTTCAAAGATTAGTTTGAGTTTTAACGTTGTTAACAGGATGTGTGTCCAACAAGGATTTCTGTCTTTGTGATTAGTTATACAGACAGCATTACATAGTTTTTCCTCAATGGAAAATCATAAAAGTGAGAAAATATCTGTTAGATTACTTAAATCCATCTCCCAGCCAGTAGAGGACTATTTTCTACTGTATGTTCTCCAGCACTTTGTGAAGTTTAGATTAAAATGCACCAGAGTGACGGTGCTTCCACTGCTAACCTTGACAGACTATTCCACATTCTAATAAATCTCATTCTCCGTAGTTTTTCTGATTTTTTGCCTTAGCCCGCTGTAGTCTGGGGGGTGTGGTGTGCGCCCAGTGTGTAGGAGGCTGCGGGTTCAAAGCCCCTTTCTTGGGGGGGAAGGACAGCTCAGTGGTTTGAGCATTGGCCTGCTAAACCCATGGTTGTGAGTTCAATCCTTGCAGGGGCCATTTAGTGATCTGGGACAAAAATTGGGGATTGGTCCTGCTTTGAGCAGGGGGTTGGACTAGATGACCTCCTGAGGTCCCTTCCATGCCTGATATTCTATGCAAGTATCACTTAGGGGGGAAGGATAGCTCAGTGGTTTGAGCATTGGTCTGCTAAACCCAGGGTTCTGAGTTCAATCCTTGAGGGGGCCATTTAGGGATCTGGGGCAACTATGGGGAATTAGTCCTGCTCTGAGCAGGGGGTTGGACTAGATGACCACCTGAAGTCTCTTCCAACCCTGATATTCTATTCTATGAATTTTTCTTTTCTTAATTTCAACTCATGGCTCCTAGTTATCACTGTACCACTTTTAGTAATTCTCAATGCTTGGTGTGAGATTCTCATCCTCACACTGGCCCCTGTAAACAGGGTAAAGTGGCTCGAGGAGGCCTGTACACAGCTGTGACAGGATAAGAGAGGATTTTTTTTAATTGTTCACCAGGACACCTAGCTGGATGAACAGGAAGAGGGCATATTCCAAGCTTGCTGCCATCTCCTGCCAAATTTTGTCTTCATCAGACAATCATCCAGGTACAGGCAGAAGTGAATGCTTTCTTCTCAGATGGGTACCTTGACTGCTAGGCATTTTATGAAGATCCTTGATGCTGTGGAGAGTCCACAGGGCAGTACTTTGGACTGATGGTGATTGGACCCCAATGCAAATCTCAGGTGCATCCTGTGGGCTAGGTGGATGGCTACGTAGAATTACGTGTCCAGTCATGAACCAGTCTTGAACCTGAAGAGATGGACTGATAGAGTCAACTGTTACCATCCTGAATCTGAGCTGGCATATGTATTTGTTCAGTTTCCTCAGGCCTAGGACAGGAATTGCTCTCAGGTCAAAGAGTTGGATGAGGCTGATTTTAAAGCCTGTACATGATGTGGCTTAAATTTCTTGGAATGGAGACTGAGATGGGGAGAAAAACTTGAGTGTGTAAAGAACTGGGCAAGTTAATGCTCCATCCTCGGGCATGGAAGACAAAGTCCTAAAATGTATCCATAGAAGACAAAGTCCTAAAATCTTACCCAGTCTAACGTAGCTTTACTGCCAGGCCACCTGCCCTCTTTTATAAATGACTTACGTATACACATGAATCTAACAAATAAAGGAAAGAACCTGTTATTGAAATATGTGCTAAACGTTCTAAATTTTAGCACTTAAGTACATTGCAACTTTCAATCTTATGTTTTAAAAAATTATCAATCTGGGTTCTTCACAGCTGCCAGGTGTTGGAATATTAAGTTTCCTATTTTATACCCATGTTTTCTTGACAGCGGAGTTCCAGTAGTTTTTATGACTGAACAAGAGGGAGTGGGGGTTTCAGCAATTAATTTATTCTAGGACTTGAGTAATCCCCAAACTGAAGGGGTTGTGGCTCCTGTCAAAAGGATTAGGGAATGGAACAGAACTAGAGGCAGAAATTTTGGAAAGGTCACTGTGGTAAAGAATGATTAATAGTAATTTCTGTAATGTCACTGAAAGAATGAGGCCAGTAATACTCCACTCAGCAATGGCTGTACAACAGCCTGTCACCTAAGTGGGGAATGCTGTGAGATTTGGAAGCCGCAAGAGCTTTTCATAACTCCTTTCAGTGTGGAACAGAGTCCATATTACTACTCTGAGCTCCAGCAGTGCAGATCTCTTCTTTTGGAAGTCAAGTCCCACTTGCCAATCCTTTTTAAATGAACACTCAATGTACCCCCCCCCCCCCCCCGACCTGCACACATGATAATCATAGGGCGCTACTATCAGTGTAGAGATCTGCTACTTTTCAATTTAATTAAAGTGGGCAACATTTTTTCCCTTCTAAAGCAAACTTTTCCCATTAAACTTCAACTTCTTCTGTCGATACCCTGTTAGACAGCACTTGGCTTTTTAATATTTCGCCTGTAGGATATGTGCCAACTCGCCCTTGATGTAAAAATTTTAATTCAAATCAATACATGTACAAGGTCACTTTAAAATTCAATTAATATGAATGGAAAAATATGCCCCACAGTTCTGTGAACTGAAAATGGAACAGCTGCAAGTTAAACACTCATGTAGCACCTGTTTTGGTTCTGTGTCTACTAACAATGCTGTTCTAACTTGGTTTTAACCACTGTGTGCTCAATCTGACAGTTGAGATATTCATGATGCCGTTTCCTAAAATGGGAAGCTCCAGGATAAGGAGAGACAATGTACTGAAATATACAACTTTACTGACAAAAATAGGGGTAAAATAAAAATCCCTTTGTAAAATCCTAGATTTAAAAATATTTTGTCTAACACTAATAGAACAGATGACGAACAGTGCAGATGAACATTTTAAGCCAAAAACGAGGGACACTTCAGAGAGGTAATCTGAACATTTGATTTTGTGATTCTTAGACTCCTATAAAATGCTCACTTTAATTAACTTACTGATAGAAAAGGAAGCAAAAACCGTCTCCCCCTCTCCAAACTGGTAGTAGCAGGGTCAAAATTTTGCTTAAAATGGTCAAAATTCTGTCTGGAGAAAATATCTTTAAATCTCCTCTTTGTAACTTTGGTACTGTACTGAAAATTATGACAAACTAATTGGCTCTTATAGGCACTAATTAAATACTATTATAGACATCCTCTGTTAGATTTATTTTATATTTTGATATTAGGAGAGAGGTTGCTGAAGGCACCAAGTTCCAGTACTATGCAGGAAAATTCACTCAACTCCAGATTGCCTCTCAGAATTCCAGGGAATCCTCTGCTGATATGAAATGCAGATGCTCTGCAATGCAGAGCTAAACAGAAAAAATTATTATTTTCAGTTCACTTGCATACCTAATGTCACTAGGAATGTGTGTGAGCGAGAGAGCGCGCGCCCGCGTGTGTTTTCATTCACCTTAGGAGACAGTGATGCATCAACAAATTAAAAGCATAATGAAGCTGTGCACGTTCACCAGCAAAAGGCCAGCCCACCTGCTCCTTGCAAAATAGTCAGAACTGGTCTTTTTACTCTTGTATCTTGATAATCAGCAGAACAGCCACGAATCATATTTGTACGTGTATTGAAAATATGAGCATTAGAAAAGCACCAGACTTTCTATTAGCTATTTTTTCCCTCCATTTTTCCCTCCCATTTTTCCCTCTCTCTCATCTGAGGCTGGTATGAATGCTGCAATTCCCCTCACACAATCATTATTCTTTAATGATGCCTATTTGTAAATAGCACGATAGGATGCAATTAAGCCATTAGAGGCTAAATAAACCAACATGCTAATTAGGTTCTTTACAAGAATTTTTTTTTAAAATGTAGAGGCTGGAATTTACCTTTCATTAATCTAACTTAATTGCAATAGTGCACGTTAAAAAGTCAACACAAATTAAGGTCTTTAAATGATTTTCCCATATTAAGGATCAGTTGGTGATCTTTTCCCTCAGTAACAAGGCATATTCTGTTAATAAGGAGACCAAACTGGCAAACAATATTGCTAAAAGGTTAGAAGACAGGTTTTGCCCGTGGGCCAGTCACATTTATGGTATAATTATCCCAGTCCAATGAAGATTAATTTGCTACTGAAGACATAGTTTCTTAAGTTTCACTTTCCTCATTCTAAATTTTAATACCACAGTAATATTACTGGGATGGGATGGGAAGGATGTCTGACTTCCGTCAACAAATAAGAAGCTCTACTAGAGTGTCAAAATGGATCGCTGACACTCTGGAATTGGATGCATATTCACCTATACAGACGAATAGAAGCTGAATAAACTCATCTCCAGCTTCTCTCCACCTCTCCCTGCTCCTTCTTCTTTCCTTCGCCTCCTCACCTTACTAACTCCCACCCACCAAAAGCAGGTAGAGAGTAACACGCACACACACACTCCAGGGCTCTGCTGCTCATAGATTATGCTGGTTCCATAGAAGTTCTTTCCTATCTACAACCCATAAGGTGACCTGCCCTCCACACTGCTTGTCCCTGACCTGAGGAGACAGTCATGTACTAGCAGCACAGGGAGGCAGGTCAGACTGTGATGATGAAAGGAGGTGGGGTTTGATGCAGGGACAAGGGTTTGAGATTGGTTCTCCTAGTTCTGACTCTGGCAAAAGAAGCTGTAACTCAGTGTCCCAGATAAATACTGGAAACTGGCAAGTCTCCAAAATATTAAAAACCTCACAATTAATCAGTGCCCTATTAAAGATTTTCTTACATTTGGTTGATTGTTCCCATCTTGCTTATGCACAATAAAAAGTTCATTGTAAATACAGAGAGGAGATATTAACAATGGTCACTTTTAAAATTTGCTAATTTTGCTTTAGAAAAATAGAGGAGGGAATACTACAAATGCTGAGGAAATCAAGAACAACAAGCAGGATTTTAAGGATGAGGCCTTATACTGATTAGCATTGGGGGAAATAGGGATTTTTTTAAAGTAAACATTACATTGTTCAAGCATAGATGACTGATTCTAAATCACTGGATAATGAAATATATAAAAAAAATGTTTAACTGCTCTCAGGATAAGATCTGATAGAACAAGATTCAATTTGATATCTTTTTTCATGGTCAAATTATAAACCTCAAAAACTGGGTTTCCAATAGAAAATGGTGGTAATTTTAATTAAAGCACTGTGGCTACAATATATAGAAAAACAAAAACTGAGCCAAAAAAGTCTTCCATCTTAGTGAACAGATGTCTAGCCCATTTGCAATTAATACGACCCAATTCCATACAATCAGTCTGCTTAAAATGCCTGGAACAAGATTTAAAAGTTAAAATGCAAATTATCTGATTTTAATGAGAATGAATGGAAACTATGTCAAAAATCTCTCTCCTTTTAGGGCATGAAAAGTAGATGAGGGAAGGAGTAGGTAAAAATCTAGCTAGCAGTATAAATGTATACAATGAATTTATCATCAAAAAGATTGCTTGATAAAAAAATATCAGAAGAACATGCTATTTCTGAAACGAGCTTTGTTTTGGCAGAAAGTATTTTCCAAAATTAGAATTCAGTTATTTAAATCATTGTGTGTTAGAAACAGCTCGAAACAGCTCAAAACAATAAAACTCTTCCAGTGTTTTTTAAAGCACATTTTCCCAGTGTTTATATCTGCTCTACTGTTCCTTTTATATGCCTTTACAACGTTAGAAGGCAGTCAGTCCTGGTGACAGAGAGAGGCAGAATGGTCTAGTGACTGAAAACAGAAGAACTTGGTTCTATTCCTGAATTGCTGTGTGACTTTGGATAAATCACAACTTTCCCGTGCCTCATCTGTAAAATGGAGATAATGCTTACATTAATTTGTAAAGCCCTTTTTGATGTTTGAATAAATATGCTACCTTATATATATTGGCATTATCATTAAAATATCACACCACAAGGTTTTGAATTTTGATAATGGTCACAAGATGGTTGAAAAAGAACCATACTGTGAAAAGTCATTATAGACACAGGGCAATTGCGATAGTTGAATTTTTAGAGACACTCTACCTTAAAACCAAAGATGACATTTGCACTGGCAATTCTACTGTTTCTAATATTGGTATTCTCTTTTCCTAGCCTTATAATCATAGTAAAACTTGAGAAAACTGTTAGTTTGGAAAGAACAAAAGGACAAATGATATTCTGTGGGTCTGCCAAAATCAGGAGAGTTCCACTGCAAAGAAACAAAATCCTGTCTTCTTAATCTGTATTTTACCTATTACAAATAAAGTGTACCAGTTTTGATCACCCCAGTAATATGAAAGCCAACAGGGAAGAAAGCTCTAATTATTTTGAAATACATTGTGCATTTCACAATTTATTAAAGTTTTAGGGTATGATCCATTTACTTTTATTGGAGCAACATCGATTTACACCAGCTAAGGATCTGACTCTGAACGTACAGCCGCTTTCTGGAGAAAACTGCTGACTGTAAATCTTGTTAAAAGTGACTTTGCATGTAATCTTGACATTATGGAAGCCCAGGTGAGAGAGTACATAAAAATGTCTACCTGCTTCACACTAAGTGGTTCACTACAACCATAAAAAGGGATTTAAGTCAAGTATGAGTACTTTTCATTCAAAATTGAAGGTCTTCTTCTGATTATTAAAAGGCAGGCTGCAAAATGGTTAAAAGTGACTTAGGGCTCTCACACTGCAAGGGTCACAAATGACTTCCCATTTTGGCACGACTGCTGCCATCACAAGGAAGTATGCTTGATATGATCTCTGAATGTGCTCTAATTCACACTGAGGGCTGGTTTGGTCCCTTCACAGCCCAGGATACAGGGAGCGCTAGGGTGGCTTACAGTTCAAGCACAGGAACATCATAATTGAGAATCAATCCCAGTATGTTTATTAAGATAGGGTCCATGTTCTAAAATTTTTTCCAAACTCTTAATTTAGGGAGATGAATACTTTCCCCCGGGCAGTGATCACCACAAAGTAACAAAGAAGATAGTTGATCTCACAAGAAACACACCTGTTTTACAAAGAATGTTGTGTGGAATCTAACAGGTTAAATAATCAAAGAAACAACAAAAAGTCTAAGACAATTCATGTATTCTTAACATATTAGGAAAAGTTTATCTGTTTATCATCCCAATTTAAATATTGCAAGCTAATGGAAGTTGAGCAACAAAGTCAAAGAAAAACCTTAAAAGAGTCCTCTGTTCACTCCACTGCCATAGCAAATTAATTTTGCATAGCACTTTTATTGAAGCTGATCTAAAGTGAATGTTTGTCTTCTTTCATGCATAGCTACAAGTAAAAAATTAATTGAAAAATCAATAGTGTAGATTGGGATTAAACTGCACACCGAAATACCATGATAAACAGCTTTTAAAATCAGTTGAGGATTTCACACAGCTCTGAAAGATGTCAATGATTTATGTGTTTGGTCTATGCAGCCTAAATCCAAGCTAATGAGGTACAATTGCTGTGTATAAATCTGAAACACAAAAAGACTCAGTTGTCTGGAAGAAGCAACAGCCACATAGGATTGCATGTAAGAATCTTTCAGAATCAACATTTATGCTTCTAGGAATAGGTTAGTATCTTCTTGCTTACTGGTTGCGACTTGTGTTGAAAGATGTATACTGCTAACTGATGGACAAGCTTCGCAAGAAGGTTACTACCAGTTGAAAGCAAGCCTGCAGGTCTACTTTTGTTTGCCAGATGGTGTCTTTCCAGTGAGAACTACTACTTTTGGGACATTGAAGGAATTGTGGATTACAGTAGTCACAACTGCTATTGTTAAAGTTGCAAAACAATTTCTAAATTCTCAAAACTTTCTCGAACAATAATCTTTTGGGCTAACATTTTCAGTGTAAGTTCTCTTCCCAGAGGTGATTTGTTTTGGAAAGTTTGAACAAACTCCTTCATCCTTTTGAAGTTATAAAAGGTATAGCAAGCATATTTTTACCACTTCCCCCATAAAGATAACTAAGAACAGCTAAACTTCAAAACTTCAAACTAGACACTCAAAAAGGTCATGATAACAGAACATGCATTGCTAAGTCTGAAAATGAAAATGTTTTAAAACGAAGGGCAAGATCATCCTCTGAGTGAGAATTTCCGGGGGAAGGGGGTGGTCGTGGGGCTGGAAATTATGAAGTTCTCCTTGTGGAATTGTCTTGCCTTTGATTTTTTGGGATAGAACATCAAAGTTACATCCCCATTACACATAGAACAAACGGGAGGTTGGTTCCCCAAACAAATGGACTTCTCTTGGCCTCTGCATGTGCCCTCTTCCAGCTCCCTAGAAGCAGGATTCCAAATACATATCCCGAAGCCCCACAATGAGAGTTACACAGCGTGAAGGGTTAATTTAACATTGAGGGAGGCCATGTTTTTGACCCAGCAGATCCCTTCCATAACATCCCCTGCACTGACCTACCATTTTGGTCTCTTCCACTCACAAAGGGAGAGGGCACAATCCAGCCCAATGTTTGAAAATATGGGCCCTCAAGGTCACAACAATTTGGGCCTTCTTAATATACTTGTTCCTCATGCCAATACCTTTATTAGTAAGTATATACTTTTCTTGGTCAGCTGAATTATTTTAGAGCATGCTGGATGCCTTGCAGTACAAAAGCAAGACACGTCCCCTGCCTCAGAGAGCTTACACTATAATTTCAGACATAATGCAAAACTGAGGGGGGACAAAACAGTAGGGAAGGGATGGACAAAGGTTGCATCAATGAGATTATATAGTTATTTAATAAAGACTACTTGGTAAACAGATTGTTGATACAAATTTTTTAAATTAAAATAATACATGTCTTTTGAATCACTATTTGAAGTAAGGGAATGAACCAGGAAGCGTTGTGGCAGAGAAAAAGTGCCGTTGTGCAGAAACTCTAAACTGGTCTTACTTGGGACTCTCACTCAGATATCGACAAGTCACAAGTATTAGGGAAGACTCACTTTTCTCTAGTGGCACAGGTACCAGTCTCACTGCCATCACAGAGCCCCTTTCACTGACCGATTGTGGCTGAAACCAGCAAAAGCTGTTATGGCAGTGAGGGGCAAATGGAAGATGCCATATTGGCAACATAGCCTGACACAGATGGGAAATAGAAGGAATAGCTGCCTGAAAAGAAAAATGATCATTACATGACCGTATACAACAAACAACAAAGTTTCATGATCTCTGATTGTGGATTATGTGAATACCAACCGAAAGGTGAATATCACTGGTTCAGTACACTGCAAGTATCTGGTACCAGTAATCATGTCCTTGATTTATTGGTGGTACACAGAGGGCAAGTTAATCGTGCAATCCAACATGTTATTACTTATTGCAAAAAAAGAGTCTCTTCCAACAACTTTATTCCTTACTTGTACTCTGTCAATGTGGCCAAATCACATTGTATGCTTGGGACTTGGTCCTAAACAGTGTTGAGTGTCCTCAACTCCCACTACAATAAAATAATTTGAGGGCACTCAGCCTTTAGTAGGAGCTGCTCTGAATCCAGCAAAGTTGGGTTCAAAGTGAAAATATGTTCTCATACAGAAAATGCTATAAATAAATAAACCTAAGAGCGACTTTAAAAGCATCATGAGGACTACCATTTTATGGCTCCTTAGATATTATGTGGTTCCATTTGATTAATCAAACTGACATGTTTTAATGCCTATGAAAGCAGCTGTTTAACTTCTGACTCAGTTAATCTCTTAAAATTTTTTGTCTGTTCAAAGAAAATTAATAATGGGATGTTAGTTGATTACCTGAAACTAAATATCAACACAGCTAGACTTATGGATAAACAAACTCATCCTTTTAAGGAATGTACAGGGAATTTTCCCATACTGAGGGTTCTAAAGTCTACAAATGCGACAGAAACAGCCCAGATTCTAGATGGCAACTAACAGTGAGTCACAAATATGTTTACAAAAAGAAAAGGAGTACTAGTGGCACCTGAGAGACTAACCAATTTATTTGAGCATAAGCTTTTGTGAGCTATAGTTCACTTCATCGATGCATCCGATGAAGTGAGCTATAGCTCACGAAAGCTTATGCCCAAATAAATTGGTTAGTCTCTCAGGTGCCACTAGTACTCCTTTTCTTTTTGCAAATACAGACTAACACGGCTGCTACTGTGAAACCTGTCAAATATGTTTACAGTTTGGTTTAGCTTGGTCTCAGACTGGACATTAAATGAAAGCTTGAATTCTTTTCTACATCTGATTAACTGAAGTTTCCAACAAAGTGACCAAAAAAGAAGGTTAGAATGACCACCAGGATATTATAATTATAAATCAGCACATCTTGTGCAAGTCTTTCCTTCCCCCTGTTGAGAAATACAGATGAAATCATCAGTGTAAAATTGGATTAAATGACCCAACATTTGAAATTGAAGGCCAGTGTATTGCTACATTTTGTCAAAGATTCTGATTTTAGATTCATTTTAATATTCACTATAACTATAGAAGATTAAATACTTTGAATAATGAGCCAGGAAGCACTAAGTAAACCAAGAAATGTGTTCTGTAACGTGAACAGGTTAACCTTTTTCTGGTCCCATATTCTGTCTCCTTGAGACCACTTTCCACGTGGATATTTGTTATCTAACATGTACAAGACCATCAGCACAGTATCAAAGTGCTAATGTTGGATACCCTTGTAGAAATTACCCTAGTTTCTGAACCTTTTTATGACAGTGTTTTAAACTACATATATATCCATACCTACCCACACAGCTGTTATATCCAATCTTTCCATAGTTGTGTATGTGACAATGAAAAATTAATCATAAAAGGAAATGGAATGAGAAGTTAGATGAAAAAGATTGAATAGGTCCCATCCACTTCCTCTCCCACCCATAGTATATATTTTTTTGTTTTATTTTAAATGTGCCAAAAAATGGGACTTCTATCACTCACCTTGATAGCACAAAAATAGCTAACTACATTAAAAGTGTCATACAGCCACTGCTCAAAACCCTTCAACAGGTTAATCTTCTACCCTAAAAATTTTAAATGCTCTCGTCTTGACATTAACGCAGCAGCTGCATGTGAAAATTGATGTGGCTGATAGGTCCTTGTGGAATAAAAGCTTGCTCACTCAAACAGAAGAAACTCTAATATCTCAGACCTGTTTATCGATAATCCAGTCTTTACTGCTCATTCCCTCCGATGCCAAATTCCTGACTAGATCATGGAACAGAAACTCAATGACCCAGAAATAATTTGACAAACTTATTTCACTGGGATTTTTTTACCCCATTAAACTCACCCTCCCTCATAATGCTGCTGAAGGCACGGTTAACGTGTTTGAGGCTGGGTAGACTCAGTCTTCCACAATCATATCTAATAGTTTGGATGTTAAAGTAGCACATTAATCCCTTTAGAGAGAGGAGCTATTTTTGACCATTTACTTTTCTTTTCAAAACAAAAAGCCCTCTAAATTAAAAGATTAATCCCTTCACTAAATCAAAGTAGGAGAATATGGATAATAGGAAGACCTTAATACTAAGAATATTTGCTTCTCCAATTAAGAATCAGCAACAAGACTTGATCCTGCTCCCACTGCACTCAATGGCAACACTTCCTTTACTTCAATGCTGCAGAATCAGGATCATAGTCAAGACGGCAAAATCTTTTTTACTGTCAAATGACTCTCAGTCATTCTGATGTTATTTATCAAACTTTTTATCAGTGCAAAAATTAAAGACATGTATTTTCCCCTCAAACTCATTTAATGCTTTTCCTGTTCAATTAATAATCTTTCCTGCAACTCTCCATCAGAAATGCAGAGTGATCTTGGGAATCACATTTTGCAATGTCCATGGGCTGATTCCCACAAAGTCCTCCTGATTCTGAACTCTGCCAATATGACTTCCAGGACTGGATCAGTACTTTTTGCTTTCGGACTAAGTCAAATATATTTTCCCATCTTCCTTACCAAGAGGAAGAAATGAACTACATTATTGTACCGCCTCAGGACACTACTACTCTGAAATGTACTTGAGTCTTTAGCAATATTCATTTTAAGAACAGCAAATTAGTCCTTTAAGCATTCAACCCCCACTGGATTACCTCAGAACCAAATGGTGGAACTTACCAGAAGCATTGCAGAGGTTCCATTTGGCCTGGATAAATGGATAGACATTTCAGGGAACATCCTATCAATGCGGCTGATCACATCATCAACATACCTACCAAACAAAACAAAAAACCCAAAAATTTTAGAAGTCTATTTATGCCACATATGCACCAATGAAAATAATCACAAACAGATTGTGGTACAGTTTTCAAAATCCATCTTGACAAACCATCCAATAGGTAACAAGCCAGAAGTTTTATTCCAGCCAATGCGTGCAAGGAATGGTGAGGAAAGGAAGAAGAGGTGGATGGCTGATTCCCTCCCCTCTTCCTAATTAGCTACTGCATTTCCAAAGGTGAGAGAATTCCTCCTACTACAGAGCACCTGAAATCAGTAGACTCCCTCCATACCTTCATGGCAAAACTCCTCTAGAATTTTCAAGCATTTCTACGGCTGTGCTCCCAAAATACTTTTAAAGCACTTTTCTGTCATACCACTTGCCATCAGTTACTGGTCAAGGATTGTTCCATGACATTATATAAACTGACTTCGTATTACATTTGTAATAATCACTAATTCAGATATCATCCTTCCAACTCATCAGTCAGAGTTGGGTGCATGCTATAAGTTTTTTACATTTCATTCAACCATCTCTGACACACACCAGCAAAGCTGAATGCGAGAAGAGCAGCAAACTGGAAGATCACTTTGGAGCAATACGAAATGCACACAAAATGCTCACAAATGCAACCTTTGAATAATATGGTAGAATGCAATAGGAAACAGAAGTTCAGCACTGAAATTCTAGCAATGTGATCTCATTGAACTCCATTCATACCAATGACAGCTGTCAGGTTTCAGAGTAACAGCCGTGTTAGTCTGTATTCGCAAAAAGAAAAGGAGGACTTGTGGCACCTTAGAGACTAACCAATTTATTTGAGCATGAGCTTTCGTGAGCTACAGCATCGGATGCATCCGATGAAGTGAGCTGTAGCTCACGAAAGCTCATGCTCAAATAAATTGGTTAGTCTCTAAGGTGCCACAAGTCCTCCTTTTCTTTTTGCGAATGACAGCTGTGTTTCCTTAGTAACTAACATACTTCAAAGAGTCACACACGTTTAATATATTGTGGTAAACAAGGCAACCCAATGTGAAAGCAGAGAGAGGAGCAATAAAGAAATAATTCTAAACTAGATGAGAATAAGTGATTTTTTTCAAAAAATCACTTCACTCTGGCAAAATTATATTGAATATGTGACAACATGTGGGAGCATGAGGTGCCATAAAGTTTATATTGCCTCTTGTTTGAGAAGACCTACATAATTCATTCGTGGCTTTACAATGCCAGATTAATATAGCTATTCTGAAGTGTTGGTCCTAAAGATTTTATAGCACCCCACCTACATACACTATTTCAGAAAGCAAACCTTTTGTACTTCATGGAATTTAAATTATAAACACCTCAGGAAGGAACTTGTACTTTTTGTCTGCAAGGCACTATGCACACTTATGGTGAATTAAGTAATAATTATTGATAATAAAGATAATATTGCAACCTAACTCCACACTGAAATAATGATGCACAAGTACTATCGTTATAAAGATGAATGCAAACACATATTAAAAATACTCATGAAAATAGTTACTGCTCATGAGTAAAGTCAAAGTTTAGAACCATAACATGAACGTTAAAAATATACATATACGTTCAAAATACAATATCATTTAGACTATTTTGTGTACTAATAACTTTAAAGTATATTTGTAAAAATGAACTGAAATATTTTAAAAAAAATCACTTTCGTAACCATCAAGTTGCTTTAAAAAAGTTTTTCAGAGTTCTCATACCCCCATGTTGACTGTTTTTATTTTTGCAATGGTTGAGCAAATTTATTTTTGATTTTTAAAAAAATTAGTGTTTTAAAACTAATTCAAATATCTTTTTATATGTACCACAACTCAAAAAAGTTTGAAACAGAAGTCTGAGACCATTATTACTAAGTAACAGCCTGGAGGGATTTTTTATATCAAAGTTATAAGCCACTGACAACAAGGGTTTATAGAAAAGCTTAACTCTAGTGGTGTGAACTGTGCCACTGGAATAATAAAAACCCACCATAAAATCTTTGTATTCTGAAAAAGTTAACAAAACCTTTTCAAAGCAGAAAAATACAGGGCATGCTCTCTGGCTCCTTAAGGACAGGATCAGATGGGGTGCTAGTGGGTTGCTGCCAAATGCATCTATAAACAGCATGACTTGCTGAGCTACAAATGGAAGAAGGTATACGTGGACATGTTTTCATGTTAGCACTCACTTAGGCTTTGAAAAGAGTTTTCAGAATATTAACTAACCACCACAAAAGTGAAAGTAAAACATTTCTGCATCTAAAAACTATTTCTCTCGTGGAATTATTTGAACTGTTTAAGGAGGATAAGCAATTTTGAGATTTTGCTTTTTAAACTATGTTTTAAATTATTCTTTTTAGTCTTATTTGTTTAAAAAACCCAAAGAAGTCTTTTCACTGGGGACATTTAAGCTTTGCTTGCTATCTTGCAGTTAACCCAAATTCACTGCTGGGCATCATCAGTAAGTTAGTGGAGTTGTACCTGCTCATGCAATTGGTGAACTCGACCCTCTTATTACAAGTAAAGAAGGGAACTACTGTAACATTTTAACGTAAAAAACTGCTCCATCCTTCCTGTTACAAGGGGGAAGAGGGAAACTAATGGTTTTTATCCATGCAAATGAAATTGATAGTGGAGTCAGAATCAGTGAAAGCAAGGAACATCTTCCTTAAAATGGTGAAAGAGGAGAAATGCATCACAAAACTCCAAGATAAATAGTATACATATCAATGATATGGATCACTGTCACTTTAAACTTTCCTACATCTGATATGTTTCTATTCTAAGCATATGTCTGTGTGACTTGAATCCAGTTACTCCAGACTCTGCAAAAAGCAAATTCAGCTGTCACTTGTGTGTGAAAAAAGAGGTCATTGCTAACCATATGCTAATTAAGAAACATGGAGTTTCTCCTTAACAGATCCGCAATCAATACACATCATAGCCTTGGACACAACAATGCAAATTATTGCAGATTTAAATAAAAAGCTGTGGCAACAGATTTTGGAGTTTCAGGTGATAATTAAAATTGAATGAAAAATGAATGTTTAGAAGTATTATGCCACTTGTCTGGCATATATAAAGCCAGGCTCACACCAACATTGACATGTTCTGTATTTTACTATGTAAGGAAAGTTAAAATAATGCTAAATCTTATATCTATACTAGAAAAGTTAGGTTTTTCTTTGTTTTTTAAGGACAGATCCAAATCATAACTAGTCTCTTTAGAATACAACACCACAGTGGTTTGCATTAAAAAGAAGCAATTATTTTACTGTGCTATTATAGCTTACCATGTCATCATATTCCAGATATAGGAAGCTGTCCCAGTTTATGAAATAGTGAATGTACATTAAGATAAATGTTGCCTATTAAATGTATTCTCCCAAACACCACTTGAAACCTCTATATTACACTTAGAAAAGGTGAAAACTGAATACACATCAACGCTTGCAATCCACAATCTGATAGGAAAGGTCAGAGGATGGATTAAAAAATGACATTTTAAATATCAGACTTTATAAAATTTAAATACCTTTCCTTAAAAAAAATCTGTTTAAAGTTAAATTTGAAATTACCACAATCAGCATTAAGGCCTAAACTTCCCAGAACCTATTAACATCATTTAAATAAATAAAAGCACTGCATCAATGGGTATGTCTACACGGCAGTTTGGCACCCGCGGCTGGCCTGTGCCAGCTGACTTGGGCTTGCAGTGTTTGGGCTGCGGGGCTGTTTAATTGCAATGTAGACATTACGGCTTGGGCTGCAGCCCGAGCTCTGGCACCTTCCCACCTCACAGGGTCCTAGAGCCTGCGCTGCAGCCAAAGCTCAGACATCTACACTGCAGTTAAACAGCCCTGCAGCCCAAACCCTGTGAGCCTGAGTCAGCTGGCACAGGACAGCAACAGGATTTGTAATTGAGGCCTCCTCAAATTCTAATGAGTTAAAGAGCGGCTTCTTTTTTAATAAGATATATAATCAGGGGAAAACATCTTCCTTTTGAGATCTACTCAAACTATCTAAATTTGTCACAATGCCATGTACTGCATTAAGAATGCATATTATTTTCAGTCTTTAGAATTGAGCAAATGGAAGTATTTTCAATTTCAATTGTCCAGAAAAGGTTTTGCCTTAATTATATTTGGGTTCAGTTTAGATAGCAGGTGCAGAAACAACATTTTCTTCATTTGCATTAATTCGTTCAAATTTAAGAAAATCGATTGGGTGTTGAGAAAGCAGGAAATCTTGCTTCCTCTTCCAATCTATGAATAAAAACAGGCAGGAGAGGATGAGCTCTACTCAATTTAAAAACTTGAGGGGCATGGGGACAGATTTTCAAATGCATTAGGCACTTAAAGATGCAGATAGGCACCTGGTAGGGTTTTCAAATGTTCTCAAGCAGAGGTTAGGCACCTATTCCCATTGATTTCAAGGGGAGTTAGGTGCCTAACCTGTGTAGGAGCTTTTGAAAAATCCCACTAGGCACCTGTCTGCATCTTTAGGTGCTAAAATACCTTTGAAAATCTGGTCAATGGCAACCAAAATTAATTGACTAACTATGGTTAATTGACTAACGATGGTCAATATTTTCTTTGTTTGAGGAATCCATTTTAAATCCAAAATGTACTTTGATAAGCTTTTTCCCCTTATGTATTAGCACATTTAAAGTAGTTTTATTTAACTAATAAAAGCAGTTTTAAAATGCAGTTTTTGTATATTTTTTAATTAATTCCCATTTCCATCTAAATGTAGCTTGACACAAATCCCAACTAAAAAATTATCTAGTAAATAAAAAATACACCATTCACCATTTTCTAACATAATTAAAAATGTAAGAGTCAAGAATTTGAATAAATGCAGGTTATTAAGTTATATAATTGCTTAAATAAATATGTATGGATATACTATTTCTGGTTAGCAAACAGTAGTATCCAATTTAGTGTAAAGGATATATTTGGTTACAAATCAACGTTTTAATGGTTACCAACCAATAAGAACAAATCTTTCTTTAGGAAAATATCTAAGTACAAAAGTCAAAATAAGATATTATTTAAATCAAGGTTCCCTGATTGCTGATTTAAATCATGATTCAAACTATTAAAATCACTGATTTAAACCAATCCAACTCGAAAGGCCACTTTTCCATGTTGTTTGTTTATTAAAAGACCATTCAAACACAACACTATATGAACCTGTATATACTGTACGCTTCTCCAAGTTCTCAGGTGTAACTGCTCCTAGGGGTCTCTTACCCCAAACTAAGTCTTTGCACTCCAGACTTGTCCGCCTCAATAGTTCCTTCCTTTGGGACTTACTCTATCCTACTTCCTCAGCTAAGGAGCTACTCCCACCTTTCTTATATTCTACTCTGTCCTGCAGAGGTATTGAATTAGTCTAGAGTTTGAGTTCCCTGCTTCCCACTTCTATAAGGTTAAAGCAGAAGATATTCAACCATTTCTTCATCTCGAGGCCCTACTCTTATACTATTGCCAACAAAGACCCTATACCAAATTCCACACATTCTTATTGTGGGTATGGTATTTAAGCACAGAAAAATATTTGTGGAGTCTATTTTACAAAGCACCATACCACTGATCAAAGGAAAGTCAAAGCTAGCACTAGTAGGATTCCAGAAGACTAGGCAAATGCATTGTCAGTGAACAAGAAGAAAGCTATCTACAAATATTTTATTTTCCAGAATGGAGGCACTGGACAAGGAGATGAACTCTCTTTATGTCCCACTATCCAAGCTCAAGGCTCTCATGCAGAATCATTAAATATGTAATAGGCAAATGGCAAGGGAGGCTGGCCTAGATATACTATTCCATCATTCTTCTATCTCTTTTCCACAGCCTGGATATCATGCTTGTTCTAATTTCCATTGCATTCAGATACCATGTCATGGACACAGATTTGGTATGTGTCAATAACTGATATTTTATAAAGAGCAGAAAATATTGGCGAGAGATTTATTATGGAAAAAAATACATCCTGAATCTTTAAGAGGCAGTAAATTGGTTTAAAAGAGAATGCCTTTGGTTAAGACAATCAGCCAGAATTGTGAGTCAGGCAGAGGGATGGAAGGCAAATGACATGTGGAGAATCTGCTATTGTATCAATAAACCATCTGATAAATATATGAAAAGGAAGAAAAATAGAGAACAGCCCTCTGCCCCTCTAAATAGTTCCTCCCTGCACCCCCATTTAGGAAAACGGACAAAAGAGTGAACAACATTAAATCATACTATCTGCATGTACACCACATGATGACGATTTCTTGAGTGAGTCTGATCTGAAAAGCCAGGTCTACCAAAAGTAAAGTAGGGCTGTCCATTAATCGCAGTTAACTCACGCGACTAACTCAAAAAAAAAATAATCACACTGTTAAACATTAAAATACCAATTGAAACTTATTAAATATTTTTGGATATTTTTCTACATTTTCAAATACATTGATTTCAATTACAACGCAGAATACAAAGAGTACATTGCTGACTTTATATTATTATTTTTATTACAAATATTTGCTCTGTAAAACTGATAAACAAAAGAAACAGTATTTTTCAGTTCACCTCATACAAGTACTGTAGTGCAATCTCTTTATCATGAAATGCAACTTACAAATGTAGATTTTTTTTTATTACATAACTCCACTCAAAAACAAAACAATGCAAAACTTCAGAGTCTACAAGTCCACTCAGTCCTACTTCTCATTCAGCCAGTCACTAAGATAAATAAGTTTGTTTATAATTTCAGGAGATAATGCTGCCCACTTCTCATTTACTATGTCACCAGAAAGTGAGAACAGGCATTCACATGGGACTTTTGTAGCTGGCTTTGCAAGGTATCTACGTGCCAGATATGCTAAACATTCATATGCCCATGCTTTGGCCACCATTCCACTGGAGATGCTTCCATGCTGATGACACTCGTTAAAAAAATAGTACATTAATTAAATTTGTGACTGAACTCCTTGGGGGAGAATTGTATGTCTCCGGTTCTATTTTACTTGTATTCTGCCATATATTTCACAATATAGTAGTCTCGGATGATGACTCAGCACATGTTCATTTTAAGAACACTGTCGCTGCAGATTTGACAAAACACAAAGAAGGTACCAATGTGAGATTTCTAAAGACAGTTACAGCACGGGACCCAACGTTTAAGAATCTGAAGTGCCTTCCAAAATCTGAGAGGAACGAGGTGTTAGGGGGCTTATTCCTTCACCCACTTACTTCCCTAGTCCTTCTCGCATGAACAGAGAGCAACAATACCCAAAGTCCAAAGGTGCAAACAATTCAATGTTTATTGGGGTGAACTTCCAGCAAGCATGATTCCAGTTTCCTTCCTTAGTGTCCCCCTTCCCAGCTCTGACACCACAGAGGCTTACCTATGTCCCTGTTCCCATTTCCCCCTTTAGCAAAACATGATTCCAATTTCCCCACCCCCATTCCCTGTTCCATGTCCCCCACCCACACACCCACCTACTTCCTGATTGACTGCAGACTATATAGTAAAACTTGAGTTCTGCTTAGCTGTACCTTAACCAATCATTTTCCTGAAATTTAACTAACCAATCCTAACATATTGTAACATGATTATGTAACCAATTATATCCCACCACCTTAATTAGTTTACACCCAGCAAAATTAATTATACAGCGGACAGGAACAATCACAGAACCAGAGAGAGATTATACAGACAAACAATAGCAAAGTGGGAACTATAATCACAAAACAATACAGAAGTGAGGATTTCACACCCCAGCTATTGATAAGTGAGTTCTTGTCAGACAGGATGCTATCAAACTAAGTTTCCTTTTACATTTTCTAGGCACTTCCCTTTCTCTGGAGGCGATGGGCATTATCAGGACAGGATTGTATTCCTAACAGCCCAATAGCACCTTATTTCAATGTGACTAGTTTGGGATGTGAGGAGGTGACTGGTCGCTTCCCAGCTTATGGCTGCCTCTATTGCTTAGCCAAAGGCCTTAGCCTAAGCACAGGGCCTCAGACTGTCACAGTAAGAGAAGGACCTTACACTGGCAGACAGTGATTTTGATTCTCTCTTTTATACCTCTATAAGTAGCTAAGTAATAAGAATACACCTAAATTCTTAGAGTATAGGCCTTTACAGACAGGCCTGAATATCTATATCCTAACACGAGGTGTGGAGCATGCTTTCAGAAGTCTTAAAAGAGCAACACTCTGATGAGGAAACTATAGAGCCCAAACCACAAAAAAAGAAAATCAACCTTCTGCTGGTGGCATTTGACTAGGATGATGAAAATGAATATGCGTTGGTCCGCCCTGCTTTGGATTGTTATTGAGCAGAACCCATCATCAGCATGGACGCATGTCTTCTGGAATGGTGGTTGAAGCATGAAGGGACATATGACTCTTTAGCATATCTGGCATATAAATATCTTGCAAAGCCAGCTACAAGTGCCATGCGAACACCTGTTCTCGCTTTCAGGCGACTTTGTGAACAAGAAGCGGGCAGCATTATCTCCCGAAAATGTAAACAAACTTGTTTGTCTGAGTGATTGGCTGAACAAGAAATAGGACTTAGTGGACTTGTAGGCTCTAAAGTTTTATATTGTTTTATTTTATGTATTAAAAAACTGCATTCAAATTCTACATTTGAAGTTCAACTTTTATGATAAACAGATTGCACTACAGTACTTGTATTAGTGAATTGAAAAATACTATTTCTTTTATTTTTTAAAGTACAAATATTTGAAATAAAAATAAATATGAAGTAAGTGCTGTAGAGAAGTCTAATTCTACTTTTGTGACTGCTATCGTACCAATTCTCAGATCAGAAGGGAAGTATTCCAATATACTTATTATGTTTCTCAACTTTCTCCAGTTTACAGATTTGAAAGCTTCAAGTGCTGATAAACATTGGTTAGAGTAAGTGCTTGAGAAAAATACAAGAGGGAATAGTGGAAAGGAGAAAAAATTATTTGAAATATATTTGATGAAAAATTGGGCATCTTTCAATACAAGGGAAGAGGTCAGAAAATCTGGCGCTTTTGTCACATCGCAGACACAAAAGAAAAACAGACCAACAGGATTTTTAATTTTTAAATCTTATCAAATCTAATGCACCAGTTGGTCAAAATGGTGGATTTTCTAATGAAGCTGTAACAACAGCTTTTAAACCCTGTTCCCACACCCTAGAAGTTCTCTTTTGGCTTTAAATCAGATTCCCTACCACATACACATTGTATCATGTTTATCTCCACATTGGCTTTAGATATATCTTCCTGCTCCTTACACTGCACTTGTCCTTCTTCCTCTTCCCCTACTATCCCACTCTTCTCAACACTTCTGCACTTCATTCAAACTTAGCTTTTTCATCCAAGAATAAAGCTGATTTGTTTCTCCATTTAATTTATAAATGGGCCAAATCAGACATATGCTGAAATCAATGGGAACTTCAAGTTCCCAGCATATCTCAGGATCATGTCTTGAACTGAGAGCAGTGTGGGACTCCAAACTTCACAACAAAAGGATATTATTCTTTACAAGAATATCTTCAATGGAAAATCCATACTCTAACTGGCGAATACTTATTATTCATTAACATGCATTTAAACATGCAGTAAAATTTGGCAAACAAAATTAGATCTGACTTGGAGTGCTGTGCCCAGATCATCATTATTGCTGGCTGTTTTGTAATACTGTTTTCAGGTGGTAGAATAGTTTTCCCATAAACAAGTGCTATATTAACAATCGGTGAAATCAAAGACAACCATCTACTTCATAAACATTAGCAGAGACTCCAAAGTTAATTCTAAATGCTATAATCTTTTTGTTTTGTTATAAAAATTCATAAAAATCAGCTCTGGAAAGGGAAAGCAGAGAGTCAAAGTTCTTTGAAAACCTCCCAGTAGTGTTGCCAATAAGCATATAAAAATCATCTAGCCTATATTAGAAGAGCAATGCCTGGAACAGACAGTAGACACTTCTGAAGCTGTGCCATATGTTATCGCCAAGCCAGTTACAAAATGCTGTTTCTAATACACTAATTAGTTCTGCAGAACACTCAGATACAGTTGTTTGCTAAAAAGATCAGGTTTACAACGTAGGAGTAATTCAGAAGCCAGCTTTGCAGCCACGGCTCCGATAATGCTCTTTGATTCCCTCCTAGCTACCCCACTTCCCCAAAAAGAGAGTAAAAGGGACAAGTAATTCATTATAAAAGCCTTTCAATTCTACATTGGACAGATGGCTTAGTTTTCTAACATGACCTCTTTTTTTTTTTACTGGATTAGATCCAGTGATCCAATGTTAGCGTGATGTTTAGCAGCTCAGGCAAGATTTAAATAGCATTTATCCCACATAGCGTTTAAGATGCATGCTATTCTTTTTTTCCACTCAATACAAAAATCTAAACATTAAAAATGTTTGTATTGATAATCACTGTTTTGAGGTTGTGGCTGGGACCGAGGGAGAAGGGAGGGAGAACAAATATTACCCAAAACATATTAGGAAAAGAAAAGATACATTTGTAAGACTTGTTAAACTCTGAATATCGCTCCACTCCTGCCCAGACAACAGGGTTTAATCATACTTGTAGAGTGGGTGGAAAACTCTTATGCATGGGATAAACAAACTGTGCTGCTGTCCTGCTAGAACAGTGATTCAGGGTGTTCTGGAGAGCAGGAGAGGAAACTCTCCCAAAATAACCACTTGTGTACTAAAGCAACTTTTTTCTTGTTTGCTTAAATTAATTTATTCTTCCAGGTCCTGTTTTTTCATTGATGAAACGTAGTCTAAGTTATATCTTACCAGGCTTCTTTCTCTAAGTCTTTCTTCAGCACTAGTTTTGGTTCCTTTTACTCAGGTTAATCAAACCAGAGTCAGCTTTCAGGCTGAGTAATAACTCAGTGTATCACAAATCACAGCATCTCTTTAGAGCTGTGGGTCAGTATTTATCCAAATAGCTTATACAGCAGCAGGCACCAGATTCTGGTTCATTCAGGGTGCTAGAGATGCTTGATCTCAGACCAGACCAGACCAGAGCTAAACCTTCTGCTCTGGACCTCCTGTAATACTTCTCGTAATGCAATCTATGGGGTTGTGGTAGGACAAGATGTCGATGCCTTTTAAAAAAAAACACACCTGAAAACAGATGGACTCTCTTCTTGGGTCAAGTTCTAAGGCTATCTTGAAGTTTCTCCCTAGATGCCATCAAATCCACAATTAACAATGTACCCCTCTGCCTATCACTTCAAATCTTAATTGAAATTGGTGAGTCCTGCTCCTCTTTCAATTCTGTGAATAAGCCAGTGTTCTTATAAATCATCCAGCTATTGTTATATTCTACCCACACAGCACTCTACATGCTTTGAGCGTGGCTGTCCTTTTGGTGCCTTCTTACTCCTTATATATAAGTGGTAATTATGTCAACAATAAATCAGCTCATTATAATGTTCACTCTTCTTGTATGTTATACCCCTTCCTCCACCTTGCATCTGTCCTGTCTATTTAAATTGTAAACTCTTCAGGGCAAAGACCACCTATACTGCCCAACATAAAATGAGCCCTGTTTTGGCTGGTACTTAATCATGTTTATTGCAGTATTGCCTAACAACAACAACAGAATAAGATTTCACACCCACAAATCATCCTGATTAGCAGATATCCTGGTAAACCAAAAGGTTAGTGAAAAATCACCATTATGTTTACAACACTGCCGCTTCACAAAGAATTTGACATGGAGTAATTCTCGAGGAGACAAGAGAGATACACAACAGGAATAAATCTGGCAAATGCTGTGGTCATGAGCACTATTAATATTCAGTTTGACATTCAAAACACTGTAGTGGACCAGCAGATTCCAAAGAGAGTCACAATCCTCCACAGCAGAGCAACAATGTAAAATAGCAGAAGCCTGTAAGTTGTTAGCATCTGTGCCCTCTGCTCTATTATCTACAGTGGCTGAAAATTAAACTATTCACTTTGACCTATAAAGGCCTAAAAATGTTTGGGATCTGGACACCTCAGAGACTGCCTCCATCTTCCAGGATGGGGGCATTTTCACCTCAAGGGTCCATAACTCTGGAACTTAGATCCCCATCCCTGTCTGATTTAGCCTGGATTTACTGGCTTTCAATCTATGCCGTAAGGCTTGTTTATTTTTTCAGTCTTTTTCTGATGAGTGGGCTCACTAAGGAATAAGTTAGTTGAGGAAATGAACATCTTATTTATGGTGAATTAGATATTTAGTGGACATTCATTCAATAGAATTCTATATTGATTTTTTTAAAGTAAATATATAATAATCTATACTTTGCTATAGGTACTTTTATTAAATCTAGACAAGTACACAATGAAGTTCAGAATAATAGTTTTAAGGTAAAACTAAATAAGTATTCATAAGAACCCACTGGAGTTTTTAAGTATATTCTACCCATTTTCCAACTGCTTTCATCCAAAAGCAACTGAAGAATAGTTTGAGAGTATTAGCAACAGATTTTAAATGGATTGGCCTGATCCTGCAAACCAAACACAGTGCTCGCTACCATAAGTAGTCACTAGACTTCAGACTAACAGTAAGCACTGCACCCAGGTAGTAAACGTATGTGATTTAAGGTTACTGATAGTGGTGGAGTTTTAATTATTACCACTCTGATAAAGAGAATAAGCAGATGTCAGGCATTATGTGTACTGAAGATAGTACTAAAAATAGGAAAACCACAGTTCTAGTGTAATTTTTATACTAATATAATTTATTAATCTTGGGGTGAAAATTATAATTTAATTCCACAGCTATCTGCTGCGCAAGCCTTTGCACATAGCAAATTCAGCTCCATAGCAGACTTTCCAGCAGTACCCATTAACAATAATTATTAAACCAGTGATCTCTGCCAGTTCTCATGAAATGACACTGCATGCTCAGATGGGCAGTGGAGAGCGCCTGAAGGGAGATTCAATAAATTCTCACATTGAGAAAGCAACCAGATTTGAAACATTCAATTAGACAGCTGGCATGAGCAGAGGATTCGTGCTTTGAAGATGGAAACACACCTCAGTCCCTTTCCCAAAATTCCAGAAGTTTTTGGCTCTCATCAAAATCTCAATGTCTCTAAAATCCACCCTTCATTTTCTGACTCTTGATAAAATCCATTAGTATGCCTTGATCATCCTTCATTTCAGCTACTGTAACCTCCTTGCTTCTCTCCTCTTCATTGTTCAGCCTCCTCCAGCTGCTTCAATGCCATCTTCCCCTTTTCTGAATCCCTTCTCTGGGTTCCTTCTCTTTTTCCACATCTTCATTCTCAGAGCAACTCAAGGCTGCTCCTGCCTACATTTCAGCTTGTTTCGAACTATTCCCCCTCTCACACTGCCTAATTCTTTCACTACTCCCTTAAGACTCTAATTCTTGCTGCACCATAGAGGAAAACTGCATTTCTCTCAGGCAGCCAACCCAAGCACATTATTAAGTGTCTCTCAAGGAGGACAGGCAGATCATCTGGAGAGACAAACACAATTTTTTCCCTATGTCAAAAGGATGATTGTGCTGTCTATGATGTCCTGAGGAATCAAGGGAGCAAACTCTGGTCAACCAAACTCCAAGGTCTGGTTGGTACTTAAAAGTTTAACTGTTAAAAGTTTTCCGTTAGGAATGTGAATTTTTATTTTATTTTAATTTTACTAAAATAATTAATCTATTAAAAGTCCTAGTGTGAACACATTGACTTATACCAGTATAAGTTATTCCCCATCCCTTACAGAAGTAGGTATATGGTATAAAGCACTTTTACACCAACATAACCAAATCCTCACTGGACGGTGTACTGCTTTAACTGTACAAGTATAGATAAAGTAGTACAACTTTCTATACAGTGTAGACAAGCCCCAATGCAACACATGAACACCAGAACATTCACCCATGCCAGGAACTCCTTGCCGGATCAAAGCCCAAACTGAACTGCAAATTTAAGATGCAGCCATCTTTTCATTTATATCTCTTCCCATAGAGCAAGCTCTGAAGAATTTTGCGTAGGTGAACCACACACCACTGAGAATTCTCACTTATTTTTCTTTTACTTTCCCAAGATGATGTTTCTGAAGGCCTGAAAGGGGGGGGGGGGGGAAATGACAGGGCAAATTCAAAAGAAATCTTTTCTGCAGATTTACTTTCAGGCTTACCTGGCAATATCACCCTCAGGTAAGTAATTTATAAAATACAACAGTGACGTCAAAAGCACTTTAAAAAAATGCAGCAAAGACCTGCAAATTTCAAATAGCTGAACCAGCATGCATCTAAAAAGTCAACAGGCTAAACTCCAAACTCTAAGGGGTATGAGTTTTTAATTGTTTCGCTTAGTTTATTTTAGACTCTACACTGGTAGTGATAGGTAGTGATATTTTGGTTGTTAAGGAAAAGATAGTTATGTAACTGTAAGGAAACTGTTGTTCTTTGGAATGTAGGTGCAGATGTATATTCCGCTCAGGTGCGCGCACCCAGCGCACTAAAGACACAGAATTTTTAACTAACAGTACCCATAGGGGTGGTGCTTGAGCTCTGTGGCCTTAGCCCCTCCCCGGCTACATAAAGGAAGTGCTGGCCTTACTTCTCTCAATTCCTTTGCACAGAAATCCAAGGCCAAAGACTCCAGTACAGTGGGAGGGTAGTTGATTACATGTCGGCACCAAAATCTTGAACAACAGTTAAGTAGTACAGATATATAACCATCTTTTCTTTTTTGAGTGGTTGGAGATGTGTATTCCACCCAGATGACTCCCAAGCATTTTCGGTAGATGGTGAGGCTTGGAGTCTATTTAAACAGTGACTGCACAACAGCCTTCCCAAAGTTCATGTCTGATCTAGGTGCCATGGTAATAGCATGTCTAGCAAAAGTATGTATGGAAGACCATGGAAGCCAAAATTGAGACATTGCTGAGAAATGTGATCGATCATCGCTAAAACTTATGCTCTTGTCAAATGGGCCTGTAATGACTGTGGGGGCATCATCTGAACTACCACATAAGCTGTGGTAATATAGGAAGTTATCCACCTGGAGATCATTTGAGTAGAGACTGGCTAACCTTTCATCCGATCCACACAGCAGACAAAAGTCAACAAGATGAACAAAATGGTTTAGTCCTCTCCAAGTAGACTGCCAAGCACTACCTCACATCTCAGGTATGGAGATGTTGCTAATACACATTTGTGTATAACTCAGGAAAAAATATAGGTAAGTAAATAAATTGGTGAAACTATGACACTACCTTAGACAAGAACTTTGGATGTAGCCTAAAGGACACCTTGTCTTTGAAATAACTGAATATAAGGAGATTCTGCCATTAAGGTCTGTAATTTGCTGATTCTTCTTGCAGATGTTCTAGCCACCAGAAAGGCTCTCTTCTGGGAAAGGAGAGACAACAAGCAGGTTGCTATCAACTTAAACAGAGGACCCATAAGGGCAGACAGCAAAGTATGACACCATTTCCTACACCGGTGAACAGAGGCAAACAATACCCTTCAGAAATGGAGTTTGAGAAAACCGACTTTCCTTGGATAGGAATATGGAAATCTGAGATCATCGCCAAGTGAACTCTCAAGAAGCTAAGAGCTAGGCCCAGGACTAAGTGTAGCAGGCAGTCCAAACTATCCTGAACACAAGCCAATATGGGTTGAAATCCCTTTGATATTGCCCAAATCAAAAAACACTTCCACTTAGCCAAATAAATGCCTAGTACATGTCTTTCTACTATTTAGCAGGACTTTCCAAACTGCTTCTGAAAATTGCCCTTCCTCTTCATTTAGCCATGATCCATCCATTCTACGAAGTGTAGATTGCCCGGTGTAGGACAGACAACCTGGCCATGGGCTAAATCAGCATGTTGGGCAGGAGAGGAAGAGTCTTGGGAGGCTGAGCCGACAGTCTGAGAACCTGCTTTGGCCAGGCCAGTACAATAAGAATCAGCTTGGCATATTCTATCTTGATTTTGAGGATATCTGATGAATCAGAGGACATGGGGAAAAGGTATACATCAGGTCCACTCTCCAGTTCAGAGAGAAAACATTGGATATGGAACCTGGACTAAGCCCCACTCGGGAACAAAACTGACATTTCTTGTTGTCCTTTGGGCCAAGAAGTTTAATGGAAGGAATGCCCTGTTCCCTGAAAATGGACCTCACTACACCGCTCTTCAGGGACCACTCATGGTTGTCTGAGAAAATCCTACCAGCCAGCTGGTTTTGAGAGTCCAGTAAATGTGCTGTTGTGGACATGATGTCTTCCTGGCTCCAGAAGTGCAGGCCTTCACTGCTTCCTGACAAACTGATTGGAGCAGGTTCCTCCCTGCTTGTTCACATAATACATTATGGTGGTATCGTCCATGAGTGTGTGAACAATTGCTTTCTGAAGCTGATCCCAAAAGGCCCAACATGCATTATATACTACCTGAAGATCCAGCATATTGACAAGATAGCACGCCTTCTGCTCTGATCACAAACTTTGAATCTTTAACATCCCTAGATGTGCTCCTCAACCTATTGTGGAAGCATTGTGACTACTGTTTGGCTCCATGGAAGATGGGTACAATGAATCCCCTCGTACGCACTGTTCTGATCTGTCCACCAGTGCAGCGAGTCCAATATTTTTGGGGGTACTCAAATAAGTCTGTCCAATGAATGGGAACTGGGGCAACAGACCAACCTCCACAACTGAAGATGCTACCTCACATGCTACATCACGTAAGCCGACACGGCCATATGGCCCAGTAGTCTCAGGCATGCTGCTGCTGTTGTTGCTGACTGTGAAAAGACACATTTTCACGGCTGGTGTGAAAAAAAAGCACAGGTGCTCACAAGTCCTTAAAATGAATAACATCTCATCTGTTTTATCAGGAAAAAAAACTGGCCACACTTTGCTGGATATCTGGCACTATTACAGAGTTCTGCAACCACAAGGGCCTTCTGTTCATAACCGCTGATGGCAGAATTCTGCCATCTGCATCAGCTATGTCCAGTGCCGACTGAAAAGACATCATGGAGACCATACGCTTTCTGTAATAAATGCCCTAAACTCCTCTTTAGAGGATTCCAGCAACTTGTCATTGAATTTGGCTATTGAATCCCAATTCACAAAATTATACTTAGACAGTGGAGTTTGCTGGTTTGCAATGCAATTCTGCAAGGAGGTGGTCAAATATATTTTCCTGACCATGAGATTCGACATCTTTGCTTCCTTGGCCTTCGGCATAGTCTTGAACCTCCCTTGTTTGACCTCTCTTTGGCTGCTGTCAGGATAAGCGAGTTAGGGGCAGGACATGAATAGAAACGCAACTCCTGCACAGTAACATAAAACTTGTCCATACACTTTGCCATAGGTGTCAAAGAAGCTGGAGTATTCCACAGCAGTGCTTCATTTATGGGGAGAGCGACTCTTCCCAGGATCAAAGACTGAAGAGTGTTCACGAATATGCACGTTCCCTTGCACAAAATGAGCCTGCATATGCAAGGCGCTGAAGCCATTTTTCTGAGAGGATCTTTATGCTCCTTAAAATCTCCAGGCACTGGGGAGAAAGACTCCGGCACTGCCTAGTCATCTGGTGATGAGGACAAAGGAAGATGAACCACTGGAACCTCTTGCTGCAGTACTGATATCTGTATATACCTGTTCAGTGTGCTCATGCTCCAAAGGAGCTACCTCTGCTTGAGTTTGCAACAAAATGGCTGAGGAGCCAATACCCCGAGATGGTTGGGTGAAGTGGATGTAGGATCAGGATTTTAAAGAACGACAAACCTCCCCTGGATTCCACGGAGGCCAGTGAGGATAAGGGTATAGCATCAGTTGCCAGCAGGCACTGGACCAAGAGGCCATCTCTACTGTGGAAACAGTACCAATCCTGGTACTAATCGGGGATACAAAGAAGGTTTCAACCACCTTCTCAATGTCTCAAGAACAAAGGTGAGGGGGAGGATGGCTGCCAACTTGATCCCAATGGATCCTCAAAGTCATCCAGATTTCATAGAGAAGCCAACCACCGGAGAAGCGAACAAAAATCCAGCCTCATGCAAAGTTCAATACGTTGGCTGCATTGCCACTGAGGTAGATACCGAAGTCGGTGCCCTGACAACCAGCAAGGATATCATATTCTCACTCGGTACCAACACCGAGGTTGGTACCAATCCTGACAATGTGATCTGCCATGCTGCAGTCACCATTGATGCCAAAGATAGTCACTGTGCTGATGAAACCCTCCTCTCTAGAGGATGACTGGAAAGTTCCTATCTGCCACCACCTCTTGCTCTCTACTTTCTGGTTTTATATTAGATCAGTCTGCCCTTGCCCAGCTGGGCATCATCATTCATCAGACCTCATCTGCCCTGACTCTCCTCTAGGTGCAGCCTCTCATAGGGTTAACTGGCCCTTTTTAACAAGTCAGGCCTTGTGTGGGGTGGACACCTCATCCCACCTGTGAAGAGACTCACAAAAATTAAAAAAGAAAACATCTCAAAAACAGCACTAACCTGAGATTATTGTTGAAAATATAAACACAGATGTCAGGAAATTCAAAGCTATAATTCCCCAGTAATTGTAGCTCACACCTCTACACACGCAAATAAGTGCACATTCATGGCCTCCCTTCAGTCAGACAGACAGACATTTCCTGACATCTGAGCATTCAAATTCTCAGTTATAACATTCTTTAACAGTTGTTTATATTGAATTACCTTGGAGCAGGGAGTTGGGTTTTTTGTTTTTAAATATAAAGCAAAAAGATCCCTGATCACAGCATTAAATAAATCCATAATGCTACCACACAATGTAAGTGATATAATGTAACAATACGTGTAAGTTAGAGAGAAGGACCCTGCAGTAAAATTCATACTGGCGATTTTAATAGTATTGAAACAGTTTTTTTTCTAACTAGCATGGAACCTTCTTCCAGAACTCCTTAGCTCCACAACAGTAATCAAAAGAGGGCTGGGGACATTAGAATGTGTGAATGTACTTAGCAAAATAAGCATGTGTCTATTTTACAGTCATTACTGGATTCTTGTCTAAGCTTGTTTACTAGTCTTTATATGTTTTGTGAAAATTGTCAATAATTCCTTTATACATAGCTTGAAAGGAAAAACAACCCTCCCTAAATGTGCAACATCAGTGGTAATAGGATTTCAGAATGAATACTTCACAGCACACAAACTCATTGTGTAAACTCTCCATCTGTTTGTAAAAGTAGAACTTACTTTACAATCTAACAATAAACACTAACAGTAGTCATTTACTCCACCTAAAAATAGACTAAGAATATAATATACCACTGTTTCAGCTACTGTCCTTTAAAACAATTTCAGAGTACAAATGTTAGCTTTTTATATTGAGAACATAAGGGCAAATATTCATAAAGGGCAAATACTCATAAACAAATACATTTATATTGATTTTCCAGCATGAAAATCTTTACTGCAGTTTCTGTTTTACTGAATACCACTGAGCAAACTTCTTACAATGGGTGTCCTGACAGTCCAAAGATCTGATACCAGAACACTAACAGACAATCAAAATACAATCCAATTAGTCAATATTAAGAACCAACCTGAAGTAGCATAACATTCAGAAACTGTAACTTTATCATGGAGATGATGGTTAAACATTTTCTGTAGTTACGACTGCTCAGTTTTATATGTAAAGGACCGCAGAATGGGTTTGATTAGTGTGTGTCGCCCATGGCGACCGGGAGCTCTGGGGATCCCCCTAATGCCCGTGGTGGCTAGGAACGGCAGTGGTCCCTCTTGCCGCCCATGGCGGCTGGAAGCAGTGGGGATCCCTTGCAGCTTCCAGCCGGCACTGGCTGAAGTCACGGAGGTCTTTGGAAGTCACAGATTCCGTGACTTCCGTGACCTCCACGACTAAATCGCAGCCTTACTCAGGAGAAAACTGCAGACATTAAAAATTTCATGACTGTATTCTCTGTAATTGTCACAAAAAGAAAATACCTCAAATTCCTTTTCTCAAAGGCCCTGATCCTGCAATCAGATCCACATAGGCAGGTCCCCTGTGCCAAACAGAGTCCTGATGAAGTCAGTGAGGCTCTGCCCAAGGTGCAACGGTCCAATCCAGCTGGACTGTTTTCAGGACTGGGGCCTAAATCATAACATATCATTTTGGGTCCAAGCTTGTAAAACAAGAATGGCATGAAAAAGGATCTGTATTCTATTGACAGCTCTGCTATGGAAGAACAGCAACAGGAGAAAGTCACCTCACCTCCCTGCTCTGTGCTTCATTTCTCCCTCTGTAAAACAGGAATCATGATAACAACCTGCTTTTGTGACGGGCGTGTAGATCTTTGGATGAAGTATGTTACCTATTATGCATTCTATATCCATTTCAGGTCAGTGAGATTTTACCCTTGGGTAGAAAGACTGATGCATAGCAAGCATACCAAGTTTTCATTGTTATACTTTTTTAATGCATTATACTTGACCACATTATTAGCATTGCTGGAAGAAAGAGAACATAGTGATCATTTATGTTATTCACACAATCCCCCTGAACTTACTGAAGATTCAAAAACCCAGACAGACAAATGGGGGGAGGGAGAATTAGGAATATAATTCCCCAGAGAGTTACTAGCAACATCATAAACCAGGAGAGTAGAGGTTTCACCAGAATCCCAAGACTGAATTTTATTAAATCACAGTGTTGCAGTTTGCTTATTACGGAAGCATAGGCATGTCTCTGGCATCATTTTCTTTTTCAAATAATGTCTTTTACTTTGGTGGATTAAATCAAACTCTGATCACATGCACATAGTATTCTGTAGATTACATGCATTCTTTCAACTATTATAAATTTAATGTTTGACGTTTCCTGAAATTTGTTTCTCATTTCTGTGGAATTTCAATTGCTCACAATGCGTGTTTTTCAGATTTAGCTATAAACATGACAATTCATTTGTCTATGCAATCTCAGCATCTAATAAAGGCACCAACATGCATGTCAGAACTTCTACTTTCATCTAGTGGATGGGTTTTGTGTTTTGCAGTTATTCACACTACCATATCTAATATTTCTTAACCTGTTAGCACCTATTGGGATGAAGATACTCTACTTCGATAAAAGGCAGACTGTTTTATCCCTACAAATATAAGCTGAAAGTTGGAGTTCAATAGATGGAGATTTATGTTTCTTCTCATGTGGCAATTTAGAGGAAATAGAAGTCCAGATTCTACCTCTCAAATATTTTTGAAGTTTCTGGAGAGTTAGGAGATATTTTCCCTTTGAATCTGTGCTGTGCTGCCTGCTGTATTTTCCACATAGACCTCTAAAGCTTGCTTGCCCTCCTGGTTTTTATATCAAAATTTCATTTAGAAAGCAGCCAGACAATGAAAACACCAGAAATTCAAGAGACAGAAGGAGAAACCCAGATAGTAGGAAAAACAAAACAAAACCTCCTACATTTGAGAGGACAGACAAATGTTATAGCTACCAAAATAATATCCTTTATCATTGCATACAAGCCACAAGCTACAAACAGTGATGGAATGTTACATTTGTAATCTGTTCCTTTGCCAAGGTATTTTTCTCTCTTTCCAATAGAATACATTATTGGGACATATAATGGTAAAGTTACAGCAATAAAGATCCATTTGTTAGTACAAATTCTGGGTAAAGTGATACATATCAAGCAGCCACTCAAAACACCTTTTACTTTAAGCTCTAGCACACACTAAATGCATTTGAATTGGGAGCAAGGCTAAACTGGGCAATTAGCAGTATCAACCTTTTTTAAGGTTCAATACTTTTTAAAGATAAACATGTTTCTGGGTATAAGAAAAATTTGTGTGGAATAATAAAGATTCCATAAATCTGAACAAGAAATACTGAATTGTATTATAGCTCAGTATATATCATGATGTAAGTGGTATTTCATCATTTGACTAATTACCAGTGATTCACAGATGTTGTGTTTTCATTATGAGCCTTCAAAATTTGGAAAAGAATTCTGAAAACAAATATATGTATTTAAAAGTTTTGGCTAAAAAAATTCAGTAAGCCACTAAACCAAAATATCGAGCAACACAATTTCTATTTCTGTTTGTGTCCTAAAGTGACTAGTATGTATGGGAAACATTATTAGTCAGATGAACCATATTCAGTCAGTTTGCCCAGACTGTGATTGGAAATTTTCCAAAATGAATTGTTTTATTGTGACACATGAAGACCCCAAAAGACTGCCATTTTGAAAAGCAATGGTCAACTGTATACAAAAACTCACATACTGCTGTACATCCTCATTCTTTACAGAGAGACTTGGCTCATATGACAAGGTCAAAATCTGAAAAAAATATTACTATTTAAGATGACAATTTAGCTGTTTGAAGTCTTCTGATGCAGAAAGGTAATTAAAAACAGCCCTCCCAAGAACAGGGTGAAACTAAAATCTCAATATCTTGGTTTGGTGGCCTATCAGCAAACACAAAGCAATTGGGTTCCCTCGAATTATGGGTGCTCACACACAAATCCTGCTATCCGAACTTCTTATCTGCTTGTTTCTTTTGACTGGAATGGATGAGAATCTTGTTCTCCAAATGATTTTGAGAGCAGGGTGCTTGTAAATTTCAGTTTCCTGGCAGCTCACTCAGACAGCAAGAATGGAGGGATGGCACAGTAAGTACATTCATGATTTCAAGAAACGAAGTCTTAGGTTTGTTGGAGGGTGGGGGCAGGGATGGAAGTGTCAAAGAAAAAGTTGTTTCACACCCCCCATTTCAGAAGGCTAGTTTTCCACCTTTCACTTTTCTCTGTTCAATGGAAATTAAATAATAGAAACTTTTTTATTATTATTTTGTGTCTTTAAAAGGAAGGTCTGATGGGGTATACAAACCCTGCGCTGGACAGAAAGGGATTAAAGAGCAGCCATGAGCTCAATAAGCTTCACCCTGCTACACCTGTGCTAGGTGATAGTCTAGGGAAGGAAAGCCCAGTAGCTGGAGGCTAGCTGGGAAGAAGAGCAGACCGGCCACATGCTGCAAGAAGCCTGGCAGGAACCCCGGAGCTGTCTGAAAAATGCAGTCTGCCAGAACCTCTCTGTGGGAGGATAGGCCTGGCCTCATCTGTAGGCCCATTGCTAGGCTTTAGGATAGGCTGTTATAACTGAGGCCTGCCTCCTAGAAATGGGCTAGTAGCTGAGCCTAGGTTGGCAAAAGATCACTCTTTTGGCTGGTGTTTCTGCTGGATGGGGAGCAGGAGACTATTACCCTACTCAACACAAGGCTATGGCTACACTGCGTACCATACAGTGGCACAGCTTAACTGCTACAGCTGTAACGCTGAAAGGTCTCCCGTGTAGCTGCTCTTTACCACCAGGATTATGCTTGTAATGCTCTATGCTCTACTGCTGGCATAATGAATGAGCAGAGTTAGATTTACCACCCCCAATGAGCAGAGTTAGATATGTCGGCAGGAGAGCCTCTCCTGCCAACACAGCGCTGTCCACATCACCACCTTTATCAGTAAAACTCATGTCGGTCAGGGGTGTGTTTTTTACACCGCTGGGTGACAAAAGTTTTACCAACAAAAGTGCTGGTGTGGGCTTGGCTCTGCTAACAGAAAGGCACCTATCTTTTGTGCAGGTGTAGGCATGTAACTTATCAATTAAATCAGCTTCTAGACCAGATGACTGGAGGGTAGCTAATGTAACACCAATATTTAGAAAAGGCTCCTGAGATGATCCTGGCAATTACAGGCCAAGAAGCCTAACTTCAGTGTCAGGCAAATTGATTGAAATGAACATGGTATGTTAGGGAAGAGTTAACATGGGGGTTTTTTAGGGAAATCATGCCTCACCAATCTATTACAATTTTTTGAGGATGTCACTAAACATGTGGACATGGGTGATCCAATTGATAAAATGTACTTGGACTTTCAGAAAGCCTTTGACAAAGTCCCACACCAAAAGCTCATAAGCAAAATAAGCAGTCTTATCCCATAAGTGTAGGTCCTCTCACATATCAATAACTGGATAAAAGATAGGAAACAAAGAACAGGAAGAAATGGTCACTTTTCATAATGGAGAGCAGCAAATAGGGGGATATCCCAAAAATCTGTACTGGGACCTGTGCTGTTCAACTTGTTTATAAATGATCTGGAAAAGGGGAAGAACAATGAAGTGGCAAAATTTGCCAACACAACTATCTTGAATAATTTTTTAAAGTCCAAAACTGACTGAAAAGAATTACAAAGAGATCTCACTAAACTGGGTGACTGGGCAACAAAATGGCAGATGAAATTAAATATTGATAAGTGCACAGTATTGGAAAACATAATCCCAACTATACACAAACTGATGGGGTCTAATTTAGCTGATACCACTCAAGAAAGATCTTGGAGTTACTGTGGATAATTCTCCAAAAACATCCAATCAACGTGCACTGGCAATCAAAAAAGCTAAGAGAATGCTAAGAACTATTAGGAAAGGGATAGATGATATGACAGAAAATACCATAATGCCATTGTACAGATCCATAGTACACCCACACCTTGAACACTGCATGCAATCCTGGTCACCCCATCTCAAGACAGATATATTAGAATTGTAAAAAGTACATAGAAGAACAAAAATGATGGAACAGCTTTCATATGAGTAGAGATTAAAAAAACTAGGAATGTTTATTTTAGTAAAGAGATGACTAAAGGGGTATACAATAGAGGTCTATAAAGTCATGAATGCTGTGGAAAAGTGAATAGGGAAGTGTTATTTACCCCTTCACATACCAGAAGAACCAGGAATCACCCAATGAAATTAACAGACAACAGGTTTAAAACAAACATATGGAAGTACTTCTTTACACAACACAGTCAACCTGTGGAACTCATTGTCAGGGGATGTTGTTAAGGCCAAAAGTATAACTGGATTAAAAAAAAGAACGAGATAAATTCATGGAACATAGGTCCACCAATGGCTGTTAGCCAAGATGGTCAGGGACACAAATCCCATCCTCTGACTGCTAGAAGCTGAGACTGGATGACAAGAGATGGCTCATTTGATAATTGCCCTGTTCTGATCATTCCCTCTGAAGCACCTGGCACTGACCACTGTTGGAAGACAGGATACTGGGCTAGATGGACCACTGGTCTGAACCAGTATGGCTGTTCTTATGTTCTATGGAAGTGTTCCAGGTAGGCAACAGGATTTCCCTTTTTAATCTGCAAAAGCCCCTTACAGATATTTTGCCTAGATTCAGACTGCACAAAGCTGGAGGTGGGGTTGGGAAGGAGAAGGGAGCCAGTTGGGTTCCTCAGATTCTCCCCAACCCACAGTGAAAGTTAATATAGTTTTCGGCTGTATTAAACATTCTGCATCCCTCCCTGAGTCAATTGTGGTGAGGGTAGGCCTGAAAGCGTGGCTGCTATAGAATCAGTATTCCCCATGGACAAGCAAGAAGTAGAGGACAGGAGGATCCACGGGTTTGATTCAAACACATGCCACAAGTATGAAGAATTCATAGTAAACTCTTTGAATTCAGACTCAGAGTTCTCTCTTGACCTCCCTTGCTGTTGCAAAGAGGAAAATTAGGAGTTTTTCATCTGTTCAGTTATTTTATCAGTCAAAACGTATATAAAAATAGAATTTTAGCATGAAGCCTGCAATGTTAAAAGGAAAATCTAGTTCTCTCCCCTGCAAATGTGAAGTGGAAGCAGAGCAGTTCTACCATTTGGGGGTGAAAGCAGCGTTCCCTCTAATTTTTTATTTCCATGTGCGGAATGAATTTTGTTATGTGCACCAATATAGACACATCACCTTCATATTGGTGCACATAACAAAATTCATGTGGTGGAGGTAGGCAGAGGTGTTAGAAGTGTGGGAGGGGGCTCAGGGCTGGGGCAGAGGGTTGGGGTGCAGGCTCTGGGGTGGGGCTCAGGAGTATGGGGATGCAGGCTGTCCCAGGGCTGCAGTGTGGAGAGAGGACTCCCCCCAACCCTCTCTCACCGCAGCTCAGGGCAGGGGGAGAGGCGCCTCTCCCCGGGTGCGGCAGCTCCGGCAGGCCTGGGCCGGGCCGGGCCAAGGGAGGGGCTCTTCTTCTCCAGCCACAGCAAGTCCGGGGCAGGTCCATGTTGGGGCGCCTCTCCCCCGGCCGCGGCAGGTCCACAATGGGACCAGCGGGGAGGGGCGCCTGTCCCCCGGCCAGTCCGCACTGGGGTCAGCAGGGAGGGGCACTCTTCCCCTGGCTGCAGCAGGTCCGCGCTGGAGCCAGCGGGGAGGGGGACCTCTTCCTGCACAGCCCTGAGCCTCTGCGCGGGGCTTAATAGGCAGCTGTGCGGCTTAGAGGGAACTTAGGGTGCAAGCACCCTCTTTGTAATGCTGTGAACTTCAGCCACTGGGTCGAAGCAGATTCTACACAGGAACTCTGCAACTGCTCCATGGGCTGGTCACGGAAAGTGGGTGTTAGAGATGGTAGGAAGAATTTATCCATTCCCCCATGTGCATTTCTCTAGTGCCCAGCCCATATACTCAAAGAGGAAGGATGTAACCATTCTAATTTGGGACTTGAGATCCATTTCAAATTTCCTGCTCCTGTCTGACCTTCCGCAAGTCACAGTTCTCTGTGCCTCAGCTTCCCATCAGTAAAATGGGGATATAGTATTCTTCTACGTCACAAGTGTGTTGTGATCATAAATGCATTAAAAAAGGTAAAGCACTCAGATGCTATAGTAAAATAGGGGCCATACACATATGTAAGACAGACTGATAAGAGCCTGGATTTAGGCCTCAGTGCACCACTCATATTAACCAGAGCACTTTATAGACCATATGCTAAAATGTAGTTTATGAGATTAAGAGCTGGGTTTGTTACAAAAGACTAAAGGGTTAAAGCAATACATTTGTTGAATTCAAAATCTGTTAATTCAAAATTGTAAGTAAACTCATCTGATTAGCGTTCTAGTCACAGCCTTGCAAACATTTCTGGTCTGTTCCCTTGTCAGGGGCCAAGTACCACACTCACTTAGACCCAGTGCAGCCCTGTCAATTGAGGGGTCAGAATTTGACCCTAGATGCTTTACAGTGGAATATTTCAGGCAGCAAATTCAATGCAGAGCCACGTTCACTCATTTAGACTTTCAATATTTGCAGACCATCTTTGGAAGTGAAGAGCTGAATGAACGCGTAAATGTAAAGCTCAGTTTCTTGCCTTTTAAAAACAATGAATGTGACTAGCCGCTTGCTACCTTATCCAAACCTATATGCTTCACCCAATAATATATGAGATGGCATGATTGATACCAGCCATAGATACCACTGATGTTCCATGGTAAGAAGCATGACAAAAATGATTAAATAAATAACTCATGTACTTTACATACAGGACTCAGTGTAACCAAATTACTGGAGAAACTTTTAATAAACCATAAAAAAGTCTGTCTATTTTAAGCTACATGAGCTTCTAATTTAAAAGGTTTTCTGATTGGATTTTGTAATCAACCCATGAAGTTTCTCTTCAGGATTATGTTTTTAACAAATATGTCAATTTGCCTGTGATAGATCAGAACTGAGAAATCTAACCTTAAAACAATGAGGAACCAGAGAGGTCTTCTGCAAGGTGTATGTGTAGTGTGGAGTTTTTTTGTTTGTTTTTTGACGGGGGAATGTGGGGGTCTGAATATACCAACATGCAATTAGGTGTTAATAAATTAGATTCCCCTCTAATGCAGACATTTAGAATGCATGATACACAATTCAAAATTTATTTTTGCTTCATAAATCCCTCACTTTATATCCGTGTCACTCATTTCTCCAATGCAACTTTATACAGGAGTTTCACTATCATACAGTGTATTAAATCAGGCTGGGATTTTCAGAAGGCATAAAGGAGTTAGGGCATGGCTACACTTGCAGATGTAGAGCACTTTGAGTTAAACCCGCCTTCGGAGAGCACAGCAGGGAAAGCACTGCAGTCTGTCCACACTGACAGTTGCAAGTGCACTGCCGTGGCCACATTTGTGGCACTTGCAGCGGCATTGGGAGCAGTGCATTATGAGCAGCTATCCCACAGAGCACTTTGTCCCATTCTGGCGCTGTGCTTGTGGGAAGGGTGCGGGACATTCTGGGTCTTGTCCCAACGCCCCGTGATGTATCGGTTCGCATCCCAGCAATCCCTGTGCTTCCGTCAACATTTGGCGCCATCTTTCAACGTTTTTTGTACTGCGCGCTCTGTCTTCCTTTTCGGTCTGCGGGAATGGAGCCCGAACTGCTGAGGAGTATGCTGACGAGTCTCGCCAGGACATCACGTTTGGCAATCTTTATGATCCAAAGTGACAGCGAGGACTCTGACAATATCGACTCAAGTAACGCATATGACACGAGTTTACTTGTGGTATTCACAGACATGCTCACCACTGTGGAACGCCGCTTTTGGGCTCCGGAAACAAGCACTGAGTGGTGGGATCACATCGTCATGCAAGTCTGGGATGACGAGCATTGGCTGCAGAACTTTCAGATGAGAAAAGCCACTTCCGTGGGACTGTGTGAGAAGCTCGCCCCCACCCTGTGGCACAAGGACATGAGATTGAGAGCTGCCCTGATGGTGTAGAAGTGGGTGGCTATTGCAATCTGGAAGCTGGCAACTCCAGACAGCTACCGATCAGTCGCTAACCAGTTTGGAGTGGGAAAGTCTACCTTTGGAATCGTATTGATGCAAGTTTGCAGGGCCATTAATTGCATCCTGCTCAGAAGAACCGTGACTCTGGGTAACGTGCATGACATTGTGGATGGCTTTGCACAATCTTAAAGCAGTGTGGGGGACACTGAATGCTTTTTCTGTATTTTCTAAGTGATGTTAGTGCATCAGAATGGTCTTGATGGAACAGGAGAACCACAGGCAGCATCTGTGAGATTCTCCACCCTGTCCCACCAATGTACAGTACTCAAAGCCTCTGCAGAGGGACCTCTAGGGATGAGACAAAAGCTTGGTCTCCATGTCTGTCACTTGCTGGAGGATTCTCTGCTCCTTGAAGTCTTTAAACCATGATTTGAGGACTTCAATACCTCAGACATAGGTGAGAGGTTTTTCGCAGGAGTGGGTGGGTGAGATTCTGTGACCTGCGTTGTGCAGGAGGTCAGACTAGATGATCATAATGGTTGGTCCCTTCTGACCGTAATATCTATGAATCTATAAATGGGTTTCCCTAACTGCAGAGGGGCAACAGATGGCACACATATTCCAATTCTGGCACCAGCCCACCTAGCCTCCAAGTACGTTAATCGGAAGAGGTATTTCTCTATGGTTCTTCAGGCGCTTGTGGATCACCGTGATATAGACATTAACACAGGCTGGCCCAGAAAAGTGCATGACGCGTGCATCTTTTGGAACACTGGCCTGTTCAGGAAGCTGCAAGCCGGGACTTTTTTCCCAGAGCAGAAGATCACCATAGGGGAAGTCGAAATGCCCACTGTGATCCTTGGAGATCCCACTTACCCTTTAATGCCGTGGCTCATGAAACCCTACACAGGGAGCCTTGACAGCAGCAAGGAGCAGTTCAACAACAGACTGAGCTGGTGCAGAATGACTGTAGTGTGGCACTCTCTGCATGGGAAGCTGGAACAGGCCAATGACCGCATCCCCGTGGTTATATCCGCATGCTATACCCTCCATAACATTTGTGAAGGGGAAGGTGAACGATTCACTCAGGCTCTATGAGTTCACTCATAGAACTCGGAGGTTCAACACCTGGAGGCTGAATTTGAACAGCCAGAGAGCAGGGCTATTAGACGGGCCCAGCGCAGGGCTGCAAGGATTAGGGATGCCTTGAGGGAGCAATTTGAGGCTGAAAGCCACCAGTAATGTCTGATGCCCTGCACGGGAATGAAGTGCAGTGGTTCCAATGTTCATAGGAATCTGTGTTTGCTACGCTGACTTGCAGTGCCTGTTTCTTTCCTGGGCTAAGGTATCTTTTACTTTATGCAATGATAAAGAAGGTTTTCAAAGCCAAAAAATCCATTTATTGAAAAGAAACACAACTGCTTGGGAAACAAAGGGCAAGGGGGTGGGGTGGGGAACGGTACAATCACAGATTTGCGTATGTCCTGTTATCATACTCAGCCTTCCTGTCTGGAGTGCTGTGCAATGAGTGCTACACTTCAGGATGGCTATATTGCATGGTGATGGGGGTTGAGTGCAGTGGGTAAGGGTCGTAGTTTTCAGGGCTCGGTGGTGAAGCTTCAGGTGTTGGAGGCAGCTGGTGGTGGTAAGAACCCGTTTGTTGAGTTGGAGGTGACATGGGGGCACAAGGGAAAGAGTTCTGGGACAAGGGCTGCGAAGGGAAGGGGAGGTGGGGTGCAGTAGTGCTCCGCCTGCATGGCTACGAGCGCCTGCACAGAGTCCACTTGGCGCTCTGTTATGCTTATCAGCCGATCCGTGCTTTGCTGCCGGAGCACCGCACTTTTGTGCTGGCGCTCCTCATTCTGCTGGCGGAGCCTCCTTTCACTGTTCTGCCACTCCTGCACTTTTTGATTTTCATTACTTGAATGCTGCATTACTTCATGCAACATGTCTTCCTTGCTTCTACGTGGCCTCTTTCTGATTCTTTGGAGTCTTTCGGCCGGTGATAACATGGACGGCTGAGATCTCAAGGTTACATCTGTAAAGGCAAAATGCAACACTTAACAGAGGCAGCATTATTCACATCAGACAGAGCAATGATTTCCTCATACTTAAGGCCAAGCACAGTCTACAGAATAGCATAATTTGCCTGTCCCAAAGCGAGCTCACATAACCCACGGGAGCCCCAAAATGGCGAGTAAGCACAAGGTCAAGCGTGACTGATTGTTTCATGGCTGTACTGTCCTCTGGGTTTTCGCACCTTGGGGAGAGCCAACAGCGGCAGGGGGCCCCTATACTGAACACTGTCCCCACATTTTCCACAGGAGTTCGTCCTGGAAGATATCTCGCTGCTGAGGGTGACCTGGGAAGCAAGAGAGGGTCTTCTACTGCAATGCGGCTTCCGCCCTGGCCCATATGCAGCTTGCCTGTGTGCAGCAATGGTCCCCCCGCCCCACACGGCACAGTGGGGCAGACAAGTTAGCCTTATTGGGACAAGAACCACAGTGGCTCTCCCAAGAAACCTGCACAAGCACATTGCCCAAATTCTGGATGAGACCTTTGAAGAGATTACCATAATGTGAGAGAGCACATCAATGCCCTATTCTAGGCATGCATGCAGCCCTAACCCACTTCCTTCCCAAAATAAAAGCCACTTACTGGGAACCTCCTCTGGTGTTTGTCCTTCCCCAAGCACCGGCTGCTGCGACTGGCTACCTTCCTCCTGGCTTGAGAACAGCTCCTGGCTGCATGCATCTAGGGATGCTGGGGTATCTTCCTCCGTCTCAGCACCCTTGCTCCCACTTTACTTCTCCTCCTCCTGCCTTGTTGAACTGGGCTCTGAAGTGTCCATGGTGGTACTCGGAGTGCAGGTGGAGTCACCCGTTAGTTTCACATCCAGCTCTTCGTAGAAACGGCAGGTCACAGGGGCAGAACCGGAGCGGCTGTTTGCTTCACGGGCTTTGCGATAGGCATTCCGCAGCTCCTTCACTTTAACCCTGCACTGCAGTATGTCCGGGTCATGGCCCCTTTCCATCATGTCCCTTGATATCTGCCCGAAGGTATTGTAATTCCTATAGCTGGAGCGCAGCTGGGACTGGACAGCTTCCTCCCTCCAAACACTGATGACGTCCAGCACCTCGCCATTGCTCCATACTGGGGATTGCCTGGTGCATGGAGTCATGGTCACCTGGAAAGATTCGCTGAGAACACTCCACACCTGGCTGAGCAAACAGGAAGGGGATTTTCAAAATTCCCAGAGAATTTAAAGGTGACGGTTGGTCACCTGAGGGCAGGGCAGGGCAGTAGAGTTCAAAGTGATGACCAGAGTGGCTAGAACAGGCATTGTGGGACACTTCTGGAGTCTGATCAGAGTGCACTATAGGACCAGGGTGTCCACACTGATGCCAGGGCGCTCCAGCGGGGGCACACAAAATGTTATTCCACTCACCGAGGTGGAGTACCAGGAGCGCTCTATGTGCCTTGCCAGTGTGGACGGGTAGTGACCTAGTGGACCTGGGGCTCCTTTAATGCGCTCTAACTCGCAAGTGTAGCCAAGCTCTTAGTTATCAGCTCCCCTTGAAAGTCAATGTGAGTTGGGTGACTAAGAGTATGTCTACACTACGAAATTAGGTCGAATTTATAGAAGTCGGTTTTGTAGAAAGCGTTTTTATACAGTCGACTGTGTGTGTCCCCACACAGATGCTCTAAGTGCATGTAGTTGGCAGAGTTTATCCACAGTACCGAGGCAACCGTCGACTTCCGGAGCGTTGCACTGTGGGTAGCTATCCCACAGTTCCCGCAGTCTCCGCCGCCCATTTGAATTCTGGATAGAAATCCCAGTGCCTGATGGGGCTAAAACATTGACACGGGTGGTTTTGGGTACATATCGTCAGGCTCCCCTTCCCTCCCTCCTTCCATGAAAGGAAGGACAGACAATCGTTTTGCGCCTTTTTTCTTGAGTTACCTGTGCAGATGCCAAACCACAGCAAGCATGGAGCCCACTCAGCTAACCATCACCTTATGTCTCCTGGGTGCTGGCAGATGCGGTACTGCATTGCTACATAGCAGCAGTTTATTGCCTTTTGGCAGCAGACGGTGCAGTATGATTGGTGGCCGTCGTCGACGTAGTCCTGGGTGCTCTTTTAGCTGACCTCAATGAGGTCAAGGGCGCCTCGGCAAACATGGGAGTGACTCAGAAAGGTCATTTCCCTTTTAAGTTTCATCTCATGACGATTCAGTCCTACCGGCAGTGCACTGTCTTTTAATCAGCAGCCAGCAGAAGATGATGGCCAGCAATCATACTGCACCGTCTTCTGCCGGGCACCCAGGAGAGGACAATGGCTAGCGGTCGTACAGTCTGCTGCCAGCAAGATGTATAACAATAGATGAAATGGACCAAAACAAGAAATAGACCAGATATGTTTTGTATTCATTTTCTCCTCCCTCCGTGAAATCAACGGCCTGCTAAACCCAGTTTTGAGTTCTATCCTTGAGGGGGCCATTCTGTTTCTCACAAAGCCACCCCCTCTGTTGATTTTAATTCTCTGTAAGCCAACCCTATAAGCCATGTCATCAGTCACCCCTCCCTCTGTCAGGGCAATGGCAGACAATTGTTCCGCGCCTTTTTTCTGTGCAGATGCCATACCACGGCAAGCATGGAGCCCGCTCAGATCACTTTGGCAATTAGGAGCACATTAAAGCACACGCATTATCCAGCGGTATATGCAGCACCAGAACCTGGCAAAGCGAAACCGGGCAAGTAGGCGACATCAGCGCGGTGACAAGAGTGATGAGGACATGGACACAGACTTCTCTCAAAGCATGGGCCCTGGCAATGTGGGCATCTTGGTGCTAATGGAGCAGGTTCATGGAACGCCAATTCTGGGCTCGGGAAACAAGTACAGACTGGAGGGACCGGACGAGTTGCATCCGAGAGTGCTAAAGGAATTGGCGGCTGTGATTGCAGAGCCATTGGCCATTATCTTTGAAAACTCGTGGCGAACAGGGGAAGTCCCAGATGACTGGAAAAAGGCTAATGTAGTGCCAATCTTTAAAAAAGGGAAGAAGGAGGATCCTGGGAGCTACAGGCCAGTCAGCCTCACCTCAGTCCCCGGAAAAATCATGGAGCAGGTTGTCAAAGAATCAATCTTGAAGCACTTACATGAGAGGAAAGTGATCAGGAACAGTCAGCATGGATTCACCAAGGGAAGGTCATGCCTGACTAATCTAATCGCCTTCTATGGTGAGATTACTGGTTCTGTGGATGAAGGGAAAGCAGTGGATGTATTGTTTCTTGACTTTAGCAAAGCTTTTGACACGGTCTCCCACAGTATTCTTGTCAGCAAGTTAAAGAAGTATGGGCTGAATGAATGCACTATAAGGTGGGTAGAAAGTTGGCTAGATTGTCGGGCTCAATGGGTAGTGATCAATGGCTCCATGTCTAGTTGGCAGCCGGTGTCAAGTGGAGTGCCCCAGGGGTCGGTCCTGGGGCTGGTTTTGTTCAATATCTTCATAAATGATCTGGAGGATGGTATGGATTGCACTCTCAGCAAATCTGTGGATGATACTAAACTAGGAGGAGTGGTAGATACGCTGGAGGGCAGGGATAGGATACAGAGGGACCTAGACAAATTGGAGGATTGGGCCAAAAGAAATCTGATGAGGTTCAATAAGGATAAGTGCAAGGTCCTGCACTTAGGACGGAAGAACCCAATGCACCGCTACAGACTAGGGACCAAATGGCTAGGCAGCAGTTCTGCGGAAAAGGACCTAGGGGTGACAGTGGACGAGAAGCTGGATATGAGTCAGCAGTGTGCCCTTGCTGCCAAGAAGGCCAATGGCATTTTGGGATGTATAAGTAGGGGCACAGCGAGTAGATCGAGGGACGTGATCGTTCCCCTCTATTCGACATTGGTGAGGCCTCATCTGGAGTACTGTGTCCAGTTTTGGGCCCCACGCTACAAGAAGGATGTGGATAAATTGGAGAAAGTCCAGCGAAGGGCAACAAAAATGATTAGGGGTCTGGAACACATGACTTATAAGGAGAGGCTGAGGGAACTGGGATTGTTTAGTCTGCAGAAGAGAAGAATGAGGGGAGATTTGATAGCTGCTTTCAACTACCTGAGAGGTGGTTCCAGAGAGGATGGTTCTAGACTATTCTCAGTGGTAGAAGAGGACAGGACAAGGAGTAATGGTCTCAAGTTGCAGTGGGGGAGGTTTAGGTTGGATATTGGAAAAAAATTTTCACTAAGAGGGTGGTGAAACACTGGAATGCGTTACCTAGGGAGGTGGTAGAATCTCCTTCCTTAGAAGTTTTTAAGGTCAGGCTTGACAAAGCCCTGGCTGGGATGATTTAATTGGGGATTGGTCCTGCTTTGAGCAGGGGGTTGGACTAGATGACCTCCTGAGGTCCCTTCCAACCCTGATATTCTATGATATCCTATGATAGTGTTGCAGGTCTGGGACGATTCCCAGTGGCTGCGAAACTTTTGCATGCGTAAGGGCACATTCATGGAACTTTGTGACTTGCTTTCCCCTGCCCTGAGGTGCAAGAATACCAAGATGAGAGCAGCCCTCACAGTTGAAAAGCGAGTGGCAATACCCTGTGGAAGCTTGCAACACCAGACAGCTACCCGTCAGTTGGGAATCAATTTGGAGTGGGCAAATCTACTGCAGGGGCTGCTGTGATGCAAGTAGCCAACGCAATCAAAGATCTGCTGATATCAAGGGTAGTGACCCTGGGAAATGTGCAGGTCATAGTGGATGGCTTTGCTGCAATGGGATTCCCTAACTGTGGTGGGGCCATAGACGGAACCCATATCCCTATCTTGGCACCGGAGCACCAAGCCGGCGAGTACATAAACCGCAAGGGGTACTTTTCAATAGTGCTGCAAGCACTGGTGGATCACAAGGGACGTTTCACCAACATCAACGTGGGATGGCCGGGAAAGGTACATGACGCTCGCATCTTCAGGAACTCTGGTCTGTTTCAAAAGCTGCAGGAAGGGATTTTATTCCCAGACCAGAAAATAACCATTGGGGATGTTGAAATGCCTACAGTTATCCTTGGGGACCCAGCCTATCCCTTAATGCCATGGCTCATGAAGCCGTACACAGGCAGCCTGGACAGTAGTCAGGAGCTGTTCAACTACAAGCTGAGCAAGTGCAGAATGGTGGTAGAATGTGCATTTGGACGTTTAAAGGCGCGCTGGCGCAGTTTACTGACTCAGTTAGACCTCGGTGAAACCAATATTCCCACTGTTATTACTGCTTGCTGTGTGCTCCACAATATCTGTGACAATAAGGGGGAGACATTTATGGCGGGGTGGGAGGTTGAGGCAAATCGCCTGGCTGCTGGTTACGCACAGCCAGACACCAGGGCGGTTAGAAGAGCACAGGAGGGCGCGGTGCGCATCACAGAAGCTTTGAAAACCAGTTTCATGACTGTCCAGGCTACGGTGTGAAAATTCTGTTTGTTTCTCCTTGATGAACAATGGGTACACTCCCCCTTGATGAACAATGGGTACATTCCCCCTTGATGAACAATGGGTACATTCCCCCTTGATGAACAATGGGTACACTCTTTCACAGTAAACCTTGCTGTTAACATTACATACATAGCACATGTGTTTTCGTTCCAAGGTCGCATTTTGCCTCCCCCCAGCGCGTGGCTAGCCCCTCCACCCTGCCTGTGGCTAACAGCGGAGAACATTTCTGTTCAGCTACAGGCAAACAGCCCAGCAGGAACAGGCACCTCTGAATGTCCCCTTAAGAAAAGCACCCTATTTCAACCAGGTAACCACTCTCCTGAGGATAACACAGAGAGATAAAGAACGGATGTTGTTTGAATGCCAGCAAACATACACTGCAATGCTTTGTTCTACAATGATTCCTGAGTACGTGCTACTGGCCTGGAGTGGTAAAGTGTCCTACCATGGTGGATGGAATAAGGCTGCCCTCCTCAGAAACCTTTTGCTAAGGCTTTGGGAGTACATCCAGAAGAGCTGCGAATGCCAGGGCAAATTGATCATTAAACATGCTTGCTTTTAAACAATGTATAGTATTTTTAAAGGTACACTCACCAGAGGTCCCTTCTCTGCCTGGCGGGTCCAGGAGGCAGCCTTGGGTGGGTTCGGGGGGTACTGGCTCCAGGTCCAGGGTGAGAAACAGTTCCTGGCTGTCGGGAAAACCGATTTCTCCACCTGTTTGCTGTGAGCTATCTAAAACCTCATCATCATCTTCCTCGTCCCCAAAACCTGCTTCTGTGTTGCCTCCATCTCCATTGAAGGAGTCAAACAACACAGCTGGGGTAGTGGTGGCTGAACCCCCTAAAATGGCATGCAGCTCATCACAGAAGCGGCATGTTTGGGGCTCTGACCCGGAGCGGCCGTTCGCCTCTCTGGTTTTCTGGTAGGCTTGCCTCAGCTCCTTAAGTTTCACGCAGCACTGCTTTGGGTCCCTGTTATGGCCTCCATCCTTAATGCCCTGGGAGATTTTGACAAATGTTTTGGCATTTCGAAGACTGGAAAGTAGTTCTGATCACACTGATTCCTCTCCCCATACAGCAATCAGATCACGTACCTCCTGTTCGGTCCATGCTGGAGCTCTTTTGCGATTCTGGGATTCCATCATGGTCACCTCTACTGATGAGCTCTGCATGGTCACCTCTACTGATGAGCTCTGCATGGTCACTTGCAGCTTGCCAAACAGGAAATTGAAATTCAAAAGTCCGTGGGCCTTTTCCTGTCTACCTGGCCATTGCATCTGAGTTGAGAGTGCTGTCCAGAGCAGTCACAATGGAGCACTCTTGGATAGCTCCCGGAGGCCAATACCGTCTAATTGCATCCACAGTACCCCAAATTTGACCTGGCAAGGCCGATATGAGCGCTAATCCCCTTGTTGGGGGTGGAGTAAGGAAATCTATTTTAAGAGCCCTTTAAGTTGAAAAAAGCGCTTCGTCGTGCGGACGGGTGCAGGGTTAAATTGATTTAACGCTGCTAAATTCGGCCTCAACTCTTAGTGTAGACCAGGGCTAAGTCCCTCAAATTGCTTTGAAAAGCATCAAAGAATAAAAAACACTTACTGGCAGAAGATTACTTCTGGCATTTATACATCTGAGTTTGTTTCATTTTAAAAAATGGGATTTGGTAAGGAAAATGGTCTACCATGCCATTTACGCCTGGGCTTGCCAAGTACAGCTCACAAACTTATGCAAAGTAACTTCGAAACTGAAAAAAAAGAAGTTGTTTGGCCATTTTCCCACTCTTGTGGTCAAGTTTCTTCTCACCTGATGTTCTGCCCCTACATCACAAGAAACCAGTTTGCAGTCACAGCAGAGGTCAGAGAAGACTTAATGTGGTAATACAGCTTTTCTGACACTCAGGTCCCCATCTCCCTCCCCTCTTTCCCTCCCTCACGTGCCGAACAGCTGTAGTACAGCTAAAGCATGTGGAGAGGAAAAGAGAATGTCAGAAAAAATTCCGCTAAATATAACAAAAAAAAAATCAAAGCTAGAATCTAAACAGAGTTCTGCCCCTATAAGTATATTTCTATACCGTCTCTACATTACCTTCAGCATTTTCAGAAAAAGGAAAAAAAATGAAAATATTAAACTGCATTATTACTTCAAGATCCAATGGAATTACATCATGGAAGAATTAGGTGACTCAATATATAAATCCAACATTTAAAAAACTTAAACATAAATGAAAAGCTAGTTCAACTGACTAATTAAAAAAGAAACTGGTGTTCGTAAAGTAAGTTAACAGAAAACAGAAAAAATATATTTTCTGAACACTAAACTAAAATGGAAAATGATAGCTATATTCTTTTAGGTAGGAGACCATAATGCTAAGACTTTCAAAAGTGTCTAGTGACTTTGGGTTCCTCAATTTCTGAGTGCCCAATTTGAAACACCTTATGATTTTCAGTGTGGGGGCACTCACTACTTTCTGAGAATCAGGCCCTGCTACGGTACCAAGAAATAGAGCACCCAAACATAAAGCATGCAAATCACCAGTCACTTTTGAAAATCCTGGCCTACTTGTTTTTGTAAAGCAGTTTTTCCTATACAATTATATTCCATATTTCAACTCTTTTTGTATTGCAAATGCCACCTGCTCCTGTTGCTACCCCACAGACAGGTAACTGAAAGGGAGATATTTTTTCTGGACACACACAGTGACATTTCTAGAATGGCAAATAGACCTATATACGGCTAAAAAGCACTGAAAGTGTTGTGGCAATGCATATGGGGGCTTTCGCCTTCCTCTGAAGCATGGGTCACGGGTCACTTGCAGGTTTAAACTAGTGTAAATGGTGGATTCTCTGTAACTTGAAGTCTTTAAATCATGATTTGAAGCCTTTAGTAACTCAGCCAGAGATTATGGGTCTATTACAGGAATGGGTGGGCGAGATTCTGTAGCCTGCAACATGCAGGAAATCAGGCCTTAAAGTCTATGAACCAAGTATTACACACATCATAAGAGTATACCAATAGGACAGTAAATACAGAGTCCAAAGGGACAATTCTGTGCAACATACCACACCAACTACTCTGTTCAGTATTCTTATGTAGTACAGAAGCACCATAAGGGACCACATATGGTTGCAAGCAAGAATCCTGATCCCCTTCCAAATAGTCTCTCAGAAGTCCTGCTTACTCTCTAGCAGGAGCAATCTGCAGCCGGAGAGACTTCTTGTAGACTCTGAAGGCACTACCAGCCTGATCAATGTTTTCCTATTCATCAATCCTACGATCTCCTGCAGTCTCTCTTTTGTCTGCCATTAACAATGTCTCTCAGCGGGGAGTGGTTTATTATTCTAATAGAATGACCCAATAAAGAAAAGGTCAGCTGCAAATCATTATCATGAGAAGATTTAATTACACTTGTGCCCTGGTTAAGGACACTCCCTGCACAAAGATGAGATATTCAATGCATAGATGATTGACAGTATATTTTAATGCAAGGTTACCTCAACTTCCTTCATATTAAACACACATCTTATGCTAGGCTATTTTTCTTTTTTGGCTGCCTGTATTTGTAATTACATTTCTCAGCTCAAAACCCCTTTGTAAGAAGAGGCCATGAACATAGATTTTTGATAATTAAAAGCTCTTTGGGTAAACCTTTCAAAATGTACATCCCATCGAGCAGCTCTACTTTTTCCCCCAAAGAAAGATTTCATGTCAGCCTAAACATTCCAAAATTTGTATCTGTGGAAGACTACCGCACTCATTCTCCCTGCACAGCGTGTAGCACACCTACCAAGCCCGTGAGAAGTACACCCATGCACCATACTCTCAGGCTACATACAAGCAGCTTTTTGTGTTTTTTTAAATACATTATGTATTAAATAATAAGAAAATAATGATAAATTAATACATAGTTGGAAACCAAAGCAAAGCAGATAAGATTTCTGTTAGGAGCAACCTAATAATAAACAATTACTCACCTTCCTGTTCTTCAAGATAATTGCATAGCTGCAAACATGTGCGCATCTTGTGCATCAGTGTCAGGGAGTTTTTCCTCACAGTAGCCATGGGGGCGGGGCAGCTCCACCCTCTGTCTCCTTGTGCTCCATACCCATATAAAAAGAGTGGAGTTGCCCTGCCCCGCCTTCAATTCCTTTGCACCAGAAAACAATGTGGGGGAAAGAGGGTGGGTCGTGTAATGGACATATGCAACACACCTCGAAGAACAACTGTTACCAGAAAATAACGTTTTTCTTTGAGTGCTTGTAAGGATCCAATGCACTGTAGGGGAATCTCAAACTGTTATCTTAGGCAGTGGGGCTCGGACTGTCATTGGTAGATGGACAGCAAGCCTGCTTTATCCATCTTTGTCTCATCTGTTGACATAGTGGTAAGAGCATGCTGACTAATAAACGTGTGTACGGAAGACCACATCATTGCTCTGTAAGTGCTCGTAACAGGGATGTGCCCCACAAATGCTGCTGAAGTGTCATGTTCCTTGGGAGAGTGTGCTGTCAACCTTCATGTAGCATCCTGCCCACTGCCACATAAGAGAGATGCAACTGGTAATCCATTTGGAGGGTTTGAGTTGTATTTGGGTAACCTTTCATGTGTTCCTTGTACTGGCTACAGACCCTGAAAGGTTTTGTTCTAGTCAACAAGAATACTGTGCTCAAGTGTGTTCAGCACCTTAGAGAATTGAGCCCTTAGGGATTAAACTAGCTCAGTAGTGAAGGCAGAAGCAGCAAAACTTATTTCAAATGCAAAATAGGCAATTTAAGAATGCCTGAATCTGGACAGCTGCAGTGATACATAGAAGATATATTTCTGTCCTGGCTATGTAGGTTGCCAAGAGTCACTCTCCTTCCTCACATATTACAAGTAGTTTAAGGACCTGATATTACTCCCAAAGTCAATGACAAAATTCTTGTTCACTTAAACTCAAGTTAGAGTAAGCCCTGAGAAAGCCTGAATAAAGGAGATAATGAAAAAAAGCATATGCTGAAAGTTAAGCAAGTATTTAAGTGCTTTCCTAAGTAGGGGTGAACTTAAGCATGTTTCAATGCTCTCCTGAGTCAGGGCCCTACTTAAATGGTAAATGGTATAAAAAGTGTTAAACAGGTGATATTACCATGCTGCTGTGCCAGCATGATGAATGGCACAAAAGCAGAGGCTGGGGGCCAAAGCAACATTACCCACAGCTAGAACACTGTTTCAGTAGCAGAATTTCCATCCACATCAACAAGGGAATTAAAAACAAAAGGAAGAGAGTGATTGTAGAACAACAAAAATGAATTAGCAGCTGAGGATAGTATTTTAGCTGCACTAGCAAAAATTTATAATTGATTTTCTGTCTGTGGTATTGGAGTAGCTACCTTTACAATGAAAATAAATTATCTTTTTAAAGTACAATCACACATTAACAAAGTTCCATAAAAGCAATTTTCCATAAAAGTGGAAAGTGGCATTTTCCACTTTTATGCATCCGATGAAGTGAGCTGTAGCTCACGAAAGCTTATGCTCAAATAAATTGGTTAGTCTCTAAGGTGCCACAAGTCCTCCTTTTCTTTTTGCGAATACAGACTAACACGGCTACTTCCTTGCTGTTATAGACTGTTGAACTAAAAGAGGAAAAGTTCAATAAATCATGCCAAATTGACTGATCCAACATTGCAACATTTATTTTTAACGTGCCCCCTCTAGCTCAATCCCTAATACAATCAGACAAGAATCCGTTAGTTATTTTAATATCCACTGCAGCAACCGAGACCATCTTTAACACTTATATGGCTAGCAAAACTGGAAAACTTCAGCAGTCTGAGGGTTAACAGATGTAGCGCTTGAAAGATAAACATCTACAGACACACTCCAGTGAATTTAAAGCACAGGCTCTATTATGAATGTGCCGATTATGAATGGAAGCCAAAGTCTAGAATATTTGCTCATTCATACTTAGACTGGACAGTTCACAATTAGAGAAGAGCAGGAGCTCTCTAACCTGTACTATAAAGTCATCAGAGTGTGTCTGACCGTAGTTAATCATTTGCTAACCACCATGAATTGTTCAATTTTTCAACTACAATAGGCTATGCTAGCCAACACTGAGGGGGGAAAATGCAAGTGTTAATCTTAAAAACACAGTGTACAACACCTACTTATTCCAAAATCAGTTATTCCGCGATCATTGTCCAATTTGGAACAGTTATCTGTCTGTGGCTGTACCTCATACAGTAACTAAGAAACAAGCCATTACCAGTTAATAAAGACCAATTAGTTAGGGATTATTCCTTGAGCTCATAAGTTACTTGGTCACAGCAAATCTAATTGATGTCTGGTTAATCAGGCTGTAATCTATTTTTGGTTAAAAGGGACACCAGCAACATTAAATCTAGTCAATTGAAGAAAATGTTAAGAGCAGTTTCTGGCAGAACACCTGTCCTATCTATTTTCATGGTTTTACAATCCCATTTTCCAAAAATATTTTTCTCATCCCTCTTACCATTTGAAAAATTCACGAACAAAAATGAAAACTAGTAATTCACTATACAAGTGAAACAACAAAACTGATTAGAGACAGAGTGTTGTTAAATTCATAAGGTTAAACTGAAAGAATGTGCTTTTTTCCAGATTGATCTCTTTCTGTTATATTTTTATGTGTTACTTCTAACAAGGAATGTAAATTATTTTCAGATACAAATGTGATTTTTCAGGTTGATAGTTCCCATTAACTGATTAGTCCCCAAACCCAGAACTAAGTTTAACTTGTATCTTAGTCCTTCAGAAATAGTTCTTTTAAGATTCTGTGGTCTACAAGGCACATACAAACTTGTCATGAACAAGAGTGTCATCTTTCCTGAACCACGGTCAAAAATCTGAGCACCACAAAAATGAAGTGAATAAGGTTCTGCATGTAAAAGATACAAAAGTAGATTAAAATAAGCATTCTTGATGGTAGTTTAGTTTTATAGTGCTTTTTGGGACAGAACTCTTCTGTTTTTAAAAATACATCAAACACCAAGATACCTTCTGCATTTTAGTGCATGCTTGTTTGTAACACCAAACACTGAATGTAATAACCAGAAAAAGAGCTCAATGATTATAAGACTCAGGTAGTCTAGGGAGGTTGAAACAGACTGACAGGCTCCAGCCAAGCTTGCTGTGTAAGTATTTCATGCATCTGCACTTTGTCTTTCTATAACTGAAATGGTACCTAAAAGCATGGAGACAAGGGGTACAAAATAATACATCACTCTTCAGTAAGAATCCTGGCAGAGGGTAGCTAGGCCTCCCAATTAGATCTTGAAAGTAGGATGATACGATCATTCATTTCCTAGGACATGCCACTAATGCACTTCGAATTTTTAAAAAAATCTAATTGGTTTTGAATGTTACCTGACAATGAGATTCAAAAACCAAGACTTTTTCCTAATGAGGAAGCATCCTCCTAATATTAGTGGTTTATCTCATCAAAGCTCTGTACAAATATTACCTAATTCATTTTCAACATCCTTGTGAAAATGGTACTATTCACATTTTGCAGGTGGGGAAACTGAGGCAAGAAGCAGTTCAAACATTAATAATAATTTGAATTTATATAGCACTTTCATTTGTAGATCTCAAAGTGCTTTTATAAAATGTATTATTATTCGCGTTCTACAAATGGTATAACTACGGCAGAAGGGTCAAATGAAACAAAACAATTCAGTGGCAGAGCATAACTAGAACTCAGTAGAATCTGGCTCCTAGACCTGTCCGCAGTCCCCAAGCCCTGATATGCTGCCTCTCAATCCCCTGCTATCATTCCCCATAAATGTGGAGGTAAAGTTTCTAAATGGTTTAGCCCTTTGAATATAACTGCTTAGAACAGACATCTGTTTTGCTTTCAAATGCATGAACAAGGTAATGGATGAATGTGCTGTCCAGCATTCTGCAATGAAGCTTTGTGAGGTATTAAACAGTTTATTAGAAGGAACCATGGATCAGACTGGAATGCCAGATGACATAAAATGTATCTTTTCTATACCTATCATTCTGGAGGTACTGGTAGACTTAGCCAACAGTAGACAAATTGAATGATCCAGTCTTCTCGCATAGATCAAGTAGCACAGTTTGACATTTCCTGAAACAGAAAGATTCCTAAGAACAAAACATCAAAGAGCAGTGTATTTGCAACACAAAAGAGAAACATGATTTAGAGTTGAACATTCTGTATGAACATATGGCAATCCCTAAAGTTTGAGAGTTCAAGGGAAAAGAAAATAACTGAGCTTTAGCAAAATAAAATTATCTGCATTCCACATTACATTGTTGCTACAAGACTTTGGGCTTGTCTACACTGGCAATCTACAGTGCTGCAACTTTCTTGCTCGGGGTGTGAAAAAACACCCCTGAGTGCAGCAAGTTTCAGCACTGTAACGCACCAGTACAGACAGTGCCCCAGCGCTGGGAGCTACGCCCCTCGTGGAGGTGGATTTTTTTTTTTTTAAAGAGCGCTAGGAGAGCGCCGTGATCACACAAGCCACGTTAAAGCGCTGCCACAGCAGCACGTTAGCGTTGCCAGTGTAGACTAGCCCTGAGTCTGTAGATTTGTTTTTAAATTACTTCTAAACAAGCACTAGAACAAGTAAAAGTGTTATATGCTCCAACCATCACGATCAGGTGACCCCTTCTGAACTGCAGAAGGTTGCTGAGGAGACAGGGAATGTCAGTAGGAGACAAGAATTTAAATTTTGATATACCAGCACATGCTGCTGGGTGAGAATACGGCCAGTACAAGAACTCTGGTATGACAACAATACTGCAAAACAATGTAGGATCAAGAAAAGAGGCTCCTTCAAAAGGAAACAGAGATGGAAAGACAGTGGAGCAGCTTTTCTAAGAAGTACACAGGGACTAAGTCACAACACACACAAAAAAATCAACAAGGGTTACCTACAAACCCATGCAGCACACTTAAAATTTATTCCCAGTTTGCGTAAAAAGCTTCTTTTCTAGGGACTGCATTGGTATGTCACGTCCCCACTTCCCTTCTTGGGAGTGGGGAGGGCAGGACATACAAAAGCAAAACACGTATAACAAAAATATTTTTAAAACAGTTAGAAAATGATGGTCTAAGATCTGTGTTTAAAAGAAAGTTCCCATAAAGTCATTGACTAGAATGCTTCCCCAAGCTTTGTAATTTAACCCACCCAGAGGGTTCTTTGTAAACAAACTAATGCCATGAGAATGTCCTGCAGTAAAATAAAAAAGTAACAGTTATTTTTAATGTTGAGTAAGGGAAGCACAGCAAAGCAATTTGCCAACACTGTACCTTTTCTTGTTAAAAAGACATTCAACATTCTTTCTGTAACCATAATATAGTAATTACTTATGTGGGTTTTCCTTTTGAGTTGTTGTCCAAACTGCAAAAAATGTTTCTTACAATAGGTCTCAACATTGGCTTTGACTTTCATGATAGACTAATTACAAGGCGAAAACTAGAACTTCCTTCCATGTCATTAACAATACATATTTTAAGCATCTAAAATGTGTAACTATTTAGTGCTATGCTTTTGAAACTCTTTAGCACTGTTTTTTTGAAACAGCTAGCTTTCATTTTAAATCACGCACAAGTGTATTCATCAATAAATAACTTCATTATGTAATATAATTCTGTTCTGTACATTGCAAGTAGAATTTTGCTAAGCCACATTTGCTAAACCACAAAATAAAAACTGATGGCTTTTCTCATATCATTAGTATGAATTAGCGAGGACCTACTCTTTTTTGTTTATTATAGCTGACAACATAATATACTGTGGGGGGGGAGAGGGAAGATTTGCTAGCATGCATTATATCTCCTGGTTAGTATGCAATGGTTTTAATTTAACCCTTTCAAAATGATCTCTCCCATTAGCAAAATACTACTAACATAGCAACTGCAAACACTCATGATAAAAAGGGTTAAAACACTCATATGATGAAATCACAGGCTAAGAGAAAACTTTGATTTTATTAATTCTTAACAAATTTCCTCTATTATTTTAGTTTGCTCTTCTCTGGCCAATTATCTCCACTACCAGTAGTGTACATTCCATTTGGACAGTCAAACCAGAATTTGCTATCTTTAATTATGTATCTTTATCCCTAACTTCCTTTTTACTGAAAGTACAGGGATTCCCTACAGTGTGATATTAGTGTAGCATTTAACTGCTGCAAGGGCATCTTTTAATAGTTGGGGCCATGGAACAACTTTTAATTAACTGCCACCTCTTAATGGTGCTGCTCTCACACAAACATTACCGTAAGGCAAACTTGCTCCTTTAAAATACAGCTGCAATTCCCAGGACACTAATGCTCACTAAGGGCCAAGCAGTGCACTTGATCTGTGAGTGTTATCAGGAGATATACATGCAGACTGAGAACAATATATGGCCCAAGTTTGAAAAAAGAGAGCTAAATCTCTGTCTAACTATGAAGTCTCCCAGACAGTCTCCAGCCAAACAGATGGGAGCTATGTCAAAGCACTTTGCTCACAGTCTCACAGAGCTGCACATCAGACTCAGAGTAGCAGCCATGTTAGTCTGTATCCGCAAAAAGAAAAGGAGTACATGTGGCACCTTAGAGACTTCAGAGGTATTTTCCACTGAATGCATCCCATGAAATGAGCTGTAACTCACGAAAGCTTATGCTCAAATAAATTTGTTAGTCTCTAAGGTGCCACAAGTACTCCTTTTCTTTTTACATCAGACTCAGTGTGTGATCCTATTTGCTGGATTAATCTGTAGAATGTGACACCTAAATACCAACAGCAATCATTAATCCCCTCATGTGACTAGCAGTGAGTTAACAAGATTGAAGGCTTCTTTTTACTATGTGCTCAAAACAAGAAGAATAGGTGTTCATCTAGTATCTAAACAAAGGCAGCAGAGTCAGGGCCATGCTACCAATGAATTAAGCCCACATACTACACAAGTGGTAAAGATATGTAATTGTGGCAAACATGGAGCTGATATATAATAATCTTATGAATACTGTAAGTGACTTGGTCAGTGAGAGAAAGTTACTGTACAGTTAGGACTAAGGCTATGATTTTGTCATGGAGGTCACGGAGACTTCTGTGACTTCAGCCCTGGCACCTGGGAACTGCAAGGTCCCACCACCCACCATAGCAGCAGGGAGCTATGAGGTACCCCACCGCCTGAGGCGGCAGGCTCCCAAGCTCCAAGCCACCATGGGTAGCAGGTAGCCTGCAGCTCCCCGCTAGCTGCTATGGCAGGGGAAGGTGGGTTTTAAAGCTCTAAACTCCCATGGGTGGTGGGAGCCCCGGAGCTCCCAGCCACTCAGCACATTCCTATTTTATCATGAATATTTTTAGTAAAAAAGTCAGGGACAAGTCATTTTTCTTTATTGCCCGTGACCTGTCCCTGACTTTTACTAAAAATAACCATGACAAAATCTTAGCCTTAGTTATGAGTTATTAGACTTTCTTATATGAAAGTATAGATCTGACTTAATGGAGGGCTTTTCGAAAGACCAGCAGGAAGGCAACACAATGGAATATCTCCAACACACACTTGAAAGACAATGAGAATCCTATATATCCTGTAACCAAGTAGCAAGCCTTGTTTCTCAGTGCTAGGAACAAACAGATCAAAGGGCAATAGATAGTTAAGAAGTGACCTGAGAAGGGAGGTGACCAAAGGACTGGGCAAGTTCTTAAGTGACCCTCCCAGAATCAGTGGTGAGAGAACTGGTTGTGAGTTAAGGGAAGAGACTGTGACCCAGGCCCTAGCAGTAGGCTGGGGGGGGGAAGGGGGGGGCAGCATGGGGTGTCTATAAAAAGCTAAGATAAATCACAATTCCCATATGGAAGATAGATACCTGATAAACTAGGCATCATATAATCAGTTTTATTGTTTTAAGATCTTTTTCTCTTATAGTTTTGCTCTAAATAAATAATACTTTACTTTAAGAAGGCTGTTTGGCTATTGGAGACCCTCGAAATTGCTCCCTGAAGGAAAAGGAACTGAAGGTACTGAAAATAAATCAGAGCTGCTGAGGTACTTGTGGTTGATCAGAGTGGATTACAGCCCAGGGTGTGGTCTGAAAGTGGGAGTATCAAGTGATTCTTCCCCAATCACCAGGGAATTTACCGCTTGAGACCTGAGGGGGATGCTCTCGAAGATAGCTGTAAGGGTCAGAGGTACAGTAAGCCTGGTAACTCTGAAAGTAATGAACATCCATCCAGTTAAAAGAAGGGGGGATATATTACTACTATGGCCAAACCCTATCTATTCATCCAATATAGCTCCAGCAATCATAGTTAAGTATATACATAAACAAATGATCTGATTAGGCAAAGGACAGTTTATTAATTATAATTACTAGGGCGGTCGATTAATCACAGTTAACTCACGTGATTAACTCAAAAATTAATTGCAATTTAAAAAAAATTATAATTAATCTAAGTTTTAATCGCACTGTTAAACAGTTACAGTTTACTGTTATTAAATATTATTGGATGTTTTTCTACATTTTTAAATATATTGATTTCACTTACAACAGAATACAAAGTGTACAGTGCTCACTTTATATTAATTTTTATTACAAATATTTGTACTCTAAAAATGATAAAATAAATAGTATTTTTCAATTCACTTCGTACAAGTACGGTAGTGCAATCTCTTTTTCGTGAAAGTGCAATTTACAAATGTACATTTTTTTGTAACATAACTGAACTCAAAAACAAAACAGTGTAAAACTTCAGAGCCTACAAGTCCAGTCAGTCCTACTTCTTGTTCAGCCAATCACTAAGAGAAACAAGTTTGTTTACATTTACAGGAGATAATGCTGTCTGCTTTTTATTTGCAGCGTCACCTGAAAGTGAGAACAGGCATTCACTTGGCACTTTTATAGCCAGCATTGCAAGGTATTTACATGCCAGATTACTAAACATTTGAATGCCCCTTCATGCTTCAGCCACCATTACAGAGGACATGTTTCCATGCTGATAATGCTGGTTAAAAAAGTGTTAATTAAATTTGTGACTAAACTCCTTCGGGGGGGAATTGTATGTCTCCAGATCTATTTTAACCCATATTCTGCCACATATTTCATGTAATAGTAGTCTCGGATGAGGACTCAACACATGTTCACTTTAAGAACACTTTCAGTGCAGATCTGACAAAACATAAAAGGTGGTACCAATGTGAGATTTCTAAAGATAGCTACAGCACTCAACCCAAGGTTTAAGAATCTGAAGTGCCTTCCAAAATCTGAGAGGGATGAGGTGTGGAGCATGCTTTCAGAAGTCTTAAAAAAGTAACAGTCCGATGAGGAAACTACAGAACCCGAACCACCAAAAAAGAAAATCAACCTTCTGTTGGTGGCATCTGACTCAGATGATGAAAATGAACATACGTCAGTCCACACTGCTTTGGATCATTATCAAGCAGGACCATAATCAGCATGTATGTAGGTCCTCTGGAATGGTGGTTGAAGCATATGAACATGAAACATATGAAGGGGCATATGAATGTTTATCATATCTGACATGTAAATATCTTGCGATGCCGGCTACAACAGTGCCATGCTAACTCCTGTTCTCACTTTTAGGTGGCTCTTTGCTGCTTTTACAGATCCAGACTAACACGGCTACCCCTCTGATACTTGTCACTTTTAGGTGATGTTGTAAACAAGAAGAGGGCAGCATTATCTCCTGCAAATGTAAACAAACTTCTTTGTCTGAGCGATTGGCTGAACAAGAAGTAGGACTGAGTGGACTTGTATAAAGTTTTACATTGCATTAAAAAACAAAACAGGTATTTTTGGACATAATTCTACTTTTGTAAGTTCAACTTTCACGATAAAGAGATTGCACTACAGTATTTGTATTAGGTGAATTGAAAAATACTATTTATTTTGTTTTTTAATTGCGCAATTTTTTTAATATATATTTTGCAGGGAAAAACCTTCCTGACCACTGCAGGTGGCTAGCTGAAACCCTAAAACATGAGCTTTTAGGAATATAAGCCAGAAGTGATCCACAGGGCTGTTGAACCCTGCCCCCTACTGTCACAAGCAACCCCATCAAACAATTGCATTCATAAATTTGTCCTGCTCTCTCTTAAAAAGTAATTAAATTGCTTGCTCTCAAAACTCCTGCTGGGGGGGCAGTTCATAAACTCACCTTGCTGATGGTTAGAAATCTTCTAATTTTCAGCTTGAATTTGTTCATGGCAAGCTTATAGCCATTTGTTCTTGCACCAACATTGTCCTTCACCTTAAATAGCTCTTCACCCTCTCTAGTATTTACACCTCCAATGTGTTTGTAAAAAAGCAAACCTATCCCCTCTCAGCTTTTTTTTTGTTAGACTAAACAAGCTAAGCTTTTCCAGTCTCTTCTCATAATATAGTCCCTCCATTCCCCTGACCATCTTGGTAGCTCTTCTCTTCACCTGCTCCAGTTTAAATGCATCTTGGAATGAAGTAATATGAAATATTTATAGTAACGTGAAAAGCAATACATCATACGCTAGCAATTATGTAGTACTACACATGTTTCACTACTATTTAAACATTTCAGAAGTAGGTTTTATTAAAAACCTAAGCAACAGAACTTTAATATGCACTAATGATCAGGAGTCCCATTGTGATTTACTGAATTTTACGAGTTAGCAAAAATACTACTACTTTAATTTTGTTTGATACATATAGATTACTCTTACTTTATAATACTGCATAACATACTAGTGATTGATTGGCGATCCCGCGATATAACATACTAGTAAATATAAATTTTAAAACTAATGTTATTTTATATGTATCTTACACCACACAGAGACTTCATTAATTAGTTTTACAATAATGTGAGCCCTTCATTACCCTGCTGACTGCTATGAAATAGTTGAAGAGTGGAGAGACAATGCCAATATTTTGAGCAGGTTATAATAAGCAGTGAAATTCTACCATACCGTAAATAGAACAGAAGTTTCTATATTTTATTGGAACTAAAGAACTTCTAGCTCTCTTGCCTTTTTGTAATATGTACAAATATAAACGACTATCATAAGCAACATTTGGGGTGGAATAGTCAAACCTTCTCTTTGGTCAGTCTGTGTTGATCAATGCCTGCTGTTTTTTTTGTAATTGCTTCTGTAAGAAAATGTACAGCTGTGCCATTCTTGAATGGGACTGAAAAAAATTCAGCAAAAAACCAATCAGCATTGTTCTGGAGTCAGAAAATAAAGAAGATTATTACACAGACTCCTGCTGCCAGATACATCAACACATTAGAAGATTAGATCAAGATTTAAATAAAAAAATCATACTTCTAAAGTTGCAGAGAACAGCAAATCAGATAATTACTTCCTCTTCTCTTCCAGCCACTCACCAGGTGAAACACAAACACTTGGGATCAACTTCCCAGCCAGCACAGAGAGCAGTTTAGGGAACTGCTCCCCTTACAGAATCATTCACTGGGATAAGAGTCCTATTTGGATCTTACACACCTCCTTGGCAGTTCACGCAGCTCTGAATAAGATGTGTGCATTCTCCTGAAGACTTACACAACAAATGCACATAGTAGGTGGAGCACTTGGCTAAATCTTACCCAGGCATATAACTAACTACATTAATTTTTTTAAACTGTAACCTAGATGTGTTCAAACCTTCAAATGGAACGTGACTTCTCTGACAGTTAAAAATATGAAAAATTGTACATTTCTCAAAGCAAGCACTTGTTTCAGTACCAGATGCCAAAAATGATTCTCTCTCATACACAATTCTAACACTCAAATTTTTCTTCTGATTTTTATTTTTTCAAACTTCAATAAAAAAAATTCTCCTAAGCTTTGAGACTAAGCATTAGAAATGTTATGCCAAAAAAGTTAGCATTTTTATTTCAGGAAAGTAAGAAGGAATTAAAAATAATGCTTTCCAGAAGGACAGGATTCTTGAAATCTTAACTATGGATTGCTATGACTCCATAATATGCAACTGAGTACATAAAAGCATACTCTGGTTCAGACTATTAGGAATTACCATATTTAATAAATTATCAAATACTTAGTTTGCCATATATAGTTTAGTTTTATGCACAGTACTCTATATTATCTTAGTAAACATAATGCAGTTTAGTATAGACAGTGTAGAATAACAAACTTGGAAATAGGAGACATCACTCTGTCATGCTGATTGAGTAAATTGCACATGGTCCAGAGTACATGGTGCTTTGGCTCCACATTACACCTGGGAAAGGTCAGGGAGGCAGAATTAATCTGAGTTCCTTGTACTGCAGAGATGAGCATTTCTTATTGTGTCCCTTGAAGTAATGCAATATCCTCCCAGCCCTTTGCTGTCCCTCTTGAACCCCTTGGACGGGGGAAGATTGCATCCCAAAGAGCATACAGAGAAGAGGTCTCTGCTCCTTGCCCCGCTATCCCATTCCCAGTTCTCCCTTAGGTAAAGGCCAGCCACAATTTGGCTCTAAATCTCAGATGAAAAGTGGATTGATACATACAGAATTTTTGCCAGAACTATCAGGTTTCTGGATTAACAATGAGAATTAGGTTTGATTGGACAATAACAATGTAACGGGTTGCACCCCGTTAAGATGCCACCTGATGTGCTGAGATACCACTGAGCCTGCCTGTTCTGCTAGCATGGGCACCCTTTTTACCTGTCTTGCTGAGCCAGGCAATTAAGCCTCCTCCAGCACACACACAGGCAGGGCCACACCTAACTGCAGAATGACACAGACATTCAGATCAGCTCTGGGAAAACTCAGCTTAAGGGACTTGCCTCAGCACTCAGGTGCCCACCTCCCTTGGAGTGCAGACTCAAAGGTTTATTATGAAATCTGCCTCCTCCCTCAATGTGGAGGAAGGTATGCACAGCCTCTTACCCACCCAATTACAAATTACACAAACTGGATTATATTATAAACAAGAATTAAGTTTATAAACTATAAAAGGTGAATTTTACATGAATATAGAGATAACAGACAGAACAAAGCAGATTACTGAGCAAATAAAACAAAATACGCAAGCTATGCTTAATATACTTAAGCAACGATTACACAATGTAATTTCTTACCCTAAATGTTATTTTAGGCAGGTTGCAAAGTTTCTGTAGCATAAAGTTCTAGTTATATTCTTTTCAGACTGGATCTGTCTCACTCTGGACTCCCTCCTTCCCTTCCCTAGCGGTCATTCTTCTTGGGCAGACAGGACATAGAGTAGAGCCCTGTTTGCCTTCCTCCCCACCCTTAAATAAGGTTTACATAAGGCAAGAATCCTTTGTTTCCCAAACTTGACCCCCCCCCTCCCCTTTTAGTGGAAAGTTACAAGAAGTCCAAGGTAATGTTTACTATCAGGTGACAAGACCACCTGACTTAGGGCTGGTCTACACTGGCACTTCACAGCGCTGCAACTTTTTCACTCGGGGGTATGAAAAAACACCCCCCTGAGAGCTGCAAGTTTCAACGTTGTAAAGTGCCAGTGTAGACCAGTGGTCTGCAAAGTGGGGTGCGCAAGACCATCCCTAGGGGTGCGCAGCAGGAGGAGCACCGCTGCCGGCACGGTGGCAGCAGCGCTCCTGGACCTTTGATTCTTCGGCGGCGGCTCAGCTCTCCCTGCTCCGTCTTCGGCGGCATGCTGGCGGCGGCTCTTCTTTTTTGCCGCGACTATGAAAGACACACTAAAGCGCTGTCGGGGCAGCGCTTTAACGTTGCCAGCAAAGACATGCCCTTAGTAATGTCACAGTTCGTCCCAGGATGCCTCCCAGGAGGGAGAGAGATTAGTATCTTCACAGTCTTCTTGTTCCTTCCTAATGGCCCATCAAATCTGACGGCCTGTCGTCTGATGGGTGTCTTCCCAATACACACCCAGTTGTAATTGTTACATAGTCCATATTCCTAACTTTAGATACAGAAATGATACATGCATACATATTGGATAATCACATTCAGTAAATCATATCCTTTCCAATGATATCTTACATGAGCCATCTTGCATAAAGTATATGTCAGTTATGTCATATCCATATCATAAGCATAATTTTATAAAGGTTATGGAGTGTAATGTAACAAACATGATACCTAAACTCAGAGGTCAGTGATGGAGAAGACTTACTTGGTCACACGGTATGTCTACACAGCAAAGAAAAACCCATGGCTAGCCTGTGCCAGTTAACTCAGGCTTGCTCGGCTCAGACTACAGGACGGTTTCATTGCTTCCAGCCTCAGAACTCTGGGAAGCCAGGAAGTCTACACAGCAATGAAACAGCCCCATAACCTGAGCCCGCGAGCCTGAGTTGACTGGCACAGGCCAGATGTGGGTTTTTCTTAGCTGTGTAGACATACCTACAGAGTCCAATGCCAGCCAGTGCAAAACTGGTCCTTTCACTGTACATTTTTTAATGTTTTGCAAATTTTAAAACTGGAACGCATTATTTTCTATTATTTCACATCTGTTCTTTAAAGCATGTTATAGCCATCTAATCAAAGCTCGGCTTGGCAACAAAAATTAACACACAGTCTTAACTTAAAAGGGATAGTCGATGACCATAGCAGTCTCAGATCAAAAAACTAAACTTCCTTCCATCTCTCAGATGTCTCTAATTATGTTGCACAAGCCATGTGTGGTTTCAGAGTTAAATGTGATGCGTCTGAACCAAGGAGCAAAAACACTGACATTTTATATGACAAACGAAGTACAGCTGATTACTTCTTCTCTACTATGAAATCAAATTTTGAAAAGTAATTAGTTAAGGTGGAGCTTTTCTCCCCTTTTTTTGTGTGGTGGTGTGTTAAATACCCTTATGCAACTGATAATAAGAAACATACCTATCAGACCTGTAATACAGAAAGGATTAGACCAAATCCACTAAAATCCCTCATGGATCAAAACAAAATTGTTTTTTCTTCCCACTGAAATAATAATATTATTTGGTAATAAAATAAATAAATAAATGATTGGTAATAAATACCAATTAACTCAAAGGACTTATATAAAATATTTAGACTGGTTCTGATTTTCATTATTTAAATAATAATTTTAAAAAGTCACATCAAGAAGTACGATAGACTGTTGACAGATACACATTCACTGTGAGGCCACTGAATAAGGGATTGTTTTCAGCTGAGGGGAACAGAATAAACAGAAAGCAGAGATTAAAGAATTAGAAAGTGTAGAACAAATCTTCAGAAAGGACAAATTAAATACTTATTGCACTAGAGGCAGCTAAGAGAAGTGAAATACTTTTCTAGTATCACTTTTACATATAGCAATTGCTATAGTCACCAAAAGGGATGTTTATGGGGTTATGAACAGGAGGAGATGACATCCATGCAATCAGGAATACAAGGAGACATTTATCCAAGACAATATTTCTAATAAGATGTGGTCCTGCTCTATGAAAAAGTTTAAAAACTCTTATCTAAAACTATTTGAAAAAGTTGATTTCACAGGATAGGACCAAAGAATATAGAATTTACTTCAAAACTTAAAATGCTCATATTTTCAGTGGTTGCTAATGGCATTCAAATATTGTCAGTCCTAATTTCTAATTTGCTTCATGAAACTATCAGAATGGTGGCTGTCTGCTTGTTAATTATTCTTTATTATATTTCAGACACTTTAGAAGTATTTGCTTAGTGACTCACTGTTCTCTGAGCATGGGTTAGCATATCGTTATATTGTGGTTTTCCTTTAAAGAAATAAAACATAACTTTCAAAAGTGATTCTTGGATTCGCTTAATAATCTGAAGTACTCAACCACTACAATTTAATTACAAAACCCTAATTTAGAGGGCCACCTCTCTAATCCACTGATAATTTCCCAGATTTAACAAATATGAAATCAATGACATGAATATATACTAAGTAGATGTATATTACCTTCCGACTACTGAAATATGTAGATGTGAAGCATGATTCAGTGAGGAAAATTCCCTTGTTCCATTTGCCATATGTACTATAGCATAAATACACATGGACACAAATTTTTGTGAAAGTCTGAAATTCTTGACTTTTTTTTCCTCCACGTGCCCCCTCTTCCCCAGAAAGGTTACATATACGGGGCTACTCCACACATACACACATGTCCACCGACTAGAAAGTCTAGTGGACACATCGAAATCTGAAACTCACAGTTCTGCTCTCTGTGCATCCAGTGGCAGATCTTTCTCTAGCCCAGTAAAAGCCTACAATGCCAATTCAAAACAGCCTTTCAGCAGAGGTTACTAAAGCTGTGTCTACACTGCCACTATCAGCACTAAAACTTTTGTCATTCAGGGGTGTGAAAAAACACCCCGAGTGACAAAAGTTTTAGCTCTGAAAAGCACCAGTATAGACAGCGCTTTAGCACCAGGAGATAAAGCTACCATCACTCGTTAGGGGTGTTTGATTTTTTTTTAAATCGCTGGGAGAGCTCTCCCTCAGCAATAAAGCATGTCTACACTGCCCACGTCACAGTGGTCCCGTGGCCGTGCTCTAACATGGCTAGTGTAGACAATTAGGTACTTACAAAAGCCACGGTGAAACTAGATAATATTTCAGTCCATTTGTCAAAGCACTTGTGGATCTTATTTCAAAGCAAGTGAAAAATATTTAACAGAATTACTATTTATTGTAATGCTCTGGATAGAAACAGTGCAAACCCATTGGCTAGTAACAGCTCTCTTGGTGAAAGTAAAAGGTATTTAACAAGTTGATGAAGTCAAATAATCAGCACAGAAAGGTTTACAGTCAGTCACTTTCTATTCAGGCTTCTGCAGAGTGGTTTAGGAATATAGTTTCCAGAATTTATCACGAAGGTGCATAAATATTTTTTGAATACACAAATATCAGCATGCCAATTAATTATTAATAAAAAGTGTGCCCTCACCCTATAGTACTGCACTGCAACTTACACAAAAATAGCTCCACTCAAAACCATCTGAAGGAAATCTAGTTGTTAATTAGTGTGTTTACCAAAGAGAATGAGAAAAAAAGTTTAACATGATGCAAACCATGCATACTCATGAAGACACCAAATATTAAGGTAAATGACATAGCTACATAGTGCAAGATTTATACACTGAAAGGTAACTAAACCTTTCCATGTAAATCATTGCCGTCCTGCACTATAAGGACCTAACTTTTAATCTTTTTCATATAAAAAAAGATTAATTTAGGAAAGCAAGAGAGTCACTGAACTGGAGCAGCACATATCCTTTTACAGTTCCAGTTGAACTGTCTTGCAAGAGTAAAGCTAAAGGAATACTGTGAGAAACTTAAATATGACTGAGGATATTCAATGAGCTCCTAGTATTGAAAGTTATTGGAAACTGATCTCTTCCTTATTAATGCAATTCCCCATCATGTACAAAAAGGTATCTCCATGTTCCAGAATGCAAACAGTGTTTTAATCTTTAATTACATTCTCAACTTTAACTCTTCTGGAGAGAAGTATAGACATTGGCCTGAGGATTATTTCTTTATTGCATATCATCTCTGTGGTATTTAATGAATATTGCCACTTAATACAGCCCTGACAGTAGGGGCAAAGCAGAACTTTAGAACTGCACAAAGAACTTTGGATGACTTTTCCCAAAAAACCAACAACAGCTGCTGCCACAGATTTTTAGATCTTTCCGTCTTTAATAGTTTTAAGAGAAACCTTTCCAAAAGTTAAATTTGAGACTAAACACCAGACTGCTCTTTATAAAATGATGTAATAAGTGTTGGAGTACCATTCATACTATTAGTTAGGATTATGTAAGGACTTCCATTATAAATGTCCCTTTTCCCAAAGATTTATAAATTAGCTGTCACAATTAACTGGGAATCTGAAGTTACTGAGCTCAGTTCAGGAACTACTGGGTGTAATTTTATGGCCTGTATAATGCAAAATGTCAGACTTCATGATCATGATGGTCTCTTCTGGCCTTAAAAACCTATGAAAGTTTATCAGTTTGGACATTCTTTGTACTCATTTAAAAAAATAATCTGCTTTTGAAATACACAGAATGTTAGAATATATATGGAATAAGAAAAGATCATGAGTGAGTGCAGATACTTTGTACAGATCCATTAAACAGGCAAACTAGCTGTTCTAAATATTCTATGGTACTATCAAACCAGACAGCACAAAGTGGTAGTGGACTGGCGGCACCCTAACCCAGACGACCACTAGGTCTGGCAGTCAGAGGTTCCGGGTTGCTCCAAGCATGGGATTTCACCCCTGACCATCTTGACAAATAGCCACTGACAAACCTACCCTCCATGAACTCATCTCATTCTTTTTTGAACCCAGTTATACTTTTGGCTATCACAACACCCCATGGCAATGAGTTCCACAGGTTAATTGTGCATTGTGTGAAAAAGTAAAAGTAAATACAATTAAAACTGGTAAAAAAAACTGACTGTTAAAGAGAAAATGGCATGTCAATAAGTGACATGTAATATGAAACAAAGAAAGGTAAAAACTGAGTTATGGATATCTGTAATTTTATTTTTCTCAGCCTAGAAAAAGAGATGTCTGCTAAACCAGTGAATTAGTGTTTGAAAGGAAGCTATATCATCATCAAAGGACCTTTTTCTCCCATGCAGCTACCTTGAAAGGATTAGTTGAAGATAAGGCAGGATATGGACGGGGACTGTCTGATATGATGATGAACTTTAGAAACCACCTAAGACTTGCCATGGACACAGGGGCTTAAATAACCAGTTGGGTGAAAGATGGGGAACTCCCAAGAAGATCTCCAAGACAGAAAAGACTCAGGCTGACCAGTGAGTGATCAAAGATGAATGATTTCCAAGATATGCAAGGTTTTATTGTCATTTTTCTGTAACTAAATGGGAATGCCTCAGTTTAGTTTATGAAAAACAAATCTAAATACAGTAGGCAAACCATTTCTCGTGTCTTACAAAACCATTTATATTGCTATTTGAATGCTGATTGCTCAATTTCATGCAGAGGGCCCCAAAGAGATGAACTCCTCAACCAGTGAGGAGAGGCAGTGAAGGAGTTTCTAGATCCTCCATCCCCCAATTGACATCTTAGTTGGAGGGGCCCACACAAAGGTGTCTTCTCCTATTAATGTGTGTAACAAAGTGCTGCAGTTATGCATTCACAAGGAGAAAATGCTAAGGAGTGAGAAAGTGTGTGATTGGCAGAACCCATTGGGCCATGTTCCTCCTACAACTCCCTGACTTAAACCAAAGATTAAAGAAACTATTTTCATGGCTTTCAGTTGTGCATGTTAGATTTCTTGAACAATTTTATAGATGTCTTTTCTATATAAAGGAGTCATTTTCCTGGTCCTGTTTCACAGAAAGTAGATTAAAGGCCTGAATTTAGATTCAGAGAAACTTTCACCCACTTAGTTCAGATGCTTTCTTTGTCAGTTTAGGAAATATATTGGAAACATTTATATTCCAGTGAAAGTAAAAAGCCCAAAAGCAAAACAAAAAAAAAGCATCACACCCCCCCCCAAAAAACCACCACATAGAAAAAACTTTACTCCTCATTTATACTCAGGCCTCTCTGTCAATTGAACCACGAGCCAGAGAGTTCTTAGCAAGTAGAAACCTATTTTCCCAATACAATGAATGTCATAATGGAAGACCCTAAACATCCAGAGTGGTGAGAATCTCAACCATTGTATTAGGGAATAATTTAAACTTTAGATACTGGAACAGTTCTAAGAAAGAGTGTTTTTTTCAATACTCCAGTTCAGTTATCTATAAAGCTATACAAACTATTGGGTCTAGTCTTTATTTGATACCCCTAAAAAAATCTCATTACTACTAATAGACCACCCTGTGTTTGCCAACAAGTATAATGCCAAGAATAAATAAAGTGAGCTCACTATGGTTACCCTGTTCTCTCTTCACCATATCACAGTGTTTCATGCTGATCTTGTTTCTCAGCTGTACAGTAACACATCAGAGTGTCTGCTGTGCTCTCAGCAGGGCTGTGCATTGGCATGGAGCACCTTCCTAAGACTAACTGCTTTCAGCAGTACTGAATTCCACATGCTATGGCATGTGGATTCCAGGAGTAGGGATCCTTGGAGCCAATTTAATGAGTGAAAATTTACTTTCAACATATAATGCCAAAAGAAATAATACAACATATGTTATTACATTAACCATGTCCAGTATTACTTTAAATTTCAAGAGAACTTAGAACAAGAGTCACTGTTTCCTGTTCAATTTGAAAACCAGGACCACAACTCTAGTTTTTAAAAAGGTGCTGAGTGCATCTAACTTCTTGTTATCTTCATGGGAGTTGAAGGTGTTCAGCACCTCTGAAAATCAAGTCCTTATTTCTTCAGCAGAAGGCAGGAGAAAGACAAGAAGTTTGTTAAGTCAAATGTGTCTCCTCAGTGGAAAGGAGAAATCCTGTTAGAACTGAGGAGGGGAGAAAGAAGCACATCACTAGACATGTTCTTTTGTAGATCTCTGCTATCAGAAGAGAGAGATGGACCATCATCATAACATTCCTCCTCCTCTCCCACTTAACTGCTAGAGAAATCTGCTACTGGAAAGCAAACAACACTAGAGGCTCTTGTCAAGATTCAACGATAGCAGAGCAAAAGCAGTTATTTACCTGCACTATAATTACTGTTCTTTGAGATCTGGGTGCAGAGGTGTATACCACTCAGGGGTTCATACACCAAGCGCATCAAACTTGGGTAACTGCTTAACAGCACCTGCCCAGGTGAAATTCATGCCTTTCAGCCCCGTAGACCTTCCCATGGCTATATAAGGGCAGTGCCTCCCTGACCCACCTCTCTTCCTTCACACCAGAATCCAGGGCTAATGATGCCAGTGCAGAAGGGGACAGTGGGTGGAATATGCACCTTCACCCACACCTTGAACAGCAATAGTTACAGTACAGTTAGTAAACATTTTTCTCCTTCTTCACATTGTTGCAGATGTATATTCTACTCAGGTGATTCAAAACCTGTAACTGGAGGAGGTGGGGCTGAGAGACTAAAGAATGATTGTAAAACCACTTTCTCAAAGTTTGCCTAATACTTGGTAAAAATATGTACTGAAGACCAGATAGCTGCCCTGCAAATGTCTAATATAGAAACAACACTGAGGAACACAACCAAAGTGGCTTGGGCCCTAGTTGAATGAGCTACCAGTCTCTGAGGTACTCCATACGCTGCAGTACTGTAGGAAGTAATCCACCTAAAGACTGTGTGCATGGAAACTGCCTAACCCTTTACTTGCTCTGCATAAGAGACACAGTCGAGAGGAATGATTAAACAGCTTAGTCCTCTCTAAGTAGAACGCCAAACATCATCTCACATCCAGTATATGATGGAGCTATTCCTCCGTACTCAAATGCAGTTTAGGATAGAATACAGGTTAATATATGTTTGGTTAAGGTGAAGCCGTGACACCACTTTTCACATAAATTTTGGATGCTGCCTTAGCACCATATTTATCTTTAAAAAATTCTGTATAGGGAAGTCCTGCCATGAGAGTCTGCAACTCTCTCACCCTCCTTGAGGGAGTTATGGCTATGAGTAAAGCTGCCTTTTGGCAAAGAAAGGACAGAGAGCAGGTTACCAAGGGCTCAAACAGAAGACCCATGAGAGCAACTAGCACTGTATTAAGGGCCCAGAGTGATGCCATTTCTTTAACAGAAGGGAAGAGACAGACTAGTTTTTTTAAAAAATGTACTTACCTGGAATTTAGAAAAATGGATTTCACACACTTGAATGGAATACATATCTGCAACCGCTCAAATAACAACTGGCAATACTTACAAGCCACTTCATAGAGTATGTAGCCCGCCTTTTAAGTTTAGGGATTCCTGATAGTTTGTACACCACATGCCTTTCCCATAAGAAATAAATGATGGCTTCACTAAATACATGGTTGTTCCTCCTTTTAAACAGATGAGAAACCTTCAACGTCTTACAATACTCATCCACAGCCAAATTTATAGCCATATATATGTCATGCTGATGCTTCAATATGTACATCTTTCAAGAGTAATTAAGACTAACCCATCCCAGCCCAAACTCATGTAAAAAAGTATGAATAAATCTACCAAGTTTGTTTTCCTTGCAATTGTTTGTTCCACTAAGAAAAAATATTTTAGATTACTACTTCTTTCCATTGGCAGTTTTCTAATGAACATTTATTCAAATAAATGGAATATTCTATATTTTAACCAGCTACATTTAGCTGCACTAGAGAGGCATATTCAGAAGCCTTTCTGGTCTGCAGCTCAGAAGTGTAAGGATTTAAAAGACCAAAGGGGTTATTGAGTAAACATGCTGTTGCTAGGCAAAAGAACACAGGTAATAGGTTCTGGTTGAAATATAGCCTACTAAAGTAGTTTAGAAACCCTATAATAGTTGGGCTATTTGTGATTTGCTGTAGCACACTGCGCCACCACATCTGGGAGACTCAAGTTTTGAATTGCCAGCTTCACAAGGGAATGTAACTGCTCCATTTGCTACTAATTGGATATAATTAGCCTTTGGGATACACTGCAAGCATGAAAGGCCTTCAGAAAATTCTTTATCCATGTCATTATCCATCTTATTTCCTGAGCCGTAGAGTGGTAGTTTCCTGGCATTCCTCTTCTGTCTGACATAGATTACTGCATCAGGATAGAATTGTACCTGAATTCATTAAACATCTGGTCCTCACCCTCAGGAATTGCTCATTTGAGTTTTCAACAAAGTTCTGCGGGAATCCAGACTGCCTATAGTCTGGCACCAAGCGAAGGTCATTGTCTTGCTGAAACCGGGGAAAGACCTACACTTGCCTTCAAGCTACAGCCAGTTTCACTTCTAAGCGTTTGCTTTAAAGGTCCTCGAGTATCTGCTTGTGCAAAGAATTTCATCATCTGTGGAAGGCAGGCTAGCACCAGAGCAAGCTGGTTTTCACTGCAGTCATAATACATGTGATCAAGTTCTGGCACTTACAACTTTGATCAAAAATGGATTCCAACATAAGCTGAAGACTGGTTCAGTTTTCCTTGATCTGACCATGGCTTACAATATGGTTTGGCACATGGGCCTTTTGGTGAAAGTGCAAAGCTAGTTTTATCTCCCCGTGCATTAAGAAAATTTGAAGCAATGCTACTGCTCTGAATAACATTTAAGTGTTACTGAATCCCTAAAGACAATGCTACTAAAGACCTGCAACTTAATATTTTTGCTGAAATAAGAATATTTGTCAAAATAAAAAAAAATGCTTATTTGTTCAAATACACAACAGATACAAGATAACTGAATTTCCATGGCATAAATAATAGCAAAGTGGTGGGAAGAATTCTTCACTTCCTAAAATGCCTTTTCAAGGAAACATCTTGTTTGTGCTAAAGATTCTTCCCATGCTGCTTCTGCTGTTATGAGGAATGAGGAAAAATGAGAAGGGAGAACTCATTATACCCATGAAACTGTAGCACAATTGGGACAACGTAATCCATTTGTCACACCATTTTTATACTTTGATATAAGATGTCACATTAAACATAACAATGAACTGCCAAATACAAAAATATCAGACAGAACAAGCACATCAAATATTGATTAATTAATGTAGCACAACATGTAGTTATCTTAATCCACGGAAACGCAATTATATGTTCACTATTAGAGAAACCAGGATTACTGGAGATTGTCTGCAATAGCACCACAGCATGTAGTTATATAATATGCATACAATAACCGAGGCATCAACTGATCTCCCAACATGCAACATATTTGAGTAAGCTTCCCTCTCCCCACCTCAAAAACCTGAGAATATTTGAGCACCTGGAAAGATAGAACACAGAGGAAAGGTTCGCACCCCAACGGGAAAATATTAATAATGTACCCTTTTATCTCAATAATCCTTTAACTGCTGCAATTTATTTTGTTGGCCATGAATCACTAATCACAGGCAGGAAGGAATCTGAATAAGAGATGTTCCCAGGGTGACATTACTATGCCAGCCACATTTTCAAACAACTGTATCTTTCAAATTGCCAACAATTCAGACACCTCTTAAACTTGCCACAATTCTGTTCTCACCACTGGCCAAAGCAGTTAGACATCCAGACGATGGGCCTGATCCAGCCCTCATGATGAATTTATGTGGTCCATGGGAAATATTTAGAATTTGCATATACCCAGCTTCCATTGGGGGGTGAGGAGGGGGAATTCTAGTTCTCATGATTGAGAAGAAAACCTTCCAAACATGAATCAAGTATGACAGATGCAGTACAGTCTGAGTCTGCGGACAGGCTGCAAGAGGTGAACTTCCCTGCCTACCAATATAAAAAAAAAAAATCCTCACTGGCATGTTGATTCTGAAGCCTAACAATACAAAGTGTAAACATTAATTTTTTCATTGCTTATTTTAGGGGCAGAATGGGGTAGAAGTAGGAGTAAAGCCTAAGGGTAAGAGTGTGGCAATTGGAAGTTGATGCAGGAAGGAAATTCAGAAAGAAGAAACAAGAAGTGACACAAGAACAGTGACAAGAGAGAGAATAGAAAAGTTAATGAAGGAAGAGGGCGGAAAAAGTGAGGTGGAGGAGAAGAGAAATATAGCTGATCCTTAAGGTGAGCATATTTTCCAACTGAGTGATGCTGAACGTGGCAATAAGGTATTGAACAAATAACAATAATATGACTGTAACAACAAGTTTAGTTACTACACTAAGGCTCTATTCAACCCATTATATACTCTGATCACATTTTCAGGCTTCCCTCTGCAACCAAGAAAATAAAAAAGGTTAAAAAAAAAAAGAGTAAGCTGAGATTTTCCCGTATCATCGGATTTCAGAAGCTGGGGCTATGAGGAAAAACAACAAACGTCATCAGACTCAGAATAAAATTGAGAGAATTGGCAACACAACACTCTAGCCCATGAACCATAATTAAAAATGGAATTTGTCTCTCTCTACCAAATAAATTTAACTCCTCTGCCAGAAAAATAATCACATTCAACCAAAGTCTACCCAAGTTACCACCGCAGTCCGAAGTCAATGCAGTAACACTGATACAACAGAGTGATATTTGGCTCCACATCATGTAATTTTGCTAAAGCAGCCTTTTTAACTACCCTGCTATTGATATATTGGTAAGAAGATAGAACACTTTATAGATTTTTGAATTACTAGCTGTTTAAAGTTACTATACAAGGAGAAAACTCTGCCGATTGCTCTCATTTCATTTTATCTTAAGAAAGCTTGGATTTCCTTTAGATCCAGCACTGACTCAGTGCCACAGACTCCAGTGACAGAGATGCAATACAGTATTTATACATCAGTGGATCTTGTTCTACATGAAAGGCAGCAGTCCATTTTTACCAGCTACAAGGATGGTTAGTACCCTGAATAATCACTTAACACTTAATTTCCTAATATAATACTTTTCTTATACATAACTAAATATTTTAAACAGTTTACTTATTTATAAGCCTAGTTGTGGGTATCTCGGTGTTTCTGGCATTGCAACACAGACTGCCTAGAGTGCTGTTGTCTATGTCCTTAAACATTTTCTAGGTGTCCTCTTAATTGCTTGTCACCTGTAAAGGAGGTTTCAATCCAATGAAAAATTAACATATGGTGAACAGATGGACTGAGAACAGGCATTTGACAAGAAAGTACTAGCACCAAAGACTTTTTGGCTCCAGTCTTTTAGGACTTTCTGAAAAGACCTACTCAAATCTCCTAGTCACTGATCAGTTAATGAAGAATCTTGCTTCAATGTCAATCTGATCTTGCAAAAATACTTTCAAGGCCATCTGGAAAGGAGAATTCCTATAATTCAGATTTGTTGTTAGAGTCCAAAGTAACTTTCAGGGAGACTGACAGGCAGCAATTCATTGTTTTCATGGTACCCATAGTCCCCATCCAGTTACTGGTCTCACTCCTCTATAGAGCAAGCCCACAGCAAAAGCCTCTTAATATTACAAGGTTAATTTTTTAAATTAAAAATAAAAAACATCACACAATAAGAATTCTCTCAAAAATGTTCCACTACTCACTGAGGTGGTAAAACAAGAGTTGTAGGTTGGGCTTTTGGTCTCCGTTTTGCAGATACTCCCATCTGGTTGGCAGAACGTTTCAAAGACTGTTGATTCAAAAGGCCAGACGCTAGCCCTGCATGGTACTGCAACTAGAGAGCAAAGTGAAATCAGCAGAGAGACAGTGCCTTAAAAATCCTCCCCTTTGCCCAACTGCAATATTCTGTACATCTCAGATTTTCATCTCCTGCATCCTTAGTAACACAACAGCTACTTGCTGCTAGTAAGATAGCAACTAATACTTTGCACATTATAGCACCATCCATACAAGCACTTTATGAACATTAAATACAAGTTATACTTTACAACAGGCCCATGAGGAAGGTAGATATTCCCATTTTATAGACAAGGAAACTAAGCTACAGAGGTTAAGTAACTTGACCAAGATAACACAGCAGTTGTGCAGGTGAGTCAGTAACAGAATCAATATTTCTTGAAACCCAGTTTTGTTCATAAAACCGTAGAACATTCTCTCTCTCTCTCCAACAACCATTCGGATTTTTTTTCCTATTTGAAGTCACCATGCTAGTTTTATAGGAGGCTTTATCTATGTGAATGACCTGTGACCAATATTATAATTTCTGCTAGACTACTCTTTTAGGCTTGAAAGCAGAGCCCATGATATATTAAAAACTGTAGTGTTTAATAAGCTACAGATACAAACTAATTAAGGACAGTATGTTGTGTCCAAGTTGACCTAAATCCTACAGAGGCAGCCAATTTTTCTTTAATATTTATTTCAGATGCAAGGAAAACTGATCCCATAATTTGCTGCTCTGTGCAGAATAAATTTGTGAACCTGGACATAGCTCTCATTAATTTAAGGAAGTAATATTTTACTATACAAACAGATATAACAATAATTTTTTATGAATGGGTAACAGATCATACACAATAAACCAAGAGATTCAGGGATCCTTAAAAGAAGAGGATCAGGAAGCTGGCTACATTAGGAAAATCTGGCTTTTTTTCCCCCCAATTGCTTGCACCTGCTCATTTTGCAAATGAAAATTTCATCTGAAGTAGGTGTCTTCCCCAGGCATTTATTTTAGTTGACAGTGAAAGACAATATGTGAAGGATGTATGTGAACATGGAAGACAATTTTACTGAGCTCATTCTCAGATAGACGTACTGGTGTCTTTATGGTGAAATCAAATTATGAAATCGATAAGTTACAAATTAACCTTAACACTTCTTAAAACATCCTGCTCAATGGAGGTTCACCCTACCCCAGATTCTGAAGTAAAAAGCACCAGATATTTATCCAATGTTAGCCAAGTGGAATTCTTTCCATATCTGTAGCCCTATATCAGTGTTTTGTCAAAGTGTCTATACATTTGTTTTGAAAAGGTCAGCTATTTTACAATTGAGGGAAACTAATCCCATGACCACCACATAAGAATGTCATAGGTTCCTCGCCATAACCTAACAATGTTCAGAAAATAAAATCCACTTACACACCACCGTTCTACAGTGTTGTGACTGAAAATGAAAGAAACAAAACCAATTAAAATTATCTCCTTGAAAATTACTCTAAAAATGAATGAAGCTATCCAGTGAGCCAATAAGACTTACATGTCAGTGTTCAGAGCATCCTTATTGCTTTTTTAACAGCTTCCTGATTTACTTGGTCGATTTGCCATGTGATTTATAGAGCACTATGACACAGACAAAGATGTATAGCACTCTTAATAAAAGCAGAACTACTCTCAGCTAGGGAAAGGGAGGGGTATCATATTGCTCTAACAACTCATCTTAGACCAATGAATTTTGCTCAAATTTGTTTTTCTCCTACAAATTTCTTAAATGGGAAATCAATGAACGAAAGGGACACTACAAGTTTGAAAGACAATGTTTCAAAATGTCAGAGGCTTAGTTTTCTATCTCCACTACCAGAATTTGCAATGAGTGCAACATGCACAGTATTTTATGGAATTAAAGGGAAAGACAGCTTGGCAGGAGACCCCTTCCTGGCTCTAGGAACATTCCCTTCCCTTTTCTTCATTGCATCTTATTATGATCAGTGCAAACTCAGCCATTTTGTCTCTGCTGACACTACTCTGGAAGAGTTATGCTCACTGTGCAGAGTGGCATGACTGGTATTTTACCCAAATGACATCATTTTGGCCACCTGCTCAAAAGAGAGAGCAAAAAATAGTACTATTACAGATGAACTCTTAATATTACCATTTTAAAATGTGATACCTATTCGGAGACCTCCTGGTATATTTCACACTTAGGGGCCAGGTACAAGAAAAGTATGTACCCTTTTTAAAAAATTAGTATTCCAGAAAACAAACTATGTCCTTGAATGCTGACTCCCAGTAATTCAGTGACTTTTTGTTTATTGTGTACACACACACACACCCCCACCCACCCCATTCTACACTTCCAGGAACACAGACCCAACTGTCAAAAATCTATAAGGGCCCATAAATTTTTTTTTTTTTTAAATCTTTATAATGAGAGAAAGGGTCAAAGTTAATAAAACTGATAGGAAACTCCTGTCCAATATCATTTATACATTATTTAAGCATTACATACTGTATTGTACACAATGCATTTTTGAACCAAAAAGACTGGGAAAATGTTTCCTTAGTCACAGGTCTGAAAAACAGAACCAAGGCTAAAGGGTAATTCAGATTTATTACTATTTACAAATACAGGCATGAGATTTAATGCATAATGTGGTATATACACATAAAATGTACACTTTACAATGCACACATTTATCTCCTAATGTTCACGAGAGCAACTCTTGTTTCAAAAAGGACGACGGAAAGGTCGATAATAGTTCTCTACTTTTCAGGATAATATGTTCATTTTATGGCATGGTCAAATGTGAGCAGAATAAAGGACTGGGGGAAGGGAATACACCTTTTCATCATATCTGGTTATTCTAGGTTTTCTGTTCTGTTACTCCATCTGCAGTTACCCTTTCTATTATTCTGGTTTCATGGGCTTTTTAGAAAGTCCCTTATTCCCAGCACGAAATTATTACAGTACAGTTATTATAGGAGCTAATTAAAAAACTGCTAGTCATTCTATCATCAGAAATTTCCTGTATCGGAATTATCCTACAGATGGGATATACAACCAGTATTGTCAACCCCAACTATTCAAAGGTCAGGAGTCAGACCTTTTAAAAAAAATCAGGTTTATTTACTTAAAAAATTTGTGGGGTTCGTTTATTTGCCTTGTGGTCTCTGTGCCTTTAAGGTGCTGTCAAGAGTTTTATGCAGCCATGAGGGCTAGAAATTCTCTAAAGAAATATGAGATTCTCTTGCAATTGCCTGACTCCAGGAAAATTACATTTAAGAAAGACATGAGATTCACAACATATTAGAATTAGGTAATGAGGCTGTCTTTAATGACCGGCTGAGATAATATTTAAGACAGTGCAAATATATATAATTTCACATAGTATTACTCCATTGTTTTACTGCTTTGCCTGTCTCTACTTGTTCACTCTGGCATGCAATAGTTCAACGCCTTTATTTTGCTCTCAGTATTACTACTATATAGGTGATACAGGCCACAAACACCTCTGTTGGCATACTTCCAGCATTTCTTGGGGGGGGGGGGAAGTGCTTTGAAACACTAGTATAAATAGTAATTATTAGTATTACTTAAAAACAAAATATTGAGAGAATCATAGCCTTCACATTAATAAACTGTAAAATACTTGCTATTAGTTTTACTCGGTTTAAAAGCCAAATCACTATCTTCTGGATGGTGAAAAAATATTTGGCTTCTGTAGCTCAAGCCAGCCTGGGATGTTTAACAGAAGACATAGGTCAAGAATGGATTCAATACAAATAGGGAGAGGAATGAAACCAGTTCAAGAAGTCTATGACTTGGTCCATTCACTCCTTCTGAGCATCATTCAGAGAGTTTGTCACGTGACTGAAAAGATTTCTGCCTTCACTCCTCAGGAAACAATGGTACAACCTGATCCCTTAGGGTCCAATCAGCGCTCAGCATTTACTGTGAGATGTGGAGTGCTTTCAACTCATTAATTTCAATGGAGGCTGAGCACCTTGAAGGAGTAGACCAATAAGCCGTCTCATGAGTTACTTAACTTGTTACATCAAAGATGTGACTCGAACGGATTAGTCACAGACGCTCTAAATATTTCATTAAAGGTATTTTGCATACGTACCGATATCATATTTCTCCAAATGTAACCATACTGTTTCAATAAAAACAGTCCCAGAAATCAGATGCTATGGCTAGACTGCCAGAAATTTCTTGTATTCTGATATTTTCAGTGATCACCACCCTCAAGCTGCTGTTGACAGTTACCGTTTAGCATTTTGCCAGCTAAATGTGTGCAACAGCTGTCAGATTAAATATGTAAGTTACCTGTTGTACCTGAATGTTGACATATTGGACAGCATTAAAAATCATCATCACATCAGCCACTCAGGATTCCCCATCATTCAAAAGCACTATTACAGCAACTCATCCATGTAACTTTCAGTTTTGGGGAAATCCAACTGGCTGGTGAGAAGCTAACCTCTTTACCACCAGTGAAATACTAAGAACATAAGTTTGGCCAAATAGGGTCACACTAATGGTCCATCTAGCGCAATACCCTGTCTTCTGACGTGGCCGGAGCCAGATGCTTCAGGAGGAATGACCAGAATAGGGCAATTAGCCAGTGAGCCATTCCCTATTGTCCAGTCCCAGGTTCTGGCAGTCAAAGGTTTACCATTAGGATCATATCAAATGGCCTTTTGTTTGTGTTGACTGCTGACAAAACAAGCCATTACACTCCACTTACTGAAGATATTATTTAGCTTGCAGAAACTGAAAAAACACCTGGAGCATTTGATCATGTCAGTTCACTGTGTGCAATAAATTGACATATTAACAATCCTTAGAATTATTTTTTGAGTAATTACTTTGCTTCAAAAAAAAATGTTTAAAAACAGAAAGCTCATGTGTGTTCGTTCTTATAACCCCAAGGTGACTTTTTCCAAAATCTTAATTTTAAATATTACAGGAACATATATGTATATCATATTTTAAATAAAGTGCTTTTGGCAGTGGGGGTGAGAGGGAAGCAAGAGGGAGTTGTTTTAAAAAGTATCTGGTTCCAACCGCCCTGAGAATAGGGGCTTCCTGGAAGCAATGACAGATCCTTATCCATCACAGGACTTTCTAAGACCACTATAACATTAGCAAAAACATGCACATTTCTCTCCTTTTAAGATGCACAGTACTTTGCCCCTCATTAAAATACTTCTCCCTTTCAGCTAACAAGGGAGTTTATTATGATAAAGCTGTAGTAGTTCTTTTGAACCCAGCTATGAGCAAGCCAACAGAACACTCCCTCGGTTTCATCTTTGCAGACGAACGCAGGCAAGAGAGAAGTTACATTACTTTAATTGATACGCTTTTAAAAGAGTATCTCAGATAATGAGGCCAGTTTGGAAAAAAAAATTCTAAACAATGTTTGATCATTTTAGTATAGCTGAATTCTCAACTTGGTCAAAACAGCATCAACAGACCAAAAGAGCAGGTTCTCCAATTTATTTACTTATTTATTTTCTCTTGCTGAACTAGGTTTCCGGCCTTCCAATTAACAGGAAAGCCAGACATCATGTATTTGTTCTAGATTTCCAACTCAGTTAGAACACTTTGTTCTCCTTTTCTTTTCTTTTTTTAACTATATTCCCCACACTCCTTCCAACTCACTAGGATGCCTAAGCAACAAGTATTGTACCCCACCTGTGGGGGTAATAGAACTGTTATCCCATTACTTTTCTTCCTTCAAATCCCAGTATTACAGTTGTCCTCTTTTAAAGAGCTGGCACTACTATTAAAATCTCGTCCATGTAACGGCTTCTATTTGTACTGAAGCCATATGCATAGTGTCATGGAACATTCTAAAGAGACCTACATTTGCTCCCCAGGCCTGCAGAAGAGAGTTGAGTGGGTCCTTTCCCAAGACTGGCAGATTGGAAAATGCTCTCTGAAATGGCACGCTAGGAAAACAAAGTTTGTGTCTTTCTCAGTCTGTGTTGTTTTTAAACATTGTTTATTTTAGAATTTCTCTCCATTATGTCTATTTCATTCCATTCTCTCTAAGCACAATACTTATGCTGTAAGTGCTGTTTTAATTAATGTCAGACTGCAGCCTTCAAGTGTAGTTTTGTCTCATATTTTCTTTTAAAAAACAAAAAAAATTCAGTATGGAACTCCTGATTCTAAATCAGCGAACTTATCAACCTTGTCCTTCCTTACTACTTTCAGAGACGGGTTAAGATGTTGGAAAGAAGGGGAAAATTGAGGGGCAACATAACTTCATAACCCACTGTAGTGAAAGAAATGGGCGACTTGCAAAACCAAATAAAACAGTATATTCCTATTACAAAAGCTAATTAGATTAGCAAAGGAATTCCAGTATCATTTCGTCCCGATATGCCAATATTTAATTGTTGACTGAAATGTCTCTTTATTTTCAGTCTAATGGGATCAGGCAGGTATGTTTAAAGAAAAAATAATAAAATAAAAACAATTAAGAACTTGCTTCATGCTAATTGAAGTAGTACAAGCTCCTCCTGATGAGCTGTAATTGGAACATTTTGGATTTTAATCTCCGCAATAATTCACCTGGAGCAAGTTTTTGAAGAGACTGAAAAAAACTTATATAAAGTAACAAAAACCTTATATAAAAAGTCACTATGGTGGTGAACAACAAGAGAAGTTCCTTAGCCGCTACTGGCCTTTCATTTAAGGCACTGGATCGGTGGTCTGGATTCAGTCCTCAGCTCTATTAAATACTTCTTTTACAGAGCGTTTAAGAGCATACAAAGGGGATAATATTTCCCCTTCTTGACTAGGTTACTGTGAGGGGCTCATAAAGGATGGTGATAGAGTCCATATATTTAGGTAGGCTTCCAAAGTTAGGCTCCTACCCAAATACTAAAATTGCAACATCACCCTAAGAATGCTGGACCAATAAAGGTTCTGTCCTTCATATGAGATATTACACCAAAGACTCCTCTGCTGGTCTCTGGTTTATGTCCAGGTAGAAGTTAACAAATCCATCGCACTTTCCTGAAAGCGTTGGTAATAGGCCCATTATCCAGATCAACTTTCCATCCCCATTCTGCCCCTAATAAAAAAGGTTGCAGTATCCAAGTCTGTGCAAGAGACACTGCTGATCATGCAGGTTTGTAAAGTGTTTTGAAATCTACTTGGTCATTATATTGGTAAAATTTAACTGCACTTTGGGATCATTTCAACCTGAAGAGACTATATCAAAATCACACTATTCTCTAGTTTAAAGAAACCTAATATTTACACACATCCAAAGAAGTGGGTATTCACCCACGAAAGCTTATGTTCCAATACATCTGTTAGTCTATAAGGTGCCACAGGACTCTTTGCCCCTAATATTTATGTTACCCCTTTGGTGTTTAGAGAGCATGACCCCTTTAAAAGTTCATACACAGGCAGAGGAATTGCTGGTTATTCCAGGAAGAGGAGAGGAGAGGAGAGAGAGAGAGTGTACGCGCGCACGAACCTCACACACTGAAGCAGTAGAGAACCAGCCTGAAGCCCAGGAGGGACAGAGCAGCTGACCTGGGACGTCCCAGGACGGAAGCGAGAAGAAGCACTGTGAGGACAAACCAGATCCAGACCCAGTATCACTGTCACCAAAGCTGTATGGAACTATGGAGTACTAGAGCTTGTGACTTTGCACGGGGAGTAAGGAGGGAGGCTGTAGCTAGTTAAGTGGGGAGATTTTCGCTCTGTGTAGGTTTGTACAGAGTGACAAAAGAGGGCACTGGAGGGGTTTGTTGGGGAAAATTTACTGCTGCCGAAGATGACCAGGAGCACCCAAGACTCGCTGCTGGACAAGAACTTTACCCAGGATTCCTGAACTCTGATTCTAGATGCATTGTTCGATGTCTATATTTTCATATTGTGGGCCTGTAGGTCCTCGTGTTGGATGTAAACCTTGTTTTACCGCTCTCCCTATCTTATCCCCCTGTTGTTTGTCTCCATTCATTGTACTGTTCTGGTGTGTGTAAGTTTACTGGGGGTGGAAAGGGTTGGAACAGGTGCCCCAAGGATGGAAGAGAGTTTCCCTGCGGCGTTGCTGAACGCACCTTTTTCTTGGCCCAAGCCACTATAGTTACATTTATATAATATGTAAACTGCATGTGGCGATACCCCATATTTTAGCCCCCATATGCATCTCTGAAATTGTTCTGAAAAAAATCATGCAGTTCTCAAAACTGTCAAGTTGTCAAGAAACTAAACTGATACTTACCTAGAAACACAGGTACAATCCAGTGGCATAAAGAAGAATCCCTGGAGGGTCACAAGTGCAAAAAAAGTGAAGTGAAGCTACCACAATCACCTCCAGAATTCAAGGGATGGGCTAGAGCAGTGGTTCCCAAACTGGGGTTCGGGAACCCCCGGGGGTTCGCAAAATGTTACAGTGGGTTCCCGGGAAAAAATTTCCTAATGGCGGACAGAGCTCTCCATAGGGACCCCGGGCAGCACGGGGCCAACAGCCTGGAGCCCCTGGACTTCCAAAGGCTAAACAGATCAAAGCAAGCATATCTATCACACTGAGTAGATTTAAACTTCAAGATTCCTTATAAGAAATGGAAAGAAAGCTGGATTTTTTTTGCTGTTTTTAAATTAAATAGGCAGCTAGTGTTGTTTTCAAAATTATTACAAAGAACAAGTTTAAGCTTTGTTGTAACGTACATTGTTTGCCTGGACTGCTCAAGACCTGAATGCTTGTGTAGGAGGAACTCTGAGTTGGCTTCTTAAATCCCTTCATGCTGTTTCACATCTGATACTCCTTGATGAAACGTAGGAGCCTTGTCTTATAACAGGCTTATTCAAAGTGATACAAGCTACGAACGTGAGATCTTGTAAGAGAGTTGCCGTTTTTATAATTTATAAAAATACTGTCATGATAAATAATAATAATAAATAGTGTGTAATAAGCATGTCAGAAAAACAAATGTTATATTTCCAAGATCACTGCTTTTATCATTTATACTCAGGTAAAGGAGAAAATCCCTGGAATATTCATTTTTAAGAGGGGGTTTGTGAGACTTAACTTTTTAGTGAAAGGGGTTCACAGGTTGTTAAAGTTTGGGAACCACTGGTCTAGAAACATATTCAGCAATAAAGGAAAGAAGAAGAAATCTGTGAACCTGAGTACATTTAGTTGGTACAGACGGTGTCACATCCACCACTTCTTAGCTAAATATGCAAGTGATCATATTTCATATTGGTTTTAGATTCAAAATGGTACCATTTTTAATTGCTTACTTTTATACATGGTACGTTTATATTTGTATGTTATTCTTAATGGATAACCCTACTATCTGCTGAGCTAAAAATCATTCATACACAAAGAAAAGCCATGTTCCCTTTTTAACAAAGGGATTCTTCTTGAAGGGGAAAAAAGGATCTGTAGCAGAGAAAACAGGTTGTTAAAACTGGATAAGGATACAATTAGCATCAACCTTCATTGCTACTACGGTCCCTTAAAAAGCCACTGGAACTTAGAACTGAAGACTCTTCTCTTATGTCCTGAAAGACCAAGATAAACATTTTCCAAAGCCCTAGAATTAATCTTTGAAGTCACAGGCTCAGGTGGCAGCTGTGGAGGTATAAAGAATGGTTTTCTGTCTTGGTAACAAGGAGATTTTGATGTCCTTGGAAGACAGAAAATCTGAAGAAACTTCATAAATGGTGTGCTGCGAAGAAGGGCTGAAATCAACTATTTATATTAAAATGTCTAGCTGCATTAACCTCAACGCAGCAGTTAAGCAGTATACTATGATCTGCAACCTTCCAGGAGGACTCCATCATTACAGCACACAAACCATTTTCATGAAGGGGGGGCAAAAAAAGGGGGGGGCCAGTTTGCATCCCATTTTCACCTGAAAGGACAATCTTCATAGGTCAGATTTTTAACCGTATTTAAGCACCTGGCTCAAGCCCTTGAGGAATTCCACCATGATTTCAACAATTTCCATCCCGCCACCAACCTCAGCCTGGTCCAGTCCACACAAGAGATCCACTTCCTGGACACTACAGTGCTAATAAACAATGGTCACATAAACACCACCCTATACCGGAAACCTACTGACCGCTATTCCTACCTGCATGCCTCCAGCTTTCACCCTGACCACACCACACGATCCATCGTCTACAGCCAAGCTCTGCGATACAACCGCATTTGCTCCAACCCCTCAGACAGAGACAAACACCTACAAGATCTCTGTCAAGCTTTCTTACAACTACAATACCCACCTGCAGAAGTAAAGAAACAGATTGATAGAGCCAGAAGAGTTCCCAGAAGTTACCTACTACAGGACAGGCCTAACAAAGAAAATAACAGAACGCCACTAGCCATCACCTTCAGCCCCCAACTAAAACCCCTCCAACGCATTATTAAGGATCTACAACCTATCCTAAAGGATGACCCAACACTCTCACAAATCTTGGGAGACAGGCCAGTCCTTGCCTACAGACAGCCCCGCAACCTGAAGCAAATACTCACCAACAACCACATACCACACAACAGAACCACTAACCCAGGAACTTATCCTTGCAACAAAGCCCGTTGCCAATTGTGCCCACATATCTATTCAGGGGACACCATCACAGGGCCTAATAACATCAGCCACACTATCAGAGGCTCGTTCACCTGCACATCCACCAATGTGATATATGCCATCATGTGCCAGCAATGCCCCTCTGCCATGTACACTGGTCAAACTGGACAGTCTCTACGTAAAAGAATAAATGGACACAAATCAGATGTCAAGAATTATAACATTCATAAACCAGTCGGAGAACACTTCAATCTCTCTGGTCACGCAATCACAGACATGAAGGTCGCTATCTTAAAACAAAAAAACTTCAAATCCAGACTCCAGCGAGAAACTGCTGAATTGGAATTCATTTGCAAATTGGATACTATTAATTTAGGCTTAAATAGAGACTGGGAGTGGCTAAGTCATTATGCAAGGTAGCCTGTTTCCTCTTGTTTTTTCCTACCCCCCCCCCCCCCAGATGTTCTGGTTTAACTTGGATTTAAACTTGAAGAGTGGTCAGTTTGGATGAGCTATTACCAGCAGGATAGTGAGTTTGTGTGTGTATGGGGGTGGGGGGATGTGAGAAAACCTGGATTTGTGCAGGAAATAGCCCAACTTGATTGTCATGCACATTGTGTAAAGAGTTGTCACTTTGGATGGGCTATCACCAGCAGGAGAGTGAATTTGTGTGGGGGGGTGGAGGGTGAGAAAACCTGGATTTGTGCTGGAAATGGCCCACCTGATGATCACTTTAGATAAGCTATTACCAGCAGGACAGTGGGGTGGGAGGAGGTATTGTTTCATATTCTCTGTGTATATATAAAGTCTGCTGCAGTTTCCACGATATGCATCTGATGAAGTGAGCTGTAGCTCACGAAAGCTTATACTCTAATAAATTGGTTAGTCTCTAAGGTGCCACAAGTACTCCTTTTCTTTTTGCGAATACAGACTAACACGGCTGTTACTCTGAAACCTGTTTTTTTCTGGATTCACTTATATCACTATAGGTTACATTTGTAGACTTCCACTTCTTGAGTAAATGAAATTTTCAGGTAAACATTACTTTTTTTATTCTTCAATACGGACAGGTCCTATAATGGGATCACCATCAGTCTTTACTTCAGAGTGGAAATAATAAACAGGTTATTAGGATGCAACCTATGTACATGAATATTTAGAGAGAATATGTTGGAGTTCACTGAAGTACTATTGAGTGTAGCACCCTTTGGCCAAACACGCATATGGATGACCACGTGGCTGCCCAGCATATTTTTTCATATGGAGCACAAATTTCTCTGCCTCTCCCTAAGACACCTCTAGTAGTTTCAGAAAACATGCTCCAAACAGCTCTGCTTTATAGCTTCTATACTCCAGAGACATTCATCTTGAGATGAAAAGATGTTGATGCTTTCTTACATTTGATGGCAGAGTTCCTTAGACTTATGGGTAAGGCTAAATTTTTCTTATGCATATTATTAGTAAAAGCCATGGACAGGTCACGGGCGGGGGACACAAGTCATGGAGGTCTCTGCTACTCATGGTTTCCTTGACCTCAGTGACAAAATCGTTGCCCTACTTATGGGTTACCTTGTATATTTTAAGTATCCTTCTCACTTCCAATGTGTTCCATGCTTCTTCCTTTGGATGAGACAGCCTGGGACATAATAATGGCAATACAATCTCTTGAAATTCATGAAAAATTAAGATGACTTCAGGAATAAAAGCTGGATTCAGCATCCACATCCATTTATCAGCAAGTAAAGTGTAGAACTGTGACTTACTGGAGAGAGTTCACAACTCCAGGATTCATCTGGTTATATGTAAGAACAATGCCATGCAGGTGAATCTTTTTATATCTTTGTGCCATGAGATCATTTTTCTTCATGCTGAGTCCATGGTGCTGGTCATGGCTGATATCAATCCGTTTTTACGCAGACTTTCAAGCCGACAGCAAGACTGACTTTCACGAATTCCAGGATATGTTGTACCTTTGCACTGAAACAGGCCTTCCGACATGAGAAAAAGTAATGCTTTGCACTTAATTAGGACATTAATGACTAGAATTCGAGAGAACAGATTATAAAACTGCAAAACTCATTATTTGGATACATTCTAATGAAAACTCATTTTAATCCATTTTCAATCTAAACTTCTGAGGATTAAAATTTACTTTTATACAATAAAGTCTGTGCAAAACTAATCTAGACTGTACACACTGGGAGAAACATGTGGCCAAGATACTCAGGAGTACACAGTGATTTGGGGTGCCTCAATTTTTAGAGGCCCTAACTGAAATGACATAAAGGGCCTTTATTTTCAAAAAGTGCTAAGAACCCAGCTCTAAAAGATAGGCCATTCAAAGGTGCCTCAAAATTGGGCACCCAAAATATCAGTAGTCACTTTTGAAAATCTTGGCCAAAAATTTCTCAAGCCTTCAAAGAGTTAAGTTATGAATGCTTTTAGAAAGGAAAACAAAATCCATCAGGTTTGATTGATAAAAGTGTAGTTTTTAACTAAAACTGAAAAAAGTGAAGCTTGGTAACATTTTTCCCAGCATAATTTGCTTCCTTTGCTTTTTCCCCACCGGGCTGCACATAAATCAAAGAAATGTTAAAGAGGCCCATATATCACAAACTGGCATTTCAAAACTATTTACAAACTCTGTAATAGTCAGAGGATGGAACATATAAAAGTGTGACCAGGAAACCTGAACGTAAGTGAAAAGGCAGTTCCTACCTTCCATTCGGGGTTAATTAAATTTGGAAATAACTCTTAATTGAAAAGTTAGGATATTTAATAAGAATCCTGATAACTCAGGATGACAAAAGAAAAAGGAAACAAGTTAATATGTGCCCCCAAACAAAAATAAACAGGTTTGAACAACGTGCCTGCTCCATGATTAAGCACACAAATCTAAAAACTAAACAAGGAAATGATGCTTTAATGAGGTTTGAAATAAGTGTGCAAGCATAGCTGACATTACACTTGCAGAAAGATTATAGTACGAAATCGTGATTGTGAAAAAAAACTCCATTGCTTAACTGCATAGCTATATTAAATTCTCAAATCCCAAGACCTAAGTGCACAACATGCTACTTTATATAGATGAGGTTTTCTTAACAGCAGCAAGTTAAACAAATAAGAATCTCTTCTCCTCATTTGAAAGGACGGGACTGGATTATAAAAAAATTAGCTGTCCATCTGTTAAAATATCACACTCAGACTAGGGAGTGCAAAAAGCACAGAGATGTTTTACAACCAAATCCAAAAAGTACAGTAGTCTGAACTGGTGTAATAAAGCCATTTGCTTTGCAAAACCTCTTTCATTGCACAGATTTCTTTTACCACAGCATAATGAGTAACAGCTATGGATTACGTAATCCTTACTTCTGAGAAGAGATCACATATTCTTACCCTTATCTGCAACACTTGGGTGAATTAACTGATCAGAGAAGCTAGAAAGAGTGAGGAAATACAGTAGAGTACAATTTAAGCTAAGAAGTGCTTACTCAATATTCATTCACTAGTTGACTGAAGTTACCAGTATCTTATATGTAAAGAGCTCAGATACCATAGCAATGGGTATAGTTCAAGACACTAAACAAACAGAAATAGAAGACAGTCACCACCACCTTTTGTGGGAGGGAATCAGAACAGTTTGTTTTTTCCCTCTACTATTCAAGACTTTCTGCAAGTACTAATGATTTTTATGAGTACACAAATGGAACATGCTTTATATTATTTTCCATGGGAAATTATAATGGTATTATAGGGTAACACAATTAACCCACAAGATTAGGAGCCTTTAAAATTAGGAGTCATTCATAGGTCTAATGAAAATCTGGCTTAGTGCTGAGTAAGCAACATATAAGAAACCACTAGCTATACAAAAAAAAAGTGTAAAAAAAAAAAAGGGAGTACTCGTGGCACCGTAGAGACTAACAAATTTATAGGTGCCACAAGTACTCCTTTTCTTTTTGCGGATACAGACTAACACAGCTGCTACTCTGAAAAAAAAGTGTGTTATATCTAGTCTGCCATTTGCTTTCAAGGTTTCTATTTAGCAAACAATGTGTGTTTCAAATGACAGAATGCAGTATTAAAGAAAGTGAGCACCCAAGTCAGTAATGACCGGAGAAAAAGGCATCAAGTTGCCCCATTATCCTGGAGAAAAGGAGTTCTTGTGGCACCTCACAGACTAATACATTGGTTAGTCTCTGAGGTGCCACAAGTATTCCTTTTCTTTTTGCGAATACAGACTAACACAGCTGCTACTCTGAAACCTAAAATTATCCTGGAGGCCACACTACCTGTAACCACATATCAGCGTACTATAGACAACCAATTTTATTTCTAGTTTTACTGCAATAGTTAAAGGTTTTTACAAAGCAGATGCCTTTCCTCCCACACATCAATTAATTTGCAAATGCACTCAGGTTGTAGAAATAATGAAGTGCTGAATGCTTTTCTATTGGCAAGTTTTGCTATCAGGAGGTGGATGCTGTGGGCGAGGTGCTAAATGTGCTGCTGCTATATGCATGCCAAAGGAGAGATACCACACATGAAACCTGGGTGACAGCTAACAGTGCACACATCAATTATTTTATTTACCCCTTCCCCACCACCAAGAGAAAGAAACATGATCCAAAAAAAGCTTTTTACTATATTTATCTAGATATTTATAACATACTCTTTGCAGTGACATCTGAGATTTTTTGCTGTCTCAATAAAAGTTTCAGATTTGGAGACCAACATACAGAGGGAGAGTGATTTACTCATTTCATAACATATATTGTCAATTACATTTTTTAAAAAAAAGTTACATTAAAAGAATACTAAGGTTGCAAAGTCAAGCATTAAAGGTTGCCCATGCATCCAAGCAAGCAGGAGTTATTTAGTCCTACTTTTTCAACTCCCAACTGGTTTCTTAACTTTGAATGAAACTGTCACTGAACTGAACTAGTTGAATAAACTGAAATGAATACAGTATTCTTTCTGAACCTACAGAAGTGGCTACTGCTGTCAAAAGCTGGTTTAGCATTTTAACAAATTCTGTTTCCAGTGTTTAATAAGTGAGCTTCACATCTCTGAACTGGTGTGACTTTGTTTAAAACTTCAGCAGCAAATATGTACTACAAAAAATATTATTTTCATTATTTAAATTATTTTAATAGATTACAGTAAACTTTACAACCTATGTTAAGTCTTACTAATTTCAAATTTAAATTTAATAGGTTTATTTTTAAAAAAGAAAAATTGTAATTAAAATATCTAATTTAAATTAAAAAAATCTTTGTTTCTAATTGTTTTTTTTTAATCTACCTTGCTTCTGCTGTAGGGCATCACTTATCTTCTCAAATATGGAGCCTTCTCTTCCTAGCTCTCCTTCTCTCACCTTGGCTGCTCTGTCTCCTGCCTTCCCCTGTCCTACCCAATGCTTCTTGGGTGGTTCCCTGAGTCTTTCCCATGAATCCTTTCTAAATACCTGCTTTGTCACCTTTATTATTTTTTTTCCTTCTTTCCACTCTCCATTCCCCACTGTCTGCAGGACAAGTGGGAAGAAGTAGCTACTTCTAGGCCCCAACCAGCTAACCCACTGTCCCAAGGTGCTTCACCCTGAACAGGCAGTCATTAATGACCCACCATAGTACCCTGTCTGCAAAGGACATGCTTAAAGCCTTGTCAGCCCTGGTGGGTACACAGAGACATAGCATTTCATAACAACAACTTCACAATATTAACCAGAATTCATAAATTGTACAGACAAATTCCCTGCAATGTCATACGCATCACAAAAAGAAAAGGAGTACTTGTGGCACCTTAGAGACTAACCAATTTATTTGAGCATAAGCTTTCGTGAGCTACAGCTCCAATGAAGTGAGCTGTAGCTCACGAAAGCTTATGCTCAAATATTGGTTAGTCTCTAAGGTGCCACAAGTACTCCTTTTCTTTTTGCGAATACAGACTAACACGGCTGTTACTCTGAAACCTGTCAATACGCATCACAGTATCTTAGTTCCTCCCAATTTAACAGATGGGGAATTGACGCATGGAGATTAAAGCCAAAATTGTCAAAAGTATCCTCTAATTTCAGGTGCCCAATCTGAGATGCCTAGGACCAGATTTTTCAGAATATTTAGCATTGTATAGAACTTCATAAATTCAGACCAGAGCTCCCACTGACTTTAGCTGCAGTTACAAGCACTCAGCACTTCTCCATAGATGTCTCAAGTTGGGTAGCCAGAAATGAGCAACACACAGTGGACACCAATGAAAATTTTTGTTTACATGACTTGCCCAGCATCACATAGGAACTCTATGGCAGAGGCATGGATAGAATCCAGTTCTCCAGATTGGCATTCAACTGCCTTAACCATGAAACAAACCTTTCTTCTTCCAGTTCTCCACCTCATTCACTACATACCTTCCAACTTCAGCAAACAAATGAAAAAGGGGTCCTACAGACAGCAGCTTCATTTACAACACAACCTCGACTTATGGGCAGAGCAAGGTCCATCCTGTGCACTGAATGAGGCAGGGATTGTGTGGATAACATAGTATGGGATCATGCAATTAAAGATTATTAAAATGCACAAAGGAGCCAACTTAAGGTTGCCGTTCAAATTTTGGTGAATTTTTTCAGGGACAACAAAAGGCACATGGGTGATCCCCTCCAAATATAGACACATACAGACCTAGACAAAACACCAGGGTGGATAAAAACCAATTATTTAAAAAAAAAATTTTAAAGAAATCGGATTTTTTTGATAAAATGCTTTTTGAAGAAAAAACCTATCTAAAGATCATTTTAATTAAGATATAATGTATCTCAAAGCTATCTCATCATGGAATAGGAATTACAAATTCTAATTCTATATTATGAGACAATATATTCATGTAATGTTTAAGGAAATGTTTGTAAATGAGTTCCAATAATTCATGGATTACGGACCCCATTTTATGGGGTTCCAGGGGCTTCTGTATAGATTATTTAGGTTCATCTTTCTATCTACCCAATAGGACTCAGTGCTCAGTCTTGAAGATACCTCAGAGATGCTTAGTTTTGCAGTTCTCAAAGTGTGGATTTGTGTCTCCAGAGATAACATGCTTGTTAACAGTAAAAATGGTTTTAAATAAATAAATAAATAGGTGAGAAATAACAGACCTCAACCCTATTGTCCCTCTGCAAATGTGTATACACAGAGTCAACCCCTTACCTCTCTCTAAAAGTGCTAAATTTCAAAAAGTTCAATGAACAGAAGATCATTGGGGGCGGAACAGATCTGCACAAGGAGAAGAAGTCTGGAGATAAATGTAAGAAGGGAGGGACAAACAGTAGAAATCAAAAGTGAAACGTTTGAGCAGCATATTCCAGAAGTCTTGAGGTCTTTCCGAGCATAGCCTTCATTGATTTGAGATCTACCATGCCATTCTCTCACTAGAAGGGAAAACCTATAACGGCAGCAGGCTGTAAAAGAGACCCAGTTTGGGAATATTTTAATGAAGTTCCTCTACCTGTGGGTAAGACAGACATGAGTGCAAAATGCAAACAGCGCAACAAAGAAATGCAAGGCCTGGCTGCCCGAATGAAACAACATCATGAGAAGTGTTCCTTCTCAGGAGGAAGCTGCATTGAAGATGATGAAAAGAACATGTCTGAACATGCAGGATCTTCAGGTTGGTAAACTTTTTTATTTCATACTTCTTTCTTAAGGACAGCCTGTCTTCCTTTTAGACTATTCTTGAATTCTCATGTTTGAGCAAAAAATATAGTTGTTACTCTATGGTTCTATCATTTTAGATGCAGTTGTGATAAAATAAATAGCTGAAATAGGCAGATCTTCCTTTTACAATTTCACCTTAAAGTAGTACTGAGTGTCAGCGAATGCAATGAGTAATACTAAATGAGCAGTACGGTAATAATAATTAAATAATAGGAAAATCCATCCTCAACATACAGGATTCTGAAGGCTATCCACCATCAAGATCACCACCATTTTCTATAGTTTCAGAGTTATTTGCCAATGATAGTGTTTCAGTCACATCATGTAGGTCACATAGCCACAGTAAATCACCTGTAGCAAAAAGAAAAAAAAAATCCGTCATCCAGAAACAACCATAGGTAAATTTGTGATAAGAACCATCAGATTACAAAAAGAGGTAATTGATGAAAAAAATTGCCCGGTTTGTTTATGCAATAAATTCTCCTTTCCGTATGATTGAGAACCCACACTTCATTAACCTGGTTCAGTCATTAAGACCAGGATACAGTCCACCCAACAGAGCAGATGTCGCAAGCAAATGAAAGAGAAATTGAGCAGTATGCAAAAGGTCTAGAGGGTGACATTGTTAACCTGAGTCTTGATGGGTTGCGCAATGTCCACAATTATCCTGTTGTATGTGTTTGTGTGACAACAAAAGAAGGGAATGTCTTCCTTACAGAAACAACTGATACATCAGGAAATGCACACACAGCAGAATACTTACATGAAGTAGCAGTAAAAGCTATAACAAACTGTGGAAAAAAAATTCAAAATGTCTAGTACGCAGCTTGGTCACAGACAATGCTGCAAATGTACCCAAGATTAGAAGAATTTATTTAGAAGAGAGTCCCAAGCTAACAACATATGGTTGCAGTACTCATTTGATACACCTCCTAGCCAAAGACTTCAGTGTTCCAGAGATAAAGACTAATGTTGAAATTGCAAAATACTTCCATAACAACCACTTTGCAGCAGTTGCTCTGAAAAAAGTGGGAGGAACCAAGCTAACTCTCCCACAAGACGTGCAATGGAACTCAGTCGTGGACTTGTTTTGCGCACTAGATCAAGAACTGGCCTAATCTGATGACAGTTCGTGAACAAAATCATGAAAAAAAATAGATGGCACTGTCACAGCCAAAGTTCTCAACATTGGGCTTAAGAGAAACGCTGAACACATGCTGAGTCCCCTGAAGCCTATTTCTGTAGCCTTGAACAAAATGCAGGGAAATAGCTGGTTTACTGCTGATGCTGTTGAAATCTGGAAGGAACTGAGTAATATCTTAAAAAGAGAAATATGCAACGACGGAGTTAAATTACAAGCATTAAAAAAACGAATGGGACAAGCACTATCTCCAGCTCATTTTCTTGCAGATACTCTCAATACTCAGCACCAGGGTCAAACCTTAACTGCTGAAGAAGAAGAGCTGGCTATGACATGGACATCCAGCAGTCATCCCCCCATAATGCCAACTATAATAAACTTCAGTGCTAAGGGTGAACCACTCAAGAAATAGATGTTTGCTGATGATGTTTTAAAGAAAGTCACACCAGTGAACTAGTGGAAGTCACTTAAGCACTTGGATTCAGAGACTGTTGAAGAGATAATCTCACTTTTAACAGCAGTAGCTTCTTCTGCCCGTGTAGAAAGAATATTTTCTTCCTTTGGACTAATTCATTCCAAATTGAGAAATCGTTTGGGACCTGAAAAAGCAGGAAAGCTTGTTTTTCTTTTCCAGATTATGAACAAACAGGAAAATGAAGGTGAAGACAACTGAGCTAGCTACAGAAGCCAATATTTTAAGTTTCTCATGTTGACCTGGCTGATATAGTCAATTTACTTTTTGGGTTTTTTAAAAAAATATTTTATCTAACTATTTTAGTTAAAAACAAGATTTAACAAAAACAAACCTGATTTTAAAATACTTGTTTAACTAAATTCAAAAAATTCATATGTTGTTTTGTTAAAATATTATGTTTGCTGTTGAAAAAAAAATCCAGAATATAACACGTTGTTTTAGTTAAATAAAACAATTTAAACGTCTGTCTGGTGATGTTCTCCTCCTAATACAGCATGGCAAGAAAATCCTCCAAATATTAATTAATAACCTGTTGAATAGGAGATATTTATGAAGTCATTGGGAGGTGAACTATCTGCTTCAATTACCTTTGGTAAATGAAATAACCAAACAATCATTCATTTTCTGATATAGCTGTAAAACTAATCTGAAAAGTTTTCAAAATAAATCACTTAAAAAATCACTATAGTGTGAACCTTCTCAAAATGAAACCTACATCTATCTCTGAGTTGTGAAGAATATGTATTAAGGTTATAACAACCAACAAGAATGCATTTTTATGTAGAAATCCATGATTAAATCGAGTCTTCCTGACTAGTGATGTAAATCATGATTTAAATCAAATCCACACTGCAAAACACCTATATGCATTTCCCTGCCTCAGTTTCCTCACCACTTTTGAGCATTAGTCATAGTCCAAGACCACCACCAACTACACATCCCTTTTCCAAATCATGGGAGTGTCTCTCCCCCTCTTATACAGTCAGTTTCCTTGTTTCTAGCACTTATATGCTACTGTGATAAGCACTATAAAAAAAGACCATGAAGAAATTAGGAAAGGAAGATTATGTAAATTAATAATTCTGTGTTCAGTGCAGTGTTTGGCTGATATGCATGTGTCTAAATAAGGCATGTGGTAACACACTGAATGATGAAAACAAAATATTGAATAGCTACTCATTCATCGAGCATTGTCCATTCCTGTGTACTGAATGAGGGAGAGATACAGTGGGCAAAATATACCTTGTAATCATGTTTTTAAAGACATTTAACATGTACCTAACAGGGGGCCAATTTAAGGTTGCATGTCCAACCTTGACTCCTGATCTCCTAACTTCTTTGCAACTTTTGTTTTTGATATAACTTTTAATAATGGAATTTAACAGAGTTTCAATTTTAAGTTTAAAAAGTGAAAACTAACTAAAGTGGCAAAGAAGCAAGATGATATACTGGTAAGATTATCAATCAATTTTATATCAACTTACTGTGCTTTACCATTTCAGCATGGTTCCGTACATAAAAATCTTCATAGCTTAAAAAAGAGACAAAAACTTTTTGGAAGTAAATATTTCTCTATCGTGTTTACAAGGCAAGCACCGAATTTCCTATTAGTGCAAAGAAGCTAAGAAATGAAAATGGCTAGAAACAGTCCATTACCTTTGTTTACTTTCTTTACTTTTCTCAGCTTGGACAAACAGCATGCAGTGGTAAAAATCATAAGTAATCCAAATGTTTAAAACCGCCTCACTTTTAACAGGCTAAAATGATTTTAGTAATACAGGTAAGAGAATTTGTATTTTAAAAATACATTATTTTCAATCTGACCTTGTCCCTTTAAAATTTTTATGGCATCTTTAGATCCAATTTGAGTTTTTCATATGGGGCAAGTGAACCTTCTTCTTCCTATATTAAATGCAAGACACTTTCTTGATATGATCAGTAATATTAATAATGTAATAGTACCAATTTCAGAAGCAGCACTGTAGCATCACATGCATACCTACATGAATGGAAATGAAACCATGTATATCATTGCAACTTTTAATACCTTGGGGGGGAAGCTCAAGTATGTGATTTTTTCCTTTCTTTACCCTACAAGCACATGACCTTGTCATCCCTCACCAACTAACACGAACATATCTGATGCAAGACAATATGTGCTCCGCTTTATTGGAATCAAAGGAATAGAGGGGAAGAGAGAATGCTTCGCAGGGCCAAACCCAAGTTGATAAATACTAAATCTGCACATATCACAGTGTTCAGCTCACTGAAGCAGCATCCAAAAAGCACAAAACCCCTAAACACTCAAATGACCTGTACTATCTTATTCACAACAAAATGATTCCGAAATCACACAAACACCCCATTTAACTAGTCCTTCACTCAGATATCCCCAGAGGAGATTTAGTTTAGAGACTCAGTCAGTTTTAAATTACTATGTCACAGTTAAAAACAAAGGGAAATCCTAAATGATTACTTTTACTGGATTGCAAAGTAACTGATATGCATTTGATTTTTCATGCATCAGCCGTCCTGCAGTACCAAGGAACATCCAGGCACTTCTCAATAACCTAATTACCACTTAAGCATCTTCCATCTGAGCCACAGACATTTTAGTTCTTCATTTAAAAGGGAGCCCTTCTTATTTTCTCACACTATACAACTAGTAAATACTGAGAAAATCTTAAAAGGAGCAGAGGAAGCATTGATTCATCAGCGTACCAATTTAAGAGATTAAGCCTTCTTGCCTTCTGTACTTAATTATTAATGGAATAAATAAAAACCATTTATCTTTTGCTTATCAGCAGTGACCATCACAAAAGAGAGGTAAAAAATTCAATTACATTAATGTGGCTACCCACATTAGTTTCTTTGGCACATTCACTACAAGGTAAATCACATGTATTAACAACCAACAATTACTCCAGTAATACTGAACAATTGTGTGGGCACCTTGTGGAGTTTTGCTTCTGCAACTTGGTGCTCCACTGCAGCCCAAAGAGTTATATTTCTTCCACCAGACAGGAAATGGCAAGTGACAGTGGTTTCAGCTACCTATTCTCTCTTCCTTATTGGAAGTAGTATTCCTTTCAGAGTATGAACATCTGTCAGCCACCTTCAGAGAAATGTCTTTGGCACCTAGAAGGTCACACACATCTTAGTGGAAGAAAGTGGCTCTTTCTACCCTGCACTCTGCCACAGACTTGGTGTGACCTTTTGCAAGTCATTTAGGTCCACATTTTCAAGATGCCACAGATTTTGGGTGACCATATTGAAACACATTAGGCCTAATTTTCAGAAGGGCTGTGCACACACAGCTTCCACTGACTTCAACTGGGGTTTTGGGTGTTCTGAAAACCAGACCCAAGTTATCTCAAGTTTGGGAAGAAAAACAAACACATACCAAAAAAACCATAGTGGCCTCTTTTTGAAAGTGTGGATCTAAGTGACTTGCCAAGGGTTACAATAAGCCTTTCCACAATTTTGAAAGTGTCTATTTCCTTACCTGTAAAACAGGCATGATGTTATCAGACTGTTGTAAGATTAAACTTCATTAATGTGTTTTAAATGCTTAAAGATCCTTGGATGGAAGATTCTATTATAAATGCAAAGTAGCATTACCCAACACATGAAACATATACACAGAACTCCTCCTTGGCACAAAGCTCCCCATTCTGAGTACCATTGGCACAGACAGACAGCCTGAAGGAGTTAATTCAGAGCTTAGGAAGTAGAAAACCTCCAGCATCCACATTTTTGATAGAGATGGAAATCAACTTCTAAGTTTTCCTAATATACTAAACTCTTACTTTTATAAATAACACATCTAGTACCAGAAAGTAAAGCATTACTTCCTTTACATTCCTAGGAGACAAAAAGGCCTCTGCATGCTAGGATTTCCCCACCCCGACGCCTCAGATTTCCCCTTATTGCACTGACCCAGCTTCCCTAGTTGCAGCAATGGTGGGAGTGCTAGTGGCCATTGCTGTTTTGAGCACTATATCACATAGATCTCCTCTGAGCAGAGGGAGATGTGAAAAGGGGCTTAAAATGCGAAGAGCTGCCTGGACCCATGTCTATACTGGAGCTCTCCTCATTGCTACAACTAATGGAGCTGAAAAAGTGGTAGCAATAGTGGAAAATTATGGACAAAAAAAAAAAAAAAAATCAAGCGTAGACGCCCTTCAGTCCCTCTGACAATCCCTTAATGCTGTCACTAAGGCCTACAATAGTGGCAGTAGTAACCTAAAATGACTATCCCCTGGCTTAATGGTACTTTTCTTCAAAAAACCAACAGAGATGTCACCAGTAGTTGAAAAATCTTTCAGATGCAAAAGAAACTAAAGGAGTCCAGCCTTCCTTATATTTCAATTAAGTGTTACTTACTACTTGTTGGGAGTAACTTTTCTCTTAGTCTTTGCCTCTCAGTAGCTATGATGTCAGAAAGAGAATCAACAAATTGCAACGCCAAATCTGCTCCCAAGAGATCTGGTCTGTGCAGGAGCAACGAAGGACTGGCCATCATTTTCAGGGCCAACTTCTCCTTGAAAAGGTTGTAGTCAGTAGGATTAGGACAGCCTTCTCTCCCCTTATTCTCTGTAGTAACCATGAAAAGTAATAGCCATAAATGGAAGGCATATACCAAGGGGCTATTCTCTCCAGGGTTCAAACAGCATCAGGCTTGTTTCACCAAAAATTGACTGAAGGAGCTGCCCTAACCGTAATTTCATACAGATGTGGAGGCAACTGAATCTGGGACATCCTACCTTCCCCATAAATGCTGAAATATCTCTGGCTTTAAAGACAATTGCCCAGAATTTAGTTGATGCCATATCAAAAACCAGGCAGATTTGCCAAGTATGATGCAGTAAAGGCATGTAGTACCCAAAGCAACACCCAGTCTGTTCCTTTCACATTTCTTTCACAATGCAGTGATAAGCCATGGTAGATATAGCAAGATCAAGACAGCATGAGTGTCAACACTGTATCACTTATGCTGACCCTAACAGTCCTCCAGCTGCTGTCCCATACTGCCTGACACTTACCGCTCTGGACACAACTGTGACCATCACTGTCCAGGAGTCATAGAGACCGGAAGGCCTCCCTCCCCTTTAAAGCCCTGCGAATTTTTTATGTTCCTGACTGTGCAGCTTGGCAAGCACACCTAGCAGCTCTCTACTAGTGTGTGCGACTGCCAAGCTGACCGTACTGTGTACAAACTCTGGCTTGGAGTAGTCCGGAGATACTGGATCTTCTGGACCTGTGGAGAGAAGAAGCTGTGCAAGCACAGCTCCAGAACAGCTGTAGAAAGCAGACATCTAAGAGCAGATTGCACAGGGGATGCAGGAGAAGGGGTACGAGAGGGACCAGCAGCAGTGCCGTGAAAAAGCAAAGGAACTGTGTCAGGCATATCAGAGGCATGCTGCAGACCTGCCGCTTTTGCAAAGAGCCACATGTCCTGCTTGGCGGAGACTCCACTACCACACTGGACACCTTCAAGGAGCCCAAGTCTCAGGCCCCTGGCATGAACAGTGAGGATGAGGTGCAAAATGGGGGACATGTGACCAAAGGATCCAGCTATACTGCGAGCCAGGACCTGTTTGAGACTTCACCACAGTCCTGTCAGTCCCAGCAATCAAGCATAGGCAAGCTCAATGCAGGAGAATGAACCTCGGGTAAGTGTGTACTTATATTTCCAATGACAATGATGTACTGACGGCATCCCCAACTTAACAGGACAGCTACTGACTTTTCATTAATTTACTCATAGTAGCATCGTTATCTGTTTTTCATTCCCAGCCGAGTTAGGCAAGGGGGAGGGCATGTGAAGCAGTTTATGTACACAGGGATGTCCCTTGAATCCTCCTAAGAAATCTCAATGAAAAACTTATATGGAAGTACCCTGTAATCCTCTCCCAAAGGTTTCTAGAGATGACTGCCTTATTTCTTCCTCCACAGTAGAACACTTCCCTTGCCAGTCAGCAATAACTTTGGCCGGCACCATTGCAGTACACAGGATTGCAACATACAAGCCTAGGCAGCTTCAGGTGCTAGCAACAGCTATGCTCTCTGTGCCTGTTACCCTCAGGAGTGAGATATCAGCTAAAATCACCACCGCTTGTGGAAAATGGTGCCAGTGTTCAGTGCCATTGCCCTACAGTCATTGTTTCATACAGCTGAGCAATTGCCTCCTCATTTTCCTCACTCCTTGTAGGCCATACTCACTATAGTTTATACTGTGAGTAGTGCCATGCACATGCACTTCAAAGCAGACGTTTCACTAAATGTCTTATTTATAACTTTAGGGAAGTAAGGAAAGGACATTCTGAATCTTAATGTTCACTTTTCACTGACTATACTGGACAATGCTACCTTCTGGGTGTTTTCTCTGCAGCTGCTGCTGTTGCAAACCTGAAAGGTTCTCCCTCCACACCTGTGAAACACTTCAGCCAGATGAAGAGGAGAAAGAATACTGACATGTTCAATGAGATCCTGCAAGCCAGTGCTGCATTAGATTGTGAGCAAAGGGCCGAGAGGGTGAACACTGCAGACAGAGTGGAGAAGGAAAAGCAGACAGGTCCCAGAGTCCCAGCAGGAAAAGGAGAGGGAGATGCATCAGGGTTTTTCTGGCAGCAAACAAACAGAGATGCTACAGACTCTTGTGGGCCTACAGGTTCAACAATCACGGGCTCACCTCCCTTTGCAATCCATGGAGAACTCCATTAGAGCACCTCCCTAAACCACCCCTCAACATTCTATGGGTCATTGGGGGCCACATTCTTACTCCTACCACTCCACACCAGGGGACATGAAGGACAACCCCAGCTTCACATACAGCAACTGAAAAAAGAAAAGGAGTACTTGTGGCACCTTAGAGACTAACCAATTTATTTGAGCATGAGCTTTCGTGAGCTACAGCTCACTTCATCGGATGCATGCCGTGGAAACTGCAGCAGACTTTATATACACACAGAGATCATGAAACAATACCTCCTCCCACCCCACTGTCCTGCTGGTAATAGCTTATCTAAAGTGATCATCAAGTTGAGTGCATAGCAGTTCTGAAAGCACCCACTTCTTGTTACTGTACAGTGTGACACAATTCATAGGATCAGTGACAAACAGTGTAGTAATCATAAATGTTCAGCAATCACTGCAAAATTAAAATGCGGGCTGACTGTTATATTCAGAGACGTACACCAAACACCACACAATTCCTAGCATGCCCCAAAACAGCAGAGCCGGGTGGAGCACAATACACCATAACACATTACTGTGGCTCACCTTTAAAGAGCCCTTTCAAAGCCTCCCTGAGCTATATAGCTTTGTGTTGAGCTCTTTCAATCATAGGTACTGGAACTAGGTGTGCTGCCCCTGGCTTGAAGTGGTTTTCATTATATACAAGGTATACAGTTTGGTTCAAAGGATCTCATCACCCCCACTATAAAAACTGTTCCAGTGTCCCTGTTTCTAATAGCCCTTGTGTCTGGTTTTTCAAACTCAGCAAACAGCTGCTCCACCTCCACTCTGGCAACAATTTTCCCCCCTTTGCTTCAAAGCTATTATGCAAGACACAGTAGGCAGCTATAACCATTGGAATGTTTTTTTCACTGAAATCCAGTCTTGTGAGTAAACAATGCTAGTGTCCCTTCAAACTACCAAAAGCGCATTCAACTGTCATTCTGCAACTGCTTGGCTGGTGGTTGATCTTCCTTAGTGTTGTTAAAGTGGCTGGTTTCATGAACCAGAGGAGAAAGGGGTAGGTGTGTCCCTCAGGATTACTATTGGTATTTCAACATCACCAATGGCAATCCATGAGTCAGGAAAGGAAGTCCCTGCTTACAGCTTTCTGAACAGTCCTATGTTCTTAGAGATGCGAGCATCATTCACCTTCCCTGACCAGCCAACACTGATGTTGGTGAAGCATCACCGATGATCCACCAGCACTTGCATAACCATAGAAAAGTAGCCCTTTCTGTTGATGTACTCCATGGCAAGGTGGGTTGCAGAGGCTCTGTGAACATCACCAACAACCGTGAACTGGTTCTCACTATGACCCTCAGCAATCTGTCCTCCAAGCAAACTGTCATGTTCCCCCCACTGATTCAGTTCTTCTTACGACTCTGCAAATACTGGAGGATCGTAAGTCCTGTGCTTGCAACACTTATGACAATAGTGCAGTGCTATGCAGGCTCCGTGCTTCTGTCAGAGACGGCGGACAGCGAGGAGGGTCTGTAAGACATTTTTAAAAAGCACAACACTTATGGGATATATATGAATTATGGGATGGAGACAGTTGCACACTAGGAAGTTGATTCCTTGCTCCCAGTCACCCCTGAATAACTCATTTCTGCCCCATCATGCATTGCCAAAATTTCCCAAAAGACAGTGTGCTGGATTGTGGCAGGTTGCACACTGGGGTCCCTACCCATGGTGCACCACACTGTGCATTGACAAAAGCGCTCCTGGTGAGCATGCCCAGTGCTGACATAAGGACCCAAGTATTCACATGCACAAGTGATATACTAATTGTAGTGGCTTTATGCCAATGTAACTTGCATCAACTAAAGTTTGTAGTGTAGACCAGGGGTCATGAACAGGTTTCAGGGGGTCTGCCAAGCAGGACCAGTATTAGACTTGCTGTGGCTCAGGGCAGAAAGCCAAAGTTCCACTGCATGCGGCTGAAGCCTGGGGCCCTGAGGCCTGCCACCTAGGGCTGAGGCAGAAGCCTGAGGAACTTAGCTTCACGGTGCCCCCTGTGGCATGGGGCCCTGGGCAATTGCCCAGCTTGCTACCTCTTAATGTCGCCCCCTAACTGTCATATGCAGAAAACCAATTATGGCACAGGTGGGCCGTGGAGTTTTAAAAAACATGTTTCGGGGCGGCCCTCAGAAAGAAAAAGGTTGAGAACCCCTGGTGTAGACAAAGCCTAAGTGAAAGTTTTAAATGATGCTTTAAAACAGTTGAAGACTTGTTCATGGCACACTAAACTAAGAGGAACAATTTAAAACCATGGAGCAGTTAGTAATTTACGCTACTGAGCCCAATGCTTTGATAGTAAGGAAAACAAATGGCTATGTAATATGGATCCATGAAAAACAACAGGCACAAGGATGCTGCAGTAGTAAGCTGGAGTTGCCACGGCAGCCACGGTGAACAAAGTTGTATCATTTCAAGAGGACATCAAGAGCAGGAGAGAACATACAGAAGACACAGGCAGTAGAGAAGAATATACTGAGAAAAATGGCAGGCAGATGGAAGTTTGACAGAGTCGGCATGAAAGAAATTAGGGGGGAAGATAAACATGGAACTCTCAGTGATCAACAGGCTGGACAGTGCATATCTGGGGTGGGCTGGACATGTGATACAAATGGGAGAAGGATGACCAGCAAAGAAAGCCTGGGAGGAAGAGGGCAGCAAGAAAGGATATGGGAAACCAACGATACGATGAAAAGACATTGTCAAGAGAAGTTTGAAGCAAAAAGGACTGGAATTTTAAAACCTATGAACCCGTGCCGTGGACTGGAAAGAGTGGTGAAGAATTGTAAGCACTTCCAATTCTATGTAAAAGGGAAAAGTAGTCAAGAACTGAAGTGATCAAGAGAGGCAGAGAACATTACAGTACGAGACGCTATTATATTGTGAATTTATTTCCAGAACACACAAGTATGGTTTATTCAGGCTTTTTGGAAGATAACAGCTATCCCACCATAATTTTGTGAAATAAATGAGTTAATATGACTGGCACAAGTAGTTTTCCCCTGTTGATTCTCCACCATGCAGAATGCCTATGAACATCAACTATTTAGGCATACTTTTAACTCAGCTTTAGATGAGAAGAGTCTTCTGAGCATACCGTGCATAGTGAAGGCTCAAAACCATGGAGATGGCACAGACTGCAACTGTACAGCATTAGCACACTATGGGTTTTGTAATTTTTGTTTTTAATTCTGGCAGACTTATTTAATTGGACGGAACACAAACAACATTTGCTGAGGAACATTTCCAACTGCATTCTGGAGCAGACAAGCAGCTGACTGGTTTCAGATGTAAGTAATATTCCAGTCCTTGAGAACCTAAGTAGATGCAATGGGCTTTTTCAATGCAAAGAGCAAGAGCATGCACACACGAGCAGGAATAGATTCCATGGCACACACATAAGGAGGTCAAACTATTTTCATTTTTGAAAACTTTTGAATTTCCCAGGTCACCATAACTGAATGCCAAACATTTATAAATTCTCAAAACTTAAATTTGTAACCTTTGGGAAAGGCAGATCATTGGAATACCTGAAAATAAAATGTACAAAAGTTCCTAATAATGGCACCATGGATGAAAACATGGGTTTAGAAGCAAGCATGAAGCCTTTTTTTCCCCTCTGCTGCCCCCATAAGATAAAAAAATATGGTGTAAATGAGGAGAATAGTATTTGACTTGGATAGAGGAAGTGAATGCAGCCTCCTTATCTGTATCCCATACCAGCTGAAACATGAAGTATCAGAGTGGCCACAGAAGACTAAGATGTATTCTATCTTCTCAGAAAAAAAGACAGCTTTTTAAAAAAATCTGCAGTGAAAAAGAAGGATGGCCTAGTGATTAGGACACTAGCCTAGGTCTTATGAAATCCAGGTTCAACTCCCTGTTCGGACAGACTTCCTGTGCGACCTTGTAAAGGTCCTGTGTGACGTGTCTTTTTGTGCCTCCAATTCCTATCTGTGAAATGGGGATAACACTTCACATCACCCCGTGAGGTAGGGAGGATAAATACATTAAAGGTTGTGAGGTGCTCAGGTGTTGTCAGCTGGCTCTGGGCACGGTAATATAGCAACCGAATGAGCTCGGCTGGGCACAATAAACCCTCACTAAGTGACTGCGCTTCCTGACTGGACAGAAGGGCCAAGAGACCCCTATTTAAGCCTGGCAGCAACTGGAGCACAGTGGCTGCTTAATGCATTCTACACCCACACCTGTGCCAGACCTATCTGTCCAGCCCTTGGCTTGCTCTGCTCCAGCCCTAGTCCCTACCTACCTCTGACTTCCTGATTCCTAACTCCTGGCTCTGATGAGTGGCTTGTCTCCTGACCATAACTCCAGCTCAGTCCTCTAATTCTGCTCCACTCACTAAGCCAGACTCCTGCTCCAACCACGAGGTCACACCATCTACACTTCAGTGTGTCACAGATATTATGGTAATGGAAGCCACATGAGAGATAGAGAGAGAGAGGGAAACCTTAGATGTAGGCAAGCTTTTTTCCAAACAATGGTTAAGTTTGCAATTCTCACATCACTACACTAACATCCATTAGACAAGACAACAATCTTCATCAGAGTTAATTTGGTCCACTAAACAAAGCCAATCAAGTAAACCTTTAGCAGAAGAAAGTAATAAAATTGTTGGGAGAAAGAAGAGATTTTATTCCCCATCAGTATGGAAAGTTTGGATGCCACAATCAAGACTAAAATAGGGCTACCTTCTTTAAAACAGTTAGATATAGTTTATTCACTCTCTACCATTAGAGGAAACATTACTTGTCAAAATGTCCCCTTACGAAGCTGCAGCAATTTATGAATAGAAAGTTCCACTTCAACTCAAGCCAGATTTTAGAGACAGATGAAGGAAGTTAATCTGGTTAAGAGTGAACAAATATTTTAGCATATGAATGTTGAGTAGAAAGGGATATCAGTCAGAAGCTGTTACAATTCAAAATACAAAAGGATAAATTCATAAGTTTCTAAAGTACCATGGTAAAATACTATCTGCATTATGCTACAGGTTTAAAATGAATAGGGTAGCCTTCTAGAATGAATCCACATTAAAGCACACTCAATTTGTACAGGAACTGACAGTACTCATTTTTAGTTTGCAATAAAAATGCATATACCACTAAAGCAGAAAGTGTATTTTTGTTTCCACTAGCCATTGGGGGGCGGGGGGGACGGGACGGGACCGGACAGTGTTTTGTTCCTGAAAGAGTATCAATCAAATAAGGAAAAAATGAAATCAAATTAATCATAAACGAGATGCTTTCAAAATACAACTTACTTCTTCTGGATTTAAAACTTCTTGTACAGTGTACCAACCAAACAATTAAAAGAGATCCTACAAAGTAATTACCAGCAAGCATATTCATAGGGGTTGGCCTGCAATGACAGCTGCCACTGGTTATCATTCTTCTCAAGAATGCAAATGATTAAGAAAGATTAAATACCTACTTTGGTTAAATACACTTGATAATGAGTTTCTTTCCTTTTTATAAAGGGTGTTTTATGTTGGCAGCTAATGGATCTTGCATTAAATTGTTTTAATTCGAAAACACCACCATCTGTTAGAATTACCAAACTCAAGAAAGGAGGCAAGCTAAAGAAAGGAGTGAAGGGAAGATGATGGAAGAAAGAGAGGTACAGCTTTATATATACTGAGCATTCCTTCAGTGTTATATTCCTTCTCTCAATTTCTTACTTTGAAAAAAGGTTTGCAAATAGCTCTCCATCCAACACAGAAACATTTATTTACAACCAGAAAATGTACTGTAGTCTGGAAAATTAGTAAAGATATAATTGCACTCAGTGATATGTTCTAGCTTTTAAGTTACTGCAAAACAATGTTGTTGTAATATACTGATCAGTGTAACATACAACACAGCTTGTAAGAAAAGAGTAACCACATTCCCACTCTTTAAAAATTGTCAGTTTTGACATACAGCTTTTAAGTGAAAATGGCCATCAACAAGCCATTACAAAAAAAAAAAAATTGTAAACACATTGCAAGAACAAAAACTGGTCTTTCAAGGTAGTGCTTGGATTTATCAGCCACAGGGAAATCACAAAGGACCTGCTGCCACTCTGATTTGATCATGCAAGCTTCTGTGAAGACCTTGCCTGGTCCATCATTTATCTAAAAAAGTATAGTTTTTCCACATTTAGTGCAAAGTGTGGCAAACATGAGACATTTGTTTTTCAGATCTCATATTGTGGCTGACACAGCAAAACACACAAAGAAGTTAGAAGGCCATCAGAGCAATGCAAAATTCACTTTGAAAGACCACTTCAAAGAAGTGTCCCCTCAGTCCATCCAAGCACACACTTCTACTACTACTGTATGTCATTGTCAGTTTTAAAAGATCACTAATGTTTTGGGTAAAGCCACAGCAAAAATTGCACATTGCCTCAGAATTCGCCAAAAAGAAAAGCAGACAATTAAATAAGCAAGGGTTATAATGTCACACTATATATTTACACATACTACATATGCACAAAATGAGAGTACACACAGGATCAGAGGACAAGACATACTTCATGAAAGGAGTGCTATGCAGTTATTTTAGAAAAACTGGTAAGTGACAAAGGATTTGATCATAGCCTTGAGACCGCAGGGAGGTGGTTAATCTAGGAGTGGAACACTAGAAATCCTACTTAATCCCTCTACCTGTGTCCTACTTTGCTAATTCCTCTGCAAGACTATCCCACAGAAGGCTTCCATCATTTGTGCTTGTAGTTAGCTACCAAACATTTTTAAAATGACACCAACAGCAGCAGAATCAAGATAACCTTAATCCAGGAGTAAAAGCAAGCTGTTAATTTATTTTATTCATTATCACTATTAAATTCAGTGGAGGAGGAGGGAAATTAAAACAAAAATAAGAACCACCAAGAACTTTACAAAAATTGAAATCTAAGTTATGACTTTTAACTCTGAGGTTGGCAGTGCTGCAGCCTGAATGGAACATAGCCATGCCCCCTGAAAAACCTGTCATTAATGTTCTCCTTCTTTGCTGCTTTTCTCTGCAGGTGCAAAAGCCAGTGACTAGAGACTGGACTACCTACCTGCAGTCACATCTGGTGCCAGCCCAACTGGGCATCAAGCCCAAAGAGGGGAGCAAGGACGGGGAGAAGGTGCAATCCAGGGGAATGCTAAGTATCAGGAGAGTGAAGTCATACTGTGTTATACTCTACACCAAGGGTTCTCAAACTTCATTGCACCATGACCCTCTTCCAACAACAAAATTACAATGCAACCCCAGGAAGGGGGACCGAAGCCTGAGCCCGCCCAGGCCCCACCACACCAGGCAGGGAGGCCAGAGCCCAAGGGCTTCAGCCCCAGGCAGAGGGCCTGTAACCTGAGTCCTGCTGCCCAGGGCTGAAGCCCTCGGGCTTCAGCCCCGAATGGTGGGGCTCAGGCTTCAGCCCCAGGCCCCAGCAAGTCTAAGCCAACCCTGACGACCTCATTAAAACGGGGTCACAACCCACTTTGGGGTCCTGACCCACAGTTTGAAAACCGCTGCTCTACACACAATCATAGAATCATAGGATTGGAAGGGATCTAAAGAGGTCATCTAGTCCAGTCCCCACAAGAGAACATCACTAATTCTTACTAATAATTGGGAAATTCATTGTGAATTACCAAGAGCTTGTCTACTCGGGAAATTCATATGCAACAAGCTAGAGTGTTAGTTTAATGGACTAGTGACCTGTGAATCCACACCCTAGCTGGATGCACACTAACTTCCCCATACAGACAAGCTTTAAATTTGCAAGTTAGCACATAAGCAAACCAATAAGCTTAAAGAATATGGCAAATAAAAGTGCGTTTTGTTCAACTATGTATATAACTGTACTAAGGATACCATAATTAATATAGCCTCCAAAAATATACTATAGGGTAACTGAATTTGAGTAAGACTTCGTTAGAGCACTCCCTCTGCTACTGAGAAGTTAAGCAACACTTTTTTGGTGAAAATGATTCTATGTACTGACTTACAAAAGGTAAAATTAGTGAGGTGCTACTACAGTATGACTGACAGCACTCTTAATGTAAACCATCATCAGATCACACACACTGTCTGACAGGTTTCAGAGTAACAGCCGTGTTGGTCTGTATTCGCAAAAAGAAAAGGAGTACTTGTGGCACCTTAGAGACTAACCAATTTATTTGAGCATAAGCTTTCGTGAGCTACAGCTCACTTCATCGGACGCATACTGTGGAAAATACAGAAAATGTTTTTATATACACACAAAGCATGAAAAAATACCTCCTCCCAACCCACTCTCCTGCTGCTAATAGCTTATCTAAAGTGATCACTCTCCTTACAATGTGTATGATAATCAAGTTGGGCCATTTCCAGCACAAATCCAGGTTTTCTCACCCCCCCCCCCACACAAATATTTAAATGGACATTGTCAACTTTAAATTTTATCAATTTTAAAATAAGCGAGAAGTAGATCTATACCTGTCCCAAGACACCTGCCAAATTTTGTTGTTTTAAAATCCCATTTTTCAATTTAAAATGTTATTCTCTCCCCCTATGGCATGAAAGACCCACACAGAGGAACTCAGTTTAATTCATATAGCAGAAATAGTGAAACTTACTACATACAAGTACGAAACACGCCAAGTTACAAAATGCTAACAAAAAAATATATTTTTCTTTAACGTCTTTCAGTTACAGAAATCATAGTAATAGGTTAAAAAAATCTGATAGTGTGATAAAAAAAAACTTGAAAGTGTCTCTAAATTTCATTTTGGACAGTGAACCTAAATTCAGTTTCTTCCCATCAAACCCTTTACCATTTTAAGACTCCTTTTGCTGTTTCACCAAACTAACTATATTAAACTATTTTCTCAGTCCTGCAATATCTCTTTTTCTTTGCATCAACTGAAAGGAGCAATGGCCATCTGCAATGGTGAAGCAGTTGTCTCATTCTTGATGGTTGCAACAAAAACAACAAGGAATTTATTCAGAGTTGTAAGCATTCTTACAACTACAATACCCACCTGCGGAAGTGAAGAAACAGATTGATAGAGCCAGAAGAGTTCCCAGAAGTCACCTACTACAGGAAAGGCCTAACAAAGAAAATAACAGAACGCCACTAGCAGTCACCTTCAGCCCCCAACTAAAACCCCTCCAACACATTATCAAGGATCTACAACCTATCCTGAAGGATGACCCAACACTCTCACAAATCTTGGAAGACAGGCCAGTCCTTGCCTACAGACAGCCCCCTAACCTGAAGCGAATACTCACCAGCAACCACATACCACAGAACAGAACCACTAACCCAAGAACCTATCCTTGCAACAAAGCCTGTTGCTAACTGTGCCCACATATCTATTCAGGGGATACCATCACAGGGCCTAATAACATCAGCCACACTATCAGAGGCTCGTTCACCTGCACATCTACCATTGTGATAAATGCCATCATGTGCCAGCAATGCCCCTCTGCCATGTACACTGGTCAAACTGGACAGTCTCTATGTAAAAGAATAAATGGACACAAATCAGATGTCAAGAATTATAACGTTCATAAACCAGTCGGAAAACACTTCAATCTCTCTGGTCATGTGATTACAGACATGAAAGTTGCGATATTACAACAGAAAAACTTCAAATCCAGACTCCAGCGAGAGACTGCTGAATTGGAATTCATTTACAAATTAGATACAATTAACTTAGGCTTGAATAGAGACTGGGAGTAGCTAAGTCATTATGCAAGGTAACCTATTTCCCTTTGTTTTCCTAACCAACCCGCCCCCCCCCCCCCGCTTCCTCAGAGGTTCTTGTTAAACCCTGGATTTGTGCTGGAAATGGCCCACCTTGATTATCATACACATTGTAAGGAGAGTGATCACTTTAGATAAGCTATTAGCAGCAGGAGGGTGGGTGGGTGGGTGTGTTGGAGGTGGGGGGGGACCTGGATTTGTGCTGGAAATGGCCCACCTTGATTATCATACACATTGTAAGGAGAAAAGGAAAGGAGGACTTGTGGCACCTGTTTCCTCTTGTTTTTTCCTACCCCCCTCCCCCCCCAGATGTTCTGGTTTAACTTGGATTTTAACTTGAAGAGTGGTCAGTTTGGATGAGCTATTACCAGCAGGAGAGTGAGTTTGTGTGTGTATGGGGGTGGGGGGGATGTGAGAAAACCTGGATTTGTGCAGGAAATAGCCCAACTTGATTGTCATGCACATTGTGTAAAGAGTTGTCACTTTGGATGGGCTATCACCAGCAGGAGAGTGAATTTGTGTGGGGGGGTGGAGGGTGAGAAAACCTGGATTTGTGCTGGAAATGGCCCACCTGATGATCACTTTAGATAAGCTATTACCAGCAGGACAGTGGGGTGGGAATAGGTATTGTTTCATATTCTCTGTGTATATATAAAGCCTGCTGCAGTTTCCACGATATGCATCTGATGAAGTGAGCTGTAGCTCACGAAAGCTTATGCTCTAATAAATTGGTTAGTCTCTAAGGTGCCACAAGTCCTCCTTTTCTTTTTGCAAATACAAACTAACACGGCTGTTACTCTGAAACCTGTCATTGTAAGGAGAGTGATCACTTTACATAAGCTATTACCAGCAGGAGAGTGGGGTGGGGGGAGAGAAAACCTTTTGTAGTGATAAAACACCCATTTTTTCATGATTTGTGTGTATAAAAACATTTTCTGTATTTTCCACAGTATGCATCTGATGAAGTGAGCTGTAGCTCACGGAAGCTTATGCTCAAATAAATTGAATAAAAGTCTCTAAGGTGCCACAAGTACTCCTTTTCTTTTTGCAAATACAGACCAACACGGCTGTTACTCTGATACAGATGTGGTTATCTTTTGAATAGGAACATGATCCTGAAACACCATGCTTACAAAACTTAACATTCCAAAGCAGCTTGGTCTTTATGGACAACTACAGAATACTAAGCTGTCGCATAAACCACCACTAATAAGCTGTGCTTTTGATTCCCTACAACCAAAAAGTCCCCACCTGCCAAAGACTGTCATGCAGTCTCTCCCCTCCATCTGCTCTGCAGCAACACACTTCCAATGGCCAAAATCAGCAGGCTTCTGAATTTGTCAACTCCAGCAACTGTAAGGATGAGTTAACAAAAACATTGAGCCTACATCCCTCCTCACACCTTCCCCCGCAAAAGGGAGTTATAACCTTCATTTCTGCAGTCTTGTAGAATCCTCTCATCCACCTTAAGTTCTCTAAAAGACAGCTAATTGTTTCTCCAAGTCACTAACAGGCTCCCTCATTTATAAGAGGGAAAAAGTGTGTTGACTTGTGCCCTTTAAACACTGATACTCCAGCTGAGTAAATTAAGAGATATACTGTGAAAAGCAAATTGCACCAAAGGAAGATACATAGCCAAGTAAGGCATAGTAGTAATTTTATATCTTCTTCAACCTTCCTGAAATGTGATTAAGCTTGACCTTTAAATTTACTGGATCAACTAATCAATTCTGCTGAAAAAGTCATGCATGTGATGTAAGACCGTGCCCTGTATAAGGCGCAACCTTCAATGGCTTCAATGGCCTAGCCACTTTATTTCACTGGAAAAGTTACCAAGATTTGTCTCAATCGATTTTACTTGTAAGAAAAACACAACATCAAAACTGCAGCATCAGCAGACAATAAAGGTCTTAGCTTCTTGCAGGATGAATGCAATATCAATAGTTATTAGGACCTATTCATACAAGGTACACAAGAGAGATGGAAAGAAGATGCTAGTAATCCAACTTAATCCTAAAGCGGCCCCAAATCAGGATCTTTAGACTGTGGGAAAAAAATATTCAAGGAAAAAAACTTTAAATATTCCTGAGACTTTGCTGGGCAAAATGCTGGATCATAATATTCTGACATTTACAGAAAAAGAAAGGACACACAAATATGTTAATGATCCCAGAGAAAATAGATCAAGAAGTCAAGCACCTCCTTCCCTTTATCCCTAAACACAAGTTGAGAGGGGACAATACTGAGGTATTTTGTGGATATATAATTTAATCTGTGACACTATCTCACAGTAGAAATTCTTGCAAAATCTGAGTTTTTGTTTTGTTTTTTAAACGTACTCCGGATCTTCTGTGCGTATATCCTCCCTTACAATGTATACTACAAAAGGCAATTCCAGTTCACATAACTCTAGAATACAGCTTCTGATTTAAATTAGTCCTGGTACCACACAGCTCAAGCCAACATTGTTTCCAAGGTGAAAAAATAAACTACAATTTGAAAAATGAAGGAAGACCTCAACAAATCAAATGAATATGTTTTATCATCTTGTACAGCACTGATAAAGAGAATAGAGGCAATGTACAACAGTATTGAAACATTCAAAAATCAAAGCAATCTAAAACATAAGTTGTAAGATGCCCAAGTATACTTCAGTTTAATAATAATTATGATCCAGCTGTTATATAGCACTTTTCCTCAGTAGCTCTCAAAGCACTTTATAAAGGAAGGAAGTATCATGATCCCAATGTTACAGATGGGAAAGCTGAGACACATAGAAGTGAAGTGATTTGCCCAAAGTCACCCAACAAGCTAGTTAAAGGGCTAGGAACAAAACCCAGATCTCCACAGTCCCAGTCTAGTCCCCAATCCATAAGGCCACACTTCCTTTCCCCCAGAATTTTTTCCCATCAGAGAGCTTTCAAAATTCCCACACTCAGAATTATTTCCCACTTTTTGTTCACGAAGTCAACTAGGTAGCAGACAGTTCACAAATTCTTTACATTAAGAGTCATTAGCAGACACTTTTCTTCTTTAACAGTTCTTCACAACCCTTCCCTCCTCCTTGTAAAGACAAAATTTCCTTACAGCATTCAGGACATCTTACTCCAAGGCTGATTATTGGCAACAAAGAAGTCAATACTGGTTGGTGGGATGTCTGAATGCCATGTCTTCACTAGCAACATTAAAGTGTTGGCCACGTCAGCGCTTTAACATGGCGGTATAGTTGCAGCATAGCGCTGGAAGACAGCTCTCCCAGCGCTATAAAAAAAACAAACCAAAAACCTCCACAAGGGGAATAGCTCCCAACGCTGGTGCACTGGCGCTTTACAGCACTGAAACTTGTAGCGCTCAGGGGGGTGTTTTTTCACACCGAGCCAGAAAGTTGCAGCGCTGTAAAGTGCCAGTGTAGACAACCCCAAGTTGGAACCATCATGTTGTATGCCACAGAAGATTCTGCAAATCTGATCACCTCTGTGAGCTATTTAATTACTACACAGAGCTTTAGAGGTTACACCAGGTAATCTAGCTATAACAGGGTGACTGGATGTTGAAAGGGAGATGGTTCCAGCCCCACCTGTAACACATTTAGCTCACCTCCCTAGGTGGAGAAAACTAGCAAAGTCACAACAGGCAGGTCGCATGGCTAAATCAGGCCTTCCTGGGTAGGGGAAAAACATTAAAAAAAACCCAAACAGATGCCTGTGGACAGGCAGGAAGGAAAGACTCCAGCTAGAAAACTTTGGGAGTTGCTAATTGATAGAGAGCAGAGCAAGACTTCTATATGCAGAGAGACTATTCCTAGCTCCCACGCAGAGGGCCTTGGAAGTGAAAGCCTGCTAGGATGGCTGGAGTGCAGAGAATAAGTCTGCTAGAGGAAAGCCTCAGTGGAAACAAGACTAAGAACCCAGCATGAAGTGTTGTAAGCCAGCTAGGAAAGGCTGATGGAAAATGCCGTTTCCCTGTGAACTTTGTTAATAAACCCAGACCCCAAAGAAGTGGTATTACTCAAGAAATGAAATCCTTTGTTCAAGCTACTGGAAAGCCCAAGAGGGGGAAACTGAGGCAACATCTAACCCAAAGCCAGACTGGGTAAGCAGCACTGCTATACTAGCCAACTCAATTCAAATGGCATAAGCCAAATTTAAGACACATTCTATGAAATTCTGGAAATGCAGTGCTCTGCTCTGGGTAAAACTGAACCACAAGGCAGGCCAGGAAACTTGTTAGACCTTAACATGTTGACAACTGCAGAGAAAACCCTAAATAGAATACAACAAAGCATATGGGTAGGACAATGAATGTTAGACTAAAAATCTAAATACTGTGAAATGAAGAATGGTGGGGTTTTTTGTTTTGTTTTTGTTTGTTTTTTTAAAAAGGAGCAATGAAACCTCTTCAGGAAGGGGGGGGGGAAATCTACCTCAAGGTTGAATGTATCAGTAGAAGAACAAAGTTTTTTAAATAAATCACACTTATTTGATGTAGGTTAAAAGTGACATTTCCTCTAAATGGGTTGTTCTTTTAATGCAAGGATAAGCCAACTTCTGAAATAAAGATAGAGCCCTGTAGCACTGCTATAGTTGAGAATGTCGTCATTTCCATCATAAAACTGTTTTTCAGATATCAGTAGCAGCTGTTTCAACCTGAATTAGACTAAAACTGGAAACAAGCCGTCAAGACCCAACAAACTGATTCAGCTGTTTTTACTGTAATAGTCAGCCAAAAATACAAATATAGTAACATTCTATTATTTCAGACCCTGACAACCTCAAAGAACCTCTTTAAAAAAAAAAAAAAGTTCTGTTAGTATAGATTTATTGCTTTGGGCTTTTAGGATGGGGAAAAATGTCAAATTGTGAATATCAGGGATTCTCAAATGTTTTCATACCTTAGAGAGCATAAGACAGAAACCAACCTGATGACTGTCTATCCTAGATATTTCACCTTACCTGTAGCAGCTATAGGTGTAATGCAATGGGTGTGGCTGACAAGATATATCGTAGCAGCATGTGTGTGCTGTTTCTTTTCTCTTCTTGTGTGTAGGATTATAAAAGAGTGAAGCCTTTCGGAGCAGGAAGTGTGCGCGCACACACGCACCAGGAAATATTTGCACCATTGATTTCAATGAGACTTCATATGCAAAAATAAAATTCTATGTTCAGAAAAGTAAAGCACAATACTGCTGCAGTTGCATATTATGTGATCACACACCTATGAAAAGTTTATATTTTAATTTAATTTAAATACATATGAAAGAGAGACATGTCTACATAGGACAAAAGTAAGGCTATGTCTATACTACAGTCTCTCTATGCCAACAGGAGAGTTTTCTCCTGTCGGCATAATCAAACCACCTCCGGTGAGCAGTGGTAGCTATGTCCGCAGTAGAGTGTCTCCCACCAACATAGCGTCGTCCACACCGGCGCTTTTGTCGGTGAAACTTATGTTGGTCGGGGGTGAGTCTTTTTCCATACCCCGACCTACAGAAGTGTTAGTGTAGACATAGCCTAACTATGATAAAAGCAAGGAAATTCAAAAACGTGGCTGCCGTTCAATCCTTAATTGATTCCTTTGCGTCTGTATACCTGACAGGGTACGCACAGATCACTACAGCGTTTGAATTCAGGGACAGAAGAATACTTAAAGAATCTAAGCACAAGGGGCAAACAAAGAGAAGACTGGTAGCTTAGCTTTGAATTTTACCTTTTTAAGTGTAAAAGACAGTTCTATATTTGTATTTCATATTTTAAAAAGGTAGCTCTTTGCAGTCATGCTCCGCTTTCCAATCAAACCCTAGAATGTCTCTGAAAAACGCTCAATTTCAGATGTAAGGCCATATCTAGAAGATGGTGTTAGGGGGCTTATTCCTTCACCCACTTACTTCCTTGGTCCTTCTCGCATGAACAGAGAGCAACAATACCCGAAGTCCAAAGGTGCAAACAATTCGATGTTTATTGGGGTGAACTTCCAGCAAGCATGATTCCAGTTTCCTTCCTTAGTATCCTCCTTCCCAGCTCTGACACCACAGAGCCTTACACTTATGTCCCTGTTCCCATTCCTGCCCTTAGCCAAACATTATTCCAATTTCCTTACCCCCATTCCCTGTTCCCATTTCCCCTCTTTAGCAAAACATGATTCCAATTTCCGCACCCCCATTCCCTGTTCCCATCCCCCCACCCACACACCCATCCCCTCCCACCCACGCACACTCACTTCCTCATTGACTGCAGACTATATAGTAAAACTTGAGTTCTGCTTAGCTGTACCTTAACCTATCATTTTCCTGAAATTTAACTAACCAATCCTAACACATTGTAATATGATTATGTAACCAATTATATCCCACCACCTTAATTAGTTTACACCCAGCAAAATTAATTATACAGCAGACAGAAACAATCACAGAACCAGACAGAGATTATACAGACAAACAACAGCAAAGTAGGAACTATAATGACAAAACAATACAGAAGTGAGGATTTCACATCCCAGCTATTGATAAGTGAGTTCTTGCCAGACAGGATGCTATCAAACTAAGTTTTCTTTTACATTTTCTAGGGACTTCCCTTTCTCTGGAGGTGATAGGCACTATCAGGACAGGATTGTATTCCTAACAGCCGAATAGCTGTTCAGTGTGACTAGTTTGGAATGTGAGGATGTAACCATTCGCTTCCCAACTTATGGCTGCCTCTGCTGCTTAGCCAAAGGCCTTAGGCTAAGCACAGGGCCACAAACTGTCACAGTAAGAGAAGCCCTTACACCGGCAGACAGTGATTTTGATTCTTTCTTGTACCTCTATAACTAGCCAAGTGATAAGAATACACCTAAATTCTTAGAGTATAGGCCTTTACAGACACGCCTGAATATCTATATCCTAACAGATGGGAGGGATCAGCAAGGAAAGCTACCTTATTGAGGCCAGAACATGTAGGGATAAAGTGAGACAGGCTAAAAGTCAAGTAGAGTTGGACCTTGCAAAGGGAATTAAAACCAATAGTAAAAGGTTCTATAGCCATATAAATAAGAAGAAAAAGAAAGAAGAAGTGGGACCACTAAACACTTTGAGGATGGAGCGGAGGTTAAGGATAATCTAGGCATGGCCCAATATCTACACAAACACTTTGCCTCCATCTTTAATAAGGCTAATGAGGATCTTAGGGATAATGGTAGCATGACAAATGGGAATGAGGATATGGAGGTAGATATTACCATATCTGAGGTAGAAGCAAAACTTGAACAGCTTAATGGGACTAAATCAGGGGGCCCAGATCATCTTCATCCAAGAATATTAAAAGACTTGGCACATGAAATTGCAAGCCCATTAGCAAGAATTTTTAATGAATCTGTAAACTCAGAGGTTGTACCGTATGACTGGAGAATTGCTAACGTAGTTCCTATTTTTAAGAAAGGAAAAAAAAGTGATCCGGGTAATTACAGGCCTGTTAATCTGACATCTGTAGTATGCAAGGTCTTGGAAAAAATTTTGAAGGAGAAACTAGTTAAGGACATTGAGGTCAATGGTAAATAGGACAAAATACAACATGGTTTTAGAAAAGGTAGATTGTGCCAAATCAACCTGATCTCCTTCTTTGAGAAAGTAACAGATTTTTTTAGACAAAGGAAACACAGTGGAACTAATTTACCTACATTTCAGTAAGGCATTTGATACGGTGCCACATGGGGAATTATTAAATTGGAAAAGATGGGGATCAATATGAAAACTGAAAGGTGGATAAAGAATTGGTTAAAAGGGACACTACAGTGGGTCCTACTGAAAGGTGAACTGTCAGGCTGGAGGGAGGTTACCAGTGGAGTTCCTCAGGGATCGATTTGGGGACCAATCTTATTTCATCTTTTTATTACTGACCTTGGCACAAAAAATGGGAGTGTACTAATAAAGTTTGCGGATGATACAAAGCTGGGAAGTATTGACAATTTAGAGAAGGACCAGGATATCATACAGGAGGATCTGAATGACCTTGTAAACTGGAGTAATAGTAATAGGGTGAAATTTAATAGTGAGAAGTGTAAGGTCATGCATTTAGGGATTAATAACAAGAATTTTAGTTATAAGCTGGGGACGCATCAATTAGAAGTAACGGAGAAGGAGAAGGACCTTGGAGTATTGGTTGACCACAGGATCACTATGAGCCGCCAATGTGATATGGCCGTGAAAAAAGCTAATGTGGTCTTGGGATGCATCAGGAGAGGTATTTCCAGTAGAGATAAGGAGGTGTTAGTACCGTTATACAAGGCACTGGTGAGACTTCATCTGGAATATTGTGCGCAGTTCTGGTCTCCCATGTTTAAGAAGGATAAATTCAAACTGGAACCGGTACAGAGAAGGGCTGCTAGGATGATCCGAGGAATGGAAAACCTGTCTTATGACAGGAGACTCAAGGAGCTTGGCTTGTTTAGCCTAACCAAAAGAAGGCTGAGAGGAGATATGATTGCTCTCTATAAATATACCAGATGGATAAATGCCAGAGAGGGAGAGGAATTATTTAAGCTCAGTACCAATGTGGATACAAGAACAAATGGATATAAAACAGGCCATTGGGAAGTTTAGACTTGAAATTAGACAAAGGTTTCTAACCATCAGAGAAGTAAAGTTCTGGAATAGCCTTCCAAGGGAAGCAGTGGGGGCAAAAGACCTATCTGGCTTCAAGATTAAACTCGATAAGTTTATGGAGGAGATGTTATGATGGGATAACATGATTCTGGCAATTAATTGATCATTAACTATTCATGGTAAATAGGCCCAATGGCCTGTGATGGGATGTTAGATGGGGTGGGATCTGAGTTACTACAGAGAATTCTTTCCTGGGTATCTGGCTGGTGAATCTTGCCCACATGCTCAGGGTTCAGCTGATTGCTATATTTGGGGTCAGGAAGGAATTTTCCTCCAGGGCAGATTGGAAGACGCCCTGGGGGTTTTTCGCCTTCCTCTGTAGCATGGGGCACGGTTCACTTGCTGGAGGATTCTCTGCACCTTGAAGTCTTTAAACCATGATTTGAGGACTTCAATAGCTCAGACATAGGTGCGAGGTTTATTGCAGGAGTGGGTGGGTGAGATTCTGTGGCCTGCATTGTGCAAGAGGTCAAACTAGATTATCATAATGGTCCCTTCTGACCTTAATATCTATGAGTCTATGAGTAATCTACACTACCACTTATGTCAGCAAAACTTTTGTTGCTCAGAATTGTGGAAAAAAACACCCCCCTACCCCCCCTCCCAATATAAGTTTTGCTGGCATAAGTGGTAGTGTGCACAGAGCTACGTTGGTGGGAGAGCTTCTCCCACCGACAGAGCTAACACCACTCGTTGTGGGGTGGTTTCATTATGTCGACAGGAGAGCCTGGATGGACGGATTGACCAGCCTTTGTGGAAAAGCCTGGCCAAAGAGTTCTACAGTGTTTTCCTAAACTGGCCAGTTTCTTGGGTAAGTTCCTGGAAGAAACAAGATATTTAAAGTTTTTAGCTTTTCTAAATCAAAGCTGTCATTTTTGCAGAGCACATAAGTTACACCAAATGTTAGGACATAGCATTCAAAGTATTGGAGATGTTTAAAACATTGTAATAAGCATAAATTCGAAAATTACCAATAAGCTAATAGGTAAAAGTACCATCAATTTATTCATTACACTGTACACCTGCTTATTTCATGAGTTGTTTAGAACTGTAAGAGAGTAATGTTTGACTGGTGAGGTTACTTCATTCCTGCTAAATAGAATTAGCCAGTAGTGATTTGGTACGACTGTCCAAATGGTACGACCATTAATGTACATGCAATACAACAACAGCTTTAAGCATTCCATCTACAGCCTAATATCATTAAGCCAAGACTTCAGTCAGCGTTCACCTTGCAAAGGGGTTAATGACAGGAAGACAATTATTGATCTCTTCAGGATGTTTCAGGAGTCTGTAAAACTTGTTACTTTTATAAGAGGTCAAATAATGGCCAAGAAACAGTACCTGGAAGAATGAGTCATCTTAAAGGCCTTTATTAAACCTACTTTTATTACTACAGAAGGTTTTACCAGAGCATGCTATAACTGCACTAATGTCACTGACAAAAGATTCTGGTTTTGTCTCTTGTTTTTTCTGCAAATGGAAGCCATCTAAAATTAGACAGGATAAAGCACTACAGTATCCTGCATTGGTCGTGTCCATCTCTAAATTGTAGAATTTTATAATTCATTCAAGCACAAACTCTCCCATGCTCACTTGAAAGCAAGAGCTTATGCAAAAGTAGGTATAACCACTGTAATGCAAAGATTTAGGACTCAAGTACTTCTGAATAAGATGCTCCTATTTTTACCATTCTCAGTTTACCAGTCCCTTATTCCTTCTTTCAACCACCAAGAGATGTACTGTGACACCAATAATGCTGCAATGAAAGCTAAGAAACTTCTCTCTGACCAAAATACCCTAACAATCTGTCATAAAATAATAATTCTGGTGTTCTGCAATCACCACTCCCATACTTAGAGCACTGACTTTCACCATAACTCTAGTCCCAACTGGCCCAAGACACAAGACTATAACCAGAGAGAAAAAAATCAAACTCCTGTCTCCCAAGAGACAGGACCCTGCACTACAAGTCAAGTCAGCTCTTTGTTTTCTATGAAAGAAGAATAATAATTTATGACCCCTGTCCACAAACCTTGATAACTCTTGTAAAGAAATATATAATGAATAGGGCTGTTGATTAATTGCAGTTAACTCACGTGATTAACTCAAAAAATTAATCATGATTCATTGCCCTTTTAACTGCAGTTAAACAGAATATCAATTGACGTTTTAAAAATATTTTGGATGTTTTTCTACGTTTTCAAACATATTGATTTCAATTACAACACAGAATGCTAAGTGTACATTGCTCTCTTTGTATTATTTTTATTACAAATATTTGCACTGTAAAAATGATAAAATAGTATTTTTCAATTCAATACAATACTGTAATGCAATCTCTTTACTGTAAAGTGCAACTTACAAATGTAGATTTTTTTTTGTTTTGGTTACATAACTGCACTCAGGAACAAAACAGTGCAAAACTTTAGAGCCTACAAGTCCACTCAGTCCTTTTTCTTGTTCAGCCAATCACTAAGACAAACAAGTTTGTTTACATTTACGGTAGCTAATGCTGCCAGCTTCTTTTTACAATGTCACCTGAAAGTGAGAACAGCCATTCGCATGGCACTTTTGAAGCTGGTATTGCAAGGTATTTATGTGCCAGATATGCTACACATTCGTATGCGCCTTCATGCTCTGGCCCCCATTCCAAAGAACATGCTTCCATGCTGATGACACTTGTTAAAAAAAATAATGTGTTAATTAAATTTGTGACTGAACTCCTTGGGGGAGAATAGTACGTCTCCTGCTCTATTTTACCTGCTTTATGCCATATATTTCATGTTATAGAAGTCTCGGATGATGATACAGCATGTTATTCATTTTAAGAACACTTTCACTGCAGATCTGACAAAACGCAAAGAAGTACCAATGTGAGATTTCTAAAGATGACAACTGCACTCGACCCAAGTTTAAGAATTTGAAGGGCCTTCCAAAATCTCAGAGGGATGAGATGTGGAGCATGCTTTTAGAAGTCTTAAAAGAGAAACACTCCGATGCAGAAACTACAGGACCCAAACCACCAAAAAAGAAAATCAACCTTCTACTGGTTGATTGAACATGCGTTGCTCTGATCTGCTTTGGATGGTTATCGAACAGAACCCCTCATTAGCATGGACGCATGTCCTCTAGAATGGTGGCTGAAGCATGAAGGGACATATCAATCTTTAACACATCTGGCACATAAATATCTTATGACACTAGCTACAACAGTGCCATGTGAACACCTGTTCTCAGTTTCAGGTGACATTGTAAACAAGAAGTGGGCAGCATTATCTCCTGCAAATGTAATCTAACTTGTCTGAGTGACTGACTGAACAAGAAGTAGGACTGAGTGGACTTGTAGGCTCTAAAATTTTAGATTTTTTATTTTTTGTACATAATTCTGCATTTGTAAGTTCAACTTTCACGATAAAGAGATTGCACTACAGTACTTGTATGAGGTGAATTGAAAAATACACTTTTTTATAGTGCAAACATCTGTAATCAAAAGTAAATATAAAGTGAGCACTGTACACTTCATATTCTGTGCTGTAATTAAAATCAGTATATTTGAAAATGTAGAAAACATCCAAAAATATTTAAATAAATGGTACTCTATTCTTGTTTAATCGCGCGACAGGCCAAATAATGAACTGTTAGATAAACGTACGTTAGTGTTAGAGAAGTATAGATCATATATTTAATAGTGTTACAAGAAAAAGTAAAATGAAACTTTTCTGCTTTCTGTATGTGTCTTACTCACACAGCTTTTAAATCTTTGCTAAAACAATTTCAAAAGGTTGTAAAGATCAGACAGTTGGTTTGCGTCTTATCTACAGTAGATTCTTGGTCTGTGTAGGTAACAGGGCAAAGCACACCAGACAATATGTGATTTATTAGCCACATGCAGAGCTCCCTAGTAAAACAGACTAGGGAGGAGGGATTCTGACTGACCAGAACTAGCCAACCAGCAACTACAAAAGCCACAAGAAGCAGATAAGAATGAGACAATTGTTGTAAAAAATAACGAAATACATTAAAGCAACGGAAAGACAGCTGGACTGAATTAGGAGGATCATAATTGTTATAAAAGGATAGATAAGAAGGTACCAGATAGAGTTTTAGCAGGATAAGGTATAAAGGATGTGTGTTTAACAAAGTGAGAGGTGGAGCAATGCAGTACCTTCACCAGATTGGACCAACATGAATCTGATGATTACAAAAACAGCCAACCTCCACCCAAGGACTGGGTAATTGATTATTACACTATCCTGCTCTATCTGCTTTATTTAAGCTTCATGCTTAATTAAAGTGGTAATATATTGTCCTAAAATGTCTTATTAAAGCTTTAAACTAATTTAAGTTTCGTAGCTGGCATAGCCTGTGCTTTTCACCAAACACACAAGATTGTAAGATTCCAAAATTTGTAAAATCCAGACTTCATGTGTCCCTTACCGCTGGACTACTCGCTTATCCATCACTTGAGCAGGCTCCAGCCCTAGAGGGTCACAGTGTCCACCTGCTACAATGGAAGACTGTAGAGGGCAGACACTGGGAGGGAATATCCTGAAACATTTCAAGAATGGGAGGGGAAGAGCATACTGTGGAAAGGAAGGGTTTGGTCTCAAGGGACCCTATGTGACTCTCTTTCTTGTGCCTGCTCTGAAACAGTAGCTCCCTGCCGCCACCACACTTCAAGAGAGAAGCTGGATAGCTGCTTCATGGTCAACAGTTGGGGTTGTGAGAGCAGGCTTCAGTGGCTGGACAGGAAGCTTCCCAGATCCTTCAACATTTTGCTTCAACTTATGCTCCAAGCCACCATTTGCATGGTCATGGGGCTGCTGCCTGTGTCAGGCCTGGGAGATTTTAAGGCTGAGGCACTGCCACTGACTGCTTTCTAGGCATTTTCCTGCTTGGGATACTGAAGAGGCTCTTGAGTTTCCACAGAACAGGCAAAGATCTCCATCCAGGCACTCCATCAGTGGTGAGATGCAGGAGCGGCAGTTTGTAGTTTCCCCTCTCTTAGACTTCTCTGCCATACTGCACTCCATGTGCATGAACAGGGACACAGAGTCCCAGTGACTATAGGGAGAAAGGAAATCCTCTGTTGATAAAGAGCCAGGGGATTTCCACCCCCCTCCTCCCACCCCCGGTTCCCTCCACCCCACCAGCAGGGAGGAGCTGGGCTGGTCTGCCTGCCTGCAGCTGAAGAGAGGCAAAAAACTGTCAGTTTCTCAGAGGTAGAGCCATACCTCTCCTGCCACTGACTGACAAGTTTGACCTGCCTGCAAGGTCAATAGAACAACAGAGACTCCAATGTCATGGATTTGTGGACCGGATTACAAATAATAAATGTCTTACAAAGTTTGTTTTCTTGAGATAAAGAACTTGTCTATTTATTTGAAACTGGTGTCCTGTCCAAAGGGGTGCGTGCCCTGTTTGAGAAGACACTCGTATTGATTTGTTTTTGACCAAATAGTTCCTAGATTTACAAGCTACCATGCATAGTACATTTTACAACTTGCAATTAAAATTCCTATCAAGTATTCTATTCATAGCATGAATCATAACAAACAACTAACACTTATATTATTCTCTTTTACACATGTTTTGAAATGTGTGTATGTAATAAAGTAGCATTCCAGTGTCTGTGTAAACATGCTTGGTGATAATAAATATGGTTTTATGGGTAACGTGGTGTCATCCTTGGACACTTTTGGTGCTTGTCACTGGTTGACAGAAAGCAGAGATTTTGGAGGAATTTCCTTAATTAGCTTGAACATATTGTTTAATTAAGTAAGTAACCAAAAACATAAGCATGGGAGCTATCATAATCTCCAAGTTTTGTATGCATGAAAATATCTCCTAAAATTCAGTAAAGATGCAGGCAAGCTTGTAATAACCTAAGATTATACAAAAAATAATTGTATCAATAGCCATATTTGCATCAACATTGAGCTTTACCGCTTACGTATTAATTCCACTAATGGGAACCAGACATGGCGAGGTTAAGTGACTTGCCCACGGTGACACAGTGAGTCAATGACAGTGCTAGGAACAACAGCAGCAGGAGCAGAACCCAAGAATTCTGCTTCAGACTCTTCACATAACCCCCACATAATAATGTCATTCAGTTATACTTTGTCATATTTATCACCTTCTATAAATGTTTGTCTTCATTTTTTTACAGCCCCAATGTGGTATGTGGAAGAGCAAGATGCCATACAAATCACACACTTCTGTAAAAGTGCATGACTCAATTTAATTCAAATTTTATTATTAACACAAATTAAATTAAGGAACTTTAACCAGCTGTATGCAATGATTACACAATGTAAATTAAAATGGAGGTAGAAAGGAGGAGTGGTCTCACTGGCTTATCTACAGCATATTCAACCACCCAAAAATGAACTGTTCATACAGCTCTTGTAAAGGAATAAGAGAAGAAGAGAGAGGAATAAAAATTGGAGGGGATGGGGAAGAGGAGGAGTGTTTTGGTGAGCACAGTAACATTGATCATATTCACCCTGAGATGTGCTAACAGCTAGGATATTAATACTTAGAGACATATGAAACAACACTCAGCTGTTGGGGTTTACGATGCACTGTATATTAGTGTATCACTTCTCATAACTAAGAAAAGTGAGAGTTGTACTGCTTCTGGCATTACTTTAATCATAGCCCTGAAAGATACTACAGCATTAGAGAAGGCAAAAGGCACAACAACAGACCACCATGCACACAAGCACAGTATAATATATTTGTGGGCTGTATCAGATTTTATAAAGCATTCTAACAACTTGAAATAAGGAGTGCATCTTCTAGCTGCACATATGAAGTATTATCCTCGCCAACAGCACCCTAATGCAAATGATTAAAATAATTCCTGCTGGGAAAGAAAATGTAAAATCAAACGATTACTTTTTTTAAAATTATAGAATTATAAAAGCAGACATGGACCAAGGATTCCTAGTTAATTCTCTTGTATCTTTAAAATGACAGAACTGCTCATCTTCACCACACTTATACAAGAAAAGCATACGCATATCCTGTGATCTGTACAAGGGTTTAAATTTGGCACAGCACTGCTACTCTGTGGTAAAATCCCACTAGTCCCCTGCTACCCATAGCACCTTTACAGTGATGCCAGCAGGAGCAGAGTAAAAATTATAAATTTATTCTGCTCTTGTGGCCAGCACTGTAAGGTCACCAGCACAAGCGTGATCCTCCGATGTTGGCAAGGGAGGATTTACAGTAACATTGAGGGGGAGAAAGAGAACAATGGAGGAGGCGAGGGAGACCAAAACTGAAGGACAGACAGGCTGAGGTGGCAGCAGTCATCCAACTGAGGTCACGTCTACGCTCCTGGTGCTACAGCAGCACAGCTACGTGGCTGTAACTATGCCCCCAAAGCACCATAGTGTAGGCACTTCTTACAGCTCTGGAAGGGATTTTTCCATCGCTATAGGCAATCCTTTTCACTGAGCAGTAGCTAGGTCCATGGAAGCCTTCTTCTTTTGACACAGCCATGTCTGTACCAGAAGTTAGGTTAGAATAGCTACAGTGCTCAGTGCATAGCTATGTCAAACTCAATTTTAAGTGTAGGCAAGACCTAAGTATTGTTCCTTAGACCAGCAAGGATGAGGCGTGCTAGGAAGGTAGTATGCTTGGCCCTTAGGAGAGCCTCATTACTCCATAGCAACTTCTTTTGTCTGGGGCGTAGGAGCTTCATAAGAATCCATGTAAAGCTCTCTTCTGCCAAAGGGGGCTTTGCTAAGATGTATACCTTTTTTGTTTTAATTGGGGGAAATGGGGGAGTTGGAATCTGAAGAAATCACATCACATGCATACATTCTCAACCACAAAAAGGTGGGGCTAGTACTCAAACAAAAAGATGGGGAAGAAGCAAAGGGAAGAAGAGGGAAGACAATCATACAAAACTCTAAAAGCAACAGAGGGGAAGGAAGGGGAAAACAGAAAGGAAAAATGCTGAATTAAAAGAGAAGAAAAGTGAGGAGGTTCATTTAGGGGCAAGGGAAAAAAGGATGAGGATTATGGTCTTCTAGTTTCCTTTGATTCCTAGTTCTATTACTGCAGTTAGTCCTGCTAAGGGCTCAATTCTGCACCACTGGAGTAAGCTGGAGTTTTGTTGGTAATACAAAGATACAGAAAATAACTTCCAATTACAACCACTTCCTTTTTAAAATTCTTCTTAGAGTTTAAAGAGAATCTTCCACCTTCACAGACAAAAGTGGAAACGTAGCTGACAGAGAAGAACATAGGAACTGTCACACTGGATCAGACCAACAGTGCCTCTAATCCAGTATTCTTTCTCCAACAGTAGCTGACACCAGAAGATTCAGAGGAAGGTGCAAGAAGCCCACAATGAATAGCCAGACTACAGGGGAGATTTCTTCCTACTCTGAAGTAGTTGGGGGTGTCTAATTGTCCTTAAGCATGAGGGTTTATATTCCTTATATATTTTAATTCTATCTAATGTAATAGTGAATGTTATTATCCATGTAAGTGGGTGATGTGTAAAAATGGCACTTTACACAAACGCAAGAAATTCAGACTCATTTTCAAATTAAACATTTAACACTAATATTATAAATATTGTACTCAAGTTTTTTGATAAATGCTAGAATTTTAATTTCTAAACCAGTGTTGCTGCTGTAGCATTCTCTCTCATGCACACATCTGTTGAACGAATACTACAGATCTTCTGAAACGGATCAACAGGGTGCTTATCTGAGAGACTCCTCTATGTTTAAAGGGTAATTTGTGAATAAATTACCCTCTCGGGTTGATAGCAGGATAGTTAGATTAGATAAATTAATCAAAGAACAAGTTGTACCGGCAAGCACCAGAGACTCACCATTTTTCTTAAGGCCATCCTGCAGTCAGCCCTGAGAAAGCATCTTAGAGAACACAAAATATGAGCTGGCAGGTTCCTGTGTGCAGAGGAAAAGCACAGTGGTGCACACATTACAAAAGCATGATCTCTGTGGGACATCAAGGTATCTACTGAACTGCAACAATACACTATATAATCCAGAATACATTAAACTCACCATAAGTGGATATGAGAACCTTAATGTTAAAAAACAGACCGCCAGGAAGACCAGGCAGTTCTGAGCTATGGCTGCTATTAACTTACCTTCATTGTACCTAAACACTGCACCATAGGTGGTCCCTCTGCAGCAGACATTCCCAGAATAACTGGTTAATGAGACCTGGACTAGGTGATTCCTATTTTGTGAAACACAAAATATTTATATCTAATCACATATTTAGCTCATACAGATTAAACAAATTTTCCTGTGATATTAACCAGCACTGTGAACCCCACTGTTCTGCAATGCTCAGAGACAAAAGGCTCATTTAAGAAGTTTCTTGGTTTAAGTAGTCTCCTTCTGGGAATTTTCATGACAATGCACTATCCTGTTGAACAGGAGCCTGCAGGAATACCTCTGTGCACTTTTCAACAGTAGCCACCATGTATCTCAATGTTCATGTGACGTTAGGAATTTCTTTCCTTTTGTTTTAAATGATTTATCAGATGTCAGAGAATGATATTTTGTAGTTATATATACACTCCCAAGCTGATTGTCTCCAAGTGCTGTAGAGAGATGAATTAAGCCTCAATGCCAGTGAAGTAGGTAGGGGACAGGCTCCCAAAGAGATTAAGTGATTTGCTCAAGATCACACAGCAAGTCAGAAGCAGAGTCAGGAGCTGAACATGGGAGACCTGACTTCCAATCTCCTGTATCAATCACTAAAAAAATGATCCCTCACCAAAAATAGATGGGCATAACTGATGTAGTCCTACTCTTCCTACTTGTCTCTTTCTTCCCCAATTGCTGCTCTAGCAGGTGTTTTTTTAGGAAGAGTAAATACTGTACTATACTCAGCAGTGTCCAGCCCCCCTCCTCCCCGTTGGTAATGGTAATTTTTCAAATAATTTTCTCACTTTTATAAAAATCCCTTATAATCTTGGTGACCCTTTAGGCAATTATTTTTCCTCCTCCAGTGACATTTTTGTTATTGACAATTACTGGCATAAACACATTTTATCTGATGGTCTTCCTCCATGTTACCCTCTAACACTGAAATCACCGAGAGAATTTATGTTCCACCTGAATTTTGCCACCCCTCTGCTGGTCACTGAGACAAATCTAGGAATAATGGCACTAACTGTACCCCAGGTAGAGCACAAAGGAACAATTAATACCTATGGCAGTTAGGTGGGATGAGGTAATCATCTCTTCCCTAAACCTTTCAAAGTCAGAATATTCAGAAAATGGAATTCAGAAGACTAAAGGCATTTCACCAAAACATTTGCAAAAAATTGTAAAGAATTAGAAACCTATAAGGGCATTTTTCAAGCTGCCAGACAAATGAACAAGATTAGTGACTAACTGGATAATACTTCCACTTTACACATATTTAGACTCAGAAGTATTATATCATTTTACACTTGAGAAAGTTGAGGCACAGAGATTTTGGTGACATGTCCAAGGTTACAAGGAAAATTAGTAAGCAAGTCAGGAATGGAATCCAAGGGCCCAAACTCCTAGTCTAAACCATAAGATCATACCAACAGAAGTGTTTAAGCTCTACTGGTATTATTGTCAACTGCTCCTCCACTGACTGGAGTACCAACTCCAAAGGTCTGATCATTTAAAATCTTTCCCCTAAACAGGCACTTTTCTAGACCACCATCCTACTCATCAAGTATGTCAAGAGCCAAAAATCTACTAATAACATTAACATTTGTATCCTGAACAGCAAAGATAGCTCTTCAAGAGTAACCTTCAGAAGCACTGGGCCTCAGCAATTAGTTCCCAGGCAGCCAAGCTATCATAATAAAGTTTTCTCAATATGCCAGGCACATGTATCACCCAGCTGATGTTACAATAGGTTTAAAAGGAAAACATTTCCCCTTTGGATGAATGAAATATCTATAGTAAAAGTTGGATCCCCTGTAACAGCATGTCAAAATATTACAACCCTGCATTTTTATAGGACGAAGTCCCTAGAGTACATCATCTTGGCTATATGCCAGTTTCCAAAGAACTGCCAACATAATAATTCAGTTACATTGCCCATACCACTGTAAAACTGCATTAAATTCAAAATGTTTGAGCGCATCCAGCAATTAAAATTAATGTTCCTTGGAATGAATGCTTCACTTTACAATCAAGAAGAAAAAAAATTACCTCAACAGTGTTCCTCTAGTATTATGGTTAACATTTAATGGCATTTTATTGCTGTTAAGCCCAATATTTGTGTCTAATCGATACCAAGCTATCAAGGACAGCCTAACAAGTCTGGACTATCTCGATGAGGCTCTATTGATTTCCTTTTTCAGGTGTGCAACTAACACAATCGACACAAATAATTTAGAAGGAAACAAGGTAATTTAATAAACAGAAAAGGAACATGTAGTTTCTCTTTTCTCGAGTGACTAAATCATTTTAACTCACTAATGGTAATTAACACTAAAGTTAGATATTTAACTATCTGTAAAATACTACGGATAAAATAATGTAAGCATTTTAGAAAGAAAATCATCTATCAAGTAAATATTAAACCTACAACATGTCATTAGTTTCCTCAAGTCCAATACGCAGATTAACAATAATATTTTCTATCTTGGTTCAATTTAACTTCATACTCTGTATTAGAGAATCTGGTGTTTTAAAATGAATTCCTAATAATTTGCACTTGCACACCACCCTTTATTTAAGGATCTTATAATGCTTTACACATATCAATTATATCTTAAGGTCTAGTAGCTATAATCTTCTTTATACAGATGATTAAACTGACAAATTAATTAATCTGCCTTAAATTATACAGCCAGTCAGTGTCAGATTTCAGAACTTTGATTTCAAGTCACTTGCTCTAACTACTACATAATATTGCCTCCCCAAGTATACCATTAACAGAATTTTCTAATGCAACCTTGATTCTGTTCTAACTACCACCATCACCACCCATCCTTGTACATGTCACAAGGATGAAAATTTGGAAGCATCACTTTAGGCATAATAAAAAATGTATCATGTAACCACTGTAGAATAGTATAGTGCTTTATTTCTGTGTTTTGATTCAAAGTGAAATATGTAATTATTCTCTTGAATATATGCTATGTTTCTTTCAAAAGTTTCACACCACACACTTTATGCAACATCCACTGAAAGTCTGAAAATTCAACTTCTTTCCCTGCTGAAAGTGTTTACAAGACTTTGTTCTGGTTTGTGCATTAGGAATTTTGTTACTAGCAAGATTAATTTTAACAACTCCAGGAACAATGTTTAAGTCTGCTGCTACAGAACAGCCATACAACTTTAAGACCACCAGGAATAGGGGTTGATGGGGGTTAGACATAGTGCCTCTCCACACTCCCTTCAAAGCAGCAAAAATTCTCTACCAGATGATTAACTTTAAAAAGGTCAAACCTGAGGCATTAACTACTTGAAAATGTCCCTTTAAGATAAGAAGCATTTTTCCTATGAAAGTGTTCACCTAGCTCCATTGACATACAGTATGCGACACATTTACTGTTCCAATGGAATCAATGAATACACCTTAACAGGCATTGCCTCAGGCATGCACAGGGCTAAGGTACACAAATGACACCCCAAGGGCAAGGAGGATGGATGAATATACAGAACAAGCAATAACCTCACAGAAGCAGCGGATGAAGGATCAAAGGTACATCTGACTCAAAGAATGAGGTGGAGCTCAAGTGTTCAAAGATGATAAATTTAGTCCAAATTCAAACATTGCTACAACTGGCATGAAAGCTATTATATTACAAGCTTTAATAGATTAAAAATTAAATTAGCCTAGATGTCATGTATCCAATATAATTGTGTATACTTTATAAAACAGACTTAAATTAGACAATCACCTACTTTTTTTCCACAAGACCACTCCATCATTCAATGCACAGAATGGACAGCACACAAGGCAGGGTTGATTAGTGAATGAAGTGGTTATCCGTAAGTCCATGGCCTCATTTGCAGCAGAAAGTTAAATATGTTCAACAGAAAGATGAGGCATACAGGACTGAGATCCAGTAGAAGAGAGTTCTGTCACTGGTTCTGTCACAGATGTGATGTTAGATTAGTCATTTAAAACAAAATTTGCACAGGTAGTCACTGATTGTTCATTTTTTTGGGAGTTCTACCTGAGACACCTACCTAGAGTCTAATTTTCAAGACTGCTGAGCACTCAATTCCAATGGAAGTCAATAGGAGTTGCAGGTGTTCTACACATCTGAAATCTCAGGGTACCAGCATCTTGGGCACCCAAAGTCAGTAGGCACTTTTGTAAATTTTGGCCTAACTCTCAATGTGCTTCAGTTCCCTACTTGTAAAATTGGGATAACAATACTTCCCTTCTTCACAGGGAAGTTGTAAAGATGAACTCATTAACATTTGAGAGCACAACAGAAAAAGCTATGAAAATATTCCATACTTAGGGCAGCATTTGGACAGCATGCAGTAAATACAAGTATTAAATAGTTGCCTCAGCCTCTGAGCACCCCTCAACCTATGCACTGAATCAGGTGGTATAAAAATAGTATATGATCATATAATTAAAAGCTAATATAATGCTTACAAACAAGGAGTCAGAGTTAAGGCTGCACAGGCAACCTTTTATTCTGGCATTTCCTAACTTTTGAACACTTGGCTTTGCCACCTTAATATAATTTTTGTATGAAACATATATGGATATAAAATGTCTGTATTAGTCAGTATTTCAGTCTAATTTAAGTGACTTTTAACCAGTTCCTCAAGTGTAGAATTATAATTGTGGTACTATCTTCCCATAAGATTTTTTCTGTGAATTCTGATGTAATGCAGGGATGCACACTAGAAAACAATGAAAAGTATTATTCTGCAGGTGAAGTGCTGAGTGGTCTAAATAATATCAGACCACACATCCACAGGCCATGATCCATTTGGCAGAGCAAAGTACAAAAATGCAATTGTCCATATGTACATGATTATTGAAACAGAAAACAATTTCTAATCATTAGGCAGAGCTCAATGAGTGTTAAAAAAAGATAACTGCTGGTTCCAAAGAGCACCATAACTTACCAACATCCAATCAGCGTTTCACCTACAGGAAGATACCTAATTCTTTTCTTGTTTTCCAATATATATCTTCAGCATTAAATCAGAATGCACAGAAAGCTCAATTTGGGAAATGGTTCTTCAATTATAATTAAAAACTTAGCTTCCATTCTTAAAGAAACAGTTTTAAAAAAAACCAAAAACCACACATCACTCCATATATTAGACCTAAATACTGACTAATGGAGACATGTCATGTCTCCGTGAGCTCTAGGACGAGGAATTAACTCAATTGAGCTATATAATTTCTGCCTTAAAACAGCAAGTCAGCCAAAGCAAACAAAAAGCCATCTAATTCCTCCCTTATAAATGATCAGTTTCAACTTTCGGTGTTTATATCAGCTAAAATTTGTAAGCTTTGCTAGGCAACATCTGTAAAAGTAAAGTTCTTTTGCAGATTCATGTGTGTTTAATTAATATGTTTAACAAGCTGTTTTGTGTTCCCAAAGAACACAGCTGTCTCTATTACACGTACAACTTTACCATCTGCAAAAACTACAATAAGTAAATATCAAAATAGCAGGTGTTAATAAAGAGCAGCCAAGATAACTCTTCTCTAGGGAAAGAATTAGTTCTTTCATTATAATCTTCTGTAGCCCTGGAGCAGGCAAACCTTAGATGTTCAGGTCTAGAAGGAACCGGTTTTGTGGTTCATGGGAACAACAAAGTAAGTTCTTGGGGTAAATCTCTGCAAAACCACAACTATTAAGTATAAACTAAATACGTGGCCCCAGGCCAAAGCCTTAAGACACTAATCGCCATTTGAAATGTGGGTCTCCACATAATATTCATTAACCACAGTTATACACGTTCACACTTGATGGATAAAATGAAGCTAAAATTGTCAAGGGAATCCTTAATTTCCCATTTTAATATTTATATAAAGTGAGAATTTTCTGTTAAGCTCTATGAAATAAAATGTTCCCATACACAAAGTATTGCAAAGCTATTCATTTAAAATGTCTTAAGATAGTGTATTTTCACTTCTTTTCTCCCAAAAAGTAACTCACTTATTATTGATATTAGTCTACTACCTGAATTCCCATGGTTTTAAAAGTTAAATGGGTATGTATGGCTCCATGCAACAGTAGAAGACTTCTACAATTGCTTTCCCTGTGCTTTATGAATGTCTTTTGGAATCCTACCCTAGCAATTTCCCCCACACACACACAAACACACACACCCCGCCTTTCTTTATCTTCCACAAACAACCATTTGATTATTCATGTAATCAGTAATGCATGAACCATCTAAAGAGAAAGGGAGAGGGAAATGCCCTCATCTCAGCTCATCAAAAATACAACAAGCAAGCCACAAAGGGGTCACAAATTAAAAATTAAATGCAGACAGAAAAAGTGCATCCACACATTACCACTACTGAAACTTCCCTTCCAAACAGGGGACACATACAGTAGCGAGAGGAGGTGGCCAAAGACATGTTTTAAAGTTATGCTAATTACATTTTATTCATAACACATGTTTATCAATGAAGAAAAATTAAGCACCAGCATGCTTGAACACCACTAGAATCTTTGCAGCTACAGGCAAAGCCACTGGATGGCTAAAGCTGTCACACGGGTGACAGATCTGCTGTTAGCAACTAAGGTAATCTATATACCAGTGCCAAGTGCTGCAAAGACAGCAGGAGGTGACTGCAGATTACAAGAAACTCAGGAAAGGAAGCTGGTAATATTTAGAGATGCATCAAGCAGACAATAACTAGTTAAATGCAAAATATATATATATATATATTTATTTATTATAGACTAGATCTGTACAATACGTTTCCACTAAAAAAAAAATCCCCCCTCCCAAAAGACAAGCATCTATTAGCACTAAATTCCACCTAATTTATAAAATGTTAACATGCATTTGCACTCTGAAAAACTATTGCAAAAATGATAGTGTGGGGCTCTGTGGGTCTTACTAACACTAGATCAATTTGCTCAGTTTACAAATGAAAAGTCACCTTCCAAATTCATCCTGGAATCTGAGAGTCTTTCTTGGTCAGGCATCACCAGTAAGAAATCATCTACAGCTGGAACACAGACCTGCTTACTTTACTGCCCAAAATAATTTTTGCTAATTTTTATTCCTGATACTTCTACAAAACCTATACAAGTGTGTAAGAGAGATGGATTCTGCTCTTTCTTGCGCATCATCAGAATTATTAGCTAAGTTCCAGTTGCAGAATCTCTTACCAGTAATGAACATACGCCATACACAAATCCACCTCACACTCTCCCCTAGTTGTCCTGGCTCTGGAGTCCTCACAAGGGTACAAAGTAATTTTTGTTATTTAAAAAAAAAAAAAAACTTTGTAAAGTAAGCAAATATGTACAACAGGTTGGCAACATTTGATTGAAAAACCCACTGGAAGCACCCAAGCCTGGCGAGAGAGGTTGGACTTGATTTTGTGTTTCATTTTGAATTTGTCAACAAAACAAAACTCAGTAACAGGGTTTTATGTCTCTGACTATACCCAGGGAGCAGGTCTGCTAAGTAAGAAAGTCAAACTGCTGACAATAACTACACTTTAAACAGAAAAAAAATCAGTTCGGGGAGGCGGGGTGGGTAATCACACTTTAAATTAAACTAATACTGAGTTTTGCATCAGACTACACATTCTGCAGCACTACAGGTAAATTAAAATAGAAGACTGTATTGAATTAAAAATGAAAAGTCACAATATGATCAGCAGAGTCTTCACTGTGGGGTTTACTCTGCTATTTAATTTAATTTATACAGCCAGAAGAGGTAAATATATGACAGATTTTTATATTTACTGTACAGAGGTACACACCAATAATTATCAGGGAGGTGTGAAGCAGGAGGTTTTAGCTGCAAGACGGGACAGTTTTAGCATTTGGGAAGGCATGGGAGGCAGGTGAGGCTTTTGGCAAAGGGAAAGGGATGCATGTCCAGTTTCTCTCTCGCAAGTAGGTTTGGAAGGGACTTAAACTCCTAGTTCTCCACCTCAGCATCCTACTGCCTTCTGCCACAAAGTCTGGTACCTCCTCCAAGGACAAATAAGGGCATTATTACAAAGATATTTGTGCTAAAATGACCATCAGTTTGAATAGACAACACAACGTTAAGTTTCAGAGTTACACCCCACCAAGAGAAATGTGGATAGTTCTGCAGATGACCCTGATGAAGTGAAGAATCTGCCCACCAGCATGGAAGGGGTTAAAGAGGGCCTTTGGGCCCAGTTAGCCTTGCCCCATTGTACCTGCAGCCAGTACCAGGCCGGGGGTGGGGTGGGGGAGGAGAAAAGGAGAGAACCTGGTTCAGTTCAGGGCTGACTGGCAGAGAGGCAGGAGCTAGCTGCCTCTCTACCTGAGGGGAAGGATCACTAACTTGTCAGCCAAGGCAGAAAATAAGCTCCCTGGCTGAAAGACTTCAGAGAGCCAGCTTAAGAGGTAACTGGGTGACTAAAGCACAGAGACCTTGTGGGGTTCTGGCTCCGCCAAACTTATGGCTGCCCTGCCCGGAGGAATCTGGGACTGCAGCAGGACAGCACCCAAGGTCCACGAGGGGATGCTACTTAGAGAGAAGCCACCACAGCAACTTGGATTATAGGGGCCACTCCACAAACTGAAGCGACAGCAATAGGAAGCAGCCCAGGACAGTAGACAGACTCCCCGTTGGGAGGTCCCCTGCTCAGGGGTTGACTCACGCAGGGCGCTGGGCTGGGACCTGGTGGAGTGGGAGGGCCCGGGTCCCCCTGCCCCACTGACTTAAAGACTGAGCACCCTGACCAGGGAAGCCAGGAGCTGGCAGTCAACAGTTCCAATCACTTGACCACCTGGCCCTCCACACTCCATTACAATGACGATACAACATCAGTTCACATTTGGAATATTATCTTCACAAACATAAGAATTAAAAACTTTTTAATTCTTTTTAAAATTAAAGCTTAAATTCTGTTTCATAAGTTCTGCAGCCTTGATAATGTGAAATACATAGGGTTCTGCCTTTGTAGCGGACCAAACATTATATACCAATGCACACCAACTACCCACCCTATTATTTAATTACTTCAGTCTACAAAAGATCTATTCATTAGCAATTTGATACACATTGTTTACCTTGTTTGACCATTTATAGGCCTGAAGTAGTTGACTGTAGAGAGGAGTTTTGTCCTGTACAGGATCTAGGCTCAACAATCCACTATTATGGAGAGGATGGTTCTCAGATGGTTTGCCTACTAGATTGCTCAGACGTTCCAGTTCACTAGAAGTAAAAAAACAAACACCTTTTATGTAAGAACTGTAGATAGTGTGGAGTGAACAATCAAGTGTGCATGTAAGATATGGTCCTTACACATCTCACAATTAAAAAAAAATCAATTTAGACATAAAAATTTAAAAATGCTTGTCCAAAGCTCAAGGCAGTTTGACAAGCATTTAATCACCAGTATTAACCGAAAAATCACAAATGACACCACCCCCAAACAACAATACTTCTCCCTCCCCAAAAACCTTGGTAAATACATGGGCTTTGTAACATGCCATGAAGATTCAGAATATTTTGGACAAGGGTTGGTAGAACTGCAGTTCCCAGCCAATGAGAGCTGCAGGCACATATGGAGCTGGGTAGGGGAGCCTGCCAGCCCCACCAACCCTCCCCCCACCCCAGCACCAGCAGGGGTCCTGGGCCACCTCCCCCAACGCCCCCGGACTGCTCCCTGCCCAGAGTACTCTCAGGCCCCAGCCCAAATTTTAGTTACAGGTATATAGTAAAAGTCATAGATAGGTCATGGGCCGTGAATTTTTGTTTACTGCCCATGACCTGTCCATGACTTTTACTAAAAATACCCATGACAAAAATGTAGCCTTAACTATCATTCCCTCTGACTTACATGTCTCACACCACCTTAAGGCTCCATTCCTGCAAACATTTAGGCACATGATAGCTTTACTACTGAAAGCAGGCAAATTGAAATAAGTGGGATTACTCACAGTAGCAACATTAAACATAAATTGCCTTTTTATGGCATTATCCAAAGTCCATTGACTTCAACAGGTTTTTGATCAGATCCTTATTTCATTCAGTAATTTAAATATGTTATTATGTGTCTAAAGCACCTCTCTCACTTTTGCTTGTTCTATAAATAATAAAAATGATATCTATCCAATTATGTTGCAAACTTCAGAAAAAATAATTAGATATTTATAAAAATGGGTAAGAATACCTTCTCTTGCTAAGATGAAAGTCAGGAAAATATTTCAAGTAACTTATTCACAGACACTTTGTCATCAAATTTGGTTGGCTAATAAAAAAAAGTGGCACAGTTTTGGAACTAACCAAAGTGCAATTTCTGTGTGTGTGCCAGGGGAAGAAGAAAAAAAAAAATCAGCTGAGTATTGTCAAAATAGAAATTTAGCAAAGTAGTGGAGAAAGACCTCCATCTTATCTGCACCTTTAATTTTCTTGTGTTTACAAGGAATCAAGTAGGAAGCTAGTTATCTTCACAGCCTCACTATGATCATATTGGTTTAAGTGCAACACAGCAGCTCATATGGGGGGGGGGGCAGTAAGTAATAAAATGTCACTCATCTGGACTGAGTTCTTGGTTACCCTAGGTTTCAGAATTATATGATTTTCCCTAGTCTACAGAGAAGTTACTGAATGTTTAGAGTCAGTGATATGATTATTGATAACTTTTACAGCACTACACTTTACAAAACAAATAAAGACAAAACAGCTTACAGTCTGAGGCCTTGATCTTGCAAAGGGATCTGTTCAAGTAGCTCTTAGCTAGCTTTCTTGTATTATATTTATTATTATTATTATTATAATACTGTTATTATAACTATCGATCCCTTTGCAGGATCAGGTCCTATGTTAAAATGAAAATACCAGATGCATAGGAGCACAAAGGCAAAAGCAGAACAAGCAGTCACTTAGATTAATGTACATTCGTTGAGAGTTACTTTTGTTGTTTGTATAAAAATATAAGATTTGGTGGAGAAAAATAATTTCCATGGCTTCCTATCCTACAAACAAAGTTTAGCATCATTGTTAAACTAGTTTCAGAGCTCAGAGTAGCAGCAATGTTAGTCTGTATTCGCAAAAAGAAAAGGAGAACTTGTGACACCTTAGAGACTAACCAATTTATTTGAGCATAAGCTTTCGTGAGCTACACGAATAAATAAATTGGTTAGTTTCTAAGGTGCCACAAGTACTCCTTTTCTTTTAGTTTCAGAGTGGTAGCCATGTTAGTCTGTATCAGCAAAAACAACAAGGAGTACTTGTGGCACCTTAGAGACTAACAAATTTATTTGGGCATAAGCTTTCGTGGGCTAAACCCACGTTTAGCCTACGAAAGCTTATGCCCAAATAAATTTGTTAGTCTCTAAGGTATCACAAGTACTCCTCGTTGCTTTTGTTAAACTAGTGTACCCCACAAATTCCTCCTCTTTCACTTAGGTCAGTGGTGGTCTACCTTTTTTTCATTTGTGGAGCCCTAAAAAACTTCAAATGGAAGTGCAGACCCCTTTGGAAATCTTAGGTGCTAGATGCTGTACAAACAGAACAAAAAGACAGTCCCTGCCCCAAAAAGTTGATAAACTAAGGCCCAGATCCTCAAAGATATTTAGGTGCCTAACTCTCATTAACTCCAATGGAAGTTAGGTCAGTTAGGTGTTTAAACACACCTGAGAACCTGGGCCTAAATATAAAACAAGAGACAAAAGATGGAAATAGACAAATGGGGAATACAGGGAAACAATGAGACCATAATATCCCCTGCTGATGAGCTGTTAGAAATCTACCCCAATAAGCCACACAACTGATAACTGGGCTCACCACCTCTCAGTTCTGATGCACCCTATCAAAACTCAACCTTCGGGATGAATTTGAAATGTAGCTTTTAAAAAAGAGATGCTGTTAACTTTAAAATCAAACACTATACACAAACAAAGTTACTTACTAACACCTATTAAAACGGAAAGAATTCTGAAAATCCAGTCTACTTCTATTTATGCTCTTTGTTTACTTTTCCATGGTCCCAACCTAAAAAGGTAGATTCTGTTCAGTCAGTGTGGCTCGTTTGCCCTCAGTTTCACTCTGAGGTCCTTAGTGCTAAGACTTCTTTTTTGGGGAGGGGGGAAGGGGGGGTATTTTATTTTATTTCAAATACTGCAGGGGAAACATTTGTGCCGATAACACATCAAACTGGTCCTAGCCCTTAAATAAGCTTGTTTCCACAAAATTAAGTCGACGTTCAACTTCAAGTCAAGTCAGTCCCAAGACAGGAGGGAAAGGTAATGGCCAGCCCTCCCCGCGCCTTGTTGTGCTCGTCGAATCGCGTTCCCTATTTAAAAATCTCTCCCCCCTTTTTCCGCGCAAAATGGAGGGACGCTCCTCAGCCAGAAAGGGGAGTGACAGGGGCGGTGCAGCGCCCCAGGGGCTCGCTGGCTCACGGGATGGTTCCAGCTGGGGGTGCCCCTTCCAAACCTGGGTGCACCCGGCCCAGCCTCCCCGAAGCCAGGCCCCAGCTCCGCTCCGAGCGCAGGGCACCCCTTCTCCTCCACGCCTCTGCCCACCGCCTCTCCGGCCCGCCGCTTCCCCTCAGGTCCCGCCGCCGCCCCCCAACCCGGCCCCCGCGCCTCACGGCGAGCAGCCGCCCCCGGCCCCGCACGCACCTCAAGTCCCGGCTGACCGAGTGCAGGCTCTCCTGGAAGCAGGAGACGAAGCTCTTCTCGCGGCCCTCCAGCGTCTCCTTGTTCCGCATCCCGTCCTTCAGGCAGTCAAACACCCGGGTGACGCTGGAGCGCAGCGCCTGGATAGCGGCGATGGCCTGGGAGAAGGCCTCCAGGTTCACCCCGGGGCTCAGCACCCCCTCCGCCATCTTACCCCGTAGCCAGCCGAATGGGCCTCCCGAGCCTGGCAACCAGAAGCGCCGGGAACACCACGGGGCCGCGCCGGCCCCAGGGCAGCCTGGGAAATGTAGTCTTGTGCGGGGGGCTAGCGAGTCGGTGAGGGGCTAGAGTGGTCTGTGGGTGGACGTAGCAGGGCGGGGGAGGTATAGAGAGGTGGGGAGCAGGGAGTCGGTGAGGGGATAGAGTGGCCTGTGGGTGGATGTAGGGGGCGGGGAGGTATAGAGAGGTTAGGGCAGGGAGTCAGTGAGGGGGTAGTGGGTGGACGTAGCAGGGTGGGGGAGGTATAGAGAGATGAGGGCAGGGAGTCAGTGAGGGGGTAGAGACGTCTGTGGGTGGACGTAGCAGGGCGGGGGAGGTATAGAGAGGTGGGGAGCAGGGAGTCGGTGAGGGGATAGAGTGGCCTGTGGGTGGATGTAGGGGGCGGGGAGGTATAGAGAGGTTAGGGCAGGGAGTCAGTGAGGGGGTAGTGGGTGGACGTAGCAGGGTGGGGGAGGTATAGAGAGATGAGGGCAGGGAGTCAGTGAGGGGGTAGAGACGTCTGTGGGTGGACGTAGCAGGGCGGGGGAGGTATAGAGAGGTGGGGAGCAGGGAGTCGGTGAGGGGATAGAGTGGCCTGTGGGTGGATGTAGGGGGCGGGGAGGTATAGAGAGGTTAGGGCAGGGAGTCAGTGAGGGGGTAGTGGGTGGACGTAGCAGGGTGGGGGAGGTATAGAGAGATGAGGGCAGGGAGTCAGTGAGGGGGTAGAGACGTCTGTGGGTGGACGTAGCAGGGCGGGGGAGGTATAGAGAGGTGGGAAGCAGGGAGTCGGTGGGCGGATAGAGAGGACTGTGGGTGGACGTAGGCAGGGCCGGTGCAACCACTAGGCAAACTGGCCACTGGGCGCCAAGTGGTTGGGGGTAGCCAAAAGCACGCTCCAGGGAGGCGGTGGAGCGGTGGTGAGCTGGTGCAGCGGGGCGGGCCGCCTGCAGCACATAACGGGGGGCAGCGTGCAAGGGAACCGCTCCCCGCCCCAACTCACCTCTGCTCCACCTCCTCCTCTGAGCATGCCGCCCCACTCTGCTTCTCTCCCTCTCAGGTTTGCGGCGCCAAACAACTGATTGGCGCCGTAAGCCTGGGAGGCGGGAGAAGTGGAGCGGCGGCTCCCTGGGCCGAGGGGGGGGAAGCTGCCGCAGGGCTCCTGGGTGGGTGTAAGGTGGAAGTTTTGCCTAGGGCGTGAAACATCCTTGCACCAGCCCTGGACGTAGGGGGTCAGGGAGTCAGTGTGGGATGTGTAGAGAGGTGGGGAGAAGGGAGTCAGTGTGTGGGGGTATAGAGAGGTGGGGAGAAGGGAGTCAGTGAAGGGGTAGAGAGGTCTGTGGGTGGACATAAGGGGTGAGGAGTCAGTGTGTGGGGGTGTAGAGAGGTGGGGAGTAGGGAGTCAGTGAGGGGACGTAGGGGAGCGGGGAGTCAGTGTGAGGGTAGGGAGAGGTGTGAAGTCAGTAAGAAGGTAAAAAGAAAAGGAGTACTTGTGGCACCTTACAGACTAACAAATTTATTTGAGGATAAGCTTTCGTGAGCTATTCATGAAGTGAGCTATAGCTCACGAAACCTTATGCTCAAATAAATTTGTTAGTCTCTAAGGTGCCACAAGTACTCCTTTTCTTTTTGCGAATACAGACTAACACGGCTGCTACTCTGAAACCAGTAAGGAGTGAGTGAGGTCTGGAGCGGGCACGGGGAGTATGGGTGCGAGACAGAGGTGGGGTGACAGAGGGTTGTAGGGTGGGGAATTCAGTGTGTTTTTGTCACAGGTATTTTTAGTAAAAATCATGGGTAGGTCATAGGCAGTAAACAAAAATTCATGGCCTGTGACCTGTCTATGATAATACAAAGAAGTTTTGTTGGTGGGGAGGTGGGCAGGGCAATCAACTACAGTAGAACCTGAGTTATGAACACCTCAAGACTGGAGGTTGTTCATTACTCTGAAATGATTGTAACTCTGAACAAAACGTTATGGTTGTTTTTTCAAAAGTTTACAACTGAACATTGACTTAATACAGCTTTGAAACTTTACTATGCAGAAGAAAAATGCTGCTTTTAACCATCTTAATTTAAACGAAACAAGCACAGAAACAGTTTCCTTACCTTGTCAAATCTTTTTTTAAACTTTCCCTTTATTCTTTTAGTAGTCTACATTTAACACAGCACTGTACTGTATTTGGGGGTGTTTGTGGTTTTGTTTTTAGTCTTTGCTGCTGACTGACTGTGTACTTCCAGCTCCAAATGAGGTGTGTGGTTGACTGGTCAGTTCATAACTCTGAGGTTCTGCTGTATAAATACTGAGACTGGTCCTGTCAGCTGCTGAGCATCTCTTGAAATGAATGGGGGCAGTTTAACATTGTTTCAGGCCGTCTACAAACTCAGAAAAAACAACACAGTCTTGGCTTACATTTGGAATTATTTCTCCTAATCATAAAGGCTGGAAACTTTTTTTTCTAATGAAGTTCTCATGTTTGCTTCGCATTTAGATCAATAATGATTTAGATCAGTGGTTCCCAAACTTGTTCCGCCGCTTGTGCCGGGAAAGCCCCTGGCGGGCCAGGCCGGTTTGTTTACTTGCCGTGTCCGCAGGTTCGGCCGATCGCAGCTCCCAGTGGCCGCGGTTCACTGCTCTAGGCCAATGGGAGCTGCTGGAAGTGGCGGCCAGTATATCCCTCGGCCCGCTCCACTTCCAGCAGCTCCCATTGGCCTGGAGCAGTGAACCGCAGCCACTGGGAGCCACAATCGGCCGAACCTGCAGACGCAGCTGATAAACAAACCGGCCTGGCCCGCCAGGGGCTTTCCCGGCACAAGCAGCGGAACAAGTCTGGGAACCACTGATTTAGATAATGGCATAGAGAGTACACTTATGAAGTTTGTGGATGATACCAAGCTGGGAGGGGTTGCATATGCTTTGGAGGATAGGATTAAAATTCAAAATGATCTGGACAAACCGGAGAAATGGTCTGAAGTAAACAGGATAAAATTCAATAAGGGCAAATGCAAAGTACTCCACTTAACAAGGAACAATCAGTTACACACATACAAAACGGGAAATGACTGCCTAGGAAGGAGTACTGCAGAAAGGGATCTGGGGGTTATAGTGGATCACAAGCGAAATAGGAGTCAACAGTATACCACTGCTGCAAAAAAAGCAAAAACCATTCTGGGATGTATTAGCAGGAATGTTGTAAGCAAGACACAAAAAATAATTCTTCGGTTCTACTCCGTGCTGATTAGACTTCAACTGGAGTATTGTGTCCAGTTCTAGACACCACGTTTCAGGAAAGATGTGGCCAAATTGGAGACAGTAAGACAGAAGAGCAACAAAAATGATTAAAGGTCTAGAAAACATGACCAATGAGGGAAGATTGAAAAAAAAAAAAAAAGGTTTGTTTAGTCTGGAGGAGGGAAGACAGAGAGGGGACATGATAAAAGTTTTCAAGTACATAAAAGGTTGTTACAAGGAGGAGGGGGAAAATTGTTCTCCTTAACCTCTGAGGATAGGACAAGAAGCAATGGGCTTACATTGCAGCAAGGGGGGTTTAGTTTGGACATTATGAAAAACTTCCTAACTGGTGGTTAAGCACTGGAATAATTGCCTAGGGAGGTTGTGGAATCTCCATCATTGGAGATTTTTAAGAGTAGGTTAGACAAACACCTGTCAGGGATGGTCTAGAAAACATTTAGTCCTGCCATGAATGCAGTGGACACAAGGTCCCTTCCAGTTCTATGATTCTAGGATTTCTGTGGCAGACTATATAGTTTGTGACAAATTCTCCAGCTGCAATCATAGGATACATGGAATCATGACTATATTTTTGTCTTTAAAACATTGTATTGCGTTCAAGCCTGTATTAATTACTCATTGAGTCTTACAGAAGTCAACAGGACTTTTTCTTGAGGAAGAATTGTAGGATTGATCCCATTAACTAATTCTTCCTCACAACACCCTAAATAAATATTATACATTTTACAGCTGGCAGAAACTGAGACTTTAGCTACACTACAACATTTAATCAAGTTTGTAACTAGTCAGTGATATTGTTGGGTTTAAATGTGGTTTGTATTGTCACTCAGCCTGGTTAACACATTATGACAGACAGCATGTTTCACTGTTCATAGTGATCTAACTTTGGTGTAAGGTTGTTTTCCTGTAACAAGCTTGTCACACTTTCTGCAGCATAGACAGGACCCCAACCATGCTTGTGTAATGGGTTTGGCTGGTTCTCCTACCTCTCAGCTTTTTGTGTGATTGGGATATCCCAAAGTGCCTCTTTTTCTGCTGGTGCTTGTACTCCAGGCACTATCTCTTGCTGAGGTGCTATGGAATACCTGCCCAGAACACACTGATGGTTACAGAATATAGACGTGGACATGCACACTTGGCTATCACATGGCTGTGTTATGAAAATAGCTGCTGTATGGATACAACTCTACTGTGTTTGTTAAAAATGAGTCAGACAGGAGTGTCACAAACTAGATACAAAAGCTCAGTTGTACTTGTAATGTAAACAGGTCAGACTCAGTGAGGTTAAGTGACATGCTAACAGCTACACAGCAAGTCAGTGGCAGAGCTAGAATCAGAATGTACACTAAAAAATTCTGACTCTAAGAAAAGAAATATACAGTTAAAAATAACCAATATAAAAAGGTTGTGGAGAGAAGCGTGACGAAAGAAACAATATTAGGAAGGAGAAAACTAAGTATTGGATGGCAAAACTTGGTAATATACTCCATTGAACTAAACAGGTTGTGCAAGCATGTAGAATTAGATTAGATCCTCAAAAGCTCTACTCCGATGCATCCGATGAAGTGAGCTGTAACTCACGAAAGTTTATGCTCAAATAAATTGGTTAGTCTCTAAGGTGCCACAAGTACTCCTTTTCTTTTTACTAATTGAGCTAACGCACTAAAAATAGAGTATAGCCATACTAGGTACACACTCAGGCTAGTTAGCCCTTTCTGCCACTCATGCTGCTGTGACTAAACTATTTTTAGAGTGCTATCTTGATCAGAGCTAGCACAAGTATGTCTTCTCAAGCTGGAAATCACACCCCCAGCTAGAAGTGTTGACATATCCAGTTTACTCAAGTGTTCTAACTTGAGCCTAGCTGAAGTGAGAGCTTCCACACTTCAGAAACACTTGAGTTATGCCGGGTGATATGATTAGCAGCAGAGAGACATTAGATTAGCAGAGTGATTGGATTGACTGCTGATGAGTTAGTTGTAACTCGAGCTGTTGTATCCCCACTGCATTACAAAGCTTGAGTGCTGCAGAAGCTCAAGCTAAAGTTGTCGTCCTCCACCCCACAATGGGCCAGCTAGCTCTAGTTTAAAGCAGCACTCAATTCAAACTAGAGATTTTTGTGAGAGTCATAACTCAATCCAAATGTGCTGTGAAGACACACCCTAAATGACTTGTCCAAGGTATGAGAAGAAGTCTGTGGTGGAAGGGATTTTGGCCCTGAATCCTCTGGCAGACCCGACCACTTGATCATACTTCCTTCTTATCAATCCTCAATCCATTTAAATTGTCACTGGTATTTGTTCAGCACCATCAGTGAGCTTGGTGCTATATAATACACAAACCTAAAGATAATCCCAGTCCTGAAAGGGCTACCACAATTGATGGCTCTTCATTTTCCCATGTGGAACAGCTAGGAGGTGTTAGTCAGTTTCCAATGAAGAAATGTCCATATCACAAAATCTCCCATCCTATACCTATTTGGTATTCTTGTGCTCTGCACAATGGCCGAGGACCGAACAGGCTACTTGTGGAAATTGAACTGCCTTTTGCCCCCTGAAGTTGGCCCCTTTGAGATCAGGTTTAAGGCAGTTTGGGGAAACCTGCTGCTGCCGCCATTTCTCCCCAGAACATAGAGGATTTCAGTCTCCAGGGCTGCCAACTTCGCACCTTACACCAGCACTGAATTCACATGAAAATTTAAAACAAAAATGCAAAAATAATCTGTACCCAGTCAAACTAGATGTTATTTTTTGCATGTAATATTCTGTCCCAAAAATATGTCAAATTTTACTTGCAAAAATAAAAGACTGCTGTTTTATTCCATATGCAATCTGTAGAGCAATACACTCAGCTGCTTTTTTTTCCCCTACTCAAAGATCAAGTGCAGAATCTGGTGTAATATTGAATGGGGAGAATATCTCGTTATTTAAAAGCTAAATAACTGCTTAAAATTAGATCTGTGAAGGCATCAAAAAATACCAGAATTCACAGATGGTTTGTAGATAAATTCATACTGTATTCAGTCCACTCAACATCTAAACACACACCAAAAAAAAAACACTACACAAAAAAACAAAAAAAACACTTTTTCCTCTCTTCAGTCTGAATGCTGATGTTTGCTCAAAACATATGTGCTTCTTTCTTTAAATTGAGCTCTGAGTCATGGGCTATTGCACTATTACATTCAAACAGCCATTTCTTTGAAAATTTGCACCAGTATATTTTTTAAATATGTAAAAATACATATTTAAATTTTGTCTGTATTTTTTGCATATTTTCAAATGGACAGCTATCAGGAGCGGGTTAAATGGAAATAATGGAAATAATATAGACAAGATGAACTGCAACATGCAGGGGGATGAGACTGAATGATCCAATTGTTTCTTCTTGGCTCAATCCTTTATCCTGATCCTGCAGTTCTCATGCAGCAGAATTCCAGTTGAATTTACTAGGAGTTTTGTCTGAGGGCAACAGGGTTAGGCTCAGTATGTTCAGTATGCACTGTGGTTAAACTAGGGTTTCCTCCTGGATTCTGTCGTATTATTTTAAATCTTACTGCATTGTAGTACATAAGACTGGTATGTCAAGGGGCAACAGCAGGCAACTAAAAGTTAAGACTCCTGGGATATGTTTCTGTCAGTCTCACATGAGGCAAATCCTACTTCCATGGATGTGGAGAGTCCAGATTCAGCAGTCGCTCAATATACAACTGTGCAAATCCACTATCCTTGATCCTCATGGAACAGGGGCACAAGAGCTTCAGAAGCTACTGAATTCTTAGGTTTGTGGTAGCATCTGTTATGTTGATTGGTTATTCTTCCACTGCCAGAGAGGAAAACCCAATTGCACAGCCTAGATACACAGGCTGTACTTTGCTTTCTAGGATTTGACCCTGTGTCAATAGTTACTGTCTCTCTGTATTTAATTTTTTTTTTAAATAGCCATCTTTCAGGGGTGTTTTTAGGCTTCAATAATTAACAAGTAGTTTGAGGTCCTGGAATGGCAAGGATTATATAAGAGCATGGTTTTATTATGCTTTACACCATAGCCTTCCTTGTATGCACGTTTCAGTTATGGTCTCTTTTTTAATCCACTCTTTTCACTAGTTTTGTCTGTTTTAAAAGGGTGATTCCAACAGCAAAAATGAAGTCAATAAAATCTGCTTATGGTTGAAAATAGATATGAAAATTTGGGATTCCCAGATTACACTATCAATTTTGAATCATCATAAATTTAACAGTTGCACAGGTCAGGTTTTTTCAAACTGTTTCAGACTCATCAATTCATCCAGGAGGACAGCCTGGATGAGTTTAAACATCAATTTAGCATAGAAAAATCTTCCAGACAATAGATATAACAAACAGAGGCTCAGTGGGAAATTCAGAGTCTACTTCACTCTGGCCCTGATTCAGGAAAACATCCCGAGTCAGGAAAGCATCTAAGCACATATTTAATGTTAAGCACATACACCCCTTAAGTGGGTTCTCAAATTGGGTCCTCTCAAGCATTCCTTTCTCTTTCCTGACACAGGTCTCTACATAAATGTGTGACTATAGTTAAAGGTAAATGCCGGTGTAATATAAAAGATATTCTAATCTCTAGGCATGATTGTAAGGAATAATTGAGTTGTAAATATCCATAATGAAAAATAATATAACTCTCAATCAAAAGAAGCTGCCGTCTTGTAGACCTGAATCTGCCTTGCAGAAAGTTTCAAATTTGTTGTAAGACAAGTTCTGTAATTTCTATGAAACAATTTTGTTTCAGTTGAATTGCGCTTGACTCAGTTGTTAGATTAACCTTGAATTAATCTATGACTGCTTTTCAAGTCTCTAATTTCTATTGCTCTCGTAGGGAAATTGAATCCTTCAATTCAACTGTGCATCAAGCAGCTGAAGCTTGTTGGGAAGCATAATTAAAATTGCATCCCTCACTGTGAAATTCACCCCACTGAAGAGGGCCTGTACGAGGCTCTCTGCACCACTTAAATCCATGCAGAGGGCCCAGTGCTTAATTTTCCCTGGTACCTCTAGGGTTGGCTGTTCATAGCCTCAGCATCTCTGGACTTGCTGCATCAGTTACGAAAGTAAAATAATTGCTTGAGCCCTGGCACCTCTTTTATTACAAATTAGGTACTGAGATGGCCAAGAGGGACCTAAAATGGCACATAGGGCCTCGTGTGTGCGCTCTGTACCAGGGTGAAATTTCACCCTTCGAGAAATTTCACCCTTCCTGTTCACTTAATAGCAATTCTGAAACAATAACCGGTATTTCTAAATCCTCCTTGTTTAGTATACAAGGGACAGCTCTGTACCTGCCTGATCTATCTGGAGGAGGTTCAAGTTAATTCCATGCTATTCATCTTATATCACCCTCATCACCATAATGTCCCACCGCCTTACCAAAGGACATTAATTGACATGACTAACATTTGCAGAGTGTGATTTGTTTTTTCCCTGTCAGCCTCTTCTCAGGGGAAAATTGAGTGTGCACTATAGTATTGTGTTTTGATAGGGTTGTTTTTTTAAAAAAAAATATGACTGCATTATTATGTGTTTATATTAGAGAAGGCAAGGTTTTTCACAGGTTGGGATATCCATCAGTAAACCTATTTGCCTCAGACCAGAACAAGAAATGCTAAGTGTTCTGCTCCGGGGTGGGGTGGGGGTGGGGCTGCAGTCTACACTCCTTGTCAGATGCCTTTCTAATTTTCTGGATGTCAGGACTAATGTATGCCTTCCTCTTGATCCCCATGATACTGAGGTTCCTGAGGAAACTGAGGCAAGACGCTGGATTGATGATCATGATTGCCCCAACAGTTCTGGTACTCAAATCTGGTGAACTTCTCAATACAGCCACTGGCCACTTTCCCTGCTCTGCCAAACAATCTTGCAAAATAACTGTAAATTGCATCTGGACCTAGCATTGTTACATCTGACAGTTTGGATGTTGTCTAGCTGACACTGACTGAAACACCTTGTTCAGCTGATGTTCATAACATTCTCCTCCAAAGCAGGAAACCGTCAGCTAGCCTGACGTATAAAGCTAAGTTGAAGAGGTTTTCTATTTGGGAATCTCATGACTATTGGTCTCTTTAGCCAATACCCATTTCAGCAATACTGGACTATTTACTAGCCCTGAAACAATCTGGCCTCTGTATTAGTTTTATAACGGTCCATCTAGCAGCCATATTTGCAGATCCCCCTTCTATCCAGGGCCACAGAGTATTTTCTCACCCTCTTGTGGCAAGATTCTTTAAGGCCCTTATTGATGTTTGTCCCCTGGTTTAGGAGCCCCCTGCTTCGCACCTCAGTATAGCAACAGATTTGATGAGTCCCACCTTTGAGCCCTGAGCACCCTGTTCCCTATCAGTGAAGATTGCCTTTTTAGTAGCCATTACATCAGTTGGAAAGGTAGGGGAGATTCAAGCCCTTATGGTGGATCTCCCTTACACAGGGTTTCATAAGGTCAGGGTCATATTCTGGCCTCATCCATAAGAGCTAATTTATGCATCTCCTAATTTTTTTCCCCAGGGGAAGCTAAACGTCATAAAATACAAGCATTGGCATCTACCTTCCCAGAACAAAATCATTCAGGAGCACACCTGGATTGTTCATGGGCTTCGATGGTAGTGTTAAGGGTCAGGCAATATGCTCACACAGATTATCAAAATGGATCTCCAACTGTATAAGAATATATCATCATCTAGCCAAGTTAGATCCTCCTAGACACTTCACAGCTCATCCCACTAGGGTCTCAGGCAGCCTCTCCTGGCTGTTTGAAGAATGACCTTATTTCTGAAATATGTGTAGGGCAGCTACATGGAGCTTGGTCAGCACATTTACAAGGCAATATTCTTTGGTAGAGGCTTCCAGACTGGATGCACATTTTGGTAGGACTGTCGTGCAATCAGTGTTTAAGTAGGAATCCTAGAAGCCACCTCCAGGCAAACAGACAGCTGCCTGTTAGTCACCAAGAGTAGAAGCTATGTGGACAATCACTCAGAGAAGAAAGAAGTTATTGACTTTACAGTAACTGGTTCTTCAAGTGTGTTGTCCACATGGATTCCATAACCTACCCAGGTCCGGCTCTAGGTTTTTTGCTACCCCAAGCAAAAAAATTTGCCACCCCAGCTCCAAGAGCAACTGCCCAAGCAAAAAAAGGGGTGGCGGAATTGTGCCACCCCAAGCACGTGCTTCCTTTGCTGGTGCCTAGAGCCGGTCCTGAACCTACCTTCGTCCCCCACAACTATGGAGTCCTACTCCTTTGGGATTCTATATTGATGAAAGAACTGAGGGACAGTTGGGCCCACTCCACTCTTTATGCCTTCAGGTGTGTGTGGGTGTGGACTTTGAGGCTGCAGGTGTAGTCCAACAGACACTGCTTGCCAAAAGATATCGTACACAAGAAGTGCATACAGCCAAAGTGTGAAATACATATAGACAACATCTCAACGAACAGTTAGTGAGGTCAGTAACTATTTCCCCCCGCCCCACCCCACTCTCAACACAGGGCATGCTAGAGTTATTGAAACCCTATCAATTCCCCTTAAAACTAACGATTTCCAAAGGCCAAATTAATTCCTGGTACAATCTCATTAAAGTCACTGGAGTTAAACCAGGGATGGATTTAGCCCCAAGTGTGTTACATGAAAACAGAGTTTGTCCACCTGTATGTAATTCCCATAGTAAAACAAAAATTAAAATAAAAGTGTCTTAAGTCAGAGGGAAGTCTAGGCAGCCAACCACCTTAAGAGATTTGCTGGGCTAATTCCATGCTTCAATATTTAAGGTCTCCAAAAGGCAACATCCATCTTCTGTTTAAAAAAAAAAAAAATCTTCCTGCTATCTAGAGATTATTTAGTGTTCTGATATTGACACTCCTTCTGTTGAAAGATTTAAAGATAAAAATGCAGTGTATTCAAGTACTGATCATTTTTCATAGTCAGTTACTGACAGTACAGCCTGTAGTCAATTGCAGCAGATTTATCTTTTCTGATATTGATCGTGCGTGTGGCTAAGCGGTTTGCAGATACCTTGCTACATCCATCCTGAACTGCAGCAGGAGGTGCAAAAGGGAGGGAACCAGGATGGTGTCAAGCTGTCCTGTTTTTATTCTGAAGCAGTTTAAGTATTTTGATTTAAGTAGTAAGATAAACTGCTATAAGACATTTTGTATGTGCATGGACATAAAGCACTTTCAGGCAGAAAAAGGGAAAACATAGCGGCGTAACTTTCCAGTGTAGACAAGCCTCTATTGTGCCAAGAGGACCTGGGTTCAAGTCAGTGAAAAAACAGTAAAGTGCAAGTGTAGAGCACAAGTTGAAACTTCAGATAGCTGAGGCCAGAGCTCTTGTATTAGGGGTGGGGGCTGCCACTCACTTTCCTGAAGAATACTTACCATATATTGGAGATTCTATCTAGATACTCCCTTTGTTGGGATCCTCTCTGGATTCCCACCCTATGGAAGACTTCCCCTTTTTCTGGAGCTCCTGGTCTGGAAATTGCAAACTCCAGAGTTTGCAGAATTGCAGGTCAGCAGATGCACCAGTGTTCTAAACTCCATACACAATTCTTACGTTGAATAAAAAGGAGTTACTTTCACACTGAAGATTTCTGGTTTGCAGAGTGTTACTCTGTTGCTGAATTCCACTTAGTCCAGCCAGCAGTCACCCTCTTAGTTTTCATTAAAGCTGAATCTGACACACAATTTAAACATGGACTAGAATCTGAATTGTTTGAAAGTTCACAATGTCAGATTTTGTTTTGCACCATCTCTAATTTAAATAGAACCAGACTTCCATATGTACTCTCCTTCACTGAAGCCAAACTATATCTTTAAGTGCTGCTACCGAGGCTGTGGATTTGATGGCTGGATAATGCTTAAGGAAATCCTTGAGAAACCAGGAAAACTTTGGGTGAAGGTTGTCATGCATCTCCCTGATAGATCACAGTTCACAAACCATAAATACACTTAATATGGACAGAAGTCAGAACCAAGTCTCCAACTTTCCAAGCAACTGCTGTCACTGAACTAAAAGGAGCATCTGTGCTTGCTCCTCTTGCCAGGTACTTTCTGAAACTCAACCCAACCCTCCTTTACACCTCATTATACTAGGTGTAGGCTTGAAACTTAAAGGTTGCAAGATGGGTGGGAAGGACAGAAGAGGTTCCCATCACTGAAGGGAGGCGCCATAGTGTGGTGCTGTTTGCAGCCTCCCCATTTACATGGGATTATTAGCTACAGCTCTCTGGACCCAGTGGAATACTACTGGTCAGTAAGAAAAGCAAAGAAAAACCCTTCTTTTATCTTTCATTCCCCAGTTAGTTGAGGTTTTTTTCTTGGGACATTTATTAACTATTGCTCAAAACACAAGTGCTGAATTAAAAAAGAGCTCCACTGAATTGCCTGAGCAGAGGATCTTCTTGGAGCTTCCTCAGGAACTACACCCTCCCTGCTCACCTTCAGTTAGATGCCAAGTAGCCACATAACCAACAAAGCACAAGTTAGAAGCATTATATCAACAGAACAATTGGACTGGCTACTTACCTCCTAAGAGGTTGACACTATTTCTACCAGCTTCAAATTCAACCTTTCATGGGCATCACAGAATCACAATATTCACTGGGACTTTGGAGTCGCAAAACAAATTTGTAAATCCCTTGAGTTTAACTAGGAACATAATTTTAATGGTTAGGCATGAGCATTAACAATCATCCAAACTTTAGAAATCACATTATAGTCTGTGAAAAACAACAAACTGCAGCCCAAATATGATGGTGATGGGTGCATTAGAAATACTTAGCTTTAATTAAAAAAACAAAAACAAAAAAAAAACCACCACAACAAACTCCCCCCCCAAAACAGTGGCATTATATTTCTACCTGTCCTGTTTTCTCATTGGACTGAATACAGCCCCACTTTCTTTCTGGTTAATGTCTCATATTATAAAGAAGGGAGCCTGGGAAAAGCCAGCAGAATTGATCATAAAACATTAAAATGTCCAGAGAACTGTAGCAAATCTTCTACAGAAACTAGGTGGAGGTGAAATTCAGATATTTTATTCTTCAGATAAAGTCTGGACCAAGAACAAATAAGCTACACTAATGTATGTCACTAGGCTCCACTGCTTGCTTCCTAACACAGATTCTCCAAGGTGTTCTACCCTTCCTCTCCACTCTTATTGAAGTCACCCTGTTCCTGGACAGATTTTCTAATCATTCCCATGGTAGACATTTCCCACCTGTAGAAACCTCCTAATCCTCACTCAGTTTCTCTGCAGCTAAAGCAGATTCCCTGATCCTCTCCTGACCCCACCTCATTTCCACTAGTCATCTCTTGCCTAGACAGGTTTATCAATCTTTCCCCAAACCTGCTTTCTTCTGAAGACAAACATTGCCTGAATAGACCCTGCCCCACTGCAACCATCCACCCCTGCACAGACACCTTGGTTCACAGTTTAGTAATCAGTATGCTATTTGTTATAAACAGTAGTAAATGGGATCATTCAAACACTGCTCATAAACCCAGTTATGCAAACAGTTTTGAAGAGCCACTGCATATTGCACTCACATACCCTTGCTGTTCACAAACCTGGGAGATGTGATACTAATACCTTGTCTACATTAGAAAGGGTTTGCCAAACCCTCCTTGTTGAGATGGAGGCATAGCTTATACCAGCAACATAATTCTTTTGCCAGTTTAGCTTATACCAGTTCCCTGAACAAGCTAAGCTGTGCTGGTGAAATGACTTTTCTGATGATATAACTGTCGACATTAGAGCTTTTGCTGGCATTGCTATGTCAGTCAGGGCTGGGATTTTTCCCCACACTCATAACCAACATAGCTATGATGGCAAAACTTTTACATGTACTATATGAGGCCTACGTCATTTTCCTCTCAACGTTCACCAAAGAGTGAGTACTTCCCCAGCCTTCCTAACATAAAAAGTGGCTTAATTCTGTACCCAGGTATCACCTGCACTGATCCATTTCCTGGTTCTTTCTTTGGAAACCTGCCCTGCTCAGATAACCAGATCCAAGTTTAACAAATTAGCAAAAAGTGTTTCCCCTGAAGGAGCCATATCATATGTCACCATCTGAGACTAAATCTCATTTTAGTTTGTATGAAACTGAAGCTACAATAATTAGTATTTGCTACCACTCATGTTTTAACACTCCATCTTAACATAATGCTTTGCTTTGTTGCATTTAACACTTCAACTTTCCAAATTAAATAATAATAACTGACATTGCCGATTATATTTTAATGTACTTTTTTCCTGAAATCACAGCAGTACTTCTGAAAATGTGGCAAAAACATGACTCCTGAAAAACATAAGACAATTGAACTTTCCTACAAATGGCACAAGGGAAAAATATTCTACAGCAGACAAATATAACAAAGAGGAAGAGGTAAAAACGTTCCTAATTTTAATTAAAAAAAACAAACAAACAAAGTATACTGCAGTGACAGCCCCCAAACACTGCAGTATCTCTATTGTATGCTCTAGCATTTTGGAGAATTTTTGTAGACTACTACAGAAATTTAAAATAAGGGATTGCACTGTGAAGTCTGCTATCTGGTGCCCTTTCCGGGATGCTGTACCTGATGCAGGACAGAATAACCCCCATGAGGAATATTGATCCAGTGCTGTTTATTGTCATTTAAAAAAATAGCCTTGATATGCAAACAGAAGTCTATTCACAAAACAATAAGCTGTTCAAAAGTGTCCTGCATTGTTACAGATTTGTTGATTCATAAAATATTCTGATTATAAAATGTTTGAGAGACAGATTTGTGTCTCCACCTCCCACTCCCTAAATAATTATAAGGTTTCTTTCACCCATTGGATAAAACAAAAGCCTTTTCAAGCCCATTAGAAATCCACTATTTATAACAGACCATCAGAGAAAACCGTTCTCATTAAACTTTACAGTTCATTTCCTTTGGGAAGTCCCATTCACTTAGGATAGCTGGACTTGATCAGAAATGGGATGAGTGAAGGCTGCAGCTGTAGTAAAATTCATGCTCAATTTTTTTTAAAAAACTATATTAGGCACAGTCGAATCTCTGAACTTGCTGGTTTGCAAGCTGAAGCTATCAAAGTTTTGGCAGGAGAATAAACAGGGAAAGGAAAAGCTTGGGGAGTACTTCAAAGCTTGATGCGTAAGACACAGATTTTTAATGTCACCAATTCCTTTAAAAACAAACAAAAACACCACACACACACACACACACACATCATTTCTCCCCACAATAAGAAAATCTCATCTTACCCCATTCTCTCTACAATGAATTTAGGATGAAGAAGCATTTAATAGCTTTCTTATTGCTCTTTCCCCACCTCCAATGTTTCATTACATTCTTGTTTTCCTTACAAGGATATTCTCCTCCACAACCTAGTGACTGATAAATCATTATTAGGATAGTGGGCCAAAATCATCTCTTGTGTAACAACTTCACTGGACCTGCATCAGGTTTTAATTTGGCACAATAAAACTGATTTTTTTGCATTTAATAAAAAGTGCCAGCCAAGTCAGCCTACTGATTTTATGGTGATTTGCTTACATTCTAGCTTGGAAAGCAAATGTAGGAAAGACGTGTGCTGATTCTTCATTCATGCTGCATTTGTATGAATAATTCAGCCAACAGCGCTCCCCATAGACAAGGCATTTAGGTATCTTCAAGTTCTCTCTTACAACTAAACCTTAACCGTATCAATCATTTCTGTTGGAGTGCCACAAGGGGAATGGTCAAGCATAGGTTTGCTTTTTATTTGTTTGTTTTGGCACTTGATGGGAAATGTAGGATTTTCTGGTCAATGATAACACTAAACTTCTCTTTGTTTAGTGATGGAATAAGGGGAGCAAGTGCTTGGATTACTGCCACCTAAGTTTGTCTAAGACTGAGCTTCCTTGCTTACCAATATCAAAGTTGTCTCCTTTGGAAAGCACTACTGGATAACATCTATGGAGCAATTCACACTGGGTGAGTGGTACCTCTGAAGTTTGTCTGTGGCATAGCCCTAACCTGGGAGCTACAGTGTAAATACTATGGGCCCTGTGCTTCCTTCTGGGGTGGAAAAATAGAGTTTCACCTCTACTTAATTATTCATGGGATTTCAGCACTTTAAAATAGTTCAGTCTCCTACACTTTGGATACCTAACCTGGTGTTAATAAGAAGCTCTTACAAAGGATGTTGCAGAGTCTATAACAAGAAGCTTCACTTTATTAAAAGAAGCAGATCCGACGAAGTGGGTATTCACCCACGAAAGCTTACGCTCCAATACATCTGTTAGTCTATAGGGTGCCACAGGACTCTTTGCCGCTTGCACAATAAGTAGTTATCCAACTATATGCATAATTATACAAGTACGTACACTGGTAAATATTTTGTAAATTATTGCTATGCAGGTTAAGTAAACAAATAGTTGGTATAATACTGTTCTATAGGCACATATACAGATAAATATTTGGTACAGTATTTTTACAGGTAGGTGTGCCCTCAGATAGCACATTTGATACAATATTAGATATTTTGGTACAATATAATTATAAGTTATGCAGGAATGGTAATTGCATTGTGGAAAAAAAATATATACAGAATACCAAACCCCAATGCACTCTAACAAGTAGGCTCATATATGCTTTTCTCAGCTGGTGGGGAATGACCTTGTGGGATTGCGTTATAAAATTCTGGACTGGTCTGAGAGCAAGTTTTCTGTGAACACAACACTAAGGGGAAAATGCAGCCCTCCCCTTCCAACCTAGCCCCAAAGCACAAGGCATATTTCATGTCTCTGCTAAGGTGTTAAAATGGACTTTTTGGTAAAACTTTAGACTGAGCAGCACAATGTGCGACCACTGCAAAAATGAAAGGCTTAACAGAAAGCTCTGAGGATGTACTAGCTCCCCCAGTAGGGCTGCAACTCATCCTCTGTTAGGCTGTGTTTTGTCGTCTTCCAGAAATGGAGGTGGTGTTCGCTTTGACATAATATTTATCATGGCTTGCAGTGCAGCAATAGTCTTATACCAGAGCCAACTCTATTTCAGAAAGGATCCTCATTATAGCAAGAGGTTCCCCTTTACAAGGATTTTCTTTTTCTGTATAACACATTTTGTACATTGAAAATTCCTTGTGCAGCTATTACTGCATTTATAATGACAAATGGCCTTCATCAACTGAATATCTTTCGAAGGACAGTTTATGGAGCTCTGAATTTTGCTCTTAAGATTTTTCACACATACATAGTTGTATTCCATGCATGTATATTGCTTGGCACCATTTTTGCTGGCACATTAACCAAAACCAAACCATGTTAGGCAGGGGTATTTCATGCCAGAGGGGAGGAAGTGGATGGGTAAGTGGGTTGGCAATATAATATAAATTAAATTTCTAATTCATTGGTTTAAATGTGACTCATGGTGTTCAGGGCTCCTAAAGCGTTATCATCAGATAGCTGTTCTACACGCATCAATTTGAGGTGTTTTTTTTAAAGCGGGTACTGACTTTTAAGCAATATGCTTCCTGAACATTAACACACACATTAACTTTGCATGTGTCTCCTGCTATTGCTTTCTTCTGTATAAGCGGAAGTGATTTTTCTGAAAATATGGAGGCACTGCCTTTGAGGCAATTTCAGTAGAGTGACCAAGGACTGACAGAGCTAGAGACTGAGCAACCTTCTCACCATGGAAGTGAGTCAGAAATGAGGCATGTTAGTGGATCAGCATTGGGGAAACTGGCACTGCTGTGGACTTTGTTTACCTGCTCTGAAGATTTCAGTCTGCATGGCTTGTCAGTCCAATGCTTTTCCTGAGCACTGAATTCACTGTTAATGGCATAAAAAGAGAGAAACAAGTATGAGTCATACAAAACAGCCTTAATTACAGCTAAGAAAGATTGAGAAATATAAAACCAAAGCCAAAAATGTAATTTAGATTTTAGTTCAGTTATGTTCATAGAAATGAACGTTTAAAATGGTATTATGTCTCAGATGTTTATGGAGCAGATAAACCTATCTTGTAACTTCTCTGATGTAAACAAGATCTTACACCTATTGATCCTTTAGAGTTGGTACAGCTATGAGAAAGTGTGGTGGATTCTGTTCTGCCTCATATGTATCACCCTCAAAATTGTTAGCCAGATTCTGACTGCAGAATCTTTGTCACCGTGATGAAGGGAGAGAGGAAGCCACCTTGACTTCCTGATCCCAGGGTGAAGATTACTGCCATTTGGGGGTGGGAAAACAAAACAAAAAACCCAACAACCCAGCAACTCCTTATGTCTTGTGACCTGAACAAATGAGGAAATTGCAGAGTGAGGCTAAACATTGACACCCTCAATGTCACTTTTACAGTATCACTTTTCAGAGGGTAACAGCAGTTGTAAGAGTTAAGAGAAAGGAAAGGAAAGTGGCGGCAAGGACACTGAATTGATGTCTCCCATACCCCTTCAGGCTGTGGTGTTCCTTCCACATCATCAGACTGGGCAAGCTTTTACACACATCAGCCAGGACGTGCTGTACCATATCAGCGACCCATCTCCTCTGTGTCCCTCCCAAAGTAGGGTCTCTCTCTCTCTCCCACTTCCATTTCCATTGACTGACTGGTAAGATGCTGCCTGACTTCATTGAGAGGCTTTTAAAAAATCTTACTCTTTGCTATTAGTATTGATTAGCCTCTTAATGGGATTTCTCTCTTTCCCTGGCTTGTGACATCAAGTCATATATTCCTCTTCAGGGTTCTTTATTTGGATTCACAAAGGTGAATACAGCTGTGGCCCAGCTCTGCTAAGAGGTGCTAATCTATTGTATGGGGGAAAAACACAACATTGCATTTCAGTGTTTGGAAGACCATGCCTAATGAGGAGGTATTAAGCAAACTGGTCATTTTGTTTGTTTGCATGAAATAGTCAGGTAAAAAAAAATGTAAATTGCTAGGCTTCTGCAGATGAGGATTTCATAACCCAGTGAGCTAATGCATGAACCTCCTTTCTCCGGAGAGCTGAGTTCTAAATTAGTTTAGGACACCAAGTGTAGTAACTAATATCTTGCATTTATTTATATAGCAGTTTACAAGCTAATACACTCTCCCCAAGAATTAATCCAACACTAAATGAAAGCACATTTGTTGTGGAACACAGCAGTAGTTTAATAGTGCATAGCACCAATGAACAGCTTAAGATAGGAAGGGAAGACAGTGCTATAGTCAAAAATGAAAAATGTAGGCAAAGCCTTATATAGAGCTCACACAGTAAAGCAGGTTATAATTTGGCCAAAATACCCTATGTTACAAAATTGCAATGGAATTGCCACAAGGTAGCCCCACCTGGGACACCTTCCTGCTACAGGCTGCAGCACAGCAAGTGCATCTGCCTCAGTTTCCCTCCTTCAAAATCCTTAGTAACTCCATGCCAGGCTCTCTTACTTCAGTACATACCCCTCCTTGGGGCCAATTCATTACAAAAACATAGTGCACATAGTTCATAACAAAAGTTCCAAAATGTAGTCCATTGATCACCCCCCACCCCAATTATATCATCCTTAAAATCCCAAGATATCTAGTCCCTTGACACCCCACATTCGTGTATCTTCCATCACACCTGCACTCTTCATTGGTCCTTTTCCTGCCATTTTACCAGGGCAGCCACCCCAACCTATCCAGCTAGAGTGCAACCCCACTCTTTCCAGCAGGAACCTTACAGTCTCTGTGCTGGGAGTTCATCCTTACCAGAGAAGCATCCCCAAGGCCCCTTTGTCCATTAATGTCTCATGTCCCAGACGGGCCAACAGCCAGGCCTTTCTACAGGTCCCCAGGCTCCAGCAGAGATGTCAGCAAGTAAGCCCCTCCACTGCTGCTCTACCTTCAGCCCTCTGCTGCTACTCCCCAGCTCAGAGAGCCAGCAGGCAGCTCCCTCTTACTGTTCTCCTGCCTTCAGCCAGGACCTACCTACATCTTCTATCATGGACCTCCTGCCTCAAGCAGCTCTCACCTCCTGACTCACCAGGTTTCTCTCTCCTTTAAGTCCCTGGGGCTCCTCTTAAGACCAGCTGTGGATCAGTTAACCAGTCACAGTTTCCCTTTTAAAGGTCCAGTAACATGCTGTAGCCAGAAACTATTACAGGTAGTCAGTATCTCAATTTTTCATCTCACCTGAAAGTCAGCACCTCTAGATGCACAGTACCCCCTGACCCAATACTGCAGCATTGGTTCAGTACTATTCAGGAGAAACTGCTATTCTGAATCGCCAGCACAACTTCCTGTAGTGCTTGGGGCTTTTCATAGAGGTCCCATCCATGCACTGACCCAGCATCCGAACGTTGTTTTGCTTGCGAGGGCTGCAGGATCACAGCCCAAGGTGGTATGGCTCCAGGCTGTTAATTTGAGGGTCTCAGTCTAGTCCTTAGTGGAATTTATCCATTACATGATTTAGCTCTTTTATCAGAGACTTTATGTTGGAGAGGGAAATTGTCTCTGGGACAGATGATAGTAGAAAAAACCAAGAGACTATCAGAAACTTTCCTTGCTAGTTGCTAGTTCCTTCTTAGTTGCTATTTCCTTGCCCCCATCCAAAGCGCCCAGTCTTCAGAATTGTTTGGTTACAGTCTATTGCCATGGAATAGAAATTTGATTTAACTTTTAACCCTCTTTGTTGGCTCTGCTGCCTGGGGTTTGACATTCAGTTGCGTCACTCACATCAGCTCATTGATACCCCCTGTGGTGTTTAACAGCATCTATTATTGTACAATATGAGGCTCAAAGGCAGTGTATACTTTAGACCTTGTATTGCAGTGAGGATGTCTACACAGTGCAGCTCTTGTGACAGGTGAGCTAATAGTTGGAAAATGTTGGTCATGATACACTGAGTTGCAACTCATGGCGAATGGATTGTACTAGCTAAGAAGGAATTTATGTGGTAGTCGAGACCCCAACATTTCTTTGTGGAGGAGTGGCTCTAATTAAGTTGACCTAGGTGCTCAGTCAGTCTGGGATGATATCAGTAAAACTGGAATCTTAGAATGAAACTTGGAAAGTTGTCCATGATGAGTTTACAATTTTTAAACTTAAAGAAAACATAGGTTTGCAATAGAAAGTTTCTCAATTGGGAATACAAGATATAAAAGAAACAAAAAGAGGGAGAAAATATGCTGGAGAACATTGCAGCATAGCCTGAACATGAATATCCAGTACAAAAGGTTTTCTCTGAGAAAAGCAGTTTTGGGTAATTTTACTGCAAAGGCATTTTCCTCTGAAAATGAAATCTAGACAGGATGTTACTGATAGTCCACATCATATTTTCAATAAATGATGAACCTTCATGTCCCATGAAATATGAAAGTAGAAAGCTGCACTTTATTATATTCAGGAAAGGTTCCCCCCTCTCTTTTGTTTAAATGTATTCATTATCAAAGGTATAGTGCCCTTGAGAAGCTGAGGCAGTTGGTTGTATTGCTGTGCAAGGAATTTAAGATACTTAACTAAAGTTTTTGCAAATGATGATGCAGAGATGTGTAGTGCTGTCTTTCAAGAAGCCCCCAATCCATCTATTCAGTGCTGACACTCAGGCTGTAAGGAGACATCTTTGTGCAATTACTTACAGATTGCATACATGATGAGATAGCTCTCCATTTCTATCACAATAGTTAGCAGAGTTAGAAATTAAAGCAGAAGGGCTCAAGACCTCTTATTACAGACTTAATCTCATGGCCCCATGTATGGAAATACTACTGACAATAATAAAAGTTCTGCATTTGACACGAAGGCAGAGACTATTAGAGAGAAAGCAACCCTGTTGATGAGAAAGGAGAATTTGGCTTTATAAAGTTTCTGTCATGCTGCCTCTCAGGTCATTAATGTGCTACAGATTTTTTTAGGGTTAGTTGTTTGGGATGTGAATTATTCTCCACAGCTTCTTTATGCTTCATGCTGCCATTCATGAGTAACACTTATGAAAATAAATACAATGAAATGTAGACTATAGATCACCGCCAAAAAGGAGCCATACTGTCTCAAGTGACCAATTTAAAGAATTACCAGGGTTGCCAGAATATTTGTTTAACCTTCAGTTAAATACCCACTTCTATTACTGGTTTCCCTTTACTATTCCACATTTCACCACTTTATAAGTGTGTCAGAGAGTGAACGAGAGAGTGTAAAGGTAAATATTATGTATAGTACTTATTTTTAATATAAGCAAATGTTATTTTCTCATATGAAAACACAGTTGCTGCACTATATATAATAATAATAATTAGTTCTCATCAAAAACACTAGTTACTATAAATCAATACATTTTATTTTCCTTTTCCAGTTGTTACACGTTCCAAATGATGAGCTGCTGTTAACATATGACTATGTATTGTCACAGCCATGGTATGGTCCAAAGTAAATAAGAGATTATGATAGCATTATCCATGATGATTTCTCAGAGGAAGTCTCATGAAATATATGAAAAACTGTGTGTCAAGACCATAACTTATCTAGTTGTCACTTGGTAATTCCAGCTTGCCAACAGTAGATAGAAATGACCATGCCATTTGAAATTCACCAGTTACCTTTCCCTCACATCAGTGAAATATGTCAATCAATAGCATGAACATATTCTGAATTAAACAACTTATTGCCAGGCTTTGCTACATTTTTTCCTAGGGTTTTATATGAACCGAAGGAGCGAGCTGGCTCCTTTCTTGTCCAATCAAACACCATAGTACAATCCATGCCTATTGAAGCTAAAAGGATGGTTTATTTGTCTAACATACTGATTTGGACCATCTTAATTCCCTAGAATTACAGGTTCAAATCCCACAAGGGTTGATACAGTACTTCCTCCATGTGAAACAAATAAAATAAATCCCATGTAGCTTATAGAATGTGCGTCTTTCAGAAGAGACTTCATCAATTTAGCTGTGTGTAAAGACTTGGGTGAAATCTTCTGGTCAAGCCATTCAGAACCCCACATAGTTTAGTGTGGGGGTAAAGATAGCTTTAAAGTACCTTTATACCCCCCTGACTCAGGGCACACTCAGCCTGTCCCAAATTGCAATTTGGCAGTAGTAGGGCTGCTCTAAATTGGGTCAGCCTCACACAACCAGCCCCAGCAGGCTATTTCAGCAGCTGGGAATCTTCAGAGCATAGAGATCAGTGGTCACTACGGCTGTGGTCAGGAAGGAGGGTGATATAGAAACCATGACAGTGGTGCTGCTCCACTTGGAAATTCTCCTACACTCACTTCACAGAGGAATCCTCAGGCAGCTGAATCCACCAGATTTATGGCAGCTTTGTGCCACCATCCCTGCACAAAGCAGCCACAACAAGGCTAAGATGTGGCCCTGAGTATCCTTTAGCATGTTCCATATGATTCAGCTTTTGTCCTTTCCTCTCCACTCCCTTCATGTGCATTTTGCTAGTTAGCAGCTGCATGTGAATATCTGAGAAGTCCCATATAAATCTAAATGCAAGATATTAAAATAATTTTAATAAATTATCACAAATCATGGAGCATGCTTTCCCCTAGCAGCCTGGCCACAACGGCCCTCTTTACTTGCATTTTATTGTAAGAGAATACAATTTGTATGTAGGATACAAGATGTCAAGAAATCTTTTCTCCACCTCATTAGAGTCAGGGCATACTTGAGTCCACTCCCTGGAACAGAGCCATCCATACCACTTCGGAACTGTGCTCTTGTCAGCTCTCCCACACTAAGCAGAACATGCTTGAAAAGTTCGAGAAGTAAAATCTCCAAGGCAAGTTGTGGATGCTGTAGTGAATGGTGGTGTTATTCAGTAGGTGCCCCTCTTCTTACTGAGCCAGTGCCCCAGTGCTAGAGGGCACTGTATTGTTAAATGTTTTGGGATGGGAAAAGGTGCACTTGTGATCATAAAAGATCTCATGGCACTCAATGCAAAATTAGTATTAACTTGTCAAAAATACTGGGATTAATTTGTGGAGTTACATACAATCTACTGTCATAAATTTCTGCCTAATTACAACTGAATGCAAGATTCAGTTTAATTTCCAGGTCTGAGCTACTGTGTCATGTTACTAAAGAGCTACTGTGCTCCGCTTCAGAGCTGGTTGTAATTAAATGGTGAGAGAAAAGATTCTAATATATCTAGTCATTTAAATGCATTGGGATAAAAGACACTCTAACAACATAAATTAAAACACTTTTTAAAAATATCAGTTATTACTATCAATTAACATATTTATTCACTGCTAGGCAAACAAATAATTCATTTAAGTTTAAAGCCAATGGGTTTGCATTAATGTGACTGAGAAAAATTTGGTCCTGTCTCTTTTAAGTCTGTAAAGTACATACCTCAAAATGTTTCAACCTGGGAACATATCAAATAAGAATTTCATGATCGTAGTCCTCTCCTCTAATGGGACAAATCAGAACTGTATTAAAAGGGTTTTTCCCTAAGTATATTTAAAATAGGAATATTACCTCAAAACAAAACATTTAAATATCTCCAATCCAGCTTATCTGTCTCTCTTAAGCATTCGTAGAGTACTCACCACTGTAGTGTCTAGTTCAATATTCATTCAGTTTAAACCTAAGAACAAAAAAACTGAAAGAACAAAAAAAATCTAACAAAAAAAGTGAAAAGTTTCTCTCAGGTGGGGAATCAAGACCTCAACTCTTCTGTATATAAACTAGGAATATCACTGCTTGAAGAAACATACATGGTTACCATATTTCCTGGTCCCATAGTGCTACTTGCATACTTGTTTTTATGATAGATCCAATGGGTGAAATCCTAGCCCCATTGAAGTCAATAGCAAAACAACCATTGATTCTAATGGGTCCAAGATTTCACTCAACATGGATGGGTGGCAAGATTGCCCTGATACTAATGCTTATTTTGCATTGTTGACAGTATTTTAGCACTGGTGTTGTAGAGTATACGATCATAACAAATGCAGCCTTAGTGAAGGGCGGTCATACAACCCAGTAGGAACACATGCCCCGTACCTTTATTACCCTAAACGTTATTGTTTTGTTTAAATACAGTCCCTCTCTTCCTCTTACACCACCAAGAAAACAAATAAACACCCATACCAAACCCTTCAGACACAAACAAAAATAACCCTACTAGAGTTTAAGGAAACTGATCTCATTAATATCTTTGATGCAAAGGTCCAAATTTGATTTGAGTATAAGCAGGTGTAATTTACACACTGAGAGGAACTGGAAGGTGGTGTAAATTGAACCTAAATTAATCTAAACTGCCACACCTAGATTTATCCCTGAATTTGGCACCAGTTGTATGGCAGATGATCAAATTTTCTTTCAAAAGTTCCTGTGGATTAGAAATCTGCTTTGTTTATTTTTTGTTCATTCATAAACATTTTACACATTTTTATCCTATTAGTATATGGAACATGGGCAAATTAAGGGAGTAGGGTGATAGGACTGTCATGGGGGCATCACCATCTAAAGCACTTCTTTCTAGCCTGGGGAGCTCTGCAGGTATCCCACCCTCAGTTTCCCCTTCTCAGGGCTCCTCAGGAATACTTCAGCTCTGGCTGGAATATACAACAGGTTCATTTATTAGTAAGGACAACTCAAATCACAAAATATAGCCCAATACCATAACTCAAAAGGTTCAGGCTCCACCACCATCTGTGACCGAAGGCTCTTCGTCTCAATCATCCTACAGGCAGGAGAGCTTGTGGCTTACCCCCAGAGTTCCCTGCTGGAGTTCAAAAACTCAAGTGAAGCCATAACACAACATCCACCCACCTTGGACTTAATAAAAGCTCATCATTCTCCAGAGTCTTTCCCAGCTGTCTGCCCTTTGTACAGGAGTGTGGTCACAAGGTGCTCCCTTGGGCTTTCCTCTTGGTCCAGAGACTCCCTCTCCTGCTACCCAGGCCTCCTGGCTTCTCTCCCTATTCCCAGGGAGCAGGCAGGGAAGAAGCCTACATCTCTCTCTGCCCCTTTCTTATCAGACTCACCCAGACTCCTTCCCTTCCAAGCCCCAGGTGCCTTCCCTTAAGCCCATGACGGGGAAGGGGAGAGAGGGAGAGGGAAAGGGAGAAACAGGCACAGCTTGCTTCCAGGCGCAGGTGCACTGGCTTCTTACCTCTGAAAGGGAAAGGGCCATTCTGTGACAAGAATTTTAGGGTAGGATTCACAAAGGTACTAAGGCATCTACACCTCAGATTTAGACATCTAAATCTGGGATTTAGGCCCATAAATCCCAGTTTTAGGTGCCACAAAACTCCCACCAAACCCTGTAGGAGCCTAAACTCACTCAGCACCTAAAATTTCAGTCAAATTTCCCTTGGCATCCAAGTTTCTGACTCTGGACACATGCAGTGCGGCTTCATTCTAGGAGTCCGGACATCTCTCTCTCTCTGCCTAAGCCTTCAGAGCAATCTATGAATCCCAGGTGAGGAGCGTTTTCAGCGCCCCTCCCCCTCAATATATTAAACTTTATATATATATATATAACTTCATAATATTGCAGCTGGGCTCTCACTTCACTTCAGTTCATTCTTATATCACTGACTGAATGGTGATGCCCTGCTCCTTATATACCTGCTAGGGCATGGCTGACAACATTCTGAGGTTCAAGGAAAATGTAGTTCTCAGAAAGTCTGGAAGGTTTCATGAGATTCTACAAAGGTCCAGAACATTCGAGGAGGTTAGTGGAAAATGAATCTACATCGGAAATATCTGAAACATTTTCCTTCAAACATTCTATTTTCCCTTTTGTCACTAGCCACAAAAACAGGACCCTGAGCCTGGCACCCCACAAGCCTGGCACCCTGTGGTTGCCTGGGTCGCCTTCCCCTAAATCTGGCCCTGGTTAGAGCACTGACCTGAGAGGGGAGAGACCCTTCTTTAAACCCTTTCTCCCCCTCAGGCACAGGGGTGAATTAAACCTGGTCTTCCATATCTCCGGTGAGTGCTCTAACCACTGAGCTAAAAGTTATACAGTTGGCACCTTCTCCTCCTCCGGCCATTTTGTGTGGAATGAGGCAGGCACCTAACGCACTCTCAGAAAAACCAGCTTCGATGCCTTAGCCACATGACTGCAGAAGAGGGGCTCCTGGCTGTGACTTGCTAGCAGAGATGGGCACCTACCTACATCCTGGACTTAGGCACCTATCTCTATGTGAGGGCCAGCGCTTTGGACACTTCCCTCTCATCGACATCTCCCATTAGGCTTAGGCAACTCCCCACCTTGCACACTGGCTTTTGTGGATCACATTCTAAGGCGCCTATCTCACCCCATTATTGTATAGGAAGATGAGGCACCTACCTCGGGCTTTGTTTCTGGGATTTTTCTAGGCACCTAAAAGTTAGGTGTTGCAATGCTCAGCATCAAAACACCAAAGCCTCTTTGGGAATCCAGGCATAATGATTTTAGATTCCCAAACCCCACTTTTTAACACCCAGTGTTTGATAGGATGTTACTTTATTAAATTATAGAGGGACTCTTCTTCCCAAAAGATCTGAACACACATGAACTTTGTGGCTGCTTGGAATCTGAATCTGGATCAAAATCTGAATTTCAGGTAGACCCTAATTTCATAGTAGGCTGGAGCAACCCCCCTGATTTGACCAGTCTCAAACTCTGGGGTCTTCACAATCCAGTTCCAAATACTGAGTTTTGGGCTTGTCTCCATTATTCAATAATATTATCACCCTTGATATTCATGAAGTACCAATCTTAGCCGTAGCTAAGAGCCCAGTCGAACTGCATTTCAGATCAGTGAAAGACTTTCATTTGACTTCAGTGGGAGTTGGACTGAGCTGTGATTATTAATATGAGAAACTGGGTTCCTAGCAGTTTAGGGTGCCCTAAACCAACCTCCTTTCACCCTTTCATTAATCTGATGCTATTGTGTTTGTATCAGCCTTGTTTATCCCATGTGTACTTAGTGCCATCTTGTTATGAATATGAAATACGCATATTTGGGGGATATACTTTAATAGTGGATCCATCTGCTAGGATATTTTATTATAGAGATGTGTGAATGCAGTTGCCATGCAATAAGCTTTTACACACAGTGACCACGAGTTATAAAAAAAAGGGAAAACATCTCATGCTTCTTCCATTATTTGTATTTCACATTCATTTTTTTTTGCAAAAAGGAAAGGAGTACTTGTGGCACTTTAGAGGCTAATAAATTTATTTGAGCATAAGCTTTCGTGAGCTACAGCTCACTTCATCTATGCTCAAATAAATTTGTTAGTCTCTAAGGTGCCACAAGTACTCCTTTTCTTTTTGTGGATACAGACTAACATGGCTGCTACTCTGAAACCCATTGTTTTTGCAGATGTTTTTAATTTTAGTTTATAAATTTTCACAGAAGTGTAATTTGAGTGAAAAAGTGCAACACAGTCATCACTGGCTGTGTGTGTGTGTGTATCTATATATAAAAAGAAAAGGAGTACTTGTGGCACCTTAGAGACTAACCAATTTATTTGAGCATGAGCTTTCGTGAGCTACAGCTCAGAAGTGAGCTGTAGCTCACGAAAGCTCATGCTCAAATAAATTGGTTAGTCTCTAAGGTGCCACAAGTACTCCTTTTCTTTTTGCGAATACAGACTAACACGGCTGTTACTCTGATATCTATATATAGACACGCACACCTCTCCTTAACAGACAAAGCAGCTATTACTTTTCCTTTGAGTATGAAAATAATATACAAAATATGAGGAAAAATATGTAAACCTCAACCCTTAGGCTCTTCTTTGCACCATTGAAAATAGGGAGTCCATGTATTGAAATTAACCAAGTTATTCCAGTGTAACTGAGTGGAGAGTCAAACCCTTAGTAATTTATATTTACATAGAGCCTTTCATCCCAAACAATCCCAATGTGCTCTACAAACAATGAACCAGATCCTGAACGCTCTACTAGTAATGCTTGCAGCATTTATATCCCTATGAGATCTCAAAAAATAAAAACAAAAACAAAAAAACCCCACATGAAGTTGAATGATTAATTACAGGTATAAAATTATCAGCCAGATCCTGCAACCATTATTTACACAAGTAGCCCCAATGATTTGTAAGGATTTCACAATCCATTGCTACGGTCTCTCCTTTCTCATTCGCAACATTTAACTCCACCTGGTTGTCTTCTTCCATCTGAAGTTTGTAGACAGAAGTTACAGTTGTTTCTGAAATCTGCCAAACAAGTGAAATATGTTACACCATTGATAAATCTTAACCAGTAACACAAATAAATTGAACTTGCCAATCCCATAGAAAATCAACACAGCTGACCTAGTGAAGATAGGAAAAACATAAGACTAATTCTTTCCCAAAATATATTGCCTGTTAAATCACATATAGATATTTTACAGAGTTCTGTAAGTAAAAATATTTTACATATAAAGATAAAATAAACTTACATTTTGGCCATATAATAATTGATGACTTGGGTCTGATATGATCCTGACCTTATCTAAAGACACCACACTCACACCTACCTCTTCTTTGAGTACAAAACTCAATGTTAAGTTTGGATTCCTGGCCCTTAATGCATTGTCATGTGGTGCTATTTCTCCTCTTTTGTGCTAACCAATTCTTTGAATTTATTTCCAGGATGAAAAGTTCACATTCATTTTATTCTTATGGAATTGTTATCCCCCTTACTTTTGCCTTTTCCTCTGTGTGTGTATATGTGCGCATATATGTATGTGTCCAAGTGCAGTTCCACATCAATAGTTAAGAAAAAAAATTGTTTTAATTACATAAAAGTTAAGACTTTCTTAATGTAACAACTTGCATGTTAAGTCTAGACATCCTAAATAGCCGGGTAGTGAACTGGTATGGCACAGAGACTGCGGTTATGGTGTCCTCCTGGTGACAGTTAAAACTGAGGTATCCATGCTGATATTTTCAGATTTACTGGCTGCCTTTGATACCATAGTCCATGGGGTATTGTTTATATGCCTGCAGACTTTGCGGGGAATGGATGGCTCTGCTCAGTGGCTTAGTTCTTAACCCTCAAAGAGATCCCAAAAGCTTGCATTGGCAATTGCTCCTTTATCCCAAGGATGCTCCCAACATGTGGACCTCCACAGGATTCCATCTTATCCTTCCTTTGGTTTAGCAGATATATGAGGCAGCCAGGAGGACCAGTGAGAAGGCATGAGCTACCATGTCTTCACTTTGCAGATATATAGATTACACCCAGTTTTGTGACTCTCTCTTCCAACTTAGATGGTCCAGATAAAACAGAGGTGATGGTAGGTTGGGAAAATCAACGGGAACAAACACTGAAGAGTACATTGGCCGCCTCTCACTGAGGAAGTTTGTCTACAATGTGTTACTCATGTTTGCGATGGGGAAATCTGTGTAGACTCACAGTTATTATTCGATGATCAACTTTCACTGGTACCTGCTCAGGACGGACTCTTTTTCATTTTTGTCTGGCCGAGAGATTGTGACCATTATTTCCTACATGGATGTTACTGCCATGATTGGTGATAGACCTGAGTATAATATTGACTGGATTGTTCAACCAGGATTTACCCAGAGAGAAAGTGGAGTGTTGGAATTAGTTATCTATGTATTTATTAAGCTCCAATGATGCAAGTACAATATTTGCATAACTGGGTCAGTTATTTAGCAATCAGCACGTGCATGTGCTGCATCTGTGCAGCTGAACAGATCACCTGCTCAGTAAAAAATAAATATGTGTATTACAGTGTAAAGGAGAGAAAGAGAGAGAAAAAGTACAACTCAACCTTCTAGAGCTAGCTGATCATGCATTTTCCATATCAAATTGTCAGCATTTATTCAATTACTTCACTCATTACAAGCGTGTTCTTCAACCACTAACCTAAAACCCCTTGCTGTTGCTGTCAACTCCATTAGAGGTGACGTGCACCTGGCTGCATACACTGGGCGTTAAAAAGAATCCATGGAAAACTTCTAATTCAAGTCTAAGATTGCCATCTCTTGCTTTCCAGGGCCGACAGCGGCTGGGAGTACTGCAAACGGAAATGCATACAGCCCTGAGGTATGAGAGGAAGCATCTCACATCACTCAGCAGTGAATCCTATGCGGGGTAGAGGAGCAGTACTGATGGGTTCCAGAGGGAATACCTCTTCCAGTTCTTAGCCAGAAGGATGGTTGACGCTAGGCCTCAGTGGGGAGAGGGGTGGCGGGGAAGTGTTTTAAAATGTGTATGGTGATGGTAGGGAAGGAGAGAGTAGGGAATAGAGGAATCTTCAGGGCTCCATCAAGGATGCACAGAAGCCCCTGGAGCCAAAAAAGATATACTCTCAAACAAATACCTCCATTTATATAATAAGCTGAAAGGCAAATTCCCTTTCTGATGGGTTGTTAATTATAGATTCCTTCTCTAAAAGCCCCTCCTGCTTTACCCTTACCTCTTCCCCCAGAGCTGGCGATCAGGGAACCGCTCTCTTCCTAAAAATCAAATAAATCTTAAGCACTTCCTGAGCCATGCTGCTTGGCTGTACTGTGATTTGATATATGAAACAAAAGACAAGGGGCTGAGAGTGACTTATTTTCCCTGTGTCAAGGCGAAGCACTTCCCATCACCTGGCTGAACTTTTCTGGAGTTAATGTGCTTTAGTAATGTTTAACTGATCAAAGTGTTTCAGAGAAGATGGTGGAGAAAACATTTTTTTAAACTTGTGATGCTTCTTTTCCTTAAAGGGGCAATGACCTGTCATGGTTAAGCAGTTTGGCTTGCACAAGCATTTTGAGAAGCATTATGTCCCTCACAGAACAGCAGCTTCATGTTTCCCTGCACAACAACCTTTCATAGCCTAAAATGCTTTGCATCCCAGTTTCCTTGATCTGTCTAAGTGCTTGCATGCTGAAAATCCCACCCCCCCTCCCTCCAGCTGTCCCTCTGGCAGGAAATAGCATCTTCCCTCTAGAGAGCACAGTCACTGCTCCTTTGGTTATTTAATCAGTGAGGGTAACATTCACTAAGGGCCCTTGTAAAGCTCTCTGAGCTGCAGAAACACCAGAGCCACACTTACATACATCCAGTGGCTGGGAATACCCCTGCTAACAGGCGTGGCTGGGTAGTTACTGTTATTCCAGCCCACAGGTTGAAGCAGCATCTGCTAAAGTGCAGCACTGCAGGGAAGTGGGGTAGACTTCTCCACGTGCCAAAGCCATTCAAAGCTTGGTTCCTCAGGCTTTGTGCAGGATTTCAGAGTTTCGCCCTGAGTGCAAAATACCATGCCTCGCAGTGTTTTAAAATACACTAGTTTTATTTTCATATGAAGGGCAAATAGCTGGGAAATGTTCACTTACCCAGCCTTAACAATTTACGATATCTTTTCATATTCAGCGAGGAAGGTACAATGGGTGGGGTAGTGAGTAGGGCCTAATCCTGCATGAATGAAGTCAATAGGAGTTTTGCAATTGACTTTAAAGGACATGGGTTCAGACCCATAGTGCACTGATTTTCACTTCAGGACACCTCACTTAGGTCCCAAGTGAAAATGACTTTAGTGGTTTCTTCCTACATTCCATTTATGCTCCCTACAACACTGCCCAGCAGCCTGGAATAATGGGCAATCTCCACTATGGAGAGGGCCAGGACTAGAATAGCAAGGGTGTTGCAGGTTGTGATTGAGGTAGGTTAGCTAACCTGTGCTTGCAAAGAGAAAAGGAGTACTTGTGGCATCCGATGAAGTGAGCTGTAGCTCATGAAACCTTATGCTCAAATAAATTGGTTAGTCTCTTAGGTGCCACAAGTCCTCCTTTTCTTTTTGCGAATACAGACTAACACGGCTGTTACTCTGTAACCTGTGTTTGAAACCCACCACATTGGTCTTTCACACTATCCTTGGCTCAGGTCACTGTCATTAGCTTCACACTTTCGTGAGTGTTAAATTCAGCCAATCAGATGTAAAAGAAATATATATTTCTGTCAAATGGGTTTTAACAATATTTACCCACCTTTATAAAGCGCTTTGAGACCCTGCTGCAATGTGCTAGATAAGAGCTATAAATACAGTGTGTTACTTACTGACTATATAGGTGTTGGTATCTTCAAAGGAGACATCCTTTTTCAGTACAATTATTAATATATCAGTAACCTTGGGTAGCTCTCGGGGCTAGATTCATCTCTGGTGTTAGCAAGTGTAGCCCCATTGAAGTCAGGGAGATTGCATCTGCTTGCACCAGCACAGAATTTAGCCCCACCATGCATAATGTTTAACGTTTTTGTACTTTGAATTATTCTACTCTGGATGTAGAATTGGGCAAACACCTTACCTCTACATTTTTTTCACTCTCTTCAACATATCCAAACGACATTCAACCTTTTGAACTTGCAGAGCCAAATGCAGCTGTGGTGTAAATAGGTGCAACTCAGCTGAAGTCAGCGGAGTCACATCTGCTTACACTTTGGCCCCCTAAACTCTGTGGACTAATACTTTCTGGAGCAAAAACTGAATTAAATATTAAGGGCCTTATTCTTCAGCCTTACTCACCCTGTAGTAATTGAATATCAAAGTAGTCCCATTGATTTGCAACTGGGGACTACTTGTGTAGTAAGGTACTACTCAGTCTGAGTAAGCACATGGCATAATTGGACCTTAAAGGAAAATTGCACCTATTTTGTTCAGCACTGAAATTTCATAAGGCGGAAAACAGTTCTCAGCATTAATAATCACCAAAAATGTAGTTTTAAAAATAATGCACATTTAAAAAAATTAAATATTGTTTATTCACCATTTTTTCTTCTGGGTTGTATAACTAGAATCACAGCCAGTTAGAGATTGGCTAATAATTTCTTCCTTTGGGTCCCTCTTTTGGTTAGTCTCACAAATAATTTCTCTTTTCATCAAAACAAAGATCAGAAATACCAAACTGTAATTAAAACCTTAACATTCAATTATTTCTGAGTATTCTTGAAGTAGAGACCATATAGTCCCATTCTTGAATTTATTACTGGATTGTTATGTTTGCTTGGACAAGTCACTTCATTTTGTCATCTGTGAAATGAGTATAGCAATACTTAGCTGCCTCTCTGGGGAGTTGTGATGCTTAGTTAATGCTTGTAAAGTGCTTTGAGGTAGCACATTTTACCTGTGTGTATTTAAATATTATGTTGAGCTTTGGAACTTTGCAGGGCTGACCAACATGACTGGAGTTATCCTTAAATGCAGAGCAGTTTAGAAGTGTGACTTCTCCTGTAAGCATTTTAGTTTTCAGTTGAAACCTAATGACACATACATAACATTTAACTCTGTTGTCAATAAATAGCACACTACTCGGTCCTTGCCATAGCTATTAAAGAGAATGAAAATAAAATACCAACTCATTTTTATCCTGTGGCTATACCATAAAATTTAATAAAGCAGTAATAGGTAAAACACAGGGAATTTCCAGGGGATTAATGACCAGGGGGAGGAGCTGATGGTACACAGTGAAGCCTAGGGACATTAGCCAACCATGAATCCCCAGGCAATGCCCTATATCTAAGTAATATTGCTATTATGAAATAAACATTACAATAAAAATGGTATATGGAGAGTAGTAACCTGCTCACTGGCCAGCAAATTGGATGGGTGGAAGTGGATCCAGATTTCTCCCACCCCAACCCCTCTAAATGGTGCCCAGACCCAAAGTCAAGGGGGTCTTGCAGGTGAACTCCTCTTTATAGCTTGTGCTGGCACATAGTTTGGACCACAACCTGGCCTTGAGACATTGTTTTTATATTTCCCCTTTCGCTGGGGTAATTCTAAATTACATCCACCCAGCTTCAGGACAGAGGGATCCCTCTGCATGTATTTATGGAATTCCTAGGCAGGGAAAGCCATATCAAGGTCTCAGAGTTGTGGACCAAAGCAAATGGTATGACCTAATACAGTTAGCAAATGATAATGCAAACCACAGAAACATATAAGGGATAGATAATGCATTTTCTGGCTGGGAAATTACTGAAGGTTTGTTTAGAGGGAAGGAACAGACATATTTATTTTGGTGGGGTGGGTTTTCTGGATTTTTCCTATAAATCCTTCATCTCTGTTTTTGTATACACCAAGAATGTGCCACTCTCTTTGGACCCTTTGCCTCTTTATGTTTAGGAATGATCCCGCCTTTCAGTACCCATCTATGTTGAGGCCTTACATTAGAATTATGGACCTGATGCACAGAGGGGCTTAGCACCTTCACCTGCCCTTGAGTTAACCACCAGTCCATAGCCATAGTCTGCATATTCTTCTCCCCGGCCTCTTGGTCACAGGAGAGTTGCTCTCAACACCTACAGCTCCTGCTTCCTGCTGCTGGGAAAGTGTTATCAGGCATTACAGATTTCCATGATAATCCCCAGCCTCATGTAAGAAAATCTGGTTTGGTTAAATCCAAAAGCACATCCCACCATTACCAAGGTATTTCTTTATTATCTGATTAACAGGCTCAGTAGCTCCTGCTTGATTCCTCCCCCTTAATCCCAACCTCCCGCTCCCCCAAACACCCCCCCCCACACACCCCATAGCCTTATTTGTACTGTCGCTTCAGAGTAAAGGAGAAGCATGATCCCAAGGTTTCTGGGCGCAGAGCTCACGGCAGGCGCGCTGAATCACAAGCGGCTGGCCACATGGATCCCCTGTCACCAGCGAATATCTGCAAAACAAAAACAGAGCAGCAAAACAAACCAAAAAGCCAGCTCCCCACCCCATGTACGAAGAGGGGCACACCCAATGATCCCGACCCTTCGTTATCTGATCAGAGGTAGTGAAACTTACCCAGAAAGAACTGCACATATCCCTGCAATAACACGATGCCAAGCTAACCGTGCTCATTATTCAGTTGATCTAGGTATGCACATTAATCACATGGGGGGGGGGAAGGGGAGGGGGTCGGTCCCTTGGGACTGGGCAGAAGCTGCTTTGTCTGCATGCTCCGAGTGTCCAGGAGCGTGGTGCTGAAAGCTAAGGACGCTTCGCAGAGCTGCCCAAGACATCCTCCGCCCGCTGCCTTCTCTTCCTTGGCGCCGCTCCCCCGCCCCGGCATTTCCTTCCCTGCCCCTTTAAGCAAAGCACATTGCTCGCCGGTGGGATGGTGTGTGGGGGAAAGCTCCACAGAGGAAGTTACGCAGCCCGGGATCAGGCACTGAGATAAAAGCGAGGACTGTGATTGAAAGTGATGGCAAAAGGCTTTGAGCCTCAGTATTAACTTGCGGGAGAGGCGCGAGGGCGGGGGCGGAGGGAGCTCTCCTAAAGCTCCCTGCCATCTGCCCTTGAGCTCAAGGCGGGGGACCGGCCCCGGTGTCTGGGGACCCGGCCCGGGGCGCGGATGCGAATTTGGGTTTGGGTTTCTATTTCTGGCCGGGGGGGGGGGGGCGGCGGGCGGGGTAGGGCCGCGGGTGTTTGCGGTACGAAAAAGTTCAACTTCTGGTATCCCTGCTCCGGGCTTCCGAGCTCCCCCTGGAGACGGAGGGAAGGGGGTTGAAATTTCTACACCGCCCCCCCCCATTTTACCACCCCCCCCCTGCAGCCCCTTTCCTCTCCCCCCCGCCCCCTCGCCCAGCCGCCCGCTCCGCCAAGCCCTGCGACGCTGCCTTGGCAGGTTGGTCCTTACCGAGGGGTGGGGAGCAGCCTTCCCCCCCCCCAGCCAGGAGGAGAGGACGCGTGTGCATCGCCCGCCTGGCACGGAGCTCCGGCGGAACCTCCCTCGCTGCAGCGGCTCCAGGAGCGTCGAGCCCCGGTAAGGAATCCCGCGGCGTGGGGGAGGGAAGGAAATCGGAGGCGGGGAGGGCCCCCCGATATCGCTGAGCAGGGAGCTGCCCCCCTCCGCTGCGTGGGTTTGTCCAAAGCCGGCGGGCGGGTGGGAAGCCGCCGCTGAGGCTGGCCAAAGCACCCACCTCCCTGGGCAGAAGTTAGTGAGCAAGATGGGGCCACTGGCGGGCGGTGCCCTGCCCGTTTCTTTAATTTTCGTTTTAACTTGTGATCTGGATGGAAGGGATCGTTTGGGGAGGATGCTCTGTGACCAACCCATCGCTCCCACGGCGGCTTTCTCCGGGTGTTTGGGCAAGAGATTAACAGTCCAGCAGTTTCTGAAAGGTGTGAAGTTACAGGGTGGCTCACTTCAGTCTTTTCTATCAAAGTGCTCTGTCCGCCTTCCCCGTCCCCTCCCCTCCTTAACTCTGCCTTGACTGGCTGCTTTTCACATTTTAAACATGTCTATCTATCTATCTATCTATCTATCTAATAGAGCTCTGATTTGTTTGGAAAAAACAAAAGTAGCAGGAAACACACAAAACCTTAGAGTCTCCCCCCTGCAGTTCTCTTCCTGGCTTTTATGGATAAAGTGCACCTATGCAATAATTTGTTTGCCTGCATATGTTTAGGCAGATGTTAAATGATTTACTCTGCTCTGCCTATTGTAAAAAGATGATGCATAGATTTTTGTGATTAGGGGAGGCTTTGTAAAACTATAAGGACACACAAATTCCAAGTGCAATATTATCTGGACAAATATTTTTAAAAGCCTCACCTTATTGATTGCACCCAACTTTCTGCAGGAAAACTTTTATGAAATTAACCAGTATCTTGGAATTTTCAGTGCCTGCAATTTTCCCTATCTGACAGAGATGAAAGATAGAGACTAATAGCGAAGTCCCCTGGTAACAAGCTCTAATTTCCAAACAAGTTGTCTGGAGCTTTTTTCCTCCACTTTCTTTCTCTAAAGTTAGTTGTACGACCCTTGCAAAGTACACTCTAGATTATTTCTCAAGCTTTCACCCTTCTTGTGCCAAGGAAGTGCTGTTCTCTCCACTTAAACTTTTTTTAGAGTTTCAGAGTAAGTGATGCAAAGCTAGAGATCATCATATTACACTGACATCTAATTTCCTATTTTGCCTGCTTTCTAACATTAGTCCTTGAATGATCTCAAAGTCCTTATGCAAAGGGGTAAGAAAGAAAGAAAGAAAGAAAGAAAAAAAAAGCAGCATCAATTTATGTGGAACCACAAATGCATTAAGGATAGCAGCTAAATGTGAGTGAGATTTGCAATCTTTCTGTTGGGAATATGGTTCTCCTCTGAGCTTTGCAACATCATGTGCCTGCTGTATTACATGCTGGGGGTATATTTTCTAACTTTGCTCTTTAGAATGAATTAAAAAGGGGTATTATCATCCTGAAAAAGAGAGAGGGGATTAAAAAATCTCCTTGCACACAGTGTGTGTCAGTCTTTTTGATTTTTATAGTTCAAGGCGACACTTCTGGAAAGAACATTGACAACTCCATCAAGTTTACTTTCTGTACTTAATTCCAGAGCAGTGTTTTGTAACTCAAAGTGTTGTCTCGTTATTTCAATAAAGGGTTGATCCAATAAAAAAAGGAAAGAGCTAAGTCCAGATACCCAGATAAAATCTAATTTTGTGTTTTTAATACTTTGGCTATCAGTCCCTTGTGATTGCTGAGTACTCTTAAAGGAAAATAAAGAGCATTGATTCTATTTGTTCCTGTGAACTACAGTTTCTTAATTACATTGGGTGAAGATTTATTTTCCAAGGACAAAACAAAACTGATCAGGGTGAAACCTGTAGTTTCAAAAGATTTTTTTTCCGTATTTGCTTTATGCCATATTATTTCAGAGCAACACTGAATTATTTCTGCAAAACATCTGTACGGTTAAAACGTTGACACTACAACTATAACAAGGAGACAATGTGCTTGTTTGACTAATTGTAGATATATTCTCAGGCAGATTTTTATTTCCTTGGGAATATGTGATATTTGCCAAATATAACAACAAAACAACTAATAGATAGTATAAAGTCTTTCCTTCTTAAGCTTCTCCCTCCGTCAACCATTCAAGTGCAAAATGTATTATTTTTAAGGTTATGAAAATAATTTCTTAAAGATAACAGCACGGAGTGCCCGTCGACAGAAAATTACCTTACTTGGTTTGTGTATTCTACTGAAATCTCTACTTCTCTGTGATGTTGTTTACCAGTTGGTGGTGGCCAATTTGATGTAATAATTAGGCACTGACTTTTATAATAAAAAACCAGCTCTGATGTCAGCAGGGCTTATAGACACTTCTGTGTCACACCATTTTATTTTTTTTACTAAATTTACTCAATGTAAAAATAGCAGACTATTCTTTTTTGGGGAGTTTATTCAGGGTCAATGAAGCTATAACTGGCTCTCCTTTGAACAACTAGAGATGAAGCATGAAAGATTGGTTTTCTTTTCTGCATTCATTCATCTCAGTCAGAAACCCTTCAGTCTAAAAAAGGGGGCGGGGAGGGAGATGTTAACATAGATGTATGAATCCCCCTAACATGGATCAATGGATCTGTAACCTAGAGTTTCACATAGTAACCAAGGTTCATGATAAAGCAAATACTGAACACACTATGCAGGCAAAGTCATCTTTAAATTCTGGAGGGGGAAAGGGAGTTGTAGACTCAGGTGGAAAGAGAATTAGTCATTGCTCAAGTTTTTGTTCTGAAAACACACTTCACACCTCTCATTATAGAACTACTTTGGGATTAATGCTGAGAGAAGTTTGCCTTTTTTTGTTATTTTGTTTTGTGATTACTTGTGATTTTTATACTCCAGTGGCAAGAGAGGAAAAGATTACACACTTTTTTTTGTTTAATCTGAAATGAATACCGGGAGAGGTCATTGATCTTCGTGTATTAGGAAACCTTAAAGGTTATTAGTACTTTAAATTGTTTTCATTAAATGTTATTGTGCAAATAAATCCTGTCTGTGGATACTGGACTGTGTATCTGTCTGCCTAGCTACCTTATTTATTTGCTTATTTTGTAAGACTATCAATTTGTCTGTCTATCCCTCCTGTCTATGTCTACCTATTCATGGTCCATTCTCAATCTTCTAATGACCTATCATTTCTTCTTGATATAATTTAGAGATCCATTAGTGCTATTGTTTTTCAGATACTGTTAAAAATCAGATACCCTTAACTGAGGTAGCTACTGATACAAACCTTCTATACAATAGAACGCCCATAAGTATTTTAATATGGATTGTTTTTATTAAAGTTGTATGTCTCACTTACAAGCTTTTTTAAATCTCATGACTCCTAGAAAGCTCAGCCTAATTTTTGTATATTCCATAGGACAGTTGTGTTCTTGCAAACCTTGTTTCACCTTCTTCCCCTTTCTTCCAGCTAATCTGTCTTTTAATTTGTTGCAGGTGGTGCTTGCTAATGAGCTCTCCCTTTCCCCTTATAATGAACAAGAAACGAGACTGCAGGTAGTTGGATGGTTTGTAGCTGAAGCTTTGGAAACTTGTCATTATCAGCCAGAAATTGTCCTACGTGCATGCCTTTTCACCAATGCAAGAAGCAAAATAAGAAACAAACAAACAAGTCAATGGTCTTATTTTCAATAAAGTGACCATAGGACAATCGGTTTAGATGGCTTGCAAAATTTACCACCCAAATTATGTTGTCAGAAAAGTTGCCCTTTAAAAGAAGTAAAGTTTAGGACCAAAGAGTCTCCCATTTCAAGGTTACATAGATAATAATGTCATTTAAATATTTTTTAAATAAAGTTGTTTTTTTTTTAAAAATAATTATTTAAGGCACACCACAGTTTAAGGCACTTTAAAAAACTATACATTGGTAGCAGATGAAAAGGTTAAAGAAAACTTGATCTAGCCTCATCATATAGCCTCTCCAATTTTTCTCCTATCAAATTTCATCAGCGAATCAGAACTTGATAGCGCTATTGATTGAGTAGAGTCACCTCTAGATATTTTCACACTGATGTAGACGATCTTTTATGCAAAACAAACAAAACAAAACAAAAAAACCATTAAGTTAAGGAAGACTTTTGACCGCTGATCAGCAGTTCTGGAAGGGCTGTCTATAATTCTCCAGATCAAGTGACTTGCAAACTTGGCTTCTGTACTAAGAGACTTTCCTTGTCTGAACACAGCATACAGAGCTGGGCCATTGTTGTCATCTGGATCTCCTTAGGCTATATAATTTTTTAAATGAGACGTTTCCATGCTGATCCTGACAGTAACCCCTAGTCCAGTAGCTGCCTTTCTCGGGACTCTAGGCATTTCCTTTGCCCAGGGACTCTGCGCTTGGTATCAGTTGCCATGCTGCACCTGGTTGCTTTTCTGTTGCACTGTCTCCCTCTGGCCATGGGACACTATGACATTTGCAAATCCTGGGTGACCACAGATGATGGCCCATCATGGGAGTTTTATGCTTGCCAGCCCAAGGCCATGCGAATGAAGGACTATGTGACAGTGAGAGTGGATCCACCAGGAGTCACCTGTGGGGACCCCCCTGAGAGATTCTGTACTCATGTAAGTATTTGGTTTCATTTGTTTTCCTAGTTGATGTGGTAATTAATTATGCTTATGTCATCAGAGACAGAGTACTGTAGCTCTGAGACAATGGGTAATAAGGATACCCTGGATCACAGTGCCACTGTTATCTGGTAGTTAGAACAAGGAACTTGAAATCAGCTTGTCTATCTAGGTTCTTATACTGTTCTCCTCATTGTCCTTTCTGAACACCTTAGTTTTATTCCCAACTCTGCCACTGACTCACTGTGAGACCTTGGCGAAATCCCTTTAATCTCCCTAGGACCTCAGTTTCCCCATATGTGGCATGGGAAGAATACTTATCATCACACAGGGGTGGTAAGTAACTGTTTGCAAAATGATTTTGAGGCCTGTGAATGAAGTATGCAATCAGCATTATACTACATGTCTGGCTCTCAATAGCATTCATCTTTCTTAGAAGCTCCCCTGTCATATCTTTTGCTGCAACATGTAAATACCAGCAGAACAGCCTAAGAGTGGGAGATAGTGCTGTGTCACAGAACAGAATAATGAAGACAGTCCTTAGATCAAAGGAAGAATCACTGAAGCTGAAGATCAGTTGTTTTGTTATCAGTTTGGGATGGATGATGTTTTTAGGTCACTAGGGCCAGATTTTCAAAAGAGCTCAGTGCCCAATGTGCATCCATATTTTGAAAACGTCCACTTAATTAGTGCCTAAATGGGAGCAGAGCACTTCTGAAAATCTGGATCCAAAGGTCTGTGTAGTTCACTGGACTCCTATGTCAATGGCACAGAATACTAATCTCAGGAGCCATATTTTATCAGTGATGAGTAGATGTTCTGTAAGTGTGTGCTAGGGTGCTGAATAGAAAGGAAGGGTATATTTTGGTTCATAGAGGCAGATGGCTTACATGTAAGACTCCTGCATCTCAAAACAGCTTCATAGTGAGAAATCCCTATAGCCTACCCCTTTTCTTTTCTCCATCTTCAACATGAAGAGGCACCATAGCCAGACACTCACTCTTGTATTTAAAATCTTCAACCTATTTTCCCTTAAATATTAACCATTGCCTTTTATTGAGTGCACCACAAAGCTGGGCAGGACCATTTGATTTGTAATTCACAAGGATTACTTTGTTTAAAGAATTCAGAAGTCAAAACAAACAGCAAAGCAATATGGTTTAAAAGTCCTTTCCTAAACTATACAACGTTAGAACCATGATGAGTCAAAAAAAAATAATCAAATCACATTTTTAAGGAAGATTGACAACAATCAAACTATGTACTGAAGAGGCTTCCATCCTAATGGCACTGAAAGGGGAAATTTCTTCTTTACAGATTCTAAATCACCAATTATTTGTGTTGAGGCGGGAGTATTGTCTAGTGGCTAGACCAACTGGCTGGGAGTGAGGATTCTCAGTGTCTATTCTCCACTCTACCACTGACTTATTTAAGATTAGTTAAACCACATGAACTCTGTGCCTCAGTTGCCCTATCTGTAAAATAGGCAAAATAAGCAGTTCATTTACTGCTCTTGAGAAAAATCAAGATTTATTATCCCAAGAGGAAAATATTGACCTAAAGCTAACTGATGCCAAATCTTTATGTTCATCAAAATACAAATCCAACATTTGTATTGTTACATATGTTCAGAGTGTTTTCATTAGAAACATCTAGTAATTAAGTCCACTAATTCCAAATTTGTAACAATTTTCTCTTTTAAACTAATATTCTTATAGGACCGATGAAGTTATAGGTCCACAAGAATATAGTTAACTATTGATAAGTCAGTCTAGAGGCATAGATTTCCATTTATCTGATTGGCTGCAAAGGGATTAAAAGGTGAACAACAGATTTCACTGAATTCGTCAGGATGCAGTTACTCACCAATGCACTCTGGTTAACACTCCATCAGACCTTGGTGTTGTTGACCTATCAGGAGGTCAGTTAGAAATTTACCGACCCACTACATAAATGTATTTAGCCAGTAATGAGCCAGCATCTATTACATGTAACAATAATAATTCCTGTCTTACATGGTTGTTGTGTCTTAAATAACGTACCTGAACTGCTTGGAGAACCTTGAAAGAAAGGGATCTAGAAATGCAAAATATTATTACGGATTTGGTTGCACTTCCACAGCTAACTCCAGAATAAACATACCAGTCCTACTATAGATATTAACTGAGTTGTACAACAGGGATAATTTGACATCTTGTTAAAGTTTCAACTTGTAATGCAACAAAATGCACCCAAATATATTCCTTGAAGAACAAACAGAAATTAAATACTTTTGGAACAAAAGTATTTAATTGTAAGTCATTTTCTATATCATGTGACAAATTCTGCTCCCAGACCCACTTGTGCAACTGTTATTACAATTCATGGGAGTTAAGCATGTGTAGCTGAAGGTGGAGTTAGGGTCCCATGCATTTAACAGTGCAGTTAAATAAGTACCTGGGGGAGCTGTGAACCTAGGAATTGTGTAATAACTCTCCATCATAGCCCAATGGTAAAATATAATATCATGAAGGTAGAGCGTGACTCTTGAAGCCTCTTCAGGTAACGTATCTGTTCATCCTATGCATTTTGTTCCATTTATTTTAATTTTTATTGCCTCTTTCTTAAACTCCTGGTGTTTAACATAATTAAAAATAGCAGAGATTCCATTTAGAAAAATTAACGGATCATGTTAGTTAATTAGCCTTATAAAACCCCAGCTCAAGCTGCCATTCCCCCTTCCTGGGCCATCCCCACCAAACCCCTTGCCTCTCCCAATGCTGAATAAATTCTAAAGGCGTAAAGAGGTATATGATAATGTTGCATATAACAGTAGATAGAAATGTAATAATAAAAATTAAGCAGAGTAGACAGCCAGCCCAATATTCAGTGGGTAGAACAATGTGCTGCTATGAGAGAAACCTAGGATGGAGTCTAATTCTTAGGACTTCTGCACCTTTGGCTGGAAGGCCACCATGGTAACTTTTCACAGCTTCTGTCATGGAGAATGGTATATGCTCCCTTACCCTTGAGCAGCCCCTTGTGGTCAGCAGAGAGAGAGCCAGTCTTGGAAGAGGTGGTTGGTTCAGTCACAGGGCTTGCGTGGTGACTTAGCACCTATTGACACAGAGAGGAGAAGACAATCTAAAGTGGGGGAGTGAGGACTGTGAGCAAAGAATAATGGCCCTGTGTAAAGGACCTATGAGCAAAATCCCAGGGCTCTCCATCAGTCATTGTGGCTTCTAATCCTTAGTCCCTGTATTCAAGAATTGCAGGTTTAGCAACTCCCACAAATGTTGTGTTAGATGCTGTATAGCAAAGCTAACTATGGTGTATGATTACATTCTCCACACACTTTTTCCTCTCCTGTTGAGCTGATAGTAATATATTCAATCATTTGCTCTCCTCTGTAGTTTTTAATTACCGATGCAGAGCAAGTAGACACTCCTCAGAGCATGGCTTTCTAGCAGAGTAAATTTTATGATGGCTGTTTTGATCTCTCTTCTCTCAGGTGTCTTCTGTAATGGCAGGCTGCTATGCATCTAGTTAAAATAATAATTTAATTACTAATTAAGCACTCAGTGCCGAGGTGTGTGCAGGGCACTGTACAGACAATTGAAATAAAAATAAAATTACACACAAGATTAATAATACATGATTAAGAACTTCAAAGTAGATAAAGAGGAAATGGTGATCTAAACACCTGGCATTATTAAAAATGGATGTAGGAGGGGAGTCCTGCACAGAAGCTCATGTTAAGGTGGCTATCCTGCAAGATGTTGGATGCCTTCTGTGTGGTACCCTCAACTTGTATTGAAGTCAAGGAGACACTCTGCAGCCTTCAGAATCAGGCTCTAAAACTGTAACAATTCTGAAAGAGGAGTGTTTTCAGATGGTATTTGAAAAGTGGAGTGTGATAGGCTGAGGTGGTTGTCTGGGGGATTGCAAAAACTCTACCGAGTACTGTACCGTCCCAGTTCTAAAGAAATTTCTGTTCACATCTGGCTGCTTTTTCCACTCCACAGAGCATTCCTGCTGATTATTAAAGTAAGGGGTTTTGTTTTCACAGTTCTTGAACTTTCTCCTGTTTATGTCAGTACCCTTCTGGCAGGGTCACCTGAAAAAATGAATTGTAAATTTCATGATGGCTGGAAAAGGGGTGGAGGGGGGGACAGGGAAGATGGATGGATGGATGAATAAGAACCTGAATGAATCTAAAAGTGAGACTAGAAATTAATAGGAAATAGATCTCTTAACCAAGGGTGCTTGGGGAGAAGGGTGAAATTTCAAAGACCAGCTGCAGTGTGCTGCATACAACAGCTAAAACCAGATTTCAAATGAGGGAAAGTAAGAATTGCTGCTCTATAGTAAATCTTTCTATGGGTTTGTGTGAGTGCAGTAGCATGCTTCTGCATTACCTGATACAAAGCTACTTTGTCATCAAGCTGTTTTATTGGGGGGTGAGTGGCAGAATATGTCCTTTCTAATAAAACACACTCCGGTATCCAGATATTTTGGACCAAATTCCCCACTGTGACATACAGAGTCAGCCCCTATTGAGTATGAACTGATGCCACTGAGAAGAGAATGTGACATTTGTACTTTATTTTTCCAGGTCTGCAAAAGACTAATTATTTACAATTAACACAGTTGTGTAGGTTTACAGTGCAACTTACAGACACCGAAAAGACACATTCTCTGCCCCAAACACAGGCAAATGTTAGGGTTCCCAGCTAGTTATAACAAATGCATTCTGATCAGGGTGGGAAATGCTCAGCTACAGCCCTCAGGTACTAGAGAGGTGCGGCAGCAAGCTAATGTCCAAAACTGTAATCCATATAATTAGTTGTTGATTAATGCTACAGAGAGCTGTCACTGTGCTAGAATACCTCCGTGGTGCATGCAGCCCATCTTTCCATTGTGAATTAGCCTTAGTCTGCAGAGGGGGGTGCTAATCCTCATTCACATGGTGCTCTTTGACAGAGGGCAGGGCTCTTAGCCCATATTAATGGGTCAGGGGTATTTTTTACAGTGTCAGCATTGCTTCATCTGTAAATATAGCTTGTTGATTTTGACAGGAGTCTGTGAAAAGAAAGAGCTCCACTTTATTTGTTGCACCTTCAGCTACATGTGATCTGTGTTGATTCCTGGCTAACTTCTCTGAATGGATCCTCATGTTAGGTCTTTACACCATTGGTTAATATTGTTGTTTCTGTAAGTTTTAAAGCCACACGAAAATGGGGCTTGTTTAAAGAATGCTCTTCCAAAGACACTCTCAGAGATGCCTTGACACAACATATCTAGGGGTCCGAACAACTGATGGTTTAACTCTTCTTGTTAGCTTGAGCCACGACTAAAATTGCCCCCGCCCGCCCCACCCCCACCCCCCAGCTCACACAATGTCCTGGAAGGAAATAAACAAGCCAACCTCACTATCTGTTTTATATTACCTACGTTACTGGAGCTGAGTCCAGAAAACTGGTAAAACTTCAAGTGTGAAACTGCGTGTGATGTCTTAGTGATCTCGGAGCATACATGAGCAATGACAAATATGTGTATCCACTTCCCCTCTTGCTTTTCATAAGTTCAAGCCTACCTTCTGTTGACTTTAAAACATCATTGGTTTGACTAGGGGACAGGGAATCAGAGCTCCTTGCAGTTCTATTTACAGCTCTTCTGCTGACTTGTTGTATGACCTTGGGAAAGACATTTCACTTCTTTATGCCAAAATTTATCAGTCCAGGCACAAAATCTAGCCTCTTACTCTAACATGAAGATGATGAAATTATGAATGATATTTTACTCACCTATCAAAAACCTAATGTAACTACTTGGCTGGGGGAGGGGTGGGCAAATACCATTTTGTGAAGATGTTTTTCCTCCCCCTTTGTAAGCTTGGAAGGACCATATTTACCAACATTGTGGTGTTAGGATGCTAAATTAATGTTTAAAATGGTTTGAGTTCCTCTGATGAAAGTGGTGGGAGAAAAGCAAGCAACAAAGCATTACTGTTTCTTTAAATCAGGAGCGAAAGGTTTTCTAATGCACCAATTCCATCCATTGATCAGTATTACTTCCAAATTTGGGAGGAAAGGCTGGGTAGGACTCAGAGTTAGTTTCCTATTCCTAATCACCTTCATCAACAGCACTGATGTTAGTGTGACATTCACTGCTGCATTTGAAATTAAGGTCGATGACTCCTTGCCTGCTGCCAGACCCCAATATGTATTAAAATTTTCCAGCTCTGGCTGCAAAAGCAACCAAAGGTTCTACTTAGGTACCATAGAATTTGAATGCTCTAATAATCTGGGGGATCTACACCACAAAGTTAGGTTGGCTTAACTACATCGCTTGCTCAGGGTTGTGAAAAATGTTATGCCACTATGCAAAATAATAAAGCCAACCTAAGCCTCAGCATAGACACTGGTAGGTTGACGGAAGAATTCTTCCATCATCCTAGCTACCGTCTCTCAGAGACGTGGAAGATGGAAGAACCCCTTTCGTTGGTGTAGTAAGTGTCTACCCTACAGAGCTACAGCTGTAGTATTTCTAGTGTAGACATATTGTACAAAAAGAGCCTGAGGTCTACACAGCAGCTGAGAGGCATGATTCCCAGTGCAGGTAGACATACACCTGCTAGCTCTGCTTGAGCTAGAGCTTAGAAATAGCAATTTGGCCCCCGCAGCATGGGCAGCAGCTTGGGTTAGCCACACAAGTACAATCCCAACTAACCTGCTGGGTGCAAACGTGGGCAGCTAGCTCAAACCATCACCTGCGCTGCTGCAGTCACACTTCTGTTTTTTAAACACACTAGCTCAAGCAGATCTAGTGCGTGTCTGTCGGCCTCCCAGCTGCTGTGTAGATGTACTCTAAGGGGGAGTGCATCTCCAGCCTTAAATTAGAAGTTACTGTGTAGACTGAGTTTCCCACACAAGCTTTAGCTAAATCAGTTCAATGATCTATTTAAATGCATGAAGCAGGATTCATCTTGTGATGAGAATAATGTCCCACTATACAATCAACTCTTCTCAAAATGTTGATGGAAAAACATGGTGATACAAAATTAGGCTGCCAAATGGATTTAAATGATACAGTGAACTTTCGGCTAACCCCTCTGTGAAGGATAGGGGAAAGGGAATGAGCCATTTTTACCACTGCGGAAAAGTCCTATAGAATTTAATAGTGTTCTATGGAAATTACTCCAAAGACGTGTATAGGAGGCATTGTGGTCCAGTGGAAAGAACACACTTAGTGCTTATGTTCTTTCCGAAGGTAGGCTGCAGCAAATGCGTGTTACTGTTGGGCACTTCAGGTAAAATTCATGGAGTTCATATTAAGGGGAAAGTATTGGGGAGAACTCAGTAGATTTTTAAAAGTAAAAGCAAGAGTTTATTTCTTTGTCAGTGGTATGGAGTTTCCTTTAAGTGGAACAAACACAGACCCAGGGCACAGGATAATGCATGGAACTAGAGAACTTTTTTCTGTTACTGGTATTATTATTTATAGATTGCTGTGTATGGCACTTTACAGATAATGAATACATGACAGGTTTCTGCTCTGATGAATTTCTAATCTAAATTACGTTTATCTAGATTAGGAACTCTTCTGTTTTAATACCAGCTCTGCAACTGGCTCATTTGGCCTGGTCTTGGTCAAGTTTCTTAGTCATTTTGAATCAGAAAACTGGAGTATTTCATATAGAAAATATTGAAACAGTATTTTGACAATTTAGAAACTTTTTACAAAAACATTTCAAGTCAAGAAATGTGTTAGCACCCAATCCTTTCCTGCAAAAAGGATAGGTTTCAACACATTGGCATTTTCTGAGAAAAAACATTGCCAGAAAATTCCCAGCCGGATCTGACGGAGAACTGCTGGTTTCCTCCATGCTGTCTCTTGTCTGAGCAGACAGATGCAATTGATTGTTTGAGAGAGAAGGAGCAACCACCCTAGTCATGTCTGACCACCACAAAAAGATGCAGATCTTATGCCAACAAATTTAAGGCGATGGGGTCTCTTAGGTTAATGAATTCATTTTCTGACCTAGTTTGTGAGCTCACTCATGCGTATACAACAGCAACTCAGCAATGCTCAAGTAAAAGAGCCCAAATTTCAGACTTGTCAAACTTATTATGCACGTGGGGTTTTCAGTGACCTCGTTAGCAGGAGTTCTTTAGAGAGCATCATTCTATACCTCCTTTCAAATTAGTGTCTTTCCCTAAATATGCGGCGACCCACAGGCTTTATGCAGTTCAGATTCATTAGTGAAGATGTCCCTTGTTTATATTCAAACAGTTCAACCTGGTACACATTTTCCTGTGCTGGAAAATGTCAAAAAGCCCCTGCTTCTCATGCATCCACATGGACTGTCCATTGCAATACATAAACTCCAGTCAGGTCAAGGAAGTTGAAAGGTGGGGGAGGATGGGGAGCACTGTGGCTGCAGAATCCTGGCCAAGAACCACTGCAAGTAATAATATTTAACACTTATAGCGTTTTCTATCCAAGAAACGCAAAGCACTGAACAGTCAGTATTATAATCCCCATTTTAATGAAGGGGAAACCAAGGCAGAGTTTTTTTCAAGTGACTTGCTCAAGGAGAAGAGTAGCATTGCCATGACGATACTCATGTTGGCTTGAAGATATTTAGTGAGGCACCAATGTCTAATGGACTGAGATGAGGAAAGGAAACCAGGAGCCCTTTAGTTCTAATCCTGATCAGTCTGTGATCTTGGGCAAGTCCTTTAGATTCTCTGTGAGTTTCCCCATTTGTAAAATGGGGGCATTGATACTTCCTGCCTTCACAGTGTAGCTGTGATGCTTAATAAATTAAGGTTTACAAAGTACTTCGAGATCCTCTATAGAGGTATTAGTATTAAAGGATTGTTATAACCACTGTATGGAAGATGAACATTTTTTCTTGCTCACTGGCACGTTCGCACACATTCTCTCGTTACAGGATCATCTCCTCCTATCCCTTGAGACATTGTTTAGCACACTGATGGGCATTTGTTTATATACTTAGCATGATATTTTTTACCATTCACATGGCTCTGCCAGAAAAGAAAGTATCTGATGTTTAGGGAAAGGAATAATAGGATTTAAAGTGGCAGAGAGGGTCATAGGGTACCGTGGATCCATTTCCAGCATGATCATCTGCAGATATGAAGTTCTTTCAGCGTGTGGGGCAGAGAAAGTGCTGCTATCTTGTGACTTCACCTGGTATCTGTAGCATTCATAGGTCCTGCTGGACTGAACCACAGGGAGGTAGCATTTTGCAGGTTGGAAGACCAACCCCAAAAAGTGGCAGACAATGTTAGCCTATTGATAAAGATCACTCTCATACAGACAGTAACCTGTGGTTACTCCACAGCATTCTGCACACATGCATCTACCCAGTTATTTCTGTGCCTACACACAGACAGCTTTGGGGTGGGTGGGGAGTGAATTTGTTTTTCCACAGGATACCCCTAGCTCCAGTGGAACTCAACTTTATTCTCTAACTTTTCCTGAGCAGGTTCCAGACTCAGTTCAGCGGTAGAGAGATGAGGGAAGGTGGGAGACAGAACTAAGTATGGAGAGTGCATTCAGGTATATGTAGCTGTGCAGACTCTGTGGGCCAGATTGATCACATGTTGTGCTCTCACCTATACCTGTGCAAAATTGGTCTAAACCACAACCGTTCTGTTTGTTTTTATGCACAATTTGAACTCACTTTACACCGGTGTGAATTGCTATACACAAGGCAAAGTTTATGAAGAATCAGGCCCCATGTGTAGCACACTGGTGCATAAGACAGTGATATGTCAGTGTATGCTTGCATGGGAATGGTGGATGTGCATCTGGATTAGTCCAGGAGCTGAGGGTTGAGGGGTGTTGCATGAGAGAGAAGTGGGTGTGTATGTACATTTTAATGGAAAACAATTATGCACATTTCCAAGTGCACACCTACAAATTCCTTTTAAACGCAAACTAGAAAAGAATCTTCCGTTGCCAGTGCTAAACACATTTAAGGAAGTGGGAAAGCTCCCCCACACCGCGTGGGTACTTAATAGCTTTGTGTCCCTGTACACTTGCAGAAGGGTGTGACGCTGCGCTCTCTATGGAGAGACAGAAAAGTCACTTTCTGTTTAGAGCATTCGTCAGCCACTTTGGTACTGCCTAATGTACCATGTAAAGTACATGTACCAGGTAAAGCCCACATCATCTTACATGTTACCATTTGAACTAGACATGTCCTTTTTGGAATGCTCATGTTCCAGAGGAATAGCCAGCCAGTGCTTCAGAGAATGCCCCTGCATTCTAATCCCTGCACAGGGGTTGGACTGAAAAGGACAATTAAATGGTTAAAGAAAGACAGGTGTATTGAACTGGTTAGAGTGTGCACCTCTGCCCTCTAATGGACAGACTCAGACCTGCTCCATTGTGTCAATGGCCCTGTACTGCTAGCAACTAATGAAAACTCAAAATGATAGTAATTTGGGGAAGGAGGATCTCTCTTCTGTCCCCTGTTGTTGTTGTTAAGTTACTGTGATCCTGGTAAAAAGAAAAGGAGGACTTGTGGCACCTTAGAGACTAACCAATTTATTTGAGCATGAGCTTTCGTGAGCTACAGCTCTGTCTAGAGCTTAGCAGATAATTGATTTTTCGGTTCAGTAGCTGAACCAAAAATAGTTTAATTTCAATCCAAGACTGATTTAAAAAAAACTAAATGGTTGGTCTAGAAAATTTTGAAACAAACAGTTTGACTTTCAAAAAAAAATTCCATCACCATTATTTTAGAGGAAATAATTGGACTATTCATGAATAGTTTTGGTCGCCCAAAACAATTTTTTGGTGAATTTACTATTCACCAAAACAGTGTCACTAATGACTGACAGTAACACCTCTGAAGTCCAATATGGCCATGAATTTGTGTTAATACTTCGCCTTTTAAAGAATATAATAGCTATGTAATTCTGCTGGAATATGTCTTACATAAAACAGAAGTACGTGCTAAAGTGCCATACACAGGAGCCATGATACTAGGCCAAAGGGTCAGAGTGGTGGTCACTCATGTATCCATCATTTTGATATGAGCTAAGTTCCCTGCATGAAGATTTGCTGAGAGAATCCCTGCCAGCCTTTTTAGGAACTCCCACATCAGTTCTCAGCTCACCTCCCCTACCCCTTTCCACCCTTACCCCTGTGTCCTGCCCTCCCCCATTCAAATTATCTAGGCCTTTTTTTACATAATAAAATATTAATGTCAGCATAGACAGTCTCTCTGCCAAGGCTGCGTGTATTGAGCTTACGAGGCGTATAAGCTTTTAAAGAGCAGGACACTTTTACTACTTCCTAAGCATTTTCTTAGTCTTGAATCAATAATGCACTTACTATTCAGTATGTGGGTCATTTTGATTGTGTTCCTTCTCATGCTGCGTGTGCGCATGCACACACGCGTGATTTATCGCCATAGCCAGATCCAGGCCCCAAATCTGTCAGGGGCTTGATTGGGGACAGAGGCCAAGAAGCTAACTCCTGGCCACAAGCATTGGGGAAGGGAAGAGGGGAGAGAGGGTGGCAATAATTCCCCCCAGCAATTTGTCAATGCAAGAAGAGAGAACCAGGAAACATATGAATAAAGAGGTGCTGAGAACATTGGGTTAAATCTCCCTCAGCTTCTTTGAATGTATACGTATATTTATCTCCGATACGGTTTCTGATCACTTTGCGCCCTGTTTGTTTGGAGGATCTTGGACTGTAGGTCACTCTGTTAATCCACAATCAAACTCACAGAACAAATAGTCACTGCTGGCAATCCTGTGTCTGAGATCTTAGCCTGCCTGTGGTGGGTTAGGTGGGTAAAGAGGTAAGGCAAGGCAAGGCTGTGGAGGTGAAAGGACTGTATCTGACGGTGATGGGATTATCGGTTCAGAAAGAAGGAGCTGTTCAAAAATTATTCCCTGGAAGCTGGGGCTGCGTGCGATGCATGTATTTGCCCGGTGCAAAGAGGAGATTATCTTCTTAAGAATGGAATTTTCAGCACAGAGAACTGTTAACCCCTGCCTCCTCAAAGCATAATATATACCTCTGCCCAGACCTCTAATGATGTGGGGAAAACACAAACTACATATCTTTGAACAATCAGCAGACAGACACAGGGCCAACTTTGGGGAGCCCAAAGCTGCAGCCCATCTATTCAGGGCCCTAGAAATACCAGTGTCAAGCTGTCTTTAAAATAAAGTTTCTAGCCTTTTTTTACTATGAAGATAAATTGTTCACTAGGGTTGAAAGGTTACATCTTAAAATGTTGTCACTGTGATACTCCGCCCACATGTAAATTTCTAGGCAGTGTGTCCTAGTGGGTAGAACACTGACCTGGGACTCAAGAGACCTGGGTTCTGTTCCCAGCTCAAACACTGGCCTGCTGGGTGACTTTTGGCAAGTCACTTCACTGCTGTGTCTCAGTTTCCCCATGAGTAAAATGGGGATGATACTGCCCTCCTTTGTAAAGCACTTTGAGATCTACTGATGGAAAACACTACAGTGGAGCTGTGACAGACCTGTCAGAATGTTGGTTAAACTCCTTGCGTCACTGGGGTGAGTGCAGATTTAAGAGGCAAGATAAAAGGGTTTTATTCTGTACCCAGTTCTGTGACGGCAGAAACATGACCGTCCAGCTTGGAATATGAAGACTCTCAGTCACTCCTTTATTGCCAATGGGAAGAGCAAACTCTTTGTTCTCTGTCTTAGCTAGCTCAGTTGACCCTGGTACCACGCCTCATATAACCTTGGCAGAGACAGTTCACCTCTTTACCCTCATGAGGTGGACGTACTACTGAGTTCTAGGGAACGTCGTCTCTTGGTTAGAGCAGGAGCTGAGATTTTAGGGTTCTGTTACCAGCTCTGACCCTGACTCACTTTATTAGGGCCAGTCACTTAAGCCAGAATCTTCTAAAGTGGTCTCTGATTCTTGGATGCTTCAATTTTGGGGTGTCCAGCTGTAAACCTCGTAAGGGGCCTGATCTTCAGAAATTCTAAGCACCCAAAAATCCATCTGAAGTCAGTAGGAGCAGTGAGTGCTGAGCAACTCTGAAAATCAGAGTACAACCTGTCTTGAGTTGGATTTCCAAGATCAGGGGCTGCTTCTGTAATGTTGGGCCTTAAGTCTTCTGAGCCTCATTTCCCCAGTCTGTAAAATGGGTACTGTGCCTGTCTACCACACAACTGTGTTCATAATTATGAAGCTTAATTATCGTTTGGAAAGTGGTTAGAGATGTTGGGCTGAAAAGAATGCACCATATTATCAGCAGTAACTGTCGAATACCGCTGGACTATAATAAAGCACTAACAAGATCCTTCTAGAATTCACAATATAATAGATTGGAGGCGGGGGGAAGGAAACAAGTAGCCTGGACATATAGGTTGAATCTTTTCTATTTCTTTCCATGGTAAGACAGGCCCAGGGGAACACATGGGGCTTGGATGAACTGCATGCGGTTGACAGAATAAGTATATCTGCTTCAAGACAAAAAGGGGTGGGGGTGGAAGCAAGATGTCTTACTAGACATATCCCGGCTTATGATTACTAAGGGCTGTTTTATTCAGACAAAGTGGTGTCTGTTTCTGCTGACTCATGGAATCCTGAACAAGCACACAGACAAAATGTTTCCTAATGCCCCTTGCTGAGGAGTGACCTTGCACTCAGACAACCTTTGATTGGGAAGAAATAGAAAAAGAAACCGAGGGGGGGGGGAAGGAGGGAAGAATAGGGAAGAGTGCAATCAATTGCGAAAACCACAGGAGCGGGGGAGGAGAGAGGATGAGTGACATGAGGGTGAGCCAGAATTAGAAGCGTCTCTGTACAGGGACCCCATTTCTACTGTGTTAATAATTCATACCAGCTCTGACTTTTCTTACCAACAAACAGGAAACAGCTTGTTAGTAAGGACATTTTTTTTCGCCCCTTTGCTTTCTCTGCCCTGAGACGAGCCCCTGGTGGCTAGTGCAGAGGTGGAAGGGGATGTGGGGAAGGGCAGAAAGGATGCAAGTTATGCTGCCCCATCCTTCCCACCCCTCATCTGCCTCTCTTCCCTAGTGCCATCACCTTAGGGAGAAGGCCAGATACATTCCTAGGAGGATGAAACTTCTAAAATGTGTCACATAACTGCTGACATCTCACCAGAATCTTTTCCTATGTACATGGCCATTTCCGAATTTCTCCTCAGAATGTTTGTTTAACATGAAAATGAATAAGAAGGCAATTTCTCCTCCATCTCCAGCTGTGCAGCTCAGGTTTGCTCGCTTTTAGGAAGTAAGTGAGGCTCTTATAGCTACAAGGTCATTTACAGGTGCACCTACCCGACCGGGTTTTCAGGGGGTTGTATTTTGCCCCCCCCCTTACAATCTTCCGTCCAATCTACTGTATCTTCCCACAATTTGGAAGGAAAGGAAGAAAGCCTTTGGGTTTGTTTTTTTCCACAAAAAACATGCAGAAATTTTCCAGTGTTTTTTCCCAATGGAGAGACTCGATAACTTTAAGAAAAGGACAATTTTCCACTGAAATTTTCATTTAGGAAAAAAAGGCCTTTTTTATAAAAAGATTTTGAATGAAAAAATTCAGCCAGCGGGGCACACACATGCACTGCACACAGTCCTGGCTTCAATGTAATAATTTGTGAGCGGCTTCGTCTTTCCAAACCAATAATCCCATCACAGTCTGATATAGCCTCAGTCCCTTCCATGGCCTCATTATCCACCTACCCCAGCCAGAGATAGGAGAGAGGGCACAGAGTCAGCACCACCATGCCCTAACCTCACCCCATTCCCTGCCCCCAGACACTCCCCCTTGCCTTTAAGAGCATCTGAGATGATACCAACATAACAATTTAGTTGAAGTTTTCAGAAGTCAGATAGCTTAGACTCATTTCCTTCTTTAAAGATGTCTTGCACCAGACTCAATACATGGCTCAGGATAGCAGAATTTCACTTGGCTGGCGCTACTAGGTCATGCTTTCTAACCTGATTCAGAATGGTGGTATGAGACCCAGTCCCAGTTCGTACTGGTTTAGCTACTTCTGTTTCAGGAATGTGTTTTGATCAACTGTAATTTCAAAACCAGCAATGATTTGAAGACTATGGGTCTTTCAAGTCTTCTAGCACTATGCAATACTTGATGGTTCAGAGGAAGATGTAAATATCCCCATGATGCACTTGGGTGAATTGAGCAACTTTGTATAGGGGGTGGGTGGAAATACTGCAGAACTGTTTGTTTAGTATGAGAGAGGTTCACCACATATACGTGTTAGATTATTTTCAAGCATCCAGATGCCTCTGCTGGCGAGTTATGCTGCTTGCCAGCTGTTAGAAATAATCCCTGAAAAATTAATTATAGCTGTTTCACCCATCTCTTCCCTCCCAAATGTGTGAAGAGCAAAAACTAATTGTCAGTGAAATATTTCCATTTCTCTGGGAATTCCATCCTGACCACTGGCAAGTTATCTGTTTATGCCCTGAAGCATGAGATGTAATTACCTACAAATGTAATTTTTGGTTATAAAAATCACCTTGTCCTTTCTTAAATCCAGACACAACATTTGACCCTATGAGTCAAAAGCAGCAAGAAAAAAAATATTTAACTAGGCTATTTTTAAATAAAAAATATTTAAGCAGCTGGTGTATAGTCATATTTTTTTATTTTTGAAAAAAAAGTTCTTTAATTAAAGCCAGCTGAAGATAGTAGAATAGTTTTTGATTTAAGGATCTCTGAATTTGGTGTTTGTTAACGATTCACATTTTCTAAGATTGTCCTACACAGAGCTGATTGAATAACTGATTTTTCAATTCAGTGGCTGAGCTAAAACAATTCTTTAAAAAAAAAAGTTCAAACCAAAACGGATTATTTTTCCTTGCCAAAATGAAAAAAAAAAATCATTTGGGGTCAAATGAAATATTTCCTTGGACCTGAAATGAAATTTGTTGCGTTTGATACCTGTGTTTCAAAATGAAACATGGTTTCAAAATGAAAAGTCAAAACATTTCAAAATGGATGAAACCACCCATTTCAGTGTTTTTTGGAAATTTAAGAATTTTTTTTTTTTGGCTGAAGCTGTTCACTGATTTCACCCCAAATTTGTGAATAGTTTTGGTGCCCCAGAGACTGCATATTTTGGCAAATTTAGTAGTCACCAAAAAAAAATAAAATAAAGATGCCCAGCTAAACCTTCATTGCAGGAGTGTCTTACCTGTAACTCTGATGCTGAATTGGAATCCCCGTCTCACGAGTCCCATTTTGGGGGTGGGATGAGGAACTCAGATAAAGGAAAGTCAAGCCCAAACTGGTCACTAAAAACCAAAGCTTCTCCTGGGCATTTCAAGCTTCGACAACAAAAAAAGAAAGTTGAGGAGTTTTTGTTTTAAACACTGAAGTTAATTATTTGGGAAAGGGGACAGATTGATTTCCTCTGCAACCAAAGTTCTCCATTTTCTCCACAGAAGAGGGATTGCACAGACAATGGCAGTTCACACTTCCTCCTTCACCAATCTACCTCAGACCTGTTCTGGGGCGCGGAGGAAACCATCTGTATGGATGGTGGAGTTCAGGTTCCATGGCCTACTCAGTGTTTTGCTCTCTCTGTTGAGACTGCCAATTATGTTACCAGTTATGGTGGACTTTTTGTGATCTCTGCCTGCTAGGAACTGGCCTGAGACAAACTTATTGTGCAAAGGCCACCAAGTGCTAAGGACTGTTGGTTGTTTGCTATCGACCTGCACGAGCTCTGAACCAGTGGTCTAGAGAGGGCAGCCCCATAATCCAGTATTCATTACCTTGATTTATCCCGTCTTCTAACTTTCTCCACCACGTATTGTTATAATCCTCCGCAGTTAGGGTTTTATAATGAAAGTGCTTAGAGAACCTTCATCAGAATGAAGGTCAGAGGCCTTATTCGAATTACAGGTATATGACACCAGGAGCCAAATTCATCCCTGGTGTATTTACATTGAGGCCAATGGAGTTTTATTTTGCCCTACTTACCACGTTACTAGATGCCCGATTAATGTGAGGCTCCATACCCAACTCACGGGGTGGGGGCGGGAGGACAAAGATCTGCACTAGGAACTAGCACAGGCAAATCACTCCTTTGCCCCCTGAAAAGGGACAGAAAATAAAAGGAATGATGTTTGGGTGCCTGTCGAACACGTACAATATAATCAGCTGCTGTGAAGAGCACTTGGGGCTGGCAGAATATTAGTGCTGATAGGGCCTCTAATCCTAGGATTAATCTGGGGAACTCGGCTAAGTGTAAAGAAGAGAAACAGAACATCAAATGCACTGGAATGAAAATTTCAGCTTTATCCTGCAGTCTCCGAGACAAACAACTCCAACTTTGTGCTTCAAAGAAAAACAATAACCAACTGCATTAAATAGAATACATCTCTCTGTGCTTGTGAGCATATGTGAGAGAGACAGAATGTTGTTATGGGCGCTGTTTGTTTAAACCTTTCCGCAGCAGGAGCGGGCAGGGTAAATACACAGGCTGATTCATTAGTGCTCCTGACCATCTGCTCCTCAGAGCTTGGAGCTGAGGCTGAGCTCCGACTCCACAGGTCGGGTCAGAACGGGGTTTGACAGCAGTGAGGTTAGAGATTTACACATCTCCTGTGGCTGTTGGGTGTCAATCTTCTCAGTGATTGACAGGTTGCTTGCGGGGGCGAGAGGAAAGAGGACTAAAAGACACCCATGGTTCATCAGAGCACTGCTTGATACAGTAGAATGTGCTTTTGTAATGTCTGCTGCTCCTTGTGGCACTAATTGCAGGAAATCCAGTAATCAGGTGCAAGTGAATAATGTCTACAGTTGCCTTTGCAGAATCTGAATAAAATTTGATCCTAACTTAAGCACTTTGTTGCTGTCCTAGGCAAAACAGGGACTTTGTAGACTAATCAGCTAATCTTTAAGATGGAAATCAAAGGCAGGGTCATATGGCACCCTACTAGAAGCATAAGGAGCTCTCAATTGTGTCATAAGGTCCTTAAGACACCTGAAGTGCAATCAGGATGGGCTAGTGGTGTTAAGGGGGGAGGACTGCAACCTGGTAGGAGTGGGGGTGAATGCAGTTAGCTGCAGTTATCTAGCTACCAATATCCACAGGAGGAAATTGCATACAGATTTCCAACTGTGTCCACCTCTGAAATTGCCCCAAATTGAAAAAACTTGAAGGCCACAGAAATTCTAATTCCTCTCAGTGATATTTTTCCTACAAAACACAAGTGTCTCCTATCGAAACTTCCAGATGTGTCCCTGATAAACCAAGAATCTTAGATTATTTTAGCTAAGAATCAATAAAAAGTCCCTTTGCAACTTGCTTTTATTAGTCCCTGTTTTAATTCAGAATATTGTCCTTACCTGCTTCCATAAACGGGCTCTGATCCTAATCCTTGTGTGTGTCAAATTTGCCCACTACTGTCAGTTGTCACTAGCCTTCACTACTCTTTTCCTCTGGGCTTGATCCTGAGAGGTGGCAAGCACCCACAATTCCCATTAGCTTCAGTGGGAATGATGGGTGCCGAGCACCTCATGGAATCAGGCCCTAATACGGAAACACTGCCAAACCTCTTCTTTTCTTGCCGTCAGTCTTTTGTCACTTTACCTATGGCCCGATCGTGTTCACTTTGAAATCAATTGGAGTTTTGCCACTGATTTCCAAAGGAGCAAAGTCAGACTTTTAGTCAGGTTCCTTCTAAACCTGCAGTTGATATCAGCCACAGTAGGTGTGACTGAAATGCCTTTCATCCTAGTCCCTCTATACCACAGCTGTTTGCAGTACTTGCAACGAAATCTGAAAACCCTCCAAAAATCTGAGGTTCTTGCTTTGTGTGTGTTGGTGTTGTAACACAGGTCTAGATTGGGGTGGGGGGAAATCTACAGAACACTGAGTTTTGTTTTATTATTTGTCAAACAAATGCATTTTCATTTAGAAATTGTCCTATTTAAGAAAATCTTCCATTTTTAAAATTCAAAACTTTATTTCAAGGACCAATTTTAGTATCAAAATTGATATTTTGTCTTGAGGCAAAATCTTCCATTTGTATTAGTCACATTTCTTTACTATTATAGTACTTATTTTGTGAAAAGCAAAATTTGTGCCCTCTTAAAATGGCTGTGTTGACAATAAACCTAGCAATCTGACCCAGGAAGCAATTACATTACACCTGCATGGGGTTCCATCGACTCCAGTCACATTGTGTGTGCAGGCACAAGGGCCCAAGCAAATCAGATTGCAAGAACAGGACCATAATTAATATTTTGGATGAAATTTCACAATAAAAATGGGGTGACACTAATATTTGTATTTTTCACAGCCCAGCTCAGAATGTATTTGATTTTTTTTTTTTTAAATATAGTATTTTTCCCCAACTAGGCTGTTAGTGGTTTTCTGTTCTGTTTTTTTCCTGGCATGGAGATCCACAGAGGGCTACATTTGTATTTTTGTGCGGCTTTCATCGTTCATAACAAATGTCTAGCTTATTTAAAGCATTCAACATCTTAACAATAAATAAAGTAATTTCATCTACAAAAATTATATATATATTATATATATATATACACACACACACACACACACACACACACTTTGTGCTATAATACACAAGTGGTTTATCTGGTAGAAAAGCAAACAACTTCCCATCTTCATTAAGGGCCAAATTCTGCTCCTATTAAAGTCAATTGCAAAATTTCCACTGACTTTACTGGGAGCAGGAGCAGGCCCTAAAAACTAACTGGTTTTATAGAGTTGTAGGGCTCTCTCATTTTGCATCCAGATTTTTTTTTTATACCTTCCATCTCTCTTCACCCCAGTTGAATAACCAGTCCAGCTCCAGTGTCTTGTATTTATATTCTTTTGTATTGCCAGACTTTAATCTCTTTTTTCTCAGCTAGCCTCTCAATAAACCTGTAACTGGTTCTCTGACCTCCATGCCCTTACTCCTCTTGGTATTTCAGTACCTAAGCAGTTTCGTGTCTGATGCACAAGATCATCTGCCTATCGCTCACTAACTTGGATCATGTTCCCTCTTGATAGGTATGGTCTGAGGACTCAATTCTGCAAGGTGTTAGGCACCATCAACTCTAGTGCACTAAGCACCACTTAAGAGTTTCTCAGCACCTTGCAGGATCAGATTGTAAGTGATGTTTTCAGCTCCAGGGCATAATTTTTAGAGATGGATCCCAAATCCAAACTCTGGAACCAAACACCCTTACATTTGGGGTAAATATTTATCAGGCTTTGAACATTGCAGCAGGCTCCATCTCTATACTGGGCTGAAGCAAAACCTTGAATCTGAACTCACCTGGACTTTGAGGAGGTTCAGATCTGGATTTGAACAGTCACCGTAACCCATTTCTAGACAGTTCATGCTCTCAAGCAGATCTTCCAGATATAATAGCACAAGAGTGCCTCTAATTGGTCATTATAAAACCTGTACTCAGATTAGGCTATTGGAGTTTGCTCGGCCACCTTGGGGTGTGGTCTCACCAGCTAAACAGGGGTGGTATCATATCATTACACAACAGAAAAAATAGTGACCAAAATACAGCATACAAAATAATAGGAAAATGGAAACATCAGATTGCCATGAGAATAATCAAGCAGCCATGAATGGTAGCATGTGACTTAAAAAAAAAAGTCAAATCAGCTCATGTAAGCCTTTTATAATGAAAGTGTAAATATCTTGAATCCTCAAAATAATCTACCTAGGGTCTCCCTGCATGCATGAGGGAACAGATACTGAAATAATACCTGGAATTGTTTCAATGGCACTTTTTAAATGATCTTCTCAGAACCAACACAGGAGCTAAAGGCTAGCCATCTGCTTCTGCTCTCCCCCTCCTCCATACGGAGCTGCAATCCACCTACCATTTGGAAATTTATTGAGTATCTCAAGAGACAGAACATCTTAATGAGCTTTAAAAAAACAACAACAAAGTTCATTGTAGGAGAGGAAGGGAGAGAGTCACTACCTTTGTGACTTGCTTGATGACTATTGTGAGGTTGTACCCAACTGTATGAGTGACTCACTACTGGAGTGCCCCTCTCATGGCTGGGCCTGGCATAGACGTTCTCCCCTCTCTAGCAGCCCATGCAGACAGTTGCTGTAGCCCTGTGATGGTCCACCTATTTTCATGACTCAGCCCTCCAGCCAGGTTGCATTTTAGTCCAACCCTTCCAGTTTAATAGAAAATCCAACAGAAATAATTGTCCAATCCCTCCATCCAGTCTGCCACCATCAATCCTGGGTCCAGTGGTCCCTATGCCCTTTTCTCAGGGCCCTCAAAAATGCTTGTCCCCTTACATCAGGGACTTCACACCACCTTCCCCAGTGGCTGGTAGGAGAACCCAGGCCTGCTCTTTTCACTGGGTTCCAGTCCAAGACCCTAAGACTAGCAGTCAAAGCTCACTCCACCAAACTGCTTGCTGCCACATCTTTTTCCCCTGCTAAGCCTTTCCTTGGGCTCTCTTCCCCCTGCAAGAATCATCTTGTGCCTTCTATACCCCTTCCTACCCTACTACCAGAAGAGTGACTACAGAGTTCCTCCCCCCCTGCAGCTCCCTTCTTTTTTAAACTTCCTCTGTTTGCATCACCCAGCCCCTTCCCAGCTGGGTTTCATCATTAATTAGGCCTGACCCACCCTCCAGGTGCAACCAGGTGGACTCAATTGGCCTCTCCAGCCCACATTAACCCTTCCATCACCTGTGTGGGGTAAGCACCCCATCACCCCAACCTCCATCTTCTCGCATGTTCACTTTTCTTTAAACTATGTCTGCACGTGTCCTGTTACAGCATTTAATGTGCAATTAATAAACCTTATTGTATCTTCCACAGCTAGACTGGGCCCTGCACTGGGTACTCATTATGGGGCATAAAGTGAAATATGGACATCCTTCACACCCCTGCGTGGGCTATGCAGACTTTGGGTTCAGATGTATAGGAGTAAGCAGGCTACGCATCCGCTACTCCCCTCCCTTCAGAACAGGTGTGTGGGACGTGGGTAGAGTCTTGCTCCTCTTCCTCCTTCCCTAAACACACCAGCCCACACCTGAGTCAGTGAGATGGGCATCCTAATTTGCTGCTATCCTTATCCCAGCAGTAAATTGCTGCCCCCTAGAAGAAGGGGGAAGCAGGAGGAGAATAGTGCCTGTCAGAGGCACCTTTCTTTCCTTGCAGTGCTCCTGGGGCAAGACTGTTGTGTGTCACCCCATACAAAATGCTTATACCATGTATGTTTCTGTTTTGCAGTGATTTCATCGGTGCTGTTTTTGCATATTGTGTTTTCTCTTGCATTGTCCATATCCCTTGTTATGTTTTGACTCTGATGTTCTTTCCCCATGATGTTTGTCCCCTGTGTGAACCTGCCTGGTCACTACTAGAAAAGAAGCCTCTCCAGGGAAAACCCAGAGGAAAGTGAGCCTCTGAGGCCTAGTCTACACTGAAAGGTTTGCTAGTAAAGCTACAGAAAACCTTTTCAGTGCCGATGCAGCTTTATGGGCAAAAGAGGGCTTTTGTCAACATTGTTTACAGAGATTCCCTGAATGAAATAAACCATGCTAGCAAAATCTTTTTTCTTTTTTTTTAAACCAGTATAATTTGTGTCTGCAGTAGGCATTTGCTAGCATAGAAATGTTAAAACAAACAACAGCCCTAAAGGATATTAGGAAACAGACAAAAGTTTCTAGTGTAGACCTTGCCTTAGTGGCATTTTTCCCACTTATATGGCTTACCCTTGTGTTAAGAGGTGCTTTGCTGCTATTTGTGCCATCTTTCAGATGAGAGGCAAAACCAAGGTACCAGGACTATTACCTGTTTGTTTGTCCCAGTAAAATAAATTAGCTGTCTTAGACTTAAAGGCCAGAAGGGACCATCGGGATCATCTAGTCTGACCTCCTGCATATTGAGGTTCTGTGGCCTGCACCTACCCTCTTCTGTAATAGACTCATAACCTCTGGCTGAGTTACTGAAGTCCCCAAATCATGATTTAAACCTTCAAGTTACAGAGAATCCACCATTTACTCTACTTTAAACCAGCAAGTGTCCTGGTTTCATGATGATGAAGTTTTGAGCGTACTGCAGCAGAACAATGACCCAATGCTAAATTTCTCCTACAGTTTCAATTGGATATGGGTTTCTTCATTTTCCATCAGCCACTTTCATATAGTGCTGCTGTGTATTAGTAAATAACTCCTACAATCCATCCAATAGGTGCCTGCATTTCAGTAATGAATGCAAGTAATCCCTCATTATAGGGAGTTGGATGATTGTGCTATATTATATCTTAAATTATATACCAGTATTCTATAAATATATATAGATATACACATACACCCCCCCCACAATGGAACATAAGCCTTACCATATGGGATCAGGCCCCTGTTCCATCCAACCTACTAGTGGCCAATGTATTTTTTTCCTTCAAAGGAAGATGGGGAAAACTATCACAAAACACTTGGCCAATTGTGCAGTGCTCTAAATTCGTACCTGACCTCTGCAAGTGAGTCTGAAGCATAGCATTGATTCACCTTATTCCATTTGCATAGATGCAAGTGTAGTTAAAAGGCAAGAAAATTACCCAGCACCTTTTGTTTTAAAGATTAGCTGAAGTGTCGATTTAATATCAAATGTCCTTTTACCAGGAGAAGAGTTTGTTAATCTGATAATTTTGCTCTAATTACTACTGTCCTTCTGTGGTTCCAGAGGCTTCTGTTTCTTTACACACAACTGGATCAAACCAATATTACTAAAGTTACAAAGTCAAGCACTCAAACGTTAAGAAATGCCAGAATTAAGGTTGCTTGTGCAATGTGAATTCAATTCCCTTGGGCACGTGCATTATGACACAGTCTTTAATTACAGACAGCCTTAATTCTGGCATTTCCTAACTTTTGAGTGCAACCTTAATAATGTTCCTTTCTTGTAGGTTGTGTGAGAGATTTCCTATATTTTTGAAGACAAACTGAATAAACAAATTCCATCACGTGACATCACTGACACCCACACAGTTCATCAGCAGGGCTGGAACCTTTCGTTCCACTGCACAGAGCGTTGCCACTTGACTTAATGGAGTCAGTGCTAGCAATAGGGGATTCTCATCCACTCTGTGGGCCAGCCCGGCAGGGGGATGAAACACACGCTTTGCCAGTGAGTTTCAGAGATAGCTGCTGACAGCAGAGGAATGTTGGGTTTCCTCCCTGGCTCTGGAAGGGAATGTGCTCTAGTGGGCATAGACCTCAGTGCCTGCCCATTCCCACCCACGCTTGACCCTTTCTGGCTCCATCCCCTCCATTTTGTTCCTGTCACAGTCCTGTCTCTTCCCAACCTCTGGCTCCTTGTCTCAGTCCCAGTCTCCTTGCCCAGCCAGTCCTATGCTCTCTCTCCAGTTTTATGTCTAAATTCCAATCTTCCCTCTCCCCTCTCTACCCAGTTCCAGTCTTCCTGCCCTGTCAGTCCAAGTTCCCCTTTCCTGGCTCCTCATCTGGTATGTCTCTCCCCTCCTCCGGTCTTGGTCTCATCCAGTCTCAATCATGGGCAAAACACCCACCTTTTCTCTTAGCCTTATCTTGAAAATGGCTGAACCATTTTGTCTGAAATTTTCCCAAAATTTCAGCCTGAGAGATACCCAGCATATCAAATTTCATCCTGAAGGGTTAAAATTTGGCAATGTTATAGGAAACTGGAAACAGGATGTTTGTCATGGGACGTGTGGGCAGCTTGAATAATAGTTGGCACTACCAGCCCCACCTTTAACAACACTAAGGCTCGCCTTCTTCTCTTATTATTGTTCATCTTCCAGGAGAACCCATACCTGTGCAGTGATGAGTGTGACGCTTCCACCCCTGACCTGGCCCACCCACCAAAGCTGATGTTCGACAAAGAGGATGAAGGGCTGGCCACCTACTGGCAGAGCATGACCTGGAGCCGCTACCCAGAACCCCTGCTGGCTAACATCACACTTTCCTGGAACAAGAGCATAGAGCTGACAGATGACATTGTGGTGACCTTCGAGTACGGACGCCCCACCATCATGATGCTGGAGAAGTCCCTGGACAATGGGAGGACTTGGCACCCATACCAGTACTATGCGGATGACTGCATGGAAGCCTTTGGCATGCCAGCCCGGCGGGTCAGAGACCTCTCTACTACCAGTGCCAACAGGATCATCTGCACAGAGGAGTACTCCCGCTGGGCAGGCTCCAAGAAGGAGAAGAACGTGCGGTTGGAGGTGAGGGATCGCTTTGCCATTTTCGCTGGCCAGGACCTCAGGAACATGGACAACCTGTACACCAGGCTGGAGAGCGCCAAGGGCTTGAAGGACTTCTTCACCATGACTGACCTGCGGATGAGGTTGCTAAGACCGGCACTTGGGGGCACCTACGTGCAGAGGGAGAACTTGTACAAATACTTCTATGCTGTCTCCAACATTGAAGTCACCGGCAGGTAACAGTTACTATATCCATGTTTGTCTCTCTTCTTGGAGGGATGGGGAAGGGGACCTAGTGTTAATATCAGAAAGAACCCAACTATATGCGTTTGTCAACCCATCAGATCATCAACTCAGTATTTCTCCCCTTCCTCACCACTCTCCCAATTCAAGACAATATCAACATTCGAGCAGATGGGTGGCATGTCCCCTCACGGGATTACAAATGAGCCTCCTGAAGGGACTGTGAGAGTCTGCCATGAAGAATTGCTGAGTCCCCACACTCAAACACAATAGCCAATCTAGCAGCAAGAGCAGGAGATTAAAGAGTTGGGAAGTGGGTGTTCTGAGTTCTATTCCCAGCTCTGCCACAGACTTGCTCTTTGTCCTGGGCCAAGTCACTCAGCTCCCCTGTATCTCCACTGCCCCCCACCAATAAAATGGGGGTATTAATACCTATATTATTAGAGTGTTTTGAGGTTTTATTAATGTTATAAAACACTTTGAAATGAAAAGCAGCATAGAAGTACAGGAGGCTCTCTGGTATGTAAACATAGACTTTCCTTCACTCCAACCAGAGGGATGGCGTAATATATGTCAAAAAGTTGATCATCTTCACCCTGGAGCAAGGGATGCCTCTGAATATTGGGTAAGTTTGAGTTAGGTCAACAGCTTCCTCGAGCCCCTTCACTGATCTCCCTTCTTGCTAGCACTGCTGCTCTTCTGCCCATCAAACTATCTGACCCCCAAACCCATTTAGCAGCGCAGTCTATCAGGTAGCATAGTAGATTGTTGGGAAAGGCCAAACACCCACTCAGATGTGACCCGAGATTTAACTGTGTTAAAGGGATCACAAATAAGAGATTCATCTCCCGGGCTAGAGGGCTGGAATAGCATCCACTGAGAAACTACTTTGCCCTGCTGCTATATGCACACAAGTCTTCCAGTAACACCTCAGTCCTGCCCTTCATTAACCACGGCTATTATAGTCCCGAGCACTGACACAGCTCTGCCAATTCACCTCAGTCCTGACACCTACTCCGCTGCTATTCCAGCCCTTTAACACAGGATGACAGTCTCTGCCCTGAAAACCTTTCTAAGGTTGTCTAAGATGATGAGTGATATATGAAGGCTGGTGGAGAGGGATACTAGGCTCCAATCACTGAACTCCATTTCATTTATGATGCACGTCAAGATTTGAACCTGGCTCTTCAGGCTCTACCCCACTGAGCCCCACACCCCAGGCTGTCAGTGTTTTAGTCACAAGAGGTCTTTGTGAAGTTTTATCCCACTGGCAATTTTGTTGTTTCCCTTGGTTTCAATGCTTATTTCTCTGTGCAATGCCATATGTTACGTTATGACATCAACTGAAAAAGCAAAGTAAGGTGGAAAAGTGCCGAGCTGGCTAATTTCCCATCCAGCTTGTGTGAGACTTGCAAGCAGGAGGGAAAAATTCCCACCCAACTAGCAAGGCTCTCAACGATCACCAGAGTGACAGAAGAGCATCTTGTATCATTTCCAAACTGCTTGCTGCTAAGACTTGCAAGTAGAAATGTTTGGGAGGTGCCACCGTGGTTGGGTTTTCTGAATTCATGCCCAGAAAAAGGAAACCGTGCAAAGAAATGAAAGGGTCCCTCTCTTTCGGAGTGGGGGACAGGGTGATGCAGGGAGCACAGTGCGTGCACTGTATTAGGGGAGAAGTTTGGTTCCCAGGTTCATAGCTGCCCTAATTCAGCAATGGGCTGCCAGTTTATTAGCAGGGGCTCCCACAAAAGTTTTCCCCTTTAGCTGCCAATGCAGCCAAGTAACCACATACGTTTCTGCTCACAGGGAGCAACTGTGAGGGGCTGGGGAACCCATGTGTTTGTTTTTCCCTTTAAACAAAGATACATTCTCAGAACTATAACCCAGGACACAGGCAGCATCACCTGGGGCAGACTTTGAGCTGTCCTTGCTGGGCACAATCTGTTCTGTTCCAAAGGCAAAATAAATAAGTAAAAATCTGCCTTTCAGAAGTATTATTCTGAGCCTCTGGCAGGGATGACTGAGCAGTGTCCAGTGAGTGGGTGAGTCCATCAGATACAGGAAGTCACCCCAACTTTCCCTTCTGTTTGATGGTGGAATTTTAACCAGGGAGCTCCCCATCTGGGTGTCACATCCCTGCCCTTCCCTCTGCATTAGCAGATTTCCCTGTGGGAGAGCATGCCCTGCTCTCCTCCATGTCAGGCTTGTGGTGTAGAACGCATAGGCAGTTTGAAACATGTGGGGAGGAGGGAAAAGAACAGAGCAAGAGAGAGAAGAAACAAAGGGACAGGGCAAGAGGGTGAAAAGTGGGAAGCTGAGTGACGAGAGGAGATGAGGAAGGTGCCTAGACCCTCTTTTCTTTTCCTTGCCCTTATTTTCCTCACAGAAAACAGTGAACACCTTTACTTTCCGCTCCATCTCCTGCCAGTATCTCCCTTTCCTCCTTCAGCCCACTTGGGGGTCCACTTCTCACAGGGTGCGCTCGCTGAAAGCTTGGTGTGGAAGCAGCCGGTGTGGTTACTGACAGCAGTGGCAAAGCCATGGTAATCAATTCACAGCTCCAGTAAGCACACTTTGAATGACTGTGTTGGCATGACAGTTGTAGGTGGTGTATCAATTTATTAGGTTTGGTTGGACTGTGGGGCCATGACAAGGTTGGAAGGGGTCTCATCTCTGAAAGGGGTAAATTAGGATCAAATACTTGGTGCCTTTGCATAATGACCTTTGGGTTTCAAAAATGTACAAAGTTTGTACCTGTTGTGTGGGCAAACCCAAGATCTAGTATTATTTATACAGCACCGTCAGTGTACGTAGTCCAACCAAAATGATCCTGCCCCATGGAGCTTACAATCCAGTTGAGATTTGCCTACTGTCCAATTATTCATCATAAGAAATGCTATAACCAAACACAGTGTATTTTACAAACATTAACTATCTAAGCCTCATAAACACCTCTTTGAGGCAGGCAAGGATTAGTAGCCCCATTTTACAGAGGTGGAGACCCAACTAGAGAAGTCATGCGACCTGCCCAGGGTCACAGAGGAAGTTGGTGTCACAGCTGAGATTAGAACTCAGGAGTCCCTTGCTCCCACTTCCATACTCCGGCCACTTCTTTTTTCCCCTTGAAGACCCAAACAGCCTGGATCGAGCCCCTCTGGATGACTAGTAAGGCTGAGGAGTAACTGTGACTGCATGGGGCACTTCAAGGACAAAGGGCAGCTTGTCACAAATGTCCTGAGAGGTTCCAGCATTTTACTCAGGTGAGCAGGACTGAGTGCAAATGCTTCGGGAGTGATGTGTTTTTGTGAACCCTGAGCCATCCTGCAATCATTGAGCAGTGTAGTGTAGGGGACATCAAAGATATGCTCTGAGTAGGGCTCAGAGTAAAGCAGAAGGGGCTGGACTCCCCTCCCCACCCATTGTACTTGTTAAAATAAAGTAATTGGTATATAATATAAATATGCTGGAGCTTTTTTCACATTCAGTGGAATTGCTATAGCTGTTGAGACTTTTTCCTTCTCTTGTGCACTGCACTGGGTACTTCATTTGATATTTGCCCCTCCTTTCTGGGCTGCATAGCGTTCTCCATTGTGATATTTTTCATTCTCTCTGTTATTAAGAGGAAAGTAAATGAGACCTTCACAGCACGGAAGGTTTAAAACAAAATCCCAGCCCTTGTGTGGGGTTCCACTTACTCAATATTTGCCATTCAAGCTTCGGCTTCTGAGCGAGGTGCCTCAGCAGCTAAAGCCAGCTCTGACCCCAAACTTAATGAGATTAACTTTTGATTTATTTATTTGTTCTTTCCTCCAACAAGTAGAAGCCGCAGTGGGTTGTGTAATGCGTCTCTAGGGCTCACAGGGAAGGGGAGGGCAAAGAGGAGGGAGGGTTAGACTACAAATGACCAGTGGAAACTACAGCACTATTTTAAGTAGGGGGACAATTATGGGTGGTTTTGTTTTTGCTTTTTAAGTGTCTGAAGAGCTACCTCCTGCCAGAGCTGGCAGGCTGCCCATGCCTGCTGCAGAACAGTGGCATCTCTGCTCCCCTGGTCCCTCCACTCACCTCCAGTTAACATTTCAGCTGTGTAGGGTGACTTCACAAGCACACTGGCTTGGGTGCTTTCTGAGTACTCTGAGTTTTCCCTGGGCTGAAATCGGAACTGTTTACGCAGCCTCTTCTCCGCTCCCAGACTTTAGGCCTGCTGATAAAATGAGACCCAGCTTTCAGCTACCCTTGCTCTCCCCTTGTTCATGCTAGTAATCACTCTGTCCTTTCCCCAAGAGGACAGGCCCTTTGTGGGTCAGATTGAGGGCGGAGAGGTAGAGGTGTCCCTCAGTCTGGCTTGCCCACAGCTGCCAGCTCTGCAACTGAAATGCCAAGAGGGTGGTGGGAGGAATTCTTGCCTGTTGGAGAGGAGCCATGGGTGCGTGGGAGGGAGTCTTCATCTGAATTGACTCCCTCCCCGCTAGTCCTGTGATTACTTCAGTTCCAGCCTGCAGGTTTTCACTGGAAACTAATCTAATACTGACTGTAAGTGAAGCTAATTAGGACGCAGGTATTTAAAACCAAATCAAACCCTGTGTACAGCTCAGCAAGGAAGGGTCACCAGGTGCAAGTACAGGGGAAAAAAATCAATGAGAGACTGATATAAACACTGCACTGGAAAGAGAGATGTAGCTAAGAATACCCAGGACTGCTTCAGTGGGCCAGAAGGAGGAGGGGAGGGTATTGAGTGATTCCAGGGCAAGGGAATGAATCGCTGTGTGCAGAAAGGTGCAAGTGCATAGATAAGATGGTGTATAATGTTGAGGATCAGGAAGGGAGATTACAAAGGAAGAGGGAGACTATAATTACAAAGAAACAAACATTTTAAAAACCAGAAGGAAAAAAACTTACCTGCAATATGTGGGATCCAGTGACCTACAGATCTGGACAGCCAGTTGGATGAAGGTGGAACACTGCATGCAAGGAACAGCAGTCTCTGTGGGTTGCTCCTCCATATTACAAATGGGAGCAGCTGCAGTGGGTATGGTTCTGAGGCATAGGTGGCTTTCTGGTGGGCAAAATTTAGGCACCTCTCTTTTAATTAATAGTCCATCACCAAGTTTCAGTTTGAGTGGCCCTCCGATCAGTTAAGTAAGACTGGCAACTTTGACTCCTCTTGCAGACTTCCAGCATCTTGGTATAAAGTGACTTCGTTTCTGATACTGATGAGATTGGAGTACATCGAGGTGGCTAGCCAGTTTCCAATTGGCTTTAACAGGCAGGAGAAGAATTTGATCATCACTTAAACAAAACCCTTTGTCACCAATACAGCGTATGCCTCAGTGGAGCTTTCATAGATTCAAAGGCCAGAAGGGACCATTGTGATTATCTAGTCTGCCCTCCTGTATCACACAGGCCAGAGAACTTCCCCACAGTAATTCCTACAGCAGATCTTTTAGAAAAACATCCCATCTTGATTTTAAAAATGGTCAGTGATGGAGACTCCACCACTGTTCCAATGGTCAATTACTCCCACTGTTAAAAATTTACACCTATGTACTTCTGTCACCTAGACTTAGCTCATGAATTCAGTGCAGTTTATCTAATTCCTCTGCAGAACAGTGTGTTCCTGTTACAGATACTGTGATGCTGTTGGATGGGCCACCCCAGAACCCGTAGTCCTGCTGGTAGGTTACACAAATCCTCCTTCGGTCAAAATGGCATTTCTGCAAGCTCCTGGGCTCTCCCAGCCAAACCTCCCATCCCCAGCTTCTCTAGAAGAAAAGTTATCACAGGAACCTGACAAAACTTCCTGGAACAAGAGCAGGGCAGAGCTTAAAAGGACTCAGACTAATGGAAGCTGTTGGCCTCATTCTCACATCCACATTCTGTAGGCCGCACTTTTCCGGGGACCATACGTACCCTGGAGGAGAATGTGGGGCAATCTATGGAAGCTCTGGGTAGGCTTGGAGGTCTCCATTTTGTGAGGGCTAAGTGTGGTGTTGGCTGGAGCAGACTATTGACTCTGCTATCCCCCCAAGCGCATACATACGCACACAGGCACCCTTCTCTGTCTGCACCTTCACGTCACACTAGCTCAGCTAGGTCTGTTTCTCAGTTCACGTCTGGCAGGTTATTTTTACTCTCTCGCTCTTCCTTGGTGTTCTTTTTCTTCTTCCATCCTGTCCCTATTGATCTGCTGAGTAACTGGAGATGCACAGACCTTAGGACAGGAATAGAAACGAGAAAGCGCTTGGCCTGCATGAGTGTGTGCCCGCGCATCAGTCGGGGTAGTGCGAGGGAGGGAAATGGAAAGACCTTTCCACACAGCTCTCTGTTCACAGCTTAGTTCTCTGCTCAGAACAGCAACCAACGCAGTTAACCATGTGAGATTAAATGAATGAGGCTCCTCGTCTCTTTTCCTGTGTGCAGAGTCACAGTGGGCTCGTCAGGCAGGTGAGATAGAAAAGGCCACACTCTACTCCTATCATGCAGCATCTCTTTGGAGTAATTTTCTCCTCTCTGGAATGTCAGGCACAGCAGCATTCACTAGGGCAAACTCCATCCCAGAGGGTTTAATGAGCAGTAATTGAAGTTAATGTGGCATAGCCAGGACACAGATTCAGTTATGAGAAATCAGATTTGAGAGAAGTGACTCAATTTCAGACTAATTAACAGATTCCTCTTTCTTCCTCTCTTCCCTGTTTTTTTTTTCCCTTTCTCTCTTTCGTTCTCTCTTTCTAGACCTAAGTAGTCCTCTGAGAAAATTGCAGAATGTGAGCTCAGAGATGTCATTTATATTACAAAATGCACATGTGAAATAGGCTTAGAGAATAATAATACCTCGGCTGCTAGGCCTTTGTCAGGCCAAGGATTAATTAATTAGAAGAGATGATTTTCAGTTTTGTAGGTTGTTTGTTTTAGATTCCCTGCCTCCCCCTTCACAATCTGTTTTCTTTCTGTGAAGGTTTTTTTGTTGGTGGTGGGTATTTTTTGGTTTAAATTTTCCACCTTCCAATGCTTTGGTTTGTAATTTTTTTCTCCGGTTGTTTCATGCTGCTGTGAGGTACACACACTTTTACACATGGATTCCCTACCAGGGTTGCCTTTCTTTCTGCTTGAATAAGAGCATAGAGTTTGCCATACCAGACCAAAACACTAGTCCACTATTCTGCCTCTCGCAGTGGCCAGTACCTGCAGCTTCAGACTCAAAGGAACATGACCCTCCCCAAACAGCCTCATAGTGCAGCTGGTTAATTGTCCACTGCTGGTCACATGCAGGGGGGTATTCTTTGCTGCCCTCCCAGTCATCCTGTACCGCAAAACATGACAGTTGGTGGTACTAGATAAAAAATCTTGCCAAAAGAAATACAGTTACCCCTCTGCTCAGCTGAGCTGCAGCCTCCTGATTCTGTCCCTTTGTATGGTGCAGTGGCCACAGCCCTTTGTGTTTTCATGTTTAGGACCCAGATTGGAATCTGGAAATCGGTACACGTGTGAAATGAGTTCTGTTTGGTCTCAGCCTGTATTTCAGTGCACGGAATTTCCTAACCCTCTGTCTATTTAGAAAGTTGTAGGAGAATCTCCACGTGTAGAAACATCGCTTGCTATCTTCAGTCATCTGACAGCTGCTACTGGGTTGTTTTAGAGGTGAGGTTCTTAGATTTTGATGAACAACTGACCAGCGATCAGACATGTTTTACTGAGGAATGAAGGGGGGTCTGGGAGCAGCATCTCCACCTGTTAGCAGCATGAAAAATACACATGGGTACAAGGCAAAATGTTGTAATACATTTTGGGTTTCCCTCTGAGGAGATGCTGCTACTGAGTACAAGGTTCCTACCACTCTTTCCCTGCATTGTTCTTGGAATTTCCAAGAGGTGTGGTATGTGTCACCCAAGTTAGGGGTGATTGGCACCCAATAAACTATGGTATCCTGGCTTTGAGGATTGCCAGTCAGCTAGGGAGAGTGTTCCGATGATGCAATATTCCATTGGCTGAGTGTGTTCTCTCTCGCTGCAGGAGGATTATATGGATGGAGTTTCTTTGGAAATGGTCTGAACTGGAATTAACTAATTTAAGAGACATCTTGCTCCAGGCCGTATAGTTAAATTAAGTTATTAACTCACATCAGCTGTTTGCTTATATTTCCCCAAGACTCTTAAATGCTATTACTGTAATTGCTGCAAAATGGAGGAGAGTCCTTGCAGGCTTGCAGTAAGGGGGGGCGAGAGTGGGAGACACAGAACGCTCCCCCTTTGTCCAAGCACTAGTGACATTTCATCAATGCCAGCTGAGAGATGCCCAAGGTCCTATTACCTGCCTCTGGCTTTGTTTTGTGGAGCCTTCTTTCCTTTTGTTGCCGAGTTGTGTCCGGTCCTGAGCAAATAATAGAATTTCATCGATAGACTGAGGAGGTGATGTATGTTAAAGTACTTAATATAAAGAGACTTCTACCGGAGCCCAAATTAAATTTGGCCAATGAACTCAATTGCAGGCATTATTGCGTTCCAGGAGAAAGTCCAGAGAGCATTTATACACATTACTCTGCAAATATTTATGTTAGTATATCCGTGGTACATCCTTTTCACCCTTCTTCCTCGTCTGCCCCCAATCCCCTACCTCAGAAGGTTTTTAAAAAGACTGCTCTTCATGTAAATAATGATAAGGGGAAATCCTTTCCAAAGTTCAGCAGTATTTTGACTGCTGCTGAGTAGCAATTTATTTAAAATGACTTGCTGCACCCAATGGAGTGGCTATCCATTATGCTAATCATCTTGGCATCTTTTAGATGGTCTTCTCTTGATAACCCAACTTCAAATGAATTTCTAAGGGCGGCACAAATAGTTTTCTTTTCCCTCAAGGGTTCCAGTAGAATTCACCAGTCCATAACAACTCTGTGTTGCTAGGAATCTCTGTGGAGAGTATTGCTTATGGAGGCTGGGAGGAGAAAAGCATCTCGGGGGATGAGTTTAATCGGTATGGTGCTTTGCTCTGTCAGGCACTGTACAGTGGATGCATTATGTGAAGTGTCCTGCACATTGAGGCAGCGTGACACATATCTTGTTCCACACGATGAGGATCCAGGACATTAATCTGCCTTATGCAAAGCTGCCAAGTTCAGACTGGGATTTGAATATCCCAACAGTGTAGCCTGTATTCAGACCTGGAGTGGTGGTTTGAAGCTGAAATGGGGACATTCAGATCTGGACATTCAGATCTGGATTTCCCCAGGGTTCAGAGGTGGCAGCGTTGGGGATTCGGATCCCATGTAATCCCATGTAATTCAGGCCCATCTCTAGTCATATGATCATAGAATCATAGAATATCAGGGTTGGAAGGGACCTCAGGAGGTCATCTAGTCCAACCCCCTGCTCAAAGCAGGACCAATCCCCAATTAAATCATCGCAGCCAGGGCTTTGTCAAGCCTGACCTTAAAAACTTCTAAGGAAGGAGATTCTACCACCTCCCTAGGTAACGCATTCCAGTGTTTCACCACCCTCCTAGTGAAAAAGATTTTCCTAATATCCAACCTAAACCTCCCCCACTGCAACTTGAGACCATTACTCCTTGTCCTGTCCTCTTCTACCACTGAGAATAGCCTAGAACCATCCTCTTTGGAACCACCCCTCAGGTAGTTGAAAGCAGCTATCAAATCCCCCCTGATTCTTCTCTTCTGCAGACTAAACAATCCCAGCTCCCTCAGCCTCTCCTCATAAGTCATGTGTTCCAGACCCCACTATAAGATCAAATAGCAGGATGTGAACCTCATGCTGAAGCCATCGGACGTTGCCATGACAAGTGTCTTCTGCACCTTGAGATTACTTGGGCTGATTTACCACGTGATGTTTTCCCACGTCACAATCTGGAACAGTGAGAAACCCAGACTAGGTTATTTTTTCCAGGAATTTGAATCCAAATAGAAAAAAACTCTTCTTTCTGGGAAAGCAGGGAGCCACCTACATTCTGTATTCACTGGGCACTATTTCACTAGCTTCTGGGTGCACAGATGGAGCACAAAGAGTCCCAGTGCAATGGCCATTGTATGTTGTATTTGCAGACTTGCTGTGAGGTCAGTGAAATAGTTGCTTCATGCTTTGCTGATCTGCCAGAACAGTTGCAGAGAATTAGGTAGAAACAGGGTTAATCGTCCAAGAGCTGCCTAAGTGCTGTGTGTAAGCACAGGCGGTGGATGACAATAGCGGGAAGGGAGGAAAATAGTTATTCATGTATTCATGAGAGCCAAGATTAGTTGAAAGAGGGACTTTCTCAGGGACAGAAAGGAAAGAGCTCCCTTCAAACACATGGTCCCGTGAGACTCATTAAAGGTTCATCAGTTACAGTGAGCAAACAATTCAGTGGAAAGTCATCGTAATCCATCCTTTGGATGGCAGACAATAACAGCTTTCCACACCTGTGCTGAGTTTTCCCGATGCCAGCTGTGATAAGCAGGGTGGAAGCAGGGATTTTAATTTGGAGCAATTCCATTGCTGAGCTCCAGGGTGAGTCTAGATGGTCTCTGACTGGGGATTAGGAAAGCTCTCCATCTCTAGCCTGAGACGCAATCTGCATTGCTAAGAAGATGGTGGCAAAGTTATCAGCTTTGAAGTATATGCTGGCCTTACTCTCAGTTGTGGAGAGAGGGCAGGTGATGGAGGAGGGAAGGGAGGACAGGTGGAGGTGGAGGAGAGACGTTGGTGGGTAGAGGTCATCTCCCACTGTAGAAATGGTGTGGAAGAAAGCACTGGAGGAACCCAGCTTCTCCCCTTCCACCACTCTCTTGTATGCCAGTCACAGGCCTGTCTGGAAATTCTGGATGCCTCGAGCTGCTTGTATGTGCAGTGTGTATGTCTGACTCAGACGGAGGGGGCTTGGGGCCAGGGCTCCTTCTTTAGTTTGGGGAAATTCTACTGCCTGTGTTACACAGGAAGTCAGCCTAGATGATCACAATGGTCCCTTCTGGCCTTGGGATCTATGACTCTAAAGCTCTTGGAGAGTGAGTACTGGGGACAAAAAGATTTCAGAGGTGATGAGTGCAAGGAAAGCAAGTAGGATAACTTACCCACTTACTGAGTGTTTCCCCATCCCTAGAGCAGCATTACAGTGTGGTCCAGTGGTTAGAACAGAGGACTGGGAGTCAGGGTTTCTGGGTTCTGCAACTGAAGTGATTCATGGTGATTTTTTTTGGTGGGGAGGGACGTCACATAGGTGCTGGAACTAGGGGTGCTAGGGGTATGGCAGTACTCCCTGGCTTGAAGTGATTTCCATCATCTACAGGGTTTACAGTTTGCTTCAATGGCTCTCAGCACCTCCACTATGTGGACAGTCATTTAACATCTCTCTCTGTCTCAGTTTCTTGATCTGTAAAATGGGGATAAGGACCCTTAGTTAGCTCACGGGGCATTGTGAGACTGAATTCAATGATTGTAAAGGACGTGGGAATCAAATAGACTATCTCCATGGATTTTTAAAAAAAACTATGTATGTTTTAATTTTATGATGAATGAAATACCAGGGTGGTGGCTGCCTTTTTCATTCTTTCAGCTATGCTGGAAGTCTGCTGCCCTTGCCTTAGTCTCGTCGGCTCCTCATTTACAAACCTTAAGCGTGCTGGCCCTCCATCTCTCACGCGGAGACTTGGCACTGACGTGCCTCTCTCACTGAGACCTCTGGAATGCTGATTCGTAGAAATGGAGATGACTAGGAAACGTTCTTCACGGCTGCAAAATGATGCTTACACACCTGTAAACTTTCCCTGGCGCCCTGCGGTTATCCTTGTGTCCCTGGCTTAGGCCTTGGCAGACTAGGCCACGCTGCGTCATTTCAAAAGGGAAGGGGAGGACGGCTAAAGGACCTGCATTAAAAATCAATAAATACTTCTGTAATGTAAGCTACAGCATTTGGAGCCAATACTGTAGCGTTACTGCAGCATTCAGGCCTATTACTAGGGAATTCTGTTTGACATTCTTCTGTTTATTCCCAGCATGGACAAGCCATGTATGCTTCCCCCATATTGCCCTGAGGCTGGGGATGAGAGAAGCTGAGACTCTATGGCCTATTTAGTACTTGGCCTCTCTGCTGATGCCACCTCCTCTGCTGGGTTTTTGTGTTAGAGAAGCTTACCCATGAGGAACTGGACTGAGACCCACCACACTCATTTCACACAAAGGTCATTGAATAATTATCAAATGGTAACCACTGTCACCTGGTCTAGACTTGAACCAGCAACTTAAGGGGGAAAGGCTCTCTCCCTTTAGCAGCCCTTGAGCCAGACAGACCTCCCTGGTGTAATCATTTTATAATGGTAGAAAGGGAAAGGAGTTGTGGCCGCCCTGAGAATGGAGAGGTGCACAGTAGCCTCTGCTAGGACTTGTGGCATTGTTCACCCCTCTAATATAATTGATTAGATCCTAAACCCCTTTTCCTGGTCCTGCCCTGGCTCAGACAGTTGGGTACCTGATAAAAAGGAGCAAAGAGAAGCAAGGCTTGCAACCCTTGGGACTGGACTAATGCTATTTTCTCCGTTCTCTGCCTGCTGGATCTTGGCTAGAGAAAGGCACTCTTTCCCCTATGCTGCCAAGCTAAAGCGTATGTCCTTGAACTGAAGGCATTGATGGTGATGGAAGGAGGAGAGTTGTTTTCACCCAGCCAACCCTGACGAAGGAGTTAAAGCAGAACAAAAGATGGGGCGGCAGTTGGGGATGTGGATGGGGGACGGGAGTGGCAAGTTTTGCTCCAGGCAGCAGCAGCGCAGCGGGATCAGCAGCCTGGGCCATGTTAAGCTGCTCCGCTGTTCATTATTAAATGATGCATCCTGATGGATTGGTCTGAAAAGTGCTGTGTTGTGGGGTCAGGCCGCTCAAGTTATAGTTTTCTGGTTAGATGGATGATTCTCAAAGGCCGAATTCAGAAAGCAATTCCCTGGCAAAATTGATCCTTTGGACGAGGTAACTTTTGTGCTATGGATAGGGCCAGGCAGCGAGAAATAGCTGACCTGGGACTAAAGGGGGAGGGCGGCGGGCTGTCTCTGCTGCTTGCTTGCTCTTTATTTAATTTTGCTTGTTTACGCTCATTAGAGAGCGAGAGCCCTCTCTGGGAAGCACAGTGCCCAGTCATCTCGACGTGCTCCGACAGCCAGACAGATTGAAGCATTTTGTGGCTGACCCAAGAAGCCTGTCCTTCCTCAGCCATGCCCTGCAGGCGTGACAGAGGAATGCATGACCACTGCCCCAGGACTGAGAGCAGCCCCAAGTGCTGATCCGGTAGCTGGCGCTTGGCTTGGCCGCTGTGCATCATGGGCAGTGAGCTCTGTGTGCGCACGCAGGTCATGAGCGTGCATGTCTACCCGCTTCCAGCAGAGACCCTTCTTTCACGCTCCTTGTAAGATAAGTCAGGGCTGCATCCCACTCTCTGGCTGAGATTTGGTATCAGAGGCCTAGTAGTTAGGAGCAGGTTCAAATTCCATGGTGGGGTGCAGCACCTCAGCTCTTCCAGGGAACCCCCCTAGAAGAGTGGGGGAGATACGCGAGCCCTAGAAAAGGGCAGAGGATTTGGTGAGCTTCTCTGCCCCCATCATTGTGCCATGCGACTGCAGGTGAAGTTAAGAGAAATGTTTAGTAAAATGCCCCATGCAGATGGAAGTTCAGACACTAGCAGCTCAGCAGCACCTTTCTATTGTAAGAGCTGCCCAGGCCCTGCCCAGGGAGGTCCAGGCCATGACTGAATAACCCTGGTTAGCCTCTGTTGCTGCCGTGGGAATGCAGCTGGTGGTGAACAGTCTTCTGACTCGGGGAAGGCCTTGGGGCATGAAGAGACTGTCACATTTCGCACATGATCTGCCTCAGCTGCCTTGTCATTACAACAGTGCACCTATGCGTGACTGTAAAAGGTACCGGGGCCTATGCCCAGTAGTGGCTTTTGGTCCCCTTGTCATGTGATAGCTGTGTGCACGGCAGAGGGATGAGCTATAATACCTTTCCATTCCTGAGGCTCCCAAAGAAGCTGGCAAATATTGATTGGTTAAGCATTATCCACGCTGCACTGGGAAGTATTAGACACATTTTATAGATGAGGAATTGGAGGCAAAGAGGTGAAGTAACTTGCTGTGGAGCTATGGGGCGGTCAGCTTCAGATCACGTAAGGTGCCTCTTACCCCCATCCCAATTCCACCCAGGTTGGGAGGTAAAGCTCCGCAGATAAACTTTCGAACTCTGGGGCTGCCCTGACCAGGGACAGAGACTTTTGGGGCATTGGACTTTTGGGACTTTGGGGTTGCTGGACTCAAGAACCAAAGGGAAAAGGGCATGCCCCAATTTGCCTGGGGTGGGTTTTTTTTTTGCTCATGGGTTGTGTTATGAATCCTGTTGGTGGTGTTTCCCCAACATAATGCCACATTGTTTCTCTCTGTTATTAAAAGGCTTTTGCTACACTCAGACTATGTGCTTGCGAGAGGGGAAGTATCGCCTCTTGGAGGCGCCCAGCGGGAGTGGTATATATTTGTCCCAGGTCACTGGGTGGGGGCTCGAGCCGGTTTGCATTGTGTTATTGGAATGGAACCCCTAGATATTGAACCCGGCCCTTGTTGCTGCCAACTCTGACGGGCAGAAGGGTTACATTATAGATGAGGAATTGGAGGCAAAGAGGTGAAGTAACTTGCCTATAAGTCTATGGCATAGCCAGGAACAGAACCAGGAGCCCTGTCATCCAGGCCTTTGCTCTGACCAAACTTACAGCTCCACCGGTGAACTGAGGAGGGGGAGTTGCCCTTTGCTCCACTCTTCTGAAAAGCCTAAGTGTAGGGGAGAGGGATAGTTCAGTGGTTTGAGCATTGGCCTGCTAAACCCAGGGTTGTGAGTTTAATCCTTGAGGGGGTCATTTAGCAATCTGGGGGGATTGGTCCTGCTTTGAGCAGGGGGTTGGACTAGATGACCTCCTGTGGTCCCTTCTGACCCAGATATTCTATGATTCTATGATCATTTGGCACACAACAGTGCTAGGGTTCCATCTGCCTTAGGCCTATATGCCTTCTGGTCATACTTTAAGCTTCCATCTCGTCTCCATCCCTTGACCTGGAGCTAATAGTTCTGCAGGGGGGAGAGGACAACTTGTGCTCTGGGATCAGTGCCGCCTCAGGAGCATCAGGAATCCATCTCTCCTCTGCTGAGAAAATGAGAGGAGGAACGCGTGGCCTTGACCACTGGAGTGTCTGAAAGAAGGGGAGTGAGGAGCTAGAAGAAGTTAGCCTGTGAAGTCAAGGCTGCCCATGTGTAGCACCCCTGCTTCTGAGTGTTTGTATGCTGGCTTTTAAATGGTGGGTGCTAGAATTGAATCATGCACTTTGTTGTCCCCTTTCACAAAGAGTGAGTAGTGCTGTACCTCCCCGAAGCCCTTGCTCTCTGACTCAAGCCTGGGCCAGCTCAGCAATGGTGATGCTCTGACCTGTTTTAACCTGCTATTTGCTTACTCCTCTCCCCCTTCTTCTTTTGTTAATTTTATAGCAAGAGAAGGAGCCAGTGCTCTGTGGACTCTAAATAATTCACAGAGTCAGGCTCCATGCTCCAGAGTGCTGGTCATTGCCTATTCAAGGGGGTTAGGACATCAGTGCAGAAACTTCCCTCAATCAGAGACAGAAGGAAGAACCCATCACAGCTGAGACATGGGGACCCTTTTTTATAAGTGCTGGCTAACACCCCCTTTTCCAGACTCTCTGATTTACAAGCTGCTCCCAGCGTTTTTAAGTGCTATGGTTTTTAGCTCTTTCAGCTGTTACCTGCCATTGCCAGCCTGCAGTAACACAGACACTCAAACATAACATGCTGTGTTTGGCAGCTCCTGCTTGAGAGTGCAAATTTGCTCCCTTATGGAGTGTATATTTCCTTCTCTGCCTGGGTCAGAGATGAGCAATGATAGTATGTTGGGGAGGAGGGACTCCGCCCAGTTTCTGCATGGCATGTGAGTAAATAGTTTGCCGGAAATAAGAACAAGGAAACAAAAATAACTTATGAGTAAAATCTTCCAGCTATGCACAAATGGGATCACAGCAAGGGCAGACTCCGTGGATCAGAAACATGGGTATGGGACTCTTTGGAGATTCTAAAGAAACTTCTGCTCCTGGAATATTTTCCACAAGAGATTGTGATTTGTCTCTTGACTGGGTATAGTACAGGTGAACAGTACCGGGTTTACGGTTCTTGAGACTAATGTCATCTGTTTATTCCCAGAACAGATACAGCAGAGAAAGTAGCCAGACAAGCTTCTCTTATGCACTGTCCCATCAATAGGCCTGATTCTCCAATGCCATGCACCTTCTGATCATTTACACCGTTAAAAAATGAGTACTACCCAATCAGATTTCTTTGCTCACTTACATGGGGGGTTACATTTCTACACCCCCTTTGCCCAGATATAAATGATTACACAAGGTGCAAGGTAGTAAAGAATCAGGCCCATTGTACCTCAACCCTAACCTAGAGGAACTACTTGTAGGATAAGCAGGGTACTCGGTTTCTGTGGTCTATAGGGCTCATAGCCTGAGCCTAGGCCTGCGAGCCCTGAGTTCTAATCTCAGCTCTGACTTTGTAGGAGTTACCTAACCCCTCTTCTTCAGAGTCCTTATGTGTAAAATGGGGGTATTTAAGGACTACCAGTCTTGCAGTGGTTCATTAAAAGTTTAGTCATTAATATTTGCAAAGTGCTTAGTACTGTTTTCATTCTTTGTTTTCTCTGGACACTTCCAGAAAAGGAGCAAGTTGTGAGGATTTTTTTTTTTGACAAGTGGCCTTTTGTCCACTAAGAACTGGCCTGAGACTCACTACATTAATTTCACACAGGGCACCAAATAGCCATCAGTCGGTCATAACTTTCAGTCATCACTGATCAGGGCTGGATTGCAATGGGTGGTCTCAGGATAAAAGGTTCTATATCCTATCACTACTCCACCCCCTGGGAGAAAGGCTCTTAATTTTAACAACCTGCTTGGGGATTGAGGGTCGTGACTCATTAATATAAACACGAGCTATTCCTCTAATATCCTGTGTGTCTAAGGGCCCAAGATAGTTCAGAAGAAGAAAATGGCGGGGGGGGGGGGGTTCTGGGTGATCTCAATGATTCTCAGAGTCAGCCTTCCCCTATCTTATCCCCCTAGGATTTCAGCATGGGAAGAACACGTGAAACTGGGGGGTCTGGTGTTTTGGATTGATATGGAGGGTTTATTTAACATCAGTCTGCCTTGGATCACAGGTGAAAAGATTTTGCTGATCTTCACTTAAGATTTGGTGATTGTTGGTGCGGTGGCATTGAATTCAGTGGTGTTGCACAGGGCATGAGTCAGCACAGAATTTAGACCTTAACATGTAGATAATGCCTTTCATCCAAGGATCTCAAAGCACATTATAAATAGGCCTCATAACATTACCCCCATTTCACTGATGAGAAGAGAGAGGCACAGCGTTAGAAAGTAAGGCCAAAGCTGGTTGCCTAAAGTCAGGCCCCTAAATCCATCTTTAGGCACAAATATAAAAGTGGCCAGAGATGCAGTTGCTCCATGAGTCTCCTGTCTCCTAGAACCTTGATCTTACCAGGCTAGGTTGTGCCATTCACTACTATGATTTATAAACATGGATAGTCCTGTCCTATTGCAGTCATGTGGTTAAAGGATGATACCGCTCACATTGGAAGAGATGTTTCAGATCCTCCATAAATAGGTGAATGAATCCTTGTAGCACAAATGCCAGACACAATAGGAACATGGGTGAGTGCCATGAAACCCTTGTCAGAGCTGCTGTGAAGGGGTAATTAGCTTGGATCTAATTCTGTACATTCAGCTACACAGCATGTCCATCTCAGCTGGGAGCGGATGGCTTACTGTCCTGAGAACATAAGAACAGCCCTACTGGGTCACACCAAAGGTCCATCTAGCCGAGTGTCCTGTCTTCCAACAGAGGCCAGTGCCAGGTGCTCCAGAGGGAATGAATAGGACAACTAATCATCAAGTGATGCATCTCCTGTCGCCCATTCCCAGCTTCTGGCAAACAGAGGCTAGGGACTCTATCCCTGCCCATCCTGGCTAATAGCCATTGATGGACCTATCCTCCATGAATTTATTTAGTTCTTTTTTTAACCTTGTTATAGACTTGGCCTTCACAACATCCTCTGGCAGAGTTCCACGGTGGCATTGTGTACCATTCTACCTCTCTCTTTCTCTCATTTTCCCCTACAGGTGTAAATGCAATCTCCATGCCAACCTGTGCTCCTTTAAGGAGGGCAGCCTGCAGTGTGAGTGCGAACACAACACCACTGGCCAGGACTGTGGCAAGTGCAAGAAGAACTTTCGTACCAGATCTTGGCGGGCTGGCTCCTACCTGCCTCTCCCCAACGGATCCCCTAACGCATGTAAGTCACTATACTAAACTGAGCCCGCACACTGGCCCTCTGCACAGTGCCTGCAAGTTAAGTGAGCACTGCTTCAGGATGCCTCCATCTGGAGTCAATGCACAGGTCTGCAGAAGAGGCAGGTTTGGTTTTACAGTGGAAGTGAACATTTGCTCGGTTCTCAGTGTGCACAGGAATTGATTGCTACGTGGGTAGATGGAAGGGGAGCTTGATGACTATTTGTAGTGGAGTGGCTGGAGTAAATGGATGTAGATGGACAGAATGGTATCCAGGCTCACAGATGGTTAGGTGTAGGCCCTCAGAGAGGTCCATGGCCTTGAATAGGCATTTTACTCTGAATTACTCTATGTCCCTTAAAGAAAACATCATCAAGCAACTGTGGGAATGTGTTTACCTTCAATTCAGTGCACAATAATTGCACTGAAGACTGAAGAACAGGAGGATGGAAAGGAGTGTTGGGTGCCCTATAGATTGTCAGCTGGAAGCTATTCATATGTACATCATGGAGTATCTGGCCACAGTGAAGAAGCCAAAAGCGTTCCTGTTCCTCAGCACAGCTACAGTCCCGTGCAATTAACTGTCTGCTGCATTCGTGCTGTGGTACATGCTCACATGAAAACAAGAACAAACATCAAGGCTGTAAGCCACCATCATCATATGAGCACGGGAATGTTGGTGGAGGATGACACCAGACATAGTCCAATATCTCCAGGGTTATGTCCAGTTTACATTAGCAGGCTTGCTTAAATGTCACCGAGCAGCAGTAACTACTCCAGCCTTTTAAGTAGCAGCCTTGAGTGTTACCAAAGAGAATCCTTTTTTCTCTCCCCCTCCATTTCTGAAAGATTTATGTGCTTTAAGATGATCAAAGCTGAAATACAGGCTCCGAAGGCCGTGACAGGAATGTTTTGTGTTTGCCAGGGATGGTAGATGAGCTGGTTCTTTGAAAGAGAACAAGCTTGTCAGCTACCGCCAAGTGTCTGTGTTCCTTCAAAGGATCCTGGGAGAGGTTTTTTTTTGGTGTTTACAGGGATAATGACATGCTATTCTCTTTGTCTTTCTTCCATCTCTCTCCATTTCTCTATCTCCCCTTCCTTTTTCCTCACTTTCTTTATCCCCACTTCTCTTCCCTCCATTTCTTGCTCTTTTGGACATCTGTCACTCATTCTTCCTTCCCTATATCTCCACTTTGCTCCCCCTGCCAGTACCCATCTCATCCTCTCTCCCTTCAACTTTCTCTCTGGCAGATTTATGGCCAACTTCTGGAGTAGAAGCAATTCTCCAAAGGCCTTTCTCATCAGTCGTCATAGCATTTTCATTGCTAGCCACCTTCTTTATGGTTGGGGAAACCTGACTACTGGATGTTTATCTCCACTGTAATATCTGGATTAAATGTGACCTTAAACAGTCTTCAAACTTTCCCCCCCACCTGTGACCAATAAACTAGCGGGGTTGGAAGCTGGCACCCTCAGCCTCACCCCTAATGAATATACAACTTAGAGGCAACTTCTTCCCACCAAAACCTCCCAGCCTCAGGTCAGATGCGGCTTCCCGTCTCCCCCAACCTCCATTGCTGGGTGTTCTGTTCCAACCTGAAAAATACCAGCCCCAATACAATCCACTCATGAGTCAGGGCCCGCGCTTTGGGAATGCAGCAGTGGTGATGTGGAGCAAGTGCCGTAGCAGCACTGACTGAGTTCACATCACACGGTTTCTCAGAAGAGACTATGACAAATCTCAAAAGCATACATGACCCTTATTGGGCATAATGGCAGGTCAGGAAAAGGGTTAAGAAGAAATTCTATTAGCAGTATGCAAGCTGGCTTTCCTCCCCGCAGCCACTGAGGGTAGATTTCAGCCTGTGCCTCAGGACCCAAACATTTTCAAGGCCACTGCTGTCTGGTCACCTCCACGGTTTGCCTTAGGCAGCTTTTAAGATGCAGCAAGTGGGAGCAACTATCAGCAAGACTCCTGTTAATTAGCACAATGGCTTCTCGGCTTCTGCTGACCCTGTTTCTTTTCCTTTCCTCCAGGTGCAGCTGCAGGCTCGGTCTTTGGCAGTAAGTAAAAAATGTAACTGAACTGCTGGCATGTGACATCTTCAGCGCATGGGCCCTGTGCACATCACTTGGGAGACAAATGGTTCTTTTCTGCTCATTATCATCTGCCAGGCAATAAGTCTTCTTCTCTAATTGTCTCTCATTGTCTGTCCCATCAAAGAGCTTTCTATTTTCCTTCTTTGACTTCAGTAACCTCATTGTTTCTTTCTCTGGCATGGTTTCTCCCCATGAGGTTCGTTAGAGTGGCAACAGGAAAGGAAATAAAAAACAACACACTTCTTCAAAAACACCAATGATTGCAGTGAACTTTCCCCCCCAGTTTTACAGACTCCTGCTCCAAGGAGCTGTTTTTGAATGCTTGGATACGGCATTCAGTTTGGGTTACCTTGGGCCTATCATGCCATCCATTTAAAAATAAAAGTCTATATAAATGTAATATTTGAGGCACAAGCAATTGATTTCAGTAGGGATTTCTGCAGACCAAGCACCTTCAAACTTTGGGTCACCTCGAATATAGATCTGCATTTTGTGGCTCAGGTTACTCTCTGAAAACCATATGGTGAAGCTGGAGAGAACACAGTGGAAATGTGATGGTGAATGGGATAGATGGGCTTGTTTATGAGCATAGGGCAGCTAAAGAGGGATTATTTAGCCTTCACAGAAGACAAGAGGTGACCTGAATTAAGTATTTAAACTAGCTAAAGGTTATTATGAAATTAAACATGATAATCTGCAGTACATGAGGTTGTGGGACAAGCAAGGACTCAGGGATATAGGTTGAAGAATTTATATTCATTATAATCCCTCGCATTTTATTATTACTGGTCAGAGCAATGAGAATTGGAATAGAATGAATATTATAGTCAAATCATGGTATCAAGTAGTGTTCCTGGATTACTCCGTCATCCCTGGGGTAACTCCCCTGACTTTTCAGGAGTTTACCAGTGATTAATTTGGCCTATTTGTATTAAATAATCCAGTGTTTGCTTTTTGGAATTTATTAAGTGAAAGGGACGTCATTTGATTTTTATGATCACCTTTTTGTGGTCTGAAGGGAATTGTTTTGCTGATTAGGAGGTTTGCCTCGGAGTATCTTTGCTATCAGAGAGTTCAAATGTATAGGAGAGAGATGGCACAGCTATTGTCAAGCTTTCAGACAGGAAAGGCTTGTGTGGCCTGCTTCTGATCCCACATGACTGTGCAAATCCTACCTCTCTTTGCCTTTATCTATCCCGTCATGATACAGACTCTCATTCTCTCTTGTCCTTTTTAGGCTTAATTAACAATGAGTTAGTGATAAAGTTGTCAATATTGAAACCAACATCCGTGCCAACAAAGTAAAGTTATGTAGTAACCCAACCGAAACATGCACGCGCACACAGAATCTTCTTGGTCTCTCATCACAGATATAACACTGTCCCAGTGCTAAATTCTCTCTGGAATTGGTTACTCCCCCTCCCCCAAACCCAGCAGCTTCTTCTGTAGATATCCTGCAGCTTTTTGGTCATCAGTGTCCCCAGTTCCTGGTAGGTGACGTACTCTCAGGAGTGAGGCTGTCCTTGTGTTCTGTAACCACCAGCTGAGGGCTGGTTTGTAGTGGTCACTGTTAATCCCCTTTGGTAGTGTACTGGATAAAGTCCCCGGGACAGCATGTAGCACTCTGTAGAGTGCTGGTTGGTGACTGCAGAATGGGAACCCATGGGGCCAGGTGAGAGCCATTCCCACAGGCATACTCTCAGGGCTCCGAGATGACTCCAGTAAGGAAGGAGAAATGAGCAGCTTTTGCTACTCCTTTATATGAATAGTAATGGCTGGAATTTACAGGGACTTAGAGCTAATTCTCTTCCATTAGATTCAGTGGGAGTTTTGGCATTGACTTGAGTGGGAGCAGGCCCTGTGTGCCTTCTTCACCATGAAAATAGATCATGGAGGTGCCCATGGACTTAGGATTTTGTGTACCATAAGAAGCAACAGCGAGAGCCACAGAGACCCTCCAGCGCCTTCTTTCCACCTCTTTTCTTTGTTTCTTGTTAGCGTATGAACGACCACTGCAAGTTTCCACTACAAAACCCATTACCCCTACAACACCCAAAACTACAATCACCACTCCCACTAACCAGCCTGTCACCACGCAGCAGCCAGGTGGGTGCCAAGCTCCACCCCGCAAGGCAGATCCTACCCATGCTAGTACAGATAGGTCCCTTAGCTTGTTCCACTTCCTTATTTCTCTACCAGCTTTGCTTCACGCTGCAGCTCTTTGAATGGCAATGATTAGCTGTAAAAGGAAGATTATCTCCTCTGACTCCTTGTTCATCCATCTTGTAGGAGTTTCTGGGGACATGGATAAAAATCACACTGGATGGGTTGAGATCCTCCCAGCCAGCAGAAAGCCTAATTAATGTTCATCCCTAATTTAATTCAATTCAGGGAAAGGGCATCTGGGCCTTGAACATTAATAATATACAGATTCTTCCCTCTTCAGCAACAACAGTGAACCACAATCCCAAAGTCTGCTCCTTAGAAGAGGCAGGTTGTTGCATGACCCTTCATCTGTCCGTCTATCCTTTGCTGCTGCTCTGAGGTTATCGGAGCATCATTTCCCTTTGCCTCAGACCAGGAAGTAGAGGCCAGAGCTGGAATGTGGGGGAGTCTAAAGATATCATTTTGAAGTTTACACTTTGAGAGCAGCCTTTCAAAGTCCTCCTGAGAATGAATAGCGGAGCCACAAAAGTCGCTCTTATGTGTGTACTATAATGAGGCCCAGGATTGTGGAGAAATAAATCTGAGGTTTTATTTGCCTGTTTCTTTACCAGAAAAGAACAAACGAACTTGACTCACCCCAAGCAAAGGGGCATGTGGGATTTAGAAGGCTGGTTTTGTGTCTCTCCTCTTTGCACAACTCTAATAAGGAGTTTTCAAAATGCAGGGGCAGGACCTCCACACTCCTACTTCTGCTTTGACCTTCCAGCAGAATGATGAAAATCGGCCTGAGTAGGCAGTTGAGGATTTTTCTTGCATCAGGGAATTCTCCATAGCATAATGCCATGGTCAGAGAAAGAGGGCCTGGCCTGAGCACTGCTGCATTCTAGTGCTTCCCCAGCTAATAGAGTGGCCCCTCAGGGCCCATTGCAGGGGGGTGTAATTTAGAGCAGCCCTAAGGGTGCTCTAAGCTGGGCCAGGAATTGAATCAGCTATCTTTGCTCTGCTCCTCAGCCTCTTGGGTCCTGTACCAAGCCCCTCTTGGCCAGACCTGAGGATATAATCTGTGAAGTTTTACATTTGAAAAAGTGGATTTAGAGGGAAGAGCCATACTTTAATGATCATCAGAATGATTCCATAAAATGCTTGGGGACAGGCTGAACACACACACTGGAAGTCCCAGAACATTATTTCTTAATATCTTCTAGATTGCCCAGTAGAGATAATTTGTATCACTTTTTTGTGTGGGGGAGGAGGAGGTTTGTTTGGTTTTTTTAAAACTACATGCAGGCCTGGTTTCTCTCTTCTTTTGGAGAAGAGGAAATGAAATGTTTCTTCTGTTAGTTTACAGCCTCATGCACTTATTCTGCTGCTGTGCTTTCTGGATCTGATTTTCCCATGGGGACATTTTCCACCCACAGTACATTAGTAACAGTCAGTCTTCTGGGGGAGTTGCTGGAAGCCAGTTGAGGGAAAGGCAAAGCTTGATTGTGTGTGCAAGCTGGTGGATTCTTACCAGGCCTGGGGGGTTCAGCAGATGATCCTTAACATGACTTAGCCCTGTGGCTAAGGTCCAGATCCCACAGCTCCAAATGTCACCATTGCCTGGTCAGCCAGAAGGACCCTGACCACCACAGAAGTGAGAAGGCGGGAGAAAGAACACCAGAGGGAATGTAGAAGAACTTATAAAGGGGGTGTACCTATATTTAGTTTATCATCATCTTCAGCTAAAGTCTTCAGTCCCATTGCCCTATAAATTCTCTGACCTCTCAGGCAAATCCATAGTTGCCTAGGGAGGTGGCCCCCAGCCTGTGCCCAACTCTCCCCAAACTCAGTATCTTACCTTTTCCCCAAGGGTGATAGTATCTTCTCTGGACCCTTTCTGAGCTCTTTTCCTCCCCTAACATAGCACTCCTTCAGCCTCCAATCTCCTTGGGTATTACCTCTCCTCCTCTCAGCCCTGGAATGAGTTTAGCTAAACCCCAGGCCCTGCCCACTCCCAGCAGCCTCTGAGTGGAGTGGGTAATTGGAGTCAGCTGCTTGGTTTTCCCCTCCTACCCACATGTGACAGTCCACAAAGCCACAGTGTGTTTATGCAAATATAGATATATTCATGGAGGCACCATGGTTTAGTGTTTACAATGGGGGTTTAGATGGATCAGGAAGCCTGGGTTCCATTTCCGCTAAGGCATTGTGTGACCTTGGGCTAGTCACTTCAGTCTCTTCATCTGTAAAATGGAAATAATACTTGCCCATCTATGCTAATATATATAGTGAAGAATGTGTGTATATTATATACATACCTGTAATAATGAAACTTGGGTTACATATACGTAATATGTACCCAATGTCATGTGATTTTTATCCATATTTGACCATAGAAGTGCTTTTGCGTATAGCGCACGCGCGCATGCATGTGTGTGTGTGTTAGAGAGAGAGGGAGCATCTTGCTGAGCATCTGTCCCTTATGGTGCAATTAATGATCTGCTGCCCTGGCTTCCTGGTATGCTTGAGGTCTGTCGAGGAGTGGGGGGGAGCAGAGGGGATGGGAGGGGAGGGAAGGGGGAGATGACAGAAAAGCTGCATGTTTCTATTAGAGAGGGGTGAACAGCTCTGAGAGAAGAATCAAACCATCTTCCCCTGAACACAGGACCTTTGTCATTCTCTAGGCTGGAACCAGCCCCTCTCTGAAGGTTCTGGTTTACACCACTCACTTTTCAGTTAATGATTTCTCCTTTCCCAGGCAGTATCTGCAGCTCTAGGTTCTAATCCAGATCAGAACAAATGCCAACAATAAAACCTGTTCTCATGGCCTTTCTAGCCCCACAAGGCCCAGATGGTTCAGGGTGACTCCAAAGCTTTTGAAGAACAACATCTATGACTGGAGGTTGCTGGGAAGAGAGGCTTAAACTATGATCCCAAGGGCTGCATGAGACTCCCAGCTGTTCTTAAACATGACCCTTCCAGAGAGTTGCCCATCTGTTAATGGCCTGTCAAAAAGAGCAGGTGACCTGTGACCCACTTTCTGTGCAAAACTGGTTTCTTCCATTGAATTAACTGGTGCCAGGCTGCAAAATTTGCAACACGACGTCCATGTTTCTAGATTGGGGTTGGCAGGGCTGAGCTTCGAGCCTCTCGTTCCCTCTTTTGTTCCTCTACTGACTTAATGCGTGTCATTGTGATTCCATCTCGTGGTTGGTCCTGATGAGAAAAACAGCCTGCTACGGACTGACAGCTAACTGAGTTACTCCTCTAGCTGAAATGGCAAGGGTGTGAAAGTCCTGGACTTGATCCCCATGGATGGCTATGGCCTGCACACATGTGGCCACAATACATTACGTGTACATGACTAGGCCCATATAGGAATCAAAGACAAGGCCCTAATTCTGATTGGCCCCGCTAAATATGTTTAAAATCAGTGCAACTCTATTAACGTCAGTGGAGTTACTCCTAGAGCTGGGCCAGAACCCCAGCGTTCTCCACCTGCCCCTTCGGACGGGTTCAAAATCCAGGTCTGAATTTTGCTGCTCAGGTCCCAGCTGTACTTTAAACACAGCGTTAGCCACAAAGAAATTTATAAAGTTTCCTTTAAAATGCTTCCCTGTCTCTGTGCTGTTTCTCCTTCTTTTGGCATGTGTTCAGTTCTTTTACCCTCTCAATTTTTGCTTCCCACCCTGAGCAGTCACTGCCAAACAGCCAGCTGAGCTCCCTGCCTCTGTGCCTATCCAACAGACGCAGAAAAAAGCAGGTATTTAAAGCTAGACTGATTTTCCCCCCCTTCCCCATTTGTGCTGTCATGTACTAGCTGGCAGCAGTCGGGAGAAGAATGTGGAACGTAGACTAGAAGAGCAGATTAGATTTGGTTTTGATCTTCAAGTTGCATAGATCCACTAGATGATTGCTCCTTTTAGCCGCTTGTATTGTTCTTTGTGGTCAAGGTGGAGCTGTGGTTGTGTGTTAGTATGAACCTCTTTTGTCTTTCATGTTGCCAAGGAGCAAATCCAAGGTGGGAGGGGGAATAGCGTCCATTTAAAAACATAGGGATGTTGCCGGCACCCAGTGCCGAGGACACTCGTGGTCTTCCATCCCCTCGAGTTACCTAGTGGCCATGCCCCAGTGTCCCCAACAGGGACATAAACTAAACTCAGCCAAAGGACACTGAAGGGGAGAGACAACTAAAGGAAACTAAAGGAGTCAAGCTGAAGAGAAATTAATCAAGTGCTTTACTTAATCTGTTAATTTACCTTTCCTATTTCCTCATAGAAATTTGTCAGATTCCATCAGATTTTCTGCTTTCCATTGTCAGGCAGTGACATTCTTTCCCCAGATTTGGGGTGATCAAAAAACCCCACTTCTCTCTACCTCTCTCTCTCTCTTTTTTTTTTTTTTTGGTTCATGGTCCAACCATCTCAATGGTATCAGTTCAGCTCTGGGAAAAGCAATTTGTTGGTTAACTGCTCTGACAGAGCCAGCAGAAGGAGCACGGAAGTGGAGTGCAAAACATCGGTTTTGTATAGGTTCTACATAAATATTAGCTACTCCACTTCCGTATTTATTTATTTTCTGTTGGCTTCCTAATGTTTGAACAATCCAGTTTCAGCCTTTTCTCAATGTGAGGCTCATATGCACTTAGCAAATGCTTCCCACAACTGAGAGAGTGTAAGAAACGTCCAATTTATTGGAACCCCCTTCCCCCAGTATAGACAAGACCTAGAACATGTCTTGTCTGCATTGAAAAAGCTCAGTGATGGGACCGTCCTGATTTTTGCTGTACTCTAATTTTAACTGAGAGGGTCTGGAGGAGAAATTTGTGTCTTTACCTCACACCCACCCCTGAAATGTAAAACCATCTGTGAATGTCACAAAGCTACAAGGGAAAAGTTCTTGGGATAAAGAGCATTAATAATTCTCCTGACTCTGTAAAGAGGAACAAGTGGAGGTGTGTGTGAATGACTAAAAAGCAAAATGCCTCAAGGGCTGTTTTTTTATTGTGACTAATTAAACCCTTGCCAATTAGTGAGGGGCTTTTTTCATATTCTCTTTAACACCATATTAATATCAATCGGCTTCCATTTTCCCAACGAAAAGGATACTGTCACCTACTTTTAGAGCTTGTCATATATTTCTTACTCTGCATTGTTTATAATCCCCTAATAGGGGCTGGGAAATCACATTTCTCTTCTTCTTGGGATTGTTCTTTAAAATTTGGCAAAGATTGAGGGGTGTTTTTTTTTCTCCTCTTCCTTATGTTACTCAACTGAAGCTTGAAGTTAACAAGAGGGCTTTTTCATTTTACTTCCTGGTTTGTACACTCACAAGAATGAAGATTGTCAACAAAACTGTGGCACTAAGATTTGCTACAGACCCAGTGGGGAGGGCACACAGAGAGTTATTTTCAACGAGTGAGTTATTTACACAAATGGGCAGCCATCTTGTTGTTTTAATTTCTTTGCAGTAGTTTCTTGAGTTCTTTCACTGATTTTTCAGAAAATAGGCAAGGCCGAAGCACAGGCCTGGGAGTTAGGAACTCCCGAGTTCTAATCTTGCCTCTGATACCAACTTCAGGGGTACTGAACCTGGGGATACTTGGGGTCCACCAGCACCCCCTGGCTTGAAGCCATAATGGTTTCCAACAATGGTTTCTGCTTTCAGCACCCACACTATAAACACTGTTCTAGCACCCTGCCAATTTCCTGTAATTTTTGTCAAGCTACTTAGAGTCCAAAAATGTCAGACATGGGTGTGTAAAATTAGATGCCTAAATCCCTATCTAGACACCTAAACAACTGGCCTGACTTTGAGAGGGGCAGAACACCTGCAGCTCCCAGTGACCGTGTGTTGCAGTCGATCTCTACACTTTATAGCCCTTGGCTCTGCACTTGGTCAGTATCCCACAGTGCCTCTAGTGGCGAAGGCCTCAGAAATGAAGGAATGCCTGTGGTGGTACATACCTAACGTGGGTGGTGTCTGAAACATTGCAAGCTGCACAGTTGTATAGGTGCAGGAATAAGTCTGTGTCACTCCATTGAAGTCAATGGGGCTCTGCCAATTTATGTCAGCAGGAGATCTGGCCCTTCATCTCATAAACCCAAGGCTATTTCAACCCCTTTTGTAATGTGACTTTCTTATATTACCTCTACAAGAATTCACCAGCTCATCAGCAGCTGCCCCACTGCAGGTGGGCGCCCCCCAGTCCAAGGCTGATCCTGGCAAAGAAGGTAGGAGACATGCTGCTGAACTGGTATAACAGGCTAGTACAGTCCACGTAGGGACTGATGCTTAGAAATTGCTTGTTACTAGAATTATAGCTCGGCTTTCCATGCATCTCTCTCTCTAGCCCAGCTAGGAAAGGCTCTGGTTTTGTCTATGCCCTGCACTCCACTGGTAATGTGAAGAAGCTAGACTGAGCCTCTGGGTTTAGTCATATACATGAAAGATGAAGATGATAAATGGTAGAAGAGATTGTTCTCAGCTTGGATCCTGGAAATCTAGTAGATTCTTGAGTTTGTAGACTGTGTTTGTAAAATGGAGTAACTTTGTAAATTGTCAGGAATGTGTTGTTTAGTGCATAGACTCTGTATGTTTCCTTGGCTTCTTGCCCTGTGCGTATGTGACTATGGTGCGCTGTATACACTACATGAGGGAATCTCAGGAGTTGGCATGCTGGGCTTTGGAGCCTGAGGCTCAGCTTACCTTGCCTAGTGCCCCTCCTTCCTGGTTCATACGGATATGCTCAGTGCTGGCAGCAGACTGGCAATATCCAACCCTGTTTCCCAGTCGATGAGCTCCTGACAAGTTCCTGCTGTATAAATTAGCATCCCTTTTAATATAGAAGGTAATGTGTATTAGCGCTGGGCCCACATGAAAACCAAAGATCTGGAAATGCGAGGGGTTTGGAATGGAGGGCTGGAATTCGTACCTAGTTCTGGAGTTCACTGTTGGTCCCTATCTCCATAACAATGTCAAGCCAAAAACCTGAAGCCAAACACTGCCCCAACTTTGGGGCATTTGAAATCTTTGTGGCTTGGGCCCAGCTCTAAACTACACGTAGATATGGTACTGTGTGTGGAGAGATGGATACATATTATCCATATCTATGCTAGATTGTGCTGATAGAAAGTGTACCAGATCTGTAGGGTCCTCCTAATGGCCTTTATGGAATAATTGGGACCCCGAGTTCTGGTTCTACCTTTGCATCTGAATCTGACCTTGGTTGAGTCATTTCCCCTCCCCCTGTCTCAGTTGCTTGGTCTGTAAAATAGATCTAATGATGTCCACCTTTGCAGGGTGCTTTGAGATCTATGAATGCAAAGCACTATATAAGTGCTAAGATTTACTATCACCTGAGAAAGTACATTAGAAGTGGCTGGGCTCCCAGTGATGTCTGACCACCGTGAGGGGGTTTCCTCAGATCTGTGTTCTCAAATAGTCCCCCTGCGGTTTGTTCATCAGGTTTGAGTTGCTTATGTGAAATCCAGCTGATTCTGAGCTGAAGATATTTAAACAAAACAAGAAGAAAGTAATTGTCTTGCATTCTGTCAATTAACAGGGACAGATGCTTTCTTCTCTGGGTGGAGTTAAAAGTGTTTCAAGACCAACCTAAATTTCTACCACTCGGACTGTTGCCAAGTGAGCTAACAGGCATCCCTTTTGTTTAAGGAAGGAGTTAGAAATGGTGGCTAGAGGATCCTCTGTAGCTGGTGAGATTCAAGCCACAGCTTTCCTCTCCTGTATAGTCTGTAGAATAGCCATGCTGCCAGACAACCCAGCAGCTCCTTGCATGAGGAAAGGTAATTTTACTGCTTCTAACCCTTGTTGAAGATCCTAATGTCCATGGAGCGATGATGGTTTTTAGAAATTGCGAGGGGGGGGGCAGAGAAATTTGATACTGCTCACCCTCTGAGTCAATGTGTCTGACTGAAGCTCCCTGCACAGCCTCTATGAGGAACAAATACAGTATCTACATTAAGCTGATGTTCTCTTTGTTGGTGCCATTTCAAGCTGTTCGACGTCGAGCAAACCCAACAAGGCTTGGACCCAAACCTGTTCTACAGGAGCCTCCTGAAAACATCCGAGGTAAGGAGGTGCTCTCGGGCTCGGAGCCTGTGTCAAAGGGAAGCAAGGACAGAGCGAGGGGGTTCTCTTCCAAGGTCAATAAAATGCAGACGCATAGCAGTCATTAGAATGACTCACTAGGAGGAGCCGACAATGGGTAGCTAATTCCCAGGCGGACCATAAGAGATTCGGGCTAGACTAGCCCCTTAAGGCGACGAACGCTCTTCAGCCCGTATCCTGGAGCTCTTTCTTCGTAAGCTTGTAGGAACAATGGATGAAGACAGACTGGGATGGGAAGAAGGATGGTCTTGAGGAGCTGCAAGATCTAGATTCTCTCTCTGGCTATCCCACTGACTTAATGTGACCATATTCAAGTCACTTCTCTTTTCTACACCTTCAGTTTCCCCATCTGTATAAAAGGGGGTGATGCAGCTTACCTTGGAGGGGTGCCTGTGATTCTACATCCACTCATGCTTGTGGATCACTTGGAGTGCCCTGAGTGGGAGATGCCAGAAAAGTCCCATTTTTTAAAATGAGATAAAGTTGGTGACCTTTCAACAAGCTTATTTAGAACCCACTGAGGGAGGAGGGGAGGTGCTTTCCCAGGTCCTCATACTGGTTGCCAGTAATATACAGGAACCAGTTCCCTCAACCAGCCTGATGCCCGGTTGGACTGGAGCTTTGCTTTCCTAGCTAGAAGCTGTGGCCCTGCACCCAGTTAACTGAAAAGATACCAGCCCCAGGTGCTGTATTTAGAAGAGATTTCACCTGCTGCAGCTGAGAATGCCACACGCCCCTCCCCCTGACCAATCAAATGGCTAGTTTAATTAGGCTAATCGGCCACCCTGGACTGACATAGTTAAGCCTAATTAGCTGATCCCTGGATTCTTAAACCTTCCCCCCAACCCCCCAGACAGTTTTTTTCCTTTGGGTTCCTCAGAGCCATAGGCGTCTAGCGAAAGCCAGTCTCCTTGCAAGCTGCAGCAACGGAGAAGCCGGGGCCTGATTTTTAACATGGCCTTGTACCACGCCTCAGCGGCTGAGGCTGTCTCAAGTGAGTGTAAAGCCCAACTGTGCACGCACCACTGCGCTAGCCTCTCGCACCCACTGTGCCCAGGTACAACTAACTGGCCGACAGAGACGTGAGCGCCCAGCCTGTGTTACAGACACTACCTCGCCCCAAACCTGGCCGAGTGTGCCGGCCTGCCGTGCTGCGCCAAACAGGGGCTTGGGGGGGGGGGGGGGGCGGGGAGGTGCCAGGGCATCAGAGTTGACTCTGGGATCTGGCGGTTCCCAGTGTGACCCCCCCCCCAAGTATTAAGAAAGAAGGGAGGGGGGGGTGTCTCCAATCCCTCATGCTTCCTCCCCCACAAAGTGTTCATTCACTTTTCTTTTACTTAGGCTCATCCCTCTTTCAGGGAAATAGGCAGCCGGTGGGACCATTTCCCTCAATCCCTTACTAGGGGGTGGGACATCAGGGACCATCTCCTGCTATTTGCCTTGTTACCTCTGCAGCCCCCCCCCACCTCGCCACAAATTACATTCAGAACGGTCCTGTCAAAGGCCCCCCCCAAAATCAACCATAGTGTTTGCTGAGCCTAAATGCCACTGAGTTGGAGGGTTTCACGGCCCTGGGGACTGGCACAAAGGCGTGCAGGTGTTCTGGTGTGTGTAGGGGGGGGGGGGCTGCGTTCTGCTGGCTGCACTGCCCTTCATCCTGTGCCAATCCCCCGGCCTGGTGAGCAGCGACAGTGGGAGAAGAGGCCAGACAGAAGCACTGAGCTGAACTGCTCTGATCACAGCTGATCAAAAAGAATACACAGGCAGGATTGGGGCTCTGTCACCATGGAAACATCAGCCTAGCGAGGCTCCCCCCCAGGCTAAAGCCACCTGGCTAGGGGATAGGAAACAGCCCACCTGTTCAAGGGCTGTCAACTGCCTAAGGGCTCGCAATAGCTTGGGCTGCCTGCCGGGTTCACTTTTCTCTGATGGGGCTGCTGTTGAAACTAGTCAGGATGGAAACTCAGGCCCGCGGCACATGGCGAGAAGTAACAAAACGCAGGTGCAGAGGCACCTGGGAGACTCTGGTGACGGTCTGTTTGTTCTCTGCATGGACCAAATGATCGCCGGAAGCACTGCAGCAAACAAGGCTGCCTGACAGGGCCTGGCTGCCCTCAGTGTGTGTCTTTTAGCCTTCTCGTCCTGGCTAATCCCATAGCTGTTCTCCAGAGGGCAGTATCATAAAGCACTGGAGAATGGGCTGCTAGCAGCAACCCTGCAGTGGCCCCCCCAGCACCCCAGCCTGGCCAAGTGCTCCTTTTCTGTCATTGAGTAACTCTTCGCCCTCGCGTCGGCCACCTTAGGCTCAACAGGTGCTTTGCAAAGGCAAGTGAGTCCTCACTTAAAAGTTGCTGCAGCTGCAGAAACTGAGGCACGGGGCAATTAAGTAACTTGCCAGCGTTTTACACAATGGGCGTGTTACAGCAGGGGAAGGACCCTGCCGGGGGGCTGGCTCCCAGCCACCTTCTCTGAGCACTAGCCCCTGTCACCGGTGTAGAGGGTTCACCAGCAGCCAGAAGGCTGACCGTTCCTCTCCATGCCCGGCCAATTGTTCCCTGTCACCAAGGCCTCATTATTATGATGTATATTGTGGTACTGCCTACCGTCCCCCCAGGCAGGACGGAGGCCCCACTGTGCTTGGCATCATACTGCCAGCAGCTCTTCGGGACAAGGCCTGTCTGGGCCTAAGAACAGGCCCCGGGCTGTGATTTGTGCTATGTGAGGCCTAGTGGTCTGGCTACACAGGCTGGGTCATCCCCTCCTGGTGCCTCTGTGGCTGGCAGCCCGATCCAGCAGCTGGCCCTGCCTGTAACTGGCACCTCATCCCGGCCAGTGCTGGGGATGCAGCCTGCAGTGTCCTCCTCCCCTCCAGTCTGCTGAGCTAAATCTAGCCCAAAGGCGCTGGGAGGTGCGTGGCTCCATCTGCCTGGTTGGAGAGGGCAGCTGAGAGGAGCTAAGCAGCTGCACCCATGCTATGCTGTTAGGAACATGCCTCTGAAGCGCTGTAAGGCGGGAGCTTGCCCTCGTGGGGGGTCACTGCCATTCTAGCATGATGCAGTGAAACAACATCCCTCCCCCTCTCCCCCTCAGAAAGAAGCACATCTGCTGAGAGACACAGCTTCTCCCAGGGATGGCAGAAATGAAGGGACGCACAGTGAGCCTTTTAGCTGACAGCCGCTGGGATGGGGTAGGGGTGTTACTCAGCCAGCATCCGCTGCTTACAAAATAACGCTCACTGGTGTCACTTTGCTGGTTGGTTCGTGATCGTCTATCAGTGGGCCATTTTACCTGGTGCTGCAGTCACTCATCCTAGACCCTAGCAAGGTGGGAGGCTGAAGGGTCATAAGCGCAGCAATGGGTTGGGGGAAGTGCGTGGGGATCTGTTGATTAGAACAAGGTATTGGGCATTAGGCCTCCTAGAGCCTATTTCCAGCTCCACACCTGATGCACGATATGATTGTGTGCTAGTCACTTAACTGCCTTGTGCCTCAGTGTCCCCATTGTAAGAGAGAGCTACCACCACCTACTGTACCTCTAAGGGCCTTTGGGAGGCTTTGCTAATGAAGATCTTGTAAAGTGCTTGGTGCTCCTCAGATGAAAGCCAGCTATGAAACCGCTATGCGCAGGAAAAATAGAGAGACGGACAGTGTGAGGCTGGGGCTTTTTTGCTAGTGAGCCGTTTGTAATTCGAGAGGGGTTAGGCTGTTTACTGTCAAATGAAAGAGGCTTGTCTCATCTCCTTCCCCTTCCCCCAGGAAACAAGTTAGTTGGGTTTTTTTCTTTTTAAGTCTATTTCAAGCATATTTGAAACTATACCTCACAGGGGCTCCTGCTCCAGCTCTTGCTGGCTGATTGACTGTTCTTCCTAAACAGAAATGAAGAGTAAAATTCATCCCTGTGCAGAGGGTCTGCAGGAGGCCCTGAATCTCCCTGACACCTTTGCACTGGGGTGAACTTTCCCCTTAGGGTACATGAGCGTGGACAGTACTTTGTTTGGCCTAAGAACTCCCATAGGGCAGGTAAGCGGTGAGTAGCTACACTACCTAAGGCTGGCACCAGCGTGAGGGGGACAGCCCTGGGACAAATGCAGCTCAGAGTGTTAGGGTCCCAGAATGCTTTCAATGGGTGGGCCTGAATTAGTGATTAGAACAGGTGACTCAGCCTTGGGATTCCCACTTCACCAAACCACTATCTCCCCCCCGTGACTCAGTTTCCCCACCTGCAAAGTGGGGGATAACTGGCCCTTTCCCACAGCCTGGGCGTGTTGTGAAGTTTAATGTTTGTAAAGGAAAGTGGAATCCTTAGCGAGACAGCTCTGTAGCTGTGTTCACACTGGAAGCTCCTTGGGAAGAGAACGTGTCATCTTCCGCCTTGTGCAGCACGGAGCACAGTGTGGGCACTTGGACGAACATAGCAGTGTTAAGTTTATTACCTGATTTTTTGTTATAGCTCGCCCCCCACCCAGGCAGCAAACCTGTTTGTCAGCCTCTTCGCATCCCTGCTAGGGTTTAAAAAGGACAAAGCATCCCAGGCACTGAAACCCATTAGCCCTCGTTGGAAGCAAAGGCCAAGAATGTAATCGCTATGGTAATGCACTGAAGTACTGCTATAAAGGGCATGTTAGCAGCAAATGTTTCTCTCTGCTGGGACAGCTCCGAGTAAGTCCCCTCCTCGGGCTGCCCGGCTACTTACCTTCCACTGCTGTTGGGAATGCCCTCTCTCTTCCTGAGCATTGAGCTGTATCTTTTTTTTAATCTCACATGCAGCTGCTCCAAAGAGCAAACCAGGACACACAGCACGCTCTGCTGGCAAGAAGCAGGCAAAGACGCCAGGTACTTCCTGCTGTAGTATGTTAGCTGGCTGGTGGGGTAGTTTGGGTGCTGTTAGGAGAGCCCTGCCTGGTCCTAAGCCTTAGAGCAGTGGCTCTTTCAGTCTTAATTGGGTGAGGTAACACTGGGTAATATCGTCTAGATAATACTTAGTTCTGCTTTGAGTGTAGGGGACTGGACTAGAAGTCCTCTCGAGGTCCCTTCCAGTCCTCCACGTCTGAGTCTATAAATTGCTAACACCTTTTTGTATGCTATTTGGGGTGACCTACATTAAATGGAGTCCACGGAAAGAGGTATTTTTAAATGGTTAGACTTGTATATCTTTAGCCTGACTGTCTAACCTGATTCATTCCTCTACACATAGGTAAAGCACTGGGCAGGATCCAGGAACAATAACTCTGCTTTTCACTGAGCTCTGTGCAATAGAGCACTTTTATGGGTGGAATTTCTTATGCACCAAACTTTAGGGGGAAAAGAAAAACAAATGAGAAATGTAGAAAGCCACCAGCTGTCTTGAGCAGAAATAGATTTCAGCGATGCCAACGTGATGTTCTTGGCTTACTCCATTATTGTTCTAGCACCAGAGCTGCTTGCCCGCAGGGTAGGAAGTGAATGTGTGTTAAGTGATGAGAAAAAGCATGTTTTTAATTTTTCCAAGCGGCTTCAAAGATCTCCAAACTCATCAGGCTCAAATCTGGCTCTGGCCCAGTGGCACCTGTTGAAACATTTAGAGGTAAGAGGGAGAAATGATGGTTGGTGGGAAAACAGAAAACTGAAACTAAGACACTGCAAGCTTTGGAGGGATCTTTCTAACCCTGTGATCAAGATTTTCCTCACCTTTAAAAAACACAAACACCACCTACCTGGGTCAGGGAGATGTCAGACACTTTGAAGACTAGCAGTTACACTTGTCTCTGAATACATCTGCTATTTATCATAAGAAAGAATCCTTATGATAAAATAACCGTCACACACCTACAACAGCCACCAATACCCAATTAGAAGATTCCTTGAACATTAACTGAACAGGCAAAATTTATTTCACTGAGATTCAGTGTTTACAATTCATCTCAAAGGCACTGTGAACTGTGGGGGAAAACCCTGCCTGGCTCTTTCATAGAAGCAGATCTCACTCCCTTCCCCATCACCTCCCCCCCCCCCCCCCCAGCGCATGTCAACTTGTCACTTGCATTCTGTTTCCCTGCCATCCTTTGTGTTACACTAACAGTCAAGATAGGCTTGAACCAAATCTCCAGAATCCCCCAACTACTGGGAAAGGTCAGACCTGGTCTGTCCTTTGCAGCTTGGGCCTGTTTCTACTGCACCTTCTGCCCCTTTCAGCCTCTTTATTCTGCTGCTGGTGATTAGGGACACACCAACGCCGCCTATGACAGCGGAATGTTGAAGCGGGGTGGAACTAGCAATGTGGACTAGACACACATCGGCCCCTCTCTTGTGCCAGTCCGCTCCCCATTATCCCTTCAAGCTCCCCAGGCAAACTTGTCGCCCTGAGCCATAATGCTGTCAGTGCCACGAGACAGACGTTGCTAGCCATCTTATCCTCTGGTGTGTCTAATGGAGACTGAGGACAAAAGCGCTCACTTGTCGCCCTGATAAAAACCCTGCTCCTGGAAATAAAACTGCGGGCCTGTGGCTTAGAAGGCTGTGTACCCATCTACACCTGAGGAACAAGGCCTTAAAAAACTGCTTTTTCCTGCAGTGAGAGCAGGGTAGTTACTCTCAAACCCTGATCATCCACATGCCAGCACAGAGCCGCAACCAACCCAGCTGGCTGTCTCCACTTTTTGGGGGGTGGGTGGGTGGGGGAGGGAGGGATTGTACTGTCAAAAGAGAACCCACCTGAGTCCCCTGGATTCATGTCACTGCCTTATTAACTCTGATGGTGCATGGCCATTCTGGCCCAGTGCCACGGGAATGACCGCATGCCAGGGACTTCTCTCGCTTCTCTCCCCCCCAGACTGCGAGTGTTATGGCCACTCCAACCGCTGCAGCTACATCGACTTCCTGAATGTGGTGACCTGCGTCAGCTGCAAACACAACACCAGGGGGCAGCACTGCCAGCACTGCCGCCTTGGCTTCTACCGGAACGGCTCGGCCGAGCTAGACGACGAGAACGTGTGCATAGGTGAGGAGCTGGGGCGCTAGGGCGGGGGGCAGGCACTGCTCTCCGGGGAGTTTCACGAGGTCGCTGCTTCACACGTGGCTGAAATTAATAACGGCTGAAAGTAGTTACCAGCCGCTGGCTGTTCGGTGGCCTGAGAGAACGGAGCCTGGTGGCCATCCCGTTTCTGGTCAGCAATCGGCACAGAGCGGCCAAGGGGTAAATGGGCCTCAAAGACGAAATAATTCTGTCTCTCCCAAAGGAGGTATTTCAGCTCCAGCTCAGGTCAGGTTCATTGACAGCCCAGCATAGGGGAAGCTTGCACTGCCCTAGAAAGCAAGCCCGGATTTGAACGGGCAAACTCACAGTAACCGATATGCTATCCCCACTTCCCTGAGCCAGCCTAGCTGCCAGCCCCAGCTATCCGGCTCTTGCTGGATTATCCCCACCCATGGCACGGTTCAGTAGTGGAGGTAGTCATTGCAGCTTTGCTGTGCTCTTCCCCACTGCACGCACTCTGAATGATCCCTGGGGCTGTTGCCCCACTGGGCACTAATTCACTCAGCCTTGAGAAAGGCTCAGCTCTTGCCAGTCCCTCTGAGCAACACAGCGCTGCTGCTGGGTCTGACCCGTTTGAGCCAGTGATGAGGACTCCCTTCTCCCCATGCCGCCAACATTCCACAAGCCCGGAGTAAAACGTCTCTCTTCTGAGCTTTACACCAGCTCCCGGCTGGGAGGCTTTGAGTCACATCTTGGAGGACTGATGTGAATTAATCAAGGAGCAGGTTGGCACTGGGCCTTCTCCATTTCTCTTCTGTCATTTTCCTCCTTTTACTCATCACCCTATTGCTCCAGCGGAAGAGGGCAGAGTCTGCACCCCATTACACTAATGTCACCCCATTAGCATCAGTGGCATAACTGCATCCAGAATCCAGGCCCTTGCCCAGCTACCTCGCCCCCGCCCCTGAGGTGAGCGGCAACAGCCACATGCGCCCTACCCAGCAACTCTGCAGCTCTAGGGCTACCAAACCAACACCCCATCTACTTCCTCCGCCACCTCCATGGAACTGCTCTCCTGGCAATCAGTCCCACTCCCGCTGGCCTCCAATGGAGTACAAAAGGACAGCTGGAGACAGAGGTTCCCAATTAGAGTGAGAGGCTGCAGAGCGGGTAGCACCCGAGCTCTGGGTCACACTGGCCACCAAACTGGAGCAGCTCATCCAAATCTCTAGCACAAGAAGGTTGGAACAGGTAGAGGGAGGTGGGGTGGATCTGTAATGCCCTAGAAGCCATTGTACAGTGCCTGGCGTAACAAGGGCCTGGTCTACCACTAGCACTGCTAGGCCCTGAGGTAATACGAATCAATACCACCCACCCCCCTGACACCGAGGACTGAGTATCCACTTAGAAAATACCGAGTCTCCCTCCGAACGACAGCAGAGGCTCAGAGCACCTCTTCACTTTTGAGGCAATTAAATGGACTTCCAGGTAGTTTGGTGTGGTCAACCCTTCAGCTACAATCCTGAGATCCAAGCTCGTGTGTGGACGTTGAGCCAGTGGTACATTGCGTAAGGGGAGAAGCTTGGCCAAAATATGCCTTTCCTTCCCATCACTTCTGGGGAGCCCAGAACAAGCTGCATTTTAGTAGTAGGTAGAGCAGATTCTGGGTATAAACTGCTGTGGCGGAAAGGCAGCCCAGAGCAAGGTGGGGTACTTGTAAAGTACTTGTAACAGTTCGCTCCTAAAAGTCAAGGATTAAATGGGCAGCTCACACTGCTAACCCTTTTCAAGGCCCTGTCAGCAAGGCACGGAGAGCTCCCTGGCGCTCAGTGTGCACAGTCTAATGTAGTAACTAGCTTCCATGTGTTTGGACAGAATGTAACTGCAATCAAATCGGGTCGTTGCACGACCGCTGTAATGAGACTGGCTACTGTGAATGCAGAGAAGGTGCCTCCGGGCCTAAGTGTGACGACTGCCTTCCCAATTACTACTGGAGACAGGGTTGTTTTCGTAAGTACCGCAGGCCGGCGGGTAGTAGCAGGGTAACAAATGCACAGCAGCAGCCATAAAGCCACTGTACTTGACAGCTGTGGAATGAGCTAGAGCGTGCTGTCCCAAGGATCCCCAGGCAAGGCAAAGCCCTTACTCCGGCATGGCCAGAGAACAGGAGTGATGAAGTGAGCCAGCAGGAGGGAGTCGTCTTTAGCAAGACTTGCTCAGCTGCCAATTGGAGGTAGTTGCAGAGAGCCCAGTTTATAGGGCTGTTCAGAGAACAGCAGTGGAATACTGAGGTCCCACCCCATTAATGTTATGTTATTGCAGAGTCTGCAGCCACGGTGTGTTCCTATGAGTCTGGGGCCTTAGACTTGCACTGGTGCTGCCGGGCAATTGGATTAATACCAAGGGCCTGAAAAAAGACCTGAGCAAAAGCCAGCCTACACATTCTCTTTATGGGGGTGTGTATATATATCTTCTTACTATATGTTCCATTCTATGCATCCGACGAAGGGGGCTGTAGCTCAAGAAAGCTGATGCTCTAATACATTTGTTAGTCTCTAAGGTGCCACAAGTCCTCCTATTCTTTCCACACATTCTAGTTACAGTTTTAACCCAGGCTTTTTCAGCTACACCTTGTTCCTGATGGCAGCCCAGTGGCGTAGCCTTCAACACCCCTTAATTAAATTGAAGGCAATAAACCTTTGTTATAGCACAGGGCAGAATCTTAAGGCCCCAGGGCTGTAGGTATCCAGGAGTAATTCCCCGTGTTCTTTCTTCCCTCTTCACCTTGCAGCCAATGTCTGTGACGAGGAGCTCTTGATTTGCCAGAATGGTGGCACCTGCTACCAGAACCAGAGATGCATCTGCCCTGCTGGCTACAAAGGCGTCCTGTGTGAGCAATCCAAGTGTGACTCTGACAACAAGGCCTGCAATTCTGCCTCCAGCACATACCTCAGCCTAACCCTCTTCCTCATTAGTGCACTCATCCTCCAGCTGCGACGCTTGTTGGACTTCTGAATTGCAAACACAAGGGAGCCAAGTCAAGGTGCATCATGAGGGAGAGGGGGCGGGGGGAGAGAGGAGGCAAGGAGACTAAGGTCATAGGTAGCCCTCCATAGCACCACCTCCTCAGCCTTCCTTTACTCTAGGACTTCCATGACGTCATTCAGACCCCTGTCCACAGGGAGGCACAGCATCTCAGGGGCTGACTCCTGTCACTCCACCAGCAGCAGCCTTGCTCACACATCCGCGCCCCGGACAGAGGTGGCTGCAGCACGGACTTGGCTGCTGAGCTGCAGGGCGAGAACTGTGACAGCCGTTGTGCAGAAGTGACAGTACTTTACTATCATTAGAAAGGACTCCTGTCACACACACTTCCTTAAAAGCAGTGACTCGTTCCCCATTTCGCACAGGGGGCTCTGGTTCCAGGGCGTGGGGGACCCTGCCAAAACAGTGCCGCAATCCAAGGATTTTTTTTTTTTTTTAAACTTTTCAGTAGTTTCATTTTCTTTCTTGTTTTGAAAGAGCCAGTCCTAATTGCTCCAGAGCCCCATGGCACTAGAGACTGGAGTCCAAGGCATCCCTGGGGGACTCTTTGGTCCATCCTTGCTACATACTCCCATGTTTCATTGTTGACCTGGTGGACCCTAGGGATACCGTTGCCTACAAATCTAGTTGCGGAATTTATTAAGTTTTGTATTTTTGTTGTTGGATTTTTATTTCCTTTTCTTGCACTTGACCAGAACAAAAAGGCCATTGTGCGCATGGTATATCAGAGTGCAATGTCTTATCCAGGCATTTCCGTATAGTGTACGGTTCAAATACTTTTTTGGTAGAGAATTATTTTTGTTTGAATTAAATGCTATAAAAGGACTACAACCTAAAGGGACGTTTTACTATGAGCATTTGATTCTGGTGTATAATCCTACAGTAAAGCAACTATTAATTGCTGCTTGACCACCATGTTTTCCTTTGCGTGCAAAGTTAATTACAGGTAAAGACTTATTTTTTGATACATGATGTCCTCTTGTGTTTTCTGACTCAAATACCAAGGTGCACCCTCTGGGGGTTTGTTTTGTCTTTAAGATCTAAGGAATTTAAATTTTATTGAAGCCACAAGCAGCGTCAATCTTGGACTTCAATGTAAACTTACAGGTGTTAGTTCAAATATGGGAAGGGATTTAAAGCTCATGGACATGCTACATAGGGGGAAGTATTTTAAGACATTCCACATGGAAGGGGGCTGGAGAATTCTGAAGCAATACGTGATATAATTTGCAAACTGAGCAATCAGTTTGATCCCCCAGCTGAATGCTTTAGATCTCTTGCTCCCTGAGCAACTCCAATGCTCTAGTTTCAGCCTGAGGTAGCTCAGAAATTGTTTTTCCACCAGTCCTCCACTGGCATTTTCCATTTCTAGTATCCTTACCCAAAGTATCATGCTACTGCCCTTTCCCAGATCAACATCTCTCCTCTTTTGATACTCTTCATATAGGAACCGCCCCTACTTCCCACTTTGCGGCTCTAAGCCATAGCTTGTACCCAGCAGTGGGAGTACTCCAGGTCTGAAAACAACACCACTTCGAATCTTTCAGCCCTCTATTTCAAAAACTATATACAACTAGAACCTCTGAAATGTAGCCACCGCTGCAGTGGAGGATGGCAAAGGACCACTACTTTGTAAAAGAAGGGGAAAACCTGAGTAAAGACAGGAAAAATTCTCTCGTTCAATGAAAATAGTATCATGGAATCATTAAATCCAGAGGTCTTGTTTCCTTTGAGCTCATTTTTTCATATGAAGGATCTCACATACAAAGAGCACGGAACTTGATTCAATCCAGCACAGAAGGGGAGAAGGGCTGAATTGACCCTTTAGGTACAGGGAGTTTAAGTACTGCCAACTTCATGAACTTGTTGGCAGAGGCATTCTCTCCTTTTCTTTGGTGCAGCTGTACATTGTCTAGAATTGGCTAGATGCTGCTTGTTGCTACCATTTGTTCTTGCTCTACCACATAAAGTCCCCATGAGTTACAATTCTTGCAAGCAGTTTTTATAGGAGAGTCTATAACTAAATCAAGACCTTAAAAGCACGTCTGGAGGGGGAAAATACACATTTCCTTGTCCAACCGCTACTATTTCTCTAGGAAATTAGATTATAAGCAACTGCAAATAATTTACTACTTCATAAAACCATTTCCCCAGACAGACTCCACAGCTACTGGAGCCCCCGCTCTGTGCTCAAGTGGCTTTATTGCACTGGAAGTCGGAACATTTATAACATCAACACAAAGCTTCCATGGGGGGGGGAGAAAAACAATCAAGGGTGGCACTGCTGGGAACTGACCAGCTAGAGCCTATGTGCAAATGGCTGCTGGACAGGAGGCAGTATTACATTAGACAGCATTCTTAAAAAGATGTCACTGGCTTCCTTGCATGGCTTGAGAGAGAAATAAGCAGTAATGATGTTATGACCCTTTCACCACAGGTTGGCAGCAGGGTTTAGACCACGTACCTTCAGTACCAACACACGGGCTTCTATAACTTGAGCCGAAGCAGCTCCTCCTTAGCTAGTAACAAAAGTAGGCTGTTATCCTTTAGAGTAGCCACAAGGGGGATACAACACAAGTTACAGCTGCTGAAGTCATGGTGCAAAAAAAAAAAAAAAAGGGAAAAAAACCATGGTACCTATTACCTAGTATTGGGCTCTTTATAAATACCTACCTAGACAGAAGAGGATGCCACGCTAAAGTAATCTAACCATAGGAAAACACGGACACCAAGGAATTGTCTCAAAGGCAAATTAAATGATCCATGGACTTTGGTTAGGACAACTCCAAATAGCCAGTTAGAAAGCAAGGGGAGGAGTTCTGGTCCCCTCATAAAGACAGACTCAAAGCTGCTATGGTTGGTCCTGTTTTAGAAAGCCCATTTTCATTTTAAAATTTAGCACTTATGCAGCCAGGAAGGACATACAACTGAAAACGCATCTCCCCAATCACAAATTCAGCGTTTAAAAAAGGAAATGTTTTTCAAAGCTTTGAGAACTTCAGTGCTTTGAGCATATTGACAAAAGGTAACATGCAAGACAAGTATCCACACAGAGGAGAAATAGCTTTACTATAATACAAAAAGAAGAAACATCCTTCATCTTAGGTACATGCTACTGATGAATGTTCACATTCTGGAAGACCCATATAGAAGCTGCAGTCACTCATGAAGCAAAAGTTTATGCTTTTAAATAGACAGGGAAATATTAGTTGTGGGAAGGCTAACAAAAAAAATCCTTAAAAGGCACCAGCACCCTCCTAGAAAATCTACTCACATTAATGTTTTAAGTTGGTTTGCCTGTTTATTTTTAAAATTATACCAGTCTGCAAAATGCTGACCTCTTTAAACAAGCATTAAGACAGACCTTTGTTTTTCCTATTTACCTCAAATTGTATTCCAACTTTAACTATTTGGTGGTGTCATAACAAATCTGTTTACCCAAATAAAAGCCACCAAAAAATCTGCAATCCTAGACCTGTTGTCTGGCATGATTAAATAGTGCCGCCAGTATGAATCTATCACCATAGCTACAGAAAAGAGAAAAAAATCAGTCATTTGGGTTTATGCACAAATTCACTCACCCAAGAAAGCTTTTAACCATATTCATTCTCAGCTGAAGACAGGTAAAATCTACCTTTGCTAGAATTTGTGAGAGCCACACAGGACAGTTGTTCTTTTTTAAATGGTTAGGAAATGGACAGTTTATCTGAAAGGGGGAAATACAGACCATTAAAGGAACTCAGCACATGCTATCAGCACTTTGTCCCATCAGCAACATTTTGTGCTTTAATTGGCTTTCATGAAATGCCCCAAGTGTAAATAAAAGCAGAAGCTCAGTGTTTTCTTAGTTCTAAATAAGATAAGAGTTAAAGCAGCATCTTCTAGGAAATGTTCCTAGTCCATGGCCAGACCTGGAGTGCTTTGCTGGGGCACGTAAGGGTTGGTTGGGAGTGGCACATTTAGGCACCAGGGGCAGAGGAGAGTTTCAAGTTGCTCTAAAGTACACTTGTACAGTTTTGCTTGCCCAGAAAAAGTGTTGGTTTTGGGGTCGGGGAGTGTAAGGGGGGAAAAAGGAGGGGGACAGGAATGTAAAAAATCTGTTGTCATGGGCCATAATGGTGGGGAACTCTAAAGATTGCTGAGAATTTTGCAAAGTGGCTCTAAATTGACCCTCGGTTAGCCAGGAGCAGGAGTGATAGACTCTGAAGGAAACCCCATGCAACTCTGCAGTGATCTGGGAGTTTAAAGTGGGGAGAGAGCGGAAATCAGTAACGGTCCTCAAGTCCAGATTGCACTGAATCCCACTGCAGAAGAGCAAATTCTCTACTTGATACAGCAATTAAGTAAGACTGCACTGGGCAGTGTCACATATGCCAGTCTAGAAAGCAAGTTTTATACATGCTGAACCATACCAGATGTAACAAGTGTACAAGATAAATTTACCTCTCACTCCCCATGATCTTCCTGGACACTAATGGGAAGGGAGTCTGTACCTTAGCAGACAGGAGCACATGGCTAACAGGCTTCATCTTTCAGAGGCATTTAATATACAACTCACTGCTTAGTTTAGATTTATTTGCACTGAAAACAGTGCAATGGATTTTTCCAGGGATTTAGAAAGGCCTTATATATGACTTGGGAATGGAGCCTTTGTGGATAGAAGTTGTATTCTACGGTTTAGCACCATAAATCCCAATTACAATATAGCAGTTTGTTTCATCTCTGAATTATTTATTCATGCAGCATAGAGGAGAGTGTCTTGCCATTTTAGAAACATGTTTCTGGTTGTTGTGGTATTGCTAGAGTAAATATAGTCTGCAAATGACCAACTAGCCTTCAGCTGTCAACCACCAGAACAATGTTATGCCCTAATTTTAAAGTATAGCTATCAGCTTGCACATTCAAATGGTTGCTTAAAAAAAAAAAAAAAGACTGAAGTCCCTGCATTTTTAACACTTGCTTTAAAAAGGGAACTACAACATACTTATAAATCTTGCCTTACCCTTCATTTACTGGAACATGCTCTCTAGCCTCATCACTTGTTTTGACCTGGAAATACATAATACTTGGCACTTACATGGCATCAGTAGAGATCAAGATCCTTCATAAAGAAGGGGAAGAATTACTTCCATTTTAGACACTGGGCAACAGGCACAGAGGATAAATGGCTTGCCCTATGCTGCCCTCTGAGTCAGTAGCACAACTCAAACCCAGATACCTCAATGCCCACTCCTTTGTTTTGTTCACTGGACCAAGTTGCCTTCAAATCAGCAAGCCACACGTGACTTGTCTACATTAGACTTTTCTTCTGAAAATTCTTCCACCACTTTCCCAGTTTTAGTGGCTTTGAGAGCTCGAAAGCAGACAAGGCCCTGGGGGCTGCTGCTGTTTTTAATGGCGTGTGGTTTAGATCTAGTCAAAGCAGAGTTAGACAGAAAATGTTAAAAATACATGGCCATGAGAGCCTTGTCTACTATAGAGCACCTAACGTTGCTACAGTGGGAGCTGGATCTGTGTTACTGACAGTGGGACACTTTTTTTTTTTTTTTTTTTTTAATTTCATGTGAACACCTTCCCCCTTCCAGTAAATTTAGTTAAGTAGGCTTTGGGTGCATTTGTAACAGTCAAATGCCAAGCACTTCACACAAGTGACAAAAAGTTAAGGTACCAGGTATGACTACATTTCCTGAACTAGGTTATTGCTTTTATTTGGCTAGTAAATCTGACCTCTGTATAGATACCATGAAGGGAGGTACCTTGAGTGCCAGACTGAGGTTATGGTGCTGTATCCTGTATAACTGCAGTGAAATCTGCAAAAGGAAGATACTCATATTAGGCAATGTTTGGATACCGCCTTAACAGACAGTGTCTGATTCTCCTCTAAGGGCAATTCTCTTCCACCTTCACAAGAAGGCCACCTATTCTGGACAGAGTATATTTCAGCACTTATAAGCACAAGGGAATCCCATTCTATTATTCAGAGATAACAAATGACAATCACCACAAAGGAGCTGCTATAGCATTGAAAATTAAGCCAATGAGCTGGAAAAAAACAGAAGCCATTGATTCAAACACATTTAAAGTTTCTTCCTCCAAATTCATTTGGTCCAAAGACCAAATTAAACTGCTTCACATTAAAATACATGCGGTCAGTCTTCCATACATTCATTAATTAATGATTCATCTAGGCAATACACGTGCAAGAGGGTGGGCGGGGGTCTTCCGATGGCTATTCTGCCACTTAATAGTTCTGAAACAAAAATACATGAGAAAGAATAGTACAAGACTACTTGCATAGTTGAGGGATTAGCCAGATCAGTCAAAGGAGGAGAAAACAAAATAACAACATAATGTAGATTGCATGTATGTTCATCAGTCTCTACTAAAAGGTTGATTACATGATGCATGGGCAAAAGAAACAGTTGAGATGAAAATACGTTAAAACTGCACCATATCAGTGTGCATCTTGGCATAGGTTTTATTTTTGTAATACATTTAGTCTAAACTCTCAAAGTGAAGAAAGTGCCTTGGATCACAGTTTGCCTGCTGGTTACATTAAGTGTTATGTATATAGCTGGAAGAAAAATACTAATTAAAAACTTAATCTATTCCACATGAACTCTCATTTTTACTAAAAGCAACCAATTCTGGGCTATGCATAAAGAGAAAAATGCTTAACATAAAGGGCAAACTCAACTCAAACATTTTTTATTCAAAAACAAAATAGAGCATTAACAGACTGATGTGGCAGAATGAGCTAGTGCAGAGAAATGACGGACAAAGTGGCGACATATACAAAGCAAGTAAAGGCAATAAAACCTTGTATCAACTGAGGAGTAAACTGGAACGGTACTGCAGTCTCTCAATCAAACAGGGTTTATTGAGAAGTTATACAACTCCACTAAGCAATAGTGCGTGTAATACAGGATTTATTGGGTCCAGATAGGCACGCACAAGCCACTTATCCCTGTGTAGTAAAAATTGCACAGCTCATCACTTCTCCCTATACAGAGGCAGGAGATATAAAATATACAAAGCATGGGTGATGTAATGCCACAAAGGCAATGTAAGACATCAGAATAAAATTCCTTCCAGCACCTGACAAGCGTCATTTTCAGGATAGAACTTTACATTCTGGAATGTGCAGCTGATCTGACAAAAAGAAGACTGGAAGAGTTCGAAGATTTGCTTGACAAACAAACAGTTTTCCAGTTAATCGTTAGAAAAGCATTCCCTGATTTACACTGACTTTGTCTTCAGTTTTTTTACATGAATATACACTGCATAGTTTCCATAGCTATAGGAACTACATCGGTTAGCTGATTAACCCTGCCTTTTTAACCAATACTGCACCGATACAACAGGTTTATAAGGGAGACAGCATTTCAAAGTGTTCCTATTTAGCCTAGATATAGATACACACAGGGCATGAATCTCAACTAGGAGTTATACAGAGATCTCTAATGTGCGACAACAAGCAGCTCATTCTAACAGCTCTACTCCCCGCAAACGCAAGTTACATCACACGCTACTCTGAACGACTTCCATGACAGTTTCAGGTGCGTACGGTGCTAGCAATTAATGTAGTACACATATGAAACAAAGCTCTGAGGTGAAATACTGCCCTCAAATTTTGTGGGCAACATCTGTTATTGGCGTTATTTCTTGTGCCTATCTAAGGGCAGGATTTAGCCCATTTATTCTCCTTACCATCACTGTAATAGAGAACAGCAGGTCATGAGCTGCGCCATGCCGATACAGGAGATGTAGCCTTCCAATATACCTAGCACTCAGCTGTCGCTAGTAAAGCCCATCTATTTCAAGCTCGGATGGGTGAATTCAGACCAGTTCAGCTTACAGTTTACCACACAGGCTACTGTCCTATTATTCTGACAGTGGTTATGTCATCTCTATATTTTGCTGTGACACCACCAGCACCACGCAGCCGTTTGTCGGTATGAAAGGAAGAAGGCAACATTAATCACTGCAATGAAAGTATCGGGAGGGAAACCTAAACAAAACCATTGGCACGACTGTTTAGCCCAATTTTCTTATGTTGTGGTGAAACTGGAAAGACCAGCATGCTAACAGAATCAAAACCCTCCTGTGCAGCGGTGGGCATAAGTCATTCAGTAGATGTGCCGAGAACCTGCTCCCGTTAATTTAATGGAGCTAGGTCTTAATTTTGCATCTTAAGAAAGCTGGGTTCTATCTCACAAGAGCTCACATATAAAGCAAGTTTGATGGCTTCCTTCTAGTTCTGAGGTGTCATTTGTCCACAGCATGAAATGATTTGGCATACCATGGTAATCTCTTCTCAGATCAAACTTAGAAAAGCCATAGTAGAGGTATTTGCAAGTTGAAAATGAGCTGCATCATCATCAAAGGTCCAAAGAAAAAATCTGCACCTTGCTTGCCCACACTACTTCTGGCTCTAGCCAGTGACAGATCGTCAAAGTGCTAAATAAACACACGCAAACAAAACATGAGCTCTGTATTGTCTCTATGCAAAACAGATAGTACACCTAACAGATGTTATTCACTTTCTTTATACACTTAGACATTCATGATATTCCTGAAAGAGCAACTGATGCCTTACTCTGAACATATTCTATTTAGAAACAACTCCACTTGCACTTCTTTTTTTGGTTCGGTTACGAAAACATGCACATGAGTAGGGCTTTTTTTTTTGTTTTTAAAAAATTAGTTATTGCAGTTTTATTCATTTACCAGTTAGATATTCTACATCTACAGAGTAAACAGAATCCAGTAATAGTAATAATCATACTCAGCTCTTATATAGCTAGCCTTTTCATCTCTGCAGATTTCAACGTGCTCCGTTACCAAGCAAGCCAAGTATCATCATCATCATCATCAAGGATGGACTGGATCTTTGATAAAGATTTCAAAAACTTCTGCTGCTTATTCCTCACTTGGAGCCAATAGGCCTAACCAGGCTCATGCAATCTGACCGTCCTCAACTACTACCGACTTCAGTGGGAGCTCAGTGTCTTGAGCCACAGTTAGTGCCATCAGTCTATAGACTCAAACTGCAATAAACTGATGTCACAATCAGAGGGCTAAGGACAACAGCTGAAGAATAAGGACCAAAAGTAAGACTCAAGGCACATCTGCATAAGCCAAGGATATTTTGTTCCTATGAAAAAATGGGGAAGTGAAATAAAAAAAATTATATATATACACACCATATGTAGAATTCTGTTGAACATTCACGCACACAAACAACCTTCTCACTGTCTTCCACCAGATACCAGTGGAATTTCAGAAAGAATCAAAAGCCATCTGACCCGTTACCACCCTCTCAGCCTTTTCAAAATGTCCTATTTGCTATTAAAGAAACTAGACTTACCGAAAATCTCTGGTGAGGTTCTCTCTGTTTTGTTTTTTTTTTTATAAAAAAAATTTGCTCCACTCTGAAATCAGCTTTCGGGCACGGAAACAAGCAGCAATACGCTTGCTGAATTAAATCTTAAAATAATTTTGTATGCTATACAAATATACATCAATTCAACATTTACAGCACTTCACTTCCTAGGATCATAGTTCAAACTTATTGCCATTACATATGGCGCAATTCCCCAACTTTTCAGTTCAAAAGCTCCAAGGATATGATTTTTCAGGTATGAATTCACCCAACAGTCAGTGATGGGATGGGAAAAACTGGATCTGTTAGTAGAAAAGTAGCAATATGAAGGAGTTCCAGGTGAACTAGATATTTATTTTTTTTAAATATAGTCCATATTTTTAAGGGCAGGGATAGGTTTTGGAGGGGCTTATATAGTGGGGGCAAGGCTGCCAGCCGCTGCTGATCCTAGAAAGATTTCAGCTAATAGGAGACCTTCCTCCTCTTGGCCTCACTCAAGTCTTTGTTCTCTGGGGGTTGTTCCAATGCTCTTCTGCTTGCAGGGGTCCGACAGTCCTTGTCTTTGCTCCACTCATTACCTTTCTGGTCTTCTTTACTGCCAGTTCTTGCCTCTTTTGAGGAGACAGAAACTCTCCAGTCATGGTCCTGCCTGGCTGTATGGGAAGCAGTGAAAGGCATGTCCGGCTGTCTTACAGTTTGGTTGGGTTTGTTGGAATTTTCCGCCTTGGAGACAGCAGGCTGCACAGTGCTGATCTGACCCCAGTGGGCTGCCGATGCATCAGGTCCCCGTGACAATGTCACATCTGGATTGCTCAGGGCTGATGGATTGCTATTCTTGGAGGCCTGCTCCTTCCCTGTCGCTTCTGCCCTCCTAGCCAGTCTTGGATCCCGTGGTCTCTCTCGAACAGCAGGCTGCACCGGTGTGGGAAGAGTGACTCCTTTGAAACCCAAAGCTTGAGACTCTGGTGCCTGTCTTACTACTCCATTGCCTTGTGCTGACAGGCCAGCACAGGCCGAGAGTATTCCAGAGTCATTGCTGCTTTTTCTGTTGGGGACCTTATTCTTCCCATCATTGCCCAAACACGCCTGCATTTGAGTAGCTTTCTCTGACAGCGCAGCAGTAGGAGGATAAGAGAGTGGCCGCTGTAATGTTGGTTTGAGCTTCAGAATTTTAACAGTATCTCTTTTATAGTTTTTGTCACAAGTCTTGATGATAGCGCCTCTTCTCTGAGCATCCTGAATCAGCTTATTCCAGTCTTTATTGTCCTTGAAAGAAGAAAAATAGTTAGCAAATAGCGCACACAGGAATCTCAGGATGCATGTTGTCCTATTTTTAATCCACACAACCTCACTTCTGATAGCCATCACGGGAACTATATGTACACTTGCTCTGGGATGAAAGGATTTTTAGTAAAAGTTTCATTAAAAAGCAATACAGCATCCCACTGATCCAACACAGAGAGGATACTTTCAGCCATCATCGTACAAACTCATTTAAACTGACAGCTCCTGTAACTATGATTGTCAGGACAGCGGTCCTCCGACCTTGTCCAAATACAAGACAAGAATATGGTGTGATTGCCCCCTAGTGGTGCATGAGATACAGTAAAAGAATATGTTTTTTGAAAAATTAAGGCAGTGGTGTGCAAACTGCGGGGGGTACAAGAGTTTGTCTAGGGCAGGCGTGCAAAGAAATTCTGTTAATATCACTTTTCATAGGAGACTTACTAGCCCCCAGTTGCCACCCTTACTTCTGCTGCTGCTGGCAATGAGGTGCTAAGACTTCTGTGAAAAGTGATATTGACAAATACCACTTTTCACACGTTGCTACTCTTACTTCTGCATGAAAAACGTTTCAGATTACAATAATGGAGGGGGCATGCCAAATTATCTGAATGGTAATGGGGGGCACGATTTGATAAATTTGCACACTACTGGTTTAAGGGACACCAACTTCAAATATAGGCAATTTTTAAAAGGTGAATTTAAGCAGTTTCAATTACTACACCTGCTCCAGATTCCACCCTGTTAATTTCTGTGGGGGTCCAGTCACATTTTCTTGTTTTGTAAAAACGTTTTTCTCCACTGTTTCGGAGTGAAAGACCCACACGCAGGGAAAACTGACTATCCCAGGGAAACTGTGAAACTGACTGTGCATTTGATAGCATTTTGTGCATAAGGTAAACAAACTGAAGTAATAGAAAAAAAATCTAATTTTTTTCAGTTGGTTATCTTAGGCATTACTTGAAATGTGTAAGTAAAAATTCAGACAAAAGTGTGGTTTTTTTTAAAAGCGAAAAGTGTTCCTTTAAAAATTTCAAATTCAAAAAAAGACATTTTAGCTTCCTAAATGAGTAAAATCTAATGGTTTCTTAGATTGATTATATTATAAACAAGTCACTATATGCAAGGACAATGATATAATGAGAACAGGGACATTTACTGATTCTCTGCTGAATGAGAAATGCCAGCTACAGCAGTTAAACTGTCCCAGCAGTCCTGATTCTTATTACAATGCCGACTAATAACCGCAAAACTGGCCAAGTGCAGTACACTTGATCCCAATGAAATAAGCTAAGATCTTCCCCTTTTCCTCCTTACTTTATGCCACCATGCCTAGGATCTAACAAATTCTGGAAGCAAAGGGGTGAACAGGACAACATCAACAAGCCAGTACCTGGAACTAAACTGGCCTCTTTATGCTTAATTTGCATTCTCAACATGTGCTACAGTGGAAAACCAACTCTTCCTCAGGCATGGAGGGCCCTGTCAGTAGATATTATGCAGTTCTGCTCTAAAAGGGAATGGGGAGCAGATCTGGGGAGTATTTGGGGCTGGTGGGTCCTCTGGTCTTCTCCCTATCTGAAGGGGTCACTAGGACTGGGGAAGGCAGCTTTGTTTGGTTTATTGTTTGGCTTTGGAGGGAAGAAAGGGGATGATTCTGACCGTCAGGCTGTGAAGCTTGCCAGTGCCAGCTCTCGTTCATGCTGCCACTGAGGAGAAGATTTACCCCCTCATACTTTCAGTATTTTTTACTGATAAATTTTATTGCAAGCCATTTTACAGAACAGCATCTCATTTGCCTGGCTTGAAACAATGGATACAGTTCTCCCTTCAGAAAGCCTTCTTGTGTAATACACAGCCACAGGACAATTGACTCCGCCCAAGAGTAGCTTTCAGACCACTGGATTGCTTTAACTGAGCAACCTTATCCCAACACAGACTCCTCTTTCACACAAGGATGGGTTGGGAATGACTTTCACTTTCTCATTCCTGACTTGAACTAACAGGGAGAACAGGCAGAGATGCACCAGACTACAACACTGTACCTACCATTAACGTTGTCAATCTTCCAAGGATGAAGAGGCTGTACCTGGCTCGGGTAATTGTAACATTCAGACGCTGAAGACTTGCCAGAAACCTAAATAATGAAACAAAATTAAGTTGCTGTACTATTTCTTCCAACACACTTAACTGAATTTTAGTTCTTATTTTTAAGAAGTGACAATTGCGGAAATAAAAAAAAAAGCTAACTACAAAGAAGGTGGGTTTTCCTCCATCCCTTGTTCCCACTACAGCAGCCAGCCCTCCCCTAAACAAGGTACTTTGGTTGTTACCCAGGCTCCCTTTGCCATCTTCAATCCCCTGTAGAGAATCTCTCTCCCCCCCAGCTTCTACTGCTGCTGCTTCCCTTCTCAATGATATCTCCAGTCCCTCCTGGTAGCCACTACTTCTTTCATCTTAAAACAGTCTCCAAAGTCTTCCTATTCCCTCTGCCACTTCCCTTCCCTGCATAGACTCACAGATGGAAGAGATCAAAATTTATTTCTCCTGTCAAGACTTTGAGCTTCCTTTTGACTTGAACTGAAATAGATTGATAATATTTGGTATGATTAACATGAAAACGTTCTATTTAATATTTCAGCACTGTGCTTGAATATTTTATTTATTTTAAGGTCACCTGCAAAGGAGAAACACACTGTTGGTGCCGTTTTTGCTTTGTCATGGTTTTTGAGACCTGACATTATTGTTCCTTGACAAAAAAGTTTTCACATTGGAAATATTAGATCTTGTCTACCCTATTTTTGCCAGAGGACTCTACAGATAACAGAATTATAGGTTTCAGAGTAGCAGCCGTGTTAGTCTGTATTCGCAAAAAGAAAAGGAGTACTTGTGGCACCTTAGAGACTAACAAATTTGAGCATAAGCTTTCGTGAACTACAGCATCCGAAGAAGTGAGCTGTAGCTCACGTAAGCTTATGCTCAAATAAATTTGTTAGAATTACAGGTTTTATTCATTGTTTAAAGTTCAATTTTTGTTAGCACCTACTTAATTCAAACTCCTGATGAACCTTGTGGAAAAAAGCTCTGTTAAAGACTATAACGCTACCACTCCTCCTCCAATGAGGATTGAGAAAGCTCCCAACTCCAGAGCCTACTCTACACAAAGAATTTTGCAAAAACAAGTCTCGTCACGGCTGACACCAATTTAGTCAAACAGGTCCCACAGCAATACCTGGTGTTACCAGCATGTTAATGAACCCTATTCTTCAGCAGTTTCACACATACGATAGTAAAAACATTGCAACCCAGAGAACGGCCTATGTTAGGGCTCCCACCAGGGGAATTTCTGAGGTAAAATTCCCTAGTGTAGACACCATGCGGTTCTCCAGCTAAAAAATGGGAAGGCACAGCTTGATATTCCTGATAGTTTTAAGGTAAAAAAAATCTACAGGGGTCCCTTCTCCCCCCACTGAAATACCCTTTCAGTGTCACTTCTTGGACAGGGTTTTGCTCCCTTTGTAGGTCACTTTTTCAGTGAATTCACTGCTGGACTGGTTACCCTGAAGAGCAAAGCCCCTCTGCTCACTACACAATAATCTATAGCACAGGCAGCGGTGGTGCAAATTTCCTGTAACACCTTGCCAAGGTGGTTGGACCCTGCTTTGAAGAGACCACAGTGATTAATACTTCGTGCCTGCCTACATGAACAATTAGACTGCAGCAAGCTGGGGTGTGACTCTACACCACACCAGCCAGCCGTGGCCTGTCCACATACACCCTTGGTGATCCATGTTAACAGTTTGTTAGAGCGCTTTCAGCTAGTCCCATTTCAAAGAAGGATAGATCAAAGCGGTCTAATGAACTGTTAATGTATGTCAGCAGCATCCCCAGGGACAGTTAGACTGTAGCAGGCTAGCGCAGGGTAGAGCGGTCTAACTGTTCATGTAGACAAGCCCTTAGAACTTAAAGAGCATCTTATTGCCAAAGCAATGTACAAATAAAGCCTGAACAGCTGGGTGAGCTTTTAACCTTTATAAAGGGGCAAACTGAAGCAAAGAGGGTAACAGCCAGCCAGTAACAGCGCCAGAATTACACCTGGCTCCCATTCCCAAACAATCATCTAGATTAGGGATTTCTGAATCATATTTATAAACCACTTTCCTGTTTAGCAATACTTTGGCACTGGAAGTGCTATATAAATAAGTCACTTTCATTCATAATCATGAATAATTTTTTTTTTTTTAAAGAAAGGAAGATCAGCATATCAACAAAGTTACAATACACAGCCATATGAATATAATTTGTAAGATTGCACAGCAGAGCTAATAGCATGAAGATAGATACCTGGGTAACTGATGGCTGTGTATCATCTCTGTCCAAACTAAACAGACAATTAAAATGGCAAACCAAAGGATGCACGCAATTTAATCTGTGCTCAGTGCAGATTATTATAATACTTGGCATTGGGAGACTCAGGTTTAATTCCCTGCTCCACTATAGACTCTGTGTGAGAACCTGGACAAATCACTTAGCCCCACTGTGCTTCAGTTTCCTGTTCTACAACGAGGATAATACTGCCCTACCTCACATGGGCGCTAAGAGAAGAAATACAGTAAATATTTTGAAGTGCTTGGAAATCTACTGAAGAAAAGAATTACATAAGAGTTAGGTATTTCTATAGCACCCCCTGTCCAGACCACTTTTAGGAGATCAGTGGGGAGGGGTGACCATTAGAATGCTTAATTTGGCAGAGATGAAAAACACCAGACAGATATCTCCTTGATGTTCTCTTACTGACATTCTGCAGAGAACACATGTAAATAAAGTCTCTCTAGGTGTGTGCAGACTTCAAGTCACCAATACCCCCCTCTTTTTTTTTAAAAAAAGGGCAAGACATACCCAATTGACCCTTGTGTGCTGTTCGCTCTTACACACGTCACTATAATGCAGTCTTTCTGTCGACCCTGGAACCCGTCAACTGTGTCTACTTCTCCCGCTCTAGGAAAGAGGAATTTTGAGCTGTTTAAAATTTTCATCTTTGGATTTTAACCAAGTGCTTATCCCAATAACCTAAGCACTTTTATGAAAGGTTAACCTCTTAACATAATCCATGCTGTAAATTAAACTATTTCTTTAAAAAAAAAAAAAAAAGATACAGTGCATGACCCTCCTTTCTGAAAACATTCACTTTCTTTTTCAGACGCCAAGATTATGCCAGAATGTGGTTCAGATTCACTGTAGTTCAGGAATCATTTGAAGTGTGCTCTTTTATCACCTTTATTCTGAACAGTTGTATAAATCAGATCACATAAAGAGATCCAAACTAGAGAATGGTACCCAAGGACCTCACTAGCACTATGAAGAGAAAAAGCTTTGAATGCTGCTCTATGCTTGTAATTGCTTAACCAGTTGCAGCCAATTGTCAGTACTTTTTCTCAGCACAAAAAAATTTTAAAGATTACAGTTTCTAACCTACTGCAATATTTGACAGAGGAAATGCAAAAGGAAATCTTCCATCCAAAGGATTTCATCCCAGGTAGAACATATAGGGTATTTTTACCTGCCCCTGCCAAACTCTCTGTCCAGTTCTTGTTGAATCATCTTTTTCTGTGCACTGTAAGGGGTGATTATTCCTATGTGACGAAAACCAATATCATTCTTTTTTTCTTTAATCAATTTCATTATTTCCATCACCAGCTTTACTTCCTGGGGATTAGCAAAAGAGCTGAACAAGATAAAGAGGAAGAAAAACAACATCAAAACCATTTACATACTGTTAAACTCACTACTTTAGCACAGCTCATGTGCTAGGATTTACTGTGCCTCTTCATGCTTTATCCTTTTGAGATCTCTGGATGAAAGATGCTGCAAAGCACTTATAAGCCACCGCCAAGCTAGGGCTGACATACACCAATGGGGAAGATCTCCTGTGAAAGGCTCTGTTATTGGTCCCATGTGAGCTCTAATGCCTGGGGAAATTATAGAGGAGGGGAGCAAGTGTGTCTTGTGACAGCAGACCCTTAGAATTCAGCACGGAGAAGCAAGTCAGTGAGGTCATAGGGGTCTGGAGAAATGGTGCTAGAGTTAGCAGTGTGAAATGGCAGCTAGTGGGACACCAAACCAGGCTGCAAGGGATTAAATTCCACACAGTCACAAAATGAACACTTATTTATATTTGCACCCACGCATCACAGCAATGTAGGGCTGGAAGGGGCCTCAAGAAATCAACAAGTACAGCCCCCTGCACTGTGGCAGGACCAAGTAAACCTAGACCAACCTGACAGGAGTTTGTCCAACCTGTTTTTAAAAACCTCCAGTGATGGGGATTCCACAGCCTCTCTTGGAAGCCTATTCCAATGTATGTACCCTTGTAGTTAGAAAGTTTTCCCTAATATCTAACCTACTTTTCCCTTGCTGCAGATTAAGCCCATTACTTCTTGTCCTCCTGTCAATGGATATGGAGAACAATTGATCACCGTCCTCTTTATAACAGCCCTTAACATATCTGAAGACTTACCAGTCACCTTTTCTCAAGACTAAACACACCCAGTTTTTGTAATCTTTCCTAAGAGGTCAGTTTTTCTAAACCTTACATCATATCATTTTAGTTGCTCTCCTCTGGACTCTCTATTTTAGGAAAGATTTGGACAAACTGGAGAGAGCCCAGAATTGGGAACACTACTCCAGCTGAGGCCTCACCAGGGTCAAGCAGAATGGGACAATTACCACCTAATGCCTTACATACAACACTCTTATTAATACACCCCAGAATGATATTAGCCCTTTTTTGCAGCTGCACCACACTGTTGACTCTCATTCAGTTTTTGATTCATTATAGCTCCCAGATGCTTTTCAGCAGTTCTACCACCTAGCCAATTACTCCCCATTTGGTAGTTGTGCATTTGATTTTTCCTTCCCAAGTGAAGTACTTTACACTTGTCTTTACTGAATTTCATCTTGTTGAATTCAGACCAATTCTTCAATTTGTCAAGGTCATTTTGAATTATAATCCTGCCCTCCAAATTCCTTGTACCCCTCACAGCATGGTGTCATCTGCAAATTTTATAAGCATACTTTCACTCCATTATCCAAGTCATTAATAACTATATTGAACAGTACCAGATGCATGACTGACCCCTACAAGACCCCATTAGGTACGTCCTCCCAGTTTGGCAGCAAACCATTGATAAGTCTTTCAACCAGTTGTGCACCCATCTTATAGTAATTCCATGTAGACCACATTTCACTAGTGTGCTTATGAGAATTTCATGTGGGACTGTGTCAAATGCCTTACTAAAAATCAAGATATATCACATCTACTGCTTCTCCCCATCCAGTAGACGAGTAACCCCGTCAAAGAAGGAAATTAGGGTGGTTTGGCTTTGCTTTTTCCTTTTGACAAATCCATGTTGGTTATTTCTTATAACCCTATTATCTCTAGGTGCTTACAAATTGATTGTTTAATAATTTGTTCCAGTATCTTGCCAGGTATCAAAGTTAAGCTGACTGGTCTATAATTCTCCAGGTCCTCTTTGTTCCCCTTTTCAAAGATAAATATTATGTTTGACTTTCTCTAGTCCTCTGGGACCTCACTCCTCCTCCAGGAGTTATTAAAGATAACTGATAACAGTTCCAAGACTGTTTCAGCTAGGCCCTTAAGTGCCCAAGGATGAATTTCATCATGCCCTGACGACTTGAATATATCCTACTTATCTAAATAAATAGTCTTTAACCTGTTCTTTCCCTATTTTGGGTAGAATTCCTTCACCCCTTGATGTTAATATTACTTGTGTTGAGTATCTGGTTGCCATTAACCTTTTTAGAGATGACTAATGCAAAATAGGCATTACACATTTCAGCTTTCCTGATGTCATCGTTATTAGCTCTCCTTCCCCGATAAGTAGAGGACCTATACTTTTCTTCATCTTTCTCTTGCTCCTAATGTATTTAAAGATTTCTGATTTTGTTCCTATACGCTTGTGCTATTCTTTTGTACTTCCTCCTTTGCAATTAGTCAACATTTCCACTTTTTGTAAGATTTCTTTTTGATATTCAGGTCATTAAAGAGCTCCTGATGGAGCCACACTATTCTTCCTATCTTTCCTTCACATTGAGATTGTTAGCAGTTGTGTCTTCAATATTGTCTCCCTGAGAAACTGCCAGCTCTCCTAAACTCTTTTCCCCTTACATTTTCTTCCCATGGGACCTTACCTACCAGTTCTGAGTTTGTTCTCTGAGAACAATACAAAACAGTTGAGATAGCAGTCTGAATACTGGAATGAAGAAAGCATGAGGAGCAAGACATAGCAGAGAAAGTCCAAACAGTCAGTGCTACATGTATTGTGTGCTTTTTTATTTAGAAGACAGCAGGACTTTAAATTGAAAGTGGGTTGGGATTTCTCTTTGAACGTTGTTTCCTCGACCAATGTAGTAGAGCCATTTGATGGTCAGACACTACCACTCACTCTCTGGAACTAAGTATTTGTGACAATAGTGCTTTGAACCATACTCAGACAGATTCAGCACAAACCATGGTGGAAGAACTAAGTGCCAGCAAACTTTATGTGGAGCAACTGGAGCCATTCAAAGGTAACCATGGATTGACCTTGGACAGCCATGGAAAGCCCTGGAGATTAGCAGAGAAAAGAAGAAAGGGCAGGTGACCTTGACTAAAAACACCACTACATTTAAAGACTTGTGAAACACTACCCTGCACCCACAGAAAGGTAAGTGGGTCCCAAACTGGATATGAAAAGAGTTAGAAGGAAAAAAAACCTGACAAAGTTAATGACACTCATTCCAGATAGTAAACAGGCTGTTCACAGGGTCTCTGGTTCACTACAAGATAACTACATCAGGAAGGATAGCCCTGACTCTACTCAGATATACAATCACTTACACCCAAGCCCTTTTATAAAGGCAAGATAATATATTTACATCAGAGACATGCCAAACTCGTGCCCTGAGCAACAATGTTCTCCCACTACTGAATGTCAACATCAGGTCTTTAGTTCAGAATGGAGCTTTGGCTACGTTCCATGTATGAAAAATCATTCTGCAGTTAATTATACCAGCAGATTTAGATTTTGGTGGAAAGGAGAATAGAGAACTTACTCATTATTCCGTTTCTCGTGGCCATCTGCTACATCAAAGACCAGGTATGGCTGGAATAGCCAATCTGAAGAACATCTGTTCTCTTCTGTTGCTCTGTAAATAATTGTAATTATCACCATTGCAACCATCAAGAGTTATGAGAATTGATACATCACTTATTTACGACAGGTAAAAAAACTCAGGAGACTTTCAGCTTCTCTTCTAGATTCCATAATTCCTTATGCCATCAATGTATACCAAGGCAAGAAACCGAGCTCTTGGTGATAGAGAATTAGCCCAGTCTTTGAGATGATGATCTAGTTAATTCATGAGCCCAAGACAACAGCTGGAAGAAGGCTATGGGAGTTTCCACGCCAGTTATGCAAACATCTGTTTCCCTCTTTTGGAAAGAAATCCTACGGGCAAAGGAGTACACTGATTGATATGTGGGGAAATAACTAAGTGCTGTTAAGTTTTTGCTGGAATACCCCTACTAACAAAACAAACAGAATGCGACCCACCTGTCAGTCTTTAAAGTCCTGCCATAAATGTAATTGGATGGGAAGAGGCAGATGTCAGGATGCATCCTATATTGTACAGTCAGCTGTAAAACGGGCAGCTTCCCTGTAACATTCTGCTCCATCTGTTCCTCCAGGTGTTTGTGCAGGCGAGCCATCATAGACTGATCATAGCCATACTCTTGAGCTTTCTGCCAGAGGCAAAACACAGGACTGACTTTTGTGGTGTTAGGTGCATCATAAGAAATCCAATATGGGCTTAAACTTGCAGCTTTGTACATTCGTTTTCACACCTTTAACTCACCAACAAGACACTGAGTTTGAGAGCGTTACAGATATTTATATTTTAGTTTTCACAATTTGTATTTGTCAGTAAATCTGCACCTTCATTTCAGCAGAATTTTACTGGCATTAACCAGTCAGAAGCTTTATAGTTAGTGGATCTTTTGGAAAAAAAAAAAAGAGGTTATATTTCTTATTAATCTATCCAATAAGAAAAGTTTCCAACATGCAGTTTCAGGGGTAAAAAAGCAATGTGCGGTATGAATTACATTCAATGTTTCCCCTTTCTTGGCTCATACAGATAGGAATATAGAGCCCAACCTCCAGTCCGAGCTACAATGTCCACACTGCTATTTTTAGCAAGCTAGCGTGAGCCCCACTTGGGTGAGTTTCTCTACCTGTGTCAGGAGGCTCACTCCCAGCTGCAGTGAAGACATACCCTAAGTGACTTACTTGACCAACATCACACAGAAAGTCTGTGGCACAGCAGGGCATTGAACCTGATCACCTGAGTCCCAGGCTAGTGCCCTGACCACAGGACCATCCTTTTCCCCCTTGTATTTTATATGTTCAAATTGTCCCATCTAGCCTTGATTACATACTTTTAGGCAGTCTGTGCTACTAGACATTATTGTCCTTTCACTATTTCCATTATACAACTCCGTTACCAAAGGTACAAATACAATCTGCTTACCATAGATATTACAGTAGGAGGCAGCTGCTTGGGATCTCCAACAAGGACAAGTTTACTACAGCGATGAGTCAATGGAATCAGAGTTTCAACCTCACATGACTGCCCTGCCTTTCATATACACAAGCAGGAATAAATGAAGTAGGAGTTGTAAGCCAAAAAGAGGAAACATAAGTGTTACATTTCCTAAAACGTACTCAGAATAACCCAACACATTCATTTTTCAAAGTTAAAAAAAACAAAAGAAGGAATATTGCTTTGCTTAAGAAATCTGAGCAAAGACGACTAAAATAAATTGCTCTCAATATGAAATTACATGCAAAGCAAATATTCCTTGCTCTCTAAACAGAAACATTTATAACCCATCAATCTGGAAAGTTTCCACCACTTTTTTTTTTGCTGTGCTCACCTTCAGAGATTCATGTCCCATGTGGATCCCTCTCCTTCTAAGAAACAGTATTTCTGCAGTATTTCTGTGGTTTGGGAGGCCATCCTGGCCAGAGCAACCTGCTGCTCCCCAGCCCATGAGCATCCCCTTCTTGGGATACACAGGAAGCCAGGTCCCCACCCCTGAGACTCCCAAAATCACTCACAGGCTACAGGCTCCCTTGGCTCTGGTGCAATTCCAAGCACACATGCATGGGCAGGCAAGAACTACCCCCCAAGGGGAGACACATGCACTTCAGCCTCTGGAGAGGTGAGTGAGCTGGAATGCTCTTTCCCGCCCGCACATCTCCTGCAAAGGGAGGGGCCACACTCCCTTAGTCCAACCTTCCTCCTCGTTCTTAGAGCCTCACGGCAGCAGGTGAGCCAAAAGACTCAGGTAGTGAGAGGAATATTTTGAAGAAACAAGACAAAATTCAGAACCAGTCAGGTCCTTGTGCCCCCACACAGCGACACACCCCATAGTTTGAAAACCAATGGTTTAGATTAATTCAGATTAATCTCCCACCTGAGTAACAGATACATGATAGAAGTAATGAACTTTGACGCTGTTCTCGTCTTTCATGGGTCTGGGATCTCCCAGACTTTGCTAAATCGTAGAACATGGACTCAGATGGTTGCTATTTATAACTAGGACAAAAAAGGCCTATCTACAAAGGCCTCAGGCCCCTGGCTGACAAACAGTGTGTGTAGCCTTATCGTGTTCTGCCTTAAGCAGAAGAGAACATAGTTTGGGGATTATGGTCTGGCTCTGGCACTGAGGAGAGCCTATCATCAGAAGCCACAAAGCAGTGTTGAGGAAAGACTGCAACAAAAAACGTTAGCTTTATAATGGATGTTTCTCCATCCTTCCAAATATCATGCTGCAGCTGTTGCCATCGATACTAAACTGCTTATAGTTACTAATAGCTTTGCTGACCTCATCCACAATGACACAGCTGAAAGGGTCAAGTCCTTGCCGGCGAAAAGCAGACTCCAGCAGAAAGCCTCCGCTTGTGCTCAATGTGCAACAGATGATGTGGGACTCCAAGATGATGCTAGCCTGCACTTCCTGAGGGCGCCCTCCAACCTTTGGGTACAAGGGCAAGACTCTTAATATCGTGCTTCTTTTAGACGGATTTAAAATTTTCTTAATCATCTGTTTTGACTTGTGATAACAGCATCTACCGGTTTGGCCAATTCAAACAGCTAAACATATGGTTACACTAAAGTCAGCTCCTTTGGGGGCATATTAGCTCATACCAAAAGAAACTGAACATGAAACAAATATTTTTAGTCTGCCTGACTAAGGTTTTGCTCTCACTAACTCCCAAACACAACAATATCTCTATGTAGTTTACAAGACATTGCTGTACAGGATGTAAACTTCATTGAAAGTGTACTTTTATGTCTGTATGTATGCAATCCAGACTTTACAATTGTTGTATTAGAATTAGTTCACCATCACCACATTCCTTAACTCCTTAGGACAAAGTAAGGAGTCATGAACAGCCTATATCCGTTACAGATCCAGCTTTCATGATACCTTGGATAGCTGCCTGTAGTTTGGCCCTATTTTCTGTTTTTGGCAAAAGAGCTCAGCATCAGAGTGTGTTTCTACCTCTAAGAGCATATCAAATTACTTTACATAACCTCATCATTCTCCATAAGCCAAGTAATTCCCCCAATTCCTGTGTGCTGACTTGCTTAAAAACATTTAAGTGTATTTCAGCCAGATGTTTAGGAGTAGGATGGTGAAGGGAAGGAGTCCTGAGGGAAAGTTCATATATAATAGATGTCTCCCCTAGAGTCTGTTGCTCCTAACAATGCTCAAGTGGGTAGATTGTTCATTATTTTAAATTCACCCTAAACTAATGATGTTACATTTTTAACACACTTCCCATCTGTTTCTTTGTAAAATCCTGCCAGCAGAATGTACCTGGATTTTCACTCAAGTTTTATTTAGTTACTTTTAAATCCTCCCAGCAACCTCAAAACCAAGAACCATCTATTTTGTAAGAGATGAAAAAATGATGCATCTATACAAATTAACTAAGTTTGTTTTAAAGAGTTGCCCTGAGGAAAGATTCCTACCTGCCTCAGCTGAGAAGTGAGTTGTTGCCGCTCTCTTGAAAGTCTGGCAATTTCGTCATCTAACTTTTGACTCTGAAAGAAAGATATGAACTGGAATATTCGTATCAAGAGTAATTAACAATGCACATTTCCTTTGTTCTCCTATGGCCTCAAGGTTTTCTATACATCTAAACATGTTCAACTTACAGCCTTTTAATATCTAAGTGTACCTGTATATGCAGACCACAGTTTCTTAGAAAAGATACACAACTGTGAGCTGTTGACAACATAAGATATTTAGATTCCTAAACACACTACACTGGCTTGTCTCCATGAAGCTAAGCACTGTAATTTACTATCAAGTAGCTGCAACACACAGGTATGCCAAGTGTTTAAAGCAAAAATTGAGGGGAGACTTATAAGTGAAGTAAAGTATAACAATCAGTCATAAAAATGTTTCTTGTCTGACTGCTTGATATGTAAAGAGACAAGGTGGGTGATGGAATATCTTTTATTGGACCAGTTTCTGTTGGAGAGAGAGACACGATTTCAAGCTTACATGCAGCTCTTCTTGAAGTCTGGGAAAGTTAATCAGTGTCACAGCTGAATAAAAAGTGGAACTGATTGTTTAGCATAACAACACTGCTTGATATGTATCCAATTCCAGGGTTAAAGGTAAAAAAAAACTAAGCTTAAAAACACACAAGAAAATGAATTCATGAAAGATTTTAAGTGCCAATTACAGTGAGCAAGAAGGGACTATTCCCTCTAGCTGACCACAAAGTAAATGAAGGATCCTGCAAACTGCCTTAGAGAGTTCCAGGTGTGTACATTGCCTTATCTAGAACTTTGACACAGCTAAATGACAGAGACAAATGCCTCTATGGTAGAAGGCTATTAATTCCTGGCTTATTTTAACAGTATTGGTCAAGTGCCATGTGTTTGGAGGGATGAAAGAAAACGTTGCTTCCCATCACAATTGAGAAAGGTATATTCGGTTTAGAAAGAAGAACTCTTGTGGATTGAGCCTCCACGGAAATGAAGATGTATGAAAAAAACTACAAAGCAAAATTAAACTACCCTCTGCCTCTTATCACATCTATCCATGGCACGCTGCCGAGAGAGACTGTCCAGCTGGCGATCTAGAGCTTCCTTTTTCCTGTGAATATCCTGGTCACGGCCAGGTTGTCCCCTGTCTATGAAAATAAAATGAGGAGGAAATTAAAAGGAGAAATTTAAATGTTACAGACCAATTTTTTTTTTTTAAAAAAAAACTATGTGACTAGCACCGCCTAAGAATGAAAGGACTGGCGCCCAGTTTACTTGACATTGTTTATACTCCTTTTACTTCCTGCATTTCTCACCTTGGACAACGAAAATCAATGAAGTCAGTATCCTTTCTATTTATTAACCAGGCTTTTAAATGCCACAGTGTCTAGATTTCAAATGCTACTGAAGCGTTTGTTTAAATACAAACGTTCTCAGTAGATTTTTATTTGTGGGAAAAATCTACTGGCCTTATAAAAGCTGTTTACTTTTTAAAAAAAATACAAAATTTAAGTTTTAGGCCAAATCTATATTGACAGTGTCCCCCTTTTTAGGCCCGTAGAGAAAACAAGTTCCTTATAAAAGCACTGTGGCATAATATAGGCTGTTCTATAAATACCTGCCTTCATGAAGTTTCTCCTTTGTGTCCAGTGGAACTGAGCACATCGCATAACCAGTCTCAAGACCATATTCTTATAAAGGAAACTAAAGTAATCATCTTTGCATGTTACTTACTCATCCTGTGGCTAACTTGGCTGTCCAGGCTGAATCTCAGGACATCAGTGCTTATTGACTTTTCTGGACCGAGTCGCACTAAGTTTATATCTCCACAATTTCCTGTATATAAACCACAGTTTCAGATCACAGATTCAAGATAGGAGCTAGTTATGCTAGACTTCATTATCTACAATATTTCTCATTTAAAAAGGGCATTTTCTGATGCACATTTACATATCTGCTATGAGATCACAGTCAGAAATGCAGGCACATGAATATGGAGTAAACATCAGCTATATGGAAGAATCCCTGAGAGCTTCAGTGAAGCCATGTTTAAAAAACAGTGCATGCAGTTCTGACAGCAGTATTTTGCCTTTGTACTGGAATATTCCCTGCTAGTAATTCACTTTTCCTAACACTGACCCACCAAAGTAGAGAGCTTAGACATTGTCAATTTCACACAAGCACAAACAGTGAGAGAAAATAGAACCACAAAGTGAACTGACTCCAGAATATATTGCAAAAACATTTTACCCTGACCTTTAATGGCAACTCAAACTGATAAGAGCTGGAAATTCCAATAGTTTCAGTATAAAGATGGAAATCGTCCATCCAAGCCTTTGAGCCATATTGAGAAAAAAGTGTATTAATACTTTAACACAAAAAGAGGAAAAGGGTCAATGACAGTGATTTCAAGCTGCAAAGTTTTGTAAGTGCTTGCTATTAAAGCAATATAGTCACTGACAAACAAGTTATACCATGCACATTCTAGAGAAACATATGAAAGCAATCAATAGGGAGTGTGAGGTCATACTGATTATGTTCTTCTGTGGGGAGAACGTATCTTACTCTTATCTGTATAGCACTGTAATTGTACACATGCTTTATGAATAAGTGATGATATGAAGCAATTGCATCCTGGTTAAACAGTTCCTTTTTCTCCTTCAATGTTACCCATTTTATATATGGAGATAAACTTGCACACCCAAAGGATTTTTTCTGTCTTGGCATTTTTCTTTGAATTCCAAGATTATCTTTTTCATGAGTTCATCAACAGCAGCATTGGATGGTGCACAAACCAGAACACGGTTTCGCTTGATCTTGGCATTCAAGTTTTGAGCTGGATTCTCATTCCCAGACCTCTGCAGGTTAATAAACAAGACATCAAAACCAGCAGTCTAGTCCAGATTTTTAATTTCAAAAGTTAGACAGTACACTCCTCTCAAACAGGATATGGTTAATCTGGAAGACTGCTTTACTGGGACCTCTCTCAGGGAACCACCCAATCTTAACAGTGACTTCTGCTTAAACTGCAAAGTATTGGCATGAATTCTATTTAATGGAGATACATTTGGCTAATGTATAGGGAGTTAACACGAAAACTAACAGGTGTGATGATTTTACTGTGACAGATGACTCAGGTTTCTTACCTTGCTAACTATGCAGCAGCTAGGCAAAGTAGATTTATGCATTTTGTTTTTCAAGCATTGCTGGAATTAATAACTTTTTTTTCCAAAATGCATGTGGTGTTTCAATACCAGAGTCACAGCTAGTAGCCAATTAAATTCACAGCCTCTTATTCAGTACCAAACAAATAAAAGTGAATGAGTTATATTCTCTAGTAGTTACTACAATAAATACTTTAAGAATGATTACATTTAGTTCATGTTGCCAACTACTTCATTTCACTGCTTCTCTTGGGTGAGCAAAGGTGGAATGCCTGACGGAATATGTAACCATATTCACCTACCTCTGTCAGAATACGGTACAGGAGTCCAACAATAGTTTTTGATTTCCCTGTCCCAGGTGGCCCATGGATCAGGCAGATTCTGGGAAGTCTTGGATGCTCCTTCACCATAGCATAAGCAGTTTCAATAGCCTTCTTCTGATCTGCATTGTAGTCTCTCATGTAGGAAGTCTAAAGGGAAAAAAATAATGTTCTGTTAACTGAAGTCATCAATAAAAGTTTCTGTGCTTTCAGTTTGTGTTTCTTGTCGTGCCCTCAGTTTGAAGAGCTTATAGAGTGCACACACTTCTGAGACTGAGTTTTCTCTCTGCACAGCACACCCCTGACCTGAAGGCTGCTACTGAGAGGATTTTAGGTCTCCCATGCCTTCTTTTAGTTTTACTTTTCTACCACCACCCCCTCAACTCCTAAGCAGATATTTCTCCACTAAACAGCGGACGGGAGTGCTTCTTGATTAAAACAGATATCAATACAGTGCCATAAATCAAAACAAAAAAGAGGCATCTGAACATATGTTCAGCCCCTTATCTAGGCACAAAGTTCATCAACTCCATGGAGTTTGGCACTCAAAGATGCTTTTGAACCTGGCTCAGCTGCCCAATACTACGTTCAGTGAGCACCCAAATACTGGGATGGCTTTTCTAACAATTTAGCAAAATTGGTAAAATAATTTGCTCACTTGTCATCCCTCACCACCATTTACTACTTAGTTACAGGACTTACAGTGCTCTCTGAAGTTACATTCAAATCCCTGGGACAGAAGTCAGTGTAACTTGGATTTATGATGGGTTTAGCCAGAGGACTCCTGCTCAACAGTAGCAGACCTTTGAACCTTCGTTGCGTGGTCACTAGAGAGCTGACCACTACACATTTCACTGGCTGATTTATGTAGTATGACAAATTGCCTCGAGTTTGGACAGAAAGGTGACAGACAATATGCTGCTCATTTTGCCCTGTTAAAAGAAAGAGCATCATGGTAAAGCAACCATATATTTTATTCTTCTTACATTAACGTTTCAAGTTTGATGGTTACATTTCTTTTCAAATACAAATTTTACTACTCCTGCAACTCTTCACTCCAACACATCTTAGTGCATTGCAGCCTGATTCTGGAAGATGTTGAACATTTTCCAGCTGAAATTGTTAGGACACTCAGTATCTTACAGGACGGGGCCCAAAGAGTACACACAGCACTTATTCACTGTCAGTCTTTACTTGGACAGAATACCAAGGCTTTAACCAACTGTAGCAGTGCAGTCACCCCGCTCCAGTCAGAAAGGGGTTAAAAGCATCCAGGAGAGGCTGGTTGGGTAGTCAGCCACAGGTGTGGTTGCACCCAATTAGGGCACTGCTGGCCCTGAAAAGAGGGCAGGCTGGGAGAGTGAGAGAGACTCTTGCTCCAGCTGGGGAGAAGAGAGAACCAGGTTGCCTAGGAGAGCAAGCAGGGGTACCTTGGACAGAGCAGTACTGGGAAAGGGCAGGCTGAGCTGGGGGGCTCTGGCCTGGTGACCTCACAGGTTGAGGCCTTGCAGCAAAGGCCTGAGGAGATACTAGGGCTGCAGGGAGGCAGCCAGGCCAAAAAAAGGCAGTAGGTTCAACCCCCTTGCCAATGATGAGCGGCCATTTCAGACTGCAGTTTTCCCCTGAGAGAATGGGTTAGATGACGACTGGCAGGAGCCACTGAGGCAAGGTGGGTATAGGGGGTTGGGTTCCCCTGGGTGGGGAGAGCCAGAATGTGGAGGCACTGCCATAAGGCAGCACCCCAAAGAAAGGGGCACCAGGGTCCGGAAGGGACACGGGGCCAGAGGTGGTGGAGACAACAGGGCAGGTAACAAAGGGCGAGAAACCGGCCAGAGGAGGTGCTCCTGAGCTGGATGAGCTCATTCCTGGACAACCAGCCTGAGGAGCCGTGCCAGTGACTGCACGCCCTGCTACACCAACTTTATATAAAAATGTTATACACCCATTACAGCAGATCTCCACTTCTAGTTTACCACACGACACGCTGAAGAGACTTACAACTAGGTCCAAGAAACAATGTCTAGGTCAGCTACATGGGAGGCACATGAGGATTAGACTCTTGGTCTATTACTTCCCAGGAGTAAGTAAGTGCATTCAACTTGTGTGGGAAATAAGTGTATAACATAACTAAACAGAAACCTTTTCAGCCAGCTAAGGAACAGTGTGGTATAAAGGGAGTGTTATAACAGGGTGTTATAAAGGGAGTCCGATTTTTATCAGGGTCGCAGCAACACATGACTCTGAGGGAGGGGGAATATAAAAATCATAAACAGCATTTCAAAAGAGAGGGGGAAATTGCCACTTAATTATATGGCCCACTTTTGCTGAGAAAGGATTTGATTCCTGGGGTCTCCATAAATTTTTTAAAATAGAAAAAGATGGTACCCGTAAAAGGTTTGTTGACACTTCAGCTAGACCAAGAAAGATTTTGAGGCTTGCCTGAGAGCAAGGCTCCCATGATGTTTCACAGGGAAGATGAAGCTAACTTTACAGAGTGGAATTTTACTGAGCAGTAACCCTTAGAATATTTTGAAAATGGTTGTCGGAGATATTTTATCAATGTACTACCTGCAAGACACAAAACAAATAAACGTCTAAAATAAGGGCTTAAAAAATGACTAACCAATAGATGTGGAGACAGTTCAAAAGTTGCAATGTTATGGGGAATCTTGGAAAGACCTTAAGATAACAAGTTTGTACCAAAAAGAGGAAATACATAAGGACCAGAATGATACATGATAACGGTAAAAATAATTGCCCTTAAAAATCAGGAGGAAGTAGAGTATCTGCAGACTGAATGCATGCTGTCAGGGAAATATAGGGAAAAGTCTTTCACAGCTGTTGGTAACTATTTCTCTCAGTGTATGTGCTGTGTTTACTAAGCATTAATAAATCCAATCAAGCTAACTTATCCGAGGTTTGTTATTATTAAACTAACTCAGACTCAAGAGAACCCCTCTCACTAAACATAATCACAGTTTTTAAATTATTATTGGTTATTGATTAGACGAATTGTTAATTCTTGATTAATTAAATAGTACTTTGGAAAGTCTAAATTAAGGGACAGGCCCAAATAAAGGTAACATTTTAATTTTGGAACAACAAGGATCAAATACTAACAGTGGCACTGTTATAACCTTTACAAGCCATATTGGCTGGAGAGTAAAAGGGTTCTCAAATTTATATTTAGATGATCAGACAATAGATTTGTTGCAGAAACTCTTGCTAAGCTCGCCATTGGAGACAAACACTAAAGAAGAAATAATAAATACAAATAAAATAAGTTAAAAATGTACCAATTAGAATGGATTTAGAGAAATATGACTTTGGAGGGAATAAAAAGATATGGTGTCATCATGCAAAAAGAACCAGCTCCCATCCTAGTGGATTATACTATAATATCTCTCAACGACTTTTACTTACTCGTTTCACGGAGTGATGCACGGGAGAAGCGGGTCACAAAACCAACATGATACATTAGATGGCTCTCCATCTCACTTTCTTCTGTAAAGGTGTTTTGTTTTTCAGGCACCACCAAAAAGATCAAGTCGTCATCCTTTGGATGAAGCTGTTTTGCCAGATCACTTTCCCGAATGCATGCTACCGGGAACAATGTAAAAATTAACATGGGCACAGCCAGCCGTATTTGGGTAACCACTGAACTATTCATTTATTGCAGGCACTTCTGAAATATGCATCTAATTTTTAAAATGGTTAAAAGTTACAAAAATGCAGACTTTACAGTGTGTGACCTGCCCAAGGCTCAAGGAATCTATGCAAGAAGCAGGATTATAACTCAAGAGTACCTGGTTACCAATCTTGGACTCAGATCAGACACATGAAACCAAATAAGCCGAAAAGCTACTTCATTCCCATCTCCTTTTCCAGGAAATTTGTCATCAAACAATTCTAAATGGGTCAGATCTGATATATTAAAATATTTAGAAAACAGCTTGGCATAGTGAGCAATTTTGAAGCATGAATTCCTTGCATGGGGTACTTTTCACCAACATGTATTTTGTACCTTTTTTCAAACAAACAATGGAAAAGTCTTATAAATCTGGGCATTCTGGATGTCACATGCAAACTGCTCCTATATAATGAGGAGTAATAGTTGTGCCATATCCGACTGGCACAGTGTTTTCTCTAGATTGGCAATAAAGTACATTTCTGTTTATGCATTTATACCAAGGTCATCACTGTATTTGTAACTAGGCCTCAGGTTCGACCTGTAGCCACAACATAAATTTGAGCATCTCCTACACCTATTTCTACCACTCAGTTTTAATTCATTAATTCAATTCATTGTATTTTTGCCTATTTCCCCAGAAAACTGGGTGTTTTCATAAATACTCACCTGTAAAATCTGCTCGATTCAAGTCAGCGCAGAAATTTTGTAAGTGCAAATGATAACAATTTTTCTCTCTTGTTTTCTGGTTTTCTATCCATTCCTGTGCAACCTGCATGTAATAAAAGTGGAAGTTATATGAAAATATTTTAGGAGGTTGTTTTTCATAAGGATAAATTACGTTCTAAAATTACACCATGATTTGTCATGACTAGTGAAGAGCACCAGTACTGAAGCGAACTGGCAGAAATGAAGCGAAACCGATGGTACTGTTGCAGGTCAAGATATAAGGTGACCTTCAAAATGGAACAACATTCAATATTTGTGCAAGAAAGAAGCCTGAAAGGGTTTTTCTTACCAGTCTGCTCCAAAAACAGTTTTTCTGTTAGTTTTTTTACTGTCAAGTCTTATCTGCCCTGTTTCTGCTGAAGGACTTTTGGGGGGATGCAAAGGTGGAGCTTGAAAGCACTCTCAGACGCTAATTGAAGGGACAAGGTGAGTGAGGTAATAATTTTTATTGGACTAACTTTTGTTGGTGAAAGAGACAAGCTTTCAAGCTTACACAGAGTTCTTCCTTAACTGAAGGGACAGGGATATTGTATCTTTACCAGAACACTTTTCTAGCAAATGTTTGTGTTACACTGATGTTAAAGTTTTAAGCAGTCTGAAATAAGATCATTTCCCATATCAACTGGATCTCTTTTGCAAAGCTTCTTGATGTCATAAGCCTGACTGATCTATTCATTCTTAACATATTTTTGGAAAACAAAATAGCCAAGACCTGACTTTTTCTTGTAAAAAGACATTGCGATTTTCCCTTTTAGGTCTTCTTTATACACTATGAAGAAAAAGGGGCACAAACCCAATTTTTCCCTTTGCAGGTGGCCTTTTTAAAGTTAACTGAAAGAGCTCAGTTATAGTGGATGGGAGTGCAGAGGGCATGGCAACAGTGCTCATGGAATGTCATTTTTTTGAGCACTAAATTAAGCTATAACATTTTAAGCTCTAACCCTGTCCTTTCCACAGAAATGTACAAATATCATTAAGATTTTTTTTTTTTTTAAATCAAGGCACAATAACATTTTCAGAAGTTAAGAAGAGCAGGTACCTAGTTCTTTTAGCTCTTCCTAAAATTTTCTATGCTTGATGAAAACAAACTTAAAGTGGTAACAGTTTCATAAAAAAAGCAGATAAGTTACTTACTGTTTCAAAGGCATTTAGCATCATCAAGGGGAAAAATATATTAAAATAGTCATTGTATCCCTGAAATTTGACAGGAACAGAGACCATAATTGATTGAAGGAGATTATGTGGAAGTCCAAACTGGCTGAAGTTGACAAACATTTCATAGTTCCATTTCAGAATCTCTGTAACAAAAATACTATGATCACGCTGTTGAGTGACAAGAGCATTTGCTTGTGGAAAGGAAGGGAGACCTCTTGCTTGCCCTGAATGAGCCCCCAAGGCAGACCTGTTGGGAAAACATGAAGTACTGTTTGTCTGCATGTTCTGGGGCCGGAGAACATTGCTGGAACTCTGGGACTGAAGACTATTGCTGAAACTTGGGGTCTTGACTATCTGGTTCTCTGTCAATACAGCTTTTGGATTCCCTGTCTTGGACACTCTGGATTTTACCACATTTGACTTGGCTTTTGATGACGAGTGCTTTGAAATATTTTCAAGATCCTTCGTGAGGTTGGCACTCCGTGAAGAGCTATTTGAGCTGAAAATTTTAGTAGTGGAAGGTTTTTCAGGCTTACGAGGTGGTAAAGCTGGCTTGACAAAGAGATGATCTGAAGCATCAGAGGCAGAATGCTTCCTACAGTACTCCACTGTCTTTTCCACCTGTTCTGTACAATCTTTGTACTTGCATTTCACAATACCTAAGGGCTCATTCTGCAGCAGACTTTCAGTAGCATCTACTTCCGTGTCTACTAGCTCTTTTTCACTAGCTATTATAATATCGCCAACATTTTCCATCTGCGAACACATTTCCATATCCACAGGATCTAACTGAGTTAAAAATAAATCATCATCACTCTCTTCATTTAATTTAGGCTTGCTCACTTCCAGAGTTGCCCCCTCAAAGTTAGGTGTAGATGGGGAAACCAGAGGGACAACATATTCTCTCTCTGCAGTTTCATTTTTGTAGTCTCCATTTAAAGATGAAGAAAAACATGATTTGATCTGTAATGCAGGAACTGCCATATTGTTTTCTTCTATTTTCATGTTAGATTCCTTAGAACCATGTGGAGCCATTTTACTCATGTGTGTAGTTTGGACTTCCTTTCTCCCAGGTGAGAAGCTTTTTCTCACTTTTTTCCCATCATTGCTTGAGGGACACCATACCCGCTCAGCTGCGCTTGCTTTTTGTTTTTCACTAGTTCCCGCAGCAGATACTGGGTCAAAATCCACAGGCTGTTGTATTGGGTGCTTTGGATCAGACTTTTCAGTTATTTTTTTCCTTCTGCCCTCAGAACTTCCTATCTGATTTTTCCCTCTCCCCACTTGTGTGGGTCTTATCTGCCTCCGAAACGGAAGATCTTGGCAGGCTAACATTTTTCTATTATGTTTTGTAACTAGATTCTGTGGAGCAATTAATTTAGTTTTTTGTTTCTGTGGAGTCTGAACTGCCCCAGCAGCTTTCCCATAACTGCGCAATTCAGCCAGACTATCTAAGGATCGCTGGGATAACTCAAATGCTTTGCGGGGGGCCTTTTTTAGGCCAAGTTTGACCACAGTTGAAGTTGGCTCAGGACACTGGTGAACTTTCTTTGGAGGAACTACAGCAGGGGTTGACCTGCAAGGCTCAGTATTTCTAGAACTAGTCTGAGGAAGTTTTTTGTTTTGCACAGTTTTAAGGCTCACTTTTCTGGGACTTCTAAGGGCAGTTCTTACCAACTTGGATTTTGCTAAGCTTTTGCCTGGGCTTAAAGTGCTTTTTTTAATAGTCAACTTTGAAGCTAATGATACACTAGATGCAGATGCTCTGGGTTCCATCAAGCCTGTGTTTTTGGCATGGTCTTTAGCAACAGCATCTGGCTGAGTAGAATTCTCAGACTGAGCAGTTGCATTTCCCTGGATAGCAGGCTCTTGAAAAGTTGCCTCAGATTTCGTGCCAGTTTTACTAACTTCCTTATGAGACAGAGAATCTACCTGCCTTTCAATGACCTCTTCTGCTTTTTCAATGACATCATCACTGATATAATCTGTATCATAACCCCAGTCATTTATACGATCTGCCAACTCAAAACTATCTGAAGCACATTTGCTTGTTGATGTCAAGTTAGAGTCTTGTTCCTGTCCCTGATTCACTTCCTCATCATTTATCTGAGAATCTTGCCAGACTGAAAAGACATCGTCTTCAGTTTCAAACTCAAAAAACTGAGAATTATGTTCCTCACATGGCAAAGGGGAGCTATGAGTCTCCAATTGCTCTTTTTTGTTTGCACTATCAGAAACATAGTCAGGTGTTAAAGGCTGTTTTTCTGGACACATATACACATCTTTTTTTACTGGTTTCTTAATATCCAACTTTTTTTCCTCATCAGAAGAAGAATCTGAAATGACGATGACTTCATTGTTGGGACAATCTGCATCAGAAGAGGACTCATTACTTTGGCCCTTTGTGGATGATCTAACAGCACCTTTTACTTTCCTTTTAATGTGACTCAGACGTACTGAGCATTCTTGGCTTGAATCAACAGGAAAATTGACACCTTTGGCATAAGCGGCTAAGGATAATTTATCAAGGTCTCTATCGATCTGAGAGTCTGTTAAGGGGCTAGCTCCAAATTGCTTTACCAAATCACATGCAACTGCTGCATTATCTTCATTATTTCTTTTTTCCTCTGAATCACCTTCTCTTTTAAAATATCTTGAAAAATTTAACAGTCTGTCAGTTGACTCATGCTTAATTAAGAGCGGACTGATTAGAGGAGCATTCCTAGGTATCTCCTCTTTATTTTCAGAACTAGATAGACTGTTAAAATTTGCTGAAGTTTTATCTGTACGTAGCATGCTCACTTTTTGATCTTTGAGGTCACCTCTCTTTGGGCATAAACTGCCAGAATTAGACTGTCCTTGATCTGGTATTTCTGTGTTCAGGTCTTTATTCAGTAAAGGCTTTGGCAAAGAACTTGATCTTCCTGAAAGGGATCTCTTTTTCTTTAAATAATGTATAAACGTATCAAGTGGAATATTGTCTTCTTCACCTCCACTTTCACTTTCTTCCAAACCAGCCTCTTTTTTAATGGAATTTGAATAATCTGCCTTGGTGTCATTTGATTCCTGCTTAAGAGAGAGCAGCTTGATTTGAAAAGTACTGTTCATGCTGTTCTCCTGTTTATTTTCAGAAGCGTTTAAAGTATTAAAGTTAACTGAGGTTTCACCTTCATTCAAAATATTCACTTCCTGATCTCTGCTGCCATCTTTACTTGTACAGAGACTCTCAGAGCGAGACTGTAGTTGGTCTACTTCCGAATTTGAAGCTGATTGCTTCATTAACTTCAATAGTTTTGTGGCCCAATCAGCATTCTGTACCTGGGTTTTCAAATTTGTGATTTTATCAGGATCTACTTTAAACTTTGAACAGGAATTAGGGGAGCAACTTCCATCCTTTCCATTTGAGCTGTGAGTGTCTTCATGAGAACTGGAACAAGATTGAGCATTCAGACACTCTGGCATCCTCACTTCTGTTTCGTCTCTCTCCAATATAGCATGACTTTTGAAATCACAGACTTGAGGACTTGTGTTGAAGCACTGTTTAAGTAAGGAGTTATTCTTATTTTGGTTCCCCTGCACTTGGTAGTTGTTTCCATTTTTATGGGTATCCCTGTGTATTTTTGTTGCTCCAGAGCTATCGGGATGTTCACATTCCTGAAATGACCTATCATGAGGTTCTTTTTTAATATCTGTCAAAAGACATTCTGCAGTTACACATAATTTTGTATTGTTAAAAGACATTTCCCTATATTCCTCTTCCCAGATACCTCTTCTTCTTGGGGAAGAACTCTCTTGACAAGCCTCATCGCTCCCAGATGCTAAAGAAAATGGGGGACTGAGGCTATCCCTGTATTGTATATTCATCTGACACCTGTCACTGGCTGTCCCTTTCTCTTGCTTTATAGGAATGGTGGGCAAATTTGTACAGATCACGCTATTTTCCACAGGTATGGAAGCATTTGATGATCTGTCCTTTATACTTCTTATTACCTGCTTTAAACACATTTGCAATTCCTGAGTTTCCCGGTTGTTCAGCTGCCAACCCATAGGTAAGTTTCCACGCAAAAGCAGATTGAGTTTATCTAGAAACTGTTTGCAAACAGTTTGTTGCCCTAACTGGTAGCCTTCTCGAAGAAGGCTGCGTATCAACTGCACGCAAGCATGCTGTACAGAGTTAGAAGCCTGTGAAGATATTGTTGGTGTAAGTTTAGGAGCGTTTCCAGGTGCTTTTTCAGAGCAGCGCATAAATGCTATAGTTGGAAGTTTAGCACATTTCACTACTGCTTCCACCCATTCCTGAGAGCTAACCCAAAGCAAATGCAGGCACTTTTTATTTCTGTGTAGTTCAACAACTGACACCAAAATCAGGATGAAAAATTCAGAAACTTTGTCACATTGCTGGACTCTTTCACTGAGAAAGCCTTTGATTTCCGAGCACAGATGGTGAATGACCTCTACTATATAAGCCACGCCCAAGTCCTTGAGGTCCATTAGGGACTGAACAAAAGGAATAAACCACAGAAATGTGCTGTTATGGACACGCATATCTTGGCCAATATCAGATTGAAGCACATTAGCCAATGTCTGCATATCTTCGTACATGTTGGGGCAATAATCCGGACAAATGGCTGTCTTCCATCCAGTATCCTGAAATAGAAAAAGACAAATCAACTATTCATTAGGTATTTTGCACAATATCACTCTTATTATTCATTTGGATTGCTTTGATTTACCAAACAATACTCTCAGCCAAAAATTTCTTTTAGCTTCCACCCCTACAAATAGTGCTCATTATTTATTTATGGGCACTGATTTGATACAGCAGTTCAGTGGCATCCTAGAAATCAGTTACTAACCATTTTACCTCTACAGTCTAAACAAGACCAAACTCTACCATACACAAGGAACTTCTCCAAGTCCCAAAGAATAAACCATGAGATTAAAATATTGAAAACAGTTCACTTAGTCATTTAAAAAACCAAAGCACCAGTCACAGTATGTAGTATGAGTTTCCATGTCAAAGTGTCAAATGTACTTTATTTTAAATGTTTACAGACTCTGCACTATTTTGATATCAGATAGTCACAGCACTTTTGCTTAAGATACAAAAGTTGAGTGACAGTTATGATGCAAGTGTGTTCCTTATAAACAGAAACAGTTAAAAAAGTAAGTTATGTATGGGTCCAAAGTATTCAGTAGATCAAACATTTAATGGCATGTCGCTTCATTACATATTTAGCACAGTAGTTTAAAAATATCCATAAACCGACAAAAAGGATATAAAAGGGACACTGTCAAATAAAAATCTAGGAAACTTAAAAATGGGTAAAAAGTATTTCCACGTACAAACACCTGTCTCCTAGTTCCCCTACCAATTTTTGTTTTACCACAACACATGCCCATTTTATAAAATGTTTCTCTCTCCTCCATTGCTCCACGAAAGATCCACACAAACAGGAAGAAAAATGACTGACTATACTGGGTAAACAGTGAACGTGCCTAGAGACAAACTTCTATCCAGTGCACACAAATTACAAATAGAGAAAAATAATATATCTGAAAAGAAACCTACTCAAGAACACTAATAAATGAATCAGAAAAATAGCAGATAAAATAAATACAAAGCTTTTTTTTTTTTTTGAATTTACCTTTTTGGGCTTTTCTGTGTTATAATTATACACTATCTGGCTGCAAGTAACCATTTCTTCCTCATAGTTTGACTCTGGTTCAGATTTAGTCCTAAAGAAAAGAAATACAAGTTGCTCCAAGACGTGCAAATTATTCATGAACTAAGTGAAATAAGAGTCAGAGAAGATTTCACAGTTTCAGATGCCACATTTTATTACTAACTGATGCAAGTGATAAAATGTATGTGGGAAAACATTAATATGGTACGTTAGAATGTGTAAGATTGTTCTAGTTCTATTATTTTATGGTGCCCACAAGTGTGGTAGATAGGATTGCCAATTTTGCTTGGATATATTCCTGGAAGTTTCATCATAATGACAATCTTTAATTAAAGAGTAATCTTTAATTCCTGGAAATTCCAGGGCAATCCTGGAGGGTTGGCAACCCAAGTAGGTGCTTTAAAGAACTTGCATAAAAGAAAGCTACAGGCTTCAGAGAGATCTTACTACTAAATGACAGATTTGGAAAACGACTTCAGGATTTAACATATACTAGGAAGAAATATAATGTAATAAGTACTTGCATAAACACGTTGTTTAACTGAACAAGATCCTTTTTGAAATGATCGTCCTTAGTTGTATTACTAACAGCTGCTTTGATGTTTAAAAATTCGCAGTTTTAATAATCAAATTTACCTATTTATGCCATTTATTATTTTCACTTCACTCATTAATGATAATGAAAAAAGACCGTTGAATGGGTGACTTAGCTAGTCTGCTGGTTGCTTAATTTTGAATGTCTAATATATGATTACTCTTAAAAGATGTTATGGTTATTCTTAAAAGATGCAACTCAAACACTATGTTAAATTTTAAAACTTGAACTCACCTCCTTGAACTATTGCGTATATTTTTTATTTCATTGTTGTAGCTGACATTGTTGATAATGGTTTGAAAGGCCTGGACTGGATCGATGAGTTGACCCCATACTTTAGACCCGAGCTGATCCAAAATCACCATAAAACAGTGCAGCGCTGGCCAGAAAGGATCAATGCTTTCATCTGAAATGTAACAGTTTAAGATCATGAACAGTTGAGGGGGGAAGTGTTCTGCCCTTTCCTACTGCTAGCTGAATACAAAGTGAATTTAATTCTTCATTTCAGTGCTTTTATTAGTTTAAACATTGAAAAAAAGTGGATTACAACTTTTAAAAATAATGTTTAAGCCTAAAAAAGTCTTAAAAAAATTAAAAAAAAAAAACACCCAGAGGAAGAGGAGAAGGGAAGAATTTAAAAATTCCCCTCAGAAGCAACACTGGTTTTGCAGATAAGGTCTGAGACCAGCCACGCTTTCCCTCTATAACAAGTAACCTGGAGGAGCGAGAGAAGGGAAGATATAAAATGGATGATAATTTTTAAAGCTTCCCCTCACTGCAAAGCTATGTCATTCCTACCTTTTTCCCTTTTTGTTTTGGTTGTTGATATTTTGGTGGGCGCGGGTAAGAGATATATTATTGAGATGAGTTATTATGCCTCATATAGCTGCCCAGGGAAGGAGTGTTATGTCTGAGAAAGAGCTCTATTTTTCTTTGATTATTTTATATTTCAGCTTTTGCAGCCACTGTGTCCTTCTGTTTGGCCTGCCTCCCCTGCCTAGCCATTAGTGTGGCTAGGAGCCCCCTCCCTAGAAGAAGTGAACAAGATGAGAAATTTAATTTTTTCCCTCTTGCCTCTAAACACAATAAAATCTGAAGAGATAAAAAGATTTGGTAAAAGTGTTTATTATTGTTATTTACAGGTATTTGTGTGGAGAACACAGGGCTAGACAAGGAAGAATATCTGAATCTTACAGCTTTGTCAACTGATTTGTTCAAAAGAATCTTCTATTTAGACTTCTGCAGTTAGAAAATTTTTAATGATTCAATGGAGAAAAGTACCTAAGAAGATTCAGCTACAAAGATAGTTTGTTTTTTTTTAAATCAGCATCTTCTCTTCTGGTACAGAAAATGACACAGCATTTTGAGTGTCCAGCACAGAGTAACTCATTCTCAGCATTCCATTCTAGTTTCATTAACGAAGCTGTTAAGAATCAGAATCTGATATATCTTTAGAGGATATTTTGGAAACTGTTAAAATGAGTGCAGATAAATCAGATTCTTTTCCCACAGTAACTGAAACTGAGGAATTTGTAAACAGTATAAAGTAAATTACAGACATCAGCTAAAAAAAATGAAGCTTCAATCTGCTTTAGATAAATGTAAATTTGCTAGAAGTTCACTGATTCAAGAAAACATATGCTTCTGTAGAAGAACTCTTGAGTTTTTAAAAAACAACTCTTGCATTAAAAACTAGAGTACTGGGATTACCAAAAGAAATGAAAGAGAAGATGCTATTAAAGAAATTCCTTTGTTACTTGACAAAATATCTGATTATAAATTTACTCTGCCAATAAAAAAATTGATGGCAAACAAGACTCTTTGTCTGCAGAAATCCCAGACCTTAATTATCTCCTTTAGTTCGGATAATGTTAAAGCTCAATTTTATACTCAGGACATAGTCTCCATTTTTCGAGTTCTAGCTCACATAACACTAACAAGGGGGCGCAGAATAATTAAAAAGTGATTGAATTATATTGGTATTTAGGCTTTTTTTTTTACCCCAGAAGACTAGCACTAATTTTTGATGGTAAAAGGTTGTATTTTTATGACTGACAAAGCAAAAAAGTCTTAGATGTTTAGATGCAATTACTTCAGGAAAAAGATAAAAAAGGAGAGGATCCTCATGTGTACAGTAGGCTCTTACCACAATTTGAGTAATTTTAACTTTTCCTCCTCCTCCTCCTCTTTTCCTTTGTTTTGTTGCTTCATCTAGATGCTAATTAAAATAGAATAATCTATCAACTATTGAAGGGATATTTCCTTTTAAAGCTCCTTCAGATCTGAGATAATGATACTATACAGTTTACTTGTATATGTGTTCTTCTTCATGTAAGATTATAAACTTTTTCTTTAATGAAAATATTGCACTTAAAGATCCAATCTTTTTCTTCTCATATTACAAAAAGAAACTTATAAATAATTAAAAACATCCAAATCTCAGAAAAAGGATCCGAAAAATAATTAGCAGGAACTACAAAGTTTGAAATGTTACCTTTGCAAATTAAAATAGTTACCACACAACTATGAACTTTCCATTTTCACTGAATTGTCTCTCACACCACTAATCAGGAGGATATGGAAATTCAGCTTCCAGGAAAGGTAAAAACATAATCCTGGAAGAATGACTTCTTCCCTTTAGAATGCAAGAGCCAGAATACATACCACATGGAAAAAACTGCACCATCTCTTCTAAGGGGAAATCACCCACTAATTAGAAAAAAAAAGTTTGCCCTCATCTAACGCTTTACATATGGCTCCATAAAGCCATAAGAGGCACCTTTTCTCCACTTTTCAAAGTCCCTTTGAACCTTGTTTTTCAGTGTTTGTCTCAAGGTATATGTTCAAATACTGTTCTTCACATCAGGGAAGGAATGAAATGTTGAAGTCTGAGAAACCCTGTCTTTGGCATTATACTTCTATACCAAAAATAATTTGTTCAACAAAAGTAGTAAGTTCTATTAGGAATTATATCACAACCAGAATATGACTGTTCATAATCCATTTTTTTAATCTCTATCACTGCCTCATCAGTTAAAATTAATTACCATCTGTTTGTTTCTCCATGGTGTGAAGTATAGACTGCATGAAATCATTCTGCTTATCTGGACCCAGCAACAAAGAATCCATAGCTTGTTCTTCCAGCACTGTTAGCAACATACAGATACCTGCAATGAAAGCAATCTGTCTTTACGTTTGTGTAGGAGATCCATTTTTTTCCTCCCTTCAAGTTTTGGCAAACCTAAATAGTACTGTTTTCCAAAGCTCACTGCAATGAAAGCTCTCAGAGGAAATGATCAGCATCAGAGGAACCTGAAGCGGATGAATTTAAATAAGCTACTGAGCCTCCTGGACAGACACAGTTAGAATTCTTCTATTTGACAACTCCCAAAATGCATTACACATTTCAAGAACTTTGATTGCACTGATCTCATAGGGCTTGAGACAAGATCCAAAGAGAATTAACTGAAATTTCAACAACTCTAACTTTGCAGAATGAATATTCCCATGAAGAACAGCGATATACCTGTGGGTTTGGTGGTTACTGTATTTTGCCAGCTAAAAGGTGACTAAAGGTTAAATCCTGCATGAACCCAAAACAATAGCTGTAGACAGAATTCAATTGCCTGGACAATACCAAGAATCTAATGGATGAAGGCACCTCCAAACCCCATCTAAAGAAGCGAACAAGCCAGTTCTAAGGTTTCAAACAGGGTTCCTGAAACTGACCGGAGATCTTCAGGTGGGAACTTTCAAAGAAATCTTTGAAATGAATAAAAGACAGCCTGTGTCCTGAGGGGGAGACACAGAGAGGCAGCAGCAGCTACAAAGGTACATCCTGTTTCACCAAGCTTCAGAGTTTGAGAGGTGTCTGGTTCAAGTGGAACCTACTTAAACTAGCAAGGAAAGGCTATGCTTAGGTAAGGCAATATGCATTTAGGCTTTTTTTAACCCTTTTCTTCCTGCTTGTAATGTTCCTAAGAGTAAATAAATCATACTCTGTCTTGAAAAAGCTGTTCTCTGTTACTGCGTTTACCAGCTGGTCCAATTCCCAGAGAGGATTCTCTAGCAAGGATTCTCCAGAGGCATTGTAACCTAGGGGTTCAGTTAGAAGTGGGGTGAATCGCAGAATTCCACTCAGAGCAGAGCGTAGGGGTTGGCCTGCCACTTGAAAGAAATGCCACAGCCAACCCCCACCCCTAGGTGGGGGGGGGGGGGGGAGAGCAAGCACAAATACAGCTCACTACTGAACAAACACTCACCAAGCCAGTAGTTTTTGTAGTTGGTGGTATCATACAAATGGGATGGCAGAAGAATGAGTTTCCCCTTCTCAATCATTGAAGAACTATAAATATCAGGACTGTCAAACAGCCCCAACTCAATGACTTTAAACAAGCAAGTCAACACTTCCTGTAAGTCATAGTAATCATCCCTGTCGACTTTCCCTAAATTTCTTGCTGTCAGGATGGCCCATCGACGAATCTATATATTAAAAAAAATACTTAAATATTACTAAAAGGAATACGACAAACAGGAATCTCAGAAAAAGCTGTAAGTTTAACAGCCATATTCCTAATAAAATGTGGTCAAATACATTTGTACTAAGGGCAAGTTCTTGAAAGTGAGAATCAAGTATTCTTCCAGCATAAACAAACATTTCCCCGTGCATATTACAAACTGTGTGCAATGCAATCTAAAAAATCCAAAAGAGTTAGAAAGCATACATTCAAGGGCAAAATCTAACTGGAGGCACAAGATAGAGGCACTCTTTATCTCTAGACTTGTTTGATATCCTTGAAACTTTACTGATCAACATTTAACACAGACAGAAGTGCAATTAAGGAACCATAAGTTAATGCTGTATGTGAAGGATGCCTGTCTACTTATTACTGAGCCAGAATCCATCTTTTGACATACTTGAAGGACTATGGATAAGTTCACGGAGGATAGGTCCATCAATGGCTATCAGCCAGGATGGACAGGGATGGTGTCCCTAGCCTCTGTTTGCCAGAAGCTGGGAATGGGCGATGGGATGGATCACTTGATACTTACCGTTCTGTTCATTCCCCCTGGGGCACCTGGCATTGGCCACTGTCGGAAGACAGGATACTGGGCTAGATAGACCTTTGGTCTGACCCAGTATGGCCATTTTTATGTTATGTACAGTATATTGTCAGTTTATAAAATAGGGTAATATATCTCCTATGCATTTCTCAGGACCAGCTTATACATCAGTTTGAATGGCAGAATTTTCAATGGGTAGCCTCCCTAAAATGCCTACAGATCCACATCCATACCAGCTATCAAACTCTGTCAAGTAAAATCTGGATCCACAGACACAATATCAAATAACTTGAAAAAATGACAAATACTCACCTCTTCCTGTGGAATAAAAAGAATATTAAGGTGAATAGCCTGCCTAGGTTACTATAAACCCTTATATCCCTCCTGATCTACACACCCAAAGTTGCTTACTCATATCAAACTATTCACTGACTTTCTCGGAAGTGAGGTAAGGAGGACATTCTGTCCTGCCTTAGTCCTAAAGTGTACTATGAATCCCCTCAAGATACACAGCAGGCCTTTCAATGGTATCAGGGCTTAGATCCTAAGATCCAGGTGTTCTGTGGATTCTATATAACCACCACTCCTCAATCCTTCCCACAGCTATTGAAGCTACCAGCAAGATCAGGACAGCTCCAGCTGGAGTCCTAGAGTTTCACACTTCGTTGTACACAAAGGCAGTTTTGTAGGATAATCTAAGTCTCCCTGTAGAGTTAAGATTATGTCAAGGGAGTGAACAACTCTGTACCAATTACTTCCGTAGGTCTTTTTCTGGTCTTCCAATGCTATTTGGCCTGCAAATATCGACATTTTGATAATACCTGTGATTTTCAACCCAGATGCACCCCAGAAATTCCCACTTTCTTACCATTCCTTAAGGGACTGGGTTCAAAAGGTGATAAGCTACCGCCATCTACTACATTATGAATGCCCTCAAGGTCTGCTTCGAACTAGAACATATGGCACAGAGACCTCCCATTGTGGTATAGGATTGGCCTATTAAAATATCCTCCCTGAACCTCGTTCAGATACATACAACTAAAAATACCATCTAGCCTCCACTAGTCTCAGAATGAAGAAGACTAAAATAAAGGACAACTGTGCCTGCTGGTAATATCAAACTCTGTGTGCTATGTCACTATATATGCTATGGGAATGCTCTGTAATTACAGGATTTGGGGAGGAAGTGTGTTCCTGGCCGTCTCTTATTCCAACTGACAGTGCCACTCTCACCACTTCTATTTCACATTGGAGGTAATTCCAAGATCTCTGAACCTCAGACTACCCAAGGATATAGCTTTTAGTGACTAAAAACAAATGATAACAGAGATGGAAAGACTCAACATCCTAGAACACGGCTGGAGTATGAACATTGTATTTGGCTATCTTGGAAAGAGTGGCATACAAAATATACTTGGACTCAGTTTGAAAGCACAGATCTTTATTTTCAGAGATGCTGAACTCCTGCAACTCCTATTGACTTTAACTGAACTTTTAAGTTCTCATCACTTCTGAAAACAAAGTCCCATGGCTTTTGTCCCTTGACAGGTATCAGTGATGCAGGGTTACATATTGTGAGCTTCTGCACCACACTTTCCACTTTATATGAACTTCATTTGCTGAATACATGATGCATTTCCCTCCTCTCCTTCACTTCTGATCCCCCCATTCTCAATCAATTATTTTCTTTACAGGCAACAGAATTCCATTTTCTTTGGATTGTATTCCTATCCAAATTCTAATTGAATAACCTGCTGTGCCAAAAAAGGAGAATGAAGAATCATGCTGAATTTTGAACCTTAACTCTGTTTTTCCAAATCTTGTAATTAAAAATAAAATCAATCTGAATGTTATTTAAACTCAGTCTATGTAGTGGAATTTCCTTTCGGTACAATTTTTATTTTGAAAAACACCTGCTTCTTTAGGTTCTCAATTCAGTATGAGGCTCAATCTCCAGAACAGGTGAAATTAGGAAAAGACTCAGTAGAAATTAAATGCTTTAAACTGTTAGGTGCTCCTATTATCCACCTTGAGAAAAGCCATATAATACCCAAAATGTTAACAATGTTACAAATGGCTCAAATTAAACAGTAAACATTGATTAGTCTGCTGACTTTAATGTGCCGTGGCACTGACTTTTCTTTCTTGCATGCTCTTGAAAAATGCTGAGAACAGCTGATTTTGCAAAACAATCACTTATTATCATGGATAGGAATATTATATGCCAAGACATACTAATACCATTACTAATCAAGGTTACATGCTTCTATGGATTGTTTATATGAGGAGGATACCGCAGAAATGTTTGAACCTTGAAACAACAGGCGTATTTCTCCTGCCAAATATGAACAAGGATACACGTACACAGTCAAATCCCTGAAACAGAAGTGCCCAGTAAAAGCTTAAAGTGAGTTAATTTTTCTGATTGTATTCTCATTGTAGGAGAAATAACTCACCACTTCATTGGGGTGTACCAACAACAGATAAATGCCTGGATGTTTGTCAAAGACCTGAAAGGAGAAGTTAACTTGTTCCATTTTACAAAGAGCCTCAACACAGAGCTCACCTAAACAAGAGGAGACATAAATGGTAAAAATTAACCAACACCAAGACAAGCTAACTTATTTTAGTCCTTAAAGAAATATTACCCTTATTTTAGTAGGGCAACTAAACATTTCACTAATGCCTGTTTAAAATAATTATTTTCACCTTCTGCAATAGTGAGAATACTAGATTCTTTCAAGTGTAAGCCATGAGATACTCACTGATTCGTTCATGTAGCAGCAGGTATGGGTATTTCAGTATTTCTAGAAGAGGTACACGCAGGTTGTTCTCAAAATCTGGGCCTGTGTAACCAGACAGTTTAGTTTCCCCATTGTCATCCACTATAAATAATTCATCATCCTCTTCAATATCTGTCTTCATGGATTTCTCAAAGTGGTCTATGAGACGGGAGGTTTCCAACTCCCATAAGATCTATTCAGGGAAAAGGAAAAAGGAGACAATAGTCTGTCCAGGTTGCTAAGACTGAGGATGTTTAACATCATGTGGAACTCCTGATGAGATTCTAAGAGCTCATTACTTTGTTTTGGAAAGTTACTTTGCAGACATGGTGAGAAAATATTAACAGTTGGGCATGGAACTCAGGTGACACAGATCATCATCAACATTTTCAATTTGGAATTGACTGATTATAGAATAAGTAAAGTAACTTTAGTGGCAGTCAGAAATTGTAGGTACTTAATGAATAAAGTTTTGAATAATTTATTCATTTCTGAATAAAGTTAATAGCTTTATCATTATTTTAGACAGAAGACTGATAATTGGGACAAAGTTCTGTATTTAAATACAGGAATAGAGCACATTACAAGAACTTACAATTAAATGGTAGCATATGCCTCCTGCAATAGTCAGCTAAACACAGAGCCCTCACAAAATTCCTCTCCCTCAGTCAGACCTAACCACCATCAAATCCCACCCTCTGAGGTAACTCAATTAAAGCTTTTATTCTGTGCAGCTCAGTAGGAGACAATTACCTCCTGCAGTAAGCTTGGCAATTCATCCCTTGCCTTGTGATATTCAACCACACATTCCAGGCAGTAACAGAGATCATCATTGGCTGCTGCACGATCTTCAGGAGACAAAGTCTTGGAAGCATAAGTTCTTAGGAACTGGGTGGTGGAGGAACCACCAGGCGTACACCAACAACATGTGCTCATTCTTCAGATACACACATAGAAAGAGGGAGGGAGTTATTAGCAATCAAAACACTGAAAGTAGTAATAAGATCCAATTTCACCAAGATCTCTTAAATGCTAAGGGCTAGAGATTTCTGTAATGTGCAGATGCAGTGGTCATATATGATTTTTAAAACACTATGACCAAAACAATCAAATGTAAGTGCCCAAGTTTAAGCATTTATATCCATATTTATGCACCTCATAGAAGTGGCCTCATTTTCAGAGCATTTGAACACCTACAGTTCCCAGTGAAATACAAAACAAAATTTAAAAACTAATAATTAAAAAGTATTTTATTACTCCTACAATTAATTCATTTGGATAACACGGATATGAAAAATTTCACCTTGCATGTAACTAAAGAATCGATAACTAACCCACAATACAACTTTAATGAACTCTTTCAACATATATAATATTAATATACGTATGCATCAGAACATTTGTTTGTGAAAACGAGGGTTTATCGATACAAAGTTTGATTAGTTCTACTTCAGCTCCCTAAGATTCTCATAATTCAATGAAGCCATCGCTTAGATTTAGGAAAATGGATTAAAGATTTTTCAGTTTAGTAGTCATCCCTGACATTCCCACAAGTGGCTACCTCTACATTCAGAATAAGAGAAGTTTATGATAAATTCTATCACTTCTACCAAGCTAATAATAAACAAACAAAGAATAGATTCTATATAACAATTGTGTAACTACAGGTGCTCAGCTTTATTAATACCAATACTAAAGGTATACGCTGGCTATGAATCAAACATTTTCATTCTCCTCACTTTGTATCAGTTAAGGTGACAACCTAATTTATTAGTATCACTTCCTAAAAGGTACTCACGTTATGAAAAAGGGTTTGTGCACTTGGTTTGTTATTGTTACTTAACCCACACAGGAATGGTACTGAAAGGGACAGTTCCTCAATTTGCTGGACACAGTCTTGAATTAGGCAAATATTATACTACTTTATGAAGCTATGAAAGTGGAGGTACATGCATATTTAGTAACTTGAGAAAATATTTAGTAAGCTATCACCTAAAATTGTGTGTCAGTTTCAATTTTTATGGGTTTAGCCTAAAATGCATCAGTAATATCTGTTGTGTGTGGAGCAATTAGCTATCATATGACTACTGACATTTGGAAAGGAGGCCTTGGTGAACTAGCACTCCATGAGCAATAGTCTAAACATGAATGGTCTTGAAATTGAGAATAAAGTCCAGATAATTTCTATTGCGTTTATGAGACTCCCCTAATGAAACAACATAGTGCACAGCTTGGAGTAACAACCTAATCAAAGTTAATATTCTGTCACTATAATTAAAATAATAAAAGTCTCCAAAATGGGCACTTCTTGTCAGCATTTCTAAATATTTTCACAAATCCACAGTATTCTAAACATTCTAGGACCAGACATTGACTTATTCTTCCTGACCAAATATTCCAATAAATCATTTGGTTAACGTCTATTAGTAAACATACATCTGCATAATACTGGCCTACAACTGGATCAGTATATATCCTCACTAATACCATACAAAAATCAGCTGTATTTAAAACTAGTAGACTTTTCTTAATTACTAAAGATAGCCCACCTATCCTTAAAAAGTGGCTGAAATATCACAAGTTAATTTGAATATTACAGGGATCTTAAATCTTTAACAACAACAAGGTGCCACAAGTACTCTTCGTTTTGTTTTGTTTTTTTAACATGACTGTGCCTTCACTGGTGCTCAAATTGTAGTCAGCATACTACTGCTTTTCCCTGAAGCATTTGCTGGTGCTCCATGCTACTGAGTCTCCTTGCTTCCAGATGCTAAATTGCATTACAACGCAATTAAAAACATTTTCCTAATTTTTTTTCTGATACCAGTTTCTGTACTTGACACTGTGACCTTACATAACCATAAATGAAAAGGAAGTAGTGGTCTATGAGAATTTCTCGAATAGGATGGAGGCCACACTGAAAAGTTTCAGGATCCCTGTATTAGACTATGTAAACTGTAAGTCAGATTCTGCCACCATTGTCCACACATTGGGGTGTACCTTTCTTGTCAAGCAGCCCTATTGAAATTAATGGGACTAAGTACAGAGTATGAAATCACTCAGGGAGGACAGGTGAGAGAATATGGTCCTATGATGTTTATGTTAAATACTTAAATAATAAGTTTTTAGAAAACCTAAGATTAGAGGACCACCACCATCATGTGAAGAGTCATAATGGTGACCAAATCATGACAGAAATCAATTCAGGGCCAGTCTACACCATCAATCTCACCACATCTGGAGACCAATTTACAGCTTGTCTTGGTTATGTAACTTAGACAAGACCATACATTTCAGTTTACTGAATTCCATTACAAGGTTAAGTCATTGCACAGGTCTCCACCACAAAATGGAACTGTGTTGTAACTGGGCCAAAGAACAACACTACTGAACTCTGACAAGTTCATTTCTGTGGGCTTTGCGGGAATATGTTTGAACATGGTTCCATAATAGTGAAGCCCAGCACTGATATGGACTTTGAGAGAACATGAAGTGTGAGTGAAAAACAAAAACGTAGTAAGATTCCCCAGATAACAAACAAAACTGCTATGCATGCGTGTTTTTTATCTTGCTAATTTACCCAGGGAAATCTATTGGCTTAAAAATGAATTAGTTTCCCTCATTTTATGCCATTTCTTATGAACATTAATTAACATGCATACTGGAAAAAGTTTTAATTATCTTAAATATAAATCCATTTACTCAACACATTTTTCTATCATTTGCATCACTGGCTTGTTAATAATACAAGAGTTATGTCTAAACAAGGGGCAATTCTCTCAACTCCTCTTCTCCTATTTGATGTTGCAATTAAGTCACATGGTTTTGTTTATGACATCATCAAAATATTTCCAGCAATACAAGGATGCCAAACACAACTTAGTAGAGTAAAAAATAAAAACCATCTCCTACAGCAACCAAGGAAGACCAGGCCAAGTATATTTTTACAAATATTCTCTCTCCCAAGTTAGCTTTTGCACTAAATAATCCAAGCAAGAACCAGCATTTCCTGACTTCTGAGAATTTACCTGCAACTTTAACACTCTCACCAAGATTTTGTTAAAGGAATTACCTAGATTTTTTTTTTTAAATTATAATCTGAAACTATTTGTCTAAGAACCACCAGAATGTCTTATCCTGCACAAGGTGCACAATCATTAAAGCAAGGCCGCCTACAGAGTCTTCCTTCATTCATTGCATACCTTATTCAACGAGACAAGGGCACATCATTGACTGTTGAAAACTTGATTTGCTAGACACATTAATAAATATTTAATATTGTTATTACAGTAGTGCCCAGAACCTCCAATCAGTGTTGAGGCCCTCTGTTACGTGCTGTACAATGCCTTCTGAACTCAGACGTCTTAGCCGCACTGCTTTACAAATGTGAAGATCAAAACAAGGCCATCTCAAACTCCTCACCAACTCAAACACTACACATTCTCAGACTTTAAATCACTTCTATTAGGGTTCAGTTTTAGACCATCAGTGTTATGATAGGTCAAATAACCAAAGCTTAGGCAAGCTTAGTAATCAAAAGATTATTAGTCAAAGATTCAGGAGCACTATACAGAAAGGAATGAGTTAATACTTCACCAATCTGAAGAACAGGTTTTTGCAGAAGTTACATCTTCATTCTGTTCCAAATCATTACCTCACTTCTACTTATATTTATAACCCTGTTTATCATGGACACAAAAATGCCCCAAATTCCTTCATCTCATGACATACCCTAATCTTCCTTTTCCATGCAGGTTGCACCTACTGTCCAAGGTTCTTAGATATCTGCATCCAGTTAATTTAACAATCTTGCAACAATTACAACAGTTGCTTATTACTTAAAGCCCAAGCAAAACAGAGAACACTATCTTGTCCTTGATGATCTCTACAAATGCAAACAATAAAAGCTTACACAATTTTTAATACATTTCCAGCACAAAGCATGCTGAAAGCAATACATTAAGCATAGGTGCACAGCTTTCAATAATACATTAATTTTGGCTAAGTAATTTTGACTAACACCTCCAATGGAAAGTGCTTCAGCACTCCAACGTTTAAGAGCTGTATCTTTTGGATCAATCTGTCAAGACATATAGCAAAATTCTACAAAGCATGCAGGAAGTTTCCCCATTTACATGCTTTTAACTTTAAAATTACTGAACCAATTTTCTTCAAACTTGTTCTGTTCCTTCTAGCTCAATGAGATCTACAAACCAGGCTAAGTTTGTTATGTTTTTAGTCACTGAATTAGCCCGTGTACAAACTTTTTGATTGAAAATTTAAAAATAATGCACCCAATTTTGTTCAGTTTTTCCAAAAACAGATTAATTCACCTCCAGATTGAAAGCAAGCCATGAAAATTTCAGCACCTCAGGAATTAGTTTTAAAATTATGAGCAACCAAACAAAAAGGATTAGAATAGAAAATAGAATTCAATCATAACTATATATGAAAATTTAACACATATAGTACACTGCATGTTCAAGTCACTGTAAGTACTGGCTAATTTATTCTCAGAATCCTGTAAGACAGATGTTACCCCCTTGCAAGTTGTTTGCATGCAAGCAGCTTCCCTATAGTGTAACCAGCTGCTCCACATCACTGGACAAACCAGAAGTCGCTGCCTAAGAGTTACTAAAGGTACTTCAGCAACATCTGTACACTGTACCTCAAAATAACTAGATGACTCCATTTAACATTACACTTTCCACAGGCTTAAGAAGATTTCTGTGGAATGGGACAGGACAGGACCATTAGTGTTTTAAAAAATGTTAAATGTTTTTTAAAATGTTAGGGCATGAACAAACTAAGCATATGCTTTCTAGGAGTGTTGCCTCTGGAACGCCTGGTAAATCTCTGCCAGTTCAGGAACAAACGAAAGGTCTGGTCTGGACAGGGAGAGTGATACCTGACCTCAGCTACAGGTGAAGACATCCCAGAGGGGGACTCATCTTCTATTCCATGGCAAGGAAGACAGGAAGATAGTGGTGGAAGAACAGGGAGGGATTTTTTGGCAACTGGGGCCCAATTACTATGGGAGAGGAGTGTGTGTATATTTTCTACAAAAGGAGGAATTCTACTTGGGGTAAGGATTTGAGCTGACCTTCTAAACTGAGTGTGATGGGGATCTGGGGAAGTAGAAGAATTTACTTCCTAGATCTGCATGTCTGTGGGGAAGAGGTTGGAGAATAATAGAGAAGGGGGCAATTTCCATGCTGTAGGTGGGACTGGCTGAGCAGGCTGGCAAGGGAGCAGTCTCCATGCTTGGGGAACAGGAGCACCATGTTCTGGGGGCACTGGAACAAGGACAGTCTCCATGCTCAGGGGAGGAGGGGAACAGGGAGCTGAGGTAGGAGCAGTCTCCATGCTTGGAGGGCACTGGCCAGGACAGGGGCAGTCTCTAGGTTCAGGAAGGCAAGGGGCAGTCTCCAGGCTCGGGGGGGGGGGGGGCGGGGGGCACTGGCCAGGGCAGTCTCCAGGCTCGGGGGGGCAGTCCCCTCGGGAGGGCTCTGGCCGGGGCGGGGGGGGGGGGGGCAGTCCCCTCGGGAGGGCTCTGGCCGGGGCGGGGGGGGGGGGGCAGTCCCCTCGGGAGGGCTCTGGCCGGGGCGGGGGGGGGGGGGGGCAGTCCCCTCGGGAGGGCTCTGGCCGGGGCGGGGGGGGGGGGGGCAGTCCCCTCGGGAGGGCTCTGGCCGGGGCGGGGGGGGGGGGGGGGCAGTCCCCTCGGGAGGGCTCTGGCCGGGGCGGGGGGGGGGGGGGGGCAGTCCCCTCGGGAGGGCTCTGGCCGGGGCGGGGGGGGGGGGGGGCAGTCCCCTCGGGAGGGCTCTGGCCGGGGCGGGGGGGGGGGGGGCAGTCCCCTCGGGAGGGCTCTGGCCGGGGCGGGCGGGGGGGGGCAGTCCCCTCGGGAGGGCTCTGGCCGGGGCGGGCGGGGGGGGGCAGTCCCCTCGGGAGGGCTCTGGCCGGGGCGGGCGGGGGGGGGCAGTCCCCTCGGGAGGGCTCTGGCCGGGGCGGGGGGGGGGGGGGCAGTCCCCTCGGGAGGGCTCTGGCCGGGGCGGGGGGGGGGGGGGGCAGTCCCCTCGGGAGGGCTCTGGCCGGGGCGGGGGGGGGGGGGGGCAGTCCCCTCGGGAGGGCTCTGGCCGGGGCGGGGGGGGGGGGGGCAGTCCCCTCGGGAGGGCTCTGGCCGGGGCGGGGGGGGGGGGGGGCAGTCCCCTCGGGAGGGCTCTGGCCGGGGCGGGGGGGGGGGGGGGGCAGTCCCCTCGGGAGGGCTCTGGCCGGGGCGGGGGGGGGGGGGGGGCAGTCCCCTCGGGAGGGCTCTGGCCGGGGCGGGGGGGGGGGGGGGGCAGTCCCCTCGGGAGGGCTCTGGCCGGGGCGGGGGGGGGGGGGGCAGTCCCCTCGGGAGGGCTCTGGCCGGGGCGGGGGGGGGGGGGGCAGTCCCCTCGGGAGGGCTCTGGCCGGGGCGGGCGGGGGGGGGCAGTCCCCTCGGGAGGGCTCTGGCCGGGGCGGGGGGGGGGGGGCAGTCCCCTCGGGAGGGCTCTGGCCGGGGCGGGGGGGGGGGGGCAGTCCCCTCGGGAGGGCTCTGGCCGGGGCGGGGGGGGGGGGGGCAGTCCCCTCGGGAGGGCTCTGGCCGGGGCGGGGGGGGGGGGGGCAGTCCCCTCGGGAGGGCTCTGGCCGGGGCGGGGGGGGGGGGGGCAGTCCCCTCGGGAGGGCTCTGGCCGGGGCGGGGGGGGGGGGGCAGTCCCCTCGGGAGGGCTCTGGCCGGGGCGGGGGGGGGGGGGCAGTCCCCTCGGGAGGGCTCTGGCCGGGGCGGGGGGGGGGGGGGCAGTCCCCTCGGGAGGGCTCTGGCCGGGGCGGGGGGGGGGGGGGGCAGTCCCCTCGGGAGGGCTCTGGCCGGGGCGGGGGGGGGGGGGCAGTCCCCTCGGGAGGGCTCTGGCCGGGGCGGGGGGGGGGGGGCAGTCCCCTCGGGAGGGCTCTGGCCGGGGCGGGGGGGGGGGGGCAGTCCCCTCGGGAGGGCTCTGGCCGGGGCGGGGGGGGGGGGGCAGTCCCCTCGGGAGGGCTCTGGCCGGGGCGGGGGGGGGGGCAGTCCCCTCGGGAGGGCTCTGGCCGGGGCGGGGGGGGGGGGCAGTCCCCTCGGGAGGGCTCTGGCCGGGGCGGGGGGGGGGGGGCAGTCCCCTCGGGAGGGCTCTGGCCGGGGCGGGGGGGGGGGGCAGTCCCCTCGGGAGGGCTCTGGCCGGGGCGGGGGGGGGGGGGCAGTCTCCAGGCTCAGGGGCAGTCCCCTCGGGAGGGCTCGGGGCGGAGGGAGGACAGTCTCCAGGCTCGGGGGCAGTCCCCTCGGGAGGGCTCTGGCCGGGGCGGGGCAGGGCAGTCTCCAGGCTCGGGGGCAGTCCCCTCGGGAGGGCTCTGGCTGGGGCGGGGGGGGGGCCAGTCTCCAGGCTCGGGGGCAGTCCCCTCGGGAGGGCTCTGGCCGGGGCGGGGGGAGGACAGTCTCCAGGCTCGGGGGCAGTCCCCTCGGGAGGGCTCTGGCCGGGGCGGGGGGAGGACAGTCCCCTCGGGAGGGCTCTGGCCGGGGCGGGGGGGGGCAGTCTCCAGGCTCGGGGGGGCTCTGGCCGGGGCGGGGGGGGGCAGTCTCCAGGCTCGGGGGGGCTCTGGCCGGGGCGGGGGGGGGCAGTCCCCTCGGGAGGGCTCTGGCCGGGGCGGGGGGGGGCAGTCTCCAGGCTCGGGGGCAGTCCCCTCGGGAGGGCTGTGGCCGGGGGCAGTCTCCAGGCTCGGGGGAGGGGGACGTTCCCACAGGCGGGGGGGGGGGCACTGGCCGGGGGGGGACGTTTCCAGGCGCGGGGGCTTCTCCTCTTTCCCTCCCTCTCGGCTGCCCCCTCACCTCCTCCCACCACCAACCTCTGGGCGCGGGCCTCAGCTCTACTCCGCCACCATGGCCCCGGTGGGCGTCCAGCCAACGCTCCCCCGCCTCAGGCCAGCCCCCGGCACAGCCCCCACCTCGGGTTCTCCTCACTTCCGGCCCATCCGGGTGTCTCGGCCGGAAGTGAGTTTGTTTTTCCTCCGGGGCGGGGCGGGGCCAGGAGCGCGCAGCTCTAACCTGGAGGGGCCCCGCCCCAGGCTGGGGGGGGCGGGGCGGGGGAGGCTCTTAAAGGGCCCGCGGCCGGCGGGAGAGACGCGGGAAGGAGCGGCCGCGCGGAAAGGGGAGAGAGGGAGCGACGTAGGAGAGGTCCAGGGCACTAGCCCAGGAGGACGTGGGTTCAATTGAGGTTGGCCCCAGCCTGGGCCAGTCCCCTGGAAATGAGGAGCATAAAGACCTGTGTCGGGCTGGACTGTAACCGCTCTGTGCCTCAGTTTCCCCCTGACAGCCCCCCCCCCCCCCCCCATCCAGTACTGGGACAAACCCAGGCATCGCGTTAGCGGGCAGAAGACAGGGACTATGCCATTTTGAACACCCCCCTCCCCCCCCCCCCCACCAGGGTGGCCTCAGGCGCACGGTGCCTGTGGGGTCCTGCCCGCGCCGGCGGGGCAGCGCACCGGGAAATTGGTGCTGCCCCCTCGTGGCGCGACCCTCGCATGCACCCTGGGTACACGGTCGCGCTGGCCAGGGTTGGGTCATGCTGGCCGGCCCGGGCCCACTCTCTTCCCGGAATAACCACTGTTCTGGGAACACGGGAGTGGCTATCCTAGGTAGGCAGGAAGAAGTGGAGGAGGCTCCAGCGGAAGGTTCAAGGGAAAGGGGGATGAAGGGGAAGTGGGGCAGGAGACTTAAAAACATATTCGGGGAGGAACTGGAAAGGGAGGGGAGAATTGACAGTTTGGCTGGGCAGGTACCACCTGTCCTACACTCGGTGTGATTATCACACCGCTGCCATTAGCTCCTACTGAGCCTATTTCTAGCCTCTGCCAGCCCAGCAGCTCAGAGCCCCTCTCACCATCCTACCTCCCATCCCTGTGAAGCAGATCAGAACCATTGCCCCCAATCTGCAGCTGGGGAAATTGAGGAACTTGCTCAGAGGCAGGCAGTCAGTGGCAGAGCTGGGCTGATAACACTCAACTCTTTCGGGGGCAGCTGTAAGGTTTGACATTGATGCTAGAGCTGAGCACAGTGAAATCAGAGGCCAAATCCTAAAATCTTGAGATTCATGATTTATAACCAGATGTAAATAAAAAATACTGTTCCACTTTATGTTTAGCAGTGACCCTCTGAGTTAGTTTCCCAGACCTGAAGAAGAGCGCTGTATACGCTTGAGAGCTTGTTTCTCTCACCCACAGAAGTTGGTCCCATAAAAGATATTGCCTCACCTATCTTATCTCTCTTATAAATCACACTGGTGTTTTTTATCTGATTTTCAAGTCTGCCCCTAATTTGTGCATGGTGTTTTTTATCTGATTTTCAAGTCTGCCCCTAATTTGTGCATGATCATTTGTGAAGCCAGTGGCAGTTAAGGGAACTCTAGCTCAGATGACAAGGCCTTTGGGGATGATTTATCCCAGTAGGGGTCCAATATGCAACTGCCGTCACCATGGAGCATGACTGATGTTGTGTTCTGATGGAGGAATATCAGCATCATCCAGCTATTATATTCTTTATCTGCAGATTTCAAAGTGTTTAACAAAGGATGCTAAGTATAATTATTCCCATTTTACAGATGGGGAAACAAACAGAGCTGAAGTGACTTGCCCATCATCTGTCTCTGTCCACTAGACTGCACTAATTCAAGTAAAAGGCGCTCTGTGGGTAACTAGAGGACGCTACACCTAGCATTAGGAGAGCTCCATCAAGTTTAACAGCCTTTCCTATCAGCCTCTAATATGTACATTTAGACACTTACTGATAAAGAGCAGCTAATCCCCTTTTGATCTTTAGCTGTTGCCACTCTAACACTTCCCCAACTTTGAAGTGTCTCTTAGCTGCAGATGCATCCCTTGTAACCTTGCTGTCTCAGCCTTTGGTAATTTTACATACTCAAGCATTTTCTCTCTAACACCACTGAGACCATTAATGTTCCATGAACATATGTTAAATTACATATTTGTTTGAATCACTGGAGTTCTAGGGTCTCAGTTCAGTTTTTTAGTACTGTTTGAGCCTTGTGCTCTCATTCATAACAGGAGCCTGCTACACAGAGCTTTGTCAGTGTTGATTCTCTTATTTCTGGCCTAACTTTTTTTTTTCTTTTTTTTTTTTGGTGGCACTTGTTTTTCTACCTCTACTTACAATTACTTTGTTTCTACCTCATGTTTCCTCTCCACCTCTGAGATGACAGCATTTCCTTCTGCCCTCTACGATCTTCTGTTTCTTCAAAATAAACAAGTGAATGAGGAAGTTGGGTGTTGTTACCTCCCTTTCAAGTCCCATTGATAGGGGATAGTAAATGCCTCTCTCCCCAAGATCCCTATGCAGAGTGGCGGACTTCTCTTCATCCAGTCCTGCTGGTGAAAGAGACCAGAAACTAAGTGTCAAAATAAATAAGGCAGTCAGAATTGCTGCCCTCTCTGGTTCCAGTGCTGGAAAGGGATCTTGAGTGATAAGCTACTTCCCCTATCCCATTCCCTCTGCAAGCTGTCTCCCTCTTGTTCCCTGGCAGATACAGGATATCTGCACATTACTCCAAGCAGTTACTTGTACTGAAGGCTGCCATTGCACACTGGCTCTAGTATGCAATTCTTACTACTGTTACAGGCTTCACACCTACTCTAATTTTTTTTTTTAAAAAAGAGGTAGCTATTTCACTTTATAAACTGGACAAACAATTTAGGTGATAGCTTAAACAAGGTTTATTGTACTACCACAAGGCCTGACTCTGAGGATGCTCAGCACCTCATAACGTCCATTGATTTAATTAATTTACATGTCCTCCTTAAGAGGCATTTGTGAGAACCAAAGGAGTAAATTTAAGAGGGAGGGAGGCTCCTTAGAAAACTGGTTGAAATTCACCAAGATTCTCAATGGTTCTGGACCAGTTGCTTATTATGACTCAATGTTATAATGAACTTAAGTTTTATTAAAGTTAAACAAAAAATAAAATCAAGACGACATAACTAACAAACTACAAAAAAACTACTAAACTAAAGATAAAACAATACAATTGTCAAATTAAAGTCAGATTAAAATCAAATCAACAAATTAACAATTATGGATTCGAACCAAATAACCAAACCAATGTTAATTTTGTTGCAGCAAATATCAATTTAAAATTTTTTAAAATATAAGTGATACTATGCTATTTTAATACTATATAACTGGATATAACTAGGGCCCTGCCAAATTCATGGGCACGAAAAATGCATCACGGTCCGTGAAATCTGGTCTCCCCCCCATGAAATCTGCTCTTTTGTGTACTTTTACCCTATACTACACAGATTTCACAGAGGAGACCGGTGTTTTCGGTCAGGACATCCAGTCTGAGAAAGGGAGCTTCAGGGGGACTGCAAGGTTATTTTAGCGGGGGTCGTGGTATTGCTTCTGCGTTGCCTTCAGACCTGGGCAGCGGGAGCACAGCAGCTCTCAGTCAGATGCCAAGCTCTGAAGGCAGCGCCCCACCAGAAGCAGCACAGAAGTAAGGGTGGCAATACCATACGATGCCATCCTTACTTCTGCACTGCTGCTGACAGCGGCTCTGCCTTCAGAGCTGGGTTCCAGCTAGCAGCCGCCTCTCTCCAGCTGCCCAGCTCTGAAGGTAGCGCCGCCATCAGCAGCGGCGCAGAAGTAAGGGTAGCAGTACCGCAACCCCCCTCACAATAACTTTGCAACCCCCCCCCACTTCCCCCCAACTCCGTTTTGGGTCAGGACCCCCACAATTAAAATACCATGAAATTTCAGATTTAAATAGCTGAAATCATGAAATTTACAATTGTTAAAATCCTTGGACCATGAAATTGATCAAAATGGACCCTGAATTTGGTAGGGCCCTAGATATAACCATCATATTATTATTACTAATAATAATAACAACAACCACCACCAATTTGTTTTGCAAAAGCTCAAAAAGGCCTCAGTTATAAATATATGTACATTATTTTTGCCTCAACAAATAATGCAATTGCAAACAAAAAGAATTTTTTTATTAATCCCAAAGCTTTTTATTCAACGGAAAAAATGTAAGGGGAAACCTTAACATGAATGTAAAGGCGATATTAATAAAATGTCTATTTCTTGTTTGGGTTTTTATAAAGTTGTCAGTGCCTTTACTAATTACTGAAATATAGTTGTAAGAATATTATAGCAAAAAGGTAAAAAATAGAATATATACTGTCTGGTTATGTCACAAAACCTTAAAGCTAACCAATTTCAACAGGTTTCTACCTTAGTCTCCCAAACAAAACATCATGAAAATGTAATACTCTCAAAGTGTTTACATAGACCTGCACTTAAAATTCAGTCTGGTTTAATTTTTATACCCTTTTCTTTTATATATATGTTATGTTATATACAAGGGAAGTTGTGGTTGGTAAAGTTTGTATATCAAAAGTGGAACTGGTATCGCAAGCAAATTAACTCTAAAAAACCCAAAAAACCCTGGGTAAAAACTCTGTTATTAATTCTTTTGCTAAACCAGAATGCTCAGCAGAGGCGTGCACCTGCTCACAGAAGATTGTGATCATCTATTTGAGCAGGTTAAGCACAATATTTATTACGAAATAATAGTGAAGTCCATGTGAAGTGAAAAAGAATGTCTATGCCATAACTGCAAAAGTATCTAAACCTGGTCTATTTGTGCTAAATTGGGAAAATGAGAACAGAAGCATAGCTTGTGTTATAAGAGACTTGGTCCCTATTACACTGTAAACAAACTAAAGTTAATCTGTATATTAAATATGGGTTGAAAACAAGCGAAATGTAAACAAGCAAAAGCTGTATTATGTTTACCAACTTAAGCTGTTTAAGGGTGCATCCCACAAACCGAGGACACCAGAAGATATCACTCAATGAAGACACCAGAATATATCAGTGCACTGTGAAGAAACCCCTGGGCATCAAGGAAAGAAAAATGAAGAGCTTTACAAACAACAGACTGGTGAACTACACCTCCGTCTACCATATATATACAGTTAAGTAGGCAATCAGCTAGAAACCACTAGTTGAACCAGGTCTGTCATTTAAACTGTGTATTATTAAGCAAAGTAAGTTCATGTGCCTGTGGTTTTAAATCTTTAGCACTGAAATATGGGTGAAATTGGCTACTGTGTAAAAGCAACTGTATTATTGCTGTATACTTCATGTTAACTAATATCCTAGCATTTATCAGGAACGTACACAAGACTGGAGGGCTGGGCAAAGGACCATTCTGCAGTTTGGTATCGCTCAAAATAGAAGACTCCAAAATCTAAGTAGAATTATGAATTACATTTCAAAATTATCTAACTCTGAAGATCTATTTGGAACAGGAGTAATATAAAATATATATATTTAACAAAACTAACTACTTTGACAACCGGGCAGTGGAAACTGTCTCTCATGGTATTAAGAATCGGTACATCATTTACAATGTGCATAACATTCCTAAAACTGTTTAATCAAACACAAATAAAAATTAACAAACTAATGTCAGCAAACAACATGAAGACAAGGAAAACACAAATTAATAAAGAAGTTATTTGTACTGCTTATGGCAGTTACATAATAACGACCATAACCAACTCATTAGGGAACATTAAAAAAGAAAAATCACCTGATCTTATTAGCTAACTTGTCTTGTCCTCAGTGTATAACAAAAGCAATGGTAAATGGGCAATATGTCAAATTGTGTAGACAAATTCCCTGTTAATATCAGTCATGATATTGGATCAGTGATAGAGCATCCTAACTGAGTCACAGGTTATTTAAAACAATCTTGTTCAGTATCTGGTTAACAATAGTGAATCCTAACACAGCAATATTTGATAAGTTGGTTACTGTCCATTCAGTAGGTTATCTGGAAGACAGCATCGACGAGAAACAACTGGCTCTACATCCACTACTGATGTATCATAGAGCAGGGGTTCTCAAATTTCATTGCACTGCGACCACCTTCCAACAACAAAAATTACTACACAATCCCAGGAGGAGGGAATGAAGCCTGAGCCTGCCCAAGTCCTGCCGCCCAGGGGTGGCGGGGCTCAGGGGTGAAGTCGAAGCCAAGGACTTCAGCCCCAGGCAGGGAGCCTATAACCTGAGCCCCGCTGTCCAGGGCTGAAGCCCTCGAGCTTCAGCTTTGGCCACAGACAGTGGGGCTCGGGCTTCAGCCTCAGGCCCCAGCAAGTCTAAGCCAGCCCTGGCAACCCCATAAATGGGGTCCTGCCTCACAGTTTGAGAGCCTCTGTCATAGAGCAATGCAAACCTAAAGAGCTTTGCACCATGGCTTGTTATGCCAGGAATGATATTGACTTCGCAACACCAATGTGCGGCCATAATAATTCAGGCCAATCCTGTCTCCTGCCCAGCAAAGCTTACCAGATGGTAACAACCAGCAGTAAGGATAACCTGTAACATGGATGGACCTACTATGTAGTAACTAACCACAAGACATTTATATATGAAGGCCTCATGTGTGATGTTGCTACTCCCAATTTTTGTTTTCCTCTTCATATACATAGTATTGTGGAACTACATTGTAACAGTGCCTAACCTAATATTTCAGAACTATAAAACTACATTCCTCAATCAAAGTCCCAGATCTAACATTCCCAGGCCCTCCATTAGAGACTAAAAACACTTGGAAAATAAAATCTGTCCCAGGCTCATACAAGGGACTGTGCAGCAAGGGACAGAGGGGCGTGAATGTGTGGATAGTAACGTAAGGTGGTCATATAACAGTATTTAGCCCACTGGGTCATCTTCAGTCCATGTACTGTGCTTCTCCAGGATGGCAGGTAAAACATCCTCCCCATAAAAGGATAAAAAGTGGAGGAATGTAGTAGGAAGAAAGAGCCAGAAACATGGGGCCTGGTACAAGGCCTAAGGGCTGAACTAAAGTGAGCAAAAGTCAGGCCCTGCTGATATAAAGCAAAGTTAGCAAGAGCCAGGCTACAAGCAAAAGTCAGGCCTTGTTACAAAGCAGATGCCTGCTTGCAGTTCACTATCCAATACATGAACTTGGCAAGAACAGGGCTGGCATTGCAAAAACACAAGCACTCCTAGGTGCTAAGTATTCACGTAAACACATTCCAGAAGGATTGTGCCAGAACACCTCGATACAAAGTTATGGTGTAAATATACTCCCCGAAGATAATACAGAGACTAGGGTGACCAGACAGCAAGTGTGAAAAATTGGGACAGGGGGTGGGGCGTAGTAGGAGCCTATATAAGAAAAAGACCCAAAAATCAGGACTGTCCCTATAAAATTGGGACATCTGGTCACCCTAACAGGGACACACTGACCTCTCCTAAGGATAAGGTCAGGATGACATGGTGATGGATAGATATGTTTTGACTGGACCAACAAGTACAAGGTAAAGGGTGGTAACCAACCACGTCAGATGGGCAATACCTAACTTGTTTGCATCAGTGTATAAGAAAGGGGTCACAGAGGGGGTATCTTTGTCTGGCCGAGGGGGAGTGGAATATTCTACTGCTCACTGAGCTGGTCCACTGTCGCAGGCATACATGTATTAGTATACTTTGAACCGGGGCATTAATATTGTGCTTTATTTGCAATAAACCTGGCTTCATTGGATGCAGTGAGCTGTAGCTCACGAAAACTTGCTCTTCTTGGGCAGTTTGATCAGAGTCTGCTATACTGGCTACCTGGCCACAGCCAGTGCAGCACACAGAGAGAACGCACACAGAACCAACAACTGACAACATCACTTGTGTGTCTGGCTGAGTGCATACAATCAGAACAAGCATCTCAGTTTTTCAGATGCTAAAATGTGATCTTTGTAGGCCAGGATTAGCCAGCATCCACTTGTACAGTATTATTAATCCCACGCATTCAAAAATCATGAGTCAGACTCCCAAAAAATCAAGATTGGTTTAAAAACGAGACTTTAAAATAATAAATTTTGGATTCTGTTTATTTGCCTTCTGGTGTTTGAGCCTCTAAGATCTACAGTTTTCAAACTGGAAACTTTTTCTTTTTTTAAAGTGAGAGATAAGATTCTCACCTAACAACCTGACTCCAGGAGCTGGAACTTTAAGTAATACACTAAATATCATAACAGGTTGCAATACTGCTTGTATCCTCATTTTCTGATGAGACTTTATAGAAAATGTAATGAACAAACCCTACACAAAGACTAACTTTACTTGCACAGTCTCAGCAAATTATTTACATTCTCTTCATCTATTTATAGAAAAATGCTATTATCTTACAACAATTAAATCATAAAATGAAGACATATGTACAATTTTCATCTTGTCCATCAACATTATTTCTATGTAAATATTACAATAAGACTTCCAAGAAAAAAGGAATATATGATCTGTTGAGTATTTTCTCTCTGCATTATATTAAAAAAAATTAAGAAAATCTTAAGTGTATCACTTCAGTTTTCATAGAAACATTAAAAAAATGTTGTATAAAAGATTAAAACAGAGTAACCCAAGCTCCAAAACTACTAACAATTTATGCAGGACATATTACAGCTGTTTTAAAAACAAAATAGCTGCTAAAACTACAAGTCAGGCTTCTACAGTTCCTCTGCAGCAACAGAAGATGTCACAATCATCTAAAACAGTGCAGCTCCCTGATTTCTTTTAGTTGTTATTGGGTTATCAACTGTTGCTGGAGAAATACCCAAATTTCAGGTCTCAGCAGATAAATAGCTTTCTAAACTGAATTCATGGAAGCCCTAGGGCCTGTGTTTGCTAGAGGTCTGACTAGATGACCACAATGGCATCGTCTGGTTTTAACAACTATGAATAGATCATTTGGATATTGAAGAACTGGCAACATACCACACTGGGCATACACTAAGCATAAACGCAGAGTTTGACACTAGAATAAGCCATCTTATTAATATAGTTTTCTGAACTAAACTTAAACCCTTCCTTATTCTGGAACAGTTTTCAGTTGTAGACAAGCCCTTAGGAAACCACCTAAAAGTTTTTACTCATAAAAGTTAATACTTTTGATTAAAAAGAAAAATATAAAATGCACAGGCCAATAAAAACACATGATGTACCTAAGAGACCACACTATGGCTCCTCTATGTATTTGGACATTTTATAAACTGATACTATTTAACCAGAGGCCCAGAAATGCTCCATAACTCTTCAAAAATTTATTACTCTAATACTTCTACAGTGCCCAATGTGGGCTATGTAATAAAGATTCTTAAGTCCACTTTTCTGAAGAAAATTCTTCAGATCAATAGAGTGTTTATAAACTTCAGTTATTTGACCATTTTTACAGTATCAAAATCAGTTGGGTCATATAAATGATTAAACTGAAATGGATTTGTCTTAGTCAGTCAGAGCAAAGGGGGGTGCAAGGAGAAAGGGGGCAACTGTGTAGTTACTGACTGTCCAGTGTAACAGCTTAAATTAGCCATATAGCAATCAATTCTCCGCAGTCTGGCTAACAGTACACTGGTTCCATTAATATTCCAATGTTTCAATTAGGTGGAAAATGTTTGACAGAATCTACAAAATCTTAGTCATTAGATTTCAAGTTGATTTATCCCCAGTTCTTGTTATCTCTGAAAACTAGTGGTACCCTCTACTTACCTAAACAGTTTGTTGCATTTTTTTAAATACCGAACACAGCAAATTAAAAAAATTCTACTTACACAGACTTAAAATAAATGGACCTCTTTTTAAAAAAAATCTGCCTTAAAAAAAAAAAAGATCCTAATTTGACATTAGAATGCTGAAAACCTAAATTCACTCAGACAGGCTTACCCAGGACTTCTAGCAAATTTGTAATGAAGTATTAAGAAAAAAATATTGTTTTTCAGTGTTTCCACAAGTCCAGTACAAAGTGACCTTTAGCTTCCCCAAACAATCTGAAGATAAGGTTAAAAGTCTCTAGTAACAAAGATACCGCAACAAATAATCTACATTTACTTCTCTCTTCAATACAAAACAGGAGAAGCAGGCTTGCGTGTCTTCATTCTTCCCATTATTTCATGGTCATGTACATTCAGTTTCTGATTTAACCCCAGTTTAATCAGAATCCATTTTTCATTTTGGGGGTGTGCAAAGAGGGAGCATTTTGGAGGATAATCAGTCATTGTCATCAACATCATCTTCACAGTTGTCAAAGATGTCGCTAAACTGGAAAACCTTTTTCTCGCAGCTGGAAGACGACCTGTCCCAACTCTGAGGACCCTTGTGCCTTTTTTCTAATCTTTCCTCAAGCAATGGAAGTGTCTCAGCATAAAGGTAATCGATTATTTCTTTAAAAATGAACAACACTCAGTTTAGTTTTAATTTCATCTTGGTCTTTTCATTAGCAAACAGTTCTCTCATAAAGGTTTGCAAAACTAAACATATTGTGACTTTTTTTGCTTTTATATTAACAATTGCATTTATGTGCTAAGAGTATATGGTGCACTTTTTGCAGAGAATCTCAAGGCACCATATTAACATTAATGTTTGCAGTGTACCCCCATAAGCCTAAGATCTGTTTTACTGATATCAGAACTTTGACAAAGAGAAGTGAATTGACTACGCTTAGGGAGCAAGTCAGCAAGTTGGAAATAGAACCCAGGAATCCTGAGACTCTTAGTCTTCTGCTCTAACCATGAATTTGTTCTGCATAGTCTTAATCACAGACTCAAAACGGAAGTTTTTCTTGTTTAATATCAGAAAGGTATTATGTGATGGATGCTGTTGAGTGGCAGATTAGTGGACTAGGAGCTCAGACTCCTGAGTCCTCTTTCTTATTGTCAATGATTCACTGTGTGAATTTGAGTAAATCCCTTAACCACATGTAAAATGGGGATAATAATACAATCTTACAAAGTGTTTGGTAAGGCTTAATTCATTGTAAATGCTTTAAGAACCTTGGTTTAAAGGTGTGATGGATGTGTACAACACTGTAAAAATGTTGCAACAATCTCCACTTAAATGTCTGATGGTTTAAAAAGGAATGGTTTAAAAAGGAATAATTTAATATAATCTTTTAATGGGAAACCTCAATGCCCTACACCCTTCACAGTTTGGTATTCCACCACTGTCATTTGTTTGTACCCATCAAGGCTCAAATTGGTTACCAATGCCTTTTTCATTCTGCCTCCTTGTTTTCCAGAATCTAGGCTTTTTATTTTTAAATTAATTTTCTAGCCGTTATGGCTGCTGAGATAGCATTGAAAATGTGAACTGAGTTTATAATTGATACACTGACATCTGACTGCATTTGCGGTACACAAAACAATTGCTCTGATAGGTGTGACCTGCCCTATTCATCTCATACAGTGGGTATTAATTCAATATTGTTAACAGTTTCATGGCTCCTCAAAGCATGCCGGAAAAGAATATATGAAGACCTGCACAATGTATAATGACCGCTCATTTTGGCACCACGAGCAAGTTGACTTGGAAAAAGCACCACTTCATCTCACCTCAAATCAAGAAAGAGCCAAGCCAAGGGAAACTAGCAGAGCTCTACAAAGCATATAAACCACATTGCCACCCTTATGGAGCCACGTTCAAGAAGCCCAGTGGGACACACATGTCTAATACAGGGCAAGTCAGGTCCAAGTTTCCCCAGCAGAGCCCATGGGCGTACTTGGTCTCACTGAGAGGAAGCCAAGCATAGAGACCATGCATGACCATATTTTGAATATCTACTAGGAGCCGCATATCCAATGGGTAGAGCTTGCACTGGTAATCCTATCAGTACACAATTATACTTTCCAAGGAAAGTAGTACTAAAAGTTCCAAGTCTAGGGTGGTTGGGCAATGCAGACTGACACTGTGCAATGCATCAGTGATTGCGTGCTACTGTGTAACTATACATCAAAAATATTAAACAATCATAGAATGTGTATGATCTTAGTCAAATTCTATAGGGAAAAACCTGACAGAATGACACACAATGCAACCATAAATATACTAACCAGGAAAAGACTTTGTTTGCCAAGAAGGGACACTGGTAGCTTTTAACTTGTAAAATTTGGCTTGAACATAGGCTTCAGGGACATCTCTGAGAAGAGAAAGGTTCAAAATTAGTGATACAACATACTACTGGGAAGTTTCACTATTATAATGGCGTCCATTCATGGGAATGGCACTTTTTGCTCCAATTAACTAACCTCTCACAGTGTTAGCTAAAATCTTTTTGGTCTTTAGACCACTGAATACAGATCCCAAATGAATAGAAAATATTGACCAAGACACTCTTGTCCCTTTAGCATTAGTACATCAAGGCTAACACTGGAATACATGAGGCTGTATGGGTCCAGATCTGTGGATTCCTTTGTAGCATAAGCCAGATAAGATGTATAATAAATGCTACTTGTTTGTGGCCAAAAAACAAACAAATGTTTTTACCCAAATATCTCACAGAGCTCTTCCCAGTTCACTTCATTAGCGTCTTCTACCTTCATTTCATACAATCTGAGAATCAAAACACAGAAGGAACTTATAGGGAGATCTGAGACGGCAGTTAACTAAACCCTGAGTCCATGTTCCTCCTCCCCATTACAAGACACAGCACATTTTGGGCTGGTAAAATCTGTGTGCAAGTGTGCTTGTGTGTTAAGTGCATAAACTGTTAATGCAACATTAAGGTTGCCAAATTAAGACAAAGCTACATGAAAACATCTTCTACTCCTTGTCCTCACAACAGCATTTTCAAATACTGTTTCATGTGCACTGGCAAGACTTACACTGTCTATATCCATCTATTGTCTAGTCTATTGTATTATAGATTTTAGGCTCCATGGGGTAGGGACCACCTTTTTGTTCTGTGTTTGTACAGTGCCTAGCACAATGGAGTCTATGACTAAGGCTCTTAGGTACTACGATAATACAAATAATAAATTACAATAATAATAATAATAAGTTAAGGTGCTAAAGTAGAAGCATTTAGTTAATTAAAATCCTTTTTTTGAATTGCTTATATCTTTCTGAAAGTTTTATCTATTTGCGCTGAAATTTTCCAGATTGAGTGTGCTCGGATTACAAGAGTAGAAACATTTTTCTCCAAGTGCCAGCCATGAAGATTCAGCCTACACTCTTTCCATCTCATGCTTCGTTACCAGTAGATAAAGGTGCTGCAAGTCAAATTAGGTCTTCAATAATACTTAACATGCATGCAACTGCCAGTCTTCAGATCATGGTCTCATTCACCTGTGGCAAAACCACTGAACACAATAGGATTACACAGTGGTTACTGATTGGAATTTAAGTAATTTTCTCGATGATGCACAAGATGGAAAAGAACATAACTACTTGCTCAATATCAGTTGTGTTGGCTCTGTAGGACTAACAAGAATAAAAAGAAATGGACAACAAATATGAATCTGAACATACACAAGGAGCAACTCTGTTGAGTATAAAAGTACTGTTTTTACATAGTCAAGCCACAGTCTAAGTCCCCAGGATAATTATTAGGGTTCTTTATAACTGTTTTTCTGTTACAAAATGCCTGTATAAACATTACAGAAACCTAAGTGTGGAATATAACACCATGGAGGTTACTGTCCTTTGAGTTTAATAATCCAGAAACCTCCCACTCTTCACTTTTCCCTTACATGTACTCCAGATTTTTATTTTACTCGCAGGTTCTTATCAACCAGGACACTTTCATAACATAACCCATGATCCCTAGACAAAAACCATAGAACATTGCACAAATATGATCCATACCTTTTAATAAGATCGATTTTGGCCTGTAAACCCTTAGTCCCACCATATACATTCTGCCCATTGGACATTTTCTTTGTTACAATTGAAATCCTAGGGAAAACAAAGATAAGAAAAGGGCATTTTCCCATCATGTCGGGGGGGGGGGGGAGGGAGAGGGGGAAATCATCAAGGTTGCGGTTTAAAAAAAGATCTGTTTTTGTTCCCCATTAAATTAGAAAGTTATGTGTTTTGTTAATTGTCTTATATGGCTCTGTAGCTTTGCTTTTCCCTCTAAGACCCTTTCTGCCCTACCTTCCAATGGTTTTACCTCTCTTATGAGCTTGCTAACATGTTTTGTAAGTGAAAGTGTTCAGATCCAAGAGGCTCAGTCTAATGCAACATTCAAATCTAGGGGGCTTGACTCTCTTGTCACTTACATCAGTGTAATTCATAGAATATTAGGGTTGGAAGGGACCTCAGGAGGTCATCTAGTCCAACCCCCTGCTCAAAGCAGGACCAAACCCCAATTTTTGCCCCAGATCCCTAAATGGCCCCCTCAAGGATTGAACTCACAACCCTGCGTTTAGCAGGCCAATGCACAAACCACTGAGCTATCCCTCCCCCCAAATTCCACTACAGTGGAATTACTCCAGATTTGCACTAGTGTAAGGACAAACTTTGGTTCTAGATCTCCTATTTCTTAAAACTTTTACTTTCCCGTCAATTCACTAACAATTTCTTTTCATTACTATGATGAAAACCACCAACTGTGCCTATGAAGTTGCCTCCTTTCTTTAAAAAAAAAAAATTCATAATATGTAACACCACACTGTCACAGACAACAATAGAACAGGCCCAGACCATGCAAAGGCTTAAGCGTGTGTGTAATTTTACACGTGAAAGTAGCTCCACTTCCAGTTATGCACATTCTTATGTCTTTGCAGAATTGGGGCTATAGTCTGTGCACAGATAAACAAGTTTTGGAACTGAGAAAGAAGAAAGTCTTTTTAAACCAACTGATGTGACATATCTGTTATGACCAGTTGTTTAATCATGCAAACATATGCCACAGTACATCTAGCTTGGGGAAAGGGAACAAGAAGGTAAGAGAGGTAACTCCAGAAGTGTGTATTAGTAGCCAGACCCAAAATAAACCTTACCATTTCTGTTTACACTGTCTCCAGTATCTGGTTCCCACTTTAGCCTCTATCTCAGTCCAAGATATGTTCTTGTACAGTTTTTCACGTTCAACTGAGAGAGTTCCATCTGAATTCTCTGCCTGTAGCAAGGATGTTATGTCTTCCAAATCAGCCCTCTGCTGAATGATCTCCTTCACTGCTTGAACTAGCTTCTGTGTCTCCTCCTTACTCCAAGGACCAGAATTAACCTCTATATTATTAAATAAAGTTATTGATTTATATAGCACCTCTCATAAGTGAGTAAAATAAAGAGAAAAAGAAGTGTCTGATCCTGCATCACAAGTGAACAAAGGACAATACCAGGAGCCAGGAACTCAAGACCTCCATTCCCGCACCCATCACTAACTCCTTCAGTAGATTTTGGCTAGGTTACCTAACTTCTTTGACTGAAGTTTTCAAAAAGGATACCAAAAATTAGAAGCCTAAATCCATATCCAGGCATACAAATAAGTGGCCTGATTTTCAAAAGTGCCAAGCACCCCAGCAATGCCCACTGACTTGAGTAGACATTGCTGGGTACTTGCCATTTTTGAAAAGTTGAGCCTCTTATTTGCATGCCTAAATATAGACTTAGGCTCCTAACTTTAGGCATCCATTTTTGATAACTGGACTCTGTACCAATTTCCCTGTCTGACAAATGCAGATCATACTTGCCTACTTCGCCCAGGAGTGTTCTGATACCTATTGTTTATATAAACACATTATATTTTCAAAGTGCAGTGCAAAGAACTAATTAGGAAAACAAGAAAAAATTGTTATAAGCTAATGCCATCTGTTGCTTGTAGTAAGAGCTGGAAAAATAGAAATGGACCTCCTAAAGAACAGTGATTTTTTTTCTCAATATTTGCTGATGAATTATAGCTTACCTTAAATTACAATGCAGTTTCAAACAATGGCAACTTTTCAAACATTCTATATCAGAATATGGCAACTAGAGTGTGTGGAAACTAGAAGGGGGGGAGGGGGGAATTCATATTAGATTAATGCACTGTTTGGGCTTCAATCTCCAATTTAATTACTCCAGAAAACAACAAGTTTTCTTGACTTTTCATAAGTACTAAATTGAAAACATAACAGGAATACTTGTACAGTAGCTAGTGTATATGTATTACTTATTTGTGCTAACTGGAAATATGTTCCTATTTTTGCAATGGAGAAGCATGGGGAAGTGACACATACTAATGCGTCTACTTTTTAACACCAGCCACTGTGTTACAAAAGCCTCCCAGTGAATATTTTTACTGCCATCCCATGAAGCAAGGAACATCTTTCCTCTCTGCAGATTAGAGTTATCAAAAAAATTTTCTTCATTTTTGAGAAACAGCAAAACAAAAAAGTATACTTAGCCATTTATTTGTCTAAAGGGACTGCAGCCAACTGAATCGGTCTTAAATATAATGTGAATTTGCAAAGGGTATATTTCCCTGTACATGGAAATTACAGATATTCTCATAGCTAAGGAATGCCATTATATACATTATTATGTAATAAGTCAATTGATTTTATTTAGTTAGGCCTATATACAGTTGATTAAATAAGTAGTTCCTGGATCATTCCATGCCAGGTGCTGCTCTGTTTTACATGTAGTGTAGCAACCTGCAACTCCTGAGTAAGCAGTTGAGCAGATAAGTGGAATTTGATAACCCAAGAGATTGCTAGTTTAGCCACACTATTTCCTGTGATTTCTCTCTCACACATCAGATCCTGAAGCACTACATGAAACCCTTGGCAGAGGACAGTTCAACAGCAAGAGAAATTTGGCTCACTAAATTGTATTCCTTTGTATTTGTTGGCTTGTGAAAACTGTGGCCTTGTGAGTAAACATTTATGCTGAGATAGTCAAAGGAGCCTAAAATGGTAGGTGATCTGAGTGCCACTGAAATCTAGTGAGAGTCAGGCACCCAGGGCCAGATTTTCAAAGGTGTCTAGGCACCCAATGATGCAGCTAGGCAAATCGTGAAAATCCTACTTAGGTATCTAGCTGCATTTTTAGACATCTATATACCTTTGAAAATCTGGCTCTAACTGCCTTAGACTTAAACTAGAAAACCAAAGGAGCCTATCTAGATTTTGAACATAAACATAAGAACGGCCATACTGGGTCAGACCAAAGGTCCAGCCAGCCCAGTATTCTGTCTACCGACAGTGGACAATGCTAGGTGCCCCAGAGGGAGTGAACATAACAGGTAATGATCTAGTGATCTCTCTCCTGCCATCCATCTCCACCCTCTGACAAACAGAGGCTAGGGACACCATTCCTTACCCAGCCTGGCTAATAGCCATTAATGGACTTAACCCCTATGAATTTATCCAGTTCTCTTTTAAATCCTGTTATAGTCCTCACCTTCCCAACCTCCTCAGGCATGGAGTTCCACAGGTTGACTGTGCGCTGAGTGAAGAAGAACTTCCTTTTATTTGTTTTAAACCTGCTGCCCATTAATTTCATTTGGTGGCCCCTAGTTCTTATATTATGAGAATAAGTAAATAACTTTTCCGTATTCACTTTCTCCACACCATTCATGATTTTATAGACCTCTATCATATCCCCCCTTAGTCTCCTCTTTTCCAAGCTGAAAAGTCCTAGCCTCTTTAATCTCTTCTCATGTGGGACCTATTCCAAACCCCTAATCATTTTAGTTGCCCTTTTCTGAACCTTTTCTAATGCCAGTGGTGTCACTTATTAAATAAATGTCCAAAACAAAGCTGAAAATTGAAGGAAAAATAGTGCATCACTTCATCTCTGTGCCTCTTATAAGATGTGCTTGTACTTATCAATTTCATATAAAGATATAGTTAATCATGTAGGCAGGACTTGATGAAATTCATCCTAGTGTACTTCAGAAACTAGCTGACGCAATCTACGTGAGGTCCCAGAGAACTGAAGAAAGGCAAACGTAGTACCTATCTTTAAAAAAAGAGGACCAGGGAATTATAAACTGATTAGCTTACCTGATTTCCAGATACCTGGAAAGATACTGGAACAAATTATTAAACAAGCAATTTGTAAGCATCTAGAGGGCAATAGGGTTAAAAGGAATGGCCAACATGGATTTGTCAAAAAACAAATAATGCTAAACCAACCTAATTACCTTCTTTGACAAGGTTACTAACAAAGTGAATGTGGGGAAGGGGTAGACGTGACATATCTTTATTTTAGTAAGGTTTTTGGTACAGTCCGACATGACATTTTCATAACCAAACTAGGAAAACGTGGTCTATATGAAATTAATATAAGGTGGGTGGCAAAACTGGTTGAAAGACCAAAGTCAAAGAGGAGTCATCAATGGTTTGCTGTCAAACTGGAAAGGCATAGCTAGTAGGGTCCGACAGGGGTTAGTCTGTTCTGGTACTACTAGCCAATATTTTAATTAATGACTTAGATAATGGTGTGAAGAGTATACTTATAAAATTTGCAGAGGACATCAACCTGGGAGGGTTTGCAAGCACTTTGGAGGACAGGATTAGAATTCAAGATGACCTTTACAAAACTGGAGAATTGGTCTGAAATCAACAAGATAAAATTCAGTAAAGACAAGTGTAAAGTACTACACTTAGAAAGGAAAAATCAAATGCACAACTACAAAATGAGGAATGGCTGGCTATGGATCTAAAATTGAATATGAGTCAATGATGTGAAGCAGTTGTAAAAAAGACTAATTATCATTCTGGGGTGTATTAACAGGAGTGTCATACGTAAGACAAGGGAAGTAACTGTCCACTCTACTCAGCACTGGTGAGGCTTCAGATGGAGTACTGTGTCCAGTTCTGGGCACCACACTTCAGGAAAGATGTGGACAAATGGAGAGAGTACAGAAGAGAACAACAAAAATGTTAAAAGGTTTAGAAAAGCTGACCAATGAGGAAAGGTTTAAAAAAACAAAACAAAAAAAATGGACATTTTTTGTCTTGAGAAAAGACTGAGCCGGGACCTGATGACATTTCAAGATACCCTCTGGCCCTACATTTCTAAAATTCTGTGCACCGAAAACAGTGATTTGGAAAAGTAAGAACCCATGCAACGTCCTGAACCTCCAGAAAGAAATCAACCTCCTGAACTGTTTAATTCCTAACATCCAAAAACTATACTAAAAATACTTGCTAGAGTGGTAAATTAAAATGTGAACTGTTATTTTTAAATGATTCATATTATGTCTTACGGGACTTAATCTGAGAATACTTCATTGCAACTGAGTGGGTACTGCGGGACATCATCTCAGAAATTTTCTTCCAGTTGTTGCCATGTATAGCATGATACTTCTTTAATCTTTCTTTTTCGTCCTCAGAATACCTAAGATAGCAAAAAGTAAGTACAGGTTTCAGAGTAGCAGTTGTGTTAGTCTGTATTCACAAAAAGAAAAGGTCTACTAGTGGCACCTTAGAGACTAACAAATTTATTTGACTATAAGCTTTCGTGAGCTACAGCTCACTTCATCGGATGCATTCAGTGGAAAATACAGTGAGGAGATTTATATACATAGAGAACATGAAACAATGGGTGTTACCATACGCACAGTAAGGAGAGTGATCACTTAAGGTGAGCTATTACCAGCAGGAGGCGGGGGGGTGGGTGGGGAGGACCTATTGTAGTGATAATCAAGGTGGGCCATTTCTAGCAGTTGACAAGAACATCTGAGGAACAGTGGAGGGTGAAGGGGGGGAATAAACATGGGGAAATAGTTTTACTTTGTGTAATGACCCATCCACTCCCAGTCTCTATTCAAGCCTAAGTTAATTGTATCCAGTTTGCAAATTAATTCCAATTCAGCAGTCTCTCGTTGGAGTCTGTTTTTGAAGGTTTTTTTGTTGAAGAATTGCAACTTTTAGGTCTGTAATCGAGTGACCAAAGAGACTGAAGTGTTCTCCAACTGAATGTTGTAATTTTGAATGTTATAATTCTTGACGTCTGATTTGTGTAATTGCAAATCCAAAAAACCCTAGGTTGCTATAGATGAACATCAACTTTAAAAAGTCTGAAAAGATACCTGCTCCTGTTATAAGTAGTCCTTTGAAACAGACTGTTTCCTCTCTCTAGTCTTACACTTACAGGAATATTAGTTTGTTTACTTTGGCTTTACTCACTGTCAAATGCACATATTCCCTGTACAGTCAGTCTCCCCGTTTACATGGATGATGCAACAAGGTAGAGAAAAATATTTTAGAGTAGAAAAATGTGACTGTAAACCCATAGACTTGGCAGAGGAACTCTGACAGAGGCAGTACTTGGAGAGATTACACTTTATTCATGCAGTCATTATGAGACATGGAATTTTCAGACTATAGGACTCAACAATTTATGTTTTAAAAGGAAAAAGACCGACCAGCAATGAATTATACATGCCACATTTTGTTTTTAAATGAACCCAAATTGACTGCAACCATAAGAGCTTTGTCTAATGCAGCATCAAACTCATCAAAAGATGTGCGTTGTTTAAGATGGCCCCTCCCTCCTTGTTCACACAAACAGAGTAGCAATCACAACAGAAACTCTGGAGTCGAAACTCACAGACGAGCATTCTCGGAGAGACCCTCAATTCTGAAATGCACTTCTTCCCATTCTGCCAAAACCCAGATTTTTTAACCTTCCAGACATGCTGTAAGGTCCAGCTTTTTGCTCAGATATTTGTGTAGGGGTTAGATTGAGGGCAGGACACGGTGTTTCATTACATGGGAGTTGCAATGTAATAGTAATGGAATTGGAATCAATTAGGACTGGTCAGCAGAACAGTGTAAATTCATTATTTTGTTTTAATAACTGGAAAGTTCTCTCACATCAGGGGAGGGGAGTGGTCCTCTTAGTATATAGGTTTTTAAAACTGAAATAAATTAATGTGTGAACATCTGAGACAATTTGTGAATTCAGATGCTGCCTGAATTATTTTCTTACCTCCCTTTATAGTTGTTTGGGTCAAACATCTTCCTTGCCCGAAAATATACCTGTTTCCAGGGCCGTGGAATCCCTTCAGCTACAAGACAGACAAATAATACAGTTTAAAAATATATTTGACACAGAGGAAAGGCTACTGAGGAAAGTAACATAACATAGTAATGAGAAAAAGTTCAGTGATTTTATATAATCAGTATAAAAACACATTCTATGGTGCTGAAGAAAATGGGGTGGGAAAAAAAGGGGTTGAGACCAATTTGAATTGAATCTTTTGAATAGTTTTGTTAAACAGTTAGTACAACACAAAATAAATGTAGTATGAAAAGTCATTTTGAAAGCACATCAAATAGATAAAAGACACAGATGAACAAGTATGCTATTTGAAGCATCTGCTTTTAGAAGAGAAAAAATGGTTTGATCCTGTTTTCTAGCACACGTGAAAACGGGGCTTAGCAAGTAATTTGGGAAATCATCTAAAAGTTCAATAGTTAATTTTCCAAGATAGGAGCAAAGCAAATAGAATTTTACACACAAACATTTTGACTAACTGCCTCTTTTAGTAATCTAATTTCCTTTGGTTTAGGTCAACACTGTGCACGGAATTTGCCAGCTTATCATGTACACTGAGAACAATGGTTAAGATTTGCAAAGCAGCATAAGGGATTTAGACTAATCGCAACCATTAATAAGCCTCCTAGATTGCTCTGAAAATTTCAGCCAGTCGGTTTACTTATTGCCCAGCCAGTAAGAAATGGCACAAATTGCACCTTTGGATCATAATGGTCTTAAAAATCAATTAATCTTGCTAGGGGACATGAAGTTGAATCCCAACCTCCAACCCCATCACAAATGAACAGAGTTATTCACAACAGCATAAAAGATATTTTACCAACTATATGTAATCTCAAAATTGTGTTTCTTTCATTTTAATAAGATTTACAATTGAACATTTTTAAACAGATCATTTTACAAGACATGCAAATGATGCCCTCATATACTGGAGGGCAGGATCTATAGTGGAACTATAATTAATACTCACCAATCTTCATACCAAAAGCATATTTTGTTTTTAATTTGGTGATGGCTTCTTGCTCTTCTGGGTACCGGTAGGTAAATAATAGTTTCTCTGCATTCTCTATTTCTGTAAGCGATAAAAAGTCTTCAACATTCTTCTGTATTTGAGTATTTTCCTTCTGAGAAAACCTGCCAAACTTGATAGGCTTACCTGGAATATAGAATAAGTTAGGTTTAGGAAAACAAAAACTCAGACAACTCATTTGCATTACATCTTGAAAAGACAAGTTTACAGGAAATGTTGGCAAACAGATGATAAGATAGCAATTAACGGAGAAAGGGAGCAATGAGAGATGATTTAGATGTACCCTCGTGATTGTAATTTGGGTGCCAGGATAATGTGCACCAACAAAGACTGAAATAACAGAAAAATGGAACTGGGAATAAGCACATAATAGAGCTGTGCACAGATAGAATGCAACGATCATTTTTAACAGAATATAACGCAGAACAAGGAAACAATATTCAGACAGTAAATGTTTTACATCCCAAAGCAGAGGCCTTCAATCTGTGGGGCATGCCCCTCCTAGGGGGGCGCAGAATAATGTTCGGGGTCAGGAGGGAATAGAGCCTGGACCAGCCCACACAGGGGGCGGGGAGGAAGCACTGCCCAGCTCCACTCATGACTGCTGCCTTGGCTGCCACCCCGCTCCCGGGAATCCATGCCGGGGTCCTGGCCGCCAGCCCTGCGCCTAGGGTCCCAGCTGCAGCTGCCAGCCTGGAGTCCCCGCTGCCCGCCCTGGGTTCCGTGTCCAGTCATGGCTGCAGGCCTCAGCCACTGACTGAACGTCTGCTTCTGCCCCCACCCCCAGCTGTGGCCTCTGCCCTGGCCTCCTTACCCCTGTCCACATCCCCCCTCTCGGAGCCGCAGCCCTGCTCCTAGCTCTGGGGTGGGGGGCTGAAGGGGCGCAGGACAAAAAGTTTGGGGACCACTGTCCTAAAGAAATACTCTAGCTGGAGCTAAGTCAGACTTTTTGTCTTTCTGTTTAATAATTTTAACCTGCTGCTATTCCACTGGAATTGGAAGCTGTGATAGAGTCTCCTGCATTTCAATTTCCGGAAGCCAGATATTTTGGACATGAAAGGCACTATATAAAATCTCCTGTTTATTCTCCTCTATCCTATTATTTTCAGTCCCCCAATCAGTACAGTATCCTCCTGGGGGTTCACCTTGTTCTTTAAACTTTTTAAACCTGATCAGGTCTCTCCCAGCCATCTTTAGGACTGTTGTTTCTGACATTGTCCACACTTGAGGAATAAACTCCTCCAGTTTCCTTTTGAGAGTCTCCAAATCCATTGCTGAATACATGGAACTTTCAAGGAACTCTTCATTATTCAACATCATAGAGTTTTCAGATTCTGTAAATCCAACATCCTGGTCTTCCTCATTTTCAGATGCCACAGACTCTGGTAACCTGGTAAAGAGAAGAATTATATAGCTCAATGCTGTAGATGATTATCAACCTCCCTATGATTCTTCAGACAAAGGGTAAGGAACTATATTCCTTGCCTCAACCCAACCTGTTTCTAACCTTACAATATAGCTGTAATTCCATTAAGGAATTTGATACCAAATCCTGATCAAATGGTTTGTCAAGGTCATCAAAATCCCCAACATGTAAATGTAGATTATATCCATAGACGTTTTGATGGAGGCTACTACTAAGAGAGATGCTGTTGCCTTATAACATTTCCCTTTCTCTCTGTTACTAATACCTTTGATTATTCATAGTGAAATAATGTTTAGAACATACTTTACTTCACCAAATGCAGTAGCTCAGATAACTATGTGATGGATGCAATAGAAATGATGAGAGAGAAAATTCAAGCCTTACTTTCTCTTAGCTTCTGAGGTTGCTTGTTCAGAGTGTGACTGGAAAGGGAAATCAATCTTTCTAACTGGTACCACAGTTTCTTCAGAACAGCCATTATTACCCTCTGAAGTAACCTTAGAAATGTCAGCAGTCACATCCAGAGGATTTTCATCAATTACTGAAGAAATCTTTGTCATATCAGCCTTATCTTCTTTGGAGGATTTTCCACCTTCATGGGTTTTGTGGCATTTTTTTGGCACTATTGGGATGCTCATTTTAGTAGATGACCCTGACATCATAACCTCATCATTCCTTTCTTGAGAAGACATAGACTTTTGTTCTGAATCTGACAAAAACGATGATGTGAAGGTTTCATCTCTGGCTTCTTGTGTATCACAGGGGCTGGTCTGTTTTCTCTTTTTTTTCTTTTTTTGGCTTCTGCAATCATTTCCAAATTCATACAAGCCAGGCAGTTCGTTTACCTCATCCAGCTCTTCTGACAAATTCTTTTTTCTTTTTTTCTTCTTAGCAGATGCATTTACATAAATATAATCAACACTCTCCAAAGTTGTGTCCACCTCCTGGTTCACATGGATACAGCGTACATTATTTTGCTCCTGCTCACTATCACTGTGTTTCTGTTTCTTTTTTTTCTTTGTTTTCTTTTTGGAAGCATCTGTTACAGTTTCATTATTAATTTCACACTTCCTACCGATACAAGAATTATCTAGCCAAGAGTCTTGTTTCTCTTGCTTGGTTTTCTTTTTTTTTGATTTCTTTTTATGAACATCAATGTCCTGGGAAGACTGATCTTCAAAGAGCAAAGGAGAATGAGGGCAAACTTCCACACTCTGCATACATTTCTTTTTGTTGCTTTCAAGGCTCTCGCTATGTTCTCTGTTTTTCTTCTTCATCTTTATAAAGTGCAGGATACGAAAATAATTTGTACTTGCTTCTTATGTCTGCTTCACTTTCCCTGAATAATAAAAAGAAAAGAAGTTTTACTCAAGTGTCATAATTTACACAAGAAAACTTCATGAAAGTCAACAACATACAATTGGATATCTTGATAATCTCCACATCAACACCGTTAAATAGAGTTACATGGAAGAAAAACAAGGATAGTTAAAATTACCACTGGCACTACTTCAGAGTCATCCAGTTTTCCTAAAGAACCAAAACATTTAAGCTGTTGTGCTTTCAAATGCAATTTTACTTTGAAAAGTGACTAGGTAAAAGTTGGTCCAATAAGTGTCTAGAGATGAAAGTATACCTGCCATCCCCTGCATTCTTGACAGATTAACTACACAGCTGTTCTGCTCTGCAGACTCAGTTACAGTCTTCCCTCTGAACCTGAGACACAGACTGTTCACTTACAGAATCTACATGGAGACATTCCTCTTTCAACAACCTTGTCTCCCCAACAAGCTGGCCCCAAACAGCCACTTGGTTATAGGACTGTTCAATTTTCTTACCAGCTTTCACTCCATCTGAGACCTTCTCAAAGCTATCCACGCTGGATCTTTCAAAAGGAAAGTCAGTGGATCCATTCACAACAGTAAATTTCTGGCTGTTAGGAACTGAAACTTTCTTGATTAAATCACTTTCACGCCCTTCAATTGTAGAAAACTGCTTGCAAAGACAACCATGAGGATTCCTTTCCCTAGGAGCTTTTCTAAGCAGCATTTCACTCCTCACAGAAATTTTGCCTTTACCCTCTTCACCTAGGGCTTGCACTCACATTCACGATCACCTTTGGGTCATCAGGTGGATTCCTACACAATTCCCTTTCAGGCAAACCCATAGACTCCCTAGATAAAAGATTAGAAGCATTCTTCTTCCCTTTGCCACACACAAGTTTAGGAATCTTTTCCTTCTTGCTATAAGTTTCCACACCATCAGTAAGTAACACAATTAAATCACCTCTCTGCTCTCCTTGTTCCCTGGCTAGGGTATCATCTTGATTAGACAGAGTTGCTACACTCTTTCCCAGCCACACATTAGCAACAGGCAAAATACAAGCACAAGAATTGTCTGGTCTCTGGGATTTTGCTACAACACTAACTGGATGCAACCTAGTTACAGGGCTATTCTCCCTAGCAGATACAAACTTAGGACCATTCCCTTCCTGGGCCTTAATTGAATTCAGAACCAACTCTGAGACAACTGCACTACTCTCTGCCATCACAGGCTGAAAGGCACCTTCTGTCTGCTCCACAGACAAAGAAGAGCTGGAGACACATTATCCTTTACCAGACACACAGCTTGGGATCTCATTTCCCTTGTCCCAGCACACAGGGCTGTTCACAGACAACTCCATAGGCAAGTCAATTCTCCTGACAGACACAGGTACATTTCCTTCACTGTCACAATTCTCCACACAGGAAACACTTAAGGTATAAGTTTCAGAGTAGCAGCCGTGTTAGTCTGTATTTGCAAAAAGAAAAGGAGTACTTGTGGCACCTTGGAGACTAACCAATTTATTTGAGCATAAGCTTTCGGGAGCTACAGCTCACTTCATCGGATGCATTCAGTGGAAAATACAGTAGGGAGATTTATATACATAGAGAACATGAAACAATGGGTGTTACCATACACACTGTAACAACAGAGTGATCACTTAAGGTGAGCTATTGCCAACAGGAGAGTGGGGGGGAAAAAAACCTTCTCAGTTCTTGATTCGTAGCTTTCTTTCTTAAGCTTATCGCCTTTTCTGAACACAAACCTTCCAGGGCCTTTTTTGCCAATGCACTCATATGCTCTTCGCTCACCCATTGCAACTGCTCTTTAACCAACCAAACTCTCAATACCAAAATTCAAATTTGGATACCGTGGGGTTCTGACTTAAAGTTGAATTGACCTGGTTCTGTGGATCCAAGCATGACTACGCCACTGTAACGATGCTGGTTCTGGTGGGACCCAACTGAGTGTGCCAATTTAGGACAAATTGCTTAAAGCAGGGCAGTTACAGCCCAAGGCAAACCAAACCAGCCAAACAGAGAAGCCTTCAGTTTTACCCCACTGGCTAACCACAAGTCACACAAGCAATTCCCTTAGACATGCCAGTTTCCCAGTATCACCACCAGTGCCACTCATTATGGGGACAGATAGTTATGAAAAACAATAAGCCAGTAAAAGAAAAAAGGTTCTCTCGATCCCAAAGGGCCAAGCCCCAAACCCAGGTCAATATACAAATCAGATCTTACCCACAAATCACACTGTTGCCAATCCTTTAGAATCTAAAATCCAAAGGTTTATTCATAAAAGGAAAAAGATATAGATGAGAGCTAGAACTGGTTAAATGGAATCAATTACATACAGTCATGGCAAAGTTCTTGGTTCAGGCTTGTAGCAGTGATAGAATAAACTGCAGGTTCAAATCAAGTCTCTGGAGTACATCCACAGCTGGGATGGGTCTTTCAGTCGTTGGTTCAAGGCTTCAGTGTAGCAAAGTTCCTCCAGAGGTAAGAAGCAGGACTGAAGACAAGATGAAGGAGCTGCAGCAGCTTTTTATATTCTCTTGCCATGTGGTCTTTCTTCCTTTGTTCCAAAGACAAGCTGTCCATCACATGGCATGGAAAAACCTCAAAGTTCTGTCCATAGGCATGTTCCTGCATACCTTGCTGAGTCCCAAGGCATGTCTGCCTTCATCAAGCAGGCTAGGCAGAGCTTACACCACCTCATCTAGGGTGTCACCGAAAAGCATAGCCCAAGTTTGAAATACAGACAGCATAGAGCCAATACTTATAACTTTAAATACAAAAATTATACATGCATACAGATCACACAGTCATAACCAGCAAACCATAACATTGTCTGAGACACCTTATTTGACCCCCTTTATACAAAATTTGGTGCCACTACAGGACCTTGGTTGCAACCATGTTCTATATGGTCCCAGTTCAAGTCAATAACGTGACACAAGGTAGTTACCACCTTTGTAAAGGTTAAGGCTTGTCTGGACACACTCCAAAGGTTTGTTCCTAGTGTAGCTGGGGAAATGTTTTGGAGAGCATCAGGACTAGTATACAAAAGTGATAAAGCTTTTGAGTTAATTAGCCATCAGTTAACCCAAGGTAAAAATCTTCAGTAGGGACAAACCCTCTGAGGGCTTCCTCTATTCCTTCCCCTTTTTTCTTCGAGAGAGACAAGGTGGGTGAGATAATATCTTTTATTTGGACCAACTTCTGTTGGTGAGTGAGACAAGCTTTCGAGCCACACAGTACACCATTTATAGCTGCAGCTACATTAACTAAATGAAGAAATCAAGCATGCTGCCATGAACCATTGACTCTCTGGCCTCTCTGCTGAGTCTGCCAACAAAGGAACTGATTAATCAGTAATAGTTTTTATCATCTCATTACCTGATAGATAACCCTAAATTAATTCACACCAACAGCCATTCCATGGCCAGACAGTAGTTACAAGAGAATGGTAGGGCTGAATCACATGCCCACCCCAGGGAGGCAAGTTACTGTGTTGAAGCTAGTACTGCGATTCTTCCCAAAATACCATCCCCAGCCGCACTTACTCCCGCACAAAGGGCCTTGGTTCTGGTATCCCGTAACATTCTGCCCCAAGCCATTACGCTTTCTGCCCATAATCCTCCGCAGAACCACTAGCCCCGCCTTCCTTCCTTACTGCCCCCAACCCTTCATCCATCCTTTCCTCCCTCCCGGCCCCCAACCTTCCCTCCCACCACTCGCCCCCTCACTGCCCCCAATCCTCCATCCATCCATCCCCCATCTTCCATCCCTCCCCACTCGCCCCCTCACTGCCCCAATCCTCCATCCACGCCCCCTTCACACATCCCTAATCCTCCATCCATCCCCACTCGCCCCCTCACTCCCCCAATCCTCCATCGATGCCCCCTTCACACATCCCTAATCCTCCATCCCTCCCCTCACTACCCCATCCCTAATCCTCCATTCATCCATCCCCACTCGCCCCCTCACTGCCCCAATCCTCCATCCATCCATCCCCACTCACCCCCTCACTGCCCCAATCCTCCATCCATCCATCCCCACTCGCCCCCTCAGTACCCCAATCCTCCATCCACGCCTTCACACATCCCTAATCCTCCATCCCTCCCCACTCGCCCCTTCACTCCCCCAACCCTCCCACCACTCGCCCCCTCACTGCCCCCAATCCTCCATCCCTCCCCTCACTGCCCCATCCCTAATCCTCCATCCCTCCCCACTCGCCCCCTCACTCCCCCAACCCTTCATCCCTCCCCCACTACCCCCACCCCAAAACCATTCCGCTTTCCGCCCCGCATCGCCGTCACTCCTCCGACCCACCATCTCCCCGCTACTCCAATTTCAGGCCGCTCCCCCCGCCCCGTACCGGTCCGGCTCGGCTTTCCGCAGGACACAGCAGCAGCACCAACGCGCCCGCCTGGCTCCCGGAAGCGCCCGTCGCCATCGGGCTTCCCCCGGGCCGAAAGTGTCTTAGCCGAGTTCCGCTGCCCCATGGACCGGAAGTGTCCCCCGCCGGACCTGAGGCGGAACGGAGCTGAGTTCCTCTGTCACGGGCTGGCGGCTGCGCTGCTTCCGCTCGGGAGGGGAGAACGCGGGGCCCCGCCGCGCCTGCTCCTTAGCGGGCTGGGCCTGGCCGACTGGGCCTGGGCTCCACCTGGGCCGATCCCCTCCCCCCCCGGGCCGGGCCAAGCCAAGCCAAGCCAAGCCCCCCCTTGTCCCGCACGGGGCGCTGCTGAGCCCATCGGCTTCGTCCAAGGGGAAATCTGCACAGCCCGACGCGTCCCACGGAGGCCTCAGTACACATGGGTCCCGTTCCCCCCCCGCCCCGGTTGTACATCAGTGGTACCAGAGCCTAACAACCAGCCTGGCACCCTGCCTACAGCTTCCTGGAAACCTGCCTGGGGAGCTGCTTTTGTTGGTCAAGCTGGCAGGAAGGTCAAAAGTAAACACGTGGCCAAAAACTGTGTTTTACAGATTTCCATTCTCCCTTTGCCTGAGCAATACAGGTGAGAAAATATTTTAAATCGACCATGTCATTAGCTGGTGGGAAGGCCTGCTCCTGCAAATCACTTCACCCGGACACAATAGTGCACCTGCCTGCAGTACAGAAGTTTCAAAGACTGTTTTTAAAAAAAAAAAAAAAAAAAGAACTTGCACCGTTGAGGTGCGTGGTGCTCATTTGCTTTAAAAAGCTAAAAGCAGAAATATCCATTTGCCTGTCACATCTGGTCAAAAGCTCATCCAGCATGATGATCATCAGTGATCTGAAGTGGAACATCCAATTAGGATGTTTTGATGTAAAAATGCAGCTAACCTTGCCGAGTGGGCATTTTGCTTTTCTGCTTTGTCCTGCCGATCACAGCGACTGGTAAAAGTGTATGTCCTGCTTCTTTTCGTGGTTGCTGTTGGGTCAGGTGAGTAAAAGATTTGCTTAGCAACAACATTTTAAGGATGCATTTCCTTCAGAAATTAAAAATTTGAATCTTTCAGTGAGGATTATAGCAGTCAGATTCTAGTGGGGGTATAACAACTTTAGGCTGTGATCCTGGAAAGACGTACACAATTTGTTAGGCTCAAATAAATTTGTTAGTCTCTAAGGTGCCAAAAGTAATACTCAATCTTTATACACAGATACTTAATTTTATGCACTGTGAGCAGTGCAAAGCTAAGGCTGGGCACAAGTCTTTTTAAGATTGGAGTCTGTGTTTTTTTGAGTAATCTATAGTTGAATGTATGCACAAGGTTTAATGGGGCTTCAGTAGTATTTGCCAAAAAGATGTGTTGGAAGTATTACAAGGAATCTAGAATTTTCACTCTGCTTCTCAACTCAGTGATTAAGAAGCCTTAAAATCCATGCATTCTTTACAGTCCAGGACACAACTGTATGGATTGGTATTTAACAAACTTTGGTGTGCAAGTACCTTCATGCATGAATACTACTCCAAAGCCAGGGAGAAATTTCACTAGTTCTTTAGCTTCTAAAAGTTAAGAAACACAGATGCTTGCTAAATATTGAACAGACTTCCTGAGAAGAACAAAATATCCCCGCCCCGTGTCAGGGACAAGAGCAAGATGGCTAAAATAGATAAGTTGAGAAAAACAGGAAACAGATGAATGGAAGAGATGACATGTATTACTGTGCGTGATCTGTGCATGATTGATATGAAGGAACCAATTAGGATGTTTTGATATAAAAATGCAGCATGCATATAGCATGAGAGATCAAATATGGACAAGGAAAATTAATGATTAGATATGGGCATCGTGCAAATGTACAGGTTATATAAGGGTGTAAAATGATGTGAACTATTGAAAACAATCAGAGCAATGCAGGACACACACGACTGACCCAGTAAGGACGTGGTGATGAAAGAAACCGCCTACCTGCTCCCCAGGACTGGTAACTGATCATTATCCTTTCTCGTTTTACTTATGCACTTATATTTTATGCTTGAAGGTAGTAGTATATTGTCCTAAAATTCTCTTAATAAAGTTTTGAAATTGATTAAGCTTGCTAAATTGGTGTGGACCATGTTTTTCCACTCAACAATATTTAACCAGATATTAACAATAGATCATAGTATGAGTCCAGTTCAAGGAGAGTGGTAATGTGAGCAGTTCCTCAATAGAATCATCCATGTGTGCTTCTTTTACTAGTTACAACTTCAACTCAGACATCAAATGGCTCTCCTCTTGTCCCTCCCTCTCTGACAGTCTTGCTGCAAGCTAACAGCAGACAGAATTCCAGCAAACCCTGATGAGTCTACTTTGACAGCTTCCCATTTGCCAGGCAAATATCTTTTACTGGACCAACTTCTGTTGGAGAGAGACAAACTTGCTGAAAAGCTTGTCTCTCTCACCAACAGAAGTTGGTCCAATAAAAGATGTTACCTCACGGTCACCCACCTTGTCTTTCTGTTAGCACTTTGTATTGTCAGGTTGGGATATAATCAGTTCCCCTGTCATTTGTTGAGGCATTCACATGGAATAGAAAGGACCGAAAAAAGAGGATTATAAAAATACCAGAGTTGGCTGGGGGTGGAGAGAATCAGCTATATTACAGGTTCCAGGTACTACCTGATATGTTTCCCCCCGTAACTGACTAGGTTTCTGGGAGGTGGTGTCCCTTGTAATGTTGAGCTAAGGCAGCCATTTAATCTTTCCATGGTTTTGGGGGAAGCAAATTGTCAGTTTTCAGAACGGAGAGATAAATAGTGATGTCCCCCAGGCGTCTGTTCTGGGACCAGTCCTATTCAACATATTCGTAAATGATCTGGAAAAAGGGTAAACAGTGAGATGGCAAAATTTGCAGATGATACAAAATTACTAAAGATAGTTAAGACCCAGGCAGACTGTGAAGAGCTACAAAAGGATCTCACAAAATTGGGTGACTGGGCAACGAAATGGCAGATGAAATTTAATGTTGATAAATGCAAAGTAATGCACATTGGAAAACATAATCCCAGCTGTACATATAAAATGATGGGCTCTAAATTAGCTGTTACCACTCAAGAAAATGATCTTGGAGTCGTTGTGGATAGTTCTCTGAAAACATCCACTCAATGTGCAGTGGCATTCAGAAAAATGAACAGAATGTTGGGAATAATTAAGAAAGGGATAGATAATAGGACAGAAAATATCGTGTTGCCTCTATATAAATCCATAGTACGCCCACATCTTGAATAGTGTGGGCAGATATGGTCACCGCATCTCAAAAAAGATCTATTGGAGTTGGAAAAGGTTCAGAAAAGGGCAACAAAAATTATTAGAGGTATGGAACGGCTTCTGTATGAGGAGAGATTAATAAGACTGGGACTTTTCATCTTGGAAAAGAGACAACTAAGGGGAGATATGATTGAGGTCTATAAAATCATGACTGGTGCAGAGAGAGTACATAAGGTCCTGTTGTTTACTACTTCTCACAACACAAGAACTGGGGGTCACCAAATGAAATTAATAGGCAACAGGTTTAAAACAAATAAAAGGAAGTATTTCTTCACACAACGTGCAGTCCTGTGGAACTCCTTGCCAGAGGATGTTGTGAAGGCCAAGACCATAACAGGCTTGAAAAAAGAACTAAATAAGTTCATGGAGGCTAGATCCAGCAATGGCTATTAGCCAGGATGGGTGGGGATGGGGTCCCTAGCCTCTGTTTGCCAGAAGCTGGGAATGGGCGACAGGGATGGATCACTAGATAATGACCTGTTCTGTTCATTCCCCCGGGGCACCTGGGACTGGCCACTGTCGGAAGACAGGACACTGGGCTAGATGGACCTTTGGTCTGACCCAGTAGGGACATTCTTATGTAGGTTGGGCCCGGGTTTCCTCCTCCATCTGCTGCTGCTTTGGAACAGCAAAAGGCCTGTCAAAGGGCCAGTTCCCCAGCAGGGCAGCTGCAGGGGTTAAGGATGGAGGCGGGGTTAGTGCCTGGGACCCCCCCGCCCCTTAGTAATTTTCCCCACGCCCAAACTCTTCCTTACTCTACAGAGCCTGTTAGCGTCCTTCGTTGTCCTGGCAACGGGCCGCTCCATCACTAAGCGGGGGGGCGTCTCCTCACAGCGGTCCCTATTGGGCCCCCCCGCCAGAGCTGTAGCCCCGGTGTGGTGGGTCTCAGGGCCGGGGTCTCTGCCTCTCGTCTCTCCCTGCGCGCGCAGGGTGCCTCTGCCCCAGGTGGGGGGGTGTCTCCGCTTTCCCACTCCCGAACCTCCCCCACCCCCCGCCGCGTGGTGCGGTCTAGGGGGCCGGGAGCCAGCGGCACCCTGTTCCCGAGCGCCGGAGCGGGACCCCCGGCCATGGCGGCGGCCCCCAGCGGCCCCAAGGAGCGCCCCCGGCGCCGCAGCGCCAGCCAGATCTGCCCCCCGCCGCGGCGGCCCAGGACCCTGGCCGAAGTGCAGCCGGGCAGCGAGAACGAGCGGCTGGGGGTGGCCCGAGACAGCATGGTGCAGAACCCGCTCATAGCCAAGGTGAGGGGGCCCCCCCAGCAGAGACCCCCCCCATAGACCCCACCCAGCCTGGGTAACCGCTACCCCAAACACCCACCTTCCGCCGAACAGCATGGTGCAGAACCCGCTCATAGCCAAGGTGAGGGGGCCCCCCCTCAGCAGAGACCCCCCCATAGACCCCACCCAGCCTGGGTAACCGCTACCCCAAACACCCACCTTCCGCCGAACAGCATGGTGCAGAACCCGCTCATAGCCAAGGTGAGGGGGCCCCCCCAGCAGAGACCCCCCCCATAGACCCCACCCAGCCTGGGTAACCGCTACCCCAAACACCCACCTTCCGCCGAACAGCATGGTGCAGAACCCGCTCATAGCCAAGGTGAGGGGGCCCCCCCTCAGCAGAGACCCCCCCATAGACCCCACCCAGCCTGGGTAACCGCTACCCCAAACACCCACCTTCCGCCGAACAGCATGGTGCAGAACCCGCTCATAGCCAAGGTGAGGGGGCCCCCCCAGCAGAGACCCCCCCCATAGACCCCCACACAGCCTGGGGGGATCCCCTGCTCCAAATACCCACCGTCCCCCACACTGCACAGTGAAGACCCCACTCATAGCCAAGGAGAGGGGTAACCCTCCATAGGAGCCCCCAGATACAACCCTCCCCTATCTTAGAGCCCTCCAGGACCCTCATCACTCCATCCTCCACCCTAAGTGAGCAATCCCTCCACAAGTAGATTTCACACTTCCGGGGGAGAGCATGGTGTAGAATCAACTTGTTTTCAAGGTGAGGTACTTGGGTGCCCACCTCCTTGGAAGACACTCCATCCATGTCCCCCAAGGATAAGAAAAAGCCTCTGAGCCACACACCTCTCCCAGGGGAACAGAGAGCTAGTTCCTGAACTCTCATTCCTGGAGGGGAGGTTCCATGGTTTCCCAGTCCCACTAAGGAGTCTCCCCACTCAGCAGAAAATGATCCAGATTACACCACAACCAAAGTACCTCCCTCTCCCCCCAAGAAGGGGTAAATAGAAATGCCAGATTATGTAGTAGCAGGGTAAATTTACTATATGACTGTGATACAGACCAGTGACCTTGATCTCCTTGACATAGTAAAGTTGCTGAGCAGTGACAGCAGGTTTGTAAGTATTGAATAGAGGAGCAGTGCTTGCTGGTGCAGTTTTAAACGCTAGAGAGCAGCATTTAATACATTTATATCATGGAATGGTGTCCTGCTCTTACTAATGCTGAGATGCAAGCGATCTCTGAAAATAAACTCTCCAGGCAGAGAGGAGTTGTGAACATACTCGTTAAAATACAATTACTTACTAATAAATGTTGGTATTTTGAAACAAGCTTTCCATTGGAGTAAACAATTTTAGATCTGTTAATTTTTCAACAATAAACAGAATTTACACTATAACAAAAACAATTACAAGAGTACTAGTAAAACAAACATCTGCCATCCGTACTATAAGCTACAGAGAAAATGGGTTAGAGATCATACAGTAACCAAGATAAGGAGGGAATAGTTGTATGTGCAGGGGTAGAGGGAGCCTATACTGATCCCATGGCCACCAAAACTGCTAAAAGTTTTCAGAATGAAATATTGGGTAAGGGGGAGACTAAAAGAAAAGAAATCCACATATCTATATAGTAGTGACAGAAAATGTTAATTCTCTTTCGCTTTCTCACTCAAGGAGATTAGTATCTTTTCATTAATAAGCAGGAACAGGGCTTATTGGTCCAAAAATAGTAATGCAATAATAGTTTGCCTTTCTATAATACCTTTCATCTCAGGATCTCAAAGCATTTTATAAATATTAACTAACTGAGCCTCAACACCCATGGTAGGTAGTTAAGGGACAGACAGAGATCATAAACTCCTGAAATGCAGGTGCTGGATGTGGTAGCTGTTTATCAGCACCTAGCAACACTAAACAATAATGGAGGGCAAGAGGTGAAGAAGAGTCCTGCATCCAGTTGTAAATTTAGAGGATGGATTTAGCTTAGCCAGGTATAAGGCCTAAGCTGACATTTTAGCCAGAGTACTAGGGTTAAAACCACGGCTGAGACCTCCAGACTTCTTGGCCATATCAGCTCAGCTTATGTCTTTCTGAGGTGGATAAATTGAGCTTCATGCAGTTTACTGTGAGTGCCTTTCAGACTAGACCTTAGAAATGGAGGTTCTGTGTGGACACTAAAGATCCTAGGGTACTTTTTGTGGCAAGGTTTGCCCCAGTGTCCTTGGGCAAAGTATTATTTCCCTCTACTTTTGTGCCTTGTGTTGTGTGTCTGTTATTTATCTTCCATCCTAGACTGGCTGCATTTCAGTACTCGTGTACATACATAATTTGTGCTTTAGGTCGTCCCCTTTCTCTCCCCACCGCAGTATCTTAATATATAAATAAGCCAGAACGACATCCACAAAGCTTGTCTCAATGGTCAGATCCTTCACTGTGCCTCAGGTATCTCTTTAGAGCAACTGTAAGAAGAGAGAGATCGTTCATTTAAAAAACAATTTAACTTTGCCAATGATAGCAGGAAAAGGATTTCAGGGGGGGAATAATCAATTGGGAGTGGGAGGTGTTAGAAAATGAAAACTTGGCAAGTTTGCAGCTGTTCAGGGCTTGTGGGACAGTGGAAATGGGAATCCCGCAGTAAATATCAAACAGTGTAGAAACGTCTTAATCTGAGGCTTTAAGGTAAGAATGTGCTTATGGAGAGAAGGGGTTGAGAACTGTTACTTCTCATTTAAAAACAATAGGATGGAGAAGGGCACAGCCTACATCACAAGTGGAAATGGGCCCAAATCAAAATTTCAGAGCAGAGCACTCCCCAAGCTTAGCTTTTCCCTAGTTACAGGTGAAAAATGAATTGCTGATTACATCTTACTTGCATATCCACATAAGTTACCACAATGTTGAGCATGGCTGGCATGCTCTCAAGGTCAGGACTAGAATAACAATGGGTGCTGACTGCACCTCAGCACTGAGGTACAACACCCCTGGGAGTTAGCTCAGGGAGTGACAGAGATCACACACTGCTAAGATGCAGCCACTGGATTTGGTAGCTGTTTATCAACACCTAGCAACACTAAACAGGGATGCTTAGCATCCTCTGAGAGGATGACTGTACAGTTAGGCTCTTGCTTCCCTGGTTACTAAATTCACTTCAATTTGAAATTATTAAAAATGGTGTGTGTGACATTTTTCTACTCTCTGGCTTTTAGGCTTTCCTTTTAGTACCATACTCAGAAAGAGTTTGGTAACCAGACTTCATCCATTGAGTATTCAGAGAGACTTGGTGCTGTTTTAAATTCTTCTCATGTTACTGCTGAAGAACAAATCTCTTGCTAAACATATGTTTGTGTATATTTATAAACACTCATCACTGTTGGATCTGAGCACCTTGTAAACTTTCTTGTAGGTCTCTTCTTTTGAATGAGACATTTCAGACTAGCCTTTTTCTGTCACCTTTTTCTTCAGTCATATTCATGTTGGTAAGGTTCTGCTTCTTCACAGAAATCACCAAAGCCTGACTTTTGGGGGGCATTCCAAGTCTTTCAGCATTTTCGTAGACACTGTTTGTATTACTGTTGGGCCTTTTTAAAAAAAAAGTGATTTCAGTGAGTGCCTGCTCCATTCCTCCTCCTGTTTTGCATCTAATTTAAATGGAATTTATATTTAATATCATCAAAGCAGTATAAGTAAATGGAGGGCTTGTCATAAACATAAGCAAACAGCAGCTCTGGGACCCTGCTCTTGAGGGGCTCCCGCAGCCTGTATGAGTTCAGCAATTCATAGGCCGGCTCTGTCACCCCTTTGGCAGTGGATCCAAAGCTAAAGGAAACCACTCACCAGCAAATTCCCACGCAAACTTCAGCACTGGGGCTTGTAGCCTGATTTCTCTTCCGCAGCCTTTCTGGAACTTTGGGGCCCTGCACATCATAAGCTCAGCCCTGAGCAGACCTCAGTTTTGTAGGTATGAAAGAGTAACTGATTTGTTTTTCCCCCTGGCAGCCACTTGAATTACAGCTTTTGTCCTCTTGATGGCACTAGCAGAATAGCCTCAAGGATCAACCAACTCCTCGATTCCCAATCCTCAGCTAAGGGCTGGAAAAAAATGCTGACCTATTCGTGTTCCTCCCTGCAGTACTGTGGGGCTGTGATTGCTTCTTGTTACAGGATGAAGGGGAGACGCAAGGTCTACCTCAGTCAATGCCAAGCCTCTCTTGAGTCAGCAGCATTGAGCAGTTTGCAAGCAGTTTGACTGTCTGTGTTTTTTGCTCTCTCCCCTTGGGGGCAGCCTCTCCTGCTTAATTTCCTCATTTTACTACAACATACAGTGGTGCCATTCGCACCAATACAGTTCAGGTTGTGTCACTGTAGTTAGGGCTTGAGTTCCTTTTATAATCTCGCCCACCCCAATTCCATGGGGTGTATAGTTTAGCCATAAAAATTCAGGGTTTTAAACATAATCTAAAAACTTCCAGCCTTCCAGCAATTCATTTTTTTTCTTTAAAAATCAACTTGGTGATTATATAGTGGGAGTGAAAGAAAAAAGTAGTTTTATTTTTTTGCTTGTATCTCAAAACCAACTTCATTTTATAACCTGAAAATCTGAAGGCTGTTAACTCACTGGATCCTTCAGCTATGTTATCGAATGACAGTTCCTTTTGTTATAAGTGGAATTTGCCTGGGACAAGTTTGCACTACATTCCTTCCCTCCCTCCAACTAAAATTTTAGAAGTATTTTTATAAGGACAGATGTTAACAGATCACTATGATTTTTCTGTAATAAAATGAGTCAATATTTTCCCCCTTTATTAAAAAAGGTGTTAAAGAATTATGTATTTATTTGAGAGTTAAGGTCATGCTCAGTTAAGCAGTAGCTACCGTGTATTGGGTAAAAGCACTTTTCACAATTAATGCACATGCTTTACATCAAAACAGGCATAAACAACCAATCTGCTGGATAAATTGTATGTTTACAAAAAATATAAATTGGGATAATCCTGTCATATATGTATCATATATCATAACTGATATGCATTTGTAACCCACACAACATTATTATAGAGACAAAGCTTACACTGAAGTCAATTTAAGAACTACAGAACTGGGCTTAGAGTTACCTGTGTCACTACCGCTCAGCTGATATGATTTCTTGGAGGAGCCAAGAAAACACTTTGCTCAAATCTAGCTCCAAGGCCTGAGTTTATGTCCGGTACTGTTAGTGCAGAGGAGCGTGGCGATGGGAGTCCTGAACTGGTAAAGGAGCAAGCTTTTGCATAAGACATTTTAAAAGGGTTTTCTCTGTCTGTGTCTCTGATATCTCTGCAGGTGGCAATTAAAGATCCTATAGCACTCTTTAAAAAGAATGGATGATAATCTTGGTATCCTGGCCAACGTTCCTTCAGTCAAAGCTCTAAGGCTGATCCTGGGAGTTGAGGTTATATAGCACCTTCCAAAAACTGGTCTTACATTGGCTGAACGTGTAATGTTTACAGTCCAAAGCTATTTGTGATCTGAGATGTAATTTGAGAGAGACCGAGAAATGCACTGCATAGAAATCACATTTTGTCCCATGATATGGGTACCAAAGCATGTGCTTACTTGTAAACCACTTAAAGGGGAACTTTCAAGAAAGGAAGCTCCAGACTTGACTACACCAGGAATGAATGTGACCCAAGACACATACTAGTTTGCCTCCATTGAGTATCATAGAAAAGCCAGATGCAATTTTTTAAAAAGTTACTTCAGTGTCAGCAAGCAGCAGCTTGGAAAACAAGGATGGAAAGAATCCAAAAGGTCAGAGTTGCCACACAAGAGCCCTGTGCAGCTGTGGCCTACTAACCTTGAGAGAGCTACTTTTAAAATGCCTAAATATGCTGGCCTCCATGAACAGGCAGGTCTGTCGGGGTCCCAGAACTCAGGCTTCCCCACCACAAAAAACACCAGCGGTTTGCTAACCCTCTAAGAGTTCCAGAATCATGAGTCAACCTCCCCACGATCATCAGATTGGCTTAAAAAGCATGACATTTTAAAAGCAACAGATCTTAGGTTATTTTTATTTGCCTTCTGTTGTAGCATTCTGGGGCGGTGTCACATTTTCCAGCTTTTATCCATAGCCACAAAGGCTAGAAACTGCCTTTAAACAAAAAATGAAAGCTAGGATACTCAGGCAATAACTTAAGTACATGAGCTGAGGCTTTATAAACAAGTAAAAAATATCACAAAACTTCTGATAAAATCATGAGAGATGACAATGCAGATCCCATCACCATTAGTCCTGCAGTCACAGCGGAGAAATAATGGATTAAGTAGGCCAGGGAGACTGAACTTCCATTCCTTCCAAGTCAAAGTGAGATAGTTTGGGTAAAGCTAGCCCTGCTGCTGCCCTTGCTATGGCAATTCTATGGATACACAGAAAGAAAAGGAGTACTTGTGGCATCTTAGAGACTAACCAATTACCATTACTATTACCAGCAGGAGAGTGGGTTTGTGAGGGGGTGTGAGGGGGTGAGAAAACCTGGATTTGTGCTGGAAATGGCCCAACTTGATTATCATACACATTGTAAGGAGAGTGATCACTTTAGATAAGCTATTACCAGCAGGAGAGTGGGGTGGGGGGAGGTATTTTTTCATGCTTTGTATGTATAAAAAGATCTTCTACACTTTCCACAGTATGCATCCGATGAAGTGAGCTGTAGCTCATGAAAGCTTATGTTCAAATAATTGGTTAGTCTCTAAGGTGCCACAAGTACTCCTTTTCTTTTTGTGAATACAGACTAACACGGCTGTTACTCTGAAACCTATGGATACACAGAGTACTTCTATTTCCAGGGCCATCAATCCAGAATCTTTCAGCAGGGGCTCCACCTGGTATGTAGGTATCTAATAGGCTGGAACCTTTCCCCAACATGGCATTCAGATTTATTTTTTCCAAAAAGCCTCAATAATATTGCTATCAGATACTCCTAAACAGTCTGATTCGTTACAGACTATGGCAACATGGAAAGTCACTCCAGGAAGTAATTTTGTTTTCAGGGGCATAAAGGATAGGGAGGAAGAGGAGGACAAGAAAGAAAAGCCATATTGCATCAAGTTAAAGTTATAGTACACCCTGCAGAAGTCAAGGAAACTAAGTTAAGGAAAGACATTAGCTATAAATATGTGTGGTGGGAGGGAAAGGAAAAATAAATCATAGTCCAATGCTTTTTCAGCAACAACAACTTGTGAAGGCTAGGGCTATAACAGGGTTGATAAGAGAACTGGATAAATTCATGGAGGTTAAGTCAATTAATGGCTATTAGCCAGGATGTGTAAGGAATGGTATCCCTAGCCTCCATTTGTCAGAGGCAGGGCCGGCTCTAGGCACCAGGGCTCCGGCCATGCCGCCCCTAGAAATGTGCCCCCGCTGCCCCAGCTCGCCTCCACTCCACCTCCGCCTGCTCCGCTTCTCCCCCTTCCCTCCCAGGCTTGCTGAGCGCGAAACAGCTGTTTGGTGCGGCAAGCCTGGCTGGGAGGGAGGGAGAAGCCGAGCGGTGGCAGTGGTGGAGCAGAGGTGAGCTGGGGCAGGGAGCAGTTCCTCTACCCCCCGCCCCCATAACTTCCTGCGCTCCCCCCCACACCTCCGCTCCGCTTGCTCCCCTGAACACGCTGCCTCTACCTTGCCTGAGAGGGAGGGGGGAGAAGCGGACGGCGAGTTCAGAGGAGCAGGTGGAGTGGAGATGAGCTGGGGGGGAAGGGGGGAGGAATGCAGCACACCCGGGGGAGAAGGCAGGGCCGGGGATTTGGGGAAAGGGTTGGGAAGGGGCGGAGTTGGGGTGGGGAGCATGGAAAAAAAAGCGGGGCGGCAAAAATCCTAGAGCCGGCCCTGGTCAGAGGGTGGAGATGGATGGCAGGAGATGGATCACTTGATCATTAGCTCTTAGGTTCACTCCCTCTGGGCACCGGGCATTGGCCACTGTCAGTAGACAGGATACTGGGCTGAATGGACTTTTGGTCTGACCAAGTAGGACCATTCTTGTGTTCTTATTTCAACTTATAAAATGTACTAATCAAGGCTATCTCTAAGCACACCCGTGAGTTATTGCAGGGTTACTCACCTTCATTTGCAGTTCGGGCCTCTGTAGCACACCTGCATCCCAGCATCGTCATCTTAACCGTTTTTTGTGTGTACTGTAATCATCATGGATTAGTTTCTTGTACCTATAGTTAAATCCGATTTCATATCTTCACCCTTCTTCCCTAATCATTCTCTTTTCTTAAGCACCCACTGCACAGTTATATCCATGTGCCATGGTGAAACTGCAGCTGTCAACTAGTGTCACCAACACCCTCTGTCTTTGCATGAGCCAGTGTTACAAAGTCAAGATGTTCTCCTTAATCTTTGGCCACTTGGTTTCTCACCATTTTCTTGGCAAGCGCAATCACCCCAATAAGTAAGTCATGCCTATTTAATGCACTGAGATTCAAAACTGCATTGCTGTGCCTTGTGACACTATTAGATTTACACCTTCACACTATTATTTATTTTAGAAATTTCTCCATAATTGTATCAGGGCACATTTACAAAAAATTATAAAACAATATTGCTAGCAACTGGTAAAATAACCAGATCCCTGCTCCTCCTCCTTCTCAGATTAACCTAGGGTGGAATCCTGCAATTTTCACTCACGTAGGGAATCTGTACACAGCCTTGTGAGAGTAGGAGTTGGAGGATTGGACCTTAAGTTACTAAAATAAGGGCTTCCTTTTAAAAAGGATCATCGCTACGGAAATTTACCAACATGTTCATAACACAGCACATTAATGTTCATATGCATCTTAAAAAAATTGTGTGAACATAGTGACTTTGTGAAAGGTGACAGACTGACATATAGTAAAATCATCACCGTAGCCAAACAGATAGAGCATATGCAGCAACCGTTCAAGGTTCTACTCACTGCCTCATGTATGTGCCTCCCCCTGTGACCTGGAGGGACCAAATCTAGGAGTGAAATGATAGTTAACATAGGAACATAAGAATGACCACACTGGGTCAGACCAATGGTCCATCTAGCCCAATATCCTGTCTTCTAACAGTGGCCAGATGCTTCAGAAGGAAAGAACAGAACAGGGCAATTATCAAGGGTTCCATCCCCTGTCGTCCAGTCCCAGCTTCTGGCAATCAGAGATTTAGGGCCACCTGGAGCATGGGATTACGTCCCTGACCATCTTGGCTAATAGCCATTGATGGATCTGTCCTCCATGAATTTATCTCATTCTTTTTTGAAGCCAGTTATACTTTTAGTCTTTCCAACACCCCCTAGTGACGAGTTCCACAGGTTGACTGTGCGTTATGTGAAAAAGTACTTCCCTATGGTTATTTTAAACCTGCTGCCTATTAATTTCATTGGGTGACCCCTGGTTCTTGTGTTATGTGAAGGGCTAAATAACACTTCCATACTCACTTTCTCCAAACCATTCATGATTTTATGGATGTCTATCATTTCCCTCCGCAATTGTCTTTTTTCCAAGCTGCACAGTCCCAGTCCTTTTAATCTCTCCTCAGATGGAAGCTGTTCCACACCCCTCATCATTTTTGTTGCCCTTCTCTGCACCTTTTCCAATTCTAATATATGTTTTTTGAGATGGGGCAACCAGAACTTTGTGCAGTATTCAAGGGTGTACCAAGGATTTATATAGTGGCATATTGATATTTTCTGTCTTATTATCTATCAGTTTCTTAATGGTTCCAAACATTGTTAGCCTTTTTGACTGCCACTGCACATTGGGCAGATGTTCAAGACTTCAGAGCCCATTCAGCTTTTGACATTAGCGTGGAGGCTGCCAGTCAGAGGGCCAAATGTGGCATGGCGGTTGTTTATCTGCCATGATCTGGACTACAGAGGCATTCTAAGTAACTTCCCCTTAATTATCAGTTTTGTTGGTTTAAGTTATTGTTCTCTTTCCCAATTCCTGTATCGACTCAGTTATTCAGAACCAAGAAATCTCCTCTTCAAAACATCTTAAGGGGCCAAGTCTTAGCTTGCCTTAGTCATGTGAGTATTCCCACTGATCTAAATTATACGACACGCATGAGTGGAATGAGCAGGGTTTGGCCCAAAGTCTTTGTTTATTTTATGTTAATTATTCTGTTTACCCAAATTCTCTGCATGTGGTGCCTTCTGTACCTACCACTCAGGGACACTGAGGATGAATTGGTGTTTGTGCAGCACTTTGAGTCCTAAATATTATGATTATATTATTGCCATCTAAGGCCAGCATTACGTTTTTAAAAGTGTGTTCCAAGAAATCTACAGAGTGTAGCTCAATAATTAATTAGATAAATACATTAATGTAGGGCTGGGTAGCTGAGTAATCATTCGACTGGTTTTTGAGCTTTGTTTAACCAGTCCACTGACTTCTAAGGGTTCCCTTCTCAGCATGATCTGATCTAAATTTTTAAACATAATTTATTTGGTACCCAAGAAGTTAAACTCCCAGTGTGCTTCAGTGCTGTCCCACATCTTACATGGTCACTGCTGAGATTCATAAAGCATTTCAAAGTAGTAAATAAATATTCTTTACAAATGAAAATGCTGTATTTTTCTAACAATAATTTAAAGGCACATCAGGGTTCAGGCTAGAAACTGACAAATGTGGGTCAGTGGACAGAGGAGTCAGTTACTAGTAGCACATTTAAATGGATAGTTGCTCGGCCGAAAGGACTGCATAGAGTATATAAAAGAGTGAGCAAGAGGGAGTTTTGATCCTTTATGTGAACCAAACAATACAAATTGGTGAGACCAATAAACCCATAGACATCACAAGGTGAAAGCCTTTACGTTGGTGAAAATCTCATGTGTTTATCTGTGTAATACAATGGAAATAAAGACTCAAAGATGCTTTGATTTAAAGAAGCAGTATTAAAGTTAGGCAGTACAATAATAACCATTAGACTGGATTGTTGTAATAGTGTAACCATAATGGTAGTGTTGTCATAGCAGAGAACATCTACACTGCCTCTTGTGAGAACCTTCAGTGCTGGGAAATCTCAAAGAAATTAAGCTAAAGGAGGACAGAACATAGCTGGAAGGGAAAAAAGGTCACAAATGGAGCAATGCATAAAATGAGGCTGCAGTGCCACTAAGTGCAGCTGGAGCGGTGTCAAGGTGTAAAGTTTTGTGACAAACCTAAGACTTGGACTGTGTCTTTGAAAGATTGAAGAAGCTTTTGGGCTAGCAACCAGTTTATGGTGTGGACCTAAAACTGTGCCAAACCAGGGTGGTGGTTTTTTTCTTGGTGTTCTCAGATTAATTCAAATTCCAAGTGAAACTCAGAGGAAGGGAGCCCCTTTTAAATAGAGGAGAGAGGTCTTCAGAATCGGCCAGCACCACTCAATTTCTCACCGTTCTTTTTAAAGTTTATTCCCCTCTACTAGTTCAACCAAATACTTGATGATACCACCTTGTTCACAAGCCTTTCTCCAGAGGCAGAGTACCCAGCAGCTTGCGAGCAACACCTTAGACTCCACTAAAAGAAACTCATAAGAACACAATAATGGCCCTACCTTCTGGAACAAAAAAACACAGCACCTCTGGAAAAGCAGGCAGAAAGCAGGCTGAGCATACAGTAAAAAAACCTGAAGAGGCTCAAATAAGGAATTGCAACATCCAGAAGAAATAAGCACTACACAATGGGGAAGGCAAGAAAAATTCTCAAGCACACAAGTATATTTCTAGTTTCCTGGAGGAAAGTCATAAGAGCATCTCTTTATTTTTAGAGGATTTACTACAGTGAAAATAATTTGTCCATCTTTTCTTGTACTGGATGGCAGAAGATAGATCAAACCAAATGCCATTACAAAGGTCATAGGGACCAATTTTTTATTTCAACATTTTGAGAGTGAGTCACACTTTCTTAAAAGGCAAAAACTCCTTACCATGCTAATTCCCTTAGGCTAGGTATTATGTTTATTTATTGTATCTAAAATCTTTGTAATCTTGCAGTAATGATTTAGTTCTCACCTTGGCCACTAACTCTATATAGATTTCAGAGTAACAGCCGTGTTAGTCTGTATTCACAAAAAGAAAAGGAGTACTTGTGGCACCTTAGAAACTAACCAATTTAAGCTTAAGTGAGCTGAAAGCTTATGCTCAAATAAATTGGTTAGTCTCTAAGGTGCCACAAATACTCCTTTTCTTTTTACTCTATATAGATTACACAAAGTCCTGAATTTTCAAGGATATTCTGACTTTAACTTTTACAATTCTTTAAAATAAACTACATTGTATTGTAACTTTTTGTTTGCATTTGTTTTGATATAGAATTGATTTAAAGTAACACTGTCAAATGAAACTTGGACCAAAATTTTAGATAAATAGATGGGTAGAAATATATATTCCATACCATGTTTATTTTATATACATATATTTTAATACCAGTAGAAATATTTATTCTTAAACAGACATCCCCTTCTGTGGTTGTAACCCAAAATCAGAGCACTTAGAACCTGCAAGTGAAACTTGATTAAAAGTAAAAGTGAAACTACCTTCACCAAATTCTCAAGGTAAGAGAATGGCAAATGTTCAAAGTGAGCTAAAGACTATTTAGTGAAGAGCAATTCGGATTTTTTTTAAAAATCTGCTTTCATTATGCTTATGCTTATAACGCAGATAAAGAGATTTCTTTGTTTGCAGTATGATTTTTAAGCTGGCAATGTCCCTTTAAGTTTGTTTTGCTATGACTCATTCAGCTTGCCTCCATGGTTGCTACGTGTCCCCTTCCATAGTCCCATGAGACACCGATCAGCTGGCCAGGAGGCGATTGTAAGGACAATAATTACCAAGTATTATGGTGTGTTAAAGCACTAATACACACTGAAACGTAAGTATCCTCTCACATCCAAAAAAAAAAAAAAAGTATCTTGTTCTCTCTCTATATGTCCACCCCTCTCTTCCTTTCCTTTTCCACCCATAGCCACTGTTATGGGCTCCCTCGCTATCTCTGCTTCCATAATCAGAGACATAAAATTGTTATCAGATTAGCCCAAGCAATGAAAAGCACAGTCCCAGATCACACTCACAGTTAGTTAGCATTTAGATAGGCTGGGACAGGGGTCTGTACAATAGGCATCAAAGCTGAACTCTTGGTGCAGCAAGAGGGATTAATTTCTTTAACCAACATGCCTGATCTGGCCTATCTCATTACCCTGCCTTGTCAGTGTCGATGTTAGATTTGATTGAAGATTATACCATTTAGGCCTTTCCCCTGTTTTCCACAGAAATCAGGCCTATTGAATTGCACATTCTTCCATGGGCCCCCATCAATACTCAGTGGCCTGAGCCTCTAATTCTGCTTCATTTAAACTTCATCAACTTTTCCAATCAAGTGGAAGGATCTGAAATAGGCTCCGTAAGCAGAAAGGCCTTTTTTCCTTTTGTCAGATAATTTATTCTGTTCTCTCCCCCCCCCCCCCGGCTCTCCCCCTCACTCTCTTTTTCTTCTTTTCGCTCCCCTTCCCTGATGCTGAAAATGAGATTACAGTATTTAAATGACTATGATAATCAATCGGGGGACCTTGAGCCAAGATTGAGGTTAATTTTTCTTAGCAGAACAAAGAAGCGTGATGCCTTTGGGGATTTGAAGGTGCAATCTGTGTTTCATGCTTGTGGTTTTTCCCCCCCTAAAATTGCAGTTTTAGGAGTCTTTTCTTGTTACTAACTAGGCAGTTGTTGTGATTTTTAACGGAGGCAACCCCTAAGAGAGAAGAAATGTAATTTTGAGTTGATAAACAGCTAACGGCCTTCCATCAACAATTTTAATAGGAAAAAAAGTCACTCACATAGTGTGACTACAGATCTAATGAAAGTGCTATCATTTACCTTATTTATTTTTAAACATACTTTGAATAATTTTCCACAGTGTTATAGCTAGTAATTACAGCCTACATTGTGCCACTGTAAACTTTTGAATGAATAGCCCTTTCATTCAGCTGTACTCTGCACTTTGGCAGCTTTTTGGTACCTGGAAAAAGTTGAGACTTCATCATGTTTTTGCTAGTTGGAAATAGGATCACTTTGATCTTCCTTAAAACCCACACAGAAATGTCTTATTAAATTCTTAGATAATGTATTTTTAGTTGTAACAAGTGGCCATTCACTCCTACAGCCCTTTCCCCTACCTTTCTTAAGAAAAGGAAAAGAGAAACATGTATTTCTTTGCTTCCATCCTAGCTGTCTTGTCAGGACTGTTTTACATGCTGCCACCCAATGTTATCTTTTATTTGTGTCAGGAGAGAGGATTTGACAAGTTCAGTACACAATGTTCATTTGGCAAGGCAAATTTTTCATACCAATTTTGAGTAGAAAATGAAACCATCTTTCAACAGAATGAGCAACATCATTTTTGGACAGACTTATTATGAGGGGAAGGATTGCAAAACTTTATTTCCCTACACAATCCTGAAAATCCTGGAAATAATGCATTTTGTAAAAAATGTACCGTTGTTTCTTGAGGCAATCAATTTGTTTTAGAAATAAAAAATCACCGCAAAACGTAGTCAGGAAAGTGCAGCCCCTCTGTGCTAATCAGATGCTGCTGAAATTGGTTGCATCATAGATAATGTGGCTTTGTTTCAAATCTTTTAAACTGGCAAAAGGTTGGGAAAGGCAGATTGACTACAGAAATGTGTCAGCGTTCACCAAGAAGAACGTTCATTAATCCATAGCAGTAAAAGATGAGAGATTCAAAGGTGCCTAAGGAAATTAGGTGCTACCTCCCATAGAATTGCAATGGAATCTGGGTGCTTGACTCTCTTAGGATCCTTTGAGAATCCCACCTGTAATTTCTGGCTGTAGTAAGAACTGTGAACAATCCCATAACAGGAAAAGTCTAGTGGTAAATTCTATTGTCTCATTGTTTCCATTTGCTCCCCCAACTGTATGTATCCACCTGTTGTAATTTAGATTGTAAGTTCTATGGGGCAGGGACTGTCTTATTGGTCTGTGTTTGTACAGCACCTATCACCAGTGGGGTCCAGGACTGGGACTCCTAGGTGCTACCACAATAGGAATCATAAATAATAAGACTTTAGATAACGAAATATTTACTAAAGACCAATGTGTGTTTAAAAATGATTGGTCAGAACCATATTTTAGAAACACCTATCACAGTTTAAATATCTCCAGTGAGGTTTAGATTCATCCCAGTGCATGGGGCCCACACCAGGTTCTGCCTGCCATTTAAGTACCACATTAAACAGCTTAGGACCACATCATGCATGAGCTACATGTGGCCACAGGAGCCCACCTTTGGATGTTGTGGAGGGCCTCAAATGAGCCCTCCGCAGATGGTGAATTTCACCCTCTGTAAATAGGTCGGTCACCTCTGTCACCGAGGGGATTGTCATTATAAAAGGTGCTTCCTAGCAAGGCCGCATTTGATGCAGGAAGGAAGGACCCTGCTTACCCTTTAGAAAGTAGCAGAAATTGGAAAGATCCATGCTGTTGCAAAGAAAGTTCGTAAAATAACCAATGTACTTATTTTAAAAACATTAAAGAACATATCTTACAACAAGCTGTAATCTTTCAGATTTCCAGTGTTTTCTATTTTCTTGCATCCTCACATTGCCAAGGTGATGGCTTCCTGTATGATGGTTATCCTTTTTAAGACATTTTTTTCTACAGCAATGTAGCACATGCTCCTGCTGCCATTGAAGAAAATGGGAAAACTCCTACTGTCTTCAGTGGGAGCAGGACTGGGGCTTTACCCTTCTTTCTAACTAGGGTTATGGTGACATTCACTATACCTGTGTAAGAGCACTGATAGTTGGGGGGTTTGTGGGGGGAAGGGAGGGGAGAGATGGGCATGTGAAGTGCACTTTCCTAACCCAGAGTCAGGGTGTAGGGCTGTAACAGAGCGTCCTCTGTCCCTCAACCCCTACAGCCACTGGCACACAGAAGGAGCCATAGCTCCACGGGCTTCCTTGTGAGGGGAAGTTAGGGCTGCTGGATCCTTGTAATTCCTGATCCAGTGACCTACCCCCAGCATAGGCTTTCCACACCAGGGCAAATGTCACTCTTTGGGATTCCAGGCTTAAGGTCAGGCTTGACAAAGCCCTGGCTGGGATGATTTAACTGGGAATTGGTCCTGCTTTGAGCAGGGGGTTGGACTAGATGACCTTCTGGGGTCCCTTCCAACCCTGATATTCTATGATTCTATGATTCTATGATTCCAGTCTCTCCTGTTATACTGGAATTTTCTCCAATGGGGATGTGCATGCAAGTGTAGATTCCTCCATGCTAGGCCCTCTGCACCTGTAAGCCTTTAGGGTTTGATTCTGCTCCTGGGAAATCCCAAGTGCCACACCTCCCACAGTGTTCAATGAGAGTTGAGAGCACTCGGCACATCCCAGGATAGGGCCCTTAATGAATTTCACCCCTAATAAAAGAGGAAGTGGCCCATGGATCCTAGTTACTATGTACCTGAAAGAAAGCCTCACGTAGCCTTTCAGTTACCAAACTCATTTGGGGCAATGGTTTGCAATGACATTTTCCTCTCTTTAAGCAAATGTTGACTCACTGCGGGGGGGGGGGGGGAATTAAAACTCCATTAGACGTCGCAACATTGTACTGCAGACCCCATTACAGTGACTGAGTTGCAATTAGTTGGTTTCCTCAGATATTACTTAATTCAGAGAAGGCAAGGGTGGAAGGGAAAGACAAGGCTGAGCTAAACAATAATTTCCTAACATGACAGAATCTAAATAAACTAATGAGGTGATGATGCAGGTTATTAATCTCAATAGAAAGCAGAGTCAGGAAAAATATTGGGTTCATAACAGTTAAAAAAAATTTAGTAGAGTTAGTACCTATTCCGGTTACAGTCCCCATAAAGCAATCAGCCTGTGTATACAAAAATGGATGATGTGTTAGCACATTAATTATATTTTATGTGAAAATCTGCCACTTTAGAGGATAACCAGCCCTTACTTTTGTTTAGCTCTAGGGTTTGTGGTGTTGTCCAATAACTTTCTAGCAGCTGGGTTTGGGGTGGCTTCTGCAGATTTGTTGACTTCAAAAAGTTTTGTTAATTTTGTGTTGAAAAAAAAATTAGAACACAGTCACAGCAAATGGAGACACCAAGAATAAAAATGTGCTGTCATGAGTAGTCATTTTGTAACAGTCGCATCTGTAATATATTCCATGACGTGGTAGCCATGTCGGTCCCAGGATATTAGAGAGACAAGGTGGGTGAGGCAATCTGTTTGATTGGACCAACTTTTGTTGGTGAGAGACACAAGCTTGGAAGCTTGGAAAGACAAACCTGTCTTTCTCACCAATAGAAGTTGGTCCAATAAAAGATTAACTCACCCACCTTGTCTCTCTAATATTTGCCATGAGTCAAATGCCACCCGCTGCTTCCCCACTACTATGAAACACCCCCAAATCACAGCATCTTTAGTTGCACAGGGAGAGAGGCAGATCAGAGAAAAGCCATGCAAGAGTGAATCTGTGATGTCACTCACTGAGGACTTCAAAAAAGGGGCCAAATTGTGTGGCCTGTGGATCGCCATAATTTGTCCATCCAGTGTACTCTGTTCACAGGGGCATTAGGAGCTGTTTCTCTCTAAGGCACCTATTTCTCAATTAGCTGAGCATCCATGGACTATAATAGTGGCTGCAAAGCAGCTCTCTCATCCTGCTGCCAGGGGAGCAGGGAGAGGATTTAGTCTCTTCCAGCTCTAATGTAATTCCTCTGTGCAAGGCTCATTTACTCAGGTTGTGGGGGCAGGAAAGCATTTGACTCTATGATAATAAATAAATAGGCCACATGATGTTTTAAAAGATACTAAAAGAAAATTACTGAGTGGATGTATGTAATTTTTAATTTAAAGTTTTTACACAAAGTTATTATTTATCCCCACCCCCAGTTTTTAGGTGAATTTAGCACTTGTACTCACTGGAAATTGACAGCCCTTGAAACCGTAGGCTTGCAGCTTGGGCATCGGCAGTGCAAGCTTCCCTCACATTGGCCCCTGCAAATATACCTTAATTTTGATGATCAACCTCTAGTGACAATAGTTCAGGTTGTGTGACCCATTCAGTCCTTGGTCTGTCTCCAGAGATTGCCAGTTAGTGCAAGCTGGGGTGGGGATGTTTGTGGTGTGCTCACTGACCACTGGGAAGCAGACTGACACCAAGCTCACTTTTTTTAAGGATAATATTTTATTTATTGATTTCAGGTCATTTCCAATAAAATATTTCAATTACAGTGTCTTGACATGTATAAATATCTATGTTATTACAACACAAATATTTAACAGCATATTGTATATTCATGGAACATTGCTGTATCATTTGTTCCCCTTTTTCAGAATATTTAAACAAAACCAAAGCTTGAGCTATGTATAATTTAACCGTTCCTATTCACTTTTTTAAACCTTTATTGGGAAGCGAAAATTTCCTGGGGTTGGGATAGAGTTTTGGGAGATAGAAAGTGTGGAAAATTAGAGGAAGAAGGGTATGTAATTCAGTTGTCCTCTTTGTGTGCCCTTTTTGACTGACCAAGCTCATTTCACAGAGGCTGCTGAACAGCCATCAGAGGGTCACCACCTCTTTCAGCCACTACTGATCTAGGCTTGATTTGAGCTGAAAGGTTCTATTATCCCACTCCCAACCTCTTGAGCCATCATGTCCTCTGGAAAAAGTACTGATTTTATATATAACAAATACACTTCAAAATACTGGTCCTGCTCCCATTGACAAAAGTGGGAGCAGAACTGGGTTCAAATAGACCAAATTCACTTGACAGAATCTCTTCTGGGTGAAACTCATTGCTGGCAGTGCCCATTCCTTGTGCCTTGGAAACTCCACAGTGTCCCTGTGTGAAAGGATGCCTTCACAGGCCCCCTGCCACTTTGGGGAAGTTGGTTCTTTGACCTGGTCTACACTTAAAATGTATACTGCCACAGCTATGGCAGTCAGGAGCAGTGGTGCTGGAACTAGGGGTGCTGCTGCACCCCCTGACTTGAAGTAGTAATAAACACCAAATACCTGATTTCCATCATCAGCACCCCCACTATAAAAACTGTGTCAGCACCCTGGTCAGTGATGTGGAAGAGCCACACCCCAGTGACATGGCTTTGCCAACAGAATCCCCCGTGTAGATGCCGCTATGCTGACAGAAGAGTGCTTGGGGGCACTGCTGTTGGTATATTGGCAGAATTCCTCTTCCTGTCAGTGTAGACTGTGTCTATGTCAACACACAGGAAAGCGTTTGGGGAAAGACATATACAAATCAGCGGCCAGGAATCTTGTATATGGAACACAGCAGCCGCCATAGTGGCCCATGTAGTTTCCCTGAGTTGAGGAGGTTGATATTTCTTCAGCCCCCATGCAGAGCAGCGCACAAAGGCTGATTGGCTGAGCTTTACGTGGGTGAAGTGCATTTCACCCTATAGTTAACAAATGTAAATTACACCTGCTAAGCACCACTTGATTGACACTTAAGGCATCCGATGAAGTGAGCTGTAGCTCTCGAAAGCTTATGCTCAAATGAAGGGTTCATGTAGAGTTCATGCACCTGGAAACATTCAGGGCACACCCTGAGTGTTGTGTAGGAGCAGTGCACACACTGCTCCGTCCAAGGACATGGACTAGGGGAAGTCGCCCAGAGGACATGAACCGTGGGAAGCTTCCTTGGACTGGGCTCAAGGCCTGAGAACAAGGACTGTAGTAGACAGAGGCTGGTAAATAAGAATATTAATCAAAATCATATTATTTCTTTGTTGATGCCTCTTGCGGTCGGAATATGTAATGTGCAGGAGGGAGAGAAATAAAAGGGAAGGTGGAAAGCTGACAGGAAGAAGCCCGTTAGCAGACCAGCTTGCTTGCTTGCAAAAAGCTTTGTCCTGTCTTGTCTTTGAACCGCAACACTCAAATACATTTGTTAGTCTCTAAGGCGCCACAAGTCCTCCTTTTCTTTTTGTGGATACAGACTAACAAGGCTGCTACTCTGAAAACTAAGGCTTGAGCTACACTTAATGTATATCGGCATAGCGATGTTGTCAGGGGTGAGAAAAACCACACCCTTGCCCAATATAGCCCTGTCGACAAAACCCCAGTGTAGACGCAGCTAAGCCAATAGAAGAGTGTGGCTGTCAACACAGCTAACGTCACAGGGTGATGGTATTCGTACACAGGCAGAACTGCTGTCAGCATACACTGCATCTACGTGAGGGGACTATGTGGGCATAGGCCTTGTAGCCTCAACATAGTCTAACTTAATGTGTCCCTATTAAGCAGAATTTTTGGTAACTGTCCCATTTAAACAGCAGTCATTACCGTTTACCATCATTCTCTTAAATATGCTCCCTAGGGGACTGACCCAGTTAAATGGATTTCCCAATTAAGCACACCCAGATTAAGTGGAGTGTCTCGTGTAGACTCAGGACAAACCTTATAGTTAATGTAGAGGTGCAGTTTCCAATATAGTAAGTATATATACAGCCTCTAGAAATGCTACATAGGTTGTCTAGGATTTATCTTCCTTACAGGGAGGTACTTTTTCATACCTAACCAGGCTGTCGGTATCTAACATCTGAAGAGGGTCCATTGTAGACTGGCAAGGAATATCAAACAAGAAGGAAGCTGGTATATATTTCCCAGTGACACATCTAGTTAGATCATGTTAATTAGAGTAGATTTTCTAGAGATAAGCCAAAAGCATGCCAAAGCTTGGGCAAAAAAAATCTAAGTGCCCAGTGTCAGTTATTCCTTCTGCCACTCCAGAGCATCTTTTTCCAGGATCAGGATGCCATTTTGAAGCACCTGAACTGTCAATAGCAAGAACTGCTGTAGACAAAGGCAAATGCCAAACCAAAGTTCCAGGATACAGATTATCGATGGCTATTCAACTAGTGTCGTTCTGGATCTAATGCCTCAGTGTTTTTAATTTTCACCTGTGTTCTTCTCCATCACAGTGAAATTGCTTCAGTTGTTTTTCTGAGACTCTTAGATTACATATCATTATGTATGTACATTCAAACCTCATTTATCCAAATAAGATGTGGGATATGAAATAATTCAGATAACAGAATTTTAGATAAGTGTGTCATTTTTCAGCATATGTTATACACAACAAACTTGACTTTGGTTAAAATAAATTAGTTTTGTGGATTCTCATGATTTGGCTAGCTAAGGTTTAACTGTATTCATTTTCCTAAGCATCATTGTAGTAAAATGAATCACCATTTTAAGGGAACTGCGTATTTCACACATCCTTGTCTTCACACTCACTCTTCATTAAAATTATTGGTCTACTCATGCTGACTGAAGTCAATGGGAGTTTGGCTATTGACTTCAGTAGGAGCAGAATTGGGCTGCATGTTTTCTGTCATAAACATTCTTAAATATTTGAGGCCACTAGATGAAGTCCAATAATTTTTGTTCATCTTACTGGAAGATGTAACCACTACAAGGTCTGGCAAAAACACTTGTGAAACTTTTCAATTTAGTTCATTTCATGGTCTATCTCTGAGAATCTAAACTAAACAGACTCCAGAACCAATGGGCATTGGTGTCTAAAACACCACAGTGAAATATTAAGAATTGCTGAAATGTCCATAAGCAAACAATATGTTTTTTTAAGGAAAATGCAGGGCAATGTTCGATGATGAACTGAGATAACGTTAATTCAAACAGAAGAATCTATATTTAGCTATTCAGGTCAAGTAAAGTAGCACACAGGTCTGAATGATGAATTTTAATAGTTTAATACAATTTCTTTAATGTAGATGAAGTTTTTGTGCAGTTTCCATTTCAAGAAATGAATTGTTTGTAATGGACAGGACATTGATGCAAGAGACAAATTGCGACAATATGGCCCAAAGGAAGGGGGCCTTGCTTTGGTTAGTAAAAATTAGAGATGGTCCTGAGCTGGACCATAGTAACTGAATCCCCCCAGCTTTGGGGAAGTTTAGATATGGATCCAGACATCAATGCTCAGGTCTGTCTATAATGTGCTGAACAAGAACATTCCCCAGAGCAGGAGGACATTTGGATTTTGATCTGATTCCAGGTCAGAACTTAATGATTTGGACCCATCTCTTGTTTACTAATAATAGTCTGGGGGCCAATTACGGCTGCGCAACTCCATTGACTTCACAAGTGTAACAGAGAGCAGAATTTGTCCTTTTATGCTTGTATTAGCTCTGAGACCACATTTCAGTTAGCTGTTTCAATATTGGTGAAACGTTACAGTATGATTTCATGACTAACTGTGTTACCTGGGTCATTTCTGTGCAAAAATGAAATCCAGCAAGTGATGCTTAGAAAAAGAAAATTGCCTTTTCATAAGATCTGCGTAAATTGTTTATTTTATGCCACCAAAATTCATATGAGCCTATTTATGAAACTGTGACAGGCTATACAAACCTGCACTGTTTTCTTTTCTTCTCCTCGCAGGCCTGTTTGTGTGCATCAGTCCTTTTGATTTGAGAATTTAACAAGTAATTCTAATTTGGGACTTTGGAAAACCTGCGATCCTATCTAGCATGTCGATCCTATCAGATGTGGCTCTGTGCTTTCACTGCCTTGAAAACAAAAGGGAAGAAAGAGAACACATGGCAGTCTCAAACTAGAAAAGGCTTTGCTGTAAGAGGAATTTGAGTTGTTTTTTATGAAGCCCAATATTACGCTTGAATTATGCCTGAATAAGGAGAAAGGACATTGTTAAACAGCCCTAAACACTGACCGTAGCGGATCCCCTTTCTTCCAAACCCTTCAGTGATGTTGTTTTTGGCTGTAATGATTTGGTATTGTATTTATAAGCCGACAGGGTAATCCAGAGAGCAGCAGGAGGGACGGCTGCCTTAAATAAAGCTTTACAATGCTGCTAATTAAAATGATCCTTCCTCTCTCTAATGGCTAATGAGACAGAAAGAAGAACTAGGGGAGGGTTAATGAAAATGTTGCCATGAGATTCCTTTCTTAATTGGTCTTTTTAACGTTTTAATCTCCTTTTGCTGGGGGGGTTGAGAAGAATTTTTTTAAACCTTTCTTGTACAGTGCTGATAGGTTTAAAATCTTAATGTCTGGCCTTTAAAGTGTGTGTTTCTGAATATATTAAGTGCCAACAACAAAAATTTTGTGTGTGTGTTGTTGTTGTTGTTGGAGCATGGGGGGACAGGTTTTGAATTTGAACTGAAAAGAGAATAAAGACATTTGAAACATATTTTAATGTGCTGCTTCCAAGACTTCCAGGGGGGCTATTTTCAAGGCATCCTCGCCCCAAGGGTCGAGCCTGTAATATATCTTGAAGAATTGGTACTGATGCTTGATAGTATTTAGAGGCTTTAGTCATGATGCGCTATTAAATGCACTGTTTATCCCATGAATGTGTCACAGGTCAGCTAAGATGTCAGGAATTCAATTAATATTCCATTTAATAGAAGTCTGCATGCCCTAACCTTTTAATACTATTAGCATGTCCCAGGCCTCTTCCTTGTTAGGGTCAGTCCTCTGACTTTTTGCCCCAGCTAATGCTTCTAGCAACAACAGGCATGGGGAAATTAGCCACACACACACACAAAATTAAATTACTGTAGAACCTCATGGATCTCAGCAATTTGGTTCACAGGGACTTCTGTGCAAACTCCTTACCCACCCCCATTTTTCAGCTTATATGGGGCTTGCATCCCATTTATTTCGTGTCCAGATGCACCCAAAAACTCAGAGAAACTCAACTGAAACTGCCAAATTTTGCATAGTTGTAGGCCAGTGATTTCCACATGAAACCATGTATCTCCTCTCTGACACTTAAAACTCACTCAAAAATAGGGACTGCTCACTCAGTGGGATTATTAATGTGCATAAAGCATACTCACATAAGTAACTGTTTACAGAATCAGATCTTTAGTTTGGAACTCAGGCAATTTAGCTTGATAGTGGGTTTAAAGCTATTTACAATTGTATATCAACTGGAAGTCACTGTTTTAAAGTTTACCCACACTATGCCTCTCTTCCAGCATGCTCATGTTACCCAGTTTTAATGTGGGCAAAAGTTTAATAGAATGAAACCAATACCAAACAGTATCAGGATCATCTGTTCAAGCTTCAAGCATGCTTCTACTTTGAAAATCGACTCTGTGAAAGCAGTATCAGATCCTCAGCAGGTGTAAATTGATGATAACTGTATTAAAGTCAATGTAGTTATACCAATTGACATCAGCTGAGGATCTGACCCATTTTTTCTAAAAGCCAGCTCTCTGAACGAGTACTGAAAGAAAGCTAATATTGTGCCAGTATTTTTAAAGGGTAAATGGATGACCTGAATAATTATAGGCCTGTCAGCCAGACATTGATCTCTGGCAAAATAACGGAATGACTGATAAGGGACTCTATTAATAAAGAATTTATGGAGGATAACATGATTTATGCTTATCAGCACGGGTTTATTGAAAATAGGTCTTGTCTAACTTTGGTATTTTTTATGAGATTACATGGGTTGTTTGATAAAGGTAATAATATTGGTGTAGTATACTTGCTATACTGCAAGGTCAGAAATCTAATAGAGGGTTCTTCAGTCTAGCTGATAAAGGTATAGCAAGATCCAGTGACTGGAACTTGAAGCTAGACAAATACAGACTAGAAATAAGGTGAAATTTTTTAACTGTAGGGTAATTGGGACAATTTGCCAACAGTTGTGGTGGATTCTCTATTACTGGAAATATTTGAATCAGGATTGGATGTTTTACTAAAAAAGATGCTCTTGTTTACCCACAGCTTTTAGACTTGAAGCCGGAATTAATTCATGGAAGTCCTATGGGCTATGTTGTGCAGGAGGTCAGATTAGATGATCACAGTGATCCCTTCTGGCCTTACAATCTATGAATAAACTCAGGGATCTGAAGGTTGAGCTGGGCTTGTTCCTGTTTGGGCACCACCCGCAATAAAGATTCTGCAGTTGGAACCTAAGTTAACAATTCTCTTGGTAATACAAGATCTGGAATAGAATCCAGATCTCCCCATCTCTGTGTTGTCTCTGGAGCACTGACTGGAGTAAAAAGTAGCAAAACCTTAGGCAAGTAAGCAGATCTGGCTACACTGAAGAACGGCTGAGTAAGAAGATGCTTTTCTCACTTTTCAAAGTAGACTCCATTTTAAGAGCTCCTCAAGAAAGCAAGATCAGCCTATGCTGTGTGAGGAAAAACAGAACTCCATCATGTAGTAAAAATGAAAGAATATTCAAAGAAAACCAATGTTCTAAATTATTATTTACCCAGCTTGTCTTTACATTTCCAGCACTAAATGGAACAGTGTCCTTTTCAGGCAGCAATTATGGTGACTTAAAACAGACAATACAGTCAGTAAGAACACCTGCATGCAGGTGGTAGCAGGGACTGTGCTATCACCACAGCTGTGATTTCAATAAGATTTGTAAAAAGATCAACCAATAAATACAGAGTATGTACAACCACTCCTTAGAGTGGAATGAAAATCAGACTTCATGCCAGATATTTTCATGCAACATTCATTATTTATGCAGAAGCAGAGATATTTCAGGAACACAGCATTGAACCATGAATGACAAGGCATCTTTCCACAGTGCGGGGTACCAAAAAATTGCAGTGAAGTTGACAGCTTTTTAATGTAGAGTCACTATTTCACTGAAATACTGCATGCTGGCATTTTTAAAGTACAAGATGACCTATTTATTAGCTGTGAATCAAAAGAAATTACATACTAGAAAATAAAAAAGGGAAAGTTTCATGTTTGTTCCAGCTGGTAGGGTCTTTATCCCTCAAAAACAAAGCAGATCCAAAACTGTAAACAAAGGACCAGCGATCACAAAGCATTAAAAGGGGTGACTTATTTTAACATTGTGTGATCAGTGTTCATCTTGTAATACTGGGATTATCTGTGTTTGTTCCCTTATATGTGATGTAACACTAAAGATAAGTGTGGTCATTATACTTTGACAGGTTTCAGAGTAGCAGCCATGTTAGTCTGTATCCACAAAAAGAAAAGGAGTACTTGTGGCACCTTAGAGCCTAACAGATTTATTTGAGCATGAGCTTTCGTGAGGTATAGCTCACTTCATCGGAAAGCTTACGCTCAAATAAAATTTGTTAGTCTCTAAGGTGCCACAAGTACTCTTTTTGTTTTTGCATTATACTTTGACTTTCACTATCATGACTTTACTTAGGCTCACATCATCCTCTCCCCCCCATTGAAAGGGGAAGGTGCCTGAAAAACACTGGCTTCAGTGGAGCTGCCCGTAACATGCAGTCGGACATAAGGGCTCCCTGAGTTTAAACTTGTGTGACTCCCAGGTGCCCTCCCATTCACAGGAAGGCATTTCCTCCCCATGTAGAGGATGCAGGTATGGCTCTCCAATGCATGGGATATCCCAGGATACATGAGGATCTCAGGGTTTTTGTATGTAGAGGCAGTTCCCTCCATCCCTGCATGCTACTCTGAGGCTCTTCTTTTGATCCTAAAGAGTTAGCCAGGCCAGAACACAAGATCGCCAAAATCACCAGAGGGTGTAGAAGGTGCAGGGTTAATAAATGAGGAAATTCAGTTGCTGTGACCAGAATTAATGAGTCAAAATTTCTGTGAGGTTGAAAAGGGATAATGCCATGTAAAGCAGCCATATTGCCAACTCCACCACTGAACGTTTTACCCCATGTCCTCTTGGAATCCCAATCCTGAACAGTTTATCTAGCGGGGCATCTGTAGTATATCGGGAAGAAGGGGAAATGTCACTTGGAGTTCTCTCCCACACTTGCTCTCCCGTCTGTCATCCTCTCCATGCAAAAAAGCAGTGGAATGCTATGGGCCCCCAGTTTTCATTTAACACTGGTGAGCATAATGAATTATTTCTATACAGACATCATCATTTTGTAATTCAGCCATAGCCAATGAACTACAAGACCCCGAGTTTTGTAGTAATGTCGTCCATGTCCTACCACCAGAAAAATGTACATTTTTTTATGCTGTGGGGAGACTAGATTGTCTCTCTGATTTACAAAAGTAACTTGGACAGAGCTGGCCACTGGGTCCATCCATGACATTTCAGAACCAGCAGGAATTTGTCTGCAATTTTCCCATTTAATTAAATGGGAAACAGCAGATTAGGACCCTCATCCAAGAGACGAATATCAATGTGTAAGTGAGACTAAGCCCAGTGTAATGAGCATTTATTTGAACATGGGAAGAGGTGTCTTTTCCTAACCTCATCTCCTACACCTAGTTAACTCACTACACCAAAATCTTACAAGGAACTTACTTAAATTCCTCTCGTATGTGCAAAGGGAAGCCGAATGCTACAAATCAAAGAGGATTCAATGGAAGAATGAGGTGTTAGAAGATACGACAACTCAGGAGGAGTTTTACCGTACACTGAACAAAGGCAGATATCCAAAGCCACCTGAACAACTGTTTTACTCTCTGCCAAGAAGGGAAATGCCACATCTGGAGGAATATCAATGTAATCCACCGTTTGTCATTTGGAGAGTGAAAATTCAGTCTCCTCTGAGAATTTTGCTAATTATGGTTTGAACCAATGCCAGTAAAAAAAAAAAAGAATAAAATCCATTAAAATAGTTGGGTTTGCCAACTGAGATTCAAATGAAGGAGGAACAAGTTGCAACCGTCTTTCTCCCCTATCCCCCACAGTTGACTTTAGTGTTTTATTTTAAGAAGGGAGGAGGGTTAATTAATGTATGATCCCAGATTTGATAGGGTGTTAAATGGAGCTTTATGAATCCATACCTGTACATATGCAGTTGCATTTTATACATCTTACAACTCTCAAGGCAGCAGGTCCCTCTCCTACAGGGTTTGTTTTTAAATTGTTTCTCAGTTTTTACTTTAAGAACAGAATTTACAATCCGTTTACATGTTACCTAATCCCCACTCAAAAAAGGGAAATACATGTAGTACAAAAGCATGTGCCAAATAGGTAGATAGATAGATATACAGTAATACACGTTACTATCAATGTGCAAGTACAGGAGTAAAAATCTGTCTCCATACTGATGAATGCCACCTGTGGGTCTGTAAATATTCTAATCTGCAGGATCACAGCTAGTTTGTGGCATCATCTTCTGGCTTAACCACTCTATCCTTTTTTCCACTGCTTCTTTAGTAAGATGGTGACGTCTTGTTGTCCTACTGTATGACTTGGATGTTGTTTTCAAGATAAGAGTGGCAGTCTTTGTAGGCAAGATGAAATGATTGCTGGCTCTTTTCTTCTTAAGTTTGTTTACATTTTGGACCACTGAGATTTAGCTGGATTTCTATTTCATGAACTCTGCTGTGAGAAGACCCACAGCATTCATAAAAGTGAAGCTGTCTAAACCCACACAACTCTTAGATTACTTCGAAAGATACGTGAATTTTGTATCACAAACACAAAATTCTTTTAAAAAACCACAATTGGCTGAACAGAAGGCTAGAGATACACTTAAGACTATCGGGTAGGTGGAGTGCAAACTTCAGCACACAGGCCTCTCAATGCACTCTAGTCCTGAGCTGACACACCCCTTCATGTCTGGGTTCCAGGCCTTTCCTGAGCAGAGAATATCAGCCACATCCAACTGTATAGTAGAACAGTGATGGGGACCTATATCCATTAGGCCATGACCACCAAACTCACTGACACTGTCGTGACCTAACAAGGCTTTGAACCTATAGGCAGGTCTACACTATGGGGCTCAGTCAACCTAAGTTACGCAACTCCAGCTGCATGAACAACATAGCTGGAGTCAACGTAGCTTAGGTCGACCTTTTGCAGTGTCTATACCACGCTGGGTCAATGGGAGAAACTCTCCTGTCAACTTACCTTACGCTTCTCATTCCGGTGGAGTACCGGAGGCTACGGGAGAGCGATCGGCAGTAGATTTAGCATGTCTTCACTGGGCCCGCTATATTGACCCGCAGTGGATTGATCACCGCACTTGATCCCCCAGTAAGTGGAGACAAGTCCTATGCCTCCAGAAGTGGACAGTGGGTATTGCACAATAAACCATTCAGTATAGTTTTCACCTGTGCTAATCCATCTGTGCATCAGGAAAGGAGAGAATTTCATTTAGAATCTTAAGAAAGGAAAGTCCCCCTTCGGTGCCTTAGTTGTTTCTGTATATAAAGTAAATGAACAGTTTTGTTTGTCAGCTCAACTATCTACCTAAAAAGGTAATTAAGAGGAGGAAAGATGATAGGAAACTCCTATTGACTTCAGTGGGAGCAAGATCACAGTCAACCTTTTAGTGAAGACTGAAGCAAAATAGGCATTAAACACCTCAACCTTCTCAGTGACATCTGTTATTAGCTCTCCTTCCCCAGTAAGCAGAGGACATACACTTTGCTTTGTGTATCTCTTGCTTCTAATGTATTTATAGAACATCTCTTATGTCCCTTACTAGGTGTAACTTATTTTGTGCCATAAGATTTTGTCCCTACATACTTGTGCTATTCTTTTGTATTAATCCTTAGAAATTTGTTCATGTTTCCACTTTTTGTAAAATTTCTTTTTGATTTGTAGGTCATTAAAGAGCTCCTGATGGAGCTATATTGGCCTGTTACTATTCCTCCTATCTTTCTTTCACATTGGGATGCCTATTCCAACAGTATAATATCCAGTCATATCAGGATAATCTTTACCACCCTGCAACACCTGGCTAAAAGTTATTTTAAAATACATGTAGAATCATGGCACATTTGATCTACAAACAAGGTAGGTATTTCAACAATTATGTACATTAATTTATGCAAAGTTAACATATATGCTCTTCCACAAATAATCAGTCCATTTAAAAAATACCTAATTGACCATTTGACACTTAATCAAGTCGTCCGTGCTGAATGGTAAAACTTAACACAACTCTGTCTTTTTTGGTTAAATTATCTTTCTAGTTCTACACTTGCATATATACAAGCAACATACTGTAATACAAGATGCATACATTCATCTTAGTAATTTATCTCATTTCCTTTGGAATGGTGTCCCACAGTGGCTCAGAGAAAGTAGAGCTGTTGTTTTTAATAGATTTGAATTTTATCTGCTTCTGTATTTGCAGCAGGGCATAATAATAATAATAATAATAAATTATGATACTAATAAGTAAGTTGTACAGAATGGTAACAGTGGTACCATTCCCCACCCTCCAAAAAGTAATTTATGGGTACATTCTTGTGACTTTAGGGCTGTAATAAATTATCAGGATTCATTTTTTCATCCAATTTGAGGGAGTGCAGCTGTGTTTTGTAAGCAATAAACTCTCTTGTTGTATTTCTTAGCTAAGCACTGAAAAATAGTATGATTTTTCTCCTCCTTGCCAGTTATTGTAGCAATGCCTGGTAGCTTCTCTGTAGTTAAGAATTTGCCAGTATTTCCATTATAAACCCCAATTTTCAGGGATCTATAACTCTGCTCTTTTAAATGCACTATAAGGTGGGTAGAAAGCTGGCTAGATTGTCGGGCTCAACGGGTAGTGATCAATGGCTCCATGTCTAGTTGGCAGCCGGTATCAAGTGGAGTGCCCCAAGGGTCGGTCCTGGGGCCGGTTTTATTCAATATCTTCATAAATGATCTGGAGGATGGTGTGGATTGCACTCTCAGCAAATTTGCGGATGATACTAAACTGGGAGGAGTGGTAGATACGCTGGAGGGGAGGGATAGGATACAGAAGGACCTAGACAAATTAGAGGATTGGGCCAAAAGAAATCTGATGAGGTTCAATAAGGATAAGTGCAGGGTCCTGCACTTAGGACGGAAGAACCCAATGCACAGCTACAGACTAGGGACCGAATGGCTAGGCAGCAGTTCTGCGGAAAAGGACCTAGGGGTGACAGTGGACGAGAAGCTGGATATGAGTCAGCAGTGTGCCCTTGTTGCCAAGAAGGCCAATGGCATTTTGGGATGTATAAGTAGGGGCATAGCGAGCAGATCGAGGGACGTGATCGTTCCCCTCTATTCGACATTGGTGAGGCCTCATCTGGAGTACTGTGTCCAGTTTTGGGCCCCACACTTCAAGAAGGATGTGGATAAATTGGAGAGAGTCCAGCGAAGGGCAACAAAAATGATTAGGGGACTGGAACACATGAGTTATGAGGAGAGGCTGAGGGAGCTGGGATTGTTTAGCCTGCAGAAGAGAAGAATGAGGGGGGATTTGATAGCTGCTTTCAACTACCTGAAAGGGGGTTCCAAAGAGGATGGCTCTAGACTGTTCTCAATGGTAGCAGATGACAGAACGAGGAGTAATGGTCTCAAGTTGCAGTGGGGGAGGTTTAGATTGGATATTAGGAAAAACTTTTTCACTAAGAGGGTGGTGAAACACTGGAATGCGTTACCTAGGGAGGTGGTAGAATCTCCTTCCTTAGAGGTTTTTAAGGTCAGGCTTGACAAAGCCCTGGCTGGGATGATTTAACTGGGAATTGGTCCTGCTTTGAGCAGGGGGTTGGACTAGATGACCTTCTGGGGTCCCTTCCAACCCTGATATTCTATGATTCTATGAAATCTCATTGGCCTGAAACTTGACATACAACTTTGTCAACCCAGATACATTTTAAAAAAACTAAAATCTGGCCCCAGCCCTAAAGTCTTTCAGAGTCTAAAACTCCCATGGATTTTAGCGCTATATGTGGTGCTCAGAGGTATGCAAGAGAGTGTGTGAGAGAGAATTTATACCCGTTCAGTCTGCTCTTCTGTATTTGTGGCTGCCATACAGTGGCTGAGGGCCTCTTGTCCAGAACACAACTCAGGACATGATTTAGTCCTGAAAATGTTAGGTTTTTGTAATATGTTACTGCACAGTTGATATGCAAGGCCTGATTTACCCATGCAGTATGCCACTTCCCACCACACATCTGGTTCAGCCACTCAGGATTCCACAAGGTAGCGTGATTCTCTAGTGCTGCAGAGCTGATAACAGTTCCCACACAAGCCCACCTGCCTGAAAGCAACATAGAGAGCAGAGGCCAATACATCCTCAGGCCCACCTAGGGCCCAGCTGCCACGTCATCTTCTTGGTGCTATTGGCTGACAGAGTAACTTAGAGCAGCCTTCAGCGAGCCTATGATCCAGGGGGTGAACAAGTGAGATTTACATACACTCTTCTTCAGCTGCAGCATATGGTCTTTGGATGTAGGTGCGGATCAGACCAATGTTATCAGTATCAATTATTTAAAGACAGTCCCTGCCCAAATACATGTACTCTCTAAATTCAACATGACACAAGTGAGGGTCAAACAGAAAAAAACGGGGAGAGCGAGCAGGGAAGATGAGGTACTATGGTGATAGTGACATCAGAAGGTAACTCTGCAAGACAATTTTGGTGGTCCAGTTGCTGGGGTGGCTTGTATGATTAGAGCATGGCTCTGCCAGACAGTGATATCTCACGACATATTATTTTATCTGTGCAAAGTCTTCCTGAAATAAAAAGAAGCATTGATTTTGTCAGTGGGATTTTCTACAGCTAGTATCTTACACTTGCTGTGCTGTCTTGCTGATTCTCTGTGACAGAGGTCCAAGTAGGCTGGTAACTTCTAGCACAATGGGGTGAACCAACAGTGGAATAAAAATCACCCAGGCTTTCAAGCGCTCTCTCAGGGGGAGCATCTGACCATGCTAGTCAACAAGCATTTCACAGCCCCTTTGTGCAGCATTCGATCTGATGTTACCTCAGACCTCAACAGCAATGTTAGACTGATGCTTTTGCTAAACCAGCCTTCTACATGATCAGCAATTAAGCTGTGAAGTCAGCCCCTTAATATTATGTTAATATAGTTCAGTATATTAGATATAAAACAAGTCGTAATTTATAAAGGTACCTCAGCTTACTGAGTTTAAATGAAGGCAGCCGTAGGGCTATCACAACCGTATGCAAATCACCTGCCTTTTAAAGCTAACAATAGATTTTGCTTTATTGTTTTGGCATTTAACAACTGGGAAAATAATAAATTAAGCCACATGGGGAATCCCTGGTGTTTTTGCAAAGTGGAGCACTGCCTGTTTGGAGAGAGAACATTCCCCATATTTTTCCCTAGCTGCATTTCTTTTAACCTACCACCTTGTTAAAGTTATAGGACAAAATGCTCCTCTCACATTACATGGCAGATCTCAGCTCTGAGATTCTGTTTTCCCTACATTCATTGTACAGCCATAGATGAAGGCGACAGTTCTCTGCATGTTCAGGGAGCAGAACAACAGGATCAAGTTCTGTCAGGCCACAGGGATCTGGGAAAAGAATATTGTTCGGAGTGCTGGAACTTTTAAAATACCTACTAAGTAACAATGAACTGTGCAGATATGACTGTCTCCTCTTGCTGTAATAGGGAGTGTGGTCAAATGGCTAGAGCAGGGGGGACTTCACAGTTGTCACCATGCTGCACACCATGGTCATTCCAAACTTCATGGTGACAGGAAGGAGAGATTTCAGATCCTCTTGCTTCAAAGCAGAGGTCCTTTCAGCTAAAGAAGAATCTCCTTTAGTTGCTCTCAGCCTAGGGCCTATGACAACTGAGCAGTTCAGATTCCATCCAGTGGTGCAGATATGTATAGCAATTTTATAGGTATCTATAGAAATAAAAGAATGTGTTTGCTGAATCTTTCTATCGTGCAACAGACCACCTAAAATATTAATGATATTACTGCTAGTCTTGTGCTCAGTAGACAAGCACATGGTGGAAGTGCTATAGATGGGGCATGGAGAGAAAACAGGTGATTGTCTCATGTCATTAACGTTACCTCTCCAGTGGATTGAAAGGAGATCAGATTGCTCAGGGCATGGGAAAGAGCGGGGATGGACTTTTGCTTCTGATACGGATTCAGATCTGGTCCAGGTCAGTAATGGACCTTTGGCTCTTTGGAAGACTATGTGAAATGAAGTTGATTTGGTCCTTAATGGGCAGATGTCCACATCACAAATGCCACTGTTTAGCCCCCACTTGTTGGCAGTTTCTCAACACAGAACCCAAGTGTGTCATGGAGAGTCAACTCCCCCCACATCCCTAGAGGTGGGCCCTCCATTCCAAGGTTTTGCAAATCAGCGTGTGAGGGAAATGTGCTCATCTGCTGCCCATGCTGTTCCTGTCCTGTTACTGAACATAGGACGTGACTCTCCGGGGCTGGCACCTTTCACAGGCACTTCCTTAATTCAACAATGTACATATCTATGTGAAGTAGCATGAGTGGGCTGTTTCTCAGAGTGTGACTGATACCAAGGCCTCCTTGGAAATGGGGAAAACAAGGCACCCTAGAGACTGCAACAGCAACGTAGGAGCTCTAGCAAGATAGCCCCCCTGGAGTTACTGTGATACTAGGCAGCAATATTAATTAGCAACAGGAAATTGCCATCAAAAACCCCACAAAAAACTAAATACACAAAAAATGTAAAAAAAATTTATAAATGGAAACATTCAAAAATGACAAATACACACTGACATAATGCAGCAGAATTCCATCTTGAGCATCTGTACACTTATTTACAACCCCCTTAAAACCTTACGAAATATATCTGTTTCACATCAATGCTGCTGTTTGCCCCAGTTCACTACATTTAATCCATTGTCCTACCATTTGCATTTATGCATACGCCATGTGGGGAAATTGTAGGTATCAGTTAATGTTTGTGCAGCACTTATGTATGTTCAAAGTGCTGAGGATTATGGTTATTTTGATAATTATTCTCTACAGTTACCTCTGTTTGAAATAAAGGATGTCTGGTGAGTATAGATGGTTGAACTAGTCAAGCAGAACACACAAAAAGCCCCAATTAGTTTTACATCTCCAAAGCTCTTACAAATATTAATGCACCAAATAATCATTGCAACACAGAGTGAGTACTGGTATGTGATATTGGCTCAAATTAATTCCTTATGTATCTTGCTAGAAATTGATAGTTGCACTATCAATTAATCTAGTCCATTCTCCCCATTATATAGATGGGGAGACTGAAGTAGAGAGGGTAAGTGACAAGCCATACCACAGAGCAAGTTAGTGTCAGAGATAGGATTTGACACACTGCCATTCCTGGCTCCCAGTCCTGCACTCAGATCTCTAAACTATGCCCCTTGCAAAATGCAATCCCAACCTTCCATCTGCGAACAAACATTTTTAAAGTTCAGATTCAGCCAGAGTGAATTAGCATTCCCTGAAAATCTGGTCCTAGAGAACTGAAAACAGGATCTTGATCAAAATGTGGAAGGTATCAAAAATATGGAGCTAAATGTCTAGAGGGGCTAAAATGTTGGAATAAATGTTTGATTTAATAACATAAACGTGTGAGTACATACATAAGCAAGCCTCAGAGTGAGATTTACAGAATGGAGTGTCTTTAAAAGAGCAGATTAAAATACAGATGCCCCTGTTTTTTTTCTATAATAAAAGTGCAACACGGAACAGTTCGCTTGTGCCACAAACGATTTTTTCATTTGTGTTTTTGTTTCATGCTTCAATATCTTCCTCCAGCTGCTTGTGTCTCCTTTGCCTTCCCCTCACTTTGATCTATTAGTTTTCCACAGAAATGGGGTTTATAAATCATCGTAATGCAGCCCTGGGAAAGACGGTGCTTAGTGCAGGGAGAAATACATTGCAGCTAACAGTCACGGCAGGGAGGAAAACTCTCGCCTCGGAGCTGGTCTTTCGCGACAGGTTACTGATGTTGCCTGGTTATTTTATGTCTGCATTCGTGCCATCGGGGGCAAGGCCGCAGGGAGCACTGCCTGCACCCCCCCTTGTAATATTTCAAACCTCCGTCTGCAGGCTAACACAAACAGCTTGGGGGCTGGCACGGGAAGCGGAAGCCAGCAGTACGGTGGGAGGGAAGGTAGGACAGGTGGGGATGAATTGCTTTCGTTCCTGCTTTTGTGATACTGTCTCTTTTTAAAAAGAAAAATTTGTCATCACATCTCTAATACATGCTGGAAACATGCAGATTTCAAGCAAATGTCTAATCTCTTGGGGGCAATAGTAGGGTCCAGCTCTCCCGGGGCCTAACAGCTTTGATCCCTTCCAACCAAATCTTTGGTGCCTCATTTTTGTTCCGGGTTTGTACAGCCCCCAGCATGGTGAGGTCCTGGCCTATGACTGGGGCTCCTAGGTGCTACAGTAATACAAATCAATAATAATCAATGCCCCCCCCTTATGATTCTATCCTCTGTATTGGGATTGTGCCGAGGAAGGTCCATGTTTTCTCCTGGTCTCAGTCCTGGCTGTTCCATGAGACTGAGTGATGAAAAATCAGGCCCTACACCAAGATTTAGGACTTGACTAAATAGCCCCCATCTACATCAGTGTCGCATTCAGCCCCTGTGAAAGCAGGCACAATCCCATTCATTTCAGTGGAGTAATGCCTGCTTATTTGTCTAGCTCACCTCTTGTGCTTTGTATATCAGAACTAAGAACGCTGTTCTTTTGCTTTTGTTTTCTACTCTGGCTTTTGAAAATGGCCATTGCTGTTTAAAAAAAGAAAAAGCTAAGGGGCTGAGAATACTAGTAATAGCAAGGGACTTATCAATCATCAACATGCTTATGCCCAGGAGTAAACTGAAGTGAATTATTCCAGGCCAAATCCTGCTGCCCTTATTCATGTGTACAGTGACCCTGATTTCAGTGGGCCTCCTTGCATGAGTAAGGTAAGCAGGATTTGGGCCTCTAACGCAGGACACAAGTTCTTCTCTGTCCTGTTTGTAAGATTAGAAAATGATGCTCCCCTACAAGCCGTGCTGCTAGTTAGCTCTGCAATGGTTGGACACCAGTTCAGTGAGCAATCTCAGGAGGACCCGCAGGGTCAAGCTGGTTCAAGAGCGACTGCAGATTTTCGCACAACAGAGCTCTGGTTATACCAGATAGGAGATGGAGACAAAGAACGTTTTCCAGTTTATCTGCGTCTTCCTGCATTTCCACTCTCTCTCCACTGCCCTTCCCCCACCCGACCCCACCCCATTATTACTAGTATAACCTGTGTTGACCAAACTCTTCATCCTCCTCCACAGCCATGGCAGACTCTAACCTACTGGACATGGTTCTGTTCTCCTCCAGAATGGGAAGGAGGAAGGTCAGTGCCCTCACCCCCACCCATGTATGCTGTGAAGCTCTGATCAGTGGAAGCGTCCCTATGGTCCATAGTGTAGGATCAGCATCCCCTTGAGCACATAGATCCACCAGCCGTTCTTCCCTACAGAGGTGGCATGCACTAGTCACAGGGGTTCCTGCACATCCAAGGCTGCAGTAGCAGCCACGGTGCTGCTCTGTAGCCATTCTGCAGCACGAGACAGAAGGTTTCCACATCCCCAGCCCAAGATGGGATCCCCTGAGCCTGGCTACTGAGAACAAGAATTTAGTCCTAAATGCATGAAAACGGATACAGTAAATCACATCCACCTTAGCTATGTGACTTTTAGCTATTAATAATATGGGGGAGGGTTTTCCTAAAGGAAACCCACCTAGCTTTGTAAACACTTGCTGCATTCTTAGGACCCTGACTACTGATAAAATCACACACACAATCTTTTAGTATTGAAGAGCACAAACAGCCTTGGATTGGCCACCATGCTGGAAACTTACCTGTCTTTACCAAAGCACTTGACCCTCCCCACCCTCTTCCCTGTAATTGCCTTGTTATTGTCATTGTTCATCGGCTGGCCCCTAGAGAGGCCCATGGGAGCAGTTCTGCCTTAGCTAAACCAATATCTCCTTCAATAACCCCCTGCAGTTTCCTCTTTGCCATCCCACATTGAATAAATCCTCCATCTGTGTTTGCTGAATGATCATAAAGACATGATTGAAGTTTCAGATTTATGGCTTCCTTTGGATTGAAGTGCAACACTGGTAATGCCAGAGCCTGTTTTGTGACTGCACTTGACAAGGTATAGGTGAGGGGGAATTGTAAGAGCAGAAATAGGAATGCAAAGATTAAAATGATATTTTATAGCCATGGTATGTTCACACACGTGTGTGTTTAATTCACATACCTTTTCATAGCACCTTCCTTCCAAGGACCATAATGCGCTCTACAAACATTCCTGAGACCGGTAGGAATTTGTGTGTAATATTTTACATGGCCAATGAAACCTGTCTCAAGTAACCACACCAGGGACCTAACAAGAATTGGTTGCCTAATACAGGTGGTCTTTTAACTAAGGATCAAACAAAATGGTACTGTTAACTACTCTAGAGTGGTTGCATCTGAGCATGGTCCTTAGTGCAGGTTTCATTATCTATGTACCCATGTTGCTCCTTCTAGATTCCATTGTTAGCCAGAGGTGGACACTAAGGGAGCTATGCAAAGCAATCCTCCTCGTATAGTTACAGGCCTTTTTGCGATCAAAGCACCAGAAACCAAAGAGGCTGAAATTCCTAACCTCTGCAACTAGATCGCAGGCCCTGGTTCTCATGGGAGACTTTAATCACCCTGATATGTGCTGGGAGAGCAATACAGCGGTGCACAGACAATCCAGGAAGTTTTTGGAAAGTGTAGGGGACAATTTCCTGGTGCAAGTGCTGGAGGAACCCCCTAGGGGCAGAGCTTTTCTTGACCTGCTGCTCACAAACCAGGAAGAATTAGTAGGGGAAGCAAAAGTGGATGGGAACCTGGGAGGCAGTGAACATGAGATGGTCGAGTTCAGGATCCTGACACAGGGAAGAAAGGAGAGCAGCAGAATATGGACCTTGGACTTCAGAAAAGCAGACTTTGACTCCCTCAGGGAACTGATGGGCAGGATCCCCTGGGAGAACAACATGAGGGGGAAAGGAGTCCAGGAGAGCTGGCTGTATTTTAAAGAATCCTTATTGAGGTTACAGGGACAAACTATCCCGATGTGTAGAAAGAATAGTAAATATGGCAGGCAACCAGCTCGGCTTAACAGTGAAATCCTTGCTGATCTTAAACACAAAAAAGAAGCTTACAAGAAGTGGAAGATGGGACAAATGACCAGGGAAGAGTATAAAAATATTGCTCGGGCATGCAGGAGTGAAATCAGGAAGGCCAAATCACACCTGGAGTTGCAGCTAGCAAGAGATGTTAAGAGTAACAAGAAGGGTTTCTTCAGGTATGTTAGCAACAAGAAGAAAGTCAAGGAAAGTGTGGGCCCCTTACTGAATGAGGGAGGCAACCTAATGACAGAAGATGTGGAAAAAGCTAATGTACTCAATGCTTTTTTTGCCTGTCTTCGCGAACAAGGTCAGCTCCCATACTGCTGCACTGGGCAGCACAGCATGGGGAGGAGGTGACCAGCCCTCTGTGGAGAAAGAAGTGGTTCGGGACTATTTAGAAAAGCTGGATGAGCACAAGTCCATGGGGCCGGATGCGCTGCATCCGAGAGTGCTAAAAGAGTTGGCGGATGTGATTGCAGAGCCATTGGCCATTATCTTTGAAAACTCATGGCAATCAGGGGAAGTCCCAGACTACTGGAAAAAGGCTAATGTAGTGCCCATCTTTTAAAAAGGGAAGGAGGATCCTGGGAACTACAGGCCAGTCAGCCTCACCTCAGTCCCTGAAAAAATCATGGAGCAGGTCCTCAAGGAATCAATTCTGAAGCACTTAGAGGAGATGTAAGTGATCAGGAACAGTCAGCATGGATTCACCAAGGGCAAGTCATGCCTGACTAATCTAATTGCCTTCTATGACGAGATGACTGGCTCTGTGGATGAGGGGAAAGCAGTGGACGTGTTGTTCCTTGACTTTAGCAAAGCTTTTGACACGGTCTCCCACAGTATTCTGCCAGCAAGTTAAAGTAGTATGGGCTGGATGAATGGACTATAAGGTGGATAGAAAGTTGGCTAGATCGTCGGACTCAATGGGTAGTGATCAATGGCTCCATGTCTAGTTGGCAGCCGGTATCAAGTGGAGTGCCCCAAGGGTCGGTCCTCGGGCTGGTTTTGTTCAATATCTTCATAAATGATCTGGAGGATGGTGTGGATTCCACCCTCAGCAATTTTGCAGATGACACTAAACTGGGAGGAGAGGTAGATATGCTGGAGGGTAGGGATAGGATACAGAGGGCCCTAGATAAATTAGAGGATTGGGCCAAAAGAAATCTGATGAGGTTCAACAAGGACAAGTGCAGAGTCCTGCACTTAGGACGGAAGACTCCCATGCACTGCTACACACTAGGGACCGAATGGCTAGGCAGCAGTTCTGCAGAAAAGGACCTAGGGGTTACAGTGGACGAGAAGCTGGATATGAGTCAACAGGGTGCCCTTGTTGCCAAGAAGGCCAATGGCATTTTGGGATGTATAAGTAGGGGCACGGCCAGCAGATCGAGGGACGTGATCGTTCCCCTCTATTTGACATTGGTGAGGCCTCATCTGGAGTACTGTGTCCAGTTTTGGGCCCCACATTACAAGAAGGATGTGGAAAAATTGGAAAGAGTCCAACAGAGGGCAACAAAACTGATTAGGGGACTGGAACACATGACTTATGAGGAGAGGCTGAGGGAACTGGGATTGTTTAGTCTGCAGAAGAGAAGAATGAGGGGGGATTTGATAGCTGCTTTCAACTACCTGAAAGGGGGTTCCAAAGAGGATGGATCTAGACTGTTCTCAGTGGTAGCAGATGACAGAACAAGCAGTAATGGTCTCAAGTTGCAGTGGGGGAGGTTTAGGTTGGATATTAGGAAAAACTTCTTCACTAGGAGGGTGATGAAACACTGGAATGCATTACCTAGGGAGGTGGTGGAATCTCCTTCCTTAGAAGTTTTTAAGGTCAGGCTTGACAAAGCCCTGGCTGGGATGATTTAGTTGGGAATTGGTCCTGCTTTGAGCAGGGGGTTGGACTAGATGACCTCCTGAGGTCCCTTCCAACCCTGATATTCTATGATTCTATGAAGTAACAGATTCCGTCCTTTAGTGGCCAACGGTACTTTGCACTCCATGAAAACAGGAACTAACTTTGTAAATACACTGAGTATTCCATCCTCGTGTTTGTGGTAACAAATTACTTTTGAAAATTTGGGGTATCTGTGTTTGGAGGTTTGGCAAGTATCTTGATATTCACAGTCTTTCAGAGCAGCTGTGCATGCTGCCATGTGTTGAGACCTGTCCTACGCATTCAGCTCTAGCCCAGCTGTATTTTATGGACTTTTAATTGATGGATGGTCACGGTAACTTGAAACACTGAAACAGTTATTGTACAGCTGTCCCACTGGGAACTGCATGTACTTGGGGTGCATAAGTATTTTAATTCTGGGCAGTGTGGCCCTTAAGAACAAAGAGCCACCACTCAACCTTGCTGAGATTTACATTTTTCAGCTTTGGTATCAAAAACCAAATGGAGCTTCCCAAATATAATCTGCTTCCAAATATGTTGAGCCACCATTCTGCACAATTTTGTGATCGTAGTAAATTTACTCTTCTCTGATTCATGGCCATTTATATTCTAATTTCAGCAGAAACCAATAAAATTCATACAACACAATGCAGCCCTAAATTAAATGCATTTCAGCATCCCTATATAACCAGTGAGTCTTTGCTCTTTAAATTACGGTGTGTGGCTGAGAAGGGAACCTCTCTGGGAAAATTTATTCCACCTTATTTAGAAGGAAAAAACCCTCTTCCCACCTTCTTCAGGAACAAAGATTATTGTGTGTGTTATAATGAGGTATTTATAATAATGAAAGCATTGCGTGTTTGACTGGCTATAAGAGAAAAGGAATAGTAGACTTCTGTGAGCAGCAGTATTTGTGTGATGCATGGTAATATTTTTTTCTTAGTGCATTATCAAAAGAAAAGGCAAGATAAAAATATCTTCCATTTTCCCCTAATTTGTAGTTTTCTGGTGTTAGCAGGGCTTATAAGACACATGCTCCCAATTAGCTGCTCCTCTTAATTTAAATGCTTCATAAATTATCTCCTGCGCTTGTGGATTATCACTTCATAATGTGAGTTAGCATTTAAATAAATAGCTGCGATGTAGAAAATTAGAGGGGTTTACTGTCTGAGGCACCAGAATAATGAAGGAAAATACCACAGCAGCTGAACAGGGGTTGGGAGAGATATGAGGAGCCGCATGTATCTTTACCTTTTAGCAACCAAATTTGGGCTGCTGCACTGAAAATATGGGTCAGAACTCCAACAGAGCAGAATCCTTTTGTAAGAGTTGAGTAATAAGGGAACATACAGAATTTTGAAGCACAGAAAACATCTGATGTAGCAAATACTGGCTTTTTAGGGCCAGGTCTTGCTGGTCTTACTCACACAATTAGCCCTTTTGGAAATCAGTGGCATTACTAATGTATGTTAGACAAGCAGTATGACCCACGGTGTTTTAGACTTTCAACAAAAACTATGAATAAAGACAAAGCGATAGACATGAGTAGGGCTGGTATTTTATTGTAGCGATTTGGTGAAGAAAGGAACAAGGAAATCACGAGCAGGACTAACGGAAATATAGTAATAAAGTCCAAAATAACTGGCTTTAATATGTACCCCAAATTATTTAAACTAAAAATGTGGAAAAAATAAGTTATGTTCTTAGTCTGTGAGCTTCAATTGCAGTTTTGACCATACCAGAATGACCTTTGTAAACCCAAAGCAATAATTGGAAAGCCAGGTTAAGTGTAAAAATTTAGCAGGGTAAAGCAGGACAGGAAGAAAACTCAGGAGGGAATTAAAGATCTCACCAAGTGATCACTGTTCTGGTCCTTGGTGTCACTGCAGTTTTTCTGCATGAGCTCATCATCGAGACTGTGTAAGGTATCAGGCATACTCAACTCTGCTCCCATTGACTGACCTCAGTTGGGAACTGAAGGCACTTGGTCCCTTGTGGCATCAGACTCTCTCTGTTTGCCTCCTGTACAGACCCAGGTTTACCACCACAGCTCTCCATGCAGTTTGTTGAGCTGTTACGTCTCTCAACCCACTCGCTCTCACACACGCATGAGTCCCAACATGTCAAAATCATGGATATTTTGCGGGGGGGGACACGGGGGGGACAACAAAAATCATAGAATCTGTGACAGCCGTGACCAAAGTCCAGCCTTAGGCAGAAGTAAAGTTATTAGTCACATTATTGCCTGGAGAAACAGTTTGACACATTAAGCTTTCACAGTAAGTGCCATTATGTAATGAGGAGGGTGTGATTTGCTTGCCTGGTTTTGCTATTAAATTTCAATGTGCCGAGTACATTTTGCTGTGGGACAGAGTAAACAATATGGGCCAGAATCTTCTCTCAGTTACACATGTGCAAGCCCTATTGAGTTTACCTATCGCTGGCAGCACAATTTGAGTCCATTATATTTTATATACTCAAAGGTGTGGGACCAAATTCTGTCATTTACATCCATGCAAGCCTACTGATTTCAATAGAATTGCACAGATGTAACTCAGGGCAAAATTTTGCCTGAAGAGAGACATTTAACCCACTTGATTTCCCTATGTTTGGTTAGAAATTTTTATCTAATTTTTCTAATAGCCTGGGTTGAAAACTGCTCTCGGTTACACATGCAAAGATTTTGATGTCTGTGGGGGTTGCATATGTGTAATAGAGCTGAGTATGGCCCATTGTATACACAGATACACACCCCTGCATTCACATTGTGATAATGAAGCATGCAATTATTATAGCATATATTTCTCCCTGGAGTGATATTGCAGTTCTCATATGACAAAAAGTGAAGGGAGTATTGTGATAAACTTCAGAACAGCAAATCCTGCCTTGTTCAGATCATGAAAACATATTAGTGGAAAAAGCCAAACTTGGACACTGACAAGAAAGACATATTTACTGGTTCAGGGCATCAATAGGAAGGAGAGAGAAGCCCACACTTGAAGTTCATATGCACAGACACAGGGTGAATATTAGTGAAGATATTTCACCGCATGTTTTCTGACACAACTATCTTTAGATTGTGTGCTACCAAGTCAATTTGTGATGCACCTAAAGGGTTTAAGGTTTCTATTCCTGACCTTATAAATAGCGTAAGTGCTTCCTATGGCATGTCTTCTTTCAGGCAGCTGCAACATCCAATAAATTTCAAATTCTGGGAATGAAATCAGTGGGGCTAGAATTTCTTTCTAGACCTTTGAGGAGCCTATTTCAGCCTTTGCTTTAAAGTTCAGGTTCACTGTGAAATGTAAGTCTGTAGAAATTGTGTTGTGGGATCCCATGATTGTCTCCTAATAATTTCAATAGCAACTATGTTCCATTTACAAATAAAAATATGTTTGTTGTTCCCATCTCCACACCTCAGAATCTGAAAGTCAGGATGGGTTCTTGTCTTCTCACTCACCACCAGCAGGCCAAACTGACTGTGGGCCAAACTGTATCCTCATTGACATCTGGGAAACCCCACTGTACTCCATGACATAGTTGCATCTCCTCTATCTTCAGATTATGTTCTCTGTGACATCCAATGTGTTTGCTCAAGTGTAACTGATTTGTCCCATAACTGGAAGTTAGTGAACATTTATTCTGGTGGTGCACAAGGAGTAGAATCTAGCTCTTTCTTCCTTAGCTACGTTGGTTCTGCAGGTCTAAGTGTAAAAGCTTAAAGCACTAAAGGGGGCTGATCTGACTAAAGAGACACAGGGACTAGATCCATTTAGTAAGAAGGGGCTGCTTTTACAGTCACTTTCTGATGCAGAATGGCACTTTACATAGTAAAATTGGAACCCGCTCCCTATGTCTTTCCAACTGATCTACTAATCATATTTCTGCAAATTTTATATCCCTGACCCTTGTAAAGGGATTGCAGTGAAGGCGTTTTTTAAGCTGCATTTTAATATGTCAATATGAAAGCTCAAAATTATTTAAAGCTTCTTAAATAGGATTATATTTGATTTCTTATGGGAATTGTGGGGGATAGTCTAGTAAAGATGTTCTGTCCTGCTGAGGTTTTATTACATTAAAGAAACAGCATCCTTTTTAGTAGCAAAAACTTTTAACTGTTCTATGATGAAAATGGAAATTATTCAGTCCAAGAAGTACCAGAAGTTGGTAATTTGTTGCAATTATCGCAGCCTTGTGTCTTCCTGTGGGAGGTCTGAGCACTGCAAACAAGGAGGGGTTGCCTGACTGTAACACATTGCTTGCCAATCTCTGATATCAGATTGTTTGGCTCTGGAAGTCACTGTGAACGTATTGACTAACACATATACAACAAATACCAATTCCCTTGAATTAACGTGTGCAACCCTCAATGCAGCCAACAGATACGTATCAGAGGGTCAACTTTTGGCCCCCACGACTGAGTTCTACGCCAATGGAAGTCTGCTTTGGACTGTACCCACGACCTAGTAACATTGCCTCCACAGAAAGGCATTGAGCCAAATCCTGGTCTCCGTTACACTTTTCAGTTCCCTTGACATCGCTCTTGTTGCATGGATCTTGCGGAGACCATGAGGTCCACTGTGTTCTACTGAGCCCCAGGTGATTTATAAGGAAGGACCAAAAGTGCAAAATATGCATAGCACGGCTAAAGCAGGGGACAGGTTACATAAGTGTCTGCAGGGTGTGAACACCAAGGACTTAATTCTCCCCTGACTCATTGAGCTCACAGTGGATGTAAATCTCGACAAAATTTGGCCTCAGTGTTCTAGAAGGATTCTATAAAGTGGTACCAGTGAGGTTCATGAGGAGTTGCGAAGTAGGTAAGTATTACCCCCATCTTGCAAACCAATAGGGACTAAATCACTTTAGACTCTTGAAATTTCCACCCAAGGTGTCTATGTTGCTTTAGGAGTCATGCATGTGAGGAGCATGAATTTAGGTGTCCCTGTTTAGAGATGGGCTCAAGTGAAAGCCCTGGATCTGAACACCCCTCAAACTTTGGAAAGTTCAGATCTGAACTTCACAGCTCAGACCCACTACTATCCACACCCACTTTTGCTCTGACCAGGTGCCCCCTTTTCTTCCTGCCTAGCAGCCTTGCATAATATGTACAGTCCAATCTATCTGCCTTGTCTTGCTTGTGTGCTAGCTCTGGGGCAGAATTGCTCTGGTGTGCACTTCATCAACTATACCACCCTTACAGAGACTAGATTTGCTTTTTTGGCCCTGTACATTGGCACAAGAGCATATTTGGCCTAAAGTCAAGAGCAGATTTAGTAGCAGAGGCAAACTTATTTTCAATATTTCCTTTTGATCTAAATTAAACACTTAAGAACTTCCAATTTGCAGGTGTGTACCTGATAGACACAATGCCATCTTAGCGGAATCAGCAGAAAGAGCAAAACTGAGCCAGATGTTGTTGACTTATCAGTGATAAAATAATTCATATTGTAGACAGAAAGATAAATGTATAAATCTGATGAAGAGCTCAGAATCCATTAAGGAACCCCCACAAATCTCCAGGGTTACCTGACACCATGAACAGACTGGAGCATACCAAACTTGGAATTTCATTCCCTAGCAAATCGCCTCTTTCCTTGTTATATGGAAAACCGATTTTCTGTTTGTGGGATTCTGGTGTCAGAATTGTCCACCTAGCAGATATTGTATTCAAAGTATTCTCAGTCAAGAAACAGTGCAATAAGCATTTACAAATTACCAGAAGTTGGGAGCAAAATGTAGCTGTTAGGTGAAAACTAAAAGGCTGGTAAATACTCCCATGAAGAAGAATGAAAATAGTGTGTGCGTAAATACTTTCATATCTGGCTGGCCCTTTAAAACCAAAAAGATAGAGTTCATTTGCATTTAGATCTCTTTGGCTCCCTCTTTTCATCTAAAGACAAATCCTCACAAAGGCTGCTTAATTAGACCAAATTAGATTTCCACCTAGTGGCTTGTCATTCATTAGGAAATGCTGTTCTTTTTCTCTAGTTTGGTAATTATAAGCTGGTCTATACCAGCCTCACAGTATTCGCTTCAGACTTGAAGTATGACTAGCATTCATGATTTGTGCAGAAGAGAAGAAAATTATTCAGTTCCACCAAGTCCGCCCATTTGACAAGTTGGATAAAGATCATCACTGGAGTCTTTTATATAATAGGGAAGCCTCTTTCTTAAGTCTTTAATAATTACTTGTAGTATCATATCTCATGGTAATTTTCAAGACTAAAAACTAAGTACAAACAGTTCTTGCATGTACCAGCATCTCGCATGGTCTAGCTCCTGTACCAGATAGTGGATTTCTTTCCCTTGGAGATGCACTCTCAGTCCATCTAAGAAAACTCCCATTCAATCTTTTATTGTTATTTGTATTACAGTAGTGCTCAGAGGCACCAGTGAAGGTAAGGGCGCTAGGCACTGTATATATGCATAGTAAGGGCCACTCCTTGCCCTGAAGAATTTACAACTAAATAGACAAGACAGACAAAAAGGTGTGGGAAGGGGAAGTATTATCATCCTCACGATTACAGGTGGGGCACCGGGACAAGTCCTTTATCTCTCTCTGTGAAATCCTGGCCCCAGTGAAGTTGATAACAAAACTCCCGTTATCTTCAGCTGAGTCAGGATTTCAACCTCCGTGCCTAAGGACATGCAGGCAGTATGATGCAGAGCAGAGGATTGAACCCAGCTTTTCTGAGCCCCACTCCAACGACTTAACCACAGGAACATCCTACTTTTTTACCCTCTGGTTAACATATCAACCATATTTTTGGAGTGGGTAGCTCATAACTAAACGTCTCGACAATGCTGAAAAACCCAGCAAAGTCAGTCACCTGTTGACTAGTTTGTATCCTGTCTCAGGGCTCTATTGGGAAATTTTACTTGCTTATTCAAAGGGAGGCTTGTGAGCCACAGTATTTTTCCTTTCAGAAAGAGCAACTGAAATAAGTTTCCAACTGAGCTTCTTCAATACTCTACAGCAGCTAAGAGAGAGCATTGCTTTCTAATTGTAGACCTCTTTGATCACATATTAAGGCCCTGTGCCCCAACTCTGCTATATCAAATGGTCAGTTGCCATGTTATTAAATTCACTTTACAGCTGTCATCTGAGAGCATAGTAGGATGAGCTGTAGCATAAAGCACATCACCATAAAGAGGGATTTTTGTTTCAGACAAATAGTTCTGACTGTGCTTCTGCCCAACCTGGTTAAATGTGGACTTTACTGTACAAGGAGCCAGCGTTGCATTTCTCGGTCACTGTCCCAGCTTGGAGATTATTCCTTCATGAGTTGGGGCAAGTGTTCTCTTTCTCTGTGCCCCCTCACTTGGCCACCAATTTTAAAATCCGCCCTAAAAGTTAATGCAACCTGAGTGTCCCAGTTTTTTAAACCGAATCAGTTATTTTTCAGCACGGTCAATCCACTCGGGTGTCTGGTGATTGCACATTTGGAGTGACTCAGCATCATCTTAAATGTTGATGTTTTGCCAGCACACAATCCTTAGAGTGAGGCAGAGACCCTTCGCTCAGTGGAGGCCGGTGACATCTGACTCTGTAGGCAAAATTGAGGCACGAAAGCCAGTTTAGAGCAGTGAGTAAAGACCATGCCAGAGAGCAGATGATGCCCATCCTGCTTACCCTCACCAGCCTCTGCTACTTTCGTTTCTTAAACAGCAGCTTAAACAGGGAAAATCTTTCAAATGAAAGAACGACACTTAGCACTTCAGTAGCACTTTCAAGTTCTATACACATCAGTTAAACCTTGCAACCCCCACCTGTGAAGTTGCTAAATATTATTCTTACTTTACCAATGGGGAAATTAAGGCACAGGGGCTACGTGTCTCACCTTTGATGGTTACAGGAGGCATTTCGATCAGACCCGGTACTCAAAAGTGGCTGATTCCCAGTCCAGGACTTATACCACTAGTGCTCCGCCTGTGGCTAGCAACCATAACATGACACTGCAATAACAATTAAAAAAGCCAATCACTTTATAATGAAATATGTCAGAGTACAAGTCATTGGAGCCAATGTTTTCTTCTGGTCTATGGTATGGAAGAGCCAGGAATTAGCACATTAATCATGTTCACTTTCATTTTACATGGAGGGATTTTTAATGAATCTATAAAGAAATGAAAAACAGACACACACAGAATGATCCCTGCACCCCTTCAAAACTTAAAACAGTTCAGTAATTTTGATTTCTATTTTTGAAGCACTCCTATCACTGTTTTATTTTCTCAAGATTCATTCCAAACTTGCTAACTCCACTGTCCAGTATATTCAACCCTTTACTGATCATCTGGCCAAATGAGCGTGTCACAGATCTGCTAAATATTTATTATTTCATCCCATTTTTATATCTAAAATATCACCTGTACAACAGGAGCTTGGGGATATGGCACCAAATGGGGCCCTAGTCTCTCCTCTGCCACTGACTCGCAGGGTGACCTTGAACAAGTTACTTTTCTCTGGCACAGCACCCCCATCTGTACAATAGGGGTTATGATGCCCACCAATCTTTGTAAGTCACTTGGAGATCTAAATTTCTTTTTACTCGTTTTCAGTGCTACAAAAGCATCATGCCATCCTTTTGGATACAGCATAAGCTGAATTCTTATCACAGTCCCATCCCCCATGCAACCCAATGAAGTCAATTGCAACAATACAATGGCAAGATTTAGCACAAAACGTATTGATGTTAGGGCAAATTGTTACAGTATAGAAACACTATTGAAATCTAATGAGCAATAACTCTTCCCCCCGCCCCATACTTTGTAAACTAGGGGCCAGATTCTGTCCCTCACTATAGCAGCACAAAAGGACTGGAAAGGCCTTCTGGGGAATTTCCCCCAGAACCAGGCCAGTGTAGGTAGCCCAACCCATGCAGCCCCTGGCACAGAACTACACTGATGGGAGGAGAAATGGTCAGAGTGCTTTGCACTACAGGTATTTTGGACTGAAGAGCAGCCCATTGGCAGCTGTGGGGATAGTCCCTGCGGCTGCTCCAACTTACATTGGGTGCCATGCTGACCTCTACAATAGCCCGGAACTTCAGGAGGGACAAAGGTGGCAGAAAGCCACCCCCCCACCCCAGCCTGACCCATGTTTTTGTGCTGCATCTTCAAATTCATCCCTAGAGTAACTTCAGTGAAAAGAGAGGAGTTACACAAGGGTGAATTTGGCCCAGTGTCTGAGAAAAACAGATTATTCTCAGATACTGTAATACTTGTATCTAAAACTCCTCACCCTAACCCCTGTTGTATTAATCTAGATCGGGGTGGGCAAACTACAGCCCGGGAGCCGCATCCGACTCTCGAGCTCATGCCGTGACTCTGCGCCACTCCCGGAAGCAGCAGCATGTCTCCCGCTCCGGCTCCTATGTGTAGAGGCAGCCAAGGGGCTCCGCACACTTCCCCCGCCCCAAGCACCACCCCCACAGCTCCCATTGGCCAGGAACCACAGCCGATGGGAGATGCAGGGGCGGCACCTGTGGACAGGGCAGCACACAGAGCTGCCTGTCCATGCTTCCTCATAGGAGCTGGAGGGGGGACATGCTGCTGCTTTCAGGAGCTGCTTGAGGTAAGCGCTGCCTGGAGCCTGCACCCCTTACCTCCTCCAGCACCCCAACCCACTTCCCCAGCCCTGATCCCCCTCCCACCCTCTGAACCCCTCAGTCCCATACTCCTGCACTCCAGAGCCCACACTATCAGCCAGAGCCCTCACCCCCCGACCCGCACCCCAACCCCCTGCTTCAGCCTGGAGCCCCCTCCCACACACTGAACTCCTCATTTCTGGCTCCACCCGAGAGCCTGCACCCCCAGCCAGAGCCCCAACCCCCAACCCCAATTTTGTGAGCATTCATGGCCCACCATACAATTTCCATGCCCAGATATGGCTCTCAGACCAAAAAGTTTGCCCAACCCCTACTATAGAACGACGGATGCATCCTGGCCCAGAGGAGCATTTAGTAATCTTTTCTTAAATTAAGAAAAAAAGGGAGAGAAATTAAATACAAAAAATTCTTACCTTGTGTAAGATGAAGATTATGGTTTTGAGCACTCAGAAGTCAGGAAGTGCAAAAATTAGGATTTGCACATTATTGGATTAGAAGCTATTCCATTGCGTGCAATAGCTTTATCTATAATATGTGCAATGTGGGTGAGTTTAAGCTTATTATGAGAATATTAGCCATTGCATTTTTTTATTCTGAATATGTAACACTTATGCACGTGAGTCACTTTATTCACCAGAGTAGTTTAATTGAATTCACTGGACTACTCATGTAAGTAGCTTTATTGACATGTGTAAATGCAAGGTTGGGTCCCTAACGTGCTGTCTTTGATGTTGAGTGTAAGTAGGTTTCTGCATTTAACATTAATTTGACATTGTATTGTGTCTAATGTACCAACATACAAAGCTCATTCTCCAACTGGCATCATATTATGATTAACAGGTTCATAGACATTATATCATGTCCAAGCAGTCCTTTTCAGATGGGATGCAACACCCATTGATATACAGTCCCGTACAGTTACACTCTTTCTGACTTACTTCTGTGGCAGTAATCTGTGGTCTGGTGATCTGACCACAAGACTGAGCCAGGAACCAATAAATTCTATTTCCTGCTATGTTCCTGATTTCCTCTGCAGTCTTGCACAAGATAATGAGCTTCTCGGTCTCTCTTTCCCCAACTGTAATATAGGGATTATTACTTAAGGACGTGTTGTGGGGATTAATAAATTAGGGTCAAATTTTGTGGGCTTTCAGCAAGCAAAACTCCCATTGAATTCGACCTTTCGTGTTTATGAAAAGCTTTGAGGATGGTAAGCGCTGAGTGTTATTACTCCTCCACTCAAGAAAGGAAGTTATATGGAGCAAACTCCTTGTAACTAGCTGCCAGGTAGCATTTCTCCAGAGCTAACAAAGCTGGAGCTGTCTTTAGAAAACAGCATCCACATTTTACTAATCATTTTTGGGCAGGAAGGGAGCAAACAAGTTCCCCCCACCCTCCCTTTTTTTTAAGCTCATCAAATTTGCCTCCTTCAAAACACCAAACATTCCTGTTCTCATATACCTAAACCTGATGTTGAGTTACTGTCCCCCTGAGGCTCTCAGTAGCTCGGATCTGATGTATCCCTGCACTTTGTAGCTCACCGCCTTCTTAGAGTGTAATCAAACATCAAGCTAAGTAGCAAATAAATCTCCCGATCTCATAAGCTGCACAGCAAGATCATGTAAATGCAAATGAGGGGCTTGATTTCAAGCTGTCACGGGGGGAAGGGAGGGAAAATGCTGGGCCATGTCACTGCAATCACTTCACTCTGTAAGCGCAGTAAATCAGCAGTAATAATGGTAATGGCAGCGTGATGGGAGGCTTTACTGTACAAGGGGGTGTAATGAAAAGTGGAACAGAAGGTAGGGAAAGAAACAGGATCATATGAATTGAAAAGGCACAGGCATGGGGTTTGCAGGCAACCAAAGACCATAGAATCATCTAGGAAGGAGCTGGGTATGCCCAGCTGAATAAAAGCACAGGGAGAATTCATGAATTTCCAGAGCACCCCCTCCCAGTGAAGAGCTGTGCTAGATACAGGGATTAAAAATACATGCCTCCCTCTCTCTGTGTAGCTCTCTTTGCAGGCTTTTTCTATCTTTCTATACCTCTCACATTCTAAATCTCCCTAGATGAGTGAACGTAGGGGGTTGATAAGCTATAAGTATATATGAAATGGGAGGTGCACAAAGTATTTGCAACAAAATAGGAAATGCTTGAAATGTTTGCATTTTGGTGAAAATGTGAAATCCGTCCCATTTCCACAATGAAACAGGCCCACTTCCAAGCAGATTGCTTTTCTTTGCCCCCGAGTGAGATCTGGCGATCGCCTTGTGCTGTATATGGCTTATGACATGTAGCTGAGCAGTTCTGATTCTATCCAGCAGAGGGCAGTAGGGCACATACACAATCTATTTCCAAAATAAACCAACCCCCCCCAGCACAAACCCTATTTAAGAGTCTGATTAACCAAAAAACAAACAAAATGGACAAGCGTACTCAGATTTAAATGGAATTCATCGTTTTTATAGGCAATAGAACATTTACCACCCTTCTAAATGCATCCTCAATGAATATATGGAAAGAGTTAGTTACGGCCTGGGTCTCAAGGTGACATCTCTCTCACTCTCATCCCTGGAAGGATGTGATCTCTGCAGGATGATTAAATGTATTGGGAATGCTTCAGGGGGGAAAAAAACAGGGTCGTCTTTTCTGAATGGGCTGATTTAAGATGCCTGATTTTCCTTGCTAACATCATAAAGGGAAAAAACTTGCAGAAGGTACCAAGAGAAAATTAGGACCGCCTGGGATGCAGAGTGAGATGGTTTTAATTAGAGTGGAGAGGTGGGAAATAAGGCAGAGAGATGACATCTTAATGAGGTTTAATGAAGTTGTCTGCTGATGGGGACAGCTGTCAGACAGATCTGTATTCCAGCCAAGCAGCTTTGTGACAGGCTAAACCTGAAAGGAGGCAATGCTGGTGGGGTGGGGGAAGAGACAGGAGGCTTTGCATCCACTTTGGGTGCCTCTCTGAAGCATTTAGTAATGCAGCACATCTAATCACTTGATGACAAACAACTTAAACTGACTGATAAAGTTATAATAGTTTTTTGCTAATTCATGAACTAGGCAAACTTTAATCCTTAATGACTGTTACAAAGATTGCCTTCCTTCTATAGCCAATAAGGAGACTTCCTTACACAAGTGAGCAGTTGGGTGGAAGGACGTATATGACCAAGTTCTGGGAGGTGTTCAGAACCTCCCAGTTTCACTGATTTCAGTGGCAGTCATGGGTTCTCTCAGGGTTTGGCCTATTGGGCCAGATTCTTTGTTGCCCTGCATCTTGTGTAGTCACTTATACCATGGGGCTGTAAAATGCAACCAGATGCGACTATGCACTCACTGAGCAGTGGTGTAAATGACTGCACAACATGCACAAGAGAGAATCAGGCCTCTTGACTATGAAATAAATGAGCTCTGTTTGTGGAAAAATTCAAATCCTATGAGGTCCCCCATGCTAAAAATCTCACCTAAACTTTTTCAAACAGATTTGCAAGAGTGTTACAGGCCTCTGCCTTTGCTGGGATTTCTATGGGGTTTCTCCCCCACAACACATCTCCTTCATTTTAATAACTAATTTCTGACGCCAAATCATCATTTTCTGTGGTATCAGGAGAGGATCCCAGGGAAAAGCCTGAGCTCATATATTTGAAAAATGCTATAAAACCACAATTTGCCTTTTATGTCAAATTTTTCCTGCTCAGGAGGAGGCTGTTTATTGGTTCTGGGTTATATGTAATTGCATGGAGGTGGCATCATGTACAGACTCCCTGCAGACCCTTTGAATAGGCAGTCTCTGGAACCAGGATGTGCATTATTAAACCTTGCAGTAATCTGCAGTATCTAATGCGGCATCTCTCTATAGCTGCTATTAATCTGGAGTTCTTTAAAAAAAGGTAGACACATTGCTTTTGTGGAGACATTTTCAAGGATTACAAAATGGGAAATGACGGCCTAGGAAGGAGTATTGCAGAAAGGGATCTGGGGGTCATAGCGGACCACAAGTTAAATATGAGTCAACAGTGTAACACTGTTGCAAAAAAAGTAAACATCATTCTGGAATGTATTAGCAGGAGTGTTGTAAGCAAGACACGAGAAGTCATTCTTCCGCTCTACTCCGCACTGATTAGGCCTCAGCTGGAGTATTGTGTCCAGTTCTGGGCGCCACATTTCAGGAAAGATGTGGACAAATTGGAGAGAGTCCAGGGAAGAGCAACAAAAAAATATTAAAGGACTAGAAAACATGACCTATGAGAGAAGATTGAAAAAATTGGGTTTGTTTAGTCTAGAGAAAAGAAGACTCAGAGGGGACATGATAACAGTTTTCAAGAACATAAAAAGTTGTTACAAGGAGGAGGAAGAAAAATTGTTCTTCTTAACTGCTGAGGATAGGACAAGAAGCAATGGGCTTAAATTGCAGCAAGGGCTGTTTAGGTTGGACATTAGGAAAAACTTCTTAACTGAAGTCAGAGTGGTTAAGCACTGGAATAAATTGCCTAGGGAGGTTGTGGAATCTCCAACATTGGAGATTTTTAAGAGCAGGTTGGACAAACACCTGTCATAATACTTGAGTGCAGGGGACTAGACTAAATGACCTCCTGATGTCCCTTCCAGTCCTATGATTCTATAATAGCAAGGACAATTGGTACGAGCTCCAGCCTTATTCATTGCTAATATTTCCCCCTCCCTCCATTCACTAACTTCTCACTAGTCCTGGTCATTTACTAGAAATATACCTAAAATCACTAACATATGGAACAATAGATAAAGGGGAGGCTTATCTTGCAGTTAAAGCTCAAGGCTGGGTAACAGAAAACTTGGGTTCTATTCCCCACCCTGCAACTGATGCACTGAGTGAACTTGGGCAAGTCATTTCACCTCTTGGTGCTTTAGTTTCTCCCATCTGTAAAACAGGAATAATGCTACTCGTGGCTCAGTGTAGCAGGATTTCTCTAGTGGCCTCCATGTCTCTGAACCTAAACTTTCATTTTAAAAAATGGATTCTAGTCCTTCCATTTGTAATGATTTTGTTCTGAATAAGAATGGATGCAGGGCTGAGTCGGTTTGCAGAATGAAATAATACTCTAATGGCAAAATCCTACCTCCTCCATGGGCACAGGACACTCTAAATCAGGGGTGTCAAACTCATCCACATGGCAGGCCTGAGCCAATAACCTGCCACTGGGTGCGGGCCACATTCAGCAAAGGTTGTTAAAATAGAGATTAAAAATAAACCACAGCAGTAATGACTTACGTTTGTTTTAGATTTTAGTGACTGCTGCTCCCCAATAAAAACATAATGGCCACTTGTCACAAGCTGAATAAAGAAGTGAAGAAAGGGAAGGGTAGACCAAAGGGTGGGGGTTTTTTTTATTATTATTTTCATTTAAAGGGGCGTCTGCTGGTCTAGTGGCCACAGTCAGCATTCATCTTTTGACTTATGTAAAGTTTCCTTTTTTCTTTTTTTTTTGGACTTGCCAGGTTGGGGGTGGGTCCCCTCTCCAGCCTGCAGGTAAGCACTCTTCTGTGCCATTTCCCCTTGTCTGGACACATACCAGCTTCCACCAGTCTTATGCCTCTCAGGGCCTCAAATGCGAACACGTGGTTTGACACATGTACTCGAGGTTTTGCTGGATTGCTGTGCCGGAGTCTGAACTACAGAGGCGTGATTTGTAGAGCACACCAGTGTGTTGTACTCTAACTCCCACATGCAGACCCTCCTGCCGCACACTACATGTTCCTTAATGCAAGCTGACGTAGCCCTGTTTGGAACAGGACTATATCAGTGCATGCTGGCAGGGTCTAAATGGCGGGAGTTAGAATGCAACACACTGGTGCGCTCTACAAATCACAACCCTGTAGTGCATTCTCTGGAGCTGTGTAGACAAGCCCGAAAATTCATAGGAAGTCTGCAGGCCAGATTAAACCGTGCTGCGGGCCGGATGCAACCCACAGGTTTGACACGCCTGCTCTCAATGCATCACAGCCCTTCTTGTTCCACTGAGCGGGAGAGAGGCTGCACAGAAGGATGGGTTTGGTGGCATGCCGCAAGGTATCTGCCACTGCACCAACCCAAGGGCTAAATCCTTCTCACAAGGGTGCAAAGCAGCTACTGAACTATTGTAAGAGCACTGGAGCCTCTATGCAGCTGCTGCTCACCAAGGTGTCAGGTTAGAGTGGGGATGGTTTTATTGCCCTCCCAAAGAATTCTTTCCTCCTGTTGCTTCAGGCTTTGCAGATAGAGCAGCGGTTGGGCCAGAGAGATACGAATTGCCTACTATATCTCAAAAGGGTGTTGATCCTAGAATGTAACAACAGTCATTTAAATATCACTAAAAGAACAGGAGGACTTGTGGCACCTTAGAGACTAACAAATTTATTTGAGCATAAGCTTTCGTGGGATATAACCCACTTCATCAGATGCATGGAGTGGAAAATACAGTAGGCAGGTATAAATATACAGCGCATGAAAAGACGGGAGTTGCCTTACCAAGTGGGGGGGTTAGTGCTAATGAGGCCAATTCAGTTAGGGTGGATGTGGCCCATTCCCAGCAGTTGACAAGAAGGGGTATCAACAGAGGGAAAATTATTTTTTGTAGTGATCCAGTCACATTTATGCCCAGATAAATTTGTTAGTCTCTACGGTACCACAAGGACTTTGCGTTGTTTTCACTTGGTAGTGACCACTCACATCCTGAGGCCATAGTACTGCCTCCACCAAAGTGTTACTTCCTGTGTATAGGTTACAGCATCAGAAATAATGATTAAAAGCTCAGTTCAGTTCCTGTAGAAGTCAGGTGAAGATCTTTGACAGCACAGTCATAGTGTTGCCATTTGGTGCACCCGCAGTTAGGCAGACATTAGATAAGAGCCAATGTGTAACTGATTCTGTAAAATGTTTGCTTTTAAAGTAATCTAATACCTAGTTTATTAGCTGATTTTTGTTTGAGCTCTGCAAGACTGAAGGCCTCACTAGTCCTTGAAACATAACAGTTTTGAAATGTGCTGTAATAACTCCTGCATATCTTCATAAACTGCAATTTTATAATCTGCATGAATTGTGTTTATACTTCCATTGCAAAAAGTTTTGTCCCATCTGACAATAAAGGAAACAATTAGCCAGAAGTTCTGCTACCTTTTCACTGAAGAGACTTGTTAAGTGGTAGTATTATATCTCAATGCTTCCTTCTTTATAGATCTCTCAAGCATAAGGATAGGCTTTGACATTGATGATGTCACATGCTATCGTGTGAACTTTTTTCAAACTCCTAGTTATTAGAAAGCTTAGCCCATCAGATTTCACATCCATTCACTTCATGTCCATTAGATTTTGCATCCAGTGGTGGACACATGTTGTCTGTTTAATTTTATATATATATATATATACACACACACACACACACACACATATATATATATATATATATTTCAACTGCTGGCCACTCACTGTCTCACTGCTGATGATTTTGAAACATCCACATGTGACTAGAGCTGAGAATTTCCACACCCATCCCACCAACCTGACCCTATGATACCCTATCACTTATAATACGACCTGGCAATTTCATATTTATACCTTCTCTAGACTGAAAAATATCCCATCCCAAGCCCCACAGAAAGAACAAGGTCCACTGCAGAGGGTTTGGGAGCTCATTGCGTAACCTTGCTCCAGCCATCCGAGAGCAGAACCTCACTAGACATAAGCTTTCGGGCAGCCGGTCATGACCCCTTTGCCCCCTTCCTTTCAAAAGCCAATAAGGTTTCAAGACACACAAATCTCAGAGTGACTTCACCATGGAGATCATGGTCCAAATATAAAGGAGGGAAGTGAGGTCAGTTAATCCCACAGATTCCACAAAGCTGGGACACACAGAGGAGAGCAAAAGGGGGTTAATTTTAAAACTAAATAAAAACAAAGTGTTGGGTTCATGCTCTCTCTTTTCTGAACTGCGAACACTGTCACTAATATTTTTTGTTTTCTTCTCCCCTTTGGTTGCTTAGATTTGGCTTCTCAGAGATTATTGATCATTCCCAGGCAGGAGTGAGAACATGACAGACTCTTCTGGGGTTAGTTCCAAATTTCAAAAGGGATGCACAACTTGTAAATGAAAGACACAAATGGAGCTGAAAGAAATTTAAGGACTTTTAGACACTGCAAAGGTATAATCTTCAGAAGTAGCCCTCCAATAACCTTGTTCAAACAGATGGATCTTCTCAGAGTTAACCAAGCAGATCTGAACATACACTATGTTAATAGTTCAAATCCATGTATTCTTAAGCAAGTCTCGCCCCACTTTTCCAGTAACTCTAGGTTGGTTTATAATTTTGGGAAAAACCCATAAAAATATCACAGCTTTGACTCAAAACCTGGTGAACCTTGATGGTTTTGACTGAGTTTTGTTTTGAGATTTGTAGTTCATTTGAATTTGGGACAGGGGGATTCAAACACACATAGATCAAAACAACCTAAAGCAAATGTTGGCACAAACCCCTGTAGACAAACCTGCTGAGTAATGTTTTTCTCTGACAAAATGTAAGAATGGTCAGTTTGCTTCCCCCATCCCTGTCATTTCCATCCACCAGTCCAAACTGGAAGAGAGGGGTTGAATGTAATGAAGGACCTGGAGAGTCTAGGTAATTTTCATGAACAAGGGCTGAAGAAAACCCCTTATTATTCTGCAATACAGAATAATGTTGCATAGATGAAAAATTAAAGTGTGAAAATAAGAAGCCTTTCCATGTGCAGAAGTTCTGCTCCTGCCTCCTTCAACAAAACAAGAGCATCTCCTTCTGAAGGTGCCGTTTTTATAGTGTCACTTTTCAGTCAGTAGCCACACTTCAAGGGACCTATCTGTGACATACTATACCTTGGGGGAGTGGCTTGTAACCCCCATATTCCTCATCTGTATATAATTGTATATATACACACACACACCTGTATATAACTGTATATATATTGCAGATAAAGCACGCCATGGGAGGTATCAGGGGAAAGGTTATAATCAGCTGAAAGTCACTGTTCTATCTAAATATGTACATCTTTAGTGCATATGAAGTTATGAGAATTGTGTTGTATGGTGGTCACTAAAACATGCTGTAAATTGGGGAATCAGCCAGATATTAGCTCCCCAGAGACAAGAGCAAGGAGAGTAACCAATGTCCGGGCAGGGTGTCAAACAACCATCAACAGCCATTGTCCAGCAAGGGAGCTACAATTCAATGACTTACCTGCATAGGGCCACACCAGGGGAATTGATTAACCTTGCCTGGGGACTCAGCAATGCCCACCAAACATTCATGGACTTGTGTTCTCAAGCATATGGGCTAAGGGTATAAAACAGAACAGAGGGGGCCCATGCTTCGCCTTGCTCCTGCCCCCACCTATGCTGCAAGCAACAAAGACACTCAGAAGACTCTGTTTAAGGGACAAACCTGTATATTATGAATTGCAATATCCAGTGGGGTGAGAAAAACTGCTTAATCTAGATGTTGCCCAGTTTAATAGGGTTGAGAGTTTAGACTGCGTGCTTATATATTTTATTTTATTTTGGTAACTAACTTTTTGCCCCTTATAATCACTTAAAATCTATCTTTTGTAGTCAATACATTTGTTTTACTGTTTATCTTTACCAGTGAGTTTGCCTGAAGCGTGTGGTAAATCTGCTCAGATTTGCAAAGACTAGTGTATATTCACTTTCCATTGATGAAGTGGTGAACCAATTAATAAATCTGCATTGCTCATCTTGAGCAGTGCAAAATGGTATATTCCTGAGGTACAGTGCTGGGAGCGGGGGGATTTGGCTGGTGCCTTGCTCTATGAGATTCATGAGTGGCTCTGGGAGCATTCATGTAAACTAGCCTGGTGTGAGGCTCCACATGTTGTTGTACTGAGTGATCACAGTGCCTGGAGGGGTTTGCTGCTGGTCACTAGCAAGGCACTGTGAGATAGCCCAGGCTAGCAAGTTAAGGGGGCACAGCAGTCCCACAGTCCCAAGCTGCGCCCCCGAGATCCCGTCACACTGTCTACACTAGGAAATGACCCACTGCTGAAAATTATTGTCACCAACAGGCTCTCCTAGCCCAGCCCCATCTGCAGATGACAACAATTTAGCTGCTGATGTAGATGGGACAGACCTGTTTCCATACCATTCCTGAGAGTGTAATAAGTCTCGTTAAGACCAGTCAAGCTCCACCTTTGTTAGCAACGTGAAGAAAAGGTTCCAAGCCGGCGGTGCCATTTTAAAAACTGTGTTGCCTAACTCTCCTCAGAGTAAGTCGAATTGACATGGCGCTTAAAATGACACCAGCAACGCAGCTATGCTAGAACTCCCAGCATTGCCTACACTAGTGGAACCAAACTAGTGTTAGCAACATGGGGAACTTTTTGAGACGTTTCCCTAGTGTAAACAGGGCCTAACTGTCCAAGCTTTTATTACAAATCCCTATTTTCAGGGAGTTTAACGTGTTAAGCGAAATCTTTACTTTTCTCACCCTCTTACTCCCAAACCTTTCCCTTGCAGGCGGAAGTCGGAAAACCTCGGAGAAGCTGCTACACTCTTCCAGGCTATGACTTTGCATATGGGTTATACCTTCATGGGGCTGACGGAGGAGTACCTGAAGGTATGACAATGCAAGTAAAGATTAGCGATGCCATTAGAGGCTATTAAAAGGTTCCCCCCACGTGGATGGCACCAAACGACTGGCAGGTTAGAGTGTAACAACATGCCTTGTACCTATTAAAGTCTTAATAGCAATGGAGGAGTGCAGGGGAGAAAACACTCTCACTGAGCTGAAGCGGGAGAGTAAGAACTCTAGCATTTTACCTGCTCACATGAACACCATCTGTGGCATTTGGTAACTGTTGTGTGCAAGAGTCCCTGGCCTTGTCTATATTTGGGATTCAACCATCAATGGCCAGCAGCAGGCGTAGCTGCACCAGTGCAAGCCCAAAAAGCGTAGACCAGAAAAGTTGTAACATGCTCCAGATGAGCTTACTCCTGTTTGAAATCAGTGTAAGGTCAGCTGGTGCAAGTCGCAGCTTTCCTTTTCTACACTCGGGGCTCGTATTAGTGCAGCTACACCAGTGGCCAGGCTACAATAGTTGAATCATGTCTAATTCCAAATATCAACAAGGCCTTTGCTTTTACCAAATATCAACAAGGCCTTTGCTTTGCTTTTGCTGTACCCAATTGCTAAGCCCGGTACTCAAACACACAAAAAATCCTGCTTCACATAAATAGGGTAGAATATATGAAAATAACCATGTGCTTCAATCAAGACCAAGTCAGATTGTTGTGACCCTTCTGTCCTGTAGCAGAGGCCATCATAAGAGTATACAAAGTTTTTCTAAGAAAATGCACAGCTACTCACAAACTCAAGGTCTGTCACAGTTCCTTACAACTTTTGAAGCTGACCCACCTTTACAGAAACTTTTGCTCATGTATGTGAAAACTGAGCAGAGACGGGCCCAAATCCAAGCAAAGATGTGCATGAATTGGCCCACTTTCATGAGCAGAGCTGGCTTTTGCATTGGACACCTGTGAAAATTCACGTAACTTTCAGTGAGGAAAAAAATGGACGGCTTTGTCAAAATTGCTGAGCATTACAAATTGGAGGTGGGGAAATTGTGGGAAATAGGAACAATTTACTTGAGAAACTCTATGCTTAAGATTTGTGGATTTTCTTACTGGTCTCTGTTTGAACCACACTGATGTGAATGCAGTTTGAATTTCACTCTGAGTAGAGGACAAGCAAAAGGCCTATGCATCACTTAATTCTCACTGATGCAGTACATAGGCCTTGAGCTGGCCCTCTGCACCAGAACAAGATTCACCGAGGATGGGTTACTCAAAATGAAATTCTAGTAACTTTCTTTGTTCTGGCTCTTGTATTCCTTTCTGGCCTTAGCGATAGGCCATTGGCACTCGATGAAACCCAGGCCGCCTTCCCCAAGGGAGATGCCACGGAATTACATTGCCATGAACCGTGGAGCTGTTAAGGCTGGTTATGTCACAGCACGTGAATACAACCTGTACCGCCAGCTCAAGGACATCCGCTGCAATGAAGATAACGAGAGTCATTTTAAGAGAGCCCACCCAAGAGTACCTCCAGATATGACCTACGGAATTCCAGCACGGTAAGAGGGAGAAAACCCAGGCTTCTCTAAGGGCTAGATTCTCCACTCAGATCTGATCCTCATCTCTCTCTCTCCAAACAGTGACTTGAGGGAGGTTTGCTGTGAGCTGAATTGCTGTAGCACAGTACATAGGGCCTAATTCTCTATCACTCTGCAGCCATGTAACCATTTACACGAGTACAAAATACATATAAAATTCAGATTTGGTAGCATTTGGCATCCACTTTGCACTGATGTAAATGACAACATGAGGTGCTGAGCAATGGAGAATCTAACCCATAATCTCAAGAGCCTCAATTAGTTGGATTCAGTTATATGAGTTAAAGGATTAGTGCCAAATGTATTTTTTAAAGGGGCTTCAGTCGGGCCACTCATTTTGTGGATGCAATTTTGCACCAGCATTTAATTAGAGGCATAGCTAATTGCAGGCATGCAGGCTAGCATTAGATATCTAACTACCTGTTTTCTACTGGTGTAAATGATTACACAGGTGTAGGGCATTAGAGAATCAGGCCCTACATACTATATTCATGCATATGTGATGACCTCTATGTTTGGAGATATACATCCAAATAGATAGGTCATCAAATAGTCATTGTATATGCATGAGTAAAGAACATAGGGTCTGAATCTCCATTTCTCTGCACCTGTGTAACCATATATGTATATAAATATAATCAGGAATAAAACGTATACTCTTCAGAGGTTTAACAACAAAGCAAAATAACTCAGGGTCTCGGTTAAGAGGGCTGAGAGATTAGAAAGCTCAATTTGAAAGTCATCCAGGGAGGGAGACAAAGCAGCTGCAGACTGGGTCAGCCTCTACTAACATACAAATCATAACAGCCTATTGCAGAGGGTTTTAATTTATTGGGTTTTTTAATGAACAATAAAATCATGCAAACAATAATGTATGGAGCAGCACAGAATATTTGCTTTTCACATATGCCTCTTTATTTATTCATTTAGTACATGTATAGTCTTCTATTTAGTACCTTGAGTGGCTTGTTTTAAAATTTGTGGTTTGTCTTTGGTGACGGGGATGCTAATGGTTTTGGTCACAGTCTCTCCACTTGACTCCCAGATTATTATGCTACTAAGACTTAAAAATTCCTTTTTGTCTCCAAAGCAACTCTCCTACTCATGATTTTACCACAAGTCTGGCAATATGGGGTGTCACTTTTGTGACTTCTCCAAACAGTCTCCAATTCATTAGTATTTTTACTGCAATATCTTGGGGCAGCTGCAGCAGAGGTGAATGGAGAGGGATAAATACCTCCCTGCACTGTGACATGATGCTTCTGGTTGTTTCTGTCAGATCCAGACCTTAGAGCAGGAGTTTAATACCTGTATATTTGTCAGTAATTATAAGACTATGATCCATGTGTTCTCCGCTGCAAAAATACGGATGCAGACAAGAACTACGTGGCCCAGAAAGAGCTGTGGAGTCAGCATATTCTCCACCATGGGATAAGGGTGTATGGAGTGAGCAGCTGGATCACAAATGTGCAGAAAGCCAGAAATCTGCAGGACAGCAGACTCCCAACTCTAGGGATCCTGGCCAGCTGCATGCAGGGACCCTCCCTGTTTGCTTTCCCTGGACCCTGCTCATCTACATCAGCATGGCTAGGCCCAGGAATGCCTTAAAGCATAGGCCCAATAAGCTCATGTCTAAGGCCCCAGCTCCTTGAGTCATGTGATTACATCAGAATCTCATATTTCATTTAAAAAAGTAAACATCTAGCCCTCGTGGGTGCAAAGAAAACTTCAAAAACGTGACCTAAGTGTGACCAATGCAATAATTCCTGTCTGAGTCTGCAGATGGTCTGAAACAATAGCTCTGTCAGGTGCAAACTGGGCCCTGCCTCTCACTGGGGAGTTAACGCCGAGACCCACCAACTGGACCTCAGAGAGTTCTGAGTGTAGCAGGAGGAGATGAGTGCCGTGGGCCCCACCTCCCCAAGCAGACACATGCTGGTTGCAGGGGTAAATACTAAGGTGCCCCCCTGCTGCTACTCTTGCCTCTCCAGAGGGAAAGTGGACCTTTGTTGCTATCCCTGCAACCACTCCTGGGGGAGAGAAAGGGGCTTGTACCTCTGCTTCTACAGGAGGGGAGGGGACTACCTTGCCATTGCCACTCCGATTGTGGCACAGGGCCCCGATCACCTTATTCAGTCCCCAGCTGGGCCAGTAGCTGCGCTGCCATGAGCGGAGGAGCTGTCCATTGCACTTTGTGACACCTTCAAAAAGGTTTTGCGAAGCACACAGCAGGCATAAATGCTACCTTAACTTGCATCTGTTTTACTGTATGGGAGGGGGGGTGTAAAATTGGTGGGGGGTAAGCCCCACAGCTTCATGGGGCTCTTCCCTTTGCATCTTGACCAGGATAATTTCCCCTTCATCTTTTGTAGCGGGGAATTAGTCACCCACAAGGAAGAGTAGAAAGTATCCTGCTTAGCACCCTTTGACTTCAGCCCTGTCCTGCTGTGGACTTCTCCACAGTTCTCTCCCCTCTCACTTCCACTGGAGGGGTGGGAAGAGGGGAGCCTTTAAGAGCCAGTAAGAGTTTGTATCACAAGCATTCAGGTGCATCAAAAGGACCGCAAACACTTTCTGAACCTGGCTCAGAAATGCCTCTGTGGTTGTATGTTGTAGGTTTTTTGTGCTCTGCCAGGGGCTAGGCTAGACATTACTATCTAGCTTTTAAAATGAAATCTAATCACTAACAAAAGAAATAAATAGCAGCTACAAATTCAAGGGAAAAGACATGATGAGCAGTGGTGTGTATTTTACGTGATAGTAAATGGGCTTTGCATATGCAAATTGAATGGATTTTAAAATGGTATTTAATGACAATTTTCGTAGCAGACATTAACATTAATTGCATCAAAATGAAAATGCAGCATTAGCTTGCTGTTAGTAGCAAATGCCCCAGCTATAAAGCTTTATCTTTATCAGTACCAGCCCTTGCTGATGTGACAGGGCTGCTCTGCAAATTGCAGGCAAAAGGGCTTTTATGTTGCAAAAGTATCCCCTAACGCAGACCAAAATCAACATCAATTGTGCTTTATTTCTTCATAAACGGGAGGTTAAATGGCTGCCTGGGAGAGATCTAGGCCAGGTTCAAAAGTTTTACTGAAAATCCACAGACCCCACAGCATCAGGGAAAGAGGCACCAGTCTTTTAATTTAAAGTTATTGTAGCACATCTTGCTGGTTCTTTAATAGCCACCTTTTATGCAGGCTGATTGTATTTATCCCCTTACTTTAAAAGCAGGTTATAGACAAAATCAAATTACTAGGATTACTAGGATTATTAAGGAGTTGTTATGGGATATTTAACTCACTTCTCATAACTGGTGAGTTAAAGATACCACCAGCAAGGGCAAAAGTTATTGGGTCCAATTCTATCTCAATTTACATTAATTTCAGCAGGGCTACCGAAGTTGTAAATCAAGGTGGAATTTGGCCTGTCACTGATTTATTCTAGGTCTGGAGATTCTGTTTTAGCAGCCTCTGGGTTTAGTGGATTATGGCTTGGAAAACTATACTAGCCATGCTACATTGTATTTGTAATGTCTGTTAATGTTTATTTACAGACCCCAGTCAGAAGGCTTTAAGCAGATCCAAAATGCACAGGCTAGTTCATGCATGTTGGAGATTTCTGGGGCTTGCTATGTCAGGCAGCCAAAACTACACTTATTTTAAAAAGTCACTTAATTATTGGTACATTTAAATAATTTCCGTTTGCAGATTCAAAGCTCTTGCCCAATACATAGGACCCTACCAAATTCACAGTCCATTTTGGTCAATTTCATGGTCATAGGATTTTAAAAATCATAAATTTCATGATTTCAGCTATTTAAATCTGAAATTTCAGTGTTGTAATTGTAGGGATCCTGACCCAAAAAGGAGTTGGGGGGGGGGTGTCACATGGTTATTGAAGGTTTCAGAGTAGCAGCCGTGTTAGTCTGTATTCGCAAAAAGAAAAGGAGGACTTGTGGCACCTTAGAGACTAACCAATTTATTTGAGCATAAGCTTTCGTGAGCTACCGCTCACTTCATCGGATGCATAAAGTGGAAAGTACAGTGAGGAGATTTTATATACACACAGACCATGAAAAAATATACATTGTAAGGAGAGTGATCACTTAAGATGAGCTATTACCAGCAGGAGAGTGGGGTGGGGGGAGAGAAAACCTTTTGAAGTGATAATCAAGGTGGGCCATTTCCAGTAGGTTTCCAGGAGTTAACTAGAACATCTGAGGAAGAGTGGGGGGGGAGGGGGAGGAGGAGGAATAAACAAGGGGAAATAGAAAAGGAGGACTTGTGGCACCTTAGAGACTAACCAATTTATTAGAGCATAAGCTTTCGTGAGCTACAGCTCACTTCCTCAGATGCATATCGTGGAAACTGCAGCAGGCTTTATATATACACAGAGAATATGAAACAATACCTATTCCCACCCCACTGTCCTGCTGGTAATAGCTTATCTAAAGTGATTTCCAGCACAAATCCAGGTTTTCTCACCCTCCACCCCCCCACACAAATTCACTCTCCTGCTGGTGATAGCCCATCCAAAGTGACAACTCTTTACACAATGTGCATGACAATCAAGCTGGGCTATTTCCTGCATAAATCCAGGTTTCACTTAGTATAATGACTCAACCACTCCCAGTCTCTATTCAAGCCTAGGTTAATTGTATCCAATTTGCAAATGAATTCCAATTCAGCAGTCTCTCCTTGGAGTCTGTTTTCGAAGTTTTTTTGTTGAAGAATAGTCACTTTGAGATCAGAAAGCGAACGACCAGAGAGATTGAAGTGTCCTCCGACCGGTTTATGAATGTTATAATTCTTGACATCTGATTTGTGTCCACTTATTCTTTTACGTAGAGACTGTCCAGTTTGGCCAGTGCACATGGCAGAGGGGCATTGCATTGTAGGGGGTGTTGCAGTACTTCTGCCCTGCATTCTATGCAGCTGATGGCAGCAGCGCTGCCTTCAGAGCTGGGTGCCTGGAGAGCGGCAGCTGCAGGCTGGGAGCCCAGCTCTGAAGGCAGAGCCGCCGCCAGCAGCAGTGCAGAAGGAAGGATGGCCTGGTCTGGTGTTGCCACCTTTACTTCTGTGCTGCTGCCTGCAGAGCTGGGCCCTGAGTCAGCAGCTGCAGCCTGCCGCTCTCTGGCCACCCAGCTCTGAAGTCAGCACAGAAGTAAGGGTGGCAATACCACGACTCCCTTAAAATAACCTTTTGACACCCTCCCCCCCCCCCGGCAACTCCTTTTTGGGTTAGGACCCCCATTTGAGAAATGCTGGTCTCCCCCATAAAATCTGTATAGTATAAGGTAAAAGCACTCAAAAGACAAGATTTCATGGGGGGAGACCAGATTTCACGGTCCATAACGTGTTTTTCATGGCCATGAATTTGGTAGGGCCTTACCACTACATCTCAGCTGTGGCTGCTGATCATTGGGAGAGCACTCTCAGTTAAGGGGATGGGGTGTTTGGAGGTAAAAGGGCAGAGATAATTGCAACATATCGTACCCTTCATGGACTCCAGGAGCTGGGAACTCAAATGTCTTTAGAAAAAAGTGGCTTTGGTGAACATCATATTCAAATGAAGCAAAGTTACATCTGACTATCTAGGGCCTACTCTGGGCCTCATCTCCTGAGGTACAGCAGACAGCACAATTCAGGAGGAGTAGGGGAAAAGATGACTTTATGCCACCATTGCCTCTGTTCTGGGCTGCTGCAGGAGTCCTAGGGTGGCCAGGTGGTTTTCAACTGGAAAGTCCAGTTGAAAGGGGGACTTGACAGTGTCCAGTCAGATCTACTGACTGGACACCCAAAGTCCAATTACTGTGAGTGGAGGCACCAGGTCATCACCCACTCTGGCCCCTACTTAGCCAGGACCACCTCCTGGCCCCGGCTCCGCAGACAAGTCCTCCCTGACCTAGGTGGCGGGGAGTGGGAGGGGAAAAACAGCAAATGACAGGGGGAAGAGGGGTATAGTAGACAGGGGCGGGGCCTCAGGGGAAGAGGCGGGGCAGGGCCTTGCGGGGAATAGGTAGGACAGGGGAGATTCCGGCACTCCTGCTGGAGTGTCCAGTTTTTAAATATTACCAAGTTGGCAACCCTATGCAGGACCTCTGCTTAAACTGCCTATAGGCTGCACAGCACCCCAGAATCCCACATAGGGCTGACTATGAGCACTTGAAGACAGAGAGGCGGCACCATAGGGACATTTATGCTGGCCCTGCTCTGCATCTGGACTGGGGTAATCTCCCATGGCCCGTTGTGGTCACTTTACGCCACCAAGGTTGCCCAGAGGAGCCAGAATCAGCTCTCTAGTTCCCATTTCAGAACAGCAGCAGGAGTTATAAGGGTAAATTCATGTGGGGGAAGCAATTTTACTGTCACTGGAACATATTCTATATTACTATATTGCTGCCTATGGATAATGCACAGACTCCTTTTCAAAATGGAGTAGTGTTTCTCTGGCCTCCTTCATTTCAGATATTAGCCCCACTGCCATGACACAGGCCTATATGTGTCCCCCAGCCACTAATGTCAGGCATTCTCCAAGGGCACCGAGAGTAGACTTCCCTACCATTTTGGCTCATCCAGAATAAAAATAAATGTGAGCATAATGCTTTGGTTGCTATCCAGGTCTTATTAATCCTGATCTGTACATTCTCCATAGTAAGGCAGATCATCTTATGCTTTTGAGAATGGCACTTTCCAATCTTGGTGGATGCATATTCCACAGTTCGTTTCGTACGCACAGGGTTGTAGGCATTAGAGCGAGGCTGAAGTTATGGGGCCTGTTTGTTCCAATGGATGTTACCTTAGAAGGTCATGAGTGCTTTTGACTAGTTTACGAGGGGTTGGGTTGATTAGCCACTCTGCTTTTTGCTGATTCCACCCCTCCCCCGCCCAGAGAATTGTTTTCTACAAACCATGTGGCCAGCTTTGTTGTAAGAGTCATAAAAAGGACATTTTTCATCTCCTTTTTCATTCTCTCTCTCTTTCTCTTTTAGTATCAGACATAGATTTATTCTCTCCCTGATGCCTGTGGCATTCAGAGTTGGGAGGGGTCAGGGGAGGCGCTGATGGGACAATAATAGATAATACAGTGGTTCCCCAGGGTCTTGTCCAGCTCCATAGCCTATCCATCAGCAGGCAGTGCTTGTGCCAAGGTCAGCACTAACGAGGATGTGGTAGGGTCCCGGCCTCCCCCATGGGGCATCCTCCAATCAGATTTCTCAGATTCATGCTCCAGCTTCTGATCTTTACAAGAGCTACCTTGTGTGAACCAGGATTTGCAACAGAGAGTGTGTCCGCTGAGTACGAGAGCTGGAGTAATGGCTGGGCTGCTGCCGATGCACACGCTCAGGCCCCTCTGAATTGTAAACAGGTTTCTGTGCTTTCTCTGAAGGAAAACGGCCGTCATCAGTGTTGCCTCCTGCAATAGCTAAATACACCCTGGCGGGGTGAGAATCTCCTACACAGAGTGTAACATACCTACATAATGTTTGCAGATGATGGTTACCGTTTCCTTTGCATTTATTCCCCTGGCACCTTCACTTTAAATAAAACCTTGCTCTGTGGTGTTAGCACTGAAAAATGGGTCTAACATCTCTGTCCAGCCATGGTACTTATCTTGCCCCTATTCCTGTAGTATCTGAGCACCTCAGAATCTTTCATATATTTATCCTCAGCACCCCAGTGTGGTAGGAAAGTGCTGCTATCCCCACATTACAGCGGAGATTTTTAAAGGAATTTAAGCCCCTGAAGATGCAGATAGGACCTAGGGGGATTGTTGTTTAAATCAATAAGAGGGGCACGTAGGTGCTGTTGAAAATCCAAGTAGACACCTATCTGCATTTTTAGGTGCCTAAATGCCTTTAAATATCTGATGAAGTGACTTTCCCAAGGTCATACAAGAAGTTTGTGGGGGAGCAGGAAGACTTGGGTTCAATTCTCAAGTCCCAGCCAGTGTCCCAACCGTATGGCAACATCTCCACAGGTTTTAGTGACAAGTGTTTCTGTGACCATTACTGTGACTGGTGTTAGTTTCTCCCTTAGAGAATGCTCATACTTTGCCAATGCGCCACTAGACTCAACATTCCTGTCAGGAAGTAGATTGAGACACAAGAAATGCATTTCACTATTGGACTGAATAGGAAATTAGGAATTTCTAGAGTTGTTGTAAGATAAATATGATCACTCTGGTTTGCTCTTGTGAAATTAACCTTAAAAAAATCAGGACTAACCCCAACTGGACAATCAGCCAAAGGCAACATGTATTTTCTGTGTCCTGACCACCATCCTCATGTTGTCAAGAGAGAAACTTCTGTTTCAAGAATAATTCTTTTATTATATTGGAGACATTTACATTTCCTGCTAACTAGCTGTAGTGTTGCTAGAGGGTGATTCTCTTTTATAGCACACTGCAGTTCTCCTAATTGTCTGCACAGTGCTTTGAACATGCAAAGTGCTCTGTAAAAGCTAAGTATTGTTATTGTTTTTAAATAACTTTGAGTGTACTCATGCAAATATTGGTTCTGGTAAAATATGGATATTTGCTGCAGTTATGGTTTCTACTCAACTTCTTCAGGCTCTTGGATATTTTTCTTTTTAAGAGAAAATGAGCTGTCATATCATTGTTAATGTACAACCAAGTCTTGCTTATTATGGAAGGCATGATGAGTAAGGAGAGCAGCATATGGCCTTAGTGTTAAACTTAAGATCTAGATTTCTTCTTATCAAATAGCTCATCCTGAATAGCAAAAGAAAGGGGAAAGAATTTGCCTGCACACATGTGTAATCCCCTTATGTGGTGTGTGTGGGCTTTGATTGTATATATATTAGAGCTGGTAAAAAAAAAATTGGTAGAATTTTTTCAAACAGAAAATGGCTTTTTGGATTAAATGGAAATTTTCACCAAAAAAATCTGGTTTTTGTCAAAAAATTATGGTTTTACAATGAAAACCTGAAAATTTTAGAAGAGAAAATTTGATGGAAACCAAAAAAATTGGAGTTTTTGTTTAAATGTTTCACAAAAAAAGTCTCTACCAGCCCTAATATAGATTCAAACACTTTATTTTTGCTGTAACTATTCTTTCAGTACCGAGTGAAAGTAAAGGCCCCTACGACTGGTTTCCTCAACTCTTCTTTCACTTGTTGATTTTGATGGTTGCCCATCGAATGCTGGTGCTGGTTAAGGCTCAGCCAGAGCAGAGCACTCCAACCTGCATTTCAAACTGTGCTTTAGGAACAAGGCCAGCTGGTTTGTAATGGCCAGCTTCTAGAATAACCATTTCCTGCCTTCGTTTTTCAGAGAGCAAGACACAGACTTTCAAACAACTATGAAGGAAAAATATAGATATTTAGTTTCCTTACCCTCTCTAAAGATCAAAAGGTTAAATTGGTCACAATTACAGCTGAGCTGCCTAACAGCGATTGCACAACCTTCAACATGTGAAGTCAGTTATTTAGTGGACGGTAAGAGCTGGACTTAGTACCCTGTATATAAGATATGGGCTTGTGCGTGTGCTTATGATTGGTATGAGGGTGTCTCTTGTATTCTTAGCTTGGGAGAAAACAGTAAAGCAAATTGGTGCTCTTGTAACTACGTATACTCCTAAGTACATCTATGAGCATCTGATAAATCTTTTAAAGTGTATGTTTACAATGGATTTTATTCTTTTTACTGTCCTATACGTACGAGCCCTCTGAGCAAAATAACGGATCCTCCAACACTTCGAAAAAGAAGTTCTCTCATTGGCTGCCCACAGTGAAATAATGTATGTTATTTCCCCATCCAGATTCCAAAGAGTAGTAGAGAAACACTGGAAATTCAGAGGAATCTGCAGCAGCACAGATCCAGCAGCCCCTGTGTAGGCAAAACACCCACTGATTTCACTAGGAGATTTGCCATCATAAGGACTGCAAAAAATTGGTCCCCATTTTTATTTAACCAATTTGTCTCTTCTTATTTTCTTCAGTGGTTAACAAAAAGTGAGGATAAGTGGAGAGCATTTAAAAATGATCTTTCTGGCTTCTCTATGGGTTTATTGCCAGGGCCCATTTAGAGTTCTGTGAAGCTGTTAAGGTAACTTTATGTTCTGCAAGCTCCTTAGGAAAATAAAGAGGCAGGACATTAATGCCCTGCTAGTTTTTCCATCGTTCTCATTAGGAATACGTGTGCACATGTGTAGGGACTTTTGGAGCGGCTAATTGAATTCACCCTTGTGAAAATGTTAACAAATTGTAAATGACCTTTTATACAAATTTAGAAGTCAAGAATTTGCTGTTAAATATATGTCCCTCCTCTGCCGTTAGCTTTTATGCATAAACCACAATTAAAAAATAACAAAAAGCCCAGCGGCCCTCTTTCCTAATTAGCTGCAGAAGTCAACGCTTGTGAGTGTGGTTAAGTGCCTCAATTACTTCCCCCTCCTCTTGACTGTCCTTGTTAGAACAGACAGGTCTGCTGGCCAAAGGGGAACAATTAAAGCAAGCGAAAGGCAGGCAGTGTGCAGGGGGATGGCTGGGCTATGCCTGCCTCCCAAGCAAGGGCCATAGCTGTAATCATGCCCCAGATTCCTGCTGGGCTATACAGAGAGACAAATTAATGGTGGATAGATAGCTAGTTCTAGCTCATCAGTAACAAGGAAGGGTGGGGAGCCAGCATAATACCACCGCTAGTGTAGTCGGCATTTTCCTGTGCTGTCCACCTGCCTGGGCAGCCTGGTATAAAGCATTAGCTCTTTACTATTATTTAAATTGCTGTCACACTGGGGACCTCGATAGGACCAGAACCCCATTGTGCTAGGTGCTATATAGACCCACAGCATGTCTGCGGCCAGGGCCCATCATATGATGACCTGTAAATTGTGATAACTGTCAATGTCAGATCACATTTTTACATCTCCATGTCCTGACTGTTAGAGAGCAAATGTCTGTCTCTGTGTCCCTTCCCCATCTCCTGATTTCGGAGTTGTTAGTCTAGGCTCACCCTAATGGCAAGAAAATAAAGTTCCATCTATTTTCAAAAAAAAGAAAAATGGAATGAGGAATCAACAGAAAACCCCATTTGCTTAAGGCAATCTGCTGCCGTCTATGGCCTTGCTAAGGACACTTTTGCTTTGAAGAGGTCCAGGAAATGAATTGGATTTCCCAATGAGGAATCCACATCGTAGCACCAGTTCCCCAGTTAACATTCTGAAGCCATCTACAAATCACAAGTTCTTGCTCAGTTAGTGGGCACACAGAGACGAGTTCAGTAGGGAGAAAGTTGTTCAGTGAGTATCCAGATGGATAATAATAATAATGAGGATAAAGAAGTAAATCCAGGCATCTTGCTAAGAGGTCATTCTGTAAATGTGTTACTTTCTCTCCCACTGGGAGGAGCAGCTACTTCTCCGCAGTGTGAGGATCCCAGCAATTAGCCCCTTGGGAGTCATACTGCAGGAATGGAGGCTGAAATTTAAGCCAATCTGACCATACCGTGGGCCTGCAGTATTGGTTGCACTGTTGTGACCTGGACATTTTCCTGGCTGGTGTGGTGTAGCAAGATTTTAACATGTCATGTCCCACCATGTAACTAGAAATGATTGTTTCCCAAAAACCAATTGCCACCAGATATTTACACTGCATCGACATGGAGGGTAACTCATCTCACCACAATGCAAACAAACTCTTTCTGCAACAAGGAGAATATTCACGGAAAAGATACAATAAAAGGCTCATAAGGTGCTATCCACATTTACTGTCTCACAGCACTTTACGACAAAAGCAACAAAGCCAGAAGCTAAACAAACAGTAACCCAAAGCCAATAAAAATAAGACCTCAGTCTCCTTAGACTTTGTCTACAAAGGCAGTGAGAAATTCAGAGTTCCTGATATCAGAAGGGAACAAATTCCACAAAATGGCGGCAACATCAAGAAAATGGCTCCATCGGACTCCTACATATAGAATTAATGGCAGCCTCAGGTCAGAGAATTGTAAAAAGTGGGGTTAAGAATAAACGGGTCTAACACATTTAGGACGTACAAGGGGCCTAAGCCATGCCAAATTTTAACAGTAAAAAGCAAGATCTTAATGTAAACATTGATTGCTCCCAGAAACCAGCGTATACTCTAAGGCAGGAGTTATATATTGTCCTTCAGAAGCTCTAGTATAGCACATATGGTACAGCAAATGAAATCACCCACTGTCTGGAGACATGAGCTTAACGATAAAGTTTCAACCCTAACTCTTATCTTGGGCTTTGGTTTTATCAAGCCAGTCCCCTTAGGGCTGAATTTTCAGAAAATCTGCAAATCGGTCCGCGCACCCTCCCTTACAAGCCATTTTGCACACCATAGGCATTAAAAAAAGCCTGAGTTTGTACTTGCCAAGTTTGCATTTCTCGCAATGTTTGGAAATTTGGCCTTTACTGTGATCTTTGCCAACTGGACTGTGAATGAGGAAATGCACTGCTCAGTTCTAGAGGAGGAGGAACTGGTTTGAAAGAGATTTTGCCAAGGAGGGTCCAGCTGGAAAAGTCATCTATTCATGCACTAATCTGCTGCAGCAAAACAGCAGCTAGGGCCTGACAAACCAACGCAAACCAAAAATAATAGGACTGGGCCTACATTTTTTGCCTGCCCCTGTTGTCCTGGTGGCATCTCAACAGGACATGGTTTTATGTAGCTCGTGTGCTGCACCTGTCATCCCTAAATCTAAGTTTTCCTGGCTTTTGGTGCATTTAACTCCTTGACATCCGAAGTCAGTTGTACTGATGAGTAGTCTCTGAACAGCAGCAGCAGCCCAGTCCCCAAAAGAACTCAGCTAAACTCAATGTTCATTTTACAGAATCTGTTCTGTACACATTTCCATTTAAAAAAAATTAATTGATTAAGCCATCAGGAAGGTGGGTGACACCATAACTCATCTAATTGTTTGGTGCTATTATGGTCTATAGCATAAATACCAGGTAAGGCTAGCTCCTGCTCCTATTAAAGCCCTATTTGTCATGTACAGGTTTTTGCAATAGGCCCTATCAGCTGCACCCTACATATGGGTGAATCCAGTGACAAATTCTGTCATTCTGCTCTGCCTGCCAATTTATCTCATTGATTATCAGTGGGTGACCTGTAATGTAGGAAAGGCAATATATTGGAACTCAAATCTACCAGGACAATTCAAGAGCTCAATTTTGCCCTAAATGTTTATATCTGATCTGCTTTTGACTTACACTAAGCACAGAAAAGCATCTACAAGTATAGCTTTTACCCTTTTACAGCAGTGATCAAACCAATTGTGCCTTAAAAAATTCCTCCTGAGCACAGTCCTTTACACCAACTTTTTGCCAAATGTGATTTTTTTTTTTAATGGACAGTGTTTAAATCTTCGAAAATAAGTTTGAGGGGAAACTGTCACAACTTTGACTACAGTGGTGCCACACTCAGTCGAGTATTGTGGATAGATTTAAATTTCATCGTAACAAAATAGCTGTCTCCAGTGGAAGGAGCATCAAGAGCTAAATGAGGACCCGTCTTGAGCTGAATCACGTTGAACAGACCTCTGCACTGTCATTGATTTTCTGGGAAGAAAAAAAATGCCTCTGGCTACTAAACCAAATTAGTAGTCACTGATGACCAATTATTTTGCCCCACTGTGAACGGAGAGGAGTACTAAAATTCCAGTTTGTCAGACCCAAGGCTCCCTTCTCAAACACCTTTCAACAAGCGTGTACCGAAAGTCCCTCAGAAGGTTCTGACGGCTCCCTATTTTCTGCAAGTTCTCGTTCTCCACAAAGTTTTAATGAGCGGCAGATATGATGATGGCCTGCCGTAAAAGGATCCCGTCTAATCTCGGTAGAGCACTATTGGGCAGAACGCATGAATCATAGCTGTCAGGATTTATACACACATACACAAAGAAAGTGTCAGACTAATATTTGCAAATTATAATTACCATTTCTCTTGCATGTCCCCAGTGCCTTCATTTTAGATAAATCCCGGCTCCGTGGTATCGGTTGCAAAGCACTGAAGGATCACATTGCGGGGAATAGATTTAACTAGTTTGTAGCTCATTTAAGGTCTACACCATTTCATTTTAATGTGTGTTAATACTTTATTATAGTTAACATTATTTTTACAGTAAAAAGAACCCATTAAAAGGCTGAAAGTTTCTTTTCCAAGAGATTTCTGGCAGGAGAGTCTACCACATCATATAACCAAGTTAGCAGGAGCCTGTCATTTCTATAGAATGTAGTTATAAATCCTGTCTCTTGAAAATAATTTAGCAGAGGAGTCTATTAAAGACACAGAAAATGTTCCAAGGGTAATAGTTTCGAAAATGTGCATAAATAAATTTTAAACTATGTAGGAAATGTCAGCATTAGAAATGGCTCGAACAAGGTGACTATAAACGGAAGAGGCTGGGTTTTTTCCACAGGTATAAATAATTTGTTACATCACATCAAAACTTTTCTCTCCTCTCCTTCCCCTGGCAGGGCCCTTGTGCCAAAACAAAGAAGATCTCACTTGTTGTGAAGGAGCTTTGTTTTAATCCATAATAAATGTTTTGACTGGCTGCCGCCTCCCACCCCCCACACAAGCATCTGCAAAACAACAACAACAAAGTCTGCCTGATTTAGAACAATGGCATCTGTTCCCAGACATTTAATCAGGGCTACAGGAAGAGACTCCTCTCCTTGAGTAACACTAATGTGAAAGTGAATTTCCTCTTAGGTCTGGCTGCAGATGAGATTTACTGCATTAGTGCCAAATCCTGGGCCCATTGAAATCAATGGCAAAACGCCTAGCAACTTCGGTGGGACCAGCATTTGACCCACGAAGAGTGGGTTTCCCTCTGAAGTTTCTCTGGTTGAAGTTATTGTTGCTGAACTGTTCTTTTTTCCCCCTCCTCCACTCCCTTTTCCACATTTAGCTCATAGAGGATCTTGGAGAAACAAGGTGGAGCATCCACAATGAAAAGATATAGTAAGCCCCTGCTCCAGCCAAGCACTTGAGCATGGGTGTAACTTTGAACATGCGAGTCACTTAAAATTACACATGTGCTTAAAAGCCTTGCAGGATCAGGACCTCACTGTAATTAATCACAAGAGGGAAGGATCCCTGAAGAAGAAGATCAAACCCAAATTCATCTTTCAACCAGTAAATTCAACACAGTTAAATAGTCACCTCCGTGGAGCTACAAGACATGCCTCTGTTGCAGAACGAATAACCAGAGTCTGTATTCAAAGCTTCGTGGAATCCCTACCACACTTACACCTTTACCCCCTATGTACCATGTAGAAGTGAAATTAGTGCTGGTAGAAGGTGCAGTCTTGACAGCCTTGAAGACTGAATCCCTCTGTTTCTTGATGACACATATTCCAGTGACACTGGCAGCACAAGCTTCCTCCCACCCTCACTATTGTGCTTTGACCCTAGCCTGGGTTTCATATCCATTCTGAGAGGAGCTGAATATACAGTGGGGCAGCACCCTCTGTCTGTTGGGGGGGTGGGTAGCAACATCACACAGCAGCAACCCTTCTGAACAATGCGGGAGGGAATCCCAGTGGACCAGAAAGATGGTGGCCATAAAGTGACACACCAGAGGGAGTGGATTAGATGTGTCACCGCTCTGTCCCCAGTTTGATCATTTCTGTGTTCCAAATGTATCTTTCTGCACACTGCAAGCCAATGCAATCAGTGATGCTTTCTGTTCCTTTTGTCACACTGGTGGGTACTGTATTAGCAGCTTTCCGATGACGCAATATGCAAGCACCGCACCATTGGGACAGTGGCTTGCACTATACCATCCAAACAGTAAATAAAGGGCGATCAGCCAAGCAGCAAACAAGTTAATGTGTGTGGCTTTGTATTGTGTTTTTGCCAGGACTAAACAAACGTACCCAGGTAGACTGAGTTACTAAACCAGGCTGTCAAATTTAAGTTACCTGCTCAAGAGTTGCCAATTTTCCCCTGGGGGCCCTCTCCTGTGGATAAAGTGTGCTCAGCACCTCACACAATCAGACCTGTTCTGCATTTTCTTTTAGTAAATTATTTTAGTATCTAATTTGCCAAGCTCCCTGATTAGAATGTAGATTCAAATCAGAGGGAGAAAAGGAAACCAAGGGACAAGTCAGTGTAATCTTTTGTGTCGTGGTGTCCCCTTGCTAGCCAGCTGGTGAATGGTTAGAGTCAGCAGCTGGTTGGTAAGCAAATGCTTGAAAAGACCGACCCCAGCAGCATGTGATCTATGAAATGGTAGATTTGTAGAAAGATGTCTCTTCCCATACAAATGGCCTCTGGGGGTGTACATGGCTAGATTGGGCATCCAGTATCATTAGAAAACACGACCATAGATTAGGCTGTTCTGAAGCATGTGGCGTGCAATAATTAAGTAATAAAAGTCACCGCAGGGGTGAAGGAAACAGAAACAGAAGAGTTAGTATTTGCATATACACTGCTGGCATCCTTCTGCACTATTAAAAGATTCTCCAAGCACGAGTGGCATTTAAAAGCTGGTTGCTACTGATTTCAGACTGAGTCCTGCTGGAAACTTAGAAGCATAAGAAGGGAGTGGTTCTGTGGACCAGAGGACATGCTCTCTCCACAGAAGACAATCTCCTGGTGCAGGAGGATACAGGAGTAGCCCTGATTGCTAGCCAGTGGTGGTAGTTTCTTGCTGTTGATGCCACCTAGCAGTTGGCCTGGACAGGCCTGGAAGAGAGCATTCCTATTGTAGTAGTGGCAACTAAGGCTATGCTACAGGAGTAAGCAGAGCAGGGTGTCTGGTGGCTACATATTGTAATAGGCTGCTGCTGCTGCAATGGAAGAATTCCTCATCAGAAGGGTGTGTGGGGAGGAGAATTTATAAAAATAGTAAAATCAAGATCCCTTCACTTACTCATCATTTAGCGTTTTTAGTTTAACATTTGCTGCTGGAAATACCATCATGGAGTCGTAGAACTGGAAGGGACCTCAAGAGGGCATCTAGTCCAGTCCCCTGCACTCAAGGCAGGACTAAGATTACCTAGACCATCCCCGACAGGTTTGTCTAACCTGCTCTTAAAACAAACAAACAAAAACCTCCAATCATGGAGATTCCACAACCTCCCTGGGCAATTTATTCCAGTCCTTAACCTCCCTGACAGTTTGGAAGTTTTTCCTAATGTCCAACCTAAACCATCCTTACTGCAATTTAAGCCCATTGCTTCTTGTCCTATCCTCAGAGGTTAAATAAAATTTTTCTCCCTCCTCCTTGTAACCACCTTGTAAACTGTTGTGTCCCCTCTCAGTCTTCTCTTCTCCAGACTAAACAAACCCAATTTTTTCAATCTTCCCTCATCGGTCTTGTTTTCTAGACCTTAATCATTTTTTATGCTTTTCTCTACACTCTCTCCAATCAGTCCACATCTTTCCTGAAATGTGGCACCCAGAACTGGACACAATACTCCAGTTGAAGTCTAATCAGCACAGAGTAGAGCGGAAGAATTACTTCTCGTGTCTCGCTTATAACACTCCTGCTAATGCATCCCAGAATGATTGCTTTTTTTGCAACAGCGTTACACTGTTGACTCATATTTAGCTTGTGATCCACTATGACCCCCAGATCCCTTTCTGCGGTACTCCTTCCTAGGCAGTCACTTCCCATTTTGTATGTGTGCAACTGATTGTTCCTTGTTAAGTGAAGTACTTTGCGTTTGTCATTGAATTTCATCCTGTTTATTTCACACCATTTCTCAATCATGAAACTCACCCTGAGGAAACGAACTGTATTCACAGTAAGGATGTTTTCTGCTTCCTTGCTATTGCTCCATCTTTCACATTGGTTGGTGAAATTAAACCTGCCCTGCCTCCTCGGACCAAAGTCACAAAGAAGGAAGGGTGCAAACACACAGTTCCGATTCTCACAGCTTGCCACTCTGGCTACTATCAGCTCAATTCATTTAGCCAGGATACTAGCTGAGAAGCAGCTGCCTTTTTACTCTCTTTATTCTTCTGTTCCTCGAGGCTTAGCTAAGCCATGTGCTGAGCATGTTACCTCTGGCATCGTACATGCCCTGTACATGCCTCCTGGCGGGAGCATTTCACCATTGTATCCGTTCACACACAGCTAGTGTAGTGGAGCCTGTTGGGAAGCCACATCGAAAACACTGTATTTAGTGTGATATTAAAGTCAGACTTTTACTATTAAGACTCCATCCCTCCCCCCCAAAAAAATAAAAAAAATGAAAAAAAAAAAAGAAGGTTCTCCCAGTTCTTTGCCAACTTTAAGAACTTTATTTTAAAAGGCAGGATGTGTTTGGTGCACATGGAGAACGCATTGGACTGGAACCCAGGAGATCTGGACTCAGTTGACAGCTCTCCTACAGACTCCCTATGTGACCTTGAACAAGTCCATTTAATCTCTGTGCCTCAGTTCCTCCTTGGTTAAATTGGGATAATAATCCTTCCCTGCTCCCACATTTTATCTGAACTATTAAGGTGTTTGGGGAAGGGCCTACCTTTTATTTATGTCTGTACAGGGCCTAGCACAATGAGGCCCTGATTTCAGTTAGGGCCTATAGTCAGTAGTTCTACAAATTAAAATTTTGTATGAGCTTCAGAGCAGAGCCCCGCAACCCAGCCCAGACCGAACAGGACCCAATTACAAGTGTCGGGTTCAGGTCAGCCCTTCTCCTCCTGCCCATAGGGTTGGTGCCAGGGCAGCTTCCTACCTTGCTCCTGCCAGCCAGCACCATCTTGCTGTTGCAATGCAGAGTGAGTGTGCCAAGGAATCACAGCACCTCTCACTTCACAACACACACAGCCCAGGCGGGGGCAACGGCAGGCAGGAGCGGAGCATGGAGCCACCACTAGGCCAACCCCATGGGCCAGAGGTTGCAGATGCACTGACTTAAGTTGAGGGGAAAGAGTCGGGGTCAAGTCAGAAAATAATTAGACTCTTTTGGGCTTGGCTTATGTGGTCTTGGATCCAATTTAGATCTGGGTCGGGCTTAAACTTAGGCCTGAGTACACCCACCACTTCAGACATCATCACTTGTAATGATCACTAAACTGCCGTGTCAGGGATACCGTAATCTCTCTCTTTTGTTTTAATTGTATTTCCTTCCCGGATATAGTAGTAGTTGTTTTGTATGAAGTGTGGGGAAGGAGGTAAAAAAAAATAGAATAAAAAAACAAAAACAAAGCAAAACAGAAAATTTGAAGAGCACCTACCATGCTAGGAATCAGGGTGTGAAATGCAAGGCCTGCAACTGGATTCATGCTGGGGGCAGGGGTAGCTTTGCCATCATTAGAAATTTTAAAATCAAGATTGGACGTTTTTCTAAAAGATCTGAGCTAGTTCAAAGAGGAATTAAATCCGTGGCCTCTGTTATACCTCAGGTCAGGCCAGATGACCACCATGGTCCCTTCTGGCCTTGGAATCTGTGAATCTTTGTGCAGTTTGTGTGATGGGTTCTGGCTCCTCTGTATACTGATTGCAGGGATCGAGGTCAGTGAACGATGAGACTGGGAGACCTTGGCCTGAATGTCTATTTTCTTTGTCAGTGAGGAGGAGGTTTTTGGTTTTGCTTTTCAAGACCTTCCTCTCTGAGCACAAATGGATCATTTTTCTGATGGAACATTTCAACTCTCGTTTAAGTTGCTTAATGGGCAAGGTGTTTATCAGCATCTTCCCTTTGTCCCGCTACAGCTGGAAGCCCCTCCTACGCCCAGTCTGCCAGGCCTTCAGTTCGGCCCTGCTGTTGCCTGGTTCAGCTTCTTTGGCACATGGGAGGTCTGATGGACTTCAGAGCCTCTCATCACACCACCTCACTCTTTGTGCCCCTTTGTTAATTCAGAGGCAACTACCACTCAGATGGGTGGGGAACGACTGACAAGGCAGGACTTCTGGAGGCCTGTCAGGGCCAGAATCACAGCTCAAAGCTCTCGGATATTGATGTGAAGGCTCAGCACAGCCTTTTATCATTTTTCCCTGAGCTACTTGGTTCCCAGAATGGATGCCCCAAGTCCAGAAGGCTAGAATGTGCTGTCTCTAAGTTCTTAGCTGGGTCCCAGACTGAGTTGTCAGGCAAGGTGCTGCTGCGATCCTTCCACCATACTAGAGACCTTTATTGCTGGAGATCAAAGCTGCCCCAATATTGTGCAGAAAGGCACATTTGGTGATCGGAGTGTGGTGAATGCACTAGGGAAGCTTACACTATATATTGCGTGGTTATCTTGAGCAAATACTATACATGGGGCATTTAGTGCTGTGTGAGCGTACATGATACGGTTTCTTTCTGCAGCAGGGCCCTCTCATCAAAACAGATTTTCGTATTTCCAGCAGAGATGATATAACCATAACATTCTCACCAGTCGCATTTGCCATCCTCTGCAGACATAAATCAAAGTCTTTTTTAGAGGGACCAAACGGGTGTACCCGTGGGATGCTTTGGCCCATTGTGATTTTATCGTCTGAATGTTTTGTAGGCCTTCCACTCCCCTCTTCGACCTTCTCCAGCACAGGTACAAGGAGGTGTGGATGGAGCAACAGAGGGCAGTAGCCAATACCCAGCAAGTGGAAAAAAAAAAGGTAACAGCACTTTGGATGTAGTATCCCTCACTTCCTGTCCTAAACTTGTGTAGCTTTGCTGACCACTGTTAAGCCACTGCTTTGTTCCTCCCCAGAGTTGGAAACATTTCAGTAGTGGGTGGAGGGCACAGGGCTTTTATACTCTCACTCCCTAAGAGTGTAGGGTTTGAGAGACATGCCTCAGCCCCTAGCAGCTCAAAAAGGTTCCATGGTTGGGCCAGGACTCTTCCTACAAAGCCACTTCATGTAGGCAATGCATTTGGAGAACAAGAGCTGCTGGTAAGCAAGGTCTCCCTACATCCCCTTTTTATTTTTATAAATACCTGTGGGATTTTTCAGGGCAAAAGGCAATGCCCTAAATGTCAGTTGCTCTAAGATCAGTGATAAGTTTAAAGATGGAGCTTTGGTTCCCTGGCTGCTAATAGCACCATCAAAACAAAGCAAAAAGATCTTAAAGTACTGCATTTTCTGCGGCAAAGCATTTTCCCTCTGCAGAAATGTCCGTATTTCTCTTTTTTCCTTTCCATTAAAGTCAGCTTCGCTTCAGCTAGCAGGTATCTAGAGCATTGTTCTATGTCAGCATACACCACCATAGCTATATAGTGCAAATCTCAAGATTTGTACAACTGAGTATATGTTTTAGAGACGGGGGGAAGATTTTTAGAGGTATTTAGGCACTGAAAGAGGCAGATAGATGCTTAATGGGATTTTCAAAATCCCCTTGGCACCTAACCCTGAATGACTCAGTAGGAATTAGGTTTCAGAGTAGCAGCCATGTTAATCTGTATCTGCAAAAAGAACAAGAGTACTTGTGGCACCTTAGAGACTAACAAATTTATTAGAGTATAAGCTTTCATGGGCTACAGCCCACTTCATCGGATGCATAGAATGGAACATATAGTTAGATATAGATATACACACATACAGATAAGTTGGAAGTTACCATACAAACTGTGAGAGGCTAATTAGTTAAGATGAGCTATTATCAGCAGGAGAAAAAAAAATGTTTAGTGATAATCATGATGGCCCATTTAGGCAGTTGACAAGAAGGTGTGAGGATACTTAACTTAAGGAGATAGATTCAATATGTGTAATGACCCAGCCACTCCCAGTCTCTATTCAAACCCAAGGTAATGGTATCTAGTTTGCATATTAATTCAAGCTCAGCAGTTTCTCGTTGGAGTCTGTTTTTGAAGCTTTTCTGTTGCAAAATTGCCACCCTTAAATCTTTTACTGAGTGGCCAGAGAGGTTGAAGTGTTCTCCTACCGGTTTTTGAATGTTATGATTCCTGATGTTAGATTTGTGTCCATTTATTCTTTTGCGTAGACACTGTCCGGTTTGGCCAATGTACATGGCAGAGGGGCATTGCTGGCACATGATGGCATATATCACATTAGTAGATGTGCAGGTGAACAAGCCCCTGATGGCGTGGCTAATGTGATTAGATCCTATGATGGTGTCACTTGAATAAATATGTGGACAGAGTTGGCATTGGGCCATCTTGATTATCACTACAAAAGTTTTTTTTTCTCCTGCTGATAATAGCTCATCTTAACTAATTAGCCTCTCACAGTTTGTATGCTAACTTCCAACTTATCTGTATGTGTGTACATCTTACTATATGTTCCATTTTATGCATCCAGTGAAGTGAGCTGTAGCCCACGAAAGCTTATGCTCTAATAAATTTGTTAGTCTATAAGGTGCCACAAGTCCTCCTGTTCTTTTTTCAATAGGAATTAGGAATCTAACCTACCTAGGCAGTTTTGAAAACCCTACTATGCCCCAATCTGCATCTTTAGATGCCTAAATACCATTTAAAATCAGGTCCAAGGTTCCCACTGTGATTGAAAACCCTCATATCAATTAAGGTGAATGGGCTTGATTGTCCTTAACAGTAAGGCCTCTTTTTCGCTGCTGCAGTGGGAAGCGGCTTTTTTTTTTATGACAATTGGGACCAAAGTCTTCTGACATTCCGGAGTCCTCAAAGGAATTTTATCTTTACCCTGGGAGTCACAGTGAAAGATCTCAGAACAATGTCACCCCCAGAGATGGACTCTGTGCAAGTTACTTGGGACCAGTGACCATCCTAACATACGTTCCAACATGTGTTAAAATTAGTAAAGGCATCAGCCCTGATCTAAGCATTGCTTGTCTGTCTCCAGCAGGCAGAGTGGTCGTCCGAGTGTGAAACACTGCACCATTATATGCAGCAATATTGTAATAACATTTAAAAGCAGCCAATGACTGGTTTTATTAGTTAATGGCTCAAGGAAGAGTTGAGTTAATATGGTAATGACCAATTTCAGCGGTATTATTGCCATTACAAAGTATGTTTTATAGTTGAAGTGCAAGAATACAATGTTTTTAATTAGCAGCTAGTTTACAGCTGCACTGTCTGGAATGTTGGAAAATACATTGCTACCTGATCTATTAATGACTGATTTTTTTTTAATCTTAGAGAGACTATTGTGTTTCCCTCCATTTTCTCAAGAGTTCCTGAAATCTGCAGGCATCTCCTATTGAATTAAGGAATGCAAACCTAAACACTAGACTGCACTTAGGTGATACAGAATCCCAGGTTTCACCATATAGCCAAAAAAGTTCACAAAATCTGTAGCACTTTGTGTGTCTATCAGGTGCTACAAGCTAAGCATGGTCATGCTAGCATAGTACTTGAATGGCCAACAGTCAAGAAATCCACACCTTGCAAGATGGACTCTTCTTCTGGGTCACTATTGAACCACTGCTCGAGCATGGAGAATAGGGCTCTGTGCTGGTCCCTTTGGGATGGAGTATAAAATAGAGGTCCTGATCACTTTTGGTCACTAAGAATCCCATAACCATTTTTGCAAGAGTAGGCCCATTAACCTTTATGCCCTGCTCAGATCAGAACTACATCATCTGCTTATCTAAAATCCCTCTGCCTTTCAGTTAAATGTGGATAATTTTCTTCTTTCTCTTCAGAACAGCTGCCCTGTTTCACTCCAGGGGTTGCTGCACCATAGTGATGAGGAAAACAATGCTTCTGCATGGTTTTATCAGCTTATTACATTTGTTGAACATTGAGGTTTTCCTGAGCAAAATGTTCTCTGCATAAATGCCAGCTAGAGTTAAAAGTTAATATGAGAGGAAAACTGAGACCCATTAAATAGGAGTATCCCCTTTACCCAAAGGCTGCCTCTAAAGACCATCGATCCAAAAATGATTTATCAAGAAATGTCTTTAATTCCCAAAATTATAATTCTGTCGGGATGAGGTCTAAATTGCCACTGCATATTGGAGATCATCTTATCCATGAAGGCATCTCTTCACTGGAATAGGATTGTTCCCAGGTGGTTATTTCCCATATTTTATTTGCCTTTAGTTGCAGAAAAATAAAGTCTATGAAACTCGGACCACGCTTCTCAGAAAACCACCACAGCCTGTGAAATTGGATTCCCTTTGGCACATGCCCCACTTTCAGAAGGTATGATTGGGCACCTGCACAGATACATGTGTACCCCATTTAACACTATACAACAGTGTGCTTGGTATTATTGTACAAAGCAAACAATGAAGACAGCCCTTGCCCTGATGAGCTTGCAATCTAAAGCCCCAGTTTTGCAAACACTTACACATATTTAATTTTAAGCATGTGAATTGCCCCATTGACTTCAGTTGTACCACTCACAGGGTTGAAGTTAAGAATGTGCGTGTTTGCAGCATAGGGGCCTAGAAGACAGATATGGAGGAAATAGGAACCTCCAAGTCACTCCCTCCTTCAGGCTATTTGTTTGCCAAATTCTTGTGAACACTTTCAGCAGCTTTGCCAGATTAGAAACGCATCTTTTTATGCCTCGCTCTTAATACGAGCCAGATCTTTTATTCTTCATTAATAACTGAACCTCAAACGTACCCTTGAAATGAGCAAGCAATACTGTTCAGAAAACAGGCATTTACAAAGTGTGCCATCTTGTTGCTTAGCTCTATAAATAATTCATACCACGCCGGGTTAATTTGGTTCAAGAAGTATTGTTACCCTGAGAATTACAGGTTTCCAGAAATGTCTGCACTCTTGGTATTCCTCTAAACTGTCTGATTGACAATAGTCTCCTTGAGATTGAATGAAGGGTCTGCTGAGGTTTATAGAACCACATGACACTTACCTAATTTGATCCAGATAAGAGACAAGGTTAAGGTTTCATGTCCTAGCATGGGATCTAAGCACCTCGCTGTATTAATCTCTGCCCCCCCGTTGCACTCTTGGGTGCTTTTTTGAATTCTGGGATGTTTGTTTGTGGTGTAAATTACAGAGAGACCGCAAGTACAGAGCCAGGGGGCATTTTACAAAGAAAACGAAGAAGGGAGCTAGGCTGAAGGGGAAAACAACTGAAAGCCTGAGAATCCAAAACCTGTGGGGAGTTTACATGGCCACATCTGGCATTGATAGATACTATTATAAAAAACCCCTTAGCATTGGCCACCATTTCGGGGTGGGGGGGGGAAATTAGTTTTTGCAGCTACGTTGATTTAAACTGCAGTTTAAACAACGAAGAGGATTCGTGGCTTCCTGAAGCTAATCTACTTACACAAGTTGCAGAGTTTCGACCAGGAAATATGTTTTGCACCACCTTGATGTATGCCTCTTACGTCCTGCCTAAGTCTGTCCTATTAGCATATGCCAGTAATCATTTATCCCAGCTGCCTGTCAGCTCGGAGCTGCTACTGCAGCTAATGTCAGGGAAAGAACATGACCGATCGCTGTTAAACAGATTGTGCAAGTCACACAAGATACTGGGGCATGCCTTTGCTTTATAGCTCCTTTCACCCTGGACCTTTCCATCACTATTCATTTTTCACTCTCTCTTTCTTTTTCACTCTCCCCCTTTTGTTTTGTCCGTGAGAGTAGTTGAGTTTTTATATATTGCCCACACAGGCAGTCTCATGCACTCTCTTTTCCAAGCTCTTCTCTATCTGCTCTTCCCTTGGTCTGCTGGGACTGTTCCATTTGTGGGATCCAGGCCTTAGCCAGTTTTCTGTAGAGGCCCATCGATTCCATAATCCTTCTATTTCTTACTACATTAATCTGGAAAGCGTTGCTTCTCCCCAGCTGCAGATATGATTTGCTATCAGTCCATATGAAAACTTAGATTGGGAAAGGCAATGCTCAACAGGGCTTCAGAGCAGGGTTCCCATAAAGGGAAATTAAATATTTCCATTGTACGGCCATGAAACTATTTGCCAAGTTAATACAGCAATAATAATAAAACAAAGGAGATGCATGGTGCTATGGCTGACAGTTCCATGGCCATGTACCTCTACTCAATGTTTTCCAATCCCTGGTCTTAATACATATCTCCCACTTATAACTTCATATGAGGGGTGGTGAAACAGTTCTGTTAAAATACTAACTGATTCAACTGTTGAACCACACTGAACCCAAGCGTTTGTTGAGGTTTTAAGAAGTTGGATGAACTTCAGTTGTGCCCGCTGCATTTATTTAATTCCAGCCAGAACAAGGAGCAATACCAGAATCATACAAGAAAGCCTAGTCTCCTGATATTTCAGAGCAGGGCAGAATCAGGAGGTATAATCCAACCTTTTGTGCATGGTGCAAGGTATCTTTTTACACAAGCACTTTCTTGGTTGTGGTTAAGTGGCTGCAGTCTTAGTGAAAACTGAATATGATGGCACAGGGAGGAGACAGATAGTGCTGTCAATGCAGGCAGTTTAACATGATGCTACTTTTAATCTATATAATATGTCCCGATGCTTTGGTGATGGGGTTAAAAAAAAATCAATGAGTTAATAAACAATATAAGTCTCAAGAGTCTGTTCTCGTTAGATTTCCAATCCATAAGAGGTCAGGAGAAGCTTCTCATAAGGCTTAAACGGCATCTGGACTGGATCCTATCAGTTAGTGCAAGAAAGTCTATGCACTCAGAACTGTTTATAGACCAGTTTAAAGTCTAACAGCTCCCCTAGACCAGCCCCCTTCTCCCAGGCTTCCTACTTCTCTCAAGAAACCCTCTCCCAAGCACCATCTCCTGCAATCTTCGTCACTGCTCCTTAGCCAGCCCACCCTGGTCTCGCCATGCCCCACTCCTGTGCACTTTCAGAATTCTGCCTCTGGAGCAGAAGCCAGCGCTGTATGGTTCCTAAGGTCCAGCAGAGCAGGGAGGTGCTCCAGCAGAGATGAGGAGCTCCACAAATCAGACAGCCCACAGCTGGATTTTAACTATAATGGCTCTCCAGCTCCACCCTCTGTTCTTGGGGGCCTCTGCATTACCCAGGGGAAACTCGAAAGAACCCCCTATACCTCCTGGCCACTGCTACATTTCCCCCAAGGAAGGAGGAGCATTTAAAGCCAGTTTATGGCAGCTGTCTAGAGCGTATGGGTAAGGCGTATTCTTCTCAGCCACACTAGCCCAGAGAATGGCAAGGAGGGAGGGTGACGGCAGTGCAGCAGATGGTTCTCGGCCTTGGAGCATAATGTTTTGGTCTAATGTGCCCCATAACACACAGGGCACTTAATATACTGTCTTGCGTTATTTAGCTGTGGAGGGTAATTGGGGATTCAGGAGAAGGGTTGCTATGATACAAGACTGGAAGGCAGGAGATCCTGGTTCCACTCCAGGTCTGCCACAGACTTGCCAAGAAACTTCGGCAAATCCTATGCTTTGGTTTCCCCATCTGTAAAATGGGGACAATAAAGCTTTCTCATCTCATGAGGGGAATGGGGTGGGGGGTGGAAGGGTTGTAAAGTTCAACTGATGTTTGCAAAATGTTGTGAGACCCTCCTCTGGAAGGCACCCTGAATGGACACCGATATTGTATTAATACTTTGCTCTCACATAGAGTTTGACAAGCATTAATCAAGCCTCAGCTCTGCTAGGAGGTGGATATCATAGGTGCCGACTTTGCTCACACCAGAGGGTGCTCGACTCCCCCCTGCCCCACCCCCATTCCAACCCCTTCCCCAAAGTCCCTGCCCCAACTCCGCCCCCTCCCTGCCCCTATTTCGACTCCTTCCCCGGCCCCGCCGCTTCCCCGCCTCCTCCCCTGAGCACACCACATTCCTGCTCCTCCCCCCTCCCTCCCTCCTGGAGCTTGCTACGCCACCAAACAGCTGTTTGGCAGTGGCAAGCGCTGGGAGATAGGCGGAGAAGCAGAGACATGGCACGCTCAGTGGAGGAGGCAGAGGCGGAGCAGAGGTGAGGTGGGGCAGGAGGTTGGAGTTTGGTTGCCAGTGGGTGCAGAGCACCCACTAATTTTTCCCCGTGGGTGCTCCAAGAGAAGGAGATTCAACAGCAGCAGTGAGAGAACAAATGGTGTGAAGCTTCCTCTCTCTTAATGATCAGACTTTGTCCTTGTACATCATCTTTCAGGTGCCTTATAAACATCAGGCCTGATCTCACATTGATTTCCATGGGAAGTGAGAGGGCTGAGCGCCCTGTAGCATCACATCCTTGTAATGGAAGAATAAATCCTATGGTAATTACATTATTCTTTTAAGCTTATGAAAAGGAGAGGAAAATTTCTCATACGCTTTGCTCTGGTCACTTGCAGAGGGGCAGAAATTGGGCGCACAGATCTTCAACAGCCCTTAGACTGGAGTCAACACCGAATCCACCGAGGACTTTCACCTGACCTCAAACTAGTGCCTGGTGGGAGGGAGGAGGAGGAGGAAATGAAGGAGCTTTGCTCTTTTCCACTAATTGCCTCTGTCCATTCTCCACAGCTCCACGGTTCCATGACATTACATAGTCATTCAGTCACTAAAGTATAGAAAAATTGACTATATTGTCATTTGGATTTAGGTTTCAGCCCCACTGCTTTAGAATAATGGCACATGCTATTCAGCTAACCATTTGATTTACAAGCTTTCATTCACTATACAGTTTGTTCTTACTTAACAGCTCTTTGTGGAAGACTAACCCTGATTCCGGATTCTCCTGGGGCCCCCAGCTTGGCAGGCACTGCCCAGCTCGCTGATATAACAGGATAGTGGGGAACCAGTGACACACCAAGGTGCAGTTCATTAGTGAAAGTTGCTGATTTGTGGTATTTTTATAAGACACAACAGGCAGTTGCTCTAGGCTTAACCCCTTGTTTATCCCAACAGGAAGCCTCTACCCACCCACCCAAAGAAGGGAAAGGACACTTCCGTTGATTTGTTTTAGTTTTGTTTCAGTTCCTGGGTTCCAGTTTTGCTAATGCAGCTCTCGTGTGTCCAAGAAATTCTCTGTGGCCCATTTTATTTCTCCTTCCTAAAACTTAGTCTTGAGGGGACCACACTCTAGCGAGTGCAGGGACAGGGACAATCCTGCACAGTGAAAAACAAACTTGTGTGTGATTAGATACAACTATGCACATACGCTGCAGAATGCAGGGGAATTCCAGCTATGTACAGCCCAGAGAAATGCACCTTGAGCCCTTTAGACAATCTGTCCTTTCTAGACATGGGACTAAATACACAAGGGATTGTAAACAGTGGCCAGCCACTGAGAAAGGGCATGTGCATAAATACGTAGACCACCTCCCTTACTCATTGGTAGCGTCTGTTATGCTCCGTTGCAATGCTGAGCATACAGGATGTGCAGAATGAGTTCTTCTGTAACTTATCAGAGGAGCCGGGACTGGGGGCGATGCAAGCTGTTTCACTGGCTAGAACACATATGCCCATAACCACCCAGAATTTGGCCATAAACTTGTTTTGCCTTTAAATAAACCAAATTCCCATTATTTTATAAGGATGTTTTTCCTTGTAGGCCTGAAGGTCAGGATTCCAGCAATGCCCTTTTTGCAAGACACTCCGTGTAGCAGCCAGGTAATTCAATTTATAAGAAGGAAATTTGGGACCCAAATTTCGCTGTATGAAATCCCAGATCCAAACATTCCCAAGCTTTAAAGAAACCAACCCTTTGCAGTGCTAACTAACTGCAAGTCAAAGCAAACAGAACCAAACAGTTCTTGTGTGTCCCCTAAATACAAACCAACCTTGTGCTCCCACATTAGGGGCACAGAGTGACATCTCTGCATTTATGCTGTAGAGGGGCTGCTACAAAGCCTGTTTTATTTTTTGAATACCTTGCTGCTATATGGAATGGTTTGAAAAGGAAGAGGTCATGAAAATCTTGAGCTTCAGAAGGAGAAAGGAGGTTAAGGTAATTTTGGGGACCTAAATAAGCTGGACTCACCTCCTTGAATATTACCATGTGAGTTGATGAATCATGCTGTCATAATCTGACAGTGGTTGCCTAAAACCTCACCTTGCTAATAGGCAAGGATACTGCTGGAAAGAATTGTGTTTTGCGGTTATGCACTGGATATAAGGAAGGTGGAAGTGGCTTTCTAGAAAGAAGACACAGGATGTAGGCTGAGCAGTCCTGGGGAAGGAACCCTGGAGCAGCCAGAACTGGGGAGAAGGATTTGGCTTGGATTTTTGTGTTTCATTTTGAGTTTCTTTTGAAACTAAAACCAAACCCTATGAGAGGGGTAAATTTGGACCCACAGCAATCTAATCAGTGACAACTCCAAAGATGACTAGCTCTCTGCAATGCACTGGGCCAGCTTGGCTTCTGACCTCATATCTCAATCACGGATGTATCTGACCCTTTATCTGTTTAAGGGTCACGATTTGCCTGTTTTGGTTTAACCAGACTTTAGTCCTAGGTGTCAATTCTGATTCTGGCAGGAAGCTGCTGTTGAAATATAGCATTTGTACAGCACCAAACACAGCGAGAGCCAGTCCTGGTTGGGGCCCTTTGGGTCTACTCAAACATAAATGTTTAATACTAATAATAAGCTAGCATGTCAGTAAGCCAAAATTGGACAGTCTGGACTAGCTTCTAGTCTCAGTTGTACTGGTATAAATCCAGACTGGCTGCCAACTTGCGTGGAGTTACTCCAGATTGCACTGATATAAAAGAGAAGAAATGGCCCGTCAGAATAAATATACCTACACACTGTCATTGACACGCATTAGTGTCTCTTTACTCATTAGAGGTTTAAACTCACATAGGAATGCAGGCTTGCTTTTCAGGGAAAGTATTCTTGTTTACTTGGGCACAAAAGAAAAAGAAAAAAGAGAAATCCCACAACAACTTTGGACAAAACATTTGTCAACAGACACTGCTTTCCCAAACAGATAAAATAAGCTGCACTCAATACGCTATATGAATAAGCGATAAGCAATTGACAAGCAAGTGTTAGGATACCTTGGCAAAAGACTTAATTTGCAACCTAGCACAAAATCAAAGACACTGTCAACGGCTGAGGAGCTCTCCTTGAATATGCCTTGCATTACCTGAGAAAGCACTGTCAGGTAAATTTCCAGTGAAAGTAATTAAGGAATCCCCACCGTATAAATGTTGCAGCAAAATTCTGGGCTCTAGAATTTGATTCTCACCAGGGATCGGATATCTGCTCACAGCCTGATCCTTCACAAAAATTAACAGTTGAGGTTTAATAAAAAAAAAAAAAAAAAAAAAAGAGTAGAGTTTGTTTTTTTCTGCTGCACCTCTATTTCTATCTAAGGAACTGAACTGACAAGCACAGCTCATGTAATCTTGCAATTGTCTTGTCAGAAAAGCCTTACCCTGTGCTTAAATAACCAGTGTTGAATATATGTAATACACACTGGGCCAGCTGTTTAGATCTGGCATTTATCTTCAGAAGTTTGAGGAGGACAGCAAAAAACTTCACACATTCAGGGTGTTATAAAACTCATCTCCTGGAGATCTAGATCATTCTTAGAGAATAGAGTAATGGCCAAGAGAGCTTTCCATGCTAAGCTGTAGTTGACATCTAACTCCGGTCAGAATATTGACTGACCAAGAGTCAATAGCATCTGAGGGTTGTTTTGCAGCCTATGTCAAATGAGTTGGTGGATCTCAGTCCAGTTCCTAGTGGACTCAGAGCTCTGCATCAAATACCACGATGGCCTTTAATTGGCACCTTGTAGGCAAGTTAGATGCCTCAGTGATAGACACTATATAAAAACCTAAGGCAGATATTCTCAGCAGAGGCACCAAAGATTGAATGGGCTATGGAAAATGGAACTACCATTTTACCCTTCAGGTGACCCTTCCAGATCTGGGTTGGGGCAACGTGAGGGGAATCTTACTCCTGCCTGTGCAATCCTTGTTTTATGGATAAATTGAGGACTTTAGTCTCAAGTGTTGGCCACAAGCACTAAAATCACTTTGGTTTCTGCTAACACTTTTGCATAATGGTGGCCGATACCTCACCCAGCATGGCAGCTCTGATCACAGCCCCTGGTACTCCCCTTCCCATATATTTAATAACCCCAGTAATCCTATTTTCACCAGTATCCCTTTCCATGTCTACAGTGTAATTAGTAACTTCTCCCCTTGTGTCTCTAAGCCTTCTTCAGCAATCCTCAGTTTACCCTTCCTTCCCAGTGCACTGATGGCCCTCGTTGCTTTTCCCTCTGACTGTCTCCACTGCTCTTCCAACTCCTTCCACTTCTCCTGATTGACACTGATGTAAGGGAAAGCCGGATCGGGTCCTGAAGTTCTCTGTTAAAAAGAGATCTTATCTTCTGATCAGAGATAGGCCCAATCCAAAACCTAAACCCAAATACCTCAGAACCATTTGGAAGTTGATTTGCAACTGGTCCACTTCCGCTGTACGTTCAACGAACCATGCCAAAATCTGAGATCCAGTCATACACACTGAACTTTGCAGCTCAGACCAGCTCTTGTTTTTGATGGGTAAAAAAATATCTATGTTTTAAATTGCTTTTCCTCCACATTTTGTTTTTAAAAAATGGAGTGATTTTGGTGCTGGTGGAAGATCCCAGATTGACAGCCCTGGAGACTGAAGGCCTCAAAGTGTCCATAAGATAAGGTAGAGCACAGGCAATGCGTAATCTTCCCCATACTAACACCTTCAGGGCTGAGAAGGTAAGCTCAGTATCCACATTCATTCAAATTCTTGTCCCCTTCATTGGCTACCAACAAGGGTTGGCAGCTGGTGCCTGTTCTCCTGGTGTTTCCCATCCTGGGGACACTTAACCATGAGCAAATGGACTCCGACCAGTTTGCTTTCAACATCGTTTTGCACATGTAATACAAATCGTGTCCTCAGCATGCACTGCAGGGTACCTCCATCACTACTTTCACTATGAACTAAGCACATGCGAATGCTTTTTAAAATCACCTGATGTTTCATACCATGGGTCCCTTTTCTACCTTCAACACAGGACACATTTACCAACAGGTTTGTTGGTCTAGAGAATAGGCTCTCAGCACGCACAAGGTCCTGGGCTTAACTCCCCAGGATGCTCTGACAGCCAATGTGAAAGTTATCTGGATCCAGTGTCAAGGTGAGCTAGTTGAAGGTCCAAATGAGTGAATTCCTCTAGACCAGTGGAATCAAATGAATGAAATTTTTGATCTTTGGTCCACAGACCTCTGGGGTCCGCAGACTGTGTCTAAGATAGCCAAAGGGATCCACACCTCCAATTGAAAATTTTTTAGGGGTCCACAAATGAAAAAAGGTTGAAAACCACTGCCCTAAACCCTCCCAAGGCCAAGTGACAAGGGACTTTTGGTGCTCAACTTAACACATCTTAAAGGGCCCCAATTTTCAGAAAGTGCTGAGCAGCTACATTCTGCCAATCAGCCCCCTTTAAAGTGTCTCAAGACAAACAAAAAAAAATGCTAGTCGCTTTTGAATATCTTCATGTTTTTGAAGCAAAATAAGAATATTCCCCCCACACACAAACACCCCATTGTGTCTTTTAATCTCTTTATTTTCCTTTTAATTAGAAAAGAAAATGTGGAGTGTGAGGAGGGAAATAACCCTCCATTTATTTAACTTGCTAACCACTCTACCTACAGTAATAGCCACAGTATTTATAACCCTAATAATTCAGATGCTAAACTCTCCGAGTTTGGTAAAGCTGTGGACAGAATAACATCTGCTTTAAAAATACCTCCTGCTCTGTAACTTGTCATGGCATTTGTTGACAACCCTATTGAAAGCAGCTCTCAATGTGACTGTGAAGGATCTTTCAGTACCTCTTTCTCTTTCCCAGACAGTTTTTGAAAGGGAGGTGGCGAGGGGGACCCATCAATACAGGGGGAAAAAAGCATCAGCAGCCAGCATCGGCTGATGAGGCTCCTCACCTGGGCCCCCAGCGCACCGCCTCCAATTAAATCAAAATGGTTTGTTTTTAATGGTCTTTTACACTGACAAGTGGGCTATCATTCCAGGCCCAGATAGCTGTCAGGGAGCAGAGGCAAATCCTCCGTTGATAATGCCCAATGCTTCCAATTAGGAACCGAGGCCGCTCCTGGCGCGTTAACGATTCCCCAGCCTCCCCCTAGGCCCCTTCGGCGCTGACTGTTTCGTCTTCACTCCTCCTCCGCCGCAAATTACTGACACAAAACGGAGGCGCCCCGGCGTCTCCTCACCACGCCAGGCCCGGGCCTGTTGGGTTTAATGAGGCGATGGAAGTTTTTGCGGCTCTTTCGCTAAATTCTTTTCTTGTTTGACAGCTGCTCGACTGTTGACCTTATAAAAGATTTAGTGTTTCTCATTATTTTCTGTCAAGCTTCACAAGTGATGGCTTCACGGAAATCATTTGCATCCATATATATGTGTGTGTGTGTGCATGGGGATATTGTATATATAGGTGAGAGTGCACGTGTGTACTTGTCTTCCATATTGTGTGCTATTTTCCGCTGGAAAGAAATCTACAAATATGACAGTTATTTTGTGTTGATTTTTTTTTAAGAAAACTTAAAAGGGCCTTCCTTTGTTAGGATCCTGTAAATGAGCGATGCTTTGGAAAGGGAGTAAAGATTGTTTTCCTGTGATGGAAGCTTAAGAAAGGGTTTTGTCACCTGCTAAAGGGATTAAATCAAGTGGGTGATGGGGAAACAAGGGGGAGTCTGGGGGCATCCTTTTTGTTAACATGAAGAGTCATACAGGGATTGGATCCCACCTCCCCATACGTGTGTAGTTTGGGGTAAAGCTCACAAAAGGAACAGGCAACTGGATGCAGGTCCTTTCATTAGGCAAGAAAAGCCATGACCCCATTCATTCCCCACCTAGCATCCCTTAACAGGTTCATCCTCAAAAGCAAATCTTTCAAATAATTTAATTCAGTTATGTCAATCAACTATTCTGCCACTCTTCCATGGAGCCCTGTTCATTAATAAATACTACTAATCACTTTATACATTCAAAGGGCTAAAGTGGTAATATAAATGTAGATTTCTAGTAAAACATTTCTAACAAATTTAGTTCCTATATACTTGGAGCAAAATAAAAGTCTCAGGGGCAGATCCTCAGCATCACTCTGGAGCTCTGCCAGTTTTCACCAGCTGAGGATCAGGCCCTCAGTGTTTATTGTCTTTTGTACTATTTATCCATCCTCCATTAAAACGATAGATCAGCCTTTACTTGCAACGACTTTTGCACAACAATGCTAATGCTCAGTAGGTGACTCTCTATATTTTTCTTCCTTCTCAGCTAAAAGGACTTTGTGTAATTGAGAAATTTATGTGGAAGTAACCCACAAATATGCATCTCTAATTTTTCATAATAAGGGTTTTCCCCTGTAATTCCTGGATGTGAGCTCAGATGTTAAATACAATCCACCTGCAAAAGGCTTGTATAGATTCTTGGTGTGATCTGACATTAAAATATGGTTTCAGTTAAAAGTTGCTTTTAATGAGCTGAGTTGAAAGTAATTACAACTATAAAACCCTACAACATAGGACATTTAAAAAAGCACTTTGTACATTAGCACCCGCTCACATGATTTGTTTCAATTTGTGTATCAGATGTGAGACTTCAGTATTGCAGTTCAAACACCATCAGAATAATGGTTTAGATTATCAGAGTTCTCTAGAGAAAATGTTATTTGGTCCATCACTTAAAATGAGAATTAGAAGTGGAACAGCCAGAGATTAGGATTCACCAGTTTAGCATTGACTTCTTGTACCAACCTCTGTCATATCATGACCTCTGACATAAAGCCATCCCGGTCTTGACTATAATTACTGTCCTGGGACTAATCCATACTTCTCAAATGACCCTTGTTATCAGAGGACTTCTCATTTTTTAAAGCAAAATTTGCCCCTAACTTACACCTGGTGCTTCCCACTTATTCATACCGAGGTCAGAAGCCTTAGGCTGTTCATAGGTTTGTGGAGGGCTTTAACTGGTCGTATTGTCCATTGTTCCTACATTTGGGTGTTAGTAGGGTGGAATCTCAGTGCAAAGTTCCCAGGTGAGGTAGTGAATAAGCAGCCAGCCTCTGTCATTAGGGCCTCAAACGCAACCAGGAGTTTGTGTGTTATAGGTCTGGAGGGTTAGTTCCAGGTCCACCTAACTGCAGCGTGTTCAGATGCTCTGGAAGCTGCTAAACTTAAACTATTACCCCTGTGAAAAGTAGCCCTCCAAATTTAGCGTGTCAGCTTGTGCCAGGAAGTTAATGTAGGAATTTTGACTCTAGGACTAGTCTCATTCAACCATAATCAGCATTTACCCTGGATAACACTAATAGAATGCATCCACTTGTACTGTAGTTTATACACAAGACACCAGAATACTGCTGTTAACTTGTAGGAGATCCTTACAAACCTAGTAACAATTCTGCTTAAATAACATTTTATTTCTCTTCTGTCATCTTTATATTTATGAACAAAGGACCCTGCATGAAAAGAGGGATTTTTCCCCCGCGATGCATTCCCCTGCTCCTGTGTTCTGCTCGTGGTAGTCATTCTCACAGCATGCAATGCCAACGTAACAAATGATATCATGACTTCAGTTAGGGAATAAAGAGTTGGAATGGAGGAAGTTGAGTCAGGAGTTTGAGCTTCTGGACTTGAAGTGGGGTGGGAGAGAAATACAACAAATATTTATATATAAACTAGAATTGTTGCAAAATGTAGCACTTCCGTCCAGTTTCACACAGTCTAATGGAAAAATTAATACCATTGTATGTGAAATAACAAGTATATTAAAGTGATGCCATTTGTCCCTAAAGTATTTGAGTGGAATTTTCAAAAGCACACAGTTTCAATTCTACCTGGTTCAATTCTACTTCAGTTCAAATCAGTGGTAAAACTCTCATGGTTTTCAAAAGTAGAGTTAGCCCAACAATAAACACGTTTGAGAATCCCAAGCTCTGACTCTTAAAAGACACTGAAAAAATGATCAAATTTTTAAGAGAAAACACATTAGCTTCTGGGATCTCTCTCTCATACCCATTTTCTTCTCATAGAGAGATTTATCATGTTACAACTGTGATGTTGAGACACTTATTATAGCCAGAGTTTTCAAATGTGAGTGTCTACAGTTAAGCACTTAAATCCATATGAAAGCACTTAAATGCCATATTTTCAGAGTTGCTGATAATCTAAACGCACCCTTTGACTGCCTTAGTCTCTGCCCAGAAGAATTTACAATCTAAATAGGCAATCTCATACACACACATACATGCATAGATATTGTATATATTTGCTGTGTATGTATATGTATACACACACACACACCCCACCACTCTAAAAAAAAAGTCATGGGAACTAATATGATGTCTGCCAACTATCACTCTGATCACTCTTTAATATGTTCCATCCCTTTCCCCCACTCTATGTCTTCTTGTCCATTTAAACTGTAAGCTCTTCATGGCAACAGCTGTCTCTTAAGTATGTTTGCACAGCACCTACCACAAGGAGGCCCTGATCCTGACTGGGTTTTCTAGGTGCTACCAAAACAACAATATTTCCTCGTGTCTTCAGTGTGAGGAGTGGAATGCATTCCACACCTCTGACAATGAGCCCACTTGTGCAGGTGCCAAGCTCTAGCCATGGACATTTGAAAATGTCAGCTTAAATGAGTGATTTGTTGTAATGAGGTTATAGGACTTGTTTCTGGAATGTTAACAAGATTATCTCCATGATTAAATACTCATCAGCCAACCAGAGAGTTAGTCTTAATTTTAAAATTGTTAATTGACTTTCTTAAGAGTAATAACAATGAGGAGTCTGGTGGCACCTTAAAGACTAACAGATTTATTTGGGCATAAGCTTTTATGGGTAAAAACCCCACTTCTTCAGATGCAACTTTCTTTAGAGTGTGGAATAATGTTCTGAAAAAGACTGAAGCCGATGAGCTAAACTGTAATCTGTTTTCAATTCATATTACAAATTTCTTCTCTTTGAATTTCTGCTCGCTGTAACCAATCATATATCTGCTTCTTTCATTATAGGTTGGTCCTCATCTCAGTACCTTTCCAGACCGTGACGCTCATAAAAAGGCGTTCAGTGTCTACCACTCAGAAATGCCTGTGAGATGTGGTCCCCTTGCCCAGGGCATATATACAGCCGCCTGAAAGCTCCACAGAAGTCATTTACTGAACAATGTAATATGTTAGAATACTAAGTTAGCAATATAAGATAGATTTTTATTCTAGTGTACAATTATTTTTTCAAGTTTAGAAAGGCTACATTCATGTTGTAACTGAATAAATCAGCACATTTACCAGTTTCTGGCTTGCCATATACATTTCTTCACTAGGAGCATATGCAAGCATTTTAACCAATCTTATCATATCAAATAAGAACATAAGAATTGCCATACTGGGTCAGACCAAAGGTCCATCTAGCCCAGTGTCCTGTCTTCAGACAGAGGCCAGTGCCAGGTGCCCCAGAGGGAATGAACAGAACAGGTAACAGGTAATCATCAAGTGATCCATCCCCTGTCGCCCATTCCCAGCTTCTGGCAAACAGGAAAAAATCCATTACTGTGGTCAGGTTAATAATGCTACAGTGCATTTCTCCCTTGGATTCAAAATGGTAGCACAAAGCCACCCTTACTAGCTTGATTACATAGCATGACTACACTGAAGATAGCTCTTCTTTCTTCCATAGTACATTAGACGGGAGTAACAGTCCCTAGTTCCCTGACTTATATCTTATCATTTATATAATATTTTTCAACATGTTCCAATTGATAAATAAGTCCTCCAGTAGGCCCACCCTCAGAAAAGCATCTAATGATGTATTTAACTTCAATTGGACTTTAAGTATGTGCTTAAATACTTTACTGAATTAGGGCCTTAGTGCAAAGTAACTCTTTACTTGAAGCCAGACGATGATGACATTTGTACTTGATTAACTCTTGGCTCCTTGTAGCAATCAGGCCTGTCCATTTTCCACAGGGCTACCAAATGAATTTACAAGCTCAACCAACTTCAGTACAAGTAATGACAATTATTATTATTTCCTATAAATATTACAGTAACGCACTTATATGCCCCTTTGTGCTAGACACCGTACAAACACATATGAAGACCCAGACCTGCCCCTAAAGAGCAGCATTTACACTGGCAAGTTTAAAAAGGCCACTCCTAGTGGGATAGCTCAGTGGTTTGAGCATTGGCCTGCTAAACCCAGGGTTGTGAGTTCAATCACTGAGGGGGCCATTTAGGGATCTGGGACAAAAATGGGAAATTGGTCCTGCTTTGAGCAGGGAGTTGGACTAGATGACCTCCTGAGGTCCCTTCCAACCCTGATATTCTAGTATTCTATGACCTTAAGAAATTGCCTCTGAATAATGGGTATGATCACTTTAATTGCTTTTCTGAAAAACTGTTTGCTGAATAATGAATTACTCCTGTGTTTTCTGCTTTTCAGCTCTATTAACATGTCTCACATTGTACCAGATATATTTAAATACAATGTTTTAAACATCTGTTTGCATCATTCCTTTCTCATTGAGTGGCCATATCAAGCTAAGTCCTTACACAGCCCTTAGCATTGCAGTTCCTTAGCACCTCACAATCATTCAAGGGTTTTATCCTCACAGCACCCAACCCCATGTACAATTCTAATAGAGAGTTGGGTGGGCTTGAAGCCAGCCAAGAGATCAAACTGATGGTTCCAGAACTGGTGCCCAGCACAGGGCTTCCACTTAAGAATATCAGACTTTCCAGCCTGACCTTTGGCACCTATGCATAATGGGACAGAGTCCTGCATGAATAGTGAGATTGTTGATCTGGACACTGGGACAAACAAGCACTTTTCTTACCTTGGAGGGATGACTCCATTACACTGGCAGCTCCCTGGGGCGAGCTAGGCCTGGTGTGTTGTGTCTGAGATTTCTAAGTGACCCTGCTCCTAGGGGCATCTGCTGCTTAACTACCCATTTATATAAGGGAGTGTCTGCCTCACTGCTCCACCCTGAGCACACCTGAGCCCAGCTAAGCCTGGCGAGAGAGAGATAAAAGGCCAGTTCCAGAGACAGGTGCTCTATATATTTCTCTTTGTCTAGTGTGGGTCTCTTACTAGAGCAGATACAAAGTAACTGGCAGGCTAATAGTAAGATGTGATGTGATGTGATGTGCTGAGAGAAGTTGTGTGTAACAAGAGACCTTTCCCATCACACTGGGGAGGAAGAAGGCTGGGCCTTAAATGTCTTGTTTTGCTAAAAAGTGATTTGGCTTATAACCTGAATCCTGGAGCCAAGCCACTATGCATCTAATAAACCATTTGCAACAAGTTCTCAACTATATACTATGATTAGGTTCATGCACAACCTGCCATTCAACAACAGGAAAACAACTTCCCTGGCCATGTAAAGTGACCTGTCAGCTCATTGTAAGGCTGGGTAAAAGGGGAAAGGACCATGATAATAACATCTCTCTCCCCAGAAGGGCTTCATTAGTACAGGGCTAAAAAAAACTTTCCGTGGGCCTAACGAATGCTGTTTGAGTGCTGTGGGCTTACAGAAAGTCAGTACAGTGAAAAGGAGACTAGAACTAAGCTCCATGGGTCTGATCCCACGTGCTGAATGCCCTCAACTCCTATAGAAGTTAATAGGGTTTGGGCAATCACTACATCTTGCAAGGCTGTTCCATATGAAATTGTGAAAAGAAAGGGGTTTAGGTACCTCTCCATACTATACTATACTATGGGTCCCTGCTGGCTGGAATACTGAGGTTTTCCCAGTGGTGGGTGCCAGATGCCCAGACGGAATATGAGAATGGTTGAGTCAAATAAAAGAGTGTTAAAGGGGACTGGCTGGTAATGGACTGTGGAGTGTTTTACCTCTAGATTGCCAGGCTGAATCCAAGGGCAAAAGTTGCTGCAATCTGGTGGCCTGCTCAGAAAGAAGTGGGTGCACCTCACTCCAGGTCCGACTGGACCCGCATCCACACCACTTCAGTTTGAACCAATTCCCACCCTAATGCCTTTATTGTCAGTCACTGCAGAGAGGCCAAGGACTGAATGGGCCATGGAGCCTGAACCCCATTCACATTGCAGGTTGGGGCACAATGGCAGGAGATGCTGACCTTGCTGCTGCCCATCTAGCACCAAGTTCACTCAGAAGAAGAAAATTAGGGTCCTCTCATCTGTACATCACAATGCAAAGTGCTGTGTCAGCTAGTTCTAAAAGCTGTTTTATGTATTGGTTAATTTGTTGCAAAGGGAATCTTGGTACTGCACAAAGCAGGGGCTGGGGGGGAACAGAATATGCAGATGTCTCACCTAGTCATATGGTATTTCCAGGTCTGCATCCTGTTTTTCAGATCCGCTTTCTTCCCCCACCCCTTTCCCCAGCCCTTCTTTACAGGATGCTGCTTGTCCTGTAGTGACACCCACTGGTAACTCTAAGATTTTGATGCTCTTGCAGGTTCCCCACAGCTGAGGCCTCTTTGCAAACACCTCCTAGTTAATGATTTCTGCAAAGCACAAAGCTGCAGGTTAACTCTGATTCCCCTTTACCATGTTATCATCTTCCCAGAACCCCCTGTCCCTCTCTTCCCTTCTATTTGTGCTCTGCGCGCCTTTCTACTAGTTAATAAGATCTTCATTTAGGTGTTAGAATATCGCAAGTACAGCACATCGACCCTGCTGCATTCCCTCATCTGCTGGAACTATATGCCCCTTGCAGTAAATGCAGAGTTTACATGTCATCATATAACTATGAATTTAGCCTAATAGAGTCTACTGGGATATTTTTATAGGTTAGCCTCTTAATAATTCCAGGTGTGGTTTAAAGACTTTTTTGTGGCAAGAGTTATACAAGAAATAGCTGCTAATTTAAAAAAAAAAAAAAGGATCACTTCCATTTATAACAGCACCCAGGCTGACCTGAAATCTCCTTGCCTTAAATATCTGCACGCATTCACCCGAACTGACTGAGATCATTTACAGTTCACAGCCCCTGCCCTGAGTTAGGGGCTCTCTTTGCCAGCTCACACCCACTCGGGAGCATGCAGGTCTGGTTCTACCACATAAACAGGACGGGCGGTCACCTACAGGGCAGTGAGAGCTAAATCCTCAGAAGTGATGAACTCTTACAACGCCCATGGGAGTTTTAGATGCCCTGTGCCTCTGAGGATGTGGCTCTAACAGGTAAGGAGGAGTTTGATTCGGAGGAAGGAATGGATGTTTGTCAATGGCACAGGACATCAAACCCCTAGCCGTGTCCCTGGGTGTGAGGCATATGAGGCATATGAGGACACTGCAGGAGGCTCAGCTCAAACTCAGTGGGGTTTTGTGCTTGCACAGCACACTCCTGGTGTTTTATGAACAGAAACGCCTCAGGAATATGGGTTTTAACAGTAGCTGCACTTGTGTTGTATAAAATCACTGGGCAACAAGCCTATCATAAGGACCAGATCCTGCAAAGGTCTTGGGTGCCCCCAACTCCTGCTTCAGTCAATGGGAGCTGGAGGACACGCAGCACCCCACAGGATCAGGCCCTAAAATCTGTAATAAGGCACTCATTAACTAAAAGATTTAAGCCCAGATCCTCAAAGGTATCTCCCTGGGAGCTAGGCATCAAAATACCTTTAAGGGCCATAGTGCCTGGGGCTTGGTAATAGAACACACAGACTTTCATTTCTTGATCAGTAGTCCACCGCCGTCCCAGATGAGCAGTGTCCCAAAGTTGTTGACAGCTGCTGGCTTCATGGTGGCATGCTGTGAAAGGAGTTGATGGGGCTCATTCCACTTGCTCCTGGACAAGAGTGCACATCACAAAAGAAACCTGCACATTTGACACTGAAGACCCAGCCTTGCACACTATATGCAGACAAAACTCCTGATGCAATCAGTGAGCATCTGGTGTGTGCAAGGACTGCAATATTGACCTCCTGACATTATTAACAGAAAGACCAATGAGCAAATGGGCCATGGAAACCGAACTACTTGACTTCCTTGCCCCTAGAATGGGGCCCTTTGCTCAGGTTTGAGATAGGTTTTAAGTGCCTGGAAGATAATAGGGTAATAAGGAATAGCCAGCATGGAATTGTCAAGAACAAATCATGCCAAACCAACCTAATTTCCTTTTTGAAAAAATTACTGGCCATATCCATGATAGGGAGGAAGCTATAAAGATGTTATAGCTTGATTTTAATAAGGCTTTGACGCAGTCCCACATGACAGTCTCATAAGCAAACTAGGGAAATGTGGTCTAGATTAAATTAATATAAGGTGGGTGCACAACTGCTTGAAAGACCAAACTGCAAGCATAGTTGTCAGTGGTTTGCTGTCAAACTGGGAGGACAGATCAAGAGGATCCCTCAGAGGTGAGTCCTGTACTATGCGCTATTTTCATTCATGACTTGGATACTGGAGTGGAGAATAGGCTTATAAAATTTGCCGATGACACCAAGCTGGGAAGGGCTACCAGCACTTTAGAGGACAGGATTTGAATACAAAATTGAATATGCATCAACCATGTGATGCAGCTGTGAAAAAGGCTAATATCATTCTGGGGTCTATTTACAGGAGTGTCATATGTCAGACATGAGAGGTAATTGTCGTGCTTTATGTGGCACTGGTGAGGCCTCAGCTGGAGAACTGTGTCCCATTCTGGGGATCACACTTTAGGAAAGACATGGACAACTGGAGAAACTCCAGAGGAGAAGAACAAACATGATAAAATATTTAGAAAATTGATCTATGAGGAAAGATTTTTTAAAAACCGGGCATGTTTAGTCTTGATGATTTCTCAAGGTCCCTTCCAGCCCTACATGTCTATGATTCTATGATTCTATGTTGGTGGAGTAATGGAGAAAGCTTGCATTGCTTCTACTACACAGGTTATTGCTGTGGCTATGGATAAATAGGGATCCTCTGTTTCCAGTACAATTGATCTAATATAGTCCAAGGGAACTAGAATATAATAAATACAGTGTGTGGTCAAGGCACAGGCCTAGGAGTCAACTGACTGGGGTTCTAGTCCTGGATTTTCCACTGACTAGCAGTGAGACCTAGAACAAGTCATCTGGGGCCCAGGCCTGCGAAATGCTGAGTAATCTCAACATCTACTGATGTCAATGGGAAATGAAGGCAGTCCAGTAAGAGGTGCTCAGTACTTCATGGCATTACATGCTTAACTACCCTTCTATATGGCAAATCTAACTGAAGTCCACCTAACTCACAAAGGGAGGGTTGAGTACCACACTCATTGCTTGGAAAGTGCTTTGAGATCCTCAGATGGAAGAGGAATAAGAAGGGGAAAGTATATCATATCATATTATATTTATTATATTATTCTTCCATCCAGCGTTCAGTTCTTCTAAATATATTTCACGGCATTGGCTCCCCCAGTGCCAGATTCAGCTAGAAGGTAGAGCCAGTGAAAAGTCTAGATCCTACAAAAACTTAAGCACATGCCAACACTGATTAGTTTCATTGAAGTCAAATCCTAATTAATTAATACTCATTTGAAGTCAATAGGACTACTCACATGGGCAAAGTTAGGCATGTGTTCAAATCTTTGGGAGACTAAAACTGGCATAACATAACGTTCATTCTTTATGTATATTAATGCATTCATTATATTTATTTATTAATGATGTAGCACCCAGCAGATCTAGCAATGGACCAGGACTCCATTTTGTGATTGGTACTGTACAAACACATAACCAAAAGACAGTCCCTGCCCCACAGAATTTATTTACAGATAGTGCCATTTACCATCAAGTGACTGTTTAGTAGAAGGTTAAAGGAAAAGGTTCCAGACCCAGACATAAATATAATCCCTCATTTAGAAACCTTAGACACAACCTGCTCCAAAGAGCTTAAAATCAACTCTCCTCATTCCAGTGAGCCTGCAGAATACCCGATTTCCTAGTGTACTGTTTAAAAACTCTGAAAAGGATGAAAACAAATCTACAGGTAGTAATTTCCTCTCCAAAAATAATGAAGTTGAGATGACAGATTATGCTGGACCTTGAAAGACTCCTAGCCTGGGAACCTTACTAACGCATTTTAATGTTGATATTTTACCAGTAAATACAACCTGAGGCTCCAATTTCACAACTTTCCCTAGAATTAATTTCCTTCCCCCCCGCCCTAAACTGAGCGTTTATATTTGTGTATTAATTAATGGTATGCTGTTGTTAGCAACATTCGATTTCGAGCCCTTGGGGAATGGCTTTGTGACGTGCCCTGTCATATCTCAAAAGCCAATTGCCTACTGCATTGTCCTGACACCTGACCTGGCGCAAAACCAAAACTGCCTCCTAAATGGTGTTGGGTTTGGGCTGCTGGGGCGACCTCGCAGAGCCCGAGCTGGTCTCTGCCTAAGGGGGGATGAAGCGAGTGAGAAATAACCAGGGGAAAGTGAAAATGGCACAGCCCTGGAAGGGGCCGATTCGGTTTTCATTTCGTTCACTCTGGAGGCTGCGTGGTTTAGCTAAAGAATTAAGCCAAGAGGCGATTAGGATGTTTCTCATCAACCCGATCCAGTTAACGTGATCACTAATACAATCGGTTTAACCCGATTCTGTCTGGGGGAGGCTAAAGTCCTGGCTACTTATTGTGCCTGGATACTAGGCGACGGCGCCGTGGGAGGGATACCGTAACATAGCTAATAATGGAGGGTTACCCAGAAATACAAAGAGCTTTTATGATCCACTTCTGTCTCTTTCACCCGATTTTAAAATTCATAAAACCGGCCTCGTAGGTTGGACCCCATTGTTCTTATTTATTTTAAAATCCTGTCTCCTCGGGGCAGGTGGAATCCGGCGGAGACTGTCCCAAACTTGTGCTCTGCACCGTGTTAAAAAGGGCAAACGACTCAAAAACCACCTTCGGAGCCGCCAGTGAGAAAGCGATGGAGTCGGGGCTCTGATGAGGCCCTGACCTCTGCTAGGAGAGGCGCTGCCCGTTCCCAAACTTGTATCAACTCTAAACTCCCCCGGCAGAGAGATTTTTTGCAATGATCCAAGGGGTTGGGATGGAGCCAGACGCCTGACAGTCACCTGAAGTCTTTTCCTTGACTTCCTTGGGCTTTGGATCAGCCCCATTAATCTATGAGCGGTTCAAAAAGGCAACTTCAGGTGTCCGGTCAGAATTGAAGCGTGTCAGATAAAGGCCTAACCCCGCCATACACACCTTTGAAAGGACTTTGGGCTGAGTGACCGCAGCGTGGCCTGGCTCTGGTTGAAACGGAGCAAAGGCAGGAAGACTCCAATGGAATGAGAAGCCACTTAAAACAAGCCTCTTTATGGACTTTGCGCAGGGAGTACTAAAACTATCCAACCTTTCTGTTAAAAACGAGGGGGGAAAGAAATTAACCAGATTAACAACAAGATTTCCTTCAACGGAGGGCTTTCCTTTCCCTCCCGGCTGGTGTGCTGAGCCTGGCTGGGAGGGAGGAAACTGGGGAGGGGAAAAAAACAATAATTAAAGAGAGCATGTATGTATCCAAAATCCTGGAGGCTGTTGGCAGAGGAATCTCGATGTCAAGGTGGAGGCTAAAGGCAGCGGTTAGCCAGCCCCAGATCAGAACTCCATAGGCAAGCAGTTTGAAATAACAGCCCGGGGGAAGGAAGGGTTCAGTTACCTTCTCTCAGGAACTGGCGTAAGGTGCCTGGATTTTCGTTGACCATTTAACAGCATGCGTCAATTTCAGAGGTGGCAGGGGATGGCAGCATTGGGGCTGTGCTTAGTATTAACCTGGGTCAGGGCTGAGCATCGCTGAAGCGACGTTAAACAGCACAGTTAAAAGGGGTAAGCCCCCGCCCCTGCAGGGGGAGGGTGCGCTAAGAATCGTCCCTAGATTTTGGTTTGTTTGTTCGGTTTTGTTCTTGAAAGCGGAGGAGAAGGAAAATCTTTAGCCTGGAAATGGGGAGAGCCTGTGCTGGGGGTGGGGGGCGGAGGACTAGGATCCAGGTCCGACCCAGAACTCCAGGAGCAAGTCCTGGAAGTGCTGGCAGAGTCTGCCCCTCTGCGACAGCTGGCAGCCGCATTCGGTCCTCTCTGGGGATAAGGAGCAACTTCTGCAGTCCCGAAGCTCGGTGCATTGCCCGCTTCCAAGCTGCTGGCCAAGGGGATCTTTGGAGGAGGGACAAGAGCCAGCAGCCGCCCGGATGGAAGGGGCGAAAGGAGAAGAAGAGGGAAATAAATAAAAAATGAGAAAAAGGGGGGGAAATATTTGTAAAAATAACAAAACTTTGTACAGACAGATCCACGCCGTTCCCTGCCTTTGTGGCGAGGGGCTGCTCAGAACTCAGTGTAACATGCAAAGCGGGGGCCCAAGACCCGTCAGAAACGACAAAAACTGCTACATATAAGTACCTGGATGAATGGACAGACAGACCGATTTGTCTACAAACCTGTTAAGGTGTATTCCTTGTAAAGGGGCTTGGAAGCTCTCCCAGTTGCATTGCCAGGGAGTAACTTGAATTAATTACAAACTCTGTCCCGAGTGGTATTGTGAGCCCTTAAACTAGAGACAGCGATTTACAGATCTTCGGAGATCTGGAGATTTTGATTTTTTTTAAGAGCTCCAAAATCTAAGAAAAAATCGTTCTCTTGGGGAAATAGGAAGGGAAATGGTTCCACAAAAGGGGTGGGGGGAACCCCTTCAGAGTTCTCACCTAAATGCATCCCCCTCCCCAGCCCCCGATCCTTTATTTCATCTGCATTTCTGGAAGTTTGAGAGGCTGGGGTAGAGCAGCTTCGCCTCCCCTGGACTGGAAGCTCGGGAAAGGAAAGAGTGCTCGGCCATGGAGATCATTTCTAGGTGTTTAATGAGCAGTGGGGTCCCATTCCCTCGTGGGGTTTTGTGGAAGGGTTTAGACGGGCAGAAAAAGCCAATCCAGCAAAATTCTTTAGCGTTGACAGTGATGAGAACCACACACGCACACCATTCTATCGATTGTTACATTCACTTCATGGTAGGGTAACACCTGCCTTTGTATGTTACTTCTTCCTACCTGATGGATCGGATAAGTATCTCATTAAAAGCCAGATAATCCTGATCCGGATCTGTTTCCTACTTTATTATTGTTTCCTCTTTCTGCGCTACCGCTCTCTATATATTGCCCATTGCTCGATTTACGAGTCTATTACTGGTGTGGCGCCATTTCCAACTTCTCAGTCTTTAGTGCTATCTTGTTTTAAAAAAAAACCATCAAAAGCAAATAAACATTTCGCTAGACAGAGCCCGGCAACGGAGCAAGAAATTTTAAATTAAAAAAAAAATGAAAATCGGTGTAAAGGAAAGAGGGTTTGACAAATGTACAGATAAATCACTAAAACTTTATCCTTGCCATTTAAAGAGGAGGGGGAGGAATTCTTACTACTCCTGTCTGGTCTTCAGTATTTAGAGCACATTTAAATCATTCGTCCGTGGGTTTTTGTTTTTAAACATGCAGAAAAACTTTCTCAGCGTGAGGGGAACTAATGATTCAGCTAATTGTGGAAGAAGCAAAAGTTAAAAAAAAAAACCACAACCCCACACACATCAACCCAGACCTACCCCCTATCGGTAATAACCCCATTAAGAGCTTCATCAGCGGTGTAATGAAAGCAAACAGGGTGGAAATTGCCTGTAAACAGTTGGATCTGGGCTGTAATTAATTCAGTGTCTCTTTTAATCAAACTGAAAGGAGATCAGGTTCCTTAGTCAGTGTGTGACATCACCCCAAAAGCACCCCAGCCAATGAGAAGGGCGGATGCTCAGACACGTGGCCCTGGCACCTTAAAAAAAGAAGAAGACGACGAAGAAGAAACCCAAACTTAAGTGACACAAGTTGGTTTTTTTAAAGGGGAACGTGTCACCCGCGGAGCCGGCGGGTCGAGCCTGCCGCTGCCTCTGTCCACGGTGCTGAAACCGAGCCGCGCTCCGCCCGCCACGTCCGCCGCCAGGAGGGCGGCCCGCCCGCCCCGACGCCATGGGTGCCGCCGCTCCCAGGCGCCCGCCCAGGCGCTCTCGGAGGTGCTGAAATCTCCATCCCGCCTCGCGTCGTGGGACCAGCCTGGCTATTGAGCGCCAAAGCAGGATCCGGCCGAGGTGCTGGCAGGGCACCCTTCCCCCTTCCCCCCCCCTCCCCCACCCCCACACATTGATTTTTGAATCATTAACTAGTTACGGCGCCGAAAACCCCGTTGGGTCGATTTCCCCCTTCCCCTCCTCCTCCTCCTCCTCCTCCTCCCTGCGGGCGCCGGAGTTCAGCGCTGATAGATGTAGTGGGGAGGGGGGTGGGGGGTGGAGTTAGGATTAAATCGAGGGGGGGTCCCCCCCAAGCAAACTTTGACTTTTTAATCCTTTTTCTCTTCCTGTCTGTCTGTCTCTGTCTGTCTGTCTGTCTCTCCCCCTGGCCGCAGCTGGCTGGGATGCTGAAGCAGGAGAGCTGAGCCTTGGATCTAATGCACCGCGCCCCACGGGAATTGTTGGTCAACGGGCTCCCTGGACCCCACGCTGAACTCTGCCTTGCCCCAGCCCCACCCTCCCCCGCCAGGTCCGGACTGCCGGCCAATGTCCGCCTGAAAGGTGCCGGGTGCGAGCGATCGGCTGGGGCTGGGGGACGAGCCTGGCCATGGAAGGCTCCAACGGATTTGGGATCGACTCCATCCTGTCCCACAGAGCGGGGAGCCCGGCCGCGCCCCAAGGAGACCCGCTGATGGGGGAGTGCAGGTCCCCCCTGGAACTAAGCCCCGGCTCCGAAGTCAGCAGCGGGTGCCCGTCTCCCCACTCGCCAGGGAAGGAATGCCTGGAGGCGGCGGCTCCCAGGCAAGGGGTGGCCGTGGGCTTGGAATCTCACCTCCAGCCGGGGCAGAGCTCGGCGCCTTCCCAGTCCAGAACAGTGACCTCGTCTTTCCTAATCAGGGACATCCTCGCCGATTGCAAGCCCCTGGCAGCCTGCGCGCCTTACTCTAGCACCAATGGACAGAGCGGCCCGGAGCCGGCGGGGCGAATCCCGGCCAAACCCGGGGAGGACTTTAGAGAGAAAATGGACAAAAGTAGCAGCAACGCCTCGTCGGACTCGGAGTACAAAGGTAAGAGCCGAGGGGAGGCGAGAGCCCGAGCTACTGACCAGCTGCCCCCAGCCAGCGATTGGATTGCTTTCAAAACATCCCTCCAGCCTTTCTTTTCACTCCTCGCTCTGCTGTGAAGGCATTTTAAAGAGCTTGACATTTCCTGCACTCCCCCTTCCCATCCAAGAAAGCGCTGGTCCTCTGTCTCTGGGAAGAGAATTGGGGATGGTGGGGTGATTTTGGGTCCCTGTTATTTCTTGGGGGTGGGGGTGAATCTTGATTTGCTATTGAGCCCATAGGTTGTGTCTGGGAGGAAGCTGATTCTTTACACCTCCCGTCGACAGTCCAGCAATCAGGAATAAATAATGAAAACTTCACAAAGCTTGAGTTTAAAACAATCAGGTCGAACTTTAAATAGTGGGGTCAGGAGGGGGATGGGGGGATTTATAGCATCGTATTGAGGAATATAAAGATCACTTGGGGAGAAAAAATACAAATGAATACGCTCCTTCGATTAAACCCGCAGAATTTCCTTGCCCCTGTAAAGATCTGAATAATTATGAATCACAAGAGTGGTATGTGCCCCAGAACTCAATTAATATATTTTATTTTAGCAATTTCATTCTGCATTTTCGGGAGGTAATTGGCTAATCCATCACGCATAGAGAATTAACCTTTAGACTCTTGGAATTTTGCTTCCGAGCTATTTCCAGATTAGAAGAGCCCAAAAAGAAATGGTTGCCCAGCAAGTTAGATTTGTCCGTCGCTTTTAGACACGGGGGAAAGCTGTGCGAGTTTTTAAAAATAAGGCATTGTTTAAGTAACGTCAGGTGATCAGAATTAATTTCACTCCAGTCCGTTCGAGAAGGATCAGCTCTATTACCAAGCTATACAAATGTGGGTAAGCTCCATCATGAAAGGAGGAAGAGGTTCTTCTCATCCTAGTTCGTGAAAAACCCTGGCAGGAGACTGGGATTTTAACTTCACGTTTTTGAGAGGGACATTCTATAACCCCGGTGGGTTGTTGGGTTTTTTCCCGTCTGTGTCTGATTGTGGTGTATCCTTGCAAGTGTATTCGGTCTCTCGCACTTTCTTTTAAAACTTTTAACATGGAAACATTACAGATCGCTAGTTCTAACCTCTGCACAAAGTCCACAAGGGATACAATCATTTTAAAGGGGCCGTTTGAACTCTGCGCCGCTCGGATGCAATAATGCATCAGGCAGAATTAAGGTTTCTGCTGCAAACATTCCTAATTTCTGCATATTGTATTTATGGGTGACTGAAAGAAAGATTGAGGAATGTGGTAAAATAGGCCTGAATTTCCTTGGAAGAAGAGAACTTTGATCTTCTCTGCTTGGCTGCTTATTTATTTGTATCTTTCTTAATAATGTTTTACCTACTGGCCTCACGATTTTAATTATAATTAATTCCCATCCTCTATTTTACAGCAGATAAAAAACCCCAACAGCAACAACTAAATATTAAATTCATTCATGGGGAAGTAAGGGAAACGTGCCTCTTTAAAAATATAGTTTAGGTAGCAAACTATTTGCCAAGCAGATTTTGGAAACTTTCTGAATATGCCCGAATGAAGCTGCATTTTATATTCTCATTCCTCTCACAATAAGCAGAAGTGAAATGTATCTGGCTGGGGAGGAATAGAAATTGACTCCGGTCTTTTGAAGGAAGGTGATCAAATGGAAGTCAACATTACGAGCTTTTTTGTTTCTTTATTTTTAAATCCTGTCTCTCTTTTCAAAACTGCCAAGCTGGGAAAGAAACTAGGTAGAAAAAGAAATGCACGCTTGTATCTCCCCTCAAGCAAAAAATATAAACTATATATGTCGATCTGATCCTCAACAGGAAATTTTTCAAACCAGTTTTTACCATGAAAGATTTCTTGTCAAAGCCATGCACAGCCAGGCTGCCCGCAAGTGGGAGCTGACAAATTCCATTTCATAGTAATCGATTAAATAATATATAATAATGAATAATAATAATAAAATTAATAAAAGGCAACTAGCAGTAACCAGCCCTTCCCCAGTGCAAGGCGGAGTCCGCAGTCAAAGACAGCTTTCCCCTTCCCTATCAGGAGAAACTCGTAGCTTGTGTGTTTCCATTCGAATAAAATACAGCGGAACGGAAAACCATTTCATGCATCGAATGGTAACAAGCAACTAGTTGTTTAATTGTTTAAAAATATAAGGCCCAGACCCAAAGATAGGGCCCCTTCCTCCGTGTTGAAGCCACTCGTTCCCATTGATGTAAATAACCCTGAGCGCCCGATTGCTTTACGGACAGAGTCTCCCGAGTTCAATGGGAGGGTTGTTTAAAACGTGCTGGCACACAAGGATTTCGGGATTGAGCCCAGATGAAAAATAAACGCTTCCCATGAGTTTCTATGCAGCCAAAACATTAACTTTTTTTAAGTGGGGGGGGGACCCTGATATGTACAAGAAAAACTCCCTTAATAATTGAGCGAGCTTTTCAAAGCAATAGCTTTTAAGGGAGGTGTTTTATTTTATTTTATTTCCGCACCTCATCTAAATACTGGGCTAAACATATTTTCCAGCTGTGTTGACTAGTCGTAGAGCAAATCAGAGAAACTCTTTTGTGTTTAGTTGGACTGAAATCCAAAGGGAAGTTCAGTGGCTAAACAGGGATTCTGGGAATCCGGGAGAACAATCCATTCCAAACTCAGTCATTTCTCTCTCTCTCTTTCCCAATTAACTTTTTTGAGAAGTCCAAACTTTAATAATGTTTAAGTGTTTGGCTCAAATCATGTTTCTCAAATTCCAATGGCCGTCTAAGGAAATGCAGCTACATCTGCAATAACTTTAATGGCCAATCAAATAATCCCCAAAGTTTCTCCCCGATCGCTTCACCCTGAGACCTGAAACAAACATCGTGAAGATTCCGTTGAAAGGGTGTTTCCCAAACTATCCTCTTTGCAGAAGTCACAGGCTACTGGTTCCACCGGCCCCTATTTGATTTTATTTTATTTTTGGAGGGGGAGAAGATGGGGGTGGGTGGGTGTTTGTTTCGCCATTAAATGAAACAGAATCTCATGTTTAAGAGCTATTCAGCGGGTTTGTCTCTATCTGGTCTGCTAGATTCTGGATTTCTGGTTGAAGGGTTTCGTTCCCTGGTGGCTCAATTAACCGGATTATTGTCTTCCTACAGAGAGAAATCAACTCGCATTCAACTACAGCCCTGTCACTTCTAAAACCTTTCACAATGAAATTTACCATAAACCCCTGTAAAAACCTAATGCAGCCAATTTATATAAACTGAAGCTTTTTGTTACATAATCTCTTTCAGGAGGGGGAAAAACAGAGCTTTTCTTGCTTAGATTTTCCAATCTCGTACAGATGTTTTCGGGTGTAAATCATTCTTTCTAGCCATCAGCGTCTCTGTAATATATTGATCTGCTTGTGTGTATATTATAGACACACAGAGACTTTCCTGCGTTAATGAACCATCAATAAAACCTCTCATTAGGCATTTTAAAAGTTAAATCATGGCAAAAGCCTGGCCTCATAGCACCACTTCTCAAATGTTTCCTTCTACCCGTTTAAGGGTTCCATTTGTCTTATGCCTGTGCGCCGTATGCCCTACTCAGAGATATACGCATTTCTTTACAGCATATTAACAATCATTTGTCAGTGAAAAGTGGCTCTTTTTAAGCATTACATGAATTAAAAAGTAGGCCATGCTAACAAGCCCCCCACTAACACCAAATCCGCAGCTCCACAACTTTATGGTCAGCAAATCCAGATCCTCCCCCCCCCTCCACACACACACTTGATTTTTCCTGTACAAACATCAACCGATCCATCATTGCAAAAGCATTGGTCGGGTTGACTGGGGTAAACCTAGAGGAGATGGGGAAACTCTGTTGTCAGGCATGACAGCGGAGGAGGAAATGTAAAGGGACTCAATCAAAGAGCTCGCAGAATTATATATATTTTTTAAATGAGGATTTCTACTAAAAGACAAAATACGGGTCAATCCTGGGTGTATCCTATACATACTCTGGATATATTAGCCTTTTCCCCAGGAATTCATTCGCTCTCTCTCTCTCTCTTTGAACTGCATCTCTGGTATTCAAACGAAACATGGACCATTGGCTACTATTCTCATATCCGGTCATGCCCAGCATTTGCTCTTATTTTTCCAACTTCTTCTGCATTACCCTCCTTCCGAGCGGCATGACATTTGAATCCCATCACCAACCTCACAGAGCCAAAAGGCAGCCGTGATCAGAGAACACCAGGGCCTAGGAGAGAAGGCAAAAAACTCCAGGGCAAACTCGCCCGCTTGCATTTGCAAAACAATAGCCGGGCAGGGTGTGTGCGTGTGATACTTATTTCTTTCTCTGCCTGAGCCTCTCTGTTCCTGCTGTTGCAAGGAAGCGACCCAGAGCCGCTTTGCATCACCTCTCTTTCTGCCCTGACACGATGTGCATTCTTTCTCCCCCTCTAGTGAAAGAAGAAGGGGACCGAGAAATCTCCAGCTCCAGGGACAGCCCCCCGGTGAGGCTGAAAAAGCCGCGCAAAGCCCGCACCGCCTTCACAGATCACCAGCTCGCCCAGCTGGAGCGGAGCTTTGAGAGGCAGAAATACCTGAGTGTGCAGGACAGGATGGAGCTGGCGGCCTCCCTCAACCTCACTGACACCCAAGTGAAAACGTGGTACCAGAACAGAAGGTAAAAACAGCACAGCGCAAATCTCCCTGATTCCCACCCCCCACCCCGGACCCAGGGGAGTTCCGGGGGCAGCCTCTGGGCCCACAGCATCTTCCGCAGAGATGCACTAAACAGGCTTTCCCCAAGACACCAACTAGGAAGTGGCTTTGAAGCGAGTCCCTGAAAGCCACCAGGTTTCCCAGCGCGTCCGAAGGGCGGGGGTTTGAAGGGCGGGGGCCCAGGTAGCTGGGGTGCCAGGTCCCGGGCTGGAGCGGGCTGAGCGGGGACCAGAGGCTGCGGCGCGGTTTTATCTGGCAAAGGTAAAAAGACTGGGTCTGAATGCAGGCTGCAAAGGCCAGGCCCGAGGGGATGGGCGGCTGAAAGCGGCCCGCTGCTTGCCGCGGAGTGGCAATGCTCAGCGGGGATTTGCGAACCATAGCCACCACAGGAAGACAGACAGCCCCTTATCTCTAAAACCAAACCTCCCCGAGCGGGAGCCCAGGAAATCCGCCCCTGTACCAACCAGCAGCCCGGCTGGGCGCCAAGGAAAGCGGGCGCGGGGGGGGGCGGGTGGCATGGACCAGGATCGGGCCCGACCCCGCCGCAGAAGGCGGCAGTTTGGCCACCCCAAGCTCGGACGCCGCTCCTAGAACGGGCTCTTCATAAAATCACAATGAAAAACGCAAGCCCTGGAAGACCTGCCTCCAAACCCCAGCAGAGTGGATACCTGGGTGGGGGTGCAATGCGTGAAAGCAGAACCCGCCCCCATACAAAGGCTGGGGAACAAGGGATGAAGATGAGCCACCCAGCCATGGGCACACGGGGCTGGAAAGGCAGAGAGCAGCCCCTGGCTCCTTCCACACCGGGCCTTGCCGCGGTCTAGCGAAGCAACACGTGTCTTCCTCGTCTCCTTTTAATAGTCACTGGCTTAAAAAACAAAACACCTGCAGCAATGCCCCCCCCCTCCGTGCTATCCGTGTGGGTCTCCTATTCCCAGCCCCCCCCCCCCCATCCAGGTAACAGGAAGCCCCCACCCCACCCCACCCCAACAACCGTTCAGGAAAAAGGAAGAAATGTCCTTTTCGATAAACACAACAGCATAACACATCGGCCCATTAATAATAAATCCCGGGCATCCATAATTAACGCCAGTTACAGTAATTACACAATTATGATGATGATGAATAATTTAAGGATGGAAATGGGCCTAGCGCGTCAGCGACAGGCTCGGCTGATCCCCGGCCGCCTGCCCCGACGTGCATCCCGGGGCTCTGACCCCTGCTCCGGCCATTGTCTGGAGAACGATTGTCATCGCAACAAAAGGAGCAGCAAACACGTCTGGGTTCCAGCACGACCCGCTGCCCAGTAAAGTTCACCCTGTTTCTGGGCGCGGGGGCGGCTCTGGTCTGACATTCGGAGGACGCAAAATAAAATCGCCCAGCTAGGAGGCTGCTCCTTGGGGTAGTTTATTCTCTCTCTTTCCCACCCCCAGAGAGAAAGCGATGTGGGTATTTCTCAGGTCGGGTCTGATCAATGCTTTCATATTGCCATTTAGAAAGCGATCACAACATTTCGCTTTTTTGCGGGGGGGGAAGGAACGGGAACAAATCTGGTGAGAGTTTAGTTTCCCCGTTTAGGGTTATTTATTTGGTTTCAACTAAACTCCTAAGGCCGCGATAAAAAATTCCAGGTGCTATTTCTCTCCCCAGATTTCCAAAAGGCCTTGTACGAATTCAGTCTTCCTTCTAGCTTCATCTGAAACCTGAACTTTTTAAACACCGGTTTAAATTTGGTTTAAGTGATTTTCTGGGGCTTGTGTGAACGTTTTAAGAACCCAGCGCACTGATTAGAAACCAACAAGAATCCAAATGTCTGAGAGGGCCGAACTCTTCAGGAGAGCGTGTGATTCTGTCTTAGCATGTGATCATCATATATGATCACATCAGACAGATAGAAAGATAATCACCTGCCTGAGCTGGCAAATTAGAGATGGATGTTTCCAATCACTGTAGATCAGCGTATGTGCAGTTACATGTTACCATGTGCTGTGATCACATATTATTATTAATTATTCTTACACACACAATATAGCAGAGAGTATGTCTGATGCCATTTGCCTGAGCTGAAAAAATATATTCAGGCAACTGGTATCAGACATACTATCTGATACGTTATATACTTGTGAGTGACTAATAAATAATAATACCTCTCTCATGATCACAACACGCAATAAAATATACACATTTTGCCCGGGGGGCATAGCTGGCATTGCACTGCTAACATACTATGCTATACGTGGGCTTGTACAAATAGAGGACAATTAATACTCTTGTCAATTTCCCCTCCCCCCCCCACACACTTCACGTTAATATTCGCAAAGTTAACATCCAGAGAGTCCACCCGCGTTCCTGGCCGTCGGGGTAATAAATCGCTGCGGGAAGAGGATTTGGGTTCTGGAAACAAGCGTCAGCTCAATAAAAAGAACAGGAGGACTTGCGGCACCTTAGGGAGGAACACATTTATTTGAGCATCAGCTTTGGGGGGCTACAGCCCCCTTCATCGGCTGCATAGAATGGAACATGCAGATCAATGATTGTGTTGCCCTGCGGTTCAGCACAGGCGTGTGAGTGGGTGTGAAAGATTCCACAGCTTTCACCCGAGCTATATCAGGTGTGGGCGCTGCAAATCTCTCCCACCTGTGACTGCAGGAGGGGCTGCAGGGGTCTCCAGGGGCTTGGCTGCTCCTGAGAGAGCCGGGGCTGGAGCGTTGCAAACTCTGGAAGGGTGCTCAGGTTTCTTGCCCATGGAAGGCCGGCGGTTTGGCCACGTCCGCTCAGTCGGAGGAGTGGGGGTGCACCCCCGGGGCTGCTTTTCTGTCGCATGCTGGCTCTCTCCTGACCCGCGTATCTTGGCTTCCCTCCCCAGGACCAAGTGGAAGAGGCAGACAGCAGTGGGACTGGAGCTACTGGCAGAAGCTGGGAATTATTCAGCCCTCCAGCGAATGTTCCCATCTCCCTATTTCTACCCGCAGAGCTTGGTCTCCAACCTGGACCCCGGAGCGGCCCTCTATCTGTACCGGGGTCCCAGCGCCCCTCCCCCGGCTTTGCAGAGACCTTTGGTACCCCGGATCCTCATTCACGGACTGCAGGGGGGTAGCGAGCCGCCCCCACCTTTGCCCCCCCTGGCAGGCGTCCTCCCGCGAGCGGCTCAACCGCGGTGAAGCGCCGAGTTCGCAGCAAAGCCCGCTGCCAAGGAAGCCAAGAGGCCCCCTCTGCTCCCTTGCGTAGACCGCCCTGACCATCAGAAACTGTACCCCGAGCCTGGGGGGGGGGGAAGAGAGGCGGGCCGGATCCTTGGCACTTCAACCCCCGCCTAGCCACCTCACAAAACCATCGTTCACCCTAACGGAGCAAGAGGAAGCTGGAAAGGAAAAAACACATCAAAGGAACATCTCGCGCGCTCTTTCGATGCGGTTGGTGATCCGCGCTGCCTAACCTGGAAGGGGGTGAGCGATCGCCTGCCTAGCAATGGAGAAAGGGAACCTAACAAACGACAACTCAAACTTCCTGGAAAGCATCTGTTCAACTCTGGGGTGGGCGGGAGACACGGAGGAGCTAGGAGGAAACACACAAATAGACAAATCTTTTGTGATCGCCCAGACACAGACGATTCCGAAAGACCTTTCAATACTGAAAAATATCCTCCTTAAAAACATTGAGGGGATATAATTCCCCCCTCCCGCGCACACGCACAACACAGATTTTTTTCCGGCTTCACCCCCCCCCCCCGCCCTTCTCTTTTTGCCCATTGAGGCCTTTCTGCCCCTTCCCCCGCTTTCTAGCACTAAACTTTGCCACACACACAAAGGAGACTTGTTTCAGAGTAGCAGCCCTGTTAGTCTGCATCCCCAAAAAGAAAAGGAGTACTTGTGGCACCTTAGAGACTAACCAATTTATTTGAGCATAAGCTTTCCTGAGCTACAGCTCACTTGGTGGGATGCATGCCGTGGAAAATACAGTGGGGAGATTTATATACACAGAGAACATGAAACAATGGGTGTTCATAAATTGGTTAGTCTCTCAAGTGCCACAAGTTCTCCTTTTCTTTTTTAAAGGAGACTTGGGGACAGATAATACCCAAAGATCAAATAAGGAATCTCCACAAGCTGCAGAATTCAGAAGCGTTCCCCTTTCAGACGGAGTTAGTTTGAAGAGAGGAACCGAATTAATCTGCTAAATAAGCCTTTTTTTTTTTTTAAAAAAAGAGCCGTATTACGTTTTAAAGGATCAATAACAAGAGGAGGTTTAGGATTCTGGGCGTAGGAGACACACCGTTAAACACATCTCAGGTTTTGTTTCCATTCAACGAATTCACTGCGTTCCAATTATGTACCGGCTTGAAGCTCTATTTCACCAGCAGGACCAGCCCCTGGCTAACTTCAGGCTGGAGTTTCCAGTTCCTTGCAGTTCCAAACACACTTCCTCGAAAGAAAGAAAGACAGACAGACAGACAGACTTCCCTCATGCTAAACACGCGCCCGACTTCAGTGGTTTTTGCCTGAGCAAGGACTGGAGGATGAGGCAAAGGTAATTGCCAATAAACTAGCTCACCTGAGCATGGCTTCTCATTTTTGTTGGTTTGTTTGTTCCCAAGTATTAGCCATTCTCCTTTCTGCCATCCCCAGGCCGCGCTTTGCGATAGGGCATCCGTTCCTGGCCTTCGTAAGTAACAATTCTACTTGTGCAGAAATGGGGGTAGGTAGGCGGATGGCCCGCGTGTGCTGACATGAAACATACAACATCTGGACCCTCGTTAGATTCATAATGAACAGCTCGGAGCTCGCCCCATGGCACCGACCCATTGGGTCGCAGTATTACCTAGAGTAAGAGGAGCCCTTTCATGCTAACCCGAGAGTATGTAACTAAGAAAAAATTGTAAATACTTGTGTGCAAAATGTATATGAATTATTTATTTGTGAACCCCGAGGACGTATTTGTGTAAGTGATTCTTGTAAGTCTGTATTCCCGGGTTCTCCTGTCTGGACTTTGCAAGGAAAAGAAGCGAAGGAGAATGCGGCTTTAAAGAGATCAGAAAAGAAAAACAAAACAAAACTCTGGCTCGCCCTCTCTCTCTTTTTTTTTAAATGTGGAAATAAACTTCTTTACAAACAAGCAGATCCAGTCATTCGCGGCCTTTTTATGGTGTTTACTCTGGCTGATCAAAGAAGCCGAAGGGAAGGGGGTGGGGGAAGTTTCCACGATTCTCACCCACGGGCAAACGTATTTTGGCCACTCAAAGAGGGGGCCTGATTCTGCTGGGTTGTAACTCCACCCGCTCAAGAGAAGTCAATGCTGATTTACACACGTGTCTCAGAGAAAGGAGACTCATCCCTGACTGCCAGGGAGTCACTCCTGATTTCTACCCCTGGGAGAGGGGAATCAGGCCCTCTGATTCCAGAGCCACTCCCGATTTAGACTCCAGCAGGATCAGCCCCAGAGAAAACCCAAGCAGCGCCACAGTGCTGGCATGTGGGGAGCAGAGCCGGCAGCCCCCGCGATCCCTGGCAGCCCCCTTGTCCCGGCCCCTCGCACCTTGCGGGGTGGTGGGTGGAGGAGCCTTGGCGCAGGGCTAGCCGCGGTCCTGGTGAATTATTAACGCTAATCTTAAGTGTGTAATTGCCTAAGTGCTTTAAATGATCGCTTTGGAAAATGGATTGTTTCCACCCTTTAAAAGTGTCGCTCATCTGGCTGCAGCCAGCTAGCCCAGCAGCTGGTCACCGGGACAGGCTGAGAGCGGCTACCCGTCCCGGGGACCCGACAGATGGGCTGCGAGGCTTAGCCCTGGGCCGCCCCCCCGGCCAACCTGTGGGCCAGGCTCCTTGCACAACTCCCGTCTGAGCGCACGCTGCCCTTCCCGTGCGGGGGGGGACGGGGACGGGACCCTAGACTGCAGCAGGTCCTAGCTCCCCGGCCATCCCCTCCCCCAACCCAGCTCTGCAAACTTCTCAGCACAGAGCCCAGGCCAAGTCTAGCGCCCATCACCTGTCACACCCCCCACCACCACTAACCACCCCAATGACCCCCGGCTGCAGCGTGGTGGGCCCCACGCCTTCCCCCGGCCGCTAGCACCGCGCCCCGGGGGGCGCCGTGATGGGACCCTACCTCGGGCAGGGCGAACTGCTGCTGATCAAAAACAACTAGCCCCTGACCAGCCCCTGCAGCAGGAGTGATTACTACAGCGAGGGACGCTGGGAAAGGGGGGGGACCAGGCTGGGCCAGGGATCTCCATGTAAATGGCAACGATGGAGAGATCTCGGGGAGGATGGGGTGGTGGAAAAAGCCTTCGAAGAAATAACACCCAGAATCTCCCAGGCCTAAGGAACGCCAGATCCAGAGCTGACCCTGTTTCTATTTATTTTGTTTTGTATTCTTCCTGACAGTATGTCAGCATTGTTATAATTTTGCAAAATGCACAGCAACTAATTAAGTCAAGCAGCCCCCTTGCCTTTGTGGAGGGTGCTGTTTCTTTGCATCTGAATGGTGGGGTTTGGTAAATCCCCGGCTCTGGATAGGAGGGATTGTCCCCAGCTCAGGGTTAATGAAGTGGGAAAGGAGTCTCTCAGAGCAGCATGCAAACAAAACCCCCCATGCAACAAACCCAGTCCAAAATCCTACATGGATTGACTTAAACCCAGGGGATAAGTGCTTTAAATTAATCTCATTGAATAAGAATGAGGCCAAACAACACTCTTTAAAATCATATTAAAAATCTATCAAAGGACAACTTGCACTGGGTGCGCTTTTCATTTTGTGAGAGTGAAGGCAGAGAAAATACAGCAAACTTTCTTACATTTACCCAGTAGGAATGTAAATCAAAGACATTCTCTAATATTTAATTGTCCTTGTACCTCTTAGCAGATTGCATCTCTTACATTAATGAAGTACAAGCTTCCCTACAAGTTTAGAATGGCAATATTTAAATTTGTTTTGCTAATTCACACCTGGAAGAAGCTGGAAACCTCCATGGTAAAGTGGATTTTAACCAGCCTATTAAAATATTAACTAGCATAGTGTTTGTGCTAAAATTACTGCAGTAGGAGAAACCAAGGCTACAGTCCAAAAGAAATATCAAGCTTAGGGAATAGGAACTGACCAAACTAGAGTCCTTCTGGTAAAGAAAGTGGAGAGGTGTTGAACGTTAGAGCTGTTTCCTTAAGGGAGCTTTAATAGTCACAGTAAAAGAAACAGTTAATTTTTTAAAATCACAATTTAGTGAAAACACCACACTGAGTATATGCCCTTTATAATAATGAAGTATATTTCCCATGTAAATAGCACCTTCTGTAAGAGGATCCCAACGTGCTTTGAAACCATTAAAACATTTAACCTCACACTACCCTTCTGAGGTAGGGTATTATCGTCATTTTACAAATGGAGAAACTGAGGCATTGGGCGGGGGAAGAGACTGCCCAAAGAAATCATAGAGCAAGTTTGTGTCAGAGGTGGACATAGAATTCAGCTGCATCAAGTCTTAGTTCTGTGCTTTAGCCACAAGACTATCTTTCCCCAATATACTGAAAATTGGAATGCAATGGTCCTCAGGACAGGGCCTGCTTTATTACTAGCTGTTTGTACATCATCTTGCCAAGTGCAGCTGCAATCCTGGGCTCTACTCTAAAGCAAAGAATAAAATCCCTGGAGAATTCTTAGTGGAATTAAACCTGGTGCAATGGCTTTAAAACAAAACAAAAAAACTTTTGAAATCAAATGCTGGATGAGATGCATCAGTCATGTGAAAGAAACCAGCTACAAGACTACAACTGTTCTAGTCCAAGGATTATTTTTCCCCCAAGGGCCAAGATTTTCCTTGACAAACATTTCATTAATCTTTTGCTTTCTGTTCAGAGTTTGGGTTCTGAAACATCAACAAATTAGTACAATTGTCAGGCCCACTATAAATGCAATCTAGGTTTCCAAGCACAGAAAGGATCTTTTGTCCAACTTTGTGGTCCATCTTCATTTTTTGCTCTTTCGGTTTGAAGGGAGCTGGCTGCAGGAGGAATGGATGACAAGGGGGCTAACCCCAGCTCCCATTTCGAACATGGTAAATCTGAAGCAACTCCATGAAAGTCAGTAAGATTACTCTGCATCCCAACCAGTCTATGTGAGATCAGAGTCTGGCCTACTGTTTATACTGTATAAGCAGTGATTCACTTAAGGACATATACATGCCTGTGGATCGCTAGTCTGTTCCTTTCTCAATGCAGGGACTGTCAATGATCCTTTCTAACCGTTGACTTCAGGTGTAAACAGGTGCAACCATTGTGCCAAATGCTGGAACAAGGTCACAGCCTGAGTGATCAGGCAGCAGAGTGGGGTTCTCTGCAGAGGCTGAAGGAATACCCCCCTTCCCTCCATTCCAGACCACAGATCAGCAGAATCATCACGCTGCAGTAGCTCTCCATCAAAGGTATTTACAAGGCACCTATTACCCTAGCATCTAAGCACTGAACAAATTATGCTGAAGCACGAGTCCTGAACAAATGGTGTTTCTCTCTCTGCTCCCCTGGGTTACAGAGGAATGAGAATTTGGATGGGCAGGGAAGTTTTGCTGTTTTGTTTTTGATTACAGGCATTGGCCCAGGGAAAAGGTTTTATAGCAAAGGTGTCTTCAACTTAGATCTGAACACGCTCAGCCTGATCTTCTGGAAAGGAAGCCCCAAGTGGAGCCCTACCACCAACAGCACCTCCCCCTGCCAGCATCTGAGAGGTGAAATCTGGGGCATTTCAAATATCTGCGCAGCGTAGCTGTCTTGGAGGGTCTCAGAGGCAGTCTCTGCTGGAACCAGGCCCCAGCCCAAAGGTACATTAGGAGCAGAATCTTGAATTCTCTTCTGAAGCGAATGGGGAGTCAGTGGAGATCAAAAGCACCCACGGGATGATGCACCAACTTCAGCTTTCTTGGGATGGTTCCACTTAGCCTCTGGGAGAGCATGAATTGCTAGTCTGGCCCAATTGTGCAGCACAATTGTACCAGTCCCACCCAGGCAGGGCCCTTTCTGACCTTGAAAAGAGAGTAGGATCTGGCCCCTTACTTGGCCCTATGCCAGACACAGACAAAGATATGGTCACTGCCCCATGGATCTTACATCTTTGGACTCATGTTTATTTAGATTGTAAGCAAGAAAGTGCAGGAGCGTTTTTTGGAATGAGAATTCCAGGCTCCATCCACACACCAGGAATAGAATTCCTTGATTGTAAGGGTATATATGAATGGAAATCTGAAGTGCAGCATATCAGAAGAGGTGGGATTAACTGAAAATTAAAAACAAAAGGCGTTATCACTTTTAAAACCAAACTCTGCTGTGAAATCAAACAAAAAGTCAATGGGACAATAAAGGCGCCCTTTAAAATTTAAAGATACAGACAAATATACAGTAGAATTATGCTGAGGTTTTCACACAACCGAGATAGAATCTCTATACCAAGAGCAACACTCAATATTTATATTGTATGATTTATATTAAATGTGGTTTAAATTTAGCTAAAGCTGCTACATCTTCCTTCCTGTATTATCGGGGCAGTAAAGTGATAAACTAGATCAGAATACAGATTCTGGGACAGACAATGCAATCAGTTCGGCTGCACAGGTGTAACTGAGAGCAGAATTTAGCTACAGATAAACCCACCCATAAATCCAGGTTTGCAGAAGGGACCTCAACATCATGATCAGATCTTGGACTTTTCTTTAACTATACATCTATTTCCTTTACCATTTTTCCTGATGATCTCCCCCACCTTCCTTCCCAGAATCACTCAGCATTAATCCGCAGCTCTCAACTAAAAGATGGTGCGGCTCACAGAGAAAAGTATACAGGTAAAAAAGCTTAATGGCTCACTGTTTCATCAAGCCCATTACATGCCCCAATAACACAGAGAGCGAAGAGATTTCCTAATGTCTGACTGACATGTGTTGTCTGGTCTTTAGTATTATAAATTCACCAATAGTCTCTATTAATTCTCATATGACAATCAGCTTGGAGAAGGTCATACTTTTCCCACCCTTCATGCACAGGATCAATTCTCCCCAAGCTTACACTTTCTGCATCACATGATGAGTCATTTTCAGCCTCAGGTTGTTTTATAAACCTGATTTCCCATTCCCTTCCACTCCCACAAATATCAGGAGGGTGGTTTCTTTATTTAATTTTAATCTAATAAATGCTGATTGCCCTCCTACTCTCTGCCCTTCAGTTTTTCCACATCCTTCTTTCTCAAAAACTACTGCTGTCAAACCAGGAAGTCGCTGTTCAGTGATTGCCCGGGAGAAGGGAAGAATTGTTCTTGACAAAATACACACTTTTGGACTGATTGCTCTCCTTCTGCAACACGAGACCCAACTCACTGTTACTCCGCATCGTGTGTCACCACTTATCTCAGTGCCAAGTGGATACCATGCTGATTCGGGCAAATTTTAAGCCCACTTTGCACTGCTGTGAATTCAGTTTCATATACGTTCTTATCCCACCCTCCTTGCTGTTCTATCTGAGCCCCTTACGGTCGTGCATTAGGCGACATGACTAACATCTGTCATGTGTAGTTTGTTCTCTCTCTCTCATCCTCTCCCCAGGGGAGAATGGTGTGTGCAGTGGAGCGCACTGTTTTGGTAGGGTTTGTGTTTTGGTTCGGGTTTATTTTGTTTTTTAGCATGTGTGTTTGCTCTGTCCTTTTCTTACAGAAGGCAGACTGACGCCATGAGCCTTGCACTCAGAGCGGAAGGTGGTGAAGTTTGTGAAGGTCCGTAGTTCCAGTGGGAAACTCATTCTGCAATCTCAGACCAGGCCTTGAGAAAGCACCATCTCCTGCACAGAATGACGACCCAACAGAATCCTGGCCCGACTGACGTCACGGGGAGTTTTGCTATTGCCTTCAAAGGGCCTAGGATTTCGTTCCAAGTGCAAGGCAATCATGAATGGGCCCAATCACAGCCTCTCTCAGATCACACCACAAAGAACTCCCAGGAGTCCCCTCCCTCCTGGGTTCAGATGAGGAATAAAATAAATAAAGGAAGGAAGAAATTCCAGCTGTTGGGTCTTTCCACTTCAAAGGCAAACAGGGGAACACAAGGAGACAAATCAATTAGCCTACAATATACTCCTGAAAAGGAGAAGAAAATAAATAAATAAGCTTGACCGATGCCAGGAACAGCTAAAGTCAATGTGCTTTTCAGAATAAGCAACAAGGCGCGCTTCAAAATGATGGTATCATTAAGTGTTAGAAATGCTCCTCTCAGACTTTTCTGTGCTGAGAAGCAAGACATTACATGTGGCTAAATCCTGAAGGATTCAGGGACAAATCTTACCTATAAATTTTGCCCGAGACAGGAGTAGGGAATAGAGCATTTGGTCCTTTGTCTATTTACATACAATCTTGTTCCTAAGTGATTGGGAGTTTTGCCATTCACTTCAATGCCATTGAGATCTGGCCCAAATGCCACAGTTTGTTCAGGTCAGACTAAGGCTTGCATACTAGCTAACCTTAGAATAAGCAACTAAGGTAGTAATGCCCACTGCAATACTTCAGCTTTCTCTATTAAAAAAAATTAAACAATTGATTCCTATAGACCTTTTAAACATCATAATCGCCCCAATGAACTCCGCTCCTATCTTAACCCATTTGATGGTCACTTTATATTTTGGTGGTTGCACATTTCCCCCTACACTTCATGTGACTGCTCCAAATTTTCTTTACAAAAACAATGGTCATGGCTTAACACTGCAAAACTTAGAAACTTTGTGCATCTTCATGAAGCTGCGTTTATTTGCAATGGAGGAATCTTGACTGAGAACAGGACATGTTTGATTTCAGCCCCATTCAGGTCTTCTGGAGGCTCAGCTCTCTGAGGGTTTAGCCTTTTAAAAATTCTGTTAAATTCTGGTGCACCTCAGTTTGCGTTGCATGTCCCTTTGCCTTCTGCCCCATGCATTCTCCAGAACTAGTTTCTGCAGCAAAGGGCTGGAAACTCCCAGTTCAGGTCAGCATTTTCTGGTTGCCAGGTTTTCCATGTTTTTTCTTTCTCTTGACCTTGGATACACCAGAGTCCATCCCACTAGAGTATTCAGATCGCAAGATTTCAGCCAGGCGGGGTTTGCCTTGGGTTTTTCTGCGAAGGTCAGGCCTGAAAAGAAGAGAGCAAAGAGAAGGAGTTTACATTTCTTTCCTTTTGAAATCCAGTTTGGTGGGTTACTTATTCTACAGCTGTGCAAGTGACATTTGCGCATAGCAGCTTCCTCTCCTTGATGCCTGTTTTTAAATTCTGTCTCATGCAGAATTAGATATTGTTGTGACAGGTTTTTCATAAAAGTGGCAAAATATCATGCCATTTTTAAAAGGGAGCCTTTGTTCTGAACAAATGCTCTGGCGGGGGGAGGGGGGGAGGGTGTGTGTGTGCTGACGGCTGATGAAGTGTGTGACACAGCAGTTTTCAAATAAAAAAACCCCCAGCCTTAAGACACTGAGCAATGAAAATATTTTATAACAGAACTAAACCCTGTGCTAAAAAAACAAATACCCCAACCCAAGACAATTATTTCTGCCAGTAGCCTGCAAACAACACATACAACTTGTCGACTTTTGTGGCAGATACGGCAATTGCCTGCAATAGCCTGGAAAAACCTTCTTGAACTAAGTTTAAGTATCTTTGGAGTCCACTGTATGAGATACAAAGGTTCTGTATTATTGTGGGCCTGGCTGACCAAAGGACTGTACTGAACAATGCAGCAGACAAGAATGGTCTTTTGGGGTAATACGTATGAAGTGGGTTTCCTGAGAAATATCTAGGGGGACGTGAATACAAATTCCTGGCCTCCTCCCCAGGTATGCAAAACCCCAGCCTTTTGAAGCTATGCCCTGAGGAAGGGACCATATGGATTATCTATTCCTGGAATAGGAAGATCAAGTTGTATAAGGGAAAAGTATGCATGAGTCTGCTTGTTCTGAGCTATCGCTGTTATGAACTTGTAAACACAAGGGTTTGAAGGATTGACTCCTATCAGAGCACCCGCAGGAGTTGGCAGGCAGGGTGATCTCGAGTAAGTTTATTAGCATGTGACTAGGCTCTTTTATTCTTTTAGTACTTTTTCTCTTTGATTCTTCCACCTTAAGAATACATGTGCTTGCTGTGTGGTAACTTATACATGAGGGCAATTCTGGCCTCTGAAGAGAGAGCCACCGACGCTGGCCTGTTTAGGCTCTCTGGCTTGCGGGCAAACAACACAGTGTAGGTACGGAATTGTGCAGCCTGGAAAAACCCCAGTCAGGAAGAAGACAGATGCAGGTCTCCCCCAAGAGAGGTGATGGCTGATGAGCCAGACCTCTGAGGGGGAAGACAGGTACAGTTGCCTGGAATTGTGACAGCTTCCGCACCGGAGTCTGTTGCAAAGACAACTGTATTCTGACTGGCTGCTACATTCCAAAATGGATCTTCTAGTGGTTCTATAGGAGAGGTGGGCAAACTACGGCCTGCGGGACCAGCCTGCCCGGCCCCTGAGCTCCTGGTCCAGGAGGCTAGCCCCCAGCCCCTTCCCCCGCAGCCACGCCAATGTGCAGGCAGCGGGGCTGCGAACTCCTGCCACTCTGAGAGGCATGGTGAGGAGACGGCACACGCGCGGCGGTGAAAACAGTTGGGTAGGTAGGGGATCCTGGGGGGCAGGCAGGGAGCAGTGGGTGGTTAGGGGCGGGGGTCTCCGGGGGGCAGGCAGAGAACAGGGGGCGGTTGGATGGGGTGGAGATTCTGGAGTGGTCACGGGTTGGGGAACGGGGGGGGGGGTTGGATAGGGGGTGGGATGGGGGGCAGTCAGGGGACAAGGAGTAAGGGGGGGTTGGATGGGTCGGGGGTTCTCAGGGGGACAGTCAGGGGGTGGGAAGTGGGAGGGGGCGAATAGAGGGAGGGGGCCAGGCTGTTTGGCGGGCACAGCCTTCCCTACCCAGCCCTCGGGCCAAAAAGTTTGCCCACCCCTGTTCTATAGGCTCTGCCACAAGGTCCTGGTCTGTGACTTTAGGCAAGTCACCTCCCCTCTTGGGGCTTCTGTTTACCCTCCCAGCCTTTAGGCTGTCTTGTCTGTTTAGAGTGTAAGTTCTTCAGTGCAGGAGCCATCACTCACTATGGATCTGCACAGTGCCCAGCACAGTGGAGCCCCAGCTGTGGTAGGTGCCTGTAGGTGCTATAGTGATATAAGTAATAAATAGCAATAATGGATCTCAGAGCCCATTGCAAAGCAGGTAAGAATGTATCTGCTCTTCTACATGAGGTGATGGTAGACAACAAACGCCCTGAGCATGCTCTAGCAGTGATATTCATTCATATACACAGGTATGCACTAGACTAGAGCGTTAGAAACCACAGGCGTTTGGTCTTGCATTTTGTGTTATATTGTCTACCAAGTGCCAGGTCATTTAGCAGAGGGGGAAACTGAGGCACAGAGGTGAAATGACCCACCCAAAGTCACATAATGAGTTGGGGAACAGCCAGGAATAGAACCGAGGAGTCTTGACACACAGTCACCTACTTTTATTTAGGTAGTAATTTTAGTCACCACTTACTTATTTAAGTGAGTTTCTCAACATATGATGAAGTTTCAGACGGACACTTTCATTGAGTCTTCAAGCACTTACGACAGTAATTTGAGGGTTACTGGCCAACAAATAAGTTTACTTAACAACACAGAACTATTTGCTGCTGAGGACAAGTAATCTATCAGTAGCTGCCAGGCTGAATTTCAGCTCAGCAGGGAGGTTGTACACCACTTTATTATCAATCAGGTGAAATCACTGCCCAATTAGTAAATCAATACCCCCTGCTACAGTGATCAGCTGTAGAGGGAGAGGCAGGGAATGGGGATGCAGGAGAGGAAAGGCTGCTTCCTGTAACCAGTGCCACAACTCGATGGAGCTGTGCTGTGGAACCTACACTAATCATGGCTGACTTAGCTCTCGTCCCCAAACGCCCCCACTCTACTTGTGCTACATTGATGACATCTTCATCATCTGGACCCATGGAAAAGAAGCCCTTGAGGAATTCCACCACGATTTCAACAATTTCCATCCCACCATCAACCTCAGCCTAGACCAATCCACACAAGCGGTCCATTTCCTGGACACTAATGTACTAATAAGCGATGGTCACATAAACAACCCCCTATACTGAGCGCTATACTTCCCTACATTCCTCCAGCTTCCATCCAGGACACACCACACGATGATCCATTGTCTACAGCCAAGCTCTAAGATACAACCGCATTTGCTCCAATCCCTCAGACAGAGACAAACACCTACAAGATCTCTATCAAGCTACAATACCCACCTGCTGAAGTGAAAAAACTATTGACAGAGCCAGAAGAGTACCCAGAAGTTACCTACATATTGAATCTATTTCCCCATGTTAAGTATCCTCACACCTTCTTGTCAACTGTTGAAATTGGCCATCTTGATGATCACTACAGAAGTTTTTTTTTCTCCTGCTGATAATAGCTCATCTTAATTAATTAGCTTCTTACTCCACCTTTTCATGTTCTCTTTATGTATGTATATATCTATCTTCTTACTATATGTTCCATTCTATGCAGCCGATGAAGGGGGCTATAGCCCATGAAAGCTTAAGCTCTAATAAATTGGTTAGTCTCTAAGGTGCCACAAGTCCTCCTGTTCTTCTTGCGGATACAGACTAACACGGCTGCTCCTCTGAAACCTAAGACAAATATAGCGTTGCTGTTGGTGTCGGGACCCTATTGAAACAAGAGGTGAAAGAGTCCTAGGCAGTAGTAATAATCTATAGCAATAGTAAATTTGGAAGGTCAGGATCACCGGGCCAGATTCTGATCTCAGTTACACCAGAGTAAAATCCGGAAACTCCACTGACTTCTGAGTTACTGTAGATCTCTAGGGTCTCGTCTACAGATGACCACAGTGAGGAAGGATGGCTTTGTGGTTATGACACTGGGCTGTGGGCTCAGTGTCATAACCACAAAGATCTGAGATCTGAATTCAGTCCTTGACTCTGTCACACACTTGCTGTGCAACGCTGGGCAAGTCACTTAATTTCACTGTGCCTCAGCTCCCTCAGCTGCAAAACAGGGATGATAACATGCCCCCTGCCACTCCACACCCTGTTGTACAGCCACTTTCATGAAGGTTTGTGGGGCCCCCAGATACTATGGTAAGGGGCTCTGCAGAAAGGCTTACAAATGCATAACACAGCTGTAGAACAGATAGAACCTAACCATGTCCCCATAACTGGGGGACTGTCCAAGGTTTCTTTCTGTGATCCAGCACCTAGACATGACAGGCTCTTGAGCCCTAACCAGGACTCATGATGGGCAGAGAAATCCACAGCCTGTTAAATTCTTCCTTCCAGAAGAGCCATTCCAAAAGCAGCCCTCCACATCTGAGGTAGAGTTCTGCAAACCCAGGTAACTTAGGGGCACTGGTAGGAAAAAGGTTTCTCAACACACAGTCCCAGCCCGACTCTGAAATGCCAAGATTTTAGCACAGTTCAGAGGAGGAGCAAACATTTAAATGGATACAAAAAGCCAATCTTCTCTTTCATTAGATGGAGTAAAATATGAAAGGGTCAGAAAAAGTCAAAGTTCAGGGCACAAGATAGACACTAAATGTCAGGGGTTAGGAAGAAACTTCCCCTATAAGCAAGTCATTCCATTAACTTTTCCACTGCATGCATCCAATGAAGTGAGCTGTAGCTCACGAAAGCTTATGCTCAAATAAATTGGTTAGTCTCTAAGGTGCCACAAGTCCTCCTTTTCTTCTTGCAGATACAGACTAACACAGCTGCTACTCTGAAACATTCCATTAACTGTTCATTATGGGGTTCCTTGTACTGTATTCTGAAGCATTTGGACCTGGCTGCCATCAGAGGCAGGATGCCGTTCATGATGGACTATGGGCCTGGTCCAGTCCAGCAATTCCTATGTTCCTACCGATGAAGTGAGCTGTAGCTCACGAAAGCTCATGCTCAAATAAACTGGTTAGTCTCTAAGGTGCCACAAGTCCTCCTTTTCTTTTTGTGAATACAGACTAACACGGCTGTTACTCTGAAATATGTTCCTACTGTATCGGATCTTTGCAGCGTCTGGACTCCGGCGAAGAATTACCTAAAGCAATATTGGATCAGAGGCACTAACAGGGACAGATGTCAAGAGCACGCTCCATCTACATTTCAGGGGCACCGTTACACCCTGATTTCTAGTGCCAGGCCCATTAAAGGTCTACGCATTGCTCTGGGATACACAGCTAGAAACTTGGCACCCTCTACCCAGAGACAGCCCTGGTTCCTGTTCTTTCTTGTCAGAAATCTAGAAGATGTTTTTAGTGTTGCCAGGTGACAGGTAAGATCAAAGTCCCCCTGGAGTCCCTCTAATCACTTCATTAAGAGGGTGGGGACAAAGCTGTGTTTGTGCAGTGGGGCAGGGGTGGGGGGACAAGGTGGGGAGAGAGAGATAGAAGCCAGTAATTGCGTGGTGTCATTTGGGGAATAAACCTCCACACTGGTAGGAATAAGAGACCACACTTAAAGCTGCCTGCGCACACCTGTAATTAAATTGCAGCCTTGGAGAACAGGGCACCAGGAGCCTCTGAAGAGAGACAATTACGGGAGCAGAGGAAACAGCCTAAAATGATTTGTTTTATCCTGAGCAAAGATGAAGGCGGCCGGATGCGGCCAGTTTTCAAAAGAGGAAAAAGCTCAGCACTCCTGGGGAAAAAATAACCTGGAGTCATCTGACTCACATTAAGTACAACGGGCGATTTCTACATCACGCTGAATACAAAACCAGGCTAGTATCCAGAGGGGCTTATCAGTGTAAGAAGCTGGCAGCCAGGTCAACCTCAACCACACCCCCCGCCCCCAGCACAAAACATTTCTGAGGTCTCTGTAAAGTGCCAAGTGCTGGAGTGTGAATTCAGGAGGACATCCCCATCCCTACCTCTTGGTTTCTCTTTCCAAAAGAGAGACAGACAATGTAGAACTGACACAACAGAAAATAAATGGAAAAGTGATGGGGCCTGGCAGGAAAAAAAAAAAAAAGAGAAAAGAACATACTAGAGTGGAAAAATGAGGCAATTTGCTCTTTTTCTTCCCAGTATTCACTATTCTTAAAAATAACAGTTTCCTCCCATCCCCACCTTGTCCCACAATCCGAGTCACCACCCCAGAATGCTATCGCTATGCAGGAGGTCAGGCAGCTCCTAAATGCAGACTGACCAGAAAGGGATGGTGGTGCCTTTCCCAACAACCTCTCCTCCCCTCAAAGCAAAATCCAATGCCTGTTCTTGGACTCGTATCTTCCAAGCACCATCCTTTAGCCTAGCTGCTCTGAAGCCTGTAGCACCATTGCGTGGTGCAAGAAATATAACCCACACTTTGAGAACGCCAGCAGACCGTATCAGGCATGAATCACCACTCTCACACTGTCTTGGGCGCTTGATGGCTTTGCTAGTGCAGTGGACTCAAATGTTTATCACCTTCTAGACTCCAAGACAACTGATGGTAAAATGCAGAGGGAAAGGAAAACCAGGGAAACATTCAACATAAAATGACGTGTGACACAGGGGGAAGGGATAGCTCAGTTGTTTTGAGCATTGGCCTGCTAAACCCAGGGTTGTCAGTTCCTTGAGGGGGCCATTTAGGCATCTGGGGCAAAAATTGGGGATTGGTCCTGCTTTGAGCAGGGGATTGGACTAGATGACCTCCTGAGGTCCCTTCCAACCCTGATATTCTATGACAGCCAAGATCCAAAACAAGACTAGAGCTACTGATGCTTTGCACCAAACCAAGTTTCGGAACATTTCAGATGCTGAGACCTTCTGGACAACTGAGAGGAAGAAACAGAAGTGAGACAAACACCCAGAAACTGTTCTGCTTCTCTATAATTTCTGTTTTTTATCTGCCCATTTGAAGCGATCATCTGCTCCTGAGATTTGTTCTCAGTCTCCAAGTCATAAGATCCACCTGTGACATCACGAAGTAGAAAAAAATATGGATCAAGTCAGTCAGTCTTGGGAATTCAACAAGAGAACTAAGATGATGCGAGTTTAAAGAAGAATGATTTCCCCCCCCCCTCAATGTTCTCCATGATGCATTGTTTCTCATTCCCAACCAAGGCTTTGGCTGGTCCAAACACAAGATAAAAAGGGAATACCAAACTGAACAGAGGTTTCATGGCTGTTGTACAGATTCTTCCCCCCCAGCCCCCCGGTTTAAAGAATCATTATTGTTTTGCACAAGAGAGAGACTAATTCTTAGTAGTGCTGCCAGTGTGCTCCCTGAAAGACATCCACCATGGCGGAGTCACCTGGGACACGGTGACAACATGCACACCTCTTTTGGGTTTAGAACCTTCTGATTTACCGTGCGATCTCTTTATTCAAGAAGTGTTCTGGGGACGTAAAGCATTTAGAGAAATGGCAGAGGAGCTGAAGTCCAAATGCTGGTGTCTGGGGGATATGACTGTGATGCAGATATGAGAACATTTTGGTGGTTCAGAGTTCAGATAAATGGGATCCTATTGGAAGCACAGTAATGGATGGATAAAATTAAAAGATGAGAGGGAAAAGGACTTTAGGAGAGGTTTGCAAAGGGTTGTCATTTTATTGTTTATTATTTTTATTATGGTATCATCAACAATATGCTCAATTGTTTTTTTCATTGTATATCTGGAGCAGTGGTTCTCAATCTATTTACCATTGTGGGCCACATATGCAGCTCTCTATGTGTTATATGGCATACATTCACACAATAAATATACTACCTGTATGGCCCTGAGGATGTCACATGTGACGCAGCTGTGTGCTGACTGGGTTGCAAATGGACCGCAAGCCGTGGGTTGAGAACCACTAGTCTAGGAGTACCTAGCACAACTGGGTCCTGATTCTTGACAGAGAGCGCTAGACGTTACTGCTGTCCATTTACTCGTTGGAACACACAATTCCTGCTCCCAAAATATTTACTAAACTATAAGTAAATTTATAATCTAAGATTATAATTTTGGGGTGGGATTTTCGAAAGAACTAAAACAAAGCACAAGTCCCATGGGACTGAATGAGACTTGTGCTCCCAAACCTTCTAGGCATTTTTGAAAATCCCACTGTAGCTTTCTGAACTCAGTGGAACATTAACTCCACACTTTGCTTTGCTCTCACTGAACCCTGGAGTAGTAAATTCTGTAGTAACTCTAGTGTTCCCTATTTGGTTCTAAAACTTGTGCATCAAAGTCCTGAATATCCAACAGAGAAGGCTACTTCTGTCAGATTCAATTTGCTAGAATATGCAAAATACGCTCATGGTTTGAGAATATCAAACATTCATTGTTGGAAAGGACTAAGAGACACAGACAGAAAAAAAATCTGAAGCTATCCTTAATTTGCACACTAAAATTCTAACATGCTATGTTTCACTGATACTTTTGTTTAATTGAAGAGCTGTGCAGAACACTCATCTTGGATTCAAAAACTCCTATGTGCTGGATTAGTTCAAAGGCACATATTTGGGAGAATACTCTTGTTTTGGGGCCATAATGAGAAATCTGATAACTCCAAGAAATCCTTCTGATAATATCTTTATCGCCCCTTAACTGTGAACAAGCTCATTCTCAGCGATCTTTGTTCAGCATGGCCTGCTCTTTCTTTGTCTTCAGCTGTGTGAAACCCTTGTGCAATGCAATGCAACAAGTCCTAATGACCTTTAACCAACACGTGTAGGTTGTAACAACCCAAGGAGTTCCCAGAATTGCGCCAGGTTTAGAAAGCATATTGAGTTCTGATGCATAGACCTAGAACTCATGGTGTGTCTTTGGAGAAGAACTGAGCGGCCCGTATAATTTATCAGAGAACATTTCAATGTGGATCACGCCATCAATCTGCTTGACAGCATCTCCAACAGCTAATTCCATCCTGCGGCTGAATCTGTGCCAGGCAACAGGGCTGGGATACCTATGGGCCAAGGCTGATGCAACACCTGCTTTTTTACCTATCGTGTTGGACGAGCCATCTGCAGCCAACGCAACCCAGGCTTTTGGGGGCAAAGAATTCATCAACGGTGCCGCGTGCCTTTCGACACGTCAACAGATGGCCTACATACAATGTCATCGGTTGATGCAAACAAGCTTGGTAAGATGAAGGGAAAAGATCACTGGATGACACGGAGCATCGACTGTTGCTCTGCTGCAGAAAACGTTAACCAATAAAGAACCCAACCGTAGAATTATCTAGGTCGATCACACTATAGCTACACAGAAGAGAACGGACAGATCTCTCACTTACCAACCACCCACTGTTCATCTCCCTGTGGAGACAGGATGAAAAATGAAACTGGAGAGCTGTTCACCCCACAGCACCCTGGCCTATGTCTACTCACTCCCTTGGCCTAACAGGCAGAAGAGACTCTTCAAATAGAGAAAGGTGTTCAATTCCAGCACTGGTCATTGCGATTTTCTGGCTCTACCTGCTTGCCTTAGAACATTGCAAAGCCAAAAGATGGAGCAAAGATTCTGTATTGTGGCTTTGGTGGGATAAGACAGGCATTCAAAGAGAACCTTCTCTGCCTTGCATGCATATGATGGATATAAAGCATACTCTGCTCTCAGGACAAACCTTCTGGTAGCACCATGATGCTGGTAAAAGGACTTGCCTGTTTCGCTTGAAATACCGTGTGGAACTACTGTGCATTTGTCTCTATTGACTAGCTCCTCTTCTCCCGGCCATTCCTCCTGCATTTTTTGGATCAACTTTGAATTTCTGAGTGTGGTTCCAGCCCTTCTCTTGTATCTAACATTTGGCCCTGTTTGCCTTTTTGCAGAGCAGACAGTCCATCAACCAAACTGAGTGAAATCCCTCAATGGGCAAAACTCCAGATTTGCCTTTGACTAATTAAGTGATATTAAGGAAGCTGTAAATGCCACACAAAAATTGGCAGGCAAGCTGCTTCTAATGATTAGATTATTGCTTCATAGGGAGATACAGCTGCAGCCTTGCTATGAGAGCCCTTTTGTTAGAGGAGTCAGTCTTTTCAAGGTTGTCAATGCCAAAGAAAAGTTCAAAGATGTCACACCAAGGATACCAAAAAAAAAAAAAAAAAAAAAAGGGTACCAGTTTGCATCCCATTCTGCTCCCCACCCCTGCATCTCCAGCAGTGCCTGGGTGTGGGGCGGTTGTGAGAGTCTGCTGTCTAGCAATCAGGAGAAGGATATGATTTGGGGTATAACTTATCACTCCAAGGAGCGTTAGTATAACTGACCACTAAGTAGTCCATGTCAAAGTGCTCATCAGATGAACAAGCATAGCCATGTCACTACTTAGAGGAGGGGAGACAGAGGAGAGACCAGCTGATCAATGTTCCGCAGCAATGGTGATGTACATGGGCACAGGCATTTTCACCACTGTCTCATCTAATTCTGAGAAGGCTTTCATGACACTGTGGGATAAAACACCTGAGCCCAGTCTGTGCTAATGCTTTCATCTCTGGTAGCAATGCTGCATCTGTACCTGTGCTGAGAAACAGGTACTAATTTTCCTAATGTAGACAAAGCCATATGGCCCGAACCACTGAGGTGCTGAACACCCATAGCTCACTTTGAAGTCAATGGGAGTGGAGGGAACTGAGCACACCCTCCGATCTGGGCCCTTAGTGGGGAAGGAAAACGTAACAGACCGATTCACCATCCAACTGGCCAGAGTGCTACGCACCTTACAGACCTGCAAGTCTGACCTCTACACTAAAAAGCTGGTCATCTAAAGAAGAGCTTTTAAACCTTTCTATCTAGCTAGCTACTTAGACAGCCCCACTGTAATACCTACGTGCATCAAACTCATGAATGCATTTATCCTTACATCACCTCAGAGGGATTATCATCTTCATTTTTCTGATGGGGAACAGGGGCACAGAGAGATGAAGTGACTTGACTTAGCAAGGTCATACAGGGAGTCTGCGGCACAGCTGGAACCCCAGCCCAGTGTCTTAACTACAAGGCCATACCTCTTCCCTTTCCCTGAAGCAACAATTAATGGACATTGCCAAAGGCCCTGGTGATGTCACTTTGCTCAATGTGTTTTAGAACCATTAATTAAATTAAGCCTCATAAAGACCCCTGTGAGGCAGGTAACACAGACGAGTAGGCTGATCGGGTAAGTCCTATGTTCTTTATAACTCTTCATTTGTTACTTTATGTTCTATTCCTTATTTTAACATCCCCTTTCCTCCCCTCCCAGAAAAGAGACAATATTCAAACATCAGCCTTTAATGTTAAAGGGAATCACTGTAACTGACTTAGAAGCTGGTGGTTCCCGAGATTTTTTGGTGCTTTTGTAACTGAAAAATGGCTTCAGAGAAGCAGAGAATTCCCAGTCCAGCTTGGCAATCAAGCAGCAGCACTCCCCATCCTGATTATCTCACGTACAGCCCCTCACACAGAGAAAATAACTGAATGGATCTGGAACAGCATTCAGACACAAAGGACCATGGGAACTGCCAGACTGGATCAGACCTGAGGTTCATCTAGTTCAGTGTACTGTCTCAGAGTGTGGCCAGCACCAGCTGCTTCAGAGGAAGGTGTAAGAACCCCTCGATAGACAGATGGGGTGTAATCTGTCCCCGCCCCTCCGCCCATAAAGGGTCTCATCCAGATCCCCAATAGAGATTGGCTTAAACCCTAAAATGTTAGGTATTTTCCCCTTCCAAAACTTTTTTTTTTTTTTGGCTGCATTAATTACAACTCTAGCTATTCTTGTTAACCTATAAACATCCAATCTTTCTTTCAAGCTCAGTAAGTTTGTGACCACAATGACATCATGTGGCAAGGAGTTCCACTGTCGTTGACAGAAGAGAGAAAACTGCCAGCTCCTCCTACACAACTGCTAAATAAACGCTGCATTTCAACCTTCTAAGAAGATCCTGAGTGATTATTTTAATATAAACATGCTATCTTCCGAATGAAGTCTTGCAAAGAACGGTACTGTTAAGGGGCTATTCAGTTTATACCCAAACAGTTTATAAAGAGTACTAGCAAGCATAAGAGACAGAGAAAACAAACGTGTGTATTCAGGATAGAAAGGGTGTGATTCAGCGTTTCAGCATTTACAACAAAACAAATTCCTGGCTGCCATGGTGTCCGTTTTTGGCTTTTCTACCTGGACTTTCTAAGGGTGATTAAGGAAGGATGTTTGAAAAAATGAAAAAAAAAACAACAACTTGGTCTTTGTCCGTTTAATGACCTCCAGCCCCGGCATTTTATTTCTCTATTTCTTTCTTTTTCTCTGGGCTGTTTGCTCTTTATTCTCCATGCAGGTGGTGAGAGATGGGGCTTTGGTTTGCAGACTACTAAAAAGATATCGGGTGTTTGGACACAATGTGTAATTACCATATGACAACCGACGCTTGCAGTATCACGTGATAAATGCTATGAAGAAGAAAGTCTGTTCCATGGCTGTGCTGCTATTATTTCAAGCCTGCATTTTACAAGTAATTAAAAAAAAAATCGCAGGCCAAATTCTGATCTCAGTTACACCAGTGTAAATCCAGAGTATCTCTACAGAAATTAAGAGAGTTACTCTGGATTTACACTGATGTAACTGAGAGCAGAATTTGAACCCATATTCACTATTCTTTTCACTATAAATTCTAACATAGCCTCTCTCTCTCTCTCTCTCATACACACAGAGAGAAAGTTAATTAAAAAACAAGGCTCTGCACAGAACAACAATCGTTGTACAGGGCAACTCTGGTTACTTTGTGGACTCTTTATTTTCCAGCTGCCCCAAGTTTGAAATCTGGAGTCTGAGCCGTGACCGGCCTGTGCAAAGCCTGCTCACTTTCCCTGACCTGCAATTATACAAATCCATGTACACATGAGCGTTCAAGTCACTCTTACGCCATTTGTTCTAATGCCTCCCCACTGCCTCATGCTACCTACTGTATCTTCAGCCTGTCTGTACTCTAATGGGGTAGGAGGCTTGGGGAGGAGGAATGCCACCTAAAGAGGCACATAACAACAGAAAAAGTAGCTGTAACAGACTAGCAACATCACAGGAACAGAGAGAGGCATTGTCAGGGGCCGAGTAATCCTGTGACACACTGCTGTCAGTCATCACTTGGCTCCCTGCTGGGCCAGCAAGACATCAAAGCCCGCCCCATACCATCTTACATGCTCTTTATCGGCTAAGCAGGCTATTCTTCCCTAAATAAAGCCCTGTTAAATCCCTGGCTCACAAGGGCATTCCCGTCCTGTTGCCCATCTGCTGGCAAGGGTCAGCTGAAGCAGGAGGCAGAGCCCGGGCCTATCCCCGGTGGCTTCTCAAAGCAAGGACAATGCTGTCTCCAACTCTCGCGCCCCGCCGCCCCCCGCATCTCTTTCCCCTCCCCCCTTGCCTTTTCCAGGGTCTGTGCATGAGCTGGAGATGTCACAGGCCTATAAACCATTATGCGGAGTAGTACTTTAAATGCATGGCAAATGGTTGCTAATACGAGTTTGCAGCAACCATTACACAGAAAGAGTCCAACAGACATTTATTAACGAAAAAAGACTTTCTTCCTTTTAAACACACAGCTACATTTTAGTGGCAAGCGATTACTGGGAGCAAGTCCTCTGCTCTGGCTACTGAGCAGGACCGTGGCGCCCGTATTGCCTCATTTCCGAGCAGAAAGGCCTTCATTTGTGTGGGAGCAACTGGAACACCAACCGTCTGATTTTCAGAGGTGCCGAGCACCCACAACATTACAAGTTAATGAGTGCTATGGGGGCTCAGCGCTGCTGAAAACCAAGCCCACCGTGTCTAAGGTTGGTCACACAAGAACCAAGACAGCCCACATTAGGCCCTGTCTACACACAAAAGTTGCCCCACTTTTACTGTACTGGTACGAATCCCCTAGTGTGGATGCAGCAGTACTGGTGTAAAGGAGCTTACAGCTTATGCTGTAAGGGAAGGGGAATAAGCTATTAAAGGCATAAAACAGTTGGGGGAAAAATCACTCCCCTAACCAACATAAATATACCAGTACAAGAACTGTGTACAGATCAGGCCTTTGCAGACTTTTTCGGGAAGAACGGGCTTTGTGTGCGGCAGACTGCAGGGGTGGGAATGCATAAAGCACTGGATGAGCCAGAGCTGCCTGGGTCTGATCAAACACAAATTGCAGCCAGCTCTCTAAAAAGCAGGGGTGGCTGTTCCATCCTTCCCCAGTCTGGCAGACAAATTCAACCTTCACCAGCAAACCGAGGAGAGACTTCATCAGCCCAGTCTGCGTTACAGGATGAGACCCGCAACTAAACCCAGAGGTAACGCAACAGGTCTGTGCAACTCTGGATTTGCTGACAAACAACTATCGGTCTATTTATTAACAGTGAGTCATTTGGATTGATTCAAACCCGCTGAACGTTTGGAGCATTTGAAGCCCTGGTTGTAGTTCAACCACTAAACCTTGTCTGCACCAGCATTTTCCTTAATTTCCTGCAGGCACACGAGCACCAATGAGGCACTGCCTGTAGTCGGAACGGTGGGATTGCTAGTGTAATGGTAAAGAGGCAAATCCCGAAAGAAGAGGAACTGCAGAAGTGCAGATGCAGGGCACCTCTGGGGATCTAGGGATCTGGCCCAAGAACACGGTTAGTTGCAAGTGACAAGTAACATTTTGCGACCATCAGATTTATAAAGTACTTTACAAACATTAATTAAGCCTCACAACCGTCTCACCAGCATCATCCTCATTTGACCAGCTGTGATACGGAGAAGCTAAGGTCAACAGTTTCAAATCTGGGGGGCTAGATTCTCAGATGGTGTAAATGGGCATAATTCCCAAGGCTTCCAATGATGCTGGGCCTATTGACACCAGCTAGGTGCCTGGCCCTGGGTACCTAAAATCAGACACCCAAATTTGTATGAAACCATTTCAGCGGCCTGATTTTCAGAGCTGAATTCACTGGGTATTGTGACTCGGACAATCAGAGCTGTTGTTTATGTGCCTAATGTTGGAAATGTGAGCTTTGGTGACACGCCCAAGGCCGCACGGTAGCAGATAAGGGAACGGAACATCTAGGAGTTCTGAATTCCATTCTTCTGCTTTGACGATGACGATGTGTTACTTACACTGCGGTAGTGCTGAGAAGCCAGTAGTAATGCTAGGTGCTGTGCAAACATGTAGAATCACAGAATATCAGGGTTGGAAAGGACCTCAGGAGGTCACGGCCCCTGCCCAGAAGAGCTTACAGTCTAGGTTTAAGACGAGAGGTAGATCTGACAAACAGATGGGCGGAACGGAACGCAAGGCAACAATGCGATGAGAGTGATAAGCCACGGTTGCAGCACACCTACTGCCTACCCACCGTCAAGTGTTTTGTAGGTCTCGGTGGGTTCTGCGGAGAGACGTCAGGGAGGATAATGCCTTGCAGATGAAGTGAGCTCCTTGCATGCGTAAGGGACAGTGCATGGGGGAAAGCACCAACCCCACTTGTAGGGAAATCTGACAAATAGGCAATCAGTGTAGGCATCACCGGCAGAGCGCAGGTGGGAGTTTACATTTCTGTAGCACAGAAGAGAGGATAAATGGGATGAGAATACGCCGTGAAAGGCCTTAAAAGTGAAGACTAGTTGTTGGTGCTTGTTGTGGTGGAAAAAGGGGAGCCAGCGGAGGGCGCAAAGAGAGGGTGCTACGGTCTCAAAGCGAGTCAGGAAAACCCTTTCTGCAGCAGCAACTGCATTTGCCGAGGCCAGAGAGGAGGAGGCTGCCGTGATATCGATGGTCGCTAATGCAGCCTCACTGCTAATGAACAGGAGAGTCGCTACTTAAAAAATTGAAAGTGAAAGCGTTCATCTCCTCACCATGCCTTCGATGCCAGTGCTTCCCCATCCAACGCGGAATACCAGCCATGAGAGACTGCATTAAACTAGGTCGGGGAGAGGCTACAGCAGAATTGTTTCTGAGCGTGTGGGAAAATCATGGTCTCAGCTTCTGAATACCCAGAGGGCCAGCCTGGGAAGGTGTATTGTGGAACACAGTATTTGCACTGTATAAGAAGTAACATGCAAAGCAAAGCACTCTGCTGACTTGGGGATACTCTTCAGGAATCAATTCAAGTGAAAACAATTATCTCTTGCAAACATTTAGTGTGAAGGGCCATGTCCCAGAGAACATACCTCCAGGAGGGAGAAGGATGTAGTGGGACAGGATGGTTCTCAACCTGCGGCCCACAGGCTGTTTGCAGCCCAATCAGCAAAGAGCTGCGGCCCATGTGACATCCTCAGGGCCATACAGGTAGTATTGGGTGGAGCCCACAATGGTAAATAAGTTGAGAACAATCGCTCCAGGAGGTGCTAGAGCATGGCAGCGATGGGAGATGGACTAACTGTCAATGGGAGAGAAAGATTCCAAGCTGTGAAATGTGTCACGTTCTGCACTGTGTCCTGGAATGTTCACAGCATCCTTTGTATCCCGTCCACCCTGCCTGCCCCTCTGCCCCCTGACACACACACTTCTGGCAGGTTGATTTCCTCCTCACATGAATTCTTCAAAGGGGAGAGAAAAAACTCCCAATCAAACCATGACCTTCCTGTTTAAAAGGCCTACTGGAGATGGTGTTTTCACAGAGGTAATAAGTGCCCAGAAGATAGAAATAGAACAACTGCAGCAAACTCAGAGCTACCGGATGCAGAGTTGCTGATCCACACAGGAGCATCTTCATGCTTCTAAACTGAACTCAGAAAAGGTGATATTTACTGGAAGCCAAAATACAGGTAATTAAAAAAAATTATTATTATTATTATTTTTTTAAGACTGAGCTCCCACTCAAACACCCAGTTTAGCTGTGTTTAGTAATAAAGCATATCAAAATAACACTTAGGACTAATAAAGGCTTTGGGAAAATAAACTAATTAAGTATACACTGCAATTAGCATGGCGGAAAACTGAGGCACAGTGAAATCATATAACTTGCCTAATCAAACAAACCAGTATCACAGCCAGAATTTCCCGGTTCCCCGTCCTATGTTCAGGATCATTAGATTAGCCAGCAGCATTGCTTGTATTTATGAGGTTCGTTCGCTCAAACGCTGCTCTCCTTTATCTGCCCACATCCCAGGCAGTTCACCTCAGTGGCATGCCCACTCTCCCACATCAGGTTTCAAGGTCACTCTCTTGTCCAGGTCTCATGTGCAGCAGTGACATTACAGTGGGCCAGGCTACACTGATACACATCCATAGACCAGCTCCAGGTTTGCCAATGCCCTTCGGATCATGCAGCAGAAGTGAATAGCTTTGCACAGTGAACGCACAAGGATTTATTTTGGAACACAATCTGAAAGGGGGAAGCGTCTTCATTCACAGAAATAGATTAGAGAGCCAGAGACCCTAACAGGCCAAATGAAACAGCACCTCTCTCCCCCCCGCATGCTCATTAGCAGATTCGTGGGGAAACATACCACACAGCCATGCCTCAGTGCAGCTCAGCGCCAGGCAGATGTGACACGGTTATGTCTTGTAGGCAGGTGTGTATGAGAGTGCTGTCACTGTATGGCGTGTGTATGTGTCCCGAAAGGTGCTTGGCACAGAAATTCTGCCTCTTCACAGGTGGCCAGAGGACGGCCAGGAGCACAGTGTATCGTCTACTCAATGTGGGCACTCAGTAGCAGTTGAGTCGCCCTCCTCTCAGAGCAGGTAATGCTTTTCCTGAGAGCCACCCACTGCATCCCACCGTCTTGTGAGTGACTTTTGGGTAGCAAGTCATTCAGAACCCCAGGGCCTCTCCATGACCCCAGACCCCAGCACAGCTTGTAAAGAGGAGGATGGCTGTTATTAAAGCAGAAGTCAATAGGGCAAACAAAAAACGCTAGCCCTCTTGAAGTAGCTCTTTCCACTGCAAACAGAAACTATCAGGCCTTTTTCTTTTCTCTCTCCTGGGGGAGGCTCCTGACTGATTGGATGGTGGGATATTGTGTTGACAGTAGAAACAGTGGACCCAGAGGGGCAGGTGGTTTTTGTGTCCTCATCTCCATCTTTCTGCTCCTCAATTTATCCCAGTTTTCTCCCATTATTTCTCAGCCCCGTTGGTAGAAAACATTCAAACCAGGGGTAAAAACTGCATGCGCATGACGTGGCCCTGGCTCCAGAGAGCTGGACCTTCCTACCTTTTTGGTTTCAGTTTGGTTTTCTTTCCTGGACTGGCAGCCATGGAGGTGCTGAGGTTCTGAGGGGCGTCTCTCAGCCCAAAGCTCTTGGCCACATGGCCCAGGTGGAGGGATTTGATGTGGAAGATGTGCTTCAGGGTCTTGGGGTAGGTGGTGTAGGAGCGAAGGAAAGACTGCAGTGCTGCGAAAGACAGAGAGAGATATTTTTTTTTTAAACCTATTCCATCCTGCCTGTCTCAGCTGAAAGGATGTTGCCTAGCCATTTGTGACACCCTGGATATCAGCTCTAGGAATGGTTGGGATATTAAAAATATGTGAAGTACTAGTGCAATCCTGTAGGAGGAGGAATGTTGTGAGGAGAGAGGTCAGGAGCAGAAAAGAAACGACATGAAGATACACTAGGTTTGCACAGGTCTGCCTCTTCTAAACACTGTCCCCCTGCCCAACAGGGTGGTGGTCTTCCACCTGCTCAGGAACTGAGCTGGTGCCCTTGTCCAGTAGAAACTTTGAGAGGGGAAAAAAGGGACGAAAGAGGAGGAAGAAGACAGGAAGGAAGTGGGATGAAGAGAGGCAGAGAAAAGGTTGTGAGGAGGGTGGGGGACAGACTCCTCCGGTACCACAATCCCAGCAGCCAATAAATTCTTCGCCAGTCACCAGCTAGTCCCTTAGAAATACCTGAGAGACACATGGATTTTCCATTTCATCACCAGGCTGAGAACAGAGCTCATTTTTTAAAAGGGGAAAAAAAAAAACCCCCAGCAGCATGTATATTTCCTTTGAGTCTTTACCCCTCTAATGCCTTCCTCAGATCCTACTGCTCTAAGGACAAGTCTCATGAATGGCAACACTGCGAACCACACCTGAGGGGATCCCAGAATGCTAACGGCACCCACACTTCAGGCTGCAGCTTTCCTCTCTGCTACTGGGACACTCTTTGACCGACGTTCACCCCCAACTTCCAAAATCCCCTGCTCGGCTCACTAAATCTCCCATTCGTGCCTCCCACTCAGACCTGCACCTAAAGCTCCCTCTCACAGTCCCCGACAGCAGCAAGCTCTAAACTCTAACCTCCCATGCCCTTGCTTGTTGAGCCACTGGACCAGCAAGTTTGCCCACAGCTTAAATCTAATCTCTCAGCAGCAGCAGGAGCGTGGAGTTTATGAACAGTAATAAAAATGTCATTTTAACAGCTCAGCTCCTGGAAGGACCTTGGGAATCCATCAAAGCTCTGTTTACTGAGTAAAGCGAAAGCCTTTTCCCAATCGATGAGAAGAAACTCAGGTGAATCCTTTCGCACCCCTCCCCTGATTTCCTACCGGGAGTCTTTCAGGGACATCTGAACAACTAGGGACCAGTGTTTTCGGAGAGGATGCTTAACATTTCAAAGGCGCAGTCTGCTGGAGAGGCCCTCGATAAGACACCAAGAGCAATAAGGACCCAGCTTGAATGCTCTCAAAATCCCAATACTCCTCTCTCTCAATAAAGCTATGGGGTCAAATTCACTCCTGCTGTAAGGTGTAACTCCCATGAAAAATTCTAAGGCAGCTGCACCCACTTGCATCAGCTCAGAATCTGGCCCACTGACTATTTCACTTCCATCCAAGCTATAAAGTCCCTTACAGCACTTAAAACGCTTGGATCCCAAGGACCTTGGGGAGCCAATCCTTTTGGAAGCAGCCTGTAATCAAACACTGGACGTTACCACTGACTTGGTGAGAAAATGCAGAAAAGGGAAACAAATGCACTGCTGGCATGGTTTCCAATGGCTTGTCTGCCATGAAGGCAAAAGCCAGCTGCAAATGTTAATTATTCATGATTCTTGGCTCGGAAGGGGAGGAAGAAGGGAGTCTATGGAAGCTAGTCAGTGATGGAAAATTTGCATATGCAAATAGTGGAACCGGAGAAGGGGGGACGGGCAGCCCTGGTTCAAGACAAACAGTGGGTGCATCATGTTTCAACATTTCATGACATTCTGTATGCATTTCCCCACAGCAGCCATCAAAAGTCATCAGCATGTAGCTCAGCAACAAGAGCGTGTGTATAGTTACACTGTGCCTGCACAGACATGGATATGTTTTGTACAGGACTCAAGCCCATTCAGTTGTTTCCTTTTGTCACAGTCTATTACAGGGAGCGTGGTCTGGAGACATGAGCAGGGCACTAGGGCCCAGGACTATTCCCAGCCCTTCTGCTGACTCTGCATGACCACTTGCAAGTCATGGAACGGTTCTCGGCCTCAGAGTTTCCTCAGCTGTAAAATGGGGATAACTGGGGACACTCACTGGAATGTCAAGAAGCCTAGTTCGTTAGGAACAAGAATTTGATCAGGAAGGAGGGCTTGGCCCTTGTGTTTGTAATCAGCTTTGAGGTACTTGGTTAAAAACCATAAAAGTACTATAGCATCAATTAAGCAATGAATAGCAACACCCATGACAGCGAGGTTTGGCTACTATACTTTGCAAGTCTCTAGCACCTTCCATCCAAGGAGCTCAAAGCACTTTAAAACATGAATGAGTTAAGCCTCCCAGGCCTCCAGAGGAGGGAGGCAAGAATTAAAGGAGAAAACAAGGCAGAGAGAGATTCTATGACATACCCAAAGTGAAAGCCAGGACCAGAACCCGAGAATTCTGACTCCCAGTTCCTTGCTCATCATCATCTTGATGCACGCCGTTTGAAATGTACAGATTAGATTAGGGTAGGAAGATCTATTACTAAGCATGATTCCTTCACTATACCCTTACTCAAGAAGCTAGCACGACATTCAGAAAATAGCCCTCTTGGCAACAGACCCAGCCATTTGTCTTACATTTAAATACAACAGCCTTGAATCCTGAATTTACATGATATATTGGGCGCATCTTCTCCCTCCCCAGCATGTACAAGATGGTGCTCTGTGGTCCTTTTCTTTATTTGTACCTTAAAACAGAATGATCTTTTCTGGCAGACATTACCATCCACAAGGAAAGTATTTCGCTTTTATGGTAGGTTTTTGTTTTGGTAAGGATGATTCAGATTGTTAATAACTCAATACACAGAGTGAATTCATAAAGAACCCTCCTCTCTTAGAAGTTAATGGGAAGTTCTGAAGAACTGAAGCCAATGGGAATTCTACTGAAGTTAGGACAGCAACGTTTAGTCCGTACCTGAGTGGGATGGGAAGAAATTGACCAGGAGGCGAAGTAGATGGAAGGAAGAAGTTAAAAGGAAAACAAACAAACAAACAATCTACTTATACATTTACCCTAGAGCATAGATGGTTCAGTTCCTTGGGTGCAGGATTGGGGTCCTCGAAAGGGCATCCAATATTAAGTTTGGGTAACACTTAGTAATTTGCCTTGGATACTGTCTTCACAACAGGTACTTTGTTTTTGCATGCACATTCTCCTGTGCCCCAGATCTGCCTTGCAGAACAGGAGGGCTGTAACAGTTCATATTGTTTGGTTTGGTTTCTGCCAGGAGGCAGTGCATCAGTACAGGATCTCTGGCCACTTCCCTGGTAATTTTCCCCCAGAGCAGACACAATTTCTTGCCCCCTGTCCCACTTCCATATTCTCAAATCTAGGTATAGATGGTAAAAACTCACTGCATTGCTCTGTACCATACTTTACATATCCTATCTGGCAAAAACAGAAGATGAAACCGCAGATTTGTACATAAAGATGCAATAATCATTGTAGTTATCAGTGATTGTGCTTTCTCTGCTATTGGTGTGCTTTCCTCCATGCACACACGTACACACACGTACACACACATCAAATGGAAATATATCCTTGGCTGAGGGCTGCTAGGCGTTTCTTCCAAGACATTCTGTCTCACTGGGTCAAATGCACCCCTGGTGTGAACAGTGGATTCAATGCAGTTACAGCCAAGATGAGGTTAGCCAGTTGCCTCTGACCTTCCCCTTGTAACACACAACCTAGACACTCACGTGACTAGGTCAGAGCCGCCTGGATGCAAATCCTAATGAAAGCCAAGACTGAACCTCATTTGTGCGTAATACGTGAAAATAAGAAATTAATATTTAATATCGTTATAAAGCCTTCTGCTTCCATTTCAACCCCCCTTAGAGACACTGGCCCCGAATGCTTCTGCTAGGCCTTTCCCCCAAAGACTTCCCCATCAGAGGGGAATCCTTTCAGTTTGTATCAGCCATTCGGTAATAAGTTTAAAGAAACCTACTGACCTTTCTTTGCCCACCGGACAGTTCCCTCACTGGAGTGCACATAATTTTCAAATTCGGTCTGCAAGACCGTCGCCCGTTCCCGCACTTCCTGGGGGTTCACGCCACGAGATTTCTAGGAGGGCGGTGGGAGGATTAGAGGAAAGACAGAGTTTGAGTCAGGAATAATGAAGCAGTTTAGAATAGATTTAATAACAGTAAAATCACACAGTAACCACCCCAGGGCCAACGAGGGTAATCCTCTCAATATTACTAGGGAAAAAAATATGTATAGATAAAGATGTTAAAGTCAAAGCAACCAGTGAGCACTGCTTCGTGACGGGAGCAAATCAGGTTTAATTTTGTGTTTTCTAACACCTATTACGTATGTTTTCCCCCCCTCCTGCTAGCAGCCACTTTGGATTCACCAATTTAGCTTCCAATCTTGGTTACAGCAGAGTCAGTCTGGAATAACTCCATCCAGATCAGTGGAGTTACTCCAGACTGACACCACTGGGCCCAGTTTTCTCTTGCGTTTTAGAATGATGTTATGCTAAGTAAAACAGGGAGTAAATCAATCCATCCATCCATATAACCAGTCCTGCCCTAGGACAATGAATTAAACCCCCCCACATTCGTTCTCTCTCATTCCCTATCAACTTCCTGCTCCTTATTCTCGTCTTCACTGATCTTCCTCTCCCTACACTTCCCAGGACTCTCCATCCAAGCTGCTCTCTCCACTTCTTTCTTCCACTCTTGGCCTACTGTCTTCCTACACCGTGAACAATCTCTTCCTTCCTGCACCCTAAGTGCCCTCTTCACTTCCTTCCAGAGAGCCCCTTTATGCAATGACGTCTCTGCACCTTCCCATGCATCAACCATTGTCCCATGTATTGCATCTGTGCACGGCAGACAAGGGGATCTAGTCATTTTACTGGATTTTTGGGGGAAAAAAGGTCTCTATATAATCTCCAAGCTACAAAGCACAGCAGACCAAATTCACTCCTGGTGACACAGGGTGCAAGGCTGACTTAAATGCAGTCATGTCTGCTTACACCTGTGGAGAACTGAATTATTAACAATAACTAATCTGATGAGCTATTTCGCAGTCGAGGGTCCATGCAAGGATATAATATGCCAGAAGTGGAGCCACCTCACAAAAGCGGACATTTGTCGTTGTCATTATCAAGTTTCTACTGACGTGAAACATAAAACTTTTTTTTCTCTCCCCTCCCCACTTTTTCTTTTGTTAAGCCTCTCAGGCAGCATAGAATGTCACCTTCCCTGCGTTTTTTAATATGAATGTGAAATTAGCGAGGTTGCCCTTTCCCCTGGCGGACAGAATCCTCTGTTATTAAAAAGTAAAGCACTTTAATAATGAAAACTTTTTCTCTTTTTCCTGTGTTTTAACTGTTTAAAATTAATGAGAAGGGCATAACAGTTGTCAAAGCGATATTGAAAGCCGGGTAGCCAGGACCGAATAAGCACGAAAATCCCTCCAGAGTGTTAAATAAACAGCGCTTCAGCCCTCTCCGAATCCCTCTGTTGGTTATTGTATACATTCTGTAACAGCACTCAGAATAGATCTGAGCGCTGGGGAGGCAGAAAGGTTTCAGAATTCCAATAAAGGCCTCAAATTAAAGACAGCCTGGTGCGAATTCCAGGAGAAAATTAAAGAGACCTCAAGCTTAAGTGACAGGTGACTTGCTTCTGTGTCACAACTGTCAGGGGATTTAGTGATAATATGGCAATATATTACAAAGGACTTTTCTTATTTCCCCCTTTAGGCTTCAAAATGAGGCATCTCTTCTTGCTGGTGCGGGAGAGGGTGGGAGTAAGACTAAAACGAGGGATAAAAACTAGGTGCATAATTTCCAAAGTGTGAGGTCAGCCCAAGAAAAATAATAAAAAAAAAAGCAAATGGAAGAAAACATAACGTACTTAGAAAACAGCTTCCTCCTTCCTCTCCTTCCTTCTCTTCTATCCCCCTCAACCCTGCCAGAAAGATTTCATTTTAAAGTTGCCCCTTAATGGGCATGAAGAAATCTGGGTTTTGATTCCTGCCTTCCAGGGAGGTTGGTCTTTAAAAAAAAAAAATCTAAATTTAAAACTGACTCAGTCGAGCAGTGTAAAAAAAAAAAAAAAAACCCACCATACACCACTGTCTGAGGCTGTGGACAGATAAAACGAGTGGATTGGCAGCTACAAGAAAGTCTGCATCCTTTACACACCCGAGTAAATCTCATTCCTGAGAGCATCCCTGTTCAAGTCAGAGAGACAATACATCTGAGGCCCTTCTACCATATGCCAAGGCCCAAAAGATAATGCATCGCAGTATTGGTTTGCTTGGCTGTTTCTCCTTCCAGATATATTTACTGCCTCAGTTAGCGGAACTAACCTTTGTAATGAACGCATGCTAAACTCTGTGTGTGTGTGTGTGTGTGTGTACGAACGTGTGTGTGTACGTGTGTGTGTACATGTGTGCACACTATGTTACATACTCCGCCTCATTTACAAAAGCTTCTACTACTCTGCGTTTGTGCAGTGCCTTGCGCAATGGCACCACATACTTGGCTGGTCCATAGGCACTGCCATAATAATAATAATTAATAAATAATAATATACACAAGGAGCAACTCATTTTATCTGAGCATTTCATGACATCACAGAAAAGAAAAAGCAAGCAGGCTAAAAAAAAAGATAGATTCTCTATTTCATAAGAGAGAAACGTATGCCTATTAAGACTGGAATTTTTTTTGGAAGGAGGGGAAGGATATTGGAAATCTCCAAGTTCATTAAGGAAGAGGGTTAATAGAAACGAGAACAGGAGGGATGTTCTTATGGTTAAAAAAAGAAGGGCGAGGCCATAACATGTCCTGCTTCTGTGATACTGGAAAACAAAATGAAGGATGTTGTTTTAATAACTTTTTATTGCCTGGCTGATTCTGATCCTCCTGCACAGTCCCTAGAACCCACCACGGTATTTTTTTTTCTACCCCTCCCCCCATAAAAGTTGAAAGATCAGATTTATTCTCTTTGTAGGTGTGTGAACAGATGTAGCCACATATATATTTTATGTGTCTAAATATAAAATATACATTTTACAGGCACTTCAGCTCACTCCCCCGTTGCTCACAGGAGCCCAAAAATGTGTGTTCCAAAGGGGTATTTATAATGGACTTCAGTCAAGGTGGTGAGAGCCGAAGAGCATTATAATGAGGTCTCTGTGTGCACAAGTCTCACGTATACATGACTCCATGCGTGGAGAGCTGATAAGGTAAAGAGAACTCTGTAACTTGCAAGTAGCAAAGTCATGACTGGGTTCGGTTACATCCTTCATAACAAGCGGAAATTAAAACTTGCAGTCGCTGTCTGTTCCACACACAGTCTATTTTGTTCCTCGTTCGTTATACTGGCCCTATGGAGAAGTCCTATAGCATTTAGTAGGGGATGATAAATTTTCCATAGACCTTTTAGAAATCACCCTATAGAATCTGACAGAGAATTAGATCCCTGACACAGAATGCTACAGGCTGCCATAGAAAGGATTGCATCCTCTATTACATTTTATAGGCTTTTAAAGAGTAATGTCTATAGAATCCTATTTAATGTCCATAGAACTACATTGGTTTCATCCCTATTAAATTTTTCAGGACATTCCCGTAACAAGATATTTCCTCTCTTGGTCAAAGTCTTTTAAACCTGTGTCAGGCAGCACCACCAACTTCCCACAGTTAGGGTGAATCCCAGCTCCACTGAATTAAATGGCAAATATCCCATTGTCTTAAAAAGGGCCAGGATTTCAACTTTAGATTGGCAAGATCCCTGGGGCAGGGATTATCTTTTTGTTATACGTACCTCACCTAGCATAATGGGGTTCTCTAGACACTACCACAAGTAATGAATGGGAATACTAACCAGTTTCCAAATATCAGTTTATTTTGGTGTGGTTAGCGGTTAGCCTTATTCTACAGATGGAGAAAATGAGGCACAAAGAGTTTGTTAATGTCAATGTTTTCAAAAGTGGCCATTGATTTGAGAGTCCTCAGTCGTTGGGTTCTCAATTCAATGCACCATGGCCCTGATTTTCACAAGCTTCAAAAACAGCTGCAATTGAAAGACCAAACCAAAACCTTCCAGAGAAAGATTTTCTCTTCCCAGACAACACAATTACACTGGCCCAAGATGGGTTATATTCTGCCCTGGGCCAGTGCCAGATTTAAAGTGGGATATCTTTAGAGCCAGCAGGGCTAGAAATTGGGAGTTTTATAATCGTTGAAAGGGGATTCCAAGTCTCCAACGGTACACACAAAGCTTACTTCTTGACAGGAGCATGCACAAGAATAAAATATGATCACTTTTGGAGGAGGTGTGCCCCTGCTTGTCCCCCCTTGTGTATGCCCCTGCTTCCAAGGATACTGGACTTCAAAGTGGTGACATTTTTATGCACAGAAAAGGTACGTTAGGTCATTTTTAAAGAATGCAGCAATCCCAAACTCACACCAATGAAGCCTTTATACTAACACACACGCTTATTAAACTATGTATTTGTTAGACTACTTTACAGACCACACTCCTGAACAATAAGGATTTGTTCCAGGCAACATACAACAGAAAATAAAAAAAAGTATATACTATATATTGACTTTAGCAAAGGGCCAGAAATACATGGGTTTTGAATAGAAATGTCAGATGATCTACAGATCTTCATTGTAGAAGATGTACGGCATAACAGAAGGATGACTATTTTTCAAAGCCATGGGAACACACACAGTTCCCAACAGAGCCGTCAGTAGGAAACTGGAAGACAGTGGACAAGTTGAAGACTGCTGGGTGATGTAATGGAACGAGTGAATTGGCAAAATAATGAGCGAGTGGAAAAATAAACCTGGATAATGCTTGACTTTCACTCACATTCTATCTAAGACCTGGGCTCTTAAACAGCAATACTCTCCAATTTGCTCTAATGACTGAAAGATCCATTGCAAGTGTCTACATTCTGGGAATGAGCAAGGAAGGGGCTGATCCAAAGCCCACCAATGTCAGTGGAAAGACTCCCATCTGCAGCAATGGGCTTTGGATCAGGCCCTGGGCGAACAAGGTGAGGATTAAAAAAGCCTGGAGAATGCATCACAAAAAATGTTTATTTACTTGGAGGACTATTGTGTAGTTTGTAATCACTTAAAATAGGTCAGAATCTGCTAGCTAATGGTCTGCAGTAGGTTTGTAAAAAGAGCAATGCAGTTTGTTTGCCATAAAAGCCCTCACTACGGCATGACCTACTGTGAAATCTTTGCTGAGCATTGTAGAGGTACGTTTTGGGGCAAAACTTTCAAGGAACATAGATTAGGGAAGTGTGGAATAGAGAGGTTCAACTGTCATTTTGCACTGCCCAGATCATGGGTTTGCTAATCCCTTGGCTTGAAGAAACAGAGCCAAGGAAAAGCCTATTTGTCATGCTTGGTTAGGAAACGAAAATTTAAGCAATTCCAAATCGGAACATTTGCTCACCTTGTTTCCCCACTGGCGCCCCTTGAAACGATCGTCTTTCATCAGGCTGGACAGAATATCCTCCATCTTCATCTCGGAGACACTGACGCAGCAGAAAAGAAAAAAAAAATTGTAATGTCTCCTCTTTTCCCAAAGACGACGCACAGCTTTCTATACGGCTGTGTCTACACCGGCAATTGAACGACAGAACTTGTGTCTTTCAGAGGTGTAAACCCTCCCGCCCCCCAAAAGACAAAAGTTTTGCCGCGACAAGTGCCAGTGTGAACAGCGCCGCCCGTTGGGGGTAGAAGTTTTTTGTCGGCAGGGGAGCCAACAAACAGCCGCTACACTGCGTAACTTTTAGGGGCATGGCTGTGGAGACATAGCCTTCAAAAGTGGACTCGATTCCTCACCAAGGGGATCAGACATAACCAGTGATCCCAAAAATGCCACAGAATGGTAAAGCGGGGCAGAAGGGACCAACGCCTAAAATTTCAGCCTGAGATGATGCCCGATACGTTTTTATAGTGCTTTTCACTCCCAAAAAGTCTCACTTCAGACACAATTTACAACACTGCCATAACAGACACGGAACCTGGGAGATGTCTGAAGACCTGGAGTGAAATCTTTGTCCTACTGAAGTCAATGAGAGTTTTTTATATTGATTTCAATAGGGCCACGATTTCACCCATAATCTTGCTCCCATTAAAGTGAAGGGAAAAATTATCACACACTTTAATGGTGCGGAAACTAACATAACAGTAGCCATGGGTGGGAAGTGAAGAACACTATAGTCCATTGGAAGATTCTTGGCTCTCACCTACCATAAAGTCTTCAATAATTAGCACTTCCAATTTTAAGGTTTAACTGAAAATTATTAATTTAGCTCTAGAGAAAAGAAGCAGGGTAACTGGGAAATATTAGTGTATTATGGAAAAAGTACCAGATAAAGTTTTCATATGGTTCCTATCCTCAGTAATTTTGAGCTGGTCAGTTTTACAGTAATAATTGATAAGACTATGAACCTCTAACACACCTGGACGAACTCAAAGGATTTAATAAACATTAAGGTGACCTGCAAAAGAAAGGAATTGAGTTTGTGCACTTGTGTGTGCATATATATGAGAGAGAGAAATTCATAGATTCAAGGCCAGAAGGGACCATTCTGACCATCTAGTCTGACCCCTATATAACATAGGCCACAGACCTTCCCCAAAATAATTCCGAAAGAATATCTTTTAGAAAAACATCCCATCTTCATTTTAAAACGGTCAGTGCTGGAGAATTCACCAATACACTTGGTAAATTGTTCTAATGGTTAATTACTCTCACTCGTACCGTCTTATTTCCAGTCTGATATTGTCTAGCTTCAACTTTCAGCCATTGGATTGTGTTACATCTTTTTTGCTAGATTGAAGAGCCCATAATTAAATATTTGTTCCCCAGGTAGATACTTATAGACTGTAATCAAGTAACCCCTTAACCTTCTCTTTGAGTCTATTGCTATAAGGCATGTTTTCTGATGTCTAATTCTTTAATCATTCTCACAGCTCTTCTCTGAACCCTCTCCAATTTATCAACATCCTTCTTGAATTGTGGACACCAGAACTGGTCGCAGTATTCCAGCAGCAGTTGCATTTATGCCCAATATAGAGGTAAAATAGCCTCTCTTCTCCTCCTCAGTTCCCCCATAACCCCCAAATCCTTTTCAGAATCACTGCTTCCCAGGACACAGCCCCCCATCCCATAAGTATGGCTGATATTCTTTGTTCCTAGATGTATAAATTTACATTTAGCCATATTAAAATGCATATTCTCTGCTGGCACCCGGTTTATTTAGTGATCCATACTGCTCTGTATCAGTGGCCTGTCCTCTTCATTATTCACCACTGCCAATTTTTGTGTCATCTGCAAGCTTTATCAGTGATGATTTTATGCTTTCTTCCAAGTCATTGATAAAAATGTTAAATAGCATAGGGCCAAGAACCAACCCCCGCAGGACCCCTTGGAGACACACCTGCTGGATGGATACTCCCGATTTACAATTACATTTTGAGACACAAGAAAGGTTTTTCCCCTGCTCCCAGAAAAGAAAGTGTTTCTTTTTGCTTATTTTTTATTAGGTCTCATCTTTCCTTGTTTTAGTGGTGGACTCCTCAGAAGACTACAGAACGTGAGACGGAGCATTCTTAGCCTTCATGGGCAGAGCATTTTTAACTCTAGCATAGGAAAGGTTTTCTCCCACATGTTAACAACCCCCTCGCCCAAATATTGTGTTGAAAAACAAATGCTTGAAATGCAGGTATAAGCATTCATAGGTCATATCTTGTGCTAATTGAAGCCAATGGAAGTTTTTCCATTGGCTTCAGTAGGACCAATATTTGGCTGTATGAACAGTACTGTATTAAGAATTAAACCAAAATTCTGGGAAAATTTGAGGGCCAAAATTTTTTTTCTGGCATATTATGCAGTTGCTCCTCCACGTTTTTCTACCTTAGCAAACTCTGTGCCCATGTGAAAGCATAGAGGGGCTCTTATTTTTAAATCACAGCATTCTAAATGTAACAAACAGATTTTTTTCGCCAAGTTCTTTTGCTTAATGCTGCCATGTGGAAGACTCCAGGTCAACGTACAGACCCATCATATCATTCCCCAGCTCAACAAGGCATGGAGTGCATCCAAGTCTCCACTGGAACACACAAAGCGTACTTCCAGGCAGGCAAGTCAACCTAGATACAATCTACATGGAGCTACTATTAGGTGGGTGCATAACTGGTTGGAAAACTGTTCCCAGAGAGTAATCATCAGTGGTTCACAGTCAAGCTGGAAGGACATATTGAGTGGGGTTTTGCAGGGATCAGTTCTGGGTCCGGTTCTGTTCAATATCTTCATCAATGATTTAGATAATGGCATAGAGAGTACACTTATAAAGTCTGCAGACGATACCAAGGTGGGAGGGGTTGCAAGTGCTTTGGAGGACAGAATTAAAATTCAAAATGATCTGGACAAACTGGAGAAATGGTCTGAAGTAAATAGGATGAAATTCAATAAGGACAAATGCAAAGTACTCCATTTAGGAAGGAACAATCAGTTGCACACATACAAAATGGGAAATGAGTGCCTTGGAAGGAGTACTGCAGAAAGGGATCTGGAGGTCATAGTGGATCACAAGCTAAATATGAGTCAACAATGTCGTAAAAAACCCCAAACATCATTCTGGGATCTATTAGCAGGAGTGTTGTAAGCAAGACACAAGAAATAATTCTTCTGCTCTACTCCACGCTGATTAGGCCTCAACTGGAGCATTGTGTCCAGTTCTGAGTGCAACATTTCAGGAAAGATGTGGACAAGCTGGAGAAAGTCCAGAGAAGAGCAACAAAAAAGATTAAAGGTCTAGAAAACATGACCTATAAGGGAAGATTGAAAAAACTAGGTGTGTTTAGTTCAGAGAAGAGAAGACAAAGAGGGTCATGATAACAGTTTTCAAGTACATAAAAGGTTGTTACAAGAAGGAGGAAGAAAAACTGTTCTCCCTAGCCTCTGAGGATAGGACAAGAATCAATGGGCTTAACTTGCAGCAAGGGCAGTTTAGGTTGAACATTAGGAAAAGGTTCCTAACTGTCAGGGTGGTTAAGCACTGGAATAAATTACCTAGGGAGGTTGTGGAATCTCCATCGTTGGAGATTTTTAAGAGCAGGTTAGACAAACATCTGCCAGGGATGGTCTAGTTAATACTTAGTCCTGCCATGAGTGCAGGGGACTGGACTAAATGACCTCTCGAGGTTCCTTCCAGTCCTACATTTCAATGATTCTGTAAAAGGCAGCCTATACAGCTCTGGAGTAGGGACCAAGCAGCCTCACTGTCACTCAGCAATGATGCTCGTCATGTGATTAAGGAGCTCCTAAAATCAGTATATTCTCACCCAGAAGGATGGTGACAGCAACAAAGGGTCTAGAGGCTAGGGGAAAAGAGTGGGATCACCAGGATTTTTCCATCCCCCACCATCCTGCAAAACAAAATACTGTAAAGGACTTTGTTTTACTAGCTTGCAGCATCCATTTCCCAGCCAAGTTATTTCCCTTTCCCACAAGATCTTGCAATCATTACGATTGAATGCAATGTTACTTGGGTTAGGGCTGATCAGACCCAGTCTCCCTGTTGGATAAGCTCACTCACCAAGTCTGACATAGCCTCAGCAGCCATTTTCAATGCCAGCCCTAAGACTTTATTTTCTTTCCTTTCTGGGATCACAGTCAAAAAAGTGAAACTTCAACATCTCTTTCAGGTTACGTGTAAAACCAATGCCCTGCCTGTTTGTAATCATTAAAAATCCCATGGAGCCTTTTGAAATAAAGGAGACAATCTGGTGTCATAGCCAAGTGTCGCAAGGGGTGTTTATTTTCATGCTGTCTATTTCAATTTCTCCTGTCATTTTAACTGGATGTGTTGCTCTCCACTCCCAGTTGTAATACATAAAGTAAAGCACATGCATGAATGTTTGAAGGATGGGGCCTGGGTTCCCAAGAGGCTACATTCAGAGGTGGGTAGATAGATCCCTCTATACAAAAGACCAAATTCTTCTCTTTGTTACACTGATGTAAAGCCAAAGTAGCTCCACCAAAGTCAACGGAGTTACTATGGATTTATACCTGTTTACAGGACAGCAGAGTTTGGACCACTGTTTAGGAATCTTTCTCGATCAACGTTATCATAGGAATGTAAGGATTCTGAAAGGTATTATTTTTGTTTTCTTAAATTTGGTGAATTCAGAGATTAATAATAATGCTCTGCACTTCAGTGCCTGCATCTGAGGATCTCAAAGCACTTTACAAATAGGAATTGATCTCGATACTCACAATACCCTGCAAGACAGGGATAACAGAGGTGACCTATTTTGCAGCTATGGAAAAAGAGGCAGAGACAGGTTAAATAACTTTTCCCAGGTTACACAGGGAGTCAATGGCAGAACCAGGAACAGAACCCAAGAGTAAATACTGACAGCTCCACAATTTATTCGCTAAATCACCCTGCTAAATGCAAGCATGGCACATGGGAAAGCTTCCCCTTACAGTTCTGCTAATGAACCTTGATTGTGACCTGCAGTACCACACCATCCCTGCTATTTCAGTCATACCCAGTTAAAGAAACTGAGGTGAACACAACTTCTTGAAACATCAAGTTCATGACATGCCATGAAGGAGCGGAGCCAGTCCAGAGAAGTTATGATTCGGTCCAAAGGGTTGAGAGTTATGGTTCTGCATTGGCCAAGATCCCAACCTATGTGGAATGCAAGCATCATCCCTTATGCAGCTAGGAAATCCTGCACAGAGAAGATTCCTTCACAGAGAATGTAGAGGTAGAGAAAGGAAAGGGGAGGCAGGGGAATGGAAGGAAGGGAAATGGAGCATAAAAAGACAACTGAGGGTTTTTCTGTTTGTTTTTGAAAAGCATAATGGTAAATTAAAACATAAATGGCAACCACTTAAGCAAGAGAAATGCATTTCTCCCCATACCCCCAAAGGTTGCTTTGACAAAGCTGTGAATGAACATGTCAAGCCTTTGACACTGATTTGCCTGAGATATGTCACCCCCGCTCCTCTCTCCTGGCATGGTGCCAGCTCACAGCCTTATAGCTATGCAAACTCAGTTCACAGCGGGGAGCATCATGCAAAGGGGAAATGGGGGGAACGACTGGTGCCTTCAAGTGGATGTGCTTTCCTTCATAAATTAGTTAGGCAGCCGTTAGGAGATAAAGAAATTATCTGATGGCTGTCGAAGCAGGCGCGGCTAGATTACACTTGAAGGAACTAAAAGAGACATAAGCAAAAAATATATATATCCATATCTTGCTGACTTTCTTCTGCTTCTTGCTTCCTTCCTTTGAAGGAAAATCTTTTAGTTACACACAGGGCTGAGGCAGACCATTTTGGAATCGAACCTTAAAAAAAGAGGGAAATACATAAGAAATGACAGGGAGGGAGGGAGGGGGGAAGAGAGAGAGAGAATTTCTGGCTAGGGAGGGAAAACGTAACATTAAATTACGCAAAGCAAGAAAACAAAGTTGCAAAGGAAACCATACAGCATTCCTGAACCCACTGGGTATTACTGTTCTCAGCAAAGCCAAAATGGAACGGTTTTGGCAAAGGCTAACCCTGCTCTGAGATTTTAGAAGCCAAATAACGACTTCAGGTACAGGTGAAAATGAAGTAAAGGTAATCATTCCTAATTCTGAAAGAGATTTTCATTCAGGAACATGCTGCATCTGCTCTGATTATTTACGACTGTGAACAGTTCTGAACCTAAACCCAATGCCCACTGGGGGAGGAAAAAATCCTCCTGGCCAGATCCTCAGCTGGCATAAATCAGCATAGCTGTTAATTTACACCAAAATTCCAGCGACCTGTCTTGTGCTTTGTCTTCCTAGAAACACATTTTACCTACTATTTTACATAAACCGATAAACCCATCAGGACTTTGATTAAAAGCATATTTTCAGTTAAGCAAAGAAACAAACCACAAACCCAAACAACTTATGCAGGCTTCATAGAAAGATACAAAGAAGATCCAGGAACAAAAGTTCTCATGGCAGTCCAGCGCCTGCTGGCTTTTGCCCTCTACCCTAATTTAAATGGTCAGGATTATCACCGTAACGCTCAGGTTATGAAGTGTGGTGGCAATTTGTATGGATGGCACTTGCTGCCCTGAGCTTCAAGTTGCCTTTCCAAATCTTTTCGGTAATTCTTTAGCACTCCTCTCTTGCCTGTTGCCCCCTCACATACACTGGCACGATGATTTGGAAGAGAACAAGATATGCCACTACATACAAGCCAAACCACCAGCCTGTCCCAATTAGCCACACATTTCTCTGATCAGGTAACTGTGGGTGAATTACACTCCACTCTTCTAGAGGCCCGCAATCCTATTGCGTGCAAGTTTTATTACGAAGATTAAACTGAAAAATAAGACAATATACTCAGTGTAATTTGGCTGTACTGATTTCAGAAGGGCTAAAATACATTCACATACACCTCCTCCAGTCAAGCTGTGGAACATAACATCTAAGGACACCCAATGATCAGTATCCAGCTCAACAAGAGGTCTCCTTAGCTGCTATAACTGCTAGCAAGCTCAGGAGACACTGCTCCTTAAACGTCTCAAAAATACCCAAAAGGCTGAAACTTTGCTAATTAAAATTAAAGTAAAATAAAAACATGCAATTTCACCTCTTTCTCTCACACAAACAAAAATACAACTTTCTACCTGGAGTTAAAAACTCACAAAAATGTGGGATTTCACCTTTAAAATGTCAGTGCTATTTGTTACATGGAAGAGAAGGAAAAAAACCCCAAAACATGTCAGCTTAGCGCTCCAGGTCTTGCTGGTGTCTGCTTAATAGATTGTTTCCTGGGATGATGGATGGCTCTTTGTTAGACCACTAAATGGCTCACTGCCTAGAAGAATCTGGTATTTGTTGCCAATGTTAGTTTATTTCAAGAATCCAAAACCAAACTAGAATCTGGGCTGTTCCACCCCATACATACACGCGCAAAATAAAAGCCAGTTCATTGTATATCACAGTGATGTGACTTGGCTGTTGTTCTGAACAACAAGAGACATTGATACGAGGAGTACAGGAAGGTGTGAACATCCAAATGGCTGGTGAAGAGATTTGGGACATGGTGGCAGAGTAACGAGCGCTCCAAAACAGCAGTGATTAGCAAGGATGGGGAGGATTCACTCTAGGATGCACAGCCCTAGTTAGAGGTAGGCTCTTTCCCTCCTAAATTGTGAGGAAGACTTTAGTGTTCACAACAACTTCAAGACTGATGGCTCCCAGACACAGAACTCCTATTTATACACAAAGCAGGTAGAGGCAGTGCAAACTTCCCCCACCTCTCAATGTACCTCATGTTGGGTCACCTCTAAGGGTCAGAAGGCAATTTGGTCTTCATGACACGTTCATCCTCGGTTTTATTCAGGAGGGAGCTGAGAGAGGGACTAACAGGGTGGTGGGTTTTGTGATGTGGATGCTTGTCCATTGAGAACTAAGACCTCATTTCATGCAGACTGCCGAACAGCCATCCATATGTAGGCTCTGGGCATCCTTACTAGCCTGTCTGGCCTTCCTCAGCCATACTCCCACATTCTTTGACTAGCCAGAGCCGGCAAGCGCTACTGAAGCCTCCTCCCCAGGCTTTGCCAATACACCTCACTTTTAGCCTGCAACACTCATGCCATCCCAGTGCCAGGGCCCTGTACAGTTCTACCAGCCTCTCTTAAGTAGGACGTCCAAGAGTCTCTACTATTGCAGTCCTGAGCCCAAACATAGGGCACGGCTTGGCCAACTCTCTCAACTGTGACCTGCAACTCCCCAGTTATGCCAGTCCTGGATCTCTGGTGAAGAGACAGCATGAACTCTGACAACGTGGACAAGTGTCCAGTAGCCATTAGAGGTGCTCACTTGACTTGTGACCTCCAGTAGGCAAAGTCTGAACACAGGGCTTTAAAGGTAACAACTGTGCACAATAGCTCCCTTCCTTGCCATCCCCCACACAGTAAATTTGTCATACTGAGGATTTTATAGGTTTTAGTTCCCTCTTTTTGCCATTCTGTGGCTAGTCCTGAAGCACAAGAATTAATAACTCTTATTAAAACCTGTACAAGACACAGTCCCTCTGCAAGTGCCATGGAAGGTTAATTAGCTGAGATGAGCTGAAACTTTTGTTCAGGTTTCTGACTCACTTAATCTTGTGAGAAGCCAGCGAGTTGACATATTCTGCCTCCGAAGGAGTCAGGACGAGCAAGCTGTTCCCGTGACAGCCAATCCGAGCCGTCCTCCCAATTCGGTGGACGTATTCCGCAGGCGAAGCCGGAGCGTTATACTTCAGAAGGAAACATGAGAGGGAAAAGGAGGAATTAACAGAACACGGTGGTGTTAATTATAAACAAGGCACCTCGTCTATTAACGTAGAGAGGATCTGGGTGCCTTGCCTTCCTTAGAAAGGGGCTGTTTATAAAGAACCCATCGGACTGATCCCTGGAACCATCACTCAGCTCAGCCTCATCAGCCATAGCAGGGTTTTGACATGAGAATGTGACACATTGGCCAAGTTTCAGATAATAGGACAGTTTCCCCATCTCAATGTCTCTCTTCGCCTTTTAAATGTTATTTCTGCACAGGCTTGTCAGTAATCTGTTTGCCTTTTTTTAAAAAAAACAAGATTGCCCACACAGAGCAATAAGCTGCCTGCAGTACATTTGGGAGAAAAAGCTGCCAGGAGAAAGGAGAAGGATTCAAATTCAAAGTCAGGCTAAATTGCTCTGGTTTATTTAAAGTGAATCAGTGCCAGTTACTCGGCAGAAAACAACCACAGGCAAAGTACAGGTGTACAGCTCTTTATGTAGGAGGTAGGTGATGGATACAGACCAATTGTCTTTCCATCTCTACTCATCAGACACTATTAACATTTTGATTAAGCCCCCAGTAATAAACCAGTGACACCCATTTACTTCAGTAGGCATTAAAGGTGTTCAGCAATTTGCAGCATCAGGTCCTATAAATTGGGACACGTCCTCCCCCAAATCATCCTGGAAAACCAACACGCACAGAGATACTGCTTAGAAGTAAGCCCTCTGCAGTTTACTTGGAAAAAACCCAACGACCAAAGCCCATTTTAGTCTTTATATCTGTGCCCTTTGGCAAAAATTCTACTGGCTAGAGGTCTGAGTAAGACGCTGTGAGCAATCTAATTGCTCTCTGCAGGTCAGTGCTCATGGACACTGCTCTCAAGACAACCGAGCTTTCGCCTTCTGGACAAGCACAAGTCTCCCAGGGCCTTAGATAATTTGCACTGTGTTCAAGCACTGGCAACTATATCTTTGGATAAATAAATTTGGCCTGCAAACTAAAGACTTTGCCCCCATCCTCCTCTGACCAGCTATTTGCTACAAAATCTCTTTTTTTTTTTTTTAGCTAAAATTAAAATCAGACTAATTACATCGAGGGGCGTGCTAGAAATTAAAAGGCTTTTTTGTTGGTGAACATAGCATGCTAGTACCCAACCATCTACACATCTGCTGGGAGGTGGCAGCACCTTGGGCCAGCTGCCATCACAGCCACACTGCTATTTTTAACATGCTGGCTCGATCAAAGCTAGAGCGTGCCTGAATTACACCCCAGAGCTGCAATGGAGATGGACCCTTAGTAGGTGAAAATCTTGGGTTCCATATTTCTCCTTGTATTTTTCAAAGTCAACTTATAAAATTTACAATTATTTTAAAGTTATAAACAATATTTTACACACACTCCTCTCTCGCCCTCAGTCCTTGAACTTACAACCTGCCATTTATTCAGGGTTCGATCCAGCTCCCACTCAAAAGAAGGGCAAATCCTGCTGTGGAAAAAGAGGGTACCTGGGAATCCTGTGACCCAGAAGGAAGCTTGGGCCCCGATCCTGTGGGATCTACTGCACCTGTGAACCACGGCACTTACGCAGAGACTGTAGGACTTGACCTAGCATGGACCCCCGGCTTTCAGGGATTGTATCCAGGTATAAGAGTATCAATACAAGGTTTCACTTGTCTGACCACGAGTATATAGTATTTATTTACACGCGCACACACGGAAACCTACCTGAACAATCCAGGTGACCTGAGGCAGGTCTAATCCTCGTGCTGCGACATCCTTTAAAAGTAATTTAAAAAAACCACAATTTTTAAAAACTGCTTACAAAATAAAGGCAGATACAATGCATTCAGAATGATTGATATTTGGGGAAATGCAGAGTTTCAGGCTGTGGGAGTTTTACATACTTTGTTTAAATAGAGACAGACAGAAAGTTTAAAACCAATGTTTATGAGTTAAACAAAAACAAAGTCGAAAAAGGGTTTTTACAAAACCAGAAATATTTTCATTATTCTGGGCCAGACCCTAGCAGATGTAAATATACCCACTTCACTGTAGTTATGTTGATTTATGGTAGCTGAGTCTTTGGCCCTTTAAATTCTATGGGAGAGATTCTGCCCCCCTCATGCTCGTGATGCCTTACTTCTTGATTTGTGCCACTGAAGAAAACGGAAGTGCTCAGACAGGAAGATACTATCCACTATGACTAAGGGTGGCAGTATGTAGCCCTCTGAAAACAATGTTACTGTTTGAATTTAAGCGTTCCAATGCAATGTTTGCAATCTGGACGTTTCAGCTTGTGCTAGTGCATGAGAACCTAAGAGTGGAAACCGACTTGCCTGAGTTTACTTTCCAAGCACCTGCTTCTTATTTAAAAGGCCAACAAGCACTTCAGTAGAGACCAAGACTTGCAGGGAGCAGGTGGGCTCCTCCAGAAGATGGGACCTGATCTAGCCATTTGATTTACACTGAACGGGTTTTGATTTGGAGCAATAAAACTCAGCCCTGAAGAGAACAGTCTGAAACCCTGCCGCTGCTGGGAGAGTTATACGAAGCACTGGCTAGTGAACTGGCTTACCAACTTACAGAAGGACTTTTGAGTGAGATCCTTTGACATACCCACAGCCAGTGAAGATTACAAACAAACCTTTTCGAACAGGTCTTAAGGTTTAAATATTGCCCTCCAAAATAGCTTCAAAATCCCCATCCCTGATTTCCTGCAGCATCAGTATCATCCTTACACATTCCTTGGATTTAGCAATCGCCCCACTCAGTACAGTGGCAGTATGCAGATTTGCCTCTGCTGGGAAATGTTTTGGAACACATGTATCTTTCAGCTCATTGCAAAATAGAACACATTAAGAATGTAAGTAGGAGCCTAATGTGCTAAAAGTGTGTCAGCCGCCCACTGAAGTGTCTTCAAGCAACTCCCACGCACGTGAAAGACTAGGAAGCCGAAGTTCCAGCAGCAAAGGCCTTCCCATGAACGCCAGCCAGGTTACACTGTGGCTCCAAGTGAAGTCAAACAGGAGCCACTTTGCATAGACACTACTTAGGGTATGTAGACACCTGCGACTGGCCTGTGCCAGCAGACTCGGGCTCATGGGGCTTGCGCTGAGGGGCTGTTTAATTATGATGTCATTGTTTGGGCTTGGGGCTGCAGCCCGAGCTCCGGCACCCTTCCACCTTGCAGGGCCATGGAGTCTGGATTCCAGCCTGTCCCCCAACGTCTACACTGCAATTAAACAGCCCCTTAGCCCAAGTCAGCTGGCACAGGCCAGCCGCGGGTGTCTAACTGCACTGTAGACATACCCTTAGAAGTCAACACATCCTTTCGCCCTGAAGTGCTCATTATGAAACGGCTCACTCCTACAGTCAGATGAGCAGAGGTGCAAAAAGTCACATAAGAACATTAAAGCAAATAAATAGGGAGAAATCAATTTTGCAGCAGTACGGGAAGATCAGAGAGGTCAATACACCCTATTCCTCTGAACCTGTGTTCTCAAGCCCCAGGTTGAGAACCACTGCTGTAAACAGCATTATCCCCATTGTACATTTGGGAAAGCAGTCAGAAAAATGAAGAGGTTAATTCTTGTCCTAACAGAGAGTCAGGGGTAGGAGCTGGGATTAGAATTTAGGAGGAGTTCCAGGCTCCCAGACTCCTGCTCAGTTCATTAGGCCATGCTGCCTTCTCAGTATCAGCAGCAGGATTCAGTTTAGTTTGCTAATTACTAACCTTTATTCTCTTGAGGATTATACCAGCCTTTTAAAATGAGGTCATGTGATTTACTGGTAATTGGAAAGCTCTGCAGTCCTTCAGAGATTCCTCAACATTAGCCCACGTGCGTCTCTTGTGGATCCTATTCCTATAAACTGCGTAGCGTGAAAGCAGCACAGGGCAGTTCAGTGGTAGAACTCTGAGCCTATTCGCCTTCTGCTGCTGGGACACCCCATATGCGATGAGATTCTTACTTCATAAACCTCCATAAAATACTCTTTGGGAATCTGCTCTGGGAAGGTACCAGACAGAGCTACAGAATTGCGGGGATAAATATCCCTTTTACAAGCACCAACTAGACTAGATGGTCACATTTAGCGGTTCTCAATGCTCCAGAGGTGACATCCTGGTATCAGTGAAGAAAAGCGAGGTTTAAATTTGATTTGACCAACTCCTTCAGTTCTGACCAGCTATTCGATTCCATTCTAAAGACCCAGTTAATAGAAGTGGGATTTACCACACGCAGCAGAGATATGAGAATGAGCTCTGACTAGCCCCAGTCCACTTTATAACTAGATACGCTGCCACACTCAGTGTGTCGAAGCACGCCAGGCACGGTACAATGCATGTCAGTAATGAACATGCTGATATCATCGCTAGTACAATTAGGGCCAGATTTGCACGTGGCCTCAAAGAAATTGCTGGTGCAAATATCAATAATTCCATCTCTACCCAGCTGATCTGAAACACAGCCAGGTAGCTATCACTTCACTACAAAGAGCCAGGCCTGCAACTCAGTGAGTGCAAAAAGGTGACCACAGTTATCTGTGGGCACAAGAACTGCTCCCGCAAAAACAGAGGCGGGGGCTGAAAATCTGGCTCTTAACTTCACATCTTTAGTGGAAACGATAGAGACCCAGAGATTACAGGTGAGAAAAGACTATTCTGCATTCATGAGGAAGTCCAGAGGATCTTCCATTTAATGCTCCCCTTAGTTTTTCCAAGGCACATGACAAAAGCGAGAAAATGCCCTTTGCAGCCTATCAACACCACTCCGTAATCAGCTGTAGGGATCCCTGCTGGCCCAAGCCAGGAGCTCCTCCTCCCACCTGGTGCCTGAGTGCACTGCCTCCACAGCAATGGGCCTTCCATCCGGGAGTGGGAGGAACATGGAGACTATTTTACAGGAACGATGTGAAAGGAACAGCGATAGAGCAAGGAGGAAAAAAACCGCAGAAGCCGTATACACGTGTTTCATCTGATCCCATCTGCAGCTAGACTGGAAGCCGCAGAAGGGCATGGCATCAGGACGTATCCAGCCGGGGGGACCACTGAAATTGTTGGAATTTCTGCTCTCACCGATTCTTGTCACCAGATTGTGTTAGTTGCCTGTGGCAGGGTGTGGGGTCAGGGAAGTGACTGAGGAAGCTAAACAAGGTGAATTGCCACAAAACATTACCGATGGACATGAAACTTTTGTTTGGGCCTCGGTCCACTTGGTCGCTCTTGTGCAACCTAATGACGGTGAAAGAAATCACTAAAGTCGCTTTTGAAAGACACTCAATGGTGAGGTCTTGAAGATCCTGGGCTTGACAATTGGTTGCCTACATGAGGCCTAGAAGTACAGATGGAAGGCAGCTTGCTCAGGTGCCAGGCTGTCAGTTGGATTAAAATGACTCATTTATTTACCAAAGAACCTCACAAAGTGCTTTAGCTAACAGGGAGAGAGGGCCTAACAGCTCTCTGAGCTGGGGAAGGCGCTCTCGTGCTTACCCGGCCTGCCAAAAGTCATTACTGCTGAGTGTGGAAAGCCATCAGCAGGGTAGAGACCCCCACCGGCAGGGTGACAGATTGGGCTGCGTAATCAGAGGAGGAAGGAGAGAGCACAGAAGCTGTCAGAGGCGAAAGCTCTTGGCTGGGGCCGCCAGAAAACTGGCAAGATGAGTTAGCGTGACTGAATAAACAGCAAACAATCTCCAAATGATCTTTCCTCTCTCCCTGGAAGAGATGAACTTGTTTAAAAGGCACATCCCGAAGGAAGCTGCGCAGAACTTCAGCTGCAGGAAACCCTTGGAGAGTCATAGCCTCTTTATTCTTTGTTTGCCAGCCTACTTTGCATGGCAAAAAAAAAATTATATTATATTATATAAATAATGAAAGAAACAAAGCATCACAGGGACTGCCACCATGGAAAGATGAGTGAGAGAGACACCGGAGTCACAGAGAAATAGGAAGGAAGAGGGATTTTTATTTTTCCACGGCTCTTTGTTAAGTAACAGAAGCCTGCGTTTAGTGAGCAAGACCTGGCACCTTATGGGTACAAAGCACGTAGAGGGCTTTCTAGTAAAGGGGCTGGGAACTCCCCCACGTGAAACATTTTCACTGCTAGTCAGGGAATGACAACTGTATAGAAGACACCGGCTGTCAGATAGAGCAATGAACTAGTAGGCAGGCACATTTCCTGGCTGCCCTGGGGACGTGCGTGTTAGGTGGCACCTGCAGTTCGGGAATAGTGCTAAGTGTCTCTCTTTCCCTAAGGTATTTATATGGCTCGCATTTTCCAGACGGGGCAGTGAGGCACAGAGAGAGACAAAGGGCTTGTCTGTGCGAACACTTAATTTGTGGTAAGCTGGGGTGTGACTTGGACCTGCACTAGTCCGCACATACTAAGGATCCATGTGGATCCTGCAGCTACACACTAAAAGCTCCTTTGTGTGCTTTAATCAACTCCCATTTCACGGTGGGGTAAGTCAAAGAGCACTAGGGAACCGTTAAGAGTGCAGCAGCAGGGTCCCCGTGGACAGTCAGCAGGCTAGTGCAAGGTAGATTTATACCCCGGCTTGCCACAAACTAAGTGTTCATACAGACAAGCCCTCTGTGACATCCTCAGGGTCGCAGAGGACGGCTGTAGTAGAAGAGGGAACAGAATCCAAGTCTCCAGAGTCCCAGGCTAGCACCCTAACCACTGGAGTATCTTCCTTTCTGTCCCCCTTCATCCTATTTATCTTCCCGTCTGTCCCCACCCTGTTCCCAAGAGCGGAGTATCTTGTAAAGGAGGTTGTCGTAGACTGCGTCTCCTCTCCCAATCCATCTTCCTGTTGAATGGTCTCTCCCAGGAGCAGGTGCCCAGCAAATTGATTCATCTCTATCTCTTTGTCCAAGGCTCAGTCTCCTCCCTCTACTTCTACCTGGGAAGAAGGTAACCAAATCTTCCCGTTCTCTCCCTTCCCACCCAGCCCCGTTGCAGCTGGATTCTGTGAGCCCAAGGAACCAACACCAACTTCCCAGCTGTTTATAAAGGGTCCATGCTGAGTATAAATGTACTTAACTAAAGATCACCAGCCCAGAGACATACTCCTGCAGCCGCCTAGTCATAGCTTGAGACAAATGAACAAAGCAGGGCACAAACCAAGGAGCAGCTCCGGTTTATAAAACAGGCTAGTTCTCCAACTGCCTTTGTCTAGATTTGTGCTAAAGATGATCGCGGCATGTAGCTAGAAAGCAACAGGCTGGTTTAAGGAAGTAGAAAGCTTCACCCACCACCAACTGTTGTGCCCTCGTGTGATCCGGTAAAGCATCTACTATGCACTGCGGTTCTTAGATGTTGAGAATCACCCAGTTAAAACCATGGCACAATGATTAGCAGGAGGAAGAGGGTTAAGCCACCAGCCTTTCATTTCTGCGGATTCTGGGTTCCAAACCTGGATCAAGTTCCAAGTGAAAAGGAATTTTCAAACCAGCCCTTTGTGCCATGTGATCGGCACAGAAGAGGTGGGGATGTATTGAAATTCAGGAATGAGGTGCATTTGCACAGCTGCACCGTGCTCATTATAATTCTCCCTAACTTCTGTGGATGGATTTTGCGGCTCACTCCCCTTGCACTTCATCCATCTACTTAAAGCAGATCTGAATTTGTGCATTGATGGGAGATGGAGGGACCAAAACTAAAGACTTGATAACTTTGAACATATGCCACACAGAAAAGACAACATGTTTATGTTCCATCTGCACTTCTGCAGAAAACTGGAACAATATGTTGTTAGCAAACCTACATTTACTACCCATCAAACCTTCACACAGCCTTGCATGCTGCTTTCTAAATTGGGATTGGCCTATAATTACACAGTAATATGCTACTTCCCTGAAAATGCTTTTAATATAGAGCGCGAGCACAGATTCTAGTAAGTAACAGTTATATAGTATTTAGCATTACCTAGGCTATGACTTCACTACCCGCCGCATCGGCGGGTAGTGATCAATCTATTGGAGATAGATTTATTGCGTCTTGTCTAGACGCGATAAATCAATCCCTGAAGCAACGCCTGTACTCCACCTCAGCAGGAGGAGTAAGCGGAGTTAACGGGGGAGCTGCTGCGGTCGACTCGCTGCCGTGAGGTCGGCCAGGTAAGTCGAGATACTTCGACTTCAGCTACGCGAATAGCGTAGCTGAAGTTGCGTATCTTAGTTCGAACCCGTTCCCCCCCCCCCGTGTAGCCCAGGCCTTAGTATTAGTTTCAAAGTATTTTACAAACATCAGTGAATTAATAAGATTTACAGCCCTCCTCATGTCGCAGTAGATAAATATTATCTTGATATTATCGGGGAAACCGAGGCACAGTGACTCGATCAAGGTCAAGCAGCAAACGGAAGTGGGTTCCTCAGGCCAGGACTAGCATCAGATGGGCACATTTTGCAGGTGTCACAATCTGGGAGAAGCAACACTCTGAGTCAAAGGCTCCTCTATTCAGGCTTGGTAATCCCAGTGCAAACTATGGCTTTTACATACAATACATTAAACTACAAACCCCCACAAACCTGCCACCTTTTCCCTTTAAGAACAATATGTCACAGCAAAGAGAGTAATTTCAGAGCTGGAGAGGGTTTCTCAGCTCTAATTATTCCCGATCACTGTAATTTACAAGTTTGCCGTGTGTCGAAATCACCAAGATTCACACGTTTTCAGATCAACAGCTGCCACTATTAGAGAGCAAATCGTGCAGCCTTCTGCACCATTGCAGCAGGCTAGCTGTGGCACTGACCGGTCAGAAGCTAGAAGTGGAAGATGCCACATCTACACAAAGGTGCCAGCAAACTTTAGTAGAGCATGGCAATTTCCCTCCCCACCCTTGAAGGAAGCTTGAAGGGCAAGCCATGGATAGCAACAAAGCAAAACACAGTTATAATGAAGTAGTCCTCTGGTTGGTCTTCCCTTTAATCCCTGCATGTTTGTGTCTTTAACCTTGGGATAGTCATCAAGTCAGGACAACTTTTCGTTTACTGCACATGTAGGGCAAGTTGCCACAAATGGACACATTTTCCAAGACATGCAGGTATACAGACGCTTTACATATAGTGCATTACATGCAAGGATCATAAAGTAATTTACAAAGAGCGGTAAAGTTCCTATTCTACAAGCGAGGGAAACTACAGCATACAGCCGATAAATGCCTTTCCCCTAGAGAGTCAGGATTAAGTCAAGGTCTCCTATCACCAAGTCATCTGCTCTCCCACTCCCAGATCAAGACCCATATAGTCTTTTGCATGTTGTATGCTACTTTACCTACAGTGCAAAGTAAGATGCCTGTCTTGCATTGTAAGAACTCCTGGAACACTGCTGTCCTTTCCTGGAGGATAAAAGAAACACAGCACATGTTTATACTCTGTTGTAAAGCAAATAACTAAAATTTAACAGTTTATGTTTGAACCCTCTTCATCGTCCATCATTTCTGTCCAGTTTCGAGAAGTGGGTGGAATTCTGTGGCTCCATCCCAGCACCTTAGGAGATTTGGAAGTGAGAAAAAAATCTATGGCAATAGTGGTGTCATTCCACACAGTAAAGACGATCACACCATCGAGGAAGGTGCAGCATCTGGTGCTGGCCCAAATGCATATGCCCAGCTCAAGATGGCCAACATCCCAAGGGCCTGTGAAGACGCAGGTGGGAGGGTGATGTTAGTATGCTGAAAAGAATCACCTGTATCTGTGGGAAAAGGACCCACCAAAGAAGAAAACGGTAGTTTATGTTGGACTAGAACAGAGGGGGGCAAAGTACGGCCCACAGGACCCCTCCCTCTGGCCCCCGAGCTCCTGCCAGGGAGCAGGGTCAGGACAGGCTTGCAAAGGAGCCAGCTCAACTCCCCAGCAGCGTGGTGAGCGGGGCGGAGGCTAGCCCCTGGCCCCTCCCATTCTGCTCCCCTCCCTCCCTCACAGTCACAGTTCCCCCAGCACCTTGGCAGCATGGCTGCAGCTCCGGCCGGGTGGCACGGCTACAGCGGCCAGATCTGGTGCTCCAGGGCGGCATGGTCAGGGGGAGTTCAGGGGGTGGGGGGGAGGCAAGGAGCAGGAGGGCTTGCATGGGGGTGGTCAAGGAGCCTGGGCCCTGCTGCTGGGGAAAGGGGCAGAGCAAACCAGGGCCCCCTTCCACCTCCAGCATGCTTGGCCCCTGTCCCCAGCAGCCAAGCCCAGACAGGAAGCAAGCCTTGCCCGAATGCCAGGAAGAGCAGCCAAACGAGTAGGGGAAATGCACAGGGAAAGGACTGAGCCCCCCTGAGTCCCCCAACCCCAGAGGTAATGTGGGGTGGGGAGAGCAGGGAGGGTTGGATGGGGGGGGGGGCCCAGGGGAGCGGTCAGGGGGTGGGGAGCAAGGGGGGTTGGATGGGGGTGGGAGTTCCTGGGGGCTGGAATAGGGGTGGGGGCCAGGCCATGCCTTGCTGTTTGGGGTGGCATAACCGCCCTCAGCCTTCCCTACCTGGCCCTCCATACAATTTCTGTACCCGATGTAGTCCTAGGGCCAAAAAGTTTGCCCACCCCTGGACTAGAAGGAGGCAGGTCTAGTTGCTGGCTTAGATATAACTCTGCCTGGGAGAGTCTATGAGGTTCCCCCTAGCGATCAAGTTGGGTTAAAGCACTGTGACAGTGAAAAAAAAAAATCACTGCTTTCCTCTCCCCCAATCCATGCAGCACTCACATCTTGGGGGGCTTAAGTATCAGAATCATCAACTGCTGAGCTGAATGAAACATTTTCTCGAACCCACTCTAAAGCGAGACCCTCCCTGCCATTCCCCCATCAGCATCCCCAGGAAGACACTCGCATGTGGGGAAGCAGCTTAGCCTTGTCACCATGGCCTGGGCCATATACACTGAATTGTCACCAGAGACGTCTCTCACCCTAACAGAGCTTGGAACACGGGCTCATCTGACATCACCTCGCACAGCTCTGCCAAGACCCGACACAGCTCCACCAATTCACCTCCAGCTCTACCTGCAGAACCTTTTGCTATTCCAGCCCTGGGACTTTCCTGAACAGACACTGTTTATTGCATCCAACCACACTGTATTTTCTTGTGAAATAAAAAGGGACTTTGACTTACATCATCCCATCAAACCCACATGAGGCAATCCTTGAACCCAGGTCTCCAGAGGCAAAAGGCGAATGCTTTAATTTACTGTACCACCTGGTCTCCACCACCTCTCCTCTCTTCTCAGCTGAGGGAAGTCAGTGAACATGTCCCAATCTACTTTCCTGAGTTGTCTTAGATCTCACCCTTTCCATTTCTCTAGCTCAGGCTCTCTCTAGCCTCAAGAATATCACACGTCTCTTTGGTATCTATTGGCAGCAGGATTTCCCCCACAAGGTATCCTTGCCCTCACTCTCCAAGCCTTGCTCCAACTCCAATCCCTATCAATATAGGTCTATTTCTAGCAGGGGGCTAGATGAAAGAGGCATCTATGGAATCTTTACCCATTTGTGCCCTGGCTGGACGCATCATTCTGCTCCGAGGAAGGACACTAGCAGCCTGGGCCTCCCTGACATGCCCAACCTTCTCCCAACAAAAACGGAAGAAAAGAACGCATTGCATCTTGTTGACACTGACAGCAGCCGTGCTCAGCAGTACCATATGGGATCCACAATTTAGCTCCATTAATGCTCTTAATTTGAAGACATCAAGCACTAATTACACACTGGGTACTAAAAAGGCAAAACCCTTCCCTTGATGCCAGCTACTTAGTGGCGTTCTGTTGCCTTAACAGCTGGTCGGGGTAGAGTCGGACCAGACCAGGCCTGCTTGCTCTCAGGCGGGCAGGCTGAAGGAAGGCCAGCATACAGGACAGCGAAACACATGTTCCTGGTCTTGGCAGGATGGGAATGAGCGAGAGAAACAATGGCTCTTCACCTCTTGCCTCATCAAATGAGCACTGTTCATTTGCCACCTCTGCCTTGCTGCTCAGGGCAGGGCAGTGACTCTCCCCCTGGGAGAGGGGCAGGGAGAGGGTTGCTGTCTTTTCAGAGACAATGGCTCACACGTTTCACTCTCCTACTAAGAGAGAATGAACATTCACAGCAGAAACTGACACGCTTCTCCTGGCCTCTCACTTCCTTCTGGATCAAATCTTATTCTAATCAGCTGGTCAGCGAGGCCCTGCATATCCAACACCAACACACCAGTCGCTTTTGTTAGGTGATCTTTCGTTGGGTTGCTGTAATACAATCCCTTGCCAGACAACTCCCTCCCACGGGACTGTTCTTTGCAGCCAAAGCCACTCTGCTCAGCTCCATAATAATGGGGCCAGCAATTTGTTAGCTGATACACTGGTGGACCGAGTCCTGAATGTTATTCATAATAAATGTTATTTTATACGATTATTTCCTTTGCTAGTCAGAGAACTTTCCTGCCTAGCTCAGAAAGCTGAAAATGTAGGCTCACGAAGGGGCAATGGTTTAAGTTTGTCCACTGGGGAACATTGTGTGACTGCATCAGCGCACTGAAACAACAGCACAGCTTTGCCGTAGCGCTTCGCGGGCGTGGATCACTCTGCGTATCAATGCATGGGGAAACCGAAGGCCCCACAAGGTGAAACAACTCACCCAAAGTCACACAATGGATCATTGGCCGAGTCCGGTATAGAAGCCAGGTCTCCGGACTCCCATACCTGTGCCCTAACTGCTGGACCATGTTGCCACACTTAAGAGGGCTGACCAAGGCTGGAATCAGAAGAGGAGGAGAAGGAAGAGGAAGTTTCTGCTACAAAACAGCACCTGTAGACCCCTTCACCAGTGTTCTGTTCACACCATGTGATCCCTTGGGTATAAAGAACCCATAACATGCCTAGAAGCACAGCTGCATAGATTCAACAGCACAGTGAGTGACCAATTTCCAGTCCTAGCACCATGTACCAGAGGGGATGATGATATTGACCTCCTTTGTAAAGGGCTTCGAGAGCCACCGATCAAAGGGGCGATATAAAAGCGAGGTATTCGTATTATTAGGATGTACCAGTTTTACCCCAGTCACGTAACTGGAATGTGGTTGTAGAACAAAACAGAGGATGTGAAAAAACTTTTCCTGTGGGGGAGGAGATTAGGGTGGAGGGGCAAATGAGGACAGTCCTCAGCCCATTCCACTTTTAATACACTCTTCAGCGGTACCCACCTCCTGCTCCATGTTGCCGTGTAGTCGCAGGAACTTTAAGTGTGAAGGGGGGAGCGGCAAACGTTCAGGTTCTTCAGCCTTTCGGCCTCCCAGCAGGATTTTCAGGAGGAGCTTGCAATGGAACTCCACTTGCTCACAGCTGGAGAAAAAAACGATCATCTTGTGGCGTTTTTCAAACTGCAGGGAGAACAAGAACACACACACACGGCCATGTTTATAAGCCTCGGGCGATTCTCTGAGCCCCCAATGACCTCAGTTTCTAATACATCCGAAGACAGACCAATTAAAAATGTTGGCACATAAACTGGCGGCTAAAAACAAAAGTTCCCATCCCACACACAGGAGCCTCCCGGCTGAGCTAGGAAGACAGAGGGGAACAGCTCACGCTGGTGCCCTGCACACTCCACTGGCTCCTAGTTCACTTCTGAACACAGATCGAAGTCTTAGATATAAGCCACATGGCCCTTGATGGCCTAGGACCAGGCAATGCCCCAATCTGAGACAGCTGTATGCCACTGGAACACTGCAGCTGACAGAGCCTAGGCTGGGCTCCTCGGGTGCTGAAATAAGGGATTTCTCAGTGGAAGGCCCCAAGTTCCACAACTCCTGACCAGAGGAAGTTAGACTGAGCCCAAGTCTGACCTTCATCAGAACACAATGCAATTTAGGTATTCGTGTTTCCAAACGGGGGTGAGGGGTGTGTGTGTGTGTGTACACCATATATGTAGAGCTGGCCCTCAACCCCAGAGCCCTTGAAAACACACACACAAGAGTTGGATTCAGTGGAAGTTTAGCCCAAGGAAGGAGCTCAGGATTTGGTTCACAGACAAAATCAGGCTACCATGGAATGACTTCGGCCATTGGATTTTATGCAGCAGAACACAATCCCATCTGCTACTCACTTTCATTTTCAGTTGCATGACCCTATAGAAAAATAGGAGGCAGAAATGCTCATGAGCCACTTCATTCCAATCAGGTGTGAATACAACACAGACGGAGCCTCACCTTGCACTTCCCCAGGATAAAAGCTGCTAGGGTGACAAGCCGCAGTTTGCTGGGAACCAGCACCACATGCTGTTTGAGTTTTTCCGGTATGGCAAAGCCTTCCTCTACCATGCGGGCTGGTGAACACATGGCTTCCTGCTCTGGTGTGGTTCTGTCCCAGGTTTCATCCACAATGGCAATGCTCACTGGATCATGCAAACTGATATCGGCCAACCTCGTTACTCCTGCACCAAACAAAATCCATTACACACAAAGCAGAAGCTTCTCTGCAAGTAAACTGTAGGAAATTGTTCCGCTTTGTCTCCCTGAGTATTAATGTAGTAGAATAAACATGTGCACCTCAAGAGCAAGGCATGCTGGTCTACAGGAGCAGTAGAGGTCAGCTTGAGGTTGATGTAGGTGTAACGTTTTCAAGAAATTGGCAAAACATTCCGACAGACTTCAATGTTTGATACATGAGAGATGTGTGACCTGAGAGAGAGGCATGGTCTAGGCGTGCTCTACAATCAGAGCTGCAGGAACAATTGATATAGTGGGGGTGCTGAGAACCATTGAACCAAACCCTGTCTATGATGGAAACCACTTGAAGCCGGGGGTGCAGTAGCACCCCCAGCATCCCTAGTTCCAGCAACTATGTCTATAGAATCATAGAATATCAGGGTTGGAAGAGACCTCAGGAGGTCATCTAGTCCAACCCTTGCTCAAAGCAGGACCACTCCCCAATTTATAACTTACCCTCTGTGAGCGTGGCTGAGAGCAGGACATTCTGCCGCCTCTCACTCTCTGCATTTAAAGCATTGAGTATCACGGTCACATCCTTCTCAAAGCCCATGTCCAGGATCCTGCAAATAAGATGGAGACCACAGAAGACATTATGGGAAGAGAGAGGAAAAGAGAAGGAAGAGAAGGCTCAAGGTTACATGAGCCAATTAGGAACATAGGATGGGCCATAGTGGATTAGACAAGTGGCCTGTCTAGTCCCGTACCCTATCTCCAACAGTGGCCAGCACCAGATGTGTCAGAAGGTGCAAGAATCCCTGTAATGGACAGCTGTAGAATAACCTGCCCAGAGGGAAACGTCATCCAAACCCCAGGCACTAAGTGGTTGGTTTATGCCCTGGAGCATTACGGTTTAGATCTCTTATTTTTAAAATGTTGAATACATTATCTAATGTAGCTGTAGAGGTTCTCGTTATCCATGTCAAATGTCTAAACACTTAAAAGTTTACCTGTCAGCCTCATCCATAATCAGCCACTGAATACGACGGAAGTGAATGCACTTTGTGGACTTGATGTGATCAATCAGGCGGCCAGGAGTTGAAATGAGAATATTTATTCCTTTACGTAATCTGTTCAAATTAAATTAAATAAAGAGTTCACAGTTTATCCTTAATCTGGTAATAGCAGTGATCTGGACTTGGGAACTGGAGCCCGCATAGTACAGGGGAGAAATCCCATCCCCACTACAGTCAATGCCAGAACTCTCATTGACTTCAGTGGGGCCAGGATTTCACTCTAGTTCTTTAAAGAGAAGATGCTTCACACAGCTAAAAAGCAACCAAGGACAACTCATCCCTAGTTTGCAAGAGATGCATCTGAGTTTTCAGCTTTACTCTGCAGAAGTGCCCAATCTTGGATAGCAGCATGCGTATTATCATATAATAGCTCACTTCACTCTTCAGGTTATCTACTACACTAGCTCTTCATTTCCATCATTAATATAAATAATACATGGCACTAATATGGAGTTTTCTATCTTCAAAATGCTGTACAAATACAGCTAATTAATGCAACCCGCTGCGAGACAGGCCAATATTTTAATCTCCATTTTACACAGGCAGGGTTAAATAACTTTCCCAAGGCCACAAAGTGAGCCAATATCAGAGATTAAAACACAGGCATTTCTGGCTCTCAAGTCTTGTCCTCATAAATGCAGGGGGTTTTCCTATGTCAGTGACAAATTTAGATAACGGGGGTTTGAGGCTATCGTGTGCATAAATATATGTGCACACACACAATTTGCTTATATATAAACAATAATATAAAAATACAGATATCCACACACCCCCTATATCTGGGTAGACTGATTTAAATCATCACTGTTAATCATGACTTAAATCAGCAAGCAGGAAACCTAAATTTAAAGAATTGATTTTAAATCTTCTCTTGCATTTGTACCTTTTAGTTATTTTCCTTAGAATGAATTTTTTTTAATTGGTTGGTAATGATTAAAATATAGCTTTTACACTAAATTTGGTACTTGTTTTTGCTAACCAGGAGGATACACTGTATCTATACACATTTACTTTAGCAATTTTATAGCTGGACATACATTTCATTGAATTTTACATGGTTTATAATGTTAGCTAATGGCAAGTGATGCATTTCTTATTTACTAGATGATAATTTCTGATTTTTTTCAAGCCGCATTTGGATGTAAACTGGAATTCAATTAAAATTGCACAAAACCAGCATTTTAAATTTGTGCTGGATGTACCAGAAAAAAAAGCAAGTTTATCAAAACAAGCTCTGCATTTAAAACTGGTTTCTAAAACAAAGGAAATATTAACTGTAGTTAGTGAACTGATGGATTATTTCTGATCAGCATAGGCCAGACTTTCAAAGGTATGTAGGCACTGTACCGAGACATGCTCTGTCCCCGTACTCTGATGCCCCAGAAACTTCTCAGACTCTGTGCAGTAAGAGGCAACTTCATGTGATTTATTTACATTCCCATCACCAACCCCAACACAATCTTGTGCAGTGAATTTTTTTACAGCGCTTCGTCACCTTTAGCCCTTTCCCACAGGGCTAGGGAGGAACAGAGATCTCCCTTACTTGAGCTCTCGGAACACACCAGCCTCAGCTAGCCCAGGCCCTCTCTCCACTACTTCCTCCCTATGCCTTTCTTATAGATGGGCTAATTGGTTCATCAGCCTTCCCAGTTAATTATCTTACATATCCCCACTAGGCCTTGTGTGGGGGAGAAGGGCTGATGGTACATAAGTGATCAGAGTGCTGGCTCATCTTTAGCTCCCAGCACTGCCAAAGGCACCTAAAGATGCAGATAGGTGCATAGTAGGATTTTCAAAAGTGCCGACACAGGTTGGGCACCTAATTCCCATTGACATCAATGGGAGTTGAAATTAAAGAGAATTAGCACCCAGCCTGCTTTGGCACTTCTGAAAACCCCAAAAGGCACTTATCAGCATCATTAAGGCCAAAAGTATAACTGGGTTCAAAATAGAATTAGGTAAGTTCCTAGAGGATAGGTCCGTCTATGGCTATTAACCAAGATAGCTAAGCCTCTGACTGCCAGATGCTGGGATTGGATGACAGGGTATAGATCATTCAGTAATTGCTCTGTTCTGTTCATTCCCTCTGAAGCATCTGGCATTGGTCACTGTCAGAAGACAGGATACTGGGCTACATGGACCATTGGTCTGACCCAGGATGGCCATTCTTATGTAATATCTCTGAACATCTGACACCACATCCTTCAAACGTTTAGAATTAGTAGACCTCTTTGTCTTCCACCTGGTTTTTATTCATAGATTGGAGGAGAAAACCAGCTTCCCTGCCTTTTCAACTCCCAATCAGCTTCCCAACTTTGAATGAACTAATTCAAATGAAGAAAACATTCCCTCTGCACATACTTTTAGTCTCAGTTTAAGTAGCAATTAAGGCAAAAGCTTTTCTGCACAACACAATCTGGAAATACTTCCATTTCGAAAAAATGTAAATACCAGCATTTGCTTCATTAGAAAGACGGACAATAATACGGATACTTAATGTCGAACATGGCTGTGACATTTATAAGTTTGAATGGATCACAAAAAATTAAATGCATTTTCTTCTTGATTTTATATATAATTTGAAAAGCAGCATTAACTCACTCAGAGTTGAGGAGGGCTCAGTGAAGCATCATATTTTTAAAATGTTATTTAAATGATTTTAATCGCTTACAGCAAATTTAACCATAGAAGGTTCATTAAAAAAATAATTTAAATGAAAAAAAAAAAAAGTTTTGATTTTTAACCACACAAGGTGTACATGTATGTATTAGAACTGGCAAAAAAAATTTCCAATGGAAAGGATTTCCATTGGAAAATGCCTTTTCATCTAAATCAAAACTTTCTGTGGGAAAGTGCTGATTTTTGAGGAAATTTTGAAAAAAATTAAAATGAAAGGTTTTGATAATGTTGAAAAGTTCCATTTTGACTTCTTCATAATAGAACACTTCAATTTTTTGTTTTTAAATCTATTTTACAAGATAAATTACAACATAAAACTAAAAAAGTCAAAATCAAAACAAACAACATTTGAAAATTGTTTTGCAGAATATTTAGAAAATCTTTGGTTTTGTTCCGATTCAGAACTAAAACAAATGTCAAAATCATGGAATTTCCCACTAAATGGGAATGTTGGTTCCCACACAGCTCTTATATATGTAATATCCACTTATGCAAGAACACTGTTTAGGATTATTTGCTTACAATTAAATAAAAAGGGTGAGATTTTAACAGTAGGGGGAAAAAATCCAGCTGTTATCTCCATGACAAATACATTCCTGTTTCAGACAGTGCTGTAGACTAAGCAAATATAGGTGTTTGTCAGAGGAAGAAAAACACTGACTTCGACAGGGGTCATCTCATCAGAAGGCTCATCAACATTTTAAAACTAGAGCTAACTGAGGGAGGCGAATGCTCCCTGCTCACCCAGTCACTAGTTCTGTGTAAGATCGGGGGCGGGGGGGGTCACCCCTTGATCAAGCCACAAGCATCTCTCCCAATAAAAAGGCATTCTCAGCAATAGAAACAGATGAAAGGATACAAGTAGAACCCAAACATAATTTTAAGAAATTGGCTTCCTACCTGGCTTTTTCAGACTTCCTCTTTTCTCCCCCCATTAGCACGCCAGGCACAATCCAGGTAAATGGCTACAGTGGGGGTAAACCAAGACCTATATGAAGTAGTCTTAAGAAGAGGCCTGATACTAATCCAAAACTGATTTTTCTTGACAAAAAGATAGGCAACTCAGATTTATAGCTGTGCTTCTGATTTGATCTAACAGATACAGCCCACGTGCACTGTACTACCTGCAGCTAAATATCAGTGGTAAATTTAATTCTAGCTATTTAACTTGCTTCTAATGTTGTTTGGGAAGATGGAAATACAATCATTTTTGCATCGCTTCCAATAGTATAATAAGTCTCCCCCTCCTCCTTGTGTAACCTAAATGATCAAAGACAATTTGCGATTCTATTTCTTCCTGTTGCCTTTTAAGCAAAATCTTCCTATAGCCAAGCAAAATATAAAGAAACATAATAAAGATCCTTTATATAGGTTTGTTATTGGGCTAATAAAGGCTCCCAAGGTGAAATACCAGCTCCACTGAAGTCAATAGGAGTTCTGTCATTGATGTCAATGGGGTCCTAATCTCCAGCAGAATAGAGCGAAGCCCAGTTTTTAACAGTTGAAAACAAAATACGGACCCCCTCCACCTCATTCAAGAGGGGGCTTGGAAGAAAGATGGAACATAAGTTTTAACACGGTACATAATTAACCACAAGATATGTAAAGGCCAGGACACTGCTCAGCTTGTGACATGCCATGTAGGAATACAAGAACTCCCCTAACGGAGCGGGCCATTGGACCATCTAGTCCAGCATACCATCGCCAATAATTTATTACATTTAAACTTATAATAAATCAAATAAATAAATATTTTAAAAGGAGTGTATCCAAGGTTCTAGGTGCCCTAACAAACACAATAAAATCCCAGCAGCATTAATATTTTCAACAGGAATTCAGCCAGCTCCTTACAGAAATGTCTTTCCACCCCTTCATCATTATGGGAAGCCCTTACAAAAACCCGATCAAAGAAATTAGCTATACCAGGAAATGTAGGCCTCACCAACACTACAAATTTTACCACACTGGGCCATCATACCATAACAAAGCAGTGGCCATGACTGTATTTTAACCAGGTTTAGTCTTGCTTGTGTGGATATTACCTGTTACACATAAGAAAGAAGAAAACAAGAGTGCAAGTCCAATTTTCCCCTCCTCATTGAAATGTCACCTTTAACTGCTCTAGATCTTGATGGAATGCAATTGGCCAATGTTAAAAGGAAGACTTGAATTTAATATCAAAGATCTTTTAATTATGACATTTAATTACAAAGAAAAAATGACTAAAATATTTTTAAAATGTCTTTAGTATAATTTTTTAAAAAAAACACCTTGACAGTAGGGTGATGGGGTAGGACTTGGGAAACTAGCTGGCTGCATGGGAAGGCAGAGACTAAGGCCTCGAGCTTGCAAATGCTTATTCATAGGCATAACTTTACCACTGGCCGTCGTCCCATTGAAATCAATGGAACTACTCACGGAAGTAAAGTTCAACATATGAGTAAGTGTTTGTAGGACCATTGCCTAAAGCTGTTGTGAGGGGCGTTCTAATATTCTTACCGTCATTTTCTTTGGGTTAATTTAACCAAATTAAAAAAAAAAAAAATACCAACACAACACTTTGCAAGTCTCAAATTTCCGCACACATTCAAGAGGCCCTCTGATTCCCTGAGGCCCATTTTACTACATCAGAGCCTTCTCTGTCTAACATCAGTCTGAGTCCAGTGGTATCTGTCCCGGTAAGAGTTCCCATTCAGAGACATGGAAATTCTGAAGCAGTGGCAGGCATCTCTAAAAACAAAACATTGCAACAAATCTATTTTTAATATCTACTACTCTTCTTTAACAAATATGTATTTAGCTCCCTAGGGTATTAGAAAGAATCATCACAGCAGTCACTGAATAGTTGAAAACATCCAATAGGGAAAATCAAGCTTAAATGTGCTCAGCTTTCCCTTGAACGTTAAAAACAAAGTGAACTGGTTTTATTCTTTACTTTAAGGACTAGATATCCTGTTAGGTACGGAGTCCCCTCAACTCCCTATTGCGCTTAGGGGAAGTGATGATGCTTAGTATCTCATAGCAAAAGGCTCGGGAAGGAGTGAAAAGGAAATAAAGAATGAAATCCTTACCTTCAGCAATTTCTGGACTGTATCAAAGCTCTGTAGGGCTAGCTGCAGATATCAACAGATGGAAAATAAAGTTTTATGGAAGTCTGACACGTCCGTACTAGAAAGATAGCTTCACACAATTTATATCAAATTTTAATTTTTCTGCAGACTCTTAAAAACTGGTGATGTATGTTGGTGATGAATTCTAAATATCTTTATTAAATAAAAAAATATACCCCACCCAGTATCCTATCAATTAAACAGTCAGCAAAAAGGAAGAAACCTCTATTTGCTTTGGACCTATACAAAAACAATGTCTTGTGCTCCCTCTGCTGGTTCAAATTAATAAACACTGTTCTCAGAGCTGTGCACGTTTCTGTTGACATCTTCGGTGATGCTGATGCACAAGAAAGAAACTATCCAAGGCATGCTGGGTTTTCCTTCACTAAAACCAGTGTGGGATAATATGGAATGTCTTCCAGGAGAAAACTGTTAGAGAAAGGGAGTGTAAACCATGGGTTAAAGCAGTGGACTGGCAGCCAGCACTTGTGGGTTGCGTTCCCAGCACTGCCACTGACTCAGTGTGCGACCGAGGACATGCCATGTGACCTTTCTGCAACTTCATTTCCCCACCTGCAAAGTGGGGATAACATTTACCGAGCACACGTTGCACATGTATATGAGTGAGGCTTATTTATGTGGGTAAAATGATTTGAATTCCTCTGACGAAACGTGGGCAAGTGCTAAATATTATTTATTTGCCAAACTTTCAAAGAGGCCATTACAAACCCTGGAAAGTAAAAATAATACCAATTGTAATCACAGACTAACTTTATAAATGTACTCAACAGCAACCCTTTAATCCATTTTATGAACATGCTTAGTATTTATGCAGCATCCTGGGGAATCAGAAAGTTTGCCACTGTAAAAAATTTAAAATAGCTTCAGAGCCTTCTCCCTTCCCAGAATTGAGCTGAGATACTGCAATGCAGGTTGCATAAAACATTGTGCCCAAAACTAGTTACCTGTGATCAATTCTCCACATGGAAGTTATTAGCGTTTGATATGGAAAACATTGATACTCTGCTCTGAAATTGCCTTTGTAAGGCAAATAAAATAAATCAAGCAAGAGTTCAGAGAACAAACAAACTCCTGGTTTGCGTATACATTCACTGATGGATTTGAAAAGGGGCTTTAAAAATCAACAGGAATGTCTGTATAAACCGTTGCGTTTGCAGCACTGATTTTACTCAAACTCTCCCTTCCCATGCTAGACAAATTTCTCCCTTCCTATGTATTAAGCCAAGGAGCTTCCAGTGTTGCCACCAATTCTTAAACACAAGGGGAAACTTGGATGTTTCTCCCCAGCTTACTTCTGTATGGCACTGAAGGCAAGAGAAAACATTTCATACTGACAGCAAATATTCTTACTGGAAGGGGAAGATTTGAGTGAAGGATTGGAAAGGAGAGAAGAGATGAACCACCAAACTGTCCCACTGGGCATCCCAAATCTCTCACTCTTAAATGCTTACTTTTTGTTAAATTAAAGATGACAGGGAGACTTTGATAGAAGGGAACACATGGGGTACAGAACTGAAATCAAGATTGGACTGCCTCTCTTTATAGTTCACCACTAACTGGTAACATGCCAGCTGATCATATGGGATATCCCGGGAAGAAACATTTCCATGTGGGGGATCTGGAGACCATGTGGGCCAAAGATCACCACTGGTAGTTGTGGGCACAACTCCACTCCCTGCAATGGAGTCGCAAATGCTTATGCCAGGAGTGAATTCGGCCAATAATTCCTCCTGGCAATGACACGAGCCACGAATCTCTACCTGAAAATCTACCCCTCGGCACTGGAATAAAATCAAGGATATCCCTAAAAGATCACAGAGCAAGAACTAGTGCAAGCACTGCCATGCTGAAAGTTGTTATAATGTAACTTAGGATGGAAATTAGAGTGTACGGCAGGAGGCACTGAACTCTCCTGCACTTGAAAGTTTTCACGTAAACTTCTCACTAGCTAAGACATCTCACGAGCACTCTTGAGCTTGCCAAGAGCCCAAACCTGCTCCTACTGGAATCAATGGTCAAATACTCAGGGCCTGAGAAAGTAACAAGAACCACAACTCTAAAATGCCTGCATGAACCTTAGAAAAAAGGCGACTTAACTTACCTCTCTTGTTGGAACTAATATAAGTGCATAAGGCCCATCACTGCGCTGCAAATAGAAGAGACAGGGTACCATTGAGCAGAATGCACTGTGAACTCAGAGAATCATAGAAGACAAAGGTGGCTATTCGCTCATGAAATCAAACCTACTAAGGTTCAAGACAGAATTGTCCCCCTCACTGCATTGCCCAGTCCAGTTTGAAATGACTCAAAGCAATGGAGATTCCATCACTTTCCTTAAGGCTTCTAGTGAATTTCTACTAGACGGCAGAGCTCCGTTAGGAAGTTGTTCCCTGATATTCAACCTACATTTGTTTTTGCACAGTGTCATTCCATTACTCCTACTTATAATCATAAACAAATCTTTTTTCCTTCCCTGGTGCTAACAACCTTTAAATGTTAGCAGAGGATGGTCTTCTCTTTTTTGCACTGTGAAATCCACCATGCTGATCATGTAGCTAAGATTTCATTATGTTACACACACCTGTTATATATGATCTATACAATTTCACATATTATTTCTTAGTCTGCAGAAATACACTAATATTTGATGCACAGAAACAATTAGACACACAACAGACAGATAGTGACAACCCAGGCTGTTCTGCAATTATTTCAACCCATAAACAATTTCAGAACAAATCCCCCTTGTCACATCCTAAAGAGGCACAAAACAGGAGGACGGATCTGCAGCACCATCCCCTGGGTCAACATGATGATCTGAATGGAGAGAGGCTGTTGAAATATATGGAGGCCAGGACGTGAAGAGGAGAAAGCATACCAGGAACCTGCCTTTGCAAGTCTCTGGACCTCCACCCTAGTTCTGAGCCACTGCCATGCTCTGAAGCTAGCCTCCCGGCATGCACTGACCACTCCCATCAGGGTTTGAAAAACCACGGAGAGGGAGCTACTGCTGCTCCTAGAAGTGTCAACCTCCAAATGCTTTAAGCATGGCAACTCTTGATGGACTTGAGAGGGAACGTATAAGATAAAGCAGCTGTTCCCCGACTCTTCCCGCTTCAGGAACATGGAGCCAGGCTCTATTGCTGCAGAAAGGAAAGAGGTAGCTGTGCAAGAGTGGTGGAGGACATCTGCCATGTAACCACCTTTCCCACTACACAGATATTTCCCTTCCCCTACTCCCCACCTTAAGATTTTGGCCCATTCATCCACCCTCTGTGCTACATTAAGTGTAGGGGAACATATAGCCCTTAATATTTTTCTTATATTGCTTTTATATTTACAGAGTACGAGGGTCATGTAGGCCAAATTCCAAAATGTCATAACTAAATAGGGAGAGAGATTGCTTAACCATCATAACAGGAAGAGACACTACTGACCTCAGTGCACCAGCTGTAGTTTATTTTTATTGCTTTGAAAATAAAAGAGAGCACACTTATTTCTATGGTACATACCTGTATTTTTGACTTCATTCCCTGCAAGGACTGTACAAGGGGGATGCCATAGGCAAGAGTTTTACCTTAGTAAGAAAAACAACAAGATGTTTATGTCATTTTAAAACTGGTAGAAATTGTAGATTTCAGTAGTGATGGGAAATCAAATTTAATGAATCGGAGGAAGGTTTAAAACAAACAAAAGGAGGTACTTTTTCACATAATGCACAGTCAACCTGTGGAACTCACTGCCATGGGATGCTGTGAAGGCCAAAAGTATAACTCGGTTCAAAAAAGAATTAGATAAGTTCATGGAGGATAGGTCCATCAACGGCTATTAGCCAAGGTGGTCAGGGACGCAACCCTGTGCTCCATGTGTCCCTAAAACTCCAACTGCCAGAAGCTGGGATGGGACTACAGGAGATGGGTCACTCAAAATTGCCCCACTCTGTTCATTCTCTCTAGAGCATCTGGCAATGGCCACCATCAGAAGACAGACCTTTGGTCTGGTCCAGTATGGCCGTTCTTATGTTCTTAAGTGAATCATGAAAAAACAGAGATCCCACTGCTCCTAAATTGAGGTCAGAGGCCAGAAACCTCAAATGGGAAGCTTGATGGGTCATGGGGTCAGACTGGGAGAAAAAACGTGGTGATACTCTTTCCAGCCCCACCTATGTGAATCGGCAAAATTTGATGCTGCTCACAAAAGACTGAGCAGGTATTCAAAATATGACACTGCGTGCAGCCTGGAACCACTGGTCCCCTTGAGCGTGGCTTCTTCTTTGGCCTTTGCTGGGCTCCTTGGATTTGGGACTAGCTGGCAGATGCATGTCATGATTGAGATACACTGGTGGAGCTGCATGGAAGAAATCTGCACACCCCGTATCTACAGTGTGCCTGTCTCTAGCCAGTGTTGTTGGTCTGTCATTTTCACAAACTGTAACAGGTGAACGTAACGCTTAGTTTAAGTATATGTAATCCAAATGATATTGTGCCCGAGTAAGGAACACTGTCAATTAAATACTGACCTGACCCTGTCTGGGACCTCACCAGTGCATCCTTGCCTTTTAGCAGCACAGGAATAGTTTGCTTCTGAACACTACGTAACAAAGAACACAAATTAAGAACACCAAACACCAAATCAGTCTCAAAGTATTAATAAAGATGTGAGGTTTTAAAACCCTTCAATTGTTTCAAAACCATGTACCTGGGTTTACACAACCTGGATGCTCTCCCAGTTATTGCTGAAAATTACTACACCAGAAATGGGGATTTGTGAAAATAGAGCAACAGAAAAATGTTATTTGTGCTAAATAGAAATAAGGATGATTTTGTGGTTAAAGCCCAAGAGCCAGGACTCCTGGGTTCCATTTCCAGCACTGCCAATGACTCTCTACATCAAGTTACTTTATGGCTTGCTTTCTGGAGGTGTGGCACACTCACAGCTCCCGTAGACTTTCACAGGAATTGTGGGGGCTTATGAATTAATTACGTTTGTAAAGTGCTTGGAGATCATCCAGTGAAAGGTGCTACAGAAGTGAAAAGTATTTTATACAGGTTAGTTTACCTGGTCATACTAGACAGCTTCAAGACAGTGGTTATTGTGGAAACCTAAAGAGATAAATACAGTGTTAAAAGGTTTTAATTCTATAGTACTCACTTTCATGACTTTTGCAATGCAGGAGAGGGAGACACCCCAAAGCATGGTATTCTCTCCCTCTCTCTGATCACTAGTCCAGGCAAGTGCTTGGAAAAGTTCACTGGTCCTACAAGCATTCCTGTTAGTCCCTCAAAATGTTATTAATCCTGAAGGATCATGACATGCTATCAAATCATGGCCTCAGAGTGATCCTCAACATATTTTGGTTGGCAACCCACATGAAACCATGGGAGGTGTTTGGATGCAGTGGGATTGGGTGCCAGCTGGGCCTGGTGTTAGCTGAGAAAGATGACCTGGGACTGGTGGGGATATGGGCTACTGGTGTTGAAATGGCATCTGGATGTAGCGCTGATGTGGGTTGCTGACATTGGATGGAGCACAGCTAAGGGTACTGATTGGGAGGTTGATGCAAAAGCTGCCCTCAGATGGCAACATCACTAGTGAGCTAATCGGAGTCACCAGGAGCGGTTCCTACAGGGAGCATGTCTCACTTCACAGGGGGATATCCTCCAAAAGTTCATCTCCACGTATAAAAGCACAAACCCTCCCAAACAAAGACCCATTAAAAACAACTCTGTAAAACAGCCTTACACCACTACACAATGACCTTGTTGCCCATCTAGCACTCACCAGATGGGGATGGAGGTCCAGCTGGCTGAATGAATCCGAAGTGAAAACTTTTTCCTGCACCTGTTTCACTCCACCTCTGCAAGTTAGGAGAAATAATCCAAAGCAACTTGAGACAGTTCCAAACACCCACAGGCTACAGGCCAGATTCACAGGAGAGTCAAGCTTGGGTTCCAATGCAAAAATCCCAGTGGCAGAAAGTCTGCCTGGAACAAGACATCTGCCTGGGGAAGGGACAGCATGGAATATGCTGATTCAGCACATCCCTAGGGCACCCTCTAGGGGAATCCCCCATTATTGGTGGAATCCTAATGTAATTTGCACCTTCTGGAGACAGCAAAAGTGAATCTGACCCCTTACTTAATGCTGCTTTTTCTTTACAGGGGCTCCCATTAAAGCCTCCTTTCATGATCCAGCACAACAACAGACAATGAAGGAAAACTACCTAATCAGTACATTGTTAACAGCAGCTAGGGAACCTACTCCAGCTCCTGAGGGCCTACCCCACCAAAGGGCATGGGATTCATAAAGGACCATCCAAGAAATAAAACAGTTTAGAGCCAGGTTAAATCCATAGGGCAAACCAGGATGGTCTCCAGGCTACAGTGTTATAAATCTAGGGAGAGGTACAGTCTATTTGAGTGGTTTGAGACCACTCTCTGCCATGGGTCTTTTGAAAATACCAACCAACCCTAGGTCCAATTCTTCCATCTGCCACTTAATTCAATGACAAAACTCGTACTGACTTCAGCAGAAGCAGAATCAGGATTTTTGCCTTATTAGATCAGAGGCTCTCAGCATGGGGGTCACAACTACCCTGCCCTTCCTATTCTATTCGACATGGGTTCTTATACCTTCCCAGATTGTGAAATGGGAGAAGGCGCCTGGCTAGAACCAAGGTACATGGATGGGGGATCCTGGTCTAGAAATGGCTGAAAACCACCATACCAGATGGATGATGAGACTGCAAGTACATAGCAATGGGGGGGAAAAGGACAAAGCCTCATACTTTGTACATATAAGGGTGATAAATCAATAGCATTTTAGTGGGGTGTGTGGGATTGTTTGTTTAAAATACCTGCGAATTTCTGGAATCTCAGGGTTGTTTTTAAACAGACAAGACGTCTTAATGAAAGGTCTGCTACTTAGGCTCTCATTCTGTCTGTCAGCCGAGTGCTTCTTTGGAGGAGATTTTGATGACAAATTTCCCTTCACGCAGATGTTAGCCTCCTTAGTGCATTTCTTGATTGGGGATACTGACAACTTGTGTTTCTGCTTTGAAGGTGTGCCTTCGTCTGCCCATTGGAGCTTCCTTTTCAGAGCTTTAGGTTGCTTCAGTGATAGCAAACAAACAGGATGGATTAATACATAAGGATTAACTATGCAATATTATACCCTTCCTAAGGCCCTAGAGAGTTTCAAATCTCTTCCTATTGGAACCTTCATGACCACATATAGAGAACAGAGTTTGATTTTACAACTGGATCTGTTCACATTCTTCAGAGCAGAGACTGTAATACAAATAGTAACAATCTAAATTCTTATTTTGGTGCCCATCACTACTGTATCTGATTCAGTTTCTATAGTAACTGAACAGTACCCTCTTTAAAATATATATAATCCAAAGCATTGCTGTGCAAATCTCATGATCAAATTGAAGCCAGACCTCAACCCCTCGTCTTTCTTTCTCTCTTTCAGGGATGAATCCTCCTTGATTCTGACCTGTGCTTCCATCAGACTTCAGGAATTCTGATCTTTCTATTCCTGGCTCTACAGTGATCCTAATTTCTTTTGAAATTCCTTCTGCTTCCTTTTGGAAATGTTTTTGCTTGCCCCATATTTCTCTGTCAATACTGAGGCACACAATTAATTTAATTTTCTTCCATCGCTGAATGTCCTTCACCATCTCATGCATGTCCTACATCAGTCATGTCGTTTTGCTTACATACCTGAAAACTTTCTGAATCACCTTAACTCACTGAGCAATCCTCTATTCTTTCTCTACTCGTCCTTATATTTCCTCCTTATCCTCCACATTCTGGATTTCATTCTGCAATCTTTCCAGCCTTCTCAGCACATGCCTTTCAAGCCCCTTATTATGTTCTGCCTTTCTTTCTTCAATTATATTGGCCTTTACAAAACAAACTCCTAGGGCATGCTCCTTATCTGGTGTAAATCAATGCAATGCTAGTGACATCAATGGAACTGTGTCAATTTACACCAGTTGAGGGTCTGGCCCTTATTTCATAGATGGCTAACAGAAGTCTTAAGACGACTGCACATCAATTTTTCTTTAAATATTTTTTATTATCCCTCCATGTCATTTCCCCCATTGATTTATCTTATTTAATCTTGTCCAACATCTTATACATTCGTTCAAAATGTGCTGAAATTCAAAGGGGGACTGTCAACGTAACACTTTTTTCTTAAAAAAGTTCCCCAATCAGGCAGTTAAGATGTCAACAAACCCACTCCTATGTGCCCCTTCTAATATCAGCATAACCTCCATGCCCTCAAACACTTACATCACACACATTTTCATACTACTACTAATAATTTTAACACGTCTGCATCCGCTTAAAAACCATCATGCTCTCACAGTGCTTAAGAAGATATTGTCATTTGCTCATGATGTTAAAAAACTTCTTTCAGAATTCTCTCCTCTACTGGGGAATAGCTTGCTAACTGAATCCTATAATTCCATTGATTATGCAATTTTCAGAAGTGCCTAAGTCACTTAGGTACTTTTGAAATGTACACAAAATTCAACAATCTTCGAATGACTCAAGAACAAATTATAAACTGAGAAAGCGGCAGCCTGTAGCCTGCTGAGAATCTTCCTAGCACCCAGAGTTCTAAAGGGATTAAGTTACAAAGAGGCTCACACGTGACATTTTCAAAATCATGCCCATCAGATGATGTATTCTTTCACTTCGACAGTCACAGCCAACGATCCTAATCCAAAAATCCGATCTACATGGGCAGACCTTTGCACTCACGTAGAGACACACTGACTTCAACGGTACTCAGCATGGGTGCAAATTCCATCCATGGGGGTGGAAACCAACAGACTCCAAAGCACAAGATTTAGCGCTATAAATTTTCTTGGATGTTGATACTTGTGCAGCCCTTTCAGCATTTAATTTATTGATCAAGACCTGTCACAAGGGAATCTCTTTGCAGACTACACAATGATTACTATATATATATATATATATATATATATATATATATTAACAATATTTATTATCATTTGTTAACTACACTCAGTACTATTCAAGACAAATGAAGACTGCGGGTGCTGGTGGTGGCCTGTGATATACCAGAAGTCAAACGAGATGATCTGTGGTCCCCTCTGGCCTTAACCTCTATGACTATGACAAAGTCCCTACTCTGAAGAGTTCACAAACTAAGGTTCCAATCCGACAAAAACGTGTGCATGTGCTTAGCTTTAACCCTGTGAACAGCCCCATTGAATTTAATGGGCCTAAGGCTCTGACCCTGCAATGAAGGACTTCTGCGTCCGCACAGAGCCAAGTCAGTGGTGCTACGACCAGGCCCCTGTCCACACAGATCGATTGCAGGATCAAGGAACCAGGACAAAATCCTTCAATTACATACATGTGTGGGTAGACCGCTGTGTCTGTGCGGAGCCCCACAATGATGTGCCCAGGCAGATCCAGCTGCAGCACTGGGGCCTAAAGAACAAATCCTGAGACCCTTACTCACTTGAGTAGTCTTTCTTCACATCAGTAGCTGCACTAAAGACAATGGGAAGGTTTGAGTGAGTAAGCAGTGAGCATTGCAGGATCAGGCAGTTTTTATAAAGTTGGGGGCTTTTAAATTAGGCATAAGGGAAGCATACTGTTGGTACTGGTTTGTGTTAGTGAGTCTCACCGAATCAAACAAATAATATAAAACTCTCCTTTGGACTGAGACCAAACATAGAAAGACTCAAGCCCAAACTGGGTGCAGTGGACCCAGTTACAGAGAAGTGAATTATAACTAATGCTTATTTCAAATCTTAAAAAAAAAAAAAAAAAAAAGAGGGAATGACTTGCTGCAAATCACAAGCCATAGCAGTTTAGGTTTATAATATTGCATTTGAATTCTTTTCTGGAATAGTTTGATCAAAGTATTTTTTCTGTTTGTATCAGACTCGGATGAAGAACTAAACATACCCACTTGTCCTTGCCGGGCAGTGGCTTGCGGCACCTCTTGTGTCCTGCAGAATGGTGGGACTCTGGGGAAGGCAGAGAACTCACGTTGAGAATCAATCCCTCATCTGCCTCCATGGTTTGATACACAGCTTTTGAAGGGGGCCTTTATCTGCAATAAAACCACAGCCCTGAAGCATATTACTCCACAGAGACACCCATGCGATTGCAGAGAACCCGAAGCTCCAAGGCAGAGTTCAACTTAGCAGCAGCCAGCTACACCAGACCCCACACGTGCTACCCACTCCCAGCTCAGCCCAGTGAGGGAGGACCCCAAACATAGCTGTCTTCCAAAGTCCCCTAAACAACAAATCGCAAACGCACTTTTCTGGACAGAGTATTTCATTTTGAGCCAACCAGCTCAGGGTCCTACATTCATCCTGAGAGAGGAGGGATTTAATTTGAAGGGCAATGTTTAAAGTCTCTCTCTCTCTTTTGTGAGGAAAGATTTTTTTGCAGTACCAATGAGACATTTAAAATCTCACCGTCTTGGGCTGCTCTCAAACTGGGGAAAAAATTGAAGAAGGAAGGCTCTCTTTTTTTTGCAAAATAAATGAGTGAGATTCTTAAAATGTCGCTTTTACATTTGTAGAGCAAAAATGCTTCTTTCCAAAGAAAGCAGCTTTAAAAATTACCCTACAATCCCTATTCCAAATATTTGCCATTTCCCTATTTTATTCTTCCAAAAATCTCTCCCGATCCCATGTATTTCAGAAGAATTAAAATGCATTTCACTGTCAATATCCATGTGTACAGCTTTCAATATCCCCAGGACAATGGGTTGGCATACAGCGTAAGGCCACCAAGTATCTTTGGTGAGGATGAGCAGCAGGTCAGGTAGCTACACAGACTTAGTGGTTGCAGTAAGGGCTGTGAGCTTGCCAGGGGCTGAGGATCCAACTGTTACAAATCCTGCATAGTTTCCGCAGGCAAAGCCTTTTAATTTGGATTTCACTTGGGTCCAGTGAGAACATAGTGTTTTCGTTTTATTATTATTTATTTTATTGGTATTGCACCCAAGCGATCCACTCATATACCAGGACTCCACTGTGCTGGGTGCTACACAAACACCTAACAAAAAAGACCCTGCCTTGAGAAGGTTACAGTGTCAAATCTTCAATTTAATAACAGTAATTACTGTCAATGCAATGTGTAGAATATAGTAATATTATTTAGTATACAGCTGCACAGTATTATTATTGCAGGGGACTGGACTAGATGACCTCTCACGGGTCCCTTCCAGTCCTAGGATTCTATGATTATTCATTAAATCTCTGCCATCATGTCATAACACTTGTTGACATTATTGTAAATTCTTCCCTGCATCATTTTTGGATGATTGTTATGACAGGGTAATATAATTTTAGTTTACATGCAATATTAATAAGTATTGTTGTGGTTTATTATAATTATAGCCCCCGTGCAACATCATTACTGATCACTATTATGGATAATATCACTCTTCCTCCTGCACCATGATCATGACTCAAGGATCCACGTACTCTAGTTATTGCTCTCATCCACGGCTGGAAGGAAGGGATTTTAGTCAGGCAGTGGGTAGGCCACCCCTAACCCAAGCCGGGCATGGGTCCTTTATGGCCACGGTCTCGCCGCGCGCCGCGCATGCGCGGCGAGTGGCTTGTGTGAGGCGGCGGCAAGATGGCGGAGGCGGAGGCGGCAGCTGGAAGTGGGGGGAGTCCCGCGCTGTCCTCGGGCGGGGAAGAGCCACCGACGGGCCTCGAGTCGCCGGCGGAGGAGGCGGTGTCGGCGGGGCCGAGCACGGGGTTTCGGCTGACGGCCGTGCGGCGGGAGCCGGCCGTGCGGCTGCAGCACGGCGTGAGCGGGCTGGAGCCGCTGGCCTGGTCCGAGGACCACCGGGTGTCGGTGAGCACGGCCCGGAGCATCGCCGTGCTGGAGCAGCTCAGCGACATTCACAGCGGCGGGCAGGAGCTGGTCATCCACCGCACGGCCGTGCCCGCGCCCGCCGCGGGCTGCCTGCTCAAGGTGAGGCGGCGGAGGGCGGCTGGGGACCCTCCTCTCCTGCCCCGCGGATGGACCAGCGCCCCTGGGCCGGGGAGAGACTGTGCCCCTCTCCCGACCGGGGGCTGCAGGGTTGAGCCCCGCTCCCTCCCCACGCTCATCCTTGTCTTCTCCCGGTCCCTGCGCTCTAGTTCGGGGCTCTGCCCTTCGCCTTTTCCAGCCGTCCCCCCAAACGAGAGGCAGGAGCCGCCTGCTGAGGGCGAGACCACTTGGACCTGGCCACGCCACTGACTGTTCAAAGCGCTGTGACCCCCCTCTCCTAAGGCTGCCCTGCTCTTGGTCCAATCCCGTTCCCACAGCTGCTGCTATTGTCAGAGGTTGGCCTGTGTTTTGTTGGAACATGTGGCTTTGTTTACTAGAGGAGTTTCTCTCACCCTGACTCCACCTCCGCTGTTCCTCAGATCCAGGCTAATCCAGATAAGGATTAATTACTGGAAAACGAATTTTCTATCCTGGGATAAACTTTAGGAGATAACTTCTTAGTCCATGAGTACAGCAGTAGTGCAGGATCTGTGTTGACACACCACATAAATACCCATTGTACACAACAGCAAGAACAGGTTTTTGTCACATCCGTTTGTGTGTGACAGTACAAAGTATTGCCTGTATATTCGCTGAGTCCATCTATGTATAGCGGGTTCACAATCAGTGCCACGCAAAATAATAGTATGGAGAATGTTCATTCTAAACGTTACTTTTTAAAAAACCTTGTTGCTTTCGGTTTGCTTCTTGGAGCAGCTCCTAGAGTAGACTGACTGCATCTTTGCCAATACTAGAGAGAGAAGGTGGGTGAGGTAATATATTTTATTGGACCAATTTCTGTTGGTGAAAGATACAAGCTTACACTGAGCTTTTCTTCAGGTTTGGGAAGGGCACTCAATGTCATAGAATATCAGGGTTGGAAGAGACCTCAGGAGGTCATCTAGTCCAACCCCCTGCTCAAAGCAGGGCCAATCCCCAACTTTTGCTCTAGATCCCTAAATGGTCCTCTCAAGGACTGAACTCACAACTGCAGGTTTAGCAGGCCAATGCTCAAACCACTGGGCTATCTGTGCCCCTGTCCTTTTTCTTCTACTTTCATTTTGTGTAGGGCACATTTCAGTGTGTTCTTGTTGTACGGTGTAATACAGGATAGTACATTAAATGTAAATATTTATTTAAATAAAAACATTTACCTTGGTTATATCCTGAGCCTTCCTAGTTCTTTATTTTCAGAGCCACTTCTTCTTTAAAAGAAAACTAAAACAGAATTTTCAGAAGTTAAACTTTATTTTGGATTTTAAAATTTCCCTGTAGTTTGTTTATACCATGATTAAAGCATTATTCCTAGTACATGAAAACCAGAAAGTAAAACTGCTCATCTGTTTTCTTTTCCTAAGAGGAACTAAATACAGAAAGTAAAAAAAAGCATTAATAGTTACAAGTAAATTAGACTTCCCAAAACTTTTTCAGTTTTAAGGTATTCTTATAAAGTAGGCTAGGCAACGACTTGACTTTCTAACTCTTGAAAAAAGTTCTAGGCACTAAAGCACAAACTAAAACTACACCTGTGCTTATCCCAGGAATGTCCAAGTGAAATTGTTTCAGTGTGCAACTATTATGCATCTGAAAAAGACTCTAATTAGGACTAAGTTTTACTGACACTCTTGCTGGTGTCAGTCTTGTATGAGACTGCAAATCAGCTTCCATTCTACTCTAGAATTTGTTTAACTAGAAGAGTATTGATTATTTAAGCAAAATGCATTGTCATTTAGAAGTGCAGTGGGGAAGACTGTACCAAACAGATCAGAGTAGCAGCTGTGTTTACTTCATCCAGTGCACTAAATACCTCAATAGCAACTATATGGGTGAAACCAGACAATCCATATGTTCTCAAATGAACTCATATAGGAAAATAACACACACAAATGCCCCATCACCTGTGGGCATACACGTTTTATAAAATGATCACTCATCTGACCTTTCAGTCCTTGTCCTCAGCACTTTCAAAAGACAAGTCTGGGAGCTTAAACTCAAACTTTGCTAGACACTAAAATTATGCACTGAACAGACACACTGCATTTATGACTTATTACAGCAATTTGACTCACCAACCACCCTTTTTTGTTCTTTGACTGCAGAGGTGTTAAAGGGCCACTTACCCTAAATTTAAGAGATTATTCAAGGTGATGTGTTAACTACTTATGCTAAATAATCTATTCTACCTTGTACCTGTGACATTCTTAGTACTTCTCCCAGACTTTAAGAAGAGCCTAATGTCAGATCTAATATGGACACTAATATCAGATATGTTACCTTGGGATTTGTTTGGGGTGGATGTGTAAACTGCGGTTTGGTCTCGTTGCAGTTTCCTATGTTGTATGCTATTTGCTGACTGAAAAACTAGTATGAGTGTCCTAAGTGTATTTATATCTGCATGTCCGAAGAGTCCATTGAACCTGTTTTTGCTGACTGCTAGCATATAAAGATTTAAGCCTGAAATCTTTGGCTGATTTTAGGGCTTGTCTACATTATGGATTTTTGCACCAGTCTAGCTACACAAGTGCAAACCTCTCCCAGTAAAGATGCACTGCCCCAATATTTGCAGCAGTTTCAAACAGAGGTAGGTTACACTGATGCAGTGCATCTTCAGTGGTGCAAAATTCCATAATGTAAACAAACCCTTAAATGGCTTTTTAAACCCCTCATTTAACTAATTGGGTTAAACTTAAATGGAAAAGGCACGGGTTGTAAAACTCAGTGTCGTTGTTGCAGATTGACAATGAGTAAACTCAGGTGCAACTTCAGTTATTATTAATGTAGGTTTCTTAGACTGTAAGATCTCTTAGCCAGGGACTGTATCTGTTTTATATAGAACCTAGCACAGAAGGACCCCAATCCTGATTAAGTATGTCTGAGAGATACAGATATGAAATACTCATAAGATTGCAGCAGATCTGATCTAAGATCTTCCACACTGCCAGTGTCACATTTAGCAACATGGCTACCAGTAGCAGTAAGTTTAGAAATATTAAATTAGATGGCTCAAAATATCAGAGCATTTCAACCAGTTCAAATCTACTGAAGGGATATTAGTAACAAAGACATAACCAGTAATCTCATTTGAAGTGGTCTTAGTTTATGGGCTGGTGTTCCTGGCTCACAACACATTGTTGCCTCTTCCACCACAGAAACAAGAGTTAAAAGGGATAAGAAGAGTGAACTCTCCATCTGTTCCTAGGATTGATTCTCCAGATCATAGTTGAGACACACTGAGAGAACAGTATGAAGAATCATAGAATCATAGAATATCAGGGTTGGAAGGGACCCCAGAAGGTCATCTAGTCCAACCCCCTGCTCAAAGCAGGACCAATTCCCAGTTAAATCATCCCAGCCAGGGCTTTGTCAAGCCTGACCTTAAAAACCTCTAAGGAAGGAGATTCTACCACCTCCCTAGGTAACGCATTCCAGTGTTTCACCACCCTCTTAGTGAAAAAGTTTTTCCTAATATCCAATCTAAACCTCCCCCACTGCAACTTGAGACCATTACTCCTCGTTCTGTCATCTGCTACCATTGAGAACAGTCTAGAGCCATCCTCTTTGGAACCCCCTTTCAGGTAGTTGAAAGCAGCTATCAAATCCCCCCTCATTCTTCTCTTCTGCAGGCTAAACAATCCCAGCTCCCTCAGCCTCTCCTCATAACTCATGTGTTCCAGTCCCCTAATCATTTTTGTTGCCCTTCGCTGGACTCTCTCCAATTTATCCACATCCTTCTTGAAGTGTGGGGCCCAAAACTGGACACAGTACTCCAGATGAGGCCTCACCAAGAAGCTTGCACCTTTGCTTTATCTGTTCTGTGGATAAACAGAAGACTTCAGTTTTGGGAACTTGTCAATATTTTTATGTTCTCAGCTGAGTTGCAAATGGAAAGGAGAAATTTACAATCACAAAATGCAGTTATAGTTGGCAATTTTTAAGAGGCCTCAAAGCATAGTTTTAAATTTACTAAAAGCCAAATACATGCAAATTGGGAGAGGGGATAAAGAGGAAATTTTTGAAGTAAGAGTTTTACTTGCATCTTTCAGCTTCATAATTCAGATTTTGATGGAAAAGTGTAAGCACAGCCTTACCAGGCCTGTTTCAGCCTGGAACAGCTCTGATGTCATATGAGGACTCCCAAATCCTGCTTCTCTGCAATACTAGAACATTTTAGGTTGTACTCATCTGATACTTAATATATATGTAACCGCTGCTCAGTACTCAGGAGAGAGGCAATAATTCGTAAGTTAATATGCCCTGTAGGCTAAGACTATGACCCTTCCAAACCCAAAAGTGACAGTCATTGTAAACTTTTGCAGGTAATCAAGAATTGTGTGTGTGACCTTCCCATAAATATGGTTAGATGATGCACAGGATTAAGTGAGTTTGGAGGCTTCATTGTAATTTGTAGAGAGAGAATAGACCGTTGAGGGGAAGGTTATAGTAGGAAAGTTTATGGAAGCAATATTTTAATAAGTTGTCTAGCCTGCACAGAGTGGTGTGCGGAGTTTTTGATCGTAAACTGATTGGTTTGATTCAGTTTTCTAGTGTGTCTCTTTAATAAAATATACAATGTGTGAAGATGCTATCTCACAGGAATACTCAAAATTTGGGGCTATTGTTGGTTGAGGAAGTAGCTAGTAGCTATTTGTGCATTTGTTGCATCCATACTCATGGTGATTGGGGGAGGGGGAGAGGGATAGCTCAGTGGTTTGAGCATTGGCCTGCTAAACCCAGGGATGTCAATTCAATCCTTGAGAGGGCCATTTAGGGATCTGGGGCAAAAATTGGGGATTGGTCCTGCTTTGAGCAGGGGTTGGACTAGATGACCTCCTGGTCCCTTCCAACCCTGATATTCTAGGATACTTAAAAACTTTTATGACAGTAACCGAGTGTATTACTACATGCTACTTTTCAGGTTGTTTGTTTGTTTTTGGAAGTGTAAAAGGCCATGATTAGCGTAGCAGAAATTACACATTTGCAATTGGGTTTTCCTCTTTTCACCAGTATGAGGGAGTGCTTCACTTTAGTGTTGTGTGTACCTTTCAACTACTGGACACAAATGCTGAAGGTCACATCTTAAGATTTACTCGGAATAGGGGCCATACTTTCAGCCGTGTCTTCCATTGATTTTAATGGAAGCTAAAATCCTTCTCTCCTTCCTCTCTTCTGTATTGGACACAGCACATAGAATTATTAAATTGATATTTGTTATAGTACAACTAAAATACTGTTTTAGGAAATGTTTTTGTAAAATTGTGTTTTAATAGTACTTATTCTGTTTCAGGTTGGTTCAAAAAAGGAGGTTGCAGAATGTAAGGAAAAGTTTGCAAGCTCTAAGGATCCAACTGTTAGTCAAACCTTTATGCTAGATAGAGTATTCAACCCTGAAGGAAAGTCACTACCACCTATGCGAGGATTCAAATATTCCAGCTGGTCTCCACTGGGCTGTGATGCTAATGGAAGATGCCTTCTAGCTGCTCTAACTATGGACAATAGATTAACCATCCATGCTAATCTTAACAGACTACAGTGGGTGCAGCTGGTTGATCTGACAGAGATTTATGGGGAGCGTCTGTATGAAACCAGTTACAAACTTTCGAAGGTTGAGACCCCCAGAGGAGAACTAGGGGACTTTGCAGAATTTCAGAGACGGCATAGCATGCAGACTCCAGTCCGTATGGAGTGGTCAGGTATCTGCACCACCCAGCAAGTGAAACACAACAATGAATGCCGAGATGTTGGCAGTGTACTCCTAGCCGTACTCTTTGAAAACGGAAACATTGCCGTTTGGCAATTTCAGCTTCCTTTTGTGGGTAAGGAATCCATCACTTCTTGCAATACCATAGAGTCAGGAATAAATTCCCCTAGCGTCTTGTCTTGGTGGGAATACGAACACAACAACCGAAAGATGAGTGGACTCATTGTAGGGAGTGCTTTTGGACCAGTTAAAATCCTTCCTGTCAACTTAAAAGCAGTTAAAGGCTACTTCACGCTCAGGCAACCTGTTGTCTTATGGCAAGAAATGGACCAGTTGCCAGTACACAGTATCAAATGTATTCCTCTCTACCATCCTTACCAGAAATGTAGCTGTAGCTTAGTAGTGGCTGCAAGAGGATCTTATGTGTTTTGGTGTCTTCTCTTGATATCCAAAGCAGGTCTGAATGTCCATAATTCCCATGTGACAGGGCTTCACTCTTTACCAATTGTATCCATGACTGCGGATAAACAGAATGGCACAGTATACACGTGCTCAAGTGACGGAAAGGTAAGGCAACTCATTCCCATCTTCACAGATGTTGCATTAAAGTTTGAGCATCAGCTTATTAAGCTGTCTGAAGTGTTTGGCTCTGTGCGGACTCACGGGATAGCTGTAAGCCCATGTGGCGCATACCTAGCAGTTATTACAACAGAGGGTATGACCAACGGCCTTCACCCTGTAAACAAAAACTATCAAGTTCAATTTGTAACTCTCAAAACATTTGAGGAGGCAGCTGCTCAGCTCTTGGAGTCTTCTGTGCAAAATCTTTTCAGACAAGTGGACCTGACAGACCTTGTGCGCTGGAAGATTTTGAAGGATAAGCATATCCCTCAATTCTTACAAGAAGCCTTGGATAAAAAGATTGAGAGCTGTGGATCTACTTACTTTTGGCGTTTTAAACTATTCCTCTTGAGAATTTTGTACCAGTCAATGCAGAAAACTCCATCTGAGGTCATGTGGAGGCCTTCACATGAGGACACAAAAGTATTAATATCGGATTCCCCTGGGATGGGGAGTACTGAGGATGATCATCAAGAAGAGGGAACTTCAAAACAGGCCAGCAAGCAGAGTTTGTGTGAAGTGAGCAAAGGAAGAGACCCAGATGATCCAGCAGATGACACTCTTGTCCACTCAAGTGACATAGGAGGACATGAGCCAATGGAGGAGAAGCTCCTTGAAATACAGGCACGAATTGAAGCAGTAGAAATGCACTTGACACGGGAACACATGAAGCGAGTGTTGGGAGAAGTCTACTTGCATACATGGATTACAGAGAACACCAGCATTCCTACCAGAGGAGTCTGTGACTTCTTAATGTCTGATGAAGGCTATGATGACAGAACAGCACGAGTAAGTGCACATGTATATTTTTTTTGGGATTCCATGCTACAAAATTTCCTGGTTTTCTTCATTCTCAGCTTTACTCCCTTGGGGGCAGAAGGTGGACGGTTGCTTGTATCTGTTTTGGAGATTAGTTGCCTGCCTCTCCAACTGAGGATGGTGGGTGGTGCTGGATGTGGGAAATCTGAATACACACCTTAGAATTTGGGTCAGGCATAGTAAAGAACAAACCTGTGTATACATTTCTGCTGGGATGGGTAAACTGGGGAGGACGACAGACCTGTAATCACTTTCAAAATAATTTAAGTGATCTGAAAGAATGTGGTGGTAGAAGGGGGCATCCTTGTTTTTTTCCCCTGTGATTAGGATTATCTATCACTTCATCTATTTACACTAAAATGGAGGTGGCCTTTTCCCCCCAAAATCAGTTATTACATCTTCAAAATTTTAATTCTTGAATACAAATATTTTATGTAAAACATTGTCACTGTTCATTTTAAATGATAAATTTGGCTTATTTTAAACACACTTCCTTTAGTAGTGCTGTTATGAAATCAAGGAAAGCATCAGGTTTGAGATTTTTTTTTAAAATGACAAAAAAAATTGTAAAAGTCAGTGTTTCAAAAAAATTATGTAAATGGAAAACCAATCAATTGACTTGAAGTATCTTAAAGACATAATTTAAAATTTGATTTATAAAACATGTATTATTGCCTGAACCTCTGGGTCCATTTATATTCTAAAAATATTAAAATAAACGTAACTGAATAGGATGTTGCATCCAAGCACTGTCAAGAACATGCCCCAGGTTTACAATTCTCCCTTCTGCAGTAAAACTTAAATACAAGAGCAGCATCCAATCCATCACCAATCCTGAAAACAAAAATACTCATCACAGCAAACTCTGTTCACTCATGCTTTTTTCTGAACTATGTTCCTTGTGGTGGGTAATGAAGTTAGCAAACGTGTGCTGTATCAGACAAAGAAGAGAAGCAAGAGACCCTCTACTGAGAATGGTCTGCCACCAGATGTTCAGACTTAGAGCACACACTGCAATTAGACAACCATCGGCTGGCCCATGTCAGCTGACTCAGGCTTGCCATGCTTGGGCTCTGGGGCTGTTTCGTTGCAGTGTAGATTTCTAGGCTATATATATATATATATATATATAAACAAACCACTCAAATTCTGTTATGAACCTCTGTCAGTCATGACTGTTGTACCTGCCTAAAATATTTCTTCAGCATAATTTAGGGATATGGCTTGTATCCGTTGAAATGTCAAAGGTAAATTATAAAATGACAAGTATGGTAATAAATTTGACCTAATACTTAGGCTTTCAGTGGAACAGCTATATGTATTGTGTTTGATAGTGATTGCTAAAACAACGGCATCAGATTCATAAATAATTAACAGGACTTTAAACTCCTCCATTGTCACAGCCATGAGACTTATTTAAAAAAAATTGTGTCTTGCCTTTGATGTTCTGTAACGTGGTGTAATGTGTGGGTCTCAAGTCCAAGTTGCTTTTTTTTCAGTCACCATTAGCATTTAAGTACCAAAAATCCTGGTTATTTTAAAACAAATTTTGTATCCCTTTCAGTGATGTGTGGGGTTAGGCAATTAAATCCATCCGATTGCATGAATAGCATGTGAATCAATCCATCTCTACTACAGCACTATGTATTTGAGTTGCCTTTTCTTTCATTTGAATTCAGTTGAGTGCACTGGATTTTTGCATCTTGTATTTTCTTCTGAAATCATGCTATCCTGGGAGATTCTCCACCTTTCAACAGGCAGTCTTTTCCTGTAAACACTGCTGACTGCTGTGTGTTCCCAGGTGCTGATTGGACATATCTTAAAGAAAATGAACAAACAGACTTTCCCGGAGCACTGCAGCTTGTGTAAAGAGATCCTGCCATTCACAGATCGCAAACAGGCGGTCTGCTCCAATGGCCACATTTGGCTCAGGTAAGCGGTTAAGGAGCTTTTGCTTTGATTCTCTTCTCTGTTTTGGATGAGTGGAAGGCATTTCAGTAGCTAATGTAAAATATATTCTCATATTGTGAACGAGTTAATGGCATGGAGCATGTTGTCCATGCTCTGCAAAGAAAAGAGAGGAAGCAGACAAGGTGTCTGGTACTCTCTTCGTAAGAGTGAGAAAGAACTAAGGGATATTGTAGAGGGAGGGAGGTAGGCCTAGATTTGACGTTATTTATATTCTTTTGAATATTGTTTTATTTTCAAAACTAATGCTTCAGTGCTCCTAATTCACGCTTTGTTTCTCTTCTCCTCCTTTCCCCACCCCCAAGAAAATCAAATGGCTTATAGCTTTTTGGATGGGAGGGTAGAAGAGGAAAAAGTCCCTATGGAAATATATTTTGTGCATTTCTGGCTATTTATGCTTCTTATCTCAAATTACTTGGTTGCCAAAAACAAATCTGGCAGTTGATTGGGTCTTAATGAAACCAGTCAATTTGCATGCCCAGAGTTACTTTAACATCATTTCAGAATGACCAGAGTGCAGAATCCTCACAAAGCTTTTAACACTGAAGACCAAGAAATTGGATACTTAATGGTGGTTGTCAGTAGAGGTTTGGCCACAGCCTTTGGTGTGAATTCATTATTCTGATAACAGAATCCACTGTCTTGAAGAGTCCTTTGACCTTTCTAAGTGTTGTGAGCCCTTAAGATAGTACATAAAACCTGCATGCATCTTTAAATCATGGTGATTGCTGTTCAATGACTGTCCATTAAAATAGCTCTCAAAATCTTCGTCTCTTCAGGTGTATTTTGCTTAAAATTGTAAAGCCAATAGTGGAAATACTTCCCTCCCTGATCCTTGATATGTTGCCCTCTGACCTCTTGTACATGTATATTATTACAAGGCAATCTTAATTAGTTCATGCCAGCCTACGTAATTTGGCTAATTAAGTTAGATGTGAAATGTTAATGCTAACTCATATTTTTTAAAGGTTTTGATATGATGTAATCAGTGATATTGGGGTAAATGCTGCTCTTACACAGCCTGACAGAAGCACAGCTGTTAGCTGAGAACAGAATTTATCCCTCTGTCATAAAGCATACAATTAGAAACTTCTGTTTGATGATGCAATTTGCCACCTTTCAGGTGCTTTTTAACCTACCAGTCCTGCCAGAGTTTGGTATACAGAAGGTGTCTGCTTCATGACAGCATTGCACGGCATCCAACCCCAGAAGGTGAGCTGCTTCCGTGGCTTGAAAGGGCAAGATTGCATTTTCTCACCGAGTGTTTTGTCATCTGTATAGTGACATGGATCCGGCTCAATGACTAACTGTTATTGCAGGCAGCTATCAAATGGAGTAGTAACATTCTACTCTTCGTGATGTTTGACTGTAGTCTGTGTCACAGTTGTAAAGCCCTAATTAGAATATAATAATTAGAGAAAATCATGTGTAAATATGTATTGCATTTTAATATGAGCCAAGTACATATGCAGTCTGTGCTGGAGTGTTACAACAGATAGATTAATACTAATTTGTTTAGATTTCTTTACATGTACAAATTGCAAGCCCAATCCTACAAAATGCTGAGCACCACTGATTTCAATGAAAGGTGAGTTTTCTCAGCACAAGCTTAGAAGGATCTTGGCATCTTGCAGGCTTAGGCTCTGAAATGTGATAAATACAGCTTGTTTAGACAATGTAATCAAATTGAAGGAGCAGGTCTTTTGATTCTGAACTTCCATGCTTTTCCTATATCTGAGAAGACAGAAATTCTGTAGTAACTTGTTTTGAATTGCAGCTGATGCCTTATAGTTCTTTGAAATCAGTGTTTTTTTATGTCCAAGTTTTAACATTTAAAAATGTGTCTACTGTGTCTGATGGCAAAATATTAAACCTCAGTTCGTTAAGGTATTTTTGTAATGCTGTTCTTCAGGGAGGATATGAACTTATCTGGTTTTCCAAAGCACTTTTCTGCAGAACTGATGCGATCTCAAAGGAAGTTTTATTCTACAGGCATGTGTGTTCCCTTCCTAGAACTTGTGAGGTCTAATTCTCATCGATACCAGATCAGCTACAAATGGATCTAAAATGCTGGAGAAAGCGTTGCTGGCTTCATTTTACATATGGGAGACTGAATTACTGCAGTAATTCAAAGATCTAATTTCAACTCACAAAAACAAGATCACTAAGTTATAGCAGAAAATTGTCCTTAAACTCTACCCATTTTGTCTGTGCATGGCAGACTTGTTTGTGTGTAAAGACAAGCTGCAATACCTAGGCAAGCTATAGGGTGGTGTGGACAGCTTCAGCCTTAACTTTGTCTCTTTCTGCTGAAATGGCATTTAAATTAATTAATATGAGGAGTTGGGTTCATCCTAAATCTTCAGTGAGTCTTGTCAGATGTACATCTCAAAACATCATTTCAGAGACTTTTGTAGAAGAAGTTTGGTCCAGTTAAAGGATGTGAAGCAAAATATTCATCCATCATTGTGATCTTTCTTCTGTGTAACTTGGGCTTTAAACCACTTGTTTTCCTATTTGCAGATCCTGAATGGATCAAGAGGTTATTGCAAGGACCTTGTACTTTCTGTGATTCTCCTGTGTTCTAGAGAAAGCTGTGGGAAGCTTGAAGACCTTTTCTCTACTGCATAAGACTCCATTCAGTCTGGAAAGAGGCAGAAGGTGCAGGAGTATATACATTTTACTGAAGGCAGAAGACACTGTTCCTAACCCTGTAAATAGAGCACTTGACGTTCAAGAAGCTCAGTAGTGTAATGACCCATTTCATACTCCAGAAATGAGAGCATCCTCTGAATACCTAGCACAAGGGATTTATGGAGCAATGTTGAGGCAACCATGGACCCTGTTAAAGCATCAGCATTTGATTGGATAAATTTCCTTTTATTGAAAGATCAGAAATCTGAGAAGCATGCAGCCTGAATACCATCTCTGGTGAAAACTGGATGCTTTTCTCAAGGGTGAGAGCATCCCAGCAGGTAGAATGCAGGAGGCACTTCTTGAACAGTCTTAGTGGGAAGAGGGCTTCAGTCTCCAGTGCTCCTATTTGTTTGCTTAATGAGTACTGGCACTCACTGTACCACAGAATATTAAACTATCAGAAATAATGTGTGATTCTAATATATTTCTTAAGTGACCTGCATGTCAATTTTAGCCACTTGAGAGAAGTCAGCCACTGCATTAGATGTTTCACTCCATAACTAGCAAAATAATTCCTGGTATTTCTCAGGGTTTGGGGGGAAAAATTGCAGTCAGAAAGCTAAAATCGGCAGCTTGTGCCAAATATGGATCAAGAGGAAGTTTTTAAATTCTAATGGTTATAAGTAAACAATATTAGCATTTATATATTCCATGTCAGAGACCCAACTCTAAAATGTATAATATCTGGTGATCAAATCTCCTTATCCTTTTCTGAAATACGTTTTAACCATTTACCACACTTGTGCTAACACCTGATCTCTTCAGTTCATTTCACACACTGTCAACAGGTACCATGCTCCCCTCCTATATAACCCAGTAATCACCACTTTTCCTTCCCTCCAATCAGGCAGTGGGATTCTCTTCAAAAGCATTGCAATACCTTGACCCAAAACCAGTCATTTCTGGTTGTCATTTGGTTTTCTTAAACTGGCTTTTTATAGTAAATAGAGTATAAAAGAGAAGTATTAAATTAGATGGGAAATATCTAACCAAAACTTTCAGAGTTTGGTGAAGCTGTTCTGAGGTAGTTATAAAATAAAAGGTGATTATATCAGGCATTCAGAAACGTGTGTGAATTATCCTGGTGGAACCCCTGTTTGTCACTGTCACTGAAACAGTGTTTTCTTTGACTGTCCCACTGGATAATTGTCCTTTCTGCCTTTGGGACCCAACTTATGTGGGGGACATTTCCTTTTCAACTTTCTACAAAGTGCCAGAGGAATAATAATTCCAAAACGAGTTTCTGTCATTAGAATCCATCTTGTCTGGTTAAGAACCATTTTCTCAGGCCATCCAAAATTCTTTGTTTCTACTTAAAAATGCCAGTCCACTAGATGCTCCCTGGAAAAAAAAGATTTTTAGTTGTTTTGTTTGTGGAATGCATGATGTGTAAAATTCACTTCTCCAGGCTTCTTATTGTGTGGGAAGCAAGAGTGTGAATCTATGGCGCACCAGCTTGTTATGCATTAACATTTTATGTGGACTCTGTTACAGAGCACAAATACTGTATTAGGTATTTGAGAGCAGCAAGGAATTATCCAGACAGTATTCAACAAATGCATGTGTGGATTGATGCTTAAGTTTTCTTGACTTAATGACTATGCACATTTTCCTATTGTTCCTTTACCCTTACTAGGAGCAGTCACATCTCAATTCATATTCAAACAAGCCAGCTGCCTTTACATTTCAATGTTTCATGTGTTGAGCATGATAGTGCTCCTACAATAGACAATTCTAATAATTCAGAAGATTAGAAAAAGGTTCATTTGTAAAATAACCATAGCCTTGTCTGTAAATATCCCTGGGAGTGATACCATACTTGTATTAAAGAAATGTTTAGTTTTTTATTGGTGTGCATTACAAATTGAAATAAACTTAGTGGTATATTTGCAAAGAGAGTTTGTAGCTCCCAGTGTCAGCTAGCAAAGCAAGCAATGGAAAACCATTGTCAGTTGGAATGCTCAGAGTTGAACTGACATCTGTTGTATGCACAGTTCGAGGCAAGTACCAAGGTTGTGCCTGTGGTAGGATTCCTTTCCCTTCTCAGATGCTACCTAACTCTCCTTTCCCTGGGGAAACAAGTGCATCATTTTTAATCCAATCTGAATGCTGTGATAGTCTAGGGTTGGTGGTGGGTAATGGCCTTGAGAAGTAAAGCTTTATAGGCTCTTGTAAAAAACAGTGCTAATCAACTGGTCCTAGTCGAATATTCTGTTGCCCTTCTGAAATAATTCTAATCATGGGGAGGGTTAGAGGAGCTTTTAAAAAAATTATATAAATGAAATCTAATTTTTCTGATAAATTTGATTTAATCTCTGTTTCAGGCTTAGTGGTTGTAAAATCTACTGGTCCACTGAAGTATTTCTAGGTCTGGCAGACCAGAAGGTATTAGACCTAAACTCATTATTCTGATTACTGACTTGCTTTAATTATGGTATAATTTTAGCAGCTGTTCTCTCAAACTGCCCTAGCTCGAACCTAATGCTTTATATACTTGGAAGGTAAGAGTCCAAGCTACTTTCAGCATTGGTGTTTAGCTTCAGAAATTTTCAAGGTAGTGGGCACTCAAATTAGATTAATTTGGTGGTTGTACATGGTGGCAGTTGAGATGATGAGATTTTAAAGTCTTCCCACAACCTGCAAGTTCATATGCCACTGGATAGCTGAGAGTCTCAGATTTCCTTATGGAAACAGCTTTTGTTTCTTATTGCTCTGGGTCAAGAGGTACTGTGGGTTTTAAAGCCATGTCATTTTTTTTGGCAATTAGTTGAGAGCTGAATAAAATAGCAAGTTTCAGACCAGTAGTGTCCCACTGGATTTTTTTTCCCTCCCTCCCTCACCTACCTTCTCAGAACTTCCCTCTAGTGAAATAACTTGTAGCTGTTGAGTAGTGCCCATCACTTGTCATTCTAGGAATAGGTTTAGTCCTGTTTCTCTAGAGCATTGAAACAACCTGCAGAACCTACATCAACACCCTAAGCATTGCTCTTCCTAAATACGTTATTGTGGAATAGTCTCTCTCCCTGGAACATTTAACAGTAGACTGGACAGAATACCAGTTCAATAGGGAACAGTCTTGCACAAGAACTGCTCTCCTCTGAGAGGGTGCTTGGCATTGTCCCCAGCAGCTCATGGGAGTACTACACAATTCCAAAATGAGACACAGGGGAATGGAACAGTCATTGTCTCAACTATAGTCTGAGGAGCCCTTCCTGGGAGTCTGCAAGATGAGAGCAAGCAGCTGGGGAGAGGCCATATGTGTCTCTCCGCTCCATACTGTGATTGTGCTGACATGTAGCAAATACAATCAGCAGTGTGGGGCTTGCACACCTGGCTGTGTAACTTTGCTGTGGCACATGTTGTCTTAGTGGATTCCTCTGGAACCATTCTGTGATTAAAGCATGTGTATGCAGCAGAGCAAATGTGTTGGAGTATGAAATCATGGTAGTCTGACTGAAACATGGATGAAGTGATCAGTACTCAGCCACCATCCTTTTTAACTAACAGTTGAATGAAATGTAGAAGAAACTCCATGGGACTAGCACCCAGATACCATGGTTATGAGTGTGGTAGATTCATAAGGCTAGATTGGTCCTTCCTGGGGAAAAATGCTATACAAGCTGTGGGGAGGAGGGGGCGGGGAGGGGAAAGGTGTTCTTTGCAGAGATCCCCTCACCTTGTTCTCTTGCAGGGGTGGGAGACAGGATTTGCCCCCTCATGGCAGAATTGTGTCTGAGGATGGTATTTCTACTCTACAAAACACAGATTCTTGTACTGCTTTATCTTTGGGATTTCAGTTTTTTAAACCAATCTGTGGTTTCTTAAAGCAGTGGTTTTCAACCATTTTTCATTTCCTGGCCCCTAAAAAATTTTCAGTGGAGGTGTGGACCCCTTTGGAAATCTTTGACATAGTTGTGGCCCCCCAGATGTCCACGGACTACTGGTTGAAAATCACTGCCTTAAAGGTAAAGTCTGGTATTGGCACCCAATTTTTGTTGTGTGAGAAACTTGGTGTCCTAAGCTAACATTTGTAAAAGCACCTAAGCCCCTTTGAAAGTTAATGGACTGAGGTTCTTTTGAAATTTGTACCTCTAATGCTGAAGCGAGGACCTGCCTTTGCAATGAAAGTGGATGCTTGAAGGTTTTAGTAGACTCTCTCCCAGCTTTTTGTTATAAAGACACTAAACTTGGAGCTCCCAAATCTGACTTATAATTGGGAGGCCCATTTCAAATGTAACTTGCCATCATCTAAAACTGACTAAATAATATTTCAGGACCAGCCGAGATACTATAAGCTGGAGTCACTGCATTGCACTTAAAATACAATACAGAAGGTGATGCACAGGCAGACTTAAGTTGTTTGCTGTTGTGTTTGGGGATTGATTAGGGGAGATATATATTGAGATAGATAGATATCTATATATATATAGATCTATCACCTACTCTCTGCCTCAAGTTAATCTGTCATGATCCTTGATAAGGAATAGCTTCTTATGCCTCTAACTACTAAGATTCATACGGACATCAATCTTCCATCCTGACCTCAAGCAATTCCTACCTAACTGGTGTGTATGCCAGGATACTGGGGTGTTCTCGCTGTTGGAAATTATTGGAACTGCTGAAGAAGCTAGTAGTTACTAGTGCAACTGTTTTCCCCAAGCCTTGCCTTGCCTGTAGTTTGAGGCTATTCACGGTGTACTGTGAGTTTAATACATAATAGGCAGTACACTGGGTTAATTGGATTAAAACTGTGTAAACGGGTAATTAAATACTGAACAATATATTCTTATTGTGGTAAGACTAATGGGAGCTTACAGAGCAGCTAAATCCTCTTCTGTTGGTGCTAGCTAAGAAATCCAAACTGCTATGATGGATTCACAAACGGGCTCTGGAAAGGCACTGACTGTCCGGATTTGTGATAATTTGGTGCATAAACCTCTTCTCTTATAGCTGTCAAAGCACCATCACTCATGTTGTGGTGGAAAGCTGGAGTGGCAGTGACTGGCTCCAGTGCTCCAATCATTCCTTGGATGTCAGGATCAGTAGCAATGGAAAGCACTTATTTTTATACCAGCCCCATCCAGTGGTTGAGTATTAATTCTTCTCTCCATTGTTTCCTTACATTTAAAAGTAATTGAATATAAATAAAAAATAGTCTAGAAAGAGCCTGTTTTTAAATGCCCCCTTCCAGGCTGCTAGTTCTGCTGTACATCACTGGTTTTTCCTGCAAGACTATGTTAGTGCTTGTTCATGGATTTCTAACAAACCCAATAAACGTTTCTCAGCATATTATGTGAATTTCCCTTGTGGCTCATGTATCATATAGTGACTTTACACGCAGTGTGTTGATACCCATTTATTTTGTCATTACTGCTAAGGATTTCTTGAGAGAAGAGTTAAATGTGAATTTTGATAGTCCTAGTTGATGTCTGTATTTATATACCTTTACAAATTTCAGATCTCTTTTGTGCTGTCCTTATGCCCAAAATAAAATTGAGGACTAGTTAGTGCGAGAGATTAGTAGCATCCTAAACACACAGTCCTTCTGTCTGCTGTTCTGCAGTTTGTGAAACAGTAGAATTCTTTATAGATGGAATCACAAATATCCTCAGTTGACACCCTTGTGTGTAGCCTCTGCAGAAAGGTCAGGGAAGGTGAACTACCTTCTCTCTCCAAAAGGGGGTTCCTTATCCTTTTGGGTGGGAGACCGGCACTACCCAAACTATTGCTCTTATGTCAAAATGTAGGATTTTTAGGCTCAAATACTTCAATCCTGCATCTCGTAGAGGCACAGAAAAAACAGCAAAAAGCAAGTCTACTAAAACAAACCCCCAGGTCTCATAATTGTGTGTTGGTCAGCTTCTTAGAGAGCAGGGCACTCCTAACCACACTATCCTGTGTCCTTTTTTGAATGGAGCGGCCAGGCGTTTCAGTGGAACAACGCCATATGCCTGTGCTTGCTGTAATGAATCAAGAAACAGCTGCTAGTTTGTTTTACCTGCCAGCCTTCACTGTCTTCATTATGAGTTTCAATTGTCCATTCATTCTGGTAGCCACCTTCTGCTTTAAAAGGTCATATTTCCTGGAAGGTAGTAAACATGCAAACCTTGCTAGATTCAAGCACTAAATCTGGTTTGTATTATCTTTTTGCAGCTGGGAATGGGACTAACGTACTCATCCTTTTAACCCTCAAAGTCAGATTTAGAGGTAAGACCTAAATAATAATTTAGAAGTAAAACAGATTTAAAGTTGTAGGTACTTGGTTAATAAAAATGAAATTGTCTGAGTAGCTATTGGATTTCTTTTCTACCCTTTAAAATTTCCAGTCTAAAGTACCTCTGGAAGCCTCCTTTTCAGGCCTGGTCAAAACACACAAATTGGACCAGTTTTTAATTGAATCAGTTTAAAACTGATGCAGCTGAACTGATGCAAACCAATGGTTTAGCTTGCATTGGTAGATTTACACTGGTACATTTTTAACTGATAAAGTTGCCCTGATTTTACATAAACAAGCAGAGCTTATATGTGGAGCTAGGGACTTCATCAGCTTTGTGTAGTCTAGGAATCTAAAGTTCCCTTAAGGATGCTAGAGTCCAGTTGAAATGCAGAGTAGGGCTGACAAGAAAACAAGGTTTTCATGTTGTGAAAAATGGAGGGTTTGGAATTTTTGTTCTTGTGGGAATGAAATCTAGCTTTTGCGAAGCTTTTCATGGAAAATGAGATGCACACCCCTGTGTAGCCAATGGTCCGGTGCACTCACCTGGGATGTGGGAGACCCAGATTGAGAAGGGCCTAGATCCTGGGCCTCCCACATCTCAGGTGGGTGCCCTCATCACTAAGGTGTAGAGTGTGTCTCTCCCACAACCTCCTGTTGAAGCGGTTCCACTTCATATGACTAATTATTCACTGGGCCAGAAAAACTGACTCTATAGCCCAGTGGCTAGGGTACACTACTGGGATGGGGAAGAGACAGGGTCAAACCCTGGCTTGAATTCAGGCAGCAGACCCCTCTCCTGATTTTGATAAAACTTGTTCGTCAGGTATAGCATTTCTAGTCAAACAGAGACACTACCGAACAAGCAATACCCTAATGGTTGGGCTATGGAAGAACCAGATTCAAGTCCCTGCTCTGCCTGAATCAGACCTAATGAAAGTTTGATCAAAACAGGTACGTCTCCACAACATTTCAGTTTTGAGGAATTGGCATTTTCCAGTAAGTTTCAGCTAAATTCCCTGCTCTAATACAGAATGCATCTGGAATTTAGGCTGTGTAAACCTCAAGCCTGGCTAGTTCCTTTCATGTGTCACAAACTAATGTATACCCAGAACTATGTACAGTGATCTATTGTCTGCATTAAACTGTAGTGAAGCAGGGCTATGTGTAAATGTTTTAATTGAAATTAACACCTATCCTAATCCTAAACTCTACGTTTGGTGTTACATTGTACAAAGTATGTGTGAATATTTTTACACTGGAAATGTTCCCAGACCCTCAGCATCAGGTTGTACATCATTTTTACGAGTGGGACATGGGGCTTTTCACCATTTTTACTTAGTGTTAAAAACTAAAGCTTATATTCTTAATTCAAAAGATCCGGAGCCCCTGCCACTTTAGATTTTGTATGTGTGATCTATTTACTGCCTTTGATGTGGCATCTGACCGCGTACGCAGCCGGTGTTGCTTTCACTGCTGAATGCAGCCACCTCTTGGGTGGTACCTGGGTTACTTACTAGTGCTAACTACAGTGCAGGTCAGGGCTAGAAGTGAAGGTTTTCCCTATGCTATCCTAGACTTCAGTGGGATAAGCCAGAAGGTAGATGATGGCAGTGGAGTTTCCTCTTCATAGAGAACCTAACACACTGCTGTTTCCCTTACAGATGGTGCCATGTTCAGTCCTGTGGTATTTTCTTTATTTAATACTACTGCAGTTAACTGGTCCTGCAAAGGGAAAGTTGAGGGCAATGGAAGTGTTCAAAGAGGAGTTCTCAAGTTTTGACACATTTTTGACTTAATGATGGAGCTGGAAGTTAATTTATTCATTGATCTTTTCAGGCCTAAAGGCCACTTAAATGCATTCTGGGGTGGGAACAGTTTAGCTGGCAGGCCACTCAGTTACCAGGCTGAATGGAAGGATATTTGTTAATTTCCCTTGTATTTCAAATTCAGCTCATAAGAGGGTCTGACAAAGTTGCTGTGAATACTGATGCTGTGTATATGGCACTTTTTGTAAATGTGAAGCAAACTTGAATGATGTGTTTTGTATACTGCAACAGTAGCATTGTAATCCCACCCCTCTTTTTTATTTCAAATAAACAAACAGCCTAGTTCTTGTATTATGTGTGCATTATAAGGGGATGGCTTTAGGGGAGAAACATGGGTTCCCAAGATTTGAGGGGGAAGTAGGGGGCTGGTGGTTTAAAGAATACAGCTCTTCAGAATGGCTTCATGGTGTAGAAATATAAGGTGGGCTGAGATCTCCTCTTGATACAGCCACAGCTTCTACCTGCATAAATTGGAGCTATGCAGGATGGGGAATAGACCCCTATGGTTTGTAAAATCAAAGCACATTTCAAAAGCTCAATTATTAAACTTGAAAGGCTCTTCACATGTTTTATAGGACATGGGAAGGGTGAAGTATTGGCCAATGAGTCTGGCTGGCCACTCCTGGTATTGTGGAAGGAATTTGTGCAGTTAATGTATCTAATTCATCAGGTTTTCTGATTGTTTTCTAAACAAATATTTAAATATGGCAGCCTGATGCCAATTCTGCAGGTTGAAAAGATGAGCCTTGCACCAATAATTCAAGTGGTCCTTCGCAACTGATTGACCAGAGTGAGGAAAAAACAATAAGGATTTTTTAAAATCCACCACATTGTAATCCTTCAGGGTGCTAGCTCAGTATAGAAACTGGGGAGTTTTTTTTCACCCTTTCTAAAAAGTCAGCCCCTAAAACCTGTATAATATTTTTCAGTGCACTTAACTTCCCATGAACATTCAGAGTTAAGGCTGACCATTTTGGCTAAATCAAACAGTCATTGTATGTGGGGAGGATAAGACATTGAAGAGAACGCTTTAAGAACGCAAGGTGTTCAGGTATCTCCCATGCTACTTGCTTCAGGAGGCTATTGTCCTTTGGTAGCCTAAAATATTCAGTACTATCAGTTCCCCAACTAATATTCTACAGCTTGATCTTGGAAAGTATTGAACACCCTCAGTTCCCACAGAAGTCGGAGAATTGAAGATCCTGAGTACCTTCCAATATCGGGACTCAGAGCTGATTGATTTGAATTTGGGACCCTAGTGAATACATCTAATACCGACTGACAGGAATAGTTTTGATTCTGTGCTTTGAACAGGGCCAGGGTGCTGCTCTCCCTTTGAAATGCCCTCCACCAGCTCTTTCTGCCTTTGCAGAGAAGGGGGTTCTCTGCTATTTTCAAGGACCATGCTCAATATCTTAGTCTATTTACAGAGAAATAAGGGTTTAAATGTTCTCAAGGCAGCACAGTGGAATCAGGGAAGGTGGGGGGAGAGAATGTACTACGAAGCTTGCCTCTCTTCCATTTGTTAACAATGACTTGATTTTGTATTCTGTCATCTTGACAATAATTGAAAAATATACAGATAGTTCGAATGTCAACAAGAAAACAGGCCTTCATGTTGCCACCTTCAATTTTGGACCTCTTTCCTGTTCCTAACTCAGTAAATGCCTGCTTTGAGGTTGACAAGTCGTGTGTGTGAAACATACTCATGTGCTCTTTGATTTATATTTATTCTCCTGTTGGTAAGACACACTGCTGAAAGGTATACATCCATATTTGGTCCAATAGGGCTGGGGGGGGAGGGGGGCAGGTTTGTAAGTTAAAACTGATAAAGAACTAACAACTCTAAAAGTAGTAAATATAAATGAAATGTGTGATCCACTTCCAAATATACAGATGTGATGGTTATGTAGGTTTTGTTAGAAGTTTTATAGGTTGCATGGGGGGATATATATAAATTTATTTTTTTAAAAGTTAAAGCAGGGATTTAGGTTTTATTATGCATAGAATTTGCTCTATGAAAAGGTACGCCTGTAAGATCTTTTCATTCACTATCACCAGTCCTTCGAGTACATGCTCTGGGTCTGGGGCCCCATTGGAGTAGGAAAGGAACAGAAGTAAAATTGCTGTATTGGTTTCACCACAGAGCAAGTGTGTGGTCATTGCTTAGTTATAGGGGTCCATGCTGGTTGAGCTGATCGGCTCACTCAGGTGCAAGGCCTTATGTGAGAGAGAACTTGTACTGGCAAATGCTGCTTGTGCATGTTAGATCCATGCTCTTGGGTAGGGGCTTCTTCATGACCCATCTAGTTGTTCTACAGCAAACACATTCTGTGGTGTTGCTACCTCCTCAGAGGATGATCACACAGTTAGGATGCAGTATAAAAGAACTCCAGTGCCCTCAACTCTGACAAAATTCATGTAGGAAAAACAGAACGCTTCCAAACATCTAGTGGGAATCTTAACTTCTACCTGCACACAAGACCTCAAAACTAGGTATTGTCACCAAAGATTTTTATAGGTGCACTTATTCTTTAAAATAAATGTTTGTGTAATTCTTCCATCTACAGATCTGCAATGCTTTGCACATGGTAACTACCTCATTAGGGTTATGAGGGTTAAATTAAACTTTATCCCTGCCTGGGGAAGCTAAAGCCAAGGGAGTGCTAGCCATTACACCAGGGCACCTCCTTTTTGTATATGAATGAAGTGAGCTGATGCACCTTTCCCTCTCCTACCCCCCAAAACTCAAACGGCCTCTCCTGTAGAGGGGGGAGAGTGACCCAAGTCATTTTCTAGATGGGAAACAATTTCAGCATTTAAAAAAAAACAACCTACAAATGAGGAACAAATTAAGTCTTGAGCCCTGTTTCTGTAGCTGCATCCATGCAGCCAGAGGCAATTCATGGTCATGACCTCAGTTTGTTCCTACTTGAGACTAACCCTTCTCCCGCTGCATCTAGGGGAAGCAGGCCTGGAGTGCAAGAAATGGTAGACAGAATGTATAGTCTCAACCCATTGAGCTGCATGCAAGTTTTATCCTAACAAGGCTTTCAGAGCACAGGAGGATTCTTGGGAGCTTCTTGGTTTATATTTGATCTCTTGAACTACATTTGTCCCTCTCCCTCCACCCATTGACAGTCTTATTGTTCCTATAGTGTCTTACTTCTGAAGGTATATGTCTACCTATTTTACAGTTTTGCACCAGCACCATCACTGCAGAATCAGTGTTTGTATTCCTCTAGTGGGGATAAGTACCTTTCCCCCTCCACCAGGTTTTGTTTCACATTTACAAGAGAGGTGGGGGGTCCACTGCTGACACAGTATCAAATGAACAACATTCCTGCCTGTAGCCATTCAAACTTCATCCTGCAGCATGATTTGCTCCAAGATGTGTCATTTTATAAGACCATAAAAAGGTCCATCTAGCCCAGTATCCTGTCTTCCAACAGTGGCCAATGCCAAGTGCCCCAGAGGGAATGAACAGAACAGGGAATCATCAAGTGATCCATCCCCTGTTGCCCACTCCCAGCTTCTTGCAAAGAGAGGCTAGGGACACCATCCCTGCCCATCCTGGCTAATAGCCATTAATGGACCTGTCCTCCATGAACTTGCCTAATTTTTTTTTTTAAAAAACCCTGTTACATAGTCTTGGCCTTCACAACATCCTCTGGCAAAGAGTTCCACAGGCCAACTAAGTGTTGTGTGAAGAAATGCTTCTTTTTTCCAACAGGTATATGTGGAAGTTTGTGGAGCAACTGGACTTACCTCATTCTTTGCCAAGCTCCCCAATTAATAGTGTAAGATGCACTGTGCAATACAACCTCCAAACACCCCTCTCCGCAAAGTGTGTTTGCAACACAGTGGGAAGATCCAAGCTGTACATTTCAGAGCTGTACAAGCGTTCCAAAATAAGAAGTTCTTTCCCTGCTGTGCTGCTACCTTCTCCTCTTTACCTTGTTTTTCTTGTTGCTTAATGTTTGTTTGGCCAGAATAAGATGCTAAAAAAATCAAGCCTAGTTTCCTAATTGGTTTTAAAATGCCATATTCCAATTATAAAAGCCTAATTCCTTCTTCCAGCCACTGAACCTTTTTGGTATTAACAGGCTTTACTATGCAAAGTGATGCAAAGGGCTGTTTCATTTACAGTAATTAAATGAATGTCAATTGTTTTAGTTGTTTCTGAGGGAGAGTTCTACAAGAGTATTAGCATGTTCTGCTAACCCTTATGTGCTGCACTTCAGGCCTGCTGCAAACCCTTGGGGGTTGACCATTGACCTGAGACTCCATGCACAGACATGCCAAGTGCATCTCAATGAGATGAGCTCTTTTTCTCAGTTTCTATGGAACCAGCAGAGTGGAACTAATATAGCATTCGCATGTAGATGAAAGAATGGAGAGGAAAAAGGGCTTTACAGCTAAATTAATTAAGCAGATGTACCTGTCTAATTAAAGATGCACTGTCCCTTTGTACCCTAGTTGCAGCGCAAACAGTATTTAAATGCATTCTTGATCCATTTCAACTATCAAAATATTTAGCAGGAACACTCAAATGGAGACAATATTAGCAAGATGAGCTTCTATGTATTATTAATAGAAGGGCTCCCAATTATGCCTAGAGGCTAAAGCATGTCTTTATATCCATTGAGGAAAAACGGCTGTCCAACTTGGTTACCGAACAGCACATTTGTAACTGGGGAACTGTTACAAATCCACTGGCCCAGCCTCATGAGAGGGTATTGCAGTCAGGCCCAGCCCTGTGTAAACTACATTCACCATTAGCCCCCTGGTGCTGTGGGTTGGAATTTCTTGGCACAAAATTCATTAGTGATTCACGCTGCTGGTGGCAGTAGCTTTAGTTTCCTTAGATTTCAACACAGACACGTAAGCTGAGAGTTTCTAAATTGTGTAGGGCATTTGCATACCTGATTCTCATTTTTTAATCTTTTAGGACGCTTTGAAAAAAATCTCAGCTTTAAAGGCTGATTATCTGAACCCCAAATATCCCAAACATTTCAGTGTCCCCTGGGCCATTTGGCTAATGGAGAGGCTCACCTATGTATTTTGTATGTGCAAGGAGAGGATTTTACAGGAGCTTTCCTGCTGATTTATGTGTAACCTTGGACAAACATGATCACGACAGCCACAAGCATAGAAACTTATTTACTATGATCTGGACAGTGCTTAATTTGTGCCAGGCCTTGCTAGGGTTGAGCCTGGGGCATCAGTTATGAATATAAAAAAAATTGCTTGAGCCTGGGCGCCTCTTTCATTGCAAATTAAGCACTGGATCTGGACCAGGCAGAAGTTGTTTGGAGACTAAGAATTCTTGGGGGACTGCATGGCAGGGAATACACAGCTCCTGAAGGAGAAGGTAGGAGCCTCCCTTCCTTCAAGACCCTGGGGAAGCTCCCCTTTCATTTTTTAGTGCCTTCTCTGCACTGAGAACACTTAGGGATAGTAGATAAAGGGTCTAACTCTCCTCCTGTCTTTTCTCCCAATCCCTGCAGACTGCTGTTTCTCCAACCCTTTCTCAGGATCAGGAGGGAATCAGCGTTGCCCTAGATATGGAGTGATCTAGTTAACAGTAGTGCAATATGGTAAGTGTTGGCTAAAGTCAAGCATCTTCCACTGAAAACAGACTTACCTGGCATGGCTGCTCCTTGGCTCTAGTTTGCTCCAGAAAGACTGTGTGTGTGACTCATCATCTGCTACTTCCTGATAAATGGCTACTATTAGGCTCTGGCAGTTCAGCTGTGGCTAATTTAAGGCAGTCACAGGTGCTGCGCTCAGGCAGCAAGGAATGAGGCAGGATAAGAAACCTGGATTTTCACTCCACAAGGAAGGAGGGCTCTAGTACATGTCTCAATGGCTAGAGATAATCTGTTTAATTTAATTCTGAAACAGAGGAATCTGTGACCCATTTCATGGGTGTGTTAATATATGCTTTTGTTTTAGCTTCACTTGCTCTGCATCCCTTGGGAAGCCTGTCCCAGTCACTCTATTAGGACCTATAATACTGCAGTAGTAGATGCTATTGTGCAGACAACATGTGGGTGTTTTTACTGCTGTCTCATCCGCACTTACTCAGAGCAAGCTGAAGTGACATGGGGGTAACAGTGCTTGCATCCTGTCAACACTTCAGACTCTGCTGTTGCTACCACTGATCCTCATTTTCAAAGCCCTAGTGCCCTGTTTTTTAAATCCTAGACTAGCATGATGATGAACGCCACCATCCTAACTGTACGCCGTACAGAGAACTGCAGCTGCGCAGCACACACGCGGTCAGGCTGCAGGTTTTGTTTAGTGGCAGTGAGTATGACTCCAGACAAGTACACTTCAAATAGATTTAATATTCCACATTTCCCTGAATCACGCACCTGGAAAAGGAGAGGAAGTTTAAACATAATTTCTAAAAAATGAACTTTCTTCCTGTCTCACCCTCTGGGATTATTAAAACAAAGAGCTTGAACCACTGAAACTTTTCACCGTTTATGTTGTTTGTTTACTCTCTGCACTTCACTCACTTCAGACAGTGCCCGTCCATTTGAGTTCTAGGTCCCTGACACTAGCCCAATACTGCAATGTTTGGATTATAAACACCGCAGGGAAAAGTTTAAATCCAAACAAGCTTTTCATTTTACAAGGTTTTGGGAAATCATCCCTACTCATTAATATTAGCTTTTGCAAAAAAATTTAGCCTCATAAATTTGAGTCTTAAGTCACCAACTAATTGACATTGCCTGGTAGCATTTTGGACTAGCTGGAACTGCTGTTTTTAATATGTCAGGACTTGTGTGGAAGGGGCTTAACAATACAGCTTTCTATATACTCAAAGACAACATAAGGGTCTTGGTCAGCATTGATGTAGAAAGCATTGTCATAAAACTCCTCCAAGTCGCCAGCATGCCTGTAATAGGTCTCCAGGCAAATCCTGATATTTTCTTCAGTGTCTTTAGGGTTCTGCTTGAGACGAGCTTGGACCTCTGGTAATGGAGCTGGTTTGTACATGGCGTGATATCTAGAGATAAGACACAAACCCCACTTCAGTTCACAATGAAAATCTGGGAAGTGACAGATGTTACCAAATACACGGTTTGTTTTTGCTTATCCAAATAGGTGTCCCCTGCTGTGCAACTAACTTGGCAGTTAGGCTCTGTCAAAAAGATGTTGGGAAAGTTTAGGACAAGTTGATACTTCCGATTTATTTGATATCATGACTGTCAGGGATCCTAGATACTTGGAGATATGAGTTTTTCTTGAAGTGATCTAGTCCTAAATATTGATTTGGCACAATCAATCCCATAGGTGACTGAGCAGGAGTCTATACTACAGCAGCCGATGCTCCATTTGAGGGCTCTGTTAGCAGGAATTTGAATTTTTATGAAGACTTCAAGGGCATACCAAGCTTGGCCTGTTGCAGAGCCTAATCCAGATTCAGTTTGTTCTAGTTCTATATTGTAATCTTGGGATTCTGCTCCACCCCCACCTTCACTTGTGCAAACCCTCTAGACCCACCTGTCCCAAAGGCCACAGAGGAAAGTTAGCTGGCAATGGTGAGTTCAAATGGATTTAGGTGAACAATGCCCATGAAGTCCATGGATGTGCACATAAGGGACAAGGGCTTCCCAAGGCTGGCTGACAGCAAATCTACAACTGATCAGCTAAAAAGATTCTTAAAGTAACAAACAATGTTAATTAAGGTCATGCTGTTTTTCAGTTGGCCAGAGCAATGGCTCTGTACTGCGTCTTCCAAAAGAAAAGCCCTCTCATGGACCCGTCTCCCCCTCCTGATGCCCTAGTACTCCGCTGCTTGGTTCTCAAAGGGTTTCAAGTTTATGACGTGCTGGAAGGAGCTCTACAGAATGCTGCTGGCCCAAAGCCCATAACCACTGAACTAAAGAAGACACAAGCCACCCTTCCCCTGATCCTGTCTCTCATGGAGGGTACCACGTAGAATATATTAAATCCTGTTAGGATTTTCTAGGATCACCATCAATCTGTCTTCGAAGAGCGTATGTTTGTATATTAAAGGGAGAGGAAGACGGTTAACCCATTTCTGAACTGGATTGTGGATATTTCTAACCATGCCTTCCAAAGGCACAAGATTTTGACTTTCTGGAATTAATAGCAAAAGCCCAATCATCTACACCACAATTTTTAGTAAGTCAGAGGAACATTTTTATAACCTGAGCCCCCTAGCAATGCTGTAGCAGAGTTTGGGTTGCCTGTGTAGCTGGAACCAAAATGTGCTTTACCCATGTTGCAAAGTTATGATACAGCCTTGTGAAGATCACTAAAAACTGCTTTGTAAACAGGTCCTCAGAACTGATGCCACAGTCCTATTTCAGGTGAATTATTTATTTTCCTCAAATGAAGAAACAACTTCGTCCTTCTCACTGTATCACCCTGAAAGCAAGTCTTATGTGCAAAAGACTTACACGTAGATAAGATGGTTGGATAAATACAAAACCAAGAAGAAAAGCAGAGTCCAGTTAAGACACTGTCTTGGATATTGTGTATTCATCCTACATTAGTACAAGTTAGAATACGATGGAGGGCTAGCCTACTCCCTTCACTTCATTGGATCCATTGCTGCAGTAGCATAATGCCCAGGATTAGATGTAGCATCTAAAACATACCTCCATCAATTCACAATGAATTTGGGAAGACTAAAACCAAGACTTAAAGCCTGAAAGCGTGTTAACTAGAGCAGATACTGTAGAGACTAATCCTAATGATAAGAAATGCAAAGATTTGCTTCATAGCATTAACTTCTGCTGAATAACTGTGTCACTTATTACTAGAACAAAAGGAGGGAGAATAATTACAGCAAATTACATGTTGCACCTAGAGTGAAATGTCTGAATAATAGTGTACCACTTTGACATAAATACAGTATTTATGCCTTTAACCCTTTAGGACTAGGATTTAGAAGGTTCCCAGCATTTGTTATTGATTCAGCATTGGGAAGGTAGTAAGACATACAATCCAAATCTACCAGGAAAGTAAAATATTGTTTTGCTGTTTCTCAGCATAGGGGTTTAATATTGCTCACAAATTGATGTACTACTTACAAAAATAAAGCACAAATGTAAGGTGCAATTCAAGTACCACTTCTGGAAGGAATTTAGGAAGAGTTTTCCTTGTTACTTTATTCCTAGAACAGTTAGGATGGATCAATCAGTAGAGCCTGAAGATCACTGACCCCACCAAGCTGGAGTGACTGCCACTACGAAGAGCTGTCACATATGAAACTTGAGCTCATATCCAGTGGCTCAAATAAAAGCTTGATCTATTGAGGGACAAATGCATTAATATTTCACAACACAAGAAGCCATCAGTGGGACTGGGGAAATCAAATGCGGCCAGATCTCCAGGTGCCTCTGTTAGAAAGCCTTCCATTATTGCCGTCTGGTTTATAGCATTATCATCCCTAAACATTATTTTGCCACCCATTTTAGTTTTCATGGAACATGTAAAAGTTAGATCAACTGCTGCTATGGACTTTGATATCAGAGATTTAAAACTGCACTGAGCTGAGGTCTGGAACTTCCTTCATGGAGAGCTGGTACCTGAGGGGCGATGAATGACCTTTTCCTTTTCAGGTATCCTTAAGCAAGAGCACAGTCCACTTTTCTTTAGTTTTCTACGAAGCTTGTCAGAAGCTTTTGTCTTGCTGACAGCCCTACGAAGTTACAGAAATTGGTCCAGTAAAAGTTATTACCTCACCCACCTGGGCAGCCTTACAAATTGTTAAACACGGGACATTAGTGCTAACCTTTCTCCTGTGACTGGATCAATCATCCGCTGAGCCAGACGTTCCATGACAGATTCAGATGGGAGATTCAGGAAAAATATCCTAATTGTAGACAAACAGTAAGGAACAACATTAACATCCTCAGAATAGTAACTGTGGCCTTCACAGTATGAATTAATATTTACACTACAGGAATGCACACACAATGAGAAAGGAAATAATTTTGAACAACCCCGAGGTCAATGTCAAAAAGCATAATGCATGTAAAGAAACTCTTTTCTTCAGCTTGGCCCTTGCATCTTGGTCTTTCTTATATTTTTTAGATTATAAACTCTTTGGGCTGGGGACTGTTTTATACGTGTCCTATACAGAACCAAGCATATTACCAGCGTATAACAAATAATACAGTGCAGACTCATACTTGATTTCCACAGGCTGAGCATACATCAGTCAGGGGGTTTCACATTTCCTTTGCCATCCAGTAGTCCGTGCTACCTCTGGACCTTCTCAGAATCCACTCTCTAAACCCAATTCACAGTTCAAGTCATATTAATATTCTGCAAGAGCCAGATGGAAGATCATTCCAATGGCTAGCCTTTCAGTGGACTCTCAAGGACAGAGAAATAGTTTGGCTTGTAACAGCATCTCCAATTGCAGGATGGAGATTGCTCCCTTATTCTACAATTTCTTCCGTAAAAAACCCCAGCAACACTGTATGACTGTTAGTGTTTGTGCCAGTGGACATCTTAAGTAGAGCCCAGTTTGTCTTTTTCTCCCTTTTCTATCTCTTTGTCTTTATTGCAGTATGGCTACTTCCAACCAGTGCCCCAGCATTCAAGTCCTCCTACATCCCACTCCTGCAACTCCATCCCCAGACATCCTTCTGTAGCAGTGTATGGAATCAGATTTGGAATCCATCACATACTAATTGTCACTGTTTGGTGCCAGCATAGAATTGTCCTTTCTCTCAAACCTGACCCAGAGGGACCACTGCTATGGGAGTTTGGTTGCCATGGTGCATTCAACACTTGGTTCCTCTGTTGAGACTGCCAACATGACAGACAATTAGGGCTTGATTTTCAGAGGGTGAACACCTGCAGCTCCCATTAACTATAACTGGAGATGTAGTTGCTCAGCACTTGTAAAAATCGGACCCTAGATCCAGATCCACACAGGTACTTAGGCACCTAAACCCCAGACTTTGGCACCTAAGTCCCTTTTTTAGGCACCACTGTGATCCACAAAACCTCTCTTTGGCAGTCACCTAACTCTACAGGCACCTAAACTCACCTGACACCTACAATTTCTGTCAAAGTTTCTGTCGAAGTTCCCGAGGCACCTAAGTTTCTGTCTCTGGGCATGTGCAGTGCTGCTTCACTCTTGATACCCTGACATCCATCTTCTGCCTAAGCCCTGATATGATCCATGAACCAAGACAAAATAGATGGAGGAGCAGCTCTCTCACCTCTGGGGTCCAATCTGGAAGGCGTGCTCCAAACACCAACCCCCTGAGCTACACTGTTGTATCAACTGAAAGAAACAAATAGAGTTGCCCCGGTCGTACAATTATCTTCCTAAGTCAGTTAACCTCACTGTAATGTTTTTATTAATTTTATATTCAAGTTCATAAACTCTTAAGCAGAAAATTCTCACAAATACATTTATGAAGAGTAGATATAAATCACTAGGCTGTGGGATATTCCACAGACTGTGCTGATGTCACATAAAGGGAAATTTTTCATATGGGAATTTTTAAAAGAACAAAAAAAAAATCCTTCCAAACTTATGGAACTAAACTTAAAAAAAAAAAAAAAAAGGATTGTGGGCTTTCAAATGTAGATTTATTTACAATACAACAATTTCTGCCTTCGAGGGCAGACTTCCTATTTTGATTTTTGTCTGCCTCACAAAAGATACTGTATGTTTTAGACATTCACCAAAGAAACATTTTACACTGACTGGCTGGAATCAGACCAGATGAAAGGCTGAGCTTTACCTTGGCATGCATATAACAGATCACTAGAATTCTTTGTAGGACTTAAAGTTATGAAAATCATTTCTCTCTTCAAATGTTTACAGATAATGACTTCTGTTCACGTTGTGGTAACAAAATAACAGGCTGGAATAAAACATTCAAGATCTCGGAGATTCTAAAGACAGGAAAAGAATCATAGTTCCAACATTCTTTTATCCCTTACACTCTAACATTTTGTTTTTCTTTGTTTCTCTTGCCCAACAATGGCACAAAAATGTGATTGTCAGAATAGGTAACATCTGATGATATATCTCGAGATGAATATTCTAGTAGAGTGGAACAATGTTTATACAGCCCTGATAATTGATACAGCTCCCTATTATATTCTGAAATAAACAGAACAGTTAAAGGATTATAACCTGGCATATCAAGAAAGCTTGTCGCAATTCATAGTTACTAACTCAAAAAATATTATAGTATTTGAAACAGAAGAGCCTAAAAACTGTACTTAAAAAGCTGCAAACAAAATGAACTCTGAAAGCCTTGTCTGAGACTCATCTTTTTTATACAAGATTCTTATTATCCAGTCTGGTGTCACCATTAAAGAAAAGTGTAGGGGGAAGATGTAGGAGACTACAGACATCTTTTCTAAGATGTGTTTTTTTCCCCAAAACAACACATGACAGAATTTACCATACAACATCACAGAATCAAATCTGACAGCCTTTTCAGAACAGGGGTTAGGCCTACATGTGGTGTGAAGAAGCCTGCATTGCCCTGCCCAAACTGTACATACCGTACATGTTCTGTGGATAAGGATTATATCAATCTCTAGGGCTCATCACTCATAAGCAATATATTCAATGGAAAAATGTAAAAGAGAAAATATATATAGCTAGTGACTGCAGTTAAAATGCTTCTAACTAGAAAGATTATAACAGTTTGAGAGATATTTCCAATACACATAGGGTCTTCCTGTACCACCTAATGGGGCTTACTCATGTGATTAAGGGCTGTCCAACCTAGCCCATTAATGGGGAATACGGGAGAGACTTTTAAAATAAATCCACTGTATAATGCACATCTTGGGCACATAATCATTCTCTTTCTGTTCAGGAAAGTGTTTCTGGAAAACACCACCAACCTCCAGCCCTGCGTCAGTTTCTTCAAGAGGCTATGATTTTGGTTAGGTAATTTAACTCAGCCCACCAACTGTTTGAGTGATATTTTGGTAAGACTTCTGTCTAGAATACTTCACAGATACAACATTATGTCCTCCTTAGATTTTAAAAAGCACAGAGTTTGATCCAGCATTCATTAAAGTCAATGGAAAGACTCCCAAAGGACACTGGATTGGGCCCATTGCTTGGCCCCTTACCCTTGAAGAATGTAATATCTTTTATATATGCACACTCCATAAAGCTCTCCTTAGGAATCATCATGTCTTTGTGTGTTGCCATGTGTTGTATCTTCTATCCATAGGAAATTTGCACTGTGGTTGATAGGCAGGAAGGCAAGGAAAAGTAGCGTAATATCAAAGAATAATAATACATTATAGTGATGGATTAGCATCTGGTACTGCTTCTATTTCAGAGCTGGCAAGCTGCTATTTTAACTATGCAACCATACGTCATTGAAAAACATCCAACAGTGATGGCATAAGATGTCTAATAGAAGATTGGATGGCTTGGGGGGAGCAGCACATAGAATCTTTCCCCTCTACATCGATTCAAATCTCATCTAGCTCAGTAGTGACCAAAAGTTATTAGCATCGATTGCTGTTTGGTGTCCTACATGATGTAACTTTGTAGGGTCTCAGTTCAGTTCCCAGTGGAAACATATCCCCATCACAAAAATCACCACCACAGGCTGGCAGTCTTGTTGGCAGTCTCAGTGTACAGGCCAAGGATCGACTGGGTCATGGGTACTACACTATGCTCTCTCCTCGAGTGGTGGTCCCTTATGTCAGAGTTCAGGCATGTTGGCAGGCAATATTAGGGAAGTACATATACCACTGATGGTAGGAAGACTTAAGGATCCAGTGCTGTCAATCTAGCAGTTTTCCTAAGTAATGAAATAATAAATAAAGCAGTTAAAAGGAACAAGGTGAGAGAGATATCAGAACACTGTCTCTTCCTCACTGTATCTGAAATTACCAATCTAATCTCTTAGAGCGTTAGGGCACAGCAGTAAGGTTAAGTCCCACAGACTGATAAGATTGATGGTAACCGTCATTGCCTGTCAAGGCAAAGGACTTTTTTGTTGCTCCATTCTGGGACTTCGAGGGAACCTATTGGTTTTGCAGAGGCTCTGGGGAAGAATGCTGCTTTGGTGACAGAGTACTATTGATTGTCTAATAGGACTCTTACAGTCATCTTTTGCTCTTGCTATTGATACAGCCTCTTTGCTGTCTGAAGCCTTATAAGTCACCATGGTATTTTGATGGCTTCACGGTGACTCATGGAGTAAGAAGGATCCTGCCAAGAGCATTGGTGGTAGAATTTTCATTCCAAACTGGATCAACTGTGACAAAGCATTTCAGGAAACATGTGCCATAGTCATGCAGTAGGCAAAGGAAGGTTTCTTTACATCCACCTTGCTGTGATCACCACACCTGTTTTGGCTGGTGAACAACCTGGTTAATTCAAGTTATTTTCATCTAGTGATGGTGTTAAGTTTTTCTCATCCCGAGGAATTTTTATGCTGTTTTGTGGATAAAACTGCACTGTGCCAAAGCAATCTGTTTCTACAGTGGTAGAGTCATGACTGGTGGCACAACAAACAAAATGTTCTATACTTGAATTGTGACTGGAGTCACTCACTGATCTGCTGTGGGCGCTCTATGCTGTGACTTGTGAGTTAGATCTATGTTCCTCTTGGCTAGCGAAGGCAAATGGAGAAGCAGTGGGACCATTGTTGGTATAGACCGTGAATATCTCCTCTTCAGGAGGCAAGATGCCAGCTTCTTTTAAATAAGTGATCAGTTGCTTGCTCAAGGAAATATCTCTTGACATGGAAGTTCTCTCCAATTATTGTTCTGTCTGAAATCTTCCCTTTTTGGGAAGATTATTGAGAAGATTGTTCCAGAACATCTCCAGCAGCCTCTAGAGTCCTCAGATCTTCTTGCCCTCAGTCACTTTGGTTTTAGGCTAGCCATTTGTTAGAGGCTCCCTGGTTGTGCTGGTGGATCTTCTCTTGGTGACTAACAAAAATGAGGTCACCATGTCAAATTTGTCTTAACTGCCAACTACTGTAGGCCTTGCTGGAGCCCTAGGCATAGCTGGCAGGGTGAACCAAAGTAGTCCTGGCCTTAGCAGAATAGTAACACACCAGGTATTAGCTAACCAAGTAAACACATTCGTGACCTGAGAGGCTGGAACAAGAACACCCAGAGTTCTCAAGTAACTACGTATACAAATTCCCAAAAAAGGGTACAGGAACACACTGACCCCTCGTAAGATAAGGATGGAATGACAGGTTAATGGTTGAGGACTTTTTTTCAAATTAGCAGGTACAAGGTACAGGATAATAATGAAAAACATAAGGAAGGTAATGCGTAACTTGTTTGTATCACTGTATAAAAGGAGAGTCGAAGGAGGGGCATCTTTGTATTGGCCCACAGAACAGCATTAGGTTATGCTGACTGAGCCGCTACCTTGTCACAGGTATACATGTGTTTCGTGTACCGATAGCCATTGAGCCAGGGCACTAGTACCGTGCTTTGTCGACAATAAACCTGGCCGAGTGCCTTCTCCACCAAACTGAGCCTGTGTTTTTTCTTTATGAGCAACGCTGAGGGATGACGAATCAACATGCTGCGCTCTTTGCTGGTGCAGCTGACATCAGAGCCACAACAGCAGCAGCTCTAGGAGCACTACCGACGCTCCACAGAGCTCCCATCAATACCACTGAGCACGAAGTGCCACTGACTTGTCTTGACTTGACTTCGTGAACCCTCGCGAAGGAAGATATGAAGGAGCGGAGCGACTCAAACAGAGGTTTGTATTGTGTAGTTGTTCATCTGCCCTGAGGATGCCCCCAAGTTGAGTTTTGCAGGTTTCTATGCGGTTGGCCTGTCTGCACCATATGCTGCATATGGAATCAGTAAGAGGGTTAGTGAACCACCACAGCATACATTGTCTTCAGGATGATGAAGACACTCAGCTTTATATCACCATCTCTTCCAGTTTGGCGGGTGTGATTGAAGAACTTGTCCCATGTCTAGAAGAAAGTGGGGCACAGATGAGGGTTAACTGTCTGAGGCTCAAGTCAGATATGTCCTAGTGAAATTTAAGTAAACTAGGTATAGCCAGTTGCTTGGCTATGCTCAGGATTCAAAATTAAAAATATTCAAGAGACCAAATAGCCAAGCTTAAACTGTTTATTAGTCAAAGACAAAGCAGGAGAACATGAAAAGGAGTGATACGTACAAGCCCTCTTGGGAAGCAGCCTCGCAGCATTCACCTTAGATGATAGTTCTGCTTCAAAAATATGCATTCAAGACTACATGTATTTATACGATAGTTTACATGCTAAAAGCACTCTATACATCACCCAGCCTCAACCCACCAGTTTCTAATCTTGTTTTTCTATACGGTCCTGCACTTTCATAGAATATCAGGGTTGGAAGGGACCTCAGGAGGTCATCTAGTCCAACCCCCTGCTCAAAGCAGGACCAATCCCCAATTTTTGCCCCAGATCCCTAAATGGCCCCCACAAGGATTGAACTCACAACCCTGGGTTTAGCAGGCCAATGCTCAAACCACTGAGCTATCGCTCCCCCCTTATCTTTGTTTTGAATATCAAATTCCAGGTGTCATTGGGCCATGGAGATACCTCCGAAATGTACAAGGACATACTATTCATACATTTGGTTTCTGATGGGTTTTGTGTTTGTCTATGCCAACGAAAGAGTTCAACCGTACAAAGTGTTATAGGATACACGATATAGGATACATGCGTGAACAGCATAATATGGGGAAGGCATAATAAAATTCATAGTTATATGATTTAACATAACTACCCAACAGTCAGATAGAATAGAGTATGTACAATATTCATGTTGTGCATGTAATACATATTAATGTGGCGTGCCATATGCAGCATACCACATAGATATCGGCTAACTCTTACAGGCAACCATAAGTACTGACAGGGTTGTTACTAGCACCCCCAATAGGAGATTTTCCCACAATTTGCTATGAAGCTTTGCAACCTGATGATCTTGTTGGCTCTCCAACTGCTGATGGATCCCTCTCTGGGGATGGATGATCAGGCAGTAGCAGCTACCAAGAAAGTTTTTTTCACTTGGACTTGAAAAGAAAGTGTCAACCTTTCCCTCTTCATGGATATAGTCAGGACTGAATTATTGTGATGCGTTTACACGAAGCTACCTCGTAAGGCTACTTGGAAAGGGCAACAAGCTGCCTGCTTGCTAAGCGGTGTTTCCCACAGAGAACACATTGCACCTGTCTTCCTAACCAACCATTAATGGTTGGGGGAAGTTTAAAGTGCTGGTTTCAACCTACAGAACACTAAATAGCTTGGGCCTGCCTATCTAGAGACCATCTCTCTTCTTGAGTGATACCATGGTGCATTGCAGTCAGCTGAGGCACTGAGACTAATAGTTCCCTACTTTAAAATAAGAGGGAGCTGCTGGCAATGTGTTCTCAGTCAACAGTCTTTGGCTCTGGGATTTAAGTCTAGTTGTTCTACCAGGCTTTCCTGGGACAAAGCAGTTGAGTGGGGTTCTGGGGCTGATGGCTGGGAAAATCCACTATTGGTATTGTGCCATTTTATATATACCATGGGTCTGATTCTGATCTCTGTTACAGTGATGTAAATGCAGAGTATTTACACTGACTTTACTTCAGATTTACCCCAGTGTAATTGAGACCAAATCTGTCCCATTTTGTTTAATTACTGTCTGGGAGTGTGTTGATCAGCACATTAAAAACAGATCTAAATAAATAAATAAATTTTCATTATTAAGAAATAAAAAGAAAGATCTCAGATAGAAAGATCCATGCAGAATGCTACCTTTCTGGGTACCATTTACAGACAGACTAGGACCAATGACACAAGACCATTGGTGTTCTTGTGACAGCCTTGGTGATGGACCAAGTTCTCCTGCAATGAAGTTGGAAAGCCTAGATTTAAAAAAATTCTTTGCCACTTTTAATGCAGCATTTTAACTTTTAAGTTGAAACAGCAACTTTAAAAATAGCGGGCTATTCATCTTGTTCTTGTTTTTTAAAAAATCCTATACATCTTCCCTCTTGCACACAGGTAGCAGCTGCAATATTCCCATTCTGCACGCTCTGCACACCACACAAAAAAGAGGCCCCTGCCGGCCATTTCTTGTTTAAAACTGTGCATAATTGATAGTGGCAAATCTACCCCAGCTGTGTCTAAAACCTCTCCAGGGGCAAGAAAAACACTGTCTATGACTGTCATTAACTACTAAATTAGCAAGCGCTCCTTGCAATTTACAATGCACCACATCAGTCTGTTTTAAGGAGGAGGATGCAAGGATCAGATTCCTGTGTGATCTTAAAGTTATAGCAAACTTTACTATCAGATATTTAAACACCCCGAGTTGAGTCTGAAATGCGCTTTCAGGACAGAGAAAAACAAACAAAAAAAAACCTAACCAACTTTTCCAAGGCAGACAGACAAATAGAGCTTGTCAAAATCAGTGTTGGGAAGTTAGAAAACGAAGACATTAGCAAAGTACCATACATCTGATGGGACATACAAAGAACTAAATTCACTAGCAGCTTACACTGGCTTTACCTGTGGCACAATTCGCTGGGGATAGGAACTCTGCTGCAGGACTTGGCTCCAGAAATGTAATAGCCACAGTTCCATTAACTGAGATAAAAGGCAGTGCTGGCTAAGAAGCAGGTGAGGCTGGGCTCTTGGAGAGAGTGCTGATTCAGCAGTCCCCACCAGCAGAACTCAGAGATGGTGCTCACACACATTTCTGAAAGGCAGGCATGGAAACACCATAGGCCAGCCAAAGTGGTGAGAAAGCCCTGGTGCAATATAGGCTCAGTTGACACTGGTTGATGTACTTTCTATCTCCCTGCGCTATTTCTGCTGGGTTTGGCTAAATTGAATGCCCCATGCCTTAATTTTCTAGCTGAAGAAAGTTTCAAAGGAGATCTTTGAAATATATACTGTCAAATAACTGTGGGAAGTGCCTACAGCCATACCACCCCATGTTGGGTCACGTCAGGCCTAAGTAGCTTAGTAGGGTCTGGCTAAGTAAGTAGTCTGGGATGAGAAAAGGAATACTTGTGGCACCTTAGAGACTAACAAATTTACTTAATCATAAGCTTTCGTGAGCTACAGCTCACTTCATCGGAGGCATTCAGTGGAAAATACAGTGGGGAGATTTATATACATAGAGAACATGAAACAATGGGTGTTACCATACACACTGTGAGGAGAGTGATCACTTAAGGTGAGCTATTACCAGCAGGAGAGCGGGGGTGGGAGAGGGGGGAACCGTTTGTAGTGATAATCAAGGTGGGCCATTTCCAGCAGTTGACAAGAACGGCTGAGGAACAGTGGGGGGTGGGTGCGGGGGAATAAACAAGGGGAAATAGTTTTACTTTGTGTAATGACCCATCCATTCCCAGTCTCTATTCAAGCCTAAGTTAATTGTATCCAGTTTGCAAATTAATTCCAATTCAGCAGTCTCTCGTTGGAGTCTGTTTTTGAAGGTTTTTTTGTTGAAGAATTGCAACTTTTAGGTCTGTAATTGAGTGACCAAAGAGACTGAAGTGTACTCCAACTGGTTTTCTCTCCCCCCCCCCCCCCGCCGCGCTCTCCTGCTGGTAATAGCTCACCTTAAGTGATCACTCTGGTTACAGTGTGTATGGTAACACCCATTGTTTCATGTTCTCTATGTATATAAATCTCCCCACTGTATTTTCCACTGAATGCATCCGATGAAGTGAGCTGTAGCTCACGAAAGCTTATGCTCAAATAAATTTGTTCGTCTCTAAGGTGCCACAAGTACTCCTTTTCTTTTTGCGAATACAGACTAACGCGGCTGCTACTCTGAAACTAGTCTGGGATGAGATGCCATCTTCTGGTTGAGATATAAAAATGAGGTCCTGACCACTTGTGGTCACTAAAGGTCAGATGATGCTTTTTCCCCCCAAGAATCAGGGTGCTAGCTCAAATAGGCGGGCCATATTTCAGTTTTTGTACATTCTGCATCCCTAAATTTCCTCTGAAAGTTCAATTGGATACTTAGGTGCACCCACTAGGAGGAACAAGAGGGATATGTTCCCCTCCCCCCATTTTGTCTGTCTTGCTTATGTCCCCCTTAGTTGAGCTGTACATATTTCCACTACTGGTACACATCCCACCAATCTTTTAATGTGCTTGAACCACTGACCGGACACTGTATTTTTTATTTCCTGTCCTAAGTGTCGCTGCTGCATCCTGCTCAGTGATGGGTGAAGTATTTATCCCTTACTTATGTAAGAGGGCTGCTGGGAGGTTTAATTAATTAATGCCTTCAAGATCCTTCGATGAAAGATGTGGGGTATTATTATGGGAAGCAATCTTAGCCTCTAGGCTTTAACCATAAGGGAAGAATACATTGTATAACATCTAAGACACAGGTTAATCAACGAAAGTGAAGCTATCATCGAGATCCTATAATAATTCATTTGATATCAAGCTATTTCCAGACACTAGATTCTTCTTTTTCAACAGCTATGTTTCTGTCAAATATCTACAAAAGGAAGCTAAGTGGGTCACTATTCCCAGTACCTGGCCTCTGGCCAGGAGAACAAGATGAACAACTTCCTCTGTGGCTGCAGTCATGCTGCTCTATATATGAATCAGTAGGGCAGAGCCATGACGGAGTCAGATGGCTCTCCCTCCCCTAGATCAAGAGCATCACTTCCGAGCTGTGCTCATTCTCCAGCAGCCCAAGGAGTCAAAATGTCATGGGCCCACCCACATCACAGCACACCACTCTGTTATCTCAGCATCACTGATAGTGGGTACCAAGACCATCTTTTCATAGAGAACAAATATAACTTTCCTATGTAATTACCATCAGTGCTGATTTATATTACAAAACCAGTGAGTTGGATCTTCAGCTAGTATAAATTGGTGTATCAGTTTACACCAGCTGAGGTTTTGGTCCCATTTATTGTGTCAGGGAAAGCTACTCAATTCAAAAGTGGTCTGAAGAATTATCTGTTGTGTAAATGTTCCATAGGCACATTGAAAAGCACTCACAAATACAGAGCAAATGTTTCCATTCTGGGGTCTTCAATACATTTTTAAAGCTTCTTTTGAGAAGTCAGTTTTAACCCTTTCTACCCTTAATAGGCAGGGGGTTTGGATGCATTAGTATCTCCATCCAAAACTGCTTTACATTTTCCCCTCATTTTTATTCTTTCCCTTCTTCTTACTCTCAGCTATTATTCTAGCATCTTTGCATTCCCTCTGGAGCTCATTCCCGTGGTGCTTTATGAATCACAGAGTAAGATGGCAGCAGGGCTGCTTCAGAGTAATGTGTAGCTGGCACAGTTTCCCCTACCTGTAAGGTTAATCGAATTCCCTCTCAGATATTCTAAAGCCTCTGCTTCCTCAAGGCCTGAGGTCAGGAATCTGAATCCATTCCCAAAAATGCAATTTTAATGTTTCCTTAGAAGCTGACCGTGCTCCCCTCCAATAATTAGATTCTCCAGAGCAAATTTTGAGCAGTGCAAGAATTCCAGGGTTAAGGACCAACAAACTCATATTACAGTTGATGTCCTGGTTACTTGTCTGCACCTTTTTCACTGGCACAACCTGTGCTTAACAAAGAAAAGCTATATTCCCCTCCCCCTTTTAAACAATCAAATTTACCAAAAATAATGTTTTATCCTTGTTGCTGCTATGTAATATTGCATTGAATGATTTTTTTTTGGGGGGGAGGGGAGAAAGCATTAAACATTAGCTTTTGTTATTGGTAGGGTATTTGGTTATTAAATAAATAAATACAAAAGAATTGACACCAAAAAGTGTACTGGGAAAAATAAAAGAGTGGATTATAATGTGTCATTTTATATATGTGTGTCAAAGGAAACTAATTTCATCGTAGGGAATAAAAATTATCTGTTTAAATACTGTCAGATAAACCCTCAAATCTAATAGGGTTCACTTCTGGGGAAAAGAAAAACTAAATCTGATTAAATATTAATATCAAGTAGTATTAATTAAGAGGGAAAAAGGTCCATCAAGAGAACCCCAATATGTTTACTGTGTCCCCAGGAAGCTGGAAAATTTCACAACCAAGTGTGTAAATGTTCTAAAAAAGGGTCCTGAATATTTTATGAATATTTGTCATAAAACAGAAATAATAACCACTGTGCAGAGCTATTAGAATTAATATTTATGCTTCCTGCCATGAAATATTCATGGGGACAGAGAAAGGGGGGCCCGTAAGACAAGAATTAATTTACATTGGGCTCGGTTTACCCACTGGCTTGATGTTTAAAGACGGGTTGACAAGCCTCCATATGAATCCGTCAGTCACTTTCAGCTGTAGGTGGGGTGAAGGGATGGGAAGGAGGGGGAAGAAATGGGTCCAAGCTGCTGACAGCTCACAGATTGAGTTTCTGACAGCCCTTAAAAAACATAAACGGCCCCCCACCTTTTTTTCCTTCTTCCATTGCCCAAGGCGCTCTGTACTGCCACCGTTCATCCAATCTCCTCTTCCATCTGCTGAAATTAACGAATTAATGAGCGCTATACACTTTACAGTGGGCCCCAGGAATGTTTACTGGTGATTAAATTATAATGCAGCAGAGCTGTATAATTCATGAACCAATTAAAGGAAGTGTTAGTTGATTTGATGGGATGAGGACGTACAAAAAGCATTTAACTAATAGGGAACCATGGGCTGCCGGTCGCCTTGGCTTTCTGGGATTACGCGGCTAATTGCCCTGCTTTATAGGGCTGTCACAGATAGCCATGCATATTTCATTGTTCTCAAATACTTGAATTGTTTGCTTTCGTGTCGCTGCTGTAATATGTAGAAGCCCAGCCAAACTTCAGTGTAGTTAAAGCACTACTCCGCAAAAGCAGGCTGATTGGGGATGGGAGGGATGAGAAGGGGCAGAAGGAGAAGGCTGGCTGACAGAGGAGTAATTTAAAGCCTTAGAGTTAAATGTCACTCAGCAATTACATGATTAAAAGGCGAAACATAGGATAGTCTTTTGTTTTACAACTTTTTGGACACTAATTTTCTATGCTGACTTCACTGCAGACAAAATATTAGGAAACTAAACACTTGAGTCTTTTTTATTTATTGGGGGTTGAGGGAGGGTTTGATTAAAAAATAAATAAATAAAAAGGTCCAGAAGGAAAGAGTTGAATTGCTATGATTATCACAGATAATATACATCATGTTTTAACTTACATGGTTCTGTATTCTGAAATACATGGGAGATGAAGGAGGCTGATTTCCCTTCTGGGAGAATGTTCTATGTCTAATTTAGAGAGCTGCTGAGTCGTGCTAGCTATTCATACCAACAACTTCAGTTTACTACTCTGCAAGGAGGGGGAATTTACCAATTCTGCTTTTACAAAGTACACACCCCTAGCTGACAGGCCACTGGATTTGATTAAACAGATCCACTAAAACACTTACTGCCTATCAGTCAGGCTACTGCAGCCCTCTCTCAAAACCAGGCACATTTCTCTGATAAAATGAAAAGTACATAACCAAAACAACAAACACACATACACCCTATATTCCTGAAGATATTAGCGGTTACCACCTTAAATCCTTCTGGTGAATGGACATAAAATCACAGACCAGAAAGTGGCAAGTCAAGGAACTCTCTCACACAAATGAACACACCAGACTCAAAACCATGAGCCCAATGTCACCCTTGTCACCCTTTGCCCATTCAGCCTGGGATCTCACATACTTTATATTGATGTCTAGGCCTGGAAATCATTGGTACTAACTGATGCCACTAAATAAAAAGCCAGGTAAATACATAAGCAAAATTTTAAGTGGATAACAAGGATTGCTATCGTGAACTGTTCCCTAATCAGGAAGATTGTCATAAGGTAGTTTATGTTGACCTAATTATGTCAGTGTCTACACCACAGCCTTCCTCCCACTAATGTAAGTGCCCTACTACACCAGCATAATAACTCCACCTCCACAAGAGGCATAAGGCTTATGTTGGTGTAGTTTGGACAAGGTAGTCTCTATGCAGACACTGTATCCCTTACATCAGCTGTCTTGTCAATTTCATGGCGGGAGTGGGAGCTGGGAGGAAGAAGCTGGGACAGCTGGACCCTGCTCCCCGGGGGCGAGAAGCCCCTGACAGGGAACAGGTAGGGGAGAAGCCCCAGGCGGCTTCCTCCACTCCCTGTGAGGAACTGGGAGTTTGTGGGGGCAGGAACCTGCCAGGAGCCTGTCAGGTCCACACACTGCCCCTCTTAGGTCGGTGGAAGTGCTCCTGGTGAGGATGTGCACCACTGACCCAAGGAGGGTAGTGTGGACATGCACCACCGCATTAATTACTGCAGTGGCTATAAGTCGACCTAATATAGGTTGACTTAGGTTTGTAGCATAGACATAGTCTCAATGCCTTATATTTTCAAAGTGCTGTACAAACATTAACTACATGATTTTTACAACCCCGCTTTGAGCTACTATGGTCTGGATCATCTCCTCCCACAAACCCACTAGAGAGAGCCCTTACTGACTCCTCCTCTAACATTCTGCTATGTCCAGATGAGTGTGGGTCTCTCTCAACCCCCACCCCAACCCATGACACAGATCCCCATTGTTGGTAAAGAAGTCGATGTTCTCTACAAGCAACTCTTGTCTCAGACCTGACAAACTCACTACACCGAATACAGCATTTTCATGCTATTATCCATGAAGGGTAACTTGTGAGGTCTCTACTGAAAGCTTGTAACTTATTAATACCTATAATCATTGTGAGATACGTTTACGGGTAATATTTAAGGAATAATGTACCTATATTGAAAATGATGCCCTCATGGTCTTGGAGTATAAGTTAGTTAGCAGGGAATCATATGTCTCAGTGAGACCTGTTGAAGTGTGAGGGTGTTGTCACCCCTCCCTAGCTATCTGATTATGTAATGTATTATTCAACTGCCTACCCTTGCCTCATCCCAGAATAGTCCATGGAAAACCATCAAAGCCAACTGCAAACAATTGACACCACGTGGAGGTAAAAAGGAACACTATAACAGATGGGATCGCCCTGTCTGTGAATAAATACAGAACAGAAGACTGATTCAGTATATGAGAGAGTGGAGAAAGACCTCTGCATTCATTCACTGAGGAAACATCTTATGGAGCGGGGGGAGTTTCTCATGAAAGATTGGATCCTGATTCCTGCAAGGCCAGCCAGCTCTGCAAGGGAATGTAAGGGAACATAAATTACACTGCCTTACACATCACCTCGGTATTAGATCTAGAACAGAGGTTCCCAAACTTTTTTTTTGCTGTGCCTCTCAACTCCCATCTGTCTGAGGCAGAAAGTGACTCATCAAAGGCACTGGGCAGCTCACACCCATGGTAGCAACGGAACCCAGCTGGAGCCCAAAGGCAGTGTGGCTCAGAGCAGACCAAGGATCCTCTCCCTCCTACACCTTGCCCAGAGCCTCTCGCTCCTGCAGGCTCCAGGGAGTTTAAAATACATGGGGCTGCAGCTGACCAGGCGCCCAGGGCAGGGCAGCAACAGGGAGAGCATGCAAGGAGTTCTCAGCAGTCTGTAAGAGGTAGAGCAGGAGGGGACCAGGCTGCTGCTGTGCTGGGACAGCGCTGAGTGGGGCTGTGTTCCCTGCCCACCCCAGGTACTCCCTGTGTGCTCTCCCCGCTTCTGCCCTGCCCTGGCCCACCGCAGCTCTGTGCCCTACTTTGCGGCCCTTCATAACTTTGTTGAGCTCCCTAGTTTGAAAACCAATGGTCAAGAGAGTTTAAGTGACTTTCTCATGTCTAGCCAGTGAGTCAGAGGCACAGCCTGATTAGAACACAGGAGTTCCTGGTTTCCTGACCAATGCTCGAAGCACCAGAATACAATGGTTCTTGCTGGGATTACAATCTGGTCACATCAATCTAGGACCCACAGTACGCAGTGTTCGATATAATGAACTCAGGCTTGCTTGGTGGTCTAACAGTTGTACAACGTAATACCATGTCTTGTGGAATTTGACTTTGACATTAATTTGATGCATCACTCCACAAGCTGGCTGGAGATGGGAAATGCAATGCTGGGCAATTCCTCAGGAAAACTCCTCCAACTGTATGAGTTACCTTTACTGGCTACATAGGGATGGAGGTTCTACCTTATGCTCCATCTATATTACAAAAATACCCTCTAAACATGGTTTTGTCCAAGACATGCTATAATTTGCTTTTTCCTTGCTTGTGCAGACAGAAAAAGTTATATTATAACCCTGGTAGATATCTAGCCTAATTCTTAAAAGAAGTAAAATTTGTAACAATTTGGCCACAACCATGTTTAAACATGGTTATTTTGCAGTGTAAATGGGATTTAAGTCTTTGGCACAAGACATAGGCCACCCAGTGGAGTCTGGTAGAGGGATCTAAACATGTTCCTCTGGAAAGCCAAAATATTGGCCAAAATATGCCAATGCAAGAGTAAAGGTGGGGTGATAGAAGACTCCTGGGTTAATGTGTCATTCCCCTTGCCCATGAAACTACAAAGAATTTTCACTAATGATTACCCAGCCTCAGGGAGATACTATTATGGAGAGACAAATGAAAGTGTCAAACAGCTGAGGGGCTAGAGCAATGGGGAGCAGCCAAAACCACTGAATTCTGGAATTTACATTTGCAATTGAAAATGCAAGATCTATATTTCAGGATGAATTATTTAATCAAAAGGACTCTATTCCAACACAGCAGGGCAAAGGAGAGCTCATGTACAGGGGCATTTCAAAAAAGGCCCTGCAAGAGTAAGAAAGGGTGGAACAAGATCCCGGCAGAAAAACAACTGGATAAATCATACTTTTTTAAAGCAACTCAGAAAAGCGGACTGGGGAGCCCTTCATGAATAAAGTGAACCAGATTCATGTTCTGATGTGTGCAGGCAGCACTCAGAATCAGTGTTTGGAGAGGTAGGGCTGCACACTCACTATTTAGTCAGATGGATTTGTGGGCAAACCTGCTATAGAATCTGGAGGTCTCAAATCAAACCCATTGACTAGACAAAGGAGAGAGCTCTCCTGTTTTGTAATAGGTATGTTTGGTGTCCCTTCTTGTGATTTCATTTGCTGCTTTGATTTAAATAACGGCGGGGCAGACTTTAATGTAACAGCTGACTTTTCTTTTAAGTATATAGGGCAAAATTCTGTCCTGGCTTGCACGCCACATAGCCTCATTGAAGTTAGCAAGGCTATATGTCAAAGAAAACTTTAGACCATTCATTTTAGTCAGAGCTATTTAAATACAGGCCAACTTCAAAGTGGTTACTTTATCCTCAATTTCTGGGTCAGTCAAGCGATGCAAATTTAGCCCTAGGTTTAAGTCATTAACTAAGCAGGTGGGCTCTGGAGTAGGGAATAATGACACCAGTTACACAACAGGAAAGTTTCCCATTAACCCCACTGCCTAGTTGAGTAGAATGGAAATTCAATCGCCTGTTTAGGAAAAAATGCATGGTTAAACTGTTTATTTGGGAGAATAAAGGTGGGGCTAAACTCCCTTAAGTGAGTAGTGCCTCAAATTTGAAATCTGAATTGCTAGGTGATCAGCTGGTTAGTTAAGTATACAATTTAAAGCCTAGGAGCTGTATGGGTAGGTTTAGAACTAAACCCATTTCTGGGGTAATCAGATCTGCAACTTGCCAAGATACGTTAAATACAAATTTTACTCTTTCAATGCCTTATGACATCCAAGGAAGGAAACTTCCAAGACCCTTTAGACATAAGCTAAATGACCTGACACACCATTCCCAGAAATGATAAACTGCATCAAGATGTAGCCCTGGAGATTCCAACATAAGCAGTGAAAGATGGAGATGGGACACGCACAGAAATTGCTCTCTACCAATGACTGCTGACAGGAGACATCAGAATATGACAGTGCCATGAAATCAGAAGCACTGCAGAAATTATTTTCTTTGTTGTTTTTGAAGTGCCCTCGATACAATCAATCATAAAAAAAATCCTATATTTTGGGTCAGTATGGAAAAGACTATTTGCATTTCAATATATTCGACTCATCCTGCCAATAAAAACATGGAACCAAGAAGAAGAGATCAGCCCGCTGGAGTGAAAAACAGAAGATGACATCCTGCAGACCTTTTAGATAAAACAGCTCCTTACTTGTAACACTTCTGTTGACTTCTTTATATTTCTGAATGATTGGGTTTTCAAATGAGATCAGTCAGCATGCAAATAAGGAAACAGGATCAAGATCTCTCCCTTATCTGATTGGATGGGGAAATTATCAAAAGCCCTTTTTTCATATCAAATTTCCATCACCAAAGGTCAAACTTTCAACTCCGATTACTCTTGCTAACTGCATTTCTCTGTGCCTGCCAGCTCATTCCTGCTGCTGTTTTAGGAGAAAAAAAGAAATGTAAAGAGCGACAGCATTTTCCCCCACATCTGTCATACAAGATGGACAAATATTTTCTAATCTTATTCTATTTTTCTCTACAGCCCTGAAAAATCCTTGAAGCCAAAACATTACTTCTATCCCAATTAGCTATTCCCAACTTGAGGGTTTTTTATTGGCTCTTTTCTTATTTTTCAGCCTACATACTGACAGGACTGCTAGCTGTGTCGCCAGAACGTTTTGTTCTACGATTTGGTCATTTAAAATATTTAAGAGTGATTCTTTAAAAATATCTTTCCCCGTGTTGCCTAGCTGGATCGGCACCTATACACAAGCATAATGGACATTATAGAAAAGCTGAGAGAAAGGGGAACGAGAGAAAGACAAAACATCATTTCCCCTGAAATTCTCATGTGTTTATTATTTTACCCTTCAGACCTTCCCCTGTAACAAATACTGCCTGATGTTTGTAGACTGCCTTCCACAGTGTACTCAGAATCACTGTCTCCAGTCAGTACCCTTCTTTAACTGAAGCCCTGTAATGCCAGCTGGTCCCCTGGCAGACTAGTTCAAATGCCTGACATCGGTCAGAGTTTGCCTCACCAAGTCCACATATTTATTGAAGTGACACCATCATAGGACCTAATCACATTAGCCACGCCATCAGGGGCTCGTTCACCTGCACATCTACCAATGTGATATATGCCATCATGTGCCAGCAATGCCCCTCTGCCATGTACATTGGCCAAACCGGACAGTCTCTATGCAAAAGAATAAATGGACACAAATCTGACATCAGGAATCATAACATTCAAAAACCGGTAGGAGAACACTTCAGCCTCTCTGGCCACTCAGTAAAAGATTTAAGGGTGGCAATTTTGCAACAGAAAAGCTTCAGAAACAGACTCCAACGAGAAACTGCTGAGCTTGATTTAATATGCAAACTAGATACCATTACTGGGTTTGAATAGAGACTGGGAGTGGCTGGGTCATTACACATATTGAATCTATTTCCTTAAGAATCCTCACACCTTCTTGTCAACTGCCTAAATGGGCCATCTTGATGATCACTACAAAAGTTTTTTTCTCCTGCTGATAATAGCTCATCTTAACTAATTAGCCTCTCACAGTTTGTATGGTAACTTCCAACTTATCTGTATATATATATATATATATCTTACTATATGTTCTATTCTATGCATCCGATGAAGTGGGTTGTAGCCCACGAAAGCTTATGCTCTAATAAATTTGTTAGTCTCTAAGGTGCCACAAGTATTCCTGTTCTTCTTTTAAGTTCACATTATTTCCCCCCACATGCATTAACTTGTATTTTGCCAAGTGTAGTCTCATTCATTATTTTCTTTAGGTCCCTTTCTTAGGGAAGTGTTACTGCTGTGTGTAACACCTCGCAATCCGTGGGGGGATTGGTCCCTCTTTCCACATAGTACTCCTTTTTGGAGACTTTCACTGCACTGATGTGTGCCGCCTTTGTTGTCCTTTATGTAACTGGAGATGAAATTCAAAGGCATATCCAGCCCTTGAGGGAGCCTAGATCCTCCTCTTGGGAGCAATGAAAGTCAGAAAGAATGACAGACTCCTTGCTAAAGGGACTGTTACCCATGAACATGTGTTGGGGCCCCAGGCCTTTTCCAGTTTGAGGTGGATGGCGTTGAGGGAGTTGCATTCTTGGAAGCATTGCTTGGCCCAACCTGGAGAGATCAAAATCACCTTAGTCTAGGCTTATCTGTTCTTTCTGATCACCAATGGAAGTCACGGAACAGTACGAAATTATAGAGGAGATCTCTACCCTCGTGTGACAAGATCATGTCTGCTTCCCCTTTTATTCTTTCTCTTCCATTAGAAATCAGAAAGATCAGGTTATACTGATACACAGCTCTCCTGTATCTATCATGGGAACCTTCATATCATCCACCAGTGTCACCGCACCACCTAATGGACGAAAGTCTCATTCCAAATCCTCATTCTTTCCCTTCACCTCATGGCCTGGATCATGGGGAATTTACAATTTCTGATCTAGTATATTCTGCTATCTGGCTGTATTCCAGGAAACCATACACACTGAAATGTTTCTCAAAGAAAAAGATTTCCTTATGAGCAGCAGATACAAATCTACATCCATATTTTGCCTCCATTGTTTCTATTTTGGATTATTTATTATACCTGAATGATACACAGTATTTGTACCAATATAACTATCTCAGTTAGGGGTGTGATTTGCTTACTTAAATAATTATACTGGTACAAGCCATTGTGTGGGTGCACTTATACCAACATAAAGAAGCCTTATACCAATGGAGCTTATTCCCCTTCCCTTATGGGAATAAGTCCTGGTCTACACTAGAAAATTAGGTCAGTTTAACTATGTCAGTCAGGAGGAGGAGAGGGTTCTTTAATTCACCAGTCACTGAGGACAGCATTTCTGGATCATGACTTCTTCCTTCCCCTGTATAAGATATCAGGGATGTGCCTGTCTTCATGCAAATACCAGAGGCAGCTCAGAGTTTTCATGGGGCTTTTGTCCTCACTCCAGATTTTTCTGCCCCAGGTCATGTAAACAGCAGTGATTAGTCAGCACTCCCACCTTATCCTTTACCATACTGCCTTTAAAGCCAAATTTTGGGGCAGCAATGAGTGCTATTCTTGTATGTGGGGTGAAGTACAGGGAGATGAAGACATTAATAAAAAGTGCAGGGCTCTATGTATTTGATGCCTCTAGTCCCATAATATTTCTCTCTCAATATTATTATCATTGCAACATATATAACCCATCAGATTAGTACCTAGAGATTTCTACTCATCTGATTTTCTCTGTTCTTCTTATTGCTCAACAACTAAATGTTTCACAAAGCCATTTCCTACAGAAATATTTATGTTCCCAAATGTTTATTGGCCCCTCTATCATGATCAAGATTTTATGAGCACTCTGTACACAACTCTGAATTAAATACATAATTCCTGATCTATCAAATCTTGGCTTGATGCTATGTTTGTCTACACTATACAGTAAGCCATTGTAGTGAGCTACAGAATGCCTTATAGGAAAACTAATTTATATAGTAAAGATATTTCTATCCAACACTGGCTGTGCAGGTTAGTGATTAAAGCAACATAATGAGAACTAGGGAGATTCTGGGCTAAGCTTTAAATTCGGGCTAAGCTACTACTCACTTGTTATATTGTGATCCTTGAACAACCATTTTATGTAATTTACACACAAATATGGACATTTGGATTTGTACCATCACATGCCAGCAAGAGGAGATGGAAAAAACACCTTGTAAATGTTACATATATACTTTTCTCACCACTTAATTCACATCTCCCACACATGTGCACAGCTACAGAAAGGGATTCTCTCCCAATGCATTTTAACAGTTGGATCTTTTATTCTGTGCTGCAGCTGCTAGTCATAAACACTGATAAAATGATCAGACTGTTAGCCATTTCTACGAGCTCTTTGCAAGCTCATTTGTTTCATCTTTAGTTATCCAGGCATTTTCCTTTCCTCCTTTTGATCATGAGCTCCTCTAATGATTTAGATCCATTAGAGAGGCATCTAGTGTACCAGTTAGTCAGCCTCAGTGGTCATTTATAATGTCAGAACCAGCCCTGATTAGTTTGAAAGTCCAGCGTTACCCCAAATCGGATTAATGTGGTTGGATATTTTTGTTTCCTTTTTACCAAACAAAAACAAATCTCATAACCAGAATCCAAGGAGAATTTCTGATTTAAGGATGTTCTGCAGTTGTAAAATAATGGAGAAGGTACTTTGTCAATACATCTCCTGCCCTTCCTAATCCTATTACTACTGAGACCCAAATCATCAGGCCTCATATAATTTCTTAGTTTACTGCCATCTTCACTGATAGGGCTTTTTGGAGCTTAAAGTTTAAAATCTTCAATCTTCTCTGAAACTTGTCCAGTCAGAGGCTGTTCAGGATGCACTGTGTAACTCGACCACTGGGGAAGGCCTGGAGATCACAAGGTTTAAAGACATCAGCTAGCCCAATGGAGACTGACAATATCCCATCATGAATTTTAAAGGCTAGCAGCAAAGATTGGGACTAGTTGGTTGCAGAACAGTTCTTGTTTTCAGATAGAGGAACACTTGGTATTTGAAGTTTGGAAAATATAAGAACCAGCCAAACCTTTCTGGAAGACGAAGAATTAGAAGACTTCCTCTGGAAGGGATCAATTGGTAAAAGTAGAAAATACAGTTGTAATAGGAGACAGAGATATAACAAAACTAACTTTAAATCTGGAGCAATGTTTGTGTTTAGAGAATACAGCTCCTTTAAAAAAAGTCTAAAATGGAAGCCCTCCAAGTTCCCATCTAATTTAGTGGTGGTCAATACTACTTCTTTGGTCTACCTCCAGTCCTTATTGCGAGTGACATTATGTTAGCTTAACAAAGAGAAGGTTAATGGGTGACTTGATTACAGCCTATAATATCTATATGGGGAACAAATATTTAATAATGGGCCCTTCAATCTAGCACAGAAAAATATAACACGATAATGGCTGGATGATCGAGCTAGAACAAATTCAGACTGGAAATTCAAGTTGTAAATTTTTAAAGTTGAGAATAATTAACCACTGGAACAATTTACCAAGGGTCATGGTGGATTCTCCATCACTGGGAATTTTAAAATCAAGATTGGATGTGTTTCTAAAAGATCTGCTCAAGGAATTATTTTGGGGAAGTTCAATGGCCCGTGTTATACAGCAGGTCAGGCTAGATGATAAAAATTATCCCTTTTGGCCTTCGAATCTATGAATCTATGTTTGGAGTATAACTGGATAGAATTTGAAAGCTACTGAAAAAAATAAAAAGGTGGAGTTTCACCCTGAAGAATGTTCTGAAGAAAGAAAAACCACATGCTTTAAAGGCTCAGCATCTTCGCAAAACCGTTTGTATCTATGGTTAAATGTAGGATAAGGTCATCTCTACTCCCAATTTATACAAAGCAGGATGATCCACAGAGCCTTAAGTTTACAATAATTAAATCACAAGAATTCTCTCTCTGAAACCAATAATCAAGGCAACACTTTTGCAGAGCCAATTCCTGCAGTCCTTACAAAAGTAAAACTCCCAGAAAACACTGAATTGTTCAATATTCTAAGGGCACTGTGTGCATAGCTTAAGCAACGTAACTGGCATTGTATTTGTTTGTGCAGAATAAAGTATGTTTAGAAGGACTGAAAAATCATAAGCCATTTTTGCTAGGGCTGGTTGGTCCCAGAATAGGTTTCTATACAGGCCTTAAGTAAAAGGCTTGCTCTGTCATTACCATAAATTACACTAGAATATTAGCACTGATACAGCATCTTTCATTAAAAAAATAGAAAGCAAGCCTTTCAGAAGGGTTGCCACTTGCCATTCCTTCTAGGTAATCAGATAGCTGTTAATTAATAAACCTGTCAGGTGAATCGTCCTGCTCCGGTCATCATTATCCATTCTGTAACAGAATCCTGCTATCATCACCACTATCTGCCCCATAGCTTCCAGCTCAATTACCTTAATGCTATGCAAATGAGAGGCTCTCTTCATCATTAGCTTATAGCCCACGAATGTTAATAACATAATTGGGCCTTCAACAGGGTAATTAGACACGATTTCTTCCATTAGTCTTACAAGGCTAATTATTGTTGATAGGAGAGAGGGGACAAGTCCCAGTGCTGCAGGCAAAGAGGGGCATCTGGTTAAAGCAAATATAGACAAAACATCAACAAGGTTAAACAACAGTTGAAATCTATAGCAGGGTCAGGTAGGGGTGGGGGAAAGGAAGATATCACTATGAGAAACATAGGAACTGCTGCAGAAATTGTCCATAAGGCAGTAATTTAAAATATCATTCTGCTTAAAGACAGAGCTCTCATATGCCTAAGACCACAATAACATGATGCTTAACAAACCATAGGAAGTTAAAATGAGGTACCCCTAGAAGGGAGGGTTTGAAAGCTGGACCTTTTAACACTGCATGTTTGTAATGCAAATATATGGAGATAGAGTGCACCAAAAAGCGGCTGAAAACTGATTTGGTCCTAAATTTCTCATGTCAAGATGTTTAGGGGCCCAATTCTGGAACCGTAACTCAGGCAAGTTCCTTTGACTTTTATGGGACTGTTCACCTGAGTAACTGCTACTCAACAATAGGAAGGATTGCAGACTCAGAGTATAAGATACCATGTCTAAGAGAATAAAATGCTCTTTAAAAGCCAGTGAGCAGGATGCATTCCAGAAATTTATTTACAATTTCTTTTTTTTTAAATAAATAAAACTCAATACCACATGCAGGAATTCAAACCATCATGCTCTTTGATGTCACTATAATTGGGCTTCTAGTAATGTTCTCCAACTGAAGTTAAAAGAACTGGACAGTGTGTTTTCAAGCTGTATTTACATTTGTGACGAAGTTATAAAAACTAATGACTACATTCTGCCCCAGTTATGTCTATGCAGCCCTGGTTACAGAGGTTACACAGGTGTAACTGGAGAAATAATTCTGTCCTAAAGTTGTCTTTTTTGGAAGGGGAAAGAGCATTAAAAAAAAATCTCTAAAAGCTTTCAAACACCTGCATCTTGTATTTGAGCTCATAAATTCTTAAGTGTAATGCGGGCTTCAACATTTCAGTAAGAAAGATAGATAATTGAAGTGAAATCTGAAGACTCCTAAAGTATGATATGGATGAGGGAAAATACAGTTTTTTTACGTTCATCTCTGTTTTTTGAACCTTTGGGACTGAATTCTTGTCTACTGCAACTCCACTGACTTCACTGCAGTTACACTAGGGAGGAAGTTGGTCCTTTGTCCTTAGCCTGGAAATTAGTTTGTTAACTGTTCGGTCTTATATTTACTAAAACTGGTGAGATTTATTCATCAATACTTAAATCAAGTGCCAAGTATTTTGTGGTCTGTTCTCTGCTAAACATTAACCTGATGTACTGTGAGATGTCTCAAATGCATTAATTTAGTACATATCAGTGGGACAAGGTTTGTAAAGTAATATCTTTTATTGGACCAACTTTTGTTGGTGGAAAATACAAGTTTTCAAACTACACACAAAGTTCTTTTTCAGGTCAGTGTATGTCCAATAAAAGCTATTATCTTACGTACCTTGTCTGTCTCATATCCTGGGACCAAAAAGACTACAAGAACACATATTAGTGGGACATTTATCAGAGTTCATATTATAAGAATTATAATCTAAAGGGAATTTAATTATCTCTGTTTTGCTGATCTGTGCAATGTGTAACACTGCTTTTAGGAAGCCCATAAGCTTCTCAGAAACAAATAGTTTTAGAAAAAAATTGGCATCATAGTAGGTCTATATGGAAAAGAAGCAAACCTGGTTCAAAATTCATCCTATGCCACACTAAGAGAGAAAAACAGCATTAATAGAGAACTTGTAAATATAATGCATTTAAGGATAGAAAATATGAGACTTACATACCACAATCTTGCACCTGGCATCACCTATGCAAAGTGTGTGTGAAATGGTACCAAATTAGAATGGTGGCAGTTTACATGTGTAAATGACCGCATGAGATGCAAAGTAGTAGAGAGTCAGGCCCATTGAGGCTGTAAGAAGAGGAAAATGCTCCAACAATATCTTCCCCACAATAATAGCTGTAATGATATTACATTTCTGACTTCAGTCTTAAATTATCCTGCACTTACCTACTAGAAAATACTGAGCAAATATCTTGGTGCAAGGCAAACATCAGTAAATCCATTGGAATTTTAATGTAGATTAGATCTGTTAATCCTCATGGTAATAACAAACTCGTCTGCATTCAACATGCAGCATCACTTGACAGTTCTAACCACCCCATCTGGATTGTATTGCCGCAAAAGGATGCATTCACTTTCCAAATTTTCAGCTCTAAACAGACGATTTTAGGATCCTAAGTAAAAGCAGCATATTCCCTGCTCTGTCTGTGGATTTCACTATGGCCCAGATTCTGTCAGAACTACTCACTTTGAGTAGTGCCTTCCTCTAGGAGTAGTCCCATTGATTCCAAAGGAGTATTCGAGGAGTAAGGTCCTACTCAAGATGAGTATAGTTGGCAGAATCTGACCGTATGTTTTTATTCCCAAAGTTCTAGGAGCTGGCAGCCATGAGGTTCAAAGGTAATGTACATTTCTGATGTAGTTGCTTCAAAAGTAATTGCACTTGTGCCCTCAAAGGCAGATAGCAAAGGTAGTAACAGACTTTCATAAACTAAGTTTTAACCCACCCAGAAGCAAGGACCCTTCCACATTTACTCAGAATAATATTCACCAGACTTTTTCTAGCACAAACACTGGAAATAAAAGGTAAAATGTCAACAGTCCAATATGCTGAAACTAATGTGATAGCCTTCCTTTTCCTACTACTGTTTCTCAGTTACTATGGGCTCCATCCCCCTGTTCTTACAGAGACAAAACTCCTATCGACTTAGTCAATGAGCATTTGATCTCTTGCGGGATCAGTCCCCAGAAGATTAGAATGCTACATCATAATACATTTGATATTTCCCCACCCCAATTATTATTTGCCAAAAGTTTTTCTGGTCCCAGTCAATTCCTGCCTCCAGTTGCTTCCTTATGAAAGCTTCCTAAAACATCTACAATCAGACTAGCAAATATTTTTGTGAACTCTAGCGGAATGAGGAATGAACACAGATATTTTTGTGAACTCTAGAGGAATGAAGAAATTAAGATGAAATGGCCAGATCTATCACAGTAGAAGACTTCAGTACATCTTATGTTACTTGGTCAGTTCTATTGATGCTACATTTTAGGAAATGGAGTGATGCTAAATGACAACATTGGACATACGACAAACTTTATTGAGACTGGCTAAATAAAAGTAGCAAGTAAGCTCAGCTCAAATTTGCAGCCTGGACTTACAGTTTCAACATGACAATGCCTAAAATAACGTCTTGGGATACTGGCATCTCATTGGATTCTGAGTCAAAAAGTCACTAAGACTAGAATTAATGTGGAGCAAACTGGGAGACTTTGGTGAACCAAGTTCTGTGGGGTTAGTAAGGAGCTATTAGGAGTACGCTTGCTGGCTCTGTCTGTCCTGATTTTCTAGTGACCTAAGCAAGGAGAGTTATGGGAGGAAAAGCACAAATCAGATGATTAGACTAGTTGAATAAGAATACATTGCTTTTCCATTACCATCAAAGGGAGCCTGTATCAGATGAGTTTCCAAAAACAGCATCTGCCTCCCATGACCAAAGCCCTCTAGCCACACTGGAACAGAGCAGAGAACAAGAGGCGAATCTCGTGATAACGTGCAGCATCCCCCATAAATGAAAGGGTGTTATGAAGATGCAGGGACTCTCTGCTGATTTGGTTATGCTTGGTTCTAGATTCTCAACACATAAGTTAATGGCTTTACCCCAGGATAGAGAGGCCCTGAAGGGGACAGCACAGGTGTGACATTGTGGGTTAGGTCAGGAGGCTCCCTGCTGGACACTTCTCGGCCCTGCCTCACCCTGGCCCAGGAAAGAGCAGAGGAGAAGTCCTCTAGGTAGCCTAGAGTGGCTGCAGGAGACAGCAATCAGGGGCCAGATGGACCATTTAAAAGGAACCAGGCAGCAGAGACAGAGCAGTCAGTTGGTGCCTGGAGCTCAACAATGGAGGACTGGGTGGCTGGCTGGCTAAAAGAGCAGCAGGACCATGGACAGGTCAGTGGAGGCTGGCTGAGCCCAAGGGACTGAGCCCAGAACGTAGCCAGACCAGGTCATGATGGGCCCTGCTGGTCTGGTTGAAGACTGAGCCCAGGCAAGGGCTGCTGAAAGTACACCAACTGAATGTACCAAGATGGGCCCCTGCTGGGCTGTTGAAGAAAGCAGTGCCTCCAGGGAGGAAGCCTTTGCACTACAGCTCCATACCAGGGCCATGAACAAGAACTAGAGACTGCATACCCTGGAAGGGGGGGGACAGTGTGTGTGATTCGGCTGGAGGGCTGAGTCACTGAAGACCCCCCCAGAAAACTGTCGGCCTGGGGGAAGGGGCGCTTGCGAGAGGGGGGTGCCACCCCATTCAAAACTGAGTGATTGCAGGCACATACCAGCCAGAGAGCAGGCACCTGCAAGAGGTGGGTGACAGCCCCATTACAGCAGGTCATACGGTAGCTGCACCAAGAGCTGCAGAAAAGGCATCAATCTCTTTTGAGGGAATGCTCAGACTTTTATTTTATTCTCTGGTTCCCCCTGGGGAGCATCAAGGAACTTACTGTCTGTCTCCTCAGTCTCCAACATTTTAGCAATCTTCCAAATCAGTTTGTCCAAGTCACTTGAGTCAAAGAGTCTCACAGTCTCTAGAGGAACCAAAGAGGAGGAGGAGACTTTACCTTCCTATGAGGATGAAGGCATTATCTTTCTGACTGGTTTCCTACCCTTGCTGCCTTTCTCTGTCTTTGTCTGTTGTTTTTTCTTAGGAGGAAACGCTGTGGAGGACAGGAAACAATTCCAAATGTTCTCTGGTGAAGAAGGATAATCCTTGGTGATGGATGGGGAAAGAGGAAGGAAGGAAAGGTCAAAAGCAAGGTGGGGTTTGTCAGGTTTAGAAGTACAGAGAAGGCATCATCATCTCATTTAATGTTGTATTAAAGATTGCTTGGACCAAGCATTCTCGCTCTCCCTGGTGCTTGGCTGGCTGGCGCTTTCTCACATGCTGAGGGTCTAGCAGATTGCCATATGGAGGTTCAGGAAGGAATTTTCCCCCAGGTAAGATTGGCAGTGACTTGGTAGGGTTTTCGCCTTCCTCTACAGCACGAGATTCAGGTCACTTGCCAGGATTATCTGGGTATATCTCATTTAATATTTCCCTGCTATTGCAGGGGCCTCAGACATTGGTGTAACTAGGTCCCTCCTATGCTCTCCCTGTGACACAAAATAACAGTCTCCTGGGAGCTGCAATACCTTAGTCTAATGTGCAGGTGCTGGGTGGTACTGGTGGCCTGTGATACACAGCAAGTCAGATGAGATAATATGGTGGTGCTTTCAGGCCTTAAATTCCATGACTTTATGACAGTGTTCCTCATTGCTACTGGGAGTGTGAGGCATCACTCTTGCCACACTCTTACTGTCTCCTGCTAAGGTGCCCAAGTCTCCAGGTGAGATGAGGGGTGGAAAAAAAGATTCCCCTCTGCCATCCAGGCCACAGAAATTCACACCTCTCTGGGCAAGGAGCGACTTCTGCCAGTTAAGGGGTTTGAGTGCAGTTCTCCGCATTAAATATAGGTAGAGCTCTACCAAATTCACGGCTGTGAAAAACACGTCACGGGCCGTGAAATCTGGTCTCCACTGTGAAATCTGGTCTTCTGTGTACTTTTACCTTATACTATACAGATTTCACGGGGAAGACCAGCATTTCTCAAACTGGGGGGTCCCAACCCAAAAGAGGGTTGCTGGGGGGGTTCCAAGGTTATTATAGGGGAGTCATGGTATTGCCACCCTTACTTCTGCACTGCTTTCAGACCTGGATGGCTGGAAAGCAGCAGCTACCAGGAGCAGCGCAGAAGTAAGGGTGGTAAGACCATGACCCCCCTACAATAACCTTACAACCCCAGGACTCCCTTTTGGGTCAGGACCCCTATAGTTACAACACCATGAAATTTCAGATTTAAATATCTGAAATCATGAAATTTATTATTTTTAAAATCCTATGACTGTGAAATTGACCACAATTGCCCATGAATTTGGTAGGGCCCTAAATATAGGGGATTAGTTGGTGCCAAAAAGTATCCAACTGAGCTGCCTCTGTGAATGCAAGTGGTCTGTTTATCGAAAGGAATTCTTGAATGTGACAGCAATGTCTAGAGTTATATATAAATAAGTTACATATATATGTAACAGGCTGGCAGTGTTTGCTTGAAATATCACACGCAGTTAGCAGCTGTCGATCTTGCTGAGAAAGAATTACGCGGGGTCTGCTGACTCAGTGAGACAGATGCCTCAATCTCTAATACAGATATAAAGGAGAAGGAAGCAGATTTCTAGGAGAAGAGGATCTAGTGTGTGGGCTGAGTAGTGCTGAGTGCGGAACCCAGGAAGCAGCCAAACTTGGGAAAAAGGCTTGTGCTGATCTTTATCATTCTTATTGTTGTTTTCTTTACTGATAAGGCCAAAGTCCAGTAAAGTGATATGTTTGGACCTTGTATACTATGTTGCCTGTATTTATAAGCGTAGTTTGGGAAAGGTGCCTGCTTACAATCCCTCTCTCTGTATTCCTGATGTTAGTGAAGATTATTATATTGGTTTAAATGTCTTGATCACCAAACTTATTTTTTTTTCTGTGTTTTTCTTGTGAAAATGAGGAGCAAATCGGAAGAGAAGTTATAACATTTACCTCTCCATCATTCATCACAGATTTTTGTATATCGTCAGTTAAAATGCATGCCTATTGTAAATACATATAATCCAGCATTTAAATTTGACCCATGTTTTAAAAAATGCCCTTGTAACATTTTCCATGCCAGAATAATTCAGTCATTATATGGATTCTCGATACAACTATTTTGGGACTTACCTTTTTCCTCATTAACGAAGCAAGATATTAAGTCATTTACCTTCTTTTCCATATCTATGTCAGTTACAAAGAACAGCAAGGAAATGTTGAAAAAAAAAAGAATTTGAAGTTCTTATCTTTAACAAAAATATTTCTTCTGATAAAGAAAAGGCATCTGTGGAAATACATATTCAGTGATAAGTATTCTAGTCCATGTCTGGTAAACTCTCAGATAATGGCAGCATGGTAGGGTCACAGGGATTCTATTAGCTCAATTAACGAGGAGTAAGATAAGGCTAACACCTAGCTCTTCAAACGGCTAAAAAATAAAGCTGGTAGTAATGGAGTTATTAACCTTCGCCAGCCATTGAATTTTGCTGCTGATTCAAACTCCATTTCCTAGTTCAGGCCTCCATTAATAGGCTGTTTATTATCCCTAATCCACATTGGGATCAGCTGCAGAAATATGAAAGCTCCATGTAAAGACCAAATGATAAAAAAAAAAATCCTTTTTTTGCATTCTAATTTTTTCCTTTTGTTCTTAATATATTCCCAGATTCTATTTTAGGAAATAAAAACAACATTATCCTTGTTCTAAGTTATTGGCATACAGGCTATTATTAATCAGATGAAAAAGAAGTTTAAAAATATTAGATAAGTGACATAATTGGAGACACAGCCACATCCTTTTGAAGTCCGATCAAGAAGCAATATGATCTCCAAAATAAACTCTCTAGAGTCATATTTAAAGTATTTTCTGTATTGGTAAAGAAACTTTGGGATCTGACAACTGGAAATTTGGTGAAGTATGCCATAAACCTCTATTAATTTTAGAATTAGCTCCTCCTCCTAACTCACCCACTTCATGTGTCCATTTTGTCCACCTGTTGTGTTCCATCTGACATCTGCATTGTGTGCTTTCTGGGGCAGGGACTGTCAGCTTTGTTACTTGTGTAGTACAATGGGGCTCTGATCTTTGAGTCAGATAAATATAATAGCAATATAAATCTCTCTCTCTGTGTATGCGCAGTGTTCCCAGCCATTTGACAGTATCATCATCAGCCAGGTAAAAAGCCAGTAGCCTGCTGTTGAAGTAAGTCAGCTGGCACCCATCAAGGATATGCAACATAGTCTTAAATTGACCAGATCTACATCACGGGTCATTAAAGAAAACCCATTTGAAGAGACTGGCCACACAATTGCCCTGTCCTGTTTGAAACTGGTTCAGAGATAACCACAGGTGCCTTGACAGGTCAAAACCTGGTGGGCAGATGGTTGGGTTCGTGACAAGATAGTGATTGATGACTGTTGTTGTAGACCACTTGTTATGCCAAGCAGATTCCACCGTCATATCCTGTGGTGGCATAAGTGACCATAAAGGTCATTTATCAGCTATCAGTGTAGCAGAACATTACGGTATTGATGGCTTTGACACCATTTCACATTTCTCAGATGTTAAACTTGGCCATGCAACATACATGCTTTCCAACATATCTGATGCTATTCCATGCTCTTCCTCCAATTTTTATCATGTAATCCAGGTTGGCAGCTTTTGGATTGCGAACATATATACGTCACCAACTTTGCACTGGGGCCTCCCAACACTTGATCATCCAGCAATCTTCATTGGAGATTTCAACAGTCATCACTCTGAGTGGGAGTATGTGGATTTGGATGACGACGGTGAACGGTTCAAGGACTGGGCAATTAACAACAACTTTGTGTTGATTCATGATGCAAAACAACTTGGCATATTTCTCTCGAAAGAGTACTCACCCGACCTTTGTTGGGTTAGTTCACTAGTTGGCCATCCACAACTAGCAAGTCATATAGTAGTTGATAACTTCCCTCGCAGCCAACATAGACCATCACTCATCCACGTTGGGTTCCAGCTACCCATCATTCAATCAAGCATCAGCGGAATTTTTGTAAGACATTCTGGAAAAAGTTTTCCAATGCTTTGGAACATAGTGTGGTTACCATTCTGTCGCATAGTATCCCAGTTGATGAAGCCTATTGCCAATTCCAAGGAGCCATTTACAAAGCTGCATTTTCAGTCATAGCACGGGGCTGTCGACCAATTTACACTCCCTGCCTGAGTGCCAATTACCAAGCCTTGCTCAGGAAATTTGAATTATCTGGCAACCCAGATATTGCAGACCAACTGACTGAATCTCTAGACACTGCCAGGTGCACTCGGTGGAAGGAATTTCTGGCAAAGCTTGACTTCACTTATTCTAGCTGGAAGTGCTCGAACCTGATTGGCTGGCTGGGTGCTGCCCAATGACCTCCAGGCCAAAATCACCCACTGGTTCAGCCCAATGAGGTTGCAAGTCATCTACTGCAGGTAGCAAAGGTTCCTCTGGAAAAGCGAGTTATACACAAAGTATATGTCAAATGGGGTCATCTTCAACATAAGAGTGTGGGCAGAAGTCAACCAGAACCATTCCCAGTCATTGAGTTAGATAAGGCCCTTAACTCCATCAAACCAGGCACAGCAGCAGTGTATGATAACATCTTGCTGGAATTCCTTAAGCACCTTGGACCAACGGTGTCACAGTGGCTCACTAATTTCTATATATGGGTCATTAATGAAAAGAAGCTACCACACCCTTGGTGTCAAGCAAAGATTATTACCATTCTCAAGCTGGGCAAGGACCCCCCACAACATGGTGAGTTACCGCCCAATATCCTTCCGTAAGTGTGTTTTAAGGTGTTTGACCAATTAAACCTCCTACAAATCACTCCGGAGTTGGATGATGTCTTGCAGGTTGAGCAGACAGGGTTCAGAAAAGGACACAGCACCTGTGATCAAGTCTTGGCCTTGACCACCTTTATCAAAAACAGTTTTCAACAAAATCTAAAGACAGAAGCCATCTTCCCGGATTTGACTGCTGCTTATGACATGGCTTGGCACAGAAGTTTTCTGTGTAAACTCTCTGGAGTTACACTGTGTTGGGTGGTTGAAGTAGCAGAGCTCTTCCTCCAAAACAGGCAGTTCAGACTAAACATGGGTGACCATTGCAGTTCCTGGAAGTGTCAGATTAGCGGTCTTCCGCAAGATTCAGTTCTTTCACCAAAACTGTTCAATGTGTATATCAACGATTTGCCAGAAACACTCTCGTGCAAGTTTACCTATGCCAACAACATCTGCAGCTATCAAGCACAGTCCTTCTCAGAAATTGACAAGGTCCTGAATGATATGAAGCTCATGGCAGACTATTGTCGTTGATGGCACCTGCAGCTAACTTTTCCAAGAGGGTTTCTAGCATATTTCATCTGCATAATGTAGGCGCAAGCCACGAGTTAAATATTTTCTTAAACAGCACAACCCAAACCTGGGTTACCTCAGCATGACATTGGAAAGGTCTTTGCTGTACCGCAACCACTTTAAGAAGACAGCAGCCAAAGTTAGCACTCAGAACAATTTTCTCAGAATTGGCTGGCTCAACCTGGATGCTTAGAATATCAGCCCTTGCCCTCTGCTATTCAGCAGCAGAGTACTGTGCTCCTGTCTGGTGTCACTCATCTCACAGGAGCCTGGTCGATGAAGAACTTATCAAAGCTATGCACAGTGTTACTGGGACTTTACATGAAACTGTGTTGCCATGACAGGTTTCAGAGTAACAGCCGTGTTAGTCTGTATTCGCAAAAAGAAAAGGAGTACTTGTGGCACCTTAGAGACTAACCAATTTATTTGAGCATGAGCTTTCGTGAGCTACAGCTCTCTTCATAGCTCATGAAAGCTCATGCTCAAATAAATTGGTTAGTCTCTAAGGTGCCACAAGTACTCCTCTTCTTTTTGTGTTGCCATGGCTGCCAATACTTAGTAACATAGCAACGCCCCATATTCACCATGAGGGGGCCTCCATCATGCTCCTGGCCAATATCTGTGAGAACAGCAGGTTGCCTCTCTACTCAGACCTCTTCAACCACCTGCCAGTTTGCCTGTTTTCTAGACGCCCTTTATGGAGACTTCTATAAATAATAGTAATTAACTCTAGCAACTTGAACTCCTGAGGAACTGTCCCTTGACAAAGGCTACTATGGTCAACACACAAGGCTGTCTGTGCTTTTGCTGCCTGTGAGTAGACAGTACTGTATAGTTAAATAATTTTTTTACAAGAATATGTGGGTCTCTGATAACTTTTTAAAACAAACATGTCTGAAAGATAACAACCAATTCTTGTGCACTAATGTTGCTGATCTATTAGGGCAGGTTTGTTTACTCTTGTGCACACCTTATGATTACATTTTAAAGATGTGAATCCAATACTGTGCTTTTAGGTTAAGTTTTTGATGGTCTTCTTCAGGTTCCCTAGAAGATCCAGATTATCTCTGGAATGCTCTGGATTGACAGACAGGATTGAGCTTTCTTCCTGCCCAAGATACCAAATCATAGAACTAGGGAGAAGATAGAGAATGCTAGAGAAAGGGGTTGTATGTTGAATCAAATGATCTTGGTGGTGGACACATTAGAGAGAGAGAGATTGTATCAAGGCACACACATTCTCAGGCACTTTAACAAACTGCCAACATAAATCAGACCACAGGACCACCAGTGGTAGAAAGTCCACTAGAGGGAGGCTGCAGTGGCACAAGGTGGTCACAACTTCCTTTCTCTCAGGGACTTACAAAGAGCTAGAGCTCACAAAAAGTGAGCAGCCCAGACTAGGGAGCTGGGCATGGCCAGGGAATCTAGAAGATGCATGATTTAGAGCATCCCTACACCTGGCTTGGCCTGCATGCTTCCTACAGAGCCCATACCAGAAATGAAATGGAAGCCATGTCTTTAATGAAGGATGCTAACATGTCAATAGGAACTATAGCAGGAGTCATATTTTAGTTATCCAGGCATAAAAATAGTGTGGTGTTTAATACAGAAAATTTGTTTCCTCTTGCTCAGATAAATCAAATGGGTTATGGATTATACTCAAACTTAAATAAATAAAAACAGACAATTTCGGATTGAGTCCACGCATGGAAAGATATAGTCTAAAAATGAATTATTAGGAAAGTTATGAATGGTAGAATCCAGGGGTTTTGACTTACCAGCTCAATATTTACAGTATGATCAATAACAATAAGGTAACAAAAAGAGGGGTTGTTTTACCAGTTTTGAGGGGTTGGGGAAGAGGCATTGATAACAGGCATATAATACAGGCTTATTGGGCCTTGAGCTAAATGGTCTTATGCTACTTCTTTTTGAGTCCAAATACGCTGAATCAATATATGATATTCATGACACAAAGCAATTTTTCAGTGCATCTTCAGTGAAATGGGAAGTTCTATTCCTTAGCAAGCACAGACAAATGCAGTCAGTTTGTAGACAAATGTGCTCTCATACACTCAGTTGATGTGACTGTGATCATTGTCATTATATTCAGAATTGACTGAGACGAGCTGTGCACCAGTTGGGAGCTGAAGTTAATAACAGGAGATGTATAACAGTAATAGCCTACGTTGTTGCTGGTGAACTTTATTTCAGCTGTAAGTTTGGCAAAGAGCTGTAGCTCTGTTTTACTCAATGTGTACTTTTGTAGAAAAATCCAAACTTGATATTTTCATTTGGCCTGTGGTTTTCTCTAGATAGTTTGGAGAACAATTTGCCCCTCGACCTAGTCCATACTTGTATATGTAGGGTGGAACAGCATATTTTTATAGAGGTTTTACTGTATCTTAGAAACATCCAGAGCTGTACAATCTACTTTCTATTTTAGCTCTAGTAATAAAAGAACAAGAGCTAGAACTGACATTTGCACCTGCTTTGATAAAGGACTACACTGAACCCTTAACATCAGCAGTCCTGAGCATCTGATGCTAACCTGTAACTATATTTGGACTCTCATTTACTGCAGACACGAAGGGGTTAACAGTCTTCCTTTACTAGGAGGCTGAGAGACCACTAATAGATTCAGCTTCTTATTTGTCCTAAAGGCTGCCACAGTTCAACACGATTAGGATCCTGTCCACTTATGCTATAACTGCATCATAAGGAGGACTGTAGAAGGCAACGCATGTGTTCTCAGAGTACAGAAAGACTGGTGCTACAGGAGGACATTTCTGTCTGATAGAATACAGGTGTCCCTGCACCAGTCTGCAGGCTAGTCTTGCTCTAATACTAATTTTAAAAAAAAATCTAATACCTTAGATTTGCAATGTGAAAATGAATTATTTTCCTCGTTGTTCTTGGGCAGGTCTTTGGATGCAGTGGCTGATGCTGTATGCCCTTTTTTTATTATTACATTTTAACTAACTTTATAGCCCATTTTGTTTGTTTTCAAATAACTTTATTTTCTTTCTTTTTTTCCATCAATTACTAGGTTTGTTTCTCTTTCCATAAGACGGAGGAGTCAGGAGACTGATCCCGCTCAATGGTGTATAATTTAGTATTATGTGCACTAGGTTTATGAGGTGGGAGTCTGATAAAACATAGTATTTGAACACTAACCATTTATTAGCTCTAAGGAACAGATTTATGACTTGACAACGAGACAATAACTCTGTTTTCCGATCAGCCAAAGAGGTCTACTTTGAGTTCAAAATACAGAGTAACGTACCCTTTCACAAATAATTTTGTTTACTGATGTGACTAGATTTTAATAATAAACTTGATATATATGTAAATTTATTTTAATTTAATTTCATCTACAGAGCCCTCCTAAAATGAGACTTTGTAGGTTGTTTTGTGTCTGATTTATAGATTTCTGCATTCTATTCCCAGATTGATTTCAAGGCTATAATTCTATCAGGATTTTCTACTGATGTCAAAAACACCACCACCACAGATAGTGTTTTATAACTAGCATCACAAGAGAAACTAAATTACAGCCCTTCTATTCCGTATTGCTATATGTCCTTTGTTTATAATCTCTCTCTTTCTTTCTGTATATACCTGGTACTTCAGTTTCATGGAAAAAAATCAACTCCAGAATCAATCAGGTTAGCATGATATCTGTTTTCGTCCCTTACTTCAACCTCTGTGTAAAACAGTAAAGGGCCAAAGTCTGTACTGAAATACATACATACAGCTTCTATTAAAGCCGATGGGAATTGAGTGCATGGATCAGAGTGGAATTTTCACATCTAAGCCTTTATACACCAGCCACTGTTATGTGCATTATTATGCCCTGATTCTGCAAACATGCACAGTGAATTCAATGGGAATATTCACATGCATATACCTATTTATGAGTAGGGCTCTGTGTCTGTCACAGAGATCGTGGAAGTCATGGATTCCATGACTTTCCACTACCTCTGTGACTTCTGCAGCAGCCAGTGTGGCTGACTCCAGGGCCGCCCAAGCAACTGGCCCAGGTGGCCCCAGGGACAGCCACACCAGCTGCTGCCAGAATGGCTCTGCAGCCAGGTGCTGCTGGAGTGGCCCCGAGGCAGCATTCCGGGGGTGGCCAGAGCAGCGGCATGGGGCAGTCCCGGGCAGTTGGCCCTGGGGACTGCCCAAGCAGTGGCCTGTGCAGTTGGCCCTGGGGTCTATCTGAGTAGCAATCCTGGGGGCGATGGGAGCACCGGTGGGTGGGCGGCCCCAGGGTCAGCTGGAGCAGCCGCTGCTCAGTGGCCCCCAGCAGTTGGTGACACTGGCCACCAGTCCCTGCCCCAGAGCAGGGGTCCCCTTGCCCCCCCAAAGTGGAGCCCGCCCCCTCCCCTGGCCCCCAAGAACAGTACCACCACGTCCCACCCGCCAGCTAAGATTTAGTCAGGGGTATATAGTAAAAGCCATGCACAGGTCATGGCCCGTGAATTTTTGTTTATTGCCCATGACTTTTACTAAAAATACTCATGACTAAATTGTAGCCTTACTTATGGTCATGTATACCCAGTCATGTATACTCAGTCCCTTAATTTTTTTTGTTTATGAATGCACCTTCCAGGAAATGCTATTATTTAACCTAATCTGACACGGGTTTAAGCATCTTCTCCTCTTTATCTCAAGTCATCAGGAAACTGGTTTCTCTTTTAAAAATATTTGTTTTCAATAGTTTTTCTATACCAAAGACTTTATACAAAAACAACACCCTCCCTTCTCTTTCCTTGCCATATTCGCAATACCTCCTCTCCCAACTCAATCCTACCCTTTCACCTCCTTCCACTGTAGCCTTGGGTAGCAGTCACATGGAAAAACAGCTGGGGGAAGGAGAGATTTTGCCAGTTCAGTGTTGTGTTAAACATTTTTGCATGTGAATTGCCTTTTTCAAGGTTAGCTCTGGAAGTCTAGGAGCTAAGAATTTCTAACATGTGCTTTTGTGATGGCCACCATCTTGGTCAACACCCAAGTACTGGAATCAGGGACCTTCTGAGGTGAAAGCAGGAATCTTAACAACTTGAGCTAAATAGCCAGGAACTCTAGCTGAGAGCTGTAACAGACTCCCACCCTCTGTGGACCAGGCGCAGAGAGTGCCATAGATTATTTTCTCAAGAGGTTATAACAGTTCTTTTATGATGTTTGAGTAGTTTCTGCCCCAAGAACTCAGTCCCTCACGCTACATTCCTGAACATTCTTTTAATAAGCTAAAATCAAATACAAACATCACATTGTCTTTCATTATTCCACATAAAACAAAAAGACACTGATCTCATAGTGAGGTCCCAGCCATACCAATATAATTCTAGGAGATCACACATACACAGATGTAAGCAGCTGTAATTTGCACCCAGCTCTAACAAAATATATGCACTGCATATAGTCCAAATTTAACCCCTTCTTGGGGTCTGGCTTTAATGATAAACCACCACAAAACAAATCTCAACCTCAGCTTGCTCCCCAAGTTTGGCTGTCCCTAGGTTTTCCCTGCAGGACATCTCTGTTCTAGCCTCTCTCTCTCTAACAGAGAAGCTCTAAACCCTTTTTATATCTCTGGCTGGAGTTAACAACATTCATCTGTCACTATGACTCCACAGTATTTATCCTGCATCTTTATGCAGGGTTCAAGCACCTGTCATTGGGATGATTCAAAAGGGGAGCCCTCATTCCTGTACAAGGTCCTAGAGTCTGCCAGTCTGTTATAACTAGCATAAACAGCCAGACTCTGTTGTTTAAAGTCCTCAGAATAATAATGATGCACCTAGTTCTAAGTATAAGTCTTCTCGAAACTTGCAGGGTGGGATTTTCTGAAGCCCTCATCATTGGCCTAATTCTGCTCCCACTGAAATCAATGGTAAAACTACTATTGACTTCAGTGGGACCTGAGTGAGGCCAACACTGAGTTCTTTTGAAAATCCCACCCTTAGACTCCTGGCTCAATCAAAAAAAGTGGATCAAAAAAAAAAAAAAGAGTGTTTACCCATACAAAAACTGACTCTTCAATGAGCCAAGAAAAAATGGATAAAAGGAATCAAATGCTTCTACGAGAATAAGACCTTTTTATCTCTCAGATTTGATTAAAGTAGGTAAGAATAACAAATAAACAAGAATAATACATATTGTTATTAAAAACATTTTTTAAAGTCTTACCTGTTTGGAATAATTCCTGCTTTTACCATCTGTTCTGCCTGATCTAAATCTCTTGGGAAACCATGTAGCACCCAACCGTCAGTCATGCAGTCTAATCTGTTGAGACGATCTGTCAGTAACTTTAAAATGATGTTGTCTGGGACTGGAGAGGATTTGAAAAAAAAACAAAAAACCACCGCTTATTTTGTTTGTCAAATTTCAGCACTAAGCAGACAGCAGAATGCTTCTTGTTAGCTATGAAGTGAACTTGGATACAAAAAAGTTATTAATGTTTGAAAGCTGTAAGCTTTTTGAGTAGGGACTATCATTTACTGTGTATGTACAATGCCACAGTGGGGCTTCAAACTTGTTGACGCCTTCAGGACAATCACAATATAAATAATAAATACTGCCTACATAAGCATACAGAGTAATTTTTCTCATAAACAGTTATCTATGTATATCTACATTATCCATATTTTAACTCTCAATTGTGTGACATGACTACATAAAGACCTACACAGGCAATGATGTAAATTGGATTAAATACCTACTTTGTGGAGGAAAAACAAACAAACGGTATTTGAACATATTTAACATAGCAGTTCATAGTGGCTCCTCTCCAGCAGTGCCTAGTGTATATTCTGGCCTTAAGCTTTCCTGTAAAAATAATAATTATTTTCTAGTCTTTGACTGAGAGATAAATTTCCAAATGTGAAACAATTGTAAACTGTTGCAGTGTTGTCTTCCTTAGCTTGCAGACAGAATTCTAGCACCTCTGTTGCTGTTTCTGTTTACAAGGCTCTGATTGGTTTCACAACTGCTATTTAGAACCAAGTAAACCTTTGTTTTAATTTTATAGGATAGAGGAGAATGGAGGGATGGCTCAGTTTTCACTATAGCCTTCATAATCTAAACTACTTCAATCAAGATACTCCATTATCATTGTTTATTCCTACTGATTTATTGAAGAATTAAATTAGTGGACTGAACAAGGACTATTGCCAAACTTCCAAGGGCTGATCTGATGTATTAGGTTTAGAAGCAAATACTCAACTAGCCCCATGAAAGTGGTTAGGGAGCATGATCAGAAAGACCTACTAGGAGTCCTTACAGGGGCAAACATCTAAAACAATTTTTAAAAAGCAGAGACAGTGCCTCCTCTTGTATTTGCACAGTATCTATTACATTAGGGGTCCTATCAGAAACAAAGAAGAATAATGGATTGCCACATAAATCCATAATAAGGAATGTCGACATTTTATTATTCATCCTGCCATAGCATTTGCATACAATAGTACAGTGGAAAGTTTTCATACCAAAGTATGTGTTTCAGATCTGTAATGCTGGGACTCACCTTTGCAGCAAATAGACAGGTGCACACATGTATTTCAGTTGGGTATGTTACCATTGACATGATACTATCACAAGTGCTGTGTATTGCAGGACACACTGTATAGTCCATGTTTCTAGCAATTTTTAAAGAATGGACTCTCCATTGCATCCCCCACTTTCTATTCCTGAAACTTCAACATCATCGACAAGGGAAAAATCCCTTCAGTCCCAGTTGTTGGGGAGTCTTGTTTCTATTGACTCCTGTAAATCTATGACAGCTGCCACTCCATTTCCAGCACCAGTACATGCTTATTCTCTCATTTTTCAGAGCCTTTAACCCTCAGCCATGAAATTCACCACTTCTCCTTTTGGAATTGAATCACTGAGTTTACAGAATTGCTCTCAGGCTTCAATGTGCCAGCAAAAATGAAAGAAAACCATAGGGAATTAATTAGAAAACTGATTAGTGTATTAATTGAGGATACCCACTTCACACTAACAAGTTAAGGATAGTACTCTTCTCTAAAAAGCATCTGCTAAACGAAAACTGCAATGGAATATAATCTTTTCCAGTCACCTGATCCCATGTGAAGTGACAAAATCACAAGAGGTACTTCTGTAAAATGCCAGCATGAAGAAAGAAGCAGCCATATTGTCAGACTGATGATATATATATATATAACAAGAGGAAGATCAGAGCTACATCCAGAGACAGAAGGAACAGGAGATCCCCCACTGGTTGGCTATTTTGTGGGGAGGGAATAAAGGTGAATTCTTTATTTTTTCCAGGAGTTTCACAGATTAACACAAAACTGAAAAAGCCCAGGACAAAAATTAAGAAATCAACTAAAGAGAAGCTGTGGAAATTTCCTCCTGTTCCCTTCATCTCCGGTTTGAGGACTGGACTTTCTGTCTTGATATTCATGATGCCTGCAATAATCATCTTCAGAACAGTTTACATAGATGCCCAATTCATATCAATGGAAATTTTTAAAGATTCCTTAAAATGTTTCACCACTACTTCATAAAGGAATTAAGTGATACTGTATTGACTGTTCACTGGAGCCCCATTACTGATGTAGAATACCCTTTCATGCAGGATTCCAGAGGCAGCAGCTGGCAAGAGCTCTTGCTGGCTCCAATAAGGTGAAACAGGGAAATAGAGGGAGCAGCATAAGGCCCTGAAGATGATACAGAGGAAGAGGCTGGTACACAATATCCCCTCCAGCAGATCTCAGGGATCCTCAGATTTAAGGTGCCAAGTCTTTGCTTCTTGCATAATGGGAGGGAAACCCCCCAAACCCTAAAACAAAAAAGTCAAAAGAAACTGTGAAGGGAACATTGTGGAATTATTCCTGACCCTGGCTCCCTTCCGCAAGTCTTTAGTTTGAGTGAGTGATCAGATTCCAATTCTTAGGTGACGGTTTCTTCTGGCCAGAGTGTAGCAGCCATAAGATAAAAAGGAAAAATTCTACTGTACGGTGAACCAACAATTCATCCGTTAATGGTGTGACTCCTGTGCAATGTACTAGACATATCTGCAATGCTGAATATATCAAGTATATCATGAAATGCTGCTAATTTCAATGCCGTGTCACTAGATAACAGCAACACAAATGGATAGCCATGCATCACTTTATATATTCGGTACAGTACATGTGTACATAAACACACACCAGTGTATATGTTTACATGTTTTCTTGTGTTTCTAAGTTTGATGGTGAGAAATGAAGCATAAACAAGTCAGACAGCAGGCTCTGATTAGAAAACATAACTATCACTTCTATACAGTAGGGGAAGATAGCTTGTAGGCTGTTCAATGGCGTTACAAAGTACATCAGTCACCCTTGAACAGAAATAGTCACAGTTAAAGCAGCTGCTTTAAAACTGTAACATCCTTGGCAGACCAAAAAAAAAATAAATAAATAAATAAAAGGGGGAAAAGAAATCCATATTATTCTTACTTCCTTGTGGTACAAACAGAGTAGTACATAATGAAGAACTGTGGGGTATGGAATTCCTTTTCATTCATGTGGAACTCCCTAGTGACTGCGAGGGAAATTACTAACCTGTAATTGGAGTGATACACAGTCTCTAGATAACTAGCCTTGGATCCACTGGCCTCAAGCGTACGACCAAGAGTGCTTGCTAGCAAAGTAGAATTTAGAGCCATTCTGATGAGGCAGTCAATCTACATGCTTTAGGGGGATTATGAAGCACATGAGCTTTGAATAATCTTTTTTTTTTTTCCCAACCTAAACTTGTGTGAGTTTCCAACTCTGTCTCTGAGAGTTGGGCGAATGAAGCTCTAGAGAGGTTTCTTATCTTTACAGAAGTCCAAATATAAGAGACTTTTAGAGATTTCCACTTGTGGAGATTGTTAGCCAAGAAGGATATCCCTATTAAGTATTGTGGAAACATATCCCCATTAGCTAGTGAGATCAAGACACAGAAATGAAGTTCAGCCACTAGCACAGAGTCCGCAAGGCAGCAGAACCACAATGATGTCTCTACATTGGGACAGGGGTAAGTAGCTGTGGACAAGGAACCAACGGTGCTCCATAATCTGTATACATGGCAGAGCTCGGCTCCAGACCAGCCCCATACAGAAGTGCAAAGAAAGAATAGAGGAATATCCCTAATATCTTCCAACAAAGCATATGTAGAAGATCTCCAGCAATGGCTGGAAGTTGAAGCTAGACAAATTTAGACTGGAAATAAAGCATACATTTTTAAGAGACAGAGTATTTAACCACTGAAACAACTTACTAAGGGTCATGGTGGATTCTCCATCACTGACCATTTTAAAATCAAAATTAGAATTTTTTTTTCTAAAAGATCTGCTCTAGGAATTATTTGGAGGAAGTTCTATGGAGTGTTACACAGGAGGTCACACTAGATGATCACAGTGGTCCCTTCTGGCCTTGGAATGTATGAATACGGTGATATGTACGATAAGTACCAATGGGAGTCCCTTGCCTCAGAACCATACATTGCATTATCTGCATTATATTGTGATGTTTAGCTAAGGAAGTATGCTCTTTGCTTTACTGTGCATACCTGCCAAATAAGTATCAATGCTTCATGGCAGATAACTTAGCATGTCTCCATTATCTCACAGTCATTGACACAGTGGACACATGACCTGTGTCATACAGCTGAACTCCTTGAATTAGACACGAAGATTGAATCAGCCTCCTGACCTAATAGATGATCCAATCAATTGAAGGATGAGGCACATTGGCAGGGTGGTGTGGGTAAGTGTGAACTGCTGCTCTTTGTGCTGTAACCATTCTCTGAATAACAAGAGAACTTCAGTCTCTAGGACAGTCAATCAGCACTTTTCATGAGTACTAGTTTTCAGACATTAGAGTACAGTGCAAACACACATGATCAGAAGATAATGTAGAACGTTTAATGAACATACACTTGCAGCAGTCTGCTGTAAAATAGCCAAAACAGTAGGAAAAGTTGATGGGTATTCAAGGGAAGTCATGAACCTGTCATTCATCCCAAAGGACTGCAAACTTTCCCACAAAGTACCCACTGATGAAACTCATGGGATTGTGGCCTATAAGCTTGCGCCCGTCACAAAAAACCTCTAGAAACAATAAGAGAACAGAAATGTTGATCAGTTAAATTTTTTTTATCTTTATTGGCTGCTACAGGACACAGGATAGCAAAGAAGTGGTACATTAAGGGCAGAGGCTCTGAGGTTCAGTAGAGGCTGTGTAAGTGAAGTTGTGGTGGAAGGTTTCTCTCATGAAGACCTAAAAAGGAGCTGTGCAATCAAGCATTTCTCATGCACACCAGGAAGGAAGGAAATATATTACTTGGGAGGCTACAATGTACTACGCCCCTCTATGCATGCAAGTTCCAGTGCTTTCTCGGAGATACAGTAAACTTTATTAAATCACCTTGTCAGTCAGCTCCAGAGTGAAATACTAGAGCAGTGGTTCTCAACCCGCGGCCCAGCTAGGGGCAGTTGGGCTGCCCAGTGCAGCGGGGTCTGGGGTTGGGGCTGTTGGCCAGTCCTGCACAGTGCGCGTCTGGGGCTGCCGGCGAGCCCTGCACGGCAGGGATCCAGGGCTGCCCTGCCACCCGGCCCCATGCAGTGGGGTCCAGCAGATTGGAGCTGTCATCCAGCCCCACAGAGCAGGGTCCAGGGTCCCTGCCACCCGGCCCCCCACCTGGCCCCATTCTGTGGAGGGGACTCTGGGCAGGAGGTGCTGGGTATAGAGGTCTACAAGATTCGGGGGGTTGGGATGGGGACACTGTGGTTCTCAACCTGTGGCCAGGTAACACATTGTGGGCCGCATATGTGGTCCCCACTGATAAACAGGTTGAGACCCACTGCACTAGAGGGTGCGGATAAGCCAGGACTCTGGATCCACAAAGGATACTTTTGTAGAACTGATAAAATGCACATGTTCCAAGCTGAACACCTCATATTTCAAATAATACCTTCCCAATATCTTTTCCTTTAAAACACAATGTTGAAAGACATTGACTCACTTCTCCAAACCTATAAATCCTTGATTTCAAGTACAGCACAAATGCATTTGCAGGAACGTGTCCTGTCAGTTTTGTGCAGCAGCAGAAAGTTTAAAGTCCCTTTGATAATACTGTCCATATAGCCTTTATCATTTCCTTAGACAGAGATTTTTCAGCTAGGTCTAAGTCTTTCACTGTTAATTCAGATGCCTGAGGCCTGATCTCAATGTTTGACAGTTAACATCTTGCCCTGAGTATAAACCACTGCCAAGGGCTACTTCCCTGGATTGTCCTGTCAACCATAAATTTAGCAAAGAGTGAGATATGAATATCCTATTGTTCCAAGAGCATCAGATTACCCACACTGGATAATTTTATTTGGTTCTTCAGTTTTCTCACTGGCCTCAGGGTTGTTAGAGTTCATATTCATTTGGGTTTTTTTAATGTGCTAAAGAGAGATTTAAACAGTGATTTACTGTGGTCACTGTGGCGTAGGCTGACCAATACCTTCATTCAGCCTTGCCAATGCACCAGATTTGTGATGACAGAAGGATTTTCTTACCATATATTATGCACTGTGTTTCACCTAATGAAATACATACAAATAAATATAATTCTTCAGGTAAATGGTAAATCAGTGCAAAAAGGAATAGCTATGGGAGTGAGGGATGATTTTTGTCCACATGCACAGAGTTGATTGTAGAAGGAATTTCCTCCCCACACTATTATTGGCAGGAGCCTTGGGGAGTTTTCACCTTCTCCTGGAACATTGAGCAGGAACACATGGTTGAGTAACATATGTTCAGTTCCCTGCACTTGCAGGGGGCATGGGGCTTCAGACATCACTGAACAGCAGTCATCTAGTCTTCTGTTCCTTTGAATGTGAATTTATTAATTCAGACGCTCATATATAGCCTACCTCGACTTCCAGGGTATGTGCATGGACTCAGATATGACTCTCTAGGAAACTCGAGACACTTTGAAGATGACTTCCAAAACTACATGCAGTATAAAAGCCACAATATATTGCAAAGAGGTTTATATAAATGAGGCTTTCCATTGTACACTGAGCTTTGGACTTTTCAAGTGACAGCTAACATGTAGTATGGTGATAGCGAAGCAACCATTAATTCCTTAACACAGAAGCTGCATTTATGGTTTTGAGCCTCCTCAATTGGTGCTTTCATAAGCTCCTCACTGATATTACAAGAAATCATGACTACTGTAGATGCCTATGATAGTAATAAACAGAACAGAGATCACATTAGGCAAGGATTTTTTTCGATGCTGTTGTTTGTTATTTATTGCCACCTGCTGGTAAAATGAGATTACTGACACACAAGGTAATCACTCCAGACAAGGTATGGGAAAAGGCAAGTTAAATTATGAAATGGAGACGACCCTGTATAGAAGTTTCAATTATGCATTTCTGCAGAATCTCATCAGGTGAAGGCTGGAACAAGAAAACACGACTTGCTATAGAGCAGACTCTTATTTGTCCATAACTGCAACCGACAATAGAGTTCCACAGTATTATATGTTTCAGAGTAACAGCCGTGTTAGTCTGTATTCGCAAAAAGAAAAGGAGTACTTGTGGCACCTTAGAGACTAACCAATTTATTTGAGCATAAGCTTTCAGGAGCTACAGCTCACTTCATCGGATGCATACTGTGGAAAGTGTAGAAGATCTTTTTATATACACACAAAGCATGAAAAAATACCTCCTCCCACCTCCTGCTAATAGCTTATCTAAAGTGATCACTCTCCTTACAATGTGTATGATAATCAAGTTGGGCTATTTCCAGCACAAATCCAGGTTTTCTCACTCCCCTCCCCCCCCACACACAAACCCACTCTCCTGCTGGTAATAGCTTATCTAAAGTGACCACTCTCCTTGCAATGTGTATGATAATCAAGGTGGGCCATTTCCAGTATTATATGCCAATCAACAGCATAGAATTTTGGCTAATTTACAGAGACTGTCGAAGATACTTCTCAGTTGCTCTGTTAACCTCCTTTAAGTGCAGAGATTTAGCTACCAGGGGATTCTAGAAGCATTTCTATTTATTCATTCTGAAACCACTTTTAATCTGGTTAAGAGAAAATTTAATAAATAATAACCAGTATTTATGTAGCATTTTCAAAGCACTGCGCAATATTAACAAAATAAAAAACAAAACCAAAAAACACTCTTACTGTATTCTCATATTCACTATCCCCAGCTATGCTGATGTAGGACTTGTCATCAGAATTAGGATACTTATTTTTATGTAATAAAGTAAAATATAATAATCCAAGTATTTCCATTCTACAGTCTCAACTTTTTACCTCTTGGGACAAATGAGAAGCTTTTCGATTCCTAAGGTTTTACAGAGATAATATGGTATAACTTTGGGCTTTGATTTTTGTTTTTTTTAATAGAAAGCAGCTATATTAGAGTTGAAGTGAAAATATTTGTAAAAGACATTTAAGAACTTAAATCATTAATACAACATGTGTAGAATTAAAAATTACAAGACATATTTTTAAATGAAAGGAGTTGACCATTCTTTTTCTCAGCTGCAAAGCGTGAGTTTTGGGAGTCTTTGTTTGCCCCATTACACGTTATGATATTCTTCACGCTTAAAGAACTAAGAAAGACAGCTCCCTATACCGATGTAGCTATTAGTGATATCCTTAGTTATAGCAGGAGAAACAGAGAAGTCCAAACTCAAAGGCTGGTACATAAAAAGCTACTTAGTTTCTCTTCTAAAATATTATTTGAATTTTTCCAGTCCATGGTGAGCTGGGAACCAGAGCTCCTCGGGTCTAATCCAGGTTCTGCCACTGACTTGCTACGTGGCTTTAAAGGGAGTTACTCAAGCTTTCTGCCTCGGTTTCACCATCTGCGAAATGGAGATACTACTTACTTCCCTACCTCACAGTGATGCGTCTAATCTGACAAGTGACTCTGTAAAAATGGCATCAGTTTACTCTACATCTCTGCTCTCCACATGTATTCAGAGTTCTATCTGCTAATGTTAGGGACAAAAATACATTTGTACTACTACTGCAGAGCCAATATGGCTACAGGACAGCAAATAGAATTCTCTGTCAGCTCATGTTGAATTACTGGAATTGTGCAACCGAAGACACAGATTCTTCCCTCATTTACACCTGTGCATTTTTACTGAAGATCATAGGGTTTGTGACTGAAGGAAGAATTTGGCCTGCAGAATCTTTCCTACTGCTGCCGATGTGCAGGAAGGAAAGCACCTAGGCCAGCACTTGCAAAAAATATCTTTGACTTCTAAACTGAACAAGCTTGATAAGGGGTCATTAAGGCAATAAATCTGGAACCCCACCAGGCCATTTTTCCTGTCACTTGGAGAACAGAACAGCTTGTTCATGTTAATACAATGCTTTGAAAATATACAGCGTTATGTAAGAGCTAAGTATGTTTTTTAAACCTCTTAAAAAAAAAAAAGCAGCATTTCAGTTTCGCATTAAGGCCTGATTCTATATACATGGCTCCTAATGAAACGTACCCACAAGGATGAAACATACCCACAGAATTTAATTTTTAGTATTTACAGAATAAAAAAGGTGGCTGCCAAAATGTGATACGCTTTCCCCTTCATAGGTATCTTATAAATTGATGTGATTACTTAACCCCACTGGGAAAATAAAATTTGTTATTAAAAACAAAAACAAAACAGAAACCAAGTTAGCAGTCTAGTGCTCATGAGCCACTGGTTTAGTCAGCTGGGCAGGATGGAGAGTAGTGGGAAGGGAAAGAAGATATTTGTCAGCTTCCCAAGAATTCTTGTAAACAAGAAGGAGTCAAATAAATTTTAAATGATTAACACGTAGCACTTTGCCTCTTCAAAGCTCTTTATGAACACAGGGCTTCGCCCTATGAAGTGCTGAGCACCCTCAGTTCCTACTGACATCAGTCAAGATTTAGGGCACTCAGCACTCTGCAGATTGGGCCCACTGATATCAATGGGAGTTGTGGACACACATCACCTTGTAACATGCGTCCTATCCTGCACCCCTTATTTATGTGAATAATTCCATTAATTTGAATAGAACTTCTCATCTAAGTAAGGGTCATTAATAGATACTACCAAAATACAAGTAATAATTTTAAATAAGGGTTGAGGATCAGGACCTGAGGTCATGATCATACTTTCACTTAAGCCAATGGCAAAACTTTCATTTATGTTAATCAGAGTAGGCCCATTAACTAATTAATGCTCACATCTATCTGCATTGGAAAATACCCTCACTAGTATATATTTCCTCCGATCTGGGGTCCAAGATGGGATCTTCATTTTAACAGGATGGGTCTTTGGGATTTTTATTTCTTTGCCGAGTGATTCTCACCATGGCCCATTTCTGATCTGAATATTTGGTAACAGTATTTGTCAATTTTAGCTGGTCTGTGTTGAGCAGAAATACAGCCAATAGATTCCAGGATATTAAATTAAAAAAAAAGGGGACACTAATTTCTCATCACTGTGACAATTCAAACACATAAGGAAAAAAATAACACCAAAACTCAGACAAACAGAGGGACAACATATAGCCCACGTATGTTGATGTACAGCTCACTAGTCTACAACCTCTCCTTTTCTATTGAAACATTAGCATTTAAAAAGGAAAATATCTATATTTTAAAATGTTATTTTGTTCTTCTGACCACCAATTTTCTACTAGTGGAAAAAAAAGGCTCCTACCTATTTTCCATAAAGAAATCTTTGTAGCAGTCCCAGTGGAAAAGTCAAAAGTTTGACTTGAAAAACGGAGCCACTTCAAAAGCATTGTCAAGCAGAGGTGAAGGGTTCTTAAAAATGTATAAATTTAAGTGTGGTGTGTTAATAAATATCTCTATAACTTTATACCGTCTATTCGTGATATAGATGTGGCGTACAGAAGGTCCAGATGAATGTACAGCCTGGGTATAAATAGAACTTTCATAAAATAGAAAATCAATCTGTTTGGACTGTATGTGTATGTGCGTGCATATGTGAAAAATGAAAGAAAAGTGGAGAGTTTTTTTCAATAATAAAAAGGGAGTTGCACTGCAGGGCCTCTAAACCTTGTGAAAAATTAAACTCGACGGATTCAAACTGTCCTATTTCCACTTCAAAAGAGAAGAGGCACTGAGCTCTTCCCAACTTATCTTCAAACGCCCAGCACCCTAGAAAGTTTCTTTAAAAAAAATAAAGTCTCTAGTTCCCCCAAGCACTGTACCCGTTACTGTAGCTGCTGTCTCTCCCTCTTCTAATTATACCCATGTGAGTCTATTAATCAACTTGTAAATTATTTAGAGAGCCATGCGCTGTCTTCAGCTAGTACAAACACACTGCATGCAAAGACTTGCTGAAAACCAATGGAGCTCCCAAAGGGTCTCTCTCCAATGTTCAGACAGCTTGCAGCTCGCCAGTACAACGCTGTTAAAAACAAGAAATAACACTAAGCTTACCTCCTTAGATATCAAGATTTACTTCTCCTTTCAACTCTCAAGCTCTTTCCAAGTTTTTAACAAAAGAGAAAGCTGTTCTATTGTTAAATCTTTAGCTCACACTTAGTGATGAGAATATTAATTTACTGTCAAAAGGAATGAAGTGCTTCAGGGAGGCTGTGATCACCATTGCCAGGGGACCCCAACTTTCACAGACTGCACCAAAAGCACCCCTTTAAAATCATGCCGATTTAAAAAAAAAGCTACATTTGTATAGCAATACTTTGTATTAGTAATTTCAGAAATTAGGGAATCCCATATTTTATACCCCCACATGTAGAATGCTATTGGGGACTGCTTCAGATATTACTATTTTATAAATAGAAAAGGTAAGGGGAAAAAAAAAGCAACACAGATTGTTTGTGTTTGACTCTAAAAGGCTGCAAATAGTAGGATGTTTTCGATCTTCCACGAATCAGCTATCTTTACTATCTCAATCTTCCCTTTTGGTGGAAAAGCCATTATCCAAACAAACAGTGCTTTTCCCAGCTGAAAAGAAGCATCTAGTTTTTTACATTTTGGTGCTTGCTTTGCATGGTTCTGTTTAATTTTTTCTGGGCTCGGCTTATTGCAGTATTCCAAACAGGTATATGAATTAGCAGTGATTCTTCCATCCCATCTCTCTGATAAACACATGCAAATGTTTGAAAGGTAAAGAATGACACATGAATTCCTTCTCATGTGAAGATTAACCTTGGTGTTCTCGTGATAACCTCACATCCCAGGAAGTTATTGCTTTTATTTTTGTTAATAAAACCACACTCCTCACATACCGAACAGGAAGGATTTCAACTGAAAAATCTGATACACGTTTTTGAAGTTTTAATGTCCTCCCAAGGTATCATATTCTGACAGGCATCTGAAAAATGGTGAACATATATGCTGCAAAAGCAGCATCACTGTGCACCTGTACTCTGGCAGAGATCTGCTCCATGTGCAATCTAGCCCTACTATTACTAATAATAATCTAGGGAGTAGGTGGTAGCTGTTCATAAAGGTCAAGAGTGTACATGAATGGTCCCTATGCATGTAGATTCCTTGACTATGTCCCAAAAGGATGTAGGAGAGAGGTGGTCTGCAAAACAGCCTCTCCATAATATTTTGGAGGGAATCAAATAGATTGGATTAATGTGGGCCTTGTGTTGTTGTTGACTATGGGCTTTCTGGCATGAGCCAATGCACAGAGCAAGCAAAAAACGTGCAAAGAGTGAGAATGGTCAGCATTACCATACCACTAACATCCAGTAACACTGTTAACTAAAAGCGGGAATGGAGAATTAGACTCACTGGATTTAGCTCCAGAAAACTGGGATCAAACTCTAATACTGTCACTTTTCACATACAGTCAAGAGTAAATTTAGCAATAATTCATGTTTAACACTTGGTGAAAACACAAGATCAAAGAACCCCTAAGGAATAGTCAGTGCATTTCAGACTGGTTATCCAAAGGATCACTCTATGGACATGACAGACAGAAAGAATTTGGATGCTGAACTTTTGAGTGAAAATACATTTTTTAATTATCCAATGGGCACAAAGTGTAGGATAAGTGTCCTGGGAAATTAAAAATTCATGGACTCAAGGACATTTATGCTGCCTTCATTAAGCCAAATCAATCACCATGAACAACATGGATGAGGCTGATAAAGCAAGGAGTTGGAACTTCAGGAGAGTGTGACTGTAAGCAAATGCACAGAATAGAAATGTACAGAGTTTGTTAGTGGCTTGAATAATAGAATTGTTTGAATATAAGATTGGGGTCCTCTTGTAGTACATGTAATCTATGTAAAGGACAATCACAGGGAAAACATCCCCCGGCAATACCAAGAATAATTGTGATTGTTTTTAAATCTTTAAAAGCTAACAGAGTAGCTGTGCTTATCTACCAGAACTTAAGAACTGGTATGAACCCAGATAAACGCCACTATATTGCTGGAAAGGAGAGTATCAAGATCCTTCTGGTAGCACATAACTATATGATTTAGGGCTCAAATTTACCACGTGATGCATAGAGTGTCTCACCCCCACTCTGACCCCTTTACATCAGTAAAAAGGCTGGAGCAACGCAAAGGGGCTCAAAAAGGCCTGTGAGAGAATTCCTCTGGCACAGGAAGTGAAGAAGACAGCTACAGGCTGTCATCTGAGGACACTTTCGCAAGGTCTGACATAAAGGGGTTTGCCAGGGTGGGTCTGGAGGTGGGTGTTGGGGATGAAGCTACAGCACCTACAACTGTGAAGATTCTGTGCAGTGTTGCTGTCCATAGGCAGCCAGGGACAGGCTGCCATAACATAAACAGCCCCACAGCACTGTCTAGGGCATGTCTACCCTGCCCCTCAGTTCAGACTGTGAATAGCAGTGTGCACTAAAGTGCTGCACAGTAACTCCCCAGTGTGGATGCTATGGGCACACTTCAAGTTCCAGACTTTGCACTATGCCCAGCTTTGCCACTGGACTGCAGAGTGACCTTAGGCAATTCACATCATCTCCCTACATCTCCGGTTCCCCATCTGCAAAATACAGATAATGCTACTTACGGCCTTTGTAAAGTTCAGACTATGAAACAGTTTCCCAAGGGAAGTGGTGGAAGCTCTATTGGACAAAGTACTCAAGGATTGTACTATAGTAGAACAATCTTGAATAGGCAGGAGGAGAAATGATGCCTTAACAGGGCTATTCCACTTCTAGACTCTGTGATAAAACTATTACATTTAGATCTTAGTACTACTGCTTGTTACTGGCTTCCTTAAGCATTTTCATTATGTTTTTATGCTCTGTGGCTGGGCTAGTTGTTAATTTATTGGCATATGCCAAACTGTCATACATTGCTGCAGCGTTTATGTGTTGGGGTCAGATTTTTAAAAGCTGACCTCCAGTTTCACGCCCATAATTTGAAAGTACAATATTGTGGGTACAGTTAATGTCAGACATTGAAATGTCTCATTTATGGGCACAATGTGGTACTTCAGTATCTAACTGACATTAACTGTGCAATTACTTATGCCCACAAAAAGAGTTGCCGGGTTCAGGCCAGTCTTAAAACTTGGCTTTATATGAGAGTTTCAGAGAAGTCACATGATGTTAAGACTATTATGATTCTGAGAGATAATAACTTGGGGGTTAGGTTTCACAGGGGCTATGTTTGGTTCCCCCGTAGTGGCTGATGTCATTTATGAGTCATTGCTTGGAAGGAGGAATAGGGCCCCTTTGTCTATACCCTGTGGGGTTTGTTGGCTCAGAGGGCTAGGGATGCCATGAAAAGGTCAGTCAAATATTAATTGCCTTTCACATTTTAAATATTGCCAGTTGCTGGCTAATTAAGTAATCAGTTGACATGTGACCCCGAGACCAAATTCGGTCAAGTATTATCTATGTTTCTCTCCTGTTTTAACCTGCTTGCATTTTTGCACCATTCTAAATGGAATTCTTTGCCATCTTCTCTCCTCAGTATGCTATGCTCTTTCATTTTCTCAAGGCCTTTGTGAGGGCACTAATGAATTCTTGTTAGTGTTTACTAATGTATATTCATTCTTTGTTATCCCTTGGAGAGGAGGATTAGTGAAATCACAGAACTTATTATTCCTGATACTGCTATATAATATTTATTGCTATTCAGTCCTTAATTCTGTAGTATGTCCCACCACAAACAAAAACAAACAAACAGTGTATATATAAGCAAAAACTATGGGAAAAATTTTTAGCACAGTGCACAGGAATAGTCATGGCTCACATAAGAATTGGACAGCTGCATTATTGCATGTTACAATAAAAATACGTTCACATAAATTTGAAATAATTCCTAATTTTCTGGGGAAGTTATAATTCCAATTTCATTTTGCTGAAGTGAAAGCAGCTCACTTGGACTAAGGAAGGATGTATTTTTTGGACTGGCTAGGATATTAATAGCCTTCCAATTATTTTAACATATTGGAAATGCTCCCAACATCTTTGTTAAAGAAACCTTAATCATTAAGGAGAAGTTTGTAAAATACACTTGAAGCATTCATGGTAAAGCTCTTAAAGGACTTTCCTATAAGGATATAATTCACCCAGGCTCCCAACACAGTTATAATTCGCAAAAAGAAAAGGAGTACTTGTGGCACCTTAGAGACTGTTAGACTAACATGGCTGCTACTCTGAAAACAGCTATAATTGAAATTTAGAGAGGCATGTCTTTACAATAGTTGTTCTTCAGTCTAGTGGGCTGAGGAGAAAGTGAAAATGGAATATGCATAAGAGTGTCTAAAAGTATTATAAACTGTGAAAGATACATGGACCCTGATCCTGCAACCACTTAGGCATGCAAGTAACTTCACACATGAGGAGTCCCATACATAAATGTTTTTTCTGTGATTTTTTTTTACTAATAACCCACATAGGTCTCCTACCCTTGAGTTATATGACCACCAAGTTTAGCACTGAAAATACCTTAACGCTCGAAATATATAGAACCTTCTCTTAAAAATGGCAGCTCCAAGACAAAGGGGCGGCGACGCGGTGGTGGTAGGAGGCGTGTGAAAGTTATTGTAATCCACTTGGTCAGTGTCCTTTGTGTGTCCCCCTCACTGCTGGATCGACGGAGGAGATGCGTCTGTTGCAGACCCCAATAATACAACCTACCCTCTTTGGCTCAAGTTGTAAAAGCTTATACTTCCATGTTCTGGAGGTCCCTGGTTCAATCCCTGATGTCAGCCAAGATGGTGACTGTCACACTGTATTACATATCTTGAACCAGATGGAGTTATTGCACCAGCAATGAACATGACCCATTCAGTGGAGCTGAAGTTAAGTGTTAAAAATTATTATCATGTGGTTTGACAAATTGACAGAGGATAGGATACTGCAGCCTGCCGGAGGCCTTTTTGAAATGCTTCAAAAAGTACTCTGTCTCCTGACATGGTATCTGGGGAACATCAGTTAATTTTATAGGCTCACGTTTCGGATCTATGTAATTCAATCTCAGAATTAAGCTATTGTATGAAAGAGGGGACTTGCTGGGCTTTCCAATTCACCAAATGGCTTTCCTTTCCGAAAAAAAAAGACAATGCAGATTTCCCTGCACTCAGAGGGGGTTTGCTCAAAACTCCATTAATACTAAAGCTTAACTGAGATTTCTCCATCTTCAGCAAGACTATTTCCCTGTAATACTTGTTCCTCTGGTAACTATTTGGCATGGTGCCAGAAAAAGGACTGGAGGTTCCTATAGTGTCTAGGCTCTTGTACTTGCCAAAATACAAGCATTCCTTCACCACATTGATATACAGCCTACCCTTTGGAATTGTGGGGTCTTTTTCATATCTATAAGAATAAATGGTAAAGACTGTAAGCTTCTCAGGGCAGCAGCCTAGCCGTATTCGGCTGTTAATTGACTTGCACCGTTATGGCCATATATATAGTGTGCAAGGCAATTAACGTCCGAATAAGATTAGGCTGCTAACCTGAGAAGCTTACAATCTTTACCATTTTTCTCAATATAATCACTCGTCAGCCTCCCAAAGGCAAAACTGTTAAATTCTTATGGTGCCCCCTCACCAAAAAATCCTATGGGACAAATCTTGCAGTAGCATTTCTCCTAAGTTAAAATACTTGCGTCAAACCAGACAGACAATCTCCATCAGAGCATGCTTCAAATGAAAATCAAAAGGTTGTTGTGTTTTACAAACTACCAGTGATAAAAAAACAACACCAGATTCCTAATTTTAATTCAGGGACAACAATTAGAATTCAAATATGGGATCTGGAAGTAAAGAGTCTGGGCTCCACTCACATAGGTATTCAGTCTCAGTTACCCTGAAGAGATTTACCAACTGAAAATTCTGATCTCAGTTAACTCCAGTGTAAATCTGGAATAACTAAACTGCATCAATGAAGTAACTTCATATTTACACCAGTGGCTGTATGAATTTCTCCCACAGATTATTTTCTCCCATGAACTAGTAACTACAATGCAGTAAGACAACAACATGCCCTACCTGGCCATCTGCTGTCAAAATAAGGCTTAATGAGTTCTCCAAGTTTTGTCTTGTCTGCAACAGCTTCCTTTAGCAGTTGCCCGCAGCAAACTGAGAGGAAGGAGGAACAAAAAGACACAAGGTTAAATTTTAAAAAGGAAGCAAGCAAGAAAGAGAAAAAACCCAAGAAGCTGCATATTGGAAAAAGGTCACTGAATAAAATAAAAGTTGTGGGATTTTTTGGATTTTGGGGTTGGGTTTTTTTGGCCAGGCAAACCAAAAAGCAAAGAGATTGAGCAAGGGAGAATACTGAATAAAAAAGAATACTTTTGACAAGGAACATATTAAAAACGGACGCAGAGAGAAAGATACTAATCAAATACGTTACTAAAATAATAACTCAAGGGATAGCTGGTGGGGTTTTCACTTTTTATAAAACTTATAATTACTGAATAAAGTTACACTTGCTGAACAGCATCTGAACAGTTCTGCTAGAGGTACTGGATAATATGCAGTTCAAGAAAGTGGCCCCTTGGATCATTTAACAATCATGTAAGAATTATGTTCATGAAACTGTATTAATGCAATATGATGGTTCAAAGTTCAAATAAGCAGAACATCATGAAATTTAGAATTAAGATACCAAATCAGGCCACTGCATATTAAATAACAATATTTGTACCTATATGGCACATTTCATCCCAGCAAATTAATTAAGCCTCATTACCCCTAAGCGAGTTAGATAAGTATTATCCTCATTTTACAGAGGGGTAAGCTAAGGCATGGAGACGTTCTGACTTGTATAAGGTCACACAAACTCCTGACTCCCAATCATCTGTGCTAAATACTAGATAACAATCCCTTTGTATGCACTATGGCAGGGGTAGATAACCTATGGCACGCATGCCAAAGGCGGCACACGAACTGATTTTCAGTGGCACTCACACTGCCTGGGTCCTGGCCAGCTCCGCTGCTGGGCGGGGTACCGGCTGTCGGCCCCATGTCACTTGGGGTTCCGTCCACTGGCTCTGCTCAGCCAGCTGCTGGCCCCAGGTCCTGGCCACCAGTCCTGGGGGCTCCGCAGCTGGCCTGGGGTACTGGCTGCCAGCCCCTGCCAGCCAGGGTTCCATCCACCGGCCCTGCTCAGCCTGCTGCTGGCCCCAGGTCCCAACTCGGGGGGCTCCGCTGTTGGCCTGGGGTCCCAGCTGCTGGGCCGGGGCTCTGCAGCCATCCCCAGCTGTGGCCCACTGGCCCTAGCCTGGGGCAGTGAGGGATTCAGACAGGGGAAAGAGAGAGCACAGCTTAGCACCCCCACCTTAAAAATTGTTCCAGTGCCACTGTGCTGGGATATTTTTAAGTCCTGATTTGCTGCTTACATCACTATCACACCATGTGGAACCGCACACTGCATTTGACTTTGAGATTAGAATCTACATGCAAGAACTGGAATCGGAATTTTCTGACAGATTTCAAGATTTCCAGCAATTTGACCCAATGCTTTCTTTTTTGACTAAACCTGAAAAGTTCAACGAAAGCGATTTTATTTCAGTGGATGGATGCTGAAGATTTCGAAATGCAGCTCATTCAGTTAAAATGCTAAGAATTGTAGGCATCAAAGATTGGAGATCTGCAGAGTGCACTTGAAGCTACCGAGAGAGATCATGAGGCTTCTATTCTGACCTGCTGGACGTCCCTGCCAGTAAAATCTAACTGTTTGAAGAAAATTGTGTTTGCAATGCTTTCAGCATTTGGATCCACAAACCTGTGTTGAACAGGTATTTTCACACATGAAATCTGTTCTCTGTCCCTCTCGGAGCCGGTTAACAACTGATCACTCAGAAGCCTGTGTGCAGCTTAAAGTATCCAAATACATGCCAGATATTGGAAAACTCAGCAAGGAAAAGCAAGGGCAAGGATCACACTAAACTGATAAGATCTGCATTTTAATTTAATTTTAAATGAAGCTTCTTAAACCTTTTAAAAACCTTATTTACTTTACATACAACAATAGTTTAGTTCTATATTATAGACTTATAGAAAGAGACTTTCTAAAAATGTTAAAATGTATTACTGGCACGTGAAACCTTAAATTTGAGTCAATAAATGAAGACTCAGCACACCGCTTCTGAAAGGCTGCCGACCCCCGCACTATGGCATGGTCTTTCAGTACATGATGATGGGCCTGTTTTATGGAAAATAAAATGCAAATTGTATATCTAGATGAAATATTAAAATATTAAATCAAACTTTAGTCTATTCTTATAAAGTTCAGAAAAGTGTATAGAAATATACAAAATATGAAGAATTTAAAGAGAAAGTGTAACCAACCAATTTTATTTTTGATTAGTCAAATGACAGTCATTACTGCATTAAAGAATAAAGCTTTTGTTAAAATTAATAAAATATTTTTAAAAATAAAGGTACAATGTAACATAATGGAATTAACATACTTCAAGGTACAGTAAGGTTTTACTAATTCTATCTACAGATTTAATTTTTTTATTATACAGATTTAAAAATAAGGTTTCTTATCTTTTTTAAATTTTATTAGATAATGTTTGTTAATTATTTGTAGTGTATTTTCAGAAGCATTTAAGTAAAATGATAATTGTTCAAAATAAAAAAATACAGGGGCCAGATCCCCCAACTGGCATAATTTCAACATAGCTTCATGACTTCAGTGGAGCTACACCAATTTATACCTGCTAAAGATCTGGACTGAAAATGTTTTCCTTTAATGGCAATGAGCTAAAGGAACGGATGAGCCCTCTCTTGCAATCCATACAGCGAACTCACACTGAACTCATTGCAGGTTCTGAGCACGTAGCACTTACAGGATCGGGCCATGACTAGGACTAGTGTAAATGTAGGGCTGGTCAAAAATTTTCTGTCGAAACAGTTTTGACAGAAAAGAGGGTTTTTCAACAATATTTTTTTTTTTTTTTGCAAAAGGTGTCTACCTTCTGCAGAACAGTTTGAGTTTTTGTCAAAAAAATCAAAATCTAAAAATTATTTGTTTTCTGTCTAAAATTTTGGTTTGTTTTTTGACAAAAAGCCAAATTTTCCACAGCAATGTAGACAAATGTATTCTTTTGTTTTCATCAACATTTTTAATGACATTTTCTGATCTGTAATAACACAGGTAAGATCATTCAGTTCTTATTCACAAGAGTAATCTCACAGGATTGCTTTGCTGAGGGCCTGATCCAGCTCTCATTGAATTCTTTCAGTTGACTTCAGCAAGAGTTCAATTAAGTCCACAGGACTCGTCACATCAATATAGGAGGCAGGATCAGGCCTACTGCTGTCTTTTTTCCCTAAAACTTATTATTTCTGGTTATTATTGTAGGGTTTTGGGAGTTTAAAGCACACTAATGAAATCTGCTTAAATATTACTTGAAGGAGAAGAGCTGATCAGCTATGCAATTTTACATCACAATTCCAAAATATCTGCAGTTTTTCCAGTATTACACAATATTACACCATTATTACACATAATAAGACACTAAGAGTCTTCTTCCCATTTCAAAACCACTTTTCTTTTAAAAGCCTCCCAATACTGAGTAGACATCTGAAAGTGCAAAGTCATTATGCAAGACCCACTGATGCGATGGAGAATTCAGAGCACTACAGACTATTCACAGGAGTACCTCTGGTGTATAACACATGAAAAACTACTGATCTAAAGGGTATAAAAAATGATGACTAAAAAAAATGTTGGAGCTAGTTTGGCACAGGATATATGTTTTTATTGGTTAATATTTTTTTATTGCAAGATTTTCCAGCCCCCCCCGCAAAAAGTTTGACATCCACAGTGATGGACTAACAGGGAAATTTTACGAGCGAGTAAGAAAGAAAGACAGCAAAAGATAAATGATCAAAAGGAGAGAAAGAGGGAATGGAGCAAAGTGCATATTTACTGAGAACTTACTGTTGACAATGCTGTATTTCTGAGCTATTAGTGCTGCCTGCAGGCTCTTCCCACTGCCTGGGGGTCCACAAAAGAGAATCCGTGGTGTAAAGGGGGCAGCTGATCGGCACCAGGTTTGGACATAGGTCAGAGCTAGAAAGATAACAGAAGGATAAGAAAGTTAGAAGCCTATAAAAAGAGTTAAAATCCATTTACTTTTGCTTTCTTAACAGAAACAATAATTGATGAATTTCTTTATTTATAACTATGACATTATCATCATTTATTTGTATTACATGAATTGAGATCAGGGCTCCAACATACCTGACATATTCTATCTGTAACTTACCATACTATGGTGACAGGCATTTTAGGAATCCTAGTATAGCTAAATTATACTTAGCACTTATATTGTGCCTTTCATCAGTGGATCTCAAAGCACTTTAAAGGAGAGATTCAATTACTAACTGCACTTTTACCATGCAATTTTTAACAGAAACCAGCTTTGCTTTTTAGCTACACTTACCATGCAAGCTGCAGGGGGATATCATTACATTTAATAGTTACGGTAGTTTCTAAACAAATAGATATGGTAATTATGAAAGAGGCAGGATATCAATTTGTCATGACACTTCCCCAGCTTCATATGTGATTAATGCCCCCCTATTTAGTATGTTTTAAATTTTTGTGGGACTAGTAAGTCATGACACAATATAGCATTGATGCCATATAATTACATGTGATTTTATTCTTGTGCACATAATTTTTGCATGAAGGGTAAAGACAACTTGATGTTCTCAGCCCAGCTCCACTCTCCCTGTTGGACACAGCTTAATTTTTGCTGATCTTGCTTTGTATTGGGTAGGAAACTATTAATTTTATATCAGTCTAGGGGCCCATCTCCTGGGAACTCTGAAAAGACCATAGACCTTGTAAAGAATAATTCAAATTGTTGCATTACAGTGATCCCAACTTTGCTGCAGTCCTAGAAGAAAAGTTGATAAGATAGGTCTGAAAGAAGGTACAGTAAGGTTTAGCTTGATAATGAAGATATTTTATCATCAGAATATTTGGAACACAGTCTGCCAATGCGTTGAGACCCTCAACTCCCATACTCCTTTCAGGATCAGGCCCTTGATGAACAAGACGAAGTAGATATACAATGTTGTTGTAGCCGTGTTGGTCCCAGGATATAAGAGAGGTAAGATATTACCTGTCCTACCTTGTCTCTCTAAAGAGAAATAGAAACATTTAAGCAAGACTCTAAATTTCCCATGTTACACAATAGTGTATGGACTATGGAAGACACAACTGAATGTCTGAATGACTATTTCAGTCCAGACAACCTTAAATTCAAATAGATTCTATGACTCTCTGTGATACACACTATAATAGTCTAATAAAATGGGTACAAGAATCCAAATCTTAGACACTGATTTTCCCTTTAAGAGTAATCCCATATTTTAAACAAGTTCTCCTTCACTGCATTTGGCACTTTAAGGGATTGGTGCTTTAATCTAGCATTTTACGTGTTTTTGAGACACTAACGTATACTTGTTTAATGATCCCCCTTTGTGTCTGATTTCCAGATCCTTGTACCTCCTACTGTAGAAAAAAGTCAGAATAGCACATTCCAGTTCTGACATTTCTAGCTCCTGAACTGGGAGTAGTTGCTAAGGAGCACTTGAATCATACTGAATCATAGTGCATGGGATACATTCCTTGCTCCCAAACCATGGTGAATGCTGTACAGCTGAGATCACTGAATATATTGGATGTGAGTCTGATCTCACACCAGAATAAATCAGAAGCAATTCCAATTAAGTCATTGGAGTTGCACTGGTGTCTAATTGGTGTGGGATCAGAACCAGACCCTCAGTTCCTAAAAATGTAATGAAGTTGCAATTTCTTGACTCCCTTTCTCACCCACATCTGTCATTAAACATACAAATTAAACATACAAATCTTGAAAATCATAATCTGTCTATCACATAATTTATCCAAAAACAAATGTCAGCTAACCAAGGAGGGCTCTATTTATTCTAAGCACTTTCCACAACCAGGGTATCCAAAAGCACAAACATTATTGGCAAACCATCCTGCTTACAAATGATGCTTAATTTGCAGTAAATAACCAAGTTAATTAGGAGTAATGATCCCCCAGACAGTCTCCACATCTAATTATTCCTTTAAAAAATATCTGGCTGCTTGATGCACTGCAGAAAAAGATCTAGAGAGGATTTTTTTTCATTCCAGTTTTCAATTTATCTCACTACATTATTAATTAATAATAATTAATATTCAGGCACTCAAATTTTTATTTACAATTCAATGCATGAATTATTTATGAATTATGATATGAACTTTTAAATTTAATTAAGTAATTTAGAGGTAATTAATGTGTAAATTCCGAATATAAACTTCCTAGTTGTTTATCTTAAAAGTGCAGCACTTGTCATTAAAAAAAGACCTTTTTGAGATGCAAAATTACAGGGCTATAATAGACCATCAACAGGCTGACAGATACAAAGTACATTATCACTTGGTCTTCCCGACAGTTTCCTCATTTTTTCATGAAGAATCGACATGCAATATCAGAATGCATCAAAGTAAAGTTGAACAAAAGCAAACAAAGCATTACCACATAGCAAACCTTTCAGTGCAGGCAACTTTTATATAATGAAATACAACCTGCCTTGAACGACCACTACTTGTTAATAGACTTGTGCAGGTAGTACCTGTACAAGAGACTAGCAGTGGTTCCAGTATGCATACCAATATGGATACTGCAGGCTTTTATAACTGCAGCTCTAGGCTTCCCCATCACTTAGGAAATGATTCTGTAACCCTTACTCACATTCCATCCCCAATGGGACTGCTCTTATGAGGAATTGCTATTCGTTCTGAGTAAGGGTTACAGAACCAAGACGACCTCCCATTCAACCGTGCCTGTTCTAACCAGCAAAGAAGCTGTCTGGAACAGCCCAAGCTCAGCAAGTTACAGGGAACACAATCAAATTAGAGGCAAATCAACACTGACTGATACAGGTGAGATCTTAGTCCTATAACTTGGCACACTTGTCTCTAAAGTTCGGGAGGACTTGTGGCACCTTAGAGACTAACAAATTTATTAGAACATAAGCTTTCGTGAGCTACACCGATGAAGTGAGCTTTAGCTCACGAAAGCTTATGCTCTATAAATTTGTTAGTCTCTAAGGTGCCACAAGTCCTCCTTTTCTTTTTAGGGATACAGACTAACACGGCTGCTACTCTGAAACCTATCTAAAGTTTGGGAATCACTCTTTCAGATGAAAAAACAACAAGGAGTCCTTGTGGCACCTTAGAGACTAACAAATTTATTATAAAACCCACTGGCTAAAGCCCATGAAAGCTTATGCCCAAATAAATTTGTTAGTCTCCAAGATGCCAAAAGGACTCCTTGTTGTTTTTGCTGATACAGACTAACACGGCTACCTCTCTGAAATCTTTCAGATGAGAATTTGTCAGCTATCAAATTTCCTTCTAATTGTACATAATCGATATTTACCCTGGGAGAATACGTCTGCACAAGGTTGGTCGGCATTGATCAATTTTAATATTTGCTGATAGATATGGAAAACTCTGGGAAAGTTTCTATGATATTCCAGCAGGTGCTTTGCAGTCTCCTGTTCAGATATGCCTTCTGCCTCCACCAAACGCTGTTGCACCAGAGGGTCGCTTGGCCAGTCAAAGGTGGTATGGTACACCTCTAGAAGTTAAACAGTAATTAGGACCCATTACGAAAAAGAATTTGATAGAACTTGTTCAGTTTGCAAAAAGGTTCCTCATCATAATCAAGGTCTAGATTGTACTAAGACCTTAGGTTGGGGCATAAGGAGAGGGGAAGCACAGTGATTCCTTCCTAACTACTACTGCATAGCTCCACAAAGAAGACAGATAGTGGCAGAGAGAACTAGCCAGCCATGTGACAGTGCGGGGTAGGTATGTTTATGTCCCTTAGTGCCCGCTACCACTACACACTGGGATCTCCAGAACAGATCTATGCATATCTGGTAACATCAAGCCTTTAATTAAGAATACGAATAATACTTTGCACTTCCCTAGCACCTTCCACCTAATGATCAATAAACACTTTTTAAGCATTAAAATATTGATTCTTATAGCACAGCTGTAAGGTAGGATATTATCCCTGTTTTCCAAATGGGGAGATGGAGGTGCAGAATGGTTGCCCACGGTTACACGAGAAATCTGTGGCAGAGCTGGGAACCGGACTTAGATTTCCTGGCTCCTACCCTGAACTTTAACCAAGGCCTTTGTAGAAAAGCAAATAAAAGCCATCTCTTTAATTCAGCATGTCCTCCCAGTGCTACTCCTGAAACAACTGACATGGATTCCTGTGGAACATCCAAAGCGTGCCACCTGCAACATTGCCATTTCCTGTTGGCTCTCCCACTTGGCATCACACACAGTGGAGGTTATCCAAAGGTGTTACTGCCTTTTATGGAGAGGCAGACATTCAAGGTCTATCAAAGATGCCATAGTAAACAGTAAAATTCTTATGGTGTAACTACACATTAGGGTGACCTGTGCTGTAATACAGCAGTGCTGCTTGCCGCAAAACAGGTCTTTACAAATACTTTCCCCACTAAATTGGTGCAGAAAATGATATAAGTTGAATTTAAAACAACATCTGATTCAGAATTACATTGCCTACTCACATCGTAAAGGGACAGCAGTAAAAATCAACTTTAAAAGCATCAACACTTCAGTGTCTCTTGGGTTGACACAAAAATGTTCTCCTGATGGGATCAGTAACAAAAGCATACTACACCTTTTGTGGATGGATCAATCCTTTTCCCAAGGTTCCTCTCAATAAGCACAGTATCTGGAGCATACAGCACGACTAAGCATAGAAGAAACAGAATAGAAATGCATTTTCAGTTAGTTACTGATTTCATTTCTTGGAGATGCTTCCAAGTGTGCTCTGCAAGTAAGGATGGATTGATGCAGTTCATCTACATTTAGCCATCTTCCCCATTTGTAGCATTTTTCCTTATTTGCCTGTATTTTACCTATGAACATTTGATTTTGGGGGAAAATTTTGGCCAAAACTATCAGTCAGGTGGCACTTTTAGGAAGAAATATATTGTGATAAATACATAGTTCAATTTAGTACATTCTGTGATGCAATAATCTTGCTTCTTTAATGGTCATTCACTTACTAAATTCAACTAATTTAGGCATGTGCATTCGATCTTGCAAGGTTCTTCTTCATTTATATTCTAATTAAGGGTGCTATTTTGTTCTTGATTATACCGATAAAATTGAGGAAAGAATTTGACCTTCAATACTGTTAGCTACCTTCAGAAATGACCATTTAAACACATGTACTACATACAAGTACTATCCAATATACATATTTTTCTAAACACTATCACAGTGATTCTGAATTCCTTTACTAACAGCGGAATTGTGTACAAATCAAATCCAAAGTAGCAAATTATCCTGTCTCTGCTGACTACAACTGGGGCTGGTTTATTACTCACACTTGAGCTGTGCAGATTTTAAATCATATTCACCAGCCCCACCCTCACCCCAATTTTCATTTTTCTCATGTATTTTGGATAGGGCCCTATTTAATAATGACTTGGAAATGCAGACAGTCCGAAGGTGGGCAGGGCAGGTGCTAGGGTCTTGTCCTTCAAGGCCCTGCCACTATAGAATTATCTTTGCTTTGACTTGCCCAAGATTCCACCTGTGGCATGAAAGGTCAGGCTTAAGACCTGGGTGTTTCCATTTCATTTTGTGTGTATTCAGTAAATTGTATTTATTATTCTATCATACAGAGGGAATGGCTTGGGGGCTCTTTTAGATCCTTTTTGCTCCCAGGGATCAATTAAAGCAGAATCCTTGAGATTTGGGTCCTGAGGTCGGAGGAGGTTTAGACTCAATGGAGAGGCAGAGAGGCACAGCTGTTTGCAGTCACTTGCCAGAAGAGGCTTGAATTTTCTGGACTAGAGGGAGGTAGTGGGCTCCGAAGTGGTAAGAAGACAAAGGTTCATCTAGGTAAGGTGGGGTAAATAATTCAACAGACTGCCCCAAAGTTTCGGGGGGGGGCATTTAGCCATTTTCTCCAGTCCAGTGACTGTTTCTGGTTTGCTCTGATCTCTTGGGCATGTTATACGCATTTAAGAAATACTGGTTTTAACGTTTTAAGGTGTTTTTGTTTAGGTCAGTAGTGGCTTTCGCCTCTGGCACACAAAACAATCTTGTATTTCTTACCAACATGTCTCGGAGTGATGCCAGCTAACTGCAGCATCCATGCTTGGTCCCGGTTTTCAGGAAAACCTTCCAAAATCCAACCCTATTGCACAAAAAACATGAAAGAATTATTGATCTAAACAGAGGGAATCTTAACAATTAAATCCTATGACTAAAAATCCCATTTGTTGAACACAGACTATCTGATTCTGATCTCACATCAGTGTAAATCAGGAATAAGTCATGCATTTAGACCAGGGCTTCCCAAATGTTTCCGGAAAATGTACCCATTTCCCAGACTAAAATATCAGTTAACATTTGAATCTCCTTCTACCTCTCTGAAACACAGAGTTATCTCACCTGCTCAGACAAAAACAATTGTAACCTCATTTCATTCTTTCCTAGTGGACAAGTTCAACCTATGAAATATTTTTAGAAGAGATTTAGGATCATAATCTTATACTGACCCTAAAACAAGGGGAGGATTTGGATAATGAACATATTCAGAGTACTCATCCAAGAAATTGTTTAGTACAATCCATACAAACCTCTTAAATGAATGACTGATGAAGACTCTTCCAACACTGAGCTCATCTATGGAATATCATAATCACTTCCAGTGAGTGGAGGTAGTTATAAGTTTGATGTTTTGAAAGCTTGATAGTTTCAGTACTGGGCACTTTTGAGATTTTTGAGTGTCAAGAAGATTTAATTACATCTACAGATCACTGGAGACCCAATTCTGTAAGGCGTCAAGAGCACTTGATTCTCAGTCCATTCAAATCAATGGGATTTAAGGACATAGCACACACACACACACCTCCCCCAGGATTGAGCCCTTGGTAATATTGCTAGTTACATCAAGTTATTACCTCTTGAATATTTATCTGGATAAAGCCTGGATCTTTGGATCTGACTGAGATATGCTCAACACAGGACATGAGAAGGTGGAGAGGCAACTGGGGGCCAGTTCATACTCTGCATGTGTCAGAGCAGCCTCAGCACTGCTCTAGTTTATGGTGTAAATGCCAGGTGGGGATATTTGGGGTATACCATGTTCTTTCCAAGCGCACTGCCCCGACATAACCCTATATGGGGGTGGGGGTGGATTTTAGATGTTAGAACAGACTAGCTGTAAACCAGTCTGGAATTCCTCTTTGCTGGGGGGAATCTTCAGATGTCATTTTAGGGCAGCTTTACGGCCCCTTTATGCCAGCAGAGTTGTACAATGGGGTCATAGCATGGGCCAAGGTCTGGCTCTAAATGCCTAGTTCTTATTGCCTTGTGGTTCATCTTTTTTCTAGAAAGCTGATCTCTTAACATTTCTATAGGATACATAAAGTTAGGGTGCAGTGAGCTGGGGACTGGCTAAATGCAAATGAATTTATCCAGATTTATTTCTATTTTGCCATATTTTAGATCATTTATGTGATTAACTTTTTTCCTAATTTTGGATAGTTTAAAAAAATATTACATTTATGGAAGATTTTGGTACATGAGAAACTGCAAATAAAGCCATCTTTCAGTTGACTGCACTTCCAATTCCTATTGAAGATTATATACCATCTTCCTCCTCACTCATTGTATGATTCATTAAGTTCACATAGTATTATAAATAATATAAATTAAACTTAAAGAGACACCACCAAAAATTAGCAGCAGATGTTAAAAAATAATTTCACATGTTAACACCATCATCTCAATTTATTACAACTGAAATAATTTCTTAAATCAAATGTACTTTTCACCACTTGAACTATTAGCACTCAGCTTGGGCAGTGAAATCAGACAGGTCAAATTATTATCCCCATTTATCAGACAGGAAAACTGAGGAACAGAGCAGTGAAGTGACTTGCTCAAGTTCAGACAGGGAATCAGAGGAGGTAACAGGAACCAGATCTCTTCACTTCTTGTCCTGTGCTTTAGCTGCAATATCATCCTTTCTCCTTTATTTAAGGTAGAATTCACACCCACATCCGCCCAAAGCCCAAGAAATCAGATTTGATGTGAACCATTAAGCAGGCATTAAGGAAATATAACATTTACACATCCCAATCTGCAGGCAGACCAGGGCGTTGCAATGCAGTCCCTCTAAAGTGGTTACTCCAGCTTTCTGCAGAGGGTAGTCCACCCCTCCACAATACAGATGTGATGCCCCTTTGCCTGCACACAAAGTTTTGCCTCAAAATGGGACCTTGTACTCAGTACCAAAAATGAATTTCATCCAGCAGGGAGAAAAGCATCTCAATGACCTAGAGCATAAGATTTGTTCTACTGTGGATGTTTGGGAGAAAAGAAACTGACCATTTGCAGTGTTGAATATGTTGGAAAATGACATGCACTAATAACATCATCACAGTAAAATGGACACTTACATATTCTACTCGTGATTTATTTTTAAAGTTTCAATCTAAAAAACCTAAAAGGATACAAACAAATGTCTTCTTTCTTGAAAAAACAAAACAAAAGGCAAAAATACCCTCAAACAGCACAAACCCACCACTACAATTTTGAAATATTCAAAGGAATACCAAGCCACACCATGGATTAAAAAAAAGAGAAACTAAACAAATCTAAAGAGCAATGAGCACTGAAGAAAATATGCACTCTTTCATTATTTTCTTAAATTATACAGGAAAACTCATAGTAATGGAAACCTACTTCCCATAGCTAATGAAGCAACAGAGCAAAAGAAAGAAAATCCTTTTGCTCCCTTAAGTCCTTGTTATAGCCAGATAAGTGTTGGACTGAACGTCTTTAAAAAAGAAGCATTTACAGATCTATGAAATACCACAGGAGTGCTGCAGCATTACTCAATTTCTATGTGATGCAGTATCTGAAATCTACCTCTCTTATGTCTCCTGAGTCTAAATCTGCTAAACTTTGTCTAAATTTCTCTCTGTTAGTTGTTTAGCTGAACAAGTGCTTGTCACTGTACTCCCAATAACTTTCTGAGGTGGTAAGGAAGCTGAAAGAACATATCTTTGTATGAAAAAAGACATTTTAATACTGTATTGCATTAGCTAGCAATCATCGTCATCTCCCACATAAATCTGAAGCTCTATCACTATGGGGTACAAAGATTTTAGAATTATTTCAGCTAAACATACCTCAGTGACTTTTGTAGGAGGAAATCCGGGCATTCTAATTACACAAGAAAATAGAGTAGACTACTTAAAATTCCCTAATTAGTCCGATTTCACTCATATGCCATCCTGCAGTTATCTGAGGACAATAAAAAAAGACTCCAGTAACTGCAAGCCATATTTTGCCACTCCCAGTGTTTGCTTTATCAAATTAGGATGAACCACTGAATAAGGTCACACAGGTGCTAAAAAATCAGTTTTTCCCTTGAGAGTTACCGAGGAGAGAAAACAGAAATAGGTTCCACGGTGTTTTAGCAGTATGTTAGGATCCTAGGCATTGTAAATGTGATCTGTTCAGTCATACATGTGAAACTGAGTCCTGTACCCACAGTGGGCCAGATCCTAAGATGGTGTAAATGAGTATAACACCTCCGACATCAATATGCCAATTTACACCAGTTGAGGACCTGACCCACTATCTCCATTCCTAGTTTAATATTCTTTGGAATCCAAACTAAACAATATATTACAAGCTTTCTGGTGCCAGGGCAGTTTAGAAGCATTACAGCTCAAAAGCAAATACTTGGCAATGAACAAAAGATAGAGGATGATCTTTTTAACAAGATGCAACACACTTCATAAGATTCACATACAATTATACAAATGCCAAAGTCCCTTAAAGCAGATCGCATACAATTTAATGGCTAAAAGTTTAAGTAAGAAATCATAGCTCAGTGAATAGCTGCGTGTAACAAATATATTTTAAGTCACTAAACAAATACATAATAAATAAACCCTATATAAATAGTTAGCTTTTTGGATCTTATTTCCAAGGTCTCTGAATTCTGAGGTACCAATAGTCCCTAATTAGAATATATTATCCATCTACTTGACACTTCAGTGAAATGTCTATTCTACCACAGAGTTGGAGCTTTGTTCAGAGCAGGTTTATTGATATTCTGATGCATTCCCTCTCCATACCCCCAGTGGCTTGGTTCTGTTTTATCACACATCAAAAAGGCCGTATGCTCAGGGCACCCCATGCACAGCTCAGAGCTGGAGGTCTGAACAGCTGCAAGTAGTATGGTATCACAGGAGGGACAAGCTCCAAGCAGATGTCACAGATAAAAAAAGAAAAAGACAGTAAAAAGGGAGTGTGGCTTGGGAACTAAGCAAGAGGTAGCAACATACAGCAGAGCAAGACCTGACTTAAAATATGCCTATCGTGCTTTATGCAAACACCGGTCTTTTCTGCCCTCCTGACTATCATTAAAGTGTAATTAGTAACTTCACTTGATAAGAATGTGTTTCTTTATGAAGCCATCTATTTTCTCTTCTTGATAACAATAACCTCCAGGCATCCAAGCATGGGCAGCACATCCTCACATCTAGCCGTGAATAAAAGCTAGGATCCTGAGGATTCCATAATGCTTCATTCTGGGGCCATCATCTACTCCCCACAACTGGACCCTCAAATCCCCTCCAACTTAAAGACAGTGATAAATGCAGCATTCAGCTCTTGCCTTAAGGTCAGGTAAAGTGCTCCTTGGAGACCTATCTCACTGTGTAAATCAGCAGCAATGAGGTATTTGTACAGATATCACCTAACTCCTTCAAATTCAAGCAATCTGAAGCAGACAAAACCCAAGGTCATTCTCAAACATGGGTGTCCTTTGCTACAGTGCAGTATTGCTATCAACCTATCTGTGACTGACACCTTCCACCCAAATAATAGTTACACTGACACTCAGCTTTCTTTTGTTAGTGTTTGGCCTGAGCATCCTCAAAACTCATTACAAAAACAGAAAGCTATTTACACAGATAGGGTTAGAACGAGGCAAAGAGTGAAGAAATGCAGAAAATCAACACTCAATCACATTAGACTTGAGAAAGAATTCTCAGCCACAGGCCCACAGCTTTGGAATGCCCTTTCATAAAAGATTAGAAAGCCCACAAATCTTGTTGCCTTCAGAACAAAATGTCTCCACCATTGTTTTCCCACAACATTCAGATTTTTTAAAAATGTATTATATGCCCTTCCCTCCCATCCAAAGAAAGGAGAGGTAACCAAACAACAAAAAATTATCAATGAATATAGTCCTCTGTGGACCCAAGTCTGTTAGATACCGGGGCATGGAGTGCAGTATAAATAGTGAGATAAGCAGACAGACTTAAAGGTGACATAATAATTCTTACAAGAATAGGAGCATCCGGACTGATGTAGGCTGCATGACCTTTACCGACTGAAACTCTCCCATGACCATACCTCTTGCCAATACAATGCACTGTCTCAGGCCTTTTGATGGCATCTCTATAAGCTTCAATTGTACAATCTTTTCTGCAGTGAACTACTCCTTTATTTATTCTGTACTGGGCACATCCTCTTCCTCCATCCCTATGAACTGGGGGAACAAGACCAAAGGGAATCGGGGAGGATACCTCTAGCAAAGATGCCACAATAATCACTATGCAGAGGGCAGTATATGTGACAGTATCTACTGACAAGCTGATTCCTGCAATTTGTCGGTATTAGGAGTGTGACACTAGACCCCATATTCTTCATAGAGATACTGTTATCTCCATTCTGTGAATATGGCATAACTCAGATGTGTTTTATGCAAGATGGGTCTTTTGAGATATCATTGGAAAGATTATGATTTGCTGAATATGATTATCCTATCTGTATGCATGTATCGTTTATGTATCTGAACTTAGGAATATTGTCTATGTATCAGTTACAAAAGTGTTTGTACCTGGGGAACGCCCACAAGACAGAATGCAATCAGTCTGGATGGGCCATAGGGGAAAACAATAGGACTTTGAAGATGCTAATCTCCCACCTTTCTGAGAAGCTTCCTGGAATGCTACAAATGTCCTTAGACTCGTGGCTGATTTGACACTGCAGGGCCATGTGATCATGTCACCTGGTACTGGACTCCATCATAGAATACCTGTATTTTCAACTAAGAGGGGTGGGAATTCCACTGAAAGACAAAGTAAATCCCGCCATATGTAAATCCTATTTAAGACAGGGAAATGAGTTAATCAGGTTTCATTCTTCACTGAATCCCTGCCCAGGATGACTGCTGAAAACATCTTAGAAACAAGGACAAAAGTGGGGGAGGAAGAAGAGCTGAGCCCAGGCTGGAAAAGGTGTCTGGCCTATGAAAGAAATGCCTAAAACAACATTTAGGGTGAGAAATTACTATCTGTAACCAGTTTCTTTAGTATATTAAGCTTAGTTTGTGTGTTTGTTTTATTTGCTCAGTAATCTGCTTTGATTTGTTGGCTATCCTTTATAATCACTTAAAATCTATCTTTTTAAAATCTAATAAACTTAGTTTTGTTTTCTCTAAAACCAGTTTGTGGAATTCATAACTGGGAAGCAAAAAGCTGTGCATATCTTCCTCCACATTGAGGGAGGGGACGAATTTCATGAGCTTACACTGTATAGTTCTCTGTCCAGCGCAAGACAATACAATTTGGGGTTTACACTCCAGAGGGGGTGTGCACTTGAGTGCTAAGCAATTCCTTAGCTGAAGCCTTCCCATACAGTGCTGATTTCAATGTCTGTGTCTTTCTGCAGCTGGAGCTGCACCTGTGTGTGTGCTGGAGGAGGCCTGAGGGCCTGGCTCAGCAGGACAGTGTAAGGAAGCCCAGGCTGGTGGAACAGGCAGCCTCAGGGATACTCCAGTACATCAGGTGGCACCCCAGACAGGGGTGAAACGGGGGCAACCCGTCACAAGGAGGACTAGAGGTTGGAGGAGGTCACACTTTGTCAATCTCTCTATTGGACAGGAAAGTCTTTTCCCACACAAAAAGCATTTTGGTAGCCTCAGTACTGAATAAGAAGCCGTGTCCTGTTTAGACAAATAAATTAATGTTAATGGGTCAAATTCTCCCCTCTGTTACACTAACACAGTACACTATCAACTTGCATGGGGTTGCACAGATGAAACAGGAGGCAGGATTTGGCCCATGATTACATGATCTCATCCACCAAACAATAACCAAAGAAAGTTCCTGTAGCCAATGCAAGTGTGAGTTCATCACTTTTTACACCCAACCACCAGCAATCTTTTCTTTCACATCAATGAAAGCCTCTTCAACTCTCCCAAACTGCTTAGTATCAACAAGTAAAATACCCCAATTACTCAAGTTAATCACTGGCAAAGGCTAAGTTCCCAAATGATCTTGAGACTGGTACATAAGGTTCAACTGCCACTCTCTCAAAAAGCCATTCCTAAGGGTGCAAATTCACCACTGACCAACCTCTACACTAGACTTCTCCAGTTCTATAAATTCATTCCACAAAATTACATCCCAACAGCACCAAGAATTAGGTAATAGCCAGTGGAGCTATAGACACCATGTACTAACCCTATAAGATGAAACATCCTCATATCAGCTTCACAGGTCCCTTGTTCTAACATAATGCCTGCAATAAGTTTTCTGTGTATGCTGTAAGACCTACCTGCCTGATCCCTTGCAGTCCTAACTACATTTGTGTTAGAGGAACACACACATACAATCTCAGCAGAGCTGTTGATCAATAAAATTGTACTCCTTAGAGGATGCCTGTGACATCTATAAACCTGTGAGTGTCAAAACAATGGCACAAAAAATTCTGTATTCCTACTGTCAGTGGGATGAAAGCTGTGCAATTAATGCCAGCCCAATGACACCACAAGGAGAAATAAAACAAACAGCTGGTGGTACTATGTTAGTCCAGCACACTGCTCCTGCAATCTAGTAACATCTTCAGTATAAAATACTGAATTGTGTTATGAGCAATATAGCATAAATCTATAGAAAGAATTCAAAAATCTACAGTCCACAATATTAATTGTATTAGATTTCACTTAAAAAGCGTAATAAAAATGCACTGATCCTCTTTCATATGGAAATTAAGCATGCGCAAGTAGAGGACAGCCTTACGTTTAGTGGCTGTTGATTACTGCACCATTATACATTCTTTCTAGAGCCCAGTGAACTTATTCACATCTAACTCAACTAGTAGCAAGCACTCCCTTTTTGCTTAACTTGGCTTTTTTGGAGATGTCTGTAAGTTTTTATTGCCCCAAATGTCCCGTCACTGCAAGCACTGGTTCAGTTCTACTGGCAGTAACAACAATGGGAGTGACAGGGTTCCAGGCAGTTGCTGGCATTTTAAACATCATGATGTCCTACTCAGAGTAGGTCTACATGCTTAAAATGTCAGCAGCTGGAAGTGCCTTTTCTTGACTCAAGCTCCGATCATTGCCACCACTAGTGGAGCTTAAACAGCATTAGCAACTGTGGAAAATATGGGGCAAAAAAGTGTAGTGTGCACAGGACCTTTGGAGAAGAGTGGAATTTGTCTGCATATTGAAGAATGTCGACACTTATCTTAATAGCACCACAATGAACATGTAAGAAACTTAGCAGTTAAAAACGTGTGTGCTTCAGCAAGAGAGAATATGGTTTCTGTGAGGGATGGGAGTACATTACAGAAGGTTTAGAAATACTCTGGTGCTTTTCAAAAACTCCTAAACTGAAGAATTATTCACCAGTAAACAGAATCTGCTTTGAAGGCCTTGTCTGCACATAACCTCTTTCTCTAAAATTTCCCACCATTTCTACCACCAATCACCTCCACTACTGGTGACAACAATGGAAGCACTAATGTACACAATGTACCAGCAGCTATCATTTCAGTAGGTCTGCTCTGACCATGGTTAAAAAACATGCTTTTAAAAACGCTAGTGGCAGCCTGTAACCTTGTCTACGCTAGCGACCCCATTGCTTCCACCAGCAGTGGAGTTCCACCAGTGGTAGTTATGGTGGCAAATCTGAGTAAAAATAAAAACCTAGCATAGACACTCCTTTCTTTGATAATGCAAGGACAGTATGTCTAGTGGTTAGCAGTCAGAACTCCTGGGTTTCATTCTGGGCTTTGCTGTGTTTTGTAATTATTTTTATTTCAGTGGGTTTGGCCTCTGAGAACAAGCAAGCAGTTCCATCTAGCACTTTATAGCCATCAGGTGTCTTACCTCCCACTCTCCTGGTCTAGCCATTAAATCATACTCCCTGCCTTCTAAGTGAGAATTGTGTCACTATTATTAGGGGGCATGATAAGCATGCTGATTTTACTCAACTAGAGAAATATTAAAATGTTCATATCCAATTGTGAGGGCAACAATCGTACAATAAACTGAATCATTCCTTGCCATAGAATTGCCACAGATCTTTGACAGTCTCATAGCACTACCTCGATGTAAAATTTTGGTTGTTTCTATTGCCCCATTCTGCTCGGTTTCAATTATACCCACAACTGACAATATTGGTTTCACTTGAGTTCAGCAGTTGCTAAACCACATATCACATAATTGTACAAGACTGTGTATTGTATAGTTGTGTTTTTAAACACATTCTACAGTTACACAGAAAGGCTTAATTCCAGAGTGTATTTAGTACATTTATGCAAATACAGTAAATACCACCAGATATTTGGCCTGAAGGGATAAACATCTATCACCATTTAAAAAAAAAAAAAAGGCAGATCATCTTAAAAAAAGCTCTAAGAGAAACTAGGCAGACCCAAATAATTCAAGCATAATGATTTGCAATGCATAAGTTTAATTCTACTTTGCAAATTCAAAATGAACAGATAAATTATGGATTAAGGCATACAGTATTTTGTACAGGAAAACTGACAACCACTTCCCAGACATTTAGGTTTTTTTCCCAAACTCTTTACTAATTTCTTTCTAACAATTCAAAATGATTGTTTCAAATCTCCCAGTGGTTGAGAGATGGAGAGTGTGCCAGGACATTCTAAAATGCAAAGAAAATAGGCCATTTAAAAAAGGAGGGGGAGGGGAAGTCTTATACATAATGAACTCAAAAGCTATTCCATAGTTTTTTCTGTCCTGGACTCATACCACTATACCATGAGGATTCAAAGGGGAAATAACAGCTAGATTTAGGGAAGGAGCATTAGCTTGAACTAATAAAGTTGTGCCTTTCATCATAGATGATGTAATTTAGATATCTGGGGCCTGATTCATCATTATGCTACTCCAGTTTTATGCAGCTGTAACCCCATTGATTTCAAGGGAGGTACACTGGCATAAATCTGGATTAATGTAATGGTGAATCAGGTACTTGGTCTATAAATTTCCTTTTGTAAAGTTATGGTATATATTTGTTTGGGGTTTTTGAATACATGGTAACTTGGAAAAAAATCTTATTGAAATGTTACAAAGCATACCCTGATTTTTTGGATGACTCCAGTCTCCTTAGTAAATACATATTTAGCTAAATATATATTAAGGTATTTTAAAATAACTTTATTTGTAAAATATGTAGCAATAATTTAATAGATTCACAGATTCCAAGGGAAGAAGCAACCATTTTGCATCTAGTCTAACCTCATATAACAGGCCGTAGAACTTCTCCAAAATAATTCCACTTGAACACCTTTTAGAAAAACATCCGATTTTGATTTAAAAATTGCCAATCATGGAGAATTCACAAGGACCCTTGATAAATTGTTCCAGTGGTTAATTATCCTCACTGTTAAAAATGTACGCCTTCTTTCCAGTCTGAATTTGTCTAGCTTCAACTTCCAGTCATTGAACTGTGTTATATCTTTATCCACTAGATTGAAAAGCGCTTTATTAAATATTTTTCCCCATATAGGAATTTACAGACTGTGATTTGTTTATTCCTTTGATGCCTTCTCTTTAGATTTGAATGAAATTACTTAAGGAGTAAGACACAACATAACGCAAATAATGGTACCACAGTTTGGCCTTTTGTGAACTGCAAATATGTAACCATAGTGTATTAATGCCGTTTTTTGCATTTGGTTTCCTTTTTGTTTTTGTTTTTTTAATTTCCACCTTGTCATTTAAATGGTTGCATGTAAACTTTTAAGTTCAGATTTAATGGTGGTAATGGGTTGAGCAATGGAACAGTGCACACTTCAGCTGTTGCTCGGCTGGACAGCATTTTCTGCTACTGGACAGTACCACACCACTTATGTGGTCATAGCTATGTACTTGCAACAAAAATAGATAGAAGAGTTACACTACTTGTGCCACAAAATCTACAATCTTAAAGCACAAGGTAGTGGCCCAAGTATGTGGTGGCCCATGGTTTGGTCTCACCTGTGATGATGGGACCATGACATGTTACAATCTTATTCCAGCCCCGGATGTTTAAATGTGGTTGGTTTTGTAAAATAAACAAGGCCTCTATTTTTCCTCTTAAAACAAAAGCCTAGAATTTGCAGAACATTGCAAAATGCAGTACAAATCATGGAAACACTACAGATTCATGGGCTACATGATATTTTTGGCACCTGCAATTATCTGTTAAGGCTGTTTTAGGAGAGGATTTTTCAGTATTTCAATAAGACATTATCTCAACATTAGCTACTGTCTTGCTTTATTCAATGAACAAGCCAGGCAGTGATGTCAAAAAGGGACAAGGTTTTATTAAATGGCAAACCTCACAACATCCCTGTCATGGCAGGAATTGCCATCTGCAGGTGGGTAAACTGAGGCACAGTTCAGCTGATACACCACAGACTGCGTGAACCTAATGTAGACTGTGGTCTGTACAGTGCTTTTAGAAAAGTGCACCATATACTGCATAGTCTGTGTTATGGCATAATTCAAAAAGAGGCTTTATACCCAACAGACTGTTATGGCTCTAACAATCTTATTAATGGACTGATTATTGACTCAATAACCATAACAGCTTCTGCAGATCTAAAGGAAATACACAAGAGGGGGTTGGGCTTTCCTTTAGTCCAGATTCAAACCACTCAGTTTGCCCAGTATTAATCTACTTCAGAAGTTCCAGTTTAGGACACCCTCCTTACATTTATGCAAAGCCCACAGGAAAGAATTTCTTGCACCCATGGGCATATTCGAGCCTATTCATTTGCCCATTTCTGCAACCTAATAATTAACTTATTAATGATTACTGGGAAGAGTATATGTTCAAATACAGCATTTCTTAGCATGGAGGGGGAAAAAAAGATATGATGAGAAACAGAGGAGATTGAAATGAAATGATAAACATTAGGGCTCTTTCTCCCCACCTACAAGGGAAGTTAAAACTCTAAACCAATATATTGATTTTTACGTATTTTCTGTTTATCTGTTTTGTCCACTGTAACTGCCAGTTGCCCCAGGCAATCAACAAAGCTATGCTTGTTCAACCTTTGATCATCTCACTGCTATACGATTAGCATATGCATACTCTCATCCTCCCCTTCATCCTGCTAGTAAAGCTCCAAACTCCCTCCACGGATGTTCAAGAAAGCAATCCGCTCCTCAGTCCCTGTTGATTTGCTCCCATTCCCTCCTCTGCTCGGGACTTGGAATGCTAACTACTGTGTGTGAGTCCTGTAAGTGCTTATCCACTGGCCCTCCAAGGAGCAATTCTTACTTGTTTGATGCAGTCCACATTTGACAGACGCTCCTGGATCAGATTGGCCCACAGTGCATTGGGAATTTTCTAAAGAAAGAACAAAACAAAAAATAAAACAAAAAAAGAAAGGCTGAATATTCACAATGGAGTTCAAAAGGAATTTTATCACTCAGGCACTCTGGCTAATGGTGGACTGAAATGTCTTCTTAAAATACATCAATCAATCAAACTGAGACCCCCAAATCATTAGCACAACATATATGTTGAGTTAAAAAGAACACAGAAATTCATTTTAAAAATAAACGAAATGACTTTTTACTTGCTAAGGTCTGAGTTCATGGTTCTGCTTTTCACCTACCAGGCTTAAACATGTCATGAACATGTAAACAGCCCCGAGATCCACACTCCTACTATTGTGTTAGGCCACAATCCTGCAAGTGAAAAAAAATCTTATGATCATAAGAAGTCCCACTGACTTCAGAAGAATTCTGGTCTACGTGCTGTTTTACAGGACAAGGTCTGTGGCATTAGTGATGTTATCAGCTGTAACATGGGACATGAAGAACCCTGAACTCAGCACTGGCAATCAGGGAGAACATGATTTTCAAATACTGTATTTTATAATCTTATATCTCTGAATTTTTTACATATATACACTGCTAATTTCCTGTGTTCTTAAAACAGTCCTTCATATTTTTTCCCAAAAGCATTTCTCCTTTTAAATTAGGGGAAACAATTTACAAATATATCAGAGGAAAACAAATACAAATACTGTAGGTTCACTAATAAGAGAAGTGGGAGACAGGAAATTCACAATGATTCTAGAAAGCTACTTAACGTTTTTTTAATAACAAGGAAAAAAGATGAAAAGTGTACAGACAGTAAGAAAAAATGAAGAATGCATTAACAAAAACAATCTATACTAATTCAACGGGTCTGGATGGTCTGCAACACGGGTTACTAAATGAATTATTTGCTAACAAGTGTACTGAGCTACTGACATTGTTATGAAGCCAAGGAAAACTAGAGAAACACCTGAATACTGGAGGAGAGGAGGAGAGACACAAATAGGACACTAACTTTTCAAAAAAAGAGGAAAGGGCAATCCTGGTAATTACTCACTGAAAGAACCTAACTTAAATCACTGTTCAAATAACCAAACAACTCTCCAAGAGGAAAATAATCCATAAACACCTACAGGATGATGGAACTACAAGCAATAACTAGCATGGGTTTATAAAAATCAAATCATGCCACACACCCATGGTCGCTTTCTTCAATTAAATGTTAAAACTTAGAGGGAAAACATAATGCAGGATCCTTGACTCAAAGAAATTGGATATAGAAAAAAAAATCTATTAAGCCACCTAGTGCATCCTCTGGTAAGCCAAGACTGTTCCCTACCATATTTTGTTTAGAGCTTAAGTCAGTGTAATTTTTAATGTTCTGAGCAATATGGCTTCCACAACTTCCCTTAGGAAAATATTCAACGGTCTTGTAGCTCTTGCTGTCAGGAAAGTTTTCTTGATAATCAATTTGAATTTCCCTTTCTTTATTTTATCGCAATACTCCTAATTAATAACTCTTTGTATCTCCCTAAATAATTTGTGGTGTGTACGCCACATATCGGCAGACAATTATCATGTCCCACCCCACAAAGCTGTAGTTGTTAGTCAGACAAATTAAACATTAACAAAAGCTTTTCATCTTTCTTCATAATTAAACCCCTTCAGCCCCATTCCTTTCAGTTACTCTTTTCTGTATTCTATCCAACTTCTCAATATCTTTACTTTCTGGCAATATTTCATAAGCAAATATCTTCCATGTCAGATAGCAGAAGAGATTATATTATTCTAGATGTTTAATGATTTTTTCCCCTAATATTTGTTCCATTGTTTTACTAGGTTCACTTGGCAGCTATTGTCAGAAACACCCTTCTTTCTTTTTCTGAAGGCTGTATCACAGCTGTATTTCTCCATTATTTTAGTACCTCCCATTTCTCCATGGCTTTTCAAAAATAATGAATAATGGTTTGGTAAATTCATTAGCTAATTACTCTAATACCATAAAGGAGTATCATTCTATCAATGTTAAGATAACTATTAATTATTAAATTACTAGGGCAGTTGGCTCTTTTTCTTTTTACTTAAAAGTCTTAGCTGACTGAGTATCCTCATAAAGGCAATGTACATTGGATACTTCTTTTTCTTTGGAACTTAACATATTAAGCCTTATTTAGGTCATCCAGACTGGTGGATCTTAAAATCCCTTTCTACCACTTCTTATTCACTAGGGGCCTGATCCTAAAATGAGCTTTGCATAGGCGGACCCCCAAGGGCCCACACAGAGTTCATTGCAGGATAAGTACCTTAATTTTGCAGTTTTCCAGAATGTACCTTGCAGAAGTCTAAAACCCTCTACTGCTCAGCAAAATCATTAATTACTCTGCTAAATTGAAGCAGCTCATGGTCCATGGTACCAAGCTCCCCTATTAATTTTCACAATCTCATTGAGTTCCCCATTATTGTTAAGAACTAGATCCAGGATTACTTCTCTAGTTGGATATTCTACTTTCTGACTCAAAGTTATCCTCCACCTAACTCAGAAAACTCTTTGATTATGTGCATTTGATGTTTGTTGTTCCAAATAAACATTTACATCACTTGTGGGTTTCCCCATTCCTTGCTTTCACCACACAATCTGATGGGTGTAAACCTGAAGAAGGTTTCGTTTGGGGTTTTTTTGTTTCGTTTTTTGGTCTTCTTGTTTAGGATAACGTAGTGGGTATAACTAGATGAAAGTGAACAACAGAAAATTTGGCTGAACATCAGGAAAGATTCCCTAACAATGATCTCTGTTAGACCATGGAAAATTTCCAAAGGAAATGGTGAAAGCTCCATTATGCAAGTCATTTAAAATTGGATGGAAAAAGCATTTAAGAATATACTACAGAGAACAATGCTGCCCCTGCTGGGGAATAGCCAAGATGACCCAATTAGGTCTTTGTTATCTCTAATGTCTCCAATTCTCAATCATTTTCCTAATATCAGCCATTCACGAAACAGCATTCAAGCAGGTAAAAGAGAAAAAGTGAAAGAAATTGCTCTGTTTCTTGAAAGTCAGTCAGTCCCATAGGGTAGTGCGTCAAAGCCTCCTGCAGCCCTTCATTGTTGGAGCCTGGGTCTGTGGCTTTGAGTCTGTCACCTTCCAAAGGTGCGTCATGCTGCTATCAGAAACAGCTAGTGTCTTACTGACTTCTTTGATGTGTCATGTCAAGAAAGGCTAGCAACTGCCAGGGGGTCCACTCTGCTGAGCCCTGCCAAATCAATTTAAACCAAAATTATTCTAACTTCTTTCACTGCAGTGGTAATCTTAGTCCTCTTTTTTGACCAGAATTTGCCGGAGAAAAATAATCAAGGGCATATGTATCGGTGCTGCACTTTATCAGCACTCAAGCCAGATCTTTCTGAAGACTATGGCTCAATTCCAGTTTAGTTTCCTGGTCAGTGAAGTTTTCACTAAACAGTAGTCTACAAAATCACCACTCTGTTTAATATTTTAATAGGGCATATTCAATCACTTTAGACCAGATCACTACACTATTGTATTGTATTGCCCTGAATACAAGGGATGCTGTAATTGACTCTAGCCACTAGGCCGCGCTGTCCTGAATGCAAAGGCCGCTGTAATTGATTCTGGCCATTGGGCTGCACTGCCCTGACCCCAAGGGCAGCCATATTGTCTCTGACCTCTGGGCCGTGCTGCTTTCAGCCTAAAGACTGTCTGGTAGACTGTAACTGTGGTGGTATCACAACCCCACCATGCCCCAAAGGAGGATGGGGTGTGCGTACCATGCGACTCATACATACAGACATTTTCTATTTGTTCTTTTGTAGTGCTTTGTCCTGGAACAGATCTGATCACTGAGCATGCAAAGATAAGGATGCCTCTGTTTTTCTTCTCTTCTTTATTTCTCCTTTAAACACACAGGGAGACTATGCAGGTGCTGACTCGCAACAGCAGAGCACTTTTAAGTAATTACATAGTATGCAAATATCTGCACTACAATTTGCTACAGTCCAAAGAACAAACTTTCCACACAAGTCCCTAACACCTATAGTTGTTTCAATTTCTTGTTTTAGCCAGTTGACAAAATAAGTAAATCTTTAAATACTTAATCATTACACTTCACTAGAGGAATAACTTGAAGGTGGTTTCTACTGTATTAACATTGCCATAACTAGAGATGAGGAAATAATTTGCAATAATTTATCTAAAAATGGACCCTCTACTTCCGTTCATGGAATATTTGTTAGCAGATCATGATTCCCTCAAATTTATCCAGTATTCAAAAATATCTGACTTCTTCTTTGAATATTTGTAAATGTATATTGATGACAGCTGGCTGTCACTATTTGAGCTCATTAGTCAGTGCTAGACCATGGGTTAGTGAATGCTTGCATGTGCAAATTTAAAAATTCAGTTTCTGAGAATAATCATACATTTAAAATCCCCATTCCATAAACCTCTGGGCCAGTAAAACTCAAATGCTCAAATTTTCACAGGAAGCAAATGGGGCCAAAGTGAACTAATCAAAAAGTTTGAATAAATATTTGTGGAAATTGTTTTGCAGTACATGCCCAGCTCTAGTAACAATACATAGGTATACTAAGTTAATGAATGCCTGAGCTTTTTGGCCTTTGGGCTAATTCAGCCCTGGTTATCTCATACACACGAAGTAAAATGATCATCTAAATAAATTAAACTGCAATGGATGATCTTCAAGATGGACTTTACAAAACATAAGCTCATTTCATTTATTAAACTGCTTTGGAGAAGTTTGCAGTTCTTTAGTGCCCAGTTGTATATTGAGCTATATGTATATTGCGTTCTGTATTCTAGTCTCTGCATACTCACCCTTTTCCTCTTAGTGCTAATGGGTGCAAAGTGTGCATATGGCATCAAATTCACCACTGGAATTATGGCCACTTATGCCAAAAGTGGGTTTAGATCATGGACAGAAGGAGTGAGCAAGGAGGAAAAAAAAAAATCTTTGAGGGGGAAATCCTGGGCACAATTAAATCAGTGGCCAAGCTCCCACTGACTTCCATAGAGCCAGAATTTCATCCTTAGCCATAACAGTCATACATGAAAAGACAAAATCATGCAAGGGAATTGGAAAAATTATTTATGAAAGTCATCCCTCTAGTAGCTAACATCCTACAAACAAAGGTGTAAACAGCACAACACAAAAACACCACCGATTTCAGCTCTCAGATGCTCTTTGCCACTTGATTAGCCCTGATATCTTTGGCTTTAATCTTCTACACCATCAGTGTTTTTAAATCAAGTAAGCCCAAAAGGACACCCTTGAAAGTGCTTCTCTTCAGTCTGAGATATGTTAATAATTACAGTAATTAAACCAAAGGGAATTTTTGTTTTAAATTTCCCCCTCTCTGAATTGAGTTTCATGAATCTAGTAAAATAATCTTTAAAAAAACCCTTCACTCAAATTATTAAAGTTCACTTTCTCAATAAAAGCCATTTTTATACCAACCTATTCCATCCCATTCAAAAGCAGACGTTTTGGAGGTAGTCTCAGTGATTTTGATGGACTTTTTCCTCACAAATCTTCAGACCAGGAGTGCTACTCGAGGCATCTCCAAACCTTACTCTTTGATTCAATGTAATAAATACAGGGGTTTATTTTTATTTTTTTGTGGCAGGGAGGGTAAAGAGGGTGCTGACCCGATTTATTCAGGACATCCTTCCCCCATTTCATTTTCTTCTATCTTCACTAGCTGCGGGAAGCGGCGCGGATCAAGGGACGTGCTGGCCGCCCTTCCCGCAGCCCCCATTGGCCTGGAGTGGTGAACCGTGGCCAGTGGGAGCCGCAATCGGCCGAACCTGCGGACGTGGCAGGTAAACAAACCAGCCTTGGCTCGCCATGAGCTTTCCCTGAACAAGCAGCGGACCGGCTTTGAGAACCACTGCTGTACGTCTTACTTCACTGACCTACAAGGCAAGTAACTCTCATGTCAATACCATACCTCAAGTCAACTGGCAAAAATGCTCACTGAACAACTTATTTCAAAAAATCTTCCATGAGATGTTAGGGACGGGGAAAGAATGGCTCCAGAGTACTGGGCCATAGATGTGGGGTGGAAGGATTAATAAATTCAGAGAGAGTAGTGAAACAAATGCTCTTCTGACGGTTGGTTGGAGCATTTAAATTTGGCCAGCCTAGGAACTGGGTATGTCTACACTGCTATGTAAACCCCAGATTAGTAGAACTTGAGTTGGTTAACCTACCAGATCCTGGGTTTGTTAACCAAGGGCTTCAGCATCTACATTCAACTGTAACCCCAGTTTAGGAACTGTTGAACCCTGGGTCCCAATGTGGGACCCCAGCATCTACATGGCATTATGTGGACTTGAGTCCAACCACCCATATCCCAGACTTCCTAATGGCTTCCCAAAATGTGGCCACTCTAGCCCTTTGTTCAGGTGCAGTGTGGGAAAACTTCATTGTCCACCAAACTTGACTGTACAGAGGACAAAGAAAGTCGGCACTTGGGATTGTGGAATACTTTTGGTGGACTCTGAGAGTGTGAGTCCAGTGTAGCTGCATCTTCACTACAAAGCAATAGGGCTAGAAACCTGGGTCCCGACTCAGAGGTTCCACCCTCATCGAGTCCTGGGACCCTGGGTCTGAGCCCTGGGTGAGCATGATTTGTGTTTAGATGGAAGGGGTGTTAGTCTTGAGCCTGAGTTCAAACCCTGGGCTTACACTGCAGTACACACATACTCTAAAAGTCCTCCTAACCCTGCTGCTGCCTCCTCAGCCTGAGTGCCTCTTGGGTTTGCACTCACCAAATGACTAGATTGGCACACTACTCTAAATTAGTGCACCAAGTACATTATTTGTGTCATGCTACAGAAAAATCAACCCTACATAGCTAAGTAGCTCTGTCACATCGAAGTGTTTGGTCTCCATGAACATATCTTCTGGAAGTATTTTGTACTGAAACAGACCCCAGAGAATAGTGCTTACTTAATGGAGATCATCAAACATGCTAAAACAAAACAGGGTCTCTCTTGTGAAACCGTATAACTCTTTAAACAGTACTGTGCATACCCAGAAATGTATATCTAGTATCTAATAAGAATCTAATGTTAAGGTTTTCAATCATTGCCAATCCCTGTCTCTCCCATCCCTGTCTGTGTCATAGCATATTTTTATCTCTGTTCATATTATCATATGCAGCAAAAAGATTATTTTGTCTCTATGGAAACCCCTGCACCTACGAATTCGTACACCCATGTTCAAACCACCATTGATGCAAAACTATATACTTTAATCTGATCAAGTTGTCCACCATTTGAAATCATGGCAGTGTCATATAATTTGTCTTCCGTAGCACACTGAGCTGGTACCATTACCTCTCCCTACATACCTGTCCTCTCTCTTGAAATGCCGTTACTTCTTTTGTCAGCTCTAATGTTTCTTCCAATAAAGTCTCCTGAGTGATACAAGGGGTATTCAATTGTTTACAAAGCCATGTTGCCTGGGGAAAGAAGGGGCAGGGGGAGATGGGTGCAAAGAAAATAAAATATGTTTTCAGAAGCCCCACAGAAAGCAAAACAAGTCAGTATTTTCCTAGCCTCCAATTTAGACAAATAATCCGTAATTCTAAGCTTAATAAGTACTCACATTGCAGAACAGATGCTTTGTTAATATGTAATTAAGGTTGTGAATACTTATCAGTAAATTAAGGGGAAATAAAAGAATGCTGAAGTTTTCAAAACCATATATATTGAACAGCCAGGAAAAACTGATTTTAAGGTAAAACTTAAAAAAGCAGACAAATATGAATATGCATTGTTAAGAAACACAAAAACAACCTTAACTCTGTATCCATGCCCCTAACCCTCCATCCAAATTAATGACACAACCTTATGCCTGTATGACATCTTTCCTGGCTTAGAAAGTAATTGAATAGGTTTCTAATACCTTAGATAGACATTGAATAATGAGCCAAATACTCCCATTACACTGTGATCATACTCAGCATAATCTGTGCAATACCCACCCACTCCATGGTCACAGACGGTCCTCCATTCACAACATGGCAACACCAAATACTTACCTTTTACAAGTCATAAGCACAAAGGTTCCAATCCAAGGCCCACTGAAATCAAAGAGTATTTCCACTGACTTCAGCACATTTTGGACAAGGCCTGAATGACTCACTTAACCTCTTCCTCACTTTCCCAATATAGTTTCCTAAACACACTTGAAACTCAACTATGTAAACCATGGTATATCAGTCCAGGGGGGAATTTTGTAAAGGTGTCTGGAGTTACAGATTTCTTAAACTCTATGGATGAACCACCAAATTATAAGACTGAACCTGAGAAGTACTGAGCATCTCCAACTCCCACTGACTACATAGGATTTAAGATGTCTCCCAGACACGAGAGGTCAGGGGCCAACCACGAAGCTATATGTCGGGTTGAATAGGGCAGCTGGCTGTAATATACAACAATACTTGTCGATCAAGTACCTATCTTTCAAGTAGGGTGCACTGGATGGCGGGGATATCAGGACAGAATATAGATAACGTATGGTACTTTAATTCTCTAATTACATAGTATTGTCTAAAATTTTTAATTTAACTTAATTTCCTAGCTTTTCAATGTTTTCTTTGAAATTCCACAGTTCTTTTAAAGTTTGTTTCCTCCCCTTTTTACATTTTTAATGTGTATTTACAAGTTTAACACCATTTTCACAAAGTTTTTTTGGCTGGGAATTCCATAAAGTCTTATCATCTTGTCAAGGGAAGATACCAGTACCCTGCCACATAATGGAAATATATATTTATGTTACACGGAAAATAAACACCAGTGCAACCTCATCGTTTTCAATGGAGTTGTACCAGCGTAAATGAGAGTAATATTGGCCCTGCTGCTGAACCAGCTAACCATTTTCTCAATGATGCACAAACCAGATCAGAATCCAGCTCCCTATCTCACAACTGCACTGTTTCTGCACTGCCAAAAGGAGAGGAAAAAAAACCAAAAAACAAAAAACGGTAGAAACTTATTTTTGTCCCTGAAATTTGCAAATGTGATTTTAAATACACACAGAGAATGGAAGCTGTTGAGAAAGGTGCTAGTTGTACAAAGACCATTTCTTTGACAAGTCTTAACTGCATCTGAAAAAAGTTTCTAAAAAATAAAAATAAAAATGGATATTAATTCTTAAAAGATAAAAAGCCATAATTATTTTTTTTTTGGAAAATACACTGTTATACTGTAGTCCTGTAAACTGTAAAACTTTTAAGTCAAAAGCAGTTGTGACAATTAACACATTTTAAATTCTGTGTGGCTCAACTCCCTCCTTCCCCTCCCCTCCCACCCACCACACACATACATACACACACACACAACAGTACACTAAGAATCACACTTTCAAAAGTGGCCTCTAAGTTTGAGTGCCCAACTTTAGACACTCAGGGTAGAATTTTCAGAAGTGCCCAGGTGATTAAGAAACACTAACTTTAATAGTATCTGTGCTCCTAAGTCACATAGGCACTATGAAAATCGTACCCCTCAAGCCTGATTTTCAGAAGTGCCAAGCACCCAGAACTCCAACTTAATTGGGAGCTGTGTATGACCAGCACCTCTGAAAATCAAGCCCAAAACATCTGAAGTTGTACACCCAAAACTTAGAAAACACTTCAGAAAATTTGAACCTAAATGTCTCAAATCCATAAATGTAATAGGCTTGCTAGGTTGTTTTGTGTAGACACCGCTCGTTTCTCACATTTTTTCAGTTCCCCTGTTCTGAGGTGCCTGTGCTTCTGTCTAATCTAATCTAGTCAGTCTATCACTGTGGTATCTAGGCACAGGCCAAAACTATGGCACACAAAAGCCCACAAAACAGGAATAAAAGTTATTTTTATTCTATAGTCACAAGACTTTTGACTTCTAAATACATAGTTATTCTAGCATAACTGAAGAACAAGTTCTTATTTGCAAATATATGGCAGTGCAGTTTTATAACACTTAAGGTAATATACTTACAATAGTGGTTTTTCCAGAGGCGGGTGGACCAAGTATACAAATTCTTGGAACTATAGAATAAATATACATGAATGTCAAAATACAGAAAGGCAAGACACCTTTATTGTTTCTCCATATTACATAATATACAACATATGTAATTATATTGTAATACAGTTATTTCACTGGGAGTCCTGCTTGAGTAAGGACTGCAGGATTGGGGGACCAAACTAGTCATGGCTATGTCTTAATTAATTTCCATAGTTAACACGTTTAAGACTCTGATTTGGCCAGGCACTTAGCACATATCTAGCTTTAAGCACAGGTAGCTTATTTGTAACTCACATAAACAGGGCATAAATACTGAATACTTATTTTTCTAACTTTTCTTTTTATTCCCAACATAGAATATCAGAGTTGGAAGGGACCTCAGGAGATCATCTAGTCCAACCCCCTGCTCAAAGCAGGACCAATCCCCAATTTTTTTTGCCCCAGATCCCTAAATGGCCCCCTCAAGGATTGAACTCACAACCCAGGGTTTAGCAGGCCGATGGTTAAATGGTTTTGATCTGATGCATCTTACAGTAAAGTATTTTAATTTTGTATCTGCAGTATGATGGAAAATTTCAAAGTGTATAGTTTCTTATTTTACTACTTTGTACTAATAATGCATTTCCTTTTCATTTTTAGAAAATGAAACACGAGTAATATAATTTCAACTCACACCTTTCTCTAGACAGTTTATGTCATGGATCAGGAAGGTTTATACATTGCAAAATGGGCACTTTTCCTTGCTATTGAGGATAGCTACCTCATGGGTAGAAATAGAAAAAAAATGTATACGGAACATTTTTCAGATTACCTGTGGGACACTAAAACTTTTCATAATCACGGGAGAAAATGGGCTACTCCACATTTCTCCTCTATCCATTTAAATGCCCTCCATTTCTCTAGTCAGCATTAAGTTCCATTTTTTTCTCCCTTTGTGTTTATCTGCTGCATGTCAGTCTCCCTTCCATACGGAGGGGATGCAAGAGGGAAGGAAGGAAAAAGAGTTACTTGCCATGGCAGCAACCTCTTTTCCCTTAGCACACAAATTCCTGTCTCATCTCTTTTAGTATTTATTAGTTCCAGTTTTATTATTCGTATAGTGCCACAGCTGTACAAGGCAACCTAAAGAATAAAAAAACTGAATAAGGCCCCTGTCCCAAGAGATTTACTATCATATAGACAACACAATGATTATTCTCATTCTACGGTGATGTAGGGAAGGATCAGCAGTGTGAAAAAACAAGGAGAAAGGGAAATATTGCTTGAGAAAGATTTGAGGCTTTTTTTGCACGCATGCATTTTGGGCTGTGATCCCTTGAATCGTCATGCTACATTAACACCTTGGGTTTTTCCTCTCCACTTTCCATTGCGGGGAGAGAAGGAATCAGGCTTGAAAACAGTGACTGATAGGTATTTATTGGCAGTAGTATGGGTCAAAGAAGATGAGTTAGGGTATCTATCCAGCCAAAAACCTCCCCAGGTCATGACAACCAAAAGGAATATATACTCTCTGATCTCAGCAGACAGGAAAGAATGGGAAATGTATTTTTATGAGGACCTTCCAAACACGTAGGAGCAGTTGGGCAGGTGCAATTTTTAAACATTCATAGAACCCAAATTACAGCTTAATCTTTACAAAGTTATTTGACTGGGAAGGTTTAAGGAAAACTCCCCCTGTATTGGTTCTTGCAAGCGCAACAGAACTAGTACACAATGTCGAAAAATACTTTAAAAGGATACATCAGCTGTTTTTATCACCTAATTTCTTTCAAATGTAATGTGATTAAATCCTAGTTTCTTAAAATCTAACACCTTGAAACTCAGCCCGGTACTGAGGAATTATTTATAAACAGCGTCATAAAAGAGTGCTCGGGTGCCAACACTAATCAACTTCTTCAAACCACTTCAAAGAAAATCAAAAAACCTTTCCATCCACAGATCCTTTTGAGGTTTAACTAGGAGCATGATTTAAAATTCACAAGAAAACCCTTAGGTATTGAAGCTTTAATACACAACTTTCTTGGACAAACGTTTGATGAAAAACGAAACGTACCATTATATACACCATATCATGCTTTAATATTGCCCAGGGCTACTGTAAATGCTCACTTTGTACTAAATCTGGTTTTCTCTCTGCTTAGTGGCTGGCAGCAGATGAGGCAGTGTAATGCACTGATTTACTCATTTGCACACTTGTAAGAATCTTCTAAGGCATTTTCCCCTAAACATATGACACAAGGGCACAACCAGAGCTTCACTCACTGTATGTAATGTTTAACCCCTCAAATCAGCACACAGTTAATATTAAATGCTTGAGGTCCACACAGGCAACTAAATGAACACTGAGAAATCTGCCCAACACCTTTTTCTTTGGTAATAAACCACATCTCAACGTTGAGTCTTGAGATGTTACAGAATTTACTTTTCCAAGCAGTCTTAACATTTAGCATTCAGTTTTAGATGGAATTGAATTATTCCTGGCACAATGCAAAAGGATGGGTTGGACTCGGTAGGGGTCCCGTCAAGTCCAAATGATTCGGTGATTAATATTAATGCAAAAAAAATAACTTAACATGTAAGGCAACTCCTCTGTTGAACCGGAGAAGCATACAGTACAAGACTAACATTTTTCCAGAATTTTGTAACATTTCATCATGGGCATGGTTATATAGGAAGTACTCACCAAAAAAAATGTTACTTGGATTCTGGAAACCTTTTATTAGCACAAACCCAGATAAAGTGTACAAAACAGACATCTTTGCATTAAAAAATAGCTTAGTCATCACACCACTCTCACTTTTTAGAACAATCACATGAAAGAACACTAACACATGGCCTTGAGTACGAGAGCCCAGTCACGTAAGATTTGACCTAAAAGCTTCATCAGGATTGTTGTAAGTTATAATCATTGGGTTTGTTTGTATTTTTTTAAGAGTGCTTTAGATACTGTTGTTAATTAAATAGATTTTCTAACTTTACACCTGGGGTAGCTGCAATACCTTTTTCCCACATCTCTGTTTGAAAATTTCTCTGGGGCTAAACCTGTTTAGCTAGGCAAGCTCATGAAAATTCATCACTTTACTGATGGCTCTGATAAGGGTTTTTTCTTCTAAAGAGTCAGCACCTTCCACCATGATCAAAAAGTAAATATAATCTCTACTACAGATTTCTCTTACATTGTTTTCCATAAAATTTACTTTTAAAACAACATTTAGGCTTTAATTTTAATTGGAGTTCCTTCCACATCTTAATAGATTCTTTCAAACCACAAACAGATAGCAGTTTTTCATTTGACAAACAATTGCTGTGGTTCATTCTTTAGTCTCTTGTTTTACTGAAGTTATGAATGGCAACCTGCTTGATTCTGTTCAAATAATACTGTGGGGTTAAAGAACAAGCCTTAGCTCAGCGTGATGGAGATTTATCAGCATTCTATAAAATCTCATGAAACTCCTCATCTGTATACTTTCAACGGGGCTGTAAAACAGATCAGATTTCTCATGCTGCCCACATCAGAACAGGCTGGACACAATTTGCAGGATTTGATTTTTGCTATTTAGCCGCATTTCAGTTGACAGCCATCTGATCACGAAGGAGAAAGAGCTCTTAGCATCTCTTGTGATAATGATTTCATTGATGCTGTAGCAGAACTTTCATAATGGTTTACTATGGTTTTAAAGAAACATCAAAGCAACGTGATACCAGCTATTCCTGACAGCTCATGCAGAACAAAAATTATAGTTCAGTTGTGCATCTCCAAATATAATCTGCCTAAGGGTGAACAGTTTGTAAATCAAATAATTTGATTGAGTGTACATGCTTTTATTGTGCAGAATACATACTTCCTATTCAATTTATCAGGTTTTGTTATACACATGGGTAGGCATGCTTGCTGTTCCTTCATCTGAGATGCCACTGAGCTGTGGAACTCATTAACAGTAGCAAGTAACTAAGTACTCAAAAAAACAGAGAAGCTGCCAGCCCAGGTAGAATGGGAAACCAATTTTACACCTGACAAAAGGGGTAATTAGCGAGTTTAAAGACAACAGAATATATCAGATGGGGCACAGAAAGCATTAATAATTGATACACTAGAACTCTTTGTTATTCCCTTAGAGGATTTCATTTTTATAACAGTTAAAGTGCATTTTTATTTGATTATCCACTAGAAAAGAAATTAAAAACATCTTACCAATAACTATTCCAAATTGCTTAAAAAAATTTGAGACACAGGCTGAAAACTTTTATCCACCATTTACCAACTGAAGTAGAGTTTCACAACAATGGTTTATAAATCACGAGTTGAACTACATATGGTCTCTCATTTTCACTTACCATGATCATTGTCTTGCTTTAAGTGGCTTATCATATACTGGATGGGCTCATCAGGTTTATGGATTAACAACCCTTCAAGCATGTTCTGAAAGTAAATAGGACAGACTCAGCAGGAAATTTAACACAGCCGTAGTAATAATAATAAATAAATAACAATAATAATGATGATGATGATACTTTGCATTTCTATAGCAATCTTTCATATGAGGACCTCAGAGATTGATATTCATTCATCTTCATAAGTTCCTGTGAGGTAGGGAAATATGAAGCCCATTTTAGAGAGGGACAGACTAAGTACATAGCGGTTCAAAGACGATTTGCAAAGGAAAATAAATGGATGTGTGGACCTTTTATTGTTTATGGTGCAGCAAGAAGGCCTGAAAGATTTGGGGGCTGTTATTTATTTTATTTATAAACTCCCCCCCCTTACTTGATTTACCCTAAAAGTATCAAGAATTTCACATATGGTCTTCCCTGTTCTTGCTGAAAGGCTTCTTGGAGAACATAGAAATGTGGATTGTCAGCTCTCTCAGACCTTCATTGAAAGGGCAGGATGGTGAATCTTAAAGACATCCTTTGTCCCAAACGTTTCTCAGCCAAATCAAGTCAGTGTTAACACAAACAAATTAAAAAATAAGGAATTGTGACTAGTGTAAATAAAAATAACTTTCCCTCTTGATCAGTTTCCCCATCCTCTTTTGGTCATAATCCTATTAGTTCTCCGGTAGCCTACAGGCTTCAAGGGTAGACAAGACCTGAATTTCTGTTGTAAAAAACCCTGCCTTAAAAAAAATATTGTTTTCAAGTCTTCTTCATACTTCATAAAGAACCAAAAAAAAAAAAAAAGAGCACAAACTTCTTTCCACCATGCCCACGACCTTGTCACGTTTCCATTTCTCAGGTTCATATAGGATCTGATCCAATTCCCACTGAAATCAATGGATATCTTTGCACTGACTTTGGAATAATATCCAGGAATCCTAACTTTCAGACACTCTTACTGTAACTACCCAGCACTCCATCACAGCAGATAAGTCCATAACCTACATGTGAAAAATGTCTCTAATATTACTCCTTAGCTTTTTCAGTGCTGGAATTTTATCATAATAAGGTGGTGCATATTATTTCTGGTAGCAGGCAACAACGCTCTGGAGAAGCGGCAAAGAGTCCTGTGGCACCTTATAGACTAACAGACGTATTGGAGCATAAGCTTTTGTGGGTGAATACCTACTTTGTCGGACGCAACGCTCTGGAGGTTAGCCTTTAGGAATATAGGACCTAACTCAATAAAACCTCCTTCCATTTTCTGTGATGCCTAAGGACTGGTCTACCCTACAAAGTTAGTTTGACATAAGTTGCCTTGTGTCAACTATTTATTCATGTGTCTACACTCAAATGTGTCTCCCGCTGATGTAAGCACCCCATTCTTGAGAAGCAGTAACACCACCTCCCCAAATGGCATTGATTCATGGTTGATGTACCATGGTCAACACAATGCAAAGTAGACATTGAGTGACATATGTCAACCTTACCACTCCCCCAGCAGGTGTTGTACAATGCCTGACAGTGATCACTCTGATCACAATTGTGAACTCCACTGCCCAGGTCATGGAGACCAGAAGCCAATCCCTACCCCCTGATCTCTGCGTATTTTTTAAATGCCATTTCCTGACTGCCAGCTTGGTGAACACACCTAGCAGCTCTCCCTTGTTGTGTGCAACTTTCCAACCGATCCTGCTGGCGATATGTTATAGACATGCTCCTGGCCTCCAGTATCCAGGAGGTACTGGATCTCCTGGGCCTCCGGAGAGAAGAGGCTATGCAATCACAGCTAGAAACCGCTCGTAGAAACATGGTCATCTACAGAAAGATTGCACAGGGGACGAAAGCGAAAGGGTATGACAAGGATCAGCAGCAGTGACATGAAGAGGTGAAGGAACTGCAGCAGGCATCTCATAAGGCCGGGGAGGCCAACACTCAACCTGGTGCAGAGCTTCAGACCTGCTGCTAGTTTTACAGGGAGCAGCATGCCATACCTGGCGGAGACCCCACCAGCACCCTGCAGAGCACCCTGGGTTCCTCAGTGGAGTCCGAGACCAAGGCTGTGAACAAGGGGGGCGGGGGTCCCATGGTGGGGGGAGTCCAGCTATGAGTGAGCCAAGATCTATTCAAGACTCTACCACAGTCTAACCAGTCCTGCCAGCCAAGCCCAATCCAGGGGAAGAGACCAGGATAAGCACATGCATGTATTCTCCCATAAAAAGTTTAAATGTGAAGATGGTACCCAGCACGAACCCAAGTTAGCAGGACACAGGCATCTGCTTTTCACTGTTTCACTCGTACAAAAAGACACAGAGGTACAACAAACAGAGGTAGAGTTATCTGCTTTTCATTCCCTTGTATTATTGGGTGGGGTGGAATGCTGATTAGTTTATGTATACAGGGATGTCCCTTATACACTTCTGAGGGATATCAATGAAACTTCCATGGAAGTACAAATCCTTTCCCAAAGGATATGAGGAAAGGTTGCTGTATTTCTCCCTCCTCAGTAGGACACTTTCCTACACCACTCTGCAACGACTTCAGCAGGCACCACTGGGGTAAACAAGCTAGCAGGATAAGGGCCTGGGCAGCTTCAGGACACCAACAGTTGCTGTGCTCTCTGTGCCTTTGTTAGCCTCAGAAGTGAGATAACAGCTAAAATCACACTGCCTGTGGAATACAGCACCAGTATGCAGTGCCATTGCCCTGTACTCGTACCCACAGAAATAGGGGCCAGATTTTTTTTGGTTTACTTAACCAGACAACTCACTCTTCACCCTACTCTCTCCTCACCCTCAGCAAGCCAGACTCACTATGGCTCCAGCTAGACAGTGGTGTTGTACAGAGGTGCACCAAAGCTGAGGTGTCTTGATTGAAGCATATCTGATTTAAAACTTTTATGGGAATAGGGGAAAGGAGTTCTGAAATTTATCTTTTGCTTTCCTTTGTGACTGTAAACACGATACACCTGTCTGTTTTATCCATAGCTGCTGCCATTGCAGCCTTGAAGGGTGCCCCATTCACACCCACAGAATGCCTGACCCTGATGAGAAGAAAGAAGCAGACTTGGGGGGACATGTTCAGTGAGATCCTGCAGGCCACTGCTGTCTTGGACCACAAGCAGAGGGTTTGGTGGGTGAATATAGAAGTCAGCCTGGAGAAGGAAAGAGCAGACAGGAGAAAGGCCTAGGAGATCCAGCAGGAAAAGGAGAGGGAGATGCCCCAGGGTATAAAAGGGCATCTCAGGCAGCAAATGCAAATGCTGCAGACTCCTGTTGTCCTACAGGTCCAACAGTCAAGTGCTCGCCTCCCCTTGCAATCAGTGGAGAACTCCATTTCACCTGCTCCCTACGCCCCACATGGCATCATGGGCTATATCCCTATCATTACCACTCCGTGCCAGGAGACAATAACAAAAACCACAGCTTCACACATACTGATCTGTGAGAACCATGGTTGATGTATGTTTGGCAGAAATGAACTGAAATTGCTAGAAAACATTCATGTCCTAATTTTAAAGCTCTGTTCTGTTTATTTTATAAGTCTGCTTTTTAACTGCACATTACTCTTTGCACTGTTTTTGTTACACAATACATTTTTATTTTTTGGAAATTAATTTATCTTACTTCATAACATATACAGCAGAATACCTAGTGCTATCGAAAGCACACATTAAATTATAGTTGAACAGGATCACAGAATTCATAGGTTCAGTGCAAAACACACTGTAATCATTATAAAAGTCCAGTAACCAGTGTGATATTCATAAATGTACTCTACAATTGCAAACACCCCCCAAAACGTCAGGGCCAGGCACAGCATAGTCCAGCACAACATATTAACATTGCTGACTGTTAAAATGCTCTTTCAAGGCCTCCTTCAGCTGCGTAGCTCCCTATTGAGCTCTTTTATAGACCTGGTGTCTGGCAGTTCAAAGTCAGCGGACAGATGCTCCACCTCTGCCTTCCCCCTTTGCCTCACAGATATTATGCAGGACAAACAGGCAGCTATAACATTGGGATATTTTTCTCACTGAGAGCTAATTTAGTGAGTAAACATCACCAGTGTCCCTTCAATCCACCAAAAACACATTCAATTGTCATTCTGCACCTGCTGAGCTGGTAGTTGAATCTTTCCTTGGAAGTGTCAAGCTGGCTAGTGTAAGGCTCCATGAACCAGGTTCCTCGGGATCACTATTGGCATTTCATCACCACAAATGGTAATAATCTGCCAATCAAGAAAGAATGTTCCTGCTTGCAGCTTTCTGAACAGTCCTGTGTTCTTAAAGATACAAGTGTCATGCACCTTCCCTGACCAGCCCCTACTGATATCAGTGAAGTGACCCCAGTGACTCACAATGCTTGGATAACCATAGAAAAGTAGCCCTTTTACTGATGTACTGTGTTGCAAGGTGAGATGGGGTCAAAATATGGATATGCAAGCCATCTATCACCCCACTGCAGTTTGGGAATCCCATAGCTGCAAATCCATCCACGATGTCGTGCATATTGCTGAGAATCTCAGTCCTGCTTAGCCAATTAACCAACTCAAAAATGATTTCCCACTAAGCGGTAGCAATCCAGTGTTGCAAGCATGCACATTGCAATCACCACTTGCTTCTCAACTATCAATGCAGCTCTCATTCTGGTGTCCAGGCTCTGGAGAGCTGGTGTGAGCTCGGCAGACAGATCCAGGAATGTGGCATTTTGCATCTGAAAGTTCTGCAGCCACTGCTCGTCATCCCCAACAGGCATTGCGATGCAATCCCACCATTCAGTGCTCATTTCTCTGACCCAGAAGCAGTGATCCACCTCTTGCAGCTGCTCTGTGAACACCATCAACTTTTAATTGGTTTTGCTGTGCCCCTCAGCAGTCCCTCCTCAAAGAAATCATCCTGTCCCCCACTGTTGCGGTACTTTGTGCGGCTCCTCAATTACCTGAGGATCGCATGTCCTGTGTTTGCAATGTTCATGACAACAGGGCAGAGCTGTGCGGGCTCCACGCTTCTGTCAGAGATAGCAGGCAGCGACAATTGCCATGCAGGTTTGTGGGATTTTAACAAAAGGTCTGAAAATTATGCCATAGGGATGGTATTATGGGATGGAGAAAGTTGCATGATGGGAATTTATCACAGACTCATAGGACTGGAAGGGACCTCAAGTGGTCAACTAGTCCAGTGTCCTGCACTCATGGCAGGATTAAATATTATCTAGACCATCCGACAGGTGTTCATCTAACCTGCTCTTAAAAATCTCCAATGTTGGAGATTCCACAACCTCCCTAGGCAATTTATTCCAATGCTTAACCACCCTGACAGTTAGAAGTTTTTCCTAATGTCCAACCTAAACCTCCCTTGAACCAATGGACTTAAATTGCAGCTTGTCCTATCCTTAGAGGTTAAGAAGAACAATTCCTCTCTCTCCTCTTTGTAACAATCTTTTATGTACTTTAAAACTGTTATGTCCCCTTTCAGTCTTCTCTTTTCCAGACTAAACAAACCCATTTTTTTCAATCTTCCCTCATAGGTCATGTTTTCTAGACCTTTCATCATTTTTGTTGCTCTTCTCTGGACTTTCTCCAATTTGTCCACATTTTTCCTGAAATGTGGCGTCCAGAATGGACACAATACTTCAGTTGAGGCCTAATCAGCACAGAGTAGAGCAGAAGAATTATTTCTCGTGTCTTGCTTACGACACTCCTGCTAATACATCCTAGAGTTATGTTCACTTTTTTTGCAACAGCATTACACTGTTGACTTATATTTAGCTTGTGGTCCACTATGACCCCCAGATCCCTTTGTGCAGTACTCCTTCCTAGACAGTCATTTCCCATTTTGTATGTGTGCAACTGATTGTTCCTTCCTAAATGGAGTACTTTGCATTTGTCCTTATTGAATTTTATCCTATTTACTTCAGACCATTTCTCCAGTTTGTTCAGATCATTTTTAATTATAATCCTATTCTCCAAAGCACTTGCAACCCCTCCAAGCTTGGTATCGTCCACCAATTAATCCTTATCTCCCAGAGTACTGTGTGCAACTCATTTCTAACCTAATAAAGCCTCACATCCAAAACCTTCCTAACTAAAGGTAGGAAACATAATGAGCCACAGTTACACTCATATCCAAAACCCCATTTATCCAAATAAATTCCACATCTCCTGTTCCATTTCGATAAACTGAGTGTGTGAGGGGCAATGAATCTACAGCATATCTGCCTGACTATTTATGCTGTTTACCTTTTGTATTTTATCCAATTTATGCAGTTTACCTTCTGTATTTTATGCTGTTTGGACAATGAAAATAAACTAACCAGTTTCACTTGCAAGTGCTCATGCTGCAACATCTGGGTAACAAACACCACAGGAAAATATTTAAATCTCAGGAAAGAAAATTGTTTTCATTGGTATTACAGTGTAAATACATGAAAAAATATACTATGTTGTTAAAAAATTATTTTAAAAAACCCCCAAAACCAAATTTGGCACCTAAGTTTACCTGACAGTGATTCTTTAAAGATTATAAATAACAAACCCAGAAAACTTGTGAAGTTATGATGACACATGGTTCTTTGAGCTGTTGATGACTGTTACTTCTATGATTCTAAGCTCCAGTGCTCCAATCACTTATGCACAAACTTAATTTTACTCACGTGTTTAAGGTTAGGTAAATGCATAAATGTTGAAGAGTTGGGGCTATTATTTACAGGTGTGTGTTTGTGCCCTCAGATGGCTAACAAAGCTGTGATCTGAGCAGATCCAGATTCACTCTTAGCAGTCCAAGAAGGATTTTCTGTGATGTGCGGTCATGCTGGTGTTTTTCACCTCTCTTTGGCATGCAGAATGAAGTTTTATGTTAAAGAACAAATTTTATACAGCATTGCTCATACTAAGTGGATCTCAAAATTCTCACAGAATAACATGATTAAGTTACAGAGCTAACAAATAATAGTAGAGACAGAGAAAAAAAGGCATATGCAAAGGAGAAAAAGTATGTTTTGGGGTGAGATTTGAGAAGAGACCATCTTCCTAATGCACAAAATAAGGATGTGAACAATGTTAACACTGGTATGTGTTATGGACACTTTTTATAACAAACTATAACAATGTTCATCACAATATTAGAACTCTTATCCCTCAACAAACTTTTCAATGCTCAATATAAGTAAATTAGACCTAAGGAACAGACTGTAGAAACTCACAACCTCCTTTTTGGCTAAGAAGTCAATCTCATTCTTTACTAAAATAACAAGGCTTCTTTGTAACTCTGTTTTTATTGGTTTCATATTAGTTGTACATATTCATAAAAAGGCACAACAAGAGCATAATTTTTTGATGAAACAGCACAAAATAGACAATGCCCCCCCCCCAAAAAAAACCCAACATATATTAAGATTATGCATTAATTCACTAATCTAGTTTCAAAAAGGGCAGGTACCTTCACATAATTTTTAAATACAGATTTCCCTACTACTATTCTACCATACTACTTTCCATCACAATCCACAAAGTATAATACTTATCAGGCCTGCTTTGCATTTGATCGACTCAACACCTTTCTTCCACAGACAGTCAACATTTTTACAGAATTATAGATTGCAATTAAACCTTGTTGATAGCCAGTGCATTATGTTTTTCTAGCATATAGCTTGTCCAATTTCCTTGAGACAGGGACTGTGTCATCTAAGTTTTCCAGAGTGGCAAACTACTCAAGATAGTGCTTGAAAAGTAAAGAATCATAGTGCTTAAATAAATAACGATAACCTCAATACATGGGGGATACAAAGAGATTCATATTTCCTTATGATTAATTTGACAACACCCCAGGCTGCAGACATAAACAGTGCTCCCTCTTGAAAGATAATGAGGAGTCCGGTGATACCTTAAAGACTAACAGATTTATTTGGACATAAGCTTTCGTGGGTAAAAAAACCCACTTCTTCAGATGCACGGAGTGAAAATTACAGATACAGGCATAAATATATCTTGAAAGATATGGTCAGATACCTCGTGTTGTAAGTGATGCCTGCACCAAAAGTGCCCAACTGCATATCAGAGGTGCCCTGATGTACCCGAGGAATCATTGCTTCTTTTTTGCCAGATGCACCCCAGCAAGTGCTAGCATCACTCTTCATGGAGCTGAACCCCTCCACCCCACAGCTCTCACCTGCCTGCTGGGAATGGTCATTACACTTTCTCCCACCCTCAGCGTACCCCACTGTATGCTGGGAATGGTTTATACACCTCCTCTGAGCACTCTACCACATGCTGGGAACAGTCATTATGCCTCATGTCCTCAAATATACTGTGGCATGTTGGTACTCAGGAACAGTCTGCATCAGGTAACCCCAGGCCTGGAGTAGGGTTACCTAGTGCGTGCTAGGAATTGTCAATATGTCCAATATACCAGCATACGGTGGCAGCAACTCTTAAACCCCCACACATGGGGCAGGACCCACTGCATGCTGGGTGCAGCCCAACCAGTGCCGGGAATTATAAGCACCACCCACCTGCGCTGGGCACCCCAATGCATGCTGGGAGCAGTCCTCCTTATAGGGGGCTCCCCTCCAACCAATGCTGGTGCATGCTGGGAACTATAGTTGTTACCACCCTCCCTTCACCTCTGGCTTGGGCCCCCCAAGGCACGCTGGGAACTTTGGTTGCTGATAACCACCACCATACCCACCCCCAAGCCCTTGGGTGCCCCAGTGCATACTGGGAGGTGTCCCCCCTCCGGGGCGGGGGGGAACACTGTTATTCCATCAGTATAACCTGCGGGCGAAGGGACTTGCGGCCTCCCCGCCCCTGCCCTCACCTGCAGGAGCTGGAAGAGCTCGTGCTTTTCCGCATAAATGCCCATCTCCCGGGGCACACGGAGCGGCCTGGAGGTAGCGTCCATCGCACCCTTAGCAACCGCTCGTCGCTAAGGAGGTTACGTTCTCACCACGCGACGCAGGAGGCCTCGCCCGCCCCTGAATCGGCACGAGCCTTCCCCAGGCTCGGAATGGGGCGTGTGACCTCATCAAACAGCGACAGACTCCTTTAAAGGGGCGGCAACTGCTCCCGGCGTGTCCGTGCCCCGGCGAGTCAATGACCACCCCCCCCCTTCTGCCTCTCACCCAAGGGCGTGGGCACGAGCCCTTCGCTGTCTGGACGTGGCGGGGGAGAGAAAAGCTGAATCAGATCCTCGCGCCTTCCAAATCCCCACCCCAGGACCCGTCCCCCACAGCCCCTGCCCCCCACACAAGCCCGTGCCAGTGCCCCCGGCCCTCCCCCACACAGCCCCTGCCTCCCTTACAACTCCCTATCAGTGCCCCTGCCCCCTCACATACAGTCTCCTGCCAGTGCCTCCCGGGCCCCCGTCCCCCACAACCCCTATCTGTACCCCTCCCCCCTCCCCCACAGCCCCCTGCCAGTGCCCCCGGCCCTCCCCCACACAGCCCCTGCCTCCCTTACAACTCTCCATCAGTGCCCCTGCCCCCTCACATACAGTCTCCTGCCAGTGCCTCCCGGGCCCCCGTCCCCCACAGCCCCCTATCTGTACCCCTCCCCCACAGCCCCCTGCCAGTGCCCCCGGCCCTCCCCCACACAGCCCCTGCCTCCCCTACAACTCCCCATCAGTGCCCCTGCCCCCTCACATACAGTCTCCGTGCCAGTGCCTTCTGGGCCCCCGTCCCCCACAATCCCTATCTGTACCCCTCCCCCCTCCCCCACAGCCCCCTGCCAGTGCCCCCGGCCCTCCCCCACACAGCCCCTGCCTCCCCTACAACTCTCCATCAGTGCCCCTGCCCCCTCACATACAGTCTCCTGCCAGTGCCTCCCGGGCCCCCGTCCCCCACAGCCCCCTATCTGTACCCCTCCCCCACAGCCCCCTGCCAGTGCCCCCGGCCCTCCCCCACACAGCCCCTGCCTCCCCTACAACTCTCCATCAGTGCCCCTGCCCCCTCACATTCAGTCTCCGTGCCAGTGCCTTCTGGGCCCCCGTCCCCCACAACCCCTATCTGTACCCCTCCCCCCTCCCCCACAGCCCCCTGCCAGTGCCCCCGGCCCTCCCCCACACAGCCCCTGCCTCCCCTACAACTCCCCATCAGTGCCCCTGCCCCCTCACAAACGGTCTCCTGCCAGTGCCTCCCGGGCCCCCCTCCCCCACAGCCCCCTGCCAGTGCCCCCGGCCCTCCCCCACACAGCCCCTGCCTCCCTTACAACTCTCCATCAGTGCCCCTGCCCCTTCACATACACTCTCCGTGCCAGTGCCTTCTGGGCCCCCGTCCCCCACAACCCCTATCTGTACCCCTAGCCCCCTGCCAGTGCCCCCGGCCCTCCCCCACACAGCCCCTGCCTCCCCATCAGTGCCCCTGCCCCCTCACATATGGTCTCCTGCCAGTGCCCCTGCCAATGCTCCCCGCCAACAATGCCCCTCACAGCCCCCCTGCCAATGCTGCCCAGCTCAATGCCCACTCCCCCTACTCGACCCAAACTGACTTTCCCCCGCCCCCTGGTCTGTGTTGCCCTATGGCAGGGGGAGACGTGGATACCCTACGTCACCGTTACCTCGGGAGACGGTTGTAACAATTGCCCTGCTGGGAGCTCGCAGCTGGGGCTGGCGCCCGCAGGGCTCCGGGAAGCAGGCGGTGTCGGGGGCAGGAGGTCCGGGACATGCAGGGGTGGGACAGCAGCCACAGGTGAGTGTAGCTCGGAGTCTGGACTGGCCAGAGGGACTCACCAGTCTGCCGGGCTGGGATAAGGGGTGCCCCTCAGCCAATGCAGATGCCCTCTCCGCACCCGCGAGCCCCTCAGCCCTTGGATGCATGGGGCGATCAATGCACCTGCAGCGGGCCCCAAAGGCTGAAGCTGCATATTCAAAATTCTGACCATGCCTCTGGTCAAGGCCACAGCCCCGTTCTCCGCCAGCCCCTCCATATCCCACTTACCGGCCAGGCTCCTGAGCCAACCCGCCTCTGTCCTATCAGCGACCCAAACAGCGCAGCCTAGAGGGGCTGCTGTCGAAACTAACCAGCAGCTAAGTGAAACTGACCTCCTGCCTTGACAGCTATAGAAAATAAATCCTCCAACAGGAAGAAGGGAACTTGATTTTAAATACCGTTTTGAATAAGGTAAGGTGTCATTAGTAAGACAGGTAAGGAAAGAGGATGGTTGACAACATGCAAAAGTTAACAATGACAGGAGATAAAGAGTAGGCTTATATTCTGTAACTGAATTGATCATGAGCTTCTCTGAGCTGTAGGGTCCTGGTCAGTCGGTGAAAGTTTTTACTAAAGGCCCTAGTTAGCCTCAAGAATGCTTTACAAGATAAGGCACTTCTGGCATAATTCAGTTGCTGGAGAAGTTTGCTTATGCTGCGTTACTGGCAGCCACGCTAATCGAAACCAATTCCTTGTGTGCCGTTTAGTAAACAACTTTTTTTCTTGTCTAAGGCCTTTCTGCTAAAGACTTCAAAGCACTTTACACAGCAGCAGGGAGTGTTCAGAGGAGCCTAAGGGAGTTAGGTTCCCAGATCCCATTGAATTTCACTGTGAGGACACTTAATTCCTAGGAAAATCCCATCCATCCTCCTGTCTCTATTTACTACTGGATGAAAATGAGATTGAGAGTTTTAGTCTGTCTGTTCTTAGTGTAGTCTCACTTTTGTGACAGTCAAACTGTATTGATGTCACAGAGAGGCAGGACTGTAGAGATGACGAACAAGCAACAGGAACAAGTGAATGCCACGACTGATTCTGGGAAGTGCTAGGTGCCCTATGTGCCCCATTGAAACCTTAAAGGCAATTTGAGGACCTATTGTATCTTCCAAGCTGCTAGAGTTTCCACTTGAATGAAAACTTGCTCATAAAAATAAATTGTAACAGGAGAGTTACAGAGGGTGATTTTAAAGGCAAGGTATCTCAAAAGTTTTTCAAACTTGCCCATGAAGTGTAAGACTTTAAGCAATTCGCATGGTAAGGAATGGGAGCTACTTTAGACAAGAATATACAATTTTAGTTAAACCTATTTACTATCTTATAAAAACATCCATTAATAGATCTTGTAATGAATTATTTTGCTAGTAAAACCCTAATAGTAAGGAGTACAAGCTATATTTGTAAAAACTCAATAGTCAGACCTGTTACTTGCTCTGTTTCTGAAATCCATTGTAGACCTATACTTTTTTTTGGCCCCTTTGGACATTTTTTTCCTAACAGAGTTGTAGCCTATTTATGACACCTGCAAATAAATTCATTTGACCTGTGCTTTGATTTTTAGAGGAGCTATGTAATCCAACTCCCACTGAATTCAAATGGGAGCTGATGGTGCTCAGTACCTTTGGGAAGAATCAAGATATATTACCCATTTTTTTTTATGGAAAGTCAGATGCATTTTGTATTTAATTTAGATTTGTTATATTTCTGATCTAATCTCTACCCTTTTACAAACAAACAATTTTTAGTGCAGAAATGTAAACATGTTTGCTGTGTCAAACTATTAGGATTGAGGGAAAAAATACATTTTCTCCACTGGAGACTTTTACATTGTGGATTTCAATGCCAAATTGCTACTTAGTTATTAAACATGCAGAAAGTGTAAATAGCTTCTTTGTGATCAGTTTTGATCTTGGTAGAGGGACAAACCTAAGCCCACCCAAGTGAGTTTCCCATCCTCACCCATCCCAGAGTATATGTAGATTTTACCTCACTCCAACATGAGGGCTTCTGAGGGCCAGCTATAGTTTTTATGTGGGGATGTGTGGGGCCTCAGGCATACATCCATAAACTCCACCACATATTTGGGAGTGGGATGGTTTGGCAGCTGGGTAAAACAGATTATGGGGATACAGGAAGATTTCAAACTAGTATTGGAGGAAGATAGGGACATCAGGGTGCTTGTTGCTATGGGGCATCATCAGAAGTGTAGAGATGGGGGATTTTAGCAACTGGGAGGTGGCCCATGTTCAGTCCGTAAGAGAGGAAATCCTCATGATCTGCTGATGGAGAAGGCACCCCAAAAGTAACTATACACTTGACAAATCCAGCCATGAAATTTGGAACCATGGACAGTTTTGCCATTCATTCTGGGTCACCTTCTGGCTCTGCACTGTATCCTCGGAGTATTAATACCACTCCCAGCTGAGTGGTGTGTGCATTTATGGGCACTCTAAGAATCCTTCTTCTGACCCCAGAACTTGAGAGCCAGATTTACCCAAGGACATGCAAATGGTGGTGGTGCCCACAGTGCCCCTTCAGCATCTAGATTGCTGGGGCTAGGAGCAATAGTAATGATTTGTTGTTGGTTTTTAAACTGGAGGAAGATCAAAAGGGAAAGAACAATAGCAGCATCTCCGGAGTAGGAGCAAGGCAAGTTAAGGTACAACTATGGGGATGCAGGGAGTACAGAAACTGGTAGCCCTACGCAGTGTTCACACCGCCTCTACATTCATACAAGACCAGCACTGGAAATCAGCACCCCTTGCCAGGCCCCCATCTTGCTGTGAAAGAGCCAGAGGTTAACCTCAAGTCCAGGTCTCCCTTGTTCCATCGCACTTTACTGCACACTGCCTCTCAAGCTGGCCTTCATTTAATGTTAGAAGACAGTTTTCAAGCCGCTTGGGCAATAGTTTTACACTGGATAAGAGAAGATATTTCTCCCTTTGGTCCTCTCACAGCATTGTGTTAGATGCATTGCTACATTATGTTTACAATAGATCCACTAGGGTTTATGGCATCTGATTGTCAGTGGTCCCCTCTGGGTTCTCTGCCTCTGTTTGCAGCATCATTACTACCTCATTGACTTACTGTTTGGCGCTCTGGGGCTGCAGAGCCTTAACACAATATATTTTCCCATCTTCTTGATTTTTTTCATTTTTGGGGGGCAATTCAACCCATCTGGCTAGAGCTGTAGGTGAAAATAAAGTTGCACATGTAAAATTGTATCACGTTAAAAAAATAACTTCCTCCCTCTCCTTTTTCAAAATCCAGGAGGGCGGGAAAATGAACGAGGTAAAAGAGTGTCTGAGAAACATAGAACAGACTTACAAGGTCTTCCAGCAACAGCAGTTCACATTTATTGCAGCACTGGACCACACCAGAGAGGAAGCACATGACAAGATCAGGCCTGTAGCAAGTATTGGACAGGTAACAAAGAAATCAGCACAAAGATCTCTGCCAGTAGTGATGGGGATAGCATAATGCTGTTATGCGCTTGTGTATATTTCAGTGGCAAATAACTATTTGCTAGGGGAAACTATATACAAACCCCTCTAGTAAGATCTGTTTATTAACTCATTATTATATGCTACAATAGATCAAATAGATACAAAAGTATCTACATGATGATCTACCCATTTATACAAATGCTATACTGCTCAGTACCACTTTAGACAATTTAGCCTAACCACCCCATTTCCCTACCTCACTCCTAACCACAAATATACAGTACAAGACGAACAAACTCATCCTCCCCTGCCACACTTGTTGTAGTAAGCAGCTTACTTGCCTCTTCCCCCGGTATTGGAGCTACTGTATCTTTCTATAGTGTTTTTTTTAAATAATGGCTGTGTTAGAGAGGTGGGATGATGGAATGAGGGCTGAATGTCTCTAGAGAGTAGGGGGTTCTGAGTTGGTATGTAATTTGTCTTGGAACTTTCAAAAATATTGAATATTTTAAATAATGTGAAGAACTCAGAGCCTGGAAGAGAGACTGGGAAAAAAATCTCAATAAAATTACAATTGTGCTGAGAGCAATATTACGTCACCAGGATCAATCCCTTTGCATGTGGAGACAGCATGTGTCATCAAAATCAGGGTTCATTACGATTTAATTTTTCTACTGTAATAACGCCAGGGCTTTGTTCACTATTCAGAAGAGTATCTGGATAGATTGTGTTATGAAATGTCAGTTTCTACCAGGAATTAGCATTGAGATTTAGTCTTAATTTTTATTAAATAATAAATTTAGCAATACAGATGCTTTGTAAGTGTTAATTATTATGTCAATGACTAAGGTTCAAACTAATCCACCTCCTGCTACTCGGCAGGAAGACCTTGTACCTAGTCATTTCATCTCTTTAATTTCGATCCACCACTCACTAGTATTAAAAAAAAAAAAAAAAAGGTGACAGGACACACCCTCAGATCATAGTAATGGAGCCACACTGGCCACGTGGCTGCAGTAGCTCGGCCAGCACTCCTGTTCCAGCAGGGGAGGGAGAAGAATGGCCAAGGATTTGCACATCAGTGGATTTCACCAGCCACACCTCTCCAAATCCTATTGCATGGGAACAGAGGAAGCTTTTTACCCAGGCAGGCTCCGGAAATCCAATTGCATGTAGGTTCCACTGCACATTGCTTCCTTCGGAGCCAGGGTTGAGAGGGCAGTTTCTCTGCAATATAACACACACTGCATCGAAGCAGCCCTTTGAATGTAAAGCAATAAAAACGGCACCAGCTTGTCTGAACTAGTTTCAGTGCAGTTTACATATTGCCCTTCCTTGTACATGTTGCATTACACAGGTGCAGGCATACATGGATCATCACTGTAACAACACTACCGACAGACGCATCCTCCTTTTGTTCTTGAACATCTGTAGTGATCTGAACAAACTCTGCCAAAAGCTAGAAGCCCTGCATCCTGGTACCAGTGTAACGAACAATATTTTGGAGAAATGCAAGCTGCTCGTTAGCCCCAGCAACGACCTGAGCACCATCCGAGCCAAGTAGGTCTATTATCAGCTCACTTTGATACATTTCTCATTGTAAAAAAAGCAAACATCACATCACTTATAAAGCTGGGAAACAATCAGAGAGGCATGGTCCTCTGCGGATGTAAGCAAAATTTGTACTCCAGACCACCACCACACATCCATTAAAGCCATGTGACTAGGTCTTCTAATTCCAGTAAAAGAGCAAGGGTGCCCCAGTAATCCCGTTGGTTTTTGGAGAATTTCCCCCAATACTATTTACTCCCCACTCACAAATGGTTAGATTTTTTTTTTAAATTTGTGAATTTCAGTGCTAGTGAAATGTAACATATGCGCAGCCTAGAATACTGAAGTCACATGCAATGGCAATACAGGGTTTCCCCACCCCACACTGTCAATGGTTTATTTCAACTGAGCAACGAGCAGAGGAGAGTCAAGTATTTTTTACACGCTGTTGAAATTAAATCTGGGGGCAACCAGATTTGGGCCCAGTGGTGAGGATTGTTATTGGACAGGAACGATTTCAGCCACACAGTCTAGTTCTGACCATCACTGACCTTTTGTCTTGAGAAAGTAATTGAAAGTGTCTATGTACTTGTAGCAGCGACCCTGAAAGTGGCATTGTGGGGTTCCATGTGTGTTTATTTACTATCTGGTAAATAACTGCTTCCTGCCCCCCGCAGGTACCCTCATGATGTGGTGAATCACCTGAGCTGCGATGAAGCAAAGAACCACTATGGAGGTGTGGTGAGCCTCATACCCATAGTCCTGGACTGCATGAAATCATGGGTGGCCCACAGTGAGAAGTTACCTCGGAACTTCTTGCAAAATGTGAGTGATGGAAGTGCTGACTCTCGGAAGAGAACACAGCAGGATGTGTCAGCAAAGGCATCTGCTCCCCTAGGCCCACGTCCCGCTATCCTCACTACTGCTACTCAGACCTTGGTTAGTTACAAAGACTATTCACGAGAGCAGAACAGTAAGCATGGTAAAAAAAAGCACCTGAATGGCACAGGGAGTACCACTTGGAAATCTCTCAATGGACCCTGGAAACCACCTGGGAAACACTCCTTTTAAAAGGAACAAAGCTCATACATCTTTTGCATAGAGGTGGCTGGTTATTAAATATGGTATCCAGTATTCACTTCAGTTGTTTCCTCCTGCCTTGACCCAAGTTCTGAATATAGGTAGTCCTGTAAGTCTCCAAAAGCAAATAAACCTAGATCTTATCAGACACCTTTCTACTGAGATCCAGAGAAAGAGTGGGAACAGGGGTAGTATATGTCACATGTATTCCTCCTTGACAGGTCTAGTGGTGAGGGTAGTGGATGGAGTTAGGACTAATCAGATTCTGGTCTCTCACCAATGCTGTGTCTTGGGCAAGTCACCTGAAGTCCAATTGTATGACTTCCTATCTGATTTTCTCAGGTTACAGGTTGCTCAAACTTACTGTTGTAAATAGCCTGCTATCTGAAATCTAAGCTGGGTGCATTGCATCCCACACCAATACTAGTAACAAAGACTAAGCCAAAATCTGACTTCATTTATAGCCGTTCAACCCCTTCACTTTCTATGGGGTTGCATAGGTGTAAGTGAGGACAGAATTTGGTCCTGTAGTTTAATTGTCAGTGTGTGAACCACAACAGAATCCAGCTCACTCTCCCAGAGCTGTTTTGGCTATGCAGGGCTAACTAGAGGAAAAAGTTATTTATCACTAGTATTAGTGTGCAAGACTCCAATCCAGGGAGCAGATCTACTGAGGAAGAGGTGACCATTTTCAGACACAGCCTCTTTTCAGAGTAGAATTGCACTTCAAGGTCTCTGTGCCTCTGCTTTCCCTTGGGTACATCTTACCTACCTCACAGAGGTGTTTGATGCTTGGGGCATTAACAGCCGTAAGGCATTTGAGATCAGCTGATGGAGTGTGCATTGAAAAGTGCAAAGTATTTTTAAATCCTTGCCTTCCTACAGAGTCTCTGAAGCCAGCTAGCTATCTACCTTTCCAGGACTAGGTTATGAAAGCCAGTCCATCTGTAGGCTCTCTTCCCACAGTTATCACTTAGAACTGATCTGTATCATTTGCTCTATGCTTTATGGAAGCATTAACTAAGCTCTTAACAAGATCTTGATAGTCTGATGTATTTTCCTGTATCTGATTGCTCTTTTCCCCTCCTACAGGCAAGTTAGCTCCTGTTCTTTTGCCTCCTGCCTGAAGACACTCCTGAATAAAAGTTTCCCGTGCATGCATGGCTGTGTTTGCTAAAATTATGGGGGTGCTATTACCTTAAGATGACCAGATTTTTGAAACAAGTATCAACTGAGATGGGAGGGTTGAGCAAACAAGGAAGTGCAGGAGGGAATGGCAGTTCGGAAGTATTTACAGGTGAACTTTCACCTCCCCCTCTATGTATTTGTTCTCATTCTCTTCCCCCACCACTCACACACTTCTTCATAAGATGTACAGGAATCATTGCACTAACCCTCAGCACTGGGATAGACATGATTTCTTCAGCAAACGTCAATTATTTTTAAGTGATCCTATTCAACTGAAACTACTGGGGAATTCGAACAGATTGAAGATTGTTGGGCTATTTAACAGACATAGTTGCTAGAAAAGATTTTAACTAGCAAAAAAGCCACCTTCCTGTAGAAGGCTTTATTTAATAGCTGTATCATGGAGGTGGCTTTAGAGAGAAAAATTAAAGTCACTAATAGCATCTAAATACTTCAAGTCAAGTTTCAGGCCTGATTGTGCTAGGCACCGTACAGACAAGTAACAGATAAAATGCTCTCTGGAGCAGGAACTGTTAAGCAGGAAATGTGGGCTATTGGTTAGACCATGGGCCTGAAGGTTACCACTTCCAGGTCCTATTCCCAGCTTTGCTATTGCCTCATTGAATGACTTTAGGTAAAAGTCATCTAACCTCTGTGGCTTAATTTCCCAATCTGAAATTCAGGAAAGCAGAGGGGCTGGGAAGCTAATTGTTTGTAAAAGCACCTTTTAAAATCCTTAGATGAAAGGGGCTACAACAAGAATAATTTTTACCCACTAACGATCAGTTTCTTGAAGCCCCTTGCTATGTCAGCCCAGAGAGTGGGTGTAAATACTACCAGCAGCAAAGGAAAACCCCCAGAGGGTATCACTCCGCCTCTGGAAAAGGCTGGCTGAGCATGCTCAATTTGAGACTTGCAGAGCACTGAAAGTACATCTGCAACCAATATCCAGAGTGTCTCCAGATCCACATACACAACAAACACTGGGGGATGTTGGAGTTGGCATTTTAAGGGAGTTTGCAAAACTAGGGCCCCCATCCTTCTGTCATTTAAGTCAAAGGGAACACTGACACTGATTTCAGTGAGAGAAGAATCAGGACCTGTGTTAGCAAGTTAAAAACAACCCTTCTTCAGTATCAGTGTGTCAGCCAGTCTGAACTTCCACAGCTGCACCCTACTCCAGATTAGACACAGGACACAAGACTTCCTTGAATAAATTCCTGCTTCAAGTCCAATAGCTGTGGTTGAACTAGAGCATATCTTCTAAAAAAAAAAAAAAAAAATCATTCAATCTTGATTTTAACTGTTCCAGTGATGGAGAATCCACCACAACCCTCATTAAGTTGTTCCAATGGTTAATTACTCTCACTGTAACAGGGTTCCATTATTTTGCCTGTGCTTATGCCACACAGCAGAATTGCTGGGGGTGGGGAGAGGGGGGAAATCTAACAAGGGTATTTCCCATTCATTAAAACTACCAACTCTTTTTACTGCAGTACAAGTTGATCAGAAATCACCATCTAAATTTAGTTTTAAAAGGGCCACAAGTGTGACTAAAATGGCAATTAAAAAATGCAATTGTTAAAACAGATATTCAGTTATATTCTCTTTAAATACCTGTATTTTAAATGTCAAAGGCAAGCAGTTAGTTATCACTTATCTGTTCTTGCTACATAAAATGAGTGCAGTTTAGGATTTCTGAGAATAGTGGTTATGTGACCATACGTTCTGACCTATATTTAAATAAAAAAATAGTATGAAAATAGGGAATTTGCACTTACTGTAAATGTCTGCCAGCCTAATCAAAAGTTATGGTATATGAAAGATAAATGTCCTAGCATTTGTTTGTGCATTTTCGTATGTTGATCAGCACATTGTTCCAGCAGCTGCATAAGTCTGAAAAAAGAATCTCTACTATGGTAGGGGAGCTCAGTGACTCTAGAAGAGGGAAAGCACAAAGAATCTCCCCAAAACAAAACAAAAATTGCAGGGTGGGCAGACAGGCATATTTCATCTACCAAGCATTTTACAAACATTAAGTCATTCACAACTTTGTGAGATCGGCAAATTACAGATGGGAAAACTGAGGCACAGTGAGAGGTCAAGTGACTTGCCCAAGGCCAAAGTCCAAGTTTTGGGGATTCCTGATTTCTAATCCCAGCTTTGACTCCTAGTCCTGGGCACAGACCAGGTCTTATTGCACTAGTATAAGATCTGAAAATCCAGTTTTAACATCATTCTTTATATCGTGTAAGCTGCAATATTTGGCTTCTGATCAGCTCAAACTACCGTATTAATTTTGAGGTTAACATAGTACCAGTTCACTTTCAGTTTTGTGTATTAAATATCAGAACCCTGCCACCCAACAAGTTAAGAGCTGTTGCTCATGTCTTACCCAAGAGTTCCTAAACTTAGCAAATTAGTGAATAATTCCAAAACTAACTGCCCCAGTCCTCTCACCCAGTCCTGTTCACTAAAATTCCTCATGGACTCTTGAATGGAAAAATTGGAAGTTTCTAGGGAAACTATAGTTTTGCAATAACATGACAATGGTCTTTTGGAAGATTTTTTCAAAGATAAGTTGCAAAAACAGTTTGTCCAAATTACTTTAGTTTCTATACAAGTTTTCCTCTACAAAATAGATGACCACTACTTCAGATAGAGCGAAGTTTGAGAGAAATTTAGAAGGTTCGTAGGGTAGGAAGAGACAAGAATCAGCTTTGCAGCAGCAACCTAGTGGCAATGTTGGAAAGAGTACCATCTTGCCATAAATCCAGTTGACACTGAGTAGAAATTGCGGTAGTTGGAATGTAATTATCCAAACATAGCACTGTAATAAAAAACTTTGCTTTAACTTTGTCTTCCAAGTTCATACCCACAAACACAAGAAGCCTGTCAGGCAGCCAAACTAACTTACTTTGTGTTCCTCAAGTTCCTGAAGATCTCCTTGATCACCTGCTTTTCCTTCTGAAGACAAATACAGATACAAGCAGAGTACACAGGATCCCAATAAAATCCAGCTGTCTGTATGCTACATACTACTTCTGTAGTTCTGATCCAATTTAGACAGGGGATGGCATCAATCAACAACCTGTATCAAATCCAAAATACCCCTTAGGTTAAACTTTTAAAAACCAAATCTTTAAGACTGGAGACACCATAACCAAAAGGATGCTGCTTACAAGCCATCCAGAAGAGAGCCAGGATCAAGTCAACAATTAGGAAGTCAGGGATTCAGCTAGACCTGAAAAGTCTTGCATGGAATCACAACAGGGAGTTTTGAGCTCTGCAGCTCAAAAGATTAGTTCTGAGTGAGGTGGCAGAGTCATGGAGGCCTCTAGTGGTCAGGTTTGGGAAGCAGCACTAAAGAACACAACAAGAAGGTCAAAAGGAGAGTCTGGTACGTGGCAGCAGAACTGTGAGCTGGGAGGAAAGCCAGGCTACTGGAAGGATGGGAAGAGGAACCAGGAGTTTGGCTCAGGGCCATAGCAACTGTGGACTGAGGAGTTCCTGAAGATCAACCTGTTGTGCTTTTTCTGGGACAGCATGACACACAGTACATTTTTTGAAGAGCACAACAGCAATGTACAGCAAAGCACACAGAATTCTATGTCTGGAAATGCACTGGCCCATATCCACTAAATTAATTTGAATGCTGTCAATAATAAGTATACTTTACAACAGTATTTTAAAGTGAACAAAAAAAATCAGAAAAACGCTTGTTACCCTATCAGAAGTTCAAGAATCCCAGACATCAGTGCTCAAGCAACAATCTTCTTACTATATTGTGGGGTTTGTACTAACACTCTGCAGTTTGCAAAAAGAAAAAAGGAGTACTTGTGGCACCTTAGAGACTAACCAATTTATTTGAGCATAAGCTTTCGTGAGCTACAGCTCGCTTCATCAGATGCATTAAGATGAGCCAACAGGGATGCCAAAGATCTTGAAACTGAATTGATAAGCGTTGCTATGTCTAAATTCAGTCCTGAATTTGGACAGTTTGTTTTGTGCAATCCAGAACAAACTACTGCAGTGAAACACCCATGAAAGACAGTTCATAGCCATTAGCCATTAGCTGTCTTACTGAAAACATTTTTCCTTCTGAACTAAGTCCCAGATGCGATACATTGATCAGAAACTCGTGACTGTAGATTTCAAAAGTAGTTTTGATTTAAAAACAGTTAATCACTCATGACTCAGTTACTATGAGCCCATTGGATCTTTTACCTGGAAGAGTATATTTTATGTAACTCAACTGAACAAGTAAAAACCACAGAGTGATCGTATTTTGGAAGTGGAGGACCCCCATTCCTCTGCTTTCTTTTGAGGGATAGGATCAAGACTTTGATTTGAGATTACAATCTTCCACTGACTTATTTTTGGTTAACACAGAGGTGGAAAAATAATGTGAATTTAGAAAAATAGAATTATGAACTGATATACACATTAAAGCGTGTCAAGCAATGAGTCCAAAGCTTGCGTGAAATAGTCTTGATTGTGAGAGAACGCCTTGGAAAAGGACTTGCAAACTCAGGCCCATTGGAAGTGTAATCACAAAGGGCAGCAAAATCATTAAAACCACTTGGGATTCAAATTAGTCTCAGAAACAAAGCACATTTAAGTTTTAGCTGTTTGCCTACAAGTCAAGCCTCTAGCATGTCTACAAATCAAGAAGGCAACTGGATAATCAATTTTTGTTCATTTCCTAAATTATTTCATCCTCAGATGTCAAATAATTTTTCACATTGTTTTTAAAATCCATACCATTGCACCAATAGTTAAATAGCTAAAGTAATAAAATCAAGATTCATTGAGGAATTCTTGTACAGATTCAGTAAAATGAGTAATTGAGTATTTTCCTCTCCTGTTGTATGATTCTTATTCATGGTTGTGTTTATGAGCATTAGAAAGTAACAAGGATAATTTATTTCTCTTTTTCTACCTTTGTGGAAATATATAGTTAACTATTTTTATGCTGGTCAGAGCAGTTTTTGAATGTTAAACTTGTATTGAGATATGTAACACTCAATAAAAGAGAGTCAAGATTCTGTTTCTGCTGTTTTTCTGCCATTTACATCCTATTGGAAAAATTCATCCCAGTGCAGAGAGTCACAACAAGGCTTCCCACACCATCTGACCCTCACAGTAAGGGATTAAAGTGTGGTAGGCTTTGGATAAATCCTGTTTTGGGGATGAAGTTTATCCCCATACAAGTAGTTGACCTGTGCAAAAATAATATGATCTCTCCGGCAGCATCAAACGGTCCAAGTTGGTTCATGCATTTAAAAGTGTTAATTTTTATGCTCAAAGTACTTTAACTGCACCACTGAGATTCATGCTCGAAGAGCAAGTTTAAAAAAAAAAGTTGCATTTGTGCTCTTTCAGATTTTCATTCTGATTCCAGAATGTTGTAAGAGCACAGGTCAGCTTCTGAAACATCTTTTGACTCATCTGTATTTAAGAATGGCTGTTCCATTGCATTTGAGAAGTTGTTCTCTGGGTCTATTGGTCCTTCAGTGCATACAATTCCCTACGCTGGTACACTCCTATGTAAAAAGTCCCAAAGTGGAATTTGTTATGTAGTCACAACCTTAATCATAGTAAAACTAGCTGGCAAGATTCTAATACAAGTCAGACCTTTAAGATGATTCTAACTGGGTCATCTGCAGTAGATGTTAAATGTGTTCCAACAACTAGACACTTTTCTGTTGTCTTTGGGGGCCTCCAAACACACTCAACTTCTCTTTGGGAACTTCAGGTATGGCATCTGAAGCTGACATCTGGAATAAAGTCACAACGGTAAATGCTTTCTTTCTGGAAAGGATAGCTCACTATACCACTGTGATGTTCAACTATCATTGGCTGCTTGTAGAACAGTGGTTCTCAATTTTTTTTTTTTTTTTTTTACTGGTGACCCCTTTCACACAGCATGCCTCTGAGTGCAACCCCCCCTTGTACATTAAAAACACTTCTTTTTATATTTAACACTATTATAAATGCTGGAGGTGATGTGGGGTTTGGGATGGAGGGTTACAGCTTGTGACCCCCCATGTAATAACCTCTTGACCCCCTGAGGGGTCACGACCCCCAGTTTGAGAACCCCTGCTGTAGAAGATGAACAGCAGCATTCTGATCATAGTTCTACCCTCCAGACCAGCAAGCAGTGCTACGTAGAAGACAAGTCAAATATCCAGACTACTTGCAGGTATCTCTAGGTTTGTAGATATGCTTGGATACCAGAAGTAATAGGTCTGGCACAGAATTAACACTGAAAACTATATGTGCAGTTAAATTACTGGATTATACATAGCTATGACAACATCAAAGCTATTTTGCAAAGAGGGAAAAATTGCTCATGCTATCTATAAAAATAGGTTATAGAAATATAAAGGACCCCATCTGAAGGGCAGGACATTTATCCGTTTTGTAACATTCCCAATACTATTAAACACTTGGACCTCTAAAAGTGCTTTAATGCTATGAAAAGCGCTTTAATGCTAATCTTATTCCTGCACAGCTCACGTTTAGTCAGTATAGGTTACTGGCACAGATCCTTCACCCTGAGGGCACAGCTTGCAGAGAGCTCAACACAGAGTAGTGCAAAACAATACATTTTTATTTGTTCACAGTTAAACACAAGCAACTGCCTTGACATTTTAGAACATTCTAATAAGGACAGCAAAACCTCCTTTTGGTTTAAAGTTCTCTTTAGCTTAGATTGTACCATTTTTCCTTGTATTTCATATTTATGGCATTTAATGTGGATTGTTTAACATGCTTATAAAGAGCGAGGCAGGGAACAGATTAACTTTTGACAAAGACAGTGTTTTTAGATTTAACTAAAAGCAGTCAGTTAAAAAATATCTGTCTCCACTTCACTGATGGGATCCCTTTAAACAAAATGCAAGTTACTACATAAAGTAGATCCATAATTTTAGAGATTTACAAAAACAATGGCAAAATTTGTTCCTCCATAATCTTTGTGGTCCATAGATAAACCTTCTAAAGTGGTTTCTGATTCCATCCCAGTGCTAACATCCTTTTAAAAGAGAAAAGGTCACCTACTGATGAGCTCTGATTAGTTCCAGAGCATTTTTGCTACTAACAACAACAAAAGACCCTCCACTAAAAGAAGTGAGTTACCATGTGGCAGGATAGTCTGTTGGGAATTGCCAAACTGTAGGGATGTTCTAACTGATTCCCGTGACAGAACCGTACCCAATAGCTGAGCTAGCCCTTTTAGGGGCAATGTGCAAACTGTTTACTTCTGGGTGAGTGGGATATGAAGCCTTTGAGTCTTCACTCATTTACTATTGCAACTACCACCAAGTCTTAGAAAACCTACAGACGTGTCAACGAAACCAGTCAATGTCATTTGTTAAGTGACACTATTTCCTATTCTGTGCAGGTTCAAGCTTTGAAAAAAAAAAAAACACTGAAGTTCACCTTTACTTTCAGAGTCAGGACTGGCTGAAAGGCAGAAATGTATACAGACCATAGGTGTTATGGGAGAGGTGGAATGGAAGGGAAGGTATTGTCTGGTTGGGCAATGAGGGTGGGGGGGTGGTGAGAAGACTGGAAATCACAGCAGCTCTGTTTGTCAGGTTAGCAGAATGCCAGCCTGCTTTGATCAGTTCTATCCCTATTTAGATTAGGTCAAGCTAGAAAAACAGAGTACAAGTGTAGTTACCTTTCAGAAAATTCTCACCACCACCCATGTAGACTGTTTAAGGAAAAAAAAGACTACATCTGTAAAAGTAGGAACAAAATGAATACTGTTGCAGCTTGGCTCTCAAGCTGAAAAGGTCATATTACAGACTAAGTAATCCTGGACCCAGACATATCAGAGTCTCACAAAAATGAACTTCTCTCTCTTTCCTAATAATGGATCTCTGTTCTGACAAGAAGGAAACCAGAGTTTGATGACTGACATAAATCCTGATCCCAAAGTCCTTCAGCATGCAAGGCTCCCCATTGACTTCAATGGGAATAATAAAGATGGGAAGGCTGCAGGATTGGGTCCTGTATATAATTTTGAGCTATATACACTGGCCCAACAGCAAGCTCAGTTGCTTGGGAAATTGGAGTGGAGGGGGAAGGAGAGAGAAAAGGAGAAAACTAGGTAGCCACAAATTGGACTGCCATGACCTCTGTATCCAAGAGAGCAATAGCACTGTGGGGAGGACTTCCTTTGGGAGTCTATCCAATTATTCTTGAATCAAGCCTGGAATCTTATAACCTACTCCTGGGAAGAAGAATGTTTGAGATTTTTCAACCCAGAATGAGGCTGTCTTGGTCAGCCTGGACAAAGACCACAATGAAGAGTCCAGGCATCACAATGGTCTCCCAGCCTAGAGAAACGTTTGCAGAATCTTCTTCAAAATGCTCACTTGGAAGTTTTGGTGAACCCACTACTTTACACAAAATCTCTACATACTGTCCTTGTCTGGATCTTCCTGCACTCAGTATTCAGTTCTCATCACCTCTACTCATGCAACAATTTAAGGTCAGACAAGTACCAGTTTGTCAAACAAACAATGAACATCCTCCTTACCCACCCAAGGAAAAAAATCAGAAGCAATAGTGTTTTAACGAGACCTCAGCAAATAGTTTGGAGTTCCTTGGGGTGGGACAACATTTGTTCACATGTAATTTTCCAGGAAATGTTAAGGACAAAAGAAACAATGATTATGAATTGGGGTGAATGCAACATCAGTTTGCAGATATGTGTTGTTCTTTAACCATTTAGTCACTTGATCATAGTCCAATCTAATAAAGACTAAAGTTGGGGGAAAACAAAGAGGCAAAATAAAGACCTTCAGATGAATGCACTAGAAACTCTGGTTTTGCTTCTTTACAGAACATAATAACCAAAGTCACCTGCAAGGGCAACACAATTAACTGTTCTAAATTGGAAGCTTGCTGAGATATTTCAGCTAAGCAAAGCACTAAGCATTCATAGGTAAAAATAAAAGGAGGACTTGTGGCACCTTATTGACTAACAAATTTATTTGAGCATAAGCTTTCGTGAATGATCTGTAGCTCATGAAAGCTTATGCTCAAATAAATTTGTTAGTCTCTAAGGTGCCATTCATAGGTAGATTCACAAAAGTTAATTTGGCCTCATATTGCACTCAAGTTCATAGGATGCAACCACTCATTGGGGAGGGGAGAAGGGAAAAAATACTTATAAATGCTAACAGTTGCCCCTTCAAATTAGTACACACTACTACTGATGGGATTTGAGAGAGGAGAAGCAAAAGAAAGTTAGGCTGGGCATTACCGTTCCAGACCCTAAATCCGTTTTGCATTCATTCAGCAGTCATCTTCTGCAAAAAAAACATCAGTCCTGTTTCCACTCCACGAGCTAGCTGCTCATACCAATGAAACATAAAAGCTTTTAATTAAACTTGCATTCACGCCTCCTGTTCTATGCCAAGAATATGAAAATAACACTGATTGACTATCTTCCTTTTTAACTGTGGTCATGATGAGTTTCATTGTAGTCCATGATATGAAGCTGTCCAACACTGCTTTCCTGGTTCATGGGCGAGGGACTGGGGTTGTCAGGGCTTGAAGGAGCCTTTACCTCCACCATGCTTGGATCTTTACATAGTTCACTCTTTAGAGTGTCAGAAAGACTGTTGATGGTCATACTCTCCTCATCACACTGGCTCTCACTCTTGTTGCGGAATAATTCACGCACCTTCATTCCAAGAAAGCTCTTGGAGCTGGGGAGTGAGCCTACAGTTAGTGGGACACTAGTGGAAGGCTCCAGCAACATGGGTGCTTCCCAGCGACTGCTGAACTGACCCATTCTCTGGTTCTGGGGTTTTTCTGGGGTGGACAACTCACTGCTGCTGCTGCCGCTGCCTTTAGTGCTACTACCACCACCCCGGGTGCTCGGAGGTTTGGTCTCTCCATTTCTACCAATTGCTTCTTCACCGTATCCTGCCACAGAGTCTGCAAATCCTTCATTACTACAATCCAACCTGTTTTGGAATGAGACAGAGAAAGAGAGAGTCAAAGTGATGGTAGCAAAGGTACACCATGAAGAGATTAAGCTTGCTGGAGAAAAAGGCAGTTTACTTTGATTAGTTTCTAACTCTACCATTGCAGATGGGCTAAAACATACCCTCACCAGTTTCTCCTTTCAAATCAATCCTGCAGCAAAGCATAAACCATTGAACATACTACAGCCAGAAACATAACCAACATCACAGATTTAGTGGTGGTCGTAGGTCCAGGACTGGCAGAGAGCCAAAGGGTAGGATGTACCTGCATCCTCACTGCTTTAGGAAAGGAATGGGGCTATAGTTCCCACTTGGATTTGTAGATCTATCCTTTGCCTGCTGCAGACTTGAACAATAGCTGCTCTCACTATACCAATTGTTTTTTGTAGCCATTCTGAAATTACTACAGGGTTAGGAGCAGGAAGCATTTCATGAGTGGGAAGGATTTATTTAAATCATATATAGGTGGATGCTAATCAGCAGAACAGACAAATTCCTAAGAGGGCAAAGGTAACCGTTGAGTATAATCAAGGTTATTATTATTTCCTCCCCCAGTGGAGAATCCCTTTTTAAACTCAGATAAAAGTCTCTAGACTTCAATGAAAGCAATAGAGAGCTTTTCTTTGACTTCGAGATAGCTTCAATTCAAATGTGCTAGCATAAAAGAGATGCCCCTGACATCTTCTACACAAGCCAGTCATGCCCAAGTTTTGGTGTGATGATGGTAAATCCAGATAAGTTGTGAGAAACAATGCCTCATAACTGACAATGTTTCAGACCAGAAAAGATGGTCAATTCCTGAGACTTTTGTAGTCATAATGAGGGTTCAGCAACTTTCATGCTAATGCAGCAGTTTGGATTAGATCATAACATCCAAATTTGGATATTAGCAATCCTAACGGTCCCTATTTAATGCAACAGGAACAAAAAGTGCTAATGGAGTAAACTATTTCCCTGGACAACATCCCATTTAAATAGAAGGTATTGTCTACACTGCCTACACTAGTTCCTGCTAGTCAGTCAGCTAATTGTTACAAAGGGTAGAGCTGCCCAATCAGACAAGCTAAACTAGATTCATTATGCAGCAATTAGAATAGTTAAGAAAATTCTATTTGGTTGTAGATTAAAATGATAGGTCCTGGATGTGAGCTACTGGAACTCAAATTCTTCAGAGAGAAAATAAAGAGAGTGTTTTACTGGAATGGGTTTCAGGTGTAGCTAGTTTGCATAGTATTGTAGTTACTAAAGAGCTCCTTTACAGTTTATTCTCAACTCTGTTACTGACTCACTGGGTTACCTGGACAAGCCACTCATCTCAGTTTCATCACCTGTAAGAATGAGAAAAACTGATGCTTCGCAAAGGTGAGTAAAGTACTTGGATACTTAAGGATGGCAGACACTGAATGCTAAACATTACTAAGGGAGGTTTACCTCAAGCAGCTTGCAAGTCACTCACCAAGTTTTGTAATATTGTCCTTACCTTTCTTCTGCTGCTTCAGCTGCTTCTGTTTTTTCATCGTCAAGTTTTTTCAATAGGCTATCCTTCTCCCATCGGCCATACAGATCTAAAATCTCCAGCTCAAATGCTTGTGTAATTCTTTTCTGGGCTTTGTATCTGCTCTCTACCGCTTGCAGCTGGCCTCTGAACATACAAAGAACACATTACTATCAATTTAAATTTCTCAAAGTATAACCCATCTGCCAATACATTTTTTGAATTTTATTTATAACAACGTAATATATTTTATTGCACAAACTTCTATTGGTGAAAGAGACGAGCTTTCTTCTAAGCTTACACACGCTTCTTCAAGTCCTGAAGAAGAGCTCCGTGTGAGCTTGTCTCTTGCACCAATAGAAGTTGGTCCAATAAAACATACTACCTCACCCATCTTATTTCTCTAATATCCTGGGACCTACAGCTACAACAAAATGGCAAACAACTTTATCTATAATGTAAGTTAGTATTAGTTACTGAAGTTGAAATCCCAACCTTGCTTGGATTTTGACATCCTCCAGATATTTCTTTTGCTCCAGTAACAGGTGATCTTTCTTAGAAAGCTGAGACTCCAGTTCAACTATCCGCTTCTGGGAGGCATCAAGCCTCTGGCTTTGCTGTTGAACACAGAATTTTGCTTTCTCCAGTTCTTTCCGAAAAGCAGCCTGCATCATTTCCACTTCCTGAAAAAGAGGGGTATTCTGTGTTCCTGAGCAATATACCATTTAGTGTCACATAAGTAAAAAGGCTAACTTTCATCAGATATAGTAAAATATCTACAACAGTAGATCCATCCCATGCCCCTTTGTTTTGAAGAGTCTAAATCTGTTTTCTCAGGATTTCACTGGGGAAGAAAGGTTTTAAATAGGGCTTTAATAGGGACAGGATTCCTATATGGTTTGTAGTATTTATACGTGTGCATACAGTTACAGATAGCATAATTTCTATGCAAGATGAAACAAAGCAAGTGTCCAAAAAAAGAGATGCAGAATTGGAGAATTTGTGAATGTATCAGGGATACTAAATTACCATGAATATAGCTCCACATGACCAGAATTTATTAGCACATCAGTGTTCCTTACTTAAGCCCTTTCCAATAGGGGTAATCTTGTATCAGATTAGAATGGATAATTTTCAATTTCTTTGAAATGTGGCCCTCAAAGTGCCAAAAGGGCACTTTTTTTGGCTTTACAGTTCACTTTTACTGGTTGCTGTCTCTCATGTAAAAGCAGGTACATTGTGCTGTAAATATCACTTGCCCTACTGGTACAAAAATGTTTCCCTGAGCAGGGGTAATAAAATCATATGGTCCTTAGAACTATTACAAAAAAAGAAGCAAGGAGCATGAGACGTATGTGTGGTTGCAGAGATGAGCACTTTTGGTGACAATTGTTGAAGAAGTGACATGGCACTACTTCTGCATGCTGAGACCTACTGTATTAACACTAAGCGCATTCCCATGCAATATCTCAAGGAGCAGATTCTCTTTTTACCTTCACCTAGAAAATGATATGCGATATGGATTTCTGCTCCAGGGTGATACAAATGTAAGTTTCCAAGGTCACTGAACCTATTAAGGGTTGGCAATTTTCCAGGAAAAGCTAGTTTATGCCAGGACGCTGGTAAATACCAGGTTAAATCCAGTTTAAACTGAGAAAAATAATTGCATCCACATCCAGTGAGTTCAGCAAGCAGAGAACAAATCTTTTCAACCTTTGGATATACCCATTCAAAACTGAGGAATAAGCTCAGTCTATCTACTATATCAAAGTTGGTCTTTTGCTGCATGGCCAAATGGACTGGTAGTTTGCAATTCTCATGCTTCTGACTGCTCAATGCGTCAAGCCTACAACTCTGCATTACTGTCATTTTCCTATAATGTTTTCGACTTTTATTTATATAATACTGAAAACTGAAATGAGTCATGACATGAATAACTTCCTTGAGAAAATACCAAACCAAAATGCACAGTCATTCCAATGTTCGGTATAATAATTACATATATTAGTATTACGTCCACTGCACTTTTACTTTTTATTTGTGCAACTCTAAATTAATCTATGCATCTACTGCATTATGTAACAATCTGAATGTATAACTAAACCTAAGTGTAATGTGGTCTGCATCAATTAAACAATTTTTAAAATAGAAAATGCCTTAAACTGTGATGAACTAGTTTTTCCTGGTGCAGTAAAAACCATTATTTACCTAGTAAAAACTATGCCATCCAAGAAGCTATTTGAAGACAGACTGGATAGCCTGGCATGACTAACACAAAAGCTCTCACTGAAAGATAAATCACAGTAGTATATTCCTTCATTTGCTTTGAAACTGGATGCAAACATCTATGTCTGTTTGCTGATTTATAAAGAGTTTCCTTCTTCACTGAAAAGCCACTGCTGAACTTGATGATGATCCTAAGACAAATCTTTCCAGGAAAGCCTTGCCTGTGACCCACATACGGTACCTTTGTTGTGTCTGCATGCTTGTGCTGCAGCTGTTCCAAGTACAGCTCATTGACCTCCCCAAGAACCAGAAGTTGCCTATTCAAGAACTCCATCTGCTGCTGGACTGACTCGCTGTTGGAAAGCTTAAAAAAAAATTTTAAAAAAAGAAGAGTCCGCAGTGAACAGTTTAATCTAAGTGTCACACCTGACCTGCACTACATCTGGGGGTTATTTTTTACTGAGAGGAAAAAGGAAAATCAAACCATGGTGCCTAGGGAAAGTAGCAGGCAATTATGACAATCAAGTGAATGGATGTTACTCAAAGTTGCTTCTGGTAAATTGTGACATTCCATGAGACAAATGCAGCATTTAGTTAGCTTAACCCCTCAGTTTGCTTCAAATAAGGTAACTGCTTCTCCATTTGTATGTGAAGTCCCTTTAACTTCTGACAGGAGCTCTTTAACATACAGAAAGTTTTAATCCAAGCACATTATTAATTACTTCTGGGGAAATTCTGTGCCACTGCGCATGCGCAGAATTTATGTCCCTCACAGATTTCTTTACTTCCCCGCAGTAAAATGACTTTCTGATGGGGAAGCATAAGGAAGCCACAAGAGCAGTCATGAGACCCTCCCCAACAATATGTTTTGGGTGCCCAGGGCGGCCAACAGAGAGGTAAGTCACTGTGGGGCAGAGGGCAGGACTGGGGAAGACCTGATTGGTGACTCCTACCCTGTGCTAGGCTCAGCTGCTAGTCCTGGCTGGGCTGGGGAGGATGGGACTTCCTTTTCCCCTACATGGCATCCAGGGTCAGGTCAGACCCACCCCCAGATTTCTTCCCCAGTTGCAGGAAGCTCTGCAAAACTCCTCCTCCCACCTGCCGCTTCCTACTGCCATCGCTCCTCAGCTGCAGGGGGAAGAATCCCTGTACAGGGAGCTGCTCCTCCATCTGCCCAACCCAGGTGCATCCAGACCCCCTCGTACCCAGACCCTTCTGCCAAGCCTCACCCACCCGCACTCAGAATCTGGCTGCTGAGCCCCACGCCCCCTGAACCTGGACCACCCTGACAAGCCACCCACCACCAGATTCCCACCCCACCGATGCCCAACCAGCTGCATCTGGACCCCTACTCTCCCAGCATCTGGACCCCCACTGAGTCCCCCGCCCCCCCCCCAAACCCTCCCGCTAAGCCCAAACCACCTTCACCTGGACCCCCTGCAGAGTCCCATTACTGTTGCACCCAGAACCCTGCCCCCAACAAGCCCCTGTGCATCCAGATCTCCCCCGCAGCCAGATCCCACACCGAGTCACCCACACCCAGATTGCCCCACACAGAACCCTCTCAACCCATACTTGGATCTCCCCACATTTAAGCCCCTCCACACTTGCATTCTTCCTGCCCACACCTGGCATGGAGGGGCAGGGCCCTGGGGTGTTTCTGGGACAGGCTTGGTCCTTGCACTGTGTCAGGGTTGGGTGCGGCCTCACCACTGAGTCCATGTCCTGGCCGGGGGGGCGAAGAAGAGCTGCACAGTGATCTCCCACCTCTGTGCGGCCAGTGGCCTGTGCTTCCCAGTGCCAAGCTGGAGCCTCCATATTTATTTGACAAATAAAATTTGCAGAATTTTTAAACACTGTGTGCAGAATTTTTATATTTTTGGCACAGAATGCCCTCAGGCATTGCTCAATCTGTGAAATTCCAAATGTGGGCCAGACCCAAAATGAGGAGCGAGATTTCAGAAGCATCAGGACAACGCACATTTAATTTCTTCAGCATAACATTTTTCATACTCTTTCTGTTCTCACTCATTTAAAATCAATACCATGGAACTCAGTGTGGTATGAGGAGCAGCTTACCCAAAGTGATAGAGGCCTTATGAGGAACGAAGAGAAATTTGAAATGGGTACTAACAAAAAAAGACATAACAGAAGGGCCACAAGGAGAATCTTACCTTCTGAGAAACTTGGCTGAGAAGCAACTCTGTGTGACACACCTTGTTGTTGGCTTTCTTTAATTCTACCCTCAAATCTGCAATCATATTCCTACAGTCCTTCAGCTTGGTCTGTTTAAATAAACAGCAAGAGGCTTAAGGTTCTGAAACTGTACCACAAATCTAGCAAAATACACATTTGGCAGGATGGCCAGCATTCCCCCCACCCAGCATAATCAGCAGTTACAGACTAAACACTAAAAATGATCATCATCTACGGACTAGTGAAAGGCATGCAATTTTCCATTTCAAAGCAAAATAAAACAAAGCCACAAAGAACAGAATCACATTAGTTAGATGAATTTTTAACTGCATGTTGTCTTATTTGGATTGAAGTGAGAGGTTTAATATACTTAAGAGCCAGATCATTGGGGGGTTATTTTTAAAGCTATGTTATCTGTTCACTATAGCTTTTCCATGCTATGTTTCATACCTGCAATTCCTGGCTCTGGTTGTAGAATTCTTCCCTGTCATGTTGCAGCTGTCGGATCTGGCTGTGAAGCTGAGCCACTATATTATCATGTTCTTCCTGAAACTGGTGGTACCTGGCCTGCTCTTTCTGCAGACTAAGCTTCAAGGACTGGATATCTTTCTCCTGTAGTTTCAGCTGATCTTTCTGTCCGGAACCATATACCAAAAGTCAGATGACCAAATTTGCTACTTCAACTAGTACATCAGAGACCACTGCCCCAAGTCAACCACCAAATAAAGGATCAAAACCAAAACCCACTAATAGCACAATCTTCAAACTTGGCTATGTTACAGCACTTTAGTATGTTCCTCATATAAAAAGTTTTTTTTTGTTGTTTTTTTAAAGAAATGGTTAAAGATGCCAGGCTGAACATACTGGAAACTGAAGTTACATCCATGAAATATGGTCAGCAGTTATGTATGTTCCTCCACATCACCCCATGCTCCAGTAGTGACCTAAAGGGACAGCCTCAGGGAAGAGAGGGTAGTTCCATTTCCAATAATTACTTCGTTCTTAGCCTCTTTGCTGTGACTGCAATAAAGATCCCAATTTACATGGCAGCTTTTATAACATGGACTTAAGAATTCAAACAAGATTAAAGTTATTTCAAATGGTTTCCACACAACTAAGTTTCCATCACTAATTAGGGCCAGATTCAGAGACTCTGAAAGGGAGAACACACTTGAAATACTTAGCTTTCTGCCAGCATTCTTCCTCCTCAAATGGAAAGTATGTACCTCTTCAGGAAACTTAACAAGGTTACTAGCCTAATGCTAAGACTGCCCAAATGTTAAGCAAGCACAACATTAACTGTTAAATCACAACATCTTTCTAAGCTAAGTTTGGCAGTTATTTAAGCCAGCTGGCTTCTTCATGTATGTGTTCAGTTCAATGCCCTTTATGGGAAATTTCCAGTTTCAACTAATCATACTGCATCAAAATTATCCACAATCCATTCCACAAAAACTGGAGTGTTCAACGGTTACTTTAAAAACAAGAAAAAACTTCAAAAATAAATACTTTAAAAGATTTTAAAGTTCTATGATACTATAGTAGATGTTGTCTGGGGCAGGCATTCATAGATTTGATAGTGATGTATTAGTAGCACTTCTTGGCATGCCCAACTCTTAAATCCTTGCTCACCATGGCAGCATTATGTTCCTCCAGTGCTGTTGCTTTGATCACTTTCCGCAGGAGTCGCCGGTTCCGAAGGGCATGTTGTTGCCTTTTGAAGCGCTCATACAATAACTGGTTGTGTAGCAAAAGCAGCTGGTTACGCAGGGTGTGAATCTCATCTGAAGGGGGAGAACCTAGACAGAGTTAAATGACAGAGCAGAGGTTACTGCTAAATATATTTGATTCTATTACATACATTCAAACTTACATCCTCTTTCAGGCCCATTCTTCTTTTCCAGGGTTATTTTTTAACTTCAAAACTGAATGGAAAAAATTAGGAATTTAAATAAAGGTATCAATAGTTAGCACAAAACTTTACATGTTCAAAACTTTATACAGTCTTGAATCTTCATCATACCCACAGTTCACAGTACTAATTTATTATCTACACTTTACAGAAGGGGGTAAAGTTTTCTAGAGTGTTTAGATGGCTTAGATACTTTAGAAAGTGTGAGTGAGATTATGTCTACACTACAAAGTAAAAAACTGACGGCACCAGCTTAGAGCCTGGGTCAACTGACTTGCGCTTACAGGGCTCAGGCAGCCAGGCTAAAAATAACAGTACAGACATTCCCCCTCAGGCTGGAGCCTGAGCTCTAAGACCCTCCCCCCTTGACAAATTTCAAAGCCCAGGCTCTAGCCTGTCTATACTGCTATTTTTAACCCTACAGCCTGAGCCAACTGACCTGGGTTCTGAGACTGGGCTCTACATTTTTTTTTTTGCTATGTAGACCTAGCCTAAGCTACCTACGTTCCACTGACTTCCAGTGCTACCGAAGACACTTTTGAAAGTTTTACCCACAGAATCTGAAAGAACTAATTTGCACAAAGTTACACAGCAAATCAGTGACAGAACCAGAATTAGAATTTAGGACCTTCCAATTTCTAAGCCTGTGGCTCATTCCTCCAACCTATATAGCCTTCATAATTATATTAAAAAAAATAATACAACAACTATTTGAAGCCTGAAACTGAAGTCTGTTTCCCTGCCAACATTTTCTCTTACATTACATGTTTTTGTCTCTCATAAACAGGTTGCTCATGAGTGCTGTGCTTGTGGCTTACATTATTATTTCTGGGAAAGAGTAATGAGAAATTGTAGGACATGGCTTTTACTGCACCATCTAAAAGTGGTAAGATTGAGATTAGCCTCAAGCCATCTAAAAATGTCAGTTTTAAATATTTCAAGAGATGATGTCTTCCAAAAAGCCACGGGAAAGATTTTAAGACAGGCCAATTTCACACTCCTTTGTTATTTCACCATCCTACCTTAGTAAGACAGATTTATCTAAAAGCATTCCTAAGCACAGGCAACACTGAAAAGTTTTCTAACACTGTACAAAGTAGATTTTTGATTGACAAAACTGTGCTTAAGTCAGCTATGACTTAAGTGGAGCTTCCAGATGGCTCAGGTGAAGAAAGACAAGGGACATATTTGAATTAAGGGAACCAGACCAATGTGTCCAAAAACAACTTCTGTTCTAAAACCCCTCTGCCTCATAGTTATATTGATTTTTCAACCGGCTCATTTTTTTAAATCTCCCCAGAGGAGTAAATATTACCATCATGGAAGTCAAAAGGAAGCCTAAGGTGACAAAACTGTGAGATATATGTTAAAATGGTGAGGAAAGATTTCAGTTTTAGGCTGAGTTATGATCAGCTGGGGGTGGAGCGGGGGGAATATTTAAGTAGGTCTTTAAACCAGGTGGAATTCAGCTTTAAAACTGAAGGGCCATTCACCTGAGTAGAATTTGTTTCTGCATAGGTGGCCATAAAAACAAACCCATAAAGAGAACGAGTGTCCCTTTGAAGAAGGCCTGTACATGCAATTGCAGATTTGATAATGGGCATGAGTACCACTCCAATCTAATGGGGAAAAAAGCACATAGCAATATTTTTGGTTCTGCAGGAAAGGCAATTATCACTTTCCAAAGAAAAAGAAACTTGTAATGTTGAAACACAAAGGTGCACCGTCTGCTGAGCAGATAAACTATATCTTAATGACGCAAAAAGAAATGGAGTACTTGTGGCACCTTAGAGACTAACCAATTTATTTGAGCATAAGCTTTCGTGAGCTACAGCTCACTTCATCAGATGCTCACTTCATTGGATGCTCACAAAATGAAATGTGTCATCGGTGCCACAAGTACTCCTTTTCTTTTTGCGAATACAGACAAACACGGCTGCTACTCTGACACTGATCCTAATGACGGTCATCATGGAACTGCAGCAGTTGAAAAGAAAGAAGCCAAATACGCAGTCCACCATTTAAGTAAACCAAGTAGAAGAAGATACAAAGAAATGTATTTTTACTGATTACGGACTACACTTATGGTCCTAAACCAAGAAAAACTTGTTTACCTCCAAAGTGAGTCCAGTCAGCAGATTTGCTTGGCAGAGGCAATCTGAAAATAAAAACACAGTATTAACAGTTTATCGTTACAGACCAGTAAGTTACAGACCAGTAAGTCTGACGTCAGTACTGGGCAAATTAGTTGAAACAATAGTAAAGAATAAAATTGTCAGACACACAGAAGAACATAAATTGTTGCACAAAAGTCAACATGGTTTCTGTAAATGGAGATCATGTCTTACTAATCTATTAGAGTTCTTTGAGGGGGTCAACAAACATGTGGACACGGCAATCCAGTGGACACAGCGTACTTAGATTTCCAGAAAGCCTTTGACAAGGTCCCTCACCAAAGGCTCTTATGTAAATTAAGTTGTCATGGGATAAGAGGGAAGATCCTTTCATGGACTGAGAGCTGGTTAAAGGACAGGGAATAAATGGTAAATTTCCAGGGTAGGAATAAATGGTAAATTTTCAGACTGGAGAGGGGTAACTAATGGTGTTCCCTAAGGGTCAGACCTAGGACCAACCCTATTCAATGTATTCGTAATGATCTGGAGAAAGGGGTAAACAGTGAGGTGGCAAAGAGGTAAACAGTGAGGTGGCAAAGTTTGTCTAAACTGCTTAAGATAGTTAAGGCCAAAGCCGACTGTGAAGATGATCAAAAAGATCTCACAAAACTAAGTGATTGGGCAACAAAATGGGAAATGAAATTTAACGTGGATAATTGTAAAGTAATTCACATTGGAAAAAATAACCCCAACTACATATACAATATGATAGGGACTAATTTAGCTACAGCTAATCAGGAGAAAGTTCTTGGAGTCATTGTGGATAGTTCTCTGAAGACGTCCATGCAGTGGCAGTCAAAAAAGCAAACGGGATGTTAGGAATCATTAAAAAACGGATAGAGAATAAGATGGAGAACATCTTATTGCCCTTATATAAATCCATGCTACGCCCACATCTTGAATACTGCATACAGATGTGGTCTCCTCATCTCAAAGAAGATATACTGGCATTAGAAAAGGTTCAGAAAAGGGCAACTAAAATGATTAGGGGTTTGGAAGGGGTCCTGTCATAAATATAAAGGGAAGGGTAAACACTTTTTAAATCCCTCCTGGCCAGAAGAAAACCCTTTCACCTGTAAAGGGTTAAGAAGCTAGGATAACCTCGCTGGCACCAGACGAAAATGACCAATGAGGAGACAAGATACTTTCAAAAGCTGCGGGGAGGGATAAACAAAGCCTCTCTCTCTGTGTGTGTGATGCTTTTGCCAGGGACAGAATAGGAATGGAGTCTTAGAACTTAGTAAGTACTCTAGCTAGATATGCGTTAGATTCTGATTTCTTTAAGTGGCTGAGAAAAATAAGCAGTGCTGAATGGAATGTATATTCCTGTTTTTGTGTCTTTTTGTAACTTAAGGTTTTGCCTAGAGGGATTCTCTATGTTTTGAATCTAATTACCCTGTAAGGTATTTACCATCCTGATTTTACAGAGGTGATTCTTTTTTACTTTTTCTTCTATTAAAATTCTTTTTTTAAGAAACTGAATGCTTTTTCATTCTTCTTAAGATCCAAGGGTTTGGGTCTGTGGTCACCTATGCAAATTGGTGAAGATTTTTATCAAACCTTCCCCAGGAAGGAAGGGTTTTGGGAGGATTTGGGGGGGGGGGGGGGAGACGTTTCCAAACGGACTCTTTCTTAATAATAATACCGGTTAGACGTTTGGTGGTGGCAGCGAAAGTCCAAGGGCAAAAGGTAAAATAGTTTGTACCTTGGGGAAGTTTTAACCTAAGCTGGTAAAAGTAAGCTTAGGAGGTTTTCATGCAGGTTCCTACATCTGTACCCTAGAGTTCAGAGTGGGGAAGGAACCTTGACAGGTCCCATATGAGGAGAGATTAAAGAGGCAAGGACTTTTCAGCTTGGAAAAGAGGAGACTAAGGGGGGGATATGATAGAGGTCTATAAAATCATGAGTGCTGTGGAGAAATTGAATAAGGAAAAGTTATTTACTTGTTCCCATAATATAAGAACATGGGGCCACCAAATGAAATTAATAGGCAGCAGGTTGCAACCAAATAAAAGGACGTTCTTCTTCACTAGCGCACAGTCAACCTGTGGAACTCCTTGCCTGAGGAGGTTGTGAAGGCTAGGACTATAACAGGGTTTAAAAGAGAACGGGATAAATTCATGGAGATTAAGTCCATTAATGGCTAACAGCCAGGATGGGTAAGGAATGATGTCCCTAGCCTCTGTTTGTCAGAGGGTGGAGTTGGATGGCAGGACAGAGATCACTTGATCATTACCTGTGTGGAAGTGTGAAAGGGAAAAGAAGATTTGTGTGCAGTTATTTTAGTTTGGTTAAGAGACAGAGCAAGAAATAGGCCAACCTCAACCCTAGTAACGCAAGATTTGTAGAAGTGGGGTTTGTGTGAAGCGGATGGGAAAACTACAAGGGACCTTGCTTTAAGATAAGAATGGAAAGCAGACTATAGCAGAAATTGTTGAGAAAAATAAGATATCAGGAAGGAATATGTATAAACAAAATGCAGCTGTTGATTATTATTGTATGTAACAAAAGGTATAAATGCTTGACATAATTGTTTTTCTTTTGAGAGACTGGCCGAGGAAGGGGGAATCCCTGTCTGTGTGTACTCTCTCCCGCCTTGCAACTGCTAGAGAATAAAGACTGTCTCTGACTTGCTGCAACCAACCTAAGAGCGAAGACTCTGTTTTCTTCCACACCTGTTAGGCTCACTCCCTCTGGGGCACTTGGCATTGGCCACTGTCGGGAGACAGGATACTGGGCTGGATGGACCTTTGGTCTGACCCGGTATGGCCATTCTTATGTTCTATATACGCTGTAAGTGAACACTTTACAAGGCAGATTGAAATACAGCCCCTGTCCCTAAGGCTTTGCAATCTAACAAATGAAACATCATACTCGAGAATAATTCAGGTAAGACGGTGTAAAGATCACTGCAAGAAGTGGGCTTTAAGGCGGAATTTGAAAGACAGAAAGGATGCTTGGTAGACAGAATGGGAGAGACTGTCCCAAGTGTAAAAAGCAGCTTGAGAAAGGGGAGAAGCAGGAAGTAGGATAAGGAGATGAAGGGAGTACATAATAGGAAATGAAAACAGACATGGATGCATCCATATATGAATCTCCCTTCTTACACCTTGGCCCAAACAAGTTTTTCCAGTTCCTGACTTTCACACTAGGGGGAAGGAATTGCTATGCTTCTCCTGGGCGCTAGACTTCGCCCCATTACTGGACACATAACTCTGCCCTCATGAACAACTTTATCTAAGGGCATGACTACACTACAGACTTTAAATTGACATATGTCCACATTACCCTCCTTCTGTCAGTGGTGCACATCCTCCCTAGGAGTGGTTCCACTAACTGAAGAGGGGTGTGTGAGTGCGAGTGTGACAGAGAGAGAGAGAGAGAGAGAGCGAGAGAGAGCGAGCGCGAGCACGCACGCGCGGGGGCTGAGAGCCAGGACTCTCAGCTCCATGCAGCTCCCCACCAGGAGCAGGGGGACCAGCCTCCCCCTAGAGTTCTTGGCTCTCCGCTGGGAGTGGGAGCAGCCGCTGGACCTTCTCAGCTCCCTAAGTGGGGAGCCAGGCACTGGCAGCATGGAGCCCTGAAATTGACAAGACAGCCAATAGCAGTGTCTACACAGAAATTGCGTTGCCCTACCTACCCCAACAAAAAACCTCCACGAGAGGCGTAGGGTGAGTTATTTTGTCAATGTAGAAGGGCACTTTTATATTGGCGGGAGAAGGCTGCAGTGTGTACACTGATATTATTAGGCCGACATAACCTGACTTATCTCAACCTAACCTTGTCTCAGACAAGCATCTAAGCCACATTAGAGAGAGGCAGCCAATGGTCCTCCACTTCCTCACCATCAGGTTTAGCAACACAGCTGAGCTCCATCAGCAAAGGCAGCAAGAGTCCTTAGGTTATTCACAGACTGCTAGACTTTAAGGTCAGAAGGAACCATCGTGATCATCTAGTCTGACCTCCTGCACATGGCAGGCCACAGAACCTCACCCACCCACTCCTGAAATAGACCCAGAACCTCAAATCATGGTTTAAAGACTTTACCTTCAAGAGAATTTACCATTTACACTAGTTTAAACCTGCAAGTGCCTTATGCCCCATGCTGCAGGGGAAGGAGAAAACCCCCAGGGTCTCTGCCAACCTGACCCAGAGAGAAATTCCTCCCAATTCCAAATATGGCAGTCAGTTAGACCCTGAGCATGCGGGCAAGACTCGACAGGCAGATACCTGGGAAAGAATTCTCTGTAGTAACTCGGAGCTCTCCCCATCTAGTGTCCTGTCTCCAGCAGTTGGGTTTTTTTTGCTACTGATGATAGCCAATGGGCCACATGCCATTGTAGGTAATCTCCTCATATCATCCCCTCCATAAATTTATCAAGCTCAGTCTTGAAGCCAGGTAGGTTTTTTGCCCAGCAGTGCTCCACTTGGAAGGCTGTTCCAAAACTTCACTCCTCTGAGGATTAGAAACCTTTGCCTAATTTTGAGCCAAAACTTGTTGGTGGCCAGGTTATAGCCATTTGTTTTTGTGTCCACATTCAAGCTTAACTTAAATAACTCCTCTCCCTTCCTGGTATTTATTACTCTGATGTATTTATAGAAATAAATCATATCTCCCCTCAGCCATCTTTTGGTTAGGCTAAACAAGCCAAGCTCTTTGGGTCTCCTTTTATAAGGTAGGTTTTCCATTCCTCAGATCATCCTAATAACCTTTCTCTGCATCTGTTCCAATTTGAATTTATCTTTCTTAAACATGGGACACTAGAACTGCACACAATATTCCAGATGTGATCTGACCAGTGCCTGGTATAATGGTACTAACACTTCCCTGTCTCTACTAGAAATACCTCACCTGATGCACCCTAGGACTGCATTAGCCTTTTTCACAATTGCATCACACTGACAGTTCATAGTCATCCTGTGATCAATACACCCAGGTCTTTCTCTTCCTCTGTCACTTTGACCTGATAAGTCCCCAGCTTATAGCAAAAATTCTTGTGGTTGGTCCCTAAATGCATGACCTTGCATTTTGCTCTACTAAATATCATCCAATTTCTATTACTCCAGTTTACAAAGTAATCCATATCTTCTTGTATGATATTTTGGGTCCTCCTTGGTATTGGCAATACCTCCCAACTTTGTGTCAACCGCAAATTTTATTAGCACAAACTCATTTTTTTTTTAAACCAAAAAGTCAGTAATAAAAATGTTTAATAAGATTGATCCCAAAACCAAACCCTCAGAAATTCCACTAGTAACCTCCCTCCAGCCTGACAGTTCACCTTTCAGTATGACCCACTGTAGTCACCCCTTTAACCAATTTCTTCTTCACCTTTCAATTCTCATATTAATCCCCATCTGCTCCAATTTGGCTAATAATTTCCCATGTGGAACTATATCAGATGCCTTACAGAAATCCAGGTAGATTAGATCTACTGCATTTCCTTTGTCTAAAAGATCAGTTATCTTCTCAAAGGAGGAGATCAGGTTAGTTTGGCAGGATCTACCTTTTGTAAAACCATGTCTATTTTATCCCAATTACCATTCACCTCTATGTCCTTAACTACTTTCTCTTTCAAAATTTGTTCCAAGACCTTGGATACAATTGAGGTCAAACTAACAGGCTTGTAGTTTGCTGGGTCACTTTTTCCCCTTTATTAAAAATAGGAACTATATTAGCAATTCTCCAGTCAGAGTATGACCCTTGAGTTTACAGATTCATTAAAAATCCTTGTTATTGAGCTCGCAATTTCATGTGACAGTTCCTTTAATATTCTAGGATGGAGATTATCTGGGCTGCCTGATTTAGTCCCATTAAGCTGTTTGGGTTTGACTTCCACCTCAGATGTGGTAATTTCTACCTTCATAAAGACATTTTACTTATACAGATAAATGTTAAGCTACCTTTCTGGCTATAAAGTTCACGTTCAAGAACTCACGCATGTCCAGCTAGGAACCTCTGAAGAGGTGACTTAACATGAAGCAATTCTGCACTTTCAATATAAGGACTACAGAGCCATGTCTGCAGAGCTTCTTGGTTTCCAAACAAAGCAGCCTTTTAGGCACAGCTATTGATATATGAACTGACAAGGAAAGGAATAATGAAATGGTAACCAAGTGTTTGCAGAGCAAGGTCTGTAGACACTTACTTGTTGAGCTCCTTGGTATGTGCATCTGCTCCTTGCTGTATCAGTCTATCCAGTACTTCCATTGGAGAGGTGGAGGATGTGCAGTCTTCTTCCTGGTTTCCCTTGACTTTCTTTCGCAGTTCCTCAGTCTTCTTGCTAACAAAGAGGTAGGCAGTCTTTGGTAATGCAACCTCAAAAAGGTGCTCATATGAGGGATGCTGCCCGCTCCCAAACCCCATTTTTCTCTGTGCTGATACTTTGCAAGGGCTGGGAGTGAGGATACTGGTCTCCATAGAGGATTGGCCTACCCTGATACCAGCAGGGCCTTCATGAGAGGCTCCACAGGGTCTGTCAATGGGAGTAAATGCTTGTTTTGGTGTGTCTCGTGCACCCTCAGGCCCAGATTTGTCTAGAGACGAGGCTAATGGTTCAGAGTTCAGACTGTGTCCTTGAACACTGGAGACTACTGAATGGGGCTTCCTTTGAGAGGCTGGTAGACTCTCACTTGTGCGGTAAAAAGGAGAGTCAAATCCTCCTCTAGGCACCACGGGCTCAGCATCTGCTGTAGTGATCTCAGAAATCTCTTTTGATATTGCATCTGAGGAAAAAAAAGGAAAGGCAGTTAATAGGCAAAAAAGCTTTAAAAAAAAATAAGTTTGGTGCTGTGTTAAGACAATCCACCTTTCACCCCCTATAGAACGCCCCCAAACCAACTCTGTGAACATTTAGACATCAGTTTACCTGGCACATACTCAGGCTTGCTCTTTGTAACCTGGGATACAAATCCTGTACACTTTCTTAATGTAAAATTAGAACAGGGTCCAATATCAAAACTGAGGGATGCAAATTAACTCATGGCTTTATGTCAGAGAGATGAATTTTTCAAAGTGTAATTTGAGTTCTTAAAACTTTGGGAAGATTTTTCAAATTGAAATACACCAGACAAAGTATTTCGGAATATACACAATAGGATTTAAATTATTTACCACAATTAAGATAATACAAATAAGAGTAAGTTTTATTAAATTGGAAAAACTAGCTTGTGGGTAAAAAGCTAGAAATAAAGCAAATAAAATAAACCAGCCTTTCTATACAGGGTGAATAAAAACACCAACTAAGAAACATTTATGCTGATAATAGCTTATCCTAATTAGCCTCTTACAGTTTGTATGGCAACTTCCACCTTCTCTGTACGTACGTATATATATCTTTTTACTATATGTTCCATTCTATACAGCCGATGAAGTGAGCTGTAGCCCACGAAAGCTTACGCTCTAATAAATTTGTTAGTCTCTAAGGTGTCACAAATACTCCTGTTCTTTTTTCGGATACAGACTAACATGGCTGCTACTCTGAAACCTGTCATTTAAAAATTGATTTATTTAAATCAGAAGTTTTTAAAATTTCATTAAATACTTAAAATTTAATTTAAAATTGACAACTTCTTTTAAGGCCTAAACTTATTACAAATTACAATCATTTTAATCAAATACAAAAAATATTCAGCAGTTCATATTTGCTGCTAAGTTTTAGGAAGAAGTCAAACCACTGAATAATACTGAAAGTCACTGGATAAACACTTGGAACCAGAGTTTGTGAAAGTGCTAAACCAGCTTTTGACAGCAGTAGCCTCTTTTGCAGGTGTAGAGAGAATCTTTTCTTCATTTCAGTTTTTCAGCTTCCAATCAATTTCTTAACACTGAAATGAACTAGTTGAATAAAGCAGGAAAGCTTGTTTTCCTCTTCCAATCTATGAATAAAAACTAGGTATGAAAAAACGAGATCTATTCATTCTAAAATCTTGAAAGACACTGACCAGAAATCATCAGTTCAATTCATTAACTAGAGATAATACTTCATTTAATAAAACCGTTAGTTTTAAATGCAAAGCATGTTTTGATAAGTTTTTTTTAAAATGTATCCAGCACATTTACGGTAGTTTTATTGAATAAAAAAAAAAGTTATTTTTGTGCATTTTAACTGAATTTGAATTTCTATCCAAATAGCACTTTACACAAATCAAAAATAAAAAAAATAAGTTCAGTAAATAGACAATGGTGAACGATGCATTTCTCAACAATAAAAAATGTGAAAATTAAGAAACCAAATAGAGGTAAGTTAAGCTATTGTGACAGGGTCGGGCCAGATGGCTATAGGAGAGTAACAGAAGGCAGATACATTAGCCTCAGGCTAAGTAGGTCCCTTTTCCCTGGGTCAGGTACCAGGGAAGGTTCCAGAACAATCAGGAACCTTCTGGAGATCATTAAGACAGGCTGATTAAAACACCTGCAGCCAATCAAGAAGCTGCTAGAATCAATTAAGGCAGGCTAATCAGGGCACCTGGCTTTTAAAAAGGAGCTCACTTCAGTTTGTGGTGTGCATGTGAGGAGTGGGGAGCAAGAGGCACTAGGAGCTGGGAGTGAGAACGCGGACTGTTGGAGGACTGAGGTGTACAAGCATTATCGGACACCAGGAGGAAGGTCCTATGGCGAGGATAAAGAGGGTGTTGGGAGGAGGCCATGGGGAAGTAGCCCAGGGAGTTGTAGCTGTTGCACAGCTGTTCCAGGAGGCACTTGTGACAGCTACATTCCACAGGGCCCTGGGCTGGAACCCGGAGTAGAGGGCGGGCCCGGGTTCTCCCCAAATCCTCCCAACTCCTGGTCAGACACAGGAGGAGTCTACCTGGACTGTGGGTTCAGAAAAAAGGCCAAGCTGAGGGCTGCCGTGAAGCTCCAAGGCGAGCAAATCCGCCAATAAGTGCAAGACCCACCGAGGTAGAGCAGGAACTTTGTCACACTATATAATTGCTTAAATATAGGTATATAGATATATTGTATCCTCCTGGTTTTCAAAAAGCACCACTAAAGTCTGTGTAAAAAGACTATATTTAGTTACAAATCAACATGTTTTAATGGTCGCCAACCACTGAGAATCAACCTTTCATTAGGAAAGTAATTAAAAATATAAAGAATTATATATATCAATGTTTTCTGCTTGTTGAATTAAATCATGATCAAAACTGGTGATGTAAATCAATGCACTTTGTTTCTAGAGTTTTGGGGTTTTTTTATTTAATTCGAGTCCTTGTCAATTGAAGTTCCAAAGAAGAGTGATAAATTTGTAAATATATTGTTTAGTTTATCCATAGGAAAAAACGCCTCTGAATTAAAGAGTCACATACATCTGTAAGAAAAAGGGAGACTAACTATACTAAACATGGAAAAAGTGTTATATCGTCCCTTATAGTGCTAATATGAAGAAAATATTGAAGGACACCCTATCAACACAATGTGTGTTAAGACACTACTATGAAACTGACTACTGTCTCACTCAAATACTCAAAATAGGGTTTTAAGTGGTACATAAACCTTGCAATAGGCCTCTCCATAAGGGTGAATTTTCCACATAGCAAGTAGGGGGTCTATTTTTATACAAAAATCAAATATTTGCTTATCCTCCTATAAGTTTGTTTTTAGAAATTTTGACAGAGAGGAAATTGATTTTTCCTTTTCTGCTAACTACTTCCTAGTATAGAGTTTGGATTTTTTACTTGTGGGGAAAGAAGGCTGTTGTGAATACTGGAAATAAGTACAGACTTTAGGATGGAATAATTTTTCAAAGGAATAGTTAAGGGTATTGCAACCATTTTTTTTTTTTTTTAAATAATGGCTATCCCTGTTTATGTATCTAGAAAATACAGATATTATGCTGTTTTACAGAATATCAGAAAACTAACAGAACAGGGATGGAAAAAAGGAAAGTTAACCTGTAGATATTAAAAACTCTATAAAATTTTGGAAAAAAAATCTTAAGGGAGAGTGAAAAGAGATACTATAAGTGCCTGATCTAAAATCCACTGAAGTCAATGGAATCATTCTATTGACTTCAATAGACTTTGGCTCAGGCCCCAAATAAAGTCACTAGAAGAAAAGTCTAGAGCCGTGCCATCTAGCCTGGCATGCTAATTAAGGAACATTATAAAGTTTTATTTCAAAATTATCTTGACCAGAATATTTTATAAAGGGACTATGTAATCATCATGTATGTCAGGGATGGGTGCACAGAAGTAATTCATTCTTACAAAATGTAAATGATAATGTCCTAAAATTAAGATAGTTTGATCCTTGATTTTAAAATAAATAGATTTTCCACTTGCCTATAAATAGTAATTTTTTTTTTTAAAACCAGTGCAAAAAAAGAGTCCACAGAGTTAACTAGGGACTTACTGATTGTCTCAAAGTCAGAAATTCTTCCCAGATTAAAAAGAGGAAATACAGCCTTAACACTAGTCATGTAAAGAAGGGTTTACTATTATTTATGTATTACACTTACTTCTGAAATAATCCGATTTTTACATTGATACATATGTAAACGATAAGGATCGCTACGAGGACTGTTGCATAAAAGGAGGAGGTTTCAAAAATAGAACATTTAAATGGACCAGGAAGACAAAGCCAATGGGGGGGTTACAACAATTAAGCAGGGCAGTGTGGCTCAGTATACCTTGACAGGAACAACTTCTTTCAGAAATTAAGGATATTTCCTTCTCATCAGAAATATGTGCAGAGTTGCTGCATATTGAACATGAAGTCTCTTGATTTACGGGGGAAGAGTTGATAAGAAGCAAGGTGAAATTAACTAACTATACATTTATGCCACTTTTGGAATACTTATCAAGAAGCAGCTGGTATCCCCGATAGGTTCCCTGAATCCACACATTTTCTTCTGGCTGCAGTAATAACTAATACTCATTTATAACTGGCTTGATAAAATTAGAAAGTCTGCATCGTCAAACTCAGTACCATACTAGCTCGAGGTCTAAATGCATATAAAACCTACATAAGAATACCAACAGACATTACCTTCTTCTCTGTCCTTCTCAACACTATCTTCATCAGAGGCCAGGCAACCTAAAAATTCTGGAAGATCACTTAAATTTACAGAACTTTTACTGCCAGGCACTTCTGAAGAAAAAAAAACAAAAATTAATTGTACAGGTGCTATATGTCATCATAAGACTTAACAATATGATATCTTCCACTTCTGCTGAAATAATCTTCAAACAACATTCTCCATCCCTCTAGATCCTCCCCAAAACAGGAGCGTACCCCATTTCTGCTCCACCCACAAATCAAAGAGTCCTGAAGTGTTAGGTCACTGGTCCCTCCAGAGACAGCCAATGTGATATTGAAATGACAAGAAGTGTTACTGCAGAGTGAGATGAGGTAGTCTCCTCCACAGAAGAGAAGTACGTTGTCTGCAGTTCTCCTACCCATGAAAAGGAAGGACAAAGCTTACGTCTCAAATATGTTTGCACTGCTAGATTTCCAGGCCAGATCTAAACTCCCTTTAAAACACTCATCTTGCTCCAATAAACAGTACTTACCTACAAAAAAAGCTTAACCGAATGAATGCAGTATAAACTAAACCATGTGTGACTGAATAACAGATCAAAAGTCTGAGACAGATGATAGAGAGGCACATACTAAGCAATGCAAGGACAGAAACCTTAGGTTCGCAGCTCAGTCACAAGCTGTGAATCCAATGGAAAGTCTAGCACAAATGCCAAATACCAGAAAGTTCAGATACCAGTGTTGCAAGACAACTCCACTGTGGAAAGCTAGTTTTAAATTCCAGCATCTTGTCCACCCTGAAAACATTTCTACAGCAATTCTTTAACATCCTAAGTGTGGTGCCATCAAAGTCCTTTCCCACCCCTTCCAGAGATGTGTGGCTGTGGGATAGAGGGAAGAGGAAATGGCAAATACAGATTCCATTTCCAGTAAGATACACTTTTCTCTCAAACATTCTCTATAGATTTTACTACTCCACAAGTAACTAGAAAGGGTTCTCTCAAATGCAGTGATATAGTAACACTGCAGGAGCATGAAAAAATACCAAGTTCTGCTTCCAGAAGCATTTGAGGGGAAAGAGTCTATACTGAACTGCTGACGCAGTGAAGGAACACACCTGGGCAGTCTTATAGATGCATAACACTGCAAGTCCTTTTGAAGTTGAGGAATCTAAACATAAGAGAGCTTCCAAAGATCATCCTCAAAGCTTGAACTTCTCCTTTTTAATCTTTTGCAACCTTCACTTTAGTTCTGTGTTCCAAACATTAAATATTTAAATTGTGGAACACTGGGGTGGGGATGAGGGGCAGCTAAGAAGGCAGTCCATGCAAAGTATTTCTGGAGATGAATAGTTAACAGAAAACAAATAAAAAGTTTTTATCATGTGAAGTTAAGCTGAATCGTAGTGCTGGAGTGGGATTCTGGAACCACTATGGAATGGATGGGGAAAAAAAATGGAGAAAGGGCAAGGGAGAAGTCTTTCGTAACTGGAAACATTTATCCACAAATGAGATCACTGCTTTGGGGTAAGACTATTGAGAGCTGGGAGAAGAGGATGTAGTTTACCCAATGCTTTCTCGCTGTTTATGACATTTTGCTGTCGGGACAGCGAAGGCCTCCCGGGATCCGGTTTGTCCTCCTGGAAGAAAATAAGGATTCTTTGCAACAGACATCTATCATAAAGCAGCCTCTAGTACATGTTCAGTGAGAGGGAATTTTTCCAGACAGATGACTTTAAGTGGTAAATTGATAAAGGACTTCGGAGACAGGCTAACCCAAATATAATTTGCCTGAAGTTACAGGCAATTTGTTAGTTTGTGTTAAGGCCCAAACTATGTTTTCATAATTAAATACTTTTGATTTACACACAGACAACCATGAGTGAAAAACAGGTTCTCATGAAAAGTTAACCCAAAGACTGAAGCCAGCTTTGCCTGCAAGTTACATTTTGTCTTTACCTTCTTGAGAGGTGTGGCAGCAGCTGGAGGGAGTGAAACGTGCACAAAGTCATCTGAAATGCAGGGTGGAGGAGGGGAGGTGGCTGGTGTTCCTAGTGGGGTTCCTTTTCCACCTGCTCAAAAGGCAAAGAAAAGGTTAATCACCATTAAAACTCCATATCCTTCTTATTTGAGTTAATTTCACATTCATAAAGTTCAAGTAATACACACTTCAAATGATTTGCCATTCAAACCTCACAATTTTCAGTTTCATATGGGACATCCAGTTTTCAAACTTTGGTACTTAACTCGGGGTACCCAGTTCTCTGTATCAGTGTTCATAGTAGAACTTAGCTGTGTAAATGAGTACTTGGATGTCTAAATGCTGATTTGGAGAACTCAAATGCAGAATTGGCAGTTCCCATTTAAGACGGCCATTCAAAAAATTGTATGCTCCATTCAAGTGTAGAGTAATATAGCTAAAGACATCAAAACTTACAAACAGCAAACTACATAAGAGAATTTTTAGGGGAAAAGCAGTTTAAAGAAGTTCCAAATACACTTAGATTCACCTTTAAAGAGCCTGTATGCAACCCTAAGTATCTACACAGATATTTTTAACAAAGTATCACTTCTAGACCAAGTTAAAAAACCCATTAAAATACTAACTCTGAAATGCAGTACATACCAGGTGTGCTAAAATATTTGCTATAAGGCTGTGATGAAGTTTGTGAGGACTCTGACGAGACAATTCCTGGAGAGGTTGGTGGAGTGGTCATACCACAAACTGCAGAGGGGCTCCAGATGGTAACCTGACTCACAATATAAGCAAATCAATTAGGCATATGTAATAAAAACCTAAATGAAATACATTCTGGCCAATGCCAAATGTCAAAAACAAAAAGGTATAAATGAGGATTACATTTAATTCTTTACTATATTAGGTACAGAAGTTATACTAGGAAGCTGCAATGCTTGCTCAACTGAAAGAAAATGCACTTTATTTCTAAAATATCCAAATCCAATGAAAAAGCCAATTTAAAAACTGAAGAGTGAACATCTTTGTAATAAGAAGCTGGTATGCCATGGTTAGGTGCATTACCTGCTGTGGCTCAGTTGACAGCCGTGAAGACTGTGGGCTCAGAATCGGAGGTAGCTGCCCTTGCATTTGTAATAGGGTTAGCCTAGGAGTGGAATAAGGGGTAGAAGTGGAAGTCCCTGGAGTTTAAAAAAAAAAAAAAAAGAAAAGAAAAGGAACATTCATGTTAGTTTATCAAATCTTATTTAGGTCTTGATGGTCCTTCTTGCAGATATTTAAGTTTTTATTTAAAAAAAATCAAATCCACTCATCCGTTCTTATACACAATCTGGCTATTGGAGAGCAGATTTATCCCTTTCCATCCATGCAAAATATATAACACCACTAATTTTAAGTGGCTAATGATTTTTTCAGTATTTGAGTGTGCAACCTTAAAGAGGCCTAATTCTCAAAGTGCTGAACACTTGACCAGCTAATCACTACTGTCAATTCTGAGTATATGACAGACAAGGCAACAGGAATTGTCTTAGCTCATCCTTCAAGGAAAAAGGACACAGCTTTGTGACATTGCTAGAGAACAGTAATATCAGGACTTCATACGCATGTACAGAAGGGGGTGGGGGGGAGAGACAAAGACAGAATGTTCTTTTTGCAAAAGTCGCCTTGCAGAACTGGACTCTAAGGAGGGTATAATAGTAAGAACTGATTTTTTTGTAACATAGCTGGTCTGCTTCCAATGGATATTAAAAGTGCCAATCAGCTCTTACCGTAGCTGCTGTGTGTGTCAATGTAAGGACTGGCATTGGGGTCAGTTTGACGGGGCTGCAAGCATATGCTGACTGGCTGTGACACAGAATAATAGCGGTCTTCATATGAGGCTTCTTTTGCGTCCAGGGAAATTTTGGCACATTCTATCACAACATCATGAGTTTCTAGTCTTTTCCACCTGCAGATAGTTTTTGGAGCCAAAAGAATAAGTTAGTCTTAAATAAGCTAATTATGATTCTAAATCAAGGTTCCTGGACATATTAGGAACTGGTTTGTCGGATGGCTCATTTGTGTTCCTGCCAGCTTTGCATGATCCCATCTGAAACACGACTGAGGCACCATACAAGTGCCTTGCAACATTTTAGACAGTTTACAAAGAAATTGCACCTAGATGACTCATAAGAGGTGACTCCAATTTGGAAACGTAACCGCTTTGAAATAGATCTATTTGAACCAAGCAGAGTCTTCTGTGGAGCACTCTGGAAAGGAGGAAAAGCATACAAAGGCTTGAATGGTCCTGAGCTTCAATACATGGAGAGATCAGATCAGCTACCCTCAGATGTTGGGAGTCCAAATTTAGACAAACGAGCAGTGCAGAATCTGAAACTATTTTGCAAATTGCTATCTGGTACACCAACTAAGGAGTTTTACTTGTTTTAAGTTTTGGGCACAAATATTATATTTGTTTCTTTCACTCTGTACACCTCTTCTCTGTATAACTGAGTAACTAAACTCAGCAGTCAAATCAGAAAAGACCAAGACCTCAGAGGATGGAAGTTCATTGCATGTTAAAGTATAGTAAGAAAAAATGGGAAGTTATCCATTTAGAAGCTGCTTTGCTTTTGGCCATAAGATAACATTTGAAGTAAGATAGTTTATGCAAGATACTAACCCAAAGGGCTTTAACTGACAATTCTGTGCCAATCTAACTCTTCAGAGGTGTTGCCCTGCCCCCACCCCAAAATGCAGCTGGGAGAAGCCTGCAAAATTGATCATTGTGATAGTCAATGGGTTCCCATTTAGTAGTGTTTTCCTAGTGACTCAAAGCAGGGGAAGAGCACTATTGTGCAGGAACAAGAATCAATTTCTCCTCTTCAGTTGCTGGGCCTGTGGAGACAAGAGAAAAGCAGCAAGTGGTGCTGCTGCAGGCAAATGGGCCTATTTCTAAAAGTTAGTACAGCTGAGGCCACATAAAGACACACCTGTTAAAAGAATTGATCTGTTAACCGAATCGAATTTTCTAGGCACCAGATCAGATACACTGAAGCCATTTTAAATACTTAAATTCTATTAAGCACTTCTAATGAGCCAAAGGTAAAAAAACACAATATTAAAACTTGACCCAGTGAAACAGATATGGGTAGCTTATGTCAAATCAAAATGCACATAATGAGCCTGCAGATTCCTCTTTATTTTGTTAAGAAAAATGAGCAAATTAGTTGTCGATAACATTGTTACATCACAGTAGTACTAACTGGTTTCTTCCATAACTAAAATATCTTCCTCAGGTATTGTAATTATCCACCCACCAGACACAAAATGAAGTTCAACCCCCAAACAAACAACTGGTAAATGACCTATTACAACAATTTTTGTGTCCCCACCCCCAACTGAAAGCTAGGATGCAGAAACCTTATGATTTATCTGGGGTACCTTAGAATATTGATTGCAGAGTATCACTGGCATAGGACTTTTCTGTTGGCAGGCACAAATTTCTGTTGTGAGCCTCCTGAAAAAGACCATCTAAAGACTGCTCATTCACAGCCTTTCCTAATAGAGGAGTGAATTTATATACCTTCGTGGGTCCAGTTCATGGTCCTTGGATCCAGTCACTAATTCTGGATGAATTCGTACATGTTCCATCATTGGCTGGAAAAGTGGGGGCAAAACACAGAAATATGTATTTAGTGCTTCTGAAAAAGCTTCGTACCATATTCAACTCCAAAAATGGAGCAACAACAAGTAGTTGAAATAGGCAAGGGCTAAAAGTTTAGAGGACAGTTACACAAGTGTGACAGCTAGATTAATTTTTCAGACTTGCTTGTATTTAGAAAGCTGTTTTTGCTTCCACTAAGGGTTCATTCTGCCAGTAATCTGTCATGATCCCGTTTCACTGCACAGTACTCAATCCAATTATATCAATGCAGTAACTCTGGCAGATAACTACAGTCTTGCAGCTATAAACTACACCTTCTTAGCTGATATGAACATAAGCCATATTTTACCTTGACCACCTCTTCAAAAGTCTCCAAGTTTTCCTTCATACTGTAGTGAGAGCGCAGAAAGGAGACAAAGTTGCAAGGATACATTCCATAAAGGCGGTGAAAGAGTGCATAAACACTGGCATGGAGATGGACGAGATAGATCTCTGCCACATGACCTGGGGGAAATAGTTAGAGCCTTTTTACATGATGGAATTGGAGGAGAGAAAGAAGAGAAATTGTGCTGATGAGATCAAAGAAATTGAGCGTCAGAAGTTAAGAGATAGTGCTTTAAGAATGTCTGTTCTGATTCAAGACAAATGACAGTTTGGAAGTACAATAGCCTAGCAATGCTTAACACCATCATCTGTGTGAAAGGAGAGGCCGCACTTGCACGTCACAAGTGTCAATCAGCTCTGAACTAAAAAGTCAAATCAGGAATGGAGTATTCATTCAGGCTGTCTTTTATCCTGTGTTTGTACAGTACCTAAGGTCCACAGCTAGGAAGCCTACATGCTACAGCAATACACATAATAAATCCTTAAAACAAAGCGCTTTCTATTCAGATTGGCTCCTTTGCAGAAGAGTTATTTTTTCAACCATCATAGCTTGCATGACTGACTGAACACTAAGCAAATCAATAAGGATACCCCTTTCCGCTCAAAGTCAAATAAAAATCCGATAACCACAGGGAAAAAAGTATCACAAGTTTGAATTGTGTAACTACTGGCTTGTCTTTCTGGCCTGTAGATGCAGCTATGATATTAGTCAATATCAAAATGGCCTTCTAAATCACCCCTCTATATACTCAACTATGGCGTTTGTTCACAGGGTCACACAGACAGAAGACATACAATTTCTAGAATAGTGCCCCAAAATGGCGTATGGATTGTCAGAATGGACTAAGACCAATCAATGTTAAAATGAAAAGTCTAATACTAATAGCACTTTAGTGGTTACTGGTTCAGAAGCATTGTCAAATTCCTACATCCATAGTTAACACTCATAACTGAGAGCCTCCAAACTAGCACCTGGTTCAAGCTAGTTGTTTTCTCTCACCTTTCCATCTACTAGACCTAACTATCCATCCACATCCTTAGAGCTCTAAGGGTTGCATTCCTGCCATGTAGTGGCAGAAACAGCACTACTGATCTTAAAGCATCACAGAATCCCTCATTTCAGAGTGTTGTACCAATAAGCACCATGGTGCAAGAGCAACATCCAGACATTAGCTGTCAAAGAAAAGAAACAGCTTTGAGTTTAGTATCTAATTTTCCCCATTTAACTAACCCCAGGAGTCAGAACTGCAGCCCACCACTAGTCTCCCAAGATAAAGTGCTCGCCAGCAGTCAGAGAAATGGTGCTACTGAATCATACTTGCAACAAAGTCAGATCTCTCACCTGGATTCTTCAAGCACCAGGATGAGAGACGGCCAAATATACCAAAGAAATCATGAAGGTACATTTTGCCTGACTGTGGAATCATTGGCAGCATGGTTATTAACACTAGGACACCAGTGGTGAGTACTACAACATCTGTGTCAGTCTGCAATGAAGAAAAGTCGTATTAGTCAGAATTCAAATGGAAAAGCTTCATTTTTTCCTGACGCAGCACTGGTACACAATGGACATCACATAGTTAGGCATCCTTAAAGTAAGGACCCTTATCAGGTTGTAATCTAAACCAACCAAACCTTGACTCACTCTCACACCTGCCCTTTAATCTTGCAGATCCCCAAGAGAAAGTCAGGGATTCAGCTACCATTCTGTCTTCCAACCACTGACCTGCTGCCTAAGAATTCGTTAACTTCCTTCAAAGGCAGTCTTTATACCAGTTCCTTATCTGAATGGAGAGAACCACTACTGGTATACCTACCTCTTCCTGTCTAGAGCTAAACATGCTCTGCCTCCAGAGCCCAAGAGATTTGAAATTTGATCTGGGTACCCCACATGCCTGGCAGAGGACTAAAACTAGGCCCCAGCTGTCCTCATGTTAACATCTCTTACATGCATACAAGCCTCTTTCTGTACAGCCACACAAGTTAAATAGTATACCTGTTATAGTAACAAGGCCAAAAACATGATAAATATGAAACCATTTGGACCAGAGCATAATAATCTGTATCTTGAGTTTAGAGCTTTAGTATTAAAACTTGAGGTTAGCTACAACCAGTTTGTCAGATTGCTGAAATACAGACCAAAAAACTGAGCACTGCTGAAACAAAACACTTGTTAGCTGAAGGCACTGTTGCATGATAAATCTAAGGTAGCTGAAGAGGTCCCAAACTGTAAATTCTGTCTGCCCGATGCCTCCAATTTAAAAGAAAAAAATAAACAAAACTTTATGAATAGTGACTCTACTAATGCTAATCTACTATAACTAATTATGCAAATTTCGGTACCTTGTATTCATGTATCTTTGCAAACTTCAATCTATTCTCATAACTCGCATGTGAGATACACACAGAGTATATAAATTACTACTCATTTATCAGATGGGGAAATAAAAGTACAGGACGGTCAAGTGTCTGGCACGTTCTCTCAGCAAGTTAGGGGCACAGGAAGGAAAAGAAACCAGGAGTCTTGACTTGCAGTCTTCCTGCTAATCACAAAACATTGTTTTCTCCCTATATTAACTTAGTATCTTAACTTTTTACATGTTTTCATAAAGCAAAGGATACAAAGTTGTACAATTTAGGAAAATTCAGTGTTTATAAAACAAGAAGCATTCAGACCTAGGATTATCAGTGATCCACAGAACATCTACCACATGGGAAGTGTCAGTGTAAGCTTCCTCCACCAGTGTGCTTCAATGGAAATAGAGAATGTACTCACTATTTTTCAAAATTTTCCTTTCCCCTAACCAATTCATGCAAATGGCACCCAGATATTACAGCAAGGGCCCCTTATAATACATATAATAAATACTCAGTGTTGACATAGTTCTTACCTTAAGACACTTAAGTAAGGAAAGCAGGAGAGGTGCTTGAGAAAGTTTATGTTTCCAAGATGGCTGTCGTCTTATCACATGACCCAGCAGTGAGAGAGTATGTAAACGGGTAGCAGCTTTGCCCATATATTCATTAATTTTGTCCAGTAGGTGCTGAAACCAAATTTGGGGGAGGAGGCGGAGGAGTAGAAAATGAAATGAAATGTTACAAAATATTTACAGGAACCTGATGAACAACAGGAAAGGACACCAATCTGTATGTTTGACAAGTTGCTCTTCTCAGTTACAGGAATTACATGCGTTTTACAAGTGTGTCTAGGGAGCCAGACTGAATACAATTCTGTGAGTACAACACAGGGATACAGATTAAGTCTCTCTGTGGTGATACTGACAACAAAATGTTGTTCAAAACAGAATTTGTCATTGTGCTTGGAAACTCATTCTGCTCCAAAGTATTCAGCCATAGCAGAAAAAAAACAGCTGTTAGTTTTGCCAAGTGTTCATTTAAAAATTCCCACATGCCTGCAGAATCCCTGTATATTCTTGTGCAGTTGCACTTTCCCCTCCCTTCAATGGGAAACAAATCTAGTAACAGTAATAAGCAGCTGCTGCCACAAGCTGTAAAGCAATTCATTACAGTAAAAGATATTAAGTATCTGTATGAAAGATCTTTTATGAGCTTTGTAATTTCATCTCGTGATCAACATGTAAAGTTGATGGCAGCCATGGACCCAGTTTAAGTAATCCATGAAACAAAATGAAGTTTTGTGTTTAGGTTTAGTTTTTTAAAAACAAAACAAAACAAAAAACAAAACTCAACCCATTCTTACAACACAGATAAAATGTATCAATTGATTCTACATCAAGGGAAAAGAAGAATTTTAACTGGCCTTCTATTTAGAAGCTTCTCTAATACTAGAGTAACATCTGCCATGCTCCATCTTCTCCAAAAACTAAGTTATTTTACCTTGTCATGAGGCTCTTGCAATGTGGACAGGATCTGCAATGCCTGCTGAGAATTGTTTTCCAAGTAGTAATCTACTAGCATATTCACAAGCATCGGTCCACGGTCTACAGTTTGTTGTCAGCAACAAAAAGGAATAGGACAGGTTATAAACTAAAATGAACAAAAATTTTCTATTGTAAAAGATTGTTGTTCAATTCTGCAATTTTATTCTTACAAGTGCCTCTAAAAAGTTACCCAGGTTTTTAAAAATGAGACCTCCCAATTATATTCTCCCACCCCCAAGTGTCTCTCTGATTGTCTAGCTTGGTGAGAGAGAGGAAACAGACCTTCCTGAAAACTGACACCAGGATTTCCTGAAGTGTCCCAAACTAAATGATTAGATGTGTGACACTGACTAAACCTTTGTAGAGAGTCTACAGCTAGTGTTCCATGCTGCTGGGTGAAATCTGGCAATCAGCTGGATTCCCTCCTCCGTTCCCCACATGAAGCAAGTTTAGGGGCAAGGGGAGTAATGATGCTGTTCCACACTGAAATGGGTCCACTAATAGCCATAGGAATGCTCTTAGAGGTAGCAGAAAGCATTTGTATAGCAAAATGAAGAATGGCATTTCACAAGGAGAAGGCATTGTTTGAAGTGACTGACGTGGATGAAACACCTTCACTTGTTGGACGTACTTGGTAGGAAGAGAGCATGATATCTACTTAAAACCGGGGTGTGCATGTTTTCTTTAGTACACCACAAAACCCTAGTAACCTTATAAAAGGGTCAAGAAGACCGTCTCAAGGAACCAGGAGTTACAGTTTATCAGACCTTCCAAGAAGTGCCTCTTTTAGCAGGAGGAACATAAGGAGCATTAATCCTTGAAGCAATCACTGCCTCTGACAGAGGGTTTCTTCAAAGTAAGTCACATTTGCAGGAGATAATGAGTAGATTTGATAGGGAACTTCAACTTTTTGCTTATTTCTCTACAAAGCTTCCTCCAACCCTCCAGTTTAACATCTAAGAGGCACATACCAGAGTTGAGGTTATCTTTGAAGACAGCTGTTATATCTTCCTGGACAAGCAGAACTGAAGAATCCAACATAGAGAGGAGCTCACCAATATTTGCTTGCTGGGCCATTCTGTTTACTACTATAGGCTTATGCACGTGTTATATGAATGTGCAAGTTAAAACTTCTTCAGGTTCCTCATTGGTGCCCCTACCACACTGGGAAGACAGAGCAGAGTACAGATAACAGAATATATCTTTCTCATCTCAAAGACCTCATCACTGCTATACTGGTAGCTGCAATATTACCCTTTTTGACAGTTAAATACCAAAAACGTTTGTTAGTGCAGAATTAAGGCTGCCCAGTGATAGCTTGTACCCTTCCAGAACATCGAGTTCAGCAGAACTCGAACTTCTGAAAACCAGGAAATACAGAGTTAAGGTAAATGCTCAGAGAACCTTAACTCTGCCCCACTAGAGCTGGCAACAGCCAATGGGAATTATATGCATGCGCTCTAGCTGTAGTCACAGTGTTAGGTATAGCTGTATTGAATGGTGGAGGAATACACTGTTAGCAACAGGAACACACTGTTGGGAAAGCTGTGATTTAGGAGATCTGGGCCTGAGTCCCCTATGTATATTATCAAAGGAAAGAGGTGCATATGTGCCATGAAGCTCCAGTCTACATTATTTCAATGCAGAACTGTGTAGGTTGTATCAGTGGCAAGGCACTGGGGGTCTCTTTGCCATGGGTACTGCCAGTAGTGAAGTGGGATATGAGAGCAGTCTGGATTTAATGATGGGTACAGGAAAGGATAAGTTTAGACGGTATCCTGTGTTCAAGTGTGCAGGAGTTCTAAAACAGTATAAAATGGCTGTTAAATTTTTTTAAAGTGTTCTATTGTGTTGGGAGAAGAGGCTCAGTGTTTGAACACAGGGCAAGGACAAATTGCCTTTTCACTGTAAGATGGACTGAATGGAAGTGTGTGTATCATAGCTGTATTGGTGCATCGCTGAAAGAGGGTAAAGTTAAAGTTGTGTTGGCATTTACCATGACTCTATGTTTCCTGGTTTTCACAAGTCTGAGGTTTGCTGAATTTAATTTTCTCAAAGGGCACAAGTTATCCCCAGGAAACATTAACTTTGCATTGATGACATTTTTTGCTATTTAGTTTCCTAGATTTTAAACAGAAAGAGAAATATTTACTGATAGGCGATAGTGGTCATTTAGACAATTTTAGTTCTCACACAGGTTTGCAGATGATATGCTGCTATAACTATGTAATAAATCAAAAGACCCTTGGCTGGTCTATACTGGGAACTTACATCATCATAGCTACATCCCTCATAGGTGTGAAAAATCCAAACCACTGAGAGACATAGCTATGCCAACCTAACCCCAGGTACAGAATTCTACTGTCAACCTAGCGCTATCTTCTGCTGGCTTAACTACCACCACTTCTATACTGATAGAAGAGCCTTCCCACTGGCATAGGTCAGTGGTTCCCAAACTAAGGGCGCCACTTGTTCAGGGAAAGCCCCTGGCGGGCCAGGCCGGTTTGTTTACCCGCTGCGTCCGCAGGTTTGGCTGATTGTGGTTCCCACTGACCGCGGTTAGCTGGTCCAGGCCAATGGGGGCTGCAGGAAGGGCGGCCACCATGTCCCTCGGCCCGCACCGCTTCCCACAGCCCCCATTGGCCTGGAGCAGCGAACAGCGGCCAGTGGAAACCACGATCGGACAAACCTGCGGACGCGGCAGGTAAACAAACTGGCCTGGCCCGCCAGGGGCTTTCCCTGAACAAGCAGCACCCCTAGTTCTTTTGTTCTGTTTACTATTCCTTTAACCATTTAAAATCTGCCTTTTATACTTGATAAATTTGTTTGGTTTATTATTAAACCCTCTCCACAGTGAGGGAGGGGGCAAATTTATGAGCTTACATTGTATATATTTCTCTACAGCACAAGACGGTATTATTTTGGGTTTATTCCTCAAAAGGGGTGTACCCGTGAGTGCTGGGAGAATCCTCTCACACAGAGCTAGCTGACTTCAATCTGTGTCTGCAGCGGGGTGTGGCCCTGCCTATGTGTGTACTAGAGGAGGCTTAATAGCCCGGCTCAGCAAGACAGGTTAAAGGGGACCTATGCTGGCAGAACAGGTGGACTCAGTGGGATCTCAGCACATCAAACGGCACCTTGAAAGGGGGGCAACCCGTCACACTCAGATTTCTGCCCAGAGTGGGTTTCAAACTTAAGCCATGTCTACACATACAGCACTACAACTGCATCACTGCAGTGCGTCTGATGAAGACTCTTTATGCCGATGGGAGAGAGCTCTCCCATTGGTATAAAAAAACCCACCCCCACAAACAAACTGTCAGCAGGAGAAACTCTCCTGCCAGCATAACACTGTGCCCATTAGCGCTCATGTCAGCATAACTTAGGTCACTCAGAGGGTGGAACAGTCACACCGCTGAGTGATGTAAGTTTTGCCAACATAGGCAGTAGCATAGACATAGCCTTAGTTGTAGGCTCAGAGATATTAATTGGCCCATTCTTTCAGCTGAGAACCTCTCATTGAGACGAGAGTACCTAATGGAAATGAATACAGCCTGAAACAATAACTCTGACAGAGAGCTGCTCCATTCACATCAGTAAGCATTCCTTTTCTACCTTTCCCACTGCTGGAGAGTTCCAGATGTGTGCCAAGCATACCCACTCTCAGTTCCTTACCGCAGCCTCAGCAGCGTGTTCTTGGTGCATGCTCTGAGCATGTCTGTTCTAAGCTCCCCACCCAGAGATGGAGGGCTTCCCCAGATACTGGCTCACAGGGGAGGTATGGAGAGGAGCTAAGACACTCCCACAAAGACAGCCCCCCCCAACCCTGAACCTGGCTCACATGCAGGGGAGCAGAGATAGGATCAGCCCCCACATAGATGGGATGGGGCCCCCAGATCCTGGCATACACACAGGGAGAGGGTCAGAGAGGGGGCTCAGACAACTCCAGAGGGCATGGACCTCTAGATCCTAGCTCACATAAGGGGAAGGGAGTGGGGCTCAGACCCCGCCAAAGAAAAGCAACCCCCCACAAAGAATCTGGCTCACATGGGGAGAGATGGGGAGTCATACCTCACAGATGGGCAGGAGTCCCCCAGATCCCAGCACACATAGGGGATAAGGAGCAGGGGCAGAGCAGGGACCCCGCAGATCTCAGATTGCATGGTAGGGTAGGGATAGGGGCTCAGGGACCTCCAGAACCTGGCTCACATGAAGGGGGGAACAGACTGCCATAGATGTGCAGTCCCACCCCCGAAGCATGTCACAAACAAGGGGCAAGAAGCAGGGGCTCAGACATTCCACAGATAGGCAAGCCTCCTCCAGAACCCGGCTCATATGGGAGGGTCACACCACTGTAGATGGGCTGGGGACCCAAGGACAGCACACACACAGTGTTACTCCTGGAGGAATTCTGCACCACTGTGAATGCACAGAATTTATGTCCCCCATATATTTCTTTGCTTCACTATCAAAGTAATTTTTCTGGAGGGAAGCAAAGGAAAGCCACAAGAGCGGCCATGCAACCCTTCCCAGCAATATGTTTTGGGTGCCCAGGGCAGCCGGCAGAGAGGTAAATCACTGTGGGGCATGAGGTGGGACTAGGAAAGACCCAGCTGGTGGCTCCTATCCTGCACTGGGCTCAGCTGGGTGGGGAGGACGGGACTTCCTCTTTCCCTGCACAGCATCCGGGCCGTGTCAGACCCACCTTCAGATTTCTCCCCCACATGATAAGCTCTGCAAACTCTACTCTCCTTCCCCTCCCCAACTTCCTGCACCCATCTCTCCTCAGCTGCAGGGGGAGGGATCACTGTACAAGGAGCTGCTCCCCCATTTGCCCAACCCTTCCGCACTCAGACTACCCCTTCCCCCCCAAATGAGCACCACTCCCCCTGGACTACCCTGATGAGCCACCCACACCTGGATCCCCACCCTATCAACCCCCTACTGCACCTGGATCCCCACCCCATTGAGTCCCTCTCCCCCAGCATCTGGACCCCTCACTGAGCCCCCCGCACTCAGAGCCCTCTGATGAGCTCTATCCTCCACACACCCAACCCCCCGCCCCACTTAGCCCCAACCACCTTCACCTGGACCCCCCTGCAGAGTACCCTTACTATTGCACCCAGAATCCTGCCCCCCCACAACAAGCCCCTGTGCATCCAGACCTCCCACACACTCAAATGCCCCACTGAGCCACCCACACTCAGATTGCCCCACACAGAACCCTCTGAACCCACAGCTGGATTCCCCCACACTAAACCCTTTCACACTTGGATCCTGCCTTGCTGAGCCTGCCTGTACACACCTGGTATGGAGAGCACGGCCCTGGGGTGTTTCTGGGGCAGGCCCTGTCCTTGCGCTGTATCAGGATTGGGTGTAGCCTCACCGCTGAGTCCAGGTCCCAGGGGGAGGTGCACAGTAATCTTGCATCTCTGTGCAGCCAGTGGCCTATGCTCCCCCATGCCATGCTACAGCCTTCACATTTATTTGACAAATAAAATTTGCAGAATTTTTAGGTGCAGAATGCCCTCAGGAGAAACACAGAGCAGGGGAATGTGGGGCTGACATGTGCCCCTGCCCTCTCCCAGCTCTCCAAGCACTCACTCCCCTGTCCCCACTCCCACTCTCCTATCTTCTCCCCTCCCACTTCACCTACTCTTCCACCCCAATCACCCTCCCCTCCCAGCAAGCATTTGCTTGCACAGTTTTCTTTTTTTTTCTTTTTTAAATAGTTTCAGCACGTTCTGACTATTCTGCTGTATTCAGATTATATTTCTCCAAAATAACCCCCTCCCCTTTGACAGAGGCAGACTGGAGCAGTATACCAACTTTTCTTCCTTCAGATTTCTGCCCTCGCTTGGATTTTACCTCACAGTGCCTTGGGTAGTGCTCAGATTCAATGAACTTAAAACATCCTCAGAGCCACCCAGCCCCTGTAATACGGGGTAGTTTTCCAGATAGATTACACTGAGCATGTGCATAGAGAGATACTTGCATGCCTCTTTGTGTGCCTGATAACTGAGAAGCAAACTCTTTTTGAAAAAAGATTTTAATTTGATGTTCCCCAGTGGGTGCCATGCACTCTACTGGGATAATCTTTGAGATCATGGTGCAATGAGCTGAGCCCTGGTTTGAGCTCTATCAGTGAGCAAAGATAGTTGACAGGTTCTGGCAACTTCAACCAAAACTGCTTTTTCCCTGGGTGCTATATTTCTGGAACCGTTTGGTCAAATGCCCCCAAATTTGGATCACTAAAATAACCCAAGCCTCCAAGAGGCATTCCAACTTTCAAGTCAATCCATGTAACCATGTAGATTTCAGAGCACTTAGAATTGAGCTTTAAACAGAAAAAGTTGGTCTTAATCTTGACTATAGCAGAGCTCTCACTCTGCTGTAATGTTAAATTGAAGAGGCTACTAGGGATATTTTTCCTATGCACATGCATGGGAGAAAGTTTATAACTTTCCCTTCACACTCAATGAAACCAATACATTATATGCAACCTTGAACATTAGACCCTGTTTTGTTGAGAATATGTTGGCTGAGACACCTGGATTACGCCCTTCTCATCAGAGTGCTATGAATCTTTAGTGTAGATCTGGTCAGCCAGTTATGATTACAAGAAAAAGCAGCTGTGAACAAAGTGGCAATAGCTCCCTGAAAGCACCAATCCTCCTCCTCCTCCCACAGTGGCCCCTAATGCAGCCCGGCTTTAGAACAGTTCACACATACCAGGCTACACTCAGGAAGTAGCCTGCATACTCAAGATTCTCTTTCCTCCCATATTTTCAGGTCAGCTGCAATCCAGCCTCATTCCAGAGACTTACTTACAGCCCCTCCTCATTCTTCCAGAGGTTCATAGCCCTTTAGTGAATGAGATCAACTCTGAGTGGACAGGTTGGTGTGGGAAAGGGTACAGAACGGAAAAAGGGAAGGTGGGGGGAGGTAATAAAGTGCAGATGAAGTTAACTGTGCAAGAGTATGACCCAAGAAACATGGTGGTATCTGTCAATCAACTGTAAGGGGACTCCAATAAAAGTAGTATGGAGCTGGATTAGAACCTAGAAAGGGATGATCTGCAGCCTAATTGCATTAGGTTTCCTGCAACTAAACTAGCAATTTGTACGGTTTCTGTGGGGCAAGGAAAAATATTTACCATACTAGCAAAAAATGGTCTACCAAGCCAGCTGCTGACAAGAATTTTGATGACTTTTCTGAAATAGGAGGAATCTTGTTCACAATATAGACATCTAAATAGGGAGTGGCACATTTGTATTAATATACATAGGGCAAAACTGAACTGCATTCAGACCAGGTTTTATGACAGTAATCACAGGTTTCAGAGTAACAGTAGCGTTAGTCTGTATTCGCAAAAAGAAAAGGAGTGCTTGTGGCACCTTAGAGACTAACCAATTTGTAGCTCACGAAAGCTCATGCTCAAATAAATTGGTTAGTCTCTAAGGTGCCACAAGTACTCCCTTTCTTTTTGTGACAGTAATGTTTTACTACATTAACCTTTCAGATTCCTATTTTGAACACATGGATGCATAAGCCATTGCCGAGTGCATAACTAGTAGCCAAAATTCCATAATTTACTAATGTAATTCCATTCTTTATTTTACCCAAAGGAAAAGTAAAACATCAACCTCTCCAGATAACGCCAGCAAACAGACAGTTATTCTACATTCAAATTAAAACATGTTGATCCTTACTAAATGGGACAGAGCGATTTTATTTACCCAAAAGGTATACAAAATGTTAGACTAGCAGAAAACCAGCACAGTGACATTTCTGACTACTTGCTTGGATTTCATGAAACAAGATGTATGAATTACAGGGAGGATAATTTTATCACCTATATAGATAAAATTCTGAAAAATATGGCAAGTCACATTCTTTAGTAGTCTACAGCCTGCCCACTTAATTTTTTAGAGGGAACAAGTACAGTTAACAGCACATCACAAACAGGAAGTGAAATGAGCAAAGACAAACTTGAGTGGATTAGGAGTCAAAGCACAGATTTACACATACCGCCCTGCTCTGAGTCCACAATAAACAATGCTGGGATCCTGGTTTATTGCCCAACTAGCAGAAATCACAATCTCATGAATACACCAAGAATGGCAGACTGTGTTAGAAGTTTCCTAAAGCAAGAGAGTCATCATCTTGTGGATGAAGTAGGTTCTAGCCCACAAAAACTTATGCCCAAATAAATCTGTTAGTCTTTAAGGTGCCACCAGACTCCTTGTTGTTTTTGTGGATACAGACTAACATGGTTACCCCGGATACTTGACATCTTGTGTTTGGAACCCTCAAAGTCAGAGTTCATATTTAGCTGGACAATAGCAAGCTAAGCATTTAGCATAAAGGTGAAGGAAAAAGTGAACAACAGAAAACAAACCAGTCACTTGACAAATAGTTAAATCATGGCTCCTAAGAACATAAGGTGAAACATTTAATTCTAACATGAGTCAAACTGGAGAGAAGTTCACTAAAAGTATCTTGCTCTGTTTTCTTGAAGTCAAGAGCCAAATCAACAGCAGCAAGAAGATCACAGCCTATTATGGGTCAAGTGGAATGGGATGCTGTAGTTTATCTGTTAGACTGTTTAGCTGTAGATTCAGTCAGTGTCAACTTTATCAGGACTTTAATACCCAGGATTAAGAAACTGGGTAGGATACAAAGTTCAGATTCACACCCACAGTTAGCACTTTCACATGTATTGAGATGTTTTTCTAAACAAGGACTGAAGTAGAGAAGATTCAGTCAGAGCAGGAAAGAGAAATTACTTCAATTTAATATAGAGGGCAAGCCTGCGAGTTAGAAAAATGTTGTATTACATTTTGAATCTTTCATACAGAAGCATGCCATGCAAAATACACAAGTCCACACTCTACATCCTACTTGCAACTGCAGTGCTTCGTAACACTTTGGGGGGGGGGGGGGAAGAGGGAGAACCACCTCTGCCTTCTAGCGTAATGTATTCTTAAAGGAAATCTGTAGAAGGTCCCTTTAATCTCACTTGTGAATCAAAAAACATGTTAAATCATCAGCAGTATGTAAACTTTAAAGTTATAAGTTTCTCCTCTTTTTCTACCTGGAAGGACTAAACTTTGATGTTTTCATTTCAGTTATTCAAGCTTCTGGGCAACCTCCTTCCTGGTCCTTCAAGGAAAAATATGGTATAAAGCCATTTAAAACATTTACTAGATCACCAAATCTCAGATAAGTTAGTTCTTGCTGAATAAGCAACTATTACCAATTATCTCTTTCTGTGATAGAAAGACAAGCCTTTATCAAGTAACCACAGAGAGCCTGGTTTTAGTCTTACCACAATAATCTGCATTTTGCAAATACTGAAATCTAGGCTGAATAGTTGAAACCAGTTACCGTGGCTGTAGCCAAGCAAACTGGACACTTGCCATCGTCTGGTTTTGATGTCAGCTTTACATTGCAGTGCTGACAGCTTGACATTCTGAATGCATCACAACTCTCTAATTCCAAGTGAGAACCAGTGTTAACAAGTCTCACTTTAGAAGTTATTCTATAATCGACCTTTACACCCAAATTGGAAAGGCAACTATTGATTTTATAGTATGAACAATCTAGAAAATAAATCCCAGTAGATAAGAGTTAGAACTGTGCTAAACAAGGAACATATCACATATGTATATAAAATAAACAAAACATGGAAATCACCTGGTTAATCTGGAGCAGAGAAATAAGACTCTTTAAGTTGTACTTTTTTCCCCAAGAGTTACTAGTAAAGCGTTAAAATGGATTAGCTTTATTATTTTAGAACAAGGGCTAGTTGCTCAATAAAGACAAGGTTAACTTAGAAATCAGAAAGGGTCAGCCTTTGCAGATGCAAAGATAATTTGCTGAAGCACTCCATGAGCTTTACCTAGGGGAGATAAGAGGGGCAGCTCTAAGTAAATTATGGTTAATCCCCTCCCCCCATAGCGCACTAAGGTCAACAATATCAGGAGGCGGCAAAGGACTTCTGTTTAAGTTCAAGTGATCTAAAACAGAAGGGAGTTCGTGTGGCACCTTAGAGACTAACAAAATCTAAAAAAGTATCTCCATACTACCACTCAAATACGGCTCTCCCCAGAGGTACTGAACTGTATTAGAGAGCACGTCATTTAAAGAGCCTGAAGCTCAGTACACAGATCTTGAGTGAAAGGTTCCTTAAAGAATGTAAAGTATGAAGCAAATGTTTGCTTAGGAACACCACATTTTTAGAAAGCCTAGAAGAAAAAACTTATTTAGTACAATTTCTAATTTGAGAAGAGTGTGCTAGTAGCACACAAAAGGAATAACCAAAAGATTTTAAGAATGCATACCAGCTGGTCAATGGAAAAGTAGAGACAAATGCAATTTAGTGAAGAGGCAGCTTGGTAAATAACTAAGAAGGGCAATGTCTTATTGATCCTAACCTAGATATGCACAGAAAACTCTCATTCACATTGGAGTGTTTGCCCATAAAAAAAAAGGACAGGATGAGGCTTAATTTGACTCTAGAGTCTACTTGAAGTGTGTCTGTTATAACAGGTGTCAACTATTTAAATCTTCTGCACATAGATGGGATAGCAAATGTCTCAAATTGTAAAGAATCCCTTTTCAATCAGGTAGCATCCAGAGTTATCAATTGTGACAAATACAACCTGATAAAAGTTTGGTAAATCGCTCCCAATAAAAGTCTTCTATGTGCAATTTTTATTAGTCTCTAACATTTTATAAAGAAAATTCATTTTCCAATCTCTTTCAAGTAAATAACTTGACTGACAATGAGATCTTCTAATCACCTTTAATTCTGATATTCTTAACTCAGATATGTTCAATGAAAAACAAAGATACAACCATTATCTTGCAGCAAGGGTAAGCAAACTTAATTTTTAAACACTGCTTTAATTAAATACTGTAAGCAAAACTCAATACACAAATCAGAAAATTCTAACTTATAGTTCCCACAGTAACCAGAACCTCCCTGGTCTGCCTGTATTTGTATTAAGTTGTGCTGCTCAGTGTGTGACTTACTACATGCAGTAAAGCCAAGTAACAGCAGCTGTAGTAACCATAACTGAATTTCCTGATAACAGCTGCTATGTGGCTACATTGCATGTATTAAAACACAAATTTAACAGCATACAGTAATACTAAGTACAGGATAGCAGAATTCTGGTCACTGTGGGAACCATTGCCTTGAATTTCCTGATTTGTGCATTTAAAGTTTCACTCATCATATTGCATTAAAACAGATTCTGAAAATGAAGTGCATTTGCTGTTGTAAAAAAGAGAGTGTTTGAAAACTGCAAGTATCTCAAGTGTATATGTCCTGGAACAAGGAGACCAAATCCTTCACTTTGATTCAAATCCTCCAACATTCATTGTGAAAATGCCTATCTTAAACATTTAATCCTGTCTCATTCCCAAATACAAAGGTAATGAGAGTGTGCATGGGTCTACAGGATGAAGTCCGAACTACTGTTGTGGCATCTTTCTTTACTCTTTGCTTCCAGCATTGGGAACAGCTAAGTGTTATGCCCGCTCTTCTGAAAAGAAAAATATTAAATGCCAATTTCAAGACATGAACACAACCCACCAAATGGATACAAGTAATAAAGTAAAGGCTACAACCCCCATTATGGTAGGTGCTGCTATACAGTCATTGTAAAAATTGGTCAGGGACCAGCAAAACCAAACTCTCCAAGCTCCAGGAAGACAGTCACACAGGCTTAAACTTCTATATTTGAAAAGTCCTAGATTCATGGAAACTGAATGATTTCAATACATTACTTCACCATCACACAAACTTTTGGAAAGAGTGTTTGGAAAGGATGGGGGGGTGGGGAGGAGGAGGAAATGGATTGATACTCAGAGCTTCAACAGGAATTCCGAGAACCCCTTAGAGTGGGAAGAGAAGGACTTAAGCCAAAAATTTCTGCAGATTTCAGGCTTTCATTTTTTAAAAGTTAAATTCCTAGCTTTTATGTTTGCAAATAAAACCAGCTGTAGTGCCATCTTCCTAAACCTGCTAGGATGGCTCCGGTGACTACTGCTGTTCGTAGCTTTACCAAGAAACAGTATGAAGATAACAAAACTCCGGACAGTTTCAGTGCCAATATTCAGAATGTTGTGAGCAGTAATGAATCAAGAATTTTCACACTCTTAACACTACTTGGGAAAGCTATGAACAGAGACAGGCACTTGAGTTATTCAAGGAGAAGGAATGAAAAAAAAAAAAAGGTTGAGAAACAGTGGTGACAACCCTGCCTTCACAGCAGCCAGGAACTTAGCAGTAGGAAGACAAGACAGAAACCTCCTCCCTTCTAGCAGCTAGGGAAGGGCTTTAGATAAGATGCTTACTAGTCACAACCTGATGCAAATGATGGAGTTTCCCTCCTTCCAGCAGCGTCCAGGGACAGCACACTTACCAGCAGCTGACGTGGCAGAAGGGTCTTGGTGTCTCACTAGGCTTTCCCCCACCAATAATCTCACTGGTGAGGGCCCTACCCTTTGTATTTACCTCTGGCTAGTAGGTTTTGGACAAATTTTACAAGTCCTGAACTGTTCTCCCCCCCTCAGAAGTCCTCCCTCAAAATCAGGTTTGAAATACAACAGAGCGTGCAGGGGAAGCTTTTAACTGCTATTGGGTATGCTGTACCTGTTCTGTGGACAAGTAGGACTTCAGTTTCCAGTGCTGTCAATCTGGCACCTTTCATGATCACTGAATTGAAAAAAGGATAGAGAGGTTAGCATATGCTACCATTAACACTGTTATAAAGCAGTTGAAAAAGCCTGCTGTTATGTTTCACTGCAGTTTTGTCGTTCCTGCATTACAACATCAGCCCCCAATTTGAGTAACAACCAAATAAGTTGCATGGTTACTTCTTCTGGTTCTTGATAGCTTAAAGCCACAAGAGAATCAACAAAATGTTGGCTTCCACATTCATATTTGTGCTTAATGGTATGAATTTACAAAATCTGCTATGAAGAGACGTTTTTTAGTGTATACCTTTAATAAACACAAGATTTTTGTATTTAAACATTCCCCTAGAGAATCATGAACCAGAGAAGAAGCAGAGAAGAGGACTTTAGACAGAAGTGAAGAGGACCATTTCATTTTGCTGTCCAAATTGAGCAAGATACAAAACTAAAATTAAAACTGTAGAAAATAAAAGATTAAAATTCAGTTTTGTCTACAGTGTTAGTAACAGAATCAAGGACTTTAAATAAACATGTTTTATGTTGACAGGATTGCTTCAAAAAAAAAAAGGAAGCTGTACTTTTTTTATATACATACATATATATAAAAATAAACACACTTGCGCATCTCAAGATGATTCATTACAGAAAATAATTCCATTCACACACCTAAACTTTTGGGCCATTTCTATTACTTGGACACACTGCTATGAGTTAGCTGGGGGTTGTAGGGCAGTCTCTGACATTTATAAGATCATATAATTATTAAGCCTGACACTTCAATGATTCTCATGCTCAGTACCTTTACTGATAAGTTGTGTTTTAAAACGTGAGCTGGGTTTATCCAGTTCACGGGTGAAGCCATGGACACACCAGATACCCTACTGAGGGACTGTCACAATACAGCTGCCTGGCCTTGCATAGAATCGCAAAAGTTAGAAAAGGAGAAAGATTTAGACCACTGAGTCAATCCCTATACAAGCAATAAGCACAGGCCCCTCAAAGGGGAGCGATATCACTTGATCCTCTGAAGAAAAAGGTTTTTGGTGTAACTGGGTAGAGTGGCAGCCAAGAAGTTATATTTATACACCTTCAAAAGAGGTGCTTTTGAAAAGTTATTATGCACGTGGGCTTGATTTTGTATGGGGAGGTGAGAGGGGTTATTTCTTAGCACATATAGAGCAATTTATACAGTAGAAATGATGTAGGTTAACTTATGATGTATTTCAGTTTTCCAATTAACTGACTTAGAAATACCATTTCTTCTTCCAGTGAATCTCATTACTCGTTTAGTTTACTTAAGTTTTTGCCTGTCATTCTCAGGATGGACAGTGAGGAAAAATACACATTCATGTGTAGGAACAAAGACAAGATTAACAAAGTGATAACCACTGACCATTCCCAACAGAAGAAAGACAGAAGTGTGAAGAGTAAGAGGAAAATGGTTGCAAGTTCAAAGTTGGCAACTTAGTTGTTTTTGCAAGAGCTATATCTTTCGCAACAAACTATCCAATAATGTTCCAATAATCTATGTTACTAGCATGGCTAGAGCATACACACTTTGCTCTTCCCTTTAGCAATAAAACTTTAATTCAGTCTTCAGCAGTCATGGCTGGACAGTCAAAGTGAAATCTCACAGTCCATTTATAAACAAGCAGTGTTATGTTCAGAGTCCTTCAATAGTCAAATGTTTCAAATGTAAAAGCTATCCCCTCACACAGTCTGACTGTTAGGCTCTGACTGACGATTCCAACTGGGATCAATAGCAAGACTTCCAATGGAAGATACTTAACAGGAGACTATTAACACCTGTTTCAAATTCTCATCAGCAGCTTGTTTTCAAGTGTTTTCCAAAGCAGATGGGTGGTTCTTTATTTTTACAGGGATTGGACCACACGAGCATCCAGAGTGTGCCAAAGTTAAAATGTGAGCCTTTGGGAAAGGGACTGCATTTTATTAAGGCAACTGAGATATGAAGGAGAGAGAGGAATAAAACACACAATCCTTTATTAAAAAAAGGAAACAAAAAACAAAACACAAAAAAACAGCTAGCCCGCTCTCTAGCCTACGTTCAAGAGACTTAATGCACTGGCCTTTCACTTCAGCAACTGCATTCAACCTGAATAGACCACAAGTGGGTTAGTCTCAAACTCCCCTCTGAGTAGGTCTACACCTCTAAGTTTGACAGTTAAAACCTTCACCTGAGACATCCACATTTTTAATAGGCATACTACACATCAGGATTGAGGTACATTGGCATAACTGTATGGGAGAAAACTGCTTGCCTGCAAGCAGCATGGTCTACAACCAAGCAGCCCGTTCCTTGATTTCCGTGGCCACTATCTGCAAGATTATATAATGGAGTTAGAGAGCTTGATGCCTCAATTGTTTTTTGGGATATGGAATCTGCCAAACATAGGATGCTGGTGAATCCATTCCAGAACAATAGTGAAGTAAAGTTATTATTTCACAACTATTTGGTTGCCTAAATTAACAGAATTGGTGATCTAAGTCATTACTAGTGCACATATCCACATCAAAACAGTGACAAGCGACACCTATTTTGAGACCCAGAGGCCAAAAACAGAAGGGGCGTAAGTTCTAGCCTACTCTTTTACTCTATATGGACTTGTCTACATTGTCCTTTTTCTTCTGATCTCCCTCTGTCATACCACCAAGGCAGGTACACCTACAGTAGGGTTTCCACTACTGTAGACAGAGTGTAGACTTTCATTTAAAAAAAAAGCATCCTCTATAAATGCTCAGAATAGGTCTAGATGAAAGTGGTAATAACACCAACAGCAGCTCCTCACTAGTGTGCTTGCTATCATTAGAGCATGTGAAGCTATATTGGTGTTAGTATACCAGTGGGAAATTAAGAAAAATGCCCATGTAGGAAAAGCAGATACGTCTCTCAAGCACAAGGTTCCACAACACGATGAGAGGAGTGTGGGGAAGCATTGTTGGTGATGTACCTGTTCTGCAGATAAATGAATGTCAAACTTTTAGGGTGTCAATCTGTTTAAATTTAGTCTTCACAAAACCTGACAAAGATGAGGAGGATAGTAAAGAACATGGCTGTTCTATCAGAGATGTAGTTATCTAAAAGAATTACTCGGTTCCCTAACTAATTAAACCCTGGAGTGACCTTGTGCCAGTAAATGCAGAATATTCCTACAAGACATGTCAGTCAGTGGATTGTACATTATTACTGCTCTATTTTTATAGAAGTACTAACAATCTTCACTCCAATAAGCTGATTTTTTTAAACACGTGTAAAAACATTCTAAATAAAAGTTTCAAATTTATACTGTACAGCATCTTGCAACCCGATCTGATATATTGCTGAAGTTAAATGAAAACAGCAAGTAACACAATGCCATGAACTAAAAACGTTTAAGGCAAATTAAATACTTTGCCGACACAGGGTTTCAAATGAATTATTTGTTGATATAGTCTTAAGCTGTCAATTGTGGCTTTCTGATCAACCTGGTCTATGATGCTCACTGTAAGACAAAGGAACTCATATTTCCACATCACTCTTGAAGACTAAGCTACAAGTTGTCCTCTAATAATTAAATCAATTTTAAAGTCAATTTTGGGAAAGTATTTAACATCTATAAGGAGGCAATGTGTTCCAATGAAAAACACAGGTTTGGAAGATGTATACCCATTCCTGTCCAAAGACCTGTTGTATAATCTTCTGCAAAAAACACAGACATCACTTGAGTTTCTCTTCTGTAAGGTGGGGAATACAGATACTTAACCCTACTATGTAAAACACAGAAATCTTCAGATGAAGACTATCATAGCTGTTTGGTATTATTATATCCAACTAGGATTTGGAATATTGTCAGTAGTAAACCAGCTCTCCATCTGACCCTTGTACTAATGTGAAGAAAAGTCACTTCCTTCATCGCCGTTTACACTGTGCACAAGACAGACTGAAAACAAAATTCCTTATTTCCCAGTTTGCATGTTGCATGTTCTCAGTCCCCTATTAGAGACAGTAAATTCAGCAAGATACTGTCAGTGCTTGGAGTTGGCAGGATGACAATGGTGAATCAATAACTTTTCTTCCAGTTTATCACTAGGTATTTTAGCCCCTAGTATTTATACCTTTTTTGTGGCTAATTTTAATATCTTCTACAAGGAAAGTCAAGATCCCTTGGTTGGGTATTAAAAAAAAGAAAAGAAGAAATGAACTTGTTTAAGTGTTTACACACACACACAAGTTCATCCCCTCCCATTGAAAAATTAGAAATAGCTATAGCAAATTATCCTAATCTTACATTCAGGAGCTTTCACAAAAGAGAATCTTATTAAATGAGTCAAAGCAGTAGGACTAAAGAATTGGCCTACAGAGAAAGAGGGAGAAGCCAGGAAACCTCAATTATGGGACCTATAAACGATGTGTTCTTTTCAAGGTGCAGTTTGCCCACAAGTCATTGTAACCAGTCAAGGAACAATAGACTGAGGCCAGAAGGGAAAGGGTAAACAAAGCATCTGTACAGTGAAAGAGATAATGGGATCTCTCTGTAGGGTACAGGACTTCCACACACATTTTTGTCAAGAGAAAATTTTCTTCTGTTGTGAGCTTTTATCCCAAGCAGAAGAAAGGAACACACATTTCCTCCATAAAGGTAATACCACTTCCTATAGTAATACAGATTCAGACAAGTGAGGCACTTTTTCTATTGCTGACATCAGTATTTCACCCCACTTGCCATGACTTTACGTTTGGTGGGGGGGAGGGAGAAGAGGCCAACAAATTGTTTCAAGATGCACCCCATAAGGGGGACTAAATGTTACCAAACACAGAAACGCTTCAACAGCACATGACATCCACTAACACCCTGGACTCTTCACAATCAGGAATTAGACTTGGCTATGGTACGACAAACCTTCAGGCTCATACTACTCCACCTAATTAGTATTTTAGGCAGACACCACAAAGTGCTGCTTAACCAGCATTAGCGGACAATGGGAGTGAGTGGTGGTGTAATCACTCGTTTCAATGAGAACTCAGAAATTGATAAGCAATTGCTCCTCATCCTCAGGAGCACTTACATACAGTCCCAAAAGGATCAATCCTGTCTCCTCTCGCTTGAGATACAAGACTTCCGAGAGCCTATGTGTCACCATGGGTTCTACTGCCATCAATATCCTAACAGTGCCCATTTGTACACTTCCTTTTCAGGTAAGACTATCATCATTGCCACAAAGATAATGGATGAAATAAGTGACAATGAAAAACAGTAACTCAACTCAGAAGAGAGTAATGCTTGTATGGAGAGAGAAGCACTGAACAGCTAACCAAAGCACTGACCACACACTCTACAAAATACACGGGCTCTCCAACTGTCAAAACAGTAATTATCCTAAGGCCATGCAAAGTTCATCTTTTCCCTCTGGCTGCAGAAAGTAGCAAAAGATATCCTTCCACTCCCAGACTTACAAAGCTGCACTGTTTCCTCTCAGACCTAGCAACTATGATGCACACATTTGTCTAGTCTTAACCAACACCACTATGTAGCTGGGATTACAACAGTCCAAACAATAACTCCAGCATGTTATAATATGTGGCAGCCTGCATTTCAATAGAATTAGCCACTAGTAACACATCACACATCTCCTCTGCCCTGTTCACTTTCAAGTCCAATGTAAGCTGCCAATTCTAGTTACTTACCAACTACTGAGTTAAAATCATAGTTGCCTAGCCTGTCCATTTTCATCTACCTTTTTGCAAAAGGTTACCCTCAACAGGAAGGAAGAAAAAAGAAAAAAAATCAAGGTTAAACAGACAAATCCTAGGACTGTAAGAGCAGAGTCCAATTCAGTGTTTTTTATGCTTCTCTTGAAATTGTGTTTTGTGCCAAGATACTATGCTAATTGCTTCCCTACAAATACCTGACAGAGGAAAAAAAGAAGAAAATTAAAAAAGCACGTCAGGAAAGGGGGGGTGGGGGTGGGAATGAAGCTTGGTAGGGCTGATACTCTTTGGCTCTTTGATAGAAGCCATGGACTTACTGCTAATAAGCCATTACTAACCTGAAAGAGAATTTTTTATTTTAGCTCTGCTTACAAGACTCAAAATAGATTACTTAAAAAAAGGAACAGAGTGATCCATTTTACTATACTACTTTTATTAAATAGTAAATACCTTGTCAGATCCCTTAGGTAAACTAACAGGCAAGGGAAGGGCTCTACACTCCACAGAGATATATAAGCATCAGGCCTCTCCTAAATCTTGAGAACAAATTTTTGTCAACAACAGTACTCTTGGCACATGTTCACTGAACTGGGCTGCAACTACCCTGCTCTTGAATATAGTGCAAGACAGATAAGGTAACTAGTCTGGTTAGACTAAGCATTTTAACTCCCATAGAAATTAAGGAAAATACTTGATACTCTCTGGGTTGCATGTAAGGTAAGAAAGAAAACAGTGCAGATACACAAGGCATACCAAAGGCAAACATTTGCCTTTCTAAATACAGCTGTTCTGGTTCCGGTAATCCCACTGACTATATTAAACTAAATGACCTAGTTTGTGGCCACTACATTGTGAATTCTATCCTAAGCCATTATAATACCCCTTTAAAAAGCCATACACCTGGCTGCTACATATCATACAAATCCCACAGTCCCCCAAGGACACCATTAGAGGCTGTTGTGTTTACTCATTTGACTTGCTGACTTGTCATTGTTGAAGGCATATTTTCTGATTGTTTTCTATGGTAGAACATTCAGTTCCTGTAAAGACCAGCGTCAGTGATCAGATACTCCATTTGCAACATGAGGTGAACAAGATCTTTGATAGTGCAAGACTGCTAGGGTTAGATAAAAAAAAAATCAGCATCCTACTAATCAGCATCAGTTCTAGATCACATATGTATGTTTTAATCCAGAAGTCACTACAGAAACCAAAAGATTGTTTATTAAAATATCTGTAGTTGGACTATACACCACAGATTAAAGCCCTTTAACAAAGAGCAAAGTAGTTTTAGTCAATATAACCCTTAGTTTTTATACTCAAGTGTTAGACACCTTGTCAAAAAAAAGAGAGAATTGAGATTTGCTTTAATTTAAGTGATTTTACCTTATCTACATCAGCTGCTGTAACCATCATATTTTAGTTTAAACAAAACCTGCTTTCTCAATGAAGTCATGTGGGTCTCCTTCGTTGCTCAAAAAAAGTTACAAAACTAACTCTCTCTCTTTTATAAAGCTCTTTTTAATTAATGATTTTAGTGTGCATTTAAACATTACCCAGCAGTGTTTATAATGCAACACCAAAGCCTTGTACTAGTACACAACAGGAAATGAAATCAACTAAGAACCACAACAAAAAAAAGTGTGTATTCTTACTTATCACAAAAAAGTAAAACAAACTGCATACATTGTGGAAGATCTAATTTTTAGTTCTTTGTTTTCAAATGTCTAAAATATTGTTAGTAACAAACGAATTGAAAAGAGTTATTTGATCTAACAGTATCATTATAATACCACTTCCATTCTGACAAGCTTACAGTGACTTGTACAGAAAATAACTTATAATAATTGTCAGTCTGATCCTATGGCATCCTGAAAACCTTCAATTCTAGCATCTCCTAGGAGGTGCTCAGCATCCAGTTTCAAGAGTTACAAGTGGTTTTGTACACTCCAGCTGCTTCCAAATCTCCCTGCCAATTTGTGTGGTTTCAGACCCACATGCTCCTTACAGGCCTGTGTTTCTCTCCCTTGTTGACTTGTATGAGACTCTCACAAACAATAAGAGAAAGAGACTGACTGTATTATTCTGCTTCCCCCATACAAATTACATACAAAGTAAACAAAGACAGAAAGAAAAAAAATAATTTGTCTCTACCCTCTTAGATTTAGTCCTTTCAGGTGTTACTTGTAACACTAACAAAATATTTTCAAGCAAAAGTGTGATTTTTTCAAAAAAGTTAATAGTATCCAAACAATTTTTCCATTGACTTGACACATCAGCCATTCCACAAGAGAATGAGAAAATCCTTTATCACCAGAGAAAGAAACTTTTAAAAACTGCTTTAAAATTAATCTCAAAGGAATGAGTCCCCCTTGCAAATGTGTGAGAGTCCTTGGGGTCAGGTCTGGAAATTGCCACTCAGCATTTGAAAGGAAGGTGCAGAGTCTGCTTCCACAGTCAATGCACCAGATGAATAAAACAAAATAGAGAGAGAAACCATCTTAAAAGGAGATGCCCAGAGGAGCCGTGTCTGGGCAGAGTCACATGGGGGAGCTGATGACAAAGACCAGGTTTAATTGGGGGACACAAACAAGGGGGGAGGGGGAAATTACACGTTATTCATCCTCTCTCTTCCCCCCACAACTTCTTTCCTTCCTCTCCTCCTCCCCCATCTATCCCCTCTCCTCACTCCCCCTCCTCATTCCTAACATCTCCCATCCCCTTCTTCTCCCTCATCACCTCCTCTCTCCTATCCCCCATCTATTCCCTCCCTCCTCTCATCTCCCATCCCCTTCTTTCCCCTCCCCCATCTATCCCTCCTCTCCTTCCTCCCCCTCCTCACTCCGAGCATCTCCCATCCCCTTCCCCCATCCCTCCTCTCCTTCCTCCCCCTCCTCACATCTCCCATCCACTTCCCCCTCTATCCCTCCTCTTCTTACTCCCCCTCCTCACTCCCAGCTTCTCTAACGCCCTTTTCTTTCTATCCCTCCCCCTCCTTTCTCTCTCTCACTCTTCCCCAGCTCCCTCCTGGGTGGGGGTCCAGGATACTCACCCCTCCTTCTCTCCAACTCAGCTGTTTACCACTCGGGGCTCCTCTAGCCCACAGGGCGCCGCCATCTTGGCCCTGCCTCCCTCCCTCCCCCAGCCTAGCTAGTCACTCCTCGAATCCCTCCGCTGCAGAAAGTAGTGCGCGGGACCAGCCCCGTCTGCGCGATACGGCGCCGCCTGCCCACGCCCCGCCCTCGCTGTTTCCTCTGAGCGGCCTCTGTCCCTCGGCGGTCCGCGTTCCAGGCTTGGGATGCCCCGCGCCGAAATGGCGCGGAGTTATCTCAAGAGGGAGCGAAGCGGCCCCAGAGCGGTCTCGTGATTCTGGAGAGGGCCGCAAGAAGCGCCGGCTGAGGATCACGTGATTCGGAGTCTTCGGGAGGGAGTGGGCGGGGCGAGTCAGGCTGGGAGGTAAACAAGGCCTGCTGCCTGTGGGGGCGAGGCAGGATGGCTCTGGTAGTGGGCCTGGACCTGCTGCAGCCTCAGCGCCTAGCACCCAAGGGTGTCTGAGTGCTGAGCTCAGGCAGCTTTCCAGGCAGGCTGTCTGTCATGTTACAGTGCCAAGGGCGCACGCAGCCGCACACAGGAGGTGCCACACAGAGTGGCTCTCGGCAGTTCATTGTGGCACCACCATGGTGACATGCCACGGTGGACACGCAGTCACAACACGCCATGGCCACGCTCAATGAGGCCACCGTTGCGTTGACATCTACAATGAGAAGCCCCAGCCGCACCACGGCAATATTACAGCAATACTCTGCAATACTCTGACACCATGCAATGCAATACTCTGACACCATGTTGCCAGGGTGACAGAAGATGGTGATGCCACTGAAATCCATGGAGTTACACTACATATAAACGTGACCTATGTAGACCTCCCCCTGACCTTCTCAACCAGAATGTGCTCCTATGCAGTGTTGCCAACTCTCAAGACTTTATCACAAGTCTCGCAATATATGTGCCCAGCTCCTGGCATCAATTGGCTCTCAGCTTTCATTGAAAAAGAAAGGATATGTCTAGTCCTCGCGGTTGCAGAGGAAAGCTGGAAAACATGAAGCAAGGCTCAGAAACGGAAAAGTAAATGAAAAGAACCTCAGCACTTACTTTTTTAAAAAGATCTCAAGATTTTTGCCACTTGTGGTTTTGGGGGGCCCTGACTCATGCTTTTTGAATGCTTGAAGTTGGAAGTACTGTTTTGGTGAAGTAATGATCAAACGAGCAGCACATCTCTCTGTTTTCTTGTGTAATGCACCTTTGCAATTTCCATTCATCCACAGATCGTACTGTTACCAGTTTAAAACAGGGATCTAACGAAGCCCCATTTTTATCCTCCTTTTGTCTTCTCTAAGCCATGGTAAATTTCATTTCTGGAAACTCCTGAAATTTTTTTTAGCCATGTAATTCCCATGGAGTGCTGTAATTTTTAACCTTACCATTGCAAATGTACAAAATGGGCTGTCCTAGAATCTATCAGCCAGAGTGCCATTTCAAATTTACATTGCAATGAACAAGCTCCTTCATAGCCCACAAAGAACAAAACTACCTTACTTGTAAAAGTACGTGGAAGGTATAAGAAAGCATATGGCTGTGTGTCAGGGGGCACTATTGAAAACTCACAGCTATCAAAATATTCCGTTCTTTTAGGCTGTCAGTTGCTGTGGTTGCCAGTGTACTTTTAACCTGGGACAAAGAATGCGTTGCAGCACCACCATGTGTAAAAATAATAGTACTGCATATCTGAAAAAGAAACATCCTTGCAACGCTGGCCCAGTTCCACCCCTGATGTAACTCCACGGCCTTCACCAGAGAACAGTGGTGGTCCCACCAAGTTCTGCCCACACCAAGCTCTGCCCACTCAAGATACCAGAATGAGATTAGACTCACAGCAGATTGTGCAGATGTTCAAAATGTGACCACCTGGGTTCAGCTGGACTCCTCAAACTTGGCTCCCCAGCAGTGATACATCCTTGCACAGGCCAGATTAAGGCAAAGACACGATAGACACATACTTAGTGCCACAGTAGCCAGACTCATGGGATACTATGAGAATCTAAGCTTTCATTTAAAAAAAGTTTCTAGGCTCAGGGTTGTGCAGAAAAGCATGAAAACATGATCCGAGGATAACTTTAGGTTTATGTGAAATAATACTTACAAGACAGTATGGAGGCATGCACCATTGTTGCAAAAAATTTACAGGAAAACTCTGAAGTCTGGTATGCTCAAAATGTGATCTACTTTTTACTTTGAGTTAGCAAAGTTCATGCCATTCTTTATATTTTTAATGATCTATACAGTGATGGATTGCAAAATGCTTTATGAGCTGATGTACAAACCTTGCACAGGGATCACTTCACCCCTTGCCAAAATGCAGCAACTGTGGGAAGATGCATAACATTTCACCCCTTCAGGTTTAGAGATTAAGTATATCTTATCCAGTTCAAAGTGCAAGAATTTAGGGCGGAAGAATGAAATTATGTAAAACAGGGGTTCTCCTGCCTTTTAATTTTGTAGACCATTCATGGACCTCTCACCAACCATCTCTTTACCCCGCACCCCAGTCTCCATATAGGTTGGTTCTCAAAAAAGTTTCATTCTGTGGGCTAGCAGGAAGAGTTCTGTGGCTCTCTGGTGATCCACAGGCTACAGATTGTGAACCTCTGGCCTGATTCTGCAACTCATACTAGTAGTCCCTTTGAAGCTAATGAGAATTCTCTCATAAGGGTGGCAAGATAGAGCCTAGGTTCAAGGAAAATAAAAGCAGGATTATAATGCTACTGGTGAGGTATCCGTTGCTCTTTAACTACTGCAGCACTAGATGGCATATGTTACAGCTCTGATTGCTCTCCCTGTGGAACTGAGATCCCTCTGAGCTTGTTTCCCTTGATGTTGCACCTGCAATAGGTCATCCTATTGTAGGGTGAGAAAGAGTTTCTAGATGTGAGCATGTCTCTAACCTAGTCCTGCTTTGTGCATTATAATTAATTTTTATTCCAGTCTGGGCTGAGTGGGCTTTTTTTTCTCTCCCTGCTGTGCTGGGGACATGTTTATTTAATCTTCCTGGAAAAAAGATCTCAAATTAGGCTGAGTTTCAGAAAAGAAATGGAAGCAATTAGTGGTGTTATTCCGCATTGACTTAATTACCATAGTACTACCAGCACAAAAGGAAACCCAGACAAGCTGGGAGGGGTTTGCACATGCTTCTTATTGCTGGACAGACACAAAAAGGAAAGAATAGTGCATAAAGAGTGGTTTTTGTGTGATATAATTAACCTTGCTTAGTCTTATTTACCTACATACTTCAATGATTTGTTTAATTTGCCCATCATGAGCCATCTGAGCATGTGATGTGTATTAAGAGCAGGTAGCAAAACTCAGAATTAAATTGTCCTCAGTGGACAGCACAAATAGTCCTGCCTCCAGTATGCCCCCAGTGTACCATGGGTGAAATTCATCCTTGTGTAAGGAGCCAGCACAAACCTAAGCAGTCTCACTTGAGCCCTCCATGGCAGGCAGCCTGCCTTCCTTCCTCCTAGGTTCTGCAGAGGGTGCTCTACTGGTCCTGGAAATTTCAAGGGGGAACAGATGAGATGGGGAATGAATCAGCTGAAGCAGGGCCAGACAGATATGTATTGTGCCCACATCAGCCCAGTGGAGATCAGAGCAGAAAGAAAATACAGCCCCAAGTGTATCCATAGTGGGAATCCCCCTCAAAGGGTGTGGCTCTGGGGTAGCTGCTGCTGTGGGAGCTCTCTCAATGGGCTTCTCTGCACTGCAAAGTTAACTGGAGTTATGACATGAGAGTTGCCCTGTCCACACACAAAATCCTTCAACTCAAGTTGTGCAGCCCATCAGGGCGTTTCGGGTAAAACCCAAGTGAGCACAACTCATCAGCTACTGACATGACCACTCTGTAGGATGGACATAGGCTAGTGTCCTCCAATGTCTTGCCACAATTCCTTGTGTGCCCAGAAAGGACAGACAACTCTCATACGTCACTGGGAAAGAATTCATAGTGTGGCTCAGCTTAATGTGGCACTAAAAACCAAGGGATGTGCCCCCAGAACTCTTAGTGCCACACACAAGTGAGTGCAGTTCCAGTGTGGACACAGCAGCTCCAGTGTTATTTCAGCATGGCCGCTCTCATTCAAGGTAGGCTAACTTAGGGGGACTAACTCAAGTGTACATACAATTGAGTTAATATGCAGTAAAGACAGCTGCGGCTCTATTGAAGGAAGGGTGATAATAGTTACTCTTTGATCCTCAACTTTCCATGAGGTATAATAGGGATAATAATAATCCTTCCTTCCTCCTGCCCTTTGTCTGTGCTGTGTATTTAGATTGGGGGCAGGGACTGTCTCTTATGTACAGTGCCTAGCACAATGGGGCCCTGATCTTGGTTGGGCCTCTAGGCTGTGTTGGGCTACATATAATAATTAATAAAACAACTGTACCTATTATGTTAATGATCTGATTGTGTGCAATGACATCTCTGCTTTGGGAGATTATGGCAAACTGGGACAGTGGATTGGCTGGTATAAATGTCATAGTTCCAGCTGTACTCCTCCCCGTTGGTCACTGAGGCCCAGGAATCTAGCTGTCATCCTTCTAGTGAGCGCTGGACGCTAAACGCTTTGAAGCCTTTGACACCTGATTCAACCAGCTGGGTTTGGTGAGAATTTATTGAGTACATTGCTGGGTTCCCTGCACAGATTGCCCAGCAAACAAAACCTAATAGAGTCATGCCCGATTGGGTGACTGTTTTCCCCAACTACAGTCCCAGAACCAGATTCTAGCCCTAAGTGTGTCATGAAATAACATCTCAACCCTTTCACCAGCCTGTCATCTTTCCCTTTTTTTAATTCCTGCAATTCTCTTCACATAAAATCCCCCTGAAATTCCAGTTCACTTATTGGTTTTCTTTCACAATGCATGTTTTTGTAGGGGAAAATGTAATCCCACAAATGTCTGTGTTTAAGAGGATGCAAATAAGTTTGCCAGCAGAATGCTTTGTGAACAGTTTCTTTCATGCAAAACTCTGCTAGATAAATAAAAATCAAAGGGGGGAATAGGAGGGAGGAGGTAGAGGAGATGCTGCTTCTATAAACAACAAGAATTAATTATCCTTCAACAAAATCACAGATGTGACAGAATCAAAAACCTTAAGATCTGAATCTTTCTGAACTTTGGAGAAGTCTAGATCTAGAGCTAAATGTTGCAACAAAACCTATAGCAACGGCCCTTGCCTTGTCTAGTGTCCTGGTGAAGTAAGGAGTCTGAAGGGCTGGGGGCTGGCTGTGCATTGTAATTTGAGATAGCACCAGCAGATGGCACCACAAATAGAAAACCTCACAAGAACTATCATTAGTAAAGAGACAAGGTAGATGAGGTAATGTCTTTCAGTGGACCAACTTCTGTTGGTGAGAGAGACAAGTTTTTGAGCTACACAGAGCTCTTCCTCTGTGTAGCTTGGAAGCTTGTCTCTCTCACCAACAAAGGTTGGCCCAATAAAAGATATTACTTCACCCACCTTCTCTCTCGATTATCCTGGGACCAATATGGCTATAACAACACTGCATATTATGAGTAGACTCTAAAATACCTGTCACTTATATGTAGTAGTTTTACTTCTTCAGGATGATTGTAACATTGCAACAGGATCTCTTTTAACTGTAAAAGAAATGGTATTGCTTCCTTATACTTGCACCACGTTGAACTGTATAGGACAAAAGGACACGCTGATTTCTGGTGGACTGGTTCTCCAAAAAATAAGGTGTATTTGAAAAGGTTCCTACTGAGCAGCAAAACTCCACTAAGTGAAAGCTTTTCTTTGATGGCATCCATGAGCATGTTCTGTACTCCATGCATGGATATGCATCTAATCTTAGATTACACTTCTTAAATTGTAAACTCCTTGGGCAGACACCTTGTCTACTCCATGCTCTGTACATTGCTGAGCATGCTGATAGAGCACAACGCTTTGCACATGCCATAATACAAGTGTGTCTCTGATAGGGAAGATCAGAGAGAACAGGAGAAAGTGGAGGACAAGTTTTTATTGGCATGTCATTTGGGGAGATCACATTACTATCAGTGCAGCAAGTGAGGGCACTGTCTAATGATTATTGCAAGTTGCTGGTATTCAGAACTCACAGATTCTGTTCCCAGCTCTCTACAGACTCACTGTGTGATTTTGGGCAAGTCAGTTTACCTCTGTGTGACTAGATTTCCCCATTTGCAAAGTGCCTCACAAAGGTGTTGTGATGTTCAGTTGTTTCATATTGGTAAATTCCTTTGTGATTCTCGGGTGAAGGAAGCTACAGAAGTACAAATTCTTATCTTTACTCTTGAGTGGAAAAGCATATTGGAAAGAGGTCTATTAATTAACTTGCATTTTTCTAAATATATATTTATATAATACATACGTGAATGAAGTATGTGTAATTATTCATATAGATGCTTGTTAATGATCTTGTATTTTTGCTAAATGTATGCGTGTAATGTATATACATATTTATTTTTGTTGCATGTATATACATTACACGCATATAATGTACATTTTGTTGCATATACATATGCATGCAACAAAAATAAATATGTATATACATTACACGCATACATTTAGCAAAAATACAAGATCATTAACAAGCATCTTTTGCAGATATTAGATGGAGGTATCTAATCCTTTTTTCCATGTAGACTGCAGAGGTAAAGATACATTTTGAAATAAAAAAAATCTTGTGTATGTGCATTAAATGGTTTTGTGCATGAGTCTGAAGTGTGTGAGTATGTATATGAGAGAGAGTGGTGAGATGTCTGAGAGCTGTGATGTGTAAATGAATGTGTGTACAAATACAGCTTCCTTAACAGCCGTTTCTTTTTTTGTAAAGTCTGTTTGGTACATTATTTCCCTGTGTCATGCACTTTGTCAGTATCACAAAAGACTATTCCAGCAGAAAGCCCCACTGTGTTAAGGGCACTGCTTCTACGGAGCATAGTTGAGCAACATGAATTCTCTTCAAGTTTTCAAAGTCCTGGAAAGTTTTGATAAGCAAATACTATGCAGGCTCTGCTTCTCCATTGGTTGTTTCTTCACCGCCAGATTTTGACACAAATAATCTGATTGAAAAATCAGGGAGGGGAACAGGGGCAAAAAACAGAAAGAAAAAAGGAGAAGTATCTATTTCAGAAGACAGCTACCAAGTGAAAAAGTGGAAGAAAGAGCCACAAAAAGAGAAAGAGAAGACCTCTTGCTGGGGGTCTGTCTGGGGAGATTTCAAGGCTGAGCTTGATTCCTGCAAACCACAGCCCCCCAAACAGGTGATTTTTTTTTTTTACACGTTTACTGACTTTGTTGAATTCATTCCTATGATGTGTCTTCATAAGCTTTTCTTTTTTCTTTTCTTGTGTTTGCAGATATATCCCACCACATGAGTCAGTTACATGTGCTGGGGATTTTTTCAGGATAATAAGGTGCTTAGATAAAATGATCAAACCTTTTAAAAACTGTACATTTATTTAAGTTAAACACATGCACACGGGCATGTGCATGCACACACACTTAAGTAATTAGTAGCAGAGAATGATAACAGCAAAAAAGGTACAGATAAGATATTACTATGCCCTTAAACACCTAGGTCACAACAAGCACCTATAAGCAGAACTCATTTCCAGATGTGCCCCTTTGTATCTCAGCAATGAGGACATATTACATTTTTTCTTTTAATTGATATTTTCATGGAGCCAGATCTTCAGCTTAAGTAAATTCACAAAGCTCCATTCACTTCAATGAAGCTATGTCAGTTTACAACAGTTGAGGACTTGGCCCATATTATTTAGTATTGTTGGCTCCAGTTTACCAATTGATTTAACTTGTTTTTCCCCCTCTTAAATATGTTGATTAATGTGGCATAATTTTTAGCATATGGAATAAGTTTGAACTCCCACCTGACATACAGCCAGATCGGCTCAATGCACTGGTCAGGAGAGTGAACAAATGACAAGCCCACACGATGTGTGAGCCTGTAAATTAAAGGAATATAGGATTTGCTTTACAGTACCTTGTCAAAGCTATTTATCCTTTGACACCCGATCCAATGCCCATTGAAGTCAATGAATCCGCTCCTAATGAACAATCCTGGAATCACTTTTTAAATCCCTTTATTTTTAAAAAATGTATTTAATCCAGATGGGCGAGTATTTCCATCCACATTATGGGCAAAATTTTTATGAAAAATTGCCAGCCCTGGCACAACGTCCATTTGCCCAACCTTACCATGATAATGAAGAACTAATTATATGTTTACCTCTCCACTAAAAACAAGTACAAATTACTCATTCCTAATGAGTAGAATTTTATAAGGCTGGACTAGTGAGTTTAAGTTTTGGTTTAAAAAACTGAAAGTCTTTTTGAATGCTACTTAAGATCCAAAGCGTCAGGAGCCCGTAAAACCTCTTATTTTGTCAGTACTCAAAAAAATTAAAATACATGCGGATGATAGTGAGGTTTCTTCATAATGTAGAATCTTCTGTAAAACAGAGAGTTCTTTATTTTTATAAGGTTTGTGCTTTGGTTTGGTTTTGTTGTTTGTTTTGTTTTGTTTTGCACCAGAATACTGGGAAAAAAACTATAATATCAATTAAAGTTTGTAGGAAGAAGAAAATATTTTCCCCTGGGCTGAACACTTGTACAATGAGCAACCCATCTGAAAATGTATTTTATTTGTAACTCTAAAAGTCTGTTGTGGATTTCCTTCAAACATAGTGAAAAAAGCTTCCTTCATCTTGAGAGTTAACTTTCCAAATTCGGAGATAGAGAGATTTGAATTTCAGGAGTTACAAGGAGATGAAAGTCTGTCTTAGAATGGAACATATGTAACAAATTTAAGGCCTGATTCTGGATGGTGTTGAGTGCCTTCCAGGATTAGGTCCATAGGTTGCAATCCTGAAAACATCTGCTATCGAATGTTTGCTTATTGTTGTGAGTATTCCCCTTGAAGTCAATGGGACTACTCACAGCTGTAAGTGCTTCACTCAGGAGTAAGTGTTTGCAGGATCAGGGTCTAAGCTATGAAGACCATATTTGTCTCTCCATAACAGCAGTCTTCTGACAGGCACAAGAACCCTTTACAGCACTAACAAAGGGCCTGATCCTGCATTTTTTGTGCACTGCAAACTCCAATTCATTTCAGTGCGAGTCAGGGATGCACAAGGAATGTAGGCTCAGGCCCCATGTCTCAGCTCAAACAGAAGTCAGAAACCCCTGAAAATAAGACATTCTAATAGAAGTTCTTGTACATTGAGTGTAACAATGTGACTGCAGTACATCTTACACATTTTTGATTAGATGTCCCTATAAATTCTATTGTCCACCTATCAAAAGTGTCCTAAAGGCTCTAGGAACCTTTGGGATGGAAGGTGTGCTGCAAATATAAGATATTATTGTGAACATTGGCCTAGATTTTCAAAAGGGGCTAGTAACTTTGGGTGCCTCAGTTTTGGGGGTACCAAAGATGCATTAACGGGGCCTGATTTTCAGAAATTGCTGACCACCCACCCTTTGTAAATCAGGACCTTTAAAGGGTCTCAAGTTAGGCACCCAAAAATCAAAAAGTCCAAAATCACTAAATCACGAGCCACTTTTGATCTAAAAATCTAGGAATATTTTTTCCATGCTGCAAGCCAGAATTGTAACTTGGCTACTCTCCCTGGGGCTTCCTCTGGCTGCTTGGAAAATACAGTAGCCAGTTGTGCGTTCTGTAACTGAGCAGTAAACAAGTAACTCTGATAAGTCTGACATTGAATTTACATTCTCTTTTGAACCAAGAAGAAGCCAAAACAGTCACATTTTGAGCCACATCCTTGGCTAATCAGTGAAACCTTTCTTATATGACAGGTTTCAGAGTAACAGCCGTGTTAGTCTGTATTCGCAAAAAGAAAAGGAGTACTTGTGGCACCTTAGAGACTAACCAATTTATTTGAGCATGAGCTTTCGTGAGCTACAGCTCACTTCATCGGATGATCACCATCCAAGGAAGGGATTGTCACCAAAGAGACCAGCAAAAACCAGCTCCCTAAAAGATGGGTTTTAAACTAAAGGTTGAACAAAACTGTGCTGGAAGACTCAGTGGTTGCTTAAGACATAGGGCTGCCAATTTTGGTTGTATGTATTCCTGGAGGTTTCATCACATGACATAATCTTTAATTAAAAATTAATCTTTGATTCCTGGAGACTCCAGGACAATCCTGGAGGGCTGGCAAGCCTATAAAATAATACAAGTGTTGTCTGTTTAAGGTGGGGTCCATAGTGCTGGTTTCCCTTGATATCATGGTTAGATATTAGTAGCAGTTGACCACTTGCTACTGATAATCTGTGTTTCAGGGGGAGATAATATTTTTCTCTCACAATCTGTGCTTCCAGCTTTCCTCACATTTGGTCGTGTGAATCACAAATATAATCTGATGCAGTTAATTAACTACACTCTGGGTTCCCAGTTCCTGTTTTCTCTGTAATGTGGGGTGGGGGGAGGGGGACTTCCTTTTGCAACGTTCAGTAGTGCATAAAAGATTGTTAAACTAGGCACAGGCCATTATCTGCCATACAGACACTGAGCCAAATTTGGGTGTCATTTATACTGGTGTAAATCTGGAGTAATTCCATTGATTTCTGTGGAGCTATTCCAGATTTATTCTAGTGAACTGAGAGCAGAATTTGGCCCAGTGTATCTAAATGAAACACTGTGGGCCCAATCTGGCAAACACCCCACCTGGGAAACTCCTATTGACTTCAGTGGCAGTTCTACACACATTGACTTGCAGGACTGGGCCCTGTAACTTTGTGGTGCTTAAAAGAAGCCTCAGTAGGGAGTTATGGGAAAGTAAATAGAACTAGGTAATATGGAGTCATTGCCTGCTAATCAACACTGATGGTTAAAATACGCTGTCCATTTTCAGCTCTATATTGGTCCCCTTCTAACTTTCTAACATAAAAAAAAAATTCTCCTTGTGACCCAAACTTTCACATGTTAATCTCAAGTCACTTGAAATTTTCTTAGTAAAATTTGAAGAAAACCAGGTGAGCCTATTTCAGAGTAAAATCTGACTAGGGCGTTCAAGATTTGGCCTAATAGATGGGTTAAGTGATAGGAGCCCTGGGCCAGATTTACAAAGGTATTTAGGTGCCTAAAGATGAGGATGGGGTGACGTGTGATTTACAAAAGCACCTAAACTAGTTAGGTGCCTAACTCTTATTGACTTAAATGGGACATAGGAACCTAACCTACGTAGACACTTTTGTAAATCACACTAGTCACCCTATTTGCACCTTCCGGCACCTAAATGCTTTTGGAAATCTGTTCCCCTGTCCCTTGCACAAAGCACTAGCCTATACAATTATATTTCAAATACTCTAGGTCAGTTTCTGCACTGGGCCCTGAAGAATGGACTAGATGAACTCAGAGACCTTTCCCATCTCTAGTTGCTGTGTTTCCATGATCCATTCACAACTTTCCCTGGCTGCCCTATCCTGCCTCACTGAGACATTTCAGGTCATTCTTGCTCTACAGGTGCTAGGCTTTTTTCTTTTTTTAGTAAATATGTACATTATGCTTCAACTCCTCTCATGTGGGGGTGGGGTGAGAGGGAAAGGGGGAGAGGAACACTTCCCTGTCAACACAGAGCCAGGATTTACTACAAACTTTCCAGGGTAAAATATACCAGGCTTTGCTTTTACTGCCACTGTACTGAACAAAAAGAAAAGGAGTACTTGTGGCACCTTAGAGGCTAACCAATTTATTTGAGCATGAGCTTTCGTGAGCTACAGCTGACTTCATCGGATGCATACCGTGGAAACTGCAGTTACCTACTACAGGACAGACCTAACAAAGAAAATAACAGAACGCCACTAGCCGTCACCTTCAGCCCCCAACTAAAACCCCTCCAACGCATTATTAAGGATCTACAACCTATCCTGAAGGATGACCCAACACTCTCACAAATCTTGGGAGACAGGCCAGTCCTTGCCTACAGACAGCCCCGCAACCTGAAGCAAATACTCACCAACAACCACATACCACACAACAGAACCACTAACCCAGGAACTTATCCTTGCAACAAAGCCCGTTGCCAATTGTGCCCACATATCTATTCAGGGGACACCATCACAGGGCCTAATAACATCAGCCACACTATCAGAGGCTCGTTCACCTGCACATCCACCAATGTGATATATGCCATCATGTGCCAGCAATGCCCCTCTGCCATGTACATTGGTCAAACTGGACAGTCTCTACGTAAAAGAATAAATGGACACAAATCAGATGTCAAGAATTATAACATTCATAAACCAGTCGGAGAACACTTCAATCTCTCTGGTCACGCAATCACAGACATGAAGGTCGCTATCTTAAAACAAAAAAACTTCAAATCCAGACTCCAGCGAGAAACTGCTGAATTGGAATTCATTTGCAAATTGGATACTATTAATTTAGGCTTAAATAGAGACTGGGAGTGGCTAAGTCATTATGCAAGGTAGCCTATTTCCTCTTGTTTTTTCCTACCCCCCCCCCCAGATGTTCTGGTTTAACTTGGATTTAAACTTGGAGAGTGGTCAGTTTGGATGAGCTATTACCAGCAGGAGAGTGAGTTTGTGTGTGTATGGGGGTGGGGGGATGTGAGAAAACCTGGATTTGTGCTGGAAATGGCCCACCTTAATTATCATGCACATTGTAGGGAGAATGGTCACTTTGGATGAGCTATTACCAGCAGGATAGTGAGTTTGTGTGTGTGGTTTTTTGGAGGGGGGTGAGGGGGTGAGAGAACCTGGATTTGTGCAGGAAATGGCCCAACTTTATTATCATGCACATTATGTAAAGAGTTGTCACTTTGGATGGGCTATCACCAGCAGGAGAGTGAATTTGTGGGGGGGGGTGGAGGGTGAGAAAACCTGGATTTGTGCTGGAAATGGCCCAGCACTTTATATAAGCTATTACCAGCAGGACAGTGGGGTGGGAGGAGGTATTGTTTCATATTCTCTGTGTATATATAAAGTCTGCTGCAGTTTCCACGGTATGCATCCGATGAAGTGAGCTGTAGCTCACGAAAGCTCATGCTCAAATAAATTGGTTAGTCTCTAAGGTGCCACAAGTACTCCTTTTCTTTTTGCGAATACAGACTAACACGGCTGTTACTCTGAAACCTGTACTGAACAAGTATAGGGAAAAATGCAAATGTGTATGCAAATAAGAGATCACCTGATCTCCTTGTAGTGTCTAACGTTGAACATTTTCCCATGTTCTCTAGCACAAGACCAGTTATTAGCCCTTGGGAAGTGGGGAGGGAGTAGGCCTGGGTACTAAAGATAACAGATGCACTGCAAGTGAATTTCATATGATTAAATTCCAGCATTTGATGTTTGTTTCTAACTCGTGCATTTCAACAGCCTCATAGTGTTTGTTTCAGAGACAGCGTGTAACCCTTTCCCACTGAGCACTTCTGCTATGCCATTGCTTTGACTGTCATTTGTCAGATAAAAAGCCAAATCATCTCACAGCGCTGGTAAAGAAATTTCATGTGCATTAAAGAGTTTAACCCCACATCAGATCAAGGCTCCCTCTCTATCGTTGTTCAGCATGTCTTTCACGTTGTTTTGTTGTTATCATCATTAGCATTTGTACAGTGGCAGCACCTAGGAGTCCCATCATGGAATAGGACCCCACTGTGCTAGGTACTGTAGAGATACAGAACAGAAAGACACCCTCTGGCACAAAGAGATGTTTTCCAGCCAGCTCTCCCACCTTGTTGTCCATTCAAAAGACTAGAATCAGAGATGCAGCATTGTCTAGCGGCTAGAGCTGGGGAGTAGGAGTTCTGCATTCAGTTCCTGTCTTTGCCACTGACTCACTGTGTGGCCTTGGGCAAATCATTTAATCTCAACGTGCCTCATTTTCTCCCTCTGTAAAATAAAGATAACAATACTTCTTTGCCTCAAAGGGCAGGGGGCTTATATTAAAGCACTTTGAGATTTGCAGTCATCTCTGCAGCCACTGACAAACAGTGTTTGACAATGACATGGTGCTCCTCTTGCCCTGTCCATGGGTTTCAGTCTCCTGCCCTGGAGCTGAATCCATCCCAGCTCCTAATTCCCTGCAGCCATTCCTCTTTGACTGGCTAGGAGTAGGGGGAGCAGGATCTTTCAACTGAATGCTCTGTCTCAGTATAGGTTGTTCATCCATAAACATGACATAAGGGTTTTATTTCTGGTCATCAAAGCACCAGGAGCTGGGGGGTAGGAGAGTGGAGAGTGATAGAAAACATTTCTGTCCCTCACGATTATTTATGCCATCCTTCAATGTTTCTGCCCAGGAAGTGCCTGGAAAATGCCACGTTCTTTTTTGGTGAAGAGTAAGAAGGCCCATACCTACCACCAGCACCACTCTGTGGAAGAGGACCTGCCTGTATCCACATGGGATCCCATACCATCGCTCTGTCTTGGTGAGTCAGATGCATCCTCTGGGCTTGCTGAAGTACACCAAGGCAAACAGCAATTGGAAAGCCATGCTGGAACACAGAGCTGTGACACCAGCTGGGAACCTCTTTAAGAAACTTGCCTATTGAAGTCAATGGGCGTTTAGCTTGAGTAAAGCGTGAGTATGAACTGATTAAACAGTGAGTGAAGGGCCCCAATACACAGACAGTGGCTTCCCCTCTACGTGCTTTCTCCCTTGCCCTGCTTCTAGACCAAATCCACTGCTGGCATAAACAGGTGCAACCCTGTTGAAGTCAATGGAATTGCACCTTTTCTTCAGAAACTGCATTTGGCCTCTGTTTGTGTCTCCCCTTTGACTTGATGGTTTAGCGATTCCAGGGGCAGCACAGAGATACCATACTATACTGGAGGGCTTTGCTCGCACCTGTGAATTTAAAAGCTTGAATAAATGTGTTTCTATTGATTCCCAGATCCCTGCCTTGCTTGCATGGAAATCACTGCAAAAAACCCTCCCTTCTTCTGCTTTCTTTCATTTTAAATATAAATATTTATTCCCATGTTCCCCCCAGAGGGCAGGTTTAGGACATGCAGCGAAACCTGTGTGGATCTCGCTGCACTTATGTTCAGCCACGGCAGCTGACTCCAGCAAACATCCACTAGCGATCAGAAATGCTTGGAGTTGGTGGATGAATTTTCACGGGTGCCTAACTATGCTGCCTGTATACCTATCTGCCACACATACACTCTTTGTCTAGGCCCCATCCGTGCACTGTCGCTATGGGTATTTCTATGCTGCACCTGCGCAAGTGAATGGCAGCTTGTGTAGATATACCTGCACTAGCTAGCTCACTAAAAATAGAAGCAAGGTCCCTATAGCCTGGGCTTCCATGGGGGCTAGGTACACATCGAGGTACACACTAGCTTGCACAGGTGGTGCTGAAGCCTGCACCACAGCATCCTCACTTCTAAGCTAGGGTGCAGTGAAGACAGATATGTCTACCTGAGCTGCAAATCACACCCCAGCTGCAGCGTAACCTGTGTCTATACCCCACTGTCTGTGCAATACCAACCGCCGGTGAGTTGCAAGGAATTTCACAGCAGGATGGAGGGGTGACAGGATACCAGCGTAGTCACGACCGTGGAAGGAATTGCCCCCTGACTATTTCACAGTGAGGAACTTGAGGGGCAAGCTGATGTGTGTTGCCTGAACTTAAACCAGCCTTCTTTTGTGGATGGATTTCCCGCCCCTACCAACCCCTCTCTCCTCCCATGCATTCTCCCACAGCTGTCACTGGAGCAGGACAGATGGGGCAGTTATCTGCACCCCTCAGGCACCATTCAAATTTACTTTATTCAAATTCAGGCTCAATTTACAGTTTGTTTTGGCCCCATCTGTGAAACTAGAGCCTAGCCCTGCCATACCCTCATGGGAAGAAGTAAAGAGACAGCATGGTAAATCCCCATCCTTTGGAGAGTCGTATTGTCCAGTTCAGTATCAAGGAAGGGTCCGGGCCTTTCTCTGATCTCTATTACCCTCAAGAAACCCCAGCCTCTTCTGAAATCTACGACACTCTCCCTTTTCAGATAGCCCAACTCCTCCCATTTCCAAGGTCAACCCATTGCTGAGCAAGGAGAGAGGTGAAACCAGTACTTGGCCTCAGACCAATTCAGACACTTGGAACAGGCCCATTCCATCTCCTATTGCCAACCAGCAAAAGGTGGTGGGTCTGTTTTAGAGATGGCCTGGCCAGGTGTAGAAAATGTGAGGGTCATTGAACGCTGGGGTAGGGAGGAGACTTCTGGGCTCTGTTTCCAGCTCTGCCACAATGTGACAAGCCCTTTAATCTCAGTTTATCTGTCTAGATTTGGGAATAATAATCCTGAATGCTCTGCAGGAAGGGCGGTGAGGCTGAATTTGTTAATGATTGTTAAGCACCTGGATGAAAGGTGTTATATATGTGCAACTTACTGTAACAAACCCCTGGACACTTAGGATTTCATGGCTGTCAGCCTGCTGCATACCAAATGCCCCACTCCTTCCTCCCTGCTTCCCTCTTCCCAGTCCATGGTTTTCCACTTGAGCCGTCAAGGCAACGATAGAATTCAGATTCTTCTTCTCCAGCATGCACAGGCCCTGATTCTGGAGCTAAGAATAATCTCCATTAGCACCACAGGGCTTATGACACACAGTTAAGCAGTTCTGATTCCCTCCACCAGAGGACAATGTAGTACATACACATACACAGACACACTCATTCATACACACTCGCTAACTCATTACATTATTGATATTTTGCCAGCTAGAATAAACTAACCCTGATGCCATTCTGATCACAGCCCCATGTGACAAGTCATCAGAAGAAGTCAGGACCTTCAGCGCAGAGTTCAAAAGCGAGTACCCAGAATGCCTTGTTCCAAAACAAGACAAGGACCGTGCTGGACTGAAGGAAGAAGGTGCGCCTGCCCTGTATCTGAACAGGACATTGTCAGGGCCTCCCGCTCAAGGTTAGCTATACAAGGCCAGACTCTCCAAAGAGCTCAGGGCCTGATTTTCACATGCTCTGCACCTACAATTAGGGCCAGATTTTCAAAAGACTTCAGTGCCCAGCTGACTCCCATTGTGACACCTCTGATCACACTGTTTATGGCAGAGCTGAGCCCTTTTGAAAACCTGGCCCTGAATGGTTCATGAATCTAAGAATTGCACGATGGTTGTTGCTTTGGTAACGAGGACCTCAGAATAAATAGGGATCAAGAGATATTATTCCAGATTATATGAGGTATTGACCAACTAAAGGCCTAGTGATTCTGAGAGGGTTCCATCCACTAGCTCACCTTCACAGCCAACATCTGAATGTAGGAATGTCACGGCCCATCGGCACCAGCACCACTAGCCCCGTGTTAAAGGGAAGTCTCATATCCGCCAAGAAAACATGAGTGCTGGAAGCATCTCTTCCCTACCTCATAGGCCCTGGTGGCCTTTAAATCTGATGAGCTTGGCATATGGTTACTACAGTATGGGCACCTTAGAGATGTTGGTGATTGAGAGATAGACTGGGGTTGTTACTGTCACGGTTGCATATGGCCCCACATGTGCACACACGTCCATACCACCACATTCTTACAGCACCACCTGATGACAGTCTCCACTAGTACCTCAACCCCTCTGTTCTCCGTCTGCGGTAGGTTGCCCAGTCTGCTTGTATGTAGCAGGCCATTGACAGGCACTGCACCAAACTAGGAAGTACAAGCTGAGCTGCTGGGAAGTACTAACTGCCCTGCCTAGAGTATCAGCAACATGAAGCTAATCCAGCCACCATACGCTGGGACAGATTTGTGTCTAGGGTGGCTCCTAGACCACATACAGCAGAATTAAGACAGCTCTGCCCACCTACCAGAGTTATGAGAAGGCTTTTCTGTGTTTCCCACGGGCAGCATTTCCCTCTGTGCTTCTGGGATAGATTTGTTTCATGCCAGACAGCACGGCCATACATTTCAGACTGAGATTAGAAACATGTCAAACCCCCCTAACGGTGAGCTCGTTCTGTCGTTTCCTGCACAAGAGAGAAGAGACAGTAATGAATGCAAAGGGGACTTATTACAGAGGCACAGCCATATCCTGCAGGTCTCTCTGAGGCTCGAGCTCCCAGACTGCACTAGTCTCATTACACAGGCTCTCCCAAAGCCCTGGCCTGGTCTGGGCATCCATGAAAGGGACTGTATCCTGATCTGAATGCTGTGGCTTAGGCCCATCTGTAGATGAGATCAGCGTTTGAATTGAAGCGCACTGGTTACTAATCTTTCCCTGTAGCTTTCCTGAGTCTTGTATTCTCATTAAAGATATTAAGCAGTAATAAAATGACTTTGCTGAGCAGGTCTGGGAGCATTTGCATGAGTACCCAGGCAAAGCAGAAAGCCTGCCAATCTGTTCTCCTTCTCCTTTGCCACCTCAGAAACATCCGTCCCAGCTCTGCAAGTGAAGGGCTGCAGCAATTCCACAAGCACCCCCACCTTCTACAAGCCCAGATTCTCTTGGGATGCCTTCCATTCTCCATACAGCTACAGGCAGATGTCTTCCAGCATGCAGTCAGCCCTCCTGGAGCGCTCAGTTAGTCTGTATGGCAGCCACCTCCTGCCGAGCTCTGAGCCGCCTATTGATTACAGCATGCGTTACTCACCGGACCTGGAGACATACCACTGTGTGAAGTGCAACAAGGTACATCACCAACTAAAGCCATAGGGCTGGGGAGGAGCCTGGGATGATTTTCATCACATACATACACCAGTGTCCCACAGGCTTGATTTAAGGTACAAGGGACCCAGCTGGAGGATGGATACCATGGGTCCGATACAGCCAAGGGCACCGGGAGCCTATGCAGGCAACATGTACTTGGTGCTCAGTGCTCCCCCACCCATGCCACACCAAAAGTATAGCTCCTGCACTGGCACCTACACTACCAACCACGATCAAGTTGATAGCAGAAGGTCTCTGTAAACAAGAACCTGGCTCTGCTGAGCAGAGATTGCCATAAGCCACAGAGTTTGGATATGGATCTGAATCTGAACATCACTAAAGTTTGGATCTAGAGTTTTGGCTTAGCCCACTGGGAGAGTAAGGCTAGCTGCCACGTTCAGAGCCAGCGTAAAAGTTTGGGAAGAGCGGGTGTGTTCCCAGGGGTTTGGTTTGAGCCCCTCTCTGCTGGTAAATAAGAGCACCTCATTTTAACTAGCCCAGAAGTAGAACTAGCGGAGACAGCTAGCTATTCACTCTCCTGGCTGGGGAAATAGTTCTGTGATTGGGCTCAGCTAATATGGGCAGCTGGAGGGAAACATCAGACAAAGAGAGGGAACTGGAAAATAGAGTTGGAGACATGGCTGGCTCCCAGGATCCTCACTGGCAGCTTTCCTCTTCCAGGTATTCTCTACCCCACATGGGCTGGAGGTCCATGTCCGAAGATCTCACAGTGGGATGCGGCCCTTTGCTTGTGATGTGTGCGGCAAAACCTTTGGACACGCTGTGAGCCTGGAGCAGCACACGAACGTCCACTCCCAGGTTGGTCGCCAACAGGGAGCCGATGGCATTGCAGAGTCACCCGTGGCACTGAATTCCGAAAGGGGCTGGCTCCTCTGATACCTCGAAGCAGATTCTGGGCAAATCCCTGCTCGTGCTGAGTCCTCCTTGTTAGGTTTGGTGGCACACCTCACGTGACATGATATGATTTGCTGGACTTTAATTGGCAGGCCCTCTTGAAAAATAGCAGGGAGTTTGGGAGGGAACAGACATAACTAGAGATGGGTCTGAGCCACAACCAGGGCTGGCCTTACCATGAGGCAAACTGAGTAGGCCACCTCAGGTGCCAGACTGGGGGGCGCCACTAGGACCCAGAGTTTCAAAGTTTTGGCCCAAGCGAGGGGGCATGGGGGCATCATTTGAGCTCTCCGCCTCAGGTGCCAAAATGTTGTGGGCTGGCCCTGGCCACAACATTCAGATCTGGAGCCAGATCCAAATGTCCTAAGAGTTAAGGGGTTGTCTGGATAACCAGGGTTTTGGTTCAGTCCACTGCAGCAAGACAGGCGCACCCTGACATTCAGGTCTAAGCCTCCCCAGAGTTTGAGAGTATTTGGATACAGGAATTTGGCTGGCAGCCATCTGCTATAACAAAGGGGGAATCCCCAGCAGGTAAACACAACAGCCTTCCTGCAGACACACCAACAGAGCAACACCAGTGCCAAAAACATTTACACATCCACAACAGTCAGGAGGACTGAGGACAATGGACCTCATTCTTGGCTCTCTGTTCTCACAAATCTCAATGTTCTCCTTGGTAATTCCCTGCTCATGTCAGTGGTTCATTTGCAATAGTTTCCTCCTGTGATACACTCCTCCTGCATGACACAATCTAGTGACTAGACTCCTTTAAGCTCTTTGGGATAGAGACTTTTTTATCCTGTGTTTGGACAGCACCTAGCACAATGGGATCCTCCTGGTCCATGACTAGTCGCTGCTGTGTGCTACTGCAATACAAATGAATAATAATAATAGTATTCCTAGGAGAGGATTACCTGATTTGTCTTGTCTAACTTGCTAGCCTGCCTAGTTTTCTGCTAGCTTTGGGCTCCATCACTTCACCTGTGAATGACAAATCTGATCCCCAACATTTCATTTCCCCCAACAGGAGAGAAGCTTTGAGTGTAAGATGTGTGGAAAGACTTTTAAACGCTCGTCCACGTTGTCCACCCACCTCCTGATCCATTCAGACACGCGGCCCTATCCCTGCCAGTACTGCGGCAAGCGCTTCCACCAGAAATCGGACATGAAGAAACACACCTACATTCACACCGGTGAGAAACCTTTCTGACATGAAACACACACACACACACACACACACCTGAGCCCACAGCAGTCACGCATACAGACACACGCACACACACACCAGTCACACTTATACGTGCATACATGCACCTGAACTGACAACACTAACCTGCACACCTGTACATGCGCACCCGAGCCCACAACATTCATGCACACACCGGTGCACACATGTACACAGACACGTGAGCCCGGTGTTCACGCACACACTTGTGCATATGCACTGAGATGATGTACAGAAAGATGCTGATGGTGAGTCCAATTGTGGGCTCAGCATATGTGTTTTTAATTTTGCATGTATGCCAGAGGGTATGATAGATGCATTCACACCTGTGCGGGTGGGGGTGGGGGGGAGGCGGAGGGGGCAGCACAAGGTCTCGGCACCAATGAAGTCCCACTGGCCCCCTGCAGGGGTTGAATGTTCCCCCTTGGGACCCAGTCCGTAATGCCAGGCGGGAGGGATGAGCCCATTTTCCCTAGTGTAGGGGGTTTGAGTTTGTGTTCTGCTTGGGAGAGTTGGGGAAGAGGTGCAGGGATCAGAGACGGGGGATGAGAAAAAAATGACAAAAAGAGGGTGAAAAAGAGCAGAGGGGGCACTGACTGAGCAGCCGCGGCAGAGAGACCAGGGACTGAATGGGCTCTGCAGGCCGAGCTCCCCTCTCAGCCCTACAGGGCCGCGTGGCGGCACATCAGCAGGGCAGTGTGTGGCGAACAGACCCGCACTGCCCACGCCCATCGGCCCAGCACAAACAGCCACCTCAGTTTGGATCCGTGATGGTTTGTTTCTGTCCCATAGGGGAGAAGCCCCACAAGTGCCAAGTGTGCGGCAAAGCCTTCAGCCAGAGCTCCAATCTCATCACCCACAGCCGCAAGCACACCGGCTTCAAGCCCTTCAGCTGTGAGCTCTGTGCCAAGGGCTTCCAGCGCAAGGTGGACCTGCGGCGGCACAGGGAGACCCAGCACAGCTTGAAGTGAGAGCGCGCCCCGAGCTCTGTCTTGGACCCCCACTCCCAGCCACATGGAATCCCACCAGTATTCTGGCCTCGTCTCTCCCTCTGCTTGGCTTGGGGCACCCACCTTGTTAAATGCTTATCTCTGCCCAGATTCCCTGTGGGACTGGCACAGCAACGTCATCCTCCCTGGTGTTACCCCGCATCCCCCTGTGCGTGACCAAGAATGGCACTGCCAGGAGCACTCACTGTCTAGTTTTGTCATAGGAATTGGGCTAGGCTCTGATCTCAGTTACTCGGCTGTAAATCCCCTGGAGTCATCATTACTCTGGATTTACACTGAGTGCCGGATCTGGCTCATCTCATCCACTGGCAACACAGAGGGACTCCTGGGTTGATGACACCAACTGACTAGCAATCTGTGCCAGGCGGGTTCCCTAACCACGCTTTACTTTGATGGTTAGGAAGATAAGGCCTGGGCATGCAAATAATTTGCATTCAATGAGCTGCGCTCAGCTAAAACAGGGTTCCCACAGAGGGCATAAATGTGGGGCACATACACCTAGATTCACATTCTTTCAACAGGAGTCTTTTTGTTATCGGGTGAAAAATATGTAGCACTGCATGTTTATCTTACAATAGAGTGGGGGGGGGGAGGAAACTAAAAATCAGATGCTGCATGCCCATATTAGTACCACCTGGCTACCTACATGGACTTCTGAGCTACTCGGAATTCAGGACCATGGGGAATTTTGTTTCCCGGTCACTCTTATAAAAGAAGAAGCTGATCTATCCATCTTGCACCCATCCCATTAGTATGTGAGTACCCCACAAGTATTAGCAAGGCAAAGTAGCAGGATTTCCTTCTCTCTCTGGTCTAGCAGTTAAAGCACAGGGCTGAGAACAAGAGCCATGGGTTCTTTCCTTGGCTCTGCTACAACCGCACTATGTGACCTCAGGCAGGGCGCTTCCCCTCTTTCTGACTCAGCTTCTCCATCTGTAAAATGGAGACGATAAATATTAATGTATCCAGACTTGTCAAGTGCTTTGAGACCCTCAGCTGGAAGACACTAGAGAAGGGCAAAGTGCTATGTTAGGGAGAGACGTGCCTTTAAATGAGAGGGGCAATGCAGCCCCAACCAAGTCAGCCTGGGACACTGTGTCAAACAGTGACATCGCTGTGTTTAGCTTGAGGCTGGGATGCAGCGTCGGTTCCTTTGCCCCTCTCCTTACCCTAGCACTGATGAAGGAAACAAAAAGCCCTGCAGTGACTCTCCTACAGACAGGAAAGACATGATGCAAGTGGAGAATTCATTTACTGGCAGGAGGAAAGGGGCCAAATCCTGCTCGCAGTTACCCCAGGGTAAATCCAAAGTAACCCCAATGGCTCTGGCCGAGGATGTGAAGCATAAAAGCCTCAGTGTTTGTGCTGTGTCTAGGCTACTTTCCACTAATATGCAATCTGGCCACTCAAAAAAACTCTCCCCTCCTTTGCTTGTACATTTACATATGTATTTATACTTCTTGTAATGTATATTTTTACTGTAATACACCAGACTGTAACAACCTGTACGGGCCTGTTAGATTTCCCAGATAAACGCTATGTTTCTTCTCAGCACCCGGGGGAGGAAGACTATCACAACACTATGTGGACTAAAGACACAAATTTCAAGAAAGGCTTTGACCATGCCCAGCACTGGATTTGCAGTAATCTGTCTGATTTACAAATCTCTCTCTTTACGTATCACAGGGGCCTAGTCCACGCCATGAACTAAAGTGTCACTTGGGGGGAAATGCCAGCATAACCTAGTGGCTAAGGCACACTCAGTTGCTACAGAGCATCCTCTACTCAGAGCCTACACTCAGACCAGCAAAGAAATCTTGGATCAGGTTTTGGTCCTGTTCACAGCGTGATACATACAGAGAGCCCCATATAGGCAGAGTACAGTTACCATCAGCAGGTAATACACTGAGAGAGACTTATAGTCAGCTCCCATTTGGTCAGCTCTTTTAATAGATCACAGCCAATGTTAGGATCCTGGTCAATGGCAGGGCTTCATGGGTTGGGTATCAACAAGTGGGGGGAAATGGGACTGAGGAATCACTCTCAGGATTACGAATGGGACAGCAAGCACACACACACTCACACATACTCGGGGACACACAGCGCGTGCAACCCCTCCGCAGGGTAAAAAGTCATTGTAAGATTACTAGAAGTGCTGCCAAGAATCCAAATGTTGATTGCGATTTGTTTGTTTATTTTGCACCCCTAAAATCTATAAAAAAAATATTTAAGGAGTTCCCAGGTATCTGAACCTCTCGACTGCTTCCCACTCCCAACCTCCCGCCCTTATGCTCTGTGGCAGCAGGTGTTTGGGACTAAGTTAGGGGCAGAGCTGGTCACTGCAGTGCTGGCGTGGCCTGAATAGAAGCTACACCAAGAGAACCTGTAAAACCACTCATAAAAACAAATCAGACAGCTGGTTCTTCCAAGCACTAGCAAACAACAGCTGCTGTGTCTGGGACATTTCCATTGTTATCACTGATTTCCATGGGATGGCAGAGTCGCTGCTTGGGGGAGGGGGCTGATATCTCCTCTCCTGAATCCCTGCCTCCACAGCCAACTTCTTTCCTTCGAACCAAAGCCACTCACCCGCTTCAGTCATTTATTTTGCCTTGGTATCAGCCCTGGTATCACTGAGCTGACTGGATAACTGAAGAGTTGTTAGACTGGAGTAAGCAATGGCAGCCCTACATTTATGCTAATTATGTGATCACATGAGCCCTGTATATCTTGGAGTCTCATGTCATGCAAGGCTGACTTTAGACACAGGCTAGACAGGCAGCCTCTAGAGAAACACATTTTCGGGGTACTATGATATTCAGGCATTCCACTACTGAAAGCTGCAATGTGGCCAGAAGATGCCATGCACTGAGAGCTCATCTGCAGATCAAATGCAACAGGAGAAGGGTCTGCCTGACCTAGAAGCCTCCCCGTGCCCAGAAGTCTCTCAGAGCACATCTCTAGGAGCATGGGTGGTGGAATGAGGCCAGCTGGCAGAAGGGGACGGGAAGAAATGGAAGGTGACCTGGGAAAGGGGGAAGGGATAGAACTTATTGGGTTGGAGGCTGAGATACCACAGCTATTCTTCACGTAGGGTAACAGTATACCTGGGGTAGGGCCAGGCACTGCTCCCTGCTGCCAAACAATGGATAGCTCTAGGGACACTGGTCATTTCCTCTGCATCCTGCATTCCCTGATTTCTGCTCAGCCTCCATTCCATGCAATGGGTGCAGGGGACCTTTTCCAACTGGTTTCCATCCCCGCTTTGTGTGTTGTGCTCTTGGCTTCTACCCTTCCCTATAGCTTTTGTTCTTGGGTGGTGGCCAAGGGGGTTTCATAGGTATGTGGAGTTTGAGGGGAGAGCTTAATCACAGGCCAGGAGGAAACTGGGCAGAGCCCTGCAGGTCTTTCCTCACAAGATCCTTGAGAATCTAGGCTTATCCCTGTGAGAAGGGGCCTGAGAGGCCCCAGACTGGGGTCAACATGTAAGTTGCTCTTATCTCATAACATGGCTCCTCTTGAGGAAGGGATCCAGTTACCCAACCAGGACTCCAAACTGCATGGGGTTATGAGACCAGGAGGATAGGGGTGGGGAAACCTGAGTCACAGCCACAATGAAGTAACAATGTTCTAAGCACAACAGTGCATTTCAGGCCAACCTACTGGGCTTCACAGCACACCCAAGACATGAGTGTGGGCCATAGCCCTAAGCACCCTTTCATGTTACACCGCTTGTTCAGAAATCACAGTTCTGTTGTCCTCGTCTTTGCCAACACAAAAGGCTCCTTTGTCCAGTGGGAGCCCTGTTACAGCACTCTGCACTGACACACTTCCCACACACCTGAGCTGACTATGTCAGTGCACTCTAACATTGCCCCAACAGAGCTTTTTGCATTTCATTTCCCTGGTTTTCTGAAAAGGAAAGGGAAAGGAGGAAGAAAAGCAAAAGGCCCACAGCTGCAACACTATGGAGCTAAGTGATTCTCCTTTGCACAATTCCACACTTTAATCTGCATCACCTAAAACTGTTGAAATTCACGTGAAGGAGGGAGGGAAGGAGGAAGCAGTTGTGCCTACAGACACACCACACTGCACAGGGCTGGTGGAAGAGCCTTCAGGTCCGAATTCTGGAAGGAGACCTGTCAGCAGAGAACAGATCATGGGCACAAGATAGGGAGGAGGCCTTTAGGCAGCATACAGCCTCTTTCGAGAAGTCAGTTAGCCTATGGGCTAGGCTTTGCTGTAAAGGGCTTCCCTTTGGCTCATGCTTCATCCAAACCTGGGAGCTGCTCAGCTGACTTAGCTGGTAGTTGGTGGTGCTCAGTACCCTACAGGATCAGGCCACTGGTGTCATCAGATTCGGACACACCTGCCCCCTTGTTCCCCAAACATACAAATCCTTCCCAATTTTGACTGCTCTGAACATAGCCCCCTTCCCACCGTCTATCCCAGCATCAGAACATTTTGGTCAGTCAATCAAGAAACCAGATAACATAACAAAAAATCTCAACTAATCTTTGTGGCTGAAGAAAGAGCTGACTGTTTTTGCTCCTCGCTGAGCCCTCCCTTCTCCCCTCCCATGTCTCTCCCCCAACACCTTCGTTCCTTTATTGGAGGAAGAAATCCTGGTATTTGGACTGTTTTGTTTAGCAAATGAGGGCCATGCAAAGCGATCCCTCCGGGCAGCTGCCAAAAGGTGGGGGAGGGGAATGAGTTGCTCCCAGCAGCCTTCAGCCATAGAGGGCTCCAGCCCAGCTGCATGCTATTGATCATGGATCTGTCTGGACATAGCCTGGCCCCGGAATGATCAAAACTGGGAAGAGCTGGGAGGAGGGAAAGGAGAGGGGAATACTTTCCCAGGGGAGTGCCAGCAAGAAAAAAAGCTTTAGTAAGTGAGGTTGGAGGGTGTTGATGGGAACCAAAATCTGTGCCAGTTTCAGGAAAGCACCTCTGTTCAGGACAGCAGATTAGCGTTGCTATGAATAGAAACAGACTCGCTTAAGTCCTCTCCTGAATCAGAGCCTCTTGAAAGACTATGGGGAGGCCTAGGCCCAGTCTACATTACAGACCTATATCGGTGTAACTACGTCCCCTCAGGGGTGTGAAAATCCACACCCCCTGAGCAAGGTAGTTATTCTGACCTAACCCCCCCATGTAGACAGTGCTGTGCTAAGGGGAGAGCTTCTCTGGTCGACATAGCTACCGCCTCTCGCAGAGGTGGATTAACTACGCTGACGAGAGAAGCTTTCCCGTCAGCATAGGAGCATCTTCACTTAAGCGCTACAGCAGTGCAGCTGTACCGATGCAGCGTTTTAAGTGTAAAAAAGCCACCCCTAGTCTTTAACCTGACTTATGCTGACTCAGGTGAAAACTACAAGATGCCTTATCTCTACTAGGATTTTACCTCGTATTGGTTACCACATGTTAGCTAGCACCAGGGAAGAACCCTTCTGTTCTCCTAGTGCAGGTGAGGTCTGTGAGTAGCGGACACTCACTAAGCAAAATGGCTGCTTCTAGGCCAGGGTAGGGCAGAAGCAAGCCACACACTCTTCAGAAACAGCCTAAGCATGTCCAGCAAGTGCAGGTTTCAGAGGAGTTTGTTTGCCAAGTGCTGTTGCCTCCCTCCTGAGCTGTGGTTATGAGGAAGTGTTTTCACTGAAAGGGAAAACAAATAAGCCCATTTCCCAGCCCAAATCCCCACCTCTCTGCAAGTGCTGCATCCCTTGGGAGCTTCTCTCAGCTCAAGGGGATCAGCAAGTCACCGCTCTACACTCTAAACAGAGGACATAAATGGAAGCCTCAGGACATTAGTCAGTCTCACAATACAGCTGCAGAAACATGTTCCCCGTTAGTCTAATAAAGATTCTTTCCTATTATTAAGGCCTTGTCTACAGGGGGGAAGTTGACCGGCATATCTGTGAATAAACTATTCCAGAAAAGCTATTCAGGTATAATTTAGCTATTCCAGAATAGATCCACATATGGACACTCTATTCCAAACTAAAAGTGTCTTTGATTCAGAAAGAATTACTCCACTCACACAGTGGAGTAACCATTCTGGGATAAAAATTACTTTTATTCTGGAATAGAGTCCACAAGGGAGCATTATTGTGGAATAGTTAAATTATACCAGAATAGCTATGACAGTCAATGTACTCTGTAGAGAAGGACTGAGACAACACAGATCTATGCAGCAGAGTTACTGAACAAGGGCACTCTAACATATCATGAGTCAATGTCGACAGAAAGGTTGGTCTTGTGGCCAGGCTAGGGCTCCAGAGATCTGGCACAGATTTCCTGTGTCCTTGGGCAAATCACTTAGTTCACATTTTCATAATTGCTCAGCACCCACTTTTTAAAACCTGTCCCTTAATCCTTGAGCCTCCGTTCTCCATCTGTAAAATGGAGAGAATACCTCCTTTCTCCAACCTTTTGTCTGCCCTATCCACTTAGATTGTAAGATCTTCAGGGCAGAGACTGACTCTCATTATTTATATAAACAGCGCCCAACATGATGAAGCTCTGATCTCAGTTGGGCCCTCTAGGCATTATTAGAATACAAATAGTTAATTAGAAAAATAACTCTGCAAAGCAATCTAATTCCAGAACTATCAGAGGATGAAAGAGAATATCATCCTAACCAGACACACAAATAATAACCCCCCAGCACTATAATAACCCCCCAACATACCCAAGAGACAGGAAGAATAAAGAGAAAGAACAAACCAGACCACCAATGGTATGTGCAACTGTGAAGAACATCCCAAGGAAAGAGACCTAGGGGGACATTAAGCCTAAGAATCATCCTGCCACAGTCTGGTTTCACTGAAGATTTAATTTTCAAGGAGCAGTTTAAAGGCAAATATTTGCTATTCTGGCCCTGAGACTGGTTTTGAACTGGTGACCTAGGAGCACTCCCTTTGCCAATCAGGAAGGGCAAAAGAGCAAGAGAAGCAAGCGTAGAGAGAGCAGGAGTGGGGAAATCTGAGGCTGGGGAGGAGCTGACCATGCATCGAGCTCAGCTTTTGTCTGATAAGTTTATCAAGCACTGCCGGCTGCTAACTGTCAGCCAGCAAAGCGGGCCTGTTAGGGAGGAGGAACAGCTCCTGGTGTGAGATAGGACAGCCCATGCCTTATCAGAGCGTCTGAATGAAAGAGAGAGCTGGAGAAAGAGCGTGCTTTCCAACCACTTCATCTGAACAACAGACAGATTGGCAGGAAAAGACTGTCAAGCCCAACCAGGCCTCAACAGACAGACCTGTTCCATGCAAATAACTATGTTAAATGCAACAGGAAAGTTGCAAATTTGACCATAAAATCTCCAGGAAATGCAAAGGTTAAGATTCTAACAGGAGCCTTGCCAGCAGTGTACATTCAGATTTCCAGCAAATAGCCCAGCCAGTTATTGAGCAGACTACCTATTCAATGTGGCTGAGAAAACATTTGTTTTGGGACATTAGCTTTCCTGACATTTTGTGGATCAAATCTGAGACTTCAATGCAGCATTAATGTGGGCTTTTGTGTATAATTTCCTTGGGAGGTAGGGGGGACTTATAAAAGAAGAAAATAGGGGAGGGGAATCAGAGAGAAACAACAAGCCCCCAGCTGCTTTAATATGTAGCTGAGCAATTGGGCCAGATACCCATTTACACTGAGGCCCCTTTACACCACTCCAGCAGTATAAAGGAGCCTGAGTTTAGGAGTAGATGGCATTTATAGCCAGCAAAGCCAAAGGCCCAATAAGCAATTACATTTCCACTCATTTTAAATTCCCAGCACAGTGTAAAGGGAGCTGAGTGGGTTTTGGGTTTTGTGTTGAACAGAAGTAGTAATATGTGCCACACACAGATAAGCACCATTGTGGACACTTTGATGGCAGCCTCAGCAGAGAGGCCATGGACTGAAAGAACCATTATAACTCCTCCCCACCCCCTTCAGGGTGCTGTACATCACTGGGGCAGGCACCTAGAAGAAGCACTCCCATTTTGGGGGACTAGATTACAGGGGATGGATCACTTTGTTCGGTTCACTCCCTCTGACACATCTACTGTTGGAAGAGAGGATACTGGGCTGTCTGGACCATTGGTCTGATCCAGTATGGCCATTCTTATGTTCTTATACATTTCTGCAAGGACTGTGATTGTGACAGAGCCTTGCTTACCTGCAGGCCCTCACCCTGCATCAGAACCAGCCATGCTCTGGCTCTTAGGCTGCATTCAAACTGATGACCTAGGGCTTGTCCAGACTCCACTAGAAAGTTTTACTGGCAATATTTCTGCAGGCGTAGTGCTGCCAGCATAATGCTACTTAATAAAACTTTTTTGGCAAAGTGCAGTCACACTTGGTTGCTTCTGCCCATGCACCGTGTCCATGCAGCATCAGATTGTATCAGCAAAAGAAGTGTTGCACCACGAATGTATCATGATCAGTGAAACTGGAGTCTCAGGGCCTATGTTTCCTGGGGGGACCGACTGGACATCAATGGAACGGGTTGCTTAGACTGGAAGCACCTCAGTCAAATGAACAGAGCAGTGCACAGGGTTTAATAAAGTTCCATTTGTTCAACTTAACTTGTATTGCTTCACTCTTTGCTAATGAAACAGTGGGTAGCATCCCAGTGTCCTATGCCACCATCTGCCATGCTACTCTGTGGGAAGGATACCCTCACTCCTCTCAGGGAACTAAGAGACTTTGGGGTCAAATTCCCACAGCCCCCTCTGTTCCATTCCATAATCTACTGCTCTCCAGCCCATTACCAGCCCCGTGCACTGTCCAATCCCTTCACACCTCTAGAAGGCTGAGGCTGGTTCTAAAGCGATTCATCCATTCCCAACTTCTGTCAATGCCACTCTGAGTTTCAAAGGTTTCAACAAAACAACCCACTACCCCCTTGATTTTGGCTCCCTACTGGGTCATTTTAAAACAGGACTTATCTCGCTTCCCAGGCCCTTCTATATTAGGAGCTTTAACAGGATTTTTGGCAGTGGCCAAGCCTGTTGGTTTCTTCCCTTTATAAAATATAAGTTATCTTTTGCCTCAAGTGGGGACTAGGAAGTCAAGAGACTGGAGCATTACTGTTCCTTAAGGAGCCACATCCTGAAAGGCACCGGGGCCTGGTGAGTCAGCATGTCAATCATTCACTGCTGTAGCCAGCCATTTATTTTGATCCAGCCTGCACCAGCCTGACTGCAAGTGAGTCAGGTTCAAGAACTGCCCTTCAATAACCCTTGAAAGAGAGAGTTAGAAGAACTTCAGCTGCATTCAGAGGCAGTACAGCCTAGTGCACAGACCACAGGCCTGGGACTCAAGAAACCTAGGTTCTATTCTATTCTATTCTATTCCTGGCTCTACCATTGGCCTGCTGAGTGACCTTGGGCAAATCACTGCCCCACTGTGCCTCAGTTTCCCCATCTGTAAAATCACGATAATGATACTCCTTTGTAGAGTGCTCTGAGATTGTAACTTGGCAGCTGCCTCCCAAGCATCCTCTGGTGGCCTGGGGTAGCTCTGCACTGCCATGCCTCAGTTTCCATCCCTATAAAGTTCCACAAGAACTCCACCTCACAGTCCAATGGCAATTAAAACTCTCCCATTCTGGGGTCCAATTTATTTAGCCCTTAACATATTAACCCTACAGGACCCAACACCAGTTCACTGTTTTTCCTTCCCTTGAGTCTGGCATCCCAACCCTCCTTCCCAGATCAGGGTTCTGTTCCTTTATTCACTGCAGAAAGTAGTCTTGTTCCCTCAATACTCACCTGCAGCTCCAGGCTTCTGTCCTTCCTATCACTCCCTAGCTGGAGTCTCAGTGACACTTACATGAGCTCCTTTTAAGTCCCACACCCAATGCAGGTGTAGCTGGGCAGGGTGAATGGGACAGGGTTGGCTGACCCAAGACCTGCTGGCCCTTACAGGGGCAGGCCGCCTTGTTACAGAGATCTCTGGGTGAAAAGATATACTGGCATTAGAAAAGGTTCAGAAAAGGCCAACTAAAATGATTAGGGGTTTGGAACGGGTCCGATATGAGGAGAGATTAAAGAGGCTAAGACTTTTCAGCTTGGAAAAGAGGAGACTAAGGGGATAGGATAGAGAACTATAAAATCATGAGTGGTGTGGAGAAAGTGAATAAGGAAAAGTTATTTACTTGTTCCCATAATATAAGAACTAGGGGCCACCAAATGAAATTAATGGGCAGCAGGTTGCAAACAAATAAAAGGACGTTCTTCTTCACTCAGCGCACAGTCAACCTGTGGAACTCCTTGCCTAAGGAGGTTTTGAAGGCTAGGACTATAACAGGGTTTAAAAGAGAATGGGATAAATTCATGGAGGTTAAGTCCATTAATGACTATTAGCCAGGATGGGTAAGGAATGGTGTCCCTAGCCTCTGTTTGTCAGAGGGTGGAGATGGATGGCAGGAGAGAGATCATTAGATCATTACCTGTTAGGTTCACTCCCTCTGGGGCACCTGGCATTGTCCACTGTCGGTAGACAGGATACTGGGCTGGATGGACCTTTGGTCGGACCCAGTATGGCCATTCTTATGTTCGTATGTTCTTAAGCTTCACAGGAGAGGTAACATGAAGCCTCCTGGTTGTTTTGTGTTTGTACAGTGCTACCACAATGGGGTCCTGGTCCGTGTCTGGGATTCCCATGTGCTTCGGCCCAGATACTTGAAAGTATTTAGGTGCCTAAGTTCCATTGATTTCAATGGGAACTAAGTGCCTCAATATCTTTGGGGCTCTGGGCCCATGGTAATAAAAATACAAATTATTATTATTATTAATAACAATAATAAACAATAGCTGTCAAAGTCAATCATTTAAACTTTTGGGAATTTCTTCCTTTGCCCCACTCCTTCAATCCCAGTGTCCCCAGCAATCTTAGCTCAGAAATGGAATGTGACTCAGGCCTTAAACTGACAGGTTGTCACTGGCAAAACCTAGAGGCTGGATGTGGCCGCAGTTTTATCACTGCCCGCCAGCTGCCTCCCGTGCCCCTGCCTCCTCCCCGATGATTCAGCAAATCTTCTTAGAGGAGAAAAACAAGCATATAAGTGAACAAATCACAATGTCAGATTACAGAGATGAGCAGGGGAAAGTGTGGCACAAAGAGGGAGATAAAGGGCGACAGAGTCATGTGGCCCAGTGACTGTCAGGACTTATGAAGACTTTCTTTGTTTTATTTTGTTTTTTGTCGAATAAAAAACACATGAAAATGCGCTAAGAACTTGCAGTGCTAATACCTTCAAATGCTGAGCTTGCTAGCAGTACAATACAATGCAGGAGCGTGGGCGGAAATGGGGCTCATGCTGCTCGTAGTTGTGCTGGTGTCAATGGGGTTACTCTCGATTTTCAAGACTGTAAGTGAGAGCAGAATTTGGTCCAATCTGTTTAATATTATAATATGATGCCCATTTTATCATGCAAGCTATTTTCAAAAGTACTTTCTGTGTTAATACTAATACAAAAATACTGGCTACCATTTTCAAAAGTCTGAGTGCCCAAGGTGAGACACACCTTAAAGGGGCTGGGTTTTCAGAAAGTGCTGAGCAGCTGTTCTTGGAAAATCAGGCACCTTTAAGATATCTCAAGTTGGGCACCGAGCATCACTACTTACTTCAGAAAATCTTGGTCAGCAACCATTTCACCTTCCATTAAAAGGCAGCCACCTCTGGAGTAGAATGTGGCAGCTGCTTAACAGTTCAAAGCAATACTCCATGACAGAAGAGAAAATGAAAAGAAAATGCAATAGTTTAGATAGAAAAAATATTACTTCCAAAACTGGAATTTGACCAGGACATAACAATTAAAGACCCCCCTACTCTTACAAGAAATGCCATGGAATCTTTAATGGCTCAGCCTTTTATAGGAAGAGATCTATATTGCCCATATTTGATGATCTAGGATTATCCTGTAGAAAATAAAGTTTCCCAGTTCATATTTAGTATTCACAAGCCACTCCTTTCCTGCAGCATGGGCCATTCCAGTGGTCCCCCTGAGGTCTGCAAAACTCCAAGATAGAGCTGTACACAAGACGGAAACACAAATGCAAAATGAAGACATAGCAGGAAAGCCAGAAAGTCAGCCTTACGCAGAATTCACAAAAGTTGCTCAAGAATTTGTGATGTCAAGTTGTGAGTATGTGTGTTTGTGTATACTGGCGGATGAAAACTGTGAACCTTGATTCTGCTCTCACACCAGTTTCACACCAACATAACTCTTCCTTATTTACACCAGTGTAAGCAAGAGGAAACCCAAGCTCTGTGTACTGGAGATGGGGTACTGCTGATCAGAACAATACCACACCTGTAGACCAGTGCATATTAGAAACCTGTTAAAGTCACACATTAGGACCTTGGAAATGTATTATTGTGGCAAGTATTCATTCTTCAACACTATAGCCTGGGTGACAGTTAATGAGATAAGAACAGGGCTGAACATTAATGTAACTGACTATTGGGAAGCTAAGTATCTCGTACAACAAAAAATAAGTCACCCATATGAGACTGCTGATCCAGCTCACAATATTTGAACTGGGTACTTCATGCAAAAAGCTTTTCACCCCCACAGCTAGCAGAGAACTGACACATCTGTACTTGCCCTATCTCAGGTTGGAGGAGCAGAAGAAATGTGGGATGGGGAGGTGGGGAAACACCAATGCTCTTTGAGTCCCTTTTACTGGCTGTCACATGAACAGCATCTTTGGTAATCTTAGATGACATACTCAGCCCTGGCATAAGTGGTTGCAGCTCCCACTGACCTGAAAGGATCAGAGTCAGGGTCAATCCACCCATGTGTTTTTCCTTCAAATGGACAGAAACCACCATGCTAATAGATAGGGAGAGCTGGCATAAGAGTGAAGGATGGAAAAGTGGGTAGGTGGCAAACATCCAAACCTAGCCACAGGGCTGCAAGTTCTTCCATGTCCCCCGGTACCTGAATCAGTGCAGATGATGAGCCTCCCTAGCAACTCTAGAGTATTTTATTCCTTTGTAAGATGTTAATTCTTTCTCAAATATTAACTTAAAAACAAGTGTCTCTGTCATGGCGAACACTGACTTCCTATTGTGCTCACCCAGGGAATTATTGACGTCTAATTCTTATTCTAAATGACCACAACACCCTGTTCGATTAACAAACCACAGTGCGGCTATCAGCTGAATTCTGTCCTAATGCGCCCCCTGCTGTAGGTCAGATGAATATCAGCAACAATTGTATGGTCCCAGGACATTAGAGAGACAAAGAGGGCGAGATAATATCTTTTATTGAACCCACTTTTGTTGGTGAGCGAGACAAGCTTTCGAGCTTACACAGAGCTCTTCTTCAGCTCTGGGAAATCTACACAGAGCGTCACAGCTAAATACGGGGTGGAACAGAATGTTTAGCATAAGTTATTAACATGTATTTCTAGGGACCATTAACCTTGAACAACTTACGCTAAACAATCTGTTCCACCCCGTATTTAGCTGTGACACTCTGTGTAGATTTCCCAGAGCTGAAGAAGAGCTCTGTGTAAGCTCGAAAGCTTGTCTCGCTCACCAACAGAAGTCGGCCCAGTAAAAGATATTACCTCATCTACCTTGCTTCTCTAATCAGCAACTATTGCAAGAACTCTTTCAATACCTAGTATGTAATAGGAAATGATGATTGTTTTATCAATTGCAATATTGCCAACTTTCACAATATTATCTTGAGTTTCACTATTATCTTGAGATAATTAGTGTACTCCTTAAGGCCCCAGCTCCCAAAAACAAGGGAGTATTTCAAATCTGAGCTTTCATTTTTTAAAAAGTCAGTTTCTAACCTTAATGGTTGCAGAGAAAAGCTTAGAAATGTGATGCTGGAATATCCTGAGAGCTCAAAACACAGAAAGTATATAAAAACAACCCCAAATTAATTATTTATTATAAATCTCATAATCTGTAAAATAATCTCATGATTTTGGGTGTCCTGATTCATGTCTTTTGACCACTTGGTATCGGCTATACTACTTCCACCCTTTACCAAGGTTCTCTGGGTGTAGCACAAAACAATTAACTACAGCTGCAACAACAAGAAAAGCAAACAATTAAAAAAAAATAAATTTAAGACGTGTAAAACAATGAAACACTAGAGATAAATTAAAATATGTGTAACTCCACTCTCTGCTGTGGAGTTATGTCTGATTTAAATCAGCCAAAACAGTAAAATAAGGCCCAATGATTCTATAAGCACTAATTTTTTAAATGATAGGTTCTATCTACCTTCGGCTTTCTCCATAATTTACATCAGCACATCCCAGAAAAAAACAGCTCTCCAGGTTCATTACCAGTACTAAAAGGAAAACAAAGGAGGACAATGTGGTACAATAAATGGGGCACTGACCTGATAGCCAGAAGACACAGGTTCTGTTCTGTCCTCTACTATGGATCTGCTGTGTGACCTGAGGGGCAAGTCACTCCATTGCTCTGTGCCTCTTTCCCCCTCCTGGGTCCTTGGGAAAGGAACTACACTTAAGGCTCACCATGTTACTCAGTGCATCGTTGGAAGGCACCCAGATACAAGAATAATAGGGATGGTATAAGAATCTGAATGGAAGAGTGGTGAATGAGCTGTAAAAAGTACAGGCTTGGGAGATGCCACACAAGGGCATGGAGGCTACAGGCTGAGGTGTGTGTGTGGGAGCCGCACGCAGGACTTGAGGCAACAGGTGAGGATTTGGGGGTGAAAGCAAAGGCGCTGTGGGAGGGAAGCTAGTTAATGGTCTCCAAGCTGCAGAGAAGTGGAAGAGGCACAAATGAAGGGGCTGGAGCAGGAGGACCCACACAAAGCGGGTGGGGAGGCGGGTGGGAGCCACACAAAGGCTGTCAGGCCTTGTTTGAGCCACAAAGCCCTTGGGAGAGGGGGCTGGGAAGCTATGGAATGTCAAGAGCCAGGCTGTTCCAGGGGGCGCTGTTCCCCCACCTCGCCCCCTTGCAGTCTGGCTGGGGGCAGGTTGTTGTGGCAGGAACCGTTCTTCCCCGGAACCTTGGTGCTGCACCGGCTGGGGGAGCGCATTGAGGGGCGGACCGGAGGGGGGGGGGTGTCGCAGAACCGGGCGGCGGAGGCGGCGCGGCGGGAGATGGCGGCCGGGGGAGGCGGGGAGCAGGGCTCGGCCGTGCTCGAGCTGCCTCGCGGCCCGCGGCTGGTATGCGTGGAGTATCCGGGCCTGGTGCGCGACGTGGGCAAGATGCTGCAGACTCTGGGGGGAGACGAGGGGGTGTCCCGGGTAAGGGGGGCCCCGGGGGGAGGGCGAGCTCGGGGTAACCAGGCTTCCTGGGTAAAGGATGCCCGGGTGGCGGGGGCTTTCCTGGCTGGTTGCAGGCCTGTTGGGGCGGGTTCCTGGGTGAGGGGTTCCCTGGGTGCGGGTCATCCGGGGTAACGTGGGGATGGAGCTAAGGGCTTCCTGGGGGAGGGGTTGTCCCAGTAAATCTCAGGGAGCGGGTGGGGGTGCGCTGCGGAGGGGGGCTGGGAACAGGGTGCTCTTGGTAAGAGTTGACTGGGTTACAGTGAGAAGGGCCTGGGATTTTTCAGAAGGTGGGAGATGTCCTGGTTAACGGGACCTCAAGGGGAAGGAGGCTGGGGGCTATCCTAGCGAAGCAGAGGGCGAAGGATAGAGGGAGATGTTGGAGATGTTAACTTCAGAGGTGGGGGGTGGGTAATGAAGGTATTTGTCGTGGATAAAGGGAGCCCTGGGAAGAGGGTCTAGAGTGCTGAGTAAGGGTGGATGATCCAGTTCAGCGCTTGCTGTGGGTGACCCCATAAGGTACGTGTTGGGATTAGAGTAGGGCTCAGGTAGGGGTATTAGATAGACTGTAATTGGAGGGCAATGCCGTAAATAAGAGTGTGAGAATCTATGGTTCTCTGGGGTAAAGAGACTTGCTCTGGCATGGTGCTCTGTGGAAAGGAGGTGATGGTCACTAAGGGAAGACAGGGATAGCGTTTTGGTTTGGAGGTGGATTGGGCAGGGGGTATGATGCAAAGGAAAATTCAGTGGTTTTTTTGGAGGGACAAATTTGATGTTGAAAAGTGCTTACACTCTTGGTAATGTAGATATATGCCGACCCTGGAAAAAGGCTCGAGTTGTACTTCCGCCCCAAGGATCCCTACTGCCATCCTGTGTGTGCCAACCGTTTCCCTACCTCCTCCATGCTGTTCAAGGTAAAGAGGAAGATCAGGAGGAAGCAGCTGGAAGCTGAAGGAGAAACCCAACAGGAAGTCAAGTTTGAAATGGAAGTTCTTGGGGTTGTCTCCACTGTTTACAAATTTCAAGGTAGTAATTTCATCGGACCATGTGTGTGGAGTAGTGACTAGCAGTTCTGGTGGGAAAAGGGCAGTGCTCCCTCTTGCTTGAGTCCAACAAACAGTGTGTTCAGAAAACCCTGCATGTCAGCCTTACAGTGCTGGTATCTAGGGACCTCAATGTGTGACCTGGATTTGATACCGTCCCCCTTCTGTACTGTGACTTAATACATTGTTCTCTCTGCTGTTGCATTAGGTTATGGTGTAATCCAAGATGTTCTATAATGGATGCACCTATGCAGGAGGAAGGGGAAAAGTAGTAGTTTCATGTATTATTGTTTTTAATCTTTAGTTGACTGCTTGGCAGATGTTTAAGATAAGGAAATAGAAAGTATTATGCTTTGAAAGTGAAAGTAGGACAAGGCTTCTAGGGTGCTTTTATGAATGCAGTGTAGGGGGACCGTGGTGCTGCTTCCCAACGTGAATTAATACCTAGCCCATTTAACTCAGCTCAGGAAACAGCATCTTCCCTGAGTGAGCTGTCTGAGGAAAGGAGAACTAGGTATTGTGCAGCATATTATTGTCTCTGATACACATTTTTATCTTGACTTTTCCTTCCTCATAGGAATGTCTGATTTCCAGTACCTGGCAATGCATTCTGGACCTGATAGCAAACAGATCTCTATGTATGACAAGGTCTTGATGCTCAAACCGGAAAAGGAGGAATTCTTCAATAGGGAATTGCCCCTCTACATCCCCCCACCTATTTTTTCACGTCTGGACACCCCTATAGACTATTTCTATCGGCCAGATGTACAACACCGGTCAGTGCCTTTTCTTGTGATGTAGTAAATAGTTACATTGTCTCTTGAATGAATAGATAATGGAAACCTTTTACTGGGCCAGCATATCACTTATAAAATCTGAATTTTCAAGTTCACTGGGAGGATATCCCTGCTTCATTACCTGAAGAAATCTCTTGTAGTATAACTGGCGTGGTTCAGTAGTAAAGGATCTTTCAAAATGGCCTATAAGAAAAATGATGGGGTTTGATGACCTTGGGGGTCATGTTGTTTGTATCAGGCAGCGATCATGACCAAAGCATAGGACGCTTTTGTTTTTTGTTTCTTTGTCCAGAGTCTATCTATGTAATTGAAATGAGAAAAAAATAGAATTAAAGTAACCAATATACCACTGAGTGTTTTTTAATGTGGAATCTGTGCTCTTTCAGAGCAGCATTTTAAAATATTTCAGTCATATGCCTCATCAGGGCAAACAGCTATAACTGTTATATGCCTTTGTTATATCTCTCTTTCTGTGTTAGCTTTGTTTGTTTCAATACAATATGGACAAAAATACTTGGAAGGTAGCACGGGCTAAATGAGGCTCTGAAAGTCAAGAGCTCTGCCACTAGCAAGTGTGTGGTCTTGGGCAAGTCACTACTTTCTGTTTCCTTATTCTTGTTCTGAACTAACTGAGATGATAATTATAGTCACCTGCACAAAATAGGTCTCTCCAGAGTGGAGATAAGGGGTTGCTTAGTTGGGGCTTGTGGCCTATTAAGTTGTTTCTGGTTTGAGTTTAGTGGACTTCCTTTGTGTTTGGGGGGAACAAGTGCCATTGTCACAGAGATTTTTTTTTAAAAAAAAGGAAGAAATGGGTAGAAAGTATACTGTGGGGAAGTAATCCTGCACTAGCCTACTGGGGATTGAACAAAGGAGCCCTGTGGAGAAAATTGCACTGTGTAAGAGAGAGCCATTAATGGGATCATGTTTTGGGAAATACAGCCTGGTGGATAGCACTGCAATCTCACCTCACTTTGCTTTCAGGCAGTCTCAAAACAAACATCAAAAATAGTGTGCCGTATCCTAGAGAATTGTGCAGTATGTAAATGTGGTTCTTACTGGAAAAGTATTAATGTGATTTCAAATCTCATTGTGGCAGAGGACTTCCAGCTTGTGGCATTCAAGGTTCTGAGAAAAAGGAAGGATAGCCTCATAGTCAAGGTTGTGGATTAAAACTCCAGAGACCTGGATTAATTTCAGTCTGTCACAGATATTCTGTGAGATCTGGGCAAATCACTTGTCTGTGTGCTTCAGTTCCCAATCTGTAAAAGGGGGATAATAGCACTTCTCTACTTCACCGATGTTTGTGAGGAAAAATACAGTATCAACTGTGAGGTGCTCTGTCACTACACTGATGAATGCTATATAAGTATCTTAGATAGGTTTTTCCCTCAGAAACATAAAGAGTTAGGATCTCACCTGCGTGTCCATTTTCCATCCCATGCATTCTCTTCCCTAAAAGCCTTCTGTCTACTTTAAACCCAAACTAAAACTATAACAAAATAAATCTTTTAGTTTTTTTTGTTTTAAATTTCCACTCTTCTCCCAGTATTGAGATGCAGCTTGAGACTATTTGGCAGCTTCTTTCTCTCTCTCCCCCTCCCTAGAAATTTTGGCAGGTGAGCTGAGAAATCCCATTTTAATAGCTGCTTTAAAGCTTTTTGTTTCATTAGGCACTCTTGGCGGGTTCCCAAGTGAAACTTTGGGTTGAAGGTCTGTTGCATCTAAACATAAGAGAAAATTTCCACTCCTAAGAGTGGGAGTTGGACACTGCATGGTAATGTGAAGTTGTATCAGTTTGGCCTTTTGGCTGGCTTCCATGTGTTTCCAGTGAGCTGGAGGTTGATGGAAAGTGGTGCAAGAGCACATGCCATGTGTTGTTGGGCTAGCATTCACTGGCACTGTTTGCTTCTGTTACTTTGTTTGTTTGTTTTGCCATAAATGAAATCTGTGATGTCTCCCACGAGAAACATCTTTATTTTTCTCACTGTTGTCCTTCATTGGGGCTAAAAAGTGCAAATAAATATAATCTGACTCCAGGATTGAATTTTTAACTGCTCCATTGCCTTATCTCCCTGTATATCCCTGTACTCTTGGTGACTGTAGCAATGGGAACATAAAGTAGGTACCCATGGAAGCTAAGCCTGCCTTTGTGGATTGAAAATTCTGATTGAGTGACTAACATGTAATGCAGAGGTCCCCAAACTATGGGGCATGCACCTGTAGGTGGGGGTGGAGGAACATTCAGAGGGGCATAGCAGGCTCATGCCAGCCCCCACTGGGGAGGGACGAGTGGGGGGGAGTACCGTCCCGCCCCCAGCTCTGCTCCTGCCCCCAGCCGTGGCTCCGCTCCTGGCCCCATCCCCAGCCTCAGTGTGGCTCCGTACCCAGCTGCAGGCCCCTGTCTGTGGCTCTGTTCCCAGCCTCGGCCCCCTTACCTCGTCCACATTCCCCCGCCCCTGAGCCGCATCACTGCTCCCGGCTCCAGGGAGGGGGCGGCGGGGCGCAGACCCTCAAAAATTTGGGGACCACTGGAGTAAGGTTTATTTCAGTTAATATCAGTACATGGAAGCTCTGTCCTAGGGGTATTGGACATCGATCATAGTTTTCTCATTGGAAGAGTGATTCTCAACTTTTTCACTCTGGACTACTCCATAAAGGAGTCTTTAATGGTGACCTAGCTTGGACTACCCAAATCCATGTTTACTTGGGACCCAAATATCTTCCGACCCTAGATCTTGAGGGGCAAAGGGCTAGTTCAGAAACCCCTTATTCTACCTAATGCAATTCCCCACCACCACTTTTTCTAAGACCAGAAAATAAACTTATTTTCCACGTGGTTCAGTGGAGGCCACTAAGTGTAAAAGAGGAGGAGGAAGAAAGTATGACTAATACTTTGCATTGCTTCTTAGGGATGGCTACAACAATCCCCAGGTGTCTTGTGAGAACCTGATCGGCCTCAGCAGGGCCCGTCGACCACACAATGCCATCTTTGTGAACTTTGATGATGATGACATCCCCACTAAGCCGCTAGAGCCTGCAGTGCAGACCTGGAAGAAAGTGTGCACCAATCCTGTGGATAAAAACGTGGAGGAAGAGCTGAGAAAGGTACAGGCCAAATCTCAGGGGAAGGGACTGGGCCAAAAGCCACCCCAGTGCACAGTGTGTGGGAGAAACTTCATCAGCTGCCTTCAGTGACTTTTTTGACTTCCCGGAAAACTGCTATCTACAAGGATTTATTTTATATATCTGTGTTTAACATTATTTACAGACCTCCACAAAGGATTCTAAAGACTGATCAAGGTGCTGTATTATAAATGTGATGGTGAATGAGACAGTGTGGTCTGATCATTAGAGCAGGGAACGGAAAGCCAGAACTCATGGGTTCTGTTTATATTTCTGCCTCTTATTTGCTTTGTAATTTTGTCAGTGTTTTATCCCTCTCTCTGTTTCTTGATTTGTAAAATGGGAATGATAACATGGATGTACCTGGTTATAATATTTAATGTTTGCCAAGTCCTTTGAAATCTTGAGGTGTAAGGTGCTATAGAAATATTAGATCCCCAGGACACTTACAATTCTCATTGCCAAGAGTTTTAGGGTTCTTCATGGTTTTATGAAAATTCTATTGGAAGCAAGAGTAAATACACTGAAGGATAGGGCATGGCTTAAACCACCAAGGAGAAGCTATAATTATCCTAAGTTACTTGAAACCTGAACAGCCAGGTGGTACATCCATTACCTTCTTCCACTTCCCCACGTATTTTAAACTTTGAGTGAATTATGTGTTCTTAAATGTGAGATATATGGGATGAAAGTTTATCAGGAGCAACTCTGTTAAAGGCAGTGGATGTCATGTGTCTGAAACCCTACCCATAGCTCTGAAAATGTATCCTTTTCATGTGGGCATATATTGTGAAACCATATCTTTCAGTTTGCCTGAGCCTACCAGCTCTCAAGCCATTCAGGAGCAGAGCCCGTCTATTGTACTGAATTTTCTGGTGTGTTTTTGTTGATGGGACAGGCCACTGCCTAGGGACTAAGCTGAGACCACTGTTCATTTCATGTGCTACCCAAGTTATTATTTGAGCCTTTCTCTTCAGAGATGAAAGGCAGGCTTGTTCCCTCGCTGTGCCAACATCCCTTAAATAAGGCTTATTTTTACTTTTCTTTCCATTGCCATCGTGCTGCACTGTAGAAATGCGGTGACAGCTTTTAGTCTGGGGCAGAGGCTGTAATAAAAAGCAGATTCCCATTAGGAAATCGAAATTGGCATTATTAACGCTTACTCTCCACTTTGTGTGTTTCTTTAGCTGTTTGAGATTCGTCCCATTTGGTCTCGGAATGCTGTAAAGGCCAATATCAGTGTCCATCCGGACAAGCTTAAACTTCTGCTACCATATTTGGCCTATTATATGGTGAGTTTCTTTGTATACCTGCTGTGCAGCTTGTTCTTATTTGAGGCAGACTTGGGGGCAAAGGGATGAGAGAACCAGCTGGATGTCTATGGACAATTCCTGGTTATCTACTGTTCAGATTCCCCTGTCTGGTACCCAAAGCTTTGCATTAAATATCCTTAAGTAGGAATTCCAACTTTTTTTGGGAGGGGTGGAGAGAGGAGGAAAATCTTGCTTCCAAATGGAACCCACGCATAGTTACCAATTAAAGCAATGAGTGATGCAGTGGCTTTGTGCTACTGTTGGTTCTGGTCTGCCTTAAAGTTATAGTAACAAACAGTCAAATTGACTGTCTGTCTGGAAATGCTAGCAGGAGCCCTCAAAAACAGTCTGCTGTGAGCTTTGGACTTCATTTCTGAAATCACAAATATCTGCAGCATGTAGCCTTCCTTTGCCCAAGGTTAGGTGTTAAATGCGTGTGTTGAAAGGGGGAAAAGAGGGAGGGAGGGAGAATCTGTAAAATAAATATTTTGGGGTAACACTGTTGCGCTCATTAAACTCTGCATCTCTGTACTGTCTCCTGTAACCACTCATACTCTGTATCTGTGCAGCTCACAGGTCCCTGGAGAAGCCTGTGGGTTCGGTATGGGTATGACCCCAGGAAACATCCCGAAGCAAAGATTTATCAAGTCCTGGACTTCAGAATTCGCTGTGGAATGAAATATGGTAAAATGGCCCAAGCAAAATAGATTCACTAAAACGCCGCCGCCCCCCCCCCCCCCCACAGCTCTTCTGTCATCTCTTTCCATTTGTTTTTAAACCCTCAGGGCCTCTTTCCTCAAGCTTTCTGTTCGCAGAAAGGTGCGGGAGAGGAGGTCGTACCGGTGATTGTTTCTGAATTTCCTTCCCTAGAATCTATGGGGACATCCGATAACCCCAAGTTAGAGGAGCAGAAGGGACTTTTATTTGGCCACTGGGCATATTCCAGGCCTAACAAAAAGCTACTCAACTTCCTTCCTTGTTATGTTCAAAACACAAATGTGTGTCAGTGGGGTATCTTGTTATCTTCCTTCCCACTCCAGGACCTGCTACAATTTCAGAAGGGGGAGACATTTAAAATGCCACCTAAGGATTCGTTTCTTTGTCATTTCTTCCACTTCCAGAAGGGACCAATTGAGTGACTGTTGCAAGGATGACTTGTCCATCTGGCCAACTAATGCTGGAGAAGCAATTTCTTTTAAAAAAATAAATAATAATAACATTTAATGCCACCAGCTGGAAAAGCACATAAGACTTGTGCAAAATGGAGGAATGTGCATTATGAACTCAAGGATGCATCTGGCTCTTATCCATCCTCATCCGCCCTACAAGAAAAATCCCATAGTGCCCTATCAGATGCTACAGACAACACAGTGAGAGTTTAAGATCTTTTAGCTCAGTGGTTCTCAAACTTTTGTACTGGTGACCCCTTTCATAGCAAGCCTGTGAATGCAACCCCCCTTATAAATTAAAAACACCTTTTTTATATATATTTAACACCAGTATAACTGCTGGAGGGAAAGTGGGGTTTGGGGTGGAGGCTAACAGCTCGCGACCCCCCCATGTGATAACCTTGCGACCCCCAGTTTGAGAACCCCTGTTTTAGCTTATGCCATTGCATGAGTTTTTGGTTTATACCATTGTAACACATCTGGGGTGTGTTGTTTTTACCAATTCGTTTGGCCTATTTAAGTTTAGTGCAGTGCTCAGCTCTGTACAAAACACCTCATTTATTGCATTTTCGTACTTCAGTTTCATACGTTCCCTGCCATAGTTTTAGATGTGTGATGTAAATTTAGGTCTCTCTTTTTTTGTGGGGGGGTTTCAATACAATAATGATAGTGCTTATTCTTCAAGGATCTCAGAGCTCTTCACAAACTACTAAATCTCTAAGTATTATCATCTCTATTTTATAGAGGGGGAAATTGAGGTCTAATGACCATGCAGTAAGTCAGTGACAGGGCACATCTTCCCACCTTGTCATATTAAATAGCTTTATTTCCCTGATTGTTCTTTCTCTCTCCATCTCACCAAAATCAACAACACAGTATTGGTTGGCTCTCCTTTCAAACCCTAGTCCAACGCCCCGTGTTATAAAAACTGGAATATTCTACAGGATGCTGATCTCTGTTCAGAAACTGTTTTCTTTCTTGGCCTCCAGGTTACGCCCCTAGCGACATGCCCGTGAAAGCAAAACGCAGCACATACAATTACAGCCTGCCCATCACTATCAAAAAACCAGGTATGCCGAACAGGCAAAGGGGTTGGAAAAAGGTGCGCAGCTTACCGTGGCTTCTTCATTTCATCTTTTCGTTGCTGCTGGTGGGTGAAGAGAACACAGTTCAACTTATTTCAGTAGATTTTTGGGGTTTCCTTTATCTCAGATCGTGATATATGTGCCCTATTAAAACCTGTGGAAGTGTTGCCCTTTGAGGCATGTCTTAAGACATGTCTGGCTGATGGAGCCAGGGGTAATAATGGGAGGTGAGCGATCAGAAATTAGAAAAGGGGTCTATTTGAATGAGGCTGTATCAGAAACACTTCCCAGTAGCTGCAGAAATGGTCTGCCTGCCAATACAACTGCCAGAAAACAGGGTAGAGGGAATGAAGTGGAGGAATGAAAAATGAATGTTTACGCTAACTTTTGCTATGCTGGCTATTTTTCTGCTGCCAACAAAGTTGAACTGAAGTAGAGAAGCAGCTAAAATACTATACTATGCCATGAAGTGCAAACTATTGTGCACTTCAGGAATCTTCTTCCTTTATGTCTTTCAGTAAGTCACACGGTCAGTGTACAGGACCTAAAACATGGGCTGGACACAGCGAGTACATCCAGTGCAAAAAAACCTGCCTCCAGCAGGTACAAACTTAAAGTAGGTATTACTCTCTCCTACCAAGAGCTCGGAGTGGTGTAATAGGAAGGGTATCTGTTATGGTTTGTCACTCTTTTGGGGGCAGTGTTGACCCAGATGTACTATGGGCATTGATACAGATTTTACTTGGAGATGCAAGTGACTAGCTAAGAAGAGCTCTCTGTAAACCTGAAAGCTTGTCTCTGTCTTCAACAGAAGTTGGTCCAGTAAAAGATATTGCCTCTCTAGCTAACCTTATGGTAGACTTATCTGGAAAGCCAGTAGTCATCCACATCACTGCAAAGTTTGCTGTTGTTTTTAATGTCTTTTCTAAGCATGGAAAGTCATACATTCAGCCCTTGCCTTGAATGAGACTTACATTGCATTTCAGGAAGCAGATTGTGGAGTGCTATGAATAGCAAACTCTTAAGCCCATTATGGTGCATTTTCAGATTGCTCTGTAGAATCCAGTAAAGCAAAAGAAATAAGGGAACAGGGTAGTCTATACTTTTGCCATTCTCCATTTTCCTGTAATGGCAATTCCTCCCCCCTTCCTCATTTTGAAGTATGGGTGATAGTGTAACTGTTAATAGGTGTGAATGGTTTTCTCCACAGAACTTTGCTGTGTTAGTTCTGATTGCTGTGGCTGGCAGGCTGCAGTGCAATTCTGCTGCATCCACAGTCTGACTTTGTCCTCTACCGCACACAGACTCACACACTCTCTCACACTCCTCTTCCTGCCAGGGAACTGAACTCTTACAGGAAATGCCTGGATCCTGAAATAGCTCTTAAGGAAGGATCTCTAATGTATGGGTGTGGAAATGATTTGGAATGCCCATTGAATCTTTGTCTTTGCCTCCTTCTAGGACTCCATCTATATCTTCCAGGAAGGAGATCTGCCTCCATATCGACAGATGTTTTATCAGCTCTGTGACTTGAATGTGGACAGGTACTGCACCCGATTAGCTGGATCTTTTGACAAAGGGAGATTTTGCAGATGATTGAGTACAAAGGCCCCCCATTTGTACCTAACCACCTATCTTTCTCCTTGACCCGGATGCTTAGGAGATTCCTAGTTTCTCAACAGACAGACTTTATTTACAGTGGAAATTCCTTCCCAGTAAAGTTGTATGAGCTAGCAAAATATACTTTCCCAACACGTGTTTTGGGCCTGATCCCAATCCATTGAAATCAGTGGGGAAACTCCTAGTGACTTCAACAGGAGTAGGTTAGGCCCTACTCCCATTGGATAAATATTTAACCTGCAGAAGGAAAAACAAATTGTCACATAATTCTGGGGAAATGCATTGTTACTTTAGTTTGGATTTTCATGTACACATGTACCCCTATAGGTTTAAAAATATACACTATAGACACTTAATGTAACCAACTAGCCATCACATTTAGAAAAGCATTTTATTTACAGTCTTATTTCCCTCTGCATTCATAAGATGCATATGTTGTTACAGAGGGATAGGGTAGACATAGTTGAGGTACGATAGGCAAGTAGAACAAAGCACAGCCAGAGAAACCTACCTGAGAAGAAAAGCATGGCATGATCTAGTGATTGAAGCACAGGCTTGGGACTCTTATTGGTTCTGCAACTGACTCATGCAATCTGAGTGAGGTACTTCATCTATCTGAGCCTCATTCTTTCCTTGTGTACATTGGAAATAACTTTCTTACTTTACAGGTGGTTAGCAAGTAGAGCTGAGCGAAATTTGGCCTTAACTTGTGGGAAATTCTGAAATTTAACAAGTGTTTTCATCTCAGTCTGGGACAAAACATTGGAATATTGAAATTTTTCACAGAACAAAATATTCTGAAAAAATTTGATTTTTTATTCTCTAAACCATTTGAACAATCGAACTGATGTGAAACAAAATGTTTTGGGTCTTTTCACCAAAATGAAATATTCCAGTTTGGATTGAATCAACCTGAAATGAAATAGTTGGTTTTGATTTTTTTTTCACAATAAAAAACTGAAAAACGTAGGCAAAATTTAAATTTTCCAATGAAAAATTTCAGTTTTGCAGAAACTGCCTTTTTTTGTAGGAAAATTCCCAACAAGCTCTACGATGGAGGTCTTATGTGTGTGACATGCTACGAGATCCTTGAGGAGGAGCACTACAAACTTTATTACTTAATCTGTTTCATGAATGCAACCCTGAATCACACTGATTTTTCTGGTTGCAGGTTCTTCCAGTGACTCTGAAAACTATAGCAGCAGAAGTTTTAACTCCTGCTAGTGCCACTCAGGCTGGACAGGTCATAGGGCAGGGACCAGATGAAGAGCAGTCCACTGACCCTCCAGGTTGGGGGTTGAGTAATAGGTCAACAGCGTAGCCTTGTAAAAAGCTGAGTTATAGAAACACAGCAGTGTGGCCGTTCGGGCAAACAGCACAAGTGATTTGAACAATGGAGCCTTGTTCGTGCCCTGTGTGGTGTTTGGCGGCATAGGAAGGTTTCAGAGTCAGATCTGGCTGCCGGAGGCTGACTCTTTTCTTGACGGCTATTTAGCTTACAGAAAATCATCCATCGGAATGATGGCATGGAGGCAGAATGCACAGAACGGGACGGGTGGTGCCTTCAGAAGACCAGTGATGATCTGAGGGATACCATGTCTCTGATGATAAAGCAGATCATCAGATCCACCAGACCCGGTAAGGATGGCTCTGGGGTTTTGAGCCTTGGAGGGTATGTTATAAAAAAATGTTTCGAGACACAGGGGGGCATGTTGTTGGGAGCAGCTGAGTCACAGTGTTGCACTTTGCAGTAGCACTGGGAACTTGTCTGTTCGTTTCCTGCTGTAGATCCCCTTCTCTTGTGGTAGGAGACTCAGTCTGCCTGGTTAGATGTAGGTGGTTAGATTCTTCACTTGCAATGTTAGCATGATGTGCAAGTTGATGTCATCAACCTGGATACCTGCAGGACACCTGCTCTTCTTAAAGCAGCACTGGTTAGGCCATTGGAAAAAGACCTAAAACTCTGTGGCACTGGGAAAATGTAACTAGATTTTGCCATTTGAAGACCAGCAAAGTGAATGGAGGCATGAGTATGAAATAGTTTGGGGGTAAGAACCTCCCAACTTTGCCTTTCCAATGTCATCGTGGCTAGGTTTTAAATGTCTTCGTTCCATGATACTCTTACTCATGTTTTTATAGTTATTCAAATTGGAGGCATCTGGATCTTTTCATTAATGTGTTTAATAGCATACTGTAATAGAGCAAGGACAGGAGAGGAAAGTCTCTTGTCGTGATCCTGGCCCAAGGAATTAGGTTAGTCTCAGTTGGAATGAGATGCACGATCACTCTAAATGCAAAACCTCCTGGCCTTGTTCTGTTAGAATTCCTGGCACAGGAAAGCTGCTTTTGTTTGATTTTTTTTTTTTATTTGGTTTTATTAAGGTGCCTGACTGTAACTATGATCTTCATTTTTACATCTTCTGGCTGGCTCTGTTAATCTTATCTGCAAACACGTCCCCGGTTTTAGTGAGGAGGGAAGTAATGTTGACATCTTTTCTTCTCTTTCTGACTAAGCTCTGTTTTCGAGTACGTCGAACACTGAAGATGGCAAAGAACAGCTGACGTACGATTCTGGAGAGGAAGAGGATGAAGAGGAGGAGGAGGACTTTAAGCCTTCTGATGGGAGCGAGAATGAAATGGAAACAGAGATCCTGGACTATGTGTGACACAGTGAGCGAGCAGGATGAGGCTGCTTGGAACTTTTGTTCCTTGAGCCCTGGGGGATATGGAATCATGACCAGGCTTTCGGGAAGATGCTAACCAAACTCATGGCTCACGGGATGTGGTGCTAGCAGTTGTGCTAAGTACTCTGAAGGTGCAGGCGCTAAAGATCACCTTTTCACAGTGCTGGGGTGACAAGCATTTGTGAAGGTGGCATTGTGGGATGCTGGCCCATCCCAGGCAACATGCATGGCCGGCATTTACTCTGGCAGTTTTTTGGTCAGAGTGGAGCTGGTTGGGATTTCACTTGCTTTGGTTCTCTTGGCCATTAGATTGTTGTTTGTTTTCCCTTCCCTCCCTGTGCTTACAAACTGCAACATCTGATCCCATCATCAAAGAGATCTATACTTCCCTTTGAGACCATATAGGTGTTCCTAGGACAGCCATTGTGAGGGTATGTTAATGTACTGTCTCCTCTTACCAGAAGTTGAGAGCCTCTTCATCCTTGCTAGCTCTGATATGTCAGAGACTTCAACAAGTGCTGAATCCAACCCAGATCAGAGGTGTTCCACTGGCCTCTTGGGCCCAAAGTGTTAACCTTTCATTAGAACCATTGCAGGGAATGTGTGAAGGTCACACCATTCTAAACCTAGTGTCTGGGTCAGTGGGAAAAACTTCAAACAAAATTAATTCTGTATCGAACAAGGTCATTGCTGATTCTTAATCAAGAGGCTCTGGAGAGTGTCATTTGGGCTGGCTTAAATCAAATGTGGAGTCTATCCAATGGGACATGTGCAGGTATCTGTAATAACTTTGCATATGCATGAGAAGCAAACAGTAATTTCTCTTGGGGAAAGTCCATCTCCCCATGAAACAGAACCCCCTGTCTATTTTTCTAATAAAACTCTTCCTTTTTCCAATAACACATTCTTTCATGGATTTCCGTGTAGATATACATAATACAGCCAATATCCCCAAAATGATTTTGAGTCAACAGAAACATTTTGGTAAACTGGACATTCATTAGGTAAGTGATTCTGATTTGAGAATTTTAACTAAGAGTTGGATTAAGAGAGTTCATCTAAACTGAGTTTTACTTGGTGGTCAGATATATAAACTGAGACAAAGATCCGGATCAGACTGATAATTCACTTGAAGTAAGGAGAAAAACCTGAATGGGATTTCTGTGTTTGTTCTTCCCTGTAAAATGCACTGATTGGGTTCACATCCTCAGTTTGATGGGTAAAGATGAGAGAGAAGTTCAGGAAGGAATTCCATACCTCGCAGTTACTGGGATGTGTTGCCTTTTGCTCTTCTGAGTGGGAATAAAATATTCTTTGTACATTGACTGCACCTTCTGCATTCGATCAGCTTGAGAAGTTGGAAAGAAAAGCAGTAGGAAGGAACTCAAATTAGAAAAGACTTCCATGGCAGTGAGTAATTCACTTCTCCATGATGATGCATGTTGTCCCTGCCAGGCATTTACTCCCACAACTTTGCAGTCATCAGCCGGCTTTTGATTCTGCTCATCGAGAGAGTGTGGGGACAGAAACACACAGCTTCAGATGCTTGGAGCCTGGGACCTCTAGCCATGAACATGCTGTTGTTTTGCTGAATTTCTGACATTCTGTCATAGAAATTAAAGATCTCTTGGGACCTGTTGAGTCTTATATTCTCCAATCCCCAACCAGTGCAAGATTGTTGCCTGGCCTATAGTACGTTTTCTAATGCATGGTTTAGCCTAACTTTAAATGTAACATACATGGGCCTTAAGTCTTTTCCCTTCCCGCATAGAACTCTTATAGACATGGAACTCATGAAACAGTTGGCTTCCAGCCCATAACAGCAACAGCTGGAGGTCTCTCATACTCTAGTGCCAGTTATCTACATTTTCAACCATGAAATGGAAGATTTGGTTGCAGCCAGGTGAATTGCAGGTGTGCGTGGTCTCTGCTGGTTCACACGGCAGCGAGAAGGGCGTTCCGCAGAGTGCGTGGACATGTGCCAGTTTCTCTGCACTCCTATTCCGTATATATAGGCATACGTGCTGGGACAGGCTTGTCTAGCACGCATCATGTGTCATTGGGAGGTTCTGTGCCTTGCCCTAGCCTGCTACCTTGGAGTAGCAAGGGCTACAACAGTAAGTATGAGGTAGTTCATTGATGCATAACCATCAGTGTAAAGGTAAATTGTGTTAGAGTGAAAACAGGCTGCCTGGGTAGAAGAAAAATGTGCTTTTAAGGTTTTGTATGCCATTAGCTAGATGAGAAAACAGATGTAGCTATTTTGGATAGTTACCTAAGACTTCCATTAAAGGAGAAAGGGGAAAAAGGGGGCTGTGTCCCCTTGCTATTTTATAGTATATAAAGGGCTCCAACCCATTTTTTCCTTTCCTTTGCAGTTCTCCTTTAATGTATAGCTCGTTGCCTACTACCTCGCTGATATAAACTATCGTCTGCAGCACTCCACTTTCCGGTTTTTCTTTCTTCCTCTTCATTTTTCTGAGTAAGAAAAGGAATCTATTAAGTGCGGAAACCTTGTTGGTACTGCAATATGAAGATTGCAAATCTGAATGCACACCTATTTGGGAAATACTCATTTTAACATTCCAATGGAAACTTTACACCTGTTTTATACAGAGTTCTACGTTTAGCTATTGAAAATACTATTAAGGGGTATGTGTGGGTGATTCATTGTTGCCATTAGAACCTTAATGTTTGCACTTCCTGATTCATGGATTTTGCATTTTTTTTCCCTTTTGACCAGGATTTAAAGAACAGAAACAACTTTATCTGTGACGCTATAGTATTGTTCAATACTGATTTACGCAACTCAGTATCTTTTAAATGTTGCCACTTTAGAGATACCTAAAATATACCTGGAGCACTGTGGAGTTAATCAATAGTTGCAGGCAACAATATAACGAAACAAACTGTTTTTATTTGCAATGTACTTTAAAATATATATTCTCAAACATACCATTGACCCTGCATGCATCCAAAACTCACTGAAATTAGTGGGAATTTTGGGCATGCCAGGAATTTAGGTTCAGGCACAATTTAACTCTTCCAGAGTGGTTTGTTTTTAAATATCATCTGTTTTAATTTTGTATTTAACTTTGCAACCGATTTTTTTTATAAAACAAACTGAATCTCTTTCCCACCAATTGCCTTAATACATCAGTAGCTGAACAGACCTTAAGTCAACTTTCCAGCACAGTGAACCACTTAGATACAGATGAGATGAAATGTGGAAAGTTCCAACCCAAACAGAGCATTTTTGAGAAAAATTTGATCAAGTACACAGAAAGGGCTGGTTACCATGGTATCTGAGTAGAAGCATACCTTGTGTGATATATCTAGAATCAAATACAAGCAAAATAAGTTTTAACTTATTCTTCGATATTATGCATTAATTTGGGATAAATTTTCTGTTCTCTCTACTCCTTTGTACTGTTTTGTGAATTCGGGAAAGCGACGGAACTGCAAGGCAGCCTTCAGAGTAGCTGCATAAGGGATATTCCACATCCTGTGTGTGGCAGAGCCCTGTCTTATGGTCTTTCCACAGAGTCTGAATGGGCATGTCAGGAAGGGACGTGAGGGACAGGGAAGCAGTTTTACAAACTGTATTGATCCACCAGCCAAAACACTTGTGTACTGGTGGGCTGTGGTTAAGTAGGAAAGCAAAGTAGCAAGGGGCTGGTTTTTTTAACTTTGCATAAAGTAAATAATGGAAATGGGCAATTCTAGCTACTGAGTGCAGGCAGCTAACGTGTACCCAGAGTGTTTGAATGGGGCTGGCCTATGTTTCTCTTGCCAATGCTCATCTTCGCCTTCCTGGTATCTGGGTAGCTTTCATCCAATGAAACGAGAGCCACCCAGCCTTCTCCCTGCTGTGTCTCCCTGAGCATGCTCAAACTTGTTTGAGCAGCTCCTGCCTCCTCAGTAATGTTGAAGGGTAGGATTTATTCTTCTGTACAGCTCCTGGTCCAATATTAGGGAGCCCATTGTGATAATTTTTGGCAGCAGGTGGTGGCAAACGTTTACCTTTTGCATATCATCTGTTATATCTTGACTGTAAGATTCTCTGCAAAGTAATTTAAGGTCCAGTTCTGTTCGTTATGAGTTAATTTCGCTGCTTCTGTAGTCCTTGAAATGGCCAGTTGGAGTAAGTCTGATACTTAGGCTCCATTGAGAATCCCAGTGTGTTGATATTCAAGGGGATCTGGGTGCCTGACTCCTTAAGCTTCATTAAAAATCCCAACCCTTGTGTTGCATGGGCTGGTATCTTCAGTATTGCATAAAACAACATTTAGTTCAAAACTTTCTTGCTGGAACTCCCTTTGACTTCATGTCACTCCTTTGCTGTATCTCAACATCCCCATCTGTAAAATGCAGTCAGGATTTATCACCATCTAATATTTGTAAAACGCTTAGAAATGCCTGCTGGATAAAATCCTGAACACAAGTGCAAGTTATTCATTAACAGAGTGTGGTGGTCATTAATTTTATAAAGAGTCTTCAGAGGATGCTATTTCAGTTGAAGTCTGGTTAGGAACACCACTACTGTGGAAACATACTGTTTTCATAGCGAATGCATCTTAGGGCTGAATGATTGGGGAGATTTGTGTTCCTGCTGTGAATTCTGCCTATCTGCATTCACGGGAAGATGTTTGCTGTCCCCTCTCTCCTCTTGGCATGTGTTTAGTTGGGTGTAGTGTACACTGAAGGAGGTTTTGTTGAGGGCATCAGTGAAAAACTGGGTCTCTTTGGTGACTACGTCGATATCTTCAAAGGAATCCCTTTTGCTGCTCCTCCAAAGAGTTTTGAAGACCCCCAACAACATCCTGGCTGGGATGGTAAGACACACATTTAGAATATCTTTTGTTTTCTGCCCTCATCCCCAGAACATTTTAATTCTCATACCATTTTGGAAGCCTGGTTTGTTTCCCCAATACTGCATTAGCCATCTTGTTGAGTATGACAGAGGCCTCCTCTGCGAGGGGCTCTAGCTTTCATACCCCTGCTGGTCAAGGGTGGCTACCAATGATTTTATTTGGGGATATATTTTGCTCCACCCTCATGAACGTCATAAAGTTCTGTTCCCCTTTTCTGTCATTGCCCTTCTCTGTGGCATACCTTGCCTCAGCGGTAACATACTGCACTTTCATTCAGGTGATCAGCTGGGTATGTTGCTTTCATTCACTAAGTGAATGTCACTAAGACGTTGCCCGGGCTGTTAGAAAGGCTGATGATTGTAGACAGGAACTTTGCGTGGAAGTGCAGGGACAGAGCTAGGAACCTGCAGATTCTGTGGCCACAATTCCCGAGGTTCCCGCAAGCTTAAAGTCGTTGTAGCTTCTGCAGTCTCGTGGGTATGAGGTGGCCAGTCAGAAAGGGGCTGTCTCATCACAGCTATTTTGCTAGTTGGAAACAACGCCGTGGCGGTGAGTGAGGGCCGGGAATGGGACCTGAGTCACAGGCCTGCAGGATGGAACCGAGGGTTCTAAAGTGGGATGTTGTTTTCTCTCTCCTTGGAGGTACTTTGAAGGCCAAGGAGTACAAAAACCGTTGTCTGCAGGTCACGCTCACCCAAACCAGTACTCGTGGGAGAGAGGACTGTCTTTATCTGAACATCTGGATCCCTCAAGACAGGAAAGGAGGTACAGGCATGATGGTAACACTAGGTGATTAGGGAGAAGGTTCTCTGCAGGCCTGAGCAGCTCTGTGTTTGGCTGCCCATCCCTGACAGACTCCCTTGGGGCTGTCAGTCTGCAGTCATGTATTCTCCCCAACTCCATGGGCAGTAGTGGGCTCCTCGGGTTATGGCAGCTACAGCCCCCACTCCCGTTATGGTGAGTTCTCTTGCAAAGCACTGTGTTTCTGTGGACATGACCCTCCCTGCAGGCTCTGGGAGGATAGACGGTGATACTGGAGACAACACTGAACCTGTTTCCATGGAGAGCTTGTGCTTCTCTTGGCGAGTAGAGATTGGAGTTCCATGCTGGGTGTCTCTTCTGCACTGTATTGCTGCCCCGGGCTCCTTAAGCCCTGATAGAGCAAAGTAGCTGAGTCCTAAGTCCATTGTCATGATGAATCATCTGCCTGTGTCTGTGGCCAGGTGGACCTGGAGTCAGATGTTTGTATATTCACACAAGAGATGGGCTTATGCCTGAGTGAGGCAGTACTTGCTGATGAATGGGCCCAACAGGTGGTATCCTGCCTACGTGGCATCAAGGGACTTGGTTTCATTTGGACAAGGAAGGGCTTTCGTCTGACTCTGTGTGGTCTGTCCCTCCCCGCAGTGTCCACAAATCTGCCGGTGATGATATGGATATATGGAGGCGGATTCCTCGTGGGAGGTGGGCAGGGTGCTAACTTCCTCAATAACTACCTCTACGACGGCCAGGAGATCGCAGTGCGAGGAAACGTCATCGTGGTGACCTTCAACTACCGAGTGGGACCGCTGGGGTTCCTCAGCACGGGGGATGCCAGTATTCCAGGTATGGCAGCTATTTCACTTTGCTCCAGAGACCTCCAGTCTGCCCCCACACCTCCGCACACGCTGGGGTATCTCCTGCCACCACACTCCCCTCACACAACATACTGAGCTGTCTCATGTTATGTCCCCCTCTCTCACACACGCACGGCGGGGTGCCACCTTCACTCTGTATGGGGGAGTGTGGCAGAAGAGATCTCTCTCACAGGATGAGAGGGCCCACGTTTATACTTGGAGCAGAGGCTGCAAGTGGATTGGGTATTTGAGGCACAGCTGGCGTTGGTTAGATGGGTTGGGTACCCACCCAGCACATCTTGTCTCTCCTCTCTGACCAGATGGTTAGCAGAGTTAAGATACTGCAGTGATTTCTGTGATAGCTGGGGATAACGTCCAGCAGCACGAGATCTTGGTTTCTTTTCAGCATGTGGCACGAGGAGAACATGGGTGTTGAGAGGGAAAAAGCCCTTGTTTGAACGCACAGCTTCACAAAACATATAGACATGAACGCAGGAGCCAGGAACTCCTGAGTTCTAACCCCAGCTCTGATACTGAGTGGAGCTGGGGGCACTGGGCAGGGTGGGCTTTGAGCCTCACTGCTTCAACTCTCCTTCTTGAAATGTAAATGCCTTCCCTTGGCCAGGTAACTACGGGCTAAAGGACCAGCACATGGCCATTGCATGGGTGAAGAGAAACATCAAGGCCTTCGGGGGCGACCCAGAAAACATCACCATCTTCGGGGAGTCAGCTGGTGCCGCCAGTGTCTCATTACAGGTGTGTGATTGCCGCTGGGCCATCATGGGGTTCCTTTTCCCCTCAGTTTTGTGAAGGGTCAAAACTGCCCCATCACAGTTGCTGGTCTTTTCTCACTGCAGGTGCTGTCCCGGGAGTAGGTCCAGCCACAGTGGGTTAATTAACATCCCGTTTTGAGCAGCCCACCCTGATAGAGAAAGTAATTGTTTTCCTCACAGCTGCTCTCTCAGCTTTGATTTAGAAATGTCCTTTCTAAACCTTCCAGATCTGGAGGGTACTGCTTTCCCAAGTGATGATCCACCTTAGGGTTCCCCTAATGTAACAGCATCTCTTTATCTTCAGCCCCAGTTCTGTTCTCCTATAGGGGTTCTTGTACTGCCCTGCTGGCTCTATAGCTGAGCACCTCAGCTGCCTGGTGGTTTAGAAGATTGAGTCCCTGGATTCCTGAGACACTGTAATTGAGACTTGAAAAGAGCTAATGACTTTTGAGTCCCACGTAAAGCCTGGATGGGAGCTGGAGCTCTCTGCCATGGCCATGCCAGAATACGGAAGGATCTTTTCAGGACTTGATACCAAATAACCTTCTTATTTCTCTTCCATGTTGCAGACACTATCTCCGTACAACAAGGGGCTGATCAAACGAGGCATCAGCCAAAGCGGAGTTGGCCTGTGCCCCTGGGCTATCCAGGAGAACCCTCTCTTCTGGGCTACCAAGGTAAAGTGGACTCCAGAAGTAGGGCAGTGTCCTGAGGCAAGAGTTTCCTAGGGTCTTTGTCAGATTTGAGCCTGGGAGAAGCTGCACGGTAGTTACAGCTCCAGGAGGACAAATGGTGCTCCAGTTGTCCAAGGCCTTTGGATTCAGAGACGCACTGATACTCCCAAGCTGAGGCCAGCTGTCCTGGCCAGACTTCCTGCAGTTAAAGGTCTGTCTTGCATGTGAAAAACTGAGGGTGATTTAATAAGCAGGAGCAGAAGCAAAACCAAAAGTGTTCAGAGCAGGACAATACTCCATAGAGATGGAGACTTGCAAACAAAATCCTCTAGGATTAAAAAGAAACTCCCCCTTTCCCAATGGGTATTAGTTCAGTGCTAATTCCTGGCTGGTTGTGCCAACAATGGCTAGGAGTGTAACTACAAGGTAGTTTCTCTCATTCATGTTCCAAAGGTGGCAGAGAAGGTGGGCTGCCCTACGGACAACACCACGGCCATGGGCAACTGCCTCCGGGTCACCGACCCCCAGGCTGTGACGCTGGCCTATCACCTGCCGCTAGTCAACCTGCCATGTGAGTCAGTGGGTGCTACCAGGATGGGAATCAGGGCACTGTGTGTTGCGTGCCCACAGAGCCCAGTCAATGAGCAGATGGGACATTATGTTGATCATTCGATAAGGGAAGATGTCAGCCCCCAGCTCAATAAAGTACATTTTGTACTGACTGGGATTGATCATGCTGGAAAAGATGCTGCTCTCTTTAGCACAGTGGAGCTGCACTACCGAGGTAGCCATGGCATGGCTTAACACAACCTCTGTGTCCCTTGGAGACAGCTGTACTGGCCAGTACTGTACCACACTTTATATTCTGTGAAAGCAGAGAGCAGAATTCAGGAGCAATGCTCAAAAATTGCCACTGCCCTGCAATTTTCAGTTGGGCCACTAGGTGGGGCATATGAGCCAGCAAGACCCACTCCCAGTACAGCTGGTAGGGAAGTGTTGTTTGCCAATTCAGTGAATACAGGACTAGCTTTTCACAAGAATGGTTGCCCTGCAGCCCCATGTCTGAATCCTCTGCTGCTGGCAGCAGGTGAACAGGGCTGGAACGAACGGAGGAGCTTTCGCTCAGGAGCAAGCCCCACTCTTCTGTAGCCTTGGGTGGGCGAGTTAGCTGACTTTGACACTGGTCTGACACAGATGTCTGCTGTTTTGCGCCCTCCTGCCACCTTAATGCAGTGTCTGTGATATCTGGCTAAAGCCTGTCTTGCACTATATACTGTATATACCCTGAAGCTCCCTGTGCAAGGCAGCCATAGGGTGTGCTAGGTGAGAGGTCTATAGTATATAGGTATATGCTCACCTTCCACTATGTAACGGGGGAAATTCTGGCCCCTCTGAAGTCAGTGGCAAGACTCCCATTGATGCCAGTGCAGCCAGGATATCACCCAGAAGCTCCCTGTGTAAAGCAGCTGTCGGCCATGGCACGAGGGCTGTTGGCTCCTCTCACAGATGTATAGTGGATTTCTGTTTCTGTTCCCTCCTGCAGATCCTCTAGTCCATTACCTCTCTTTCATTCCTGTGGTTGATGGAGATTTCCTCCCAGACCGGCCAGAGAATCTCTTCGCTAACGCTGCAGACATTGACTACATTGCGGGCATAAACAACATGGACGGGCACTTCTTCGCTGGCTTTGACATGCCTGCTATCAACCGCCCGCTTGTGAAGATCACAGCGTAAGTTCCATAGAAAGGAAAAGCAAGTTGGGCTTTTGTCGAGAAGGGGACAACCAATGAGTAGAGCACCTGAGAACTGGCAATGCAGTGATTGGCTTGGGCGCCCTGTCAATAACACCACCACTCCCATAGATCAGGGCTTCTCAAACTGGGGGTTGTAAGGTTATTACTTGGAGGGGTTGTGAGCTGTCAGCCTCCACTCCAAATCCTGCTTTATCGCCACAATTTATAATAGTGTTAAATATAAAAGTGTTTTTAATATAAAGGGGGGTCGCACTCATAGGCTTACTGTGTGAAAGGGGTCACCTATACAAAAGGTTGAGAACCGCTGCAGATCAGGCCTGGGCCAAAATAGCACCTGTTTAGAGCCAGCTTTGCTCCTGCGGCATATGAATGCAATGGCAGGGCAGAGAACAGTTTCCAAGAGCCAGCCTGGATCTTTGCCTCTTGTATCGTTTAGCCAGGGGCTTAGAAAGGAGAACTCTTCCTTTTTTCCTCCAGCTTTCAAACTACTTTGTGGCTTCTCTCCCCCCCCATCTGGGTGGGGGCTTTTGGGTCCCTCACCTGTCAGACATCCTGCGTTCCAGAAAGCAAAAGTTTCTTGGCTTCACAAGTAGCGTGTAAAGAACAAGGCTGACTCAGTGGGCAACAGTTGTACCAAGTCACTGGGCATAAGGACCTCTATAGAACAGTATTCTAGAGGGCTCCAAATCCCCCTGGCTCCTTCCTGCTCTTTGGGAAGGGAAAAGGGATAGAAAATTGAGATGCTGAATCCCTCGGAGCCAGGAACTGAACCCAGGCAGGGCTGGAAGTGAAAGTCACATTCACCAGCTACACCAAGCTTAGCTTCCAGCTGTCTTCCCAGGCTGCAAGCCTTGCCAAAGGTTGAGCTACCAGTTGTGAGTCACAGGATGATGGTAACCTGCAGTCACCCTTGAGCTGGATTTACACTAGCAGCCTACTGCCTGAAGGTATCTCATCTATAGCACCAAGATCTATTGCTTTGAGCAGTGAGCTCAGAACCAGGACCTAGTTAAGATGTTTTGTGTCTTTTCAGAGATGAGGTCTACAACCTGGTGCAGGGGCTGACTCTAAAGAAGGGGGTGCAGGCCGCAAATGCCACATTCTCCCTATACACCCAGTTGTGGAATGACAAACCTGACCAGGAGGTCATGAAAAGGACAGTGGTGGACCTGGAGACAGACTACCTCTTCCTGAGCCCCACGCAGCAGGCACTTGCTCTGCATAATGCGAACGCTAGGTGAGTCCGAGAGGGTTATGGTGGGCCCAGAGGCAGAGTCTGTGATTCAGCTACTTTACTCATGGTTTAAATCAGCGAGCTGGAAACAGTCACTGGAATCTTGTTTTGCTCTTTATTTTCCTAAAGAAAGGTTGATTCTCATTGCTTGGTAGCCACTCAAACTTGTTTAATTGTAGTAAATTAAGTGTAAAGGTTCTCTTGCTACCCAGGAAGTTACACCATAGCTCGAAGCAATAGTTTAGCTTAAATTTTACTTAGAAAATGGTTACCCATGCATTTCTTAATCTACTAGATGAATATTTTTACTTGTGTCAAGCTGCATTTGGATGGAAACTGAAATTTTATTAAATGCACAGAACCAGGATTTTAAAATAAGCTACTGTAAATAACATGGTTTGTATTAAAGTATCAACTGTAGTTAGTGAATTGAACTGATTATTTCTGGTCACTGTTGTCTTTCAAAAGTTTAGATCTCATTTTTAGTCATATGGGAAAACAAGCATTCCTGCTTTTGCAACTCCCAGTCAGTTTCTCAACTTTGAGTTAGTCATTGGGCTGTGCCAGCTGAATAAACTGACATGAAAAAATAAATTCTTTCTGCACATGCAGAAGAGGCTACTGCTGTCAAAAACTGGATTAGCCCCGCAACTCTGGTTCTAGGGGCTCAGCCAGTGACTTGATTACCTTTAACACTTTGGGAGCAAATATATACTGCTTAATATTTTTTATTTAAATGATTAATAGGTTATAGTAAATTTAAGCCTTAATAATGTATCTTCATTCCAAATTAGTTTTTTTCTATTTAAAAATAAACCTACATTTTAAAAATCATTGATTTTTATCTACCCTAGGAGTAGGTTGGTGACTCAGTTCAGCCACGAATGTGTCTTCGTGGGGTCAAATTTGGTTTCGTTTGTAAAAATGAACTTTTACGCACAGGGCCCAGAAAACATTTAAAGATTCCCATGGAAACAGGTTTTATTAAAAAAAAAAAATTGTACGGCTCAAGTCAAGGTGGCCAAGGTAAAATGGAAGGGCAAGTATTTGTAATAGGATTTTAACCTGACAGTGCATGGATCTTGCAAGACCAAACCTCTTCCAGTGCCAATATTGTCTGACTTCGTGCATAGGGAGTAATGGTGGTGCAGATCCTCTTCACTTGCTGAGAATCTATTTTGGTTTGTGTAGGAATGCCAAGACTTACTCCTATGTGTTCTCCCAGCCTTCTCGAATGCCTGTGTACCCCAGCTGGGTAGGGGCAGACCATGCAGATGACCTTCAATATGTCTTTGGGAAGCCCTTCAGCACCCCACTGGGTTACTGGCCTAAGCACAGGACCGTCTCAAAGGCCTTGATAGCTTATTGGACCAACTTTGCCAGAACCGGGTAAGGAACTCAGCCTGTGTGGGGCAATGCCCTGCTAGTTGCACAGCTTGATGCAAAATTCCAGTGAGCAATCTTCCCACAGCGGGGGGGAATCTGTCACACCTGCAGCACCCACCCACATGTAGGTGGCCACTAGGTCCCCCTGCTATAGGGGAATGGCAAACACACTGAACTGGGATCTTGAGTTGAACGTGATGGTGAGGTAGTGGTGTTCCAGTGTAAACCTGGGTGTGCACCGTGGCAGTTCACTGTACTAACATACACAACATTTCTCTGCCCAGCAGCCCCATGACAGCTAACCCCAAGGTTTAGGTCTAGCTCCTCAAAAGGTGTGCAGGCAAATGCTTCCCTCTCCCAGGTTTATAGGCCATTAGAAAGGCTGACCTGTGAGCCCCTTGGCAGCTTTGCATTTAATACCAGCTGTTTCGTCTGCTTTTTCAGTGACCCCAACGAAGGGACGTCTACTGTACCCATTAGGTGGATACCCTACACTCAGGAGGAGAGCTTCTACCTCGAAATCAACAGCGACATCAACTATGATTCGGTGAAGCAAGGTCTGAGAGCCTCCTACGTGCAGTTCTGGAATACGACCTACCAGAGCCTGCCCGACCTTTCTTTACCTTTCCTGGATTAGAGCCAGGCCAGCACACCAATTCTGTAAAAAAAACTACTCCTCCTCGCCAAATTCTGATTAAATGCTTGTTTCTGGCTGCACCTCCTGGCCTCTTCCGGTCTATTTACTACAACAGAATTTTCCCTAAGAACATTCAGAGCTGGTGGGAGAAGGGGTGACATCAAATTTAGTGGGCAGTTTTGTTCTGTGAAAAATATACCTGGTGGCACCTGTTGCATGGAGCCATTCATCAAACCTGCATCATCATCTTGGCCTAGTAAATTGCTCTTCATGTAAAGGTCAAACCTTGCACAGAGAGACTTTAAAGGAGTTGCTTGAAATGGGGGTCTTTCATAAAGCTGTCACTGACTGACAATCCTCGGCAACAGAAGAGCCCTGTTTAGAAAGCTGGCTGCTTTCTCCTGCACTACACCAGATGAGATCAGTTCACTAATGCTACTTGGCCCTAAGCCTTCATGCAGGCATGGTGCTAACCCTACTAAAATCTCTACCATATTAACTAGATATTTAGCCCTGTTTTACAGATGGGGAACTGACTTACCCCAGAATGGGTAGAGCTACGACCAGCTGTCAGGTCCTGACCCTCCTCCTTTGCTCTCGCTGTGGGATTCAGTGGCCTAATGCAATGCTACTTCAGTGCTGGAAACCTGGGGTCCAGTCTGTTTAGGTGAGAAGTAGATAGTTTGCTGACATCAATCCAGCAGGGCCATCTCTGCTCCCATCTGAAAGAGCAGACCTGCTAGTAATAGAAAAAACACAGTGATTCAAATCCTGTCAATTGCCTCAGGGCCTCACTCTTTTCCTAGCAATAAAATGTCACTCACTCGAGCAATCCCTGCAGGCATCAGTCCCTCCCTGCTCCTCTTTTGGCTGGTGAGAAGCCCAGGGCTTCGCAGGAACAGCACCAGCCTTTGTCCTTTCCTCATTTTTGTGGTACGCCAGCACCTGAGGACAAACTGCATCCAGCCTCCTGGCTGTGACATTTGCACATTGGTATTTTATTGCAAAGACTAATTACATTGCTGTGTACATGTCACACCGCTCAGTGTGCTCCTTCATTGAAGTTGTGTTACAAAATACATACATATAATACATCCAGCTTCAGTGATCACATACACATGGGGCGAGCTGAGCCCACCTGGAAAGACAGGGAAGTTGACCCTGCCCTGCCTTTAATTTCAGGAGTGGGCACAGGTGTTCAGGCACAGAGCAGTACAAAAGCTGAGCAGGCAGCTGTCCAGTGGAGAGGGCAGTGGGGGTGGGGTCAGTTTGTGAGTGTGTGGGATGTAGGGGTGTTCACATTCTCATAGGGAGTTAAGGGAATATTTCACAGTGACAGTTCACCCTGTAGGATCCTCTGGAGCCAGGGCGCCCCCACAAGACAGTAGCATTTAGGCACTTTCTGCCACAGCGTAGTGTAGGGTAAGGGAATGCCCTAGGCTTGCAGGCTGGCCATGCTGGCTGATCTGCAGAGAGTCCTTGCATGAAGATGATCTCTTCCTCCCAGCCTCCCCTGATACTACAATACTCCTCAGGTAAGGAGGGGACAGGTTCAGCTGCCTGGCGGAAGCTGGAGGGGTTTGGTTTGCAGCACAGCCGGGGAGTCGCTCATTCAGCCTCCAGCGGAGGAGGTCCAGCTTGTTGAGGCTGTGCCTGGCAAAGGGGCCACTGAGACGCTGTAGGCAGGCCATGGAGAGAGGAGAGGCTCCTGCTTCAAGGAGGCCATGGCTCCCTTCATGTGCAGGAGCTGGGGGGTGGGGGAGGGAAGGAGAGGAGAGAGGGTATTACCTGAAGCTTAGGCCCATGCAGATGCATGAACAAATGCCCTTTACAAAGTGCCCAGGCCAGACCCCAAAGCAGCAACACTCCAGAGTGACAGGCCCAAGGCCCTGCTAGGAGTTACCACCCAACCCAGAAGCAGCTGCTAGAGACAGAAGTGGGGTGGAAGAGAGCAGGCAGGTCCCGGGAAAGGTCAGCATGCGCTGGATACAGTCATGCTGGGATAAGAGCTTCCCTCCCCATGCTCCCCGCAGCTTGACGCTACCTCTACATACCTGTGTCTAGCTTTCCTCCCTGCATGGCCCAAGTCACAGCACAGATGAGACATGCAGGTCAGGTGGCAACTTCCAACAGGGTCCTACAGACCTGGCTCCTAAAAGACAGCTCCCAGGGACTAGCACTCCTACAGGCTTGTTCAGGAAAGGTCCTGTCTGCTCCCAGAGCTGGCAGGCTCACCAGCATTGCTACAATGGGCAGGGGCATGGGCATAAACAGGAAAGGGCTTGAGGAGCTCCAGGAACAAAGAGCCCCCCCACTGTGAGTGTTTTGTTCAGTGATTTAAAAAACTGGGCTTTTTCTCTCCCCTGCTGAAGCAATTCCCTGTTAGTGATAAAGAAACAAAGGGGATGTGGAAAAGTCTCCACTCCTGCACACAACAGAAGGCAGCCATTACAAAGATGGCTCCCAGCAACTTTAAAGACAAGCGGAGGGCGGGGAGGGTTAGTAAAAATGTACACATTTGACGGTCCTATTTACAACCAATAAATATTGAAAAAGATTCAGTAAACATCAGGGGTTTGTTTTTACAAAAGTTTGCTCACACCCCTCCTCCATTTCATTGTCAAATGTTTAAAAAAGTCTTTTTAAAGCCCAATGTAAGTGGCACTTTCTAGGGGCTGGGTGGATGGAGCCCAGGGCTGTTAGCCCCACCTGGCTGCTCCTCTCCCACCCAACCAAAAAGAAAGTCTCTATTTACAGACACTTGTACAGAAGTTGGCTCCGCTCCTCCTGGCTCAGATGGCAGTTCCGGCTGGGTGTTTTTTGCCGACGAAGAGACACTGGCATTTGATCTTTGGTGCAGGTTTGAAAGTAATAGAGCACTGGAGGGACACGGGAGTCCAACCCAGAGGATCAGTAGAAAGAAAAAGCAGCCTTGCAGAGCTGAGTCATCAAAGCCACCGGCCAGGTCATCACACCAAGGATGCCCCACCGATCCTGTGGAACAGCAGCTGCGTGGTTTTCAGTTTCGTGTCCCTAGGGGAATGGTCCAGAGGCAAAGTGCAGCTCCCCAGGGGCAGGTGGGCGATGCAAAATGGTCATGCTGCCAGTTTACCCCAGAAGGGGAACGAGGGACCTGGAGGGAAAGCAGCTTCAGGGCCCAACTCAGCACAGGAGGGGATACACCCCGTTGGAGAGGGAGAGCTCAGCTCTTTCGCTCCAGGGAGTCCGCTAAAACTCCCTGCATGTGGCCCCCCCTGCAGGTAGGTGAAGGGGGCCCTTGGCAAGTAGTCCTCTCCTCCGCTCTTTGACAGAAGGCACCTAAGGCAGAGAGGCAGGGCCCAGCTCTGGGCGACCCGACGGCCACAGCAGTGTCACACATTGGAAGGAGTTAAAAACCCAGCCTGCGTGTAGGAGAGCGCCCGGCTCGGAACGCAGGGTTCCACCGAGAGGCCACAGCCACACCCGCCCATGCAGCTCCAGGAGAGTGATACCCTTCCTCGCGGGTCAGGCTGGCTCACCTCACCCAGGCCGGGTGGTGTAAAGATAGACCAGCAGCCAGGCCCAGAGCAGGCTGCCCTCGAAGCCCAGTCAGCGAGGGGTGCAGCCCAGCCATGGCTAGAAGATGCCCTTGGCAATCTTCAGGCCCTTCTGCTTCATCCTGGGCAGGGTGGAGCTGGAGCCGTGCTTGATCTTCACGCCCTTGGAGAAGCCCCTCTTCTTTAGCACAAAGTCGTAGTTGGCAGCAGAGTTCATGGCGTAGAAGACGTTGGCGTTGTCAGGGATCTTCAGCTCTGCAAGGAGAGTTCAGTTAAGTCACCCACGGGCTCCGGCTGCCTTCACGGAAGGGGAAGGAGCACGTAGCCAGGAGCCAAGGTAGAGCAAGGCTGGGACTGCACAGGGTGAGCCCCTGGGTCCTAGCCCCACCTCTGCCGCTGACTCACATTTAACTTTGGCCAAGTGCTGCAGCCTTGGCAGGACGGAGATGGTGCTCACCTCCCTGACAGACAGGAGAGCGGCATGGGGCTGCCTCAGCCACTGGGAGGATCACAGGGAATCTCTCTGGCTCCAGAGCATCTGGGAGGGAGGGCCCATTTTACAGGTGGGGGAACTGAGGCCCACAGACTACACAACTTGCCCAAGGTCTAACAAGAAGTCTGTGGTGGAGAGGGAACAGGATCTGGGTCTCCAGCAGCCCAGGCTGGTACCCTAAGCGCCGGGCCATCCTTTCTTTTACGACTCTAGGGGAATGTTCTCCCCAGAAAGTGATGGCAGAAGCAGCTCCAGTAGCTCCTTCCCTGGGGGGCACATCCCCTCTAAGGAGTTGTGGACAGCTCCATCTAAGGTTCTGCCTACACAGCAGCTGCCAGATGTACACAGGCTAGTTCTACTCAGGCTACTGTGCTGAAATAGCATAGCCCCAGCAGCTGGGGTTAGCTACCCAACTACAACCCTACGGGAGAGCTATGGTCTGTCCTTGGGTCACCAGCCCAAGCCCCTGGCTGCGCAGCTGCAGCCCCGGCTGCTGTTTTCATAGATCCCAAGCTCAGAAGAGACTGTTGTGACCATCTAATCTGATCTCCTGTAGAGCACAGACCTTCCCTAAAATAATTCCCAGGGCAGATCTTTCAGAAACATCCACTCTTGTTCTGAAAATTGTTCGTGCTGGAGAATCCACCTGACCCCGGGTAAATTGTTCCAATGGTTCATTTTTCTCCCCGTTAAAAGTTTAGGCCTTATTTTAGGGTACTAGCACATGTAATTCCTAGCTCAGCGAGACATACACCTCCCAGCTTCTGTGTAGACATACCCCAGTGTAACATGGGCAGCTCAGGCTACGAGGGACACCAGAAGGCCCTAGGAAGGGGGGACCGTGTCAGACAAAACATGTGTCAGACCCAAAACGTCACAAAGTTCAGAATGGGTCCATTAGCTTCCCCACCCCAACTCTGCAGGGCCTGGTCCCAGCTGGCCTGGGAGAAGCAGCAAACACCGGGACAGCTCGTTCCTTTCAGCGGCTTCTGCAGCTGGGTGGTGCAGAGCTAAGGGCTCAGGCCAAGCATCCCAGCGGCAGCACGCTCTAGTCTCCCTTGGCCAGCAGAGGTGTTTTTGAACTGCCCAAGGGCCTCTGCTCGCACAGGGCGCTGTGAGGGCACGCTCCATCTCATGATAGGGGCAGAAGTCTGGGGTGACAGCCTCATACCGAAGGGGAGAGGAAGCGAAGGATACTGTGAGGGGCAGTTAATGCCAGAGGCAGGGTCCCAGCAGAAGCCCTAGGTACCTCTTTCCTCTGAGATGATCTGAACGAGCTCGTAGTCTTCCGGCCGGTCCCCGTCCAGGTTGTGTTTGGCCATAGCCTTGCGAATCACCACTGGGGTCTTATCCTGGCTCGTCACCTGGAAGGGGAGAGTGCTCATCAATCCAGGGATCAGGGACAAGGACCCAGAAGTGGCTGCCAGGCCTAAGACAGGTCCCATGCCCCCCTGCTTGTTAGTTCAGCAGCAATCGCCCTCTGTCCTTCCCGCTGCAAGCTCTGCCAGGAGGTGCTGTGAGGATCAAACACCTGCCTCAGGAGGCTCTGGGATTGGGCACGCAGCAGACTCTCCCCCGGATGCACTAGCCCAGACTAGCCCCCTCCCCCGGATGCGCTGCGGGTACCCAGTGCTCACCAGGATGCTTTTGTACATGTTGCCATTGTCCACGGCCAGGCTAACCCGGATGATGCAGCAGTCATCGATCTGCTGGTTGTAGAGGGGGAGGGAGAGGGAGGAGTAGCTGGAGATGCCCGAGACGGAGCGCTTGTGGGTGCGCGAGGCCGTCACCGGGGTGGAGGAGACCGAGGAGGAGGAGGCGCTGCTGGAGCCAGAGCCGATCCCCGACGTGTCCAGGGAGGAGAGCGAGGTGCATTCCCAGAACTGGGGGGGAAGGAGGGACAAGCACCGGCTTCAGCATCTCCATCCAGAGAGGAAAGCGGGTGTCTCCCCCAACCGCACCCCCAGGGCCAGGAGAGGAGCGGGGGTTCTGCTCAAGGGAGTTACAGCCACAGCGGGGGGGCAGGGAATTCCCAATGACAACCCCCACTCATGCCTTGGACGGGAGGGATGGAAGGAGAGGGGCTCAGCCTCCCATCTGCTCCAGGTTAGAACCAGCCTTTAGGAGACGCGTGGGGGGAACCCCCACCCCCCAGGGCAGAGGCGGGGCTGCAATGGGCGCACCTGGCTCCTGATCGCCTGGGTGCGAGGAGAGCCCAGCGAGCTGCCCTGTACCTTCTTCTCCTGGCAGTCGGGGGACTCGGGGATGAAGCTGATGTTGATTTCCTCCACGTCGGAGCTGCTGGAGCCAGCCGAGGTGACGCTGACCGAGTCGGCCGCGTCCCCGCTGCACAGGTACTGCCCGCACTTGAGCTGGTCGAAGGATTTGGAGTGGGAGCTGCTGCTAGTGCAGGGCTCAGTGCTCGGCACCTGCCGGCTGCAGGACGGGGGAGACAGATACGGTCAGGAAGGAACAAAGCAGACATGCACCGTGCAGCCGGGGCACCCGCCCCACGCCCCCCCCTGCAGCCTCTGTTGCCCGCCCCCAGGGAACCTGCCCCGCAGCACCCACCCCATGCCCTCTGAAGCCTCTGTCCCAGGCCCAGCTCCCTCCGCTCTAGAAAGAGCCCAGTGTCCTGCCTGCACTCCAGCTCCAGCAGTTCCCTTCTGTAACCGTGAGCCCTCCCCCAGCTCTGTTAACGTCGCACAGCCCCACTGCTATTCTAACCCTGACCCCACAACCAAGATGTGCTAATGCACCCACAGCCTGAAGTGCAGCCACCCCTGCTATCCCAGGCCTGGGGCCCAAACTCTGCCAATGCAGCTCATTGTTAACAGGCAGCCCCCTAGGATCTCCCCCAGCTTGGCCATCACCCCTTACTCTCGGCCCATGGCGCCCTTCGCTGCTGTGGCTGGTTTCACCCACTGCACTTGGGTCAAGAGCGGGGGGCTGGAGGGAGACATGCCAGCCAGCAGTTACCCAAATACCACCCCCCACAGCTTGGCCTGGCCGCTAGCTCTGGGCAGCCCATCTCTGCTCGGGGCCCTGGTGAGAAGGGGAGCAGGGAGACTCACTCGCTCCATCGCTTGATGATGCCTGTGTTTTTCTTTGCCTTCAGCGTGTTGCTGGCCGACTCAGACAGGGGCTCGATCTCACATGAGAGGCTATAGCTAGGAGAGGGGAAGAGAGCAAAGATTCAGTCAGGTGAGGCTAGGGTCCCCCTCCAGAGCTAGCCATGTTAACAGTGCAGGGAAGGGAACGGATTGGAGCCCACGCACAGCACTAGGGTGACCGCAGGTTTCTGACAGCCTCAGGAGTTGGGGTGCAAGGTGGGGTTGTGGTCCAAGTCCTGAGGTTTCAGCCTGGCATCTGAAGAGCGGGGAGGCTACAGGTGTTTAGACGCCCCCTGTTCTGGGGGAGTCAGTCTGCAGGGTCACCAACCCTGCACCCCTTTCCCAGTGCCAGATTCGCCCAGTGCGTTGGGGTTTGCAGGGAGGCGGCTCGGGGCGGCGCACAGTGGAGGGGACAGAGCAACGGGCCTAAGGGCTCAGCCGCAGATTTTCAGCAGCCTGGATCTGAAGGAGACAAAGGGTCCCGCTATGGGTCCAGGCAGCAGAGCGTCACAGAGGGAGGGTGAGCAGCAGAACAGCCCACGCTCTGGAGGCCCATCCAGAGGAGGAAGGTGCTGGGTCCCTGCAGACGGACCGGTAGCTAAAGCCCCTGGCTCCGGGCCCAGCTCACCTTTCAGCCTCACTCAGCCGCTCCACGCCATGGAACCACTCCACGAAGCGATCCTCCTGCGTGAAGCTGTAGTTGTTGCAGGCCGACTGGAGCAGCTTGATCTGGGCGATGACTTCAAACTCCTGCAGGGAGCCGAGGCAGAGACAGAATGAGGCCCGCTCCTACTGGCTGACCAGACCCCCAGACTCCTGCCCCATGAGGTAGGGGTGTGTGTCTTAGACAGGCACCATACATGGAATCACAGAGCCCCAGGGAACCACTCCCCCAGAGCCAGCTACTGAAGCTTCAGACTTCAGAATGAGGGAGCCCAACTGGGCTGAGGTATCTGCAGGGCCCCAGCTGCCTGGATGCACAAAGTCAGCCCCTTCCTCTAACCCAGGTCTGCTCAAGCTGAAAGCTCGGCTGTACGTGAACAGCTCTCACCTTCCTTCTCTTCTCAAAGTTGATCAGCCCCCCCTGAAAGATAGAAATCAAACAAAGGTTACAGGGAACCTGCAAGCGAGGGTTCCCGCAGCTGCCAATAACCCCTCCCCCTGGGAACCGATCCCGCAGAGCAAGACAGGCGAGGCCTTGCATCACGCTAGGGGGCAGCGTGACTTCAGTAATGTACCCATGCGTCCCGGGAGTCTCACCATGCAGGGATCCAGCCCTTTATTTTCAGCCACAGCCTCCCTCAGCCAGTTTCTGGGAGCTCCAGGGCTCAGTGAGGGAAGCCAGGCAGAGAAAGGGAGGCAGGGGGGGAATACTTACATCCAGGAAGTCTTTCATGGCAGTATCCAGCATCACTAGGTCTGTGAGGAAGGTGCCCAGGTAGGGAATGGTGCCCTGCATCACGCCCTGGAAAAGGAGAGAGAGTCGGGGTGAGCCCCACACAAGCGACGGCCGCAGAGCTCTGAGTGAGCTACCAGCAACGGGCGGCCACGCCACTCACCATCTCCCGCTGCTGCTGCTGCCGTTTCTGGGCCCTCTTTGGGTTGATCTCCAGGGTGGCGAATTTGGACGTCCCCTCCTGGATTGGTGGGAAGACGACATAGGTTGGCTTATTGATTTAACGTCCCTGCTAGAGGCTCTCCTTGATCGCTAAGATCAGGCCTCCTGGGGCAAGAATTCAGACAGTGCTTTGCAAACCCTGGGTAAGTCCCACTCCCTGCCTTGCAGCTCATGCTGTCAGACAGAAATTCAGGTAGGGCAGGGAACACAGGAGCCCCACCCAGCCAGGTTTACAGAAGTGCCACCCACCTGCTGAGGGGCAAAGGGCTTGTCTATGTGGGAGACTTTTCTGGTGTAGAATTATATCAGCACAGTTAAGCTGCTACAGTTCTACTGGCACAACTCCCCATGCGGACACACTTATCCCAGACTAAGAGTGGCTTTTTTTTGGCTCATCTTAAACAGTGCTGCCTACTGCACAGAGCACTGGACTGGGACGCAAGAGACCTGGTTTTCTGTTCCCACCTCTCCCACTGGCCTGCTAGGTGACCTCAGGCACATCCCCTCTGTACCTCAGTTTGAGAGCTACAGGTGAAAAGCGCTAGATAAAGAGCCGGGTATTATTATTAAACAGCTTCCAAAGCGACATTTGCTCAAGTGAAACCAGGCCCTCTTCTACCGGAACAGGAGCGCCCACAAGGGGAGTTAAACTGGTATAGTGATAACGGTTTAAATTCACACCCTACCTTATACCAGTATAGCATCCCATGTGGACAAGACCTCTGTCTCTATGGGGGTGGGAACATGATCAAAGCTGAGCATTCATGCTATAAACAGGAGGAGTCTCACCCGATATGAGTCATGCCGCCCTCCCCTCATCTCAATCTCTCTCTCCGTCTCTCACACACACACACACACACGTACATATTAATAGCTCATCAAAGGGATGCTCTGTTCCCTTTTGGATTTTGTGATCTCAGCCCCAGACAGAGATGGGATGCAACGTCCGAGTGAACGCCCTGATGCGGAGATGGACATTTCTATAGCAGCATTTTACAAGCTTTGGGCCCGAGCCTGAGAAGGGCTGAGCACTCACTGCGCACCCTAAAATCAGGGATGGCTCAGTGGTTTGAGCATTGGCCTGCTAAACCCAGGGTTTTCAGTTCAATCCTTGATGGGGCCATTTAGGGATCTGGGGCAAAAGTTGGGGATTGGTCCTGCTTTCAGCAGGGGGTTGGACTAGATGACCTTCTGAGGTCCCTTCCAACCCTGATATTCTATGACAGACAATCTATGACAGTGGGACTCTGGGCAGGCCCTTTGTATGTGCAGGGCTGCTAAAATGCAGCCACCTCTGGGGCAGAGCAGCCACCTGGTGCACAACATCCTATACACACCCCTCTGATGTTGGGATTTGACCCTGGGGCCTCAGGCAGCCAGGCGATTCCAGCACAGAACCATTAAGCCCAGCCCTACATGGAGCCAGAATGAAAGCTCCATACATGACACTGGGCAATACAGTAACAAGCAGGCTCCAATACTCCTTTCGCACCCACTGCATCCTCGTGCAAGGCTGCTGCCATCAGCCGGGTTACTCTTGTGCCACGGTGGTGTGAACGAGAGCAGAATCAGGCCCACTAGAGAGATTTTCAGATGCAGTCTTGGTTTGGCCACCAAGTCGGCTACTTCCTTTCTAGGCAGCTAACAGGCGGGGGCGGCTGCCGCGGTGCTGGCTGCACACACTAGGCCAGCAAGCGCACATATATGAGAGAGAGCACGCGTGTGTGCATGCGCAGGAGCCAGTCCAGGAGTTCATCTCACAGCCGGCATCTGGCATGGGCTCACACAGCCAGAGCTCCTTTACCTCTGTTCCAGGGAGATAAGGGGAGGGAATCCCTCTGCAGACACTCCTCTCTCATAGATAAGCCTCTCCCCTACTTATCTTCTGCCCTCGCTGGGGATTTCCTTGCTGCCAGAGCTGGCTGCAGCCCAAGCCCAATCAGAGCCATGCTCAGCAGTCCAGGCTGTCAGCATCAGCCATTCACAACATGCCGCCTTGCTCTGCCCCTTTCAGACTTAAAGGGAAACTGTCCAGTTGGAAGTTCTGGGCCAGACCCTCAGCTGATGTAGTTCCACTGAAGAGCCATCGATTTACATAGACTGAGGATCTGGCCCATGAAAAACTAGTTTCCCCTGTGTGTATTATAAACACTGCCTGACAGTTAAAACTGGGGAGGATTCTACAAACCACATGCCCCTTTCTCCTTTCATCTTGGGCAGCCGAAATAGCCCAGTCAGTTTCAAGTCTCTCACTTCCTGACACTCATGTTCCAGCAAAAGGCTGCAACATCAGAGATGCAAATATTTCAGAGGGAATCCTCATTTCGGTTTTAAAATCACCCACACTCCCATATACATTCCCATTGGGTGCAGAAGCGTGCAAAAAGTTTGTCTGTGTGTGCACACTTAGTGTGTCTGTAAAGGGCATGCTTTAAAGATCATGCAAGACCTCTATCATCTCATGGTATGTGCTGCTATAGACTTCACTACCCGTTCCCATTGCTCCACACATCCTCACTGCAGACTGGGCAGCATCAGGGTAAACTCCCATCCCACCCCCGGTTCAGAAACAAGCCCACGTGTAGAGAGACTCTGAGCTCCTGGTACCTTAATGAGAAGCTCCCGGCTCAGCGAGTGGTTGTTCTCATCCGAGAAGATTTCCGACAGCTCGTGGAAAGTGCGGAAGCTCTCCCTGTTCGGGGCGAAACAAGGAGGCATCAGCACCGGTGTCCCCAACCCGTTTGGGGCTGTCTTCCCCTCTTCTTGTGCAAGCCTATGCCCCTTTCTAAGCCCCACGCTGCTAGTAGACCACGAGTCCATTTCATTCTCCAAATTTCCACTTCCCCAAAACACCAGCTTGTATTCTGGATTCTTTCTTAGGCGATGGAGAAGATTTTCCCAGCATGCCTTGGGAGAATGGCCATTCTTCCCCTTTGGCTCGCAGATTTATTGACCTCATTTGCCTGGGAATCTGCCTGAATGAAACATTCCCTTCCAGGCTGGGCCATGCCCCTGGGAAGGACCCAGCTGATCACAGCATTAGTGGGTAGTTCTGCCATTTTGGAGGGTATCCAGGAATATTTTACGTGTGGGATCTACCGTAGTTTCCTCATGCTGATAAGACAGCAAAATGTCTTACATTGGTCCCTGGCTTTTGGACACACTCCAGGAGGAGAGCCGAAATGATCACAGTGCCATCTGCACGATCACCAGGCCCTGGCTATAGCCCTGGGATGTGAGTCAGACAGCGTTACAGCTTGTGGCATAGATGGGAACCCCCAAACTATGCTAACACTCCGGCCACGGGACTCAAGGGGCTGCGCTCACCGTGACACCTCGTCCCAGGTCTTCTTCAGCCTGTGAACCGCGTTACACTGCAGGGCGGAGAGGATGGCTCGGAGAGAGGAGAAATTCTTTAGGATGCGACACTCCTGAGGGGAGACAGGGAGGCGGCAAGGTTTAATGTTAGTTGGAAAGATGGCAGCCAGGCAATAGTTATTGGTTTCCCCCTTTGGCCATGGAGACTTTTAGGGCCAAATCCTCAGCTGGTGTAAATCAGTGCAGCTCCACTGAAGTCAGAGCTATGCTGATTTAGCCCAGCTGGGCAGCTGGCCCCTTAACATCTCGAGTCCCATCTGTACCCTCCCCTCCCTGCAAACCTTTTTCAGGTAGGTCCCAGCCCAGGCTTAGGCCCCTCAAACGGGGGTCTCCCTTCACACAGACAGGAATGGGTGACTTTAGCTCTACAGAACCGCACTGGCCGAGTTTTCGTTCTGCAGAATCAAAAGTCCAAGGCAGAGGGATGTCAGAGCTGAACCCCACTTACTCAAACCCACAGATGATGGGGGTTTAGTTTGGTCCCCCTCAGCCATGGGCTCCTTGGAAAGCGATCTAGTTTTCTAGTGGGGGCATGGTAGGTGGGACAGGGAGTTCCTGCCATTAGTTACAATTCTTATCCCCATTCATAAGGCTTTATAACGGGTATCATTATCCCCACTGTACAGAGGGGGAAACGGAGGCCCTGGAAGTTGAGACTTGCCCAGGGTCGCAGAGCGGGGCTTAGAACCCCCTCCCAAGCCAGTGCCCTATCCACTGGGCTACACTGCTTCAAGCACCAGCAAGGGACATCCCAGAAAGACCCCACTGGGCAACGGCTGGCATCACAGAGGACAGTCCTACCCGAGCCACTTCAATCCACCGCTCCACCACTTTGGCCCTCTGCTGCGGTTTGAGGGAACGGTCCCCCAGGCACGTTGCGATGACGCAGTTGGTGACGCTGTTGAACTGGGAGACGGTGGCGCGGATGGTGGGGGCCAGGTGCTCTTTGCCCTTCTTGTCCCGCTGGGACCAGATGCAGCCCAGGCAGTGGTAAGGCACCACTTTCTTAAACAGCTCCTGGAAGAGAGAGGGTTGGAGATGGGTCTCTCGAGGGAACTCTGAGCAGGGAACGTGCAAGCAGGAGAGCGAGAGCGTGACAGGCCCAGGCAGACAGCAGAGCGCAAACGGGCAGGACCCCAAGCACATGGGCAGAGCACTCAGTGGCAAGGCAGCAGTACTCACAGCATCCATCAGCGTGAACTGCTCAGCCACCATCTCCTGGGAGAAGGCGAGGAAGTCTGGCTTCCCCTCCCCCAGCCCGTTCTCCTCCACTATCCGGAAGGTGCAGCTGGTCTGGTCCGCAGCTGAGAAAAACAGGGGGAAATGACAAAGGGACAACCCTCCATTCCTCAGTTACACACTTCACCCCAAATACAGACACCCCACACCACAGCCAGACCCTTCCCCCTAACCCCCCTTCCCACATCCCGATACACAGCTTGCCCTCCCCTCCCCCTACACAGACAGACACGCTCACACCCCTCAGGCCACCCATCTTGTACAGGCCAGGAGGGCGCACAGGAGGTGCCTGCAGGAACTCCCGCCCAATGCAAGGAAAGCCAGCATCCTTCCCCAGACTGAATCCTCCCAGGGTCATTTACAAACTGAATTCCCCTTGTTGTGGGCACGAAGAGGTCCGAGGGGCTCAAGAGGGCAGGGCAGAACAGAACGGACTCATTTAAGGGTGGATTCATTCGGCTTTGGTCATGTGGCAGGTTTTTCAGCTCTGGAGATCCTCCGGGGTGCTAACCCTCCTCCTTTCCACCCAGGCCCCGCCGACGGCCCTCACACGCAGTTCTCACAGGCGTCACCAGGGAAGCCCAGGACACACACCACACAGAGCACTAAGGGGCACGGGGAGGAAGCACCGCTCACCGTCTGCCTCTGCCTCGCTGTGCTCCTGCTGCTGGAACTGGGCCAGCAGGATCCGTGCTCTCCGCTCCAGGTCCGAGCCAGGGATGTTGTGGCGCACGTAGGAGATGAGCTGCTTGAGGCAGGTGAAGTCTGGGGGCTTGCGGAAGTCTTCAGAATACTGGTCCAGCCAGGCGCCCAGGATGGAGGAGATGGTGCTGGGGAGAAGCAGACGGACAGACTGGCTGTTAAAAGTGGGCATAAAGTGACACCTGTGTGCAGGCGCGTGCCAAAGTGTACGTACGCGTACACGTCTGATGGCGGAGCGCCCACATGCCCATCAGCCGAGAGCCAACATCCCCCAAATGTGCTAACAGAGCTGCAAATGTACTTTCAGCAGTGTCACATCATTAACCTGTGGAACTCACTGCCACAGGATATTACAGCTCAACAAATTGGACCTTGACAGGCAAGGACACATGGCCTAGCAGTTGGAGAAGGAGACAGGCTCGGGAGACCTGGATTCTATTCCTGGCTTCTTTCCAAGACCCACCCAATCCGAGTTCCCAGCTTCTGACTCGATCCAAATCCCAGCCCATCTCAGCCCAGCATTCTCCCTGCCTGTATCCTCCTAGACCTAATTCCACAGCACACAGCCCAGAGTGGATGGTCCTTTGGCACCGGGAGACAGTTCCATCCATGAAGAGAGCAGAGGGGCCAGGCAGACACATTCCCTCCCTACCCTGGTGCCGAGTGGAGGGCTCATGGCAGCAGAGGTATGCTTACTTTTTCAGCTCCAGTCTCTCATCCACAGTGTATCTGGTGTGGTCCCCATTCACCTGGACATGCAGTTTGCCGTACCTGACAAGGGGATAACAATGCGCCAGTTAAACCACACACCCCTGGGCAGTTGCCTCTCCACAGCGACCCTGCTGGAGCAGGCAGGCATCCTTCGCTCTGGATCTCTTCCCAGCATACCACCTGCCCCCGGCCAAATGAGTCCTACCCCCTGCATGGAGTTTGGGGACTTACGAGGCATTTCAGCCAGGGCAGGGTTCCGAAGACACCTATATCCATGCACTCCTGCCAGGGGCCTTTCAGGAGCCTGTTGCCAAGCCAGGAGGGGCAACTAGTACCCACTGTGGACTCTCAGGGTTGCCTTAGGAGGACTCTGGATTTCAAACTGTGGGGGACGACAGGACCGGCCCATGTCCCATGCACACAGGGACAACCACCCTAAGCAACCACGACAGGTCGCCCTTTCCCATGCATACCTTGCCAGGCAAAGAGAAGCTGCAGCTGGCAGGCAAAAGTCACCAACTTGTTCAATGAAACCACACCAGTTTCAGAGTTGGACAGCTTAGCCCATGTCTCTCTGGCTCAGCCTGGTGCCAGGGAAGTGGCACTGCATCCATGGGCATCTCCTGAAGTACCCGCACTGCTTGAGACAGCCGACAGGGCTGTCACGTCTGGACAGCATTCCCAGAGGCGGCACTTCTGGGAACGCCATTGTAACATCCATCAATCAGTGTTCCCACCCCCACGGTGATGCTCTTAGAGTATTTCAATGTATAATCAACCAGGTGCATTATAGAAGACAGAGGGCCACCTTCTCCTAAAGCAGCAGGCACTGGCCACGGTCAGAACAGGGTACCCGGTGGGATGGACCTGGCTTTGATCTAGGAATGCTGAGACCCGGCACCGAGGCAGCTCTGGGCATTTCACAGACTCATTGGACTGGACTGGCCCTTTGAGAGGGACAGCACAGGCATGAAGAGCAGAGTTCACACTGTCTCCCCCCTGCTGTAGTCATCGCATGGCCCATAAGGCCCCCTCCTCCCCCCACGCAGAGTGCAATGCCCGGACAATCCCGGGAGTATACATGCTCCCTGGTATGCGCTCCCGCTAACATTGCCCCCATTGTTCCGGCGTCCTGGCAAATGCGCTGTGCTAGGGGCACAATGAAAGGCTGCCTCCGGAGGGGGTGGGGGCGATACAGCTCCAGTTACAAACAGCAGCATGAAAAAGGACTCAAGGTTGGGGACGCTAACGTCTCTGGAGAAAGCAGGAGCAGCTCTCCTAGCCTAGCTTTCCACACAGTACTGGGATGTGCCCTGCTCCACCTCCTGTCGGGCTTGGAAGGCCCTGAGCACAGGTGGGCTAAGGGAAGGGCAGAGCTGGTCGATCCGGGACTACACAAAGATCTCCACTCCCAGCTATGGGCCTTGGGGGGGTGGGGGGAGGGCGGAGGGGAGGAGAGACACACTACATGGACTATTCCATCCCTGAGGCTGTAGCATGGCTGAGTACCACCCCACCACCCTGCCCCCCACTCAGTCTGCATGAGAGGAGAGGACCCAGCCCAGCCAGAGTTTTGAGGCTGGAATGGGGGCAGCTCCCCGCTAAACCCAGAGGGGCCCCCCCAAGGAGCAGCTGTGATGTGAGGTGCTGAGCCATGGTCAGAGGCAGGCATGAACCGGCACGAGCAGGGCCCGGAGGAGAGAGCTGCATGAATCGCCTGTCTGGAACATGGGGGTGTGGGGCACAGGAGGGATCGTGGCACGGATAGGGCACAGACTTCATAGATTTCATAGATATTTAGGCCAGAAGGGACCATTATGATCATCTAGTCTGACCTCCTGCACAATGCAGGCCACAGAATTTCACCCACCACTCCTAAAAGAGACCTCACACCTATATCTATGCTATTGAAGTCCTCAAATTGTAGTTTGAAGACCTCAAGGAGCAGAGAATCCTCCAGCAAGTGACCCGTGCCCCATGCTACAGAGGAAGGCGAAAAACCTCCAGGGCCTTCCAATCTGCCCTGGAGGAAAATTCCTTCCCGACCCCAAATATGGCGATCAGCTAAACCCTGAGCACCACCCCAGGGGCACCACAGGGAGGGAGAGGCAGCATCACCTGTTGAGCAGCAGGTCTAGCACTTGCTTGGTGGTGGCGAAGGCCCGGTACGTGCAAAGGAAGATGGTGACGTAGGTGGAGTCATTGCCCTTGAAGGCTGAGACCAGATACTCCACCAGCTTCTCCAGGGTCCCAGCTTTTATTGTCCGCACCTTACACGTCTCGTAGAGGTTCAAGGCCGACTCGTTCTCAAACTGGAGGTGGGGGATGATGGACGGCGTTAGACGGAGGACAGAGAGAGGAACACGAGCGCAGAGCTGAGGAAGCCAGGCCCCAAGGGGGACACACACACACACACAATCATTTCCCTAATGGTGCCAGGGCACCTCTCCCTTCAGGGCGCTATGGGACGGTGTCCCAGTGCAAAGCAGCGCTGGAATGAGCACAGGACAAATGCGGACGTTGTGCTGGTTCTTGCTACGCCACTGAATCCGTCACCAGTGGGTCACTTCCCTCGTGTGGACAGGGACTCAGTCCAGTAAAGCCTGAGTAGCTTCCCCAGGAGCTTCTGCAGCATTCAATCAGGCCAGGGCAACGCTCCCGCAATGGGCCTGCTCCTTTAAGCATGATCGCAAGCATGGGCTCCACAGACAGGGAGGTCACAAGGGGTAGGGATGGGGAACCAAGTCCCTTTGGAAACCAAAAGGCTCAAGAGCTCCGCCCCCTTCCTAGAGGCCTTGCGTTTCCCCCTAGCCTGGGCACTTGGAAAGCTCCATGCAAGGAGATCCTGCTCAGCGCACATGCATTTGTGAGAGCTGCAGTTCTGTTTAGTGACCCATGGGAGGCGCTGCTCACAGAGGGACAAAATCAGAATTGGACCAGCACATGTGTCCAGGCAGGTCTGGCTAAAGACTCACCATGACACTCCTGGGGGGGGGTGATTACCCCAATTTTACGGGGGGGGGGAACTGAGGCACTGAGAGGCCAAGCAACTCGCCCAAGGCTACAGAGGCTGTCAGTGCCAGGATTAGAACTGGGGCATTCCTGGCTTCCAGCCCTATGCCCAGTCCGCCCCTCTACTGACAGAGCAATCTGTCCCAGTGGGGAGGTGCCCAAGCAGATCCAACTTGCTATGCCCTCCCCATTCCTACACCCCTGGTATCTGTTATCCCTGCTCAAGCAGACAGAAGGGCTGGCATCCCTGGCTCCCCGTTGCCCATGGCCTGGACCTGCCTGGCTCAGCTCAGGAAACAGAAAGTTAAAGAGAAAACAATAGGCGGGGAAGGGCAAAATGAGGATCTCCAGCAGCCGCCTCTTCCTTCTACTGGCTTCAGGGCTCCCACATGGACTCTGCATGAGACACACCCACCCGCGGGCAGCAGGGAAAACCAGGCCTGGAGCCTTATGGCTCCGGGATCCTTCTCTCAGCGCTCCCATGCAGGGGTTGCCCATCCGCTCTGCCACTGGAATGTGATGGAATTGGACAGCCGGAAACAATAATACCCAGCGCTGCATTCCTGCGGGCCTGTCTGGTCCCCCGGCCCCATGCCAGCTCCCGGAGGGGAGAGGCTTTTTGTTGGCCGTGTCTGAGTTGGTATGGGAAGGACAAAAAGGATGTCGGCTTCCTCCAAGACAGGCTGTTCAGCAGGAGAGAGAGCCTCTCTTAACCCCTTCTTCTCCAGGGAACAAAGCACCAGATCCCATTGAGCACGGAGCTCTCCAACTCCCACAGATTTCAGTGGGAAATGTGTGCTCGGCCCTTCCCAGGAGATTGGGGCCCTATTCTGCAAAGGGCAGCCTAATTTGCATCCCTCCCAATCCCCTCCTGATGTGCAAGTAATCACATGGCTCCTCCTGCCTCCCCAGGGTCAGGCACCTTCTCCTTCCAACTCTGGCAAGGAGTCAGACAAGGATTTGAACTCTCCCATGCACACTCAATCCAGACACAGGGCCAGGTGCTGGTGAGCTCTTGGTAGGAGACCCCAAAATGGGGATGCCCAGTTTAATGCCCAAAGCAGGAAGAGGATGAGGCACATGTGAGCATGTTTCATCAGGCCGTCCTATTGGGGGGTCACCCCCTGCACGGAGCTGCAGTTGGCAAATCGAAACATCTGTGTCCACATTGGCTGGGGTGCTCCATCCCCTCACCCTGACTGTTGTATGCCCATGATCCCCAAGCCAGCCACCTGCCTGCAGGCAGCACAATGAGTGCCACAGTGGGTGCAATGACAGGCCTGGAGAGGGAAAGGACGAATGGATCTCCTGGCCGCTGTAGGAAACGCTGCCCCTAGCATGCTAAGAACTGGACCTGTGGCTTATGTGGCATGTGCCCACCCTGCTGGAACCACGACACCCCGAAGGCCACCTGCTGCCATGCTCCGAAGGCACAAGGAGGAGCAAGCGTGGGGAAATCAGCACAGCTGTAGTCAGAGAGGGCAAAGGGAGGCTGGGCCCAGCTTACCCCGAGCCATCGCTGCCCCTTGTTGGCTGTATGGTGGAGCTGCACCTTCCGGAGCGATATGCTGTAGATCACTCCGTCTCCCAGCTCTTCTCCAATCTCCTGCGTGGAGCTCTGCCATGGGGAGAGGAAACAGCGCAGTTACCTTCACGGCATGGGGGAATTTAGCCCTGGGAATGGCTGGGAGGCCAAGATGGTGACATTTGCATATTTAAATATGAAAATCAGGAGGCATCAGTCCGGGGGGGGGGGGGTAGGAAGGTTTTTTGGGGGGAGCAAAGCCTACAGGTACTTCTCTTCTAATGTAAGAAGAGCTCTAGAGTGCTGTACCGGGGGGGGTTCTACCTACCTACAGATAGGCATCGGTAAGGGGGGCACCTCCTAATGCATCCGTGTTTCAACAGCAGCACAAGCACTGGGAGAGCCAGCTCAATAAGCTGGTCACTCAACCCCCTGTCCTGCAAACTGTAGGAGAGCTGAACCCCCAAAACTCGCCTCCTCCCCAAAATGCAGGGGGGCCAAGGGCCAAAAATCACAGCCTCGAGCTCTTGGGACACAGCCCCTCCCACTGCCTTTAGGGTGCTCAGCCCCTCTGCCAATCAGGCCCAAGGTGCCTGACGCTGATCAGAGCAAGAACCCCGCCCCCTGCAGCTAACACTTCGGCAGCATTTGGGGCTAGGTCGGCAGCGTTCCCTGGTGGGTTTTAACCTGGGAGCGAGTGCTCCCAGCCGCCAGAACGTAGTAGTAGTGCTCCAGTTGCTCTCCCTTCCTTGCCTGGGCTGCTGCCCATTCCAGCCCCTGGAGCACTTCCTAGTCCCTCTGGTAACCGCACAGGGGAACACCGCACTCTGCCCTCTGCGCCTCACTGCTGGGCCGTGCAATCACAACACACGTAACAAACAAACCGTCACAGTGAAACCAATCTGCACTGGAGCGAGGGATCGCACCTGTGGCAGGGAACCTGCTCGGGAGACAACATCCAGCAGGGAAGCTCAGACACAGGGAAAGCCTGCGAAGTGGGCTTTGGATACAGACAGGAGAGGCTGAATTACTGCATCCACAGGAAGAAAAGGAGTACTTGTGGCACCTTAGAGACTAACCAATTTATTTGAGCATGAGCTTTCATGAAGTGAGCTGTAGCTCACGAAAGCTCATGCTCAAATAAATTGGTTAGTCTCTAAGGTGCCACAAGTCCTCCTTTTCTTTTTGCGAATACAGACTAACACGGCTGCTACTCTGAAACCGCATCCACAGGAGGCACTGCAGTGACATGCCACTGACTGGTTTGTCCCCAGCCATTTCTAATGGACCCATCACCAGGGCATTCAGGTACCAATATTTTGCCCCTCTCTTGATGGCACCTTCTACAGACCCTGAAGCGCTTTGCAAATACTAGTGTCAGGGGTTCCAACACCGAACGTGAGAGGGATACGTGCCAGGATCCCCTTTGTGCAAATGAGGGACCTGGCCTACATTCCAGTGCCCCCACATTTTGAGTGTGGCGGTTCTTGAGTGCTCAACCAGAGGTGCCTGGTGCCCCATTCTCAGAGGCGCTCAGCACCCATAAGTCCCGCTGAAGCCAACAGGGCTGCGGGTCCCTGGCACGGCTGAACAGCAGGCCTTTGTTTTCTCAAGCAGAGCACCCGAAATTAGCAGTCACTGGGAAAATGGGGGGCTAAGTGCCTTGCACCTAGGCCATACAGGAGGGCTACAGCTCCGCTAGGAATCAAATCCTCTGGCCCAACTGAAGGCCCTAGAGCTCATCCAAAAGACCATTCTGCCCCCCACAGAGAAAGGGCTTTTGGGGTGGGGGGGCGAGGAGTGGCAGTTTACGCCTGACTGATCCTGAGGTCTGAACTGGTCCAGGAGGCTGGTTAGGGCAGCTCTGATGGTTGCTCTAACTTCTGCCTGCTTCCCCAAGCTCCCCTCCAGCTGGCGTAGCTGTCACAGCAGCTGCAAAGCAGCCTTGAACTGGGCTCTAGGCCTCCAGGCCAATGAGGCCAATTTAGCTCCATTACCCACAACGGCTCCACAGAAGCCTATGGCCCTTCCTCCCTACGGCTTGCTGAGGCAAAACTCCCTCTAAGAGGATTTATCCGGATCCTTTTAAAACACTGGGGGATCCCTCCCTCCCCGCCTTTTCCTGCCCAAAATGGCGAAACATGTTGACATACAATAAACCTGCCACTTGTCCTATGGAGAACACACCTGACAGCAATACCTGGCTAAGCCAGTTCAATGGAGAGATTTACCCAGAGGAGGCTTGCAGCCAATTCCCTCCTGTGTACACACAGCACATCAACAGAGAGAAAGCTGGGCTGTGACACTGCAGAGCGAGCAAAGGAACAAAAGGAACGGTGGCTAGCAACAGCCCTCCTAGTTCCCGTGGGTGATGCGCAACGGGCTTTCTCAGCCACTGAGGTTAACGGACCCACCCCAGGGATGGGTTTGGCCCAGTCAGACATTGCACTTTGGTTTATGAACCATAACACATGCCCGCGAAAAGGCAGGAAAGCCGCCCTGCACGGCCACAGGGACCCCTTGCGCCATCGTTTATCTAACCTGGGCTGGCCGCTCACCTTTGCGCGCCTCGGAGGGGAAAACACAAACTTGATGCAATACCGGGGTTGAGCGCATGAAGCAAATGGGCTGGCCCCAGCCTGGTGGGCAGCGACCAGCTCCTGTAGCAGCCTGCCTGGCTCCCAGTTTCCAGCTGAAAAGCTGAGTTAGGCAGCCGGCTCCGAGAGCCTGTTGCTGAGGAGACGGAGACACCTTGTGCTGCTACAGAAACCCCATCCAGTGGAGAGAACAGCCTGGTTTCCACAGGAGCAGGATCTGACCCCAGTCAGCTGCTCCCATGCTGGGACCCTGCCTTCCTACTCAGACACAAACTGAGCCCAGCTGGTGGTGACTGCCACTGCACGGATTTAACCTGGGCATTGGATTGGGGTAGACGCTCCCCGTAAGCGAGCTCTGTCTGGGGAAGAGGGAGTCATGCAAATGGTGGGTCTGCTGGGTAAGGGTCTTTCCAGGATTTCTGCAAAACCTGGAGTTCTCAGCCATGGAAGTCCCTTGGCTTCTCCAGCAGAGATTGCAGGAAGCATTTCTATCATAAACCAACAAACCAAGCCACCCTGAACCAATCCCTGCAGGCAGCCATCTCCATCATAGCTACAGACGGCGGAAACTATTCCCTCCGCTCCACCCCCCATTGACTTCACAGCTTAGGGCTTGTCTACGCAGAGAGTAATCCAGGAATAGCTATTCCTGAAAAACTCCACATGTAGTTGTGCTTGTTTAGCTTCAGGAACAAGAACAAGCCACACTTATTCTGGAATAAGAATGTCCAAATAGACAAGGCCTTAGATGGGGATCAGTGAAATGGGAATGTGGTTAAGTATGGGCATCTGGAACACACACATGCTCCTCTGAAGTCAAGGCATATCCCTTACGATAGTGTTAATTATACCACAAATCCTCACACCCATTCTTAGGCCCAGTCTGCTTAAAAAGAATGCCAAGAAACGCCTTTTAAAAACCATTTCAGCCAGAAGGGTTTGTCCCAAATTGTTGATGTTTCCACAAAAAAGACAATGTTTCCTGTAATTTACACCCTCAGACATGCAATTTTCCCACCGGATCAGCCTATTAGTCCCTATTCTCTAGGATGGCGACCACCAAATGCTTCAGAGGAAACCAAACCCTGCTCCCACAAAAGGACCTATCCAGTTGCACAGGGACACACATGGAGTTGGTCAGTTTCTGCTTTGCCACTCGTGCAATCACCATAATCTAACCTGCGGAGCAAATTCTGCTCTCTAATTACACTGGTGTAAATCTGGTGATAATCGGGTTCCTCTGGATTTATGGCCTGATCCCAAGAGATGCTGAGCAGCAGCTGTACCTCCCAGCAAAGTGAACGGGGATCTGAAGGTGCCCAGTACCAGTCAGGATCAGCCCTTAATTGGGTATAACTAAGAGCAGAGCTTGATTCAGCCACTATAAATTCCTGATGCAGAATTTTGAAGGACTGCTAAAACTGAATTCACCTAATTAAAATATAAACAGACATATATTGGCAAGTACAAAATTTCCAGTGTTTAATCCATGAATCACTAGCAGAGTTGCCATGCAGCTGAAAGGGAAAGCAATGTTATGACTCAGCAATCAATCCCACTCACGAGTTCCATGTCACATGCAGATGGAATACCCTGTTTTGTCACATATATGTGCAAACTCCATTTCCTTCCTACTTTGAGTCCTTCTGATTCAGTTATTTTTTCCCCCGATGAGTTTTGCGATACCCTCTTGACAAATCATGCACAAAGTAAACGGATATCCGATGGGCATAGGACAGGCACGCACCGAGGGCCTGATGGGTTGCTAGGATGGGACTCTATTAAATATTAAATCTTTATTCTTGGCATCAGCTTCCTCTTTCCTCCCCATTTTTTCCTGCTGATTGTGCGTTCTGCACATGTTGGCCAGAAACTAAGGAAGCAAAACAAAGCAGAAACACAGAGGCAGCTAAGGCCCAAACTGACATCTGCACTAATATTTCCCCCTTACTCTGCAATTTAGCAGAAACAGAACAGGAAGTTGGACTGGGAATGAGGTGAGATCTAGTGGCTTGGCAACAGGCTCCTGAAAGGCCTCCGAAACAGTGGCAAACAAATTTGGTTTTTTAACTTCTTTGAGATGAGTCAACTAAGGTGAAAGAGGAGAGGAAGTGTGTGACTTAATTTAAGTGTGGGCATGACAAAGCCACTGCAGGTGACATACAAACAATTAACACACAATTACCAAGGCCTAAGAGTTAACTCATGTGCCCATTAGTTCACACTTAGCCGTCAGTAAATACAGATAATGAACTGTTATTAAAAAGGTATCAGCCTGCAATACAGGTGACAGAGAAGCTATTTTTACACTGAGGCATCCTGGACAGCATCTGGATTAAATAATAAGACTCTGCACTTCTCTAACACCTTCCAGCTGGGGAACACAAATGCTTTACAAGCCTATTACTGTTTATTATTTGAGCCTAAGTAAATGATACCTTGCATCCTTCCCCAAGAGATACCATCACCCTGTTTACACAGATAGGAAAAAACAGGGCACTGGAGCGGTTACTACCACAGGGTAGATCTGGACGCACAATTCCAAATAAATGCAGCTACTCCAGCGGCAGTGGAAGTGGAGGCTGCCGTACAGGCCAAGACTCAAGCGTGTTTTACCGTCATCTCATCTAACCCTGTCTACAATTCACCCGCCACCAGTGGCTCTGCACCTGCTGAGAATTAACAGGCTGAGAATGCTAGCCTAGACAAGATTAAGGACCTGCTCCAAAGCCCATTGAAGTCAATGAGAGTCTTTGCATGCAATGGTCGAACTTTAAGGGACTCAAGGGATGGGGCTCCCGTCCCTTCCTTTGGGGAACTATTCCACAGCTTGCTCCATTTTGTACAACGGACTTTGGATCAAAACGTAGGTGACTTTTTCAAGGTCAGTGAAAGTAAGATTTCCGGTGCCCCATTCTAGACAGCGCTCACTCATTGATAACTTGGGAAGAGTCCTTCAGAGAAAGCCAAGAAGCTTCCTCTAGAAATGTGTTCCACCTATGCCCCTTTCCCCCAGGGTTCACACAAGCCCTGAGTAGGGTTTCCCTCATTCACTGAAGCAGAAGCCTGGGTTCATCAGGATGAACTGCAGTTACTTCTGGGCCTCTTACATAAGCCACAACATGTGACCCTGCTTGAAAGGAAACAAAAAAACCCCTCTCTAGTGAGAGAAAAACAGCTTCCTTTCTGTGAATCGGACACAAAGGCAGAAGCTCCGCCTTGTTCTGCTTGTCTAAAATAAGAATAAGCAACGCAAGAGGTTTTCTTGGGGGGATTTCCATGCAATGCCAGAGAACGGCAATACAAGCAGCAGAGTTTTGTTTTCCCCACCCCTTGGGATTGTCCTCCCCTCACCATCTACACACAGGGATATAAGCCATATCCTTTCAAGTGCCATGCTCAGAATGTCCTCGAGAGAGGCCATACTCTGATTATTGTGCCAACCCCATCCCCGTGGTATCCAAGGGCCAAGGACACGGGAAAGATGCCCTGCGTAACAACATACCAGATCTAGATTACTGCTAGCATGGGCCTTGGTAGACAAGCAACTTAAGGTGCCAGGAATGTAGGACACCCATTTAAGGTACCAGTAGAGCACCAACTGCACCTGGGGCAGCATGTAGGGCCAGCCTTTCTGAGAAACCATCACAAGAGGCAAAAACCTCACGGATGCCCATTGAGCTAGAACTTTGCCCCTCAGGCCCTGCTGTTGTCTATTCTCCAGGGGCAGGGTTTCACTGTGCAGAGAGATGGGGTCTTCACAAACACTGAGGCAGAGGTGCTTTAAATCAACCCCCTTTCAACCATTACATCTTTGTTAACACATAACCAGGGAGGGAGCTTTGGAGAGACCCAGCAACACTGAGCTGATGGTCTCTGGAGCCAAGATGGAGCAGTCCTTTGGAAGCTGAATCTGCACTGGGTGGTGGGAGCAGATGGGGAGAACAGCAACAGGCTCAACCCAGCAAGATGCTAACCACACCCTGAGTGGCGTGAAGTCCTTGCATTCGCTTCCTCTGAAGTCCAATGGGAACTGCAGGTGCCCCACCACTGCCAAGACACCGCATGCCGCAAAACAGGGAACATACACACTTCCACAACTCCCTTCATCCCTGGTTCTCAAAGCACAAACGTTGAACAGCACCTTACAGTCCCCCTGTGAGAAAGGCAGGCATGATCACCCCCATTCTACAGATAGGGAAACCGAGACACAGAAAAGTAAAGCAGCTGTGAAAGGAACCCAAAGATCCTGACTCCCAGTCTCCTTCTCCAGTCTCACTGACTGGAAGGGGAGACAGGGCCAACCTCCCTTACTGTGGGTTACCAAGCCCACTGTAGCCTCCAGCGGCTCCATCCCTGAGAGCTAATCACTCAAGCATCAGAACAATAGTGTCAGGAAGTTAAACAGATGGAGATGTATTCTTCCAACTCTATAGAGTCTCTGCCTTCCTTCCTTCCTGTCCTTGAGCCACTTCAGTCAAGGAACAATTCCAAAGCCCTATTAAAAAGTAACTACAAAGGGGAAAACAGGAAAGGTATGGACCAGGGGCCAGAAGCCAAACTTGAATGGGGGTGAGGGAGCAGAGGAGAATGGTTTCCCCCAAGACATGGGAGCGGCCAGTCGCCCCATCAGCTGCTTGGCTTTGCAGGTCAGGATTTCCTGACACACTTAATGCATATTTTGTTTTACTTTAGGCATTAAGAGCGGAAAATTGCAGTCCCTGGCCCCAGCGGAGCCAGCCTGAGCTACCGGACCTGAAGGACCAGTATTTTCAATGGCTTTAGAAACCTCAAGTTGCCCCTGACTGAAATCAAGATCTGGGAGATACCCATGAACCCCCCCACTGTCGGGAACCAATGCAGGCATATTCTCCAGTATTAAGTCCAGTCGAATTTTAAGTGACTCGAGGGATGGGGCTCCCGTCCCTTCCTTTGGGGAACTATTCCACAGCTTGCTCCCTTTTGACCAAGATTCTCCAAAGTGACCAGTGGTTTTGGGGGCCCAACCTGACACACATTTAAGGGGCCCAATTTTCAGGTCGGTGGGGTGGGGGGGGGAAGTAGGCCCTTTTAAGGCACCTCAAGTCAAGACACCCAAAATCACTAGGCCCTTCGGAAAAACCTTGGCCTGAGTTACTAAAATCCACACTCATTGTTTTGGCAGAAGAGAACCCCAATGGCATGGGGGTCTGTTACAAGGGAGTCTTTGCAACTTGCACAAGTGAGTCAGTGGCTGGGGATTAGGAACTAAACCTCTTCGTTCAGACACGAGGCAGTGCAGGGAGACGGAGTTCTCCTCTGGTCTGGTTTCTCTTCTAAAGGGGGTTTAAAAAAAAAAAAAAGCCACACGCACACCTCTTTGCTGCACACAGTCTCCTCATCCGCTGGCAATAACGGGCTGGATTTAAAGGGGTGCTCAGCACCCACCAAGTCCCCACCGCTTTCAGCTGGAACCGCAGGGCTCAGAGCTTCTGAAACTCAGGCCCCTTACATGGAACACACAGGAGAGTTGCACTCCACAGTGTGGAAGCACTGACTGAGCGAGACACCGGGGCGCTGGATTTAATCCAAACCCCACATCTCTGAACACAACAATGTACGACGGCCACTTGTGCACGCAGACAGTTGCGCCCTATATGAAAAACTACACGGACAAGCTTCCCCAGAGGCAGGACTTCCAAGGACAGACAGGCATTCTGGGAACAGCTCCTTTTCTAGGGTGATGGAATTCATGAGAAAACTCAGCGCTGCACGTTTCTCCCTCCACCCAAAAGCTCAGGGCAAAAAGCACCCAGCCAACACAGCAATTTCAGCCCTTGCTTCCACATTTCTGAGCTTTCTGTTCTTGTTAACTTAAGCTTGCATTTCCACAAACTATATACAGCGGCAGCCACGCATGGCCACATGCTGCTCACACACGAGGGCACAGCTTAGGGCACAAGGAAGAGGAACCAGAATGTCACTGTGGGTGGCCAATAGTACACAAAACAACAATAGGTATCACTGCATCGGATTAAACAGAGAGAGTGTCTGACGGTAACTCACTCCACTTCAGAAGGACTCAAACGACGTAGATCTGACCCCCAAATGCAGGGACGTGGTGCAGGAGATGGAGAGAGAGAGAGAGAGGGGTCCAGAGATGGAAGTGTCTAGACACTATTGTAATGGGTGCATTTGATATGCAACAACATCATTACAACTTAGAGACGAATCAAAACCATAGTGATTTTTCTGTCTTCTTCCAGCCATGCCTCGGGGGTAGGTTCCCAGGGAGCCAGTACTTGACCCATGGGTTTGGTTTTTTGGCAAAAATAAGATCTGCCTAGCAATGATTTGAAAACCAAGAAAAAGCTACCTGCATTTTTGACCATCACTATTCGCAGCCTTGATAGGCCAGAATTAGAACTACTTATCTGTCCTCAGTCCCGCTGCTAACCTAGGAACATGTATAATTAAAATGAGAGCCAGGTAAAAAATAACTCTGGTTTGGAGGCATGTGGGGAGGACACAAGGGGATTGGGCTTACAAAAAATCAAATATTTTAGTGTTTTGCAAAACCTAAATCTACCACTTGATTTTAGAAATGAGCAAAACGAACTCTGACAGACTAGAGAATTAAAGGTTCCGTGTTTAATCTGGATGGAAAAAATCTCTGCACTGAAAGCATGAACCCAAAAGCTTGTCTTTTTCACCAACCAAAGTTGGTCCAATAAAAGATATTACCTCACCCACCTTCTCTCGTGAATATAATAGAAATGCGTCCAGCAGATGTAATTATTTATGTTATGGCAGTGCACACACATGACCAGGGCCCCTTTGTGCTACACATGGTATTCAAACACATAGGGAAGACAGAGCCCTTGCACCGAGGAGATGAAAAAGCAGAAAAGGTTTTATTCCTCTTTTAATCTATGAATAAGAACTAGGTATCAAAGGATGAGAGATATCAATTTTAAAATCTTGAAGGCTATGGTAACCAGAAATATTCATAGATAGATATTTTTAGGTCAGAAGGGACCATTATGACCATCTAGTCTGACCTCCTGCACAACGCAGGCCACAGAATTTCACCCACCACTCCTGCAAAAACCTCACAATTTACTTCCTTTGTTTAATAAACCTGTTAGTTTTAAATGCAAAATGTATTTTGATAAACCTTTTTCTCCTTATATATCCAGCACATTTAAGGAAGTTTTATTTAATAAAAAAATTAAAATATATCTTTTGTGCATTGAATTTGAATTTCCATCCAAACAGAGCTTGACACCAAATCACAAGTATGAAAGCTATCATTCACCATTTTTTAACATCATAAAAAATGTAAAAGTTAAGAATCTGGGGGGAAAAACAAAAAACAAAAAAAAACCCCAAAGTCAAGCTATATAATTGTTTAAATAAATGTGTACAGAATAGTGTAACCTTCTGGTTAGCAAAAAGAAGCACCAATTTTAGTGCCAAGCTTATTAGTTGCAAATCAACATGTTTTAATGGTTACCAACCAATGAGAATCAACCTCTCTTTAGGGAAATAACTGAAGTACAAATGCAAAACACAATTAAAATTGATGCTTTAAATCAAGGTTTCCTGATTGTTGATTTAAATCATGATTAAAATTGGTGCTTTAAATTGCTGTGATTTAAAATGAGTCCACGCTGGTTTCTAGCTGCCTGTTGAGCTCTTGGGACAGGAGTGGAATGGGGGGCTTCTCTCCCCTTGAGGGATTAATCCTCAACCCTCTCCACAGGGGCCAATCCATTCTTCTCCTATCCACGCACCATTCCAGAGCAGCCACTCACTGCAGCTCCACTACTCTGTAAATAGCTGCCTATTCAATAATCCACCAGCTTTAGCTTGTAACTCATCAACTGGCCGCAGTTCAAACATGTTTTAGCTGTGCGATTCCAATCTCACTTCTGTTTTTTCCACACACACCCCCACCTCCCACTCCACTGGATGCCTTTAATGCAGACCTGGTTACTAAAGTGGCAATAAAGATCAAGTCAGTGTCTGGGACTGGCAAGAGGAAACAAGGATCTCTGCGTCAGTGCTAGCCATCTCTAAGGCACCGACATTCTCTGCTGATGAAGATGACTGCCAAGGGATCTGACCTTGCCTGTACACAAATTAGCACTGCTTTACTTTAGCCAGTGCAAGGCCCCGTGTGGACACGCTTATTTCAGTTTAAGAGGGGCTGTTCCTAACTGATTTAAGCTAAACCAGAGCAAGCCACACAAACTCAAATAAGAGTGTCCACACAGGGATGTGTACCAGTTTAAATAGGATTACATTCAGATCTTAATTAATCTGGTACAAACTCTATGCCTAGGCAAACCCTAAGAGTCAAGAACTCCGGCATTTTAAGAGTCCTGGTGACCCCAACTGCTTCTCTTGGCAGTCATCAAATCACTTAGGAAAACATTTTCCAAAAAAAGCACGCACTTATTTCAGGTGTCCGACTTGGGACATGCATGGACTTTGTTCAGAGGTGATGAGCTCTCAACTCCAGCAGAAACCAGTGGGCGCAGCTGGTTCTCAGATTTCTGCAAGGTAGGCTGGTGTATGAAAAAGGGGGGCAGCGAAAGTGAGTGGGCTATTTTGAAAAGTCAGCCAGAATCTCTCTACCTCAGCTTCTTCCCCTTTTACAGGAAGGAGGATGTCACAAGGTCCTAGATACCCAGATTCATTTGCACCCTTGTCTGGATCAGCCATTGCACCTGCACAATGTAACGGCACTGAAGCGGCTAGCGAAGGGTTCCCAAAAAGATATATACAATCCCCAGACACCCCACCGAAAGTCTATGGCCTGAGTGCTCTGCAAGCTGTGAACCCCAGCCCCACCACTGATCCGCATGGCACGGCAGGGTCAATGCACTCAAGTAACCCAATTCAATGCTGCTACTGTATTAATTAAGGCAGAGAGGGTCTCATTGTACAGTCTAGCCAATCAAAAAACCACCCTCTCTCTCTCCCTAGCTTTCTTTCTGTTGTTGTTGTTATTTAGGGTGACCCAGTAAACAGCTGAAGTAGAGAAAATGCAGGAAAGGTCCATTGAATGCAGCGGCCAGCGCGGGGCTGTTTGTGAAAGGCAGGGAGAAAGAAAACGAGGGCTTTTGTTCTCCGGCCATGCTCCCCGCCCCCGATTCCGGACACAGCTGACGCATGACTCTTCCATTTGTTACTGCTGTGCTTTCTGGGTTGTTCTGCACCGCGTGAGAGGGTTCAATCCCCCCCACCCCCAGCCGCTCCCCACAGCCTTCTGACTGCCCAGATTTCATGACAGAGCCCTATGCTGCAGTGTCTCCTTCGGCTCCACCACCGTGAAATGGGGATGTGCCTGGCAATGTTGATTAGTTGGAGATTTTCCTCTCAGATGGTTACCCTCCCAGCCCCCAGAGTCGGTTCTGCCATGGGGGGGGAGGAGGGAGAGGAGAAAAGAGAGCTGGAGGGGAGGAGACCTGACAGCAAGCGCTTCTGTTTTGTAATTAGGAAAATCTCATATTATTGGGACTGCAGAGATGGCGCCCACAGGTTGGTAGGTGCTTGCAATCAGGAAAGAGAGTCACAGGCCAACAAGTTGACACCTGGGAGCTGAACATCAATATCTGGAATTAAAGCCGCCTGGTTTTCACAGGTGCTGAGCTACTGAAGACAATGGGAGCTGAAGGTTCTCAGCACCTTTGAGAATCAAGTTACTCTCATTTAAGGGCCTAACCTGTGCACCGAGCAGCCTAACTGGTAAACACCCAGGTCGGAACATTCTGACCACAGTTCCTGCCCGAAAGGGTCCGAGGGCCCAACCCTGCATACGCTGCTGAGAGCAGCCCCAGCGAGGTGGAAAAGAGTACCCAGGCTCTGTGCCCTCAGCGCACAGAATTAGGGCAACATCAGGGCTTGAGAATGGTCTTCTCTGCTACCTGCCTGAACATAGTCCCTTGATCCCCCTCATCCCTGCTTGGCCTGCATTGCATTTGTGCATGCATAGCCTGCAGCACAGCCCACCCCAGCACCACCCAAAGGCTGATCATTTGGCGATGCAGCCAAGAAATCCCCTGTAACACGAAGATTTAAAATCAATATCCTAGGTTATACGTCCTAGGGTGAGGCAGCTTCTGCCCAGGGGCCATTTCCCCTGCCCTGAGCTAGCACTTTTGAGGCCACGTTCTGGGCAGGACAGCAGCACATGACTGAAAGGCGGTCCCTAATATCTGTAATGTTACCAGAGTACCTGCAGCTCCCATTGCACAGAAAATCAAATAATAAACACTGAGCAAAGTCAGCTCATCCCTAGACGCAGCAATTTAACAAGCCACTGCAGACACATGCTGGTGGGCTAACTGGTCTGCTCCTCCCACTCAAAAACTTTCCAGAGCTGGATTAGCACTCTGTTTCCCTTTGCGGAGCCTCATTCACCTGCTCCGGATTACCAGCTACCCGCCGCCACAGAGACTTATCCCCTCCGTCTGAATTCCAAGCCACGTTCCTGTTTAAAATCATTTCTCTAGGGCAAGGACTGCTGGAGGGGCCTCAGCAGCCCCAAAACAACAGCTGTTGGGATCCGTAGGCAACATCCACCGTCACTGCGTAAGCACTGGTGTGCAAGAGAGGCAGAGGTTCCTGCCTTCCACCCACAACTCTTTGGGTTTCAGGGGCTGAGCGGAAGGAAGGACCACCCTGAACTGTCCCCTCTCGCGACACCAGAGCTTTGTGGGGAGGTTCTGAACTCTCTAGCACCCCATCCACTTTCTCTGTTCACTTGCATGGGATCAGACTCCGGGCCCTGGAAAGGACTGGAGAGGGAATTACTTCAGTGCAATAAAAGGCTGTTACAGCACTGATGGCCCAGATCCAAAGCCCCAAGAAGTTCTGACAGCTTGGAGAAGATGCAACTCAACAGCCAAGCATTCAGGGGCTTCTCTGCAGGATGTCCAAAGCTTCCCAGGCTCATTGAGACCCATCTACACATTAGCAGAGATGGGTCTGAATCCACTCCAGGGCCAGACACACTCAAATCTGGGGGGCATTCAAAAAAATCCAGAGATGAAAGTTATGGCACAATCCAACATGATCAGAAACACTGCAGGAAACAGGTTTCAGAGTAACAGCCGTGTTAGTCTGTATTCGCAAAAAGAAAAGGAGTACTTGTGGCACCTTAGAGACTAACCAATTTATTAGAGCATAAGCTTTCGTGAGCTACAGCTCACTTCCTCAGATGCATATCGTGGAAACTGCAGCAGGCTTTATATATACACAGCCAATTGTGCCCACATATCTATTCAGGGGACACCATCACAGGGCCTAATAACATCAGCCACACTATCAGAGGCTCGTTCACCTGCACATCCACCAATGTGATATATGCCATCATGTGCCAGCAATGCCCCTCTGCCATGTACATTGGTCAAACTGGACAGTCTCTACGTAAAAGAATAAATGGACACAAATCAGATGTCAAGAATTATAACATTCATAAACCAGTCGGAGAACACTTCAACCTCTCTGGTCACGCAATCACAGACATGAAGGTCGCGATCTTAAAACAAAAAAACTTCAAATCCAGACTCCAGCGAGAAACTGCTGAATTGGAATTTATTTGCAAATTGGATACTATTAATTTAGGCTTAAATAGAGACTGGGAGTGGCTAAGTCATTATGCAAGGTAGCCTGTTTCCTTTTGTTTTTCCCTATCCCCCCCCCCCCCCCAGATGTTCTGGTTTAACTTGGATTTAAACTTGAAGAGTGGTCAGTTTGGATGAGCTATTACCAGCAGGATAGTGAGTTTGTGTGTGTATGGGGGTGGGGGGGATGTCAGAAAACCTGGATTTGTGCAGGAAATAGCCCAACTTGATTGTCATGCACATTGTGTAAAGAGTTGTCACTTTGGATGGGCTATCACCAGCAGGAGAGTGAATTTGTGTGGGGGGGTGGAGGGTGAGAAAACCTGGATTTGTGCTGGAAATGGCCCACCTGATGATCACTTTAGATAAGCTATTACCAGCAGGACAGTGGGGTGGGAGGAGGTATTGTTTCATATTCTCTGTGTATATATAAAGCCTGCTGCAGTTTCCACGATATGCATCTGAGGAAGTGAGCTGTAGCTCACGAAAGCTTATGCTCGAATAAATTGGTTAGTCTCTAAGGTGCCACAAGTACTCCTTTTCTTACTGCAGGAAACAGGGGCTTAGTTACATCACCCTGCCAACAGTAAGCCATAGCGATGTCCTGAGTCATTTAGATGCTCGCAGAAGCGAAAGAGAGGCCAGTGCCTACACTAAGCTAAGCTGCATTGTGAGGACCAGGACACCATCACTAAATGACATCGTCAAGAGACGGCCAACCAGCCACAGAGCTGCAAACTAGCAACAGGCAATGGTGCCGCACCATCCATCCAGAGGCTCCAGCCAAGGGATTTAAACACCAGAGGCAAGAGAAAAGTTTAACCAAAATACCCACTTTCAAAAGTGCAGCTGAGTAAAAACAAGCAGGAGGAAAGTTCTGTTGTTTGACTAAGGCAAACCAAACAACAGCCTTCCCCTGCCCTGCTTTCAGTGACACTCCTGGAAACTACATGGAGAGCATTTGGGGAAAGATCAAGTCAATCCTGGCCTTACTCACTATAATAGCTACATCCTGCAAATCTTCATTTGCCATTGACTTCAACTGGAATTTGGTGCATGGAGCCAGACCCTGCAAGAGAGAGGGGCCAAAGGCAGAACCATTTACCCAGACCTTTTTGAACTTTATGAGGGTTCAGATAAAACAAACCTAGAGCTGAATTACCCCAAGTTTTTGGCCTGAGCTGAAAGGTTCAGCTGGATCCAAGTTTCCTCAAAGTTCCAGGGGTTTGGAGTCAGGATTTCAGTTTCAGTTCCCGTCTACAGTTTTGGCTCCAAACAGTCTTGCTTTGTCCAGCTTCACTAAGAGAAGGAATTTGTGTGTACACACATGCACATACATGTTCCTTGAAGTTAATTCAGGTTAAAAAAACAAAACAAACAAATCTATTAAACTGAAAACATCAACCTCAAACAGGCACCCGGAGCGGACTCTCAGGTTTCGCGTCACTATGGAAACACGTTCACTATAAAGAGAGGGGAAATCTCAGTGGTTTTGCTCTGTCATATAGAAAGACATTCTGTATTACGGGTAGGGAACAGTTTAAAAGCCAGATTTCCATACAGGCATTCTGCTCAGCTGTTATTTGTTAAAATGTGGTTAACAGAGAGAAAAGCAACTCTAAAAATAACACCTCAGCATTCCAGATTAAGTCACCACCATTGACTTTCCTATTAAATCTGCTTCGTTTGCAAGTCAAAACAAAATTTTTCTTCTCTCCCCCACTGTCCCAAATGCCAGCACTGAAAGCTCAACCTTGGTGAATGGAAATTTAAGCTGTGTTTTTCCTGCTTCCTACAGTATCAGCAGCATCAAGGACTGAGAAATCAGAATTTAGCCGGGCAGCTGCGTTCATGGTGCACGATTCAGAAAGCGCCCAGAAGCCAATGTGAGCAGTAAGAAGAGGCCATTTCCCTCTGTACAGTCACATTTCTGAGATGAACCCAAGCAAAAGACCAGCTGAGTAATAAAAACAAACCCACTGTTGTTTAGTTATGCAAGATAAATATGCATTACACATGCATGTATGTCAGCTCAAAGCTCTGACAACACTCTGACAATGCCAGCTGTTACGTTACTGCTGCTCCTCAGGTATGTTTGGTAGTTATTTAATGTCAAATAACTGTCCTGTTAAAACCAAAACAAACTGGAGCCCTGGGGACACATGCTCTATGTTCATTAACTAATTAGCATTTGCATAGCACTAAAGGAAAAAGAAAAGGAGGACTTGTGGCACCTTAGAGACTAACCAATTTATTAGAGCATAAGCTTTCGTGAGCTACAGCTCACTTCCTCAGATGCATATCGTGGAAACTGCAGCAGGCTTTATATATACACAGAGAATATGAAACAATACCTATTCCCACCCCACTGTCCTGCTGGTAATAGCTTATCTAAAGTGATTTCCAGCACAAATCCAGGTTTTCTCACCCTCCACCCCCCCACACAAATTCACTCTCCTGCTGGTGATAGGGCTATCACCAGCAGGAGAGTGAATTTGTGTGGGGGGGTGGAGGGTGAGAAAACCTGGATTTGTGCTGGAAATCACTTTAGATAAGCTATTACCAGCAGGACAGTGGGGTGGGAATAGGTATTGTTTCATATTCTCTGTGTATATATAAAGCCTGCTGCAGTTTCCACGATATGCATCTGAGGAAGTGAGCTGTAGCTCACGAAAGCTTATGCTCTAATAAATTGGTTAGTCTCTAAGGTGCCACAAGTCCTCCTTTTCTTTTTGCGAATACAGACTAACACGGCTGCTACTCTGAAACTAAAGGAAAAGAAAGCCATAGACATGACATGCTCCATGTTACTGCCAAGTTACAGTTATTATTTTCTCATATTGCAGTAGAGCCAGAGGGTTCCGGACACATTGTGCTAGGCGCTGTACAAACACATAACAAAGGCAATCCCTGCCCCAGAGAGCTAACAATCCATTACCAGTGTTGCCCAGTGATTAATCTGTAGAGGAACTCTCTTCTCTCCAATTTCTATGGCATAAGGGAATTCATGGCAGACAGCACAGAAAGCAAAGCCTCACCCTTTTTAAATCTGTCTGAACAGAATTGAGGACCCTTGCATGCAAACACCTTTATAGGCAGGAACAACTCCATCAAAGTCAGCAGGGCTGCTTACATATTTATTTTTGCTAACTGCATGTATTGAAACTAGCTATTAAAAGAGTTAGAGATACAGATCATTAGCTGTCTCCAGAGACATACCCTTTCCTACCTGGGGGAGGGGTGGACGAAATTTAAACGCACAATTTAGCCCTGAAGCCTAGCACTTGGTTTTCACTTCCCCTCTGCTTCACAGCCAGCCTGAGCTGAACCAGTCAAGCAGTGGTGGATCCATTTACAAGGCAGAGGACCTAGGGACAGTTCCACAGAACCAGCTGGTGTTACTGTGCTCTTTCGCTGTGTCTTTCTTTAATTGCCTTGGGACCAATGTCCAAGTGTATCTTTATTGAAGAGGGAGCCCAATCTAGTGCATTGTGGATAAAGCATGGATTGAACAGGCACATGACAACAGGATTTAACAGCACTTTCTGAAAGCGGCTACGTGAGAGTCTAAAGGGGTTCGGATTTCCATGGTCTTAAACAGTTTTTTCTAGACTTGGCAGTACGGTCTTCCCATGTTTCCAGACAGCCTGAGACAACAGCTCTAACAGTTTTGTCTTCACTGCACAATTAATCCAGGCTCTTACCTGGGTTTTAGCCCAGAATCCTCTACCATCCACACAGAAAAGCCTCTGACCCAGGTTTGGAGGTGCTTTACGCTAGTTTACTCAGGTGGAGGGATGGGTCAGAGCCGAGCTCAGCTCCAATCTATCCACTTTGCAGTAAGGATGGGAGCAAAAGTCATTTGAGTGCTGCTAAAGCTCCAATCCCACAATTCCCCCCCAAAAGACAAACAGGTTCACCCTCAATTGAGTGTGCAGAGCGCTCTAGGATTCTGTCCCAAAGAACCATAGGATACAGCCCCAGACACATGGGGCAAGTACATAACTAGTGAGGTCACAGTAACGCGAGAAGGGCCTTGCAGTGGGGATGCTAAGGCTGACCCAGGGGCCAGTCACCCAGATTAACAGTGCAGTGAAGACACAGACTAAGGGCCTGATGCAAAACCTACTGAGGTCAATGGGAATCTTTCCACTGATTTCAATGGGCTTTGGATGGGGCCTGCCTTGAGAGGCGTGAACTGCATCCATCCAGCTCAATAGGATGTTAACCCTGAGATGCTAACTATGACTGTTTAAGTAGCAAGGCCACTTAACTATTTCATCACTGACCAGTTTGGATGGGTCTGTTAAAATGTAGGTTTGTGGACACAGTTTCAATAGAACACTTGCCCCTTGCAATATAACCCTGAATGTATTCTCCAGATAACCAACATCAAAGCCATTTGGGGGATGTTGGGGATGGGAAAGACGCTCATACAAGTCAGTTTTACATTGCAGTGCACTGATGCTTACATGGAAAAGAGAATGGCCCTCTGGGGCCGTTTGGATAAACTGCATGAGCATCATATAAAACATTTTTAATTAGGTAGCTTTTATGTTGACTGCAAACTATCTGGACTGTAAGCTCTTTGGGGCAGGGACATTATCTTTGGATCTATAAGATGCCTGGCACATTTATAGCACCAGACAGACAATATAATCCATTGATGGGATGCGTCCTATCACTCAGCATTCCCTTCGAAGGGTCCAGTTACCCATATGAGCACATTCTCATGTACTCCCTTTGCAGATACCATTATACGGAGGAGACGCACAAATTCCACCACAGACCGAGCTCATGCTGGAATTCCACCTCCCAGAAAGCGAAGTCACGGGTAAGATGCTCTCCCCACATGTGGCCAGCTCAGCCGGCATTGTATCCAAATCCCATTCCTTAGCAACAGTTTTCTCCCCCCTTGCTGGGTCCATCGGCAATGCAGAGATATTTGTGAGTTGCAACAGCACCACAGCGCTGCAAAACCACATTCCTTGTGTTTATTTATACAACTGCCTGAACAGAAGAGCCACTGGGCAGTTCTGACTGCAACGGCGCTGGAGAAAGTACAGATTAGGAGGACGCTAGGCCTTTAAATGTGGTCTGGAGTGACCTAAATAAGCTCCTGACTGCTGTTTCAGTTATACATCCCGGGGGGGGGGGGGGGGGGGAGGACACACACGCAGTGACTGGCAATTAATCAAAGTGCCAGAAAGGATGGGCCTGCCCGTATAGATGCCATTTCAATGACAAGCCCAGCCGAAGTGCAATGGAGGAACATAGCGTTCACTGACACTCCTAGACTCACTGCCAGTGGGTTACAATCACAGCCCCCAGGACTCCCAAAGGGAGGGCCAGGCTTCCCAACACACAACGGTACCAAACCCGCACAGGCATCCCTTTGTTATCCCATTGAGAAATCTCTCTGTGAGCAGAACCTGTTCCACCCCCGAACAGTAAACAGCCAATACTCCTTTGCCCTTTCCCTCTCTCTAACTCAGGTTTGACTTCATAGGGTTTATGGCAATGCTCTGAGCACTAGGAAGGAAGTACTGGAAGGGGTTACCTAGGGAGGTGGTAGAGTCTCAATCCTTAGAGGTTTTTAAGGCCCATTTTGACAAAGCCCTGGCTGGGATGATTTAGTTGGGGTTGGTCCTGCTCTGAGCAGGGGGTTGGACAAGATGACCTCCTGAGGTCTCTTCCAACCCTGATCGTCTATGATTCTAAGGAGCAAAGGAGATTCTGTAACACACACCCCAATAGGGGACATAAAACTAGTACTCTGCAAGTGACATGAGTCTTGGTCTCCTCCCACAGGTCCCTCCTACTCAGCCCCAGTTCCTCAACATTAGCTTACAATCACTTCAGCCTGAGCTTTATCACGGCTTGGTTGCTGGAGAACTAAAAGGTAGCTATATTATACTTCAATCAAATCAAAGCCAGCTACTATTTATTATCTGCATTCCAGGAGTGCGGAGGAGCTCACTGTGCTAGGTTTGGTGCAAGCAGAACTAAAAGACGGTCCCTGCCACAAAACCCACTGCAGTCAATGGAGAGACTCCTGTTAGCATCAATGGCCTTCGGATCAGGCCCTGTAAGCCTAAGTCACTGGTTCAAATCCAACACTCAGGTGCTACTGATCTGGGCAGATGTGACGTGAATTTGACAGTATCCAGCTCCAATATCACTGGAACTATTCAGTCCCCTCACTGGTATTCTCACCTGGGAGGCCAAGGAATAAGTGGCCAGGCCAGGCTGAGAACCCACACCTCCTTCCTCATCCCTGCCAGGTGATCCCCCTAGGGCAGGGCAGAGGCATGATGAAGGGGTGGGTGGGGAAGCCTGAGCCTGTGGATAAAGAAGAGGTTTCCTCTGCCAGGGCTGCCAATCCAGCACTAAATCCACTTACACCCCAAACAGATCCAGGCTCTGGAAGGTCCCTCCCTCCTATGGAAACCGAGACAGCAATCTCCAGGTAACACGATCCTTATACAAACATACTTGGAAGCCTCTCCCCCATCCCGCTTTAATGGTATCAAACAAAAAAAAAATCCTGCCAGCCTGGCTGCTTATGTTCTTCTGCACACACAATCACCACCTCCTCAGCCCGCTTCGCAGCCGGGGCTGCACCTTTTGGAACAGTGCCAGAAGGTAGATCCCCATCCAGGAAATACCAACACATGATTGCCCTGCGGGCTGCAGGAGACTATCAGGATGCAACTTGAGCTCAAAGGAGAGCACTCTGTGCAGACAGGATCTCTGCTCCCCAAACCAAACGCGGGAGGCCAGGGGAAGAGAGGTCTCCTCTCCCACAAACCATACCGTGTGATGCACTGGTCCCATGAGCAATTCATGTTACCGAGGGACCAACTAAACAACAGCAGGCCTCTTTATTGTCTGTGGTACAAGTACAGCCTGGGTGGCAACCGTACAACCTTCCCCCAGCGTAAGGAAGACGCAGCATGTGTGTATAACAGAACCTGAATGGAGACATCAAGATGATGCCTTGGACATGGTACAGAGAGCAGTGTGGGATTGTTTGCTCCACAGGCATCGCAGGAGATCAGCTGAGGCCAGGAGGAGAATATGCACTTAGAAGATAAACAGCTTTTCATGAAGCCCTATTATAAGCACTGGTCCTTTGTTGGACCAATTGGTGAAGCTGTGGCCCAATGCATAGAAAAGGTTTGAGCCAGGAATGAATAAAAGCCAAGTCTGGAAAAAAACCTACATTTTTTGCCATGTGTTGATTAACACACGGTAAACTTCTAGCTTGGACAAGGTGGATGTCGTTTTAACATGTATCAGCAGGTCAAGGTAAACCCTAGGCTCTCCCCTGACCTTGATTACAGGGATTCTTCATGCATCCCAAGGCGTTTAGAGACAGATCATCAATGGTTTTTCTAACTTCCATTCACAGTCCATTAATAGGCATCAGGTTTAAAAACAAACATAAGGAAAAACTTCTTCACACAACACACAGTCAACCTGCGGAACTCATTGCCGGGGAGAGTGTGAAGGCCAAAAGTAGAACAGGATTCAAAAAAGAATGAGAAGTTCATGGAGGGTAGGTCCATCAATGGCTAGTGGCTAAACAGTCAAGGACACAACCCCATGCTCTGGGTGTCTCTAAACCTGCAACTGCCAGAAGTTGGGACCGGACGACAGGGGATGGATCACTCGATAATTGGCCTGGTCTGTTCATTCCTGCTGAAGCACCTGGCGCTGGCCACTGTCAGAAGCTACTGGACTAGATGGACCAATGGTCTGACCCAGTGTGGCCATTCTTATGTCTCCAAAGCTTTTCTCATTTAAAAAAAAATAAATAAACTGAGTTCTTCCCCCAGGGTAAGTCCCACAGAACGACTTCATCTCTGCTTTTAGTCACACCAGGCTGCTGCTGAGGAAGTTGCCACAACAGCACTGAGTTAACAGTTTGCCATTCTCTAGTTGTTTTGTCACAACAAAACACAAAAACACTCAAAGAGGAACGAATAGGCCCTTATACAATTCAATCAGAATAGCAGCACTTTCAAAGCATGTTCCTTGTGAGGCTCTCAAAACCATTTACTAGCCTTAATCCACAACACCCCTCTTGGTTAGGTAGCAATATGCCCATGTTATAAATGGGGAAACTGAGGTACAGAGAGAAGTGACTTGTCAATGCTCACACAGGGAGAGAGTGTCAGTGTCAGGAATAGAACCCAAGAATCCTGATGCCTAGTCCACTGCTCTGACCACTAGACGACTCTCTTTCCCTCAGTCAACAAAAGGGAGAAGTACTGAGATAAGACACCCCCCTTGGTCAGAGGACTGGGGGGAGGGGGGGAAGGGGCCATTAAACCAAACAAATAACCAAACAGGTGCCTCCTTCAGTGTTTTTACCATAAGGCTGCCAGCAGGGGGTGATACAAGCCAGCTCTGTTCCTATACCATGCCCCCAATCACCCTTTTCCAACCCCTGCTGCGAGTCCTGGGGTCCTGCCAAACTTCTGAACTCCAAGCCCCGGGCCAGAGTGCACGAGGGCTTCACTATGCTCAACCGCTCTCCCACCAGGAGAAGCGCAACAAGCAGAATGGCGCTCCTCCCCGCCCACTTGCGCCGAATGCTCTCCCAGCCAAGAGCCAGGCTCCGCGAGCGCAGGGGGATCTGCCAGACATAACAAGAAGCAGATGATGTGCTCTAAACAATGTCACTATGCCCACCCCTGAGAGAGAGAAGCAGGAGGAAGGGGGAGGGAAGGAAAACAGACTCAATGGCACATTTGTGTACTTTCTACAGTGTTGACGGGGCCGGTCCCTAGAAAACCTGTCATGGGGCGAGAGGACCAGACAAGCAAGGCCTGGGGTGACACAGCCAATGCCCCATGAAGCCAGGTTTTTTTTCCTCTCCTGCTGGTAATAGCTCACCTTACCTGATCACTCTCGTTACAGTGTGTATGATAACACCCGTTGTTTCATGTTCTCTGTGTATATAAGATCTCCCCACTGTATTTTCCACTGCATGCATCCGATGAAGTGAGCTGTAACTCACGAAAGCTTATGCTCAAATAAATCTGTTAGTCTTTAAGGTGCCACAGATACTTCCTTTCCTTCCTGTCTCAGATTTTGAGTGACCAGGGCTCTACATGGGCAGGGAGCTGTTCAAGGAAGTTGCCTCTGCCATGGGGACTGGCTGTTAATCCCAGTGCTACCTACTCTGCCCTGCAACCTATTGAAATCTGGTCTTCCCTCCATCCCCAGCTATCTGTGCAGTAATCCCAAAAGTTTTAGTGGTGGTCCTCTCAACAGCAAGACATATCCAGGGCTGGATAAACATAGGGCTGTAAATACTGATGGAAATGGATCTTGCTGACCCATTCTGGTTTGAATCTCTTCATCACCACTGGGACACATGTGCACACTTCAACTTCCCCCATCCCACCAACGGAAGGAACTAGACAGAATGAATGAGCCCGCTGTGAAACACAGCATTAGTTATCCAGGGATTGATGGAAGGTCTCTGAACACTCACCACCCTGAGCCAAAGCCACTATCCTAGTGAATGAATGGCTCAGTGCTCTTTTTGACCCAGAGGATTGAGAAGTGGTTGATGGGCATAGCCCTGGCTTGCAGAGACATACCAAGGGATGCTTTGTGGGTCTCCAACATTGACCTGAGAGCCCCCAGTTCCCTTCCTATGTTATGCTGTGCTATGCCAACTCCCTTCCCTGAGCTGAACCTCTCATTTGATCAGGGTCCCCCATGTTTTCCCAACATGTGAAGGTTTCATAACCGAACTCCTTGTTGACAAAAAGCAGCCACCACCCTGCAGGCTGTTTTGTGTGTCACACATCCCCCTAGAAGGGCAGCCTGGATCTGAAGCCAGCAAGAGCTGCTGGGGGCTGGTGCTAGTAGAAACAGCCACGGTCTTGCCCTAGAGTATGACAGTTTTGCATCCTCCACTGAGTGTCCCATTAGGCCAATCCCCATGGTCTTCCTCACCATGGGGGAGAATGCTTGGGTCTTCCTTTGCAACCTGGACAGGCCCAAAGCCTTCACAGGCAGCTAGAGTCAGAGCAGACGGGACCGCAAGCCTCCAACAGGATGCCAGACTCTCAAATAAAATATTTAAAGGCCCTGGTTCTAGCTCTCCGCTAGCTGCATCAGATGGCGCGCATCTCTCTGGTTTCTCCTAATAGATATTCCAGCTTGGCAGCAGGCCTGCCAGAAGGATAATGGCATAAGGGGGAGTAAAGAGATCACAGAGGACAGCTATTTACCCACTCCTAGTGAAAGGCAAAACGTGCTGCCAAAATACCTTCAACTGTGCTCCTCTCCTTCCCAGACAACCTGCACCATATGCTCCGGCCTCCCTCACCATGCCAGGGCTCAGCTTCTGAGCATCAGATACACAACACAAGCCAGCATCAGAAACACACTAGGCAGAGACTGTGCAAACTCATAGCACCTGCAAACCAAGCCAGGAGTCCCTATCCGGAGAAAAGGGAGCATGCACACTCTCCCCAACAGTTACCTGCACTGTAAAGCAGCTAAGGACCCCCAAGTGTTTTTTAGCTATGATGTCAATAACCCAGAGCACCAAATCCCAAGGGGGAAATCAATCCTCTATAAAGCCTGTGTTGTGTGGGGAGGGGAGAATGAAACACAAAGCCTATAAGTGAATCCTGAAGCAGGCGTTCACACAGACTAAGCCAGGGGTAGTCAATAGGCAGACTGCGGGCCAAAGCCAAACTACCAGGTGCTTTGGAACAGACCCTGAAATCGTATTTACTTATTATTGGGGGCGGAGGAAGGAGAGAATTTATTATTTTCCCTGGTGCCCGGACCTTGACAGGGCCCTGGTGCCTCCATGGGACAAGCTCCCCTCGTTGGAAAATAATAATTTACTACCCCGGTCTAAACCACAGCGTGCCCCCGGACTGAGCTCTGCTGAGACCCAGCGGGGCTCTCTCCCCACCCGGGGCCCAGCAGAGCCGCCCCGCGCCCCGCAGCCGGGCCCCCCGCGCCCCGCAGCCGGGCCCCCCGCGCCCCGCAGCCGGGCCCCCCGCGCCCCGCAGCCGGGCCCCCCGCGCCCCGCAGCCCCAGCCTCACCTCCAGCGGGGGCAGGTCGGGGTCGAGCTGGGTGAAGCTGTGCAGCACCACGGGGCGGCCGCTGCTCTCGCCGGCCACCTCCAGCCTCACGCCGTCCCACAGGCTCCGCATCCTCCGCGAGCTCTCGAACATGGTCTCCGGGCTGCCCGCCCCGGCATCGCGCCGCGCCGCCCGCCCGCGCTTCACCGTGGGAGCCGCCGGGCCGCTAGCCCCCCATCGGGACCCGCTGCCGGCCCGGCCCGGCGCGGCGCGGCTCTGGCTCGCTCTCCGCCGCAGCCCCAGCCCCAGCCCGGCGGCGGCGGCTCCGACGCGCCCCGAGCAGCCGGCGGCTCCCCTGCGCGCAGCGGGTTTGTCATGCACCGGGCAGCCTGATCCCACCCACCCGCGGGAGAAGCCCCGGCGTCAGCCCGCCCCGCCGCGGCCGAAAGGGGAACCCGCAAAGCCAGGCGCTGGAGCCGGCCCTTCTGGCGGGGAGGGGAAGGGCAGCCGCTCTCCTCAGCCGCCGGCGGATCGGCAGGGTCCGGCAAGGACGGGAGCCGATCGCCACAAAGCACCCGCGACGGGAAGCTGGAGCGCCGGGCTCTCAGAAGAGCTCAGCCGGGGGAAGCTGCTTTGGGAAACAGGGCCCTGGGGCCTCCATGGGAGATGCTCCCCTCAGCTCAGCTCTTTGGAAAATCTGGCAGTGATCATGAGCCCTTGAAAATCTGACCCTGGCAGGGAGCTTTAAATGGCAAGAGACACACATCTGCGGCAAGAGAAACCCGCACACAGAGAGAGGCAGGACTGGTCTGCCGAAGACAAGCTGCACCCCTGTAACTCAATCTATTTAAAATCAATCTAGTCACAGCAGCGGGAATCCCTGCTGGAGACAAATTTAACCCCCTTCAGGCCTGGTTTAATGTTGATTTAATTTAGCTTCCTAAATTATCAAATTAAACTAAACCAAGTAAGCAAAGACTATAAACTCCTCAGGGCAGGGACTGTCTTTTTGCCATGTGTTTGTACAGGACCTAGCACAATGGGTCCTGGCCTAGGACTGAGGTCCCTAGGTGATACAGTAATAATCATTCAGTTTCAGACACGTACATTAGTGGTTTGCATGGGTGTCTAGGCAGATTATAATTTGATTTAGTTACACCATTGCAACCTTTGTAATACAGACCAGACCAGAGAGAGAGATTAACCCTTAGCACCACATGTTAGGGTGACCAGAGGTCCCAATTGTATAGGGACAGTCCCAATACTCAGAGCTTTTTCTTATTTAGGTGCCTATTACCCCCTACATGCTGTCCCGATTTTTCATACTCTGGGCAAGTATGAAAAACCCCATGTTCAAAGCACTGAACAATCACATAACTCCCAACAGTTCCCGCTTTCATGGGGACTGTCCTTCTTTGATCCCTGAAGCCCCAGATTGCAAAGAAAGACCACAGCTGAAGCAGCTCCTGTCCCACAGGCCTGGCTGGGCTTGGCTCCCCCCTCTGAGCTTTGCAACCTGGTCCCTAGTGCACAGGGTTTCAGTGCTGTTCAGGTTTGGCCTGAACCCCCTGATGGGGGCATGGGAGGGGAGCAGCCACCAGGCAAAATTTGAGTAGCACCACTCGCTCAGATTTGGCCAGGTTGCCCTGCTGCCATCAGGGGGCTGGGCCAAACCTGAGTAGTGCTGCGACCCTGTGGCACCAGGGGCCAAGTCACAATGGCCAGAGTGGGGAGCCCAGCCAGCCCTGCGGGACAGCTGCTGCGGGGTCAATCCAGGACAGGCTCGCTCTGCAACTGCCTACCCCAGGGACAGCACCTCACACACACACACCTCCCACCTGTGGAGGGCAGGACCTGTCCCACCTTAGCTACTGGAAATGTTGAAAGGTATTATGCAATCATTAACTACCTAGGGCTGTGGGTCATGGTCTGTGCCACCATTGTTCAGAAGAGGAAGCTGAGATACAAGGAGATGAAGTAACTTGCCCAAGATCTCCCAGCAAGTCAGTATCAGGATGTGACCATAGGTCTGATGCAGCGTGGACATTCCTTGGTGCCCTCGGTGGGTGCAGAAGGCCTGAGAGCAGAACCAACTCAGTCCTGCTGTACCAGAGATCAAGGGGCTACAGGTGAAGACTCCCATGCAAATGGGTTACAGCAGGACTGAATTTGACCCAGTACATGGTTCATGATGCCAGCATGGGGAGGGGGTTGTGGATCTTAACCAATGGGCTCTGAGCCCCCAAACAGATGCTGAATCCACATATTGTAACTATTATTAAGTACCAAAAAGAACCAGGCAAAACTGTTCATTAGCTGTCACTGCTGCTAAAAGGTGCAATCCTGCAAACATGGAGTCCCAATCCCAAGGTCAGAACCTGGACTTTCACGTCTCAGTTTTCCGAACAGCTGAAAGAATATTAAACTCTTTGTGTATTCGAAACCCCACAGCCACATTACCTAGGAGAACATCAGGCTGAGATAAGTACATCCAGCTGTATTTTTAGATTAGCACATGAGCAGTTGGAAGCTTCTGCCAGGATGATGGGTAAAGAAAGGGTTAACAAAGCCAACACTAAAGTGATAATGAGTCAACTTGAAAGTTAACAGCCCCCTGAGATGAATGAGAGTAATCCGTGCTATTGTCCCAGCCTATCTGCAGACTCCAAAGGAACAATGGTGCATCAGTTGAAAGGTGATCAGCCCAGACACTGGAAGGCTACAAATTTTTCCTTGTTTTCTTAAACTCCAATTTAGGGACTTTAACAAAGAGCAAAAATTGCAGGAAACCAGCAGAGACCCTGAACCTACAATCAGCAGACTTTTCCTCCTTTTTGGATTTGAATGCAGTCCTGGCAACATCTGGAAGTTATAAATAGGAACACATGGGGAGGTGAACAGGGGCACTCCTTTGAAATCGGTTGGATGGGTATTTTTTATAGGGACTCAGTAGAAAAAAGAGAGAGATTGTGCTTAACACACAGAAAGTGTCCCTCCTAAATAGAGAGAGTTGGCAATCCATGTGTGTGATTGCTAAAATTCAGGGCTCTCACCAGTAGCTGGATGGGCATGTGGTGAAGGCAAAGGACTGGAAGCCAAGACATCTAGACCTCGCTACCTCACTGCATCGGTGCAGCTGCACCACTGTGAGCTCTAATGTAGACATACCCTTAGATTGTAAGTTCTTTGGGGCGGATACTGTCATTTGGATCTGTATTTGTACAGCATCTAGCATAATGGGGTCCTGGTCCATGACTAGGGCTCCTACACACTACCACAATACAGACTAATCATCATCATCATCACTTTCTGTAGGCAGACCCATGCCTTTCGCACCAGTCTCCAGTTCAGCTATGTTTGTCCTTTACTAAAAGATGCAGCTCCACTAGGTGACTAATTTTTGCTGGTCCCTTGGTTGGCCACTTAAGACAGTTTCCCTGGAATAATACTAATGATAGTGGGTAACAAATAATACATGACAGGAAGTAAACTATAAGGCTTTAAAAATAGCTGGACGGTTTCCTCTCTGTTCTCCTGGGATCTTTCTGGGCCTGAAAAACAAAACACTCAAACCACAGTCACTGGCCCAAGCGCAGAACAGTTACTCAGTACTGCCAGCCCCACACATTCAATATTCATGAACTAGCCCTCCCAAAATCATGAGATTATTAAAATGTTTCATGACTTTTAACCTAATTGGGTGTTCTTTACCTCCTACTTTTGACCATGTAGGATGCACTCAGATCACATTTTCAAGCCTTTCTTCATAACCATGAAGACTAGAAATGTACTATTTTTTAAATGAGGCTTTCACATGACTCCAGGAGCTGGGGCTTTAAGAAATAACATGAAACATGACACTTGTGATAAAATGGCAATGTGGGTTTTACCCACAGCAGAAAGGTTTCACAGCACGTTGAGTGCTTTGGCCTAACTGTGCTCCCGCTGACGTACGTCCGTGGTAAACCTCCTATTAACTAACGTGGGAATAGAATTAGGCCAATGAATAGGAATTGAGCATGATGCAAACTCCATCCCTCTGTGTCCCTCTCTAATCAGTGCTGGAACCACACACACACACACACACACTCTCTGTCTCTCTCTTCTTGAGGCTGTGTCTGTGTGTCCCTGCTCTCCCTCTCTCTCTCCTTCACTTCCTACCAGTTCCTCTTTTCCTTCCCTGCCTGCCTTGTGCGTTTCCTTTTCCCTTTGGTTATTCCTGTCTCTCTTCTTCATCCCTGCCTGCCATAGTCCTCCCCTTTCCCTGTTCATTTATCCCCCCCAGTCTGTGCCCCCCACACACACCATCACACCTGTCGCACACACACCTTCCCTGTGCCTCTCTCTCTACTTCCTCCACTACTCCCATTTCTTACTTCTCACACAGTCCCTCTCTAACCCCAGGTTTCTTCATTCCTCTCTCCTGTGGTATCTCTTCCCCCTGCCCCATTCCCTGTGGCCACTTTCCTCATGTCCCCCTTACAGCGCTTCCCATCCCCATCTTACTCCTAGATTTGGCCTATCTGTATAGCCCAGGATCAGCAGGGCTCTGTGCCGGCTGCACGTGGGCTCCTACAGCCTTCCTCCAACACCCTAGGGGGCACACTTTCTCTAATGCTGGCACCAACCTATTGTAAACATTCCGGAGTGGGGGGAAGAGGTACTGAAAGGGTTGGTAGGAGGTGGCCACGTGGCCTAGGTCACGTCCCTTAGCATTAGCACTGATCATCAGCACCAGCGTTGCTTTGCAAATCATGTTAATCTCCATGTGACCCCTGAGCATGTATCATCACCGCCACTTTACAGATGGGGAAACTGAGTCAGATCCAGCACCCACTTTCCAAGCCAGGCCTCTGGATCACTCTGCATCCGTCCACCTCTTGACCTCTGCTTCTTCGAAGCACTAGCCAGAGAAATGCTTAGTAACCTCGCCCCTTGCACAGAACAATCAGCAAGACCGGGCTGCCGGGCGTCAGAGGGAATTTACATTCAACACACCAATGTGTTTATTTCCAAACACTCAAAGAACAAAACCCAACCCAAAGAGAGAGTTCAAATCCCACAGAGACGATTTTAATCGTTTTCAGCCCTTCTGGGCCCCAGGCTTTTTCTGAGCCTCTGCGATCTGTCCAATATTCCAACGTTTTTCTCCTGGCCCATCAGCACTGCTCACCTCCAGGCTGCATCAGTGTTTCTGTTCTAATCTCCGGGTGCCGGGCTTCATGCTGGCTGGAGTGGCAGCATTTGGGGAGCTTATTTGAAGACAATATTATATTTAGACACAAGGATTCAAAGTGCCCAGTCCTCAAACTGTATTTGCCCATTTAGCAATTTATTTTGGAGAGGTTAGGAAACCAAGTGATTGCCAATCTTCTGAAACGGCCCCCTGGTTCTCATCCCAGTTCTCCATCCTCAGTCATTTAAGAACCCCTTCTTTTCTGTGGTTTGCATTCTCCTTTCCTGACTGCCTTACAACATGCCACAGAGGGGGAAAAATGTCTAGTGGTTAAAGTGCAGGAGAGAAGGGCTTTATTCCCAGTACTGCCACTGACTCACTGTGTGACCTTGGGCAAGTTTCTCAAATTGTCTGTGCCTCAGTAACCCCATCTGCAAAATGGGGATGATAATACTTGTCTCCCACATTGGGGGTGTGGGAGCTGTGAGGCTCAATGCATTAATGGTTTTAAGGTGGTTTGAGACGGAAGGTGCCAAACCCACACAAATAATGATCCCAGAGCGAGTATGCTGCTTTGAAACTTATGTGTGGCCTCCTCCCCTCCCCACTCTGGGAGTTGCATACACAATACTCCAGTGGCCCCCAGATCCTGCAATAGACTACCTTAGGGGCTGGCTGGGACCTCACGGCATCAGGGTACGGTGGGGTTAGTTAAGGATGGGATCATAAAGCCGTCACTTTGTATCACTCAGCTTCTCTTCGTCTACATTACAGCCTGATTGATGCTTGAACCATTCTTGCCTGTGTGTTCTCCTCAAGTCCAGTGTAACCCTATTGATGGCTCTTTGCCTTTTGCTTCTGCTCAGCCACTTTGTCACTGTGGCAGGGAAGGAACAAGGGGATGCAGAAAACAGAAACAGCCGTGCTGTGTCCCAGTCCCCAGGATAGCAGGGTCCTCTCTCACCATCGGGTTTAAAGATTCATGGAGAGGTTAAGTGTTTGTTTGAACTTCAGGACGAAACCATTACAGCTGGGACAAGGCAGCAATCTACCACTGGGGGGCTACAAACTATGGAGTGGGTCCAGAGGGTCTGTCCTGCTTCCCAGAAACAAGAGGAAAGGGGGAAATGGATTAAGTCAATGGAGATAGACACATCTACCTCAAGGGGAAAGAGGGAGCAATAAATGACACATCTAAAGCTCTGCCCACACTGGATCTCCAGACCTCACCCTGACTTCCCTGTACAGCTTTAGCCCCCTGTGCTCCTCGCTAATGCTTTCCACTTGTTTGTATTTCCTACAGAACAAAACAATCCCACTGCAATCCCGCTCCCCATGCAGCACGGTTCCTGCTTTTGCATCCTGATGTTGGCTCAGAGAGTGACAAAGCTCCCCGCCCCCGCACCAACGTGCTGTCATCACACGCTGATGCTTCACATGTCAATACACTGTTTGGATAAATCCCCCACATTCCCGTTGCCATACACAGACCCTTCGCTCCTTATCCGCATGCCTGGGTTTCTCCACCCAGACAATGCACAATTCCAAAATGTCTGTTCATACAGAACATTGGCATTGACAAGTCCTGACGCATAAGCTCGTGTAACTGTACAAATATCTCAAGCAGCTGTCCTGGGATCGTACATTGGTCTCTGAGTTACACAATGTACATCTCCCTCAGGCCTTTGAAAGCAAAAACGCTAACAGAGAGGAGCAGGCATCAGAGCAGAGAATTCAGAACCCCTGTTTTCAGCTCTCCGTTTAGGAGGGGACAGGCACGTACCATCTAATCCTAGGGGAGTGTCCCCCCGATTATTATCAGCTAGTGACTTCTGTTGCTTCAGAGAGTTTGGTAAACTCCCAGGCTGAGAGGCAGCCTGGTCTTGTGCAGTGGTTCTCAAACGTTTGTATTGGTGACCCCTTTCACATAGCAAGCCTCTGAGTGCAACTCCCCGCCTTATAAATTAAAAACACTTTTTTATATATTTAACACCATTATAAATGCTGGAGGCAAAGCGGGGCTTGGGGTGGAAGCTGACAGCTCATGACCCCCCACGTAATAACCTTGCGAACCCCTGAGGGGTCCCGACCCCCAGTTTGAGAACCCCTGCTCTAGTGGTTTGTGGGGAATACTGTAGGCTGGGCAACAAGCTGTCTGGGCCCTAGTCCCAGTTCTAGTACTAACTCACTACATGGGGTTGGATACGTTACTTCAGTGCTCTGTGTCTCAGGATACGTCCTATTTTACAGGAGTGGTGGAGGGCTAAACTCATTGCTGCTTGTGAGGCACTCTGGATGCAAAGGACTGTGGAGTACAAAGAGTTATGAAATATTAGTCCCAGTGCTCTGTTCAGGTTGACTTGAACTGAATCCTGAACCAAAACTTTTTTGTTGTTTCATTTTATTTTTAAAAACTTCCATTTCTGCGCCCCCCTGAATTTCCTGGTCCAAGCCAGGCCTGGATGATGTGCGTCAGAACACAGCAAGGAAGGATGCAACCATCACACTCCTATCCCAGTCAGCAATCCCTAAGAACAGTTTTAGGACCTGTTTACATAGAGAATTCACTGGAATAGGAATTACAGAATTGCTCCTCGGGAATAAGTGTGTCTACATGGGAGCAATTGCAGAATTATGAATAGCTATTCCGCTTTACATTCACATCCTACCTTAATCTGGAAAGACTTTCCCAGGTAGACAGCTCCTAATTCCCTGAGACATTCAGCCTGCTGTTTCAGATCTGAGAGGTCTGCACCATTTGACTCAGCCTCATGGTGCTTCGCAGGATGGAACCACTGAATCTTTTGAACTGATTGGGATTCTCTGTTTTGCTGATTAAAAAGCCTGTCTCTGGCTTTGTACTCTGTGCCCTTTCTACCCAGTGGCACCTGTTCTCCAGCTGGGATATATTGCTCTTCCTCAGCAAAGCCCGCTCCCCCCACAGGGAGCCATGGACAGGGCCGGTGCTAGCCCATTGGGGCCCCTCAGCAGGAATATTTTGGGGGCCCCCTCACAACACATACTAATGATTAATAGGGTGCCCCCTTGAGCTGCTTGGGGCCCTTAGCAATTGCTTATTCCTAGCGCCGGTTCTGGCCCTAGATTAAGCCACAAGTGCTAGCCCAGGAGCTCAGTTCTCCTTCCAAGTCGCCTTTAAGCATACACACTGTCTCACACAGCCAGACCAGCTCCTAATTACAGCTAGTGCCCAGAAGCAGCACAAGGACACAGGCACCACCCCCCAGGCAATCCGAATTCAAAAGCCCCTGTCTGACAGTTTTGCACAACACCTCTCATGCAGGTGCTACCTCTGGGGAGGTGCTCAGTGGCTATATAACAGTACACTGCAATACGACACAACTGTTATCAGGAGGGGAAGGGAAGCTTACCTTAGCCAATGTAAACTACATGCAGAATTTAGAGAGGCACAATGTAGCTATTTACATTGGGATTTGTCCAGAAAACCAGAGATAACAGCTCTACTTTTGCGCAAAGTGTCATGGGATATTTTAATGATCACAAGAGGCCAGTGTGATGCGTGTCACTGTGAATTTGTGATGCCTTTGTTTTCCATGTGTTACACCTTGTATGGGAACTTGAACTTTACATGCCCTATAACTTTATATGTCTAAGCACTCTCCCTGTGAGCACAGTTCAGCAGCCATTTTGATCTCAGGGCTCAGCCTTTTACACAGAAGAGACCACACTGTGTTCTCCCCGGGAGACTTGACTTTTGTTCTTTCTTGTGCTTTTTTGCTTGAAAGGATGCTGTTAGCTTAACATCACCCTTCTCTCTGAATATTTTCATCTGTGATTGTAACAAGTACCAGCTAAAGCGACTACAACTGAAAGAAAATAGAGGAAAAATATTTTTCCTCCATTGTTTGACAGTGATTTGTGTAGAGCCAGTTTCACTGTTTTCCCAGTTGAGCCACTTAGTCAGTTTCTCCTGTTGCTTACATGGGTCTTTCATACAGTAGCAAGTGTGACATGGTGGGGTCAGATGGCTATAGTAGAATAATAGAAGGCAAATATTTAGCCCCAGGCTAAGTAGGTCCCTTTTCCCTGGGTAAGGTAACAGGGAAGGTTCCAGAACAATCCGGAATCTTCTGGAGACAATTAAGACAGGCTGATTAGAACACCTGCAGCCAATCAAGAAGCTGCTAGAATCAATTAAGGCAGGCTAATCAGGGCACCTGGGTTTTAAAAAGGAGCTCACTTCAGTTTGTGGTGTGCATGTGAGGAGCTGGGAGCAAGAGGCACTAGGAGCGAGAACGTGGACTGTTGGAGGACTGAGGTGTACAAGCATTATCGGACACCAGGAGGAAGGTCCTATGGCGAGGATAAAGAAGGTGTTGGGAGGAGACCATGGGGAAGTAGCCCAGGGAGTTTAGCTGTCGCACAGCTGTTCCAGGAGGCACTCCAGACAGCTTAATTCCACAGGGCCCTGGGCTGGAACCCGGAGTAGAGGGCGGGCCCGGGTTCCCCCCAAATCCTCCCAACTCCTGGTCAGACACAGGAGGAGTCGACCTGGACTGTGGGTTCAGAAAAACGGCCAAGCTGAGGGCTGCCGTGAAGCTCCAAGGTGAGCAAATCCGCCTATAAGTGCAAGACCCACCAAGGTAGAGCAGGAACTTTGTCACACAAGGAAGAGAGAAATATTTTTCATAGGAAAACGTGGTTGGGAAAACACTAAAACTGGCCGGGACACAGGGCAGGCGTACTACCTAAATTCTTTAAATTCCGTTTTCAAATTGAGACTGTCCCTTTATTCTAAAATAAAAGTAATTTCACACCGTGAGCACGTACAATTTGCTCTTTTGTACAATGAAACCCAAATCGGGTGAACCTCAATGTTGCACTTGATCCAAGTGGTGACATCTCCATCTAACACCATGCTGGGAGATCACAGGCCTGACTCAGGAGGAATAATGTCAATTTCTCTTCACCATCATCATTTCCTGAAACTCCTACGTGCTCCTCACAGGTCTCTTACTCAAGGAATGACAGAGCCCATCCCTGCTTATCTTAGCAGACCAGATAACAACTCGAGGCTGTACAGATGCACAGAACAAAGTCAAGCTAGCTCCCGAGTCCCAGCTGCCTCACCATTTCCCAAAAGAAAGCCCAAGCTATAAAGGCACTTACTGGGCATAGCTTATTTTCCCCTCCCCACCCACTAGGGACTAGAATCTATGGAGGATGTTCTATGTATTTCGCTATTTCTTCCCCTTACATTAAATTATTGGAGGGTGGGGGGACAAATGAGTGGAATGTACATAAGCAATATCTCCAAGCTATATACAGTAGTATTAATTATGCAAAAGTGTGTACAGCAGTGACGCTAACCATCAACTGCCTGTGAAATATTGACCACAGCAGGAGATGCCAGGCCAGGGGAGAGTCTAATGGTCACAGCGACCAAAGCAGGAAATTGTCTGGATCTCACAGAGAAGCAGTTCTGTCTGGACCTAATCAATCCAACTGCATGTGGGTTTTTTGGGGAAGGGGGGTGGGAAACAGATTTGAATTGGAACCCATTCTTTCTGATTGGATCTACACAGTTTGTTCACAGTTTTCTCCTTCACCCTCTTCTTAAGCAGCTGAGAGAGACAATGGGGGAAGGGACTCAAGACGTACCAGGGCGTTCCTGATTCTGGGACATTTTGGCTGCATGAAGCCGAAGTGGGAGATAGCTGTGAAGTCCAAGGAGCATTTTGCCTGCAGCTGTCCTATAGGATCCTTCTAATGTCTGTGGCTGCACAGTGCACACCAGATAAAGCTCTCCTATACCCTGCACAAAGTCCATGTATATTACGGGCCATGCCTTCCTGTACACAGTTCCAGTGGGCCTAGAGAGCATCTTCACTTCCCCACACGCTCCATCTAGAGGGGTAAACTTTAGCAAAGTGCAAAGCTAATGGCTTGTTAAAACTCCCGCTCAGTTCAGTAAATCTAGCTTTTGGTTTCCAAGCCCCAGTCAAATCAGAAGAGAATTATCCAGGGGGCATAAGAAGCTCTCTCCTGAACCATGCCTGCGTCCTCCCCTCCATCTGGGCTTTTAGCACGGGCTTTGCAGTTGGTGAAATAGCTGTTGCTCTGGGTTATGGACTGTTTCAGCTGATCTGGGAAAACAGCCAACTTGACATAAACCCCTCCCTCTCCACTCCTTGAGCCAGCATTAGGATGCTGGGGGGCCCTCACTGACATTATCTTTGGGGCGGGGTCATTCCCTCACTCTGACACAACCATCATCTTTAGCCTTTCTCTGCCCTCCTCCCCACCCCTGCTCGAAGCACTCAGACCACAGCACCTCCAAGTATAATTTGGGAACTGGTTTGCAAATTTGGGGGGTTGGTGTGAGGCATGAATTGTGGGCAGCGGAGCTTGGGGGTCTGAGAAATCAGGCTCTGGCTCCGCTCTCCTCTCAAGAGCAGTGAGTACATTTTTTCCAGCAAACCACATACAGCCAAAATGATACATTTAGCTGAATTGAGTAAAAAGAGAATCTCAGAAACAGCCTTTGGCACCCGATCAACAGAGAAGCCTCATGAGACAAAGAAGAAACTTTGCTAAGCAGGGCACGTGCCTGCCAGCTCCGCCCCAATACATTTTCTATCCCAGTTCCCTTCTGTTCTGATCTATCCCAGTGGGAGGTGCATGATGGAACCATTAGGAACACACACACTCGCCCATGGAGCGGACAGACAGAAAAGAGGGACGGCGCCGAACGGTCTTCGTACGTGGCATGATCTGGGCCGTGCTCTCCAGCTGTGGAACAGTGTCTATGGTTCTATTCTTGGTGATGGATGTAGCAGTCTCCTAGCTGTCTCTATGAATCTGCCCAGCCTGTGCATGGCACACTGGCTCTCACTTACAAGCCCACAGGGACAGAGGACTGAGTTCTAAGTAACGGTGTGAAATGGGTTATCCTCCAGGCCTGCCCTGCAGCTGGAATTGGGGCCTGTGAGAATGGCACCTCGGCAAACCTAGAACACCACTCAAGCACCTTCTCTAACATTCCTACAGCTGCAGTTACTGTCTGACCCCCCACTGCAGGAGGGCACGGGGAGGGGGACTTCTCTGGAAGCCACCAATAGCCCCCTAACACAGCAGGGCGCAAGCTTACCATGGAGTCAAATTAAACAATAGGATCAAAGCAATTTAAAGGATGGCAGAGGAGGTGACAGGTGGCAACAGCAGCCCTGTAAGCATTTGGTGTTGAAGGAAACTCATTTAAAATGGAAAGCAATACTACAGCATTGTAGAAGGCAGGGAGCTCCCCGTAAGAGAGCTGACGAGATTTAAAGTGAAGAATGAAACCTTGCTGTCAGGCTTAGGTGAACTGAAAAGTGGAAAGCTGATGTGATCTAAACCGAGCAGCTGACCGAGGAGGATGCTGAGCACAGCCTGGCAGGATTCAAACAGAGAAGTCTGAGGAAGTGCTTCGTAGCAGAGAGGAAAATGTTACACGGTCTGACTCTAGCGGTTGAAGCACAGGACGGGGAATCAGGACCCCTGGGTTTTAGTCTTGATTCTGACACTGATTTGGTATGTGACCCCGGGCACGTCACTTCGACCCAAATTCACCCACGTGGCTGTGCAGGGACCAACATCGGAAAATGCATGGAATTTTAAACGTCCTTCTGTAGTAGTATCAATCCACACACAAGATCATTGTCTTTCATATGAAAATCAGAAAGGAAAACTAGCGTGAGGGTCAGAAAGAGAAAGTTCCGTGGTCCAGGCCCCAAACTAAGTGAAATGCAACTTCAACAGCAGCAGTGACAAAAAGCAAGTAAGAAATTTAAAGTCATTTAAATGTTCCCTGGTATTGTTAACAACACAGACAAAGGATGTTCCCTCCGCCTCTTCTACTGGCACTAAAAGAGGTTTCCACTGTGCATTGTTTTAGGAAGGGATGTTAGTCTGGATGCCTTTCAATTGCAAGCAAGACTTCTTCCAAACAACACTGGACTCCAGTGGCAGAGGACCAGATTCACCTCTTACACCGGGGCAAACATGGAGTGACGCCGCTGACATTGCATCAGTGTCGCTCACCCACACCCCACACCGGTGTCATTGTAGTCGAGCGGTGCTGCCAACTCTCGTGGTTTTAATCACAAGCCTTGCAATTTATGCTGTGTTTCTGGAGGCCCCAGATCCTGAAGTCACGTGACTGCACAAGAATCTCAGCGTTCCTTAAAAACTGGCTGTTTCTCATCCCCATGGTTGCAGACGAAAGCTTGAAAGCGTGACCCGAGTGCTCCCTGAAGGCTCACGATCCAAATGAAAAGAACTCAACAAGTATTTTTTAAGCCAATCTCATGATTTTGGGGGGCCTGGCTCATGATTTTTGACTACCTGGGGTTGTTGACCCTTCAGATGTTGACCCTATGCCTGGGATTTGCATTTGGAACAAAACTGAGAACAGTACTTGAATTATGGGGAGCCTGGGCCCACCTCACTTCTATCTTATGGCTCCCTTCCTTCTCCCTACTGTTTAAATTGAAGCAAGCTGCTTGCCAGTCAGGGCCCCCTATCGTTTCCCCATAATTCAAGCACTGGGCTGCTGGCTCTTGGCAGTCTATCAGAAGCAGGGCCTGGGGTTTTTTTCAAGGAGCAGGACTTTTGCCTCCCACCGCCTAGGGCTAGAGAAGTTCACCTCAGAAGAAAGCCTCCAGCAGACAAGCACACACACAGAGCATCCATTCCTTGCTGCCATCAGAGATCTGGGGAAAGCAGCTTCACCAGCATTGGCTCAGGGCCAGATCCAGCCACCATGGAAGTCAATGAGACTCTCTCCATTGGCTTCCACGGGCCCAGGAGGAAAGAGGATCCCTCCCCATTCAGCAGTGTAGGATCCCTGCAGAGATCTCCTCACAGCCTGGGATACGTCCTGCCCGTGGGGGTACAGTGAGTTGTCTAGTGAGCAGTGCTACATTATTTGACTCTCCTCTCAGCAGATGGATGGGTTGTTTTACTTCCTGCTGAGCAGCCTCAATTGATGAAGGTTTATTGCTTAAATCAGTCTGGTAACACTATCTCCTTATCAACAGTTAATTACCACACTGTTATGTAGGATGCTCTAGCCAGGAGTCGTGTCAGCATTTCCATTACACACACTGGGCTCTGAAACTCAGCAGCAAGAATTCACTCAGGGCTGACAGGTATAAGGCACCAGCTTGCAAGTATGCAGCAAATAAGCCCTTTTCTAAGGTTGGACCCCAGCAGGGCACCTGGATTTTGAAACTGGCTCCTCCCATGGATCTGCAGAGTCTGCTGCAAAGCCCCTAGTTTGGGGAGTTTGTGGGTTGGAGAAGGGAGGGGCTCTTCTGGAAACCAGAGAGGCAGGGGGATTGGGGTTTGTTATGTTTCCCTGCTCGCTTGGGTGGGGTTTGCTGCTGGGTTGCTATGGCCTGGATTGTTAACAGCTGTCATGTCCCCTACGCCTGGGGACAGGAGTTTTTCTGAGGGCTGCAGCAAAATTAATCCGATAAGTAAGAGGCTGGACTAGTAAATCCAGCCACTGGAGTCTTATCCCTGCAGAAAAGGCCTCCCCTGCCTTGGTGGAACCACCACTGTGGAGCACGGGGGAGAGCGGAGTTTGGGCCCATGGCCCAGCCATCCCTTACCCTCTCTCAGCTGAGACTCACCGGAGCCACTGTTTAAGCCATCCATGTACCAAGGGGAAAGAGAACCCCTGGATTTTCAGCTGCTCTGATCTGGCTCTTTGTGTCCCCATGCAGGGTGCAACAGAGACTGTTTTTCAGTTCCTAGCCCCCACATGGGCCTGGGTGACTACAGGGGCTGGAGTCACAAGGGGCGTGGCAGGGGAATGGCCAGTGGAGCCATAGCCAAACGACCCCACAGAGGAGGAGTGCAGGATCTATGGATGGTTTTGCCCCAGCGGCTGAGGAGTGGCTCAGCGAGCTCACAACAATACAACAGCAGTTGCCATCTCCTTTTCCTCTCGCTTTCAGCCCCCTCAGTTCCTACTAGTGTTCTCAAGTGTGTATTGCAGCTGCTCATGGCTGCTCTGTTCAACCAGCCATAAATAACACTGAGAATCACACTTCTTTATTCGTGTGTTGGCAGCCTCTAACTTCTCTTTTGGTTCTGGAAGTTAAGCATTTCGTACAGCGGATCTAAGATGAAAAGAGAAAAAGAAACCCAGAGCTGTGCAGATAAAAACTGAGAGGTGGGGGGAAGGAAGGATGAGCAGAGAGAGGTTATTTTAAGTTATCTTGAACTCAAATCCTAGAGCCTGACAGGCTGGCTGCACAAACCCCCTCCACTCAGTCCACTAGCTGTAAAGAGGAAGTTGGTGCGCATCTGTTTGCCTGTTGCTAGGATCACAGCTCGATGCTGCTGAGATTGTCACACTGTTCAGTTCCAGGCATCTTTCAAACAGCTTCTATACATCTCCAAATCAAAGGCCCCTTCCTGCAAACTGCAAAGGCGGCTTGGCCTGGGGAGAGTTGCATTTCGTAAGGGTGGGGTGTGACCAAGGTTTCCAGCAGAGGCATCAATACTGAAAATGCATGAGAGTAAAACCCAAGAGGTTATACTATTCAGCTCTTGATCATTATTGAATCATGCCATCCTTGACACACAGGGAGTAGCATTTTACTATGCAAACAGTCACGCTGAAATTAAGAGGCTAGCTGAGTCATGAGGTACTGCTGGATGTGAGTAAGGCTGGCAGCAGTAGACCCGGAGGCCCCAGTTCAGGAAAGCATTCCTTTTCCGGACAGCACTTAAGAATGCGATAAAAGCTAAACACATGCTTATATGTTGTCCTGAGTCATGGCCGTGATGTGCAGCACTTATATAGCACCCTCTGGATCTCAGAGCCCATTAGAAAGGAGGTGTAACTGTTTTATAGGTGGGGAAACTGAGGCACGGAAAGGTTTGGTACCTTGGCCAAGGCTATATGGTGAATCAGTAGCAGAGCTTAGAACAGAGCACAGGTGTCTTGACTGATAGTCCAGATGCCCTATGCATTACAAGAGATAAGATACATGTAACTCGAGGCTATATTTCCATTAACAGGTTCTGTCGACACCATAAACCACAAGGGCAGAGCTTGAGTCATCAAGATGAGCTGCAAGCACAACACAAGTCTCTTTGTGAGGCCAGCAGCTTCTGTTTCACCCCAACAAAGACCCTTAGATGCAAGCCCAGTTTACCCAAACTTCAGCATGATCACCCCATCTCTGCCACTCCTCTCTCCCCAGGGGAGCATGGCTGTGGCCTGTGCTTTTTATTGTCGCAACAGGGAGAAGGGAGCCCCCGGGTCTGACCTCCCAGAGGAGTGAATGGCAGTGTTTTTGGAGGGTGTAACGATTGGGCTTAACTCATCGCCCAGAAAACCCCGTTCCCCCACGGAGGCCATCTGAGTGCGGATGAGCCACAGTTCAGAACTCGAAGCTGAGCTGCATGGAGTAGCAGAGGGAAGGCATCAGACGCCAGGGCAGCACCAGTCCTTCCCTGCATTCCCCTTACTCTAGCAGGGTAGTAATTTGCTGCTGGCCCCTACCCATATCACATTACTGTCCTCTCCCTTTGCCAGCTCCCTGCCAGGGCTGGTGCATTGGGGGAGGGAGAGCTCAGCCTTGGCCACTCCCCTGCCCACATGGGAGATGGTGGGGAGAAAGGAGAAAGTGCACGGGCCCTCGATCCAAGACCTGGGAAGGGCATGCAACAGTGTTCGGAGGCCCTTATGCCCTTGTGCGGCAGCTCAGTCCAGAGGCAACCTAGCCCCACATGACTGATTTAAATTACAGCACTTGTGTTTGAACTGCTACAACAAACCACATCAGTCAATACATTGACTTGACTTTTTTTTTTTTAAAGACACCCACCCATCTTCCTAGTCACATGTACACACAGCCTTCCTAGCGCTCCCAACGGCAGCCAGTTTTCTAATGGTACTGTCCTAAACCCATCCGCCATGATGCAAACTGACAGCTGACAGCAAATTGTATCGACAGACCCTTATTGAATGCAACTGTTCAGCAGCAGCCAATCGCGTTCCATCATTCCCAAAGCCAGGGCTGAATTTGTGCTGGGGCTTGCAAGGGCTGCAAGGAGTGGCAGTTCGTAGCCCCAGGGCTTGCTGCATCAGTTACAAATGTAAAAAAAATTGCTTGAACCCCGGCACCTCTTTCATTACAAATTAAGCACTGTCCACAGACAATTTGCTAAATTTTATTCTGTCCAGCTGCAGCACTCAGAAAAGGTAACGAATTACAATCAGCGACCAGGCGCCCCAACAGGGCTTGATTATGGATCATTGCACAAGCTGCAACACCAGACGCTTTACGGAGTGAGATGACCTAGTGACAACGTCGGGATGAAAAATGAGAGCGGAAGGGGAGAGAAATGAAGGGGCAGAAGCAAGGAAGATGAGACACCATCTTAGGTGGAATGCGGAGGAGGCAGAGCCATAGAGAAAAGCTATCCCAGACTCCAGGAGCTGCAGAGGTAATGGGATAGAGGGATGTTGGGTACTAGGTGAACAGAATGAACAAGGAGGGAAATGGAGTGACAAGAGACAAGCTTTAGGGTGAAACCATTTACATCAAACCATGTCCTCAGCTAGTGTAAACTGGGATAGTTTTACTGGAATTATCCCGCTCTACACCAGCTGAGGATCTGGCACATGGTATTTTACACAGGTTTCATTCTAATTTTTGCACTGCAACGGTTACCACCAGAAGTGGATAAAATACAGTCATTTATTCTTGTACACTGAAAGCAGGTTGATCGAACAATTGCAGGAAGTGGCAACTCTTTCCCAGTTTGCAGCACAGTAACCATTAAAGTTGCTTTAACTGCACCAATCCCACAGCTTGTGCAATGACACCCAGCCAGCGCTGTTCATTCAAATGAAATATTGCTACATTACCCCTCCTACAAGGGGAAGCTATTTCTAGGTGTGCAGTGGTGTATGGATGTCCCTCTGCTGGAGCCCAGTGGGAGCACCCAACGCCATCTCTCCCAATTTCCCTGGCGCCTCCCAGCCGCAGCTGGAAGATATGGTCTGAGCGATGGAGTCTGGACTGATGGATCATGGAAAGCGCATGCTCTAGTGGTGTTGGCCTGTGACCCACATGCCAGATAAAGCCGGGAAAGCAGTAGACACAGCCTGGAGGAAAGAAAAGGAATTCAGGGCAAAGCACCCTAATGGGCAGCCTGTCAGGGGGCTGGAACAATTTGTATAGTGGGGGTGCTGAGAACCACTGAACCAAACTGAATATGACGAAAACCACTTCAAGCCAGAAGGTCCGGCAGCACCCCAAGCCCCTGTGCAGCCTGGCCCTCCAATGCCCCTCACCGGGAGGGTCTGCAGCGTCTCACCCCATCCCACACAAACCTGCCATTGGGTCCGTTAGTGGATTGTCATTTTAGTGCCAGCCCCGATGTCTGATGTCCTGTTACCATACAACAGATATCACCTGGGCAGTTTCTTCCACGTGCTTCCCACCCTGATCACATCCCACTGGGGCCAGGGGCGGAGAGAGGTGGCTTACTTGTAGAGGATCCGTCTGACCACCTGAGGCAAGCTCTGCCTTAGACAAACCTCCCCAGGGTCTCTGAAGGGAAGGCCTGCTCTGAATAAACCGACTGGGCCTACAGGTGGAGAGGACAAAGACCTGCCTATAACAGCACATTCTAAACTTCACCAGCGTACGTTTCTGGAGAGATCAGATGTTACCCTAGCGTGTGCATGTGATGTAGAGGAAACCAGTGTGAGGGAACTGCTGTGGAGAGGAGGAGCCTGGGAGTGCATTGGATAGCGGGATGACTGGGTGTGTGAGTGAGGTTTCCATGGTCAAGCAGCAACGGCCAAATGGGCACAGGAGATGAGGCCCCAGGTGTGACCCTAGCCTGCGTGGTTCATACCTGACTGACAGACAAGAGAGGGGCAACCCTCGGCCAGCTTGTCATGCCAATATAGTCTCATCAAATTGACTGATGCTCATGCCGCCTTCAGCGCGTGTTGCTGGGACCGTCACCGCAGCGACCTTGTGTTACTTATTTATTTCCAGTGATAAATGTACACAAAGAGGCGCCCTTCTGAAACCTCTCATTGCCTCCGACACCCGTGAACAGGGACACATAACCAAACCTGGCACCTACCCCCACGCAGGCCCCTCGCTTCCTCAGCTAAACGGCACCCAACTCCCACTCACCACACACGCCACGAGAACACCCCCAAACCAGGCGCCTCCCTCCTCTGGAGCCTGAGCAAAACGATTCTTCCAGGTGGCCAACAAACCTGAGCTATTTCAGTCCCCAAGGCTCCAAAGCAGAGGGCCTCTCGCGGAGAACTCTCTGCCTGCACTCTGGGCAAACGAAGGGTTTGGCTGGGATTATTAATTACATTCCCATTTAATGCGACCAGCCAACGTTTGCAGAGGGCTTTGAAGATGAAAAGCACTGAGAGCCGCATGGGGTTATTCTTGGCATTTGCTGCTGAGTCGTTTTTTGCTGAGTCTTGAAACCATCATTAAAGATAAACGTGAGGCCTGTTAAATGAAACACACGTCACCAGCTGGGTTATGCTCAGGGAATAAAGCACAGACAGACAGGAGAACCTGCAATAGGCCTGGTCGACAATGACAATTTTGGGGCAGTCCTCTGGCACCAGCGCAGCCCCACGAGGACTAGCAACCATGGGAACCCTCGTGTAGCCGGCCACGCTGCCATCCAGTCCTCCTCAGAACAGGGTGAGACACCACTGGAAACCAGTCCACCAGCACTCATACTGCAGGGGCAGTGCAAGGCTAGAGCAACAGAACCCGGGGGTGGGGGTGTCTAAAATTGTCAGCGCAGACACAGTCCTCATGGCTCGTGGTGCCCAACTCAGCTCTCAGCCTGGCTGGTGTAAACCCAGAGTAACCTCACCGGCTCGACAGAACAGCCTCTGGATTTACACCTCTGGATGTGAGGGGCAGATTTGGTCCGGATCACTTCTTCTGTGGTTTCTAGTTTTCTCCAAAGAAACCAGCCCACCCTTCGCGCCGCACCACAGAAGGGCTTGGTGCTCTGTGCTGAGAGCGAGGGGAGAGGGTGTGCTGTTTTGAACGACAGCCTTCACCAGGAAACAGTCCAACTTTTAGCTTGCAGCTCCACCCTCCCGATAACATCTACAGTGCAGGGGCAGTGGAAAAGACACAGTGTATGAGATCAACATGACAATGTCTCTGATTCATTACCGGGGCTGCTAGTGACTGTCAGTCCATCCAAACAGCCCATGCGCCGGCGAAGCCTACGGATTAATCCAAACACAGGCTGAGCAACAGCAACAGCCAGACACACCAGCAAAACGTGTCTGCTCCGTTCATGCATGCAGAACAAAACCGGGCTTGCATAGCCACAGACAGAGAGGCACTTAACGCTGATGAGGAGGCCACGAGAGGCACATGGGCTGTGTGCCAGCCTGGGATGTGCTGATGCAAGGCAGCAAACTACTCCCTGAGGCTCTTAGCATCGCAGGGCTACTCCCTTTGGGAAGCTGTTAGCAGTGAGTTTGGGAGAAAGGAGCTGGGTTGGGAGCCCTGGAGAATGAAGTTTCTGACACAAAAGGACCATGTGGATGGGTGAAAGGATACAGCAGTGCAGTCTCTATGCTCATTCCCTAAAAGAGAAACCTTCTACATTTCACTCTTCCATGAAAAATCTATCAGATTTTATGGATGGGGAAACTGAGGCACAGAGCAGGGAAGAGAGTTCCCCAGGGTTGCCCAGCAGGCCAGCGGCAGAAAAGAGACTAGACCCTTCTGCTGGGTCTCAATCCAATGCTCCATCCTCTAGGCCACACTGCCTCCCCTGTGCACCAGTCCTCCCTTCTGTGATGGGTTTTACTTAAGGAAGAGGATTAAACCCCAGTAAAAGAGTATGAGGTTGGCAGTCTGCTCAAGTGGATTGCACATGGACCTGGGAGTTCAGCCCTTCTGAGTTCTAACCCTTGCTCTGCCACTGACTCACTGTAGGACCCTGAGCACATCCTCTGTGAGCAAGGGCACAACATGTATTCCCATCTAGGAGCCTTGCAGGGACTGATTAGTTGATGTTTGCACAGTGCTTTGAAGCTGTAAAGTGCTGTAGACAGTAAATTACTAAAAGAAAAGGAGTACTTGTGGCACCTTAGAGACTAACCAATTTATTTAGTCTCTAAGGTGCCACAAGTACTCCTTTTCTTTTTGCAAATACAGACTAACACGGCTGTTACTCTGAAACCAGTAAATTACTAGCTCATTACAGCTGATCTGAAAGTTCTTTTTGTATGTGCCATAGGCCAGTGTTAAATCTAAGATACCCAGGGCTTGCAGCCTGCTTTTACTCCGAAAGCTCAACTGCACCAAGCACTGAATGTGGCAGGGAACAATCTAGCACTTGGGTAAAATGGGCCCTAAAATGTCTTTCCCATCTCCTGCCTCGGCTCCTGAGCCTAAGTTCAAAACTAAGCGTTTATCTTCCAGCTTCCAGAGTGCTGGAGAAAAATATATTAAAGGAATAAATCAGCATGTGAAATACAATTTAACCAATTAGCCCATTGAGTGGAAAATATTTTCTAATATCTTTGAAGTCAAACCTGCTGTGCAGGTAGAGGGAGGGGAACGGACCCTCGAGAACATCTCTGACTAAGGGGTGGAATTTGGAAAAGCATCCAAGTGACAGAGGAGTGCAAGGACTTGTGCTCCTGTGTCACTTAAGGCTTGTCTGCACAGGAAAGTTTGACCAGTGATACTGGTATAGTTACCCTGCTATAGTTACACCACTATAACCCCTTGTGGTTACTGCTATTCTGGTATTAGAGTGGTTGATCTGCTTTGCATTAAAACCCTTCCAAAGCAACGTAAGTTAAATAGGGAAAAAGGCCCTCTCCTATTGGAATAAGAGTGTCCACAGTTGTTTTTCTCTGTACAGCTTATGTAGCGCTTAGGTACTACAGTGATATGGGTTATATAAATGGTTGTGTTACACTGCATTACTTTGCAGCATACTCTAGCCAGGAATGGACCATATACATTGCATTTTAACATGCAGTGCATTGTAATACAGCACTGGACTGACTGTATTGCATTATAATGCATTGCCGTACAGGAGCGGATTGATTGCATTGCTTCACAGAATAATGGGGACTTGAACCTATGATCTCCTGCACCAAGTGAGCCAAACCATTAGGCTGACACACTGTACTTTGCGTTGCTCCCTGTAATAGAGTGTAACATCATAATGGGACATATCGCACTCGTCCCTCCTGATCCTGCAGCTTCCAACTGTCTCTCAGGGTGCGGATGTTGCTGGTTCAGCTGGCAAAGCAGTGTACTGTAAAGTGCCATTTGATGAAGCATTTACAAATATGCCAGAGATGCCCCCAAAAGCCAGTGTGCGTTGCTTGCAGCAGCCAGTGCATGGATTTCCCCTTCTCGGATCGGCTTGCACAGCCATAGAAGCAGCTGCTCTTTTGCTGGCAAAGCACTCCAGGTTCCTTAGCAATCCTTCCCATTTTGCCTTTCTTGCTGTTCTGGGGTGGATTTTGCAATTGTTTCTGCTGAGTCGTGGAAGCAAGAGGCCAAGAACAGGTGGGCCACAGTCAAGCTTCCTGCACAGCTCTGCCATTGCCCCTCGACCGGACCTACAGCACTGTGGTATGTCAGCCCAAGGGTTTGGGTCACATGGTGCAGGACACAGGTTCAAGAACCTGCCAAGCTCAGACACCAGCAGCCTGATCCAAAACCCACAGGAGTTACTGAGAGTCACTTAACACCACGTTCAATGGGCTCTAGTCTAGACTAGACCCTTGGCACCAAACTAATACCTTGCAATCCAGGACTTCAAAGCACTTCACAGCCCTTAATGTGCTAACCCTCACAACCCCGTGATGGAGGACAGGGTTACCAAGCCCCATCTTACAGACAGGGAACCTGAGAGGTAAAGTGACCTGCCCATGGTCCCATAGAAAGTCAGTGGCAGAACTTGGACTAGAACCCAGAACTCATCCCCCCAGGTCTGTGCTCCAATTAATAGACAGCTCTTCCTGTGCACCTGGACACTCCCGGCAGGTGAGGGGAGCTCTCCAATTTCTGCTGCCCACTGGTGGGTTTCAGGGCAATGGGGAAGGGCCCCATTCTCAGGGAACGGCATTTTTGAGGGTGTGCTGCACCCCAGCCTGTACAAGGATATTGCATAGAGACTCAGCATGAAGCTGCTGGACAGGAGCCTTGTTATCACTCAGCAAATGGCCCCCGGTGCAATTACGTCTGTTTTAAAAACACACAAAGCCAATTGTCCATCTCCCCCTTGCCTGCGGGAGGGGCGCGTCCGGGACACTGAGCCTGGAGCCAGGCCAGGACTTCCCATCACGGATGGGAAAGGGCTGCCTGACGTTATCGCCAGATGGGACAACAGCAGCTGCATACCTGGAGAATGATGTCTTCTCCTGGCCCCAAATCACACCAGACGAGCTCCTAATCAGAGCCAGAGGCGCAGGCCACAGCGAGGGGCTCCACTTCCCCAGCTGCAGGCAGCCCTTCTATGCTTCCACCTGAATCTGCCGTCCATCTCTCCTTCGGGTGCCCTCTCCATCCGTTCTCCCGAGCTCCCACCCAAATCCATCCATCCTCCAGACATCCTGGCCAGCTATCCTTCCAATATCTAGCTAACCCGAGCCCATCTCTCTCTCCCCCTAGTGCCTCTCAATAGTCCTCTTCCTGTCCATCTGTCCTCTTGATACCCTGTGTCCGTTTGTCCTCAAGAGCTCCTGTCCAGACCCTGCTGTACTCCTGCACGCCTGTCCTTCCCCCTTGACCGATGGTCTGAATCCTTCTCTCCTCCCAAGGGATGCTTGGACAGGCTTATACAGCCACTGGAGCCCTCCTATAGCGAGGTCACTGCTTCCCACTGAGCAGCAAAGTTCGCATCGTGCTGCAAGTGGAACTGCAATAAGCCCCACAATAGGGTACAGATGCACTGGGAAAATGCAGCATGTTAGAGAGCATGTTACCCGAAAGGAGGTTAAACATAGTGGTGCAGACAAAGGACAAGTCATGTTTAAAAACATGTCAGCTTGGCACGGTTAACACACACTTTAGACCTCCTTTTCAAAAACCAAGAGCCACCGCACTGGGGGCAAAAATACTTCACTAGCCATTCAGCCCAAAGACCTGATGTTGCAGGCACAATCATGACAATGGTACTCACCAATTACTTGTGCAATTGCACAGACTTCTCTCCCCCCTCCCCCCACTACAGCCCTAGGCTGCCCAGATTTTGAAAATCAGGCCCAGCAATGATAGTTTTAATCGATCCCATGTTATCAATAGCTCTCAAAACACTTTACAAAGGAAGGTCAGCATCCTCTTCCCCATTTTACAGATGGGGAAACGGAGGCACGGAGACACAAAGTGACTTGCCCACAGTCACAACAGTAAAAACTGGAAAAGAATCCAGGTTTCCTGAATCCCAGTCCAATGCTCTACTTACCAGCTAACACTGCCTCTTACTACAAGTGGTATGTCTAACCATCCACACAGTCAAATTTCTATTAGCTGTCTACCTTCATTCATCTCTGCTCTGTCCACAGGCACTCCAAAATCAGTACAGTTAATTGGCAGTGATTATTTCTAGTGAACTAGGAATGCTGTACGCGTTGAAGCTCTGGGGTACCCGAGAACGCTGGGGTCAGGCTGTGTGTGGAGAAGCTTGCACAGCACCCAGCAGGGAGCCTGAAACTACGTGGAAAGCATCTTTCACACTAAGACAAACTGGCTCCACCATACGTTTACAGGTATCTCTCCACCCACTGTGGAAATGCAGCCAATTCTGGGGTGGAACATGGCAGCCAGCAAAGGTGCCATGTTGCTAACCTGGCGGTACTGGTGCCTGATCAGGGAGGGAGCAGAGAGGTGGAGCTGGGAAGAGGCGCTGCAGGGGTCTGTTGGCAGTGCTATGCTGTTGGCAAAGAGTGGACCGGGCTCCACGGCAAGATAGCAGGGCCTACAGCAACCGCTGGGGGGGGAGTGGGGGCTGATCATCATCAAGTGCAAGGGAAAACGACTCGCTGACATGCCTGGGAGCTTCTGGGAAAGAGCATCAGGCAGCGTGAGCGGGTCAGTGACTCAGCCCCTGGCACTCACACTCTGCTGAGGCAGCACAGTGCTGGGGAAGCTGCTGCCTCCCTTTGCGTGAAGTTCATTTTTTATCTCCCCCGCCTGGCCCCCCCCAAATTCTCTCTTGCTAGCAGATCAGATCGGGGCTGGGGCCTGCTCACTGCGGCGGGGCCCATGTATTCAATCATTTGCTCATTCTGCATCTGGATGAATTTCATTGCTTGGGAAGTTGAGAATCTGATCTCACTGACTGGAGGCACATCCAGTGAAGGGCAGACACAGGACAAGTTTTCCTCTACATAACTTTGCCAATGCACCACCATCCTGACCCACAGAATCCCCTGCCCATGCCCCCCCCACTCAGCTCTGCCAATGTGCTACTGTCCTGACCCACAACATCCCCTACTGTCCCACACTCCAGCCCCCACGCAGCTCTGCCAGCCCCTCTCATGAACTGTGATGTTTGACTAAGCGGACAAAGATCCACTGGGGATGAGGAGACCAACTTCCTCTCATGCTTGTAACCTGCAGCAGGATTTGAACACAGGTCCCTGGAGACTGCACTCCAAGTTGGGCAGGCTTCCACTCCCTGGGCTGGGAGGGACGTGGAGTTGGTTTGCTGAGCCAAGGGTTGGGGTGAAACAATCACTGCCTGTAATTTTGGGCTGGGAATGAGAGACCATGAAAGGTCTTGGGAAATACGTCTCCAAAAGAGTCTCTTTGGGGATCTCCTGGGGGGCCGGAGAACAGAGATCAGAGGGTGCAGAGATCCCCCTCTCCAAATACCCAACGGTCCAGGGTCACCAAAGATTTCCAAACTTGACTCCACTGAGAGAGGCGGCCTGGGAAGCTGAGATTCCTCCTTCAGGGGAAATGCCAGGGCAGGCACCCCTCACTGGCTCTCACTGGGGTGGGTCTCCCCGTCCTGGCACAGGCGGGCGGGTGATGCTGCCAGCACAGCAACAGAAGATATGAGCGTGGGCATGCCGGGAATAATATGCTCAATTTGGCCTCCCCCGGGCAGAGAGCGCGAGTAAGCACTTGAGATTGTGCAAGTGGAGTTTCCCTATTGGCACATGAGAGATACGGCTCTGGATTTCCCCACTGAAGTTTCCACTATGGCGTGAGCTGTGCCAACCAGCAGAGGAGGAGTATGAAAGGATGCCAGCTCTGCCAGCATATTTGTATGCAACTGCTCCCCCACTTCCCAGGGCTGATGGACAGGGTTAATTTCTTCCCAGGCTTGCAGAGGGACTGCAGGGACTCAAGGCAAGTTTATACACAGCAAGAAGGAGCCCATCTCCAACCTGCAGATGCTAATCCTTCTACTCAAAAGCCGCAGTCTGCTCCCAAGCATTGCCTGTGACACTCGCCCAGCTGGAATCCAAATGCTCTCTGCTAGAAGCAGGAAGGCCAAGAAGTTGGAAAATGCCAGCATTGCTTTGCGCATGATGGACAAGAATAACTCCCTTCAAGTTAGCTTGACACCCTCTGTGTATAGCTTGCGCTTTGTCCTGAATTACCCTGTAACTCTCCTAAATTAGGAGAGTTTCAGGACAAAGCACAAGCCATACACTGAGGCACTCAAGTTGTACTTGCAATGGGAAAGCTGGGACAAATTCCGTGCTCACCTATGATGGTGTAAATCCAGAGCAACTCCTCCTACCTTGAACTCACTCCAAAGTAACTAAGAGCAGAATTCAGAATCTACACCAGACGTGAGGCCATAGGAAAATGCCCATTAACCCTTCCATCCTGAACAGGAGACCTGGTATGTTCAAGGACAAACAGCTCTCTGGTGGAGCCAGGGGCACCCCAAAAACAAGCTACCCCAGGACCAGGACACACCCTGACATTCCAGCCAACTATCTGGGCCTCTCACAGCGACTTGGCTGCTGAGACCTGTGCATGTTCCAGCAGCTGCAAAGGGGTTAATGGAAATAACTCCTAAAATACAGTGTTTATGGTCTGAAATAAAAGCAAATTTGACTTCGTGCAGTAAAACCAGGCGTAAAAAGAAAAGGAGGACTTGTGGCACCCTAGAGACTAACCAATTTTATTTATAAATTGGTTAGTCTCTAAGGTGCCACAAGTCCTCCTTTTCTTTTTGCGAATACAGACTAACACGGCTGTTATTCTAAAACCAGGAGTGACATTAACAAGGAGAGGCCGTTCCAGATCAATCCAGGCCAGGGTTTTCTCCTCCTAAATTCAGTCCTGAGAGGCCAGCTCAGGTAAGCATAAAGATCCAGTTCAGACTTTCGTCTTCCTTAGTTTACATTAATCTCCCAGAGAATCCTCTAACTGTCTTGGGGCAGCCCAGCGAGTTCCCTAGGTAATGCTCCAACAGTCACAGGTAAATCCAGCACTGGCTTTCCCTGCCCAGCAGGAATGGATTCTGGACTGACTACACTTCTGAATTCAGTTACATGACAGTGAAACACTCAGCCTGGTTAGGGCTGTACAAGCCCCTTGGTCCTAAATAGGGTGACCAGATGTCCTGATATTATCTGGACCATCCCACTACTGGGGCTTTGTCTTATATAGGTGCCTCTTACCCTCACAAGACCCTAATACCCCCAGGGCCATCCCGATTTTTCACACTAGCTATCTGGTCACCCTAGCCTTAAGGAACCTGCCAACACACTGCAGACAAATTAAATGATGAACAAGATGCCAGGAGGCACTGCCCTAAGAGATACAGGCAAATCAGGTGCTCAGATACCGCAGCGGTGAGCACAACAGACATGGGAAGGAGAATGAGATGACGGAAGTGTCAGGACAACGGGACCACTGGCAGGATCCGGCCCTCTTCGCCCCAGCCCTTTGCAGCGCTGGAGGAGGGTGTGGGTTGGCTGCACACCTCTCCTCACTCCCTTGAAATACGAAGCTTCCTGTCTTCCTCCACGCCCCTCAGAGCTGGTCCTGAGAAGCTTGGGCTGCCCCCAAGCCCCAGTCACTGCAGTGGGAGTTGCAAAGTGCTGAGCCCTGTAAGCAGCTGGCCCCCCACCTGCTGCACCTCTCCGTACACAGCTTGGTTACCTAGCTCCAGCCAGCTGTGTGGCAGCCACCCAGGAATCCTCATTACCACAGCCACAGCAGCCAGCCAGCATCTCCTGGCCAAAGCCCTGGGGTGTATCTAATTGCAGATGCTGTGCAAGTCACTTTTTATTTATGGAGACACTTTCCCAGGCTGCTGAGCACGGCCTGTTGGGGGTTTCCCTCCCTGCTGGGACCGGAACCTGCCACATGGGCGTGTGGGGGAGGGGAGGCACAAGGTCCTTCTCCTTCTTTGTCTTTTTTGGGTCTCTTTAAAACCACCGCCACCACATGGGAATCACATCAATAAATATAATCACTCAATCAATAAGTGTGACGTCAACATCAAAACGTTAATTGCACAACTGTCAAGAAATTCAGATGTAATGTCCCTGCAACAACCAAACTCCGCCTGCCCCCCTTGGATATACCCATGATGGGCGCAATTCTGCCCCCCGTGAAGCCAGAAGAAGTTTTACCCCAGACACCAACAGGACCAGGACTGGGTACCATATGAACACCCAACATGAAGTATGAACAGGGAGACCAGATGCCACCTGCGTGTGTCTAAGCCTACGGAAAGAGGGGCAGTGATATTGGGTCGTTGAGCAGTACAGCGTGTCACATGGCCCAGCGCTGTGTAATCAGGTCTGTAATGTATTCACACGTTGGGCAGAGTTAAGGTTGCTGAAGGAACCTTGCCTCTGAATTTCCTGGCATTGAATGCAGCATTGAGGAGGAGATTCCCAAATGCACCAGACAGGAATTTTGCACTTAATGGGCCAAATACCACTCTGAGTTGCTCCAGTGGGGTTTGCACTAGAGTAATAGAGAGCAGACTCTAGCTCAGAGTGAACTACTAAACAGCTGGAGAGTCAGTGATTGAAGGTGTAAAACAAAGCCTGTGCGGAAGGAGATTTAAGCTCTGTAGCGGAATGGTGCCTCTGAAATCCCACATCAGAACTGTCCTGCATTGACACAAGGCAACCCATACCAACAGGCTGCCCTGGGGTGACACAGAAATGGGGTTTCACTTGTTGTCCCACTTCACATGACAAACATCCTCTTTTGCTTTGACTGGTGAAATGCATTTAACTTTCTAGAAACGTTTCCCCCACCCTCTCCTCCCATATTTGGTCCCCTGGATTTTGGAAGAGCAAGAGACAGTCTGCCACAAAATACGCCTCTGCAAAGGAGACAAACTGTTGCTCATGGAGATTACACCAGCCCTCAGCAGCTCTAACTTCACCAGAACTTCCCCGTTCCCAGGAATGCTGCTGGTTGGATGGGAGCATGGGGATCAAAAACCCCTCCCAGCTCCTTATGCCCCATCCCCACCCCCTCGAGCAGTACACCCCTTTTACTTGCTTTCTCTGTACTCACATCATCATCCTGGACACTCAGGGGAATATCCAGCATGCACATCTGCATGGGCTGAACCAGAGCCTTCTGCACATTGAACAAAGGTTTTGCCTCCATCTTCGCAGCACTGGAAAGATTTCTCTCTCCCTCTTTTTCTCTCTCTTTCCTTCCAATTCTTAGACTAAGAGTAAGTCCAGCCCTGGAGATGAAGTAGATTGAAGCTCTCCCTTTGATCAGCTTTGCCAGTGCATCTTGCCAACAGCTGCTGCTTCTGCTGCACTAAGAGGTCTTATTTCCTTCCTTGCAAATCAAAGAGCCGCGGAGCCACACCAAGAGGCTTTCCGTGTGCGTGTGCAGCCAGCGATGTTCTCGAGATCTGAGAAACAGCCCTTCTCTGCAAGCGTGCCACAACGTGCTCCTTTCCCCAGCCTCTCTTCCTCTCACTTGGTGTGATCTATGCTGCTAGCTCCTGCGACCGCTTTGCACTGGCGCAGGGTTTCCAGCCTCATCTACATGCATGGCACTCGCAAACCCCTGTGCATTGTCTCCAAGCCACAACAGGTCCTGCCTGCTGTTGATTTCCTATTAGGATCGAACTGTGTCTGCTGTAGCTACAGCATTTCCCTGTGGTTGTTGTGTCAGGTAGGCAAGCTGTGTTGGAGGAATAGGTGTGTGGGGAGGGCAAACTTCAGCCTTATCCTCCCCCTTTTCTTTCCTTTTTCCATCCCTCTCTTGTATAGTGTGAGGTACCATTTCAGACAAATGCTTCCCTATGCTCACAGGGGCACCAGGAGGCTCAAATAATTCATGCCCAGAGAGCGCTGGGGGTTCCTGTTATGGAAGAGCAGTGCATTTCTAAAACGGACCAGGTGAGATTCTCAATCATTTCATTCGTGAAAAGCTTTGCCCCATGGGCCAGGCAATGCCACCTATCAGGGAGCCTTGCCAGCCACGGAGTCCATTGCATTGTGCCTTGAGTTTGACATGAGGCTTTGCTGGAGGTATGTTCTGGGCATGGAGCATGTCCCCCCATAATGTCCATCAGCAGTGACTGGATCGGTGTCAGCGGGGAGCTCTCCCTCCACTAGGAGTTTAGTGTCCCTGCCTCCATGGGTCAGTCTCCCCAGCAAACCCCGTCCCTAGGACCCTTCTGCTCACCTGCATTAGGAGCACACCTCTTGGGTGCAGAGGAGCAAATGAGAGACCTGCTGGGACAACTGCACTGGTCTCCAACGTCTGGAGACTGGGGACCCAGTGAAACGAGGCTGCTGGTCACCATATGGATCCGTCACAGAACAGGGCCCCTGGGGTGTCTCCACCCAGTACTTGTGTCCTCCTGGCCTTTCCTGGTGGATGGGCACTGGCTATAGAGAGGCTGCTCCCCAAGGAAGCATGGCTCTGCTGCTTTTGCCCTTTGCTCAGCTCTGCGCGGCTCAGCACCTCACCCTGCAGCAGAGCACCGGCTCCGGCCAGATGGCAAGGCCGCTCGGCGCCACGGCCCTTATCCCCACCAGGGCCTGAAATCAGGCCTGTCCCGTCTGGTGGAAATGGCTAGTCACAAAGGAGCAGGCCAGAGGGCTCAGGTAACTGGGCCCAGTGAGCAGACTGGAAGTGGCTGGAATCCCCTGGGTACTCGCTGCAGGGCTAGTTCTAGATTCCAACAGGTATGATTTCAAATGGCTCTGCCGGGTCCCTACTAACGAGAGCGACCCTCACAACCAGCCCCCTTCCAGGTAGTCTCTGTAGACAGGCCAACGGCGGAGTGTAAACTCCCATCTGCCGCACTGGTGGCAGAGAGCTGCCCTGTCTCGGCCCGCACTGACCCTCCTGGACCCTCACCCCGGCACCTGGCAGCCGTGCCAACTTGGGCACATAGAATATTTCGCCTTGGCTGTGCGGCGTGAGAGGCCTTTCAAAATCACACTGGGTATATTCACCAGGGGCTAAGGGAGCCCCTGCGCAGCCGGTTGTGGGGGCGCAGCATGATGGGGTGCAGTGAACGGGAACCCCTCGGCTCCGGGCACACACAAGGAGGCCTGAATCTCCACTGTCCCTGCTGTTCCACCTCCATCCGGCTGGCCTTGGCCACAGGGCCTGGCCTGGAGCACACGTGGATTTCCCGGGGAGCACGGGCAGGGACCTGTTGGGGTTTGCATTCCTCTGCCATTAGGTAACCGGCTGCTCAGCGTTCAGCCTCGGAGCCACTGCCGCTCTCTTCCTGCCCTCCTCCGACGTGGGCGCGTCACTCGCACACAAGCCAGAGCTGTCCAAGCCCCTGGGCCCGGGCAGGCCTCACACATGCACAGCCTCATGGGGAAAAGCTACAGCCTCCTCTGTGCCACTGCCTCTCAGGGCAGGGGGCCTGGCACGCTCCGTCAGCCCTGCTGAGATAGCCTGTCCCTGGGCACATGGGAGGGGACTTTCCCAGCCTCCTCCTGGAACTGTTCCCCAGGCTCCAGCTACCCGGAGCTGGGGGCTGTGCCTACTAGAGGCGATGCTGCCTCAGGCCCAGCAACATCCCTGTCTAGTAGCATAAACCAGGGCACAGCCGGGAGAGGCTGAGATCCAGAGTGTTCCCTCCATTACACTGTGGTAAATCTGCAGGGCCTCTGCTGAGCTCCGTGGGCCCAGGGTCTGCTACCCAGGGCCTGCACTCAGGGCGACAACCGAGAGGGTGGGGTTAAATACCACCTTTGTACCGCACAGTTGCCAAATTTCACACGGTAAATAAGCACCCCAACCTTCACAATAAGCCAAAAATCAAGCTAATCCCATTACAAAACGAGGCCAAAACAATCCAATCCCTAAGAACCCCAACACTCTAAGTGACTAGGCCCCCCAGCGTACAGTCTGGGACTGTGGTGGGCCCGCTGTGCACCCCTGACTCTCTCACCCCATTGTCCCTGCTTGCCCCTTGCCCCTGCTTGCCAGGAGCCGATCAAAAAAAAAAGAAGCAACGAGCTACAAGCCAAACAAGCAACAAGCCCCAAACTAGCCAACAAGCAACTCACAAGCCAATTAAGCCAAAACCAAGTCCAATTTCTGTGTTTTTTCCCCATGGGTTTGGCATGTCTGCCGCCCATGTTTTGGGCCTGTCCAGGGGCCTGCCTGGCTCTCGGACAGTTAGAGCAGCTCTGAGGTTGCTCTAATGGGAGCTCAGGCTGCCTATGGCTCATGGGCAGCTGAGAATAGCCAGAGCGTTCCAGCCACACCCTCTTCTTCTTTCTAACCATTCCCACTATGCCCCGATGCTGGGGACTGTGAGGGGACCAGTGTAGAACCCATATGTTCTTCCTACACCAGTCAGGATGGCTCCTACCCAAAGGCCACTTTATGCTTAGAAAAGCCCTTAAAGCAATGGGGAATCAGTCCTAAAGGACTGACCCCGGCATCGCTGACGGGGGAATTTGCCCCCAGCAGTGCCAGGGGAGGGGCTCTTTCATAGGTTTTACCAGCTAGATGGCGCTTAAAGCCTCCAGTGCGAACCAATAACTTCTGCTAGCACCCCTAAGAAAGGGGCCCTTAATGCACTCCATTAGTGCTGTGCAAGGCTCTACAAGAGGGTGGGGTGAGCAATTCCTCCCTGCCCCTGTGCTGATCAGCTCATGCTCTAAAGCAGGAGACCGGAGTCCTCTGTGTAGGATGGTCTATAAGGACCTTTAGTTCCCTTCCCCTGGGGTTCGAGCTCAAGTCCCAACTACATTTCCAGTGATGGTAGGTGCAGGGGATCATGGTTTCAGACCCCGCTCTGAAGACCTAAGTTCAAATCCTGGCTCCAGTATACACAGCCCAGCTCACGCGACAAACCACAGTGGGACACATCCCTACAGTAACAAGCCAGGGGGCACAGCTTAGGCTCGCCATCAGACCACGCAATGAACCAGTGTATGTGGGCACTGGCAGAATTGACATCTGGAGAAGGAAAATGAGGTCAGGTTCAAGCCCTGAAGTCCCCTAGGAGAACAGTTCCCTGGCTCTTTCCCATGGAAGCCTCTGCAATTAATTAAGTGGCGATATGGAAACCGAGGCCCATTGTCCACCTGGTGGATGGGTCTGTCCCCATCCCCGGTGGCAGCAAAAAGAGAAAAGCGACAGGGGTAATTGTCTCCAAGTCAGCACATGGCTGGCACGGGGCCAGTGGCTGCTCCGCAAGCCCCAGAGCTCAGTGACCTCTGCGTAGGGCAGCCATAAAGCTGTCAAAGAGGGGAAATAACCTCTCAGGGAGAGTCAGAAACCATGCAAAAGACTTTGAAAGAAAAACAAAACATTAGGTCCCCTGGACTGGCCCAAGGGAAAGGCTGGTGCCACTTGCAACAGAGGAGCATGGGCAGCAAGAGATTGGGGGGCTACACAGGGCAGGCGCACCTGGAACAAGTAGCAGCTGGATCTGGTGGAAAGGTGGCTGAAGGGAAAGATAAGGGTTTGCTCTGCCAGGGAGGCACCAGCAGAGGCCCAGCAGTGGGGCTCCAGGCTATTACTCCTTTGCATTCACAACGTTCATAGCCCCCCATCCTACATTCTGCTCCATGTCCCTAGACGACAGGCAGCAGTTCTCACCCGTGATGGACTCCCAGACTTAAGCCAACCCTGCTGTTGCTGACAGCGTCTTAAAACTAGAGCTCTGAGACTGCTGGTCAGGAAGGTGACCGGCTTTATATGATCTCCAGAGGAGAATCCACCGACCACGATCCCAACATGCACTGGGTTCAGGGTAAAACCTGGGGTGGATTCTTTGGGGGAATCAGGCTCTTCCTTGGTCCCCATCAGGTATCTGAAGTCGTTGCCAGGACACCACAAGCTTCTCCATCCACGAAGGATGTTTCATTCCCCTTCAGTGTTCTCCCAACAGCTCTGGTAGGATGGGGAAACTAGTGACCCTATCCCAGGAGCTTTGAAGAATGGCTTCATCAGGGATCTTCAACAGGAGTGGAATGCAGAGATTGCCCTTGCTCTTGACAAGCCAGCCACTTTCCACAAGGATCCCCAGGGACTTGGGCATATGGCCAAAATTCCACCTCGTCAATTTTGCACAGGAGCTTGGGGTTGATTGTTTCCTGCAGGTCCAGCCAGGCAGCTGGCAACCATTGTTGGGAAAACACCGCTTTCCAGTAAAGGTCTCGTCAGGAAAGGAATGACTCCAGGGAAGTTCATTAGGGATTCCTACGCAGGTCCCCGCGGGCTCTGACTGGTCCACCACTGCCCTAATGGATAGACAACTGCCTGTCTGGGACATGCACCTCTCCCAACACAGGGTGGTTTTTAACCCCCAAGGTCCTTTATGAAAATGCTCCCAGGTTTTCGGCTGTGAGACTGATTGCCCAGCAGATCCCTGCAGACTGTAAGGAAAAGGCTGCTGTGTGAGGTTTGCTCATCATCAGTTCAACTTAGGGCACTGAAGCTAGCATTTGTAAACCAAAAGGCCTTGTATACACTGAAATTTTAGCCACTGGTGTAGTTGCGATGGTGCAAACCCAAAGCATAGACACCATTTACAAAGACCTGGCACAGATTTGTACCGAGTGACTTAAAAATGCAGCATAGGCAAGACCTTAGGGGAGTAGACAGCTCACAGGAGACAGTGTTCACCAAGGGTTGCACAATCTGACCTGAAGGTTTTACAAGTCAAACATCAAAGGCTCCATGCTATTAAAGAAATCCCATAAAGACAATGGAAAGTTTGCTTTCCAAAGGAAATCACAACCCCGTGAGCTGTCTGCAACCCAAACATAGCAGCATCCTGCTCACACAGGAGAATGTGAAATTCAGGAGAAACACCTTGAAATGGACCCTTTTGTTTTCACTGCCCCAAGCTGATAGAAATGTAAATAGGAAATAAAACAGTCTGAGGAATGAAAAGTAAATAAGGTTTCCAAGAAGTTCTTCCCCTTTGATACCCAGCAGTAACAGAGGGAGGAAATCTGGTTTTATAAACACAGAAATCTTATCCTCACAGAGTCCCTCTACAGAATCCCCCTGGGTGGGACTAGCAAAGAGCCTAAGGGCCAGATTTACAAAGGTATTTAGGCACCTAGTCAGATTCACAAATGTGCCCATGGAGGTCAGGTGCCTAAGTCCCATTCAAAGTCAACAGAAGTTAGGCATCTAATTCACTTAGGCACTTTTGTCAATCCCACTTGATGCCTATCTGCATCTTTAGGCACCTAAGATACGTTTGCCAGTCTGGCCCTAAGGGACATAAGAACAGAAGCTGCACTAACTTCCAGTCCCTGAATGGCGAAGAAGCATTTTGAACATTCCACCCTCATTCCCATCAAAGCTTATTTCTGCCACAGGATCCCCATACACCTGGCTACTTCTGTTCCTTGCGTTCACTTTCCTTCTGCAGTGGAGCCAGTCAGGAAAAGCCCAGTGTTGCTGCCAGCTGCCCTGAAGATGAGGATGTGGATTAGTTGACATGCTCTCCGTCTTCAACCAGAGAGTTCAACTCCTAATAAATTCCACTGCCTGAACTGTCTCCCAAGTCCACGGAATGCCATGGACTCCCATCACTCTGCAAACTCCCTTGCTCCCCAGAAGAGACAGGCATGTGAAATTCATTTGCAATCAAGACCTTATGAAGCGCCTTTTAATAAATTCAGAGCGCCAATTAGCAATGCAAACTGAACAGCTAACGAGCATTAAAAGGGAAAACCAATTAGTTTTCACGGGATTCCTCCACGCCTTTAACACTTGATGTATTTTGATTTTTAAGCTCCTGTGTGGGTTGGAATTTCACACCAGGACCTGAACGTAGCGGAGATCCCAGTCGCTATCGTTACTTAATTCCAAATAGAAAATGAGCTGTTGGTTTTGCTCACCATCAATCAAACAGGTATCTAGGATATGGCAGAGCCGGGCTCTGTCTCCATGGAGACGACCATATGCAACAACCACCTAACCGATGGAGAAAAAAAAAAATCGGATACAGATGCATCTCAAGCAGCCTGTTTTGTTTGGGGCGGGAGGAGAGGGGAACAAAGGGGGTGTTTTTAGGAAATGGCACCAAAATAGCAGAGGGGCTGCTTCTTACACCGGGTCAGGAGGGAATGGCAGTTATCTATGAACGTCATTTCTGCTTCTAAACACATCTTCATTCATCAGTTAAAAAAAAAGAAGAAGAAGAAGCAGCTCTGTTGCTTGCAATCCAACTACCTTATTCAACGCTAAAGTGCTTTCTCCAGCTGAAATAAATCCCCCAGGAGTTGGTAACATTGAGCTGTCATGAAGGGTATTTCATCTGGAGGAGACGGGGGGTGATCTTTACTTGGGGTTGCTATGGTTACAAAATTTATTGAGTTTCCATAGAAAACCCCCTGCTTCTGAAGAGCATGTGATCTGCCAGAGGCCATTTCCGTAGCCAGTTCTGCTGGACACCCTGGGTTTCTGGGTGCGGTGACAGACAGAGGTACAGGTCGTAATCAGCGTCCGCTTCAACAGCAAGATGGGGTTGAGTGATAGAGACCTGATGAATGTCACACCATAGAACACAGCACACACACTGCACAGAGGCATGGATGCACATGTCCTGTGCATCCATCCAGTCACCCCCGCAACAGCCCACCATATGCATGAAGACAGACCCCACAAATATGCATACGAGCTGCATGCATGCGCTAATAAATACCTCCACATTTCTTTGATAAATACAGCTGCCCCATCCCATCACTCACCCTGGCTCCCCAGGTATTAAAAATCAAAAACACGTGGCAAACTGGAGCCCTTCTGCAGCTGCAGGGATAGGTAGAAACACAAAGGCCACTCTGCAGGTGATACGATCCCTATTATGTCCCTTGCCCTCTATTACTGCCCAGGTGTGGTGCCTTATCAGTGTGATTGAGTCAGTTCTACAGAATATCGTCTGTATTTGTTGTTGGCTTCCCTGGACATGGACAGTCAGGGAAACTGGACCTCCATCCCCCACTGAAAACTGCCTACAACAGGATGTTGTCGGTGAGTGACTCACTTCTGGATGGGGACACAACATCTGTCTAACAGCTGTTCTTTAACGGCCACGCCTCCCAAATGACATCTGTCGTCTTTTCCCCTCCAGCGCTGGTGTTTTGCCCACACTCCCTGACAACGCTGCCTAGCCTCACCCAGACACGCCTAGCATTGATCTTGAGTCACATGGGGCACTGAAAGGGTGTCAGCCAAGGGACGGGTTGGAAACTGAGCAATCTATTTTGCTGTTTACCTGGAAACCAGCTGTCTGCCCACATGATACAAAGGTATCCGCTATTCACTATGCTACCGGCCAGGTTACCACCAACCCGGCACAGAGCAAAGGTGTAAGCAGATGGATTTTTGACTGCATAGTGGGGACGGAGATGACGAGTCAGTCCTGAGTCTGCCACATGATGGGACATAGCCTCTCGTTTCCAGAGCTCAGAGGGCTGGGAAGGGGCTAGCCCGGTGGGGCCAACAGCTGGGAAGCAGAATGGTGTATCCAGTGGGGCAGGAGGTAGTTCTGAGCCATTGTGGGAGGCGGAGAAAAGGTGCAGCTTGCGGTTTCGTGACTCTCTAGAGCCGTTTGTTTTGGGTCACTGTACTCCCTTGAGTTCATCACTCCCACCCCTGCACCCCCCATAACCTAAACCCATCATTTCCCTCCCCCCCCATGGCAGATTCATCTTAAAAACTCAACCACCTGTTTTCTCAGCTATAGGGCAGCCTGTGCCCTGCATTAGGGGTCTGTGAGCCTCCCCCACCCCCGCCATCTAGACTGGCAAAAGTAGAGACCCTACAGATGGGAAATAGACGGAATTTACTGCCACATTAGATTTGTTTTTCATACTCCCTCTCCCCCACCCCAGGCTCTCCTAAGCTTTGACACGATCCCGAGAGAGAGAGAGAGAGAGAGAGAGAGAGAGAGAGAGAGAGAGAGAGAGAGTGTGTGTGTCAAGGTGTCAGACCTGCAGTGTTTGGGTTTGGTATTAGGTCACAGGGGTGGGCCTGTCCTAGCTGGCCCCGGTGACTCAGACTCTCCCCTCCCCGTGCGCACACACACACATGCTCACACACACACACACATGCTCACATACACACACACTATTCCATCTAGGTGAGACAGCAGCAGCTGTCAGAGAGGAATCCCCTGTCAAGAGCGGGGAGCATTCCTGAGCCGGGTATGAACACCATTCCAGAGGCCTGCATCATTCCTGACTAATCCCGCCCAGCCAAGGGGAGTAACACCAGTGCGAGCTCCCTGGCCCCCCACTGCCTCCCCCCCACTGCTGCGATAGAGCAGTGTGCCAGCTGGCTCCACTCTGACCAGCTTGCTTCATCAGGTGGCTGCACTGCATATGAGTACACCAACCCTGCCGCAACCTTAGCAGCGCCCTCTGCAGTGTGCTAGGCCAGTGGGGCTCACTGTCATTTCTGCCCCGGATTAACCTCCAGGCCTCCTGCCTCATCATCTTTCCAGCGGAGGACTTCTGGAGATGCTGTAAAGTCTGCCACCGGCATTCCTTTTATCAACCAGAAGGGGTGCTACTGAGCAACAAAAGGCTCGTCCCACCACCACAGCTGGGCTGTCTCCCCAGCACTCCCAGCCCTTCCCAGTAAATCCCAGCAAAGGAATCCTGTTTAGATTCTTCCCCATCCAAAAATGGCATTCCCATGCACCCAGAAGGAGCAAAGGGTGGGTAATAGCAGCAAGAGGCTGCTTCCCACCATATGCAGCCCCCTTGCCCCTCTAGCCAGCCTATCTCCCCCTCTCTGCGTCTCGTTAACACTTCCCTGAAGGCATCGTTCCTGGGGAATGGCGGGAGGGGAGGTTTGAGAAATAAGAGGCATTTCTCAGGCACACATGAGAGTCTAGGCACCCGGGGAGCACATGGACAGCTCCATCAGAACCACTTTGATCTGCTTCCCCATTGTGCTCTCACAGGGGACAGGTCACCTCATTAGGGCCTGATGAGGCAGAGAAGCTGAGCAGCTATGAAGCAGGTGATTAGCCCCTAGGGAGGGCAAAGCTTGATGCATTTGAAACTCCCAAGAGCCAAGAAAGGATCTTTCTCTGGGGCAGATGGAGAGAAGAGGGGCCCATTTCAAAACCAGGCACCCATGTGACACAGGCGTGCACAAGAACCAAGGCCACTGTGAGCAGAAGCTATGCAGTTGAACGTGCAAAACAGACAGCTACACGTGCAGTGCCCTGCTTGGGCCCAAGCTGGAGCAGAGAGGGGTAAAGCAACAGCTCTGAAGGCCCCACCCAAGGCAGCCCCCCTCATCCCCAACACACCACCCAGCCAACCCCAAGCCTGCAGGAGCTGCAGGGCCCAGAAGCCAGCCTGGCTGCAGGTGAGGCTCTGGCTGCCTTGTCTGGAGAATCCACAGGTGCCCTGGGGCTGGCAGAAATGACGACACAAGCAAGCTGCGGCCATCTCGACAGTTACCAATTATCATTCTTCTGCAAGGGCCTTAGAGACAGGATTCCTCGGATGTCCAGGGAACCTGCACGCCTGGGTGATGCAGTCAGAACCCCAGCAGGGCAGGGTGCTTCCCTGTGTGCGAGCACACATGTAAACAGGTGTCCACCAGAGAGTGCGTGTGTGCACACAAAGGAGAGTGCTCTGTGCAGGAAGGGCTCCTCTCCTCACAGCAGAAGCACCCACAAACTCACAGGTGTTAGGCATGGCCAGGCCTAGGATCCTCCTTCCCTCCCAGTCAGCGCAGGATTATTCCCGTCAGCACAGAGCTGCTTTCTCCAGGGCTTACTGAGGAGGCTTCTACCGCCTCCCTCTGGAGACCATTCCACAGCCCAGCCCATCGCACCGGAGGACTGGAAGTGTTTCCTGATACTAATACTCCTTTTCTTAATTTCATCTCATAACTCCTAGTTCTACCCCCTTGCTCCACCCTTCATAGCCCTACTCCTTCCTGGGTGCTTTACAGCCTCCAGTTATCAGCAGCCCATTCCCACCCCCCCACCCTCTTCGTTTGACAGGTGGGGAAAGTGAGGCACACAGAGGCTAAGTGACTTGCCCAGGGACTACACAGCGAGTCTGTGGCAGAGCAGGAATTGAACCTGGGTCTCCCACGGCCCAGACTAGCATGCAAACCACTGGATCATCCTTCCTCTCCTGGATGGATCAATAGAAGGGGCAATATGTATGCATAGAGACGTATATACCTCTGTATGTGGTAAGCACGTATGGAGCTCTTTTTCCTTGCCTTCTCATTTCTGAGCCCTTAGGACACACTCAGGTCACATTTTCAAACTTTTCTCCACAGCCACGTGAGCAAGACACTTTTTAAAAATGAAAGCAGAGATTCTCATCGAAAGCTTGTCTCCAGGGGCTGGGGCTCAAAGCAAATATTGTGACATTTGACAGCACTACAAGAATTTAAATAGACAAAAGCCAGGAGATCCTACAGGCAGGGAACTGCGGCACAAAGCGATGATGTGCTGTGCCCGGAGTCACACAGGAAGGCCGTCCTTCCTCTCAGTGCTTGCTTTGCAGGTTTGGCCTTTTCTACAGATTTCCATTTGACAGGTGATCCATTATTTTACCATCTCTGCTTCGGGCGGTGGGTGGGTGGATGGAAAGTGTGTATCATAGAGACAGATTCTTTGAGCGGGTCCATTTTCTACTGAGAATTTCCTTTGTGATGCGCACAAAAATTTAGTCCCTCAACATCTCCCCACCCCTTACCGTGACAAAGAGCTGCCCAATATTGCTGGAGCCAATCCCTCAGCAGCGTGGGAAGCTGATCCCTTCTGCAGACCTTTCCCTTTTCCAAGTTGGCTCAGCCGCACCCAGGGACCAGAGAGAGAAAGTCACTTTAGTTTGCATCTCTTCCTTTCCCCTCGCAGTCTGGCTTTAGTCCTGCACTCTCGCTCGGAGGGAGGGGAGGCAGGGGAAGGGCATAGTGGGGCAGGAGGGCTGTCTGCTTTGGTGGACACAATCCAGGTGTTGCAAAGGTCCTGCCCTGACCTCCTTGAGGGCTGGTGTCAAATATCAGTTCTCCCAGGCCTGGCCCCGCCTCTGGAGCACAGTAGTTCAGCCTACCACAGAGAAGACTGGATCCCTGCCAGGTTCCCAACAAGAGCCAGTTCTGCAGCCACTCACAGATTTGGGACTGAGCTGGTTTGCGTCAAATAGCTCTGTTCAGTAATTGCACTAGCAGGGGGCCCTCTGCAAAGCTACCACTCAGTCGAGGGAGGCTGGCTCCAGATGCTTTATAAACCAACAGAGAGAAGGGGAAGCCCTCCTGTGAGATGGGGCTGCTGCTCATTTACCAGGCCTGGCAGGAAGATTCCCCTGGCCCAAAGAAAACAGGTGCCTTGGCTCCCTGGACTTCAGCACCAAGTGAGGAAGCCACTGCAGTGACTGTATGAAATGCATGGAAGCTTCTGCCCTTGGTGCATTCTGAGAACAACGACCCCATGTGGTTGGCACTTGTTGGGAGCAGGGGCTGACGCATTGCATTGTGGGACTGGGCTGGGAAGGCTACCTCAGGCGGTCCCGTCCACACAGAGGCCAGCCTGAGCAAGAGCCATCATCCCAGGCATTGCAGCCAACTGGGACCACCCACCAGGCAGAACCCCATTGGCAGCTGTTGTGGGTGGACACACACAAGCTCTTACCATCTGGGTTTAACACCAGCCCTCAGAGGGCTTGAGCAGCAGGGTAAAGGATGCAGGGACCCGGTTCAGACAGCTGCCTACCTGCCCATCCGCACAGGCTCCCCTGTGCCAGCTATCTCCGCTCTGGGTCTTCCACTGCCATAACCTGAGTCAGGTAGGAGGCTTGGAGCCACCTAGTGACAGACCATTGTAACTGACATTAAGCTCAGGCCTGGGGCTGAGCATTGATTTCTGTTGCTTAACGACAGGAAAGCTTTATAATCCTATTAACTAAACACACTTTCAAAGAGCATTGGAATGAGGATGGAGCAAAGGGGGGTTATGTAAATAGCAGAGTGTTACAAAGCCCGGGAACACGGCCTGTTGGCTTTATCCAAGGCCGGGTGAATTCCCAAAAGCGGAGAAACGGTGGGTGTAGCTGCAGGTGCAACTGTCTCTTGTAACCCCTCCCCCCTCCCACAAAGATACTGGGTTCTTCTGGGGAGCACATGCTTAGGCCTTCAAATCACTAACCCTGATGGGGGAGGCAGCTGTTAGTCCCTGACCGGGCCAGTGGAATTTATGCTCCCAAAGATTCCAATACAGTTGGTTAAAACATTGTGCAACTAGGTGATAATATGTGTCACATTATTATGAAAGAGGCCATTTTTCCATGAGATTTAAAGTGCACAGCACCACCTAATACAGAGTAAAATCTCTAACATCCCATGCATTTAAGCTCTCAATAGCGCTGTCCAGTTTTGCATCGTCTTATACCCTGCCACAGAGATTCTGTACACACTTGCACCTGAGTTTATTCACAGATTCATAGAGCCCCTGCTGCAATCCTCAGAGGGTTCTCTGAGTTACAAACTACAAGAGCCTGAACCCAGTCAGTAAGAACCCTTTGCACAAGGGCTAGTCACATATGTAAGAGCGTTTAGGAATGGGTCCATACCCAGTGGAACACAGTGGAATTCCTTCACTTCATGCCCTACTGAAATGCAGCCACTTTTCTGAGGCGATAGGAAAGCTGGTCAAAGAGTTTCCCTATGCTGATTTGACAACAGCTAAATGTTTTGCAGGAACATGGAGATTCCCACAGAAAATCTCAAAAAGGCTGAAAAGATTCATCATGATAAAGGACAAAACATTTTGTGACTTTTATTTATCAGTGGAAAGGAAGTATTTTTAGATATTTCATTTTTCAAAAAATTCTGAGATTTCGGGACAAAACCAAATTTCGGAATTTCCTGCAGGACTCAATTCTGTTTTGCAGCCAGGTCTAAGCAGGCGCGAGGCAGAGGAGATACAAAGCCACTGCAGTCGCACCAGCAGCTCTACACAGGAGCTTGAGGGACAAGGAGCGAAGGAAAATCCTGTATCCTAGTGAGCCAACAAGGAAACGTTGCTAGGCAACACAGGATGACTGGGATTTGGCCAAGCCACTGGGGCTCGGGCCCAACTCTTCTGAAGAATGCCACTGGAGGAGTTTTAATAATGGCAGGCAATCCAAATGTCAGGCTGGTGCCTAATACCAATGACAGCATTTCCCACATCACAGCACACCCACAGACCCCCCCTTTAGTCATTCTCTTACGCTGGGCAACTGCCAGGCCTCATATTTTCCCAGCTTGGATTATGAATATGGATGCTTAAGCTGTTCTCTTTTTGCACCTCACTGGCACGAGTGGGATTGGCATTCCAATCACTCCCATATACTCCCAAAGGGGCTAGTGCCCGATGGGCCAGTCCCACTGAAAGGGGCTCTTTCCCCCTATTTGAATCTGCTCTCAAGAACACTGGCTGCATCCACATAATTCAGAGCACGTGGCCTTACTCACCAACAGCAGATCAAGGCAGGGCGCCATGAACCCGTGGGATCCAGGCTCTGCACTCAGAGGGTGCAGCAGGTGAAGAGGCAGAGTACAAAGGTTCAAGCTGCTGCTGGGTTGGGGATCCTCCTCTGGGATAGAAGAGCAGGAGGAAGACAAGTGGGAGGAATGGTCTGTCCAGTCAGATCTGGATCCCACTTAGCCTTTGGGATGAAGCATGCCTAGTGGTTAGAGCACAGGGCTGAGTCAGGACATGTGAGATCTGCTCCCTGCTCTGCCATTGGCTCACTGTGGGACTAGGGTGAGTTGCCGCATCACTCTGTGCCTCAGTTTCCCCGAGGGCAGAATGGGAATGGTGATACCGACAGACCTTGCGGGGCGCTGCTGTTGTTTGTAAAGTGCTCCTAACGGAGAAGGGCAGAGTCTTATTATTAATCTGTCTCTTGCCACAAGAATCTGGCCTCCCTGAGGGGAGTGACCCAGTCTTGGCCCACATGGGGTAGAGTTGTGACCATCCGGCCTGTGCTGAGACTGGGCTACAGAGCCACAGGAACTGGACTACACCGATCACAACGCAGCACAGCTCACTCCAGCCTTGTTATTTCAGTGCCCCTGAGGACAGTGCGGCTGACAGGAACTCCCGCCCCATCGCCATGGAAATGTGGAAGCCTGCTGGGACTCTGAACCACTGCCAAGCAGAACAGGCACCGCTGCTCCAGAGCGCTTGGCTGGGTAACAGACTCACGACCTTTCCATCTCCTGTTGGCCCAAAGGGCCCAGTGCAGCACTCGGAGGCCCCTCTGCTATGGGATTAGCGCTCGCCAAGCCACTGAAGCCACACAACAGCAGGGAGAAACACCTTCTCCCTTAGCAAGGGCCTTCCCGCTGCCCTAGGTTTCGTCTCACATTACGCCTCCTGGCAGACTTGTCTGCTCTGTCCTTCCCCATCTGTCCGCTCAGCACCTCAGTGCAGCTGGGCTAGGTCACCACACGGCTCGACCAGGGTACTTCAATCCTGCCCTGCAGCACCCCGGCTCCTCCAGTCCTCGGACCCGCGCCCACCGCACACACAGAGAAAGCCCTGCAATTCTGACCACAAACTCGCGGAGCTCTTCCAGCCCGGGGATTCCTCATAGCCAGGGTGGATAAAAATCAATGATTTTTAAAAAATAAATTTCAAAAAAATCGGATTTTTTTTATTTAAATTGGATTTTTTTGATAAAATGTTTTTTGAGGAAAAACCTATCTAAAGATAGTTTTAATTAAGATACATTATAGTTCAAAAATATCTCATCATGGAACAAGGATTATAAATTCTAATTCTATAGTATGAGACAATATATTCATGTCATGTTTAAGAAAAGTTTTGTAAATGAGTTCCAATAGTTCATGGATTAGGGACCCAATCTTATGGGGTTCCAGGGGCTTCTGTATAGAAAGATTAACCTATATAATCTATTTATCCAATGCTCAGTCTAGAAGATACCATCAGAGATGCTTAGTTTTACAGTTCTCAAACTGTGAATATGTGTCTCCAGAGATAACATGCTTGTTAACAGCAAAAATGTTTTTAAATAAATCAATAATATATAGAGGAAAGAAATAACAGACCTCAACCCTATTGTCCCTCTGCAAATTTGTGTACACAGAGTCAATCCCTTACCTCTCTCTAAAAGTGCAAAGTTTCAAAAAGTTCAATGAATAGAAGATTGTTAGGGGCAGAATAGATCTGGACAAGGAGAAGTTTGGAGATAAATGTGAGAAGGGAGGGACAGGCAGTAGAAACAAAAGTGAGAAGCATATTCCCACAGTCTTGAGGTCTTTCTGAGTGTAGCCTTCATTGATTTGAGATCTACCATACCATTCTCTCACTAGAAGGGAAAACCTATAATGGCAGCAGGCCGTAAAAGAGACCCAGTTTGGAAATAAGAGCCATTCAAGAAATATATGTTTGCTGATGATGTTTTAAAGAAAGTCACACCAGTGAACTCGTGGAAGTCACTTAAGCACTAGGATTCAAAGACTGTTGAAGCGATAATCTCACTTTTACCAGCAGTAGCTTCTTCTGCTGGTGTGGAAAGAATATTTTCTTCCTTTGGACTAATTCATTCCAAATTGAGAAATCGTTTGGGACCTGAAAAAGCAGGAAAGCTTGGTTTTCTTTTCCAGATTGTGAACAAACAGGAAAATGAAGGTGAAGACAACTGAGTTAGCTGCAGAAGCCATTATTTTAAGTTTCTCATGTTGACCTGGCTGATATAGTTAATTTAATTTTGTTTTGTTTTTTAAATATTTAATTTAACTATTTTAGTTAAAAACAATTTTAACAAAAACAAACCTGATTTTTAAAAACTTGAATGTTTAACTAAATTCAAAAATTCATATGTTTGTTTTGTTAAAATATTATATGTTTGCTGTTGAAGAAAAAAATCCAGAAAACATAACGTTGTTTTAGTTAAATAAAACAATTTAAATGTTTGTCTGGTGATGTTCTCCGACTAATAAAGCATGGCAAGAAAATCCTCCAAATGTTAATGATTAATCTGTTGAATTGGAGCTAGTTCACCGCCCAATGACTTCATAAATATCTGCTTCAATTACCTTTGGTAAATGAAATAACCAAACAATCATTCATTTTCTGATATAGCTGTAAAACTAATCTGAAAAGTTTTCAAAATAAATCACTTTAAAAATGTTTAGTGTTTACCTTTTAAAAATGAAACCTACATCTATCGCTGAGTTGTGAAGAATTATGTATTAATGTTATAACAACCAACAAGAATGCACTTTAATGTAGAAATCCATGATTAAATCGAGTCTTCCTGACTAGTGATTTAAATCATGATTTAAATCAATTTGATTTAAATCAAATCCACCCTGCCCATAGCTCTGCCAACGCACCACTGTCCCAACTGGAAGCCTTCCTGTCCCCTGGTATTCCAGCTCAGGGCTCCTCACGCACAACTCTGCCAATGTTCCTTAACCCGAACCTGGTGCACCCTCTGCTATTCTTGTCTAATGAGCCCCGCCAAGGGACCTCAGTCCTGACTCTCAGCCTCTGCTGCTGTTCCAGAACTGGGACCCTCCATTGACCTTTTACACCCAGCTATTCCAGCACTGGCCTTTGCCTGATCCCCAAGCGTCAAACCACCCTTTCCTGGAGGAACCAGACAGAGGCTGAGCCGTCGGCCAAAATCCCGTTCACTCAAAGCCATTCTCGGAGCCAGGTCTCCATAACCCAATGCGTCAGAGAGCATCCTCTGGATGGGCCATTTCCTTCTTTCTCAGGGAAGAAGCCAGAGTTTGCTGTGCCGGCCTTTCACTGACTTGCAATCATAGGTTCCTTCCCAAATTCCTGTCACAGTTATTTACACTAGTCAAGTCTCCAGCCAGCACTCCTCACTGCTGCACTGGGAGGCTGGAAACACAGGCCACACGGGCCTATGAGCACAGAACATGCTGCAGAGCGGCTGCTTTGCTCCCATGGCAGTAAACACATGGCAGGAAATCTGGCATCAGATGGCAGCAGTGAGGCCAGGAATGCACAACAGGACGGAACCTGGAGGCCTTTACAGGGGTCCAAAATAATCTCCCCAGGCACAGCGAGACACCCCTGCACTCCCCACCCCTATGCATCCTCGGGTGCAAAGCTGATGGGCAGGCCGACCCATTCTCTTTCTACAGGACGACTTGGCAAGTGCCAATGTGTCGGATGCAACCTTTACAGAGTTCATGTCCTGTCTAAAAAAGGAGCGGGGCATTTTTAGCTGAGGCAGGGCGAGGTGGGAGGTGGGGAAGCTTTGGAGGAAGGGGAGAAAAGGAATATCAGGTTCTCACCATCCTGAGAAACCGGCGAGGGGCAGAGACGGAGATGGCTGTTATGGAACCACATATGTCAACACAAAGGGATAATAATAGCTAGCATGAGCCTTGGGGGAGGCTGTGCCCGGCTCACGGCGCCTTACGTCAAATCCCGACACAGAGTGTCCCCTGAACAGTTCCCTCCAGAAGTTTAAGCACCACTCACCCCCATTCCTCCTATCTTCACCACCTCCTCACGCTCTTTGATGGGGAAGCTCAGGAAGGCTTGGAATCCAGGTTGGGAAGAGCAACCCAGAGCTCTACCACCAAGCCCCAGAACCTCTCTGAAGCTCCCGAGGCTCCAGCAGTGGGCTGGATGTCCCTCAGGTACAGGGTCCCACGTGGCCTCAGCTTCCAGTCATGGCTAGAAGCCAGGGTGAGGGCCAGGGGAGAGGGTTGGCTGATCGTGTCAGAACCTCAGACAATTTGGCTCTGTAATGGGCGTGTGTTTAGGTTGGTTCCAATTTCACCCCTGGGTGCTTTCCCTCATCCTTCACCTTCTCTGTCTCACAGCCTCTCCCCTTAATTATCCCCCTGAAGACACTTCTCTCTAGGCAACATAATGAAGGTTGTTATCCTGCTTGGGACAGACAGTTCAATAGAAACAAGGCCCACCTCACTGCCATCCCACCCCCCGCCCTCCATTGCAGACGTCTGCCAGCCCGGGGCTCAGAAAGAAAAGTCTGGCACAGAGACCCAACATCCCATCTCTGTCCAGCTCAGTCATGCTCCAAGGAGACAGCAACAGAGGAGGAGCCAGAGACCATAAATTTGTCAGGGCACACAACGATCTCCTGAATGGATGAACTCCCACTGTCTGCACCAGGCCTCCAGGGAGCAGGAACTCTGTCTTGGAAGCCTGTGATCAATGACATGCAGTCACCAGGCAGCCCTTGACGTCAGCTTGTGTCTACAAACATTTTCTTTGACTGATGGCCAAAGCGCGCAAAGCAGGGACACAAAAGAATGTGGAGAACAGAACATCCGATACAAAGGAGAAAGCCAGTTCGATGGACGTTAGACAACTGATTCTGCAGCCCTCCTGGGATGAATGCACAGTCATTCTCAGGCTGCTTTACGAGCTAACAGGGCCCAGAGAAGTCACTCAACCAGTGGCACAGATCCCTGGGGAACACCAAACCTGCGATCCCACCACAGACCTGATGGGAATTCATCCGGTGATACTGACCGGGGCTGAGCCGGTCAGACATTCCCAGCCACAGCTAACCCAGCAACAATCAAATGTCAGTAATAGAACAAAGGGCCCCAGCAAGGTCCAGGCCGCTCTCCCTGCTGTTGCCATTAGGTCATTTGATAAGCAGTGATGGCAGGGAATGGCTCCATGCAGAGAGGATCTGGGCATGTGGTAAATTCAGTGCACTTAGCACATTAATGGCTGGCAGCTGAAATTTTTTATAGCAGCCTCTGCCGAAAGCCAAGAGCACGAAGTGCCCTCCTCATTGCTGGGGCCTCTTCACCCTGATCTCTTTAGCCACCTTGTAGGGCAGGTCAGTTTCCTTCCAGGCATCACAGAGCACTGGACTGGGAATCAACAGACCGGGATTCCAGTCCCAGCGTTGCCACTGACCTGCTGTGTGACCTTCAGCATGGTCATGTGACCTCTCTGTGCCTCCACTTCCCTTCCTGACCTTCGTCTTGTCCGTTTAGATTGAAGCTCTTTGAGGCAGGGACCATCTCACTATGTGTATGTGCGGTGCCCAGCACAACGGGCCATGCTCTCAGTTGGACAATACTGAAATACAAATTAATAATCAACCATCAGCTGAGAGCCTTTATGTCCCATCTATGCTACAGCCACCGGAGTTAAGCCATGGGTCCCTAATATCAGCTTCCTCTCACACAAGCAAGAGCAGAGCACGTTCTATCATGGTTCAGCCAAAAGCACCCGCTGACGCAAATACCAGCAGCACAGGGGCTTAGATCTAGACAGCAGACAAAGGCAAAGGCGTTTCATGCAGCTCCGGCCCCAGTGAGGAGTACGTTCTGTATGGTAAGCTTTGTGTCAGGTTCCCATAAAAATACACCACCTTGCCCCCAATCATCTGAACCTCAGAAGAAAGCAGTGGGATACTATGGTGATGAGGGCCTCAGTATCTGAGTACTTATACGGCCCTCGTCACCGTAGTAACGCAGGGCCGCATTCTGAGATTTGTGCCCTGGAAGGACCTCAGATGGGTGCAGGTGAACAGTGCATTTTAAATAAGAGATGGCTGGGACACCTTGTGTAGCTCTCTCCTGTCACTGGATGTGTCCTATCAGCATTAGCAGCGGGATCTACGCACACCCCCAGAGCAGAATAAATCCCGCACATGTGAGGGAGAACTCTCAACGCAAGGGCAGGCTGTTCCCTTGACAATATCCCAATCCCTCTATCACTTGGGCTGGGGACGGGTTCTAGCTCCAGGCCCCAGATATGTAGGGACAGGAGCCACCATCCTGGGTCTGTTCTCCGCTCCACCAAGCCTGCGTCTCCGCATCCCCCTCTGTAAGATGGGGATAACAATACAGTCCAACCTCACAGGGATGCAAGACATAAATGCTCGTGAAGCACGGGGAGATGCATTGAGGGAAGGGGGCAGAGAGGGCAAAGGATTATTCTGATGGGTTGAAGTGTCCTTGAGGAAAAGAGGTGATCCCTGTGTGCTGCTCCTTACATGCTGGTTTTCATACAGTTCTCTTCTATATTCCAGCCACAGCAGCAGGGCCCCCATGGACCCCCAGCTTCATGTGCCAAATGAAGGCTTGGTTTGGCTTTTCCTAATAAAATGGAAGATCGGTCTCAGGGGTGGCAGAGATGCATGCTGTGCTCACTCATGAAACAGCAGAGTCTCTGCATCACAGCACCCATTACTGAGATCCTGGGAGACAGGATTCAAGTGGAAATAATCCCAACAAAATGCGGAAGAGCGCTTTGGTTATTGAGATAACCACGCTGGGTACATTCCAACTCCAGTCAGTCTGCTCTGCCTTCCTAAACTCTCTGAAATGTAACCCTTGGGTTCTGGGATGTTCACCCAGTTGTGCCAACTGGTCTCCAGCATGGGTGAGTTTGGTACATTCCACATACCTAAGCCCTCCTTGCAGTTTTATGGCATAGAGGATACTTCTTCACTTCCTGTCCTAAACTGGGGTAGTGTGGTAGTTAAACAGTTGCCAGGCCCCATCCCAGAAGTTACTGCATTTCAGGGCTGGGTGAAGTAACTTCTGTGCATAGTTTATTATGCACTCTGTGGTCATTCGGTCAGAAAGGTACTTTGGGCCTGATCCAAAACCCATCAAAGTCAATGGAAAGATTCTCACCAAAGTGAGTGGGCTTCGGATCAAGACCTCTATAAATAGTACCTAGCGGCTATATGGTGCTTTTAATTAGGAGATCTCACAGCCCTTTACAAAGGAAGGTCAGTATCATTATCTCTGTTTTACAGATGGGGAAACCGAGGCACAGAGACGTTACCATGACCTCCCTGAGGTCATGCAGTAGGTCAGTGGCAGGACTGAGAATGGAACCCAGATCTCCTAGCTAAGTGTGCATGGGACAGCCACTGCCTTGCTTAATAAATGCAACTTTGTATTAATGATCACCATCATTACCATCAATGGCAAAGCAAACCTTGTCTTCAGGCACCAAGGCCTTTGAGAGGCAAAGATCATTCTCCCCAACCTTCCGCCAGCCCCTCCTCCCCGCGGGGAAGTCCAGGTCCCTGTGCAGACTGAGGCTACCCAAGCATGATGAGGAGAGCCACAGGGAGTCGCCAAGCCCACGCCCTGGAGGTGGGTCACATTTCCCAGTGGACTCATGAGAGGTGACCAGCTGATATTCCATAGAGAAAGCAACAGCGCCACCTGCTGGACAGTCAAGCTCTCCAGATGCAGCAGGTCAGAGACTTCCTGGGTCATGCCCAGGCATGGGGCACAGCTCAGGTTGTTACCTAGTGCCTGTTGGATGGATCTGAGTCTCCCATACCAATCGTGGGGGTGTTGCACTGCCCAGCCGCCCCAGCCCCCATGGTGGTTCCATTCCTGTTCCAGGATAATAGACCCGGATCAGAGCAGCCGCCTGTAACAGTAATGTCAAAGGGTTGCATGACAGCGACAATAGGGCTCAAGCCCCAGAGACAAACCCCAGTCTCTGGGCACATCCGGGTCAGGGGCCAAACCTCACAGGGCTCAGGCCCAGCCCTAGTGATCACTTCCAACGTTCAAACAATCAATCAGGAGAGGAGAGAACTGTAGTGGGAACGGTAACGCTGCACACAGAGGCCCTCTCTGCCCTCCAACACACCCACACGACATCGATGCAGGGAGCGGAGCGCCCCCTACTGAGCCAGCGACACCACTGCCACCCATCTAGAACCCTCCCAAGCACCGACCTCTCCCACCCTGCCCATGGCTTGAGGTGGGGGCTTGCTGCAGCCCTTTGGGAGTCCCAGCTCTGCGTCCCCAACGGTGCGAGCTGTCTTCTGCGGCACCAGCTCCCCAGAGGGTCGGGGATCCGGGAAGGGACCAGGAATTCCCCCTCCCCCCCTTCTTCTAACCTTTTACTGGTGTTGATTTTTCAAGAATGATTCAACAAATGTCACCCTCAAGCTCGATTACCCTGAGGAGGGAGGGAGGGGGCTGGGGAGGCATCACACTGAGCCGTCAGCTCCCTCCCTGCTCCATTTCTCCACTGCGCGGGCTGGCACTGGGGAGGTGAGCGCACACACTGGCTGAGGCCCAGATGGCTGCAAGTCATGGGGAGCCTCACGAAGCAGTGTGACCTCTTACCTGTGCGCCCCTAGCACTGCGGGGAATGACAGCGGCTCCCAGCCATGGCAGGACCCCCATAGCAGCTGTATTTGTCTATAGAGAGCCACCAGCCAGGAAGTCCAGGTAGCATTCGGGCAATGCCCTTCCACCTCCACCATCCTGGCTCAGATCCCAGCCCATCCCACCTCCTTCCTGGGCATGTCCATCCGTCACAGGGCCTGAGGGAACCCCTGGCCAGAGACAAGCAGCACAAACCGCTGCTTGAGGCCCACGTGGGCCTGGGAGCTGGTGAGGTGCTCAGCTCCCATTGAAGGGAATGGGGACTGAGCCGCTCACTGACTGGCCGGGTCTCCCCGTCCAGCAGTGGGATGTGAGTGTGTGGGGCAACCTGCGGCTTGATCCTGTCCTTCACTCAGCACAGTGAGCAGCAGGACAGGGGGCAGAATGGGTCAGGGACACTGTGCTAAATCCCATCCAGCGACACCTTCATATAAAGGCGCTTGTAGCCAGCCCAGTGTGGAGAAAGAAGCAAACACCGCCTGGGACAGTCTCTGTCAAAACGGGCAAACAATCCCTTTTCCCCATCAACATCTTGCAGGTGAACCCTACCTCCCAACCCCGCCTCCTGCCTTCCTGACAAAGGGGAGCTGAGTGCACTCAGCATCAGCCGAAGCTGATCGATGAGGACATAAGCTGCTCTTTTTGGAAGAGATTAAAAGCAAAGTCCTCGGACTCCTGGTCATTTCTGTGGAAGTGTCAGCCTGTCACCCTGCAGTCCTGGGCCATTCCAGTGGGGAGAAGGGGGTGGGTGGGGGAACAGACATTCAGCTTCTCTAAATTGCCCCTGCACTTTCCTGAATCTGCTAGTTATCTGCCCCCGCCACCCCCCGCTCCAGTTGGACTCCTCTCCTCCTACTGCCCTAGGCTGGTGTGTGTACGAGGCTGGCTAGCGACTCCTGTTCCATGAGTGAGTTTGAGGCAATGGCAGGTGAAATGATTCCTCGGCTATCACAATGTAGATAGCAGGTTGGCATCCTCAGGAATGATCATTGCTATAGCAATGTATTGGAAACCTAGCTCGAGTCTGTGGGCAATGCAGCTTTCTCCAGGATTCCTACGCAGGGCCGGGAACGCTGCTTCCCACCAGCCTCCCCAGCCCCTAGCGGCCCCACAGCCCAGCACAAGGAGTGCAGCAGAAATACTTGGAGTGACAGAAAGAAACACAAACCCAAAGACACTGGGAAAACTGGTCTTGGAAAACCCCAAACGGGCTCTCAGAGCAAACTGGGCCCTAGGGGGGAACCCGCACTGGGCTACAGCGTGAGGATAACCATTGCCACAGGTCTGCCTTGGTGCTATCTGCACAGCTTGCCTTTCTCCCCCTGACCTGCCAGCACCTGGTGTCTAAAGGGGCTCCCCTGGCCCCTAATTTGCACCAACATTTGGAAATAGGGGTCCCAAATACACCAGCTGAACCAGTCTGTGAAAGACTCAGGATGTCCCCACCAGGACATCATGGCAGCTGGACTCCTTTGTGTACCCTCTGTCAGCTTTCCTTGGTACCAAAGTCCAAGCCCCCACAGACCAGCTGAGAGCCAGGAGGAGCTCTGGATGAAGAGTCATTCCAGGCCAGGCTCCGCTCTCTGCTAAACTTCAGGCCAACACTCAAGAAAAGGCACTGACCAGAGTTTGGTTCCAGCCTCGCTCACTACCCCTTGGAGATCAGTGTGTTTTCAGAGGCTCCTCCCGTTTTGAATCTGCCAATGCAACAATCACTCCCTTCTCCCCAAAGGCCCATGTAATTCCTCCAACAAAGGGAGAGGCAGGGATCTCCCTTCAGCCGACATTTTGCCTCCTGCTCTAGGAGTTGGATTTAGTCTGGAAGTCACTCGCTGGACTGGTCCGCGTGCAGGTTTGGGATTTAGAGGGGGAGCATCAATCTAAAATTCACACGGCAGGCCCTCCTCTGGTGCCTGCTACAGGCAGAGCCCAGAGACCCCAGGCAGTGCTTCAAGGCTGACCAGATGGAGGGTAGCGCCTGCAGGATGTGCTTCCATGCTTAGGGCCAGATTCTCTTCTCACGGGCACAGGTGTAAATCCAGGGGGAATTCCACTGAGGTCAGTGATGTTTCACCAGCCTAGGAGAGTGGAAGATCAGGTCCCCCAGTCTGAGGGGTTGGTGGGAAGCTCAGCATCTGGCCCAGGCATGCATCTGTCAGAACATGCAAATTCTTAGGGGTTAACTGATGGGGGAAAAGCAGGAGTGGGAGGAAGGAGCCAGTTGAGGATTCATGCCAATCCAGGACCCACTCTCCAAATGTTTCCAACTTCAACCCACTCCCAGAAATAGCTCCAGAGGGTTTGAGGCCCTGCGATTTGGTTGCCTAGGCCCCATTTCACCTTGAGCCTGCCCCATCAAGGCGCTGGGATGGTGCAGAGAGTTTGGGGCATAAGGGACAGTGCAAGGGGGCCTGACATCTTCTAATGTCTCTTTGGCCTAGGCATTGCCTATGTGGCTCCAAGCCCATCACACAGTGGAGCAGAGTCTCACCATTCGGGAGCATTTGCTGCCCACCAGTCTGTCACTCAGCTCAGCGATGACTGAAGCATCTCTTGCAGGGGTTCTCAAACTTCATGGCAGCACGACCCCCTTCTGACAACAAAAATTACTACCCGACCCCAGGAGGGGGACCAAAGCCTGAGCCCACCCGAGCTCCACCACCCCGGGTAGGTGGGGATAGGGGGGTGAGCCAAAGCCCGAGCCCAAACCCCACTGTCCTGGGGGCTGGGGGGGGCCTGTAACCTGAGCCTTGCCACACAGGGCTGAAGCCCTCAGCCCCAGGTGGTGGGGCTCGGCTTTGGCCCTGGACCCCAGCAAGTCTAACGCCATCCCTGGCGACCCCCATTAAAACAGGGTCGCAACTCACCTTGGGGTCCCGACCCACAGTTTGAGAACCGCTGGTCTCTAGTTTAAAAGCACCTGGTCTCTTAGACTCTGGATCCCTCCCCTTTCCATGACCCACCTCCTTTGGCACATGCAGTGTGCCATTTTCTTCGGCCATTTTCTCAGAGACCAAGAACTCAGAATGGGAAGCTCCCCTGTGGTTACTTCCCCTTACCAAGCATGCCTGCCGTGGTCTGTTTCCCTATTACTGCCATCTGTCCCCTGTACCCACCCAAAGCATGCCAGGCCATGCCCCCCTTATTGCCACCGTGCCCCGTGCCCAACAGACGTGTGGGGCATTAACAAGAGGTTCAACAAAACCTGACGGGAAACCTCGGGGATGCTGTCATGTGGTGGCAGAAGCCGAGTGGCTGCCTGGTCGAGGTTGTACCCTGCACACGTATCTACAGGAAATATAATTAGCACACAGGGCCTTCTGTAAGTAAATGTGAGCCGCCTCATCTCACTCAGTGCATCAGACAAGACCGTTTGGGAGCAGCGAAGGTGGATCCATTTATCTATCCCACGGCTCCTAATTAACACAGGTGGCTTCTACTGACCCTGAGCGTCCCGGTGCAGCAGCAGCCTGGGTAAGAGCTGGTACTTGAATCTCCCCAGCGGCGGGGGCTTGAGTGCCACCCGGGATGGTGCCAATCCAGGAGATCTAAGTATTTATCCCGCTGATCCCACTTCACCGGCATAGAGACCAGGGCAGCACCGCGGACACCCATCCTGTCAAGCTCACCTGTGTGTCGATCATCATCATCTCCCTCTCATCTCCTCCGTGGGGTCCTCACAGAGAAAGGTATCCAGAGGCCTCCATCCCATCAGCTCAGCTGCTCTCTCAGGGATTCAGATGGAGGGTGTTCTGGCTAGGAGGGGTGAGGGGAAGCTGGTCCTAGCCCCCACCCCAAGCCCTGCTGGGTCACCGGCTGCCTTCCATCTCCTGGCGCTGGAAGGAAGGAATTCCCCGGGTAAGATCCCTTGTCAGGGCTGAGAGGCTCAAGGCGTTGACAGGCTAGGAGAGGCAGGTGATGAGCCGGCATCCCTGACACAGGGCTGCCATGGTCACATTGCAAATCAAAACCACAGCTCGGAGCTCCACGCGGAATCAGCAGGATCCAGGGACCCGAAGGACGGGAGCAGTCTCCAGAAGACACATTTCCTCGCGGGGGGGCTGGGTCAGTTTCCCATTGTCTGCAAACAACCCCACGGAGCAGCAGCTTTGCCCCTTTAGGAAAGCTCCCAGTCCCTGCCTTCTCTTCCTCTTCCTCCTGCGAGGAAATCCAGCGTGTGGGACCCGAGAGCTCGTGCCCCGGTGGCGGAGGGGGGGGGGGGGAAGCTAGCTAGCTTTCCAACAAACGCACGTTGCAGGCGGCAGATTGCAAAGCCAACACACGGCTTGGCTGCAACAATTTGCAAAGCGAGCGTGAGCGTGTGTGTGCAAAGGCGGTGGAAGGGGAGGGAATGAATCAGGCACCAGGCGTTTAAGGGGAGCTCCAGAATAAAGCCTTCTTCCCCGGGTCTCTGCGCTGGATCCCTTTCCAGGGCAGAGAAACTTCCCTGCAGCCAGGAGAGCAGCAGCATTAACAACAAAAAATCGTTGCAAACGAAGCAGCCAGGAATCCAATCGCCCAGGCGGGGCTGGAGCAGGCGATCGGATGATTCTCGAGATCCAGCCGGCGTGTGGCTCAGGGAAAGGCAGGGTTTCCCCCCCGCCCAGGTCAGCCTTTCCTCCTGGAGCTTTGATCCCACCTGGGGTAACCGAGGAGACAGGGGAGTTCCCAGGAGATTAGGGGAGGGATGGTGTCAGTGCTTCGAATTTAAGATCACCACCCCCTAATGCTCCTCAGCCCCTTGGAGTTGTAGGGTTTGGTCTTACAGACGCCCAGGCTTCGCCTGCCTGGAGCAAATGAGTTGGCAGTAAATTGTGCTAAGCACAATATTTGAATGAGCCCCTGGTCTAGCACTATGGCACATAGACAAAGACAGCTGAGTTCAAAACCATGTTAGCTGGGCACCAGTGACCCCAGTTCAGTCATTCCCAGACCCACAATCACTCGGCTCACCGCTACACACAGACACAACAACCACACACAGTTACACTAAGAACCAGTCACTCATAAACACCAATCCCCCAGGCGGAGTCCATGACAGGTGCACAATCACACACATACACAGTCACTTGCAGACACCCAGATGTCACTCACACTCAACGCATTTCTCCTTGCCCTGCACTCCGAGGCAGGTGTTTTGCACCCCAGCAGAAATCTGATGAGTTTATTATGGCACCACAGTGTCCCTGGGCATCTCTTTCTGTCACAGCTCCAGCAGGGAGAGCGGAAAGGGGCTGCTCGTTGCCAAAAGCCACCTGGCAAACTGCAAACGGAAGGGAGTGAGGGCGTAGCACCAGCCTGGCAGAGGGAGGGCACTGCCCTGGATTACCTGCTTGCTGGCTCTCCCCCTCAGCACCACCCTGTAAAACGGATCTACCTTCCGGGTCACGTGCCCAGCACAAAGTGCTCAAGCGATGCGTGGGAGAAAGCAAAGCCCCTTGAGGTCTCTTGGGTTTGCACATCTGTCTACGCACGCTGCCACACGCAGTACTGGGATCAGGCCACACAGAAGAATCTATTTTTGCCTCAGCGCCTCTGACCAGTTCCCTCCTCCGGGCTGCCCCAGGAGGCCCTGCTCCTCCCAGCGTGGGACTAACAGTCTGCAGCAGATGCTGCTGTTCCATTAGATCCATCTGGGGCTCAGCTGAGTCACAGAGATCCACAAAGGCAGGCTCAAATTGGGGCTGATGTCAGTCAGAGAGAGGTAGGGCCTGCAACTGGCTGGGCGTGATGGTGTGTTGTCTGTAGTGACACATGTCAGGTGCCTCTTCAAAGCATGGGCCAGACCCATGGACCGGCCCTGAATCAAACAGGTTGGTGAGGGATGTCAGCCCAGTGTTGTCAGACCTCAGGACAGGGGCTGGGTTTGATCTGAGCTGGTTTCCCTGTCTGGGCTGGAGCAACGCGCGGTGACTGATGAGCCCACACTGCCACTCGGTCGCCTGCAGGGCACCAGCTGTGTTCAGTAGAGGCTGGTCCCTGTCTCTTCCCAGATACGCCACTCCTCCCTCGGGTGACTAACCCCTGCTCCCTCCCCTGCTCTGCTCTCACACACACCAGGCTGCTGGCAGAGGCAAAACAGATTAGGTTCTCAGCAGCAGACAGAAAACCTAGTTAACACGAAGGGGGACATGGGTTACACAACAGCCAGGGGGATATTTTGGAGGGGCCCCTAGGGATGGGGGATATCCAGTGGAGTGGGATGGGCCCTCTGGAAACCCTTATTGCACCTTTTCCCAGAGTCTCCCCATCCAGTCAATGAGTTGGCTCCCTCTGGAGCTGGCCAGCAGGGGCTGGCTCAGCACTTCACCTCCACGGACCAAGTGTGGGGCCCCGTAGGAGGTACAACTCCAAGGGCTCCCTCTGATTCCTCCGCTACCTGTGGCCAGACCCACCCCCATCCCCTAGATGCACCATCCCCATCTGAGCACAGAGACCACTGCCTCCTTCACCACACCCCCCGGCTCATGCCTACCCAGAGAGCTCAGTGCCAAACCAGCCACCAGAAGTGGAGTCCCCTCCCCTGCACCAGGCCCAGCCAGGAGGGGGGAGGCCTTTTGCAATGATTCCTGCCTGGAGAGAGCTATTTTGTAAGGCTAGCAATGGGGGCAGGGGAATGGGAGGGAGCAGAGCTGGGGGACTAAAGCCAGCCACATCCCAGCAGGACCCATCTAATTAGCCAAGCCGAGCCGCATCCTCTAGCGCCGTGTGGTATCGTGACTGTGGGGCTGCTGCGCAAACGACATCCACCCCCAGCCGTTTCATCTCTGTTCAAACGGACACCTGAAATGGAAGCAAGGAGGAAAAAGCTGCTGGAAATCTCCACGCACGATCAATTTGCTGGAGTGCCCAGCTTTTGATACTGAAGAGGGCTGAGCAGAACGGGGTTTCCATGGAAACAGAAAGGCTGCTGTTTAAAGGAGACTCCTTGTTCATATTTATGAGGGCGGTGACATGTGCCATTTCAGAGGGATGCTGGGAGAGGCAGGAGCTCAGGGGAGAGGAGGCCGCCCACACACGCTGGCGGAGCGTGGGCCCAGTCAGGTCCTGGGCAGCTGGCTCAGATTAGAACGGCAGGGCCAGGCCAGCTGGGGTCCCCAGGCCCTTTTGGAGCAGTAAAAATGGGGTCTCAAGCAGTGAGTTCAGTTCTAATGCGGCTGGCACCAGCCTGGCAGCCCTGGAGTCCGAAGTCCTCTGAAACACAGAACCCCACCAACATGCCTCGACTCAGGTGGTGCAGGAGCTACTCCTTGGGTTGAGAGGTTACAGGCAGTCTCTGGTCAAGAAGGGGCTCCAGTCTCCAGCATGTGGTGGCCCCCTGTCCACTAGAATTGGACTGAGAACCACCACTAATCTCCCAGAGATAGGGTTGCCAACTTTCTAATTGCTGACAACCGAACACCCTTGCCCCGCCTCTTCCCCTGAGGCCCCGCCTCCACTCACTCCTTTCCCTCCTCCCCCCTCGCTCACGCCCTGATCTCCCGGGGCTCACCTGCTGCCTGCAGGGCCAGGCTGGGAGGAGATGACATGAAGCCGGCTGGCCAGCCCCGTCGGGTCACAGCGCAGGTCGGTTCCCGGAGCGAGGGGCCAGGGCACGGAGACAACTGGGGCACAGTTGAGCAAAATGTGGGGCGGACAGGATTTCCACCCTCCCAGGCAGCACCTACCTCTTGGAGCCTGGTCCAGAAGCCAGCCACTGCTCTGTCAGGCGCGCGTCAGCAGCTGAGCAGAGAGCAGCTCACCCATGTGGCTGCAGCCGCCGTTGCTGCACTTCCTGCCCCCACAGGCGTGGAGGCCGGTTACTGTGGCCAACCCGATCTTTCGTGTCTAGTCAGCTGTGCTGACTAGATGCTGCCAGGTTCCCTTTTTGACTGGACATTCTGGTCAAAAACCGGACACCTGGCAACCCTACACAGAGACCACGGCATAGCTTTGAGAACGGCTCTGGGTTCCTGCCGAGCTAGGCCGCAGTCAAACCAGTGAGCGTGTATGTCTATAGTCAGTGTTGTTAGATCGCTCCAAGAAAAGGCCAGAGGAGAGTTTGTGGTGTCCTGAGACCTGTTATCAGGTCTGAGTGATCGTTTTCAGCAGGCTATTGCCAGGCATGGTGAGCAGGAACTCCTGCCTTTTAAATCCAGCATTGCCACCAACTCCCTCTGTGCAAGTCCCTTAACTTCATAGCTTCCGTCCTCCATACGTACCAGGGGCATGATAATCCTGAGCTCACTGAGGTGCTGCGAGGATAAACGGGTTCATGTTTGTACACACAGAGCTCTCGTATTGTTATAACACTCGACACTGCTGACAAAACTCTCCCCTCCAGGCTAGAGTTGTGGCTTTATGTCTTATACTAGGGCCTGGCTCCATTCATACCCAGAACTCACACTGCTGACTGCAGATATAACTGGATCTCCTAGCTCCATCTGCACCACACTCAGCATTAGAGGGGTCGCTGCTTTGCTACAGCTGCAGTTCTTCAGCTGAAACACACTAAAGCTTCTGCTATCCACCCTTGGCAGCTGGTGCTGTGCAGAAATGGAAAACGCAACTTAACTTTTCAAGACCAGTAGGGGATTCTCTCTGGTTTCCTGGCTTATAAAATAAGCCTTAGCATTTATATGATGATTACGTATTCAAAGCACGTTGCAAACATTAATTCGTCTTCCCAACATCCCAGTGAGGTAGGGAAGGATTATCCCCATTTTATAGGTGGGGAAACTGAGGCAGAAAAGTGTAGTGATGTGCCCAAGGCCACAGGCAAGTCAGCTGCAGAGCTGGGACTGGATTCCACGTTTAGCCCCCCGATGCCTCACTGTCTCTTGTAGTCTCCTTCACCTTCAACAGAATGTAGGCATCCATGGCTCTGTGAACAGAATAGAAACTCAACAGAAGAGGAGAATCATGGACAAAGGTTGTTCTCATTTACGCCCAGTGGCACTAGATGTCACTACACTACTATGAACGCTCTAATCATAGTAACAAGCCACAGCTGCACAGTGGAGAAAATACAGGTTTGAAAGACTTTGGACCTTTAAGTTGATGGTAAAATTTGCTCATGGCAAAATGTTGCTACAAAGGCTCAGAATAAAATCCTTAAAAAAGGGTTACTAGCATTTAACTCTTGTTAAATCAGTTCAATGTCGAGAGAGAAAAAGGGAAGTTTCCTGGTTCAAAGCTGCCAGGGTTTTGCATTCAGATAGCCTTAAACTCGTTCTGCTTGAAAGCATCTAGGTGAATCTGTAACTAAGTCTGGAAAAGCTTAACTAAAGTATCTCTATTTGGGAGGTGATGGGGGAAGAAGGGTTACTGAGCTTTAAAATTCACACGCCCAGTACACTCAGCCATCACAACTTTCCCAACGGAGTTGCTCCTGCAGTCCTAGGTACAGCTCTGATGGCAGGATGGGGGTCTCAGTGTAAATGGAAGGCAGACTGATGTGGAGCATTCCTCCTCCAATTCCCGATCACCCCCACACCTCCCATTGCGGTTGTTGTCACTCCTAGACAGAAAGGGGGCTGGGCACATTGCTGGTGTTCTTGGCACACATCTCCTCTGCAGATCCCCACGCATGGCTGTGGCCACCCGCAGGACGTGCGACTCCAGGAGCAGTGTTGTGAAGCAGAGCCGGGGTGCTCAGGGAGGAAGCTCCGCCAAGGCAACCCTATTGCTCACTGGGGGAGAAATCCTACCAGCGCACCTTGTTTTTATTATTATTTCTACTAGTATGAAGACGGTGATCCCGCTGTGCGAAGTGCTGTAAGTGCACAGAGCAAGAGACAGTCCCTGCCCCGAAGAGTTCACAATCTAAACAGATAAAGCAAAGGGCAGGGGAGCTGAAAACGGAGGTGGCAAGCAATGTTCCCTCTAATTTTTAACAGGCCGTGTGCGCAAAAAATTTCTTCTGTGCCGCCGCCAAAACCGGAGTGCGTGCGGTGTTTCGCCGTGTGCGCGGGGTTTAAGATCTGTGTGCGTGCGTACACGTGCACAGCTTAGAGGGAACAGTGGTGGAAAGTCACTTGCTCAAGGTCACCCAGCAGCTCAGTGGCTGATCGGAGAAGAGAGCCCAGATCTCCCGAGTTGCAGCTCAGAAACCCGTCACTGGACCATGCTTCCTCTCATTGCCCAGGCATGTCATTAAGCTGGCCAGAAGCACTTGTTTTGCTGCATTTTCCCAGCCTCCTTGTGCTGGCTTTGCACGAGGAACTTACAACTAATACACTACCCACAGGCCTCTGTCATAGCTCCCTTAAAGACCACCTCAGTTCCCTTCTTCCCAGCCACCAACCAGCCCCCTAATTGGGGTAGGGGGAGGCAGGCTACTATTTTTTTTTAAACTAACTGGTTGCAAGTGACATTTCGGATACATGACCCAGAGCACCAGGGCCTGAGATGGGATCTAGAGGAGGATCAAGAGTAGCCAAAACGGGAGCCACAGAGTGGTGCCAGCATGGCCTGGCACAGAAAAGACTCCACGCCATTGACGGGATCAAGTGGGTCACTAGCTGGCCTCTCTCGGGATTCTCTTCCACACTGGGGGTTTCTGTCCCCAGCAGCCTACCGCAGACTTCCTTTTGTGGTTTAATGCATCGCACAAGAAATCAGCAAAGAGAGGGAAAGAAAACGCTTGTCAGAAGGGTCTTGCGTTAGACAGACAATGAATGATGAGTCTGTTCCATGCATCTGGAGGGGGATGGATGGAACAGGGGGCCCTTGGTCAAGGATGAGGTTGAGTCAGAAATATCTTGAAAGCAGTGAGCCAGAGCCTCACCCGGTGTGAACTAACTTCCAGGGAGTGACAGCAATTTGCACCCACTGAGGATCTGGTCCTGTATTTCTACCTCTAATGTATACTCTAATATGGTACTATGTGGACACTTAGAATCAACTCAATTCCATTGGCATGAGAACTCTGGTGACAGCATGGTCCAGTGGTTACAGCAGGAAGCAGAGTCAGTCTAGCGTGCTGCCACCAAATAAAGGGATAGGTCACTTCACTGCTGGGTGCCTCAGTTTCCCCTATGCAATGATACCCTAGATTGACACTGTGATGGAGTGATGCTTCCAGGCTCATTTCAGGCCTCAGCCCACGCACTCCCCTTTGAAGGTAAGTGGTTTCCTTATTTGTGTTTCTCCTACATCAGACCTCCCACCCCAGGCAGCCCAATTCTCCGGGGGCCTGAGTCTCAGGCCATCATTTACAGGAGGGCAGAGTGCCACCCAATTGGAATGATGGCAATCTAGACCCACTTTGCCCTGGTGTTAATGCCACCCTGAGCTGTAGGGAAAAGAAGAATCAGGCTGTTGTCTAATTACGGAGGCCACCTGGGAGCTGACAGAGGCAGCGGATGGTGCCCTGTGGCTGGCTGCCATAGACAGACTCCAGCTCTCCTCCCACAGGAGCCAAAGCTGCCTGCTAGTGCTGGGGGAAGGGAGTGTTCTTGGCTCCAGAGGGGTGAAGCAGGGAGAGGTGATGGCAGAGGACTGGTTCCCGTCTGCTCTCAGCCAGCATGAGCTAATCCAGGGCCCCACCCCCTCCTCCCAGGCTGGGCGTGCATCTCGCCTGTCACACAGCCCTGCTGCCTGGATGCACAGGGATTCCCCAGACGCAGTTACAAATTGCAGCCCCGCAAAGCGCTATTCGCAGAGCAGGCTGCATGACAGGAGGTCAGCCCTGGGGAGAAGCTGCAGCGTGTGGGCCAGCCAGGGACAACACGGCCCATGACATGGTACAGCTTAGACCCTATGCTATGCCAATCACTGGGGTGACTGCGGGCCTTTGATTTGGCTGGAAAGCACCAGGTTAGCAGCAGCCTGGGAAGCAAAGCTGCAACTTCTCTCAAACAGCTGGATACAGATACCTTTAACTGAGGCCCCATAAGCAGCTGTCATGAAAGCAGGTACTATCCCCTCTGCATGGCCCTGAGGCAGGGACTGCTTCTCGCTGTGTGTGGTGGGGATGGAGAGATGACGTGGTCACAGTCTGTAAACCTTGGTGGGGAGAAGATTTCTGATAGCAATGAGCATTTTAATGTAACAGACAAAGGCAGATCGATATCCTATGGCTGGAGGCTGAAGCTGGACAAATTCAAATGGGAAATAAGACACATTTTCAACAGTGAGGGCAATTCACCCATGAAACACCTGACCTAGGGCAGTGGTGGATTCTCCGTCACGAAGTCTTCAAGCCAAAACTGGATCCCTGTCTAAGAGATACTCTCTAGCTCAACCCCAAGTTATGGGCTTGACATAGGCCTCACTGGGTGAAATTCAATGGCCTGTTGTATGCAGGAGATCAGACTAGTTGAGCCCAATAGTACCTTCTGGCCTGATAACCTATTAATCCATATGTGTACAGCAGCCAGCACAATGGGAGCTGGAACTTGGCTGGGATCTTCAAGCACGACTGCAATACAAATAACAAATAAGAGCTAGAGATCTTGGGGGGAAGGGGCGTAAGGCTTGAAATAGGATGGGGCTTTTCCTTTGGCCTCCTGGTCCCGAGGAAGGGATGAGGAGCACAATTCTCCAAGGTGGGCACTTTAATAGGGGATCCAAATATATCTCTAAGGCACACATCAGCATCCAAGCCCTAATGAAGAAAGCATCACAGGGGAGCAAAATGGGTCCAGCTGGTGATGATTGCTGAGGGGGTGTTGCCCATAAAATGTATAACAACAATGGAAATGCTGAGGGCCTGTCTAACATGCATTGCAGCAGGTAAATGCCCACAGTGACACACCTGAGTGACAATCGGAATAGCCTGGAATAGCCGCATTAGCCACTCGCCTTTGGAAATGGACCGCTTGATTCACTGCCATTTAGCAATTATCTGAGGCAAGAGCAGCCAGCTGCCTCTTCCCCTTGTTCCCTCCCTCTACTGCCAAATGAGTCTTTTTTGAACGGTTTCCTTGGAAACAGACCGCTTAGCCCTCTCACCTCTGCCCCCTCCCCTCCTTGCTTTCCAGTGCAGGAGCAGAGCTGTGCTCAGGCAGTCTCTGCTCTTCCCCAAGATCTCTCTACCAGCTCTCATTAAACGAGCATGGCAAAGACGTGCGTTATTCTTCGGTCGTGTGCCTCGGGAGCTATTTGAAAGATGCTTATGGCACAGGTGCTTCAGCAGGGTGGGTGGCATTTGGGCCTTAGTTAGGCAGCCACCATTGCAGGTGATTGTTGTTTTCCTGCATTTGTATTTCTCTTCTGGTTCCAGAGGAAGAGTCGGGTTCTGAGGCTCCCAGTACCCAGATCAGCTTCTCCTTGTTCTCATGCCAAACAAATAGTAACCTCGGCCCACCTCGCACCTCCACTCCCCCTCCTCTGACTGTCACGTCAAGGTTATTCAGCTGGAGCAGGGAGCCCCAGAGTAGAACTTGCCATTTCACTGCAGTATTTCATTAATAAGACAAAGTGAAATTAACCCATTTGCTACAAAACACATTAGGTGTTACTGTTACTCCCAGCAACCCAGCAGCTTCTAGCCAATTTATTTCACAGAGCTTAGGAACGCTGGAATGGACTGAATAGTGGGATGCGCCTGGACACCTCAATGCCAAATTTTCTTTATCAGAGAAGACTGAATGATCCACAGAGAGATATGAACCATTGAAAAGGTTCAGAGGTTGGCTTTGGTTGAGATATGCATGCAGACATTCAGATGCTGGCCTGATTTGTATCTGATCTGTTCAGATCTCTTGGGTCTGCAAAACTGGGCAGGATATGAGGAACATAGAAAATGCCAGACAGGGTAAGATCATTTTTCTGTCTAGTTGAGTATCCTGTCTCTGACAGTGGCTGGAACGAGCTGCTTCAGAGGAAGGTGCAATAAACCCTGTGGGAGGCAGCTAGAGAAAAACCTTCTTCCAGGAAAAGCTTCCTCAGGACCCCAATCATTGGAGGTTGGTTTATGCCCTGCACTATGAGGGTTTATATTTCTTCCTTGTTTAGTCTTTTAATTTTTTTACCACAATTGTGAATATTCTCCTTATCCAGATTAATGTGCAATCTTTTTTTGAATCCTGCTAAATTCTTGGTCTCAGCAATGACTTGTGGCAATGAGTTCCCCAGGCTAATTACGAGTTGAGCCTTGCTTCTGGAGCGTGAAAATCATCATGAAAGTTAACAGCACCTTTCCATTCAGGGCTGAGGTTTGACAGGACTGATTGTCATTTTATTGCCCAGGCTCAGACCAAACTACAATTTGGGTTTTTTTCTTTTAAACCAGCACACAGGGGATTCTAAGCTTTGGTATTGCTTGGCAAAAGGCCACCATCCAGGCCCTGGCAGCCTCCCAGTTTTACAGGGAAGAGGAATCAAGTAGCTCAAGGAGTCACCATCACTAAGGCATCATCACACCATTCTCAACAAGTACCTTACACCATCCCTGAGCTGAAAGAACCACCTGCCCTTCCCAGTGCCAGCTCCACAATCCATCCACAGAGGGGAGCCGAAACACTGACTGGGACACATCCTGCACTGGCAGCAGATCAAGGGCCTGATTGCATGGCAAAAAAGAGAGGGCTAGATACCTCCAAGAGGGCCTGACACATCAGTCCCGTATCTCCTTGTAGTCCTTATCCACCGTGGAAAAGCGTATCAGGCGCACCTCAGGCGGCTTGGGCTTGGTGTCATCCCACACGTACTCCGGGGAGAGGAGCTTTGAGGGCTTGTGGGAAAAGAAGTGCCTATTGAGGTGGCTCTCCTCCTGCCAGGTCGCCATGATCCCGTTGGCTTTGTCCGTCAGGATGGTCATGTGGCAGGCCCTGGTAAACTCGTACACCTGCTTGACCAGCCCGCCGAAGACGGCCCCTGCATAGTAGAAGTCCCCCTGGCTGTCAGGGATGAAGGCAGCGGAAGAGCTCCTCCTCTCATAAGGGAACTGGCTGCGAGGGACATTGTAGTACCCAGGGTGTATGGCTGCTACCATCTCACCCAAAGTCTCCGCCCCCCATGGGTTGTGAAACACCATGTCGATGTCCAGGCAGAAGAGGTAGTTCACCTCCTGGTGGCTCACCTCTGCGATGTGCCTGTTTATTGCCTCCATCCTGCGCATGGAAATCTCCTGCCAGTGAGAGTATTTTTTGATGGGGACAATGCTGAGGCTCCGGCCGGGCTGCAGCTGGACTCTGGGGATCACCTGGGGGTCGTTGGTAAAGATGTAGTACTTCACTCGATAGCCTTTCATGAAGAGCTTCTCCGCCGAAGCCACGAAGCGGCCCACAAATGTGGTGTACCTGTGCAGACACAAAGGCATTGATGCATAGCACCATGGAGGAGAGGGGCCGTGGCCCAGGTTACTGGGGGTCTATAGTACACTAGGATGTGGTAGGAAGAGTTTTGCCTAGATACTGCTCTAACGATGGGCACATCACAGGTGCAATGGGTTGGAATAGCGCTACATTAGATGAGGGCAGAGAGACACTAAAGAACATGCCTTGGCCGGTCAACTACCTGAAATGAACTAGAAATCCCACATGTCCCAGCTCTCGCTAGTCTCACAGAGAACCTGGGATGGACTTTCAAAATTGCTGACTGTGCTTCTCTGTGGCCTTACAGCTCATGTGGCCCTTTAGGATACGTCCACATGACAGTCAGAGGTGTGACTGCAGCATGTGTAGACGTACCCGAGCAAGCTTTGATCTAGCTAGCTCAGGTCCCAACAGCAGCGAAGCTGTGGCAGCCTGGGCTGCAGCATGCACTAGCCAGCCAAGAAGCCAGGCTCCTTGGCGGGCGTGTACGCAGGCGGCTGGCCTACGCTGCAGCCTGGGTTCCACCGCTTCACGGCTATTAGCACCCGAGCTAGCTCAGCTGGGTCTACACGTGCGGCAATCGCACCTCCGTTGCGCTGTACACATCATCAGTCTGATCCGTGTGGGTGTAAATGATCACACGGGGCAGCGGTGACTCACGCTCCTGGCTTAGCGCACGCAGCAGGTCTTTCCATCACAGAAGGGGTCTCTTCTCAGACTGTCTAATGATCACCCATGTGGTTCCAGTTTGGCAGATGGGGCAAGTCCCTGGGGAGTCATTTGACTTACACTCAGCATCAAAACCACACGTTTAATTTAAAGTCTGACGGACATTGCGTCTCCTGTTCCTGGGATTCTCTAAAATTGCGGGTTGATGGCTGGCAAGGTAGGTTATTGCATGCCAGCCTCTGGAGATGATCACGTCTGAGTTCGATTATACCAGCGAACGGAGTTTGGTGGTCTTGGCCTACTCACTGGTGGATACTTATCTATGTAATAAAACCAGCCTTCCTGCCAGGCCTTGTCTACTCTAGAAGACTTTACCAAGTATAGGAATACCCATATGCTACACTGGCAAAGCGCTTCCAGTGTGGACGCAGCTATGCCGGCAAATACCGGTATCGTAACCCCCCCGGAGTGAAACAAGCTCTACTAGTATAAGGTCGGCTTTGCCCATAGCGCTGCGTCTTCATCGGGGCTTTTGCCAGCACAGTGCTGTCAGTCAGGGCTCACACCTCTTGCCTGACTGAGGCCACAGCTGCGCTTCGGGCACTTCAGTGGCATGACGATAGCTCTGTAACTGTGCCACTGTAGCGCCGAAGTGTAGATGCTTCCTACAGTGATGGAAGGGGTGTTTCCATCGGTGCAGGTCATCCAGCTCCCCGAGCAGCTGTAGCTAAGGTGATGGAAGACCTAGCCAGGGGTTAGGCTGGCATAGCTACAGCGCTTGGAGGAGTGATTCATGCCAACCTAACTTTTAAGTAAAGACCAGGCCTGACGTAGCTAGGCCAGCAGGAGCCGGTGGCTTGGATGCCAGAGGAGGTGTGGCACTGGACTAGCACCGGTGTTACTCAGCACAGCAGGGCTGATAGGCAGCAATAGAACCTACTTGAGCTATTGGGAGGCAGCATGGTCTAGTGGCTAGAACACTGGCCGAGGTCTCCAGAAACCTGGGTTGTGTCACTAGCCTGCTGGGCGACCTTGGGCAAGTCATTTCCCCACTCTAGGCCTCCGTTTGCCCATCTGTAAAAGGGGGCTAAAGGTGTAAAGCATAAAGTCGTTGGTGATCTACTGATGCCAAGTGCAATACAAGAGCAAGGGATGATGATGCCTATTTCTAGCTGATTCCACCAGGCCAGGCTCTAACCAGTGTCATTGCTACCAACAGGTTACAAGGCCCTTACTCTTACAGAGGGGAAACTTGAGCAGACGTAAAAGGTTGTTCCTGACCCCAGCTCTCTAGCCTGTGCAAGTCTGGTCTCTCTTCTCTGAGCAACTCCTTTAATTCCACCTTTGCCCTCCTCTTGCTCTCACTGCCCCCCACCTAGTCCTCTGTGGGAGGACCAACACTGGGGACAATGCTGGCTGGGGAGCTTTGGGAGGACGCAAACCTTTTGCCTCACGAACCAGAGCCGTTGTGCGACTCACTTACTTGCCAACGGCAAAGGCTGTCACCCCTATGGTGAGGTTCAGTGGCTTGTAGGCACTGTCCAAGAGTTCGGAGTTGAAAATTCCTTCCCAAACAATGGGGGCCAGCCAAGGCGTGAGAGTCAGCACGTCCTGGCGCCTGAAGGAAGACGAGAAGGGCAGTAAACAAAACGAAACAGTCCCCTTTGGTCTGAGCCCAGTACGGCTGTGAAAGAGATGCTGGATAATGCATGTGTGAAGTCAATAGTTAACCCTTCAAGTTCCATTGTACATGAAACATGCCAGGCTCCCCCATTGGAAATTTTCCCTCACGGCAGCCTGGAGGCTTCATAACTAAGGCTTCGATTTAGTCACGGGTGTTTTTAGTAAAAGTCACGGACAGTAAACAAAAATTCATGGCCCATGACCTGTCCATGATTTGTACTGTTTACCCATAACTAAAACTTGGGCTGGGGCCCTCAGTGCTCGGGGGGCGGGGGGCGGTCTGTGGGGAGGGGACCATGGGTGCTGTGGGGAGTGGCCTGGGACCTCTGCTGGTGCTGGGTGGTACGGGGACAGCGTGTGACCCGGGACCCCAGCTGGTGCTGGGCAGGGAGGGGCTTGGTGGGGCTGATAGGCTCCCTACCCAGCTCCGTGTGTCCCTGCAGCTCCTAGGGAGAGGGAAGTCCAGGGGGGCTCCATGCACTGCCCCCGCCGAGCTCCGGTTCTGCAGCTCCCATTACCTGGGAACCACAGCCAATGGAAGCTGCGGGAGCAGTGCCTGCAAGCAGGGACAGCGTGCAGAGCCCCCTGGCTCCTCTGCCTAGGTCAGGAGTTGCGGGGTCATGCCGGCCGCTTCCAAGGAGCCTTCCCCCGCCCCCCCAGTAACCACCGCCCTGCACCCCCACCCCTAATCTACAGCTGCTGCTGGCCCAGGGGTGCCTGAGTATTCGGGCAGCCCCTGAGCCAGCCGCAAAAGTCACAGAAAGTCACAGAATCCGTGACTTCTGTGACAGACACGCAGCCTTATTCATAACTATATGATTCTCTCCAGCTACTTCCATCACCTCATTGCAGGAGGCCTCAGAGCAAGATAAAGCAGGCTCTGAATTTCTGCTCCTAGGGTGAAATCCAGTCCTGTGCAGAGGGGCTAGCAAAAGGTCCATGCTCCACTTACATCCTACTTAAGCCCATGGGATCTCTGCACAGGGCCACTGAACTCCACATAGGGGGAGGCCACGCATACCCTCCTTATATCTGTTGCAGGCCTATACGGGTAGCTGCATATGGATTTAAAATATATGCAAAATTATTAAAATTAAACAAAACTGTCTTTTCATAACCATGGCAACGGGGCAATCTGTGGTATGGCACTGCATTATCCCAGCCTGGAAATGTAGTTTTCATATGTTGGATCATAGCTAATGTTTTTAATATCTGGTCCAGCATTCGGACATGTAACAAAGCTAAGGGAAATCCATACCCTCTTTCACCTGCACAGTGTAAGCATCTCATGCACACGTAACAGAGGCCTGTTATTCCTGACCACAGTCCACTGAATGCATCCGATGAAGTGAGCTTATGCTCAAATAAATTGGTTAGTCTCTAAGGTGCCACAAGTCCTCCTTTTCTTTTTGCGAATACAGACGAACACGGCTGCTACTCTGAAACCTGACCACAGTAGTTCACTCACATTTTATCCTTCTTCCTATACGAAGGGCTGTTTGCAAGGGCTCTGGAGTGTTTTATGAGGTATGTTTTATGATGCTTGCCTGACCCTGAGATTTGTTGCTGAGACTTAGCAGAAGCCTTGTTTGGCCACGTTTTGGGACTATGCCAATATGCAGCTGTCTTCCCGACCCCACCTTCCAACCCAGATCCCCTAAGGCCACAGAGGGCATGTAAGCTAGGTTCAAGGAACCAGGGGAATAGCTTGGTGGCCCAACATTGTATTGCATCGTAGCTCAGCTGCAGCAGATTCAGTCAGATTGGACACAATGTTTGGTGAGCCTTGAGTGTGACTTCCTTGTACATTAGGGAAGTCTGATATATTGAGACAAAAATAAATTCAGGAACTGATGGGGGAGAAAGACTAGAATTTGGTTTTGTATGTAGAAAACACATTAATTTAACCAAGATCTTCTCTTTCCAGATCAGTTATCTGAGGTCTTATTTTTGGACACCCTGGGAGTAAGTTTATCCCTTGTATCCAATTTCCTCTCCTTACAAAGGGCTTCACTGGATCTCTCTGGGTGACTCATCCTCCATGGTATTTATACACTCAGCGAAGCATATGCAACCACTAATTAGCTCTCCCCGGAAACATTTCACACAAAAAGCTGCCATAAAATACCACACAATGGGCCTGATTCTCCTCTCACTTACACCAATATAGGGTGACCAGACAGCAAGTGTGAAAAATCGGGATAGGGAGTGCAGGGTAATAGGAGCCTATATAAGAAAAAGACCCCAAAATCGGGACTGTACCTATAAAATCAGGACATCTGGTCACCCTACACCAATATAACTCCATTGACTTCACTGCAGTTATTTTCAATTTACACCAGCGTGAGTGAGAGGAGAATTAGGCCCCATGTGTCCTAGCAAAACAGAAACGAGATGCAAACATGGATGGATAGACACACGTTAGGTGTTAAAATGGTGGCTAATGAAGGGAACTTGTTAGAGGCGTCAGACACACTGCTCCTGTTGGGCCCACTCCTGCAAAGGTGCTGAGCATGCTCAGCTCCCTGCTGAAGCCAGGGGAAGATTAGTGACTGCACTTTTCTCTCTGGTAAGTCATCACTATGGAAAAGCATTGCAAGGATCCTTCCAAATCCTAATGATGCACCCAAAGGGAACTGAAACTGCCTCTCTTGGGGTTTTATACCGTTGGCCATCACCATAGCATCTGCTCACCTAATTAGGCATTCCTCATTGGCTAATGGGGGAGGATTAAAAGAGAATGAGGCCGAAGACACCAAACACCAAAATATTTGGAAGATAATACATCAGCCTGGGGATGAGACACAGCTACCCATTAGTCTTCATGAGGCTGTATTCTGTTACCGTTACTCCTGTTGAGTAGTATCTTTCTCCACAAGCAGTCTCATTGACTTCAATTGGCCTACTCATAGAGTAAGGTGCTGTTCAGTGTGATTAAGCGTTTTGCAATCTGACCCGTCATCTTAAAGGGTCCAATCCTGACAGACCCCGGGCGCCCCGAATTGAAGTCAGTGGTGCTATTCGCATCAGTTGTTGGGGGTGGGGAGGGGGTGTCGCAGAATCAGACTGTCCTGGGAGGAGACTTACTTCTGATCCAGTAATCTGGGCTGAGGATAAAATAGCCTGCAAAGGAGAACAAACATCCACTGAATAATGGAGGACTAGGCCTGGAGGAGAGGAAAAGCATTTAAAAGGGGAGACATTACAAAGATTGGTGCTTACTGGGGGAAAAGCTGGACAGGCTTCTCTTCTGCATATTGTAGTTTCATGGAGCTGCATAAGAAGAAGGAAAGAGGGAAAGGTCTGTACATTCTCCTTGACACAAGGGGGCAGGTCAGTTTCAGGATTGGTCCTTGCACCAAATACTCCTCAAAGCACAGGCCCTGGTTGCTCCTACCGCACAAGCTGCATTGCCTGGCAGGGGCTGCATGCATTGCCTCCCTAGGTAAAGCTTTAAGAGCTGTTAGAGAAACCAGTCCTTTAAAATGGCACCTCGCCACACAACCCCATGGGGTGGGAGAGACTGGGGGCTTTCGGGGAGTCCTTTACACCTCCCAGATTCCCTGGGGGAATCAGGAGAAGGCTAGAGCCTCAGGGCAATAAGCCAATGGAATACACGCTAGCAAGGGATTGTCAGCATGCACTGCACTTTGTTGGCTCTGTACCCAGTGGGGCACCGCCCCCCCCACTACTGGAGGAATTTTTAGCTGGGGAGAGATGGGGTTTGCGATGTAGAGGGAGGAGAGTTGGGCCAGGGAATCTGAGCCTGATTCACGTGCAGTCACACGTATACAAGTGTCCCCCTGAAGCCCCTTGGAATGCAAGCAGGAGTGCTACTCAGCAGGGCTAAGGCTTCCATTCCCACCTGCTGACCAAAGGACATTTGTCCTCCTCTTAGCCCCGCAACGCCAGAACAATGACAGGGGAGCGAATACTGGCTTCTCCTCTGACCAATAACACTGTTTGACACCAAAGTTCCAGTTCTTCGTTGCTGGTGAGAACTCAAGGGGCACCAGCTTTGTTTACAGATCCCAGCAGCACTGGGCAGCGACACAAAATTAAAGCTAAATTCTAACCTGTAACGGAGGGAAGACAAAACAGAAAACTCTAGATTCCGATCAGTGGACTGTCGGGGAGCTGCAGGAGATTTCCACTGGCCACAGGACCCGCAGAGGGCCGATGTAGACAGCCCTCCGCTACCCCTACCCCACTGCAGGCTCTGTCATAGGGAGCAGGCACGTCTGTTTTGTCTTAGAAGGTTAGAATTTAGCTTTGATCTTGTGTCGCTGCAGCTGCCCAGAACACGGGCGCAGGAGGGCAGCTGATAGCCACCTTTACCCTGACTTCTCCCACATAGGCGCTAAACTGCTCCGGAGAGGCAGCGCAGAACCTGGCCCTATATTTCTGAGAACTGACACGTCACTTCTTAACCGCATCATCCCTGGGCGAGCACAGCTTTCAGTGCAGTGTGGTCAGCACTTTGCATTGCTGCAGCCAGTATCAAGCCTATTGAGAAAAGCAGCCTGGCGGGATTTCCAGCATCGCTAAGCCACACATTCACAGCCTACTTGGAGTTCATTACCTGAAGGCTTAGCCGAGATGCCCTCGGTCAGATTTCCTTCCACCGCCTGCTGCACTGGATTTGTTTAAAGATAACTTGGGCAGTTGCTGAGCTCACACAGCAGGGTGGTGCTGTTGGTAGCCATTCAGAACGGCTTGATTTCTGTATCCCAAATTGCTTTGCAGAGCCAAATAACATGGTTATGGAGTAGGTGTGGCACCTTAGAGACTAACAAATTTATAAGTTTTCGTGAGCTACAGCTCACTTCATCGGATGCATTCAGTGGAAAAACTGAATGCATCCGATGAAGTGAGCTGTAGCTCATGAAAGCTTATAAATTTGTGAGTCTCTAAGGTGCCACAAGTACTCCTTTTCTTTTTGCGGATAGAGACTAACATGGCTGCTACTCTGAAACCTATGGTTATGGAGTGTAACAAAAATACTAGAGGGAAAGAGGGAGATGAGGAACTCCAGGTGAGGGAGCCACAGAGTGATTGCATGCAGCTCTCTGTGCTTTTATTAAACTATGAACATATGACCTGTTAAAGAAAGAAGAGGGAAGGGAGCATTCCATCAGCTGGAACAGATTCCAGGATAAAATGGCTTTCAGAGGCATATGCATCTTAATGGACAGTGAATGTTTCAAGCTGAGTATATTGAGAAGCAACCCGAAACGTCTAGATTCTTATTCTCCCTACAGAATGTTGTGTTTCCCATTTCTAAGTAATGGAATCTTTAACAAGAACAATAGACCGTGACATGGAGTGGGGAATGATATTGTCTAACACCACTGACTAAGATCCTATGGTTACTTAGGTGTTAGGCCCAGATTCACAAAGGTATTGAGGCCCCTAACTTGCATTGAAATCAATGGAAGTAAGTGGTCCTAATACTTGTGAGGATCTGGGCCTAAGCTCTTTAGGACAGGGGCCATCTTTTTGTTCTGTGTTTGTATAGCGCCTAGCACAAAGGGGCCTGGCTCCAAGATTAGGACTTCTAAGCACTGCAGCGATGTAGATAACAAATAATAATAATCATCCAGTCACCACGGAAAAGGACCAGGAACTAGGCGATCTCAGTTCTAGTCCCACCTCAGCCAAGACACAGTGTGTGACTTTAGGCAAGTCATCATTTCAGCTCGGTCTCAAACTGGATACTTACAAGATTTCTGGGCAAGGAAGGTAGTGTGGAAGGTAGTGGACTGGCCCATTCCAGACGGTCATCCTGTAAGTAACAGGAGAAAGCATTAAAAGGTAGGAAGACATTTTCCAGCACTTGTCAGGATTTTCAAAGGTTTTCTCAGAATCCTACACAGAGCCTGAGACGGCCTGCTAGGTTATCTAGCCAATTCACCAGCGGATGCAGAATACAGTGATATACAACCTCTGTGAACATTTTTGGACTATAATTTACTGCTGGTCATATGCGAAAGGGCACCATGAACGGCTGATGTCCAATAGGCTCCAACTTTAAAGTAAAGGAGTCGTATTATTATTATTTACATCAAAGTGTTTTACAGACTGCAAACCATGTAAATATATAGGGCTCCCTTCACCACTGGTGACAGACAGCCACCCCTGGAATGGTGCAGAACAGCCATTAGTATAGGGCCAGAAATACATGCAAAGTATAAATAGTAACAATAAAGTCTCCTTCCAAGTGGTTTGTGATGCATCACTAGCAGTGTTTGCCTGTGAGCATTCCTCGAGTATGAGTCAGTGGGTAAGTAAGGCCAGCAGTAGATACTCACCAGATAAATATGGGAATGAGGATCAGGCAGAGTATGAGAACAGATTTCACCACTTTCCAGCAAGTCATTTCTCCTAAAGTGAAGCAAAAAAAAGACAAATTTCCATTCGCAGCAGTTCTCAATCGGCCATGGACAAAAGATGAGGCACTAGTCTTCGAACTGGGTATAAAGATCCCACAGCAAGGGACACACAGGGAAGCATGAAATGCTATGTGGCTCATTTTATCTCACAGTTTTAATTCCTCCTCTTGCGCATGCGGGAATCCAGCAGGGGTTGGATTGCAACAGTCTGAGAGCCCAGCTAGTCTCTACAGCTGTCTTCCCAAGCTGCATCAGAGAAACCTCACTATGGCCACAATGCCCTGGCTAGTTATACTGTAATAGACTATTGTGGCCACATCCACCCTAATTGAATTGGCCTCATTAGCACTGACCCCCCACTTGATAAAGCAACTCCCATCTTTTCATGTGCTGTATATTTACATATAAGCTGCTCTAAGGTGCCACAAGGACTCCTTGTAGTTTTTCCTGATCACAGTGGCTCATTTGGTTATGTCCCGAAGCCTGGAGGTTGATAGCCCTCCTAATTTTATCCTAACCTGCGTGAAGCCACTTGTTCAGATAAAGCTATAATCTCTTTTTGAGGTTTAGTAAGCTGCTGGACTCAGTGATATCAGAGGGTAGGTACAGTTAATGTAGTCATCACTGTAGAATATAGATACCAGCCTCCACGGGCTAATAATTGCCCAAGACAGAAAGATCCCAGCATATGTGCATATGAGATGAAGGCAAATTGGGATCTGCCATAGTCAAGGTAACACCCTGTAATATGGAACAGATGCGAGCCATAATATAGACTAGATAATAATGGATCTCTATTTCAGGGTGGTCTCTGTAGCCCTGACACAACCCTGAGTCACACCTTAAACAGCTGGAAGGTCTGATAAGGGGCAACACAAGGCAATTCCCTCCTGCCTGGCAGCCCAGCGTGTTGCTCTCAGCTCCCAGCTCCTGCTGGTGCAAAGAACCAGCAGCTGCTCCAGACAATCAACATTTTAAATCACCAGGGGCCCCTGAGCAATTGCCCCTTTTCCCTCATTGGCAGGCCTGTACACAGGACTTCCGTGTGCTGCCCCCCTCTACTAGACAGTGTGCACCCGGTGAGCATTGGCAGTTCCTTAACATGGGTGCCAGGTTTATACGATTGTGTGTGAGGCCCAGAGATCAGGGAACAGAGACCCCAGCAGGGATGTAAGGGGCGGAGCCCCCTCAAGTCTGGTCCACACAAACTGGATCGAACTGAGGTGCTAAACCTGGCTACAGTCCTGGCCTGGTGGGTGGGTAAGTGACTGTCGCTCCCACCCAGGATCTGGTAGAAATGTGGATGGGACCAAAGTGATTCCTTTAAAACAACACCCACATTTCAAAGAGGATGCCTCATGCAGACAGATGGGAACCCTGCCGCTCCCTGTCCCCACCCCTAGTCAGTTCTCTTTCAGGGTGACAGAGAGGCAAATATAGCAGCAAACTCCTCCTTTAGAGGCTTCCCTGGAAGTACCCCGCCACTGAGGCCCCAAAGGAGCCAGCAGCCCTACCCAGGCCCGCATTACAGATCTGCCCCCAAGAGCAGCATGTGCTGGGACTTGCAGCATTCGGCTCGATCTGCTGTACCCTCCCCAGGTGGCCTCTAGCAACCCCATCCCAAGACATCCCTCTGGGTCAATCCAAAAGGCACCCTACAGTGCAGGTTAGGGTTGCCAACTTTCTAATGGCACAAAACCGAACACCCCTGCCCCGCCCCTTCACTGAGGCCCTGCCATCACTCGCTCCATCCCCCCCCCCCCCTGTCGCTCGCTCTCCCCCACCCTCACTCACTTCCACTTGGCTGGGGCAGGGGTGTGGGACAGGGTGAGGGGTCCCGGCGGCGCTTACCACAGCTTCCAGGAAGCAGCTGCCAGGTCTCTGCAGCCTCTAGGCGCATGGGCGGACAGGGAGGCTCCTTGTGCTGCTCTCGTGCCTGAAGGCGCTGTCCCTGCAGCTCCCATTGGTTACGGTTCCTGGCCAATGGGAGCTGCGGAGCCGACACTCAGGACTGGGCAGCGTATGGAGCCTCCCTGGCCACCCATGTGCCTATGGGCTGCTGGGACCTGGTGGCCACTTCCGGGAGCTGCATGGATCTAGGACAGGCAGGGAACCTGCCTTAGCCCCGCTGTGTCGCTGACCAGACTTTTAACGGCCCAGTCGGTGGTGCCAACCGGACCCACTGGGGTCCCTTTTCGACCGGGCGTTCTGGTCAAAAACTGGACATCTGGCAACATTGGTGCAAGTGGAGCTGCACCACGTTACAGGGTGGAGAGTCCCCATCATGTAGCTGGGAGAAGTTAGGGATGCAAGCCATGGGGGAACAATGGAGGGATAATACTGGGGGACTAGAGCCTGGACATGGGATAGGGATGGGGACCAGGACTCGGGGGAGACCAGGACACAGAGGACAGATGGGGTGGGGTTCAGGATGTAGTGAGGGGCAAACAGGATAGGGAGAGGCTAGGAAAATGGGGCAGAGAGCAGATCCTGGGGCAGATGGGGTTGGGGAATAGGACACAGGGGGTAGATGGAGCAGGACACTAGATAAGGCAGCTGATGGCATGGGAAGGGCAGGAGGGACCAGCTCAAAGTGCTTTAATGAACCGTTGATTTGCATCAGCAGGGTACACACAGACAGCTAGTGCCTGGTGGGTAACATCCCAACTTGCTGATGAATCTGCTGCCCCAGACAGCTGCCTAGCTAGTCTGTGCCTAGAGCGGTCTCTGCTGGGGACTGCCCTTTAGCTGTAAACAGTGCTTGGATATCACCTGCCCACACAGCACTGGAGAATGTACCACGGGGATCCATCCTGCGTGGGCCCAGGGGAGGGTGGGCAATGCACTACATGGACTCCTTAGTATTTCCCCATTTCTAATTTCACTCCTACAGAATGGAGAACAGAAAGCAAATGAAGTTTCTTTATTATCACACGCACATTTCCATGGTGCCCATAGTATCTGGACTGGAGGAGTTAGTGCTTGCCAAGAAATGAAGAAAGATCAGGGCAGCCTGACATTTAAAATCCTAATAGAGTCACGTTTGGCAATTCCGGACTCTTACCTGAGTGTTCTGCAGATCCCCAAGTAGGAGCTCAGCCAGATTTTCTAGCAGCCCTTCCCTCCTTGCCGTTCTCCTGTGCTCAGACCTGCCTCTCCTGATTACAGCGCTAAGAGAGCAGGAAGTGCTGCTGCATTGCAGCTGTGATTGTTTCCAGGGACTGCAGTCCAGCCAGAATGTCTAGTGGAGGAATAACAACTGCGCACTGGTAAACACTCAGCCCAGGATTAGTCTTGGCATAAGAGGTCTCATCTCCAGAGCAACAATTTTCCTCCTGTTCCGTGTTTTAACGTCGTTCTGGGAAATGATGACAGACCGACAGCCCTGGAGAATGAAGCACTATATGTATCCAGGGCCTACCCAATGTAAAGATTTTTACTATTGTTCCATTAAGCTATTGTACGAGGGGAGCAGAGGGAGGGTGGCAGAGACATGCAGCAGGCAGTCAGAGAGCATAGGCAAAGGTGCTGGGTACAAAGCTTGAATACATGTTTTTTTAAATGGTTATAGCGCTAGGTTTTTGGCTGGCTCTTATGCAGCCAGGCAGGGGAGTAAGGGGAGTATGGCTGGGTAAGACCTGCCTGGATTGTAGCTCCAGGTTTGCTGGTAGGGAGCTCAAGGGGAGGGGGAGGAAGCAAGGACTGTGTGCCCTGCCTCCCTCCAAAAATGGGCAGGTGGGCATACAGGGGCAGAACAATACCTCCCCAGGCCCATTCACAGAGCTGACTGCAGCTGGGGGCTGGAGAAGTTGTAGCAGACGGTTTACCTCCCAGACCCAGCGCAAGAGGCGAGCATCAGGAGATTTGTGCCTAATAGGGGTGTCTCTGAAGCTATTTCTGGGGCAGTGCAGCTTGCAGGCTGGCCCTTGCTCAGGCAAGCCCATAATGATAACAGCAGGGCCCTGTTGCGGTTCAGTGATGAGACAGAACACAGCTTTATGCAAGCAAACAGGCTGGTCAGCGGAGATGGGCTGTTCTGCCCCCCCTGCCTTCCACCTTCTCCTTTTATTATATTTCTCCCCCTAAGCATTACACACTGCTACACAAAGGAATGTATGACGTTGATTCATATGCTTAGTTACCATCCTCTATCTACTACAATCCTGGTTCTCAGGCCTTGAGCCCAGGCTAAAGAAACCTCCCACAGTTGCTGTCCAAACAATCAAGTTCTCAGGGTTCATATCTAGCCCTTGTCCTTGGATAGAGCAATGTGTGCATTGCTCCTAGGAAACAGTCAGGGTGTGCCCCGCCTGCTTCCAGGTGGAATAGCTAGACATTAACCCTTCAAGGGCCCAATCCTGCAAACACTACAGGGCATAATGCTCAGCACTGCCAGGAGCCCAGTGCAGTGTTGCCAACTCATGCAATTTTATAACGAGTCTTGTGTTTTTCTGCAAGCCTCAGCTCCTGGAGCTCTGTGATGAGGTGGGAATCTCAGCTTGCATGTTTTTAAAAAAGTAAGTTGTCTCTCTTGATTGCAAAGAAAGCTTGCAAACATGACCCCCCTAACAGCTCCAATACCAGAAGGCAAATCAAAAGCCTCAAAAAGTGTTATTTTTGAGCCAATCTCATGATTTTGGGTGGGGGGGGTCCTAAGTCATTATTTTTGAACCTTCAGGGTTGGTAATATTGCAAGGAAATATTCCTGCAGTAAGGTACTACACAGTGAATGTGGGCAGGAGGGGCCCAGTCAGGCTCTTAGATAGTACAACCAAAAGGCACTGAACCATAGAATCATAGACCTGGAAGGGACCTCAAGAGGTCATCTAGTCTAGTCCCCTGCACTCAAGGTAGGACTAAGTATTATCTAGATCACCCCGAAAGGTGTTTGTCCAACCTGCTCTTAAAAATCCTCAATGATGGAGATGCCACAACCTCCCTAGGCAATTTATTCCATTGCTTAACCACCCTGACAGTTCGGAAGTTTTGCCTAATGTCCAGCCTAAACCTCCCTTTCTGCAATTTAAGCCCGTTGCTTCTTGTCCTATCCTCAGCAGTTAAGAAGAACAATTCTTCTCCCTTCTCCTTGTAACAACCTTTTATGTACTTGAAAACTGATATCAAGACCCCTCTGAGTCTTCTCTTCTCCAGACTAAACAAACCCAATTTTTTCAATCTTCCCTCATAGGCCATGTTTTCTAGACCTTTCATCATTTTTGTTGCTCTTCTCTGGACTTGCTCCAATTTGTCCTCATCTTTTCGGAAATGTGGCACCCAGAACTGGACACAATACTCCAGTTGAGGCCGTATCAGCGCAGAGTAGAGCAGAAGAATTACTTCTTGTGTCTTATTTACAACACTCCTGCTAATACATCCCAGAATGATGTTTGTTTTTTTTGCAACAGCGTTACACTGTTGACTCATATTTACCTTCTGATCCACTATGACCCCCAGATCCCTTTCTGCAGTACTCCTTCCTAGGCAGTCATTTCCCATTTTGTATGTGTGCAATTGATTGTTGCCTCCTAAGTGGAGTAGTTTGCATTTGTCCTTATTGAATTTCTTCCTATTTACTTCAGACCATTTCTCCAGATCAATCTGAATTTTAATCCTATCCTCCAAGGCACTTGCAACCCCTCCCAGCTTGGTATCATCCGCAAACTTTATAAGTGTGCTCTCTATGCTATTATCTAAATCATTGATGAAGATATTGAACAGAACCGGACCCAGAACCCATCCCTGTGGGACCCCACTCATTATGTCCTTCCAGCATGACCGTTGTCAAGGCTGATTCCCCACTCTGGCACTTCGAGTACAGAAGGTGGGGGCCTGCAAGTATTCTAAAAATTAATACTTGTATTAAATTCCAGGCTTGTATTAAACTCCCAAAGTTCCAGCTTTTCTCTGAACTTGGCTTCATAAATGCTGCCACCACCCAAGTGAAAAACTGCCTCTTGCAAATCCTGGAAAAACTCACTTGGGAAGTTTTTCCTGAGGCCCCTCGGCTTTCCCCCCCCCTCCCTTGGGGAAGCCGAGAAAGAAAACAAACAAAAGGGAAACCCAGCTGTTGCCACCAGCTAATTGAAAAACATATGCACACACCTTTTAAGACACAAAATCAATCATGTTCTTAAAAAAGGTAAATTTAAAAAAAAAAGAAGAAGAAAGGAAACACATCTGGCAAATCAAGCTATTGCTAGATCTTATAGAGCGACTGAAAAGGGGTTAAACACCAGGAATGGCTCCCTGGGGTTCAGCTTAATGTTACAAAAGAAAACAAAAATACCTGAGCTTAGCACAGAGGAAGTCTACAAGGCAAAATAAAGAAACAAACCTGAATTTATCTAAACATTGCCTGTCCCAGTGAATCCTTCTAGGTATGGAAGATGATTTTTCATACCTGGTCCAAACTTTACACAGCATTCCTGCTGCTCCTGTCTCTTCAGCCAAGAGAGAACAACAAAGAGACAAAGGGAAAGCTTTTTTCCTCTTTTTAAAAAGTTCTAGCCTTCCCATTGGCTCTTTTGGTCAGGTGCCCATTCCCTTTCCTTTACCTGAGGGACTTTTTTTTTTTTAAAGCCTTTACAGGTAAAGCAAGCAGAGAACAGACATCAAGAGGGACTTTATAGCTAACTGGCTGGCTGGGTGTCCATAAAAGAGAGCTACCCCCCAACCCCTTCATTTAGCACAACTGTGAACCACTGATAACTACTCTCTTAGAACAATTTTCCAACCAATTATGCACCCACCTTATAGTAGCTCCATCTAGGTTGTATTTCCCTAGTTTGTTTATGAGATGGTCATGCGAGACAGTATCAAAAACCTTACTAAAGTCGAGATATACCACATCTTCTGCTTCCCCTCTATCCACAAGTCTTGTTACCCTGTCAAAGAAAGCTATCAGGTTGGTTTGACACGATTTGTTCTTGACAAATCTATGCTGACTGTTACTTATAACCTCATTATCTTCTAGGTGTTTCCAAATTGATTGCTTAATTATTTGCTCCATTATCTTTCGGGGTACAGAAGTTAAGCTGACTGGTCTGTAATTCCCCAGGTTGTCCTTATTTCCCTTTTTATAGATGGCACTATATTTTCCCTTTTCCAGTCTTCTGGAATGTCTCCCGTCTTCCATGACTTTTCAAAGGTAATTGCTAATGGCTCAGATATCTCCTCAGTCAGCTCCTTAAGTATTCTAGGATGCATTTTGTCAGGCCCTGGTGATTTGAAGACATCTAACTTGTCTAAGTAATTTTTGACTTGACTGAAACAACCATGTTTCATACTAACAGAGACGACTTGCATTTATTGGCGTGCCTCTGATGAAAACGTCCTTCCGACTCTCTGAGCGCTGTGTATAATTATCATAACACATAGCACTGGCTGGACCAGAGAGGCCTTCCTGCCCATCCACTCCAAAGCCTTATGATGAGCTCTAAGGCACATGGTGCTTTACGTTAGACAAAGTCTGCTAACCAAAAAGGTGACCCTCCCCCCAAATAAGAACAAAGAGTTCAGTGGCACCTTAAAGATTAACAGGTTTATTTGAGCATAAGCTTTCGTGGGTAAAAACCCCACTTCTTCAGATGCATGGCATGACAAGTACAGCTGCAGACATAAATATACTGACACATGAAGAGAAGGGAGTTACCTCACAAGTGGAGAACCAGTGTTGACAGGGCCAATTCAGTCAGGGGGGATGTAGTCCACTCCCAATAATAGATGAGGAGGTGTCAATTCCAGGACAGGCAAAGCTGCTTCTGTAATGAGCCAGACACTCCCAGTCCCTATTCAAGCCCAAATTAATGGTGTTAAATTTGCAAATTAATTTTAGTTCTGCTGTTTTTCTCTTTGAAGTCTGTTTCTGAAGTTTTTTTGTTCAAGTACAGCTACTTTCAAATCTGTTCTAGAATGTCCAGGAAGATTGAAGTGTTCTCCTACTGGCTTTTGTATGTTACCATTCCTGATGTCCAATTTGCGTCCATTTATTCTTTTACATAGGGACTGTCCGGTTTGGCCAATGTACATGGCAGACGGGCATTGCTGGCACATGATGGCGTATATCACATTAGTAGGTGTGCAGGTGAGTGAGCCCCTGATGGTGTGGCCGATGCAGTTGGGTCCTCTGACGGTGTCGCTAGAGTAGATTTGGGGACAGAGTAGGCAACGAGGTTTGCTACAGGGATAGGTTCCTGGGTTAGTGTTTCTGGGGTGTGGTGTGTAGTTGCTGGTGAGTATTTGCTTCAGGTTGGAGGGCTGTCTGTAAGCGAGGACTGGCCTGTCTCCCAAGATCTGGGAGAGTAAGGGATCGTTTTCCAGGATAGGTCCCTTCGAAAACATACCTGGCATTGACTGGCCACGCAAAAAGGGTCTGCAATTCAAAGCTCTCCATTAGCCTGGGCGTGCATGAACAAACAAACACTCGATATTACATGTGATGTGCCGAATGTCCCCTGAGGATGAGAGAATCAACAGCATCTGCCACTGCCGGGGAGCCCATTTCATAACCACATCAGTGCTAACAATGGCAGCCTCCTAAGTCTTGGATCAAGTGGCAGAAAATTGCCATAGGGAATACCTATAAAATCTAAGGAGAGAGAGTACTGCAAAACACAGGCCAAAACTCATTTGCCTGCTTTATAGCAACCAGCATTTACAGTGAGTGTGACGCCAGCTCTTGCCAAGGCTTTCGGCCTCAGCAGAGCACTGACAAATTCATTGCTGGAAACCAGTCTGTTTCACTTGTGTTAACATGAGTAAAATGGGTATTGGACTTTTTACGAAGGCTGCGAGTCTGTCACAGAGGTCACAGATTCCATGACTTTCCATGACTTCTGCAGCAGCTGGTCCTGGCTTAGGGGCTGCCTGAGCAGGGCAGCCCCTGGGCCAGCAGTTTGGGTGTATGGGAGGGGGCTTAAGACTAGGGGCAGGGGATTGGAGCATGCAGGGGGGTGCTTACCTCGGGGTGGGAGGCTCCCACTGGCATGGTCCTGCAGCTCCTAAGCGGCGGAGGGGTCGGGGGGTCAATGGGAACTGTGGCAGCCAGCGCTTGTGCCCCTCCGCCACCTAGGAGTTGCAGGGACATGGAACCAGGTAGGGAGCCCCTGCCAGGCCCGTTAACACTCCACCTACCCAGCACCAGCAGGGTCCTGGGCCACCTCCCCCAGCACCCACAGCCCCCTGCTCAAGTTTTAGTCACAGATATTTTTAGTAAAAGTCATGGACAGGTCAGGGGCTGTTAATTTTTGTTTGACTTTTACAAAAAATACCCATGACAAAAATGTAGCCTAACAATATGTTTAGTGTGTAGGCTTTATGAAATGCTTGTAAGTTGCTGCATGCATTAATCTTATAATTTCTTTATCACATGCTATAAGGTAATATTTAAGGTTTTGATTTGTAACTGTAAAAATATTTGCTGTGAAACTGCAAACTCAGTCAGGAGGGATCCTTTCCTGCCCATCAAGCAGACCTATCAAAACTGAATGGACCATTGTGGGACATCACCATGCAAAGATTTTGCTAATTGCTCCTTCAGTCCATGAAGAGGCTCCCTGCAAAAAGGCTCGTCCCATCATCTTGACTTCTGGAAGAAGGAAATTAAAATAGCTGACAAGACATTTTTGCATGTCTTTTGCTATTTGGACGCTCACAGGGCTGGAGCTACGAAACAGAAGCAGAGATCCCCAGTGTCAACCTGGGTTAGACCAAAAGGTTATTCAGAGCTGACAGATTACTACAACTCTGTCACCTTTTGAAACCATACACTGTAACCCATTTGTGTATAATATGCTTGCCTGCTTTAACCTTGTAATAATGCTCTCATTTTTTTCTTAATTAATAAACCCTTAGGTAATTTACTATAGGATTGGCTACAGGCGTTGTCTTTGGTGTGAGATCAACGTAAGTGGGGTAAGTGACTGGTCTCTTGGGAACTGGGAGCAACCTGAATATTTTGCAATCTTTGGTGTATAGCAGTGGTCACCAACCAGTAGATCGCGATCGACTGGTTGACCCTGGAGCCTCTAACAGTCAGTGCGATCTCCAGCTGCTAAAAGTCCAGTGGCACAGTGGGGCTAAGGCAGGCTCCCTGCCTGCCTTGGCGCTGTGCCGCTCCTGGAAGCAACAAGCATGCCCCTGGGTGGGAGGGAAGGGGTTTCTGTGTGCTGCTCCTGCCTGCAAGCACTGGGAATGGGGAACTGCGGCCAATGGGAGCTGTGGGGACGGTGCCTACAAGGAGGGGCAGCGCACAGAGCCAAATGCTCACCCCCCACTCCGGGCTACAGGGATGTACTCCAGGAGTGGCATGGGGCCGGGGCAGGCAGGGAGCCTGCCTTAGCCCCACTGTACCACTGACCAGGAGCCGCCCGAGGTAAGTGCCGCCGAGCGGGAGCACGCACCCCTCCTGCACACCAACCCCCAGCCCCTCCCGGAGCCCCCTTCCAGAGCCAGAATCACATACCCCCTCCAGCACCCCAACCCCTTGCCCCAGCCCTGAACCCCCTCCCAGAGCTTGCACCCTCACCCCCTCCCACACTCCAAATGCCTTGGCCCCAGCCCAGAGCCCGCACCCCCTCCCGCACCCCAACCCCCTGCCCCAGCCTTGTGAAAGTGAGTGAGGGTGGGGGATAGCAAGCAACGGAGGGAAGGGGGATGAAGTGAGCACGGAGGGGCCTCGGGGAAGGCGCAGGGTAGATCCTGGGTTGCACTTAAATTCAAAAAGTGATCTTGTGTGTAAAAAGTTTGGAGACCACTGGTGTATAGCAACCAACTGTCACTAAGTTCAGCTTGCCTGGCTGCAAAATAGACTGGAATGCCCCAAGGGATGGTCTGTGACTCCACGGTAAGATTATTATAGCACTTAGGAGTTCATACTTGTTACTGGGTTGGTGAAGTCTAATTATAGAACACACAACCTATCTGGAGTCTCTGCCCTGCTTCTTGACAGTCTGCCCTGAGGCATGCACTCACGGTTATGAGCCACTCCAGACAACGTGACAGTAAGCATGAAAGGACTCCACATAAAGGTATCAGAATCAAGAAACAATAGTGCAAAATGTATCCTTGTCACTGAAGGCATCATTTGGTTCAATGGAGCTGCCACCAAGAGTTAATAGGGGCCTGCAGAAGTTTACTTCTGATGATGATGCATGAGAAGGAAAGAAACCATTCTGATGCTTAGAGACCAGGTTGATCTTGAAGCTTGAGGGGTGGCAAACTGAGTGCATCTGACATAGAAATTGTCAAGACAATAACCATTAAACCTCACACGGTCACTTTTACAGCACCGGAGTAAACTGATGTAGCTCCATTGACTTTAACAGACCTATATTGATTTACACCAGCTAAGGTTCTGGCCCAAAGAGTCTCTTTTCAGAGTAGAGCTGCTGGAGTACAATAAAATAAAACAGTTCATGGGGTTCCAAACAAACGAACAACTTAACAGCAACTCCCTGCCCTCAGTTCAAACCCGTCTCTCAAAAAATTCATGCAATTAGTATGTTAATTATGCCCTAGCTTGAATGATTGGAGGATTGTTAAAAAATTCTACCGAAGAGGCTTGAATTTATCTGCATGTAATAACATAATTTTTTAAATGGCCAGAAGATGAGCTAAAGCATGTACACTTTTGACCCCTTAAGACTAGAGTCCTTAAAGTTCACTGAAATAAGAGAAAGAAAGAGCTCAGAAGAAAACAATGTACATGATTCAAGGTTTAGAAAATAAGCTCTAGGAGGGAAGAACAAGGCATTTTCAGTCTGGATACAAGTACAAGGGATGGGATAAATCCGAGAATTCTCAAGAAATTTAAGACTGAAGTGTCTGAGTTATTAACAAAAATAGCCCGTCTCTCCATATAATCAGCTATTATTCCAGGGGGCAGCAATGTTAAAAAGGTGTTACAGATTATTCTAATTACAGACCAATCAGCCTTTTGGTATCAAGTACATTAGTTACAGGAATTGCCAGATTGGATCAGAGCTGTGGTGCAGCTAATGCAGCATCCTGTAAGGTTCAAGTAATCCAACAGTGGACAATTATAAAATAACTAGTCTAGAGGAGAAATTTCTTCCTAACCTCCATCAGTTAGTGGCTGTTATAAAGAGACACAAGAACAACTAATTATTCTCATGACAGAATCAGCTTTGGACACAGACCAGTCAGCAAAGACGGACTGTCCATGGACCAGTTACAGACACTCACCAATTATTCTAGGAAAGTTGCAGGATGTTCATACTTTTTCCTCTAATAAAGTAAAGTATAAAGTTTTATTTGTAGAACAAAGATACTGATATATTATCAACACAGATTTACATGTAACAAGAGGTTCAAGCATACAGCTGCTTTATCTTCTGAACAGATTGTTTCCACCAACCCTCCCAGCGCTGAGCCTTCATTAGCTGGGCTGTGTTTTCCTCCTTAATCTTGGCAAACTCCTCTTCCAGCTTATGCTTATATTTCTGAACAAATAACCAAAAAGAAGAAACTGGTTAAGATCAGATATACCTGCCATTTCTTTTAGTTTCTAACTCCATGCCCTGCTCTGCTGTGTCAAATGATTGTGTACTGGCCACTTGTTTTCCATATTTGACAATAGTGCTACACAGGTATTTAATTATTCATTGCCTTCTTTCCTTTCCTTTATTTAATGGGTACTGAAATAAACAAAATAAATATTTAAGTTTTGCTTTTAAGTATACATTGGGTTAAAATGTAAGATTCTCTATCTCACCTCAGTGAGTTCATGTGACTAAAGATCTACCTGTTCTAGAAGGGGGAAGGGCTTTAAGTCTCAAATCTACTTTTGTCCTACAACTCAGTAAGGCAAAGAGACGAGCTAAACTGTGTGATGAAGCTGCTCTGAGGTACATCACCTAGACAGGATGGGGAAGTTGTGAACCTTTTACCATCATTAAAACCTCCAGACCAAACAAATGATTTCTTATTCTAAAAATGAAAATGGTTTTCTTGAACCTACATTGTTTCATTTTGCCTTACCAAAATATATTTTATTGTGCAGCATGTATGTACTATATGATATATACCATTGATTAATATTACTTACATACATCTACGCATACACCACTCCTACTTCACAGGAGTGTTTTGAGGCAAGTGCTTCATCATCATTACTACACATATAAAACTGACACGGTTTTATGGTCTTGCTACCTCTGCCATAATATATATATTTTTTACTGTCCATACAAAATGATTGTTGAAATAAAGTCACTTCCAGAACTGGCCCAGCAGCATTGATCTTTTATTCCCATGAGGACTTAACAAAGCACCTCTCCCCAGCTGCTGATTTTGCTGTTCTTTGAGCTATTCGCAATGTGAGTTGGAGGGCTTTGAAGGAGTCTGGAATGGAATCTGTTCATTTTTCCTAATGACCAAAGTGACGAGAGAGTGACCCTGCTAGTGGCAGAGAAATCTGAGATGACTCAGGATTTAGGATGGAAATGGGAATGGCTCTTACTACCCATTCCACTCCAAGGGAGAACTAGCCTTGTGATCCAAGACTGAAATTGCAGACTTTGGGAAGAGAAATGAGTGCTGTATTGAAACAGCACGAGGGGGAAATCCTGACAACACTGTTACTCTCCAAACTGCAACTCTACATCATCATCAACATTACATACAATAGTGATCATTTGTTCTGGCAACACTCATTGTTTTGTCCTATTGAAAAGTGGGGAAGGGCCTGATGGAAAAGGCTCTCAGCAGAAATCACTCAAGCACTTTCTACTTTTGTCACCATCATAAAGAAATGGAAATGAGAGGGGATTTCTAGTCACATTGATTCTGACTATAATCTTTGAAAAGACTCGCAGTGTGCCTTGGTTTTATGAGCAGATACATTTTCTTCTCTTATAGCCCCTTGAAATTACACCTCTCCCCTGCACAAACCACATAGGCTGCATCTCTTGCTTCTTTTGCTGAAACATGACCCAGAGTAGTTTTGGCTGTTGTTACAGAGGCAGTTTCTCTGCAGAGAATATGGTCTGGACCGTCTGTGAGCGTGGTCTTGGGTATTCCTGGCCAAGTCCTTAAAACCACAAACAAGAAATTTTTTAAAAACTTTTTGGTGGAGGAGGAGGAGTAAGGGAGTAGAACGATTCTACTGCTAGTTATACCTAAAGAGGAAATACAGATTTTTTTTTCCAGAAAGAAATCTCCACAAAAGCAGAATTTAGATTAATACTTGTCTTTCATATTCTTAGCCTAGGAGTGGGGAATTTAGTTATTTAAAAAAAACTAGAACAAAAAAATGCTTTGTTTTTTGTTATGTGTGAATCCCATTGATTAATATGTGGTCACATGATCAAAACAGGTAGGGTTTGTCCTGAGGTAGGCATTTCCCCCCTCTCTGAAGTACATTAGTTACTAGAGAAACAACATCGTAACTGTTGTGGGTAGAACTTAGGAAGTTCAACAAGTGTAGTGACATCAACAAGTATAGTAGAAAACTGTGTGGACAGTACCCAGAAGCATTTTTGACAGAATGTACAGAGAAGCATTCAATATATACTAGTGATACCTGCTGCCACGTTCAGTTAATGGCTTAATGTCATGGATCTCTAAAGAAAGCCCAGCTTGTTTACGACGGATTAAGGTGGAGATCTTCTCTTTTGGCATTTCAATTTCTGGGACATAGCAAAGGACAGACTTAGTAACAGCAAAACAAGATCAGCTACATATCATTGCTCCAAAGCAACTGTACAAAGCTGGATACTTTCAGTTTTCAAGAGGTAACTTTGCAAAAGTCAGTGGATCATCCAAATTCTTTCCTTTCACAGTACTCAAGGGTCTCCTATTCCTAAACCCCATCACCAGAGCACAGAAATAGTTTTCTAATTGGCCCTAGAACCCTGTTAGTAGCATCCTGAACTGCCATGTGGTGGGACTGAGGTGCTGGAACATCCTCAGGGCCAATTCTGGTTTGATCATAAGACCCAGAGTAGGGGGTGGCAGGGGTAAGGTTCTGGGCTACAAACTAGTTAACAGGCAGCCCTGGGAGGCAGCTGTAATTAGAGCATCCGGGGGCTGCATTAGCCTCCATGACAACTTTGAATTTGCGTGCACAAACTATCATTGGACCCTCACCACTTCCTCCCGTCTGTGCTGTCTATGCTGCATCTCCAAGGGGCACAGCACAGAACCTCACCTACAGTGTCAGTCAGGGAAGAAGGGAGATGCAAATATGTCGCTCTCGAGAACTTGATCTGAAATCACAAACTCTAAATTTGTACTTGTAGTTAGTCTGAAAAGCAACCAGAATAGCACCCATCCAAATCTCTGGGTACTTTTTACAAAACTTAAATTGCATAAAACTTCCCTTGAAATCTTTAGACAAGGAACACTATAGAAAAAAGCAATGGATGACAGCGTTTGGTATTACAAGTTATTCAGTATAATGAAATATAGCTATGAAAAGCAATAGGCATATGCAATTCTAGAAGAAATAGTGCAGAAGATTACAGAAGGAACTCTATTTCTCCTTTTAACAACATTTTACTGAAAGCATCAAGAAGGAAGTGGAGAACTGGGTAAGTGTTCCATTCAGTTGACTTACTTGCTACTTGTATATCATCAATGGTGATACTTTCATCCAACTCCAGAAGCAGTTTTTCTGTGAGGCTCGCTAGCGCAGAAACAAATTTCTGGGCACACTCAGCAGCACAGGCCTATGGGGACACAGTTATCATTTAGGACTCAAGTATGAGTGCAGATGGGAAAAGTTCTCCCTCCAAAGAATCTCATCTCCTTTCAGAGCAGCTCTGAGGAGTTACACAACTCTCCAACTTTGCTTTTGTGCAACAGCTACAGAGCAGCACTTTATGAAAAGCTCACAGAGTGGCCTCTCTGGAATGCTCCGAATGCAAACACGTCACTGATCAGATTGATGTAAATTATAAAATGGCACAAGAAGATCTGTGTAGTTAGACAGAATCTGCCCGAAGAGTTGCACAAAATGATTAAACAGAAAACTGAAACATCCACAGGGAAAACACTCATCACCTGCTGCAATTAAGATAGCTAACCAGGAGATGTCACCATTACTCCATTCTCACATGCCATCACTACAACACTAGCTTCAGAACCCAGAATATTGTCATTATGGGAGCAGACAAATGCAAGTTCATCCCTTTCCTCAGTTTGCACTGTGACTAAATACCCCATGGGAACAACAGATTGACTACAATCTTAGGAAGAAAGCATGGTCTAGTGGTGACAGCACAGAATTAAGAGTCATATGATATTGTCTTTAATGGGGCTGCCTAAAACTAAAAATCTTTTCCAGTTCACTTTTAATGGGGAGGTAAAATGCACCCTAAACTCCAACCTCTGACCTTGAGCAAGAAATCAAATAGGTTCTAACAAGCCACAGTCTAGTATGTCATTCATACCTGCAGTTTCTGGGCGTTAAGGAGTATCCCATCAGCTTGGTCTTTTTGTCTTTTTAACTCCTTCTGGCACAAAGCCTCCAGCTGGAGTAAGTTGTCCGGGTGCCCCAGAGCTGGACGCAGTTTGTTCTTGTTCTCAGCCTTTAATCAAACAAATACATCACTAGCATTTTTTGTAAAGAATGTGTGACTAGGTCCTAGAGAGAAAGAGGGATAAGTAGAAACACAACCCTTTTGTGTATCGGTTGTAACAGGGTGGCATGCCCTTTAATGGCTAAAGGCCTGGGGCCAGCCAACCCTAGTTACTAAGGAGATACACCTGAGCAGGGATCAGCTGATTCCCCTATAAAGAACAGCCACAAGCTGCACAGAGAGAATCCCCAGGTAGATCAGAGTGGGGACAGAGAGATGACAGAGGGTTAGGGAAGCAGATAGGCTTCAGCAGAGAACCCTGAGATATCAGTGATATTGTGATGCTTCTCAAGGGTCCCCTGTGTTGTGAGGCACCTCTCTATCACCTGCCCTTAGCACAAGGAAGTCTTGTTGTAGCTACTGTGGGTCAGACCCTTGATTCCACCAGCCTCTGGCAGCACTAACACTGTCCTGCAGGCTTTTGCAGGCTTCGCTCTCTCCGTATAGGTTAGCGAGAAGCACATAGCACCTGAGAACTCCGAGCATTCCTCTGGAGTGCCCAGCCCTGATCCACTGAATACTCACCGAACTTCCAGATTCTCTGCTCCCAAAGGGATAGTGCACACAAGCTTACTAGTGTCAACTAAGGATCACCATTCCACTTAACACACAGCACTTAGAGATTTTTTTTTAATCAAAGAACAGAGATTCATATGACAGCAAATAAAAATACTGGAAACAAAACAAAATCCTAACATGCTTTTGAAAGCCTGAACTTACCTCCAAGTTTAACTATTCTAGTTAAAAACATGAGACTGAAACTAGGAAATTAAATCAGCGGGTAGTTTAGGAGTCAGTGGCATAAGCAAGCAAATGAGTTTAATGTAAATGACAATAACATGTTCTGTCACACTGTGGATACCTTATGTGGAAGGGTATTCCAGCATGCCCATAAACTATACCTTTGCATTGTCCCATTCTTCCAGCTGTTCTTTGAAGAGTTGCCGGATCTGATCAGTGAAGTGTCTGAGCTGCTGCTCATGCTCTTTGAGAAGGCTGTCGATAACCAGATGGGAGATCTGAGGGAGATGTTCTTCAAACAACTTCAACTGATCCCAGAACTCTGGTGGAAAAGGTACAACCAGAGGAAGGTTTGTGTCACATACAGACATTGACGTCACGGAACCAGAAACCAATCAAACTAATGTATAGTATAAGTGCCAAAAGTGACTGGAATTTTCTTTCACAGGGATAATTTTTTCACAGGACCAGTGGTTGGAGACACACACAGGTCATGAAGCATTTGTACAGGTCTTTCAATTAAATATTTTTCCAGTGGTCTTTCTCACATAATTTTAGTAACTGACAGCACTCCAGTTACAGGTAATTAGCCCAATTCTGGTCCCACAGAAGTTAATAAGAGCATTGCCACTGACTGGAGTGGAAACATAACTAGGCTTTAAAACTGCATAATTTGAAAGCGGAGATTCCAGCCTTTTCAATGATAACAGGACCTTACATTTATACTAAGGCTACTCTGGTTCCTTCTTCTTCCATTGGCATTGGCCCAAGACTGATTTAAGAAAACTCTGGACTTCTGATCATTTCAGTTTTCAATTCCAATTGATATATATGACAACGTATTAAGCCCTAGGATTTTACCTATTAGGCAGGAATTATGGTAATCATCCGTCTGGCTCTGATAAGACAGGAGCTTTTGCCCAAACAATTCTGCACAATGGTCAAACGTCTCTTGCAGATATTCAGGCCTCGTGATTTGATGCTTATCCTTTCGGTAAAACTCCTTTGGAAGGTAAAGATGTGGTAAAGAAAAGGACTTGACAAAGTGTCCAGTCTAAGAGTAACCATTGCAAATATATCAGTACAGTGGATCTTTAGGGCTTTCAACCTCCCCTTCATTCTGTGCCACCTTTATCCTCCCCGACTTGAACTTTACCAGCAGCTTTGACCTGAGCTCAGAGAGGGAATGTTTGCTGAGAATGCAGATTCCTTACCAGATATCAGGCGTATTGTCAAATCTCTTTCCCTTGTAACTAGATCACATCCAGTCTCTGATCTCAGCTTTCCTAATCATCTTGTTATTAAGGTGATGTTCTAGTCTCTGAATTCATGACACTGAGGTGTGGTTATGGCCATTAAAAGCAGGGCATTTTGGTATATTTATACCTTATCTGTGAAAAACTGAGACCAAGACTTCTTCACCTCCATTTTGTCTTAATCTGCGCCTACCGTCTGACCCCGTTACAACTAACAGGGTTTGAGTTGTGTTGGTAATGAAGCCTTTCTATCACATAACTATGGCAGAGGTATGTATATTCATCCACACCTGCTATTCTGCCAAACAGGGATGGTATAAAGTTTAGTTATTGTTTGTACAGAACTTTAAGATATAAAAGCCAATGCATGTATTAAGTATTATTATTATTATTATTATACACTGGATGCACTAATAGAGTAAGACAAATTATTGTGGAGCTCCAATGCAATATAGTAGAACCAAATTGCTAAGCTACTACCGGAGTAAATCCACAATCGTAGAAATTTACTGCAGAAAATGAAGTTTTCTTACCTCAGCAAGATACAGCAAGGTATCATTACCCTCCCAGAGAATACAGGTGATAATCCCCTTAAAATGACTGAAACCAAAACACAATGACAATCCAAAAAGTACTTGGTACTAGGAATATTTCTGACTTTTAAAAACATTTTATCTCATTGAATATGAGAGGTACATATATTAAAATAATCATAAATACAATGTAAATAACATATATTTGTACGTTGCTGTAAGAATGCCTAAGATGACCCCATCCCTCTGGGTACAGCTCCTCTTCAAGGCAAGCAAAGACAAGAGTAAAATGCACATACAAAAGCCCATGCAGAAAATATTAGGTGTAGCATAACAAAAAAGGCAAAACCAGCTAAATTTCTACACTAAAGAGCATATATAATATAGCTCCATAGCTTCCAACATTATGCTTTTTGACAGGTTTCCACCCCTTCTCCTTTTGTGTCCCACCCCTTTTTGTCCAATGCATCAAATAATATAAAACAACCACACCTATAATTAACACTTCACATTAAGACTGTACAATTGTCTAATCTAGCTTTTCAAAAATAGCAATTTAATGGTGTATTGGATCAATACTTTACGAAATACAGAGCAAACTTACTCAGATTCTTTAGGCTTCTCTCCAAAGATGTGGAACTTCTTGTCAATTCGACCTGTTCTGGAGTATTTTTGTATGCTGAAAAGGCAAAGATTTTCTACTTTATTCAAAAGAATTCAGACTTTTAATACATAGTCTCTCTCCACCCCCTCTCACCAGTTGTTTATGATACTATGGTCATATGAGCGTTATCAAATTAAAAAAAAAAAAGCTGGGAAGATTTTCATGCCCCACATTTATATTACATGAAAATTATCATCTGATAGAGACGTTCTCAGGATTCTGCTTCCTATGGGCCCTCCAGATCCTCTATTTCCTGACCTTCCTTTAGAACAGATGATCCACTACAAGGTATTACCTCACGCACCTTGTCTCTCTAATATCCCGCGATCAATATCACTACAACTACACTGCATACAGATTAGCATCTAGCCACATAAATGCCCATTTAATGTGTCTAAGAGCCAACTTGAGTTTCCAAAATAGGACATCCAGTTTAGGCACCCACATTTGAAAATTATAATACCTGTGTTTCAGAGTAACAGCCGTGTTAGTCTGTATTCGCAAAAAGAAAAGGAGTACTTGTGGCACCTTAGAGACTAACCAATTTATTTGAGCATAAGCTTTCGTGAGCTACAGCTCACTTCATCGGATCGCATTCATCCGATGAAGTGAGCTGTAGCTCACGAAAGCTTATGCTCAAATAAATTGGTTAGTCTCTAAGGTGCCACAAGTACTCCTTTTCTTTTTGCGAATACCTGTGTTGTCTGTGCTATCAATAATATACACACACATCCATATATTTGGAAATTACTGTGTGTTTTTATATTACATACACACAACTTAGCATCAACCTGCATCCCCAAACCCTTTGTATTAACTGAAATAGGAGAGGGAGAGAGAAATTAATAGGTAGAGGTGAGGTTTGAGACGCGATTTGAAATGAGAGCGAGCAGATAAGGCACAAATACACAGCGCAGCTGTTCCAGATGGTAGGCACCGCTGGGGAAAAGGCTCACACCAACAGTAGTGAGAATGTGTGGGAGGATGGAAAGCAGGCTAGTGTTAGACAAGAAAGAGAAGTAGACAAAAAAAAACCCACATACACAAGATGCTGGAGTTTCTCTTTCCATAGTCCTTACCTCCCCACTGACAACTTTTTGCTTACAGAGGTAGACATCTTGGGTCCTACAGATAAATTGCTATAAAGAACAGCGTTCTGGGGATTTTCAGCCTGCAGATTTGAAACAGAACCTCTCTGTGCTGTGGGAGCCTGATAAGTTGCTTGATAAATCGGCTGATAAATGGGTTGATAAATCCCTTATAAGGAAAGAAGTAAATTCTGTAAGTCAAATTTGAAGTCATTTCTATACATTTATACAGCATGTGTTTTCACTTCCATGCTGAGTACTCCTCACATTAATTGACACAAGTGAAGAGAAAACATCAAGATGTTTCTAAATTGGATTCAGCACCCAGAAGTCTAGGTGCTACTCTATGCAAGATGTAGGTATGCTGCCCCAGCAGTTACCCAGGGAAGGGCTCCTTGCATCACCTTTGGGTAGGGAAGAGGTATGAGCCTCTGCCACTCCTGGCTTCCCTCCAGCCCCATTCCATGTATATGCTCATGGGAAGAGAATCTAGAAACTAGGAGCTGCCCTCTGCACCAGATGCAGGCCCAAGATCCAGGTATATCTCACAAAGGTAAGAAAGGGCTCAGGGGTCTTATTCCCTTGCAGTGCCATTTAAGACAAGGGTAAAATCCAGCCACAAAAGAACAGTCTGCTTCATTGTGTTTTGGTATTTCCACTTCAGGTCCTGAACTAAATTAGAAACAAAAGCAAGTGGAAAACATACAGAGAAGTTAAGCAAACAGTTTCTGAACCTCAGAAAGGTTTGGATGAAGATATGAGCATATTTTTATCTCATCCAAACCAATTTGTCCCTGCCTGATTAGATACTTCTTTCATAAGAAGTTGGGTTCTTTTCTGGCTACAGCTCTCCGCTTTCATTTTTCACACCAGAATTTAAGTCCAACTTGAAGTACTAAGTGACCTGAGTTTGATGGCCTCAACTCAGCCTCTGGTGAATGTGTGTCCTCATAAAACTACCACATGTTTGACACAAATGGCAGTGTCTGCTTAAGGGAGGCTCAGAAATGAGCAGGTATGGCTAGCCCAGAGTGGACTCTCCATGTCAGAGGGAGGTTATTGATTAGGCAGCCTGAGAAAGCTCACATTGTATCATGTCTAGGACCAAGGCAAGGATGTGGGAAGAGGGCTTACTCTATTACTGGATCTCCATCACGGTTACATTTTCGAAGTGCTGCATGGGGTTTAGCTCTAAAACTCCTATTAACCTCCATGGGAGTTATATGGAGAGCTGCCACTTTCAAAACCTCAATGGAATTACATGAACAGCTGCCACAAACACTTTACCTAAACCAACATAATCCTTCATTTAAAACAAAACAAAAACAAAAAAGAGAGAGAGAGAATATCATTGCCTTCTCCTAATGGGAGTATATATGCACTCACATAAAGATATAGGGATAAGTCTTGTCCCCTGTATACTGACACATATGGTTGGGGACAAAGAGTGTGTAGGGGGCCTCTTTCCTTCTCATAAGCAGCAGGACAGGATTCATCCAAACCTCTCAAGACAGTACTAGGAGATATGGCTATCCAGTATGTTTCCCTGCACGCCATATCCCAAAGGATGTCTGGTGCACACATACCCAGTCAACTGGCATGTATGATGCAAGCAAGAAAAAACATGGCCTGTAGTAGGCTGATATGTACTTTATTCCTGCTCAGAGGTATAAATATATAGTCACATATTAAGAGTTTCCAGTTAAAATATATATTTCTTTCTGTCAATCCATAAGAAAGAAAACTTCAGCAGTAAAAAGACTGCTTGCATACCTCCTGCTACTGACTGTGAGCGATCATCTCTCTCATGCCGCAGTTCTGGAGATTTCTTTGGTTGCTGAATTCTGCAACAAAAATTAAGAGCTATGTGGCTTCTAAATACCCAGCTACCAGTTCTCTATTGTTGTCATGGTCTGAGAGCACTTTAATCTCTGAGATACTGCCTAATGTTAGGGCTAAATTTACAAATGCACGTCTAACTGCAATAATTTGCGTGAGAACAATTCAAATGAGCTAGCATAATTGTAAATTAGAAGTTTCTGCAAGCACAATTGTACACTCAAGCATGCTATTGAAAAGGTCTGGAGCTTGCCATTTCACACCATCCACTGTCTAATTATTCATTAACGTTTATACATTTTCCTCATACTTTTACCTTTACGTAACATTTTATCTCCCTTTAATTCAAACAATGCCCTTGAAGCCAGAAAACTAGTAGCCAGTTAACATCTATTTTTACAGCACTTTAGTTGAACTAGTGAAATTTAATAGAACTAGTAAAACCTGAGCCATCCTTTGTAGGCGACAAATCTGATTAATTGTCACAGATTAAAGTGCCATTAGAGGAGGTTTTGGAATTAATTGATAAACTTAACAGTAACAAGTCACCGGGACCAGATGGCATTCACCCAAGAGTTCTGAAAGAACTCAAATGCAAAATTTCGGAACTATTAACTATGGTTTGTAACCTGTCCTTTAAATCAGCTTCTATACCCAATGACTGGAAGATAGCTAATGTAACGCCAATATTTAAAAAGGGCTCTAGAGGTGATCCCGGCAAATACAGACCAGTAAGTCTAACATCAGTACTGGGCAAATTAGTTGAAACAATAGTTAAGAATAAAATTGTCAAGACACACAAAGGAACATAAATTGTTGGGCAAAAGTAATAAATATGTATTTGAATTGCTTACACTGCCTCCTGTGCACAACATGACAGTGAGCAAAAAATTAAGTAAGTTAAAGGACTAACAGCTTTAGGCACAGAGAGCATTTACTTACTGGAGTAAATTTTTGATAACGCTTACTGCTACATCATCAATTACTGACTTTCCAATTCTGCTTGAATTCAACAGTGGAACATTATCTGCCTCCATAACCATCATCCTACTCTCCTCTTTGAGACTCTCTGATCGGATTGCAGCTGCAATGGAACCTCGTAATGCAAACTCTGTCTGAGCTGGGATGGGGTCCTGGAAGTGAAGGAAAACAAAATTAGATATTACTAAAGAGAACAGGAAGTTAGTTATACTATTCCATGGAGGTGCCGGCTACCATCTGTGCTGCCCCACAGGCTAGATGAAAACGTTTTATAACTTAGAAACATTTCCAATTGATTTTTCCCCTTTCTGCAGCTATGAGAGGTTAAGAGTTAAGTATAACTATAATTATTACAAGCAATCTTCAAATAAATATAATTAATAATAATGATGCCTTCTAGTTTACAAAATAAAACACTCTATAAAGAAGATGTACCAACCAATAAGGAAGATTAATCACCTGATACAAAATCTGCTATCCCATCAAAGCCTTCAGCAAGTGCATCTGAATTCCTTAAAGAAACCTTTAAAAACACACTCAAACACACATGCATGCACAAGCACAACCTCTCATTAAGGATCACCTTCTACAAAGTGCTGAGCATCTCCTGAGTAGTCCTGAGCACCCTCAACACTTGATAGCCTCATTGGTGGTTGAAGGCACTCAGTACCTTGCAAGATTGGGCCCTATATCACCACCTCTTGGGCAGCTTGTGATCATTTGAAATTCAATGGCATACGTACGCTTTACCTGAAAATTCAAAATATGCATTCTGAAAACCTTTTAAAATACAGGAGTAATCAAAATAGTTTGCATTTGAATAGTAAAATTCACCCGAAGATTACACAAAATATAGCAATTCCGGCTCCTGTTATCTTACAGTACAGAAGGGGATGATTGTTGTTACCAGTAGGCAATTGAGATACTTGCTCCTTTTTTTCAGTTCTTTCATCACAGTTTTGGCAAAGTCATACAGTTCTTCCGAAGTCACAGCCTAGTTAAAAGGAAAGGATAATGTGGATAGCATTTTGCTCAATATGGTAGAAAATTTAGAATGTACCAAACATGTTGACATATCACATCTGTCTGTCGAAGATGTTTCTAATCTGTTCTATCACTTGTATCTAGGCATTCGTGGAAACCAAGGGATCAATTCACTGCCTATAGAAGCTGATGTTTTTCTTTTTTGAAAATAATTTTGAGTGTGAATATGCTGGTCAGGAAAATGAAGGACTAGTGGTTTTAGTGTCTCTACCAATGCAACTTCTCATGACTCTTATCAGCTGTGATATAGTAGGGCGAGGAAGCATGGAGAAGGAACTTTGTTGTGTTAATATCAATGGAATAAATGGACCCCCGAGAGTCAAAGGCGTTAACCTGACCCTATCACTGAAAAAACACTAAACAGCTTAACATGATTGAGGGTTTTGAGTACAGAGACCTCAGCCTGCTTAGCCCAGGGCAACAAATGTCATTAAAAATCTTTATAACTTTTTATTAAAGATATAGAAAAAGGAAGAAAAAACAATTAAATCATTTAAAATGTAGAGTATTAAGAAAAGCTTACATTTTAAAAATATCCCTTATTCTTTTTTTAGCTGTAGAGAGTTTTTGTAGTGAGAACCTCCTGTTTGACAGCCTTTTAGATGGTAATAACTGTCCTTTTTGGGGAAAAGAAAAAAAACAAGCTAAGATGGTCTGGAATTGATGTTGTTGTTGCTGAAATCCAGTCCTGCTTCCTTTAAGACTACACAAAACAAATACACACAGAAGGGGAGAGCAAAGAATAGCAAAGGCAGAAAATGCAGCATCTGTCTCTGGTGATGACTTTCACCTGCAACCTCACTGCTACAGAAACACATGGCCTCATCAGCCACTCCAAAACCTGGCAAACTTGTTGTTTAGGGCACTGGTTTTAGCTGCCTCATTGGTCAAGGGCTCATGGCACTGTTGCGATAGAGATAGTCTTGGTCAGTTAAGCCAGACTCTTATTAAACAGAAGGCAAAAAAGAGAGCGATAGGAAAGAGAAGAAATAAGGTTGGGAAGGTAAAAGACACATGACACATTCCAGGTGTTGATGTGTGGATCCCTATTTCTGGCCTAGTCTGGCCAGGACATCTCTCAGGATCAGGTTGACGAAGGCCCAATGGTATCATGGTGGACCCCGTGTCATAAGAGATGATAGGAGTGTGAACCATAATGATAAAGTTAATTCCTTTCAGTCTACTTTTCCTTCATCCTGGCATCTTGATTCCCTCCCCTGTCTCTTTTTAAGGACCTCAAAAGGACCAAGTAAGACAACCTTCCAACACATCAATTTTAGTTAATTAATTTCCGATTCCATTCTCTTTTGTTCACCAGTCAGGATCTTAACATAGTCCTTGAGTAGTGGTAGTAAACTTTTGTTTCTTCCAGTCTTGCTTCAAGTTTTGCTCATTTTTATAAACAATTTTGTGTGACAGGCTGAGTTGGCTCTTTGTTACCTTGGACACCTTAGAGTAAGCCTCTCCACAACAGCTTCTTGAGCGAAGAATGCCACGTCAACTTGTTTGGTGATTTTTTTGATGTGCACAAATGGAGACTCATTTCAGGGTGAACTAATTTTCCACTTATGAACAAGGTCAAAATTTAGAATTTGAACTCAGTGCTCCTCAAGTAAATTGCCTATGCATTAACCTACTGTGCCACATGACCCTGGATGTAGCTGATTTTTTATTATGTATTACGAATTTTTCCTTTGTTAAACAGTAGGCAGCTGCACGAATCTGATAGTTCACTGTTCCAAAAGCAGGTAAAAAGACTTTCTGATAATTTAAAGAGGATTGATTGGCACTGCCAGTTTTGCAGCCTCATTACCAAAATTCATGTTTCTCAAAAGCTTTATTTATATTCTTGGGTATTTTTCTTGACTTTTTTTTTTTAAAAAAAATCTATATATTTATGTGTGCGCACTTTTCCTATTGCTGGTTTGGCAATATCCTCCTTTTCCCTCTATAGTTCAATACAATATGTCATGCCAGTTTGACTACAATGAACTATGGTGGATACTAACAGACACACACAAACATGCACATCATACAGCTACATGATGTCTCTTTGGAACTTACTTCTTTATCCACAGTAGGATGAGCACAAGCATCTATTTTCTTAAGGAATTTCTCCAAAGAAGAGTTTAATGTCTGTGCCTGGAAATTGGAGTTTGCCACCTAGAACAGAAGCAGATGTTAGTGAAATGAAAACCCAGTTGAGATAAATGAACACTCAAACATTTATAGAACTATCAAAAGATTTCTCCAGGAGAGAGCAAGCACAGAGATCCTCATGAAAGAGCATACTATTTATTTTCAAAGAACAAAAACATTGACTCACTGGTACCCAAAATGGAAGCCAAATTCAGTGATTTACAACAGTAACTCTTTTTTCATGGCCTATATTGCATCAACCAGATGGCTGGTCTATTTAGTTGTAGGTGGTTAGAGTGAAGTGCTGCAAACCTAGGGTGCGATCCTACTTGACTGCAATAGGAGCAGGATTGGGTCCTAAATCCCCAGATTCAAGGCTGGCAATGACAGAGGAAAACACAGTCCTTAAATAATAGATAAAAACATTGTACCTATGTCCCATCTGTGCATTTGTCTCTCCAAACCCAGCCAAAACCCCTTTGGATAGAATAAGTGAAATATATAAATGATTGAGATTGAACCAAACTAAAGTTCTGGAATTTGTATTTGTACCTCTGATTTGATTTTCACTTGTAGGTTTGTTAGAAACCTCTGGATTTTCTCCATGAAGAGACGGTCCACTGCAAGATTATGGAATTTTGTTTCAAACTTGTTGATAACCTCAGTAGCCTTGAAAACAAAAGCCAAAAATCAGGAGATAAATCAGTCTTAAACCTGTCTTTCTTAGCCTTTAATAATAACACTTAGCATTTATATAATCATTTTCCATTATTATCATGTCACACAAATATTAACTAAATCTAAGAAAGTCTCACAACCAAAATCTAGGAACACAGGGGATTACAATGGTTACATGAGCAGCAGCCAGGAATTTGAACACTAGAAGGGAATGAAGATCTGCCCACTTGCTCTAAGTAGTTTGACTCCATTTTCTCCATATCAATCATGATTAAGCCTTCAATGAAGTCAATGCGTCCCGTTTCTTTCTCCAGACGCTTACAGAAGAACTCCACCTCTTCTGGAGAAAAGTTACCTCCTTCTGAAAACAATCTGAAAACAATAGGTGAGAAAGGAAAGTAATTGTCTTAGGGTTCTGCCACCTCCTCAAAAGAATCCTTAGCTGAACAATCCCTATTATATATATTTTTTCATGGGATGAAAACACTATTATAATATTAGCAATACACTTTTTTAAAGGATGAACTTGAATTTTATTTTGCTGACTTGACAATAAATTACAGAATTTAGGTAAGGACACAAGGAGAGAGAGAGAGAGAGAAATAAAACCATACAAGCCAGGCAAACAGAGATTGATATAGAAATAAACACACTCGCACCTCCCCCTTATACCTGCAAGCTTTAAGAAAGTCCACATTTGAATCTCGTAGTTTCCCCAAGGCTTCTTCTAAATAGTTCCGGTAACTCCGCAGGGATATTTGGATAACTTCTACATGATTAAGCAGCTCTGAGTGCAGAGAGTTGCTTAGAGCAACCAACCTAAGAGCAAATAACAAAAGACAGCCTTTTCAGGGAAATCTATGGAAGACTAGACATTCCTTTTTAAAGGCTGCTGTGTCTTAGAGGTACCAGAAGAATGAGAGTTTAATCAGTGCGCTTCTGTTTCCCTTCCATTGTGAATGTTTTGATGTGGCAGCATACAGCAGACACACTACTAGCAAACAGTCAGTGGTATGAAAGAGGAATCTCATACATGTGCTATCATAACCTAACTTGCCAATTGCTGCTAGTATACAGGATAGGTAGCCTGGATAAAATCTGGATACATGAAACAAGCTTTTTCTACTTTATTCTAAAATTATTATAAAATTCACCAATGACTTTAGTTTCTTAGCAGGGAGATAAACCCGGAAGAGGCTTTACTTTTCCTATTCATATTTATGAGGTAACACATTAAAGAGTAATGGCACAGAAGGTGTTGGTCTTGAGATATTAACTTCTACTTCTGCCAAAGAGACCTGGAGTAACTGACTTCACAGTACCTGGGGTTTCTAGGTTTTACAGTGCACTGAGAGAGGAAACAGAGAGTCTAACTGAGTTAACCAAAGGATTTCTTTGTAATGAAGACTATCACTCAAAGGAATGGAGATTAAAGTGAGAAAAGCATTCCACGTGTCTCCCTTGCAAAGGATATTATGGAAAAAAAGAACTCAGCGTGGTCCAATCTTTATGTTTATTCCATAGTTTGGACACCATCACTGTTGTGAGAAATAGTTGTGTGAGCTAAGTTAGTACATATACGCAGACGGGCACACACGCACACAAATAAATGAATGTAAATGGAATTTTCCTCTTATTTATTTACACATTGTCATTTCCATTTGTTATTTCATTTTTGCCCAAACATTATTGGACATGCCTTCTTGTATCCTGGGAATGATAAAGTGTGTTTGTATTTAGTTTTATTTTTCACACCATTGTTCCCTCATTATTATAATTGCCGTAAAACATGGGTGAGAAGCCTAAAAGTAGCAGAAGAGCAATAAATACTGTACGAAGGCTGGATAATGATAAATGTCTCAGATACATGAGCTTTTTGATCTCAGCGTGTACAAGTATCTGTTCCTCTATGCCGAAGCTTTTCTGTTTTAGATCACAGAGTCATGTGACTGTACATTATACAAAAGAACCTGGTAAAGATTGTCCCACTCTGAGTTATTGTCCAGCTGAAGGTGGACAGAACAATAATTAGATCAAATGATCCTACCTCAGTCAAATGAGCTGTCTGGCAATCAAACAGTATGATAAATGCTTCAAAGAATGATGATACATGCTGCTGTTCAGGAAATCTGGGATAAGGCAGACTCAGGATGCAGTCCAGGAGTGGGAAACCTCACAAATCATGAGACTCATGATGTGCTTACTGTTCAGCCTTAGTGGAACTGAGGAAGATGGCCTCCATGTCCTGGATCCTTCTGCCGAAGTTCTTGCTGATGTTATTTTGGTCCTCTCTCAGTTTCATAAACTCATTTTTCTCCTTGGTCAAAGCTTCCACCACCCCTGCACAGTGACACTCCAAACGGTCTTGGTGAAGAAGCAACTCCGCTGAGAGGAAAGGAAAATACTCTCAGATGGCCATCGCCTCAAGCTTGGATTGAGCCCAAGCATGACATGACCGCTCCTGACTTCCAACACAGGTGACTCTGCCTTACCCCAACAACTAGCCACTATGCTCAGTAGAAGATGGCTGGTGGTGTGAAAAGAGGGGTGAAAACAAACCAGGCAAATCTCACATCAGCCATGAAATTAGCACCGAGAAGAGGAAAATTTGCCTTTGTATCCCTGACTTTTCTTCCATCTCTGAATGCCTCTCTGACTTCTCCTGGATTTATTTCAAACTCAATATGTTAAAATGTGAATTTCTCCCCTCTGCTCCTATGCTTTCTCCTCTCCCTCCCTTCTCAGTCATTGCTGACATCTCCACTATCCTTCCCATCACCCAGACTTGCAACCTCAGTAGAGCTGGTTGGGAAATTTCTTGTCTGAATGATTGTCCAATGGATGATGCTCCTTTTGCAAAGCCAAATTTTTCTGTGGGAAAATTTCAATTTTGAAAAAAAAAATTTGATTTTCCATTAGGAAAATCAAAATGATAGCTTCCCAGTTCTCTGCCTGAAGGGGAGCTGCAGCCAAGCTTGTGGGGAAGCAGGGAGACTGAACGTCTTGGCTGTCCACCTGCCCTCTCCGGACGGGAAGCAGGGAGACTGAAAGACAGGGAGGCAGAGAGCTGGAGTGCTGGATATAAGAGGGAAAGAGACATTGACAAGAGCCTTCCAGGCAGCCAGATAGCAAGCTGACCTAAAATGAAATTTTTAGAATGTCTGTCCTGCGAAAAATATAGAGGTTTCTATTTTTCATCCCAAATGGAGATGTAATTTTTTCCTACACTTTAACATTTTCCACAGGATAGAAATTTCATTTTCTGGCCAGCTTTAAACCTCAGTGATACCTTCAACACCTCAATCCTTCTCCTACATCCAGGCTCTTGTTAAACTTTGTCACTTCTTTCTCTAAAACTATTCTAAAATCCCCCCTTTTTCTTTTGTCTGCCACAACAAAACATTATTAGCTGAATTTCAAAGGTACTGAGCATCCACTGCTCCTTTTGACTTCAATGGGACCTGTGGATGCTCTGCATTGTTAACGATCAGCTCAGAGGGTCATTCATGAATCTCTTCTTAGTGTGAACCAGGAGAAAACAAATGTGAGCTATGAAAAAGGAAAGTTAAAACCCCCCCACAATATGTAAGAAACTAGCAAGTTTAGGGTAGGAGCTGGAAAAGGTCCCTTGAACCCACATTATTCCCCAATATTGAATCAATTAACACTAGCCACTGTTGTGCCACGTTATGAGTCACACCCAGAGAGCTCTAAAAAAGAGATGTGATGCCCAAAGTGAATATATGTACCAGCTCTGACATTATGGATATCCTTTTCTATGTGCGCGCGCCTTGGCTGATGCATGTGAAGACGCAGTTGCAGTTCCGAATTCAGCTCCTCTTTCTTGGCTGTTACAATGATCCAGGAGTTGGACAAGGATTGGGGAAACCACTTCTCGAGGTGCTCAAAAAAGCAGAGGCGGATCCTACGATTGAAAAGCAAACACATTGCTTTGGGAGACAGAGTGCATGCATGTGTGTGAGAGACAAAGGATTTCATTTTGGAGAAAAACTCTTCAAAGATCTCAGTAAAAAAAAACAACAAGCTCTGAGGAGTCTGACTCCACTGAGATAAGGTTTCTCACCAATCGCACAACAATCAAACATAAATAATGTTAGCCTGCCCAACTTGTTATTCTCTTTACAGCATCTCAGTTCACTCATCCTGCCCTGGATTTCTTTGATATAGTTAATCCACTGCTTTCAATCGAAATACAACTGCTAAAATACAACTGCAGAAGAGCTGGTGCTTTGTCAAAACGAAGGATAAGAAAAGGGACTTGGAGGGATAGGGTTCAGAATTTTGAGCAAGGAATTGGAGGCTAGATGCTTTGAGTTCATGGCTCTGCCAGTGCTTTGTTGTGTGACTGGACAAGGCAGTAACCTCTCAGTGCCTCAGTCTTTAAAATAAGGATAACGTCTTCCTCACAGAGGTGCAGTAAGACTTAAACGTTTGATGGAATGCAATATAAAATGTTTCTTATTATTCTTTTGGAAATAATAATAACAAGGGGTAGCATTAAGATAACTTTTGGATGCTCATTCAAACTTTACCTCCAAACCTTCTGAGGTGTGTCAATTACTTAGGGGAAAGAAAAAAGGACAAACTAAACTCTACTAACTCTTTCTTAAGCTCTGTAAACAAGCTGTCTGGTACAAGCACATTCTCCAGGTACACAGGAAGTGTTTTTTCTGCAAATGCAGCATAATAGATCTCGGAGGTCTTGGTCTTGCCTGTCTCCTCATGCCCAAGGACTGAGTAAGTGTTCCCACTAGAGGTGGTGAAGACTTCTGCTATTACTTCACAGCTTTCAGCCTCACTGTAATCATGGAACAGAACCTAGGAAGGTAACAGGAAATCATCATTTGTTATCTTTGCTACTGACAAGTTTTTAAAGACCTACTAACATGGGCCATACACAGGTTAATGTTGAGAACCTATAGATTTCAAGAATCATGAGCCATGTTCTGATTCCTAATTTGGAAAACAAAGCTATAATGAGCACGCAAGTTTGTGCATCTCAGCATGCTGATACTTTGCTGTTAGCCTAGCAGTGTTTGTGCAAGGCAAAAAGTAGAAGGTAGTCATTCAATTTTTTTCAATCTACAGAGAAATTAAGAATATCCTAGTACTTCAGGGTGGTCACTAGCTTCAGGTCACCAGTACCTCTGTCAGTGTCTCCAGAAATAATACAAATGAAACTTTACAGCATAGCCAGCAAAAGGTCTGCATGATTTGGATTTTTTTTAAAGAACCTTATTAAGATCTGGATACAGATATATCCTCTTTGCTGAGTTTTATTATTATTTCAATCCCTTTGAAACATGAGCTGCAAATGCTCGGATATATGGGCTGAAAGGTTGTCTAGTTTCACTATAGATTTTGTAATTGCCTTTGTAGTTTTTTGTTGAAATGCTCTTTTGTAATTTAGAGAGAGTTTCCTCAGCTCTCCCTATGTCCCCAAAGCAATATTACAATTAGGAACTAGTTTTTCTTTCTGTCAGCTGTAAAATACACAAAGCAAAGAGTGATTTTCAGCTGAGACAACCTTTGCAAAATGACAGGTTTCAGAGTAGCAGCCGTGTTAGTCTGTATTCGCAAAAAGAAAAGGAGTACTTGTGGCACCTTAGAGACTAACCAATTTATTTGAGCATGAGCTTTCGTGAGCTACAGCCACAAGTACTCCTTTTCTCTTTGCAAAATGCTTACTGGTTCCCAGTTGGGTTGACCTAATAGGACCATTAATGTCAGGGGATGAGAAGAATTCCAGTTCAGGATCGTGCTGCTGAAATGTGCAGAACACACACGTGGCAAGGCCAGACATACGGTGAGGGACTAGTACTACACTAATTAGTTAACTTTGTTTTAATGTCTTGCCACCAACTCCCAACTATTCAGAGGCACGCCACTCACATAAAAGGCTCTGTTACATTGCGGCACTGACCATTTAGGTTCTCCACTAAGTACAGACCTGAAAAGAAAACATTGAACAATAGAGATACTGTTATATCATCACCTTGGGCTGACAATACTAAATGAAGGAAGGAAACAGACCCACGTCAGAAAAGTCTCTTTTTGGCTGTTTCTTGGAAAAAGGACAGGAAAAGTGCAAGAGGGAATGGTCATGCACTAATGTATGGGCTTCACCATCTCAATACAGAATCTTCAGCTGCTCTAAATACCTAATGGTACATATTACAGAACGTCACTAAACTAATACAGGAAAGACCCATATGTGATTTGGTTGTATAAACATCAAAAAGATTTGCATTTGTGCTGAAGCTGATTTATTTTTATGAAGAAATTAGACCTACCTCAGACTCAGGAAGAATATCTTTCAAATAATCCATTTCTTCAGACACTTGTGCAGGACTATCTCCATCCTCAAATGAATTTGCTTCACTTTCTTCACTGTCCTCTAAGTGTTCAGTTTCTTCACTTTCTGGAGCTGTGCTCTCCTCATCCCCTGGTTTCTCTGTTTCCTCAGTTTCTTGTACAATGCTCTCCTCATTCTCGACTGTCGTTGTTTCTTCAGTTTTGTTTGTGAGGCTCTCAGCCTGCTGCTCTGCTTCTGTTCTTCCTTGTGGAAAACTCTCAGCCTGTTGCTCTGTTTCTTCAGTTTCTTGTAGAAGGCTATCCCCTGTCGCCTCTGCCATATTTTCAACTTCTGAGTCTTCAACAAATACTTCCCAATTAAAATAAGACAGAAATGTCATCAGTCACATTCCAAAGAAGCACAGATTAAAAAAATAAAGATTTGTACTCTTGAAACATTACCTTGCTCTTCATATGCAGAGCCCATCTCCCCGGATAAGAGTGAGAAGAAAAAGAAACAAAGGTGACAAGTTACTTGTTTAGAATAACATCAAATTCACTTCACTTTCCAAAATTAATGTACTCCATCAGCATTTGAAAGTTCAAAGTAATAATTTATCATTAAAAGGAACTCATTTCTAAAATGTAATCCAGATTTGAATGATTTTTTAATTCTAATTTTTCTGTTTTAAAATGTAGGTGAAGTTGTTGAAACGTAGGCCATGAAAATGACAGATTTGAGACTAGGATGGAGGTAAGCACAGTGTGGGCAGATGATGCAAAAAGTCTCCCTCACTCAGCTCTGCCAATGAACCTCAGTCCTATGGTGGCCAAAACTCTTCTTCATTTGATCTAATCTTTGATTGATCAAATCTAAATGGATTTGAATGCAAGATCCCCAACAATGAAACAACAATGCATCAGCCAGATTTCAAATCATAAGAAGTTTGTTTTCTTTATACCTGTTTATAGACTTCCTTTACGCCAAAATACTGGCCAATGGATGCACTATAAGAAATCAATTCCTTCAGTATAGCTTCTGGGTAGGATGCTACCATCTTCACAATGTCTTGGTGAAAGGCCTCATACCTGTCAAATACCAGGTTGCTATTTAAGAGAATTCATTACATAATATAATAAAAATTAAATGTGAACATAATATACATCTGCATCTAATATGTGATCTAGAAGTGAAGTTGTTGGCATAAATCAATTTCCTGACCTATGCAGTCCATTATCTAAGATCTTTACTTTCCAGGGCTACTGCAATGTTCTTGTGATTAAATCATTAATTTTTATGCTAGCATATCCTGGACTAGCTTAGCATAATACAGAACACTAATGAGGTCAACCCAAGAAATTCAAATGAAAGACATTTTTTAAAAATCACGTATTTATTTATTTGTTTGTTTCCCCCCAACTCTTTAAAAAAGCAGAGTTCTGCGCCAACAGTTTTTTGCCCACTCTGAGCAAATGCAATAAGACAGGAGAGTACATTATTTGACATTAGTCTTCCTGAAGGTGAAGTAGCTAGTGCAATTTTGGCTTTTCTACAAATGCATTCAAAATACAACACAAATGTGATTGAAATGGTCTTATCAAGATTTGGACATCCCTCACTCGGAATGTTTGTCACATTTTCTACAATCCAGAATACATACCCAGCTCTAATGTCATCCAGAGAAGCAAAGGCCTTTCCTAAAAGATTCTTCAGCTTTCCCTCAGAGCTTTGTGTTCTCAGTTTGTCCAAAATTATATCCAGATTAGCTTCCCTTATCTGGGCCCATATGAAAAACAAACAATAAGCATAAAGCTGTAAGAAGCCCAAATATTTCATATCTATTTAGGATTCAAGTAATTAGTTTCATGTACACGTCTGTATTTTAATTATACATTAGATAATACTTTAAAGGGGCATTATTGAGGCTCAAAATTTGATCTAACTTGTCTCGAACTCCTTATGTCTATTTATGGACAGTATGTTTTCCCCCAAATCAGAGGCATCAAGTGCCCGTTAAAAAAGAATAAGTGATCACAGCACTATGTGTATTTGCCCATGCATGTAAGAAAGAGAATAATGGAGAGAAAGAATATATATAAGGCAAGAGAATTTCAGTTTTAAGCTATCAAGAACTTATTGTAAAGAGCTAGCACATGCCTTGTGAGTGTTACATGCATTTACTCCAAGGCTATTGCTCTTTTGCAAACACAACATTTGTCACTGGCCAAGGCAAGTGATGTGAATCTCAGCTCACCAAAACTACTCACTGCAGTCAGGCACTCCAGTGAACCACAGGAAGAGTCAAAGACTCACCTCTGCTTCTGGAGAAAATGGATTCCTCAGCTACCTCCAGAGTCTCACTGACACCTGGACTAGTCATGGTGGCCCATCATTTCAGGACCAAAGTAGTTACTGAAGATTCTAATGGATAGAATTTGCCCAAGCAAAAGAACAGTGAAGACTAGATAACATGTGAGAACACCTCTGTCTCAGTTCCCATCTGGGATGTTTGGCCTGGTAAATTCATCATCAAGCAGCACTACCTCATCCACTTCTTTGGGGCTCTATCAAGCCTGGTAGAAATGAGATCTTGATTGATGAACAACAGACATCCAGACTAGGCTTCTATATCCAGTAATTCAGTCACCATTGGCACTTACTGCTTCCTCTGCCAAAGGTACAGGGAGATCAGGGAGACTGCACAAGACATTCCAGAAGGGGCAAAGTGATCTTACATAGAGAGGGGAGACCATGCTGCTTTCTTTCCAAAAGTTGACAGGTACGAAAATCATTTAAAGATTCTGAACAATGCCCTGAAAATATCCTTTTATCAAGCCACAGAACACAAATATGATGTGATAACTCAATATACATGCATGGTTCTGTAACTGCATAAGACTTTCCTTGTGAATGTGCATGCAACCGCATATGAGTAATAATAAGGTTCTAGTTGCTAGAGCTGGAAAATACCAATTTAGATAAATGAGGTCATTCCCCTGTCAATAATAAGATATAGTCTCCCTCAGAGGATGTATCAGATATTAGACTAATACACTTAGCAGTATGCAGCCACCTTCCAAACGCAGAAACCATGAGAAACACTCCCATTTTAAGTTATACTTGCTATAAAGGATTCTTTGGATATCAATAGCATCTTTTTGCTAGGAAGTGGTTTCTTTACACCACACCAACATTTTAGACTTTTGATTGTACCTGATTTAGGTTTTCATGTTTCCGCCGGCACTCACTCAGTTTCACCTGAAGTTCGTTTTCTTGCTGGGACAGTTTGAGCTGATGTTCATCCCAAAGGACAATAGCTTGCTGGAAATATTTGTACAAGTCTTTGCAACCCTGTTCAATATGTTTAGCCAGATCCTCAAAGTCTCTCTAAAACAATCAAACGGATAGAACAAATTATCATTAAATTATTATTAGACTGATATCTGGGAGTAGAGATGCATGAGTAGTAGGGGGATAGCTGACTTGCCAAGGCTGCCTGGAGGAATCCTACAGGTACCTGATAAAGCAGAAAGTACAGCAAGAATCAGAGAACACCATCTTTTTTCATGTCACTACCATCCAATCTGTTCTTGCAACTGTGCTAATGGGAATTATATTACCATCAACAATATAATTTCTAGCATTACCACTTTCAATGACATATCATACGATTAGAAGATAGCACCACAATGCTGTTTGGGTGGGGGTGTTGGAGTGGGGTAGTAGTCCACTTTTCAGAAATTGGAAGCCCTGAGGTACCATGACAAAGAGCAAGGTATGAGAACCTGGAAAGATATTTAGAACACAGAGTGTGAAAGAACAACTGCACAGCCTCTGATTTTGGACTACTCTTTTTTCCTTTCCAGTCCTGTAAATTCAGTGAACATTTTTCTCACCACTGATAAAATCTAAAACAAAGTGCCAAAGTGGATGAACCTCACAGATGACTTTGCAGATTATGATATTTATAACTGATATCAGTATATGTACTATAATGCTTTATTAGTCGAAGACAATGGATGGAAAAATAGCTTTCTGACATCTAATAGTCATGTGTAAATACATCAAAATAAAACATATACATATGGCTAAAGCTCAGCTCATTTACCACTCAAAAAAATATTCATGTCCTCTTTTGTTGGTGGATAATACCGGAAACCCACCTCCTTTCCCATATAAATTAGCACAGAATTAGCACAAGTTAAAAACAATAGCTAGCGTAAACAAATAGAAGAGGCCAACAAAATAATAATATTTTGCACTTATACATCACGTTCCATCTTATGATCTCAAAGAACACGCAACAAGTCAGCGACAGAGTCAGGAATAAAAATTCACAGCTAGTACTTCAGCTAAAAGACCATCCATCCCCCACAAGAGTAGCAACCACAGAGTTAAGCTCTGCATGAGCCCTGAATTATTTAGCCATCTAGAACCTTGAGCAAAACAGGCCAGTTGTTTTCATATATAGTCATGGTAAAAGTAAAACCAGAAGTTATGAACTATCATTGAATCGCCTCAAGCGTCTCTATTTACAGGATAAGTAGTCGATATCATTGCACACTCTCTAACAGAGCATCAGTAGAATAATGAAATGAAATGTGAAAATTTAAACCAGCATAGACTGCAGGATAGATGTTGGATTTGACTATTCCCAGGATGCAATAAAAAGAATGGCCTTAGTAAACGTACATCCATCTGCTCCAGCTCCTGTTCAAACCGACGCTGCAGCCTTCCAACCATCTTGAAGAAGTCAGGATTCACAACCTTTTCAGCCTCTTTCTCTGTGCAAACTTTTAAACTCAACAGTTTATCCTAAAGGAAAGGAATATTACATTACTGACATGTACCTGGCATGCAGTGTTGTTGTAGCCGTGCTGGTCTCAGGATATTAGAAAGACAAGGTAGATGAGGTATTATCTTGTATTGGACCAACTTCTGTTGGTAAGAGAGACAAGCTTTCGAACTACACAGAGCTCTTTTTCAGGTCTGGACCAGAAGCTCACTGTAAGCTCAACACTTGTCTCTCTTACCAACACAAGGTGGTCCAATAAAAGATACTACCTCACCCACCTTATCTCTCTAATGTACCTGGCATCCCAGTTAACATATTGCATGGTTCAACAGAGTTTGTTTAACCTCAACATGCATTCTTTTCTTTTGAACTGATAGTTTCAGAAATAAATATCCAACTTCAGTATCTTTTCCTGAGGAAACTTTAAATGGAGGAAAAATTAAGCTGGGAATAGACAGTGGGTGTGCAAGGTGAGGAGTTGTGTACCCTTCCAACAGGAAGAGCACTAAGTCTTTGATGACATACTGTTTATAACAATCAGTAATAGTTTCAGAAAATGAATGCCTGTGATATTTGAGTCCTGTGATTGAATTGCAAATACTAGAAAACTGTAAATAATTAATGCTTTGTATTTACACATAGTCTTTGTCATCCAAAACTCTCAAATCCCTTTACAAATGTGGATTTAAGCCTCAAAACCCCCTTATGCCGCAGGTCAGTAGTATTATCCCCATTTTATATATGGAGAAATTGAGGTATAGAGGTTAAATGATTTTCCCAAGGCCACAGAGCGAACCATGGCTATGCTGGAGTCCTGACTCTCAATCTCCTAGCTTAAGTAGTGGACTCTCTTTGTAGGCCAAAAGCCTAATGGGGAGAAATTGTCTTGAGTAAATTGTACTCATTTTGCTTATTTTGCTTTATACTCCATTTTGCTAGCTTTGAATTAGTAAGAACAAATTGTAGCCTTGAATTAGTAAGAAGAAACTGCTCTGAGTTTATTCTTTGCTGATTGTGTTAATGATTGTTCTTAGAAGGACAAAAGTTTTATGGCTGTAATTATTGTCTTATTTACTGTTTGCTGTGTGAATGAAAAATGTATGGTATACTGATTAACTGAGAAGAGACAGCTGGGCCGGATGGTCAAAAGGGGAGTGGAGAGGTACAAACTTTATTATCAGAATCACCTGGATGACAGATTGATGACACTAAAGCACAGGCATACACCCAGGCACAAAATAAGTAGTTAAGCCAGAGCTATGAGATAAGAAACAGCTGCGGATCTTCCCGGTAACAACTCAAAATAATGCTAATTAAGAGCAACCCTGAATAAATCATGATTGACAGCTCCAGTGTGACACAGCAAGGGCCATAGACTTGTATGGGAACTTATTACTATAAAAGAAGGGTGTATTGCCATGGGACTTCGGGTTTGTTCTGCAGCAACATTGGAGCTTTGAATGTGTTTGACAGAGACCAAGCTCCCCTCCCTCCTGTGCAGTTTCAACTGGCCACTGGAACTGACCAAGCAACACTAAGGACTGGTAACTATAAGATCCAGCTGAAGAACCCATTTTTAAATTTTTTTCTTTTGGGGGTGAGGGAATGGAAGCATATGCTGATTTTTAATGCTTAAATTGTACTCTCAATAAATGCAGCTTATTGCCTTATCCCCTTTAAAAAGATTCTGTGTGCTTCTTATAAGCATAACATCTTCCCTCTACTAAATTAGTATTTGTTACTGCTATTCTACACGTTCCAAATACAAATACCATGTTATTGTGAAGTAAAGTACACAACATACTTTTGACTAACAGAATAAAAGAGAACTTCGTGAGTAATTTGGGTTGCCACGCTGAAATAGTGGGTCTCAAACCAGACGTTATACTGGATGATCCGCTGCTACCAAAATCCTTCATTGGGTCTCCAAATTCAGCAACTTTCATTCTCATGACACTGACCTTGCATAGCTGTACATTGGCCAAACATTCCTGGCAAACTCTCTCATACTGGATGCGAATGATCATCATATGCTGCACATTATGGGTGTCTTTAGAAAAGAAGGAAAGTAACTAAGAGTCCAGTGTGAAGACTTCACCATTTCACATTGTAACACATGTGAATATGACTGAACAGTTGTGTCTAACCTCACTTTACCCTACTGGCATACTTGACTCTCGTATATGGGCATTACCAGCCAACATCACTCGGCTGCCTCTACCCAAATCTTTTTGCCATTATGCTTAGTAATGGTGAACTGTTATTTTTATTACAGTCCAACACTGTTTGCGCTACTAAACAGGCTACAACTATCAAGACAGTTCCTGCCTGGAAAGTTTAGTCTAGAAGACACACATATAGAAAGACAAGGCATACTGCAAAACGTAGAGGAAAGAATCACTTCAGATCATTTTCCCCCCCTCATTCTAAAGAGAAAAAAAAAATGGAGAGACCAAGATCAGGGCAGCAGATGTATGTATAGACACATGGTACAGTTCAATCATGGCCTTAGAAAGAAAATGATTGCTTAAATCCCAATTCCTTTTCATGAATTCCTCACTTACCTATATATTTGTTTAAAGCCACAAGAGATTCGTACCATTCATTTATCTCCGCTTTTGAATGTGTCGGAGGCAACAAATCACTACCAAAATAAGAAACAAGAGACACATACATTTCATACATAATCCATTCCAGTTCTCAATGGGTTAAAACTGTGAAGTAGTATAATAGCACTACTGTTTTTCCACATTCTGTTTGTTAGAAGACAGATTTTCAGCCAAATCAGCAAGGCAAAACCATAAAGATGGCTGCAATTTGTGCAAAAAAGCTGCCTTCTGGAAAACAGATGAATTGTTTTCTGTTTAGTTGCTATGTTAGTTTTAAAATGAAAAGGAATCATTATTTTAAAATTAGAATATTTTAATAGGTTATACACATAGCAACTTTTCTGGTTTAGAATGGAGGGTGTCCCAGATATATTGTATGAGATTTCCTTTGTCTCCTCTGCTGATTATTTACTATATATACTAAAATCTCACACCATACCCAAGAGAGGCACTCAAACTTTTCAGTCAGGCCAAGTTAGGGTTGTGGGATTTTTACCTTCCCATTCATCCTGACTTGCCACTATTTATATTGTACTTCCAGAGCCACTGATTTCTACTCTTTAGAGTTTTTACATCAGGCCTATTCAGAGAAATTTGCGGTCTGGTATATCATATTCGCTGGGTCTCCACCCCCTTCCATTTCACTTTTCATGGATGTTACAGACATTTTGGGGGGCCCTGAGCTCTAGCCCCGGGCCAATTGTCTCCCCTTTCTCTCCTTCTTATCATCCCTGTACATCACTACTTCCAGCTACTTGACATTGCTAATAATGAAACATTTAATGACACTTTCATTCAACACAATCTGCCCACTGAAAACCATGAGCATCACCTCACCAGTGAAAGATAAAAAGAAGTTTGGGGGCTCATTTAGTACTGTGTTGGTCCATTTTACAGTGTCAAATCAGGTGCATTGTTCACTATAGCAAGAAACACTATTTTTTCTGTCTCTCACTTCATACCAAAGAACTTGCAGAAGCTCCATTCTCCTTCTACTAAGTGAAATCTGGTCCTTTATCATGTTCTCCAAGTCTCTTTTTACAGATGTGGGTTCCTGTACCTCCTTCCTTGCCATAAATTCTCTGCAGGACACAAGTAACCATTTAAATAAAGGTATGTTTGGGACAATCTGTATCTTGACATCTAAAAGTTATTTTGAACCACATAGATTTAACCCCAGTCACTAAAAAGGAGTATAAATGCCAGCATAATTGCCAGAACACTGTTAACTTTACAAAGAGAACAGAATCAAAGATTATTCTGTAACAGAAACACAAATGGGGTCTGGTCATTTAGTTTCAATCCCACTAAAAATATAAATCTGTTGCAGAATTACAGACCTGAAACTGCGAACCACAAAGTCCTTCTGTATGATTTTCCAGTCCTTCAGCCTCTCTTGCCACTTGAACCATTGAGACAGCTCCCTCTTCAGGTCTGCCTCCATCAGATTAACAAACAACTTGGCTATTGCCCTCTGATTGGCTAGTAGGGCTTGGTTTATCATCTGTGTATTGGAAGATACAAAGAGGAATAAAGGGCAGCATAAAGCATACAAAAATTTGACAGCTATAGTTTTTTAATCCAGCGCAATGCACTGAACTAGAAGAGACTGTTAGAGAGACAGTGGGAAAATAGGGAGCATAAATGGGGAGTATTTTGTACAATAGAGAACACTCCTCCTGCACTGGGATGACGATATGTTTGAACAACAGCACTGAACAAATCAAGAAGTCACTGATTCAGACATAGCACAATAGCCATATGCAATTTGGGAGGGTTTTAGACTTTCTCTGAAGCACAAGGTATTAGACAGTGATGACCTTGTCTACAGTCAGGAAATCTCCCATAGCTGTAGAGCTGCAACAGTGGGAGATTTCCTGAAAACTGCCAGCTTAGGCACAGCCTTAGAGGCAGAATACTAGACATAATGGCCCAGCTGTATGATCCAGTGAGGTAAATGCTATAAATATAAAAATATGTTGAAAGAAAAGCCTTCACACAGTATGCCCAGCTGAATTACACGAGTGAGCAAACACTCTGATTTTGATCATATCGCTGTCAGCGCCTAGCTTGAGGGAATTGTACATATTAAAAATGAAGGATATTTTCTTTCCTTAATGGACAGTAAAAAGGTATGGAAAATGGACCTATATGTTTCAGAATGGAATGATTTGTTGAGTACTGGAAAATACTGATGTATGTCAGAGAGATAAGACAGCACCTGGATGGAGGGAACTGCAGCTGAAAAACGTTATGAGAAATGATGATTCAGCTCTTTTATCTTTTCATTGTTAAGAAGGTGATAAGTTTGAAAGAGAGGTAGAAGAGTGACTAACACTTCCCGACTGAAAGAGGAAGAAAATTAATCACTCCTTATAGTACACAGGAAGTATTCCATCTTGCTACTTTCAATATAGCCTCTGAGACAAATGAATGACTGCATATCAATATGAGAGATTTACCATGGCTTCAGTATGTATGAACCTGTGAACATCAGAGGGTAAGAGATAAGAAATATCCTCCAGAATCTTGGTATGTTTCTTCAGTAAATCTTTTATCTGGGAAATGAAAGGAAAGAGAAAAAAGAAAGAGCCCAAAAAATCAGTATTTCTTAAGACAAGAGATCTGAAATAAGACATAGATGTTTTGTTTCCTTAAAAAAAAATTCAGCTGACTGAAATACATAGTCATAGCACAGATTTAAAGCTGGATGTATGACTTAAGACAAACTATTGTATTTTTCTTCTAAAATTTGACACCTTTAATAAATAAAGACATAATAAAAACATAGTTACTAAAATATTTGATACAACCATTACTAAAATCAACTGCTACTTAATATACCTCACCCTTTAGATTGGTGGTTCTCAACTGGGGTATGTGTACCCCTACAGGTACACAGAGGTCTTCCAGGGTGGGTACATCAACTCATCTAGACATTTGCCTAGTTTTACAAGAGGCTACATAAAAAGCACTAATGAAGTCAGTACAAACTAAAATGTCATACAATGACTTGTTTATACTGCGCTATATACTATACACGTAACTGGAAGTACAATATTTATATTCCAATTGATTTACTTTATAATTATATGGTAAAAATGAGAAAGTACGCAATTTTTTAGTAATAGTGTGCTGTGTCACTTCTGTATTTTTACGTCTGATTTTGTAAGCAAGTAGTTTTTAAGTGATGTGGACTTGGGGTACATAAGACAAATCAGACTTCTGAAAGGGGTACAGTAGTCTGGAAAGGTTGAGAGCCACTGCTGTAGATCACCATAGACAGGTTGCAAACGAAGTGAAACATTTGAATCAACTTCCTCTTAGATATTTACAGCCAAATCCCAGGCCCCGTTTAAACAACAGCACTAAGCACACAAGCCTCTTGCTGCTGTATATGTGTCGCTAAGGCACAGGACTGGAAGTCAGACAATCTGAGCTCTATTTCTGGCACTGTCACAACCTCCTGTGTGGCTTTGGACAACTCATCTAACTCTCTGACCCTCAATTTACCCATTTGTAAAATAGAAATATTATTCCTCATACATCACAGAGGCGTTGTGAGGAGATCCTTAAATAAGGATAAGAAAATAAGGCACTTATTTGTCCCATTAGTATAGCATCTGAGCACCTCAGAAGCTTTAATGTATTTATCCTCACAACCCACTCTGTGAGGTAGGGAAATACTAGTATCTTCACTTTACAGATAGACCTCAGGCCCAGAGAGAATAAGTGACTCGCTCAAGAGCGAACAGAAAGTCTTCTGCAAAGCAAGAAACTGAAACTAGACCTCCCAAACCCCTGGCTTGCACCCTACCCAATGAACCAATGAGTGTTTTCTCTCTAAACACTTATATCATACTTTTCATCTGTAAAAGATACTATTTTATCTTTTAAAAAGCTTTGAAAAGATGGGCAATATCATTATCTCCATTTTACAGATGGGAAAATTGAGGCACAGAGAAGTTTCATGGCTCATATGTAAGGAGCTATATGCCTGATCCTGATACATGCAATGACTTTTTATTATGAACCGTATTGTATTTCATATTTTATTACAGTTTGTATGAAAGACTGGCAAAACAGAGTTGTATACTATCATATTATAACAAAGAATAGGTTAAGTGATAACCAAATATTGGAGCTTGAAGTAAAACTGTTCATTATCAATGCTACAGGAGATCAAATATACTTCAGAAAATGGGTACTCAAGGGCCAAGGATGATTTTGTTTGTTTACTTGTTTCCATCATGTTTACAATTATTCAGCGAATGACTCATTACAGCCAGGCGTCTTTCTTTTCCCAGGTTCCTCAAGAATAAGTTGAGAAAGATATAGCATGGGTGAAAGAAAAATAGCAGTCCTGATGAGTTGAGACGATTCTGTTGTGGACATTGGTTCACACTGTAATACTAGCATGTGTTTTTGTATGCAACCGTTTGCATATGTGCCTAAAGTGAAGCATTTTATAAATCCAAATAAATAAATGATAAGCAACCCTTCCTTCTAAAGAGGTTTTGGTTGCTTAAAAGGCTGGAAATGTTACAATGGTAGTCACAATGGATAATCAGATAGTACATAGAAGTTACTAGTGGTGGTGTTTGATTTGCATACTGACAAACACTTTAGGGTCTGATCATGGCTTTGCTCTAAAGCAACCAAGCAGCGGCAGAAGGAAGACTCAGACACCTCACATACACCTGCATGGCCTCTTCATGTGTCTGTTGCAGGTGCCGGGATGGAGGAGGGAGGAAGCAGAGGCTGTGAACATGGTACACATCTCTCCCCACCTGTGCAGGTAGGTAAAGAATGACAGGATAATCCAGTAAAGGAAGGCAGTAACCTGCTATTAGTCAGGGCCTGTAGCAGAATACAACCCATAGGGAGCAAGTTGCTTCCTGCTCCTTACCCAGGGTTAGGAACAAATTCTTAATCCAGCAATTAATTAATAACCATTCAAACTTTAGCTCACTTTCTCAGCTCGAGCCACTTCAAGCTTTATTAACGTTTCATCCATTTCTTTAATCCACTCTCTTCTATACAAGGACTCCTGGGAGATGGCATCCCATAACTCCTCAAAACTCTGCAAGAAGAAATGTAATGTCAGTCCCATTGGAAAACTAAAAATGAAAAAATATGACTGCAGCAGGAGGTAGAAATAGACATTATATATACACGTGGCAAGCAAAGAAAAAATGAGAGACAAGGGCTTGAGCTAGAGAACTAGATCGAATCAAATACACTCCCTTACTTTGATTGAAAAGGTTTCCAGATCAGTGTCACTCTCAATCTTTTTGAACAGAAGTTCAATGGCTCTATCAGATTCTGACAGTTTTGTCAAAAGCAATTTTCCAGACTCCAAAATGAACGGTTCCACTTCCTAAAACAGGCAGATATGTGAGTGAGATATTGGGTACTAGGCCTTGACCCTAATATAACAGTCCAGACTACCTAGAGTCTCACCCTCCCAATGCAGGCTAACTCCTGGTGTAACACAGCCACTGCTTCATTGTGACGGCCTCGTCTGCGCTCTGAGAGGCGTTCAATGATATTGCTGTTTGTCTTCTCAGGAACTGCCAAGGAAGAAAATAAAGATGATGCAGACTGGATGTGTTGCTGCAGAATGTCTAATGTAGACACCAATGCACTATCAACACTAAGATCTCTGGGCTTTGTGCAGCAGAAAAGATCCAAAGCCTTACAAAATAGAAAAGGGCACAGATTATAGCACCCTGCAATTATGCAGCACTTTTTATCCTATCATGCCAAAACACTTTGAATACATTTATTAAGTCTCACATTCCCTCTGTAAGGTAGGCGAATATTATCTCCATTTTCACAGATAGGGAAAATTATGCCAAAGAGATGTTAAGTGACTTGCCAAATAGTAAAGACACAGAATAGAACCCAGGAAATATTGACTCCCATTCCCCTGCTCCAGCCTCTAGAAAACTTTGTCTTTAATTTTCACACATGAACAAGTTATTGAGCGAAAAACTCAGAGGGAACCTTGTGATACAATATTAATTCAGTATCACATAATTATTTGGAGAATATATTTGCAGTGGAGAAAGGGCAGAGCCCCTTGGTATACACTGGAAAGATATGGATTTTAATAGGTGATGCACTAAGTGAGATATGGGAGCTCTACAATAAATATTTGCCCATTACATTTTTGCAAAACAGTGCTAAAATGCTTTTCCTATCACAGAAAGTCTACAAGGGTAAAGGTTAATCCATACTGTATTGTAAAGAATGGTTCTCTGAAAGCCAAATATTGATTTTTAGTGTTTGTTATTAAGCTTTGTTTCTGTAATGGACAAAAACACACCAGCTATTAAATTCACATCTGGTATAAACAGGTGAAACTCCACTGACATCAAAGGATTTTGGTCTGCTTATACTAGGGCTGAATTTGACTCCACATCTATTCATTCTAAGTAATCAAACAAGTACAAAAATACAATAAATGTTTCTGTGATTATTCCCTCCCTTCCATCTGGAGAATTCCTAAAAAATCATAAAAAATAACGTAAGATGAAGTAAGTAAAATTTACTAATGAAATCACTGAGGCCTCTGACTTCCCGGGCTGCAATCACATCTTCACTTTCTTGAGCTTTTCTAAATGTAATTTTCCTGAAATAGAAACAGAGATGAAAGCCTTGACCTATGCCATACGAGAAAAAGTAGGGATCTCCAAAAGGCATTGCTTCACATTTTGTAAATTAGCTTCATTTGTAAAAAATCTAAATGACCATAAGCATCATCATAATTGTAGTGAATTTGGAGGGGCTAGTGTTTCACAGAATGAATGTTACTATTTTCACAGATGAAGTGGGCCAAATTCTTTATCATAGCTCATTTGGTGAAAATAACCCAGAATATAATGGCATAATAGCAACAAATCCCAGAATTAAATACATACTAACTATAGAGGCAATCTGCAAAATATAAGGCAAGCTTTAGGCAAAAGTACTTGAAATACATTACAATACAAAAGTACATTTTTCTGCCCTCTGACTCTTCCAGTCAGTGGGGCACAATGTATTTCTCTATGTGGTTGTTCTCAGAATTACTAGAATACTAGAGGGACTCTACTATACTAATACTAGAATACTAGAGGGACTCTACAGCAAAATGAGACAAAAAGAAAACACTAGTTGGATAGACCGTTTGTGTCACTTCTAAAACTATAGTCTTCTCATGTTCTGCTATGAGAGCAATGACCAATTCTCAATTAGGACAGACCTGACTTTCCTCACAGATAACAAGATATTTGCCAGCAGGAACATCTCTCACATGTTTTACAAATGCATTGGAGACAGAAACTTTTCATGGGGGGTTTAAAATGTGTCAGTTCTGTTAACGCAGGTATCACCTTTGTATAACTTGGATTTCAATTTTACTTCCACTTCTGGTCATGGCTATGGTTACACACTGAACAGCATATTTGTTCTCGTTCAGTGATATTCCAGATACAATATTCTTACTTTACACGTTCAAAGACTATTTTATTCATTGCAAAGTCCACCTAGGATCTGCAAATCCAACTATGATTTCTCTCCCTCTTATATCTTGACTGTTAATAGAGATTCTGCAATTAGAACTTAGCAGACACTTTGTTGAGGATGCATGAAGCAGAACAGACTATTTTCATTCTTCCAAAGCTGATCTACACCTATGGTCTAACAGGAGTAGAATTTCGTTCGTAATTAATAGGTGCATCAGACTTAAAGGCATACAAGATGCTAATCTATTTAGCAAGGGACCCTTTTTACATAGTCACTTTTCTAAAAATAAATGCAATTTAAAGACCAATGAAAACTGTGCATAGTTCTAGACCATTTTAAACAAAAAAGAAGTACAATACCTTTTAAAAATGAAAACCATAATATGCAGCCCTCTACAAACACTGGCTAATTAATCCTCGCAAATCCATGTGCAGTAGGCCAATATTACCCCTCTTCATAGCTAGGAAAACTGAGTCACATGGAGGTTGAGTAATTTTCCCAATGCTACAGAGGGAGTTATTGCCAGAAGCACAATTAAAATTCAGGGAGTTCCTAGCTTCCAGTTCAATGCCCAAACCTCACTGCCCTTAGTCATAATACATATTGTTACCCCTTTTTGACCCAAGTAGCTAGGGCCAAAATTTGGTATCTAGTGGGTTGTTTTGGTTAGGAGGAGAAATGGATGTTGGAGTCAGGTCTTTCTTTGATGCAACCCTGTTTGTTTACAAAGAATGTACCAAGTCCTGTTTCCCTCAACACAGCAGGTGACAGTTTCTTTACTCACAGTTCCAAGCCCCTTTCCAGTTAGCACTTAGACCAAAAGTTATCTCTCTCGGCCTTTCTCAGGGCCACATTCCCAGTGCTTGCTCTGGCTGCATCTTTGGCTTTCTGCGGTTTCTCTCCCAGCTTCTCTGTTTCTTTTTTTCCCCTCTCACAAAGACAGAGACACACACTTCCACCAAACAATACCTAGTGTCAGCCCTCCACCCACATGTGCCTTTACTTTGGGTGGTGACATGTGCCTTTGTTCTGGGTGGAAGCTGCTATTGTTTCAGCTGGTTCCATAAAGGAGCTTAACTGTTTCTTACATTTATCAATAATGAAGGTTGGCTGTGATACCCACTAGTTTCAAAGAGGTTTAACCCAACCAGTAACCAGATATAATTATAAATGTATACTTCCAATCTATACCTGTACAACACTGGGTTTTCAGTGAAGTCATCATTGGGCATTCCCTCAACCCATTTCTGCTGGCGATGAGATAACAATCCTTTACCAGCACACATTTCCAAGTCCCTAACCACAGGAATCCTTCCACTGTTCATAGGAAACTTGTGTTGCTCTGCCTTGTTTCTCACTTCCTTCAGAGAGCGTACTAACTGCACCTTCATAGAAACATAATCAAGGTGTTAAAATTCTCAGTAATCCACTGAAGGCAGAGAAGATCAAAGAAGCTGCACTGAAAACAATGGGGTAAAAGTGGCTGAATAGGAGATAAAGTAATAAACAATTCTTTGCACTTACATAACATCTTTCATCCAAGGTTCTTTACAAAATGAGCAAGAACATCCCCCTTTTAACAGATGGGGAAACCGAGGCAAAGAAAGGTTATATGACTTGCGTAAGGTCACACAGCAAGTCAGTGGCAGAGTCAGGAACAGAAATTATGTAACCCTGACTTCAAGTCCCATGCTCCAACCGCTAAGCCATGCTGATTTTCCTTTTAAAAAGTAAACGAGCTGTGTACACTAGCCAAATCCTTCTGAGTCTGGCAAACTAAACCTCTGAATTTAGCCATCATTGCCATGTCATTAACATAGCAAATTTTGGCTTGGCAAATACATTCTGAGGTTCAAAAGACACATAGTAGGATCTTAAAGGGTTTGATGGAGAGGGCACCCTGACAATATTAAAATTATTTTCTGCTAAAACAAACCAAAAATCCAAAAGGTTCAAATTCATCTCTGGTCTAACTACTGAATTCACAACAGCAGGAACAAAACAGTAAATTTGGCTTAGACTCTGATGTTCCTGTACCTCATCGTCGAAGATCTGCCTGTAGATTTTCCCACTGGGGACAACACGTACTGCTCCCACCAGCACCATATTGCAAAGTCCTCAATTCTTGGCTTGTTTGCAGAACAATTTCCTTGTACCAACTTGGGGGAGAGGGCACAAGAGAGAGGGAGGCATGAGAATTAAATCTTTAAAGGACACCATCAACTTTAGAATTAGACATCGATCTGAAAATTTTGCACCTCTATATCATTATAAATATACACTACAATTATTATAACTTAAAGATGTAAAAACATTGGTGGTTTCTTTACTTTGTGCATTTGACAGGACTGCCCTGGGTGGGGTGGGGACTTGTCTACCATCTAGCTATTCTGCAACACCCCACAACAGTTATTCCAGCAGGCAAGCAAATTGGGGTAACTTTCATGGTTCTCTAATCTGTGCCAGGCATCAAGGCAATCCCAGGCAGCCCCCAGGATAGGAAAAGCACCTTGTCCTCATTGCCTCTTCCAGTCCCTAAATTTAAGCCCAGCATTGGCACAGGGATGGATTTGGGTTTCTGGTTGTAGGCAGTTTTGTCTCTGAAAGACCCTTAATAAACAGGGGAACAGAAAAGCTTATACATTTTAAATTCTTTTTTAAAAACTCAAGACAAACTATTAAAAGCCCACTAAGATACAGACATATTTTGAAGTCAGTGAAATTAAAAAAAAATTGAGTTGCCATCACCCCGCTGCAGAGAAATATTGTTCCTTACTGAAAGCTTTAAAAAAAAAAAATTACATAGGCCCTGATCCTGCAAGATCACTTCATGAGAGTGGATCCCTGTGCCTGCTGCACAGTCTCACTGAAATGATTGGGATCCACACAGGCACAAGGATCTGCAAGAGCAGGGCTGTAAGAGAAAAGTTATGCAAAGCTTCTACCCACAGAAACTCAAAAAACAATGATGATGACCATCCAAAAAGCTATTAATGAAGACCACAGCTGTGATTTGGCAGTGTGTTTCTGCCATAACCTACGAAGAGTCCTGTGGCACCTTATAGACTAACAGACGTATTGGAGCATAAGCTTTCGTGGGTGAATGCCCACTTCGTCGGATGTATTCACCCACAACAGCTCGTGCTCCAATACGTCTGTTAGTCTGTAAGGTGCCACAGGACTCTGCCGCTTTTACAGATCCAGACTAACACGGCTACCCCTCTGATACGTGATTCCATAACCTAGATTCTGGACAGCAGAGCCTGGCCCCTGAGCCCCAAGCAAGGCACCTCCCGCCTCAGCTCTTGCACCTTGGCTGAGAAGTTTTTCAGGTCAGGCTTGACCAAGCCCTGGCTGGGATCATAGAATCATAGAATATCAGAGTTGGAAGGGACCTCAGGAGGTCATCTACTCCAACCCCCTGCTCAAAGCAGGACCAATCCCCCATTTTTTCCCCAGATCCCTAAATGGCCCCCTCAAGGATTGAACTCACAACCCTGGGTTTAGCAGGCCAATGCTCAAACCACTGAGCTATCCCTCCCCCCCAAAGTGAGATTTTTTTTGTTTTCATGTGAGACAAGTCTGTCCCTAGGATTTAGTTGCGGATCGGTCCTGCTCTGAGCAGGGGGTTGGACGAGATGACCTCCTGAGGTCCCTTCCAACCCTGATACTCTGGTTCTATGAAATGGGGGGAGGCCGCTAGCGCTCGCGTGAAATGAACGGGGCGCGTGGATCAGAGCAATGAGAAGCAGCGAGGTTCCGATGCGGTGAGATGGCGACAGGGAGGGAATTCTACCACCCCCCCCGGCAGGACCAGAGCGGGGCGCAGGCTACCGGTTCGCCCCAGCAGAGATAGGGGGTCACTCTCCCCAGCACCCCTGCCCACAGCAGGACGGGGGCGGTTAATCTCTCAAGCGCCCTACTACCTGAACAGCCTCGCAGCGCGGCTTCCCGGCTAGGCCCAGAGTCTCCTAGTCGCCATGGTAACCCCAGGCGCCGGAGACAGAGAGAGCGCGAGAGCTCATCTTCCCGCGAGAACCTGTCAACTCCGGCACGCCTTCTCCGAGCGGCTGCCTGTTGCCAGGGCAACGCAGGGAGGCGGGCCGAGGCTTGCGTCATCCCTCTGGGGCCTGCTGCACGGGGGCCCTGCCTCCCGCCCCCCGCCCCGCTGATGCCATTTGCTGGTTGCTCAGCGGCCTCCGGGGAGGGCGGTGCTGGTCTCAGTGCCAGCGGACCGGTGTTACCTGTGGCACCAACGGGTCCCAGCAGAGGCCCAGAAGCGAGTGATCCACTGAGTCTGAACCACAGTTACGCCGCATGGACTCCGTGAATCTGGCTCTGAGTCACAGACGTGAAGCAAAACAGAACAAGGAGGACTTGTGGCACCTTCGAGACTAACACATTTACCTGAGCATAAGCTTCTGGGGGTTAAAACCCACTTCATCCGATGCGTGCGGTGGAAAATACGGTGGGAAGATATATATACGCCGAGAACATGAAAAAATGGGTGTTGCCATACCAACTAGAACAAGCCTAATAGTAATAATAGGTGAGTTGTTATCAGCGGGAGAAAAAAAACCTTTGGCAGTCATAATCAGGGTGGTCCATTTTCAACAGTTGACAAGGAGGTGTGAGTAACAGCAGGGGGGAAAATAAGCATGGGGAAATAGTTTTTCGTTGCGTAATGACCCATCCACTCCCAGTCTTTATTCAAGCCTAAGTTAATGGTGCCCAGTTTGCAAATGAATTCCAACTCAGCAGTCTCTCGTTGGAGTCTGTTTTTGAAGTTTTTGTTGTTGTAGTATTGCGACTTAGGTCTGTAATCGAGTAACCAGGGAGATTGAAGTGTTCTCCGACTGGTTTTTTAATGTTATAATTCTTGACGTCTGATTTGTGTCCATTTATTCTTTTACATAGAGACCGTGCGGTTTGGCCAGTGTACATGACAGAGGGGCATTGCTGGCACATGATGGCATATATCACATTGGTAGATGTGCAGGTGAACAAGCATCTGATAGTGTCAAGAATTATAACATTCAGATTCACACGGCTACCACTCTGATACGTGAAGCAATTTGGTAGAAGCTTGTACTGCTGCCACCTCTGTAAGTACTTGTGTGAATAGGAAGGAGTCTGCAGTTTTCAAGGCTGCCACGGCAGCAGCTTCCACCAGTATGAAATTCACTTATAAAAAGTTCTGCTTGTTGAGAAAAAAATGAGCAGATTTTTTTTGCCATTCACAGTCTGCATAAAACTTTTGCTAGACTAATAAATAATGACAGTAGTTACCTAGCACTTTACAGTGACTATTATTATTCCCATTTTGTTGTGGGAAAACTGAGGCGCAGTGAAAAATGTCAGAGCCAGGAGTAAAATTTAGAAGTATTTTAATTTATATTTTATTGAAAAATATCTATTCCCTCCCACTGCTAACTAAGGGGAGGCAGAAAACAGAAAAGTAAAGGAATGGGCAGAGAGAAAGGAGAAGGAAATGGGGCAGGGAGAGGAAAGAAGAGCGACATCTTGGTTTCCATTCACTAGGAATTAATCACAGGTTTCAAAAAATTAGACCAAATCTTTTCAAACTTGTCCGAGGTCCCTCTTCTCCAAAACATTATCTTTTTTTTGGTTCCAAGTCCACATATTACTGTGCCAAGCTTCTATCCCCAGAAGCAATTTGCTTTTCTATCTAAGCAATAAGCTGTTTGGCTGTGATGATTGATCTAGAAAACCAAACTTCCTGTGAGTTAGTGGCTACATGTCCAAAAATTACCTCCCAGTGGAGACAGAAGCAGCATTTTCTATTTTTGCTAATCTTTTTTCTTCTCTTTTGTTTGTGTTTATCTTGTTTTGTGTTTAAAGAAACTGGATCAGACATTAACAATAACAGCAGCTCTAGCCCCTCTGAACTAAGGTTTGCTCTTTTCTCCAAAAAATGGCAGTTATTATGATTATTAATATCATCTAAAAGACTATCAAAGAGAAGGTTTTCCTTATAAAAACCCCAGCTAAAGGGAAAGGGAAGAAGGGAAATTCGTTAAATGAAAGCTTTAATAAATGCATTACATTTTAAATGCTTCAACTGATTTCCCTTTTTACTGTATCTTTAATAAAAGATAATAACAATTTTTAATGGCATTGGTTGCCATGGGGCTAAACAGGCCAAGGGCTCTGTATTCAAAAACCCCAAACCATGTTCAACTGTTTAGTGCTTGTACAGTGACAGTGTCCTGTTAACACCCTTGGCCCTCTGGGCCCATTTATTCCTTTGAAATTAACTCACCACATCCAAGCCAATGGATAATGGGGCTGCTCAAAAGCCAGCACTCACTGGTAACCCATACAGGCTGGTTAACTGAGCAGCATTCGTTGGACAGGACTGGATCCACCAACACTGCCAGTGGATCTAATGCTGCAATAGAAGGGATCAGCTGCTAGGAAACACCCTTCTTTGGCTAGCTCCAATTTGCATCTAAAAATCTGTAAAGGCCACATCATATGCAGCTCTACAACTGTCCCTGACACATCCCCTGAAAATACTGCCCTGTGCCCAGAGTACTCCAGAAGGCAAAATAAATCATAGTCCAATGCTTTTTCAGCAACAACAATGGAAGCAGCTACCACCAGTTCTTCAACATTTTTAGGCAACTTGATTCAGATCATGCAGTCTGATATTATAGATATATCTGGACAATGTCCTGTTCTTTTAAAGAAAGAAACCTGCTTGATATAAACTGAATGCCAAGGGGAGGTGTTTACTCTCTGATTAGCAGGTGCCAGACCCCACACATCTACTAATGACTGCAGGGTTTGGAGCCAGGACTGTACAGTAAAAAGTTGGGGATAAAAAATTAAAAAATGGCTATAAAGCATTCCATTTCCTTTCTGCGATGCATGTGATTTCAGGGAACAATCCCTGAGGCAATTCTAAGGTAATCTCCATGAAATTTTCCATAGTAATTTAAACCTTCAAAAGGTGGGCAAGAGAAACATGGAGAGAGTATTCTGTCTTACTAAAGATTCTGGACCGTGCAGATTTGGATCACATAAATGATCAAAAATCAAAAGATTGAAACGTTTTAGGGGTAGGGGTTAGTTCTTAAACACAAATTGCTCTTTTTCTCCAGAGTGAACCCAGCTTCAGGAAAACCGGTTGGTTACTGACATTTCCCTGAAGAAAGGGTTATGAAATCTATAGTTTACAGAGGAAAGAAAGGGAGATATGGAATGTCTAGAAATCCTTACTCATGCAAGTAGTCCTAATGCAAGCTGTTCCACTGACTTGACTAGGGCTACTTACAAGGAATTGCACAATCAAGCTGGAGATTTAGACTGTCACTGCCATATAATTACATTCACAAATGGTGGGTTTCTGCCACATGCTAGACGAATGCAAAGAAAGCTACAAATCCAGCTCAGAGCCTGGGATTTTTGGGTATTAGATTTTCCCCAAAAATTATTTGTAAATATACAGACCAACTCAGACAATGGGGACAGCAAAATAAAAGTGCTTTTTACATCTGATAGAAAGCCAGTGCAGTATTTCATTTAATATTCTTATTGACAATGATCCATATTCCCCAAATAGATCAAAAAGTATGGGCCCTATCCTGCACCGACTGAACTTCCATTGTCTTTAGTGGGTCAGGATTGAGTCCTATATTTAATATATACATAAATGTGTGCAGGTAAAATGCAGAGGAACAAATTCTCTCCCACATTACACTGGTGTGACTTTACTGAGGTTAATATGCAGGACTGCATTCCACACACCCCCAGCCCTCTGCCCTGACCCCTGACCCCCCACACACACCCCGAGCCCTCCACCTGGACCCTGCACCCCCTCACACACACACCCAGCCCTCTGCCCTGACCCATGCACCCCCCTCACAGACCCCCAGCCCTCTGCCCTGATCCCTAATCCCTCCACACACCCCCAGCCCTCTATCCGGACCCTGCACCCCCCCCACACCCCCCCCAGCCCTCTGCCCTGACCCCTGCACCCCCTCACACCCCCCCAGCCCTCTGCCCTGACCCCTGCACCCCCCTAACACACCCCCAGACCTCTGCCCTGCCCCTGCCTCCCCAACCCTCTGCCCTGACCCTGCTCCCCCACACACACCCAGCCCTCTACCTTGACCCTACACCCCCTCACACACTCCCAGCCCTCTGCTCTGACCCTGACCCCCCCACACACCCCCAGCCCTCTACCTGGACCCTGCACCCCCCTCACACACCCCCAGCCCTCTACCCGGACCCTGCACCCCCCTCACACACACCCAGCCCTCTACCCGGACCCTGCACCCCCCCCACCCCCCCCCAGCCCTCTGCCCTGACCTTGCCCCCCCCACACCCCCAGCCCTCTACCTTGACCCTGCACCCCCCCACACACCCCCCCAGCCCTCTGCCCTGACCCTGCACCCCCCCACACACACACCCAGCCCTCTGCCCTGACCCCTGCACCCCCTCACACCCCCCCAGCCCTCTGCCCTGACCCCTGCACCCCCTCACACACCTCTAGCCCTCTGCCTTGATCCCTGCACCCCCCCACACCCAGCCCTCTGCCCTGACCCCTGCACTCCCTCACACCCCCCCAGCCCTCTGCCCTGACCCTGCACCCACCTCACGCACTTCTAGCCCTCTGCCCTGACCCTGCACCCCCCAGCCCTCTGCCCGGACCCTGCACCCCCTCACACACCCCCAGCCCTCTGCCCTGACCCCTGCACCCCCTCACACCCCCCCAGCCCTCTGCCCTGACCCCTGCACCCCCTCACACACCTCTAGCCCTCTGCCTTGATCCCTGCACCCCCCCACACCCAGCCCTCTGCCCTGACCCCTGCACTCCCTCACACCCCCCCAGCCCTCTGCCCTGACCCTGCACCCACCTCACGCACTTCTAGCCCTCTGCCCTGACCCTGCACCCCCCAGCCCTCTGCCCGGACCCTGCATCCCCCTCACACACCCCCCAGCCCTCTGCCCTGACCCCTGCACCCCCTCACACACCCCCGGCTCTCTGCCCTGACCCTTGCACCCCCCTCACACACTCCCAGCCCTCTGCCCTGACTCCTGCACCCCCCCCACATACCCAGACCCTCCCACCCCATGCCCTGACTCTTGCACCCCCCACATACCCATTCCCACCCTGAGCATCAAACAGGAGCTCCTGCACACACACACCCCGACATTCCCACCTCCACCCCTCACACCAAATGGGAGCAGCCCAGATAAGTGCTCCACACCCAAACCTCCTGCCCGAACCCTGAGCCCCCTCCCTCATTCTAGCTCCTGGCCAGACCCTGAACCCCAAGTCCCAGCCTGCTCCTTCACCCACAGCCCTGTTCTCAGCGCACTCCCACCCTCATCTCAGTGTAGAGAGAGGAAGAGAATGGCTAGAACCAGGGAGAAGGTAGGTACCCACTCTATGTGGACAGGGCCAGGACTCCAGACCGACAGCGGGCTGAGCGGGGCCAGCAGCCGGGACCCTGGCTGGCAGGAGACGGCGGACAGAATGGCAGCTGAGCGGCAGCACGCTGAGCAGCTCAGCCCACTGCCGGTCTGGGGTCCCGGCCACCGGCCCCGCTCAGCCCACTGCCGGTTTGGGGTTCTGGCTGCCGGCCCCTTGCTAGCGGGGTCCCGGCTGCAGGCCCCGCTCAGTCCACTGCCGGTCTGGGGTTCTGGCTGCTGGCCCTTTGCCAGCCGGGGTCCCGGCCGCAGGCCCTGCTCAGCCCACTGCTGGTCTGGGGTTCTGGCTGCCTGCCCCTTGCCAGCTGGAGTCCCGGCCGCAGGCCCCGCTCAGCCCACTGCCGGTCTGGGGTTCTGGCTGCCTGCCTGCCCCTTGCCAGCCGGGGTCCCGGCCGCAGGCCCCGCTCAGCCCGCTGCCAGCCTAGGTGAATGGAACCCCAGGCCAGCAATGGGCTGAGTGGGGCGGTGGCCTAAGATCAGCATTTTAATTTAATTTTAAATGAAGCTTCTTAAACATTTTGAAAACCTTGTTTACATACAACAATAGTTTAGTTATATAATATATAGACTTATAGAGAGAGACCTTCTAAAAAACTTTAAAATGTATGACTGGCTTGTGAAACCTTAAATTAGAGGGAATAAATGAAGACTTGGCTCACCACTTCTGAAAGGTTGCCGACCCCTGGCCTAGAGCCACCCTGACTGTGGAAGGCAAAGCGAGGGGAGCGAGGGTATACTACTAGGTGAGCCTTATGGCTGCTTACAGCATTCATCCCCTCAGGAGCTACCTGGCTGGGGACCTGGGTAAATGCCCTAGTTTGCAGACCCTGCTTCTTTTGGACCTTACGTGCCAGCAGCTGTGGTGGTCAGTGTGCCCTCCTGGTGCTCCCTCAAGCCCTCGGGGGGGAATCTGGCTCAGATGCTGCTGGGATGTGACACTAATGGCTCCTTTCCACCAAAGCACTTGCACAAACCAGGACAGGATCTGCTGTACTGATTTTAAATGACTGTATCACAGGGGTTGGCAACCTTTTAGAAGTGGTGTGCCGAGTCTTCATTTATTCACTTTAATTTAAGGTTTTGCGGGTCCGGCAGACAGCAGCATGCCATTAAAAATTGGCTCGCATGCCATGTTTGGCATGCGTGCCATAGGTTGCTGACCCCTGCTGTATCGTATGCCTCAGGGAGCCACTTTCAGTCATTGTCCGCACTAGAACATTGTCCTAACTACGTGGTGCCCCTAATGTGCCTGCACCATACCATGCATTCACCCACCAAATTGCTTCCAGGAGCCCATAGGTGATCATGCCCTTTGGAGCAAACCTGCTCTGAGCAAGGCACCCTCTCTCACAGGCACAGTGCCAACGTGGGCAGTGCTAGGAAATTTTTTTCCATCTCTAGAGATGACACTTTGAGTTAAAGGGATACTATCAGATGACATTTTATTCCTCGAGTAAGCCATCTAGATTCAATGCCTCATACATGAGCAGCTCAAACTATAATTGAGAGGGAGCGAGGGAGGACTGTTGGTTACTTCTAAAATGATGTATTGGTGCCTAGATGCCATGGTGATGGACACCTTAGAAATGCAGACGAGCTTTTGCACTGACCTTTGCCCACATCTCATTTGATGGGTTTGCAAGTTTTAGTTATTTTTTTCACATGTACCCAGAAGCTGCTATGGAGGACAGTGGAATAACCAAAAGATCAGATGTTAAAGAACATTTTCTTATATTAAAACTTATGTAAATGCTCAATTAAACACTTGGAAGACATTATGAGAGATCTAGCACACCCCTCCCTCCCTCCTTCCCCTTTAATTATCATCCTCCATCCCCTATTTAGAGTCAATGAAAATTGGCCGATGAATTCATGATCTCCCCTCCTTTGCCATCCTCTGATTAGAGCCCAATATGGTATCCTGGGAACATCCCTGCCACATGCCCAGTCTCACTCTTGGAACAAAACAACAGATTGGCCCCCAAGAATCCATCCCAGGTTTTTGAAGTGAGTCCCATGTACAGTGGGATTGGACTCTGGCAGTTTAATGAATGCTGTGTAGATGTCTATGCAGCACAGACCGCAATAAAGCTCATAGTGATCTATGTTACTATCAAATCACAGGCACTCAGTTTAAGGAGCTCCCACTAACTGGAAACACCCCCCTACCCCGGTTTCTCAGAGCATGCTGTTTGTAGTGTATGCAGGGAACAATATTGTACCTAGACCACATATGCTCAAGGAGCAGTAGGGGGATCTACACATGGACTACCTCCAGATTGTTTAGGGGCAGTGGTTGCGTAGCCTATGGGGCTAGCCTGCTAGATTATATGTTTTTCTTTATTGGTTTGATGATATTGTTTTATGTTTTTGTACTGAGTAATTTCAGTAAACATTATTTCATTATATTTGGCTGTAATGCAAAGAATCTACAGGCCTGTACCCTCTATGATTAGATAGAGCAAGTTACCAGAAGTATCTATAACCTTTGGCATAGAGAAATGTCCTACCTGTTACCCGTTTTAACTTGGGGGAACTGAATGTGTTTACCAGAATTCTGGAACACACCGATAACCTCCAGGTACACTGCAAGAACATGGAAGTAACAGCTCAGGCCAAAGGTTACGGTTTTGAGAATATTGTAACAAATAGTGTAAGAGTACCCTGAGATTTATCTGGGTGAGGAAATACGATTTGGGGATGGAAGGCTGGGCAATGATGTGAATATTCAGGATAGTGCCAGGGCAAGCCCCCATGTGGGGGTTAGATCATTTTCCTTCTCTTTGGCCTAAGGCATCTTTTGTTTTGGGTTTCAACTCACCTTTTGCAATATAGCTCAGCTACTTAACACCTGACCCTGATCTCCACCATCTCAGGCTTGAGGAACCTGGACCACTGAATTTATCAGGCATGCCAGAGATGAGGCTGGTCCTTTGTCTCCCACTCCCAGGTCCCCAAGGAAGGATGTGTGTATGCTAGCTTAAGTAGCTTGGTAACAGGATGACACCACAAGAGTCTACAGAACTGTACTAGTGCTTTGTGGCTGGATGGTTTGGAGTGTTGATAATTCCTTTATTTTAATAAAAATCTCTAGAGCCTGGCTTTGTCCTCAGTGTGAATGTCTTTTGCCACACATCCCAAGGAGCTGGACAAAGTACTGAACTCTCCACGTTCTCTAATTCTGTAACCTGATTTCAGGACAAGAACCTAAGTATTTTCCGGTCAGATTATTTGCAAGCCTATAATAAATCAGCCCATAAAGATCAGGTTAACAGGACGCCCCCCCCCAAACTTGGCAATTTGAATGATCATGGAAGTTCCACTCCTGTTGTTTACAGAAAATAGATTTGCGCTGGTACAACAGAAAACAGAACTCTGTCTCTGCATTGCCATATGGAAACCCTGTGCTCCAGCTCTGGTGTCTGTGGCCAGAGAGTGGCTACCAGGGAGCATGTTGCGGTGCTCTTTAAGAGCATGGCGCTACACACAGCTCTTTCCTTCCTTGCCATTTAGTTCACACTTTGTAAGAGCCCCTTTTGGCACTGAAGGGCGGAATCAAAAATGAACTTCACCCTGAGCTCAAAACTGGAAATAGGGGAAGGGGGTGTGCGTGGAGACCTGCAGCTGATGAATAAAGTTAGAAAGACCGGGTTGGGTGTGTAAGGCATCATCTTTGCATATGTGCAATGTGCCTCAGCTGGCAGGGGGCCAGGCACCATCATCAAAATTGGTCTGCTGGTTGGATCATTAGCTTCTCCAGGCTGCGAACTGATGGGGAGCGTGAAGTGAACGCTGATCCATGCCCCCCATGGAAGGCATTAAGGGGGCCGAGCCAAACCTCAAAAGCCTGTATCAGATTCTATGCAATTTTAGATGCGCTAACATGCTACAGACGAAGTGATAATGAACGAGAGATGCCACGGATTTTCCCCCACAGGGATAAACCGTTGCAATCTGAGAGAAATGAGAGCTAGTCAGCGGATACCTGGAATACAAACATTCCATTTTGGGCATCATGAAGTTAGAAGAAGTAGGGCCCGCATCTTCCAAACTTAACATTAAGCAGCCAAGTAAACCAAACCCAGGCCCAACACTCAGCACCCCTGAAAAAATCAGGCCACATCCATAGGTGCCTAAATATGCGTTTGGGTGGCTACAGGATAAATGGCACCAGGCGCAGGTATCAGAGCAGTTTTGTAAAACAGTTTATTAAGAGATCCCACAACAAGCTCCATGAACACAGGCTGAGTGTCCATTTCCAGGCCACCAACACTGGAAGCCCTAGTCTCATTTCACACCAGCTTTCTCCAAGTCCTCTGGCAGGATACGACCCTTCTTCCGGGCCTTGTCCTTCCTGTGCTCCACCTTGGCCACCTTCTTCTTCTGGATGTTCTTACGCCGCTTGTCCTGCCGCTGCTGCATCTTCTCTACCACGTGCTCCGTCCTCTTCTCCCACTGCTTCTGGCGCTGGGCCTTGCGCTTCTCCTTGCGCTTCAGGGCAGCCTTCAGACGCTCCTCGTCATCGCGGATCTTGACGCCTTCTGCCTTGTAAAGGACGTTGGTCCATTTCATCTTATTTTCCAGCTCCATGGCTTTCTTTTGGTCCTTGTCCTTCAGCTCCTCCAGTTTGCTCTTCCGGGCTTCCAGCCTGCTCAGCAGCTGCTTGTAGTTCTTGCCTGTCAGAGGAGTGAGGTTTCCCTTCACTCTCTTCCTCTTCTCTCTCTTCTTCTCTGTCTTGCTCAGCTCCTCCTCCTCACAGACTTTGACCTGGTTGAAGATGATCCCAACCTTGTTCTCCTCCTTTGCTTGCTGCGGCTCCACAGCTGCAGCTGCCTCCTGGGCTCCCTTCTTCTCCATTTTCTCCTTCATCTTCCGCTCCTTTCTCCGGCGCCTCTTTCTCTCCTTCTCATACTTCCTTCGGCGCCTCTTCTCCAGCACAGCTGGTGATAGCTCTTTAGTGCCACCCTAAAGGACAGGCCAGAAGAGAAAGAGAGGCTGTAAAGGGGTTGTACAGAATTTAGATATTACAGCAGAGATGACCACAACTCCCTTGATTTACATTTCTCAAACACCTTAAACATTTACCATCTATCACAGGACAATCCAAGTTATGGGGCTGACTTTCAGAGGTGCTGGGTGCCCAGAACTCCCAACTCCAGCTGTGCATCCCAAATCTTGCTAGATCTCAGCCTTCCGGGACTCTCCTAACCTCCATCCTTCACACATTTGTGAATGAGCTTCTCCCTTACTGTCCCTGACTTCAGACTATGTGGAGTCCACAGACCTTGGGGTTTCCTTAGCTCTTGATTCTGGAGCAGTTTCACCTCTCATGAGATTCCCACCACAGTGCCCTTCCTCTGGTCGGGTAGATGTTCTCCAAGACTGGCGTGTATGAACTGGCTGTCAAAGAGGTCTATCTAGTTTTCCTAGTCACTCTGGGCCATACACTACCTTCAACTCATGCACAGAACCCTGAGTGACATCAATAGGAGTGTCCCCCAGGAGACAGCCCCAAACACATCATCTTCAATGAGAATGAATTCCCTTCACAGGTCACTTAGCAAGCTCTGGATATTGCAGGGTGGCCACTCAGTCCCAGTCTCCCAGCAACAAGCTGCACTGCAGGGGGGAGAAAAAAGTGACCAACAAACCTATCCAATGTGTGGCTAACGCCCTTACCTGACCAGAGACTTCTTGCATTTTCTCATGTAACCTCTGACGCAAGATATTCACAGCAGAAAACGAACCGGGATCACTTTTTCCACCTGGTAAAAAGAGTGGGAGAATGAAGTAATTCACTTAGAATAAGGCACTAGTCACACTGGAAAGATCTTTGACAGTTTCCAGTGGGACACAGGAAGGAAATGCAAGACGCACTTTCCTTAGAAAGGAACATTTCTTTAGAATTTCCTCCCCTCCATCCCTAACACTATTCAAGGTGGTTGAGCCCAGAAGAATGTTTTAGCACCATCCAGCAGCTGGTCAGTTTCTCTCTCATGCCTTTAGTGCAGCTCTGAGCTATCACACTTGCAAACACTAAGGGGGAATGTCTAAATCCAGACAAAAGCCTTTTCACTGAAGACTGAAAGGGGGGGAGAATTACAAAGACTCTCCTCTCTATTCATATGAAACACACCTTTTCAAACACAGGCCTGCTTTATGCCTAAAAATTTGATTGACCTAGCTACACTGCTCAGGGCTGTGAAAAACTTTATATTAACCCTCACTATAGATACAGCTAGGTCAACAGAAGAATTCTGCCCTTGATCTAGGCACCACCTCTCGGACAGGTTGATTAACTACATCATCTACACTACAGCTTCACAGTGGCATAGTTGCGGCACCATAGCTGTGCAGCTGTAGTGCAGACATACCCCAACTCCTCAATACATTAGGGTGGCATTTCCAACTGTGGTTCAGGAAGTTGCCTCTTTAACATTGGTGAAGCAGCTGCAGAGTGACCTAGGGAGATCAGAGCTGCTTACAGCTCTTGCTGCTTGGGGAGATTCCAGGGTGCCTGTAAAGGAGAAGTCATACTCCCAGGCAGTGGAAACAAAGAACCAAGCAGCCATAGCGATCAAATTAGAGTGAGTTTATTTTCAGCCTCTCTCCTTAGCAATGTGTGAAAAATTACTTTTTCAGGTGACCAAGCACTCTAGTTGCTGCAGAGTAAGTGGGGACTGGCAGGGGTGTCGGCCACGTGACAATTGCTAGTTGACGAAGCGATCCACAATATGAAGAGATTGAGAAGCGGTGATTTAAGGGATTTATGTTTCCAGAAAACCCCCTACTAACCACCTTGTGAAGCTGGGTCTCACATGTGCACGTGCGCACACACAATCTTCACTTCTATAAGAACATTTAATGAGAAAAATATTGTATATTCTGCTGAAGGATTTCTAAGGGTTTTGCAGACTAAATATATTCAGTGTACCAGGGAAAGGCAACTATACTACATGCTACAAAGGACTGCAGAAAAGGAAAATTTAAGCTAAATATCTGCTCCACGCAGAAAGAATTTTATGAGTTTTTTTTTTCCCTTAAAAGATCTCTTCCAGAAGATCCCCAAACACAGAACTCAAAATGACATAGCTGCAAAGAACAAGGGCTGAGTTCTACCCTATTAAGATCAAAACCATGGCTCCAGGGCAGTGGTGGCCAACCTGTGGCTCCAGAGCCGCATGCGGCTCTTCAGAAGTTAATATGCGGCTCCTTGTCTAGGCACCGACTCCAGGGCTGGAGCTACAGGCGCCAACATTTCAATGTGCCGGGGGGTGCTCCCGGCTCAACCCCTGGCTCTGCCACAGGCCCAGCCCCCACTCCACCCCTTTCCACCCGGTCCCCTCGCTCCTCCCCCCATCCAGCATGCCACAAAACAGCTGATCAGGGAGGGAGGGGGAGGCGCTGATCAGTGGGGCTGCTGACGTATTACTGTGACTCTTTGTCAATGTACATTGGTATATTCTGGCTCCTTCTCAGACTCAGGATGGCCACCCCTGCTGCAAGGAATCTAGTTATTCCCCAGTAGTGGTTCAGTCCATTAAACCAACCTGCTGTACAACACATGATCCATATTTCATTTCTCCCAACTGGGACAATGAAAAATCAGTTAATCAGTTTCCATTTTGTCTAGAGCCCTACAGGTGCTGGGACAGTTAGGCGGCAAGCCCTACAATTGAGTGTTTATTAGTTTAAGAACAACGGTTTGTGTTGGAATTTAGATTTTTAAATATTCATGGAAATATTTGTCAATTTTAGGATTTACAAAAAGCTTCAACAAAATTAGATTAGATCTGAACCAACAGAGTCTCTTTTTTCCCCCCTGCAGTTACAGACAACTCTCCTTTGCACATCTCCAGTAAGTGTACCCAGCTGCAACATTACAACTTGCTTGTCTTGAACCTCAGTTTCAGAGCCAGTTTGCAGTCTGATCTTAGCAAAGGACAAACTCAGTACTTGTGCTTGGAGACTCTGAACAGTCTTCCCAGTCCCAGTTTGTTGGCATGGGGAAGGAAGAAAGACATGGCTTGGCTCAGACATATTTAGCCTGTGAATCCGCCATTTGAGCCCTCTCACCTGTGGTTCCGTTCTCAGTTTTGCTCACTGCTGTTCCAGTTGGAGTGGATCTGCTCTCATTGGGTGCTGTCAGTTTGGCTGGAGTAGATGTGTTAAGATTAGGTACTGCCTGCTTAGCTGGAGAAGATTTGCTGGTACTGGGTGCTGCCTGCTTAGCTGGAGGGGAATTTGCCTTCTCAGTTTGCTTTCTGGGTTTCTTTCTCTTCTTTTTCTTCGGCTCGCTGCTAGCATCTCCAGACCCAGCTCGCTTGGAAGCTGAAAGGCACAGGAAAGGTTTAGAAAGTAATAGGACAGCTATTTCTTCACTGTCCCCCTCACCAACCACATATTACTGAAAATTAGGCACCCAGCAACATTCTGCATCTAATTTTAATGCAGACATAAACCTCTCTTTAGTTATGGGATTTAGATTTTATCTATGTTAAAATGACAGACATTAGGAGAACCCAGCTACAGCCCAGTTGTATCCTACATCCCTGGTCCAGCAACTATTTAAATGTGTATAATTTTATGCACATAAACAGCTGCATAGCAGTCAAGGGAGCTAATCATGTGAGTAACTGTATTAAGATGATATTAAAATAAAACAGTACAGAGTTTAAGCATAGAAGTTTCTGGTTATCAGGGAATAAGGTGCAGATTATCAAGGAGTGCAAAATTCGGTTTAGGATCAGGTGGCGTAAGGAATACATAATCTGTAATATCCCCGATTGGGGTAAAAGGTTAACGGGTCAAAGTACAGACATTGAGATATGGGGATATGTTGTTCATATAATGGCGATGTTCAGGTGTGGAGTATAATGAGTAGATACACATGTGCTTAAATGTTTGCAGGATCAGGGCCCACATTATAGTATGGTTTGATTTTTACCTACCAAGTCTTACACACCAGATCAAACGGCCTAATAACCCTACTAAGAAAACCATGCTACAAGACAGGGTTTCTAGAGATCAGAAATTAGCATCAAGAAATGGAGTCTCATTGCACAGGGCAAATAGAAATAATACCAAACGTTCTTTTCCGTGGCTCCTGGACCTGCTGCACACAAATTTTCTTAGCTAAACTCTGCAGGTATGAGTCTTTGGTGGCCAGACTAGCCATGTCTAATCCAGGTCACCCAGCAACAGCAATAAAATACAGGAGAATCTACACAGTAGTGCCCCAGAACTAAGAGCAGCTCAATTCAAGCGATGATGCGCTCCACACACGTGTCCTTCCTTGGAGCAGGGCCACCAGCACCGAATGAAGTCCAGAGGGCTGCAACATCCATCTCCTTGCCCTAGATGTTGAAAAAAAAAGCTGGTTAATGAGAGAATGACAAGGGGCGTTGTTACATTTCTCTTTTTGCATTAAATAACGTAGACTTGGGTAGCAACTTTATAACTGCACGGGGCAACACAGAAGAGGAGGGAGGGAGGGAGAACTGGGGGAGAGAGCTGCAGGAGAAAGGGGGGACGGCGGGGAGGAAGGGAGGGGCAATAGAGGGGGCTACAGGGGTGGGGTGCAGACAGTAGAAGGGGACACGGGGAGTGGGCGGGGGTCGGGACAGTAGAGGGGGCTACGGGGGTGGGCGGGGGTCAGCGGGGAGGGAGGGGGCACAGGGGGAAGGGTGATGGGGGAAGGGGGTTCCTGGGGGAGGGGGCAATGGGGGGCACAGGGGGAGGGGTGATGGGGGAAGGGGGTTCCTGGGGGAGGGGGCAATGGGGGACACAGGGGGAGAGGGCAATGGGGGCGGGAGGGTCCTAGGCGCCCCCTGACCGTGGAGGGACCCCAGCAGCCTCACCCGCGCGCCACCTCCGCCTGCCAGCCGAGCCAGGGCCCCACATGGCCGGGCAGGCAGCGCTAGCCGAACGCAGAGCGCACCCTCGCTTCCCATTGGCGGAGGCGGCGAGGGGCGGGGCCCGCGGGGGAAGCCGGGCTCGGGGTGGGGCCGCCTGGCCTGCCCCGGGGTCCTGCGGCGCGCGCTCTGTTGTATCGCCGCAGCGTGGGGGGGGGGTTGCAGGCCGCTGGGCCAGGCTGTGCCTACAGCCGGTCGCACGCAGCTCCCCAGCGATCCCCCGCCCCCGCCTCCGCCTTGCTCCCTCGGCACTGCCGTGCCCGCCTTAAAGCTGAATTTGTAAACCCCTCTGCCGGCTCCCTTCTGTTGCAGCTGCGTCCAAATTAAACCAGTTCTGCGCGTGTGTGTGTGAGAGGGAGAGACTCTTTGTACGTGTCCCAGAGATTTCTCTGTCCCCTTGTCTACAAACTGCCACTCGCTGGCGTAGCTCCTCCGGTGCCGACAGTATGCCAGAATAAAGCCACTTTTATCCCATCATCATTATTCTGCTTGGTGAGTGAATTATTCCCGAATAAAGTAATTTTTATTCCAGACTTGTGTCCACACCAGGAGCTCCTGCTTTATTTCTGGCTTCAGAGGAGCAGCCGTGTTGGTCTGTGTCCGCAAAAAGAAAAGGAGGACTTGTGGCGCCTTAGAGGCTAACTAACTTACAAGTTCATTGCCCAGCTACCAAAATTCAGCCACTTCTAGGATGGAACAGCTGACGCTGAACAGTTTACAACACAACATAGCTGTTAGGTAAGGCGAACAGACGTCCCAGTGTTATCGGGACCATCCCAATAGTAGGAACTTTGTCTTATATACGCAATTATATCGGTCCCCTGAAAAAAAGGTGTCCCGATTTTTCACATTGGCTATCTGGTCATCCTTCAGTTAGGCCAGGCAGTGAATTGAAACCACACAAGGAATTTTAGGGAGGCAGGATGCAATTATGCAAATGTAAATTGACTAAGATAGGTGGGGATTGTGGAAACAACCTTGCCCTTAATCTTGTTTAAACTGCCCTGGGTGTTATTTATTCTGAAATATTTTAAACAGAACACACACATCCTGATTTTAATGTACTTAACACAATACCGACAACCTGAAATGTACAAAAATCATGAGATTTTAAAAAATAATATACTTCAGGTGTTTTGTAGTTGCTTTTGTGTTTCTGAGTCTTTAGGGTTGACTGAACGGGATCACGTTTTCACAGTAGAAACTTTTTCTTTTTAGTGGAAGCTCAGATGCTCATAAAATCACATGACTCCAGGAACTTGGGCTTTGAGAAAAAAAACACCAACTATCATGGAACCTGTGCTAAAATCATGAGAGTTAGCAACAATAAATAAGCATAGAGCAAATATGTAACTAATATTAACTCTTTGTACAATGCGGCAGTAGAGAATCCTGCTGTATCCGTCCAGGAAGTGCACCTGTAGTTTACAGATGACCTAATGCATTGTGTACAAGATAACATACCATGTTTATCTTTTATTAATAAAGTACTGTAAACACTGCAGTGGGCACAGTTGATTAATCACTGTGCAAGAGTATTTCTATATGGTTTTGAGTCCCCAAGCTGTAAGTCCTGCTCCTCTAGTCCACATATTCACACTCAACCCAGGTTAACGTTCGTGGAACATTAGCTTGAGTAAGGATTGCAAAATTGCATCCCTAACAGTATTTTTCCTTGTGACGAAGGGAGAGCGGAAAGGACTTTCTGGTAAGGACTTGTTAGGGTAGCACTCGCAATGCAGCTTTACTGGTCTTTAGAAGTAAAATAAAAATCGTGTTAGAATAGAAGTTACTCTCCCAGTTAGCAAAGACCACAGTAGCCTTATTTGACATTTTAGTTGGATTCATGGCACTAAAGCAGTGTTCATATTAAGAGCACTACATGAGGTTGGTACAGGGAATCCTCCCCAGGAATTATTTTGGACAGTGATCTTTTCGGTTGGGATTTTTAGTGGGGCCTCAGTGGGTTAGGATTCATAGGTGCCTTTCAGTGGGAGCAGGGTGCCTAACTCTTCTTGGAAATCTCACCCTTAGTTTTTCATAGCAAGATGTGAGGTGCGTGAAGTGTCCGTAGGGTCTATCTGAGAGGTGACAAATTAGATGCTAATGTTCTGCATGTTGCCAGGCTTTCGCAACAAAGATTTTACACCTGTGACCCCGAGATGTAACATCCAGACTGAGTCAAAGCACTGGCCTGTGATGTAGGTGAGAAAGCATAGCAACGTTTGAGAAAGCCCCTAGGCAGCTCCCCAGACAAGCCCCATGGACCTCCTGTTTCACCTTGTACGTTTCAGCTCAGCAATAATCAACTCTTCTACATAGCCCAACTTCAGTATCAGCAGGAAGAGGAGCTGGAGTGGTTCATATTTGCTTTGAACATTTTGGGAAATGCTCTTCCCACTACATACACACACAAGATGCTCACGTCATCCGCCCCTTGCAGCTGAAAACACACACTTTAAAAATTATACAAAACAAAGTTAGTTTTATTCAGCCATCTACTTACAAAACAAATGGAGTGGGGGGAAAAACAACCCCACAGAGACGTGTGAAGCTACAGTAGAATACTGACCAGGGACTTAATTGCATTCTGGGTACACCAGTAGTTCAACAATGATTGGACATTGATCTAATGGTTACATCCCATTTCAAATACTTTCTTTCAATTATACAAGTAGAATTAGCTTAAATGACTGAAAGGAGGAAGCAGTTTGCAGTGGTCTCAGGCTATGAGAGAACACCCACTTGGGAGCCAGAGAGTCCTTAATTCTAATCCTGGCGCTGACACTGCCTCCAACTATAGCCTTGGGCAAGTCACTGCACTGCTGCCTCAGTTTCCCTTGCACTTCAATGGGAATAGTATTTATGTCTGTGGCAGCGGTGTTCTGGGGAGTCCAGGTAGTTTTAGCTCTCCCATCTCAGTAGTTTCTGAGCACAAGGATTCAAGTTTGCAGAGCACCTTGAGGGTGAAGAGTGTTATATACAAGTACTGAGGAGGTTATTATTCTTGTAAACTACAGCAGAAGTCATTTTAGTGCCACCCCAGAAGAGGAAGAGGCTGAGAATACTGATATAGGAAGCACCCCAATGTTGGTTAACTTGAGTCTTAGGAAGAAATAAATACTAAAAAAACCCACCCCAAACCTTGACCCAAATTTCCTATTCAGAACCAGAATACACTAGATTCCTGCACAGCGCAACAACATGTTCCCAACCCGGGATTCACATGGAAACAAACTCCATGCTCCTAATGGTCTCTACATGTAGCCATCATGTGGTAACATCAGACAAATCCTAGCTCAAAGTTGCTACCGCAGTCAATTTCCTGTTGGCCTATTACTTCTACCATACCCCTATGGGAACACTTTCACGGGCGCGGCTCAAGAGGTGAAGAAGACACTGCTGATATCCAGTGAACGGCAGCAGCTGACCTGCAAACACAGCTACAGTATGCTATTCCAGCAGTGGGAGAAAGTTGGCCCAATTCAGCAGCTGGGAAGACTCCAGCAGCTCAGCACCACTGGTTTGAGTGTGCTCAGCGGGCACGGCATCCTCTTCAGGAGTGCTCCATTGGACCTGCCCCGTGCCCGTTCACGTGAGGGTGCGATGGGGTTGAGCTCTGAGGGGCTGTAGTGCTCTGCTCTGCCGTGGCAGCTGCCAGAGGCATGGAGAGGCCTTCGGGGGAAAGCACGGCAGGGTCTTCTCTCCAGTAGGCTTCGCACAGAGGAAGATCATTGGTGTCACATAGACTGTAGCTTTCCAGAACAAGCCACCCCAGTAAGGAGAGACAGGAGGTGCAATCAGAGAGCGGAGGGGGGGAAAAAAAGAGGCGGGGAGAGAAAGCAAGACAGAAGCAAAGTGTTAAGAAAATGGCAAAAGCATCCGTGGACATAATAACAATGAGGAGTCCGGTGACGCCTTAAAGACTAACATATTCATTTGGGCATAAGCTTTCGTGGTTAAAAATCCCCACTTCTTCAGATGAATTTTCTACCCACGAAAGCTTATGCCCAAATAAATCTGTTAGTCTTTAAGGTGCCATCGGACTCCTCGTTGTTTTTGTGGATACAGACTAAAACGGCTACCCCCTGATACATGGACATCATGTTTGTGGATCATAATTTTATCACGAGTCTCATGACACTGATGTTCCCTAACAGGACTCAGGCTGGTGTGTGATCTCACTGCCCTGGGAAGGGTCAGGAGTCCTTTCATTGAAGCCAGTGGGGTTACTCCAGTCTGAAACTGGCGTGTGCTCCCACTCTAATTCCCATTCAAGTCAAAGGAAAGACACCTGAGGCAAAATCCCAGCCTCCTTAAAGTCAATGGCAAAACTCCCATTCACGTAAGCAGGGCCAGGGTTTCATCCCTAACAATTTCACTGAGAGTTGGATCAGGAACCAACCAAGAGGAGAATCAGACCCTTCGGCCCTAATTTCATTAGTGATTTTGGGTGCCCAACTTAAGACATCTGATCCTGAGTTTTTAGAAAAGCAGAGTGTGCTCACAACTCCAGGTGCTTGGAGCTGTGAATACTCTACACCTCTCAAACCCAGGTCTAAAAGTTTTTAAAAGTTTGGGCTGTAAGTGTTTAGAATCAGGGTTATTCTTGATCTACCATGGGGCAAAAAACAAACAACCTCCCCCCACCCCACCAAAAAATGTACTTTAAGTTCTTTCAAGGAGCATTACTAGATTGTCACTGAATTGTTTGAAGGTCTGTATTTGTAAGATCATCACTCCATTCTTTTTGTTAAGAACCAAAAAACCCCAAAGTCTCTACCCCCTTCTCCCCTACTCTAGTGTTATGACTAATAGCTACAAAAGTTATGTGCTAAGAAAAGGACAATTGAGTCTCATGCTGTAGGATCACTGCAGGGGTCAGGAAACCTCCCCTCCCCCATCTCCAGCATTACAAGATTGGCAAAGATTTATGGGAGATTTATGCCTTCTCCTGCAGCATCTTTGGCCAGACTTTCAAAGGTGTTGATCACCTGCAGCTCCCATTAACTTCAACAGGAATTGTGTGTGCTTAGCTCCTCTGAAAAAGCAGGCGACAGTGGTTGACCACTGCAGGGTATAAGATTAGGTGGACCAGTAAGGTGAACAGTTATGGCAAATCCTGTGTTCCTAAGTCAGTGGCTATCTCTTGTCCCTTTGTTGCCCTAGCTCCTACTCTGAAGTTTGAGGCGGATGCACAGTGGCAGGGCTATAAACCAAAATAAAAATAGAGGAAAAAATGCTGAAAGAGAGGAAGGAGCTGCCCATGCAAGAGACACCCAGAGACCGAAGTGAGTGCTGGAACAGGAAGTAGCTTGTGTTCAAAATAAATAAAACAGAACCAAGAAAACCACTGGACCCCTTGGGTTTGTTTTACCATTAATAGACTCAAATAGAGATTTTTGGGAAATATTTTAAGAGCAAAATATATATATATGAGACTAAACACTCTGAACTGAAGAGATGTGTCTAACAGGTTGAACTCCAAACCCACCCTCCAGTCATCAAGCCATGCTCTCAAAGAGACGGGAATGGTGGACCAGGAATTCAGAGCTCCAGCCACAAGTGGCTGGAGAAGGCAAGCTGGAGTGCACGGAGCTACATCTTCGGGGAATAAGCACATGAGGAGGTCACTGATTTTAGACACTTGGTTTTTGGCGGTTACAGAGAATTCACTCAATGCCAAGTCATCTCTTTCCCAGCAGTTGCCCCGCTGGGCTTGCTAGAGAAGAGGGGTGGGGGCTTAGCATCTGGAGCTTTTGCACTATTACCAAGTGAGGTCCCTTCATTGGGGTATGAAGGCTTAGCATCACATCCTGCAGTGACTATGCAAAACAAAGCTGCCACTAGTCCTGAATCCACTAACCATTTCTCTCCCTTACTCCTGGATCTCAGCCCCTCAGGACCGGATCCCAGAGCACTAGGGTCTGGTGTCCAGCACACCTCACACTGGAGGACTACTAAGAACTCTTCAGCCTAGCATCCGGGTAGAATGCAGCTCTGGAAAGGAAGTGGGCATCTCTCCTTCTTCTCCCTCCCTGACCCCCCCCCCCTTCCCTCCAAATTATAGAGACCTCAAAATTTACACTACAGTTCTCCAGTCAGTAACCCAAAGTTCATAGTTGCTATGGGGCTCTGCAAGGCACCATCCAGCCTCCCAGTGGAGAGAACCCTGAGGCTTGGCTGGATGTGAACCCAAAGGAGATGTTAAATGCTCTCCCAGGGCACACTATTGGGACTGTGTGGGAAGGCACCTGCCTAGAACACAAAAGCACATGAGTTGCTTTGAAAGATTCTTGGCTCGCAAGTTTCCTCACGAAGTCAATATTTACTAGCAAAAACCCTACGGACACGCAGTATTTACCAGTATATTGGGCAAGAGTGTCTCCCAAACCCCTGCTACCGTGATGGGAGTGAGAACATGCCCTTCCAGGTGACACCTACCCAAAAGCACAGAGTCTAATTCTATAGTCCTCTCACAGACAAGCAGTAAAGTCAACAGGAGTTTTGTCTGCACAAGGACTTTTGGGCCCTACCAATACATAGGGACCAGCCGGAGGCTAACAGACTGGGTGCAGAGAACGCAGTGCTCTGCAGCTTCACCCAAAGGGATGCCAGGAAACAACAGTGTTTCAAGTGTTAAACTCTAAAGCTCTAACTATTGGGGATGGTGAAAATCCACCAATGGAAACCAGAGATTGAGAGAGCAATTTGGAATGGTGGTTGTGTGGAATCCTACTGTCCTGCTCCCACTGAAGTCAACTGCAAAGCTCCCATCAATTTAAGTGAGAGCAGGATCAGGCCACTATAGCACAAAATGATATGCTTGATCCTAGGCGGCACAAGGAGCTGCCAGCTACTGACCCCCAGCTGAGCTCTCAGAATGAGTTTCATGTCGCCCTCTCCAGGTACACACTGAGTCTTTACAGCCGTTTAAACACAATTAACATCCTACAGCCATGTGTGCTTTAATACAAAATAGAAACCCCTTTCTCCACATCAGACAGTAAAATTCTGTTAAAAAAAATCCTTATGACCATTTATAAAAGTACTTTGAATAAGCCACTTGTTGTTTCTATTTAAACACTCACATGTTTCTTTGGTGCAGAAATAAAGATTGGTTAAAACCTGTAGCCGATGGCACATGAAGGAAAAGGAAATAAGTGCTCAAGGACCAGTGGATAAAACACTAGGTGCAGCTACAGGACATGAGGGGTCATTAAAGAGAGCATAGCTCTATATTCTAGGCAAGATTTCTCACCAAACGAGCACTTCATATTAGAAACAGAAGAATGGATTGATTTGGTACAACGGGGGGAGGGAAGGGACAACCTCCCCTCCCCCCCACTCCTGCTTAGACAGTAGTTCTGCTAGGAATGATTGCTTAGTGCAGTTTCAGAGCTAGGTAGATAAAAGACCACACTAGCATGGTCAGAACCCATTGGTCCAAAGATTAAAATAACCATTTTAGAACCACAAGTGTACATGCCAGAGTGTCTGGTTACAATACCACAAACACACATCACAGGCTCACATTTGGGTCACCATAACTGCACACACCCCTGTTAGACAACATTGACTGCTTTGCTGTCCAATCAAGTTATGAAATAATAAAGTCCTGACCCCAGTTAAGACCAGAATTTTTGCTTAGATCAGTCAGCATTGTGTAACCCTACTCAACTTCCTTTCCACTCATCTCCAAAATATTTAGTGGGCCTCTCACTGTCCTAAGACATCTTTTTATAATTGTTGCTCTCCTTTTCGCAGCTATGAAAGGTAAATTTTCTTAAAATAATGCATCAATTTTAAAGGGACACTGTTGGGCTAACTTTTATTTCTAAAATACCTGAATTACCAGTAAATGGCGGCCTGATTTTCTAAATTCCAGTTGAATTGAGCATCTGTAGCTACCACTAAACATTTTAGGGAATTAAAAAATAATAAAATTTAAAAAAAAATCATCTTATCAAAGCTTATTAAAAGTGAAAGAAGTTTAAAGAGCTAGTTTGCTTTTTACCATTTATGCTGTTGATTAATTTGTCTGTGGTGTTTAGATGTGGCTTGTAATTATTAGAATTTGTTGCATTTCACTGAGCTTGGACAGTGCAACCAAACCAGTCCCTTTCAGATCGGATTCTGGTCACTTTCATTTACTGGACCTCATTAACTAGCGATGTTGGGGGTTGCAATAATATTAGGAGGGAAAAAAAGTTGTATCCACCAGAACCTATGTTCTATTGGAAGTCTTTAAAAAGATTTCACAAAAGATACATTAGTGGTAAGTTTTTACAAAAAACCACCAACCCTCTCACCCTGCTAGAGATAGAAAAATGTCGATTCTAAGCTACTTGATGATGTCCCTTTAGTTCATTTTAAACAGATTTCAGACAGTTGGTGGGGGTGAGCTACAAGGAATAGGCATGTTATGTAGTTTAAGACACTTGTGAAAGAGCACACAAAGAGGCTCTGCCCCATATCAGCCTGACTGCTTAGCATCTCGATAGCTTGTTTTAGGTTGCAGAAGACAAGTTTGATCTAATTAAAAACAGGTGTGAATTTTAAGGGGAAATATCCATTTAGGCTTGTGTCTTAAGGACAATCTGCTCTCCTATCCTGTTTCTCAGAAAGGGCTGGAGACAAGAGGAGGCTTGTTAGTACATGGGAGTCCATGGCCCTATTTGTACCTGGAAGAGTAATATTCTTCTTCTAGTTCATACAGGTCAATGGAAATCTCATCCCTCAGCGAGATCAGCTTCTTGTCACACTCTTCCTGCACGCTCCGCAGCTGCTGGTTACGCTGGTTAATGGCTTCGTTCACGGAGGGGAAGTCATTGAGAATCAAGAACTGCTTCAGGTCAGACACAAGCTTCATCAGGGATTCGCCAGCTCGGACCTTGCAAGGTGGATAAAATATTAAGCAAACGGACACAAAGTGACTTTGGGGTCCTTTACCATGGCTCTGCAACATGGTCTGCTGGGCTGCTCCCTCAGCCTCCTGATACCAGACTTTGCAACATGGGAGCAACTTGGCTAAAATGCTAGCCAAAAGCCTGCAGTACCAGAGAAGAATGCATTAGCACAATACAGTTGTCCATGCACACCCTGGGTACTGTGCAGCCTTCTGGCACTCTATGCACAAACAATGATGTTCTTTTGTTTCACAGGCAAGCACAGCCTTCAGTAGTATAAACCCAGAACTGTATGTTTTGTCACCAACCAAAGGCAAAAGAAGGTATTAACATTGCAAGCCAGGAGTAGGATTTTAGTCAGGGGCCTCACCAGTTAAAACTGGGCAGCTCTAAAAGTGAAAGTTGGTAGCTTTGGGTTGGGACTGAAAGAGAAATCCAGAGGAAACAGAAAAATCACTCCCTTCCTTTGCACTGGGAAAGCCACCCAGTGACGATTACACCTCTGGCAGTAATTGACATTAGTATTCTGAGTGCTCCTCATGGATGCTGTAACAGAGCACAGAACACACAAGATCCGCTAGGCAGCACGCCGGCTTGGCACACAAGCTGTACTTACTATATTGGCAGCTCTGACGTGCATCTCATAGTTGTCCTGCTCACTCTGGGTTGCTCGAGAGACTTGGGTTTCATCTTCAATCTAAAAATCAATTTAAAAAAAGCCATGTGTCTTCAGCTCACCCAATATTCCTGCATCCCAGAAGAGGTTATTACTTAAAAGAATATCTTGTTTCAGTTCAAACCACATATAAAAGGGGCTTATGTCCCTGATCCCATCTAGCAGATGCTTTTGGTAGGATCAGAGTTAAGAGTGCACCATTTGTTGAGCTCCCATCTCTTCCCTCATGTTAATCAATTGCTGTGCAGAACAATGTTCGCCTCTCTGTTTTCCTTGGACTGTCTTCTTGGATTCTTCCCACCATTGATTTTCCAGCACTTCCAGCTTGTTTGATTGGACTGTTTGTTTGAAAACTGAGTAGCATAATTTGCAGCTGTTCACTAGTAACCTGCTAAAAATAACTGTTGAAAACTCAGGAGTCCAAATTTGGCATCAACCTCCCCTCATCCCTTGCAAAGCTATTAAAGCCTCATTGAAGAATAAGGCTAAGCTTGGTGTACATGCAGAATAGATGCATAAATGCAGAATTTGACTCCAGGAAGTGAAAGCTTCAGCTGCTGAATCTCTATGAGCCACCTACATCTCACTGGTTAATTTTCAAATGCAGCCTTTTCCTGTGAGCTGGATGGGTATTTCTAGCCTTCAGATCAGTGTAACGATCATTCTGAACAAAATTATTGGATCTATGTTTATATTTCAATCCATGTTACCTTAGGATCTAGTCCTACAAATGCATAATTAGGATGCAGATAGTCCCACTGACTGGAAGATCAGGGCCTAAATTATAATCTTCCATTTTTATGGTGCCTTTCATCCAAAGGGATCCCAAAGCACCTCAAAAAATTATAGACAAGGATCACTTTTCCCCAGCACTCAAACTGAGCCACCTCTGCTCTAGATTTCAGTGAGAGAGCTAATTAGTCTCTATTAGTTCGTTAGAAAACAAGGAGTCCGATCAGAAGTTTGCTGATTATCTACAGCTATTTTCAGGATGAACAGATCTATTCTTTTGTTTAGTGCTGTCAGAAAATCCCCATCTGCAATGTGTTGCCTTTTCCAGAGTAGCTAATTGGCCTTTGCCTCACCCACAGGTGTTTTACATGAGGAAGCTGGTGTAAGAAGGTGGGGACTATTCTAGTTGGTCACAGGTCCGAGGATTGTTCTATATATTATAGGCTGGGAGAGTGGTTAACAAGTCTAAGTAAAAAGGAGGAAGAAATATAGATACACTGATTTTGTAGTGACAAAGCAAGTTGACCAAGATTTAGGGACCCCACAACTGTGAAGGTGCTCCAAGCTGAAGGTTATTAGGAGTCATCTCCAGGATGTATACATCTGGGGTAAGAGTGTTTTGATATATAGTTGTTAAATGTGATGTTAGTAGAGGAAATTTGTTCCTTTAAGTAGTACAGAAAACTGACTCTTCTCAGATAGCTTGCCTAAAATCTAACTATGGAAAGGGAGAGAATGTTTTAAAAAAATCCATCTTTACATAAGACTTAACACTTTTGTGTCTGTTATGTACAGACACTTGTTCCCTTGTCTAGGATTAGAGGGTTCTTCTAACTAATGGAAATAAAACTTGAATGGGCTCTGGGATAGACTTCTATACCCATGCCTTGCTCTGACTGCTACTAAATAGGTATTGACTTCATTGACCTTCTTTCAAATACCCACCTTAGCAGTCTTGATGATCTCTGTGAAGTTATCCATGATTGACTTGATGTCATCTTTCAGCCTCTTGTTGTAGGACTGTAGGAGGGTCTCTTTACTTTGAGGCAGGACTCGTTGTTGTGACATTGTGTTAAATTAGATTGTAACTGAAAGGCAGGAAGAGAGAGCCTGTTAGAGCCAGCCCAACATTACACTAGCATATCTAAATACTTCCTGTGAAACTCCTAATTTTACTAGGCGTCAAAACCCCACTAAGCCCATCTCTTCTCCCTACCCTAACCAGTAAGGGCTGCAATTCTACTCCCACTGACCAACAAGAGCAGGACTGGGCCGCTCTGCAGTCTTAAATCTACACAACAATTTAAACAAAAGATCCGCCTAGGCGAATAGTTACTCTCAGGGGCCGCAGGGGGACGTTATAGGGGTCCACCACAGCTATTTCCAGGCAGCATCCCCGGCAAACCAGCTCCCTGGGGACGGGAAAGAAGGTCCCCCTAGCCAAGCCCTCTGGTACCTAGTAGCCTCCCTGATTGCTGGAGTGAGCGTTCGCCCTGCAGGCAGGGCTGTGCATGAACTTGCAGGGATCCGTCTCTAGCAGGGATCCATCCATCGGCACCCTCCCTCGAAGCAGCCACGGCCGGCAGTGCGTGCTGCAGGCTCTGCCTCACTCACCCAGCGAGCGACGCAGGGCATTGCCCGCTCCCGGCCGCCACCTGCCCCGAGCACGGCTGCTCTCAGCCCGGGCTTCGCGGCGAGCAAGCCCCGCTGGCCGTCCGCACGCCCGCCTCCCCTAGATTGGCCGCCTCTTCGCCGGTGGTTGGCTGCTGCAGACGCCAGTCCTTTGCCCCGGCTTAGGACCTGTTTCAAGTAGAGTTGAGCGAGCACATTTTTTAAAGCCGCAGTAGGGGTGTGGGTGTCTGTCTGTCTCTGTCTGTCTATCTCCCCGTCCCTGACTTGCGGCTTGGTCAGACACTAGAATGTCTGCAGTCCCTGCTCTTTAAAAAGGCACCCCTCACATGCTTTAAGGACGTGCATGCAAGGGGGAAGCTGCAGAATTGCTCCAAACCTTTATCACTTGGAAGGACCCTTTCTCTCTCTTCTTCCCCCCCCGCCCCCCCTTAAGCAGCCTTGAAAGCATCGGCCTATAGCATTTAAGCTGGGCTGTCTGAAGGGTCCGGCAGATATCCCTCCATTTGTCACTTCTCGAAGAATTTCTAGCCAGAAGAGCTAGTGAGACTGTATTTATTATTATTAAAGCTTGTCTTGAGCACAAGGCAGAGCCACCGACACAAAGTACCAGCTCCTGTCTGGGCATAAACAGGCCCCATTCCAAAGTAAATGCATGGCCCAACCCTAGTTGAGCAGGGGTGGGGGAAACTGGTGCAAAACTTTCTTAAGCTTTCCATTCGTGTCTGGTTCATGCTGTGGAATGTAATGCATTAATAGCAACGTCCCCATTCACTTCCACCAGACAAGGAACAACACAGCGTGACCACTTGCCCCTTATTTTAAGGGACCTCGCCTGACCATTTTAAATAGTAAACGGAGTAGAAGAAATACACCTTTGAGAGAGAAATACCTGCTTTGCTCAGGGAAACAGGGTTTCCCTAAAATGCCCCTAATTAAATAGACCATGGTTCTTTATTTGCATCCAATATAGGGGTCACCACAAGAACATCTCCTGAGTCCAGTCTCTACGTCCACAAGCTCCGTCCTTTGTTCGTTTCAGCCCCACCACCCCCTAGGTTAGGGGGTCACGAGAGGGTAATGTCGGCAACTTCCCCTTTAAGAGGAAGTAGACCACGGCCCCTTTAAATCCTCTCCGGCTTGCTTGCTCCCTGCCTCTCTCGAGCGTTGCCTCGCTCTCGCGGGATTTCCAGCTCCATACATATATTACCCAGTATGCCCCGCTCTCTCTTTTTCCACCTCAATCCAAAATGGTGAGTGTCGGCGGTTGCTGCTGGGCCCGGGTCGGGGGGGGGAGCGTGAATCCGCCGCCATCCGCCCCTTCGTCGGGGTCGTAGCCGGGCGCTACCGGGCGGGGCGGACGCGCGGCCCCCGGGAGGGGCCCGGCCGGGCTGTCTTTCGAGGTCTGCGGGAGTCGGGGCCGGCCGGGGCCTCCGCCGCCTGCAGCAGGGCCCCGCGGGGCTGAGGGTAGCCCGTGGGGAGCCGCGTCTCTGGGCTCTCGGGCGCCTTTCCCAGAGATGGGTTGGGGCCCCGGGGACAAGGGCAGGCCGGTGCCTCTGGTGTCGGGCCGGGGGGACTCGCACCCGCAGAGGAGACTCCCGGCCCGGCGGGCGTGTTTCCTCTCCCGGCCCTTGCGCGGTCTCTTTTTTCCCCCCCTCGGGCTGAGGTTCAAGCCGCCCCCAACCAGCAAAGGGCCTTCGCACCACCTGGTATGCCGCGGCTCAAATGCGGCAGACCCAGGCGATTGGGACCCGCGTCCAAACCAAGCCCCTGGGTCTGCCTGCTGAATGGTCTCCTCGCGGAGCAGATAATCACTTCTGGTTTCAGTACTGCAGGACGGTGTGAGGAGCCAGTTCCTCTCTACTGGGGCGGGGGAGAGGGGGCTCTTGCTCCCATCGCAAAGCATCAACACCACCATTTGGAGGAGACTAGGTGCAGCTCTCTGCTGGGACATTGCTGTGCACTGGGCGGAGTTTTTCTGTGACTAAGGGCGTTTGAGTGAGATGAAAAATGGCTCATTGATCTGCACAAGCAAAATCTCTTACAAGAGGCTCTTTAAAAGAGCCTCAATAATCAAGAGGAGGGGGTTGAGGCATCATGGCTCCCCCTGCAAGGGCAGGGTCTAGACCTGCACACTAATATGCTCCATTTTTAACAAACATAAGCCTCTCCAAGCGGGCATGGCTTGAATGGAGGGAATTTAGCATTTCTTTCATTTGCAGCCAAAAGGAAAGAAGGCTAAGGGCAAGAAGGTGGCACCTGCCCCTGCTGTAGTCAAGAAGCAGGAGGCCAAGAAGGTTGTAAATCCTCTCTTCGAGAAGAGGCCCAAGAACTTTGGCATTGGTGAGTAAATGGGCATTTGGGGTGCTTTGGACTGTTTCAGCTGCTGTTCAAGAGATAATGCTCTGAATAGGTAATGGTGTTTGTCTCAGGCATAACCAACATTTTTGTTGCATTTGATTAAAGTTGTAGTGTGGACTTCCTCTACCCCTGCAACTGATAGTGAAGTTAACTGTTTAGGCTTACTGGCTGCACAGACACGACATGCTAAATGAAAATCTAATGTAGATGTGTCTTATGTTTTGGTGGTAAAGCATTGTTAAGCAATTAGCAGAGTTCATCGTGTGATAGGGATATATTATGGTTGTCTGAAATAAGATGAGTATCTAATTGTGGTGTAAATGGGCGCCTTTCATAGAAATGCCATTTCTAATAGGCTGTGGACAGAAATCTTGGGTTTAGGAGTGGTGGGGAGGGAGACCAGGGATTGAATATGGTAGTAGAAAACATTCTCAAATTCTGGTTTTAACAGAGACCAGACCTGACACCACCTGTGCGCCCCCCCCCTGCATAGTTTGCTAAAATAGTTGAACAGCAGCTTTTCATACTGTGTGCAGATGATGCAAAAGAATATTTGCTATCTGAGTGATAGTGCTGACATGTATATCCACCAAGATCGCTGATGCACTCCTATCTGTGCTCCATAGTGTACTCAAATGGCTTTGGAGCATCTGAATGGTGGTCTGTGTTTCAGGACAGGATATCCAGCCCAAGCGTGATCTGACACGTTTTGTGAAATGGCCACGCTACATCAGACTCCAGCGGCAGAGATCCATTCTTTACAAACGTTTGAAGGTGCCCCCTGCAATTAACCAGTTCACCCAGGCTTTGGACCGCCAAACAGGTAAGATCAAGATCTGAAAAACCTTTCTTGGTTCTAGTTGCTTATAATGAGGGTCTGAGAAAACAAAATTTTGACTTAACATGTAAAAATCTACATTCAATTTGAAAGGTTTTTTGTGTGGGTTCTGATACTGATCTGTGTGGGGGAGGGGGAATTTGTAGTTCCATTCAAGAGCTATCTGAACACACCTGTGCATCATCAGGGTTCACTATCTGTCTGGGGAAATGTTAGATCATTCCCACTCTCCATGTTCTCCCAAAAATACAAGAGCCCTGATCTTGAATTTGGACCTTAGTATGTACCTTAAGTGTACATGGAAAGTATGGGGCCCAGTTGCATCACTGTAAATAGTCTCCTGAGTAGAGTTGGATTGGGGTGCAGGCTTGTGGAGGGAACAGCAGTCAGATAAGTTGAGCTAGAATAAGGGGAAAATTGGGGCTGGAGGTCAGAAAGATACAACTGCCAACGCACGGAAATGGTTTGTAAAAGAGCAATAAGTATAGAAGAATTTTCAGCCTAAGTAATACAGAGTAACTAGTTATCTGGGAGGCTGATATAAAATGTGCTCCTCTATTACAAGGAGGGGGACAACAAGGGATAAGTTGCCCACACTTTAACCATAGATCCTGTAGAAAGAGGGGTTTAGTTGGCTGATACTATGAGCAGATATCTATGTTGGTATGAATGAAGCAGGGGTGCCAGGAAGAGATCTAACTTGTGACATGCAGATGAGAAGGTACATGCACAGCAGCAGAGCCTAAAATTGGCACTAGAGCTGCGTAGTGCAAGAATAAGATAACACTGTGCAGATGATGATGATTAATATTTGCTATCTGAGCATTAATGATGACTACTCACCACCAAGATCGCTGATGCACAAAAGTATCTTTTTTTGGGGGGTGGGGAGGGGGGGGGATAACCTGTCTTTAAGGCAACTAATGGAATCTGGATTATGTTTCAGCTACTCAACTTCTGAAATTGGCTCACAAATACAGACCCGAGACCAAGCAAGAGAAGAAACAGAGGCTGCTGGCTCGTGCTGAGCAGAAAGCTGCAGGAAAGGGGGATGTTCCTACTAAGAGACCACCTGTCCTCAGAGCTGGTAACTGTCTACATTTGTTTTGTGTTTAACTTGCCTTGGTGTCTAGAGAGACAAGGCCTTATTCTACAACTGACAAGAGTAGGCTAGTTTGTTTTCTTTTGTGTTCTTCCTTCTCCACATTGATCAATGACTTGGACAAGCTATTGCAATGATGTATGAATTTCTTCACCTGAAATGCAAACTGAAGAGCAAACAAAACGAGCTTTTTAACCCTGAGCTATAGCAGATTGTCCATATAATATTTCTCTTGCAAATCTTGATCGGTAGGAGCTGGTGGCCACACACAACTGTCCCTTGAATCGTAGATCTGTATACAAGCCATGTAATACTCAAAGGCCTTCTGTTGGCTTTTTCAAAAACTTGGCCATAGCAAAGACCTTACTTCATTGATTTTTCTTTGCAGGTGTCAACACGGTCACTACTCTAGTAGAGAACAAGAAAGCTCAGCTGGTAGTGATTGCCCATGATGTGGATCCCATTGAGGTAAGTGGCTTATTCTTTTGTAAGTACTCTGTTCTAAAATAGTCCTGATCAGATCCCTCTATTATATGGACTTCTAGGGGTGTCTGGAGCAATATCAGTAATTCAGTAACACAACTCTCTAACTGGATTGAGCTAGGAAAGGGTAAAGCCATAATTGGCATTAATTTGCTATGCCAGGTTTGGAGCCTAGCTCAGGCAAAGGCATAGTAAGACATTTTTCATTATAGAAAACATTATTATTCATTATTTCATTATGAAGTAGCAAAACTAACCTTGAAAGAATCTGAGAAATTTGTTACTGTTACTTTGTATGCATGTTCTGTACAACATGTAATAAACCAAATTTGTACTGAATGGTCTTCGTGGTAGAGTTCTTGGCTTTTACATAGTGAGGCTTGGCCATTGCAATGATGTATGAATTTCTTCACCTGAAACTCAACCATGAAGAGTAAACTATATAAGAGCTTTTTAACCCTGAGCAATTGCCAAAGCCCACCCTTTTATTTGCATGTTGCAAAGCCAAGAGGGTAGTCTTCATTCTTGGGCCTCTGACCCTACACATCCTTAATCTCTTCCTAGTTGGTGGTCTTCCTGCCTGCCTTGTGCCGCAAAATGGGAGTTCCGTACTGTATCATCAAGGGCAAGGCCAGACTGGGGCGGCTGGTCCACAGAAAGACCTGCACCAGTGTTGCCTTCACACAGGTTAACCCGTAAGTTTGTTCTCATGCTTTCTAAGAATCTAAATTTGATTAGCTCAGAAGCAGAGAGCAGACAGCCATCCTCCTAGTTAAAGATTGGGGGGTGGGAGGGGAAGACCATCTTCCAAAGAAAAAGCTACACCAGATTTCTATTCTAGACTAAGTACCAACAGACTTAAAAAACTGAACAGTACATAGGGCCTGATAAAACCACTGTTAATACAGGTGTAAATCTGGATATGTCTACACAGTAGTACAACCTATGGCATGGCTGTAGCTGGCCCAGGACAGTTGATTCAGGTTTGGGCTGTGGGGTTTTAGAATTGCATTGTAGACATCTGGGCTGGAGCCTGGGCCCCGACTCCGTTTGGGAGGGGGAATAGTTGTGAAGTATTGTCAGTCTGCTGCATGGAGAGGCCATGCTAAATGGTGGTTTTAATAATGGTGGACCTTTTGACAATGATGCAAATAGAATTTCTTCACCTGAAAAATCATGTGGCATTAAGAGCTTTTTAACCCTGAGACAAAAGGTTCCTCAGAAAATGCGGCTGCTATTTCTGTGGGTGTTCCAAAGGAACTAACGCTAGTATCTCATTACAGTGAGGATAAAGGAGCCCTAGCCAAGCTGGTTGAGGCTGTCAAGACCAACTATAATGATAGATATGATGAGGTAAGAATTTCTGTGCCACTAGCCCTTTTTGTGTCAACATCCGTCTTGAGCCCATACACTTCAAGATTCCTTGAAAAAAAATCTTATTGGACAGAAGCGGAAAACAGTGCAGATTTAGGTGCAAGTAGCTAGAAATAAATGACACCAACTGTCTGACAGGCCCAAACCTCTGCACACAGCACCTTTTGGTCCTTTCATAGGAACTTTGCAGTCTGCCTTCCAGAACCAGGGCTTCCTGGAGTTAAAATTACAGCTCCCAGGATACCAGTTCAGATCATGTTTCACTGTTATGTACAAATTCAGTGAATTCAAACCCATTCTTTTCTCAGTCTTAGTGATTTTCACAATCTGCTTAGTAAATCCATCATGGGGAAGATGTGATGTAGTTGCCAAATACAGACATTCTTTAAGCATCTGGAACCTGAAGTCAGTGACTTGCAGGAACTGAACTGTTAAAGTTCCACACTGTGGGATAAAGGGTTAACTAATCATTCTGATAGCTTATGCTGGACTTACTGGGAAAGGGTGCCTAACCTATTTTTTTTTTCCCCCCTCTCTAGATCCGTCGTCACTGGGGTGGTAATGTCTTGGGGCCAAAATCAGTGGCTCGCATTGCCAAGCTTGAGAAAGCCAAGGCTAAAGAACTAGCCACCAAGCTGGGCTAAATGTACTGGACATAAATTTTTCTGTACATAAAAAAATAAAATCTAAAACAGTGTTTCAGCATGGCATCTGATCTGGGATGTTTCAAAAAAGCTAGTATTAAAGCACTTGAGTCCTAAGTAAATGCGAAGACAAGAACTGAATAGCCATTGAGTGTTCATCAATCCCTTAGTGCTGGGAGTGTAAACCCAGTTAACAAAAAGAAGGAAGCCACTGAACCTACTGCAAAGACTCAGTAAACTAGAAACCACTTTACCCCTTACTGCCAGTCTTCTGTAGTGTCCTGGATAACTTCTGCCTTAATACATATATGCTGTAAAACCTCGTGAAATTCACCAGAAAATTTAACCTTAAATGCATCATGTATGTATGGCCCACTTTTCTCTTTAAATGGACCTGTGGCTATGGCAGTGCACTGGGCCTCAGGACTCCCATTGCAAAGCTAGGAACTGAACCTGCTGCTCCTGTGCAGTGACGCACTTAATCAGTACACAACTTGTAAAACAGGAGACTTTTTACTTCTGGCTCTTGGAGGAGTCCCTTCCCCTAACCGTTTGTTGTGGATTTGTCTGAAATACTCTTCACAAGACCTGTATTGCTAAAGCAGTATAATCCCTATTGGGGATGCAAGTATGGTTTGTCTACAAGCTATGATGATACATGACTGTAGGCCAGGCCTGTGATTTAAAAGCTAGTTTATCTAGCTTAGGGGTTCCCAAACTGGGGGTTGTGACCCCTCAGGGGGTCACAAGGTTGTACCTGAGGGTCACTAGCTGTCAGCATCCACCCCAAACCCAACTTTGCCTCCAGCATTTGTAATGGTGTTAGTGTGTTTAGGGGGTCACACTTGAGGCTTGCTATGTGAAAGGGGTCACCAGTACAAAAGTTTGAGAGCCACTGATCTAACTCATTCTAATTTTCTAAGCTTGATCTAATAAACATAACTATGCATGTACCAAGCTAGCTATATTAAACTATTTTCACTTGACTGCCTTAAGTTATGTAGCTGACATACCTAAATCAAAATCATGCCTTTTAAAAGCCTTGTCAAGGCCTGCTTACAGGCTCAAGCTTTACTGTAGCAAATGTCAAGAGGGCACTTCTGTTTTCCATGGTTTAGTGTTTGCAATTTCTGAGTTTTATGTAGATGCTGAAAACTCCTGGGGAGTTCTGAGCCTGTGCAGAATTTGTCCTCCACAGCTTCTTGTTTCTCTGCAGAAAAATGACTGAGGGGTAAGCAAAGGAAGTCATACAACCCTCCCCACCACCTTCTGCACCTATGGCTTCTCAGCTGCAGGGGGGAGGGATCCTTGTACAGGCAACTGCTTCCTCAGTGTAACTCAACCAGCTGGACCCAGATCCCCACCCCAGAGTGCCACTCTCCTATCAGCTGGACCCTCCACTAAGCTCTGTCCTGCCCCAACCACCTTCAGCTTGCCTCCCCTTGCAGAGTCCCATTACCATTGCACCTAGAACCCCTAACAAGCCCATCTGCATCCAGATCTCCCTAATCCCCCAGTGAACCACCTGCACCCAGATTGCCCCATGTAGAACCCTCTCAACCCACACCTCAATCCCTCCATGCTTGGGAGCTGCACAGTGGTCTTCCCCCCCTCTATGCAGCCAGTGGCCTGTGCTCCCCAATGCTCTATTGAAGCCTCCATGTTTATTTGACAAAATTTGCGGAATTTTAAAGTGTGCAGAATTTTTAGTTTTTGGCAGAGTGCCCTCAAGAGTAGCTCTTTGTACATGTAACGAATGTACAGTATGTACTACTGGAATGAGTAACCTTTACTTGTGCATTTTAGTGTAGTACTCTTTCAACTAGCACTAGGGAACTGTTAGCGTGCTTTAGAAATCCCACTGCTGTAGTATGCATTATAGCTTTGTGTGGGCAAGCTCTTAGACAGAGGTAGCTGTTTTTGGTGGTCATTGGATAAATGCTGACTCACTTTTTTGTAGCTAGGCTTTTATCAGTTAATATAAAGGAAGCCCTGTCTAAGGTGCAGAACTAGCCAACTGCTGTTCACAACCTAGAGTTTAGCACTTAACACTCTGAATGTTGTAGAGGGAGCCTAGCTACCAAAGAATGGGATTCATAAAAGCCAGTATGTGTAAGTTAGCCACTACAAAACTTGTGTTACTTAAGCCCCGCCTCTCAAAGGAAGTTAGTTACTCTTTGCCTTTACAGGGGGGGCCTGAACCTGTGTATCCTGCACAGATATTGTAGCTACTAGCCTAAAGGTTAAGGGGTGCATCCTTCCCCCACTCCTTGTGTAGGTTTAGGCATGCCCAGACCATATCTACCAGAATGGGCCCCAAAGGTGAGATAGATGAAAGAACCCCTTAGTCAGCACTGGTGGGGCATAGACACTTTCAGGGTAATGCCAGGGCTACCTCAACTATTAGTATTATAGCACCTACCCCATTAAGTTAAGGAAGCTTAAGTGCAGAGGATCTAATATCTCCTAGCTGATAAGACATGGTGAGTTCTTGGTTCAGATATACACAGAGCAAAAGACCACATGTACAAAGAGCCCTTTATTTCCTCATCTGCAAACCTTCCCCTGTAAAGTGCATTCTTTAATAAAACAATCCAGAGGACCTGATTCATTGGATCATGAGTGAACTTTGAGAGGTATTTCTAATAGTTTCCACAATCATGACAGAAGTACTCAAGTTGTACCTCATACCTCCTTGTGATTGATAAACCATTTCCTGAATTATCACCTACACCAGGTGAAAGTAGTAATCAATTTGAAAATATTTCTTCCCCACCTTATGCAAAAACAGGCAAGGCAGTGATAGCATAAGCCCTACACAACCATGGCTCAATGCTTCCAAGAAGCAGCTACAACCAATTTCCAGGGAGTGGCCAGACTCAAGATGCTAGAACATCTGGCTTTACAGATTTCTTTTACAGAAGCTGATCAGCAGTTTTATGGTCATTCACTAGCTGCACTGATTTACAGAGCAGCATAGCCACAACAAGCATTTGATAGGCCAGAGCCAGCTTGGGATGAAGACTCAAATGAAACTTGCAATTTGTGAATTTGGTTCTTTCACAGTCAGGCCAGTTTCTTCTCTGTGGGTCTTCTGAGAGCTTGAGGTCTTGTATGTGTTGCATCAAGGAAAGACCCATAGGGGGCCTTCTCTCAGAGGGGTATTTTTTGTATGAACTTTTTGTACCACATGTAGGATGTTGCAGCACATAAGCCATACCTGCAAATGGGAATGGAAGAGTCAGTCAGAAAGGGAACAAGACAGTTTCAGCGGGTGATTTTAAAGGGGGAGGGCTGGCAGACAATATTATATACTGCTCTGTAGCTGCAGCTTGGATTACTGGAGCATCTACCATGCACAGATCTCCACGTATTTTCCATACATTAGGCCTTAAAAGAACTCATTTTACAGATAGCCTTTCTGGGCCTCCATTTCCTTAAGTGACTTGTCACAGGCCATAAAGCGAAGCAGTAGGAAAGCCAGATATTTTCGAGTCAATGCTGTTAACTCCCTCACTTTCAGTCCTCCCAGTGTTGCATAAGTCAGCCAATTTAAACTCTGGAAGCTTAAGTAAGTCAGCCAATTTAAACTCTGGAAGCTTAAAGTAATAGTAAATGCAGGCTTACCAGGTAATTATGTACTGCATATGTTCATTCCTCAAGGTCACTCTTGTCTGGCCTCCAATGGGTCCCCCTGGGACTGTGCTCCCTATAAGTGCAATATGGTGCCACAGATTAAAACAGGCTTAAAGAATAGTGTTTGTACAACACCAAGCACAATGGGGTCTTGGTCTATGACTGGGGCTATGGTAATATAAATTAATAGTCTGCATCGCACATGACTGTTCTAGAATCAGAACTACAGTGGAGTCAGTATCTCCCCATCCTATTACCCACTGTGCCTACAAGTTTCTTGAGTTATTTGCAAAACCTACTGCAGCTGTAGAGTTGACTCTTCCCTGGGAGCTCAATGGTGAATATAAAACATATTTTTGCTGTAGCAGCAGCATTCTATAACAGGTGCTGTTTTCCTTCTTGAGCCCAGCCACATGAAACAGGTGCTCTTATCTCTCTGTGGGTGCTGGCTTGGCCCCTTGCTATAGGAATGGAGGTGAGAACATAGAATTCTCATGCACCTTTGTATACTGAGCTGTCATTCTGCAGTGCTGGTAATCTTATTCAAGATACTAAACTTGGCAAAATACAGGAAACAAAGATAGAGGTGCAATACCTGTCTGCCCCGCCTACTGTCTTGAAATGCCTGAGGTAAGTCTCTAGAGAAATGCACTAAAGTCTAAGCCAGTTAGCAAATTAATATTTCTACACTAAGAAAAATAAGCAAAGTACTTCTGTCAGTCACTGCACTAGGACTCCTCTGCCTCCCACAGGTATTACAGATTTCAGGGCAAGAGACACACTAGGCCACTCTCAAACTGAGGAGGAGATAGGTCCATGTAGATTGGACAAAAGATAGACAAAGAGCTAGATTCCCCTTTGTCTTACTGAAATCTGCATCGATAAAGATGGGCTCAGCGCCAGTCACCCTCGCCATAGCCTCCAGGTCACGGTAATGCCAGCGGTTCTTTTCTATGTTGTTTTCAGGCACAAAAGGCTTCCGGGTTTCCGACAGCCTCACCACTCCAACAAGGTCTATTTCGTCTCGGATCTAAAGGAAGGGAACAAAAAAACAGCAGATTTCTTTGCAGCTTATACCTTTCCAAAATTCCCTTGGGCCCTGGTGAATATTTATCTGGGTCATAAAACTCCAGCACCATCCAAGGCCCACAGAGGGGAGAACTGATGGTGCCGCAGGTTAAGACAGAGATGTGTAGCAGAGGAATAGGCAGATCAGTATCAGTTTCTCATTTTAAAGAGCACTACATTCATTCAAGCCAAAGGGGAGAAAAACTCCACCTGCTTTGAGTAGTACAGTGTATCCGTCCACTTCAAGATATTGAATAGTCATGTGACCTACTATGGTGCCAAACGCATCTAGTGGTCTTACTTGGCATATGAACAGCTTCTCCCAGACAGTCCCAGCAGAACTCTTAACTAGTGAGGCTTTACGCTATTCCTCTTACCTGTCCTTTCAGTCTGGTCTCTGGTTTCACCTTCTTTTTAGGGACAAATCCTCGATTGACTAGAATTGTGATCCTACAGTTACATATAAAAACAGAGAGAAGAAAAGAAAAAGTCCTTCACAAGCAAAAGCAGAACTCCCATCACCTTCCTCTACTTCCTGAACTACCTACCAAGGAGGTTAGCAAGCCAGGCGTTTGGTGGCCACTTTTTTTTAGCCTGTTAAATGTATTTAAAACCCACTGTAATCAACAATTCGGAGTCAAGGCTCAGTGGCCCTACTGGTTATCAGGAAGATTCTTATAAGGGGAAAAGAATGATTTATACAAGTCCAGCTGCTGCAATTCAATCTTTGGAAGGGAGGAGGAAGCAACACATGCTTCAGAGTTTCAGGTGCCTGGCTGTAGCACAGCAGTAATACACACGATTCTCTGGTTAGTATCTGAACATACCCTAGATCTGTGCAGTAGAAGGGAGTAATGACATTTGCTCCACTCTCTGGGTTGGATGTCAGCCGTCCAGCTTCTCTGGATTCTCGTTCAGGATCCACCAATGAACGTGGCAAAATATAGAGCTCCTTGGAGTGGTCGAAATACCCTCGGGCCTTTACAGACCTGTACTCCAGTTCCTTTAGCTCCATGGGGCTGCAGGGAAACATGATGCACGGAGATGAAAGATGCAGTGAGTTCCATAATTTCATTTAGGATTTATCTCCTTCCTCCTGTTATTCCCCCATGGACGAATTTGCAAGGTGGCAAGTAAAGCAAAGAAGGCACCAGCAACAGTGGAAATAGGGGGGGGGGGGGCAGGAGAGAATGCCCTTGAGATAAACAGCTGGCTTCATAATTTAGTAGCACAAGAGAAAAGGTTACATCAATTCACAGTAAGATCAGTCAGTAGTATTCTGAGTGCATTCACAGATGCATAAATCAGTTGAGTCTCTTCCATGCCACTTGCACCCAAACACTTTTATGTGTCCCAGCTAGGCAAACACCAGTCAGAGAGGAGGAGGGTCTGCTTCCTGCTAACACAGCACATAGATGCCAAATCAACAGGAGAGATTTCCCTTCCTGTCTCAATCCCCGAATTTGCACAAACTGGGAGTGTTTTCACACTCAGTATTGGATGGCCATGTGATCTAACAGAACCCTTCTCCCACACCGCTTTCCTCCATCTGACAAACGGTTTCCATGCTCGGCCAGAACCCAGGTACTGAGGGCATGATCCAAGGCCCTCTGAAATCAATGGGAATCTTTCCATTGACTTCAGTGGTCTTTGGATCGAATCCTAAACACTGTCCCTTCTATGGATCTCATCCCCAGCAATACCTCCAATAGCTTCCTGCCCCGGAGTGGTCATCCTGTGCATCATACTTGTCTGAATTATACTGCAAACTCTACAAGACAGAGACCTTGCCTTTTTGCAAGTCTTTAAAAGTACTGCGTATATTTATGGCACTGCATGATGCCTCTCCCAGCGACGTGCTCCCAGTCCCTATTTAAAATAATGGAACTAACATGACATTTACCTTCCTTCCCTTCTTGTTCACATTGTTTTTTGTGGCATCCCTTCATTTGTATGTCATCTAGTAAGCCCCTGGGGATGAGGATTATGTCTAAAGTTCCTAGCACATAGTTGGAGCTACATAAACAAACAGTAGCATCCCAACTCTCACACTTACTCTATAGGCAGAGGAACGGGCTCTGACGCAACTCTTGACTCCAAATCTGCTATCAATTTTAGCTTCCACTTCCGACGCTGAACCTGGGAATGCACAAACGCACAAGTAGTAGTGCACAGCAGTGTCATATATATGGGAGCTGTTTATAATGAGTTCTTGCAATTTGGGGAGGGAACTCCATATCATCATCAGGATTTTTTCCTCCATCATGGGTCACATTGGTCTATTACAGGAAAGCCTGTGATTTGAAAAGTGAGACCACTACATTTTAGGGAGAAAAAAAGAGTACTAAAACATAGGTTTAAGGAAAATGAATCTCCCATCCTCAAACTTGCATGGAATTTGCCAACAGACACAAAGAAAAAAAAAAAGGGGGGGGGTCAAATTTGGGGGTTGGCCACCCTCTGTGTTGCCACTTAAGAGGGCCATGTCTTTGAGTTAGGCCACGCACCATCCTGAACAGTTTCCACTCCTTCCTAAGTGCTCAGATATCTCAGGAGAATGAAATGGTGGTATTTACCTGCCATGTACCAAGACAAAATGTGGTGAGGGGGATCAGTAAAAGGCCCCACTTGAATAAGACATCCTCTTCAGATTTAGCAGAAGCTGCTGTGGAACTTCCACATCTGCAGGGTCTCAAGCAAATCTCTGGAATACATTAAAATGAGAAACAGGACCCAGCTAAATTCCTGCAGGGTTTGCCCCATCAGAAATGGAAGGTGAACATGCTCCAAAGCTACCATTCTACTGGCTTAATGCTAGTCAGCTATTTTATTTACATTATATGAGGTATCTATTAATAGGACACTTGGAGATTTTCATCTTCAGAGAGCTTTATAATTAGTTAATCTTCCCTGCATTCCTTGAGGTGGGTGAAAGAACTCTATTTATGACAATAGCCTTTTAATTACATTGAATCCTAATACATTTAAAATAAAATAAATTACCCACTACCAAAGCAGAAGCTGTTCCTCTTTTCACTCTCCTCATACCAAATATTGTTGCAATGAAGCATAGGTACATGGCTGCTCAAAATACAACACCTTCTGGAATCAGACAAACTGAGTAGGACCCAAAAAATTCTCCCTTACCTTTATTTTGCTGAACCAGACCAGAATGTGCTTTAATAAGAGAATATCCAAAAAAATTTCTTCTGACCAAACAGTTTGATATCTAAACAAAATGAGAGACATCTTGTAGCCCAGTGGCTCTTAAACTTTTTTTTACTTGTGACCCCTTTCACATAGCAAGTCTCTAAGTGTGACCCCCCCTTATAAATTAAAAACACTTTTTAATATATTTAACACCATTATAAATGGTGGAGGCAAAGCGTGGTTTGGGGTGGAGGTTGACAGCTCATGACCCCCCCATGTAATAACCTTGTGACCCCCTGAGGGGTCCCGACCCCGAGTCTGAGAACCCCTGTTGTAGCTGCTCTGCTTTGCAATTGGCCCCACATGATAATCGTTGTCACAGTGACCTTATAAGATTTTATTTGCTGGGGAAAAGGTATTGTAGATCTCCTTTGAACCATCATCCCTAACTCATTCTGATTTAGATTACAAAACAAAGAATTTAAAATCAAATTTCAATTGTAGGAATATAGTTCAATTATGACTGCTCTTTACCTTCATGTTATTCTGTATTAGAAATCAGATAGAACAAATTAGGATGCTGTTTCTTAACATGATTGGGAACATCTCCTTGCTATAAATGCCACCAGAGTTCTGGTACCTCATAACTTTTGAGCTTCATTAAATCAGTTGGCATATTACCATCTAACAGACATGGCCAGACTCAGATACTTTGTCCCCTACCAACATCATCATGTTGGTTAATAACAGATTGACAGCTGTCAGTCGTTATTGGTCAGTATTTTAGAACTAGCTTCATTTGGATTTGGACACTACTGGATGGCTTAATCCCTGACACAAGATGTCCCATTTATCTATGTCCTTCAGTCATCTCACAAGCTCAATGTCTAACTGACAAAAATGAGTAATCTCCAGAAGTGGTGCAGTGACTGCAGGCGCAAGCAGACCAACCAGGATGTGTTCAGCCTAAGCTTACATGAAGCCTGGAACATTAACTAAGCACTTTGGAGGCACACAGTGCTATTGACAATAATGCAATATTTAACACGTCTAATATAACCTAATGTATCCTTAGACGGTTTTAGAAGGGACTAGAGTTCTGGGTGCTGTTTAAGAGACCAGACAGACGGGGATTTCATTTACAGCAGTCGTTATACACGCTCCCTTTTGTGATGAATGTACCCCTCCTCCCCAATTGTGTTTCAGTGGGATATTTTAGCGAGCCTCACTCCGTTTTTGAGACCTCTCTGTTCAGAGTACCCCAGCTGGAAACAAGCAGCGTATCTTTCATAATAAACACCCCCCCACACCCCCACCTACCTACACCCCTTCCCCCGGCCTGACACCCCTGGGGGCCCACAGACTAGATACACCCAACCTAACAGCACAGATCAAGCCCATGGCCACCTTGCCCCCGAGCCCCCGCGACAGGGCGAGGAGAGGCCTGGCCGGGTACCAGCGCTCCCTCCCTCCCCGACACCGTTCGCGGCAGGAGCGAGGGGCAGGCGGCCTGACACAGCGCTCAGGCCCCTGGCCCAGCCTGGCAGCGGAGCGCGGGGTGGCCTGCGCCTCACCGGGCAGCCCGGGCAAGCCCCGGCCCCACCGCAGTTGTGGGCCCCGGCCGGGGAAGGGGGGCCCCGGGCTCCTACCTGGTAGCTGGCCTTGCGCAGCGGCAGCAACCGGCCCCAGCCGGCCATAGCGGCCCCAGCGAGCAGCAGCAGGGCACCGCTCCCCGGCTCTTCCGCCCCGCCTCCGCGGCTTCCTCTTCCGGCTCCCACCGGAAGTCGGGGGTGTCCGGCCGGCCGCTGCTCTCTATGGTTCCGGCTCCCGGAGCCTCCGGGGTTCCCTGACTTCCGGCGTGGGCCGGGGCCTAGGCTGGCCGGCTGCCCCCACGTGGGGGCCGGGGCGGAGCAGGAGGCGGCCGGGCTCCGCCACCCTCCAGCGCCATCATGTGCGAGGTGCCCGCGGAGGTTCAGCGTTTCCTACAGCAGCACCCGGTGTTGCGCCTCGTCGAGCCGGGCAATAAGGCAAGTGGCCCGGGGGGGCCAGTCCCGGGGCGGGGTGAGGCGGGGGACCCGGGGGGGGGCGGGGTGAGGCGAGCGGCCCGGGGGGGGGCAGTCCCAGGGGTGGAGGGGGGGCGGGCTGAGGCGAGTGGCCCGGGGGGGAGGGGGCAGTCCCAGGGGTGGAGGGGGAGCGGGTTGAGGCGAGTGGCCCGGGGGGGGTGAGGGGGCAGGCCCGGGGATGGAGGGGGAGCGGGCTGAGGTGAGTGGCCTGGGGCAGAGGGGGGGCAGTCCCAGGGATGGAGGGGGGATGGGCTGAGGCGAGCAGCCCAGGGGCGGACCCCAGTCCGGGGGTGGGGGGATCTCCAAGTCAGAGGAAGTGTTAGCCAGGGGGAGGGTGGTGCAGCGCTCATGAAGGGGAGCACAGATCTCCCTGCCTGCACCTCTGGATACCAGCCCAGCAGACAGGGCCCACAGGGTGGGCAGGGGAGGGGTCTGCTACCCCTGCCCCTTGCTCTGTTAGGGGTGGGGTTTTGGGGACCAAAATGATGTAAACCGCAGGGAAGGTTGCTTGGGGGTGTCTGGAGCCGGGGAAGAGGAGTTAGAGACCTTTATGCCTAGCCTGGAAAGAGCCAGAGTATCACAGGGGCCCTTGCAGTGCTCCAATAGGCTGTTTTCTTCTCTCCTTTTTGGCTGCTCAGGTAAAATGCAGGTTGACAGGTCACGAGCTGCCATGTCGGATGCCAGAGCTGCAAGCTTATACTAGTGGCAAGAAGTATCTGAGACTGATAAAGACCGCAAGAGCATTTGACTACAGCGAATTCGAGCCACACATTGTGCCCAGTACTAAGAATCCGTGCGTGTCTTTTTCTTCCTTAATGTTCATATGGAGCTCTTGCTATTGTTAATTGTATGGCCAATGGGGGAGTGATGCCTGAGTGTTTAAGTAGTTATCCATCCAGTGGGCTGGAAAAGCATTTATAAAGCAGCTTTTGACTCTGAACTGGCCGCTTAGAGGTGAGAGACTTTCATTTCTTTTATATAATAATTTTACTAAACTGCATGTCTGGTTTTTCTTCTCTAGCCACCAGCTGTTTTGCAAGCTCACTCTCAGGCACATCAACAGGCTTCCAGAGCATGTGCTGCGTCATGTCCAAGGAAGGCGCTATCAGAGAGCGCTGAAAAAATGTAAGTGACTCTATCGTCTTCTGCTGTGTTTTTTCTCTTCCCTTTCTGACCTTTTAACGTGCTCTCCTGCTATGCATGTGTAGAGTGTTTGGAAATCGTTCTGCAGCATGGCAGTAATACAGAGCAGTGCTCCTGCATGCTTCCCCCAGCCAGGAAGGAAGGGTGACTTCAAAAGTAGAGAGCAATGGTTTCCTATAGTGAACAAATTGGAGTGTCTACTTTAAAGTAGGGATTCTCAAACTTTCCAATAGCGTAGGTCACACTTTAATTCAGGGATTGCCTTGTAGACATGTTTCCTTCCATTTGTGATCTTGTAATGTCCCTGTGGCAATTGTTACTTGCACCAAAAATGTAATTAGGAAATTATTTAATATTTTTTTAGCTGCCCTTTGTTAGGATAAAGATATTCAGGCCAGTCTGCAAAGGCCTGTACTTTAAGAATTTAGGTGTATTCTTATCACTTGGCTAATTATAGAGGTATAAAAGAAAGAATCAAAATCACTATCTGCTGGTGTAAGGGCCTTCTCTTACTGTGATGGTCTGAGGCCCTGTTCTTAGGCTAAGACCTTTGGCTAAGCAGCAGAGGCAGCCATAAGCTGGGAAGCGAACAGTCACATCCTCACATTCCAAACTAGTCACATTGAAATAAGGTGCTATTGGGCTGTTAGGCACTTATCAGGACAGGATTGTATTCCTATCACCTCCAGAGAAAGGGAAGTGCCTAGAAAATGTAAAAGGAAACTTAGTTTGATAGCATCCTGTCTGGCAAGAACTCACTTATCAATAGCTGGGATGTGAAATCCTCACTTCTGTATTGTTTTGTCATTATAGTTCCCACTTTGCTATTGTTTGTCTGTATAATCTCTCTGGTTCTGTGATTGTTCCTGTCTGCTGTATAATTAATTTTGCTGGGTGTAAACTAATTAAGGTGGTGGGATATAATTGGTTACATAATCATGTTACAATATGTTAGGATTGGTTAGTTAAATTTCAGGAAAATGATTGATTAAGGTATAGCTAAGCGGAACTCAAGTTTTACTATATAATCTGTAGTCAATGAGGAAGTGGGTGTGGGTGGGAGGGGTGGGTGTGCGGGGGAGATGGGAACAGGGAATGGGGGTAAGAAAATTGGAATCATGTTTTGCTAAAGGGGGAAATGGGAACAGGGAATGGGAGTAAGGAAGTTGGAATCATGTTTGGCTAAGGGTAGGAATGGGAACAGGGATACAGGTGTAAGGCTCTGTGGTGTCAGAGCTGGGAAGGAGGATACTAAGGAAGGAAACTGGAATCATGCTTGCTGGAAGTTCACCCCAATAAACATCGAATTGTTTGCACCTTTGGACTTCGGGTATTGTTGCTCTCTGTTCATGCGAGAAGGACCAGGGAAGTAAGTGGGTGAAGGAATAAGCCCCCTAACACCCTTAAGTACAACTTACCAGCTGGAAATGGGGAGGAACTGGTACCAAGTGACTAGCCACCTATCTGCACACCACAGTTTGTGAACTTCTTGGGCCTCACTAATGCAAACCTGCATAACAGCTCCTATCTGTGGGGAATTGTGTTAAGACTTCAAGTCATTCTCAAGACTAACTGTGTCTGGCTCTTGACATAGTTATGTTTCATCAGCAAAGGTACTGGAGGTTGCAGATTACTGGTCTTCAGATCCTGCCCAGGTCAGCAGTGACTAAATGTCAGCATCTGTTGGCTGCTTGATGGCCTGTATGAAGTGAGCTGGCATATCCCAGTCCAGGTTCTGGTGAGCAAGCAGCCACCTCATATAAAACATCTCCCCTGCAGTTACAGTATCTGTAGGTACTATTGGCATTCTCATCAGATAAGCCAAGTTTTGAATGGACCAGGAAGACTGAACTACACTGCAGCTCTCGTAGGGATCTCCCAGTGAGAGTTGGGGCAGTGTGTGTGGGAAGCTGGCATTGGTGTTGCTCGTGCTGTACTTCCTCAGTGGACTCCAGTCTGCAGGGCACCTTTCACAAACAGTAAACACACACCCCCTTTGCTGCTGCTAGAAACCGAAATATGGGCAGCGTGACAAAATCTTAGGCTCCCTAGGTCTGCTTAAAGTCCCTCTAGATCTGCTCATAGATGCTGTTTGCATTTCTGACGTGCTGCCTAGCACTGTGCTCTGCTTCTAGTCCATTCTGTTCTTAACGAGACCACCAAATTCTTGAACCATTTGCATTATTTGTGAATGAGCCCTGCCTGGTTTGTTTTTAGATGAGGAGTGCCAGAAGGAGGGCGTGGAGTACGTCCCTGCCTGCCTCCTGCAGAAGAGACAGCGGCGACGAGATGACCAGGCCGAGGGGAGCAGGCAGCCCCGCAGAAAGGGAGAATTTTGGGAGCCTATGTCCAGTGAAGAGGAAGAAGATGACACAGATGATAGCATGAGCGACCTGTACCCATGTGAGCAAGAGCTTTTGTGTTTTCTGACTGTCTTAAAGGGGTGCTCTCAGTTTCTATTCCCTGGCTCCTCCTCTTCCTAGTTGGCTACCCGCTGGGAAGCCACAAAGCCAACTCAATTTAATGTCAATTTAAACTTCGTTAGCAGCATGGGGGAGGGATGCCTGGAGATAATTTATTGTTGGTTGCTAACAGAAAAGAACAAAATTGTAGGAAAAGAGATGTAGCGTTTCCTTCCTGCTAGCATTAGAGGGCAGCAGCAGGACTGGATCCAGCCAATGATTTTACTGGTGTAATGCCAGCAGGAGGAACACGTGGCACGTACAACATGTATGTGGGAAGGTGGTGATTCCTAAACACAGAATCCAGAGTGGGTGGGGAATCTCCAGATCCTGAGCATTAAATGCCAATTTTCACTGAATCGCCACCAAGACTGAGATCATACAAGGGGAGAAGCACTTGTCAGCACAGGACCTGCCGGAACCTGCATGCTCACAGGCGACATGCACTCCTCTGCCTTTCCCAGAACAGTCCTGGAGCCTACAATCCCACCCACCCTGCAGAGGATTTCCTACCAGGTAGGGTGAATTCTATTAAGTTCCTGTCTAAAAAAGACTGGAGGAGAGGTGGGGTTGTAAGGCTACTGGAGTATGTCTGCTAAATATCCCCTGTAGCTGGGCTAATAAGGGTACTGGACACTTACTACTGAAATACGGGGGTTATATTTGTCTTCCTGGTGTCTTGATAGTAATGTGCTGCCCAGCTGTCGGGGATATTCAGCTATTGCTGATAAAAGGACTGGAATTTGGTGCTTCAGTTTTGCAACCTCCAGTGCCTTTGCTGATGAAACACCTTTAAGAAAGTTGCCTGGGAAGCCATTGGAGTAAGGGCTAAGTCAAAGCAGTAGGCAGAGGAATCTGATCCCAAGTTGGGCCTTACTTTGTGTTTTAGCTGAGCTTTTCCCAGAAAAAAGGCCGGTGGTGCAAGGAGACAGGGAAGGTGGTGATGACTTTGTGACAGACAGCGAGGAAGATGGGGCCAAGCCTGCAGAGGAAAACAGCAGCATGAATGGAGAGGAGAGTGAAAAGATGGACGAGACCAGACGAGCTGGCAACAAAAGGGGAAAGGTGAGTGCTGTGCTGCCATGCACAGCCACATCAAGGGAGAGTGTTTGCAGAATCAGAGGTGAGCCTCTGTGTGTGAGGATGTACTGCATGATTAGACCAATGATCCATCCCCTCTCCTGTCTGTGAGAGGGGCCGATGCAAGATGGGCTCACCTTTCAGGGGATGTTTCCTCCTGACCCTGGAAGTCTCGTGACTGGCTTAGATCCTGAAGTATTGGGTTTCTATCCTTTAGTGAACTTGTATCCTGGCTAGAGTAACTGGGGATATTATTACCCATACAAATGTCTAGTCCTGGTTTGAATCCTACTGCTTGCTGCCCCAGGAGTGGGAATCTTAGGCCAAGGAGACAGAAGTGTCCTTTAGGTCCTAAAATTACATCCACTACTCCCTCCTTAATCAGTCTCCTTTAGAATGAAAAGGTTGATAGGATTTAAACCCTATCAAGTTGCCCCCTTTACCCTTTCTCAGTGTTCCTGATTCTGCCTGTGGAATCTCTTCACAGGAGCAGACATTTTAGTCCTGATCCTGCAGTCCTTGTGTGTTTGGAAAACAGCAGGAATGCATGTTCAGGCCCTGCATGTGTAAAGTGGTCTGGGTTTCAGGAACATCATTGCTGATTAAAAGGATGATTCTAGAAGACAACTCAGAGGGGAGGAGGTAGATTTCCTCCTTGTCTCCCTTCCTCTACCCGGGGAAGAACAGGATCTGCAGTATTTTATGGCTCAGTTCTATGAGGAGCATTTGGTACAGACACTGTATTTGTTGGGAGAAAGGGAGGGGATGTTGTTTGTAGATCTTATACAAGGGCTGAGGGGAGCTGGAAGTCAAGTCTTGTCTCTTACTGGCCCTGTGTCCTCAGTAACTAGGACTGGGATTGTATGGACACTCTCAACTTGAAAAACAAGAAGTTTGGTGTGATGCTTTGTGCGAGCATTCTAACCCTGGACACATGCAGAGGTTCTTGGAAAGACAGTGCAATTTCTCTCTCTCCACAGCCACAGTTGAATTCCTTAAAGAAGAAATTTAAGAGTCACCATCGAAAACCCAAAAGCTTCAGGAAAGCAGCCAATGGAAAATAAACTTTTCTATAAGTATGAAACACTAGTTGGCTGGAGGTAGTTATGTGGCAGTGTTGTTGTCTAAATGGGGCAGGGTGGCACAAGTCCTACTGAAAAGCCTGCCCCATTGTCAGATTCCAACCATCTGTTTCTGATGGGGAGGGGGCTTTAGTAAGCTGGAGCACAAATGGGTTAAGGGTTGATTCTTGAGGCATCCCCAAGCTCTGACTGAGATACCAATGATTGGGTGCCTTATTTTTTGCTGAAAGGGGTGTCATTTTTATTCCACTTCACAACACCCAGGAATCTGCTACACAGAGGATATTAATACCAAGTGTTAACCAGGGAACACCATCCCTGAAGGCTCACCAACTGTGCGCTCAAGCTGGATACAACAAAGATGCCATAGTTTTATTTTGATGGTTTCCAAAAATCAAAACATTTTCAAACACAACTAAGATACAAAATACAGCATAAAATGAGAGTTTATACTTATTTCTCTTTCCACATAAAGCAAAACAAAAAAAAAAGTGAACTCAGAACACTTTGCAAAGCCAATTGGTAGATTACATCCTGCCTTTGAGAGAGCATTCCAACTGTTAGAGAAGTCACTGCATCAGTTCTGGGAGATATGTGGTACAGCAGCGCATGTGAGAAACAGCTAGCCCTCTTGCAAAGGACACGTTGGCTAAAAAGTCAGTTTGGGTAGGGTACTGGTAGGAAGAGAGCAGTGTATTTAAAAACAAGCCCTCTCCTTACTGCTGATGTTGTACTTTACTTGCAAGATCCCTGCTGCAAATGGCTAGTAACATTCCCCTTTCCTAAAGGGGAACATCTATTTTGTGATGCCTGAACTTCCTATGGGGCTGCAGGCAGCCTCTCCAGGAGAGAGGAATTTCCTGTGGGTTTGTTTTAACCCAGCTTGTGCCCAAATAAATGTTAGTCTCTAAGGTGCCACAAGTACTCCTTTTTTTGTATCAGTTAGTGTCTGAAATATTAAACAGTCCCTCTTCTGAAGTGATCAAGCTCCTTAGCTGGGCAGAATGAGGGGATTAACCCTAAGGAAGCTAATTAAGGGGTAGTTACAAGAGCTGTTTCTACCTGTTCACTTATAAATACTTGAATTGCCCACAGCAGCTAGAATGTTTGGAAGAGAATATTGCTGCAGCTAAGGAGCATGTGTGTATTCTAAACAGTTGCCTGTTGTAACTGCAGTGTGAAAGTCAGTCATATCTTTTATGTATTGAACATCAGGAGGAAGCTGAAAGATCTCATTTCCTGCACAATGAAGACACAGGCACTGCAAGAGCAGCTGAGGCAAAAACCTTTCCTACAAAACCTGCTGGGGGTGGGGGGGGGCACAGGATAACTATTAAACCCTCTTGCTCTCAAATTAATTTAAGAAATCTCTCCAGTGATAGTGCCCTCTATCACTACAGAGGCCATTCTCCCTTACAAGCAGTGTAAGTGGCTGAACATTCTTGGAGGCTTTTCTATTTATCACCAGCTACTGAGAATCCTGTTTTCCAGGGTAAAGGCAAGAGTGCGCTGTCCAGGTCAATGGGCTTAGCAGCATTCCTTGGGGAGGAAAGCCCAGGAGCTGGCTGCCTGCTGGAGATGATGAGCTGGGCTGCTCTTCAAAGTGGAGATGTAAGCAGCTACGGTGAAGGGAGCTATTGATGCAGGAAACCAGGGCAGTTAGCCTGCTGAGCTGCTAGTTAAGGTTACAGGGCGAGTGTCTCACAGAGTCCAAGTCAATAAGACCAACCAAAAAAACAAGCAAACCCATCCCACCAATTTAGGCCACTAGCAGAGGCTAAAATGCCCCTTCCCAGCAGGGATGAATGTGAGGTGAAAGAAGAGATTACGCTGATGGGGCAAAGTCAGGACCTCTGTTTCCCTTCAACCCACTTACACTAAAGGATTATTTCCTCTCTGAGCGAAATGCACAGCAGAGAGTTAAAATGCATAAGGTACCTCCCCTAGCCGTTAAGACACTGTCAAGTATGTTCTACTCACTAGAAGTCTTAGCTACTACTGTCAAAAATGAGACACAGGACTGAGAATCAGTGCAGTAAGGCATCATACAGCTGATTTTTGCATACTGTTTAATACAGGAACAATGGAGCCTGTTCAGGAAAGCATTCTCTCCCCCAGCCCATGAGTGTCTGTACTGGGATGCTAGAGCACGTGCTTTTCCCTTGAGAGTTCTGTACCTGCTGTTGCACAGTGGGGAAAAAAAAAGTTTGCATGTACAAGAGAGACTGGCAGCAATGGATCAAGAAAGCAAAGGGTGCTCTAGGCTGGAAGATCAGACACTGCTCTGAACCCACTGGTGAGGTGATGCGGACCTGCATGCATTATGAAATGCTAACCATTTGAGCTTTTGCCTTTCAATGCCAGGAACAGGGTCTTTCACAGCTCTGCAAATATTGGTTCCAACAGTTACTGCTCACATTGAAAGAACCTGGAGCCACATTTAGATAAATGGTGGTTGGTTGCTGAAAGGAGCTGTCTCTGAATCACTGCCTGGCTTGCTCCCCTTTGTTGGTGGGTGGAAAATGCTGAAAAGGATTGATTTTGGCACAGCACCTTTTAAAATGAAATCTGTCTTGAGAGCCTTCCCACTAATCCACACCCCCATCTTACTGAAATCTTTAAAGCAATATAAACACCACTACCCCCTTGTTCCGCTCAGGAACAGAAATGAGACATTTGATGAATAAAACCATCTCTTTCCTCACCTAGAGAAGGATGCAGCTGCTTCTGACATTCTCTTTTTCCCCTCCCTCCCTCCGGGTGTGGAAGGGCCTTCCCCTTGCTCAGACCTGGGTAGAGAATACTGTAATTTTTAAAACCAATGTCTTCTTAGCATAACTCTCCAATTGTACAAACAATGCTCTAACCAGCAGCTGGATTTTATATACCCAGAGGCGTTTTAGTTCTGAGGGGAATGTGGTATTCACTTGTTAGAGTTAAAAAGGAAACAGAAAAAATAACCAAACAGCACACTGAATGATACTACTGTGTATCTGCTCACAATACTTTAAAATTTAAAAGCCAATACTGAAGTACTCAATGAAATGTGGATTCCTTGGGTTAGTTCCAATTCTAGGAAGTTAAAAACAAAACAATAAAATAACCCTAGGCAATGTTCCTCGAAGTAGTAGGATATCTCATCTATCATCAGATTACTGGTGCCACTGTAAATTAAATTCTCAAGACATCTGTGCCTTTAACAGGGGAAGGTACAGCAGGAGCAGGTATATGTAAAATGCTGGCAGGTTTTGTTGAATCCATAGAGAATCCGTCCTGGACCTAAGCTGTCGTGTCCTGAGAAGCTACATTGCTCCCATTACCACTCTTTTTTCTTCTCATCCATGGAGACACCACCAGGACCCAGCGCCACCACCAGAAGAAGCCCTCCAATGACAGACATGGTCTGGAAGAAGTCGTACTTGAGGAAGTCATGCATGGGCTTGTAGGCCGGGATGGTCCAGAAGGCATTAAAGTAGATGTTGATGGCAAACAGCCAGATGACCAGAGTCAAGGCAGCCAGCTTGGTCTTAAAGCCAATCGCCACTAAGATAATCAGGGCTGTGCCCACGATGTTCTGGAGAATCTGCGGGAGCAGAGTGGGGAGGAAAGAGGAGAGTCAGGGTTATACACAGCTATGTTATGGTATCCTATAGAGCACAGGCACTGCATACCCAGCTTGCACAGGTATGAATAGCAGTGTAGACAGCAAGCCACAGCTTAGGGTGGGCAGAGTGTCCTACACACCTCAGGGTATAGACCCTGCACACTCAAGCCATGCCACCCATGTCTGCACTGCTAATTTTAGCAGTGTCATGTTCTGCTGCCTCCTCCTGTCAGAGCCTTTCCTTGCCACAGTGAAAGCATCTGGCAGCTGTAGGAGTCTTTCCCCACCGCCAGAGCCTTTCACTGGGGTGTGTAGCTACACACGTAGTGCCTGTAGGTGCAGACGTAGCCTTAAAGAAACATGCATGGAGGCGGCGTAGTCGCTGCAGCGTTGCTCAGGTAAAGGCCATTCAACAGGCTGCTGTAAGAACACAAGAATGGCCCTCCTGGATCAGACCAAAGGTCCATCGAGCCCAGTATCCTGTCTTCCGACAGTAGCCAGATTCCCCAGCGGGAATGGACAGAAGAGATAGTCAAACGATCCATCCCCCGTTGCCCATCCCCAGCTTCTGGCAAACAGAGGCCAGGGACACCATCCTTACCCATCCTGGCTGTGATACAGATGGGCTAGGGCAGGTTAGCACTAGATTATCTGACATCTCTAAGTTCCTTCAGTAACTAAAGGGCTCTTTCCAGCTACCTCTATTCATGTGAATTGTCCCACTCATTACAATGATCCAGTGGCAGGACTTGCGTGACTGATGGCTGCAAGGGTCAACCCTCAGCTTGTGTGGGACCCTGAGTGTAGATTTTGGGGTACCATTCCCTGGAATTTAGTTTCAAGTTGGCGCTTCCTAAGCTAAGATCTTGTTTATGAAGAGGTGAGTAGTTTGGATTGAGGTTTCTCTGCTGTCACTCAGACCTGAAGAAATATTTTTTACCCTACTGCTTAAAGAAAGGCTCAATTATTAATTAGTTAAAAGACTGATACTTTATCCTGCTCTAGCACTTTGTGCTAAGCAGATCACATGCTTTATAGACATTAACTCAGAACACGGTATCTCTAGTTGACAGGACCCAAATCTGGCACTCTTATATAAGGAGACCCAGTGAAATAGATGAGGACTCGAAGGAGAAGAATTGCTGGATTGGGATCCCACCCAGGCTGTAGCAGAGCAGTGAAGCCCAATGCCTTGACTCCCAGTTCTGTGCCAGATACTTACAGAAAAGAAGCTAACATCAAAATGTAGCAGTGTCATGAACATGAGGACCAGCAGCACACGTCCACCCAGCTGCATGTACTGTTTGGGGGAGCTTTCCCGCATGGTGGGGACCCCGGCAAACATGCTTTTCCCCTCTGACCGTGACTCAGCCAAAAGCAGCAGCAAGCCTCCCCCAAGGGCAAGGTTCCTGGGGAGAGAGAGAGGGGGGCATAGAGAAGGAAAAAAAATCTACAGGTCAGTGCAAGAAAAATAAAAGCCACATCATAGAGCTTGTTGGATGTGTCATGAAGATCATTCTACCTGAATGAGTGAGAATGCCAACAACCTTGGATTGGTTTTCATTATGTCCCACAGCAATCTGCCCTCCAAGATTGCATCATGTTCCCCCACTGATTCAGTAGTTCTTATGGCTCTGCAGATACAAGAGGATCGTGCATCCAGCGCTTGCAACGCTTATGACCATAGCGTGGAGCTATGCAGGCCCCAAGCGTCTATCAAAGACTACATGCATTTGTGGGATTTTTTTTTAAAAAGGTGCAAACAACATGGGACATAGATGACATTATGGGATGGAGACTCCTTGCTCCCAATCACTCCGCGCGACTCATTTCTGCCCTGCCATGCATTGCCAAAACTTCCCCAAAAGACAGTGCACTGGATGGTGGTGGGTTGCACACTGGGATATCTATCCATGGTACACTACACATTGACAGAAGCACTCCTGGCAAGCATATGCAGTGTTGATGCAAGGAGTCAAGTATGCACCTGCGCAAGCGATCTATTGATTGCAGCAGCTTTGTGCCGACGTAATTTGCGTTGACCAAAGTTTGTCGGGTAGAGATGGCCTTAAATGGGACCTTTATAAAGACCTCTTCATTCCTGTCCCTGAGTGACATGCACAGAAGCAAGTCTGCAAGGACAGTACAGGGAGGTAAAATGAACTAGGACCTACCTCATCAAGAACTTCAGATCCCATAGAATGCTGTAAGCAATGGTCTGGGAGGGGAAAAGAAAAAAAGAAATACTGAAATATTTAGCTATTTCCACCTCCTTGAAAAGGGAGAGCTTTTAGAGAGTGTTCAAAGCCAGTGTGATTAAATGCAGGATGTAAGAATCAATAACATCTTACAAAAAGTTACTTAGTTTAGCAAGTAGTTTGGCATGATGACAATAAGGAGCTTTTATGAGAATCTATTTTGGATGCAGAAGGTCAGGCTCACTCATTAGCCCAGGTGCTTTTTATATCACCCGCATATCTGTGACTCTGAGCTTTTTGCAGATAGTTAATTAACCCTCAACAATCCCCTGTGGCAGTCAAGTATCCATCCCATTGTACAGATGGGGAAAAATAGAGAGGCAGGAAGGTTAAACTAAATGCCCAAGATCACACAACTAGTCAGTGGCGAATTTGGGAATAGAACCCAGAAGTTATAACTCCTACTCTTCTGCTTTAGACAAAATGTTAACGAAAACCTTTCCTGTCCAAAATAAGTTTTTTTTGTTTTTGTTTTTTCAGCATTCAATGGGGATCCTTCCACTTTGGGATATTCTTGTAGCAATCACTGTGGGGTCAAGACCAAATCAGTTATAGGTCTCTTATGCAGTAGGCTGCTGAAGCTCATGTGAGTTGCAAAGGGGACCTCCTCCTACTATATGGGACAGGATTGATTCGATACTTGTCAGTGCTTGGAAAAAACAGCTGGCTGATCCGATCTGCATCAGCATCCAAGGAGAATACCTTGCCGCTGTGCATGTCGGAGGAAGAACAGCTGTAACCATGTTGCCATAAGAGATCATGGCCAATTGAAGGAGGGCAGTGGGCTCAATGGGCTGAGCAGGGCAATCCTTCCTGCTTCTTTAACTGAGACAGATCAGTCCCATTGGGGTTGGTGGGGAGGGCCTGAAAGATAGGGACTGTACTTTGGAAGACTTGAGGCTTCCTACCTGTAATGCTATAATTCCAAACAAGCCGAAGCAGGCATACTGCACAAAATTCCTACTCAGCACCAGGATACAGCCGCCTGAGGAAGGGAAATAAACAGCGTTACCACATCTCCAGCTCACACAGGAAACTGTTGGTTTTGGTTTGAATTTCAGCAGGTTAAGGATTTCATGTAGCCAAGTCACAGAGAGCCTCTGCTAGGAGATATCTGGTATCAAAACACTGCTGGTTTGGGGGGGGGGGGGTCAGCTTTAAAGTCTGCATTCTCCACAGTGAGACATTGTCGTATGGCTCCTGAAGAACATCTCTCCATTATTCCACCAGGTGATGGAGCAAGGGATCAAACATAATCTTTGTTTAGTCCCTGGCACATCGTACTAGTTGGCAGGTGCCATGCAAGGGTACATCTACTCTGCAATAAAAGACCTGCAGCACAGCCATAGCTGGCCCAGGTCAGCTGACTCCAGCTTGTGGAGCTCAGAGTGGGGGGTTATAAAATTTCAATATGGACATTTGGGCTCAGGCTGGGGCCCGCCGTTTCAAACCCTGCAAGGTGGCTGGGTGGGTCTCAGATCCTGGGCTCCAGCCCAAGCCTGAATGTCTATACTGCTACTTTTAGTCCTGCAGCCTGAACCCGAGTCAATTGACCCCGGCTCTATGGTAATGTAGACATACGCTTAAGGTCACAAGACGTTAGACAAAAAACAGCCAAGTATGTAGATGTTGGATATTGCCTTTCCTGAGGTGGTGGTGGGAGGATGATATAGTTCTTTCGAGAGTACAGAATATTAAACAAACAAACAGAAGCTTTCCTGTAAATCTTGCATTCAAAAGAAAACTGATCGCATTTCCCAGCAGGCGGATTTCCACGTTGAGAACTTGACTAAAAAAAAAAAAAAAATCTACAGGGGAAAAGATTTAGCAAAATTAAATTTTTGCCTGGACAAAATAAAAAAAAAAAAACCAACCAACCAACCCTGGACACAGGACTTTGAAAGACTAGGCAATTGGAGTGCGTGAGACAATTTTAAAAAGGGGGACACGCAATATAAAACAGGGAGAATTTAGTTCCTTTCCCACCAGTGATACTGTTCACTCAGCATGAACACAGAAGCTAGACTTGAAGTGTCAAGTCTGTTTCCACTTCCTAGTCCTCATGAACTAACACAGTGCTATTGCTTTTGTGAACAGGGCAGGATTGAAATGCTTCCCGTATAAAAACAAGACAAAAAATAATTTTTCCAGTTGACATTAACCTCTACAAGAGCCAATACTGGGCTGAGGCAAGAAAAACATGGCACTGTAATCATCTTGATATATTGGATGAATTCTTCTTTAAATACAGGAAGTATTTTATTTACAGAATGCACCTATCAACATCTGGGTACACATACAGAATTAAATAGATAATACTACTGTCAACTAAGGGACTCCTCAGAGAGTTTTCATTGACCAAGAGGTACCATGGGGACTCAAAAGTCAAGGAGCAAAACATGGGGAGGCCAATGAAAAGTCTTTATTCAACCTATGAAGCATCATCAAAATATAAAATGCTTGATGGGTAAAGAAAAATAAACTAGGCTTCCCATGCTAACATGAGCCAGAAACACTAGGGCGATTTGGCATCTGCCCTAATAGGCCATTAAGAGCCACTTACTCAGCTGTCCGAAGAGATTTAGGAACACAAAGATGGAGGCCAGGAAATAGCCACAGTTCCACGTGGCATCAATGTAATCCCTCTGCTCGCTCCACTGGAACCACATGCGGATGCCATCCTCCAGGAAGGTGCTGATCAGGCACAGACGGGCCACGTGGGGAAGGTACTGCTTCGTCACTCGCAGGAACTACATGGGCAGACAGTGCAGGAGGAGTAATGTCCAAGGCAACCAAGAGCCATGCCCCTCTGCAGACTGCAGGTATATCACTGGCGTGTGCACATGGATACACCCACCTCCACCACAAGATCCCGCTGAACGCAGATGTGCTGGGGAATTAGATAAAGCCAAACCCTCTCGATATCATGCTGGTTTAACACACCTATGCCTTTACATTTCCCCTGTTCTCATGGGCAAAATTTCCACTGACTTCTTCCTCTGCAAATATCAACACATTGTGGCATCAGGCCTAAGACTCTCCTATACAATACTAAAAGGGTTTGACTGTAGATGAAAAACTGGATATCCTGGATAGGATATTAGTTGATTTCAAGGATAAACACATACAGAGACAGAGGTCAGCCCCTAGTCCCATTAAGAATCACAACCCACATAACAAAAAACACACTACTCAGGAAGATGAACTAGGCAGTTATATATAACTACAGTTCAATGCAACCTAGTATTTAAAAAAAATATCACCAAGAGGCACGAGGAAGTGAGCACACCGCTTCTCTTCTTGGAAAGGAAAGTTGTGTCTGATCCTGTGAACAGAATGCTGAAAATTTACCATTAGATCACTCTGCCATTGTGAGAATTATAGATTATATAGGAGCAACTACTGCTGAGCAGAACCAAAACATACACCCCGAGGAGTCTAGCTTCTTTTGCAAATTACACACATGCAAGATATTTGCATATTAAAAAAAAAATCTGATCACCTCTTCACTCTCCAGTTCTCAGCTAGTATATCGTTTGAGTCTTCATTCATATTTAAATAACTGTAATAGAGCACCAAGGCATATCCTGAGGGGGATTAATAACTGGTTGTAGATTTAATGCTCTGACACAAATCTCAGGCTAAAAGGCCACAATTTTGGTGTGCAAAGGGAGCCACATGCGGGCACCTAGAACACATATGACTTAATCAGCAATTGTGTTTGTGCAGGCAGTTGCCATGATTATATGTACCTTTAGAGCAAGCTGGCATACACGTGGGTGTTGGATTCTTGCACTCCATTATTGAAAATTTAGAACCATTGCATTGATCCCTGGTTAATATTAAAAAGTGTCCGGTGTTATTCCTCCGACCCAACCAACCATCCCTTTGGTACAGAAAGGTATTAATAAAAGTTGTTTATTTCTTAACAAACCTGCAAATAGCACATTCCACTTTTTGTATAGAAAGCAGTGATGTAATAGTACCAGCAGACATTTGGTAACAGAAAACGCCTACTGGCTGAAAGTGAGGTGACTGTTTATTTAAGAAACATATTTAGGGCATCAACACCAGGTGCAGAACAGCCAAGTTACATCCTTGACAAAGTGAAGTAATGGTAATTCAAGTGACATCTGTCAGAGGTTGTATGTGAGATAGATATGGTCAATTCTAAATTAAACAGCAGAAGAAGAGAAGCAGAAGGTGCCTATCTCCCGATTTTATTGGCAGTTCCCGCTGAGCAATGTCACAGCCAGATGCATGCAAAAGCCTGACTCCTGATGCAGAAATGCCAGGTTTTGCAGAGACTCCTGGTTTAGCGGTAGGGGAACCATGTGTTATAACCTCCTACAACTCATACACAGTATGTATTAAAAACAATTTATGGGACTTTGATTCAAGTCGTTTTACTCAGTGTTAGAATCTAAACTATGTTCGGGGGGGACCCCACAATACCAACCAACCCACCCACCTGAAGAGGTGTTCTTCAAAAAGGTATCAGGAACGCCACAAAGAGGAAATTCACAATGAAAAAAACAGTGTATATATCTTGTGTTGGTCCCCTTGCACCAGTGTTTCTTGTACCATTAGGGAACAGGAACTTAAAAAAGGTACAGAGTCACACCCAGCACTGACCATGTTCTGTTGATGCAACTCAGTTAACGTCAATGGAGGTACACCAATTTATACTAGCAGAGAATTTAGCTAATCGAGTCAGCAAACTAACTAGTAAAAATGTATGTTGACCAAAAAAAATTAAGTTAGCTTCTCATTGTTTATGACGTTCACTTCTTGCATTTTACTCAGTTTGGACAATGAAACTAGACTAATCAGTTTCACTTTCTGCTTTTAGTTAGTATGATTTTGCAGCTCTGGCAACATTTGGCTTCACAACAGCTGGGCAGCAGGAGATTAAAGGCACTTCTAAAAGCTTATTCCCACCACCACAATTAACCAATTAATAAAGGATGTTCCAAGTTCTGTGCAAGTTAGAAATCTTCCTTGCTGCCTAATTCAAGGTCAGCATGAATAAAAACAGAGCAGAAATGTTAACACAACAGACATGCCCAAATAGTTAATATCAGAAGAGCAAACTACACTAGTCTTGCTCATGTGCATCTAGAGTCTAAAGGGTCAAGATTCAAGTCAGTTAAACATACTTTGAACACAAACCTCAACCACATACAGATTGAATGTTATACTTTGGGATTTTTGAATATAAATGTTTTTCAAACAGCTAGATGAGTGAATCTGGAGAGATACATTTCTTATGATCTTTGTCATTTAGTGAGATACAAACCGAACAATTAAATACACATTAATACAAGGGAGATGTGACCTAAAATTAACCAATGTGAAGTTAAAAAAAAAAATTGCAAATGAGCTCTTTTCTTCGTCCAGAATAGCAGATTAAGAGAGCTTCAAACTGTATTTGAGTTACCTAAGAAACTCCTACATGCACCCCAAGTGGAGAAACAAAACAAACAGATCATTATTGTACATAACAAAGTTATACCTTTCATCCAAAAGTTCAAGCCCAAAATTTGGCATGCTTTAAATGTTATCCTCTGCCAGTAAGTGTATTGTTTATATATTTTTTTAAATTATAACTGTTGTAATTTTGTTCCCATTTTTTAAAATGGGGCCCCAGACTCAGCCTCTACAAGTTAATAAACCTTATTCTCACAATTAGGCAATCATGTTGACTTTGCTAACAAACACAAGCAAACAAACCATGTGACTTCCATGGAAGAGGATAAGATTACAGGGAAAGAAGAATTACAGATCAAGCTTCTATGGCCCTTGTGATAATACCAAGACTGATTTAGAAGGGTCCTTTTCTGTAGCAGAGACAGAAACTATCACAAACAACAGATACTCCTGGGGGAATTCTGCACCAAAAAATTAAAGGTTCTGTGAATATTTTAAAATTCTGCATCCAGCTGCGGCTCCCACTGTCAGCCCTGCGCATGGCGAGGCTCTGGCTGCCATGCACGGGAGATCACAGGTTCATCAGGAAAAATTAAAATTCTATGGGGAACGTTAATTCTGTGCAAATTCTGCATTGTACAGTGGCACAGAATTCCAGCAGGATTTCCACAGAGAGACATGGGGAAAAAAGAACTAAATGCTCCAAAAGTACTGGATAGAAAGTATAGAATGCCTACAGAAAAGAACTAGAGGGTTTCTATAGCAAGTCTTACTCCTCAGTTTGGAAATAATCTGAGGTGTTGCTTGTGCAACATGCTAGACATCTGATGAATTTTAATCAGGAGGAAACAGCACTTTCCAACATCAGTCTAACGACGGAGAAGCTTTCAAAGCACCCAGCAACACCCTAATCAGCCACGTTGGACAGGAAAGCATAATAGCTCAACACCTGGGCATCAGGAGGGTTGAAAGCACCTGTTTTAGCATCAGTGCACTGCACTGGAAATCCCCATGCAAAAAGAATACACAACCAGCAAGTCACAAATAGGGGGCAGCCTTGTCTTCTTCCTAGAACAAGAGGAACGGGATCTACATTTGGCTCATACCATCAACTAGGTAGAGAGCGTACAGAGCATGCAGCAAGTGTGTAAGAGACCTGCTAAAAACAGTGGCTGATTTGGAAGAAAAGGCCCAAATGCACAAGGCAAGAGAGGCAGGCTGTGATCCACCTTCCAAGGATCAAGTTTTGATTAGAGATCCTTAACTCAGGTCTGGTCTACACTACAAACCTATATCGGCACAACTGTGTCGCTCAGGGGTGTGAAAAATGTTTGCATTCAAAGTGCCATATCCACCCTGGGCCTAGAATTAGAGTAGTTCTGTGTTTATACTGACCCACAGCTTGCTAAAAAAGATTTCTAGCGAGCAAATGGCACCTGCCCTGCTTGCAGCTCTGAGTCCTGTTAGAATATACCACACTGCGATGTTAAGACAAACTCTCCCAGGTGACAGACTAACTACATTTAAGACAGAAATGAAGACTCTTCATCCCAAGCGTTTGAACAGATTGTGCCAATGCCAAGTGAATTCCTGGAGGGGGTCAGAAACAGACTCTCAAACAGCTGTCTCTTTCCTCGCCACCCAAAGTGTATGCAAACCCAACCTGCCAGAGAAAGCCAAATCAGCTGGCTCTTCCTAGGGTTCAGAGGAAGGGAGAGTGTGTGCACACTGACTTAAAGACCTCAATCCAGCTCCCCCACATGGGAGCATGTAATTCTGGGTCTGACCTGGCCTCTCTCAGAGCAGGGAGGCCTCTCCCTGGGCATTCTGTACACTTCGGCCTTTACAAGGGAGAAAGGATTCTCCACCTTGACAGCAGCTTTCCCCTGTTCTTCAGCTACATCAGAAGCTGGAGAGAACATAAGAATGGCCATACTGGGTCAGCCTAAAAGTCAATCTGGCCCAGTATCTGGTCTTCCAACAATGGCCAATGCCAGGTGCCCCAGAGGGAATGAACAGAACAGGTCATCATCAAGTGATCCATCCCCTGTCGCTCATTCCCAACTTCTGGCAAACAGAGGCTAGGGACACCATCCCTGCCCATCCTCGCTAATTGCCATTGATGGACCTCCATGAATTTATCTAGTTCTTTTTTGAACCCTGTTATAGTATTGGCCTTCACAACATCCTCTGGCAAAGAGTTCCCCAGGTTGACTGTGTGTTGTGGGAAGAGCTTTAGAGATGTTTAACTAAGGGTATGTCTACACTCCTGTGCCATTGCAGCATCCTAGTATAGACTCTTCCTACGTTGACAGAAGGGGGTTTCTGCCAGTGCAGTTAATCCTCCTCTCCGAGAAGTGGTAGCTACGTCTATGGAAAAATCCTTCCACTGACTGAGCTGCATCTATCATGGGGGATAGGTCAACCTAACTAAATCGCACAGGGCGTGACATTTTTCACAGGCCTGAACAATATAGCTAGGTCAATCTAATTTTTAGGTGTAGTCCAGGCCCAGGAAAAAGTGTCCACACGTCTGAAAAGCGACAGGCAGGGCCACAAATTATTTAAGGTGGTTCAGAGTGCGATTTTATGAATAGAGTTAGGAGGAATGAGAGGCAGTTTAAAAAACAGAACAAAAAAAACAAAAAAAAGTCTTCCTAAACCTTTCCTTTCCTTGATGGGGGCTGTCTGGAAAGTATCTAGATTGGGGTCAGCAACCTTTCAGAAGTGGTGTGCCGAGTCTTCATTTAGTCACTCTAATTTAAGGTTGTGTGCGCCAGTCATACATTTTAACGTTTTTAGAAGGTCTGTTTCTAGAAGTCTTTAATATATAATGAAACTATTGTTGTATGTGAAGTAAATAAGGTTTTTAAAATGTTTAAGAAGCTTCATTTAAAATTAAATTAAAATGCAGAGGCCCCCGGATGGTTGGCCGGGACCCAGGCAGTGCGACTGCCACTGAAAATCAGCTCCGGCACGCGGGCATACGGTTGCCTACCCCTGATCTAGATGAACAGATACAATTGTAGGGATCAATAGAGAACTTTCAACTGTTAAACAACAAATCGGTCACACTAACAAGCCAATGAGGGAGGAAGTTATACGTTCTACAAGAGGGAGTTTTTAAATTTAGGCCTAAAGCGAGGGGAAGAGCAGAGGTTAAAATGATTTGATAAAGCAGGAGCAGGAAAATGGAAAGGTGGAGAGAAGCCTGCCCTGGCAACTTCTGCAGAGAACGGAAGCAGGTGAGAGAGTGTAATGGAAGGTTGCTGTCTTGAAGATCAGCAGGAACATGACTGTGGAAAGGTTGCAAAATAAGCACAACTGCCAAGGGGCAGCTCTACTTCCCAGAATCAGCTTTGGAACCTGCCATCTTTTGTTGTAATAAGTCACATGGACGAGTCTCATTGTCACCTTCCCTGAAGCCAAACAGCCTATGATAGAAAGTGTAAATTGTTCCCTCACTCAGGCTTCCTCCCTTCTTAGCACACACAGGAAAGAATTTTGTTGCCTAGTAAACATGAGTGCTTGTGATCCAATCAGTGGAAGACAAGTAGGATGGACTGAAGGTGGGAGCAATGCTAGGCAACCAATGCTATGCAAGCCATCTTCTGACATCAGTCATGCATACAGCTGTGTTTATGCAACTCACATGTAAGCATTGAGGCCACTGCTCATAGCAAAGGTAGAGAAAATGAGGCAAATTCAGAAATAGAATGCGCAACAAAAAAGTGTAAGACTAACGGAGGAGATCTAGGAGGAGAGGAGAAAGCAATAGTTAACTATGATAGCGCGGGACACGTATCAGAAGTGTCTAGTGATTTTAGGATTCAGAGTACCTATGTACTGAACTCTCTCAGTGATTTAACTAGGTACAGTGGAATTTATCTAGAATGGGCAACTTCTACTGGTGGGATTGAATCAATAGGACCAAACCAGAATGCCAGATCCAGACATCAAACTTCATGGAAGTGCTGATCCACATGTTACAGCTTGGGCCCATCTCTAGTAGTCATGATTTATAAATCTCATTTCAATGCCCTACAGCACCATGCAAACTATAGCTATAGTAAGAATCACTTCAACCACTGTTGCAATGCAGCCACCTCTGGGGTACAGCTGTTTAACAGTTCATAGTAACAGATTAGGACAAAGTTAAAATCTTATCCATCTGAAACTACCCGGGAATTAGAGGTACACAGAATGTAATTACCTGAGCTTCACTGACACAATACACTTAACCTAAAACTAAATTATTCAAGTGAGGGAAGGAGATTACGTTAAACTCATGGCACATCTGTAGTTTAGGGTTTTCTATACACTGAATATCAAATGACCTATTATTCTGTGGGCCTTGCATGGACCACACTGAAGACTGCATCTCACACAAGCACAGTCAAAGCTGGAAAAACTAAACAATATTATTTGAGAGGACAATTGGTTCTTCACTCCCAGCCATGTCATTAATACATACTGCAGAAGGGCTTTGTGTTGGCATTTTCTCCTCTAATGAGGTTATGAGGGCAGTAAACCAAGCCCTGTGGAGGACACAGACAGATTTAAATACTCTTCTTAGTTTAGGAATAAACACACGCAAGGATCCAGCATTCTCTGGATCAAGTCCCTTCTCCAAATGGCTTTCCTCAAGGAGGCTACGTAATCCAACCAACAAATAAAGAACTCGAATCTTTGACTCACCTGCTTTACTCCCTTAAGTGATTTGCAGTGTTGTTGTTGAAAGCTTGTCTCTTTCAGCAACAGAAGCTGGCCAGCCAGAAGATATTCTCTCACCCACCTGGTCTCCTTAAGTGATCAAATCATCCTCCTTCCCAACCCCATCCCTTGTTATCACCCCATCATCTTTGGTCTAAGTTGCAAGGTCTGTCTCTATACATACACACCTCTAAAGCACAATGCTAATTTATGGCACTTACGAAGTAATAAGCAAGAATGAAAGCAGCAGCTAGGGAGACTGTAGATATATGATGGGTTTAAGACTGATGCACAGAACTGGGAGCCAGAAGATCTGGATTCTATTCCTGGCTCTGACATAAAACTTCTTATAGAAACAAGGTGGGGGAGATAATACCTTATGATGGTTGGTTGGGACGTACATACATAGATGTCTCATGTTACCTTGGGCAAACCTAGCTTTGTATTTCACCTAGGTGCTTAAGTGAACTCCCCATCCCCGCATTATATTTTTTAATCAAGACCACCGCACACTGCAAGCAGTTGCTCTTTTATAAGCAGCTCTGATTTCGCCAAGCTTCACCTGGGGCTCTCATCTCCACAATGCCGGTGGGGACACAGGAACAAGAAGAATGCTCCAAAGTTCACCAGGAAAGAGACTCCTCTGTTTATTCCTGAATTAGTGACCGTTAGGATCAAAGTGGTAAAGGCAGCTGCCAAGCAAACAGCACAGAGACACTTGGACTGCAACATACTGTTTACAGACTTGTGTTTCTGATAAAGATACAGGACCCATCCCTGCAACCCTGATGTGGAGCCGCTCTGTTTCCCATATGGAGAGACGCATGAGCCAGTGGCCCAAGTACAGGACTGGGAGCAAGGAATGCTGAAGATCTCATTTCACGCCTGGCACCAAACTCTACACTCTAGCCTGGGGTGAATCATTTCTTCTCTCTCTGTTTCAACCCGTCTATTAAGTGGGGATAATGACACCTCCCCTCCTCCCAGGAGGAGTCAGTATTTAGAAAGAGGGACTATAGGCCAAGGGTTCTCAGGATAAATTAGTTGGTGGCCTCAGAGTGCAGCCACCAAGTCTTGCTGGTGGCCGCTCTCTCACTTTTCCCTAAAATACTTTGTTTTCGGAAAAACAAATACATGTGCGCATATACGCGTCCAAATCATTGCAATTTATTTATTGCTAGCTAGTAAGTCTGTTGTGAAAAGTGATATCAACAAGCATACAAGTATCACTTTTCACAGCAGATTTACTCAGCCCCAGCAAACATGGGACAAATTAAGCCTTGGATGGGGTGTCGGGGAAGGCAGCAAGGGCCAGCGGGGGGAAGGGGGCCAGAACTCCTCAAACACCATGCCCCAGATGTCTTCAGAGGGGGGCAGGGCCCAACTCCTGCATGTGGTGCCAGGAACCAACACCAAGGTGGGGCATCCAGGAGCAACAGGGAGGAGGGGCCGCTGCTTAGCCCCTCTCCCAATCACAGCCCAGGACGCTGTGGCCACAAGAAAAGCCACTGGTGGCCGCATGTAGCCACGTTGGCCGCATTTAAGAAACGCTGCTATAGGCTCACTCTGTCACTTTAAAAAGAGGTCAGAGGAAGGACAAGAGCAGGCCAGAAGCTTTCTGGACATCTTATTCTTTAGAGGGTTTCATCTTTGTTGTTCTGAGCTTTAAGGTTTCCCCATAGCATTCCATTTTCCCTTTTTCACACAAGCCTCCTGAGTGCAATTCACAGCACTCCAGTTGCCAGGTGGGCTCATGGCACATCAAGTCTTCGGCTGCCCATCCTCTCCATAGGAGCAAATGTCACACTTCCATATTATGGCAGGAGTAGGGTGCTTGGCTTATTACTAAACAGGATCAGTGCACTTATTTGGACATGCCAGGCTGAAATAAGGACCTTCCATGCTCTGTTAGCTTCACTGGAAAATGAAAGGACCAGGTTTAAAACCAAAACGTTTCTTCACCCCATTGTTTTTATATGAACTATCTCAGAAAGCTAGAGGTCAGAAGGAAGATCTGATCAGCTGCACACTCACAGGCCCTTGGGATGGAAGATTAAAGAAAACTCTGCATTTTTGGCCACAGGAACATGGTTTGGGCATCACACTCACTCCTTCCACCAGCTAGAATCACTTCACTCATTTACAGTAGTTGCATAGTCTCCCCGCACTCCTCTCTACATGGAGTAGAGTGCCAAACAACCACCTTCTCAAGTGATATCAGCACAAATGGAAGACTAGCCAGAAGTCTGCTCCCTCAGAGATAGGCAACTGCTCCTGCAAATCTAGGTAGTGAGTGCAAACTCAACGCAAGACCTAGTTACAGCTATTTCAGCTTTTGATAATGCAGACAGTATTTAGAAACACAGTTAAAGGCTCAGTCTTGAACATTTTGTATTCAATTAGAAGCTCTCAGCACTGATCCTTGAGAAGTTTTGCTCCCAGTTATGGAGATTTTTTTTCCATTTCATGGCAGATGTGGGCCTAGACCCAGGAAACAATTCCACATTACCTACAGTTAGACTGTAAGCTCTTTGGAGAAGGGACTGCATCTTCTGTTTGTACTGGGCACTACAAATAATTATTCCCTATCCCATCAAATCAGAGAAGCTGGTTTTCCCCTAAGCCACCCACACCTGCCAACCAGCAAAGCCCGCTCAACTTAAAGCCCACAGTTAAGAAAAACACCAAACAAGAACAGGTGTCTTGTATTGCACACCCATGAAGTGGACAAACATTGGTTGTAAGAGAAAGACCATTTCCAGAGCCAAGGTCAATCCTAACCCCAATCTATCTCTCCTTCAGAACACGGTCAGCTTTGTAACACACTTAAGTGTGCCATATTCCCCTCTAGTGGCTGGTCCACATACGGCTTAAAAGCTTATTACTGCTGCTAGTTAGCAGCATTACTCTTTAAGGTCAAGGGGCAGATGCCTGTGCTTTGGGTGCTGAAGGTCACAGGTTCGAGCTTCCCTAATAACCTGCTCATTACACCCCTGGGGAGAAAGCAATAGCATATTAGCTAATCCCAACTATTATAACAAGGAATGGGAAGGAATAAGGATGTCTAGGGTATTAATCTGATGTACCCACCCCAACCATCTGAAAAATCTTCAGTCTAATCCCAGTTCAAATGTTTTGTTCCAAATGAGCTAAGAACTTCCCTAATACAAAATACCCACCATGCAAAAATATACCCAGTGCTTATTGTTTTGTAAACTCACTCCCACATGCGTATGGGTCTGTGTTTTAGCAGCATAGGTAGTGGTTAGAATAAGCAGGGGGCAACTATTTGGACCTAGAGTTAGCAAATGAATTACTTACTTGCAAAACCTAAGCGTGGTTTTGCAATCTGATGGCTGAGTGTCCACAAACATCAGGAATAGGCTGTAGCTAAGAATAGTCACTTTAAAATAAAATGAGGTCAAAGAGAAATAAAGTTGTGTCAGTGAAAGTTATTCCAGGAAGGGGGCAGACATGGTTTCATGCTGGACAAAAAGGCATTCAGGAGTTCTTACAAAATATTTAAGATCCCAGAAATAGTCACATGGGAATAAACACACAGATATTAAAACAATAAAACCCTCAGTAGCAGCTAGGACTCCAGAGTCATAACATTTAGCAAAGGGTATGAACACAATACAGCAACTGCCAGGTTTCAGCGTGGTAGCCGTGTTAGTCTGGATCAGCAAAACCAATGAGGAGTCCTTATAATACAGTAACTGTTTATCTTGTCCTCCCACTTCTGATGGGTCAACAAGACAAACTGGGCCTGATTTTGACACCCTTATTCAGGCTGAGTACTACCAAACACCATACGGAGTCCCACTGAAATCAACATAAAGACAGCAGAATCTGGCCCTAAACAAGCCATCTGTCTAGAAAAGACAGCAAATGGCAGGTTTTTCCAGTGCTGGTCAGTTACAGAGATTCAAGGGTGACATATCCATTTTAGATCTTGTAATATGCATCATCCAACCTTCATCCTGCTTTAGAAGTCTAGAGTCAGATCAAGTCCGATTTTTCAGATCTTAGCTCTAGGCAGCCAGATGTTACTACCTCATTTTAAATATACTGGTCACCAAGCCAACAAAGATCTTGCTTTACGACACTGTCACAAAGAGAGTGACTGAACGCTTCATTCATACTATTCTGCTCACTCACAGCAAGATGAGCGATTCTAAGCTTTGACTTATCATAGATATCTGTATTACGCAACAGCACAAGATGGTCCGTCTAGGTTGGCGTCAACATCTACAAGGACAGTTTATAAGGAATGTTTAACAATCCGGGTTGACTTTTATTCTGAACCTAAAGCTTAGACAGAGACCGATGGTTCCTCCTCCTCTGTTCCACTTAATGATTCTGGACATGGTCTAAGAGCAGTCTGGGGTTAGGATTTTCCATTATCATTTCACTGCACGTTTGTTTTCGCATATCCCCTATTGCCACATGCCACCTGGACACTTCTTGGAGAGAGATAGGAAGAATGGCTTGGCTTTCCTCACCCCCTTATGGGGCTCTTTACATTTATTAACAGATAGGAAGAAGCCAGGCTCCCAGGAGAGGAGGGTTACAGCACTGATCTGACAGTTTCATTCAAACAAGGCTCAAGATGCAGGCTCCAGGGTGGGAGCAAGATCCGTTCCTTCATGGGTAACAAAAATGACAAATACCTCTTTAGTTAGTGGGGGGCAGGATTACCACCAACTGTCACACCCTGAGAATAAAGGAGGGTGATGCCTCATGTCCCTTCCAGGATATACATCACTGACTGATTCCCCATTATCCTTGAGGTGGGGGGGGTACGGCTCATAGACTGTAAAGCCAGAATGGACCATCATGATCATCTAGTCCGACCTTCTGCATGTTGCAGGCCACAGACCCTCAGCCACCCAAGAGGCCCATAAACTCTGGCTGAGTTAATGAAATCCTCAGATCAGAGAGAGGCAGACCCCAGAGCTCCTCAGGGGTACACACCACTGAGCGATCCCCTCCTTTATTCAGGGGGCAGGGACAAACACCATGGTCTCTCCGGTGTACAAACCACAGACTGTTTCCCTAACCCCCCAATATTCTAGGGTGTTGGCCTGCCGGCGACACACACCACCGACTGATCCCCCACCCCATTATCCTGGGAGGGGCAGGACCCCCTAGCAGGCTCATTCAGGGATGCGCAAGATTAGCCGATTCCCATTTATTCTGGGGGGGGGGAAGTGGGGACACCCCGCCAGAGGTACAGATCACAGGCCGATTCCCCCTTTATGTCGGTGGGAGAACCCCACAGCCCCCGGGAGGGATACACCCTCCATGTGGAGGAGGCCTCCAGCCTAGGGAAGGGATCAGAGGGAGGGACAGACACCCACCTGGTCCGCAAAGTCCTCAGCCGTGCTCATTAGGTCATTCTGGCCCATGGTCTCGGCGGCCGGCCGGCCGGGAGGGTGGCTGGGTGGGTGCTGCCGAGGGGGATTCCTGCCGGCTGGGCGTCCGCCTGCTGCCTGGGCGCTCGCAGCCCTGCCTCTCCTGCCAGCGCCTGCACAGGAAGTGCCGCGAAAGCCGCTGCTCCCTCCTGCTTCTGCCACGTCGGCCAGCTCTTAAAGGGACAGCGCCAGGCGCAGGAGGCTCCCCGGCGAGGGAGGGAGTCGGCGGCCTGGGACTGACGGGAGATACCGGCCCGCCTAGCTCCAGCCTGTGCCTGGCTCTTAAAGGGCCCTCAGCAGCCCTGTGTCCGCGGCCCGGGGAAGGGAGGAGGAGCAGGGTCCCCCTGCAATCAGAGGTGGGCAACGCCGCGGTGGATTTGGGGTTGAGTTTTGGAGAAATCTTGTTTGCCAAACCAAAGCTGGGGGGTTGGATCCAGGGCCCATTTTATGGGAACCCAGGAAACACACGAAGTTCGAAGCCTGAGGGGGTGGATCTGCAAAACTGGTGGAGATTTTCAATATGCAAAATCCGCCCCTGCCCAGTCTGTCTGCATTTTGTTTGATGGTTCGTAGCTATTCCGTACTGCTTCTTGCCTTGCCTTGCCTTGCCTTGCCTTGCCTTGCCTTGCCTTGCCTTGCCCTGCCCTGCCCTGCCCTGCCCTGCCCTGCCCTGCCCTGCCCAGCGCACCACCCCCGCCTGTGGTGTCTGAGCACTTCTTCCTTTTATGCAACCCCCCAGCACTGCCGCAACCAGGGCCGGAAGAGCGGGGCAGCCAACCAGCGCACAAAACTGTGAGCGTGGAAAAATGGCCCAAAAATGGAAGGGGACGCAAATATACTTGCTTGCCTCAGGTGCTAAGATGCCTAATTACAGTGTTCAAGGTGGAGGGAGAGGGGAGGTTTTGTTTGGTTTTGGGAAAAGGTACTGGTTTTGAGCCCATCTCCTCTTGAAATGGAGGGGTAGTAGTTACAAAGTGGGATGGCAGACTATGAAACACTATGTTGCCAACTCTTGAGATGTTATTGTATGCCTTACAATATTTGGTGTTTTTTCTTAAATCCCCAGCTTCTGGAGGCATGCGATTAGGTGAGAATCACAGCTTTAATTAAAAACAAAAAACAAGTTTCTAGTCTCTCAGGATTAGACAAAATCTTGAAAACATGACTTAAGATTACCCTGAAGACTCAAAAACCACAAGGCAATGAGAAAACTACCCAAAGCAGCTGGAGCCCGGGGCTCTTGCCCTTTCCCCAGGTGATTCTTTTCATCTCACTGTTTTGACATCTACCCTGAAGATAATGTTGTTTAAAAGGGCATTCTGAAGATAATTTCCATCATTTAAACAATCTCTCCCCTCCCATGTTATTTATAAACATTTTTCTGAGGCTTGCTAAACCTTTTTTCCCCTTTACCAAAATATTTTCCTCTATCTTGTAGGTGCATTAATAGTTGGGGTTTTGTTTTTTTTTTAATACCACATATTGAATACAAAGTACAAAACAAAGATTTGGAGAGGAAAAAAGTCTCCAGAGCAAACAGGATGAGTCAAGTTCACACAACCAATAAGCACAAGCACAGAAACTCGTATAATGCTCTGAACGTGTAATAAAGTAAGAGTGCTCTAAAGTAAATTGTCATAATCTCTTTTGGTTATGGAGTGACTGTGGCACAAGTGCACACTTTAATCGAGTTCAAACCGACGTGAAGGGAGCCGTGCGAATAAGGAGACAGAGCACCCTGCTCCTTGAAAAGTTATAGTCCTTTGATATTCTTTGCAAGAGCTTATTCTGTTCAAATGAAAATTCTCCCTTCAGTAGAATCACAGTCTGTTGCAATGTATGACGGAGACCAGTAAAAGGACCTTGATCCTGCAAAGGCTTATGCACATGCTTGACTATACATATTGTGAGTAGTCCAACTGCAGTAACTTGGACTACTCGCGGCACACATAAAATGAAGCATGTGCAAAAGCGTGTGTAGCATCAGGGCCTCGGCGGCATAAAAATTCTTCTTTCTTGTCCCTGGATCTATTTTGCATTTGTTAACACTTTTAATGATAGCTGGAATCATAGTCCCAAGTGAGAAGGTATCCATTGCATCATGATGCATTTCTTAAAATAGGCAGCTTTACACAATTTATACATTTTGGAGAGGATTAAATGGAATTTTTGGCTGCCCAAGGAATGCTTGACTGAGCAATCCCATAGCTATTCAGCGGGAGTAATTTAAAGCATAGGTGCTGGACCTACAGGTGCTGGGGGTGCTGCCCCACCTCCTGGCTTAAAGTGGTTTCCATCACATGCAGGGTTTACAGTTTGGTTCAGTGGGGCTCTCCGCACCCCCCCCATACAATTGTTCCAGCATCCCTGATTAAGAGGAAAGCAAGGTACATGACTCCAGAAATCTTCAACCACAAAGCACCCCAGGCAAGTATGAATGAAGGGCCCAATCCTTCAAACACTTATGCACGTGAATAACTTTACTGATATGAAACGTGACTAGGAGCAACACTGGCAGGATTGGGGCCTACTTCTACTCTGGAGCTTTGACATGAACATGGCATCATTGAGTTGCTTTTTGGCTGGAGCTGGGCTGCTCAGGAGCGATGACTGGGCACTGGGCTGCTACGTTTCGTTCCCCTTGAATTTTTTTAAATTAAAAATTATACATCAAAAACAAATCTTAAGTGTGTTACTAATGCTATTATAGCTGCTTAGCCAATACAAGGGGAACAGGAGAGGGGGCGGGGTGTGGGGCAAGGGGTGAAGGAGTGTGGGGGGCCCAGGGTTGGGTCCGGGCAGTGAGAGGCAGGGCATGGGGGGAAGGGGCAGAGGGGTGTGGGGGGCCCAGGGGTGGGTGGTGAGAGGTGGGGGAAGGGGCAGAGGGGTGCGGGGGGCCCAGGGGCGGGTGGTGAGAGGCAGGGCAGGGGGAGAAGGGGCAGAGGGGTGCGGGGGGCCCAGGGACAGATGGTGAGAGGCAGGGCAGGGAGAGAAGGGGCAGAGGAGTGGGGGGGGCCCAGGGGCGGGTGGTGAGAGGCAGGCCGGGGAGGGAGGGGCAGAGGGGTGCGGGAGGGTTCAGGGACCGGTGGTGAGAGGCGGGGCAGGGGGAGAAGGGGCAGAGGAGTGGGGGGGGCCCAGGGACAGGTGGTGAGAGGCGGGGCAGGGGGAGAAGGGGCAGAGGAGTCTGGGGGGCCCAGGGACGGGTGATGAGAGACGGGGCAGGGGTGGAGGGGCACAGGGGTGTGGGGGGCCCTGGGATGGGTGGTGAGAAGTGGTGCGGGGTGGAGGGGCACAGGGGTGCTGGGGGCCCAGGGGCAGGTGGTGAGAGGTGGGCCAGTGGGGAAGGGGCAGAGAGGTGGGGGGGCCCAGGGGCGGGCGGTGAGAGGCGGGGCAGGGGGGGAAGGGGCAGAGAGGAGGGGGGGCCCAGGGGCGGGGGGCAGGAAAAGGGGGAGCGAGGAGCAGGGCCCGGGGCCCCAGCTGGAGGCCGCGTGCGGGCTGGCGGAGGGGGAGGCCCCGCTGCACCCGCCCAGGTGGGAGCCGTTTCTGGTCCCCGTCTCCCGGGGCAGCGGGACCGGGCGGCAGCGATCTCGGCCGCGGCCCCAGCCATGGAGAGCTACACGGTGAGGGCCGGCGGCTGCCCCGCCCCTGGGCGCGCTGGGGGCCGGTCTCGGGCCGGAGGGGTCCCGTCGCCCGTGGGGCAGGGAGAGCCGGGGGGTGCCCGTCGCCCGTGGGGCGGGGAGAGAGGTGGGGTGCCCGTCGCCCGTGGGGCGGGGAGAGCCGGGGGGTGCCCGTCGCCCATGGGGCGGGGAGAGAGGTGGGGTGCCTGTTGCCCATGGGGCAGAGGGCGCCGGGGGGTGCCCGTCGCCCATGGGGCAGGGAGAGCCGGGGGGTGCCCGTCGCCCATGGGGCAGGGAGAGCCAGGGGGTGCCCGTCGCCCATGGGGCGGGGAGAGCCGGGGGGTGCCCGTCGCCCATGGGGCGGGGAGAGAGGTGGGGTGCCTGTTGCCCATGGGGCAGAGGGCGCCGGGGGGTGCCCGTCGCCCATGGGGCAGGGAGAGCCGGGGGGTGCCCGTCGCCCATGGGGCAGGGAGAGCCGGGGGGTGCCCGTCGCCCATGGGGCGGGGAGAGCCGGGGGGTGCCCGTCGCCCATGGGGCGGGGAGAGAGGTGGGGTGCCTGTTGCCCATGGGGCGGGGAGAGAGGTGGGGTGCCCGTCGCCCATGGGGCGGGGACAGCCGGGGGGTGCCCGTCGCCCATGGGGCAGAGGGCACTGAGGGTGCCTGTTGCCCAGGGGAGCTGGGGGTTGCACAGTGAGGCAGCTCTGAGGTGTTTTTGTGCCCAGGTTCCCCCCTGTTTATCAATGCCTGTTTCCCCCACGTAGGTGCTGGAGCAGCTGGAGCCCGGGGCTCTGGGCACAATGCTGGTGGTGGAGTTAAAAACGGTGAAAGAAGGTGCTGGGAGGAAATATGTGCTGAAGCAGGTGAGAACTTGGTTGCCATGACAGCGAGATGCAGCTCTCTAGTGCATCTCCCTAGGCCCATTCGCCTGAGAGCAACGTAGCCCAGCACACCAGCCGTCACAGACACTGGGTCTGATTTGGCTTATACTTTGAATGATGACACTGTCTTGAACTGCAGTTCAAGCACCCAGCAGATCCAAGCACCCAGCAGTAGATGTTAGGGTTGCAGTGTATCGTTACTGATGATATTTACAAATTGGGTGTAAATCTCATTCTCCTGGTGGGGTTACTTACCTGATGCTCGGTGTCATAAAGCTTGGCCACCTCTGTATTATATTCTCATCCATGTCTTTTGTTATATTGTTATCTTTGTCTTTTGTTTGTTTGGTACAGGTTGAATGCATTGATGAACAACAAGCAAATAATGCCCTGAAGGAGGTAGTGACGCAGTCTTTTTTTACTAGTCTTGTTCAGAAGGAGCAGGGTCTTCTCTTAAACAGTAAAAAATCCTTTATCAGCAATAATTTGAAACTATAAATAGCCCTACCTGATTTGGGCCTTGACTTACCCATAAACTGAACTGTCCTGTCCTCTCTCCTTGTGGGGTCCCAAAGCCTGGGCTCCAGCCTGAGCCTGAATCTACACAACTGCTTTATAGTCCAGCAGCCTAAGCCCCAGGAGCCTGAGTAGCTGACATGGGCCAGGCGTGGGTATTTTATTGTAGTGTAAATACAACAACTCAGTTCAGCCTATGAATTCTTATTAACAATCCTTAGGCTTGAACAAAGAAGAGGAGGACTTGTGGCACCGTAGAGACTAACAAATTTATTAGAGCATAAGCTTTCGTGGGCTACAACCCACTTCATCGGATGCACAGAATGGAACATATAGTAAGAAGATCTCTCTCTATATATACATACAGAGGAGGTGGACTTGAATGTTTGGGTTCAAGTGGCCAGCTGTTCTCAATGGATGGCCCTCACTTCAGAGCCTGTATTTGTTTACCTTTAGGGCACAGTGCAAAGCCCATCTGTTTGTTTGGTCATTAGGTGGAAGGATGGAGAGTGGTCTGTTGATAGTCCTGTTTACATTAATGACTCAATTTCTACATAGTACATGTTATTTTAATGTTGTGTTGATTTTTGTGCCCATGGATCTAGAAATTTCTTGATGGGAATGTCTTCACTGGCCTTTTCCTTCTATGGTAACCTGTGTTGTGCATACTTCCTTCAGTATTTAATAAATAAGACATAATAATAAGTCAGCAATATTGCTAATATCATAATTACTGTTCCACCAGAACACAAATATTCACAACAGAATGTGTCTAGTGTCTCTGCTGGTGTTCATTGCACCTAGCACCTGCTGTTCGCAATGAGTGGGAACGTTTAAAACCAATTGATATGTAGTTGTGGTCAGAAAGTAATTAAAATTGCCTATTCTATATCAGTCCCCTGTGTGTATTCAGAATTAGATCTGCTGACTTTACTGACCAAAGTTTGAGCCAAATTGTCTGTTGGTGTAGTTCTATTAAAGTAAAAGAAGTTATGCTAGCTGGGAATTTGGCCCTTTGTTTTTACTCCTTTTTACTCCAGTTAGCTCTGTAGTGCCATGAGCACAGCTCTGGGAGAGTGAGCTGAATTCTGTTCCAGCTCATACATCAACAACAGAATTTTTAAGCAAGTTCCAATTTTAGGATCTTTACCTTGAGACTTTACCTCGTGGCTAGGTTTAGAGAGGAGGACACTTTGTGCATTTTAGTTACACCTGCAATTCACAGTTGACTCAGCGTTACTGCAGATGATGGGTGTACGAGAAATAACTCACCTTGACTTTCAAATTCCAGGGTGAGTTTGCAAGGCTGGCTGTTAGGAAACAATCGTTTTACTTGTGAACTGATCCTTTGCGAGATGACAAATGTTGAACCCCACTATGCTATTTGTACAGAGTTATATTTAGAGTAGAGCTTCACTTAAGTACCACATTTCACTTCTCTTGGCACTCCTTCGATTGCAAATGTGAAATAGAACTGAAAAAGAACTGGACCTGGCTACTTTAACAGGGACATGGCATGCATGACAGTCAGATATCTGCCCTTTGTGTTCTGTGTTTTGAAGACATTTTCTTAATCCAGGAGAAAGAAGCATGTGGATTGTTGTAGCTCACTCCGAGTAAACCCTTTGGGTTTCATTTGCTGTCTTTCCAACAGGCAATGGATCTGCTGAAACTTCAGCATTCAAACATCTGCATTTACAAAGAATTGTTTATCACCTGGGATAATAAGGTGAGAATGAAGTGCTGTCTGTTAGAGAGGAGTGCACAAACTGGCATGTCAAAGTTTCTGTAGCTAGGTAAGGGGACACTTAAGGTTTCTGGGCCTGTGACTGAGCCACCTTCTGTGAAGGCAGCTCTGAATTACACTACCATTGGGGAGCACAATATAGCTGTGTTGCAGCCCAGGATCTGTATGCAGTGTCTTCCCCTTTGCTTCCATACCCAACAGATATACAGTTTTTAAGCTGCTACAGTTCCTTGCATGTCTGAATAAAGCACTTTAAAAACTGGCCCATAAAGAAGCCAGGAGGCCAGAGCTATTTCTTTGTGGACACGATCTTGCACTCTACTTGGGCCTAAATCCCATTGAATTCAGTAGCATTTACTGTTTGCTCATATGTTTTCAAAGGTACTTGTTCCTGTTAGAAGCAGATGTTTTATGTTTAAGTAGACAAAAGTAAATATTGACTCTTTTGTGGGAGACAAATAATCCCATCTCATACTTCCATGGTGTGCACCAAATCTCTTTGCAAGGACCAATGGCCCAGCTGCTAATTTGTATCTTTGTTGCTGCATATGTCATTATCTATAAGTGACTGAATAATGTTGACCTAATCTCTGTTGCAGATTTCATCTCTATTTCTTTGTCTGGTGATGCAGCACTCAAGCCAAGGAGACCTTTCATCTCTGATTAAGGCAAAAAGGAAGAAGCGAGAGAAAGTAGAAGATATGGTAAAAAATGACAGAAAAGGCATCTTACTGAAATGCAAAGGAATCTCACTGCCTTAACTTTTTTCACCACCTTCTGTCCTTTCCCAGCTGCTCCCCAGAGACATCAAAGTATAGTATTTATTGCTTAAAGCAGGAGACCAGGACTTAAAACTTATGAATTCTCTTCCCAGCTCTGCCACTGAGTCATTGTACAATCACATTAATAATACTTAGCACTTATATAATTTTGTACTCCCGGGCAACTTAGCCTTTCTGTGCCTTAGTTTACACTTCTGAAAAATGGAGCTAATAATAATGCCTAATTCACAGGGGTGATGTGCAGGTTAATTGATCTGCAGAAAGTGAAAGGAGTATAGTATTCCCACTTGGACTGGAGCCTGTATCAAACTAAGCAGCCTTCGTGTTCTTAGACATGGCTTATTTCACCATGTAGTTATTCTTCATGTACTACATTTTCATGTATATTTCTGTCCATAGGTAATTCAGAAGTTCCTGGGGCAGATGGTGGATGCTTTGTTTTATATACACAAACAAAATGTTTTTCACAGGTAAATAGAAATTCCAGCCTCTTTGACTGCTCGACCTTTGCTGGTTTGCAGCTGAATTATTACTTCAGCGCAACTATTCACTTGAGAAGCAAGACATTGTACATTTTGATGGCAGGGTGGGGAGTTTCAGAGATAAGATGGAGTGTCAAAATGAGTTTACAGCAGAGAGAGATGATTAGTAGATCTACTGTATGAGTGTTAATCAGTGCTCTTCTCCTTCCTCCACCATTTTTCCCCCTCAGTGGTGTTTGACTTCAGAGACAGTAGTCTGAGTGTGAATTTATTGATTAAAGCAGGGGAGTGGAAGTTATACTTCTGGATTATATTTCTGCATCTGATTGTTGTGTGACTTTAGGCAAGTCATTTAATTCATATGTTCTCCCCGGATTTATCCATCCACAAAATGAGTATAACTTAACTCTTGAATGTTTACAAAGTGTTCACGATCCTATAGTTAATGAAGTACTGGAATATTGACTCTTCATTCACATTCATATTACAGTCTATAATCCTGCATAAAACTTGGCAAATGAGCTGTGCCTAAGAGAATGAACAAACTTAACAGGAATAAGAGAGGAAAAAAGACTAGTTCATGCTCAGTATTCAGATAAAGTTGAGGCTTCCAGTGTCAATTTTTAAAGCTTTTTGCCTTATTCACAGTAAAAAAGGAAAATAAATGTATTTTATTTCATTATCATTTGTAACTTAAAAACAAAGCCCATCTTCTTTGTGTAAAAGGTCTCAGAGATAAGGAGCCTGTAGCTATACAAGATTACGCTCTGATTTAACATGTTGATAAAAACCATTTCTCTGTATTGCAGAAACCTCAAACCGTCTAACATCCTTTTAACTGATGAAGTATCCTTCATGCTTTGCGATTTTGGTGTAGAAACTCTTATGACTGATGAAATGAAATGGAAGATAAGAGTGGAAGAAGGTAGCTATTTAATTTTAATATTTTAGTATTTTTTTTAAAGAGATTCAATCTGTGTTTTTTAACAGTTTAATTCTATTACAAAATAAAGAAGGAAAACACCTTTTTTTGGCCTATTACATTTTATTTCTTCTAAGCAGCAAGCAAGATCATTGTAAAAGATCAAGAATTAAATAGATTGATTGTGATATGAAAACTTTCACACTTACTGTACATAATTGGTCTGAATCTTGCTCAGCAGTGATAAAAAATAATCGTTACCATCTGATGGCAGTTTTGTGGTACATTTAAAATGAGTTTGGAGGTTGTCTGTCCAGTTCCAAGTGGACAGATGCTCACATCAAACAAACCACTGCACAGTTGGAAAAATAGATCTTTTAATATTTTGAGAGTCATGAGATGACTCTAAGCTAAACTGGATTTGTAAGACTATTTGCAATAATATATAGGAAGTTAGATCTTGGAGAATTGTCATTAATTGTAGTGCGGTTCTTCTTAGAATCTTCTATGGAATATCACCAGTAAAAATCTGACTCACTGTAGAATCTTTCTGACTGAATTGTACTTTGATGTGAAACTGCTATCTGCAGGTCACACCCATACAAGCAAAGCAAAACATTACACAGTGTCAAAACCATTACTGATCTGACATTTATTTCAACAGATCCTGACTCTAAATCCTGCATGTCCCCTGAAGCACTCTGCTTTTCCTTTAGTGAGAAGTCTGACATCTGGTCTTTAGGATGTATTCTACTAGACATGATGACCTGCTTCTTTCTGAATGTATGTACTATTGAGAGTGCCACGAACATTTCACTGGGAATATAATGTGTCAAAAAACCCCAAGAGATCCACAAAGTGAATACATACAGATTCTACCAATATTCTGCTGTTTACAGGTGAAAGAGACAAATTCATTACTGCGGAATATTAGAAAGGACACCAGTAGTCTTGAGAGAGTTCTGACGTTAATGCAGAAAAGGAATAAAGATACTCAGCCTTTGTCTCCAATTTTACTTATGATGTTACAGATTCAGCCCAGTATGAGACCCTCAGCAAAGTGAGTTCTGGACATTTTCCCCTGCTCTGTTCTGTTTTTTGCTTTCCCCCCCCCATCTGCTGTAAGAGGGAGTGTTCTTCAGTGTTTAGATTAGGGGACTGAGCCAGGGCTCCTAGGTTCTATCCCTGTCTCTGCAACTGGCTCGCTGTGCTATCTTGCTGTAAAAAAGTCACTTCACCTATCAGTGCTTTGGTTTCCCCATCTTTGAAATGAGTGTTCCAGTGTACACTGACCAGAGATTCTGTGATCAGAGAGGATAGTTGGTTTTGTTGGGGAATTATGTTATAAAACAATGTTATAAAAAGTTATAGACAATCTTTTGGATGCTGGGCTGTAGTCTGTATACAGTTTGCATTCTCAGAAAATATCCGCATTGCCTAAGGTTTTATTTTTATATGAGAATCTCAAAGCTCTTTACAAATATTAATTAATTAAGCCTCAGAGCACATCATGAGATTGGTTAGTGTTATGTCCACTTTCCAGGTAGGTAAAATGAGGCACAAGGGTTAACTGACTTGCCCACAGTCACAAAATCAGTGAAAGAGTCAAGATCAGAATTTAGTAGTCCTAACAACCAGAACCCTATTTTACTCACTAATTAACACTTCCACTTCCAACCAAACACACCAAAATCAACAGGAAAACTTTGTTGACTTTCTTTCTCTCTCCTTTTCTAGGGATCTGGTTGATATTCCACGTGTTATGGAATGTTTGGCTCTTGCTGGTTCCTCTTTATCAAAACAGGAAAAAACCTTGCCTTCAGCAATTGTAGATGTGCTCCTTGAAGGGGGAATTGGAAGTGTTTTAGGTAATCAGGAAAATAAGTTGCCTTTGAGATACTGACATTTGTTTCCTATTGAAATGCTGTGTGTGTTCCATTTAGGATGTATTATACTACAGAAATGAATGAGTGGATGGCTACCCATTGTACCTGAAATGAAATGCATCACTGTTTTGGACAAGAATCTCTGTGTCACCAGTCTTATAACTTCATAAGAGTAGTAGCTCTTATCTAATGTTCTGTCTGAATAGGGTGAGAGAGTGTTATTAAAAGAATTTTTGTCAGACTGTTCTGAAGTTCCTGGGAGCTCCCCACTCTGATTGCATTCTAGTTTACGGCAGTTAAACCTATTAAGATATTCCGTTAGAATGCATTATTGGCTAAAGAGAAAAAGCTGCTCCTTTAAAGCATTTTGTTTACTTATATATCTTTACATTTTATTATTAACATGATTTCATATTGGAGTGTTTTTAAAGAATATAAATTATATTTAAGCTACAAACTCTCAAAGAATTTTATGAGACAACAACATGATAAGGTTTGTGGTGGCTCCTAAATATATCCAGCAAGATAAATCTTATGCACATTTTCTTCTTAAAAAATCCAAACAAAATGTAACTTGTAGAGGGTTGCCATATTCAATAATAAATATTTCTAGTTTCTAAAGCTTAGCAGCTCCATAAACCTGCTAGAGCCGTAGTTTTTTCCCTCCTGAGATTTTCAGCATCACAGAGAAGACTGACTGAAGAAAGTGTTACATATATATGAGATCAGATTCACAGTTGGTGGAATCAGCATAGCTCCATTGGCTTTAAAAATGGCCTCTACCAATTGACGTTATCTGGGGATCTGGCCCTTAGCTTGGGTTAAGGGTGGGGATGGAATTAGCTTTAGTTGTGAAAAATCTGCTCTGCACAAGATAAAAAGTGTGTGTAAAACCACTAAAGCCTTTTTAGTTCAGTCTACAATTCCCCCAAACAGGAAGTGCCATGTGCGTAGGTGGGGAAAAAATCTGACTATTTTTTGTTCATATATCAACACACCTACTATTTTGAGTGAGATTTGCAATTTTAAAATGTTTTACACTTTCTTTCAGTTCCTTTGTTAACTGAGTCTCAAGCTGAATTTCTTTCAATTATGTGAATTCACAGGCTAGGCACAGAATAGGAAAACAATAACATTATGAACGTATCCTGTAAATATTTGTGTAAAATGACTTAGCAGAAACTTCTGATGTCTTGTTTTATGCAGAATTTATGGAGACTTACTGGGACATAGAGCAGGCTCAAGCAAAAGCCATAAAGCGCTTTGCCAGCTTACTAGATGAAAATGGTATGGATCAGTATTTCAGCATTTTGTTTTACAATGTTCTTGCTCACTGCTTTTACTCTGAAAATAGTGGGAAAACATATTGCATAATAGTACATTAGCCTGTTGGAAAACTGGGTTCAAATTCTGCCATTGGCTACAAGTGAAAATGAGGTTGATTGCTCCCAACTTATTTTCCACTAGTGCACATGTGGAAAAAACCCACAAACTGGCACAATTAGTGATCTCACTCTGTTTGGGAAAAGCTTGGTTTGAAATAGTTGGACAGGATTGGAGTGCACTGGCAGAGCTGTTTGGAGCGGGACCAAAGATGCTGTACGTCAGGGCTGGTGTGTGTGTTGTCAGACACCTGTGGGGTCCCAGGACTGTAATAACAGGGAGTGGTGCAGGTTGGCATTTTAGTGCTTTGGCAGAGCTGTGTGTTGGAAGGTTACATAGCTTCTCCCTTCATTATGCCTAGCTCTCTGCGGTGCTATTAGACTAATGCTTTTATGAACTCTAAATTCACTCTGTTAAACAAATTCCATTAATAGTACTCTTATTTCAAACTATTATCACTTTTAATACTGGCATTGATCTTTAATATTAAAAAATAGAGATGTTTAAGATCTGGGTAGATATTAATGTATAGTGATTTAATGCTCTAAGAATGTAAGCAATAAGGGGAAAGAACATGGTGTTTTCCTGTCATCTGCCAATATCTGTGAAGCATTTAAAGTGAAAAGTGACTTTTCCCATTGAAATAATGTGACTCAGTGATAAATAACAGTTTGAATTAGGCATGAATAGAACCTTGCTAGCAGTGATATAAGCAGAATTTGTTACAATAGATAATTACATCTCTGAGCAGGGCTGTCCCTAGGGGGGTGCAGGGTCCAGGTCATAGGCGCCGAGTTTCTAATCTGCTGGAGGGGTGCTCCCCCACAGCTCCGCCCAGGCCATGCCCCCACTCCACCCCTTCCCCCAAGGCCCCGCCTCTTCCTGCTCTGCCTCTCCCCTGCCGAGTTCCTTCCCCTCCTCTGAGCGCGCTGCGCCCTTGCTCCTCTCCCTTCCCCTTGTGCGCCTCCTGATGCTGCAAAACATCTGATCCGCAGCAGGTGGTAGGCGCAAAGAGGGAGGGGGAGGCGCTGATCGGCAGGGCTCACCAGTGAGCAGCAGGCGCTGGGGGAAGGGGGAGGTTCTCATAGGGGGGCTCCTCCTTGCTCGCCTGCCGGCCTGCTTCCTGCTCGCCTCCTCACCCCGCTCGCCCGCCCGCATCACCCCCCTGCCCACCTCCTCCTGAAGAGCAGGGTCCCCCACAGTGCAGGGCCTGGGGCGGTCGCCCCGATTTGCTGTACCCAAGGGATGGCTCTGTCTCTGAGAATGCTTAGAATGGGTTCCAAGAGGACATCTAAGTTCCCTTGGACAATTTTCCCTTTTACCACCGTGTTTTGTGGGTTTGTTGCTCCCCTTTGGAATAGCTAATGCTGCTCAAAGACTTGCTAGGACTGAGAAATCTAGTGAAGTAATCTCCCCCCAGAGTCTGAAAAGCATACTATCTCAGTACTGCCACACCAGAATACTAGCCCATATCACTTAGAACAGCGGCTCTCAACCTTTCCAGACTACTGTATCCCTTTCAGGAATCTGATTTGTCTTGTGTACCCCCAAGTTTCACCTCACTTAAAAACTACTTGCTTACACAATCAGGCGTAAAAATACGAAAGTGTCACAACACACTATTACTGAAACAGTGCTTACTTTCTCATTTTTACAATATAATTATAAAATCAATTGGAATAAAAATATTTTACTTACATTTCAGTGTATAGGATATAGAGTAGTATATAATTCTCTGTATGGAATTTTAGTTTGTAGTGACTTCGCTAGTGCCTTTTATGTAGCCGATTGTAAAACTAGGCAAATATCTTGATGAACTGATGTACCCCTTGGAAGACCTCTGCGTGCCCCCAGGGGTTTGTGTATTCCTGGTTGAGAACCACAGACTTAGAATGTAGCCAGCCAAGAACTGCAATACTATTTCCTAGGAAGAAGATGGCTACAACTAACTTGAACAAAATGGAAGATTGTGGCGGCTTTTGTTTTTAATACAGAGAAGGTGCCCACGAGACTACTGGTATCAGTGTGTAAAGCTCCATCTTGATATGCACAGCTTTTCTTTCAGATCAAGAACATTGTTTAACCATCTCTGCCTTACCATGTCATGCAACCTGTCCTAAAGCTAGGAACTCCATGTTGTATTGAAGGTGGGAAGCATATAAACCAGCTATGTTGTTCATAGTGTTATTAAATGTTGACTTTAACAATTCTTTTCTTCATAGCTTTTATGTATTTGCTAGAACTTCTGGATCCTGTCACTTGTGCAATGAGGACTCATATAGATTCTCTAGAGCTACAATTAGGTGGCTGCAGATTACTGCTTGACATTATTGGCCAAGGTACAGTAATGAGGTTCCATACTAAACACTGAGTAACTTGTTACATGTAGTAAACAAGATTTGAAATAGATTTGGTGACAATTAATATTCATACTAAGTTATTAAGGGGTAAATTTATAGTTACATGGGAATTTAGCCACCTTTAATGGGAGTCCAGATTCTCTAGCGTGGGTGGTTTAATTTAAGTCAGAGTGATGTAAATCAGCAAGCAAGAAACCTTGATTTAATCTTGTTTTGCATTTGTATTTTTAGTAGTTTTTCTAAAGGAAGGATGATTCTCATTAGCTAGTATCATTAAAACTTCTTTATTTGCAACTAAATACAGCCTTTCTATTAAATTTGGTATTTCCGTTTGCTCACCAGGAGGATACCCTATATCTATACATATTTATTTAAACAGACGTTTATTCAGATTCTTGCTTTTTATTTTTTTATGATAGAAAATAATGAATGATACATTTCCCATTTACTAGATTATTTTGTTTACTCATTATATGTGTCAAGCTGCATTTGGATGGAAATTAGAATGCAGTTACAATGAACAAAAACAGCATTTTAAATTTGTTTTTTATTAGTTAAATAAAACTACGTTAACGGTGCTGCATATGTAAGAAAAAAAGAAAGTTTCTCAAAACATGTTTTGCATTTAAAACTAACTGATTTATTAAATAGAGGAAGTATTAGCTGTAGCTAGTGAATTGATGGAGTGTTTTTGATCACCACGGGCTAGATTTTGAAATCCCTGTGAATTAGGCACCTAACCTGTTCAGGCACTTTTGGAAAACCCACAAGGTGCCTATCTGTACTTCTGTGTGCCTAAAGGCCTTTGAAAATCTGGCCCTACGTCCTTCAAGTTTTTAGAATTAGTAGATCTCATCCTCTCCCACCTGTTGGAAGAGGAAATGAGATTTCTTGCTTTTTCATCTCCCAGTTGGTCTCAATTTTAAATAAACTAGTCCAAATGCAGAAAATATTCCCCTGGCACCTGCTTGGTAAACTGAAACCACCATTTGGAAAAATGTAAATACCAGCATTTGCAGCAGTGTAAAGACTGCAAATAATAGAGATTCTTAATGCAGCACATGACATTGTAACATATTTATAAAGCTTGTGTTGAGACCACAAAAGTTAAAGCCCCCCCCCCAATTCTGTATCTAATTAAAAAAGCAGCACCCCTTTAACTTGTTTACATTTGAGGAGGCCTTATTGATGAAGCAAATTACTTCTTATTTATTTTAATAAATGTTGACTTTTAAAGAACGAAAGCTTTTGTAAAAAATTTTTCCCAAGTCCTGCATGCAGATTTTTACTAAAGTTTATAAACAAGTGATGTGGTTCAGTGCTATGGTTAAATTCTCAGAATATGCTTGCAAAACATGCTACTGAATGGGCAAAATGGGTAATTGCTCATGTTCGCAGTTTGCAATCTGTTAATGATCAGTTTCCAATTGTGCTTTCTGCATATGATTTAGGGGCATATTTTTGACAATATAGCCCTGGTATCTAACACAATTTCTATATAAGATGCAGTATGATTAACTCCAGGAGCAACCCATAGGTTTAAAGTTGCCTCTGAATAAAAACAAATGTTCTGTGCAAAAATAATGTAATTAACTAGACTGTATCTCCTTTTCGTTCTTCTTTTACCTGTCCTCATTTTTGTGAAATAATTTCCCACAGGAACATGAAAATTGCAGAAAATGAGACAAAAAGAGCAGCTTGATTTCAGGAAGAGAGGGGGAAAAATAACAGTATAGTCTATGCTAAGTCAACAAGTGATGCTTGCTTCATGGTATACCTATGCTGAGAGCAGAAAGATCAGACTTTAATGAAAGCTGCTGAAGCCTCCTCATGCTGTTCCATGTTTTGCTTTTGACAGCCCTACAACAGAATGTGGAGGTGGAGATGCTAGTTGGTGAGGAAGGAATCAATTCTCTGTTAAAGACAATGAGGACATATTCTGAAAATGAAGAACTGCTCTCAATGATCTGCACTTTACTAATGATGATTTCAGCCAGTGGTGGGTCCTCTGATCCTTTCATATGGACATATTCTTGTTGTTTATCCATCTTTATCTGTTGGATTAGATACATAATGGAGAACTCCGTGACTTAGCCTAGCTATGTTGCTGTACATAGGGTATTTTTCCATCTCGAAAGCATTAGTCAGCCAGTTCTATTTGCAAGTCAGCTGGGAGCATAAGGTACATTATATTCGCACTAAGTGGTTTGAGACTGGATGTATTAAAGAGGTGGTGCGCTCAGGCTTGGTTGGTTAACAAGTGATTCTTATTACTTTACACAGATAGTAACACTGGGGAAAGCTAGGGCATGAAACCTGGGTTCCATTGCTGCCCCACCAGCACCTAAGATTAAGTTAGGGGTATTTTTAGTAAAAGTCACAGTCAGGTCACTGGCCGTGACTTTTTGGTTATTGCCTGTGACCTGTCCGAGACTTTTACTAAAAATACCCATGACTAAATCATAGCCTTAATTATGATGGTATTCGGTTGATTTTTGTGAAGGATTAGGGGAAGGATTCATCAATGCAAAATGAACATGTCCAAAAAAGATTTGAAACTGACCAAAAATATTTTACATTATTGTATGCAGTGTAGTCGTAGCAGTGTTGGTCCGAGGAAATTAGAGAGACAAGGTAGGTGAGATAATATTTATTGGACCAGCTTCTGTTGGTGAGAGAGACAAGCTTTCGAGCCACGTGGAGCTCTTCTTCAGATCAGAGAAGAGGCCTGAGAGACCCAAAGAAGAGTGATGTGTGGTTCAAAAGCTTGTCTCTCTCACCAACAGAAGTTGGTCCAATAAAAGATATTACCTCACCTCACTTGTCTCAAAAATATTTTAAGTATTTTATTTCAACTTATAAAAAATATAAAAAGGCAGCTATCTAAGATTCTTGGCACCTTTGACCTAAATTACCTAAGTTATGGTTCAAAATGAATTCTTAACTCTGGAGTTGGCTAGGTTGGTTGGATTGCTAGACTGACTTGAATGGCAGTGATTGGTGCCCTCTCAATAACTTTTTTTTTTCTTCCATGAAACTCAAAACTATAATAGGAAGAGAAGCTCAAATTGAAAAGGTTCTGGAAAGGCCAGTCACCACAAGTATAGTCTGTGTGCATGTGGTTCTCATTAAGAATCCAGTACATTTCTTTTGCTCATTTTCATATTGCCCTTTATCATCTTATGTTGCTCCCTTGTTTCATGACTCCTTCTGATTTAAATTTGTTGTTAGTGGTGGCAGTGGCAATATAATTATAATATGTCCTTTTCTGTGCTTATTAGAAATGGCTGCAGAAGCCCTGAGGAAAGCTGGGGTCATCACAGATGTTCTGTCAATTATAAGCAATTTTCCTCAGAACAGACAGATCTGCCTCTCTTGCTCTGGTATTCTTTGGAGCTTGGCTGTGAATGGTAAGTAGAACACAGCAGATACTGTGCTTAGCTGGGTTCAGAGATTCTTGTAGCTTGGGGATGAATCTTTTTACTGACTTCTCCCAACTTTGGGTACAGTGGGGTGTTAGAGAAAAGAATGTGGGTGAGAGCTTTGCTTGAATAGCATTAGGAGATCCATCGTTGAATGAGCTATGGGGCAACACAGACTGAAGATCAGTGCAAACGTCTCAATATCCCTAGTGGTGATAAGGACCCAATTTATAAATGTTTCTGTGGAAGGCTGAGGTGCGTGCTGTTTATAAACATTCAGAAATGAAAAGTGGGTTATGTGGCTACGGGTTCCATCACATAATGTGGTGTGTTGTGATAAGAAGAGGAAATGGAGTATAATCAGCATATTGGATTGATTTAAGAAACAAGCCTAGCAAGTGCAGGTGAATTAGATGATAGATTGGTAGAGAGGGGGAATTGTCTTTGAAATAACCCCACAACACACCCTAGCTGCCTCAGGAAGAGATTTGTGTAAAAAACCTCTAGCCTTGCATTTCTATCCTACAGTCCTGTCAGAAACAGGATCAGGCTCACTCTTGAATAGAAACCCCCAAGGAACACCAGCAGGTGGCATTCCTTCTGAGTCAGTGCTGAATTTATGCCACAGCATTGCATTACGCTGCTGCTGGAAGATCCCCTTTTGCACTAGACCTAAATCTGAGGCCCTGACCATGGGTGGTGATTAGATTCCATGACGCTTCTTGAAAGAGCAGGGATGTGTTATTCTCATTGTCAAGGTCAAAAAAACAAAACAAATGTGCGCAATTGTATTCTGCACGTATAATTTCCCACTGCAGGTTCAACTTGATATTTTTTTCTGTGTGGTCTGTTAGGTATCATTCCTGAGTGCCATGTTCTACCCACAGATGGCTGCATTTTAGGTTTGGGTGAAGCAATTCCTGTATATAGTCTGCATGTTAGATTAAGCTTGTAAAACTTTTGCAGATGAAAACAGCTGGAATCATGCAAGTGTCAAAGTCAGATTCAGGACTCACATAATTTGTCAGACCACTCTGTTTATCAGCAAAGCGCTTTGCTAATGCACCCAGATGTGAGCCCCTCTCTGAGGTTCAAGATAACTTATTTATACAGCTAAGCCAAAGCCAATTTAACATAAGAGACAAAAGAAAGCAGAAACTGACTAATATACATACATATCTTATTTGCATACTAACGTTTACCAATCTCCTAGCTCAGTAGGAGCTCTAAGTTAATTAGTTTGAGGACCCATTGTCTCACACTCCTTAATGTTTCTCTTCCTGACAACTATATTTCAACAAACCCTTCAAGTAGCATTTCTTTAATGAATTATAATTTCAATATACTTAATTCTACTTTCACAATCCCTCCTTTTGGTCAAGCTACGCAATGACCAACAATGCCTGGGTTCCACATATCAGTCGTTCTTTATCTCTTTGTTCATCAGTGATATTTAAAATAATCAAATTAGCACTCTGGTTTGGGGCAGCTATCTGTGTAGCATGCCTGACACAATTTTGGATACAACAGGAAAGTAACTGAAAACATACAAAAATTATTAGGATTCCAAACAGGAGAGTTAGGGCTCCCTGAAACAACCAGTTTCCTATGCCAGAGAAATTGAAAAGGTTACCTAGCCACTTCCATAAAGAACTTGGCTCTTCGTGGGGAAGATATGCGATTTGTTCTAAGTGGCTAGCACGATCTATTACCTCATTGGTGTTGTCTGGTATATACACACAGCAGTCTTTTCCAGTGAGAGCACAAGTCCCTCCTTTTGCTGCCAGCACTATGTCCAATGCCTGACGGTTTTGGAGGGCCATCTGTCGGATTGCCCCTGTTTCTTTGGCCAGGGCTCTTAAACTTTCTCCAGTTTCATTTGCCATTATTTCAATTACTGCTTGTAACCTTAGGAGCCGTTTTGCATGGTGTATTACTCTCCCTAATGGTATTAAGGAACCGCCAATGGCTGCTTCCCAGGTTAAGGGGCTTATGTTATTTACATACCATTGGGCATCTGTTAAGTCCCTTCTTTTTCGCCTGAAATTGCGGAGGCGTTCTCGAGGGAAGGTTCCTAGCACTCGGAATTGTGAGAAGAGTCGGGCGGGATAACAGACTCCTGACCAATTTGCTGGTAGTGCGGTATAAGCTCTGGTCCCACACACCCAGTGATGGCCTATTAAGGCCAGGAAGGTTCGGTTGCACCCATTTGTCATATAGGTATTTGCAAAAGAGGAGTAGTATCCCCCAAAGGGTACAGGGTAATTCTCCTTAGGAGGAGTAGTGTTATTTGCATGACATTGAAAGTTTGTATTATTTTCACTAAGGTTACTGTAGGGAGAACATGAGATTGATTTCTCTGTTTGATCCCAGGTTGAGAAAAAATTCATATCTCCATACCCGGCCCGCCACTTTTTAGTTTTGTTTGAATAATCCCATACACCATTGGCCACAATATGCTGAAGGCAACGGCTTTTCCCCAGATCCAGCCCTGTCCCATTACACACCCAACACCAATGACCATTTCCCTCCACCACACTTATCCATTTAGATGTGTTTATTCCCACCGCTTCCCAAGTGTCATTGCTGTTCCATATTTTGTTAAACAGACGAGGCCCTCCAGTGAGGTCTGGGGACTTGAGTGGTATAGCCAGATACCAGTTTGAGAGTGGGCTGGGATGTGGCTGCGGACTCAGCAATTAGAAATATTAAGGGTCTGAGCTATCCACACCTGCTGCTGGATAAAAGAATTTTCATCGTTGTCTCCCCTGACCGTAAGATACCAGCAGCCAAGGAACAGGCAGAGGCGCATGTTGGAGGCAAGGCTTTTCTGGTTCTGACAACCTCAACTGAGGGAACTGCAGTCACGGTTTTACGCCTGCTAGGCTCACTACTGCCTTTTTTTTGTGTGTGTTTGTCGTCTGCTTCTGGCAACCCTTACGAGAGCGTAGATTGTAAGATATTGCAGACTGTTCCTCTACATCTTCTTCTGGAGTCAAAATTGACTCTGCGTTGTCCTGAGGTGGTGATTGGTTCTCTGGGGATGGCGCCTTCTTACACTGTGAAGCATGTATCCATGCTGCGATGCCAGATAGTTTAACAGCTGTCTGTGTAGTAAGCAGTACCTGATGAGGACCCTTCCACCGGGGCTCCAAGGTGTGCTTTCGATGATGGCACCGTACGTAGACCCAATCACCTGACTCAAGGTTGTGGCAAGCGTCGGAGGTGGGTTCCATGGGCCAGGCGACTCGAACCTGTGAATGGAAGTGACTTACAGCTTGCATTAGTCCCTTGCAATACTGAAGGAGTGCACTGTGAGTCAAGTTCAAATCTGGAACGGGAGTAATGGTAGTCATAGCTCGCATAGGGCGTCCCATAACAATTTCAAAGGGACTTAATTTATGCCTTTGGGATGGAGTGGATCTCATGTCCATAAGGGCTAATGGTAAGGCTACTGGCCAGCTTAGTCCTGTAGAGTCACAAATTTTAGCAAGCTTATTCTTAAGGACACCATTTCGTCTTTCAACTGCACCTGCGCCCTGTGGGTGGTAGGGACAGTGCAACATGTGTTTGATGTGCAATATACAGTCCAGGTGTTGAACAAGTTGTCCAGTAAAATGTGTACCCCGATCACTGGACAGAGTAGCAGGAATTCCCTTGGCAGGCATAATATGATTTAACAAACATTTGGCAACAGACAATGAGTCAGCCTTGCGACAAGGAACAGCTTCACTCCAACCGGAGAATAAACATACCATAACCCATATCAATTCATAGTGTTGACACTTAGGCATTTGTGCAAGAACGGTGCTTGAGGCAGGCCCCAGAACCCCTGGGCCGCTTTTACAGGTTTACCAATATTATGGCTTTGGCAAATGGTACAGGCTGCACAGTGGCGGGCTGCAAAAAAACTAAAATGGGGGGGCCACCATCCTGTCTTTGTTACAGCAGAGACCATCCCCTCCTTTCCGACGTGCGAAACACCATGTAGCAGGGCGGCCAGAGATGGGTAGAGTGAAAAGGGGGCTACAAAGGCGCCAGTAGGCGAGCGCCAAAAGGAATCAGGATGTAGAGAGCAACCTTGGGCAACCCAGGATTCTCTCTCGGTTTCTGGGGCAGAGTCTTGGAGCAGGGTGAGGTCAGTGAGGGACCAGGAGGGTAAGAGGAGAGCGGAGAACAAGGGAATCAGACATTTTGACTAGGCACGCTGCAGCAGCCACAGCACGCAGGCAGGGGGGTAAGCCTTGGGCAACAGGGTCTAAAGTGGCAGAGAAATAAGCCACTGGGCGGTTCTTTTCTCCGTGCATCTGAGTGAGAACTCCAAGTGCACACCCAGATTGTTCGTGGCAGAAAAGGGTAAAAGGCTTAGAATAGTCAGACAGCCCTAAGGCAGGGGCAGAAGCCAAACCCTGTTTGAGGGAAACAAAGGCAGAATTGGCCTCAGGGGGCCATGGCATGGGGTCAGGCACAGAGAATCAAGTGAGTTCCTGGAGAGGTTTTGCAAGGGAAGCATATCGGGGAATCCATTGTCTGCAAAATCCAGCCATGCCGAAAAACTTCTGGACCTGGCGTGGGGAGCGAGGTCGGGGAAAGCTAAGGATAGTTTGGACGCGGGTGGGAGAAAGTGCACGGGAATCCTAGGAGAGGAGAAAGCCAAGGTATGTGTCATAAATATAAAGGGAAGGGTAAACCCCTTTGAAATCCCTCCTGGCCAGGGGAAAGCTCCTCTCACCTGTAAAGGGTTAAGAAGCTAAAGGTAACCTCGCTGGCACCTGACCAAAATGACCAATGAGGAGACAAGATACTTTCAAAAGCTGGGAGGAGGGAGAGAAACAAAGGGTCTGTGTCTGTCTGTAGTCGTCTTGGCCGGGGACAGAACAGGAATGGAGTCTTAGAACTTTTAGTAAGTAATCTAGCTAGGTATGTGTTAGATTATGATTTCTTTAAATGGCTGAGAAAAGAATTGTGCTGAATAGAATAACTATTTCTGTCTGTGTATCTTTTTTGTAACTTAAGGTTTTGCCTAGAGGGGTTCTCTATGTTTTTGAATCTAATTACCCTGTAAGATATCTACCATCCTGATTTTACAGGGGGGATTCCTTTATTTCTATTTACTTCTATTTTTTATTAAAAGTCTTCTTGTAAAACACTGAATGCTTTTTCATTGTTCTCAGATCCAAGGGTTTGGGTCTGTGGTCACCTATGCAAATTGGTGAGGCTTTTTATCCAACATTTCCCAGGAAAGGGGGGGGGTGCAAGTGTTGGGAGGATTGTTCATTGTTCTTAAGATCCAAGGGTCTGGATCTGTAGTCACCTAAGCAAATTGGTGAGGCTTTTTACCAAACCTTGTCCAGGAAGTGGGGTGCAAGGTTTTGGGAAGTATTTTGGGGGGAAGGACGCATCCAAACAGCTCTTCCCCAGTAACCAGTATTAGTCTGGTGGTGGTAGCGGCCAGTCCAAGGTGTAATATTTTGTACCTTGGGGAAGTTTTGACCTAAGCTGGTAAAGATAAGCTTAGGAGGTTTTTCATGCAGGTCCCCACATCTGTACCCTAGAGTTCAGAGTGGGGGAGGAACCGTGACAGTATGTGACAGAAACTTGACAGAGTAGTAGTTTAGAGTGAGAAGCTTTGTGACCCTTATTTGCTAGGGCAGTAAGGAGCACTAAAGAGTCAGTTTCAGAGGCAGACAATGAAGGGGAACAGAGGAGTAGATCATCTACATATTGGACTAGTGTGGACCTGGACGGGAAAACAAGGTCAGCAAGGTCTCGAGCTAATGCTTGGGAAAAATATGACGGGCTTTCAGTATACCCCTGGGGCAGTGTGGTCCATGTGTACTGTTGCCCCTTGTAAGAAAGGGCAAACAGGAACTGGAAGTCAGGGTGAACCGGGACAGAAAAGAAAGCAGAGCACAAATCAACAACAGTAAAATGAGTTGCATCTGGTGGGATAGAAGCCAGAATCTTTGAGAGAGGCAAGTTTTGATTCTGTCCACCTATCATTTGCCTCGTCCCACCACTGCATGAAACAATCAACCTCTCCTTTTGCCAATTTAGTTTTAGGTTGGCCGAGTTTGTCTTTTAAGACGTCTACTCGGTCTTTGTCCTGAGATCCTAACAGTGGCCACTGAATTTTGGGATTCTCCTGAATTAGCCCTTTGCATTCCCATACACATCTTTCTCCCCCCGCCAAAGGTCAGCCTTTTGAAGCCATCCCCCACCTATGTCATGAGGTTTTCTGTTCATTAAAACACAACAATGCTAGCAACAAGACCAACACCACAGACAAACAACACAAAACATAGATCCATGGTATTCTGAGTTATTCTTCCGCTGGCGCCAGCTTGCTTGTAGAGTCTAAAAACAAAAGAAACAATTTCCACCCCCCTGGTGGGGCAGATTATTGCTTAATAATAATACCACTTTCTTGTACAAATTTCCTTGCTAATTGCAGGAAAAACAGAAGAATTACCTCCAGGCTGTACTTATTTTGTTCTATAGTCAGGCTAGTGAATTACCCCACTCACTGGTCATTTATGAAATTCATGAGGTGGTGTACCTCAGTTTCCCCTCTTGTGCAACAGACCATGTTTGCAATAGTTTCTCTTCTGTACCAAGCTTTAAGTTTATTCTCAGGTAATAGCTGAGACACAGCTTCAGATTTTAGCACTATATACACACAGAAAATTCTCTTTTGCCTAACATCCCTTGCACTGTGATTACTCTTTTACACAACTGTACCCCAATTACACTTCCATCTTGTACAACTAGACACAACCAGGAGCAGCCAAGTTAAGTTCCAATAAAAACCCCTTACATCCTTTAGTGATTTTGATTACATTACCCAATAGTCAAATAATTTTGATCAGATTCTCTCTCTGCCTGCTGCCTGCAGCAGTCCCTTATAGACCATTTCTGTGGGAAAAGGGCCCATTTTCCCTCAGAATAGCTGTAAAGGCTTCTGGGGACAGAAGCGTAGTGGTGGCAGTAGCCACTCTACCTAACCCCCTTAGCCTAGACCATTTTTCCAGAAATTTACAGGAGTCCGGACTCTTCCTAAAATACATAAACTGAGCCGGCATTCCTTTAGGGAACAGTCCCAACTTAGACGTCTGGTTACCCATACAGGAGGACTTTACATGCCAATCACACAAGAAGGAAAGTCGGGTTCGTCAGAGCCATGCCCGGTGCAACACACAAAAGGAGCCCACAGGCTACTGCCTCAATCGCCCTTGCTTTCACACCAAGGGTTTTACCCATGGTGCGGTGCGGCTGCGATTGTGCAGATTTCACTCACTCAGACCGTGGGGACAGGAACCCTTTGGTCAGCTGATCCCCGGACGGAGACGGCGCCCAGACTCAAACACACCACAGGGAGGACGGATAGACACAGAGACAAGACAGTCCTCAGTCCGGACAAAACACAGAAATAATAACCTGACCAGATTCCTGATGTCAGATCCCGGGATCCCTACCAGAACAGAGTGGGAACCAACAGGTTCGATGGCGTAGACTTCACTGTGGTCATGCACCCTTCCGTTCTGGTGGAGGACCGCTCGGGCCAAATGCCCAGGTGCCAGCTTGCCACGGCCGTCCTAAGAACAGTCAGGAGTCACACAGCCCCAGAGAAGACGGTTGCCAACTCGGTGGAACCTCAAAATTGTCAAAGTCAGATTCAGGACTCACATAATTTGTCAGACCACTCTGTTTATCAGCAAAGAGCTTTGCTAATGCACCCAGATGTGAGCCCCTCTCTGAGGTTCAAGATAACTTATTTATACAGCTAAGCCAAAGCCAATTTAACATAAGAGACAAAAGAAAGCAGAAACTGACTAATATACATACATATCTTATTTGCATACTAACGTTTACCAATCTCCTAGCTCAGTAGGAGCTCTAAGTTAATTAGTTTGAGGACCCATTGTCTCACACTCCTTAATGTTTCTCTTCCTGACAACTATATTTCAACAAACCCTTCAAGTAGCATTTCTTTAATGAATTATAATTTCAATATAATTCATTCTACTTTTACACAAGATTATTTTACTAACATAAAGAAGAGCTGATGGAAGTAATCTAGAGCATGATCAAATAAGTAATCAATAGTGTGTTTTTATACAGAAAACATAACTTCTGTGATACCTTTGTGCAGTAAGATGATGTTTGCCTGCAGTTTAATCTGCTCACTGCGTTAATGTTTGAGTTAACAAACTCTGCTTGCTATATTGGCATTTGGCTTTTCTTCCTAATTCAGAAAGTAACATGGGACAAGCATCACTAAAAAATGCTGTCCAGATTATCACTGGAGTCCTCCAAGAACACCGTGAGAATGGAGAGGTGGTTGAGTCGGCTTGCTCTGCCCTCTGGGTTCTGACACTTCAGGGTGAGTTTTCGTACTTGCTATGCCTTATGCACAGCAGGGGTTAGTCTGACCAAATCACGCACAGCAGTTATTTAAGTAGTAATTAAAATGAATGTTGAAGAAGTGAATCCTCTATAAGTTACCTTGGTGCAATACAACCTGCTGTACTTTAGCTGGCAACATAGTTACCCTCCTAACTGAACCAGCACCCCCTAGTTCATCTCTTTCTGACAACCTCAGACGAAGTTTAATTTTGTAATAACTCTTAGCTAGGTTAAGTAAATACTGCTATCAGATACTACAGTGATGAGCACGGTTTAAGAACCTCTGTAGAATAGATTGTCACCTCTTAGTTGTCTTCTCTCACAACTAAAGAATCTCAGGTTTGTTACTCTCTTTCCAACGTAAAACCACCCAGCACAGTATTAGTGCTGTGGAGAGTATTACAAGGAAAGGTGTTTAACATGAATGTTGTCAGTGCCCTGGGAAGAACACAAGTTAAAAATAGAAGCATTATCTATGTATCACTATTCCTGTACATTAAAAGGAACATCTTTGCAGTATGAGTCCGATACTAGTGCTCCTTCGGAATCACCTTATAGATGAAAACATCCTTGCAGCATTTTCATGCTACCCTTTCTCCTTTTTCACCTCTACCATTCAATCCCCTTATTATGGCCACCATCTTTCTAGCCACTGCATTCTTTCCTCTCCAACCCCTACTAGTAGAGGATGTTGTTTTTGCAGCATTCCTACCCTCTGCTGATCTGGGGTGTAAAAGGCTGTAACCAGGAATTGAACCTGGAGCTTCACCTAGCAGATGGCTCATAACTGTCTCTGAGCCCCTGGACCAACTCACAATGCTCAGATATTCTATTAGTCTGTATTATAGTAAAATAGGCCTAACAGGGCTTACGTTTTAGTTTTGGTGCATGGTAAAGGAATCCTTGTAGAAGCTTGAGGCAGAAGCTGAAAGCACTGATGGATATTTCACTGGTTATTTTTGCAGGCTGCTTAACTGAAAACCAGTATGAACCAACAACTCTGCTTCTGTTGGATGCTCTCAGGATGAACCCAGAAAGACCAGTGCTGGTGAAGAATACGTGCTTGGCATTGGCAAGCCTCCTAAGGATATCTGGTAACAGTCCAGAAAGGTGTTTTTAACAATGGCAAGTGGGCATCAGAGGCAAACAACACTGTAAAGACCAAAGGTTCCCAGTGGGGTTGGGAGGGGCATCTGCCCTCCTGTATCAGTTCTCTCCTTTTGTCGGAGAAAAACATTCAACCTGTCAGAGAAAAACATTCACACAAGAAAACTGGATTAACCCCTCCTGCCCAAGAACAGAAGCATGAATGTCAGAGGGAACTGGTGGATCAGCAGAGGGAGTGGGACCCTGTTGTAAGCTCTCTGTGTTTAAAATACTTCCTTGTGTTGAGGTTGTTCTAGTGTGTAAAACTGATACAGCTCAAGGACGGTTAATGAAAAATGAACAAAGGGTATGTGGGACATAAAGAGAAGTTTTGTCCTGCAGGAAAGTGTCAGCTGCTTACACAGTCCTACACATTATCTGAAGGTGCTTCAGAATAGTCTTCCAAGGCAGGAAATCTGCCGCGGCCTAGTAGAACTTGTGTCCTTCTCTTTCAGAGTTATCTGCTTTCAGACTTATAGTAACAGATACAAAGGGCAGCGGAATAAGCCTGATCAAAGACTCCTATCACTTTCACTGTGATGATCCAGAAGTGGTGGAGAACATCTGTATGCTGATTAATGAGATGGTTCAGTATGGTAAGGTCTTGTTCTTTCGTGTCTTTGCACAGTCCTTTTTGTTCAGACAATGCATAAAATCATAACAGCAACCAAGAATAATTCTACACTGTCAATGAGCACAGTAACTGGAAATTACTGCTTGCAGTCCCCAGCAAGACTACAATACTGTACAATAAGGTATCGCTCAGCTTCTGTGGTATGAAACCTGAAATATGTTTTCAGATTCAGGTTAGGAGCTGTTATGAAACTAGTAACTGCACGTCTGCGGTTGCTTCTCCCCAGATCGTTCACCATGGAAGTGTAAATAGTAAAGCAGGAAAGGCAATACATTGCAGTTTGAATAAGAACATCTAGATCAGCATAGAGCCTTGTTTGTCTTATGAAAGACAGGAGAGAGGAAGGAAACAAAATTTCAGGTGTGGCCTGCCTCAGAAATAATGCACTGGGCTCATTTTTCTCCCACAAGAGTTAACATCTGACCCTTCCATTGAAACTGCTCTTGCCTACTAGTATTGCTTTGTGTGTGTGTACAGTTTTAACTAGACAGTAAGTTCCTCAGGGCAGAGACGTTCTCATGATGTGTTTAAACAGTACCCAGTGCAATGGGGCCCCAATCTTTGTCATAGCCTGTACACTCTACTGCAGTGCGAGTAATTAATACACAGAGGCAGAGCTCCAGGCCTCTCAGTTTCTGTGCTTGCATATCAATTGTATTAACATGAATGCTCATTAGCAACTTATAGATGCTGAAGGAATTTTTCAATTGTCCCTTACTTGATTTACTTTAATTTCCATCTAACCTTATCCCACTCTTCCTCGTGGCAGTAATACTTTAATCATGCACCTGAGGTTACAATAAACTCAATGTTTGTTTCAAACTTCTTTAGGTCAGTCTTGTTTCCTAACATAAGGGCCTTTCCCTCCCCTAGCTCCTTTGGCCATTGTCAGGTGAGAGCTATGGAAGGTGAAATACTATTCCAAGCGTTATTACAGTAACTAAGATAGATTCCCCTGTTCCTTTTCATCAGATGGCATAGTGCTAGAGATGATCTCCCAGAACATGAAGGAGCTGCTGACTGAAATGAGAGTCAAGTTTACATCCAGTATGGTAGGTGGCGGTCACTGTGGTAACAAAGAGCATGCTCCGTCTATTTGTACAAATGGTTTTATTTCTTGGCTATGGCTTGCACAAACATCAACCATCTGGAGTAGTTTGTGGCATCCATCTTACCCAGAGGAAGTTACAGTGCAGGAACTTGTTGGGGTCGGGGCTTCGTGTGGACTCAGTGTGCAGGGTATTTCGGAGGCATGGGGACTCAGAATATTTCTAAGTGTACTAAAAAAATAAGCAGGGGGAGCATAGTTTATCAAACTTCATGCTGAAAATCCTCTTAAATCGATTAAATATAAGTTTGACATTATTCCCACTTCATCCAGCATTAGCCTGCATATATTTTTTATTACATTTTTATACCAGAAATACAGGTTAAAGTATATAGGAACAAGACAGCTATATTACAAAGCAGAGAGGAATTTATTGATCTATTAAATAAACCTAAAAACCCAAGCCACTTAATTGTGTGGGCTTGCCCTCTCAGAGAATTATATTAAATTCATTAAACAGCAAAATAATTCCCACCTTTGTTTTTCCAACACTAGAGTGACCTACACTCTTAAACCACCAAGTTATTAACCTAGAGTACTTTGCCATCAAGCATGCAGCAGTTATTTAAAAAAAAAACCCAACCAAAACAGACAGTCAGAGCCTCCACCCTTACTCTTCTGTTAGTCATGAATTTAATTTGCTCACATTTCTCTTCCTCCAGAATGTTTGCCTCATAGGCCATAGTACAAAGTAATTACTTTCCACAATGTTTCTCTTGCTATCATTACCCTTTCCATTTCAAAACAAAACATTCCATATGTGAAATACCACTGAAAAAACAATAATGATTTTATTACAAACCCTAAGAGAGATCCTTCCCTCTCCCTTTTTCTCTTCCTCTTATCAAGGCTTTTTACATGCTAGATATTGCTCCGTGTACTTATATACATTGTGTAACATGACAATTATTGCTAAATATTTAGAGCAGATTCCTGATTACCTTTTAGCTTTTCTTTAGTTTTAGACAGTTTATGTAAATTTTATAGTCTTACGAGCCAATTCTGCAATCTTTGCTCACCACTGTAGTACAAAGGAATTACGGGTGAGAGTAAAGTTTCTGAATTCGGCCACACATTTGCTAAAAGTAAGTTATTGTAGACCCAAAAATGCAAATGAGATATACCGCCTGAACTCCTATAAAAGGACATTAAATACAGAATAGATTTTTGTACCATAGTTATTAATTGTATCTTTACACTGTAAAGTAAAAACCAGGATAAACTTGTATTTAACAGTTTTCACATTTCTCCCCAGGAGATAATTACCCTTGTGGATTCAGCACTTTTGAAACTGCAGAAGTAAGGTAAAAGTGAAGCTTTGAGTCCCATTTTGTGGGTATGTGTTAACATACACTGTGTATGAAATTAGCGCTTTACTATTTGGCAAATTCAAAGCACCTTTTAGTTAAAGTAAGCATTTTATTTGTATTATCCCAGCTCTGTTTTGTTTAAAAAGAAGCAGTGGGATGCAGGGAACAAAATACCAGACTACACTCGGGCAGCACGTATGGCCCAGTTAATAAGGCATTTGCAGCGATACCAGCTATCAGCTGGTATCTGCCCCTGGGAAGTGACCCATACTTCAGGAACAACACGTTCTAATTTCTGCCTGAAGGACCATATTAGGGAAATAGTCTAAAGAGTTCCTATCCTTACTAACACTCATTTAGATCTATGAGAGTTACTAACTTTGGGAGCTTTGCTGGAAGTTGAACCAGCCCCCCGACCCCTCCACGATCAGGAGGCTACAAAGATGTCCATCAGCTGACTTTGTCCTCGACCAAGAATGGCTCAGCCAAATGAGAGTATGAGCCTGGACCTGTCATAAACTTCCTGTCAGGGTGGTTAAGCACTGGAATAAACTGTCTAGGGAGGTCATGGAATCTCCATCATTGGAGATTTTTAAGAGCAGGTTAGACAAACACCTGTCAGGAATGGTTTAGATCAGTGCTACTCAAAGTGGTGGGGTCCGCGAGCCGTTGGCTGCCGGTCTGCGCGCACATTGGGGGAAAAAATTGCCGGTCCCCCACATAAGAGAGCTTGAGTAGCACTGGTCTAGAGAATACTTAGTACTGCCATGAGTGCAGGGGGCTGGACTAGATGACCTCTCGAGGTCCCTTCCAGTCCTATGAGTCTATAACAAAAGCTGTTCTATATATACAAGACTTGAAGTCTTCTGATTCAGGTAGAAATGCCTGATTCCTTCAGAAGTATTTTAAAAAGATTTTTCTCCCCAGAAGGAGATACTGCCTGTATTATACAGACATCATCTGCTTGAACATATTCCATTGTATTCTTTACAACAAACCGCTTTGACTACTGACTATGGAGAGTCTGACAGCAGTGTTATTTTGGGAACTTGCCTTTCTTTGTGGATTTTTAAACTACATTTAATCTCTAACATACTCTCCTAAAAGATGAATAAAAATCATACTAAGGACTACAGTCTTGGAGTTAAGTGAGCTTTATGTATTTAATGAGCTTTTGGTCCATGGATTATTCATTCGGAGCATAACAGCTTCTTCTCAGGATTAGCTCTACCTCAGCAGTTCATGAACAGACATATGATTCCTTGTAAAGAAATAGGAGTTTATTATGCATGTGTTTCACATGTCTGGGTGAATGAAACTTTTTACAAGACTCTCAGTAAAGTTTACTGCACTTTGACTGCTTTCTTCCCCTTGCAGTTCCAACATGTATATAGGTCCACTATCAGATTAGCTTAGGTGTTCTAGTCTATCTTTCACTTGCAATAGTCTCCTTTTCAACACGTACTCTTAGGTACTGCCAGTTTGTTCATAAAATCTTACGCTGCTCTGGGCAATCTGGCGTGCCACAGCTGCTCCTGTGTCAAACGGGATCATTCCCCTGTAATCGGAATAAATGCAGGAGCGGGGCAACAGGCTTCGCACACTTTGGTTCAATATTTCTAGCTGGTCACTTTCCAGTTTTTGGGACACTACTAGTCTTTTGCTGTTAAATATCCTAATATTAACAGATGTGACATCAAAGGTATTTAGAGCCCAGTATCATCTCCTTCTTGTTATAAACCTAAATACATGGAGCTAGGAAGTGAGGCTCTAATTTATCTTCTCTTGACAAAGCTGAGGGCACAGTCTTTCAGCTGGGGCATCAACTTCTTTCATAGCACATGAAGTGTTTACAGAGCTCAGCTGGCTGAAAAATGTGGGTGCAACACTATCTACAGGAGGAGGGATGGAAAGCAGCAAAACATGCTGCCTCTAAGCAGCAGGATCCAGAGAGACAGAAGGTGTGTCAACACAAGACCAAGTGAGAAGAGATAACAACATACACTGTACTGGCAGAGAAAGGGAGCAGCATACAGAATATTTACCACACTAGTAACCTTTGCCCATGCTAGAAATGGATGTAGAGGTTGTTAAAACTCTTGCCCTCTAGAGCAGGGGACTATTTATGCAGCATCCCCTTCCAAAAATAGCCATGAGCAAGGATACGAAGCAACTTCTTTTAAAGTACCCACGGTCAGTTTTTGATTGATTTTTCTCTGACTGATTCAAGGATAATACACTTGGCAAGAGGAGAAAGCCATCATACAACTTCATAGGAATCTAGTCACCATTGGAATCTGCACAGTAAATGCTGCACAGCAGAAAATGACAGGATTGAATCGTTGACGTTTTAGAATTTATTTTTCTACAGTTTAGGTTTGGCTTTGATAGCTGCTTCCCACTGCTTTTTCACTAGTGTGTATAGTCTCATAGCTGCCTGCGCATCCTGAATCTGGAAAACAATGAAACAAGCAGCAGGTTAAAGAAAAAGCAGAAGTTGCTGTAGGATCATTGTTAATGGTAGTCACATCCTCTCACCCATTTTACTCCCCAAATAAAAGTAAACCTTTTTAATTTCACTTGCTGTTTCTCTTGATACTGAAATCATGTAAGAGAACACTTAATGTAGGTGATGGGCAATTTCCATAGGGTTAGTGTTCATGAAAATAGGTGATTAACGCTATTGGTATGAAGCAGGTAAGGACGGTACAAGCTTTCCTCAGACTGGTATTGGACATTGATATGCTGAGTAAAGATTACCAAATCTCTTGGGTACAGAGATGACAATGAGGGTATACTTCTACTAGGGTTCCAGAGCCTAAAGCCCAAGGCACTGTTGATCCACCCATAAATACATTTCCCCCACGGGTTTACATACTGAACAGTGCTCCGATGTCTGCACTTTCACATTCAGCAGTTTCTCACAAAGCAGTTTCAGAGATGGACGTCCACTCTAGAGGCAAAAACAAGAGAATCACATGTTTGTTCTGCCAACAGCTAAATTGAATATCATCTACTCCGTTGCATGAAGGACACAATTACTCAAGCTAAATCCTGCAGTAATTTAAAAAAAAAAAAAAAGTTAGGATGGAAGGTTTTAGTTTAAGAATACCCATTAAACCACAGTGTGTCTAAGTTTCTACAAATGAATTGGTGAGACAGATGCCGTTTATCAGATCACTGAAGGATCTATTCAAACCTCCACTTTTGTAAATCCCTTCAGCATTGTAAGAATGACATACACAGTGATATCACTTACAGCAGCTCATCTGACTATAGCCTCATCAACCATGGCTTTTTAAAGCTTTTAGCGATAGGGAGAAAGGAAAAAATTAGGTGTCTTGTTTTGAAATTTAAAATATGACCTGTCACTTCAAAGGTAAACCTTTGGATCTTGCTTGACAGATATTTCCAGGCAAAAACGTGACTTTTATATTACTTATGAAGCTGCTCCTATTAACAATATCACAAAATAGAAGAACCCACCATTTTCTATATATAGATCAATATTGTCCTATTTGACTGCCCAGAAAGATGATAGAAAGACCCACTTCCCTGTTTTGGGTTTCAGGAAATGGGAAAGCCACTGAATTTGCTGTGCATGGTAATCTTGATTGGCAGTAAGTTCCTTAGTACTTTAGATATTCCAAACACTGTATAATAGGCTTAGCAGAATTCAATTAAAAAAAAATTTAACAATAAAAATCAATGTTTATTTTAAGCTTTTTAAAAATTTGTATAAATTTAAATGTTCACAGTTGCAGGAAATTATGGCAGATCAGACAATTATTTAATAACCGTAGATGTTGAGATTCAAAAAAGTTAAAGCTTTATAACCATTAAAACACAAATTGTCAACATCACATGTCAAAATATACAAAGTAAATATCCTTAAATCAAACTCAAGTTCTTAAACAGCATTTTTCTTCCTTTGCTTATCTGTACATTTCAATTATTGATGGAAATATTTCTTCAGTTTGTCTGTACAGTGAAATCAAAGTTTACCGCTATTTACTGAAAAAAATCTATCCTTCCAAGTCTATGTCAAAATACATTAAACTAGCTACTCTTCATAAATGGCAGTGCGTCAGATACCCTCATTTTACATAAAGACAATTCAAGCAGAGAGGGGAAAGGGCTTGCCTAAGCTCGTACAAAGAGTCAGTGGCAGAACAAGGACTGGAGATTGAATGTGCAGTGGGGAATCATTCCTCTAGATTAGTAGTTCTCAAACTTTTGTACAGGTGACCTCTTTCACATAGCAAGCTCCTGAGTGTGAAACCTCCCTTATAAATTAAAAATTTTAATATTTTTAACACCATTATAAATACTGGAGGCAAAGCAGGGTTTGGGGTGGAGGCTGACAGCTTGTGACCCCCATGTAATAACCTCGCGACCCCCTTAGGGGTCCCCTGCTGTAGATCTTGTTGCCTTGCACTAGCACTAAATGTTAGTGAATCAAGATACTATTTTCTGCAAGTTTCTTACTTTGACTTCCTTTCTGAAAGGTTTGTATCTTTGTGTGTCCCGAATTTTCTTTTTAGGATGATCAAGAAACAGGATCTGAAAGAAAAATATTTCCACTGTAAAGAATGCAGTAGCAGGATACTGTATACAGCTGAGTGCACCACTCCCATCGATTCAAAGGACAGTTCACAACATGAACAAGTAAGATTGCCGGTGTTTGGACATCCTCAGTATCCAAGAATGAGAGCCCCAACCAATTTGCATAACGTGGCTCAGATGGGAGCCATCTTCGGGAGGTGCTGCCTGTGGAGCTTGTATGCCCCAGCACAGAATACTCCAATCTGATGCAAGTGGCCGTGTGTCTCTGTATTAATGAGGCCACGGGCCTCACCGTAGAACTTCATAGACTGTGCTTTGGCCTTCCCTGAATATGCAAACAACTTGATCAACGTGCTGATTCCTAGACTAGAAGGCAATGTTAAAACTACATAAAATGTGCCATGAGAGCTTTAATGTCCCTAAAGAGCAGATAAAAACAGACAATCCTAAGGTTTCATCTGAAAGACTCAGTCATTGTATAGTTGAATAATGCTGTACTTTAACCTACTCTGGAATTACAAAGACCGAATGGACCCAGCTACAATCTGAACCTATGGTTCCAGAGAGCGGAGGTGTTTTAACCTAATGCTTCAGCTAACATTCTGGGGTGACAAGTCAGTCACTGAAGACAATGGCTTCAAAGCAGTAAATATCTAACTACATACCTTTAAGTCATTGTGGACAGCATGCCCAACTAAAATCCTTCCTCTCAAGATGTCAGCCACCTCCTTCTGAACACTTTTAAACTCTGCTCCTAAAAATTCAACACATTTTCAGTAAGAGACAAAACAAAGCACAAGTTGTGAGACAGCATTAGGAAGTGAAGTATTTTATGTGGTAGTCACTTCCTTGGGACCCAGGGTACTGGAGAATGCAGAATTCTTGTACACAGTAACCCCCAGCTTGCTCATAACTACAGACTTGAAGATGGCAGAACAGGCACACACATGAACAGAAGTAGCAATCAACTGAGAAACAGACTTCTACTTATTGGCCTAAGACCACCCTTGCATTTTTGTAGGCAATGGTTACAGAAGTTACACTCTACTGGGGCAATAATGATCACTCTGCAAGAAAGTGTCTCCACAGAATGTATTTTATTCATGATCTATTGTAGAGTTACCTTTCATTTAGATATTTTAGGGTGTGCTGAGATTGCGATTGTTTTATTTTTATTAATAGAACTAAACAGGCCCCAAAATAGCTTAGCACTAACTCAGTCAGGGATGTTTCTGTGGTGCTCAACTGGATCTCTCTCTCTTAAGGAATGTGCTAGGAAAGATCTCTTACCTTTCTTTATGTCCTTGGGCCGTATGCCGCTAACAGCTGTCCTGTAATCGGTCACTTTTTCTGTAGGCTTGACATATTTGTCATAAATACACTTTCCAAACTGGTTCACAATGGATACACGAGCCAGTATGCTGTCTTCACCCTGGGGCCCCACTCCCACCATCTCACAGTCCATGGCTACAGCTTTTGTCAGCCTAGAAGAGGATACCAGAGTTAGAAAGCCTTTGCTGTGATCATATACTTTTAACTTCTAGATGTACAAGTTAGCCACCAGTTAAAACAAATGGGGCACTTAACATCTCAGAGTAGTTTCAGTCTGTTTACAGACTCAGGAAGACATCAGTTTACGCTCTATTATGTTTGGAAGCCACAATGGTAAGAAAGAGAAAATATTTGACACTTCTATATATATATACAGTATATAGAAATTTTACGTTAGAAATAGAACCTACCCCGCAAAAGCCTTTTCTTTAACCAGCACCTGTTCCACAGACAGCTCTGATTTGCCTTCTTCAATTCCCATATTTCTTCTAGCAACTTTTGCTGCTTCAGGTCCTATTGCTGCTTCAATATCCTCTGGATCTACACCATCAAACCAGATGTCAACCCTGCCAGGCAAAGACAAAATTACACTGTAACACTGTTAAAAAATGTACTGTCTAAAAGGCCGTTTTATCTTTGAAAGTTTGGCTAAGCCTGATGTTTATAAAAGCAAGGACTCAACTAATTAGTCTAAATCAGTGCCAACTAGTGCAACAGTCAGATGCTGTAGACCATGTAGTTTTACTCAAATATCAGAGGACTTGGGTTAGTCTGTCCCATATGGCTAGCCTGGAGAGTGTGGAATTATTTTTACTGTAATCTTATACTGTGTTCTTCAGGATACACGTTATAAGCTTAGAAGTATCTCTGTCTGAACTTCTGTCCAGCCACACACCCAATCTATTCCCCTGTCCATTCTGCCCCTTCAGGTACCAGAGATTCCTTAGTTCCCAGGTCTAAATCTGTTAGTCACCAGGTGCTCTTCCACCCGTCTTTTGCTCTCCTTCAGCATTTCAGTGGAGCTCTTTCAAGATTGCAGGTTTTCTTTTTTCATTCGTGTCCAGGGCCGAGATTTTTGTGGATTTCTTTTCCCTAAACCTTTTAATTTATAATAGCTTGGGATGTTTGTATGAAAAGGCACCTCCAAAACAGGGTTATGGTACAGAAATCTGTCCGTTCTGGTGGGAAGGGAAGAGAAACATCATATACTGTAATAGATGAGATGCAGGTTTCATTTTCAACCCATGTCTCTTATTCCCTGGGTGGCTAAAGTAGGAAGTGCTATTAAGGGAAAGCGCAAAATATCTTGCATTGCCAAATAACTGCCTCCTCTGGCCATTAAGCAATGGTCCTAACACCCTTCCAGGCAGTGGCCCCCAAACTTTCTACCTCATGCCCCCACCCTATGTCCGTGCCCCTGCCCCAGAGCTGGGGCTCTGGCTCCGGGAGGGGTGGGAATGCAGACAGGGGCAACAGGGCTGAGGCCACAGTTGAGCGCAGGGCAGGAGCAGAGCTGGGTGGCGTTCCCTCCCTGTTCCCCATGGGGGCTGGCCCGGGCTGCAGTTGTGGACCCCAATATGGTGTGTGTGCGCCCCACAGTTTGAGAAGCTCTATTCTAAGGGGAACCATGTAGAGTCCATGAAGATAGCAGCAGTAACTTACAGCCTGTACAGTAGGGAAGAGGTGAAATTTTAAGGGGAGGTGGTATAAGGAACAAAGGAGTCCTCCTTTGACAAAAAGCACAGCGTTGCATCACTGTCTAATGTTAATCAACTGCAATTAGAATAGTTACAGCCACCTACATATGTAAACATTAGGCCTGAAATACTCACTCTGCTCGTGGCTGCTCTGTGTGCTCTTCAGCTTTCCTCCTCTTATGTTTTATGTCACCTTGTTCCTTCTCAATATTGCCATTTTTTCTTTTCTTGTGTTTCTTTCTGTTTCCCTTGCCATCGCTCAAATTCTTGTCAGGTGCAGTTCTCTCCGATTTTGGGGTAGCCAAAGGAACACAAACTTTGGCAGGATCACTGTCCATCTTGTTCACAGATTTGAATTTTCCCATATTCCCACCTCCATTTAGGGCTGGAATTCCTTTGACATTTCCCTTTTTGGTTGTGTGCTTCTTGGAATATGTTTGGGATACAGGAAGGGACTTATCCAAACTGGCAGCCTTTTGTTTCAGCAGCTAATGTGACCCAAAGAAACCCCACACAATTTACTGTAGCATTAAACTTTGAAGTTTCCCAACCCAACCCACCAACACCACATTTACTTTCTTGCTTGTGAATTTAGTACTCAATTTCTGTGCATTTCCAACCCTGGAGTTGCAAGTTCTACATATACCTACAATACAGGTACACATGTAGGCAACAGCAATGCAAGATTCCCCCATACTGAGCCCCACCATTTCAAGGGGTGAAAGAATAGTTCATTCTCCATGGTCCATTAAGTCATTGATCTCTCTGCTGAGATTAGTGAGAAATGGGCCAATAAATGCCAACAATTTTAGCGATGAGGACACCTATCTATTAAGAACTGAACAAGTTTTTCTTGTACAATGAAAACTGCAGTTTTCAGTCAATTTCACAGTGAATCTTTAAGTCTCCTTACACACTCCTTTTCCTCAATCGTACCTACAATAGTTTAATACCGAGAACCATACTATTATAATTCTCAAATCAGGCCAGAAGGAAAGAGGTTGTGAAATTTACTAGTTTCCTATGGACCAAGGGATACTTATTTCCACTTCTGGATAATTCCCTAATTTGACTACTGAACCCGCAAAGCATTTCTTGTTTCAAGAGTTCACAGCAAACTTTATTTGCATAAAACATGCTGTGACCTTAGCCAAAACACCCCCTGGACATGTCATGTCTTTATGTACAGTACCTAAGTCTGCACTTCAAAAGAAAGAGGATACACTGAACTAACACCTGTGGGGATCTCAAACACTTAATCCCCCTTGCAGATTTTCACTAGAACTTAACTGTTTATGGGTTACCCCACTGGGGCCTGGTACTAAACTCTTGGATGTCACTGACCTCTTGCAGAGTCTTCCAGTTAGAGGAGAACTCCTGAGGAACTTTTGGGGGTAGCACCCCCAGAACTTTGGTGTCCTTTTGTTTTTTCTTTCCCACCTGCTTGACTTTGTTTTTCCACAATATTTTTTTCTTGTTCTTCCTGTGCTGTTGTTTTAGATTCTCAGGGTTAGCGGTGGGGAGGCTTATTGAAGCTTTTGACTCTTTGGTCTTTATTTTAGCCATTCTGTCATCAGAAAACAATCACACTTTGAAAGCAACATCCATTTCTGTCAACAAGATGCATAAATCCTACGTTATAGGAATATATATCCATTCATTTATTTGCCACACCGGCTAATGCTTACAAAAGGTATTGGTGAGCTAAGCCTGGATGCAGATACTCTCTGGTTATCCACAGAAGAGACATAGCATGGGCTTCGCACTCAGCCTGCAGGGAAGCGTTTACAGAACTACACAGCAAGTGACAGTTTGCTTTGCATCCCCCTAGACAGCAAAACCTGGATAACCACCCTCTGGATTTCCAGTATGGTTGATGTGGGATCACTTCCCTGTGGTTTCCATACAGATAAGCCTTCTATTAAACTTCTCCCTCTCCCCCACCCCATAGCCAGGGCTTGCCAGGCCCTGAGGACCAGGCCAACCCCATCCACAGACCCCTGTCACCCCCCACCCCAAGGAGCGCCCATCCCCCGCCCGCGCAGAGCCGCCTGCCAGCGCAGGGGTGGGCGCGACCCACTCACCGCCCGCTTGCGCTGCAGCGCCGGGAGCCCGGCACACGTGCGCGGTCAGCGCCCCTCGGCTCCCAGCGCCGCCCGGAAACCGCTGCGAACGGCCGCCGGCGGGAAACACGCACCGCGCCGCCTCGGGCCCCCCGCGGGACGGGGACACGGGGCTGCAGAGCGCACTGGGGAATGGTACTGGGGGTTGGGGGCATCACCGTTGGGGTGCGCCGGGGCTTGGGGACTGTTAATGGGGGTGCACTGGGGGTTGGGGGCATCACCGTTGGGGTGCGCCGGGTTTGGGGACTGTTAATGGGGGTGCACTGGGGATGCGCCGGGGTTTGGGGACTGTTAATGGGGGTGCACTGGGGGTTGGGGGCATCACCGTTGGGGTGCGCCGGGTTTGGGGACTGTTAATGGGGGTGCACTGGGGGTTGGGGGCATCACCGTTGGGGTGCGCCGGGTTTGGGGACTGTTAATGGGGGTGCACTGGGGGATGCGGGGATCGCCGTTGGGGTGCGCCGGGTTTGGGGACTGTTAATGGGGGTGCACTGGGGGTTGGGGGCATCACCGTTGGGGTGCGCCGGGTTTGGGGACTGTTAATGGGGGTGCACTGGGGGATGCGGGGATCGCCGTTGGGGTGCGCCGGGTTTGGGGACTGTTAATGGGGGTGCACTGGGGGATGCGGGGATCGCCGTTGGGGTGCGCCGGGTTTGGGGACTGTTAATGGGGGTGCACTGGGGGATGCGGGGATCGCCGTTGGGGTGCGCCGGGTTTGGGGACTGTTAATGGGGGTTCACTGGGGGATGTGGGGATCACCGTTGGGGAGCGCCGGGTTTGGGGACTGTTAATGGGGGTGCACTGGGGATGCGCCGGGGTTTGGGGACTGTTAATGGGGGTTCACTGGGGGATGTGGGGATCACCGTTGGGGTGCGCCGGGTTTGGGGACTGTTAATGGGGGTGCACTGGGGATGCGCCGGGGTTTGGGGACTGTTAATGGGGGTGCACTGGGGGATGCGGGGATCACTGTTGGGGAGCGCTGGGGTTGAGGACTGTTAATGGGGGTGCACTGGAGGATGCGGGGATCGCCGTTGGGGTGCGCTGGGGTTTGGGGACTGTTAATGGGGGTGCACTGGGGGATGCGGGGATCACCATTGGGGTGCGCCGGGGTTTGGGGACTGTTAATGGGGGTGCACTGGGGGTTGGGGGGATCGCCGTTGTGGTGCGCCGGGTTTGGGGACTGTTAATGGGGGTGCACTGGGGGATGTGGGGATCACTGTTGGGGAGTGCTGGGGTTTGGGGACTGTTAATGGGGGTGTTTGAGGGGTCATCTGGTGTGTGTGTGTGTGGGGGGGTGCACTTGAGAGGGAGCACAGCAGGGTGAATATGGGGTGCACAGAAGAGGGAAGACTAGCTGGGGGTTCAACCCAAGAGGGGTGTGGCATTAGGGATACAGCACTGGTGCCCCTGTAATATAATTGGCAGATAGCACAGACCCATTTTGTAGTGTTACTGCTCTAGAGAGTGTTTTGGGTCGGACACACTTGGGAGTCCTGGTGTTTATGTGGCAATGCAACATGCTACCATTTTGGAAAAACATTATCACGTAGCATCGAAATACCATTGGCCTGCAAAACCATATGTTAGTGTAATGATGTTTCACAAATATCTCCCACCCCAACATGACTTGGTGACTTGTAAGCAGGGTCTTGCAAGCACCCGTGAAAACAATTGTTAAGCATACAAGTAGTCAGAATCACCCTGTGAAAATTGATATTTCCTCAGAAGTGTGTGTGTGCGTTCGGGCAACCCAACAAAGACTATAGGGCATACTTACAGGATGGGGAACTCTGTCCTGGAAACAGTGACTCTGAAAAAGATTTAGGGGTTGTGGTGGATAATCACTGAACATGAGCTCTAAGTGCAACATTATGGCCAAAGATGCTAATGTGATCCTTGGATCCATAAAATGGAATCTTGAGTAGGAATAGAGAGGTTATTTTACCTCTGTATTTGGCACTGGTGCAACCATTGCTGATATTACCATATCCAGTTCCAGTGTCCACAGTTCAAGAAAGATATTGATAAATTGGAGGGGTTTCAAAGAAGAGCCATGAGAATGATGAAAGGATTAGAAAACCTGCCTTATAGTGATAGACTCCAGGAGCTCAATCTAGTTTAACAAAGAGAATGGTAAGGGTGACTTGATCACAGTGTATGAGTACCTACATGGGGAACAGATATTTAATAATGGGCTCTTCAATCTAGCAGACAAAGATAGAACACAATCTAATACCTGAAAGTTGAAACTAGACAAATTCAGACAGGCAATAAGGAATTTTTAACATAATAAGAATAATTAACCATTGGAACAATTTACCAAGGGTCATGGTGGATTCTCCATCACTGACAATTTTTAAATCAAGATTGAATGTTTTTCTAAAAGATCTGCTCTAGGTATTATTTTGCGGGAAGTCCTATGGCCTGTGTTATACAGGAGTTCAGACTAGATCACAATGGTCTCTTGTGGCCTTGGAATGTATGAATCTATATTATTTCACTCAGAGGTTCCCAAACTGTGGTCCATGGAACACTTCCTGGTGGTTGGCACAGAGCTGGCTGCTCACACAGTGCTGAATCTCCTGTCTGTTTCTAATTCCGACATTGTATTAAAGATCACTGAAAATGCAATAAACAAATTCCTAATGTTATTTTTCTGTGTAGGCAATTGCTATAGTTGCTTCAAGGCTGTTGTGTGAGTATGGATGGGAGGGGAGGTGGTCTGATTGATTGTGAACACTGGAGGAACATAATCTTTTGAATTTAGTTTCTGGAAGTGTACATGAACATAAACCTCAAGGAGGGGAAAAGCCAGTGTGAGGCCCCAGGTTTTTTTTTTTAATAATGTCTATTTCATATTTAGGATAATGAGGATGCCTGTAGCAAGCTGTATTCTCTGTGCCTTTGTGACTCTCCAAAGTGAGATACCAGCCAAAATCACCACATCTTGTGAAAACTAGTGCCAGTATTCACTGCTATTGCCCTATACTTGAACCCATGGACTAGGGCTGTAATTTTATAGCTTCATACAACAGAACGTCACCCCCCACCATCCCATCCCTGGCAGGCCATACTCGCCATAGACGGGGCTGGAGAGCAGTGCTGTGCAGAGGCACTCCAAAACTGAAGTGTCAATAAGTATAACTTATTAAAAGCATTTATGGGAATATGGGAAGGGAGTTTTGACATATTTCTTTCCTTTTCCATTGTGATCCAGTGGTGCATATGTCTATTTTTATCAGCAGCTTCTGGCAGTGTAGCCTTGAAGGATGCCCCCTCCACACCCACAGAATGCCTGGCACTGATGAGGAGGAGGACTGAGAAGGACATGTTTTTGCGAAATCCTGCAAGCCAGTGCTGCATCGGATCATGAACAAAGGGCTTGGAGAGTCAGTGTGACCGACAGCCTGGAGAAAGACAGCGAGGACAGGAAAAAGGCCCTGGAGTCCCAGTGGGTCAAGGAGCAGGAAATGCACCGGACATAATGGGTCTTTTTAGGCACCAAACCCAAATGCTGCAGATCCTGGTTGACCGACAGGTCCAAAAATCCTGGATTTCCCACTATTTGCAGTCCTTGGAGAGCTCCATGGTCACTGCTTCTTACACCCCCAATATTCCATGTGGCATCATGGGATGCAGTCGGACCCCCTAGCCCACCACGCTGGGGGACAGCAAGGAAAACCACAGCTTCACCTATACTGACCTGTGAGAACCACGACTGGTGTACGTGTAATCGCAACGGACTACATTTGTTTACTGAAATGGATATACATTTTTACCTCCTTTTTAATTTTAATTTTCACCCCATTAAGTTTTGTTAACATTTTGTACAGTATTGTACAAGGTTTTTTTGTTTTTTATACATAGTTTTTCTGGACTTTTGTTTCACTCAAAGTGCTAGTTTTGGAGAATCAAATGATCTTTATTAGTTCACAGCAAATACTGCAGAATGCATAACAGTACTTAAAGCACATAGTACTTGTAAATGTACACCAAGCACCACTGAATTCATAGCTTCAGGAAAACACGCAGCCATATTTATAAATGGGCAGCAAGCGTACACAGTTCTTAGCAGCACCCAAAGCTCCGGGCTCAACAGAATAGATACCAGTCGGCAAAGACCCACCAATGCGTAATGTAGATGACACAAGACAGATTCAAGTCCCTAAAAGCAGCCTAGAACACTACTGTAACTGCCTTAAAGTGCTCTTTCAAAGCCCCTCCCACCACATAGCGCTGTGCTGGGCTCTTGGAATAGCCCTGATGGCTGTCTGTTCAAAGTCAGTGGAGAGCTGCTCTACCTCCGCTCTCCACCTTGGCGGCAGCTTTCCCCCCTTTGCCTCACAGATACCATGCAGAACACAACAGGCTGTTGGGGTATTTTTCTCACTGAGATCCGTTCTAGTGGGTAAACACCGCAAGCGTTCCTTCAGTTTACCAAAAGCACATTCAATAGTCCTTCTGCACCTGCAGCTGGTAGCTGAATCTTTCCTTGGTGCTGTTGAGGGGGAGGTGTATGGCTTCACGAGCAAGGGTGTGGGCTGGATCCCTATTAGCATTTCAATGTTGCCAATGGTAATCTGCCCATCAGGAAAGAACATCCCTGGTTGCAGCTTTTTTAAAAGTCCGGTGTTTTTAAAGATGCGAGTGTCGTGCACCTTCCCTGACCAGCCCACACTGATGATGGTAACGCATCCCCAGTGATCCACCAACACTTGCATAACCATAGAAAAGTAGTCGTTTCTGTTGATGTATTCCATGGCAAGGTGAGCTGGTGCCAAAATAAGGATATGCATGCTGTCTATTGCCCCACCGCAGTTTGGGAACCCCATTGCTTCAATACATCCACTATGTCCTGCGCATTGCTGGGAGTCCTAGTGCTGCATAGTAGGTACAATTAATGGCCCTGCATACTTGCCTGACAATCCCCCACTGTGGATTTTCCACTTCCAAAGTGATTTCCCACTGGTTGCAGTTCAGCATTGCAAGCTTCCAGTGAATGCTGCTCCCTTCTCCACCGTCAATGCAGCTCTCCTTCTGGTGTCCCTGTACTGGAGGGCTGGGGAGAGCTGTGCACACATGTGCAGGAATGTGGGTGGCCTTTTGCATGTGAAAGTTCTGCAGCCACTGCTTGTTGTCTCTCTGCGGCTGCTTGGTTGCACCAGCAACCCTTAAATTGTTTTTCACTATGTCCATCAGCAAACTGTCCTTGAAGATATCCTCATATCCTCAGTTACAGTAGTTACGGTGGGTCTGCAAATACAGGTGAACCATAGGTCCTGTATTTACAACATTCGTGACAATAGTGCAGAGCTTTGCAGGCTCTATGCTTCTGTCAGAGATGGAAGAGACTGCAAAGCACCACATGGGTTTGTGGGGTTTTTAAAAAACAGCATGAAAAATTATGGGATATGGATGGTATTATTGGATGGAAAAAGTTGCATGCTGGGAACTGGACCCCATAGTGCTCAAAGAGCCTTGGGCAAGTCATTCCTATATCACAAAACATTGCAAAAATGTCGCAAAAGTCATTTCATTGGTTGGTGATGCATGGCACCTTGGGATACCTACCTGCGGTGCACCACGCTTTGCATCGATGCAAGCAGCCAAGTATGCACGTGCCCGAGCTACACACAAATTATGGTGGCTGTATGCCAATGTAACTTGTGTAGACGTGGCTTGAACCTGTCCTCTGAGATTTAATACAGCTCACTCTTGTGTCTCAGTGGAGTTAACGTCTCATTCTCCCCCTAGAACTGGAGCGAGTGGGAGTTTTGCCTGGATAGGCACTGCCAGATTGGTCCCTCAGGAGCTGGGAAATCATCTTGTTTCTTAGCTTTGATACTTTAGACCCGTTTCTCCTCCCCCAAATAGCTTCTTTACTTATTGTTTACTTGGCTGTTAAAACTGGCCCAAAGTTTCTATTCTTGCAGTGCTCTTTGGCTGTAACAAAATTGCAAATGTTGCGCAAAAGCTTTCTCTCTAGTGCTGTTCTTGTAAAAACTCCTGCAGCAACTGATTTCCCCCTCAGCTGCCCCTCTCTGCAGTGGATCAACTCTTCTATTTGTTTAAACTATGTATTCTTCACTTCCGCTCCATGTGATGCCTTGGGCTAAACATTTTAATCACCCCGGGCCAGCCTTTGCTGTTGAGTGTCAATTGCAGTTCGTTCAACATGACCGTCAATTCAATTTTCCTAGCTTTTGTGATGATCCCTCTGGCATTCTGCGGGCCAGCAGCTTTCCAAGAGGTAAGTCTGACCTCCAGAGAGAACAGATTGCAAGAATGCTTTCCCCCCCCTCTCTGTGGAAATAGGACAATGTGCATTCAAATCAAAATGGATTAAGCCCCGCTAATCAAGAAAGTACAGTCATCTCCTCTGGGTGATCATTCTGTACCATACATTTAATGCAAAAGAAAGACATCAACATTAAAATGAATAAATGAAGTTCTGCGCAGGATAGGTGGTGCTGAATAAAGTTTTATTTCCATTTGTTTTTGCTTTGAAAATGTAAAACTGCTATTTTACTTTTTGCAGAAATTTCTTGAGGCATTGGATCCAGAAGACGTTTTTTCTTATTTTGGCACCAATGCAGTCCTTGATGGTATGTAAGCCTTCTTCCTTCTGAATTTTGTAATGTGTCATGTTTGTAAATTTGTTTCTGATACAGTATATTTGATATCAGTAAGCACGCACTATTACTGACATTAGCCCTGATCTGACCTGCAAACACTTATGCTTGTGAGTGACTTTACTCAAACAAGTAGTTTGGTTCAAGTGTGTAAGTGTTTGCAGAATTGGGTATGTGATTTGGAAATCAGATGCAGTAATTCTTTTAGCACTTTTCTGTTTCACTTCTCCTTCTGCATATTGCTATTGTTTTAGTGCACAATTCATAGAATGAAAGGTTCTAAATAACCCTGGAACAGATCCAGATCAGCTGGGTATAAGACTATAGATTATAATGATGATTTTATGTAAGTGTTTTTTTAAAAACATTTCAAGAAAATATAATAATACTTTTAGATTGATAATTCAGGATTAAGATACTGTTTAGATTTAGGCAAGATTCTCAGGGCAGGGACGCTGTACTTACATGTTTGTATAGTGCCTAGCAATAATAATTTTCACTTCTATAATGCTTTACATCTGATGAACTCAAAATACCTTACCTTTTTGTCAGGTAAATTGTTATCCTCATATACAAGTGGGGAAATGGGGGCACAGAGAGGTTACAAATCTTGACCAAGTTCACACAGCAAGTCAGTTTCAGTGCTAATAGGAGAACCTGGATCTCCTGATCACCGGTTCTGTGCTTTAGCTGCAAGGCTATCCTCAGTTTCGGGATTGATAAAAACACAGTGGACCAGAGTTATTGACATAATTAAAGGGAAAAGGCTCTTTGGAGAGTATTGTTTTTCATGCAAGCAGATAGTTATATTTATTTTCCCACGCATCATTATTATTACAGTTAATTATGTGTATAATCCTAGTAATTTGTGGTATTTCTTCCAGTACCGGAATTTGTTATTGCTCAGCCAGCTTGTCCCTGTGAAGAGGACCAAGTTGAACCAAAATCTTGTAAAGGTCAACGCTGCTCCCTTAGGGCCTGGGGAGAACTTTACACCTTTGAATTCCTGGAGGAACACATCTTTCTTTCCTCTTCCTTCGTGAGCGATCGAAAGCTGAACTCCTCCGTTAGTTTACTAAAGCAATTCCCAGGCACCTGCTTTGCCAGTGGACAACTACTGCACCCTCCAGGGGCTGAATGTAGAGTCACTTACTGCGAAGGGCAGCTGGTGAGTATGCAGCATAGACTTTGAAATCAAAACATTGGCTGCATTTACAACCACTAATGACCAACGATGTTTTGCCATATGCACTTGGCCAGGTGTCTCAGAGTGAAGACCCAGGTGCCTAGAAAGCAAAGTGTCAGATCAGAAATAAGGGGTTAGAGCGAAATTCATTCCTGTGCAGAGGACCAGTGCGAGGACTATGCACTACATAAAAGTTCAACTTTGACCCAGAAAGCGGTGTGAAGAATGCGTGGGGTGGAAGTGGCATTTATGCGGCGCATTGGCCTGGTGCTGGCCCCTCTGCCTAGGGATGAATTTCACCCTGAGCTTGGAATGGAAGAAAAATTCCTGCCCTGTCGAAAACATAAGGGGATTTACTTTTTATTTATTGATGACTAATTGATGGTGCTGGGTCCAAAGCCCAAAAGTTTGTGTCCAAACTTCCTTCAAGGTCTAAGGGGATTCAGATCTGATGTTCAGGTTCAGATCAGTTTCGAAGAAGTGAGGTTGAGCTGAGAAGTTCAAATCCAAATTTCCCCCAGAGTCTGAACGGTTTCTGATCCAATGCTGTGGCTTGGGACCATCTCTCCTATCTAGACAGCACTGTGAAGGCATTTCAGAGAGTCCATAAAAGTCAGAGTCATTGCTCTGAAGAGTCTGCAGTTCAGTACAGTATATGGGGGGTCACAATTCTGCCATGAGAAAATGTGGAAACAGGCAAAGAAATAAATAAGCCGCTCCCCCCTCTCCCCCACTCAAAGGGAGGAAGGTCTCGAAACACTCAATTTTGGTCACCCCAATGCTGCCTCACTGAGCCTCCAGTAGCTTTATTTTTCAGAGCTTTTGGTAACCTGGCAGTTTGGTGTTCATCCAAATCCTTCTGATAACAGGAGATCCTGATGATGTGTGAGGTACTCCATGGCAATGATAATAATTAGCATTGATTTAGTATCCTTTCCTATGAGGATCTGAAAGTGCTTTATAACATTAATGAAGCACTGCCCTGAGGCAGGTAATAGTAACCCCATTTTATAGACGAGAAAGCTGACAGGATAACGATTCACCCAGTATTACACAGCAAGTTGGTGGTGAAGTCAGGAACAGAATATAAGGAGCCTAACACCTAGTCCCTCATTCTAACCACTAGACTACACTCCCTCCTAGATCCTAGTAGTATCCTACAGATCACAAATGAACAGGAAGCCTTTGGTTTTGCATCCTCATGCCCCAAACATATTCAGTCTTGCCTGGGTGCAGCACCCATTTGGGAAATCTTGGCGGTAAATCTTGGCAGGAGAGGTGGTCTGTGACTTTCTCTTGGTGGTGAATGCCTCTGGAATAACGTAGGGGTGGGATTTTGCTTTCTTTAGCAAGGGGCCGTCATCGTGAACAAAGAAAAGATTCACATCAGACCTGTGAGAAGCAAACACCTGAATGTGCTGGAAGACCCCAGCCTCCCCACACCCCACATCATCTTCAGAGCTGCAGGGAGAGGGACAAGGACGAAAGGAGGTATTGGATGTCTCGGGGCCTAGAGAGGAACTACTGGCCCAATTCTGCCCCCTCTTTTTACCTGCAGTCAGTGGGGCTGCATGAGTGACAGTGAGGGCAGGACTTGTTGCCGTTACAATGTGTAAATGAGGCTCTCATTGGGGCCTATGTAGTCCAGAAGCACTGTCTGTGGCTTGGAGAAGAGGCCGAGCTGCATCCTATCACTCTCCTGTCTGCTTTCACCCTTGCTAAAACAACATATAGCCTCAGTAGGGACTCAGGATTTATCTTGGGCGGATAGGCATGGCCTTGTCACTCACCAGTTACTGCCAAACACAAGAGCAAAAAGATATGAACTTCAGCTGAGGATGGGTCAGGACTCAGGGTATGTAGGTGGGATATTTTGTCCATGATAAATTACCAAGGGCGGCAGCAGCAGCTAATAGAAATCAGTGCAGACGGGAATTAGCTCAGTGTCGGGAGGAAGCAATCTTGCGATGTATTGCTCATAAGTGTTCAAAAGGCCGGGGTGGACCCACAGGGCTTCCAGGCCTCCTTCCATCCTAACCTCCCTTGTATTCCCTCGTGGTGTTGTAGAACGAAAGTCTCCTCCTCGTCTCTGGAAAAGGGCAGAGGGGAGCATCATGCACCTGGAGCTGCTGGTGGTAGTGGGCCCTGATGTTTATCAGTTCCACACAGAGGACACCGAGAGGTACATCCTTACCAACCTGAACATCGTGAGTGGCTTTCTGTTTGATTTCAGTGCCACGTTTACTGAGCCTATGGTGGCTTGTGTTGGAAGGGACCTCTGGTGGGGGCGTCTGGCTAAGCCCATAGCCAAATGTTCTGGAAATGCCTCCACAGAAGTGAGTGGGAGCACCCCTCCCTCGGGTATGTACAGAATACTGGACTGGGGTGCAAAGCACACTTCAGTGTGCAGCCACCTCCTTTGCATGGGCCATTGTACCCTCATCCAGGAAGCTGCAGGCATAAGGGAGGGCATTCACGAACGCTGGGAGTGCAGCTTTAAAGCCCCATTTGGAAAATGTGTCCCTTAATTTCCTTAGTAACTGGTTGGGTGCTGGCTCCAGCATTAGGAGTTTATCCTTCAGTGCCCATTGATTTCCGCGGCCGTATTTGAGTTGATCTATCATTTCACTGTGTGGGTTTTAACATTCTATTATTAATTTCCTCAGCGCTACCCACCTTGCTCCAGTCAGGAATGTATCACTGTGTTTTCATGTGGATAGCAGGGGCTGGGGCACTTTGAAGGGTCTTGACATTAATTTTCACACTCTGTGAAATCCCTTGTTCTCGCTCTGCTGGAGGTTTTTAATCCTATTAGTTAAATCTAGTGCACACTGGTGGACAGACTTGTGGCTTACACTGAGTTTAGTTCTCAGATGAATCCTGGTTCTGTTTGTAATGGGCAAATTTCATGCAACTGCCTGTTTCTTTCCCTGGTGACTTGCAGATTTTATAATTGTCCATTATAATTACCCGATGTGTCACCTTGGAAGTACATCTGGCTGGTTTGGTGGAAGATCTTATGTGTAGGGAAGCCTTAGTGTCAATGCAGGGCACAGACAGGAGTCACACCGGCATCTTCATTATGAAACTCCATCTGGATCCTGTTTTTCCTTTTACAGGGTGCAGAGCTGCTGAGAGATGCCTCACTGGGAGCTCAGCTCAGGGTTCACCTGATGAGAATGATGGTCCTGACAGAACCAGAGGTAGAAAATGGAGATTTGTTCACAATCCTTGGAAGGGTCCGTCACAGGTGAGGCTGAGCCCAGCTCCCCTCAGAGGGCTAGCCAGCCTGTGACAGGGCCACTAAAGGGGAAGCATATGAAGATGTGCCTTCTCTTTAGGTGGGTATGAACATCACCACGAACATCAGCTCCTCGCTGGTCAGTGTCTGTGAGTGGAGCAAGAAGGTCAATCCCCAGAATGATTCAGATCCCCAGCATGCCGACCTTGTCCTGTATGTGACCAGGTAACAGAACGCCCCTGAGGGGGATTAGACTGAGGGGAGATTAGAGACGTCAGGTCAGGCCGGCAGGGTCAGGCAAACTGCAGCACCTGCTGGACGCGCTCAGATGGGGTAGTAGTAAAATGTGCACCCTTTGGAGAGGGGCCTTACAATTCTTCCGTGAGTGGCTTGCTGTGGTGTAGGAAGCCCTCATGCCACTTTGCTCCCCTGGTCTGGAGCGGGGAGGTATTCTGCATGTCTGCACACACCAGCTCCCAGAGCACAGACTGGGCTGAGCGCTCAACAATTCCACTTCCTCAGCTTCAGTGTTAACTGGAATATCCCTCGGGAAGTGGCCAGCCTGGCTGTGGCGAACTCGGCACAATTCCAGCGGCGGCCTGCGTCCCCAAGCAATGTTTGCATGATCACGGGAGGCTCATGTGAGGGCAGAAAAGTCTGGAAGAGGCAGAAACCCAGTGGTTGTTATAGAGAAATTCCCCAGCTTCCGAGATTTCCTCTGACTCATGCATTCCTACAGGCCGCTTGACTCCCAGGCTCACATTATTCTCAACTGACTGTAACTAATGACACCCGCCAAGCTCCCGTTGAATGTAATGGCCTTGTTTAGTTGCTCATCTCTGCACAGAGGGGATTCTGGTATCTCCCTCTCCTGCAGACAGGGTTATATCTGATCAACATGTGCTGGGTAGGGTGGTTCTAGGTACTCAGTGTAAACCTTCATTGAGCATCTCATCCCTGGGGAGATTCATGAATCAAAGTGAAAGGGGGTGGTAAATACCTGGTCAGGTTGAGCTGGGAGAGGCTAAAGACGTTTTCAGTTGACAATGTTCACTGCTAGGGTTTTTAATCCTAATGGATCTGCTCTCATGTTTTCTCCCCGCCTGTCTCACCCTTCCCTAGGTTTGACCTGGAGTTACCCGATGGAAACAAGCAACTGCGCGGAGTCACCCAGCTGGGGGGAGCCTGCTCCTCCTCCTGGAGCTGCGTTATCACCGAGGACACTGGCTTCGACTTGGGAGTCACCATAGCCCACGAGATCGGGCACAGGTCAGAGGGCAAGACCCAAAGAGTTGCCAAGTGTCAGCCCATTCACTCAGAGAAAATTGGCCATTGTTTGCAAGCTGAGTTCAGGGAGTGAGCGAGTCACCTCGGGCGGTGCTGGGATTCCCTTAGGTTCAGGACCATCCTTAGGATTTATGGGGCCCTACGCAGTATTATTAAACTGGTGCCCCTATGCCCCACTCGGGGCACAGCCACCACCCCCACCTGTGAACCCCCAGAAGACACACACCCCCCATTGCTGACACACACCGAGCTTCGTACACAGCAGACGCTGCGGCAGCCCGGGCTGTGAGGCATCGAGGCAGCCAAGGATACTGAGCCGCCCGGCCCGCCTCACAGCGGCAGAGAGTCCCAGTTCCCCACAGAGACCCCCGTACCGTCTCCCTCACGCAGAATGCGCCGCACTGGCAAATTCGGCTCTGTGAATACGGCCCCTGCCTAAGGAGACTGCAGTGCACGCTGGGTGTGCGGGAGCCGACCCGCTCTTACCTGCTGTCCTGGTGGTGCCCCAAATTTTCAGGTGCCCCACACAGCCGCATATGCTGCGTATGCCTATGGTCAGCCCTGTTCAGGTTGCTTGAAACGCAACTCCGGAGAGACGGAATGGGAACGAGGGGCCCAATCCTGCAAGGTTCTGCGCTCCCTTAACTCCCATCATCTTCAGTGGGAGCTGCGGGCACTCCTCATCTCAGGAGGTACTCTGCACAGAGCCGACCCTCTTCTGCACGGACGTCCTCCGGGCACGGCTCAGTGTGCCACCAGCTGGATTCCAGCCCCTCAGAGGGCTCAGGTCACTCTTGTAATCGGTGTGGCGGCGTCTTGGCCCAGAGAATGGTGGTGACTCCCGGTAGCATGGCAGGGCGGGTGACGAGAACAGTGTGCAGTGAGTTACCTATGGGCAGGGGGGGGAATAACAAAGGGAAGACTGGCGACGTAGAAAACCACAACAAAACAGAGGCCGAGATTTATAATCCCTGGTCCAAATTCTCGGCTGCTGTAAATTTGTGCAGCTCTGGTGACATCAGTGGGGCTGCGCTCGTTTAGAATTTGGCCTGTTGTTTTTCTTGAGCCGTGTCATTCACACCCAAAGGTTTCCATCAGCCTCAGGTATAATGGAGCCGCTTCATCCCCCTTTCCCCAATCCTTTGTCCCTCTGACCTTCTTAACCTGTGTAAACTCTGCAGCCCAGAGACTGTCTTTTCCTAGATGTGTGGACAGTGCCAAGTGCAAGGGGGTCCTGATCCTGACTGGGGCCTTGAGGCACTAACGTAATGTCAATAAGACCCAGTAAGCACTAGTGCGCGTCAGGAGAAAGCACGCTGTGCTGTGGGAAAAGGGAGGGCCGAGGGAGATGGAATTAGAACAAAATGCAGTGGAAACTTCAATATTAATTAACACTTTGCACTTCCCTCCCATTGCATCTCTCCACATTGGTCTGAGGGTCTGAGAGCACTTTATAAACAATGAATTATGCCTCACAACACTGCCACATAGCAGGGAAATACTATTGACCCCCTTTTACTAATGGAGAAACTAAGGCACAGAGCAGGGAAGTGACTTAGCCAAGATCACTCATACACTCCCGGAATAGAATGCAGGAGTGGTGACTTCCAGCCCGGGGTTGGAACTGTGTTCTGCTCCTGCAATTTAACACCAGGAGATCAGCTGGATAATATCGGTAACGCCCCCACCCCCTTTTATCTCTTGCGGCAGTTTTGGAATCCATCACGACGGTGAAGGAAACCGGTGCAGTGGGAGTGGCAACATCATGGGTTCCGAGGGCAGCCACAACAGCGTGGACCTGGTCTGGTCGGAGTGCAGCAGAGAGCAGTTCCTTGCCTTTCTCAGGTAGGAGGAACCAGCTGCTCTCCATGCTCATCTGCACGTCTGCGTTGGGGAGAGGAGAAAGGCAAGGAACAAGGTGGGGGACTCTTGGAGAGCGAGGTGCTGTTACTCCTCGGGGGTTTGTTGATTTTAGGAATGAACAAGTGGTGAAGAGAGCAGACTTCTCTGAGCCTAGGACAATGCTCACGTTTCCTGGGACACCAATAATGAACTCCCAAGGCCTGTGTTAGCATGTGTGCGTGTCCTTGCTGGCTGTGTGCTGGAAAGCGATGTCTCTTGTGGCTTTCCCAGGACAGGCCAAGCAAGCTGCTTGAACGACCTGCCGGACCTGGAGGGCAGCATCCCCGGGTGGAAGCCTGGCTTGTATTACGGCGCAGACGAGCAGTGTAAAATAGCCTTTGGGAGCGCAGCCACGGCGTGCACCTTTGCCAGGAATGACATTGTAGGTAGAACACTTTCTACCCGCTTGTGCTTCTGGCTGGTAACAGCCACCCCTGAAGTACTGCAGCTGGGACGGGCATGGTGGCGCAGCAGGGCGGTGGGCTGGCATGGAGCGGGGGACAGTATTCATCTGCTGGGGGGCTCTTGGCAGAGAGCAGGCTTATAAAGAATTTGGATCACTTGCCCCTTTTTCAGCTCCTCCTCTCTCTCCTCCACTCAAGTCTCCTCTTCATTATTATTTAACATTTGCATTGCAATAGTGTCCACGGATCCTGGCCTGGTCAGGGCCATGCTGCGCTAGGTACCGTACAAACACAAAGGGAGAGAGACTCCATGTGGTGAGGAGTTCTCCATTGTCCCTCTCTTGTTCTACTCCATCTCTTTGCTCTCCAGATCCCCTTTGTCCTCTCCCTTGTACAAGACTGCGTGGCTCTAACACACGGACAGTATTGTTAATGCATCTCATTAACAAGAAAACACTAATCCGGCTGCAAACCTCAGCTGCTGTCACCGACCCTCATCCTGAGCCATAACGATTGGCAGTGCCAGTCACTGGAAGCGCCTATAATGCCTGCCACCTGCAGCATGGGCCTCACCTCATTCCACTCAAAATGGAGACGCTCAGGAAATTGCCTAAGCCCTTGGGATTTGGAGGGAGAGAGCAGGTGCTGGCTTCCTGCTAGCAGGAAGCAGGTGGGTGGGTATGGGTAAGGCATGCTTGTCTTCCTGCTGTTCCCCGGTATCTGGTGAGTGCAGAGCACACACAGAGCCATGGCACGGCCTAGGGAAGCCATCTAGCCGTGGTCTGCAGTGTTCTGGCTGGGAGGCGTGGGGTTCCTATGTTGGTGGGACAGGGGTGGGAGCTCAGGCTGAGTAACTGGCACAGCAGCCTCGGGCACGCACTGAACAGCCTGGCTTCCCTGCCCTCCCAGGACATGTGCAGAGTTCTTTCTTGCCACACCCATCAGGCCGACCAGACCAGCTGTACTCGCCTTCTTGTTCCCCTTCTGGATGGGACCAAGTGTGGGATCAACAAGGTAAAGAGTCTCCGGGCGCGGTGAAGATTGGAGTGGGGAGTGGGTGGCTACCAGACACATGGGGTGGCAGGGCGGTGCAGTGAGTGATTGTAGAGCGCATTGGATGGTTGGATGGCGGAGTGGCTGGCTACAGGGCATAGCGGATGGCTGGTACAGTGGGACGAATGAGCTTTCCCATGTAGAGAGCTAAGTTGGAAGAGTGATGGAGAATCCACCACCACTCTTGGTAAATTGCTCCAAGGGTTAATTAACCTCACTGGTAAAAATGAGCACCTTATTTCCTGTCTGAATTTGTCTGGTGTCCTCTTCCAGCCATTGGACTGGGTTATCCCTTTGTCTGCTGGACTGAAGAGCCCGTTATCAAATATGCTGTTGGCACAGGGTATTTTCACTGTTTGTCCCCCATGGGAGGTAGAGTTGGAGGAGAAGATGCCTCGCTCAGCTCCTCCCCTCGCGATTTGGGGTCCAATTTCCTTCACCTCCCCTCCCAGGCAGGGGAGTGACTGAGGCACAAGATACTGTCCCCTTCCAGTTGCATTTCTCCCAGCTGAAGGGGCAGCGCGCCTCCCCCCACCTCCCTGCAGTCTTAGTTGCAGCATGGCTGTTGCTGATCTCTGGTGTTCTGGGTTCCAGTGGTGCTCCAAGGGACACTGTAGCTCTCTGGAAGAGCTGAACCCCGGGGCAGCGGTGCATGGGCAGTGGTCCAGCTGGAGCCCCCTCGCTGCTTGCTCCCGCAGCTGCGGAGGAGGAGTTATAACGAGAAGACGACTCTGTAACAACCCCAGGTAAAGACCTTCTTCTTTCCCGGCAGCGCCATTGGACGTGCTCGTGGGGCCCTCTGGCTGTTTGCAGGCCCAAAGGATCCGTGCTTCCACTCGTTTACCATGGACGAAAGCTTGTTGATGTTCGAGTTCATTTAAACATGGGCTGGCGTCCTGCGCTGAACCCAGCTTAGGATGTGCTGCGTGTTTTGCCAGTGTAACAAGTTCCTTGTCTCTCTACTGACCATGTGTATCATTCTCAGATCTCGTTGCCTTTTCACTGCCCAGGTGTGTCGTTGTCCGGATGAGTCTTTTCAGTGCCTTGATCCCTGTGTCACTCCATTCTTCCTCTTAGCATATGCACAATGTGCCTCAGGTGTCACGTGACCAGGATTCGTCACTGAACTTGGTCTGCTGGTTGGGTCATTAGCTCCCCCGGCTTGGGCCAGACACTGACAGGGAGCGCGACGTGAACGCTGATCCATGCCCCCCGTCGTTCCATTGATTGGCTGCATCATCGACCCGTGTATTTGTCGTTTCGTTAGCCGGCTCGGTGTGGCTGTCCATGAGCCAGATCTTGGTGCTGCTGCTAGGCACTGCCAGATCCTGTGTATTTGGACGATCAGGATCCTCGGTCTCCTTACTGTGGGGCAGCTCTTCCAGCCTCTCACCTGGCTGCCTGTGGACTCACATGTCTGTTGTTTTCAGGCCTGCTTTCGGGGGTCAGGAGTGCAGGGGAGCAGACCTCCAGGCTGAGATGTGCAATACGCAGGTAGGCTGCCTTCTCTCGCTCTGCAGGCATCACACACATGGCCAAACAATGCACTGTCAGTTATATGCCATTTTTAACCCTTTAAGAACTCTACCATTCAGGGCCACAGCTTTCAGAGTCGAAACAATTGATTTCCCTGGGAAGGAAACCAAGTATTGGGTATGCAGTCTCCATCTGTGTGACAAGACAGGTATTTGTTCCACTGTCACTGAGGCCAATTACCGACTAATAACTGACCAGCCCCAGCAAGGTGTAATAAAGCATCTTATCTGGGACCCCTAGAGAGCCGCCAGGCACTCCAAGGGAGGGGTAATTCCCAGCTCAGGTAGATGGACAGCCGCTAGCTTTGGTTGAGCTAGCATGCAAATAGCCATGATGGTGTGGGCAATGGAATGCGCTAGCCGCTTGAGTACTGACCTAGGGTCTTGGACGAGATTGCACTTGGGCAGCCAGCTGTCCCATTGCCTGTCTCCCCATGGCAACACTGCAGCTATTAGCGTGACAGCTCAATCAAATGTAGTGTGAGTCTGTCTACCCGAGTTGAAGATTACCCCTCTAGCTGCAACGTACATGCCCTGAGTCCTTTCAGTGCAGGACTGCACTCAACAAGGGCCATGCTTGTATTGCTCACATTTCCCCCAGCATTTATTTTGGATAAGTAGGAAAGATAACATCATCGGCAAACCGTCTGTCTCCCATTCCTAACCCATCTCCTCCTCCCCAAATTCTCCTGCAACTTCACTTTAATGGGATAGTCTTCTTCATTTGCTGTTATTCTATTTGTCAGCTGCTGCTTTTCACCCCAGAGGTGGTTGCACTTAGGTAGTGGGTGAAGTGGTTCCTGGGATTCTGCTCTTATTGTATTCCATTTCACTTGCTTTGCATAATAATCTTCCTCTTCCATAGGCCTGTTTGAGCTCCCAGTTGGAGTTTATGGCTGAACAGTGCGCAGCGACAAATGTAAAGCCGCTGTATCTCATTCCAGAAGTCCCATCTTTTTATAAGTGGACGTCGGCTACTGGTTATGCCAAAGGTAAAGGGGGGAGGGAGAGAGAGAGAGACAGCAGTTCCTTTGGGAAAGAGACCCCGTAGTGTGACCTCGAGTCCTGACCTTAATGGCAAATCAAATGGCAGCTTTACTGGTGGTTACAGCCTTTCCTGACAATTCCTTTTACCTTCTTCCCATAATGTACCTGACTCTCTTGTGCCTTTTTGCTTGAGTAACTCTGCCTTTCTCCCCATGTCTGTCTCCCCCAGGGGATACCCTGTGCAAACACATGTGCAAGGCAGAGGAGAAGAATTTCATGGTGAGCCGCGGGGTCAGTTTCACAGATGGAACCAGGTGTGAGCAGAGCAACCGCAGAGCCAAAGGGGCTTTCGATCTGTGCGTGATGGGCAGCTGCAGGGTAAGGATTTTCCTCTCTGCAAGTGGATGGTGTATCCAGGCCAAACTTCAGACATGGGATCTAAATGGTCTCAAAGGAGCCACCTCCTTGAGGGTAGGAACAAGCAAACTGTGACCCAAACTTTTGAGGCTGGCTCTTCTATAAGAACAGGATTTGTTAGGACTGTTTAGACTTTTGGACTAACTAACTGGGCATCCCGCTTGTGCATCCAATACCAACCCTCCCCAGCTAGTCCATCCTGCCGATTATACAGTACGGTACATGTGTGTGTAATTCCTTCCTGAACAGTGCAGCAATCAGTTTATACCTTGAAGCATGAGACTGAAACAACCTTGTCATCAATTCAGCTTGCATAGCTGTATATGTTGTTAGGGTAAGTGGGCAGACCTGGACAGACCTAACTCTCCTCCAGGAGAGATTTGCTCAGAGTCAGACAGTGGGTCAGTGGCAAAATGAGGACTAGAATTTAAGAATCCTGACTCTAAATGCCATGCTGTAACCACCATCCGTGCTTGCTTCCTCTGCCCATGAGTGTCCATGCCCACGTGGGTTCCTCTGCCCATGAGTGTTCGTGCCCACGTGGGTTACAAAGAGAAAAGGTAGCTTAAAGAGTGTAACACAGGAAATGCCACTTTGATCACTTCAGGTTCTTCCTAGAATAAGCTGGTCTTGTGGCTCTGCCGTTTGCTCAGGTGTTCGGCTGTGACGGCAGGATGGACTCTGGGATGGTGATGGACTCCTGCATGGTGTGCGGGGGAGACAACGCCACGTGCACCAGAGTGAGCGGCTCTTACACCGAAGGAAAAGCCAAAGGTCTGCAAGCCTCAGCCCTGCTCTCCACATCAGGGTCTATCTCGGATGCCAGATGCCCCCAAAACAGATGCAGAGCTCTGTACTGTCCCTATGCAGCTTCTTGGGTGTGGTTTTGCTTGTTTCGGTTTTGTGTGGAATCTGCTGGTGGAGACTGTCAGAGATGGAAACGGATGAGATTAATGCTCAGTGCAGCCCGAGAGCTAGTTGCAGCCTGGATTCCCTGCCAAGCCATTCGCAATGTGGCTTCCCTGTTTGCCACGGGCAGGGATCCTGAACTCTGGCCTGGGGGGAAGAGCTCAGCCTAGCTGAGTTCTGTAAAACAGGGGGGCTGCGAGCTTTGTCAAATTCTGCCTGAGCAGTAAAATGTTGATCTGCCCGAGCTTGCCCCTGCCGTCACTCACACGTAGATTTCTCTGGAGGGTATTTTAAAAAATTGAAAGTGAGCGGAGGGCTTTGGTAGCTAGAGCGGAGGATGCTGAGGCCATGTTCCCAGGTCTGCCACTGATTCAGTTAAGTTCTCTTGGCCATATTCGTCCCGGGGTGACTCTGAAGTCAGTGGAGTGACACTGGGGGGAATTTAGTTCTCTGGGCCTCCGCCTGTCCTTCCGTAGCATGGCGATATAATACCTACCGTGTAGGGGAGTTTAGAGGGTTAATTACTGTCTGTAAAGTCTTTTGAGATCCTCGGAAGGTGTACTGTGAGGGCAAGGACTGTAATAACAAATCCCCCACTCCTTAGAGAAGGTGCTAAAGTGAAAGTGACCACATCTTCTCTGTGTTCGTTCCCCAGAGTATGTTACGTTTCTAGCCCTGCCTCACAAGGCCACCCTCGTCTACGTTACCAATCGCAAACCTCTCTTCACACATTTGGGTGAGTATAATGGAAAGGCTCCTGGGCTGGTTTGGTTTCTGTGCCCCCAAACACCCAGGCAGTCTCGAGAAAAGGCAGACTGGGGGGGAAGCGTCCTGGCAGTGGGGTACTCTCTGTAGAGAAGGAGGGGAAGCTCTATTGCTTGGGATGTTTAAAATAGACTGGACAAGTCACTAGTGGATACATAGAAGGAAGCCATTGTCTCTAGCTGATTCTGTGAACACATAGTACCCCTCTGCCCTGACTACCATTGTTGCTTCTCTAGCTGTGAAGGTCCAAGGTCGGTATGTGGTGGCTGGGAAGGAGAGAATCTCCTTGAACATCACCTATCCATCAGTAATAGAGGACAGCCAGATCAAATACAGGGTGTTACTTACTGAGGACAACCTGCCAAGCCTGGAGGAAGTCCATGTCGATGGACCAACCCAAGAGGACATTGAGATTCAGGTAGCTTGGTAGGGCTGGAAAGGGGATAGCCAGAACTGGCTTGGGGCTGCGTGGCTCAGGGCTAAGACCTGCAAGGCAGAGTCTGGTGGTGATTGAGGCTCTACTGATTCCCCCCATGGCAGCAGAAATTGAGCTCCATGCTGGTGATGGTCTCCTTATCCTTGGAAACGGTTGAGCACATGTTCCCTGTGGGTTTTCTGTAGACTTATGTGAAGGTTGGATGCGGGGGGAAAAAGGAGAAAACAGCGGAATCCTGAAAGCAAATCTCTCTTGTGATACAAGAGATCGGTTCCCTTCCCAGAAACAAACCTGGTGGAAGTACAAGGCTGTTTCTCCAATTAAGCAGTTCCCATCGTTCATTACCGAAGTTGGTGCTCTAGTGGCAGATACACACATGCTAAGGCAAAGCCATCCAGGCGAGGGATGTCCCTATCAGGACGTGAATTCAGCTCTGGGTTTTGGTTCTTATGGCAGACTTAATCTGAGTGTGAATGATTGGAAGTGATAAACAGACCCAGTGTTAACTTGAACTGTTTACAAAGAGCATTGGCGTTAGTCTCTAGTCAGTGCCCAGCGGATGGGTGTTTTTTAAAAGAACTTTTATTGGGGAATACTAATCAACCCTCCGGCATGCTGATTGGCTGACAGAAATTCCACGGACACTGGTACAACCAGGTGTTTGTTAGAGGTGGGTATGACCCCAGCTAGTGGAGTGTTTGGGATCCACATCCAGATCTCGCACCGTGGTTCCATCTTTGCTATCCATGTGCTCAGACCCATTCCTCTGACTTGATCTGCATATGCAACACCATACTGACCTGGGCTAAGCTCTAGATTTATAACTCTTCTCCTTCCCCAGGTTTATAGGAAGTATGAGAAGGAATATGGAGATGTCACCAACCCAGACATCACCTTCAGGTACTTTATACCAAAGGAGAAACAGACACATGTGTGGATTCCTCAGTTCAGGACCTGCTCGGTGAGCTGTGGGGAAGGTGAGGCAGATGTGAGAACCAATGGTTAATTGGGGGAAGCTGCTCAGGCTTGTAGGTTGACTGGCTGCTATCCACCTAAGTCCTCAAACCTTCTGGACTCACTTTGCTTATTGAAAGAAATACGGCTTGGTATCAGTCTCATAAATTTTATTAAAACTTACTAAACAAACTGAAATTTTAAAAAGTGACCAAATCTAAGCTGTTATTACTAATATTAAATTAAGCTAAGAATAAAGCAGTACAGCTATCAAATCATGATCAACATCAACAAGCTAGACGCAACAATGAATTGGAATTAAATCCTCAGGTTAATACTCAACATAACCAATCCTTATACACTCCAAAGAGGATTCTCAGAAGGGGGATGTGCATTTGGTTATAAACCCTAGCTAAAGAATTTGGTCAAAGTCAATCAAGTCTATGATTTAGAGCTAGTTAAGTGCAAATACTGAAATCAAATTATTACCTAATGACTGATCTAGAGCTGGATGAATTTTTTTGCCCAAAACGTATTTTCTTTCTGTTTTGGAACTGGGCTAACAGTTGAACAGCTGATCTTTTAGAACCTTCATCTTGCTTGAGAAAAAGTTACTTTAAAATCTTTCAAGATGAAACCCACGTAAGAAATACAGTTTTTTAAAGTTTATATAAGGGCTGTATTCCCATATTTGTTCTTTCTGTGACACATCTGGGGATTCACTTCTGTCTTGTTGGACAGAGGGAGCTCATAGTTTCTTCCTGTAAGAGCAAAGACCAGCCCGTAAGACAGCCTAGAATTTCCTTTCCCTTTTTCAGCTGAGAACCTCTGCAATGGCAGTTCTAATATTTTACTGAACTTTCGTTCCCAGGGGTGCTACTGGTCAATCACTCCTGCTTTGATCAGACCAGGAATGAAATAACAGATGATCAGCAGTGCTCGGAGACTCCACAGCCCCCTTCAAGGCAGGAGCCCTGTGCAATGGCGCCATGCCCAGGCAGGTGAGTATTCCTGAATGGCCTTTTCCACCACTAAGCTAAAGTCTCTTATCACTAGAGATGGGCATAGCTGGCTCTTGTCCTTTCACAGTTGGGTGGCAGGGGACTTCGGCCCCTGCAGTGCCACATGTGGGGGTGGAACGATGGAGCGGCTGGTTCGCTGTATGAAGAGAGAAGGGGGCTTGATCCTGACTCTTCCTGATTCCAAATGCATGGATGCTCCCAAACCTGCCTCCACCGAGGCATGTAGCACTGAGCCGTGTCCCATAAGGTAATTCAGAGGCTCCCTAAATATGTGGGGGGGGGAATAAATAATTGACTCTTTCTCCCCTTGTTTTGTGTGACAGTCCCGTAGTCAGGGGGGTTATTGCATGTTCTTCATTCTTGAGGGCACCTTGTTCGTGCCCGGGCTATGTAACCATTTCTGTTACTGTGCCCTTCACGGTGACTTCTGCTGGGGCCACAATTCTTCAAGCTGGGAGTGTGCGGACTCAGCCATGAGGAGATCTTTGTCTCTCCTTTCCAATCACGGAGACCAAGTGTTCTCCCCAGAGGCCCAGCTCTTAATCGGGAGAAGGTCTAAGTATTGTCTAGGCTGGAGTAGGGGACTGGGAGCCAGAACGCCTGGGTTCTTTATCAGCTCAGCCATGACTTGCTGTTTGACCTCTTGAACATATCACGTCACCCGTCTGTGACTCATATGTGGAATGGGAGTAGTAATCCCTACCTACTGAAGGTGGTGTGAGGGTCAGCTGATTAAGGTTTATAAAGTGCTTTGAGATCCTTGGGTGGTGCTGTTATTTCCCATGTAGATGGAAGGAATCTGAGCTGGGCAAATGCTCTGCCATCTGTGGGGCTGGAGTCACCCAGCAGAACGTGACCTGTGTACAGATTCTTGATGGACTGGAGTCCACAGTAGACGACAGCCTGTGCTTGGCGGAAGAGAAACCTCTAGCTTTTGTGCCATGTGTGGTTAATATCTGTCCTCTAGGCTGGAACACAGTGAGTACACTGGCTTGGCTAATGGGGAACCTCACACACTGGCCCGTGGGGGATCCCAGGCTGGAGGTTGAGAGGGTGTTATGCACATAGGACAGCTTATTAGTCCAGAGTCCCTTGTAGTCACTGCAGGAAGCCTTGCTCACCTTAGATAATGCTGCCAGGTTCATCAGAGTTTGGTGGGGGTGATTTAATTCTGGCAGGGGCCAGCTAAACCACCTTGGGCATCATCCCACCCACTTTCCTTCCCATGCAGCTATATTGCTCCAAGCAAAGCATAGGCCGAAATGCTTTAGCATTTATCACAGAGAGCCATCGCCTCATGAAATCACCTCCCATAAAGAAACCTGCAGTGCTGTCTGTCAGAGGGACCCTGGCATTCGCAAACAGACTGCAGGATGAAACTGGAAAATGGAGGGGGAATTGACTGGCTCTGGGGATTGTTAATGGGGTGTAGAGACTGTCCCCTGCAGGCCACTGGTTCTAAGCCAGCCCAGATCAGGTGTGACTGAAAGTCATGACTATCTAAGGTAGGCCAATGGTCTGGAGACAATGTGTCCATGTCAGAGAACCACCCCCACAGTGCCCAAGAGGTGCCCATCCAGGCAATCTCAGCCAAGGGGCCAGAAGTCAGAAGGGGCTCTCTCCACAGGGCTCAGCCTTATTGGTGGGGCCCTGTGAGGGAAACTTCCCTTGAGTGTGCTGTGCTGCTACAACTGTGTGGGGTAAACGCAGGGTTCGGCCTCCAGGGCTTTCGGGGGCCTTTTGTCAGCACTAAAGTCTACAGGCCAGTGTCCCACTAAAACAGGTAAAAGGAAATTCTCAAATCTGTCCCCTTTCAGTCAAAGACATAGGTGCCAATGCTCTGACTCCACCCCTGCCCCGTCCCCATTCCAATCCCTTCCCCAAAGTCCCCGCCCCCTCCCTGCCCCATTGGACTCCTTCACCAAAGCCCCGCCCCGGCCCTGTCTCCTCCCTTGAGTGTGCTGCGTTTCCACTCCTCCCCCTCCCTCCCATAGCTTGTTAAGCCACAAAACAGCTGTTTTGCGGCAGCAAGCGCTGGGAGGAGAAGAGGAGACGCGGCGCGCTCAGGGGAGAAGGCAGAGGCAGAGGGGAGGTGAGCTGGGGCGGGGAGCTTGGTTGCTGGTGGGTGCAATTTTCCAGCCCTGGAGCATCCACAGAGTCGGCACCTATGGTCACAGAGGGAGATTCTTGTGGGGGCTCAGATGCACAGCTTGCATCACTGAAGGGGAGTCCTGGGGGTATACCAGTTTGGAATCTGTCAGAGAGCCCTGTGACACGACTGAAAAGACTCCCTTGGTTCCAGTGGGCTTGGCTCAGGCCCTGGGCGAGCAGCAGCTGCCAATCACTTGTTGTTTTTTGCTGCTGTGTTGGAAGCAGGACAATTCGCCCTCACGGGAAGAGCTGGTGCCATTTGGGAGTCTCCAGAAGGAAAATCGCTTGGTGCATGTCTGGAGCCCTCTCCTTGGCGAATGCACCGTGACCTGTGGTGGAGGTGAGATGCTTGTGACGCTGCACGGAAACGTTCTTTGTTCTGGGGATGAACTCGGCAGCCTCGTGCATTCGTGCAATTAATCTTTCACCGCTGAGGAGCGGGGTGCATGTGTAGTTGTGGTCACAAGTACACAGAGTCTGGAAGAGTTAGGGGGCTTGGAACAAGGATGCAGAGCCTTCCCCTGTAACGTTCCTGGTTTGAATCCAGAGTAGGCTGGTACTAATACAAGGTTCCAGGAGCTTGGGCGGAGCTTGCTTGATCGATAAACAGCACTGAGCTCCAGCATAAGGCTGCTGCTCTCATAAATGATCTTGTTTCAACAGCTGCGTCCATGCCATGCTATCAGACTGTCTCCCCTTCCCTTCTAGGTGTGGCCCAGCTTCGCTATGTGTGTGTGGCTTTCAAGACCAAAGAAGAAACCCAAGAGAAACATTGTAATCAAGTGCCAAAGCCAGCGAGCAGGCTGGAAAGCTGCAATCCCATGCTGTGCCCGCCAAGGTACGAGACAGGTCTCTTTTCACTGTCAGCCTCCAGTGACGGGGTGGTGTGATGGGATCAGTTGTTTCCCGCAGGGGAAATGTTGTGTGGGTCCTGGTACAGATGTTCTCTCCATTCTTGTCCCCCCCAGTTGGGAGGTGAAGGAGCTGGCTGCATGCCCAGTGAGCTGTGGAGGAGGGAGAATACCACTCTCTCTTCGCTGTGTAAGACAAGAAGGAAATACAACCCGTCCTCTTCCTCATTCCAAATGTGGTAGGATGCCCAGGCCAGCCAGCACCAAGGAGTGTGGCACTGATCTGTGCCCAGCAAGGTAACTGCTTGTCGCTTTAGGGCCTGGGTATAACTGAGTGAAGCCCTTGAATGCTTATGTGCCATGGGAAATCTTAGCCCAATACCCCTGATACCTCACTACCTCAGAGTGGGGTAGGAGCCCCGTTTTAACAAATCTGGGTTGCAAACGTGGACACCACAATTACCACCTAAATTGTGCTTAGACGTTCCAGTACCCCAGGTGTCTACCATGTGAACTAAAGGACAATCAGCTGTACTTCTTAAATAGGGCTGATAGTCTCTGCAGGCAAATCTCTCAAATAAGCCCGGTAAGAAAAGCTTTGGATCTTGTGCTTTGGAGGTTGGACCCAAACTCCACCTTAGTTCACTGATGGCCGGGGAATGGCTTGCTGAGGGTTGGAGTCACTCATTGATGGCTGTGTTGTTCCCAGGTGGCATTACAAAATGGACTCGTGCAGCGTAAGCTGCGGAGGAGGTGTGGTGCGCAGGGTCCTGTACTGTGCGAGGGAGACAGGGGACAAGGTGGAAGAGATTGTATCAGACGCACAGTGTCATGGTTTGCCTCGCCCAGAGGAGCAGGAGCTGTGTAATCTGGAGCCGTGCCCACCAAGGTCATTATAATCACATTCACCAAGACCGCATGTGCCTGCGGAGAGTGTGTGTCTTTAAAAGTTCCATGGACTCAAACCCAGGTGGTTGGGGAACCAGGTTACAGAGGGGACCTCTGGATTGTCACTCTCCAGAAGCTGGAGACAAAGTGCTTTGTGTTCTAGAGGAAGGGTGAAGGGTGCTCACTGCCCAGTCACTTCTGACCTTGTAACTTCAGGATGGAGATGCATGGCAAGGTGGTAGCGGAAGCATGCTCAGGACAGGCTGGCTAGGAGGGTGTGTGGCTTCGTTTTTGATGTTTCCGGAGGCTGTTTACTGGGCTGAAATAACACAAGAGTTGGTCTGTTCAGGATATGTCAGTTCCAGGGGGGTGGAAATATCACGAGAAGACCAGATCTTGACTCATTTCAGCCCGTACATGTCTCCCCGAGGGCGGGGAGGGGGGCGCGGGGGAAAGGGCTTGTGATGCATGTACTGTGAACCCCCATGCAAACATTGAGCTCATGGGGTTTCAGCAAAACCCAAAGATGCTGCTCTATAGCTTTCAGAGGACCCACTTCTACACCAGCCTCAGATACTCTAACCTCGCCACAGGGACTGACTCTGTTCCAGATATGGATTGGAGCCACAGTAAGTTGGGATGATCCCAGGCTGCAGTGTGCGTGTTGCTCAGGAAGGGAGTCTACAGATGGCTGGGGAAGTGGGAAGATGAGGAAGTCTCAGTATGTGCTTTTTAGCAGGGGCTGGTGAGAGGAGAGGTATCAGTCCTCACTGAATTTTCTCCTTCCCCTCGGATCAGATGGAAAGTAGCAGCAACTGGTTCGTGTTCCTCCTCTTGTGGGCTTGGCATAGCCACGCAATTGATCACCTGTGTCCAGCTCCGCCAAGGCCTAGAGACCGAGCTGGAAGAGAGTTTGTGTCCGGAGGCAGAGAAACCCCTCTCCAGCATCCCCTGTATCGTCAGAATGTGCTCCTATGAGTGGGGTTTCAGTGAATGGACAGAGGTACCTGCTACCCTTCTAACACAGCGCTAGGTGCAGAAGCTGTGTAGCCCACTGGCTTCATAGCAAATCCCAGGACTATAGGAGAAATAACTCCTCTCTTGCACACTGCATGGTGTTAGCATCCATCAAAATGCCAACCTGTTCCTAGGGATGTCATTCATCTTTCCTTCCGCTCTCCGTCCCTGAGCAGGGTATCTGTGCAGCCCCCAAGTTGCTAGACTTCTGCTCTTTGGCTGCTGTTTAAAAATTGCCTTTGCATGTTTTGGGGTGATGTGCTCCATGCAAGTCTTTTCTGAACTTTGCTCAAACCTTCCCCTGTCAGATCAGACACCCACATAATCACTATTGTGCATGCATATTGGTACATCTGTGGGTCTCAGGGTTCTTCGGTAAGGTGGCTCAGCTCTATAATCTCCATTTCACAGCTGGGGAAACTCAAGGGCATAGAGGTTAAATGCGTTGGCCAATATCAGTGGAACGGCTGAGACTATAACCCAGGTCTTCCTACTCCCTGACCTGCACTTTAGCCATTGAACCTCCTTCCCCCTGCATAGAACCCTGACTGTGGATTTATAAAGGCCTCTGGGTTTCTTCCACTGCAGTGCTCGGCGTCGTGTGGGAACGGCATTCAGATGCGGCAGGATTTCTGCCTCAATCCGAAAACCCATGAGCATGTGAACCCCGTCTTCTGCATGCGCTCCCCCAAGCCCATCACGGTGCGTGGCTGCTCTGCCGGCCCCTGTCCTGAGCAGCCTGTGGTGGATGGATCCTCGGTATCAGAACACCAGATACCAACTTCAGCTACGAACCCGATAACGACAGCAGCCACCACTTATTCTGAGAGGCCAGAATACAAAGCCCTGGATCGTCCTCCAACCAGGGTGCTGGCTCCTTCACCCAAACGCCCCGAGGAGCTTTCAGCGGGGGAGGAGGACACTGCTGAAGAGTACAGTTAGGTGGTGATTACATAGGGTGATGTCCTTCGCCAATACTCCGGCCAGGAGTCTGAGAGTCCTCCCGCACTTATGACAGGTTTCAGAGTAACAGCCGTGTTAGTCTGTATTCGCAAAAAGAAAAGAGTACTTGTGGCACCTTAGAGACTAACCAATTTATTTGAGCATAAGCTTTCGTGAGCTACAGCTCACTTCATCGGATGCATACTTTGGAAAGTGTAGAAGATCTTATTATACACACACAAAGCATGAAAAAATGTGGGTGGGAGGAGGTATTTTTTCATGCTTTGTGTGTATATAATAAGATCTTCTACACTTTCCACAGGATGCATCCGATGAAGTGAGCTGTAGCTCACGAAAACTTATGCTCAAATAAATTGGTTAGTCTCTAAGGTGCCACAAGTACTCCTTTTCTCCCGCACTTAGGCAGTACTCCGGCAGGGAGCATGGAAGCACTCCAGTAGGAAATTTGTCTGGGTCAAGACTTCGGATTCCAGGCTCATGATCATTTAAAATCAAATGAAATTCATTGCAGAGCCTAATTCCGGCCCACAGCAAGTTCAGATCCAGGGCAGCTCCCTTCCAGCTCAGGAGGGTGAAAGCCCCAAGCGGGTACAGCACATTGGTATGGCTAGGCAAGCTCCGCTCAGAGTTCCCCTGCTCTGCTTTGCTGTGAAGAGCATCTCGCTTGGAGCTGTGTGGAACATTCATAGCACAGGCCAGAAGCCCCCAGCACGCACGATTCAGGTTTGCTGCAGACTCAGAAGTTGGAGCGGATTCACTGAAAATCTTGCTGTGGGTCACGCCTTCCAGGTGTGTCATGGGCTACCCATCAGAAGAGAGTTACGAGCAACAATTCTCTTCCCAGGGCCTCCTGCATTCTTTGGATTGCAAGCACCTCAGGCCAACAACTGTCTTACTGTGTGTCTTGTACAGAGGTCAAGCACGCTGTTGACACATGTTCAGGAGCAGTGATCACAGTCTGTGCTCCAAGGAGCTTGCAGACAGGACGGCGCACATGCCGCGATGTAGAGGGAGTGGTTTCAGTGGGCGTACGTTCCTTCTGCTGCCCTTATTTATCCACGATGTCTGTGCTTTTCGTTTTATTGTGCAGGTGTCTGTGGGAGGCTCTTCCTCAACTCCACCGGGGTCATCAACATGACTGGCCTGCAAGTCAGTGACTGCACGGTTTCCATTGGACGCCCCTTGGGGGAAGTGGTAACAGTCCAGGTGCTGGAGAGCTCCCTAAACTGCAGTGCAGGTATGTTCCAGAGCCTGCAGAGCTCATCCATGGCAGGGGACTTTCAGAAACCTGCGCCTGCCTCCTCCTTGTTACTTCTGTGTAAACTTTTGCTGGTAGTCCACAATTCTAATCTTGCTCCTTAAAATATCCTTGTGGTTTCATTTAGATACCCGATTATTCTTCGCTTCTTTTCTTGAACTGTTATGTAGCACTGTTGTGTGCTGTTAAACAGCTGCTGTGTTCCATGCCAGAGGTGCTGCATTTTATTGATGGGTGACGTGGTCGGAAAGCGATTTCTTAGATCTGTGAAGTAGATGCCTATCTGTTGTATCCGACTGTGATGTCACGACAGAGTGTGTGTTCTCATGTAGTCGTATAGTTTAATAATCCATGAGGTGCAAGCTTGCAAACAGATGTCACATGGGAATATGCAGGCTCCTGCTGAGGCCTTGGCGTGACTCTTGGCCCTTTTCCAGTCAGTTTTTTGCATCTGTCTTCCTCAAAGGGTTTACATCTTTGATTGACAGTTGCTGTCCATTAAGGTCTGTCCTTGGCTGTGTCTTCAGAGTTATCACTAGTTATGCCCCAGAAGGTCAGACTCTGATTAAGGGAGTCTTTGAAGTGTTTTCATTGACCATCCCTCCTGCACTTTCTGAATTTCAGCTCACCATAGAAAACTTTTTTTCGGGAGTCTATCATTGCCCACTCTGACAGCATGACCTCTCTTTCTAAGCTTTGTTTTGGCGATCATTGCCTCAACGCTAGTTGGTTTTCCTTTTTTCATGGATGTTAACCTTTGAGACTTTCCTTGTAAAAATACTTTGTGGTAAAAGGGTCCTTTATCACTATTTAATTTTATTACAGGGGATATAGTGCTGTTTTCTGGACGGAGGATGTGGTGGACAGGCTGTAAGAAGCTGACGGTGTCATCCGTAAACTCCAGGACCAACACATTGATGGTGAGGCAGCGCCTCCTGCTGCCAGGGAATGGTGTAGTTCTTCAGTACAACAGCAAAGCAGCAGCAAAAAAATATCACCAAGGTACTTTGCTGAACTCTTCACTGGGGCTTTTGGGCAGGGGCAGGGAAAGCAAGGCCCACTGAGTTTCACTGTGCAGTTCATGGCTGCCCATGGAGACCCAAGGGCCCAGAGATGTTGCTCCTTCACCAGGGGCCCATAAGGCCTCTCAGTCGTCTCCATTGGCTGTCCTTCCATATTGAAGATGGGTCCCTGCAAGATGCTTGCACATGCTTTGAGATCCCCGTCTGGAGTGCACTGGGGAAATTTGCTGGACACATGCTTTATTTTGTATGGACGTACCCAACACAGTTTGCTTTCTCTCCTACCCCACTTCCCCATCCCAGACTGTGATGTGCAGCTGTTTGGACCCTGGGGTGAAATAGTGAATCCCGGACAGTTGCCAGACCCAAAACAACGAGTGGCATGTCGGACCTTTATCAACGTGGCTCCACGGTATCGCATAGCCATCCATGCCCTCTACATGGACCTGGGGACTGAAAACAATCAAACACACTCCAATTACATCTCGGTGAGACATCAGCCTGGGGCGGGGCACCTGTAGGGCACGCTTTTCCCCTCATAGGCCCTGAGAAGTTTGCTTCTACATTCGAGGTTCAAAGCACCCTGGAAATCATATAGGGCCAGATTCTGATCTCAGTTACACCAGTGTAGATCTGGAGTGACCCCACTGAAGTCACTGGGACTCTGCCCCCAACTTTTGTGACTTCCCATTCTGTGAGTACCAGGTCCCCTGAACTATTGATGCGCTTCCCTGATGGGTCCTGGCATAGCAACAACAGTGCTCTTGTTTGAAAGAGGCAGACTGCTATGCGATTGTGATTCATTCCTTTCTTTGTTCAGATACGCGATGTGAGTGCCATGAAGACAACAGTGTTTCATGGGAAACAGATGTTCTTCTGGGAATCGACGGGTAGCCGGGCTGAAATTGAATTTCATGAAGGCTTTACAGAAGATCGTGTCAGTTTCCGAGCAGTGTACTGGGTCAGAGAGCCCAGATAAATGGAAACAAGGGGCACCGCAACCAGGGAGGCAGTGGATCAATTAGAGTCAGGACACCCAGCTCTGCCACTGATTCACTGTTTGACTTTGGGCAAGTCATTTAACCTCTCTGCCGCAGTTTCCCCATCTGTTTAATTGGAATAACAATACCTGTCTCCTTCACAGGGCTGATCAGTTAATATTTGTAAAGCACGTGGAGATGCTCAAGTGAAAGGCATTATATAGATGTCAAATATTATAATTCTCTTAAAAGCTTTTTCCTGTCTCTCCCAACTAGCACTGAGACTACTTAGCTGCCTGAAACGAATGACTTGGAGACTGAAGCCCAAGTCATGACTGTGATTTAATGTCATCTTGTTAGAAGGGTCTCGTCTGCCACAGGGCCTCAGCATCCACTGATGAAGATGTAGATTAGAGTAGTTAGTAAAAGTCAGCAGCTTAACCCTTTAGCATTTTCCCTTTTGGCCAATGATACGAATGTGTGTCGCAGGCGGAGAAGCCATTCGGAATTGATGGACCTGTTACTCCTTTACACTCTGGCAGTGTACAAGGACCCTAACGTTTACAGCCACTTTACTGTCCGAATGGTGGAAAGGGGCCTTATGCATAAATGAGAACAGGGCACTACATGTCCTCTAGCAATAATAGTATTTCCCAATAATTAGGTAGAGAACTTGTCCTGCTAATGATGAATTTGGTGCACAATATACTCTGGCCAAGAGTTCCACAGGGTAACTGTGCGTTGTGTGAAGAAATTCTTCCTTTTGTTTTAAACCTGCTGCCTGTTAATTACCTTTGGTGACCCCTGGTTTTTGTGTTATGAGAAGTAGTAAACAACACTTCCTTATTTACTTTCTCCACACCAGTCATGATTTTATAGACCTCTGTCATATCCCCCATATAATTGTCTCTTTTCCAAACTGAAAAGTCCCAGTCTTATTAACCTCTCCTCATATGGAAGCTGTTCCAGACCCCTGATCATTTTTGTTGCTCTTTTCTATATCTTTTTCAAAATCATGAGTCAGGCCTCAAAAATCAAGATGTTGGCTCAAAAATCATGAGCTTTTAAAAAAACCCAAAATGGATGTTGGGTTCTTTTTCATTGCTTTCTGGTTTCTGAACCTTTAGGTGGCAGTTGGTTCATATTTTCAAGCTTTTCTCTGCAGCCATGAGAGCCAGAAACTTTTGTAAAAAAACAGAGCTGAGATTCTAATGCACTCCCTTGATTCCAGGAGCAGGGGCCTTAAGAAAAACTCCAAATATTGTGAGATGCCTGATAGAATCGTGAGAGTTGTCAACGCCACATTTAAAAGGTGCTTTCCTCCTGTCTCAAATGTGAATGGGAAGATTTCCAGGAAGACAAGAGATTTGGAAAGCCTTGTTGAAACACACAGCAAAATCCCTTTTCACCAGAGGGGGAAACACTTTAAGAACTGCCCCATAAACTTAAATCCTAACTGAGGGACTCTCTTTCCAAATGACTGAGATTTGGCAGCTCTGGAAATCACTGAACACTAACTGCCAGAGAGAAGAGAGGTGGGGTGAAGGGTGGAGTGGGAGTTTCCCTGAATCCCTGCCAACCCAATCCCTTCTAATCAGCCTTAGCTCAGTACGTTTTTTGTTTGCATATACAGACCTCCGTCATGTCTCCTACCTATTCACTTGGTCTGACAGACCTGGATCCTGCCCTCGCACACTGGCCACCTTGGCAGCATGTCCTAGTAGTTAGCGCAGGGCACTAGGAGTCAGGATTCCTGGTCCTGCTTCTGGCTTTACCACTGACATATTCTATGTAACCTTAGGCAAGTCCGTTCACCTCTCTGATGAAGCAAAAGTGCAGAGACATGCACAAGAATGAAACACGCGAGTGGAGAAGACCGAGTTCGCCAGAGTTGTTGAACCCACATGGAAGTAGGAGCTCATGCCCGTGGGAGAGGTGTGCGGTTGGGGGGTCTGAACACAGGATGTCAAGGAACGCCTGTGTTCCCATAGTGGCTATTAGAAACGAGCCCTCTGTGGTTCAGGGCGAGCTGAAAGACGCTTTTTAAACGCAAGGTAGCAGCCCGTCTGCACCCAGGCGCACACAGGCAGCCTCACAGGCATGCTTTGGCACGTGCACTCGCCGAGGTGCCTACACGTACACACACCAGTGTGCACACACGCACCCCTATGGCCACCCCTGCTCACTGCGCCTCGCTGGGGCCAGGCAGGGCCCTGCCCACTGTAGCTGTGTCATGAGAGGGTGACATCAGCGTCCTCCCTCTCGGAAGGGAGGGGACCCATCATGCAGCACGCAGGGAGCTGGGGAAACTGCTGCTGCTGGGGACAGAGGCTCTCCATTGTCAGCAAGAACAGAGCAGCTGTCAGGGGCCAGGCCGGCTCCATGGGGCGGTGGTGAGGGGCCCCGCCGCAGGACGGGTGTCAGGAGCTGTCACTGACTCTTCTGGGTGTTTGTGTGTGGGGGGGGGAGGAAGGGGGGTCCCCTTCTGCTGTGGCTCAGGTGCAAAGGGGGGGCTGCCCCTAGCCCCTGAGGAGGGGCCACACAATGAGCTCCCAGGAGGATCAGTTCCAACAAGCAACCCCTGCCCCGGCTGCCTCCTCGGCGGACGATGACATGACCTGGTGGTACAAGTGGCTGTGCAGGATCGCCGGTGTCATCGGGGGCGTGTGTAAGTAGCCCTAAGGTCCTGCTTGCCGGTGCCCCTGGAATAACCTCCAGGGATGGGCCGTCCTGGGTCAGCTGTGCTGGCCTGTGCCCGCCTGCCAGTGACTGGCGATGAAGGTCCGAGCAGCAATTATCTGTCTGTCTGTCTGATCACAGCCAGGCAAAGATCCAGAAGCACATTGTCTAGGTGCGGGAATCAGAGTGATTTTAACCGGAGCCTACGTTGTGCACGCTTTCATTGTTTAACCCGCCTGGGCCTCACTGTGAAGCACTTTGGGATCCTGGTGGAGGAACGTCATTCTCCGTATAAATTATTACGCTTGTGCCAAATTGTGACGTTTCCCCTTCAGGTGGAATGCCCTGGGAGGCAATGGAAACAGGGTGTGAGGCCCCGATCCTGCAATGTGTAGCAGGCAGATGGATGGCACTTGGACTTGAATGGGGATCTGCATGGGCAAAGCAATCCGCGTGCAGTTTGCAGGCTCAGGGGTTGGTTCATTGTTGTTATTGACCATTCGTTGCTTATATATATCCACTTTTTCTTTTCCTTGCTGATCTGCTGGTTTCACAGTGGTTTTGTGTACCTGTGTTTGCTTCTGTTATTACTAACCCCTGAATAGAGACCCCAAAAGGATAATATTGGGCCTTTTTTTTTTTTTTTAATAAGGGATTTTATCTTTGAAACAAACAGAAGGGAGATGGAACAAAGCAGGAGAACTGTGCTGGCTTGTTAAATACTTGCCCCTGAAATTAACAATCTCCCATGGAAAGAGTCAAGGCATCATTGGGTCATATTGGGTTGTGCTGCTCCATGGTTTGACAAGATGAATAGATCTTAAAGCCAGAAGGGACGGTTACGATCACCGTGTCTGGCCTCCTGCCTAGCGCAGGCCGGAGAATTCCACCGGCTGCCTGTTCCTGCATCAAGCCCATCACTTCTGGGGAAGTGAGAGCGTGTCTCTGAGAAAGCACCTACTTTTGATTTGTTCAGTGTGTGCTGGAACATTTCATCCATTCCCTTTCTCTGTCTCCGCCTCCTCGGTTGGCTCTTGTTCTGGTGTCGGCACGGGTGGCAGGTTTGCTTCAGTTCCTTTTGTTCGCCTGTGTAGAACGTGTTTGTTAACCTGAGGGTGTGCCGGGCTGGGGCTTCAGAACATGCTGCACAGTTGCTGAGAGTTGGCACCTGCATTCCTGGTGTGGTGAAAGGATGTAACAGAGTTGCTCCTACTGGGTGAAATTCACCTGAGTGCACAGCGCTTCTTGCAAGGCCCTCCGTATCTTGCATACAGTCAGGAAATTTGCTGAAGAGTCTCCCCAGGGCTGGGAGGAGGAATCTACCTCACAGGTTGTGAGTGCTGCGAGAGCTACCTGGAGACTTCCACTCCAGCCTCTGTAGTTTCAGTGCAGCATACAGTCCTTGGCGAGCTGGGGTTTTTAGCAAGGGATGGTTGGGGGCCACAGAAATGCTCTGGGCTGAGGGTGCAGAGCTGAAGGGGACAGCTGGTATGTGCCACGGACAGCATTGCCAACTTCAAGCTTTAAAAAATCACCAGTGTGCTTTAAAAGTCATGAAATTGGGGAAAAAAAGACATTTGGGTTCTTCTGGCTTCTGAGCATTTAGGGCACACTCGGGTCACATTTCCAGCTTTTCTCTGCAACCAGGAGCACTCGAAATGTACTTGGTTTAAAAACATGAAAGCTGAGAGTCTCACCTATTCACATGATTCCAGGTGCTGGGGCTGTCCAACAAACGTCAGATTTGGCAAGAGTTGTGGTCAGCCTCTTGTGATCAGTAACAGTATTGCAAACAAACCAGGAAGGCTGGAAAATCCATGTATACACCTGGTAGTTTCTTCTCCTTGTGATTTTGCCAAGCAGGGAAAAAATATGCCGAGCGACTCTTGGGCAAGTAGGGTTAATGATAGGTAACCGAAGGGACAATTCTCTGAATCCCAAAGTTCTCTGAATCCCAATGCCAAAGTTAATGGCAGGTAACAGAAGGGACAATTCTCTGAATCTCCCATACTAACAACAATGTCTTTTCAAAGAGCTTCATATCAGGGAAGCAAAATAACAGAAGGCAGTTTTCCAGAGTGCAGGGAGACAACACAATTTGCTACAAGATTCTAGCCTTTGTGGGTCACTAAGAAATGGAACCAATTTATTCGTATTTTAGTTGATTGTATCCAGGCTGCTAAAAGGAGAGTTTGTTCATACAATGCCAGATTCATTCAAATGCAAAAGGGGTTTGTATTGTAATGGTTTCAAATGCTAGCATAAGGAGATTCAGCCCCAGCGAAGCTGTGACTGCTGATACCTGAACTTGGCCCAAAATGTATTAGAGACAGAACTGTCTGTTGGTTGGAGCAGGTGACTGGGGCTCAGGAAAGATGTGGACAAATTGGAGAGAGTCCAGAGAAAAGCAACAAAAATGATGAAAGGTCTAGAAAACATGACCTATGAGAGAAGATTGGAAATATGGGGTTTGTTTAGTTTGGAGAAGAGAAGACTGAGAGGGGACGTAATGATAGTTTTCAAGCCCATAAAAGGTTGTTACAAGGAAGAGGGAGAAAATTGTTCTCCGTAACCTTTGAGGATAGGACAAGAAGCAATGGGCTTAAATTGCAGCAAGGGTAGTTTAGGTTGGACATTAGGAAAAGGTTCCTAACTGTCAGGATGGTTAGGCACTGGAATAATTGCCTAAGGAGGTTGTGGAATCTCCATCATTGGAGATTTTTAAGAGCAGGTTGGACAAACACCTGTCAGGGATGGTCTAGATAATACTTAGTTCTGCCATGAGTGCAGGGGACTGGACTAGATGACCTTTCGAGGACCCTTCCAGTCCTATGATTCTATGAATTATAGAGGAGTGAATTCTTCTGCTAAGAGTTCATTTTAGCTCCACGTTCTCTGGATGCTCCTTTGCCATTCAGCAAATTAGTTAATTGACTAAGCACCAGACCTGTCCGTCTTCCACACCACAAATCCCAGCAGACGTTTTCATAATTGAAAAGCTCTCCGTGGCCTAGAACTGGAAAAGAAATCTCGGCTGACAGCTCTTTGTTCCCCCTTGGCATCAACAAGAGTGAAAGAACAGTTTGGTCACGGGTGCTGGTACACTGAGGGCTAAAACAACCTCTTGCTTAGCTGAGAGTTGTACAGAGGCATTCTGCAGTCAGGTTTGTTTTGGGGGTGGGTCCTCATAACAAAGAACTCCCAAACCATAATTGTTTTCAAATGTATTCCAAGAATTTATTAGCCCTGATATCTAGTCCAAATTTGTGCTCGGATTATAGCATTCTGCCCTCTAAATTCTCTCTGTGCTTTCAGCTGAATGTGGGAGCTTTCTAAATTTCCTGTCCTACACTGTTGTGTAGTGTTGCTGTGAGTGGTGAATATCAGCTGCTGTGTTCCACTCCAGAGGAAGCTGTGTTTCTGTGGTGGGTGAAGTGATCCCTGTATATAACTGGTCTATCGGTTTGAAAGTGCTTTCGGATGACAGATGCTATGTGGCTGTTAAGTGGTTCCTACTTATGATAATCATGCACTTTCTTGTGGGCAGCGTGAGTGCCTGAAGCTCTGGGTTTAACTGCCCACCTCCCCTGCTCACAATCTGGTGCTTTTATCTGCTAAGATGTATCAAGGACAAGCAGTAGAGCTGTCTATGCCCTGTCCTTGTGCCAGCAGCTGGTTCCACTAGCCCTGCCTGGAGCTCTGGTTGCAGTGGGAGCGCACACATGTCTCATCAGCAGATAGTTTAGGAAGATTAGAATAAGTCATCTCCTGAACCCTGAGGGCTGTTTCCATTTCCTCTGAGTGCATGTATCCTTAGGGGATAGGGCACTGGACTGAGCCTCAGAAGACCCTGGTGCTGGACCGGGCTCTGCCACTGGTTTGTTGAGTGACCTTGGGGAAGTCACGCCACTGCTTTGTGCCTCAGTTTCCCCATCTGTGAAATGGGGATAATGATACCTCCATTGTAAAGCAGCACTAGATAAGAGTTGTTATTATTTCTCCTTTGACTTTTCTTCTCCCCGGCTGACCTCTCACACTGAGTCTTCATTATCTTTGGAATGTGTTAGTCTCCTTGAAATACCCCTAACAGACCCTTTTAGAAAATCGTACTGCTTAGTGTTTCCCAAAGGGTGGGCTCCAACGGCAGAGCACAGGAAGTCCTGAGTTCTCAGTGTGATACTGACTCACTGGGTGAGTTTGGGCAAGTCAATTTGCCATCCTGTGCCTCAGTTTCCCCATATGTGGAAGGTGCTAATTATAGTGGGTTGTGAGGGTTCATTAATGATTGCTTTAAAAACTCCCCCACATTGCTCTCTGTTTTCTAAGATGAGGTACAACCACACGAGACACACCACAGGCAGGGCAATGACCCCTGTGGACTCTCACCTATGGAAATCTTTAACGCTGAGTAGGTCACAGCTTTCAAATACAGAGAGACGCCAAAAGAAAAGGAGGACTTGTGGCACCTTAGAGACTAACCAATTTATCTGAGCGTAAGCTTTCGTGAGCCACAGCTCACTTCATCGGATGCATAAAGTGGAAAATACAGTGAGGAGATTTATATACACACAGACCATGAAAAAATGTGTGTTTATCATATACATTGTAAGGAGAGTGATCACTTAAGATGAGCTATTACCAGCAGGAGAGTGGGGTGGGGGGAGAGAAAACCTTTTGAAGTGATAATCAAGGTGGGCCGTTTCCAGCACATTAGGAGTTAACAAGAACGTCTGAGGAACAGTTGGTGGGGGGTGGGGGGGAGGGAGGAATAAACAAGGGGAAATAGTTTTACTTTGTATAATGACTCAACCACTCCCAGTCTCTATTCAAGCCTAAGTTAATTGTATCCAATTTGCAAATTAATTCCAATTCAGCAGTCTCTCCTTGGACTCTGTTTTTGAAGCTTTTTTGTTGAAGAATAGTCACTTTTAGGTCAGAAATCGAGTGACCAGAGAGATTGAAGTGTTCTCCGACTGGTTTTTGAATGTTATAATTCTTGACATCTGATTTGTGTCCATTTATTCTTTTACGTAGATACTGTCCAGTTTGACCAGTGTACATGGCAGAGGGGCATTGCTGGCACATGATGGCATATATCACATTGGTTAAATGTGCAGGTGAACGAGCCCCTGATAGTGTGGCTGATGTGATTAGGCCCTGTGATGGTGTCCCCTGAATAGATATGTGGGCACAGTTGGCACCGGGCTTTGTTGCAAGGATAGGTTCCTGGGTTAGTGGTTCTGTTGTGTGGTGTGTGGTTGCTGTGAGAGACACCAGTCATTTGCATTGCATGGGCTACAAAAACCAGCACCCTCTATACTAACCTTTAGAGACCCTATTTTAGCTGGAGTTTTGTTTAGTGTCATTATTTCTTATTGAGCCAGCCGCTGATTCTGTCCTACACTCAGGCCATGCAGCCCCTCCTCCACACCTGGGCTCTGGTTACCCTGGGCATAAAGGTAGCCTCTTATTGTTAATTGAGGAGACTGACTGTATCAAATGCAGGTGACATTTTGCAAGTTTAATGAGCTGCTAGGTAAATGCATGCACTGCGGGCTCACAAACTGCCTGCTGGCTCCTCTTCTTGCATTACATACTCAAGGCCTCGTGGGTTATTTTGAGGCTTGTTTTGTCAAACAACTGCTTCCATATCTTCAGAAAGAGGGCCAGGTTCTGCTCTGGGTTCCACTCATGTGTGTCCAGAGTATCTCTGGATAAGTCCCTATGACTCCAGAGGAATCACTCTGAATTTACAGCGCTGTAGATGAGAGAGGAATTTGGCCCATTTGTTAGTTCTTGTTTCTGCCTTCAGTTTGTTGCAGACTGCAGCTATTTTTTCATTTCAAAGTAGCTTGTTGTTTACCTCGGGGCCAGTTACACATGACTCGAGATTCTTCAGCAAATAAAAACAGAGGCTCCCTTAAAATGACTTAATTTAAAAGCAAACACACTGGGGTTCTGTGTAACCCTGAACGTCCATAGAAACACAAGCCTGAAGGACGAGTGTCCTAAGCCAAAGGCACCCCGTGTTCTTGTCTTAGCCAAATTGGGAGCCGAGCCTATCTCCTACATCCCAATCATTCTGGCCATTATCTCTCCCCTTCAGTGTGGATTGGTATACGTAGTTGTTATTCATATCATAGTAGAGGCTACAGGTGGCAATTGAAATCAGGGCCCTATTGTGCTAGATGTTGTACATACAAGTAATGGGAGATAATCCCTGACCTAGGGAGTTTAATACAGACTGAAGAGGGAAAGCACAGGTGCAGAGACTTGCCCAAGGTCACGCAGCAGGTCAGTGACCGAACCAGGATTCGAACCCAGATCTCCTACCTGCTAGGTTAGTGTTCTGTCCACTAGATCACACTGCCACCTCTGTGTGCTTCATGGTTTATTTTTCACATGAATTAAAATCAATCTCTTTGCTTTTAAGCTTGTGCACTTGCCGGCCTTTGGAACTGCGTGACCATCAACCCCCTGAACATAGCGGCTGGGGTGTGGATGATGTAAGTACGCTTGTTCTTCCCTCTTTGCCCCAGCGCTGCTGGTCTCCACTTTTGAATCACCATTTAGCAGTGGCAGGCGGTAGAGCTGCGTTTTGTGGGCAAATAACTCTGCACTTGCATTTTGTAATGGCTGCCTACCGCTGCAAGAGATCACTGTCTGTCTCATGGGACGTGAGGGTCTCGCCCTCACTGATGTGTGAGGCAGCTGGGGTTAGCCTAGTGTACTGATCTTCCCCGGTCTTGCCGTCTGCCACTATCCGGAGACTCTTTTCCAGAATAAAACGGGCATCCTGCATGCAAATAAGCGGGGTCCCTTCCTGAAGCGCCATCGGTTGCAGATGTCGTACAGGCTTCTATGTCTGCCGCCACAAAGCTTGTGCGCAAACCCTGGTGATCACCAGCAAGGCTTCGGGCCAGATACGGCTTGAAGTAGCTGCCCTGGTGACCTAAACTGCCCAAGTGACACGTGGGGAGTAGGCAGTAAAGCAGTGTAACCTGCCACTCATGGAGGGGATGTGCAGCAGGAGATTAACAGGAGAGTGTAAGGTCAAGTGTGTGCGGATTGGGCCTTTTCACCCAGTTTGGACCAACCTGTAACTTACGCCCCCATTTACATGGCTGCTGAGCTAGGCTTTCAGGGCATGAGTCTCGGTTGTGCTAGAGTTTCATGCTCCATGCAACTGAGGGGTGGCGCTGTCTCTAACTTACCCTGCCTAGCTTGTTCGCCAGGGTCATCCCCCTTCCTCAGGATTGCTGGAGCGCACTACACTGGCTCCATGCCACCCGGGGGGTCCCTGTCTGAAAGGGGGAGTCCCACGTGGCCACTGGAGCAGAGGAGGAGGCAGAATCTGGCCCCAGGTAATAAAATCTCTCTGACTGTTAAGAATCGGAGCTGTTCGGCTCATTGACAGATGTGTGAATGGGACCCCGACCGGGAGACTCGAGTTCCCTCTCCGGAGCATGCTGATGGCTTAACCCTCTTTTGCTTTGTTTTGAAGGTTAAATGCCTTTATCCTGTTCCTGTGCGAAGCTCCATTCTGTTGCCAGTTTATCGAATTTGCAAACGCGGTGTCTGCGCGGGCGGATAAACTGCGGCCCTGGCAAAAAGCTGCCTTCTACTGTGGGTAAGGACTGATGGCTGGCTCCAGCTGTGGGCCGGAGAGGGGGCAGGCAAAAACGAGGCTGGCAGAGGGGTTGGACGGGCGGTTTAGTGGGCTTTGGCCCTGATTGGTGGGTTTGGTGGCCTGTGATATACGGACGAGAGGATCTGGTGGTCCCTTTCGGCCTTGAACGCTAGGGATACGTCTACACTGCCCCTGGAAGCAGCCTCCCGGCCCAGGCAGACAGACTTGCGCTAGCTTCTCTCGAACTACCATGCTAAGAAGAGCAGTGTAGAGGTTGCAGCCCTGCCAGCGGCTCAGGCTAGCCACCTGAGTTTGGACCCAGGGGGTCACACAGGCTTGGACTTGGGTGGCTAGCCAGAGCCATTGTCCCTATTGTGCTGGGTGTTGGACAGAACCAGGAAAAAGAAAAGGAGGACTTGTGGCACCTTAGAGACTAACCAATTTATTTGAGCATAAGCTTTCGTGAGCTACAGCTCACTTCATCGGATGTGAACCAGGAAATAGACCATCCCTGCCCTGGAGGATTTGAAATTACACCAGTCTCAGGGAGGTCATAATCAGGTCCTTGAGCTTTTCAGTCTGTGAACCTCAGGCACATTAAGGGCAAAGCCCTGAGGAAGGGGCTCCGCATAGCCGCGCCAGCCCAGGGAAGGGACTGTGCTCACAATTTCGGCCCTGCTTTCCCCTTGCTTTCAGAGGGAAATAGTCTGAGTAGCAGCTGATCACTGCCCACCCTGTGCCAGCCCAGCTGCACTGGCTGGCCTGTGGGTGGAGGAGCCACGGTTCAGCCCAACCCTGTGAGGAGGGTGCTGTGCTGGATTCAGCAGGAATCAAGGCAGAATCTGGCCCTTAGCGGAGAGGTCAGTCCAGGCGTCACAGAGAGCACGTGCATTGCTTCCAGGGAATGGAAGAGTGCAGCCACTCCCAGCTGGTAGAAACTGGGGCCTGCATTGGGTAGGGGTCTACTGAAATCGCGGAGAAATCACAGTTTTCATGGGTTGGCCATGGCATAAATAGCAAATTTCACGGATATGGTACTCAAAAAAAGTGTGATTTCTTCGCAGCGTTTCTCAAACTAGGGGCCCGGACCCAAAACGGGGGTCACAAGCCTGTTGGGGGTTGCGGTATTGCCACCCTCACTTTTCCACTGCTCCTGGTGGGTGGCATTGACTTCAGAGCTGGGCACCGGGCAGCAGCCGCCACTTGCTGCTCTGCCTTCCCAGCTGAGCGGCTGGAGACCAGATTTCACGGGGGGAGACCAGATTTCACGGTCCATGACATGATTTTCATGGCTGTGAATTTAGTAGACCCCTGATTATGGGACCGAGTTTGAATCTTCGCGTGAGCCATAGGCTTAAAGCGTGAATAAGAGAATAAAATTGAAAGAAGACTTGTCTGGGTTAAAGGTGTAGTGACCCTGGAAATATCAGCTCTATCTTATGTAAGGCTTAGGAACTAGAGAAAGCATGATTCATTGGACATCATGTACAGGGTGTAGCCCTTAGCCTGCCTTTTCTGTCTTTGGTGAAGGTCCAGTAACCGGCAGTACTTAACTTGTTTGCTGTAGTGTAGAAGAAGTTAGGCTTTCAGAAGTTTGTTTGTCAGAGCTTTTTCCTTAGCCCTTTGGAGTTACACCATGACAGGCAGGAGCCTCCTGGGCCTGGATCTGATGTGAGTATTTTGGGCGGTACTCGTAGCTGTGTTGCTGTTGGGATATAGAAGACAAGTGTGCACTGACGTTGTGGGTGAAGTTAACACTAAGCGGCCTTTGAACTAATAAAGAAATATGTGTGTGTGCTAACTGAGTCATGGGAACTCTGAGTAAACTTCCAAGGGAAGTAATTTCCAACAGGGGCATACAGGGGAGCCCCATGGGGATTGTTTCGTGGCTGACGTTGTTTCTCTCCCCCAGGATGGCCGTGTTTCCAGTCATTCTCAGTCTGACGCTGACCACGTTACTGGGAAATGCTATTGCTTTTGCAACAGGAGTGCTGTATGGCTTGTCGGCGCTTGGCAAAAAGTAAGGAAGAAAGTGCTTTATTTCACATGCAGTACAGCGGTGAGGCTGGCCCTGCGACCCTGGCTCTCTGCAGCAGAGCCATTTGGTCTTCAGCGGGGCTGGTGGGAGGCTGGGCAGTCAGTGTGGTGAGACTGGGGCCTGCGTGGGTGGTATTTAAATATACCTACAGCAGTCGAGGTTCGTGCAAACAGTTTGTGTGGCAGGATTTGGGGGCTAAGAGTGTTTCATGGAGAGCGTATCTTTAGAAAGTGAACATCTTTCTGAGCACACTAGGAGAGCCAGGGTCAGAGCATCCTTGTAATGGGGTGCATTCACTGCTGGGGTGCCTCTTTGGGGCTGGGGATTAGTTCTCGCTGCATCTGGTGCCATTTTCCATAGGTTTCTCGCACTGTTGCCTCTCTCTCTCTCTCTCTCTGCGACTTGGAGTGCTCCCTCTTCGTGACTCAGCCCTCTGGTCGGATCATGATTTAGTCCTCCCCTTCCAGGGGTTCAAAGTCCCACTGGACAGGCTGTCTGTGTGCCATGTCAGGCAGTCTTCCAGTCCAAGTCCAAGCCCAGGCCCAGTGGCTCGTAGGGGAACTGCCTGCTACTTTTGAGTTCCAGCCCAGGGACTCTGTTTTTTGCAACCATGGTCTGATCAAACTCAGACGGTTCCTGTTTCCCTGAGCTCCTTCCTCCCTCACTTCTCTGTCTCTGGGCCCACCTCTGGGTTTGCCAGCTTGAGCTTCCTACACTCCCTGTGGCTCCTTGCCAGTCTCTGTAGTCCAGTGTGGGATTCCAGGGCTTACTTTCCCCCCACGACGCCTCCTTGTCCCTAGACAACTCCCATTCTCTGTAGGGAGTGACTGCACAGCTGCTCCCTGCAGCCTCCTCTTGCGCTCAACTTCCTGGCTTTGTAAAAGCCTAGCCGGGCTTCATCTTCAGCTAGGCTTTATCCAGCCCTGGCACTCCTCCTGGTGCAGCTTACAATGTTAATTGGCCCTTTTTAACCTTCTCAGGCCTTGTGTGGGGTGGACACCCCTGTCACAGCCCTAAATTCACAGGTGGGAGCTTTCAATATACCAATAAAGAATTTTCCCAGCATGTAAAGGGACCTTTTCAGGTTTGGAATCTTGTGGGTGTGTTTAAAAATCTCCTTGCCTCACCATGCTTTATATTATTAAAGCAGAATTTTGCCCCTCTGATTTTCTTTTATGCTGTTCGTTTGCTTTCTGCAACCCAAAGGAAATTCCCATTAGCTTCACTTTAACATTTCTGGTTAGTTTCATTTTCTAGTGCTAAGCCGGCATTTGGGCTGCAAACGCTGCTGCAGAACGTTTACAACCCCATGTGAAAACACGTTTTCACTGGCATTAAATGAAAATCACAGCTGAGAGCAGTTCTCAGTGACCCAGGCTCTATAAATCTTTGCCTTTTGTTGTTTACAAAACTTCAGTTGTGGAGTTAAATTGCCCTGGCTGAGATGACGGCAAATCCCAGCCCAAAAGCCAGATCTATTCAGATGGGGTTAGATTCTGCAACTGATCAGGTCAATAGTAAAACTCCACCCACTGATTCCAGTGGGAGCAGACCCAAACGCCTAAGGAGCCAGTAACGGGCTGTTCCTTTCATTCCCAGTCCTCCTCACCTGCCTGTCGTACCTTGTTGACTGTTGAGTTTTTCACTGTAGTTATTATTTACTCTTTGGACTCCGGTAGCACCAAGAGGTCCCACTCTGGATCAGGGCTGCCTTGTGCTAGGCACTGCACACACATAGAGGACAGTCTTGCCTCCAAATAGCTTATCTTCTAATGCTGTCCCTTCTCTCTGCAGAGGGGATGCCATTTCCTATGCAAGAATCCAGCAACAGCAGAAGCAAGCGGATGAGGAGAAGCTAACGGGGACTCTGGAGGGGCAGGTGCTGTAGAATTCCCTCCTGGGTAAACCTCCTGTGGAGCCACTTCCTGCTGACACTGAGACTTTAAAAACACCGTGGAAATCCCTTCTGACATGAATCTGATCACTCTTCTATCAATTCCTTGGTGAACTTTCCAAACACTGCAGCAACTAGAATTCCAAGGGGCAGGAGGTGGCACCTTGCCTTCCAAAATAATCTGGAAAGAGCCTCAGATGGAGGCGTCTCAGTCTGTGAGTATTGCACATTGCAACTGGAAGACGCAGGTTTCACTGGGAAGAAGCCTCCTGTGTGATTAGCTGCCCTGCCCAGCCCAGGTTATACCCAGCACCAAAGATCTGAAAATCCCTTTTTGCCACCAGGTGCGTGTGACTTAAATCTCAGCTGACTCTTCAAGTGCTGCTCGACAAAGCTGATAGCATGTACCCATTCCTCAGCAAGGTGCCTGGTTCACCATGGGGGATCGTGATGTACAGTGGGGTTTTTGCTGGAGAACATGTAGCGGGCCACGATTTCACTTGGGGGCTAGTCTGGGAATTGCCTGAGAAGAGATGGAAGATGTACCAATCACGGAAGCTCAGGAGCCCTGCAATATGGATACCTGGCTTCTGAAAGATGAATTAGGAACACTGGGCAAGCTCTTACCCTCCCAACTGAGATGCTTTCCCCCCTTTCCAGAGTGCACTATGGGGCCAGTTCCTGGTCCCACTGAAGTGATTGGGAGGTTGCCCATTGGCTCCGACAGGGTTAAAGTCTGGCTTTTTGTGCATTACAAGTCTTTAGTGGTGCTCTGTGGTACAGATTTTTAAGGGTGTACTATGCTAATCTAGGGTTTAACGATATACAACAATGCAGATGCCTGAATGGATTGTGTTAGGAACTAATTGATCCTTGGTGTTGCTTTATTTTAGGATTTTAGATTAGGGGCAGTTAGGTCAGGAATTACTGCTGTTTAGCAAAACACCTTTGAGAGCACAAAAGTAACTTAAGACAATAACAGACCTGCCGGAGACCTGATCGAAAGCCCACAGAAGTTAATGGAGACACTCTCGCAATCTTGAATGGATTTTGGATCAGGTCTTAATGCGTGTAAAGCACAACCTCCACATCCCTCTGAGTATAGCTGCAGGCAGCAGCTGCATTGTACAGAGGTCTTGAACCAGATCAGCTCCTCAGTTTGTCTCCGTAGGGATTTTTTTTTCTCCTGTTACCACTCACCCTTTCACTGGAGGAAAAGGGGAGTAAGAATTTCTTTCCCTCATCAGAAATGAGGGTAACATTCCTTGAGCTGAGCAGGATTTTGCTAGTCCTGCCCATTTAAACTGTGACTTACGTTAACTGGTATGAAGGAAGGTCCCTTGCTCAGGTGCCCAGATTCTGATTTGGAATCTTAAACCTCCTTAGGTGCTCTTGCTCCTACTGCCTCTCCACGCAGAGTCGGTACCTATGGATGTGGGACATATTCTTTTTTTCTGTCCCGCAACAATATTAGCATTTAGGCTCATGCCAAAAAGCAGGTGGCTTTCAGCCACCCATATTGTTGCTGTGTGGGCAGGTGGCATGCTTTTCCCTGCAACGTTGAGACGCCTCAGATCTGGGAAGCGTTCGACGCTGCATCCTCCTGGTAAAGTTTGCTTAGGATTCTCGAAGATGAACCAACTCACTTTATACCGTGGAATTTGTGGCCTGCTCTCCTAATGTTCTAACACACACGCACACACACATACACCCCTGTCCTATCATCATGTGTCACTGAGGGGGTACCCTGGCAGGCTGTAGTGTTTTTGCACAGTGAGGTGCATTCATTGCATGCAGCAGCATGGACACTGACAGCCCACTCCAGCTTGTATTGTTCTCCCCTAGTTAACTTTTCTATCCTAAGTTGCTGCTATTTTAAAGAGGCAGTGCTTGTAAATGGACCCTCTGACTAGTCCAGCTAGACACTACATACTGTTTGCAGCTGTTGCCTCCAACAGCATGCTTTGTGACCGTTTGATTTCCTTTTAAACTGGGAAAGTAAAGGCCTCATCCTGTCCTGGAGCCACTAGACAAAGCGCAGAGAAAAAGAACATTACTTCTAACCTGGTGCCTTGGAACTCTAGCCCGGATTCTGCGCTCTGAGTAATCCAGATTAATTCCACTGAGCTCAGCGGATGACTCTGGAGTTACACTGGTTTAGCTGAGGGCAAAATGTGGCTCTTAGCTCGCAGAAGAAAAAGGCAACATAATTGCTTTGGGGTTTTAATAAGCTATAACTGTACACGGCACTTGAGAAGTCTTTACACATCCTACAGATGTAACCAAATGAATTCAATTGTTTGTCACTTCCTGTTTTACCCTTTTGCTGTGCACTGTTAAACTGCTGCCGGGTGCTACCCCAGAGGTGGCTACATTTTAGAGCAGGGCTTGAGGATTCTCGGTGGTGCAGTTTTGGGATCTTCCTGACAGGAAAAAAAATAAAAGGCTCTTTAGTAATTAACATACATCATACCCACTTTCTACTTGGGCACACAGGCTCTGATCCTGCTCCCATTCAGCTCAGTGGTGAAACTCCCATTGACATCTGTGGTGCAGGATCAAATCCACATTCACCACTTTTGTACTGGGTGGACTACACAATGCACTTCTTCCATACAACAGGCTACATAAACGGTGCCCTAATCGCATTCTCCGTTTGATTCTCTTCTGGAGGGTATGGATCATTCTCAAAGTCCAGTTCCCTCTATTCTCAACCCTGACCCCTACACTCTGTTCTGATCATAGGTTTACATTGAATTTATTGTTTTGTTTTACTCTGTTGCTTTTTGTTCTGGTTGGGAACAGGAAGAATAATTTATTTTGGGGTATTTAAGTACTTCTGCTGGGACTGTTCTCATGGGACATAGAAGGAAACACTATTTCACAGAGGACAGTGTTTCGCCATAGTTCAAGGGCCTGTTTTGTTTAATTTCAGGTCTCTCTCTGGGCAAAGAGCGGAGCCCTAGCTACTGTAAGAAAATGCTCTGAACTACTATTTCAGCCTTTAGAGTGAGGGGCTGTTTATTACACACTCAGGAAAGGGATTCACCGACCAGATGACCTGTCGCCTTCCAGCTGCAGTCAGCGTGTGACATGATCTTTTTAAGTTGTGTTCACAGGATGGCTGAACAATCCAGTTCAGATACCGTTGTGGCTAGCACAGACCCTATAGTCACTGAGGTCAATGGCAAAACTTCCACTGACCTCAGTGGGATCAGGGTTGGGCCCTGGCTTGTGGGAAAATCAGACTGCCGGTTTTATTTTGCTGGAAGGCATGAGTGTGTGTATTGTAGGGTGAGCTGACGGTGCCTCCTAAGGTTATCGGGGCCAAAGCCTCAGCGGGTGCAAATTGGTGTCACTCCATTAAAGTCAAAGGAGCTTTGCAGATTTACACCAGCCGAGAATCTAGCACAGGGTTTATTGCACAGTCAGACAGACAGACTCACAGACACGCATGTGTCCCTGCAGCTCAGTCTTCAGCAGCTATTTTGTTGTCCCCTCTCCCTAGGCTCTTAGTGCCTCCATCACTTTACATCACGCTCTGTGACTTGTCAACCCAGATGCCACTGAGTTTAATAAAGGGTCCGATCCCATGTTTGAGCCACCAGCTCTGTGTTCGAGGTGCGTTACCGTACATGGACCTTCCTGCACATGGAGCATTGACTTTCCGGGGTGTTTGTGTTACTAGGTAGCACGGCACCCTGGATAACTTGTACCACTAATGTCAGTGGGCCCTTCATGGCATGGATACCATACAGTGATTCTGTGTTTAAAGGATACCTCAGAATAAAACTGTGATGGAGCCTGTCATGTGACAGCAGCCCTGTCCTTTGAGCAGTCTGGACAGTGTCCCTATGCAAAATCTTTACTAGATTTAAAAAAAAAAAGTGTAATGTCCCACTGAGTAAATGGGACACTTGCACTGTTGATTTCAATGGGGTTTGGTGAAGTTAGAGTCGCATTCAGTAGAAGGATATCGCAGAGTAAAGCACATAGTTGCTGGCATAAATTAGTGGTGATTGCTTTGTTCTGTGAGTAGTAGCCTTAATAAAAGGAAATTAAAAGCAACGCAGATGCGATAGAATAACACTGAGTCTAATCTACACCCACAGAAGTAAGCCAGTGAAGGGACAAGGTCCTTCATTCACCATGCTGTGCCTAGACTCCTGTCAGTACGGGGTTTTCAGAAGGCCCCTGTTACAAAAACGTCCGAGCGCCTTTTGACCTTTACAGTATTTACTAAGATTGGCCAGCTTGCATGGTCTGATCTTGCTTCCATTGGTGTCAAAGGCAAAACTACCCCAGACCTCGGTAGGAAGTCTCATGAGATCATCCTGTGCTCTGAGCCCCAGTGTCTGGGGTCAGGCCCCAATTCAGCAAAGCACTTAGGCATGTGCTTAGGTCCCACTGACTTCAATGAGCCTTAAGAACAGGCTCCGAGTTAAGCACATGAATTGGAGCCATAAGGAGGTTTCTGTAAGGATGGAGTACAAGTCTTTGGCCAGAGTTTTCAAGTGTCCACTAAATTTGGGTGTCTCGAGACACCTAGGACCTGATTTCCAGAGCTGCTGAGCACCCACAGATCTCACTGACTTCAGGACCAGCCTGGGGCACCCAAAATTAGTGGATCCTTTTGGAAACTCGGGCTTTAAAGCCCAAGCCCCTCTTCGTGCTGCAGATGACCCTGTGATGGTTGTTATCATGGTTGTAGACTTCAGCAGGCTGACAACCCTCCTTCCTGCTGAATTCTGTGTTAGACGTGCCACATAAAGGGCTTTTAGGAGCAGCAGCAGTAAACACAGTTGTAGTTAGCCTGGCTCTGATCCTAGCATGGATAAGCAATTACTTTTGGGGGTGTAGATAAAACCCTGAAGATAACATTATGAATACAGTAGTGAGTAGATCCATTCCCAGTGCTGGGTGGTTATTAATAGTACTTGCTGAGCACTGTCAGCGGGTTGGGAGTTGTACAAGCATAGATGAAGTTCCAGTACCTGGCCCAGGGAGTACACAGTCTCAGTCCAACCCTGACGCTAACCCTTCAGACACTGGTGATGCGTAGGCTGAAGGCCCACACTTCAAGGGGTCTTTACAGACAAGGAACCTCTGTGTTCTGTGTGCGCTAGGTCATGCTGGAAAGGCCTCTCGGGAGAGAACTGACCAGAGGGCAGGAGGTTGTATAATGTGCAAATTACAGAGAGATGGGAATTCATTGGCTACAAAGAGCTTGGCATTGCAAACGAACGATACATAGGTACTGGGTGCAAATGTGCACACCACCACCAGACACAGTGCTGTCTGGGCAATTCTCGTTCCCAAAGTGCATTTGCACGGCGTAAGCAAAGTTACTAATCTCTCATCTATTTTATTCATAAAAGGTGACAGCACTGTATTTGCAAGCTCCATTTTCATCTGGGACAATTTTACACTGGGCATTAAAGGGAAGAATTGAAGCTTCATTTATACTGTGTATCCAGGCCTTGCTGCTCTAGAAGGTGGCGAGTGCTGGTTTTGTAAGACTAATTACTTGATTCTTTGTGTATGCAGTGAATAAAAGACCATTCTACCTCCGGAAAGAGCCACTGTGATTTCTGAGACTTTGAACTTAATAGAAGAACGTGGACCAACGTGGGTATAAAGGAAAAGAAGCTACACTCAAAGAATAAAGTTCTCATCATAGAGAACAACCCACCATCCTTCCCAGTTTTATACTCAGGCAGAACTCCCTTAGGCCAAATTCTGAGGTTCTTGCTCTGGCCTCACTCACTCTTGACTCAGGCAAAATGCCCACTGGCTTCCATGAGCATTTCAGAGACTTCAGGATTTGGTCCGTATGTATTTGAGATGGAAGAAGTCTTGGGCAGGACTTCCAAAGGTGCTGAGCATCCGTGACTCAAGTGAGAGCTGCAGGGAACCCTTAGTGCTGGGTCACACTTAATCAAACCCTAGCCAGTGCATGGTAGATACGGGCCTGAGCTGCAAAGTTTGGGTCTGGATCTGAAATTTCCTGAAGTTCAGAGGAGTTTGGATCTGGAATTCTGGTTTTGACCCATCTCTACCTTCTACTCATCTGTCCCATGCAGTGTGAAATGTCTCATCTGGTGGGAGTTCCACCGCTGACCGTGGGGACTGTTCTCCAGTCTAATACAGGAGGTCTCAGTATTAGGAAACCTTTCCTGATATCCAGCCCAAATGTACTATGCCTTAATTTCCTCCCTCTGCTCCCAGTTCCAGTGCATTGAGGTGTACTAGTAATGGAAGGGAGCAGGCAAGTCAGTGAGTCAGCTGCGGATACAGTGTTCATGTGGCTGGATGAATGGTTGGACAGTCAGTCCAAACCTGGGTCTTTGCTGTTCTGGAAACTCCAACTTCCTTTGGTATGGGCTGCCGTTCAAAACCTTTACAAGCTACTGGCATGGTTGTGTTTAACCCAGGGATAGTGTGGGTATTGGCTGGTGCTATAGTGAGACCATCAGCCTGCAAGAGACTGGGGTAGCCCTGTGGTGATGTTGCTGAGGATGGTGGTGGCAAGGTGTTGCTAACCATGTGTAGCTGAAATCTCAAAGATGGGAGGGCCAATACATCTCCAAGAGAGGCGTTCCCCTGCCTCCTTCAGTGGCTGAACATGGGAAGAAAACCAGCTCTCATGCCCACTTTGTTAGAACAATCCCTGGCAGGAGAAGGACCTGTCTGTAGCTACAGCAAAAGTATTGTCTGCACCTAATGTGTCTTCCTGCAGTAGGGCAGCTGCACTAGCTCTTAGTTTTTGTTTCTATTCCCTTTCTTTGTTCTGTTCTAAGGGTCCTTTCTGTGTGGACTGCATTTGGTCTCACTCCTGTTTATTAGGCATCTGGTGTAATGTGCATTTTTAGCAATAAAATGTGGCAGCTTTTTATATGAAAAACTCTCTCTCTTGCTGCCTTTTTTGAAATCACTGTGCTTGTAAGACTCCAAGTGACGCTGCACAAAAGAACGGGCATTTCCCTGGTGTGTGTCTGGGAGCTGTGCTTTGGGAGGGGTCATCAGGACAGCATGGTCTCCCGCAGTGCAGGGTGCTGCCCTGGAGTGTTAGAGCCTTTCCTTACAAATCAACGTGATGTCTCATGGCCCACGATCATTGGCGTCAAAACCACTTTATTGTTACAATTCATGAGGGGCCTTTGCCAGCCCACCTTGGGCAGTGGCCAACAATGTAAGCTCTTGTTTCAAATCCTGCTTCCCCTGGGCTGCTTTGCTCTTACAGGCTGTGTTAAGAAACTGCTGGTTTTCTCTGGTCCACAGACTCTTGTTTGTTTGTCTTTAAGGAGCTCTCTTTACATCCAGTACTGTGTTGGAGCTGGTATTGTTATGTAGGTTAAAATTAGCAGCACAGATAGAAATTCCAGGTCGTTAACATTCTGTCCAGAGACCAAAGGTCCCTTAGACTAGTGTTGAGTGACTCATGAAAAGGAAGTGAAATTTCAGTGTGTGATTCTCAAAGACATTGGTTCCATCCAAAATTAGACAGTCACCAACAAGTCACCAACAAGCCTGCATGCCTGATGTATGCACACCTTATTGGCACAGAGAAAATGCCAGCACAAAAATTTTCTTGTCCCCTTGCATGTCAGATTTTGTTTTGAAAGCTCAGCTGAAGGGTGGTGCTCCTAAAGGATCCTCATATGTGGTTCCTCATAAAGGATCTCCGCCCAGTCCTGAAGTAGGATTCGATTTGCTCCAGGGATCGGCCTTTGGTCTCTGGGACACAGCAACCTGTGAAGATGAGGTTCCCTGCGCAGATGACCGCAAAGAACAGGAACGGGACTTCAAGGCCGAAGTCTTGCTGGAAAATAGGACAAATGCCCGCGTGACTTGGGAGCCGAGAGCCATTGAAAGAGTGGGTTAGCAAAATACTGGGGAAAATGAAGGGAAGCAGTAAGTCGACACCTTCCCTCTGTGTCCTCAGACATCATACATGGAGAGGAACATAATGCACAGTGAACCTGTGGAACTCATTGCTAGGGGATGTTGTGTAGGGTGAAAGTACAACTGGGTTCAAAAAAGAATGAGAGAAGTTCACGGAGGATAGGTCCATCAGTGGCTATTAGCCAAAATGGTCTGGGAAGCACCTCATGCTCCGGGTGTTCCTAAACCTCTCCCTGCCACAAGCTGGGACTAGACAGCAGGGGATAGATCACTCAGAATTCCCCGGTTCTGTTCACTCCCTCTGAAGCATCTGGCACCAGCCACTGTCAGAAGACAGGATACTAGGCAAGATGGACTATTGGTCTGACCCAGTATGGCTGTTCTTATAGACCTAAGGATAGTCTTGGGGTTAAGGCACGGGCGTGGGGATGTTGGGGCAGGAGATATGGGGCTGGTTCACAGCTCATCCACTAAATTGGTGTGTGGGCCTGCACAGGTCACCTAATCTCTCTGCATCCAAGTTTCCCCCTCTAATGTGGAGACAGTGAGGCTTGTTTCATTAATATGCTTAGTGTGCCTTGGATGGAAGGGGCTAATGGGAGGCAGTGTGGTCCAGTGGATAAATCACCAGGCAGGGAGTCAAAACAGCTGGGTTGTATTCCCAGCTCTGAAGCGTGACCCTGAGCTTCCACTTGCTGCTTCTCCATCTGTAAAATGGAGACAGTGACACTGACTTTCCTTTGCAAGACATTTGGAGACCTCCTGGTGGAAAGTCATATGTGGGCCAACTAAGTGTTCATGTGTCTGCATGAAGTTCTGGAGGAAGCTCGTAATGCCAACCCCAGGTATGATATTTTGGGGCCTGAATCAAGAGATTTAAAAAAATAACAATGATTTTCAGGTTCTTTCTATTGCCTTCTGGTGTCTGGGCCTCAAAGTCGCACTCGGGTCATGGTTTCAAGCTTTTGCACTGCAATCATGAGGGCTAGAAATATACTTTAAAAAACAAAAGAAAGCTGAGAGTCTCAGGTCATCACCTGACTCCAGGAGCTGGGGCTTTAAGCAAAACACCAAATATCGCAAGATTTGCGATAAAATGGTGTGAGCGGGCAGAGCTACCAATGCCTGGATAAAATAGGTCTCATCTTTGTGCTACAGCTCTCCTGACTGTGCTGCCTTCCAAGAGCGGTGTCCCTTGTCCGCGTCACTGACAGGATTGGCTGTCTCTGCCATATTGCTCCCATGGGGTGGCAGCCTTGGAGGGCCTAGCACCAGTTAGAAAAATGATAATAAATAAATAAATAAAGAGCCAACCCCCGAAGGCCTCCCTCAGGTCAACCTCCGCGTGCCGCCATGAGCTGTACCCACCACGACCAGCAGGAAGAATCTAGTCAGCGCAAAGGCCGTGAGCCAGCTCACGAGGACACAGAGGCCTGACGCCACCCCACGGGCCTTCAGAGGGAGGATCTCTGACATCAGCAACCAGGTGATGGGACCCCAGCCCATGGCATAACCTGGTGGGAGAAAAGGGAGAGATCAGGGGAAAAGCAGAGGACCATAGTGGGTAGGGAGTGGAAAAGTTCCCTGCCAATCCCTGACCCATGACTGCTCCTATTTCCGTTTCAACCAGCACTCTACCAAGACTAGCTGGTCTTCAAAGAGAGGGATCCATCTTCACATCCAGCCCTTGCTGATTACAGCCCCCTAAGTGGTGGTGATATTCATGTGACAAATACATTCACTGTGCCTCTGATCCCCTTCTCTGCCTATGCCGTTGGTTCCAACACCCCAGACCTCTGAGGGTCTCCACATAAACACTGTTTTTCCCGAGAAACATTTCATTCCTGCCCCAGTCCCTGCCCCTGCGTGGAACCTCCCCAGCTCATATCACACCGGCCCAGGATGGTTAGTCCCGGACGGGGGACACCTCTGCAGCTGGAATATGGATTGTAGCTTCTGTTCATACCCATTATAAAGAGCATGGTAGCCACCAGAGGGATGAGGGTGATGTAGCTGGAGGGCTCTGCAGTGAGGCTTTCTGGATTCACTAGGGTCCCATTAATGACGGCCATGGTAGAGTTGTGAGAAGGCAGCGACGTGTAGTGGATGTAGAGCCCCAGGATCAGGTTTGAGGCAAACATGATCCCAGCTGTTAACAGAGAGCGAGAATAAAGAAACAAAAAGGTGAAATGAAGAGGTGAGGCCCAGTTTTCTCCCCGTGGAGCTCCAGCGAGTTCCATGGAGTTATGCCTCCTGGTTTACACAGGCCTGAGATCGGGAGTCAGACCCATTGGTGAGCTGTGTTGTCCCCCTCTGCTCCAAAGGAAACGAGCCACTGGAGCACCCCACGGTTGTACCATCGCATGAATTAGCATTCGCCCAGCACCCCGGGAGATAAAACTCTCTGGAATTTGGGGCTAGACATACCTGATACGAAGAGAAGAATTTTCCTCCCAGCTTTGTCCATAGAGACGGCGGCGATGAGCACAGACGCCAAGCGAACTCCCCCTACTATAGCTGCATCGTACTCCGGCTTCTACAGTAAAAACAAACAAATAATCAAATAGTAGGAAAGCGAGAAGCAAGATCTGAGGCAGTACAGGTTCCTGCTTGCATCACCTTCAGTCGTAGCCATGGAACTTAGCTACTGTTACTTCTGTGAAAGCCACAGAAGAATGGTCCCTTTAGTTAGATCTAATAAACCAGGCTGCCAACTGCCTGGGGTAAAGTACGACTGGTATGTGTGTCTGTGTCCCACTGTCGCCCACCAATGGCTGGCACATCAGATCTGCTGGAGTATGGGGCTGTCACCCATATCCTCCTAGGAATTTTGCCATTAGCTCCAATGCTAGAAGCCTGGGACTTTGAAGCTGAAGGTCCCAAGTTCTGTCCCCCATGTTCTGTGAGTGAATTTCCACTGGCAATCGTGGAGTCCACCGTTTATGGCCATGGCTTTGGGACAGCAGGGGGCCAGACATGGCCAGAGACAACTCCCCCTTGGAAGCCTGGGGTCTCCCTCTCTCCCTGACTGCAGTGCACAGAGAGGAGGCTCCGCTTGGTGTATGTTTGCTCTACAGGGATAATAGGTTTTTTGCCTTTAACTCAAGAAAGGTTTGCTCTTCCCCAACCCAGTACATGCGGGGAGCAAAGAGGAGAGAGGTGGAAGGCCTGGCAGGAGGAGTGAAGAGGGCCTCCGCGATGGGCAGGGTGGTGTGAGTCAGAGAGCCGCGTCCTGTCCAACCCAGCATTGGACAGAGCAGCAAAGGGGAATCTCTCTTCAGCCCTGCCCATGAGTTGGGTTTGATGCAGGCACCCGGCAATTGCCACGGACATTTTCCTGGGCAGAATGCACCTGACTGGAACTGAGACATCAGCACTAATGCCATTAAAATGTTCTGTAGCAGACTGAGGTGGCTGAACGGGGAAGCCGTCCTGCCCCCAAGGTAGGGCACAGCTTTGGGGAGCATTGGCCAATACCCCAGTACAAATACTTTGTGTTGACTAGAACCCACATGCCCCTCACCGCCTGGTCCATCCTGTGCCATTGGGGATGACCTGTGGAGCCTCTCCAGGCTCAGAATGACTGGAGGGTAGGGACAGAAGATGACACATGCTGGGCCTACAGTTTGCAAAGTGACTAGTGATTCTGAGCATCTCAATTTATTGGTGCCCTACCTGAGACTCCTTAGAGGGGCCTGGTTTTCCGGGGGCGGGTGCCTTCTGTACAACCAGCCCCCTTTAAGCTGTCTCAGGTTGAGCCTCCAGAATCACTAGTCACTTGAATATCTAGGCCATGGAGCAAAGAGCCATAGGATGGATCAGAGCAGCTCTGAAGAGCGGGGCTATCGGGTTCAGTCTCCTGCAGTGGGGCCACTGCCCGACGCTTTAGCTGAAAGTCAAAACGCTGTCTGGATTCTCATATGATTGACCGGAGGTGGAAGATCAGGTCCCTTGTGGGACTTACCAGTATCACAGCTGTGCTCTGAAATATCGACTGCAAATACACCAGGATGGGGGTGACGCCTGAGAGCTGCTGCAGGAACCTCATTAGCACCGCGATCAGGATTGGCTTGTAAATGAATGGGTCCTTGATCTCCGCGCAGGAAATCCGTCTGCTCTAGACACACAGACAGAGCGCGGAAAGGTAAACACGCGTTTGCACTCATGGGGCCAGATCTGGCATGTAAAGATCAGAGCAGGTGAATGGTGAGAAATCCCGGGTCGTTTTCATCCCTCGGTCTCCAAGCTCTGCTCGGTGGGGAAGTCTAGACACACAGACAGAGAAGTCTAGACACACAGACAGAGAGCGGAAAGGTAAACATGCGTTTTGCACTCATGGGGCCAGATCTGGCACGTAAAGAACAGAGCAGGTGAATGGTGAGAAATCCTGGGTTGTTTTCATCCCTCGGTCTCCAAGCTCTGCTCAGTGGTGGGGAAGTCTCATTACGCTGTTAGAGAGGGGAAGGTGATGTGCCCAAGGTCACACAGCAAGTGTGTGGCAGGGCTGGAAACAGAACCCAATTGTCCTGAGGCCCCATACTTTGGGCCACTCTGCTTCTCCCAGTCAGGCACACAGGGTAATGCTTACAGTCCATGGGAGCTGGAGGGGGGGAAAGGAGGCTGTGTTTCTAATGTTTTTTTGTATGAATTCCCAGCATGCCCCAGTGCAGTGGCCCCATCCCACCGCACCTGTTGCCTCACGCTTTCTTTGATTTGCTCAAATTCCCGGCGGAAATCCGTGTTCTGTCCCCGGAGCCAGCGCAGCACCCCGACCGCCTCGTCGTTCTTCCCCTTCGAGATGAGGAAACGGGGCGAGTTGGGCATGAAGCAGAGCAGGATGATCATAGTGAGAACCGGCACCTCCCCAGCCACGGCCAGCCAGCGCCAGGAGAGCTTCAGGCCTGCAGGAAGCAGCGGCAGGATGTTAAAGGCAGGGCTGCCCAGAAAATGATCTCCCCACCCCTTCCCTCCCCCCAAAAGTTTTGATTCAAATAAAAAAATGGGTTTCATTAAAAAAATCATTTTTTGTGTGTTTTCGTCAAAAAAACTAAACGTTTTCAGCTATTGAAATTTTTTTTGTTTTTCAACAAAAGCATCAAAATTTGGGACACAATGGCCATTTTTCATGAAAAATCCTGTTTGGAAAAGCCATTTTCCATTAGAAAAAGTGTTTCAATGGAAAAGTTTCAACCCACTCTAGCTAGACGGCAGCTGGCTAGACCTTCCTTTCTCTGCAGGACCCCATCCCAGCCCTCCCAACAGACCAGGGGCCCATTGAATGTGGTGTCCTGCCTCCAGCAGCTGGCAGCACTCAATAGAAATGGAGAAGAGTTCCTCCATGGCCAGCTGTTCTGGGCTGCACACAGTGGTGGAAATAACCTTTCTTCATTCTTGATGACGCTGGGACTGAGGTGCCCAGTCATTGTAGTACCAACTTAATTGCCGCAAATCTACCCACACTGGGCATGTGGTCATTATCTGTACCCATCTGACCGCTGCGGTTTTCCCAGGTCTCTTCTGTAGAGTGAAGAGTCAAGACTCAACAGTCTCCTGCCAAGATACTACTGCAATGCACGCTCATCCCTTGTGGTGACCTTAGCTGGGTGGTCATCCTAGCTCCTCCTGGAGTTTCCACTAGGTTCTGCCTCTTTTCATTCACATATTCATGATTTGCCCAGTGACCCCTCAAAATACGAAAGGAAAACAGTCTCTGTGGTGTGTACTTGCCCAGTGCATACAGGATGAGGGAGCCAAGGACAGCCATGATCTGAGGGCAGGCGCCCAAAGCTCCTCTGACCCCAGGGTGAGAGATCTCGGAAATATAGACCTAGAAGAGAGTAACACTGTGGTTACAGGGCAGGAAGGGGTGTGTGTCACTTCCCAAACTCTGCAGCGTGCCTGCTAGGGGCGTCCTGGGAAAAGCCAGTGGGAAACCAGGAGCACTGTTCTAAATGAAAAAAGAAAAGGAGGACTTGTGGCACCTTAGAGACTAACAAATTTGTTAGTCTCTAAGGTGCCACAAGTCCTCCTTTTCTTTTTGCGGATACAGACTAACATGGCTGCTACTCTGAAACCTGTTCTAAATGAGTCGTCTCTGTTGTCAGGGCAAGAAACGGAGCAAGGCCACAGCCTGGTTATTTTCAGTCTTGCCCAATTTCTGTCTTCCCTATTTTGAGCCACCCTGGGCTGATATTACTGTCAATGCATCCTGCATGTAGGAGGAAGTAACTGTGGTGAGGACGGCAGCACAGGGCAAAGACCAGCTCTTCACTTCTTCCTGTGGGCGTGGGTATCTAGTGGTGCAGAAAGGTGCCGACTGACAGCTTTTAGGGCCTTAGTTCTCTCCTTAGCCAGAGCACAGAAACTGCCCCCCTCCCTGCCTCCCTGCGCCTCCCCCAGAGCTGGAGGAACCAACTGGGCAAGTCATAGAATCATAGAATATCAGGGTTGGAAGGGACCTCAGGAGGTCATCTAGTCCAACCCCCTGCTCAAAGCAGGACCAATCCCCAATTAAATCATCCCAGCCAGGGCTTTGTCAAGCCTGACCTTAAAAACTTCTAAGGAAGGAGATTCTACCACCTCCCTAGGTAACACATTCCAGTGTTTCACCACCCTCCTAGTGGAAACGTTTTTCCTAATATCCAACCAAAACCTCCCCCACTGCAACTTGAGACCATCACTCCTTGTCCTGTCCTCTTCTACCACTGAGAATAGTCTAGATCCAACCTCTTTGGAACCACCCCTCAGGTAGTTGAAAGCAGCTATCAAATCCCCCCTCATTCTTCTCTTCTGCAGACTAAACAATCCCAGTTCCCTCAGCCTCTCCTCATAAGTTATGTGTTCCAGATCCCTAATCATTTTTGTTGCCCTTCGCTGGACTCTCTCCAATTTATCCACATCCTTCTTGTAGTGTGGGGCCCAAAACTGGACACAGTACTCCAGATGAGGCCTCACCAATGTCGAATAGAGGGGATCGATCACGTCCCTCGATCTGCTCACTATGCCCCTACTTATACATCCCAAAATGCCATTGGCCTTCTTGGCAACAAGGGCACACTGCTGACTCATATCCAGCTTCTCATCCGCTGTCACCCCTAGGTCCTTTTCCGCAGAACTGCTGCCTAGCCATTCGGCCCCTAGTCTGTAGCTGTGCGTTGGGTTCTTCCGTCCTAAGTGCAGGACCCTGCACTTATCCTTATTGAACCTCATCAGATTTCTTTTGGCCCAATCCTCCAATTTGTCTAGGTCCCTCTGTATCCTAGCTCAGTGGTCAGGCCCATTCAACGCTTGACTTCTCTGCAGCGATTGCCAGGAGGGGCATCCCTGGGAGAAGCACCCAACTCATTGCACACAGGCTGCCCAATCGCCACTGAGTAACAGGGCACTGCGGGTTCGGTGCCCGGCAAGGGAAGTCACCTGTGTCCCAATACCAGCCCCGAGCTGGCACCTGACCCTGCTGTGACGTTCAAGGCCGTCAATTACTATAGCAGCAGTAGGGCCTGGTTATTGCACCCCAAGTCCCAAGGCCTGGCTGGGGTAACCTCGACAGCGGATTAAATGTGGAGCCCCGTCTCCAGCCCGTGGACGAACTTGCTACCTCGGCTAATGCCCCAGGGAGGGAGGAGCGGAGGGGGAGAGGCAATGAGCCGTTGCCCTGTTAACTCATTGACGCTTCGTTACCGGTATGGATGCCGCCGTCACGCCGCCTGCGTAGCCCGTCAGCAGCCGCCCCAGCAGCAGCATCCAGACTCCCTGGGCACTGCCCATGAAGGCGTATCCGACAGCAGAAGGGACGGCTGAGAACATGATGCTCAGCTTCCGACCCAGGCGGTCATTCAGGAGCATGGCGCTGAGGCCTCCGGCGGCAGCTCCCAGCGTGAACACGGACTGCAAAAGGAGGGTGCGTGGGAGGTACATGGCGGCTCTGTGCCCTCCCACGGCAAGTCGGGGGGGGGACGGCCTGGCCCGAGTGACCGGAATGGCAAAACTCCCGTGGATTCCCAGCAGCCTGGCTCTGAGTCACTGTCAGATTTGCAAACCTCTCTCTGGTGGAGCTGCTGTCTCCTACCAACCCTCGTTCGGGCCTTCCTGTGTATCCTGGCCAGAGCCCTGGAAGTTTCCTCCCACCTTGACCGCCATTCCATTCCTTCCCCCGTCAGAGCCCCGCCATCACCAGCCACCTGGTGGCACCCTGGAGCGACATACGCACATTTTGCCCTTTCACAGTCACCTGGGAAAAGCGCCTGGTGACTGTGGGGCGGTCTCACTTTTTGGGGGGGCCCAACTTGAGATCCCTAAAAAGGGAGCCTGATTTCCAGAGAGTGCTGAGCACCCACCCTCTGAAAAACAGGCCCTTCAAGGAGTCTCGGGTTGGGACCGACTAGTCCCGTGTGGAAATGCAGGGCTCTTTAACCCAGCATCTCCCAGCACGGGATCGGCATAAATCGCCTCTCGCAGCTTGGCTGCCATGTGTGTGCTGTTCCCCTCAGCGGGGTGACTCGCCACTTCTTACCCCAAACCAGGATTCCTCCACCCGGGTGATTTTCAAGGCGGGGATGTTGGATGTTTCCAAGGCAGGGATCACAGGGGACGTGTAAACCAGCGCGTACCCAAAATTGAAGTTCCCCAGGACGGCAGCGAAAGCTGCTAGAAAGAGCCGCTTGTTTTGAAGGGTTCTGTGGGAGAAAGACAGGACAAGAGATGGAGCAGGGAAGAGAGGACAGGGTGTTTGGGGGCGGGGGTGGTTGTGGGTGTATTAAGCTAACATTGCTCTCGACAGAATAAAGAATGAGATCAAACCCTATTTATCCCAAAGGATTTTCCTCATTAGGCTCCCAGGCACTTCTATTGCCCCACCCCCAACCCCTGCTTTACCTTTGGGCCCCTCTTTTCCAGCCCTCCTTGATTTTGTTGGTTACAGATTCTGGAGCATGTGGGTGGAATGGGCTTGTCAACGGCCTTTTTGCTGTGTGGAGCCCTGAGCGGCGCCTGGGGATGGGGGCGCGTTATACACAACATTATTATTAATGCATAACTGTAGTCCCTTCTACATAATGGACCCATGTGTAAGCGTCCCCCCTTTAAGCTGTCCCGTTGTGAGTGGGAGACCGGGACCTTGTGGGTTATAAGGGTGGGGAGGGGGGCAGCTGGAGACTTCAGGCAGGTTGGGCTGTGAAATATGAGCCCTTCCAAAGTCAGTGAGGTCTTCAAACCTGATTTTCAGGTTCCAGGAACCCTAAGGTACCCGAGGCTGAAGAATGCAGAAGTGGTGGTGGGGCTGCCTCCATGTGGTGCACTGCAGTTCCTCCGCTCCCTTTAGCCCTTGGCAGCTGGGGAGAGGGCTGTCTGGGGGCAGTTTACCTTTTGAAAGCTGGTAAATCCTTGTTTAGTATTAGTTCCAGTGCCCAGGCGCACCCTGGGTAGGGGCCGTGCAGTCACAGAACACAAAGCTGTCACTCTCCCAGAGCGGGACCCAAACCAGCGTCCCACCCCAGGCCAAAGCACACATCTGCCCAGCTTAGGGTGCGTCGACCCAGCAAACCCTCCCCGTGGGCTGGTGCTGGGGAGCTACAACTCGCAGTGTAATCATTCAGGCTCGGAGAGCCTCCCCCCCACGGGGGGGTTTCAGAGCCAGGGTGTGAGCCCAGCAAGCCGGAGTCAGTGGACCCAGGTGCTGAGCCTTGCTGCTGTGGGTCTATTGGTACTGTGTAGACGTGCCCAGAGATGCTTATCTGGCCCCCATTACTGTCGTGTGTGAGCGCCTCACAGTCCTTAGTGTCGGCATCTTCACAGCCCCCCTCACCCGCCCCGGGAAGCAGGGCAGGGCTTTCATCCCTGTTGTGCTGACGGGCAGCTGAGGCAGAGAGAGGCGAAGTGACCTGCCCAAAGTCACACAGGATGTCTGTGGCATAGCAGGGACTTGAACCCAGGTCCTAGGCTACATCCCTAACCACTGGACAATCCTTCCTCTCCCTATAGCCCTACCCCCTCTACACACACACAAGCCCACGCACCCCCAGTGTGCTCAGCATTGAGCCCCACCAGCCCGGCAAAGCCAGCAGTCCTGGTGTCTGGCTCATCTGAGCAAGAGCCAGCCGCGGAACAGAGCTCTGGGCGCTGACTGCTAGGCTCTGACCTCCCTGTGGGCACAGGGCCTGTCGCAGTGGGGCCAGACAGAGGGGTGTCCCGGCCATTCAGGGTCATCTAGCTGTGCATGTTGGTAGCCCAGGACAGCGTGTGAGCGCCTTGCAGTTCATCTCGCCCCCCCGCAGCATTCCCAGCATAGCCTTGTCGATACCAGGGGAGCGGTGCCAGTTTGAACCAGCTGCACCTGTTACACTCAGTCATTGCTTCTGGTCTTAAACTAAACAGCGAGCTGTGTGTGGCAGGGCCTGGTTCTCAGTGTGTGCGTACAGCGCCTGGCACAGCAGGGCTCCGGGTCCCGCCCGGGGCTCCGGGTGCCACCTGAATACCGATGACTCAATAATGGTCCTGGACAGTGAGGAATAGATGAGGCCTTTCTTCCAACCCCACTGAAATGGGCACAGGCGGGGAGAGGAGCAGCCCCAGTACAGGTGTGTCACTCCTACATGCTCCTCTCGGAGAGCAATGGCCACAGCCGGGCTCCCATCAGCCAGACCCCTGCCCCCAGGCAAAGAGCGCAGCCGGGCGAGCCCAGCTCCTACCTGATGTATTCCCGGTCCAGCTGGTGGGCATCCCTCTGAGGGAAGGTCTGATACGCTGAGCTGGGCGCTCCCAGGAGCGGTTTCTGGATGCTGGCGTCCATGGGGGCGACTGTCCTCGTCTCTCCAGTGGATGGGCAGCACGGGCTGCAGGAGACACTGTCCCCAGGGGGTGTGATGCCTCTGCAGCTTTCTGGGCTGCTGCTAGCTTGGGATTGTCTCAAAGGGACAAGCAGGAACAAAGTCGAATGAAAGCGAAAGAGAGCGAGAGATGCGAGGAGGCAGCTCAAAGCCTTGCTTAACCGGTGCAATCTGTGCCTGTGGGTGAGCGGCTGAGCGCCCCAGAAGAGGAAGCTGGCTGGGGCCAGGAAATGTGAAAAAGTGACAGGGAAATAATCATCCCCCTCGCCCCACCCCCACTGCCACCCCATCCCACCCTGTCCTCCACCCTTTCCTCCTTCAGTCACCCACTCTTCCTCCTCGCTCACTCCTGAGCTCACATGCCTCATCATCTGGCCCTGTCTCTTCCCCGCACCCTTCTTGTGTGAGAGACAGAGAGAAGGGGAGGGCAACTCCCCTGGGCAGCACGTGGCCAGGGACAGCTGGCATGCCCCATGTGGCATAGCAAGGGGAGGGTGGCATGTTCCATACTGATGTGGCAAAGGGAGCCTGGCATGCCCCCTACTTGGGGAAAGCATCTCCACCAGGGCACTTGGTGCCTCTGTCAGGGTGTGGCTGGTGCAGCCACATGGCTCGGGGGGAGCTCTGGTCACAAGCACAAACTGAAAGACTGAGATCGATGACCGATACAGCGAAACAGGACCGATGAGCCGGGCGGGACCTGTTCCTACAGCCGAGGGGGTAACGCTGTGCGGGCCCCTTGGCCCTGGTGGCTGGTGTCAGGGCTGAGAGGAGAGCGGGTAGCTACGTGTGTGCTTAGTGTGATCAGGATCTCACTGGAGCCCTTCACTCCACAGAAAAGCCCTTTCCCATCCCACTGCTTCATTACCCTGTGTCCTGGCCAGGCAGGGAGCACGGGGCTGAGACTCGCTAGCACTGAGGATCTCTAACATCTCCCTGCCCGGGCCCTCTGCTCGCACGCATTGGAGCACAGCAATCCTGCACCATCAGGGGCATGCAGGGTCGAGGGCAAACCTCGTCCCCCAGGAACCAGTCCCTCCAGCCTTCTGGAAGACTCATTCCTGCAAACGGCAGTTAGGCAGGTAGCCAGGCACGACTGGAGGATCAGTAGCAAAGGGCCCAAACCACAACTTGCAACCAGCCATCCCAGACCTTGGGGAAGTTTGGCTCCGGAGCCAGACACTGCAGCTGGTTTCTAGGTCTATGGTGGGTCTAACAGCACCCCAGCTCCAGCCTCCCCAGGTTTTGGGGATTGGGGTTACGGGTCTGTGATGGTGGGATGAACTTGCAGAAACGTGCCAGAGTGGCTCTTCTGGTGGGGAACCAGATCTGAAATCATGGAGGGAGGATCTGGCTTACACCAGGGCCAATGATAAGCTTTGGCATTGAGGGACTCAGCCTGTGACAAGAGGCTATCTGGGCAGGGGCAACCCAGGGGAGCAGAGTTGGGCTTGGCAGATTTCCATGTTTACTTTTTAATAATTTGAACAGCTAAAATCTGTGGTTCCTTGTAACTGTATTTTTAATATTTATCTATTTAAATATTCACAGTTGTGGGCAATTATGGGGGAGCATCAGGCAGTTGAGGGGGGGTGTCATACAATAATTATTGAATGACAGTAGAGGTTGAGATTCAAAAGTGAAAGCTTAAGAGCTGGTAAATCACCAGTAGTCACCATCACATATCCGAACAGACACAGTAAAGGTCCTTAAATCAAACGCCAGGTTCTCAAGCAGATCTGTCTCATTTTGGTTAGCTGCAAATGTCGAGAGTTCTCCATGGAAATATTTCTTTCTGGTGGTTCATGTGTGTAGGGTGAAATCAACATTTCCCGAATCCTCCCAAGCCCAAGGATAGTACAGTGAGGCCTGGGATGGAGGGCCCCCTTTGGACTCCTCTCAATGCCATTCCCACAGCAGTCGGAGGAGTCACTGTGGGGGTGGCTCTCTGCCCCAGGAGACTGTCTGAGCTGGTTTCTCTTGTGCACACACACAGCCCTGACTGCATCAGGTTTGTGTAAGCAGATTTTATTTGGAGTCAGAGTCATGCTGGGACATTACCTTTGACTCAGGCATCAGATTTCCCTGAAGGAAGAGAGCTCCGAGCGCGAGGGGCGTTTGGAACCCGAGGCCATAGTTCAGCTCATCTGAAAATTGCCCAAGCCAGGGCATGACCCTGTCCGCGTGGACCCTCAGCAGCACTTGCCCAGCTAGGAGGAAGAGTCTGGCAAAGCCACATTCTCAGCAGTTCTGACCACATGGCTTTGAAACCCCACTGGGGACTCTCTGCTCTGATGTAACGTTCTCAGGCTGGGTTCTGCTCTGCATTGCCCTGGATTGACACTGAAAGCAGAAGCTGGTCCTTGACAGACACGGATGGGTAGGTGCCAATTAACTCCTCTCTGCGATCAGGACCACTGGTCGTTTATCCGGCTCTGCTATAAAGCTGAAGGGCCTTTTCCTCGGGTCGGTTAACCATATGCAAAGGCAATAAACTCCTAGAGAGAGGCAAGCAGCAGCCAGATTCACCACGTGAAATTAAAAAACCTGCTTTGACGGTGAATACTCTTTTGCGTCTGATGCATCTGAACTCGCCACAACTTGGGAAACCTTCTGCCTGAACTCTGGACCACCCCAGGGAGAAAAGGCAGCGTTTCAAAGGGTGTAGCTACATTGCCATCTGGTGGCGACAGGTGGGAACTGCACTTGGTTCTCAGTACCATCTGCCAGGCTGGCACTGTGTTAGAATTGGATCCATCCAGGGGCGAAAGTCAGTTAGAGGACTTACCGGTATGCCGGGGTCCTGAGCAGCGGGCATGGCCTCAACCAGAAGAGGCAGGGCCTTAAATCCCCGGGCCCTTTAAATCTTGATTCAAAGGGCCAGGGCTCCAGCTGCGGTAGTGGGGGCTGGGAGCCCGGGGCCCTTTAAATCACGCCCGAGCTACCAGCTGCAGAGGCGGCTGGGAGCCCTGGTGCTTGGGGGCGATTTAAAGGGCCCAGGGCTGCAGCGGAGCCCCGGGCCCTTTAAATCACTGAGGAGCCCTGGGGGCTCCCGGCTGCCACCGCTACCCCAGGGCTCTGGGCTCTGGCAGAGCTTTAAAGGGCCTGGGGCTCCACTGTGGTAGCAGCTGCCGGAGCCCTGTGCCCTTTAAATCTCCGCCTGAGCCCTGCTACCGCCCTGGCCCTTTAAATGATGGGTGGAGCCAGGGGTGGCTGGAGCTCCAGGGCTCTTTAAATCCCGCCAGAGCACCCCGCACCCCTACCCCAGGGCTCGGGCAGCAGGGCTCAGGCAGGGATTTAAAGGGCTTGGGGCTCCAGCCGCCGCTACCACCCCGGCCCTTTAAATCCCCTCCGGAGTCCCGCTGCTGCTACCCCAGGGCTCGGGCAGCAGGGCTCAGGCTGGGATTTAAAGGGCCCGGGGGGGGGGGTGTTAGCAGTGGCTGGAGCTCGGGGGCCCTTTAAATCCCCACTGCAGCTCCGCCGCCGCTACGCCAGGGCTTTAAATTGCCCTCTCTGAAAGCCAGTCCTGGTACAGCGCACCGGCTCTTACCGGTACGCCGTACCAGGGCATACCGGCTTACTTTCACCTCTGGATCTATCCCAGGAGAAGGGAACTGGCACTGGCCAAAGGGAATGTGTTGAAGCAAAGCCCAAGTGTAGCAGTGGGGTTAGCAGCTATCAGCAGCGATTTGAACTTTTAGGTCGCCAAGAGGAGGCGAAAGCAAAGCCCCTGTTTCAAACATCCCAGTGGCCCGTGAGCTACACAGGGGAACATTGGGCCCTGGAACTTCATGGGAATCTGGCTGTGAATTCTGAAGTTAGGTCCATTTTAAATGATGATGCCTGGTTTGTGCCATTCAGGTATTGGCCTGAGCAGATGTCATGCTGGCTGCAAAACAAAGGTCTGTGAGGGTCTGTACCTGCAGAGACAGAAGCAGAATCCCCGCCAGATTGTGAAAAGCAGAGGGAAGCTGGGCTGTTCATGTGGGGGAAAATAGTTCCATTTAAGCAGGCAAAATCACTGCTCTTCATCCTTGGGAGATCAGGGGTTTCCTCAGCCCACTGGCCCATTAGCACTCAGTGAGCCCTAGTCCTGCTGTGCTCCTAATGCCCTGCCAGCAAAGCCCTGGCAACAAAACCTCCAAATCTTTATGCCGGGCCACAGAGTCATCCATTCCCAGGGCGCTGTACAAGTGCTGTGCTGCGGTGGGTAAGTTGCTATAGCTGATGGGGTTGAGTTGGGAGTGGTGTGATGACTATGTAACCCACACACCTCCTGGGTGTGGTGCTCTGTCCCCTCGAGTGGCACTGAGACTACTTAGAGATTAATGAGTCTGCTACAGCTTTAGCTAAGAGCCATGTGGCTTATAGCTCATGCAGTATGTAACCCACACACCTCCTGGGTGTGGTGCTCTGTCCCATGGAGTGGCACTGAGACTACTTAGAGATTAATGAGTCTGCTACAGCTTTAGCTAAGAGCCATGTGGCTTATAGCTCATGCAGTAGCGACTCATGCATTTAGCTTCAGAGGTCCCAGGTTCAATCCTGCTCACCAACAACTGGGTCGGTGTTGCAACTAAACCCATGGGCCAGACCAGGGGTTCTCAAACTGGGGGTCAGGACCCCTCAGGGGATCACAAGGTTATTACACGGCGGGTTGTGAGCTGTCAGCCTCCACCCCAAACCCCGCATTGCCTCCAGAATTTATAATGGTGCTAAATATATGAAAAAGTGTTTTTAATTCATAAGGTGGGTCGCACTCAGAGGCTTGCTGTGTGAAAGGGGTCACCAGTACAAATGTTTGAGAACCACTGGGCTAGACACTAGCAGAGTGGAGCTGTATTCTCAACTTTGTCACTGATCGTCTTGCGGGGAATCACTTCACCTCTCTGTCCCCTCCCATCTCTTGTCTATTTAGCCTCTACACACTTTGGGACAGGGACTGTCTCTTGCTGTGTGTCTACCTGGCACGATGGGGCCTTGATCTCAACTGGCGTCTCTAAACCCTCTTGTACTACAGACTATAATCTCCTAGGTGAGTTGGATTCCCTAGCCAGGGGCTCCTTCTGTGGTCGTACGTTCCTAGATCAGATTGTATTTGCTGCATGAGTGTGGGAAAGCTATACTTTATCTCTTCACTTCGACCTTTGAATGGTGGAACCGACTCCCACTTGGGGCGAGCTGGCTGTGTGCCGTCTGTGGCTGCCACCGGCCAAGGTGTACAGTGATAGTGTAACTGGTTAGTATCACACCCACTTCGTTCTGCGTGTCTAGGCCAGCCACATATTTGTTCTTGTTTATTTCTGTGCTAAGCTGGGGCAAGGCAGGCGGCAGCCTCTTCGCACGAATGCTGCCTTGCTTGGGTGGGTTAGGGACCCAGGAAATGATCCCTGGCAGTTGATTTTTATAGGTTTTGGAAAACTGTGAATGTAGCGGAAATGAAGTGCTTGTAAATTTGCCCAGTTCTACAGTGCATCCTGCCTCCTCAAACGCCCTTCACAGGGTCAGTCGGAGAAGTTGTTCTCCCCAGCCTCTTTCTGAAAACTGTTGTCTTGACTCTCTGTCATGGACCTCCTGTTGCGTTCTGCCCCAGAGGTGGCTGCATTTCATGCCTGATGTGAGTGATCTGTACTGCAACATCCCTCCATGTTCCTGTTCCAGGACTATGGAACAACCAAGGGGAAGAGTCACCTCCTGAGAAGCCATCCCATGCTGTGTGCTGAGCCTGCTCCCTGCTGGTGTAGCCCACTCTCTGGTGTGTGTTACAGACAGGGGCTGGCAAGCTGGGCTGTCGCCTTGGGTGTCAATTTCCAGGGGGTGATGTCCTATTGTGCCATTTGGGTTTTTTTTTGTTTTTTCTCCTCTCTGATTGGGCACATGTTTTTGATCTGCCAATTAGCTGGCTTCTGCACCTCCCACCCCATGGCTGATTGGCCAGCTGAGTGATATTTTCTTTGTTGATTGCTCCGCCGCTAAAGGGCAAGGACCCAAAAACATTTTCCACCTGGCAAAATGGCCAGGGCCACTCCTGATTACATGTCCCCTGCTGCGTCTGAGCCACAGTGAATACCGAGTGTCCTGCAGCTGCTAGCTTGGGGACTGTGTCCTTCAGTTGGTGCTGTAGCAGCTCATGCTTTAGCTCTGGAGGTCCTGCGTAGGCTTCCCAGTGCTGACCAAGATGGCGATTATTACACTGAGACGGGACGGTGTGTGGCTACCCCCGATGCAGGACAGAGAGCATCAATCAAACTCCTAGTCTTGAACCTCACTTTTGACACTGTGCCTTGATTTAAAACACTCCCAATAACGTGGGAAATCATATGATCCTTTATATACCAACATGCAGCCTGCACCGTGCTTTGAGCTATCGATAGAGGGGGCTGCCAGCTATTATATCACTTATTACAGGCTTCTCTAACCAAATGGACTCTGTCTGCCGTACGCAGACCCTCTCAGAACATCGTTGGAGAGCCCATTGCTGGATAGCACCAGCTTCCTGCTTGGGATCAGAGACCAGCTCTGTGCTGTGCTGTGACATACCATCTCCTACAAAGATCTTGGGGATGTGGCAGGAATCCAAAACCTTGATGTGACGGGTCAAATGTTTGTACCCGGAGGCCCAGGGCGTGCATGCAGAATATCCGAACTGTGTGCTGGGATCTGGCACCCGCGCATGCCCATGGAAACCATCACCCATTTTGCACGCCCCTTTAAGCACACAAATGCAGGAGGTGCAGGACTGTGCTTTAAAAAATGTAGCTCTGTATGTCTCAGTGAGAACCCGCTGAGTACTTTGTATGTTGTTACCCAGGGTGTATGTATGGTGCCAGGGGTCCTGTTGGCACAGATGAGGCTGAGGACACATACTGACTATCTGTTATAGGCGAGGCCAATAAATTACACGCTTATATCAACACTGCAGAAATACTTCACTGAAGGGTTGGAACAGGGGACTGAGTTATATTCCCAGCTGTGCCATGGGTGACCTCGGGCAAATTGCCTCTCCGCTCCATGCCTCAGTTTCCCTATCTGTAAAATGTGGCTAATGAAATTGCTTTGTCCACCTGCTTGGGTTGGGAGGTGTCATTTATTACTGCATGTAAAGCACTTTGTCAGCCTCGGATGAAAGGCAAATATTCATATATTTTTCCCGTTGAAAGAGGCTCTTAAATATTCTGGGGATAGAATGTCCATAGCCCGGGGGTTCTCTATGCAAATCCATGGGTCGATATCAGAAAGGACCCTCGGTGGCAAGAAAACATTTTGGCAGGAAGATATCTTTGATTGGCACTCCTTGAACCCACCAGCCCCCCAGAGAGGGGTTGCCCTCCAAACAACAAAGAGAGGCATGAGATGGGTGTTAGGACCAAGAGGAGACCTTGCCTCCAGGAGGAAAAGGGTTTCAGGTGGCAACACACCTAAGGAAAACTTCACCTGGCTGAGCTTAACTGAGAGGTTGAGGAAGTCTGTCAGATGAGTTGCTGTGTGGGCTGTTGCCCTGGGAGTCAGCCTGCGGTGGAGGAGAATGAGGTAAATATCTATATCTCTTATTTCTCTGCTGGACCCTCTGGTCCTGGATTGAATGTGTTTCCCTCACTGTCTCCAATGAATAGCTGAAGTTTTCCTCTTGGTTGCCCCTGGCTCCACCTCTCCCCAACGTCTCTTTAAAACCAGGGCATTAGGTTTCGTACCTGCTCTAAATGCTGGGGAATGTGAGTTCTGTCTCATTGGTACGTGCCTGTACACTGTGCCGGGGCTATGCATGATGCTTCACAGAGAGATTAAGGAAGCACAGCCTGATTCTCTCATTCAGCAGTAACTCCTCTGAAATCAAAGGTGTAAAACTGGTGTAAGGAAGAGGGGTTTGGCTCAGCAGGCCCGCCGAGGCGTTTGCAGTGTAGGCTGGGTCTGAGAGGAGGTTTGTTTGCCTTATTTATGGGCTTATTGCTATGGTACCTGAGCACCATACAACCACTAGTGTATTTATCCTCCTGGCACCTCTGCTAGCTGAGTATTAGCCCCTGTTTTACAGGTGGGGGAAACTGACGCACAGATAGGCTAAGTGATTTGCCCAAGGTCATGCAGGCAATCAGTGTCAGAGCTGGGAATTTATCCATGTCTAGTGATTTAACTGCAAGGATTATTAGAAAACTAGGTTAATGTCCTCATACAAGGCTGTATTGTGTCAATTCTTTCTTTATTTCCCCACTCCTTCTAAAATAACTGAAATTTTTATAAAATAAGTGTGGGTCCCAGCTGGAGAGTGGATATGATGGAGGAGGGAGGTTCCATGGATTTACAGGCTCAGGTAAGCCATTCCCATGGGCTATCTTGCCTGTTATCAAAAGATGGGTCTGAGCTGTGCATTGTGGTTCTGGATCTGAATGTAGCTGGAAGTGCCTTACTGTAACGGAGCTGGCTGTCTAGTATTTCCATTGGGAACCAAGAATTCACTTTAAACCCTGGCTCCTGGCCCCTGTATCTCTGGGTGGATGCTCCACTCAGCAAGGACTGTGTCTAACTCTCCCCCTTTCCCCGAACTGAGTCATTGCAAACGTGCCTGGCTCCTGCAAAGTTGCAGGCAGAGCTGGTCTGACAACTTTTCCGCCAGCATCCAAGGAGGCTGTTGTTGCAGTTTACCCAGAAGCTGACTGACTGGGGGCTGTGTGGCAGAGTTCACAGTGCACACATTCCCTGAGACACACAAACCCTCGTGAAATGGCTTCTGGCTCCAAATTAGGCCCATTTGTTAGTGAAAATGGCACCATTTTTACTCCCAGTCTAGCTTCTGCAATTCTGAATTTTGGCTTGGTTGGGTGAAGAATAATTCTGGCATCAACACTTGCCCCAGCTCACTTTTGTTTTGTAAACGATGTTGCAGTGTGACACTGTTCCCCGCCCAGGAAATACCCTGGGCTGCACAAATTGGTCCTGCTCTGAGCAGGGGGTTGGACGAGATGACCTCCTGAGGTCCCTTCCAACCCTGATCTTCTATGAAATGTCCCCCAGGGACACTGTGATGGTTTCCTGGGCACAGCAAGAAAAAGGAGAAGTTTCCACGTGCTCCTCAGGGTAAATGAACTTCCTGCCAGGCTGCGACTTTACATAGGCCTCAAATAATCTTTAAAAGCATGTACTGGAGGTTGCAGGGTGCCTGTGTCACAGGAATGGGGCCCGAGGGGCTAGTGTGTTCTTGAGCGGGACTGTGTCAGTGGGCAATGCAGGTGATTCCTTAACAAGGCACGCTGACTCTGTGTAGCCTCCCCTCAGAGATGGGGGATGTTCTTCTGGGCCTGTGGTTGCAGGTCCTGTTTGACTTACGCTGGAAATGAGGGGCTAGCTGCAAACCTGTCTTCACTGAGGAGAGATTAATTTTGCCCTTGAACTTGTTGTGCTAAAGGGAAATTCACCGTCAGGTCCCCAGACTTAGGGACAAATCTTGAAGGAACCCAGTTCTTGGAAGCATCTTGTTCCACTTCCCTGTACAAACAGGGCCTGGTTCCTTCAGATGACTCTACCCCTTCCTCCCACCATGTGATTTTTTTCTTTCCCCCCTGTTGACCTTGTGTAAGCCCTTTCAGGAGGGAGATGAGTAAAAACATCCCACCTGCTCTGTGCATGTGCTACTGGTGGCTGCCCGGTGGTCGAGGCATGGTCCTCAGGCAGTACCCGTGCTCGCTGGCCCTCTCTCTGTTACTGGTTCTAATCTCAGTGTGTTGCCTGGTGGTGGCGGGTGCGGCTGGGGGAGGATGTATGTACTGATTTGATTCCAGCCCTGCATGCTTCAGCTGGGTACCAATGTCCCTCTGGATTCTGAATCTCCCCCACTTCCTGGTTGGGCCTCGGCCATGCAGAAATTCAGTGGAAGGGGAAATGTCTTAGCTGGACAGCCTAGCTCCACCCGGCTCTATGATGCCAAGTTAATGCCACCTTCCCTGGTACCTGAGTAAAATGCAGGAGTGAAAGAGAGCCTCTTGGGGTCCCTAGTGCAACAAAACACTGGGAATGTATGGTAACAGTGGGCAGATTGCCTTTGGCCTCTGGTGATGGAATAAACGGCCTAACGAGTCTTTCTCCATCTCCACTACCTATGATTCCCCCTCTGGGCCTGATTCCATGCCCATTGATTTAATCTGGCCATCAGTGAGCAAATTTCCCAATCCCTGTAAGCCTTGGCAATGGGCCTTGAAAGATCTCACAAACCAGGAAAGACTCAGAAGCCCTCAAGACTTGTAGTCCCCTCTCTGACCCTCGTGCTGTGTTGTCCCCAGAGCCACTGTTCCCTTTGTCTGTGCCATTTGGGGTGAGAGTTGTCTCAGTTTACAGCAACAGGAAAAAGGTCTGGGTATTTGGGAGCCAGCTCCTTATGAATTTCCCCCTTGCTGGCCATGGGGGCCTACTTTCTCTGTCAGCCTTTTCTGTGGTAGATGGAGGTGTGAGGGTTTGTATTTTGGAGCCACAGGCAGTAATACATACTCTAAGATGTTCCTATGGGGGTGATACACCTCTCTTGCCTTTCCACACCTTGGTTCTGCTGCACTGATGGCCAATGTAGCCCTGTCCTCCTCACCGTTGCTGTGTGCTGAGGACCATCTTGTCACCACACCACCACGAGGTCTCCATAAGCCCATCTTCTACCAGTGCTTCTAGCTACGCACTTATATAACTCCCACCGGCATAGTAAGTGAACACCACACAAACTGAGCACCACACATGGTGCAATCACTTGCCATCCTCCCTCCTGTCTCTTGCAGGCTGGGGCCCTCCATGACGGGTGTAGTACCTTGATGCACTTGGATTCAGGTTGTGTCCTGAGTGGAAGGAAAAAAAGGGGTGTGTGGTCTGTGTCCCAGAACCCCAATGCAATTTGGCATGTTCTGTTCTGGAAATATTCTGGCCTACCATAGCATCAGGCTGAGAATCCCCAGCAGAAGGGAGGGTGATCACCAAATATCACCCGGGAATGTTGGAAGCAACAGTACAGCTGGCTGAAATTCTCCGTCTGAGAAGTTCTTCCCACCAAAAACTGGGTTTCATTTAAACCAATTCCCCTCCCCACCCCCAGAAAACGGCAGTGCTGTTAAACTTTGTTTTCATGGGAAACTTTGAAACAAAACTTCTTCCTGACGCGTCATCCCCCTACGCACTCTGTTCTCCTGACTCTTATGCAGACCTCCTGTCTCTCCCAGTCTCCTTGAAGGCTCTGCTTTTAACAGCTTGCAAGTGCTTTGTTTCAGAGTTCCCACCTAAAACCCCCTAGTTTCAAGCTGGTCTCCCCAACCCCCAAAAGGAACTATCCTCTCCATTGTCTGAGTACTGGCCATTGGGGCTGTGTATAGCTATGGATTCTGGGTACCTGCAAAAACTAAGACTGATTTAACTCTTTAGTAACTCATTAGCCAGCAACACTATAACTGCCAAACACACACATGTTATATAAAATTCATTAAATCAATACAGGTAACTTCCATGTTCATTGCACAACACGATCTCTGAGATGCCCAGACAGCCTGGATTTAACGACAGCTGTTGAGCAATCTCTGAATGCTGCTGACACAAGCCGCCTGCTAACACTGGGAATATAAGTTCCAGCCTGCTGGTGTTTTGGGGGCAGAGTTACAAAACGAGTGCACACACATCTTCTGTTCAGGCTCCATGGGAAGGAGGCTGGATGTAGAGTTGGATTTTTGACACCCCGTAAGCTCTGTGAGTTTGGATTCAGGGTTGGGTTTGGGGCCCATCTCTAGTTTCTGCTCTAATCTTGTTTCCTCTTCTTGCATTTTTACTGTTGCATGACCTCATGGTCTCCTTGGTGGGGTAGCACATGCAGGAAAAGTCCCTGGAATGACAACATGGACATGAAAACAGTAAACAGAACATGTACTTAGAGAAGTGTAATCAGGAAAGTAACTCAAATATTTTTCCTGATGTACTGTTTTTTCTCTAAATGGATAACCAATCCTAAATTCTCAGTTATTGAGGGGCAATCTTCTCTCATTGATATATTTTGCTTTCCACCACCAACTCTCTGCATAACTTCTTTTGTGAATAATGTACCCAAATGCATGGATGCTAAATATCTAAACTGTATTCTTAAATTCATTCACCTAAATTTGGGTTATTGCTGATTATGCACTCTATGTATTTTATGACTTTAAAAACCAACTTTGTGGATAATCTAAGCGCTATACCCAGATGTACAGACACCCTTTTCTCAATTTATGTGTTATATAATTTTTTTTCACATTAGCTTTAATAAAATTTTTAAATCTGTAAGAAGGCATGGAGGCAGCTCCTCCTCCTGCTGACTTCAAAACAACTTTGCCTTCCCCACTGGCTGGAAACACCCTCAGTTCCTAGGTAGCTGGGTCCTTCCCCTGCTCTGGAAGAAGCCACACCTCTTAGAGGGTGTCTGGATTGGTAACACATCCAGACCAGCCAGCACACAACTCTGTCACAATATTGTACTGTCTTTACACCAAGCTTCGTATCTGGCAGCTGGGGACCAGGAACAAGAAAAGTTCAGCAAGGTTGCTCAATGACTGGGCATAAACCATCCACACTGGACACTTGGCAGTGACATGTTTGGGTCACTGTGCCATCCTTCTGCTGCAGCCAGGCCTCTCAATGTGACTGATTCTTCAGTCTCTTCACAAATGATAATCAGCAGCCGTGGGAAAGTCAGGAATGCAAGTGGATCAGAGAAGCTCAGTGTGGAATCTGCAGCTGTGTTGGGACCGGCCCCAAGGATGTCTGTGCTCCAAGGTGAAAGTAAGTGGCTTTGCCTTTAGACCTAGCTTGCAAACAGCTGTCCATCCCAGAGAGACGTTTAGCCTGATGTTGATAACATAAACAAATTTGGTTTAAGTCATAGCTCATATTGGAGAAAACCTGTTATTAGTTCATGTTACTTAGGTAGCTAACTAATATAACCAATGTGTCATTGTTTCTTCTACCGCTGTTATTTATATCAAGCCGAAAATGGGCCAAGTCTCTGCCCTGAGGAGTTTTCAGTTGCCATATCAGCCACCAGTTTCTACAGGGTTTCTTAACAATCTTGCCTGTCCCTCATTCAAGATCAAGCATGGCTGATGTATTTTCAGTGTAGGTGGTAAACCTGGGTGCGGAGGGAGAGTGCACGTGTGTGTGTGTGTGTGTGTGTGTGAATGAATGCACACACAGGCTGTTGATTTCCTTCTCCTCCATGAGTAACCTTGTCTCTGGAACTCGCCTCCAAAGTCACTAGATTCTTGCTACTGCCTCTTCGCCCTGTCCCTTCCTTTCCCACCCAGGACTCCCCCCAGTCATGGACGTGTTTAGCTGCCAATAACTTCAGTGTAGAGTATTTGAATGGATTAGGGTTATTCCCCTTGATTTAGGTATGCACTCACGAACCACGGCACACCTCAAATTCGAAAAGCTTTGCAAGCATGAAGGAATCATCCCTGGAGATAGGGAATAACTTGGATCTTGGAATAGATCAAATCCCCTGATTCCCTGTCCTGTCACCAGGCACGCTGGGCTCAGATCTCTGCTCCATTACATAGGTCTTATCCTCGTCTAGCTCCAGTGACTTCAACATAAAGCCAGCTAATGGAGGACAGAGTGGGCCCACTGCCTCTTGCATCCCTCAAGCTCCCATCTGGCTGACGGTATTCTTATTTTTGTTTTGCTTCCAGCTGTAGAAGACCAAGACCTGCCACCTGAGAAGGAGCCATCTGAGAAAAGCTGTTGTCACTGTCTGAACATGCCAGTATCCCTGTGTGAGCCCAGGAACCAAGTGGAGATGGAATCCAGAGAAAGGCAAGTTCCCTCTGCATCCCCCGAGCCTGTTTCTCTGAGGCCAGAAGACTCTGACTTCTTGCCGTCTGTCAGACTTGCAGGCATCTTGTGTCTTGTTTTTATCCTTGTCTCTCTCTTCCTGATTTACGGCAATACTGGCCGAGTGCCATTTAACCACTGCAGGGCCCTCCGCTCCAGTGGAGTTTGTTCACTGGACTATAAACTCAGCCCATTTCGTCTTCTCTTCCCAAACCAGCCAGAAACGACATGGCGTGCCCTCCAGCGCAGTGTGAGTGGCCTGCGTTGGGCTGACCATCCTGAGGGGTTCGGGGTCTCTTTGGTGGCTGTTGGGCTGGGGGATGTGAGGAATACACTCTTTTGTCTCTCAAAATGGACCCTTTCCTTGCTGGCCACAGGACAAGGTCTGCCTCCTTCAGTGAGAGTCCAAATACTAGACTCCAAGAGTACTCAGTTGCCTTGGGGAGGGTACCCAGAGACCAGGACATACCTCTCCATTATCTATGAGAGGGAGAAGTTTGCACCTTATGGCATGACTGTGGTCATACAGCGCTCATTCGATGGAAGCCCCTTTGCCACCGAGACCACCTTTGCCCTCCTGACGAACAGCACGGACCAGGCTGGAGAAAATTCCCTGCACAATTTGACGTTCAGCCTGGCGTCCGACATTTTAAGCAGCATCTCTCGCACGGGAAGGGTACCGGACAAGTTGTGGGCCACAGCGAGGAGCCTACCTGTGCTCGTCATGAGGCCTGAACCGTATCTGGAAGGTGGTTTTATTTGCTGAAGCTAGGTGACCTACTGGGCATGCCTTCAGGAGCTACCGTCGTTGGGCCTGGCTGCCCAAGATATGACACTTTTTTAAAAGGGGCCCTTGTTTAGCTCTCTGAACATGCTTGGTGCTACCATGTGATGATACTACCGTGGGCCTGCCTGTGAAAGGTACAGCATGTCACAGGTTAAAATGGCCTAACAGGCTGTGTGAAGCTTGGCAGAGCAGTGGATACAACTGTTACCTCTTCCTCTCTTGGAATTCAAACTGGACAACCAGTGGTCTTCAGCATTCTTGGTCCCACTCTCCAGAAGCCCCGTTCTCCAGACTTGGCGCAGCTGGTGCTCAGGACTTTGCTCAGGACTCTGCTAGCAAGGTGTCACTTTTATACCAGCTTTCCAGAGGACCACAATGAGGCAGGGAAGTGTCTGTGGGAGTCAGACCTTTGACTGCTCAGTCTGACAAGACTCCGCTCTGCTACCTTTGAAACGCACCAGGAGAACAAGTGATGCTGAAGAACAATGTGGGCCGACTCTGTAGCTGCTGTAAATCTGTCACACGCCATTGAAGTCCACAGATCTACTTCCATTAACGTCAGTTGAGGGGCTGGCCCTGTGACTGTACAGAACTCCTGGGGTTTTTCCACCTCTGGAAGGAGGCGGGACAGAAATCTACAGGATGTGTCTTGCTTGGTGGATAATGCTGCTTTGTGGGGGGAGAAGGGCTGTGATGGGGGACACACAATAAAATTCTTTTTTAAACAATGCCTCCGCTCCTCATCTTGGGGAGCTTTTCTTCTTCCCTTGGACGCTATACAGTTTCAGGGCGATAGGTCTCGCTAAGCATGAGAATGTCTGTTTGATGGCTCAATGGTAAGTGTGTGTGGACTGGAACCAGTGGATGCTGATGACTGGTGAAAGTGGGTGGAGGGGCGGGATTCAGGGCTCCTGGGTTCTGTACCTTTGTTTCCCATCTGCAAAATGGGGGCTCATAATACTTCCTTATCTCCCAGGGTTGTACTGATGCCGTATGATTGGGAAAAAGGGGCCATAGGAGGCTAACAAAACTCTTCCAAACCTTAAGGGTTTGGTTTGAGGTTTGGGCCAGTTATTACTTCATCCAGCCCTGGTCACGCACACCCTGCCTCTTTCCACAGGGAGTTTTCAGGCTGCCGCACTGCCAAAGTTATGGGTGCAGCTTTCTTTGCAAAGGTGATAAGTCGGAACAATCAATCTGTTATGTTATCCTTGTCGTCCAGCTCTCTGCAGCAGTTCTGCAAACTCTTAAGCAATTAATGCTAGGGTCTAGTAGCTGCCAATGAGCCGTTTGCTTTGTCCAATCTTGCCGGCGTTTGGTAATGATTGATTGTGTTCTCTAAGCACCTTTAAATTTCTCCTGCTACAAAAGGAAAGCATGGCTCCTGGCTAGACAGGGCTGGCTCTGGTCCATCTTGGGTGATTAATCTTTGATCTGTCGTGCTTCATTGGAAACGAATTGGGACCGTAAACTATTAAACTAGAAGAGCAGTAAGTAATCCAACAGCTGCAAGGCTGCCATTAAGGTTAGGTATGGCTTAGTTCTACAGGCATCTGAAATTAGATTTATGATAGGAGCGCCTTCGCAGGATTCCATTTTTAGCTCACGCCTCGAGCCGTGGAGTTCATGCAGTGTGAATGTTGGGGCTGTGATGGGGATGGATAATGGCTAGAATTAGTCTCAATTGATCAAAACCACAGAGTCCCCAAACTGCTGTCCTGTGCATGGGTTGTGGGAGCAGATGTGAGCGTGTGTGTATAAGGGAGGGGGAGAATCTAGAAAGGGAACGTGAATGACAGAGTTCTGATCATTCTTTCAGCTGAGTCGTTCTGGCATCGGTTACCCTGAATGAGATAATTTGCTGATAGCATGAGAACTCTCCCTGGTGCCATGTGCTAACTTGCATTAGAGGTACCCATACAATGGAGCAAATTCATCCCTGGTGTAATTCCATTGATTTGCAACAGCATCAGGTGACGAGGTAATTAAATGAGAAAAGCACCATTTGCAATACCATAAATAGATAGTTTTTAGTCCTATTGTTCTAAGTGTTCAGGAGATGGGCAGCCTGGATGCGGATGGACTATTGAAAAGGATGTGATCGTTAAGCCTGGAAAGGGTGGTGTGTTTTGAGGGCAACTGAGTGGTGGAATAACCAATCAAGCTATAGGGTGGCTCTGAAGAAGCAGAATGTGCCACTATGTCCTGTGATCATTTCTAATTGGCCAATGCATTGCACAATCATGCTGATCCACAGAGAGGAGAACCTGCTACTGCTATCAAATAGTGGCATTGGTCCTTTTGTGCAAACTGTAGAGATTTGTGTTCTGCAACTGTTGGTCCTGAGGTCTATCCCAAATGGTGACCCATGGCAAGGGGCTGTATTAATTCTGTGACCATGTAGGGCTCTTCTCCTTTCAACTGGCTGTGACTGCTTAGACCTAAACCACAGCAGTAGGAAGAGAATTAAACCTCTCCTCTTCCAAAAGCCCAGATTTCACAGGATTGCTGTGAGCAGGATAGGCCTGTGAATGTTTCAGCCATTCTGATTCTGCTCCGCAGAGGGCAGTGATCCAACACACCCTAGGTAATTCATGACATGAACTATTTAACATATCTGCTTTGTCACAGCGCAATATGGAGTGGAAGCTGGGATAGAGTATCGCTTGAAAAAGGCCCCCAAAAATACAAAATAGGAAAGGAGTGCTGTACTGCTGGGTATTTGAACCATCTTGTTACAGTAGCGCTGTTAAAAACCTTGAGTAATAGTTGGACTCCAAAGCCAGGGATCTGACAGCTGGTTCACACTGGAAATGGTTGTGTGCAGAGCTTGCTGGAAAACCAGTAAAATTTTTGCTGGATTCTTTTGTAAAATTTCAAAAATATCAACATTTTGTCTTATCAACAAACGTTTGATGTAGAGCTGGCTGAAAATTTTCAACTAAACTATTCCTTGGAAGTTTTGGTTGGCTTTTTTGGTTGAAAATTGAGTTCTTAATTTGGAAAATAATTTCATCAAATTTTTGACCAGCGCCAGCTATAAATGCTGTTTCCCCACCCCCGCGCCTCTCTGTCTGCCCATTGGACTGAAGCCATTCCAAGCATTCCCATGCATCACTTCTCCCAATGCTCTGACCTGTGGGTATAGCAGGAAATATTTGTCCTGTTTACATCCAGGTGAGGAGTCTCGAAAAAAACTGGGTCCAGATCCACAATGACATTTAGGTACCTGAGTCTGGGGGGTAGGTGCCTTCTCCCAGTTTTAGATGCCACTGAGATCCATAAAATCCATGCTTGGGTGCTGCCAAAACCTGTAGGCATCTAAACTCACTCACCCCCTAAACGTCTGTGGTAAAAGTTCCCTAGGCACTTAAGTTTCTGCCTCTGGGCCTGTGCACTGCTTCCTCACTCTTGGCATTCAGGTGCCTGTGTCCCAGTGTGATCCACAAACCAGGGGAAGATAAACGCTTGTTGGCCTAACTGACATGCTGGGCCTGATCTGGCAGGCGAGCTCAGAGGCTGCCTACTAGATCAGGTCCCGTTCGGACTCTGGCTGGAGGAGGAAGAGGAGGTGGTGGGACCCAGCTTTATGGCTTTTTAGCCCATTGGATGGAGACCTCACCTGAGAGGCTCCCTTGGCCTCTCCTGTGGAAGCTGTTCTGCTGTGGATAAATAACTACAGCCATTGGCGCAGGGGGACTGTACCCTGGGATTCCTTCTTCCAATCACTGGGCTATGGAGTCCTTCTCGCTCTCGGGCCCAGTGAGCGTTTTGCTATTTCGTGCAACCAGAGGCTGAGGAGCCCTCCCCCATTAGAATATCCCAAAGCTCGGCCATGAGAGCATGCTCCTGAGAGGTGAAAGACCTCTGCTCGGACCCTTTCTCCCCCTCCGGCAGAGGCAGGAATTGAACCTCTGTCTCCTCTATCCCAGCCGAGTGCTCTAACACTGAGCCGCGAGTTATAAGGTGAGGTAGGTGAGTAGCAGCAGCTGCTCCTTTGGCCCTTTTGTGTGGCGTGAGGCAGGCTCGATAGCAGAGACAGGCGCCTATCTGCAGCCTGGACTTAGGTGCCTGTCTCCATGAAAGGGGGAGGGTTTAATGCATACCCCTCTTGTTGAGATCTCCCAGGGGCTAGCTCCCTGCCAAGCACCTCTCTGTCTTAGGCACCTGCCTCTCCCCGTGCCTGGTACGGGGGAGCCTACATGTCTGTCTCAGGCTTTGTGGATCTCAATGTTGTGTTCCAGTGGCTTCTCAAGGTGTTGTGATGCCACACAATGCAATGCCCAAGTCCCTTTGTGGCTCTGGGCCTGGCTGTCATGAATGGTGGGACATGTAGGAGAGCTGGGAGGAGATGGACCTGGCTAGCCATTTGACCTGAGTACTAAAGGATTAATACTCCAGCCCTGTCTCATGACGGGCCTTGGTATCCTTTCTCTAGTTACACCTACAGCAGCCTAGCCATGGTGTCAGGCAGTTTGGCACCTTACAAACCCACTCCGTGCGCTTTGTTGCCCCAAAAATATTAGAGCTGGAGCCCAAACCAACCCTCTCGATCTGAACATCCCTGAAACTTGGGGTGCTTGAAATTCAGAGCCAAGTGCTGTGGTTACAGCATCTCTCTGTGCTAGGTGGGAATTGAATTCAGGTCTGGAAGAAATTCCCGATGCCTATAATGACCTAAACCACACAAGTATTTGGTGTGAATGGAGCTGGTGCTTGCAGGCCAGTGAGTTATGTAGACATGTCCCTTTCCCTCTCAGATGATCCTTACTAATGGCCTAAAGGGGGCAACGGCGAAGTTTTCATGTTCTGCTGGGTGTAATGGGCAGCCGGGAACACGAGGGGGCAGGCCAAGGACGGCTAGAAAACCCCTGTTGGCTGGGAAAATAAATTCTCTACAGCGTGGCTTGTTGGAAGTGGCAGCGCCTTGCTGAGCCGCCGAACGAAGAACGTGTGTGTTAATTGCACCTGGTGTGTTCGGGGAGAGAGAAATAAATCTTTTATTAGAATACAGGCAGTTGAGAAATATACAGCAAGAAAAATGAAAGCGGACTTTTGTGTTAGGTAGGAAAACTATTTGCATGGGCTTTCTGTTAGCGATCACCCCCTCTCCCCAGAACAGAAAGGATCAAACCCACAAGTGTTACCAAAAGGCAGCAACCAAATGCATGGCCGCTTAAAGGATAATACAATTTCACAGAGAGCTTTTGGCTCAGGCAGGCCGGAGAGAAGCATCAGTTAGCTCCACAGGATCATTCTCTTCTGGCAGCTGTGCAGGAGATCACGAACATACGCAAAAAAGTAAACTGCATCAAAGCCACTTGGCAACTGCACGACCAAATTCATAAATTTAATTTCTATTCCTCTTGTAAGGGAAGGGAGAAATCGGTCAATCCGCAAGGCTATCTGTCTCTCTCTCTCATCTGGCCACATCCTTTCATAAATCTTCTCCTGGAAGTCTGAATTGGTGATTACCAGGTCAAGATGTAATAATACTTAGTGCCTGTACAGAGCGTTACACAAATAAAGTGCTTCAGGAACAGTATCTGCCTCATTTTCATCACACCCCTGGGGTGGTTTTTAGCCCTACTTTATAGGGTGGAGGAAACAGAGTCAAGACCTGAGAGTTTTCTCAGATTCTGCTATAGAACCAGTGGGGATTCTAGTGCCAGGCCAATGGTGGCCTTTTAAGCACCATGTCATCTAGACCTGCTCTGAGTGGGGCTAAACAATCGGTAGGTTGGGGTAGAGTTGGTCTCCTCACTCCCAGTCCAGCGACCTCCCCTGGTAGTGCTAGGGGGCTGAGATCTATGTGAGCACTTCCACTGAGAAAGCCCTGCGTGTAAACACCGCCAGGGTTAAATAACTTCCCAATATTGCCTAGCAAGTCACTGACAGCTGGGATTGGATCCCAGGTCTCCTTATCCCATGTTCAATCCACTAGATCAAACTGCCTCTCCAGGGCTGCGCTTGCACTAGAGAAATAAATCTGGTGAAATGCAGTTGCTCCAAGTGCAACTAGTTTGCTGCGTCCACGCTAGCCGGCTGACTTCTGTTTGGCACCTTTACAATTTTGCCTCACGTTCTCATTAATGCTGTTGTGAACCATTGGAGATGCAGAGCAGCAGCGCTTGGTTTGTAATGAAAGAGGTGCTGGGGCTCAAGCAATTAGGTGCTTGGACTCATGCAATTTTTTTTTTTTTACTTTCATAACTGATGCGCCAAGCCTAGAGGTACTGGGGCGATGAACTGCCAAGCCTAGAGGTGCCTGGGCAGCCTTGCAAAGCCCCAGCACAAATTAAGCATTGCAGAGCAGTCTGGATATCTCTTCCATGACCCTCAGAAGCAGTGGATTCTGGGAGACCATTAAAGGCCACCGGTGCAGGACGGGATGACTTTCTGGACTGTTCTAATGCGGCCCATGCTGTCGACGCTGAAACAGCCCAGACTAACCCAGTGTTTAACCATGCTGAAAGCAATCCGATCCAAACGTTACATGGCATTTAGAGCACTTCTCTGTGTGGCTGTGATGTGTTTTACAGATGTGCTGGGAGGACATGCAGGGCTCTTAGGGAAATTGACCCCAGTTAGACCAACAGCAGGATTTGAATCTGGGACCTTCAACACTAAAATCATGAGCTTCTAACTCCCCTAGGCTCCTTCTGAAACTCCCACCCTTATTGGTTTAGCCGGCTGCTATAGATGACTCATTAACCTCTTATCTGGAGCAGCCACGAGAGGGGGACAAAGACCCAGACTGAGCCAGCCTGGCTTACATTAGCATGGCAAACTTCTCTGGAGTGGGTGAAGTTCAAGCAAGAGTTCCAGGTGTAACTGGATTGGACCCTGGTAGAGTAGCTGCATTCCATTTGCTACATGCCCTGGTCTTTTGGGGAATTGGTGGCCCTGCATAAAGCTGTTTGGCTCCACTTTCTCCAAACTGGGCACCAACCCAGCTTCTTCATAATCAGTCCAATGCGTAATCAGTGCAATCTTTTTGGGATTGTTTTGCAAAAAGATCTCTTCCGCCTTCTGGCCTCCCACCCCTCCCGACCCTGTTTTAAAGAAGCAACACTTTGGGGCAGCCATCTGTTTACTTTCTGGACTCAAGACTTGCTAAAATGAACTTCGATGAACGAAGCAACGCAGAGTAAAAGAACAGAGACTGGCAGGCTGCATGGTGAGTGGAAAATTTTTTTTTTGGGACTTTCTGGAGTTTGAAGCCCTGATGATGGATGTGTGTGCAATAGATGGTAATAGCTTTGTGAGTATCAAAACATAGAGCAAAAGAATAACACTCTGTCTAATAGACTGAGGAACGTATGCAGGGCAAAACCCATTCTGCTCACAAATAGATGGAAAGCAGCAGTGGTGAATGATGAATTGGCACGGGGCTCAGGTGGAGAGTTAGGTTTGTTTAATGTATTGGGAAAAATTGGTGTAACTAGGCGTAAAAAGAATAAACCTCCATTCTGAATAAGCAAGCCCCATATCTGCAATCAAAGTACTGTAATGCCTGAAAAAGATTTTTGGGCTAGAAAGTGTTTGCCCTGCTCTGCGAGAAGGTTTATCTTTGTAGCAGGTGATGTGAGTGGAGTTTAAAAATCACATCATTCTGACTACTATCTTGCTTTCTTTCTCCAGGTCAGTTCTGCTGACAATATTTAGAGTAACTAACACTAGAGAGTTACAAAATGGGAATTTTTTCCCCTCTGGAATTTTTTTTTTTTTGGCCATAGTGAGGGGGCATCCTTCTATAAAAAACTGGTTTGGTCAAAGAAGTATAATTCCCACAGCAAATTTGGAAACATGAAATTTTTTGTTTCGTTTTGACTTCAAATGTTTCATTTTGGTGTTTTAAACTGAAAAATGTTGATTTCTTGAATTTTTGAAGTTCCCCAGCTCCAGTTCATTTTTGTCCTCATGATCCCCTGGAAAAAAGGGGAGAAGATTTTTTTTTTAAAGTATGGATGAAAACTCACTTTCACAGCGTTTACTGTTTAATTAAAAATAGGTTCCCCCCCACTTCCTGTTTTCCAGATTTTCCTAGTTGGGGAGCCGTTGCAAGGTATCAAGTGTGAATTTCCACACTTCTGAAATGAAAAATTCTGATTTTTTTTCTCCCCAAATTTGATCAAAAATAAGCCCTCCCCCCCAGTTTTCAATTTAGATGAAATCCTATTTTCCCATGAAAATCTTCTTGATGGAAAATTTTCAGCCAACTCTAGTTATCAATAGAGATTAAAGGTGAGATTTTCAAAGTTGTTTAAGTGCTTGGGGAAAATCTCAGGCTGAATACTTTGAACCTGTAGCATATGAAGCTATGTACCTATCACAGCTTTGTTTTTTCTCTGCATTGCTCCTCTAGATTTCTACGTAACCTGCCTGCCTGTCATTTTATTGGGCAGAGTTGGTGCAGAACGCGACATAAGAGACATGCACACTGCTCTCTCGTGGAGGCTTAATTTGTGTTTGTTTCCTTCACATCCTACAGACAAAATATGTGGTTCCATTGTGCATGGAGCTCTGTACAGCAATCCTATGTGAAAGCTGCCTCGGGAAGTCCTGTGGGATGGCAGAAACTGGATTCTATTGGATACACCCAATTTATTTTAACAGATGTTACCTGCTCAGGGTTCCAGAATGACTGGGAGAAAATCCTTTCCCAACTCCTTCGGAAGTGATGATCACCTTAAATCGCTGGCTGTGTCGACGCTAGGAGTTCGTTAAAATCTCCCACTGTTACTACCGCTATTTCAGCTGCCCCAGTGCTCGCCCAGGTGGGCACCCCAGGCTGGACAGGGCTTCTAACTACAGTGTCATCTAGCCTGGTTCAGAGTAGGTCCGTGTGACATGGGGCTGGCAGCCATTGGGACTGTGTCCAGGCTTGCACTTCTGCTGGGGCAGCGGAACCAGGGACAGCAAGAGTGGGGAGTACCAGCGACTAACACTCTTGTGCAGATGTGGCTTGTGTGTGGGGACCAGAATTGCCCTGGCTAGCCCATCCCATGGATGCCGCACAATCCTAGCGGGAGAGTGACCTGTACTCTGAACCACATTCGGGGTATCTCCACTGAAGTCAGCTCTGTGTATTTAATCCAATGCTATTGGCAGCCAAGGAGGTGTCCAAATTTTCCTTCTTGACGGGTCATATTAAAGTTTCAAGTGGGTAGAGTTTGCACCATCTCATTCTCCGTATTACAGACTAATACTGCCTCTCCCCCTGACCTTGGGCTCTGCCAGAAGACATGCAATTGCAGTTACGGATTATTATTTGCCTCACAGGAACATGCAAGATTGGAGCTGCACTGCATTAAGCACTGTAAGAGATCATCCTTGCCCAAAACAGCTTACAATTGAAATAGACAAGATTGATGAAGGAAGGGAGGGAAAACAGAGAAAGGAAATGACTTGCCCAAGGTCCTTGGCAGACCTAGGAATAGAACCCAGGTCTCCACTGTTCTAGTCGAAGGTCCAATCCACTGGGTTCCAGTAAAGTGACTTCAATACAGTCATGCTACATATGCAGTTGGTAGGTATGGCACATCAATGGTACACTCTTGGTGCTTGCCTTCGGCCACATTGCTTCTGCTCCGCGTGAAGGAGAGAATCTAGTCAGCTGAAAAGTAGAACGATCCTGCTGATTTCCTGTGAGCTGTGGACACCTCTCAGAGGGAAATGGACCCATAATTGAGCTGGTAGGGAGACCTGAATGAATGGCCAATCAGACTAATCCTTCAGATGAATTCCTTAGAGAAGAGTTTCTCCGCCTTGAATCATAGGTGCTGGAACCATGGGTGCTGGGCAAGCTGCCACACCCCCTGGTTTGAAGTAGTAATAACAACCCAAATACAGGGTTTCCGTCTTCAGCACTCCCACTTTAAAAATTGTTCCAGCACCACTGCCTTGAATGCCCCCACTTCCCTCCATGCTTCCCTTAAGACAGGCTTGTAATTGGTGCAAAAGGACTGCATTGAGGGCTTGAAGCATCAGGAGCCAGAGACTCAAAATCCTGGCAGGGTTGTATTCATCCTTTAGCCTTGCAAGGTAGGTAGCTCCCCAGCTGGTGTAAATTAGCATAACTCGACTGAAGTCGATGCAGCTATGTTCTGGCCTTTGAACCCCACACAGTTTCCTAGTCTTTTGAGAACTTTAGAACCCAGGTTCCATGGGACCATTAAAGATGCCATTCTTTTCTATCCAGGTTCTTGTACTGCACCCATCACCTTGGTATCTGAGCATCTTCTGACAAAAAGTAAACAATGGCATTGGTCTCTCATGTGGTTCCTTCTCCATTCCTTTCCCAAGGGGTGGGTGGGGGGAGTCTCTCTCTTTCTCTCTCTCTCTCTCTTTGTTTTATACGGACTTTTCCGAGGGAAGGTCAGGTCAGAGGCATGAACCTGTCCTTTGGAAGGGACCTGAGAAAGCTGTGCCCCCTTCACCAGTGAGCTTCATCTTTGCAACGAATAATATTGTGTCAAAGGAGCGGAGCAAAAGATCGCACTCTTGCCTCTCCTGGAGTGAGAGGTGATCTCTTTGGCAGAGGCCTGGCATTGGTCATTGTTGGAAGATAGGATACGGGACTAGATGGACCTTTGGGCTGACCCAGTATAGCTGTTCTTGAGAGACGGTGGGGCTATACCAACAAAAGCAGTGACCAGGAGGACTGAACAGGACACTGTTCTGTGCGGAGTCATTGTAGCGAGCAGATGTTGGGCTGGGTTTGGGTCTGTGTTTGATCCCCAAGATGTACGGAATGGGTCTGTCTGTGAATGTTTCCCCACACCTTGGATCACCCAATGTAAGCGTCGCCCACACTAATGTGCTGTGACTTTTTCTACCCGGGCAGGCTGCCTGCTTTTAACAAGGCCTCAATCAGGTCCTCTGTGGGGGCTGAACCCAGGACCACTGGATCCTAAAAGCACGAGCCTCTCCTACTTAAAGCAAATCCTTTTATTTAAAGAGAAGTGGAGACTTTCTTCCCCTCCCCCTTCTAACATAGCTTGAAGCCATTCAGTGAGCGCAAACTTGGAGCGCGGCACGGTCAGTGTCTGCAAAATGCTCCTCCTGTCCGACCCCAGCCACCAGTCCCTGATAGGACAAGAATGTTAGCTTGTTTTCCCATCTGATTCATCCAAAACTAGGGGGACCATGCCTGGATCCTGGGCCACGTACCAGCTAATTTATAGTGTCTAACACGTATCGCTTTGGACAGGAGTCTGATGGCTCTGGTCCAAGAAGAGCACATGGATAATATTTCCTCCAGAGCGAAGAGTGAGCTGGCTGAGTGGCTGCAGCTCCTTCAGACATAGCCCAGCCTGCGGGCTGTGGAGAGTCAAACCCCTAAGCATAGCAGTTTCTTATTCGCGCGTGATTTTAGGTCTTGGGAGCCCCAAGTTCAATTCCTTGCTCTACCTCAGACATCCTCTGTGACCCTGGGCCCGTCACTTAATCTCTTTGTCCCTCATAGTCCCCCAGTGTAAAATGGGGATAAGAGCACTGCCCTCCCTCATAGGGTTGTTGGGAGGTGATTGGGTATTACAGTAATGGGGGGCCATATAAGCACCTGGGGTAGTGAAGCTTTCAGAGACAGAATCCAGGGAATTTCAGTTGTGATGGAACCAAACAGGAACACGGAACTTTGTCCCCTTGCTCTTCAGCAAGCTCTGGGCCTGTTCTGATTTGTAAATGGATCTGCACCCTGCAGTCTTGGCCCATCTCTGCTTTCTGTGTGTTGGGTTATAACAGGGGATGGGGGTGGGTTATTTTCTCCCACTGTAAATGTTGCTTCCTTCCATTTCCCTGCCAAAAGGATAATGGGACGTCTACCAGCATGGGAGCAGTGAGGTGTATAATAACTCCCAATGAGGGAAGTTAATGTTGCGGACCGAGGGTCCCAATCCAGCAATCCCTTCCTACTCTGGAGTTTTCAAGCATGTGCTAAGACCCACGGGCTTCAGTGGGTATGTCTACCCTGAACACATAGCCTGGGCTCTGACTCGGGTTTGAGCCCAAGCCCCACTTCCATCCACATGCAAATCAGACTTGACTTGGATCAGCAAGCACTCAGGACCCTGGTAGGGGGGTGGGTCAGAGCCCGAGTCCTACTGTGATTCTGGTCCAAGCCCTGTCACTTTAGTGTGGACCCGAGTCAGAAGGGCTGCGTAGTACAATATGGAGTGGGTTAGCATGGCTGTGAGACACAGGTTTACAGTGCAGCGTGGACGTTCAAATGCAGGCTTGGAAACACCGAGTCCACAAGCCTGGGTCCCACAGACCCGGCCTTAGTGTGCAGTGCTGACAAAACGCAATGGGACTTAAGGACCAGCTTAAAGTTAAGCACATTCTTAAGCGCTTTGCTGAATTGGGGTGGACTTAGTCATGCTGAAATGTTCTGCTGGAGCCTTGCTGCTGTGGGACCTTGGCTAAGGTGACTTGTCCCAGCTGCGCTGCGGGCATGAGGAAGGATTGTTAATGAGGCCCTAGGGAGAGAAAGTGGCCTCGTGAATAGGGCAATGACCTTGAAGTCAGGAGACCTGGCTCCTATTCCTGCCTGTGTGACTGCGGGGAAGTGGCTTCCCCTTTCATCCTTTGTTTGTCTTGTTTGGCTTTGTCCACACTAGCACTTTTGTCGGCAAAACTTACGTTGGTCAGGGGTGTGAAAAACACGCCCCGCAACTGACCTAAGTTTCACCGACAGACGCGCCAGTAAGGACAGTGCTATGTGGACGGGAGATACTCTCCTGCCGGCGCAGCTACCGACGCTCATTGGGGGTGATTTAATTGTGCCGGTGGGAGAGCTCTCAACGGGTAGTGATCAATGGCTCCATGTCTAGTTGGCAGCCGGTATCAAGTGGAGTGCCCCAGGGGTCAGTCCTGGGGCCGGTTTTGTTCAATATCTTCATAAATGATCTGGAGGATGGTGTGGATTGCACTCTCAGCAAATTTGCGGATGATACTAACTGGGAGGAGTGGTAGATACGCTGGAGGGCAGGGATAGGATACAGAGGGACCTAGACAAATTGGAGGATTGGGCCAAAAGAAATCTGAAGAGGTTCAATAAGGATAAGTGCAGGGTCCTGCACTTAGGACGGAAGAACCCAATGCACAGCTACAGACTAGGGACCGAATGGCTAGGCAGCAGTTCTGCGGAAAAGGACCTAGGGGTGACAGAGGATGAGAAGCTGGATATGAGTCAACAGTACGCCCTTGTTGCCAAGAAGGCCAATGGCATTTTGGGATGTATAACTAGGGGCATAGTGAGCAGATCGAGGGACGTGATTGTCCCCCTCTATTCGACATTGGTGAGGCCTCATCTGGAGTACTGTGTCCAGTTTTGGGCCCCACACTACAAGAAGAATGTGGATAAATTGGAGAGAGTCCAGCAAAGGGCAACAAAAATGATTAGGGGTCTGGAACACATGAGTTATGAGGAGAAGCTGAGGGAACTGGGATTGTTTAGTCTGCAGAAGAGAAGAATGAGGGGGGATTTGATAGCTGCTTTCAACTACCTGAGAGGTAGTGCCAGAGAGGATGGTTCTAGACTATTCTCAGTGGTAGAAGAGGACAGGACAAGGAGTAATGGTCTCAAGTTGCAGTGGGGGAGGTTTAGGTTGGATATTAGGAAAGCCTTTTTCACTAGGAGGGTGGTGAAACACTGGAATGCGTTGCCTAGGGAGGTGGTGGAATCTCCTTCCTTAGAAGTTTTTAAGGTCAGGCTTGACAAAGCCCTGGCTGGGATGATTTAATTGGGTATGGGTCCTGCTTTTGAGCAGGGGGTTGGACTAGATGACCTCCTGAGGTCTCTTCCAACCCTGATATTCTATGATTCTATGATTCTTACAGCGGTGCAGCTGCAGTGGTACGGTCCATAGTGTAGACCTAGCTTTAGACTGTAAACTCTTCAGGGTATGGACTCTGTCTTACTATGTGTTTGTCCAGCACCTGGCACCAGGTGGTGTAAATCCTGATCAAATCCTGTAAGTGCTACTGCAATATAAATTACCAATAGGCAGTGGGTTAGTGCCCCGTTGGAAACCTGGGTTCATCTCCTACAGGGGGCTCGCCCATTGGCAGGAACAGCACCTGCCTTCTTGGGTAAGTACCCGGTCTCTCTGCTGAACATTCTCCACCCGGCAAACGAATGCTACAGGACTCGGCAGAGTTCCTCTCTCATCCAGAAAGAAAATACAAGGATCCAGCGTGGAGTGCTGGGGAAGTGATTAAACTCCCGTGGTGCCAGTCAACAGCAGTGCGGAATCTATTTCTCTTCCACCTTTTTGCTGCTGGAAACTGATGCCTTTAACCAGCTGCGAGGCCAACCCAGGCCACTGCTGTCAAGAGCAAAAGAATGCGTGGCCCAATCAAAGGCTTTAGTTAAGTCAATAAACGCTCCGAGCTGCAGAGCTCTTCACTCTGCCTTGATTAGCATTGTGTGGACAGGGCGCTGGGGTATGGAATGAGAGCCAGACTGGGGAGGTGGGATGGGGGAAGGAAGGAGCAGCGATGTGTTTGAATTAACAATACCATCCACCTGTTTAGGCTCCAGACCATTACCGAGAGGTGACCATGGAGCTGTAGACACGGAGGAGGATGCATGCAGTTGTTCAATTGCTCCTGCTTGGAATGGCTGGGTGGTTGTTCACTAGAGGTGGGATCCAATTAAACCCCAGCCTGCAGCACAGGGAAAATTCAGATCCAGATCTTTGTGGCATGGGCCCAGGTCTAAGAGCCAGTTTACACACACAGATTGCTCCAGTTTAACTACAGTTGGTTTTAAAGCCAGTTCTGGAATTAAGCTATCGGTGTAAACTGGATGTGTCAACACAGGGGTTTGCACCAGTGTAATGAAATCTATTTAAGAACCAATTTTAGTTCAACCAATGCAAGGTTTGTGTGTAGACAGGGCCTAAGGTTTCAAATGGCAGAACCTAGCCAGCTGGCAGAAGCCTACTTTAAACCTGTGTGTTTAAGAAAGGCAGCTAAATGGGGGTGGGACGTGACTCAGCATCCCTTGAATTCTAATTGGCTCTCCGATCGACTCGTGATTTCTAGGCAAGTCCCCTAACCCAGTGGTTCTCAACCTTTCCAGACTACTGTACCCCTTTCAGGAGTCTGATTTGTCTTGTGTATCCCCAAGTTTCACCTCAGTTTAAAAACTACCTGCTTACAAAATCGGACATAAAAATTAAAAAGTGTCACAGCACACTGTTACTGACAAATTGATGACTTTTGCATTTTAACATAAACTTATAAAATCAATCAATTGGAATATAAATATTGTACTTATATTTCAGTGTATAATGTATAGAGCAGTAATAACAAGTCATTGTATGAAATTTTAGTTTGTACTGACTTCACTAGTGCTTTTTATGAAGCCTGTTGTAAAACTAGGCCAATCTCTGGATGAGTTGATGTACCCCGTGGAAGACCTCTGTGTACCTGCAGGGGTATGCATACCCCTGGCTGAGAACCACTGCCCTAACCTACAGCTCTTTACAATGCTCAGGATCTGGTTTCCAATATCTAAAGCAGAACTGATAATAATTCACAGGGTAAAGTCAGGATTAATTAGCTATTGGACCAAACTAATCACTCATTTGCAACTGTGTGGCTCTGCTGAAGTCAATGGAGTGCAATGGAGTCTATGGAGTGCCTGCTGAATGCAGGCAGGGGATGTGAGCCAAGGTTTGCAGAGCACTTTGAAAATGTTTTTAAATGCTCTGTATAGTACAACTTGCATTAGATAGACCTTCATTATCCCAAACTGGAGCAGGCTTCTCAAATGCCTCTTCATTACACTGCATGTTCCCTTAAGGCTTGTCACAGGGGGACATCCAGGAAAATTAATCCGGATTATCTAAAGGCGTGAATTTGAAGTGGCGTAGTTAAACCGTAGAGGCTGCTGCTCAGAATTAAAGTGGTCTTAGTTCAGTTTAGCCTAATTCACTTTGCAATTCTAAATGAGGGTGTTCACACAGGGGTTTAATGTAGTTTAATTAATTCACTTCAAATTCACACCTTCAATTAATTGGAATTAACTTTCCTGGAGATCACTGTGTAGACAAGCCGCAGTACATAACCTCTCAGCTTTCTGGAGCTCTTTGACTATTTCCAGCTAGGGAACATACAGAAATGCTCCCTTTCTGATGGGCGAGTAGAATAGAGGAGCCCGGAAGATCTGGATTCAAAGCCTGTTTCTGAGTTTGTTCCTTGTCCCCAGTTCTCTTGCTTCCTGCCAGAAAACCACCCGCTAACTGGCCAGGACTGGCATTTCTCTTTAGGATACGCCCTGGCTGGTCTGTGGAATGCAGGACTGGCCTAGTAGAGGGGCTGCAGGTCAGGACTGGGGTGCATTAGCTGTGCTGCGTGGAGGTGCAGAGCTGGAACAGCAGACAGTGCTGGAGGTCTGGACAGTGGCAGGGCTGTGTGTCTGCCTGGCTTTGGCCAGGCCTGTCAGCCCCTCACGTTCACAGGCACTAAATTCACTCCCACAGCGTGTTTATCTATTTTTTTTTCTTCCTTCATAAAAACAACCCAACCCAACTGTCTCCTCCTCGCCATCTCCCCTTGCCAGTGTGAGGAAGTGAGGAGACAGGCTCCCCCATAAACAATGACCATGTGTCTGACTTCAAGGGCTGATGTCATGCCCCAGCCATTCTGTTTGGCTTGCTTTAATTGGGTTCCCTTCTGTCCTGTCCTGTGCTAATTAGCAAGGATAATGGATCAGCTTGGAACAGCGGTGGCTTTCCTCTCTGAGCGGCTTTCAGATTGTTACTCCTTCTGCGTGCATACCAGCTAGGGAATAAAACGTAGTAATTGAATAGACTTTGATTCAATTGCTTGTGCACTTCACGCTTCCCCTAATCAGCAGCAGAGCTGCTTGTCCTACTTTCTGGTTTGCGCTTATCTCTTGAAGCAACCTAATACTTGTTAGGCTTCCCTCCCGGGGTGTGTGATTGTCCTTCGCCTTTACCCACAAGCAGGTGAGACAAGAGGGAGACCGGGAAGTTGGAAAAGTCACACTAGAAGTACCGTGAATGTAGCTTCTTATGTGCAATTTACCTACAGAACTTTCCACATCCCTTCACCCACAGAACTGACCATGAAAAGACTGTAACGGGCCCGATCCCAAACCCAGGACAGCCAATGGGAGTTTTTCCATTGACTTCACTGGGCTTTGGATCAGGCCCTAAAAGAAGAGCTATGGAGGACAGGTTTTTTTAAGAAGTGGTTGTCCTTATGTGATGGTGATAGGTTCTGTGTGGACTGTGTAGAAATAATGCTGAGCTGCATCATAATGCTGTTTATGCGGACACAAATCAACAGGAAGGGGTGTTTTGGGATGGAATCTGGGATGAATTCCCCATGCACCCTCCCCCACACACCTACTCCCAGCCCTCCTCCGTCATAATCAATAGACACAGCAGAGGTGGTTGAAAATGGGAGAGCAGGGGGAAGAGAATTCATGTTTTCACGCTGAAAAGTCCTCCCTAGAGCTTTTTTTCTTAAGGGGTATTTTTGGCCTGGAAAATGAAAATTTTCACATAAAAATGATGGGATGGTCAAAAAATGTTTTTCGACAACAACAAAAAAGAAGAACTGTCAAGTTAAAAAAATATTTTTGGTGGTTGGAAAAAAAAAATCATTTTATTTTAACTTTCGCTCCTCCCTCCCCCTTTTTCCTAGGTGGAGAAAACAAAAGTAACCAATGAAGAGGGGTTATTTTCTCTTTTCCCCACCAAAGTGATTTCCTCCCCCCCCCCGCAAATGTTGAACCTTTTTGAAAAACTTTTCATCAAAGTATATGTCCCTGCGACCTGCTCCAGGCTTTGTTTGGTGGGGTTGGAAAGGCTGGCAGCATCAGCGGGGCTCATACTTGATGGTGGTTATAATTTTCTCTTTTTACATTGTCCACGTTTACTGATGGTGCCGTGAGAAAGCAGGGCCGATTCTCAAACAAAGAACTTTGCAAACTCCTGGGCAGTGTGTTGCTGGGATGGGGGCCTGCACAAGGTGGGAAGGGCTTTCAGTACATGATGGCAGAGCTGGAAAGGAGGGGGTGTTTATCTGAAGAGGCAGTGTGGCCTAGTGGATAGTCCCTTGGGCTGGAAAGCAGGAGTCTTGTGTTCTAGTCTCAGCTATGAGTTGGTTTGTGACCTAGCATAAGTCAGGGCTCCTCTCTCTGCTTTATTTGAATAAAAGGACTACTGGAACCGATCTTCCTTGAGGAAGTTTTGAGATCCTTGCTGGATGTACCTGTCTGAAGTGCCAAGTATCACTTTGTTACAGCCCTGCCCTCTTCCCCAGGAGCCAATTTCAACACTGCAAGCATTGCATCTTGATCATGGCGATACTGCGCACCACTTCTCTTTTAACACTATCCAGCAGCGCATTTGATGTGTAATCCAACCAGAGCCAAAGTGGTCGATGCAGGGTGAGGGGCACTATCAGTGGGTGAGGGGAGAAGAGGCAGCATGCAGAGCCCTGACTGATCAGATAGCTAATGGCACCTGGTAATGCTGATGGATGACATGGGGGAGCCAGAGCAGTCACCTGGGATGCAGTGAGCATACGGCCATCCATCGCTCGGTGTGCTACATACTGTATTTGTCTCATGCACGGTCTCTCTCTCTCTCTTTTTTTTAATCTTTCCTTAAAGCAAGGGAAGCTCTGGGCATCTTAGTGTATGCAAACACCCTCTGTGGGGTAAAGCCTGTCTTTCCCCCCACATTCTATCCCTGGGCGAAACCCTCCCAATTGGGACAGACAGCATGGTGTAGTAGCTAGAACACTGGGCTGGGAGACAGGAGAAGCAGACTCCGCTGTGTGACTTTGGGCAAGATGTAGCACTGCTCTGTGCCTCAGTTTCCCCATGTGTCACGTCGGGGTGAGGCTGTCTCACTGTGCAGGAATATTGTGAAACTGACCCCAGTAACGTTCGCACGCTGCTGTGTGATCCTCAGATCTCCGACAGAAGCACAGAGTACTGGAGCCAGCTCCCCTGCGTCCGGGCAGCACTGCACTGGGCGCTTTCCTGTAAAAGGGGGCACCCGCTGACTACGCTTTGCATCCAAAAAAGCTTAAAAGCATGAAAAAAAAAATCCAGGGTAGGGAGCTGCAAAGGCCCCAAGAGTAGCTGCTTTTCCATATTGCACGAGCAGCACATGTTGTTTTGATTATCTGCTCCTCCTGGCCAGCCGGCCTCTGTCTGGAGATTGGGAGCTGAACACTGGAGCCAGTGGAAAACTAGCGAGCAATTTGGGAAAACCTTGGATGGTCCCTGAAACCGTTCGGGCCTGCTCCAGCCCAGCCATGTGCACTCACGGCAGGGAGGGGACTGGGTCACTTATGGTCACTGTCTTTCACAATATGTTCTGTATAGTAGGGGGAGAAACTGGGATGGCAGTAAAGCAGAAAGCATAGCCAGTGCCTGGGAGAGGGGTCCTGGCCCTAGTTCTGCGGAATGAGAAGTATTTCTCACTGGAGTATCTGCAGCAATGTAGCAGGCAAAAAAGAGTCCAGGGTGTCCTCTTCCTGTTTTCTCCCCTCCATTCCCATATGGTGCACTGCTCCCTCATGTGTGTGTTTCCTGCGGCAGCAAGCCCCAAAGTGACATATTCCAGTGTCTTAGGCTTCTGTGTAGGGGGAGGTAGCAGTTCATGTGTGCATGGGAGGTCAGGGACTTGTCTTTGGACTGGAGAAGAAGTGAAAAGCAAGTTCAGAGGAAGAATAATAATAGCAAATTAGAAAAGCAATAATGGATTTTTACCAGGAAACTTTAATTCAACCATGCGAGCATGCTGGAGGAACACGTTCCAGTGCTGAGCCGTTTATAGAAATTCCACCCCGGCAGGCTACAGAGTGACAACGCACACTGCCAATGAAAAACAAGAGATGCATGAGAGCATCAGAACAACTCTCGTTGGCCAGTCTTGGGGATGGGACTCATTGAACTAGTAACTTCCGGGAACTGAGAAATGCTCTTACATGAGCTGTTTGTGCGCATGCGGGGATGGCGGGCTGAGACAGGATGAATGAACTGGAAATGTAGAGGGGCGGTGGCCTTGTGAAGAGCTGAGAAGAGTTAGCCTGGTGTTGGTGGAAGGAGAGGAATGTACCAGGGTACAAAAGTCAGATTTAGGTAGATGGGCCAACATGGTCAACTTGTCCTCCTCAGTCACATTTCAGGACAGGAGGATATGTCAAGGCAGCTCCCAGTTGCCTCTGGGAGTGTCTACAAGTTCTTGCGGATCTTACCTCCCAGCCTATCCCGACCTGAGGATCCTAGCAGGACAAGAAACAGGGCCTGATTCACCTTGGCTCTGCACCTTGGGTGGAAATTCACAGCAGTGTAAAGTGGGGCTGAAATGCTACCAAATCGGCACGGCACCATTTTGCACAGGTGGAAGTGAAAGCAGGAGGTGTAAGGTGCTGGACAATCGGGGCTATGGATTCTAATCTAGCTGCAGCGCGCTCAGCACACTGGTAGCACCAGGGTCTGTCTTGCCCCGAGAGTTGTTACCCTTGTGGAATGTGGTTCCTGAGACTGAAAGAGTTGGCAACTCTCCTCCTTTGGGTCACACAGTCACCATTTTCTGGCTGAAGGGGCTTGTTATGATAATCTGGTCTGACCTCCCGCATAACACGGGCCTGAGAATTTCATCCAGGGCTTCCAAACATCAAGCTCATAACTTGTGGTTGAGCTGGAGTCTATCTCTTAGAAAGGCATCCGGTCTTGATTTAAAGACACCAAGTAAGGGAGAATCCACCGTCTCCCTTGGTCAGTTGTTCCAATGGTTAATTACCCTCACCATATTTCTAGTCCGAATTTGTCTAGCTTCAGCTTATGGCCAGTGGATCTCACTTTCTTTGTCTGCTAGACTGAAGAGCGCTCTGATCTCAGAAATCATCTCCCTATGCAGGTACTTCTAGACCGTGATCAGGTTCTATCTTAGCCTTCTCTTTCTGTTTAGCCAGATTGAGCTCTTGTAGTGCTCACTGCAAGGCAGGCTCCTGCTTTCAGTTACAACTGCTCTTGCTGGCAGACGGGCAGGCATCTGGACATTTCAAGAAGAGTCTGCAGGAGAGACTACAAGGAGTGATAGGGGGAAGTGGCCTGTGTGGTACATGGAATTCCTCTTCTCCCCACTCATTTCTCCTTTCCTCTGATTTTTTTTTCTTCCTTCTCTCCTTCCTGTGCAGAGCTGTGATGAGCCTGACCCGGAACTCCTCGTCCCAGCATGGCGACACACCACATCACAGTACTGTTGTGAAGATGCTCTGTCGCTGTTGCGTTAGGGTGCAACGTGCAGGGCGATGTTGATCCATTGTCTGAGATTATACCTGCTAGCACCCTGTACCCTGCCCAGGGTCAACACTGCCAACATTCCATGTCACGTCTCCCTGCCGGTTAGGGTGTGTCTACACCAGCGGTTCTCAACCTGTGGCCCAATCAGCACACAGCTGCGGCCCACGTGACATCCTCAGGGCCCTACGGGTAGTATTGGATGTGGCCCACAATGGTAAACAGGTTGAGAACCACTGGTCTACACTGCATTCAAAGGATTGGTTTGATCTTGCTAGCTTGAATAACAGTAGTAGCGAAGCTGCGGCAGCAGGGGCTAGCAGCTTGAGTGCATACCCAGGCTTCCAGGCAGGCTTGTGCTGCTTTGGCTTCACTGATATTGTTATATGAGCTAGCTAGACCAAAGCTAGCTTGGGTATTTCTACGTGTGCTGCAGATGCACCTTTGATTGCGGTGTAGACATAACCTTAGCCATTAGTCTTTTACCATTCACTCACAATGACATGCAACATTTTAGTGACTGTCATTGCCTATTAAGACCTAGAGCAGGGATGTCATCATTAAGTTTCAGAGTTAACGGGTCGCCAAGAGTAGCAGAGCAGGGGAGCTGTTCCCTCTCTGAGCCATTGTTTCAGTCTGTCTGCAGACTCAGGAAGATGGCGCTTGCATCCATTTAAACTCAGCTCATATTTGAAAAGTTATCTTTGCAACCACAGAGGCTAAGAATTTACTTAAAAATAAAATGAAAGCTTAGATTCTGCAGAATCCTAATATGCCACAGAGGCCACGTAAAGGCATCAAATGGGGGTTTGAGCCCTCAAGCTGCTCTAGAGGTATAAAGATTAATTTAAACAATACTTTTGTATTTTTCTAAAGCGAGCTCAATTCAACTACACAAACAGCTCTGAATAGACCTTAAGCAACAGTCTATTATGACTCCATAATCTATGTTTTCATTCCTTGCCACCTGCCTTTGAACATATGCAGCTTGTCAGCTGGTTTAGTGATTTTGAAATGAAGCTGTTTTTCTTTTTGCGGGGAGTGCTGGGTTTCGTTTTTCCTTAGGACAAAAATCTTCCCCCAAATTCCTGAGAACTCTGCTGTCTCGTTCTCCCTTTACTATGTGTATTTTTTCCAATTAATATGATTTAAACACATACACATACACACAAAACATATCATTTCCTTGATTTAATATCAGCCACTTATGGCTCTCAGGCTGTTAACTTCATCACCATTTCTTCCAAGAAAGACCTTAGTAAAATAAACTAACATCCCAGCATACCAGAGCGAAACTCAGACAATAGAACAGACCATTATAACTCTTCCATGACATTAAAAATGTGACCAATAACGTATTCAACCAAAGATGTCCATTAGCCCAAGCCCTTAGCAACGTTACCTTATCCCTGTGTGTGGAAAAAGCTAAAGCCCCTGTCACACATGTCCTCTAAAATATCTAACCACTTGTTGTACATCTGCTGATGGATACCAACTGGAAAGGAGATTAGCACTCAGACTCTTGCGCTGGGCTGTCTGCCCTTCCTAATGAGGAACAGATTGAAACGCTTGTCTGTTTTAAAGTGTGATGCTGTACCTCGAGCACCGAACAGAGCAAATAGCAAAACCCAGAAGGTTGGGCAGGCGCGGAATGGATTGTTTGGATGCCAGGGCACATGCCAGTGTTATTAAACAATAGCTGACAGCCAGGCAGTGTTGCTGTCTGGCTTCCAGGACTAACAGGCAGGTGGGCATCTGCATGTGGCTTGTGTGGTACTGGGGCTATCAGGCTTCTTGAGTTTGGGCTTTGACCCTACAGGTTCTTAGAGGGTGTCCAGTAGGAAGTGCAAGCAAGGTGTAGCCCTCCACTTTTCTCGGAGGATAAAGAAAGGGCAGGGCATGAGCAGAGAATGGGTGTGTCTGTGGAGACATGGGTTTTGGCACCATGCTCACGAGGCACTTTGCTGCACACTCCTCCTCTGAACCCCCACTCCTGCTCCTGCAAAGGAGTAACCCGGAGCACGGCTCTCACTCCTGCAGGGTCAGGTTGTCCTGTTTACCTTGCAGCATTCGGTGTCTGTGCGAGGCAGAATAAAAACATCCTTCGGGGACGTCTGTGCTGCAAGGGAAGGTGTGTTTGTACACGGTTAGCCACACTGGTGATAGCTTTCATCTGCCTAACTCGGGTAACAATAACGGTGCAGACCTGGCGGTGTGGGCTTCAGCCCAGGCTAGCAACCTGAGTATGTCTCCAGGCTCCCCAGCAGGTTGAATGCGTGCGGCTAGTCCATGCTGCCATGTGTCCTGTTGTTCCCCTTGCTAGATTACCCTGCCTACCAGTGCTACATTCACACCTTCACTGGCAGTGTAGACATACCCTTAGCCTGAGCTCTTCTTCTGAAAGTTAGCCCGGCTTCACCTTGAATTCCTGAAGCTGAGCAGTGGCTGACCCTGCTGAACCGCCCCCATCAGAAATCACAAGCAAAAATCAATCTGGGGGTGTGTTTTTCTTTTGAATCATTGTTTGTAACCCTTTCCCTCTTTTTTTTTTTTTTCCCCGTTGTGATCTAAAATGTTTCTTGGGAGCTTTCCCTGTGTGCTGGGGACCTGTGCCTGTTTCGTGTAGAGCGGGGTTTAGTAAAGACCTGTAGTGGCTATAAAGGAAGAAAAACATTTCCCTCTCCTAATGCAAAGGCAGATGGATCTCCGTGCAGAGCCCTCAGCAAGGTCAGTGGAACCAGCCCAGACTATGCAGTAGAAATCTGGTTTTCAGTGAAAATATTTTTTCCCTCCAGTATCTTCCTGCTGGTTGGGGAAAGTGTCATGGGCATGAGTAATCTGCACCTCACACCTGCATTTATCTGGGAATGCCCCAGTGGCTACTGGAGTGTCCCACTCATTGGGTGCCTATGATATAGTGGTATCAGCTTTCATGTTTTTGGGTAGGGTGACCAGACAGCAAGTGTAAAAAATCGGGATAGGGGTGGGGGGATAATAGGTGCCTATATAAGAAAAAGCCCCCAAAAATCGGGACTGTCCCTATAAAATCAGGACATCTGGTCACCCTATTTTCGGGTGTGAACTTGTCACCAACTGCCTGGGGCTAGGAAGAAATTTCCATGATGGGCAGTTTATGGCATAATCACGCAGTTTGGAAGTTTGACATATTCCCAGTGCTTGCCACCGATCGAGACAAGATACTGGACTATATGAAGCATTGGTCTGAGCCAATATGGCAAGTCCTATAAACCAGAGTTGTTAATTTTTTATCTGTGTTACTGTAGTGCCCAGAGGCCCCCAACCAAGATCAGAGCTCCATTACACCAGGCGCTGTTCGTACATGTGGTGAGAGACAGTCCCAGCTCCAAACACAGAGGAAGTGACTTCTCTGAGTGTGGCAGAACCAAAACCAGACCCCATTGTGGGGTAAAGCCTCCCGAATCCTGGTCCAGCTGCCACACTCGCACTGAATGGGAAAGACTGTCTTCTGCAGTGGGCCTTCGCTTCAAGTGGAAATGCTAACAATGAAACAATAGCTGACGGGATACTCTTTAACTGCCTCTTTTACTCCTCCCTTCACCCCGCCTCCTGCCGCAACCCAGGCATGGTGAACCCAAGGAAACTGTCAAAACACCTCGGAGAGTCATTGAATATGATCTGATTTTATCTTTCTGTGATGCCACTGTGTTACATGTATCAAGACAGGTTTCAGAGTAGCAGCCGTGTTAGTCTGCATTCGCAAAGAGAAAAGGAGTACTAGTGGCTCCTTAGAGACTAACCAATTTATTTGCATCGAATGCATCCGATGAAGTGAGCTGTAGCTCACGAAAGCTTATGCTCAAATAAATTGGTTAGTCTCTAAGGTGCCACTAGTACTCCTTTTCTTTTTATGTATCAAGACGTGGCACTTCTTTTCCTACGGGACCATGTGCTAGGTACTTGTTGGTGTTGGCTTCTCCGTGGGAGTACGACGGGGCCCGGTGAGCCCCGGTTGAACTGGTGGAGGTTTTTGCCATGCAGGCACCTGGTAAAGCATTGTGGGGTTAAGCCCGGAGGCTCCACTGATGTGCTGTTTTCCAGCAGCAGCGGTCCCGGCCTGAAGCCTCTCACGCTTTCCAGGGCTGGGCAGGACACACATGACATTCGACGTCGAAGACCTTGTGCGGAATCATTGAACGCTGCCGTGGCTTGGGGGAATGAAGCATAAAGCCCAATGCCAAGCCCACCAGGAACGGTGGAGACCAAGGTGCGAATCCTCCCGTTTCTGTAGCAGGCCTCGGAACAGAGCGGGGCAATAAGCCCCGTCGGCAACAACCTGGCAGGCGTTTTTCCACACACGCTGCTGGTTGCGGTGGAAGCGATGCGAGTTCTGTCAGCAAAGCCTTGGAGCAGCAAAGCACACGTTCCCCCTCTCCAGCTCAGGCAGCAGTCCTGGGACCCATAGACCATATGTGGATTCATCGTTTATTATATTACAGGCTCCTTAAGTGCTTTGTCTCTTGGCAAGATCCCAGGCCAGGAATGTTAACATTTTTCTGTGGCTAATTCCTGAGGGCCCTGGGTCAGTCCAACGCTGGCCTTCTCCCTCCTCTCCACCATTGGCTCTTATTTTATTTTATGTTTCTTTTCATCGGTGGTTGAATTGAAAATTAAGATGTGCTGGGCCCTAATCCCAAATAAAAATGCCAATACTTTCCCTCTGGGGCCCTTTATTTAACTTCCTAGGCAGACTGTGTACATTACAGCCGTGCGTGTGTTATATACACACACAGTGGAAGGGGCTGTGTGCCTCAGCTCTGACCTGCCTTTAATGCTGGCTCTGAGGAGCCTGCAGAAGGAGCTTGGTTTTATTTTCTGGATGGGAGTGGGGAGGGTAGGGCAGGGGCATTTGTTCCAGGCTCAAAAGAGCCTGTTTCCAGCCCTGAGATGGGAGACTGGGTGAACTAAAATAACAGTCCCTAGCCCTCAGGCTTTTCATCTGGAGATCTCAAAGTGCTTTACAAAGATGGCTGGTATCATTTTCCCATTGTACAGATGGGGAAACTGAGGCACGGAGCGGTGAAGTGAGTTGCCCAGGGTCACCCAGCCCTGGGAAGGGAACCCAGGTCTCCCGAGTCCCAAGGAAGTGCTCCAGTCACTGTCCCAAGATGCAGTATTATTCCCATGACTGCCCAGAAACTGACTCCCACATCAAGCACAGAATAATCCACAGAGACCTGCCAAAAGATTTGGTGGCACCTCTGAAGCTGCAGGCTGGGAAGGAGAGTGCTCAGTGAAGCAGAGATAATTAGTTCATGTTGCTGTTCTGTGCTGACTGATGCTATCTGGGTCTCCCCTGCCTGCCCCGACCAAGCACTAAGACACTGGGGACGTGGGCTGGGTTTTGTGGCGTGGATGGTCTTGTCTTGGAGGTGCTGCCCTGGAGGGCTCTGGGCCAAAGTGGATTGATGCAGTCACTGCTGACCGGAATGGGGAAAGGCTGCTGCCTATCTGGAGTGGTGCTAGCTGATCTGGATTTGTGACCAGCTGCCAGACCTGCATCCCTAGCTCCACTTTGGGAGCAAAGGAGAGTGGTTGGAGAGTGTAAGTTGCAGACATCTAAGTGGCACTAAAATATATGTATGGGGATTATTCTGAAAGGGAGGGAGGGGCACCGCTGCTAAATGAATTACCAGGGCGGTCAAAGATCCTGCCTCAGTGGCGGGGAGGAGGGACTTGATGACTTCTCGAGGTCCCTTGCTGCCCGACATTTCTAGGGTGGCCTAGCTTGGCATCCTTGAACATTCGTAAGCATGTGGTATGTGGGGTATATGTTCCCTTCAGCCCATGGGCCTGGACAAAACCAGGCATGGCTTGGTTTGGAATTGGCAAAGATGCGGCAGCCTGGATTTGGTTTGGCAAACTGGTGAGTTGCAGGATGGGAGCGGAGAGGAAGGGGTGTCTTGGATTTGGGTCCATCTAACTGGAAACCCAGCATTCTGGGGCATGGCTGGGATACATGCTGCTGGTGTTGGCCCATTTCTCTTTTACAGACACTTCATAGGGTTTAGCGGTGACCCTGTTCGGGACAACTCTGAGTGTTGCTACCTTTAAATGTGTTCGGTGGAACAAACTTCTCAAGTAATACTTTAAAAAAATAATTAAAAAAAAAATAAAAAAGCAAACCACATTGGTAGCTGTGATTTTATTGTCCCGGTCCCCAAAGCTATTTCAGGACACTAATGACTCCAGACCCTACCTTACGGATGCAGGGTGCCCTACCAAAACTGAGTTCAGCCTGAGGAAAACAGGATGGGTGATCACCTGGGCCTGGGACAAGGTAGGTGCCCAATTGCTGGGCTTGCTTTGTGTCTCAGTGTGAAATCCCCAATTTCCCCTCCTCACCTCTGTGTGCTTCCAAGTGTTCCCAAATCATCAGCCAGGCCCCCAAAATCACGAGATTGCCTTTAAAAAGCATGAGATTTATCAAGCCCATGCATTCGGGGTTCTCTGTCTTCTAGCTTCTGAGCCTTAGGGGGTCACATTTCAAGATTTTCTCCGCACTCAGTTGGCCTAGAAACTTACTTAAAAAAATCTGAAAGCTTTTGTATTTAATAACTGACTCCAGGAGTTGGGAATTTAAGAACTCCACCAAATATCACAAAACTTGGTCCTTCACCTCTTGTTCTTTTGCTTAGAGCTCCCCATGCCTGATAAGACAAGGAAGTTCTGAGCAATGGGTGTTCCTGCTTTGATCCATTCTGTGTGTCCAGACAGACTGGTGCAATTCAGCTGTCATTGGTCTTAGCCAGTCAGCAGAGTTGTCCCCATTAGGTGGCTGGATTTGTAAGGTCAGATTCAGACCTGATGTAATTAGGAGCAGCAATATTGAACTCCATAGCATTGCACCCGCTTATATCAGGTCTGAACTACAACCCATCGTGTAAGCACTGAGAAAGAATTGGGACGTTGGCGGTCCAAAGACAGCAGCTTTAGCGGAGGTCCAAGGGGGATCTTCCCTCTTCCAGAGCCAGCAAGAGCTGTGCTCAGTTTCTCACCCTGACATCTCCCTTTCCACATCCAGAAGGCAGCCCTGCAAACTGAACCCAGGGACCCAAACTTAAACCAGATCCTTTCTGCTGCTTGGCACAAGGCATGTGACCCCTGGACAATAACAGTGCTAGGGCCTGAGGCCCTCAATCTCTCCATCTCTCAGCTTGCCACCTGTAAAATGGGTCTTTCGCATCCAGTTTGTTTGTTTGGTCTACTTAGACTTCTGGGCAGGGACTGTCTCTCACACTGTGTGTGTACAGCACCTAGCACAATGGGGCTCTGATTTTAATCAGGGCCTCTAGGTGCTGCTGTAATGCCAATTCATTAGTAAGAAATAATAGGGAAAATGTGATAACCGTGAGCTCTGTGGCAGAGTACACTGCCAGAGGGGGCAAGTGAGAGAACCCCAATAGCTTAAATCAATTAAAATTGCCCTGGACAAAGCACCATAAAATATACCATAGAGGACAATCTTGACCTGGCAGGAGATGCACTAGAAGGGACCTAAGTATGTCTTGTCCATCATTAATTTCCACGCTCCCCTTCTGGGAGCTATAGAGCAGTGTCTCTCCTTGGTTAAGAGATGGCCATTTTGGCCTTTGTGATGCATTAATTTCCCCCTCTTATACTGCTTTGCCTCTTTCTGCCTATGGTAAGGAATTTTAATACGTGCCTCACCGCAGTATCTGGGCACCAGTTTATGCTGGTCCACCAAGTTTCTCCACCTCCGGGTTCTACCCTTCCCTCGAGGAAACCTTTTGAGGCTGATATAGCACCACAGAGAGGTCACATTTCATTCGGTGCAAGTCAGCTTCTTCCTTTGAAGCAGCCCACCTCTCGCTACATCCCCTCGCCCCCAGGCTAGATGTTTTGTAGCTGGCGGGGTGTGTAGGAAAGGGCAGGAAGGAATGGAGAGGATCTCGTTGCACACACGTGGTTCCGAGCTTGTGGTCCTTCTGGGATGGGCTACGGCCAGAATCCAGCCCTAACTCCTCTGCCTTCTGGGCACATGGGTCAAAATTCTCCATACAGCTGGAGAGTGTGGTGGAGGATGTGACCGAGGGGCTAGTCCAAAGCCAACTGATATCAATGGAAACACAATCAATGTCTTTGGATCAGGCCCTAACTGGTGAGCTTTGGGGGTACGTTTAGGCCGTTGGGGTTTCTTTGGCTTTCTTTTTGTTGTTACTCTTTGGAATTTGCCCCCTTGCTCAGCTGTGCGGAGGCATATCGCTAACATGTTTGCACCAGAATGAGCGGTGACTCCTCAAGTCAGCTGCTGCTGTGGGGAAGGGACGAGGACAAGCCCTTGTCCCAAGTCCAGGGCTTTGGGCAGGACATCGCTTTGGGCAAGATGAGTGTCTGAATTCTCAGCTTCTTTGGCCTGCAGCCACTGCCAGAGCCCGGGGGAGAGAGAGAATTGTTGTTGTGTTCTATAAAAAGGCAAAGATGAACTGGGATTTCCATATAAGGGGGAGAACAGGAGATAGTCATGTCCTCAAAGCAGGAGGATGGGGAGCTTGTTACACGTCCGTTTTTGCATGAACTTTTTTAACCCATTTATCTTTCCAACAAAAGAACTCAAGGATACAATTTGGAAAGAAAAAATTGAGGCCTGTACATTTCTGCTCTGGTAGAAACCTGTTAACAGGATAATCTTGTGGCACTTTTTGAATAGGTCCTGAATATTTCCTGAGCAGGGATTAATTCGTTTTATTGGCATAACATTACCGTGCTATATATTTATATAGTGCCCTCCATTAAAACAGTCTCAGGTCACTGTTTAATTCAAGGCACTTTGAAAGCTGCACTAAATAGGAACCTTTTCAACTGTGGTTATAAAATAGACAGGGCTGTCTGTGTAATGTCAGGAGGCAGTTGTTCTGCAGATTAAGGCTCTGAGTCGGAGACCATTGAAGTCAATGGAAAGAGTCTCATTAGCTTCATTGGGCTACGTACACAAAAGAACTAGATACATTCATGGAGGATAGGTCCATCAATGGCTATTAGCCAGGATGGGCAGGGATGTTGTCCCTAGCCTCTGTTTGCCAGAAGCTGGGAATGAGTGACAGGGGATGGATCACTTGATGATTGCCTGTTTTGTTCATTCCCTCTGGGGCACCTGGCACTGGCCACTGTTGGTAGACAGGATACTGGGCTAGATGGACATTTGGTCTGACCCAGTATGGCCATTCTTATGTTCTTACATAGGGGTAGGCACAAACTCTCTAGGTCCATTAAAAGACCTTTCCCCAAGAACTCCTCCGAGACTCAGAGAGGTTAAGTGACTTGCCACAAGTCACACAGTGAGTCAATGGCAGAGTCAGAGATAGGACTCCTAGTCCAGTGCCCTGTCTTTTGGATCAATGGCCTTGGATTACGGACTGAGTTTTCAGCTGACGCTCTACTTGTACCCACACACATCTGCATCCAGGCGGTGTGGGTGGAAACGCCTGTGTGCACACTTAAAAGGTATTAACACCTGCTCACCCACAAGTGTTAGAATTTACCCCTGCGAATGCCCCTAGGACAAATAGGCTTTGCAGGTGCAAATTCTCACACTTGTGTACCTACACAGGTGTTTTCTTTGGCAAAGTGCTGGAGCAGGCAGGCATGCGTGCCATTTCACCCTCACACAGGTATAGGACGGGGGCTGAAAATCTAGGAGAATAAGGAGGAATCTAGAAGGATAAGGAAATACCAGGAACCCACGTTGTTAATGACTGGAAATGGGCTGTAGTGCCTGGATTTCAAACGCTGCCTCCTAAAAGTCAACGCCTCAGAGTGAAGTTGAAGCATCCCACTGTTAGCGTGGAGATCCCGTTCTGGGTTCTGATTCAGGCCCATCTGTAGTGAAACCATGTAGGTTAAAGTCTTTTAATGACATTAACCAAAGTCCTTCAGTACAGCATTTCATCAAGAACCAATGTAGAAATGAGACATGCACTCATCTGTCAGTCGCCTCATTCCATTGAGGACTGTTCTAGCAGCAGCATTATGTATTAATCTCTTAATTGCATAAAAAAGAGAAAGAGGAATGGCCAGTGATTTCCTCCCTCTGAGTCCCCTTCTTTGAGTTTTCTGCAAGAGTGAATAAACTAGTCCCAGAATCATTCCCGGAATAGTAATACTGCAGCATTTGGGGCTATTACTTTAAAGCATGGTCATGTAGTTTTTCATATGAGAAGAAAAGATTTGATTGAATGAATGTATTTGCTTCTCTTTTATTTCAGTACACCTTCAAAACTAATCTGGCACTGCCAGAGGATCTGGCCTCTGGTTCACATCCCAATATAGACCTCTGAACTCTCCCTCACCTGCCCGTAAGCTGACATGGCTGGTAAGGAAGAATTCCTGGTTTAATTTTTCATGCATCCTGCTACCACTTCCACAAATTCATTTCCCCTATGAAGTCTCTTACGCATCCTGCTGCCTATACTGGACTCTATACATATATATGTATGTATAATATAAAGACTAGTCAGACATTGCAAAATGTGGCAGAAAAATTCAGGTGAGACAGACAGACCAGATTTTATATTAAAGAAAGGGGGGGATTGAAAAATATCTCCTCACTGAAGGATATGACTTTTTGAGAACACTTGCTCAAATCACCTGGACCCCCAGTGTCCTGGCTTGTCTAGAGAAGCTAATGTGAAACACATTAAAAGGGTAAGAAAAGGCAGTATGATGGTTGAGAATAATTTTGTTTGGGTTTCTGAAACGTGCATATGAAAACACTGTGTGGTTTTTTGACAAATTTGAAACAGTGCTATTCAATTCGCTCCAACATCGCTACTGTTGATCTAGCAGACTGTAAAGCATTTATTGGAGTTGCTTGAGGCGAATTTAAGCATCTGTGGAATAACAAGTCCAGGAAGTAATTGCATCCACAAGGAAAATATTTTTATGTATAATTCAGTGACCCATTTTATAAACATTGCGGTTCCACCTTGGACTTTTTTTTTTTCATCCAACCATCTGAGGTTAGCAAAATATGAGGAGCTGTGTTTGGTGGATCACAATTTGCGGCACATGGAACGTAGTTGGGGTTGGGTGAATGAAAGGGAAAAACCCCAACTGACTGGAGAGTGAAGTATGGATCGTCAAATATATCTGCTGTGTTCCCCAACCCGTATTAAAGAGTGACTGCTGGTCTGACACTGGTATGATACAAGAGGGTATTTCCACAACATTTAGAAATGGCTCCACTGGATGTGGTGGGAAAAATCTGGGTTTTGGTTGTTTTTGTTTTTGGAAAATTCTGGAGGAGGTGCTTTGGGGAGTTGCGACATTTCGAAACAAATACAGTGGAACCTTTGTCTCTATTTTCCAACAGAGTGGCGTCACTATAAGCAGACTCATTTAAATCTGGAGTCACATTTTGCCCATTTCAAAGCATTTGGTGGGCTAGGCTGAGGGGATGGGAGTCAGGAGTCTATTCCTCCAACTCACTGGATGAGTTACTCAACCTATTAGTGCCTCAGTTTACTCTTCTCGAAAGGGGTGTCCCTGGAGCACTGAGAAAATGATAGCCTGAAAAGTGCTTTGAGCTCCAGGAAGGGAAGTTCCTATAGATGTGCAGGGTAATACATGGTACAGTTCGGGACTTCCTTGGTACTCTGCTCCATGTGGAATTTCACCTTATCTGAATTACCAGTGGGTGAAATCTGTGCAGAGAACTGGAGCTATCCCTTAGTCCCATTTAAGCCACGAGGTCTTTAAGTGATGACGAGGCTTCGTGCTGCTTCTCTGTGTTGGGGTTCCGCTGAAATGCCGAATCTTCTAGGCAGCATGTTTCCTTTATTCAAGGAAACCATCTGCCCTCTCGCCAGTCTCCTCTTGAAATGAGTCCACAGCAGAGATTTTTGGAATAAAAAGAATTTTGCATTGAAAAGTTGCCTTTTTACAAACTCAGTAATTTTGGGAAAAAAAATGACTTCTTCAAAGATTTTCTCTGAATTTTTGCAGCTTTTTTGGATCAGTTTTATTGAAATGGTTACCAAATTTTTGTGTTTGCTGAAAAACCCAGTTTTTGGTGAACTAAAAATGTTGACTAGGGTTTTAAGGAGGATGTTGATTATAACATTTTTTAAAAAAATTGAACAAATGAAAAACATGTCCATTTTGAACCCTGTGAAAGAGAAACAACTTGGAAACTTGTATATTTTTTTTTTTCGGAGTGAATTTATTATTTTTTTCTGTTTTTGTTTCCCAGCCACCTCTAGCTAGGAACAGTGCAAAGTCTGTGTGGGGCATGAGGAGAACAGAAGATGTATGGGGAGAATTTGCAAGTCCTGTTTTTCAGGTGTGATTGATCAGGTGTGGCCAGAAAGGACAACAAGGTGCAAAATCTGGGTTTCATTGTTCAAACTGAGACCATCACAACACTCTCATATGGAAGGAGATTGTCAGGTGGATACAGAATTTATTAAAAACTCAGGAATCAATTTTTGTAACTGTAAAAAATGAAACAAAAGCCCCAGGAAAATGTCTTAAATTCCGCAATGACAAGGGGTATGTTTACACTCTGAGCTGGAGGTGTAATTCCAAGCTTGAGTAGACATACCTGCACTAGCTCTGATACAATCAGTGCACTAAAAATAGAATGTAGCTGGGGCAGTGTGAGCCATGGGAGGGGTTAGCTACCCTACGCGTGCACTCGTGAGAGATGCTAGGGATGTATTCAGGGCAGCTCACTTATATCTCCTTGAGCTGGGAGTTACATCCCCAGCTCAAAGTGCAGATGTATCCAATGATACCATCCATTACAGATGTTACTGCTTCATTACGAGTGCACTGTACATATCTAAGGACTGTTCCCTTGCCTGTGCCTTTGTGCAATTATAAACGTCTCTGTTGAGCTACTTGGGCTATGCCAAATACCCTGATTGCTAAAGGAAAGTGGCAACCTAATTATTATGAATGAGCATTTGTATTCCAGTAGTGCCTGTAGGCGCCAGCCAAGATTAGGACCCTCTTGGGCTAGACGTTGTGTGAATCCAGTAAGAGTCCCTGCTCTGGAGAGTTTTTGCAAGGACTGCTATCTTCACTGACACTTTGGTGATAGCTCTGGGGGTCTTCAGTTCAAATGGCAGGAATTTCTACAGCTTGAGTCTCTGTAGCAGGGGCTGTAATAGATTCTCATGCTCTTGTATGGAGGGGAACATTTAACACTAATGGGTACGTGGACTACACTTGCAATCTAAGTAGCCAAGCCATGCAGGAAGCAGAATGCTGCAAGAGTAACTTCATTGCTGCAGTTTCCACGATATGCATCTGAGGAAGTGAGCTGTAGCTCACGAAAGCTTATGCTCTAATAAATTGGTTAGTCTCTAAGGTGCCACAAGTCCTCCTTTTCTTTTTGCGAATACAGACTAACACGGCTGCTACTCTGAAACCTTTCATTGTCCCAGTGGAAGCACTGAGTGGGTTCGTGCCTCAGGGGCACACAACGCCTTTTGGAGGGGGTAATGCTTGCTACTGTCCCCCGTTTAGGAGCTGCAGCATCCCAATCCTTTGCAGCCAGCCCAGCTGGGCAATGAGATATGGAGGGCGGAACTATATCTCTGCCGCCTCCCTTTCCCCCGGGGATGTTAATAGAGAATAAAATTGTGGCCCTGCATAGCCCAGGTTGTGCAAAGGCCCGAGAGAGCCTTCTGGTGCTCTTGCACACACAGGGGCTGCTCAACCTTTTGGCTTGTATAAGCTTCACAACTGGTTTGGAGAGTGTTTGCTGGGGTTGGAAATCCTCCCAGCCAGCTCTGCTCCAGCAAACAAACAAAGAAGCGGTGTCTCAGAATAGGTACGGGCGGCGTTGCTTGCTGTGGTGGGCACAGCCCTGCGGCAGACTGTGTGTCTTCCCACTTCCAGCGAGCGCTGTCCTAATGAGACACTATTTACTGGAAAAATAGAGCAAACAAAAAACCCATCCTGACACGGAGACTGAATTGTTCACTGTGGGGTAATGGAGTTGCTGAGCCAGACACTCCCTGCTCAAACTCCAGGATGGATGACTCTGGACTGTCATATTTAAGAGGCACATGGTCTTGGTTTGCAATGACTGGGAATGATTTTGGTGGCTGTTTTTATCTCATCACCTATGCGAATCTCGCCTTTGGCCATTCAATCCCTTTGCTGAGTTGCCTTTGTTTAGCTTAGATAAAGGAGTGTAAGTAGGATATCAGGGTTTGCCAGACAGGTCTATGGACTCTCAGATCTGGGGGCATGGCATTTCTATGGTGCTGGGTTGATGAAGTGGAGTTTGCATGTTGGGCGCATGTTAAGCCAGTGTGCCCCACTCTTCCAATAATGGAATTCCAGAGGAATGGAACTGCATCCCGGAGGCTATTGGAAGCCTGTGCAGATCAGGAAGCGCTGGCCTAATGCACCCAACATGCATCTCCACTGAATAGCCTACAAAGATGCCTGACCCACAAAGCCCTACATGGTTTGGGGGCCTTGTTCCCTATAACAACGCCTCTCTCTATAGGACGTACATCAGCTCTGACACTTGAGCTGGAGCGCCCTGGCAAGGTGTTCTCTGCAACTTCCTCCCCACACCTTGGTCCTCTAGTCAGGGCTGGATTAACACAGGGGCTTTAGGGGCTGCAGCCCAGGACCCCAGGCTAAGGGGAGCCCTGGCGCAGCAGGGCTCAGGCAGGCTTCCTGCCTGCATGCTGTGGCCCCACACCACTCCTGGAAGCGGCCAGGTGCTGGCACATTTCTGCAGCCAGCCTGCCTGAGCCCTGCTGCGGTAAGTGCCTCCCAGCTGGAGCCTGCACCTTGCACTGCCTTCTGCACTCCAACCCCCCCACCTCAGGTCAGAATCCTCTCCTGAACCCAAACTCCCTCCCAGACCCCTCACCCTCTCCTGCACCCCAACACTCTGCCCCAGCCTGGAGCCCCCTTCTGCATGCAAACTCCCTCCCAGAAAGAAACTAATATAACAGCTGTTCTAAGGTAAGAAGTAGGCTCTTTTGAATTAATTTAACTATATTCTACATGTTTTAAGACTGAAATGTAACCACAGAACGTCTTTATGTTAATTAAAAGGCAAGTTTAGTATAGCGTTAATAGCCTCAGTGCCATAATTGTGATCATTTTGTTTTAAATTAGGAAAAAGACTTGTATACAGGGGCCCCACAAATCAAAGAGCTCTGGGCCCACAGGAGAGTTAATCCGGCCCTACCTCCAGAGCCCAGATTTGTTAACCTGCTGGGCAAAGGTTACTATTTTCTCTCTGCGCTAAGTGTGTTGAGGAGGGGGTTAGGTATTTTTATAGGCAGTTCTCTGTCTGCTTTACAATATTTTTTTGAATTGGTAGGGTGGTGCCCAGAATGCAGGTTGGGCACTGTCAAGGTTCCTCCCCCACTCTGAACTCTAGGGTACAGATGTGGGGACCTGCATGAAAAACCTCCTAAGCTTATCTTTACCAGCTTAGGTCAAAACTTCCTCAAGGTACAAAATATTCCACCCGTTGTCCTTGGACTGGCCGCTACCACCACCAAACTAATACTGGTTACTGGGGAAGAGCTGTTTGGACGCGTCCTTTCCCCCAAAATACTTCCCAAAACCTTGCACCCCACTTCCTGGACAAGGTTTGGTAAAAAGCCTCACCAATTTGCCTAGGTGACTACAGACCCAGACCCTTGGATCTTAAGAACAATGAACAATCCTCCCAACACTTGCACCCCCCCTTTCCTGGGAAATGTTGGATAAAAAGCCTCACCAATTTGCATAGGTGACCACAGACCCAAACCCTTGGATCTGAGAACAATGAAAAAGTATTCAGTTTCTTACAAGAAGACTTTTAATAAAAATAGAAGTAAATAGAAATGAAGAAATCCCCCCTGTAAAATCAGGATGGTAGATATCTTACAGGGTAATTAGATTCAAAAACATAGAGAACCCCTCTAGGCAAAACCTTAAGTTACAAAAAAGATACACAGACAGAAATAGTTATTCTATTCAGCACAATTCTTTTCTCAGCCATTTAAAGAACTCATAATCTAACACATACCTAGCTAGATTACTTACTAAAAGTTCTAAGGCTCCATTCCTGGTCTATCCCCGACAAAGACAGACTATAGACAGACACACAGACCCTTTGTTTCTCTCCCTCCTCCCAGCTTTTGAAAGTATCTTGTCTCCTCATTGGTCATTTTGGTCAGGTGCCAGTGAGGTTACCTTTAGCTTCTTAACCCTTTACAGGTGAGAGGAGCTTTCCCCTGGCCAGGAGGGATTTCAAAGGGGTTTACCCTTCCCTTTATATTTATGACAGGCACCTACAATCACTTTTTAGAAATCTGAATAAATAGTAATAGAATAAATTGCTAGAGTCTTGAGCTGAAATTTGGACCACACTGCAAGTTTTGGCTCATGCGTCTTCAAACTGTCCATCTGTATCAGAAACCATTGCATCCTTCAGCATGGCCATCGCTGTCTGTTTCGGAGACTGGAATAACTGGGGTCTTTTAAGTCAGGATTGAGGTGGAAAGGTAGAGTTGCATGATGGCCCGGGACTAGTAGAGCAGAGATGTTGCAGGTTTGGATGCAGGTGCACTGACAGAGCCACCTGTACGGTGTGCGTGCGCGTGTGTGTCGGACAGTCCAGCCTGCCTGAGCTGTGAGTAGGGAGAGGTTTGACTATGGAGCTGTCATTCAGGGACTCCAGCTGTGGTGCCTGCTCAGCCTTTGACTCCCTCTGAAACCTTAGACAGCTCATTTAGTCTCACTCCACTTCACTTTCCCGCCTTTTGAAACGGGGGTAATATTTACCAGCCTCTCTCTCGGGATGGTGGGCAAAAAACCCGTTGAATATGAAAAATGCTACATAAATGTTAACTATTATATTGGAATGAGCAGGCTAATGTGTGTTTGTATGACTGCCCCCTGCTGGATAGAATCAGAGCTCTTCAACTGTGTGTCATAGGCCTTATACTGCTAACATAGAGTGAAGATTCTCCTATAATTCAAGTGTCAGGGGTCTGGGCTTTTAGAGCTGGACGAGTTACATGCTACCTCCACTGTATCCATAAAGTTTGAATCAGCCATGGCATGTATGACACAGTGACAACTGGGACGACCACCAATTGGTTACAGTATCATTATTGTTGCGTGGCCATGATTGATTAAAAATTCACCCAGATCCCCCCAAGGTGGACGATATAAAAGAGCTCTAACCTCTCTGTGACATGCCACAAACTCTTGGGAGGCTACTCAGTGGGTGTCTCGGTATTAAAACCTATCACCGCTGGACCTGTGAGGTCCTTTTTTCCCCGGTCCCTTTGAACAACACTGGAGAGAGGGTGGATTGCACAGGAGAGTTTGGTTGTTAAATCCCAAGACGCCCCAGAAGGTGTTAGAGAGGATCCTGGATGTCTTATTCTATTCATACCGTATAAAATAGCTCTGCTGTGGTGTCTGACTGCTTGATCGTGTAACTACTGCACACGCAAGTTTTGCTTACTTGCACAAGCAGTCTCATAAGCTCCTTGGGGATTACACATGTAAGTAAGGCTTCCAGCCCTGGGTCCTTATTATTTCTGCTCCTTCCTCACTCTACCTTCAAACAAATCCATCTCCCTGCAGAGTCAACCCAAAATACCATCGAGGCCAATGGCAGTATAAAAAAACAAGGGTGCTGGGCAGCCTCCCGAAAGGAAAACAGAACAACAGAAAAGACTGTGAGTAAATATTATCTGAATATAAAGGAATGCTGTGTTTCTTCGTATGGGTCTAGAATTTCTGCCTTTTAACAGCTAACCTTGACTCAGCCAATATCCACAACATGCAGCCTAGGCCAAAATATTTCTGTGCCTTAAAGTACCACAACAGCTGTTTTTCTTGCTAAAATGTGACATTAAATTTTTTTGGATGGCTTGACGTTTCCTTGATGAAAGTGGACTAAGGGGCTAGTTTCCCCTCCCCCTTCCTTCTTTCTTTTCCCTTGCTCCTTCTTCTGCAAGCGGCGATAAAGCTCGGCCTTTTTCAGACATATCATAAATACAGACCACAAGAGCGCCTGTAAACGGCTGAGGGGCGCTTCCCTTGTGCTGGAACGCTGGCTGCAACATGAGAAATGGGCTGCTGTTTGTTTAACTTTCTCCCTTGTTATTCTTGGAACCCGCCCGCGCCCTGACGGAATCAACGCCAGAAGCAATTGTAGGGCTGACATCTTGTTTTGCCGATGGTTTGTAGTATGTCAAAAATGTCCCACCGTTAAAGCGAGGGCACCAAGGAGGAGTGGGACTGGGGGGGGAAGGGAGAAGACAGGGCGAGGGGCAACCTATTACTCCAGCACAGGAGAGAGGGTTTGGGGTTAAGTCGAATGTTCTCTTGTGGCTTTGAGCATTTGCCTTTCTGTGCCTGCAGCAGGTAACGTTCGCCTCTAATGAGAGATTGCCTCTTTGTGGGTATCCCCAGGTGCTGATTGGTCCATGGGTGGGTTTCACACTTGAATCATATCTTTGTTTAAAGGCACTGCAGGATGTTTCAGGCTGATTTTATAGTGACCTGCGGTTTTTTAGAGTTCCTGCCATCTACTATACTCACTGCAGCCTATGCTTTACAGTAAGATGCGAATTTTTGGGGGAGGACAGACTTGTCTAGTGCTTAGAGTTAGCCTTCTGCCACTGACTTACTGGGCAAGTCACTTCATCTTCCTCTCTCTCTCTTCCCCTCTCTGTAAAACAATGGGAGTAATAACTAGAGATGGGACCCAGATCTGAGTTTCCGGCTTACATCTATGTCTACAGCTGCCCAATCTATAATTTTATGGGAACCAGATTCAGAACCCAAATCTCACTTCCCTGAACTTTTGGGAATGTTTGGCTCCAGGGTCTGGATCTGGGATTTTAGCTTGGGCTGGTCTCTAATAATAATAATTAATAAAATGTAACCACCTTGGTAAGTGACTTTGAAAAGCTCTATAAAAATACCATGTGCCATGGTTGGCATTAAAAAACTTGCCAGTGTTATATAAATATTTAACATAAGATATACTTATGTAAATAGATACAGCTATCCCACTGTTTGCCATATGCCCTGTACTTACTATAGGACATGCCTCAGGCATACTGCTGATGTTTAGGTAACATTTAGGGTGGGGTTTTCAAAGCATGCTAAGGGAGTTCAACACCCAAATCCCTTAAGCCCCTTTGCAAGTTCCAGCCAACTGGCACCTGTTTAAGGGTCACCACTCAATTATTATTAAGCAGTGGCTTCTCTAAAATTTTTCTGTTGAAGATGGGGAGAGAAAAAGCACTTAACTGTATGTGAAATGGCCGGTAAACAAAGCAATGTGAGTGCTCATCTCTGTCCTAGCAAGACTGCCAGCTTTCATGGCAAGCTGTCTCACTATCACACTGTGCTCCTTTTTGCACCCAAGATCCTGTGAGCGTCCGAGGGAGTGGAATGGATGGAGCACCAGAATGTCAAGGGGGGAAATGTACCTGCTAGCTTACAGAAGGACCAGTGGCTTACCATGCCTAGTGTGGTATTTATTGCCTGTTTATGGGCAATGCTGTGTGTGAGCTTTAAATTTAGTAATGGCACCTTAATATCATGGTGATGAGACTGTGACCTCTAACACATCCTTACAATGATAATAATTAATGATCAATGGACGTTGGCTATATGTTATTGAGTACAATGTCAGATAGCTTAATAAAGAGAAGGTTAAGGGGCGACATGATTGCAGTTGATAAGTACTTCCAAGGGCAACAAATATTTAATAGTGGGCTCTTCAGTGTAGCAGAGAAAGATATAATACAACCCAATGGTTGGAAGTTGAAGCTAGACTGGAAATGAGGTGTAAAGTTTTGACTTTGAGAGTAACTGACTACTGGAACAATTTAATAAGGGCCACGGTGGATTCTCCATCACTGACCATTTTAAAATCAAGACTGGGTTTGTTTCTAAAATTCTTGCTCCAGGAATTAAATGGGGGAAGTTCTACGGCCTGTGCTCTACAGGAGGTCAGGCTAGATGGTCACCGTGGTCCCTTCTGGCCTTGGGATCTATGGATCTATTACAAAGGGTTATTGCTGCTCCCCTGGCTCTTTCTGCTCCCTGTATTCTCTTTGGCTGCATCCCCTAGAAATCTCCCATTGATTGTTACTGAGACTTTTAAACAGACATTCTGAAATACTTTCTTTCATTCCCCCCCACTATCCAGATCTTAGAAAGACTCCGGCACTGCAAATAAAGCCCAGCTGGCTGTTGCTAGCATGGATGGTGTTTGTGTCACTGGTTGCTAGGCAATAGATGATGAGAAGAAGTGGCTACTCCAATGGCCGTTTAATTGAGGCACCATGATTGTTTTAGTGACCACAACATTCCCATTTTGAATGTTCTGTCCTTTTCCCACTGGCTGGCTGCCTGTCCGCCATCCAGACTCCTAATCTCTGGCTTAGTCCGGCCTAGGTTGCCACCACCCCATTCCATTTGTTTCTGGGATTGCTCCCTTTTCAGTGGGGTGAGCTCATGCCCTGCTAGCCTAGCCAAAGGGTCCCGAAATATAGCAATTTCAGTGGCCCACGCTTCATCATGGCATCGGGATGATGTGTTTGTCCTCTGGGACGGATAGTTAAAGGCACAGCACCCAAAGGCAGCACTGAGCCCTGTGCGTCTTACTACAAATAATGCAGATCTTAGTACTGTCTTCTATCAACACATTAGCAGGCAAAATCCTGGTCGCAGGGAGGTCTGTGGCAAAACTCCCACTGATTCAATGCGAGAAAGAGTTGGCCCGTGTATTTTAATGACACCATGAAAACGTTTTTTGAACCACTGAAAAAGAGTGTGGAAAGGCCATATTTTCTTCTTCTTATGGTAGGGCCCACAATGTGCTAAGCCCTGTACGTGAATATAGAAAGCGGCAGTCAGTTTTTGCTCCAAAGAGCTTCCATAAGAACATCCTGAATCAGCCCGGTGGGCCATGCATTGCTGTCCAATACCCTGTCTCCAACAATGGCTGGTACCAGCGGCTTCAGAGGAAAGTGGAAGAATCCCTGCCATAGGCAGTTAGGGGTAACCTGCCCCCAGGGAATGTTTCCTCCTGACTCTAATAGGAAGAGGTTGGCTGATGCCCTGAATCAGGAGGATTTGACCCCTTAAAAACACTTAATTTTTTTAGTATTTCCTATTGTAACTTCCATTCCAAAGGGGCCAGGGAGCCACATGAAGAGAGCGGGTCAGGGATACAATATAAAAACACCTCAAAAATGTTGTCTGAATTGAGGAGACAGCCAGTTCTCATGTCCCCTGTAGAGTAATGCAGTTCAGGGTTGCACCAGCTCTTACCCCCTGTTCATGTCCCCCCCGAGCCCAAGCTGGGGCTGGGACTGAGGTTGTGACTCTGGGAGGGGTGGGGGGATGTGGACAGGGGTAAGGGGGCCAAGGCTGGGGCTGGGAGCGGGGCCGGGGCCAGGAATGGAGCCGCAGCCAGGCTGTGGTAAGGGCTGGCTGCCGGGCCTGCGTGCCGAGGCTGGGGATGGGGCCGGAGCAGAGCTGGGGGTGGGGCAGGCCTGGGGGGCACTCCCTCCCAGCAGCCTGTGGGGGCTGCCCCACGCTTTCCACATCCCGCCCAGAATGTTCCTCCGTGCCCCTCTGGGGGGGGTGCCCCATAATTTGGGGACCCGGTTTAATGGAATAGGGTCATATCCCTTCGAATAGTGGCACTTACTCTGTTCTATGTTTTAGAAGCTGCCAGAACCCAACCAGAGCAGCAGTATGTATGTAGCTAGGCCAGGCATGTTGTGTATGTTCAGTAAACAGGGCTACTTGGACCCCACCAAGCCTGTCTGGTTCCTGTATCGTATGTGTGTTGTGCAATGAGCAAAAGAGACACAACCCCATTTATCTGTTGGCTAAATTCTTGTAGGTGTCCTGGCAGCAGTCAGGAGAATAGTAGCCTTGAACACGAGCCTGGTGAGGGGCATAAAGGCAGCATGGAGATGATTGTGGAAGAAGCCAATGAAAGGCTTAGCAAGGCCTGCATCCCTGGCAGAACGGAGGGGATGGGGGATGATGCGGGAAGGGTGGAGAGTGGAAAAGGAGGGGAGGGCAGAATTATGCAGCACCTTGAAGGTGAGAACAAGAGGCTTCAAATGGACTCGTATTCCTTGCATGTTAACAGGTAGGAGAAATGCTCTCAGTCTGAGTCCTGAGGGACTCCTGGCTGCACACGGCATTCAGTTAGTTAGGGACGAGGCAGGATTTACCAGTTTCCATTTCAAAGCAGTCTTTAATGGAACAGTTAAGAAATTAACTAAACCAAATCGGTATCTTAGGCCTCCACGTGGATACAAGCCAGCTCTTTTCTATATCTTTAGTGCTCATGCAAGAGAAGGCCTTATAGCACTGACTAGACCCTGGCATAATGAGGACAAGTGCTGTCCATACCTCTGCATGAAGCTCTGCCAATGCACCCCAATCCTGACCCATCAGATCTCTGCTACTCCAGGCCTGGGCTCTCCCACAGCTCTGCCAATGCACCTCCAAACTGACCTGCTGCCCCCTCTCCTGAACAGAGATGGCCCAGTTCTGCAAACATGGTTTTGTTGTGTGCAAGGAAGGGAATAGGATGGGACCACCAAGCCTGTTTTCACTGCGGGGAACAGACCTTTTCATTAATCTTTCTTTCTTTCTCATCTCAAGACTATAAAATGGGCTTTTCAGAAGTGCTCACTTTTGGCGTAACGCCGTTCCCATTGAAGTTAATAGTTAAACTGTCATTGAAGTCAATGGGAGCAGTCTTAGGCCAATGCTGAGTGCTTCTGAAAATCTCATCCTTAATAGGCAACAGGTTTAAAACAAACAAAAGGAAGTATTTCTTCATACAATGCACAGTCAACCTGTGGAACACCTTGCCAGAGGATGTTGTGAAGGCCAAGACTATAACAGGGTTCAAAAAAGAACTAGATAAATTCGTGGAGGACAGGTCCATCAATGGCTATTAGCCAGGATGGGCAGGAATGGTGTCCCTAGCCTCTGTTTGCCAGAAGCTGGGAATGGGTGACAGGGGATGGATCACTTGATGATTACCTGTTCTGTTCATTCCCTCTGGGGCACCTGGCATTGGCCACTGTCAGAAGACAGGATACTGGGCTAGATGGACCTTTGATCTGACCCAGTATGGCCGTTCTTATGTTCCTATTATTTCATGGACTATGGCCCCATTGTGCTAGGCACTGTAGAAACACAGAACTAAAAGACGGTTCCTGCCCCAAGGAGCTTACAATCTAAGTATAAGGCAAGAGGCAACAGATGGATACAGACAGATGGGGGAATACAAAGAAACAACCTTGAAGTGTGCTTGTCCTTTGAAAAATGATCTTTGGTTGCTCCTCATTTGAGAGTGAACAGGGAGGTTCAGCTTCTGTGGACCAGGATCTGCAGGCCACTGTAATTAGTAGATGAACCTAAGACTTTCTTTTCTTTTTGCATTGCTAACATTTTAAATGAACTCAGCTCTTATTAACACTTTGCACCTTCTCCTCCAAGGATGCCAACATTCTTTAAATGACTTTGCTGGGCAGTTTGCCTGAGCAAACACCAAGTAAGGAGGGTGCCAGGATTTGGCCCTGTATTTGAAGGGCCTGGTCACTTGTCAATGTCAGCAGGCCAGGTGGTTGCACATTTGCAGTAATCACTTGCTCTACCCAAAGATCCATCTGCTAGAGCTTTGCCACGTGCAGCCTTGATTACTGCAGTTTCTCTCTGTTGTTTGCAAGGGGTTGTGTTTTAGAGACCAAGCAGCCAGCTGTGGCAAAAGCAGACGAGGTGGGAGTGATGCTGGTGCCATTGGTGGATGTAGGGGTTCTGAGGCCAGGGTGGAGAGCTAGGAAGAGAGGCAAAGATTTAGAAAGGTGCGGACAAGAAGCTTGAAGCTGATGTGGTAGCAAAGAGGGAAGTGACATCATCAGGGTGAGGAGCCAGGGAGAGGATCACGGCAGCTCTGTTTTGCATGGACTGGAGGGAGCTCAGAGAGCAGGGGGTGGCAGTGATCAACATGGTGGTGGTGGGGCAACAAAGACCCAGAGGAGAGTTTTAGCTGGTTGGACAGAAAGAAAAGGCTAGGTCTCAGAAATGTTAGGGGAGGAGACGTAGCAAGATTTGCCCGTGCTGTATTTGTTCCGTGGATAAACAGAGATCTTTAGATCCAGGCCCTGTCAATGCAACACTTTGCACCCTGAAATTCTCTAATAAATTACATCTATCTGTCTGTCTAATCTAATCGTCTTGAGAACATAACAGTGACCATACTGGATCAGACCAATGGTCCATCTAGCCCAGTGTCCTCTCTGCCAGTGCCCGATGCTTCAGAGGGAATGAACAGAATAGGCAATCATCAAGTGATCCATCCCCTGTCGTCAGTTCCAGAATCCGGCATTCAGAGGCTTAGGGACACCCAGAGCATGGGGTTTCATCCCTGACCATGTTGGCTAATCGCCATTGATGGACGTATTCTCTAATAATCCATGAACGTATCTAATTGTCATTTGAATCTCGTTATGGTTTTGCCCTTCACAACATCCTCTGACAATGAGTTCTGCAGGTTGACTGCATTGTGTGAAAACACAACTTATATGATCCCCATTACTGAAACTAGCTGAGTATCTCACAATCTTTTTATCCACCCAGTACCTCTGTGAGGCAGGGCAGGGCTATCACCCCCATTTTACAGATGGGGAACTGAGGTACAGAGAGGCTAACACCGGACATCTGAGGCATAGCAGGGATCTGAATGCAGCTCATCCACACCTAGGCTAGGTCCTTAACCACTGGACCATCCTAGCCCACCCCAAGAGCTGAATTTCTCCCATAAATCTTAATCAGTCCGTTTTTTGGAATTTACCATCTAGGTAAACAAAAACAATGGCAGTTTTAGGACCATTTCTTTTTCTTCTTTATTTTTTTTTATATAAGATCACTTTTTTTTTTAACAGGAGGCAGAAGAAATTTAAAAGACCCCTCTCCCCCCTGCCATACACACACGGAACAGATTTTCATTGCCCAGAATCTCTTGAGCGTGTTTATTTTGACTGGGGCCTGACATTTCATGGGTTGAAAAACTGAAAGTGACGGAGAGGCGCTCTGTCGACACAGAGAGATGATATCATCAAAATGCTCCGGGGTCACACTTGGGGGTGCTCCAAGCATTACTAGAGGTCTGGATCCCCATCCAAACGAGACCATTATTCATCATTCCTACTATTTTCTTAACAATTTTGCTTAAGTACCTTATTTATTCCAAAAATGTTTTTTTGCCAAGCAGTTGGCTTGGCCTCTTGTATGTGCATATATATATATGCTCATTATATATCTATCCATCCCTGTGTGTGTATATAGATATGTAATGTGTGTGTGTGTGTGTATGATATATGTATTCCCTTCTCCCCGGACAGCTACCATGTGTTTGGAATTAGTGCAGTGATTACAGTGGGGAGAAGTCAGCTGGGTTCCTCCTGAACATTTCAATGCTTAATCTCTGAAGAATGCAGAATGTCTGTCTGGGCATCCGGGCCAAGATCAACTCCACGGCACGGGGAGGCCAATATAAACGTTCATGTTTTGTGTCACAGAGATTTCATTAGATATTTTTTATGTAATTGCATAAGGAGAACTACTGTGATGAAAATGCCACAGCAAGCAAATGAGATGAATCACGAAATCTCTCTTTCGAAGAGACATGGGCCTCATCCAGACGACTCACATCCAACTGCTGCATATTCCAGCTCAGTTGTGACCTTTTCGGATAAATAATGGGCTGTCTTTCCCACCCCGCTTCTTTCTTATACAAATGGTCTGACGTCATGGGGAAGTTTGAGTCTCTTTTGGATGGTGATGGTGGGGGGAGAGTCTCGTTAGTGCAACAGCTTTAATATACTGACCTGTCACCTCTGGTGGCCTAAGTTTGAATCCTCATCCTCAGTGCCTTACCCATCCCCAGTGCCAAGCCTGGCACTCTGAGCTCTGGAGAAGCCCAGGGCTGGAGAAGCAGAAGTACGTTTTGCTGCTCAGGATGGCTGAGGAGCATTGGCAGAGTCCTTTAAGACCTCAGGATGGGAGTAACAAAGGGTGTTGCAGGTCAGGATTAACGTACATTGTCTAGGCTTTGTCAAGGGAAAGCTTGCCTGCAGTATGCCTGGCTCCAGTCAGAGCTATCAGCCCATCACTGAAATTTAGGAGGAAAGGCGGCGGGGGAAGGGGGAGAAGAAAAATTTCCTTTTTTTTCGGCTGTCCGCTGTACAAGTGCTTTTCAGCATCTGAATGATATCATTGTGCTCTTTGTTCCTAGCTTAGCTCTTTGGTGGGGCTGGGGGAGGAGAAAGAGGTATTCCAAACTCACTACCACATGCCACAGGCTTAGTAAGGGGCTTGGAGTTGATTTACAATCTGTAGCAGAGCTTCTCCATGTCCCTGATCTCTACCCACCCCCCACTGATTTAGAATGACTTGGTTAAAGTGCCACTTAAAAGGCCTGGCGGATGTCACCAATTATACAGATTAATGTGCATTTAATTAGGTCTTAATCACTGGCTGCTCATTCAGAATGAACACAGATTCCCAGGCGACCGATAATTCTGTGGTTCGGTCGCTGCATGGTTCATCGCTGTGTCAGTTAAGCTTTTTGCAGCCAATCACAGGAGAGAACTTTGGTCCCTGAGCTCCTTTGCCTGGACACCTGCTGGATTCCCCAGCCGAGTGACTGTGTACATTGCAATTTAATAATGAGCCACAGCATGGAAACGTGAGCAAACAAAATGACTAGGCACATGAGCCAGTGGAATGGGTGGCGTCCATGCTGGTGGACAGCTCAAGCATCATATACTTGCTCGTGAATGAGGCCAGCGATGTCTCTGTTAGCGCCGTCTCTGGTCCTGCATAGAGAGCATGTGTAATATCCTTGCTAGGAACTCTCCCTGCAGGGCCCCCAAGATGAGAGGCTGTTGTCTAGTGTCACTTGTGTAACCGGACGCGCCGAGTCTGGCCCTGTCCCAGTAATCAGCGCCTGATGTCAAGCAGCTTTTGTGAGCTGATTTGGAACGTTCATCTCCCCAGCCCCACCTCGCCCCAAGACACATCTGGTGGGTGGGGACAGCATGAAATGTGGGATATTGTTTTTCTCCCAGTCAGTGGTGGGTGCCAGAAGCCTGATAAATTAATCACCTCTGACGTGGGTCAGTTGAGGCTCTGGCATGTGACCCACCCAGGCCCCTGAACCACGCAGAGGAGATAGTGTTGTTGCAATTTTACCTCGGGCATGGAAGTGTGTTGTGAAATAACAAACTGGAAGCAGTAGCTCGTGGAGAGCTTTGTGTCACAAGCTCTTGGATGGCGAATCTCGCTCATAGGGGGATAGTGTTCTGGCCTGAATCACCATTATCTGCATATCTAGTTTACTTAGATTGTGGGCTTGTCTACACAGGGAAATTGACGGGTGGAGCTATTGAGGAACAAGCTATTTTGCAAACCACTCTGGGTGATTTTATGCCTGAATAATTACTCTGTTTTGGAAACACACTAATTCTTCTGGAATAAAGGAATTTTTATTCCAGAATAGAGTGTCAACATGGGGAGCTCTTCCACAACAGCTGTGCTGGTCAGTTTCTCCAAATCCAAGCTCTTTCGGGGTTTTTTTGTTCTGTGTGTGTACAGTGCCTAGTCCAGTGGAATCCTGATGCATGACTGGGGCTGCTAGGTGATACTGGAATACTACTAATAATATAATTAGGATGCGGAGGGGGTGTGAGAGGCGGAGAGTAGGCCCTGTAGCTGGGGTTTCAGAAGATGAGGGTGGTATGCTAACTTGTCTCAGCTTCTAAGAAAGGGGCTCAATTCCTAATATCTAATCTCTATCTCCCTTGCTGCATATTAAGCCCATTACTTCTTGTTCTACCTTCAGTGGACATAACCCTTCTCTTTAGAACAGCCCTTAACATATTTGGAGGCTGTTATCAAGTCTCCCCACAATCTTCTTTTCTCCCCAGTAAACATGTCCAATTTTTGTAACTGTTTCTTATAGGTCGGTTTTCCAAAACCTTTATCATTTTTGTTGTTCTCCTCTGGACCACTGTTCCCTCTAAGCTGTGTGCGTGTGCACACAGATCCTAACCCCCGTGCACATGGTGAAACACCGCGTGCATAATAATTTGCACAGAAGACATTTTTTGCACACACGGCCTGTCAAAAATTAGAGGGAACATTGCGCTGGACTCTCTCCAAATTGTCCACATCTTTTCTAAAGTGTGACACCCAGAACAGTTCTCCAGCTGAGGCCTCACCAGTGCTGAGTAAAGGAGGACACTTTCCTCTCATTTCTTGCATAGAATCTTGTTAATACACCCCAGAATATTAACCTTTTTTGCAGCTGAATCACATTGACTCATATTCAATTTGTGACCCACTATAGCCCCCCCCAGATCCTTTACAACAGTAGTACCACCTAGCCAGTTATTCCCCATTTTGTAGTTGTGCATTTGATTTTTCCCTCCTAAGTGAAGTACTTTGCACTTGTCTTTGTTTCTCCAGTTGTTTAGGTCGTTTTGAATTCTGATCCTGTCCTTCAAAGTGCTTGCAACTACTCCCAGCTTGGTGTCATATGCAAATTGTATAAGCATACTTTCTGTTCCATTATCCAAGTCATTCATGAAAATATGGAATAGGACTAGACCCAGGACTGACCCCTGTGGGACACCACTAGATACACTCCTCAAGTTTGACAGCAAACCATTGATAACTACTCCTTTGAGCGCCGTCTTTCACCAGTTGTGCCCCATCTTACGGTAATTCCATTTAGACCACATTTCCTTAAAGTCTTACTAAGATCAAGATATATCCCATATACTGCTTCCCCTCTATCCACTAGGCCAGTGACCATGTCAAGAGAAGGAAATTAGGTTGGTTTGGCATGATTAGTTCTTGACAAATACATGCTGGCTATTCCCTATAACCCTATTATCTTCCAGGTGCTTACAAATTGTTTAATAATTTGTCCCAATATCTTTCCAGGTATTGAAGTTAGGCTGACTGGTCTATAATTCCCCACATCCTCTGTGTGAGAGCCAGCACAACAGGGAGCTAAGCACCAGCCAGTGTGTTTTCACCCAATAAGTGGCAGCTCACTGGAGCCCAATGGTACATATTACCAGACATGGGAGGTCTCCTCTGAACTCAGGGACCAAGAGGTGCCCCAGAGTTCCTGCCTTCAGCAGGTGTGAGTGAATGGGTATTGGATATTGTGTTAGACATTAGCTCCTGTGCAGGTCCATTCTCTTGTGGAGTAGAGCAAGGAAAATGGTCTCTCTTTCTCCTTCCGACTGTGTAAAAATTAAGTGTTGCCCTAGCTGTAACGAGGGCTCTTCACTGCCATGTGGAGAGCTCTGGTATCAGATCCCAGGCTTGACCCCTCATTCAATGGTCTGGCAGGGTTGGAGGGAAACAGACCGAACCCATGTTGCACCAGAGCTGCCTAGTTGAGTAAGAAGGTGGCCCATCACCATTGTATCTCTGTCCATTAGCAAATTGAGGCACTGAGGTTAAGTGATGTGCAGCAGAGAGTGGAGTAGAATCCAGAAGTTCTTTCTCTCAGTTCCTTAGGAATACAACATCCCCACCTTTTGGTACTCCTCATTGTTCCTGTCTCTGTTTCACCTGCATCTGAAATGCATACAGTGAAAGGGCACCAAAGAACCATTGCAGTGATTCCATTCACTGCAAAGAAATGAGACTTTTTTAATGAAGTCACATACCTTCTCCCCCCACCTTTATTTTTCTCTTTACTATTGACTTTTACTCACATTCCTCAACAAGTCCCAGTATTTGTCATCCTGTCAGGGACAGTATTTGTTCTATCTTTTTCCAGGCTTTCTTGGGACTTTTGTGTCAATAATTAAAGGGGGAGGAGGGAAAAACCCTCAAGAAGGATTCCCATTAGTGTCCTTGAAAACATTACAGACTCTGTGTGCATCTTTATTATTGCCAGCTGAATTGCTGTGCGGACTGGCTTATATTGATAGGATGCTTCTGCTAAGCTGAGATACATTGTTCTGTGTTTCATAAGTGGCTTAGATCAGTAGATGTTAAGATCAAGACATGCATCTATAATCTTCACATTGTAGCTGGGCAATTATCAGAATTATGCGTAAATTTCTGTCTGTCCAGATATAATTAATGTAAACCAAATGCTCTGAGCAGAGCTCCTGGCATCCTGAAGTAATCTTGTGTGCGGTCTTTCCTTTAGCCTGAACAGAGATGGAGCAAACACTATCTCAGACCTGCTTGGGTAGAAAGTATCATCTACTGCACAATAGGCACCATTAATCTCCACCTTCCACAAGTGGAACGGAGTTATTTGGGGGCTAGGCAAATTGGTTTGGATAAAATAATCCAACTGTCTAGAACCTTCATCCTACAAAATCCAGCCAAACCCAAATGGGACTTTTTCAGAAAATTTGCGTAACTGACAATCCAAATGTCTTTCTAGTTTTCATGGCTGGCTCTGGCACTTCCTGGTTCTATCCAGGGCTGGAAGCTAAAGTATCAAAGCTACTGCAAGGAAGGATTTCCTTGCAGAGTTTCTGGCATCACTGGAAGCGTGAAGTAATGGAAATTTCACAAGGCTGTTTGTTCTCATGATTTTTCTAGTAGAAGGGCCAAATCCTGATCACCTTTGTCGCTTCAAATTTTCACAGAAATTAAAGGATGTTTTGCATGGAGAAAACAAGCAGGATCCGGCCATCATTTTTCAGTTTCTAAAGGTCTGAGTGGCTGAACTTTTGGGCTGAAAGCAGAATCTCTGACACACCTTGGAGGTTTTTCTGACAATGGTTTGTGTGAGACAGGCTCAGTACTGCTCACATTTACTGCAGTGCCAATCCAAATGAACTCCGCTGATTTCAAGTTGGCCGGGTGTCAGTCTGGAGTGACTCCATTGACTTCTGTGAAGTCACTCTGCAATGATGAGTGCAACTCAGAGTAGAGTTTGGTCCAAAGCCGAAGATGAAAAGGAGAAGCAACAGTCATTCCAAGCCTGTGTTAGATGGTTCTTCCACTATTCATTGGTCCAAAATAGTCATTTAAAATGCAGCACAGCTTCTGGGATAAGCAGCTCAAGAAAGAAGGAAATTTGCAGATCACGCTGTTCATCTTAGAATCATAGAAATGTAGGGCTGGAAGGCACCTCCAGAGGTCATCTTAGTCCACCCCCCTGCACTGAGGCAGAATTAAGTATACCTAGAACATCTCTTACCTGTTCTTAGAAACCTGCAGTGACAGGGATCCACAACCTCCCTAGTTAACCTGTTCCAGATCTTAAATATCCTTATATTAGAAAGTTTTTCCTAATATCTAACCTAAATCTCCCTGGCTGCAAACTACACCAATTACTTCTAGTGCTTTGAGATCTTTGATGGAAGGCACTAAATACTTAGTTGACACCTTGCCTTTATAGAGTCTTTTGTCTAAAGATCTTAAACATGGGGAATTATCCTCATTTAGTAGATGATGAAACGGAAGCACCCACAAAGCAACTGACCTGGCTGGCGCCGTGCAGTGAGTCAGTGGCTGAACATGTTGCAGACAGTTTCACAATGTGGGATCCTCTGACTGGCGTGGTATGGAATTGCTAAGGATTCCAGGGTGATTAAGAGACAGCAGATGCCTAAGAAACAAGACAGAGGGAGGTTTATTTATATTACACTGAATCTACAGAATATAACCTCTTTGAGTTGTTCACCTTCACAGTAGTGAGGGGGGAGAGTAAATAACGTTTGACTGTTGAAAGGAAATACACAACCTGAAGGTCTCAACTATACCCACAAGAGAGAAATCACTTAAGCATGTTTATTCCAAGGGGGAGTAGGTGAGACACCAAAAGCGCTGGCAGCCTGATCAAAGGCAAAGTCCTGGTCCCATTGCAATCAAAATGGGAGTTTTGCCATTGACTTCAGTGGGGCTGGGATTTTGCCCTGTATTTCTGGTGATTGTTAGGTTGAATCTGCCAAGCTTTGAAGCATGTCATTTGATTTTCAGATCCCTCCCTTCCCTCTTGTTGTGAGATACCACTGTATGGTTCAGGGGACTGGCAGTGGGCTGCAGAGCCTTTCCCCTCCTGAATCTGATTGAGGGCAACAGTGATTTACAATCTGATTGCTGTTCAGTGACTGAAAGGAAATGAGTTTGAGGTTCTCAGTCCAGCCTCGAAAGGACAGAAATCTTCATCACAAAACCCATCATTATAAGAAGCATCCTTGTATATGGTCTGGACAATGAGGCCAAACACTGAGTAAGCATAGAGATCAAGTTGGTTTCTTAGGTTTGCAGATGCTTCCCTCCAGGGAAGGGTTGAGGCTAGCATTGTTCAAAAAATGGTCTTTTTTTCATGGGAAATTTAGACTTTTTGGTGAATAATCAAAACCAGATATACACTGTGGCTAAAAAAGGAAACATTTTGCTTTGAAAATGCTACTGTGGTTCCTCATGAGACTTGTAGTTCAGGTACCTCATGCCCCCATTCTCCTCTATGGGTTGTGCTCCCTGGTTGGACTACATCTCCCATGGTGCACTATGATTTCCCCTCAGAGTGAGGGGAGGTGGTTGCATCATGAACACCTATGACCATGGTGCACTATGGGAGATTGAGTATGTGGAAGAAACCTGGCCCAAAGAGGAGAACAGGGACTTGAGGAAATTAAACTACAACACACATGAGACACCACAGCGAGATATCCAAATTGAAATATTTCAGTTTTCAGGTATTTGGGTTTTTTTTGTTTTTTTTTGACAAAAAAGCAGGCACTTTTCAAGAAAAAAATCATTGAGTTGAAACCCTGATCTTCCATTTAAAAAAAAAAAAAAGTATTGATGGAAAATTTTCAACCAGCCTTGTTAAGGTACACTGTGAGAAGAGTGTGAGCTGCCTGGTAGAGCTGCTGTCTGTTCTTGTGCTTACCTGTGCCTTGTTGGATGACACCAACCTGGGGCACTGTATTTCTGAAGACATGAAAACCCTCTCTCCAAAAACCCCCAAGCCCAGCCCCAATGTACTTTTGCTCACTGACTGGGACATAGACGGGGATGCTGCACGAGAAAAACAGGTGTCTAAACAGACTGCCCCACAGCTCCCAGGTGATGACAATTTTCAACAAGCGAGATGTTGAAAAATGGCAAGTGAGATTTTTTTTAAAGGTTTCCTTGGCAAAGGCAGCCAAATTCTTCTTTGTGAGACTGAGATGCTTTAAGAGCTGCCTTAAAATTAATCCCAAACATGAGTCTAGCTCCAAATGAGTGGGACTTGGCAGGTCTGCTGCATACATTATCTTGAAATACAGGCAGGAGTCCTGTGGTGATGGTGGTTTTTCTGGTCAATTCTGATTCCTCCACCCCCATCTCACTGTCTGTGTTAATGTTTCTTTCAAGCTTTAGCCTGTTGTATTGTTTGTGGAGGTGAAAATACCTAAAGTCGGGCATGCACAAAGAGGCATCACTTGTTGTGTTGTAATATTTTGCTTGCTAAGGTACATTTCTTTTTAAAAACAAGGTGTTTGTGTGTGAGGGTCTCAGAGGATTGTTAATGGGGTGTAGAGTCTTTCCCCCTCAGGTTACTTTTTTCAAGTCCAGCCTAGATCAGTAGTGGCTGGTTGCTGTTTCATAGACTGCGGTAGATTTTCAAAGGCACAAATGGTAGCTGGCAGCTTAAGACCCTTTGATTTACAACAAAACTTGGGCTAAGACACTTTGGAAGTTGGGACTTAACCTGTTCCTTAGTCACTTAGGCACTTTTGCAAATTGTACCCTAAGCTCTGGGGCAAGAACTGTCTTTCTCTGTGTCTTACACAGCTAGTTCTGAGTACGTTCTCAGCACTTAACAAATAATAACGGTAACCAAAAGCCTAGATACGACCTTCCCCCACCCCCATGAACTTTCTGTGTGTGGATTGGCTGCACCTGGGACCCATCTTTCATAATGATATTTTACCCTTAGTAGTGTCTTTCCTAAGAGGACCTCAAATAACTTTGAAAACATTCAGAAATTATGCTTCAAAAGGCACCTGGTAGGATGGTATTTTTGTCCTCACTTTACAGCTGGGTGAACTGAGGCAGAAAAATGAAGACATTTGTTCAGGATCAAAGGAGCAGCTCAGTGCTAATTGCCTGTCTCCTGCTTTAACAATTTTATTAAGATGATGTTAAAATAAAAGAAATGGTACAGAGTTTAAGCATAGAAGTTTCTGGTTATCAGGGAATAAAGTACAGATTATCAAGGGGTGCAAAGTTCGGTTTAGGATCGGATGGCGTAAGGAATACATAGTCTGCAACATCCCCGATTGTGGCTAAAAGGTTAACGGGTCAAAGTACAGACACTGAGATATGAGGGTATGTTGTTCATATAATGGCTATGTTCAGGTGTGGAGTAACTACCCTGTGGCCCTTCTCCTCACTTTCCCAGTGTGGGGGCTGGTCTCACAGGGAATGTTTGACTCATGACCCACACCCACACCAGCTGCGGGAATGGAGTTTGTGCTTGCGGTGGCAAGGCGTATGACAAGGCAAGGCAGGAACATGAGCTGCAGGTAACATTCTTCCTACCGCTAGCTGTTATGGGCATATAGGGAATGGAGGGCGAGGTGCATAGTGAATGTGGATTTGCAAGCACCTCTCGTCATCGTATACTGTCGCTGCGCCGTGTGGATATTCGGGATGGCCAGGTCTCTGTACAGTAATACAAGTAAGAGATAATAGTAATAATGATAGGTCATGAGGAGGTGAGTGTGGAGCTGGAGATGCACAGTTAGAGTGAAGAATATCTCTATGGAACGGAGATCACATCAGAACTGTAGCAGGGGGCTTGGCTCTGGGCACAGGAACATGATGACTGTTGTTCTGATTTAGTATTTGTATTGCATTAGTGTGCTCAGGAGCTCCAGGCAAAGCCCACAAACCCTGGTGCAAGGCACCATGCAAACAGAACAAAAAGGCACGACCCAAAGAGTTTATCGTCTAAGTAGCCAGCAAAGTGCCCAGGAGCTCCAAAGGGAAAAGGAAAAAAGATCATCATTAAGGAGCGTGTGGCTTTTCAACATAGGACCACGGCCACCCCGAGGCCCATCATTGACCTGTAGCCGCAATCCAGAAGTAATGATCTCCTCAGTGAACTAGATCATCCTTTAGAGCAGAGAGGGCTTTAGGAGGCCAGCATAACAAAAGGCTCAAAGAGATGTCGTAGAATTGAAAACTAGGGCATGGAGGGGAGGTCTCAGCCTGCTAACGCAAGAAGAGTGCTATTTCCAGGACGGTGACGGCTGAGGCTCAGGAAAGGGCATAGGAGCACAGGCTGTGCTGAAAAATATAGCTCTGGTAAAGGTGGGAGAGGACAATCAGAGGGTGCTGCTTTATGTCTAAGACCTTGTCTGCATGACTTCGTCAGACCTGTAATTCTCTACAGGTGCATCATGGGTGGTGGTAGCACGAGTAGAAATGAGTGCAGATTAGGTCCCAGCATTTTAACTGCTGTGTCATCTAGAGCTGCTCCGAGCAGGGTTAGGAGGGATGGCGGTGAAGGCCTCTGAGCCATGTCTAAACTAGAGCCTCCCCCAGTGGAGCTGGGAATTTATAGTCCCCAAAATCTCTAGTGTAGACACAGCCTGAGAGAGCTGATCATGAACTGCTGACGTGTCTAGGGAGTGAAGATTATAGATCCTAACCAAGCAGGGGAGAAAGAGCCAGCCCACTGGCCAGACGTTGAAGAGTAACTTTGGGCAAGTCCTTCTTTATTTGCTTTCATTCTGAACTGAGACCTAAGCTCCAGCCATGAGTGCCCAGGCAAATCCCCACTGCATGGTGGGGTGTGTGTGGGTGTGGGTGTAATTTGAAAGGGTTTAGCAATATGGTAACACCAGAATGGGTATATCAACAAGTTCTAGCAAACACAGCTTCCTATTGACTTGTTAAAACATTTGCTATTTATCAGGTTTTGCTTTTAAACTGTCTGTAACAGTCTGGGAGAACGTCTGTCAAAATCCCTTCCAGATGTGAAGGTGCTACCCAATACTTTGGCTATAACCTGGGCCCTCGCTCTTGCTCAGATTGGGTTAGTTGAACTATTGTGAAAATAAAAATACCAATAAAGACATGCAAACATATATGCACATAACATTTCCCCCCAAACGTTCCTGTCTACCTTCAAAATGAGTTCTTATTTAATGATCAAACTCACAATCTCTTTATAAATGTTTGCTCCATTAGAAACCCCAGGTAGCTAAAGGAAAGAAGGTATATGGTTAATACAGTGCCAGAAGCAGCATGCCTGTGGTTTTCTTAGTGTTACTAACTTTTCCCCCATTTGTCTAATGCTCCTTAGAGTATGGTGCTTCCAGACACATTCACTCTTTTAAGAAATTCAGATTATGTGCACAATTTTAGGTCAGAATTCGTTCCCTGGCATTAAAAGCATGTGGCTCAGATTAAGATGATTAGTTAAATACTTATTGAAAGAGTGTTATAGGTTTGGGGCTGTTTCGAATGGCATATAATATGCAGACATGCTACCTTGTTAGCCTCCAAATGAAGCTTCAGTTTCACAAAATATTCTAGGATTAAAAAAGAAAAGATCATCTAGCTCAATGATGTCGGTCAGATCATATTTGATCTGATCCAGCCCCCATTGTAATCAGTAAGGGGTTTACCACTGACTTTCAATAGTTGGTTCTATAATCTTTTGTGGTATGCATCTGGTATGTGCATGAAGCACTCCTTGATGAGTGAATCTCTGTGAGATGGGCCTAAACCAAAACACTGGATCTGAATACTCTGGTATTTGGTTGAGGGATGGCTGGGCGGGATGGAGGGATGGGCTAGGTTTAATAAATGGAACCTGGATTTGGGTCAGAATTTTACAGCTGCTCTAGTATCTCTGTTATGGGCCAAATGAGAACTGAGGTGGAACAAACACCCCTGGACTCGGAGGATTCCAGATTCTGATTTTGCCGCTTGGACACGTCTCTAATCAAAATCTAATGCGCAAGCTCTGCTACTTGTGAGCAGTGGCATTTGCGCACCTCACCGTCTTTAACGGGTTTATCTGCATCACACCCCTGTGGCGCAGCAAGTAGAAGCGACTTGCCCACGGTCACACAGGAAATCTGGGGCTGAGCAGGGAATTTTTGAAACTGGGGTTTCCTAAATTCAGGCTGGTGCCTTTACTCCTGAACCATCCTCCTTCTCGAAAAGTCTCCATTGTCTGGGCTAATTGCTAAACCCAGCTTTCTAACGGGATTTGATCCTCCTTCCTGGAAAAAACTAGAAGAAAATATAGGCTCTTAAAGGAACAACCTGTGCTATTTTGACCTGCGTTTGATTTTTAATACTGCCCATGAAGATCGGGTTCCCTCTGAGCAGGATGCAGGACTGGTGGGGATCCTTTGGATTGTCTTTGGAGCCCCGTACAGGAAGATGGTCGGTGTCCAAGGTGGTAGCATGTGAATGTGGCATGGGGTGCTCAGTGAACATACTCAGCTTCTGAGATAAAGGACCACTGCAGTGGATAAAAAACAACAGCCGCAAATCTTTGCCCGTGTTGATATTATCACGAGTGTTGTGATTTGGGGCCCTTTTTGGGGGTATCTAGTGAGAAAAAGCTTGGCTCCTCGGGAATTTGGGCAGAGCTGTCAGCAGGTGTGCAGCTCATACCGCAGGCAGTTATACCAGCAGCCACAGCCTGCCGTCCCAAGTTGCCTCTGAGCAGGGCAGAGCTCTAGAGCAGGTGCAGGGCAGGGGAGTTGACCCCTCCCTTTGCTCTGCAAGGCTAACCTCACCACCCAGTACAACCGCCGGAACGGGAGGGTAGTGGAGGGGAGAGCCCAGGGGGAAGTCCTCCCTTGCAGGCTGCAGACAGAGAGCAGCTGCTGGAACCGGCCAAGGGACTGGGGGCTAGAGCAGTGGGGTGGTGGCCATAGGACCCTGCTGGAAAAGCCTGCCTAGGGGTGAATGGAGGCTAGCAGATTGGGGAGGTATGGGAGCCTGCTGGTGGGGAGCTGGGCAGCAGAGAGGGCCCTGGGAGCTGGAGTCTGCATTTTTGTCCATGCACATTTTGTGTGCATTGAAGGTTGAATTTTTTTCAACCTGCATCACGCACGCCTGGTGAATGGACAGGGGGAGTCACAAAACAAGAGAAAACAGACCCAAAGATCCGCCTCTATTCCTTTAAAACAAATCTCCTGGTTTATAGCTCAATCTTAAGAATTTTTTTCCCGATTCTGTCTCATGATTTTTACACTCAGGGGGACTGGCAGGGCCCATGGTCCATCTAGTACCATTTTTGAGGATCGGTCTCAAAAACAGTACAAGATGGAAATGGCTCAGTCACTGGGATTTTCGGGGAGTTTACACAGTTCAATAACAAAATTAGAAGCATCGGAGAACTTGGTAAGTGAATTATCATATGGGCTTCCATTGGGATTCCAATTCTGTAGTTGATCCAACTCAGGCAACATTAAATTTAAAGGGCTACTGGGAATTGCTACCAACAGGTAAAGATGATCCCATCTTGCAGAATGTATAGAACGTTTTGGATCTTAGATTACCACCCTACCTGGATGCTGCAGTATCTAATTCTCAATCTGAACTCCAGGGCACTACATACATGCTCCCAAATTGTGGGAAATTGGTAATCTCATCTAGATCAATATCAAGAGGGCAATAAGCATTTGGACAGGGAGCCAACTGTTAGGGGGTATGTGCTTCCTCTTAATTTTACTGCTTGTTGCAAGTGTTTTAAAAAAAACTGATGTCAAAATCAGACTCAATCCTATCTGGATGTCACTGGGGCTAAATCTGGAAGCATTATAGACTAGCATTCTAATACTGGATTGGTATCACTTTGCAGAACAATGTAAATCCATCCCCTACGCTGCCCCAGGTATTTTTACAGATAGTGGGACCTTTTATTCTTATATTTAAAACCGTATTTGAAAGCTTTTATTATTTCTGTATCGCTGCACCATAGCGAATCCAATCCCTCATGCTGTATGCACCCAAAACTCCCACTGAAGCCAGTAAGACTCTCGGGTAAACCAGGAATGCACAATCAGGCACCATTATATATGGTTTCCAGTAGTGATGAGCAAAGTGGCTGAAATGCACGAGAAATTAGTTCAGCTAACTGGGGTTTCTAACAGTGGAGGCATGTGGTGCTGCTCAGTGATTTGTGGGACAGGTGGTGAGGTTTGGTGCATAGGGCACAGGCCTGGGAATCAGGAGCCCAGGAGACTATTCCTGGCTCTGCCACTGATTTGCTGGGTGACCTCAGGCAAATCGTTTGGTTTCTCTGTGCTTCTATTTCCTCTCTCCCCTTTGGTCTGTCTTGTCTCTTTAGACTCTAAGCTCTCAGAGCTGGAGACTGTCCCTTACAGTGCGTTTGTCCAGTGCCAAGGGGCCCTGATCCCATCTGGGATCTCTGGGGTTAGTCACCCAGATAAGAACACCCTTTCACCGCTGTAGACACAGATTCAGATCCCTCAGGTTACCTATGAAAGTGAGCTTTGGTTGGTGGTCTCATCTCATTCCCTGTTCTTTCCATGTTGTAATGGTGCCAGATTGTGTGATGGATTTCTGCAGCTCAGAGGCCAGGGACTGGAAGGGAAGGCCACGCATCTGGACTGGAGTATTTTGACAAAGGTCTGAGTGAGCCCCTTGTGCGGTGCTTCTCACGGTGTCCTGGCTGTCTCTGCTTCTCTCAGTTGCTCACTTCCTTGAGAACTCACATTCACGCTTGAATTTTGAGGGAGTTAAAAGCAGGATTTCTCTAGCCTTGCACTGGAGAGAGCAAACTTTCTTCAAGTGTCCTGTTCGGCGCATAACCTGGGTTGTTCTGTCACTGTTCATTACAAGCTTGTAAGTCACTGATCGGAGTGGTGGACCTTGGAGCATACCGTGGTTTGGAGGATACAAAAAAAAAAAAAAAGTTAGGAAAAAATAGACCCTGCTGTCTGTGAAATAATGCAGTGGATTTGGCTGGTTGTCTGCTGTACAGAGAGAGGGGTGGGGAGAGACATCTGGGAAAAACCAAACCAATCTTTCAAAGCCCACATGCTGATAAGACATTTTATTGAGTGCCCAATACATTTGGCAGCAGAGACTGAGATGATATGTCTTCACCTGGGTAGTCCTGCTTCAAAGGTTCCTGTGGGTGCGTGGAAGATAACTGGTGGGGGGAGGGGCAATCTCACTCCCATTGCCCGCTGGGAGCGGGATCAGGTCCTCGTTGCTCTCCCAATTGAAACCTCTCTCCCCTGAGTTTGTGGCCTCAGTGACCCCAGAGCATTTGCAGTCGCTGCACTAACGTGTGCAGTGAGAACCCATTTTACATAATAATTGAACTAGGGCGGGAGCTGGCGTCTGGCCAGGGGGTTCCCTGTCTTCAGGACCTTCCCACTTCCCCTGCATGATTCTGAAGCTCCAGAGCCCCTGCTGAGTCCTCCTTTCCTCCCACCTGCTGTCCACATCTCTACCCACGAATGCCCCTCGGTTGCCTTCTCCCACTCCCAACTGGATTCCTCTCTTTCCTGCTGCCTAGCCTGTGTGCTTGGAGCAGTCTCCCCATCCCTCTCTGCCAAAAGCTCTCCTTCTCCAGCTTCAGAGCATTTCGCAAAGCCCTTTTGTTCCGCAATGCCTGCCAACTGCTTCTTGGCTGCGCTGCACCTCGCTGGGCCCTTAGGCCGGATCCTGCCAGGTGCTGAGCACGGATTTGAAGGGGATGTTGAGAATGGCCAGCACCTAGCAGGCTCAGGCTCTTAGAGTGTAAACTCTTCAGGATAGAGACTTCTTTTGATCCCCTGCAAAGGGTGTGGTCTAGTGCTCTGCATACAGGTCTGGGGGCCAGGAACTCCTGGCTTCCAATCCACACTCTGACACTGACTCCATCTGAAGCGTGGGGCCAGTCCCTCCCCATCTCTGTGGGTCCATTTCCCTCTCCTTAGAATGTGGCTAATGGCGTGGACAGAAGTTTGTGAAGGGCTTTGAGATCCACCATGAACCAGTGCTGTACAAGTGCAATGTGTTATTATTTGTATCGCCGCAGCCCCTAGGGGCCAGAACTCCATTGTGCTGGGCCCATTACTCTGTAAAATGGCGCTAATACATAGTCCCTTCACAGGGGTGGTGTGAGGCTTGGGAGGATGGAGAGGGCTCTGGAAATGCTAAGCAGTATTGACCGCACTGTGTACTTTTCAAAGCGGTAAAGCACCATGTCTGCCTACTGTGCCGGATAAAAATAACACCGAACATATTTTTCTCTGGCAATAGTATGAGCTGAGTTGATGCTCTCAGCTGAGAGGGTTGGTTCTACGGGATCTCTCAGGTTCTGTCTCCGTCGCAGCTGAACTGAGTTCTGGGCGTTTCCTGCTCCAAGTGTATGACCGAAACCACGTCCAGTAATGGATACAAAGCCCTTTAAAAACTGGGTCAATGCCAGAGGAGACTCCAAATCTGCCTCCTATGCAGGAAATGAACATGCATCCCTCTCGATAGCTCCTTGGGCAATAGTCTTTGTGGTGCCCCCAGAAGATCAATGAATCCAGGCTCTTGGGAGGTCAGTGGTGGTGAGGAGTTCTAGAGTGGCGTGTGTCCTGTCACGAGCCCGTCCCGTTTAATTCTGTGGGTGGGTGTCTCTAACTCCTCTGTGTGGCATGAGAAGCCAGGACCCAAGCTGTACAGAGTTGGATTGTGGTCAATCCCCGCTCAAGTGCCTGGCATGGGAGGGGGTTTCTTCGCCTTGCACACCTGGCATGAAGGTCAGGCACGATTGTCATCTCTATGCTCAAGAGAGTGTCGAGATTGCTCCTTCCCACCACTGACAGGGGGTGCCAAACCACTCCAAAAGGGAGGTGCAGAGGACACGGGGGAGACAGGGGGGTGGGTACAGGGCCGTAGCCTCTTCTCACCTGTCAGCAGAGGTGGCCAGAAGCAAAGCGGGCCCCTCCTGAGCAATGAAGCCTACACAATTCCTGAAGCTCAGTCTGTCCAGACCTCCACCTGCCTCAGTGTGGGGACGTGTGTCGTGTAGCTGCTCCAGCCCTTAAAGCTTTGTAAGTCGAACACCGACGGCCGGTGAGGAAGCAGAAGCCAGCGGAGACCATGGAGCCTCGATCGGATTGTAAATTCTGTGGGGCAGGCGGCCAACTTTGTTTGTTCTGTGTGTCAGGTGTGTGTGTGGGGTCTGTGTTTGTACAGCGCCTTGCAAGGTGGGGTCCTGGTCTGGGACTAGGGCTCCTAGACCCTACTGCAGTGCAGATAACTGTGAAAGACGCTCCCGGAAGTCGTGGCCATTAGGCACGAGCTGCAGCGCCTCCGTGCACTGGAGCAGGAGCCTAGAGGCGTGACAGCGGCATGCTGCACATCTGATGAGGGCAAATAGGAGAAGAGAAAAGGGAACCCTTTAAAACCATCACTCTGCCGAGCCAGGCTGCAGGCATTATGCAATTTAAAAGACAGGGTGGTGCCGCTCCCCCCCACCCCTTATTTATCCCTGGTTGGGCTCTGCACCCCATCCACATACTGAGTAGTACCTGTCTGCATGAATGAAAAGCTAACTCAGCACGAATAAAGCTTGCAGAATCTTGCCCTGTATCAGCTGCACATGGAGCATGTGCCCCGTATACAGACTCAGAAGCCCTATTAAATTAAAATGCGGAATCTCTCCCATCTCATTTCTTTTTTCTTATCCCTCTGCCCCCCGTTAAAAAGCTCAGGCAGTTTGGGCAGTATGAAACCCAAATGCCTTTTGCAGCGTCAAGCACGGATCCCATAAGTAATATCCCAGTGTTGGAGAATAAGACACTATATGAAGTAGACGGGGAGCTATAAAGACGCTTTAAAAGGGGCAATAAAAGTTTTGGGTTTCATATCGTCTTACCGAAGAGGAGAATAACAGAGAGGCAGGAAATTTCAGTAGCAGACATGACAAAGGTCACAGCACTCAGACTGCACCTTAGACAAAAACACCTACTCTTATGAAAACAGCAAGAATTTTTGGCAGAGGCTCAAGAGCTGTTACAGGCAAAGCTCTCCACCACGCTAAAAGGTTACAAGAGACTGTTTTGTCTACGTTGCTGTAAATGTTTATAATATTTCTCTGCATTTGTATTGCTTGGGATATCCTGCCTCCGAGATACAGAACTCGGCTATTGTGCCTCTCATAAGGAAGCCTGACTCTTGCTTGGTAAAGAGGGGAGAGGGTTTGCTTTGTTCTGCTATCTGTTTATAGGAAATATTGACACCCAGGAGGGGGATGGCATGATGGGTATTGTACTGCATGTCAGCAACATCACGTATGTGGGGCCTGATCCTGCGCCATTTAAACCAGTGGAAGTTTTGTCTTGATTTCAGTGAGACTGGGTTCAAGCCCACATGGCTGAGTCCTGCAGTCCCTACTCTGCCCTGGCATGGGCAGATCTCCCTTGACGTCAGCGGGGTCATATTCTGCTCTCTCTGCTACCTCGGGAGAACTCCACTGCCGCCAGGAGAGTTGCACTGGCATAACCAAGACCAGAATCTGGCTGGGTGAGGATTGCAGAAAGCAGCTGTTTACAGGGGCCCGGGGGAGTGTGTGTGGAGGGGAAGCTCCTAGAGACATTGCGGGGAGATCCTCAGCGGCTGAAATGGCCGGTGAGCACCTTGCTGTCCCCAGGAAGCAGACAGGGCCACCTCGCAGCCATTTGTGCCCTTGAAAATCTCCCCCTTAGTTTTAAAGCTCCGCGGCCGTATTTTCTAAAGCGGCCTCTGTTTCTGGCTGCCTCGGTTTTTGGCTGTCCAACCTTGAGACCGCTTGAGCCGGATGTTTGGAGGCGCTGAGCTCCCGCTGGCTTTAACCAGACGAGGCACCCATTAAAGCCAGGCCCAGGATGTCTCCAGGTGGGCATCCAGATTTGGAGGCACACAGAATTAGTGGCCACTTTTGAAAATGTCCATGCTTGTGCTTAAACCTGCTGAAGCAGTTCCGGATCCCCAGGGACGCGCCTGCTGTGAGTTCCGAAGACTGGCTTCAGGGTTTTCTCACTGGGGCCCCAGGCTTCAGCTCCCTGACATCTGGATGTTTTGCCATGGTTTTTTGTTTCGTTTTGTTTGCCAAAGTCCTCTGTGCGTCGGCAGAACAGGGACAGCCTGGGTAGCAGCTGAGCCAGCTTCCCCTACACCGTCCTGCCAACGTAGAGGGCTGCTTTTAAGGGCAAGAAGGTCCCACGCTGTCCCCCTCACCGCATTTCCCCTTCAGCAACAACAGCATGGTGAGTGGGTAGAGCACGGATGGAGAGAGTTGGAGTTTGTGCAGGGTAGTTTGCAATGTCCTGAGCGGTGAGGCATCTGCTCCTTCCCTGGGGTGAATTATCCCACCCTCTTTGAGATCTCCCTGTTGGGAAATGTCCCTGGATGTTCAATGTAAATTTCCCTTCCTGCTCATTATTCCTGGTTAACTCTCTCCACGGTGCCACCCTCCATAATTCTTCTGCCTCCTTTGTGTTTTAAACCATCATAGGGTTAGTCCAGCCTGCCTTTGATGCCGCTGCACTGAGCTTGCGTGTTTGCAGGAAGCTTTCCAAAGGCACGAATGGGAGGTGGGAGTGGGATTTCCAGATGTAACAAAGTGATTTAGGAGCACTGGTGCCCTTGACTTTCACTGTACCCCTGAGTCACCTTGGTGCTGTAGAAAGTCTCACTTGAGGCTCCCGGCTTCCACTGATTTTCAATGGAAGCTGGACTTTTTGAAAATCTCCCCCCCGAGCTCCTTTAACCTCTTTAAATATTTATCTCCTAATCGTTTGGAATAAAGGGTCAGGTTTTTTTACACTCTTCTGCTCTTTTGTGTCCCTTTTAAGGAGGCAGTTGCTGTTCCAGAGCCTCCCTTGTCATATATTACAGCAGCTGCTAGAGTAAGTGTTTTTTTTTTTTTTGGAGGTTTGCACATTCAGTGCAGATCCCTGTTGCATCAGCACAAGGGGAAAAATGTCCCTTGCCTAGTATTTTATTAGTATACAATAGACCAGTTAACTTTTTTATATGACACCTAAATGCAGGGCAGGTGTGAGCAGCAGATTGGTTGGCTCATGCAGCTTTAATTTACTTAGCTGTGCTTTTGCTTATTTGCCCGGCTTGTTTGTTTGTTTGTTTTAAAATGCATAATATATTTTGAAAGCATGTCTGACTCCCTTCCCTTTATGGATCCATTTGTTTCCTGGCAGTCAGTAATCAAAATACATTGCATTTATGTAACAACTCTTAGTAAGGACCTTAGAGTGCTTAGCACACATTCTGCCCAAGTAATTGGCATTCTCTTACTATATGTATATAGAGCGCCTAGTGCAGGGAGGCCCAAGTTTAGTGGTAGCCCCTCGGGGCTACCTTAAGAAGAGTACTGTGTCAGTTTTTAAGTGATAAATGTCTGTATTTGGAACTGTCTCATTGGCTTCAGTTGATAGACTCAGTAATATGTGTTTTTTTCCCTAAAAAATGTGGCCTAAATTTTTTTGAAAGTGACTAGTGATTTGGGGGGCTTAATTTGAGACAGTGTAAAGGGGCCTGATGTACAGAAAATACTGAGCACCCGCCCCCAGGAAAATCAGAGTTCTTTAAAGTGTCTCAAAAATCCCGAAAATCACTCGTGACTTTTGAAAATGGAGGTCTGTAAAAGGCACATGCGTGTTCGGTCCAAATGAGTCTATAATACACGTTTAGTAGAAAACTTTAATTATGTAGGAACTATTCCACTTCCTTGTGCTACAAATACATTTCTTTTAAAGCCTTCCATAAAAGATTTTCCTCCTCCCCCCTCGCCCCTTTAAAAATAACAATTGCAGAATGGGCAAGTTAAATACATGCAAATGATTACTTTGAAATTATTTTTCTGCAGCATGCTCATAAATCCAGCAAATTACACTACAGCTGATGCTCTGCCCAGAGCTCATGCTTGATGACCCTGATTGTTCTTATTGCAGAAGCATCTAGAGTCCCCAGTCAGGGTTCAGGGCCTCTTTGTACTAGCTGCAGTACAAAAAGCTAAAACAATGGCAATCTGTGCCTTCAGAGAGCGCACAGTCTACGGTTAGGACCAGGTGCAGAAGGTGAGTAAAGAGATAGCTGGGGGTTGGGTGGAGCGACGCAAGCTGAAGGCCAGTTGTCCAGGTAGCTTTGAGTTGGTATTGGATTGTACGGTACGTTTGGCTGTTGGGTGTCTTTTAAAAATGTGTGCTCTTTTAAAACCTAGAATTAAGATTAGATGATTGATGCAGCTACTTGTATAGACCCCAATAACTTTAGTATCTGAATGGCTTGCACCGTCCCAAGGGGACTTGGGAAGTCTTATCCTCCCACTTCTACAGATGAGGAGCTGAGCCAGAGAGAGACCGAGTAACTTGCCTGTGGCAGATTGCAGAGCACCTGCTTTCCAAGCCAGCAGCGTAGCCACAAGATCGTCCATTTCCTGAGCAGGAGACTGTGGTCCCTCATGCATGGGAAATATATTCTGTTTGGGTGCGGTCTTCTGTTTGTTCATTGGCTATTGAAATTAGCATTTGAGACAGATTCCTAAGAGGTGGGCAGTGATCCTTTGCAGAATGCTCCTTCGGACGCTAGGCGGGGATGCTTACAGCGTGCTGCGGGTAAGAGCCCTCCTCTCCCCCAAATAATCTTGAGACCTCCATGTGCTCTAACAAAGACATCTGAGCCATCTAATGGGCACTCCGAGGAACCTCTAGATGGGGAAGGATCACTTCAAAAACCATGCATGCAAGGGACAAAATGTGAATGCCTGGTGGGCATGTCTGCTACCCAGAGGCTATACAGCATGGGGCAACAAGGGAACCCACCATGCTCATCTCTTTGGAAAACCACTTGTATAGGTGTCTGACTGAGTGATAAACTGGACAGTCTAGCCCTGTATGTGACCCTTGCTGTAGGCACAAGACTATGGGATGTCTGTGTGTACCTGGAGGTTACAGCAGCATTGGTGGTATCCTGGCAGCACCAGCCTCTCAGTGGTGGCTGGGCCCATTGTGCCTTTTCATTTATTTGTGTTTTTATTGGAAGTGCATTCATTTTTGGTTGTCGCCCTGCAAGCAGGAGGCTGCTCTGATGAATGACCCCCATGGAGCTCTGTTCCCAAGGCGCCCAGGCTTAAGGCAGGCCTTCAATGGAGATCACTGTATATCAATACTGTTCTAATTGTCCATGACATATGGTCTTGGCTTTTCTCCCAGACAGTCTAAACTAATCATACACTTCTGCTAGAGTAAATAGTCTGTTTGATGGGATATTATAGGGTTACAGCTCTTCCCCGCCCTTCCAGGAGCTTCTTTCTGTGCCTCTAATTTTCCATGTAGTTTACATACTAATGAGCTTCTGTGCAAGCACACCTGGTGGCTGTGTGAGCCAAACAGGTTCGCAAGCACAAAGTGCCCAGTGTTGCAGCTCACTCTGAGGCGGAGTGGATTTGGCAGAGGAGAGGAGGTAGCCGGGGGCCAAATCCTTCAGCTTCTTATTCGCTCGGGCAAAACTGCCATTGACTTTGCCGAGCAGTTTGGCTGAGTGAGGAGCGAGTCTGAGCGAAGCCAGAGCTTCGGGGGTTTGCTCAGTATTTGCAAGAGCTCCAATGACAAGCGGAGAGAATAGGAGGGGAGAACAAAGACCTGGAGGCTCTGTGCACCAGAGTTCCAAGCTAGGCTACCTGTGTCCCCCCGGCACCCTGCCAGTGCCCCCGCAGGACCTTCAGAGCAGTAGGCTGGATTCAGATCCTCTCCCATCTAGGGTGTCTATAACCTCAGATTCAGCTGGCCTCCTCGGTCATTCAGGGCCATGGCCTCTGAGCCAATCGTCATGTTGCTCTTTATGCCTGGGACAGTCTCTCTTGGTCCTCTCTCCTTCTTCACATTCCTCTTCAGGCAATTCCTCACAAATCTTCCCCTCTCCCTCTTCTGCACAGTTGTCTTCTCTTGTGTTTGTCTGGCCTTATTTAGGCTGTAAGCTCTCAAGGGCAGAGATTCTGTCTCCTCTCTGTCTGTAAGGTGCCCTGTACATCCGTGGCTCTCTCTAAACATCTAATAATGACATTAAGGTTAGGATAGTTGTGTGACCCACAACACTGGTATCTGCTCTGTACCCAAATCACAGTGTTAAGGGTTCGGTTGGGCCATACTTACAAAATCAACATGTTAAACATATAATGTTAAGAGAAGGTGTAAATAAAATAGTAAATGTCTAGCAAAAATACAGGCTCTGTTATTTCAGTGTTACAAAAAGCAAAACCCCACTCACTCAGGTTTAGCAAACTCACACTTGCAAGTGTGCAAAGTGCAATATTATCGCTCATTTCCAAAGGCAAACGAAATGTGATGCCCCATGGGGATATGTGACCCACCAAACTCTCTAGGGGATGCAAAGACCTGCTGGATTTACTCAGTAGCCAATGGACAGGATCACTTGCCAGCCAGGACTTCTCTAAGGTGGAGAAAAGTTTCTCTTTGGGGAATATACACACAGTTACTGAGAAAGTTATCAGCTGGCTACATGGACACATGGAAGCCTCTGGTATGAATGATGGCCAAGGGACAAGGCCTTTCAGGTTGAATAGGACCAGTTTTGTTCATCAGCAAATTAAAAATTTGTAACAACCTGCATTTTGGTGTGGGGGGTGGCAGTGGAATTCTTTTCCACCGCAGGGAAAAAAGCTTCAGAGCTGGCAGCTTGTTTCTGGTCACAATCCCCACTGGACTAACGAGCGAGGGCTGCATAACTTTCGTAGGGTCCTTCCAGGTGGCGAACAGGTGCGTGTTGGGATACAGGCGCCCCAGCCTCCAGGCAGGGGGAGACTCTTATCACACACAGCAGCAGAGAGTGGAGCAGTCCAGTTTGGCGGGGTTTCCCCCATTCCCTGCCTTCTTGTTCACCTTGGGCAGCAACAGGACAAAGGACATGGCCAAAGCACAATGGTAGAAGCTATGCACGTAGGTGTAATCCCACTCCTGAAACCAAAGAGAGAGTCAGTGAGAGTTTCCACTGCTGGAGGATTTGCGTCCTCTCTGGGTTCAAGATTCTCACATCACTGAAATTTTAGAGTATTTCATATACACACAGGACAGATTTAATCCCATGGTTCTCTGCCCTGGCACCCCATTCAGTCTTTTTCCCTTTTCATTCAGTGCCTTGCTATTTGAAATTCAAGCTGTGTTGCTTAGTTGCGATTGGTCAAATAAATCACATGGTATTATTTCTGTTCCCTGACTGGATAAGCAATGCTCTTATAGGGCCTGATCCAAAACCCATTGAAGTCAGCGGCAGTCTTTCCATTGACTTCAGTGGACTTTGGATCAGGCCCGTCAGTGGATTTCTGGTGTGAATGCCTGCTGCAGAAACCAGATTTAAAATGAGTTCTCTGCCACTGTACTATATTTAGCTCTCTGCTGATGCTTGGATGTGCATGCTGAAAGGTTGCGCTCTGAGGGCTATTCATGCTAGTAAAGACCAGTCACGCGGATGCTCACAGAAAGTGAAAACAAAAGGGAGGTGAACTATTTGTTGCACTTTTCACTGAGCTCTGGGTGGCTGTTGCTGCTGGAACCTCCTGTCTGGGAAGCTCTGGAGATCTGCTGTGTGCAGTATCACAGAGATGCCAGCATGGCTTGGGGCACTGAGATTAAGAGACCATGGTATAGCATCTAGCAACTCACTGTGAAAGCCTTTTGATTTGCCCGAAGTGCCAGAAATTGCAGTACCTCTCACCTAAGATGGTACAGCAGGCTTCTACTGCTTTGGTACGCCTGAACTTAGACCCAGTACTGGCAAATCCCCATAGACATGGAATATGCCCTCATCAGGCTGGTCTCTGGTGTAATTTCACCCTTATGGTGTGAACATATTTGCAACTCGTGGTCTCCCACAAAGGAGCTGTGTCCAAATAGACTCACAACTACCTGGCCCAGTGTGGTTTGCCTCCGCAACAAGACCAAGTTTCCAAAAGAGATTGGCTTCTATTTTGGCCAGGATGAATGCAGAGGACTTCTGAAAATGGGGCCTTTATTCAGGTGCCTCAATGGGAGCACTGAGCTCTTTGGAAAATCTCTCCCTTCGAGGAGCATCACTGATAAATGCTCTGTGTACACGTCCTACCCGTCCCCTCTTCTGTTACAGGCCATCTGGGCAATACCGGTCACACCCACCAGCCCAGAAATGAGATCCTGAGACCTCTGCCTCCCTTCAGTGCTGAAAAAGGGTTTCCAGCCTTAAACAGGCAGCCGTGGAAAAGTAAAGTGGACTTAACACAGGCTGATTTGCACATTTCTCTGCTCTTGAATGAAGTGTTTCATTACACTGCTTAGGAGAAGCTCAAGCAGAAGGAAGGAGGAGATTGTGGATTGGGGGGAGGGGAATTTGTGCTAAGTGACGCTTTTATGTTCTGCTAGAAGTTGCAATTACTTAAAGCTTTGAAAAATAATCCTCTGGCAGCCCTGTGAAGTCGTATCGATTTGCTCCCAATGCACAAAATGGCAGTAACCCAAGGGCTGAACACATGCTCAGCGAGAGGCAGGGTCGAGAGTGTTATGTCCCCTTTTCTTCATGGACATTGGTGATGTAGGGCCTTCTGTACAGGAAAAGAGTATAGTCTAGTGGTTACAGCAGAAGGTTGAGGGCCCAATCCAATGCCCATTGGAGTCAATCAGTATCCTTCCACTCAGTTCAGTGGACATTGGATCAGGCCCTTCATCAGAACTCCTGGGTTCTGGTCCTCACTCTGCCACTGATATGGGTTTTGACCTTTGGCTAAATCACACAGGGCCAGATTTTCAAGAGGTCCCCCCACTGGAGAAAATTGTGAGCTGTTCACAGACAATTTGCCAATGGAAAAAGAGACGAAAAAAATCTTCATCAACTAAATGATTCGCTGTCAATTCTTTGCCCAACTCTGGTTATAATTAATAGATAGAGGCCTGCGCAGACACAAAATTTGTATCCACATCCGATCCGCGATCTGCAAACATAGTCCATGGATATCCGTGGATATAAGGCGGATATCTGCAGATTTGCAGGGCTCTATTAATAGATCAGTTTTCCTCCTTTTTAAGCTGTTCAGTGCGCAGGGGTTGAAGGCATTCCCTTGGGGAGCTGCATGAGAGGGTGGCATGCCCACTGTGAGAAGCCGTCCATTTAAATAGTCTTATTAGCACCTTTGGCAGAGCTCCTCAGGGCCTTGTGGTGCCGTGAGTTAGGGCAAGAAGGGTGGGGTCCATGAAGGGATTTAGGTATTGCAATACGCAGTGTTGCAGAGCCCACCTTTTAGATGCTTAGAAAACAACACTGCCATCCACAAAGCCTGAGCGAGGCACCTAGGATCCAATACAATGCATGGGGAAGATAGGGGCCAATGTAATCCGCAAAAGCCAGAACGCCATGTAGCTAGCCAATGGGAGATGCCGACGAGAGAGGGAATTGAACCTGGGTCTCCGACAGTCCAGGTGAGCACTCTAACTGCTAGGTAGTGGCCCCACCCCTTCCTTCTTCAGCAGGATTTCGTAGGGGGTCCAATCCATTATGTGGCCTCAGCATATGTCTACTGGATTGGGCCCCACATATGATTTAGGTGGATGAATGCCCGGCTTCCCCGGGTATGCGAGTTGCTCTGGGGCTTACGCGGGAGATAGGCCTCCAGACGCTTAGGGTGAGGCAGCCACGCGCATGTTCAGAGGCAGCAACATGGGCACCGAGGGACCTTTCACCTGACACTTAGGTGCCGAGTGAGTTTAGGCACCTACAGAGTTTGGCGGGAGTCTTGGGGATTGCAGGGAGTCAAAACAGGGATGTAGGCACCTAAATCACTACTCAGCACAATGTCTGCTCAGGTGAGCCTTTGGCAGTGGTTTTTGTATGTGAAATGGACATCTGTCCGCTGGCACCTGGACTAGGACTAAGACTAAGACCTGCTGACTAGGCAATAATTTTAGATGAATTCTGGCCTGGGTTGGATTTGAACCAGAGATCCTCTTACCCTGGGAATCTCCTTCACACAGTGATAATGACTACAGTGTCATTATCACTGTAATTTATTGTGCAGACAGGTACCTCAAAGAAGAATCTCAGCATGAGTGCTAACGCCCCAAAGCAGAAGCCTGGGCCTATCTGTTGTGTGTAGACGCTCTTGTCAGGGTACAGGCCTCTCTTTTCTTTCATCTTCTGCAGCTGGAAGGGAACAGAAAGCACGTGAAGCCCTTTCACCCCATGTTCAATCTCGTTGTTCAGCTTCTGAAAGATCCCATGCAATTAAAAAGCAAAGTAAGCAAAACCTCTGATAGTGACTGGCTGGTTGGGTTACTCTCTTTGATCCTAAAGCTCTTAACGCCTGGGACCGGACATGAGATCGAGAAGATTGTGCTCTTGTTTGCTGCTTTCAAGAGTGAGTCTTGAGTAGAGCAAGGTACAGTGTGGGCAGGCACTTGGCTACTTTTCCCTTCGCCACAGCAAATCCCTTTTTATTAGGCCTTCACATCATTCTGACAATGCACCCCAATCTGCAGCTCCTATTGGCTGGGAATGGTGAACTGCGGCCGCTGGGAGCTGCGGGGGGCTGTGCCTGTGGACAGCCAACGTAAACAAAATGTCTCGCCGCCCGCCAGCGGATTACCCTGTTGGGCTGCGCGCCGAAGGTTGCCGACCCCTGGGCTACAGTAATACAATAAATACTAATAAAGAAGTGAAGGTTAGTGACATTATTAACTTGGGACTGGGCTCACTGAATTTTCCATGATGCTTGGTCCTTACACAGTTTTTGTTCTATCAATTTTACACACACTCTCTCTCTCTAATAACTCTGACACTCTCTTTAATAAATCTGACTCGTGGCAACCTATGGTTTGCTGCATAATATGCCCTTTGGAAGGCCACTGTTTTCTAGTCACCCCCAGAAGTTGGAAGCCACATTGTGTAGCCTTAAAACAGAATCAGACCTGTGTTTGTTCCACCAGAATTATGGCTCTGCTGTACCACCTGTTTTTAGGTAAATCTTCCATTGATTTCAGGGCAATTTACCAGACCACACTGCCTCTTGGTTATTGTAAAAACTCCATAAATATATTCTTGATGACTAGAAACATAAGAACATGAGATCCGCTAGAGTGGCTCAGACCAATCAAATCCGGCAATGATCACAAAAGCTTTTTGTTATTTGCCTGCTTTCCGTTTTCACTGAACACAGAATAACTCCATTTCCCTTCTGAATCCAGCCCCAGTGTCATAATGTGCAGCAGACTTTGGTTTAGAAAAGAAAATTATTCCCCCTGCAGTGTCTTCTCTGTCGCTTGAAAGCTTTACTGGGAAACTCCCAATTTGTTCTTTGATGGTAGGCTGAGAGGTGGGTACAAGCAGACCTCAGGGCTTACATGGGACTGATGTGGTGGATAGAACTTTGCAGCTCTCTGTCCAGAAGTGACTTAGCCCATGTGAAGTGGCCAGCTGGCTTCTTACTTACCCATTTCACGGTTATCACAAGGACGGCCGTCCCGATTGGTCCTGAATAGACGCCATATCCCCATCGGTCATGGTAAATCCTCACTGCTATAGTGAGCACGCCGAACATCACAAAGGTCGACCTTTTAGGCTCATCAAACTCTGCCAGAGCTGCAAGGCACAAACCAAAGTGAGGATCAGAGCATCTAATCTTCCATTGCTTTGATTTGCTCCAGATACTTGGTGTTTCTACAGCACCTTCCATCCAAGGGTTCACTTTGGGCTAAACATGGCTGATGGAAGCCCTGAGAATTTGACCCTAACCCCACCACTCCTCTATTAGGTTGGTGTTATTATACAGTGCATGGGGAAAGTGAAGCATAGAGAGGCAAAGTGGCTTGCCCAAGGGTGGGCAGGAAACCTCTAGCAGAGCTGGGAGTAGATCCCAGATTTCCTGACTCCCAGGCTCTCTGAGATAAAAAAAGGGTAATTTAATGTCTCATGAAAATGTTCTACCCTCCAGTTAATTTCCTTCCTTCCTTCTTAACCAGGGGCAGCTTTAGTCAGAGGTGAGAGAATCACATACAGTGTCACATCTAAGATAGCTTCAAAGACCACTGAGATCACCAGAGCTCCTTGCCTCCAGGCAAGCAGGGATTAAGGGGAGGTTAGCAGGACACCAGCTGGAGATGCCGCAAAGCTCTCTCCCAGAAAGTGAGATTCTAGCTGCAGACAGGGCTTTGGGGCGCATTTCGGCGCAGTGGGGACATACTGAGGTTCCTAGACGTATCTTACACAGGGAACACCAACTGTTGTCAAAGAGGAAGGTGATCAATTGTTCTCCACGTCCGTTGAAGATAGGCCGAGAAGTAATGGGCTTAATGTGCAGCAGGGGAGATTTAGGTCCGATAGTAGGAAAAACCGTCTGACTCTAAGGGTAGTTAAGCTCTGGAACAGGCTTCCAAGGGAGGGGGTAGAATCACTGCCATCAGAGGTTTTTAAGAACAACTTTAAAATGGAGCAATCTAAGACCAGCTCGTTCTACAGCACCTGGCCCTCTCTGCACGCAGAACAAATAGGGCTAGGAATATTCATTCAGTCTGATGGCCCACTCAGTGCTTTATAATATTTCACGTGGCGGCTTTCCCAGCTGACAAACTGCCCAGGATTGGATCAGTTAGCACTGTGTAGCTGGCTACCTCCTTCCCCCAAGTCATCAATTACAGACCGAGAGAAGCAGTAGGAAGCTGGCCTCTGATATTTTCTGCTTGTCTGTCAAAACAATTAAGGTTTGGAACAGCACAAGACTGCATTGTATTGTGCGGGGCAGTGGCACAAAGTGGATATTTCCCATTGTTCCACATGGTGGCATGACATAATTGTGATTATTATTAATTATTTGTATTACTGTGCTGCCTAGGGGCCTGAGTCATAAGCTAGGACCTTAATGTGCTAGGTGCTGTACAAACACAGACATGCTAACAATATTAGCCACGACGATCATTTCTTCCCAGTAAAGTGCTATGAGGAGATCAAACAGCAGAAATCTTGTTAATTGTTCAGGCGGAACTTGGGCCCATCTAGTTCTTTAGTACCCTAGTGTGAGACAGGACTTGCTGGGTTATCTGTAGGGAATATAAACTGCACGATTATTTCAGGGCCACACCAAGTCTGACCCACAGCTGTGCAGACAAGGGCTCACAGGCTCAGAGTTCTCTTGTGTGTGGCTCTCCGAGGCACCTTTGCAGAAAGAGACAAAGGGTAAAACTTTTCAAGTATCTCAAAGATTTAGGAACATAGTTCCATTTTTCTAAGTGACACAGGCACCCAGGAGCCTGCATCTCATTGAAAGTCAAAGGGATTTAGGCTCTTAAGGGACTCAGTCCCTTTTCAAAATGGAAATTAGGCTTCAAAATCACTTAGATCAGGAGTGGCCAAACTTACTGACCCTCTGAGCCACATACAATAATTTTCAGAAGTTCAAGAGCCGCAACACACGCACAGCCAACCCCATGGGGTGGCATCTGCTGAGGCCTGGGGCTTCTGCTCTGATGGCCCCCTGTGGGGCTAAAGCCCTTAGACATCCCTCCCTGCAGGGCAGAAACCCCAAGCTCCCCCCAGCCCAGTCTGGTAGATAGAGAATGGTTGTGTGTGGAGGGGGAGCTCCGCGAGCCACACTTTAACTGTAAAAGAGCTGTGTGCAGCTCACGAGCCACAGTTTGGCCCTGCCTGACTTAGACACTTTTGAAAAGTTTACCCAAAGGTTAAGATTTCCAAGGATGATGGTGACTTTAGCCACACAGCTCCCATTAATTTCAGTGGGACTTGTAAAAACAACGAGGAGTCCTTGTGGCACCTTAGCGACTATCAAATTTATTTGGGCATAAGCTTTCGTGGGATATAACCCACTTCATCAGAAGCATGGAGTGGAAAATACAAGTAAGCAGGACTAAATATACAGCACATGAAAAGATGGGAGTTGCCTTACCAAGTGGGGGGTGGGGGGTTAGTGCTAACGAGGCCAATTCAATTAGGGTGGATGTGGATGTGGGATTTGTGTAGCTAAATTCCCCTAGTTGACTTTGCAAGTGCCAGCCAAACTCCAGAGGTTTCAGGGTGTGGTGGCTGAATTCACTTTCCCAGGAGATCCTGGGGAACAACGTAATATTCAGTTTTCCAGGTGGACAGGCCAAGGCACTTGAGCCAATTGAGCCAATGGTCAGGCATGGTAGGATCTCTAGCTTCCTCCTTATTCTCTTCACTTTGAGCCCTCAGCCCTAATGACTTTGCACCATCTTCTACATGTGATCCTATAGGACTATTTGGGCCCTGTCCACCCTAAGATCTGAATCCTGCTAACTCGCTCTGGATGCAGCAGAGGCTGCACAGACACCTGCTTGAAGTTTGGAAACTTGAAGTCGCCAGTGCAAGTAAATTATTAGAGGCTTTTGTTTAGCACAGAATCAGGTAATAACTGATTAAAAGTTATGGATCCCAGTGGGCTCCATGCTTTTCCAGCTTACCCAGCTGTGTTATGGCTGTCCTGGATTTGCATTCCAGGAAACATGCCCAAGGGTCTGTACGTACGCACATGTGTGTTCAATCTTTACAAGCAACATGGTGAAAAGCTATCCCACATTTCAGTCACCACACCTTCTGTGTCCTTGGATCACATTTTTACAGGGATAAATGTCCGCATTTTAATTTGTTTCCCTGATGGTCAATAGTTTAAACCTCTTAGTTCTGATTTTTTTATTTTTTGTAAAATTCAATAGTAAAGCAATCAAGTTCAACCGAGCTGCAACCAGCCAAGTTATAGAGATTAAAACTCATTTACCTTGAAATTGCTCTAATCAAGTGGAGAATGGCCCTGGAATCTTATTTGCCTATTTTTTTAAAGTCATCACAAAGGAGACTATACACACGATGGATAGATTAGGAACCAAGCTGAACCCTTCCCTTGATATTCAAACTGTTGTTGAGCTCAACCATATTTGTGATTAACTTCTCCCACACTCATTTTAACATACAGAAGGTTTATCATGTTCCTAGTTGTGGGGTGAAGTATTCCAGTCCCCCTTTTCTGTGTAAATGCTGCATAAACTCTGGATACCCTGGCCTGGAAGGGCCATGTTGGCCAAGTCATCCTTCCATCAAAAGAGACCAGAGAGGTGGGGATAAAATGGTCTCAAGGCATGTTGGGAATGTGACTGTAAACTCTCACTTGAGCTTTGGGAAGGTTGGTAGAGTTGAGTGATTTGTCAGTCGTTCACGTGAATCAAGGTAGAGAATATATATTCTAGAGCTGGTTGGAATTTTTTGAATGAAACATTTTTTTGTTGAAAACTGGCCTTTTTGCCAAAATCAGAAATTCTTGTGAAAAAGTTTTTTCAAAGAATGTGTTGACCGTATCAAAGAGGGAAAATTTAGTCTTTTGTTTTTCTTTTTTTCTTTGCCCTTTCTTTTCCCTTTATGGAAGAAGGGAGAAAAAGAAAGCAGGGAAATGGGAAACACGGCGTGGAGGGAGGGTGGAGGGGGGAAAGGAAAAAATGAAAACGGTCAAAACCCACAGATTTTAAATAAAAAAGGGTAATGAGATATTTTTTCCATTTCCCAACATGCTCTGATATTTCCTCACAGCCAAAATTAGGTCCTGATAAATCAGGGGGATTTATTTGTTAGAAGAAATGAGTTTTGATTTGCTTATGTATGTTTGCCAGAGTTTGAAGAAATGAGCCCTGGTATAAAAAGATTTGCTTAAGAGTTGATAATGGTGGTGGACATCCATCTGTGGGCTTCTTGGCTTCCAGGGCGAGGAATGTGGTACAAATACCTAAACAGATCTGTCAAGAATCAGTGCTTGTCTCCAGATGCAGAGCTTTTCCAGCCACTCTTTAGGACAGGTACTGTCTATTTGTTCTGAGTTTGTACAGCACCTAGCACAGTGGGACCCTGGCCTATGATTACAGGCCTGAGGCCCTAGCACAATTCAAATCATAGAAATCCACAGCTTGGGTTGGGTTCCATAAGGAAATATCTCAAAGTTGGCTCCTATAATTGGGAGTCATAGGGGACAGCATCTCTCTCATGACTGAAGCCCACTAACCATTGTGACACAGACACCAACAAGTCCTGTACCCTAAAACACCAACCCACAAATATTGCAACATGTTAAGAACTGACAAAGACTCATGCTTACCCATCAGTGACACCCAAATGGACAAAGCCGTCCCATAGACGCTGAAATACTCCAGGATATCATACCGCATGAAACATAGCACTGACAAACCAGGTCCATCACATGCATGGTAAATCTATTAAAAAGGATAATTCAAAGGCACATTACCAAGGCAGGGGTCAGCCACAACTGAGCCTAAACAGGACTTACACTGTGCCTAGGCCTTTGTGCTGTTTCTCTGTATAAGGGCGAGTTTCAAGCTCTGCAGCATTCCCTTAAAATTCACTGGTTCAATGGACGTTCCTGCCCGTAAACTCATTCGCTACAATATTTGCAAAACATTTTCATGCACAATGGGTATGAGCACAGGCAAAGAAAATTCACTGGGAATATCAAAGGCATATTTGTGGGAATTCTTTTGTTGTATATATTTGCCTAGCTCTAGTTTCTTCCTCGGACAACTAGACTCCACTACGCCCCCTCTGCTAGCTCTGAGATGCTTCTCCATTCCTGATTTGGTCTCTTACCCATTTGGCAACAAATGGACCTGACACAATTCTTGCCAGCATTTCTCTCTGGGGACACCAATATCGTTTACGGTGAGAATTGCTGCAAATTCTTCAGCCCATTCTCTTTTCTATGGCAGCTTTTGCCATTGAGAGAACCCCCCCTCCCCCGCTTGGTGCTGGGCTTTGAGAAGGCTGGAGATGGGGAGGAGAGAGCTGGAGAGAGCATTTCTGGCTGAAGTAGAAGCACTTGTCTAAGATGGACAGATGCTTTCACTGGGCTGAAGAATTTCCTGTGGGGGAGTCTGAGTGGGACTATACAATGCAGCAGCAGCTGCATCACTGCATTGCTCGTCCTGACATACTCTGACAGCCCTGGCAGCTGTCTCCCTTTTCTTACATTCTAATATTTTGCATCTTCAGATTATTCTCTAAGGGCCCGATCCACCTCCTATCGAAGTCCTTGGCAAGTTTTCTATTGGCTTCAGTGGGAGTTGTAATAGGTCCTAAAATGGTGCCAAATGTGTTTACGTGGCATGGTACAGTTTTATTAGCCAGTCTGGTAGGTTTTTAGATGCTAGTAGGATTTTTTTCCCTGTTAACAAGGCTGGCCTTTATAATAAGGGATGAGCGTGGTCCTGCAGATGGAGCACTGCACTGTGCATCTGGAGACATGTGTGCTACTCCTAGCTCTGCCACCGACGTGCTTTGACGATGCTGGGTAGGTCACTTAACCTTCCAGGGCCTGGGTTTCCCTACATCTGTAACATGGGTGTAACGATTCTTACTTGCCATTACAAAGTGCTTTGAAATCTATGATGGAAAAGGCTAAATATTATATGAGTTCAGTTATTGGGCATGGAGGAAGAAATCCAGTTCTGTTCAGGTTCTTATACCACACTCATCCCCACTGTGTCAGTGGTTTGAGCATTGGCCTGCTAAACCCAGGGTTGTGAGTTCAATCCTTGAGGGGGCCACTTAGAGATCTGGGGCAAAAATTGGAGATTGGTCCTGCTTTGAGCAGGGGGTTGGACTAGATGACCTCCTGAGGTCCCTTCCAACCCTGATACTCTATGATTCTATGAAATGTGCATGTAAATAAATTAAGAATGTGTAAAAATTTCAGTATCTCTGAATTCTATGATTCTATGAAAGGTAACTAGGTTGATGATGCGAATTCTATTCTGTATAGTTAAACAATGTGTGTATATAATAATAGAGTGAACAGTTGTGCAAAGTCCTACTCATCTGCATGACTAGAGCAAGTGAATTAATTATTTCTGTGTGTGCATGTGAACAAAATAGCCTTCTTACCCCCATTATTATCATGGGAAGGGAAGGCAAATAGATTTTCACTCTAGGCTAGTACAATTTCAAGACTGTTCGGCCAGACTGGAAAGTTAATAATCATCTTTCTTGATAACTCTGTGGCATCTCCCTCAATCTTTCCTCTGCTACTCCATAAATTCCCCCTTTCCCAGCTTTAATTTACACCATAATTCAGCTATCGTAAAATCAATAATTCCACTGTATGCTTTTGTCTAAAATTACAAAACATCAACTTACTTTAAATACAGTTTAAAACCAGAATACGGGATGGCCACTTATGAACTGTAACAGACAAACCGACAGATGCTACCACACCCTAAATGTGCAATTACAATAAAGGATTCAAATATATTTCCCTATGATCACTGCTCTTTGTTATCATAAACTGAAGAATCTCATTCAGAATACTCAGGGCAATACACAGTGGCAAGACGTATCCAACAGTGGGTATTTTTCAGATACGCAATACGCTATGTTCCCCCCCCCAGTGTATGGTGTTTCCCCCCGTTAGTATTTCATAAGACTCCTGTTTGTTTGTTTGTTTTGTAAATCCTTCATCCCACTTGCATGTTTATTTCCCAACGGAGACTCTGCAGAAAAGGGGTAAAGTAGGACATTGCCAACAAAAGAAACAGAAGGAATTCTTACCGCAACAAAGAACATAGTGAAGAAATAAACCATGGCTTCCATGTGGAATCTTCGCTTGGCTGCAATACTGATGGTCGGGAGGAAGACCAGGCTGCTGATAGTTGGGAGGAGAAGCTTGGCAACTAGTGAACCCATTGAGGGATGGGTGACAATCACAGGAGAACGCGGAGGAATATTATTATTCAGAGGAATAAAACCTTTTAAAAAAATCAGTAAGAAAGCTGGTTAGAGAGAACTCAGAAGGACAGCAGGGAGCAGCTCTAAGTAGGACTACAGAGTGTTGTGAAAACAGCTGTGGCAAGTGTGCTTTAAAATTTAAATGCCCTGATGCTGGGTTCGTTCTAGGTGATGTCAGCAGATGACATGTGCCAGCAGCTGAAGGGGAAGATGGCACAGCTGCTGATGGCTTGCCCTTTAAATGGTCTTCACATTCTCTTTCTTTTTTTTTTTTTTTTAACATTCCTGAAACGCATTGGAGCTCAATGGGGACAAATGCCCTGTGTCGCCAAGCAAAACATCCTTTGACACGTCTCACTCTTGCCCAGCGTTCTTGTAAACAGGCTGTTATGGTATCAAGCAACATATATGGGACAAGTTTTGTTCCCTGGGGGGATTCCCACTGAAAGTAGCAGAGGGTGCATGTGTGGAAAGAAGAATAGGCCTCATTTGGACCAGCTAGTGACACGGACTACATGCTGGCACAAGGGAGTAAGGGGGCATAGGAATTCGGTTGTACTCATGCATGGGTCACATAGACCTTGAATCCAGGAGCCCAGAAGTAAGCTGACTGCAAGCTTGCTTTTCTCCACCACCTCTCAGTTTGGGCGGGAATGGATGGATTAGCTCCACCTCCTCAACTCATTGGCCAGGCAGCTGTGTTAGCCTGCGTATACATGCTGCTGGGATAGCCCAAGAGTAAATTACTCCCCACTGCAGCTAGGAGGAAGCAGAGGAGCAATTATGACTCAGAGGGGTGTCAGGGAGTCACAGCGCACCATAGGACTACTCTTGAAGTGGTGTTAGAACGAGTTGAAAAATATACAAAACAATCAAAAAGTATTGTTCATTATAACTTTAAGTGGATTTTTTAGGTTTGCCATCATTTTTCAGTTATTAAAAACTGAAAAAATATTATTTTTGGTTTTCAAATAAACAAACCATTTGTTTTGGACAAAAATGAAAAGTTTGGTGAGAAAATTTCCATTAGCTCAAAAAGCCATTTTTCCATTAAAAAAAAAGTTTTAAAGGAAAAATTGGGACCAGCTCTGGGAGGTGCAGTTTACGTGCCACCCCTGCTCTAGCCCATTGTGTGTTAACATTCGGAGTAGTTTTCCATGGAAACCACTTACTTTAAAAGTATGGGCCACTGTACTCAATCTTAGTAGTACTTACTTTCAGCTGAAATCATTGGACTGCTCTTGGAGTCAGATAGAGCTTGACAGAAGAAAGAGTGGCTGAACTTGGCCCCCTATGAGATGGCAACAGACTAGCTATTTGTAATGGTTTTATCAGACCTTAAAATCTATTAACCTTAAATGTATGTGGTCTGCGGAAAACCAATATACAGCAGAGTTTTTGTTGCTGACCTGCAAGCTTGTGTCCTTTTACTTATCTGAAGTTTTTTAAGTTCCAGACTTAACAGTGGCCATAAGGGTGTGGACTTTCCTATGGTGTGGGGCAGGGATAGCTCAGTGCTTTGAGCATTGGCCTGCTAAACCCAGGGTTGTGAATTCAATCCTTGAGGGGGCCATTTAGGGATCTGGGGCAAAAATTGGGGATTGGTCCTGCTTTGAGCAGGGGGTTGGACTAGATAACCTCCTGAGGTCCCTTCCAACCCCGATATTCTATGGTCCACCACCTAGAAAGGAACATACCAGCTGCAAATTCTCCTTTGTTATTTTTCTGCAGGAAGCAGCGACCTAGGATTGGCTGGTTTCAGAGTAACAGCCGTGTTAGTCTGTATTCGCAAAAAGAAAAGGAGTACTTGTGGCACCTTAGAGACTAACCAATTTATTTGAGCATGAGCTTTCGTGCATCCGATGAAGTGAGCTGTAGCTCACGAAAGCTCATGCTCAAATAAATTGGTTAGTCTCTAAGGTGCCACAAGTACTCCTTTTCTTTCTAGGATTGGCTGTAATCCTTCCATAATTTCTCAGGTAGGATGTTAAGGCTCACTAGTCATTCCATGGGAAAACCACACAGGATTCCAACAGGTAACAATCCGTTACATGTTCTTGTCCTGTCATTTGTGTGTTCTGACACAGTTAAAATTCATCCTCTTTCTTAGTAATGCCCTAAAGCTTTGCCCCATGGATCATATAGCATCTTAACTGCTGTAGATCTGTCTTAAATAGTGAAGCAGTAGAACCTTTCTAAAGAACTTCACCGGGTCCCGGTGTGTTGAATAAAGCTGTATGAAAGGAAACCAAAAGCCAAGCAAACATTGTGCTGCTAATCTACTCAATGGCCTCTCTCGTTTATTATGACTTTTTATTATAGCCCTGTGGCTCCCCTCCTAGCTTAATATCTTTTCCTTGGAACCGTGAAGAGATTCTCAGCATCTTTTCAGTCCAGCTGTTCTTGCGAAGCAGGGAATAGGAATGTAATGCTTGAGCAATAGTCCCTGTGGTTGTAGGCTCAAGCAGAAGATTGTGGGTCATGCTATGAGCTACCGTCTGTTTCTTGTACTGATAGGACAGGCTCGTTATCTCCTTGGAAGAGATCTCTCTGAAAGGGATGCTTGGAATGAAAGCCTTCTCTTTAAAACAATTTAGCCACGGTGGAAGGGGGGAGCTCGTCAGTTTGGTGCATTAATGCATTCGCCTGCCCACTTTGGAGGTCTATGTACCTTTCTTAGGTTACATGTGGAATGAGTTTGCTGGGTTTCATCTCAGTCCCCTCTTTGTTTGCATCACAGTAACCACCATCCAGTTTATCTGACCGGCCATTTCTGTTCTGGAAAGGGGTTGGGGTGGCAGAACAGCAGGCAATGCAGGCTGGGACTGACATGCATTTGCAGGGCTGTGTGGGGCCACACACTGCGATGGAAAGGGGTGTTGTGGTCAGGTTTGAAGTGCATTGGGGTCCCAGGGAATGCTTTGGCAGAGCTGTTTTCGGGAAGCTTGTTTAAAATCTGCCCACACAATGCATGTGAATCCCCTGCGTTTATAAGTAATAAACTCACCACAAACATTTTAAAACTTACTCAGTCTTCTCCAGTGTTGTTGTACCAGCCAAGAAGGCAAAGCTGTAGGGTCGCATAAACCACATGGTATTTCTGTTCCCTGAGTGGATGAGCATAATCCTGATAATCCTCTATCTAATCTTTCCATTCTGCTTTCAGCACCATAGTATCTGGGTTGGAGTGGTGTGAACGCTCCCAGAAAATGAATTTCACCACAAGGATCTGGATGAATTTTTGCCACGAGTATTTGGGCGTGCAAGCTACACGCTTGTTCGCCACAAACATTTGTGCTATTGCCATCACACGAACGTTTGCAGGAAACAAACTGCGCACCTGGCCAAAGTGAATTTGTTTAAAAACACGACTGAATATTTGCAGAATTATTTTTCCCCCCCAGTAGTCTTTGCCCAAGCTCTACTTGGAACCCATTGGAAAGGAAATCCAGTTGGCTGATGGATGCTGTAGGTGCCAGCCATGGAAAGTGTTCTACTGAGCAATAAAAAGTACTCTAGTTCTCAGAAGCAAGAAAACATTCCACAGGTTGTTGAATTTTTTTTTTTTTTCACAGCTGCAAACCCTGGGCCTGGTGTTTGGTTTGAAGCCAGCGCTTTAGGCACCAAGGGGGGAAAAACACATCAGGTTGCACATGTGTTCCAGCGATTAACAAAAAAAAAAAAGGGACACCAAAGAAAACAGCAGGGCTGGGAAGGGCAGGTGGCTGGGTAACATCAGTAGTTGTAGCCCTGGGACTGCTGCTTAAAAGACCTTTGTTCAAACTACAGCCAATATAAGACAATGTGTTGGACACACAAGCCTTTCAAATGTAGATGGGAAGTGTTCCACATGACAGAGGCTAAATTTTTTCTCTTTCTTAAACAAGTAGGAAATCTCAATGGATAAGCAAGTTTTCAGCTCATACATTTGGATCCTCATGGAAAACAAATTTTAGATTCATTTTTTGTGAGCATTTGCACCACTTAAACTCAGATACTAAGGTGGTGAAAGCAAGATGGAGTGATACACCCTTAGATAACATGGGATAGGCATGAGAATAAAATAGGACAGTGGTTTTCCACCTGTAGTCTGTGGACCCCTAGGGGCCCGCAGACTTTGTCTAAGATTTCCAAAGGGCTCTGCACCTCCATTTGAAATTTTTTAGGGGTCCGCAAATGAAAGGTTGAAAACCACTGGAATAGAAGATAATTCCTCTGCAGGAAAGGCCTCAAACTCAGCTTAGGACCAAAATATTTATTTAGATCAGTGATACTCGGAGGCTCGAGAACAGTAAGGGGTTCTTTAATGTGTCTCCTGTGGCTCTTTGCAACACATGATATTAAAACATGGTGTGATTTAAATTATTAACCAGTCTACGATATTAACCTATCGGGGTCTTTTACTATGTTATTAAACAATTGTAGTTGATAAAATAATAATACTTGGTCATTTTGCTGTGAGAATATATATATAATGAATTCATAATGCTGTGGCTCTGGCTTCTGAACCACTGGGGGCTGAGTATCGCTGTCTTAGATTGTAAGCTCATTGTGGCAGGGGCTATCTATATAGAACAGCATCCTGATTTTGGTTGGAGTCTCTAGGCACTACCATGCTGCAAATAATTTAGTATGTTGTTGGTGCTGATGATGATAATGAGAGAACCCTAGGGGGGCCTTCGTTGTAGAGCATTCATCCAGATTTTGAACACCTCTACAATAGGGGGTGTTGGGGTCTGAATTTTGGTTCAACCCAGATTTGGACCCAATTGTTCACATTCCAAGCTCTCCCCAACATTTCTTGGCATTTGAGTTCTGGAATCTGGGTTCAGGCCCATCTATTAAGAGCTACAGTGTAACCATCCATGAGGCCAGTTGCTCAAACTAATAATCCATCCCATTGGATTTCATAGGACTCCACACATAATTGCATGGGATATGGTGCTTTCGGCGAGGCCCTTAGTAACTTGCCCTGCATAGCAGAATCTAGCACACACCATTGCAAGGTGTTATTAAGCCTTGTTGTTGTTCAGCGAATTCTCTCAAGCATAAATATTTAACATCAGGCTGGTTGGTGCAGGTCCTCATAGCAGAATGTGCAGGTGAACAGCTATTCTTCCACCACCAGTAGGTGGGGCTCTAGGCAACAGGAATTACTGTGGGTGATTCCATTTGGTCTGCTACAGAGAACCATGTAGCCGCTCCATGACTTGTGTTGAGATGCAATCCTGCTGCACTGCATGGACTCAGGCACATTTTGGGTTGATTTTGCAGTGTCTTTGTTAGGAGTGATGGGTCCCTTCTCCCCCAGTAAATCTTTCTTCTGTGCCCCCCCCCCCAATTCTGTCAATCAGGCAGAAGATCAATGTTATTTTGCAATGTGGGTAGATATGTTTGGAATTTCTCTAGACTTGCCTCTGTCTTTGCAAGACAGTTGTCTGGCTTTTCCATTTCTACTCAAGTCCAGCTGTCACATCTGTTTTCTTGGAATTTTGAAGCTTTGGTGTTCCAGTGAAATTGAATCTCCGGTTGTTCCTTAGGGAATGGAGCTCACTCTCACTCTGCTTCTGTTGTTATGTGTATCACATCTTCATAAACAAAGCATTGAGGTTTATTGGGTTTGCATCGCCAATCAGAAGTATTTCCACTCAGCCAATCAGCTAAGTGGTAACTTTCTCTTTGGCTTTAACTTATATTAGAAAACAATCTTTTCCTGCCTCCCAGGAGAGGGGAACATAACAGTGTCTGATTAAAAAAATCTCTCATTACATACATTGCTCTTCGGGGCTCAGAGCCATTGCAAGCACCCGAGGGTGTTTGTGGTACTTAATAAAAATATAATTTACATGCATGCTCCAGCACAAGGATCACCAGAAATACACAAGCTGACAGGTGTGCCTACAATGCATTCAGAGATTCTTTTTGCAGGCACAACTGAGCTAATTAACCTTGACTCCTGCTCTTGCCAGCTTCCCTTACACAGCTCTGCCAATGCACCTGTGTCCTTCTTTTTTTTATTAGTGGAATAAATTGCCACTTAAAACCCTACATACCCTGGAAGGTCTGGCCTCACTCTAGGTAGCTTTAGCTGAATACCTTCCCTTTAAATCCCCCCTCTCCCCAATTCAATAAGCCTATTATGTATGCTCTTTGCAGTTCGCTTTGTTTTCCTTTCTTAGACCCAGACCTTTTTCCATGGTTCACTTTCCCCCCACCCCATTCAGTGTCCTTTGTAACCATGGCAATTTGTCCAGGGGAGAGGGGTTTTTTTTGAGTCACAAAAGTTTTCTGTCACTCAGACACAGAGTCCTTGGAACTCCCCCTCCCCCAAGTAAACATTAAACAAAAATACTCTGTGCGAACAGTATGCACCACCTTAATATGGTTCCACTTCATCCCCCAAATTTCCACATCCTTGGGCCATTGTTCAGTACACTTGACAGCCGCTGCTCAGGAGAGACCGGCGCTGGGAAAGCAGGGGCACAGCATCACAGTTATGCGGGGATCCAGGAATAGGATAGGGCAAGAGACAGAACTAAGGTGAAAGGGCAGAGCTGGGTTGCCAGGGGTGATTGGAAGGCAAGAATTCAGATGCATTGGCAGAACTGCGTAAGGGTGACCAGGACTGGGTTGCAAAGGGTATTCATAGATTAGGATTACCCACCCATGCTATTAATCACTCACTTTCAGGAGCCCCTCACACACAGGTTAGGGATTCAGCCCCTGCAGAGAACAAAAGATCAGAAGCACTAATGTTTATTGTGTTATGGCCCATTTGGCATTGTTGTGCTACCCCTCCCATGTCCTCCTTTTGAAACCCTTGCCAGAGCACCATTGCATCCTGTCTGTTCCCGGCTGCCAGAGCAGCCCTTTGTGGTTGGAGGCCCTGAGGCTGCCTGGGGTAACACCACAGGCCCAGAATAGGGGAGGAGCAAAGGTGGCAGTTGAAAGCCCCCTGAACAGTGACCCAGAGAGTCAAGTCCCTCTGACGAGCCTATTACAAATGCTTAGCATCTAGGTAGCCCATTCCATCCTCAAAACACCTCTCATGCATTAACTCATCAGCTCTTTCAGACACCACTGTGGTGAGGGAAGGATCATGAACCCCAGTTTACAGACAGGGAAACGGACGCACACAAACGCCACAAATGGAGTCAGTGGCAGATCTGAGGAGCTGCAGGCTCTCAGGTGGGTAGGCGTTTGCCATCATTCCCTTTGCTTTGTATGGTGGAGGGAGGGATACTGTTGCCCGTGACAGTGTGGCTGGTAGACACTCTTCCTGCCCGTGTCTGGGTTATGGGATGCTGCCTCTCCTGAGATAGGTAAATTCACTCGAGCCAAGAGCAACGCTTGACAGCTGTCCACATGCCACCGCTGTGGCTGATACTTCATGCTTGTGCCTGTGTGCTCACTATTTATGCGTAGCCACAGGTAATGATCTAATGTGGGGCTAGTTCGACCATGTGTGGACATTGTTCAGGACCCTGAGTCTGCGAAGACAGCGGGAGCTCTGGGCTAAGGGAAGATGGCTGCCTCCCCACTGGACACTGTGAATCTGTATGAAAAGGCGTGTTTCCAAAGCACGTAGGCCAACGAGGTCGGTCTTGCTCTCACCAGATTTGTAGAGTTTTGCAGATGAAAGTCTGTTTATGGTCTCCTCAGAGTGGGTTTATGAGCACTTGGGCACAAGGGCTCGCTCCCTCACGTGCGCTCACACACACTTCTGTCCTCTCTCATGCACTTACACACTCTTTCTCCCACCTCCACCCCCCTCCCCTCTAGGCTACTCGAAGGTAGCTGGCCCAGACCAGCACAGTGACCGAAGGCCACATCTTACTTTTAGTTACATTTATAGTGAAACTGTCCACTGACCATGTTGATAAACATATCGGAGAGCTACCTTTACCAGACCTTCTGTTAAGGTCCGGTGGGTTGATTTTAAGCCTATAATTACCTTGACAGTGTCTCATTGGTCCCGTACAAATGAGGGTCAAGGCTGACCTGCGAGTGCCTTATTCATGTTATCCAAGGAGTTTTTTTGTCACTAGGTTTCTGTTGTTTGTACCCTTCTGGACGTTGCAGCTCCTTCGGGTGTCCATCTTAATTGCTAGATTCTGCACTTCTCTTAGCACAGAAGGAAAATCTGTAAAAAGAGAGAGTTGAAACTAGCCTTTGAGAAAGGGAGATAAGCAGGCAGAGGCTGGCCTTGTGGGGGTGGCCTGGATCCTTCAGAAGAAAGACCCTCCATGTCCTGAAAATGCATCTCTATCTCCTTCCCTTTGCCTCACCAGCCACAGTTAAGAGCAGGTTCCTATACTGAGATATACATAAGTCAACTTTGCCCTGGGGTCCTTGGGATAATCCTGGGTAGGTCTGAAACAGCGTCCCCCAAAAGAAAGTGCAAACCCCTTAGCCTCTTTGCTTCCGGCACTTAAAACAAAGGTGCTGAAGGTAAAAAATAATGAAGGATCCTACACTGGGACCCAAGGGTCTAGCTTCAGCCTCTCCCCACTCCAGCAAAGATGAGAGATCCTCTTCCTCGTTGTCACTTCCATCTGAGCCCTTAAGCCTTTCATACCAATGGCAGGTGGTATCTCACTGTGTAGATTGAGGGCTTCTGGTGTTCCCTGCTCATCTCCTGTTAGCCTCTGCTTGCCTGGTGGTGAGCCTCCATGTCAGTTTCTGGGCTGGTTAGACGCAGCCTGAAATCTGGCACTTGTGAAAGCTGCATATATGTTATCTGTGCTCCATACCTGGCCCTCTTGGGGAGGAGTAAAGGAATGCAATTATTATTTGTTCGTTAACTCTTGGTGATATATCGAATAAGCTTTTCACTTCACAGGGTGATGGAGTTGGGAGATCTGGATTCTGTTCCAGAATCCGCCAGTGACTTGCCGTGTGACCTTGTGGATGTTACTTAACTGCTCAGTGCCTCAGTTTCTCCATCTGTAGCAAGAACACTCATGTACCTCTTAGGGGGATTGTAAGGCTTGATTCACTACAGAGGTGATAGGCTCTTTGGAGCAAGGACTTTACCCAACACAATGGGGCCTTGGTTGCTCTAAGCACTAGCACAATACAAACAGTAAATAGTAACTAATCTCTGTCAAGTGTTTTCTTGGGAATGAAGATGCTGTCGATGTGCAAAATATTATTTATACAGAGGTCTGGTCCAATGTGGCAAATCCAGTGTTGCCAACTCTCATGGTTTTATTGAGAAGGCCTTGATAGTGCTTTTCTTAAAGCTCCTGCTCCTGGAGTTTTGTGATTATGTGCGATTCTCAGCTTTCATTTTAAAAAAAAGGGAATTGTTTCTGGCCCTTATGGTCGCAGAGAAAAACTTGAAGATGTGACCTGCTAACGGCTCAAAACCCAGAAAGCAAATGAAAAGAACCCTGAATTTATTATTTTTAAACCAATCTCATGATTTTTGGGAGTCTGACTCGTGACTTTTGAATGCTTGGGGTTGGCCATAATACATTGCTCAGATTCCCAAGCATGATTGTGCAAAAATTCCAAGCAGAAGCTGTTTCATTTAAAGAAAAGGCCAGGCACTTTTTCATTTTCACAGCAATAAGACAACCACGAGCAAACTATGATTCACAAGGGAGTTCCTCTCAATTTTGTGTAGGAATATGTAATATCTGGGAGCAAGTAAAATGAACCAGAAAAATCTACTGTAGAAAAGTGGCCTTTAAAGCCAATGGAAATATGTGGACAGGACTATAGAATACACCAGAGATCAGGGTGGCCAACTTATGGCTTCTGATGTGTTCAGAGATGCTTTTAATATGAGGCTGATGATGACAGCAACTTAGTGGCACTGGCTTATTTAAGCTCGTTGCAAACATTAATGATTCTAGGGAGCCCTGCACTGCTGATTGACAAAGGACACAGCCACAGACAATGAGAAAGGTAGAGTTTGTTTCCAGAGCCCTTTGTTATGCTGGTTTCATGTCATCCCATCTTAAGTCCCTGAGCGGTGTGCTCTCTGTAAAAGAATGGAACCAGAAACAGGAGCTGCATGACAGAGTCAAAGCTTCCTGGGAAATGGCTGGGTTATTATGAACACATGTACAGACTGAGCATCTTGGTCAGCCCTGTAGATGTGCTTTATTTATTTATTTATTTTTTAAAAAAACATCAATCTTCAAATGCCCAGCTGAGCAGGAAGCTGCCATGTGGTTCTGAGCTGGCAGAATCCGTTGCATAAGCCTGCTTTTCTGCAATAATACGAGCCTACTGCTGGGCTAAAGCCAGCATTTTGTCATGGGCCACTTATCACACCCTGGAAGCCAAAGCCAATGCCTAAGTCGGATGTGTGTTAGGGATGGGCCTGAGTAATGGACTTCAAATCCAAACTGAACTTCCTCCAAGCTCGGGGGAGTTTGGATCTTGGGTTCAGCTTGAACGTAGGGACTGGTTTGAGACATAGCATTTGGTTCTAGTGGGTAGCTCTCCAGAGTTCACTGGGTGTGTTCCAATCTTGTGTCTTAATCAGAGCCGATAACTGCTCTGTGTGCTTCAAAGTCACAGGGAGATGGGATGCTAAAGGCTTGATTCAGCCCCTTTACATATATAGAGCACCTTACTCCTTGAGTAGTGTGACGGACTTTCTGCAGAGTGAGGTGCTTCTCACTGGGTGTTACAGTGCTGGAACCAGTCCCTAAGCGTGTGTCTACACAGCAACTAGACACCCGTGGCTGGCCCATGCCAGCTGACTCGGGCTTGCGGGCCTTGAGCTGCTGGGCTGTTTCATTGCTGCGTAGACTTCTGGGATCAGCCTGGAGCCCAAGCTCTGGGACCCTCCCACCTTGCAAGGTCCTAGAACCCAGGCTCCAGCAGGTGTCTAGTTGCTGTGTAGACATACTCTAAATGACCAAAATACTGAGCACCCCCTGCCCATTGCTGAGTGCCCTCAACTCACATTGAGAATAGAGGATGCTCAATTCAAGCCCTTAGTGGGGTTAATTTCAGTTAAGGCATTTTTAAACCCATTGCCTCTGCCGGCTGCTTCCTGGCAATGCAAACTGTTGTCTTTTGCTCTCATTAGGCAGGATAGGAGATGATTTCTTAGTGTCTGCCTTTGTCTTTGTTTGCATTCTAATTATGCACCACACTGTTTTAGAATGGAAATGCTGACTGGCTGTATAAGGTACAATTTCAGAATTTTCCCTCAGGGCTGTAGTGAGGATAAATGCTGTTATTAATATGGATGTGACAGGCTCGTATTGCTGCGGAGACATGACATCATGTTGACAGCTATGTGGCTTGTTTACAATATGGGAAGGTAACCAGCAGAAAACTCAGAGATGTCTTGTTTAAGGAGACTTACTAATAGTCACTTTAAAAACTCAGTGTCAAGCCATGAGCTGGAAGCTACACATTGCAATAGGTCGGGAGGCATGCAGTTTTAAACATACCCACTTATTCTCTTGTTAGGGTCTCCCCAAGTTGTGAATTTTTCTCCATGTGATAGAGTCAAGTTGCATAATCTTGATCTGGATTTCAAACATCGAAAGAACCCATCACCTTGGGACACTACTGGGGACTGATCCCTAGACCTTCAGAGCTAAGAGTATGAGCTGCTACAGCTTCACCTAAAGCCTGGCTGGGACTGGTAGTTGGCTTATATCTGTGTGGACCAGGTGCAGAGGGGGAGCCTAACACACACTGAACAACGGGGTACATCCGTCCAAAGTTGAAGGTGTTTGGAATTGGTACATTATGCAGACGCAGGCCATTTTCAGAATTAGAATCTGGATCCAGGTTCACCAGGTGGAACTTCTTCCCTGGTGCCTGGGGTACTTGGATAGAGGTTCTAGTTCTGACACCACTCTGGAGTGCCCGTCATAAGAAAACACAAGTCAATTTGTTGGCCCCTACTGAGATGCTGAGAGCTTTCATGGGCTTTCGTAGAAGTGACTTGAAGTTCATTGGTGGCAGGCCAAGGGGAGCTTGCACCCCCACTGTCTGTCCTGTGCATGTCCAGCGGATACAGAGAGGATTCCAGTCTCAAGACCTATAAACACAACACTTTTCATAAGCCCTAGATTTACTTTCAAAGTAAAACAACAACAAACAAACACCCTCCAAACATCTGTGTGTCAGAAAATCTGTCTCACCATTTCGTACAGATGCATCTTTGTCTCAGTTTGAGCATTGCATTTACTATACTCTCTCTCGTGGTAAATATCATCTGGTGCTTTTGTTCAAACCCCAGTCAATGGAGTTTTGCAGATTTATAACAAACTGAGAATCTGGCCAGGGTATATAATTAAACCCGTTATTATTTCATATTAAATGGATTATATGTTAGGTTTTTCTGCACTTACCGCGGCTCCCAGGAAGCAGCCGCCAGGTCCCTGCCTCCCCTAGGCGCATGGGCGGCCAGGGAGGCTCGACGCACTGCCCTCGCATCTGCAGGCCCCACCCCTGCAGCTCCCATGGATTGCGGTTCCCAGCCAATGGGAGGTGCAGAGCAGGCACTAGGGGCGGGAGCAGCGAGCAGAGCCTCCCTGGCCGCCCATGCACCTAGGGGCCGCTAGGCCCTCGTGGCCACTTCTGGCATCCGCGCCAGGGAGCCTGCCTTAGCCCTGCCCCCACTGCGCCACCGACCGGACTTTTAATGGCCCGGTCGGTGATGCCGACCTGAGCCACCAGAATCCCTTTTTGATTGGGTGTTCCGGTCACAAACCGGACGCCTGGCAACCCTAACTGGAATAGGTAGAGCAGCACAGTGTCTGTGTGTAGGCAAGGCCTGGGATCCTTCCTTGACGTGGTAGGAAGGCTTACATGTTCCAGTGACCCTGAAAGCAGTGCCGGCGAGAGCTTGAACTCCCAGCAGGGCCACCCAAACTGGACAGGTCGAAGGGCCGTGAGCCGGTGAAGAGCAGTCCACTGGCCCTCCGGGCTGGGGACTGAGCGATAGGCCAACAGCCTATCCTCATGAGAAAGCTGAGTTAGAGCAACCCGGCAAGGTGACCGTTCCGGGATGGCAGAGCCTTGTTCGTGTCCTTAGCGACGTCTGACGGCCCGGGGAAGGATTCACATTCCGACGGCCTCAGATGCCCTTTGCTTCCCTCTGGCTGGGCTATAAATCTGCGCGCCTGGCTGTGTGTCTTGCGTCGAGAGAAGAATGTGGCTGTGCTCTTGGAGCGCGTTGCCCGCGCGGCCCTCTCATGGAGACGGCGGGGCCGTTACTGTAGAATACCCGTAGTCCTTTCCGTCGGCCCCGCCGGCCTGCCTGTGCGGCTGTCTCGCTCGACCTGGCCTGGCCTGCCTCCTTCCCCGCTAGACTCCCGGGGCGAACGCTTGGCGCTGCTGGCTCTGTGTCTGTGTGTGTCTGTCTCTCTCTTGGTGAGGAGAAACGCATGCGTACAACTCCCCGCTCCACTCCTCCACCAGCCTAGCCGCAGGAAACCAGCTGGCTGCTGCTGGCCTGCATCAGGGGAGCTGAGCGGGTTAAACCCTGGGCTTGGGGTGTGTGTGTGTGGGGGGGGGGAGAGACATCTCAGGGTGAGAAGTGTGAATTCCTCACAGTCTGTCTGACAGCTATAAAACGGACTAAAGCTGACTTGGGAAAGCCACTAGGCAGCTCCTCCTCGCTGGAAACCCAGGCTCTTTGGCTGCCCTTTGAAGTTTGAGGAGAGAGAGAGAGAGAGGGAGGGAGGGAGAGAGAGAGAGAGAGTTTGTGTGTCTGCAGCTCCTGCTCCTCCTTTTGCTGCTGCTGCTGCTGTTGCTGCTACTCACTCTTCCCCCCACACACAAGCCTTTGCACCTGGTGTCTGGAGCATCTTCAGCCTTAAAACAAACCCCTTGCACCTTGCTGGCACTTCCCAATTTTTCAAGGTATGGCTTATTTATTGTACTTTCATGGCAATGATACACACGTTTTTTAAATATATTGATTTAGAAGAAGAAAAAAAAGAAACCAAAACAAGAAAAGACAACCCTTTCCCCCCAAACCAAGCAAAAACTTGCTGAAGTGCCAGAAAAGTAACCAGCCCCTTTAGGTTCAGAGAGGCTGGTTTCCCCACCTGGATTCCTCGCTTTGGAGATAGGTTAGACTTTGTTGGAGTCATGTTATGTGTCAGGAGACAGTTATATAACCTTGTAGAATTATTGGATGGGAAAGACGTTAAAGCTGTCTCTCTCTGCTTTGCCATTAGGACACTGGATTTCTCTCCTGTCCATAGACTCATTGATTTGTCCTTCAGTTTTTGATAGGTTTTTATTTTAGCTGGGGTTTTCTCTCCTACTCTGCTCCCTTAAAGATTTGGTTTATTTTTTTGACTGAACAAAGGATAACCCCATAGCAAGTTGTTTTATTGGCTTTGGCCCAGCAGTGTCTGGAAGTCTTAATGAAAACCAAGTGTAAGGCAAGTCTCAGCCACCTGTCCCCGGGACACACAGCCAAGAACTCTGGACTTCAATTAATCAGTGGACTCAGCTTTGGAAACCACCTTCAGAATATTAAGTCAATACACAGCGTGGTGGGGGAGGGGAGGAGGAGGAATTAGAAAATTAACTGATGATCCCGTTAAATGAGACACCAGCCAAATCTGTGGTGACTTTACCCCTAGGGCAAGGTTCCCAAAACTGCTACAAAAGCTCAGGTGGGGAAATGGGGAGAGTATGTAACGGGTGGAAGAGACACTTTTATGCTCCAGACCTGATTGCAATCTTTCCCCCCGTCTCCCATGGGCAGTCTGGGTCTCACTTACCTTCCCACTTTATTGAATATTTACTTTTTAAGGGAAGTCTAGTGTAGGAGAGAGGTTTTTCCTTTCAAACATGTGGTGCTTTGATTGCCCTGAAACATGATTTCCTGAACTTGCTCATCTCTGTCTTCCACAGTGGGGGGTTCCACTTCACTCTAAAATGACCTAGGGTATTCCACTGCATTTTCTTTAAAGTCATGTCATTCTGGGGTGCTGGGTTTTCTTTTACCCTTCCTTCCAGAGTTGCTGCAGGGGACAGAAACGAAAGGCTGATATTTGTGATTTTAACTTTGGAGGATTTCTTTGCTATAGGAACAGACTTTTCCATCCACAGGAACTAGAGTAGAACAAGAGAAACTGCTATTGAAAAAAGGAAAAATAAGGGCTGTCAATTGTAATCCCTTTTTCATTTTAATTATTGAGTGACAGGGCTGTAGCAGAAAATATTCCAATGATCTTGCTTTTTAAACGTCCAGCCATTTCTTCTTCTTCAATGCTTCCTGCACAGCATTTGCAACGCTTCACTCAACTTATAAAAACACCGACATGCTCTACATTTTGGCTAATTCTCTTGCTGTCAAGTGCTTTCATACAATTCTTTCAGAGACAGATCCTCAGCTGGTGTAAATCGATATGAATCCATTGTCTTCAGTGGACACACACTGGTGATGGAGGGACTAACAGTGAAAATAAATTAGACTAACTGCCACACTGAGAGAAGACATTGATCTCAAATGGAGCGACATCAATTTACACCCGTTGAACATCTGCCCCTATATTTTCTTTTAATTAATTAACTGTATAGCAATTATGGCCACTGTAAAAGTTCAGCAGTCCTTTTTACAAGGTTGTGGTTCTTGCTAGTAAACAAACCCCTATTTTTGTTTATGATCACTGTTATTTTGCCTATTGGTGATAACACAATAAAACAGGATAGTTGACGCTGTGCCTTCTATCTATCCCAAAGTGCAGTGGCTCTGACACTGTAATATTGATCGCATCGCTAAAAATCTGCCGTTAATGAAATTACACCAGCATTTTGAATGGCATACATTTGGGCCTGTTGCTTTACAGAATGAAAATAATTAAATGGCGCTGGAGCAGCATCTTCATCTGTGAAAGTTCTCACCTGAAGGGGACCCTGGCCATTGTCCTCTTTGTAGGAAACATTGCCTTTGTGATATCTCAGGTAAGTGTAGCAACTTGGCAGGTAAAATGCTGGTGCTGAAAGGATAGCTCCATGTTTACCTGGCAGACTGGTTTCTGAGCTCCCAAAAGGAAATAGGCATGTCCCATTAAGCCCAGGTATTCTCCAGCACACAAGTCTTGTTTTGACGCTGTGTTTTAGAATCTGCAAGCAAAGACTCTTGAACATATGCGTTAGTTATTCCATTGGCAGGTTTTCCTTCTGAAACTTGGATCTCATTAAGAGGGATCTCACCTTATCCCCAGTGTTTACAGAAAATGACACATAATTTTGCATGTTCTTTAGGTGGAACAGTTCCTTCTCCCCGGTTCTTGTTCAGTTGCTAGATTTTTTGATTCCTTTTCATAGAACGTCCTTATCCTTGCTCAAGAAACACAGAATTTATTGAACTCCATAGCCAGGAGAGTGGATGGAAACATAACCCCCCCAATGAAAAATTAATCTTCTAGCCCCATGGAGATGATAAATCCTATGTTTATTGAGAAAGACTCTTGCTATGCATGTGCAGAGTGGTAATGGCAATACATTAAAATCCCAGAGCCAGCATAGGGATGGGTGTGGATGGGCGGGAATGGTGGCAGAGCCATTGATAGCATTCCCGCCTGCTGCACCCTGATGGAAGCAGTGTGCATCACCCTGGCACCTGCTAACAGCAGTGTCATCAAAGGAAAGCTGGGCCCTGGGAACATCTCCCAAAGTGTCAGGCCATGCACCGAAACAGGATCCATTAAGTGCATCCCCAGCCTTTGTAACATCCAGGGAGATGGTTGGGAAGAGATTTTCTGTTCTCTCTTCTACTTCACCACCCATGCACCCACACAAGGCAGGCGAGGGTTTTGCTTTGGGTTTGGAAGGTGCTGTTTCCTTTGCTTTTGTAATTAAACTGAAGAATTGCTATATTGGGTCAGACCAATGGTCCTGCTAGTTCAGTACCCTGTCTCTGACAGGGGCCAGTACCAGAATGTCAGGGGGAGTACACACAACTGGCCAGCTGGAGTGATCCACTCCTGCCTTCTAACGCACAGCTTCTGGTAATCGGAAGTTTACAGTTGCCCTGGAGCGTGGGGTCCCATCCTTATCTTAGCTAATAGCCATTGGTGGACCTATCCTCCATGAACTTACCTATTCTTTTTTGAACCCAGTTATACTTTTGACCTTCACAACATCCCACGGCAATGAGTTCCACAGGTTAGTTGTGTGTTGTGTGAAAAAGTACTTCCTCTTGTTTATATTATACCTGCTGCCTATTCATGTCATTGGGTGACCCCTGGTTTTTGTATTGTGGGAAAGAGTAAATAACACTTTTTTCCCCACATCATTCATGACTTTGTAGATCTCTGTCATATCCCCCCTTAGTGGTCTCTATTTGAAGATGAACAACCCTAATCCTTTTAGTCTCTCCTTGTGTGGAAGCCATTCCATACCCGTTGATCAACCTAACTCTTCAACATCCTGCGTTTGAATTCAGTGGGGACCAAGGATCAGAATGTACTGAAGAGTTAAGGGTACTGTCTTCATCTGGGAGGTTTTGGGGGCCCCTCCTGTCTCCATCATACTTCCCATTTTAAGTTAATGGGAATTCTGACTGAGTGAGGACTGAATGGGAAAACCATGCTTCTGGGTTTTCCCGTTTCCCTGGGAAGTGGGTGGGGGAAGGCGTAGAAGTTGCATAAGGCCCCGGATTAGAGCTGGTTGAAAATTTTCTGACAGAACAGTTTTCCATTGGAAAATGCTGATTCCACAAAAATGTTTTGTAGGAATGCGTCGATGTCAACAAAATTTCATTAAAAAAATCAAAATGATTCATTTTAATGGGGTCAAAACATTTAATTTCAACCTTATTGAAATGTTTTGTTTTGATTTTTTGTTTCAAAATTACCTTTGCATTCTGAAATGTATATATTATATTATATTTATTATAATAAAGTAAAAATCAAAATGAAATGGTTAGACTGACCTGAAACATTTTTGCAGAAAATGCCATGTCATGGGAGTTTCCGAATGTTGACGTTTCATTCCAATTTGGAACAAAAACATATTTTGAAATTGTGGAATTTCCCACGAGACGGCACTTCCAGTTCCTGCACAGCTCTACCCCCGGTGTAGTGGGAAATGCTGTGTCTCTTCTGTGTATAGGGGTCCATGCCATGGAGAAGCCACTCACGTAGACTCCTCATCCCCTTTGCGCTGTGATTCTGTGCACGAGTGTGCAGCATGGGGTGGGTTGAGGAGAACATGGCCTGTGAGCTGCATGGATCCACCACATAGAGGAGCGGCACGGCAGGCCGCAGTTACTGCTACCATTATGCTTGGATACTATGGTGATGGGTGCTATAGAAAACCCCAAGATTTCTACAGGCAGACTGTTTAGGGGCTCCATGCCCTGTTCCGCAGTTGGAGGGTGATCCCATTCCTCTAATACGCTCACCTTTCCCCCCCTCAAAGCCCTCTCGCTTGGACTTTGCCCCCGCCAATCCAGTTTTGGCCCTGAGCGGGGTCTGCTGTCTTGGGGCCTGGTATCACTGAGTGCAGAACTCCCTAGTCAAGCTAACTCAGCCGTGTAAATGTTTAACGCCTCTTCTCTTCTGAACATGAATGCCTGGCATTGCGAATAGGATAACGCGCAGACGTCCAACAGCCTTGAGGAAGGAGCAGATGTCACGGCATACTGGTGGGGGGAATGGACTAAATGGACAGCATGCACGAGAACCTGTGGGGGAGGTGTCAAATCCCAGGAGAGGCATTGCCTCCGGCAGAGGTACTGTCAAAATAATTAAGTGACACACATGTACTACGTGGCTAGAAGATTGTAATACCATCTACCTGACCTATTAGGCAAACTGCACAAAATTCTGCTCTCGGTCACATTCTGGCAACCCCACTGAAATCTGTGGACGTTAGCCTTCATATCCCAGAGGTGAATTTGGTCCAGTAAATTACACCATAGCAAACATGTCATTCGTGAAATGTGCTGGATTGAAAGCCCTGGAGAATGAACATCTCTGTCTGTCCACAGAACAGAGACGCACTCATGAGCTTCCTGCCATTGTGCTCCAGTCCTGAGCAGGAAGGGCCCCCTCCGAGGATGAGAAGGCTGTCGCCTCGCTCTGTCCATTCAGTGACCCTGCGGCCTGTCTGCTCATGCAACCAAACAGGGTGTCTGTCAGTGCCAGTGAGACTGGGTGTTTTTATGATGTGGATGTTTGTCTTCTAGGAGTTGGGCTAAAACCACCATCTCATTCCTCTCAAGCCACTAAATTAATAGAGTCATAGATTTTAGAGCCATAAGGGACCATTAGATCATCCAGTCTCACCTCCTGTATAACATAAGTCAGGGAATTTCATGAAGTTATTCCTGTATGTGCTCAATAACTTGTGTTGACTAAAGCATATACTCCCACAAAAGATCTGTCTATCTATCACCGTTCAAGGTGTACTCAGTGTGCTGAGCTCTTTTGAGAGCCTGGCCACTGATTTGGGTGCCCAAAGGGAGCTGAGCACTTTTGAAAACCCAGGTGTGGGTGCTGAACCCTTCTGAAATTGTGAGAGATGAAGTGGAAAATATAAAAATCAGATCTTGCTTTCATCCCCAAAATCTCCAAATGCTTCACAGAATCTATCTATCTATCTATCTATCTACCACATTTCATGTCTAAATAGAGTAAATAACAAAAATTCTGTGATGGCTTGAACTGTAACTTAACAGTTAAGTAGAAGCACCCACTGAACTAGATTGCCTTTGGGGCAAGGCCTGACTTCTTTTTTAGTAAATGTTCATAGCACCTCACACAATGGGGCCCCAGCACACTGGAGCCTCTTGGCGCTGCTGTAATAAACTTAATAAGCAATGATAATAATTGAAGTAAATGGCACCTTTGTCATTGACTTCAATGGGATCATGGTTTAAGGCATTGCCACTATTTACGGGAACCCCTATAAAAACAGGGAATGTAGATTTTATTTGTCAAAGATTATAACCCCATGTCTAACCAACATTTCTTTATTCAGAAGAAAGTCAGTGAGTGGGCTTGCTAATAAAACTTGCACTGGGACATCCAAAAGATACCAGCTCTGCAAAGTACAAGTAAGAATATTCTTTTTTCATGGGAAATGTTCCAAATAATATATTTTTAATCCTGATCCCTGGATTCAGGGGACATTCAGGGGAGCATTGGGAGTGCTTGCATCACCCTAATGGAGGCAGGGAGGAGGTGGAGCCAGGAAGCTGCCCGTCTTTTTAGATTAACACAACAGTATTTCTGGGTAGCTGGGAAACTGACAGGCGTTCATCTTGTCACATATCCAAAACCAAGTGACTGTATTTTGATTCTTGGCTTTCGATGGCTCCCATTACTGCAATATCTGAACACCCCACAGGACCCCTTTGTGGTAGGGAAGCAGCATTGTCCCCCATTTGACAGACAGGGGGATTGAGGCACAGAAAGATGAAGTGACTTGGTCTCATTCGCAGAGTGAGTCTGTAGAAGAGTTGGAAACAGAATCCAGCTCAGCATCTTAGCCAGTTATAGCCCGTGGATGGTGGTAGCAGCTGCCCCCCTTAAGTGGGGATTTTGTTTGGTGGAACTGCCTCTTTCCTTGCCTCCGGATTGTGGGACCACAGAGAAAGTTTCAATCAGTGCCTGCACAGTCTCCCACCTCCCCCTGCGTCGCTGTGTGTCAGGTGCTCTGATGACAACTATGGTGGGAGCAGAAGGAGCTGAGCTACCTTGCAGAAGGCTCTCAGCCCTTTGCAGTATTAGGCCCTTTAAGACATAGGTAGCAGCCAGGCTCCATGGCCTGGAGCAGGCTGTGCAATGCTAATTGTGGAAGCGGCCGGTTGAGGTGTGCCAGAAACCTTTCCTGCGTTTTGTTTTCATCAGGATATTAATGTATCCCATTCTAGGAGTGCCCTCCTACCGGAAGGAGCTTTCGAGAGGAACAGTGTTCATCATTTAACTCCCATGTGTATAACGGAAGAACGTATCAATGGAAACCTTTATATCCTGGTAACAAGACATGCTTTGTGTGTTCTATAGCACTTAGCCAAAATATTTTGATAGTTACAATGCTACATCCTTCAGAAAGACTCAGGGACACCACCTGCCCAGGCTCAAAGGAGCATTCTGCAGCCACAAAGCACTTTTTTAAAAAAAAATTACAAATTAGCTCAAAGGCTGGATCCTGCAGTCCTCTCTCGGGCAAAACTCCCATTGACTTCGGTGAGTTTGGACTTGCAGGCTTGAGTGTTAAAGAAGCTGGTTTGCGCAAGCTAAATGTCCAATGAAGAGTTCAGTGTGGCCATGGAATTGACTCATTTCATTTCAGTGACATTTGGTCTCACACACAGACATCATCTCTATAAATAGCTCTCTGTTTTATCTAGTGTCACTGAAATGAAACGAGTCAATTCAATGGTTACATAGGATAAAACTTTTTAAATTGCCTATGTGGCCTTGGAGCCTAAATCCCATGTTCAGAAATGACTCAGGCACTTAGCTATAGATTTTTCCATCAGACTTTGGCTCCTAAGGACCAGATTTTTAAAGGTATTTAGGCACCTACAGGTGCAGATAGGACTGAGTGGGATTTTCAAAAGCATCTAGGCATTAACTCCCATTGACTTCAGTGAAAGTTAGGCACTTCTGAAAATTCCACGAAGTCCCTGTCTGCATCTTCAGTTGTTTGGATAGCTTTGAAAATGATCTTTGATAATCTGGCCCCATGTGCCTAAGGCTCAGATTTTTAAAGGTATTTAGTTGTTGTTGTGCTCAGCATTGCAATGCCTCACTGATTTAGGAGTCTAAATCTCATTTTCAAAATAAGAGTTAGGCTCCTAAATCAGTGAGGCATTGCAACACTGAACACGGCAACACCTAAATACTGTCAACAACCTGGGTCTAAGTCTCTTTTGAAAATGGGAGTTCGGGTCCCAAGGCGCTTTGAAAATGTTACCCATCATGATTGGGCCTTGTCTGCGGGTGCCAGGAGAACCCTTGTGTCAGTCTGTGCAAAAGCCAGGGACATTCAGGGGAGCATTGGGAATGCTTGCATCACCCTAATGGAGGCAGGGAGGAGGTGGAGCCAGGAACCTGCCCATCCTTTTACATTAGGAGTGGAGCAAGATGCACCATCCAAAAAGAAGGTGCAGCCTGCAGACCTTCTGTACATAGCAGGGAGCAGTTGTGCCTCATGCCTTCTCTTTGTCCTGCCTGCAGTGATACAAGTCCATGATGCACCCGAACCCCTGCCCAGGTCAGGCCTGTCTGGTAGAATTTGGCCCATAATATGAAGGTGGATAAATTATTCATAATCAATAATTTCTTTGTCCAGTTTTGCCTCTTTCCTGTGGCCAGGTGGAAATTTCCACAAATATATTCACTATTGGAAATTATTCACCCAATAGTTTCAGTGAATAATTCTTGATCTGTAGCTGGTATGCAAGCAGCTCGTTGTGTGAGATTTGGAAAAGGGTATTTTGAAATTCATGCTGTTTTAATGGGACATATAGGTCATCTGGTATATTTCTGTTCCCTGACTAGTTGTGTGTAACTCTTAGAATCAGGTTGCTGGAGCAAACATGAATTTGCAATTTGTTTCAGTGAATGTTCCTGTCAGAGGATTTAGCCACGTGAATATCTGTGGAAAGCAAATGCAGCTGGGGGTCGGGAGTGGGGGTGCATACAGCCCAAATTAATTCATTAACAAATTCAAATTAAAACTTGTCAAACAGTTTGCTGTGCTTGTCCATATACAGCTGTAAATCTTATTTTATCTCTGTGCTAGTCTACCTATTTAATCTCCATAGGTATAAAAGAATATATTAATATATAGTTATTAGATATATAACGTGTATATGTATGACATAGCTATATATCATATATAGATATATTAAAGCACACTTTTGTATTATACTGCAACCCCTTACACAGGTGAGTAGTCCTTACTCCTGCAAGTAATCCCATGGATTGATGTTAGCTCTATAGTTTATAAATACATAGATTTTTCAAAGCTGCCTTGGAGATGCCCATCCTCTAAGCAGCTTTGAAAATTCTCAGCTATAATGTATATATAATTGATAACATTAGTGCATGGTATGACTTGCAGGAGGTAAGGACCAGTTCCCAGTGCAAGGATTTGCAATGCTGTGCCTGTCATGCTATCAGAACTGCAATCCCTAATCTAGTTTCCAAACCCTGGAGATGGTAGCTCCTGAAATGTGGCTAACCGTGCAGTTCATCATCCCATTGATGTTGTTATCTCTCTTAGCAGACATTAGTTGACATTGGTAGGATGAATGATTGTATTTCTCCTGTTTTGAATCTATGTTTATATCCTTTCCCCTTAGATGACTATGTTCACATTTCTAGCAAGCCCTGTGACCTCCATTGCACCACTGTGGATGGTCAGAGACAGTTAATGGTTCAGGCTCGGGATGGAACATCCTGCAAATACACTGATTTCCGAGGGGTTTGCGTGTCTGGAAAATGTGAGGTTGTTAAACATTATAGCAAAAATATTGTCAGTAGCATTCAGAAAATTACCATGGGTGCAATATTTGCCTGGCCCTCAATACTCTATTTACCATTTTTCTAGCCAATTGGATGTGATGGGATTCTATTTTCCACCCACATGTTGGATAAATGTGGGGTTTGCCAAGGGGATGGCAGTAGCTGCACTCATGTCACTGGGAGTTACAGAAAAGGAAATTCTCATCTTGGTAAGACTTTACCTTTCCCCATATTTATAGCGTATGTCTTTTAACATAGCTTTTTTGTACATTAGTTTCAGTTTCAAAATACTACCAAATGCCTTGTTGTTTTCTGGGGTTCTTTCCTTTTTTCATGTTCTGTCTTTTTTTAAAACTGTCACTCTTATGTTTTAGGGCAGGGGAAACCCTTCTTTTAAAGGATACAGGTAACCTAGCAAGGATTGAGAATTACACTGATCCAAAATCTGAGCCTCATTGCATTGAATCTTGGAGCAGCAGAGTTATACAATGGACCAATCTCAGTTTTAAGGTCTTATTTCTAGTTACCACTAAACCTAAGAATAAATGCTTTACAACAATGGAAAGCTAGGATATCTTTGAAAAATTAGGATTCCCAGAGTTAATATATTATAAAGTGTTAGAGCCTAATTCTTCTTTCACTTACGCCAGTGAAAATTAGGAATAACTCCATTAAAATCAATGGTTGACATCCTCAGTTGGTGTGAATCAGCACAGCTCTATTGACTTCAGTGGAGCTACATCAATTTACACCTGCTGAGGATGTGATCCAGTAGTTACACTGGTATCAGATCAATGTAAGAGAGAGGAGAATCAGGCTTGTCATCCTAAATAATGGTGGCTCCTGAGTGACCAGCCAAGAAATGCACCATGGTCCAACTACCAGGCTAGCTGCTGTAGCTAATAAAAGTTTTCAAATAGGCCTTCTCACAACAGTTCGTTGTATTTGATCTGCAACCTACAGACTTTAGATGCAGTTATGAAGATCTCAAACACTCAGATATTACCCTTAATACCTTTGAGGCTTTCCCCCTTCTAATCTACCTTTTCCTTGTCCTTCTCCACATCGCAAGATAGCAGTTCTGTACTTCTGAGGCCATTTTCAAGATCATATTTCAGACTATTTCAAGAAAATAATTCTAGGAACCTGGGATTTTTTCCATACTGGATCAGATAACTGGTTCATTTAGCCCAATATCCTGATTCCAGTTGTGGTCAGCAGGGGTGTCTTTTCAGAAGAATTCTGGCGGGTGGTAAAGTTGTGTTAGCATGGAGAATTGTATTATAGCTTGGAATTGGAATTATAGCTTGGGATTGTATTATAGCTTGGAAAGTCAGTGCGGGAGGGTGGAACATACAGATTTATGAAAAGTCTGGGGTGGTACAAACCAAGGTCGGGGATGTGGGTGAGGAGCAACTGCTGCCCTAATCCCACAGCAAATGGCATCCCTAATGATCAGTACTTGATGCTTCTAAATAAGGTATAACCCCCTCCCCTATAATATTCATAGACAAGTATGCCCAGATCTATATGGAAGAATAATTTCTTCCTGACCAATATGAGGATCGTTTTACACACTGATGAATATAATTTGACTTTCCTTTTCTAAGTATGTATAATTGTAAATCTTATTATTGATCATAACATTATTCTGATTTAATTGCATGAGAAATATAAATGGGATGAACAGTAGGACACAAACTGTGGGTTCAGAAATACTGTTAGTATTTTTCTTAGTGCAATCAACACAATTGGAGCTACATTATAAGACAAATGGGTGCTGGTTTACAAATAGTTTTCAAGATCAGTCTCAGTGTGTGAAGGTCCAGTAAAATGTGCCTTTGGGTCTGTCTCCACTGCAACCAGGTGTGACTGCAGCATGTGTAGACATACCCAATCTAGCTTTGATCTAGTCATCTTGAATAACACTAGCAGTGAAGCTGCAGCAGCATGGGACAGTCACTTGACTGCATACCCAGGGTCCCTGTGCTGCCATGTCATCATTGCTATTGTTATTTAAGCTAACTAGACCAAAGATAGCTTGCATATGTGTACATGTGCTGTAGTCACACCTCTGACTGCAGCGTAGACAGACTCTTATTCAGAGATTATGGGCCAGATCCTCAACTGGTGCAAACTGACGTTGCTCTGTTGAAGTTGATGAATTTACGTCAGTTTACTGCTATGGAGGTTTTCACCCCCGGAAAAAGAGGCAGGAAAGCTACCTTATATGGATGGAAGTTAGGAGTAATGTGACGGTTATTAACGGCTATCATTTAAAAAAATGTAGTTGGGAAGGATCAAATGTTCAGAAAGCCATCTTTCCTGAAAAGTGACCAATCTTGATTCTTGAACTCATCTTTGTTCATATTATTGGTTATAAGGTTTTCCTTTCATTAATGTATAGTTTTCCATAGGCTATTCCCTGGTAACACACATTCCTGCTGGAGCCAGAGATATCCAGATAGTAGAACGGAAAAAATCGGCAGATGTTTTGGGTGTGTATAACCTCTTGGTACTTAGCTGAAAATTGTGAGTGTGTCTGTGTGCGTGTGCATATTTATATTTTTTCTTTGCAAGTAAACGCATTTGTTGAGAATACATTTGCAGACATGGACCAAATCCTCAACTGGTGTAACTCGTCATAGCTCTGTTGAAGTCAATGGAGCTACACTGATTTACCCCCGCTGAGAATCTGGCCCAGGCAGTGCAACATTTTAGTTGCTTTAACTCTGATCTGTTGAACAATGTATATTACTGTTGTTGCAGAGAATTGTACCAGATGCACATCCTTGATCTCAAATAATTTCTGTGCACCTTCATTTCTCTCTTGATCCCATGGAACTTCTGCATCTCAGTGAAAGTACATTGGCTACAGCATGCCCTCAGTAAAAAGCAAATATGATTTAGACGTTTGCCTCATTGATATTGTGGTGGAAGGTGACTAATGCCCATGACTGAATCCAGGTTTCAGATAGGTACAGGAATTGGATGGTGTGGGCAAATTGACTCTGCTCAAGTAACTCACACATATGCTTTAGCTAGTGTCAAGTTCTGATGCTGCCTTCAAGCTCCATGGTTATTAGAACCATGGCTTAGGTGGCAAGATTTCCATGTGCCAAGAGAAGGATAATCTGTTTCATTTTCTAAAAAATGGAACTCCTGGTGCACTGAGTCATGAAACCCCACCCGTTTGTCTACAGTATGTGAAACCTTTATTATTTTAACATGTATATTGGGGCCAAAAGGCCACATTCAGGTTGGGCCCCGTTGTAGGAGGCCCTGTACAAACATGTAATAAACAACAATCCTTGCTTTTTACAGTCTCGCACACATGTGCACAAAATACTGATGTGGAAATAAAGTAACAATGGCAATAAACTTATTGTGATACTCATGATGCTGACCGTTGTAAAGCACTTTGAGGTCTATGGATGAAAAACATTATATGTGAGATAGGTGGTATTATTATTTATTTATTATTATAAAATAAATGTTCATTATGATATTAATGATGTTTTAGGATATTATTATAAAACAAATGTAATAACCTAAGTAAATGTCAGGTATTATCATCATCCAGGAAATAAAGATACTTGAACTTTGTATGGGAAGCAAATAGCAATGATTAAGACGTAATTAGCTTAATCTGAAGCAAGGGAGATTTAGGTTAGATAGTAGGAAAAACTTTCTAACTATAAAGATAGTTACGTACTGGAAAAAGGTTACAAGGGAGGTTGTGGAATCCCTGTCCTTGGGAAGTTTTTAAGAACAGGTTAGATAAACACCCGTCAGGGATAATCTAGGTAGACTTGGTCCTGCCTCGGCGCAGGGGACTAGACTAGATGACCTCTTGAGGTCCCTTCCAGCCCTACATTTCTGTGACTGCATATTTCTTTTGCATTCAATGAAGCTGGTTACCTGCTCTCTCTGTCTTTTTAAGCTGTTGCAGATGAAGCTGGGTACTATTTTTTCAATGGGAATTACAAAGTCGACAGCCCAAAGAACTTCAACATTGCAGGCACGGTGTTCAAGTACAGAAGGCCTATGGATGTTTATGAGACTGGCATAGAATATATCGTCGCCCAGGGGCCGACTAATCAAGGCTTGAATATAATGGTGTGCTCTGGCTTTTTATATTTGCAGGGATAGAAATTACAGGAAGAGAACAGTTGAATTCTACTGATTTTTTTCCTCTTGTGTGTTTCGTAACCACGTTCGTACCAGTGGTCAAATCCTCTGGATGCAGCCAGTAGCTGAGCTACATGCTGGGGAGCTTTACAGGTGGTTCTTGAATTACAGGTGGGGGTTGGGAAGCTCCCTGACTTCTCGAAAATGTTTAAATTAAAGCAAGCCACTTGACAGTCAGGGCCCTCGTATTTCCACCCTATCCTTTGAACACTGTCCACAAGGCTTGGGAGGAAGTTTTCCTCTCCCCAGGCCCTAAAACAGCAGCTGTTCCATGACTGCAGAGCGGCTTCTTTGCTGCTAATGTGGCCATGTCCCCACTGAGTTTTCTAGCTGTGGCAAAAATGTAATTCAGGGAGGAGACTGTTTGAACATGGCAAACAAGGAGAGGTGAGGCAGGTGAGAACCAAGGTTCTCCAGGCCGGATTCTCCCCTGGGATTGGATGGGTAAGGCCGCAGGGAGCAGAGGTGCAAGCAGCCTGCGACTTCCACTTTACATTGCAGCTCTCAAAGTGGGCAGAGCAGGCCCTTGATGCGATGGGGTCAGGACAGCTGAGAGTCGCATTGATTCAATGGCTCCCTGGGGAATTTGTAGTTTCCCCTTCCCATGGATAAACACCCGCTCAGTAAACTTACTTCCAGCAGGGAAAGAGGATAAAGGTTGCATCTTGGGGGTGAGCCTGGCTCCGTGTTGCTGACTAACACGTTGTTTTACTGGCATCACCAGTTCAGAGAGAACACGGGAGCCTTTCAGATGCAGATCTGGCTTTAAATAATGAATGCTGGTTTATTAAATTATCATTCTGGATGGATGACAAGCCTGGGCATGGGCAGGGGCGGGGGTGGGGGAGTTTGTCTATTCTTCTGCTTGGCATTAGTATCTCAGTCAACTGAAAAGGGGAAGACAATTGGGCCATCAAGCAAAAAACTACCCAAATCTTAAAACACAATATTACTGCTATTATGAGTTCCACTGCAAGGAAAGGAAAGAAATTCATCCTTATGCAGAGAGCCTGCACACCAACCATGCATGCCTTAAATAGTGCATGGGCCTCTTTACGGGGTGAATTTCACCCTCTGAGCCAAATTCTGTCCTGGGTTCCCTATACATGGCTTGCATTGAAGACACTGGAAACCCCTTTATATCCCAGGGAAATTATTAGTAAATAGCCATGGGACTGCAGGTGCCTTGAGAATTTTCTCTAGCACCGCATTACCAGATGTTTCTTTTCTTTTCTTTTTTTCCAGAAGGGATGATGGTAATAATTATGATGGATTTCAAGGTCTGTGCAGCTTTTTATTCAACCCCTCAGGGTTTAAGTGAGACTTAAAACGTGCACTGCCTTTGTGCCAGCCCTCTGCACAAGGGTGAATTCCCCCCACCTCCACGGGTTTTACAATGATCAGAATTGCTGGATGACTAATTCATAGCACATAATTCATTGGGAAACTGAGTTTTGTTTTCTGTTGGCCAATTGTCTGTGGGCAGCTGACGATTTTTTCAGAATGATTCATAATTTCCAAAGTCTTTCCTCACACCTTTCATGTAAAGATTGCCAAGCACTTGAGAGAAAAAAAAATTGTATTATCCTCATTATACAGACTGGATGAATGAGGCACAGAGGGGATAAGTGGCTTGCCCAAGTCCTTACGGTCAGTCAGTGGAAGAGCTAGGACTAGGACCTAGATTTCCCAATCTAATGCTGTATCCACTGAGCAACACTGCCAAATAATTTATGATAAATTGCTGTGGTGCCAGTTACAACAGATCTATGATATGAACTGATTTCCTAGCGATATGGCAAAAGGCACATTAAAAATGGATAGATACTAACCAGCAGCCTTTGGAGACAATAAGGCAAAGTGTAGAATTCTATGCCAAATATACATTACATCTTGGTTAACAGTAATTTAATTTGCTTTGTTTAGGTATGGAACCAAAATGGCAAGAACCCATCCATAACATTTGAATATACTCTTCTAAGGAAGCCACATTCAAAAGTTATTCAGCCTATCTACTACACCTTTTCTGAATCCGAGAGCGAGGAAAGCAGAGAGTTTGATGGAGAAGTGCCTTTGGGGTTTAGCCAGCGCAATGCAAGCTACTTCGGCAAACTCTCCAGGGAAAGGATAGATTTGGCAAACCAGGTGTTTGGAAGGCAGGACACTGAGGAAGACCTGAACTTGAGCAAAGGTCAGGAAACCAATGAAGTTTATGAAAGAGCAGAAGCAATTGACTGTGAACCAAAACTGAAGGGCAAACAACCCAAAGGTAAGGAGGAGGCCTGGACCTTGCAATGCCGCTTTTCCGAGTTTTTGATGAGACGAATTCTGCTTCCTTGGTTAATTTTTTTGGAATCCTGGGAGAACTCGTAAAAATGTCTCTGTCTATCCATCCTCTTTGCCCGGAGGGCGCTGGTTTCTGGTGGGGCCGTAGGGATGGCTGCAGTTGCACATCCCAGCTGCAGGGAGCCATGGCGGTATTTGCTTTGCAGTCTGCCTTTCTATCTCCCTCTTCCCAATGCTCAGGACGCAGCTCCACTAGGTTCTTCCCCCAGCCCTCAACCCAACACCCCCCTACACCCACCCAGAACCCCCACCCAGCCCAGCACCTCTCGCCTCCCACCCAACTCACCCCCACTCAGCACCCAAACCTCCTCCATTCAACCCAGCACCTCCTTACACCCACCCAGAACCCCCTACCCCCACCCAACCCAGCACCCCTCATCTCCCACTCAACCCAGGACTCCTCATCTCTCATCCAATCTGCCCCCACCCAGCACCCCCCTACACCCACCCAACCCAGCACCCCTCACCTCCCACCCAACTCACCCCAACCCAGCACCCAAACCTCCTCCATTCAACCCAGCACCTCCTTTCACCCACCCAGAACCCCATACCCCCACCCAACCCAGCACCCCTCATCTCCCACTCAACCCAGGACTCCTCATCCCTCATCCAATCCGCCCCCACCCAGCACCCCCCTACACCCACCCAACCCAGCACCCCTCACCTCCCACCCAACTCACCCCAACCCAGCACCCAAACCTCCTCCATTCAACCCAGCACCTCCTTACACCCACCCAGAACCCCCTACCCCCACCCAACCCAGCACCCCTCATCTCCCACTCAACCCAGGACTCCTCATCCCTCATCTAATCCGCCCCCACCCAGCATCCCCCTACACCCACCCAACCCAGCACCCCTCACCTCCCACCCAACTCACCTCAACCCAGCACCCAAACCTCCTCCATTCAACCCAGCACCTCCTTACACTCACCTAGAACCCCCTATCCCCACCCAACCCAGCACCCCTCATCTCCCACTCAACCCAGGACTCCTCATCCCTCATCCAATCCGCCCCCACCCAGGACACCCCTAACCCACCCAACCCAGCACCCCTCACCTCCCACCCAACTCAGCCACCCCAGCACCCCTACCCCCCAGGTCCTCCCTACACCCACCCAGAACCCCTCTACCCCCACCCAACCCAGCACCCCTCACCTCCCACCCAACTCACCCCCACATAGAACCCCCTACCCCCACCCAGCACCCAAACCTCCTCCACTCAACCCAGTACCCCCCTAAGCCACCCAACCCAGCACTCCTCATCCCCCATCCAATCCACTCCCACCCAGCACCCTCCTACACCCACCCAACCCAGCAGCCCCCATCCAGCACCTACACTCACCCCTCCCAGCATCCCCCGTCCCTACCCAACCCATCTCCACCCAGTTCCCCTCTACACCCTCCTAGCCTGCCCCCACCGAACCCAGCACCATCTCCCTGCTCTCCCGCTACCCCAGCACCTCACCCAACCCAGCCCGCAGCCCCTGGTTGTGGGAGGACAGGGAAAGCTGTGGCATATTCTGTCTTCTCAGTGCTGGACAGAACGTCTGAAGTAGTGGGGAGTGAAGCAAAACCACAATTTTCCCTTAGCAAAAGCTCTTTCCTGTGACACATGTAACTGGAGAAGCTCTTCAGAACCTGGCAGCTATGAACTCCCAGTCCTCCAGTGTGAGTAAGTGTGATCCACAGGGCCTAACTGCCTGTGAACAACTGCCACAGATACCACCAGCCACTCCCGCTGTCCCTTGACCCAGCTGCACAGACCCATCGCCTGCACTTTCTGCTTCTCCCATCTCCCTTGTTGAGTTTATTTTGTGGTGGTTGTTCCATCCCCCGCTTTGCTCCAATCCAGATTCAAATGCAACCAGGTCTGCTTACCTGACAGACAGAGATGACAGAGACTTTGACTCGCGATTCACCTCCACGGAGTTCCTGTCAGAAAATGCAATCACCGACAAGCTTCTGGACAAAACCTCGGACTCGAAAGAATTAGTTCGGAACATGACCATGAACAGCATCTTTGCCCCAGGGGACCCAATCAACTCCGTGGGCTCGCACATAGACAGCCTTTACGTTGACTACGAAGACAACGAAGGGGTGATGACGTACAGCATCAACGGCACCTACATGGAGCTGAGCAGCGACAAAATAATCAACACTTCATCAGAGACTCAGTTCTCGAATGCTACCGTTACCCTGACCAGCCCCCAAGGGAACAGAACCCACAAAGCCAGGTAGGGGATGCGTTTTTAATAATATTCAATCCCATTGATTTCTGTGCTGTTCTCTCACATGCATTGCACTTAGGGCAGTCCAGATTACACATTCTGATCTGTAAGGTAAGTAGGATGAAGATGTCCTTTAAAAGGTTTCTGCAAGAGGTTAATTTGCAAGCAAAATTAAAAAATGCTGTCAGGGGAGGGAAAAGAATTGACACCTTAACAAGATAAAAAAGACACTGTCCACATTAAAGGGACATTGGCCACTGTATTTTTATAGCTTATTGCTCTCTGTCTATTGTCGCATTTCATTAGAGGACTGAACATAATAAAACCTCTTTTCCTACTCATTTTGAGTGCTCTTATTTGACCAACGCTTATTTTCCCCTGCTCCCCTTTCCTTGTATTTCTAATGCAGCAGAAGTTGGTATGGCTCCTTTTTGTGTACTTGTGGTTGATTGTCATCCACCAGCATTGTTATTGATGCCAGCAGGAATGTGTAGACAGTAGCTTCGGGGAATCACCTCTGTTAGTTAACTATTGCTCGAGAGCCAGAGGGGGGAGGATAACAGCTTTTGTGCAGGCCCTACAAAAATAGGTTGGTTTGTTTCTTTGATTTGATTTAATTGCTGAAGAAGCAGTGGTGTCAGTTGATATTTATTAAGCATACGGAAACACTACCTACCAGCTGCTTATTTTGAGCTAGGTCAAATATGGGGCATGAACTACAAAGCCCCTTGACTTGGTGTTTTCTGTTGACTCTACTATGAAATGTTATTGGTTGTTAAACAAGGCATAGAGTGTATTTAACAATTATATGTACAGACAGGCAGGGCATGGATTAACGGGGATCTAGGGACACACAGTTCCCGATGATCTCCTGAGGTCCCTTCCAACCCTAACCTTCTATGATTCTATGAAGTCAGGTACACAGTAGTTTACTAAGAAAGGAATTCCCTGTAAGGACTAAATTATGGATCTTCAGCCATTTTCCCCCCTATCAAATAGTTATCTTTGGGGCTGACAGTACAGAGAAACAGTATAATTTACTGTAAAATTAGCACCTGTCCTAGTGAGCACACTGCCTTATTCACAGTTACTCTGTGCTGGGAGATCTGGCGGCAGATGCTGTCCCCTGCCCTAGGGGTGCATTGGGGCTGGAACTGTAGAGCAAGGGGCCAAAGGGGTGAATTTCTTGATCACAAGGCCACCATAAGGCAGTCGTAAGAGGTCCTGCATTCCCCCTCACAACCACTGGTGCAGGGGCTGCTGGGGATAGGGTCAGGAACACAAGAGGGCGCGTCGGAACAGAAGAGGGCGTCTGTAGCACACGCAGCTAGAGAGATTCTGGGCTATTCTGGACTGCAAAGCAGCCAACAGGCAGCGCTCAGGATGCTGCCATCAATTCGAATACCTCCAGGACAGTTCAGATTTATCCCAGAGGCTGTTTCAGCTCCTGGAGCAGTCCAGAATCCCAAGGGCAAGAAGTGGATTCAAACAACCTTTGCCTGCTCTCCTACTCAATTGTGCCCTCTGTGCTGCGCCCTCGGGAGACACAGTCAGCCTTGGCGTCTGTTCTTGGTCCGGCCATTGATTTACTGTGTGACTTTGGGCAAGTCACTTCGTCTCTCTCTGCCTCGGCTTCCCCACCCGTAAATTGGGGCTAATGATACTGACCTTTCGAAGTGGCTGTAGGTCTGTGGATTGAAGGCACAATTGAAGTGCTCTGTGGGATTGCAATCTTTATGTCAATATAGTTAGGCCCAAGAAATAACCATTAAAACAAACAAACATGCCAGCGAGCTCCCTGCTAAGAGCTTTAAAACACTGCTGAGGTACATTAGGTGTTAAGCCTGTCAGCTTTATTCAGTATTTGGCGTAGGAAACGCTTTGCAAGGACTTTCTCCTGCGCTGCCTAGGAAAGCGCGAGTGTTTTGGGAGCACTTTCTGCAAACCAGGACTAGCGTCACTTAGCATCAGTGGCTTATAATTTAAAGATGAACGATTTGGAGGGAGTGGATGGCCCAGTGGTTATGGTGCACACCTACAACTTGAGAGGTCAAGTTCTGTTCCCCCGTCTACTGCTGACTTCTTATGGGATCTTGGGCCAGTCTCTTAGTCCTTCTGTGCCTCAGTTCCCCAGCTGTAAAATGGGGGTGATAGCACTGCCCTGCCTCCCAAGGGTGCTGTGAATTTTAAATGCATTAAAGATTGCAAGGCATTCAGATAGGAGGCCATATAGGCACCTAAAATAGAGAATTCTGCATATTAGCTGTGAAAGCCCGCAGTGACACAAGGAACTTACTAAAATGCACTGTCTATTCTCCCCTCCAGCCCCTGACAAAGACAGGGTTAGTAAGGGTTAATCCTGTTGAACAGGGTGCCCATATCACAGTTTTCCTAGAAGCTCCTCTATTAAAATGTTCCCTTTCCCCCACTCCCATTGAACTGAAGCAAAATGCTAATTTTCAGATCAAAATAGTCACTGATGGTTTAAACGAGTTATTGTTTTCTCAGATTGGGTGTTTATATCTGGGCATTGAAAGGCCCCGATTCTGCGTGGTGGCTGAATTGGGCTCGGTGCATGCCGGGAGTGTAGAAAGATGTCATTCGCAACTGTCCCACTAGTTATTGTCTGGCTCTGCACTGGGCTGACTTTCAACCTTGCCAGTTACCAGTGGTCCCCTAGGGCCATTTCAGCAGCTATTGATTGTCAGGGCACAGGGATGTCACAGCCATGCCAAACAGTCAGCAGCCACACCCTGTGTGCTGGCAGCCAGGTGTGGAGGGGTGGCTTAGGAGTGCCACAAAGGCCCAGCTAAGCTGGAGGTAGGGCAGCTTTGTGCCCCCAGGGCAGTGCGGACCTGAATCCACACAGCTGAGACACTGGCCCCAAGCACTCTCATTAGGAAGCAGGCAGTGAAAAACCGGCATGTGCTTCATTTAAAAAAAAATTTTTTTACACACTTCACTGAAACATTGTTCTCCAGCGTGGTTGTTCAAAGGGTACTTATGACATAATCGGCAACTTGTTCTTCCAAATATAGCGCCTCTGTGGGTGGGTGTGTTTGTGTGCGCCCGAGCGAGTTCTGCCAGAAAAGGCCAGACCACACTCCAGTGCACCTCGGCACATCATGTACTGCATAAATCCCCAGCCCAGAGGACGGTGGATTGAACAGATAAAGCGTATGATCTAGGGGGTCAGTTTCTGGAGATGCTAAGGAAAGCTGGCAGAAGGCAAATTGGAATTTTGTTGTTGTAAAACTGCTGGAGCCTTGAAAGCTTTTCATCACTTGGGTACAGATTGGAGGAGAATGTGGAGGGATGGGCCCCAAACCTGCAGTGGATGGAGATCAACAGCTAGGCTGTCAAGTCACTGGCAATTGAAAGCCACTCCATCGGGCTCCACAGTAGAGGGCAGTGACAAGAGGAAGCAGGAAGCAGTGGCTCTCTGCAGCCTGCTCCCCTCAGATCCAGGTGGAATTCTAGTCAGTTGACCCAGGACTGACTACTCCTTAGGGGGAGTTTTGATCCTGGATCGCATGGTAACATGGCTTGCTTAGGAAGGGTGCAGCTATAGGGGAGGAAGGAACCAAGAGAACAACTGGGCAGATACCAAGTTCCTTACAGATGTGCTCCCATCTTCTGTGTTTTTCCTGAGATCTTGGTTCATCTGCAGGCTCAGAGGATGGAGACCTCTGCCAATTCCATGTGGGTTGGGAAACCCACTCTCCCGATAGAGCAAAGCAGAGGGAACTCTGTGGCCATGCCTACACTCAGAGAAAAAGTGTATTTTTAACATGTTCACTAGACCACATGTTCACATATTGACCAGACAACTGTAGTTTTAATAGGTGTTGCTGGTCCAGGTAAACCCAAGCTCTGGTGTTGACCTCCCCCAGTTAATGTGTTAAAACTAAAACTGCCTTGTCTGCATGAGGATTTTAACACATCTTAAAACCACACTTCTTTCCTAGTGAAGTCTGCAAGTGAAAACACAGGTTATTGGCAAACCATATGTGGATTTTCCCAGGGGCAACTTGTGGCCCTCTGCACTGAATTCTGCTCTCTGCTGAAGCTGAAAGGGTTACGCTGTTGGAACTGAGAGCAGAATTTGGCCTGTAACTGTTCTGATTTTCTTTTGGAAGAGAAGGTAAAAAAATATGGAACTAATCCATATTATTCCATTTGTACCCACAAAATACACAGGTATCTGATTCTCAATGGGCCCTATCTCACTGACTTCAATGGCAGCAGGATCAGACCCATATCTGCTGGCTGATAACATCTTGGTCCTGACTCCCCATTGATCTGCTTCTTGTACAGTCAAGTACACAAGTGCAAAGTTGGTGCAAAATGCTGTTAAATTGGAATGGTTACTGAGGTTAATCTACTTCACACTCACTTTGCACTGGTGTAAAAATCTGGACTAGAAAGCAAAAAATATGAGTCCAAACTCTTTGAATATTGAGCCTCTGCATTCACTTGTAGTTGTGAGGGTTATTCTTCTGCTGCAGAGACCCTTGCTTGAATCCGGCAGCCAAAACAATAGCAGATTCCAGAATGGCAATTTCTACCAGAAAGAGATGTTTGCTTCTATGGCCCCAGGAAAGCAGCTCAGTATAAAGCCAATATGGGTGCGCCTGGCCTGTTGCAGAAAAGGGGGTGGTGCTAATTTTTGTTGTTGTTGCTTGCTTCAGAAACATGGACACAAAAGCTCGGAGGGGGAGGAAAATGGGTGACCTTAGTGCAACCCATAATAATCAGCATAATTTAAAAAAAAACCAGCCTGGTTGTATAACGACTCACTGCCGTTTGCATTTAGAAGAAAACAAAACAATAGTTATGTCTGCGCTCTAAATGGGAAGAGAACTAACTGTTACCATATGACAAAATGTCTAATTTATCTAGAAGTTGTTTCTGCAACATCCTTACTTGTAGAAGAAGCTCTTTGAGTTCCAATCACATACATTAAAGGGACACTGTTGAGGGGGAAGGGGTTCTAATCTCCAAATGTGATACAAGCCTATTTTGTGTGTGTGTGTAGGAAGTTTAGGAAGAAGGGAGTAATGCCATACATATTCCAAAGGTCAAATTCTTCACTCAGTTATTCCAGTTTCAGTCTAGAGCAGCGGTTCTCAAACTGTGGGTTGGGACCCTGTTTTAATGGGGTCACCAGGGCTAGCATTAAACTTACTGGGGCCCGGGGCCACAGGCAAAGCCTGAGGCCTTCAGCCCTGGGTGGTGGGGCTCAGGTTACAGGCCCCCTTCCTCGGGTGCTTTGGCTTTGGCTCCCCTGCCCAGAGCGATGGGGCTCAGTCTTTGCCCCCCTTGCTTCCTGGGGTCATGTAGTCAGGGCAGCAGGGCTTGGGTGGGCTCAGGATTCGGTCCTCCTTCCTGGGGTCATGTAGTCATTTTTGTTGTCAGAAGGGGGTCACAGCTCAATGAAGTTTGAGAACCCCCGGTAGGATAACCCTTTTGAAGTCAATGAATTCAGCGACATGGGTGAAAATCCAAAGGGATCCCCCATCATTGGAGTTATTTTGGAATCACACTGGTGTGACTGAGAAAACAATATGGCCTGAAGTATTTAGGCGGTGCTCTCTTTCTCGAGATACATTTTAAAAACGTGAAAAGAACAGACGCTGATCACCATTTTTATGGGTCCTATGGAAAATCATCATTTTGTGCCTCCCCCCGCTGGCTCTACAGCAGTAGTTAGTAAGAAGACAGTTGTTGGGACTGTGTTGACATCAGTGGGTGATGCTGGTCCAAAGCTGTTTGGGTGAGATAAAGCACTATTTATAGCCAGCCACGGTTGTGATTTTTAAACAAAAATAGCCATGTTAATTTCAGCTCCATTTCAAACACAGGAAGTGACTGTTTGCCAAAATGACAGAGGCAAAATCAGTGGGGAAAATGAGATTATTTTTAATTCTTCTAAGAGGTCATTACTAACAATGGAAGGAGGGTACGTCTGAAAGGGAGACGATAAAAATACTCAACAGTGTCCTTTTAAAGCTTTTATGTGACAGAATGGACGTGAACTTTTCCTATGAATCATAAATAAGGCAATTTCAGAGCTTCTGCTGCCTAGAAATCACACAAGCTGCATATCTTGCTAGGCCCGAGACAGCTGGAGATCAGGATAGAACCTTACATACAATTCTAAAACACGATAGCAATTTCAAGGGTTTAAACAAAGTATTTAAGATTTGATTGTTGTAAAGGTGCAGTATCCCTGACGCATTAGAATGTTACATTATATAGCTATGCAATGAGGTTGTGATTCTTGGTTTTGTAAATGCTTGTATGTATACCAGGAGAAATTCATAATTCCTTTACCAATGGCATTACATGTGTGAATATAGTGTCCTAAAAGATGTACGTTATAGAAATAATTGAGCAAGAGTGACATAGAGGCAAATATGAACTTGGAATGCCTGTATGTTTAAAAACCAAGGTTTGTTTTGAAAAGCAGTCTGAGCAAAGTACTATTCAGCATTTAGATTTTCAAAAACAGTAAGTTTATGGGATTTGAAAATCTCAAGTCTGTGTAGGGAATGTTTGTGGTACCATATCTGAGCAGTAGCAATTAGCATGGCATATTTTTATTTCATGCCGATATCACCAGGAAGGAGATACTGCACCTTTAATTACTGTATGTTTAGGGTCAGGTGTATTTGAGCAGAAAATGCAAACTTTGTTAAATTCTGAACTGTTTCTACTTGTGGGTATTTTTATCCCATTCTCTCTATTTCTAGACAGTGGAAGCTCTGCCTCTAACCAGGCTGGGGATTCTACTTGGGGATCAGGACAGGTATGTTGTAAAAACCAAAAAACAACCAACCAAACCAAACCAAACAAAACCCCCCAAAACCGAAACAAAATCCCCCCAAACCCAACCAAACCGCAACCGAATCAGTTTGAGTGTTTGATGTGACGTATCGAGGCTCTCCTTGTAAATGCTTTTTTTTTTTTTTTTTTTTTGCTTATTGCTAGAAACAGATTGAAGTTGTTAAGAAAGGGCCAAGGTGTGAGTGCTGCTGACATGTACAGGTGGAAGCTTTCCTCCCACGAACCCTGCAGCTCTACATGCACTACAGGTAGTTATCAGAAGCAGCCAAATTCAACCTCTGCAGAAGTACTGAGATCACCCACTGAGTGAGTCGCTTTTATGTTCGTTAGAGATGGGGAGACCTAGGTAATGTTTAGGGGCCTGATCCGAGGCCCACTGAAGTGAATGGCCTTTGGATCAAACCTCAGGTGAAGTTGCCCTGATCCGCTAAAGCCCAGATCCTGCAATCAGATTTGTGCAGAGGAGCCCTGTGTCCACAGGGAGCCGCTTTCTGACTTGATTGTACTTTTAATTCACTCTGCGCAGGGTAAATGCAGGGGAGAGGAAAATCAGGCCCTGTCAGGAACCAGCGGGCAACATTTTCAAAAGAGCATCGGTGACTTAGGAGCCAAATTCCCATTGGCGCTAGGCTTCTAAGTCATTTAGGGATTTTTGAAAATTGTACCCATCTCCACTCCACTGTCAGCTCATTCCTTGCAATGTGTCACTTTCAAACCAATCCTAACCAGTGCTTTTAACACTTCTAAATGGATATAGGCAGACCCTGCATAGCACGTTTTGGTTTTTAAAAAGTTCCCTTTTACGTACCGATTAACGTTTTCTTAATTTACTAGCCCAGCAGGGCTACACTGTGGAGTATGGTGCCTTGTAGGACCATAAAGCTTGCACCAAGTTTTAGCATAGTGGCTTCTTGAATTGAGCCACTATGCCAGTGGAATGATTGAAACCCATGTGGCTAGCATTTTTTTTTTCTTTTTAAACTGTAAAGCTCGGTTTCTTTCTGACAGAGAAACTGTACAACTGTGGCAGAAAACAAAGTTGTCTGAGTTTGTTTTGTTTCTCTCTTTTCTGATCTGGAGTCTGATCTCAGTTACATGGGTGGAAATCTGGAGTAACTCCATTGATATCAATGAGATCAGAATCTGGCCACCGTATTTTCCCCTATTTCCCTCTCAAGGCACAGTTTCAAATGACTTGATCTCCGCGTTTCAGTGATTAGAGGGGAGGGGAGTAATGTTGCTAATAAGTCTGGCCTGTGACAAATCCATGACTTGCCTTGAAATATGCATATAGGTAAAATGATCATCTGATAGTGGGTTTGCCTATATCATTCCATACACAGCACAGTAGTTAAAATAAGCTGGATACTTCATTGCTTTTGGAATTAGGGCGGAAAAAAAGAGGGGAATAAAATCTTCGGAGGGAGACTTTTTAAGGGAATGAATGCACAGATCTTCTTGTAAGCGTGCCAGAGTGGTTGGCTTGACCTGCTGGCACTGCTATGAAATGTATAGGGACCAGGAACGTGGACAACTGTTCTTCAGTTCAGAATCCTGAAACCCACAAAGTTCAAGTATGTCCTTGAGCTCTGTGATTCCTACTGAACAGCCGTCTTCTAGCTGAGGCAGGCTTTCAACCTGACCCAAACTGAAGCCAGTGGGGAATGTCCTATGCAAACCACTCCTTGATCCTCACCTTTTTCTGTTGACATGTCGCAGAGGAGTGCTGCAGTGTCAGGAGTTGGTAGGTTTCTTTTAGTTTCAGAAACCTGGCTGGGAGAGCTGGAATTCTTGGTACCTGTAGACAGATTAGTCTCTTGGTCCCAAGCCATGTCCCAGAAAGGACTGAACAATATTTATTCTGGCTAACAAGGCTGCAGGGGAAAAAGTCCCAGCATGATGACATTCTGCTTTCTGTGCTTAAACAGGGGAGGAGGGTCAGATTCCTCTTTTAATAATCATGTAAGAACCAATACTAGGCCAAGTGCACTGTACATCCTGCAGGCAGTAAGGCACAATTGTGGCATGAATTATTTTGATGTACTGGGTGGAGGGAGATGGGAACCTCTTCCCCAGCCCCATGGTGCACCCACACAAGAACTGGACAGAATAAGAATCTAAAACTCCTTTGAGAACCAGGAGGAGGGACGCCGCTAACATGCTTGCAGGCCTATGGCGGCAATGGTGAGACACCCTGAACATCTTGCACCTATGCTAGCATTGGTCGCAAGTCCTGGTTGGGGTGTCATGATGTTCCGCCTTGGAACAGCACTAAGGAGAACTTCAAAATGTACTACCCCAGGTATCCCCAGGGCCACCCTGCTCCGTACAGGCAGGAAGAACTCTCCATTTTTCCACCCCCCACCCAATCCCATCCTCTTTCTGTCACCAGCATTCCTGATGACTGTCAGCTCAGGTCATGGCCCTTCAATTTTAATTTGGAAAGACATTTTGGAACATGCAGCTCACAAACAGTTCGGGTGTAAAAATCACCAAGCATGCATTTTGTGTGTGTGTATTTTTTTTAAAAATAGGAGTGATGTCCACATATGCAATGTGTGTTCGTTATGATGGGATCGAAGTGGATGATACGTACTGTGATGCCATGACCCGTCCCGAGCCTGTCCATGAGTTCTGTGCTGGAAGAGAATGCCAGCCAAGGTACTATATCAGTAAGGAGTTCTTCACGGGGCCATACATTTTGTCTTCCTTAGAATTATTTGGAGCTGGTGGGGATTCTCTTCTAGGTTCTGAGCAGTGATGGGCCAAGCCACCAGGTTCAGAACCTCCCCAAAGTTCCCGGGGTGTTTAGATCTGGGGTTTGGTTTGGGCTCATCTTTAATTACCAAGTCTATCTCCTGCCCAGGCCAGCACAACAAGGGGAAGAAGAACTCTTTGGGTCAGAGACAGATTCTTCACAGTGAGTTAGGTTGAAACATGCTTTATTGATCCTTGGATGTTTGCATTAGTCAGGAGCGGGACAAACCTCTTGCACCACAGGCCTTGCCCCTGTGGTGACATGGTGGATAGGCTGGGAAGTTAGAGCCTGTTGGAGCACTGCGTAAGGGCCTTGCCTGGCTGAGGGTGTAAGGGAAGGAGGCTTCCTGATCCCTCTTCCCCTCCTGCACCTTTCCCAGCAGTGACTTGCATGGCAGGACTCAACCTTGCTCCCAAACAACAGCTACTGTTGACGTAGAACCTAGACCATTTTCATTCTCCACTCTTGTAAGGGGAAGGGGAATCAGCCAACAAGTGTTACATTCCCAGAGCGTTGCTAGCATCAGCGATCATGCTAATGCTCACTGAGATGCATCAGCAACAGCGTTGGGTCTAAATGAGAACCCTGGGTTTGATCCCCCAAACTCTGGGACAGTTCAGACTCTGACCCAGTTCCTGAGATGAACTGCATGGTTCGGATCCGCCTCTGCAATGGAACCCCAAATCCAAAGATCTTTCCATTTTGGGGAAGTTGAGATACCAATCCAGATTCAAACTTTGTGGCTTAGGTCCATCTCTGATTGCATTTTTTAAAAGGTTTGTCCTTTTCAAGGTTCGCTAGAAACGCAAGTTATGGGTGGGATAGATCGGTGCCTGCCAAAGAGAAAAGGGCTAAACCAGGCAGGGAAAGAAACATTACTTGTTGTACTTTGTACCAGGCGGCACAAAGTGAAAAGAAGCAAAACTGTGCGATGCACGTTCTGTAATAGTGCCTTGTTGCTGAAGTAACACAAAGCTAGGCTAGAGCCGTGTCAAGGGTCTGCATAAACCTGCAAACGCATGGAAAGGGGAAGTTTAGCATTTTGGCAATGGGTGCCGGGTTTATTGTATTGGAAAGGTGTGTGTGTTTGGGAGTGTGCGGGTACACTCCCCTTTTCCAATGTGAAAATCTCTCTGGACCCAGGATATTGAGGCTGGCCACATTCACCCACCCCACTGTGCCCAAGTCTTGCTAAATGCTTTAGTGTCTCCTCTGAATGTAGGTGGCACTTTGATGTGTGCAATGACTTTTTAGAGCTGCCCCGCTCATGGCACCCAAATCCTTATTTGGAGCTTACGTCCAGAAGCAAACGTGTGGCCCCTGGAGTGTGTACCAAGCACAGCGACCTTTTTGCTCGGAGACGTCAATGCTCTAGATCCATATTGCTTGACCTTTTCAGGTTGGCCACCCTCAAAACCTTTTGCGACCCCATCTATATTTACTATAAAAGCCGGGGTAAAAATGTCTCTGTGTTATGCCTAGATAATTGCTTTGCGTGTGTGATTCAAGAGGTCGATTGAGAATTCTTGACCTTGAGGGATAACGGTGGGGGTGGGGGGAGAGGGGAAGGGGGAGAGTTTCGCAACACCATGAGACCTCTTGGTTGCCTTCGTGACCCCCTGCCCTGGGCATCGTGACCCATCAGCTGAAAACTGCTGCTCAAGAACCACTTCTTTCCCCCTCACTTTCCTAATGGGTTGATTTTTACATTCAAAACAAAGCTTGTTTCGTCATATATAGCTCTGTCTATAGCATCGTAATGGCACTATACTCACTGCTTGATACAGCCCTGTCTTATGCATGTGTTTATATAACCAATCAAACAGATTAGCTAAGCACTGACTTCTGATGTCAGTGGAATTAAACCTGGGGTAAATGTGGCACATTAGGCCTACTGTGGTTTTTGAACGCTGTAAGGGTACTCTCTGGTATTGGGTAAGGGAGCATGTAACCTAGGCAGCTCTTTTAAGTGTACCCCAGGGCAAAATAAGAGGGTTCAGTCCTTGGAGATTCTGTGGTATCCCCACCTCCTATTGACTTCCAGGGATAAATCCCAAAGCTTGTGATCAGTTTATTTCTCCCATTTTAGACATTTCTTTAAGTATTTTCTTTAAACTTGGGGTGATTATTGGTGCTTTTGAAGGCAAGGATATGACATCGATGCCGGATATAGGTGGGCAATGCACACGCTTCCCTTCACAGTCTAGACATGGATGCCTTGGTCAGCAACAGTAATGCATTTATCTTAAAACTTCTGAAGTGAATCTGCCAACTGTGTGGAAATGTGCTCTGGATGTTTGTCCTTTTAGGGCTAGACTGAGACCACAAAGGTCATTTTCACATGGAACTATCTGGCTCTCTATCTCAGGGTTTTGTTCTGGAATCTGTTACGGTAGCGTCTGTGCATCTTACAGTTCATGTGAACTCAGGTCTCCAGGGTGAAATATTAGTAGATTGATGCACAGCAACACCTAATCCTACCTTGTATGGAGATATCTGAGTCGTTTACAGCCCCGTTGCAGAATGTGCCTATTGCAACAATCTCCGTACCAGATTTACCACTTACAGGGTCACTGACAGCTTTGAAGAACCATTGCTGAGCTCCGATAACCTTCACATAATACCGTTTTCCTAATCCAGTATTACGCTCACACCTCCTGCACATCTCCCATTCAGAATGTGAATACTCCAGTTAGAATCTCTCTCACTTCCTTGCAGGTGGGAGACGAGTAGCTGGAGTGAGTGTTCCCGCACCTGTGGGGAAGGATATCAGTTTCGCATCGTCCGATGCTGGAAGATGATCTCTCCTGGTTTCGACAGCTCTGTCTATAGCGATCTGTGCGAATCTGCTGATATTACCCGGCCGGACGAACGCAAAATCTGCAAGAACCCAGCATGTGGGCCTCAGTGGGAAATGTCTGAGTGGTCAGAGGTAAATTCCCAGAAGTGCTGGCAGCCCGTGGAGAGACAGCAGGCAGCAGTGGCTAGGCATCAGCCCCCACGTGATATACATGATTGCCAAGTTCTCCTTGCTTCCAGATCCCAAGATAAGGGGAGGCAGAGCTGAAAACTAAGATGCAAATCCACTGACTTCCACACAGATGCACATAAGCCAGGACTATCTTAGCATTGTTCTTAAAACCAACCCCTGGGGTGGCCCTGCTGGTGCTAGCAGTGGCAAGAGTATTCCCATGTGCCAGCCCCTAGTGTTTTAACTACTGTCTCCTAGACCTGCTCCCAGTGGTGTGCCAGCCTTCACATTTGAATGAGGCCATGATGCAAACAGGGTCTTTGGGTGGAGATGTTTCCACAGTGCCCCCCTGCACCTCACAGGACTTGGCTTGTGTAAATCCCCACAAGCTCCCTCTAGCTCACCAATGGAGATGATTATGTCTCTCCTTGGCAAACCTCTAGCCAGAGATGGCCTCAGACCTGGTCTCCAGACCTCTGAACTTCTTGAACTCCGGGGAATTTGGGTCAAGCCTGAGAACATCTCTGCTCCTAGCCAGAGTTTTAGATTTTTGAGTCTGGTTCTTAAACAAGAGGACTTTTCTCCCACAGGAATCTTGTTCAACTGCACAGTGGCTAGGGGATATAAAAACATAAGAACGGCCATACTGGGTCAGACCAAAACCTTAGAACCTTAGCGTGACTGACACCTGTCTTTTCTTCATCTTTCCTGACCTTCCTGTGTGCTGACTAATGAAAAGGGTGGTGAGGTTTGGTTCTGCATTTGCTCATGCCACTCCCTGCCTGTCCTTTTCCACTAGGAGAACAGCTCCTGCAAATCCCGCTTCTTACCTGGCACAGTGAAATCTGAAAAACAATTGTGCCTAATACATTTCTGAGTGCCTGAAAAATATGTGTGGAGAGGAGGCTGCATCTCATAAACAATGATATTTTCTTAGAGCCATCTCTTCTTCCCATCAGATTTCACTGCACTAGGAGGAACATTAAATGTTCAGAATTCTTCTGTAAGCACATCGCTAAACCATTTGGAAAATATTTCTGTGATATGTCTAATGTGGAACAGTTATTCTCTCGTCTGAGTTTGTCAGTGTACATGTAAAAACCTTTGTGACATGGCAGAGGCATTTGGGAATGTTTTTAGCTGTGAAGTCGTTCTCAAGATGGGTCAGTCTCTAGGCTTCATAGATCCTTTTCTGTCTCCTCCAGTAGAGATCTTTTGAATCCATTTACAACCACTCCATCCTGCTGTGTGCCAGAGAATCTCTGCCAGCATTCCAGTATTTAACTTTCTAACATAAAACTCTTTAAATGATAAAACCAGGGTCCTTTCTTTGGGGGCCCAGGGACAGATTTTGATCTCAGGGTAAATCTGGAATAACTGCATTGACTTCAGTGGAGTTGTCATGGGTTTACACCCACGTAATAGAGATCGGGATCTAGAATGGGTTTTCAGTAAATGTGTAAAACACACGTGCAAGAGTGCAGTCATGCTCACACACGCTGATGGAAAACAATCCCTAACTCTTAAGGTTTTTCTTCACCTTTTAAATCTTGAAGTCACAGTACTGGTCCCTCTCCACAGGAGCGAGAAACAGCAAAGCCAAATTGCTCAAGGATGCTAAGGAAACACAGGAGTTTACCCTTCCAGTTCAGACAGCTGATCAGTGAGTCAGATATCCTGCCTTGCTCAGTGGCTGATAACTCATGTGTCAGAGGATGTCTAAGCAGCCCCATAACACAGCTGGACAATGATGCATTGCTGCATGTGGGGTGGGGAATAATTTCCTGCCTGACCTGGGGGCTGATTAGCTTGTGCCCTGAAGTATGAGTTTTGGCTTTCCTTAGGCATAGATACGTTATTGCTCACAAATTAATCCAGGCCCCTTTCTAAGCAAGAACAAGCACAAATCCAGGCCAAATTCTCTGCTGTTGCAAACTGGTCCAGCTCCACTGACTTCAATGGAGCTGTGCCAGTTTACGCCAGCAGATGATTTGACCTCTTTTCTCCCAGGAGACACTTGAAATGCCTCTTACTGATATTTTAAAGGCCATCTTTACACTGAATGCCAGTGGTAAGTAGGTTTTTCTCTGTAGTGGAAAGTCTGGTGGGCTCTTTCATTTTGTAGGATGTTTTGACTTTTCCAGTTTAATGGAGAAAGCTTCCTGAGCATGTTCTGACGTTGTAGTTTGACGGGCTTAGCAAACCGAAGTGGTGTGTGTTATAGAATTCTATCTACTTCTCCAGCATGTGTTGGGGACAGACTGCTGAGACATCTCCCAGAGTAGCTCTTCTGAGCTAAAGGCCCTGCATTTTGTTCGGCAGACCCACAGGAACGGGAAGCTTCCATTGTGTTTCTAGTGCGTTTTATATTTGATGGCACTGCGATAAATGCTCTTACCTGCACGACCCCCTTGACATCAATGGCTCCAGATGGAAGTGTGAGTGCACAGCCTCTCCGAAAATCAGGCCCAAAGCATCCCCACTGGGCGCCTAGAAAATGGAGCCGCTTGCACCCTGTGGCCACTTTTGGAAAATGTCGGCCTTCAAGCCAAATCTCGCTCTCCGCTACATGTACATTAATAGGAAGGGAGCCGCATGAGTATGTATGGGATGGGGTTGCACTGATGGAACTGAGAGCAGAACTGGCCACTCTGAGTGGGAGAAGGATATTAAGACTGGGCAGAGGGAGGTCTTTTAGTGCATTCTTTGCTGGTCCTCCTGAACAAGAGCAAAGTGCTTCCCTGAACTGTAGCCAGCTAGTGGACTGGATGGCTGGCCGTGCCCTCTAACCCAAACACCTTGCCCCCTTGAAGATATTTTGCACGGGGCCAGTAAGTTAGGTGCATAGCTGTCTGAGAGCTCCCAAGTGCTCTGGAGCATATGTGTGTACTGTGGAGAGGAGATGGGCCACTCCCAGCCCTGCCTGTGCTTAGCACGAAGGCAAGATGTAACCCTTCCTGTGCATTCAAACTTGTCTGCCCATGCAGCCCAGGGCTGGTTTTGCCATCTAATATTTTACAAGCAGAATAATACAAATGTTTTCCCTGCATTTTTAGAAAGTTTCATGTTAAGAAATTAAAAAAGGCCAACATAAATCACACCTTAAACCAGATGCTTTGGCTGCTGCCTCGGCCGTGTGTGCCCCATCCCTGTCAGGAGGGCGAGAGCAGAAACCAGCTGCGTTGCATGGCCGGGGCTGTCCATGGACTCTGCTGACCCAGTCCCGTTTCATTCTGTGCCCCACTAGTGTTCGGCCAGGTGTGGCGAGAGGAGCGTGGTGACCAGGGACATCCGGTGCTCGGAAGATGAGAAGCTGTGTGATATGAACACCAAGCCGCCGGCTGAGAAGAACTGCACTGGGCCCCCCTGTGACCGGCAATGGACCGTGTCTGACTGGGGACCGGTGAGTGACCTCTGCGGGGGGAGGGTTGGGAAGGAAAGGAACAGTGGATCTTAGTTCGTTGTTCATATTAGCTGTTTGTGAGCAGTTTGAGGGGAGAAGGAGACCATTGTAGGCCAGGCTCTGTTATGTCATTTACAGTTCACAGGCCAAATTCTGCTTTCAGCTGCGCAGCCAACCCCAGTGACCTCTGTGAAGCTACGTGGGGACAGAGTTTGGTTCAGACAGGGCAATGGGGAGAGTTTCCCCTTCCCGCCCCTAATATCCTGACAAGAGTTGTGAGGTCTAATGGTTACAACAGGAGAGCAGGAATCTGGACCCCCGGGGTCTATAACCAGTGCAGTCAGTGACCTTCTAGGCAACCTTGGGCTAGTAATCAGTGGCCTGACAGCAGGGATACAGCTTTCCTTCTGTGCCCGTTTCCCGGATGGCAGGATGGCTTAGTAACACTTTGCATTTGCCATCTAGGGCCCCAAAGCACTTTACAAGGGCTCAGGCATCATTAGCTACATTTTACAGATGAGGAACCTGAGGTACATGGTGGCAAAGTGATGAGCTGTGAGCAAAGCAGAACAAAAGCCCTGCTCTCCTGATTCCCAATCCTCTCCTCTAACCACTAGACTATGCTGCTGCTCAGCAGCAGTATGCTGCCAGTGTAATCCTTTCCTCACCTGCGTGCTGGGAGGATTAATGTCATGAGGATGGTAAGGCACTCAGCACTGGAAATGCTTCCCCTGCTGCCACCTTTCTGGCTGGGGAGGGCAGGGTACAAGCATTCAGAATCCATCAGTGATGGAGGAGTCCCTTGTAAACCTCTCCACCCAATGGCTGAGCATCCTTTCCCTTGAAGTGCTCCTCCTAGCCCAGCATGCCCCGAGAGAGAGAGTGAAGGGAGGAGATGGGGGGACACCCAGTGTTTTAATGGCTTGGAGAGCAGCAGCGAGCCTGAGAAGAACAGTCCCTCCCTGTTTGGTAGCACACACTGAAATTATGTGAGTGGTGCAACTCCAAATACAGCCGTGTCCCATGCAGCAAGAAGTAGTGAATCAGGGCAGTAAAATTCCCGAATGCTGAGAAGCAGCGTCTCCAGCATTAACAAAGAAAAGAGCAGAGAGCTCCGAAACCCAAATGCTCCTTTTGTGTCAGGGTCTGTGAATTAGTGGGGCTGCAGCAAATATTCTTGCCATCTGAAAACTCTCAGTTAAGCGGACCTGGCACGGCTTCCCACTGTATGGAGATTACATTGAACTTGTTATAGTTCGGAGATCTGGGCTTGGCAGGGACATGCAGGCTTCCAGGAACACCCTCATCTCCAACGTGAGCAAAATACTGGCGGTAGAGTTCTTGCACCATCTTCTGTGAACCAGTCCATTAAAGGGAGATGGAGTGTGTGAAGGGAGGTGATTACGGCTGTCATCACAGTCCTGGGCTTGGGGGAGGAAAGGCTGCCAGCTCAAATTTTGCAATCCACAAATGATTTGTTTTGCCCTCGGGCCCTCCTGGTCTGGAAGGAGAGACCCCAGGAGTCCTGTGTGGAAGCGCAGGTCCCAAGGCCAACAGACTGGCCCACATTCCCAGCCTCTTCCTGCCTTTGTTAGGTCCATGTGGCTGAACGATTTCCAGGTCTGTTGAGGCCCTTATTTACAATGCTTCCCACTAACTGCAACTACACTGACACCTGCTGTTATCGGCTGCTGTTCAGAGGATGAGAGGCAGCCAGTGGGCTTAGAGCCACTGCGGGGTGGGTGGAAAACTCTATCCATCTCCCTGTCCCGCAGCGTCTTGCTTGAATAAACAGCTGAGCAGCTCTGTTCCAAAAAACAAAGGAATTTATGAGCCCTTTATGTGGCTCTTGTGCAGACTCACTCCTAGAGGGGGCAGGGTCCGCCAAGGGAAGCGGGAGAGTGCTCAGCCAGGCTGTTCCTCACAGCACTTCCTTGGGTGGGAGTGAATGGCAGACGGTTTGGCCTGCCCCTGAGATGTGCCAAAGCTGGAAGGACGAGCAGTCGCCGCACAAGGTATTTTTTTCCTCTGCCGGCTCAAATGTACAAAACTAGCAAACCGCACATGAAAACCAAACCCCTGCAGAAGCTGATCCGAGTGATTTTTGTCATGGAAACCCCTTGACAATGAATAGGGGACCTTCACTTCATCCTGCCTTTACTTTGGCATCCTCCCTTCCCTGAACATGCAGCAAACAAGAGCTAGGTAAACGATTATTCAGTGACGCCAGCCTCCTTTCTTTGCAAACTTTGCAGACTTTGGTCCAAATTCTAACCTCTATTCCACAAGGGCCCTCCCATTGACCTACGTAACTGAGAGCAGAACTCAGCCCTGGGAGCTGAACGGGTGTGTGTTATTCAGCGTGGTTCAGTTTGGGCAAACCTATTTCAGCCTATGGGTTGCTCAAAAATTCTGTGTCCCTGAATAAGCTGTTCACTCTGTGTGATTGGCTGGTACCGAAGTCACCTGGTGCAGTTTCTGCTCTCCAGTTAGTTGACACTGAAACCTGCTCAGTCCTTTGCAGATGGCGGTGCGGATGCTCCAGATGTGAAATTTTATGTGGACAGGCATTTGTGCAAGTGGCAGTGAAGTGGCCTCCTTCTTCTGACCAAAAACTAGCTCACAGTGGAGGTCAATCAAAGGGCTTGCAGATAGCAGCAAAGAGAATTCACCATTTTCAGTACCCTTTTGGGGGGTGGTATTCACCCTAGTACTATTCAGTCAGGTGGTCAAGTGACAGAGAGATGCTTTGTAGTAATAATCTCCAGTTCTTTCTCCCCAGAATGATTGCCCTTTAAGAGCAGTGGCGAGCAGCGTCTATCTTACATGGTTTGGTCTGTCGTATATAGGCAAGCTAGCTGTGCTCTTACACTCTCTCTGTCTCGGTTGTGTCTGAGTGAGTGAGAACCTGTCAAGCTCCGAGCTCAGATCTATTGTTTGGTTCCACTGCAACTCTAAGTAAAAGACGAATTCATTCGGGAGGGTTTTGGAAGGAGAGGAGCATCTTTGCTGCTGTTATTTTAGACTGTTCTCTTCCTCGGCGTGAGTGCAAAGGGAGTGTGTCCCTATCTACACTCAGGCTGGTCTGTTCGTGAGATTGACTGGAGGAAGTGACGTGGTGACCATAGCTGAAATGATGTGGAGTGTGAGAGAGACCAAGCAATAGACCAGGTTTCCCATCCCGATGGTTGAGAGCTCCTGGGTGTCTTACAACTCGTAGATCAATGGTCATTTCAGGGAAGTGGTTTGCTTGCTTAATCAGTAGATCCAGGGGCAGTAGGGTGACTATTTAAGTGACACAGACTCATCACCTCCCCACCTGGCAGCCAACATATCTTCCTCTGCTCAGTCTTACACTGGTGAGGCTCTTAGTTGGGAGATCGCTCATTCCACATGAGGCCTCCCCAGCACATAAGCAGGAATCTCCAGTGTACAAGTGCAGAAAAGCATGGCCCTCTTTTGAGTTTACAGTCAGTTGGGTGTGCAAAAGTGGATGTGCAAACTTGGAGCATGGCTTGTAGCTAGCTGAAAATTTGATTCACAGATTCAAGGCTCATTGTGCCTGTTTTTGCTTTCTCTCCGCTCCAGACCTTTCCATAGCTTTGATGTGATTTTTCCAGTTAAGTTAGGGGGTCTACTGCTGAGACGTCTGCCACCTCCATGCACAAGTGAAGCCCATCGTTAAAACTGGAGGTGGTCCCGCTGCAAAGTTCTGATTCAGATCTGGAACCAGCACCAAACTTCCTCTTAGTTTAGGAGTGGTTTGATGCAGGCTTAGGTTAAAGAACATCTCTAAGGATCACACCCTTGTTTTGCCGGTTGCAGCACAGAGGTCTCCCCATGCAGATGGATCCGATCGTGAAATTCCCTGCTCGGTTCTTCCTCAGGCAAAGTTCCCTGTGATTTGACTGTTAGAGGACTTTAGCATTTACCATCCTGTGCATGAAGGTGACAGGGTCTCTTAGCCTTGGGTATAATCTTTGCTTGACATTGCCAAAGTTCATGCGATTCAAAACAACCCTCCACCCTATCCCCCAGAAAAAAAACTTTCTTAAAAAAAAGGTACTGTGTGTTTGTTCCCGAGCTATTTTTACATGGATTTTGATTCATTGGCATTGTCTAAAAATAAGTGGTCTCCATGGCAATGGGCTACACTGTGAGATGTAGCGCATCTCCTTAAAGAACCGCAACAAAAGCACATGGGAACGCTCGGTGTTTAAAATATAGCTCAAGACAATACCTGTCGGGGGGGGGGGTTCCTTTTATTTAAATCCAGGGGCTATATTTATAACCATTTACCTTATTTTTCATGGTCTCTTTGAAAGCTGCCACCTGTTTCCTCTAATGCAGGCAAAACGCTGGGCTTTCTCTATGCCCCTTATATCCTCTCCTCTGCCAGTGAGACTTGAGTTTAGGGGTGACCAAACTCCATTTGCCAGGGATGCATTGGCAACCAGGTCCCTCATTTTGTGCCGTAGTCTGCCTTGCTTCCTGACTAGTCCCATTGTGTGCTGCTCTGTGAGCATGGGTGGCAAGGGCCAGCCCATCATGGTCATATGCCATCAATGTCCTTACGTTTAAAAATAAATGGCTACCACCATCATATATGGGGGCCCCTAACTCGGGGGCATATGTTGTTTCTTGGCTGAGATCACCAGCAATCAATGCAGGGGATTGGTTTTGTAAGGAAGGATGGTCTTGTGGTTAAGGCTCTGGGTCCAATAGCTGGCTCTGCCACAGACCCCCTGTGTGACCATGGGCAAGTCACCTAATCTCTTTGGCCAAGATGTTGTGATTTTTTTTGTTTGTTTTGGGTGCCCATCTTGTGACCTTAAAGGGTCACTGACTTTCAAAACGTGCTGGGGGGAACAAAGACCACAGCAATTTGTGAGGCTTAGTAAAATTCCAGGCTTGGGTCAGTTCCTAGTTAGCCTGGGGTAACTCATTCCATATTGTTAAGCGCTGCCCATAATGCAGCTGAGTTTGCCCAGTCAAAAACACACACACATGGTCCCCGCCCCAAGGGACTTACACCTGAAGTCAGATTGAGACACACAGGAATCCCACCCATTCCGCTATGGCCCCGTCACGATGAGGGTCTCATGGAGGGCTTCCCAACAGCCATGTGTTTGAAGAAGGGACTGGGGAGGCATGGGGCTGCTCGCAGGAATGTGGGGGTGTTTGTACCCTCCCATTACTCACCAGCACCTCTCTGCTCTTTTTGTTTCAGTGCAGTGGCAGCTGCGGGCAGGGGAGGATGATCAGGCACGTGTACTGTAAAACCAGCGATGGCCGTGTGGTGCCGGAGTCCCAGTGCAACCTGGAGACCAAGCCGCTTGCTATCCACCCCTGCGGGGACAAGAACTGCCCTTCCCATTGGCTGGCACAGGACTGGGAAAGGGTAAGAGCCAACCCGCCTCGAGATTTGCCTGTTCCAACCGATGGATGCGGCCGTCCCATTCATATGAGGGAATGAGCCTCAGGAGGGAGGGTGCTGAAGGGGGTCTTGACTCCTGGGTCTGTTCCCCACTTTGACTTGCTATGAATTATGTCCCCTGTCTGGGCCTCAGGCTCCCCAAAAGGGGATAATGCTAGAGCTCTCAAGTGCCTCATTGCTAGGACTTTGGGAGGGCACTGGTGTGACCCCCTGCTCCCCTGTGGTGTTGGCAGTGGGTGGTGGAGGGCCTGCGTGGGATCCTGGACAGACTGGTGGCCATTTGGGGGTATTTTCCTTGTGGCTGTGGGGAATATGCCTGTGGAGCAGCACAAGGAGAACTCGGTCCCTTGGAGGCCAGGAGTGAGACCAGCCCAAGCTTTTCTGCCTGAGGTCACACTACATTGGGCGTCTCTCCGACGCTTCATTTTGGGCTCTCTCTCTGTCTGGCTTCCGTCCTTGGCAGTGCAACACCACGTGCGGCCGGGGCGTGAAGAAGAGGATCGTGCTGTGCCTGGAGATTGTCAACGGGAAAATCAAAACACGGAGCCCCACAGACTGTGACGTCACCAAGAAACCCATAGAAGAAACCACCTGCTTTGAGCGTCCTTGTTTCAAGTGGTACACGACTCCCTGGTCTGAGGTAAGGTGCAGCCTGTAGGAACTGGGATTGCTGAGGTCTAGGGTGTGTTCTGGGGCAGCAGGTGCTCTGATTAGAGCAGGGGACTAATAGATGGGAGGCAGCAGCATCCTGGTGAGAAGTAGGAGAGTCCAGTGGACAGGGCACCAGATTATGAGTCAAGAGACCTGGGTTCTGTTCCTGCCTCTTCTGCCTTAGCTTAGGCAGGTTATTTCCCCATTCTGTGCCTCAGTTTCCCTATCAGTAAAATGAGGACAATGGTACTTGTGCACCTTTGTAAAGTGCCATGAGCTCTGCAGCTGGGAAGCAGTAGCCGAGCTCTTAGTAACATCATTCCTAATGGGCACTCTGGTGGGAAACCTCAGCAGAGCCTAGCGGCTTTCCTGACCGGGGGAAGAGGCGATCGTTTCCTCCACCGATGTGGCCCTTCCTGTGCAGCGAGCATGGAAACTGCTGTTTCTGGAGTGCTAAAATGTTTTCAAATGCTCACTCTGCTGATGGCCCAGTGGGTTTGATCACATGGCTGTTATGTTCATAGGATGCCAATCTCCAGGGCTGTCAATCTGGAGCCTTTCATGGGTGCTACATCCACCCTCTCTGTAAAGATGTGGGGGTGAGGGGAGTCCCATTCCTTTGCAAGACTGTTTAATATGTGCACTGTGAATGAGTGACACCTCATCAACACAGCAATCCTTGGAAAACTCGCCCCCCTCTCCCAGCCCTACCCCCACTACGAAAGAGCCAGATCCTTTCCCTGCTCTGTCTGGCACAGCGAAGCCTGCACACTAGATGTAAATGCCCTTAGGAAGACGGCGCACAAAATGAACTGTTCCAGTTTAGCTCACATGGCACAGCCAGCGATGGATCAGCCAGCGAGGTGTGGTGCGCTTGCCAAGAGCTGATTAGGAGTTGGCTACTGGTGCCAAGGCAGCCTTTTGTTGTCTGAGCAGCTCGGGGCAGAGTGCCGGCCCTGCCAGGATAGAATCACAGAATCCTAGAAGATCAGGGTTGGAAGGGACCTCAGGAGATCATCTAGTCCAACCCCCTGCTCAGAGCAGGACTGATCCCCAACTAAATCATAATCAGTACTTGCTGTGCTTTTGGAGAACAGCAGTGAAAGGAAGTGTTTGGGTTTGGGTTGTTTTATTTTTGCAATCGCTTGTAGGAGTCTGGCTTAGTCTGCAGGGGCAGCCGCAGTAATTGTGTAATGGGATGGGGGGGGGGCTGTGAGAGGGAGGGGGGAGATATTGGCAGCGAGTGGGGCTAGGAGAATTGGGGTCAGCACAGGGTGCTGGGAGCAGGAAAACACTTCCCGGTGTGTGCTCTGCCGATGGATCAGTGGAATAGGCAAAGATTTCCCTGTGTGGAAGTGGGGAAAGCATTGCTGGTTTTGCTTGCCGTGTTGCAGTCATGCTGGTCCCAGGAGATGAGAGAGAGAAGGTGGGGTGAGGTAATCTCTCTAACTGGACCAACTTCTGTTGGCGGAAGGAGCGAGCTTTTGAGCTTCACAGAGAGAGCGTGGCCCTTCCACGACTGGACATTGGTCCAATAAAAGATACGATCTCACCCACCTTATCTCTTTGTCGATAGTTTTGGGGCAGTTCCCAGTGGGGAGCTATCTGCGTCCCCATGTCGCTACTGCTAGTATGAATTCCCCCTTGCCTCTCTGCAAAGCGAGGGCACGGCCTGAATGGTGCATAGAGGAGGAGCTGATCTCTCTGCCTAAAGATGGTCCTTGCAGAGCTGGCTTGAGGCACATTGGTAGGGGGTCACTGCTGAGAAGCTTTGCCCTGCTACGGCCTGTCCTGTGGTGAATGAGGGTGCACCCGTCACCGGGGCTATTTCTGGGGCATGACACGTACAAAATCCCTAAATATATCCCAGGGAATCGTGTAACAAGTCAACTCCCTAACTGCGTGACAACTCAACACTGGACCGGACTCTGGTTCCGACTGCGTGACAGGGGCAGCTGTAGGGAAACTCTTGTCTAGCAGTCAGTGGCCGGAATCCAGACCCCAAAAGCTGGGTCTGGTTCCTGGCCCAATTGCTGCCGATGAGCCTCTGTCCTGCCTCGCAAGATGTGTTTTGTCATTATCATTATTTACACAGCACAGTAGGTGTGTGCCGTGCTTCAAAGGCAAATCAATAATCACAGGTCCCTATCATTATACTAGAGCCCTTTCCTTCTGCGGTCCAGACAGCTTGCTGAGTTTAGTTTTTAAAACCAGTCATTGGTGTAGTCTGGAATCAATACAGCAGCCCCCACTGCATTTCCAGCGTGACAATGCATCCGAACGTCAGTAAACAGAGACAGGCTGTACTCAGGGTGGCATTGGCTTTGCAACATCTGCACTAGGCACACTGAGCGGCGGGCGCTGTTTCGTCTGAAAGCCCCCAAAAAACTAAGGGGCTGGGACGTTGGGGCTGGATGTCACCCAGCATGCTAAGCGGCTCCCCTTGGCTACACCAGCCCCAGGAGTGAAACTCACCCCGTGTGGAGGGTCAAAGCAAGGCCTAGATGCTGCCGATGTGGGACATGAGTGGTGCCTGGCTCTGCGTGGCGGGGGGATGTCCATGCTGTGCTGAGGGAAGTCGGGAAGGTTTTTGGATTGGTTTTGCAGCCACCAAAGGTTTGATTCAAAAGGAAACTGTTTCACCGTGACGGGGTTACTTGATTCTATCTGAAAGAGGAGCAATGAGTCTCTGTGCACCCCAAAACCAGGGCTCGTCAGTTTCTAGTCGAGGATTTCTGTGCACAGCCCTCGGAGGCCTGCTGCCTCTGCCAACAATATCTCTGTCTCGCTCTGTTCACCAGTGCACCAAAACCTGCGGCGTTGGCGTGAGAATGCGAGATGTGAAGTGCTACCAGGGCACAGATATTGTTCGTGGCTGTGACCCGCTTGTGAAGCCTGTTGGTAAACAAACCTGTGACCTGCAGCCCTGCCCTACTGAGCCACCAGGTGAGGAGAAAGAATCCAGATCGTCTTGCCAAGACACGGTTTGGGGCTGTGTTTTCAGTGCAAGCCAATAAGGAACAGGAGCTAGACTAAGGCCTTGTCTACATGGGAAAGTTTTACCATTTATACAGACTATACCTATATACAAGCTAAACCCATATGGTTACACAGGTATAGTTATACCGGTATAACCCCTGTGGAGACAGTCTGCTATAGGAGTGGCTTGTATCGGTTCGCGTATGTTGTGTGGGAAGGGACTTAAGCTAAATGGGAATAAGCCATTTTCACACTACTACTTCTCAGGTGCATTGATCCTCCAAGGTGCTGAACACCCTCCACTCCACTCCTGCGGCACGTTTTGTAAGAGCAGAAATCTGGCCAACATGTTACTTCCCCTCATTGTTACACAGCGCTCGGTGCACTTGTTGTATGCCTCGTAGCTGCCCTCCACCCCAGAGATGGCTGCTTTTCAGTGGCACTGTATGTGTATTGTTTGCACAGTGATTGGAGACCTATGCATGTATCTTTATTCATGAGGAACGCTAACTACTGTGCAATAAGATGCAGCAGAAACAGTTTGGCTTTTTGGGCAGAGCACAGGACTGGGACTTGGCTCTGCACCGGGCTGCTGGGTGACGTTGGGCAAGTCACGGCAACTCTCTGTGCCTCAGTTTCCCTATCTGTAAAATGTGGCTAAATGACACTGACCTTTGGAAAGTGCTTTGAAATTTACTGACAAATGGCGCTGCCTATAGGGTTTTTCTGGCTTTATTAATTTAATTTTGGGGGGGGGGCTCGTTTTAGCTATTTTTGAGTGTACTGTAGATAGCCTTTAAACAAACTGCACTGGGAAAGGGGTGAGGTCAACAAAAGCCGAGTCACCGTTTCCAGTAGTTTTCAGGTGTTTATTGGTTAAATACCAGTTTCATTTTTTCGTAGCCGGGGTGTTTTATAGAGGGTTATCAGTTAAATCAGAAGCCCAAGCTATATATGAGTAGTATTATTATATTGTATTTTTTCCAACTGAAAAAAAAATCTGCATTCAGCCCAGCAAACACGTAATGGTGGCAGGTGCCATCAGTGTCCGGATGAGCTGGCCTCACACATGCTATTCCTGCAGATGGCCATGTTACGGTAAGGGGTGTCTTTCAGGGGAATAAAACTCTGGCCTGAAGACAAAAGCTATCTGTGCACAAGCTAACTCTTGGTAGCGCGCTTCTCTGTGAATTCCCACTAATGTTCGAGTAAGTTTCAGCTGTGCCATTATTTTAATGATTTTGGTCTCCTAATGTACTGGGGGATTTGTAACTATCTCATTATCTGAGTGCAGTCTGGTGGTTCAAAGAAACCGGGAGCGTTAGTGAGCATGTAGTTCTAATTCACTAATAGGATTTGGGAATAAGAATAGTCCTGCAGATAAAGCACACACCTGGAAGTCATATTTGGGTTCTGTGCCTGACTCTGCCATGGACTTGCCGTGTGACCACTGGTAATCCATCTCCCCCATCTGTCACCCGGGGAAAGTGATGCCTGCTCGCTGTCATGAGGTTTGTAAGGTGCTTAGTGACCCTGGGACAGAAGGCAGCATGGAGGGGCAAAGTATTGCTAAAAAACCCAGCAATTAGGTGGGATGCTTGTGCACCAGCAAGTCCTTCCGGCCGTCTAAGTGATGGGTCCTGGCTCCGCTCAGCAGCCTCATTGTAGGAGGAAGGTTTCCCATTCTTTTGTCCACTCTTCCACCTGCTCCAAGATTCCCCACAGCTCCCTTTATTGAGAGCGAATGTGAGCTGCACCCTGATGGAATTGGATCGGGCCTCCTCCTGCTGTTCAGCTGGTCACTCACTCTGGGTTTTTACCATCATACTGCTGCACTCCTGATCATTTCAAATGTGTATTTTGACACATACATTACTGTCTTTATGTGACGTGTCTGTACTGCGCCGGGCACAGTGGGGTCTTGGTGGCAGAGCAATAAAACCTCCAAGGAGGCAAGGAGTTAAACAGCGTGGGAAGAGATGAGCTAATAACATAGACTGTAACTTTTTTCATACTGTTGCCTTCTGACCTCACTCATCTGAGGGTCAATATGTGTTTCTCTTCTCTAGATGACAGCTGTCAGGACCAAGCTGGAACGAACTGTGCTTTGGCAATCAAAGTGAATCTCTGCAGCCACTGGTATTACAGCAAAGCCTGCTGCAGGTCCTGCAGGGCTCCCCACTCCTAGTGGAAAGATTAGCCTAATGACTTCAGCACTTGGAGACAGAAGGAATTAAGGGTAGACTCATTTTGAGCATCCAGCATTTGGCAGGGGACGTAACATACACCAGGTTGATGCTCCCGGGTTTGATTTAACCACTTATCGATAGCTCATCATACTGGCATTAGTAAGAGTTAAATGTGCCGCAAACTTGCGGGAAGGATGTTTTCTTCCACCACTGCAAAACGGCTATTCTGATTCCTCATAACGGAGGGAAAGGGCACCAACATTTTGTTTCGAAGCTGGCATGAAAGCTTCGTTACTACTGTACATTGGTAGCATGTGATTATCAAAAGCTGTACATAGAATCTTGTATATTTGATTCACTCTTAATTCCAAACAGTCACTTGTTTTAAAAGGTCTTTTCTTTGTTTTCTGCACGAGTTTCAAATTGAGAACGTCAATGTGTCAACCATGTGAAATTAAAGCACCATCATGTTTGCCTTAGCAGAGGATCCAGTAACCTGCTTTCTAGCCTTAATTTCCTTTATGTTTGGGAGCTGAATTTCATTCCCTAAATGAGCACAAGCCAAAGCCTTTTGTAATATGTAGGTGTATACTTTTTCAGAGAATTTTATCTTATAATCAAACTTTAGTTTCATAGGCCTTATAAAAATCATAATGCTGACATATTGTATATAATAATGAAACATAACTGCACTTTATATCACAAAAAAGACGTGCTCTTTTTAATATATTTGTTTACAAACAGTGAACTTTATCCCTATAATCATTAATTTGTACTCGTATGTATATTTTAATAAAATTGTCATATTTATGGTGGTATCTAGTTTTATTCTTGAATTTTTAGCATGTGTCGGTCCCTGGATATTGGCGCTGAAGAAGAGGTATTGGATAGGTGTCACTGTAAATGTAGGGCCTGATCCTGCAAACAAGCATCAAACTTACTTTACTATGGGAGTAGACCTATTGAAGTCAATGGGATGTAAACTCTTCGGGGCAGGGACTGTCTTTTTGTCCTCTGTTCACACAGCACCATGCCATGACTGGAACTCCTAGCCGTTATGGTAAATACAACTAAGAAGTAATAATCATACGACTCTGGATAAGTCGCCTCCATGGCGCATCTTCCAGGACTAGGGCAGTACTTTGTACCTAACTCACTGAATAAATGAAGGGCATGATTTTATGAATAGCTTCTGTCACTTCTTGCCAGCCATAAATTTGCAAAGAGAAATGTTTGATAAGCTATAGGAATAGGGCAGGGTTTCCAAAATAGCTGTGTGTTGGCTTAACTTTGCTTCCATTGCCACCAATGGCAAAGACTCCCACTGACATCGACAGGGAGCAGAGGGGGCCAATCCGGAGCACTTCTGGAAAAATCCCTCCTCTAGGAGACAACGTGATTAACACAAGGCAACGTGATTCCAAACGCCACCAATAAAAAAAAGCTCAGCCTCTGAAATCATGGCAAAGAGTCGTTTATTTTTTTATTTGCTTTTTTTTTCTCAGTGAGTCCAGAATCCCTGTACAACAGTTCACCAGGTGAAGGTTTAGTGAAACAGATGATATCACTTGCTTAGTTTCAAAGATCTACTGGAAAAAAAGAGGAAAGATGGAGCTATAAGCACAGCTACAGGAAATGCAAAGAATCCAAAAGCTAAATGCATTTGAAACAAACTTGAATAAGACTCGTACAACGGAAGAGACCTGTAGAAGCAGCTGCTGTTACACCAGATCACTTAGAAGACGGAACGCCATTCCCAATGAGCACATTTACAGCAATGCGCCCCCACTTAGGGAGCTCAGTAAGGAATAAATCCAGCATATTTAACTTGTTACAAACCAAGACAAAAAAACCCAAGGTGTTCTAAGCTATTAAGTCCTAAAGAATGACGTGTACTTTAAAAGGTCTCCCATGGAATTAAAAAGGCTCAAGGTCAAAAGTATAATTTCCAGTTAGGCGGCATACAGTGGTTATAAACAACCGCTTTCCTTGCCGAGAGCATGTCTGTAATGAAGAAACCTGAACCAGAGCATGGTGCCGAGATCATCAGAGTCTATTTGCAGCCAGTCCCTGCTCTGTAGCTGAACGAGTCGTTCCACAATGACAGAGCAATGCTTTTAGCCTGACTAACGTACAGTGCCATTACAAAGGAGATAGTTCATAGAACAAATTGTATGCACCAGAAAAACAAGCCTTGAGGGAGTGAGTTGCAAAGGACCTTTTGATATGGTTCTGTCACTGCTGTTTCCTTCTTCTTCTAAAGAAATTGTAGATGGTTTGCTATTTAAATGAATAAAATGATCTCTGTCGTGCTTTAGCCAGGGAAGTGCCTTACTACGCCAAAATAGCAGTCAATTGCCCTCTAAAGCTTCCAGAGAATTTGGTGCTTATGGATTCTCAGCATCAAGAAATTACAAGCCTGAGCCTAATTTCAGTGCACACAGGCAGCAGTTCACCTCCTCCTCATGTTAAACTACCTAAGCCAGGTCAGAGATTGTGTTTAGACCCGCTGGGGTCTAGGTCTCTGGCTTTTAGCATTACAACAGTTTGGCAGTGTTTGAACTATTATCAAAACAGAAGAAAACAATGGTGCATTTTTACTTTTTGCGGTGAGCATGACCTTGAAAACTCGGACAAAGCCTCTTCCAGAGCAATCCCTGTGCAAAGCCACATAAGGAGAAGAGAACGGGGAAACAGCTAATCGAGGCCGTGCCCTGGCCATGAATGACTGTGCAGCAGCCCCGTTCTGGGCCGTACATGGCCTTGGCTACCACTGCAAATTAGCAGTCCTATTTAGCTGAGAGTTGTCAGTGACTTGTAATTGAGAATGTGACTGTTGCTTTGTTTTAAGTCTAAAATGTGACAAATTTCCAGACGGAACAAATAAAATGTCCTCTTTATTTCTGTTTAGCCCTCATTTCCCTAGTTTAGAAAGAGCGTGTGGCATTGTTGGGGTTTTTTGGTAATATTTGCAATAACAAACCTGCTCAGTGCACTGTTCTCCCGTTACACAAAAAACCTGAAAGTTCTTGCATGTGCTATTTCAAAAAATACTTTCCATAGATTCCAGATGCCTGATACATTTCAGCTCTGGAGACCTCCACTAAAGGAAGAGACTTTACAATAGTTGTGCATCCTTAACCTCAAGGCACTTCCCTTCAGCACTTGTGACCAAAAAGAGGGAGACAGAGAGCGCTGGCTTCATAGAAAGATCATGGATAACCGTGAGGATTTACTAACCAGTAAATTAAGCTGATCTATGACATTCACCCCTATCTAGAGAGAAACTGCACAAGACTATGCATGACAAAGTCCCAGTTGGTCCTGCTTTGAGGCCGTCGGCGGTGCAGAGACCTGGTGGCAGGTCCCCTGTGGGGGGTGAATTTCATCAACAAAGGGAGGCTGTTGAGTCCTATTTACCTGTGCAATGCTCTTCCACTTTGTCAGCCATTGCAGGAAACCTGCCTTTAAGATTGCAAACTACCCCATAGCAATTGTCGGTGATGGGTATGGAGGGGCCTTTTTAGGTGTAGGAAAGGCTGCACAATATCAAAATCTCCTCAGTATAAAAAGAAAACATTTTCAATGTACAGCTCTAGAAAACCTACCCATACAAGCTGCAACCTCTACAACCATCTCTCTCTGGTTTTTTGTTTTTTTTTGCTTACCCTTTATCTAGCAATTTAGTATATTTATATACCTATCTACTGTATAAATACATTCATAATTTTAAAACACTTCCATGGATTTTAAAAGTTTCACCGTTGTTAAAAGCCACAACGGCATAGAAAAAGCCTCACGCTGAGTGGTCATTTGCTGGGCAGCCCACCGGTGCGGGGCTCCAGCCACTCAGACGTCGGTGCTTATGCTCCGACTGCGCGAGAAAGCTTCTCGCATGGCTGACAGCCGGTTGGGGTTCAGAGCTTGCAGGTTGGTCACGTTCACCGGCAGTTCAATATCTTCCTGGCTGATGGTCTTGTAGCTGACCCGGTCTCCTCCATTGTGGATCTCTTCTGGCTGCTGCAGAAAGAAGGTAGGTGGCTCATAGTGGGAACAACTGGGGCAGACAGTCCTGCACTGGGAGTGCTGTTTGCTGAAGGGTGAGGAGGAGGAGGAGTAGAGCGAAGGCCCATTGGTCAGCATTACATTGCGGTTGCTGTGAAGTGGAGGGATGTGGGAATGCACGGCAAAATCTGGCTCCTCCTCATCCTCTTCAGATTCCTCCTTCTTGCAGCAGTAATACTGAAAAGCCAAGGAAACAGGAAGCCATTGATCACTTAAAAGGAACTCAAGTCTACAGCCGCGTCAGTCTAAACAGTAATGGATTTGCACATGGATTTGGAACCTATCAACGTTTTCAGGGCAGCTTTGGTTCAACCTACGAGAAAAAGATGGGCCATTTGCAACATCCTGCGCTGGATTTGAGTTTGGATTTTGGACATTCCCAAAGTTCAGGGTCATTCAGTCCCAGGCCCCATGTCTCGCTCCGTATTCTGGATAAAACACGACTTGCGCTGTAGGGCACAGCCTCCGTTAGCAAGGGAGGGGCCAGAGAGGGCTGAACAGGGACTTTCCAGCGCCAGGCTCCATCACCTTAGAAACTGAGCCCCTCCCCCCACCACGACATAAAGCCTGAGCCAATTTAGTGAAGGGCCAAAACTTAAAGGGCTGAGAGCCTGACTCACAAGGGCCAATAAACACTTCAACCCACATTCATTCCTGCTGTGCTCAGCTGTCGGCTCCCTGGGGCAGGGCCTTGTCTATGTTCACGGTTGATAATTTTGCAAGGGAACCCGCAGAGGCGCTGCACCTTGTGTAGCTCCAAACACTTCAGTGACCGGAGTCCAGCAGGAATGAACTTGGCCTCAGAGTCAAGGACCAGCCCCATTCGCCCTTTAGCAGCAGTTCCTGTCCCCTTTGGTTCTCACCAAAAGCCCCTTCAATCTCATTTTCCTTCTCCTGCCCCTCACTTTTCAGCTGCCTCTCCGGCCGGGCAGCCCTTGTACAAACTGGTCTCAGTCACGTTGAAACAAAGAAGCATGGGCTGACGTGCAACCCCGCGAGGAGTACCTGAAGCCTACAATAGCAGAGAACCGCTATAATGCAAAGCAAAATGACAGTCGCTAATATTCCACCTGTGATGACCACGGTCCCGGCTGTCATTCGACCTCTTCTCCATTAACAACCTGGAAGACAGAACAGACTTTCAAACACAAGGTGAATGGGCAGTGGCCTCATCCACATTTCTACTGCAACCAAGCAAAACCAGGGGGAGGGGGGCAGCTCAGCACCTAACAGGACTCACTGTGCCCCAGGGGCATGCAGGGGGCTAAGCCCGACTGAAACCCAGCTCTGGTGGGTTATGCCTGTCTTTGGTGCAGGAGCCCAGCATGCAGCACCACCCCACGCTGTGCTAGTATGCCAATGGGGCAGGTTGCGCGGTGGCCAGTCGCCCCTCGAACGTTGCCCGGCCTGCCCATGCTGAGGCTGCTTGATCCTGAATTTGCTAGTGGGTTTTTTTTAACCATGTGGATACTGGGCCACTAGGGACTGCAGCAAGTAGGCATGTTGACAGCTAGCACTTGCTGGAGAAGGCTCAATCATGGCTGTGACTTAAGGGCCACAAGTCACAGCTCACTTGTGTTCCCCTGAGCTACGGGCCCGAGGTAAACTCCTTGAACTATAGCTCATGTGACCTCTGGCTTTGTGAGCCAGGTGGTGTGTGGGTGGCTATGGGGCAGGGTTGTGCTTTTGGCCAAGGGGGTCTCTGAGCTACAGTCCCATAGGCATGGGCTACAGGGGCCCCCTCATGTCTCCTGTGCCTGTGGCCCCCTGATTACCTTAACCCAGCCCTGTGTAATGGGCTGAAGCACCTAGAGTTCCTGCAATAACAAAGTCAAATGCCAGCAGAGAGAACAGCACCATCTGAAGCCTCTAGACCAAGTTCTGTAGAGTTTCCTGTGCACTCATCTTTGACACAAGACCATCAAGCCTCTGACCATGCGTGCACTGTCTGGCGATTCAAGCTAGCAAAGGATCGCCAGCATGGCCGGAATGCGTCTTCCACTTTGCCCACTTTTGTGCAGCCAGCTGTTTGTCTGTCTGGTGCCTGTACATGGTAGGGAGGAATACTAACACAGAAGTACATGGCCCACTGCTTATTTGTGTTCTGGCTGACCTACACACACCAGGCTTAAGCCTGCTGTTCCTTAAGTACACACAGCTCGGTAGAGTAAAGCCTGAAGTCTTTCCTCCAGCAAAACTCCCAGCTAAGTTAATGGAACTGCACGATTTGACCACTTGACTTTTCTGGGGTTAGTGGGTGGGCCTCAGGATCAGGCCCATTATCAGGGTTGAGGGGCAGGCCTGCAGGCTGCCTTTCCTGAAGCCAAACGACTGGAACAAAGGCCTGTAAAAATCCATCTGGAACCAATCTGTGTAAATCTACTTGTTTCACTGTGATGTTGCCTTGGCAGCAGCTAGTAGGCGGAACATGATGGAGTTGGTATCACCCATCGCCCTGAGTCCAGCTAAGTGCCACCTGACAGATGTATGAAGGGAGGCTGCAAAAAGTAACCACCCAGTAGATGTAAGATTTAATGTGTGTCACTGCAGCCAACAGGTGGGAAAAAAGTGTCTATGACTTGGAGCCTAGGGAAAAGTCGACTGATTCTCTGGGCTGGTTAACTCCATATAATGAGACAAAGAGCAACATTCTCTGCTCAGTTAGGCCATTGATGTCAAGGGGGTCGTGCAGGTAAGAGCATTTATCGCAGTGCCGTAAAATATAAAACGCACTAGACACACAATGGAAGCTTCCCGTTCCTGTGGGTCTGCCGAACAAAATGCAGGGCCTTTGGCTTTGCGTCACTACGTTTCAGCAGAGCGTGGGACTCATTTGCAAAGGAAGCAAAAAATATGTTTCAGGTCCAGGCTAATGTATTTTAATCTTCCCCTAAGTCTAATGTGTTTAAAAAAATGTTCCCTCATGAATTATGTCTCAGACAAAGAGCTGGCGCGCTGTTAATTTCCAAAGGCCTGCACAATTGCATAAGTGGGCACCAGTTTAACAGTTGCACAGTCTAGCCTGATAACACTGGCACGGACGTTGTTGACTGTTACACAGAGGTGACACGTTGGAGGGTTGGGCAGGGGGGGGGTCATGTGGCCCTCCAGATTTGCTGCTTGGCTTGTACTGAGCATGCTCACACAGACTGGCCACACTCAGTAACACTGCTGAAGCTGGCTGGCCTCACGCGGCCCTCCCCCACTCGCGGCAGGCACGGGAAGTCTCTGCCTTTACAGAAAAGCTGGCGTGTTACTAAAACAAAATAATGATTATCCAGCCACACCGTGATGACGTGCCCTAATAACTGGGAGCGCCATTGCAAATTATTGAGCTTTGAGAATCCCCAAGAAAGACTCTAACAAACCACCTCTCAGCCTTGCAATAAAGCACTGCCCATCGGACAACACAAAGCAGAGAGCTTCGTAAGCATCTTGAGTGTCACCCAGAAAAATGCCAACGGCAGCTGTGCTCTGATTCAGGATCCGATTCTGCAAACTCTTACCCACCAGTAGTGCTAGTGAGCGGCACTACCGTGCTGACTAAGGGTTACAGGACTCGGCCGTTTCATTATGGAGTGTAAAACATACTGGCAGGAAAGTAAGTCAAGCTGATGCAGGGCATCTTGAAGAACACGAGAAAGTTAAAGCATCAAGGGGTTGGCCTGGTGACCCAGGGGAGAAGGCAGCCACATGGACTTCATTTATGGAGCCAAACAAATGGCACCTGCAAGAGGGCAGCCACTGAGCTGGCTGGCTTTCCAGCAGTGACAGGGTCCTAGCCATGCTTGCCTGCTGATACCATCACTACCTCTTCCACATATGGTGGAGCAGCTGAGCGGTCAATGGTGATGATGCACCACAGTTGCATAATGTATAATATGATTATATTTATATTATACAAAACGGGGATATATTTTTGAGAGTCACCCTTGGCCAAACCCTCAAAGAGATGCCCTGATCCTGCAGGGTGCGGCCCACTTTCAAATATCAATGAGGGCTAGTCAGCAACCCAGAAGACGGGACCCATGAAAAGGCAAAAAACCCTTCTGGCTTGTAATTAGACCAACGTGGTCTCAGCAGGAAACCACAGACAAGTCACAGTCTAGCCTGTGTACCCATCACTATAACGGCAATATTACCTAGCGTGACGGGCTCTCGCTTGCGCTAAGATTTATAGCTTCTAGTACAGAGAGAGCGGAAGAGCTTTATACAGTAAAGCATTTGAATTGTGTAAGTTTGCCGCCGAGCCTGTGATCTATTTTCCATATGAAAATAATGTGGATTTTAATTTGAAATAACTGGAACTACTAAATGTTCTCCTATGATGAACTCAGGAATAGCACATTTCATTTGCAGAGCTTCAGTTTGCAAAAATAGATGCATTAAATCATGTCACTCAGGCCTTTGTATAAACAGTGCATATATGTGTGTACATGCATGTGCTGTGCATAGAATATAAAATTTTTCGTTCGCAGGACCAGCACGCACAAACGTGTGTGTGTGTGTGTGTGTGTTTGCTACTCATACAAAGATACAATTATATACATATAATATTAGAGGCGACCATTTAGCAATGCCAGAGAGGCCAGATTCCGATACCACATTGTTTCAGGCCTGGGGTTGTATTCAGACACCTGTTCTAGGGAGTGGCTTTGCCTTGAGAAATGATGCTGAGACTTGGTGTCCCAGGCTGGGGGGTGGGAAGGGGCACGATGCCCCTGGGCCATTTCATAGTTTGCTGTGGTGCAAATGAACATATTGTTCAAAGCGCTTTGGAACTGTTTTTACCAAGAGAGGCCTTGATGCCATGGCTAGGTTTGACTGCATTTTGAATAATGGAAAGACTGTAATTTAGCCTGGGGCTGGCACCTGTCTGCATATTGGCTGACATCAGTATATCACCAATTTCCTTTGACCACTCTTTTTTCCCCTCGCTCATTGGTGTGTGGGTGTTTTTTTCAAAAAGTGTCCACAAATCCTTTTTAATGATGAGTTGATCTCTCGCGCGTGCTGTGTGAATGGCAGGTATCTGAGTCCTGCAATGGCTTAGGGCTGGCATAATGAAAGGTAAAATACTGAGCAAGCTACTGAGCTGGACTGACACTGGACTAAAGCATAGGCTATTTTAGCTGTAAGCTACCAGGCCCTGCTTTATACACATATCACAACTTTGCGGGTCCAGCACCAGGTGAAAGCAGGTCAGGGACACCCATTTCTTCCACTAGGCTACTCACTAGCCCCCCCCCCCCCAGTGTCACTTGTAAGATGACTTAGAAACTGGTGTGAGCAGAATAGGCAACTGGTCATGGAACAGCGGCTCAATGTTTCCTCTGTTTGGTTGACGAGGAAAGCTGCTCCTGATGCCATCCTGCCAGTTGAATCCAATTCCCTTCCTTTCTCAAAGCAACACGGAGAAAGAGAGAAAACTCAAGGGACAAGAAATGCAACATGACAGTTCTGTTAAGTGCGCGCCAAGGTGGGTAAGGGAATATCTTTTACAGGACCATCTTCTGTGGGTGGAAGGTGCAGGCTGCCGAGCTACACAGAGCTCTTCTTCAGGTCTGGGGAAGGAAATCAGAGTGTCTGAGTTCTGTTACATAATAGTCACCGAGGCCTCTCCTGTCCCCACTGATGTCTACGGGAGGCCTGCATGTGTATGGATGGCTGCATGCAGAGGCGCCAACACGATCCATCCATCTCTGGATTAAGTTTAGAAGTGTGTGCAACAAGAGTGATGTAGTGGTGGGAGTCTGCTATAGACCACCGGACCAGGGGGATGAGGTAGATGAGGCTTTCTTCCAGCAGCTCACAGAAGCTACTAGATCGCATGCCCTGATTCTCATGGCTGACTTTAATTTTCCTGATATCTGCTGGGAGAGCAATACAGCAGTGCATAGACAATCCAGGAAGTTTTTGGAAAGCGTAGGGGACAATTTCCTGGCGCAAGTGCTAGAGGAGCCAACTGGGGGGGGCGCTTTTCTTGACCTGCTGCTCACAAACCGGGTAGAATTAGTGGGGGAAGCAAAAGTGGATGGGAATCTGGGAGGCAGTGACCATGAGTTGGTTGAGTTCAGGATCCTGAAGCAGGGAAGAAAGGTAAGCAGCAGGATACGGACCCTGGACTTCAGAAAAGCAGACTTCGACTCCCTCAGGGAACGGATGGCCAGGATCCCCTGGGGGACTAACTTGAAGGGGAAAGGAGTCCAGGAGAGCTGGCTGTATTTCAAGGAATCCCTGTTGAGGTTACAGGGACAAACCATCCCAATGAGTCGAAAGAATAGTAAATATGGCAGGCGACCAGCTTGGCTTAATGGTGAAATCCTAGCGGATCTTAAACATAAAAAAGAAGCTTACAAGAAGTGGAAGGTTGGACATATGACCAGGGAAGAGTATAAAAATATTGCTCGGGCATGTAGGAATGATATCAGGAGGGCCAAATCGCACCTGGAGCTGCAGCTAGCAAGAGATGTTAAGAGTAACAAGAAGGGTTTCTTCAGGTATGTTGGCAACAAGAAGAAAGCCAAGGAAAGTGTGGGCCCCTTACTGAATGAGGGAGGCAACCTAGTGACAGAGGATGTGGAAAAAGCTAATGTACTCAATGCTTTTTTTGCCTCTGTTTTCACTAACAAGGTCAGCTCCCAGACTGCTGCGCTGGGCATCACAAAATGGGGAAGAGATGGCCAGCCCTCTGTGGAGATAGAGGTGGTTAGGGACTATTTAGAAAAGCTGGACGTGCACAAGTCCATGGGGCCGGACGAGTTGCATCCGAGAGTGCTGAAGGAATTGGCGGCTGTGATTGCAGAGCCATTGGCCATTATCTTTGAAAACTCGTGGCGAACCGGGGAAGTCCCGGATGACTGGAAAAAGGCTAATGTAGTGCCAATCTTTAAAAAAGGGAAGAAGGAGGATCCTGGAACTACAGGCCAGTCAGCCTCACCTCAGTCCCTGGAAAAATCATGGAACAGGTCCTCAAAGAATCAATCCTGAAGCACTTCCATGAGAGGAAAGTGATCAGGAACAGCCAGCATGGATTCACCAAGGGAAGGTCATGCCTGACTAATCTAATTGCCTTTTATGATGAGATTACTGGTTCTGTGGATGAAGGGAAAGCGGTGGATGTATTGTTTCTTGACTTTAGCAAAGCTTTTGACACGGTCTCCCACAGTATTCTTGTCAGCAAGTTAAGGAAGTATGGGCTGGATGAATGCACTATAAGGTGGGTAGAAAGCTGGCTAGATTGTCGGGCTCAACGGGTAGTGATCAATGGCTCCATGTCTAGTTGGCAGCCGGTATCAAGTGGAGTGCCCCAAGGGTCGGTCCTGGGGCCGGTTTTGTTCAATATCTTCATAAATGATCTGGAGGATGGTGTGGATTGCACTCTCAGCAAATTTGCGGATGATACTAAACTGGGAGGAGTGGTAGATACGCTGGAGGGGAGGGATAGGATACAGAAGGACCTAGACAAATTGGAGGATTGGGCCAAAAGAAATCTGATGAGGTTCAATAAGGATAAGTGCAGGGTCCTGCACTTAGGACGGAAGAACCCAATGCACAGCTACAGACTAGGGACCGAATGCCTAGGCAGCAGTTCTGCGGAAAAGGACCTAGGGGTGACAGTGGACGAGAAGCTGGATATGAGCCAGCAGTGTGCCCTTGTTGCCAAGAAGGCCAATGGCATTTTGGGATGTATAAGTAGGGGCATAGCGAGCAGATCGAGGGACGTGATCGTTCCCCTCTATTCGACATTGGTGAGGCCTCATCTGGAGTACTGTGTCCAGTTTTGGGCCCCACACTACAAGAAGGATGTGGATAAATTGGAGAGAGTCCAGCGAAGGGCAACAAAAATGATTAGGGGTCTAGAACACATGACTTATGAGGAGAGGCTGAGGGAGCTGGGATTGTTTAGCCTGCAGAAGAGAAGAATGAGGGGGGATGTGGTAGTAGCCTTCAACTACCTGAAAGGGGGTTCCAAAGAGGATGGCTCTAGACTGTTCTCAATGGTAGCAGATGACAGAACGAGGAGTAATGGTCTCAAGTTGCAGTGGGGGAGGTTTAGATTGGATATTAGGAAAAACTTTTTCACTAAGAGGGTGGTGAAACACTGGAATGCGTTACCTAGGGAGGTGGTAGAATCTCCTTCCTTAGAGGTTTTTAAGGTCAGGCTTGACAAAGCCCTGGCTGGGATGATTTAACTGGGAATTGGTCCTGCTTCAAGCAGGGGGTTGGACTAGATGACCTTCTGGGGTCCCTTCCAACCCTGATAATCTATGATTCTATGATTCTAAGTCAGTGGGACGTCTTTGCCTCATTGACTTTAAACGGGATTTGGACTGGACTTTTACCTCTTAGAAACCGTATTAGGTGCTTACACACGGCAGCATGTGTCTTGACCTATATGTGATGGTAGACGCCCAACCAGGAACCCATGGGAAAAAACAGGGGGTTCTCAGCACACACCAGTCACAGTGGTGGCTGCTGATCAGTGAGCAGCTGGTGGGAGGCACTAGGGGGAGAGGGTTTGCAGAGGAGCGAGCGGCAGGCAGGTGGGGGGCGGGGGCTCAGGTGAGGGGGCAGAGCTGGGTGGGAAGAGGCAGAGTGAGGGCAGAGCATCGGGGCAGAGCGGGGGTCGAGCACGCAGCAGGAAAAAGAAAGGTCAGCGCCTGCGGCTGGATGTGGCCTTTACCTTGTCACACCAGTAAGTGGGGTGCTTAGATGGGCAACATGTGTGCAGCTATTCGTGGCTCCCCACTGCCACGGACTCCGCTGCCCCGAGGGTGTTTCACTCTCTGACATACCAGGGTATAATCCAGACCACTGGGGGCTGTGTCACCCCTGCAATGCAACCTGGGGTGCCTGGCAATGACTAGCTGTTGTAGCTTCCTACCCAGACTGCTCACAACCAGCCACCACCATGCAGGCCACTCTCACATGGCTGTGGCCCTACAACCTGTCCGTCACACTCTGGTTTTCACCAGCCTTGCTTATACCGCAGGGTGACCCCGCACACGCACTCCTAGTCCAGGACCTTCTCCCCAGAACTGTATGTCCTGCACTGGCCAGCCCGCTCCCAGCCAGCCCAGAAAGATTAAGTTCATTATTGCTTTAAAGAAATAAATACACACCAGCTTATCCTGAGAAATGAAGTTACCCACACACTTTAACCTAAACACATGGGATTAGGTGACACAATAAAACAAGTTTATTAACTACAAGGAGATAGATTTTGAGTACAAATAATGAGGCATACAAGTCAGAAATGGTTACAAGAAAAATAAAGATAAAATAGTGCCTGACTTAAACTGTATTCGATTCAAGCAGAATTTCTCACCACTTGCTTCCTGACCATACACTTCAGGTGATGACCCCTCCCCAAGTCCAACCGCCATTCCCTTTGTCTTCTTAGCTGCAACGAAGGTGCTGGGCAAAGGAGAGAGAGGGGCGTCTGCCCTTTCTTTTTATAGTTTCAGTCCCCCTCTTCAAAAATATTGCCAGCTGGGAACTAGGAGACAAAGAGTCGGTGTGGAAGGTTGTTCCCTGCTGGTATTTTTTTTCACTTGTTTGAGCTGCCTTTGTTTTCCCCACCAGCTGGTCAGGTCTCCCCACTCTGCTGGGTACTAATATTATTACAATAGTGTGTAGGGTGTGAATACAGGGGTGTATTCCATCATACACACCATGGGGGGTTCTGCTGGAAAGCTTCAGGCTCGGTGGGGTCACTGTGGAGTTGGTGGGGGCAACGCTGCCCGGGGCAGGTGCACCCTCTCTCTGCTCCTGCCCCAGTCCACCCCCTTGCATTGACCCACTCCTTCCCCTGCTTCACAAAGAGCCACATGTGGATCTGGGGGGTCAAAATTAGGGCCTCTGGGTCTGATCTGAAGCCCAGTAAGTTGATGGAAAGACACCCACTATCGCCATGGGGCTATGGAGCTGGCTCTTAGGTTTATAATATGGGGTTGGGTCAGCAACCTCTGAAGAAGGGTTTAGGGCCAGGCAGGATATTGGGCCTAATACCAATGACCGGCTTGGAGACAGCAAATCCAGTGTCTCTGTGAGCTAACTGCGTCTCTCCTTCCCTCTGCTCATTCGGGTGCCCTGCTAAATATTTTCCTGTTACCTAGACAACTCGTCTTGGTTAACGTGGGACTTGGGCCTGTCCTGTCAGCTGTGACAGGCTCTGACCCTCCACAGGAGCGCTGGTGCTGCCCATCTCCATTTCTGAGCACTCCCGAACTATAACTCAGCTCACCCCACCGCGGGACTGAAAAGCTGTGAGAAGAAAGTAAGAGTTTGTTTGGTTTGGACGTGAACCTCCCCAGCATCACAGACACAGGCTGGCGCACACATGCTCATATGCACACACGCACACCCACACACGCACACCCACACACCCTGCCCCCCCAGAGTTCTGGACAGCCTCCCACCCATGCCTCCAGCTCAGAGCACCAGGCCAGCTGGCTGCACCTTGGAACGGCTGACTGCATGTGAGTAATGAAAACGCAACTCAGCCTTTGGGTACCTGGAGCCTCGGGGAGCAGGAAGCAAGCTGCATGCAGGGGGGCAGAGTGGGGAGGCTGGACCAGCTGACAGGAGCCCTGTCCAAATCAGCTTCATGCTCCTCATGTATAAAACATCATAATGAACCTGTCCTGCGGCTTTTCTTTCCCCCCCCATTTTTTCCTTTCTCCTTCTGTCAGGAGACTGTAGCCAAGTGCTGTACAAGGGCCAATGTGGCCCCACAGAGTCTGCAGCTGTCTCAGTCTTGAACCGTGTCAAGTCTTTAGTCCTTGTTCAGAGCATCCTGCCTGTTAAAAAGGTAAAAGCCCCTTTTAAATACCCCAAGGCCTCTATTTCTGCTGCTGAGCTCACACTGGTTTGCTACATGGTGTGAGCTGGGCTGCTCACAGCTGCCTCACCCTGCTGGGTGAGTGGGGACAAGAGGTTGCTTCGGGTCAGTTATCCCAGCTCATCCCAAGGGGACAACACCACCACAGCTTCCTTCAAGCGCACGGCAAATGCTCGGTAGCCCATATGTTCAGCAGGTGCCCAGATTTTCAGGTCGTGCAGGTCCAATGGCAACTGTCCTGTAGACGTTAGCTTCCTAGGGACAGGACATTCCCAGGCCAGGGAGTAGTGCTCTGTGATACCTGGGATAGGTCCCAAGAGGTGATGAGTTCCTACTGCCATTACAGCACCTCTGCCATTACGGCAGCCGAATTGTGGTGTTCCTCCAGCCACTCCATTGGACACCCCCACATCTGAACTTGGGACAGGGAGCAGCCAAACATGTAAACCTGGTTCCTTCAGCCATCTGCTCTACAGCAGGCCTATGACCTTAGAGACAGGTCTGGCAAGAGAAAAAAAGGCCGACGGGTCTGAGTTTATTACATGAGCCTGCTTGGGCTTTGACCTGTGAGAGCAACGGAGATGCACACTCTACAGCAGCTGCTGGCAACAGAGAAGCCAAGGTGCCGAGAATTTCAGCACAGGCTCCAGGCCTTGGCTTGCTTGCACAGGGCCCTGCTCAGAAGAAGGCCACAGCCCAGTTTGCAACAGCCTCCCAAGGGTAATCGTTGGGTTAAACAAAACAAAAAAGCCAGCTAGCTCAGTGTTTCGATCCTGCTGTCCCAATGGCTGTGATTTGGGAATCTCCTTCCTTAGAGGTTTTTAAGGTCAGGCTTGACTAAGCCCTGGCTGGGATGATTTAACTGGGAATTGGTCCTGCTTCGAGCAGGGGGTTGGACTAGATGACCTTCAGGGGGGTCCCTTCCAACCCTGATATTCTATGATTCTTGGCCATTGGCTGTACTTAAAAACTGGACCCAATTCGGTTCTTGATTCATCGGATGTTTGGGATGGGCAGGGAACACAGAAACATGGTGCCCCAAGGGGGAAAAATCTGCAGAGATCCAATTTGGGGATGAGAAAGAGTGAGGGGCAGATCCCAGCAATTTGGTGACATGCCAGAAGATTCTATAGACTCGTTTAATCTCTTGTGCGCATATATATTGATTGCTTCCCTTTCAAGTCTGATGCAGGTTGTGTCACCCAACAGCCTCTCTTCCCACAAGGAGGTATGAGAAATAATCATGGGGCTCTTTAAGGACCACAGAGTCCCTAAACTCAGCATACCCTGGGCCTGATTCTTCTCTCACCAATTTCAAGCTGGTCTAACTCCACTGACTTCCTGACTGACACTGGTGGAGGGGGAAGGAGAGTCAGACCCTTGGGGTCATCCTGCCCCAAATAATTGTCTTGCGATGCCCTGCGATGGCCAACTTGCCAGAACATCCTCCCCATCTTACCCCTTCCCTGCCTGCTCACTCCATTGCCCTGCCTGGAAGCCTGTGCCCTTGTGCTCTCACAGGCTGGGCTTTGCAATGAACACTCTCTCCTGGAAGGAAAGGTAACTGATCAATTGGGGATGGTCACATATCATCCACTCACGAAAGGATATCTATGTCCTGTGGCTGAAGCAAAGGTATCAGGAGTCCCGAGGTCTGGAGACTATTCCATGACTCTGCTGCTGACTCGCTGGGTGACCTCAGGCCAGGCACATCAACTTTCTGGACCTCAGTTTCCCCATCTTTAAAAGGGGGATGAAGTTATCAACCTGCCATTGTAAAGTGCTTTGAGATTCCCCAAATACAAGTAAATTCTAAGTATTTTGATGCTGATGCTGATTCCCTTTCTTTCACCTCTCATTAATTAAACAACCATTCCCTCCCTCATGGAATCAATAACGAAGGATAGCACATGGCCCTGCTTCCCCTATGTCCTGTGCTTTCAAACACAAAGCCACACGCAGCCAGCCATGTATAGAGCGTAGCTAGGAAAATCCCACATGTCAGGATCTTTGGAATTCTTAGGCACCCCTCAGTTATAACTGGGGCCATTTGGAGTTTGCTGTTTTTTTAAACATATTGTCTGATGAACAGTATAGACCTGGAAGCTTTAAACTCTCCAGTGTGCAAGCGGGGGCGTGGAGGGGGGAAGGGGGAGAACAGAAAAGTGCAGCATATGGAGGCCCACAAGCTGAATAGTTCCTGTCTAGACCGCCTTTACATTTGTTCCTAATTTCACGCTCCACAGGTTCCCAGATTCACATATGTGGTAATGAACAGACTGGTAAAAGGAAGTGCTTTGCCGCTCTGCTGTGGTCTTGGAGAAACTATGCAGAAGCCCTGGTATGAGGAACACAGGCGCTGTGAGGTACCGCTCACAATGTAACTCCATATGGCTCCATCATTATGTATGATTAGGAGCCCTAGAGCTACTGTGGATGCCTGAAGACACTCCCTGTCCAAATTCATTCCCCCACCCAGTGCGTTTTCTTTTATTGCCAAGAGTGAGGAAAGGCCTGCAGCCGAATGTTAACTCCACGTGGCCTGAGGTGGACATTCTCCTTTCTGCTCAGGGGTTCTCTAACGCGTCCTCCCCCCATTCACATCTGCTCCCCTTGCTCTCGGCCTAGGCGACAATCTGTCCTCAATACAGACACTCTGTCCAGTTTGTCAGGACTCCCCCAGGCACTGTTCCTCTTTGGCAAGCCTGTCTCCACCCAGGGTCGGTGCTCGGCTCTGGCACTGATCAGAGCCTGACGTAAAGGAAAGCTGTGGCCTGGTCCATGGCTGTGAGGTGGGAACAGCTACCAAGAGCGAGTTAAGGGATTGTTTTAGAATAGCAGCCGTGTTAGTCCGTATTCGCAAAAAGAAAAGGAGGACTTGTGGCACCTTAGAGACAAACCAATTTATTTGAGCATAAGCTTTCATGAGCTACAGCTCACTTCCTCGACGCATCCGATGAAGTGAGCTGTAGCTCACGGAAGCTTATGCTCAAATAAATTGGTTAGTCTCTAAGGTGCCACAAGTCCTCCTTTTCTTTTTAAGGGATTGTGACACTGTCCAACTGCTGGCATGGAGAGATCCCTGTTTCTGGGCTGTACCTTGGCGCTTCACAGCAGCAGCCGGGATAGAACTTCCCGATCCCTGTTCCAGAAATACAGGCCACAGAGCAAGTGAGCCTTAGGAGAATCTCCTGTAGCCAGTAACTGTAGAGCACCTAATGACACACAGTAACTGCTCTGACTCTGGCCCGGATACACGGGTCTGTTTGGTCAATCGCTCATTCTGGAGAGAGAGTGGGCTGCCATTCAACCAGAAACCAACTCCAGAGAGAGGCCACATGAGCTCCCAGACCCCAGAAGACACCTTCCCTTGTTCCCTCTCGTCCTGGCACATTTTGAGAGTGGCTCCAGTCAAGAGGAAGAAAAGAAACTAATGGATTTGCAAATGGAAGAAAACGTCTTTTCTCTCAATAAACAATGCTCGTCTGCTGAAATCGGGGCAGATGTTATTTCAGTCTCAGGTGTACAAAACATGACGGAAAAACCCTGCCTGCTGAGAGAATATGAGAGAGACAAGGTGGGTGAGATCATGTCTTTTATTGGTCCAACTTCTGTTGATGGAAGGTGCCACAGAGCTTCACAAAGCTCTTCAGGCCTGTGGGAGGAATTTAGTGTGTCTGAGCTCAATACAAGTTGGGAGAGATTGTTAGGATTGATTTCCTTCTCTGGACCTGAAGAAGAGCTCTGTGAAGCGCGAAAGCTTGTACCTTCCACCAACACAAACGAATCCAATAAAATATTTTACCTCACCCACTCATCTGGTCTGCCTCAGATCCTAGGACCAACACCACTGCAAAGAGAGAAAATAACACCGTTCAAAATGTCATGGATCACACTGTCCCTCTAACCGCAGGGGGTGAGTCCGTGCTGAAAGAACAACACTGTGTCCCACGTATAGCACACTTTTCATCATCAAAGCACTTTGAAAATATTAAATAATCCTCACAAGCTCCAGCAAAGTAGGTAAGGATAAATAGCTCTAGTTTATAGATTGATAGAGTGGGCCAGAGAGGGTACAAATACCTGATTTTCACACACGTCTCCAGTTCTGTGGTGCAGTTTTACACCTGCAAATAATTTAGCCTGCATTTTTTCTCTCACAATGAATTGCAGGCACAAATATTAGAAGGCTGGCATGCTACTGCCTCTGTGTGTGCCAGCATCTCAGCTTGTCAGATGGCTAGCCGCTAATACTTGCATAATATTCAGTGCTGGAACAATTATGCACTAGCAGAAACTGAGGCTGGGTTAAGAACCAGCTGAAAGAATCAGATCGTAAGGTCACAGCAGAGTGAGGACCAGAGTTAGAACTAGAATCCAAGGAGCTTACAGACACTAGAGCAAATTTCCTCCTTATACCCCCACAGACCTGCCTTCTTGCTCGGTCCCCATGAATAACCCAGGAGTAGCAGGAAATTTTCTGAGTCACGATTAACAGAAAACAATTATTTTTAAAAAATGGAATGTCTAAAGCAAAGTCCCAAGACTGCTGAAAAACAACCACCATTACAATGCTAATACACAACATGGCTCTGAACATCAGCGTGAAAAACACCGAAATTACCCCAGGCACAAAGAAAACAGCATCAGTACAAAAAAAGAGCACAGCGTCAGAGGAGGAAAAAGTCTCCTTGGAACCATTAGGTGCCAAAGGGCTGGAATAAAGACAAAGTCATTTTGAGCCCATTGACGTCAGTGGGAGTTTTGCCATTGACCCCAATGGGCACTGGACCAGGTCCTTCAGTTCTGAACAGGGACTGAATGGGAAAGATGAGGGAGAATTCAGTGTCAAAGGCAGCAAGCAGGGCTTGGGCAAGGGGTGAGTGGGAGAGGCTGGGGCTTTCACAACCACTGTGCTGAGCCAGATGCCAGTTAACGCCGTGCTTGTAGACAGCAAGACCCAGGAAGGCAACAGCAGCTACTTAGCTGCCTCCTCCTCTTGGATGTCACTGGAGTAGGTGCCTGGAGTCAAGTTTTGCCATCAGTCTCAGGCAGGCAGTCTGGCTGTGGTCAATGGGGCAGCTCAGGTGTGAGTATGAGCAGCATCCAGCCAAAAGCAAGGAGTACATTTCACGGCTACTGTTCGTTATTAACACAGTCGCTTGGCTTTGTTTGGTGAGCCGGGGGGGGGGGGTTGCTCCTTCTGCCCAACTGGCTGAGATTCCTCTGTGTTTGGGTGCAAAAAAACAAAAAAGGTTCTGTTTCCAATAACCACCTGAACAATGGTATGGAAAAATGCAGAAGGAAAATGAAGCTTTTTTCATTGTTGTCAAAAAAATAATTTTTGGGGGGGAGGGGAATGCTCCATCTCCCATACAGCCCTAAGACATATAAAAGCAAACTGGGCTGAGTGTGAAGTACATGGAGACAGGATAAGTGACAGAAAACACCGCTGCACTGGTATGACCTGGCAGGGCTATCAGGTTTTGATGCGGATACAGTCCCCAAAGACTTTTGCTTGGCTAGCCTGTCGCACTGCATGATGGGACAGGTTCTGCTCTGCCCACAAAAGCCAGGCTCCCATTCACTTCAAGGTGGGGTTTGGTTCCTGGAATCTGCCCTGACTTGCAACCCATGCAGCCCCCCCCCCCCACAATGTTAGACTCAGCGCCTTTATTCTGCACCAGACAAAGCGGGGCCAAAGCCAACATTCAGTTTTAGAAAGTGCAGGATGACGCGTGATGGACTCTCTGAGCCTCCGTAGGAGAAGCCCACCGGCACAGAGCTGTTGGCTGCTGCATGCAGGTATTCGCTGTTGATGGATTCCAGCCGCCTGGAGCGCGGACACCCAACAGGCCAGCCCCAAGCATGACTGACTGACTGGCTGAAAACAAACATTTGAATTTACAGCGCCACAAGAGCTGAACTGCTCCATTGATTTTTGTCCCGAGTCATGGCGTGGTGTCTTTCATTACCAGTCCCACGCCCAGCTGGCTGCCCCTCGACAGCGTTGCTGGCTTATGCCGGTGTCTGCATGCAGCTCATTTCCAATGGGCAGTTGAGCTCAATGCTAACACTCCAGCCCGAGGCCATTCACCATCACCATTGTGCTGGGCTGCTTGGAAGAAGGTTGTGTCTGGTTCATAACTCTTCCCATGAAGGCCCAGCAAGGGAAGATTTACATTTTTTGTTGGGGGGAGGGAGAGAAGAAGGGGGAGTGGAGAAAGAATTGCAGAAAAGCCTGAAAGAAAACGTGTTCTGCAAACAGTTTGGGAATATCTGAAAAGAGCCCTGCTGCCTAAAACCTGATTGTTCCTGTCTTCATGTTTCTCATCAGTTCTTCCTTTCTGCTTATTTCTCAAGGGCCTGGTATCCAAGAACCTCACAGTAGTCTGCAAACTTTAACAGTCTAGCCCTCCTAGCATCCTCCTTGATGTTATCGCTGCTGTCCCAGGTGGAGAAACTGAGGCACATATTGTTTTTGTTTTAAGGCCAACATTTTCAGACATGGCCGCTGTTTTTGGGGTGCCCTACCTGAGACTCCTTGAGCCTGATTTTCAGAAGTGCTCAGTGCCTGCTTGTTATTATTGTAGTTTCAACCCATAAATATAGCTGAGGCGTGCATGCTATGTGGGCTAGGAATGAAAGCAATGCTTAACCATTAGCATGCTGAGCTCTTTTGAAAATCTGGACCTTGAAGAGCTGTAGGGGCTAAGCCCCACTGCAAATCTGGCCGAAAGGTGTATCAGAACAGATGTGCCCTAAATCACTAGGCACTTCTGAAATTTGGGCTGCCAGTGTCTTGCCCAAGGGTCACACTGTAAATCTTTGGCAAAGCTAGGAGTTATACCTGTACCCCCGACTCATAAGCCTGGGCACTAACCACTGGCTTGTGCTGATGGAGACAATTCTATTGCTCAGTTCCCCAAGTGCAAGCATATTTGGCTCAGGGTGGGGTTGTCTGGAAGGAAGGGGGATTTCTACGAATGGTGTAGCCATGTGAGAGATGTAGGTTGAAAAAGGGCCAATTATGTAATTTAGATGCCTAACTTTAAATAACTCCGATGTTATGTAGTCTCCTAATGAATATCCTTATGATCACACCCACAGGTTGTTCTGTGTTACCGATTACTCCAGCTCAGAGCTTATTTTACTTTAAAAGTAAAATAACCCACCACCAGCAGCAATAACAACCTACCACACTTAGACGATGTCGTTTAACCCATAAACAGAGCTGTTATATGGATGCCAGGTGGGCTAGGAGTTGTTATGTAGCTTCAACCCATACACAAGCGGTTGTCTGCATGCCATGTAGGATAGGAATGAAAGTAAGGCACTAATCAGAGCACTGGGAACAAATAACCAAGCTACTGTATGTGCCAAAATGTATTTTTCGGTACAAAGCGGCATTATGCACAGAAGCTCTGGACTGTGGTTTAACCGTGATATCAGACGTCTGGCACTCAGAATGTCTCGGTCCTCTGCTCCACCGTAGCGGTGGCACCATGAGCTCAGCAGGTGACCTTTATCTCCTGTACTCTGTCTAGCTCTATTGGAAAGAAGTGGAGCTATTTCCTGAGTGCTACCTCGTTATATTGTCCAACATGTTTTTAAATTAAATGAAGTATCTGAATACTCCAATGCCCCAAATCCCCGCCCCTCCCTGAAAGCTCAGAGCCAAATGCTGTAACTTCCACGAAAACCAGACCAACATGACTTCTCCCTAATAACGGGAAGTTGGCTGCCTGCTATGCAAGTCACAGTTCAGACCTGGGATATGAACGTGGCAGGCCAGCATGAATCATGAGTGCTTTTCTAACTGTGAAGGCTGCTTTCAACCAAAGCAGCCCACAGGGCCAGGTCTCCCATCCAGAGTCCTGCTGAGGTGGGGGAAAGAGGCAGCTTTCCAACAGGTAACAGAAAACAGACCGTCACCAAACTGCATGTGAAAGTCAGAAAGGAAAAACAATACCAGCACAAGTATCTGGCCTCCCTTTTTATAGTGATCATGGGGGGGGGGAATAACTGGGGGGTCAACAATGCCCTCTCTCTTTAATTTAAAAATGAGTTGCTAAGCTGTGTTATTGGGAAACACCATAACCTAGAATAATTTTAAACCATGTGTTACAGTGCCTTTCCAAGGCTCAAATATTCCTGCTCATCTTGAGGCGTAGGGAGAGTGTTTGGCACACCTTCACTACAGGTAATATCACATCTCCTGCCTGGCAATGTGTGTCCCCAGGCACAGAACGCACCGAGCGACAAAGACGTTAATGCAGTTTGAGTGCAACCAAAGCTATCTGCCTTTCATGATCACCATACACAGGATGTGCGGCTCTGGACAGCAGCTGTGGCCTCATCTTGACTGGGGGAAAGTCTGAATATGACTCAGGCGCAGCTCATGGGATCTAGCTAAGCTCATCCAAAACCTGACCACTTTTCCGAGGAGACATGCACCTGTCTAGGCATGAACTTGGCCTTCTAAAATTGGGCTAAAGGCCCTACCTTGTGTCTACCCTGGGGAATGTGGTCGAGTTTATTTTATGTCCGTTAAGTCTCACTTCAACACAGCTGCTTTTCCCAGTCAGGACCAAACTTGAGTGGGTGACACCAAAGCGTGAGCAGTGTGTGAACACTAAAGGCTCACAGCACTAGTGAGCAGGTACTCGCACACCTAGGCCTAGCCAAGCCACTGGGACTGCCAGGGTGACTGCAAGGAATTTACCTCCCAGCCCAAACAAAGTCATTCTCACGACCTCCAAGCCCACCATGTTGAGGAGGAAATTGTAATTGTCCAGATGCGGGGAGAGGGGGGAGTAGGCTGCAGAGGGATTAAACGACAATAATACTTAGTCCTGCCTTGAGTGCAGGGGACTGGACTAGATGACCTCTCGAGGTCCCTTCCAGTCCTATGATTCTATGACTTGCCCAAGGCGACCTAGTAGATCAAGGTCAGAGCACGGGGAGGTACATGTGGCTGGAACAGGCAAGTCTATTGTCCATGCCCCCTGTGGGAAGTGCTCTGGCCAGCCAGGTGATGCCATCAAAAGTCACTGTATAGACACAAGACAGTGTAGAGCCAGAATTCAGGGCTGATTATTAGCAGTAGCAAGCGAACTCCAGCCTGTATTATTCAGTCCACATTCAGCCTGCATTATTCCAAAAGATTCAGGGCCAATATTCCTAAAAATGGCAGGCTGTAGATCTACAATTCCATGCCACGCGAATAGGCAGCAATCAATGTTTTTAAAGCCCTGACGGAAGGAAACTGAAACCGACAAGTTTCAAGCTCTCTAGCAGGAATCGTGTCATTTGCAATTCCTTGCTGGCTCACAACAGCACGGCTGGTGGCGGACCTGATAGGTGGCTCAGTAGCAAAAGCTGTTATTCATGCACTGTTAGAGGAAAGCCAGTTGTTTAATGAACAGGGCGGAGAAGACAGAATGGAAGGAATGGATCACTTGATTGGCATTCGCTGATCCAGTCTTGCTCATGCCTACCTGGGCCATCTGGCCACCAGTTGGGGATGCTGATGCTTGAGAGTTTGGAGTGTTGCTAATTAGAGCTTTCCCACCACGCCATGATGGTCCTCTGCAGTTCTGCTGATATCTCAATCGTAGTGATTGTCTCATGAGCCTTGGGCAGCCTGCTCAGATACATTAAGGCACAGCCGTGCACACTGGCCCTCCTATTGCACACAATCGCATGGGGGGGCTGCAGAGACAGTTGTGCTCAACAGTAGGAAGACAAGTGGGAGGACTGGGGGTGAGGGGAGGAGGAGGAAGCAGGGGAGGGGGCATATATGGGGGAAGAGGGGAAGCTGTGGCAGCAAATGAATTGCACAGGAAGTCATGTGTGGAGATAGGGGGATGCCAAAGGCATCTCCCTCCCTACTTTGGCAGCACGCTGCTCTCTCCAGGCCGCCTGGGGGTGCACACTATGCACAGGAGGGGATGCGGGGGACACGGTTGTGGCTTTTCTATCTGCAACACCTCACAGAATGAAGCAGGCTGCCCTATCCTAACCCTCTTGTGTACCAGGTCCCCATGCAAGCCAGGGCCCTCATCAGTGACCTTAACACGCTGGTCTTCTCTGTCCTGGGCACCTCAGCTCTGCATGAGGTGAGCATTTCGAAGGACAGGGCGGTGCCCCAAAGAGACCTGGGGAATGCTTCCCTGCTGTGCTTCAATCTCCATAAAGGGAGGCACAAAGCTCTGGCTGTTCCTGACACCATCACCACTGACACTGCTCCCCAAAGAAGAGCGTAAATGACAAGCGAATCCTGTTCCTTTCCAACTCCATTAGCCAGCAATGAAGTGCCCAGCCCAGGAGAACCGGGACAGAGCTGGCAGGGAAAGGAAACATTTTCTCCAGCTTCTAAGAGGGGATCAGTGACAAGGAGGGGAAGAAAATGCTTCCCCTGAGTGTGGGGCCATGCTCAACATGCATTCACAGCAACAGCTGAAGAGACTCCTTCAGCTGATTCACTGGGCTCCTTCGGAGAGCCGCGCTGAGAACCAGCGACCCTGTAAAGAGCTCCAGGGATCAGCCTGGGTCCCGGGGAGAGCAGAATGAGCCCAGGGGCAGATCTAAGAACCCAGCCCAAAGCACAGCTCCTGGTCTGGGCCGTGGAGCCTGCGTGGGGCCTTGCGGTTCCAGAGCTCCGGTCAGGGTTTGGGTGGATTCTTGCCAAGAGCAGCTGTGGTGGAGGTTGGGTTTTTAGCAGTGCTTAGGGGCTTGAGGCATCCAAATTTAATGGGGCTGGGTCTTTTAACTCCTCCAGGCTCTCCTGCTGGTGATGGGAAGAGGCTGATGATTGAGGTACACTGTAGGCGGGGGAGCTGTCGAAGATTCCAACACATGGGTCTGGCAGTGCAGACACCCGCCTGGCATCCCCAGGGCTTCTACGCAGCACAGGCTGCTGATTCAGCCAAACTATGGGCAAAACACGGGGCCACGCTGACACCCCCGCCAAACTCCGTTCATTTGAGAGCCAGGGCAGGGCCTGGGCAGGGTTTCCAGAGTGGCCAGGTTAATAATCTGTAGCTCAGTGGTTCTCTAGTTTTTAATCAGTGGATCACCAGAGCTCCTCAAAACCCCTGCTGCTTCACTAAGGAAGAAAGCAGTTTGAGAATTAAGCAATGGGGCTGCGGGACAGCATCTCTCTTTCAAAGGCATCCACAGAGTGAAAAGCTAAGTCATGGCTCCACCTAGGCCCCCTTACAAGCAGATTGCCATTGTGCAAATAAAATACCACACTCACTATTAATTTGATTGGAGATGTAAGAACTAAGCAGCAGAACAGGTGACAGGTAAGAGCCTGAATGCCTGGCATAGGTGTACTGCAAGTTGCATGAAAATCAGAGACAACTCCCATGGCACAGAGCTGACACCTGTGGCAGGGCCCCCTTCTAGCTTGGACACCAGGCCAGCAGCTCTGCAACAGCCTGGATGGCAAAAGGAGAACACATTACTCTAGAACAAAGATGGCTATTGGACTTGAAACAGGAATTAATACAGGCCTGTGTTATGCAGGAGGTCAGACTAGAGGATAGAGTGGCCCCTTGCAGCCTTAAAAATTTATGATGTGGTGAAAAAATACTAACCAGGTGATGGACAATCTGGAAGAGACTTAAACCACCTCCGTAGCTGGCATTTTGCTACTACAGCAAAGGATATATTTGAAAATACCACAGATAGTATAAAGGGCCAGCAGCAGAAACCTGAGGCCAGATCCTCAGCTTGATGTGGCTTCATTGACTTCAGGTGAGATACACGGATTTGTTCCAGTGGAAGATCTGGCCCATTGACTTCAATGGAACTATAAGTCAGTTTAAGAACGTAAGAACGGCCATACTGGAATTTTTTAAATTTGCCTTCTTGTTTTCGGTCTTTTTCTCTGCACCCATGAGGTACAGAAATGTACCTTTAAAAAATGAATGTTGTGATTCTCACTTGACTCCAGGAGCAGGGGCTTTAGAGAAAAACCACCAACTATTGAGAGAGTTCTGATAAAATCAGGAGAGTTGGCAACGCTCTGATCTGAACATCGTTGAACTTTGGCAAAGCTTGGAGTTGGGTCCGAATTTCCTGGCTCCAAAAATTGTTAACCGAACACCCCCAAATTTGGGGAAGTTTGGATCCACCTTGGAACTTCTGCAGCTCAGACCTCTTTCTACTTACTGTATGCCCCAGTGCTCATGCATGTGAGGAAGGGAGACGCAGGCCCGCCTTGGTCCGCATGAAAAAAATGAGAGCAGAAAAAAGAAGGGAGAAAAGTGCTTTGACAGTGACCTATTGAGGCCAGCCCTGCGTCCTGAACGAACGCCGTCACACCAGGTTTTGGCACCACTGTGCACTCGTACCTCACAGCCCATGCCATGTGCTTGGCAGTTATTTACACTACTGGCTCGCTGAGTGGCGTCCTCCCACCCTGGCTAGAAATGGCTCCTGGATTGGAATGAAAAGGAAATACGAGGTGGCAGCATGTTCCTCCCATGCGACTGCTGAACATCGGAAACAGGGTGGCGGGGAGGGGCCTTCTCGTGGGGCAGAGCCAAGGCCATTTGTGTTCACTTCTAGGGAGCCCACTTGGCTGGCAAATCTGCAGCATCTCCCTGCTACAATAAGGATCCCATCTGGAGCTAGCTGCTGCATTTTCTGAACATGCCTGCCCATATCGGATGCTGCTGCACTTGTGGAGATACGGCAGATACAGGAGCAGAGTAAGGCCTCCTATGCCTGCCTGCCTGCATTGCCAGGTGCATGGCAGAGGTGTTCCCCAGGTGCCTTCTGTCAGCGACCAGGACGCAGCTTGTAACTGGAGTGATTATACACAGCTGGTTGGTGGGAGGCTGACCCCACCACCTTCTTCTCTTACAATGCAGGGAACCAGTCCATGTGGGGATGTGCTGATGGACTGGGGAGAATTTCCAAAGGGACACACTGTTCTTCAGGCCAGGACAAGAATTTAGGCTTGATGAGATCTATTGATCCCACAGTGTATCTGGAAGGAGTCTGCTGGGAGGAGGTCAGGCCGCAGGGAAAAAGAGACAGGAATGCACTCAGTGGGGTGAGAGGGGGCGAAGGTCTGACAGTCTGCAAATGCTAATGCGCAGGAAACAGACGACTCTGGTAGCATAAAGCACCTTGGTCCGCAATCTGCATTCCTTGTGCAGCCAGTTTTGGTTACATAAGGATAATAGGCTCAGGCATTTTACGTGAAACTTGGGGCGGGGGGGTCTGAGGGATGTTTTTTAATTGCAAAGAAGTGCCAATCTTTGCTGAATATCCTGGCATTTGTCAGCTTGCCTTAACGCCCTTAATGTTAGTTAAACAGACTCTTTTGTCACTAATGTATGATTATAAACCAGATATAGCACAGAAATGCATATCTGACAAGCGTCTCATTTCTCCAGCAGCACCAAGCAGCTTTACCGGCTAGTGAAAGCACTTATCCAGTTGTTTTATAAATAGCTGCAACTTTGTTCTGAACCAATTCACTTTCCACAGTGCGAGGGGAAGGGCTGCATTGGGCTCGGCGCACAATTCACTTCTTTAATGCATGTGCAGATCTGCAGGTCAGTGACCATGCAGCAATTCCATCTTGTGTGTGGATAGGTGTGGGGCACGGCCTATTCCTCGGGCCAGGTGACTCTCATGGGTTAAAGGCACCAACATGCTCTCTGTCTATCTGGCAATACATTGCCACTGACCAGGATACCAGCTGCCTCAATTCTTGCATTAAGCAGCGACACACAGAAATCCAAGACCCAGCACCAGGGGCTGGGGGAAGCCCTGGCAGGAATTTGAAAGGCTGCAGAACTGAGACTGAAGACAGTGTGGACAGTGTGATCGCTTCAGAGACGGGGATTAGATTAGCAGCGCAATCTGTGTTACTGGGGGCTTGCAAGCTGCAGGCTCAGTCTCTGGAGTTCCTGGACCTTCAGGTGCCTTTGTGAAGGGGCTGTGTTGTTAGGAATGGCTGCCCCCTAGAGCAAGCAGAAATCATGACCAGAATGGGAACACAAATGCCGGCTCTTTCCCCAGGAGAGCAGCGGCTGGCGTGGGCTTCATGTCATTGCCGCCCTCAGCTAACATGAGTATGTTCACCAAAGGATTGATTGCGCTTACAAATCAGGGCATCAGTTCCAGACAAACTTAATTCTGTGTCTGGTTTAGTCCCCACCAAATTAATAGACAAGTGAAAAGCCTGCTTCTTCCAGGAAACGTCACCGGAGGCTTTGTGCCACTTCTGAACTGCTATCTACCTGCCTAGATGTTTGCAGTGCACTTAGCACCATGGTCCCTAGCTGATCTCCTCCTCTGCCCCTCTTCTTATTGATCATGAGGGGCGCTGTTAACACTGATGCCCAGAGTGGCATAAAGAAACAAGCAGAAATAATGAGAAGCATTTCCTCGGGGTATAACCACAGTCTATCCAATTTGTCTACATGTGGTATGTCAAAGGCAATTATCACTGTCGTATCTGAGGGCGATTACAGCCATGAAAGTTGTGATATTACAACAGAAAAACTTCAAAACCAGACTCCAGCCAGAGACTGCTGAATTGGAATTCATTTGCAAATTGGATACAATTAACTTAGGCTTGAATAGAGACTGGGAGTGGCTTAGTCATTATGCAAGGTAGCCTATTTCCCCTTGTTTTTTCCTACCCCCCCCCCCGTTCCTCAGACGTTCTTGTTAAATCCTGGATTTGTGCTGGAAATGGCCCACCTTGATTATCATACACATTGTAAGGAGAGTGATCACTTTAGATAAGTTTCAGAGTAACAGCCGTGTTAGTCTGTATTCGCAAAAAGAAAAGGAGTACTTGTGGCACCTTAGAGACTAACCAATTTATTTGAGCATGAGCTTTCGTGAGCTACAGCTCACTTCATCGGATGCATACTGTGGAAAATACAGAAGATGTTTTTATACACACAAACCATGAAAAAATGGGTGTTTATCACTACAAAAGGTTTTCTCTCCCCCCACCCCACTCTCCTGCTGGTAATAGCTTATCTAAAGTGATCACTTTATCAGATTATCTAAAGTGATAATCAAGGTAATCATTTCCAGCACAAATCCAGGTTTTCTCCCCACCCTCCCCAACAAACCCACTCTCCTGCTGGTAATAGCTTATCTAAAGTGAAAAGAACAGGAGGACTTGTGGCACCTTAGAGACTAACCAATTTATTTGAGCATAAGCTTTCGTGAGCTACAGCTCACTTCATCGGATGCATCCTGATGCAAACCTCATTTCAAGAAGCATGACGCATCACAACCGACCCTAATGCACCATTCAGCTTCTTTCCTGGTAGAGTGAAAGAAGAGGGTTTTGTTGAAGTTGCATCCAGGACAAAATGATCATTTTTGGGGGTGGCGGGCGGGTTAGGAAGAATGAGCATGCTTTGGTTGCAAATCTCTCTGTGTCATGACTACCCTAGAAAGGCTGCATTGCTGTAGTCCGGAGAGACTGACACTGTAATAAGTCCACCTCTCCAAGAAGTGGTAGCTAGGTCGATGGAAGCATTCTTCCGTCAACCCAGCAGTGTCGACGTCAGGGCTTAGGTTGGCTAAACTACATTGCACAGGGCGTGAATTTTTTCACAGCCCTGAGTGATGTCGTTAAGCCGGCCTAATGGTGTGTTGTAGGCCAGTCCTCTGGTCACTAAGTCTTTTTACTTTTACATTGTAAGACTAGATGAAGCTCTGTCGGATTCTGAGGCTGAGATGCCGTGATGCCACAGTTAAGGATGTAAGTGTGTGTATAAAGGAGGTACGGATGAAGAGAGTGATTAACAGAGAGCTGTTCTGCCATCTCTTACAGCAACCGTTTTAATAAGACTTCGTTCTTTCATCTGAGGAACTCAAAATATTTTTGAATCATTAGTTACGCCTAACACCACATAGAGAAGTTTAGTGATTTGCCAAAGGTCACTCGAGGAAGTGTCAGAGGTGGGAATAGAACCCTGTGCTTACTGCTCACCCACGTACATTTAGGACTGATTAACAGTAACTATGGGAAGGAGGAGCATGCACAGGACTGGGAATCAGGAGATAGTTATTTTCTCAGCTCTGCCACTGCTTCCCTGCATGGCCCTTGGGCAAGTGACATAGAAAGCCTCCCCTCTGCATTGATTGTGGCCCCTATCAGCTTTAGTGCGAGCTGGATCAGAGTTAAAGTTATCAAAAGAGAAGCCAGTGGGAGTCATGCACCTAAACAACTTTGAGGATTTGGTCCTTAGGGCCTCAGTCTCCTGGGAAGTTAATGGGGCCTTCTAAATCACTCAAGAGCCTTTGAGAAATGCACCCTAATTTCTTAAACCTCTCTGTGCCTTCATTGCCCCCCAAATCAGGAAACGGCACTCTAGTCCTTATCTACCTCACAGGGCTGTTGTGAGGGGTACACCATTTGTGTTTGTACAGTGTGTTGTGATCCTCAGCCCCAAGGTGCTATAAAAGGGCAAAGTATTATAAATTCTCTAATGATTGTGGTGTCTAGATAGTACAGTGCCAAGTGCCTTAGAAATGCAGAGATAGATGAACAGTATTATTTATGATTGGGTTTTGGATGGGCCCCCAGTGGCAGACCAGGTTGCCATTGTGCTAGGTGCTGTACAAACACAGAACAAAGACAGCCCCTGTTACGCTTGACAGACTACGTAGTTACACAGTAATTTCAGAGCAGAAGCAGGATGCTGGCTCTTCATGTGTGGAATGGTTTAATATCAGCTCTGATATCTCTAGCCTTTATAACTTTACACCTTCCTCGGCTGTTGTTTTTGTCACTTGAAGAGGCCAGGGCAAGCGGAGGGAAGCATTCTCCCCTTTCACCTGTGTTCATCTCACTATGGTGCGAGCTTATCAAAACCTCTGAGAGTTCTGTCTATAATCACCCATTTATTGTCATTAATGCTCCTCGCTGTAATGCCCTAATGCCCTATTCGTTTGTGCCAAAATGTAAATAATCCTTACCACCAGCCACAGGTTCTGCTCAAAAGGGAATTCTCTGCTTTACATCCAAATGTGCAAATCTCTGGGCAGCATGCCCTGATCTGAGCCCTTTGCAGCGCTCGGCATTCACCACAAACCTATATCGGCTCCACATTCTTCTCCTGAGCATCCTTCTCAGAGCAGCACCTGCTGAGAGGCTCTGGCCACACACAGCAAACACCTCAATTATGCCAAGCTGCTCTCAGGCCTTCGCAGATTTCCAGTGATAACGAAGCTGCCTGTGGTGAAGGCAAGGGGAGGAACGTGGTTCTGGGGGACCCAGTGATCGTTGGACTCTATAGAAAGAAATGGCTCAGTGAGACTCCTGCAGGGAATGGCAGACGGCAGGGGGAAAGACCTACGCTTCTGAGGGTGTGTACCACAAAAGCAGTTAGAATCAAGGGATAATAAAGAGCTTGCTCCAATCTGAGCAACACAAAGATCCTCACAGCAGCCTGATTCTAATCTCACTCATGCTGGTTTTACCTGCAATGACTTCAAGAGAGTTAACCCACCCCGTATATCAACGCAAGTCAGATCAGAATCAGGCATTCACTCACAGCCGAACAATGTCATAGCGCAGCTCCAGGCACAGTCAGACGGTGTTGTCTCCCTCAGGCCAGGAAAGAGTTGCCCTCTGCCACGGGAGCTCTGTGGTGGCTACGCACAGCCCGAATCCTGCCCGTGTGTGACCCCCAAGCCGTGCAGAGGAGCTGTAATGTAACTGAGAATCTGGCCTATAGAATTTAAGAGCGAATCTGATCCTTGCTATAGGTTTTTTTTAAACCCTCCTGTCATAAATATAAAGGGAAGGCTAACCACCTTTAAATCCCTCCTGGCCAGAGGAAAAACCCTTTCACCTGTAAAGGGTTAAGAAGCTAAGATAACCTCGCTGGCACCTGACCAAAATGACCAATGAGGAGTCAAGATACTTTGAAAGCTGGAGAGGGGGAAAAACAAAGGGTCCTGTCTGTGTGTGTGTGATGCCTTTTGCCGGGACCAGAGCAGGAATGCAGATCAGAACTCCTGTAAAGAGTTAGTAAGCAATCTAGTCAGATACGCGTTAGATTCTGTTTTGTTTAAATGGCTGATAAAATAAGTTGTGCGGAATGGAATGGATATTCCTGTTTTTGTGTCTTTTTGTAACTTAAGGTGTTGCCTAGAGGGATTCTCTATGTTTTGAATCTGATTACCCTGTAAGGGTTTTACCAGCCTGATTTTACAGAGGTGATTCTTTTACTTTTTCTTTAATTAAAATTCTTCTTTTAAGAACCTGATTGCTTTTTCATTGTTCTTAAGATCCAAGGGTTTGGGTCTGTGTTCACCTATGAAAATTGGTGAGGATTTTTATCAAGCCTTCCCCAGGAAAGGGGGTGCAGGGCTTGGGGGGATATTTTGGGGGGAAGACGTCTCCAAGTGGGCTCTTCCCCTGTTATTTTTGTTAGACGCTTGGTGGTGGCAGCATAAAGGTTCAAGGACAAAACGTAAAAGTTTGTACCTTGGGGAAGTTTTAACCTAAGCTAGTAAGAATAAGCTGAGGGGGTCTTTCATGCAGGTCCTCCACATCTGTACCCTAGAGTTCAGAGTGTGGAAGGAACCTTGACACCTCCCATAGAGTTTTACTGTCCAGGTATAACGCTCTGTTAAATTCTGCAGGACAGCCCCAAAAACCTACAGAAAATATATCATGCTCCTATTAAATTTTATAGGATTTTTCCATATGGGCTTGAAGAAACAATGTATAAGCCCCACTGTAGGTGTCGCTGTTAGCAGCAGCAGCGTTATGGGTCTTTAGAAGACTCCAGTGGAAGGATATATCCTCCAAATTGTAAGGAAACCCAGAAAACGTCAAGAGGCAACTGAGAACCCCCCAGCTTTCCCCTCAAATGATCCCAGAATTTTAACAAAATGCCTCTTTCCGTAACAGCCACCCTGCAGCCCTCACTTCCCACAAGCGCATCCAGCAGGGATAACTGAAAAAGTTAACGAAAAAAGCATGAATTCAAGGGACAGTAATATTCTCTCACCTCAAGTTATTCTTATTTTTTAAACCAGGGATCCAGCTGCAGCTGAGCTTTCTGAATTTTCAGCACGCTGAACCTGGCTGCCTTCAAAGCTAAGCAATCCGGGGAATGCCTGCACCCGTGTATTGCAGAAGGGAATACGCGCTTCGTCCTATGAGGCAGTAACGTCATTTAATATGACTAAACCACGCCGAATGCAAAATAATATTTGCACAGCTCGTCAAAGCAACGGTGATGCTTACTAAGCAGAACTCCAGGCTCAAATGTAAATGAGTTGGGGCATGCCAAACTGAATGCAACAGTGCCACTGGGGAATGGGGGAAGAGGGGGGAAGAGAGAGAAAATGCTGAATCACCTGGAAGGAGCTGTGACCTATAGAAGGGGAGACCTAGGTATTGGAATGCCTTTCGACCTCTCCCAGATGGCTGTAAGCTCAGCCTCCATTGTGGAGGAAAGGGGGTTAAGATGATGTATGCCCAGGCACTCCCTAATGGTCCACTAGCAGGAATGGCATTGCAGACATATTGACTGGCAACGGGCAGCCTTCCTGACCGCCATGGGAAACGTAGTGATCATGACTACAGCAGGGGAGAGGGGAGTACACACCGCAACCTATCACTCTTAGAGGAGCAACATGAAAGCCCTAAAGTTCCCCATAACCCCAGCCAGAGGCTGCTTGGTCACCGTTGCTTGCCAGTGCCACTGTGGCAAGAGAAAGCCTAATGAGTACAGCCCTATTTGGGACACAACCAGATGAGAAATGCCGCCATCTTGTTTTCAAGGTAACATCCACTGCAAGCCCAACGAGTGACATCTCCATGTGAAGGAAGGCGCACTCAGCCTAAGGGGTTCTAGGGAAAGAGCTTCACAACACTCAGCAGTGCTCCCCTCCAGCTCAGGAATGGCACAGCAGCTCCAAAGGGGTCTGGAGGGTCCTCTGCAGCCAGAAGAATGGTGGCCACAACATGGAGGCCTCAGGGGCAAGGACAGCCCATTGATTGGGGTATTAGCCTGGGGCTTGGGAAAGCTGCATGCAGTCCCCTGCTTTGCAAGTCACCTAGTCTCTGTACCTCGGTTCCCCATCTGTGAAATGGGAATAATAGGCCTGCCCTATCTCATGGGGGCACTGGGAGGTGCTCAGATACTCCCACATTATGATACTGGAGAGCGGTACCTTGGACTGACGTGTTGAAATTCTGCCAGGGCAGAGGAAGGTTAAGAGCAGCTTTAACAACAACACTTATTTCTTATCTATCCACATTATCTAACTAACCAACGCTCACAACCTCCACCTTACCATGAGCTGGGCAGGTGTCACTGGGCAACAATCATTTTACAGACTGGAGAACTGAGCCCCAGAGAATGCAAGTTACTTGCCCAAGGCTACAGAGAGTGCAGGAAAGAAAACTCAGGTCCACCTAGCTTCCACTGGTACGCTCAGAACACGCCCCTAGATCACACTGATGTGCTTCCATAAAGGTATGTCTTTCTACTCCTCGGGTGGGAAGTCTGAAAGACTAGCTGTTGTTCATCTAACCTTAGAAAAGTCTCTGAGGTCTCTCTGAATCACATGTCAAAACACCAGTCCCCAACCACCCCTTCCCTACAAGCTGCAGGAGCAACTGAAAAAAAAAATCAGACCTGCAAAAAAAAACAACACAAAAAAAAACAGAAGAGTGGTGCAGGACAAGAACTAAGAGAAGCGAGGCTTGCTCCTGGCTGAAACGGAAAATTTTACACTGCCGGTGTCTCGGCTTTGGAAACCTAAACAGGGGGATCCAGAGCAAAAGAAGAATCTGATTTAATTTGGGCAGATGATAATGCACAAGATTTTAGAGAGGATATTCAGGTCATGCCACAGAATTTCATGCCCATCAAGTTCCACCCCTCAAAACCCAAACAGTCATGCATGGCTTAAGTAGCAGAGAATTATTTCCATACATCAGTGGCAAAGCACGCGTTAATCCAAAACACACACGATCAGCCTAAACGCCTTAAAAATAAGATACGCGTCCTTTTATTTCCCCCCCTCATCATTTAATCGCCTCTCAAATTAAGGTTTAGACAGCCTGAGACATTAGCATCAGAGAGCGCTGCTTCCGGTATTACCAGATAAGCTATTACCAGAGATAAACTACTGCAATCACTGCTAAAGTAGGAAATAAAACCCAAAGCCAAAGAAAAAAAAAATAACTCCCCCTATAATTTCTTCTATTAACAATCCCATTTGGTCAGCTAAGAACTTTCTCTGGCCTAAGTGCCAGAGACTGCCCCGAGGAGGACTGTAAATCTACCAACTGTACAAATGTAATGAGATTTAATGGTAAGTCTCAGATGTTTTTAGCTTGTCCCATTTCAATAAGCAAATCACATCTCGGCAACGCAAGAGCCCGTCTCAGCTGCCTGGTGAGGCGTGCACACAATGTAATCTGCTGAAGCGCAGGCTGAGAGAACAGAAAGCCTTAATTATGCAAGAAGCGACACACAAAAGCGGGAGAGAAGGAAGCGAACATTTTCTTTCTCCTAGAGGGAAACTCAGAAACCCCCCCAGAAATGATCCATTTTGTTTGACTAAAGAGAAATAGCTACAGTAACTCAGCTCATGAGGATGGGGCTGGGAAAGAAGGAAGCCGGGACTGGCTGGTTTGGTGGCAGTGAACAGGATCTTGGCCTGGAAGGTCTCTGGGTCCATTGCTCCATGAGCTGTGTCACACAGGGGGCTCTAGATGGCCACAGGGCAGTCCAGAATGTGCCCATCACTTGCTTCTCGAATGCTCACATTGCAGCGCTGGGCTCAGTGCTGCCGTGGCGTGTGCCGCTCTGAAAAAGGGGTGAGAGATCGCGCTGGGATTTCCCAGTTCACTCTGGATTTTCAAAGGATATACGGGGGGGCTGAGGGGAACCAGTTCTGCTCTCAGGTACGCAATCTTCACACACGCAGAATTTTATTAGGCGCTGAACCTGTGTCCCCAAAGGCAATAATGGGCCCCCATAGGCTAACGTAGTCTCTCCTTCGGATTCTCCTAGAATGTGACTTATCTCGCTCTACAGCAGTTCCTGGCAATCAGCTGGAGATGCTGAAGCATACAGAGGTGAAATGACTCATACAAAGTCACAGAGGCTGATCTGAGATTAGAATCCAAGGCTCCTGACTCCCACTCCTGGGCCCTATTAGGGCATGCTGCCTCCAGAGAAGGATATATTTACAGAGCCGTTGTAGGACTAACCTAAGCAGAGGAGGGCAGGAGCCTTTTTTCTGCAGTCTTTCAGGTTTCGTGGCAATAATAATAATAAATAGCTGTAACATTTTAATCCTGAAGGATCCCAGAGAACGTTCCAAACAGCCCTCTCTAAGGCACACACTGCATGACACCAGGGGACAGGGACTTTGATCAAGAAGATGTAACCTATGCTCGGTGACTATGGATCTTTGTCTCCCTCTAGTGACTGCTCCCTATAGACGAAAAGAATCAACTACAGCTGCTGTCTAACAGAGTTATTCCTTTAGCTCAAATAGGACAGACCTTTCACACTCAATCTCCTTGGTTTACTCCCCACGGTGGGGACCTGACAAAGTCCTATTCTTTTAGCAATGCCCGGACCCTAAGAGATATAGTGTTCATGCAAACCCAAAAGGCCTGTGTGCAGTAAATGGCTTGGAATTCAGTCCATTTGCTCGGGAAGGATGAAGGATCGAGGCAGCCCTGCTGTGATTTGGTCATGCACTACAAAGGGACTCTGGGTGTTTCAATGCTTGCGTTTAGACCGCTAAGCTTTCCCCCTGGGCAACGACAAAACCATCCACAATAATGCACAGCACAGAGCAAAACCATGGCTTGGCGCTGAGACCAAAACCGAGAGAGGAGCTGCTCTCAGCCAAGGAGCCGGGAAATTCAATCTTTGCTAGAGACAGGCCCAGACCAAACCACCCCAGATCTAGACACCCCCAAACTCTGGGGAAGTTGTGATCTAGAACCATCTCCAGACAGGAAGCCAGGCAGACTCTGCACTGCTCCATATGCAGGCAGAGGGATGTGTCAGGGACAGGTGGTCTCATGGCTCTCTGCAGAGTTCTTTCGCAGAGATTTCACGCTCTGGTACTGTTCTCTCTGCGCTGAGCCGCAGGGAGGATTCCTCACAAGCTAGTTCTAATGCAGCCATTAAGAAGCAAGTCCCTCTGTGGTTATTCCAGCTTCTCACTCAGCACTTAACCTGGAAACTCGCCGGTCTTGACTGAATCCAACCCCTTTCCTATGTACATGAGCAGAGTTCAGTGTTTAATTGGCTCCCTGCTGCCTAGGAAGGACACGACCACCTTACGAAATCCTGCCCTGTCTTGCAGAGGTGCACTTGAATAAGGGAGAGAGGGCAAGAGGCCTTTTTCCCACTTCATTCCCCAGCAGCTCTGGACAAGAACCAGGCAGGAACCCCGACTAGCAATCTTGTGAGCGCTAGGCTGGCCACCTAGTTCATGCACCTGGCATGCGTGGCTAGTTCCTGCACCTGGTTGCAAAGACATGTAGCCAATCAGCTTGGGGCCAGGCTCATTCTGATTTGTTGGAACTGAAACCTTTAACTGGAAAGGGTCAATTTTGACAAATTTCCTGTTTTTTTTTAAAAAAAACCCTGAATAATTTTTTTCCCCAAAATGTAAGATTTTCAAAATGAAAAATTCAGGTTTTCACTTCAATACCATTTAAATTTTGGAAATTTAAGTTAATTCAATTTTTTTATGATAAATTAAGAAAAGGTCAAAACAGAAACACAAAGTTTTGGTTGACCCACAACCAAAGTGGGGGGCAGTATTTGGTTGATAGGAATTCTTGCGAGTTTGACTACCTCTCCTGATACGGAAGGGGACAATTTTTCAGAATTGTCCCAGGATGGGAAATGAGGCCCCTGGCTGGGGGCGAGGCATACTCTGTGCATACACATTAGTCTAGTCTTGTCGAATGAGGGCAAATGGCAAGCAGAGAAGGTGCAGCTGCTTCCAGATCATTTTATAAAACACAAATGACCGCAAATAACTAAAGACAAAGCAGTACAGGCTTTTGCCGGCTCTTGTGTTGTGTGTGTGCAGCTTCAGCTTCCTGTCCTGGCTGCTATCACCAAGGGAAGTGATTATACGGGGAGAGGCATTTTAACAGGGCAATGAAAGAATCCAGCTGGGGATCCATATGCCAACTGTCAGTGGCGAAAAGTCTCAGTTAATGAATGTGGCCAAGAAGAATGAAGGGGATGAAGTGACGGAGCCTGTTACCTGCACCAGCTGCACAGGGGTCTTTAGGGTGAGATGATTTATTTATTTATTAATATTATTTGTACTACCTAAGAACCCCAGTCACGGACCCCATTGTGCTAGGTGCTGTACAGACACAGAACAAAAAGGCAGTCCCTGCCCCAGAGAGTTTACAATCCAAATATAAGACAACAGAAAACAGGTGGATAAACACGGCCAAATGGGGGAGCACATGGAAACAATGAGACAGTGCTGGTCACCAGGGTAGGCATAGGTGTGGGAACTACGGGTGCGGGGGGTGCTGCAGCCCTGTGTGCCTGGGGCTCTGCTATCACTCCGCGCCCAGAGTCCCGGCTGTCACCCCGCTCACCTGGAGTCCCAGTAGTCAGCCCTGCACCCAGGGTTTTCCTCCCGGCTCCGCGCCTGGGGCTTTCCTCCTCTCTGCCCGGGACTTTCCTCCCAGCCTCAGCTTGGGGGGGGCGGGGGGTGGACAGGGGTAAGGCAGCTGGCTTTCAGCACCCCCACTATTAAAAATGTTCCAGCGCCACTGATGGATAGGTGGTAGCCTATGCACACCCATTGCCTAACTGTTGTCAGCTTTCTTGTCGGCTTCACAGCAAAGTAGAGTTAGGGAGTGTTTAGGAGAATGATCTGGTGTTTGCAAAGTGTTTGGTCCCTCGGACACGTTCCTTACGTTCTTAGAGTTCCTGGGCCACATGGACCCTGGTGGGGTTACCTCAGGGGTGAGGCTGGTCAGTTATTGTTCATTGTTATGTAATCACTGACGTCCTGACCACCTGAGGTCATAGCAGATCCCAGGTCATTTTTTCACAGAAGCCAGTTGGCATCAACCCAGTGATACGATCATAGTCAAACTCATTCAGATTATATCCCTCCCCCCCACCCCACACACACTCTTCAGTTGCCATTGCATACCCCGGTCTGTATTTTCTGTACTAAACTACTGTGTAGCATTGCTGTGCACTACCAAACATCTGCTGTATCGGACCCCGGAAGCGGCTGCACATCAGGGTGTGTAACCTCTGGGACTATAGCCTACCTTAGAAGAGTGCCATTAATGAATGCTGTGGGGTCCTTAGACAAAAGGGGCTGTAGAAACGCAAAGTGCAATGGTAACTGATTCGCACTTTTCACCTGCTAAAAGTTGATTCTTGATCCTGGACACTTAATGCTAGAGTTCCTAGCCCTGCTTCTTCTGACTCGTCCCTGCAGGGGATATCTGACCAGGGAACAGCATGATGGAGTGTTTACCTTTCTTTCTGGGAAATGGGGGCAGGAGTTAGGCCTGCCCTGTCCTGTCACTATTACACATGCCTGTGATTAAGAGCACCCTTGAGTATTCACATGGTGCTGAGCTACTGAGGCCAATTCACCTGCAGGAAGTAGAGCATGAATACTGTGTAGATCACGTAGGGGAATGCATATTCTAAATGCTCCCTATCCCCCAACATGTCACTCAAACCCTTTGGAGACTGGGATTATTTTGCTGAAGACAATGTTTAAGTGTTTATGGCACTGCCGGAGAGTCAAATGTTCTGATGTTTAGCCTCCTCAAATGGCTGCAATTTACAAATAAATTACAGACCGACAGTCAGGTGTTTCACAGATGCGGTGTTCCAGGGAACAGCGTAGGGAAGGATCTGCCTGTGTGGTCTTGGGCATTGTCCCACTGACTCCTCCACTTCCTACAGAAGCTTGCAGTGTAGAGCATTAAAGGTTCAGTTTGCTGGTTGGGGCTCTGTAGAGCAACCATTTGATAATACACTTCTGCCATGTCAGCATCACTAAGATAAACAGACAAACAATGGGTCAAACCCCGAGGCTCTTGCTCTTCCTTACTCAGACAGACAGTAAGTCCCATTCAATCAAGGGGACTTTTTGTCAGAGCAAGGATTTGGGCCTGTATTAATGGAGAAGCTCATTGCTAACAAGCATTTGGCATCTGCTGCTCCTGGAAACGTGCCAGAAGGTAGCAGAGCCTTTCCCCACTGGACATGTGCTCCCCAAATATTACAGACAACTCTGCTCACCTTCAGTTTCAAACAAAACGGACATTAATGTATAGACTGGACAATGCTTTGCACTTCAATAAAACCCTCCACCTGGGGGATGAAAAACACAAGTGGGTAAGTCACTTCCCCAAGGTCACACAGTGAGTTAGTAGCAGAGGCAGGATCGTTACACTATGTTTGCATCCACAGAAGTAGAATACTGATTGGCGTTGAAGGAGCTGCCAAATATTTTGTGCCATCCCCTCACTCCTGAGCCCCTTGCCATGCTGATCCTTGCCAATGTCATGAGGCAGGGCTGACTGTCAGCAGGACAGAGAAAGGACAAACAGACTGTACGTTTCATTTAAGCAATAGGACCCAACTGGCATTGCATTTCTAGGGGATGATAGCACAGCTCCGGGTGGTGTTACAAGGGAAAAGATCTCAGGTGGTTAAGAATGCTTGTAAAGTATACTCATTTCCGCCCCCCCCCCCCATCCTTACTAAATGGGATTCATGCATCCAAACAAGGGAAACAATCAGACCTATGCACTCGCACGGATTATTTCCTTAGAGCTCATGAAAGGTCCCAGACTCATTGCTCTGGAGGCTGATGTTCTCTGGTTATCCTCAAAACAGGTGCAGTCCGGGCAGCAGCAGTGTAAGAGGAAACCAGAGGAAGAGGAGCGAGAAGCCTGCTCTCCTTGGCCCAGTCAGCCCTTGGCTTTCTTGTTCAGACTGCCAAGAAGGGACTGTGTGGGCATGTGTCTGCTAGAAACTGGACTGTGAGCCACCAACCCACCATCAGATAGTAACGACGTATCACCACAATTAACACAGCCTGGATTCCAAACACCAGCCTAGAGGTTTAAAGTTGTACATCTCCAGCACTGTATGTGGGTGTGGCTGACCCGGATACGACATCACTGACAGCCCATCAGATACCAGCCACTGGGCTCTGTCTCCAAAAGCCATGTCCTCCTCAGACCTGAACTCCTCTCTTTTGGGTCTGTTGGAAAATCCTGCCCATGATTCCAAGCTTTGTGCAGGTGGCCAGCCCAAGACACAGGGTGATGGCAACTGAATGAACTAAAGGGAAGGGGCCTGGCAGGAAGGAAGGTACTTCAGAGATGGGAGGGTTTGCAAACCTGCCCAGCTATTCTGGGTGGTTTGCACTTTGTGAGATTATTCGAGTCTCCTGCAATTTACTTTTTCCTCTAATTCATAATTTACTATTTTTAAATTCCTGGGATTTAACCCCCAAGTCAGTTAAAAAACCCGCTCTTTTCTAACCCAAGAGTAGCTGGGGCACTGTTCGTGGGTTAGCAGAGCCCCTCACAAACTAACCTGGCCCAGCTGGGATCTGTGTCTGTTACCGTTTATTCTTTCATTTGAATATCTCTTTCTCTCTACCTCTTTCTGTTCATAGATTCCAAGGCCAGATGGGACCATTGTGACAGTCGAGTGTCTGGCCCCCTGTATAACATAAGCCATCTGACTGCCCTGAATTAATTCCTGTTGCAATTCGAGCATATCCTTTCCCTGCATTCTCTGTCCTCGCTCTCCGCTCCAGTCCGTACTCAGCTCCGTTTTCCCCCCTTTATCCATAGGATTTATTCTCTCTCATTCTCCTGATCTCTTTCCCCACCATCTAAGTGTGACAAGAATCCAAGAGCACCTGAGCTCCGGCTGAACTTTCAAACCTTCCATATCTTCATAAGATTGGAAATTAGACAGGAGAAGTTGGTCCCTTTCTAGTCCCTGGGCACCGGCAGGGATCAGCATATAAGACATGCCTCCTCCTCTCCCCCCCCGTCCCCGTCCCCAAACAAAAGGCAGGAGAACCAGAACTCAAGGAGCTTCCCGCAGAAACACTGGCGCAGTGCAGGGAACAGCCCTGGGGTAGCTCAGGGGAGACACACATCCTAGTCTTTAAAAAAAAAAAACCTGCAGGGGGTTGCCATAGCTACAGGTTTAAGTTGGTCTCATAGAGGCACAGGTCCAACCTGTCTAATGAAAAACAAGCTGTATTTTTCCTTATTGCATCCGAGTAAAGTAATTTGGCTGCAATGCAAATTCAAGGGATTGTCATCAATATGCTGCTGGCCCTGCCTGGCCAGACAAAACGATCAGGAACACATTCCCTAGCTTGCAATGTTGTTCCCCAACCTACCTAAGCCCACCCTTCTACTGCTAACACTTGTTCCAGACAGATCGGCCCAGAGGGTCCGATGTTCAGAGGTGCCGAGAGCCCACGACTCCAGCTGAAGCTGCAAGTGCTCAGCCCCTCTGAGGATAAGGATTTCAGTGTCCATGGGACAGGCAGGGTGGGGCTAGTGATTGGCTCGCATTCCCCTCTGGTTGTGTCATGCAATATGCTGGGATTACCGTTCAGAAATTTGGCGCAAGTATCAGAATTGCAGGTCATGTCTGACGCAGCAGAAGAATGCAAGCGCCTTCCTCTGCACATAGTTTCAATGATAAGGGAGAGCAAAGTGGCTGGATACCATGGGTTTTCTTACAATAACAGGCTGCAGAATCCCTTTTTGCTATAGATTTTGAGGAAGGATTTAACAGACGCATGCAATATCGGGAGAATAAACACAGACAATAGTCCTCAAAGGTAATGTTCAGGCTCTCTCAGCAACTTCTATTAAAAACCTTCCTGTAAATCTTGCTTTTGTTCTCCCCTTCATTCAGTTACAGCTTATCCCATGATACGAGAGAGATTTATCTTGAAATTCTCACTCATTCATGGGTGAAAAGCAGAGAGAAGAAACTCATGCAATTTATATGGATAATTTCAAGCATTAACATTAAAAAAATCCCGCACACAAATAGTTCTGCTGAAAAACACGGGGGCTTCAGAGAGCTGCTTAGATCAAATGTTGAAAATATTGATGGTTCCCAGGGATAACATCGCTCAGAAATCAAAAGAGATGTTGGATATCTTGTATCGCAGCATTAGGACGTTGCAACCGTTGCCTTTGAAATGACTCTTCTAAAGAGGCTCCTTAATAATGATATTATAATTAATACTCTCCAAACGGTAGCTGATTATTCATGTCACCAGCCCTGGGCAGTAGCACTGAGGCATAGAGATGATCACAATTAGTGAGCACACGCACACACACAAAGATTTGCCTTGTTTTTGAAGCCTTAAAGTGTGAGGCTCTTCGGTGGGCAGACCCCAGATGTTTGGCCCTTGGTTTCTAGAGGATTTTCACCACACGACTGCCTACATCTTCAATAAGTGACCTGTGATTTTGGGGTGCCTTGGGATTTGGTGCCCAACTCGAGACACCCTGAAGGATCCAGGAAGTACTAAGCACCTGCCCTCTGGGAGTCAGGTCTCAAGCTGGGCACCCAGAATCACTGCTCGCTTTTGACAACTAAGCCTAAAAGTAAGTAAGCGACTTCTCGCCTCCAGCTGGCCTTGTTTATACTCAAATACAGGAAGGGGCAGGACAGCAGGCGAGCCAGAGTGCCAGCAGCAGAGTAATGGCAGCTATTCCAAGAGGTTTTATACTTTATACGGCTCCTTGCTATTCCTCTTGCTGTCTGACAACATCCAGTTGCAGAATTGCGCTCTGATTCAGATCACCTCCACTGCCACCCCAAGGAGATCAGTGTCAGTCAGTGACAGCAGAATTCCACTGCTCCTTCCTTGAACGGTGCTGACTTTGAAGCAGGGAGCTGACGAGCTGGTAAGTTATGTCACTAAATGATGCTTCCTGCCCAAAGGCCGAGGCTTGCAAAGGGAATGACGCAAAAGGTCAGATATTCAGTGTAGCAAACCTTTAATTAAAACTTTCCTAATGTTCCAAATTATCCACCACTTCCTCCTAGCCGGAGGTGTTTGACCACGCAGCAGTGATCACCAAAGACAGCTCTTCATTAGCTTCCCTTTTAAAAAAAACAGTTTATCTTCTGCTCAGTATCCCCTTGATCCCCTGATATTTCGAAATCTGAACAGTTCTGGCATGCATGTGCGTGTTGGTGCTGACCTGCAGGTGATCATCTGAATAAAGCTTGTTAAAATGAGGGGGAGCCATCAGCGATAACGGCCCAGAGATTTTAAATGTGATAAAAGTCTGCCAGCTGGTGAAGCCACTTACAACGTGAACAGCGCCAGAAATCTCTTTTGGGGATTACAAATATCTTCACGCCTGCCCCCAACTCATTGTGGGCCCATCCTTACTTAGCACATGCTTGACTGCTTTGGGGAAGTGCACCTCTGTGCACAGGGCTAGCTCATATCTCTGCACCAGTTAAGCCCCACTTAGAATTTATAGGTCTCATGCTGGCACTCAGACCAGGGATACATTTTAAAACCTTTTAAAATCAGAGTTAAAAAAATTAAAAATTTCACCCCAAGCCAGGTGGCTCTACTTAAATTCCTATAGAGAAAACTTCCTGCCAGACTTGGAAAGGATAGATCCTGTTGCTCTTTTCCCTCCTTTAGCCAGAGCTTTTGCAATTTCCGCAACACCTCCTGGGAAAAAGATCAGTGTTTGCTAAGGACCCAATCCTGCTCCCACTGAAGTTGATGCAAACATCGGGGGTGAGTGAAGCACCAAGAAGTGCTTTGCTGCCTCAGGCTCTGCAAAGCTGCTCTCAGAGTTCAGTAGTGGAGCGCTTTGAGAGAGGCCACTCAGCACACTGGGGACTGCCCAGAGAGCCGCAGCATTAACTGTCTGTATGTCCAGCCTGAGGCACAGAAGATGCTGGCATCTTGATTTGCTCCAGTTGGCATGGAGCTCCACATGGATCAAGATGGCACCCAGTGAAATTCATTTCTCTGTTCCCAAAGCTGACCCTGGTTCCAGTCCCACCGTTGTTTTTTTCTTCCATGGGTTTATAAAATGCCATGCAGGGAGCCCATGGCTAGGTGGGAGATGGTCGCCATAAAAGATTCTCTGGTGCCATCATGTCTTTTTTCTCACTATCCTTGGAACTGGTACTCAAGGGTATTCTGGCTTGAGTTACAGCTGGGAGAATATTAAAAGAAACTGTTTCCCTGATGAATTGTTTGAAGCATGTCATGACATCCTCCAAATAATTAGTGCTTATGAGGAGCTCCCAGAACTCTCCTCAGGACTAAACCAAGAACAGGTGCGTATAAAGTTCTTTCCATACTCTGCCCCAAATCCTGCAACCAGACCCCCTAGCACGGACACCTGTATCCCTGGGGAAGAAGATGACTCACTGGTGGTGCCTCCTTGTGGCTGGGCATGGTGTAGCAGCTCTACCTCCCCTCCCCCTCCCAAGTGTCTCCTGCCAACTGCTGCTCTGCCTATGCAGTGACCGGCCTCACTCCATCACTTGGCCCTCTAGCCAGGTCCCTTTAAAGTCTCTCCCCTTCCAGCATAGTCCATGAACAAAAGCAAGGGGAATTAATGCAAATAAGCTGAGATTGTAAGAAGCAGAGGGGAACGACTCCCTTCTCAGGGTGCACCAGGATCTAGCCCTCCTTTCCTGCAGTGGTCGTCTGGGAAACTCCTGGCTTCAGTCAGCCCTTTTCTCAGCCCTGAAGGTCTGGCTCTGTTCCCTGCTCTGCCAACAAATGAGCCGCTCTGCTTCCCCTTTAACCTCCCCCTTGCAGATGTGGCTGTGCGGGGCTGGCAGAGCCCAGAGCAGCTGCCTAACTCCTTGTTTTCCAGTGTGGGATTTGTATCCTCCATCACATCCTACAGAGCCCAGCTGAGCACTAGGGTCTCTCTATGTGGATCTGACTGCAGGAAGACAAAGGGGGTGTGAAACCATGTGTGTAGGAACTGTATATATGTAGGTTGTCTATAAACACTGCTCTTGCTAGCATGATTTTTCTGGCTAGTGTGGAGAAGGGGCTGTGCACACAAGGAACTGTGAAATAAATATGCTACAAAATAGTCTTCTTGACAATCTAGTGGAGGGGCTATGAGGCATGCCATGTTGCACAGAAATAATTCAGTCTGCATACCTGTCACTGAAACGGTGCTAGAACATTTCTAGGAAGTTTGCCTTTCGTTTTTAGTCAGTTTGGGTTCTCATGCGCTGGTACAAAGTTGCAATGTTTGCATTTACAAGGGAATGTTAGACTCTAAACCAAAACAAAGCATTGGCTTTTTTAGTAAGTTTTCTGAAAATATTTCTCTCAACAATATTAGCTTTTCTAACCCTTCCCTTTTTAAACAAAACCTAAATGTTAGTTCTGACAGAATCCCTTGCATATTTCTATAATGAGGCAATTATAGGCTACTGTCGTCAATATTATTGTTATTATTGATGGGTTATTTACTAATGATCCTGCTAGATTAAAGTTTCAAGACATCTACCTGCCTTTTGCTTGCCAGTCCTAACATCAAACAAGTCAGACGACATGCTAAAAGGCCCCCAGGGAGGCAGCAAGACCAGCTGCCTGCTTGTTGAAGTCTGATCCCCATTGTAGTCTCATGGAGTCATCAGGATGTTCTATGAAGGTTTATTTTTAAAAAATGACAGATTATTGGGGAGGAGGGAGAAGAAGGGGGAAACATCCTCAAACTAGAAAATGCCTCATATAGAGGAGCCGATTCTGCTCTCGCTTATCCCTGCATAAATCAGGAGTACTTCTACTGAAGTCAGTGGTGTTAAATGAGTGCAAAGTTAGGCAGGCAACAGGAAAATCAGGCAGGGACTGTTTGCTTTTAACAGGTTTGCACAAATTACGTTTGGCGTCTCCTGGAACTGGGGGTGAGAGCATGGATGCTATTCCCAGCACTGGCCAGAGGGTTCACCTAGGACTTAGCATGTTTGGCATTTCCTGCCCTCCAGTGCAGAGCAACATGCTTGAGTTTGGGTTCTGCGCGGTGCTGAATGCTATGTGAGGTGCTGAGTGCCCTCTGGGTCTCCTCTGGCCCTTGAGAGAGGAGGGCCCGCAGCACCATCAAGGAATGAACCCATAGCTTAAGCCAACCTTCATTTTCCAAGAATGCCTCACTGAATTGGGCTCCTCTTCCTGTTGCCATCAACGGGGATGGGAGTTTTGAAAATGACTTCAATGACCGCAGGATCACTCACTGGGTTTCTAACACAGAGCAGTCACCTGACAGGCTTTTAGAAAATCCTTTAAATTGGGCGTACATCCGAATGGGAAACAATTTAACTGCTGCACACTGTTCCTCCATTAGACAAACAGATTTTTGTGTACCCTCAAGGGAAGCTGCCTCCCCATGACTGGGTTTCCCCCCTTTCTTGTTTGTACATAGAGAGCAATCTCAGAGAAAACCCACAGGGAAAGACAAAAGTTTGGAACATGTCCCCGATCTCTATTTGGTCTAATAATAATAACAAGCCCAACAGAAAACCCAAATCAACGCTTAATACCTATGTACTCCCATGCTCATACCCACAGCATTCCTGAGGATCCATTTATTCCCTGCATCACACCAATAATCTTTCCAATTTAGGAAGATTAGAAAGAGCTCCCTTTGCAGCCTTTTATTTCAAGTCCTTCATTAGCCAGAGAGAACAAGGTTGAACAAAATAAGATATGCCCGTCTACTCACGTCCTTTGTGCTGCATTCCTGCAACTCCCACCCATGCTGGCTTGCAGAAAGAGACTGGAACAGATCCTGGATCTCTCACATGCTCAACCAGTAGGCCATCATTAAAGCAGCCAAGGTACCAGCGGGAGTATTCTAAAGCCCATAGTGCAGCTGAGTCTTTGGCCACCTTGGCATCATAGGAGTGGTCCTAGACTTCCTTTACACAGACTCTCTCTCTATTTAACATACACATTTGTTATTAACAAACAACCTTGCTCCCAGTAATAATACAGGGGCTATTGTATTGCCAGTGATTTCTATTGCTGAAAGTTAAAGTGAGTCAACTTGCATCAGTATTTTCTATCTAAGGAAACGTTTCTGACAGCACCTTTTGCAAGGGCTGCCCATCAGCGTGAATATTCAGTTTCCAAAAGCACAATAAACCTTTACGAAGATCATCCTTTCCGTATTGCAAATGATGTGATCACTGAGGGACGGCAAAACTTGCCACTAGGGGGACATGGTGATTTTAACAGTTTTATTACAGCTGATATTCTACTGGGGACGACAGCCCGAGCGGTCACTGTACTGGTTGTTTCAACAGTCATAGGACCGAACCCATTCCAGCTGTATCGGCCTCAGCCCTGGACCACCTGGCAGTGATTCTGCCATGCCACCACCATTCTCTTTCAAGGCATGGGTTGGCTGGGGCAGCTTCAGCATGTGCTGGAAGTGCCACGAGATCTCTGCTGGCAGAGGCTGCACTGGGGACCCCAGGAATCAATGCACTTTTGGAGCTGTGGCCTCCTGGTGGAAGGAGGCCAGCAACCACTCCTGGGGTCCGCTCTGAAAACCAAAACCCGAGGGTGAGGGTATGTAAAACCAAATGTCAGATCACCCTAGCTTGGCCATTAGGGAGATGGGAAAAACCAGGAGCACTTTCTCTCAGTCCTGCTAAGCTTTGGCGGTTCTGTCAGTATTCTCAGAACAGCAGTTCCAACAGAAGCCAAGGCCCCATTGTGCAAGGTGCTGTGCATATAACAGTCCCTGCCCCAAAGATCTTATAGTCTCACTAGCAAGACAAGCAAAGGGTGTGAGAAAGGAAGCATTATTATCCCCATTTTAGTGATAGGTCACTGAGGCACCGAGAGATTAAACTGACGTCCCCAAGGTCAGAGACAAAGTCTGCGGCAGAGGCTGGAACTGGACTAAATCCAGATCCCAAGTGAGATCTAATGGAACCCAGAGGCAAACTACCACTGCAAAACCAAAACACCTTTCCTGCACTGGGAATGCTTAAAAAGGCAAAGAGAGGAAATTGGGGTTAAAGAGAAGGGCAGTGATGTCATTTTCCTCACAGGTTTCAGAGTAGCAGCCCTGTTAGTCTGTATCCGCAAAAAGAAAAGGAGGCCTTGTGGCACCTTAGAGACTGACCAATTTATTTGAGCATGAGCTTTCGTGAGCTACAGGAATGCATCCGATGAAGTGAGCTGTAGCTCACGAAAGCTTATGCTCAAATAAATTGGTTAGTGTCTACGGTGACCCAAGTCCTCCTTCTCTGTTTTCCTCACAGAAAATCTTCCCTTTTGGATGGTCGGTTCAGTATAACTGCAGCTGCAAGTTGCACACTTCAGTGCACAGGTTTGGGAACTAGAATGGTACTTGGGGACTTGAATGCACTTCACTTCAAACTGAGGAACGATAAACTTGTTCCACTGTAAACACAACAAACAGCAACCTCAATTAAGTTAATGCACCATCTTTTATTATAGTACTTAACGCTTGTTTCTACTGTGAATGGCACCCATTTTCAAGTCTTTATATCTCAAGAAATTCTGATCTGCTTTAGCCCTGTAGGCCATTGGTTAAGAGTCAAAGGGAGATAAATGCTTCGGGATTTGGTACTATGCTTCTGCATTCTTCTGAGAATTTCGGGGCACATACGTTATCCAGCAATCTGTATATTTACCTTTCCTTCGGCAAGTGAGCTCCCTTTCACTAATTCTGACAGGTTTCAGAGTAACAGCCGTGTTAGTCTGTATTTGCAAAAAGAAAAGGAGGACTTGTGGCACCTTAGAGACTAACCAATTTATGTGAGCATGAGCTTTCTTGAGCTACAGCTCTCGGATGCCGATGAAGTGAACTGTAGCTCACGAAAGCTCATGCTCAAATAAATTGGTTAGTCTCTAAGGTGCCACAAGTACTCCTTTTCTTTTCACTAATTCTGATATCCCTGTGAGCTCCCTTTGGGTAGTACCATTCTTCTCAAACAGTCCCAGATTTGAGACGAATAAGGCAATCAGATTCTGTCCCTTGCCAATATAAATGGAACAGGCAACATTAAAGCGTCAGTTTCTTGGTCATTAAAATCAAATCTAAACAGAATGACATGGTCTTCGGGCAGTCATCTGGCCAAGTCACTTCAGATCGTTCTCTATATTAATGTATTAAATGGTATAAGAGCTCTTTCTCCCCAATTCACTCGGGAAAGTAATCTCAGTTTTACTTTTTTTCTCGATATGCCCAGCACTTACAGTGTTCTTCAGATAATGAGCTACTGTAGCTCCGGCTTTTTTGATGAACCTGTAACTCATGAACAGTCTTTGACTCCCTATTTAGAATCTAGCAATTCAGAGGGCCTTGTCTCCTACGCATCAAAGAGATGATCTGTGGTCATCCACTTCAAAGATGAGCCAATTATCATGGATTTAGAGGAAATTTGAGACCACACAGCAAACTCCCACTTGCTTTTCAAATGAGACCTATTGTTTAAGGGTGAGGGCCTCTAAGGGTTGTCTCGCTGCCTAAATGCTTGAGATCAGACCATAGTTAATGAACCACGCAAGAGAGAGGTACCCTGTAGCCAGGCAAAATCCAAGCAGCCAAAAGAGGCCACCCTGAGTACGCAGAAATAAACCTGTAGGCTGTGTAGGGTAAGAATCAGCATTTTCCGAAAGCCAGGCCCACAGCTAGAGTGAATCAGCATTGCTCCATTGGGCAACAGAGCTATGCTCCTTTACACCTGCTGAGGGTCTGGCTTTATAAATCGGATACAGGCTTTGTGACACCACCAGCATTTCAAAAACCAAATCTTAAAATGGAGTATTTATTGGTGGGTGGCAGCAGGGGTGGATTAGGGTTTTGTGGGGCCCCTGAGCCAGAGCAAGTGGGGGACCTCCCTACCCCTTCTGCCTGCAGTCCCCCTGCCCCTCGCTGATTGCTGCTGCTGGGGAAATGGGGTCGGGGTGCGGAGGCTTGCCCCACTCCACCCTCCTGGCTGCCAGGGAGCGTGGGGTCAGGGCACAGGGGCTTGCCATGCTCTGCCTGCCTGGTGCTCTGGCCGGGGTACAGTGGCCTGCCCCTGCACCCTGACCCCACTCCCTGTCTGGAGTGCTGGGCAGGTGGAATGGGGCAAGCCCTTGTGCTCCGACCCCACTCCCCGGCTGGAGCGCTGGGTGGAGCGGGGCAAGGCCTTCCACCCTGCTCCAGCTGAAGTGCCAGGTGGGTGGAATGGGGCAAGCTCCCATACCCCGACCCCACTCCCCGGCAGGAGTGCTGGGCAGACAGAGCAGATCGGGGCACGGGGGCACCCATTTTTACGGGGCACCCCAATAGGCCTGGGTCCCTGGGTCTGGGCCCTGTTGGCCCAGTGGCTAATCCACCACCGGGTCGCAGAATACTCAGGTAAGCTAGGAACCCTGTTTGGACGCAGATAACTCTGCCAGCCTAGCAGAGTGATAGACACCCCCAACTGACAAGTCCAGACCAGTCCTTAGACATAGAGGCAAAACTGCTGTAATAGGCAGGCAAACGTGGCACTATTTCATACTGTTCTCAACTGCATGAAATTACAAATGGACCTGGTCTGGCTCACCCTCCCACCAGGATAAACCAGGAGTAATTCCACTGAAGGCCATGGAGCTATATTGGTGTGATGCTGGTGTAGGTGATGCCAGAATCAAATCCCTACTCTTCTGCAGAATTTGGGAAACATTTTGGCATCTGGATCAAGGAAGAAGCCTTGTTTTTGAAAATATTCCTTCCACCCCCCCCCCCGCCCACCCCCGCCCTATTTTGTGAATGGAGATTATTAAAGTTGCATTCATTGAACTGGGAGTGGTGAAAAATTAAACAAACCAATAACCCAATGGAGGCACTGGGAGCAAAACATCGGTGGTATATCTCGAAAACTTACCTCATCTAAATGATCCACTGGTGCCTTCTGGCATTAAACTCTATGAGTCTATGATCCGAGCCTGGAGATTTGTCAGCGTTATGGACGCTCACTGTGGCATTGTCTGACTAACCTGGCTCAGCGGGAGATCTAATCCTTCCTCTCTCTCAGGAGTAGTAGGAAGTGGTAAAGCAATCCAACTCAAAAAAGAGATGTTTGTCTCCTCAAACCTCGTATTCTGGGGACAAAATCAGATAAAGGGCTCCCTGCACATGCTACAGGTCTTAGAAGATTCCTATGACCTCTGTGGTATCTCTGACTCAAGAGAGGAATATGTCTTGTCATATGTCTGCCTCCAGTTGTTACTCCAGCTGAAAGTGTGATCGCTAGTGGTTAGAGAGGGGACTGGACTTCAGGACTCCTGGTTCCTGTTCACTGCCTGAAAATCTAGGCAAGTCTCTTAACCTCAGGGGCCCACAATTTCCCTATCCGTAAAATAAGGTTAATAATCAGGGAATTATAGGGCTGGAAGGGACCTCAAGAGGTCCTCTAGTCCAGCCCCTCACGCTGAGGGAGGATTAAGTATAATATTTACTTCCTTCTAGGATTTTGCGAGGCCTACTTAACATTTCTAAAGTGCTGTGAGAGCCTTAAGTGAGAGCTGCTACTGTATCCGAGTGCAGAGCATTAGCAGAATTGTGTTTCTTGCCTTAACACACTGATTCTAGTATTACTGTGCTGCCTGCAATATCCGAGGAGTCTTTTCACGCTTGGACCCTGGACAGACTCCACTCTGTCCCTCAATATGTCCGAGAGCAGCACGTTCCCTTTCAGAATTATATGAACCTGCCTGTGGGCTGATCCAACCATCACTGAAGTAAATGAAAAACTTCCCTTGACTTCCATGCTACTTGGATCAGGCCCTTGGTCTGGCTAATGCTGGCTGCAGCTTTCCCTTGGGTTTCTAATGACTCTTTTCTGAAGTGTACTTTAAAAAAGCAATTATCGCCTTGCCATTAAGGCTCTCCCCTCTGCATGGCCGGATCACTTGATAGGAGTCTCTGAAAATAACCTTCAAACAATAGATCCCCGTCTTGTTTACTGAACATTTCTGAACTCGACAGTAATGCATCCAGATGTCATCTGTGCATACTGTGGGCCTAACTATTTCTGGAAAGACACCCAGGGCAAGTTGGATATTGTCAGATGTTGTTGTAGATGGAGTGTGACAAGATTCTGTCTCCTTGATAAAAGCTGTGGAGCAGAGAAGGAAGTCGGAGCTTGTCACAAGGAGGAAGAGCCCTTTACGCAATCCTGTGCTGACCAAATGTGTCACCATATCATTCCAGCTTAGAAGCTGTCTGTACATCTCTAGTCTGATTGTAGGACTGTACACAAGGGCTCCACTCTTCATCTTGGAATCAATCAGCATGTTACCAAGCAAACAAAGGTGTTGATCCTGCTGGAAAGGGTTTGGCAGGTTCTGCTGACACTCTGTCACAGGGGACTCTTTACCCAGCTGCGTATCAGGAATGTGGGGGTGGCACTGAAGAGAGAGCAGCCCAGGAGCTAAACAGCCCTCAGGGAGGAACCATGGGAACAGGCAGGGCTTGGGGCAGGGCGGGGTGGGGGGGAAATTAGGCTACTTCTGTGTTGTTTCATTTCGAAACGAAACCAAACCCAAGGACGGGGATAAGTTCTCAACCCCCCCCCCCCGCCCCCACAATTTGCGTGATCTGATTGGAGTTGGGTGGGGGAAAACCACCTATTCATACACACAGAACAGGATAGAGAAAAAACCCAGAAAACCATTCAAAATAAAAACTCTGAAAAGCAAGAGACAACGGCATCGGATCCACGAGAGTAAATAAACAGCTTCCCCCTCAGCCTGAGTCATCCTTCTTCTATCTTCATGGTATTCACTCTTTACAGTGAGCATGATTCGATGCCCCTTTGAGAGGAACTGCAGGCAAGAAAACCCACGTAACATGCTGAGAAATGGAGGAAGGAGAAGTATGCGATACCATGACCCTAACCAGGCAAAAGTCCCCCAGGAGTGCAGGGGCAGGGCTGCCAATTACACAGAGCTTTACACCAACTCAAGTAAGAAAATAGTATGCACGAAAATGTAGGGAGGGTGGGGAAGCAAAATCCAACTGACTTTTACTCCCAAGCACAAAAATCCCAGCCCGAACACAAAGCTTACTAAAAGCCACAAAGCCTAGAAACTGTGGGGTACTGAAACCTGTGTCATAATTGCAGGCTGTCACTTTCATTTGTAAGGGGCTTTCTGGTCCTGCATGCATGCTAGGAGGCTCTGTAGAGAAGCCTGAGATCGGAATCTGTCTGGAGACAGCTGGCCTAGAGTAAGATTGAGTGAGTTGTACACTCGCTGTATTAGGGAGCAGTCTGTTTTGTCTCTCTCTGGTTTTAGGTTTGTGTGTTATTGTTCTGAATTTTAAGGAATAACGTAGCATTAGGTTGCAGCCTTCTAGGAAAAGTATTTGTTTTTATCTAACTTCTGTGTTTGTATGCCATGAACATAAAGAAATCAAGCAACATTTACCTGAACTGGTTTTGTCTACCTCTTCCTGGAATCCACCTTCTCAGTACTGAAGCTCTAAGTAAGAATACACTCATAACAAGGAGCCACAGCTCCAAAAAGACCACAGTAAAGTCCAAATGAGGAACAATCAATGTAGCAGGAAGAGAGATGAGAACACTGACCCTGCCAAACAAGGCAGCAGCTCAGCAATAGGCAAAGTGCTGTCAGGCATCACTTTCAGTTTGGTGGATCTTGCAGGGCTGTGTGGATTAGCCTATGTGATCTCTAGATGGTCCCTTCTCCAGCACGTGGCCCTAATCACATGTTGTCTTCTTCTGGAGCCTGCCCACGTGATTCTGACAATATACAGCTCTTGCACGCCACTGGACTCTCTCTTTAGCAGTGCATGTCATCCCGCCCCTGGTCATCACCTTGATAACTGTGTGGTCTGCTAGAAATGTTTAACCTTCCTAATGACCAGGAGGAGAAGCTAGTGGGCCTGAAACCAGTATTGGCATGTCATTTTCTCAGGAAACCTTTCAGAGAGCAAGGGGCGGAAAAGAATGTTTTTTGGGGGGCGGGGGGGTCCTGATGTCTCTCAGTCATCTCGGGCAATCTGATCACTTCTGTGCTATTGCAATGATTCCATTGCTTTAGAGGTTCCTGTGGCCCGCTTGTAAGTTCCTTATCTTCAGAACTTGTACAGCACAGGCTCTGCAAGACAGGTTTCCCTGCCCTGCCCAATGTACCTCAGCCCTGGTCTACACTACGAGTTTAGGTCGGATTTAGCAGCGTAGTGTAGACCTACCCTCAGTCTCAGTCTGGAGAGACCACCCCATACAGTGTGGACGAGAGTTTGGTCTACACGAATCACTGAATCCCAGGTCTCTCTGCTGAAATGTATTGCTTTAATACATTTCCCCCCCTCAGTCAGAGGGTAAAGACATACCACACTTATCTGCCAGGAGGGAAAAGCAATAAACAAGGAAACAGAACAAAATGTGAGCAAAATACATGCCACATGCGTACTCATCTCACGACACACACACACACCCTGTCACCCACCCTTTCTTAAAGATTTAAGAAGTTGCATCTTTAAAAGCCAAATCTCCCAGGACGCCAGCCACCTACATGCCGCTATTGACTGTATCATTATCTGTGACACTGTTATGAGGGTATGGCACAATGTAGCAAGTCATAGCTATTTATCAATATGACATTGTTGCCTGTCAGCAATTTATAGCCAAATGCGAAGACCAGGGGTTTGAGTCTGTGCTCAGTTATGTAGGAATGACTTCGATTAACCTGAAGTCAGCAGCAAAACTGCCTCATGGAGGCAGGATGGGACCATAAGTATTTAGGGTCAAATTTTCAAAAGTGCCCAAGGGTCAGATATAGAAAGGCATTTAGCTGCCCGGTGGAACTTACAAAGAATCTAAGCAGGTTAGGTATAGATGCTTTTGTGCATCCTGCTCGGTGCCTCTCTACATCTTTAGGCACACAGACACCTTTGAAAATCTGGCCCAGGTCCTTTAGGAGCCTAAGTCGCACTGAAAATCAGAGTCACTTACGCACTTTGGAAAAAGTTACTCTGTCTGTAAACTTCTGAGGGTAGAGACCTTGGGCTAGATTCTGGTCTCAGAACCACTGGAGTTTTGGGTGGAGGGTTGCAACTGATTAACAGAATTGGACCCAATGACAGGAATGATTCAGAATGCTTAATTTAAATGCCAACGTGAACCAAAATGAAGCCTAGTTAATAATCACAGCAGCTGTTAACTTTTGGACATGAGTAGGCAACACACTAAGGAACTAATTTTATTTATACTCTGAATTCATGGCTGAGAAAACACAAAGAGACAAGTGTATTGTTGCTGTTTCCCCCTTTTTTCCCTCATGCCCCCCAAATCAGCAAAGATATAAAGTGATTGCTTTGTGAAAGTGATCAATCTATATCCCACCTACCAGTCCTCATCCTCAAAGGAAACCTGCACAACACTTTCAAAAGATGAGCCTGGCAGCTAGGGTGAGCAGAGGTCCCGATTTTATAGGGATAGCCCAGATATTTGGGGCTTTTTCTTATATAGGTGCCTATTATTCCCTGCCCCCATCCCGATTTTTCACACTTTCTATCTGGTCACCCTACTGGCAGTTTAAATGCATAACTTTTCTAGACACTGAAAAATCCTGATTTTAATAGAGACACTGGATTCATGCCTCATTACAACAATCTGTAACCCTCTAACCCCCTTTTTATCCTATGACTACAGGGGAGTTAATGGGTCACTTAACCTTCAGTGGTCCCTTGGAATATGTGTTAAGGACTTATGCTAAACTATCTGTTTCACCCCTGAGTACATTTCCCAAGCCTGTAGAAGAGCTCTGTGTAGCTCAAAAGCATGTCTGGGTTACCAACAGAAGTTGGTCCAATAAAAGATAATACCTCACCCACCTGGTCTGTCTTGTTATTGTTAGTCAAACATGCTTAGAAAAGACGGATACTGGAGCCATCACCTTTCTTGCATCCAGCTCTGTATTTCTCTGTCATATTAAACTTATGTCCTTTGATTGCAGTTCTCTGACCTGTTTCTCCACTTGGGAGCAGTGAAGTTTGTTTATCTTAATATCTTGGGTTTGGGACAATCTATAGAAACCCATGTGAATGCACCTGAGAGTTTCCCCAGGCATCCAGAGATGGAGCTCTACCTGGGGACAAATGCTTTGCCTGAGTGGGTGGTTCCTACTGGAGTGCCCTGGCAGATCGCTGTCCGGCGAGTGAGAAAAATTCAACTTCAGATCCACTCTGACTCCTGCAGCTGTCACTAAAGAGTATGAGAGAGGGAGAGCTAGCCCCAGAGTAGCTAATAATGGGACCTGTGTACTTATATAGCGGGTTTCCCTCCTGCCACCCAGAGAGCCGATTTAATGACCCTGCATTTTACAAAAACAACAAAAACCATGTTGAGCTTCCCGATTTTTTAATTCATTCCGCTCTCGGGGGTGGGATGGGGGAGGATTCATCAGTTTCCTTGACACGGGCTGAGCAGGCATAGTGTACAATCCTTTCTCCCTTGTCCCTATTCAATCCATTCAACATCAGGGGACTCCCCTCACCAACCTCCTTGCTGTTCACAACTGTATTGCAACAAGGCTAGAGTCTCCCCACTACCATCCCTGCATGTACTCCGTCAAGCCTTGTGGATTAGGGGTCAAATCTAAAGGAGTCCACGGTAGCAGCATCACTCCCTCCGCTGGCATTAGAGCTGTTTAAAAGAGGAGGGAGCAAAAACAGGTTTGGATGGAGGAAGAGGTGTGGGGGGAGTGCTCGGGGGTGGGGTGGGGGCCAGAGAATGAGAAGTAGTGTGGAAAGAAAATACTGTAAGGGCAAATGACCACGGAGAAGGATGAGGTGTGGATAGGGGTGGAGAGAGAAGGGCACCCAAAGGGAGCAGATGATTTGGTTGCAAATCAAAGAGCCTTTGCAATCCCCCCCCCCCCCCCAACTCTTACCTTTCAACATTGGAATTGTGCCTTGATCTCTTTCAGGCGAGGACCTCCCTTCGCAAAGCCTCCAGCTTGGAGAGCATCAATGCAACCACCAAATAACTAGAAAACAAAACAACCTAACTGCACGCGAGTCGTCCCGAAGACGGTGGTTTTAATTGGGGGGAGGGGGGGCACGCTCGCTCGCTCGCTCCCCGCCCAGGCGCTGCTACCAGCGGCAGGTCCCGCCAATCAGACCAAGGCCATGGTGGCTACGGAGCATGGCGCCCTCCTCTACTCCCGGCGAAGTTCCGAGGGGAGCGCGCCGGGGGCTGCGTGAAAAGAAACGCGTGTAAACAAAACAAAACCAACCCGCCCTGGACGAGCAGCCGCGGAGGCGCTGCCGCGGCTGCTGCTCCCCGTGGTGCTGAGGAGGAGGAGGAGGGAGGGAGGAGGATGCTCCCCGTGGTGCTGATGCTGGAGGACGTTCGCTGCCGCCTGAGCGCTAGTCCCGGGCATGGAGAGCGGAGCTGCAGGCGCGCGCGGCCCCTGGCTGGCGCGCGCCAGCCCAGTCCCCGGGGCTGGGGGGAGACACAAGGCGCACGCGCTGGGGGGCTGCAAGCGCGGGGGAGCTGGAGTAAGCCCGGTCTGCTCCGGCGCCCCTCCCCCCTGCCACCTGTGCAAAGGGAGCAGCAGGATCCCCTGGCTCCAAGGACGGTGCTGGCTTGTGCTAAGTGCAAGGGGGCGAGCTGGGGGTGGGGGAGGGCGCTAGGGAAATTGGCCCTCCCCCAAAGACCCTAAGTAGTTGCCCTGCCCCTGGGGCGCTGTCTCCCCAGCCCTCCCTGCTGGCCACAGCGTGCTAAATAACAGGCTGGCACTGCTCTGCCCTGCAACAGACCTGCCTGGCTCTGAAGCACCTTGGGGTGGTTTCTCCTCTTCACTCTGCAGTTTGGAGAGCTTCTCTTCCCGTGGCTTTTCTCCTCCCCCCCCACCCTCTGACACAGCTACCCCTACACCTTTGGGAGGCTTGAACTCCCATGCCACTGCAGCTTTGAGAGCTGCCCCTCCTTAGGGAATTCACAAGGCACTGGGTAGTTTTGCCCCACATCACATGGCCCTGACGAAGTGGAGGGGCCTGGGCTCTGGTGTTAGCTCCCACTGCCACTAGAGTGCCTGATCTGCCTTTGCCCAAGGTGCACTTCCCCTGTAATTCTGCTCTCAAAAGTGACTGTGAAAAACAGCCTCTTCATATTTAACAGACCCCCTCCCTGTGTGAATTCACTCCAAGGGGCCATTGGAGTTACTCTGGCTTCACAGCAGTGTAGCTGAGGCATTGTCTACACACAAAAGTGGTACCACTTCAACTAAACCAGTATGTATACTGGTATAGCTAGCCCCATATGGGAAAGGGAATAAGCTATAAGGCATCATTTTGCCAATATAACTGCATCCACATGAGGGGTTGTACTGGTATAATTATTTCAGGAAGAAAATTACACTGCTAACGGTACAAAATTTTGTGCAGATCAGGCTTAAGAGTAGAATTTGGCCTCTGTCAATTTGGTGACTAAACTTCGTTTGTGCTTAGGGCTCTTATTAGCCTTGCCCAGCCAGCACAGCTAGGGGAAAAGGAACTAGATTCCATTCCTTCTTGTGCATCAGCAGAATCACTGACTAATTACAGGGCCCATTCACTTACTCCTTTACAAATCCAGTGAAGTCAACAAGGGCAGAATTTGAAGATGCCTGTGTCACCGAAGGCACAATTTGGTCTGCGGCTCCTTCATTACTGAAAATGTGAAAGGAGGGATCCCGCTTGAATCTCATCTCCCTGACTGAGTTTGCAGGGCTGGCAGTTAGGAAAATCAACATTTTTCACTTAAAAACCAAGATCTTTTTTTTTATCATGGAACTCCACAATGCCCTTTAGACAGTGGGTGTTTCACATTTTAAATTGCTACCTCAAATGCAGTTTATCATGAACTGTGTTTTTGGAAATGGTTCAGTGAAATTTATTTCCCTACCACAAAACTTGAGTTTCTTCCCTTTCCTCACATGATGAGAATTTCCTGCTATACTCGCTCAATCTGTGCTACAACCTGTGCTCTTTAAAACACACATTCCTAGTGCTCAGCTGCCAGTTAAGAGGGGGAACAATGTTCTTCCTTTGAATTTCAAGTGCAAGACTAGTCCTAGGTTTCCAGCTCCACATGCAATTAAACCACACTTGCCCCCTGCCCCACTCTTCCTGCAATTAACTCCCCCATCTCTGTTCCAGTGACCTCCCTCTCTATCCACCTGCAATCTGTGGTTACATCCATCCTCTGCAGTTCTCTGGTGCTCAGTGTTTGGATCACGATGGGATAAGAACTAAGCACATAATATGCAACATTAGCAATGATGACTCACAAAGTTTGATTAGTGTAAAGATTGTTGTGGCATCTGAAAGCTCTCATTCTAAAGAAATGTAATCGAGCATAGCAGAATCCAGGCAAAAACTTAAAATTTCAAGTTGCTATTCTTTAGTATTTCTATTAGAAGTATGTTCAGAGATCCTAATCACGACTGGGGCCCCACTGTGCCAGGTGTACACATCCTTGTGCCCCCCGAAAGATTGCAATATAGGAGCACCGTCTACAGCAGTTTTCCCAAAGTACTCCAGTAGGCCTCAGTGAGTCTGACCCTCTTTCTGTGAGGTGCACAGTGCCTTTAACTCCCACTGGGAATTGCGGTTGCTCGGCATTACTTAGGAGGCACTGACAACCTTGCCTAATCATAACCTTTGTCATAAAAACTAATTGCTAAGTCACCTTGATGACTTGAAAATCATCCAAGTGCTTGAGTTGGAAGGCGCCCTACTGAAGGCCAGTGGCATTCTCCAGGATTGTTTCAATTATCCTTGAAAAATGAGTGGGTTTGGACTTGAGAATGTTCACTGATGACAGTTCTTGACTTTTCCTTAGCAAGCTTGAATTTCCATTGCCTGGACCATTCTTACAGCTGCAAAGTTATTCCTCATATTTAAGTAATTTTTTCCCCTTCTGGAGTTTTAAGCCCATTACTTCTTGTTCTGTCCTCGTTGACTATTGAGAATAATTGGCCCCATCCTCTTTACAGCACATCTGCTCTTTAAAGATGGTATTGCTTACAGCTCACTTTTTAATCTGCAGAGAGGGGAACAGTTGCATTTAATTAATTACTCCCTAAATAAACTAATTACTGCCAGTAATTTCAGCACACTTTGCACACAGTTCAAACACCTGTGCAAAGATTTGAAGTATAGACCATCTTGTCTATTGACAAGAAGTGAAAGAACCAAGCAGGAAATAGCCAATTTATATAGGAAAAGTCCATATGAGATTTGTTTTATTGATGTTATTGGCTAATATTGAAGTTACTACACCATGGTTACTTTTCAATTTCATTTGACGTTTGCTTGGACTCAGGCTAATGTGTGTAATGAATACTGAAACATCGTGCCAAGAAAATTTGATCTTGACTCTGTTTTACTTGGGTGGGTCAAATGTAATTGCTGAGTCATTTATCATTGCAGCGTGGTTCGGATATGGGAAAAGTTCTCTGTTTGGGCCATTCATTTTGGTTTAGAGGATTGTATTCTAGTGTAAAAACCAAACAGCTTCTTTGCTTCCCAAACTTCTGCTTTAATGTACGTATAAAAGTAGTTCTCCAGTGAGTTGAGGACAGGACTGGTAGCAAGGGCCACCTGGGTTATAGCACTGGTTTGGATAGGGATTGCTCGGGTAGTTTTGAGCAAGCACCATATCTCTATGTCTCCATTTGTAACACTGGGCTATTAATACTCACCCCATTGTATAGGGGTGTTGTGAGGATCAGTTAACCAGTTTATGAAAAGTGCTAGAATTATTTGAACTGTGGCAGCGTCCAGGAGCCTCAGTCATGGACCAGAACCCCATTGTGCCAGGCGCTGTACAAACACAGAAGAAAAAGACAGTCCCTGCCCCAAAGATCATACAGTCTAAATATCTGAAGACTAAAAGTGCTAAAATATCTCAGGGCTGTTTAACCAACGCCTGGTAAATCACACATTGGCAGTCTAGATATCGTTTGATCTCTCAGAAGGCTATCCATTCAAAAGCAGCTGGCTGGCTTCCACATTTGAAAAGTTTCTGGTGTCCCCCAAGACCAGGAGATAAACAGAGTGGGAATTAGGCAAGAGCTCAGTTTTGCATTACTGTACAGGAGGTTTCAGATTATATAAGATGGATACTAATCTGTTTCCCTCTAACCAGCAGTAACAGATTATTTACCATCTAGCTCCATTGGTACATTCACACATTCAAGCACCATCCCTGCAGCCACAAGTTCTGGGTTTATCAGATGCATTGCACAACACAGCACCAAGCTGTTACAGCCCTGTCTGAGTCCCCACTAGGGCAGAGTCACCAGTCTGTTGCAATAGGTCCCAGCCTTTGGAGCCCACGTGCTTCCAAGCCAGCTAAATCTGGGCAGAGTCCAGACACCATATTAGAGATATCACACAGGAAGTCTGTGGCAGACAACGGAATTGAACCTAGTCTCAAGTTTCAGGCTTGCACCATAACCACTGGATCAACCTTTCTCCAGAAAACATATCACAGTGTGCTCCAGTTAGGGAAACTCAGATTCATCCAACTGCCATGACCCAGTGTCCCATGGATTGCTCTGAGTTCATCTGAGATCCACAGTTGGTAGGAATGTGGAAGAACCCAAGTCTGAATGCTGCCATCTGCAGTGGAAATACTGAAGCACTTCAGAGTTTTCATATTTATTTTCAATACTCTTCAGACCTCACTTCCATAGTAACTTGGTGGATGATAATTATGCCACTTCTGTATTCAAGCATCTTTCAGCAACACCAGTTGTTCACTGGACACAGCTCAAATCAAACAGATGGCCTATTTGGGATAGAGCAAAACACAAGTGGAGCCGAAATAGAGCTAATTTTGAGCGGTGGGCTCCCAATACTGGGACATGTTCACAGAGTCTTCTGCTTTGCCTGCTGCAACAGTGACTCAGATTTGGTTTGTAGAACTCCAACGTGAAAAAACAGAATCAGCTTTTTGTAAACAGTCCATATATATATAATACACATGCATGTACACACAGACACATATATGTGCATAGATATAGGTTACGTGATGACTATTATTACAGTACAATATGCACCCCTGTCTGTATAAGCATCAAGTGGATTTTGACTTAGAGGCCAGGTATGTTAATTAAAGATGGATTTTCATAAGGAATCAGTATCTGTAAAATATCCATTCATTATGAGCTTGGCGTTATCATGATAAATTTGCATTGAAAAACCAAGGCATTATATAGGTACCCCAAATAGAACTAACATTTTAAATCCCGGGCTCTGATTTTAAAAAGACAAAACATTTTGGTACGTAAAAAATCTGCACAGGTTTACCTTCATGTAAATGGACCTGAATGCTGAAGCCCAAGGCACAATTGAATCAGAGAGTGTTTTGACTTAGTATGAACTACATAAAACCTGATTAAGGTCCTCAGGATCCAGCCCATTATAAATAACCATGTTAAAATCAATGTGGGGACTAGCATAGACCAACTATATGCAGAAAGTTCAATATGAAGACTGCTCCTCCACCCTTAAGATCTGTGACAGTACATTAGCTGGTGCATCATCTCTGCACAAGATGAAATTAGCACAAGGCCTGTGTACCACTTGCATCCCACTTAAACCCTCAAAATAGGGTTTGTAGACTTAAAAGAGGTACAGACATTTTGCTCGTTCTCAGCATGGTGGCAAATTTCATCCACAGGGAGCAAATTCTGTTCTGTGATACATGCTTGCATCTCTTTTTGAGTCACAGGGAGTTTTATCTAATGTACCTCTCTACAATTTTATATCACGCTCATCACCATGGTTTCTGTGTGAATTGTGTGTGCACTTCTGAAGGCAGAATTTGGCCTCAGACCTTCTGTAATAACAGGGATTGACTGGATGAGTTAGGGAGAGTAGCTGACACAGATTTCTGGTTTCTTTCTCAGATGAGATCAGTGCTTCAATCTTACTTTAATGTAATCTCTCCTTTATTTTTCAGCTCTTTATCCAGACTGGCTAAGAAAGGCAGGATTGCCTGGTGTGTAAAGCAAGTCATTGAATCTCTTCATACCACACTTTGCCCACCTGTAAAGTGGGGATAATTCTACTTTACATCTGTTTTAAAAATGAATATCTATTAAACGGGTTGTGACCTCGGGCTGACAGACACTACAGAAACATCATCATCATCAATTAATATTGTCCTAGTATTTCAAGTAATTGAAGTAGGAAGACAATCGCCTACTTGGAAGATGATAGAGATAGGGTAGGCAAGACAGTGTCCATCTGGCAAATAAAATAAATAAATAAATAAATAAAAAGACTACTCAATGCAGAAGAAATTCACAGTTAAAAGAATGACTTCTGTTATTTTACTCAATGCAGAAGAAATTCAGAGTTAAAAGAATGACTTCAGTTATTTTACAAACCTGGCTGCTAGACTTCTCAGCCACAGGGTGCGCCATGTAATAGCAGAAATAGCAATAAAGGAGATATTGCCAACCCCAAACATTAAATAATCTTGAGGTTGGCTTAAAATCATGACATTATTAAAAAGGATAAATTTGGGGCTTATTTTATTTGTTTTCTGTTTTCTGAATTTCTAGGGTGCACCTGGGACATGTTTTCAGGCTTTTCTCTGCAATCATGAGGGCTAGAAGTTGACTTTTTAAAAAAGATCAAAGCTGAGAGTCTCACCTAATCACCTGACTCCAGGAGCTGGGGCTTTGAGAAAAACATCAAATATCACTAGACTCATGATATAATCATGAGAGTTGGCAACACTGCAATCATGCTGCTTTATTTTTTAAAAGCTAGAAAACACATCAACAGCTTTAAAGTTCAATCCATATCTGAGCCTTTCACTAAATGTATGGGGTAAAATTCTTGACTATTGTGGTCAATGCGAATTTTGCCACTGATTTCAATGGGGCGAGGGTTTTACCCATGAGCTCTAAGATGAACCAGGAAAAATAGTGGTATGGAAGTAAAACACATTTTCATCAGCCCCCTTCCATGCATTTCTATGTCAAAAGTCGAGCCCTTCAAAAGCAGAAATCAGTTCTGCTCATTTCCATGGTAACTCAGATTATGAAAAGACTGTGTTTATTCAGCATCTTTTGACTACAGTTAGTCAAGTGGACAACACTCAAATCTTGCTGGCCTCACTGCTAAAAAAGAAACATTTCTAGGGAGAAAACTAATAAAGAAAAAGAACTTTTCTCTTGAAACAGTACCAAAGTCCACAGGTTCTTCTAGGCCTTTCTGACAGGAATGAACAGCCACTGTTACGGCATGGGATTTCATTTTTTATGCGTGGTAAAATTTGCTCCTGTGCAGAGGATCCAGAACAAGGCTTGTGCACCAGTTAAGCCTGCCAAATAGCTGTGTTTACACTAGGAGATTTTGCTGGCACAACTATGTCAATCAGGAATGACACCCCTTCATCTCTCACCAATATAGCTATGCCAGCAGAAGTCTGTAGTCCTAGGCTTGTGGCCCAACCACTGCACCATCCTGTCTCTTGGGCTAAAGCTAATTAGCAGTATCTCTAAAAAAGTCTCACTATAGGCATTAAAAAATTTAGAAACTATTTTTCTAGTGCCCAGTAAGTCCTGCTTAACATCAAAGGAATCTGACAAATTATATGCAGTGATGAGCTGCCAGAAGCTGAAAAACCGGTTCCTTCAGCTGCTCCGGGTCTTTGGCGGCACTGAAGGACCTGCTGCCGAAGTGCCGCTGAAGGCCCGGAGCAAGTGAAAGACCTGCCGCCTGCCGAAGGCCCGGAGTGCTGCCAGGTGAGTAAAAATTCTCAGGGGAGCTTCCCCAGCCGAGAGTTCAGGCAGGACAGAAAGGACAGTCCAGCGGGCCACAGTTTGCCCACCCCTTTAACAACTGGTTCTAAACCGGCTTCAAAATTTAACAACCGGTTCGCGTGAACTGGTGCGAACCGGCTCCAGCTCACCACTGGTTATATGGTTTCAAAATCTTATAATCCTCATCCTGGCAGTGCAAGTGTCCCACTCTGTAATGGAGCTCTCGGTCCACAGGTAACACCAGCCTCAAACATTACACGGTGGGTAGCTAGTTCTTTAAAGTAGCATCATGTCTTTAAAAGCCTCCCTGTCATTCTGAGAGCTTGGCACACCATGTTGGACAGCACTAATCTCCTTGTGCTTCTGCCAGGAACACGACAGGTCTAACTAACCATAACGTGAGCTCACACACCCGCCACATTGACTGAAAATGTTGACAAAAAGGAAGGTATTCCCAATGGGGCCTGGGTGGCAAAGAGAGTTTGATGGTTCTGAGCACAAAAATCATCACATAATTTTGCACGATCCATCACAAATGGCCATCTCTGCTCAAGCGAGAACCAGGACTGGGATATCAGTGGCGCTGCAGGTACATAGGAAGAGCTGGGTGGGTTAATTTTTCTTCCATTGAAATCAATGCAAGTTTTGTCACCGACTGTAATGGGAGCAGGACTTAGCCCTGGAATTGCAGGGACATCACTGGACAGCTTCAAAGTGGATTTGCAGACCTTCCTGGGGCAAGCTTTGGAAATGGAGTCCACTCCTCCCTATGCACCTCCTCATGGCCAGGCGTGGCCCTTGCTGGGCTAGTGCTCCCTGTCAATGGTTGCTCCAGGGTTGTGAGCATGTAACTCGGCCCGCTGGCCAGGTCACAGACTTTAGTCCACCCATCCTCGGGTCACAACATCCAAACAAAAGATCAAAATTGTCTTTAACAGAAACAAAAAGCTCCCACTTTTCTGAGACTCTTCTTCTGCTGGTCCTTGGTTCTTCAGGGTCCCTTCCCATGCCTTCCTACCTGGAGAGCTTTGCTCCCTGCTCACTCAGGGCCCTGCAGGAACCTCCCAGCTCCCTGCAGTCTCTTTCCCCAGCTAAGCCCTCTCAGCCCCCTGGATCCTTTTATACAGGATTCCTCTCAAGTGGGGCTCATTCCGTAACCAGGGCTGGCTTAGCCTCAGGATCTCCAGCCCACCGGGCAACCCACCCAGTGACACACAGCATTTGCCTGTGTTGTGCAGTCTGTGCTAGTGATCCCTCATGCTCTTCAGCAGTATATTCCCTTCCAAAATAATAACACTAAAAAAGGGTAGAAAAATCAGGCATTTCCCCACAGCCAGATTGATGAGAAATAATGACTCATTACTGCACCGTGCTTTGGTTTTCAGCCTGGAAGGATTAGATTTATATCACTATAGGTAGTAAACGCCAATTCCACAGTACACACACAAACCAACGAAAAGATATTTCCACTGACGATCATCAACATTTGCAGGTAGACACAGGAAGGAAAATGTCGCTTGAGAACTTGTTAATTTGATGTAAGGATATTTACGTTGCATATTTTGTCATGGGGGGGGGTGGCAGTGGCCAAGAATGTAGGCTTTTGCTTCCCCCTCTCTTCTGCGCCATCACTGCCATCCGTTGAGCCTGCCCCATTGGAGTATTTTAAGAGCAGGGGAGGCAAACAGCTGACAGCGATGGCCAAGGTATACATGGTCCTGCCTCAGCACAGGGGGCTGGACTAGATAAGCTTTCGAGGTCCCTTCCAGTCTTTAATTCCTGTGATTCTACGATAGAACAGCATGGTGCATGGCATCCCTGATCCGAAACAACCTATAAGGAAAGATGAGAACACACTGGCTGCTGTCTATGCAAGAAGACAATAGTCTTAGAAATTCAAAGGTGCCGCGTATGGAAGAGAAGGGCATAATTTCAAAGCTGCACATGCTACACCTTGTCCCCCTCCCTAACCTTCCCTTCGCATAATCCTTCAGCTGCTCTGTTTGTTTATTTTAAAGATAACAGAGGAAGGGTAGCCTAGGAGCTGGAGTGGGGAAAATTGCTGAATATTTTGCTAACTCATTTTGCATGGTCTTCATATCTACAGAATTTCAAGTGATGAACACTGAAGCATGTGCAAAAAGGTGCAGACTATATGGGGCTGAAGGTTTTAGCTGTGCCATACATTTAAGTAGATAGCGTTGTCATTACTCTTTCATGGAAAGGAAGGGAAGCCAACACACAAAGGTCAGTGGGCTCCATTGCGTTACACATGGGATGGGAATCAGGAGACGCTGGTTCTTGTCCTAGTTCTTACACAGGCTCGCTGTGTAACCTGGGGTAAGTGATTTAGGGTCTGAACCAACCCGCACTGAAATCAATACAAAGGTCTGCTTAGGCCCTGCTATCCTGCTGATGAAATTCACTCCTATGCAGGGGGCCAGCCCAAAGCCTGGGAACTACTCAAGGCCCACATAAGCTCTCAACGTGGGATTTAAGTAGCAGCATGGACCTTCCTCTGGCCTCCTACAGTGGGCCATATTTCACATCCTGATGCCTTAAGTTTCTATCAAGTTGCCACAATATTTACCCAACTCCCAGTGGGGTTCAGGGGCTAATTCATGAAAGTTTGTATGGTACCCGCAGACTCTGGGATGGAGGATGATACAGAAAGACAAAGGACAATGTTATTAAATTACTGAAAGGCAAAAATTGGACTTGGTGTGTTTATAGCAGACCTCTCCTCTCAGAGAGTTCGGCATTCTTCACCTGGCCTACGTAATGAGGCATGGCAAGCTCACAGGCAGAGAGACCGGAGAGCAAACAAGTGGATGAGGGAAAGTCCCAAGAAGAAGGGCATCAGGAAGGCTGTGAGGAAGCTGACGTGGCAACAGGCTGGCCATGTCACAGCGAGAGCAGATGAAGGATGGGAGGTGAAAAGCTACTGCATGTTACAATGGAAACCAAGCGGCATTGCAGGGATGGCATCCACAATGGAGAGACAAATGGAATCATGTTCAGGCCAGGGATTGTAGCCCCAGAGTGAGACCTTCATTTTTCTGTAGCAGAATGAGCCTGCAGTGAGGAATTAATCCTGAATGCACCATCCGCTGGGGACATCATGTTAAGCTGCCTTCCAACTAGTGTAGATGTTGTTAGTTATTGAAAAGCAACTTCACAGAATATCAGGATTGGAAGGGACCTCAGGAGGTCATCTAGTCCAACCCCCTGCTCAAAGCAGGACTAATCCCCAACTTTTGCCCCAGATCCCTAAATGGCCCCCTCAAGGATTGAACTCACAATCCTGGGTTTAGCAGGCCAATGCTCAAACCACTGAGCTATCCCTCCCCCTCACTTCACTTTAGGATGGTTTTTTATTGGGGCTGGACTGTAATTTAGTCCCTATTGTATGTTTATATCTATTACTACCATTTTTTAAAATACAATAGTGCTTGAACTATGCAAGGTGCTTTCCATACACAGGGCATGGCACAAGGCTTGATCTTGGGGTCCAACTGAGCTCTGCTTGGTGCAGGATTGTGACGGAGAAGTACAGGGGCATAGATGGCTGTAGGCCAGCTTCTCCTATCACCAGTCATGGGCTACTCTCAACTGTAATAACAGAATGATCTACTGTCACCTTTACATGTGGCAAGATCCCTACTGGCTGAACTCCCTTCTGTGTATGGCAAAGTCAGAGGGGGGCCAAGGAGCTTCACATTAGGGCTCAGTTTTGATGGTGTTGAAATCTCACCAGCTCAGCGTGTGAGGTTTTGGCTCCAAATGGCCACCTCTTGCTGCTAACCCCAAAGTCTGATGTAATCAGGAGAGGATCGGGATGCTGGACACGCCCCTTGATCTGCAGAGCATGCCCCCGCTGGGGACCTGGTTCCCGGCCAGGCTCCACAGTGGCCTCTCTACTATCGCTTTCTTGATCGCCCCGCAGAGATCTCAGTGGGGGGACAGCACTGGCCAAGAACATGGCTCTCTATACTCGCCGCCTCCCCACTCTCTTGTGCCCCAGCACAGCACAGGATCTACCCGTCTGTCTGTCAACGAGCAGGTGGAAGCCACATGAAAATGCAGATTCTCAAGTTCTACCCTCTGAGGCACACAGGCATGACTTCCACTGAGTAACAGGCATGCCGTGCAACTGGCATGCACATGCAGCTGCATGGATTCCACTGGCTGGGATGCATGGGTGCAGCTGCAGGGGGCGAGAATCTCTTTTTGTCTCATGACTACTTCTAGGAAATGGCAGCCTACAGCTGCAATTGTTCCAATGAAGGAACCAATTTCAGTCCAATAAAAGCTCACTCAGTTCATATCGCTGTCATCTTCCAGATGCTGGTACGAGCCTGCAACAAAGCATTCAAAAGCTTTCAAGAAGCCCATCTGCATGGCTGAGGGACCCTGACACCAGCAAGCAGATAAGGGAAAACAATGCCCAGGATCATGGCAAGGCAGAGCATGGCTGCAACAAAGGAGAATCGACGGAACAAAGGGAGACGGTTAGAAATTATTGATTGCTGACTTCCCACAGGGTTCTCTGCACTTTGACAATCCGAATAACGTTTAACGCTCGCTTTTCACAGAGAGCGTTGCTGTTGTTTCCTTTTCTCAGCTGAAAGGGCCTCAAAAAGGAAAGAGCCCTAGGAACGTATTTTGAACGCCCCCCTCCTCAGCGAGGTGGAAAGCTTGCCTGGAGTGTGCTGTAGTTTGCTCTGTGAGCTGTTGCAAGGATAAGGCAGTGCCAGCTTCTACAGGGATGAATTAGCAAGGCCAGTATTGAGCCGCTTTCCCAGGCATTGTCCGAGGTTAGTTGGGATAAGTACCGTGTATAAGCCTTTTGCAAGTGACTGTTTTCTTGTCATTAGGATTCTCCATGGGAAGCTGTGTTATTTCTCTCAGCCTCTCCTGCTCTACTGGGTCCATCAGACAGAGAGAGCATGACCTGATGAACAGTGCTGCAAGTAGAAATCATTTCTTGCCGGTTACTGCACTCATGGGAGGGACATATGGAGGCTCACGTGACCTCCTCACATGACCCTCCATATGACTCCTCCCCGCCTTGACCCCAGCCCGGGGCCCCCACGCTCTCCCCACCCCCTCCAATATCCTCCTTTGTATATACAAACACAGGGGTGAAAGTAAGCCGGTCCAGTCCAGTACGACGTACCGGTAAGAGCCGGTACACAGCTAACCATACTGACAGAGGGCAGCTTCCCTGGGACCTGGCAATTTAAAAGGGCCCGAAGCTCCCAATTGCTGCCAGAGCCAGGGTAGTGGTAGAAGCAGCCGGGAGCCCCAGGACCTTTAAATCACTCCCTGGGGTAGCGGCGGTGGCCGGGAGCCCCAGGGCTCCGGCGGCAATTTAAAGGTGATTGGGTAAGGTTTTGATGCTGGGGGATATTAACCAAGACTGGGAGAACGAGAGGGACTCTCAGATCAAAGGGCGTCACAGAGATGTGGCTTCATTGTGTATGCCCCAGTGGAAGTTTGCCTGCGAACAGCAGAGACTGACGTGCTGTGTGACACTCCACAGAGCGGCCGGAACCAGTCTTCCAGTCGCTGTCTGTGCGCAGATGGGCAGAAAAAGAAACATGTGTGGGCCCCAGGAGGCCCAGTAGGTGCAGAAACACCACACACACCACACACACACACACACCCCGTGGCCCATGACAACCACCAAACCCCTCTCAACATATTTGCAACTCCACTGTTTCAGAAACATGGCAGGCCTAGAGGAGACCAAGGTAGAGAAGATGGTCTCCCCCTCAGACTCACAGGGATGTATCACTTGTCCTTTCAGTGCCCATACCAGCCTGGGTTTCTGTCTATCTGCCCTAGGTACTTATATGCCCCCTATTACTGCCGAAGCTGATTGCCTCTCGTCTTTAATGTCTTTAACCTCACAAGTAAGGCAGGGAAGGAAGGCAGTTCTATTATACCCATTTTCCAGTTGGGAATTGAGGGACAGAGGCCTGCCTTCACTGGAGTGTTAACTCAAGTCCCAGACAGGCACAAAACCCCTTAACTTTAGCATGCTGGAGGTTTTAAGTCCAGCTGGCTACGTCACTAGGAGGTAGAGCCTACAGCTGGCATCAGCCCAATTCGTCAGCTGCTCACCCGACCACTCTGCAGCCCGAGAGCTCTTTCACAGCCCGGCTGCCCTCACTTGGGCTAAGCGAACTCGAGAGGAGTTAACACTGCAGTGGAGACACAAGGAGTCATTGGCAAAGCAACAAATTGAACCCAGGTGTCCTGAATCCTAAACTAGTGCCCCAGCCACTGGGCCAGCCTTCCTTTGAGAGGAGGCTGTTCAGCCTTTCGGATGAGGAGATATGCCATCCCTTCCATGCACGCCCTCCACACCACCCTTCACCGGTAACGAGCAACGCAGCACACTCAGGATCTCAAGCCAAATGCAAAAGTTTCCCCCACGAGGCAACACAGCCTTCCTCTGCTTTTATGTATTTAAGCCAAACGTGCCTGGAGAATACTTCTGCCTCTTCCTATTATTATCAGCTATTTTAGGTGTTTGTGGAAATCTTTCTTGTTTATATAACAAAGTCACAGCCCAGTGTTTGCGATACCATATCCATGGTAACCCTCATATAGCATGCAGAGAGACGTAGCATTTCATTATGTGGATAAGACGCAGGAGGATTAGGAAGAGAAGATGGGGGGGTGGGGGAGAGAATCATCTCGAGGATGCATTGGAAAGACGCCTCGCCATTAGACTGGACTTTAAAGCAAGGCAAGAGCAGCGGTTCCTGTGACACTCTGGCCAATTGACATCCTTCATTTACCGCACTAAAGCCTCAGTGTCTTCCCGGTACCCGCACAGGAGCAGCCAGTCACCTCAAGCAATTCACGATCCCTCCAACGCCCTTTTATGCTGTCAGGGGACCATAATGTGTATGAGAATCAGGCCCTGGCCGCCAGGGTGAAAAGACAAAGGAGAAGGATAATAGACTGTACCTCTGCCAGCTCGCTCTCCCCCTCCTCTACGGCAAGAACTAAAGCAACACGACACAACTGGGACTGGCCAGTTCGATCCCATCCTGACGTCTTTACTCCGACAAAGTGCCCCTCGGAAGTCAGTGGGGAATTTTACCTGCAGGGTGGAGTGGGTTATTTTCCTGGGGACTGATTCTGACACCTGCCCCCAAATGCTGAGATTGAAAGGAGGGGGTTCAGATGCGGCTCAGGGTGAGGCAGGGTGTCAGAAGCTAGCCCTTAGTAAGCAACAAATCAAAGGAACAGCATCTGCCTCGCCAGCACAAAATCACAACGTTTATCGATTCTCGTGCTCCGGGGCTCAAACAAATCACCAGCTGAGGCAGGAAGAAATGTACCTTCTCTTTCTATGGCACCTTCCAATGACCGGAGTCCAGCATTGGCCAGCATGAGAGACAGGCTCCCAGATTAGATGGGCCGATGGTCTATTCTGCAAAAATTTGGCCCTGTCAGTCTGTCGCTTCCTTTCTCCGCTCTTCCCCTCTCCTGGTCCTTTCTTCTTACCAGTGCTCTGCCCTGCACCTTGACACACCTTCCAAAAAGCAATAGCCAGCAGAGTCAGCGGCGTGGTATGTACGCCTCTGGTCTATGATGCCAGTGTCAGTTCTCTCTGCTTATACCGGTACTGTTCTTTATTTGCCCAGCACCCTGAGAGCCAGGTGTCTGTTTGTTTGCAGCCAGTTCTCCTTGCGGCACTTGTTATTTGTTACTTTCTTAAAATAAAGTTTGCTTAGTCCAAAAGCCCCCTGTAGATCTGTAAGCTCAGTGGGGTGCCACTTGTTTACAACCAGTGATGGGTCTCAATTTCACTGCCAGGACGGGAGTGCACAGAGCCAGAGGCAGCCATTCCATTTTAACAGAGGTGTGTATAATCTACAGAAATAAAAAGAAATGATATAAAATAGTCCCCTAAAACTTTATTTTCAAGTGGCCTGTGATGAGAGACACTACTGGAAAGGCACTGTATGTCATATCAGTAAAAGTACTGCATACCACTGTCTGGAAGAAGATATGATTACACCGTGTACATTTATTATTACAGTATTTGTATCGTGATAGTACCTAGGAGCCTCAGTCATGGACCAGGACCCCACTGTGCTAGGCGCTGTACAAACACAGAACAAAAAGGCAAGTCCCTGCCCCAATGCGCTTACACGCTAAGTATAAGCCAGGAGACAGCAGGTAGATACAGACAGACGGGAGCACAAGGAAACAGTTAGGCAGTGGTCTCAGCACACCACCTGCCTCATCATTGTCAGCTTTTATATACACACAGGCAGAGGGAGACAGTGTTGTTCAGGATGGTCCACTGGGCTGGGAATCAGGAGAACAAGATTCCATTCCCAGCTGTGCCTCTGCCTTACTGTGTGACCTTGGGCAAGTCACTTTGCTTCTCTGTGCCTCGGTTTCCCCATCTATATAATGAGGACAACGATACTGATCTTCCTTTATAGAAACACTGATTTCAATGGATGGAAAAACCTGTGTGAGAACCAAGCACCATGCTGTATAAAGCCTTCATTCTCCCCAGGGACCAGCCCTACAGTGTTAGCTTCTTCTCCTACGTGTCACATCTCTGTCTCTGCCCTCTTGTAATTTGCCTTTTCCTGATGTACAGCCTGACTCAGGCTCCACATAACCTGATCAGCACCGAGGTAAATTTGATCAGGGCATTCAAGCATGGTACACAATCTTGCAGTGAATGTGAGCTGTGAATGTCAGAAGCCCTCAGGCACTGAGACCTGCTTTTTCTGTGTGTCCCATCTTTAGCAAAGCAGATGGCGAGTGTCCTTCCCCCCCCCCTTTCCAAATTTAATTTACATTTACGGTTCTGTTGCATTTCATTATAGCTGGAAGGAGCGCTGCCTAGTCCAATCCCTAATTTAGTGCATCAAGAGCGTTTAAACCTACTTACCTGTAAGTAACTCTTTGTTCCATGAAGGCAGTTTTGCCTCTTGCCGGGGGGGTACATGGAGCAACGCAGAGAAAGTGCTTTCTCAAGGTCCCGAGGACAAACGTCTTACAGAATTGATTTCATGGCTCTGGAAGTTGAATCTTGTCTCTGCGTAAGGCTGGGTTTTCATCCAGGGGTGCGGCTGGCACTACACGCTGCAGAGGCAATGGTGGAGTGGTCCTGGCATGTCTCCAGAGCTCAGAATTTAAACATACAGCGTATAGGGTGATGATTAAAGTAAGTCTCTGTGGGGCAGGGACAGGCATTTACTGCATGTTTGTACAGTGCCTAGCACAAAGGGGCTCTGACCTGTCTGAACTCTAGATACACTAAAAATAACTCCTTTTGCTGCAGGGACCCCAGGCACTTTACAGGTATTAAATGAGCCTTGCAACGCCCCCAGCAGGTAGGGTTTTCTTACTGCTGCCTGACAAATTGACAGATGGCCAAAGAGGAAGCTCTGGCTGGTCTAGGATGGAACTGTTCACCTCTTGAGTAGGATGGTCCACTAGGGTCTTGTCTAGCCCAGGGAATTTTAGGAAAAAGCCCCTACCCAAGTTAGTACCAGCTCAGCCACAGGGATGTTAGCACCAGACTTGCTGCAAACATGGGCATGGCTCCAGTGGCTTCCAGAATATTTATTTCTGTGTCTCCACGTGAGAGCCCCTAACGTCACCTCTTCATATCTCTGCATTTGCTTCTGAGGGCAACTCCCATTAATGTGGACACCTGGGACCCGCTTATCCAAATGGCCTCCTCTCGCCTCATACAAGGTAGGGGGAGGCGAGCTCATCAGAGGCACTGCCGGGCATTATAGGCACTGCCATGAACCACAAGAGCCATCCCAAGCTGACACTGAGTGACTCATTCTGCAGGGCTGGCTGCTTTCAGAGCAGAGAACCCCTGGCCTTTAGAAGGTCCCTGGCCTTGGAGATGAGCCAGCACCTGGCCTTGGCCACTTCATAAGGCTCATTTGGCTAATTGTGTCGGCTCCCAGGTTGGAGCATTGTTTTCCTCTGGTCTGGGTTGTTTGGTATTGTGACGGTTTATCGGTAGTCCCTGGCCCTTCTTATGGCCCCAATGTGCCCCTAAGGAGTCTGGCAGGGAGGCTGCTGGGGGAGGAAGCCTGGCTGAAGTGCTGCTCTGGTGATCTCCTGCGAGCATTATGGCCCCTTGGGGGCTGTTACTATCGGATATCTTCTGACTTGCTCTGGGGGGACAAATTGCCCCCCAGCCAGCTGAACCCTGAAGTAGTGGGGCATAGAGCCAGCTTTTCCTCCCCGCCCTCCTCAGGTCCTGCACCTCATGCAGCTTGACCAGATCCAGAGACTGAGCCATCGCCCCAAGGCCTCTTTTAGCTGCTTCTCCTAGACACTGACTTAACCCCAAGGGATTGTGATATTCGAGATTTACCAGCAGCGCTGGCAATTTCACAAGCCGTTTTTGGAACCACCGTCATCTCGGTTCCCTTTGGATTCTCTTATCCTCTCCCCAGCTCTCATCCCTGACTCTGCTGCCTACACTCAGCAAGGGATTGGGCTGAGTCTGGACGCTCACATCCTTCAGTGCCTCTCAAATTCATCTCCCAGCCTGCTCACCCGTAGCAAGGCCCTGTGTGTCAGAATCAGGGACGAGCTTGCAATCTTCCTGAGACTGCCTTAAAATAAACAGCCGGAAACAACGGGTAGAAGGAGGAATCCTTGCTCTTTGCCTGGATTCATGAGAAACTATTCAGGATAAGTTGAAAGAAAGTATTTTTCCCCCCCTTCAAATAAATTCTGGCTGCTTATCTCCAAAGTTCAGCTGCTTTTGAGCTAACTAGGCAGTGCCATGCTGTTGTACGGCCAATGCTTTCTGGGGAGAACAGCTCAGGAACTCCACTTGCACATGATGAGCGTCCGGGGGGTTCCTTCTAAGAGATTTTAGCCTTGCATGCTCGGGGGAGGGGAAGGAGAATTGGTTCACTAAGGAACCTGTTTTAATGGCCTAGTAAGGATAATTTTACCTCCTGCCTTGTAGGCAATTGAGCTTCTTATCCCATATAATTAGGAAATGGTACCAAGAGAAATGGAGAAGCGTGCACGTCTGTGGGTGGGTGGGAGGGAATTAAAAACAGGGTGAGGCAAAATCTGCTTTTCAGTCTCTCAGTGACGAGAGTCAAAGGAGAAATTGGTGTGTAGGCGCGTGTGTACACACATGCATGCACACGCACCAGCAAGAAGGTTATTTTGCGGCTTTCAGGTAATGATCTCAAAGCATTACAGGAACACAAATTAAGTCTAGCGCCTTCTCCATCCCTCGCAATCAGGCTCAGATAAGTAACAGCTCCTATTCCCAACTGGAGAAACTGAGGCACAGAGCAGTTAAGTGACTTTCTCTAGGGAAACAGCACATCAGTGGCAGAGCCAGGAACAGGCCCAGATCCTCAGGCTCTTCCTCTAGCCACCATGACACACTTTCTGCCTCCTAAAAAGTAAAGCTCGAGGGCCAGCTCCCCAGCTTGTGCAGCACAACACCATTCAAGTAGCCTGATTTACACCAGCTGAGAACCTCGCCCACTGAAAAGCCAGCGAGAGCGGTGAGAGCACGACTGAACTCTTCTCATGCCTGACCCACTCCAGACCATCCATAATCACTTCCTTCATGTAACGCTTCTATGATGTGCTTTTTCATAATGGACACAAGCAAAATACGAACTAACAACTTAGATCTCTCCAGTCGTTCTCCCCCAGTGCTATAAAATGTGACTACAGAACCCTCAGGCACAGAGACAGACACAGCATAAGCCATGGGGGAGGGAAATATACACATTCATTTGCTGGAGAAATTTATTTCACGAGGCACTCTGTGTGTTTTAGCCTTTTCTTGACCTTTGTTTGAGTGTATGCTGTCTTAGAGACCAAAAGCTCTTAGCACTGGGTCACCTAACAAGGATAGATGCTTTGGATCAATTGCCTCATCCAGGCTAATGGCTGCATCGAAAAACAGTAAAACCTCATTCAATTAAACTTAACGGTGCAAGAATGAATGATTCACCAAAACACCAATGCCCCCAAATTAACTCTAATCCCTTTCATTACACAAAAGAGCAAGGTTTGGGAATCTGGACTCTCCCACATGGCATGTCCCTAAACACTTCTAGTGACACCCAGGATCCAGCTGGTACTAAGTATTAGTCCACACACACGTTCACCTGAAAGGACAGTTTGCAGCCATTAATAAAGACGGGAGGTTCAGAGTTTAAAGCAAGGCAGTTGCTGTGTACCAGAGCTCCAGGCAGTTTATTATCATTCCAATTAATGTACACAAAGTTAAGAACCAAACCACATAAAACCTTTAAGGAAAGGGAGAGAAAAGAGGAGGAAAATGTATCTTTAAACTGTAGTCCAGAGTCACAGCTGCCCCTAGAGCAAAGAAATATCAAATATTTAGCATCTTTAAAGCATCAAATGAGTTATGCCCTATCAATCAGACCCATGCATGGGATGCGTTCAGAGTGATCGCGATCATTTCTTATGCACTGGGCACCCAGGGGACGGGAAATGAGGCTGGAGGAAAAGGGCTGGTGTTTTCCCTCAAACTCTGTTCAGGATTGGGACCCCTTTGTATTAGGTTGTGTAACATAGAAACATGACAAACGCTAACCTCAGACATCCTTCAGCATGTCGCTCTTGCCTCATATTCCTGAGCTACTGAAACTCAATGGATAACAACAAGAATAAAGACGATGACTGGATTTACCCCAATCAGCAGATGCAGGATCAGTTTCGTGTGAAGAAAAGAGACAGTTCTACCAGTGAGTTTGCTGGGGCCACTCAGCAGCAAGGAGACCAAGTGACACACATTTCCTTTCTTCACAGTCCTCAGAGCCACGCACAGCTGTATAGTTAACAGAGCAGCACTTTCATCTTGCAGGCAAAGGGCTAGATCCTTAGCTGGTGTATATCAATGTGGCGACACTGATTTACATCAGCTGAGGAACTGATCCCAACAATCCACACAGGGGTGGCTGCTCCTATGCTCCAAGCTACGTGGCAACTTTCCAGTACAGGGCTCTGCATCAACGCCATCAGCACCCCTGCAAAGTCCTGCGTGTCTTGGAAGAAGGCCAGCAGCCACAGGCAAGGGCTGCTCATTAGGGTATGAGGCCACAAGGTGCTGGACACAAGCCCACATGTTCAAAGGTATTTAGGCTTCGCTCCCTCAGAGCCCTGCTGATCAAACCTTTGCTGAGCACATGGTCCGCTAAGGAGGGGCAAGGGGACCCTCTTCCACTTTAATTTACAGCCACCGTTGGGCAAAAAGGTTGACCCGATGGACAACAGACAAGTCCAGCTGGGTCAATAAAACACAGCCCTCTGGGACAGCGCAATGCTTATAACACAAGCAGTCTGTTCCCACATGGGGCTCGTTACTAGAGCCAAACAAATGCCAGCAACTCTGCACTTTTTCTTTCTTTCTTTCTTTCTTTCTTTCATAAAGAAAAAACAAACAAGAAAAGCTTGGAAGCCCAGTGAGAAGCTAAATTTTAACAGGTCTGAATTTAATCCCCCAGTTGGCCTGCTTGATTCCATCAACCTTACAGGTTTGAATTTCCTTTAATAAGGGACTTTGTACTGCAGACACCCAGGCAAACTCAACTGCCTCATGTCCCCAGCTCCCAACGCCTGTGCCAAGCTAATGCTGGGCCTGATCAAAAGAGCGGCTGCTGGTAATGTAGAGCCTCAGGTACCCCATGCAGTGGGAAGTTCTCTCACGCTGAAGGACACATGAGAGCAGAGACAGAGCGAACTCTAGCGCTGAGCGAACCATGAAATTCAACACTCTTATCCCAACCCTGGAAAAAAAAAAAAAAAAAGGAAAGGAAGAAAGAGAGGGCGCTCCTGCTGCTGGCTTCGTGCTGCTAAATTATTTACTTCCCGAATGAGAAGGTGGCTCAGATACACTTAATGCTTTAAGGAGTAAATGCAAAGTAAAAAGCAAACAAAAGGGAACATTCTAAACTCAGATTGTCGGGTCATTTGTTTTCTCATCTTTAAATGGAGCTTTAAGGTTGAAGAGAAGCAATTTAGTGGTTGGAGCAGGAGACAGAGGCAGGACTCCTGGGTTCCAGCTGGGCTACGGGCTTTAGCAATGTGACCTTCCTGTGTCAAATGGGGATAATCGTACTTACCTCCCTTCCAGCGGGATGAGTGGTTTGGTTAGTTAATGCTCCTGGAGCACGCTGAGACATGAAAGACACCGCATGCTTGTTAATAATGTCACTTTGATTCTAATCATTCTTCCTGGCTTTCTCTGAATGCTAACAAGCTAGCACTGCTCCGCTGTGGTTTTTATCCTGTCCACACTGGGAGGCTGTATGGCTTGTTACAACAGATGGGTTGTGCTCAGTTATCAAAAGAGCAAGACATTATCAGGGCCGGTGAGAGGAACCTCTCACTTTTCTTAGAGGGAAGCTGGCATAGGAAAGCCTAGTCCACTGACGTTTCAGAAGATGTCAGCACCCAAATGAGTGGCCATTTTTTCAAAGGAGCTCAGTTGAAACTCTGGCCCTCTGGGTTTGTCCAGGTTCACACGGGAAGTCTATGACACAGACAGGAAGTGAGGCCAGCTCAGCTGAGTCCCAATCCAATGCCTTCTCCCCAAGGCCATCCCTCGCCTCTGCCCTACAGCTCAGTGGGGATCCCAAGAAGCTAGCCAGGGGAGCAGCAGAGACATGCCCATTGAAGGGGCGGCAGGGGAGGCTGACCAAACTAGCCCAGGTGAGGAGACACTCCTGTTGTAGTCTCTGAACACCTGGGGAAAGCCAGGTATGTAAGTATAAAGTGCCTTGAAGGCAGCTTCCCCCTGCAGGAGCAGTGTTTCCTCAGCACATCAGTGACCCTGGCAGAGATGCAGGGGTCATATTTCCCACGGCTGGAATGTTATTGCACTGCTTCTCCTGTTTACTAGACTCAGGAGGGTTTTCCTCAGCACCAGGCAGGGTTCCCCTTGCCCCACTCTGCTTCTTCCTCATTCATTTCTCTTTCCCAACCACGCTTCTCTTTTCTGGGGGCTTTTTTTGGGGTGGAGGGCAGGGAACCGAGGTTATCTTCCTCTGGCTGCGGAGGATTCAGAGCATCTTCTAGTCCACTGCTGTGACCGTGTTCAATACCAGCCGGCGGAGGCTGGAGCGGAGCAGGAAGGACAGAGGCAGCAGAAGTGCAGCGTGGGTAGGCTGTGTGGACAAGGAGCCCTGCCAGCCCCCTCTGTACACAGACACTTCCCAGGCTCTCCTCAGGGGGTAGAGGCCACCTTCTTGGAGCCTGGAACCATGCCATTAACATGATACTTGCACATTAAGGGCCAGATCCTCAGCTAGTGTAGACTGACATGGCTCCAACAGTGGATTTATGCTGATTTACAACAGCTGAAGGTTTGGCTCTAATTTTCTAGGGTCAAATCGCTAGGCCTCTTTGACAGAGACATTCAAAGCCATCTTCCAGGAAGTGGTGGATGTGCATACCACTAGCTGTACAGGGGAGAGGGTCTTCGGGCAGTCTGTGGTTTAGCTCAGACTCTCATCTCTTTTAGGCATAAAAATCTGCTGAAGGGACTTGCACCAACCAAAAAAGGCAGCATGCCGAATCTACCGGTACCTGCTGACTGCTTGCAAAATGGCAGGGCAGGTTCATAGCGGTTAGAGAAAATGAAGACTTACCAAATAGCATCTTAATTAGACTGCTAGCTATTTGGGGCAGGGACAGTTTTTTTTTTGTTCTGTGTCTGTACAGCACCTAGCACCTGGTCCATGACAATGGCTCCTAGACGTTACTGCAATATAAATTAGAATAATAGAATCCAGCCGCCTGCTGGAGTAGAATGCTCTGCATTGAAAAAGGATAGATGACATTTCAAACAGGTCCTATCCTTGAGCAGCTTTCAGGAACGTTTTGGTTCATTACTGGAACAGAATTGTGTAGCAGGTTCCTATATATAAGGGACAGGATCAAGATTCCTTGCAGAAGCTGTCGTTAGCAGGCTAACAAAACGCGACTGAGATAGGGCAGCAGGGAGAACTGACAGCTCCTGTACCTTTCCAAAAGTGCTTGATTGGGTGAGGCCACTGGAGTGGAAAGCACTGTTGCTTTCACTCACCAACCGGGAAGGATATTTCACGGATGATTTCATTGCTCACTCATCGTGCAGAGATAAGGCAGTTCCTGCAAAGCGGAGAAGGATTTCTCACAATGCTCTTGGGAAACCCAGTGCACAAGGAATGTTTAATGCCGCCCGTAGCCCAGTACTAAATCCCACCGTGCTGACCTAGGCAGGCCAGAAAGTTTGGATCGAGGTCAAAGAGAAGTATGCAGATTTGTTCTTCCATTCTGAATACAAAAGAAACTGTCAGACATGACATGAGACAGGCCGACCCAGATCTACCTGCCCTGGCTTGTGTGTGGGTACCACCCAGCTGCTCTCCAAAATACCAGCATATCTGGGACATGCTAGATCGCTGCACAGCATTGCTACTCCCAGTATCTGTGCTTCACCAGAGAAAGTAAGATGTTTGCCTGAGTAATGAACCTACTAGGAGTCATCAGAGGGGACTGAACTCAGAAACCTCAACAAGAAAAGCAAAAGCCTCTACCACTTGAGCTAACAGAATAACTGCTTTATTGCTTAATAATTTATCCTTGCTGGAGCCAGCTGTCTAGAGACGTGTGATCTCTCTCTCTCTCTCACTCACACACACACTCCCACCCACCCACCCCCTTATCTATTCACAAAATTACCCAAAAGGTGTAATTTTACACAAATTTAATTAAACCAGTTCAACTTTGTGTGTGGACTCTCCTAAACTGATTTAAAGCTGCTGTACAATAGTTTAGTTTGTCTTGGTAAATATACAGGCGTCAGCTCATGCAGTAGAAGAATGTCTACACAGGGTTTTGCTCTGTTTCAGCTAAATCGAGTTGAGCTGGGCTCCTCTCAGCCTGGCTGTTTTATGGGAAACGACGCTGTTAAGTGGAGGAGAATTAAGAGGCAAATCAGTCTGGCAAGAATGCCGACTCAATCCCCGGCAGCAGAAGGTGTGCCTAGCCTGTGCAGCAACCTGGGAAATTAACAACTCTCCAGGCTTTGCTTTCTGCTCATCTTTTCGGTCAACTGAGATAAACATTCTTTGATTCAACCCTTTAGAGACAACGCTCCCACATGCAGCCCTCTCCGAGGAAAACGGAAGAGATTCATCCAGGGAGATGCTAGGGAACAAGTGGTGGGCTGTGCCACGTGATGTGCATGGGCTGTCATAAGAATTATTATTCCGTGACGGGGCTACGTTTCGAGTGGTTCCATCGTTGAGCCCGAACGACAGTTTTGTGCACTGCATGCACATATCAAAACCGCCTGGCATTTGTGTGAGCGTACCTCTTGCGCCCGTCGAGCAGCCAGCAAGATGGCAGATTCACAAGGTTCACACTCACCGGCTATGGCTCATGGCAATGAGGGGTGTCCCCAGCCAGACAGCAAACAGCACTGTTGGATCCCCAAAGGATTCCACGCTGGCTTCCCCAGCTGGGGGGCAACCTCATTATATCCCCTTCCCCGCTACACATGGCTGCGCCCATCATGTCTAGGATGTGGATCCTCAAAGATGGGAGGGAAGCAGAGGAAGCAGTTTAAAGCAGGAGCAGTCGCATGTCTTTGGGGCCTGCCTAGAGATATGGGAGATCCAGCAAGGAGAGGGTGGAAAGGAACCGTTGGAAGAAGCCATGGGGACTGTCCGAAGGTCTCATTTAAATCAATGGGAAGGGACAGCAGGATCCAGGCCCTAATAGAGTTGTGTGGGCAACTGGGGGCCGAGGTGCTGTAGGGTGTTATCCCAGAGTCCTTTGCAGAGGGGTGAGGGGTGCACGGCAGGCTGCAGCAGTGGGCAAAAGGCAAGGCAGGCAGGCGAGAGGATATCAGTGCAGAGCTCAGCGAGAGCAGCTGGAAGGTAAACAGCACTTTTCAACCGCACCGGATGATTTAAGAGAGAATAAAATCAGCCCAGTCTGGTTCAATTCCCATTGATAATGTCCATGTACAATTAGAGCCAATTAGGGAGAGGCAGAGAATGACAAGTGTTTGACCAGAAGGTGGGGGTGGGGGGTCAAAACAGCAATCAAATTTCCCAACCACCAAATGCAATTAAGGAGTATTACTTACCCAGCTTGCCCAGGAGGGCCAGTACATAAATGGCAAAAGCCAAGAGCGCAAGCATCTTTCTCCCCAGCATGCAGTCCACCGGGAACAAGAGATCCTCCTGCCCAAGTTTCAGGCTCCGGGAAGTGGCCTCAATGTACTTCACCATGCTTATGGTTTTCCTGGTCATCCTGGTGGTGGCTCTGCAAGGCACAGCTCCCCGGGAGAATTATTTCCCTTACAAGGTGCCTCTGGATCCCCAGAGTTTCCTGGAGCTCTCGTGGAATGTCAGCTACCCGGAGCAGGTTGTGCATTTCCAGCTCTTGGTCAAGGAGCCGAAATTTGGGCTGCTCTTCGGGATGTCGGACAGGGGCGAGTTTGAGAACGCGGACCTGGCTGTGCTCTGGAGCGATGGGCACAGCTCCTATTTTGGGGTAAGTTGCTTGCACAGTGCCAAGGTTCCAAGCTCGGCTGCCTGTCCAGGAGTCCTGTCCTGGGGTAATTTTTGCTCTGTAGTGGGAAAGGATTGAACTGTACCTAGATCTCAGAGGAGTCCATGGGACTGTGGGCTGTGTGAGACCTTCAGGTTTGGTCTGTACGTTTAGCTGTGGGTGGTTAACATGTGCTTGGAGGTTTATTCCAAAGGGATACAGGGCTCAGATACCACAGTGATGAGTATGGTATAGGATCTGAAACAGAACAGAATTGACTAGTTAGACTATCAGAGGAGCTAACAACTGCTCTCATTCCTTGACCCCAGTGTCGTTAGTATATTTATTTCCAAAGCACTGTAACAGGAGGCTATATATATGCGGCAGCTACAACGTGCACACATGCATGATGCATCAACAACTTGGTTCGCTTGTGCACTTCTGTCAGTCACATTAAAAATTAACCACAACTCCAGTTAATGACATCGAGAAAGTGCAAAAGTGATCATCCAGAAGGTCTGCTCTGCCAGCCTCAACCAGTCAGATTTGAAGCTGTAGCAAAGATCAACAGGACTTTGGAAAATACACTTTGACTGCCCGCTGCCAGGAGCACAGTACTAGAAGAAATCAAACATGCAAATGCATTTTGGGTGGACAAAAATGCCGAATGCTAGACAGGCAGCTGGGGAGCTAATTTCTGATTTTGCAGTTTGATTTTGATATTGCAAATTATCATCTTTTGCTACACGATCAGTTTGTGTTACTTTTTAATCTTTCTTTACAATAGGCACGTATCTGAAACAACAAATCACATGAACCATCCCCAGACCTTTGGGATGGGCTCACTGTAAATTTGTTTGAAGGTAGAAAGCAATCCAGCTTTTTTCTGATCCATTTGAAATTCCCAACTGTCAGTAATGTAATCTACAATATAACAGAAGGATGAAAAGGAGGGCTTGGGACACTATTATCTTTGCTAGTTTTGTCACTAATTACCAGCTAATCACCAGTATGAGAAGACCTGAATGCTACAGGATTGCAAAGCACCGAGTTAAAAAAAAGAACATTTCTAGTATGGTTTTCACATGTTCGTTGTAAGATGTACAGGGCTCAGTTCAAAAGCAGTCAGTGTTCTGACCTTCAGTCCCATTTTGGTGCTTAGTAGCATCCTTTAACTACCGCATGGAGACTTATAGAAATCTGTACACTATCATCTCTCTCCCCGGCTGTCTTTCTTCTGGTTGTGTTTGTCAGATGCTAAAAGATCCAAATTTGCGTAACCTTTCCACATACTACAAGATTAATTTGCACAATGCGTTTCTGTGAAAACAAATGTCACGCTTGATTCCTCCCCCCACCTAAGGACAATATGTTCAAGGTTACAATTCTACACTTGAAGCTGAAATGATGCCAGAGTGTCTATTCCTTTTTATTTCTCAGACAAAAATAAAATGAAATTACGTCAGTGGCTACTCCAATGGAGTATGTGCAATGAGATATTTCCCAGTCTCTTCTTGCACCCAGTAAGTGAAAGAGACCTACTGGAGATGGGAAAGACATACTCAGTAATCCAGTTCAGACTCCCAGAACTAGTGCAAGTTTTAGGCCCTGCTCCTATACATCTTTAAACCCAGGATTGCTTATTAGGCCAGTTTTGCCACCCATATGTAATGCTCAGCAAAACCTTACTCTTGGAGTAGCCCTGCTGAGTTCACTAATTGTAGAACAGGGTCTGGCTGCAGATGATTACGGTCTACGAACGTGAAGAGCGGTTTGCCGGATCATCCCCACAGTCCTCCAAGAACAGGTTGCGTCTGACCTTAAGCCACTAGCAGCTGGTCTATGATAAAAGTCTTTGGGGGGAAAAAATGTTTCTGCACAGACAGGTGCAACATCTTCTTAAATCCCTGCAGGATTTTCCTACCGCTGGGCTGCTGGTCAGAAATCCAGTCCTTTGTTTAAAGGAACATGGACGTTGTTGACATAAAAAGTTAGATACTTTTTGAAAGTTACTAACATCAGTTGTGCCTAGTAAACACCACCACCACATACCAAACGATACATCCTGCCGCCCTACAAATCGTTCTGTGCAGTACAAATTCTGGGTCAGATTTACTCCTACTGTCACTCTGCTGATCTACGTATCCCTGGTGAAATGCCCCTGATCGAGATATTATTTACTTGTATCGAAGCAGCGTCTAGGAGCCCTAGTCATGGACCAGGACCCCGGACTGTCAGGTCCTGTACACACACAGCAAAAAGACAGTCCCACTAAGACTGAATAACGCTGGCAAAGCATCGTGTCCTAACTGGCTATAAGGATTTTTTTCCCCTCCTCCGCAGGATGCGTGGAGTGACGAGAAAGGGCAGCTTCACATGGATTCCCAGCAGAACTACCAGCTTCTCAAAGCACACAGAACCCCCGAGGGACTCTACCTGGTCTTCAAGAGAGCCTTCAGCACCTGTGATCCAAAGGACTACCTTATAGAGGTACTGCAGCGCCTAGCCATGGGCAGAGGCGAAGTGCCAGGGCAATATTTCTCCTGTTCACAGGATGGGCTGGACTCTGAGCGCTGTGCCATCCAGGTGGATAGTGTCATTGGGATCACTTATCACTGAGAGCTCAGGACTGATCTGATAACAAACAGGTAAAATCCTGGCCCTACTGAAGTCAATAGAAAAAATCCCGTTGGCTTCACCAGGGCCAGGATTTCACCCAATGTGCGCTCTGGTGATGTTTAAATACTTGTGGTCTAGTGGTTAGAGTTCTGGGTCAAAAGTCAGCATGACTAGTGCTCTGGATTGAAAGCTAGGGCAGATGGGCTTCTGATCCTGCTTACATTGGTGTAAATTAGGAGTAACTCCATTGAAATCAGTGAGTTATACTGGTGTAAAACGGGTGTGAAATCAGAATCAGGCCCCTGCCTGTGGCAGTGACTTGCTATGTGACCACAGATGTGTTGTCTCTCACCCCTCTGTGATTCATTTGTAAAACAGAGATACTACTTACACCGTGGGAGGTAGAAAGGGTTAATTCACCAGTGAGGAAGAGAGCCTTGGATGAAAGGGGTTTGCTTTGGCTCAAAGGAGCTAGGTATGTGCAAACTATTATTGTCAGACTTTGCATTTTTGCCCTTGTAGTGTGGAGATCCTTGCATTTTCCATGACTGTTCATGAGTTAATGGTCTGACTCTCCTGGAAGGCCTCAGAGGCACGAGAGTACGTCTCGAATCCAGAGTCTGACTATCGTTAGGGAAGCCGGCAAAACCTTCCTTGGCAAAAAAAAGCCTTTCTACCAATGGCATTCGCAATGCTGACATCCTTTCTACCCTTAATCCCCTCCAAACAAGCAGGAAATTAAGAAAATCTTAAAAAAAAAAATCCCAAGCAAACCAACAACCCTACCCCAAGCAAAGTTTGGAATCCAAAAAGGGAGAAAAATGCCAGAGTCTCCATGAAGTCCAGTAGGGCCTTTGCTATGGCTACCGAGTGTATGGGGAAGGTGCTCAAATACCCTGGTGACGAAGGGCAGTATAAAGATGATTAGATTAGATAGAGAACGCTCTACCTTTTCACCCACAATTCAACTGATATCTCCCCCCTCCACCAAAACAAGTAACTGAAAATCAATGGTTCATTGGTACGATGCCCAGTGTTCCCATCTGTGGGGGTCTACTTCCCACATGTTATTTGTAAGAGAACATTAGACATTCATCCCTTTGAAAAGGAAGAGCTTAAAAAAATGTTTACACAATCCACGTACAACTCTTTATAAATCTCCATAAAATATTGAGTTTATCCGGTTCCTACCATCCGCTCCCATTAAGTACATTAGCTCTATTGAAATATGTCTTCTGCATCGCTCCACATCACAGTGTGGAGCCAGGTATTATGCAAGTTGCAAAGAGGTGTTGTTGGAAGGACGACAAGGAGGAGGATTTTGAGCCGAAGTACAGTCACAAAAAGCTTTTCCAATGAAATGTGTCTGGTTTGGGGTTCATTGAACTTCTGTGAAATGGCAGAATTTTTGGAAAAAATGTCCAACTCTGGATGTCTGGGAGGGATAGGTGTTGTGTCATCAAGAGGGAGTATGGTTCAGTAGAGCAGTGGTTCTCAACCAGGGGTCCGTGGCCCCCTGAGGGGCCGCCAAGCAGGGCCAGGGTTAGACTCGCTGGGCCCAGGGCAGAAAGCCAAAGCCCCACCACATGGGCCTGAAACCCCTGGGGCTGCAGCTGAAGCCTGAGCAATGTAGCTTCACGGGGGCCCCTGTGGTGTGGGGCGCCAAGCAACTGCCCTGCTTGCTACCCCTTAATGCCGACCCCGGCTTTTATATGCAGAAAACCAGTTCTTGGGCACAAGTGGGCCATGGAGTTTTTATAGCATGTCGGGGGTGGGGGGCTCAGAAAGAAACAGGTTGAGAACCCCTGCAGTAGAGTGAGTCGAGGACTAAGAGCGGGAATAGATTTTGGTTTCACAGCAGGACAAAGATTTTAGTGACTGTGTGTGTGTGTGTGAGAGAGAACTTGTGTGAAATGAATCTGTGAAAAAATGTGCACAGATTTTTGGGTGGGGTGTGTGTGTGTGTAAAAAATTTTTTTCATACTTATTCCCAGCTCTGCGACCAATCCAAAGCCCACTGAAATCAACAGGAGTCTTTCCACCGACTACAACAGTCTCTGGATCCGAGCCTCTACCAGCAACGTTGTCTCTCTCTGTGTGTGCCTATGTGCAAAAGAGTGAGAGTGCCCCTTGTTTATGAAGGGGGAGCAGTATATTGCACTGTTAATGTATATGTATGAATTTATTAGGTCTATAAATGAGCTGGAATTGTCATGAGCTTATACTCTGAAGAAAGCAATTTAAACCATCTAAATTAGTAGGGAACAGCCTCTGATCAGGGATTAATCAGTGAAATAACATCAGCCAGATCCCCCTAAATCTGTTGTGTCATTCTAAGCAGCACCCTGCACAATAGGGCAGTGACACAGACACAGACTAATAGTGGGCTCTCAAATTTGCCGAGCCTGGAGAGGTAGCATCACCCTGCCTGACTCACCCCAGCTCTCAGGGCACTAAAAACTACTCAGGCAGTGCCGAGCTCTCCTGCTCTGCGGGTATCCCCGGCTATGCCAGCGTCCTTGGTCTCTCATTTCAGGATGGTACCGTGCACCTTATCTATGGGATCCTTGAGAAACCCGTCCGTTCTCTCCAGGCAATCAACATCTCTGCCATCCACCGGGGGGTGCAGAGGGTGCAGCTGCTGAAGCCAAACATCAGCGCCCCGGAACTGCCCAGGGACATGAAGACCATGGAGGTCAGAGCCCCCGACGTGGTCATTCCCAGCCAGGAGACCACATACTGGTGCTATATGGTGGAGCTTCCGGACAGCTTTCCGAGACATCACATTGTCATGGTAAGAAGGAGGAGCGTTTTTCTGAAGGAGAACGGGGATGTTTTCCTTATAGCTAATCCGTTAAAGCTCAGGTAAGTTGTCTCCATTCCCTTAGCCTCTGGTGAAGGTGTTCCTCTGTTCTTTCATTCGTCGGCCAGCAGCCCGGATAAACAGTGCTCTCTGTGCTCCAAACCCAATCCTTGAGGTCCTCCTCTTTCTCAAGGCTGCACCTTCCAGAGGTATCAGCCACATGGCAGCTTCCCCACGGCTTGGTATCCCCACAGCCAGCCTCCCTCCATGACCTCTCTCCGAATGGCAATGCCCACTAGGGTTCCCCTGGTTACTGGCTGCAGAAGCCAAAGATCAAAGGCTTCTCAGCAGGGTGGCAGGAGGGAGGGAACTTTGAGGACGGGAGCACTGCTCTTCTCTCCTGAGTCCTCACGATAGGCACACAGCAATCACTTGTATGGAAAAGGAAAGTGCACGATATATTTTTAGTTTCTTGTCATATGATGTAGCAGTTGGAAACACATTCCACCTGGATACAGTTTTCTTCACTTCCAGTCTTCAACCATTGTATATCATTGCTGGACATTGTGGAACAGCTTCCACATTCTGCATCAGAGGTGGCTGCATTTCAGTGGTGGGTGAAGCAAGACATCTATATCATTGATATCTCTATCTAGACATATGTACTTTGTAAAGTGTTTCGAGATATTGTATGTGGATACTATATAGAAACAGAGATAGTATGGTGATAGGAACTTTAGATAATTGTACGGTCATTATCAGCCATTATTAATACTTGTGCCTTCTTCTCGGATCCCCCTTTTGTAGTACGAGCCGGTGATCACGGCAGGCAATGAAGCTATAGTCCATCATATGGAAGTCTTCCAGTGTGCTGCAGAATTTGACAGCTTTCCCCATTACAATGGGCCCTGTGACTCCAAGATGAAGCCGGACCGACTGAACTACTGCAGACATGTGCTTGCAGCGTGGGCCATGGGAGCTCAGGTGTGCAAACGAGAGCAGTGGCTGCTGCACTGACTCTCCCATTCATTTCAGCTGCTTTTCTTTTGACCCCTCTTCCATTTGTCTCACTTTCTTTCATATCAGAGGTGAATCAGAACCAAGCCCTGGGATCTGAACACCCCTAACATTTCATGGTACTCAAAATCTGGATCTCAGTTTTGGGGTTTGGGCTCATTCTTGTTTAATATTCCCTCCCCCGTAGACCTCGGGCATAGGCAGGATCCTTAGCTGGTACCACTGAAGCGACCAGTTTGTACCAGTTGAGGGTCCTTCCCATACGCATGCAGGATAAGAACGCCCTTCCAGAGTGGCAGACACCTAGCTGTTCACACAGTCGTTTGGGATGAGACACAGTTGTGGGCCAGAGAATGATCTCCCGCTTGCACACTTTCCTCTCCAGCTTTTTCTGCCTGGCTCCATGTATCAGCTGCACACAACCCCCTCACATTCTCTCCTTCTCCTGCTTACAGGCCTTCTACTATCCAGAAGAGGCAGGACTTGCCTTTGGTGGTCCGGGCTCCTCCAAATATTTACGGCTTGAGATTCACTACCACAACCCTCTGGTGTTCAAAGGTAAGCAAGCCTTCAGGGGCCTATGGATATGGGCCAGAGACTCACGTACATGCCAGGCTCTTAAGCACGGCCTGACCCAGGGGCGGGGTGGGGGGAAATCTATAAAATCTCTTTAGCTAATTGCTCCCCAGGCACCAATACACTGTGGCCACGGAGCCAGAACACTCCCAGGCTGTCCTGTTAGTAGGGCAGGCGGCATGGCTTCCTGCCCTCCCAGGCTCATTCACTGGCAAGGGAAACCATGTTTCCCTGAAGGACTGGCTGCCTATACCTGCACCGCCCGCCCCCCCAGCCCAGCGCAGGGAGAGGGGTGCCGGCCAGCAGCCCAGACATCATTGCTTTAAGTAGAGGCAGCTGAGGCATGGCAGGGGAACATGTCACGGAAAGCAGCTCCTACCCAGACCCCTTCCGGGCCTCAATCCAGCAGAGCACCCGAGCGGGGCTGCCAGTGGGATGTGGGGAAAGCAAGCCCTCACTTTTACAACCTACTAGCGAGAGTCTGCTGGGTTCTGCCGTCTCTGCTCATGTCAGCACAGGGCCCTGTACTTTTAACCCAGCTGAGGCCAAGAAATACTGGAGACCTCATGCAAAAGGCCCTGCCCGTGAGACTTCCAGCATTGTTTACAGAGAGGAGAGGTTTGGTCTGGATCCCAGTCTCCCCAGCCTTGCCTGGCTTGGCTTGTGCTCTGCCTCGTACGAGTCCCTGCACGCAGTCTGGCACTGCTCTGATTCAGGGCTGCAGTAGCCAGGGCTGGGTGCAAAGGGACCTTGCGGATCTGGACTCAGAAGCCTTGGCAGAGCTGTGGAGATTCTGCCCTCACCATACCTGGCTCAAAGCAAAGGTATTAGTCCCTCAGATTGGAATGTTTCTATCTGCACCTTTCTTCATAGTCTTTCCAAGCAGAACATGAAGCCAATAACATTGGAGCTTGCAGGCAGCTATTTGCCTAACTAAACATAATAAAAATCAGGACAGAGAGAAAGAAATTCTGCACAGAAGCAAGATTGCAGACCAACCTGTTAAGTGTGAAAAGGTCATTTTGGAGTGGTCTACCTGAAATAGCTCCCAGCTAGACCAGCCTCATTTTAAACAGATATCCTGGCTTGGAATAAATAACAATAGCATAAATGGTTAATACTGGGCACTTACGTGCACTTTCAGGTGAGGATCTAAAATCTAAAAATGCTCAGACAATTAATTTAGCCTCCCAAGCCCCCCACGCCCACGAGGCAGGTCAGCATTATTACCCCCAGTTCACAGATAGGGAAACCAAGGCACAGAGCAGGTAAATGACTTGACCAAAATGTCACACAGTGGCAGAAATAGACCCTAGGAGTAATGATTACTAGCCCTGGACAAGGCAACCTCAGAATTAGGCTACACATTCTTTGCCCCTTACGCTAGGGTATTTAGAGGGACCTCTGACCATGGTATCTGAGCTCATTGGCTCTGTGAGGTAGGGCAGTGCTGTTACCCCCATTATACAGCTGGAGAACTGATGTGCAGAGAGGTTAAGGGACTTACCCAAGGTCACACAGGAAGCCCATGGCCAAGCAAGGACTTGAGCCCAGGTCCCTCAAATCCGAGGCTAATGCTATAACTACTAGACTATCCTTCCTGCCTGTGGGGAGTGAAAACATCTTCCTTCCCCAGGTATGCAAACTTGTGGTCTTCCCACCACTGCTCTCAAACATTGGGGCTGAATTTCGTTACCGAGGGAGAAGTTTGGGTGGGAGTGGGATGGGGGAGACATTTTCCAAGTGAATAAATAGCATTTCTGGTTTGATACCTTTGACAGTCGACACATTTTTTAAAAACTCCGCTAAATTACCAGATTTCTCCATTTACATTAAATCAACTCACTTCATGAATATCCCAGAGTATTTTTAGGAGGCCAGAGCATATGTACTGCAGATCAATCACATCACATTCCGAGACTCAAGAAGCAACACGTCTATAAATATACAGCTCGCTCCTTTCATTATTTTAACCGCTTTTCCCTTTTAATCAATAACATCGCCCCATTTAGTCTGATCTGTTCGATGAATCCAACCCAAAGCCAGATACTCATAGATAAGTATGAGCCCTCTCGGCCCTAGCTAACCCGGCCTCTCCCTTTACAGCCCATACCTGAAAAACGTGCCCGGAGGTCAGGGAGGGGAACCATTGGTGCTAACTTTGTTTTTGCTGTTAAGAGAACTCAGGAGTCCAATGAAGTGAGCTGTAGCTCACAAAAGCTTATGCTCAAATAAATTTGTTAGTCTCTAAGGTGCCACAAGGCCTCCTTTTCTTTTTGTGGATACAGACTAACACGGCTGCTACTCTGAAACCCAGGAGTCCTGACTCCCATGCTCTTGCTCTAATCACCAGTTGACGTGTGTCACAGAGACAGTGGCATTGTCTCCAGCCTCATCAGAGCTGCTTCATCTACAGCCGCACTGTTCTCTACCCTTCTAGTAGCAACGTAAATAGGATGCATAATGTAGCTGATTCCACTTGAGCCATACAGTGGGGCTTTAACCCTGATCTGAAAGCGTGAGCTTCAACTACTTGCACTAGAGGTCGAAGTCTTTTAGCTGGAAGCAGTCATCATCATCAAATCCTACCTCCCTCATGCAGCCCAGTCACCAGAGGGTGGGTTACACCCATATCACTCCCAGATGGGGTGGAGATTTGTCGCACTTCTACCCGCACAACTGCCATCATGGCTGCAATGTCCGCTTTTTATTCCCATTGTTGGGGAGAGAGAGTCTTCATTGGGGAAGGGCTCCGTGCTCCCTTTCGGACAAACCCTCCCGAGAAAGGCTCCCGAAGCAATTGTCTGTATGTTCAACCATTCCTCCGAAAGGTCTGGACAGAGCCCCCTTCTGTGCCTGTCGACCCACCTGGCAAATCAGCAAGCAGGATTGTGTCATGCCTAGTCTGTGTCCCTCCACTCTTTGGGGTGAAGGCCTGCTCTACACGTGAAACATTTGCTGGTATAGCAACATCATAAGAACGGCCATATTGTGTCAGACCAAAGGTCCATCTAGCCCAGTATCTGACAGTGGCCAATGCCAGGTGCCCCAGAGGGAATGAGAAGAACAGGGAATCATCGAGTGATCCATCCCCAGTCGCTCATTCTCAGCTTCTGGCAAACAGAGGCTAGGGACACCATCTCTGCCCATGCTGGCTAATAGCCATTGGTGGACCTATCCTCCATGAATTTATCTAGTTCTTTTTTGAACTTGGCCTTCACAACATCCTCTGGCAAAGAGTTCCACAGGTTAACTGTGTGTTGTGTGAAGAAATACTTTCCTTTCGTTTGTTTTAGACCTGCTGCCTATTAATTTCATTCGGTGACTCCTAGTTCTGTGTTATGTACTTCCTTATGTACTTTCTCCACACCAGTCATGATTTTATAGACCTTAATCATATCCCCCCTTAGTCATGTCTTTTCTAAAATGAAAAGTCCTAGTCTTATTAATTTCTCCTTATAAGGAAGCCGTTCCGTACCCCTGATCATTTTTGTTGCCCTTTTCTGAACCTTTTCCAACTCCAGTAATGTCGCTCAGGGATGTGATTTTTTTAATGACGGGCCTATACCAGCAAACCCCCTAGTGTAGACACCGTTATATCAGTAAAAAGTCCTTTCACCAGTATAGTTTATTTTGTTTGGAGAACTGGTTTAAATTATGCTGGCAAAAGCCTCTTTTCCGGCATAAGCTGAATCCCCACTAGGAGGTTTTACTGGTAGAGCTCTACCTGCAAAGCTTTTCTAGTGTAGACAGGGCCTAGGCCTCAGTGTGGCATCTCATCACCAGTCTCACTCCCCTGCCTGAAGGGAGTGAAAAGGAATCACCATCCAAAGCAAACACACAGCGTCAGGCAGAGTTACCACTGGAGGGTTTTTCTGAGAGAAGCAGCAAATCCAACCCACGGCAAATCTTATCCAAACGCTGTAGCCCTCATAAGTGTCTTTCTGCTGGGCTCCGGTGAGAAGGATTGGTGCACAAGAACTGATGGCAAGACTTGGCGTCCCTTTCTGCTTTTTCCAGAGCTGAAACTCTTTCTTCACTCAGATCAGTTTGCAGAGGGATAAGACAGGATCAGAAACCGGGGGGCCATTATGCCGTGACATTTCACTAAGAAAGCGCCAGGATCTTCTCTGTTAATTACAGCCTGGGGGCGGAACACCATCAGCCGAGTAGATGATGTTATATCACAGTATAGAGTGCACATTTCACAGCCTGTAATCTCCACAATCTCTTCCACCAGCCCACCTCGGCACTAGAGAGTTAAAAAAACTGCACACACCCAGTCCCACTCAGACACACACACATTTGCTCACACCCCCCGCTACCAATAGCTTCGTTTTTTGTAATGGCCATCCAGTTAGAATAGATGCTATCTCCCAAACTCCCAAGGGCATTCTCAAAAGAATTCCCAGGCCTGTCCTTCTGGTCTCTTTATCATTTGCTAGCCCAAACAATGGGGCATGCAGAACCAACTATGCTAACCACAGCTCCGAGCACATCCAAACGGCACACAACTTTCCACTTGAGGAGAGGCCTGGAGAAGGATCGACAGAGGCTAGTCACCCAGCTTTATACATCGGAAGGGGCTCACATACCATGAACACACGGACCTGAATGGAATAAAATGGAACTGCGTCATGTGCATGAAAGAAAAATTAGGGGGCCCCCAAATGCCCTAGGTTCTGTCCAGATCCGCTGGGCATTTCCTGGGCAAATTCATGTCAGTGGGAAATGCTGGCTGACTCCCGTCTAATCTCAGGGAGACCGTCTCTGCTCTCCCTTCAGGCTATGAGCTTACCTGAAGGCATGGCAGTAATTTCATGAATTAATTGTAACGGAACCAGGTTGTAATGAGCGGGATGCTCAGAGCTGGTGCACGTTTGGGGAGGAAGCCAGGAGACGAGGGAGATGGTGGATTCAGATAGGTGCTGCCTTCTAGTCCAGGGCGATAGAGAGCACTGAACAAGAATCTCATCCTTTTACACCCGGAGGTGTCTAGGCTGGGTCCAGAATAGTTTGTTGGGGCAGAAGAGAAGCAGAAAGGTACAGTATAAAAAGAGGCACCATCTCTTGGGGAGGATTTGCAAACAGGCTGTTCACTGGCCTTGGTAACTAGGAGGAAGGTTCTCCCCACTCCACAAAGGAAAACAGAAGCCTTCATTGCAATTTACTGGATGGCTGCCCATTTAGAGATCCCAAGGCCAGAAGGGACCATTGTGATCATCTAGCCTGACTTCCTGCATAGCTCAGACCACAGGGCTTCCCCCAAAATCATTCCTCGAGCAGATCTCATCATGCTGTAGAGGGGACACTCATGCCAGTCAGCACCAAGACTTGCTAGAAGAGCTTTTTTTGGAACCCAGGGGACACAGCTAGGTTCTGGGCTCAATGTCTCTAATTCATAAAGGGCTCAGTTATGAGCCTGGTTTTGGGACTGCACAGGGGAATGAGGGAAAGCAAGGAACCCTCTTACTGCTCGGCATGAGATACTCCCACATTGCCGGTCCCTGCACAGGATTCTCCCGCCCACATGGGCAGGGATGGGGAGTGGGGGGAGCTTTGGCTCCTACCCTTTCCCCTTCCCGCATGCAGGCCCGTGCAGCTTTTCCAGCTGGCACTGGGAAGCAAGCTGCTCAGCAATAGGGCAATCACAGCTTACATCTCCTATAGAGCTAGTGGGGAGCCAGGCACTTGTTTGTGTCTCGGAGTCACAGGCTGGTTTCTGCCCTGCTCTGGGGGCAGTGAAGCTACAAGCTAGTCCTCATTCGGGCTGGATCGTCGGGCAACAGTTCAGCCCAAAACCATGATAACAGTTCTGCAACTTTAGCACAGAGAGTCCTAGTTCAGCACCAGGGTGGGGCTGGAAAAGGCAGAGGAGAGAAAGACTTCCCACCCCTAGGTCTGAACTGAGTCTCTCCAAAATCTGCCTCCCACACATACTCCCATCTACTGTGGGTTCGCGTGGACTTCCAAAGGCATTCCCATTTGATTCCCTCCTCCTCTTAGTGAGCTGTTGGTCCCTGGGCTGGTGACCTTTCCAGACAACCAGGCATGTATCTGGAGACCATTTAGTCCAGTCTCTTGCTGCTGGTACAACTGCCTATGGAAAGAGGGGAGTATAATAGGATTGTAAAAATAATAACAAGACTAGTACAAGGAATGAGTGCAGTTAGCCAGCAAATGGAAGAACTGAGCTGCTGTCCTGATGCTAAGTGCACTGAAGTTTAATTTTTCATGTCTGACATTTTCCCACATGCGACTCTTACTCCCGCTGCGATTTGTAACGCGGTGTCACGGCGTGTCCTCTTGCCTTACCAGGTCGCCATGACTCCTCAGGGATTCGCCTCTATTACACAGCCACGCTGAGACGCTATGATGCTGGCATTATGGAGCTGGGCCTGGTCTACACGCCGGTGATGGCTATCCCACCTGGGGAAGCTGGTTTCCTCCTGAAAGGGTACTGCACAGATAAATGCACCCAAGTGGTGAGTACGATAGGGCCTGGCAGAGGTGCACACAAGCTCTTCCAACTCAGCAGCACGAGGAATGTCTATGCCAAGAGAGGCCCAAGTGCTTGTGTTTACTTGGATGAGATGACTGAGCTTTAGAGAGGAACTGGCCAGTAAGTAGCTTCTGCTCTTTAGCATCTGGGCAATGTACCTCAGGCGGCAGGTGACCAGGATTCATCACTGAATTTGGTCCGCTGGTCAGATCATTTGCTTCCCCGGCGTGGCCCAGGTACTGCTGGAGTGGGTAGCTATGGCCCAGGAGTGTGTCCAGGGTACCCCCAGGTCATGCACTGCCCTGCAGTTATTGGAAGAAAGCGAATCAGGAACGAAAGAAACGTTGCAGCGACTCACTGTCTTTTATGCTGGAATGAGGCGTCCCTCCAACCCCCGCAACGGCGTTTATAAAGTGGCTTTGCAACGCTCATGAACGTCTCTTTCCCACCCCACTGTCAATCTCCCATTCAGATAGAGGGGCAAGGGGAGGTTGAAGCGATTTGCCCAACGCCACAGAGTCGATGGCAGGACAGGGACTGGAACTCAGGCCTTCCAGGCCCAGCTCACACTTAGACCGGACGGTTGTTAATATGAAAATGATGCGAGCCGTGGTGTAGCAAAAAGTGCCCACAGGGCTCCAAACACGTCCATGCATCTTCTTTAATCTAGAATTGGCAGGGGACTGACAAGCAGTAACATGGTGGGGGAAGGGGTCCTTGTGCCCATAGCTGAGGGCTGGGTAGGTTGACACCAAAGTTCCCATGGCAATAGGGTGTACCACAGGCGTCCTTGCACAGCATTGCCCCCCGTGGTGAAGCAGCTGTGTGTGTGAGGTATTGCTGATCTCACGTCCTTAAAGTCACTGCACTATCAGCATCCAGTTCGTTGCCTGATAAAACGCTTGTGGGTACAACAGGAACCCCACATTTCAGCCTGTTCTGTGTGAGCACTGTGGAGTTCTGTTATAAGAAATGCTGTTTAAAACAAAGACCAAGGAGTGTTCTCCAGATGTTCAGAAAATGCCGACAGCCCATTCAAAGTCAATCCTTCTTGACGGCCATCTGCTCAACCTACCTGGTCTAAGAACCATTCCCTGTCTCAGAAAGCTTATTACTGGAGTTTCAACTCTTAAAAAGGTGTAATTTTTCTCTAAGACAACTTCCATTTTCAAGCCAAATGAATTCTGTACACTGGGCAGATGGGCACCATGCAATTATACAAATCACCTGCCAATTTATCGATTGGGGTTTATGTTTGTCCCATTTAAAGGGCCATCACCAAATTTAATTTAACATTTAGTTACAGTGGCACCTCTGATGTGCTACATTTCAGGAGGGGCAGGTCCCTGCCCACAAGAGATCACCGTCAAAGACCGGACAGAGAGGTAGAAAGAAGTTAGGGGAAACAGGGATTTTTAATTTGAATGTGATGGGGACTATGGTCTGGATTTGGAATCGCTCTCTACTATGTTTTCTCAATTTCCACTGTGACTTCAAGGAGGTTTTAAACAATATTTTTAGAGGCCCTACGCAAAACCAATAGTTGGTGCTGTGCGCTAACAAACATAAGGAAGTCCACAGTGCCCAGCCAGGGCAGCTTCTGCCATATTAGAAGGTGGTGGGCGGTAAATCAGGGCTGGACAGACTGAACTGCGGGTCCCCAAACGAACGTTTATTTTCAAGCTTCTAAGAGATTATACAAATAAAACTCCATTTAAAATCACTTGACACTGTCCCTTTAAGTGCCTGCCACGCCCCTCCCACGGAAGCCATGCTCAGTTCCTCAAGGGAACTGATGAGAGCTCTTTGGGAAAGAGGGAGTGATGTTGGTTGATTTAGTCATTTGTCATTATTCGGCCCGTACAAGCCTGGATATTCCCACGAGATTGTTTTTCCAGGCTCTGCCCCCGGCTGGGATCCACATCTTTGCCTCCCAGCTCCACACTCACCTGACGGGAAGAAAGGTGGCGACGATTTTGTCCCGAGAAGGGAGAGAAAGGGAAGTTGTGAATGCGGACAATCACTACAGCCCTCACTTCCAGGTACTCTCCTTTCCCCATTGCCCGCAGCATCAGACCATCATGAAAACAACCCTGCTATCGTTCAGTGGTCGGTCTTATCTCCCGCACACAAGGGTGCAAATTCAGTGCTGCTCCTGACTAGACTCATCAACACTTAACAGGAAAGATGGGGTAGCAAAGGGGGAACTGGTTGCATCTAACTCCAACGTTATTGTTTTTCTTCTTTTAGGAGATCCGCATGTTAAAGAAAGTGGTTTCTGTCTTCCCGGTGAGTGACAACAGAAGCAACAACAGCAGCTCCCCAGGATCGGAGATGCTTTGCTTAAACAGCAGCACCTGCGGGAAGTTCTTTGGCCTGTGTTATATGGGCAGTCAGTCTACATGATCGTAATGGTCTCTTCTGGCCTTTAAACCAGATTCCCTTACATTATTTTATCCTACTGGCTATGATAATAAGTGAAGCCAGTAATCCTTGACAGACAGACTTTCTCACAGGTCTCAGTTCCTTAGCATCTAAGCGCTTGCTAGGTAAATCAGCTCTGCATGGTGAGGTTCGATATTGGCTGAGTGGGCAACGTTCACTTTGCATGCGCCATAGGCGCTCGGTTAGAGGTCGCCATGGAGCGGATGGTGCTAAATTAGCCCATCTCCCTCAACGACCCAGCCGTCATTACCGTCCACAAGTCTCCACCCCGGAAGACTCTCCGCCTCCAGCTACGAACCAGCCTCTGCATGGAGTGCTCCAACCCCGGCAGCAGCTTCCCATACAAATGTAACAGGAAAGAAATAGTCAGCATGATTACTAAATATAAGCAATCGGAACCCATTTGTCCAACAGCTATTCCAGGGATCGTGCAATCACATTATCATCATCATCAGGAATAGACAAAGGTGGCAGAACACACTTTTGTGGCAGAAAAATTCACAAATGCCCCTGCAAAATTTCATGTCTGTAGAAATGTTCTGACCAGCTTCATTAATAACTCCAAAGGAGTTAACCCTTTCTGACTGAACGCCAGGGAAGTCAATGGGAGTTAGGCACCTAACCTGCTTAGGCACTTCTGTCAATGCCACTAGCCACCTATCTGCAGCTTTAGGTGCTTCAAATGCCTTCAGAATCTGGCTTGGAGTTCCTTAGAAAGTAGGGAGGTGGAGGGAAATCTCGCAGGGCAATGACTTGAACCCATCCCTTCAGAGAATGTATGTTCATCACAGTTACTAACACTCAGGGCAGCATGTTGAAGGGAAGCAGATTGCCTGACATGTCATCGAAGCTGCTGCGGGGGTGGAATCTGGGAGAGGTCTCTCACGGCACCATTCGTGGTTCTGCACATATAAGAAATAAGGTTTCAGATGTAACGCTGTAGCAATTTGTGCTTAAACACCCAGGGCGATGTTCTCACAACAACCTGCATGTACAACACAGAGGACAGGAACCAAGCAACTGTGGTAAGTGTGCGTGCGAGCACATGAATGTTTGTATGTGTACGAGACAGGGAGACACAGGTGGAAGGTTGCAATTGACAACAGGGCACACTTAAACGCTGGGTCAATGGGATTACTTGTGTGCTGCAGGTTAGACACATGTTTAAATACCTTGCTGAATCGGGGCCTTCATTCATTTCCCCGAGGAATAGTGGTCAAGGAATGTGTGCACTAGCCATTCACTCCTTGCGATCAGTCTCCTTAGGTGATGAGTGAAAAGGAAAGTGAGCCATTCTAATTCCCATTACAAGCCACTATCTCAGTTACTGATTGTTATTAAAGAAGGTCTCATTGTGTTCTAATATCTGCAGCAAGAGAGAGAAGATCAGCTACGCAAGCTAAGGGGACAGAGCTAAATATTGCTGAGGGATTGCAGGAAGTCTGCATATTATTATACACCACACAGTCTAGCACGGTTATCAGTCCCTGCTAAAGAGGGGTGAAAATCCAGATTAACAGAGGTTGCTACAGATTAGAAAGCTCTGTGTGTGGATGCGTTGACCTTTGGTTTAGAGGTTCACATCTCTGGGTAAAATCACAACGGTTTAGTGCAGTTAATGTTGATCAGGTTTTTGTGGCACCGATACGTACATCAGGGTTGAGTGGGAATCTGTTTGCCCATCCCATGAGAATTTTTGATGGTTTGAAAAATTATCCGGTCCCAAATTGGGAGGAAAAAATCAAAATCCGAAATTTTCATTTTTATTTTGCCCAAAATTTTTTGCCCATTAAAAAAATATAAATTAAGTAAAGTTTCTAAATGAAAAGTCATTTCAGACTGAAGAACCAAAACTTCTTGTTTCAGAAATGTTGAAATGGGACATTTTGAAAATTTAAATGTCCTCCTCAACAGTTTGAGTTGGAAAATTTGTTGAAACCAATCCTTTCGTGTGAACAGTTTTGGTTTTACCAAATCAGCCTTTTTCAGTGAAAAAAATGTTTCCTGGAAAATTTCCCAGCCAACTCGGTCGCTGTGATTTCCTACCTGAAACCCAGTAACTGTCACGGCAGCGTTAGGGAGCGGATAATGCACACAGTACAGGAACAAATAGCGCCTGCTTATTTTTGACGGGGGAGGGTGCATTGAAATCTGCACCCACACTTGTTTCCCGTCTTCTTGCAGGGTGGGTTTAGCATCACGGACGAGATGTGTGTCAACTACGTGCACTATTATCCCCAGACGCAGCTGGAGCTATGCAAGAGTGCTGTGGATTTAGGCTACCTGCAAAGATATTTTAATCTCGTGAACAGGTACGGAGTCCCCACATGGCTCAGGCTGGGCCTGAGCATGTTGCAAGTGGATGGTGATTAACAACAAGCCGTTTGCTAATAAAACTAAAAATAGGTAATGCCGTGGTTTAAAACATCTGTTCTGCAGGAGAAGTGCTGGGTGCATGCAGGCTCAGGGGGAGCGGAGGAATGATTCATACTTTGGGGCTTTTGCTAAAGCACCCAACTGGCTGTTTTTAAAAGAAAGGTTTGGAGAGAGATCACTGGGAAGGGGACATCTCTTTGGTGAGGGGCTTCTTGCAAGACACAGTGCATGGGGGTAACGTGGGAGACATTATTGTTTGCAAAAGTGGTTTTGGGCCCTTCGCTTTCCAGTGGCCAATTTACAGGGGGAACTTAACAATCCAGAGTACACACAGCAGCAAATGGTAAAACCCCAATGAAGTTATAGAGGCTCAAATCGGGCTGATCACAATGGTCCCTTATAATCTATGAATCCATAGACTGCTGAAGGTCACTCTCATTACTTCTGGCCACACATCCAGGTGCTTAGATAACTCTCAACACCGTAAGATCCAAGCTTTGATCATGGGCCCAATATACACGAATAAAGACAGTCCCTGGCCAACATTTTTATGGCTGATTTAGAACAACGCTTCCTCAGCTCTCGTCCCCTAACGCCCCTACTCTACTTGCGCTATATTGATGACATCTTCATCATCTGGACCCATGGAAAAGAAGCCCTTGAGGAATTCTACCATGATTTCAACAATTTCCATCCCACCATCAACCTCAGCCTGGTCCAGTCCACACAAGAGATCCACTTCCTGGACACTACAGTGCTAATAAACAATGGTCACAAACACCACCCTATACCGGAAACCTACTGACCGCTATTCCTACCTACATGCCTCCAGCTTTCACCCTGACCACACCACACGATCCATCGTCTACAGCCAAGCTCTGCAATACAACCACATTTGCTCCAACCCCTCAGATAGAGATAGACAGACACCTACAAGATCTCTATCAAGCATTCTTACAACTATAATACCCACCTGCGGAAGTGAAGAAACAGATTGATAGAGCCAGAAGAGTTCCCAGAAGTCACCTACTACAGGACAGGCCTAACAAAGAAAATAACAGAACGCCACTAGCCGTCACCTTCAGCCCCCAACTAAAACCCCTCCAAAGCATTATTAAGGATCTACAACCTATCCTGAAGGATGACCCAACACTCTCACAAATCTTGGGAGACAGGCCAGTCCTTGCCTACAGACAGCCCCCCAACCTGAAGCAAATACTCACCAGCAACCACATACCACACAACAGAACCACTAACCTAGGAACCTATCCTTGCAACAAAGCCCGTTGCCAACTGTGCCCACATATCTATTCATGGGACACCATCACAGGGCTTAATAACATCAGCCACACTATCAGAGGCTCGTTCACCTGCACATCCACCAATGTGATATATGCCATCATGTGCCAGCAATGCCCCTCTGCCATGTACATTGGTCAAACTGGACAGTCTCTACATAAAAGAGTAAATGGACACAAATCAGATGTCAAGAATTATAACATTCATAAACCAGTTGGAGAACACTTCAATCTCTCTGGTCACACGATTACAGACATGAAAGTCGCTATTTTACAACAAAAAAAACTTCAAATCCAGACTCCAGCGAGAAACTGCTGAATTGGAATTCATTTGCAAATTGGATACAATTAACTTAGGCTTGAATAGAGACTGGGAGCGGCTTAGTCATTATGCAAGGTAGCCTTGTTTTTTCCTACCCCCCCCCCACACCAGACGTTCTTGTTAAACCCTGGATTTGTGCTGGAAATGGCCCACCTTGATTATCATACACAATGTAAGGAGAGTGGTCACTTTGGATAAGCTATTACCAGCAGGAGAGTGAGTTTGTGTGTGTGTGGGGGGGAGGGGGTGAGAAAACCTGGATTTGTGCTGGAAATGGCCCAACTTGATCATCATACATATTGTAAGGAGAGTGATCACTTTAGATAAGCTATTACCAGCAGGAGAGTGGGGTGGGAGGAGGTATTTTTTCATGCTTTGTGTGTATATAATAAGATCTTCTAAACTTTCCACAGTATGCATCCGATGAAGTGAGCTGTAGCTCACGAAAGCTTACGCTCAAATAAATTGGTTAGTCTCTAAGGTGCCACAAGTACTCCTTTTCTTTTTGCAAATACAGACTAACATGGCTGTTACTCTGAAACCTGTCTAAGAGGAGACTCTGATTGTATAAGGTATTGAGTGTGTCCTGTGCTGTGCAGTCACAGTTTTCAGTGAATTAAGGATGCTCAGCACCTTTCAGGATCAGGCCCTAGTCAAGGAAGAATTAACCCCGTCCAGCATGGAAGAGGAGTCAGTCCAGATCTGCTCTGTTGCACTCTCTCTCTGGTATTTCTCCCACATTAGGTTTAACGATGAGGAGATCTGCATGTGCCCACAGGCCTCCATCAGGCAGCAGTTGTCTTCCGTCCCTTGGAATGCGTTCAACAGAGACGTTCTGAAATCTCTCTATGACTTTGCTCCGATCTCTATGCACTGCAATAAATCCTCAGCGGTTCGTTTCCCGGTATGTATGGGTCCCTGCAAACAATCCATCTGAGAGCATCACTGAGCGGTGACCATGCTGAAACAGGCCCTTTGGACTCAGCAGGGCTACTCCCTGTGCGGATGCAGAGTTGGAGGGGCCAAGGTTGGTGACAAAAAAAGTTTGGTGCCACCTGCCTAGCATTGCAGCTAAGGGGGTGGGAGATGGAGTTCATTTGCTCTCAGGCCTCATCAGATTCTTTACTGAGGTCCAGTCAGTGACGCACGTGTAAAGCTATTGAAGACAGGGGGCTTTCCACAGATTCACTGTTTGGCCTATGGAACCTTTCTTCCTGGTGTTGATCCATGAGATGTAAAGAACTCCGCTTGACTCTAGGGCTGAAATCAATGTGAGTTAGGCACCTACGCGCTTTTGAAAATCCCAAGCGGAACTTATCTGCATCTTTAGGCACCTAAATCGCTTTAAAAATTGGGCCCTAGAAGTTGCTGTGTTAGAATTTAGAATGCTACAGTGATGAGCGCAGTACAAACACCTAGTAAATTAGTTTAGTCTTATCTGCATAAGTCCATTTCTAGAGTTACTTCGCAGAAGTCACCTTTAAACTAGAAATTCCTCCAGAAACAAGGGAAAATAAAGGGCTATTTTCAGAACTTTGGAATATTGTATTGGCTGTCAATAGAACTAACCCATTGAACACAAAGTCAGTGAGATCATAGGACAGGAGGTGGTGTGGCCTAGGGAATAGCACACTGCACTGGGACTCAGGAGACCGGGGTTCCAGCCCTAGCTCTGCTGCTGGGTGACTTTGGGCAGTCACGTCCCTGCTCTGTGCCTCAGTTTCCCCACCTGTGAAATGATAATGTACTTTTGAGCTCTTTGAATGCAAAACACCATATTAAGGGATGTTGATGATGATGCAGATTGAGCACAGTTTTCGGTCTCTCATCACCGTCACTTCCCAGTGCCATTTCTGGTCAGGACAATAGAATTGTTGATGACACCTGAAATTATTTTTGGAGAAGGTATAAACCAAAGTAGTGGGGAGAAACAGAAAACAGATTTAAAAGGAGGAGCGTCAGCTCCCGATAAGATTATTTTAACCAAGTCTCCTTTGGAGCTGGCAGAGTCCTGTTAAACTCACTGGGCCGAATTCTGCTCTCAGGATGAATTTCTCCCCTGTGCAGAGCACCAGAGCAAAGACCAGTTATGTCCCATTTAAACCCTAATCTGAGGATTTAAGTGGTGCACAGAGCTTGTGCTAGGTGTCTGCATGGGGTGATTTTCACTCGCAGTTATTTTCCTTGAAGCCCCTGGACTGAAAGGAGTTATAGGAGGGCAACTGAGAAGAGAATTTGAAATTAGTGTGGAGCTGGCATTAACCCAAAGTAGGCAATCTGGAGTCTAAACGTAAATGAGAAAAGAAAAAGACCCAGAACTTCCCCCTCCTTCTCTGTTTGTTTTTTTAACCGAGTGGGATTTTAAGACATCTCAGTTATTCCACAGAATTCCTGTCAAGAGAACACTAGCTTTTAATTAGCTGCTTGCCTTTCTGCAGTTCAGTGATCCCAAGTCCGTCTGGATTTTCCGGAAGAACTCTGCTTTTAACTATTTAGTAACATTAAAATCCGTCTCCTGCACAGAAGGTAGTTGGAGGTAACGTCTGAGTGTTGCAGTAGTGAAGGAGAGAGCACTTTCCTCTGGCATCCACTTGTGGAGTATTTATTTATTTAGATTTATAAACACACCCCCCCAAAAGAACTATTCTTATGGTCTAGACATCCTTGATGTAGCTTAAAACACAACAAATAGAGGGCGTTACCTACAACTTTGAGGTACGGAAGCTAGAGCTGTGCAAAATTATTTTTGACAAACCATTTTTTTTTTTGCCCCAAAACACGTATTCACTTCAACAGAAACGTGGTGGGGATTGGTACTGAAATCACTGCCTTCTGCTGGCCAAAAGAAAAGAAAAATATCCCCAAATCTTTAGTTTCTACATTTTCTAAACAAAACATTTGATGCATGACTTGTTGTGTCAACTTCTAAACCCATTTTATCTTTTTTTAAAAAGGTTAAAAACCTCAAAAATGAGACAAAACAAGTTTGTTGGACTGGAAGTTCATTGCGGTGGACTTTTCTGTTTAGCCAAACAATTTAAAACATTGATGATTTCAGGTCGACTTGAAATGAATTTGTTGATTTTTTGATTTTCATGGCCACTGACCCAGAAAAACTCGGTTATTTGCACAGCTCTAATAGTGGCAGAACCGAGCAGGGGCCCAGAATCGGAAGCACAGATGCTGCTGCAGGACAGGAGGTACGGTCACAGATCTCTGCTGGGTCCCGGGCGGGAATAGCAGGGGGTGCTGCAGGACAGGAGGTACAGTCACAGATCTCTGCTGGGTCCCGGGCGGGAATAGCAGGGGGTGCTGCAGGACCAGGAGGTACAGTCACAGATCTCTGCTGGGTCCTGGCCGGGAATAGCAGGGGATGCTGCAGGACCAGGAGGTACAGTCACAGATCTCTGCTGGGTCCCGGGCGGGAATAGCAGGGGATGCTGCAGGACCAGGAGGTACAGTCACAGATCTCTGCTGGGTCCTGGCTGGGAATAGCAGGGGATGCTGCAGGACAGGAGGTACGGTCACAGATCTCTGCTGGGTCCCGGGCGGGAATAGCAGGGGATGCTGCAGGACCAGGAGGTACGGTCACAGATCTCTGCTGGGTCCCGGGCGGGAATAGCAGGGGGTGCTGCAGGACCAGGAGGTACAGTCACAGATCTCTGCTGGGTCCTGGGCGGGAATAGCAGGGGATGCTGCAGGACAGGAGGTACCGTCACAGATCTCTGCTGGGTCCTGGCCGGGAATAGCAGGGGATGCTGCAGGACAGGAGGTACAGTCACAGATCTCTGCTGGGTCCTGGGCGGGAATAGCAGGGGATGCTGCAGGACAGGAGGTACAGTCACAGATCTCTGCTGGGTCCCGGGCGGGAATAGCAGGGGGTGCTGCAGGACCAGGAGGTACAGTCACAGATCTCTGCTGGGTCCCGGCTGGGAATAGCAGGGGATGCTGCAGGACAGGAGGTACAGTCACAGATCTCTGCTGGGTCCCGGCCGGGAATAGCAGGGGCGCTGCAGGCTGGGAGTTATATATTCACAGCTCTGTGCTGGGTCCTAGCCGGGAATAGCACCACTGAGGCCCCGGAGCTAGTTGCGTTGGCAGAGCTAGGTGCTGGGACGGGTACACGACTAGTCAGGGCTGTCGCAGCCCCTCACTGTGGTGGGTGCCCAAATCACACAACACTTGACACTGTGTGAGATGCTGGGCTGCATTTCAGGAAGAGCCCATTTTCCTGCTTTCCTGTTGGTTTGCCATTCCAATGCAGTCGCCCTTCCCCGGCTATTTAAAGCCTCCAGAGGAGATGGATCTCCATTCCTCTTCCATTTCAGACTAGTCCTCTCCCTCTGCTCCCAGGCAGCCTGATTAGTCACGGCCATTAGGGACAAATGATGGGCAACCCTGGTCATTAACGTCACCGACTTATCCAAAGCAGGATGTGCAGCCACAGTGTAGGACCATCCTCTCTCCCACCCCTCCACCCTCCACTGAACTCACCTCCTCCGGGAGCAGGGACTGAGTCCACGTCCCAAAGTGCTACCCACTGTGATGGGTTGAGATGACGGAGGAGACCACAAAACCAGATCCACCACACCTCGCTTTGGATTTAAGTTCGGGTCCTATGGCAGAGGGGGGTATGTTAAAGTGGGGTAGGGTCAATGCTTCGTGTTGAAGAGCTACAGGAACTGCACAATGCTCCCTATGTTCTCATACGGCTTTTAACTCAGTGCAGATTTATGGGAGGGCTACAGTGACAATGCGGAGGCATGGCGCGGAGAGGCCCTAACGCACACTCACCGGCACTCCTAAGACCGCACGCCAAACAACGATAACGATCTAGCCTCCTCTTTGAAACTGTAACCCATGGAGACTGTGCTTAGCCTGCCCACCCCGTGGCTGATTAGCAGAAACAGGCCGTGCTCTCAATGCTCAGGAGCAGACTTCCCCAGTCCGGACGTGTTCAGCTCTACGGTTGGTGTTGGGCCTTTCTGGGTGGGACAAGCTGTCGGTCACGGTTTTACCGAACACCATGGACATTCACGGCAGAGGATGCCTTTGCATACACAGCAAGATCCAGCTCTCTGTTCCTTAGCAATCTCAGTGTGAATCTTTCTCTCTGTCTCATGTCAGGAATGCACCTGCCTAACAACTCTCGGCCCTCATCTTATGATGGCATTTATACCAGTGCAATCCCTCAGGAGCCAATGTAATTACACCATGGGCAGCTGCTTAAAGCAGAAGCCAGCCTACAGATTTCATTTTAGTTAGTTACCATGCAGGCACCATAATGACCAACCCTCATTATCTCTGTCTTTACAGCAGACTGAATGCAATTTGCAATCACCCATGGTTTATACCTTCTTGTCACTCTTTAAGCTCTCTATCTAGCTCGGCTGTGCATTAGTGAATGTGTGGAAAGAACAAGCTCTCGGGGATCAATGTCTGTAATGCCATGGCTGCCTGTGCGGGCAGAGTGCGGGTGGAACCAGGTGACCATCATTTTCAGCGGGCAGCTACTCACAAATCAAGCTGTATTATACAATGGCCCAGAGGAAGCTCAGGAGTCAAATGCTGTGGAATCCAGAGCGGCAGGAAATCCAGCTCAGCTGGTATCCTGCCTTGCCTACCTCCTCACTAAAGAAATAGGGCCTGGCTTGGAGGATGTTCTAATCCCCCCCTCCAACCACTAGCAGGGCATTCTAGTTACAAAGGAGAGTAAAATGCTTTAAAAAAAAGAAAGCACAGGCAGATTCTGAGCTGATGTAAAACCAGGTAGCTCCACTGACATAACAGAGAGAGGCTGATGGACACTCGCTGAGGAGCTGGTCCAAGGGCGGGCAATACATTGCTCCAGTGTGCTGTGCCTGAAGAGGAAAAATACAAGAGCCCTTTAAAAAAAAAAAAAAAAAAAAAAAAAAAGAGAGAAACAAATCACCATCTTAACTCCCCCCCTTCCCCCCCAGACTTCGGAACAGGTTGGTTCTTGATCCAGACCCATCTTTAACCTCCACCCCTATGTGTTCTTGTTATTATTTATTTGTGTTATCACAGTATCTGGAGCTGTGCTAGGTGCTGTACAAACACAGAACAAAAAGACCCCAAGAGCTCACCTGCTAACATCTAACTCTCTCCGCAGGGCGAATGGGAGAAGCAGCCTCTGCCCAGGATCACCAGGGTGCTGCCGGAATCAGCCCCAAGCTGCCAGCCCGCCGTAGGACCTCCTCCCGCATCCCCTGCTCTCGTCAACCTAGGCAGGGTAAAGGCAGAATGAACGCCTGGCAGCCTGCCTCGATACTCATTGTTGCCGGGACGGGATGCTCCTCGGCACACAGGGTTGTTCGGGATTTGGTTCAGCTTTTGTATGCTGCCACGGATGCAGAGGGCACATGTCAGACTGGCTCCCCTTCCAGATGTACGGTCCATCACACAAAGAAAGGCCCTTTACTCAAGGCGGCCTGGACTCCGCTCATGAGCTACTTTCACACCCCTGGGATGGCAGTGAGTGGGTGGGACACAAAACACCTCTCCACACACATGCAGGCCCAGCTGCTGTGGATTGTCCCTGAATCTCTGGGATGGCGGGGAGGATGCAACACCCATATAGAAACCAAACAGACAAGAGCTTCTCCTACAGCACCACCAGAGTTGAGGGATTTGCAGATTACAGGGTTGGCTGCTGCTAGGCCACCGCTGGGAAGAACTCGGCCCTGTATTATATACACCGAAGGGTCAGGAGACCCAGTTAGCCAGGTGCTGCCTAGTGGGCAGAGGGCAGGACCGGGAAAACATGAGTTCTAATTCCAGCTCTGATGCTGGCTCACTGTGGGACCGCCACCTCTCTGCCTCAGTGTCCCCAAACACCAATAATCTACACCTTGACACCTCCTTGACAGGGGCTTGTTAGGGCTAATTCGTTAAAGTTCAGCACGTACTCTGAAGATGGCAAGTGCTATTATTAGTGGATTATTAGCAATGCCAGTGCTGAGTAATGCAGGCTGCCACCCCCGGAATAATAACACTCAGGATTTCCATTGTGCTTTGCAGCCAGGCACTCCCTGCTACCCTTCCCCCCGCCCCCCCATGCTCCTACTGGCCAGTGCTAGGTTATCGCTAGGGAAATAGAGGCCCAGAGGGCGAGTGGCACTGGCCAGGGTCAGGCAGAGCAACTCCTCCTGGCTCCTAGCCATGCACTCCCTCTTCCCCTTAGACTGGTGACTGACAAGCCCTCTTTTTACCAGAAGCGGATGGTGTAGGCGCCACAGACTGAGAGATGCTGTCTTGTCACTGACAGCTCCTCTTGACATTTGCAGCACAGACCTGGGAATGTCTGGAATAGCTAGGGCCAGGCCCTGGCTGCCGCAGCTCCTCCCCCTCCCCCTCAGAGGGGCTCATTCATGTTGAGGGGACCAGATGCCAAGGGATGGGAACAAGCGATGCTTTTGAGCAAGGAGTTACAAGAGAGGGGGGCCTCTCTCCGTCTCTGGCCGGGGAGGGAGGACAAACCACTTAGCATGCAAAATGACTCTGTTAAATAGAGAAATATACATTGGTCCACACAGCTAAGCCAACAGCAGGACCCAGGGAGTGGACCAGAGCTTCAGCTGGGGTCAATCAGCATCAGTGGAATTTACACCAGCTGGGGTTCTGGCCCAATGCATGCAAATAGCCAGAGGCGTCTGGATCCCGCCCAATCCCCAAATTGTCCTTTTTTGCTGTAGGAGCCTGAAGGAGAAATCCCCAGAGCAACAGAAAGGGGCCTGGGGTAGGGAAGAGGTGACTAACTCCTCCCCAGCCACAGCAGTCATGTCCGCACAGCCCACAGGTTTCTAAAGCCTGGTCTACACCTACAAATTAGCTCAACCGAATGACATGGTTCAAGGCTGTGGAAAAACTCCATGCCCTGTGCGATGTAGTTAGGGCCACTTGGCCCCCACCGTAGACACAGCTCGGTCGATGGAAAGATTCTTCCGCCCACCTTGCGACCTCCTCTTGGAGAGGTAGATTGACGCCATCGATGTCGGACGCCTCGTGTGCAGCACCAGAGCCACACCATTGGAGCGTAGACCCAGCCCCAGGAAACAAACAAAAATCCCAGGCCAGGTTGATCGCACTGAAGGACGCCTTTAGACCCAATGTGGCAGGAGGGATGTTCATGGATGGGTCTGGGCCACCTTCAGTGGTGACATAAATCAAACGGACCTGCCCCTCGCTTACCTTCAGGTCTCTTTATGACAGCGTAAAGGGACCTTAAAATATTCCCCCCTGCCTGCCCAGAGGCTTCCCTGGCGGCTTAGAGCTGGTAGGTCTCCCCCTGGCCCTCCCTGCACAGGAGAGAGGCCAGAGTGCAGTGCCCTGTAGCTATTCTCTGTTTCCGAGCAGACACAAGCAGCAGCGTGTAAATTAGCACAGCCCAGAAGCTGCTCTAATTTACGCTCGAGGCCAGACAGCCTCAGCACAGCCCCAGAATACAGGGAGCCCAAAGGTTACTTAACGGCCCTTTTAACCTTACCCTACTCCGAGTGCAGCGAACCAGGCCTGAAGTATGTGTTTTAGCTGATCAGAGGTACTAATGTGCTGGATGCCTTCCAGTGCTTATACTCATTGGAGGGAAAACCACTGCATCACAGCCCTTCCCAAACACTGCTTTCCCCATACACTCCCTTCTCCATGAAACTCCCCACCCAGCTTTGGGCACTCTGTCGTGTTGCATCAAAGGAGGGGGAAGGGGGAGGGACTAACTTCCAGAACCAAGCACCCATCACTGAGAAGGCCCTGTGGCCACTCTCTCCTGTTCGAAATTAGGGGTTTTTGCAAAGGGCCGCTCCACGCAGTGCATCAGAAATGTGTCTAGTCACAAACTTGCAGGCTGGGACCTTGCTGCTTCCTTTCACAGTCTCACAACAGTGTGGGGAGCGGGTGGGAACTCCTACTACTGACACAGGTGGTAAGGGAGGGGAGGAGCATGGCTCCCACCCATAATACTCCGAGTCACCCAGTTCACGCCATGACGCCCACTTTACGACAGGCAGGGGGCAGTTAGCTCAAGCACCTCTGCCGCCTGCTGGTTGCAATTGCTCGGGGCATTGCCCAGGGTTGTCTCCCAGGTGGTCAGAATAAAGTGCTCCCGTTGAGGGATGGGGCGGGATAAACAGCAAAGGGCGTTCTGCATCCGCTGGAGCGTCAAAGGGGTCCATGCAGAGGACCCTGCACCCAGCTGTAAACGGAGGGCAGGGCCGGGGCCATTGGTGGAGTGGATTGGAAAGTGGGTGCCTACAGCTGGGGAAAGGAGTGCTGCTTGGCCCAGTGGCACATGTGCCGAGGAGCGTCAGCTGAAAGTCAGGCGGGAGGGAAGAGGGGCAGAATGTAGCAGGAAGAACCGCAGGTAGGGGAGCATGGGCTGGATTCTGATCGGTTACTCCTGTGTAAATCCGAGGCAGCAAAAATGCACCTGATCGAGAACGACAAAGAGAATAAACGGTCGGAACTGCCAAGGCAAATCTGTCTCTTCAGGTCCTGTGTGTGAAGTCCTGGGTCTGCGGGTGCACCAATGGCCCTGCAGCTAATCACAGGCGGGGGAAGAGCAGAGAGAAAATCCTTGTGTTGCATTTCGTCTGGGTCATACAAGTGGCCTCGCGCTGCCGTGCCAGCATCTGCATGGGAGCGCCTGGCTAGGGGAGAACAGGAGCCGGCTGGGAGCTGGATAACCAACCGCGGGTTTGCAGGGCAGGAGATGGCAGTGCGCACGATGCCCGCCAGCTGGGAGGCAGCTCCTGCTGCCAGGGGATGGGGAGGGTATCAGGCCTAGCGCCGTCATGTAGGTCCATGATGAGGAAAAATGAGCTGACAAAGAAGCATGGGAGCTGAACACGGACCTTTTCGTCCCCACATCAGGAGGTGCTGCCACGTAACCTGTGATCCCTATGACAGTTTGAAGCTGGACTGTGGCAGGCCCAGTGCAAGCAGGGTCTAAAATAAAGCAGATCTCCTCTTCCTGTCTGGCCCCCCACAGCTCCCCTTCCTCCCGCCGGGCAAGCAGCACCCCCGACAGCATCCCAACTCCCCCACCGGCCTCACCCTCCTTTTACCCCCATGCCCAGGCGCTGGAGAGATGGCACAAGGAGCCTTCCATCGCCTTTGAGAACCCATTTGCAGGGCCACAGGCATTGCGATGGCCCGACCGGAGCAGGCGAGGGAAGGCAGGACCTTGGCCAGCCTCCCCTTCCCACACTGGCTAGTGGAGTTGGGCCTACTCATGCAGGGTTTCGATGGGTGATGGAGGTGGTGCCCCAGAGCCTGGAGGAATCTGGGCTGCGGCCTCCTCAGCTTGTATCATCTTTACAGAAGGGGAGGTGGGGAGCTCTCCGCCAGCCATAAGGCCGGGACAGAGCAGGCTCCCTTCAACTGTAACAGCGGGGAAGCCCTAACCACTCATTAATGCTACATCAGAACCCCAGCAGCATTCGACTAATTATTCCCCCAAGGAACTCTGCCACCCTGCCTCCTACCAAAGAGCCTCCCACCTCTTCATCATTCTGGGACGCAAGCCACCAGCCCTCTCCAAAAACCCAGCTGAACTCCAGAGAGAGTGTGGAGTGCACAACCGCCAGAGTCTAGATCAGAGCCTCTCGCCTCCCAAAGGTTTGGGGTGGCACTTGGAGCAGATGTTGGACTACAGACTCCGTTTTAGTAGAAAAACTCTACATGGATTTTCCATTAAAAAGGAACAAGGCAATACAGAGAACGAAGCAAGAATCCCTAGCATGATCTTCCTCTATGCAGGGGGACACTGATTTCACAGAATGCTGCAAAAAAGCACATGCATTTAGGGAAAGGGTGATATTAGAATGCGCTGGGGGATGGATGATACATCTCTATACAGGACTATGCAGAGGATGTCTCCATACTAGACATTTGCAGGGCTGGTTGGAAAAATATTTCTTTGGAAAATGTCCATCAAAAACGCTGTTTCACCAAAATCAAAACTTTTTGCTGAAATAGGTCACTGTAGGTGAAATTTCACGTAATAAAACAAAAGGCAGCATTTTGATATGGTCAAGCTTTTTGGAATGGAACATTTTGAAACATTGTTTCATTTTTAAGTGTTATATTATAAAGTAAGTTGTCAAAATTGGAAAGAAATATTTCTATTTTATAGGTTTCAGAGTAACAGCCGTGTTAGTCTGTATTCGCAAAAAGAAAAGGAGTACTTGTGGCACCTTAGAGACTAACCAATTTATTTGAGCATACGCTTTCGTGAGGTTTATAGAAACCTTTTCATCGACCCAAAACAATTTCCCCCCCAGAATTCCACTGTGCAGGAAATTTCAATTTCCTTTGTTGTTTGTTTTCCCATTCTGTTTCAGAATGGAAAAAACATTCTGAAATTGTGGCATTTCCCACTAAACAGAAAATCCAGTTCCCCGCCCAGCTCTAAAAGGCTCCACACGGGTTTAACTTGCAAAAAAAAAACAAAAAAACAAAAAAAACACTAGCTTCACTCTATCCCTTTGGTAATCAGGTTTGCTTCAACTAAATCTTCTTGCTGTGAAGGCTCCGCATCTTGCAGAGCGTTTCAGAACTGGCTGGCTAGGTTTTTGCAAAAACAGCCCTGCCTGATTGTACTATTTCAAAAGCCGCAAGTGTCTCATTTTGTACTGAAGAATCTGATCTGCTTCAACTGGTTTTGCATGGAGAATGGAAACAATTTTTCAAAATTCTAAAGCAGGTGGTTTCTTTCAGAAGATAAAGCTGCATTATCTCTAGCTAGCACAGTTAATCCCTGGCATGGTGTTTAAGCACAGCATGGACAGGAACATGCATCTTCTGTCTTTCTTACATCTACAGCTTAATTTTAAAGACACGCTCAAGTAATTTTCATAGATTTTAAAGCCAGTAGGAAACATTGTGATCATGAGGTCTGCCCATTATTTAGGGTTTGTTTAGAAACAAGGGGGGAGGGGATTGGAGTTTGCAAAAACCTAATCTTGACGGAATATATTGTCAAAAATATTGTTATATATTTAAATGTCCAATAAAAACAAGGGATTGGGGGATTTTCACATTTCCCTGTGGAGGTGTAAACTCAAACCCAGCAGCCTTGATCTAGGTGCATGAGAACTAGTGAAACTGACTATAAAGAAAGAGTGAAACTAACCAGTTTATTTTCACTAAAGTAGTTCATGTGCAAGAAGCATGGCTGTTATTACATTGTACCTATAAACCCCAGCAGAGATCAGGGCCTCATTGTGGTAGGTGCTAGACAAACAGTGAGATGCAATCCCTGCCCTGAAGAATTTATTATTCCTATTTTACAGATGGGAACTGTGGCAGAGAGAGATTATGTGATTTCCCCAAGGACAGACAGGAAGTCTGTAGCAGAACTAGAATCTGAACCCAGCTCTCCTAAACTCCAAGCCAATGCCTTAACCACAGTGTCATTCTTTCCTTCCAGGACTACACACATACACAGCAAAAAGGTGAAAAAATAACTAGATATTTAAACCTCACTTTTAATAAACGCAGGTATTGTTAAGGATTTTGTGTATGTGAAATACAGGATTTTTATCCAGATAGTCTCTCTCTCAAGTATCTGGTTGATTGAAAGACTGGAAATACATGAACTAAAGGAGCTCGGCCTGAGAGTGTAGAAACAAAGACGGCCTCATGAAAGGGTCGCTTCCCTACCACGCCCAGCCGAGATTTTCATGCTAGTGACAGTACGTGGCTACTGCCCTCAAGCACATAACAGACAGAAGCTATACAAACGTCTCCCCAGTTGTTCTGCACTGCATCTGAACTGCGACCTGCAGCGCTAAGCTAGCCCAGCTCCGGGTGACCCCCGAAGCACAGCATCTAATCATGCCAAATGTTATAACGTTCAATGATGGGGGCTAATGTTCATGTGGGTTTAAAGCCCAAGCAGCAAGCTCGTTTCCATTTGTAAGCCGGGTTGGAACACAGATGAGAAGTGCCAAGCAGCCGCTGTGAAATCAAACAGGGCATTAGGCAGTGCAGTACAGAGACAACTGGCTTGGCTTTGCTTTGCTTTCTTCTTTCTTTGCCAGTTTCTCTCCCCCTCCTCCAGTCACCCTAAACTACAGATTTATTTATAAATGTTCTTCTTCTGACATGAAATGCACCTGCCTGTCATCTGTCCACAGGAGAGTGGCTCTGGAACGTTGTCTTGATCTGATCAGTTGCTGGAGAATATATGTCAGCCTTTCGCCGTGTGAATAATAAAACTCACCCCACGCAATAGCTCGGCTTTCAAAATTCAGGCAGGGCAGCAATTACCCTTGAAATTACCCTAAGTGTGCAATCCCAGATCCTGGTCTCTGCAGAAGGTTTGCTGGTAAATTAAAGGCTTAGACACGCTGCAGAGGAAATAACATTTTCAACCTGAATTCTCTGTTCAGAAAGCAGAAGACAGCCGAGGGATTGGTGTTGTCAGCAACCTGTTGCATCTGCCCAAAGCTGGGCAGCGCCATTTTCTCCTGGGGTCCAGCTGGATGCAGTAGCTTTGAGGGGTGCATTGCATGGTCCCTGGGCTCCTCCCAGCTGCAGGAGTGTTGCCCTGTCTCAGCCTTTGCCTGTCTTTACAGGAGGGCCGACGAGATAATGTAACCGTTCCTTCTGGCCTTAAAACCTATTAATATAAACTACAGTAATGAGTTTAATGAATGGGGAAGAGACCCCCCCCACATTAGGTCATTACCCTGAGGCAAAAACCTTCTATGGCTGTGGTGGTATGAGCTGGCTGCCGCTAGGCAAAGAGAGGGTATTTCTGATCATGCTGACACCAGCTAACTCATTCAGCTCCTAGGCCTCTCTTGGCTTGACTGAGCTCTGATGAGGGGGAACAGGGAGGTGGTGCCAAAAGCACCTCCCCTCAAGCTGCTGTTTAGCTACCTTAATTAAGGTTGTGAGTCACCGCCAGGGGAGAAGGCAGCTTCTCCCTCTTCCTACTCCCAGAGAACATCTCCTCCCTGGAGGGAGGCTGAGGGTTTCTGAGAAGCCCAAGTGCAAGACGTGAGTATTTTCTCCCCCCTCTCTCTAGAAGTCTGGATTCACTTCAGTCAGCTGCATCCTGGGAGGACGTGAGGTGCTGGGAGGCCATACAGCTCTCTGGTCTTCCAGAAAGCTCCACACAACAGTGCCAGAAAGAGATGGAGCTTTAGCTCCAGGCCCCCTGGGTCAGGGTTTTACAAAAGGTTCCCCCCGTTAGACAGCTGCAGCAGCTACCATGACAACTGCCACTCATTTGGGGGTCAGGGGAGAGCCCATTCCCCACGCATGCTCTGCGACACACAGGTCAGGCTAATGCCCTCGCAAGCCACCACTGAGCCCCTAGCCCTCTCCAGCAACAGGAGTGGCTGGGCTGACTTCATGGCCTGCTGGCAGACTGGAATCACACCAGTTTTAAGGCCAGCCATGCATTGGTTTCAAGATGCACAAGGGCAGGAAGGTACAAGCACTAAGTCAAACACTTTGATCAGACCCTGTCATGGGGTCCACTCACCGCTAGCGGCATCTCCTACTGGCCATCCTGGGAATTAGCTCTGCCAGGTGCTGAGATCCCTCTCCAGCGGTGTCTTTCACCATGCCATCGAACACTGCGGCCTCTCTCGCTCCAGGGACTGCGGTCTCCTCTTTGTGGCTTGGCCCACCCCTTCCAGGGAATTCAAAGTCCTTCCAGACCTGCTGTGTGGCTGGCACCTACAACAGCCTTCCCACTTGCTGGTAGGAGAACCTGGGCCCACCCTTCACACTGGGTTACAGCCCAGGGACCCTATAACAAGCAGCCAAGACCTGTGTACAGTTCCAGCATTTGCTGCTGTTCCCCTGGGTTTCTTCTACATATCTGACTTGCCCGCTCTCTGGATTTGCCAGCCTCCAATTCTCTCCACTCAGGGAGTAACTGCAGCCCCCTTGCTGCTCACTGCCCTGGGCTTTATACTGGCTCCTGCCTGTTCTTGCCCAGCTGAGCCTACTTCTAATCAGTGGCCTACTCCCTGGCTCCTCCTCCAGGTGCACCTGATGAACGTAATTGGCCTGCCTCACCACCTTAATCCCTTTCAACCCTGTGTGAGGCAGACACCACATCATAGACCCTCCCCCGCCTTTTTTAAAGCCATATGTTCCTCCTTTGCAAAGCAGGTGCAAACTGCAACTTTGACCCGGACAAAGTGGGGGGGTGCATAAGTGAAGCCACTCCCAGCCTGGATGCTATGAGTGCAGGAAGAATGGGCTAGGCGGGCACCTGGCAAAAATCCCACTGGCTTCTGCGGGAGCAGAAATGGGTTCATGATGAGATGGCGAGTCACGAGAGGTCAATGCCTGGCAGTTCTAGGGCACGTTACATCTGAGGATCTCAAAGCACTTTACAATGGCCAGTCGATATCCGTATTCCCATTGAGGGAGGACAGGGAGTCAAAGAGAAAGGATGTGACTTGACCAGGGTCACACAGCTCATTGTACCCAAGCCACAAGACCACAGCCACCCCCAGGAGACCACAGTTTGGATCATAAAGAGGAAAGGGGCCATTTGTAAAGGCGGGGTGGGACTTTCAAAGGAGACCAAGGGTGCAGCTAGGTACTCCGCTCCCACCAAAATGTAATAGTTTGCTGCCTGTTGCCCATACGCTCCAAACCCCAGCCTCTGTGTTTCAAAAAACGGGGGTTAAATCTAAGGTCTTCACAAGTGGATCAGAAACGTGCTACTCTGAGCTGGGACTTAGAGCAAAATGTTCATTGTTTGGACAGTATGTGAGTCTGTGCAAAGGGCATGCAGCACACAATCAATAGCCTGTCTATGGCCAAGCCAGAGCTGATCGGCACCTTATTCTGGGATGGTCTCGTTCACAGATCAAGAGTAGCACGAAGTGATGGTGTATGTTTTATGGGTTCTGCCATAGCACGGATCTTGCTGTGTGAACGTGGCAGGCGTCTGAAAGGCGCATTATTTATCCTATATGAAATGCATACAAAGCTAAATGGGGATTAAGCTCATATGAAGTTGCCTTGTAAATGAGTGAAGCTGTTAGGGAGAGAGGGCTGGACTCATCCAACCTTTCCCCTGAACAATAAACAATCCACCTGCTGTGCGTCTGCAATGAAAATTGTACCAGGTCGCTCCAAAATAAGCCCTGCGTTCCTGGAGGCTGCTCCTGCTGTTGTCTGTCATCTCGCGGGTTAGATGCCGGATGACTGACCATATTGGCTACTCATTGGGGGAAACAAAGGGAGACTTCAAAGTGATCTCCTAGAATGCTTCAGCAGAGAGACTGATAAAGATTATGTTTGTAAAATGGGTCCCAGACTTAAACTATCCCTGCATAGGTATTTGCCAAAAACAAGCTATCCCCAGCCTGCGTCCAGTTAAGAATTGAAGGCCTGACGCAAAGCCCACTGAAATCAATGGGAGTCTTCCCAGTGACTCCAGTGGGCTTTGTGCCCTGCATATCCTGCTATGGCCTCGGAGAAGCCATTGGTATGGACAGTTTTGTGAGTGAACTCTCTTCTGAAGAGCTCTGTGAGCCACCCTCCTGGCATGTGGCTTTCTTTATTTTACAGTTGGGGTTCTGGCTCAAGCTGGCAGTTTGTAACTGTTTCTCCATTTCAGCAAATGCCTCTCCATTCCCAGAGTCCACCCCCTTCAAAGATGAAATGCAGCTCTTCTTTTGGTACCCCCGGCATTGCTAAGCCAGGCTACATGGTGGATGACCACCAGAACCTGCCGATGAAGGACGGTCCCCCACGGTCCTCTGGCTGGCTCCTCTAACAGGATTCTGCCCTCTGCTGGGACAAGAGCAGCAGCATTCCTTAGTAGCCAACACCCTGGTAATGGCCCCATGTCTCTGCTGGAGACAGAAGAGATTCAGGTGCACGCCAAGCGAGAGGACTGGGCCTCCTCACACGGACAAGGGAGGACGTTATTTTTACTGTCTGCCATCAACAGTGGAAGGAATGGGGAGTGTTTGCTCAGGCCCCCCACTCAGCAAACACCTAACCACATGCTTAACCCCTGAATGACACTATTGGGAGTGAAGCATGTGCTCCAAGGTGAGCCGGTGGTTAAGTGCTGTGCTGATTTCGGGACCTGAAGACACTAGAGTGATTAGGGGTGGGAGGAGGGTGGCTAGACCAACAGATCCCCTTGAAACTAGTTTTCTAATGCAATCAATACAAGGTCCTGCAAGGATTCCCTAAATGTATCCATGCTGCAAAACGCTCTGATAACTTCTCTGGTGCCGCGTGGACATTCAGAGCACATCTAGAACCAGAAAAGGGTGACACTATATGGCCCTGTGGGTATAAACAGAGCAGCCTCGTGGTCCAGTGAAAATCCACAGCAAGCGACACATCAAAGCTCACAGCTCTACAAAGGGCTACAACATGCAACACTGAAGGAGTGAACTCTACACCGTTCTCTTGCTTTCTTTCAGCAGATTTGCCATTGCTTACCTGCCAAAACCTTTTCAAAGTAACGAGGGAAGATATACCCAAATCCCCGCTAGATGCACGAGAGCGCACCTTGGATAAATGTAACACAGATACCGAGCTGTCAGCTCATCTTTCCCCAGCATATTTCCACCTGTCTATGTGAGGCACATCTGTGACTTTCTGGCAATTCGCTTAGGGCAGTGTGGGAGAGTCCAAGCTTCCAAACCAGCCTTCTGCCTTTGTTACTTTCAGTGCGTGCTTTCCCTCGACATTTTTATATATACGATATCTTCTTGCCCTCGTAGTTTTGGAGACGGTAGATCATGTGTGTCCATCCCTAACTATCATCAAAGGAAAGGAGTACTTGTGGCACCTTAGAGACTAACCAATTTATTTGAGCATGAGCTTTCGTGAGCTACAGCTCACTTCATCGGATGCATACCGTGGAAACCGCAGCAGACTTTATATACACACAGAGATCATAAAACAATACCTCCTCCCACCCCACTGTCCTGCTGGTAATAGCTTATCTAAAGTGATCATCAAGTTGGGCCATTTCCAGCACAAATCCAGGTTTTCTCACCCTCCACCCCCCCCCACCCACAAACTCACTCTCCTCCTGGTAATAGCCCATGTAGGGGCTGCTATTACCAGCAGGACAGTGGGGTGGGAGGAGGTATTGTTTTATGATCTCTGTGTGTATATAAAGTCTGCTGCAGTTTCCACAGTATGCATCCGATGAAGTGAGCTGTAGCTCACGAAAGCTCATGCTCAAATAAATTGGTTAGTCTCTAAGGTGCCACAAGTACTCCTTTTCTTTTTGCGAATACAGACTAACATGGCTGTTACTCTGAAACCTATCATCAAAGGGAAAATGCTTACAAGAGCCCTGGGGGCTGTGAGGTGCATCGAGGGTTGGGGAGATACTATAGATAAAAGGGTAAAGAAGGAGAGCAAAATCTTCTCCTCTCCATCAAAACCATTTATTTCCGTGGGTAGCGTATGTGGCCTAGGTATGCCATACGTGTCCCAGTAGAGGAGAGCTGTAAATAGTTAGTCGAGTCCCCAATACCATGTTTTTCAGCACCCCATGAGCTTTATTGTTTCCAATACAATGAAAAGAGCTGAGTCCCCAGGACAGAGCCAGAGAGAACATGCAGTATTCTTCAGGGTCTGAGCAGACACCATGGTGTGGTCCTATAGTGAAGATAGATTTTGGAGCTTTGGAAGATGCCAAGTCATCACTGTAGCAGGGAGGTTTTACCTTCATGAGTCTGGATAGTCAGCTGTTAATATCCACCTCTGTCCCTCAGCCTGTCACCAGCACAGGTGCGTGGTTCACTCTCCAACCACAGTCCCGAGTGCTCACTCTCTCTCAATAGATCCCCTTCACTCTCTTGTTCTCTGGATCGAATGGTGACTTGGTATGGGCTGTGGCAGGATAGGTAGCTCCCATCCTCTCCAGCATGTATTCACCACTCTTCACAAACTCCAGGGAGACCTGCAGTGGGGACAGGAAAGAGACATTGATATATGGGCTCCCCCACATTTCTCTCCCACTTAAACAAGCGAGGCAGCGTTTCACGGTCATGCCCCAGAACATTGCTGTGCTGCGATAGTGTGTTTGGAGGCTTGCTATCAACTCCTGTGTGGAAGGCCAGGAGTGCTAAGAGGATTGGGCTGTGCCACCTTTTGCTTCTAAGTTGCTGGTTCAACTCCAGTCTGGATTGATAATGTCCAAAAGCCATTATTGTCTCTCACCTGTTAGGTGGTAAGAGTTGGTGATCTCAACCCAGGTCTCCATGCCAGAACTGCTGGTTGTCTGCCTAGCAGTTACAGCAGAAGGGTCAGGGAGCCATGGGGAACGGACACTCCTCTCAAGGCATAGTGTGGAAGAAGCTGGAAGTCCCTAGGCTACGGACACAGGACTAGAGGAGTGATTTCTTTTGCCAGGTCTGGTGCTGCTCGCATTCCTTCCCAGAGAGCTCCAAAAGGGAAGGAATGTAGATTTTAAAAGCACCGGGTCTTTTTTCCCCACAGAATCTAAAGCAAATCGAATTTACAACCAGGCAAAACAATGAAAGTCAAATTGAGTTCCATTCCAGAGCAGCTGGGTAACCACAGAGCGTATTATGGGTATAACCTCCTGGAGACAAACCTATTAGAAAAGCAGGTTCCCCAACTGCTCCCCATCTGGCTGGATTGCATTGAACACGAGGAGAGAACATGCATAACCCCCGCACTGGAGATCCTGGTGTGGACGAGGGCCACTCGCCTGGCCCGGCACTGGCTGATGTAACGAGACACTTGTGTTATGTTTGTTGTATCTGTTCGGAAGCATTTCCTGATGGGTTTGAAAATCCCTGGCGGTGGTGTGCACTAGCCAACCAAAGGGCAACAGACCCCGCAGTGCACATTACTTTACCTAGGGGCGCTTAGTCCTGCTAGCTCAGAGAACACTCCAGTGTTCGAGAGTTACAGCTGTATTGCCTGGGCTGCGGCCTTGCCCTGCTGTTCACCTCCTCTGCCTCTGCAACCCCATCCGCAGTGGTGGGGTTGTCACATGAGGGTGCAGGGGGAGCCTTGATTCTCAGGTGAAGAGCTTCCGACACAAGGAAGGACACAGAGACACAGCCAGCCACTCACTGGGTTCCATTCCTAGCATTGCTGCAGGCTCATTGTGACGCTATGAGCTGGTCATTTCCCCTCGCTGTGCCCCAGTTTACTCATCTGTAAGACGAAGGGAACAATACTCCCTGGCAGGGAGGCATTCACAAAGCACTTTGAGATCTTTGGATGAAAAGGTGCTATGGAGCTGCAAATTACAATTATTACATACAGACGTATAGCTGTAAATAAAGCTGGAAGATACTGGCTTGTGTGTGTACACCGCTGCCCTCACTGGATGGAATCAGACCTGCTCCAATTTGTGTCATATGCCCTATACTGCTACAAGCTAATGGAGAGTGGAACAGCTTGCCCATTTGGAGCCAGAAGATATGGATTGTATCCTCCCTTGCATCCATGGTGTGCAGCATTGTAGCCATCGTGAAAATTCAAAGAGGCTATGGATTTATTCCAGTACACCCTGCAAATCACAGGTGCGCACAAGAGCCAGCAACACTGCCTTGTAAACTGGAACTGTTAGCACTATGCAATGCCTACAGGTTTAACAGCATCACTAGTAGGCTGAACGAGTGGCCAGGGCAGGATGGGGCTAATGGAGTCCTAGCGACAATGACCAAGAAAAGAGAGGTTCCAGTATACATTTCCAGCTCTCGATTGGCTGGGGCAGTGCTGGAGGGGTCTTAGGTTTGCCCGGTGATCTGGGGAGGACATTGGCACGGCAGGGCCAGGAGTTATTTTTTCTCTTCTGCAGATGCCAGTCTCTAGAGGGCACACTGAGAATGGGTGTGATGGCTGGGGCTGAAGAGATGGGGAGAGCTCGCATGCTATCAAGTCTGCAGTGCCTCCAGGAGGAAGAAACTTGGACCCAGCATAGAACGCACAGCCACACCTCGCTGGTCCCGAAGCTGCAGCATGGAAAGAATCCAGCTGAAAGGTCTCCTGCCGTCCTGCTTGAGGGCAGCTGATCTGCGCTGGCATCCATCAACGTGTCACGCTGCACAGCACGCACATGCAAAACTCCCCGCTTCCTCCTGCAGTGGCAATTACCATGGAAATCAGGCAGGAGTTATCCTACCGAGCAGAGGGATAAAGGCTATACGTTAACATCTGCTCAGTGAACTATGCCTTTCTGCAGGAGGCCTTCGAGCTGGTGCCCCCGACTGAAGTCAGCGCTTGCCGCACAATGGAAGCTGACAAGGTTGTGGGCCTGTAAAGAGAGACCACCTGTATGAAGTGCCTTGCTGATTGCCAGGCCTGATCGCTTTAATTGGGGGTTAATGTCACCTGAAAAGGCCCTCGAGGAGAAGAGGGGGCAGGAGTCTTTTTGAAAATGACTTTGCTGGTGCTGCTCTTTATGGTGTGTGGTTGAATGGGGAGAGCGGAGCAACCGGGCTGCCTGGTGGGTTCTAGCTCAATGCTTGTTTGTCTCTCCAGGTCTTTATGCACAGGAGGGGCCAGTCCTCTCCTCACATACACCCTGGCCACCTCGTGGGCTTCACTAAAGATCCCTACTTTAGTTTCAGGGAGGAATGAGAAGGCTCATGGTGATGGTGGGAAGAGAAGAGGAGTGAGAAGTTACAGGCAGGAGAAAACCAAATGAAAGAGGAAGAAAAGGAAGCCAAGCTAAGTGAACAGAGCATTTATTGTAGAGATGGGCCAAAGTGGAATCATTTATCAGAATCCCGGCGGCTGAATGCCGTCTGGATCCGAACCGTGGCTAGCTTAGATTCTGGCTGCATGTGCACTTCCCAAGGCGCTTGAGCGGTTAACTCAACAGCACTGGGCAAAGTGGCTCCGAGCTCTGGCATGCAGATGTACTCTGCTTTCTCTTCCACTCACTTTTCCCTGCACTAGGAGGAGAACTGGCTGTTAAAGGGAAAACAACTTGCCCAAAGACTAATTTCTCCCTACTGTTACTCACACCTTCTTGTCAACTGTGAGCTGTAGCTCACGAAAGCTCATGCTCAAATAAATTGGTTAGTCTCTAAGGTGCCACAAGTACTCCTTTTCTTTTTGCGAATACAGACTAACACGGCTGTTACTCTGAAACCTGTCTATAATGAGCCACTCTCTTACCACTTCAAAAGTTATTTTTCCTCCCTTGGTATCCTGCTGTTAATTGATTTATCTCCTTGCACTGACCTCACACTTGGTAAAGCAACCCCCCATCCTTTCATGTATTTATACCTGCTCCTGTATTTTCACTCCTTGCATCTGGTGAAGTGGGTTCTAACCCATGAAAGCTTATGTCCAAATAAATTTGTTAGTCTCTAAGGTGCTACAAGGACTCCTCGTTATTTTTGCTGACACAGACTAACACGGCTACCACTCTGAAACTTGCCCAAGGCAGCTCTCCAGGAAGCCTGCACAGTCTCAAGACCTGACAAAGAGGCAGCGATACATCACTTCTACGAGAAAAAAGCAGCTCCTGAGACTCTTACCAGCTTCAAACCTGAGGCTTAACTCACACCCACTTGAGAGTTTAGCACAAGCTTTATCGACTTTGGCCTCGGAAAACTGATATTTTCCTACGATGTTTATTGTTGGTGCTGTAATAATTTGCAACTTCTGCCTGGGGTGAAAAGTCCCCCCATTGCCAGCAGCAATGGTGAAAATTAGCACCATTCGAACTGATGAGTTTTTGCAAAAATTCTTGTATAGTCACCAGAGCCTATTTCTCAGGCTCCTTCCCCGCTGTACCAACAGCTGCTGCTAAGTGAGTTTGTTTGACCAGACATATTTAGGCATTGTGAGAGCTTGTCATAATATGATGTGTCGAAATATCACCGTGTGGCATCAAAGTGTCATCATGTCATGATGCCTGGAAGCAAGGAGAACAGGTTGGAGGCCTATTATTACATTTTCATTATAACAGGCTGAAAAGTAGAATGGCCCAGTGGGCAGATTGTTTGCTATGACTCAGGAGACATGGGTTCAATTCCCTTCTCCACCAGAGAATTGCTGTACGACCATAGGCAAGTTTACTAGCCTCTTTGTGTCTCAGGTTCCCATCTGTAAAATGGGGATAATAGCACTGCCATGCCTGACAGGGTGATGTGAGGATAACTGCATTAAAGGTGTGAGGTGTGAACTACAATAGCAGGGGCTATATAAGCCGTTTCTTACATAGATACTAACGAGAAAAAAAGGGGAGTCAAATTCTGTTCTCACCAACATAGCTAACACTGGCAAGTGATGACGCATTGTTGCAACTCACATTCTAGCTTGCACCTGACTTCAACAGGGTGCTGGAATGTAACGGAGAGCAGTTTGATATTTTTTAGAATAATTTTCATTTCACTAATGGGCCCCTTCTTGAAAAGTGCAAGTCTTTGGGAATCCTTTATCTCAACCGAGGCTTAGTTTGGCTTCCTTAAACACAACTCAAGCAGATGTTTTTGTTCCATATTTCTTCCACAGTCAGCTCTGTCCCTAAGTGCCTGGCTGGAATACCCAATGTGGCACTTTTCCCCATTCTCCACTATGGTTGCTCTGCCTGTCTGCCCAGAATTGTGCAATATGGTTTCACACCAACATTGCAGACTCCAATATAATGAGATAAAAAGCAAACAAACGCCTTCTGGGGCAGCTTTCTAATCTCTGATTCACCACTTCTGGTCCCTCTCTCTGTTGGAAGCATTCACACTCCTTTTAATGCTGCCTCTCTGTCAAGGTCAACAGTGTCTGGGGGGGAGGAAGGAGCAGACCTGAACAGCGGCAATGTGTATTAACTCTACACATCTCCCACCACTAAGCCACTCCCTCTGTTTGCCCCATCTACACTGTATTCATTTTAAAGCTACAGCCCAGGGCCTTTAAAATTCCACCTCTGCTACAGGGGATTTGAACATTGAGTTCCTGTGTAAAAGAAACTTCCTTTCCACAGAATAGGTGGAATGCAAAGACTTGAGGAATGTATTTTAACTCTGGGCTTCTAGCAGGTACCTGGGACCATGTTCCTAATTTTTCCCCCCCCCTACTTTCTCCTCTACTAGTGGCAACCCAGCAAAAGGCAATGCCTCATCAGGATCCCCCTCTAATTCACAGGAAACACAATGACTGCAAAGGGCAGAGCACACTGAGAGAACGGAGCTGTGGTTTTTCCGTAGAGATATGATCCCACATTATTTGCGCTCTCTCTCTCTCTCTCACACACACACACACAGAGTCATCAGCCCGTGGGGCTCAACCATCAGGCATGAAGCAGAGTGTCAGAATTCTTTTCCCCTAACCCTTTTGATGTCAAGGCTCCATCTGCTCCAGATGCCTGTCACATTATGAGATGCCGGGAGAGTGAATGGATGGGGCTGGAAAGCTCCCTGTCATCAGCAACAGGAGTCTGCTCACTGCACCAGGCTGCCCTCTTCTAGGCTCAGGAGGGAAGGAAGGAAGGAAGGATACTCCTTGATGAGAAACAATAGGCAGGGGAAAGATATTGTTTTGGGAATAGGAAAGCAACTAACTGGACCATAAAAATCGCATGGCTCAGGAGCCCAGCACTGTTGTTGCCACAGGATGAAAAATCAAGGTGATCTAAAACCAACCAGCAATTTATGAGCTTTTTTTTTTGCCTGCTCTGTGTATGAGATTAAGTTGGTTCCTGGGGATTTTATCTTTAGTCCTCCCACCCCAAAACACCCTCATATAAGTGTAATTATCTCTCTGTCTATAGCACATGGGTTAATTAGAGTCCCCCTCCCCCATGAGGCTATTCAGTTAAGTGCCTGATGTGTTCCTATTAGACACAAGTTCCTAGGATCAAATTAGAGCGAATACATTGTTGCAGTTAACGTTCTAGCTTGCACCTGTGACTGAGTCTGGAGACGGAGCTGTGCAAAAGAACAGCATGGGAGTCACTAGAGAGAAAGCTGTTCCTTGCTAAACTGCTGCAATCTCTCACTCTTTGGAATCTCTTCACTCTGGTTATACAAGATAAGAACTTTGTGAAGAGACGAGAGGGGACCTTGCAATCCTTCAGTCCCCAGATTAGTGTTTGCGCTCTCTCTTTAAAGATTAGTGTGTGTTAAAGATTAGTGTGTGTGTGAGGTTTTAAATAAAATCAATGTTACGCTTTCTCCCCCTGCAAATCTTCTGACTCAGAGAATGAAACACAGCATTCTCCACACATGGATGTGAATTCTCCCTGCATAATTCTGCCCCTCCCTGTCTGTCTGTCGTTGTGTCTTTCTGCTTCTCCTCCCTGCATCCTGCACTCTTCCAGCACTGTCAACCTCAACACACCGTTTGTCCGAGTCTCCAGGACTCCTCCTTCCAAGCTGCTCCATACACCCAAAACATGTTTCTTGAGCTAGGTTACTACTCTCTCTCTATTCATGCGCCCCCTGAAGACCCATCTCTCCCCAGACACTGAGAACTAGAGCAGTGCCAATAACAGATATTTTGGATCACTGACCATTCCAAAAAATGTAAAATCATTTCAATTCAAACTGCCATGGACATTTTTTGTAATTTTCAGTGAACCAAAAAGGTTGGAAAAAATTAGTAATTCGGGTCAAATGAAACATTTTCTTTCTTTCTTTCTTTCTTTCTTTCTTTCTTTCTTTCTTTCTTTCTTTTAAACTTTAAACATGTTTTAAAAATAAAACTGAAGTAAACGTTGAAAAGAAAAGTGATTTCAAATCAAAATATTGAAATGTTTTGTTTTGAAATGGTCAGAATGATGCATTTAGATTTTTGGGAGGGGATTTATTTTCTAATGAGACAACTTGGTGACTTTGCAATTAATTCCTAGGGTCACAGAATCATAGGGCTAGAAGGGACTGCAAGCTCAGCCACCCTGCAGCCATTTGGATGTAGTTCTAGGTATAGCAATGTGTAATTTGGGGCTGCTAACACAGCTTGACATGACATGGGGGCCCGGGAGGCACCATGTTCCCTATACTCACTGGTCCTCCATCAGGGTTCCGGATGTACCCGTAGGCAATGGTTTTGTTGATGGCAAAGCCAAAATCTGCCCTCCGGATGTGCCCGACGACTTTGCCGTTTCTCCAGATGGCCTCCAGTCCAAACATAGGCACCTTCCTGCAGGACCAGAGCAGAGCAGACCTTTAGCAGACAGCAGCCCAGCAGGGCAGTTCCCTGCCACTCTTGGGGTTTTACCCAGCGGAGTTGTTAGAGAAAATCAAGGAGTTAAAGGTGCTGACCACAGGAACACATTGTGCAGGTAGGCATGCTCTGTGCTAGCTTCCTAAACAGTACTCTGCCAATAATCTCCCACCCCCTGTTATTCCAGTCCTGGGCTTCCACACAAAGCCTTGCACCAGTCTCTAACCTCTGGCACTCCACTATTCCAGGCTGTAACCTACACAGCTCTGCCAGTGCATGTTAACCCTGACATGTTACCCCATGGATTACATTCCTCAGCCACACACACAGCTCTGACAGTGTGCCTCAGTCCTGACTTGCAATATCCCCTGCTATTTTGGTTGGAACCAGATAACCCCACCCATTTTCACACGTAGAAGTTTGATCAGATAAAACAAGAGCGGAGGAAATGGCAGAGGGAGTTTGTGGCTGAGCTCCGAGTTGGTGTGTGGGGCAGAATTTTCTTTCTGGTTAAAGTTGGATCACAAGGACCAGGGTGACTGTTGTATTTAATACACCCAGGCAGAGCTCACCGATGCACAGCCCAGCCCAGGGACGGTCATACTTACTCATCAATGGTGAAGCAGACCAGGCGCCGGCGGACTCCCGATGCTTTCTGTGTCTCCAGAGCTTCCCGTCCAAGGAAGGGAATGCTGGACTTGAGTTTACAAGTGAAGGCCAGGCCTGCTTCTAGGGGGGTGTCATCAGGACGCAGATCCGCATGCCAGTGCCTGTACCCTGCAGAGAAAGACAGACCCATCATGGGTCTCCCCGTCTGTTCCCACCTTTCTCCCCAGTTACAACAAGGCCTGGGAGAGCCAGGGTGAGGAGAACGAAGCACTTGAACCCCCAAGTGCTCGGTCCGGCCCTGCTCCACCCTTGGCTAGTTCAGGGCCAGTGAGATGAAAAGCAGCTCCTCTGTCACACTCCTCTCTTGCTGCAGCATTCCCCCCTGCAGCTTCAGGAGAAGGCAGCACCCCGTCGGTCCCAATCCTCTGGTGCTCCATTCCTGCACTGGGCCTGGGAATGGAGGAGGAACAGCCAAAGGTGGCTTGAGACATCTCTGGCCTCACTGAATTCTTGGAGCCTGCCTGGACCCCGGAGTAAGTTAGAGCAACCACTGGGTTGCTCCAAGTTACAGTCACGCTGCTGATGGCTCCCTGATGGCTGTGAGCAGCTGGGAATAGCTGGAACTCAGTGTGTTCCAACCACGTTCTCACTTCTTCGAAGAGTGCCCCAGAACACCCCCCCATCCACCTCCACTCAGGAACTGCAGGGTTATTTACATGTGGTTATTTACACTCTTCTCCCCCATGAAAAACATCTCCCACCCACCACAAACCCTGCCTTCCCCCCCCCACAGAGTACTTCCTAGACCCCACCTCCCTCTGGAGTATTTTACCCCCTCACATTCACCAGCCCCCCTCAGGAGTACCTCACCCCTCCTGTGGAGCACCTCGTCTCCATCAGCCCTAAAAGAAACACAAGGCTCTAGTAGAACTGGTTGAAATGTTTCCATCAAGAAGTGATGGGGGGGGGGTTAGAAACATCTTTTTTGTCAAAATAGACATTTCCACAGGACATTGCCATTTTCCACAATTATTTTTATGGGGTGGGTGTTGATTTTCCAGCTCAAACCTGACATTTTTTAACAAGACAAAACTGTTTGGTTTTTTTTTAACACAAAAACTAAACATGTGGGTAAATGCCCCATTTCTTGAGCACCTCTAGGCACTAGGTCACTCATCAAGGGCAATGGATGAATCTACAGGTTGGCAGGCCCAGGATGGAAAAGCCCTTGGAGCTCGACGTGTTTCTCTGAATTCTTTGGCCATCTGCAAAGCTGGGCCGGAAGTCTCCTAGGTGGGGGCTTGCTCTGGAGATTTTAGCTACTTACTGCTTTCCATTTGGCCAGAAAATGGCCTCTGGGGGGTATTTTGGTGCCTCTGGTCCGCGGCCTGGGGCAGAGGCAGAAAAACGATGTGGGATGGGGAAGGAAACTGGAACATCCCTCTGATTTTATTCAGATGGGCTCCTCCAACCCTACAGCCAGCCTTGGTTTTAGCTCTCGGAGTCAAGCAGGGACACTCTGTGCCACTCAAACAGCCACAGGAGAAATGAGCTGCAGGGGAGGACGTTGGGAACAAAACTGGAGCGCTCAGGGGAAAGCAGAGAAAACAACTCCATTCCAGTGGAGGGTAATGAATAAACACACCGAACAAACTGGCTATCAGGGACCAGCAAAGCAAGAAACATCAATATCCTCTGTGTGTGGGTGTAGGGTTGTGTGTGGGTGTGGGTGTTCACGTGCGTGAAGGGAGGCTGGAGGTTTGAGTCACAGAAAAGTCACCTGAGCATGAGGTGGGAATACTGGATAGGCTTATTAGCCTGGGCGCCCTATTCCTCACTGCTGATGGGATGTTGGGGGCGCTTAGGGTTAAGGTAGAGGTCTGGGACTCCGAAGAACGGAGTTCAATTGCTAGCTCTGCTACACGTTCTGTGTGCGCCACCCTGGGTGCAACACTTCCTCTCTCTGTGCCTCTGCTCTGGGAAACGGCGTGGCTCTCTCCCTCCCGGGCAAGGGGGCAGTGAGGCTAAATCCATGAACGTCTAGGAGGACTTGGAGACTGGGGCGAGGAGGGAGGTACAAGGAGCTGGAGATGAGTGACCCGTACAGAGTCAATGGGCGTTGCTTGTTTCCTGTGAGGGAAGAATGGCCCACTTGAGTTTTTCATGTTCCTTTTTCCTAGTGTAAATTCCCAAAGTCTAACAGGTTTTTAACCCATTTTGGAGGTGACCAGGGAGCTAGAACTCTATGGAACTTAATCCTGACTCAGATTAAAGTTCTCCTGAAGGCAGATGACCCCTCCTCAGAGAGAGAAAAGGGTTTCCCCTTTCCCAAAGCCTCACTTTGTGCCAGGAGATTTTTAGTGGATTCACCTAAGGAGGGTTCAATCCATCTAGGAGCATCAATCTCTCAAAGTGACTCATTCTAACAATCCTTTCCCTCAGGCCCTTTCTGTTTTAAAGGCTAAATGCTAAGAGAAGAGGCCACTGAAATAACCCCACACATCCCTCCTCCCTTTGTTTTTGGTCCTTAACTGATGACAGGCCAGTAAGCTTAGTTAAAACATACACCCTTAATACAAGACCAATGTTTAGGGAGAACTCAGTGAGGAGCTGGGTCACCTGAGTTGCATGGTCCACCCCTAGTTATCAACCCTTTACAGTGGGGTGCACTGCCCTGTCCCTGAAGCTGGAAAACCCCTGGCCATGGATGGGGGAATAAAGTTACCTGGCTTCTCCCTGGATCACTGTGCAAAGTGTTGGGGGCAGCTGGATCTCCCTGAAGGAGACGGGTGTGATGGGGTTGGGGAGTTTGGAAGGAGTTCTGGCTATGCATCTGAATTCCTGGGGGTGTTATTTGAACCAAGCCCAAACTCAAACTTTCCAAGACCTGCCCAAGACCAAGGCAGAGGGACAGATGGCAGGAAGTCCACCATCTTTCTTTGCTTGCCTCATGTGCATTGTCCCCACCAGGTGACAGCAGAGCAACACATGCTAGTACAGGTGAAAAGCAAGTTCGCCTGAGAAACCTTTCTCAATGCTGAGGGAGTCGATGGCTCTGTACCCGGCGTTGGTAATGCCGTGCCCGGCACCTGCCTTCATCACAGCCCGGTAAACCCGCACACAGTCCTGCTTGGGCACATGGAGCTCCCAGCCCATCTCACCCACAAACGACAGTCTCATGGCTCGTACCTGTGAAACACAAAAGATCAAAATCATTGGCCTTGTTGTTTCCTTTTATTCAAGGACTCTAGAGTGGGGCAGTGTGGTCCAGGGGATAGGTCCAGGGCTGGGAATCAGAATACCTGGTTCTATTTGCAGCTCTGCCAGTGACCTGCTGTGTATGTGGATGAGTCATTTACTATTCTGTGCCTCAGTTGTCTCATCTGTGCAATGTCACTTACCCTCCTTTGAGATGGCCAGGTGAAAAGAGCTAAGTAGTGTACTGATCACTTCTTGTGAAAGTCTTTGGACAGCACTCTCTTGGGATCAGTCCTATTTATATAAAACCTGTTTCCTCTCATCTCTTTATTCTTCCTAGTTCTTTATTACTGGAGACATTTGGGTGAAACAGGTATCTTTCTTTCTATATCTTTTGTTCATCAGCTCCTAATGCTTATTGTTCCTGGAAGACACAATCTTTAGATCATGAGGCCACAACTGACCACTGAATAAATGATGAGCTCAGACCTTAAACCTTTCGTTGTATTCCCTCCAAACCAGTTAATCTACAACACACAAAGCATATTCATCAAATGACAGATTTGCTATTACAATCAAAACATTTTCTGCTGTATCACCTTTGGCTGTTGACCAAATCCTATTCTATAAGCTAAGCAAGGCTGGGTCTGTCCTGTTGGATAGGAATATTCTTCAACAAACAGTTCTGTTGTAGCCTTCAGTGTGGGGCTTTGTGCCCATCTAATGGCTAATCTATATAACAAAAAAGAGCCTACTACAGCTGCCAGCTGAGGGAGTCACTCCTTAAATGCTAGAGCAGGGGTGGGCAAACTATGGCCCGGGGTCACATCCGGCCCCTCAGACGTTTTAATCAAGCCCTCGAGCTCCTGCTGGGGAGCAGGGTCAGGGGCTTGCCCCGCTCCGCGCAGCTCCTAGAAGCAGCAACACATCCCCACTCTGGCTCCTACATGTGGGGGCAGCCAAAGGGCTCTGCACATTGCCCCCGCCCCAAGCACTGCCCCTGCAGCTCCCATTTGCCAGCAAATGGGACCAATGGGAGCTGCAGGGGCGACGCCTGGGGAAGGGGACAGTGTGCAGAGCTGCCTGGCCGCACCTCCGTGTAGGACTCATAGACTCATAGATATTAAGGTCATAAGGGACCATTATGATCATCTAGTCTGACCTCCTGCACAAGACATGCTGCTGCTTCCAAAAGATGCTTGAAATAAACACTGCCTGGAGTCTGCACCCTTCACCCCTTCCCACGCCCCAACCCCTTGCCCCAGCCCTAATTCCCCTCCTGCCCTCCAAACCCCTTGGTCCCACCCTTCTTCATCCCAGAGCCCGCACCCCCAGCCAGAGCCCTCACCCGCCCCCACCCGCACCCCTGCCCCAGCCTGGAGCCCCCTCCTGCACTCTGAACTCCTCATTTCTGGCCCCACCCCAGAACCTGCACCCCCATCTGGAGCCCTCACCCACCACCCGTATCTCAACCTCCAATTTCACGAGCATTCATGGTCCACAATACAATTTCCATACCCAGATGTGGCCCTTGGGCCAAAAGGTTTGCCCACCCATGCTAGAGGCTTATAGTGAAGTCCTAGTTTCAAATCCTACTGGTGTGCTGGCTATTCAGTATTGGAGGCACTTCTCCACACTGAGGAAGTCCTGAAGCAGCCATCCAGCGAGGTCTTTGGGGAAGCCGTGCTTCTGGAGCAACCATGTAGCAGAGGAGCTGTAAAAGTAAAGTTCTCCTGGCCCCTACAAACTCCATGGCTCTCCATGCCAGATGAAACCAGAAGAAAGGTGCTGAGAAATGTAAGCCATATGCATGTGTCCAAACAGTCTGGACACGTTTTCGGTGCTACGAAACAAGGTTTATTTTGGTCCGGGATCTGTTGCTTTGCAGGCAGGATGGGGGAGTTTCCTTTCATCACTTTCAGCGCCACAAGCAATTTAGAGAGAAATGTCAGGAGGATCCTGGCACCAAGCCTTGCATGGAGAATCAATTTAACGTAAGATCGGTCACCTAACAGTGCTCCTTCTTGAGGAGGGAGTGTGCATTTGGTGCAGGGACTCAAGGGTAGCCAAGGTAATTCCTCCTGCAGGTCAGGAACACGGCAACCGAGGCAACCAAGATTATTCAGAAAGGTTAATTTTTAGGCCAGTTTTGCTGTCAAATTATTTTGACTGCCTCTCCCTTTTTTTGGCTCATGCATTTCAAAGGGCATTTCTGTTATTTATGTGTAGCCCTGGGGACAGTGCATGGAAAGGGCAGCCTTTGAACAAGCCTTATCTTTTCTAACAGCTATTTGTTTTCCACATGTTCCCCACTCTGTACAAGCTCCTTAATCAGCCACCCAGAAAGAGATTAAAGCCTGATGCATGCAGCTGCATGGCAACTAAGGTCTAGTGCGCCAGGCACAGGGCTTTGAGTCAGAACCCTTAGGTTCAATTTGCCACTGGACAAGTTGTACCGCCTCTCCGTGCCTCAGTTTACCCATCTGTATAATTGGGCTGATTATTCCTTACTTACCAATTTGTAATGTGATTTGTGACCTGTGGCGGAAAAGCACTGGACAAGCATAAAGGGACCAGCAAATCGATAAAGTTCCATGCTACCCCCATTTTACAGATGGGTAAACTGAGGCATAGAGAAGTGAACTGCTCTGCCCACGGACAAACAGTGAGCTTGTGGGACTGTGATGAATTGAACCCAGGAGTCCTGACTCCTAGCCCTATCCTTCTATGGACCTACATCCATTTACACTAGCTGATGATCAGTCTTGAAGCATTATTTTTGTTGCCAAAATTAGCTCGATGAGAGGAAATGCTGTGACTTCACCAGAACTATGCAAAGAAAAACAGCAAAGATGTTTACTAAGTTACACTGGTGAATGTAGGAGGTGGTTCGTCTTTTCCTTCCCCTTTCCTCCCGCCTCCTCCCCATTTTGTGCAAAACATGAAACAGGCAGATCCTGCTCTCTCCATATCCAGCTCACAGCCGGGGTTTATTAGCTTGGGTTCTCTCTGTCTCAGAGGTGCTGGAACTTGGTTCTACATGTGCAGGGCTGTAAGAACGGCCCCTGTCTCCAGCCCAGCTGCACTTCCCCCTTAGGACTGAGATGGGCTTGCATGTGACTCTCAACAATATCCCACTTACTGGCTGTTGAGCCCTCAGACAGCTTGTTAGGCTGTGTTCCCAAAACTTTCCAGGGTGGCTGTGGCCAGACCCAGCCTGGACACCTTCCCCCAGTCTTTCCCCTTTAATCTTAGCTGTGTTGCTCTTCAGTTACTAAATTTCGTTTCAATCCTTTTTTCCAGCAGGCATCCCAGTATGTACTCCACCCCCACCTGCCCAGGAGGCTGAGCCAATGCAGATTCATTCTTTGTCCTGCATGGTCTTTGTTTCACCCAGCCATTCTAAGGGCACCTGACTAGCCCTAAAGCCCCTCTGCTGGGAGACCAGGCCTATGCATGGCCTGCCCTGCATGATGGCAGGCTGGCTAGTGTGCTCCCATAGGGCTGAGGCCAATGTCACCCCATCAGCTGGCCTCAAGGGGCCTGAACCAACTCCCATCAAAATCAACGGCAAGACCCCCTCTTGACTTCATCCTCCCCACTAATGCATCCTCACTGAATCTCCAGAGAGTCTATGGACCAGCTCTCCATTCTCTGCGGCGTTCTTTTATTCAACGGGACATGCCAGAGCTGTAAGATTTTGTCCCAGATCCAAACCGCACCAAAGTTCTGATGCATTTGGATCCATGGCTCATGCTCTTGTAACAAGTTGCCCATCGTACGAGTGGGCAGGCAGCCCTGTGCTCAGAACAGTGTGCTCCTTGCGTCTCCTCTAAGGGGCTGGGGATGGATAATGTGCTGATTTTGTTTTCCACCTTTCTGACCCACTTTGCAACCCTAATGGAAGTGAAAATGTATTATTCCATTTCAGAGACCTCAGCGAGCGAAAGGATCCCAGCAAAGACAGGGAGGGAGAAGCAAACAGAATGATGGTGGGGAAATGCAAACACAAAACCAAATGTGCTGCCAGAATGATGAGGGCTTGATTCCTTTAAGAAATACTCATTGATGGGGGCTAACTCAAAGGCCCCTGAAGATAAGGATAAGTTCAAGGGCCTGTGTGCTTTAAAATGAGCTGGAGCCCTGTGGACTGCTCCCTAAGAACATCTTCTCTGTGGGAATCTCCAACTGCTTTGCAGCACCCCTGGGGAGTCAGGACGTGCTATCTCCATTGTACAGATGAAAATACAGAGGTCAGGCGACTTCCCCAAAGTTACATGGTGACTAGCACTAGAATATGGAACTTCTAGGCACTAAGCAACCATAGATCATTGAAATGTAGGGCTAGAAGGGACCACAAGAAGTCACCAAGTCCAGCCCCCTGCGCTGAGGCAGGACCAAGTATACCTAGACCATGGCTGACAGGTGTTTAGTTAATCTGGTCTTAAAAAGGATAGGGATTCCACAACCTGTTCCCATACTTAATGACCCTTAGAGTTAGAAAGTTTTTGCTAATATCCAACCTAACTCTCTCTTGCTGCAAAATAAGCAGCTCTGAGAGCAGACACCTGGTTTCCTTTCACTGGCCTCTGCTCCCATGCTCTTTCGTAAGGCTGGATACTGTTCCAATGGACACTTGTTTACCCTTGGTGCTTAGATACACCTGCAATCCTTAAACAGCATTTGCCAGCTGCCTAAGTTGATGGGAAAACATGACTTCAGCAGTTGCAGCAGAGGGAAGACTGAATGCTGAGGAAACGTCAACTAAATTTCTCGGGTGAGATTGGAATGTTTTGCGGCAATCTCTGTCCCATGGTGACAGATGAATCCTAGAAATAGGATTATACAGACGGACATGCATGGGACTAGACCGACACACACACACACAGATGTGTATGAGGCCAGACAGGCACGCAGACGTGTCTGGGGCTAGACAGACAGACAACTTAAAGTAACCCTGGGAAAGTCAGCATCAAGGGAACACATCAGGATGCTAGGTTTCAGAGTAACAGCCGTGTTAGTCTGTATTCGCAAAAAGAAAAGGAGTACTTGTGGCACCTTAGAGACTAACCAACTTATTTGAGCATGAGCTTTCGTGAGCTACAGCTCACTTCATTAGGATGCTGCGTCAAGAACAACCAAGGGAGAACTGTACTGTACTTCTGCAGTGAAGCAAGCACAGCTATGCTGCATAGGGAGGGACTTGTAGACACTCAGAGCCTGATTGCAGGGAAAGCTTTGGGGCCTCACAGAAGACACTGATCTTGCCATGGGTGCCACCCGGTGTTGCCCAGTCCTCTTAGCCTATCAGGCTCAGGACTAGCCTAGATCCCCTTTTAACCCCTTTTATTAAAACACCTGGAATAAGCACACAGCTGCCTGACTTCTCTTTCATCTGCTGGGTATGAAACACTCACGGCCCTCCCTAGACGCTCCACAATGGTGCAGAGAAGTAAAGCTTTCTGGTGAGCAGTTCCTCTGCCCGCCCAGTCCCCTGGGTTCTACACCAGACCGCATCAGCACTCTGCAAACTTTACTGAAGTCTCCTTAATCGTTAACAGCAGCATGAGCCTCTGGCTGTGCTCCAGCATCTGGATAGGTTTGGCCCACGGAGCAGACTTGAGCTAAAAGCATCTCAGGCCAAATGCAGGGAGAAGTTCATGCATTGGAAGGGAAGAGGCAGCCTGCCACAGAGGGGGTGAGGGTAGTTTTCGTAGTCATGCAGTGGATTTGGGGGAAAGGGAGTTCAAAAGCCCATGGGCACTAGAGGAAACTTGGATTTTGGACCAGGAGACTTAGCCATGCATAGGGACTGATTCTGCACTCACTGGGAGACTTACCATCCAATGTACTGGGAGGAAGAAAAGGCCCCTGAAAAGGACATTAAGGGTGAGCAGGGAGGTTGAGCCATATCTCTATCAGAATGCAGTGCCCGGCCGCTGTTTTCCTTATTGATTTTAAAGGAGAACAAGATAGAGCGAGGGGTTCTGTAGAGGTCAACCAGCAGGCTCCTGCCCTGCGAGCTGCCTCAGCTCCCCGAATACTTTGCTAGATCATGAAGGGAAGAGGTGGGGAGGGAGACTATGACAACAGAGACACACCTATGGAGGTGAAGGTCAGTGGGAGGGCAAACAGAGGAGATTTAGACAATTCCATCCACCCTTCAGTTTCATCAAGATAGGGGAGCCATCATCACTTCCTGTCATAAACAGCTGCATAATGTTGTGGCGAGCTCTTGCTTCCGCCCCAGAGATAAAGGTCATTGAAATGCAGCTATTTCCCCAGGGTCTGAACCTAAGAGGTTCCTAGATCTTGTTGACTTCAACGCCTGTCGACTTCAGCATGAGCTTAAGGCATTTGCTGAGCACCTCCCAGGGGAAGCTCAGCATCTGGCATGATCCATCCCACAGCACATTGGGAACCTGCTGTATTAATGCGAGATATTATGAATACTACACAAAGTACATCAGAACAGCTGAAATCAGAGCGAATACCACTGGAAAGCCGCCTGGAGAGCAGAAAGGGCAGCGTCTTTAAAAAGCCATGTCTGTCTGGGCCCAAACTTTTGAATATAACAGACAAAGAGATGCAAAAATGGAGGCTGTGCAGAGACTCCTAAAAATCAGATGTATTGTAGCTAGATATTGTTTTAATTCACAGAGCTCCATAATACCGTTTGTAAGTCACCCTGGATTAACTTATAACTCTTCCAGCCTGCTTCCTTTTACAGACTCTGAAACACTCCACTGCCTGGGTACAGCACCTTCCAAAGAACTCCTAAAGCACCTTGCGGCATGTTGTGCCAAAGTAGATCTTGCACCCGAGCAGGAGAACAATTATTCATGGTCCAGCAGCTTCTGCTGTGTGCTCCGTTTCACACTTGTGTTCTTACTCACAGACTTTTATCTACTCAGTGTTCAGTCAACAGAACTTGTCTTAATAAGGAATTAAATGGATTAAACTCGACACAGGGCCCTGTATTCTTAGAAAAGTATGCTTCTCGAACTAAAATGGTACACCACCACTATGTAATTCACTAGCTAGTTAGCAGAGCATGGAGACCTGGGGTCAAATACAATTTAAATTCTTGAAGAGGAAAAATGATCTAGTGGTTAAGGTGATGGGTAGGACTCAGAAGATCTGGGTTCAAGTTTTAGTTAAGAACATAAGAACAGCCATAGTGGGTCAGACCAAAGGTCCATCTAGCCCAGTATCCTGTCTTCTGACAGTGGCCAATGCCAGGTGCCCCAGAGGGAATGAACAGAACAGAGGATCATTAAGTGATCCATCCCCGGCCACCCATTCCCAGCTTCTGGCAAACAGAGGCTAGGGACACCATTCCTGCCTATCCTAGCAAATAGCCATTGATAGTTCTTTTTTGAACCCTCCCTGTATGATCTTGGGCAAGTCACCCCAGCTCTCTGTGCCTCAGATCCCCAAACATAAATTGAGGACAGTTGTTCTGCAATGTAGACTGTAAGCTCTTTCAATCGCGGACCATCTCTTCCTATTTATATGTACAGCACCTAAAACAACAGGCCCTCAATCTTAGTTAGTGCCTCTACCTGCTATTGCAATAGAAATAATAATAAATTAAGGTTTCAGAGTAGCAGCCATGTTAATCTGTATCCGCAAAAAGAAAAGGAGGACTTGTGGCCCCTTAGAGACTAACAGATTTATTTGAGCATAAGCTTTCGTGAGCTTCATGCATCCGATGAAGTGAGCTGTAACTCACGAAAGCTTATGCTCAAATAAATTTGTTAGTCTCTAAGGGGCCACAAGTCCTCCTTTTCTTTTTATAATAAATTAAGTTACTGTGAGTTTTTCATCTTCTTAACCCAGTCCCTAGTGATCCCTTACTTACATCACAAAAGCACTGTGCAGTTGGACCCTACTCAGCCTAACCGGCAGGTGTTGCTTCAAACCAAGCTCAGGATCAGAACAGTGGGAGGTGCAGTGCATCATGACAGAGGTGCATGGGCAGAGTTGGATGGGAAATCCAGGAGAAGGGTAGAAGTGCAGTGGAGAAGCAGAGCTGACTGGGAGCTCTGGACTGGGATAGTAGCGGTGTTTCCCTGGCCAGAGAGAAGGTCAACAGGCAGAGCTGTTGAGGGACCCAGGCCTGGTGGAACTGTCACACGTCAAGATAGAGGACAATTTGGCATGTGTCCTGAGGTCCTTCAGGGTGCTCTGAAGGTCAAGATGAAGGCATGCTGGCATATCTGTGAAGGGTTGGAATGACAGCCTCCGCTGTGCCTGATCGCAGCTGGTGCTACTTGGTTGCATGAGCGCTAAAATTTACCATACAACACTGTAACACCCTGGCCCCCCAATATTCACCACTGCCATGAGGATATGTTTTGTAAAAAGGATGCCTTGTGAAGTACCATTCTAAAAGTCTTGATCTGCTAGACAGTCATATCTCGTGGAATTGTCGGTGCTATCATCGTCTGTGAAGTTTGGCTCTGTGTGTGCTACTAAAACCTGTCATGAGGTTGAAAACACCCACAAGCAGCCTTTCAGGTAGAACAGTAAAAAGGCCAAACAATGTGAATGGCTCATTGAGGAAATGCACACGAGCACCAGGATTACCCCAGGAACTGTGTACAACAGAAACCTCTCAGAGATAGCACTACACCATGGGAACTGTTGGATTGGATCCAGGTCACAGTAAAAGAGAGGTCACAGCAAAAGAGCTTTCCAGCAAGTGGGAAGAAGATATAAAAGGGAGACAATGACATCATGATGGTACCTGACTCTCCCTCCAACTACACGCCTGGAAACACCATTGGGGCAAGGATGGAACTGTGGGAAGTGATGGTCCCAGGCTAGAAGGATTTTTAACCTGTTTATGAAAACCTGGGAAAGCCAAGGCAACTTGTGCCTTAAGAATCTGCCAGCCTGTTTATCACTCAGAGTGAGAATTTGCTAATTCATATCCTGCCTATTTAGTGGGTTAAGCTCAGTTTGCGGGTTTGTTTATTTACTAAGGTAATCTGCTTTGATCTGTTTGCTATCACTTATAACCACTTAAAATCTATCTTTTGAACTTAATACACTTGTTTTTGTTTTCTCTAAAACCAGTTTGTGGAATTCATAACTGCGGGGGGAGGGAGGGGCAAAAGCTGTGCATATCGTCCTCCATTTTGAGGGAGGGGGAGAATTTGATGAGCTTATGCTGTACAGTTCCCTGTGCGGCACAAGACAGTATAATTTTGGGGTTACACTACAGCGGGGAGTGCGTGCCTTAGCAACTGGGAGGTGCCTTAGCTGAGCCATCCCATGCAGAGTTGATCTCAGCAGCCGTGTGAAGCTGCAGCTGGGTGTGTCCCTATCGGTGTGTATGCTGGTGAAAGAGCAAGCTTGGAGAGCTTGGCAATTTCACATAGCACCACAGGGTGAAAGGGAGCCCAGGCTGGTGGGTCAGGCAGGCTCAGTGGTACCCCAGTTCCAAGTGGCACCCTGGGGGGAACCCATCACAAACACATTTAAAAAATACCAGGCAGAGGCCTTATAAACTTCAGATTATTCACAGCCTCGAGTCCCATCAAACCTCTGGAATACGACACACTTACAATTAGCAACACAATGGGGCATTTTACTAATACATGCAGCATGACAACCCTTCATGACGGCTTCAAGGAAAGGAGCTGTCCTGTTTGCTCGGTGATGCGTGCAGTGGTCTCCACGCATCTTTCCAGGTGGCCACGCCTGCTCCACGCACCAGGTGATCCCCCACTTAGAGCAATGCCGAGCTGCTGGACCTCATCAGCATTTCGGGAGAGGAGGCTGTCCAGTCCCAGCTGCGCTCCAGCCGTAGGAATTATGATACCTACAGACAGATTTCACAATGCATGACAGGAAGGGGCCATGACCGATTCAGACCAATCTCCTCAGTGCCATATTCCTTTATATTAGCTATCCACCAAAATCAATCAGTGAAAATGGATGCATCTCAAACCTGAATAGCAGCACATGTGGAGCCCCCTGAGAGAAAGAGAGACTGACTTTTTGTTCTATGTTTGTACAGCACCTAGCACACTAGGGTCCTGGCCTGTGACTTGGGCTCCTCGGTGCTACCTCAATACAAATAATAATCCTATCTCCTTATCCTTCTTTCAGGCAAGCTATTGACCTGAGCATATTGTTAGCTCTTAAACAAACAGCAATCATAATACTATATTCAAATGGCTCGGCACCTCCCCCCACCACCACCTTTCCTGTGCGCTAAAGGCATGTCTAAAATAAAAACCCTACGAGTTTGAAAGTGGCATTTAATAATGCTTTTAGATGCCTTAACATGAGCAACAATAGAACTGGGGTGTGGGGGGGAAGAAACACAAAAGGTATTGTGAATTTATTTTGAGCTTCCTTACAATAGAACAACACTCACCAAGCCTGCCTGCCTTTAACAATTGTCTTGGAAGTGCAATGAAACATGAAGGTTGGAAATCTCTTTTGAGGCTTGGGAACACTCAGGCTATGGAAAAGCTTTTCGCTCCATACAAATGTGTCACCTAATTAGAGAACAGCAAGAGATCAAGGCACTGTAGCCAGCTGCAGTATTAATCACGGCAGGAGATGCTTTGGGCATTGACAGCCAACTCCATGGTTCATTTATCCTGCCGGGGGATGCTGTATTGCTGGCTTTGGGAACATGATATACTTTCCATACAAGAGCAACTTCCTCCTGAGAAAAGCTTAGCCCGTCCCGTCCCTTTAAATCACTTGGGATAACTACAGCTGGGGGAACATTCGGGTCCCTGCCTGAGTGCTGAAGCAATGTGTCATGCAAACCATGCAGCCAGCCCAAAGGTCGGGGTGGCACTAATTGGTTTCAGACAGCCTGTGGATCTGACCAGCTGATATACATCCTTGGGCTGTATACATGCACACATGCCCGCAGCAAGAGCGTGTGCATGTGTGTAGGGCTATGTATCAGAGAAGCAGCGGAGGGGGGACCGGTTTGAAGTCACCAGCACAGAGATACTGCAAGCAGCATTCATTAAATTTCCCCCCCAGATATCGCGACTTCAGCTGTCCCATTCTGCTGTTAGGTTATCTGACATCTCTGGCCAAATGCTCCTAGGAACGGATGTTCCCATGATATTTCACACAAAGCCATAAAGCAGCACCGTGTCCTCCATCTGGGAACCACAAGCCAGACCCACGTTTTTTTAGTTGGGTGCACATCTGAGGATGAAAATCCACCCACCACTAAAATTCAAAAGGGTACAGATCTTGATATTATGCACAATGTGATATGCTGTATATATATACACACGCACTCAGTAACCAATCAGCTGTCTCCAGAAAGTCATTAACTCAGCTGGAATTCTCTCTGTGCATCCCCACTCCAGCTGATTTTGTTCAACAAATGAATTAATCTGTGACAACCATCACAATAGGTTGTTTTTTTTAAGACACTGCATCCAGTTCATCCCATTGACAGTTGACGGAGTTACGTAAGGGAGGGAGTTAGCTCAGCCTCTCGGCTAACATTTCTACACTGGATTTTGGGTGTAATGAATTCCTCCATTGCTTATGGCCCTCAATAAAGCCCTATCAAATTCACTGTAAGAAGCAGAACTTCCATCACAGTTTATCACTGGCTGACAGGCAGTGCTTGCAGCAGTGAGGTCTACTGCTCAAGAGAGGTGGATTATTACCTGCAATGGAGGATATGCTTGGGAGGACTGCAAGCTTGGGGGAAGGAATTTTGCTAACAGCATCACTACCTACCCATAACATCGGGTTTCAGTACAGCAGCCTTGTTAGTCTGTATCCGCAAAAAGAAAAGGAGGACTTGTGGCACCTTAGAGACGAACAAATTTATTTGAGCATAAGCTTTCGTGAGCTACAGCTCACTTCATCAGGTGCACTGTATTTTCCACTGAATGCATTCTTTTTACCCATAACGTGTGGCTCTATCATTCCAGTCCAGGAAGTACTCCTCAAAAGAAAGGTTTCGTATGGCACCATGGCCCCTGATGGACAGGTGCTGTGAGATGGTACACAGTACTTATTAGCACAATCTCCACTTGCCTGGCAGGGGCTCTACCATGTAGCTTGCTGACAAACTGGGTATCCCAGAGGCATCAGCTATTTTCACTATTCCGCTGTAAAACACTTATCTCCAGTATTATGGGCCAAAGCCTCCAGTCCTTGACATCAGCAGGAACTAGGACTGGGTACAAACTGCAGGATTTGGCCCTGTCAAGGTTCCTCCCCCACTCTGAACTCTAGGGTACAGATGTGGGGACCTGCATGAAAAACCCTCCTAAGCTTATCTTTACCAGCTTAGGTCAAAACTTCCCCAAGGTACAAAATATTACCCCCGTTGTCCTTGGACTGGCCGCTACCACCACCAAACTAATACTGGTTACTGGGGAAGAGCTGTTTGGACGCGTCCTTCCCCCCAAAATACTTCCCAAAACCTTGCACCCCACTTCCTGGACAAGGTTTGGTAAAAAGCCTCACCAATTTGCCTAGGTGACTACAGACCCAGACCCTTGGATCTTAAGAACAATGAACAATCCTCCCAACACTTGCACCCCCCCTTTCCTGGGAAATGTTGGATAAAAAGCCTCACCAATTTGCATAGGTGACCACAGACCCAAACCCTTGGATCTGAGAACAATGAAAAAGCATTCAGTTTTTTACAAGAAGACTTTTAATAAAAAATAGAAGTAAATAGAAATAAAGAAATCCCCCCTGTAAAATCAGGATGGTAGATATCTTACAGGGTAATTAGATTCAAAAACATAGAGAACCCCTCTAGGCAAAACCTTAAGTTACAAAAAAGATACACAGACAGAAATAGTTATTCTATTCAGCACAATTCTTTTCTCAGCCATTTAAAGAAATCATAATCTAACACATACCTAGCTAGATTACTTACTAAAAGTTCTAAGACTCCATTCCTGTTCTGTCCCTGGCAAGAACAGCATACAGACAGACACAGACCCTTTGTTTCTCTCCCTCCTCCCAGCTTTTGAAAGTATCTTGTCTCCTCATTGGTCATTTTGGTCAGGTGCCAGCAAGGTTACCTTTAGCTTCTTAACCCTTTACAGGTGAGAGGAGCTTTCCCCTGGCCAGGAGGGATTTCAAAGGGGTTTACCCTTCCCTTTATATTTATGACAGGCCCTGTGTAAGCAGAAGGCACCGTTGACCTGCTGTTTCAGAGAAGCCCTTTCGGTGTTAATGGACACACATTTTGTGGCTGAGAGGAGTCTGAGTCAGTTCTTTTCCTGTCTTTCCATTATGCTGTTAGATTACTCAGACCGGATGAAAAATGCTTGGTTAAGTCCTGAGTCAGGGACATCTTTGTGTTTGCAAAAACAGATCTCTAAGATACCAGGCTTTGCCTTTAGGGCCAGAGCACAATTCTGCAAGTCACATACCTACCCCCAAAATACAAAAGCTGCTTGATGCTCTGATGCATCTGGACTTTGCACATGCACACACACTCTCTCTCTCCCTCCGCCCCCCTTCTTTTTGGATATACTATGCTGTGTGTTACCCCTGATACCGGAAGGAAAGGTGTTTAGATTACACGTCTGCTAAGTTGTTTGCTTAGATTTACCTGGTAAAATATTCCATTCAGATCTGAAATGTTCAGAACGTGCTGACTAATTGGAACACCTCATTTGGGGCCAGAAAATCTTGCCCATGTAACCATTAATATCTGTTATCTCAGCACTTAAGGCACGTGCCTGCACTGTGGAAGATGCCGGTTGGAATCCCCACTCTGCAACAGGGACTTGACTTCAGATTTTTTCCCCCCTCCTAGGTAAGCAGCCTACCCAGCTGGCTATCAGCTATTCTGGGTGTGATGGTCTCAGTCTCTCCTGTTAAAGCTGCTCCACTTTGTATAACTACTTAGCCATTCATTGTGCCAAAGAGAAATTTGAATCCACATCTCCTGCCTCCCAGGCAAGTGTTGAGTGTGGGTTTTGGATGCTCACCTGGCAATCTCTTTGCTATAACCACAAGAGATTAGATTTACTAATACATGATCCTTTTGTTTTATTACTATTATTGTTTAATGTATAGAAATCAAGATGATGTATCAAGAATGGAGATCACAAAAGCTTATATTGTGCAAGGAACAGCCCCAGCTAATTAGTGTGTGTGAATGACCCCTGGCTGCTTAGTAACCCGTGCTCAGATTTGCTACTGCCTTTAAAATCCACAGTCCACGTGCCCATAGAAAATTTTCTCAAATAATATTTTAACATTTAGACCCATTGCAAAGAAAAGGGCTGAAAAGCAGAAACACTCCTCTCACATTGAGGCCCCTTTACACTGCCAGAGCGCTACAAAGTGACCTCAAAGTACATGAGAATCAGGCTGAAAGAGTTACTTTTAATTCTACTATTAATACTACATGCAACTATAATAAGGCGCTCACCACCATGTTGTCTGGGGCAAAGGAGGAAATGCAACCCCGGAACATCTGTCCAGCTCCAGATATCGAGTCACTAACTCCTGAACATTCTTGAGCATGAACCAGCTCTTGGAGACGGCGCTTCTTAAACTGAACCACCACCACTTTGCCCTTTTTTATCATTTGTTTCATGAGAGCATCTTAGGTCCTCAGCAAAGATCAGAGCCCTGTTGTGATAAGCACGGTGTACACGTATAGGGAGAGACAATCTCTTCTCCACAGAGCTTACACTTAAAACAGATAAGGCAGACAAAGTATGGGAGAAAAGGACAATTAACCCCATTTTATTGATGGGGAGACTGAGGCACAGAACAATGAAATGACTTCCCAAGGTCACACACAGCTTCCATGGCAAAGCCAGGAAATCAGATTTCTGGAGTCTTATTCCAGTGCCTTGACAACAAGATCATCCTAACTCTGGTACTTTACACACACTAATGGATTCATCCTCACAACACCCCTGTTTCATTCCTGGTTACAGACACGGGTCAGTTATGTCACTTGCACAGGTCACCAAATGGCGGAGTCTGGAACTTAGGAGTTCTGACTTCCAGTGCTCTAACCATTAAATGCTACTGCCTGACCCCATGGACGGGTGATGTATGAGCAGGGAATGAACCAAGAGGAACAACTCATGTGGCCCAAGACATTTATGTTTAGTCATTTTATGTATATTTAATCAATAAATCATCACCCCCGCCCTTTAAAATAAAATCAACTCTGTTTAAAAACTGGACCAGCTAGAATAACAGTGAGGAATTAACTCGCTTCCCAGCTGGGACAGCCCCAGGCAGACTGTCTTTTCCTAACAGACAGAGCTGCACCTGCACGGAAGAGGTGTCCACTATCTCCACAGGCCATCCATTTTTCACCAGTTCAGCTATATAAGAACATAAGAATGGCCCTACTGGGTCAGACCAAGGTCCATCTAGCCCAGTATCCTGTCTTCCGACAGTGGCCAGTGCCAGGTGCCCCAGAGGGAATGAACAGAACAGGTAATCATCAATTGATCCTTATCCCTGTCGCTCATTCCCAGCTTCTAGCAAACAGAGGCTAGGGACACCATTCCTGCCCATCCTGACTAAGAGCCATTGATGGACCTATCCTCTATGAATGTATCTAGTTCTTTTTTGAACCCTGTTATGGTCTTGGCCTTCACAACATCCTCTGGCAAGGAATTCCACAGGCTGACTGTGCGTTGTTTGAAGAAATACTTCATTTTATTTGTTTTAAACCTGCTGCCTATTAATTTCATTTGATGACGCCTAGTTCTTGTGTTATGAGAAGTAGTAAACAACACTTCCTTATCTACTTTCTCTATACCAGTCATGATTTTATAGACCTCAATCATACCTCCCCTTAGCTGTCTCTTTTCCAAGCTGAAAATCCCAGTCTTATTAATCTCTCCTCATATGGAAGCCGTTCCATACTCCTAATCATTTTTGTTGCCCTTTTCTGAACCTTTTCCAATTCCAATATATATTTTTTGAGATGGGGCGACCACATCTGCATGCAGTATTCAAGATGTGGGCATACCATGGATTTATATAGAGGCAACATGATATTTTCTGTCCTATTTTCTATCCCTTTCTTAATTGTTCCTAGCATTCTGTTTGCTTTTTTGATTGCCACTGCACATTGAGTGGATGTTTCTAGAGAACTATCCACAATGACTCCAAGATCTCTTTCTTGAGTGGTAACAGCTAATTTAGAGCCCATCATTTTATACGTATAGTTAGGATTATGCTTTTCAATGCATATTACTTCGCATTTATCAACATTAAATTTCATCTGCCATTTTGTTGCCCAGACACCCAATTTTGAGAGATCCTTTTGTAGCTCTTCGCAGTCTGCCTGGGTCTTAACTATCTTTAGTAATTTTGTATCATCTGCAAATTTTGCCACCTCACTGTTTACCCCTTTTTCCAGATCATTTATGAATATGTTGAATAGGACTGGTCCCAGAACAGACCCCTGGGGGACACCACTATTTACCTCTCTCCATTCTGAAAACTGACCATTTATACCTACCCTTTGTTTCCTATCTTTTAACCAGTTACCAATCCATGAGAGCACCGTACCTCTTATCCTGTGGCAGCTTACTTTGTGTAAGAGCCTTTGGTGAGGGACCTTGTCAAAGGCTTTCTGAAAATCTAAGTACACTATATCCACTGGATCCCCTTGGTCCACATACTTGTTGACCCCATCAAAGAATTCTAGTAGATTGGTGAGGCATGATTTCCATTTACTAAAACCATGTTGACTCTTCCTCAACAAATTATGTTCATCTATATGTCTGACAATATTGTTCTTTATTATAGTTTCAACCAGTTTGCCCAGTACTGAAGTCGGGCTTACAGGCTTACAGTTGGATTCATTTATGATTTTTATTTCAATTGATTCTACGCTTTCTTTCACATATAATGCCACTCCCCCACCAGCACGACCTGTTCTGTCCTTCCGAAATATTTTGTACTCTGGTATTACGGTATCGTATTGATTATCCTCTTTCCACCAAGTTCCTGTGATGCCCATTATACCAATATCCTCATTTAATACGAGGCACTCTAGTTCACCCATTTTATTATTTAGACTTCTAGCATTGGTATATAAGCACTTTAAAAACTTGTCTCCTTTTAGCTGTCTGCCATTACACGATGTAATTGAATGGGACTCTTTTTTATATGATTATTTCTGATAGACCCTGCCTGTAATTTATCATACATAAGGAAACAGCTGCCCAAAGAGACTTCTACTGCATCGCTGAAGTACAGGGAACAGCTCAGTCGGGGGCTATCCAGACTCTGTCTGCAGGTGTCAAAAGCTGCCTAACGCCGGGGGGTGGGGGGAACACTGCTCGCCCCGCCAGGAACTTTGGTTCAAAGAGATAAGTAGATCAATACACAGCCAGGCAGAGACAGAGACAGACACACAGCTAACCAGACGGATGCACAGGTTGCCCTGACAGACACACAGATGGGTAGACAGAAGCAAGCACAGACAGAGAGATGAACAGGTAGACACATGCCCAGTTACCCTTCACTCAAGGTAGCCTCATTTCAAAATGATTCACTTTTTCATGAAATGTCACCTCTTGAAAAACCCTGATTTCACAGCCCAGAGATTTTGCTTCAAAGGGTTTTTTTTTTTTTTTTTTTGGTTCATGCAGAATGGCCCATTTTGCACCAAGATGGGTGAAAAGTTCACCTTGATTTTCATCTGCATGACATTTCAAATTGTGAAATTCAAAAGTGCGTGTGTGTGTGTGTCGGGGGGTGGGGTGGGTGCTTGCTTGAAAGTCAGAGCATTTGGGCAGGAGCACGGTCACTCAAAAAAGCCACAATTTCCACAACATTCAGGAGGGCTTGTCCCCCAGAAAAATGGGACCATTTTTACAAATTAGAAATGAAAGGCAAATATGGTTGCATTTTATATGACTGTACATTGATACATAGCTTATGAAGGGTTAATAGACAATTAATAGATGTTATGAGCATGTTACAGACATGAGTGGTGTGCTATAGAAGAAGGCTATGAGCTCATCAGTGGGAAGTGTAATAGACGGTTATAAGTAATTTATTGACCTGTTGGACAATCTGTACTAATTGGTTACTCATTTATTAAAACAGCTGTTAGTAATTTATTAACCCTTTATGAACTATGTATAAATGCACCCTTCGTATCAAGTGTGACCCCAGCACTGCACTTGCTGAGGGTTTCAGACTTCATTTCAAACACCTCAAGCTGCCTGTTTAGACCAATGCCTAGGGATGGTTTGGGCTATCAGCTGGTTTGTAAGTACATTCTGCAGCCCACGCATTAGCCAGCTGGCTTCCTGGCTAAGTGCCTGCCTTAATGGATCTGATACTTCCTGCCTCCCATGAGGCACCAAGCATCATAGAATCATAGAATCATAGAATATCAGGGTTGGAAGGGACCCCAGAAGGTCATCTAGTCCAACCCCCTGCTCAAAGCAGGACCAATTCCCAGTTAAATCATCCCAGCCAGGGCTTTGTCAAGCCTGACCTTAAAAACCTCTAAGGAAGGAGATTCTACCACCTCCCTAGGTAACGCATTCCAGTGTTTCACCACCCTCTTAGTGAAAAAGTTTTTCCTAATATCCAATCTAAACCTCCCCCACTGCAACTTGAGACCATTACTCCTCGTTCTGTCATCTGCTACCATTGAGAACAGTCTAGAGCCATCCTCTTTGGAACCCCCTTTCAGGTAGTTGAAAGCAGCTATCAAATCCCCCCTCATTCTTCTCTTCTGCAGGCTAAACAATCCCAGCTCCCTCAGCCTCTCCTCATAACTCATGTGTTCCAGTCCCCTAATCATTTTTGTTGCCCTTCGCTGGACTCTCTCCAATTTATCCACATCCTTCTTGAAGTGTGGGGCCCAAAACTGGACACAGTACTCCAGATGAGGCCTCACCAATGTCGAATAGAGGGGAACGATCACGTCCCTCGATCTGCTCGCTATGCCCCTACTTATACATCCCAAAATGCCATTGGCCTTCTTGGCAACAAGGGCACACTGCTGACTCATATCCAGCTTCTCGTCCACTGTCACCCCTAGGTCCTTTTCTGCAGAACTGCTGCCTAGCCATTCGGTCCCTAGTCTGTAGCTGTGCATTGGGTTCTTCCGTCCTAAGTGCAGGACCCTGCACTTATCCTTATTGAACCTCATCAGATTCCTTTTGGCCCAATCTTCCAATTGGTCTAGGTCCTTCTGTATCCTATCCCTCCCCTCCAGCGTATCTACCACTCCTCCCAGTTTAGTATCATCCGCAAATTTGCTGAGAGTGCAATCCACACCATCCTCCTGATCATTTATGAAGATATTGAATAAAACCGGCCCCAGGACCGACCCTTGGGGTACTCCACTTGATACCGGCTGCCAACTAGACATGGAGCCATTGATCACTACCCGTTGAGCCCGACAATTTAGCCAGCTTTCTACCCACCTTATAGTGCATTCATCCAGCCCATACTTCCTTAACTTGCTGACAAGAATACTATGGGAGACCGTGTCAAAAGCTTTGCTAAAGTCAAGAAACAATACATCCACTGCTTTCCCTTCATCCACAGAACCAGTAATCTCATCATAAAAGGTGATTAGATTAGTCAGGCATGACCTTCCCTTGGTGAATCCATGCTGGCTGTTCCTGATCACTTTCCTCTCATGCAAGTGCTTCAGGATTGATTCTTTGAGGACCTGCTCCATGATTTTTCCAGGGACTGAGGTGAGGCTGACTGGCCTGTAGTTCCCAGGATCTTCCTTCTTCCCTTTTTTAAAGATTGGCACTACATTAGCCTTTTTCCAGTCATCCGGGACTTCCCCGGTTCGCCACGAGTTTTCAAAGATAATGGCCAGTGGCTCTGCAATCACAGCCGCCAATTCCTTCAGCACTCTCGGATGCAACTCGTCCGGCCCCATGGACTTGTGCACGTCCAGCTTTTCTAAATAGTCCCTAACCGCCTCTATCTCCACAGAGGGCTGGCCATCTCTTCCGCATTTTGTGATGCCCAGCGCAGCAGTCTGGGAGCTGACCTTGTTAGTGAAAACAGAGGCAAAAAAAGCACTGAATACATTAGCTTTTTCCACATCCTCTGTCACTAGGTTGCCTCCCTCATTCAGTAAGGGGCCCACACATTCCTTGGCTTTCTTCTTGTTGCCAACATACCTGAAGAAACCCTTCTTGTTACTCTTGACATCTCTGGCTAGCTGCAGCTCCAGGTGCGATTTGGCCCTCCTGATAACATTCCTACATGCCCGAGCAATATTTTTATACTCTTCCCTGGTCATATGTCCAACCTTCCACTTCTTGTAAGCTTCTTTTTTATGTTTAAGATCCGCTAGGATTTCACCATTAAGCCAAGCTGGTCGCCTGCCATATTTACTATTCTTTCGACTCATCGGGATGGTTTGTCCCTGTAACCTCAACAGGGATTCCTTGAAATACAGCCAGCTCTCCTGGACTCCTTTCCCCTTCAAGTTAGTCCCCCAGGGGATCCTGGCCATCCGTTCCCTGAGGGAGTCGAAGTCTGCTTTCCTGAAGTCCAGGGTCCGTATCCTGCTGCTTACCTTTGTTCCCTGCGTCAGGATCCTGAACTCAACCAACTCATGGTCACTGCCTCCCAGATTCCCATCCACTTTTGCTTCCCCCACTAATTCTACCCGGTTTGTGAGCAGCAGGTCAAGAAAAGCACCCCCCCTAGTTGGCTCCTCTAGCACTTGCGCCAGGAAATTGTCCCCTACGCTTTCCAAAAACTTCCTGGATTGTCTATGCACCGCTGTATTGCTCTCCCAGCAGATATCAGGAAAATTAAAGTCACCCATGAGAATCAGGGCATGCGATCTAGTAGCTTCCGTGAGCTGCCGGAAGAAAGCCTCATCCACCTCATCCCCCTGGTCCGGTGGTCTATAGCAGACTCCCACCACTACATCACTCTTGTTGCACACACTTCTAAACTTAATCCAGAGACACTCAGGTTTTTCTGCAGTTTCGTACCGGAGCTCTAATCATCTAATGGCCTGCTCCGTCCTTATCCACTTGGATTAGTGCTACCCTGGCCCTTAGCAGAGATGGAGGAACCAGCGGGAAGGTGGAGAATCTCTTTCAGCCAGAGAAGCCAGGCAGTGTGCTGAGAGGCAGAGAACTGTGGGTCAGAGGGTGCTGCAAGGAACAGGACAATGCCTCCCCAAGAGCATATGGCAAGGAAAAGAAGGGAGTCAGCCATTAGTGATGGATGGGACTGGAGCACAGTCTGAGCGGCAGAGCTCAGATGCAGATATGACCTAGCCAGTGGGCCGGAGGTGTTTGGTTCTGGCAGGCTCACAGCACTCAGCACTGGCCTCCCTCTGCTCCCTTTGAAGTCAGCAGTAAAACAGCTATTGACTTCAATGGAAGCAGACAGGTCAGCCAATACTTTAAAAAAAAAAACAGGCTTCATCTCTAGGAAAGACCTACTCTATCCTCAAATCCGGCACCCTGCTAGGCAAGGATAGTGTCCGCCAACAGAGGATGAAAGTGGCCTCCCGTGAACATTGCATGTGATAATCCTCTCTCTTTTGGAGCTGCCTGTGGGAGTGGCCACGTCACCAGCTGTGTAGTGCCTGGCCATTCACAAGTTATCCTGTGGCTACCTCTACCTCACATCAAAGATTCCTGCCAGGGCACTGCTGGTCTCTAAAGAGCACCTCTATCAAGAGATGCCGCTCTCCTGGCAAAAGGACGCTTTCCCCCAGCAGAGGCAGAAGGAGCTGTGCTAAGCTGATCTTCGGCTACAAATGACCTTACATGCAACACAGCAGCTATGGAGCGTGGCATTGCTCTGCCCTACCACACAATACCTTTGACTTTGTGGATCCCACTGGAGCTGCCTTCATGCACCGCCAAGCGTTTCCTGATCCCAAATGACAGCAGCTCCAATGCCCTTGAGTTCTCAGGTGTCGTGATGGAGAGGGGAAGGGTACCCTCTGGAGCTATGTGCGGAAAGCAATGGAGCATTCGTGCTGAGAAGCGTGTAGAGTTTCCCAGGCCAGGACACAAGTGCACCTGTATGCAGTATGCACTGTGCTATGGTGGGCCATGTCTTGTCTGAAGGGGAAGGATTAGATTACTCTGTGCTGCGGCTCTAGATTTGCTCTGCTCCCAGACTGTGATAATTTCTCCCCTCCTTTCCACAAGCAACCAACCAACCAAGGACCCACTTATAGTAAGGCAGTGGGCACCAATCTGACCAGTGCAAGCCCCTGATGTAGACACCCTGCAGCAACGTAAAGCAGGATTTACATCAGTGTCCCTTACTCTGGTAACAAGCAGTGAGCCACACTGATGGAAGACCTGTTTTGTGCTGGGGCACCCTGTCTACATTAGGGGGCAGCTGCACTGATACAGTTACTTTAGGGTATATTTCCTTAATGTAGTCAGGGCCCACATGCCCCCCGCCCCACATTTTGCTGCCTTTGGATTGCTAAGAAGGTGTGGACATAGAGGAATCGCAGCTAGTCTCTCCCCAGGAGGATGCACCAATTCCCATCAATCGCACGTTTTAAGGAGCTTACTAATGTTAAGGCACATCTCCATTCCCTTGTTTTCCTACCGAGGACGTGGCCATTACTAGGTTAACCAGGGTGCTTTCCTCCCTTTCAGTTCAGCCTCAGTCACGCCCTTCCTAAAGAGCGGTTCAAAAAGCTAAAACAATCTGTCTAAAACCCATGACCTCCTCTCCTGGGAGCAATTTCCCAAGTAGAGGAGATCTCTCTGTGCCACCTTTCCCCGCCTGCTAACCTGCTATCTGCCTTCCTCCTCCTGCAGCTGGAGAGGCGGCGAGTTCACTATTGCAATCATGCATGCAAGGTGTAAAGAGCATTTCATTTACCCCTCATCATTATCCCCATTCCCAGCCCTTCCCAGGTGACCCCAGAGCTTCTGGGGTTCGGAGCCATTGTGGATTTCGCTTGGTTTCCCATTTCAGCATGTGCTGCTGATCATGGGCATTGTTCAGTTCTTCTAGGCAGTCTCTCCCCACACCAGCCCTGGAATTTGTCTGAGCAAATTACCCTAGTCATCTTAAATTATGTTTTTAGCTATTTTAGTTAATAGGATACCCAGAGCTTGTGTTGTGCACAAGCACCAAGGCAGTCAGACATATTATTCAGTTTTTAATTAGAGATGAGACTGTAGCCAAAGCCCAGATCGGACATTTGGGGCAAGTGCATGTGTAGGGTCTGGAGCTTGAACCCTGATCTAAATTTTGCACCTGGCCTCTGGCTCTATACGGCGCTGGATGAACAACCCAGATCCAAATAACTCCAAGCGATGGGATTGAGCCAAAATCTGGATCTTGCTTGTTTGTTTTTGTCATGCATGTCTTCAGGCAGAGAGTATTTCACATAGGGCACCGGGTGCTTATCCTATTTGACTTCAGTGGGCGCTCTGCCTGTGTAAAGAACGTGGTATCAGGGCCATGGGGAATAACCTGCCAAAGGCAGCAATAGGAAACGGTTAGCAGGAATCATTTTAAAAGGGAGTTGGGCAAATATATGGAGGAAAACAAACATCATATGGACGGGGATGTGGGCCCAGATAGCGTTCCTGGCTTCTGCCAGGACGATAAACTTTAGAGTGCTCCTCTCCCATCAGACTGAAGGGATTGTGTAGATCCAAGAAGGACTCAAACAAAAGAAAACCCCACAAGGATCATCTCAACACATAGATCTGTATGTTATTTGCTGTTTCAGAAATGCATGTGGACATCTTTGCAAACAATTGTGTGTGTATCGCATACTGGACTGCTGAGGTCATGACTGACCCCCTACGCTCCTTCGAAGTTCTTTATCATTTTTGAATCAGTTCAGTCTCCTTTGCCTGAGGTATGGCTAGTTTATTTCCCCACTTCCACATCTGCTTGGTTATGATCCAGTTTATTTTCTGCAAACATTTGGATGAATCTGTAAACCTCAGCTCTGGAGCCAGATTGCTTCCCGGGCTTTGCTCTTGCTGCTCTTGGAGGATGCAGAAAACTTTACCCGAGAGAGCCCCGGCCCAGACAACGAAGCAGATTCTGTCTTCTGCTCCAGGTCCATACGCTGCTGACACATGGAGCCCCAACTTGCTTGGGGTGAATTCTCAAGCTCCTGGCTCAAGCTCTGGTGTAGGGAGCATGTCAGGAGTGGGTGGAGAGGGGAGGGGACAGGCCCATAGAATATGGTGCTATAGGGATTTTTGGTTGCACCACAGCCCCTGGACAACCCAGGATTGGAGATATTCCAGCCCCTAGAGCATCCCAAGGCAAAAAGGTGGCATAAAACTTTTGTCCCCTCTTCTACCCAGGCTGCATATTCTGTGCTGCACCTCTAGGAGCCAATGACTTTAATCTGAGGGTGTCCTGTACAGTGAAGCACAGGAGGAGAGAGATGGGAGAGAGGATGGGAGAGATGGACCCACAGATTCTCTCACTGGCTGCTGCTGGTGGTGGTGGTGATGGGTGCCCTAAATGTCCTGTGGCATCCTAGGTCTCCATTGCCTTCCCCACACATGGAACTGCAAGGCAGCCACCAAGTACTAGAACCAAGGCGGTGCGTAGTCCCTGACCATTCCTTTGGAACTGGGCCCGTCTGGCTGACCCTGCAGGACACCAGCCAGGCCTCAAGGAACCTCACCATCCCATGGAGCTCTAAGATTGTGTGCCCCACTTCCGTCTCTCTTGTGGCAGTGCAGAGGCGGCTGGCAACCCCATGTAGTTGTCACCCAACAAAAAACACCCTCAAAGGGAGGAGCAGTGGGAGGGGGATGCCACCTGCTGTATGTTTGCCCTGAGCCAGGTCCTCAGCACCTGGCTCAAAAATGTCTTGCATATTGCAGCTGTTCAGCTAGTCATTCCCCACCTTCCGGCCAGTGAGGAAGGGACAGGGACAGCGGGATAGACTGGGCACAGGAACAGGTACAAACAAGAACTGGAAAGGAGGCAGGCAGGAAGAGGGACAAGTGGAAAGAAGAAAGACAACTGGGAAAAGGACGGCTTATATTTTGGAGGCCAATGCCCCACACGGCAGTGCTGGGAAATGTAAGCCAAGGTGTGGAATATTCCCAGCTAACCAGAGTCCCCAATAAAATGTTCTTGTCTCCTAGTGCAAATCTCCACTCAGAAGCTCCACACTTCCCTGCAAATCGCCACTCCAAGCCCTCGCATCCCTCTTACAGAACCCTGGGGCCCCAATCCCTGCAGGAAAACTCCACCCGCTGCTCAGCAGCAACCTAAGCCGGCCTCTTGGTAACAGATTCAATGACAGCTGAAGGATCAGCACTTTGGTCTTAATTACATTAACTGCACAGTCCCGGAAAGCTCCCTCGCTTTAATCTGCTGGCAACGGCTTTGATCTCCTTCGCAGTCAGATCTCGTCCTTAATTCTCCTGTCAGACAAGTTTCTTCACGTGCTCTGCCTGCATTTCAACACGTGCCTGAGCTGGCCGAAGGTATCATTCAGCCCATTTCCTACTCCTTCAGTGAAATCCATTCAGCATGACCCAGGAGTGTCCATTGAAAGACAAACAAAAGTCTATGAGTCGGGAGCATTAAATGAGCTGGGCTTGCAAGGGGAAGGAGAGAAATAATTGAATGGTGGCTCTGTGCCCAGCTGGGACATTATTTACCATTACAGTGTTAGACCCAGTCTACTTTCGAGTGCATCGGTCGTGTAATTTACCAGATTACATTCTCACCAACCGAAGCTCCATTTTTACATTGTTTCTGGCTGTCTACATTAGGGGATTGCCCTGGTGTGAATACATTGTTCTGGCATACCAGTGCAAATTTCTCTGGATAGATGGGGCCTCTGAGAAGGTATCCAAATCAAAGCCCCAACTCCAAAGACTCCTGAACTCTGGAAAAGCCCAGATCTGGATTGGAACTCAGGGGCTTGGTCCCAGTTCCAGTAGAATATATTATTATGTATTGAGCACCAGCATCGTGTTAAGCACTGTGCAAAGAGGCTGAAATAGTGCCAGCCTCAAGGAGCTCAATCCAACCGGATGTGACTGCAGCAGGAGGGAAAGATTCTAGTCTATAATAGATTCTTATACCTCACCATAGCATCTGGGTGCCAGGCATTAAGCTGTGTGATTAACATCTGTCTCAAATGGTTTGTTCTCTCTCCCCTGGGGAGAATTGTGTGTGCTGTGGAGTGTTTTGGAAGGGTTTTGTTTACGGGGTATTTATATTTTTAACATGACCATGCTGCTCTGTGCTTTGTATCAGAGACAGCCAGTCACAGAAGGGCACCTGGCACTTGCGGGTGGCGGAGGGGGGTGAGAAGGGGAGGTTTGTGATGGGCCTTAATCCCTGTGGGAGTTCGGACCAGGGTCTGGGACTGGCCCTCGAGAAAGCTCTGTCTCCCACACAGATGAGTGTTTAACGTTCTATTGGGCCAGGGCAGCAGAGCTGTTGACCATGGTCCTCCTCCCTCAACACGGTTTTCACTGTGGTAGAAGGGAGCCAGAATCGAAGCTGCGAGCCCACAGAGGAAGGCACCCCAGCTGCTGTGGTGAGAGACAAGGAAGGCACCACTAAGAGAAGCGGGAGGAAAGAGTGACTGTCAGGGAAGAAAGAATGGGAGCCAACAAGAGGCAGGATGTGCTGGGAGGAGGGAAAGGAGGCAAATATTGAAATCCTGCCTCTGTGGAGACGGGTGCCTCATCGCTTCTGAATGCTTGTGGTTCAGCCGCTTCAGATGAAATAGCAACCGAGGCACACAGAGAGCTGTGTGAATACATAAGGGGCTGTCGACAGGAACAGTTAGTTTGCTGGGGTAAGCTGGGGTATAAATCTATCCCGCACTAGCCTGTCGCGCACTCAGTGTCCACGTGGAACCTTGCTGCCGTGCAGATCAAAGCGCACGATGGAATGTTTAGTGCATGCACCGGTGGGGGCCACACAGACACTGGGTGTGCAGCAGACTAGTGATGGGCAGATTGCCAGGAACTACGTGCTCATGTAGGCAAGCCCTAAGACAAGACAACTCGCCAACAGGAAAGATGAAGCACCACTGAAGGAGAAAGCCCATGAGCGAAACAAAGCTGGGGAGGCCAGGAAAGGAGATGCTTTGAGAGGAAATCTGATGGAGGAGGGAGAGGTACAAAGGCATGGTGAGGCCTTTCCGAGAGTGGGAACATTGTATGGGCAGGTAGGTCTAGCACTCATAACATGGAAATAAACCATCACTAGAGATGTCCTGCTAAAGAAGAGAGACCAAGACCCACATTGGGGGTTGAGGGAGCATTTTCCAGCCCATATACAGGAACAGTTTGTTCCTGTGACCCCAAACAACAACAGGCTCTGGGAACTCATCCCTAACACCATCAAACCAGCAAGACAAAGCGAGGCCTTGTGAGAACAAAGAGATGAAGCCAAAACGCAGCATCAAATGCATAAGAATTTAAAATAAATAAATAAAATAATGCACTGGTCAGAAGGCTACTCACGACCAAATCAGAGAGCTATCTAGCCGCCACGAGCTATGCCTTTGTAACTTCTGCCTCATCGGCTGCAATGACCTCTGGCTGAGAATGCCATACCTGGTCCCCAAGTCGGCAGCTATTCTGCTCACAAACACATCATCCCAATACACCAGCTGCCCCATAGACACAGAGCCTGGCTCGCTGTACTCATTTTCAAAGCCTTGAATAGCACTGGTCCATGCTACCCCACAGCCGGCCTGGCCTTCCACAACAGTGACCTCCCACAGCAGCATCACTGTGTTGGAAAAAGAAACCTATAGACAAACAGGGGAAGACACACATCTGCTGAAGAGAGAACTTTCACAAGAGCTGGGCCATGTATGTGGAACTCTCTGCACCCTTTGCTGTACTTGGAACTAGATGAAAGCTTCCATCTTCGACAGCTTCCCAGCAATAACCCTCTCAAATACATCAGCCCCTTCACGCTCTAAAAACAAATCCCAACAATAAGTTTAGATTGCTCCTTAGATATGAATGTGCAATGTTGGATGGACAGATGGACGGATGACTTTTCAACACATTGAAGTTATTCCAGAATATGGTAGGTTGTGAATTTAAAGTGGAGTAGCTAATCAGGAATAACTCCATATGTGGACATGCTTATTCCAAAATAAGAGTGCCTTTTACTGGCTTAGTTTACTCCATTTCCACTATTCAGGAATCATTGCTCTGGAACAGTTGTGTTCTTGAATAGTTATTCCACAATAATGCCATGTGTAGACAAGCCCAAAACCATGAATTTTTTCAAGAAATGAGAGCACAACTAATATCTTTCTGCCCCATTCTGACAAGGCCAAAGAAACCAACATGTTTTAAGGCAATTAAATCCCTTCACTGGGGCTGTGTGCAAGTCACGCAATGTAATAAATACCCCACATCAAGTCCCGACATCGATACTGGGCGTGGGGCTGCGCACGTCCCACTGTGATGGTTTCATTGAATACAAAGGAAACTCATGGTGTCTCATGAAATCTGTTCATTACTGTGCTCTAGGGTGTAATTGCGTCAGTTGTTACACATCACATTGTTCTATGTCCCTAGGACCGGGTCAGCTCTTGTGTGTCTGCAAGTCTTTAGGAGGCAGTGGAACCAGGCCAGAGTGATGGATTTTTCTTCGTCATCCAAAGGGACATGTATTATGTTTCCTCAGACATACAGGAGCTTAGCCTTGGGTATTAGCATTAAGAATTACCATTCGCGCATTTCACATGCATAGCCAATCTCTTTAAATGTAAGGTCTTAGCAAATTCAAGACTGTCTGCACTTGTACAGAAAGCTTAAAGTTGTCAGGCTTCTCCTGTGATCAAATACACTGACTTCTCAGGGACCCCAGCCCTGAAATTTTAAAGGGAGAACATGACCTATTTTACATCTACTCAGTCACAGATTTTGAAAAGGGGGCTCCCATGTTGAGTGAATCTCTTTATCGCCAGCAGTAGTCCCTAGGCCGAAAGAGGACTCTTTTGTTCCTTTGACATAACTGTGGAAACACAAGTCAACATGCCCACATGAGGACTTATCACATCGGACAACTCCCAGCGTCTTCCCAGAGCTCAGTCCAAGCATTGCTAAGGAACAGCTGTGTGGGCTGGAAAGGGATGCTGGGTATTGGCATGCAAATGAGAATACTGAGCACTGTGGAAAAGCATGCTGGGTATTAGCATGCAAATGAGAACACCGAGCCACCCACTTTGCTCCTAGAACTTTTCTTTCCAGCAGAGCCAGAACAGAGGCCTTTGACATACACACGAGCGTCACTCCCTGTACATTGGAGGAACCACGTTCTACCATGGCAGAGGTGTCATGGCGCTAAAGTGGTGCAAGGAATACTAGTTATCATCATTAACAACAGTCCTGTATACTGTCCTGTAAATGCACACTGCACCTTAGGGACATAGGATAAGACATAGACAAGAGTCAACTTAGGGCCAGGTTCTACCACCCTGACTCACGATAAGTAACTCACTACTCTTACTTTACCATGGAGCAAGGTGCTACTCAACATGAGCTAGGGTGGCAGTATCCGGCCCTGACAACCTACAGTAGACAAGCAAACTCCAGACAAGACAGTTCAGAGAAGGAAGGGCCAGGAAAGACTACTAATGAGAAAGGAGGAAGCAAGGATTTCTGGAAGGGGCTGGTTTTCAGAAGGAGCTAAGAGAGGACGCTTGAAGTGGGAGACAGCTCCAAGCACAGAAGGAAACTGAGAGTGCTGAAAGGTGATGAAGGGAACCATAAGGAAAGAGGACAGGGATGGGGAGAGAGCCGAGAGCAAGGAGGGAGATACATGCGGCAGGCAGCAGAATGGTGCGGGTGGGAGGGGTTGCTAGATTCCTCTAGTGAGGTGACAGCATCCTTGGCTCTGCTGTTTGCATTGCACCTTTTGCCGTCAGTTATGGGCACAGGAGCCCATTTTCACTCTTAATTTAGAAACAAGCGAGAGTTACAGGCAGTGAGTGCAGCTGTGTGTGAAGGCCCGCAGATGGGCACAGCCACCTCAAGCGTGCAGGGGGCCAGCCACGAAGACCTACCTATATCTGTCTACAGGTGTGGATGTGTGTCTCTCTCTCAAACAGACTGATAGCCACCTCCACGTGTAGACTGATATAGGGAGGTCTTCTTGGCTGGCTTCCTACACTCTTGGGGTTGCTATTTCTGTGCCAGTGTGCAGTTCTTCACTGAATACGTAATGGGTGGGGTGTGTGTCACTCACTCACACACACACACATTCTATACAGCGTATATATACATAGGAATGAATCACTTAGGGCCAGATTCAGATGTTCCTCTTCACATAGTCCCTTCCTTCCCAGGCAAGCCCGTTTCATGTCAATACAGAACAAGGTACTACATCCGAAGTCTGTCCCTTTTTGGGGGGCGGTTGGGGACACTGGAACACTGCATATATGTACACACATGCACAATGCTCATGTGCGTCTGGCCAGGCCATTTGCTCATCCGGCAGCTCTAGCTGGGATTCAGGGCTCCCCACAAGTCCCTAGAGCGTGCAACAGTTCCCAGCTCCCACCCAAGCTTCAGTGCAGGTGAACAAGACAAACTGCAAACTTAGGCTCTGAGAATGACTCTTCCTGCCAGGCTTCAGGGTCATCCAGCAGGCCATGGCCAGAGGAGCTGAAAGGAGGGATGGGGGCGGGCTGCCAGTGGGACGGCGTGGGGAGGATGGGGAAGAGAAACGTCCAAAAGCAACACACACAGCTGCCATCCCTCAAGAACATTTTAATGCTCCCTTTACATCTGGTCGTCTCTTAGATGCAAAGCACACTCCCCCGCTTCCCTCCCCCACACACCTGCATTCCGTCCAGAACCGGAAACCAAAGCCAAGCTGCAGAAAAAACAAATCACATCCGAAGGCCTCGGTTCCAGAGCAGATCGGCTCAGCTGCCCCAGCGTCCAGGTTCATAGATCCCAAGGCCAGAAGGGACCATTGTGATCACCTAGTGTGACCTCCTGTAGAACACGGGCCAGAGAACTTCCCAAAAATAATTCCTGGAGCAGGGCTTTCCCAAACACATCCTATGTTGGTTTAAAAAGAGTCAGTGATGGAGAATCCACCACGACCCTTGGTAAATTGTTCCAGTGATTAATTACTCTCACCATTAAAAATGCACACCTTGTTTCCAGTCGGAATTGGTCTAGCTTCAACCTCCAGCCACTGGATCATGTTAGATCTTTCTCTCCCAGCCTGAAGAGCCCATTTTCACATCTTTGTTCCCCCTCTAAGTTCTTATAGACTGTGATCAAGTCTCTCCTTAATCCCCTCTCACCTGTGTCTCAGGGAGCCATCCAGATGCCATAAGGACTAAAAAGTGACTGGGTCTTAGAGATGGAGAGGCATGGGAATCTGGGAGGCAGTGACCATGAGTTGGTTGAGTTCAGGATCCTGACACAGGGAAGAAAGGTAAGCAGCAGAATACGGACCCTGGACTTCAGGAAAGCAGACTTCGACTCCCTCAGGGAACGGATGGGTAGGGTCCCCTGGGGGACTAACATGAAGGGGAAGGAGTCCAGGAGAGCTGGCTGTATTTCAAGGAATCCCTGTTGAGGTTACAGGGACAAACCATCCCGATGAGTCAAAAGAATAGTAAATATGGCAGGGGACCAGCTTGGCTTAACGGTGAAATCCTAGCAGATCTTAAACATAAAAAAGAATCCGATGAAGTGAGCTGTGGCTCACGAAAGCTCATGCTCAAATAAATTGGTTAGTCTCTAAGGTGCCACAAGTCCTCCTTTTCTTTTTGCGAATACAGACTAACACGGCTGTTACTCTGAAACCTGTCATAAAAAAGAAGCTTACAAGAAGTGGAAGGTTGGACATATGACCAGGGAAGAGTATAAAAATATTGCTCGGGCATGTAGGAATGAAATCAGGAGGGCTAAATCGCACCTGGAGCTGCAGCTAGCAAGAGATGTCAAGAGTAACAAGAAGGGTTTCTTCAGGTATGTTGGCAACAAGAAGAAAGCCAAGGAAAACGTGGGCCCCTGACTGAATGAGGGAGGCAACCTAGTGACAGAGGATGTGGAAAAAGCTAATGTACTCAATGCTTTTTTTGCCTCTGTCTTCACTAACAAGGTAGGCTCCCAGACTGCTGCGCTGGGCATCACAGCATGGGGAGTAGATGGCCAGCCCTCTGTGGAGAAAGAGGTGGTTAGGGACTATTTAGAAAAGCTGGATGTGCACAAGTCCATGGGGCCGGACGAGTTGCATCCGAGAGTGCTAAAGGAATTGGCGGCTGTGATTGCAGAGCCATTGGCCATTATCTTTGAAAACTCGTGGCGAACGGGGGGAGTTCCAGATGACTGGAAAAAGGCTAATGTAGTGCCAATCTTTAAAAAAGGGAAGAAAGAGGATCCTGGAAACTACAGGCCAGTCAGACTCACCTCAGTCCCCGGAAAAATCATGGAGCAGGTCCTCAAGGAATCAATCCTGAAGCACTTACATGAGAGGAAAGTGATCAGAAACAGTCAGCATGGATTCATCAAGGGAAGGTCATACCTGACTAATCTAATCGCCTTCTATGATGAAATTACTGGTTCTGTGGATGAAGAGAAAGCAGTGGATGTATTGTTTCTTGACTTTAGCAAAGCTTTGACACGGTCTCCCACAGTATTCTTGTCAGCAAGTTAAAGGAGTACGGGCTGGATGAATGCACTATAAGGTGAGTAGAAAGCTGGCTAGATCGTCGGGCTCAACGAGTAGTGATCAATGGCTCCATGTCTAGTTGGCAGCCAGTGTCAAGTGGAGTGCCCCAGGGGTCGGTCCTGGGGCCGGTTTTGTTCAATATCTTCATAAATGATCTGGAGGATGATGTGGATTGCACTCTCAGCAAATTTGCGGATGATACTAAACTAGGAGGAGTGGTAGATATGCTGGAGGGCAGGGATAGGATACAGAGGGACCTAGACAAATTGGAGGATTGGGCCAAAAGAAATCTGATGAGGTTCAATAAGGATAAGTGCAGGGTCCTGCACTTAGGACGGAAGAACCCAATGCACAGCTGCAGACTAGGGACCGAATGGCTAGGCAGCAGTTCTGCGGAAAAGGACCTAGGGGTGACAGTGGATGAGAAGCTGGATATGAGTCAGCAGTGTGCCCTTGTTGCCAAGAAGGCCAATGACATTTTGGGATGTATAAGTAGGGGCATAGCGAGCAGATCGAGGGACGTGATCGTTCCCCTCTATTCGACATTGGTGAGGCCTCATCTGGAGTACTGTGTCCAGTTTTGGGTCCCACACTACAAGAAGGATGTGGATAAATTGGAGAGAGTCCAGCGAAGGGCAACAAAGATGATTAGGGGTCTGGAACACATGAGTTATGAGGAGAGGCTGAGGGAGCTGGGATTGTTTAGCCTGCAGAAGAGAAGAATGAGGGGGGATTTGATAGCTGCTTTCAACTACCTGAGAGGTGGTTCCAGAGAGGATGGATCTAGACTATTCTCAGTGGTAGAAGAGGACAGGACAAGGAGTAATAGTCTCAAGTTGCAGTGGGGGAGGTTTAGGTTGGATATTAGGAAAAACTTTTTCACTAGGAGGGTGGTGAAACGCTGGAATGCGTTACCTAGGGAGGTGGTAGAATCTCCTTCCTTAGAAGTTTTTAAGGTCAGGCTTGACAAAGCCCTGGCTGGGATGATTTAATTGGGGATTGGTCCTGCTTTGAGCAGGGGGTTGGACTAGATCACCTCTTGAGGTCCCTTCCAACCCTGATATTCTATGATTAATGGTCTTCAAACTCCCTTTATCTTGTTACTGCGGGAGACTGTGGTTCCCCGTATTAAAGAAAAAGGGCTCTCGAGATTGGCCCTCCTGCTTTTCGATATCAGTACCCCAGGGCAGGAAGTAGCAGAGCCCAAGAGCTCAGTCTTCACTCCATTCCCAGTGCAATAGCCCAGAATTCCATCCCCCTTTGCTATCAAATGTCCCCCATGCTGCCCGGAAAGGGCGTGGTGCCACCCAAGCCAAAGCCAGCTGGGTCAGCCGCGTCGGAAAGTCGTCACCCTCTGACGAGGCAGCACCCTGGTGAAATGAGCTAGTTCAGGTCAACATCACTACCAATGCTGCCATGCCACCCCCACCCTCTCCCCCACATGCTGAGCAGCTTCAGCAGAGGCCAAGGACTAGTGGGCCATGAAGACAGGATTTCCTTCTCCCACCTCCCACGGCAGGGCAGAGGCATGTGGCTGGGGCAGCGTGTACATGTCTCTGGCTGGGCTCTGTAGGTGCTGGGGGTCGGGGCACTTCTGCGGCCCCCGGACTGTCAATCTCGCACCTTCAGCAGGAAACACATTGACATGCACTCTCATTTTGTTTCCTCCGATCAGACTCTTTGGGGAGCAGTCTCTTCCCTTGATGTTTTAAACCAGGAAATGCACAGGGGCCGGCTGGACCTGGGATTGGCCCCAGGTACATGGGAATGAAGGACACACAGAGAATTGCATGATAAAGGAAATTTCAGCCTTCTTGAAAAATGTGGCAATGATCCCACATCACAGGCAAGTCCTCAGCAAGGCTGCCCGATGGGGGAGTGTCAGAAGGTCACGCCACATGAATGTTTGGGGAAGAGATGTCTGCAGAGATGCCAAGGAGCTGGGGATGGCAGGATTTTCACACACACAGCTCTTCCCTGCTGCTGTCTTCTTCTCTTTCCCATCCCTTGTTGGCCACTGACCCCCATGCATCACTCAGCTCAGTTGAACCTGTCCAGAGTACAACCTGAAGAGACACCTTCCCTCTGCCGCCCTGCAAGGGGTAATGCTTCTTCTAGCAGGAGACAGAGAGCATGGCCTCGGTCAGAGAGCAGGCTAGAGCAGTCTTAGCCCTGTTCCTGGCCCCGTCCCTCCGGAGCACTGAAAGTCCCATAGGTGAGGCAGGATGGCATCTGACTGATCATCTCTGTCAGGGGCAGGTTTGGTTCCATTCAGAGGCTGCTGGGGCAGCTGCTTCAGGCCAGAATTGAGGGCTGCCAGTGCCTAGAGAGTGTTATCTTGCATGGCGTGGGTGGAACTACGTGGTGGGAGGAATCCCACTGCAGGACAGGCCTGCCAGCCAGAGGAAGCAGAAGCCCAGAGCACTCCAGGAGCCCATCATGAGGGCATGCTGTCTCCATTTGCCCATATGTAACAGCACGTGGCAGGCAGGGTGGATTAGTAGAATTTAAGGCCAGACGGAACTACCAAATCACCTAGCCCCCGCTTGCTAGTGGTGTAGAACTCTATATCCTGGCCCAGGCGACACTAGAGATCTCACACCTTCACCTCCCAACATCCTGATCCCCATCTTAGCTTCCTCCCCCTTACACACATGTACCACACACCTGGTTCCCGGGGCTGCTGGTCTGGGAGTCCCGGCTTCCCAGACCTGCACTGAGGTGGGTATACGCCTGCACTAATGTGGGGGTGGGAGTTACTTCGAGCATCAGCCTTTGTTTGTACAGCATCCTGATCTAGGAGGTCCTGCTCATGGGGCTGGGGCCGTGCGAGAGGCTCAGCCAATCAAAATGCTTTGTTGCCTTCACGTGAAAGTCTCTAGACACACACGGGAGTGCCACCCAAGCAAAAACTCTTGGGGCAGAACCTTCCTCATGCAAAGCGGTGGAAGGAGGAAGTGTTAGCCTAGGGCTTGGGCTCCTACCGTGCATCCTGCTGCCTTCACCAGCTTGTGGGAGGAGAAGGGGAAGGCCTCGTTGCTGAGATCGGTGTCGAGAACCTCCTGAAGGACCATACGGCTGCAGGGAAAGAGCAGAAAATCCTGGTGAGAAGGATGCTACAACTAGGGGCCAGCAAGTCACTAGCTCACGCACTACACCCACCGTGCAAGCTCACATGGAAAGTTCTGCTTCTGGCATGGCCTGAAAGGGCAGCTGGCTGTCTGCTTGGGAAGGACAATCTGCCCTATTTCTCCCCCGGCCTTCTTCTCACCTCTGTTCTGTAGCCCTCTCTAGGTTCTGTGGGAAAGGCACACCGCTGACGGCGTAGGGCTGCTATTTACAGCCAGTGTCTTATTGCTTATGACCTGCTCCTTCTCCTCATCACAACTCCAAGGGGACCAGAAAAATGAAACCCACTAATATCCTTTTCACTCATGCTCCATGGTGGTGTGTATGCTGGGAGAGAGCTCAGTGTCAGTGAGCGTAAGTAGAAAATGCATATTTCTATATCCTTGTGGTCAGGGCATGGGGCTAGGATGCAGAGGAGCTAGGTTCTACTCTGGCTTCCACCACAGACTCCTTTAGTGACCTTGGGTCAGTCACGTAGTCTCTCTGTGCCTCAGTTCCTGCTCTGTACAATGGGGACAATAGCACTGCCCTGGCTCACAGGGGTGTTGCAAGGATAAATTCAATGACTTTGGTGAGTTGTTCAGATACTGCAGTGATAGGGGCCAGATAAGGACTTAGGGAGATGGAAAAGTTTATTAGAGAAGGGGTCTGGGGTTCAAGTCTCCTGGGGTTCTATTCTCAGCTCTGACACTGACTCGCTGTGTGACCACAGGCCTGTCACTTCACCTCGCTGCTTACCCATCCCTACAATGGTTCCCTGTCTCATAGCGGCGGGGTAACTTGTGAGACATACCCAACCAGGCTCTGAGATCCCGGGATGAAAGATGCCAGACAGGGGCAAAGTACTGCTAATGCCTGAGGCAGTTTCCCAGTGCGCGTCCCTCCCTAAACAGATTCCCTCCGTGCTCCCGCACAGCTGCAGCTTTGGAATCCAAGGCCCCCCAGCCTCCCTTGCTGTCCTTTGGGCTGCAGAGGTGCCAACGATTGCCAGGAGCTGAAATTCCTCCCAGTCTGTGGCTTTTCTCTGCCCAGACTGTGGCTGTGAAGAGGCCTGCCAGTAAGTGACTCCCCGTGAGTACCGCTCTCCATGGCCAGGGAGCCCCATGTGTTGCGACAGCCCCTGGGACACAAGCATCCACTTCCCTCTCCTTTACGTAACTCTCCCTGGGGGAGCCCTGGGATGAGCTTGCTTTTGCCCAGTAAATGCAGCATCGTCTTGAGCTAGGCAGGCTCCTCGTCGCACCCTGTCAGGCTGATGCACCGACAGCGCTTGACCCGGGCGCCAGGAGCTGATATTTAAACAAGGCTTCCACCAATCCCATCCCAGCTCCACGGAGGGCTGCAGGGAAAAGAAAGAGCTTCTCCTCCTCCAGGCTGTCACAACCCACCCCACCCTCACCTCAGAGGAACATGTGCTCCAGGAGAGGGAGGACAGGGGCCGGAGAGCACTGACTGACACCAAAAGCTAACTCAACCCATATCTCTGCCCGCATCATGATGGCACTCCTCCAACCCCAAGGGCTAATTTATTAACTGAGACTGGTTACAAGATGTCCTACTGGCGAGGTCAGTCCGTAGAATACTCTCCCCACCAGTCCGTAGACCCATTGCATGGGAATTTTAGAAGCAAGCTTGGCAATGTGCCAGAGGGGACAAATCTTGTCTCAGCAGCTGGGTAGTCTGGATAAAATCGAATTATCCACACTAGGTTCAGGTCAGAGGGGCCCATTAGACCATCTAGTCTGACCTCCTGCACAACACAGGCCAGGGGATTTCACCAGCGATTCCTACGCCAGGCCCATAGGTCTTGCCCTTCTCCTTCTCCAGGATGGCTTTGGCAGGGGGAGGCGACTCATGCTCAGATCTGAACTTAGTGCCATTAAGACTGGGCACTGCTTCCCCGTTTCTCACCTCCTCCCCCACAGGCCTGGAGGGTTCAGCGATGAAAGCCGAGCTCAACCCAAAGCGGTGAGGGCGTTTCATTTCTGTTTGAAACATGCAGCCCAGCAGAAGATCCCCATGAGGGTCCCGGGCCTACAAACACTTCCTAGGGCGTGTGGTGCTCGCTGGCACAAGTGAGCCCCTGGAGGCTACTGGCAGCGCAAGCAGCTGATAGGGACCCACAGCGGTTGGACTGCCCCTATCATATCATTTCTGCTGGAGGGAAGTGGGGGGAGGAAGGGGCATGACCTCGAAGATATTCTCATAATCCGAGGCTTGGCTACAGAACAGCTCTTCCCAGCACGGCACTGGCCACACCACTGAACTCTGCAGAGAGGAATAAACGCACTCCCAGCATTGTGGAGGCTTTTCCTTCATTATCCTCTCCTCACTGCCTTTCACTTTCAGGAGCCCCGGTGGCTGGGTACGTGTCAGCCACTTCCAAGCCTTGAACTGGTTTCTAATGAGCGTTGGCTTGTCACATATGACAGAGACAAATGTAAGGGCGGCTGTGACTTGCCGCTGTCTAATGCATATTTACAGCCCCGCCCATGCTCTTCAGGGCCTGCCGCTGTCTCCCCGGCTCCCGTCACCCCTCTGGGCTGTGTTACACTAAAACCTGCCTTCCTGGCACGATAAATAGGTCAGCCACTCCGGAATGGGGAGCCAAAACTACTTGTGGGTCAATAAATACATACAATTGTCCAGATTCTGATCCCAACGGGTAGGTCTACAGAGGGATAAAAGACCCGCAGCATGGCCGTGGGCGGCCCGGGTCAGCTGACTCAGGCTTGCGAGGCTCAGGCTGCAGGGCTAAAAATTGAGGCCATTCAGGCTTGCGCTCCAGGCCAAGCTCTGGGACCCTCCCCAAACGCAGGGACCCAGAGCTCAGGCTCCAGCCCCAGCCTGGAGGTCTGCACAGCTATATTTCAGTCTGGAGCTGTGCTGGACCGAGTCACGTGACCTCGGCCAGCGGTGGGTTTTTTATCCCTGTGTAGACATACTCAATGACCTGAGCAAACGTGCAGAGGGGAGCCAAAGGAGTTCCTCCCAGGGCACATCGATGCTTACGGCAGCGTGTAGCATACGGGCACTGCACGCCCAGCGAGTGTGGGTATCAACGGCAGTGTAGACAGTGAGGCATGGCTCAGGTGCGTAGTGTGTCCTACACGCCAGAACCTCCCGAGTATGAACCCTACATGGCTCTCCACAGGCCCAAGTGGTGCCCCTCATGTCTACACAGTTATTTTTAGCAGCATAGCGTCCCGCTGCCTCAACCTTTCACCACAGCGTGAAGCTTCACGCCGCAGCGACGAGGGTGGACGCAGCCCTGCCTTTCCCAGTGGCACATAACGACACATGTAGGGCCTGTACCCGACACGCCGCCGTAAGTGTAGACGTTTGCACCAACGTCGCTGGGAACAGACTGGCCCTTGATTTCAATGCCAGTAAAACAGCCGGGGCCCCGAACGCCTGCGAATGAGGGCAAGGAAAAACTCCCGCGTCCTCCACTCAGGAGGGCCCGGGGTGTGGCAGCAGTGGCACTGGGTGTAATTAACAGAGCCCAGCTAACGACGCCAAATCAGCCGGGCTCCCCGGCCCATGGTTCACTGTGGGACCTCCCTCCTGCAGGCTGCTCTGGGGAAGGAGGCTGATTCTCACAGACCGCATTTCAGGAACGGGGCAGTGGGCACACGTCTGTATTCCTGTTCCTGGAAGGGGGGACGCTAGATAGAGGTGTCCTATTGCCCTGTTAAACAAGAGGGGGTGGGGATGTGGTGCAGCTACAAATGAGAGCGGCTCAGTCCGGAGCAGACTCCCTGGGAGTAGGGGAGCCCCCCACACAGAGCCCTCACTCAGTAGGAAGCAGTTTGTGTGGCTCACCTCAGGCGCTGGACACAGCATGCTAGGAAATGGGGCACTGAGCACTCTGCCGGAGCTAGCCCTGGCGACTGACAGGCCAGAGAGCACTGGTGAGGCGTAGCTTGGAAGCCAAATAAGGAGGGGGAGTAAGAAGACAGGAGGCCTGCCTGCCTGCCCCAGGTGGGCATTTCTAATGCCAGATCCTGACAAAGGACCCAACAGCTGTAACGATCAGACTCCACAGTCAGTCCCATGACTTCCTCAGGGCTACTCGTGCAGTATGGTGCAATGCTCACCATGAGCGAGAGGGATGAGACGGACCATGGGGCTGATCCGCTATGGCAATTCCTCTGTTCCTAAGTAAGGGTAACCCACCAGGGCCCACAGAGACCGATGTATGTAAGAGCGCACAGGATCCACACCCTGGGAAGGAGTGTCTTCCTCTCCTCCTCCTTCTCACATGTCCCACTGACTCTAGAATGTGCAAGTGAGCTCCACCGTGCAGCTAGGCTGGAGGTGGGGAGAGGGGGAAGCGGCACTGATCAAATTCGGGACATGGTAGCGTGGAGAGTAGGGGAAAGCAGGGAATGGGACTGGAAGGAAACCACCGTCCATGGAGCTGGGAATCCTAGCTGCCCGGGAAACCACCTCTTTGGGCGACCCTGGGGTAGGTTTAGTTTTAAACACCGTTGTGCTCCTAGCTGGAGGGTGAATGGGAGGCACAGAACCCTGGCTGAGCAGGCCCAGTGCAAAGGGTCAGGGCTTGTGGGGCAGAGCATGCGCCGAGCAGCGCAGAAGAAAGGTCTAAATATTTGATGCTTTATGACATGGCTTAGCAGTACCAGTAGCACAGAGGAGATGGGTGACGAGAGGAGAGGCAGGTGCCTGGAGAGACCTGATGAGATCTTTCCACTCCAGCACCGGGCAATGCACTGGCTCAGGTGCTCAGACAGGACTCCAGCAGGTGGGGCAGGCAGCATGCTGGGCTTCCTCCCCTCTCCTCCTCGGAAGGGGTCATTTCACTTTGTCCCTCCTGCACCCTAGCACAGCTAGGGAGGGGTCCCAGCACACACAGGCATGCGCCACTTACCGTGTCCCCCAGTTTGCTGTGGGATGGATTGTGCCAGGCGCTGCATGGGCGCACAAGGAGCAGGAGGAGACAGCCCCGCTGTGCAGGGGCTGGGAATAGCCCCAGTGTGAGCCCCCTGCTAGCCACCCAGGCCCCACCCCCACATACTACAGACTGCAGAGTACACGGGAAGCCCACCCTGCAGCCACTGAAAAGGGCTTGGAGCTGTCCTAGAAAAGGTGCTGGCCCAGTCAGGGTCCTGCTGCAGCGAGCTCCCCGTCATTTCTCAGTGCAGGCCACAATCCAGCCCAATATCATTCGCCCTTCTCATCCTGTCTTAGGGTAAGACAAGGCCCCTTTCTCTGCATGCCACTTGGCTCCCCAGAGCCTTCCCTGGGGTTTAGGCAATCAGGATTACAAGGCATCAGTGCAGCCGCCTTTCACCTCCAGACCCCTGGCTTCGGTCACAAGTGGTGAGGAATTTGGACAGTGTTCAATTCAGTGCCAGTGAAACAGGGGGCCCTGGTCTCTTCTCCAGCCTCTCGGGGCTTACCTTGCCGGCCCCTGGATGCTGATCATTCCCAGCTCCTCGGAGCAGTCGACCAGCTTGCACTGCAACCTCATGTCCTGCAGCACCGTGGTGATGTGCGACCAGTTGTGCTGTGCAACAGCTCCACCAACAGCCAGGTAATAGCCATCCCCTGCAAGGAACACCGCCAGCTACTGAGCCGTGCAGACTCCACACGCAGGCACGGGGATCAGCTAAGCTCAACACTCAGCTTGGCCAAGCGCTCCAGAGGCCAGATGCTTCTCGGAGCTGCTTGTGTCTGCCAAACTGGGCTGGGAGCCTCCCACAAAGGGGCAAACCCTGCAGTCCTTACTCGGGCAAAACTCCCCTTGAAGCCAGTGGGCTCGATCCTGCAAGCAGCTAAACATAAGAACACAAGAATGGCCCTACTGGGTCAGACCAAAGGTCCATCTAGCCCAGTATCTTGTCTACCGACAGTGGCCAATGCCAGGTGCCCCAGAGGGAATGAACAGAACAGGTCATCATCAAGTGATCTGTCCCGTCGCCCATCCCAGCTTCTGGCAATCAGAGGCTAGTGTTTGTTGGCTATTGCAGCATCAAACTTGGGCCTCATTTTGTTCGTCAATGTACCCAATTATTGTAATGATGATGGTTTTATAGTACACACGAGGGCACCCTCGATTCAAATTTAAGTCAGTGAGAGTTGAGGGCTCTGCAGCACCTGCTGGGATCAAGCCCAGCAGGAGTTTTTCATCAGTAAGGCCGGGGTGAGGTCTGAGAAAGTTGAGGGCCAGAGGATCTCCAGGATCTTTCCTTTGTTCATCACTTCTGCTTTCTGCAGCACCAGAAAGGGTAGATCAACCAGCAAAACAGAACAACAACAATAATCAAACCTGATACTAAGTTGAAGTTTTGGACAAAGCTTTGGATTAGCTCCTTTTCCTCACCCTTTTAATGGTCTGACTTCACCCAATGGAGATAGACCCTGGACCTGATTGTCTCACCTCGTCCCATCTAGTTGCAGTCATACACACACTTTGCCCAGGTGTGAAAGCCTGACACGTGGTGCAGGTTGGGGAGAACCAGAAAATACCAAATACAAAATCTGCCTTCCATTCAGCTCCAAAAGCCCCCCACCTCCCTGTGGGGGGAAGGGTTACTACTCTGGTGTTCTGCAAGTCGCTCTAAGAGCTAGTGTCCAAGGGTAGCATGATGCAAGCACGCAGTGCCTCTGACCCTAACCTCCGGGATGTCTGCACAGCAATTAAATGCCCGTGGCTGGCCCGGGTCAGCCGACTCACAGGGCTTGGGCTGTAAAACGGCTTTGTAGGCATTGGGTCTGGAGCCTAAACTCTGGGAAGCCATGAGTGGGGAGGGTCCCAGAACTTGGGCTCCCGCCCGAGCCAGAACGTCCCCACAGCCCAACCCCCCTGAGCCTGCTGATCTAGGCCAACCACAGCCATGCCATGGGGCTTTTATTCCAGTGCAGATGTACCCTCAGCTACAGTGCTGTTTTCCTATGCAGACAGCTTCCTTGGCTTGGCTTAGGGGCACTATTATCTCCCCAATTGATCTTTTCTTTCTACAGTTGATCTTCAGAGTTCTCAGAGTACCAGGTACCAGCCATGCAATCCTTCAGCATGTGGCACTCCCATTCAATTCAACCGGGATTCTGTACCCAAGAGCTTATTGGGTAATTCCAAGCGGCAAGAGTTTTTGTCAAGGACCCTTGAAACAGCAAAATCTTCCTCTGAGGACCCTGGGAGCTGCCATGTTTTCACCCAGTTTGCCCTACTATAAGATGTAATATTCCACCCGACACCGAGATGTTCAGCGAGCGAGAAGTGCAAGGCAGAGCAGCCTACAGTTACCCCGGGTACATGCTCACACCCCGGTTCCTGACATCCCCTACACCAGATACATGGAGAGAGCGACAAATTGCCTTGTCCTCGCACGCGTGTTTTCCACAGACAGTGACAGTGCTGGCTGTGTGCACGCAGTGGAAATGTAGCTGCATAGGTCCCCTGCGCTTTGTACCTTCAATCCAAAGGGATGCAAAGAGGGCAGGAATTGAAAGCTGCCTCTGGAAAAACTCAGCAAAACCATACTGTGATCAAACTCCCTAGGACAGCGAGGCGGGGTGTTGCCACAGTGCATTTCCCAGTCCTATTGCATGACCTTCACTTCTGGGAGATCACTAGAAAGGTCCAGATGGAAAAGGCAATCCTCAGTCAGGGTCACATCCTCAGCTGGAGTAAACTGACTAAGTCCATGGAATGATGCTGATTTACATCAGCTGAAGATCTGGCCTGTCAGCCTAGTTTCCATCACAAGATTTTGCCAGCACAGCAATGTCAGCTAGGAGTGTGAAAAAAAATAAATACATCACACTCACAATCTGAGACAGCTCTGCCGCCAAAACTCCCTGGTGTAGACACAACTCAGCCAGTGGAAAAGTGTTTCTGTCAGCAGAGCTAATGCTGTTCAGGGCGGTGGTGTAGCTATGCAGACAGAACTCCTCCTATCAGCTTACACTGCATCTCTCTTGGGGGCTCTGCTGACACAGCTATCCGGCTGTAGTGTAGACAAGCACGCACACACGGCTTCTCTGGCGTAGCTATACCAGCCCAGGCTCTGTAGTACAAGCCCTCTGCATATAAGGTCATGGAAATGGTACTGAAAATTCTTACAGAGATACAGGCCTGGTTCTCCAGGGCCCTGCATTCGGTGCAGTATTTACGCCAGCGTAAGTGGGTATAAAATGCTACCAGAACAGAATGGTTGTGTTCTATACCCATCAATAGCCGCACAGGGCGCTGGTCCAACAGAGGCTCAAGCTCACATTCTCCGGGCTTCCTTCCGCACGGCCTTGGGCCTCGTGGGGCACTTGGATTCAGAGGGATGTGCCAGCTGACTGACCAGCATGAAGCAGGGACAATTTCTATGCTGATGGTGGGAGGGGAAATAAGAATGGTGGGGAAGGGGAGCTAAGAAGATTTCCCCATTCATCGCTGAGCAATTCCCCCTGACACCATGCCAGGGTTACAAGGTTAATGAGGCCAAGGAGTCAGTTGGGGCTGTTCCATAGGGCATGGGGATTATGCCATGGTCAACGTTTCTGCTGCATTCATGGTAGTGGGAAATTGCACTTAGTCGGCAATACCGAGGGGGGAAATGCCCAACTCAGAGAAGGGATTTGGGACCTGATTAATGCTCCATAATCAATCCTGCCTCTACCGCTCTGCACACCAGTAATCTGTCATAACGCTAATAAGTGCAGCCACCTACAGTAATTGAAAAATAGATCTGCTTTTATTAAACTCCTCCATCACCTATCAAACACAGCAGCTCCCCGAGCGGCTTCCCTCCCTTCTTCAGGGGTGTGAGTGTCTGTGTTCAGTGCACCTCAAAGGGAGAGAGGAACAGCACCTGCTGGAGCCAGGTAAAGTGCGGGCAGGGGTTGTGTAGACGTTCTCCCTGCGAGCTCGGCAGACATCCCCTCCACCCCGCCTATAACGCTGCCATTGCACCTCGCTCACGACCTGCAGGGCCCCCCAGCTATTCTAGTCCCAGGCTTCTCCTAGGCCAAGCGAGCCCCACTATGTGGTGGGGTTTATGAGGAGGAGAAATGGGCTGTGACCCACCACCTTGTTTTCACGCAGGACCGAAGTCCAAGCTCTCCTTTTCCGGTGTGCGTGCCACCCCAAGGAGTGTCTGGTCTTCTGCTGAAGCAGCAGGATCATTACAAACAGACACCCGGGATTCTGAGGCAAAGCCATTCGGCGGAGCCATTGTAGATGAGCAAGATGCCATCCGCCACGCAGCAGCCTCCTAATTCCATTTCGCACCCCGCCTCCCACCCACCCAGGCTAATTGCTCTGCTCCCTTCTAATTCCCCTTTATTGCAGCAGAGAAGGACTGCAGGAGAGGTCGCCCTTGCTTGAGAGCCATTCAGAGCAGCAGCCTCCCAACGAAACCCAATAATGCCAATAAGCACTTGCTTGGTTTACAAGTGCCGTGGGGGGAAAGGGAGGGCTAATCCGGTTATACCAATTGATAGATGAAGAGGATGGGGGGAAGAAAAGCCAGGTGGCTAGTATTAAGTAATGCAATCACCCTCCGAACGCTCGCCAATAGAAACAAGATTCCCTTTCAGCTGTCGTAGAAATCGAAGAGATGCTGTCACCGTTGGCAGGCCTCAAACTGAACCTGCAGCGCCTCTTCCCCTTGTAATGCTGATATAAATCGACTGGCTTCCACGGGGCGGGTCGCAGTACTGTCATGCTCCCGGCTCCTCAGCAAGCTGGCCCACCAGCCACATGCAGGATCTGGGGGCTCCCCCTACAGTACCCCACAAAGCCATCCCACCACCATCCACGTGGCTTGCACTGAAGAACCGGATGAGGCTGATTCAAGTCTTTGCTGATGGAGCCAGCTTGTGAAGGATAAGCTCAGCGTTCATGGAAAACAGAAGACCAGGCCTGATTCTGGGCTGCGGCCAAGCCAAACTCAGTGCAGCCAGGATGGAGGGTAAGGTGGCTGCTCACAAACTCCATGGCTCTTGTACACTGGTGGTGGAGAGGTACCAGAACAGCCCTGATATAAACTAGAGCAGCCCCAGGGCTGCTCTGACTCATGCTGCCTGCAGTGCTTCCCCTGGTGGAGCCAACTAGCACCACAGAGTAGCTAGAGGACAGTGAGCTTCCCCTCTTTTCCTGTCCCCCTCCACCGTTCTCCCAACATTCATCTTGCACTGGGGCTGCCAGATGAGGTGGCATAGGGCTGTTCTAGCCCCAGGGAAGACTCCTCTTTATGCTGTGGTATTCCCCAGCAGGGAAAGCTGCTGTCTTTGTGACCCTTTATGGCCTCAGACCTGGCATCCAGGGGCTGCCGGAGGGCACAGAATCCAGGCCCCTGTGAAGAGCCATTAGAACATCAGGCCAGCATGACCCCTGGGAATGTCTGCCATGCAGTGGACACAAGCCCCTTGTTGGAAGGTTGCCAGCACACCCCTAGTCTCCCCATTGCCCTGTTGTGTCCCGGCCTGACACGGGTTGAGGCCTGCAGCCTGATGCATTTATGACTTTCACGGGCCTGCAGCCAGCCTGGGGGACTCAGGCCTTGGTCATGCATTTCAGGAAGGGCAGGAAATCCAGCCCCGTTGTCTAGGTGGGTGGATGGAGGTTGACTGAAAGCTGGGCCCAGCAACAAAGTGAGAGCAATGCAGCAAGACACCTAGGGGCAGGTCCACAGCTGGTGTCAATTATTATAGACTTCAAAGGAGTGAGGACCGTTTACACCATTGATGCCAACAGACCTATGAGAATTTACAGCAGTGAGGATGTGCCCCTTAGAGGCGGATGTGCCAGCTACTTAACAGAGCACAGCAACGCTGCACAAGAGTTTGGGACAGGAAGTGAAGGGGAACGCTAAATTGTACATGAAGCTGCACGGGGAATTTTAACTAAGCTGAAAGTGCCCATCAGCCCCTAATATTTACCAAGGGAACTTTTATGTCGACAGCAAGCAAGGGATTATTTCTCTGCTTTTAAATGCTTGATGTTTTTACCTTCAAATGCTGGGGTCAGTGAAGAGACCTGGGTCCCAGGGCTGATTTGACTGACGGTCAGATCGCTCTCAATGCCACCATGTTTGTTTAACATGCACGTGTAAACGGTCAGTCCTAGAACCAGGAGGAGAGACACGCACTGGGGATCAAAACCTTCCAAGGGCATTTTCACAAATGCCATGTTTGAAAAATACAAAAATCTAACCAGGCATTGGAATCCTTCTAATCACTAATCCATCCCCATGCAGCCCCTGACTGTGTCGCATCATTTAAGCTCACTTAGACCTCCCCCTCTCCACTCTACAGTTGATCTTGATAGGCAGCCCTCTCCATTATTCAGGAGTTAGGCCTCCCATGAGCAGAGACAGCTAATCACATTGAATTGCATGAAGAAGACAAAAGGGGACCAGAAAGGAGACCTCAGCAACTCAACTTTCCCTTGTGGTGTAGGCTGGGATTTGAAGCCATCTCTCTGGAAATGAAAAGGTTAATGAGCTAATTCACAGCCCCTTCAACTACCAAAGAATCAGCCAAACAAGTGTAGGTGCAAGTCTAAAGCAAACCACGAACCCAGGTGGGAAACCACTAGAATCAAGACTTCCAAAGGAAAGCAAGGGCTTTGAAAGTTAGCAAATGGCATTACCTTTTTAGGTCCAAATTAGAGAGTAAAAAGGAATGCACAAGTTAAGGGTCAGACCTTCAGCTGATTTAACTTAGCATAGCTCCCCCAAAGTCCACCTAGCCATGCCAATTTATGCCATCTGAGGATCTGGCCCTGAATCCATCAATTGGTCACCTTCAAAGGTGAACTGCATTTGAACAAAGAATTACAGCTGAATGAGGTTGATTTTCCTGTCTCATCAGTGCTGTCTGATTGACTTCAGGGGCCATCCCCAGTTTACACAGGGGCAAGAGAGGACGGATTCAATCCCAAATGCATCATTCTTCCACTCAGATTATTAGCAAACTCCCCACTGACATCAGCCTATTTGTCCATTAGGTGTCACCACTGCTTATTCCACTGCATGCATTTGCCCAGCCGTGAATCTTAACTGGACTCCGAGGGTCAGATTCTAATCTTAACTGCACTTGATTCAGAAATCATGGGGTTTACACCAGTGTAAAGGAGATCTGAATACAGCCCTGGGAGAGGGCAGGGAAAACCTTCACACTCAGCTGCTTTCCAGCATTTTCAGTGAAAGAAATAATTTTGAAAATTGACAGTTCAGGTCAAACAATGTATGTCTTGATCAAAGATATAATTTTGCAGGGGGGTGTTTTTTGTACCAAGCTCAGCAGAAACATCAATAAAACTGGCACCTTGTAGCTGAAATAACAAGGTTGAAGCAGTACCTGGTGACTTGCTAACATCAGCAGTAAACAGCCAGTCGGCTGCCTTCCTTGCTTCAGGACCAACCAGGTAGAATTTGCCAAAATAAGACATGTCAAAGACAGCCAGCACATTTCTGCAGGTTAAGCATTCATTCTTGATCTAAAAATTAAAGCACACCCAGGTGAAACTAAGCCACCCTCTTCTTGCTCCACAAAGGGCGTCGTCAAGACAAATGAAAACCATTTATATAACGAGGCGGCAGAAACAAAACAAAAAAAGCGGGCATGTGACTCGTACCTGAGCTTCTGTAGCATTTTTAAATGTTCCTTTAAAAATAGATATTCAAATGGAGCATTCCTGATAACAACACAGTCCCACACACACGCTCGTACCCTGCTTCTTACATCAATAACTTGTCTTTTGAGTTGGTGTCATCTTGTCAAAGAATTCATCTCCCAATTGCACAGATTTTGATCACGTTCTGAATAGGGGGATCGTAGTGTTACAACAATAACACACTACAGATTGAGGGAGGGCTCTCCACTTTAAGTACCTGTTTTGTGGAGCTTACAAACTTGCTAGGAAAAAAAAAGTCAAGTCCTTTCCATGCACGTTCTCAACCCAAAAGCAACTCTTTCATTTAGGAAAGTAACAATAAAATTCCATTTGGCCATTTGTTTATTCTGAGGTTCCAATCATGCAATGAAGGTGTTTTTCATGCTTGGAGGCATTTTTCAGTAAAGATGGGGAAAGCGGGGATAGGATTCAGTTTTTCCAAACCTCACCAGCTGGGTTTTGCAAAACTAACACGAGCAATAATGGTGTGGCTCCCGGTCTCATTTCTCTAACCCCACCCCAACTTACGTGGTACGTGCGTATGGTTTTAAGATCAATGGTTCTGCTCTCCTTCCGCAACGGGTTCTTCTCAAGACTCACCCTCCTGCTGCAGACTCATCTCTCAAAAAGGAAATGCAACGGGTGTGGTTGAAGAACGAGGGCTTAGACATAACCTGGTTGTAAGCGCCTTGAAAGTCATGCACTGGGCACATTGGCCCAAAACAACATTCCGCTCCATTTTCACAATGCACCGAGCTGTAGAAATTCACTCCCTTTGCCCACCATAACGCCCAGCTACTCCTGAATCCAGGGGACTGGAGTGAATTCAAGCCTGAACAATTCTGATGTTTATTAAGCATTTACTACAGCTCTGCAGTTATCCTTGGTCCCTGGCCAAAGTTAGAGTCAGACAGTTAGAGTCCCTCTTCCCAATGCCTTACAGCCCCACAAGACCACAGCAAGCAGCTTAGTTTGTTCCCCACGATAGAATTATAGAGCAGAATGGTCCAGAGAAGGAGCCCATTGACTAGCAAGCATTTTCTACTCACAATGTTGTGATGAGGTGGGAAATCAAAGGTGTATTCATCCCCTAGCAGCTGGTTATAGAGGTAGGAGCCGTGGGGTTTTTGATGATAAGCACCATAGTAGTCGTAATCCAAAATCTGACAACAAAGAGGGGAGGAGAAAAGGACAATGGAGGAAATTAATCGACAGTGAAATATTAGGGAAAAGGCTGAGGGGGCGGGACCAGCAGGTGGGTTTGGGTTTGCAAACTATTCTGATGAGATTTCCGCCACGTTCAAACCACACCTGGAAACCAGCCCGTTTGCCGTGCTGGATCGGACTGCAGATGCAAGTTCCAATCCGACCAGCAGATTTCAGATGTTCTATCTTCCCCCACCCCTTCCTGAAATAGGAAAAGGTTCAGATTTGAGGTTCGGGTGTTGGAGCATTTCACGCACACGCACACGCACACACACACCAAACACGTCTCCTCGGGTCCCATCACAGGCCTTTGGATGCCATTTAACTGGTCTCCATGGCTTTACCCCATGGTTGTAGCATGAGAAACACTGCTATGCTTACCGGAGCTGTGCCCCGCGGATTAAACCAGCCAGGTCTCTCCCAGCCATGCCTCTCCTGGTACACACAGCCTTGCTGGAGGAGCTCCTATGGAAGTGGGGCATAAAAAGCTGTGTGTTAGAAACATCTGGGCATTGAACACCTAATTAAACCGGCCTCCTTCCGCAGGATCACTTTCCATGCTGTATCCCTTGTAGCCCTGGCTACAGCTGGGCAGGGAATTTGTCAGGAAACCGGCTTTGGCTCCAGCCTTGGTGCGGGTTAGAGCAGCCTAAGGGGTGCTCTCTAACTAGCACCAGCTCAAAAATGGTTCTGTGTGCCGGCTGAGGATTGGTGGAGTACATTGCACTATGGTCACGCCCCCTGCTCACTCCTCTCTGCTCTGACACCTCTCTCCCTGCTCTGCACTGGGGCAGCAGAGAACGGGAGCCAGCTTTCTTAGCTCTACAGATGCTGAGGCCTGGGAAATCTCTAGCAGGGAACTAGGGGGAGGTTTCCACTCACTTTGCACCCTCAGAGCGGCCCAAAAGGAGCAGCACAGGACAGATAGCACCCCCCTCTGATATCAGAGTATACCATGCACAGTGCCATCGCACACCAGCCCTCAAATCTCAACTCTCTGTGGAGCAAGAATTCCAGTAAAGATCTAACGTGGGGCCTGATCAGGCTGGGGCAGGCTACAGAGGCATTGCCCTACTCCCAACCCAGAGAGTCTGTGCCAGGGGTGACACCGAGATCAACCCTGGCATAGGTAACTGGCATGGCAGCCAGGTCAGCAATGCCACATGGCACCCCACCACACTCTCTCTGTGCTCCGAGACAGGTTGGTCTGAGCAAAGAATTGAGAGCAAGGCTCTGCTGTGTTCTAATTCTGGCAACCTGATTTGATGGGTAACAAGCCTTGGGGATAGGGGAGAAGTGGTAGACGTAGCATATCTTGACTTTAGTAAAGCTTTTGATACGGTCTCGCATGACCTTCTCATAAACAAACTAGGGAAATGCAACCTAGATGGAGCTACTATAAGGTGGGTGCAAAACTGGTTGGAAAACCGTTCCTAGAGAGTAGTTATCAGTGGTTCAGTGTTGTGCTGGAAGGGCATAACAAGTGGGGTCCCGCAGGGATCAGTTCTGGGTCCGGTTCTGTTCAATATCTTTGTGCCATTATCTAAATCATTGATGGAGAGCACACGTATAAAGTTTGCGGACGACACCAAGCCAGGAGGGGTTGCAAGTGCTTTGGACGACAGGATTAAAATTCAGAATGATCTGGACAAACTGGAGAAATGGTCTAACGTAAATAGGAAGAAATTCAGTAAGGACAAATGCAAAGTACTTCATTTACGAAGGAACAATCAGTTACACACATACTAAATGGGACATGACTGCCTAGGAAGGAGTGCTGCGGAAAGGGATCTGGGGGTCATAGTGGATCACAAGCTAAATATGAGTCAACAGTGTAACGCTGTTGCAAAAAAGCGAACAGCATTCTTGGCTGTATTAACAGGAGTGTTGTAAGCAAGACACGAAAAGTAATTCTTCCGCTCTACTCCGCACTGATTAGGCCTCAGCTGAAGTATTGTGTCCAGTTCTGGGTGCCACATTTCAGGAAAGATGTGGACAAATTGGAGAAAGTCCAGAGAAGAGCAACAATAATGATGAAAGGTCTAGAAAACATGGCCTATGAGGGAAGATTGAAAAAAATTGGATTTGTTTAGTCTGGAGAAGAGAAGACTGAGAGGACATGATAACAGTTTTCAAGTGTGTAAAAAGGTTGTTACAAGGAGGAGGGAGAAGAATCGTTCTTCTTTACCTCTGAGGACAGGACAAGAAGCAATGGGATTAAACTGCAGCAAGGGAGATTTTGGTTGGACATTAGGAAAAACTTCCTAACGATCAGGGTGGTGAAGCACTGGCATAAATTGCCTAGGGAGGTTGCGGAATCTCCATCATTGGAGATTTTTAAGAGCAGGTATTATCTAGACCATCCCTGAAACTTAGTCCTGCCACCAGTGCAGGGGACTGGACTAGATGACCTCTCGAGGTCCCTTCCAGTTCTGTGATTGTCACATTCCTTCCCTCTGTGGCGCTGGGCAAGTCACAAATCCCTCAGGGTGTCCCTGTTTGAAAAGCAGGAGTGGAAATATTTCTCTGCCACCCAGAAGAGGAGGGGATTTTTTAGCTGACAGCTGGAAAACACTTGGAAAATTAAAAGCACAACGGAAGTGCTGAGTGTGATTGTTCTTCGCAGTAGTAGGATTTGTGTTAGCAGGGGTGTGATCGTCTGACCTTCCCTGTGGAATTACACAGATATGCAGAACAGCAGCTGGTGAGCCACTGATGTACTAGCCAGCCGATGTCTGGCTTTTCTGGGACCCTGGCACTCATCTGCTGCGATGAAGTCAGGCCCCGGTGAGGATGGTCAGACATCTGACCAACCCGGCAGCCTGTTCTACCCACTTTCCAGACCTGGCATTTCCATGCTGGCAGCTGTTTGCCCATCTCTCTGTGCTGAGGGTTCGAGACATCAATAGCGTAGGGACACAGAGCTAGAAAACCACAGAGCCCACGCTGTGGGTTTGGGATGGTGGCTTATCTCAGGGGAGTCTGCATGGCATAACCTGCATTTTCACTGCCCTGTGAAGCACCAGACACACCAGGAAAGCATTTGTGGAAACCACCCCAGGGTGACCCTTCCCAGACATTCCTGGTTTTATCAGCATTAATTAGATGGGGGCTACTCTGAGAGCAGAAGATGAAAGGAAGAGAAGGAACAAAAGACAGGAGCCTCACAAAACAATTCACTCTGTGCCTGCGACCAGCACAAGGACTTAGGTGGACATTAGCAATGCATTGGTCTGCACATGAGTGAATTCAAGCCTCTGTAAACTATGCACCATAAGAATCAAAGGGGAAAGAATAGTGGGCTTCATTGAAAAATGCTTCTAACAAGCTAGTTAATAAACAACAATGATCAGACCTAGATGAATTTCTATGGCTTCTGTTATGCAGAATATCAGGTCCTTTCTGGCCTTAAAATCTATTAATTGGTGCAGACCAGAATTGGATTATTATAAAAGGGAATGGGATTGTAGGAAGTGGTGTTTGGGACCAACTCCATATAGTCCTTCCTCCAGCAGTAGCCAGTACAGAGTCTTATTTATTTAATTATTGGGCTGCGGGGGAGGATGGGGAGAGGGACTCAGGTGTTTGAGTAGCTGGGGGAATGAAATTTCTTCCAGCCACAGACAATTATGAGTTGGCTTAATGATCTGAAGGCAAACAATGTGTATTTTAATACAGCTACATCCCATTGTGCTAGGTGCAGTAAAAACACAGAACGAAAAGACAGCTCCTGCCCCCATAAGTTTGCAATCTAAATACCAGACAAGAGACAACAGAAGGATATAGACAGATGGGCAGGGTATAAGGAACAGAAACAATGAGACAGTATTGGTCAGGATGATAGGCAGTGATCTCTGCACACCAACAGCCTAACTGCAGTCAAGTAATAATATAATAAAATCTTGTAGCAAGGAGTTCCGCAGGCTCCATATGCACTGTGCCAAAGTTTGGGTTATTGGTTGATTGGTAACTGACTGATGATAAGCACAAGGGCCAGATTTTCCCCAACATAAATTTCTAAAGTAGCAAAAATAATATTCTGATTTAATATTTATATGCCCCCTTTTTAATTTCTTCCCTGTTCCCCCCTTCAAAACAGTCTCTACTCACAGTAATAAAGTGAACCATCAGGATATTTTTGTTTTGTGTTTATGTTAAAAAAGAATATTTATTGTTGAATATTTTAGAAATTATTCACATCTATTTATAAAACACACCCATGTTTTGGTGCTTAATGTATAAATACCAAATTGTCACTCAAATGGGCACCATGTATTAGACATGCTATTAAAACAAAATTGCATTCTCAGTGACAGAAACCAGCTAAGCTGTTGACAGCAGAGTGGGGTGTGCGTGTGAAGAAATTTCTGTATCGCTGCTCAAGGCTCTGCGCTACAGTGGGGGTAAATGGAGGGATCGGAATTAACAACCAGCTGAAACTGGCTCAGGAAACTTGGTTTCCAATTCTGACCTTGTTCACACTGGTGCAAAGGTAAATGGAGTCACTTCAGATTTACAGCAGTGTAAATGAGACCAGAACCTGGTCCCCTGGCTGCAAGCAGGTGGTTCTGGTGGTGCTGAGCCATGGTAATCGTGGGTGTTGCGTGTGCAAAGCACCTTTGAAAAATCAGGCCTCTTTTTTAAGACCCCAAATTTGAAAATTTTGGCCTGAAGGGATTGGTTCAAGATGACATAGGAGGTCAGCAGCAAAGGCAAGAAGAGAAGCCAGTGGTCTGGACTCTAACCATTCAGAGAGCTCGCCCCTCCAGAAAACCAAAGAGCAGTAGGCATCAGAGAGCAACCAGCTGCCAAGAGCACCTGCAAAACCTTTTCCAATGAGGCAGGGACCTGGTGCAATCCCAGGAAAGCACTCACTGTTTAAAGGTCCGTCTCCACATTTCTAAGAGTCCTGTGTCCCTTCTTCTCAGTCCCCCTCAAGTCTGCCCGGTAAGTGTCTCCGGGAACAGTCCGGCACCAGCCCAGTACTAGGCTTGGGACCGAGCAGAGAAACAGAGTCAGTGGCAGCTTTTGAGCTTCCCTTTTAGAAACCCTTCTTCCTGAGGTTTCCTGCCACAGAACAGTTTCGCTCTGGCCACGCCAGCCCGACCTTCCTGAGGGATTTGGAGTCAGGCAGTGACAGCTGGGCAACAGAGGCCTGGAAACTGACAGGCAGTAGTTGGCTATTAATACAGCGCCATCTGCTTGAAAGTGCCGGCCGCCCACACTGCCATCTCCACGCGTCACTCAGCCGGGCTGGCGAGACAGCCAGGGAGAGCAAGGGCTGGTTTTTAAAGAGACCCACCATCATGCAGGAGACCCCAGGGCCCAGTTCGCCACTGGTGTATTTGGGCACAGTGCCCTTGATTTCCTGGGAGCGGTGCCCGGTCACACCAGCAATGGGTCAGGTCCCTGGTTCGTCCCTGCCTCCAGTCTGTCACTTTCTGCCGCAAGGGTAGCCTTTTGCATTGTGCAGTGGTTCCCCTTGCGACCAAATAAGCAGCTGCTTTTCTGGGTGCTAAAGGGCAGGCCTGGCCATTGCCCCCTCAAAGTTTGGTGAGTGGGCTGCGGCATGTTCTCATGGACAAGCCTTGCTTAGATTTGACATTGCTACCAGAGGCAGCTGGGTGCCTTGCTCCCCCATGCCCTCAAGCCAGCGTTTCCTGGGGGGTTGGGCACTGACCTCGTGCAGGGGGTCCCTCCTCATGTTGCGCCCAGCCAGCGGCTCGTCGTAGGGGAAGACGACCGAATAGTTCTTGGCGTACGACTCGTGGCTTCGCTCCCGGATCCAGCGGTTGTTGGCGGTGAGAGAGCGGTGAAACCTCCTGAAAGGCAAAGAGAAGGCGACCTTCAGAGGCAAAGCTCCCTGCCCGTGCTCTGAGGGCCATGCGACCTTACAACAAAGGGAGGAAGCCATTGTTACTTGGATTATAGGAGCCCCTGGAGTCTGCAGCTGAACTCACAGCCACCTTGTGCTAGGTGCTGTATGTACACATAGTGAAAGAGCCTGCCGTCTAAACAGAGAAGGCAGGCCCCTGAAAATACCAGCTGTGCCGGTACCTCCCTGGCCGGTGCAGAGCTGACATCAGGGCTCTGTGCTGGCCCTGCTCCCAGCCCCCTGGGGTAGGGTGTCAGGGGCAGGCCGGGCAGAGGGAATGTGAGGGAAGGGATCAGGAGGGTGTGGGCGCAGAGAAGATTGCACCACAACTATTCTCCACTTCCCAGGGCCTGCATAGCTGATTGCCAGGCGGAGAGGTCGGGGTACCACGCAAGCTGCTCACACACAGCTCTGCCACTCCCCTCAGCCTGCCGTGACATGTCGCATGCTAGCCCAGTGCTCACACAGCTCTAGTTCGGCCTGAAAGCTCCCTGCTTTTCCGTCCGCTCCCCCGCCCCACACACACACACGTCCTCAGCTCTGCCACTGCCCCTCGACTCTGCCTCATAGCACCCCTGTTATTTCAGTCCTGGCCTTCCCACAGTGCCCCCTCCTACTCCAGTCCTGCTCTCACCCCCCAGCTCTGCCAATGTACAGCACCTGGCCTGTGCCTCCCAGGCCCCCGCTACACCCATCCTGAAGCCCTTTCTACAGAGCTGCCAACTGATTACAAGTATGCCTGACTGTGTGTTTCTGGGAGGAAGGGGGGTGCGAGAGGGGCTGTAGAATCATATAGGAAGTGCTAGAGAGAGGCCAAACAACCCGTTTTCTCATGATGAGCTCGGACTAGTTATCTCAAGTCTCCTGAGGCGAGGGCCTAGGGCACTAATCCCCTACTTCTGGTCACAGGTCGCCAGGCACATGGCCCCCTGGGCTCTCTACCTAACCAAGCCCTTTCCTCTCACTCAGCATTGTCAGAAGGGACCGAGAAGCGGGAAGGAGACAGTGAGGGAGCCTCATTTGGGGCAAGGAAGGCCAAAAGGTTAAGAGCAGGAAGGGATTTTTTTTAAGCTTTTCTTATCCCTTTATGGGGTGACTGCACTGCAGAAAGGAAAACATCCCCATGCCTTGAACATCCCGCAAAGAACTGTGGAATCAGATGCTCACCTGGGGCCATGGGGCAGTTACCCCTGAGCCTATAACCCAGCCTGGCCCATCTGCACAGCATGAAGGAGCCATCTTCTTTCACTCTCTACCCACGCGGTGGGCTGTCTGTTCTTCTCCCGCAACAAGAAAACAAAAAATCTACCCAAATCCAGATGTGGAGGCAGCTGTTGTGGTTTAATCAAGCCTCTTAGGAGGAAACATGCTAAGCACCAAGTTATAGATGCTGTTCTTTGCACACAAGGAGCCCTGCTGGTGTCCAGACCCTGGGAAGACGATGGAGGAAGAGTGCCTCTGACCGCCAGATGTTGGGACTGGGCGAAAGGGGATGAATCACTTGATGATTGCCCTGTTCCGTTCATTCCCTTTGAAGCATTTGGCATTGGCCACTGTCAGAAGCCAGGTTACTTGGGTAGTCGGACCACTGATCTGACCCAGGATGGCCGTTCTTATGCTAGGAAAAGGGATGAGTGTGCTCTTGAATTAGGTTGGGGCACACAATGGAGGAGGCATAGGGCCAATAGAAAGCAACGCTGACACCTCATTTTGACCCTGACAAGAAAATTTAAACTAACTCTCTCCCTCCCTGTGTAAATCCAGGACATAGATTCACAGACTTTAAGGCTAGAAGGGACCATTACAATCTTCTCCACTGACACCCTGCATAACACAGGCCAGAGACTCTTGCCTAGTAATTTCTGCATCTAAAGGGCCTTTTCCATGCAGGATGGAGGGGAGAACCTAACTTCTGTGTTCTCCTCATGCAGGCGTTTCATGCCAGATAGACAAACAGGAGCGACGAGAACACTTTGCACTTAGGTAGTGCTGTGCAAAGATGGCTAAGCATGGGGAGATAGGCATGGAGGTTAACCAACATGCCCAAAGTCACATAATGAGTTAGTTGCAAAGCTAGGAATAGAATTCAGGCCTCCTAATTCACAAACCTTTGCTATTGCCCCCCAGATAACACTGCTTCCCAGGGAAAGATAAAGCCATGAAGCCTCTGCTTTGCACACAGCTATCTATCTTGAGTTGAAACAGCCAGTCAGCCTTGGGGCTTGGCTTTGATAATTCTGATAATCTAGCAGCAGTTCCTTTGAGGAATGCTGATCTGTGTGGGCACCTTGGTCCACGTGGCAAGAAGGTTCATGAACCAGACTGTCATGCGTAGTGTTCTGAGCTGGCAGCCACTGCAGGTGCATGTGGTTCAATGGCATATTTATCGGTTAGCAGGAGACCCCACCTAGCTTCTTAGCTTTCATGACTGGGGCAGCGTCGATGCTGAGCTCTGCCGGGCCCAGCAGCAGAAGCAAACTTTTTTCAGAAACTCTTCTGATAAGAGCGGCTACCTGTGAGACCGTGAGCGTCTTCTCAGCCAGATGAGTGCGGAAGAATCATAGAATATCAGGGTTGGAAGGGACCTCAGGAGGTCATCTAGTCCAACCCCCTGCTCAAAGCAGGACCAATCTCTAACTAAATCAGGGGCAGGATATCCCAATGGGTGCTGATAGGGCAGGGGAGGGGAACTGAGGCAGCAGTAAAGTGGATGGACAAATCCAAATGTATTGTGATCTTAAAAATAATACTTAACCTCCCCACCCCCAACACACACAAAAGATCCTCAAGGAGAACAAGCAATGTAGGAAAAGCAAAAGAAAGCCATCCGGTGTTTGGGGAGTGGAATGCAAAGGGCAAAGAGATCTCTGCCTGGATTTCTGAGCTCATAAAGGCCCCAGTGCAGGAAAGCAATCCAATCGCCTTGATTTCAGTGGGACTAAAGCACATGCGAATGTGCTGTCCTGATTTGGGGCCTCGATTGTCAGTATCAGATCTTTAAAGCACAGCTCCCAGCCCCTGAACAGTTCAAGGGTCTGGGTTCCAGTTCCAAACCCTGGGAAATGTTTGGGGTTTTTTTCCCCCCATAACCCCATTGCTTTTCCTTGGTGTAACATTTGGTTTTTAGTTATTGCTGCTCAGGAGCTAAGGGGGTGTCAGGATCCTGAAAATTCACATCTCGTGTTATCATCAGAGATCATCTCAAACTGCAAAAGTGAAGCCCAGGCCCTGAACTCCCATAAGCATGGGGGAGTGGTTTTGGGGGGAGGGAGGTTTGCATCTGGGTCCTTTATATAAAGAGTCATTTTGCAAAATGCTGGTCCAAGTTCAGATTTCAAACCTCCCTACTGCTTCAGGGTGTTTGGATCCACCCCACTTTCTAATTACCAGCCTGGAGAATAACTAACCACATTGGGTGCTCCATTGCTGGCTAGGGCACACATAAATGAATGGGAGTGGGGGCACAAGCAGAAAGACTCTTCCTTGGTGCATGAAGGGGCAGACTGGAGTAGCAGTGGGCGTGATCTGATTCTTACAGAGGATACTTCCACACTGGCCCTTCCTCACGGGATTTGCACAGGATGAGGGCCCAAATCCTCAAAGGTGTTTAGGCACCTAACTCCCTTTGATTTCAATCGGAGTTAGGAGCCTAAATACTTTTGTAGAACTGGGCTGAAGAGCCTGGCTCCTAGCATGAACTAAGAAGGCCCAGTTTATCCAGTGGAATGGGGTGATTTTGGAAAGAGAGCTCCAGCATTTTCCTTCTCCCTCCTGTATGCTGCACTGTGAAGCCATTTTACTCTGGGGAAATGGCATTTGCTCTGGAAATGCAAAAGAACCTTCCCCCAAAAAAGAGAGATGGACTCTAAAAGAGACACCTCAGCTGTGTCCTCGCATTTCTCAACAGGCTAACGAGTCCTGAGCAGACAGCCCACGTGGGTGTAAATCTGAAAGAGGCTCATCAATGACGCTCAGACTTCTTGCCATGTCAGTGTCGCTAGGCAATTAAAGACATTCAGATTATTAAAAGGGGCTAATACCCCCTCTTCAAAAAAAACTACCCAACCCAACAGCAGCAGCCTTATTTGATTACATCTCCCATGTGATGCACCCAACCACTGGTTCTGATTTCTGATGTAACTCTTCATTCCAGACGGAAGGGTCAAGTATGAACAGGACCCTGATCCAAAGATGATCTGGGAAACTTGATGTGATTGTACCCACTCGCCAGCAGGACTTGACTGCATGCTCTGATTTGGGGGGATATATACTCTCTCTAGCAATCTGAACAACTCCTTCGCACATGGGCTGGCCACTGGAATATCACTGCTGTAAAGAAAAATGGGAAACCCACTAACTTGGGGGGTCTTGTTTAAAGAAAATCGTCGAAAAGCTGCGAGGCCAGTGCTTACAGCAATGGATTCTCTCTGTGCCCTTCAGAGCAGGCTGGCCCACATCCTGAACTGGTGTAAACCAAGGTAGTGCCACTCGATTCAAGGCCTATTTACATCAGCTGAGGATTCGACTCAGGTCTGAAAACCTCCTGAGCTTCACCAGCCTCCTCTTTGCACCTTGTGTGGTCATCTACCCCTGCACAGGGTGGGCCTGATTCTTCACAACCCTGCATGTTGTGCTGCCATTTGCACCAGGGCCAAAGGAGCACAAGATGCCACCACCCCCAGAGTGGCAACATTTCACACTCCCTTTGCACAGGTGCAGAGTGACTGGACTGGGTGCCTGGCAGTAATAAATTCAGTCTCCTCCCCTTCCCCTGCCCCCAAGCTGGGTACAAATGTATTCACCACGCACGCCTGTCCTCGCAGCTGCCACAATGCACTATTCGGGTGTCACCTCAGCTCAGAGCCAAGCTACCTTCTGCAAGAGACTGGGCCAATCTGAACACTTCCAAGCCATTCCCTGACACAGTTCCGCTGTCTTTCCTTCCATTTCGCCCTCATTATCATCAACTGTCAGATGCCATCAAAGCCCGAAGGCAGTGCCCGCCCAGAGTACTGCAAGCCGGGTATCAGCCTCAAACCAGCACCAAGAACGGGCTGTCGTTTCTGAGGGAGGATGCCTGGAACTAGTGACATGAAGCAGGAGCAGAGAGGGGGAAAATACAACTAACCCTGGAAGAAGACACTTTCTAGCTCTCCCTGATTACAAGGAAGACCCACCGCCACCACATCGCGCAGCTGGAACCATGCAGGATAAGTGAATGTGCATCAGCGCTCAGAGAAACCGGGGCGTAATTACATCTAACGCATCCGTGTCCGAGAGGCCTTGATGCTTCAGTGACGCGCTTGTAAAATGTGTGGTGTGTGCCTCTAATAGCTGGTCTTTTAAGGGCTCAGCTCCTCCTAGTCCTGTCAGCTAAAGGAATTCCTGCTTTAGCTGAAGTCTGTGCTCAGATACTGAAGGTCATAGGTTCTGACCCTACTCATGCAATAGGTTAAGTATGGTTTGTTTCAATCCTTTTTTATAGCCATATTTAACTCCATTACACTGGTCTAAATCCATAGCAGTGTTTAATATACAGCGCTTTGGAGCCAGAGGTCTCAAAAGCACTCTACAAAAAATGGTAAATATCAGTATCTTAATTTTTCCAGAGGAGAAACTGAGGCACAGAGAGGGGACATGATTTGGCCTGAAGTCACTCAGCAGGGCAGTGACAGAGCTGGGAAAAGGACCCAGGTTTCCTAAGTCCCAATCCAATGCACCATCTACTGGGACACACTGCTTCCCATAGCAACACTGCATTCATTAGATTAGCTGTGGATTTCTACTGGAGAAACCGAGATCCTGAATTTGGTTCTTTGCGTCTTTGCCTCCCTTGAAGGTCTCTGCAGATTAAAAGATGAGATGGAGCGTAAGAATTCTCATCTGTTCTTTATCCAAGCAAATGTAACAAATAGAGTATGTGAGACAATGGACCACAGCAGAACCGACTCACACCATATGCGACCAAGCTGTACTGTTCCCTGATCTCACTTCTGGGATGGATGCTTTTTATGCTGCATGGACCAAATTCTGCAGCCCTGATTTAAGCAGATTTATACCAGTGTAACTGGGGGCAGCATATGGTCTCATGGGGGCAGGATATTTCAGGCTAAATTCTGCTCAGCCTTCAGCAAGTCAAGCTGGCCTGCAAGTGCCCCTCTCTGGTGCAACACTGCCTGAAAAAGGAAAGAGCCATGAATATTCTTTACATTTTTCATCCAGTTCTCTCCAGACTGAAATAGACATAAAACCCAAAGCATCTGAAATTTGTTGGACATAATTTTCATCTCTCAAACAGAAAAGCTCCTTGAAGGAATGTGCTACTTCAGCACATGCTCATATCATTAATTAATTTTTATTATTATTATTATTAACAGAGACCTATAATTCACCGACAATAACCTCCTCCTCTCTTACCGATGGCACCTTTCCCATCCATTGACTTTGGCAAGCAGGGGAGCGTGTCTTGCAAAATTGCAGTGGCTCCCATCCAGCCCACAGCTCTCAGGTCTGGAGAAGGGGGAGCCAGACATCAGGCAACAGGCAAGACAGAATATCATTTATAGGGCCTTTTCAAACAATACTTTCAGCTCCCCTCCCCTACCCCACCCCCACCCCCATTTTCTCCATGGACAGGAGATGGGGGGCGCTCAGAAAACAGCAGATCAGACCACAACATCAACAGAAAAAAGGCTTTGGGGTCTTTTTAAACAAGAGGTTTGAACTTCTCTTTCCCCCCACCCTCATCTTGCCACTAATACAATTTTTTAACAAACTAATGGGGGATCCGTATCTCCCCAACACTCAGCTGAGGTTAATGCCGGGGTTTGCAGAGATTGTCATCCTGCTACAAGTCCTCTGGTATGGCGAGAGGGGTGGGGAAGGGGATTGCTAACATGTGCAGCCCTTTCATGTGACTTTTGAGAGTTAAAATTCTTCCACTCTACTTAGCGCTGATTAGGCCTCAGCTGGAGTATTGTGTCCAGTTCTGGGCACCACATTTCAGGAAGGATGTGGACAAATTGGAGAGAGTCCAGAGAAGAGCAACAAAAATGATGAAAGGTCTAGAAAACACGACCTATGAGAGAAGATTGAAAAAATGATGTTTGTTTAGTCTGGAGAAGAGAAGACTGAGAGGGGACATGAGAACAGTTTTCAAGTCCATAAAAGGTTGTTACAAGGAGGAGGGAGAAGAAATTGTTCTTCTTAACCTCTGAGGACAGGACAAGAAGCAATGGGATTAAATTGCAGCAAGTGTAGCAGTTTAGGTTGGACATTAGGATAAGCTTCCTAACTGTCAGAGTGGTTAAGCACTGACATAAATTGCTTAGGGAGGTAGTGGAATCCCCATCACTGGAGACTTTTAAGAGCACGTTAGACAAACACCTGTCAGGGATGGCCTAGATAATACTCAGTCCTGCCATGAGTGCAGGGGACTGGACTAGATGACCTCTTGATGTCCCTTCCAGTCCTATGATTACTGCTGGGGAACACCCTGGAGCTGAATTCCCCTGGATTTCAGGACAGTTGGGATCTGGATCAAATACTTTGCATCTGGCCTCTTGTCCTGCTGTGTAATGGACTAAACATCTTTGCATTTGGGGAAGTTCAGGTCTCGTTTTGTAGCTCATACTCATCACTACCCTCCACTTATCACCTGCATTAATCAGCGGTTAGACTCAGCACAGACACTTAGGCATGGGAGCCCCAGGGGCCATGCAGACCTGTAGACTGGAAAGGAAACCCACTGGCAAAGAGCCTTTTGGATAATAATCATGGGCATCAGGCAGGTCAGCTCTCTGGGACTTGGTCTTGCTTGGAGAACTGGGACTGGGGCCTCAAAAGCCACAGTTGTCTGGTATATCAGCATGCACCACTTCACGTATCATGGCTCACCCACCAGCCATCTTCCTGGAGCCTCAGCCCATGTAGTAAGGCAGTGAACATTTGACAGAAGCAAGAGAAGCAACTGCCAACAGATGAAATATTTACAAGTGAGCATTCGAAAGAATAAATATTTAAATATGTGGAAAAGAGAGCTATTTAAAGAGGAGTTTAAAAAAATAATAATAAAAAACCCAGCAAGGTTGAACACTGGGTTCATAACTCCAGGAACCACAAACTAATAAACGAGTGGGGTCCGACTTGCCATCTGGCAGAGACACAAACCAACCTCGGGGCTAGAAAATCCATCACGCACAGGAACTATAAGAAGCTCCATACCAAGCCTTTGCCCTGCCCAGATCCCTGGTTGGAAAATTATGCTCTGCTCCCCTGGCAGTTTCAGCTGGTTCTGGTATTCTTCACGTGTTGTGAAATGTTCAGCAGCTGCCACACTCCAGCCAGAGGTGGCTGTCTGTCAGTGGTGGGTGAAGTGACAGATCCACATGTGCCTATGTATGTGAGGCAATTTCACCCTTGGTGTAACTCCATCAAAGCCAATGGAGTCACACAAAGTCACAAATTTTGATAGACTTGTTTTTAAAGGGCTTTCGGATCTGTCAAGCTGAAAGCTTCTGTACTCGACGCTGTGGTGTATGCTAAGATTGCGTGATCATTATCAGACATGGAGGGGGAGATTATCATAGCTGCCTGGACAACCCAAATCCCTTCATTAAATTTGAGAATCTCAGCTGCAGTTTACGGAGATGAGACAAAACAGCAAAGCTCAGATCTGGATTACAAACCCCACACGGCTTTTCGTAAGTGCCTAGCACCCTTTCTAATATTGCAGCAGGTTCTTTCCCAGCATAATGATCTCCATGATCTGTAAGCAGCATACTTCCTAAAGAGGGACCGGCTGCAGGGCTAGGAGCAGGAAGGTCATACACTGTATTTTTCTGCTGTCCCCTGCTGACAGTAAGGTGAACTGTTCCTTTCCATGGTACTAGCCTGGCCCAGTGGGTCTGTGCGGGGTCTGCCTTTTGTTGCGATGTGACTTTTAAAGCTCACGTCTGACAGCTTTTTTTTTCTTATCATGCCTCTAAAACAACAAACCCAATAAAGTATAATTGAAAACGAAAAGCCAATTACAGAGCCTGCATCTGCGCATTCAAAACCTCATGGCCCATGTCCTGCTGCGGGGGGAAGATAATCTTTCGCCAATTGAAGTCGTCACCCCAATTATTAACTAAGAGGATTAGGCACTGCACTAATTGAACACCACCACCACCCAGATATAATTACCCTGTCTTCTCTCATCATTGCAATCTCCTGGTGTCTGATGGAAGCTGTTTGCACGAAAAGGCAATGGAGGAAATGAGATAAACCCAACATGTAAATTCATTAAAGCGATCCAGTGTAATTAATTCCAACTCTTCAGAGAGATGGGGCAGCTGCCGAGAGACTGGTCCTGTGCACGCAGGGAAATCAGAATTGTCAGCCTGCAGACACCCAGTTTTGACTACAAGCCAGCGTGAGCAAAACTACCTCGTAATAACTGGCCCAGCTTGGGCACCCAGCAACATCTAGGAAAGCAGCTCCCATTCATTCACCCAGATGCATAGCCTCCATTTCCATTACACCTCAATCGAATGCAATAGGACCAGCATTTGAAAAGGGCTTCAATCATGTCTCTTACTTTGCCCCTGCAATTTTCCAGGTGCACTTGATGCCAGTCAGGCATCTAATTCCCTGAACTGCCCAGCCCATCAGTTATGCTGTCTCGTGATGCGACGTGCGTATCTGGGGCTTGAGCATGTTAAAGAGACCTTCTGGCTCCTGAGAGCGCTACATTCCTCCCCACCTTCTACAAGCCAGACCGCTTATGCATTAGTAAGAGCCCAGAGCCCAGATCCATCAACTGATGCAGCCAGGGGAATTCAATCCACAGCCTGCTGGTCCACAAGCAAGTACCAGCCCAGCTGAGTCCTCAGACCCTCCCCCTCCCCGCCCCAGCCCCATCTCTCTATTTATAGCTCTGGTAGGGAAGGTCTCTGCCTGACCTGCCATGTTGCTTTCCACCTGAATACGCATAGAGGGGATGGGAGGGAGCTGGGAAGAAACTGACTTGAAGCCAGACTGAGGAAATCACCTTGTGCAGGCTTTATCTTTCCAGAAACTCTTTCTTTACTTTGAGTAACTGAAAAGGAGTCCAATCCCCCCACACCCCCATTAGAAACCTTTGGCCAGAGGGAATGCAGCACTTTCAGCAATTACTGACACAACAGAAAGATCAGCAAATCCCTGACAGCCCATCCTCCCTTGCACGGTTAAATCCCCCCCTCCCCCCAAGGTTGGGCATGAGGTAAGAGTTTCTATCTCTCTGGAGGCAGAGCAGCACACAGCACGTTGCCTCTTGGGTGTGAGAGGATCACACTCCCTAAGGGCACCTGGTCACAGGTGTAACACTCCCGCTTGGCTAGACATGGGCTCAGGCCACCACCTTCAGAACAGGGGTTCCAAACACCCCCAGATTAGGTGGTGTTTGGGATGGGGGCTTTGGTTTGGTCCATTAAAAAGATATGAATGGGGCTATTTGCAAAAACTCCATCCAGTTAGGGGTGGGATTTCAGTGTTGCCAAGGCTTGTGATTGTTTTGAGAGTCGCATGACAAAGGGCGACGTCATGAAAACCCCAGTTCCAGCAGCCACATAAACACATGAGAATCGGAGCTGTCTTTTTATTTAGAACACTTTCTGGTTCACTCATGTTTGCGGAGCAAAACTCGAAGACATGACCCCAGTGCACCCTCGAGGCTCGCAAACCAAGTGACAAAGGAAAAAAACCCTAAAAATCAGGATAGTTTAAAAAAATCTCATAATTTTTGAAAGTTTGGGGACTGCCCATACTATTTCAAACACCCCTACTATGAATGGGTATCTGGATCTGAGCTTTTTGACTTTGGATCCCTCTCTAATAATGACCACCACTCACCTAAGTACTTCAGTGCTACGGCTCAAGGATGGCATTGTGGTTAAAGCCCTCAAGTTGGATTCAGAAGATGAGGGCTCAATTCCCTGCTCTGCCCCACCGGCTGTGTGCGATGTTGGGCAAATCACTTAAGATCCCTTTAACCTCTGGTTCCCTTCTGAGATCGATAGAGAGCTCGGTGGTTCAGGCACCCCTTCTCTTGATGTGCACATTCAGTGCCTGCCACAACAGAGCCTTCCTTTTGGTTGAGTGCTATTGTAAGATAAATAATAACGTGAACAATGTGCAATGTTTCCGCCCCAGCTCAGTGGGGCTGGATATGCAGCCACCTCAGCACTCCCAGCTCCTGCCAAGAAGCAAAGCAGAACAAAATGCTCCTCCTACATGTGCAGTCTAGAACTGACCCGTGATATCTAGCCAGAACAGGGGGGAAACATTCGGGGTTAAGGTAGATACTAGCCTGATATCATAGCCGTACATATCCTTTTCGGGACGCCCATGAATTATCCAGTGGGCCAATTCCTTCCCACAGCCACCTCCGAGCATCATCCCTGAGCAAAAAGAAAAGGAGGAGAGGACTGTAAGCGGAGTCCGGAAATCAATTTTGGTTGTTTTGAGCCTGATGTGCATTCAAAACGCCCACTGCTTGACCCAGGAAGTGTTTGTGGCACGAATGCAAGATGGGGAGCCCCTTACATCTCCAGCCGGGATAACCCTCTCCTGAGCCCAGTCTTCCCCCTCCGTGAAGCTGATGGGGTTTTGGTCTGGCTAAAAGAAAGGAACTTTGACTTTTTTCCTTTGGTCTTGTCTTACCCGCACTATTGAAGCCACAGCCAAGGAAAAAGCCTCGGACTTCTGGCGCTTCCCCCATGAGGGGCTTATGGTCAGCAGTAAACGATTCTAGAATGCAGAAAAGATGACACAACCCATCAATACAGCCCTTACCAGCCACGAGTTCCCCACGCGTTTCAGAGATTGGTCACGCGGCTCCAGAGTGGGGCTTTCAAGTGTTCTCTGCGCCCGCTGGAGTCCGTGAGAACAGAGTTAGACCAACATGGCGTGAACTTGAAAATATCACCTCAAGGGTCCCTCTTTCTCTGACATCTCGGGATGTAGAAGAAATTGCTGCTGCCCCTTGAACAGGGGCATGAATGAGCAGGGATCAAAGCCGAATAGCGCTCCGTTACCATGGTAATGAGCACATGCCATAAGGGCCTGATCCAAAGTCCATTCAGGTCAGTGGAAAGATTCCCATTGTCTGTGATTGGCTTTGGATCGGGACCTGTGAACAGAGACGAGGCATGATAATGATTGGTGGAAACAGACAGAGACTGATCGGTACCAGGAGAGACAGGGTCTCTTCCAGAATGTTCCTACCCCACCCTTGGCGAACCCAGATACATTTTGATGCAATCAAAATAACTCTAGCTGGCGCGGCAACAAGAAGCTAATGTTACAGCCTATTTCAGTGTTTGTCTGGGGGGCAAAAGGGGGAAATATCAGGCCAGGAAACAATAGACCCTTTCTTTCAGTGAAAGGCCTGCCCCGAGCTAAAGCCAAACCTCCCCCGGAGCCATGCTAGAGTTTGGTGGGAGATTTCCTTACTCAAAGGCTATCTAGTGCATTTGGTCTTTGGGGAAGGTGCTAAGCCCCTGGCTTTGCCCAGAAAACCTTCCAGTTCACCTTTCCACCAGAACAGTCAGCAGAACCCTGACATGCTTCTCCAAAGAGCCGGCAGGGGTGGGTGCAGAGGCGATCGCAGAAGGCAGAGATGGAGAAGACCATTTTGATCATTGGCCTACGGTTTAGATTAGACCACAGGCTCAATCCATGCCACTGCCGATGGAGGACTCTTTCCTCCTGGATATTTTCCCAGTACCTTGTCCATCTAGTTCATATCCCAAGTGATGGAGGTTGCATTGCCTCAATGGGAGACCGCAATGGGCTAAGCCTCTGCAGAGTTTCCCTGATAGTTAGACTTCATCGTTCCCTTTCTTCACCGTATCCCATTGATTCTGGTTAATCCCCCCGTCTAGGGTGACCAGATGTCCCGATTTTACAGGGACAGTCCCAATTTTGGGGTCTTTTTCTTATATATGCTCCTATTACCCCCACCCCATCCCAATTTTTCACATTTGTCTGGTCACCCCACCCCGGCCCCCCCTTGGTGGTTTCCTGAACAATTCTTCTTTCACAGCATGTTCCTGGCACGGGGCTTTCGAAAGCAAGGCCATCGGCTGCACAGACAGGGGAAGACCCTGAACAGGAATCTTTAAACATAAAAGGGCCCTTTGTGAAGTGAGATGACTCCTCTAACTGAATTGGCAAATGTGCCAGGAATTATTAATTCCTCCTAAATTATTATTTTAAACAGTCGTCATTCTCTGAATCGCATCCAATGCAAGAGATCTGTGTTGCTCCATTAATCATCTTTCCGAGGGCTGGGCCAGGTTAATGTTATTGTTATTTTCTTTTTATCCTAATCTGTTGCTGCTGGTATGCTTCATGAATTTCAGATAAATACTTCTTTATTAACCTAATGGATTTCAGCTGAACAGATGCCCTGGGCTCTTGTGTTAATGATGTCTCATTCTGCCAATTCCCACTCCAGATAGGGCTGTCAGGGACAGTCATTGAAATCGACCCTGTTATGTGAACAGTTTCGCTTTCAATGAATTGACAATTTTGGCAAAAAGTGGTTCATCAAAAAATTCCTGGCCGGGTGCTGGGCTCCATACAACTCCAACGTAATGTGAGTTAAGTCCCGTGAATCTGCAGCATGAAAAGCTGAATTCTATCCTCACGGCTACTAGTAAGTCCCAGCTAGCCACAGTGATCGGCATGACAAGCATGAGGCCCTAGATGGCATGGATCTGTTCCTATGTGGAGGACAACCCTTGCAGTTGATAAAAAGTTAATGGGACACAGAAGCCTGGTTAAGTGGACTATGCTTGTGCTCTCTGTTCTAAGAACATTTGGACAGTGCTCTCCCACTGAAACCAGTTCCCGACCCGCCCTGTCAAACCCAAGCCACCTTTTGCAAACTGGTTTGTTATGGCCTTGAACTCTATTTTTGCCATTAATGGGGATTTGTCCCCCTCACCCTCAGGAAGCAAAATGGGCTGCAAAACTATAAAGGGGACAAGCGTTTCTTCTATAAAAGATTTACTGCGCAGTGCAAACAACATGCTTTTGCCATGTGTTTGTGCTTTCCAAACCCACCGTGACTTGGCTTTCACAGACAGAATGCATGCAAGTTTAAATCCAGAGTGCACGGGGCGCGGGGGAAGGATCAGTGAGCCTTTAGAAATTACATTTATTGCGTTACAAATATTGTATATAAAAAAAGTTGGCTTCCTGCAGGAGACCTGGCTTCTCAGTGGAGACTGAGAGCTGCACTTACAGCCTGATTTAATCAAAGCTGCGTTTCCCAGGGCCAAGGCATCTACCTTGTAAATGTCATGTTTTATCTGGTTAGGAGCAAGAGATGTGTCCTACTTTCCCTTCGAGCAACTGTGCAGCTCTGTCCCTGTGGGGCTGGAGGGTTTTTCCTTTTAAATACTTCAGTGAAATGAGACCAGGTCTTTATGGTGCAGGCTTCTCCAGTTAATGCAGAGCAGTCTTGAAATGGAACCTCATAAGCTATTCCTCAGACTCCCATATAGCACTGCACTGTATCTCATTTCAGACTCAATAACCTTTTATATAAGCCATGCAGGCGCCAGACCTAGAACTGCCAATGGTGCTGGATTTACAGATCTGGTAGATCTTTTCCATCCCTAATGTCTAAAGAATCCAGTCATGCTGCCAGTCATGGATATTTCCACAAAAAAGATCAGCAATAAAATAGCCATCAGTGTTGACATTTTTAAATGTTATCACTAGGTTTCAGAGTGAACATCAGGTAGCTATACTGCCCCTTTGAGCTATTGTTTCAGGGTGTCTGCACCCTAAGAAGGATAGTGCTTCATCTGGTTGCATACCCTTTCACCTAAAAAGGTTTGCAGCTGCCAGAGCTTTAAACTTTTTTTTCCCCAAAAAAAATAAAAGCTCAAATTCTGAAGAAACTGAGCAGACCCTCATCGTCATGTTCCCAAGGCAGAGCAATCTCCTGATGAGAGCAGATCTGCTATGAACTGGACCAAGAGCAAATTCATTTAAATCTTTATAAGGTTAGATTCAACCAAGGAAAGCAGAGGTGAAAGGTTGCCTAAGAGTCTGATATATGGAGAAGAATAGGGCACGGGGTATATAGGTCTCCGTTCAGGGCTTTGTAGGAAGATGGCTAGCTCTCTTGCTGACTAGAAGACAGACCACAGATGCATGCTGCAGGGATGACCAGGCAAGATGGGCTGGCCCAGCTGTGTTGAATTAAGTCATCCCCTTAGGACACTGTCAAAGTCTTCTGAAAAGTCACACTGCCTGAATCTTTGGGGAAAGAGGAGGATGCGATCAGGGAAAGTGCTCTCTGTGCAAGTCTCCAAACCTTGGTTGTGCAAAGCCTTTTCTAAAGCCTTCGTTTAAAACTCCCAACTTTGGGAAGTTGGTCCTGGTCTAGTCACCAGCCTAGATACATTATTTAGACTTCTAGGCACATGCATTTGGACCCTGGCTATTGGACCCATGCACAGCTCAACACCCATTTTCTGCAATGCAGACACCAGGGGTCTGATTTCCAGCCATCACAGTCCCTGCTGAGTATTTAGTATTGCCAGTCCATTCCCATGGATACAGCGATGCTCAGATAGCAGAAAGCTTCAATCCAAATCCCTCAATCTGTAGGGGCTGCTGTAGTCTAGTGCAAGGAGTTTGGGCCAAATGTTGGGAGAGCTCTGCACTACCGCATGACTCTGCCATGGACTTGCTGTGTGACCCTTGGCAAGACACCGCAACTCTGTGCCTCAGTTTGCCCACCTCTAAAAATGGAGATAACAACACTGCTTTGCGATCTAGAGATGAAAAGCACTTAGGGTCTGATTTCCAAAGGCATTTAGGTACCTAAAGAAGCAGATAGGTGCCTCGAGGGATTTTCAAAAGCACCTAGGTGCCCAACTCCATTGATTTCTTATCTGCATCTTTAGGTGCCTTTGAAAAATCTGGCCCTAAGCATGATGATCATTTTCTCTCGGCCCCAGAGCATTAGAAGACCCCTGCTGGCACACCCGTGTAAAAAACTATCCCTGTGCAGAGTTGAGACGTGAAACGAGCAGCGAGGAAAGAGGTGTGTGCCTGGCGGTATCTACACTACAAGCCGGGGGGGGGGGGTGATTCCCCTGCTCGTGGGCACACGCTCGTGGTAGCTCTCACTGAGATCGCGCGAGTGTAAATAGCAGTGTGGCCACAGCAGCGCGGGGAGCGGCGGTGGAGGTACGGCTGAGCCGTGCCACCTACAGACCCACTGGCTTCAGGAGGATTTGCAGCCAGCACAGCTCAGCTGTGCCCGTTACCGTGGCTACACGGCTCGTCACACTTGCGCCAGCTCAGAGGGCGTTAGCATGAGCACGGTGTACACGGCAGGGGAATCTCAACCCTAGCAATTCGTGTCAACGTACCCTAAATGTTGAGCAGTTTCCCCCCGCTCTTCGTGTCAACGTACCCTAAATGTTGAGCAGTTTCCCCCCTACATTCTTACTTTCCTTACTGAGGTTCTGGAGTCTCTTTTATCCCTTTACTCCTGTATGCCAGGTCCCAGGAAACTGGGATTTTTCCTTTATCCTCTCTGCTGATGACCCCCAATTGGGAATCTGTATTACCAGCTAGTGTTGTGTCAGGGTATCCCTTAATCGCAGTGCGGCAAAGCGTTCCCCGACGCCGATCGAATCCAGCTGGGAGGTTGGATCTGTCCGACACCAGTGGTACGCTACCTCAGGCTTTGCTCCGAAACACTTGGAATGTTCCATCTTGGGGACCATTCTTCTAATGGGGCTGGAACTGAAATGTCTCAACACCCCCGCCAATGGTTACCCTGCTGCCAGGTAAAGCATCCCAATTCACCTCTCCGTCTTACTCACACCCCTAGATTTGAAGGCATAAATAGGTCCCTCTTTTGCAGCTGCAATCTGGAAAGGTCATGCAAGGTGATGCGCAAAGGGAGCCAAAGCAGCTAGCCACCTCGCAGGATGTGTGTCCTAGATGACCTCTTTCCTAGTTTGTGCCCACAAATCAAAGACCTGGACTTCTATAGTAAGTTATCATAGCTGAGGGTGCAAAATAACTTCACACTTGCAAAAAACAGAGGCCAGTATCTGAAAATCCGGCCTTTAATGTTCAAATCCAGCCGCAGCAAAGTCAGTGGTAAACATGGGTGACATTACTGCACGGCCGCACCCACTTTCTCTGGGATTCGTTTGGCTGCAGACTTTTAGCACCAAAACCACTGAGCAGCGTTGCCCAGAGAATGAGGGAAAAAACCCCATTGAAGTGTAACAAAACTCGTGGGCTATTTTCCTCCCTACAGTAGGCTTCTGCCACCACCTTCAGGAATAGGATATCATTGCATCCAATCCTGTGACGTTCTCCCTTTGTATTCCAACAGGCTTATTTCCTTCGAAGAACAATCGGGTGCAAACAAGAGCCTCCAGGCAGAGGTCCCTTTGGTGTTCACGTGTATTTGCCAGTTCTGCTTCACAAGTCGTGCCTAGCACTTCCCCACTCCACTGCATTTGTATCTCCAGAGGCTCAATGGGCCTGGTGTGGCGTTTAGAAATGCTATACCTGTCACAGCCCGTCACAGAGCTTCTGAGAAATTCAACCAGCCTGAGATGCTGTGTGTACAGTGTAACAAAACCGCCTCAGCCAGGACAGAATCTTCAGTGGAAGCCTAGAGGGCGTGGGACAGCTGTCACGTCCTAGGGGCCCTCTGACAGAGATGCTGAGGGGATGGCCAGAACAAGACCAAATTGAAATTCTGGGGCTCCCCTGTCCCATTGCCCCATCCACCTTGAGACTTACATCCCCCAAATCATTACAAGCCAATCTGTGAGCTTTCCAGATCAGACATGTGCGAGAAGCACACTATCCATCATGCCAGGACAGAGCCAGCTCAGCTTTGCTCCAGCTTTTAGTGCCAAGGCAGGTCAACCAAGTCGATATTACCTCTAATTAGCACTCCCACAAGCTGTTTGAAGCTGAGCAGCTCCCAGGATGTGCCAAATTCTCGCCTGCCTTTGAGCATGTTGAAGGAAAGCTTTCCATTCCAGCCCTGGCAATCTAGAGCCCCACCGCTTGGTAAAAACATGCAGTACAGAGGGGAACTGGCTTTGGGGAAAAAAAAGATTTGATCAATGCACTGGATGATCATGGCAAGCAGTGATCTATAGAGCCATTTCCCACCCCTATCTCTGTGCGATCAGCACGTTTTCAGGCTTTCTGCTTATATACAGGGTCTGATCCAAAACCTACTGAAGTCAATGGGAGCCTTTCTGTTGATTTCCATGGGGGCTGGACCAGATCCTCTTTCCATCTCTTTTGTGAGTGTGCGCGTGTGTGTCTTTAAGGAAAAACCAAGGAAGACAGACATTTTATCCATTCCCAATTTGTCGCCTTGCGTGGGTGGGAAGGAGAAAGCAAGAGAGACTGATTCATACTAACCCTGCATATAAATATAATCATTGCTAGCTCCAAACTAGGAGAATACATAGAAAAAAATAATCAGCACAGATTCACCAAGGAACAAAGCTGCATTGATGGCATGTGGAATGCACTGTCAAAATATTACCTGGTCCACAGACAGTGGATTTAATTCCGGTTTTCTCCAGCACTGGGACTCTGTTTATTGCACCTTCAATATGCTGCATGAACACATCCCAGTCCAGATCAAAGAGGCCAAAGGCAAATTTCTCAGATACCTGAGGGGAAACAGGAGCCGAGGTACACAGAAGTTAAGTGAGAGAAGATGTTTATTTTATAACAAACACCCCATTCTGACAGCCGCTTCGCGGCTGCTTCCTGTAAGGTGCTGAGTATCTTCATTGCCCAATGAAATCAGTAGGAACGGAGGGGGCTCAGCGCTTCTGGAAAACAGCCCCAAGGGGTGAACTCCTGGCCCTGTTGAAGTCAACGGGAGTTTTGACATTGATTATGGCTCCCAAAATTGGAAGCTGTTTTGGAAACTTTGGTTTCATAGGAACTTACCTGCTAAGCTCTCCAGCCAAGGAGAGGAACTGTGATGCCTAGCTAGTACCTTAACCACCTAAGCTATGAATGAGACATAGGACCCATCAGTTACAATCACTTTGCATATGGGCTTATTAAAGATCATTGTCCACTTTGTCTTAGGGTAAAACACAAGAAAGAATATCTCACAAGAAAGAATATAATTTTTCCTTGAAAGACAAGCCCATTAACTACTGTATTAATTGACACATTAAACTCCCCATCCAGTTATTGTGAAAATGGAACACCCCATTCGCAGGATATAGGACAGAAGAGGGCTAAGAAGGTTGAAGAAAAAGTTCATCACAAGCCACAGTCATTTACTATCACCTTCAGCGTTAATCCCGGAAAGATTTTCATTCGTCCGTTTGGAAGCCTTTCTCCCATTGCAGAGAGGGAGCAAAATCTAATGAAGACTCATGTTACAGGACTACGTCATATCTGGGCAGTCAATTTCCAATCACTACTGCCAGTAAGGAACTCACTCGGCACCAGTTGATCGAGGACAAAGGGTGGTAGGACTCAGGAACTCTAGGTTCAATTTCTGTCTCTTCCTATGTGACCTCGGGCAAGTCACTGTATCTCTTTGAGCCTCAAATCCCACCCTGCAAAGCCGGCATAATAGTACTTTCTGTCACCCAACCTTTGCCAGGTCTACTTGGCACATGAGCTCTTTGAGCAGCCACTATCCCATACTATTGGTGAACGGGGCAACGGGGCCCCGTTCTTAGCTGGGGCCTCTGGCTGCTATTGTGAAACAAACAACAAATAATTCGGCGATCTCCTTCTCAGACATGCCACTTTGTGGAGAGAAGGCAGAGGGGACAGGAGGAGATGGTCGCATTTTTGTACTTTGAGAAGGATAGAAAAGGTCTTAGAGGCAATACCTGAGTAAGGGCCCAAGCTAATAAACTGAAGAGAAGACATGCCTCCTGTGGCTTGCCCAAGGTCAGAGACAAGGACTTATGGCAAAGCAGGGAATTGAACTGTGATCTCCCAAGTCCCAGGCTAGTGCCGTAACCACTAGACCATCCTTCCTCTCCCACCCAAATAGAAGAAGCTGTCAAATCCACTCTCCCTCCGAGTCCTGCTGAACCCAGCTCTGTCTTAATGCAAAGGGTCCTCATTTCATGCATGCTGGCACATAAGCAAGAGAGCTAAGGAGCTCATTTCAGCGCCGACTTTGTCAAAACGGCTTTCCTGGTAACATGCTTTATTTCCTATGAAAACCTCTCAGCACCGCTCACCTCCTCCCAGAATATTGGATTTGACTCATATCCGCCCACAGACAGGGCATCGCCTTGGAGACGGAGATACACCGAGGCATCGTGATCGCGAACGTTCGGCATATTCTAAACAGAGGTAGAAAGGAACATCATCAAAGCGGGGCAGGAGGGGTAAAGCGCACAGGCTCACAGACACCTGGGATGCTTCTGCCCTTGTTCCAATAGTGCACCCCAAGCTGAATGCCCATCTTCTTCCCAGCAGCTGCCTTGCTAGATGGCCACTGTGGAGTGTCATTATAAACATAAGGGTGCAGGTTACCAGGCTGTTTATTCTCCATCCAGGAGAATCCAAGCCTGCTGGAATCACTAGCAGCTCCTCTGCGTTTCCCCCAGCACGGAAATCCCCTAGCACCTCCTCACCAAGAGGCACAGTGCACCCAGCTCCTCCCTGTGTGTCCCACTGCGAGACTTGCCAGCGGTCAGGCCTCGGAGCTCAGGGCTAGAGGAGGAAGGAAGAAGCCAGTCCTGGTGGTTCGCTACCTGCCCCACTTCTGGCTCCCCACTCCCGGTAATCCCACATTATTCCTAGCCCTCCCACCTGCTCACCATTCTATTGCCCTGTGTGGGGTTTATCCGGCTTCCTCTGCCCCCTGCTGCTGGCATCAGCACCCCGATGCTCCAGGCCCAAGGAAAATCTGCTCAGAATGGGTGACCAGTGACCAATGAGAGGCCCAAGAAGGCCAGTTAAGAATCCTCTGTCCAGCCCAGCTCTGTCCCTGAGCAAAAGCAGGGACGCTTTCTAGCTCTAAGAAAGCTTGGATCCAAATGTGGCTGGGGCTGTATTGAGGCTCACAAGGGCTGGGCAGGAAACAGCGATTTGTTTTAAAGCATCTAAGCCTTTGTTTTTAACAGGACCCCACTGACTCTGCAAACAAGCAGTGAAAAGAAAAGAACTGGCTGTAGCAGGTCACAGACAATTAGTTTCAGCGCTGGGCCCTTTCTAAGCTGCTGCTTTGCACGGGCTGGAAAACGTGGTTCTCCTGTGCCTCAGAGAAGTCAGAGCCCTGCTTGACAGCACGGCTCCAACACCAGCAGAACAAGACTAGCGGCGGACATGATACGAGCAATGCACCGAGACATCCTCCCCGCACACGCTGCCCACGGGCACAGGGGCCTCAACAGCTGCAGAAGAACTGGAGGTGCTAATATGTTTACATGGGCCGAGTTTAATTCACTAAACAGATCTGCTGTGCGTCCCAGCCCCAGACCAAGAGCATGAGCTAGGGGGCGCTGAAATGCAAGCTGATTTCCGTATGGGTCTGAACAAGACTGAAGTATAACCATCTATGAATGCATCCGATGAAGTGAGCTGTAGCTCACGAAAGCTTATGCTCTAATAACTTTGTTAGTCTCTAAGGTGCCACATGTACTCCTTTTCTTTTTGCAGATACAGACTAACACGGCTGTTACTCTGAAATCTAAAAACCAAATTTACCCTACCTCCACAAAAGAGTGACTGTGGAAGCAGACAAGATTGCACTTGTGTAGTCATTTGAAGACAGTAATAATGCCTAGCTCTTATCCTCAGTAGATCTCAAAGCACATGCAATGGAAGTCATAGTATCATTATTCCCATTTTATAACTGGGGAAACTGAGGCACAACGATTTGCCCAAGGTCACCCATCAGGCCAGAGTGAGGAACAGAACACAGGTCTACTGAATCCCAGTCCAGTGCTGTATTCCCTAGGTCACGCTGAGTTAACTGATGTGCTTGTATAGGGCCTAGTGCAAGGGGGTTCCAATCCTCTTGGGGCCACCATTCAGATAATAAGGCCTGAAATCAATAGGATGGAGCAGAGCTGCTACAGACATTCTCAGGAGGAGAACTGGCAGACTGGCAGGCCCGTGTGTTTTGATCCACGTTAAAAGGAAAAATGATCTCTCTCTTACCCCACCTACACAACAAGATGAAACAGCACAGCAGCCAAGACACTAATACATAGCTAAAGAATAATATCGACTTTAACAACATAGCATGAAAATATTTAAGTTACACAAATGGAATTATTGTAGGGTCTTACTGTATTTTTCACTGATAAATTAATAATCAACATTTCAACAAGAGGCACTGTGGTTAGTGGATAGGCCTCTAGCCTAGCAGTCAGGAGACCTAGGTTCTATTATCCACTCTGCCACCGACTTGTTATACAACCTTGGGCAAGTCACTTGAGGTTTTTCCTCTTCTACTCATCTATTTAAGTTGCAAACTCTTCAGGGCAAGGATTGTCTCTTACTATAGCTCTGTGCAGTGCCTAGCACAGTGGGGGCCCAGTTTTGGGTCAGGCTGGTAGATGCTACTGCAGTATAAAAAATAATATCGTTAAATGGCACTTTTCAAAATCAACTGTCAAAGAGTCAAGGTGTAGGGGGAAAACAGATGGGTTGCACAGAAAATTTAATACAAAATTACTCTAAAAATCTATAGGCCACAAATTAATATCACCTCCTTTTGTATGGTTTCAAACACCCTTATAGAATTCCAAAGCATAGAAATGTCTCTGAAATTTTGCAAGATGGTTCAAAAATATTTAGAAAACTGTATCATTTCCTTGTCAGGGCTGCAGGACTTTCCATAAAGGCTGTTTACTAAGATGAAACACAGTTACCTGGGGATATCTGGACTCCTTTATCAAACACAAAACACCAGAGCCCAGAGGGTAATTCTGCTATGAAAAGTGGGGAAAAAAAGAAACAGCGTCCTGTGTTAAAATATTCGTAAATATTAAATAGAATGACAGTAATGTATTAAATTATTGAATATTAATTATTTGTATCTTCACAGTGCATAGGTGTCCCACTCATGGACCCTGACCCCAGTTTGCAAGAAGAGGCCGTCTGGCATAGCGCACAGGCCAGATTGGGACTCAGGACTGGGTGCTATTCCTGGCTCTACCAGTGGCCTGCTGGGTGACCCTGGGCAAGTCACGTCAACGGTCTGTGCCACAGTTTCCCCTTCATCATGAGAGCGATGTCCTCTGTAAAGTGCTTTAAGATCTCCTGGTGCAGAACCTTTGATAAAAGCACGGCATTCTTAACATTAAAAATATGTGAATAATGCAGCAGCATTTAGGCCCCAATTCAGCAAAGCATTTAAAAACATGCTTGGCTTTAAGCACATGTTTAAATCAACCCCTGTTCAGCCTAGCACTTAGGCATGTGCTTAAATCCCACAGAAGCCAGAGGGAGAATGACTCTCCCCTTTCACACTTTGGGTCAAATTCTGTCCTAAACTACCCTTCTTGCAGCTCCCATGAAATTGGTGGGATGTAGCATGGGGAAGGACTGGCCCGTTTCTTCTAGGCATGTACTGGCCCGTTTCTTCTAGGCATGTACGTGGTATGGAGGGGTCCCTCCTGCATGTCCTTACGTTTGAAGCCAGTCAACATTCAGGGATTCCATAAACTCTTCCTTTGAAATGCTCCCTTTGCTGCATAGTGCTCGTGCTGCCCAAGAGCATCATCTAGCTGCAGGCCGAGGAATGAAACTTTTCCAAGGTGACATTTGTTTCTGAAATGCTACAGGAAGATGTGCTGAGATGGGGCAGTGGGATCTCTGACAACAATTCCAGCGGCAAAGAACAGTAGGGTTCCTTTCCCGCAGCCCTGACCCGGGGGAGGGGAGGCAGGGTGTAGAAATAGGCAATGTGCTCTTTCATGCAAGGAGACGGCTCAGAGGGGCAGTGGCTTCATTAAGCTGAGCCAGGAGCAGTGAGAGAAGTACTCAGATGGCACCACAGAGGCAGAGGTGTTGAGCAGCACAAGTGGGGATGTCGGGCAAAACCACAACGGACCAGAACACAAAAAAGCTAGTGTGGATAGACTTACGCTTGTCCTGCCCGACCAGTTCAGTTACCAACAGCCCACTGCCGTGGGGATGGGCATGGTGCAAGAACGGAGAGAATGCAACAGAATTTTCGGGTCCGGGCAGGATCCCAAGAGCAGAGCTGATCAAACTGTGTAAGTTAGCTGACAGATGTAGCCTTTTTGCCTCCAATCACAGATTACCCACAAACAGGTCGAGCCTTTTATTAGCTTGTTCGTTACACACAACGGCGTCACAGCGCTGCTTTGCTCTAGAGAAAGTTTAGGGTGACCAGATCTCCAGATTTTATCGGGACAGTTCCAATATGCGGGGCTTTGACTTATATAGGCACCTATTACCCCCCTTCCCCTGTCCCGATTTTTCACACTTGCTCTCTGGTCACCCTATGCGGGTTAGTACATTTTGCCAAAACCAGGAAAATAGTTTTCATGGATGTTTTTGCGTGTTTCCCCTAGTTTGTCACCAGTGCTATTCAGTGCAAGATCATTTTAACCAATGGGATTATTTGTAAACCTGGTGCTATTTGGCACTAGACAGCCATGTGTTGTGTATCTGCTGCTCAGATTTGCTATTTCCATTGTACGGCCGGTCACCTAAAGTCACCTAATATTGTTCCCGTTTCAGATTGGTTGGTCTAAGCTTTATCAACCAGAGGAGTCCCCCTTTCTGCCTGCAGATTATCTGTGAACATTCAGATTTGTTCAACGAAACTACTGTTTGAACGACAACAGTGGGTGAAATAGCCCTTGGATGTACACACTGAGTATGTGTGTCCTGCAATCTGAGGTGTGACTGCAGCCCAGGGAGACATACCTGCACTCGCATGGCAAAATATAGCATGCCGGGGATCTCGGGTACATACTCCCATTGCTATCCTGCACTGAAGCCCCTGCAGTCACATCTACTCTGCTCCATTTAGGAGCACGAGCATGGGTGCGTCTACCCGAGCAGCAGTCACACCTCAGATTGCAACACAGACATATCCAGTGATTCACAGCACTTCTGCTTTCAGGGACTATTCCTGTGAGTAGGACCTCACTCCACCTGAATGTCCATGGCTAGCCAGATAAAAGGGGCCAGGGATGCAAGCTAAGCCCAAGAGTAGGCTTCATTGGCAAGATTATTCACAGATGTTTTGTCACTGTATTCACCAAGGAGAGCGTCTCCTAGAGAAGATGGGACACACAAAGCCACTGCTAGGAAAGGAAAGCAGGTTGGATGTTATGGAGAAAAAAGTGTCCCAGATCATAGAAGCGTTTGTGAAAACCAGGAGACCCTCCCACAATTTCTGAATCAAGTCCCCTCCTGAAAGCGCCCCCAGCACATGCCCCTGTCTGATGACAAACCCTCCAGTTAGAGAAGAAGAGCAATAAACTGACCTGAATGCCCTCTATCCGCTCCGTCACCACGTATGCATGATGCATAGCCACCAGGGGCACGTTTACACCAGCCATCTGGCCCAGGGCTCGGGCCCACACTCCTGTCGTAAAAACAAACCACCGCTTGGTGAGTGACCACAGCCAATGCCTCTGGCCACTTCTGGAACCTATGAGGAGCTGTGCCAGAGACCTGAAGCTCAGAGTCCAGAATGCTGCCTCCTGATGTGTGGAAACAGGGAGTTAACAAGGCCCTTTGGCTCAATGTTACACACAATCAAAAGCTGCATTCATCTGGCATCTTTCCCCTCCCTGAGCACAGACATGGTGAACCAAAGAATGCCTCACTCAAAGATTGGACAAAATCTCCTAATTGTTGGGACAGGAAGGACTAGTATCCCCATCAGATTATGCCGAGTGGCAGGGCTGTAGCTATGTTACCTTGATTTCCTACCTGCACAGTTCACCACACAGGGAGTCTGGATGATCCCATAGTTTGTTTCCACCGCAGCTACCCTTTGCACACCCAAGTCATCGGCTCTGACCTGAATACTGGTCACTGGGCAATTCTCTATTACCTGGAGACAGCGAAAGAGAAGCACAGTGACATCCCCTTAGGGTTTGAATGTTAAGGGTTGGACTCATAATACTAAATGAGTAACCCAGCTCTCCTGAGAAGAGCACACACTGTGAGTTCATTGGCAATTTTGAAAAAAACTCAAAACAAAAATTGTTTCAGGTCCGGCTGAAAACGAAAATTTTCAGCGAATCGAAAAAGCTGAAAACATTTACAGTTCAGATAGAATGAAAGAATTTGTTTCCGTTTTGACCATTTTTGAATTTTAAAAAATTAAATTAAAGGAAATTTTGAAGCAAAAAGTCATTTCAAGTTAAAAAAATCAAAATGTTGTGGTTCAAAAATGTTGAAACAAAAAAATTTGTTTTTTTTTGGGGGGGGGGGGGGAGGATTTGAAATGAACAATGAATTGAAACCGATACAAATTTGCAAAATGTTTTAGCTGAAAAATTTTGCTGAGCTCTACTCTGAAGATGCAGGCCAGTGGCTTCGGCCCAAGGCTCTCCTTCCCAGCAGGGGAAATGTTAATCCAAACATAGTGCTGTCATTTTTTTTTTAAACTTTCATAAAAACCATTCCTATTACTGCAAGGGAATTAAATTCCCCTCTTTAATTTTGGGCTTAAACTGCCTCTCAGTGGCCTTTTAAGGTAATTTTAAATCTCAGAGAACTATAATTATCAATTTGTTTTGTGGTTAGCACGGAGGAGCCCCAGTCACGGACCAGGTGCTAGGTGCTGTACAAACACAGATCCAAATGTTGGTCCATGCCCCAACGAGCTTGCTGTATTTTACCCCTCACCAACAACTTGTTTTTCACGATGTAGCTGTTTTGGTCACATATCCTTTTCCCATTTTCCCCCCTCCTCTTTACTTCCCCAGCTCCTATGGCTCTATGCCAAAACCACCATCTCTGATGAGGCATGGCTGGGACTCCCTTCAAAGTCAGCCAGCGCCACACCCAATCTGCCAAAGGGGGGCGCTGTTAAACAGAACAAGGCAATTCTGAAACAGATCTGGCTTTGAGAATGGTGGAGGCTGGGAACAGCAGGAAGCCAAGGATCAAGGGGAGAGGAGGGAAAATGTACAGAGAGAGAACGTCTGGCTGAATTTGAGAGTTGTGAAAAGCTACAATGCTCAGACACCCACCCAAATGTGCAATAGTCAATTACCAAAGCGCCTCTGGCAGTAGCTGCCCTGGTGAGGGTTGTACAGGTGCCAGCAGGATCCATTGTGCCATCCTTAGGAACGTAAAGGGTGCCATAAAGATCATCCACGTTCATCAGTGGGTACAGGTCCTTGGTTTCTGCAGGGGACAGGACGTACGATTCTATGCCATAGACCTTACCCAGCTACAAACGAGACACGAGAACAGGTGTATTAATGCAGACAAGACAGCGTGGTTTGGCATCTCTGCAAAACAATCAACAATGTGAAGAAACCACAGGGGCACACCTGCGTCCCAAATAACTACATGCAAACATGCCAGGCCTAACTACATACGCACTGATAATCTAACCAGGTTCTGGTGGATTCCCAAAACACAGTACATGGTGATCAGCTTTAGTGGGCTCAAACTATTTAAAGGGACATTACCCTAGTCCTATACAAGTAGGCGGTGCAATTGGAAATATGATGCTGTACTTAATGGCAATGGGCAGTGGACAGGTTTCATTTTGCAAAGCCCAGATCAGGGATGCATTAGATCCGAGAACCTTTTTACCTGAGTCCCCAAAGCTGGGTATGGTGGAGAGAGGTTTAAAACCAACTATTCAACTTTCGATCCCTCTACCCCTCATGAGCATTAAGTGTCTATTAGGCCATTGAATCAAAGAGTATTAAGATGGACACAGCTGTTTTCATAGTGTATATTTCACTAGAAGTGCAGCAGTTCAGAAGTTAGAGAAGAAACTAGTGTCATGTAACCGGTCTTTATTGTGACTCTTTGAAATCAAATGCTAATGTGTGTACTTCCCAGCAGAAAAAGGCAAGAGGACTGGCCAGGTCTGTGCATCTCTTTGCTGCTTTGGGAGGAGAATACAGCTAGGGTGACCAGACACCAAATGTGAAAAATCGGGACAGGGGGTGGGGGGTAATAGGAGCCTATATAAGAAAAAGACCCAAAAATCGGGACTATCCCTATAAAATCGGGACATCTGGTCACCTTAGATACAGCATTATGATCAGCAGTGAAACCAGACTTCACGGCTAATCCTGCATGGAGAATCCCTTTCACTTTGTGAGTGAGACCAGTGTTCAGATTCAACTGAATCTCAAGGACCCCTCTACTAAGTGAGAGGCCATTATCATAAAGGCTGCAGTAGCCACCATGCATGGTTTACTGGCCAGGGCAATCCCTCAGCTAGAATCTCAGCACATGCCTGTATCACTTGGGACAATAAGGTCTGTGTGGGCTCTGCCACCAGGGATCACAAGGTGATCTATGGCCAACCTCCTCTCTCTGGGTCTCTTTTTGGGTACGTCTCCACTGCCGCTGGGCACTTCCCAACTGGGGTAGCTGGACCTGCACTCACTTTGCTCGAGCCAGCGTGTGAAAAAGAGCATTGTAGCTGAGGTAGCATGGGTGATGGCAGCTTGGGCCAGCAGCCCCAGTACAGACCTGCTGTCTGGTGAGTTTATATTCAGGCAGCTAGTCCAGCTACGCTGCTATTTTTAGCCCCCTCACTCAAGCAGAGCTAGCGCGTGTCTGTGTATCTGGGTTGGGAAGCATGTTTCCAGCGGCAGTGGAGACCTACCCTTTGATCCCCATTCCCACCTCCCTCCTTCCTGGCAGCTACTGACACTGCATTATCTTTCTTCTACAGGGGCAGGATCTACTGCATCCAAAGCCTGTTGAAATCAGGGGAGACACTCCTGGGCTTTGGATCAGGGTTTCAGAACCTGCCAGCAAGGCTGCTCCATGAATGATAAGTGAGGCCACATTTAACTTTCCAAGCGGGGTGGAAAAATGAGCTGTCTAAATAAACAGCAATCACCCCAATCAGGACTGATGGATAACATTTCCCTCTGTGTCATAGGGGAGAACTGGGCTCTCCGTGCAGCAGAAGATAAATGGTTGGCTGATGACAGGACAGTCCTGTTTTGATGCTGCAAGTCAAAGCAGCCGAGTTGAAGATTCGCAAAAAGAAAAGGAGTAGTTGTGGCACCTTAGAGACTAACCAATTTATTTGAGCATGAGCTTTCGTGAGCTACAGCTCACTTCATCCGATGCAAGAATTGAAGATTGACGCAGCGGGTTCCCTGTGACATGATAGAAGACAGGATTCATCCCCTCCCTCACACTAGCCCGTTTTCTAAGGGGCATGGATTTTCTCCATAAGTATTGCACAGACATTTAAGCAGGTTGCTCTTTTTACTTTAGGGACTAAGGCCTTAGTCCTAATCTTCAAAGCAATTAATGGATCAGACCCAGTTGCATTTGAGGCTGCATTTCAGTCTATTAACTGCTCTTCTGGGACATAGAACACAAAGCCCTGGCTAGCCTAGACCAATGCATGTTACAGCCAGGGATAAGGCATTCTCAGTAGAGTGGATAGGGCTATTGAACAAACATCCAGAGGAGATTAGAAGACTCCACAGTCTGTCCATCCATAGAACAACGCTTCCCCTTTTCCCCCATAACCAGAACAACTTTCACATCAACCACCTACAGCCACAATGTCCTGAAAAATAACTGTCCAAAGCAGAGCTTTCGATAACCCACTAAGAGCCAGAGATGCCAAGAAGTCCACTAGGGATTTCGCTACTGCCAATCTCTTTGCATGGAAGGTGTTCAGATACCATGGTGATGGGCAGCAGTACAAAATCCTTTGGCAACCAGACCCTCTAGTCTAGCTAATGGGTAGCACCAGCCCTGATTCAGTGATCTGTGAATAAGTAGGAGGAGAAGGAAGGAGATGAGGAGATTCCCGCTTACAGACATGAGTCTTTTGTACTCGTCCAGCCGCTGCTTGTTGGAGGCGATGAAGAGCCCGCCATTCTGAATCCATCCCGTGTGCAGACCTGTCTCCTCCTCCAGATCTTTGCTGACCACGTTGCGAGTATGAGCCAGCAGCTCCACTTCCACATCACTCGGACGCAGCTGCCACAGCAGACCTGGGAAAACCACAGAAGTTCCAGTAGACTCTGGCTTCCCCTCCCCATTCCAACCCTACCTTACAAGCCAAGCAAACAAACAGGTCAACTGTGAGAATAGCACAACAGGTGTTTTAGCAATAGCAGCATTCCTGGCCTAGACGTAACCCACGCTGTGGTTTGCTGGCTCCCTCTAGTAGCTAGACCACATAAAGGTCTCCAGCTACCACCGCTTATGGATCTCTTAGCTCACACAGTAGAGGCTCACGCTTTCAGGTCCAGAGGTCGAGGGCTCAATTCTTATTGCTGACGACCCACTCAGTAGCCAGGTGTAACAAGTGAGGGTCCATTCGGGCAGTAAGCACACAAGCTAGGCTTCATCAGCACCGTGACATGAGCTCGGTGTCCCACTTCAAGGCAGGGGGTTCAGCAGCACTCCCAGCTTCCCTTGTTCCAGCACCTATGCAGAGTGGGGCAGCTGCCAGAGGGCCCAGGGACTATCGGAAGGAGGTTCCTCAGTAGTCTGGCATGGGCCTGCCCAAGGAAGGACCCAGAGGCCCGCCATGGGGAGTGGGGGTAAGACTGCTGGGCAATAGCAAAAGGGGTGTTTCTTTCCCCTCTACCCTACGAGGTGGGGAGGAGAAGGTCAGACTTCTGGAGGCCCATGTTGTCAGGCCTTGGCGATACTCCTATATAGGGTCAAGCAGTAGAGAGCTGAGGCCTGAGAGACTTGGCTCTTAAAGGGCCAAGGTACCATAATAACCCCTTAGCTGAGAGCTGAAGGAACAATTCCTTTCCCAGGTCCCCAAGGAGGGCTCATCCCCATCTATGCAGCAAGATTGAGAGAGTAACAAACATCCTAACCCGGAAAGGGGCTGAGCTCTCCCCATGTGGAACTGAGCAGCCGCAGGGAGCTGATGGCTGCTCAGCACCTGGCAGGATCAGGCTCCAAAAGCCTCCCTCTGCAGCTCTAATTTGGAGCCTTTGCTCTGCTATAGAGGCTTCCACACACACAGCTCTGCTCACCGGCCGTGTGCCAGGTGGTCCCCGACGTCAGACGGTCTCTTTCCAGTAGGACCGCGTTGCTCACCCCCATCCTAGCCAGGTGGTAGATGGTTTGACATCCCAAGCTGCCGCCACCCACCACCACGACGTCGGCTGATTTTGGGAGCGGCCTGGTCGGCCCTTTGCCTTGAGGGCTCTCTTCCTTCAGAGTCTTGTGGTAAGGGACGCTCTTCTCTGCCGTTTGGCCTGCCCCGCTGCTGAAACACCTGAGGTGGCTGTTTCTCCCAGAGGCTGACATCTGACAGGAGGCAGCTCTTCGGACCACGGAGCTCAGGTAGGCCATGGTGACCTGGAATTCCAAAGACAAACCTTCAATGGACCGAGCAAAGATCTCACCACGCGCTAGCATACAAAAGTCCACACTGGAGTTATTATCATCATCATGGGTTAGGACCCATGGTGCTAGGCACTATACAAACACAGAACAAACAAACAAAAAAAATGATCCCTGCCATACGGCCACAGCCTGGAATTTCAAGTCATAAATGGCTTTGGAGAAAGATAGGGTGCTGTGGAAGGGATGGGAAAGAGAATCACATGGCGTCTCCCTGACCTCAGCTCCTCAAAACTCTGACATCCACCTGCCACCCACCTTGTCTCTCTTAAACCAGGTGAACTATTACTGACCGTAAGCAAAAACTACAGAAGGTGGCTGTAAACTGAAATGCATTTGCAACAAAGGAAAGCTTCCCATTAAATACAGACCTGCTAAAAACCAGCTGCTGCCCTGTGATGGAGTGGACTAGGTCCAAATGCCCCCTGCTGGTTCTGCCACACCAATCCCAGGGAAGGAGCAGTGGAGAGGTCCTCCAAGCAGGCTAGAGTGGCTGCAGAGGAAGCAGCCAATCAGGGCCCAGGAGGGCTATATAAAATGAGCTGCAGAGCAGCAGTCAATTGCTGCTTAGAGCAGGAGAAGAAATGACTGCAGGCCTGGCTGCCTGGAAGAGCAGCAGGGCCACGGACGGTTTGCTAGCAGGGACAAGGGGAGCACTGCCCAGGGAGCTCCTGGCTGGTTGCTAGGACTGAGTAGGGACTGAGCCTGGGGAGGGCTGCAGGAAGATCGTATCTCCAGGGAGGAAGCCCTGGGGATACAGCCCCATACCTGGGTTGGACTACTTAAAAAGCAAAGCCCAGGGAGATCTAGAGAGAGCCACCATCAGAGGGGTACTGAGCTAGGCTCCGGTGGACCGTATACCATGGAAGGGGTTTGTGCTGGTTAACATGCAGACAGTGTGACTTGGCCCGAGCGCTGTTTCACTGACAAACCTACCTGAGAACCACCAAAAGGGGTCACCAGAACTAAAGAATGCAGACACGCCCAACCAGAATGGGGCACTCATGAGAGGCGAGTGCCAACCCTATTACATGCCCAAAACAAACACTAAAGCAATAGCCTGAAGAATCAACTTTTTGTCTGACAGAGGTTTGCTAGTGGCACAGGACTAAAGGACTGAGAATTTCTAAAGCCAATGATTTAGTTTGCACACACAAGAGTAACCCCCATTAGCTTTTATGAGCTTGAAGACATTGCTACTCAAAGATAGTTGGTGCCTGTTGTATGCCAAGTAGATTAAAAGGGTTTTCAAATACAGTATTGCTAAATCTCATGATTTTAATGAGAGTCTTGTGATTCTTGGTGCTTTTCTTCAAGCCCCAGCTCCTGGAGTCAAGTGATTTCACGAGAATCTCAGCTTTCATTAAAAACAATTTTTATAGCTCTTGACATGGTGGAGAAAAGCTTGAAAACGTGATCTGAGTGCTCCCTGAAGGCTCAGAACCCAAAAGGCCAATGAATAGGACCCGAATTTTATTATATTTTGAAAATCTTGTGATTTTTAAGCCAGACTCATAATTTGGGGGGCCTGACTCCCCGTTTTTCACCACCTGAGCTTGGCAAGACTGCAAACGCATGCTTCAGAGTACTCAGAAGTGCTGTGCACACAGCCTAGTGGAAAGCGCACTTCACATTTCAATTGTACGCTCTTGCGGGCGGGGGGACAATCTTTCGGGCACTTAGAACATTGAGGCCCTCCTGACCTGAGCCCAGGGCTTCAAGGAACGAGGGTAATATAAACAAATAAGAATAAAGTTGTTGCAATCAGGGCCTCAGGGACACAATGAAGGGGGAAGGATTTGCCCCTATAGACAAAACATGGCAATCCCTGCCCGTGGTCATAAAGGATAAGTGACATGTGGTGGAGACAGACCCAGGATTCACTGCTGGGTGAAACGTCGAGTCCTCTCTCCTGCCCCCAGTGCAAGCATCTGCCCAGTCTGTCTGCTCAGGCTGGGTGCTGGCGTGAAGCTCTGGCCTTATACGCAGGTTTGGGTGTGTTATTTTACACAGCTGAAGCATGCAGCTCCTCCCCCTTTGTTTTAAGTCTTGCTCTGGGTAAATGTGTCTTCCCGGCTCTTGCAGAGTCAGCAGAGCTAAGGAATCTTGCCAGGGTATCTAGGGTCACTGTTCCTGCAGCAGAGACCGGAGACTTCAGCCAGCAGATCCCCGCTCCTTTTCTCATTAAGCGGAAAAGTTTCTCTATGTTGAACAAGCCAGACCCCAACCCTAATGGTTTTCAGGCTGATTCTTCCTATTACTCTGCCACAGGGGCAGGGGAAGGGTTGATATTCATGTCTCTGAGCGCCAAGAAAGTCTTCCCTCTGCAACCACGTTTCCTGAGATTTACCACAGTCTGGTCTCACCATGAACTTTACAGCCTGAAAGCTTTCCTGTCATTTAAGACACAATCTCATCTCTGAGCCAGTAAGGGACCTGTTGGCTGCTCAGACACAGCCCTCTCTGTTCAGATTTCCCCTCTGCATAGGCAAGCCTGGCTTTCCCTGCCAGCGACGGGAGCTGACCGCACACAACACACTACTGTCCAAAGGAGTTCAGTTCACTTTACCTGGGCAGACGGCCGTGAGGTTCTTGTTTCCTCTGACGCTCTCCTGCTGTCTCTCACACGGGCACCACTGCCCCCGAAACAGTAACTAGCACTTGAGAGAACCGCAGCCAGAGATCAGTCTTTGCCGCTGCTGGCCAGTTACAACTATTCCCAGAGTCTGGGAAGTGAGTACAGTGCAACGTGTGCACTGGCTTGCCTGATCGGAGAGATCTACGCAGCCGGCCTAGTCACCCAGACTAGATGGACAGTGCACTGTCATTCATGAGCAGAGACTGAAGGCTGCAAGGATCAGATATGTTAGAGATGGAAAAGCCCTATTAGTTTACCCAATCTCTCTTCCTTCTGACCAAGGCAGGGTACAAAACAAAGAGCCCAGATGGGAATTGAATGCACAGGCTCCAGCCTCAGAGCCTGATCGCTTTCCCCTGGGCTTGGCCAGAGCTATTTCAGCTGTATGCCATCTGTTAACTTACGGCCAGAAAGAGAATCCAGTAAATAAGCGGAACAGCTGAACGTTCAGCCCAATTTTCCTGCTGTTGAATTATCCTCCTGCCCTTAAAATGTCAGCAGAGTAAAATCAAACCTGGACTGGAGCTTTAACTGGAATTGAGCCTGGACTGCACTATCCAAAGCTGGGGTTTGGACCCCAAACTTGTTTTTTAAATATTTTATGCCAAACATTCTCCGCCACCGGAAAGACTATTATTATTTATATTACAGTAGTGCCTAGAGCTCCCAAATGAGATTGGGGCCCCGTAAGCAGACTGCAAACACATTGTAAACTGCTTGGGGCAGCCTAGCAATGAACAAGACATTCTGATTAAAACACCAATCAGCAGGACAAAGGGATGCAACTAAGTGAGACTCTTGCTTCACGCTTTTTGCTCCTGCTTACAGTGGCTTGTTTTCATCTGACACAGGAAAAGCTCAGGGCAGAATTTTTGTATCTGTAATTAGAGAGACATTAGACTCTCTCTCTAATATCTTGGGACTGATGTGGCTACGACTATATTTGTCATTAGCATATCCCCAGCTTATCCATCAGAGGTTGAGTTTAGAAGTGATCTCACGTTAGAGACAATACAACTAAGGGCAATGGCTCTCAATCTTTCCAGACTACTGTACCCCCTTTCAGGAGCCTGATTTGTCTTGTGTACCACGAAGTTTCACCTCACTTAAAATCTACTTGCTTACAAAATCAAACATAAAAATGTCACAGCACATTATTACTGACAAAGTGCTGACTTTCTCCTTTTTACCATGTAATTATAAAATAAACAATTAGAATATAAATATTGTATTTACATTGCAGGGTATAGTATAGGGAGCACTATAAACAAGTCATTGTCTGGATGACATTTTAATTTGTACTGACTTCGCTGGTGCTTTTTATGTCGCCCTGTTATAAAACTAGGCAAATATCTAGATGAGTTGAGGTACCTCCTGAAAGGCCTCTGCCTACCCCCAGGGGTACGCGTACCCCTGGCTGAGAACCACTGACCTAGGGCATGTTACAACCGCTTATTTGAACATCAAATTCAAAGCAGATCTAGGAGCCAGTCGTTAAAAGGCCTGTGTCTAATGGTGCCTTGACTACGTTGTTGCTCTCACCATTGTTACCAGGAGGGAAGCTGCACTAAGAGGTGCAATAGAGCAGGAGATCTCAACCTGTTTCTTTTCGAGGCCCACCCCAACACGCTATAAAAACTCCATGGCCCACCTGTGCCACAACAACTGGTTTCTGCATATAAAAGCCAGGGCTGGCCTTAGGGGGTAGCAAGCAGGGCAATTGCCTGGGGCCCCCACAAAGCTACATTGCTCAGGCTTCATCCTCAGCCCCAGGTGGCGGGGTTCTGGGCCCCAGTCTTCAGCCCCACGTGCTGAGGCTTCGGCTCTCTGCCCTAGGCCTCAGCGAGTCTAACACTGGCCTGCTTGGCGGACGCCCTGAAACCTGCTCATGGCCCCCAGACCCCTGGTTGAGAACCACGGCAATAGTGGATATTCTAAGCAGGATCTAAGCCAGTCCATCGGTTCCCACATTCCGCACATAGATTATGTTCTTGTAATGAGAGCTGGAAATGCACTGCAGATGGAGAAACGAAATATTTTCTGAGAACCGGCTGGAGTTTTCTTGGTCATGTAACACCTTGTGGCTAATGCACAAATGAATCAGTTAATCATGTTGCAAAATCACAGCTCACGATGAACAAGGTGCATGAAGCTGGAAACACACGGCAATTTTATCGCCGCCAGAACTTGGCATCAAGACTGCACATGACTCCTGCCTCTCTGTCCCTGTGCATTGTGCCAGCCTGATTTTAAGCATTTTAGGAAGGTGCTACTGCATGAGTGCCTATCTCAATTACAGGCAGCTTAACAGTCTCCCCTGTCAACCAACGGGCATAGGAATGGGAGTCAGGAGACTTGGGTTCTGCAGTCCAGGCCTTGGGCAAGTCACATCTCTGCTCTGTGCCTCAGTTTCCCCATCTCTAAAATGTGGATCATGATTGCCACATTGTATTGTGCTTTAAGATCTCTGGCTAAGAGCTTAGTGCTGTAGGAGCGATGATTGAGCTAGGCTAAGTAAGGAACTCTGGCTCTCTCATTTGGGAGAAGCCTACAATGCAATGATGTTGCAAAGATTTCCAGAGCCTCGTACAACTGAGCTGTGCAGAGGCAGAAATGGTTCTGCTTGCGCTTATGGTCGGCCTGTGTTGCTCGCATGGGTACACTGTGCATTAGAGACTTGCCTGCCAAGACTTTCAGAGGAGAGGGGAGGCGGCTGCATGCTGGTCTCTGACTGGCTCAGAGAGGCAGTGGAGGGCGGGTTAGAGGCATAGCAAAGGAGGCAGGGACATGCTTAGTCAGCAGCTGTGGTGGTGCGGGAGCAGCCCTGCTGGCTGCTGTGACAACTTTGCTGCAGACTCTGTCTCCACATGGGACCCGGTGTCTGTTGATCACAGGCTGATTAAAGAAAAGGAGGACTTGTGGCACCTTAGAGACTAACCAATTTATTTGAGCATAAGCTTTCGTGAGCTACAGCTCACCTCATCGGATGCAGGCAGTGGACAGACTAACACGGCTGCTACTCTGAGGGCTGATTAAAGGAGCAGCAGAGACAAAACCAGCTGAATCTGTTTGCTTATTATAAGAGGCAGCATTTCCAGCAGCAAGGGCTCCTTTTAGCTGCGTTAATAAATCAGAAGTGTCAGCAGTCCCCATTTCAAAGAAAGCGCTGCCAGCATGTGTCTACTTATAACCATCCTGGTGAATACCCAGGCAGTGTCCAAGGTTTATTGTTATTTGCCTCTGCACTGATCAAGGTGTGCGAAAAACTATTTCTCCCCTTGGTTTCGTGCTTCCTCCCATACGCCTGAAACTCCCAGCGAATCAGATTTCTGCCCTTCTCCCCATTCAAATTGCAATCTGAAACGCACTTTCCTGAGAAGCTCAGTGATGCTGACCCATGGCACTAAAACCATTGCCAGCTAGCCCTTTACATTTACCCCCCCTGCCCATTCTCTCAAACAGAGCCATTCAAGTCAGCCTCTGCACATCACTGGCATCTCAGAGTGCTTCCTGGGAGCTGAAGGATTCTGTCTTTTTCTTCCCTGCCACTGAGCAGCCACCTTGGGGAATAAGGGGATTGGTGCCAGAAGTCTAAGAACAAGAGTCCCATTGTGGGAAAGGCTGGGTGGAGAGATAGGTTGTGCATTGATCCGTGTACGCAGTGAGCTTAGTAACAATTCTTACTCCTCCTGGCAGCAAGTTCCATGGCCTGGGTCTGGTGCCGGAGAAGAATTCCACTAGTAAGTTTGAGGATCTGGCAAGGACCCAGAGTTCTCAGGAGTGAGCCATGGGGATAGCTTCTCCTTGTCAAGTGATGGGGCAGGCTCCGATTCTCTGCCTCTCCCAGGGCATTGCGTGTCTGGCCTTGGTCGTCCATCTACAGCACTGGCGTTGTTGGGAGTCTAGATTCAGCTCAGGGTTATGGCAGACTCTGATGGCAGAATGAAAGGGTCAAGGCCCCATGTGATAGAAACTCTCTGGGAAGGTTCACAGATGTCCTGTACTGCCCATAAAAAAAGGGTTACAATGGCTGGGGAGGAGGTTTGGCTAGGGCTGCTGGGACGATCCCCATAGGAATCACATTTAAAGCAACCTCAACCGCTATTGAGGAGCAACTTTCGTAGTCAGCTCCGAAACTTTGCTGAGAAAGAAAGTGAAATGTCCCCAACATACATTCTGCGGCCACTAGCAAGTTAGTTAAAAGCTATTGTTGAAAAGTCAAAGAGAATAGGGGAAAGCAGCAGGGATACTGCGGTACAGATCCATTTAATAAATATTTTATTATTAATTCAATTATATGGCTCTTCACAGTGAAATTTTGGGTCCCCCTTCTCTGGTGAAATAGGCCCATCCTGTAGAAAAGCCTCTGGCGTAGCTTTTAAGCGGCTTCATGATTTTTACAGCTATCGAGAATGCTGCTGGATCCAGTGTATGACTTTCCGTGGTAACTGAAGACCACGCAGAACTGTGACCCGTCTCACAGAAACCTGTATCGTAGCTCTGTGCATAAAAGCCCATCAAGGCAAAAAACGCAGTACTCTTGGCCTGACGGACGGACTGCTTAGCAGAGTCTCAACATTGCAAAAATTCTAAGTGAGCGTCCTACCAATGTGTCCGTATTTTTTATTTGCCCAGACAATGGAAACAGCTGACAGGTGGGCAAGAAGGAAATGGTTCCCTGTACCAAGTGCAGCAGGCTTTAAAAAAAAAAAAAAATCAATCGGTTGTTTCATTGGAAACCATGAGTATTCAACAACCTGTAATAGGAAGGATTTTAAAAAAAAGGGGGGAGGGGGTTGGGAAGCGCTATGAACTCAGATTCCAGGGTATAAGCAGCCAAGCTCAAATTAGTAGGTCAGGAATAAACTTCTCTCTGGGCAGATTATCTCATAGCTGCCTGGAGCAGGGTTCTTGCATCTTTTGAAGCAGCTGGTGCTGGCCACTGTTGGAGAAAGGAAACTGGACTAGATGGGCCAGGGTCAGATCCACTTTGACAATACTTATCTTCCCAAAGCAAACATTTTGAAACAAGAAGTCCAACATGAAACCAACCCTCTTATGCAGAAAAGAATGTAGGTTTATTTGCAGTAAAAACCATGGTTTGGCAGGGAAAAAATCTATCAGCAAAATTACACTTTGTTTTTGTTGTGGGATTTACTTTGATGTACTGTAACTGAAAAAGATTGGGAAAACCTCATGCAAGAAGGGTTTCTAAGTAGCAGCTAAAGTTTCTATTCCAGCATTACAAGCTACTCCAAATGATTTCCAAATTCCGAGCTAGAAACTATTCCATAAACAAACTTTTTATCTTACATTCCCTCCACCCGCCCCCTCTATCTCAATTAGTGCAGTGCAAAGGAAAAAAATCAAGGAATTTACATATTATTTTCCAACCTAGCCCATTACAATTTCGAATGTTTTGCAATGAACTAAAATATATATACAATTTTCTCGCCATCATAAAAAACATTTCCGCTTCTTATTCACAGATATATATCGTGGCAATTGGCTGAATAATTAATTACAAACAAGAAGAATCTTTTATAACAAGTTTCTTACAACAGTAAACACGAGAGAGAGGGAGAGAGAGATTTTCTGAGGAATTGTTCATTTTTGCTGAGAGTGAGGAGGGGGAGCCATTCCTGGTTACAGACAGATACCATACAGTGTCTATTACATGGTTTGGTAACAGGCAAAGATAACTACACATGCTACATGAGAGAACGAATAAGGCTCCAGTGATATGGGGTGCATGCTTTTTTATAGGGGTTAACTGTCCACAGTCCCTCACAACATAATGTTTTTTAACAACAGAAATTTTAAACAACAGATTCAGCTAAGGCTTAAGTCTGAGGTATAAATGAACCATCTTTCCATATGAGGAGAGATTAATAAGACTGGGACTTTTCAGCTTGGAGAAGAGATGACTAAGGGGGGATATGATAGTGGTGTATAAAATCATGGCTAATGTGAAGAAAGTAAATAAGGAAGTGTTATTTACTCCTTCTCATAACACAAGAACTAGGGATCACCAAACAAAATTAATAGGCAGCAGGTTTAAAACAAACAAAGGGAAGTATTTCTTCTCACAACTCACAGTCCACCTGTGGAACTCCTTGCCAGGGGATGTTGTGAAGGCCAAGACTGTAACAAAGGGTTCAAAAAAAAAAAAAAAAAAAAAAAAAAAAGGTAAATTCATGGAGGATAGGTCCACCAATGGTTGTTAGCCAGGAAGAGCAGGGATACACGTAGCCTCTGTTTACCAGAAGCTGGGAATGGGCGAGAGGGTATGGATCACTTGATGATTACCTGTTCTGTTCATTCCCTCAGGGGCACCTGGCACATTGGCCACAGTCGGAAGACAGGATACTGGGCCAAATGGACCTTTGGTCTGATCCAGTATTGCTATTCTTATGTTCTTATCATGAATTTTCTTCTCTTTATCCATTTTTTGTTGGGTCTTCTGGACCCAAATTCTGCCCTCAAATGCTAGAGAAGGTCCTTTGGTCTACATTTTCAAAAGCAATTAGTAATTTTTGGGTGCCTAACTTGCGACATCTTAAAGACTTTTCTTCCCCCCAGAGAGCAGATACTCAGCAGTTACTGGAAATCAGGCCCCTTGAAGTCATCTCAAGATGGACAACCAAAATCATCAGTGAGCCTTGAGAAGCTTGGCCTATAGTATCGGATTCTCACATGGATGTGGGTGCCCAGCTCCCAATTCCCTTTCAGTGGGAGCTAAGCCTGCAACTTCCCTTATGGCTTGTCTACATGGGGACACTCAGGAAAATTAATCTGAATTAACTAAGGGTGTGAATTTACATTGGATTAGTTAAACTGCATTAAGCCCTGATTTTAAAATCATTTAGAATTAAAGTGTCCTTAGCTGAATTCAAACTTAATTTCCAAAGTGAAGTAAACTGATCTGAATTAAGGCCACTTTACTTCTGAATAAGAGCATCCACAAAAGGATTTAATGCAGTTTATCTAATCCACTTTAAAAATTAATTCAAATTAGTTTTCCTGAGTGTCCCCATGTACACAAACCCTTAGTCTCCTTTTAGCTTCCTTCTCCAAAGCTCTGCCTCATTTCTTTTCAATACTGGCAGGCTGAGATGACAAAAGTCAAAAGGTACAGAGGTCATGGACAATCAAGAAGACTGAACTGAAATAGACAATAGCCTTTAACACAACCACAAGACATCTGACTGCTCTGTTCTTTCCAGCACTCTGCAGAGCAAAATGGGTAAGAGGAACTGCCCCTGGGTTGTGTGCAAATTGCAACGACCACCTGATCACAAGCATGTTTAGACACTGGCATTTGAGCAGCAGGCACCCGGTTTGGTCAGTCATCGTTTAATATGTGTACAGTTAAACTAAAATATTTTCTAATCAATATAGCGCAACGTGAATGTTTCACTGGTGGCTTTGGCACGAGGAAGAATGAGCAACCAGGTAGCTCACGCTGATTGAGACAGAACACAGGAAAACATAAAACCCCAACTTCAAAACAAGCAGCAAAATTATTCAGCTCGCACCTTGTCACTAAACAGCAATTTACCTTCAAAGGTCATTTGTTTTCCTTTTCACTCAGTGCACAGAATTCTCCTTTTGACTTTAGTATCCCAATCTGGCAGCAACAATCCCGCTATTATTCCACAGATTATACCTGGAGCATTTGCAGAACGCCTAGATATCGTTTCTTTATTTGTCCATCGTAAGATGCGTGACTGCAGTTCTCTAAAGGCAAGAAGCCGTGGTCACTAAGGTTGGTGTCCATTATGCCAGTGCAAATCTAGAGTTCCTCTGGATTTACATCAGTGAAAATGAGAGCAGAATCTGGCCCAAAGCCCAGTAGCAAAGTTTCAAAGCGGTCAGGCTGCTGAAAAACATGAGAGATGGGAGCAACGACCCAAAAGTGCACTGAGGGCATGTCTACACTAGAAACTTAAGTCGACCTATCTTAGGTGGTGGGGGGTGGAGGAGGGCTGAGAGCCTGGGATCTCGGCCCCACATGCAGCTTCCCGCTGGGAACGTGGCTGCCCAGTGGGAGCTGTGAATTTAACAAGCATGACAGCCAACAGCCGATATAAGTAATGCAGTGTCTACACAGACACTGTGTCACCCTAACTACACCGACATAAGCCCTAAGCCTCTCTGATGGACGTGGAGTTACAATGTGAGTATAGTCAGACACTTACATCGACGGCAGCAAGGCTGTAGAGCAGGGGCGGGCAAAATTTTTGGCCTGAGGGCCGCATTGGGTTTTGGAAATTGTATGGAGGGCTGGTTAGGGCCCGGCCCCCACCTCCTATCTGCCCCCCGCCCCGCGACTCCTGCCCCATCCAACCCCCCCTGTTCCCTGACCGCCCCCCGGGACCCCTGCCCCCTCCACGACCCCTGCTCCCTCTCCCCTGACTGCCCCCGGACTGCCGCCCCTAACTGCCCCCTGCTGCCCCATCCAACCCCTCCTCTCGTTCCTGACTGCCCACCCTAGGACCCCTGCCCCATCCAACCACCCCTTCTCCCTGACCGCCCCTGCACCCCTCACCCCTAACTGCCCACCACCACCCCATTCAACCCCCCCGCTCCCTGTCCCCTGACTGCCCCCTGCAGCCCCATCCAACCCCCCCTCCTTCCTGACTGCCCCCCGGGACCCCTGCCCCCATTCAACCCCCTGTTCCTGCCCCAACCCCTATCCACACCCCCGCCCTCTGACCACCATCCCGAACTCCCCTGCCCTCTATCCAACCCCCCACCCACCCCGCTCCCTGCCCCCTTACCGTGCTGCCTGGAGCACCAGGGGCTGGCGCCGGGCCACGCCACCTCCGCCACCACCACCGTGCAGCCCAGAGCACCTGCCCCAGGAGCTCCCAGCCCCACTGCCCAGAGCATTGCACCGGTGGTGGAGCGAGGTGAGGCTGCGGGGGAGGGACAGCGGGGGAGGGGCCAGGGGCGAGCCTCCTGGGGCAGGAGCTCAGGGGCCGGGGAGGAGGGTCCCGTGGACCGGATGTGGCCCGCGGGCCGTAGTTTGCCCACCTCTGCTGTAGTGTGTCCACCGACACAATTAGGCGGAGGTAAGCTGCCTTAGGTCGACCTAACTCTGTAGCCTCATTTAAAGCAACGGGAGGAGAATTTCTGGGGCTTGAAAGTGGGGGAAGGGGGAGCTGTTCCTTGTGGTGGATGCATCATGTTTGTTTTAAATAGTGCACTTTGGAAGGAAATGCTACTCTGGTGAGCAAAGGGCAGCACCTGGCACCGGTCACTTGAAATTGACTCCATCGGACAATTCTGCCTATCCCATAAAATGGACACAATTTGGAAAGCAAGAGACCCAGGAGTACGTTATTCAGAACAGTGCAATGATGAAAAAGACACAGCGAGGGGGCAACACAGAATTCTTCCGCCTTGGCTCTGGGGGTGACAGGGGAGAACAGGTGGGAAGACTTGGTGCTGGTGGATGGGGCAATGAGACCCTTTTTCCACATATTTTTAGATAATGAGGGATTCAGCCTGCAGTCGTTACTCAGGTGAGGTCGATGAGGCGGTTGATGAGGCAGATGCACAGAATGGCTACAGGAACGGCCATTAGTCTGGCGAGGGCTTCTGCATTCTTGTTAAGCACAGGACAGGTACGCGGTGACTGGTGCACGCGCTGAAGTAGACGATGCACATCTGAAGCTATTACCGTATGTGCCCCCCAGCACGTCAATGGCTTCCAAACACTCTTCCCAGGGAGGGCACATTCTGCAGCCCCCGAACGCCGCCAGACATACCGACACAGGTGGGGCCGTTCAGGCAAAGGGCTGTCCCTTCTGCCCTGGGTGAATCTCGTGGGACCAAAGCTAGCCCGAGAGAACGGACCCACGTTGCAAAATTGGAAGTCTCTCATGTCGTCCAGGACTGGCTGTATCGAGAGTTTGACTTCACGCCCGTCTCTCTCTCTCAAAAACTCATTCCTACAACAGGGTATCTTACAGAGCTCATGGAGAGAGGCCTCCTCACCGCGCCTCTGCTCTGCTCCCCAAATCACCTCAGGAGGGCAGCAGAGTTGGGCTCTGCTGTCGAACACGCCGACTTGACAAGAAAAATCGTTATCCAGAGGGGTCCATTCAAGCAGCAGGGGGAGAGAGCAGGGTGGGGTGAGATCACCTCTTCTGTGACTCTGGGGCTGGCTTGCTCCTTCTCAGTAGAAATCTGAAATGCTCCCTCCACTTTCAGTCAGGGTGAGACTTTGGCCCCAGCCTCCCTTGAGCCCCAGGGTGGCTTTTGAAACACCCTCCATGAAATGGGTTTGGATGGCGGAGTTGTCCTGCTCAGGCAAGGCTGTTGAGCATGATCTTCCCAGGACACTCCTGCTGCTGTTACAGACAAATGTTACCTTATAGACTCTCTCTCTCTTACACAGAAGTAACACAACCCAGGACTGAGAGCCAGTGGCACCCCCTGACGCGCGCACACACTTTACAGAGGACTGATTGTAAAACAATTCACAATGGACTTGTTAATACTGGAGGATTTTTGATTGTGTTTCACTCAGAGCCCTGGGCGTTGGGACCACTCTGCACAATCTGCAGCGGCTTTTACTGGGCGCTCGGCGATGTCGGCCAGAGATCCAGTCCTCCTTACACTCCCTCCTCCTCCACGTAGGTCGAAGGAAACCAGCCAATCTGCAGCAGAAAAGGAACAATGAGCAGAACTCCTTGGGCATGGATATGCAAAGAGACCCACCCAAACTGAGCAGAGAGACATTTTCCTCATAGAATGGGCTCCATCATCCCACCATTTATGTTGCCCCAGAAGTCTGGTACTATATCCGTAGAGCTGACACATATACAATATCTTGCTCCCAGCTACGTGGGACTGAGACTTTAGTCTGGGTGGAAGAGCACTTGGTTCTCCAGCAGGGTCCAATAATGAGAATATGGGACAGAGTCAGACTAGGTTCTAGTCCTGACTATGCTACTGATTCTGGCTGTATACAACCTGGGGCAAGTCATTTATCCACTGTGCCTCAGTTTCCCCCATTACTAAAAAAGGAATAACAAACCTCCCCGTCGGAGGGCTGCTATGTGGATTAACTCAATAGTGTCTGCAAAGTCTGACAGGAGGCACTGTAGAAAGACAGTGCATTATTGTGATCAGCATCATTAGACTGTGGAGTAATCTCCCTGGGGACACCATCGCTTGTACCCAGTACAATTGCTAATGTCTATGATTCTGAGCCATGGACTTTCAGAGCCATTCTTGTGTCAGTTCCCAGCATAAAGCCAAAAGGAGGATCAGATTCCGATGCCTGCTGTGTCTGTGAGACTGGCCCTCATGCCGTTCCCGGCCCCTGTGCTGCTCTAAATTTACAAATCGTTGCCAGGTGCTGTGCTTTTGAAGGCTGGACTTGTGGGGATAATTTTACAGCATTGGCCAAGGACTACCTCTACCAGAAGGAGGAATGGCATGCTGCTAGATTGCATGGCAAAGGGAAGCAGGGCAGAGAAGTCCATTGCTTTCCCAGGCAGGAATCCAACTGCGGAGCTGCAACCCTGGTTTCTTGAAGTCTTTTCCATGTGTCCAGCCTTTAGCTGGTGCACAATTCTCTCTTACTAAAGGCGTGTAGAGAACATACGCTGCACCCATCCTAGCACAGGTAGACGGGAAGGAGAGACATGCCAAAACCTTAGGGTACATACCTCACACAGCTCTCTACATGCCCAAGCCACGTCTCCCAGGGTCTACATTGCTCTTTTTACAAGGGTGGTGTCCCACTCCCTCCTTTCCTCCAGCAGGAAAGGCTCCAGCCGCGGGGAAAGGCTCTGGCAGGGGTAGGCAGCGGGGAAAGGCATCCAGCAGTGATGAGTCCCCCCCCGGCCAGAGCCTTTTTCTGCCACACATAGCTACACGCTGCAGTGTGGACGCAGCCTGCTTTTCACTGCAGCATGTACCTGTACATACAAGACACGCTGCCGACAGTGTAGACAAGGCCTAAGCTGAAACTGGGTTTCATACAGGGTTGTCCATAAGGCAGTGTGGTCTGGAGGAACAAGCACAAAACTGGGACTCGGGAAGTCCTGGGTTCTAATCTCACTGCTGTCACCTATTCATTTCAACACCTTTGTCAAGTCACTTTCCTTGTCTCGGTTTTCCCCATCTGTAAAATGGGGCTAATACTTACTCTTCCACCTCCTGAGTTTAAAAACAGGGGAAAGGCAAAGCTTCCCTCGCCCTCCTCCCTTTTTTTTTAAAAATAAAATTAGATTTTAATTTGAAAAATTCTGACCCGCTCTATTAGCCAATCCACATCTAAACACACCTGCTATTCTAAAAAGGCAAAGTAGCATTATTTAAATATAAAAGAACCCTCATCTTGCCATCACTTACTCTTCCATTTGTTTCTCCCTTCCACCATCCCTGGTCCCCGCCTATCCTGCTGTAGATTTTCACCACGTCGCCCTCTCGCAAAGAGAGCTCTCGCATGTCCCGTGCGGCGAAGTTGTAGCGTGCCACGGCCGTCCCTATGACTGGAGGCGTGACCACTGCGGGTGGACAACGAAAGGGAATTAAATGTCTGCACTGTCATGCGAGATCATCTGAAGCCTGGGAAAAGCTAGACTGTGTTCAACCTGGGTTTTTACCAGAGTCCTCATTTCCCTTGCAAGATCAGGGCAGAAAACAGCTCTGTGGACTAAGACAGTCAATTAGATATTGAGGTGGCTTTATTTTAATCCTTCAGCCATGTGTGAATTGGAATTGCATGGTTATATCAGATTTCCAAGGCTGGGTTTTCCATTATCAACATCTCATTGGTCTCATAATGGGTCTCAATCAGTTGCATCACCCCTCTAGTCATTGGATATAAAACTTTGAAGGACACCCAGGAAAGGGACTATCTACTGTGCATGTGTGTGTGTGTGTGTATATTATATATATATAATCTCATTGTCAGGTGTTGCTACAGGTGACTGGGTCAAGGGGGAAGGGAGATAAAAGCAAAGGTTTTATAAAAATAAAGGGAACAAGAAAAATCTATTTCAAAGTTATCCCCATCTCTAGTTGTTGCTTTACTGCTCTGACATCTAATGGGTCACTTCGTTTAAGGGAGATTCTACAAAGCAATTTATATTTAAACGACCTCTTTATTAGCTGTTGGGATTAGCCCCAATGGCAGATTCTCTCAATGGCACTGAGATAAGGAACCTGTAAATTGCAATACAAGGACTGACCACCTAGGGTGGTGTTTTGGGACAGCGCCCAAAATAGGTGCTTTGGTGAAAAGGCCCCTTTCTGGGACACAGTTTCTCAACAATATCCTAGCAAATGGGAATTTCTTCCTGATCCTAGCTCATAATCAGTTTGTAGACCACACACTTCAGAGCACAACGTCAGCAGAACTGCAGATGCTATTCTTATTAACAGACATCGCTAACCCTTTTTTAGAAACTGTACTAATATAGTTAGTTCAGAAGGACCAGAAACTGGTCATCAATTTACAGCATGCAAGTGGCATTCCATTACTAACATCTTCCCCGGGATTAGGAATTGAACAGTACTCGATTGTAGCAAATGGTGCAGACCTCAGTTGTGTCAGGCCACGAAGAGGGGGGTTATCTCCTTTAGCACACAGGTTGCAAAGGCGATATGGAAAACGTACCACCTGCATTTTCTGCAATATTGTCCTGCAGGTTATACAGACAGAGAGAGTCAGGGGGTTTAAATGATGGGAAGGGACATGGTTATAGCAGTGATCATGCTCTCAGAGTCACAGGCAAACAAAGGGGCAAAAAGGTGTTTAAGTTTACAAAAAAAATTTTTTTGCTGCTGTTTGTTTCTATGAAACTGTCCTTTAGTCTTAAGGACTTTTCAGTTTCAAAACTGTTTACAATTTTAAATGTTTTGCAAACCGAGGTTAAACTGGGTTTGGAGGAGGAAGCTTTGCCCAGGTTTTCAGCGCTCAGGATGTAAGGAGATGTGGATGGCAACAGACAATTAACACATAGAAAATACATTTACTGCAGGGCTCATTTGGCCTAGTAAGAGTGCCAGGCTGGAGAACAGAGTGTGATAGATGAAAGCTTTGAACTCTTTCACCAGAAGCGTGCTCAGAGCTGATTTTTTGGTATCAATTTCATTCACTTGCAGGTTTCAGATTTCACAGGAAAGCTCTTGGGAGAAGGAATCTTTCTTTTAAAGTTATGTAACCAAGCACGGCAGGAATAAGACGTAATTTTCACTGTCCACGCTAATGAAAATGCAAAAAGTTAAAAGGCATAAACAGCGAGAAGCAATTGGGTTCTAAACGCCTTTTTCACTTCTGACCATTTAAGGTGTCGCTGGTACCAAAGGAGAAGGAAGATGCTTGTTTGATGCACGTTGGAGTTGAATATTGTTCCAACATTTTATAGGGGATTCCATCACTTTTTGACATCATGGACTCCCAGCTGCCCTAATTATGACACTACTGAGCATGCTCGGACATTAGAGCTCAAAAACGGCTGGAAATGAATGTTCTATTATTATAGCAAGGAAAACAACAGTCTTTAAAATGGTGTGATGCCAATGTTCCATTCTACGAGAGACACAGGAAACACGGTCAAGCTTGAAGTATATCATGAGATCCCAACCCACTAGATTTAGATTTCTTTTTTCTGCCCCCATCCCTTTTCTCAATATTTAATTCACTGTGTTTTCCTATTTGGTTTCTTGCATTTTTCGGGTTACCAGATTCTGCCCCCAGCTGACAAACCCAAGGAGGGCCAATACTTTAGCTGGATTTTTTATATAGATGGGGAGGGACAGCAGGGGGTGGATCCCACTGCGGATGGCTTTCAAGCTGATACCATTTGTGTCCTGTCAAAAAGCAGGCAGAGGCCCTGCTGCCCTAGGGATGGCCAGTAGATGGTGCTCTCTTCTCTAGAACCGAAGGGGCTATATACCTGACCAGAAAGGAGCGGAGGGATTCGGAGAAGAAAAGTTGAGGCCCTGAGGACTGAGAAAAGAAAAGTTGTAGGAAGCGCAGGAAGCTGCAAAGAGGTTAGAAACAGAGGCAGAAGAACAAGAATTAAAAAGGAAATTAAAAATCCATAGTGCAGAAGCAGGTTGCAAAAAAGAAAACCCTAAGCATGCAGCAGTTCTGGTTCAGGAGCCTCCGCTGTGGCTAAATTAAGGCAGGAAAAGCTCTGGGAGGACGTAGGATACATCTGCATAGTCAGACTACAATGGGCCAGATTCTCCTCCTGCTTACACGGGTGTAAATCAGGAGTGAGTCCATTGAAGTCAGTGGGCCCAATTCTCCTCTTGCATTCACTGGTGTAAATTGGGAGCAACTTGCCATTGAAGAAAAATGGACAGAGCCGGTTAAACATTTTTGGTTGGGGAAAAAAAAAAAGTTTTTTTGATGGAAAATGCCTTTTTAACCCAAATGAAAACGTTCATGAGCAAAATTCATTTTTGGTTGAAATGTTTTGGTTTTCAAAGGCAAAAAGTGTTAAATAAAAAAAAAAAGTTAGTTTTTTGGGTAAAAATATCCACTCTTCCCCTCTTTTTTCGGGGGGGGGAGTAAGAGAAAAACGATTTTTTAATCACCAAAATGAAACTTTTAAAAAAAAAAAAAAACATTTTGGAAAAAATGGAGAATTTTTTTTTCCCCAAGTCTTCAATCAAAAAATAAAATATTTCACAGGAATTTTCTATTGTAATTTAAAGGTTCATTTGTTTAGGAATTTTTCACACAGTATATTTACCATGTTTTTGACTAGGTCTAACAAATCCTAGGGGTATCAACCGGCATAAGTGACACCAGAATCAGGGCCAGTAAAACTGACATATGGATGCTTGTACAGATAGAAAAGCGAAAACCTTGTGTGTCTCAGAGGTGAAGCAAGTTCTTCTCTTCATGCCGATTGGCTTCAGTCCTTTTATATTTATTTATTTAGAGCAAAGGACTTGAAATTTCTCACACTGCAGCTGTTGACCTCAGAGATGTTTTGACACAGGACAATTACACTCTTTATAGTAATATGGGCCTGATCCTGCCACATGCTAAGCACTCTCCACTCCTCACCTCAGCTTACGCGTGCTTTTTATCTTGCAAAACTGTGGCCAGATCATTATCCTAAAGGGTTTGGAAAAACGGTGGAGAGATGACTCACTGGAACTCCTTCCCCCACAAAAGAGTCACAGACAATAAAGGAATCATGTTTGAAACAAGAAATCAAAAGCAGTTAACAAAGACCAAAGAGAAACCCCCCAGCTGGGCTTTCCTAGGAGCCTGGCCTTCTTAAAGGCAAACTCCCCACAAATGCCTCCCATGCAACCAATCCAAGAGCCCTTCCTCTCAGCATCCAGGGGGGAGAGATGGACGTTGAGCTTGCACTCATGCACTTGACAAGGAACCTGGCTAGTTCAGACTCAGGGTCATGGGTTCAAATCCCATACTGGGCACATTTCTTTCCAGAGGTCAGGCTAAATGATCTCACAGTCCCTTCTGGCCTTAAATCCTATGAACCCCCTTTGTTCACTGGGAGACCAGATAGAGCTCCTACATCTATCACACAGGTATTTCTTAAAAGGGGAACCAGAGGGGTGGCTGTCCATGAAATATCTGGGCTGTTGTAGATGCAATTCACCATCCTAGGTACGCTGGGTTTTACCTGGGGAGCGAGTGAAGGATCTGGAGGTAGAACGTTCTCGGGATTTATATGGATATTTTAATGTTGTATCCAGCTGTTTAAAGCTCTCCTTCAGAGAGTGGGCCTGGTAGTATTCGACCAATTCCTAGAGAGAACACACCGAGTACATGTGATCACCGACAGGGCTAAGCGTGGCTCCGGAAAAGCAAGTCACGCGCACAGTGAGAAAAGCAGATTCAAAAACGTACCAAAAGGCTTTCAAATTTTTTGGCTTCTGTGATGTGAATCCAGTTGTCTTTCTCCACCACCTTAATGTGCTTGACTTCCTCGTTAAACCTGTGACAACAATCGCAGCCGGCACTTCAGAAACACTCCGACCCTTATCTGTCAGCTTCTGTCCTGCCATGTATTAGCATGTAGCACTCTGCCTCCCCCCAACGCTCTGTGACCATCACCCGCGTGGCTCAACCCCCCGGCAGGTGCATCAGCCTTACCCTTTCCCAGATGGCGAATCGAAAGCACAGGTGTTCAGTGACCAAGGGAACCGGTGTCAGAGCTGGGAAAAGAACTCAGCGGTCGAGCTGGGTGCAGTGTTTAGGGCGAACAATCTATTTGCCAAAAAGTGCAGTGCTGGGCGACCCAGAACTATTCATGAATTTGCCAAACAGTTTCAGCCCCAACAAAATTTTCTGGCGTCATTCAGGAAACGGCCAGAGGAGGTGGGAATTGTGGTCGTGCTGCCTCCCTTATCGTTTTTAGCCCAGCGGTTAGAGCACCCACCGGGCACGTGGACGACCCAGGTTCAGTTTTCCCCTCCGTCGGATGTGGAGCAGGGATTTGAAAGTGGGCGTCGTTCACTGCAGGAGATGCTCTAGCCAATGGGCTACGGGATATGCTAGAGCGAGTCTCTCCTGTTGAAGCTGTTCCGTTACGTATAAATAATTAAATGAGAGACAGCATGTAGTGCCCTGGTGCCTTACCAACCACTCTGAATGTTCACGATACGCCAGATTAACCTGGTGGCTACACAGCAGCATGCCAGAGCTCTCAACGGGGCCTTTACTTTAAAGGCCAATACTTTAATAATCCAGAAATCCTCACGTTTAAACACTCCAGTACCAATCTCTAACCAGCACTTCGTCTGTGTGCGCTCTTTTACTTCACAGGGGTTCCTTACGGGGAACCCCCACAAAGCCAAACCCAGCAAGACCTAGACTATCTCGTCCTACAAATGGGCACCTGTACTAACGAGTCTTAAAACATAGGACTCCAAGTCAGGTAGATCAGTGGGACGGCACTTGACATTTCAAATCTGAAAGGGAAAAGTAAGCGTTTTCTGTAGACAGCTTACCTGATGTCTAAGGCAATCAGGCTGTCATTAAAATCACAAGCTTTCCTCCAGTGCAGAACCAGAGGAGAGTATAGCTTATCGGTCCAGCATGGTCAATTTCACACCCCGGAGACACCAGCTCAATGCCTTGCGCTGTTACCCAGCAGTCACTTACCACCTTGTCTGAGCTCCATTAACATAAGCACGCATTGCTATACTCACTTAATACTGATGGCAAAGCGCTCAGCCTCCGCTGGTCTCTCTCGAATCAGGTACGTCCCGCTGGCATGCGACTTCAGCAGGTTGTCTGTCTGTTGCCTCTCCATGTTCCCTGCAAACCTAAAGGAACACTCCCCATTAGGTGCTGAGATCACAGAGCGGCCAACTACTGACTGTAGGTTTGGCTGACAAGGCTCTGTCTGGTAACACAGGATTTCTACTGCATTTTGAATTGGGCCAGGGTCAAAACGTCTACAATCATCCCTCCTGACTGGTGCAGCTCCCTAACTGGCAGGTAACAGGGACCAATCAATTACCTTTCCTGGCTATTGCATGAGCCCACAAGCCACACATTACACCAACAGCTGTTGGGTTTTTTTAAAATAAGCTCATGCGGACTTTACAGTCACTGGTTATCTCCTGATCTTCCCCACAGAGCATCCTGGATGGCAACACGCTCCAAAGATGAGCAGCCTGCTTGCTGATACCAGGCACAGACATACCGTGTCACCCTGACACAGCACAGAACCGGAAGACCTAGCAGCAAGCCTTCTACAAGACCACTACAATCTGGTCCAATCCTGGGGGCACTTGCTGCCAAGTGTCAAGTGACCTGAATTCCCACCGTAGTCACTGGGAGCCCAGGGTCCTCAGCACTAGGGAGAGGTAGGAACAGAGCTGGGCCAGTGGTGAGAGCTTTTAAATCCTCAGCCTCCAAAAGTGTCTTCTTAAAAGGAAGCAATGACTATCAATACAGTTCATGTCAAACTCCTGTTTCCGGGAGCTAGAGCTAGCCATCTTCTAGGTCAGAGCCTCCCTGGGGGAGATTTTCAAAGCTACAAAGGCCGGTTTGGTACCCACCTTTCAATGGGAGTTGGGCACTGAACTCTCCTTTGACAATCTCCTCTGTTAGCTGGACAGCAGTAAGGACATTGACTGCGGTCAAGTCGGACAAAAGATACCATCTTGGATGGGTGTGAAGCTCACAGCATGAGTACTCATGGGGGACTTCCTTGATTTGCCAGGTTATCCAGGCATGCAGGTAATTTTAATTTATGGGTTTTTTTATATTAATATTTGAAAATAAGTTTTAACAAAAAAATCCATTTTTAAAGGTCAGGAGAGGGAAGGGTGATTAAGAGAGAAAGGGGGTCTGATCAAACCCTTTATAAGTAGGCAAAAAAGTGACCAGAGATACTTAAATGGCAAGTAACTGCTTTGCAAGTTAAGAGAAAAGATTTAATGGTGCAGAGGGCAGCCCCTTCCCGTCTTTGAAGTCTTTTGCTTTTATACTGTTCCTAGAGAGCCACCTTGATAGGGAATGAGTCCCAAGGTGCACAGATTTCAATGAAAAACTTCTTGGGGTTGTTGGACTCATGAAAGTAAAGAACGGATACCAATGGACAGAACAAGAGGGAAGGGCAAGTGAAGAGCAAGCTTCTCCTGCAAAGATCTGCCAATGCCCTACACTAACTTCCAACATCCTTCTCCTGAGCAGGGACCTGCCAGCCCAGCCAAATCCTCAGCAGGCAAAGTAGCAAGAGATCAACAAATGCATTTCCCATCTGTGCTCTGATCCAAAGCCCACTGCAGTCCATGTAAAAGGAGTCCCATTGATTTCAACTGGTGTTGGATCAGCCTCTGAAGTCGGCATTCAAACTCAAGTCTTCGGAATGGAAATGCTAATGCACCAACTGACGATGTACAGGAGCCCTGAGACTTTCAGGCAAATAGGGCTAAAATGGCATAGTCAGTGGACGGGGGGACAGGAGGGAGAATGAGGGGAGCTTCCAAAGTGCATTCATAATTTATCCCATAGCGGATTTGTGACAAAGTAATGGAATTAAAGGGTAACACCAATCCATCTTTATGTCTGTAGTAAAGCATTTCTATCAGAACGTCTCATTTAATGACTGACTCACCAAGGGTACGCTGTGTAGTCTATTTCTCTCGAAGGAGGCCGGCTGATGGGAGCCTAGAGCAAAGAGAACACTGCTTATTACTGTGGGGCGCAGATCCTGATTAGGTTATAGATCGTCTCGGAGACGCTCCTCCATACAGGAGCGTTTTTATGTGCCAAGCATTTTATGTGTTATTGGCCTCAGCGTCAGAGGAAGAGGGTTATAATCAACTGATTCTCTCGTTGGCACACACACGCAAACCAGCTGTGCCAAGTGTATTGGGTATTTTGATTTATCTGACCCGTTTGCGGTCTACGTGAGGCGACACGCTGCAGTGAAAAGCAGGCTGGGTTCACTGGGGGGTTATACGAGACAGGTTCCAGCAGGGAGACACTGCGCTGCTTGGGCAGGTAGAGACCATGCAGGGCAGGACTTTGGAGCTGTGCTCTGGCTCCGCTCCAGCTCCAGGCAAAAACCTGCAGCTCCACTGCTCCGGAGCTGCTCCGGGCTCCACTCCAAAGTCCTGGTGCAGGGTACCTACCCTAAGGTTTTGGTGTGTCTTTGCTCCACTCAACTAAGCAGGGGCATGCTGCCCACACTGCTATTTATACCCATGCTAGGGGGGCATGCAATACATGCCCCCGTAAGTGTAGACATAGCCTAAAAGTAATTAAAAGCTTTTAAAACTTGTCAACAACCAACCACCACTTAGCTTCTCTCAAGTGCAATTTCAAAGCACCTGACAGTGCTGGGTCAGCATTATCCCTAAGCTGCAGATGGAAAAATCAGAGCCCACAGAGGTAAGCAAGCTTGCTCAAGGTCATGCAACAAGCTAGAGGTGATGCTAAGAAGAGAACCCAGATCTTCTAGACTCCCAGAGTACGGCAGTGCCCTATCCACTGGACCATGCTGCATTGCCCGCTGGCTGAAAACATCTTTCCCTTCACAGCCCCCAACCCGTTTTTATTTCTGTTAATGTTTTGGGACAATCTTTTTCTTAGTCTAAGCACAAATGTAAGGCAGTGGGGGGCAGATGCACCAGAAGTTATCCCCGACCAACACTGGCCCCATGGCAGCACGGCTTGTGGTCTAAAGATTATACAAATAGCCCCACAAGCCAGCAGGCCAGGAAGTTGGCATCTGGGTCATACCGTGGCCAAGCACATCACCCAAGCAGACTAAAAGCCTGAATAGGAAGAATGCATTTACTACAGTACTAAAGATATGTTAGTACTAAAGTAATATGTTATATGGGGTTTGTGCATACTCCCCTAAAATGTGCCAGAACAGGTGCAGACAATGAGCATGGCTGAGTTGGGCGGTGGGGTTTGTGAATGAAGACAGCAGATTTGGAAAGAAAGCCCAGGTTGGAAAATTAGGCACTGACTTCTGGCTGTCACACATCTCTGTGCTAAAGCACTTGTTAAAATGCAGTTTAACAGAATGCAGAAGTTAAAGGTGCAAGGGCAAGGAACCGGGTAATTGCAATAGGAGTGAGGGAAGAGTGTGCTAAGGGAGAAGTGAAGTGCGTGTTACACTAAGGACAGCACACAATAAGCATGGGACGTCTGCAATGGCTGTGCAGCGTGAGTAGAGAATTCACTTACTCAGGAGACTCATTTACTCTAAGGGCCCAAAGTTCACAGGAGTTAATGGAAAGATCAAGCCCCTAAACCCAGTATGGGTCAAATTTAGGGTTTAGGGCTGGACTGAAGAATACAAGGCTCCTCTTATTGGGTACATGCTAATGATCTACATTCCTCCAGTCCTTTCATAACTGCTAGCAAATGGTTCACATTCACTGGCTCAGTTTCGGTTAATTGGGAGAAAATGGACAATTAAATTAATAGATAGGACTTCATTTGGTTACACATTAACACAGCCACACAACACATTAGAGATCTTCAAGACAGGGCCACTATTAAGGTACAAAGCACCACCTAAGGTAATTCTTTTAGCCTGATAAATAGCCATGGCTGTGTCCCTTTAAGTGAAATAATTTGCAGACTCCATCTAGTGTTCCTGGCTGACCTTGAGCCTCCTTCAGAAATCTCCCCCAACACATTCTTCAGTCCTCCATGACTGAGCCAGGCCTGCAGGCAAAACTCACACTGCTATAGTCTCTTCTAGGCCTAGCTGGAGGTCCCAGACAAAGCAGCGTGTGAAGTTACACTCTGGAGAAAGGCATCTGTCCAAGCCAGCACCATGTGATGAACTTTCCCATTTTGAGCATAAATATTCACCCATCTCAAACAAAATCCCGACAGCAAGGAAGACAGTTCCCAATTGTGGCTTATACCAGTGACATCCAGAGTGACTCCAATAAGCAGAGATACTCCAGCTGGATGCCGGTGTACAGCCCATGATTTAAGTTGTCTTGCTTTAGGAGATGGGCCACAAGCCAAACCCCCAAACCAAGCTTGGAGGTGTTAGGCTCAGGTCTGTTTTTATGCACTTACCCTAGCGTCCACAGGACAGGGCTTCACCGATGAACTGGGAAAATAACCAGACTTCTTTGTCTGTATTAACCTCCCCTGTAAATAAAGATTAACGTCAGCACTGTGCCAAAGAAATTTGATTCTTTGCTCCAGTTTCGGAGAACTGCATATGTTATATCTGCCTGCCACAAGCTGAAAATATGCCTCAGAGAATTTATTTGGATGATGGCTTGCAAACTCCAGTGAATAAAAGTGCAATGGGGGAAATAAATAAGTAAGAACTTTACAACTAGCCAGTAGCCTCTGCATAAGGACTTCTGAACATTTCCAAAGAACAGCTTCACTCACTTCCCACCACTGTGAGTCTGGGTCCCCTCTTAGCAGTTCTATTATGTCCCCAGTCTGAAACGTTAACACTGGCTTTCCTGGGTGAGCTGGGTTGCCATGGTAATTCTGAACTGCCACCATTTTAGGACCTAGAAAGAGGAGGGAAGACGACAAGACCATTGTTACGACAACACCATCCTGTGAGCTACTAACCCAGAGAACATTAGCGGTCAGGATTTACTGGTGTAGCTCATTCATGCACATGGCATGGCGCCTCGATTTGCTCAAGCTAAAGGGTTAACATGAGAGAGTCTGGCAAGTAAAACATTGGGGGCAGATAACGATGGGCCAAACTGAACCCCAGCTCCAAACTCGGAGCAAAAGATGGCACCTGTCTTGGAACCTTGTAGTCTCAGTCAGGCTTTAGTTGGGCAGCAACAAGCCACTCGCGAATCATCACAGGCTGAGTGACACAGACTGGGATTTCTGAGGGGACAAGGATTTAGGCACCCAACTCCCAGTGAATTTTGATGGGATTTGGGACTGACATTCTCAGCCAGTAGCCATCTGTGCTGTGAATGATCATATGTTAAATATTCCTCCCCTGCCGCACTCAACTGACAATATTTATCTTAGCACCCTTTTTTTTCAACTGCTTTTACCTCCCCCTCGCCCCAGCTAATGGGAGCAACATGCTCGTGCTCAAAATGTTCATGTCGCCAGCTTGGATTAAGAGGACTTTTCCCCTTGGACATGCTTTCCTTTAAGCGAAAGAGGCACAAAAGGGAGGTGTGTCTTTTCTTGCAAGCTGGGGCATTCAGGACTATCTCAGGGCCCTGATCTGCATTAATCTTGAACAAGGGAAAATGTAACAGGGACCAGAGTGAATAATGATACTGACAGAAGATAACATCAGGAGCTACAGAGTGAGTTATCACAACCTCAATACAACCACACTTATACAGCCCTCACTGCCAGAGAATCTGAGCACCTCCCAGTCTTTCATGTATTTATCTTCACAATCCCTGGGAGACTGGGCAGTGCTGTTGTCCCCATGATACACATGGGAACTGAGAGGCAGCTAAGTGACTGGCCCAAGGCCACACAGCAAGTCTGTGGTAGAGCAGTGACTTGAGCCTGGGTCTCACAAGTCCTAAGCTAGTGCTCAAACCATTGGACCATCCTCCTCTATCTCCACCATAACTGTGAGGGCACATGCCTCTGAGCAGAATGAGGGTTACCCCAGTCTCCTGGCTTCTTAAGGTTTGTCTATATAAGAAACTTTTGCTGCTTTAAATATGGCTACGCCCACCCTTAAAGTGCTACAACTATGCTTCAGTGTAGACACTTACTACAGCAACGGGCGGGGTTCTCCCATCACTCTAGTCAATCCAACTCCCTGAGAAGCGGTAGCTATGATGACGGAAGAATTCTTCCCAACGACCTAGTGCTGTCTACAATGGAGGTAGGTCAGCTTAATTACATCTCTCAGGGATGTGGATTTTTCACACCCCGAGAGATGTAGCTCTGCCGATGTAACTTTTCAGTGTAGACCAGCCCTATACTGGTACTGTTAAAGCAGCAAAAAACAAAAAACAAACACCACGCCCCACCCTTAGTGTGGATGTAGTTATACTGGTATAAGAGTGCTTAAACTGGTATAAGGCACCTTCATGCTAGTATAAGTGTAGGGTTTTAGTGGCATAACTATGTTGGCAAAAAATCACGCCCCCAACCAACATAGTTGTACCAGTATAACTTAAGTGTAGACCAGGCTTTAGGTGCAAACACTATATGACAGCCCCTTTCAAAATTTGCCTTCATCAACCACTTTGAACCAGTGCTGCCTCCCTTACTTTACCCATTGACAAAACACCAACACCGCCCTTACCAGGTCCTGTATTTAATGAGTCCTGCAAAGACAGAAAACAGTTTATGGTCAATAAAGCATATAGCAACTGAATGTATTTAAAGATAAAATAAGACACCCTGAAGTATCATAGTAACCTCTGCTCTTGCTCTGATTACCACAAAGCTCCCTGTGCAGTTACTACTGGATTCAATTTTTTCCTAAGGCAAGGGGCATATCATGCTATATCTACCCATAATTCTTCACTTTAGGGACAGGAAATTTTCCATTCTCTGTATGAGGAACCTTCACAATTTAGCAGGGGAAATACTGGGGTGAAAATTTATCCTGCTGCCCAAGTTCTCCATCTATGATAGTTCCGAATGCAGAGTCATTACAGCATTGAGAGTCAGCACATCGGACAGTGATCACCACAAATGACAGGCCAGACCCATGTGGAACAGGCCAATTCTGGTCTAAAATAAAGGACATCTGTTACCAGCACTTATTCTGTGAGGTGCTCAGATCCCCAAAATCCCACTGAAGTGAAAGGAAGTTGGGGATGATCAGCTCCTTGTAGGATCAGGTTCTTAGGATGATGCAACATGGATATTACCCGAAGTAACATTTGCAGTGGAGGCTGGGGGCCCTCCCCAAGGCCCATGCTCCCTCCAGCGCTAGTTGAAAGCTCACAGCTGTAATTCAATCTGGACTAGTGAAACACAGATGCCCCCACAGCCCCTACCTGACAGGGAGTTAGGAGGGAATGAAACAAACGTACCTGGTCCGCTGGAGAGCCTGAAAATAAATGTTAAAATAATTGGTTAAATTTAGGGGGAAACAACCCTCTGTTTTGCACTTCCCTCTACTCCATAGCATACCTCATCATCTTGAGAGAAGGGACCAAAAGTGAGGCACTACAGACTTGCTCCAACACCCACTGAAGTCAGTAGGAACCTTTCCATCCACCTCACTGGGATGTGGATCAGGCCCCAAATCGCACCCAGCTCCACCAACGCACCTCAGGCCTGCAAACAACTCTTTGGTAACAAACGCATCCTGAGCCGTGCCCTACGGATTTGTGCCCGGCTGCGTGTGTGGTGGGGGCTTGGGGGGTGAGAGAGAAAGAGCATTGTGTGGTTATACTGCCCAAATGCCCGTTAGAAATTAGACGAAGAACTGCATCCCCACCAACCACCACATCAGAGCAGTGGCAGATGTAAAGATAGTACCCCATGGAGCCATCTACTGACAGCCTATTTGTTTGTCTCCATTACACACACACATTCTGTCTCTCACCTCCTTCCCCCTACCCACTTAGGGGGTCTGATGAAATTATCCTTCATTGTTGTCCTTTTTCCTATCCTTGTTGCTATCTAAGCAGCAACACTTTCACCTTCACCTGGGGGGAAGAATACTTCCTCTTCTCAAGGAGACTGGTTTGACAAGACTTAGTCCAGAAGGGGTATTAAACAGTGCAGTAAATTACCTTCAGTTACCCCTTTGCCTCCCACAACCAGCAGCCCAACTCTGCGGCTTCCCAGTCAACATCTGTTCGGGTAGGAATCTCAAGATTGCTCCTGAATCGGATCTATATATCCTGTACTTCATGTCCTACTACAGTAAGTCTCTTCTAACATTAGCTTCAGCGAATCAGTCAGTTGGTTGCAAGATCCCACCCGATGCATGGTCGGGATTATTACGTATTTTTCCAACTTGCTCGCTGGCTTTATGGTCCTTTACTGTATTTTGAGTAGTCCCCTGAAATATATGTATATTTACTATGGGGGACTACTTGAAATAGTCAGAATACACATATACACATTCATATATACATATACACGTATACATATACATATACGTACACAGACACACACAAGAGCTACACACAGCAAGTTACCATACTAGGAAGAGGATGGAAAGCTCTTTAAAAAATTTCTTAACTAGTCAGAAATGGACATAAAACAGTGGATGACATTTAATGCTAAAAGGAAAACAACTTTTATCTATCAGTTCATTCATAAGAAGCCGAGCCCTTTTAAAAACAGCTAGAAGGTCAAAAGACTTACTGATCTTGCAGGGAGGAATAATTTCCAAGCATTCTTTATGAGCACCTGCTCCACATTTCATGCAAAGATAGCCCTGATAGAAAGTTCCTCTGTGAAAAGGGAAGTTGGAAATTTACGATTTTTCTTCATGACAGTCCCCTCCTTGATATTTCTCCCCAATTACCTGTTTGTTTTACTTCTTGCATGATAATTTATTCTGTTAACTTTTTACTATTTTTTTTGCTAGTGACTAACATATATGAAAGGTGCCAGATGGGCAATCCTTCAGTGTATCCAAACTGCAGGAATAAGAGCACTAGGAAGGAAATGTGCCTCTACTCTGAGCTGGTAGGCTCCGCATCTGGGGAGATGATGGTAGCTCAGCCTTCTCCTTCATTCATTCCTCAGTTTCTCTGCTGATGGTGGCCCATGTGGGTGTATCTGTGCCAACAACAATCGTGACTTTTGCAACGTGGGAATGTGTCCCCTAGGAAGCGGATTGAAACCAACAGCTCATTTCATGTCAGGGCCCCGGATTCATCAGATGGTAACCTGCAGTCACCTCTAATCTGGAGCTTCACTTAGCAGTGAGTAGACTCCATATCCCTTTACCATCCCTGCAAGCTATTCACCTACGAAAGCTACACCCTTATGGAAGGCCAAACACCACCTGATGAAAGCCAAAAGTCAACACTTGAGCTTGCTGTATATCTGCAGAAGGCTGTACAGCTGAGGTCATAATGTTGGGCTAAAATCTCAGCCATTTTCAAGCAGGGAAGGTCACATTCATTCAATAAAAAAAAAAAGGAGTACTTTTGGCACCTTAGAGACACACCAATTTATTTGAGCATAAGCTTTTGTGAGCTACAGCTCACTTCATCGGATGCATACTGATGTATGCTGTAGCTCACGAAAGCTTATGCTCAAAAAAATTGGTTAGTCTCTAAGGTGCCACAAGTACTCCTTTTCTTTTTGCGAATACAGACTAACACGGCTGTTACTCTGAAACCATTCATTCAATAAAAACTTTCATTGAGCCTCAAATCCCAGCAATAAGTACTGGTGTTTTTGTGCAGTGAAGGATTAAGAAAAGGTATCAAATCAGTCAGTGGGAACACACGAACAAACCGGAAGAGAGTGTATCATCTGTGTTTAAAAAGAACCAGACTCTCCTACAGTGTTAATATAGACAAACCTACACTGGGCAGGAAGTTATACTGCCAGTGATGGGTATCACACTGAAGGGAGGATGTACCTTTGGTGTAGTTAAACTCCATAAGAAATGTGCTCCATTTATCAGACTCCTGGGATTTATTCCCAGCTCTGCCACTTGACTTTAGGTAAATCACTTAACCTCCCTGTGCCTCAGTTTACATATCTGTGAAGTGGGGATAATAGGATTTATCCAACCTCAGGAGGCAGAGATGGAGAGGTGGTTTTTGAAACCTAATTGCTTGTGATGTGCTTTCAAATTCCCCCTATGAAATATGCAGTATAAGCGCAAAGACCTATTACTAAATGATAGCCTGTCATTAGTTACCAGATCATGAGCTTGCAGGACTGTATGGCAAAAACCCACATGGATACAGTGTTTATTTGAATGCTGATTGGTTTAGCTATTAAATGTTATTGATGTTCCAACCAATCCCATAAGATTGCCCATGGAGAGGTTCTCAGAATAGCATATACAGACCAGCAGTGATAATTCAGACAATTCTATATGCACAAGAAGTTTCTTAATGCAACATTTGTTGAGCTAATGATAATTTCATTTGCAATTGGGTAGGCCAGGCAATAAGCAGTCCCCCTGGGCAGGTTATAGCTTCAGCGTGTGGTCCTTGCATGCAAGATTTATCTATAGCCTCAGGCCAGCAATTCTTGCTCCTTGCTGAAATTCTGCAATGATGCATAAAGGATTCTGTTTCCTGTCAAATGGCCAAATACTTATACCTGCTTTCCCAGAGCAATGGGGCAGGGGCATGGACTTATAACTCCTCTAGCTACTAGGCCATCCTGATCATTAGGGTCATTTATGCGATACAGCAGAGGTGAGCTGGAAGTCTGAGAGTTAGGTGTGAACTGAGAGCAGAGGAAAGGAAAAGAGGGAATAAAAAAAGGCAAACCCATTTTAGATGTTGAAAACATCTAGCCAGAAGTATGAATTTTAAGTTACAAAGAGCTCACACATGACAGTTTCCCATTATTGTGTCCCCGTGAAATGTCTGTTGGATCAGTGGTTCTCAACCAGGGGTCCGGGGCCCCCTGGGGGGCCGTGAGCAGGTTTCAGGGGGCCACCAAGCAGGGCCAGCGTTAGACTCGCTGGGGCCCAGGGAAGAAAGCCGAAGCCCCACCACAAGGGGCCGAAGTCCGGGGCCCTGAGCCCCGCCACCTGAGGCTGAAGCCGAACTTAGCTTCGCGGTGGCCCCTGTGGCGTGGGGCCCCAGGCAACTGCCCTGCTTCCCCCATCCCCCAACACCGGCTCTGGCTTTTATATGCAGAAAACTAGTTGTTGTGGCACAGGTGGGCCACAGAGTTTTATAGCGTGTTGTGGGGGGGGGCCTCAGAAAGAGAAAGGTTGAAAATCCCTGTGTTAGATAGTAGACCCTCTGTGTTTAATATGGAGTTCCCCAGAGGATGGAAGGCTACGCAGAATCCAGATCTGGGGATGGGGAAACAGTCAAGAAAACTCCTGGTTGCTCCCGTACTGGATCAGCCTGCCTGCGATGCTACAGCAGTGGGGTGTCAGGTCAGTGGGCTGCCCCCAACGTGGGAATACAGCCAGGCTTGGTGTGGATTAATGAGTTAAAACACAACCACAAGCCTGGAGAGCTGGAAGACGCCCATGGGCCCAACTGTTCCACACAGGGAGTGGCTGAGTGGTGTGACCGTGATACTGCAGAGCTAACATCCCGGTTGGTGACATGAGGGCATGGTTTGTGGAAGAGTATTAGGCTGGGATTCCCATCGACCTTCAACAGGTGTTGGGCACCTCACTGCCCACTGTGCCTTTGAAAATCTCCCCTTTTGTGGGCCAAAGTAAATGCGGAACAAAGATGGCTCCATCTTAGGGGCAGAGAGGGGAGTGGCAAATGTAGGACACCTGTCAGGTTAACACTGGGCAGGTGTGTGCATGAAATACCGATAAAACCACAGCCTGTTCCCACCCAAATTTGTTCTCCCGGGTCAGGGCGAAAGGGCCTATGGTGTGGGATTCTGTGCCACCATTTGCAGTATTGTTATCACAGCTAGAGCCCTACAATCATACGCTTGAAAAATAATGGAAAAACAGCAGCAGCAATGCTGATTTCAAATTCGCCATAGCCTGAAAGGCTGCAGCTGACAAACGGTAAGTCAGAGAATCTCAGATACCTAGCCCTTTCCAACTCACACGTCTTTTCTCGACTGGGTAAAAGACATGGGCAATAATGAATGAGCAATTACCCTTTTTTTTTTTTTAATAGACATATTTTTTAAAAAAGTTTTCATCTAGAAGAGCATTGCTCACCTTAAAAACATCTTGCACGCTTTGCAGTTGGTCGTCTTTTCAAATGTGTACATCTGGAAGTTGTGGTGATTCGCACTGGCTTTTTCTGGCTTAATGTTGGACCTAATTCCAAAGAGGGGAAAAAAACAAAACAAAAGACAAACCCCCAAAGTTGTATCAATCTGCCCTGGTCAGACTTTCTGAGTTCTACGGTCTTTGGTTGCAGCTACTGTCTGGATTTCAGTCAAAGTTTTGAAATCACTGAGCATGGTATAAGATCTCGCACAAGAGTGAAAGAATTAGAGAATAATTTGGGGCTAGCTGATGGAGGGGTTGTGTATGGTGTGTTAAACTTTCATTGATATATTCACACATGATCCTGTCTTTCCCGCCTATGTCAGTCTTTAACTAGAATTCACCACTGTGCAGAAGGCAATATGAAACCTATGCACAACTTATGTCCTCAAAATAGGGCTTAAGTAGGATGCAACACCCTTGTGCTGACTATCTGTGCAGATTTTAGCCCTTAACTCTGGTTATTTGGTCAAATACATGCTCAAAGTTGGATGCCATAGGTTTTCTCCCAAGGTGGCAATTTCTACAGACATCTTCACCGCACGCGCTTTTTGCATGAACCGTTTGGTTAGATGCTATCACATCAGGCCCATTTCCAGAAACTCTTTGTGCATGGAAGTCCTATGGAAGTCAGTGAGAGTTGTAGATCAGAGCCCTGGGCTCTGAGAACTAGAAACTGAGTTGACCAGGCCATGTTTCATTAGTGGCAATGGTGTGCAGCCAGAGAGGATTTTTGCAGGGAAGCTTAAAACACTCACATTGCCATTTCAAACTGCTCCATCCACTTCCTCTTCATGTCTTCCGTCTTGCAGAAAAACTGGAAGCCCTGCTTTCCCTGAAGGTGAATCAGGTAGAACCCGTATGACCACTGCAACAAGAAACCAATAGAAATGATCAGATGTTAGTTATTTCTCCCTCACCTCTTTGTGCTGAATGCTTAAGCAACAACATCCTGGGAGGGTGGGGGTTAATTCAGGTCCATTTGTAATCTGTTTTAAGGTGTTCTCTTTACTTGCCTCTGTGGTTACAATGGACCTTTCTGGTGATAAAAGCAGGGGAGTGGTGCAAAGACCAACTTTGTATCTCTATTGTACATTGCAATAAATGACTTTATGGTGGACCCTGGTGCACATCATCATCAACCAGAATTTCATGGCAGCAGATGGGAGAGAAAGCAGATCCTGCAGCTCCAAAAGCTCAGGTCCCTGCCATTAAAGCTAAAGGAGACTCTCCATTCACCATCAGCAATATAGAGCCTATGACACACATCCAACCTGCCCTGCAGAAGGCAGTGGTGCATATACACACTAGCCAGTTCACTACAATATTAAAGAAAATAAAGTGGATCTCGTGGTTGCTTACCATTTTTCCATGAGACTAGAAAGCATAAGAGAGCAAAGTGGAAACACAATTCATTAAAACACAAGGCTAGCAATCTTTCTTCAACATCACAGCAGCAAAGCCACTAATTATTTTCAAAATGACAGAACAGCTCCCTTGTTGCTATCCCGTACACTGGACCACACTAACGGGGTGGCCAAAGCTGCCAAGGATCTCCTGGGATGCCAATCTTCCTCTGTGTCCTCACCTCAGCCCCAAACCAGGCAAAGTATATGCATCTCTGACAGAGAAGCTTGGTTTAGAAGAGCGTACCAAATGCAAAGAGCCTGCCATGTCCATGCTAACCCCGAAAAACAAACACTTTCTACAGCTTCGAGGGCTGTCTGCTGAGGGACCGGTCCAAGAAGCTACTAAGATCCCACTAGACAAAGGCTTCCACCACGACCTTTGGGTCGGCCATTTTTAGGGAAACAGCACTCTCCACCGGGATATCTGAACCCAAGTATTGATACTCCCATGCAGGACTCGGAAGGAATAACCGAGATGCCTTTTCCAGAACAGTTACTGCCGGAGGCTCCACTCCCATTAGCTCTTCTGAACGACAGGCAAGGATAAACCCGGCCATCCAGCCCACGTTCCCTCTCACAATGACAGCTTAGGAGCTAGTGCTTGAGAATGCAAGAGCCGCTTCGCTTGCCACAATCTGCAATCTAGAATACTAGTGTAGTAGTCTGTTAAATGCACCGAGGCATGGGGAGGATGAAGCTTGGAGCCCCGGAGGAGACACACACAACTAAAGCCCAGTCACCCGGATGCGGAAATTGGAATAAGAATGTGTGTACGTGCATGTCCTGCCCATTCTTCCCCATCCTCCATTCTTTTTTTAGGTCATTTTTAACCTTTCCAATTTGTCTGTGAATTACTCTCTCAGAGAATGGCTTCTGTAAAAGAACAGAGCAGCTTCCTCCATTCCAGTCAAGTCATCCTAACTTCCTCAGGGCTCTTTTGCAGGCCCCAGGTCAGGTGACCCAGCTCAGCCTCTCATTTCTAAGCTCTTTGCCCTGCAGTCAAAGGGTTGATTGTCCTGATTTTACAAGCACTATTTCTGTTTTTGAAGTCCGATGGGAGAGGGGTGTTCTAGGACACTGACCTGCATGGGTATGAAAAGCTGTCCAAGAGAGCTAAGCCAGTTCCTTGCTCTGTCCACCTACCTTCTTAATGTCCTTGTTGTTCATGGGATCATCAGTCATCTTATGGAAAAGCAGCTCGATAATTTCTTTCAACTCATAATTGTATCCTTTCCTTTTACAGACGATCACCACTTTATCGAACAAAAATAAATACCTGCCAGAGACCAAATCCCACATCTAATTATATACACCTTTCACAGAAAGCTCAGCAGAGATTATTGCCTGGTCAGGACAGTGAAAACATTGTTAGCTATATAATGATTTAATGTTAAAGGCACTGGGCGTTAATGCAATTCTAAGAAATGACCAAATTAAGGAGAATGAAACGTGTGCAAACATAGGACCAAATGTCCTGCTGGTGTCACTCAACTGACCATAAGGAGACAATTTGGCCCATGGATCGTCTTACTGGGCGAGGGACTAGGTGAAAAACAAACTGAAGGTTAATTTTGTTTATTTGGAAAAACTTCAGAACAACCGTTCTTTTTATAAGAAAATGTTCTGACTCGTGTGACGACTGAGCTCTCAAAGAGGGTTTTAAAGGTGTTTCATCTGCAGGCCATGTAGTGAGAAGACACGTCAATTTAGCTTCCTGAGGCTCTTCTAACTGTAATCCAGAGCACCCAAGAGCTGTTGTATATTTCACTTATAGGTAACTTCCAGAAAACATACAGTACTCTGTAATCATACAGGAAAAAGCCCTCCAGCTCTGTTTGAGACACCCTGAAATCAGCCACTGGAAGGCTCCACCCAGCACACGCAATCCCTTCAATAGGATGCAGCTTTATTTGACTCTGCTGAAAAAATAAGAAGACAGGGCTTTCTTCTGAGACCCCTCTCTGTAGGGCTCAAAATCAGTGTAAGTCGCTTTAAGCTAATGACATGTCCTACAATTCCACGTGTTGGCAGTGAATCAAAACTGGAACAGAGACGAGTTTGCACTTGCAAAGCCCAAGAGAGCTTTAGCCCCCCAAACAATGAGATTTAAAGTAACAAAAAAACACCTAAACATTTCACTGTGGATGAAGCTTGTGGACTCTAGAATTGCCAGTTTTTTATGATTTAACATCAGAGTTGAAAGCTTCTGCCGCTGGGCATTGTGGGACATATGACTGGGTCCTGAGGAGTAACACTGGAAGTGAACACCCTCCAGGCTTTGGGAGAGTGCTAGTCAGCATCTGAACCTGGGCCTAGAGATGAATTTCACAGTTTACCTGTCACCTCCTTATAATGGGCCACACCTGGTTTCAAACACACTATATTGCTGGGAGGCGGAGAGCTGAAATCCATACTACGGTCTGACTTCTGGTCTCTAGAAGATCGGGCCTCTTTAAACTAGACTGGCCAGTGCATTACAAAATGTAAGGTAGGAAAAATCCTGTATTGGCAGAAGGATAGATGGGATGATCTACCCGGTCTTTTCTGTGTAATGCAACTCCCCCTAGGTGGGTTGTCAGCAATGGGAATTGAACCTGCAGCCTCTGCACCTAAAAGCGGGAACTTCTACTTTCCAAGCTTCTTTGGCTCAAAGGCAGTAGCAGACTGATAAACTCCTGTGCTTCACCACTAGATGGGGACAGGGAGCCACATCATCTACCTGCAGGTTACGTACACACCTTGGTCCGGGAACCTCATTCTGAACCTCAGAAGTTTACCCAGCTCAAATTCTTACACCGGCCACCAAGTGTAAGGCAATGCCCCTGGGTGGGCCAGCATGAGATGGGACTGAGCCCATGACCTATGGATCTAAACCCATTATGATCCCAAGACCGACGTTAAGCCGTATTAGAGCCCCTGGCTAAGATGACCAGCCAGCAAGTGTGAAAAATTGGGACAGGGTAATAGGTGCCTATATAAGACAAAGCCCCAAATATCGGGATTGTCCCTATAAAATCAGGACCTCTGGTCACCCTACTCCAGGCGCATAGCAATAAGGCGCCCTGTACTGCACTTAGTATTTTGAATGGTGTTTCTTGTAAATTGGTTTTCTGGGAGAATGGTGTCTTTGTTTTCCCCCACTGTCCATTTCTTTGTTTCTTCATTCACTTACCTGTCCTGCTTGGTGTGGTTCACAATTGAACGGACTTTAAGTTCACCGTCTATCTTTGGCCTCCCGAATTCTTCCAGTTTCCCTTGCTGCAGGTAGCAAAGTGTATGTTAGCAATGAGAGGTTTTTATTTCTGAACCCAAAAGGTCTCTGAATGTGGCACAAAACGTAAAGAAACAAAAGAGACCGTTTCCAAAGGGCAATAAAGCCCCCCCCATCCCCCCGCCCAGCTCAGATTCCAAAATAGGCCCCTAGCAAAGGAGAGAACCGCCACTCACCAAAACACACAACCCAGAAGTGAATCACCTCACCAGTAATGTTAGCTGTGATGGACTTGAATACCCAGAGGGAGAACATTCCAAAGACACAGTAAACAGAGAAGACGCACTCGCGTAAGACTGTACTCTGGGGTGTATCTTGAGCGGCAGAGATTCATATAAACACTATCACCTACAGCCAGATGGAATTCCAATAGGTGACAGTTACCATAGAAGACGACACTACAAGTGGTGTTAGGAGCCCGAGGCTAGTGTTTGGGTTTGACAACAAGTCAAGTCAAGGATCTGGGTGCAAAGGTTTAGCGGTCAAGTAATTTTTGCAAGATTTCCACTCTGGATGTCAGAAATCTCATGAGATCAGCTAGGCTCAGGAGATTTTTCTATTGAAACTGCACTGGAACCAGAAAATGGAGATCTTCTAATTTTGGATCCCATCTGGAACCAAAACCACAGATTTGGGGCAGATTCAGAGACCAGAATCATGGATCTCTCTCAGCCCCCAAGCCCTTGCAAATGCTACTCAATACAGCACTGTTATTGAGTGATACGAAACACTCCACCAACAGAGTTCTCTTTTTTTTTATTTAAAAAAAAAAAATCTTGAAGCTTCACCGTTGATCAGAAAAATACATATTTTATACAGCTGTGCATATAATCTGTGGTTATTTCATTGCTGTGCTGTGTGTGGGTTGTGTATACATAATGAGAATAAATCCATAACATCCATTACAGAGAAACGAAATTAAACACAGAGCAGAGTGTGTGGGAGATTGATTTGAAGAAAGAAATTACTGCTTTGCTAACATTTCATCTTCTGCATGTCACACCAGCTCTCAGACTGCAGCAGGGAAAAGCAGATGCTTAAAGGACCCATTCGCATTCCAGTTTTTAAAGAGCATCTCATTTCTCATACAGATCATGGCTTATCATGACTGTTCCAATCAAAACCTATGAGCTGGAAAGGCCTACATCCCACTTCAGAGTTTTCTTAGGTTTCTCTTGAAAACTAGGGATTCTGTCTCAAGTTTGTTAAAGAATCATTTATTAAAGTCCACAGTGTCCTTTGGACTCAGGATAAGACAGAGAGGTGCACAGTGCTGAGTGTACTCAGCCCCCATTGACTTCGGCAGATCAGTCCCTCATATGGTTTGAAAGATAGATGTCTGGTCCATACTTTTGGAGTTCTGTGCTTAGGAATATATTACTTGTGCTGTTCTTTCCCTTGCATACCGGGGCTATACTTTTGTTCATGAAAATGTTTATTCATCTCCTCTCTCTACCCGCTTAACAGCAAAATAAAAACATTTTAAACAGCAGCTAGATGTGCAAGAATTCATTTTTGGAGAAGGATGGTCCCCCAACATGAGCAGTGTGCAGAAATAAAGTATGGGAAACCCTTATCAGGATCAAGTAGATTTTATAATGAATGGATTCCCTTTTTTGGAATTTGAACACAATTAATACACAGATAATAAGAGGCTGATCAAATACAAATGGGTCTTTTAAAGATAAGTACAGGTGATTGAAATTTGTTAATACTTGTCTGGAGAGTCCAAGTATGTTGTTAAAGATAAAATAAAAAGTTGGGGGCTAGGGGGAAGAGAGAAGATTCTCAAACTCACCAAGTTTTCTATAGATTTCTGAAATTCACGTATTTTCTTTAAGGTCTCTTTGTCTCTCTTGACTTCATTTATGTACATGGCCAAGTCCTTAAAAGAAAAGCAAATGCTGATTCAGTATTTCTGTTTCCCTTCTAATCAAGAATCCTTAAAAAAAAAACCCAAAACACTCGACTTCAGGAGTCACTTCAGAAAGTGAAGATAGCAGCTCTGTGGGAATCAAAACAACCATCTAGCACGTTGGCTATGTTGAGTAAATACAAATCGGGGAACTCAGAACTAGTGCAAAATATTTCTGCTGGATTTAAAACAAGAATCAGTCAATTAAAACCAAGTAAGCAAACCACCCAAGCATGTCTGGTATCACTGTCTATAATCTCTGCATCAGTACTCACACACCAAGAGTGCTCAGGACTCTGCCAGCTGTATCATTCAACCCTTCTGAGACTCCTTAAGCATCTTGGCCTAAACATTCTCCATCCTTTCCCATGTGCCCTGAGATTTTCTTGTTAAATAACTAGATAGGCGCTAAAAGAAAAGGAGTACTTGTGGCACCTTAGAGACTAACCAATTTATTTGAGCATGAGCTTTCGTGAGCTACAGCTCAACTCTACCGATCAACAGAAGAGGGCGATACATTCAATTAGCTTTAGAAAGTATGACGGACTTAGAAAGTCTTCGAAAGCACAGTCCTGACTTTCCATTCAGCTGCTACCTGAGCTGACGTTCCAGTTCCATCCAGCATAACTCTTTGAGAAGAGCCAAAAAGCTCTTTATTTCCTTTATCCTCCATTCTCACTCAGTGCCTTCCACCTCAGTGCTCCCTCTTCTTTCAACTCCTTCTTCACTCCATTCATCACCATCCTTGTGTAAAAGGCATGTGCCAGACATTCTTAATCACTGTATCTCTGCCCAGCCTCTGTCTATATGTTAACTAAACAGACAGTAAGCTACTCTGAACAAGGACCAGGTCTGTACTTGCTCCTAAGCCTCTTGACAACTTTTTAGCACTTTGGCCCCAATCCAGCAAACCCCTAAAAACATTTCAGTACTCCCATGTACTTCAATGCGACTTTAAACATGTGCTGAAGTGCTTTGCTGGATCGGGGCTTATTTCAGCACCATCACTGGAGTTCTTTTAAAGGTAAAGCATCTTGCAAAATAGCCCCGGGAGCCCTGAACATACATAAGCTCTAACATTCCAACTGCAAATGGTTAAGACATCTGTAAAAGAATTCTTCCAATACAAGGAAAAACTTTAGTGGAACTATTCCTGTGCTGAAAACAGAGTCACAGTAACCAAGTGTGTCTTTGCATTACAGAGATCGGATTTCTCCTGGTTATTGCATTCTCTGGCCAAATTCCCCAGTTACCTGAATTCTGGCCCAGAGGGCAGAGAAAGACTTCTCTAACCCTTCCACCACACTAATTTCTTACTACATCTTTAACAAAAAGGAGTCTGGTGGCACCTTAAAGACTAACAGATTTATTTGAGCATAAGCTTTCGTGGGTAAAAACCCCACGTCTTCAGATGCATGGAGTGAAAATTACAGCTGCAGACATAAATATACTGACAGATTTTCACTCCATGCATCTGAAGACGTGGGGTTTTTACCCACAAAAGCTTATGCTCAAATAAATCTGTTAGTCTTTAAGGTGCCACCGGACTCCTTGTTTTTGTGGATACAGACTAACACGGCTACCCCCTGATACTTTACATCTTTAACCGTATTTTTTAATATATTTATGGCCTGTCATCTAGATGCTTCTGTCTCTTTTCCCTCAACTTTAGTTCTTGTCAGCTTGGATTGAATCTGAACAGCACAGAATTTTTCAAGACATCCCCTTGGGTGCAAACTTTCTACAGCCTTTCAACATAAGAAGAATTAATCAGAGATGATAATCACAATCTTAAGTGACAATACTTACATAACATCCTATAAGACCATTTAAATAGTCAGTGTTGGTAACAGGATGGGGGGGAAAGGTAAAGTGATCAAGTGAAGTAAGATTCCCCTGCACGTCAAAGTCACCTGAAGCCTTCTCATCTGCTTCCTCCTATGGCGCATGCCATCTTGCACGCATGGGAGAAGCACAGCTGTGAGATCTACAGTGAAACATCAGCTTGACAAGATGTGCAAACTGGGCCCCTTCACAATGTAACAAGCGTTAAAGCAACCTTTGCGTTGTACACAGTGATTTGCGTGCAAGACCATGCACCAGGTGATGGGATTTTGCATATGCCAAAGACTTACATGTGCAAATCTTGTACAAATGCTGTTGTCTTGTGCAAATCCTATTGCTAGCTCCTGTAAATGACCGTGCATGGAAAATCAGAAGTGAGGTTGAAGCCCCTGGGACAATTCAGCTCTAGGCTTGGCTAACTAGACGCCTGGATTTCCCATCACTGGAGCATAGGAGCGCTAGAATCGGCCAGCTAATGAACAAGGCTGGAATCTAGATGAAATAAACCATTTGAAAACTAAGCTGAGATTTTCATACCAATTAAAGTAAAATTTTGCTGCTTCCTGTGACCATGGCATGTCCGACACTGAGTCAAATCTATACCCTCGTGACGGTGTGAAAATGGAAGCAAATGATCCTGTCTGATGGCGACTAGCAGCTCTATAAAGAAAACACTGAACCTTTAGCACAGCCAGGATTTTTTATTATTAGCAGCATTGCAAGGCATCTTCTTCAACAAAGCCTGATCTCTTCAAAACCACACAGCCACCAGAGGAGTCAAACAGTGGAAAGACAGAATCCTGCAATGCATGAAAATGTCTTTGTGACTCTCTCCCTTTCTTAAACTCTCACCACATTTTACTAATCGCGCAGTGAACAGTGCATTTTTCAAGCGGGGAGTTCTGGATATCAGACTGAATAGCTCACACCAGCACTCATGGTATGTTTACACTGCAAAAAAAAAAAAATGACCCACTGTAGCAAGTCTCAGAACCAAGGTCAAATGATTTGGGCTCATGCTATGGGGCTAAAAATAGCAGTGTAGACATCCTGCACTCTGAAACCCAGCGAGGGGGATGCTCTCAGAGCCTGGACTCCGGCCTAAGTCAGAATGTCTACATTGCTGTAAGCCCCATAGCATGAGCCTGAGTCAGCTGACCCAGGCTCGGAGACTTGCTGTAATGGGTCTTTAATTTCTGCAGTGTAGACATACTCTCAGACACTGAAAAGTGGGGGGAGGGAGGGACACGTCGCGGCTCTTTCTCTCCATATATTAAAGGCATTGATTTATTTTCAAAGAGTCTCCTTCCCAATTCCTCCCCCGCCATTTAAATCCTTGCTCACCATCCAGGTTTATATTATGGACCTCGGTAGTTCCTCCCAATCCCACCCATACATTGGTTGAAGTTTCCAACACAGTGGGAGAAATCTCAGGGGTAATAGTCAAAACGGGTCAGGCTCTATGGGTCTGACTCAGGCCCAGTGGCCTGTGATGGGATGTTAGATGGGGTGGGATCTGAATTACTACAGAGAATTCTTTTCTGGGTATCTGGCTGATGAATCTTGCCCATATGCTCAGGGTTTAGCTGATCACCATATTTGGGATCAGGAAGGAATTTTCCTCCAGGGCAGATTGGAAGAGGCCCTGGAGGTTTTTTGCCTTCCTCTGTAGCATGGGGCACGGGTCACTTGCTGGAGGATTCTCTGCTCCTTGAAGTCTTTAAACCACGATTTGAGGACTTCAGTAGCTCAGACACAGGTCGGACTAGGTGATCATAATGGTCCCTTCTGACCTTAATATCTATGAATCTACAAAATCAACAGACAGACAGCCATCGACTTCAGATCGGGCCCTATATCGTAATAGGGACTGTTCCCCCTTTATGCATGTGTGTGTGAAACGTGGATTTCAGGCACTCAACTCAACAAGGCACTTAAACACGTGTCTAACTTAAAGCACAGGAGCAGTCCTATCAATGCAGAGCTACGCACCTCTAAGCTCTTCACTGAATCAGCCCTCCCCCCTCCCACCCCCGTCCCGGCCTTATTCTGGAAGGTGCTGGGCATCCTTAATTCCCACGGACTGTGGCAGGAGTCGAAGGCACATAGCATGCAACAGCCTTGGGCACGACTGATGTAATTCTTGATCCTTGCAACAGGAAAACAAACAAACTTTCAATTCACACTTGGTCAGGAAGGTGAGACGCCACCCACAGCATTTAGGGAGTCATAGGCAGCACTTAGATCATTCGTGTAGCAGAAAGAAGGGCTTTAGAAAACTACTCCGGTGGAACCCACAAGTTTAGCTTTGTAATGTAAGAGAATCAAGGTAGGTCAGTGCCTGTTAGCAGCAGTGGATTAGACTGCAATGTCCTTCAAACAACCTTCATGTTCCCATGACCTACATACCAGCTCTGGACGCACTGGCTAGCAGGGATAATGACTAAAAAGGTCACTCAACTTATGTAAGTCCTAGGAAACGCAGAGTCATTAGAAAAAAAGCTGATCCTCAGAGGCAGAAAACAAACAACGTGATCTCAGAACATAGAGGACAGCTCAGTGGTAAATGCTCTCCTAGTCATGGAGACAATCTGGGTTTAATGACTGGTCCTACAGGCTGATTCTGCTCTGAATTACATGACTGTAAAACCAGAGAAACCTGCAGAAAACTGTGACAAAAATGAATTTGTTTTTGTTGTGATTTTTCTCAAATTTGGGGGTTTCAAGGTTTTCATTGAAACCCCCAAAACTTTCAGAGTAGCAGCCATGTTAGTCTGTATCTGCAAAAAGAAAAGGAGTATTTGTGGCACCTTAGAGACTAACAAATTTATTTGAGCATAAGCTTTCGTGAGCTACAGCATCTGATGAAGTGAGCTGTAGCTCACGAAAGCTTACGCTCAAATAAATTTGTTAGTCTCTAAGGTGCCACAAGTCCTCCTTTTCTTTTTGCCAAAACTTTCAAACACACAGAAATTTCCATTTTGTGAACAAGCCATTTTTCATCAAAAAGACCCAAACAATTTAGATGGAAAATTCCCAACTCACTCCACTCAGTGGTATTCGGATCTGGATGATGGTGCATCCCCATCTATGCTCCATGCAGACGCACAGTAAACAAACACACTAAGAGGGACAAATTTCTACAACACTGGTGTAGATTCGAAGTAACTCCACACGTCAGTGGAGTCACTAGATTTACACTGGTGAAAGCAAGAGTCGAATTTGTCACAGTACATCTATGTACAATGGTTATCAGTGCAAAATTGTCAGCCAATACCAGCTTCCCACTGTGCTTTGGAGAGAAGATAATGGTGCCAACTATGCATTTGTTGTGAAATGACTTCTAATAGCAACTAGAGTGCATATGCATATCATAAAGGAAAGGCATCTCTTTCATCTGCCCAGATGTGTTGCACTTTTCCCTCTGAATTTTTTCCTACACATAATTGACCTTCCTTCCAACCCAGGTAGAAGTATTGCATCTGAGTAGTGACACACACATCCTGCCCCTGCAGCTTTTGCAAAGAAAATAAGAAGCATGTTTACGGAATCTTAACACCCTTAAGCTGAGCTATCTAAAATGGCAATGTCTGAACTCTTTGCAAGCATCACCATCTTTGAAGAAATAAGTCTTTAGATTTTAAGCTCTTTGGGGCAGGAATGATTTCTGTTATGTGTTTGTACCGTGCCTAATGCACCGGGGCACTGACCTCTTGGTGCTACTGTAACACACCTAAATGTCAATCGCCTCGACCTGGATTCATCTCCACCCTTGCAGCCTAACATTCAAGGGCATGCTGCTTCTACCAGTTCCCTGCAGGTAGACTGCGTCACTCATCTCCTACCTGCATGGCTTCCAAAGCTTCCTTGAGTTGTTGCTTTTCTGGCCGATCAGACGAATGGCTGAGAAGCTCCTGCAAAAAATTATTCCGAGTGCGTTAGGAAAGTTTCACACACTACTGCCCACCTCATGTAACAGCACATAATACAGGCCATAAACCAATTACTGCATGCCACTGTGAACATACAGCAACGAAGCTGTGGCAGGCAGTCGGCAGCTATCGCCATAAGGAGACGAACCAGCAAAGCTCTTGGTGCTTGGTGGATCTGCTACACAGAGCTGACGGGAGGAATTTCACACATAATCAGACGATATGAAAGCTTATTTTATATTCATTAACTGCCTCTCGTGGCTAACTAGTGCGGAATTACCCTTGGTCATTGTACTTTAAAAGATGGCACAAATGTTATGTTGTGTTTAAGCAGCTGTAGTAATTATTTCATTTAAAGAAAAAAAAAATCCCTCGCTCTGCTGATTCCATTTGCTACGGGAAAAGCCCAGAGATGCTACGGCAAGAGTGGCCACCGCGAGGAAAATTTTGATTCCGAAATACTTACTTTTAATAGGAGATGATACTTCAAGACCCTCTGCATTGGTACCACCAACAGATCTTGCAATTTAAACTTCCCATCCTGAACCTTTAATGTGCATTCCTAACAATGAAATGAAATAAAATAAATGAAGAGATGGGAAAAAAAATTTCTCAAGCTGCTTTGTTTTGCTTCTGTAAACTCTCAAAGCACAATGCATCATTAGTTCCTAATTTTTCCAGTAGGGGCACTGGGGTTGGGGCGAATGTCCCAGTTCCATCATATACACAGTACCGCCTATCACTTCCATTAGTTGTGCTCCTTTGCATGTAGGAGACCTAGGTCTGAGTCCCTTGCTTCCTCTCGCCAGGCAGGGGACAGAAGTGCTAGGAGCAGAATACCCACACTCCTGGGGAGTAGGGGAGTGGCACCATGTTTCCGATCGCTCAAGTAGTGACCACTCCAGCTGATTCAGGGGCAGCATTGGCCGGTTCTGATGGGAATCCTATCCAGTCCACCATAGGGAAACAGTGACTGGGACATAGTGAGCGACTGCCCCAAACCCACTAGAGCGGGGGACCACCTAGAAGGAGAGAGAGAGGGAGAGAGAGTGTCTCCCTTATCCCAGACCACATTAAACTATAAGACTCGTGCATTGCGATGGGCCTGATACAACGTGTATTAGGCTATGCAGAGAGATAGGCTCTGCTAACAAGCGGAAATGTAATTAAATAAGGAGAAATGTGCGAACAGCTAGAGGTCACAGCAGTAGCGCCTTGGATACTGGACATAATCTGGATCGTAATATTTTGATGTGAGAGCTGGGAGGCTGGCGGGGGTTATAAAAAGGGATTCAGTTCGTAACCACTCTGCTGCATTTGCATGGTGAATCACAGGTCATTGGTGGACAATAAAGTAACATGCAGAGGCAGCCCAGCGATTTGAGATTAACATCACAAATGAAGCAGGAATTACGGCTGGAAACAACTAGCCGCTCAAGTAGCCTGTCCTTTCTGGCTCCTCTACCTCACAGGGGTGCTGTGAGGACAAATACACTAAAGACTGTGAGGAGCTCAGCTACGACCAGAGCGGGGGCAGGAGAAGTGTCTACACTAGACAGAGAGATCATCCCTAGTCTGGTAGCCCATGCGATACAGATTCCTACTGCTGTAAAGAGAAGATGGGGGGTGGGTGGTCTCGCTGCCCTAGCCCCAAGGAGCTATTTGGGCACACAGCACAGGAGATAGAACACTTCAGTCCCCAACGCCGAGTCAGTATAAGTTGGCCCATGTCCCCATTGACTTCAGAAGGTAGTAACAGCTTGTGCCAGAACTGAATGTGGTCCAAAATCTCTGCTTAAGGGAGGCACAAAACTGGAGCTTCGGCGGGAGGAAGGGCCGGGCTGACCCAGAGCAGGAGCTGTTAGAGCTGTGTGTGGAAACTGCCCACAATGCACCTGGCTCCAGCAGCACAAACACATCTGCCAGAAATTCAGCACCAACGACATAGGCGCCTGATCCAAAGCCCAGTGGAGTCAATGGAAAGACTCCTCCCTCCCTCCCTCCCCCCCCCCGGCTTTGGATCGGTCCCAGAACACTCCAGTGACGGACGGAGGCAGGGAGCGATTTCATCTTCGTGGGGTGGAAGTGATTTCGTCTTCACGGAGCTGACCTTCTCAGGCTCGGGGGGCGGGAGCAGGGCTGAGGGTTACTCACACATGCAGCCCTATGACGCTTTTGAGCAATGAAATGTGAGGAGGTTGCGGACGGGCTTTACAGAGGGGAAAACAGCGGGTGGGAATGACAGGCTATGTGGGAAACCGGCTGTGCTGAGCTCGTCTGATCCACTGATAAAGCCTTTTTTTATCGGGAAGGTGGGCTGAGTGATACAGGGGCCAACTCTATAAGGTGCTGATCTCCCAGCGACATAAACAGTGGTCTTCCATGGGGCTCAGTGCAGGAACAAGTGGGTGAAATCCTCTGGCTTGTGTGAGGCAGGAGGTCAGAGAGGATGATCCTTCTGGCCTGAAAATCCATGAATCTCTAAATGGGCATTGAGGGTGCTCAGCACCTTGCAGAGGGACGATGAATTGGGTCTTTTCCATCATCCATGGCTGTCATTTATTGTGACACAACTGGCTGGATGGGAGAGGCTTTGAGGGCCTTCCTGCTACAAAGCCAGAGTATTTAAAAAGGGGAAAAAATGAAACACATTCATGAAACAGCCTAAACATGGTGGCTTTAAGCCTTGCACTGTGGAGGCTATGCAGGTGTAAGAGGGTGATTCTGCCCCCTGCTCCGTACAGTGACTATTAAAAAACTACAAGGGGCCAGTGGGACCTTCTCTAGCACTGGCCCTGCACGGGGTGGGCGTGGGAGGCAGATGGGGGCAATAGTACAAGGTACTATGGAGATTCTGGGCTGCTCAGTAGCCCAAGTAAAGAATGCATGAGCTGCTCTAATTTATGCCAGGCGGCACACTGGCAGATGGGTGGCTGAACACTGATGAGAAGCTATCTTTGCCTGCCAACCCCCTTGTACTGCCCCAGAATCAGCCCCCAATTCTTCCCTTCCCTCTTCATCGACGCTCTTGGGAAATTCTCCTTAATCATTCAATCCCAGCAGCAGTTTCTAAACCTGACAACGAAGTAAATCCAGGAAGGGAGGCACACAGAAGACCTATTGGACTGAACGCCCCGTGCATCATCCCAGTCTCCCCCACAGCCACTTACCTCAACTTTTTGCCTAACGTCCTCTTTGCTCGCAATGAGACCGTTCAGCGTATTTTGGGCGCATTCCATATGGCTGCAATACTCGCCATAAATCAATAGCCTGGAGAGGATTTAATCAGAAACATTTGCCGGCAGTTATTACTCATTATAAAAAAATATGGGAAAGTGCAAAGCAAACAGCGAGTCCCCCCATATAACTGCTCAACGAAGTATTAACACTTTTTTACTGCACTGCTTTTTTAACATTGCAACACTTGGAGGTTTTCAGAGAAGCATGTTCAAGCCTGTGGGGGAAATTCGGCGGCCAAAATTAGGCTGGTGGAGGAGTGGAAGGGACTTTTCAATTAATCTGCCCTCCCATTACGCAAAGTACCGTGGCTCATCCCTCAACTGCCAGGTCCCAGAGCCCTGGCATAATTCCAACACTGGCCTGTAAAATCACTAAATCCAAGTTTGCTTGGGTGAGACCAGATGTTAAGCTGTAATGATATGGTGGAGTGCTAATACCCCCCTGCTCTGGATTGCTACGAAGTTCCTGTTCATGCAGGGGGAAATGACCCTTTCCTTTTTCCTCTTTCCACTGACTGAGAAGCTCCAAAACAGCCCAGTAGAGGGAGTCTGCCTATCCGCTCTGCTGCTACTTCTCGAAGAGCGTATTCAGAGATCCGCACCTTCCTTTCTCTTTTCAGACACCAGTTTCTTTTTTAGTAACTTTCTGAACAGAGATAGATCTGGCTCAAAACTCTGGATCGAAACACATCAGGACTTTGGAAAAGTCTGGATCTGAATCCAGATCTCAACGTCCTACCGAGTTCTTATCTCTATAGGGAGCTGTACTGAAATCCCAGAGCTCAATGCCCTTGTTATTGTTGTTAAATTATTATTTGTATTGCAGCAGCAGTTAGGAGCCCTTGTCATGGCCCAGGACCCCACTGTGCTAGGAGCTATACAAAAACAGAACAAAAAGTTAGCCCCTGCTTCCAAAAGCTTGCAATCTGGAGACAACACCACAATCTTGTGGCTCAAGGCTATCTGCAGGTCAGATATATTTAAAAAAGAATCTGTTTCAGGAAGGAACATTTTAAAAAAATCACTGCCTCCAGGAAGAACCTCCTTCAGAGCATGTTAGGAAATGGCTCCATCGATGGTAAGCAAATACACCACCCCATGCACCGTATCTCGTACCCAGCGACTGCAATACTGTTCCCATACTGTGTGGAGCTGCAAGGGATGTATTAGCAATTGTGTAGTTAATGCACCTTGACTCCAGTGGTCCAGGTGCACCAGTTACATTGTGTATTTAGTTGCCCCCCTCCCCCCCAACCGTACATCTAGAGATCAACAAACCTGTTGAGCTGGGCATCCCAGGAGTCAAAAAACCGCGGACGCTATCCAAGGCATAGGAATGAATGGATGGGCGACCTATTCACTTCCCCCATTTGATCCTAGGTAGCTTGAGGTTTACGCAATAATACTTAAAAATCCTATTGGGAAAGGTACTGGAGATTCACTGGTCATTACAGTGCCTCTCTCCTCGCTCTATGCTACATGCAGTTTATTCAAACTGGACATTGTTAGGGGAGGTTCATGCATTGAACTCTGAATCAAGTTGAGGCTGGAGGCTCAGTAAACACAAAGGTAAATGGTGCATGCACACCACAAATCCTGCACCCACACCACTGAATGCAGGAGCTGCTAAACAGTGAGCCCTACTGCAGTGACATGTTTCCTTGAGATGACAACATAGGCAGCTATCCCCCCGCCCCGCCGCCCAAATGTCTTAATCGGCTTTTCCCCTCCCTAATCACTTCTGCTCAGTTTACACCGTGTTAGCGCTGCAATTTACAAAAGCAGATCATCCGCTGCGTTAAAGCAACAGAACAACCTAGATCTCAGGAGAATTAAAGGTAAAATAAAAACCTTTCACTTGAGAGATTTATTTAATTTCTCTGTTGTGGCTCACAGCACATCCTGCCAATGCCATAAAACTACATAACTGGCTTCCAGTCACACTGTGACAACGGCCGGGCTGCTGATGTGTTAATATCCCCGCCTATCAAACTGGCTCTGTTTCCTTCTACTTCCCTGTCTGTCTGTCTGCTGTCTCATGTTATACTTGGATTGTAAGCTCTTTGGGGCAGGGACGTCTTATTTTGCTCTGTGTTGTACAGTGCCTGCTGCGGTGGGGTCGTGGTCCATGACTAGGGCTCTTAGCTGGTACAGTAATACAACGAAACCATAACATTTTCCAAACCACAAGTGTTCCCGTTTGATGAAACAACCAACACCATATTCATGCACCTCTTTCACTTAAGGACCCCCAGGCATTTACCATTATTACTTAAGTCTCCCAGCACCCTTGTGAGGTAGGCAAATATGATCCCTGTTTTATAAACGAAAGCAATGTGCCTTGCCTAAGTTCACAGAGTAAGTAAGTTGCAGGACCAGGCAACAGAAGCTATGACTCCTAAATTTCAGTCCAGACTATGTGATGTTCCTTCTCTTCTAGCAAAATGCCCAGAACGGACTCAGCAATTATTATGTGCGTTACCGTAGAAAGCTAGAGGCCTCAACTGAGATCAGGGCCACATTGTACTAGGTGTTCCACAGACACCAAGTAAGAGACAGTCCCTGCCACGAAGAACTTACTGTCTAAGCAGACAAGACAGACAAAAGGTGATGAAACTGAGTATTAACATCATTTTACAAAGGAGGAACTGAGGCATCGAGAAATAAGGCCCTGCTTCCGCAAAGACCCATACGCATGACAAATCTGCGGTACGTGAATAGTCTCATCAAAGAGCCCTTTGCAGGTGCAGGGCCTAAGAGACTCGCCACGGTCAGGCTGTTTTACAGCAACGGCTCGTGTACCTTTCTGGACAGGTGGGGTCGAGAATAGAGTTGGGACATTTGCATCCTTCAGCTCCACACCAGTACCGCAGGGCTGGACACTGATGCAGTGGAACACAGCCAGGGTCCAAGGCAAAGAGTCAGGTCTTGCTGTGGATTATGGGTTTTTTTTTTCAGACCCTAAATGCCATTAATCCTGTATGTCCCCCGTCTCCCTCTCCCACACATACTTTCTAGCCATTAAGTGTATTGCACCTGGTAAGACAGGACACATATGCAACCACATACCGTAACTCATCCGTTATTTCAGAGACCAGTCACATGCCAGGGAGGATCCCGGTATCCCTGACCTAGTGTCATGGTGGAAATCTGTGATTCTCAAACCCAGCCGAACAATTGAATGGAGAGATTTATGGAATGCTCAATACCTGATGAAGCTGCAGTCAGTACAGATTATTCCTCTGGCTTTTTCCCTTAACAACTTCTCAACACGTGCAGTAATATGCAGCTGGTTTAAAGGGGGCTCCAAGAACATACATTTAAATCTCCCTCTGACTTATGAGATTTACAAAGTGTTTCATTTTTAAAAAATCCACAATGCACAGGAGCGATGCATCGCTCTGCTGGGGACCCTTGGAGGGGAGCGGAAAAGCAGGAGTGGAACAGCCCTGACACCTTAGACAGAGAGGATGGTCTCATGGGTAAGGCATTGGACTAGGATTCCAGACAGCTAGGTTAATTTCCTGGCTCCGCCCGTGGGTACGTCTCTGCTGCAAAGGCAAAGCCTCAGAGTCAAGTGTCAACTGGCTCCGGCTTGCAGGGCTACAAATAGTAGCGTAGACACTCCCGCTCGGGGTAGAACCCGGGCTCTGAGACCCGGTGAGTGGGGATGGTCTTGGAGCCCTGGGTTCCTGCCAGAGAAGGAACATCAGCCCTGCTATTTCTAGCCCTGTGAGCCAGAGTCAACTGACCCAAGTTCTGAGACTCGGTGCTGCTACACTTTTCAGTGTAGATACAGCCACAGACTCCCTCTGTGACACTGGACTAATCACTTTAGCTCTCTTGACCTCCGTTCCTCAGCTGTTCAACAGGGAAAATACTTCCTGGACTAGGAGTTCTTCGCGGCAGGGACTGTCTCACACTCTGTGTTTGCACCGTGCCCAGCGCAACGGGGCCCTGATCTCTAGCTGATCACGTGATACAAATAACAACAATACAGTATAATAGCTGGTAAGACACCAAGACCAAAGAGAAAGTCCCGTCTCTCCTTGTCGCCTGTGAAACTGCCGTATGAAAATATAACTCCGGCAGCACTAAACCAACGAGACCAGACCAATTCTATTCTGTGGCTAGCCCGTTTGGACACCCGCTTGGCTCCCACAAAAGAGCAGCTGCAATTGTTCTTCACAGTAGACTCCACCCACCACGGCAGCCCTACTGGCCATTAAATCAGCAACACAGCTCAGTTCATACATAATGCAGCATCTTAAAATGCTTCTCTAATTCTTTGGTGATGCATGCAATAAGCTCTTTCTGCGACCAACTGCATCAAAATGTTACATTTACCCACTCAGCTGCTGCAGGCAGCCCTGGCGTTCCAAGCGGGGAGGGCAGAGGCAAAGCTGAACGACAAGCTGCCCCGTGGGGGTTTTCCCCTCATCTACTTGGCACACGGAGCTGCAGTTAGACACATGAACAAGCATGCAATTAGAGGAGATGCTTTTGGCCTCTCCTGCTCACTCTATTTAAAAGCACGTTTCAGTAGCCCGTACAAGTCACTTTCATACATCGATAACAGAGCGAGCCCACAGCGAATGTTCTCGAGTACACTCTTCTCCTTGTCTCAGCAGAACTTGCCCTAGCAGAGAGGTTCCCACAGGCCATTCTGGGAAATGTAGTTCTCAGATTTAGAGAGGTAGGAAATGTAGTTCTCAGATTTAGAGAGGTAGGATAGTGCGGTGGCAAAGTTATTGGAGTGGGCCTCAAGAGTGGGGTTCAATTCCCTTGTCTGCCACAGATTTCCTGTGTGACCCTGGGGGAGTCACTTAATCTCTCTGTGCTTCAGTTTCCCCGCCCCATATCTGTGAAATGAAGGCAATACTTCCTTTCTCCCATTCTCTATCTATTTAGGATGTAAGCTCTTACTATATTCTCTCTTACTATATGTATGTATGGCATCTGACACAATGGGGCCTTTTAAGTTCTACCCTAATATAAATAATAAAATAATGTATTAAGCATGAATGCCTGGCAACAAATTCACAACAACACTAAAGCCATAAGCATGGAACAAGAGATGAATTAGTGAAGTGGACAATGCCTCTGCATGGAAATCAAAGCCCAAGCGCTAGTGAGAAATGACATGAAGAATGCCATACTTCCTTTGATCAATATGGCTTGGAAGAGAGAACATACACTAAAAAGTACAGTGCTGGCATCTCCTGTGAATGAAGGTGGGAGACTACAATGGAAAATGGACCCACACAGAATAAGAGCCAGGGCAGATAAGTAGCTTATACAATTCAATGTACATAAATCTTATGAGGCTTAGGATAAAAGCAAAGGAAGGGAATACGCCTTCAGATGTCATCCGCTAGAGACCCTCAAAAGGAGAAGGATTTTAAGATTATACTGGAGGGAAAAAACATATCTGAGACCTTTGGCAGAGTGAAGAAATCATACCCCAAACCAGACACAGCTGTTCTGCTTTGAACATTGTTAACTGTAACCTTTAATAAGGTACAAGGCAAGGCCAGATTCTGAATATTCTGTGCAGTGCTAATCACTGTATGGAAAGGAACTGATAGCCGATCAACAGCAAATGGCAACCAGAATGACACAAGGAACGTGTGGGCCCCTTACTGAATGAGGGAGGCAACCTAGTGACAGAGGACGTGGAAAAAGCTAATATACTGAATAGTTTTTTTGCCTCTCTCTTCACGAACAAGGTCAGCTCCCGGACTGCTGCACTGGGCAGCACAGCATGGGGAGGAGGTGACCAGCCCTCTGTGGAGAAAGAAGTGGTTCGGGACTATTTAGAAAAGCTGGATGAGCACAAGTCCATGGGACCGGATGCACTGCATCCGACAGTGCTGAAGGAGTTGGCGGATATGATTGCAGAGCTATTGGCCGTTATCTTTGAAAACTCATGGCGATCAGGGGAGGTCCCGAAAAACTGGCAAAAGGCTAATGTAGAGTGCCCATCTTTAAAAAAGGGAAGGAGGAAGATCTGAGGAACTACAGGCCAGTCAGCCACACCCCAGTCCCTGGAAAAACCATGGAGCAGGTCCTCAAGGAATCAATTCTGAAGCACTTAGAGGAGAGGAAAGCGATCACGAACAGTCAGCATGGATTCACCAAGGGCAAGTCATGCCTGACTAATCTAATTGCCTTCTACGACGAGATAACTGGCTCTGTGGATGAGGGGAATGCAGTGAACGTGTTATTCCTTGACTTTAGCAAAGCTTTTGATATGGTCTCCCACGGTATTTTGCCAGCAAGTTAAAGAAGTATGGGCTGGATGAATGGATGATAAGGTGGATAGAAAGCTGGCTAGATTGTCGGGCTCAACGGGTAGTGATCAATGGCTCCATGTCTAGTTGGCAGCCGGTATCAAGCGGAGTGCCCCAAGGGTCGGTCCCGGGGCTGGTTTTGTTCAATATCTTCATTAATGATCTGGAGGATGGTGTGGACTGCACCCTCAGCAAGTTTTCAGACGACACTAAACTGGGATGAGAGGTAGATACGCTGGAGGGTAGGGATAGGATACAGAGGGCCCTAGACAAATTAGAGGATTGGGCCAAAAGAAATCTGATGAGGTTCAACAAGGACAAGTGCAGAGTCCTGCACTTAGGACGGAAGAATCCCATGCGCCGCTACAGACTGGGGACCGAGTGGCTCGGCAGCAGTTCTGCAGAAAAGGACCTAGGGGTTACAGAGGATGAGAAGCTGGATATGAGTCAACAGTACGCCCTTGTTGCCAAGAAGGCTAACGGCATTTTGGACTGTATAAGTCGGGGCATTGCCAGCAGATCGAGGGACGTGATCGTTCCCCTCTATTCGACATTGGTGAGGCCTCATCTGGAGTACTGATGTCCAGTTTTGGGCCCCACATTACATGAAGGATGCAGAAAAATTGGAGAGAGTCCAGCGGAGAGCAACGAAAATTATTAGAGGGCTGGAGCACATGACTTATGAGGAAAGGTTGAGGGAACTGGGATTATTGAGTGTGCAGAAGAGAAGAATGAGGGGGGATTTGACAGCTGCTTTCAACTACCTGAAAGAGGGTTCCAAAGAGGATGGAGCTCAGCTGTTCTCAGTGTTAGCAGATGACAGAACAAGTTGCAATGGTCTCAAGTTACAGTGGGGGAGGTCTAGGTTGGATATTAGGAAAAACTTTTTCACTAGGAGGGTGATGAAGCACTGAAATGGGTTACCTATGGAGGTGTGGGAATCTCCTTCCTTAGAGGTTTTCAAGGTCACGCTTCACAAAGCCCTGGCTGGGATGATTTCATTGCGGATTGGTCCTGCTTTGAGCAGGGGGTTGGACTAGAGGACCACCTGAGGTCCCATCCAACCCTGATATTCTATGATTCTATGACACAGGGGCTTGAGGATTTGGGGTGTTCAGAAAGGCTAGGGGGGGAAAATATGTTGGCTGACATATTTCAATGGTTGATCTAACAACCTCGGAGAGGGGTGAGGGGGGACTTCACCTTGTCTGTCTCTGTTCTCTCACTGGCACCTCCAGCCAGGACTGCCCTTGTGAACAAGTCTACATTCAATGTTCAGATTCCAGAGCATGCTCCCTAGCACACCGTCAGTTCACTATGTGGAAACAGCTGTCTTTGGTAATCAGCGTGAATTTGTTTTACTGTGAGGGTGTCCTGTTAGAAAGGGATGTTGACAGACCTTCCTCATAGCAGCGAGCTGAAACAGGGGGACGTGGACTCCTTTGCGAAATGAAATAGTTACCAGGCAAAAGGGAGAGGAACTCTTTTCTTAGCCCCATATCAGAAACTGACAGTTTGCTTCGGGCCTTGTTTGCACTTCCAATTTTTCATGTGGCAAGGTGCCGAGGGACTGTGCATCTTCGGTAGACAAGCGTGGCATTGAAGTTTCACTCTACGGCTTGTGGTTTCTCTCCTCCCTCACTGCCACATGCCCCAGGCACATTGCAAATCTGAGCCCAGCGCACTGCCCTCTGGTTCAGTCAGGAAGAGTTAAATCTCCAAAAGGTGCAAAAGAGCAATCACCTAAAACTGTAAAGCACTTCTTGACTTTCTGCAACAAAACCTGATCTCTTCCAAAGGAAACCCTCCTCCCCCGCAGCTTTCAGGCACCCTCCTCCCCCGCAGCTTTCAGGCATAGTTAAGAAGCACTGCGCTCGACCCATTTTTATTCTCTCTCAAGGCTTGTGACAAATAAAACAAAACAAAACAAGTGCCAGCAATTGGCATTTCGCTGCTTGGAGCTTCCCATGGCATATGCCAGAGAAGGAGCTTCTCACAGTTTAATTACTCTTTTGAAGCCAGTTGGTTGACTTGTTTGTTGAAATAATGCGGCATGAAGAGTGATTTTGAGAGTTAGCTAGCATGGCCTTTTGGGGGGAGAGAGGATTAAATACAAGCATTTTATTTCCAGCTTCTGTATCACAGTGATGCTAGAAAGAAATAGCCTCCTGTCTTTAACCTATTGACTTGGATCATCTTAGCAGAGGAGCTAACCAAGTTAATGTCATGGATTGAGCCACTGGCAAGCACAATGCAGTCCTAAGGGGAGGGGAATCAGAGAGGACAGTGACTAGCCGGGATCACAGGCAGAACTGGGTATAGAACCCAGGTCTCCTGAGTGCCAGAATCATAAGACTGGCCATACTGGGATAGACCAATGACCCATTTAGCCCAGTATCCTGTCTTCAAACAGTGACCAGTGCCAGATGCTTCAGAGGGAATGAACTGAATAGGGCAATTTATCAAGTGATCCATCGCCTGTTGTCCAGTCCCAGCTTCTGGCAGTCAGAGGTTTAGGGACACCCAGAGCATGGGGATGCCTCCCTGACCATCTTGGTCAGTAGCCACTGATGGACCTATCCTCTGTGAACTTCCCTCATTCTTTTTTGAACCCAGTATATTTTCTGGCCTTCACAACTGGCAACGAGTTCCACAGGTTGACTGTGAGTTGTGCAAAGACGACTTCCTTATGTTTTAAACCTGCTGCCTGTTAATTTCATCACGTGACCCTGAGTTCTTGTGTTATGTGAAGGGGTAAATAACATTCAGCTATTCAATTTCTCCACAACATTCATGGTTTTATAGACCTCTGTCATATTCCCTCTCAGTCATCTCTCTTCTAACATGGCCAGGCCCAGACTTTTTACTCTCTCCTCACATGGACGCTGTTCCATGCCCACCTTATTTTTGTTGCCCTTCTCTGTACTTTTGTCCCAGTTCTAGAATATCTGTTCTGAGATGGGGTGACAGAACTGCATGCAATATTCAAAGTGTGGGTGTACCATGGATTTATATAATAGCATTATGATATTTTGTCTTATTAGCTAGCCCTTCCCTAATGGTTCCTGAAATTCTGTTCGCTTTTTTTGACTGCTGCTGCACATTGAGCAGATGCTTTCAGAGAACTATCCACAATGACTCTGAGAGCTCTATCTTGGGAACACAAAATGATGGAGTCTAAATTAGCTAGCTATACTTTGGATTACGTTTTCCAATGTGCGTTACTTTGCATTTATCAACATGAAATTTCATCTGCCATTTTCTTGCCCATAACTCTTCACAGTCTGGTTTGGACTTAACCATCTTGAGTAATTTTGGATTGTCTGAAAAACTTTGCCACTTCACTGTTTACCCCTTTTTCCAGATCATTGATGAATATGTTGAACAGCACTGGTCCCAGTATCGATCCTAGGGGGATCCCCCTATTTACTTCTCTCAGCTGTGAAAACTGACCATTTATTCCTACTCTGTTTCCTGTCTTTTAACTAGTTACTGAGCCATGAAAGGATCTTCCCTCTTGTCTCATGACTGCTTACTTTGCTTAAGAGCCTTTGGTGTGGGACCTGTCAAAGGCTTTCTAAAAGTTCAAGTACATTGTATCCACTGGATCACCCTTGTCCGCATGTCTGTTGATCCCCTTCAAAGAATTCTAATAGATGGGAAATCATGTCTTGCCATTTACAAACACCATGTTGAAGCATCCCTAACATAACGTACTTGTCTCTGTGTCTGCTAATTCTGTTCTTTACTATAGTTTCAATCAATTTGCCTGGTACTGAAGTTAGGCTTACTGGCCTGTAACTGCCAGGATCGCCTCTGGAGCCTTTTTAAAAAATTGCTATCCTCTAGTCATCTGGTACAGAGGCTCATTTAAGCAATAGGTTATACACCACAGTTAGTGGTTCTGCAATTTCATGCATTCCTTCAGAACACTTGTGTGAATATGATCTGGCCCTGGTGACTTATCACTGTTTAATTTATCAATTTGTTCCAAAACCTCCTCTAATCCAGCACCCTATTGAGAAAAATCCACCCCAAAGAACCTCTCTATAGACATCTGAGAGCCCTTCACATACATTAAAAAAACTAAAACATAATAAAGAAGAGTAACACAACTCATCAAAACAGCAACCACCCTTCTCCTTCCTCACCCCCAACCACATCTCATGCGAATCAGCAGGCAGCGGACCCAGTACGGATTAGAATTCTCACTCCAAACGCCTTCAATGCACACTTTAAAAGACAGGCTTCTTGCATGCCTAGAAGTGCAACAGGTTCAGGCCATTTCATATCAGGAGGTGGGAGAAGGAGAACATTCCAAAGGAAAGGGGAACTCCTGGAGATCACTTGGCTGGTGGCCCCTTTCTTTTATACCATAGAGGGAGGGTGGGATGCATGTAATTAGAGTGTCCGCCCCCCTATCTCAGCTGTGGCAGACACTGGAGTCCTGGTGTCATGTGCAGTGGGATTGCATTATGACTTTGTTCACACGTGCTGCTCCAGCTTCCTCTGGTTTTGATGGATGCCATACTAAGGACCGAACTGGGGAACTCCAGAGCTAAAAGCATGAACTGTTACAGCTTGAGCTAATGAGCCAACACTCTCCAGGTGGAGCTGTAACAAGAGTTATCTCCTCTGTGGATCAGGCACGGAGGGCGGCCTGTAGCACACATTCATGAATGGGTCGCACTCGATCATCACTGAAGTCTAGGATGTCCCTGCCTGACAACAGGACAAACAGGGGACGCGTGCCTTGAAGTATCTTTGCTTTTGAAGTGGACATCAAAAAGCTTCGAGAGTGGAAAAATGCCTGCTGAAAGACACTTCCAAACTTTAATCTCACTTGAGATACCAGGAACTCCAAGCACAGTCCCAGATGTGGGAGAAGGGATGTGTTCGGAGCTTTGGGGCATTATCCTCGCTCTAGAACGGGCCGGAAAAAAATTCTATCACTGTGCCGGCCTGCTAGTTTCCCAGCAGCTTTACTGCTCGCCGTGATAGCTGCTTATGGAAACGCTGGGTTGTCGTTCGTGTGGAAGGCTATATATGCTGTAGGATTTAGAAAATGATTCCTGAGTTGTTAAAAATAGGTTGCTATTTATGGCACAGAAGTTTGACAAAATTGCGGCTTTTGCAATTCTTAGCAGTAAACATCCAAACCGGCAGGCAGGCACCATCAACCGGTGTCGGTCTCTCTCTGATTGTTTGTCTGATATTACAGACCTATAATTACACTTACTCACGTACGGTGAACGAGATTTGTTACACATATTTCTGTGCCCGTTGTGCCTTCGGAATACGATTGTTGTGCATAGGACTCTTATCCCCTAGTAGCTGTAACTCAGCTTGTAATGTCTCACCTCACTTATGTGGATTAAGAGCCAGGGTTCTATCCCCGATGCCATAGGCGTGTTGATGATGAGGTCATTTATCATCTATAGCACACGGATTTGACATCCTATGCATTTAGGTGTAAAAATCAAGCAAGCAAGGCAACTCTGTGCACAAATAGTATGTAACAGTATGTGCAAATACACCTTTTTAAAAAAAAAAAATTCCACCTAAATACCTGTGTGCAGTAGGGTTGCTAGGTGTGCAGTTTTTTGGGGAATGCCTGATCGAAAAAGGACCCTGGCGGCTCCAGTCAGTACCGCTGACCGGGTTGTTAAAAGTCCAAATCAGCAGCACAGTAGGGCTCCCGGCCACTGGGAGCTGCGGGGGCAGTTCCTGCGGATGGGGTAGCACGTGGAGCTGCCTGGCTGCAGCTCTGTGTAGGAGCCGGAGGAGGGACATACTGCTGCTCCTGGGAGCTGCTTGTGGTAAGCGCCACCAGGAGCCTGCACCCTGATCCCCTCTCCTCCTCCCCCCCATGCCTCAACCCTGATCCCATCCGAACACCTTGATTCCAGCCTGGAGCACCCTCACCCCCTAAGCCAGCCCGGTGAAAATGAGCGAGTGAGGGAGGGTGGGGAGAGCGAGCGAGAGAGGGAGGGAGGGAGAGGGGGCGGAGCCTCAGACGAGGGGCGGGGTGGGGCGGACAACGGTGTTCCGTTTTGTGCGAGTAGACAGTTGGCAACTCTAATGTGCAGGCACCATTGAATCTTCTACAAGCACTGCTGAGGTGCGGATATGGGGAAATCTCTCTAACTTGCAAACACTACATGCCCACTTTGTGCAACACATCCAGCACCACGGGGCCTTAAACCTAGGCAGGGGAAGTCTCTGTTGCAGGTGAGCTGGTCCTTCACCAACCACCCCTTTTCAACCCGAGGCATTGGGGGAAGGAGCAGGTATGCTGGGGCGAGGCATGGCGAACCAGAGCTCTGCTATGTCCCATCTAGCTCTGGCGTAAGGTCCCTGAGGGACGTTACCTGAGCAGTAGGGCTGCACCTACCTTGCACTGGGGTCAGGTGGTCTCAAATCAGGCCACTGCAGCAGGATTCCTGATGCACCTACCATGAGTCCATTATATTAGAGAGAGAGAGAAATGCTACATTTATGCTACATTCCCCACTAGTTTCGGGGTAGACTGTCATGTCTTTGCCCTTTACACAATATTAAGAATATGTGGAAACCACATGGACAGCTGGTGGCCAAATAACCATGTTTACTAACCACATACGCGGCCGGACTACATGTATCCACATCTGCTCTGTTAGGTTCTGGGGGCTTCTTCAGTAGAGGACGGGGAGTCCCACTAGAGGGCTCCCAAGCCATTTAAAGGGACACCATCCAATGCCTATACATTACATAATGGTTCTTCTAGTTAGGTTTATAACCACACGCAAATACGCAGTCAGTACAGCACTCCAGCATGTACATGGCTCCTCAGACACTTCTGCACCCAGCTGGCAGGAAGACTCGACATCTCCTTTCAAAGCCCAAGGTACTGCTGGTAAAACCTTAAATTATTGCAAGAGCTAGAAAAGTGACAGACCCTTCCATTTGGAGCTCTTTAGTGCTTTAGCCGGGCTTTCAGGTTCCCTAGCACCAGTTTCTAAACCCCTCTGGGGACAGCAATCACTTTAAAGCAACCCCCTTCTCTCCTCACCCCGAGACAGGGAAGAGCTCTGCAGCTGGCTCAAGCTATTCTTTGGGGGCAAAGAGGGGAAAGACTGACGGAAAGAGCAGTTTGGGGGAAACTGACTTTACAAAACTGAGCAGCCTGCTGCTGAATGGGGGGGGACAGCTCTGTGCTGAAGGCGTTTCTCTTGTTGTTCGTACACCAGACAGAGGTAATGCTTGGAAGATGGCACCAGAAAGAGGTTTGACACTGGATACGTCTAAACAGCAAGAGAAAGTGTGATTGTAGCATGGGTAGGCAAACCAGAGCAACCTTTAATCCAGTTTGCACAGGTAACAATAGTAGCCTAGATACAGAGGCACAGGCTAGCTACCCGAGGACAAGCTGGCTGAGGAGCCCAGCTGCTGGCCCACATGTACTCCAGTTGCTAGCCTGTGGTGAAGCCCATGCCACCACGTCTACACCACTATGGTTACCCAAGCTAGCTACTGTCAAATCATCAGGCCGTCTGAGAGGAGCAAACCTTCACCCCAACAGGCAACATCTGAACTGGGTATATAACCAGGGCGAGACCTGGTTAGTTTAGACACAGATGCTGCGTAAATTAGGCCAGATGAGAAAGGAGAGGCTTATCTGCAATTTAACATAGTAATAAAAAAATGCCCTGGCAAAACTACTGTTCCACCTGAGCGATTAAAGCTCTCTGAATGACATCTGAAGAAAGTTTTGGTATTTGACGTCTCTGGAGCCTGTGTGAGGATTTGCAGCTGCCAGTCGAGATCTGGCTGCTCACAGCTGGAGGTCTGATTAATTCCATTGTTTATCTGGAAAGTTTTCAGGCTCTTCAAAAAAAAGTTATTTGTAAAGTCCTTTCGAAAATGGGTTGGCAAGTTCACACGCACACAGACGCAGCAGCCACCTAACTACCTCCCCTCTGCCAAGCTCGAACTCCTCAATTAACAGCAGCAAACATTTATTTATAGGATCCCTCGCACCCACAGACCTCTAGGTTCCTCGCATGAGTGTGAATAAAATGAGCAAAATGACCGCAGCACAGCCCAGGAGTTTTCAGAAAGAGGTTGCAAAAACCTCTGAGTAACCCATTCCCGGTATACTGCGAAGAGGGATGCTGTTGAGTCAAGGCAAGCGTATAGATTGATGGACATGGTACCACTGCTCCTAGAAGTTCTGGCCGTACCATCCTTGACTAACTTCTCAGAACATGGAAGCCTGGGGTGCGCTGCTTGTCTGCAGACACGTTAGGTATTTCTGAGACACCCTGCTGTGCTATGCTTCCTGGAAGGTGAGCCCTCTCTTGGAGGTCTGTTTTCTGAGACTTTCTTGAATCAGTGCCTGTTGTGACCGTCATCCAGAGAAGAGACTAGATTTGGTTGTGAGGAATATAAAGGGGATTCTTTATTGAAGCTGTTGGACACAGACCGACCTTGTGGTTCTCACGGCTTCTCCAGCTCCCAGACTAACCCAACCTGTGCTGCCTTGTGTCACCACACAGGGTGTTCCTAAATTCTGACCTGGACTATACAGTCCAGAAAGGACTGCTCCCAACATGACAGTACAGGAACGTTTAAGGACAAGCAAGGCCAGGAATTAGGAGATCAAAATTATATTATTTTTTAAAAATTGTTTTGCATTCTTTTCCCAAACAACTATTCTCTTTTAATCCCAAAAACATTTACTTTCTAAAAGCAGCATCATGAATGATGGACTATCTGACCTTATGATTTGTTATTAATGCAGATGGTATTTCTGGAGTTATTGACTTCTGAGAGGCATTTGCACGTCTAGACACTGGTTGAATCACACAGCAATAACACCCTGGCATTATTCCACAATAAATCAGGCCTTTGACTATTATTAAGAATATTACTAAGACTTTCATTAACCTTATCTGCATGTTCCAGGATACTCCTGTTTGCAGCTGCCAAAACTTAGACTCCTCTATGTAACTTAATCTAGGCTTTAAATCGATTAATCCTCCCATAGGTGCGGGATGTCAGCAGCGCCAGATGGATGAGAGAACAGTCGCTTTGATCTACCAGGCTGCGGTGCCCTCTGTAGACAAAGGAAATGATTCTGCAAGTGAGCAGCATGCCCTTAACTTTCATTGACCCGTTGCGTCCTGCAGGAGACCCCAGTTAAACATTCATGAAGGCGAGGCGTTATCCCGCTCCTGTGAAGTTACAGGCGCTCATTTTTATTCTCCTGTGGGTCTTACAGACAAAGCATTAGCTGCATGACGTTCAGCCCCTAGGACATCCAAACCAGACCATAGCACAGTGGGGTCTGGGAAAGGTTTCGCCCACTCTGCCTTTGAATGCAGACCTCCACATGCGCCTCTCCTCCTCTTGGTCCCACAACACACGTGGGCTTAGCAAATATGAAGAAAGCTTCAGTCGTGCAATATGCCCAGGATCAAGGTGATATCGTCGTGTATGGGAAGAAAATGGCTATAGGACAATCTATCCAACGTTGTGTTGCCCTTGAGGCTACCATTCCTGATGCCATCATACCCTCTGCAGTGGGTGCTAATTGCAGTCTGGGACAATAGGGCAGAACGAGGTACACTTGTAACGATCAAACTACTTGAGTGCGGGTGGTCACTAACCTATCACTCACTCTGTGGCACGGGTGTTTTGGAAGGACACTGAAAGGAGCAGAACAAGAACTGGTTTGGAACAGGAGCCCCTACGCTGATAGGACATCGGCGTGGCTGATAGGACCTTACACGTTAACAGAGAGTGGTGTTTTCTTGCCCCCTCTACAGTAAGTACAACACTGGGACTCCTGAATATCTGATGTTACTGGGGAATTTGTTTATGCTTCTGCAGAGTCCTGAGGATGCTGCAAGGATTGCGGGAACAGGTGTGTGCAGGTGAGCTTTTTACACACTGGGCCACTCCTTCAGTTTACATAAATCGAGTGAGCTCCTTTTTACGTCAATAGAGCTATACTCATTTAAACCCCAAGAAGGATCTAGCCAAAGTGTTGTGAAATAGCAGCAATGGCTTGTTTAGGGGCAGATCCTCCTCTTTCTTCATGTCTCCTACCCCCCATCATTCCACCATTTACCAGACATGGTCCCCCAGCCGATGGCCAGAAAGCCTGACAGGTAGCAGCCAGGTGTGATAAATGCAGTGCAGTCTCTCAGTCCCTTTCCTGCCTATACTGGGAAATTAAACTAGCCAAAACAGGGTGTTAACTATGTAGGAGTGTGAGGGGTTAGCAGAGGACAGGGCTTCAGGGTCTGTCAAGATCGGTGTTTTTCTTATCGATATTTTTTGCTCTCAGATTATGCCCTGTAACTAGCAATCCTCAACCAGGACTTAGCTTGTCACAATTAGAGCTCCCTGTATGTTGGCTGGGTCTTTCATTCTTTTTACCTTTCTTTGAATTCTAGAAAAACTTTCGCCAAGCTGCTTCCTCCAGACATCATACAGACGTCGATGGCCCTCAGGAAATTGAAGTGCACTTTAATTAGGTCCTAAAACAACAAAAAAATCAATACATTTAAAAATCTGAAACTCACTCTAGGCGCTAACATGTAAAGTGTTTAGTTAATGAACATTCATTTCTTTAAGTAACCTTGTAGTCATTTTTTGGATATGTCTAAACAGACTGCTGCAGCTCTCCCACCGAGGTAGGTAATCTACCTCCCCGAGAGGCAGTAGCTAGGTAAACAGAAGAATTCTTCCATCAACCTAGTGCTGGCTGCATCAGGGGTCATAGCTACGTCTGTCAGGGGTGTGGATTTTTCAATCTCCTGAGAGACGCAAGTTCCCAGGGTAGACCAGCTCTTTGCCTATTAACTGTTTTAATGCAAGCGACTCCAGTGAGATATAGCCCTAAATCACAATAAATATGAGGGTGTAATTAAGTTAGAAGGTTATACAATGATAAATGCATAGCGGGGTTCTGTGCATATTAAACTCCCTTTACTGGGTCTAGTGGGAGCAGTCTAGCAGCATACAATAACCTGCCCTAATCCCATAAAGCCCACACAACGCAGCCTTGTGAAAATGGACCAAGAAGGTGGAGCAATGCCTGCATTTAATCTGAATCACTGACATGATGTGCCTATGCTGATAATGGAACAAAGGCGTCTGGCCGCCTTTGGTTAAGAAAACTCAACTGCTTCATTGCAGCAACCTGTGCGGCTGCCCTCACCACATGCCAGACTGAAGCAAGAGCTAAGCCCCCTACACTACTGCAGAGTAAACAAGCCAGGAAGGTGCACCACGAATACACCCTGATAAGCCCTGAAGTCTCCATTAACGAGGCTCACGCTGTTCTCTCAGTCCTGCCAGCTGTCTTTGGCGGTGCTACGATGGGAGAAGAGCCATTCATCATCTTGCCATCCCAGATGGCACTTAGGTGATAACATGGTGGCCACCTGGGACAGGAGGAGGATCTGGCCATATGTGGAGACCGAGGCAGAATAATAGGTCAGATAACTTATTGCCTCTCCTTGGACTGTCTGGGCAAGGGGTAGGAGAGCAGCCAGAGACTGATATTGGTAGGTTAAACACCAAAAAATCAGAAACCGATCATAAATCAGATCTAGAAAGCAGGCTGAACATAGAATTCACTGTGACTTCAGTGGGATCCCTGCATGAAGGGGGAAACTCACCCTCTGAAGAGGGCTAGCAAGAGGACTAGGCAGGACCTAGCCTGGCTTAAGTAGGACTTAAATACCATGTAGGCCTTATGCTACCTTTCTGCCCGGGGTGAATCTTCATCCAATAAGCATCTAACAGAACTTGGCCCTGTAACAGCCTCACTGTACACAGAGGAAAGCTTCAAATGCTGGATTATGGCATCAAGGCAGGATCAAACTGGAGGAGAATCTAGGCTGTTTGTGCACATGCATAACAACTTATATAGTATTTATATAGCACTCTTCACCCATAGAGCTCAAAGCACTTTACACAAGCAGAAGGTACCATTATCTCCAAGTCACAGACAGAGACTGAGCTAATGAGGTGAAGTGACCTGCCCGAGTTCTCCAAGCAGGCCAGTTGCAGAGCTGGGTATAAAACCCGTCTCTCACGTCCCTGTCGAGTGTGATACATACTAAGTCACAGTGCATTTTCCTGTGAGTATGTCTGTAATTCTTTAAACCAGATATATCGGAAATACACACACACACTAAAAACACAGGCAAAATAATTTCCTTGTTGTAAAACCGTCTCCTTGTCTTTATACAATACCTAAATTCCACTTGAGTGTTAAAGGGCCCAGTCATAGCTCCGTGGCCATAACAACTGAACCCACACAGACTAAAGCAATGCATTTTACATGAAATCTGAGTGCTGTTTCTTAAACAGGATGAGGCATAAGCTGCATCTGAGAGGAGCAAAGATTTAAGCAGTGATGTTTAGACTCTGTTACCTCCAAATTGATAAAAATAGATTCCATCTCTTGTGGAGTCAGTACCAGCTTTAATGGATTCATATAGTTCTGTAAGAGGTAAATGGAAAACTTATTGAAATAAATGAGCAAATGCAATAAGATTCTTTCTTTTTTAAGCTAAAATTGTTGCAGTGGTTGAATTTTCCGGAGAGGAACCTGGGTGAATTTTCACACTTGCCAAGAGATAAGACTGACAAGACATTTACCATGCAACCTGCCTCACTGTGCTTATGCTCAGCCACGTCTCTGCAGGGTTAGGGTTGGACCGTCTGAGACTGGGATGCCACAAATGATTTGTGAGGTGGTCAGGTTGTCAAGTACATGAACAAGATTTCACTTGAACTAAAAGCCGAGCTGCAAGCTAAGTGAAAAGCTTAAGGCATTTACCACCCACTCGCGGAGGAAGCTCTGAGCCATACTACAGTTAATTTAAATTAACTGCACACTCTCGCTGTGTGGACTCAGTCAGTGTTTCTCAAACTGGGGGTCCTGACGCAAACAGGGGGTTGCAAGTCTATTGTAGGGGGGTTGTGGTATTGCTACCCTTATTTCTGTGCTGCCTTCAGAGCTGGGCAGCTGGAGAGCGCTGGCTAGGCACCAAGCTCTGAAGGCAGCATCACCACCAGCACTGGCATGGAAATAAGGCTGGCACGATATGGGGGATAGTCACTTGGATGGGGGGGGAGGGGGAGGAGGAGGGTGTCTTCACAGCCTGAAATATTTTCCAAAGAGGTCCCAGCAAAAAAAGTTTGAGAATCCCTGGATTAAGTTATACCTCTTAAGAGGGAGAGGGAGAAGGAACACTACCCAAGTGAGCTGTGAAAGGATTAATGCCTGCGGAGACACTCGGGAGATGGGAAAGACACCCTGGCTTTACCTTTAGAAGTTACTCCCTGAGCATTTCTCCCCATTAACAGGTTTCAGAGAGGTAGCCGTGTTAGTCTGTATCAGCAAAAAATAACGAGGCGTCCTTGTGGCACCTTAGAGATTAACAAATTTATTTGGGGATAAGCTTTTGTTGGCTATAACCCACTTCATGTTCTGTGCATTTATACCTCCCTACTGTATTTTCCATTCCACGCATCTGATGAAGTGGGTTTTAGCCCACGAAACCTTATGCCCAAATAAACTTGTTAGTCTCTAAGGTGCCACAAGGACTCCTCCCCATTAAGAAGAGCCATATTCAGGAAGGTATGCGGGGGAGGGATAGCTCGGTGGTTTGACCATTGGCCTGCTAAACCCAGGTTGTGAGTTCAATCCTTGAGGGGGCCATTTAGGGATCTGGGGCAAAAATTCGGGATTGGTCCTGCTCTGAGCAGGGGGTTGGACTAGATGACCTCTTCAGGTCCCCTCCAACCCTGATATTCTATGATTCTATAATATGGCCCTATATGTATTCAAAAGATATGTACATATCTAGCGATCTCTGTAGACAGAGATATCTATCAAACTCTCTAGATACAGATCTAGATACACCTACAAAAACACATTTCATGATTGTTAATATGTATGCAAATTAAAGTGTTAAAACTGCCAGCTGCCCTGCACTTTATCAGTTTTCTGCTCGTTGGGATGATTACTGTTAGTTTTTGCACCCTGTCCCATTTAAAACATTAGCCACTCAGAGGGGGGAAAAGCATGATCATGATCATGATCCTGAGCATCATACAGTACATAGTATGCCTGTATCCAATGTGAGTGGATGGGTGGAGGTTCTTTTTCTTGCTATTGTTGACTTGCTAGTTTTTCACAAAGTAATCATCAGTTGCAATGGTGAATAGCATCAGTTTTAGCTGTTTGATGAGTAGAAAAACTCCCAGTCATCTTGAATTTTTGCCTTTGAAGAATGCAGGTGACATGACTACATTGGAGATGCTTTTCTGAACCAATGGGCATTAATGGGAAAGTCTGCCCTGACCATAGCTACAGAACATACAGACGCAATATAGTTTATTACAGGACCTTAGCCCCTCCACAGCAAAAAATCTACTCTTATAGCTCTCCTGGTTCATAACCAAGGGAATAATTTACCTCTTCCTCTGGGCTGAAACACAAGGTTAATAGTTGTTTTCAAAGAACAAGCAGGATGTACATCACTAATATGAACGTCAAAGCCTTTCTTTTTAAAAGCCTGGAATCTTGTTTAATTGTGCGGCTCTCTTTCAGAGCTTCTTTGCAGGAAAGGCAAACATTTTTAAAGGGAAAGGAAAAGAAGTAGAAATGATAGCTGGACTTCTTTTTCTTCTTCTTTTTTTTTTTTTAATTCTTCTCATCTGTAATCACTGAAGGGGAAAATAATATCCAGCCTCCAGTCGGCTGCATTGCATCTTTCTGTTGCTGAAGTGTTCGTTCTTTTAAGAGAAAGAGAGGATGCACCCAGAATTTATCAAAACCAATTAAAGCCCGTGAGTGCATGCAGTGAAATGTTACTTTTAATCCAATTAGTTTCAATGGCAAGTCAGCACGGCTTCAGCACTTTCAAGAACTGCCTGGAATAAATAGGTTCTTTCAAATTATTCAATGGCGATCAAAGAGTGATAAGAAATCTACAAAAGCAAGTCTTATCTAGAGATTGTGCCTCGGCCACATAAAGAATTGAGTGTGTCTTACTGCTGAGGTTGGAATGGGGGGTGGGGTGAATACCCTTTTGAAATAACAAGGTGGTTTTTAAGTATACTTTAAATATGCAGTGATCAGATAAAATAGGCTCTTTTTTTCTGCACGTTATGGTACTCAGCCTGGGCTTACGTTTGAATGCCTCTGTCCTGCCTTCTATCACAAACACCCAGTACTTTTTTCATGGTCTGTGTGTATAAAAACATCTTCTGTATTTTCCACAGTATGCATCCGATGAAGTGAGCTGTAGCTCACGAAAGCTTATGCTCAAATAAATTGGTTAGTCCCTAAGGTGCCACAAGTACTCCTTTTCTTTTTGCGAATACAGACTAACACCGCTGTTACTCCGGAACCCAGTACTATGGAGCTCTAGAAGCAAGAACTAATCCAGCAAGAGTAATGCAAGATCAAATGCAACCAGAAGCTGTTGACATGAAACGCAGTGATAGAAAAAAAGGCCAGCTCTCACCTTTTCTATGTCTTCAAGTGTCTTGTAATATTTGGCCTCGGTTTCCTGAATTTCTAGCAAACAGCAATTTCTTTTGTCATCTTCTGTCATTCCCATTTTCTAGAGAAATAAACAACACATGATTGAGTGTCCTTAGAGTGTTTCAACCTGCTTGCTTATAGTGGCTCTTTAATGTGTCATTCAGTGACAGCAAACTCCCAACTAACACAAGCTCAGGAAGCCAGAAACCAAATTTTCAATCATTTATGTGAAAGAAATCCATTTCTGTCTGCAAAACGTTGGGTGAAATCCTGGCTCTGCTGAAGTTAACGGCAAAACTCCCATTGGATTTAATGTCACCCTTTGCATTTACTATACAATTTACATAAAGGACGAAAACCAAAAAGATGTCAGTCAAAAGAAAAATTCTCTCTCTCTTTTTTTTTAAAAAAGTTGTTTGCTTGTGTGGAGCTCATAAGTGCCTAAATGGGACTTAGGTGGTACACTTGTATGGGTCACCAGTGTTACCAACCCCCGTGATTTTATCCCGACTCTCATATTTGGTGCTTTACTTAAAGCCACCAGCTCCTGATTATCTGAGAATCTCAGCTTTCCTTTTTGCTAGAAAAGTAAGATTCTAGCTCTCATGGTTGCATAGAAAAGCTAGAAAATGTGATGCCCTAAGTGCTCAAAAAGCAGAAGGCAAATATGAAATAACCCCAAATGTATTTTTTTTTAAACTCATGATTTTTAGCGCAATCTCATAATTTGTGGATGGGGCCCTGGGTCATGATTTTTGAATGTTTGGGGTTAAGCAGTACTGAGTCTGCAATAGGGGAGAATTACCACTCTTTGTACAACCCATATGAAAGAGTGTAAGACAGTATATTGGCCAGACAGAAACCAAACTCTTTTGGTCACTGTCTCCTACTTACCTGCATGTATCTAATCTGAAGCATGCAGAAATATAAGCAAAACCAATTAACATTATACATTTGGCATTACAAATTGCCTTTTTTTTTCTTCTTCTTTTAAATGTTCATCAATTTTTCCTCAACATTTAGACGAAAGTACAGGCCGCTACCATAAAAATAAAGAACTTTATGCTTTTGCTAAAGAGGAGGAAGGGAAGTCAGGAGCTAAGAAAACATTGAGGACCAGATCTTCAGCATGCGCGTATCCGTGTAGCTTCACCGGAGTCAGTTACTGACCCTCAGTGTCTACATGAAGTTTAAAAATACTTAAAAGGGCATAATTATGAATTCATAGACCATAAGGAACCATTAGATCATTTAGTCTGACCTCCCATATAACACAGACCAGGCCAGAGAATATCATCCAGTTACCTCCATATTGAGCGCAATAACTTATGTCCGGCTACAGCACCTCTTCCAGAAATGCACCCAGTATTGATGTGAAGACTTCGAAAGATGGAGAATCCATCACTCTCTTTGGTAGTTTGCTCCCATGATTACTCACCTTCACTGTCCCAAAGGTGTGCCTTATTTCCAAACGTGTGCCAAGAATTCATCTGGTTTTAACTTCCAGCCATCGGTTCTTAGCACGACTTTCTCCACTAGATTAAAGAGCCCTTTGAGTAATCAGTATTTTCCTCCCCATTATCAAATCATGTTGTGATCTTCTGTTGGATAAACCAGACAGACTGACCTCCTTGGGTATCTCTACACTGCGTCTGGGAGCAAGCTTCCCAGCCACTTGTGTTAATGGGGCTTGTGCTCGCGCTCTAAAACTGGTTGTGTAGACGTTGTGGCCCGGGCTCTTGAACCTGGCGGGGCAGGCGCTGGAGGGTTGGGCTTGACAGCCCAAGCCACAGTGCCCAAGCAACATCTACACAGCTATTTTGAGTGTGCTAGTGGGACCCTTGCTAACACAAGTATGCGGACAAGGGCTTTCGCTCTCAGGGGCAGTGTAGACACACCCGCTAAGTCTCTCACTACAGGGCACTTTGCATATGGCTTAAGGAGCTTACTGTTTGAATTCTCCTTGAGAACAAACGAGTCTATTTTTTAAGGGGCCTCCGGGAAGGTGGCGGTTGCTTGAAAGGTCTTTTTTAGGGTGGCTGGGATATTATTTCCCCTTCCTGCAAACAGGGCTTTGGAGCGGAGCCCAGAGCTGGAGCCCGGAGCAGTGGAGCTGCAGGTTTTTGCCTGGAGCTGGAGCGGAGCCGGAGCACAGCTCCAAAGCCCTGCCTGCAAGATCCCGTTGGTTGCCGCCCTACATGGTGGAGGCTGCTCAGCGTCCACAACTGAGACCAGGTGTTCAAAAAAGCCCCACCCCCAACGTGCTGAGCGCTTCAGAAAACCCAGCTCCAGCTGGGAGTACTGAACCCGGCCAAAAGTTCCAGCCTCAATGTGACCGGGGACAAACCAGGGTTTGCACTGTCTCATCTAATGGCACGTCTGTCGCCAGTCCCCATTAGTTCAATGGGCTGAATGCCTTTAGGTTACGTCTACACTGTGAGCTAAGGGGGTGACTCCCAGCTTGGGCAGACACACTCGCGCTAGCTCCCGTCTGAGCCAGCGCACTCATAGCAGTAGTGAAGCCGTGGTAGCACGGGCTGCTACAGCTGCAAACTCCATCTTGCCCCGGGACTCAGCCTACGCGAGGCTGCGCCTTCTGCTGAACTGCGGCAATCGACACAAAACCTGCACCTGGCATCATCACACTGTTCTCAAAACGATGGTGACAGCCCAAGATCTCAACTTGTGTCATGACAGAGAGGTGCATCAAAGCCTCATGACTCAGGCGGGAGGAAACCAGCGTGCAGCTGTCAGAGCCAGCATGGAGCTGAACCTTTAAAACATCAGTCTGATTCTAAGCATCCCAATAACCGCCTTCCTTGAAGTCCTTGGAAAGCTATAAAAATAAATCCCACACTTGTTACATCCATTTAAAACCAAATTAAACCTCTGATGGGAGCAGAATCCTGCTTTGGAATGACAGCTTCCATGGATGTATATTTTTGGTTGGTGTCTTTTAACTTGCATTTTTTTATTGACATCTTCATATTTTACCAGCATGCATTAACTTGAAAGCATTCAGCAGTTACTTCTAAGATATTGAGGGAAGGGAAATGGTTTATTGGATTTTTAAATCAGAGGCTAAAGCTTTTATTAATCAGCCATTAATAACAATATTCGGGACAGCATAACAAAATCTGAGGTTATAAATATGAAATATGCAAAATGGGCTATCACAACCACTGTGAACTAATCCCAGGATTTTACAAGAAGCACGTCGTGCGTGGATTGCTTCCAGAAATCTGGGAGGAATCTCAAGTGGGGAGGTTTTCCTTCATTTTAACCTTGCTTGCACTAGGGAATTCTACCCCAAAAATCCCACTAAAAGCATCAGTAGAAGTCCTAGTGCAAATAAAGCACCTGCGGGTGGATGTCTTAGGTTGCATGTACACTTTGAGCTGGGGGTCTGATTCTCAGCTTGTGTAAAAAGAAAAGGAGGACTTGTGGCACCTTAGAGACTCACCAATTTATTTGAGCATAAGCTTTCGTGAGCTACAGCTCACTTCATCGGATGCATTCAGTGGAGCTGTAGCTCACGAAAGCTCATGCTCAAATAAATTGGTTAGTCTCTAAGGTGCCACAAGTACTCCTTTTCTTTTTGCGAATACAGACTAACACGGCTGCTACTCTGAAACCTGTCAGCTTGTGTAGACACTCATGCTAGCTCTCATCTGAGCTAGTACACTAAAAATAGGTCTTCAGAGACTCTGATCCCCATTAAACTAGCAGACTCTCCATCGAAGTCAGTGGAGTTACACCAAGTGTAGAACTGAGGAGAGATCAGAGCACACGTTCCTGGCAGCTCAGTGACAGAGTTTGCATCCTGGGCTCACTCAGACTCTGCGAAGCAAAGTTCCTGCCAATCCACACCTCCAATTGCCAGCTGCAGCAATCTGTGATTTACGATTACAGGTCTTGCTCAGGGAATTTAATTGACCAGTGAACTTGTCCATTTATCCTGCTTTCTCCCAGAGTTATGAATCTTGGCAGCTGTAGTGTGCAGCCAGAAGACAGTAATTAGAATCTACATGGATCCCGGGGGTGGAAGAATTTCACATGAATCTCAAGAAGTTTGGATGTTCATGCTCCACTGATGAGTTGTCTTGAAATTTTGCATCAGCAGAAACAACAAATGTAGTGCATCCCAACAGTTAGCTGGGAAAAGAGCCTCCTTGGCTTTTTTCCTTTTCCATGATACTAGTTATTTGGTAGCATGCTCTGGGAGAACATTTTACATATGCATCCAGTGTAATATACTGCTGTGTTCCTAGACAACACACAGCTTCATTCACAGAGTAATTGATCTAAGGGAGAAATTCTCTGCCATGCAGAGTAATGTAGGCAGCACTTAAATCCTCAAAATAGGACATAAGTGGTTTGTCGGCGTTGTCCCGACCCCTCTGCATAGGGAAGAATTTCATTCCCAAAAGATTCCAGACAAAGCTTGGTATCACAGAAGCAGTAGTGACTGATCCAAGGCCCACTGAAATCAACATGAGCCTTTCCATTGGTGTCCATGGGCCCTTAGAGCGTAGAGCCCTGTTATAATTCCCAACCTCGTGTAGCTTTTGGCTGAGACTTTCAAAGCTGACTAATGGATTTGGATGCTCAAATACCCATTAAAATTAATTCAGGGAGTCAGGCAGCCAACCCTCTTAGGCAGCTTTGTAAATCTCAGCTTTAGGATATAGCAGAGCAGGTAGATTTTAAGTGGTACAGTAAAAATACCCAAGAGAAAAACTGCATCTTCATTGCAAATATCTGCCAACTCTCGCCTGGATCTAAAAATACTTGCAGTGTAACACACACAACAGGCTAATTGTGCAGGTATGAGTCACATCTCTCACCTTAGAAAGGGATGAAGTGACACATGCTGCTTTGGCTCAGCAGTGAGTTACTATTTTTGCACTTCCTTTACAATGGGGATTTCTTAGAACTTCTTTCCTCCCATCCTTTAGATGACAGCACCATGGAAAGCCTTTGAGAAACCCTACAGGATTAGCTCTATCACTCTTCTTCTCACTGTCTCCCTTTCCCCTCCCACCTGCTTCTCTCCCCTCCCCCACCCACCGAGCTCACTTCCAAGGAATGACTCAAACAAGTTTGAGATCATTATCTTTCATCGGTGGTGCACTGTTTGTTTGTTTTTAAACCCCCTTCAAGATATGGCATTTAAAATGCATAAATTGTTACCATGGGTTGTTGAACTTCCACTTTGATGATATCTTCGTAGATATCATCGCCTTCATCTTCACAAGGGACGCAGTCGTAAATATCCTCCCCCAGATCATGTTCACTGAAAGGAACATAAGAGGATTTAGAAATACAGAGGATACATTTGCTATAGATTATGCAAGCAAGCTGCTGCATCCAGGAAAGAAAGGGGGAGGGGGAAGAGGGAGACATCCCAAAAAACTTTTATGTCCTCATTTCTCTTTCCCATTTTGCATTAAGGAGGCACTTCTTTTTTGTATCAGCTACCACAGTATGATTTCACCTCCAGGCCTCCCACTCGGATGCTGGAACGATGCAAAACACTTTGCGGTGTAAGCCCAGGGACCTAGCCATCATCACAAGGCAGCATGGACTAGTGGATAGGAAACTGGAGTGGGAGTCAGGAGCTCTGAGTTCTACTCTTGGCTCTGCCTTGGGCAGCTCACTTCTCTGTGCACTTTTATTTCCCTCCCCCGCTTTTGTCTGTCTTCTCTATTAGATTGGGAGCTTTTCAGGGCAGGGACCATCTCTCTCGAAGCGTTTGCACTTTTAGCTGGGGCCTTTGGGCACTGCTGCAACACAGATGACACCTACGTTTACACCAGCGTCTGAGGTAAAACTCCACACCTGTAGTACTTCTAAGAGACCAGCCTATTTCAAACATCAAAAGAAACTGGTGCCCCTCCTGGCCTCAGACACTGCAGCTATTTACAGCACTTTGGCTGTTCTAAGCACTGGTTGGACATCACCCCTGGGAGGCTCACAGATTCATCGATTTCAAGAGCAGAAGGGACCATTGTGATCACCCAGTCTGACCTCCCAGTGACTGCACACTAAGCCTGGGCTCTGACTCAGGGTGGAGCCCAAGGCCCTCTTCTGTCCACACACAGATCAGTCTGACTCGGGTCAGCAAGCACTCAGGACCCTGCTAGGCAGGTGGGTCAGAGCCCAAGTCCCACCGTGACTGGGTTCCAAGCCCTGTCTCTTTGGAGCATGGATGCAGCTCAAGCCACAGACCAAAGCCAGAAGGCCTGCATAGTACGGTATGGATGTGTTAGCATGACTGAGAGACCTGGGTTCAGCAATGATAAACCCAGGTTTACAATGCAGTGTGGACGCTCAAGCATAGGCTTGGAAATATCAGGCTTACAAGGCTGGGTCCCACAGACCTGGGCTTAGTGTGCAGCGTTGACATCCCCGCACAGGCTACAGCCAAAATCAGGGCCAAGATGCAGAGTACTATACAAACACCGAGTGAGAGTCCCTGCCCTGAAGAGCCTTATTACCCCTGTTTTACATATGGGGAACCGACTGAGAGGTGAGGGGACATGCCCAAGGTCACACAGGGAATCAGTGGCAGAGCCAGCATTAGACCGCAAGTCCCCCTCACACCCAGCCCTGTGCTCATTCCTCCAGAAACTGTTGCCTTCCAACGGGCTTGGGGGAAATGCACGCGGCTGACGAGGTATCTGAAAACACACATGTGCATCCAGTTGCTTCTTCGCTATGAGGTGGATGAAAGAAACAGAATCAACGTTCTTGACACTTGGTTACTCTTTCAGCTGACCCATGGTGTTGATGAACTGACAACACATGAAGCAACTGGCCATTTATTCCTGTTCCACTTAGTAAACACTGGCTCAGACGCTGAGCTACTATCCATCAGCGTAGCTCCGCTGCCTCGGATGGATCTACGCCAACTTACACCAGCTGACGATCTCGCATTTTATCCAAAGTGCCAAATTCAGACCTGGGGCCAGCTCCATTGGCTCCAACAGATTTGCCCCCATGTACACCAGGGATTAATCTGGCCCAGAGAGGGGCCTGGAGCCATAGCTCATACACCCTTTATTGCCAGTACTGGCATTGTAACAGCGCTCAGGGGCCGCAAACAGGTCTGGGACCTGCCTGTAGTAGCTGATGTGCAAACACACACAGACCCTGTTCTGAAGAGCTTAGAATCTAGACTTTAATCACACACACACACACAAACACACACACACCCCGCAGAGAGAGAGAGTGACTGTGAGCAGTAGAAAAATAAATCTGTGTAGATTTTTTACAGCCTTATTTTTCAGTTGCTAAATATCTATTACTCTGACCATCTCTCCTGTATGTCTCCTACCACACTTACACTCTGTTACCCACATTCCCAAAGCGGTCCGTACCCCGAGGCATAACTATAAGGAGGCTTGGCATAATTAAGTTTTTATTTTTTTGTAAAATAATTTTGACGGATAACATCAGTGTTTATTTTCAAGCATTTTAAAATGAATTTACATTTTCACAGTTGTGGGCATTTATTGGGGGCAGTGCGGGAGGGGGTCCAGATGATTATTGTTTAATGACAGTAGACACTGAAACTGAAAAAAAGTTAAAGCTTTATAGAACTGTTTAAACCCAAACTGTCAACATCACATATCAAAATATACATCGTAAATGTCCTTAAATCAAACTCTAACAAGTTCTCAAGCAGCATTTGTCCTTTTTTTGCCTGTCTGTACATTTTGATCATCAGCAAAGGAAATACTTTGTTGTCAGTTTCTGTGTGTACAGTGAAATCGACTTTTACCAATAAAAAACTAATCCATCCAAGCCTAATTAAAAGTGTTAACGGGCTTAATAAATTCTACAGGGTCAAAAACAGCAATGTGGCTCTGAGACCTTGAACTGTCAGATCAAGTTTACACTAACAGCTGTCTGAGCTGTTAACTTCCAAAAGGGTATCGGAACGGTGTTCTTCCCCTTTCTTTTAACTCAGAAATGCTTGTGGCGATCTTACAGCTGAAACACAAAGCTTTGTTTCTTGTAGCACAAGGGGAAATATTGCCACTCTGTGCCAATGCTTTCTTTAAACGCTGTGTGTGATAGAATCACACATCCTGTGTTCAAAGCTAGGCTCTGGCAACCTTTGCTTCCACAAGTCATTGAAATGCTAGAGAAGATCCCTACACAGCCAGAGGAACAAGAGAAGGTTCAGGCAGAGGGGAGAGCAGCACACAAAGAGACTATATTTAAGCAACAGATCTTTATTGTTATTATTTTTATTAATACAATTATTATGGCAGTGCACAGATACTCTGACTGGGCCCCACTGTGCTGCTAGGTTCTGTGCTGTCACAGATCCCAGATCTGGAGTCAGATCCATATGGACGTACTCCAGCATGTGCATGGGGCCTCACTGACTTTCATGGGACTCTGCACAAGTGCACAGGTCCAAAGGGGTGGATCCAACTGGGGAAACCCGGATGCAAGAGGAAGATGCAGAGATGATAGTCCTATTCAAATAGCCATTGCCCACTCCCATGATTTTACTGTGAGTATTGTGAGTTTTGGTGTGTTTCTTAAAGCCCCAGCTCCTGGAGTCATGTGAATACATGCAAATCTCAGCTTTCATTGTTACAGAGTGAGTTTCTACCTTGATGGTTGCGAGAAAAGCTTGAAAAAACAACTCAAGTGCACCTTAAAGAGTTATGGGGGAAAAAGCAGAAGGCAAATGAGAAGAAATCAGCGTTTTGTAAAAATCTCATAATTTTTATGCCAATCTCATGATTTTGAGCACTTGGGATTGGTGATATTGAACTAGAAACATGAAGTTGGCCTCAGCTTGATTTTAAACATATTTCTTTTATTTTACACACACACACATATACAGTATGTACATTGAAGATCAAAGAAACATGGGCTTTGGATTTACAGTGTTTGTTTCATTCAGTGGCTCAGTAAATCTAAAAGAGGCTAAATGCTGATCTCAGTTATTCGGATGTATTATTTATACTGAGGTAGCATATACCAGTCACTGATCAGCGCTGCCCTGTGCCAGGCACTGTACGAACATGGTAATACAAATAAAATAATAATGGTCCCTGGACTGAAGGGCTTGCAATCTAAGTAAATCCACCCTGCTTCTTTTAGGCTGCAGTAACAGAGTCCCCTGTACTAAGCTTGCTGTAAAATACCAGATTTGTGGGTAAAATGGTCTTTGACCTTCAATATCTTCCAAAGAGAAGAATCTGGATTGAACAATTGCTGAGTCCACCCCCCGAGCGATTTCTATCTTGTCTCTGTGCTAGGCAATGTATTTTTAGAAGCCTGGATTTGAATTATTTTCACTCTCCCTAGAAAAAATATAAACAACTCTCCAGGATGAAACTCAAAGCAAACTGCTGACTGACCCAGCCAAAGATGCTAACACATCAATGCAGAGGTAGCTAAGAGGCACCCAGAATAATGTGATATTGTGCAGGATCATAGTTGACTGAGAGGCCTGCTTTCAGAAAAGCTTTGAAGAGGGCAAACAAACATTCTTAGCTGTGTGAAGTACATCTCCTTCTGCCAGAAACAGAAGGGAGCATGTAGAGAGGAACCAAATACTGTAGGCTCAGCAAAAGTCCCAATGCCTTGCAACACAGAAAGAGAGAATAAGACAGACACAAAATCCAACTCAGGATCAGGGCTGGCAAGACAACAAGACTGAAAATATTTGCAAAAGTGGGTTTTATTTCTCTTTGATGTGCCATTATTTCCGTTTCTAAATAGAGATGTAGTCGATAAAAGTACATTCTTAAAGAAACGCACCAGTGTGCTGTATCAACTCTGTTCCTACAGAACACTACGCTGCAGCTGCCGTAATGCCCGCTAATAGCAGTGATCCATCTTCCCTTTTTCTAAGCGTCGTCGCTGAAGTTATTCTCTGTCCCAATATTTGTATTCTGAGCTCTTCCCCTCAGCCAGAGCGACTCCCTCCAGATTCCCAATTTATCTTCCATTCCAGCAGGCACCCATCAGATTTCTAGCCGCACCTCCATACATCATTCTGGTGGCTGGAAAGTCATTAGGAAGCTTATGGTTGAGTTAATATCGCACCTGCTATTCCTTCTATCAGCCAGCAGGACGATGGACTGGGTGACCAAGACAAAAGAGCCGTGTGTGAAGCCCCCGAACGTTGCCAGCCCAGCACCCACAGCTACCGCCCCACCATGACTAAGTCTCGGGGCTCAGCACCAGGGCATCGTTCTGTTTCCAGCTCCTGCACTGCCACTGGCTTCCCTGCGTCCTCACTCTAACATGCATCCTGACCACAGGGAACGACTGGAGCAAAACCTACGCTGTAGATCAAATGTCTCCTGGTCACATGGGCCCAAACTGTAGACAGACAGACTGATAGTCTCCCGGCCTCATGAGGCCCAGCTCAGTAACACATAGAGCTTTAAATGATGGAAAGTCTCTATGCTGGTGACAAGAGATCTGCCAGTCTGCTGCCAAAGCTCCCAAGAATAAACAGAAGAGACAGCATCATTAACTTTCTCTAGATAGATGGCATGGGGCCGCTCTTTATCCCTTAAGAGTTTTTCTTGACAGCCCTGTACGATCCTGATGTTAGGTAGAGAAATAGAACAAGGCAAGCAACAACCAGGGTGTCACCACCAAGGGCACAGGTTGTGTGAAGCAGACAAAATGAGGAAGAAAGACCTTCACTGCAGCTAACATTGGACAACCTGTTATACAAACCCCCCTGCCACCCAACTCCACTCTCCAGCTACCAGCATTTAACTCCTAGCTCTCCAGGTCGAGGATTAAGATCTCCCATTTATAAAGGCCCAGAAGTAACCCACAACCACATGAATGAGTGGGGCAGCCTTCCTGAGTTAAAGGGTGGCTGAAAGTCACAGATGGCTTAATGTCCAAGGTGCTGAGTACCCACGTCACCCACTGAAGTCACAGATGGCTTAATGTCCAAGGTGCTGAGTACCCACGTCACCCACTGAAGTCACAGATGGCTTAATGTTCAAGGTGCTGAATAATGAAGTCATAGGGAGATGCTGGTGCTCAGCACCTTTGAAAGCCAGGCCAAGGTTTCATGAGAAATCCATGTGGCAGTGTACACCAAATGAAAACAGAAGGGGGTGGAACTTCAGGGTTGTTGTTTTGTTTGTTTTTTAAAGTAATTTTACATGTGTTTTGTCCACCACCAGGAGCTGAAACCAGGCCTTCAAGCACTAAAATAAAAGCATGAGTCTCTACCATTTGGCCTAAAGGAGTCATTCCTCTAGGTGGCAGCAGTAGCAGGCTCCCATCCTCCGCGGACCAGCCACTAAGCGTAGGACGCTGAATACAGAATGAACAGTGATTCACATGACATGTTACACACAACAGAGTCTAAATATCACATGGGGTGCATTAGGCAGAATCCTACTAGCGTAAAAGTTGATTCTGTGATCTATTTTCACAGAGGGTTTGACTCTTCCATCCCCACATTCATTCCAGCATATTTCTCCCTGAGTTTCCCCTCGTTTCCTCTTTAACCCTCGGAATCAGCTTCTTGAGAAGGTTCCCACCATTGACCATAAGCACCCTGCTGGCAGCAAAGGGCTTTTACAGCCACTGACTAGCAGCAACGTCATTAGGACTAGATTGTCCCCACAGGCCCAGTGGCTCAAGAACTCTAATGCACAGAGGCTCAGAATTCCCCCTTCCGGCCTCCTCCATTCAGCCCATCTCTCTCAGTGTTAAGGGATGCTGGCAAGTCTGACAGGCCCTCCCTCAAACTAAGACTGGGGTCTTGCACTGGAATTATGCTCCCAATATCAAAGTGCAAAGCATTTTCTAAGTGACGGGCTGCAACAGCCTTAATACACAACAGCCCTGGAGTCGGCACAAACACAGAGAAACACAAGCACCAGTTAGATGAATCCATACTGGGGCTGAAGCATCCGAATTTAAGGGACAAGGGAGCATTGCTAATTCCCACTAAGAACCAGGAGAGACACTAACAGTGACAGAATTGTGTGTGGGAGCAGCTGAGAGTCATGCATGTAGCTGTTACTCACACAAGCAGTCTCATTGATAACAGGGATTAACATGATTAAGAGCTCCAGAACGGTCCATTAACACCTCAACAGGAATTTTGTTTGCTTATTTTGACACCTGTGGCTTTTTACCCTTAATCACTAAAGCTCCTGGTTCCTGATGCAGAGCAGCACTTAGTAAAAGCGAAGGATGATCCTGTGGCTAGAGGAGATCAGCAATAAGAACACTGGGTTCTGTTCCCAGCTCTGCGACAGACTTACTGTGTGACCTTTGGCAAGTTTTTTAACCTCTTTGTGCCTCAATTTCCTTGTCTGTAGAATGGAGACGACAATACCCACATCACAGGAGAGATGGTGGGAAGCGATTCAAGTCTGTCATTTAAGACAGATCTGTGAATGCAAGGCTCTAGAGAAGCGCCAATCAGCAAGCAGTGCTGGTATTACAATAATGAAGTCTCAGGACCTTATTTACTAAAGCATGTTCCTTTTAAACCTTTGCTGAGAAGTGGAGAGAGACTGCTATTCTTGTGGTGAACTATCAGACGTATAGACCAGACAATCTCCCAGGACAGACTGTAGGTTGTAGAATCTTTCTGCTTTGTATATTACTGTTGACATCAGTTCTTTTCGCATATTGATTTTCATTGATCTTTGCGAGTCATGTGCCCCAGTTGGAAATAGACAACTATTAAAAAAATATATCAAGAGGATTTTAGTCTGTAGCAACTTAATAACACAGCATTACTGTGACAATGAACGATGGCCAGATGCTCAGATGGCATAAATAGTATCATTCCATTGATTCAGTCAGAGATGTGCAATGTTAAGCCAGCTGAGGATCTGGGGTAACATTTTCAAGAGAGCCTCATTCCTATTTTCAAAAGTGATTTAAGACCATAGGAGCCTTGGCCCTGGTCTACACTAGGACTTTAGGTCGAATTTAGCAGCGTTAAATCGATGTAAACCTGCACCGGTCCACACAATGAAGCCCTTTATTTCGACTTAAAGGGCTCTTAAAATCGATTTCCTTACTCCACCCCTGACAAGTGGATTAGCGCTTAAATCGACGTTGCCGGCTCGAATTTGGGGTACTGTGGACACAATTCGATGGTATTGGCCTCCGGGAGCTATCCCAGAGTGCTCCATTATGACCGCTCTGGACAGCACTCTCAACTCAGATGCACTGGCCAGGTAGACAGGAAAAGAACCGCGAACTTTTGAATCTCATTTCCTGTTTGGCCAGCGTGGCAAGCTGCAGGTGACCATGCAGAGCTCATCAGCACAGGTGACCATGATGGAGTCCCAGAATCGCAAAAGAGCTCCAGCATGGACCGAACGGGAGGTACGGGATCTGATCGCTGTTTGGGGAGAGGAATCCGTGCTATCAGAACTCCGTTCCAGTTTTCGAAATGCCAAAACCTTTGTGAAAATCTCCCAGGGCATGAAGGACAGAGGCCATAACAGGGACCCGAAGCAGTGCCGCGTGAAACTGAAGGAGCTGAGGCAAGCCTACCAGAAAACCAGACAGGCAAACAGCCGCTCTGGGTCAGAGCCCCAAACATGCCGCTTCTATGATGAGATGCATGCCATTTTAGGGGGTTCAGCCACCACTACCCCAGCCGTGTTGTTTGACTCCTTCAATGGAGATGGAGGCAATACGGAACAGGTTTTGCGGACGAAGAAGATGATGATGAGGAGGAGGTTGTAGATAGCTCACAGCAAGCAAGCGGAGAAACCGGTTTTCCCGACAGCCAGGAACTGTTTCTCACCCTAGACCTGGAGCCAGTACCCCCCGAACCCACCCAAGGCTGCCTCCTGGACCCAGCAGGCGGAGAAGGGACCTCTGGTGAGTGTACCTTTTAAAATACTACACATGGTTTAAAAGCAAGCATGTGAAAGGATTACTTTGCCCTGGCATTTGCGGTTCTCCTAGATGTAGTCCTAAAGCCTTTGCAAAAGGTTTCTGGGGAGGGCAGCCTTATTGCGTCCTTCATGGTAGGACACTTTACCACTCCAGGCCAGTAACACGTACTCGGGAATCATTGTAGAACAAAGCATTGCAGTGTACATTTGCTGGCATTCAAACAACATCCGTTCTTTATCTCTCTGTGTTATCCTCAGGAGAGTGAGATATAATTCATGGTCACCTGGTTGAAATAGAGTGCTTTTCTTCAGGGGACACTCAAAGGAGCCCATTCCTGCTGGGCTGTTTGCCTGTGGCTAAACAGAAATGTTCCCCGCTGTTAGCCACAGGGAGGGGGGAAGGTTGAGGGGGTAGTCACGCGGTGGGAGGAGGCAAAATGCGACCTTGTAACGAAAGCACATGTGCTATGTATGTAATGTTAACAGCAAGGTTTACCCTGAAAGAGTGTAGCCACTGTTTTATAAAATGTGTCTTTTTAAATACCGCTGTCCCTTTTTTTTCTCCACCAGCTGCATGTGTTTCAATGATCACAGGATCTTCTCCTTCCCAGAGGCTAGTGAAGCTTAGAAAGAAAAAAAAACGCACTCGCGATGAAATGTTCTCCGAGCTCATGCTGTCCTCCCACACTGACAGAGCACAGACGAATGTGTGGAGGCAAATAATGTCAGAGTGTAGGAAAGCACAAAATGACCGGGAGGAGAGGTGGCGGGCTGAAGAGAGTAAGTGGCGGGCTGAAGACAGGGCTGAAGCTCAAATGTGGCGGCAGCGTGATGAGAGGCGGCAGGATTCAATGCTGAGGCTGCTGCAGAACCAAACCAGTATGCTCCAGTGTATGGTTGAGCTGCAGCAAAGGCAGCTGGAGCACAGACTGCCACTGCAGCCCCTCTGTAACCAACCGCCCTCCTCCCCAAGTTCCATAGCCTCCACACCCAGACGCCCAAGAATGCGGTGGCGGGGCCTCCGGCCAACCAGCCACTCCACCACAGAGGATTGCCCCAAAAAAAGAAGGCTGTCATTCAATAAATTTTAAAGTTGTAAACTTTTAAAGTGCTTAAAGTGCTGTGTGGCATTTTCCTTCCCTCCTCCACCACCCCTCCTGGGCTACCTTGGTAGTCATCCCCCTATTCGTGTGATGAATGAATAAAGAATGCATGAATGTGAAGCAACAATGACTTTATTGCCTCTGCAAGTGGTGATTGAAGGGAGGAGGAGCGGGTGGTTAGCTTACAGGGAAGTAGAGTGAACCAAGGGGCGGGGGGCTTCATCAAGGAGAAACAAACAGAACTTTCACACCGTAGCCTGGCCAGTCATGAAACTGGTTTTCAAAGCTTCTCTGATGTGTACCGCGCCCTCCTGTGCTCTTCTAACCGCCCTGGTGTCTGGCTGCGCGTAACCAGCAGCCAGGCGATTTGCCTCAACCTCCCATCCCGCCATAAAAGTCTCCCCCTTACTCTCACAGATATTATGGAGCACACAGCAAGCAGTAATAACAGTGGGAATATTGGTTTCGCTGAGGTCTAAGCGAGTCAGTAAACTGTGCCAGCGCGCCTTTAAACGTCCAAATGCACATTCTACCACCATTCTGCACTTGCTCAGCCTGTAGTTGAACAGCTCCTGACTACTGTCCAGGCTGCCTGTGTACGGCTTCATGAGCCATGGCATTAAGGGGTAGGCTGGGTCCCCAAGGATACAGATAGGCATTTCAACATCCCCAACAGTTATTTTCTGGTCTGGGAATAAAGTCCCTTCCTGCAGCTTTTGAAACAGACCAGAGTTCCTGAAGATGCGAGCATCATGCACCTTTCCCGGCCATCCCACGTTGATGTTGGTGAAACGTCCCTTGTGATCCACCAGAGCTTGCAGCACTATCGAAAAGTACCCCTTGCGGTTTATGTACTCGCCGGCTTGGTGCTCCGGTGCCAAGATAGGGATATGGGTTCCGTCTATGGCCCCACCACAGTTAGGGAATCCCATTGCAGCAAAGCCATCCACTATGACCTGCACATTTCCCAGGGTCACTACCCTTGATATCAGCAGATCTTTGATTGCGTGGGCTACTTGCATCACAGCAGCCCCCACAGTAGATTTGCCCACTCCAAATTGATTCCCAACTGACCGGTAGCTGTCTGGCGTTGCAAGCTTCCACAGGGCTATCACCACTCGCTTCTCGACTGTGAGGGCTGCTCTCATCTTGGTATTCATGCGCCTCAGGGCAGGGGAAAACAAGTCACAAAGTTCCATGAAAGTGCCCTTACGCATGCGAAAGTTTCGCAGCCACTGGGAATCGTCCCAGACCTGCAACACTATGCGGTCCCACCAGTCTGTGCTTGTTTCCCGAGCCCAGAATCGGCGTTCCACAGCATGAACCTGCCCCATTAGCACCATGATGCATGCATTGGCAGGGCCCATGCTTTCAGAGAAATCTGTGTCCATGTCCTGATCGCTCACGGGACCGCGCTGACGTCGCCTCCTCGCCCGGTATCACTTTGCCAGGTTCTGGTGCTGCATATACTGCTGGATAATGTGTGTGGTGTTTAATGTGCTCCTAATTGCCAAAGTGAGCTGAGCGGCCTCCATGCTTGCCTTGGTATGGCGTCCGCACAGAAAAAAGGAGCGGAACGATTGTCTGCCGTTGCTCTGACGGAGGGAGGGGCGACTGACGACACGGCTTACAGGGTTGGCTTCAGGGAGCTAAAATCAACAAAGGGGGTGTCTTTACATCAAGGAGTATTTCAGGCAGGACTTCACGGAGGGTTCCAATAAGAAATGGTGCACCTAAGTTATCGTTCTTATTGGAACAAGGAGGTTAGCCTGGCCTCTGATTGATACATGGCTAGATTTACCTCGCTGCACCTTCTCTGTGAGTGACTGCAGTGTGACCTAGAGGAATGAGTCCCCTAGACAGGGGAGGAGGCAAATGAGTACAAAACAAATCTGGTCTATTTCTTGTTTTGACCCACTCCATCTATCTTTTACATCTTTGGCTGGCAGCAGACTGTGCATAAGGACTGCATGCCATCCACATCTCATGGCTGCTCGGCAGAAGATGGTACAGTACGACTGCTAGCCATCCTCATCTCTTGCCTGCCTGGCAGAAGATGGTACAATACGACTACTAGCAATCCTCATCTCTTGCCTGCCTGGCAGAAGATGGTACAGTACGACTGCTAGCAGTCCGTATCGCCTGCCCGCTCACCATAAGACGGTTCAATAGGACTGACTGCAGGACTAAAGAGAATGACCTGGTCAAGTTACTCCAAATTTAGTCCCTGCGCCCATGTCTGCCCAGGCGCTCCCAGCCGACGTGGCCAGGAGCACCTCGGACATGACGATGACGGCTACCAGTCGTACTGTACCGTCTGCTACCACAAGGCAAGGGGTTGCTGCTACTGTGTAGCAATGCCGTACCGCGTCTGCCAGCACCCAGGAGACATAGGGTGACGGTTACCTGAGCGGGCTCCATGCTTGCCGTGGTATGGCGTCTGCACAGGTAACTCAGGAAAAAAGGCGCGAAACGATTGTCTGCCCTTGCTTTCAGGGAGGGAGGGAGGGAACGGGGGCCTGACGATATGTACCCAGAACCACCCGCGACAATGTTTTAGCCCCATCAGGCATTGGGATCTCAACCCAGAATTCCAATGGGCAGCGGAGACTGCGGGAACTGTGGGATAGCTATCCACAGTGCAACGCTCCGGAAGTCGACTCTAGCCTCGGTACTGTGGAAGCGCTCCGCCGAGTTAATGCACTTAATGCACTTAGAGCATTTTCTGTGGGGACACACACACTTGAATATATAAAACCGATTTCTAAAAAACCGACTTCTATAAATTCGACCTTATTCCGTAGTGTAGACATACCCTAAGTCTCATTGAAATGGGGTTCAGGCTCCTAAGGGCCTGTGACAGTTCTCAGGGCACCCAGGACTCAGAGTCACATTGTTATCCCCCACCTCCAGTGTGAAGGTATCTTGCCTGTATGGGTGTCAGCTCCCTAACTCCACCAGCCTTCCAGCCGCTCTCCTCTGGGCTATGCCAGCCCAGTTTCCACCTTGTAGGTTACCAGGAGGTGTACCCCAGCCCTGGAGTCCCTTTGAAGCTTTCCCCTGGGATACCCAGCTCCTAACACTGGCTACTCACAGAAAATCCAAATCCTCTGCTCCCAATGGAGCCGTGTACTGCAGATGACCAGTTTCACCTTAAACTGTGAAATGCACGGCACTTGTGAGCACTTCTAATAAACAAAAATACGTTCATTTAAGAAAGAATAGAGATTTAGCTAGAAACAAGAGAGTGTGGTGGGAACAAATGGGAATAATACAAAACAAAATACAAACCTGGATCTGCGCTTATTAATAGTTACCTTTTCTATCTAATAAAGCAGGTTTTCCCCAAAGTTGTGTCTGTTGCAGAGCTGGCTGGTTTCACAGGAACCAGGATCCAAACATTCATGAAAGCACTTGCACTCCACAAGGGGTTTCCTCAGTGACTAGATACCAAGTGTTTCTCCCTCCTCTGTCTCATACTGAAACAGCCTTTTGTTTCTATTCATAGACAGCACCAGCTCCTGTCTTGTTGTAATGTTCCTTTTTACACCTTCAAGTGGTTTCGATTGTCTGCAGTTGCTGCTGATGGTTTTCCATTAAAAGTCTTGGGACTGAGCAAGGCTAAACAATTCAGCCGTGCATTACATCACCGGTCAAATGGGATGGAGTTGTGGGGGGAGGGCGATAATTCCCCCTATGGGCCATCACCAAGACACATTATCTCCTGGTAACTAATTTTTTACTCCAAATCCATAAAGCATACTTTCAATATCAATACATTATTCCTTAAATATTACATAAATATACATACATCTCACAATGCTTATGAATCTTGAGAAGTTACAAGCTTTCCATATATACCTTACATGTTATTCTTCACAGATAAATATGCTGTAAGATGTGTTTGGTGTAGTGACCAAGGTGAGAGTTGTTTGCAAAGAATTGGGGCTCCTTTGCTAAGGAGCCTCTGTGTCAAGGGACCTAACTCACTTTTGAAAATAGGACAAAAACTCCACCAGTGGTTTTGAAAATTTTACCCCTGTCTATAGAGAATGATCTCCTTGCCGAAGGATTTTTGAGTCATCTTATAAAAGTGTATAGTAGCAATATCATTCTCTATTCTACAAGATACAGTTCTCTGGACTATAAAATGTGTTTTAAAAAACCCCAGCGAGAGGTTATAACTTTCTATTAAATTCTACTGGACTTTTCATAAAGCCGTGGCATCGCTACTTGGTATCTTGTGATGCGAACAGAAGGATCTCACAGATACTGTGTCCAGGTTTAGCATTTGTCAAAGCAGCTGATTGCAAATATATGTTTGGAGAAAGATGCTGTATACAAAGGAAACAGAAGTTGAAACGGAGACTCTTTGGAGGGACATTCTTGGATAATGTAGGGTCAGAATTTCAGGCGTTCAACAATTTTTAAAAAGTTGTATAAAATCTAGTATTAGTAGAAACATTTTAAGAGGAGTTTTAAAAAAACCTAAAGGAATTATTTCTCTGTTCCTTCTGCAGTCCTAGCAATCCACACATCACGGTGTTGTGGTAGAGCAGTCACTACTGCCAGCCCTAGCTGTTCTACAATCATGAGACTGGTGTAAAAATCATTATTTAAACCAGATCTTTATTTGCCTTGCTTTGGGAGCCTTTAGCAGTCACCTTTTCCATGCTTTTCTCTGCAACCATCAGAGCTAGAAACTGACTGTTTTTAAATAAAAGCTGAGATTCTCATATAATCTCCCGACTCCAGGAGCTGGGTCTTTAAGAAACCCCCAAATATTGCAAGACTCATCACAAGAGCTATCAGCAATGTACACAGAAACGAAAAAGTAAAACTTCCGTGGGTAGAAAGAAGTGTGGCTTTCCACCCCAGTCCAGTAGCCCCAAACTATGCATTCCACAGCGTCTCTCCCTTCTCAGCTAAGAGTTTCACAGAGACTTGGGATATAAGCAATGATGCTGCAGGGATTGCTTCGTCGACAGAGAGTCCAACCCTGCTTCTGTTGAAGCTGGCTGTTGAACCTGTGTGAGGTGCGCTCCCCTGATAGAAACATTCGCACCTTTCACTGCATGTGGCTGCCTGTATGAGCTGGAGGGAGGCACCAACTTATCCAGTGTGGTCATATATCATGGTGGAAAGGCGAGGAGAGAACTAGAGGCAGTACCACTTCCCTGCTTAACCTCTGCCTGCCTGTTACAACTGATAACATCAGGATACAGGCTAATAGGCAAGGGGGTCGGGGGTAAAAGGGGAATTCTGCATTTTTGTTTCAAGGCAGTGACCCAGGTGCAGCATGGGGGACTGTGCTGTGGGTGCTCGTTTCTGGCTTTGAAGAGGCTTCTCGTTAGCCTGGCTGTTTGCAGCGTTGTGAATACTTGCACGGAGGGGTCAATTTGTCAGGAATATAAAGCTCAGTCTATAATTGACTGTCCTGCTACTTTCCTGCCTCAAATCTGCTTATGAAGGAAACTTTTTTTGGGGGGAGGGCCTTGAGTGATCTTTCCTGGCTAAGCAAGAGCTATAGGATTGCACAGTAATTGCTACAGAATCCGATTGGTTTCACCCATATTACATTCAGCAGCGCTGCTCCCGTTACGAGTCTCACACAGCACCCACTGTGTTTCCAGGGGTATATCCAAATCCTTCCCACGGGACAATATGCTTTTCTGAGACAAAGCAAAGTCTGTCGGCAAATCTGTCCCTGGTGTGAGTGCATGAACCTCACTGGAGTTACACCCAGGGTGAACATGCCCCCAAACCAAACCAAACAAAGATTAGCTGCCAAACAGTCAGGATCCAGGGTCACTTTCTCGGAAAGTCTTTTAATGCTTTCCAGTGTCCTGAGGAAGTCAACTGTGCCCAACACACCAACACGACTATGTTTAAAGGAGGGGAAATAGTAACAGGTACCATACATTTTAATGCCTTGAGCAAAACCACATTTAGGGCTCCTTCCTCTGTGTGTGTGTGCGCACGTGCCTGCATGTATAAAAAACGGACCATAAAATATCCCAAATGACAAGCTGAAATGTGCTGTTCTGGCCACAGGCCCTTTTTATGCTGGGAGATGTAAAACGATCATTAAAATTGTTACTAGGAAACCAAAACGGACATTCTGCCCAGGGTACATCAAACGTCATTGTCAATTGGCAGGGGGGTCGATGGGGAAGTAAGGTGGGGTTGAGGGAGAGGAGCCATGCAAAGCAAATTGCAGTGTCACTAAAAGCAGAGAACCCAATGAGCCCCTCCACTGCGAGGCTGTAGGTAGCTGATGGGCTGACTGGAGCATGTATGCTTCCACTTAACAATCACCCCCCTTTCCTTCCTTAATTCGAGCGGTCCCCAAGAAAATCACAGCGTTCCACGATCCTGTGAAGTGCTGAGCATCTTCCAGCATCAGACTAACTTTCCAATGGTCCCCACTTGTCAAGACTGGGGAAGGCCAAACCACCGGGTCTACAGTAACCGCGGCGTTTTGGATTGTGGGTACAAGTTGCGGAACGCGTGCCCAAAAGCGATTCCTCTCCCCCGTCTGCTCTTTCCGTGGCATCAGGGAGCCGGCTCCTCATACGTTTCCACTCAATAGCCAAAGGGAGAGAGGAGACGGGTGCAGCTGGGAAGCGCCATTCGCACGCATGGCGCAAGCTTAGGAAGAACTAATGCACTGGGGTGATCGAGTCAGTCAGAAGCGTGACTAACTTGGGCTGGGATGTTGGCACCCAAATCCTATTGAAATTCAGTGGGAGCTGGGCAGCTAACTTCCTTAGGCTCCTTGCAAAATCCCAGCCATAAAGCTCTAAAAAAGAATTTTATTGAGGAGGATATGAGAAGAGACACAAAGCCCTGGCCCCCAGTCCAACTCCCTCAAGCTCCTTTCATATCCGTCCTCCACTCTCCTTTTCATGCCTTCATCCGTGCTACCCCTTATGCTCTACCCACTCCTTTTGCGCCTTTCCTTCCTTCAGATCTTTGCACTGTTTGGCGCTCTGACCATCACCTGCCCCACTGATTTAAGGAGTCAGAACGGAATGATCCGTCCGGCTCTCACCCTTACTCACACATACAGTTCTGTTGACTTCAATGAGATTCTCATATGAATAGTGGGCACCCCGATTGCAAACTCGGTGTCTCAGGGACCATGCCTTCCTCTGCACCTTGTAATGGACCCAAAACAAAGGGACCACTCAGAAAACCATAATTAGTGATAACAAGCCAAGCAGAGTGCCAGCTTCCCCCTAACACCCTGTTATTCCAAGCTCTAGCCTCACGTAAGCAGGGGCTGACGTGAAACAAGTGCCCCACAGGAATTAGATTTAGAGCAACAAATTCACCTCAGACTGGTCTCAGTGAACACACACACCAGATGTGGCCACACCGCGGCTCTTTCACAGTTCAAATGCGATTCCTGGAGCCTCCCCCATGACCCCTGCCCCACAGAAGCCGACTCCGTGGATGCTCCGGGGCTGGGGCACCCGGGGGGAAAAATGGTGGGTGCCCCCATCAACTCCCTGCCTCCCTCCCCATGCCTCCCGCCCACGGCGATTGGGGGGGAGTGAGGACAAGGCGTGCTGAGGAGAGGGGGCAGAATGGGGCAGGAAGAGGTAGGGTGGGAGTGGAGCAGGGGTGAGAAGAAGTGGGTGGGGCGTTGGAGGAAGGGGTGGGGTGGGGGCAGGGCCTGAGGCAGAGCTGGGGGTCAAGCATCCCCCAGCACTTTGGAAAGTCAGCGTCTGTGTCCCCTCCCCGGCCCCAATCTTTGGCTACCAAACTGGGGGAGGGAGGTTGTGGCTTCTGCTCCGCTGCAGGGTCGGGGGGCTAGGGACTTCTGCCCAGCAGGGTGTGGGGGGGTCCTCAGGGCTTTAGCCTCGTGGGGGGTGGAGGGGATGCCACAGCTTGGGGCTTCAGCCAGGTGTGCCCCACGCCCCCGCCCCACAGAGATGAAGCCTCGAGCCCCAGCAAGCACCATCCTGTGGGGCACGTTGTGAGTGTCCTGCGCCTCTCAAACTTATGAAGATTATTGTATGCGGCTCAGAGGGTCAGTAAGTTTGGCCACCTAAATGCAGGGTTAGTGAGACAATGCACTCTGCCACCAAACCCATAGCACTTGTACTGGGGAACAGTGGTATGATTTTTAGGTTCCAGCAGCTTTGACAATGTCCCTTGAAGCTTTTTAATTAGGGGAGAGGCATTTTCAATGTCTGTGTCCTTAAAGGGCTGCAGCTTAACTGCATGTAGCTATTTTTATTGATTTATAGGAGGGTCTGAGTTGCAAAGTTCAGATCCAGATTTACGCTTCCCCCAATTTGAGGGGTGTCCGAGCTCAGCAATCAAGCTCATTTACAGGGAGGGACTAAACACAGAATTTGGTTGTGCATCTGACCTTCAATATCCAGGTGTCAGATCTTAGGCCCATCTGATCAGAGAAGCTGCACTGGGGGCATCAGACAGGGCACCAAGAATACCTGCATTCTCTGTGACTTTGGGCAAGTCATTTCACTTCTGTGCCTCTGTTCCCACCGGTGTCTGTTTAGATTGTAAGTTCTTTGGGGGCAGAGACTCTCTCTCTCGCTCTGTGTTTTCACAGTCACTAGCCCAAGGGGCCCTCGATCTCAATTGCTGCCTCCAGGGCCCTGCTGTAATATTCATAATAATCCTGAATTTTAAAAATAGACAAAAATTAAGCACTGTCTTTACAGTGCACAAGAGCAAAACCATATTATGCTGGTACGCGAACATAAGACAGTAACGACCAGCAGAGCGGCGGCTGGTTTGTCTGATTTATTTGGAATCTGGCCACGCAGCCACTATGAAGTGGGTTTTTGAAGTCTTAGGGGTTGTCTAGATGGAGAGCCAGAACATGGCAAGCCAGGGTGTGAACCTAGAGCGCACTAGTCTGCCATGCAGTCACTTACTATCCCCCATTTCAAAGAGCAGTAGGTCAAAGTGCTCTGTGGCACTATGCGCTGTAGCAGGATCCACGCACACGTGCACAGCAAGCTACCGAGCTGTAGATTCACACCCTGGTTTGCCGCCCTCTAACTCGCTGTGTAGACAACGCCTTATAGGTTTACAGAAGGAGTAAGAGTGGTACCCTGAGGACGGGGCCTGATCCAAAGCTCAGTATCCTACGGGCTTTCAGTCGGTCCCTCTGGAGCTCAAGTATGGCTGAGCCCCTTGTGAAGATAAATTAGTCACAGTCTAAGGCTGTGTCTACACTACCACTTTCAGCACTAAAACTTTTGTTGTTCAGGGGTGTGAAAAAACACCCCCCTGAGGGACAAAAGTTTTAGCACTGAAAAGCTCCAGGGCAGACAGCACTTTATCGCTGTGCTTAGTGATAAAGCTACCACCGCTTGTTAGGGGTATTTGTTTTTTTTTAATCGCCAGGAGAGCTCTTCCCCGGCGATAAAGCGCGTCTATACCGCCCACATCACAGCGCTGCTGCGGCCGTGCTGTAACATGGGTAGTGTAGACATACCCTTAGCCTTGCCCCTGGTGGAGACTAGATCACTTCAAAACCATAGCATCTCCCTATACCACGTCCGCTCTCTGCTGATGAAAGGTCCAGAACTAACATGAAGGACAAAAGAGTTTCAAAGCAAAGACAGGCCTCAACCAAAACCCAACACCTAGAGCTTTGGTGTCTTCAAAATCCCTAGGAGAATTTCATAGCATAAGCCCATCTCTAGTTACTAGTTCAAAATAGATTTGTGGAAGTGCCTGAGAAAGCTGCCCAGCATCTGGCTGGTTCTAGCCAGACCCAGTAATCCTGCATTTTCTCACTCACGCTCTGCATTTTGTTTTATTTTTTGCTATTAATAGAGATTTCATCTGACTACTATCTCATTCATGGTCTCTCTCTAGCAAATAGGGACAAGGAGCCCTATATATTAACAACACAGCTGGCATGCTTAGTTTTTAGGAGGAGGGGGTTAAAGGTGTGTGGAGTCTTCTGACCCGATCTCATGGAGTTTTAATGAGCCAGAAATCATTTGAAGTTAGGCCCACGTCTGGAGGTAGCAACAGCCATATTTTCTAATCTGTTCTATTCAGCATCTTTTACCAGCCCCGTCAAACATGGAATCTGAGAGTCTCAAAGTGACCCAAATGGCAACAATAAAATGCACTCTGAGGGATGGCACCAGGAGGACACACATAAGTGGGCGGAGATGAAGAAGAAAGGACGTGTTTACAATTTCTGTGTCTATTCAGCCTCGGAAAACCCAGGCAGGTAATTTCAGACTGACGGGTGTGTGGTTTTTCTAATGCAAGCAGATGGATGGGCAAGAAGAAGGCTGCTCGTTTATCAGCTCACCTTGGGGTTTCTTTTTAAATGCACTTCTAAAAAATCTGCTGATCACTCCATTATCTTGGGAGATGTAACCAAGAAGCTCTGATGACAGCAGCAAGGAAAAATCAACAACCTTTGAAAGAGACTCTTCAGGGTAAGAAGGCCTATTGGCAAAGGCAGATCCCAGCAGAGCTGCATGAGTGGGGAATTATGGGTCCAAACATGCCTCGACTGTGGACAAGGCTTTAGTCATGCAACCAACGTTAGCTCTCTGCTGGTCTCACGATTCCACAGGTAGCAACATGTCCTGTAGCACTTAGTAATGAAAATCCTGCAGGCAATTCCTCCTCAGACAGATTGGAGAGAGACAAAAGACATGCATCAAATACACACAGATGTGGGGAGGGAGGGAGGGAGGTGGTTTTGTATTGTATCAACAATTCCACTACTGGGAAAAAGAAAAGGAGGACTTGTGGCACCTTAGAGACTAACCAATTTATTAGAGCATAAGCTTTCGTGAGCTACAGCTCACTTCCTCAGATGCATATCGTGGAAACTGCAGCAGGCTTTATATATACACAGAGAATATGAAACAATACCTATTCCCACCCCACTGTCCTGCTGGTAATAGCTTATCTAAAGTGATTTCCAGCACAAATCCAGGTTTTCTCACCCTCCACCCCCCCACACAAATTCACTCTCCTGCTGGTGATAGCCCATCCAAAGTGACAACTCTTTACACAATGTGCATGACAATCAAGCTGGGCTATTTCCTGCATAAATCCAGGTTCTCACATCCCCCCACCCCCATACACACAGAAACTCACTCTCCTGCTGGTAATAGCTCATCCAAACTGACCACTCTTCAAGTTAAACTAACTGTTAAACTACTGGGAAACTAACTTTCATGTTAGCAAAGCCTCAGCCCAGGTGCCAGTGCCGAATAGCATATTACTATTTGTATTATCACCGTGTCTAGAAGTCCTAGTTATGGGCCAGAACCCCACTGTGCTAGGCACTGTACAAACACAGAACACAAAGACAGTCAGTCACTGCCCCAAGGACCTTACAATCTCAGGAGTGGGTAGGCTGGGTTATCACTCCCCGCCCCTGAAACTGGGAGTTAAACTGTGCTTCCTTAGGACAATACAAGCTTGCATCTTTGCCTACTACGCTATGAATCAAAGACAAGTATCACATTTATTCAACAAAAGAGGAACACACATGACATTAGGACAAAAATCAGGACACATGAGGGACGTTTGAAGTATACTTAGTCAATTCACACATGGTCAAACCCAAAGGGGGAAAAGAGCAGCCCAATGACAGGCATCTTTGAGAAGTTTAATTAAAACCCAACTCCTTTTCACAGGAGACACGTTGCAAATCATCTAACACTGTCACGTAAGAGGAAGCAATATCGGCGCCTTTCATCACTCACTGAGGCAGTACTGGGCACAGGATCATGGCTCAGGAGACCTGCATTCTATTCCTGGCTTTGCCGCTGACCTGCTTGGTGACCATGGGCAAGTCACTTTGTCTCTCGGTGCTTGTTTTCCCTCCCACTCTGTCTGCCTCCCATTCTGTCTGATTGAGCTAGCATCTTAAAAACAGCAGCATAGCCACAGTGACGTGAGCAGTGGGAGTGTCTAGGCACCCCAAGTACGTGCCTAGGGCTCGGACGGGATCATACTCAGAGTGAGCTAGCTAGTCCCACTGCTTGTACTGCCCAGCTATGCTATTTTTAGCACGCTAGCTTGATGAGAGCTAGCGTGGGTATGTCTCCTCCAGGTGGCAATTCCACCTACCAAGTCCAAGGTAGATGGACCCTTGGAGACTGTAAGCTCTTTGGGGCAGGGGCTGTTATACCCTGTCTAGCTCAATGGGGCTATTGATCTTGGTAGGCACCGTGAGGCACTCCTGTACTGCTTGTACCAATAACATAAACCCAACCCTCTCAAACACAAGTGTTTCTAAGGGATACACGTTTCTGTGTCAGGACAGCACAGCATTTGAGCTCTGTTAAGACTGAGGTCTCCTCTGCAGGCTTGGATTCAAATTCTACCCTTGAAAGCACGTTCACCGTTAAAGCTACAGTGTACCCTTCATCGGTGCAACAACTTCAGGACCACCCCACAACTACACTCCTGGCACGTGCGTGGAATATGCACTCACCTGAAGTGAGGTATTTTAAAGGGCAGGATAGGCACATACTCGCTTCACCAAATCTAATGATCTCCACATTCCCCTAGACAACGCAGCTATGACTCTGTATGACAACAGTACGTAGAAGCCCCATCTCAGAGAGGAGCCCCATGACTCTAGGCACTGTATGTACATGTAAGAGAACGTCCCTGCCCCCAAAGAATGGGCAGTTTAAATGAACGGGATAGAAAAGGGTGGGAAAAGGGAATAACAATCCTTCCTCTTTTTCAGACAGGGAAGTGAGGCTTTAAGAGGTTAAGCAGCTTGTCCTGTCACAAAAGAAATGTCGACTGAACCCACATTTCTGGATACCCATTCTGGTGCCTTAACCACAACCCAATGTATCTCCCCTTAGAAGGTTTTCCTGTAACAACCCTGTTCTTCCCCCCACCCCCACAGCTCTTGTTCAGAACACATTGTCCTAAGTTTTCCCACATGTACTTTACAGCTGTTTAGGGGGAAACCCAAAACAAACCAATGGACAGAATCTCCTAAGTACTGGGACATTCCTCCTTTCAGAAGGGATCAAAGAAACACTTTTTTTTTTTATGGACTCCAGTTCATCATGGAGATTGACAAGCTCTGCAGTCAGATGATATGAAATGAACCAGAACAATGGCATACAGTGTGCAGTCCAATAAAGCCAAAATGGGACTGCTGGATTCTTATGAGCATAAAAGCACTGTGCCATAAGGATACTGGACACAGTAGATCATATATACCCTACAGAGTAGCAGCCATGTTAGTCTGTATTTGCAAAAAGAAAAGGAGTACTAGTGGCACCTTAGAGACTAACCAATTTATCTGAGCATGAGCTTTCGTGAGCTACAGCTCACTTCATCGGATGCATTCGATGCAAATAAATTGGTTAGTCTCTAAGGAGCCACTAGTACTCCTTTTCTTTTTCATATACCCTACAGAAGCTTTTCAATGCTGAAAAAGGGGACAGGGATCAACTGGTTTCATAAATCGAATGCGACAAAATAAGCAGAATGGGTTTAAGAGTCAGGAGAGAAAATTTAGGTTAATTGTTATGTAAAACTTCAGAGCTGTAAGAAAGGTGAGGGCAATGAAACAAGCCATCAGAGGAGGCTGGGATATGGGCATCTGTAGATACATTCAGTGCTAGACTGGACAGCCATCTATCAGAGGTGATTTCAGAATGATCAAATCAAGTCAGCCGTGATAAAAGGGAAGGGCGGGGCAGGGACGAGCAGACTCACTAGAAGGCCTTTAGGACAAACAATGCTTTGATTTTTATCAGCAGGTGCCAGTGAAACAGCATATTGTGTTATCACCAGCATCCGCTTCAATTCTGGATGAGAGCTCGGCCTCTATCATTTTCAGTGGCCTTTTCCCCATAAACTCTCTGGGATCAGGCCTCTCTGTGGCAGGCTGAAACATCCGATATCACAGAACTCCAAGAGAAACTGCACAGGAGAGGAAAATGATTCCCCTCCTCCCCCGATCCCCTACTCTCAGCACTGCGCTTGCACGACTTAAACTCACTGGGCCTTGCCATCTGCCCCCCTCGCTGGCTTTCTCCAGTCAACCATCTGGCTAACTGAAAAGAAAACACAGGGGGTAGGAGGCAGGGAACTCAGCAACCTTTAGCTCCCTTGACAGATCTGTTTTTTCTTAACCTCCCTTTCAATGATCAGTCCAATTTTTATGAACTGTTGTTGCAAATAATTATCTCTCAATCTTCTGAATGGGTTGCCCCTACTCCCCCGGCAGGCAATTCTGTGTTCAGAATACACTACTTGGAACCTCAAATCTGAAAGCACAATGTGTGCATCAAGGCATGAATGTTCTTTACACGCACAAGTTTCCCTGTGGCAAATTTGACTTGCATTGAAAGAAACAGCTTGTTTGTATGATACATGTAACCACACTGAGCACAGCTATTGATTTATATATCAGTCAGGGATTTTTCTTTTGCCACAGAATGTTGTTGTTGCTCTTACAGTAATTACAATAATAATGTAACAATTCTATGGCCACCGAGGATTTCTCAGTTGTCAGCGTGCTGCATGCCCTGGCTTCTTGGGAGTTTTGTAGAGAAAACATGGCTGGAACTCAGATCCTCTTGCTTCAAAAGCTCATTATCACTTAAGCTAGAAGATGAAAAATTGAAATTTCAAAGCTTTTCACCGAACAGACGTTCTGAAAAAAAATTATTTGGAAAGATCAAAATGCTTCATTTCAATATTTTTGATCAAAACAAAACATTTTGACATTCCAGAAATTGAAATGTTTGTTTTGGTTTATTGAACTGACCTGAAAGCCTTTGTTTTTGGGAGTTGTAATTTGGGAGCCAGATACCCCCATTCTTGCCTCTGGGCCAGACTCCCCTGGCTAGACTACATGTCAGATGATGCACCCAGATTCATGCATCTCCCATGATGAACCACACAGCTCGGTCAGAGGGAAATCCTCATTGCATTATGGGGCATGTAGTCCTCTGGGGTGCCTGGCCCTTGGAGAGAATGGGAGTCTGAACTACACCTCCTGTAAGGCAATGTGCTGATGGGGAAACACAGTGTAATGTTTTGTTGAACTTTGAAATGAAATGCTTTGAATAAGTTCATCGAAATTAATATTCTGCTTTAGGTCAAACTAAATGTTTTGTACTGGCAACATTGAAATTTTCCCAGAAAAAATTTTGATTTTGTGGAAGCTGCCTTTTTGGTTAGAAAATATTTCTGATGGAACATGCCCTAACCCTCTCAAATACGTAAATGAACATGTGGGCAAAACCCTGCTCACTTCACTCACACAAGTAGTATCACTAAAAATAACTGGTGAAAACCTGGCCTGACCACAGTCAACAGAAGCTTTGCCATTAACTTCAGTGGGGACCAGATTTCACCCAACAGGACTGTTTGGCCCCATGTATGTATCGATCCACCCAAATATTAGGTTTGCCCCATTATCCCTCCTGCAATTCCACTTGTGTACACTAGAGGCATTAAGGGTGAGATTTTCAAAAGCATCAGCATTGGCCAAAGTCTGCTCCCACTTAAGTTAATAATAAAACTCTCAATTTATTCCAATGGGAGCAGTTTAGGCCAACTCCGTTTATTTACTAGGTATATAAATGCTCTGTGTTGCATTCCTCTTCAGTGGCTATCCATCACAGGCTGTACCCTACCATATTGAAGCATAGATGCTAGAACTAGGGGTCCTGCTGCACCCCCTGGCTTGAAGTGGTTTCCATCATATCCAGGGTTTACAGTTCGGGTCAACAGCTCTCAGCACCCCCACTATAAAAATTGTTCCAGCACCCCTGTGCTGAAGTTAACAAGGATAATTCAGCTCCATTATTGATGGGAGTTTTGGCAGTTATTTTCAGAACAGGGCTACAACCCATTTTAGAAATAGTTAAGAGGGGGGAAAAAACCAAGTCCAATAACTTGCAGTTGAATCGTGCCTGTGTAGCTAATGGGGGGAAAATACAGAGCAGCAAAAAGCAATCAAAGTTTTATAAAGTAGGGAAGATTGTTACTTGAGGTTTTGCTGTCTAACAGTGGTTGTACTTCCTAGAATTGGATCCTTTTACAACTTGCTGTGAAAATCATTTTCTACCACCTGAGAAACATTTAACGTACCTCCCCTATGGCTGCTGGATGCTAAAGACGTTGGGGACATTGAATCATTCCCGGCTCAGGAATGACCTCTTTGTTTCTCATGCTATCCTGGGCTTGCCAGCATGCAACATTATTGCACAGTATATGGTATGGTGCATCTCAAATTAGAGTCTCCTTGTGGAAGACAGAGAACGAGAGACCACTACTAATGGATCATGCTGCTCAGACCACCCCTCATGGAGCTAGAACACAAATATTGAGGACATTCTTAAGGGTACGTCTACACAGCAGCTGGAGGTGTGATTGCCAGCTCAATCAACTAGTGCCATCCATCTATGGCACTGGACAGAACACCTCCCACTACAGTGCAGATGTACCCTACCTGGGTAATCTCCCAGTTTTCTGTCACCAGGAATTTACTGAGCTCTAATTCTAATGAATTCCTTAGGCATCGTGGTACATTTTACAATATTGGGTATGTCTCTGGGCACTCCTATCTGACATACACAAAGCTGAAGAACGTAAACTCCTAACACGGGGAGTGGAAAATGCCATCAGACTTTGGGATCTTAAACCCCACCCCACCCCTTTTTTTCTTCTCTTTTTTTTTTTTTGCATATGGGTCCTTCTCTAATAGATCTGAACCCCCACAAACTTTGTAGCCTGAATCTCAAGAGGAGAGAAATGTGGGGTTAAAAGATGCAGCGAAGCTGGGACAGCAAAGAGAGGAGCCTTATTTTCACTGAAAGACAATGGGTGTTAGTTTCCTAATGAGTTAAGCTATTAAGTCAATTAGGAACTTTGGAAGTATATTAGTTCCATTTTGCCCATTGGGAACTGAGGCACAGAGAGATCAAGGGCAAAATTTTCCAATCTCACAGGGGTGTTGTGAGGATAAAACCCATTAATAATCCATCCATTACTCAGGTAATATGGTATTGGGGGTTATAGAAGAACATATACAGATAGAAAGGAACAGTCATATCCTAGAAGCTGCAGAGATCAGCAGCAAAGTAATTACAGGTGTGAATCCTTCTTTTTAAAGTATAATCTGCTCCTTGTAAGGAGCACAGACTGAAAACATTTATTTTAAGGAAAATATTGCCTGCCCACACTGCTTGGATAACAGCCAGCTCCAATAGCCCTAATCAGTTTAGCAAACACCAGGAATTCACACGCAAACATATTCCCCAATTTAAAACATGCATATGGGTCAGAATCAGGAATTTAAAAACCCAATATTAAAATGATTTTAAGACCATTTGGAGGGGAAAGTATTATTTTTGAAAGGAGCCCTATATATGTTAAAATGTGTTCAATTATCACTGCTAGGACCAAACCACAAGTTAGGAACTCAGATATACTCCATTCCATGTATCAATTTATGATTTACTTTTGTAATATCTGAAGCCATAAGGAACTCATTGAATTACGCTTTATTATTTATGTTGTTGAACAATAATATTTAACTGTATAAAGCCATATATCCACCCTTGAAAATTTTCTCCCCATATGAAATGGATTGTACATTATTGAAATCCGGGCCCCACTGAAGTCCATGGGAATTTTGCCATCAACTTCAATGGGTCCAGGATTTCATTCTCTATGATTTGGTTCAAGGTTGTTAAAAATCTTCAATGTTGTCACAACAGCAGAGACAGATGCTGGAGATAAAGACAGAAACGGATACACCAAAGGCATTCCCACAACACACCATATGATCAGAAATAAATCCAATTAATCATGTGTTTGAAGCCCTAAAAAGACTGGCTGACATTTTCATTGTAGCCTAAGGGAGTTAGACACCCACCTGTCATACACCAGTACTCATCGGCTCCTGTGAAAATCCCAATTTAGATGAACACACTATTGTGGAACTACAAGAGCGGCAACCAGATTCCAGCTTTACTCTGGTGAGAACACAAAGAGCCCTTATCTCCCATCACCGAGAGTGAAAATCACCGATCAGGGAGCGCCAAAGCCAGAAATCCCACACACCAGCCACTGCAGGCACTAGCCTGGGACTTGGGAGACCAGCGTTCAAATCCGGCCTTTTCCACAGAGTTCCCGTCTGGCTGCCAGCAACCCCCTCAGTTTCTCTGTGCCTCAGTTCCCCCATCTGTAAATTGGGATATTAATACTTCCTTTCTCCCTGCCTTGTCTATCTAGACAATATACATACAGTCAGGATCTTGTTCAGGGTCTCTAGTAGAAAGACTCACTGACCCTTCTCTCCCGTTCCCCATTATGTTTTCTCCATCTCTTGTTTTTCCCAGTATGACCATTTCCCAAGTATCTGATTTTCTGGACTGTATGCTCTTCAGGTCAGGGACAGTGTATTTTTGCGAACTGTACAGTGCTGAGTGCATCATTTGGATTAAACAGCGCAATAGGGCACGTGATGTGGAGTTTCCAGAATTATTCTTTGCACAAGACCTTCTTGTGTTGATTATCTACTGATCTGTAATCCCCTAACTACCTGCTGCTGAGAGGAGATGGTTAAAGAGGAGGTACTCCCTTCTCTGAGCTACTCCCGACTCGGACAATCAGGGGAATCACATACAGCCCCTGTGTATTTAAAATGGGATTTAGAGTTATGGAGGAATCTTCGTAGTCTTAGCGTCCAATCACCCCCCATTGTGCTCTGTTAGAATTGATGTCTCCCAGAGCTCTACATGGGGGAAAAAAGCCAGACTATTGTAGCAGCACAAAAATTTCTTGGCAAGAACATCAAAGAGGCAAGCCCGCACTCAGATCCCAGCTGTCCTATTTTATCATTCCTTGCTGAAGCTGAATTGCGACTTTTTGTTTGTTTGTTTTTTGCACGGCCACTTACTCAGCCAGTTCCTCCAAACTCCGATAGACGTCATCGTCGTTCTCTGTGGTCTCCTCTGAAGGGAAGGGTCTGGAAGAGAGGAGAGAAAGTACATTATTGGCAATGCTGACCTCTTGCGCATACAATCATCATTTGCTGCAACCCGTGAGAATTCAGATCAGCACATTGTGTAAACGAGGGGTTGCTTTGGAGCAAAAACATCCATCGGTATTACATGTATTTGTATTACACACAGCCAGCCCCATAGGCATCAGTTTCTGATAAGACCTCTTCTCAGTTTTCAGCTTGGTCATGCTAGAGCACAACGTCAAGGAGACCTGTTAACTATCGCAGCATTAATCAGGATGCTGCAGTCAATGGAGACACGGACAAGACGTAGTTCACATTGTGGCCACTGGCCATAGGTAACCCTAGGGCTCCAATAGGGTTCATCCATGACACAATGTCAGACATGACTTGTCCTTGCCTGCAAGGGCGCAGAGTCATATTTGACATTGTGTTTGTTTACTCGACTCTGGGGTTTTGCTCTAATACATCCAAATTTCCTGTTGAATACGAGCCCCATGGTGCCTACGGCAATACATACATCTGTGATCACAGGGAAAGGCTTTGTGGGCCCTCTGGGTCTTGATTATCTTGGACTAAGATTTAAAGGTATGTGGCTAGAACACAGTAGCTAGCTCACGCTAACTACTGCTCTCTAAAGCCCTAGTGCAGACAAAGCAGCTCAGATTAATGTGTACTGAGCTGATCAAGTTGACGCCTAGGCTCCAACAAAACTAGGTTTTATTTGGGGGCGGGGGATTTGGCAGGGTGCTTGCTGTACTTTCAAGGGAAGCACCACCCCAGACACCAGGCTTAATCGTCTATGGCCTTCCATCTCATGCTGGCATTTATACCTGACGGCAACTGGGCGTTAAAGGCTAACAAATCACAACTCTCCATTCCCACTGAGAGCATTTTTATTATAACTATTTGTTATTTTGTATTGAAGTAGCACCCAGGAGCCTCAGCCTTCAACCAAAACGTCTCTGTGCTCGGGGCTGCACAAACGTACCTTTCCTTCTGCAAACACAATTTTACACCCACCGTGGCCTCGCTTAGCACAGGTGACTGACTGTAGCACAAGGTGCAGGGAATTGAAGAATCAAGCAGGGGTGGTGAAACTAGAAGTGTTACCGCACACCCTGGCTTGAAACGGTTTCCATCCTGTCCAGGGTTTACAGGTTTGTTCAATGGCTTTTGGGCCCCCTGCCCCCCGGCACTGTACAAATTGTTCCAACGCCCCTGGAATCAAATCCAGCATCTGGGTGCCCCATCATGTTAGAGTTCTTGCACGGAATTGGTCCAACCATAATGGCTTCCATCTGCAATGAACAAACATGTCTTCAAGCACAATCCTTGTGAAAAACGGTCTTATTTACTTAAAACTAATAACAGTCCAATCGCTTTAAGCGGTTAAAAGCCCTGGAGGTGGGGGAAATGAACACCAAAAGAAAAAATTAAAAAGGAAGGGGTAGATTAAAAGAGCAAAGAAATAAATTCCTTGGCTCATTCTGAAGCAATAATCAAATAATATATGGAGGAGATGAAAAAATACTGCTTTAATTAAACCCAATATATTATTGCTGGCATAGGCCGCAGTGGGCTAATGTGCTGGTAGGGATGGATGCCTCTAGTTACTAAGCAGTCCCTGTAGAAGGCCTAGCCCATCTTCCATAGTCAAGCTTGCACTTCACTCCAGATGGCCAAGCTGTGATTCCCCGGATTGCGAACCCAATGACCTTTGCTCAGAGCTGCTAGCTGGCTGGTTGAAACTAAATAAAGGCAGAAGGATATCAAAGCTGATCGGTTTCCCCCTCATCATCTATTTGTGGCACTGCTGTTAATAGAAATTATAGCAGAGGGGGTGCAGGTAGAGAGAGAGAGGGCGGGGGAAGCGGGGAATAAGACGCATGGAAAGGATCCATGAACTGACAGTACAAGTGGTAGTGGATTCCCCACAGCACCGTCCAGCTAACTGTGATACTGCATTTGAGGTTTATGTTGTGGGTGAGCAAAATTGGATACAGGCGAACTTTTAACCACACCCAAGTTTAATTTCCTCCTTTTCCAGTTTCAAACTAGATTGATTCACATGAAAGATTTAATACGTGGCCCAGTGAGCCCCAGATTTTGCTATTCTTGGATCAGTTCACGAGCACTAACCTGCCTTACTTCTCTCCTCCCTTGGCGATCGCATCAGACCGAGTAAGTGTTTCTTAACAGGGCTCAGATCTGCAGTTAGCATGGTTCATAATAACACAGCATCAAGGCACTGACCCAAAAAGGGAAAGGAGCACCACTACCCACTGAGCTGTAGAAATTGGCTCAAACTGGGTAAATGGGATCATGTTCTGTGAGTTTGCATTCATGATGCAAACAAGGGAACTTAAGAACATAGTTCAAGACAGCAACTTCTACCAGGCCTAGTCACAAAGAAGCAAGGTTAGGGAGCACAGTCCAGTGTTGCCAACTGTCATGATTTTATCACAAGTTGTGTGAAATTTGCGATTGTTGTTTCTAGCCCTCATGGTTGCAGAGAAAAGCCTGAAAACATGAAGCAAGTGCATCCTAAAGGCTCAGAAACCAGAAGACAAAGAAAAAGAACCTGTAGTGGATTATCTTAACAAATCTCATGGATTTTCAGGGGCTGATTTATGTTTTTTTGAACACTTGTGGCTGGTGATCCCAAGGGTCTGTGGTTTTCATTTTATCAACACATATTTGAGTGGGTGTGTTTCTCGTCTCCTGCTGCAACCCAGGGGTCGATATATAAAAGTGACTAATATAAAAGACATGTGAACCTCAGACAAATCAATTCTGTGCAAGTCGCCAGCTACTAATGCGCTCGGCTAGGATATCATGGAAACTGGTATCACATTCTACTTGAGACAACAAAAACAGAGGAGGTTAAGGAAGTAGGTCGCTGGGCAGCAGGACTACAGTGATTTCAAGGGTGGGAAGAGAGCCCCTCCCTGCCATAGGTTGAGCACAGAATGAATACACATAGGGTGGAAATGCACCCTGCGAAGTGGTCAAGCACCAGGCCTATGTAGCAACTAAGTCCAATGTGTGCTCTCAGTGGGACTGAAGCAGTGAATAATTCTAGTGCGGGCCTTCTGCACAAAGGTGAATTTGACCCTAGTTGAGGAAAAACTTATACATGAGCATAATTAACTCCCTTGCTCGGATGCTGTGAGGCTTAACGTTTAAATGCGTTGAGGGCCTTGGGTAAGGCACGAGAGACCTGCGGCTTTGTTTGATGCCATTCAATGTTTACCGTAACTTGAAATCCGTGACGACTGAAATTCTTCAAACTTAATAAAAAACTAACAGAAATCAAGGAAACCGATCAGTCAATCCCACAATGCCTCGTTGCGTCCTGTCCTCCTACCTTCATTTGAATACAGACTGCTTGGCAACAGGAGCCAGCACAGGACACAGCAGCACCAGACTGGGAATCAAGACACCTGGACTCCGTTCCCAGATCTGTCACTATCACCCTGGGCAAGACATTTAATATTTCTGTGACTTGGTTTCCTCATCTGAAAAATGGGAATAATGATATTGTAATAGGCTAGCAGTGTTTACTCAAAGCAGGTTACCCATCTAGCAAGTGTGGATCCTACCAGTAAAGGTTAAGTGGTTACTATTGACTCAGCATGGAAGGCTGTGTGTTACACCACTGGGACATAAGGGAGATGAGACTGTCTATGGTTGGGGGGAAAATGACCTATGGCGTGGGCTGAGCAGTCCTGAGGGAGGACCCCACGCAACAGCCCATCCTGAAGAGAACGTTTAAGCTGATCTTTATTTTACATTGTGGTTAATACCCCAGTAGGTAAGCTTGGACTTTACATGTTGTGCATCTATAAAGCAGAATGCAAAAGAATCCAGCTCCTCGATATTGATCAAGGGCTTTGAGATCCATAGATGGAATGTGCCACATCCGTGGTAACTATTGTTACTTCGATTGCAAGGTCTTCTGGACACGGACCTTGTTCCCATGCATGTTCTAGAAAGCTCCTAGCACGCTGCTGGTGCTGTAGGAACAACCCCCTGCGCGGCTTGATTGGAAATAAATAAATAAATACAAACAAAAGGAACCACGAAAAGTCATTTTTGTTTTAAACGGTGCTGGTTTAGAAAGAACACTGAAAACATGGTGCACAGCTTTCCCTCTTTTAAACGTCACTTGCTTTTAATCTCTTAAACGGCTTCCTTCCTTCTCTACTGTTCAGCCCGGCAGGAAGCAAGAAGGTAAAACAGTAATTAAGAATAATAAAGTCACTATAGGCTCAATCAGTGGCTATGATAAAGAAATGGCAAAGAGAAAAATATGGGAGAGGTTTTTACAGATTGCAATTTCACGTGCGGTCCCAGGAGTTTCACCTTGACTGGGGAGAAAAACACAAAAGTAAAAGACAGGTCTGGGATTCACAGCCTCTCTCTTTGCAGCCCCAGTTGCTTCAAGGATAACTACAGAAACAAAGAGTGCAATTCAAGAAGAAAACACAGTGAGGAGGAGATTACAAAAATAACTGGAGAGGAAGGATGGTCTTTGTGGTTACGGCTGGGACTTGGAAGACCCCGGTTCTGTTTTCAGCTCGGTCGTAGACTGTGTAACTAGTGTAACTGTGTGCTAGTCCAAGGTTTCAGCCCCACAGCACACAAGTAGACTGCAGCAGCCGCACAGAGCCTCACTCCATGGTTTCAGGGGGGCTCCACAGGGGTGCAGCAATTCTCCTGCACTGATCAATTGCGGGAACAAGGCTTTACTTTCTTTGTGCCGCATTTTCCCCATCTAGAAAATAGGACAAACAGTCCTTCCTCCCTCCCTGCCTTTGTCTGCCTTGTCTATCTGCACTGTAAGCTCACTGGGGCAAGGAATGTCCCCCACTGTGTTTGCACAGTGTCTAGCACAAAGGGACCCTGATCTCGACTGGGGTCTTCAGGCAGTACTTTGATACTGATTATTATTATTATTATTAATAAATTGATTATCTAAAACTTCTCCCTATTTTATATCCAATTTTCTCTTCACTTTGCAGAGAAGAAAGTACATTTCTGCATCGCATGAGACATTAAGAAGAAACCATTATTACAAGAAGAATTTTTTTGTTAACACTTTCCACAGCATTTTCCTTCAGCACATTCAGTGTGTGGTGTGGTGACATGATTTCCTAGCACACACAGTTTATCTATCCAGGATGTTGGTTGGTTTTGGGGGTTTTTTTTTAGTTTATCTATTAGCCCACCACTGTGCTATCAGGCCTAGATTGAGAATCAGAGTCACAGACATTAGAGAGTGAAAACAACCTATTAGTTCATCTCAGTCCCTGCTTACCAAGCCAATACAGTCTAGTTCCCTTTCACATACCTACTTCTACTTCCGTGGGAGCAGGATTGAGCCTGACACAAAGCCAGCTGCACCATAACATCAGTGGGGCAGATTTTGTCAAAATTCAACCCATGAGGAACTCAGAGAGGAAGGCTGGCCCAGGGTGTAGGACAACAGCCTAGGACTTGGGACAACCCAGGTTCAATTCCTTGCCTTGTCACAGATGTCCTGTGTAACCTTGGGCATGTTCTTTCATCTCTCTGTAACTCTGTTCTGCATCTTGTCCCAGGCCATGTTATGAGGCACTCAGATACTGCAGCAATGCAGGCCACTAATGCACCTCAGATAGACAAGCAAAGGACAAATAAAACGGGTCAAATTCCAACCAAGATTTTTTTGAAGCACTTAACATAGACGACGAATACACATTAATGAACGTGCTAAAAAGGAGGCCGACCCGTAGCAACACTACACGAAGGGCAACCTGTGCCCTAGGCTCTGAAGGGGGAAGCCAGGTGAAGTGCATGCATCTATGCTGTTCATCCAATTCTTACAGCACTTTCTTGTATTCCCTGCTTTCCATGAGATCACCTTCCAGGGACCTTTTAACAGGTTCCCTTCCAGAAGAGCTCATGACTTGTGTCGAGGAAATGAAGTTTTCCACTTCAGCTAGCCGGCGTGACAGATTCTGTGTCTTTGTGAAAAGAGCATCCCTCTCTCATTTTTGTCCCATGATGATACATGGGTCAAAGCTAACTTACAAAAAAAAAAAAACAACAACCACCACGCACACTAGGTGAACTTTTAACCTAACCATTCTTGGCTAAACATACCCAGTTTGCAGGGTAGTTTTTGGTTAACGTTCGTATTTAGATATTCTGAAGTAGCCCCTTATTTTTGGCATTAGCCCATATGGAGCTACAGTGGGTTATCTAAAATATTGGGATCAATGTTGCTTTTATACAGACATGGGATCGAACCATAAAATTCAGACCCAGACGTGAACTCCCACAAAGTTCGAGGCGTTCAGAGCTGGTGTATAAATTTGGGCCTGTTTGTATTTTATTATTTAGCTCACCTTCCCCCCCGCCCCCACCTCCTTTCTTTAAAGGGCACTAAAAGCTGACAATTCCCCTGGAGCACGAACCCTTCAAATCTCCAAGTATGACAACTTCAGAATCAACATCAGATGTATGCACACCCTGGAAAGATCTTCAAAGGGAGCTGGGAGAGTTAGAACCCTAATCCCACCAAAACTCAAAGGGAGGTGAACACCTCACTCTTTTTGAAAATTCCAGGCCCAATTCTAATAGGAAAATGGGCAAAGCCAAGTAAGGTTCCCCCTTATCTGCAGAGAGCGAATGCATTCAGTTATCGGCAGTCAAAATACGGGTTCAGAGAAAGAAAATGAGGCTGCTTCAGGATTGGCAACTTGCGATATTGAGCCCTGGATGAGCTCTCACCACAAGTCATCAGAATTAGAAGTGCTTGGAATGTCAGCTTTCCAAAAAAGACTGACAACTTGTTTGTTTCTTGCCTTGGGGGCTCAGGAGATATACTGTACAGTCACATCATTCGGATTACTGTCTTGCTTTACAACACTCCTTCCAAAACATACTCAGGTTCCAGTATGATTTGAGCAGCCACAATCTCAACAATCGCTAGGCCTAAAATTAAAATTCTCTTGCTGTATCTCTTATGAAGGCAGCTTGGAATGAAGCTTTCGGTTAGCACAGGGCATTAGAGCCTCATTCTACTTTCTCATTAGTTTTACACCTGTGTAACTCCACAGACTTCAGTGAAATCGGCCCCAATTTAAACTCACGTACATGAGAGGAGAGTCAGGTTCTTAGGGTGAGATTTTCAGAAGCCTCTCTCCCCCTGCATACCCTCCAACAGCTTGAAATGGGACTTCTGCACCTCACTCTCTCAGGCATCTTTGACAAACCCCACTTTAACCCCTTAATCCAGTGCTTTGAGAGAAGTCAACCCCTAAAACTACCTCAGAAATGAAATGAGCGAGAAAAGCAAGTCAGCAATAGCGGTGGCGTTTTAAGGCCTGGTAACTCATGACCTATCAGGCACTTGCATATAACAATCAAATGGTTTCAGGGGGAAGTAAACTTCTCTAAACAGCAGCCCAGGAATAGGGATCTAAGTCAGTTTCTATCCAAAGCGGCAGGATTCCAATGCATAGGTACCACAATAAGATACATAAAGAAGAAGACAGTATATCGATCTCAAAACAAGCGGGGGGGGGGGGGGGGGGTTAGAATGGTTATTCACTTTCTGTGCAAGGGGAAACTAAAGCAGAAACAGATTAAATGGCATGCTCAAGGCCATACAGCAAGGTTGTGGCAGAGCTGGGAACAGAAATCAGGTCCACTGATTCCCACTCCAGTGTCTATTCTATTCTATATAGGTTCTAAAACCACCCTCCTTACCATAGTATTTGAGTGCCTTCCAGCTGTGCATTAAGCAATGTAACTAATAACATCTGTTATGTATCAGGGGATAACCGTGTTAGTCTGTATCCACAAAAACAACAAGGAGTCCGGTGGCACCTTAAAGACGAACAGATTTATTTGAGCATAAGCTTTCACGGGTAAAAACCCCTCTTCTTCAGACGCATGGAGTGAAAATTACAGATGCAGACATAAATATACTGACACATGAAGAGAAGGGAGTTACCTCACAAGTGGAGAACCAGTGCTGACAGGGCGAATTCGATCAGGGTGGATGTAGTCCACTCCCAATAATAGATGAGGAGGTGTCAATTCCAGGAGAGGCAAAACTGCTTTTGTAATGAGCATGCCACTCCCAGTCCCTATTCAAGCCCAAATTAATGATGTTAAATTTGCAAATGAATTTTAGTTCTGTTGTTTCTCTTTGAAGTCTGTTTCTGAAGTTTTTTTGTTCAAATACAGCTACTTTCAAATCTATTATAGAATATCCAGGAAGATTGAAGTGTTCTCCTACTGGCTTTTATATGTTACCATTCTTGATGTCCGATTTGTGTCCATTTATTCTTTTACATAGGGACTGTCCGGTTTGGCCAATGTACATGACAGAGAGGCATTGCTGGCACATGATGGCGTATATCACATTAGTAGACATGCAGGTGAATGAGCCCCTGATGGTGTGGCTGATGTGGCTGGGTCCTCTGACGGTGTTGCTAGAGTAGAGTAGAGTAGAGTAGAGTATGGGGACAGAGTAGGCAATGAGGTTTGCTAAAGGGATTGGTTCCTCGGTTAGTGTTTCTGGGGTGTGGTGTGTAGTTGCTGGTGAGTATTTGCTTGAGGTTGGGGGGCTGTCTGTAAGCGAGGACTGGCCTGTCTCTCAAGGTCTGGGAGAGTGAGGGATTGTTTTCCAGGATAGGTTGTAGATCATTGATAATGTGCTGGAGAAGTTTTAGCTGGGGGCTGCACGTGATGGCCAGTGGTGTTCTGTTATTTTCCTTGTTGGGCCTGTCCTGAAGTAGGTGATTTCTGGGTACCTGTCTTGCTCTGTAAAATCTGTTTTCTCACTTCCCAAGGTGGGTATTGTAGTTTTAAGAATGCTTGATAAAGATCTTGTAGGTGTTTGTCTCTGTCTGAGGGATTGGAGCAAATTTGGTTGTATCTTAGGGCTTGGCTGTAGATAATGGATCATGTGATGTGTCCTGGATGGAAGCTGGAGGCATGTAGGTAAGTATAGCGGTCAGTAGGTTTCTGGTATAGGGTGGTGTTTATGTGACTATCGCTTATTTGCACTGTAGTGTCCAGAAAGTGGATCTCTTGTGTAGACTGGTCCAGGCTGAGGTTGATGGTGGGGTGGAAATTATTGAAATCCAGGTGGAATTCTTCAAGGGCCTCCTTCCCGTGGGTCCATATGATGAAGATGTCATCAATGTAGTGCAAGAAGAGGAGGGGCACTAGGGGACGAGAGCTGAGGAAGCGTTCTAAGTCAGTCATAAAAATGTTGGCATGCTGTCAGGCCATGCGGGTACCCATAGCAGTGCCGCTGACTTGAAGGTTATAAGTTGTCTCCAAATCTGAAATGGTTGTGGGTGAGGACAAAGTTACAAAGCTCAGCCACCAGGTGTGCCATGGCCTCATCAGGGATACTGTTCTTGACAGCTTGTAGTCCATCCTCATGTGGAATATTGGTATAAAGAGCTTCTATATCCATGGTGGCCAGGATGGGGTTTTCAGGAAGATCACCAATGCATTGTAGTTTCCTCAGAAAGTCGGTGGTGTCTCAAAGATAGCTAGGAGTGATGATAGCGTAGGGTCTGAGGAGAGATTCCAAATAGCCAGATAATCCTGCTGTAAGAGTGCCAATACCTGAGATGATGGGGCATCCACGGTTTCCAGGTTTATGGATCTTGGGTAGCAGATAGAATACCCCTGGTTGGGGCTCTGAGGGTGTGTCCATGTAGATTTGTTTCCGTGCAGTAGCAGGGAGTTTCTTGCGCAGATGGTGTAGTTTCTTTTGATACTCCTCAGTGGGCTCGGAAGATAATGGCCTGTAGAATGTGGTGTTGGAGAGTTGCCTGGCAGCCTCCTGTTCGTTATGACTACAGCACCTCCTTTGCCAGCCCCTTTGATTATAACGTCAGAGTTGTTTCGGAGGCTGTGGATGGCATTGCATTCTGTACGACTGAAGTTATAGGGCAAGTGATGTTGTTTGTTCACAATTTCAGCCTGTGCACGTCTGTGGAAGCACTCTCTGTAGAAGTCCAGTCTGTCATTTCAACCGTCAGGAGGAGCCCACGCAGAATTATTCTTCTTGTCATGTTGGTAGGAGGGTTCCTGTGGGTCAGTGCGCTGTTCAGTGGTGTGTTGAAAATATTCCTTGAGTCGGAGACGACAAAAGTAGGCTTCCAGATCACCACAGAACGGTATCATGTTCGTGGGGGTAGTGGGGCAGAAAGAGAGTCCCCGAGATAGGATAGACTCTTCCACCGGACAAAGTGTGTGGTTGGATAGATTAACAATATTGTTAGGTGAGTTGAGGGTACCATTGTTGTAGCCACCTCTGGCATGCAGGAGTTCAGATAGTTTACTGTCCTTTTTCCTCTGTAGCGAAGTGAAGTGTGCGTTGTAAATGGCTTGTCTCGTTTTTGTGAAGTCTAGCCACGTGGAAGTTTGTGTGGAATGTTGGTTTTGTATGAGAGTCGCCAGTTTTGAGAGCTCATTCTTGATCTTCTCCTGTCTGCTGTACAGGATGCTGATCAGGTGGTTCCTCAGTTTCTTTGAGAATGTGTGGCACAGTCTCTCACCATAGTCAGTGTAGTATGTCGATTGCAATGGATTTTTTTTACCTTCAGTCCATTTGTTATGATGTCCATCTGTTTGCATTTGGAGAGGAAGATGATGTCTGTCTCTATCTGTGTGAGTTTTTTGCTGAGGTTGATGGATTTCCATAACATCTGTTATGGGTGGTTTCTACTTTCTTTCTCCCCAGGGAAGAACTGTGTGCACACTGGAGTGTTTTGTTTTGGCAGGGTTTGGGTGATTTTTATTAGCTGTCCACGTTGCTCTGTGTTTATCTCAAAGAAGGCCAGTCAGAGACGTGCGCCCGGCACTTGGAGCAGAAAGTGGTGAAATTTGTGATGGTTCTTAGTCCCTGGGGGAGTTTGTTGCCCAGTCTCAGACTAGTCTCCAAGAAAGCTCTGTCCCCTGCACAGACGTGCATTGCCCTTTCCAGGGGTAACAATCTCTCTTATTTTACATTATAAAAATATACTTTGTTTCCTACTCAATCTCCCCTACACAGCAGCCGTTGGCCATGATCTTCCCCAAACATCCCTTAAGCCTTGGGAGCAGCTAGACCCTGATCCTAATTGCACTGAAGTCAATGGCAAAACTCCAAGCAACTTCAAATGTTTCTGGAACAATCCCCTGCAGAATTAAGATAATAAACCTCCCAGAGTAAGTTTCTTAACAGACAGAAAACACAGCGTTCAGCAATGTGTCATTTCCAGAGAACAAAGAACAAATCACAAGTAGGACTGATCCGATGCATTTGATTTATAGTCTTCCAAAAGGAGGAGAGATACTGTGTAATTTGTTATGGAATTTGGAATGAAGTTCTTTTTTTAAAAAACAAAACACAACAACGACTACAGCGGAAAATGAGCACTCTTGGCATGCAATGCAAAGTACGTCCCTGATCTTATGAAACACTTAGGGTATTTTCCGGGTCAGAGAGCTTGTGTGCATGTGATACAGTGTTTTCCTGGAGCTTAAACAACTCAGAAGCAAATGCAGAAATAATCCTGTCACCAAATATGACATACATGGGTACAATAAATTAATATCTGAGGAGTCGCCTAATATGAAAAAAAACCAACGAATCACTCCGGTCACCCTGTGCTGTGATGGGTTTGTACCCTGGCCATGTCCTGTGTGTATGTGGATACTGGAGTGTATACTGCAAGTGTGTGCACGCATGTGTAACCCACACACCTCCTGGGTGTGGTGTTCTGTCCTCTGTAGTGGCACCGAGACCACTTAGAGATTGAGTCTGCTACAGCCTTACCTAATAAACATGTGGCTTTCAGCTCATGCCAGAGAGGCTCATGCATTTAGCTCCAGAGGTTCGATTCCGACGTCCGGGATCAGTCGGTGTTACACGTGCGTGCACACTAACCCACCCTCCATTCTGATGGACACAGCACAGCCCGTGTGTTGCTTGGCTGCTATCCCTTGTGCATTATTAAATGGGAACAGCTAGATAAACTGCAACTTGACGTTAACAGACAGAAACGGGAAGATTTATTCCTAATTATGTTTTCATCCTCTGAGATCTGGGCCCAGAAACCGAAAGCCAGGCTGCAGACATCTTGGGGGTGCGGTCAGAGAATGCTCAGCGTCATGGAGATGGCTCATTTTACTAAGATGATTTCCCATATTAGCTTGTTAGAGGCAAACCACGTTGTAATACAACACAGAGGAAGCTGCCTTATTTGTTTCCCATCCCTGGAGGTATGCAGTCCTTATGGAAGTGAAGGACCATTGGCACGGCTAAAGGCCAGCCATGGTATCAGACAAGTGCTGCCCAAACTTCTCACTCCTTGTTCTGTTACAGTCCCGGTCAGCAGCACCCCACCTGTTTCAGTTTGTGGCCACTGAAGCAGAGGCTCCATGCAAATAACTTTGTGATGTGGGCGAACATCCACCAGGGACTAGGATGAGATGACTCACCCCTAGCAGAGCTGACCCCATCCCTCTAAGGGCCTCAGGGCTGACACGCTACCCTGAGCTCTGCCCTGCCTTTTTTCCCAACCCATACTTTTTAAAACCTGCCTTTTAAAGGGCTAAAGTTATGCATGTGCCACCGGTGAAATGGTGGCTGCTTCCACTGGAGCATTTCACGACAAGTGCAATGGACCAAATCCTCTGCTGGTGCAAACTGGCTGAGCTACGGAGGATCTGGCCCAATCACTTTTTACTGACATAATCATCAGACTTTGTCACTTGTGGTTATTCCGTAAAGTTAGGGGCTGGATTTTACGTCCAGTGAAACCCAGGGGAGCTTTGCTATTGGTTTCAACGCAGAGGCAAGGCCCGGGCAGAGGGGCGTGCAAGGAAGACAGGATAGAATGACACTGATCTAAAGTGGGAGTGGCTATATGTTCCATAAGCACCAAAAAGAGCAACTGCACATGGGAGTTTTTTCCTTTCACCAATAGGAAATTAACACCGATGCCCTTGCAATTCAGGCAGAATATAACACAGATCATCATCCTGTACTGATAGGGCTGGTCACACCGGGAAGCTCTATTTGCTGGACAGCTCTGCCACACTTAAGGGCATAGGTCCCCATTTTCAAATGGGTACCTAAGGTTAGGCACTTAAATCCATATTTAGGCACCTACATAAGCTCATTTTTCAGAATTGCAGACAGTGGCTAGAGAAGTCAATAAGAAGCAACGGCGCTAAGCATTGCTAAGAGTTAGTCCACTTTTACTTAGCCCTGGTCTACACTAGGACTTTAGGTCGAATTTAGCAACATTAAATCGATTTAAACCTGCACCCGTCCACACAGTGAAGCCCTTTATTTCGACTTAAAGGGCTCTTAAAATCTATTTCCTTACTCCACCCCTGACAAGTGGATTAGCGCTTAAATCGACGTTCCCAGCTCAAATTTGGGGTACTGTGGACACAATTCGATGGTATTGGCCTCCGGGAACTATCCCAGAGTGCTCCATTATGACCGCTCTGGACAGCACTCTCAACTCAGATGCACTGGCCAGGTAGACAGGAAAAGAACCGCGAACTTTTGAATCTCATTTCCTGTTTGGCCAGCGTGGCAAGCTGCAGGTGACCATGCAGAGCTCATCAGCACAGGTGACCATGATGGAGTCCCAGAATCGCAAAAGAGCTCCAGCATGGACCGAACGGGAGGTACGGGATCTGATCGCTGTTTGGGGAGAGGAATCCGTGCTATCAGAACTCCGTTCCAGTTTTCAAAATGCCAAAACCTTTGTTAAAATCTCCCAGGGCATGAAGGACAGAGGCCATAACAGGGACCCGAAGCAGTGCCGCGTGAAACTGAAGGAGCTGAGGCAAGCCTACCAGAAAACCAGAGAGGCAAACAGCCGCTCTGGGTCAGAGCCCCAAACATGCCGCTTCTATGATGAGCTGCATGCCATTTTAGGGGGTTCAGCCACCACTACCCCAGCCGTGTTGTTTGACTCCTTCAATGGAGATGGAGGCAATACGGAAGCAGGTTTTGGGGACGAAGAAGATGAGGAGGAGGAGGAGGTTGTAGATAGCTCACAGCAAGCAAGCGGAGAAACCGGTTTTCCCGACAGCCAGGAACTGTTTCTCACCCTAGACCTGGAGCCAGTACCCCCCGAACCCACCCAAGGCTGCCTCCTGGACCCAGCAGGCGGAGAAGGGACCTCTGGTGAGTGTACCTTTTAAAATGCTGTACATGGTTTAAAAGCAAGCATGTGAAAGGATTACTTTGCCCTGGCATTTGCGGTTCTCCTAGATGTAGTCCTAAAGCCTTTGCAAAAGGTTTCTGGGGAGGGCAGCCTTATTTTGTCCTTCATGGTAGGACACTTTATCACTCCAGGCCAGTAACACATACTCGGGAATCACTGTAGAACAAAGCATTGCAGTGTATGTTTGCTGGCATTCAACCAAAATCCGTTCTTTCTCTCTCTGTGTTATCCTCAGGAGAGTGAGATATAATTCATGGTCACCTGGTTGAAATAGGGTGCTTTTCTTCAGGGACACTCAGTATAGCCCATTCCTGCTGGGCTGTTTGCCTGTGGCTGAACAGAAATGTTCCCCGCTGTTAGCCACAGGGAGGGGGGAAGGTTGAGGAGGTAGTCACGCGGTGGGAGGAGGCAAAATGCGACCTTGTAATGAAAGCACATGTGCTATGTATGTAATGTTAACAGCAAGGTTTACCCTGAAAGAGTGTAGCGACTGTTTTATAAAATGTGTCTTTTTAAATACCGCTGTCCCTTTTTTTTTCTCCACCAGCTGCATGTGTTTCAATGATCACAGGATCTTCTCCTTCCCAGAGGCTAGTGAAGCTTAGAAAGAAAGAAAAACGCACTCGCGATGAAATGTTCTCCGAGCTCATGCTGTCCTCCCACACTGACAGAGCACAGACGAATGCGTGGAGGCAAATAATGTCAGAGTGCAGGAAAGCACAAAATGACCGGGAGGAGAGGTGGAGGGCTGAAGAGAGTAAGTGGCGGGCTGAAGAGAGTAAGTGGCGGGCTGAAGACAGGGCTGAAGCTCAAATGTGGCGGCAGCGTGATGAGAGGAGGCAGGATTCAATGCTGAGGCTGCTGCAGGACCAAACCAGAATGCTCCAGTGTATGGTTGAGCTGCAGCAAAGGCAGCTGGAGCACAGACTGCCACTGCTGCCCCTCTGTAACCAACCGCCCTCCTCCCCAAGTTCCATAGCCTCCACACCCAGACGCCCAAGAACGCGGTGGGGGGGCCTCCAGCCAACCAGCCACTCCACAACAGAGGATTGCCCAAAAAAAAGAAGGCTGTCATTCAATAAATTTTAAAGTTGTAAACTTTTAAAGTGCTGTGCTTAAAGTGCTGTGTGGCATTTTCCTTCCCTCCTCCACCACCCCTCCTGGGATACCTTGGTAGTCATCTCCCTATTTGTGTGATGAATGAATAACGAATGCATGACTGTGAAGCAGCAATGACTTTATTGCCTCTGCAAGCGGTGATTAAAGGGAGGACGGGAGGGTGGTTAGCTTACAGGGAAGTAGAGTGAACCAAGGGGCGGGGGGTTGCATCAAGGAGAAACAAACAGAACTTTCACACTGTAGCCTGGCCAGTCATGAAACTGGTTTTCAAAGCTTCTCTGATGCGTACCGCGCCCTCCTGAGCTCTTCTAACCGCCCTGGTGTCTGGCTGCGCGTAACCAGCAGCTAGGCGATTTGCCTCAACCTCCCACCCCGCCATAAACGTCTCCCCCTTACTCTCACAGATATTGTGGAGCACACAGCAAGCAGTAATAACAGTGGGAATATTGGTTTCGCTGAGGTCTAAGCGAGTCAGTAAACTGCGCCAGCGCGCCTTTAAACGTCCAAATGCACATTCTACCACCATTCTGCACTTGCTCAGCCTGTAGTTGAACAGCTCCTGACCACTGTCCAGGCTGCCTGTGTACGGCTTCATGAGCCATGGCATTAAGGGGTAGGCTGGGTCCCCAAGGATACATATAGGCATTTCAACATCCCCAACAGTTATTTTCTGGTCTGGGAAGAAAGTCCCTTCCTGCAGCTTTTGAAACAGACCAGAGTTCCTGAAGATGCGAGCGTCATGCACCTTTCCCGGCCATCCCACGTTGATGTTGGTGAAACGTCCCTTGTGATCCACCAGAGCTTGCAGCACTATCGAAAAGTACCCCTTGCGGTTTATGTACTCGCTGGCTTGGTGCTCCGGTGCCAAGATAGGGATATGGGTTCCGTCTATAGCCCCACCACAGTTAGGGAATCCCATTGCAGCAAAGCCATCCACTATGACCTGCACATTTCCCAGGGTCACTACCCTTGATATCAGCAGATCTTTGATTGCGTGAGCTACTTGCATCACAGCAGCCCCCACAGTAGATTTGCCCACTCCAAATTGATTCCCAACTGACCGGTAGCTGTCTGGCGTTGCAAGCTTCCACAGGGCTATCGCCACTCGCTTCTCAACTGTGAGGGCTGCTCTCATCCTGGTATTCATGCGCTTCAGGGCAGGGGAAAGCAAGTCACAAAGTTCCATGAAAGTGCCCTTACGCATGCGAAAGTTTCGCAGCCACTGGGAATCGTCCCAGACCTGCAACACTATGCGGTCCCACCAGTCTGTGCTTGTTTCCCGAGCCCAGAATCGGCGTTCCACAGCATGAACCTGCCCCATTAGCACCATGATGCATGCATTGGCAGGGCCCATGCTTTCAGAGAAATCTGTGTCCATGTCCTGATCGCTCACGGGACCGCGCTGACGTCGCCTCCTCGCCCGGTATCGCGTTGCCATGTTCTGGTGCTGCATATACTGCTGGATAATGCGTGTGGTGGTTGATGTGCTCCTAATTGCCAAAATGAGCTCAGCGGCCTCCATGCTTGCCTTGGTATGGCGTCCGCACAGAAAAAAGGCGCGGAACGATTGTCTGCCGTTGCTCTGACGGAGGGAGGGGCGACTGACGACACGGCTTACAGGGTTGGCTTCAGGGAGCTAAAATCAACAAAGGGTGTGCCTGTACATCAAGGAGTATTTCAGGCAGGACTGCACGGAGGGTTCCAATAAGAAATGGTGCACCAAAGTTATCGTTGTTATTGGAACAAGGAGGTTAGCCTGGCCTCTGATTGATACATGGCTAGATTAACCTCGCTGCGCCTTCTCTGTGACTGACTGCAGTGTGATCTAGACAGGGGAGGAGGAAAATGAGTACAAAACAAATCTGGTCTATTTCTTGTTCTGACCCACTCCATCTATCCTTTATATCTTTGGCTGGCAGCAGACAAAAAAGGCGCGAAATGATTGTCTGCCCTTGCTTTCACGGGGGGAGGGAGGGTGGGAACGGGGTCCTGACGATATGTACCCAGAACCACCCGCGACAATGTTTTAGCCCCATCAGGCATTGGGATATCAACCCAAAATTCCAATGGGCAGCGGAGACTGCGGGAACTGTGGGATAGCTACCCACAGTGCAACGCTCCGGAAGTCGACGCTTGCCTCGGTACTGTGGAAGCGCTCCGCCGAGTTAATGCACTTAATGCACTTAGAGCATTTTCTGTGGGGACACACACACTGGAATATATAAAACCGATTTCAAAAAAACCGACTTCTATAAATTCGACCTAATTTCGTAGTGTAGACATACCCTTAGACACCTAAATGTGGATTTAGGTGCCGCAGTCTGAAAACTTTGGCCTTAATGCATGTAGCTATGCAACCAGCAGAGGAGGCTTCAGCCAGGATCCGTTTCTTGGTGGTCACAAAATATCACACTCTCTCTCTTCTGTATAGATGGAGGAGGAAGTCATTTAACACCACCTGTGAAATCCATAGGTAAATCTAAGCTGGGGTTTTGGGTTCATCTGAAAGTCCATCAGCACCCCTAGTGCAGGTCTCGAATCTGTTCACAACGTTGTATGATAGAGTCCCTTTTGCCACAGAGATAGACCTGAACCAAAACCCTAGATCCAGTTCCCTTCCCCACTTGCTCAAATCTTTGGGATATTCAGAGTCTCCATCTCGATTTTACAGTTTGCTCCGGGGACAGATCCTCAACTGGTGTAACCCCTTTCCTTCTTAGTAATCATTTATATTGCGACTACTGCATAAATAAGACTATTTGAGAAATCAAGAGAGAACAGGATAGTTTAGCTAGTTTAAGAACGAACTCCCCTAAAGTTGGGCAGGATTTGAAATGTTTTGAAGAAATGTACAGAGGAAGCACAACGAAACTTGAAGGCAAGGTGCAACGCCACCAAGATTATAACCTCACAAGTTGAACCTCACTTTAGAAATGGCACTTTCAGTATAAGCTTTTTTTGTGCCCAATCATCAGGCAGCCTGAATGGACATAGCTCCACTGGCTTCAAAGAAGGGATGCTGATTTACAGCAGAGAAAGATCTGGCCCTTTGCTGTCAGTGGACCATTTTCAACACTCCCTTGTTGGCCTGGAGCCATTGTCACACCTGTGTGACTGGGGGAAACAGTTGCAGAGTGCGAGTGCAGATGGAGGTTATTCTAAACGCTAAATGGAAATAAGGAGGTGGGCTTCCGGTAAAATAGAACTTTTCAAGGCACGTCAGTACGGAGGACTTGACAGCTTCCTTTCAATAATTAAACATGCAGCTTCTGATGCTGCATCCTGATTGGCTGAGACGGTTTGGAACTCCAGGGCATGGCTTATAATAAATCTCATCTATAAAAAAATAATCACAACTGTCACAACATGCAGACATAGCTTTCTGTGACAAAGAGCTTCTACTCCGACCAATCAGTCCTGGACAAGCAGTTGCCGCTCATATGGCACACTTAGTGAAGGTCACTTTTCAGGCATCGCCTTAGGTTTCTCCTGCATCTATACAGCCCTCCTGGGATTTAAGGGTCTAGATGTTTTGTGAATAGCCAATGATCCATCCAAGAAGCCAGGTGATGGTTTGATTGGTTGGTGTTAAGTACTTCCAACGGATTGAAAATATACTCACCCCGCAATTTAAAAAAAAAAATGTTTAACACCAGGTTTCCTGGAACACTAAGGGTATGTCTACACTGCAGTTTAAACACCCACCCCTGGCTCATGACAGCTGACAGGTTAACTGACGGAGTCAGCAGCAGAGCCAGGGTGAGAATTTGGGGGTTGCTGGGCTTGTTTTAGGGCTTGTTTTCACTGTGGCATTAGCACAAAGTATAACCCAAGTGTTGCCCCTAACCCAACTTCCATCCACACACAAAGCTCTCTACCTTTTAGGTGATGCTTTCAGCTCAAGCTAGCTGCATGTCACAGGGGTTAAGGGATGGGAAGGGTCTGTTTGAAGCTTCAGGGCTGCTGATGCTTGAGCGAAGAATGCAACAGTTCAAGTGAGCGCAACTCATCAGTGGCTGATCCAATCACTCTGGGTAGCTGGAGCGTTGTTTTGCAGTGTAGCAGCTCTCCCGTGAGCTAGGCTAGCTCCAGTGGACTAACTCCAGCAGTGAAGACATGCCCTGAATCACTTGCAGAGGTAATTCCTGAGAGACAGCCTCCTTCCACTGGAGAGATGCCTGACTGGGCATCACTAGTCCTTTCCACAATTCCTTCAGGAGAACAAGGCCTGGCCACATTGCAGGGCATGGGCAAAACGGGGAGCTCCTTGAGGTTCCGATAAGGATGAGCATGAGAGGAGTGAAAAACGAAAGTACTTCTGGCTAGGGCCACTTCATATAACAAGGTCTCATCTACACATATATACGTATTGTAATTGTGTGCACACATACATGTTTCTTCCACATGCACATAGGATGGCCGCCATCTTGGCCAGTACGCTGAGAATTGAACCAAGGGACCACCAGAGCTGACAGCATGAGTTGCTATAACTTAATCTAAAGAATCAAGGCTCTGTAGCTCTGGCTGAAGCAGACACAAAGCTGTAGATTGGGCACAGAGAGGGACCTGTAAAACACAAACACACGCACCAAACTCCACTACTCGACACTTGAAATACTCTGACATTAGGGGCTGAGTAGGGCCACATGATGTACTTTTTCGTAAAGGGAACAGCACTATTCTGAGCTCAAGCACACCAACCCTCTTCAGACTGAGAAATCGGAAAGACAGACCAAGCCATAAGCCATGGCAGCTTTTAGCTATTAGGTCACAAAATGCCCCTGATTACTAACCTCATCATTGCCAAACAAAAGAAAGCAATAGCTCAGCCAAAATTCACAATTCTTAATCGCTCTCTGCTGACTCTACCTTCAGAAATATAAAGATAAGTGACATCTATGCATCCAAGAGCCAGAATGTGCAGAACTGCAATGCATTCCATGGATGATTAACAGTTTCCCCATGATTCCCTACAATTTCCTGACATTAGTAAATATTTTCATTAAAAGAAAAAAGCTATTTAAAAACCCTACTAAATTATGCTTTACCTGCATCTAAGCAAGGTATTAAAATATTTTCAATAGTCCCAGCAGCAGAGATGGTCTATATAACCCGTGCAAGCACCTTATGAGCTGGAGTCACCATAAGAAACACCCATGTGCAAATAGAAATAAAGTCACCCATAAATAATTTCTCCCTAACAACTAATCTGCATTATTGTTGTTCATTATTTGTATTAAAGTAGTGCCTACAGGCCTCAACTGAGAATTAGATACATTCATGGAGGATAGTCCAATTAGCCAAGATGGTCATGCACGTAACCCCACACTCGGGTGTGCCTAAACCTCTGACTGCCAGAAGCTAGGACTGGACGACAGGGGTGATGTATCACTCAACAATTGCCCTGTTCTGTTCATTTCCTCTGAAACATCTGGAACTGGCCACTATAGAGTCCACTGGGTTAGACGGACCATTGGTCTGATCCAGTGTGGTCATTCTTACGTTTTCAGTCATTTTTCTGTTGGAACATCCATTGAATATGGTTCCAAAGGGACTCAACACAATTGTGCCCATGTCCTTTGTTGTCTGTCATGCACTATTGCAGTTAATTCTGAGATAGGTTTTGATACTCTTCTAAAGGACTTGGGGAAAATGGGTCGGGCATTAGACTGGGGTCACATGGCCTCAAGCCAGGAGAAGGTTGGCATATTGGGAGAGGCTGGGTCTGGATAGGTTAATACTTTCTCCATTGGATCTCACTAATAACAACAGATTTTTCAGCAGCTTTATCAGACTTGGGGATGAATCCAGCTGAAGCAAACAAGAGAGGGGCAGAGTCGGAGAGACACTAGATGAGGAGGGCTCTGAGTTACCACAGAGAATTCTTCCCCAGGTATCTGCTTGGTGGGTCTTGCCCACATGCGCAGGATCTAACTGATCACCATATTTGGGGTCGGGAAAGAATTTTCCCCCTGGTCAGATTGGCAGAGACCCTGGGCGGGTTTTGCCTTCCTCTGCAGCATGGGGCATGGGTCACTTGCAGGTTTAAACTAGTGTAAATGGTGAATTCTCTGTAACTTGAAGTCTTTAAACCATGAGTTGAGGACTTCAGTAACTCAGCCAGACGTTATGGGTTTGTTACAGGAGTGAGTGGCTGGGTGAAGATGTGTGGCCCGCAATGTGCAGGAGGTCAGACTAGATGATCTCGATGGTCCCTTCTGACCTTAAAATCTATGAAGGTAAGAGAGCTCTCCTCTCTGAATGGGCTGATGGTGGGATTCCCCAAAAAATGTTGGTACCATTGCCCATTCCTGAGGGGAATAAAACAAATCAATGCAGAGTTCTCCAGTTATATCAGCCAATCTGTACAGGCAAATCTGCATCTGGATCTGAAATTCTCCAGACTTCAGGACTGTCAAATCCAGGAGTTCGACTCAGGCCAACAGGGAGCCAGGGGCTGGCAGTGATTTAAGCTTTTCTAATGTACAGCAGTGGTTTGGAGCTGGGGTTTTGGTTCAACTCGCCAGCATTGATACAAAGCATGGCCCATATTTTGAGCAGGTCCCTTCCTTTTCTTCTCCGGTGCTGTATCCCCTTGGGCACATTTCTTCCCTTTCAGCTAGTCCTTGGCTGTTAGGTGTATTGGGCTGGGAAATCATAAGCACCAAGGGCCACATCCTCAGCTGATATAAACGGTCATAGCTCCATTGAGTTCAATGACTTAAATGGAGCTATGCCAATTTACATCAGCAGAGAATCTGCTCCTTAACGTCTTGATGAGAGTTCATTTGGGTGTTTTGCAGCATGCTAGCATTTGTCCCCTGGGACTTTGCCTCAAGTTCACTGAGGTAATGTGAAGTCTTTATACAAAAGATGGGGTCTGCGACTCTTGGCAGCATCAGTATTACTGTATGCGGAAGATGATGAGCAAGGACCATTTATGCAGTACATGCATTCATCACGCCATCAGAGCAATCTGTGGCATTAGGCTAAAGGAGTTTCAACACACTAGTCTTTCACCCTAGGAGACGCAAGTGCAAATTGGATTCCAAGAGATGTAGGAGGCCACCCAATCTTTAGGTCATGACATTTATCCTGTTCGGTATTGTATTTTAAAAATGGGGAAAGAAAGGGGGCTTGTTTGTACTGACTGTGGAAACACACAGCCTAAATAAAGCCTGACTTTTAAATCTATTTCTAGTCACTGTGTCCTTTCCACTCCTGAATGCTGGAATCCCTAAAAAAGGTACCGCGACAGAAGTCACTACATGCATTCACTCTCTGAAGTGTACTGGCTTTGGGTGTATGAATGACAAAAAGCTGTTGCCCTCTAGCAACTGGCCGACAGATGGGATACAGGGGTTACTGCCATCCAGAGGTAAAAACCTTCTTTTGGCTCAGGCAGCAGAGGTGTGAGTTTGTGGAGCTGAAGAAGCAGGGTTCTAGGAGTAAGCAAGTGTGTTTTCAGGACATGGATTCATTACACAACCTTCTAAACCCATTTTATAGTAATACTTAACTGTGCCCAATGGATCCACAATAGCATTATAAATATATATATATATAACGGGCATAGGTAATTACTGAGAGCATGACGACTGTGAGTAAAATGGTCCGAGTAAACCAAACCATCTAGGATAAGAGATCCCATTAGTACCTCCTCCTCAGAATCACTGCCTGCAGACATTTCCAAACTTAATCGCTGAGACTTTAATTGCTTGTCAGATTCACATCTGGCTAGAGCCACATCCTGAGTTGATCTACCATCCCTTGGGGCGAAGGGACTAGAGGCCAAATGCAAACAGCATGAGGGCTGCATTACACAGGAGAATTTTTTCAAATCCATATAAAAGATTTTCACTTATTATCCCTTCTCTCCTCCGGGATGGTGAGCGGAAGTGATTTCTTCTTGGTTAATTGCCTTGTGGGGGACCTGACACTTGGATTTGCAGGAGCCCAGTTTTGCTGGCAGGAACACAAACTTCTGTTTCTGATATCACTCCCACACCAAATGTAAGGCTGCTCCCATCCAGTATTTGGGTTCAGACAATTAGGGAGTGTGAAGCAAGATGGAGAATTTGGCCTCAGCTCTGGATTTAATTCCTCAATCAACACGCCAGGCGTGCAGGAGTTTGGATCTGAGAGTTCTGACTCAGGCCTACTTTGGTCCAACGGATACGGTATTAACCGGGATTCAAAAGATCTAGGCTCTATTCCCAGCTGTGCGACCGTGGGAAAACCTCCCTGTGGTCTTTGTTTCCTTCCCATCCTTTTGGGTCTCTCCTCCATTTAGACTGTAAGCGCTTCAGGGCTCTCATGCAATGAACTTTTCCTCACACCCCCAGTTTGGCCACCATACCAAAAGAATCAAGAATTTCTTCAGCTCTAGTCCTGGGAGCTTCTTGAAAAATCATCATCCTGGAGAGAGGCTAGCACCTCGTCACACTTGCTCTGGGCTTGATAGAAAATCAGTTACAGGCATGTGCCATGATACGTTAAAGGGGCACTTTTGGGCCTCATCTACTGAAAATCAGATATACCAGCCTTGGTTTGCTGTATGGGCAAGTCAAGGCAGCCGCCTGCTTAGTCGGTCTCCATCCCTCTTCTTCCAGACAGGCAGGGCATTGTAATGCACGTGAATGCTGCTCCCTTACTGCGCTAGAGGAACCCTATAATGTTATAATCTCTTGAACAGTACAGGCAGGCTGAGGGGAGGGACCACACAACACACATGGGAAAACCCCGTGCCACAGACACACTCACTGGTGATAGCAGCAGGTTCCTTAGTACAGAAGCTCAACCTGGCAACAGATTTCCCCACAGCAGGAGGGGCAGTTTGTTTTGAAGGTAGTGCTGGGCAGAGGGATGCAAAATCTTGTCAGTCGGACTTTGGTTTTGCTGACAAAGGTGGGTTGCAGGAGAGTCCCATTTGAGCTAAATCGCCAGCATTCAGAGGGTTCAGGGACATGACCTGAGAACTGGGGCATGTCCATTTTGACAGTGTTCCTTTAAACAGAGAGGGCAACATCCTACTCTCTTCTCAGCGGCCACAGAGGGCCCCAAATGCAATGAAACTGGTGCAGTTCTGCAGTTTCAGACTAATGCCAGGGTTCTACACCACCTCGTCACTGCATGCCCTAGCTTCCTCCACACTGGTTTTTGGCTGTGGTTGGGGCCAGGGCACAGGCGAAGGAGTTCAGAAGCAGGGACTGTGGATCTGTTGCCATATGGTCCCCGTTCCTCCCTTTATGGACGCATAGCAGCAAAGGGGGGGCCTTAGAAATGGAGGGGGACTCCATCTCCCCTAGCCTTCCATGCATCACAACCCAGCTACTCTGGGTTGGGACAGGGGAAGCATGTTGCACTGTGCAGTCACAGCCTCAGGGGTTTAAGCCTGACTAAGAGGTGCCTGTTTCGTCCTATTGTCTGCCCTCTATTGTCAGATCTCTCCTGCCAGAGAGGTTTTCATGGCAGCATGTGGTGCTGGGCTAGGAGGCAAGAACAAAGAGCAGATGATTGAAAGGCTGAACACTGCACCCCTTTGCAAGCAAGGTGACGCATTGTTAAGCAATGAAAGTCAGGAGAACAAGTCAAGGACTGGAGAGGAACGCTGCAATTTTTCATGGCACCGGGCTCAATGACAAATGCTGCTACATACAGCAAGCCCCGGCAGTTGTACAAGAGAAAAGCAACACACTCTTTAGGACTTGCTCCTGAAGCAACATTCACCTGGTACGAGCTAGCTGACATTAGCATGTGGATGGCTCAATAGGCTTCTGTACCCCGTGGCCCGTTCCTTTGTGGTATTCACAGCTGGAATAAGTCCGTGTGAACATGAGCGCCGCAGGGGTTCAATCAAGGAAGAGATGCACTGATTTTGAATGTTACTTGCCTTTATTTGTACCAGGAGCCTCCCACCTCCTGCAAGTGCTGGAACAAAAGCGGAAGTCAGAGCACACCCCTCTGTTTGAGAGCCAGAGGATGGGCTTTTCTAAAGCGCCTAAATGAGCTGAGAGCGCAAGGCCAAGGTAAAGGAGCTCAGGCTCCTATGTCACTTAGATGCTTCGGCAAGTATCACCCTGAGCCTTTTTCACCATGGGGCCCGATCCCATGCCCACTGGAGTCATCAACGGGAGTCTTTCCATTGACTTTACTAGGCCCTGGAGAAATAATAATTCACGGTGATGTAGTGCCTCCCAGGTGAGACCTGAATGCACTTTACAGACATCACAGACGGACGCCTCTCCTTCCCACACGCGACTCGCATTCTGCAGGTGGGGAAGCTGAGGCCCAGTGGCGTTCAAGCTGGCATCATCACAGGTAGGTGCCTGAACTACATCCACACTTAGACACTTCAATAAATGGCCTGTGGTTAATGCCCAAAAGCTCCCATGAAAGTTTGTGGCACTGCCAGGAACAGAACCCAGCTGGCCTATTCTCCCAGGCCTACTCTAAACCCTGCAGCCTCTCCATTTCCCTCACCCACCGACGCGCTCACTCGCCATTTGCTGGCATGCAAAGCAGGACATCCCGGCTGATGATCTACAGTGACTTCTCCAGGCCCTGTAATCAGCAGCACCTCATCCCCTGAGATCAAGTGCATCCCCTCAGCAACAAGTGTCACGTGTCCTTGGGCAACATGCTCCCAGCCAAGGGCTTGTCTTCACTGCTAAGAAGGATGCCGTTTTTTTAACCTCGGGGCAACTAGCATTTGTGAGCTCTCCCAAGGCAAAAACACAGGGAAAACAAGGCACTTTGGTTAACCTCCTGAGACAAACCCCAGGCTGGGGGTTAGCGTACTTTGCTTTGTGATAAAACTAACATGCCTTATTTCCTGGTTTTGCCTCGGGATCTCTCTCACACACACACACCATGACCCTGAGGCAAAAAACGCCAGCTCTTTAGCAGTGAAAAAAAGCCTCAAGAAAGGTCAGAATCCGGACCTAGTTCCCCAAAGCAAGTACAGACAAACACTCATTCTCTGTCCCTCCACCAAAGCAGGGTCAGTGCACAGCCATGACTTGGCCAAGAGGCTGAGTACCTCCCTATGCAAGCAGGTCTGACCAAAATAAGATTCCCCCCTCCCCCGTTTGCTAATAGTGGGATTTTAAAAAAAAATCCATTCTATTAGCTGCGGTGTCATTGCACAGTCACTCCAGGGGTTTCAGTTCACATATAAGGGATTTACTTTCAAGAATGGCTCTTTGAACCCGCTAACTCCTTTATATTTTCAAATAGCTGCACTGCGCGCACACATTAAAAATGGATGAGGTAGCATGAACCGTTATTTCTAAACCTCCTGCTCCGCTTGCAGAACTCAGTTTCCAAGGGAAATATACATTTCAAACAGATAAAAGGACATGCTTTCCAACCCACCCCAAGCAGACCACATTCAGCCGGTGGAACTCACTGCCACAAGATATTATTGAAGCCAAGAGCCTAACATTATTGAAAAGTGACTTTGGACATTTAAATTTTCCCATAACAACTTCCCTTTTAAAATAAAAACAAAATCATTCTTCTAGTTTTGGACTGTTTTTCTTTTTGCACTGCAGCTGTCAATCGCCTAGCATCAACTAGCTGATGAGAGATTAATTCTTCATTTCTTTTCGTTTGACCATTTCTACTAGGAAGCCCTGGGAGGATCCTTTGGTCATGGATATCCAACAGTTTATAATATTTGGTTATGTATTGCTTCCAATAATCTCTAATGGCTGGACATGTCTACCACATACGCTTAAAATCTCCTCTTTCACCACAATGTCGCCAACATTTATCCCCATTCAGTCTCTCTCTCTATTATTTAACCTGACTGGTGAATAATCAAGAACATGGCTGCAACACACGATACTTTCTCAAAGCCTCAAAATGTATCCAATAACGTCTCAAGTATCAGAGCGGTAGCCGAGTTAGTCTGTATCCACAAAAACAACGAGGAGATCAGTGGCACCTTAAAGACCACCAGACTCCCCAATAATGTCTGGTGTCCTCCTTGTGTCAGAGGAGCATGCAGCCTGCTTGAAAGATGTTTTCACACTGTAGATGCAATTAAACAGCAACCACATGCATGTGGCTGGGAATAAACCCAGCTGCTGTCTCCCGAACCAGCGCGTTCATTTCTGAGAGACTGGCGGGGATCGCACACAATGCAAGAACGTTTCCTGCAAGTGCTATTCATAATAGGCAAACAAGAGCCGGGATGTAATTACAAGTGCCGTGTCGCTGTATATAATCCATATACCCCTCGTGTTTGCCTTCTGAGGATACTAATCACACCGTATCTCCAGTATGATAAACTAAGGCACAAAGTGAGCAAGCCACAATAGCCACACTGGATGATTCTACAGGGATATTTGGCAACCTGGCACCACCTAGACTAGTTCTAATTTGCTGCACTCCCCCAGCTTGGATGTGCAAGATGGATTCCAGCATTTTAATGAAAGAAAAAAATGCCCTCATGGACTAAAGGACCAATTCTGTGCTCATTGAAATTAATAGGAGATCTGCCATGGACTTCAAGGAACAAAGCTCAGCACGCAAGTAGACCTTTGAAAGCCCAAGGCTTGAGTGAACTGCCTTAGGGCGGCTTAGTCAGTTGCAGAGTGCATGGAACATGGATGGTTGAGGCACAGGACTGGACTCAGGAGAACGGAAATCAGTTCTCAGCTCTGCCATGGACTCCCTGGGGCAAATCACAATCTCTCTGCCCCGATTTAGCAAGGTACTTAAGCACATGCCTAACTTTAAGTACTTTAAAGCTAATGGGACTACCCACAAGCCTAAAGATAGGCAACTGCTTGTTGAATTGGGGTGTCCCCATCTGTAAATGGGGACAATAATACTGTTTTAATCTCACGCTTCTTTAGTTAGACTGTGAAGTCTTTGGGACAGGAACTGTCTTCCATTGTATGTTTGTACAGCACCTAGCACAATGGAGACATGACTTCAAGTTGGAGCTGTGTACGGGCTATTCTTCAGTGCAACAGAACAACAATGAATCATTACCATTATCTGTAAGCTAAAATGTCCAGATAAAATCAGTGCCCTATGTCTCAATGGGCTTTAATTTATGGCTAGGAGATTGTCTGAAATCAATTAAATGATCTCCCTTGCCAAGGACAATGTGGATTGAGATTCTCTAGGTGGGGAACCCAGAAGACCACATGTAATTCTTATTACCAGTGATCACAGTAGGTATTAGAGCATTTGTCGCTGATCGCATCTGTGCTCCGTAACTAGCACTATTCACATGAATTTGGTGATCCGTCCCCATTTTTTTCTTTTACTGCAATTATCAATGCTGTGTAAATCATGCAGCATAGAGTTTCAAGGGAAAAGGTTTTTTCTTTGAGTCTCATTGGCTTTGGTATATTGCGCAGCCCACTGATTATTGTAATCATGGTAGCTGTGTTAATTACACAAAACTTCCCTAAGAACAGTCTCTGTATTGTAAAGCACTGGGGTTTTGAAAGTGTCTTCACCAGAGTAATTCAGCCCCACACTGAGAGTGGGGGATTTTTGCTATGTACGTGCTGTTTATAGTTCTGTTTTTTTAAACGTATATACCTCATTAATCCAGTTATTGGAAATTTACATTAGCACAGGATCTGCAAATAGCCAGCCTCCCGAAGGGCTCTCAAACTCATCCATTTGAGAACAATACTCTCCTTGTGACAGCTGCCCTCTTTAAAAGGGAAGGAGATAGCAATCTGAGGGCAAGGCACAGAAGAGCCTGTTAAATCTCAGGGAAGTGACCAAATTTGGTATGGATTGGGACTGCCCGATTCCCTACTCTGTCCTCTAACTACCGAGAAGACTATGGTCCATTCCTTCAATGACAGCTCTTCCGCCGATGCGCCATTTTCCCCCCACCTGCTTCAAGTCTGATGTCAGCGGTGGGATTAACAAAGCAACCGGGGAAAAGAAAAGTAGTCAGCTGACCAGACCTGTGATTGACTGAGGAGGGCAGGTGTATTGATACTACGTGACAGCCGCGCCAGAGATTCCAGGAAATCCACTTGTGATTTCACTACAGCTATTGATTTTACATAGAAGGTACTAAGATACTATGGTGATGGGTGGCAGTATGAAACAGAGAGAAAGGAGTTAAACAGAGATTCCCTCTCTCTAGGGATGAAAAATTACACCAGAACCACCTCCTTCTCTGTATCCCCAACCGTGTATCCACTTTGCACTGTGAAAAAACACTACACTTGGCTATTACAGTGAGGTGTGCTACAGGAAAAAATATTATTCAATTTCTGTAGCGCCTAGAAGCCCTCACTGAGCTCAGAAACCAGTTATGCTAGGTTCTGCATATACGCATAACACTCTAAGAGACTAGACAAAGGAAGGATCATCATCCCCATTGGACAGACGGGAAAATGAGACACAGAGAAATTAAGTGATGTGACCAGAGTCAGCCAGGGAATCTGGGGCAGAGCCAGGAATTGAACCCAGGTCCGTTTAGTGTCTTAACCACATCATCATCCTCTTCCTTTTAAGACCTTGGATCAGAGATACAGGCAGAAAAAGTCTCTTCTTAACGTAATAATAAAGCTCCCTTAGCAGCAAGACTCTCATTATGCATGGAAGAGTATTCAAAACTTCAAGGGACATGGTCACTGTGGTGTGTAATGGTTTGAAACCACCTGGCTTTTGTGGATTGAGTGGCCCTGCAGCAACCCAGAGCACAACAAATAGTGGGTGGTGGGTCCTGTAATTGTGTGTGTGGTGGTGTGGGGGGAGGCTTGTTTAATTAGTGGGGAGATGAAGGTGGGAGGGATAACAGCTTATGTTGAACAAACAACCTTGTGCGACAGATAAACCCATTTTTATCTTAGCAATCAATAGAGGCAGAGCACTAGCCAGGAGGTAAGTCAATGCAACATGCACTAAGGGCTACATGGCACTCCAAACAAATTCAAAAACCTGCCACTGAAATAACAACACAGCACAAGAAGTAAACATACAGCGCCGTCTGTAGCTACAGCTGCCACAGATTAAGTCCAACTGCAGTGGTATACTGCAAACAAAACATTTCATTAAGGATAGGCTTTTGCTATTTATAGCTTGTTCTTTGGAGGAAACACTCTGTCATCACTGCAGAGCTATTCTGATAGCCACCTGAATTACTCTGTGAGGCAGGGTTTCTCTGGCAAGGTCCACGCATCTAGAAAGTCTTTATTAGGTAGAAAGATTCCTTCTGTTACTGAGTAACATATGAGTTTTATTTTATCTTTTTGTCCTTTGTGGGAGATTGCATGATCATGGGACATATTCAAGAAAAACAATAGGCTTGGGGAGCTGGGTTTTTTTTTTAAATATGGATTTTCCTGTGTGATCCCGAAGTCTAAAGCTAAAAAATGCATTGGGGAGAAAATACCTTCATTTAACAGTGCTGAAGACTATATACAATGTGTGAACAAGGGGACTATATTTGTTCGGTTTTCTAAGTGCTTAGGGTTTGATCCAAAGCCAAAAGTCAATGGGAGTTTTTCCATTGATTTCAACAGGCTTTGGATCAGACCTTTAGAGTACACCTACACTTCAATAAAACACCTGCAGCTGGCCTGGGTCAGGTGACTAGGGCTGCGTGGACATAAAACTGCAGTGTAGACATTAGGGCTAGAGCCCGGGCTCTGGGATCTTAAGACATCCATAAAAAACAGCCTCCCTAAGCCAGGGAAGGGATTGCTGTTATCGGTAGAGACCTGCATAAAGAGGAGCAGGGATCGGGTTCCGAGATGGCAGATGTCTGCAGTCATTTCAGAGAGCAAAGGCTGCTGCTAGTTTTCATATAAAGTTCATCGGCGCTTGGCTTCCATAGCCAAGGCTTTTTAAGATGATGGTGCAAGAAGTGACCTACTTTAAAAAAAAAAAATGCAGGAATGGACAAAAGGCATGTATTTGCTTATTGCTGGGGTAGGTGATGGTGAGAAGAGGAAGAACTTTGATGGGCTTTTTTTTTTAGGGTGAAGAAAGCAATCAGCACTATGCATTCTTGTATGGGCAGCTGACGAACGGGGGAAAGTGGGGTTAACGTATAGGAAAAACTTGGAGTCAGAAAGAAAGACAGAAAGAGTGTCATCAACACTCTTTGCTTCTGTAATTACTAGGCAAAAGACTTCCACATAAGAGAATTTAATGGGAATTTTAAAAGCCTGTAATAAAATAAATGTGAAAATTTAATAGCTATACTGTAGGGGGGGAAATATCACACCAATGGACTGCAAGCCATCATGCCTCTTGCATCCCTGCTGTCTACTGGACTTGAGGCTCCAACCAGCCCCCATGAAACTTAATGGGAGTCTCCCAATTGACTTCAATGGAAGTATGTGATTCAGGCCTTGCGGAACGTTATTTATCTACAGCAGGCTTAGCAGTATGGCCAGCTTGCTCTTCCTATAAAGTAATAATACACCTTTCATACCTGGATGCGTGATTAGAAAAGAGTGAATGACCTGCAAGATGGTGTAAGCAACACGCCAAGCCAGGGCCTACGTTTTTAAGATTACCTTTTGCAATGTCAGTGTAATTTATACATGTGGATTTCCCTCCCCCAGCTCCCACAATGCTTTGATGCACTTTTCCCCTTAAAATAATAATCACTATAGTCTTCTCCAGGACTCAAGACTACTCTGAATAAACAAACAGTGCCTAACTCAGATGGTGCTTTTGATCCTCAAAGCACTTTACAAACATTCACTCACTACAGTGCCCATTGTACCTTGTGGAATCTGTCAGTTTCACTGTTTAGGGCTCATCTTACACACAAAACTTGTATCCCTTTAACCATATCAGTATAGTTCCAGTGGTACAAACCCCATAGTGTGGATACAGTTATACCAAAATAAAGGCACTTTATGTCTATTCTTGTATGGGAAGGGGAATCAGCTGACTGCCGCTATGACTGTCTCCACACTTGGGGTTGCACTAGTAGAAACATGTCAGTAAAAACAACAAAAATCATCCTTCTAACCAACAGTTGGACTGATACAAAATCTGCGTGTAGACTGGAGTGAAGCGACTGGCCAAAGGCCATAGAGAAAGGATCAGAGCTGGGAAGTGAGCTTGGGAGTTCTAGACCATGACTCACTCAACAGCAGCATCCTGTATGTGCGAACTGGAGCACCGTTTTTGCCCAGCAGCTAGCCTTCCATGGGCAGATGTGCAAAAGGGAAGGCATTCTCCCCAAACAAGCCTGCACTATGAATCTACTGCAGCCCAATGGTGAAAGTCACAACCCCTAATGCAGCCCCTTTCAGAGTCAGCGGCCTGAAGATCTGGGTAGCCAGGGATCCTTCGGCACTTCCCTCTCTGACACAGGAGGTGTTTTGCCACTTTCATGGAGCCTTGCTGTGGTGCTCAGTGGTTGCTTGGTGCTTTTCAGGAGCTCAGCTTCATTTTGTTTCCCGTTCCAACTGGCTGTGCCTAACTAGAGCTACACAGCACCTAGCCCGGAAGCTGAGCCCTTAACAGCAATCCCCCCAGTACTACAGTTGTCAGGGGCAGGCTGAGGGGGCAGCCAGAATTCTGCTCTCCCAAGGTTAGGGGAATCAGACCATCACGGGGAAGGGGAGCAGTGTGTCAGCAAACATCAGTGTCAAACTTCCCACACTGATCATAAAGAACGAGTTGGACTTTTTAAACAACGAAAACAGCTTTTCCCTGGTCTTTCAGTCACAGCCAGGACACTGACCCAATGAAATCAGGCTCCACATTCTCCCTGCAGGTTGTGGACTACCAAAATCTCCAAGAGGCTCCCTCTAGCCCACATAATCCCCTTCATTTCAGTGACTGGAGCCTGATTTGTTAGGGTTTTCCTGGCCAGCTATTTAACCATCATTAGCATTTCAAAGACAGCAGCCAGCCTTTGAAGTGAGTGGTAGGAAAGGGGGACAGTGCTTTGTTTCAGGCCCAGGATGGCTGTAGATCCAACAAGACAGAAGGGTGTTTATTCCCAGGAAGAGGAACTAGGCTTGTGTGGCCAAGATCCCAGTTTTCCTGCATGGAACAACCCAGGATTCTACCAGATGCCACAAGAGAGTTTGCATTAAAAAAAACAAACACTCTGTGTGGGTTATTTTGGGAACGTACAGAACAGAGGTGCAGTCACCATAAAACCTAAGGACAGTTGGGGGGAAATGCAGGAGTGTGGCAGATTTATTGAGAGAGGGGACATACACAGGACTGTAAAAAGTTTAGGAGGAGGAAACATCTCCCTCTCACTTCTATCTGTGCCCACCCTGCAGTGACTGTGCCCCATTGCACACATGCACACTACCTACACGCTCTTTGCTCTGTCTGTGCTGCTAGGGAAGGGTATAAACTGTAGTCAGCAGTGCACTTTAATAAGCACCATGTACTGATCTCAAAGGCAGCCTGTTAGCTGTCTAACTTTTAACATGCACACTGCCAATTTATTATCTTTATAGATTCCAATGCGATTAAACACAAGGAGAGTCCGCTGGGGGTGGAGGGGAAGCCAATTTTATCTAAAGCATCATGTTAAAAGAATCTTACCTAATTCCTTTGGTTTGAACGATACTGTGGTGGGAAAGTCTGGATACAGCTGATATAACCTGGAAAGGAGAAAAAAAAAGAAACCCTGGTGTGATTACAATAGAAAAGGGAAGCTATAGCTGAAGCTAATGGAGAGAAAGATACTTGGGGATCAATTTTCAGACCTGCTGCTACCATTGACTACTACTGAAATGTGAGTGCACAGCCCCGCTGACAAATAGGCCCTTATCTGTTATGTGGTAGTTCCTAGCAGCCCCGGTCATTGATCAGGACCCATTGTGTTAGGTGCTGTACAAACATTGAACAGAAAGATGGTCCCTGCCCCACTAAACTTTATTAAAGCTGAGATCACAACCCTATCAAGAGGCAAAGTAAAATTAGAGTTCTTTCTTCATTCCCATGGCTTCCGAACATTCCAACAAACCAGAAGACAACACACAAGGGCTTATGACAGCGCATAGGGATCATCGTGTTCACATGACATTCTATCAATGCTAACACAACTTTTGTTTTTGCTGCTGAATGGAAACAAACAAAAATTCTAACCTTCTAATATAAAGGAACCAAATAGGTAACAATGTAATACAAGGAAATTCCACCTTGGAGCTCATGCACAATAATTCTAGACCTGCTCTAATGGTTTTATGCAATAATCAGTACCTCTTGAAGAATTCTAGCCTGGTATTCTTTTATTGGATGATTTATGATCTTTTTGCACATGAAATAAAAAGATTGAGCCTAATTTCACTGCTAGTGTAAAGTGGACTCAACTCCTATCATTTCAATGTAGTTGTGTCCACTTATACCAGGGTGAACTTGGATCATTGTCTTGTTTTCATAATAGATCTAACCCAAAATCTGATAAGTGGCATACAGAAAAAATATATCATTAATATGTATGCTGTGAAAAATTCATCCTGTTTTTCTACCAGGTGTAGCTCTGATAACTCTTGTAAATTGACAAAATATGCTGCAATTTTGACCTCTAATGAGAAAAACTGAACCCACTTTTCATTTAAAAAAAATAGAACCTGCAACCATCATTTTGCAGCCCCTGGAAAGAAAAAAAAATTAAACCCTATTTTATATTTCCTTGCAATATTTTCTTTCCTGGATCTCCTCTTTTCCAGCTGCTTGGCATCACAAAATCCTCTTTAGCTAGTGAACTTCCAAGGAAGTGGTTAGTACCTGGGCGTGGCAGTAAGGACTCCTGGGTTCTATTCCGGGAACCACCACAGAATATCTGAGCTTCACTAAGTGCTAGCTTGCCTGGGATTCAATTTCCCCATCTGTAAAACAGGGATACAAGTTCTTACCTACCTCACAGAGCTGTTAGGAAGTGTTTATAAAATTGCTTTGAGATCCTCACATGCAGGATGACATGTAAATGCAAAGCTTTACTAGAACTATCAGGTGACATCATGAACTGGTAACTCAGTATTAGGACCAGATTTTCTGAAGATCTCAGCATCCAGCAGCCTCCATTGTGATGCCCTCTGTGCTGAACTTTCTTTCAAATCTGGCCACTCTATTGCCGGGCAGGAAAACATAGGCTCTGCTCTTGGATTCTTGCTGCCCAAGCTAGCAGGGGACAGGAAGGCCTCAGGTCATGCTCATGACCAGTGGTGCTGGAACAATTTGTATAGTGGGAGTGCTGAAGGCAGAAACCATGTACTTCGGTTGTTATTATTACTTCAAGCCAGGAGGTGCACCAGCACCCCCAGCAGCCCTAGATCCAGCACTTATGCTCACTACCAGTTCCTCTGGTGGATCATGATTCAAAACCTGTCAAAACTAGAGTCCTTTTCAGTCCTCCCTGGCCAGAAGGCTGGTGACGGTAAGATGCAGAGTGGGGGATTAGGATGGTGACATTTATAAAGCATACAAGACAGGTATATCCCCAGGGCTGTAGCCAGCACACTGAGGATCTCTCAGGAAAGAGAGAGAGATCAGCCGAGACTCTGCCAATGAGACACTTAACAAGAAAGCAAGACAAAACCTTTTGACCTCTCAATATGGCCAAATCTCTCTAGATTTCAGGCACAGCTGTATTCAACAACATTTAGTAGTATCTGTTGTGCTCGAAATGGCTTTTGTCTTTCTTAGCACCCGTTTTTGGTCAGAGAACTTTCATTGTTTTTTGTTTCCCCTTTTGGATTCGTTGGCTGCTTGGGTTGTTTTTTCTCTCCCCCTAAATTGAACTTTCCTGTGTTTCACTTTTTTGAAAATTACCTATATTCAACTTTAAAATCTGCTATCTACACTAAACTGAAAATGCAGGTGTAGTTAAAGAAAGAGAAAGCAGGTCGGTGGCTGGGGGATTTTACAAAATAGGATCTGAATTGTTGGGTGGGGGGGGAGGGATTAAAAAAAAAGAAAGGATTTCAATTGGAGGAATTTTCGATTGCATTTTTTTTTCCTTTTTCATTTCAACATTTCCTGCAGTGTTGAAAACCCAACCCCAAAGCACTGGACTACTGCAGAAACAGCAGAAAGTGAAACTGACGATAGATAAGGTGAAACAATCCTGTGTAATGACAGGTTTCAGAGTAGCAGCCGTGTTAGTCTGTATTCGCAAAAAGAAAAGGTGTACTTGTGGCACCTTAGAGACTAACCAATTTATGTTGCTCTGGCGGATAGGTGTGGAGAGGAAGCAAACACCGAAAAAGAGAGGGATGCACATGGCTATGAAGAGTTTTCCATTTCAGCACTCTAAGGCTTGTCTACACTGTCAAGTTTTGTTGCCAAAAACTGCCTTTTGGTGACAAAACAGCAAGAACATACATACTACAATGGGACTTTTGTCACCAAAAACGCACAGTTTTGGCAACAAAAAGCTTCCACCCCTACGAGAGACTTTTGTCTTTCCCCGTCCCTTTATTGTCGACAAACAGCCAATGTAGACACTGCTGATTGTTTTGTCGACAGAACTGGCTTCCGCCAGTATCCCACAATGCCTGCCCTGATGGCTCTGCTCAGTGTTTTGATCTCTGCTGCCCTGCAGGCATGCGCCCCTCCCCTTTCAAAGCTCCGGGAGGTATCTGTGTGCTGCTCCCTTTGGGGAACAAACAAAGAGCAAATCATTGGAATGCTCCTGTTCTGCCCAGCACTAGGAACAGAGCAGCAGGCAGGCGGCTGCTGCAGCCAGAGTGGAACAGACCGCTGGGCTGCTTTGCCATTCCTCAGCACGGAGAGCTCCCAGAGCTACTCATGATGCCGCTCTCAGCAGCTGAGGGAGCTGCGGGAGAACTTGGAGAGACTCCCAAGATGCGCAGCGATCATCTCTTCCTTCCCACAACACTGTACCATGGGATACATATCCACGGTGCACTGCTCACCCTGTCGATGATGGTGTCCCCAATGTGGACGTGATCTGTTGACAGAGGAAGCAAGCGTGAATACCCTTCGGCGATTTTTATTTTGCCAACTTCCGGGTGTCGACGTAAGTTTTGTCAACAAAACTTGGTAGTGTAGACAAGCCCTAGGGTGCTGTTAAGGACATAGGTAAAGGGCTGATTGTCTTGTCCTTGGCCTTCAAGGCCCTACATGAATCTCGCCTTGCTTTTATATTTGACAGAGAGCCAAAGTCTGTGCTAGTGTACATGGGTGTGACTCCACTGACTGCAAAGGGAGTTATGCTCATGTATACCAATGGAGAATTTACCCCAGTCTTACAACTTTGACCCACCCCACCCATGCACACTCCCCACCCCTTTGATTCCCCCCAAAGTGTTCCCATTAATGCTCTTGCTGTCCCCCTACTCAAGAAATGACTTCCGTTCTACCCTGCGGATCCACTTTTAAATTAATCAAAGTATGCACAAGCCATAAATGCATAACAACGGCTCGGATATTATTCTGACTCAACCCCCTCTCCTTCTAGTGTGCGATAGCTCCAGTCGCTGAGTTGCATCTAAAATTAAAATCCTTGCAAACACACGAGGGACGTTAACCAGGCCTGATTGATCTCAGTGGGACTAGTCACACACATAAGAGTCTGTAAGCTCTCCTGGGCACATCCATCTATCTGGACGGTAGGACGTCTAGCATACTTCAGTAAAAATAAGTAGTATACTCTTATATGTTTAAACAGCTTGTTATCAGGACAGCATCCCTTTAACAAAGGGAAAGCCCATAGGATTTGACGTAGCAAAGTAAAAAGCAAACATTCTAGTTGTATATAGCATGTTGAACGTCTCTTCTAGCCAAGTGCCAAAGCTGTGTGTCTTGTGGTGTATTTTCCCCTTGAACGTAGTCTGCGGTATTGTCTAATTTTTGCACACAATTGTTTAGATCTCTATAAAATCCATTTGAAAGCACAAAATCACTCAGTAAAATTAGTATTGCCATGTGGTCTCAAAATGCTTTGGTGCCAAGTATCAGAGGGGTAGCCGTGTTAGTCTGTATCCTCGAAAACAACAAGGAGTCTGGTGGCACCTTAAAGACTAATCGATTTATTTGGCATAAGCTTTCGTGGGTAAAAAAACCTACTTCTTCAGATGCATGGAGTGAAAATTACAGTTGCAGGCATAAATATACTGACACATGAAGAGAAGTGGAGAACTAGTGTCAACAAGGCCAATTCAATCAGGGTGGATGTGGTCCACTCCCAATAATTTATGAGGAGGTGACACCCACATCCAGCCTGACTGAACTGGCCTTGTTACCACTGGTTCTCCACTTAGAATCATAGAATATCAGAGTTGGAAGGGACCTCTGGAGGTCATCTAGTCCAACCCCCTGCCCAGAGCAGGACCAATCCCCAACTAAATCATCCCAGCCAGGGCTTTGTCAAGCCTGACCTTAAAAACTTCATAGAATCATAGAATATCAGGGTTGGAAGGGACCCCAGAAGGTCATCTAGTCCAACCCCCTGCTCAAAGCAGGACCAATTCCCAGTTAAATCATCCCAGCCAGGGCTTTGTCAAGCCTGACCTTAAAAACCTCTAAGGAAGGAGATTCTACCACCTCCCTAGGTAACGCATTCCAGTGTTTCACCACCCTCTTAGTGAAAAAGTTTTTCCTAATATCCAATCTAAACCTCCCCCACTGCAACTTGAGACCATTACTCCTTGTCCTGTCATCTGCTATCACTGAGAACAGTATAGATCCATCCTCTTTGGATCCACCTTTCAGGTAGTTAAAAGCAGCTATCAAATCCCCCCTCATTCTTCTCTTCCATAGACTAAACAATCCCAGTTCCCTCAGCCTCTCCTCATAAGTCATGTGTTCCAGACCCCTAATAATTTTTGTTGCCCTTCGCTGGACTCTCTCCAATTTATCCACATCCTTCTTATAGTGTGGGGCCCAAAACTGGACACAGTACTCCAGATGAGGCCTCACCAATGTCGAATAGAGGGGAACGATCACGTCCCTCGATCTGCTGGCAATGCCCCTACTTATACACCCCAAAATGCCATTGGCCTTCTTGGCAACAAGGGCACACTGTTGACTCATATCCAGCTTCTCGTCCTCTGTCACCCCTAGGTCCTTCTCTGCAGAACTGCTGCCTAGCCATTTGGTCCCTAGTCTGTAGCTGTGCATTGGATTCTTCCGTCCTAAGTGTAGGACTCTGCACTTGTCCTTGTTGAAGCTCATCAGATTTCTTTTGGCCCAATCCTCCAATTTGTCTAGGTCCCTCTGTATGCTATCCCTACCCTCCAGCATATCTACCACTCCTCCCAGTTTAATGTCATCTGCAAACTTGCTGAGGGTGCAATCCACAACATCCTCCAGATCATTAATGAAGATATTGAACAAAACCGGCCCAAGGACCGACCCTTGGGGCACTCCGCTAGATACCGGCTGCCAACTAGACATGGAGCCATTGATCACTACCCGTTGAGCCCGACAATCTAGCCAACTTTCTACCCACCTTGTAGTGCATCCATCCAGCCCATACTTCTTTAACTTGCTGACAAGAATACTGTGACTTTAACTTGCTGACAAGTTACTTGTAAGGTAACTCCCTTCTCTTCATGTGTCAGTATATTTATGCCTGCATCTGTAATTTTCACTCCATGCATCTGAAGAAGTAGGGTTTTTTACCCACGAAAGCTTATGCCCAAATAAATCAGTTAGTCTTTAAAATGCTATGGGTGATTCAGCCTGGCCGCAATTCAGGAAAGCATCCCTATTTTGGTATGGCCAAAGCAGGCCAAAGCATACCAAAGCCTTTACAATTCTCGAGATTCACGATTTTTAAAAATAATAGATTGTGGGTTCTTTTCATTTACTTTCACGTTTTTGAGCCTTCAGTGTTCACATCTTCAAGGTTTTCTTTGCAACCATGAGATCTAAATCATATATTTTTTTAAATTGAAGAGGAGATTCTCATGTAATAATATAACTCCAGGAGTTTGGACTTTGGTGTTTTTCTTAAATATCATGAAACCCACTATAAAATCAAAGAGTTGGCAATGCTGCTATTCAGCGCAGCACTTAGCAACTCGCTAGAGTCAATGCATGCATATACTTAAGCAAGTTATTTAAGCTAAACACCTTTTCAAGCACTTTGCTGAATCTGGGCCTACGTACGTGTTATTGAATACCAGCTACAGGTATTGCAAAGTTTAAAAACAAAGTGTTTAACTACTAAAATTTACTAAATACCATCATGAGTATTGTCATAACAATACAGCTAAGGGTATCCTAGAATTCCTCCCTACCTGTAAGGGGTTAAGAAGCTCAAATAACCTGGTTGGCACCTGACCAAAAGGACCAATGGGGACAGAAGATACTTTCAAATCTGGGGTGGGAGGAGTGGGGGGAAGGAGAAAGGCTTTGTTTGGTGTGTTCTCTTGGGAAGCAGAGAAGTATCAGGTCAGAAAACTCCTTCTCTGATAAACTATCCTAAAAGTCTCTCATATTACAAAAATTGAAAGTAAAAGCCAGGCAAGGCGTGTTAGATTATCTTTTGTTCTGCTTGTGAATTTTTCCTTTGCTGGAGAGAGGTTTATTCCTGTTTTTTGTAACTTTGAAACTAAGCCTAGAGGAAGTTCTGTTGTGTTTTTAAATCTTTTGTTACCCTGTAAAGTTATTTTCCATCCTGATTTTACAGAGGTGATTTTTACCTTTTTTAAAAATAAAATCCTTCTTTTAAGAACCTGACCGATTTCTCTATTGTCCTAAGACCCAGGGGTTTGGGTCTGTGATCACTTTGTAACCAATTGGTTAGGATATTATTCTCAAGCCTCCCCAGGAAAGGGGGTGTAAGGGCTTGGGGGGATATTTTGGGGGAACAGGAACTCCAAGTGGTCCTTTCCCTGATTCTTTGTTAAATCACTTGCTGGCAGCGTACCCTCCAAGGGCAAAGAATTTGTGCCTTGGGGAAGTTTTAACCTAAGCTGGTAGAAATAAGCTTAGGGGGTCTTTCATGCGGGTCCCCACATCTGTACCCTAGAGTTCAGAGTAGGGAAGGGAACCCTGACAAGTATTCAACCCCATTTAGCAGAAGTTACTTCATTAACTTCAGCCCCCTCTCCAAGGCTTGCTGCAATGGAGGCTATAGCAGAAGACATCTCTCTCTCTCTCTCTCTCTCTCTCACTCACACACACACATATATCAAAGGTGCAAACATTCTGTCCAAAGAGGAGACTTCTCAATCAGCCCAGTAGACATTTTCAAGACTCACTCGACATTGCAAACCTCACCCTTGAGCACTTGTCCCCACAGTTGTTCTGCCACTTGAATATAACTGTCATTTATGATTTGTAAAGAGGTCAGGGAAAAGAACATATTATTAAGAAGAGACCGAGACTTAAATGGAGTTAAATTTACCAAACGAGCAGAAAAAAAATCATCTGACCTACAAAAGCCCAGGCTGGAGGCATTCCATCTGCTTCTGCTACATTTCTTTCCCGTTTTCGAGCTGACATGAAGAGGAAAAGCTACTTTTCATTGCCTCCCTCCTGCTTGCCCCCACATGCAGCCAACCCCAGAAGACAGACTTCTTGCTCAATCAATCATGGAGAAAATGGAGCTTAGGGGGCTCTCTTTAGGCTAACTTCACATTCTAGGCAGTGAGTCTGCAATGAACTCCATGCAGACCGGCGCCTGCCTCTGTGAGATCAGAAGGGCCCCGACGTGGGCACCAGTAGCTCATTGTGGGATCAGGGTCTTACAGTGCAATCTTGTTTATTTTTGCTTTCTGCATGTTCCAGATCCCTCAGGTCATCCAGGCAAAGATACAAGCCTGATTCTCAGTTAATCTTGTGGGACATGGGCCATCTTAATGTCTCCTGCATTCTAGGGCTATGGAGTCTCCTGCAAGTTAGACCAGTCTTGGAGTTGGGCAGAAAGGAGCTATGATGTTACACCCCATATTCTTCATAGAAATATTGTTATGATATGAATATGACATAACCAAAATATACTTTATGCAAGATGGCTCATGTAAGGTATCATTGGAAAGGTTATAATTTACTGAATGCGATTATCGAATTTGTATTCATGTATCATTTCTGTAGGAAATTAGGAAGTTAGGAATATTGACAACGTATCTGTATTTCAAATGTGCTACTTTGGATAACACCCACAACTAGCCTTTCAGGTACAACAATGAAAAAGTCAGACACGGCTGATGGCCCATCAGCAGAGACAATGGACTGTGAAAGAGCTTAGTCTTCCTGTGGACACTCCAAACAGCCTGTGAGTAATGGCTGTAACAACCCTGCAGAGACATGTGACTGAGTCACCTGGTATTGGACCCCACCTTGGAATGCCAATGTTTTTCCACTGGAAGACAAAGGCTTCTCACCATACAAAAAAGCTATATAAGCCAGGGGAGTGACATCGGGGTTCTCCTCTACCTCCCTGCCCAAAGAGACACTGAAAAACACCTGGAAGCAAGAACTGAGCTGTGGGGAGAAGAGCTGAGCCCAGATTGAAAGGGTGTTTAGCCTGTGAGTAATAATACCTGAAGTTTCAAGCTGCAGACCAGTGCAGCTGGCTTTCAAGAATCTTTGCAATCTGCCTGAATCAACATTTAAGGTGAGAAATTACTATTTGTAGCCAATTTCTTTAGTGTATTAAGTTTAGTCTCCATGTTTTATTTTATTTGCTCAGTAATTTGCTTTGTTCTGTTTGCTATCCCTTATATTCACTTAAAATCTGCCTTTTACAGTTAATAAATTTGTTTTGTTTATTATTAAACCCAGTTTGTGCGATTTCTAATGGGAGGAGGGGGGAGAAGTTGTGCATATCTTTCTTCGCATTGAGGGAGAGGGCAAATTTTTATGAGCTTGTGCTGTGCAGATTTTTCTATATAGTGCAAGACAATATACCCTTGGGTCTGCACTCCAAGGGAGGTGGGCACCTGAGTGCTGGGGCAAGTCCCTTAAACTGAGTCTTCCCACAGCTGATTTCAGTGTCTGTGTCTTTCCGCATCTGGTGTGGTGCTGCCTGTGTGCACGCTAGAGGAGGCTTAAGAGCCTGGCTCAGCAAGACAGGTTAAAGGGGGCCCATGCTGGCAGAAGAGGCAGGCTCAGTGGTATCTCAGCACATCAGGTAGCATCTTGAAGGGCGGCAACCCACCACAGGAGCCACAGGACAGACTGCTCTGGCCATGCTCCTGCCACACACCCTGGGCTGAAGGCTGGGAACAGAGCTGTTGCAGAAACCTCATGGCAGCTCAATACTATCCAAAGACATAGCTTCCACAAGGGGTGCTTCTCCTTTCAATTTAAAGCTCCTTTGTCCTCCCCGAGTGGCCTAGAAGTCCAGAATCAAGCTGAAAGAGTGTTCTTAATGTGTCCCATCCCATCCTGTCCCTGACCAAAAACGGCCAGCAACGTTCATAGGGAATAATAGTAAAAATAAAAAATAGTGTGTTTTTCATACACAGGATCGTACAAAGAACTTAAGAACTCAGAGTGGAGATGGAAGAGCCCTGGTAGATCACGTAGTTCATCTCCCTGTCAACCCTACTCCAATTCTGCAGCATGGAAGTCTTCGTGGGGGGCCTCTTGGAGTTACTGTCAATGATAAAACCACCACCACAAATCATGCAATTGAAAATAATAGTGTAAACTGGGCAGAGCTCCCACAAGGGATATTTGTTCCCCTTGGCATGCTCTGAGTGGAAAACCACCAGCTCAGAGAGGCGTCGCAGTAACCCAGTGCAGGCAGCGGTTTGCACCAAAGCCTGGCGTGGAACACGAGAGTTGGAAAACAAGAGCAGAGACGGATAGGCGGCTGTCCCACATCCCCTCACCTCTGCCCCACTAGGATGTTTATTGTGCCTGACTCATGTGAGAAGTTGTTGTGAATGATGCTCGACAGTCACACGCCCCAAGTGACCTCCTGCTGCAGATGGAGAAGAAAAACTACTGAACGCTCACTCCTGCTGCTAAGAGCCGCCCTTTGGGCTCAGCATGGCCCTAATGCGCTGAGGCGGAATGTTTATTGCTGTCCCTTAGAATAGTGAATGACATGCCCCTGGTTACACCTTAGAGCAAAGCATTAAGACCCAGGAGTGAGGTATATAATCATGAGCGTTATTGATTATTTCTGCACTGCATTATTTCATGCACAGCATTAACTACGCTCCCAAAGTCTGGTCCCAGCATGTATGGGGTTCACTGTAAATCTGGGGATGGATTCTCTGGGAATCAACTCTTTTGTGAGTTTTCCAAAGTCATCGTCAGGCATTTGGAAGGCATGTCCCTGGTATATTAGTGCTACCTCACTGGCTACTTTGCAGAAGGAGGGATTTCCAAAAGTGTTCATCCTTAGCCTCTAACTCATCTCCCCAGGCAGTCAATGGTAACTGAAAGTCCTACTTTGGTTTTGTTCTGGAGTGGTGTTTATGTGATGCCATGATGCAAAGTCAGATCTCTGAGGAGTGAAATTTGGTCATGTTTCACTTTAGTACTTGCAGACAAGGAAAGAGGAAGAATGTGCAATGGGGAAAGCTGCATCAGGAGGCAGAATATAACTACCCACATTGGAATTTTACCAGGACATTCAGGTTAACATGAAAAGTGCCATGGAACCTTTAATGACCACACGTGTTCAGGGCCTCAGCTTTACGTATCATCTAAAGGATTGCCAATTTTGGTTGGATATATTCCTGGAGATTTCATCACAGGACATAATCTTAATTAAATATTAATCTTTAATTCCTGGAGACTCCAGGCCAACCCTGGAGGGTTGGCAACCCTAATCATCTGGAATATGGTACCCTCTATCAGCACAATGGCCTCAAACACCAAGCTGGGGCATTGGGTCAAGTGTAGCGACTTGGAGGAAAGAATGTCCCTTAATGGCTAGCCCATGAAATTCTGCCATCCAAAAATAGTGACTCTGGCCCTACTCTGCTTAGCTGGTGACAACCACTGGGATGACAAGAAGTGTTATGAATCAGGGCATAGGCAATGGTAGCACACTTTGAGTTTACAGACAACCCTGAACACCAGCAAACTACAGAGACCAGAAACTGTTGCTTGCCGACATCATTTCAATCCAGCTGTAGACACCCGACATGTGGTTGGCAAATGCTTTACCGTCACGCTCCCCTGTGAAAAAGATCACATGTAAAGAAATAAAGCAAAGCCCAACAATTAATACAGCAAACTGCAGGCCGCATAATACCTGCTGCCCCCAAAGAAGACCAGAAAAAGAACTCTGTAGAGCTCAAAAGCTTGTCTCCTTTCACAAATGGATGGAGGCTGGTCCAACAAAAGATATGCCCTCACCCACCTTGTCTCACTCATTCCCTGGGACCAACATAGTACACCACCACTGCAAATCTTCCAGAGAACATCTAATACATGATGTATATGGCTTAAGATGTGCCATACGTGGATTGCTATAATTATTGCAATGGCAAAAAAAAAATTGGTTTATTGAGGCGCTGGAAAGCTGAAACAATATTGCTGGGAAGGGGTGGACTGTGTGAGTAATGGAAATAGCATCTTAATTTGTCATTGCTAGGTTATTTCATGTAAGGGCAAGTTCGTAAGGGAGGAGACCCATCTCTGACATGTTTTTGTTGTACAGGAGTGAGAAAAAGTTCAAGACTTCCTGTGTGGAATCTTCCTCCCCCTGGTCCCCTTGACCTTAGTGGAGCCAGGATTTCACCCCAGAAGTCCCTACCTCCTCATTCATACGTTTGCAGCCTTTGTCACTCTGCCATTTCTCTAACCAATAATTACTATAAATTCCAGCATGGAGCTTCTTAACAGGCTTAGGCCTGCAGGAGAGACCTTCTGGTCTTCAACTACGGCTACACATGGCTTGGAACTGAAGCATGAGAGGCAACAATACACGTGCCATAGTTTTGAATTTAACAGTTAACTTTTACATGGTGAACAGAGAACTTGAATTATTCAGCAAACCGAGAGCAGAACTTGGCAAATGTCAAAACTTGGCCAAGTTTCTCCTGGCTGAAAACATTACTAACTGGAGATCAGCACAGAAAAATTATACCAGAGTGAAACAAGGAACTTTCCCTGCACCCTGGACATCTTCCTGTCCCAGCACATCTGAACGGAGTACTTCCAGAAACTGATATTTTGACAAATCAAAAGCACAATGGAGGGCATTATCCAAATAGCTCACAAGGCCATATCTCTTTAGAGTCTGTTACTGACAGTCCCTCCAAACACACAGCTAAAATTAGGGACTTATTTTATTTGACAAAGCTTCCTTTTTTGCTACTACTGCTGGCATTTGCTTGCCTTAATAACTTTGAACCCTCATCCATAGTGAGAGCGTTTAAAGGTTTCATTCGGGCAAACACCAGATCATCCTCATCACTATGATTGCAGTAGTGTATGTCCAGTCATGGACCCAATTGTGCTACGCAAATATATGTACAAACATAGAACAAAAATACAGTCCCTGCTCCAAACAACTTACAGTCCAACTCCTAAGTTACAGCTAAGATCCTCACCCAGATATACTTTGAAAATGAAATTAGAGCTGGCCAAATAACTGAATACACAGTTTGAGTGCTGGTCTGAAAAAAAATAAAAATAAAAAAATAGAATTGGGTCAACCAGGAACAAAAATGTTTAAAATTTGTTGGCAAAATAAAGTGTCAGAAAATCTCATTTGGGTTGACTCAAAACAAAACATTTTGTTTCAATTTGATGGCTTTTTTTTAAAAAAAAAATTTAAATTTTTTTTTTAAGTACAGTCAAGGAAAATTCCAAAACAAAGCACCTTTCTGATTTTGTTTTTTAAAAAACAAACCTTCCCCCGCATCTTAAACAATTAATCAAAACCAACCAGAATTCATGAATTGTTTTGTTGACCCAAATCTGCATTTTTCAGCTAAAAAGGTTTCTCGTGAAAAATTTCATCCGGCTCTTAATGAAACAGTTTATAAGAGAGGGTTGTGGGGTTTTTTTTATTATTTTTTATTTTTGTTTGTTTTGTTTTTTTAACAAGGCACTTCAATCAACAGCTCTTCTGATCGAAAGTTCCAAGGAGAAGAAAAAAACCAAACCAAGCCAAAAGGAGCTCTGTTTCCATTGACGGTAGCTGATGGGAACCCGGCACTATATTTCATCTTTATTCCTGTGCTGCTTATCTCCGGCCATTCCCCCGTTTACTGTGACTCTGAGAAACATCAAGTAAAAATGTGATTTCTGGTCATGTCACACTTCAGCGAACAAATACGTTCCAAACAGAGAAAGTGAGAGAGTGAGAGAGACCAACCCTACTTTAAAACATAAGCCAGCCCTGCCTGCAAGCTCCAGGCTATGCAAAATGCTGCCTTCATGGGAATGACAGGACATCAATCTTAGCACTTTAAAGGACAAATGTGCAAGCTGTCATTTTAATGAGCATTTTTAAATAAATGTTGAGTTTCCCTTTTAAAAAACGACAGAAGCAGCAGGAGAGGAAACAAGGTTAAATCACATGACTGGAATTCAGGGAAATTGGGTTCTGTTCCCAACCTTGCCAAAACATGTGTGACCGCCTCCAACCCTAGGCATGTTATTTAACCTCTCTGTGACTCAGTTTCCCCCATTTATAAAATGATAAGACTAGAACTGGATTAACTTTTTCAGACAAAACTTTTTTGGTGATACGAAAATATTTAGTGAATTTGGGCTGGTTTCAAATTGTTCATGGCAAAGTTGCCCCCCAAAAATTCTCAAAAAAGTCAAAGTATTTAATTTCAAGATTATTTTTAAAGAAACTATTTTGATCTTTTTGGTTTGAAATGACTTTTCATATCAAACCTCTCTTTAATTTTATTTAAAAAACACAATCAAAAACATTTTTAAACGGTCATAATTAACCAAAACATTTTGTTCAACCTGAAATTATTTTTTTTCAACTCTTCGATTCACCAAAAAATTACAAATATCTTAGTTTTCAGTTCAATGTGAAACAATTTCCCCCTTCCCCCCAGTTTTTCAGAATGGCCAGTGAACCAAAAAGAAAAGTCTGTTATTCACACAGCTCTAGATACGTGCCTTGAGACCCTTTGACGAAGGAGTTATAGAAGAGGAAAGCTTCACCACAGGCTAGTGGCATTTGAAATATAGTAGGCCAGATGCATAATAGGATATGCAGAGCCAGTTTGCAGCATCTGATAAAGTTCATACTCTGCATGACCTAAAAATAGTACAGGAAAAGCCCTTGCTCGATTTGATTGGACTCTGCTGCAGTGTGCTATTACTTATCAAGCTCATTAAGCACAAGAGTTTGCTTGTGAGACACGGGCAATTACGACAGAATTTGATTTCCAGTGAAATTAAGGATCAAGTACATTGTTTGCTACTTCAGGGTATTTTTCCTTTATTTTAAAAAAGGGGAACTAACTAAATTCGGAACATTTTGCCACATCAAAGCCACCAACTACGGTTCTGGTGATGGTGAATATAAGGAGTGGCTAGAATTTACAAATGTGGGTGTCTAAAGCTAGGTGCCTAAATTTATAGCTCGGCACTTACGCAAATGGGCCCGCTTTTTAAGAGGTCCTGGGTGCCCACACCTTCCAAGGACTCAGTGGAAGTTATAAATACTCAGCACCTTTGTAAAAAGAAGCTTGAACAGCCACTCTTCTAGTGTCAAGAAAGCACTATTATCCCCACCATGGTCTTGGGGCTAATGCACTGCACTGGGACTCAGGAGATCCTGGTTCAAGAGCCTTTTCTTTCTAGTCCCTCAGGCCCCAACCCAGCAAAGTGTTTAAATATGTGCTTAACTTTAAGTCCCCATTGATTCCAGTCAGCTTACAAACATGCTTAAAATTACGCAAGTGCTTAAGAGCTTGCTCAACTGGGGCCTTATTCTCTCTGTAACTCAGTTCCCCAGAAATAATGATGCTACTTCCTTTCTGCCATCCTTTGTCAGATTTTTCTGTTTACATTGTAAGCTCTTAACAGCAGGGATGGTCTCCTGCCTTTGTGTATGTCCAGCACCAAGAACAATGGGACCCCAATCTCAGTTGAGGGCCCTCTAAGAGTCTGTCTACACTGCAATAACACACCTGTGCTGGCCTGTGTCAGCTGTCTCGGGCTCCCGGAGCTATAAAACTGCAGTCTAGATATTTGGGCTCAGACTGGAGCCTGGGCTCTGGGACCTTTGGAGAGGTGAGGGCTCCAGCCCGAGTGTCTACACTGCAATTGTATAGCCCCGAACCGCAAGCCAGCGGTGTTGTATTGCAGAGCAGACATACCCTCAGTGCTGCCATAATGCAGACACATATTGCTACTAATTGTAATACAGCTGTGATATTAAGTACAATAGTAGCCTCCTCCCGTCTTCCTCCAAAGCACTGAGCAGGTGGTAAGTCCCCCCCGCCCCTTCTCTTTATGAATGAGAGATTATAAACAAAGCAAAGTCTTGCCATAGGGAATTAAAAAGAAAAACTGCCAGAGCTTTCATTTCCTTTAATGAAACCAATGCACAGTTCTAAACTTTAAACAAGCAGCACTGTGGCTGCTGTAACTTTAAAATGAGATTGCAAGACGCACAAGAAATCATAAGCAATAACTTCCAAATGTGCTAGTCCCTTGAACCATACTCGAAAGGGCTGTAACAATCATAACTGCTTTATAGCTCTGGCTGCCACACTGCCATACAGAATCAATCAATTGAGGTACCACTGGACATTCTCGCCGGGCAGTCAGGTTTAACCATTCCATAAGCAATTATTGCAAGAGTGGAAATAAGGACGGTGCTTAGTGCAAGCCGATGAGACAAGATTATTAAAGCCATTTACACATGCTGCTTGGGAAATTATACCTGAGGATCTGAAGCCTGATTTTGCAGCAGATGATAAGGCACATCCTTATAAATAGTTTTCCCACCCCCAATTTCTCAATCCAACTTCCCTCAACAAAACTGCATTAGCCTTATTCAATATGCAAAAAGGAGTCCATAAAAGCCTCAGATACCATTCTGCTGATTATAAGATGCCAGAAACTGGGCTATAAACAATGAAACATACACACACAAACATACACTTGCTGCACATTCAAGCTGTAAGGGGTAGCTGGAGAATTTTTGTTGTTGTTCTCCCATATAAGCATGGTTGTTAAGCGCTGCATTGTTTGAATTTTTGACATTTAGAATTCCTTACTATTTCTGGAACATCAGCAAGCAGATCAAATGATCCGGCTGGCCATTTTCCAATGCAACCGATTCTCCAAGGGACAAAATGAAAAATGCTGCCGTGGTGTGAGGTCATCAATCTGAGCCAACGTGACACAGGAATGGCACACACTTTCCAAAGGTGATTTTGGAGGCTCAACTTGAGATGGCTTGAAGAGGGTCCTGGTTTTCCGAAGGTGGCTGAGGAGCACGTTCTGAAAATCGGGTGTTTCAAGTTAAGTGTCCCCAAATCACTCGTCCCTTTTGAAAGGCTTGGCGGAGAGAACAGAAGGGAATTTCCTCAACAAATTGAATTAATTTTCCCTTCAAAGGTGTGGGTTTCTTTGGGGAGAGGAGAAATTTGAAAATAACAAATGAATAAACAATAAGAAAAAAAACAGTGTTATGCAATGTACTATTTGCATTTGGTTTCTGATGATCGTTTATTTTAAAGGTCTCTAGATACAGAGATCTCTCCCCCCATCCCCAAACGCTCTCACTGACTGACTACATTATAATAGACTGACTGATCCCAGACTGGCAACATTATAATTTACATGCTAGAAATCCCCACAGCCTCTCTCTGTTCTACGGGTTTGCCCCTACAATCAGAGCACACTTCACGAGTCTCAAGGCAAGCCACCTTGACAGACTCTAAGGGAGACCAGAACTCAGTCTAGCATGAGTGATAGGATGCTTCCTGCCTCCGAACAAAGTCGGAACTATGCTAAGCAGAGATGAACCTGAACTGAAACCCGGCCTCTGGGAACACACACTTAGACACCCTTCTAAATATTGCGGGGGGGTGGGGAGGAAGGTAGTTTCAGATCCAAACCCACACACAGAGCTTCATGTTGCAGATGGCCCATCCCCATACTAGACCAACTAAACCCCAGGATCCCAACACCCCCAAGCTACCCAGCATTCGGAATCTGGGAGCTAGAGTCTGCCGAGCCGTTTCTGAGCTGGAAATATTGTACACGAAAGGGAAACCCCCTCTCTCTGAAGGCCCAGCTGACAGGGCTGCTAAAACACAATGGGCCCCAGGAGCACTAGTGGGTGAGGCATGTGGAATTGCTCACAGTTTGGTGGCGGGGGAGTAGTGGGGGTAAGAGCAAGGAGGAATTTCCATGTAGCAGCATGACCAGGGTTTTCACACTAGCAAGTGTGATTAAAAATCACGAAGTCGACAGTGGAAAGAACCCCATTTGACAGCACAGACCCATGGTAGACCGAAGCCCTCTCTTTGTAGCGGCATAAAGGTTAAACCTGGCAGGGTGCAGGCGAGAGCACCGCTGCTCGCTCTCATCTGTCAGATCCCAGCTACAAGGGCATCTCCGGGAAGGGGAGCACGCAGCTCACACATGTGCTCATCCCTGCAGACGGCTCTGGAGAATGGGATGTGACACTCCGATGAGTCTGCACTTCACAAGAATGGGCTGCTGGTGGGAGGCTGAGTTGCCACCCGCCATGTTTCATCCCGACTGTCAGGTTTTCTTAAGGTCACGTTCAGTGTCGGGGTGGAGATAAATGTGTCAGTTTGCTGGAGCAATTTAGAGTGAACAATCCAATCTTTAAAAATTCATCCTGTCCTGCCACTCCTATTCCTGCTTACAAACTGCTTCCCTGGCGCTCCTGGGCTCTTTGTTCCTCCTTTACTCTCACTTCTCTTGGGATTTTTCTTTTACATTAAAGGGCTGCTGGAGAGGATGGCAGCTGTCTTGGCATCAGGTTTAACCCACCTTAGGCTACCTGGAAACACAGGCTCGGATCTGGTGGCACCCACTTTGACCATCTTCTCACAGGAGATAAACTAAGCTCCAGGAAATTTATACTGTGTTGGTCCCTTGGGATGAAACCTTAAAAGACTCAATACTGTATATTCCTAAAAGTTCATACTTCCAGGTTTCAGCCGGTCGCCTGCTGGGGTCAGGAAAGGATATGTTCCTCCCCTCCAATGTATTTTGGGGTTTGTTGTTGTTTTTCTAGTCTCCTTCCTCTGAAGAATCAGGGATGGCCATGGCTGGAGATGGAATGCGCCAGTGTTCTGAGGTACCACTGAACATTCTCTCTCTCAGGTGCTTGACTGGTAGTTCTTGCTCAGATGCTCAGTGGCTAATTAAGCATACGTGATGTCAGGAAGGATTTTCCCCCTGTCAGACAGGCAGTGATTTGGGGTGGTGCGGGGAGAAAATGGTTCGCCTTCTTCTGAAGCGTGGGATCCCACTTACTGGGATTACCTGGGTATATCTCACTTAATTCTCTGCCATTGCAGGGTCCTTAGGCACTGGTCCACCTTGGTCTCTGCTATTCTCTGCCTGTGGCATATAATAGCTTAGTTTCCTGTGGGCTGTAATACTTAGGTCTCACTTCGGTTGTTGGAGTTACTGTGCGGGCGCCGAGTGGTGTTGGTGGCCTGTGGCCGACTAGATGGTTTTGTCGTCCCTTCCGGCCTTAAACTCTGTGTGGACATTGAGGGCCCTAAGGCTTAGACTCCTTGTCCTTGGCCAAAATTTCCTCTCCCACTCTGATACACAGTGGTGTGAACTCATTCTCTCCCACCCCACAGCTGTTTCCATTTCACTGACAAAGTGCTTCGGGAAATAGACACACTACGCAACGCACTTTGGGATGAAAGGTGATCAGGAACAGTCAACATGGATTTGCCAAGGGCAAGTCATGCCTGACTAACCTGATTACTTTCTATGAGGAGATAACTGGCGCTGTGGATCTGGGGAAAGCGGTGGATGTAATATACCTTGACTTTAGCAAAGCTTTTGATACAGTCTCCCACAGTATTCTTGCCAGCAAGTTAAAGAAGTATGGATTGGATGAATGGAAGGTGGATAGAGAGCTGGTTAGATCATTGGGCTCAACAGTTAGCTCAATGTCTAGTTGGCAGCCGGTATCAAGAGGAGTGCCCCAGGGGTCGGTTCTGGGACCGGTTTTGTTCAACATCTTCATTAATGATCTGGATGATGGGATGGATTGCACCCTCAGCAAATTTGCAGATGATACTAAGCTAAGAGGTAGATATGCTGGAGGGTAGGGATAGGGTCCAGAGTGACCTAGACAAATGGGAGGATTGGGCCAAAAGAAATCTGATGAGGTTCCACAAGGACAAGTGCAGAGTCCTGCACTTAAGACGGAAGAATCCTATGCACTGCTACAGACTGGGGACTGACTAGCTAAGCGGCAGTTCTGCAGAAAAGGACCTGGGGATTAAGTGGACGAGAAGCTGGATATGAGTCAACAGCATGCCCTTGTTGCCAAGAAGGCTAACGGCATATTGGACTGCATTAGTTAGAGCATTGCCAGCAGATCGAGGGAAGTGATTATTCCCCTCTATTCAGCACTGGTGAGGCCACGTCTGGAATACTGCGTCCAGTTTTGGGCTCCCCACTACAGAAAGTATGTGGACAAATTGGAGAGAGTCCAGCAGAGGGCAACAGAAATGATGAGGGGGCTGGGGCACATGACTTACGAGGAGAGGCTGAGGGAACTGGGCTTATTTAGTCTGCAGAAGAGAAGAGTGAGGGGGGGATTTGTTAGCAGCTTTCAACTACCTGAAGAGGAGTTCCAAAGAGGATGAAGCTCGGCTGTTCTCAGCAATGGTAGATGACAGAACAAGGAGCAATGGTCTCAAGTTGCAGTGTGGGAGCTCTAGGTTGGATATTAGGGAAAACTATTTCAATAGAAGGGTGGTGACGCACTGGAATGGGTTACCTAGGGAGGTGGTGGAATCTCCATCCTTGGAGGTTTTTAAGGCCCAGCTTGACCGAGCCCTGGCTGGGATGATTTAGTTGGGGTTGGTCCTGCTTTGAGCAGGGGGTTGGACTAGATGACCTCCTGAGGTCTCTTCCAACCCTAATCTTTTATGAATCTATGAAAGGTGCTAAATAAACCTTATGGCGTTATAATTCCTTAAGAGTCTACTGTAGGAAACAGAACAATCCAATACAGCCATTCCCACTCTGGCTTCAATGTAAGGATAACCAGGCATTACAAGGGGAAAAGGGGAAGGGGATTGGAAAATAGGCTGGAGAGCATCCCATCACCACTAGACTGAGCTCTGCAAGAACAATCATGCATGACAACTCTGAGTGGGGAGGGGAGTAAGATCCGTGGAGAACACACGCATGGTAACACCCAAAAGGAAAAATCTAATGGTTACATGAGGTTCTACTCACTCACACATATCACTTCAGTGGGCTCAAGTTTGGTTTGGTTTGCCTGAACCCTTTTCCCAGCCTTAGTGCATTCCCTAGAAAGGACGCCCTTCAAACCCATAGTGTCTTGCTGTGTAAGCCGCTGTTGTAACACACGGAAAGAGATGCCCATAGTTGTTTAAGGGGGCTGAATCCATCTTGCAGACTGCAATTAATGGATGTGACGGGCTCCGTTCAGTCCACAGTGAATTATACAGCACTCTTTATTTTACGAGTACAATACTAATGGACCTTAGGGGGTCAAAATTGAGGCCAGTCAGTATAAGAAGCCAGTTCCCACTGCTGCCCCCTGCAACAGGAGGGTCACACAACAGAGTGCAATTCCTTGCTTCTTCAAAAAAGCAGTTGCAAGGCATCCCCAAGCCAATAAGCTGGATGGCTAAGCAAGGGGGATTCAAAAGCGTGTCAGAAACGTAGTCGGGAGTGCCATCCTCTCAGCAATCCAGCTGAACACAGCACCCCGCGGGACACCGTGAGCCATCTTCAAGTTAGACGGTGGCAGCAGAACTTCCCCAGCTCATGGCTCAGGAAAAACAGGTCTGGAGAATTACCAGGGGCATTTGCATGCCTGGTTTGTGTACACAACCATGACAGCTGTACGTGAAGACGGTCAGGGACACATCTAGCTGGTTGCCTTGGGTACACAGATGGTGTTACCTAGGCAGTTAGACATACAAGTGGACATTTGCCCTGTGCAATTTCCCATTACTGTACACACACCCACACACACCCACACCCACACAGAGTTGTGCGCCTCCAGTTCCGATCATTTAACCCCAAAGTCACTGGAACCCTTCCAACCTTCCATTACATCCCTTCATTTCCCATCCTCAGACTCCTCAGTCGACCACTCACTTAAACAACACACGTGGCTCCTGGAAAGCTTCTCCGGTAGCTCAATCATTATTGGAGAGACACCCCAAAAGTTGTAAGCCAGCACATAACACGCAAAACAGGACAACCTACTTACTCCTAATTATTTATGCTCCGTTCATGTTATTGCCCATTGCATAATATCAGTAGTACACCTTTTTGACCTATATAGTATACGCACACGCAGTGCAATGCGTGTTAAACCAACAGCAGCATTTGTTTATTGCTATATACACTAGAACACAACAGAGGTAATTACCACTCAAGCATTCCACAGACTTTACTGAGAACATTTTTTTCCCATTAATGTCTCCTTGATAACAATCTACTCCTCTACAGAATGGTCTTTTTTGTGATCATCTTGTACGCAAAGTTGCTCTCTAACGTTGCTATGGAACAGCGGTAGCTCATTGCCAGGTAAAGAAAAGATTAATCTACTGTACATGGTTTCCTTTGGACACAGAACATGGGTAGTTGGCCATCAGAACTACAACATCCGGGCTATTCTCTGCCTCTGTATGCAGGCTGCTAAGGGCTACACAGAAACACTTCCTCATTCTACTTGGCTGGCTGTTGCTGAGAGTGGTTCGTAAATAATAATAATTTCTGATGACTGGCTTGACCCTTTCCTGCTCAGATTTGCCTGCTCAGTGGGTGTCACCAGAGGCTGGCTTCCAGCTGCTTCCAGCTGCCATGGGTTCCACAAGGGGCCAGGCCTGATTAACGGGGGGCGGCTCTGCTTCCTGATTTCCACTCATGCCAAGTGCTGGAAGGAAGCATGCTGATCCAGCTCCATGCTGAAGCTTGGAGAGTAAAGAACAGCATTTGGAGAAGATCCCACTGAATAGATTTTGTTTTGCTTTTTTTAAAAAAGGGAAATTCTCTCATTATTCACATTGTGATAGCACCTAGGCACCCTAGTCATGGACCATGGCCCCACTGTGCTAGGCATTGTGCTAACAGAGCAAAAAGATGAAGCAACATGGATAGTCACCTGAGGGAATCACGAGACCCAGGTTCTATTTCCGACTCTGTTATTAACTCCTTCTGTGTGACCTTGGGAAGGTCAACCTCTCCGAGTCTCAGTTTCCCCGACCTGGAAAATGGGACTAATCAAGCTAACTTTGTAGCTGTTCCCCCGACAGGTATCCTAACGCAAAATATCAGTGCAGGCTAATCCAGTGGAGCAAGAATCACATTGACCTTGATCCACCCTCAGTTACCAAGAAGCAGGGCTGTATTTCCTGAAACTGTTCATCCCCGTTGTTTAATTGGTATGCAATAGTTTCCCTACGTTTGCCAATTCACTGAGGGCTGAAAACCATTCAGTAATGTCTGTTTCGCTTCCTGGATTCTTGCACATAAATTCCCCTGAGTGTAAGTGTCGTGCAACAGTAACAGCAATTTGTTATCGCATGTAACTTCTCTCTTTTTAGTTGGTGCTATTACAAGAGATCAATTCAAGGGGCAGCACCAGGGACCTGTAGAAGGGGTAATATTAGAGAGCAGTTTCAGAAGTGCATTAAGGATACAGGCACACAAGTGCTCCACTGACTTACAATGGAACTTGTGCCCCTAAATGCCTCGGGAGCTTGTGAAAATCCTACCCATTAGATTGTAAATGCCTCAGGGATGGTCTTTTACTACATATTTGTACAGCGCCTAGCACAAATCCCAAATCTCTGTTGATGTCTCCAGGCATTACTGTAACAAACAGGAATAAGGACTGAAAACGTTTACAACTGGCGTCGTCATCCCTAAAGGGCTGCAGATGGATCCCCTGAAGGCCAGCCAGATCTAAAAGGCAAGTTGCTCACAGAAAAGGAAGAGTAAGTAAATAAAATAAAATAAAGTAAAATGAAAAAACAAAAAGCATTTGCCAGGAGGCTCAACGAACCTTCTCAGCTTCCCCAACCTCAGGGGGTGGATGACTTTGCTGGCACCTCTTGGTCCTTTAAATCCTTTGGTAATGGCTGTGAGCAAGTGGCGATTTTCCGTACCATTTTTAAGAATGATATGCATGGCCATGACTTCCTTGACTAGTGATTGCTACCCCGTGGTGCAAAGGGTTAAAATGCTGCTCTTGGGGCAGAGCAGGAGACTTGAGGTATGTGTGTCAGTAACTGTCTGGCTTGGTATGAATGGGTCATTGATGGCTGAAACTCACTCACATGAATGAAGGATCTGGAAAGACAATGGGACTCCCCAAGACTGAACAACTGACACCTACCAATGGGAAACTCCGGGAGGCAGAACATGTGAACTCAGCAGGGGTCTGCAGGGAGAGGTGACCGGGGGCTCAGAGAAGTGCTGGCTGTGGGAGCGTAAAAGTCCCTGACCAGGAGTCTATCACAGTTGGCCAGAGCTGGGCAGAGCTCACGGTGTGAAACAGGAGCACCGGAGCCTGAGGCTCAGTCTCAGAGGCACTAGGCCATGTTCCCTATACTTGAGGAACAGTAGGAACCCTTGACGGTCTGGCACACTGAAGAGGTTCCTCGGGGGGACTGTTAAAGAGCTGGAACATAGCACAGAACCCCTGGATCTGTGGCGATGGTAAAATGCCCTTCAGTGTTTGTATGTTTGTTTTAAACAGGAAGTGGTGAATTCAACCCAAAAGCAAGACTGGAGAGCTGCTCAGCTGTGTGCTGAGTCCGTATGCCATACTGAGCAAAATATAATGTGTGTCAGCAAACGCTCACGAGACACTGTCAGCACCAAGGGTGGGTTTGACTTTTGTTCTTCAAGATGGAAGCGAGACACCAGATGTGGTTTGGATCCAGGTTCTGAAACTCATCAGGAAGGGTTGAATAAATGGGTTGCTGCCCTTTTCTAATTGAAGTCTTGGGTTGTAGATGGAGGAAAGGGTTAAAATAATACCAAGGCAAATACTTGACAGACCATCCCACTGTTCAGAAAATCCATATCGGGCCCCATTATGGGTACAGCAGTGTTCCAGGGACAAGAAATTACAACTCTCAAGCTCACAAGGTTAAACCCTTTAACAGGCACTGATCAGAGATTCACTTCCAGAAGGAAGCATCATTATTTAAGAGAGAAATTATTTTACAGAGAAAGGTGTCCCCCTATGACAAGGCAAAACCATGGTGTTTGAGACAGCCTGGAGTTACTTTACAAGGAGACGTGCGATGGACGAGGGTAGGGAGACCTTGTGTCCGGTTTTCGGGTGGATCCTGGCGGCTTCGGTGAGCACTGCTGACCAGGCCATTGGCTGTCCGATTGGCAGTGCCACGCAGCAGGGCTAAGACAGGTTCCCTGCTAGCCTCTGTGCCACGTGGCTCCCAGGAAACAGCTGGCATGTCCCCGCTCCAGCTCCTATGAGTAGGGGCAGCCAGGGGGCTCTGCACGCTGCCCCCGCACCTAGCTCTGCCCTGCAGCTCCCATTGACCGGGAACCGTGGCCAGTGGGAGCTGCGGGGGCGGCTCCTGAGGATGGAGTACCATGCAGAGCCTCCTGACTGCGCCTCCACATAGGAGCCGGAGGGGGGACATGCTTGAGGGAAGTGCTTGAGGGAAGTGCTGTCCAGAGCCTGCACCCCAGCTCCCCTCCCAGGCCCTGCCCCACTGCCACAGCATGGCCTAGAGCTACAGGGATTCCTGGGGTCTAGTCCCAGCTCTGGCACCAAACCCATATGTGACCTTAGGAAAGCCACTTAGGGATGAGCCTGCATGGCTCTCTGTCATGCCAGTTGGCACTGATGTACAAGACGCCTCAGTGACTGCAACAGGACAATTTATGTGAAAAAGTGCTCACTGATCTGAGTAAAGGCTGTGCAATTTAGCCCTTAACCTCTTTGTGCCTCCATTCCCCATCCATACCAGGGCAATGATACTGCTTACCTAGCACAGTAGTTCTTAAACCCTTTCCATACCAGGACCCCCATCACATCTAGCCAGGACCTCCACCCCACCACAAATCCTAATGAAGAGACTCGTGCTCCTAAATCACTTAGGCACGTCTGAAAATCCCACCCTCAAATAGTAAAAGCAAAAAAAAACCCAAAACATTCTGTAGCAAACAGGCTGATCTGAGATGAACACAGAGCAGGGGCCATCATCTCTCAAAAGGAGCTGGAAGGGGAAACGATGCAGATGGAGCAGAGCAAAAGCAAAGCAAACTGACATTTAGATGCCGTAAAAGCTTCAAATAAATATCACCTCAGTTTAGATACAGAGTGGAGGCTGCTGCCAAATTAGCTGTGCGGCTTTCTCCTCCTTCTAAGACTCCCAAGATAAGTACAGAAATTAATGCTTTCAAACGATAGTGCTTTTTTATGTTGCCAGGTTGCTTTAATACAAACAGCAATAAATACTTATTCCACCACTTAATGGCTTCTCCTCTCTGACATGGCTACGAGCACCTCTCTCTCTCTGTTTTTTATACTGACACTAACTGATACCCCAGAACAGACTAGAGCGGAAGGCTGGCTCTGATTTTACATTTAAAAACAAAAACCTGCTGGGGTTTCTTCTAAATCTGAGATAATTCCCCAGCCAGAACATGCTAACCGAGCCAGTGACTGTGGCTGGAAGCAGACTGTGCTGGCATTTGTACGTGGGACTATAGGATATATTGTTTGATCAGCTTGCTAAAAGAATGAAAATTATTCCTCGGAGAGAGCTACTGATCCGCTGCACCTCAGGGCACTCCTAAAATTCCAGTGACGTTCCCTATCTGGAATCAGTGAGTGGCTTTACAGGGCAAAGGCTGGCGGGATGGGGCAGATACGACAACTAAAGTCAGAACTTTGCTAGGGAGCTAGAAACAACTGAAACCGACTCAATCCAGGTCAAACTAGCTAAACCCTGTAACAAGTCTGGGGCTGCCTGGGCCTTTATAACTGACACTATGCTGCACACCCACGCCCACCCAGAGCTTCATGGCAGCAGAGAGACTAAAGCTCAGACCCTCCAGCTTCAGAAGCAGCACAGGACTCTGCTAGCTGATCTAAGGAATCTGCACTGGCTAATAGGAGCATCAGCCTATGACACAATGGAACAGTTTCAACTCGCTCCAGTCAAAACCAGTGGCATCTGCAATACGCGCACAAGCCAAGTCGTCACAATCCTTCCTTGTGGCTCATCACAACTCAGCCGATGGAAAATGAATGCAAAGACTCAGAGGGACATGAAGGAAGTTTTGCCTGCAATAAATCAATAGATTTCCTAGATGCAAAAGCAACACAGACCTGGCTACGCTGCACCTGGTGCATAATGGCCATACTGTTCCAAAACGTGATTATTACACAGGAAAAGATGTTGTGTGTGTTTAAATTCCCCAGCGGGCTTTGGCAGAAGCAATGAGAAAGACCAGGACAGCCCATCAGTCAGTGCTCCTCCTTTCTACTTGGGGAAGCTGATTCTCCTAACGAGAAGAACCTACATTCGAGTAAGGTCATCTTCAGGTTCTCACCCACCCAAGATCCAGCCAAGTATTGCTTTTGAGAACCCGTTCTCTGCCAGATGTAAAATGAAAACTGTGACCGCCCCCCTGTCAGGCAGAACAGTGAAGTGCTTCTCTGCAGCAAATGGAAACACAAAATAAGCCTGTTCCTAGAGCAACCCCAACGGAGTAGAATACCACTTGAAATCTGGGTATGGGAAATGGAGCCACCTTTGTTAAGATCCTGATATGTAGAAGTAACCACTTGTAAAGTGTGTCCGTCACATCTCCCTCTAGTGGCTGGTCTGTATAAAGTAGTGATCATGAAACTTTGGGATGCGTGGGGAAGAGACCGTGCCAGCCCACATCGGAGGGGCAGGGAAGGAGCGCCACCCAGCTCCACTCTGGCCCCTAACCCCAGCCCAATTCTGTCCTCACTCCCTCTCCAGCCCCAGGCTAGCTCTTGCCTCTAGTCCCAGCTCCTCCCCCAGAACCAGTTCTGCCCCCAGCTCTGCCTTCAGCCCAAACTCTTCTGCTGAGGAAGCCTTGGCTGTGCAGTAATAGGGCAGATTCCATGACTGGTATGGGGGGGGGCACAAAAGGAAAAGTGTGGGCAGCACTGGTATAAAGGATAACAACCGACTAACTCCTGCCAGCTAATGGAGTTATTATTTTAAGTCAAGTGGCTGAGCTCCATGCTTGTGTGCTGAAAGTCCCCGCATCTCAACACTGCTGGCGATCCAGGCTGAAGGCTTGTATATACATAGTCCCTCCCCAATTGCCCTATTGCGTAAGGTCAAGAGATTCACAAGCAATGCGACAGGAAAACCTTCACAGAAATGACATTATTGCTTTTGGTGTATATTGTCCTTGCAGATTTCATACTGCCTGTTCCCCTAAGAAAATCTCTTCATAAACTTTTCTTTGACTATTGTACTTGACTTAAGCAGTTTCATTACTTTAACAGAGCTGCGAAAATAACTAATATGACTATTGGTAAAAAATTATTTTTATCCCCTTGGTATTCTAAGAGGATTTATTGGAAAAACATGGTAATTCCATGAGACATAGTTTTAAAAAGGATCCGGAGTGTGCGTTACAACGCACTCCAACATCACAACGTCATGGTCTCACATTTCTGAATGATACAGGATCCCGCATTAATTAAATTTAAGCGAAGCTATTTTAGCTCCTCTGTGTGAAACTGAGACCAGGGATCTTAGGAACTGTGTGATTAAACACCAGTACCTGTCGCGTGCTCTATCCCGCCATCACACTTTGAAAGCCCATCAATTACAAGAATGGAATGCGGAAGGCATGCGCTCCATTTGTCAGAGACATGGTACACTAATGCTGAAACTGACAAAAGTGATTACTGGAAGGATGACAGAAGATCCAAGCAGGATCAATATTTTTCAGGGTTGCTTAAGTTTCGATGTCAGAGCGGCAGGGTGAAAAATGACAATATCTAAATGACTTGCATGATCACCAATAGGTGGTAGGAAAGTATTATCCCCAACTGAGACACAGAGAAACTAAGTATCTTGCCCAAGGTCATGCAGGGAATCTAGGTCTAAGCCAGGATTTGAACCTGTCAAGGTTCCTCCCCCACTCTGAACTCTAGGGTACAGATGTGGGGACCTGCATGAAAAACCTCCTAAGCTTATCTTTACCAGCTTAGGTCAAAACTTCCTCAAGGTACAAAATATTACACCCGTTATCCTTGGACTGGCCGCTACCACCACCAAACTAATACTGGTTACTGGGGAAGAGCTGTTTGGACGCGTCCTTCCCCACAAAATACTTCCCAAAACCTTGCACCCCACTTCCTGGACAAGGTTTGGTAAAAAGCCTCACCAATTTGCCTAGGTGACTACAGACCCAGACCCTTGGATCTTAAGAACAATGAACAATCCTCCCAACACTTGCACCCCCACTTTCCTGGGAAATGTTGGATAAAAAGCCTCACCAATTTGCATAGGTGACCACAGACCCAAACCCTTGGATCTGAGAACAATGAAAAAGCATTCAGTGTTTTACAAGAAGACTTTTAATAAAAAATAGAAGTAAATAGAAATAAAGAAATCCCCCCTGTAAAATCAGGATGGTAGATATCTTACAGGGTAATTAGATTCAAAAACATAGAGAACCCCTCTAGGCAAAACCTTAAGTTACAAAAAAGATACACAGACAGAAATAGTTATTCTATTCAGCACAATTCTTTTCTCAGCCATTTAAAGAAATCATAATCTAACACATACCTAGCTAGATTACTTACTAAAAGTTCTAAGGCTCCATTCCTGGTCTATCCCTGGCAGAAACCAGCATACAGACAGACACAGACCCTTTGTTTCTCTCCCTCCTCCCAGCTTTTGAAAGTATCTTGTCTCCTCATTGGTCATTTTGGTAAGGTGCCAGTGAGGTTACCTTTAGCTTCTTAACCCTTTACAGGTGAGAGGAGCTTTCCCCTGGCCAGGAGGGATTTCAAAGGGGTTTACCCTTCCCTTTATATTTATGACAGAACCCATTTCTCTTATCTGCTAAAACCATCTCCCACAGGTAAGTGTACACAGAATCACAGAAATTCATGGGCTGGACAGGACCTTGAAAACTATCCAGTCCAGCCTCCTGCACTGAAGCAGGGCCAAGTAAACCTAGACCATCCCTAACAGTTGTTTATAAGTGGGTGTGGGTGTGTACACACTATACATGCAGACACATGGATCAATGTGTATATATTATATATGTTTAAATGGTGTGTATATATCAATATGCAAATATGTAAATCCCCCAGGAGGAGCGGAAGAAAGGGAGGTCTGGTCCTTCCTGCTCTCCATGTTGCGACCCTCACCAGGAAAAGTGGCATAAAGGAAAAAGAAGAAGAAGGAGGAGGAGGAAGTTATATAAATATACATACACGCATGCACTTCTCTTTCTGTATCTAGATAGATATCGCCAGACATGCAGAAGAAGTGTGGGTGGGGGAGGGGAAGGGGGGAGTGTGTGTGTGTGTGTGAGAGAGAGAGGACCAGATCCTCAGTTGGCACAAATAGGAGTAGCTCCACTGACTTCACTGCAGCTATGCTCTTTTACACCAGCTGCGATTCTGGCCCCATATGTAGAACCAAATAAGTGCTTTCATAAAAATCACCATTGCCTAAGTGATACCCTGGCAGAAACATAAATTATGCCAGCCATGATTTTGTTTGAATAAAAACCTTGTTAAAAAGTCAACAGTAAATGCATTCGCTTATTCTTTTGCTAGTGAAGTAGCACAAATTACTCTCCCATGAGGCGCTCGAGCTCACCAAACTCATATTTCCACAAGTGCTTTGACTTGAACTTCCACAGCATCTGTCACGGGAGGCTCTCAAAGCGTATCAGCTGAGCCTCAACACACCTGTCAGGCAGGTAGATATTTGACAAATAGGAACACAGACGGATAGAGGGTAATAGCTTCAAAAGTGCCGAAGGTAATTAATAACCTACGTTCCATTTTCAAAAGTGACTTAAAGCATCTAGGACCAGATTTTTAATGGTAGTTTGTTGCCTAAAGATGCAGATGGGTGCCTAGTGGGATTTTCAACAGCACTTAGGAGCCCAACTCCCATGGATTTCAACACCTTTAAAAAATCTGCCCCTAGGTATCAAAGACACTTTTGAAAATAGGACTTAGGCTCCTAAATCACTTTTGAAAATGCCACCCAGAGACAGCCAAGCCCATACAAAAAGAAGAAAGAAAAGAAAGAAAAATGTAGGCTTCCAGGGAAGGAAGGAAGAGAATAGAAGAAAATGTTCTATCAAGATGAATTTTTCCATTCTGTAAGGCACTCAGATGCCACAGTAACGAATGGGGTATATATACCTAGCTATATAGATTCTGAGAGTCAATAGCAGAGTCAGGAATGGAGTCCAGGAGGCCCGCCACCCAAGCCCATCATCTATCAGATCACACTTCATACTTCCCAAAGGGATCTCTCCTCTTTCTCCAGGTCCATCAGTAGTCACTGAAGTTTTAATCCTCACGTAGGGCTTATCTCCACCCACCGGGGGATCAACATGTAGTGATCGATCCACCAGGGGTCAATTTAGCGGGTCTAGTGAAGACCCGCTAAATCAACCACCAATCGCTCTCCCATTGACTCCGGTACTCCACCGGAAAGAGAAGCATAAGGTAAGTTGACGAGAGAGTTTCTCCCGTTGACCCAGGGCAGTGTAGATACCGCTATAAGTCAACCTAAGGTACATCGACTCCAGCTACGTCATTCACATAGCTGGAGATGCGTAATTTAGGTCGACTTAACCTCGTAATGTAGACCTGCCCTTAAACTTGTCACAGTGGCCTCAGAGGGCGGGGCAGAATACGGAATATGTTATAATAAACATACATTATCCAGTGAACAGCACCGATGGGCTATAATGTCTATGCACTTATTAGCCAACCATATTTTGGTTCTGCTTAAAACAATAACTGAATTCATTTTTGGGGCGGAAGGAGAACTAAGAAGTCCATTTTTATTCGAGAAAGAACCAATGTAGGACTCTGGACCCAAAAGCCCTTGAACGTTGAGGTGAAGGAATGGGTCCACTCTTTTCAAGTTGGTCTTGTCTCAGCTTCTTATGACATTTCAAAATTGTCCCGTTAAAAAAAATTATGTATGATTTACATGCGTATTGCGAAACATAAGGGAACACAGCAAAATAATCCAAGGAACGGCATTTGCCTTGACATTAAAAGCAAAAAATCCTAAAGAAGAGAGTTTGATTCAGCTTCCTGGAGCTGTCACCGAAGTAAGTGCAAATCAATAAAGCAAATCTGTCCTGCCAGCTGAAAAGAATCAGGTGACCTCAGAGATGGCTTTCCCGAGGCCTGTTTACACTCCAGAGTTCTTCATCTGCCCATTTAATGGACTCCAACAAAGAAAAAACACAGACTCTATTCTCCATATGGTCAAACTGGCTCCTCCCCTCTGCCCCCAATTAAGATTACAGTTGATCTGTAATTAATCTGGAAAAGACGCCAAAGGCTGAACAATACAGCAAGAACCAGAGACCAGCATTGCAGGGAGATGAGCTGTGTTTGGCACAATGTTTGCCATCTACAACAGGGTTGTAATTTCCAGTTCACATGGGAAGTTAAAATGTTCATTGATCAAGAGACCTCTGTCTAATTAACTTACCCAGAGAGCAAATACAGCCCAATCAATGGCTTAAAAGAGGGGCGGGGAGAAGAGATAATGCTGTCTAGGCTTACCTAGGGGGAAATTTTCAAAGAGAAAACTCTGCACACATGCAAGAGACAAACTCATCTTCTCAAAGACTGTAACATCTTTAAGAGTCAATCAGGCTTAAGTTACATGCCTCTTACAGGTAACTGTTCCAACAGCACAATCTTATCTGTTTATAATCCATTTATGGTATGGAGGTTCTGATCACACATTTTTACACACACACACACACACACACACACATTACACACAAACAGGCACAAAAATACACACAATTACACACACCTCTAGCTCAGATATTCATTCTAGATGAGCATACACTATGATTTCTATAGACACAAGTACATAAACACACAGGCACAGATATTCACATTTACTTACATGATGAAATTTCTCTATGAGCATACACTATAATTGCTATTTATATATCTGATACCTGCAGTACAAGGCTGAGGAGCTGAATGGTGCAGTGGCTGACTTTGGAACATCAGATTTTAGCTTCTGTAGCATTTGCAAGATTATGGTTCCACTGTTATCCCTAAAGCAACGACTAGGGAAAGGAATGAAACAAAGCAGCTCCTGGCTGTTTTGTTACCCACACAAATAAGTGTAAAATTTTATTACAATATCATCCTGGATCTAGCTTCTCCTAGGCTCTTTGCATCCTTCAGCCTGTGCTGGCTTACAATTATGTAGGCTTGGAAGGATTAGATTTTTATTGGTAAATGTTTATTTCACCATATACACACAAAACAATCAAAAAATATTTCCATCAATGATCACTGAAATTTACAGATAGGCAAAGTGAAACAATGCTGCTTGGGAGCTTATTGGAGTTTGATGGAAGGCAGCATCAGGCAGAGAAGCATTTGCCTTACACCACTGTGGGGGAATGGGGGAACTAGGCACCAACAACGAACTGCATTTGCTGAATATCTGTATTGGAACAGCCTTCCTCTATTCTGCAACTTTCATGGCACCTGCTTAGAGGATGCCTGGCTCTAAGGGCTAATAGCACCAGCGTAGGAGAGGCTAAGGGCTGGTTGCCTAGTACGCTAGAACAGTGCAGTGAGCAGAGCTATTAGGGTTGGGGGAAAAGCTGTCCCTTGTTTTTGAAATACAACATTGGGAAGCCTACCACCAACCCAGCCCCATATGTAGATGTGGTAAGCTGGCTGGGAAAGTTGTTGGAGAACTGACACACCTCTTTGCTAGAAGGATTCAGGACTCTTCCCCCAACTCCAATCAGGAAAAACATTGCCCAAAATACCCAATAGCTCAAATTTTAATATAAGATCCCCAAAGCAGAGACCCCTCTGTCTGCTGCCTGAGCAAGAGTGGAGGCAGGAAAACGGTAGCGAATTCCAGGGTAGAGGTCTGTCCAAAACCCTTGCACATGGCCAACTGATTGTTCCGCTTCTATGTAACAGGAAAAAAGGGAACAACCCACTGGTCTCACTCTTGGCCAAGGAGGAGAAATGAGAAATGCAGCTGCAGGGCTTGTGTATGCTTGAAGGTTAATTCAGGTTACGGGACAGTGTGAATTTAAAGTGTAAGAGCTATTCCTGAAAAATGTCATGTGTGGACACTCCTATTCTAAAATATGGAGGTCGTCCTTGTTCCTGTTTAGCAAAGCGGAATAAGCTAAACAGGAATAAGGCACTCTTTCTCTGGCTATTCCAGAATAAGTGCCCTTCTCCAGCAGTCACCGCCCACTGGGCACTCCAGATTTTAAAGCTGTCCTCCCTGCCAAGACTCCCATGGAAAGGTAGTGACCCTACTATCGTTGCCCTCCCATGGCGAGAATCCCCCTCCTGCAGATACAGTTGCTCCCATGAGAGCAGGGAGGATGTATTTTGCATCCTCCCCTGTTGCACTGCAGGAGTTAACCAGCCCAATAAAGGGTGTACAATAAACCTTCCCTTTTTAGATCAGAACTGTGAACAATCAGATCTGCACGCGGTGCCTAGATTCCAAAATGGTGGGCAACTTCTACGAACTTCAGATGAATGAGATTCATACCCCAGGGTCCAGCATTATGCTCTGGGACTGACTCTTCATTACAAGGAAAACTATACAGACTAACACACACTTCCCATCCCTTTAATCAGCTTTACTTTAAAGACATCTACATAACTTCAAGCCAACAAGAGCGCTAAGGACTCCTGTAACCTTGAGGCTTGGAAGTTGATTTTACAGTATACTGCAATGGCAGGCTCTCTCTCCAGAAAGGCTGTACGGTCAGTTAGCCCACCCCCCGTTTATTGACTGGATTTGTCGAAACTGATGGAAAACACACACAGCTAGTCAGATGCAAAACATAGATATTCAAACCTGCTTCTGAGAAAACGGCTTAAGTCTGTATTATGTTTAATCCCTTTTGATCAAGGCCTTCTATGTACGTGAAAAACAATAGATTTTCACATACCTTCAAGGGTGAAGTTCAGATTTTCATATTGTTCCAAAATACAGTGAGTGCAATTTTTTATTTTTATATATGCATGCATGCAGCACACAAAGTGGAAAGGTTTTATGAATACTGATGTGTTAAAGACTCACATATAAAAATCAATTGACTTGCCCAATGGGAATTTGCCTACCAAAGAAAAACAGGCTGACATTATCCTTGGCTTATTTCCTTCATCTTTACTCCAGCAGCTAGAGAAATGCAACGGTAAGAATGTTACAGCTTGTGCCAAGAATCCAACCCTGCGGAGTTTCTTAAAAGTTTAGAAGAATTCTTGGGAACAAGGTGGTGGGGGGAAAAGTACACCTCCTGGAGCCCTGGGACTTGAGCACAATCTTGTTCATCCCATGCACAACGGAAACAGATCCTGGGCCGTGCCACTAGGCTGCATTATGCCTCTCCAAATACTCGCCTCTGTTGTATCCACTTAATGTAAGGTCAAAGGACTAGCCTGGCCAGAGGACCTCAGAAGTGATCGATAGGTAAGAATCAGTGTTTGTAAAGGTGAAGTTCATAAATTGAAACCTCAGAGAGTTTTAGCTCCCACCTGCCCGGGGGGGGGGGGGGGGGGCACACTTGGAGGACCTGAGTGAAAAACAGCCTGCTTTGCAGAGGTCTGAGCAGCTTCAGCTATCTGAAACTCAGTCAAAATAATCTCTGATCACACCAACCCAACCCAACCGCTCCAAGTTGAAGCCCGCTAAGGCTAATACAATATAATAATAATAAAATAGTAATAATCGTAATAAAATAGATTCTCTTTCCCAAACTCTGCAGACCTGTGTTGAACGTTCGTAACAGCTCTTCGAGCCCCTCTGAAACCCAGCTCTTCATCTGCTCCCACCTACTCTGATCAAGGCAAGAGCTGTGTATTTAAATGTCCAGTCTCCAAGCTTAAGGTTCTGCAAGTTGACACAGGAAATAAAACCCTCCAAGAAGTGACAATCGGGGGACGATTTACAAAGGCAGAAAGGGCGGTTAGGTGCTCAGCTCCCAGCGAGAGTGAACAGGTGCCTAACTCCCCTGTGTAACGTTGACCCTCTTCCACCCCCTTGCCATTCATTTCAACATTTCTGATTTTTTTCCCCAGCTGAAACTATTTGCCGAATTTGACCTGAATTCACAAATAGTTTCAGTGCCCCCCAAACCACATTTTCCAGCAAATTTACTATTCGCCAAAAAAAACCTATTTCCACCAGACTCTTTTGAATGAAGTTTCTAAGTTAATGTTTCAGAAACAGTCCTCCAGAGTCCAAGGGCTGATCCAAACAGCCCACTGAAGTCAATGGAAGCCTTTCTATTGACACTGTCAGGCCTTGGCTCAGACCCCAAAACTCCAAAATCCATTCATAAATCCCACACAAAGACTAAGCTAGACTGGAGATCATTTCATCAAAAGGGGTTAAAGAAGAGACTCCCCTATATTTTAAATTTGTACAAATGGCATTAAGCTAAAATAAACTCCTATAATATTAAAAAACCCACATAAAAAGGAACAGGATGTCCAAGAGCCCTTCCAAGTGTACCACAAAAGTCATCATCATGAATTGGGTTGGGAGTTCTCACTTTGACTTATTCAAAGCTACATCTCCACACTTGCAGGGAAGTCTGACCTTTTCTGCCAGCATTCCTTTCCCCACAGCTATGTGAGTCTCCTAGAGCTTTGAATAAGAATCCCACCCAGAGTCAACAGACCTTCGAACCATTCAGCTTCTCCACAAAGCAGGTGGACATTCACCTGGAAGAAACGTTTCCACCTCAACAGCTTTATGGAGGGGAAGGGAAAGAAGCTCAGAGCAAAATGAAGCTGCGTGAGAACTTAGGGGTTGTGCAGGAGGGAAAGAGAGCAGGAAGTCATGCTCAAGAAAGAAATTAAACATGTCAGTTCAGATTCCATCTTTCTATTATTTGTTGGATCTTAGAGCCAGGAGAAATGTTTTGACACAAACTCCCCCTACAGTTAGAAAAAAAATGTAGATACAGTGATACCAAACATTTTGCATATTTGTGTCAATTCTCCAAATGGTTTTGGTAAAAAACTAAAAACATTTTTTACAAATCTAAACATTTTGCCATTTACAAAATGAAGCACTTTGATTTTTTACTTCATGATGACTTTTGGTTTCAAAATTTTGTTTAATTTTGTTTTTAAAAAATTAAACATTAAAACTACTCGCAAGTGAAATGTTTTGTTCGACCCGAAATGTTGGGTTGTTTTTTTCCAGGATTGATAGCGCACCAAAAAAATTTATTATTTGTACAGCTCTAGGCCTTGGATAGGTTAAGGGAGTAGATTGGAAGTTTTTCTACAGATATAGGAGATCCTTTAAGGCAGCCAATGGAACACTCTGAGGGGAGCAAAGAAGATTTAAGTTGCTCCTGAACTGAGGGAGAAAACTAGAGTACAAATGTTCAAAGAGGACACTCCTTGAAGTTATCATAGGACTGTATGTTGAGCAGGCAAGCAGGTCAAAAGTCATCTGACCAAAGGCAACTGCACTTGATATGACAAGCAATGTAGATGCTGCACCTCAGATCTGGTGATAAGGGGTTTGAAATGCTGACAAGGGTCTTTAAAGAGGCCGTCAAGAGAAGTATTACTATACTTTTTAAAAAACAGGCTTTGCAAGACCAAGAAAGGAGTCCAAGAAATTGGCTGGGACGCCTTTATGGGAAAATGGAGACACATTTAAGATGCACGTGGGGAAGCGGCATTCAGAGCCCATTCAAATGAAACTAAACAAAAAAAAGCTACTTATTAGAATCTTTCCATTGGGGGGAGGGGGGAATTGAAATTTTGAAAAAAAAAGTTGAAAAAAAAATTCACTAATTCCCCTAATTTTTCCTACCAATTCTCTGCTACCAACACACGGGTGGCAGAATCCTATGAAGCTCAAGAGAAAGGGAAAAGATTTCAAAGCACCAGAAAGGATCAAAGGAGGAATGTATAGACAGCTGTGTTTCACCTCTTTCATGGGGAAACACTTGGATATGATATTTAGGAGAAGGACAGAAAACACTTTGAAGCAGCTAGCCAGAAATTCAAGCAGAGGAGGTTTTGCTTAAGCTGTGCTGCTGTCATTATATTACTGCCAAAACTCAGGGGAATACACACTGGGCGTAGCACAGAACATTTTTCAAAAGCATTCAACAAGGTGCTACATCAGAGGCAAACCTTTCTCTTGGCAGTGAAAAGCTAACTGGATAACCTTGTGAGCGGAGTTAACTAAGACCTAACACAGCTTCTTTATCCATCTCTCTCTTTCCATTGGAAGGAAGAGTGGTCTGGTGGTTAAAGGCACTGAGTTAGGAGCTCTGAGTTCAATTCTCCACTTTGCCACGGATTTGCTGTGTGACCATGGGCAAGTTACTTCATTTCTCTGTGCCTCCCTTCCCATTGAACGCAGTGGGACTCCCTGTGGAGTAAAGTGGTACATAGTGTGCGTAATAGCTTCAGAATCTGACCCACAGTGTTGTGGTTTTTACCAATCAATGCTATTCAGAAGTCACTTAGATCATAATAACTACCCTTTCCCTTGTTATTAACTTCCATTCACTGAAACAACAATAAAACAGAGATACCATAGACAGGGTTCTCCTTCCAAAACGAAGCCATGCAGCATTCATGCTTTATGATTGACACAGCATATCAAAGCATTAGATATTTTTAGTGGCGACAACAAAGAGATAAGAAGAATAGGAAAGAGCATTAACTAAGCTACAACACAGCATGCATGTGCTTTGATTATTTCATTAACTCTAATCTTCTCTTGGGCTCCAGAGAGAGGCAAACATCTTGTAAACTTTTGTATTGTTATTATGTGCTTGCTTGCCAAGTTGATTTCCCCAAAGTCATGCAGCTCGAATCCCACTATGCCCCCTCTGGGTCACCTCAATTATGCCTGTTCAAACATCTTAAAATTCTTCAGCCAGGGACAGCATATGGAATTAAAACTGAACGCCAGCACACAGGCATGGGCTTCTCTGGATATTCCTCAGAAGAGACACTTCAAGATGTTTTACGGACTGTATCACTCACAGAGTTTACAAAGCTCCTAGCTCGTAAGAGAGTGTAGGGCCCCCCTTCCACATGGCTAGTAATCTTTGATAAGTTCACTTGAGGCAAGATGGTGACAGTTCAAGCGTGGGACACAAGTCAGGAGGTGAATTCTCTCTCTGCAGGCTTGTGAATTGTTAAGATAGACCATTTATTTTTAAGGGGGGCCCCTGAACATTCCTGCCCCAAAGAACCCAGCCCTTCCACCTAAAGGTTGCAATGTGTTGTCCCAATATTAATTCCACCCAACACCACCCCGAAGAGGTATTACATCACACACAGGGAGACTGAGGCAAGTAGGGAGGATAAAGGCCACATTTACAAGCTTGAGTGCCAAAACTTGCATAGAGGTTTAAGGTCAGAAGGGACCATTAGATCACCTCTGTACTGGATTTTGCCATTTTACTGCCAAAGTACAAGGTTCATGCCTTATGTTTTAAAAACCACAGCTGATTGCTAAGACAAATTCTTACTGAAACTGATTAAGCAAGGGGGCAGATTGGATTTCATTCCCAGATTTGCCGCTGGTTTCCTAGGTGAACTTAAGTCATTTCCCTGCCTCTCAGTGCCTCAGTTTCTCCATCTTTAAAGTGGGGTTAATGATACCAACTTCCCTAGTCAAGTGGAAACTTAAATTATTACAAGCATCTTCACTTGGTCACAATTCACTTGGCCCTCAAACACAGCATAGTTCACAGATTTTGATGAAAAGGGGCTTTAAAAAGCTGCACACGACAAGCTGAACTTGCCTTTGTCACAAAGGACAAAGAGATCAAATAAATCAAATTATAACTCAATTCTGCCATTGGTGATACCTAATGGGGTAAGTTTACCAGCTACAGAATGGGACTTGTAACCGTCTTCTCACCTCCAAGAGAAAAATCACCATTCAGCATTATCACCACCATTTGCATACAGTCCCATAAGCGCTTCACAAAGACAATAAAGGGATGGGGTGAAATTCTAGCTCTATTGAAGTTACTGACAAAACTCACATTGACTTCAGTGGGGCCAGAATTTCACCCATGCTCTTTGGGCCAAGAAACATATAGAAAAGAATAGGCTGAACTGGGACTAAAAGCCAGTCGTTAAGGCCTTTAACACCTTAAAGTTGTCCCCTAAGCTTAAATGTCCTCACACGGATAATCTTTAAAAGCAGCCAAGGGCTGACAGTGCTCTTTGCAATAGCAACTCCCTGAAAGGCATTGCTAAAGTGACAGGAAAGATTCAACAGGCATTGCAAAATATACCATCTGCTTTCAGTTCAGTCCCTTCAGCCCATTGCAAACTGGAGCCCACGTTATCTAGATGAATAGTCCAGAAGCAGGGAGCATCTCTTGAGAGAGAGAGAGAGCCCGCATGCCTCACTCATAGATCTGGGTGGGAAAGTGGCTGGGCACATCCAGCTCTCCTCCTGTCTGGAGGAACTGCAAGAATTCCACGTCAGAAATTATTGCCTAATTTGTCTAGACTTCCAAGAATAAATCTAAATGTCCCAAGCATGGGTTTTCACTACATAGCTGTCCAGTTTCACTCAAATAACCACTGCAGAGATTTACTGACACTGTGACGGTTACAGAGCAATCTAAAGCTGCATGATACTCTGCTCTGTCTTAATCTTTAGATGCTCCGAGCCAGAGGACCTGTGGGTCTTTCTTGCACATGTGCCTATATGCTGTTTTTATTGATCATAGAATCATAGAATATCAGGGTTGGAAAGGATCCCAGAAGGTCATCTAGTCCAACCCCCTGCTCGAAGCAGGACCAATTCCCAGTTAAATCATCCCAGCCAGGGCTTTGTCAAGCCTGACCTTAAAAACCTCTAAGGAAGGAGATTCTACCACCTCCCTAGGTAACGCATTCCAGTGTTTCACCACCGTCATAGTGAAAAAGTTTTTCCTAATATCCAATCTAAACCTCCCCCCCTGCAACTTGAGACCATTACATCTTGTTCTGTCATCTGCTACCATTGAGAACAGTCTAGAGCCATCCTCTTTGGAACCCCCTTTCAGGTAGTTGAAAGCAGCTATCAAATCCCCCCTCATTCTTCTCTTCTGCAGACTAAACAATCCCAGTTCCCTCAGCCTCTCCTCATAAGTCATGTGTTCCAGACCCCTAATCATTTTTGTTGCCCTTCGCTGGACTCTCTCCAATTTATCCACATCCTTCGTGTAGTGTGGGGCCCAAAACTGGACACAGTACTCCAGATGAGGCCTCACCAATGTCGAATAGAGGGGAACGATCACGTCCCTCGATCTGCTCGCTATGCCCCTACATATACATCCCAAAATGCCATTGGCCTTCTTGGCAACAAGGGCACACTGCTGACTCATATCTAGCTTCTCATCCACTGTCACCCCTAGGTCCTTTTCCGCAGAACTGCTGCCTAGCCATTCGGCCCCTAGTCTGTAGCAGTGCATTGGATTCTTCCGTCCTAAGTGCAGGACCCTGCACTTATCCTTATTGAACCTCATCAGATTTCTTTTGGCCCAATCCTCCAATTTGTCTAGGTCCTTCTGTATCCTATCCCTCCCCTCCAGCGTATCTACCACTCCTCCCAGTTTAGTATCATCCGCAAATTTGCTGAGAGTGCAATCCACACCATCCTCCAGATCATTTATGAAGATATTGAACAAAACCGGCCCCAGGACCGACCCCTGGGGCACTCCACTTGATACCGGCTGCCAACTAGACATGGAGCCATTGATCACTACCCATTGAGCCCGACAATCTAGCCAGCTTTCTACCCACCTTATAGTGCATTCATCCAGCCCATACTTCCTTAACTTGCTGACAAGAATACTGTGGGAGACCGTGTCAAAAGCTCTGCTAAAGTCAAGAAACAATACATCCACTGCTTTCCCTTCATCCACAGAACCAGTAATCTCATCATAAAAGGCGATTAGATTAGTCAGGCATGACCTTCCCTTGGTGAATCCATGCTGACTGTTCCTGATCACTTTCCTCTCATGCAAGTGCTTCAGGATTGATTCTTTGAGGACCTGCTCCATGATTTTTCCAGGGACTGAGGTGAGGCTGACTGGCCTGTAGTTCCCAGGATCCTCCTTCTTCCCTTTTTTAAAGATTGGCACTACATTAGCCTTGATGTCTCCCTACAGCTGGAACCTGACAGAGATCTCACTGACAAGACCATGTTTCTCTGCAGATTTCTTCATTCCACATTAGAGCTTCAAGCTAAGCAATGAGACACACAAGAAGGGTGAGGTAACATCTTTTATTGGGCCAACTTCTGTCAGTGAAAGCGACAAGTTTTCGAGCGCCACAAAGCCTCTCATATCCTGGGCCCAACACAGCTACAATCAAACAGCAAAGAAGCGAGACAATGACGCTCAGGGGCTTGTCTACGCAGGAAAGCTTTACCAGTTAGCTATACTGTATGGTTATACTGGTATACCCTTCCCCTGCGTGTGAACTTTTAATTCCATGTAAGAGTGACCTTTTTTTCAGTTTAGTTTAAATCCCTTCCCAACCAACATAAGCTAAACTGAAAAAGGGCAATCTGTAGCAGAATAAGAATTCACAATTTAGCGAATATTGGCGTAACTTTCTTCTGTACATAAACCCTCAGTTACTTGCTGTCTACCTTAAACAGCTGACCTTTGGGTTTCCCCCCCACACACACACACCCCGTCAGTTTACACAAGCAGGGAGGTACTTGCACAGCGCTGGAATTCCAGGTTCTAGAAACAGAGGAACAATGGAGAACCAGCAATTAAGCTGGGATGTTTTTAGGAATGGGGTTGGGGAGAATCAGGGATGTGCTTGTTCTGTGCACTGACTGCTCACAGGATTATGTTGAGATGATGGGGGGAGAGAGGGGGGGGCAGTAGAAGCCTTTTTTTTTTTTTTTAAATAAAGCAAGTTAACTTTAAAGTGTTTCCAGCCTGAGCAACAGGGCAAGTGGAAATGACTGCACTGCTCTAGCTAGAGAAGGCAATTGAAGAAAACCGCATACAGCATCATGCTCGCCTCTTTTCTTGCAACATATCCATTACAAATACCCAGGCTCATCCTCAGCCTAAAACATGTGCTGTGCTAATTCATTTCTGAAACTAGGGAGTTTCGCCCAAACAAAGCGATGCCAAGAAGTTTAGAGCTACAAGGGGAAATTCCAGGATTCTGAGGCAACTACAGCGATGAGCCATTTTTTTATCATTCAAAAAGATAAATATGATTCAATTCTCAGTCTGTAAGCTTGGATATTGCTACCACGGGACAATTGTTGGGTGAGTGACATAAGGCAGCGATCTCCATCTGGTTTCATAATCTTCTCTCCCTCAACAGCACAATTTATGCTATTTTGCATATTTGCCCAGTTACTGTAATAGTTGTTTCAAAAGAAACAACTTTCTTTATAAATAAGAGAGAAGACTATTGTCCAAGAAGAGCAGGTGTTTATGAGGTTTAAGAATACAATTAAGAACACGAAAGGGTTCCTCTGTCTGTAATTATTAGACGGCTTACACAAATAAGACAATTAAGATTGTGAAATATAGTAAGAGTCAGGAAATTATAGCTGTATGTTCAAATGCAGTAAGTCAGCTATTCCACTAGAGGGGTAACTGTTGCTTTTGAATCTCTGTAGTAAAACCACTGAATGCATCTGATGAAGTGAGCTGTAGCTCACGAAAGCTCATGCTCAAATAAATTGGTTTGTCTCTAAGGTGCCACTAGCACTCCTTTTCTTTTTGTGAATACAGACTAACACGGCTGCTACTCTGAAACCTATAGTTAAACACTAACTTTTACTGAAGATGCAAAAATCTCACACTGCTAGTAGTAGTAGAAAGTTAACTAGGAGATCTTCACTAGAGCTAGTTGGAAAATGGAATACCCCTTCTCCCCCGCCCCACAAAAAAAATTTTGACAGACAGAAATAAATAATAATTTCATGGACATTTTCATTGAAAAATGTTGAAAGAAACAAATTTTCCAGGAAGATTTTTGTTTCTGAGAAGGAAAAAGTGTCCATTTTTCACGAAAAAAATTTGATGGCAAAGGCTCCAAGTCATCTGTTGCCTGTCGAATGCCTCTGAGAATAATCAAATTGCCTTCCTCAACAAATGACCATCTAGGAACGTCAGATGAGATTTTTCTGAAGTGACTAGTGATTTTGGGGTGACCAACCTGAGACACCTGAAAGGGACTGATTTTCAGAAGGTGCTAAGCACCCACCCTCTGAAAAATCAACTATGGAATTAGCTACCAAAGAAGAGCAGACTGAGCCAAAGTCTGACCATCCTCAGAACATGCTGCAAGATCCAGCTATTTACTAAGCTCTTCCTGGTGCAACAGAAAGTAAGCAAATACTAATATGGAAAGCCAAACTCTCTGCTGGGGTAAAAAGGCATAATTCTATTCAAGTCAATGGAGCTGTACCCCTTCACACCCACAGAAACTTTGGCCCAGAGGAGGAAGCACTTGCAAGATAAAAATACAACATGGTTTTACAAAACGTAGATCATGCCAGACCAACCTGATCTCTTTCTTAAATATAATGGATTTTCTCGACAACGAAAACGCAGTAGATCTAATCTCCCTGGATTTCAGTCAAGTATTTGATATACTTCCACGATTTAATACAAGAATCAAAAAGTGGGTAAGGATCTGGTTAAAGGGAGACTACACCAGGTCATGCTGAAAGGTGAACCATCAGAGTAGAGGGAAGTTACTAGTGGAGGTCCTCGGGGATCAGTCTTGGGCCCAATATTTTTAACGTTTTCATGGCACAAAAAGTAGATGACACAACGTTGGGAGGTATTGCCAATACGGAGGAGGACCAGAATAGCATACGAGAAGATCTGGACAATGCTGAAAACTGGAGTAATAAAAACGGGATGAAATTTAGTAATGCAAAGTACAAGGTCATGCACTTAGGGACTAACAATGAGAATTTTTGCTACAGGCTGGGGATGTATCAGTTGGAAGCAACAGAAGAGGAGAAAGACCTAGGTGTATTGATCAGTCACCAGGTGATTATGACCTACGAGTGTAATCCTAGGATGCATCAGGGGAGGTATTTCCAGTAAAGACAGGGAAGTGTTATGAATATTATACAAAGCACTGGTGGGAGGTCATCTGGAATACTGTGTGCAGTTCTGATCTCCCATCTTTAAGAAAGATTCATTCAAATTGGAACAGGTGCAGAGAAGGGCTACCAGAATGATCAGAGGAACGGAGAACCTACCTTACGAGAGGAGACTTAAGAAGCTTTGTTAGGCTTGTTTAGCCTAACAAAAAGAAGGCTGAGGAGAGATATGATTGCTCTCTATGAATACATCAGAGGGATCAACACAGGGAAGGAGAGGAGTTATTTAAGTCGAGGGCCAATGTTGGCACACAAACTAATATAAACTAATAAAGGTCTCTAACCATCAGAGGAATGACATTCTGAAACAGTCTTCTAAGGGGAGTAGCGGAGGTAAAAAAAAATCTAACATCTTTCAACACTGAACTTGATAAATTTATGGAGGGAATGATATGATGAGGTTGTCTACAGTGGCATGTGGCCCACCTGTGACTGTTATTAGCAAATATCTCCAACAACTGGAGATGGGACACTGGATGGGGAGAAGTCTGAGTTACCACAGTGAATTCTTTTCCTGGTGTCTGGCTGGTGGGTCTTGCTCACATGCTCTGGGTCTAACTGATCGCCATATTTGGGGTTGGGAAGGAATTTTTCCCCAGTTAGATTGGCAGAGACCTGGAAGGTTTTCACCTTCCTCTGCAGCATGGGGCACAACTCACTGGGTGGTTTGAACTACAGTAAATGGTGGATTATCTGTAACTTGAAGTCTTCAAATCAAGATATGAGGACTTCAGTAACTCAGCCAGAGGTTAGGGGTCTATTTCAGGAGGGGGTGGGCAAGGGTCTGTGGCCTGCGATATACAGGCGGTCAGACTAGATGAGCATTATGATCCTTTCTGGCCTTAAAGTCTCCGAGAATCTAGGAGAGATAAAGGGCACAGTCTGCTATGAAACTCTTTATGGACAATATTATGCAGAATAGCCAGATGCCATAATAATTTCTTAGAAACTGCAATGATGGACAGAATGTAGCTAGAAAAAGTCCCCTTCTTTAAGTGAGTAAATTTACAGAGTTAGTTTTTACACTCTACCTAGCTGTTTCTATGGACACCAGTTTTTAGTACCAAGTAGGCTGCTTGAAATCTGGATCTCTCCAGATACCATCACATACTGGCCCACTTGAGAGTTGCAATAAAACCCATCCAAAATGTTAGCTCCCCAAAGGGATGTGCATATTACTTCTCACAAGTTACTTGGCTCAACAGAGAGGTAAATGTGTGAAATTATATGGCGTGTGTTATACAGTAGCTCAGACTAAATAATCTAAAGGTTCCTTTGGCCTTAAAAATCTATAACTATTAAAATCCCATAGATTAGATCTTTCCATTTAAAAAAAAACCAACCAGAACATGCGGATGATGTTCCTTGTCAGAAGTTTAGAAAAATGTAAATAACCACACTGGAGACGTTAAGACGGGTTTCACAGATGGTGGGATCGTCATGTGCTCATTTAACTGCAGCAGTATGAACAACAGAGAAACACGATCCAGTATAACATTACAAGAAAACTGGATGACGGACTGATGCAGCATCAGCAGGAGGGGACCAGAATGAGGATGGAGGGGGAAGAATTGCCTCGCTGAATAGCTGCCCCCAGAACGTGACAATTTCCAAACGGCTGCTGTTCAAACTAAAGACTTTGCCACTCAGGATGAAGTGTAATAAAGCACAACTTGAAAACAAAAAATTACATGGCTCGGTGCTGTCCCTAACTCAGTAAGTTAGGCTGGCAGATATATGTTAGTGACTTGGAGGATATAATACAGTTTTGAAAGTGCAACCAGCTGTTTATCTACTGCTAAAATGCAAGTGTTTAAAAATTAATAAGAACATATTGGACCAATATGGAATCGACAGAAACCACCCGCTCTAATGAATTTCAACACGTAACATTAAAACTACATAGACGGCAAAGCATAATAGCCACCCAGTCACAATAAAAGATGTGTGCATACATACAGTGCACAGTGCTTCCTGCTGCAATGTTGCACATGTGCTTTCCTTGATCCCCTTATTGGGATATTATAGGCAAGAAAAGAATTCAGGAGGCATGTAGTTACACTGTGGTTAAGAGGAAGAGGAGAGAGGGTATCTTATTATGCAAATATGGAGGAGAAGATGATCCCACATGTTGGGGTGTGGCTGAAAGAGTCACATTTCAGAGTAGCAGCTGTGTTAGTCTGTATTCGCATCCGATGAAGTGAGCTGTAGCTCACAAAAGCTTATGCTTAAATAAATTGGTTAGTCTCTAAGGTGCCACAAGTCCTCCTTTTCTTTTTACATTTTAGAATGAATACTGATGACAAAAGTCATCTATTCTGCAGCATGAAGATGGATGTAAGCCCTTGACAACGTCCCTCACGAGAGGCTGTCAAAGAAAAGGATAAGAGGTAAAGTCATACCATGAATTAAAAACTGGCTAAAGATATGTCTACAAAGCAAAATACCACCCTTGGCAGTGACTCTCAGAGCCCGAGCTCCAGTCCCAGATGGAATCTCCACTGCTATTTTTGGTCCCATAGCATGAGCTTGACCTGTGCTCAGTCTCAGCATTGTCTGGGGTTTTTTTTTGCACCGCAGACGTACCCTAAAAGACTGGGAATAAATGGTCCCAAAGAGACAGGTCTCAGACCACTTACGGCTTTATAGGTTAAAACCAACACACCTCAAACTCCACCCAGAAAGCCAGAAGCCACCGAAACAAATCATGAAGATAGGAATGAAATAACTAGGGAAATCAGCCCTCATGTTTTAAGGCATGAGCTGATAACTAGCTGCTTGGGGGGTTGGGAAAAATCTTCTCCTTTGAGCTGATTATTCCACAATTGTCCACTACAGGCCTTTTTGTACTAAAAGCAACAAGTGCTGGCCACTGCCAGAGACAGGCTAGATGGACCCTGGGTGTGATCCAGCCTGTCAATTCCCATAGCTTGATGTTTACACTGTGTATGAGGACCCTGGTCTCAAATCAAATCAAGGCTCACTGGATTCTTGATAAGCAGCTTTGGCCATCAAGCCACATGGACTCATTAAATTGCCCTGACTGGCCACATGGTAACTCTGATTGGCTGGTGAAATACAGAACTTCCTGTTGCTTCTCTGTGCTTGTCTAAGCAACAAGCAATTGCGCCCACGTTGCTACTCGGACCCTGCCTGGCTGCCTCACCTGACCCTGCAGCTGCCCTGATGTTCCTTCCCCTTGGACTAGATCTCCTAGCTATCGGATCAGATCGGCAGGCACCATTTCTCACATTTCAATATACCTGGCATCCCGTGAGCTGAGATTGACAAGTACCAAGTTAGCCTAGAGATGAAACTATCATTTGTCAAGTTCAGGTCACCAGAAAGCGAGTGTGTCTTAAACTTGAGTGTTGCTGTCTCGCTGACTTACCAGAAAACAAGTGAGATTACTAGTGCTAACAGTTCATTCATTCACTGCAGAACCCAAAAAACGCAAGGACAGCTCCCAGGACACCAATGTGGAGCAGAGATAAAATTGCCCCAAGCCATGTAGTGTAAAGAGAAATACTGGATATAAAGCCTAAGAAAGAACCTTTTTGCAGGTTCAGTTGAAACCCTAAAAATAAAAAGCTCAGCCTGGTATAATGTTAGGTGTTGGGGTGGGTCAAAAAATATTTCTTCTCTTGTGAAAATTTTCAACAAAAACAATTTCCCATTTGTCGAAGTTTTTACAGCTATTTTGGGTTTTCATCAAAGAAACTATAAGCCAAAATATATTCCCTTTTTGGGCAAAAGAACCCTAAAACCCCCACTGAAAACAGGCATTTCCTGTGGAAACTTTGAAGTTTTGAACAAAAATCTTTTGACCAGCTCTAGTTGTTTGGCTTGTACTAGGGTGGATGGGTCAGACAGTGCGACTAAAGGGGGAAAAGGGAAAGGTTGGGAATTTCCATTCCAAACAGGGGCTCTAACTTTATGTCAAATTCTCTGTGTTGCACTGAGCCCGTATCATGTTATTGAGCTTCGCAAGAAGCCAGTCCACAGGGATAAATCTGAAAGGCTTGAATAATTCCATATCAAAATGAACTGCACTTGGATGGAACTGACTTCCGTGCAGACATCACAGCAGTACAAGACAGGCTTGCAAAAGGAAGGGAAGAAAAAAATATATTCTTGTCAAAATGACATTCCCCTTAGGAATACAATCGACACAAAAGCGTTTACCCATGCACATTATGTTGCATTCCAGCTCTGTGCTTCTGAAATACATATGCTGGGATAATTATGTTTGACTTATTTAACAATTTAAGATCCATATGCTTGGCTTTCCACCTGGAGGAATAAAAATCACATGTTCAAATGAATAAAAGAAAGTTTATTATACAATTTTTATACGTGCACATTTTCTCCCCAAAATTACATGCCCAAAGGCAAATGTTGGACAAGCAATTTTCCACCTACTTGAGTCCAAATGGAATTTTTCAAAATGGTGATACTGGATAGCAGAACAAAAATAATTGCACAAGTCGGCAAATGAGTTTGGTGGACTGACCGACCAGTGCTCTGGACTGCCATGCAAGAGATCCAGAGTTCTCTTTCCCTTGGCTGGTTTCCTTGGTCTATTAAGGGAAGAGCACATAAGCAATTGGCTTGATTTTCAGCAGTGCTGAGCATTTCAAACAACCACTGAAGTCAATGAGCACAATAGGTGTTCGGCATCTAAACAAAATCAGGTCATGTGTGGTTAGCCCCTAGGATGAAGTCAAGTGGACACAGTCCCTGGTGTAGAAGGGAAAGATTTCTGTACTTAACACTGATCCTTTCGGCTGAACGCCGTACAGAACAGCACCAATATACAGTGGGAATTCTATCAAGCCCAATGCCAATATCGTGAGCAGGGGTCTGATTCTGCTGTTACTGAAGCCAACTGCGAAACATCCCATATCTTCAATGGTAAGGTGACTCAGGGGCCCTGGTTCTCCGCTCCCCTGCACCTTGTAGAGTCATTTACACCAGACGCAAAAAAAGGCCATCACTCGAGCTGATAGCTTTTGGCACCCATTTTGTACATGACCACACAAGGCTCAGGGCAATGGAGAATCAGGCCCATGAAGTCCAGAAGGGACCTCACTATGCAGAGTTAGTTTACCTGGGAAGCACAGAGGGTTGGTCTACCCTGCAACTGGAAGACATAGCTGCAGCACAGGTAAACATACCTGAGCTAGCGAGACCAAACCTAGCTCGAGTAGCGATGAAGCCAAAGCAGCATGGGCAGCGCCATGGGCTGCCTAGCCCGCCTGCCTAGGACCCTGAATACATACTCAAGCATCGGCAGCTTCTCACATGCAGCGTACACTATAGAAAACCCTAAAACACAGCTATGAGGGGAGAGATGATGTCTGACAAACAATAAGAAAAACAAGGATCTCCACTCTCCCCAGGGCTCTTGCAGGGGTCCCACAGGGTGTCCTGAAAATAAATTACCAGCCAATTTTTCCTGACAACAGCACAAAGCCAATTTGTACCCACATTCTGCCAGGCCTCTGTAGCACTGCTGTAGGGACCTCATGCATGCAAGTAGGTAGACGGTCATCAGTCAGAAGGTTAGGAATACTTGTGGCACCTTAGAGACTAACAAATTTATTTGAGTATAAGCTTTCATGAGCTACAGCTCACTTCATCGGATGCATTCAGTGGAAAATACAGTGGGGAGATTTATATACATAGAGAACATGAAACAATGGGTGTTACCATACACACTGTAACCAGAGTGTAACCACGGTATGCATCCGATGAAGTGAGCTGTAGCTCACGAAAGCTTATGCTCAAATAAATTGGTTAGTCTCTAAGGTGCCACAAGTCCTCCTTTTCTTCTTGTAACCAGAGTGATCACTTAAGGTGAGCTATTACCAGCAGGAGGGGAGGGGTGGGGAACCTTTTGTAGTGATAATCAAGGTGGGCCATTTCCAGCAGTTGACAAGAACGTCTGAGGAACAGTGGGGCGGGGGGGGGGGGGGGAAATAAACATGGGGAAATAGTTTTACTTTGTGTAATGACCCATCCACTCCCAGTCTCTATTCAAGCCTAAGTTAATTGTATCCAGTTTGCAAATTAATTCCAATTCAGCAGTCTCTCGTTGGAGTCTGTTTTTGAAGTTTTTTTCTTGAAGAATTGCCACTTTTAGGTCTGTAATCGAGTGACCAGAGAGATTAAAGTGTTCTCCAACTGGTTTTTCAGCTGGAGCACATAATGAAACATGGTTCCTCTTAGTGAGCAAGGAATGCCAGCACCTCCACAAGGACTGCGGATAAGGCCCTCGATCATGTAACTGTGTAGAGCAGACAAAAGGAGCCGGGCGTTTCTTTCTTCCCCCCAGGCAGACTGCACGCCTGGTTTTAGAAACAGTCCAAGGATGCTTCCTTGACAGCCAGGATGTCCCACTCTAATCCTGTTAATGACTGTACCACAAACCTGTTCAGGATAGAGCCCTGTGGAGAGTCTCCTGCAGTATTTAATACAGGACTTCTCTTACATTCATCAGCACATGATACGAGATGTTCTGGGTGAATTCAGGTGTGGAAAATGGCTGCACAGGTTTCAGAAACATAAGGGTCCACAACCTCCGCTGGTGTTAAATCGACACAACCCCACTGACTTCACCAGCTAAGGATCTGGCACACCATTCTCGCCTTCTACATTCAAGCCCATCCATCCTCCTATATCCCCCTCTTCTCCACGTATGCGCCTGCACTGATGCATTAACCCATAGGGCTTCAAGAGGGAGTACCCCCATCCTAGCATGGCTCAGAGGTACTGAGGTATACTACGGATGTGTTATTTCAGTCCACCTCCCCAGATATAGCCCGTGCTCAAATCCAGCAGAGTTCCTTCCATTTGCTCCTCTTCAGAGTGAGCCCTCCTTGGATAAGGGTCAGATAGAATAGAGTAGCTACAGGTCGCCAAGGGGTTTGAAAGGCAAATAAAAGAAAGGAGAAAAATAGCAATAACTGCAGTGTAGTTAGAGCAAATCTCCAGTAAAATCTCCAGATCTATGCTAACAAAGGAGACAAGCTCTCCCATATTTTAAAGGGACATCCTCCCTTTGACAGTGGCCACACTACACATTACAATTCCATTAATAAATGCGTTATAAAAGGTTAATAAAGGATTACCAGGTGTTATGAACATGTTACAGACATGAGAATTCTCTGTTGCAGAGGATTAAAACCCCGGCAGTAGAAGGTGCAAATAGAAGGTGTTTATAAGTAACCTGTTGGCCTGCTGTACTCCACACAGTTATTTATTAAAACATCTATTAATTATTTATTATAACTTGCTCATAAATGGAGCCTTAACAAAGTGTGATCTTGACAGGTAGTATCTTGCATGACTGTAGGACAGTGGTTCTCACTAGGTTCTGGGGCCCCTTCGGAGGCCATGAGCAGGTTTCAGGGGTCCACCGAGCAGACCCACTGGGGCCCAGGGCAGAAAGCCGAAGCCTTACCTAGGGCTGAAGCAGAAGCCTGAGCAACTTACATTCGCAGTGCCCTCTGTGGCCTGGTGCCCTCTGTGGCCTGGGGCCCCTGGGCAATTGCCCTGCTTGCTAGCCCTTAACGCCAGCCCTGGCTTTTATATGCAGAAAACCAGTTATTGTGGCACAGGTGGGCCATGGAGTTTTTATAGCATGTCTGGGGGTGGGGGCCTCAGAAAGAAACAGGTTGAGACCCCCCCTGCAAAGGATCATACACTAAGGGACAGGCCCTGAGCCACTGTAAATCAGCGGGACACCACTGCAGACAGGCCAATGTACATCAGCAGAGAATCTGGCCCTGGCCACATCACATGCTGCCTGGTGCCCCATAAAAACAACCGTTGCCCCGTATGTACCACATTTGTCCTGGGGAGCCCCTGCACGCTGCCATGTGGCTGCGGTGCTAATCAACAGGTAATGGTGAAGGAAATCGCACGGAGGGGCTTGTGGCTGCCGTGAACGTTTCATTTCAAAACACGTCCACGAATTCATTACAGTTCTCAACAGGTTGGGATTTTAATATTTTAACCCCTATTAAAATACACGGGCCCGGTGCCCATAGCAACCACTCCCTGATGCGCCACAGAGGAGATGCCAGGTTCACAAGAGCACTTGCGCTCCTGTGCTGTGGGCTGCCCAGAGGTTGGCCACATGATGGAGAACTCAGACTCCAAAGAGAGAGAGAAAACGCATCTCCCTCTGACTGCACTGCTCAGACAGTGACAGCCACACCCCCTGGCCAGCTCACAAGGTAGCAATACTGAGGTCTCCTCACTGCCAATGGCTAAATATACATGACTGGCCAGCAGCTTGACGCTGTGCGGAGAGGAAAGGCTAGATATCAGAGTAGATAAAGGGAAAAGGTCACTCCTTCCCCTCCTGCTTACCTGAAAGGTATTTCTAATACAAAACAGCCTGACTGCAGTTATGTCCAGATGGGTATCAGGAATTACAGGGGACAAAGTAACAAATGAGGGAGGAAGGCAGGAAGAGCGAGCGAGAGAAAGAGAGTGAGAAAGAAAACGGGTGACATGGATGGAAAACGCTCCGTTAGAATTCTATCTGAGTTAGTGAATGTTGGCAACTGTTTAATAAGGTGTATTTATTGATGCCCTGCATAACCCCATTGGCAGAGCGAGGGTCATGTGAGCGAGGGTCACATGAGCTATTGCCAACCCAGAAGAACTGTTCGGTTAGCTGTAGCTGCGGACCGGACTAGCAGGATTCTGACCTCAAAGAGCCTCAGCTTGGGCTAAGCAGATGATGCAGCATGTTTAAGGCAATTAGACCCCTGCACCGGAAACGTTTAAACTGACTCCGTTGCACGCAGTATTTAATAGCTCGGTCCCTGGCTCTGCTGCAGCTGCTTCTCAGCTGATCCTCTATGGGTCTCGCAAGGAATGCCAACGGGTCAACGTACCCTTGCCATTGCGAGTGGCAGAGTTTAAACCACAGCGCTTGCCACCAGCCAGGTTCCCGTAGCTGAATAGGTGATTCTGTCCATGGCTTACCCCCATGCCCCTGTACCGATCTGAGAAGTTCGTACAGTAAGAGCAAGTGATCTATATTACCTTAACCTCCATTCAGCCTTGGGGAAAACCCCTCTTGCTCATCTATCCCCAAGGGGGTTAAAACTTTCAGCAGTGTTTGAAAGTGAAACTATTAATGCTTTGCTGCAGGCAGGAGTTTCAGGAGCAGGTTCTGAAAGCCACCTATAATACTGGGGGAACTAGCTATGTCCGGGCAGTGCTGAACACCCGTGATTGCCAGATGTGCCTGGCAGTGCTAAGACAGTGAGCAGTGAACACAGCGTGAGAAAGCATCCTGAAAACAGAGTACGCCAAAGGGACAATGCAAACAAGTGCACCAACTCAGCTGGCACAAATCAGCACAGCTCCATTTAAATCAATGGGGTTGCACTGATGTACGGCAGCTGAGGGTCTGGCCCATGGACAACAGAGAGTTCCACAGTTCAACAGAAGCAGCCTGGAGCTTTTCCACCCATGGTTATATAACTCTGCTAGTTTCCTTAACGCTACCTGTTACCAAGAGGTTGAACACTCAGATCTGTTTCTCATCCATTGCTGATCATTCCACTGGTAGACTTTATACTATGGCTAGGATTTACCCACAGACATTCTCTTTGAGAAGGGGGAGTTGTACAACATGGAAGTATTAAGTGATGCACCATATTGATGCATGTCGCTGTAGCCCATGGTACCGGAGCCCTGCAGGGGTGTCACGGCCCTTTCTGGGCACTTCAGGAGGAAATGCTGCAAATTCTCCATGTGAAAAATGATGCTGCCAAAAACGTTCACTCACACACAACCGAGCGCGGTCCATTGACTCCCTATCCAATGCAGCAGAGCCATAATCATCTTGTGTCACTTCTCGCTGCTGTCCTTTCTTGTGTCACTGCTAAGAGGGCACATGTCTTGGAAACATTGTTTTGAGCTGGTGACCCTGTATTATCCCCAGAAGCCAGCCTGTGAGACATTGCATATTGTATGTATTACACCATGCTGTAAGGATCAGGGGGTAGCCGTGTTAGCCTCTATCCACAAAAACAATGAGGAGTCTGGTGGCACCTTAAAGACTAACAGATTTATTTGGGCATAAGCTTTCGTGGGTAAAAAAAGCCACTTCAACATTTTTATAGCTGACTTAGAACAATGCTTCCTCAGCTCTCGTCCCCTAGCGCCCCTCCTCTACTTGCGCTATATTGATGACATCTTCATCATATGGACCCACGGGAAGGAGGCCCTTGAAGAATTCCACCTGGATTTCAACAATTTCCACCCCACCATCAGCCTCAGCCTGGACCAGTCCTCACAAGAGATCCACTTCCTGGACACTACAGTGCAAATAAGCGATAGTCACATAAATACCACCCTATACCAGAAACTTGCTGACCGCTATACTTACCTACATGCCTCCAGCTTCCATCCAGGACACATCACATGATCCATTGTCTACAGCCAAGCCCTAAGATACAACTGAATTTGCTCCAATCCTTCAGACAGAGACAAACACCTACAAGATCTTTTTATCAAGCATTCTTAAAACTACAATACCCACCTGGGGAAGTGAAGAAAAAGATTGACAGAGCAAGACGGGTACCCAGAAGTCACCTACTACAGGACAGGCCCAACAAGGAAAATAACAGAACACCACTGGCCATCACGTACAGCCCTCAACTAAAACCTCTCCAGCACATCATCAATGATCTACAACCTATCCTGGAAAATGATCCCTCACTCTCCCAGACCTTGGGAGGCAGGCCAGTCCTCGCTTACAGACAGCCCCCCAACCTCAAGCAAATACTCACCAGCAACTACACACCACAGAAACACTAACCCAGGAACCAATCCCTGTAACAAACCCCATATCTACTCTAGCGACACTATCAGAGGATCCAACCACATCGGCCACACCATCAGGGGCTCATTCTCCTGCACATCTACTAATGTGATATATGCCATCATGTGCCAGCAATGCCCCTCTGCCATGTACATTGCCCAAACCAGACAGTTTCTATGTAAAAGAATAAATGGACAGGTACAGAGAAGGGCTACTAGGATGATCCAAGGAATGGAAAACCTGTCTTATGAAAGGAGACTCAAAGAGCTTGGCTTGTTTAGCCTAACCAAAAGAAGGCTGAGGGGAGATATGATTGCTATCTGTAAATATATCAGAGGGATAAATACCAGGGAAGAAGAGGACTTATTTAAGCTCAGCACCAATGTGGACACAAGAACAAATGGATATAAACTGGCCACCAGGAAGTTTACACTTGAAATTAGATGAAGGTTTTGAACCATCAGAGGAGTGAAGTTCTGGAACAGCCTTCCAAGGGGGGTAGTGGGGGCAAAAGACATATCTGGCTTGAAGACTAAGCTTGATAAGTTTATGGAGGAGATGGTATGATGGGATAGCCCAATTTTGGCAATTAATTGATCTTTGACTATTAGTGGTAAATATGACCAATGACCTGTGATGGGATGTCAGATGGGGTGGGATCTGAGCTACTCCAGAGAATTCTTTCCTGGGTGTCTGGCTGATGAGTCTTGCCCACATGCTCAGAGTTTAGGTGATTGCCATATTTGGGGTCAGGAAGGAATTTTCCTCCAGGGCAGATTGGCAGAGGCCCTGGGGGTTTTTCACCTTCCTCTGCAGCGTGGGGCACGGGTCACTTGCTAGAGGATTCTCTGCACCTTGAAGTCTTTAAACCACAGTTTGAGGACTTCAGTAGCTCAGACATAGGTTAGGGGTTTGTTACAAGAGTCGGTGGGTGAGATTCTGTGGCCTGAGTTGTGCAGGAGGTCAGACTAGACGATCATAATGGTCCCTTCTGACCTTAAAGTCTATGATTCTATGACACAAATCAGACATCAGGAATGGTAACATACAAAAGCCAGTAGGAGAACACTTCAATCTCCCTGGACATTCAATAACAGATTTAAAAGTAGCCATCCTGCACCAAAATAACTTCAAAAACAGAGTTCAAAGAGAAACCACAGAGCTACAATTCATTTGCAAATTTAACACCATTAATTTGGGCTTGAATAGGGACTGGGAGTGGCTGGCTTACTACAAAAGCCATTTCCCCTCTCTTGGTATTGACACCTCCTCATCAATTATTGGGAGTGGACCACATCCACCCTCACTGAATTGGACCTGTCAGCACTGGTTCTCCACTTGTAAGGCAACTCCCTTCTCTTCATGTGTCAGTAGATTTATGCCTGCTTCTGTACTTTTCACTCCATGCATCTGACAAAGTAGGTATTTTAACCCACGAAAGCTTATGCCCAAATAAATCCATTAGTCTTTAAGGTGCCACCGGACTCCTCGTTATCCAAGACTAAGTGCATTCCAAACCTTATATAAGAATTTTTAATGAAATATTAGAACAGGAGGCTCAACCAGGTTTATGCCCATAGATTACACAAATTAAAAGACAGACATCCGACAAAACGGCTTTCCCTCAGCAGCTCCTACATAGACTCCATATCCACCCACTCCAGTAATAGACCCCTAACCTCTGACTGAGTTACTGAAGCCCTCAAATCATGATTTAAAAACTTCAAGTTACAGAGAATCTACCATTTACACTAGTTTAAATCTGCAAGTGACCCGTGTCCCATGGTGCAGAGGAAGGCAAAAGAACCCCAGTGTCTCTGCCCATCTGTCCCAAGGGACAACTCCTTCCAGACCCCAAATATGGCAATCAATCAGTTAGACCGAACCTGCAAGAGTCAGTCCTCCTGACTGTACACCATGAGTCTCAAATATTCGCTCTCAATGAAGGTCTGAAAGAGTCTACAGATTCACAAATACTTTCCTACCCCTTATCTTTTCCATCTTTGTCTTCACGCTCTCTGAAGAGTACTTCTGCATTTCTAGCACTCTTTTTCATTGTTTTCATTGTTAAGTGCCTTGGGATACATTTGCCTGAGAACTGGTGTGTAAGCTCCTCTTGTACGGCATTGTATTGTGAAGCCTAATGAATGTGTAATTGACACCGCACTCCAGGACAATCTTCAAATAAAAACACAGAAGTGAGTTAAACAAAATGGTGACCTGTTAAGTACACAGCTCTGGGGTTACAATGAGCATATTCATTACCGGATTTTTAACTTCAGAGCATCTCATCACTTGGAGAAAGTTTAGTCATTCATAAATTTGCATTTACTATATACGGGGCCCCATGTGTTGCACACAGGCTATTATACAATTGGGTGCTGGTAAGATAACCAAGGGGAAATACAGCTCTGATGGGGAAAAGCTATGCAGAAAAAGAAACCCTGGATATGATTTCAAAAAGCCCCATGAAAAAAACCCTAGGGCTCCATTTAACAGGCATATTCTTGTATTAGATAGTCACAGAAGATTGTTTAGTAGGTTTAAATGGAGCCTGGGTGGATGGGTGGGGAATAATATTTTTTCATTCACATTACAAATGGGCTTGAGACATGAGGTCTGGATCCAGATCCACGGTTTTGCCCCCACCCTGTATAGGAAGGGGCAGCCAAACCTTTCTTACACAGATCTGAATTGTTCCAAAATTTGGGAGTACTCTCATCCAGGGCTTTGGCTCTGCCTCGTCATGGACTAAGGTTATGCCTACACTGCAATCATAGGTGTGGTTGCAGCATGTGTAGACATACCCAAGCTCACTTGAGTCTAGCTAGCTCAGACAGCAATAGTAGTGAAGCCCTAGCAGCAAAGACTTCAGCTGGGCCAAGCTCGCACGTACATGTGTGTGCTGCGGCCACCCCTCTGATTCCACTGGGACATACGCTAAGCAGCAGCAGATCGTTTGAGTCGAGTGCTTCACTGAAGACCACATCAGCTCATTCTGCATCCCCAGGATGCTGAGACATCAGTTTGCTGAGACAACCAGCTGACAGGTGCTGTGTAGCTGCCAGAGTGGGGAGTGGGAGGGAAACAGGCCCATTGTCTAGTGGAGTGTTCGCAGTGCCATCAATGCTATCTTTGAACCCCACATGCCAGTATCCACAACTACGCAATAACCATCCCTGAAGCCCCCCCACACACACACAAGCACATACATAAAACCTTAAAATGCACACACGTAAAACCTCAAAAGCACACGCATAAAACCCTAACACACACACACACACACTAACCTGGCTGGCACAAGTTGGTTACAGCAAATAACGATTAGAAAGAGCCCTGGCACACTAAATGAAGAGCTCAGGAATCTGAATTCAATACAACTCCAAAACAGTAAAACAAGGGGAAGGGAGCAGATGACTCTATTAATATTTCAGCAGACTACAGTTCTAAAAATAAAAATGATTGCCCCCTTTATGATTCTCCCCCACAGTCAGAGAGGCCATGCACCAAGCATTGCTTTACGTTGTCCAGAAAATGTATGAACTAGTGACATGACAGTTACGACACCCTGGGTGCAGTTGTTATCTCACACCTGGGCCAGATTTGCAGCCAGTATAAATCCACATGGCTCCACTGACCATGGTTAGGCAGGTGGTTTGCTGTGATGGCTGATTTTCTTGCAGACCGGCATCATTTCATCATTCCTTGTGCTCCCCCCATCCCTCTCCCCACTTGTTGTCTATCGTCTCAAACGGTGAGCTCTTTGAGGGGGGACTGTCTCCTCGTTATACGTTCATACAGCACCGAGCACCTCCCGACACTACCATGATATAAATAAATAGCTTCACGGGATGATCCTGATTTACACCACTGTGTGAGGGAGGAGGAGCCCTACTGATTTTAGCAGAGTTACTCCTAATTTACATCAGCGTAAGGGAGATCAGCAGCAGACCAGGTACTTTTCCTGTTTAACAGAGTTCAAGTGATGGCTGCTGGGGAACAGGGCTCTGCATTATTTCCCTACTGGCTAAAATACCTGGAGAGTAGAGTTGCTCATTTACCCGGCAAAGGTCTCTTGGCCAGTTACAGGGGCCCCACAGGCCTTTCCAGGGGCCCTGCATTGTGAAGGCACCGCCCCGAATGCCACTCCCCAAGAGCGGTCCAGCTGGACTACGCCATTAGTGAGTCACAGCAGAGACTGGGTTCTCTAACAGCTTCCCCCCACCCACCACTGACTTAGCAATCAGCTCACAGGGACCCATCCTTTGGCTTCATAGCCCACAGAAGTGGGTCACATCAATGGTCCCAAAGCACTGGGAGGCAGGTGACCGCGGAAGGTGGTGGTTGCTTAGGGGGAAGCCATTGGCCCACCAAGATGGGAGGATGGGGTTAGCGGGGGAGGGAGGGAGCTGCATTTACCAGCAATGGTCTTATGTAAAATGGAGCAGCAGTTCCCGCTGCTCACCACAGGAAATAGCTGAAGTGTCTCCGATACCACAGCGTTGGCCAACGCGGATTTTGTGAGGACCCCGGTCCTTCTCTGAAGATCCTGACATAATATTCATAGCATATTTTCTGCCCTCGTTCCCGTGGTATGCAAACACGGGTGGAAGTTTGCCTTAAAGACTTCAGCTGCTGTTTATTCATCCACCTCTGCTCACAACCCTCTCTTTGTGACATCACACTAAGTTTCCACAGCAACTGAATGAGATTTCATAAACAGAAGAGTACGGGGAATAAAACAGCGGGCATCAGATGAACTGTCTTAAGGAATGTGATCCTATTGTCATGCAAATATCCCTACTAATAAAGAGTGGGCAGCAGATAGAGAAGAGGTGGGATGTAATATAATGGATATGAACAAGATAAGGTTAAAATTGAGGCTGGCATACTCACTGATGACTGAACGATTCAGGCTGCATGTGATGATTGTACATTCTCCAGCGCTAATGCAAACTAGCAAACACAAAGCAATACTCTGATTGATTCTGTGTAATTTTATTTCCAACCTTTCATCAGGATGCTAATTGCTTAAGTGAAGTGATCCTTTGACTTAAGAGCAAAGAGAGCAGAAAGGCCACCTGTCTTCAGCCATCCAATTGGACGGTGACCCTCTATGTGCCCTTCAGCCCCCGGGACAGACCCAGGGATTTGTTGCATACCCTGATTACAACACAGCATAAAATAACAGGAAGGTTTGAATAAAGATGATGTGCATTCCACTAGGCCTTTTCTGCTTCGACGAGCATGAAGAAAAATGCTACTGTCATCTCTAAAAGTTGTGCAGTTGAAAATAAAATAAAAATACGTACCCTTTGGCCCTAAAGGCCAGAGAGAAAGAGAGATGTTCTATTACCCAATACTAATCATATAATTATGCTTTAATAATCCTTTCAATAGCATGGGGAGGCTTTTTGGCTTGTCATTTTCGTAAACAATTACACCTGACCTGGCATCCAAAGCTGAACAACAAATATCGCTTAGCTCTTATGGAGTATGATCCATTGCTCAAGGCACTCAGTGGGAACCTTTTCACTGACTTCAATGGGCTTTGGATCAGATCCAGCCAGTGCTTTTCAACTGCAGATCTTAAAGAACTTTATAAATGATCATTACTCCCTTTTTGCAGATGGGGAAACCGAGGTACAGAGGTGTGAAATGACCTGCTCAGGATCATATAGCAGGTCAGTGGCAGAGGTCAGGATAGAACCCCACACCCCTGACTCCCAGTCAAATGCCAGATCCAACAGGCCAATGTACTCATATTGAAGTCAAAACTGTGGTCGGAGGTTTAGAGGTTAGTATAGATTGTACATGAGCCTTCAGAAATTAACAGCACGTGTTCCTTCCAGCACCCGCAGGCTCTCAAGTTTAGTGGGGGCTCTGGACACATCCCCACCCATGCTGGCTCTCTCTCTTGGCGTCATATAGCTATTGGGGACTCATTATCTGATTCACCTCCTTGTGCTCAGGGAGCGTGCTAATGGCAGCCTTTGCTAGGGTCCTATATAGGCGTGTAAGGCCACTCTGCACCTTCTCTCTCTCTCTAATGCACCTTCGTAAGAGTTCGCCTGAATTCAGTACATCTCAGATATTGCTGAGATTGGGGTATGTGAATGGCATTTTCAGCAATCCAAACGCACCAGGAACATAAAATATAAGTTCCGTCCCTCTAGCAGCTGGTCCACATAGAAGATAAGAGTCTACTACAGCTGCCAGCTAGTGGAGTTATTCCTTTCACTCACTGGAAGAGTTGTGCATTATGCTGGCCAAAAATGAAGGACATAGGCAGAGCTATACTGCTCATGCTTCACCTGCCTGGGTTATGCCTGGACCATCACTAGCTCACGTCTACGAAACATTAAAATGCTACCAAAATGAGGAGGGGGACGCCAACCCTCATGATATGTAATGATTACATAGGATCTAATGACCATAACGATGCATCATGATAAACACACGGCTTGTTCATCAATTCAGAGAGTTTCAGGCCAGAAGGGACCATTAGATCCTCTCCTCTGACCTAGGGTGTAACACAGGGCAACACATTTCACTTAGTTACTCCTGCATTGAGACCAGTAACTTGTGAGCAATAACCAATTGGGGAGTTAACCGTTTGGTTGAGTTTTATTGCAATGCTCCCGCGGGCCGGTATGTGATGGTATCTGGAGCGATTCAAATTTAAAGCAGCCTACTTGGTACTAAAAACTGGTTTCCATAGAAACAGCTAGGTAAAGCATAAAAGCTAAATCTTATTTACTCCGTTAAAGAAAAGAGCTTTTCTAGCAACATTTTAGACCTTAAGACAAGTGCCATATTGCTGGAAATATGGAAATTTAATTCTATCTAAAAAACACCGACTTAAACAAACAAGGCTCGGGGTTTGGGGTTTTTTTTGTTGTTTTTTTTTAATACCAATTAGTGTAATAAGCCTTACTTAAATTAACTTATGCTTTTTTCTTCTTAGAGATACTTAACATTTAAATATCACGATCAAAGGCAAATGCTATTAAGAAGATTAAGCACCAAGTTTTCCCTCCCTACTCCCCCTCCGAAATAAAAAAGTCAATTTCTATTGCCAATTAAAGAAATCTGCAGCTCTGCTAACTGGTTAATTATTTATTGTAGTGCAGGCATAAACAGCATTTAAAATCAAGAACCCAGACTCTCAGTCAAAAGAGTCACCCAAAACTGGAAGCTCTCATATATTTTTAAAGACGCTTGATTCAGACTTTGACCTTCCAGATCTGTTTCATTTTTTCCCCAGGACTTTGGCGTGTTAATCTGGAAGCATCAGAGGGTAAATTTAAGCCTCTGTATCTGAGCTTGTAGTTAGAAATAACATATGCACACAAATCACGGATTTCCCCCATTAAGGATATACAGAGGCTGCCAAACTCCTAAATAGTTTCACTGCACTGAAAAGCAGTGCTAAGTGTTTGCGAATCATTTCATTTGGAGTGAATTTATCTCCCTCTGTTAAGAAAGAAAATCTAGTAAGAGTGTTTTAAACACACACACACTCTCACACTCACTCAACAGGAGTTTATTAATGCTTTGAATGTGAATATCGAGTGGCTGGAGATTTCCTTGGAATTACTCTCCCTTGCCCTGTACAACTGCAGTGTTAGAATATGTATTATTTCAGCTGAATAATACATGACGACACTGTAAACCAAGTCCCAGCTGAGAATGCACTCTCTGACGAGGAGACCGGAAGGTTTCTGGAACTCCGCTGCACTGTCTGAGGGTAGCATTTTTCTTCTTTTTAATAAAGGGAACTGCTACCCCAGAATGGAAAAGGAATGGAACTCCAGTTAATTAATGTCATTCAAAACATATGCACCTCGGTGTCACCGACAGCCCCAATCTTTATCCCACTGGAGACCATGCAGCTAACTGTGGTCCTTCCTTTTGGAAGCTGAGGTCAACTTAAAATAAATGAAGTGTCTGAAAACATTTCCTGTCTTGTCAGTTAAAGGCGGGGGCATGCTGTTTAAGGAAAAGCCGCTAAAAAAAGGTGACCTGCAAAACTTTAACCAGGATCAAACAAATAGACAACAAGTCTTTAACAGGGCCCAATCATCCTCCCATTTAAGTCAATGGTAAAACATGCTACTGATGCCCTAAGGCAGCCGGATTGGCCGTCAAATCATAACAGAACGTGTATATTTGTATCTTACTGATTGTATTACGGTAGCACCGAAATGCCCCGACTGAGACCAGAGCGCCATTGAGCTGGAGGCGATATAAACACAGTTCGATACAGGTCAGCATGGAGAGATTGCCTGTGTGACCTTGGGCACGTCAGTAAGGGCTAGTCTACACTGGCAATGTTAAAGCGCTGCCGTGGCAATGCTTTAACGTGGCTTGAGTGGTCGCGGTGCACTGCTGGGAGAGAGCTCTCCCAGCGCTGTAAAAAAAAAACAAAACCCACCTCCACCAGCAAGGCTCGCCGGTGCGTGGTCTGCATGGGCGCTTTCCGGCGCTGAAACTTGCTGCCCACCGGGGTGTGTTTCCCCCACGCCCCTGAGCGAGAACGTTGCAGCGCGGTAAAGCACCAGTGCAGACAAGCTCTCAGAGTGAGTGAAAGAGCTGGGACCTGAAAACAGATCTTTGAGATTCACTTCCTACTTCTACAGGCCAACCCACGAGGTCGGAGCTTCTCACCTGTTCCCAATCCCCTAAACTAAAACAGGGGCATTTTTGGATGCTTCCTGCTTGCTGAGGAAAAATACAACATCCTTCACTCTGGATTTGATGAGCCCATGGAGAAAATGGTTCTCATATATTGGCCAAGTGGAGTCACACCCATTTATGGAAGGGCTTAATTTGGCGCATTAGGTTTTCAAAATATGGCCCTGATCCTGCAGTCTGACCCTTATGGGCTTCACTTATGTAAAAAAAAAAAAAAAAATCGACTGTCTTTAAATCAAACAGCAAAGAAACCCTGCGATCGCACTGCATCAGGTTCTCTACAAGGGAAATAAACATGTCCTTTTCCCCATCTACAGCAGACAAGGCAAACACATGAAGAGTTGGGGGAGAGCAAAAGAGAGAATGGATTAGTCATCCAGCCCCCTTGAAAGGGACGTCCGGGCAGGATGAGGCTAGGGGAAGGTAGAAGGAGAACATGTCCCTTTGTACTCTCCTGTGACTGCAGATGTCACTGTAGCTGTGAGTTGGGTTTGGATGCCTGCTTGTCCATTCTGCATCCCAGAGGAGACTCGTTTGCGGTCAGAGGATTTCTTCCAGTCCACCTTGCTCAGACAGATCCTCCTAAAGTCCACAACATATGTCTCCTCCTATTATAAAGCTGACATCTTTTCCCTCGGAGGGGCTGGAAGTCTCACCTCATCAGTGCTCTCAGAGTGACAAGGTGCTCCAGAGGCCCTCAGTGGCCTCCTGCCCATTGGTAACGTTCAGCCATATTTCCTGTGTCAAACTGGACATTTAAATTCAGCAAGTCATGAATCTGGACCAGCTTCTTTTCATGTCTGGATTTCTATGCGCAGGACTGTTTGCAGAGAGGGTTTGAGTCCCGGACAAACATTTCCCATAACTGTATTTTTTTAAATGGCCGGGCTGATCATATCAGATCTTTTGCTCATTAACCAAGGCCTGAATGAAACTGCTCTTGGCTCTGCCAGTGTAATAAAGGATGCAGCTAGCTAGTGAAAACAAATAAAATCCATCGTTAGATAAATGTTATATTTGTCACTACATGCTTAGCGTGTATGACCTTCCCAGGGCAGCAATCAGACCCAGACTTGCACACACACTTACTAAGACCATAAAATGAAGGGAAATATTCAAATTCACAACCAACACATCGGAAAGTTTGACTCATACATATCACAGTGACTGAGTCTACCCCTTAATCTGTGGAATCAAGATTAGATTAGACTAGACACACCAGTTTCTAGCCTGTGGTCACGCTGTGGTTGAAGCCGTGAGAGCCACTGTGTTTAGCACTAGTTTATTATTTGTCATGTGGTATCACGGCAGCAGCTTGAGGCCAAAATCTGGGAACACAGTCCCTTTCTGCTGAGAGAGGCAGTGTGGCCTAGTAGATAAAGCAATGGATTGTGACTCACACGACCTGGTTCTATTCCGGACTCTGCTACTAGCCTGTTGGGTGACCTTAAGCAAGTCGTGTCATTGCTGTGTGCCTCAGTTTTCCCATCTTTACGATGGGGGCCATGATACTGACCTCCTTTGAACAAAACTTGGAGATCTGCCAGTGAAAAATGCTATCAAAGAGCTTCTTATTATATACACATATGTTACTGTTCTAACAACTACTAACACTCTAACAGTCCCTGCCCCATAGAGCTTACAATCTAAATACAATGGTGGCTAGCAGGATACAACCATAACTAGTGTGGATAAAGACTGGTGTGTGAGATCCATGCCTGTATCACCCCACCACCTCTGAGGATGGTATTTAGCAGTAGTTTTCAAGGGTGGTGCTGGAGGCAAAATCTCTATTCGTGCTAGAACCCTACTAAGCCTAGTTTGGGCAGACTATCTATTTCACCTTTTGCCAGCCAGGCACTGTTAGCCAGGAGGAATCAATAATGCACCTTTCCTGCCTAGGTCCTTAGCAGTGGTCTGCTGAGCTGTCACTTCACCCTTGACCTAGTGAGCACTCCTAACAAAAAAATGCATTACAAATAAATGAAGCAATTTACTTGAGTGGAGAAACTAAAGGTTTCTTGCTTAGGGTGACCAGACAGTAAGTATGAAAAATCGAGACTGGGGGGTGGGGTCGGGGGGGTGTCATAGGCGCCTATATAAGACATAGCCCCAAATATCGGGACTGTCTGTATAAAAATCAGGACATCTGGTCACCCTATTCTTGCTGTTGATTTCAATTAAAGCAGGATCAGGTCCTAAATACAGCAGCCAACAGGGGATTAAAAATCCTCCGAACCTCTGCTGCACAATTAACACCAAGAGTATTGTAATTCCTGCTGCCTACTGGCTGCTTTTGACACCCTCCTTAAATCCATTCCCCCCAAAGACCATTGATTACTATGCATTTGTACAGCTCCCAGCACAATAGGGGCCCTGAACGTGGGCACTCCCATAGTGCAAACTACCACCACCACACGAGCAAATCGCCCAAATCAAGGCAGAGAAGCCCAGAAGAACCACGAGTCAATTCCAAATGGTTTAGCAAGTTTAATTGTCGAGTCTTAATAAAAATACATAAAAATCATCAAGTTTACCTATTTGTATTGCACCATCATCTAGAGACCCCAGTCAGGACTGGGACCCCATTATGCTAAGTGATGGACAAATGCACAGCAAGAAATCGTCCCGGTTCCTGGATAAGCACTGTATGAAGAAAGGAAAAACACTAGACAGGAAACGCTGCTAATGAGCAGCGGCAGAGAGACATCCTTTCCGAAGCTCTCTCCTCAGTGAAAGTAGTGACCCTGCGTGACTGAATTCCACAGAGATCCGGAATTTTGCTGAGGGCCCTGACTGAGCTCTCTGCTCACAGTATCTTAAACTCCACAGTTGCAGAGATTTTTGAATTAGAGTGAGTTTAAGACAGACCTTTGTTTTCAACTAGAGAGGGGCCTATTCTGTAACGGCTGATACCCAAGATTAGCAGAGGAGCAGGTGAAGTGCTAACTTCTGTTTCCCTGATGCAATACATACTGGACACATCTAGCCAATCCCCCTCCCCGCCCTGTTTATCATATTAGGTGGATTCTGAAATATCCCGGTTAAAGGGGGTTAATTAGGGTGATGCAGTAGACGACAAGGAGGGACATGTCCAGCAGCCAAGTGATTAAATGAGATATGCACCAACATTCAACACTTTCACCAGCCAAGATACAGAAGCTTTAGGCTACAACTAAAAAGAATCCAATCATTAAAACAAAACAAAAAACCCTCTGGCACAGGACATGTGTAAATAAAGAGTTAATCAACGACATGTGATAAAATCCTCCTGCTTTAACACCTGAAATACAGAAGTGCTGGAAGCAGTATTATTGAATGCCTGCTTAGCACACAAAGTCCTCAGAAGATGCCAAACCGAGGTGTTCAGGGACAGAGAAATTAAACGTTCACCAAATTGCAGCCAAGCATTATTTGAAAAACTTTAAAATAAATCATTTGCTTTGCTCAGGTGGAAACCACAGCTAATTAATCCCATCATGCTACCCACAGCTAGCAATAAGACCCTGAGTCAGCAAAGCACATAACCCTGTGCTTAAGGCCCACAGAAGTCGACAGACATAAGCGTGCGCTCAGGTATTTTGCTGAATTGGGCACGAAATGAAAATCACCTCTCCCCAGTCCAGCTGGCTCTCTCCCAGGCACCTAGGGCTGGTTGAAATTTTCCAAAGTTCCAATTTTTTGGCAAACTGGAAGTAGTCGTTTGCCCTTGGTACAGGCAAATTGAAAATTACCATCCCCTGGGAGGAGGAGAGGAATTGAGTCTTGAAAAGGGCATCTCCAAGATGGTGCAACTTTATACGCCAACGCTGGCTCAGAGCTTCGTGGCTACTGTCACCCCAAATTTGTCTTTGTGCTTTAAACTGATGCACTGGTGGGGGTGATGGTGGAAGGGAAAGCACAGTGAATTTTAATAGGGGAGGAGATCAAGATTAGGAAACAGTGTGGGAGAGAAGATAAAGAGGTTAACATTCCAGGGGGAAAAAAAAGTTATCTGTGCATGCCTTTTATGCATGAAAGGCTCCATCCCAAGTATTTGCTGTGATCTCCTGAGCTTTTAAGTAGTAAGATGGTAATTACATTTACATTTGTTTCGAGAAAATGCCTCAGCATTTTGTAGTATTTACACAGCAGTTGCAACACATTGGCTATGCAGACGTGAGAGAAAGAGACTCAAATAAAAATCGGCCTGCACTGTGCAGCCCATCCCTTCCGCAAGGGGAGCTGAAAAGGGACCGGTGCCATTAGTAGAGGCCAAAGAAATTCCGAGAGCCGTGGTAGGATGAAGCCTGACAAGTAAACGCTGTGCTGCAGTGATAAAAGAATCACTTATGTGTTTACATGCTAACAGAGGGCGGTTTCTAAGTGGAGTCTGTAAACAGGGAAGGACTTGGCTCTTTACACTTATTATCTGAAGCCAGAATCTATAAACATGTCAGGCCTCTGCCCACTTCTTGCAGGCCTTACAGTGACTTCTCCCGCATAAACCCAGCCACGCAAGAGCAAACTTCTGCAGTTAAGAATACTTTGCATTTTACAGAAAGGACAGTATCGTTATCCCTATTTCACAAAGAGGGAAACTGAGGCACAGGGAGCCAGTGGCAGGAGTGACTTGCTGAAGATCATGCAACAGATTAGTAGCAGAGGCAGGAAGAAAATCTCAGGTCTCCTGACCCCCAGCTCAGCACGCCATCCAGGAAACCACACCTGCAAGGGAATATTTTGAGGCGCATAATAATTCGGGTGGGTCCCATGTCAGATTTCAGTTCTCTGGCCCCAAGTTATGGCGGACAGGCAATGACCTGTCTCCGTGGCAAGTCTGGCGGGTTGGAGACCACACTTCCCTTCTCCTGCGTGGGGTTAGGCTGGGGAGGGGAGTCATGTTTGCCCCAGAAGCATAGCTACAAGTGGGCCTGGAAAGGCAGGCGAGGATGGGGGGGACTTTGGGGCAGAAAGGAGATGGGGAAGGGAAGTGTCCTGGGCTGCATTGCTGTGACTGGAAGTGGCTAGGGAGGGCCTGCCTGGCAATGAATCCCTGCCCTGTTCTTGAGGCAAGTCCAGGGGGCTGGAGATTGAATCCCTAGCTGGGCTGCACCCTGCACTTCACTGCTAAGCAGATAAATAAGCACACTGCACTTCCCCCCCACACACCCATAGGCAGGATTGGCCCATGAGTTGGTCATAAGATCCATCCAGGTCCCCAGAGCAGGACAGACTCTTTCCTGCCCTTGAGCCGCATCTGGCCAGCCAGCCATGCTTCAGAGCTGCCCCAAGCCAGGCCAGACATGTCCGCCGAGGGCAGAGACCGGCGCTGGGAGGGAACGGCGATTTTTAAGCACGTTAGCTGAAGCAGAGCTAGCATAGGTCACTTCCTTTCCCTGTACCCTCCAGGTACGCCTGCAGTTGAGTTGGGAGAGGCGATACATCTCCTGCCGTCAGGAACGGTTTGTAAAGGAAAAGTTCTATTGAGCTTTGCCAATGGACACACGAGTCTGGCTGCATCCACGTCTTTAGGCAAGGAATGGTCATTCAGACTACTAGAGAGTGCTACAGTGCTGAATGACATGCTGGCAGATACGCACCGTATAGATTTGTGTGGGTACTATGGATTTCAGTACAACCCCCAAAGACAGACAAACTGGCCCCGACCAGCCATTTGCTAGAGTGGGGGCCTGCGAGCCATGGCGTTCCATCCTCCTGATCTTCGGGCCCACGTGAGGCCATCAAACACAGCACGCTGCAGACAAATAACCAGGAGCGCCGTCACTCCTATGTTCAAAACCCATCGAAAGCAAAGACACAGAAGCCGATGGGCTAGCCAAGGCAGCACTGGACCCATACTTACCCTACCCACAAAAACTACCCTTTGTACCTGTGTTTTTTTTAAAGACCCGAGATTGCCATTTAAGAGGTTTTCAGCCATACATGAAGAGAACATCTCTGCTGCTGCAGCCATGCTTTCCACATCCAAGTAACGCAACACAGGCTCAGCTCCTCATCTGGAGGAAATGGGAGCAGCTCATTTGAGGCCTAATGGATCTGCATTCCATTTACACGGGCTGAGGATCTGGCCCAGAGTATAAATTACTTTGAACTATGTGTAAGCGGGGGAATAGTCCCGCTACTGTGGGGAACTTTCCTGGGTTCTGCACTACCCCAGTGAAGTAGGTTAGTGAAGGGATCTTAATCCTCGCTCCCACTTCCTTTACCCAGAGGCCTGCCCTTGAGGACTCCCCTTCCACTCTCCTGTCTGACAAAGTCCTCGTAACCCCAACAAGGCTGGGCCGAGGATTCCTGGGGGGCTCGACCCCCAACCCTGCTGTGGTCACCTAGGACAGGGGCTAGGGTGTCCCCACTCCAGGGTACTCTCTCTGCACTGGCCACTTCTCTGACCCACTGACCATTACATACAATTTAAAGCAAATGCAAGTTATTTAATCAACAATTAATTTTAAAAAAGAGTAAGGAAAAATGGGAAAGGTTAAAGGAAACATCACCCCGCGCTGTGGCAGGGAACATCACAAACAGTGTCTCTGGAACGCCGGGCGGTTCACAGTCTGCTCCTTGTAAGTCCCAGGCCTCCTGCTCAGGCCCTGGCCGTGCTGCAGGGATGCTGTGGGTTGGACACTCGCACTGGTGGTGGCCACAGGCTCTAGGTGGCAGGGCCTTTCTTCCTAGCGTTGCCCCCTCCCTGTCGGGGTTACCAATCCCCTTTCGAGTCTGGCCTGTAGAGCCTCCCAGAGACCTGTGCTGGGCCCACTGCCCAGGGTCCCCCCTCGCTCTGCCCAGGTGCTCACGACACCCGGCTCCGGACGGCTCCAGCCCCACTCTGTCTTAACTCCAGCCCCACTCTGCCTCCAGCGCCCTGGGCTGCTTCTCTGGCCCCTCTGGCTCTGGTTGCTGCAGCTCTGCTCCCAGGACACGGGACAGGTCTGCTCTGCAGGCTGCTTCTGTGACTCTGCTCCCAGCACTGACCTGCTTCCTGGGCTGCTTTTCTGGCCCTTCTGGCTCTGGTTGCTGCAGCTCTGCTCCCAGGACAGGGTCTGCTCTCTCTGGGCTGTGCCTCTGGCTTTGGGGCTGCAGCTCTGCTCCCAGGACAGGGTCTGCTCTCTCTGGGCTGTGCCTCTGGCTTTGGGGCTGCAGCTCTGCTCCCAGGACAGGGTCTGCTCTCTCTGGGCTGTGCCTCTGGCTTTGGGGCTGCAGCTCTGCTCCCAGGACAGGGTCTGCTCTCTCTGGGCTGCTTTTCTGGTCCCTCTGGATCTGGCCCAGCTCTGCTCCCCAGCTCAGCTCAGGCCCCTGCTTTCTCCTTAGCTTGGCCCCACTCTGTCTGACCCAGGCAATTCCAGCTCACAGGGAGGACGGGACCTCCCTGGCCTCCTGACTCCCTGATTAGCCTGCCTGCCCTGTCATTCAGGCTGACCTGGAGCATTCGCCTCTCCCCATTGTTTCTGGGGGCTGTCAGTCTCAGGGTCCTGATTCCCCATCGACCCTTCCCCTTTGAGTACTGGGAGCTAGAAACCAAAACACCCGCACTGAATGTTAGTAAGGGGGCAACAGTCCCCTTACATATCAGTCCTTTGTGCATGGGACTCCCTTAAACAAAAGCATTCGCGGTAGAAGTGACTGAACGACGCACTGGTTTCTGTAAAGTGGCATATTTAAAATAAACAACAAGCTCTGCTGAGGAGAACAAAGGGGGCCACAGATCTAAGCTTGGTCTTTTAACAGCCTGAACTTGGGACTCCAGTCAGGTGTGTTTTCCTGGGGATCCCAATTCCCACCTTCAAACTAGCAGAGGCAGCCATTTACACTTCAGTTTTCTGGTCTTCCAGGTACAACCATTTCTGATGCATAAACAAAGCAGCTCACTGTTCTTTATGCTTAGCCACAGAGGATCCACTTAGTTGTTCCCAACATATGGAGTACTTAGTAAGCTTCTTAATACTGCGTATGCTAAGCTGAATGAAAAACAAAGAAACATGCCACAAAAACCAACCTGGATCCGTTACTCAGATTTAGTTTACTTATTTTAAAGAGCATTGTTCTGTCTTATGAATTTGCACTATGGAATCTATAACAAGAACCCAGAATGAGGAATAATCAGTGTCAGAGCATGCAATTTTACCTACATGCCCACTGCAATCAATGGGATTTTTCTTCTACAGACACTGGTTGAGCATTGGATCTGCCCCATACAGTAGAACCTCAGTTATCTAAATCTCCTTTGCATACAAATCAGGGTCATTTCTCCGATGTCTGTCATAGTGAAAACTACCTCCATCATCCACACTTAATCAATGTCCCCCATGGCATTTGGATAGTCCAGATCACAACCTGCTGACCTTTCAAGGGTGGTTTTGGATAAATAAGGGAGAAGTTCTTTAAAAGAAAGGTAAAAAGGTAGACTGCAAAAACTTTAATCCAGTGTACACCAGCTACCAGCCAGAACCACGTTAGATGCTTTTTGTTACCCTGGTTTTTTTACTAACAAGTCCATTCAGGAGCACACACTCTCGCTTTTCTGTGACGTTGTCTTAAAATAAACCACGAAGGGCTAAACCATTCAAAAGCAATTAAGGAGGCTGAGTCCCATTTTCAGAAATGGGCATAAGTCACTTTTGACTCTGCACCTTTGAAAATTTTACCGGAAGATTCAGACTTTCAAGCCTGTTGAGGATTTGAATGTCCGCTGCCCGTCTGCAGTCACTAGCGTATCTGCATTAAAACATGCACAGGAGTAGTCCCAGGAGACTCAATGCTGAGACAAAATGGGTGCAAATGGCTGAGGATCCAGACCCCGGGCTTCCAACTGGGAGCTAAAACCAACAAACCAGGAATCACCTCAGACAGATCTTGCTTTTGCTATTTATTTTATTTCTATCTTGATAATGGTACAGCTGATTTCCTTCGAGGAAGTGAAGCAGGGAATTCATTTCGCTGGTCGTACATTGGGATGGTTTTTTAGTGCCTAGAAAAGGGCCATCTAATGTAATCTCAGAGAGGGGAAAGAAATGATTCTTCCATGGCTTTGCACTCAGTGATTAAAAAGAAACCATTGATTAAACGATGAAACATGGAAAGAGGAAGTGGCCTCTCTGCTTTATAAACAGCTCAGTTTAAAATGGCTTAAACTGCACATAATTTCAGACGGAGGAATAAACATTCACTACTTGGACTTTGGCCTGAATAAAATAATCACAATATGAAACCAGTGCTGATGACTGAAGGAGTAGGACTGCTACCCAGACCAAATGATAACTAAGTTAGATGGGATTGGGAGATAGAGAGATTTTTTCAGAAGAAGGGGGGAGGGGGAACCCTACATTTTTAATCTGTTTTAAAATTGACAAAACTGCAGCTGACGGTATCCAGCCACTAAAGGTACTGAAGAGAGGAAATCTTTCCCCCAAGTTTAGGGTGACCAGACGTCCCGTTTTTAAAGGAACAGTCCCATATTTAAGCCCTCCTGCAGGTGTCCCGACTTTTTCTTAAAAATGAGCAAATTGTCCCGTATTTTCTGTCTCTCCCCCACATCAGTACTGGCGGGTCCTGCTGCTGGCCGGATCCCTGCTCGCCAGCCGCCCACCCACCAGCGGTGGGGCGGGAGGGGAGAGGAGGGGAAGCAGCGGCCGATGATGGGGGTGAGTGTGCAAGGCTGGTAGGGCGGATGAAGATGCAGCATGTGGGGGTGGCCGCTCCCCCTGCTGGACCGTCAGTGCAGCCCCTGCTAGGTACCGGCTCTTGGCCGGCAGGGCCCTGTCCCGTTTCTGGCCGGCACTGGCTGCGCACTGCACGCTGCAGCGGCTGGTAAGTGCAGGCAGGGACCATGTGGCGGCCAATTTCGTGTTGCCTCTGTTGCCCACCCATCAGCCCTTTACATGCTCCCCCTCTTGCTGTCCTCTCCCTGCTTTGTCCCTTCATCCCCCCACTGCCCCCATCCCCGGCGGGGCGCGTCCCGCTCCCAGCACTGTGCCGAGAGCCAGCCCCTGGTCGGAGCGCTCAGATTACCAACAGCCTGGCCGGCAGGCTCCTTCCTTCCCCCACTGCCTCCGGCTGGGCCGGCACCCCAGGAAAGCCCAAGACCCTCCAGCCCAGGGCACTGGCCAGGAGGAGCCAAGCCCTGTGTGTGCCAAAGCCCTGCAGAGCACTGGCATGGGGAAGCCTCTCTGCCCCTCAGCTAAGCTCTGGAGTGGTGGCAGAGAGAAGCGATTTCCAGCCTGTTTACGCCCTGGCCCTGCAAATTCCACAGCAACCCCCTGGGCAGCTGCTTCATCTGCCCCGCCCCGCCTCCGACGTGGGTCCTGCCCCCAGGTGTGAACCCTGGCAGAAAGCTGGGGGGGCAGGGGGGGACACGTGACCCTGCATGCCTTCCCCCCTCCCCGCCACATGTTGCCTCGGGAAGACATGGCACCAGGTACCAGGAGAGACGGTCTGTCCTGGAGGCTCAGCCAGGCATGGAGGGGAAGGTCAGTCAATCACCCTCCCTGGGGGGGGGGGGAAGCGGGAAAGGTAGGGGTGTGTGTTCCCCCTTCCTGTGTGAACCCTTATGCCTTAAAGATAAGGAGGTAAATAAAAAGAATCCATCTGCACAGTATTTCTCTTTAACAGGGGCTCCAGTCAACCTGATGTTAATTTGAACGTTTGTACTGCATAGTCCTGACTGATTGCCGTTGAACTCGCTTGAATACGAGTAATTTTACCAGGTGTCCCATATTCAGCTTAGCGAAATATGGTCACCCTACCCAAGTGACTGTGTGTGGAGCTGGTAAAAATGCCCTAACAAAGAAATTGGAGTCTTAAGTTAAGAGATTCCTTTTTAAAAAACAAACCAACCCTGTTTTTAGATTAGATTTGTGAGTTTTATCCCCTCTGCTTTCAGTATTCTGCTTACTACTAAATCATTTGTTACTTTTGGGCTGCTGATTGATGGCTTCTGGGAGAGCCCCAGAGACTAGTCCTGTGTGGTTCCTCAACCAATTACCTTTATAGCCTTCTACCAGGCTGCTCCTTTACTGGTTAGATCTTTCTTAAATGCATATTTAAATACACAACAGAACTCCAAGGTCTATGACCTGTGCAACACTGACAGAGTTCAGATCAGCAAGGGACTGGAGCCCTATTGTTATAAATAAGGGGGGACGGAAGGAGAGTGATGAGAGAACCCCACTATTTTAGAATTTGCCCCACCTCGGTCCAAAATCTTGACAGCCATCAGGCCTATTGCAAGACTCATCTTTCATCCCCGGCTCTTGAAAACTGGAGGACGTAGGGGAAGGGCTTGCCACTGAAGGAGAGGGAAGTTGCTCCAGGGGAAGAGGTATGTGGTAGATTATTTTAAATTGTTGCACTTGCATTGTTAATTTAAGTCAAGGGCAGCTAAAGCCTGTGTAAATGCTGCTTTCTCGACTGACACCAAAGATTGAACGGGGGACCTCCAGAACTAAAAACCACAAGTCTCCGTAGCTTGAGCTAAAGCTAGCAGCCCCAGTACAAAAAACATAGTGTCCTATGCACTAGTGTAATTGGTTTGCTGTTTGTAATAATAATACTTAAAGAACACTTCCCAGACATTAATTAATCCCCACAGAACCTCGGTAAGGTATTGGTGCCATTTTTCAAGACAGAAAACACAGGCCTAAAGATTATTAAGCAACTTGACCAAGGTAGAAACAGAAGAATTGCACTTGGGCTTCTTTTCCTCCGCACGGTTCAGAAGCCCCCAAGGTACAAAGACAGCCAAGCTATTCCTAGAGCGGCCAAGAAAAACCAAGCCATATTTATATGCATGAGTATTAAACAGCAGGTATAAAAGCTTAAAGCTATGATCCAATACAACTGTGTGCAACAGGGAAAGGGGAGTTAGATATGTATTTTAAGGAAATGTTTGTGCAATTCACTGCACTGATTAAGATGCTTTCAGTGAATGATGCAAAATTCCTTGGATTTACCAATGCTTCTTTACCAAATAATTCTGCCATAGGTCTCTCTTCAGCCAGCCATTCTGAATCGGACCAAGCTGTCCGATGACAAAAACATCGCCTTTCGAATGAGGTGTGGACCACCAAATTCATCTTCACTTGTGACCTAATCCAGCCTTCCGAAGACACTAGTGCATTAATTCATTGCACCTTTGGGCCCCTGGTGGGGGGCGGGGGGTGAGCGATTCTAGCATAGGTCGAAGAGCACTCACTTTTGGCAGTTCAGCCTAACCCCTTGTGCCAATCACTTTAGCCTAGAAACACAACAGGAACGAGTGGGGTGTTATTGTTGGAGATGAGAACCGAAATCTTCAAATGCGTGATCGGAAAAGTGGGAGGGGAAAAATGCAGTTTTAAGTCTTTGAAAAAAAAAATTAAAAATAAACTTGATCATCCAAAGAATAACTCTGCTCCCTTTTTTCCCTAGCTCAATGTGCATAAACATATCCTGTGGCCATGGCTTTTCATGTACGGCCAGGGAGATAAAGGCACATTCTTCCCCCCATTTCTGGGCAGCAGGGAGCATAGCTTGCTGTGCCCCTGAAAGCTTGAAGAATGGAATGCGAGGAAATGCATGGAAAGACAAAGGGGTTTGGAGACAACAGAAATGAGAAGACCAAAAAAAATACTCTCTCTCCACTCTGCTCTGGGCAGATCAGAAAATAGGCTCCGGTGGAATCATCATTATTTCTATTAGAGTAACACCGGAGAACCCCTTAATTAAGGATCCAGGCTTCACTGTGCTAGGCACTATACGGACAAGGAGCAGAGAGGAGAGTCCCTGCTTCAGAGACCTTAAGGGCTAGGCAGAAATTCAAACCACCAATCCTTGAAAAGCTAAAGAGACACACATCAACTGCTTCCTCTTTATCCTCTGTGTGAAATGGGGGCTCAAGAAATGGAGGGAGGAAAGCACTGCTGATAGCCATGCCTAGCTCCACCAGGTGCTGTCAAGGGCAATGGAGGAACGATAGTCCAGAGGGTAGGGTGCTAGCTGGGGGCTCTCTGGAGGAGCATAGAAGTGGACCCAGACTCTCTGGGTGACTGGGGCAAGTTACTTAGGGTCAGATTTTCAAAGGTATTTAAAAAGAAAAGGAGGACTTGTGGCACCTTAGAGACTAACCAATTTATTAGAGCATAAGCTTTCGTGAGCTACAGCTCACTTCCTCAGATGCATATGCATCTGAGGAAGTGAGCTGTAGCTCACGAAAGCTTATGCTCTAATAAATTGGTTAGTCTCTAAGGTGCCACAAGTCCTCCTTTTCTTTTTGCGAATACAGACTAACACGGCTGATACTCTGAAAGGTATTTAAGTATCCAACTCCCATTTCAATTAATGGGATTTAGACACCTAAAACCCTTTGAAAGTCTGGTCCTTAGTCTCTCTGGGCCTCAGTTCCCCATCTGTAAAATGGGGATGATTGATCTTCCCTTCCTCCCACTGTGTCGTGAGGATAAATACAAGCTTGTGAGGTGCTCTGATACTATGATATTGGGTGCCTGAGACGTACCTCAGAAAAAAGGAGGACATGCAAGCAGCTTGAGTTTGGTCATGTTGGTGGCAGGGCCATCCTAGACAACATGCCAGAGGAACAGCCAGAGAGGCAGGCGTGGGCAGAGGGAGATGGGTGAAGAGTGGTAAGTTACAGCACAGCAGTTACAGCTGAATACATGTGCTGGGTCCCCAGGGACTTCCACAGACAAGCAAGGAGGAGGCGTGGGAGGAAAACTAACCAGGCTGGGGAAGATGAAGTTGAGTTATGGTGCAGGAGGTCCAGCTGAGGTCGGCAGCGGTGGTTTTAGGCAATGATCCTTCAAGGAGCTCCAAGAATGGATCTTTGCACATATCTCCTTACAGGATCACGATCTGTGCTCACTCGTTTGTAATAAGAGGCCTGATTTTTAAGGTTATGGGACTTATTCAGGGGAAGAAGGTGCATCTGAGGCATGAAATATGCTCAGAGACAAAGAGCTGAAAAACTGAAACACACAGAAAAGACAAAACAGAAGGGCCGAGAAGCTATTTGGCATGTAAGCATAAATATCCTAATTCAGGATTTAACACAAAAGTAGATTATCTACACTAATAGGTATAAAACAAAGAGTGAAATCACCATCTCCATCTGTTTCAAAATTTCCTTTACACTTAGATCTTCCTAAAACAAACCCAAAAGTCACCGACACTTGTTAAATCAACCCCAAAGCAGAAACACACACACAGCCCTGCTTCCTAACCAGCTAAAAATATTATCACTAATAACCTTGTATGCTCCTTGATTGGTTAGAAATCCTAGCCTACGGTAGACATCATATCCTGGTGGGTGACAGACGCAGGCCAGCAGGAAGTGGAGATTGCTCCTGGCAAACCATGAGATGTGGTAGGGAAAGAGAGAGACAGAAAAACAGAAGGGGACTCTCTGAGTAACGTGTTGTCAGTGTGGATAACTGGACTCCCTGGGGACTCCGCACTGTTTAGCACTGTATGGAAAAAAATTCCATTCCATTCATCATCGGGTTGGGGTTGGTTTTTAATGACTTTTTAAATGAAAAACTGGTAGAGTCGATATCACTTTGTCACCTTCTATGAGATTTTAAGTTGACTTAAATAAAAACTTTCCAGACAGCTTGGACAGGTGAAATGAGGTCCGCCAATATTAACGTAGTTTTCTATTATACTGCCTACAGAATTCACACTGAAACCGTTTCAGTCTCAGCTACAAAGGCCATACAGTCTCATGCCGAGAACAGAGGCAGGTAAGAGAGTAATCCTGAACACAGTGCTGCAGGAGTGGCAGGACTGCAAAGAATTACAAGTCTCCACTTACATCCGCTCTTTGTCAGTGGGCGCTTAAGTCTCACTTTGCTGAGCTAAAGGTGTCAAAGAAAATGACAAAGCAAACGCGGTGGCAGTGATCAGATCTACATTGAGCTTCAGATAACGAGAACTGAACACATCTTTGAAACACAGTCTGATGCTACAACCTGCTGTTTAGAGGCTTGGATGTTTTTTCTGAATCACAAAACAAATCAATTTGGTCACAGAGGCTTTATATCTCTCCTTACAAATGCTGGCAATATCCTTGCTCGGTAAAGAGCATCTTATTGATATGCATGCAGTAATATTTCGCCTTTGATGTGCTTATCATTCAAATGGATTTCTGACAGCAGCAGATCCAGCTTACAGGGAAATCACTGGAATAATCAATATTTTTGAAAAATGTATCTTTCACGGGATAGCCTAAATATCATGTAAATTGGACGGGGTCCTGCATATCTCAAGGGATTGATTAGAGGATTTGATAAGAGGAAGAGAGGGTAGACCCCAAAATAGAATTTGGGCTTGGTCTAGAATTTAGCCATAGAGTTTAGCAATGCATGAGTGTGTTTAATATACATTTATTTTACACACATGCACACGGTACTCTAAACTACTCTCTCTTTCCCTTTTCCATGGGATATACACAGAGTGCACATCCCCAGACAGCATCAAACCAATATGTCCATCTATAATTAAATACACCTTACCTATCCAAGAGCCTGAGGTTGATAATGAGCTGTAACCAAAACTACTTCAACCTTGCGGTCCTCGGGACATAGTGACCTGAATCCCAGTGTTATCGTCAGTTGACTAACGGGCCTCATCACAGCAACAGAACAAATACACTTTGGATGGAAAAGGGATGGTACCCAGGGTAGTAGCCCAGCAGTTGCCAATGGACAGAAAGTGGCAGGGAGGAAAGATGCATCTAGTGCCAACCTTCCCATAAAATAGAAAGGAAGTTGCTTGTGGAAGCCTTCTGTTGATTATTTCCTGACCATGGGCACCATGAAATGCAAAGGGAAGAATACAACGTACAGCTCATTGCACCACAGAGGTTAGTAGCAGGTTCCAACAGTCAAAGAAACTAACTGAGAAGAAGCGGGAAAAACCCACAGCATCAATAAAGTTATCTAATAAATCCCTTGCATACTGGGCTATATCAGTGCAATAATGACCAGCATCGTGTAAAGCGCCCTAGGCATCGCTATTGGTTCACTGATAAAAGAAAAAGGAGAGGGCGTTATTTCTTAGGTCTACTATGATGGAATAATCTCAGCCACTTGGAGCCCTGGGGTGCTGTACAGTTACTACTGGCCAATCGCTATCTTCAAGGCCCTGATCCAAAGCTCGTTGACGTCAAGGCAAAGACTTCTTTTGCCTGCAGTGAGCTTTGGATCAGGCCCCCAATCCTTACTGCCTCTACACTCTCATCCCCCACAGGCCCACGAGAGGTAAGCCCCCTTGACTTCTCACTTCATCCAGCTGGTAGAAGACAGCTCCAATAAACCATTTCAGAAGGATAATCTTTAAAGGTGCCTTCTCATTAACTGGGTAATTGTATCCAAGGTTAGCAATTGCCTCAGAGGGTACGTCTACACGCTTCCCAGTGAGGGCAGACAGACGTGCAAGCTCTGCTCGAGCTAGTGTGTTACACACAGCACTGTCGCAAGGGTCGCAGGAGTGAGGGCTCGGGCTAGCTGTTCGACTACATGCCCATGAGCTCCTGAGTGGGTTTGTACTCGGGCGGCTACGTTGCACTGCCACCGGGGCTACCCAAACTACGCTGCTATTTTAAGTTGTGACCTCAAACAGAGGTCACGTGTGTGTGCCTACTGGTGCTAGGGAGGATGCTCCTAGCAGCAGCGTAAATGTATCCAGAGTTCGTTTAGGACGCTTGCAATCTTGCAAAAGAGTATGCCTCTTGTATTACCTCACCGTACCACGTAGGATCTAGGACAACAGCTTGCTGGAAGGTTGGACTTTGACAAGAGAGAACTATAAATATGCACTAAGCTCATCAGGACACAACATATTCATAAAATTAGATTCTCAGCCATGCAGGGTAAGGCTCTTACTCATCATGCCCATATGCAGTGCTATCAAAATAACCTAACAATAAATACAATACCTATCAAATGTATTGGCATCCCCCTGCAATATCACAGCTTGACAAAACAAGGGATTTTTCCATGGTTTTGGACAGTTAGGACCAAATTCTATTACCCTTACTTTGTTATACCAATAAAATAAAAACCAGCAGGATCATATTAAAGGGAAAAAGGCAAAATGCCACATTTATTGTGAATACAGAAAGAATCATAGTAAGCAGTTAGTTATATAACATTCCATTCAATTTCATATTTATTCACACATTCATTCATACACACACAGGTTCTGCAAGATTGTTATCATAGTTACCAGCCTTAGAGTTGCTCGTGCCAAGCCACTGGCCAGGTGGCCTGGACACAAGGAGGGAGAAGGGCCTTGTCAGATGCTCATCTGATGCTCCCGGAAGTTGGTTTGCAGAATCAGACCCCAAAGTTCTCAGGTTTCCAGAGACCATTTCTATAGCAATTTATTCCTATGCCAGTTATGGAAATTGCTTCATCATGCTGTTGCTGAATCAATCAGCAGATGGCACATTCCTGACAGCTCTCTGTTGTTCTTCGGTTCTCCCATCCTTGAGGCTGTTGGGTGGATTCCAGTCTGCCCTCCGGGGGTCCTCTGGTTGTTTCCACTTGACACCTTCTTAGGCGGATGGACCCTGGATTCTTAGGCTGGCACCTCCTTGATCATTCATTTATTATCCACACCAAGCATCCATCCACATCCATCCTCTATCTCTATTTTAATCACAATTGTTAACAAAGCAAGATAAATACAACAAAAGGGCGGGGAGTCTCTGTGTGAGTAGTTGTTGTAGACTCTGTCTTACGATGTACTAACACAATTAGCAGCTTGCAAGTTTCACACAGAGAGGGAGAGAAACAGTAAAACCAAGAGACCAAAAACCAAGAGACCTCTTAATTAGTAATACCCTGGAATTTAAACTATGGGGAATCAAACTCATTTGTGATTTTAATACAGAACTTCTTTAATGACAGGTTTCAGAGTAACAGCCGTTAGTCTGTATTCACAAAAAGAAAAGGAGTATTTGTGGCATCTTAGAGACTAACCAATTTATTTGAGCATAAGCTTTCGTGAGCTACAACGAGCTCACAAAAGCTTATGCTCAAATAAATTGGTTAGTCTCTAAGGTGCCACAAGTACTCAACTTCTTTAATATGATCCAAACGCTTCTGTTAGGCTTTTAGTCCATGAGTAGCCCCACTGATTTCAATGAGATGATTTGCAGATTATTCACTGTGTAGTATCCAAGTCCAGCACTGGGAGACAGTGATTTCTTAAAACTGTCATCGGTCCACCCACGAATGGAACGACGAGGGATGTACCAAGGAGATGGTATTCGTATACGGGTTACAGTGAGAGTTTGGGGTCTAGATTTAAGAACAAGTCAAGACTATGGATCCAATCTGGGTCTTGACAGCACTAAAAAAAAATCTTACCAAGCTGCCCCTGTGCTCGCCAGGCCCAGAAAATATTTTTGAATCTGACCAATAACCAAGAACCACGTGAGTGTATCCAAAAACAAAACAAAAAATCCAAAAAGGGTTCTGACATGAGTTACAGTTTCTACCCATCTCCACTAAAGATCAACAAAATTCCTCAGCAAACCCAGGATTTCAATTCGGCAATGTGGAAATGATGAACATTAACAGGACAAATGTTAAACTAACACAAAGGGGATGAAGAGCACAGACACTTCAGTTGTTCATTTTCTGCTGCTATTAGATAAGACACAAAAGGATTCCATGTGAATTCGAAATCCAGCTTGGGATGCCCTTCCCGGTAACGTTGCCTTGGGTGCCCCACTGACTGGCTGCTATATCAGATTTCTTCAAAATTGTATTCACATCGTCAGGAAGACTGTAGTTCATCATCTCAAAGCCACTGACTACTTCCATGGCCCCAGCCGTCACCTCTCAGATAAAGCTGGCCAACCCAGTAACAAGATAAGGAACTACCGTCTGGGAACCTCCAGTCCTCACTCCAGCAAAACTCATTTGACTTTTTAAATAAATGAGAGCAGATCTCACCCTTCACTTTCCAGAGCCCTGCAGGTTAGTAAAGATAAAACCTTCAGCTAAAGCCGAATGACACTTAAGAAACTGACAGATTTTTACGAGACTTGCTCTAAACAAAAGCCCCATCCAGAGCAATGAGAGGTCGCACACCGTTTGATGCTTGCCGGAGTTGAGATGAGGGCAATGGAATTATTTCAAATAAGCCCATTCTTTTGTACAATCACTCACTGGTAAAGCAAAAGCCAAATATGTAATGTAATGCTTCTGCCCTAGAGAAGTTGCATCGGGTGGCAATTTCCGGTGGTGGTTTCTCAGTTAGAAAGGGAACTTCATATCTATGGGTATGTCTATACTGCCCGTGGAAACAACCATTCCAACCTGGTCAACAGACTCATGCTAGCAGGGCCCATGCTAGTGTTCTAAAACGACCTGTGTAGACATCACTTTGAGGTTGCAGCTCCGGCTGGAATTTGCGCTGCGAAGCTGAGGGAATGGGGTGACCTTCAGAGCCTGAGCTCCAGCCCAAACGTCAGTTTCAAAGTACTGTCTATGCAGGTATTCTGCGAGAGCTAGCGTAGGCCCTGCTAGCCCGAGTCAGTCGACCTTGGCTGGGAGGCTCACTTCTGTAGTTTGCATGTCCTAATAAACTATGTGTTCTAAAGACAGCATGTATCAACAGAGGACTACAGTATAGATGGGTGCCTTCCTTCAGCCTCAGGGTGGTAACATGGTCCCATGGACTGGTAATCAAGAGAGCTGGGTTCTACACTTCGGTTTTACCACTGACTCACAGGGAAATGTTGAGCAAATCACTTCACCGTCCTGTGCTTCGGTTTCCCCAGCTATACAGTGGAGAGGATGACACAAAGCACTGAGATCTACAGATGAGCTACGCATGGTTATGAACCAGGACAAAGCAGATGGTCTTGTCGAGGTGGGATCATTCTACTACACTGCAACCTTGGCTGTCTCTGAGAGCATTGGCCCTGTTATTGCAGCACTCCCACGTCCTCCATTAATTGAGGTTTTGGCAATTAAGGAAGAGAGCTGTGGAGTTACAGAGGTTGTTGTGGGTGGGAGCGGGCAGGGAGAGAAGATGGGTAAACTAGAATGGGAGAGAATTAAGTTACAAAAATGGATGTTAGCAAAAGATGTCTTTGTAGATATAGTTTAGGGACAAAGCAGCAGGTCCTTCTTATGGTATTATAGGCTCTTTTAATGTTTCAATTAAGATATGAAGATGAAACAAATATAAAGTGACAAGGTAGGCAAGTGTACAGTGATTCAAATGTGTGTGCTAGAGAAGACGTCAAAGCAATTTGAATAGGGAGAGACATATGGCACATAAGCAAAAGTTTAAGACAGCAACAGAGATTACAAATAATGAGATGTAAAAATGATATTGTAGTTGACAGACCTTGAATTAAGTTTAGTAAAGAAGCGCCCAATAGCAATCTGCTCTGGTGTATCAGACAGGCTGTCTGGAAGGTAAGGGTTCCCAGACATTCATGGAACACACATCCATTTGTCTACATTCACTCTAAAGTTCCAGCGTTTCATTTCAGATGGCCCTCCATTGAAAGTGACATTGTCAGACAGAGGAGACTCAGAATGAATACTGACCTGCCCTAACAGGGCTTCTTTACTGAGGGGAATATCTTCTAGATTTTAAATATCCATTTGCAAAAAAAATATTCTATTTCTTTCTCCCAAGAAATATGAAATGAGACTGCCCCTGCTGTTTTCATGAGGCACAGGAATAATTAACTTGTGATCTCCCTTCCCTGGCTTTGCTGCTAGCAGCTAACATGGTTAATCTCAGTTATACTCCTGGGGAAGGGGAGAAGGTGTTAGGATCCTTCTTATCCTGGCTCCCCCCCCCCCGACCCCAAACATTTGATTTTATTAGTTGCTTGATAGCAGCCAAGCACTACAAGGTTCCACCACGAAGCTGCATTCAAACGCTACCACTGACGTGATAAGAAGGTGGCCTAATCTGGGGCTTGAGCCAAAAGGATACTGAAGCCAACAGGGATCTTTCTGTGGACTTCAGTGAGCTTTCGATCAAGCCCATAGGGCATAAGACCTACACCCACCAAGCAAAAAAAGAAGGTACAAAGGTCAAACCGACCACGTACTCTGCAGAGGTCCACCTCTGTTCTTTGTGGAAGTTCACCCTCGTATGGAAGGCGATGCACCAATTAAGTCCGATTCTGAAGGACTAAGGATATGTCTATACTGCAGTCATGGGGTGTGATTGCAGCTCACGTGGACATATCTGAGCTAGTCAGTTTGAGTACCAGAGCTGTGAAGCTGTAGCCACACAGGCTGTCCGCTGCCCAGAACCCTGGGTAATTACTCAGGCTAGCTTCACTGCTATCAGTCTCTGAGCTAGCTAGACGAAACCTAACTCAGGTATGGCTCCACGAGCGGCAAGCACACCCCACGTTTGCAATACATACATAGCCTAAACTGAACAAGATCTTTATTCTGGTTCTCTGCACAGGGGTGAATTCACCCCATCCAAATTTTGTGCAGGGCAGGGCAGTTTAATTAAGGGCCCTCTTTAAGGTGGTCAGAGAATACCAGGTGCATTCACTTTTTATTTGATGCCATGTAACTAGCTAGTAGGCACAAAACTGAAAATCGGAATCTTGGCTTGGGAGCACTGGAGCTGTGTGGTCATTTACTTCCCCAGAAATGCAGCAGCTGTTCCTCATGCTACTTCCTGCTATGTTTCCCAGTCATGCTCAGCTTGACAGAGCACACAGAGAAGGAATGATTTGCCTAAAGCTTCGCAGCCAGTCAAAGGATCCAGCTAAAAAATCACACTGAGCCCTCCTGGCTCTCAGCCCTGCACTTCACTCATACGTTCCCACTGCTGTCACAGTTACTAGTCCCTTTTTAAAGCCATGGCATAACTGTTTAGCACAAGTAGATGGCTGGCTAACATACTGCATAGATTATGTAATATTTATATAGCTATCTAGCTACCATAAAGGGATGGCTATAGCTATGGAAAAAGGGGTAGATAAGTAGACATGGATTTTTAATATTTTTAGATGATCTTGTGAACATTAGTCCCATAGCTCCTCTCCACTTGACAAGGACAAATGATGTCCTTGAAAATATTTTCAAGGACATCATACCATCACTCTTGTCCTGCAAGATTGTCACTGAGGCAGAGTTCACAATCTCCCAAGAGCTACGAGGTTACAGTTTGAAGAATGAAAGGGGGGAAAAATGGATTTTTTTTAAAACTTACTATAGCATTCAGGTCCCAATCCTGCCAGCATTTCAATAGTCCTACTGAGTCCCATGGGAATACTCACATGTGTCATGTTACATACCATAGGGTGCAAGTTTTTGCAGCATCGGGACCTCAGATCACAAAAGCCACAATGTCTAAGTGATTGTAGGGGCCCAACCTGAGACATCCATATGGGACCCAATTGATAGAAAGTGCTGAGCATTCACTCCCTGGAAAATCTGGCCCATTAAAGGCCTCTCAAGTTGGACTCCCAAAAATCACTTGTCACTTTGGAAAATGTAGGCCTGTGTTCTTATAGGCTTGTACCAGTTTTATTTTTGACCAGTGTATTAATAGGGTGACCAGATGTCCCGATTTTATAGGGACCGTCCCGATTTTGGGGACTTTTTCTTATATAGGCACCTATTACCCCCCACCCCCATCTCGATTTTTGACACTTGCTATCTGGTCACCCTATGTATTAAAAACAGATTTGTATTATAGCCGCTGACTCTTCCCTGAACCAAAAGCCTCCTTCCTGACCACATACCACAAGGCAAAATAATGCAGAGGCAGCTACACACAGCATGTAACACCAGTATTCACTCATCTCTGATGCATAGTTACTTTCACGAGGAACGCTGTAATAAAGCGGGTTCAGTTATGTTAGGATACCTAGGACCACGTTAACCTCCAAGACTTTGCACAGTGCCTCTGGAGAGGATTTATAATTATGGTATAAAGACTCATTGGAATCAAAACCAATTTATAGACTCTAGAGGGAACATTTGACATTTTCTAGATCACACACCACCCCCATAAATCAATTCCCATTCTGTGCCTCCGGTTCAAGCTCTTCCAGCCTTTTGTAAATAAATGCCAAATGTAATGAGTTTTGAAACAACCAGCCTGAAAGTAACAAAGAAAATGACAGTCATTGACAAATCATTGTACGTCCAGGCAATCCCAAGTGCAGTTCAAAATGATTACAAAGACCCAGATGAGATGGCAGAGAAGAGCAAGGGTGGAACAAGCTCTTTTCTACCTCTTTGCCATTTATTTTCTTTCCTCCTTCAAATCATATCGCATGGGCTATGCCATTCCTCCCTCATTAGTGATCCCTCCATAGGAAACAAGAGATTGTAGGGATAGGATGAGCCAAGCAGTGTATGATGTGACTGGCTAATGCACCTGTACGTGACATAACACACTGATCCTCTTCACAGCCCCCCCCCCCCCAAAAAAAAGCCAACTTTGGGTCAGGAAGCTTTTTAAAGTGAAAAGAAAATAAGGCAGCAGCACAGATCTGTCTGTAGGATGGCACAAAACCTGTCATGCATCCATCACTCCCATCCCCGTCGCAGGGTCAATCATCAGATTGGAAACTGTAATTTCCCAAGAGGAGAAGTGCTTCCTGCGTTCTTGTTTTTATTTTCTGCCCTGAAAGGCCTTCATTATAAGCTCTTATGTAATTCCCCGTTTGAGGTATTCCTATGGTGAGAGCACAATTCAGGTTTATTCATCCCCATCGCGGTCTGAGAGTTGGGATTTACCAGCAATGAGCACACTTGTCAAAGCTGCCCTCGTGCTCTTGTTATGACCCACTCACAGCTTTGGATGCAACTCCCTGCAAGCCATTCCGGTGGGACCCCTGAGCCCACACAGAACAGCCTATGGAATGAGAGCTTGTTCTTGTGAGTTTCTGTCCCTTGTCCCAGATTCCATTCACCTGTAGGTTGGTAGAAGGGAGCTAAATCCAGCCCTTTGTTATGAAGGGAAAGGTCTCAGTGACAACACTTTGCAGGTGGAAGTTTAATGAAGGAACAGAGCCTCTGGGCTTTGAAGAAACTTCTCCCAAACTCACAAAGGACTGAGAAATATTCTGAGAGTACCAAACCCATCTCTAACCTAATGTAAACAGATAACCCAAAATGAAATCCTTTGGAAGCAAATGTATCTTGGGTAAGCTCAGTTAGCAGTGGGTATTTTTAGCCATCCCATAACCATAGGACACATGTATTTCAACTCGATCTTATAGACAGAGACAATCCCGCAAATGGTTTTTAATCCACATGTTGACACTAGTAGCTCCAGAGCGGTTACAAAGCTTATTAGTGACTGAGGAAAGCAAGCCCCCAAGACCAAGAGTTAAAGAACAAAAAAATTGCTGCAACTCAATAGAAAACTAATTAGGGGAAAACAAATCATACATTTTCTTCAGTAGATGTGGATAGGTTTCCAACACCATGATATGGAGCCTTGGGAGGCTGAACATATTACATTCATGTTCTTGCATATATCAATACTGGAAAAGTATAAGAAAAATCACCACTTTAAGTCAATTTGCTGAATGCACAGGATACATGATGGAGAAATGAGTGAACCAAAAAGACATCCATGAAGAATGCAGTGTTGTCTCTCTAATATCCTGGGGCCGACATGGCTACAAGGCAAGTGAAATAATATATTTTATTGGATCAACTTCTGTTGATGAGAGAGACAATCTTTTGAGCTATAGCTGTTAGCTCGAAAGATTCTCTCTCACCAACAGAAGTTGATCCAATAAAAGATATTATCTCAGCCACCTTGTCACATAAATTGAAGCAGAAAGATTTGCGTGAACTATAGTTGGCAGGATTCAACTCCTTTATAAACACCAGCATTTCAACTTTATGGTATACTCCTGGAGGAAACCTGTGCCACTGTGCAATGCAGAATTTTGCAAACTTCCCCATTTCCCCTGCAGAATTGGGGCTGCAGAGCTGCTGGTCATCACTAGGGGCGGCTGGACTCTGCAGAGCCCAACTCGCAGTGAGCGGAGTGCCCAGCCTGGCTGGGCTGGAGGCTGCACGCTCTGCTTGCATTCTCTCGGGGACTGGAGAAGGCACAGGAGATCCAGCTCTGGCAAAGGGTGTGGAAGGGCAGGGCTGCACCACACCATATCCTCTGGCAGGACAGTAAAGAAGCTGGAGGGGGGTGGGGGGGGGAGTAAAGGCTCTGGGGGTGCTGGAGTTTGGGCCAGGGGTGCCCCATGTCTGGGCTCTAGGGGAAGGGGGGTCCTGGTGTCTTGTCCAGGGGGTGCCCCATGACTGGGCTCTAGGGGAAGGGAGTACTAGTCTCTGGGCATGGGGGTGCAGCGCAGCTGGGCTCTGGGGGGATGGAGGTGTGGATGTCTGGGTTCTGGGGCCCCACATAGCCTGCTCCTGTAACCCCCAACTGGAACTGGGTTGTCGTATGGGTTTCTTTAACTCTCTACTCCTGGGGGAATCTTTTTTGTTGTTGTCTGTATTATTGACATACTTGTTGGCACGTATTTTGAAATAAATTACCAAAATAATTGAATCTGGAATAATTACTTGGTGTGATTTTGACAAATAAAATATGCAGAATTTTAAAATATCGTGGGCAGAATTTTTAAGTTTTTGGCGCAGAATTCCCCCAGGAGTAATGGTAGAAGGCCAAGGATCGATTTGTCTTTTCACAGGACTCTCTGCCTTTTGACTTTTTGTACCATTTCCACCTCAATATAAATGTATTAACACTGTCACTGAATGAAACATGGAAGTAGAATAGTGACATTTTCAATATAAACTGGGAAAGTGACTCTATTAGAGTGTTTTCGCTCTCTGGACTAGAAGTGATACTTTCTGACAATCCATTATTAACAAAAGGAGGGGATGTTTTGGGAAAATCTTTAGCCTGAACTGGCAGAACAATGAAAGAAACGATCACAAAAAACCTCCACAAAGCACTAACATGGTCCTAAAGAGTCACTCCTCATACTTAGTCCACAAATACTTGAAAAAAAGAGACAGTTCTACACAGCTGGCCTGTAATTCCTCACTCCAGTGGTTCTTACAGGTGTGCTGGGTTTCAAATAGTGACTGCCACAAGGTTGCTTCTACAGTTGCTTAAAATGATGGCTTCAAAATGGACTTTCAGGTCTCCAGTAGCTGCTAATACTTTGATGTTTACCTTTAACAGCATTAGCCCAATAATGCTTAATGTTATGGAAACAAGATGGCCAATCACATGTCTTTTGTAGGGGTAACAACATTTCTTCTAGGTATGCAGCCTCCAGTCAGGCTTTTAAATGAGTTAATTATTTATATTACAGTAGCACTTAAAGGCTTCAGCCAAAGTCAGGGCCCATTTGTTCTAGGCACTGTACAAACACGTAAGACGCACCCCCAAAACACCCATTGCTTTGGTTGCAGTCAAACCCAATAGCAGATCAGTTTTTCTAGAGAAATGCCCATGGTCACCTCAAATTTAAAGTCAGATGCTGTCTTAAAACCCTCTTTAGCTGCGCCTGTGACACATGAAGTCACTTGACATATACAGTAATTGAAATGTCTTTAGCAGAAATCCACATTGAACCCAAAGGCTATTCTCCAGTACATGTTCCGAAAGCCTCCTGATAGACACAAGCCTTCAACGGTGGATTATTTGGAGATTAAATAAACACTAATTATTAGGTGCAGGACACTATGGTTGGGGACAAACAAAACCAAACCAAGTATGCGTTTAAAAAAAAATAAAATAAAATCCAGCTGTGTGAGTTGATTTTCCAAAGGAAAGAGAAAATGTTAAGTCTTGTTTATCTTTCTCACAAAGACAACACACAGTCTAGGACAATTCTGCATGAGCTGGAAGACAAGCCTCTGATCAAGACAAGCCAGGGCTGGAGCGGAGGGCGTGCAGTGAGGCAGGATTCCGGTGGACTGGAAAGAAGCTTATACAATACGGGCCAGGGTTGCGTTGCCGACGGGCGTTCTTTTCCCTGGCACTCCCATAAGCACACAGGACTCCTCTCCACAGCTTTCTCCTTGAATGCTGCCAATGGGAAGAAGTCAGTATGTGCTTGTATGGCTCAGGAGCAGATCAGTGCTTTGAAGTTTACCTGCTGGCAAGATAATGGTGTGTTTTAATTGAGCAAATAGCTTACAAAACACAGGAGGCTCTTTCACTGGAGCAGCTGGTGTTTCTGACAGGGTTTGAGGTCAAAGTAGAGATGCTTGCCATAGGAGATTGGAGATCACTAGGAAGATGATGGATTCTCTGATGCCTGCCCAAGGTCTGTGAAGCCATGAACATTCAAAAGCTAACCAAAATTATTCAAGTTGCCTTCTGCTTTTAAAAAAGGCCCTTTTTCCAAGAGAAGGAGGCTATGATATTATATATAAATATATGCGTGATCTGTGATTCATGGGGTAATGCATCCCACTTTGAGTATTTGCTGCAAAATTCAGCACACAGTGTCTTTGACTGGTGGCTAAAAAAATATATTTATTTCCCCAGACCACGCTTATCTGAATTAACGAGAACGAGGTACAGAATTATCCAAAATTTGAGGGTGGTTGGACCTCGGCAATGGGTTCAGGCCCCTCTTGAATTCAAGGAAAGGTTCTCTTTCAGGCTTTATTCTTCTGCTGATACAGTTAGCCAGGGCAGTGCTTCGTAAGAGATGGAAGGCTTATGTGGACTGGAGATTTCTCTGTTCTCCTGGATAGCAGGCATAATTCCAGCCTCTGTTTCCTGCTTTTTGTGCAATTGTCAATTTATCTTTCCTGCTGTCACGTCAGAAGAGTTGCCCTCTCCAAGCAGGACACATCTCCAGCTGCACTCACCATGGACTAAGGTGCGGTTGCAATGGTGCATTTTCAGCATGGCATTGCTGCCCACTGCCCATCGTCCCAGCATGGCCAGGCTGCTCCAAACACGGCATCAGACAGACTCCTAGAGGGTGGTTCCTCTTTCAAGGTGTTGGCTTTCGGTGAGTCCGGGGATTCTAGGTTCAGCTGAAAGCTCATGATGGGAAAGTATTCCTGCTACTAGGGAAAGCTGAATCTAGGCTTCTCTGATGGTTGCCTTCTTGGTACGACTGAGGACTGAACTGGGAACCTCCAGAGCTAGAAGCATGAACCTCCACAGCCTGAGGTAAAGGATTAAAGTGCTGTAGCTTGGGGTTGTAACAGATGCTGATCCTCTGCGGCCTGGGCATGGAAGAGGATTCATACCATACCCTGATCAGTGGGTTACATACTTTCCCTGGATAGAGGAAGCTCATCTGGAGTCTGAGGCCCACTGCAGTTCAAATTCTGTCTGAGTCCCCATTTTGTGGCCATCACCATCATGGGCTTGACAGCAGATTGAACCAAAAAACTCGACAGCTATAAGCATGAGCTTCTAAAGCCCTGGAAAGCTACTAAGATCACAGACACACGGACCAGTGGGCCATTCCAAAGAACAGGCTCACAAATAATATCCATTGACTGCCACCTGTCTGAGCAGAGGCTACCTTACAGCCTGCCCGAATCCAAGGCATAAATCAAACTTCCTGCCTCTAAGAGCAATTGTCATAAAGCAAACAAATCCAAGCAGAGCCTGCTGGATGACCCAGAAAGAGGGAGCATCATTTTAGGAAGCTGAGAGAAATCCAGAGCGTTGTCAGCACACTGTGTTTTCTCCTGAGGAAGAACTGTATCTCTGATTCCATGACATATTGTACTCTATTATCTTCTACTACACTTCACAGGCCAAGGGGATTGAGCACACCTCTCTTCCCACCGCCTTGCCATGACTGGAAACGTGCATCTGTCTCACAGAATGTTCAAAGTAGTGGAAAAACTTCAGGCAGATGGGAGAAAAAGAAGACAGGAAACTGAAACCTTAATCTAGAATAGAGGTGATTCATCCTTCCCCGTGTACCAATGGCTGCTGCTGTTTGCCAAGACTTTCATTCTGTTTCTCACCAAATAATATATTTATAGAGCACCTACAGCAACTCTCAGTCCAGAATTAAACCCTCTGCACAGATGCAAGGCACGGATTCAGGGTGCATCGCTAAACTGTTCAAGAAGTGATGCTGGAAAAGAAATGGAAACTCCATATGGGAGCTCCATAAATTTAGCAGACTGCTAAAGGAAATCTGCAGCGCCTAAGGACAATGACACCAGTTCCGGACATTGCACAGCACCCCAGGAGATAACTGTGGACAGGAAAAAGTTACTAGGTCTTTGATTTGCCCACAGGGAGAGGTCAGTCTTCAGAGTAACCGACCAGATGGTTAGTAATTGATTGACGCACCGTGCTGTGTATTATGTAGTGATTTGTCCGCTGAAAAACAACACAAATTTTGCTCAGTTATACCAGTGTGAGGCCCCGTTCAGCAAGGTACTTACGCACGAAGTATCATTGACTCCACGTGGTTAAAAAATCAGGCAATACTTAAGTACCTTGATGAACCAGGACCTAAATCTGGAATAACTTCACTGAAGTCATCAGCTATTGAAATCACTGGAGTTACTCCCGGTTTACACCAGTGTGTCAGAGCAGTTTGGTCCCATGTATTTTGCCCTAGTCCCTGCAGCAGCAAGAGAAGAAGCCAGAACCGATAGCTTGTCCCTCTGTTGGACCCCATGATGGCCTTACAGTCTCCATCTGTGTGGTTCTCACTGCTGTCAACAGCTCTCCAAGGTAGCCCATTAGAGGCAGTTCCCCCAGAAAGCCCCAACCTAGGCAGCCTGCAGCCACCACCCTAGCAAGTGCACTGTCCCTGCAGTAGCCTGCCCTAATCTCCAACAATCACCTGCCTGGCACCCTCGGATCTTTTCACCCCCACCGCTGTGACACCAGACACCTCCTTGCAAGACTGTTACTATTCTCAGGGACGAGGTACAGCACCCCCCTTGTCGTTAGTCACAGCTCATCTCTCAAGTCTTTGCCTTTAGCCCATCGCCTCTATCCTATTGGCTGCCATGTCATCCCACAAACTCATTGCTGCCTATTCAAGTTTACCCATCCAACTGCACTTGTCTCTCGCCTCCACCTTCCCTGTCCTTTCCCCTTGCCTGCTCCCATTCTCTGCCTCCGTCGTGCCCCCATCTGTCCTCTTGCAAGACACTTCCCATCTCTGTTATCTCTAACCGCTTCCCCTGCACGCACAAAAGGAGGGACACCCCACTGGAGCAACCTCACTTACAAATAGCGGTTCTTAAAAAGACGACACCCCACCAGGAAGCTCACGTAGCGCAGAGTAACCAACGAGATATTTTTGTAACCCTGGTCCTTCCTTCTCCTGCCTAACCCTCTCATTCATCATCACCCATCATGCTCGGTCTAAACACAGATCACAGGCTCTTCAGGGCAGTGCTGGTGTATTTTATTGGTCTATGAAGTGGTATGCACTCATCACACTGCATATATAAATAAATGGTGCTGGGTGCCTCCCAGGGATGCCAGGGCATTTGCCACAGTCCCTATTCTGTTACTGGGTGGTGCTGACTCAGAGGCAGGTGACTCGTTACCCCACCTAGGTATGAAGGAAGGGAGATGCTGTCTAGGGAGAGAGGATCTAGGGCAGCGGTTCTCATCTGTGGTCCACCATTTATTCAGGGAAAGCCCCTGGCACGCCAGGCTGGTTTGTTTACCTGCCGCGTCCGCAGGTACGGCCGATCGCGGCTCCCACTGACTGCGGTTCACCGCTTCAGGCCAATGGGGGGTGCGGGAAGTGGCGTGGGCCGAGGGATATGCTGGCCGCCCTTCCTGCAGCCCCCATTGGCCTGGAGCGGCGAACCGCAGCCAGTGGGAGCCGCGATCGGCCGTACCTGCGGACGCGGCAGGTAAACAAACCGGCCCGGCCCGCCAGGGGCTTTCCCTGAACAAGCGGTGGACAACAGCTGAGAACCACTGATCTAGGGTGTGGGCTGAACAGTGCTAAGGGAGGAATCCAAGGAGAAGCCAAGCATGGTGAGAAGGTTTTCACTTATCTTTAAGTTATCTTATTGTTCATGTCTTCGTAGTTAAAGGCAAGCCCCAGAAGGGGACAAGACTTAAGATTTTACACAGCAGGGACTGTGTTGGTAGAACAGGTTGGGAGAGGCACGTCATCACCTGTACCCAGGAACCTAGTCAACAGAAAAGCTGACAAAGGTGCAGTCTCTATCTGACATTTAAAGGGACACTCTCAATATGAAGTGTTTTCTGATTAACTTAAAGGATTTCTGCTTTCTGATAGAGCCCCATTTCAATAGTACATCCTGACTCGTTTAAAGTCACTTAATTTGTCTGAGAATTTGTCTGTTCTCCTGTTTATGTTTATTAGGGCCAGAGAGCAACATATTGACACCCACCCCTTCACCTCAATCCTCTCTTTCTGTGTGCGCACACCTGCCTGATGCCTCTTCAGTTCCAGCTTTGCTGCTGCTCTTCCTGCAAAGGGTTTAAAGCACTTTTGGCGATTTTCGACCAGCTTCAAGAGTGGGGAAATTTTTTTTCCCCTAAGATTCAAAAAGTTTTGATGGGCGTTTTTCACCAAACACTTTTGAAACTGGTTTCTGCACTTTGCGATCACTAGCTGTCCTGCTGACACACAGCAACGCAGGTCAACTTCCTTCCTGCAGAGGACAGTGGTTCTTACACATGCACACCCCTGGGGTTCATCATTATTCTTAAAAGATTGTTTCAACATTTGCCTTTGTAAGATCCCATTGACATACCTTAGTATTTTGGTATTTCCCCTCACGCCCAAAAGTCATTTATCTAGTCATGTCCAAATTCAGCCTAATTGTACCCTCAAGAGAATACATTCTTTAAGCAGACTGGCAAACGTTAACGGCAATGAACATCGTGGGAGGCAGCTACCCCAGAACCCACTTCAAATACGAGATCTTGGAATGACTAAAAAAAAAAAAAACTTGCCCCAGCATGAACTTGAACAAGCCTGGATGCGTATAATAGTAGGTTATGTGCTTCTATTGTGGATAATGCATCCAGCTAAGGTGATCTCCCAGGTGGACACAGGTTCCCTTAAAGGGGAAATAATTATATTCAGATATTAAATAGCACTCGACTGTATCCACAGTGTACAAACAGGGAAACAGGCCCATGGTCACACAGCAGGTCAGTGACACAGCTCGGTGCAGAACCCAAGTATCCTGAATCCCAAACTAATGTCCTGTCTCTGGACTACACGGCCTCCCTGAAAAGCTCCTACAGTTGCTGTGAAGTCACACAGTGAGTTAAACAAAGAGCAGACACATCAGAGAGGACAGGTTTAATTACACATGAGGGGATGATACCGTTTGGTAGAGGGCAGTGGAAGGGAGATGTCGGAGACAAAAGGTAGCTTGTTATGTATTTAAGAAACAAAAGGCCCGAGCCACACAATTCTGCATCCAAACATAACCAGACTTCAGAGGAGGTGGGATCAAGATGATCTCTATTGTTGGTAGTTCTTAAAAAAAAATTTATTTGCATTACAATAGTGCCTGGACACTGCAAGTGAGTTCATTGTGCTAGGTGCCGTATATACCGACGGAGACAGGCCCTACTCTGAAGTGTTTACCATCCAAATAGATGAGCCAGACAAAAAGGTGGGAGAAAGAAGTATCACCACCTCCCGTTTTACAGACAGAGAGGAGAGGCACAGAAAGGTCTAGTCTACACTGGAAAAGTTTTGCCGGCATAGTTATACTGGCAAACCCTTCTAATGTGGACGTAGCTTATACCAGCATAAAAGTGCTTTTGCCAGTATAGCTTGTACCAGGTCCTTCTGGGAGAACCAGAATTTGAACTCAGATCTCCCAAATCCCAGTCCAACGCATTAACCACCAGAACATTCTTGTTAAGCAATGGATTTCGCCTCAGGCTTGCCCAAAGCTCTTTATTGTGCCAGGGGTTAAACAGGATCCTGGGAGCGCAATAACTCGGAGTCCAGAACCCAAGACGTTGAAAGAGCCGCGGGAGTCCAGCGCCTCTCAGAATAAAGTCTTTTGGAGGCAAAGAGAGCAGGCCTTACAGTACATGCTGCAACAGCACCCACGCAGGCCAGGCATTAGGCCTTCTGTTGTTCACTACATGTCAGTGCCAAGTCGCATCCCCAGTCAGGTCCGCCAGCACGCTGTGGACACATACAAAGGAACTGGTCTGTGGAGGAGCAGAGGGAGTGAGACTGCCTTGTAGAGGGAAGCAGAAATATAAGCCCCAGACTATTTGAAATGCCTCACAACATTCAGCCTGCAATTGGGGTTGCACTGAACCTCGCTCAGAGTCCAGCTGCTCTGTGACAAAAGACATTTCATTCGAGTGCTCCAAACGCACTGTGAAAGGCAGAGAGTTCACATGAGTCACAGATGAAGAATCACCCTAGTGTTCTGCCTTCACATGCCTCTGAGAGCATTCAGCATCCCCGGGACTTACGGGGGGCTGGCACAGAGATGAGCAGGCTCTGTTCCTTTCGGAGGGGCTGGCCTAGCATTCAGCATAACACTGGGAGACTGTCCTACCTTCTCAGTTCTGTAAGAACCTGGCCCACAATCCTGGGCTTGCCACTGTGGGCGAGTCCCCAAAAGGCTAGAGGGGGAAAAGACATCTCACCCCCAGGGTGCAGAGCTGATGTAGCCTCCCGGGCCTCTAATGCGCAGCCCTCCTTCTCACCTTTCCCACGCACACCCAGGGGAGTGCCGCTGAATTCACTTATTCATAACTTCAAGCCACTCCTCCATGCTAGGCAGCCCGTGGAGCATATCCCTGGGGTGCACATGGAGGTATCCCCACACAAGCCCTCTACACGGCAGAACTGCGGGGGGAGGATGGAGCAGTAGACGGGCAGGTGAGATTTCCCCCCCTTGACAATTCAACCACCAGATCTGCGCCATTCTATGTCTTTTAGCAATACTGTGGTTTCCTCACAGGGCTAGTGCTACATCTGCCTCCTTCCTCGCAGCACCACGTGCAGGACAAGCAAGTTTTGAGGCTTGTACGACGGACGCAAGAGTCAGAACGGTGGGCAACAGCATTCGAACTGAAGCACCATCTCATCACTACAAGCTGGAGCATGAACGCAGCACAAAGCAGCGGGTATCCCGACTCGCGCGCCTATAAAACTGCCTTCAAACAGGGCCGAATCATAAGCAACAAAAGCAGAATCCTCCCGTTTTGTAAATACAGCCACACGGGCAGGGAACAATGGCCCACGATTATTCATTTATAGCCATTCACGAGAGAACATGTTTGTTTTGGAAATAACTTGACGCAGCACCTTTCATTCCATAACAAGCAAAAGACATTAAATAAAGCTCAGAGCAACCCAGTGAGGGAGATCGGCATTTTTATCTTCATCTTTCAGGTGGGGAATCAGAGGCTCAGAATAACATTTTCAAAAGCGCTTCAGTGACTAAGTCCCATTGCCTTCTCAATGAACGTTAACAGGAGCTAGGCTTCTAAACCTTTTAGATGTGCCTGGAAAGTTTACCCTACAGGACTTGCCCTAGGTCAAAGAGCTGAGACAGTAAGAGCTGGGAAGAGAACTCAGAACTACTAACTTCAAGCCTGCAGTTCTAACCACCTTCCTTCCGTATTCATTTCAACAGCACATTAGCCATTAGAGAGAGGCAAACGCTTAGAGTCCCCTCTTAAAATCCCACAGGGTAAATTCCACTGAATGGCAAAGAGTTCAAGGGAAAGAGCACACCCGGTCTGCAGGCCACGTGGAATTCGGAAAGTGCCAGGAATGTCATGTCACACCCACTCCCAACATGGCGAGTTGGAAAGTTCAGCTCTCACTCACACGACTGGCTTCACATTCCACTCTGGAGAGACTATGGAAACAGAGACAATTCCTAATGGAAAATATACGGCCAGCCTGATCCGCCTCCTCCCTCCTATGCATGTTACATCCATGTCATTCCACTGAATTAAGAGGAGTCACTCCTGATTTACACCAAAGTGGGAGGAGAATTAGGCTCAGAGTTCGGTTTTTCCTGAGGGTAAAGGAAGAGCGTTCTTTTAAACATAACAGCAAACACAAGTTCCCTTTGGCAATGCTTTTTTAATTGACTTTTCCTGGGTTCCGGGGGGGGGGGGGAGGGGGGGGAAGGAGTTTCAATCCCAAAGCAAGGTAGTTTGTGAACTCTCAGCACTAATGCTATCCCTGTGTGCTCAGATGTTTGTTGGAGGTTTGCAATGCCTTGCACTCCACAAGTCCCCATTGCCTATCACTTCCCCAGGGCAGGTGCCAAATACTTTGGGAGAGCCCTTATTTTAGGCAGTTTTCAAAATATAGGAAAGATGTGGGGTAGGAAAAAAAGAGAGGATTCTGAGCTGGCCATCGAGACAATTCAGCTGGTGAACATGCAACACAGTAACATTTTAGGGGGTCAAGAGCCCAGGATGGGTTTTAAAGCGACTCTTGCCCTTTCCCTCTGCAGGCCAGCAGAGCCAAAGAGCACTTGGATTTCAGAAAGTAGTTTGAAGCCTTCTATTTTATTTCACCCCACAGCATCACCGGCAGAGCAGTACGGCAGGACTCATGGGTAAGGCAACATCCCCGCCAGAGGCGGGTTCCAGGATGGCTCCCACAGACTGACAGCAGTGAAGTAAAGTTGAAGGAGGAGTGGTAAGGGGTCCCCAAAGTGAAGCTGGAACATAATTCAAGGGCCTTCCTTGTGTTGCACAGACTTTACTGCACACACACACAACCATACACAAATAGTTGTATTACATATGGCATGCACACACAGATAGGTCTATGCCCACATTGTGAGCATAGATACATAGAACACGTATTTAAATTGCATGCTTACGCACACAAATCATCATCTATACATGTATATGCACACATCTTTATATATATACACAAGTGTCTGTATACAGACACACAAAACACACCAATGCCTCAGTTTAAACTTAGATAATATGTTAGGATATTAAGATATATTGTACCATATGATTGTATTTATAGGGCAATTATTTATATTACTTTTTCTCTCAAAACTAAATATTGAGTAACTTTTTTTTTTTTTTTAAATACTGAAACAAAAAGTCAGCTAATGGTCCCAGCCCTGGTTTGTTGGAACTATCAAAGGTCAGTTTTCTCATGACTCCAACACCAGTGGAAAGAAAATTTCTTACTAAAACTGATTGACAGGATAAAACTATTTTGTTTTGGATTAATAAACTAGGAAATAATTTTCTTTAAATGGCATCTTCTCTCCCTCAAGCATTTCTATAAATTTCACAAGGCACAAGCAATAAGCTTATCCGCACTCGAGATGTATTGATTCCTTGCTCGTATTAGATATCCGAGGGACAATTACCAGTAGGGTTTCTGCAATCTAGCACAGGAAAGCTTAAGGATAAAATTAAAATCAAATATATATTCGAAAGCCTATCCTACTGTCCCAGTAAACAGAACCGCTGCATGAATCATCAATGCCACAGCTTGGGGCTTCAGACAATATTACAGTACACCATATGCTACAGCATAACAGGTAACATGTATTTTTGCTGAAAGCAAACTTCATTACTGCAGGTTTTTCTTTTCCATGGCTCATATTCTCGTTAGCTCACCTCCCTTCTTCCTCGGAAAAAACATTAAGATGACAAATTTAAATTATGCTAACATGAATTTTCTTGATTTGCATTTAATAGGGATTCTGATTTAGTCTATCAGCCACTTCCCTCAACGAGACAGGCAAATTAGTTCAGTGTGTCCGAAATAAATCTCATGTACTCTATTACAGCTGTATCATTACTTCACTGAAGTGTCTGTTTTGCCATCAGTGTAGCTCTTCCAGTATTCTTCTGGGAGGTGCTTACTGAAAAGAAACCTGCATCTCTGATCGTAGTCCAGTTGCGAGGCTGGAGTTCAGTTAAAGGATCACAATGGAACAGCACACAACTCCCAGTTCATCTCAGCGGGGAAGCGGAGGTCATCTCAAGCCCACACTTAACCGACCCTGCTGCAGCCAACCAAGGACCTGAACCTACAGACACATACTCATGTGAAGAGCTCCAGGGAGTGCTCCTGTTCATAGCTACCTGTAGGGTCAGGCTCCAAAGCCGCAGCCCTTGCTTGCGCGAGAAGTCTGTGTGTGAACAAGCAGTCCCCTTGGCCTCCGTGTGTAGGAGAAGGGATTGGAACCTGAAAGCGCAGTTCTACACCGCCAAGGGACTTTGGCCTTGTCTACATTACGCAGTTTTGTCAACAAAAGTCGGCTTTCATTGACAAAACAGTGGAGGCGTACACACTGAAATGCTCTTCCTGCTGATGTAACTCCCCTGCTATGCCGACATAATAAAACCACCTGGACAAGGGGTTGGCTGTGATTCTTGACAATTTCACAGCTTCACTGGAGCCACAAAATCAACAAAACTGGCTCCCAGCTCCCCCGTCAGTCTGCAGCCAGGTTTTTGTTGCAAGCCGGGCGGCAGCCCAGGGACCTGGCAACAGCCCAGCTGGGGAGCTGGGAGCCAGCTGTCTTATTCTTTTTTGTTATTACCCCTGAAAGCATGGTTGAGCCAACACAGTTATTTGTGTGAGAGCAGGATTTTGGCCTCTCTTGTGCACCACCAGGACTGTTTTTATATCAAAGGGGCCTGATCCTGATTGGTAGTATTCAGTGTGAGCACAAAGGCTTACTCCAAAAGTAGTTCCATTGAAATCCCTCTGACTACTCGGGGACCCAAGGGCACTCCGGTCAGAGCTGGGGCCTACATTCTAACAAACAGTACTTGTAAAACCCCATGAAAGGCAATGGCATTGTGTGAAGACAATGGAGACAGGCCGATTGGCAGAACCTTTAGTCAAGAAAGGAACCAGCTTGACTCTCAGAAGCCAGGTAGAGCTTACACGTCTAGCAGTTAAAAACAAGTATGTTTTTTGCTTGTGTATTTGCTCAGGGCCGCCCAGAGGATTCGGGGCACTTCGCCGAAGACATGGAGCGGAAGGACCCCTGCCGCCGAAGACCCGGAGCAGAAGAAGCGGCGGCGGGTCCTTCACTCCGGGTGTGTTTGGAGGCACCGAAAGATCCTCCGCCACTGAAAACTCTTGTGGGGGCCCCTGAAAACTCTCGTGGGGGCCCCTGAAAACTCTCGTGGGGGCCCCTGAGGGGCCCAGGGCCTGAGTAAAATTGCCCCATTTGCTCCCCACCCCCGGGTGGCCCTGTATTTGCTACCAATATATATATATCACTGAGATGACCAACAAGGAACCCCACCATGCCATTTTTACCAAATCACTTTCCAGCATGATTGACAACTCCACATCTGCTCACCGCAGCAAGGTTAGTCAGGTAGCACTACTGTAATCCCAGCTTTCAATGCTATGATCACAGTTGCACCAGGACAATCCCTTCCTCCTTTAAAACAAAAACTCTGTAAAATAGAAAGAACAGAAACATTGTGTTGCCTGTAAATATTCATGATTTAGACCACCAGAAAAAGCAGCATGTCAAACAACGTAGCTGTGGAAACCATCATGCATCTGTTATCTTTCTTAGTCGACTGTCATTTCTCTTCCTCTCCCTGAGAAGTTCATACATATTTTAAAAGGCCAATTGCTCTATTACAGATCACTTCTTATAATATTGTAAGATTAGATTCAAAGAGAAAAGGAAAGAGGCATCTGAGGGAAACAAGTCATCAGGACACTGCAACATGGTTTACCCCATTCCTGCAGTCAGAAAGGTTTTTAATTTTTTTTTTTTAATCAGTAAAGGGTGTTTTGGGGACGGTTGTTTCTAAATTTTTTTTAAATAGATTCAGAACAGATGCAAGGCTGCAATTTCCTGTGCACTCTGATCTTCAGGGTGTGACACAATTGCTCCCAGTGAGCCTGCCATGTCAAATGAAGTACTTTCTTTTTAAGCCAATCAGGGCAGGTCTGGGTGAGAATCAGTCATTTAGAATGCACAGCAAATATCAGCTTTCAATGTCCTCATTGTTCTCCCAGCAGAATTGCCCTGGAAAACTATTAATTATAAACTGAAGCAAGCATTCCTCATTCTCAACAACAACAAAAATCCCCCTCAAATCCTTCACTGTTATTAGCTGTTCTAGATTAACTACCGATTTTCCTTGCAAAACTACTAGCCGTTTGATCCTGCTCAGGTAACGGTGAATAACAGAGCAAGAACTGCAAGTGATTTTGCATCTAAAATCCCATACTTGGAAACGTGTTACTTTTGCTGGAGGTGGTTTACTTGTAAGGTTTTGCTTTTTTGAAAACAAAGCAATTTTTTTTTTTAAATTCTTAAACACCTGTTCTGGAACACATACCTATACAAATCCCCTGAACTCAGGAGGGCTACTTATAGGTACTGATATGGCCCCTGTGTGTTCCTGCTTACAGCCTAAATAGACCAAACAGGCAACGTGTGGATGAAAGAAAACATTATCATCCCCAATTTTACAGTCTGGAATCTGAGGCACAGAGCGATGAAATAACTTGCCCTAAGTCATACATGGAGTCTGTGGGAGAGCAGGGAATTAAAACCAGGTCTCCTGAGTGTTTGACTCGCATCTTAACCTTTGGGCCAATCTTCCTCTCACTAGTCCAGATACTCGGTACAACAACTGTGTGACTCCATGACAGTCACAACCAATAAAATATTAAAGCAAAAAAAAATCGTTACATAAACATTTGGCTGCCGAGCCCCATTGATTTTTTTACCCCCTGTGCTTTACTGATACAATATTAATGTGATTATGGTTTTGTGCATTATAGGAACATTGTCTCATGAAAAGAAACTGAGACAGAAACTCTTCTCCCGTAGCAATGCACCATACATTCAAAGTGCAAATATGCTGAAAGCCAAAACGTTTAAATGAAAGACTCTTCCAAAGCTGGTCAGGAGGACACATTGAGCTGACCTTACAGTAGCTTTCACCTGCTTCAAATACCTTGATTTTAGGGCAGATCCTAAACCGGGTATTGAATTTCATTTAAATGCAGTTACTCGCTGCAAGATTACAGAGTCAGGTGTACTTGCATGTAAACATGCTTCAGCTAGATTCATCAAAATATTTCTATGGCTCCTGTTGCGGAGAACCTGGACGCCTGACAATGAATAGAAATTCACCAACTATAGAAACTAGAAAGCTATTCTCCTCTGTAGCCAAAACAGCACTCTTGTTCTCAGTAGCTGCCCACCTGCCAAATACAATCCACCGCATAAGAGGCCTGACTAATTTAGTGCACTTTATGCTGCACCTTGAAGTCTGCAAACCTTGGGTTCTGGGCAGCTGAAGGATGGAGCAAGCTCCACAGAGTGGGATCATGAGTTGAGAATGCCTACAGCAGCACCTCCCACAGATGTTCTGCAGTTCAGGCGACCACCCTACTTAGCAGGCGGGCAAACTGCACTCTGTGCCAGCTGAAGCCTCCAGCTGGCTCTCATTGCCGTCATGACATCTAGGCTGGAGATGCCAAAGGCATGAATAACCAAGGTGAAGGCCACAGCAGTAGGGAACGGTCACGTCTCTTTCCAGACCAAGGAACAGCTGTTATGACTGAAAAGATTCTGCCACTTTAACTAAGCTGATGCATCACACTAGGTGTCTAGGTACCTGAGCTGGGCCCAATGAGGCCTATTCACATATTTCAGGACCCAATCCCACCAACACTGAACTCGGCACACTGTGAGTTGCATTGCCTATTGCAGTCGCCTTTACCATGCATACAGTTAAGCGGGTACAGACGGTTTTGCAGGATTAGGGCCTGCATGCTCATTGATAGGGGGATTTGATAGCTGCTTTCAACTACCTGAAAGGGGGTTCCAAAGAGGATGGCTCTAGACTGTTCTCAACGGTAGCAGATGACAGAACGAGGAGTAATGGTCTCAAGTTGCAGTGGGGGAGGTTTAGATTGGATATTAGGAAAAACTTTTTCACTAAGAGGGTGGTGAAACACTGGAATGCGTTACCTAGGGAGGTGGTAGAATCTCCTTCCTTAGAGGTTTTTAAGGTCAGGCTTGACAAAGCCCTGGCTGGGATGATTTAACTGGGAATTGGTCCTGCTTCGAGCAGGGGGTTGGACTAGATGACCTTCTGGGGTCCCTTCCAACCCTGATATTCTATGATTCTATGATTGGCCCAGACCATTCAATTTTCACTGATGGTTTTTAACAAGATTTTAAACCTTTCTAGTGGGGATGGCTAGGCTGGAATGGAACGGAACAGGACTGCAGGGCCAGACTGCATAATTATTTTTTATTGTTGGGGATATATTGAACCACATATGCACAGATATCCATATACGTATGTATATATTATATTATATTATATATTGGTTTGACCATTGGCCTGCTAAACCCAGGGTTGTGAGTTCAATCCTTGAGGGGGCCATTTAGGGATCTGGGGCCAAAAAAATTGGGGATTGGTCCTGCTTTGAGCAGGGGGTTGGACTAGATGATCTCCTGAGGTCCCTTCCAACTCTGATATTCTATAACTGTGCATATTAGTCTCTCTCTCTCTCTCACACACACACACACACACACACCATTTCCTCTAATGGACACTAAATATGAGACTTTTACCCCGGGATCTGTTTTCTCATCAGGTTTCAAAAGCCATGCCGGGGCAGGCCCGACAAGCACTATGGTGGGAGGCCTCAAGCCAAAACCCGGGTGCTACAGGAAGGGGTATCAGTGAACCAGCAGAAAGCAGGACTGAGCCACTACATAAGTACAATAGCCCAGCCTGCTGCTGGAGGCCTAGGGTTGCCAACCCTCCCGGTTTCACTGGGAGTCTCCTGGAATCAGGCTCTATCTCCCAGAGGCTACTGAAGCCAAACCAGGAGATTTTAGGCGCTGATAGTCCGGTGGCACAGCAAGCTTAAGGCAGGCTCCCTCTGGAGAGCCATCTGGAGGCTTCAGCTGGCACAGAGTGCAGTTTACCCGACTCCTAAGTGGGGTGGTTGCCTGAACTGCAGAACATCTGTGCTCCATGCTATGCATCGACTGCCAATTAACTCCCTGGCTTCGCATTGCTCCTGGAAGCAGCCAGCATGTCCCTGCAGCCCCTGAGGGAGTAAGGGGTTTCTGCGCACTGCCCCTGCCCTGAGCGCCGACTCTGCAGCTCCCATTGGCCGGGAACTGCTGCCAATGGGAGCTGTGGGGCCGGTGCCTGTGGGCAGGGGCAGAGACCCCCCCTGACCTCTTCCCCCCCTAGGAGCTGCTGCCAGAGCCGGTCGCTTTCGGGAGTCGCCCAAGGTAAGCGCTGCCCAGCTGGAGCCCGTACCCCTCCCCCCCTCCCATACCCCAACCCCCTGCCCCAGTCTGGTGAAAGTGAGTGAGGATGGGGGAGAGCGAGCAACGGAGGGAGGTGGCATGGAGTGAGAGGGGGCAGGGCTTTGGAGAGGGGGTGGGGCAAGGCAGAGCAAGGGTGTTTGGGTTTGTGCGATTAGACAGTTGGCAACCCTATGGAGGCACCCTGTTTCGGGTAAGAGGTCATCCTGACCGCTTCTGGTCATTAACGATCCTTTGACACTTTTTGCAGGAGTCTGTACTAATCCCTGCTAACCAAATTCCCCCGTGGGTTGTTACATTCTGCCCGCCTACAATCCTTGCTGTGGATTCAGTCTGGCCCTATGACTCCCAGTTTATATAAACTAAAACTCTAACATTTTAGCCAGCAATTCTACTTAGAAACTATACAAATTTCTTCTGAGAAACTCCCGCAATTCTTCATTCATTGTACTGCTTCACTAGCTCCATTTGCCTTAGCAACCGGGATTTTAACACCATTAAACATGATTTAATTTGCTGTTCCTAATGTTTTACCCACAGTATTAGATCATCTTTCTTTTTGCCACTTGAAAGGTACCCTCGGCTTAGCAACGGCAGCAAAATTAATAGAGAAATGAGAAGGTGTAAGGCTAAAGCCGTGCGAATCAAACACTGCAGAAAATTATTTTTAAACAATAAAATTAATTGCGCCATCGGCCACTGTAACAAAACGCACAGGGAGCTGCTGATAAAAGACACAGCAGATTATTGACAGCTTGTGTCTCTCCGTATATAAATGTTTCATGTTATAAATTTAATTTTTTAATGCAACTAGATGAATGTTTCCCTGGCAGAAACGAATGGAGAACTGAACAGCGACACATAGCTCGGACAGAGCAACACAAACCAATGCTGCAGGGCCAACCCAGAAGACACTGGCCAAGATTTTCCAAAAGAACTAAGGATTCTGGGTTAGGATTGCCACCTTTCTAATTCCTAGTAACCAGACCCCACCAAGGGCCAGTCCCATTCTCTGCCTCTTCCCCCCACCCCAAACCTCCCCCTGCCTCCAGTCGCTCACTGGATTATCTCAAGGAGTTGGCTGCAGGTAGGAAGCTGCCCTGGCTGATCAGGGGTTGGCACAGGTTGGTGACCTAGTGCCTCACCCTGCCCCAGTAACCAGGCTTTTGGTTTGGGTGCCATTTAAGGTTGCCAGGTTCCTGAAAACCTGGCAACTTTAAATGGCACCCGGACACAGAAGCCAAAAACTGGACTCTGCAGGTAAAAACCGGACAGGTGGCAACCCTATTCTGGGTGCCTGACTTGAGAGCGCTCTACCTCTGATTCAGTCAAAGCGCTCTGATTTTCAGAGGTTGCCTGCTCAGCACTTTCTGGCAATCAGCCCCCTTTAAAGTGAATCCAACAGGGCCCCCAGAATCATTTGTCACTTTTCTTTTGACGTGCTTGGGCATAACAGTGCATGATATCGCCCCTCTGCAAAGAGCACCCTGCAGCGCTCAGTGTTGTCAGCCAGTTTGGTTTTCCATGGCAAACCCTTAAAGCACCAGAACTGATTTATGCAGGAAGTCACTTCTCTGACTTCCAGATCTGTGGACTCAGTGTGAACAGCCTCTTCCAAGCTGACCTGAGGATTGGACTTTGACCAACACCGACACCCCTCCCCCCTAAATCCTGTTATGAGGTGTTGGGGACATGGGGTGAGTTAAGAAAGATGGGGGAGGAGAGGTGCCAAGATGGTAGGGTGGTCACTGAAGTAGTCTGATAGCTCCACAGACAACCCCCTCTTCAAAGAAACTATCAAACTTCGAACTGAGGCTCAATCTGAGCACATTCAAGGTTTTGTGCAAATCCTTGACATAGCTCTAAGCAGTCAGTAAAGTTACTCTAATTGTTTCCTATAACTAGGATATAGTAGTAGATACAACTGTCTGAAGCATATGCAAATAGAGGTGGGTCCTCAGCCGAAACAGCTCCTCCCCGCCCCGTACATTTGGGGAAGAAGGATGATCTTGTGACTTGAGGGTATGTCTCCACCGCACAAACAAAACCAAACACCAAACCCAGCAGCAGGGCTCAGAGCCCAGGTCAAGTGACTCCCTCTCACGAGGTTCACACTATGGGACTAAAAATAGCAGTGTAGATATCTGGACTCTCCTCTCTTACTGGGTTTCAGAACCTGGATTCCTGCCCGCATTGGAAGGTCTACACTACTATTTTTATTCCTGTAGTGGGAGTCCGAGTCAGTAGACCCAGGCTCTGAGACTCCCTGCCGCAAGGTGGGCTTTTGTTGTTGTTTTGCTCTGCTTTGTTGCAGTGTAGACATAACTTAAGTCACAAGACTGGGCCTCAGGAGAGCTGGGTTCAATTACCAGCTGTTCCACAGACTCACTGTGTGGCCTCGAGCGAGTCGTGTAATCACTCCATGTCCTCAGCTCCCCACCCAGGAAATGGGAATAACAGCACTTCCGTACCTTGCAAGGGTGTTAAGAAAAATCCATCTATATTTATGAGACAGTCAGTTATCAGGGGCCCATGTAATTATCTAGTCCAGTAGTTCCCAACCTATTCACCATTGTGGGCCACATCCACACAATATTTTATATATATATATACATACACACACACACAGGGGCCCTGAGGATGTCACATGGACTGCAGCTGTGTGTTGATTGGACTGCAAGCAGCCTGAGAACCACTGGTTTACACAGACAGATATTCCGATCCCAGGCTTCTCCACTCTGATCTTTCGTATAACCCTTCCCCCACAACCATTTGACCAGCTTTACTAAATTGGACACAGTTAAAACCAAAAAACTGAAGCTTCTGATATTATTGGAGGCCTTTGCACCTGTCCTCTGTTGATCCTCTGCTGTTTATAATCTCGCTTCGTATTTTTTTCTATGTCCTTGTGATGACATTAACACGATTTATGTTTCTAAAGACATCAGTGTAAAAATGGTTTTAATGTGGCTAGGAATACAAATAAAAACAAACTAACATCTAAAGATTTGTTTGCCCTTCAGATCACTTATATTCTAACAGGAACTTACTACCGCTAATATTAATCAATAGGGTTTAGAGTAACAGCTGTGTTAGTTGTATTTGCAAAAAGAAAAGGAGTACTTGTGGCACCTTAGAGACTAACCAATTTATTTGAGCATAAGCTTTCGTGAGCTACAGCTCACTTCATCGGATGCATACTCAATCAATAGGTATATCTTGACAAGCCTTTCTGTGGCGAAAAGATGCAGGATACATGTGGATTAGTGCACGGTGAAGGGGAGAGGCAGGAACATGCCAAAAGTTAAGTGGATCTGCCAGTTTTATGGGGTTTCAAAAAGACTAAATTTTATTTAAACAGGTCACACAATAAAAAGCTGCCCGTTTGGGGGGGGGGGGGGGAGAAGACTACACTATTTTAAAGGAATTCTTCTCTAGTCTAGACATGCCAATATCTGCCTGGAGTAGTCATATGAGAACTTTGGTTTATAAGAACTCTGCAATTAATACTGCATGACACACAGGGCAGTTGTATCTCCAGCTATTTATTTGCTTCCAGAAGCTGGACATCTAAACGATGCTATCTGAAAACAAACCTGAAAAAAATGTCACAGGAAAGAGAAACCCACCTCAACATTTTGTAAGCTTGTGTGCGCAGCGTTTTAAGGGAGCTTAGTCATTTTAAAAGAACAAGACACCGGAATTTTTTTTTTTTAAAACAGGAACCGGTTTTTTATTATCTGATGTTCATTTTAATGTTTCTTGTTTGCAGCTGCCACCTGGCCAGCAATTCTGTGCAGATCTCTCGGTCCCTGGAAGTGGGAGAGGTGGGGGAAAGTTTGCAACCTCCATCCTGATCCTTCCCCACCATTTTTAGTTCCTCCAGGGCCTGCAGCACCCTTCTGGCCATGCTCTTGGAGCTGTGGCTGAAGTGGCTGAGCATGACGCTGTTGCGCTGGTGGCCCCCGTAGATCTTGGTCATGGAGCTGACGCCATGGAGGTACAGGTGCCAGGCTGTGGAAGCCACTCTGGTATGGAACCAGTTCTCATCGTATAGGCTAACTCCTTATGTTGGCCAGCTTGACCTTATGCTGAATGTCAATCGAGCTACATCGAGACCCCAATCAAAGCACAAACACCCTATGTCCTAACCATTCAAGGGTGCTTTTTGAACCTTTGTTTCCTAACACTCTCCCTCCCATCGATATTGGCAGATTATCTGATAAAACATTGTCACGTGAGAGCGAATCTTCATAAATATATTATGTTGAAAACTGCTAATTACTTCCATCAGGTGAGTGGTTGATCCAAGGGAAAAATCACAGCCCTAGTTAAAAGTGAGTGGGTATGCAAGAACTCGTTAAGGCTCAGAGGAAGGACTAATCAAACCCCTTTGTTTAAGAAAGGGCTACAAACAACGGCAGGACTGCCCAAGTCACACAGCGGGTCAGAGCTAGTCTATAGGGGGAAATGACCAGATAACTAGAGAGAGACAAGGTTGTTGAAGTAATATCTTGTATTAGACTAACTTCTGTCAGAGAGAGAGAAGTTGGTCCAATACAAAATATTACCTATCCACCATGTCTCTTTAATATCCTAGGATGGACATGGCTACAACAGCACTACCTACAGAAAACTATACACACTTCTGTGCGTCCACATGGGAAGTTACGGCAGTATAATTACAACAAGTATAGTTAGGCTGGTATGTTTTCCCCTGTAGACAAGCCCTAAATCATGTAGGCTGAGGGGTTTCACCAATTACAAATGCAAGGACTAGGATATTGGCTTTGCAGCCTGGGTGTGTTAAGAGACATAAAAGTTAGCAGAAGGCCTGGAGAAGCAGTTGTGAGCAGGACCCCAAGATGATGCAGAGGGCACAGAGCTCACTAGAGTGGCAGACTAGGAGATTTCTAGGCAAGGAAACCACCTGCTGTTTATTTCCACTGTGTTCAGGGAAACAGGACAGTGTGTACATTTTTTGTGAAGAACATGAGGACACCAAATATATATATATATACACACACACACACACACCCCTAACTCCAAATTGATTTCTTATCCTAATGGAAACAACCCCTGCAAGACCCTGAATATTTGCTAGCCACTGCAGCAAAGCAGTAAAAATATTTCTCTCTCACCCACACATGCTTTTTAAAGCCCAGATTCTGCTCCCCTTACTCACACGGAGTATCCCTTATTACCATAAAGCGGCCTTCAATTTCACTGGGACTACTCACCGAGTAAGGAACTTCTGAAAGCGAGTAAAGGTAGCAGAGTTTGGCCATTATGCTCCTAGTTCTGTGCGCTCTGCACTGTACAAACTCGCTACCCCGATTAGCTTACAATCCAAATCAGACAGACAACACAGCTCAGACAGTAGAAGAGAGAGATTGATGGGCCATGTTCCAAGCAGTGCAGGGTTTTGCAGATGACTCATAAATACATAAGACCAGATCCTCTGGTCGCATAAACTGGCAGAGATCCACTAACATTAATGGGAGGATCTGGTCCATATTCTGTACTTGTTGGGCTGTCCCGGGGAGCTCTTACAGAAGCTGTTCCTATCAGGAGCACTTGGTTTCCAGGGAGGATTAGCACGATCCAGGAGCAAGGAAGGACAAAGAAGGCGGCTTGAAGGCTAGAGAGGTTGGAAGATGATAAATGAACCTTCAGGAAGGAGGCTCAGGAAGAGAGAGTAGAACAGGATGGGGACTAGAAAGAAATAAAGACCAGAGATGTATGTGCTGCAGCAAACCCTGGGCGATCTAGGAATTCACGGTTGTTGCTGCAATGTGCAGTATGATGACTCCGATTCAGAGCATTAGTGAAGACAGATCCCAGGTCACCTAGCAGCTCAGAGCTCTCTCTGCTCACCTGACCTATAGGTTAACAGCAAAGGGTCTAAGACAAAAGAGGGACAGTAAAACCCCTTTGATTTCAAAGGAGCTGTGCCAACGTGCGCCAGCTGAGGATTCAGCACCTCGTTCATTTGTGCGTATAAACACACCCACACGAATGTGTGTGAATATAGGTCTATGGAGATTATAGCTATTTACATTCATGGTTTATTCTCTAGGACACACTAATTCAGAATTTGAGGTAGGCCATTGGAAAAGCAACATGAAAATTCATCTTTATTAAAGAGGTGTCAGGTTCATTCTCTGACCCTACATGCACTAGTCATTGTTTTCCTGGAAAGCATCAAATTGCTTTGCTTCAGATACAATTAGCATTTTCTGGCAGTCACAAATAGCTAACGGATGAAAACAATTGACAGCAAGGTTAGAAAACAAGCAGAAAAATGTGCGGAGATAAAGCCACTAATTATATAATCACTATTATCGGCCTGGATTTGAGTTCTTTATTTCCCATCACATAAAAGGTCATAGTAATGAGGGGACGGGGAGGGGTGCTAGGCAGGGAGAAGAATGTGTCAAATTGTACTATGCCTGCAATAATCAAAGCACGCGGACTTTAGCAGGACACTGCCCCAGCTAGCTCAAGGCAGCAAAGAACAACACAACCCCAACACCCTGTGCTGCAGGAAGTACAATCCTGGTCCAGTGGGGGTGGGTGGGTGGGGGAAATAACCTCTTAAAACCAGCTTCAGCCCTGTCACTCCCATTTTCCTCATGAGACCGGTTGTTCAAGTCGTGTTACTGTTGAATGCATAGCAGAACTCAGGCCAAAAGAGAAGCCTAGTTTAACTATGTAACAACATGCTGCATGGATCTCCTGCAGTCTGATGCATATTTAGCAGCAGGCTTGGAAGGATTAGATTTTTATCAGTAAGTGTCGGTAAACATTGATTTCACCATACACACACAAAAAAGTATTTCCATCCATAATCATCAGAATTTACAGATCAGCAAAGTAAGCAGGATGCTGCTTAAGAACGTATTAGTCCCACCTTACCGTGTTAAAAGGCGCGGTAACAAATGCCGCCTAAAGCCCACACTCCCAGCTCTGCTCAGACAGCCAGCTGTGACATTCGCAGAATGGGAGCTGCAGACAATTAGACAGCATTCATAAAGCTTCACTTTTGTGAATCTCAGCATTTACGGTCATTATTTAATCATCTGACCCCATCATTTCCCACAACTGCAAAAGTTTAAATTGTTAAAAATTTGGGGGGAATGGGGGGAATAATATCAATGTTTCATTTTTAAGTATCTGTCAAAATTCTTAAAAATAAAATATTGACTTCTGCCAAGCCTATCCATCAAGTGTATGAGGAGACAAAATGACACTAGTCAGCCTATTGCAAGTCTCATGATATTTGATGGGTTGTTTTGGTAAAACCCCAGCTTCTGGAATCCCAGGATTGTTAGAACTGGAGCTTTCGTTTAATAAAAAAAAAAAAAAAAGGTTTCTAGCCCTCAGAGCTACAAAGAAATGCTCACAATCATGACCCAAGAGCTCCCTAAAGTGGTCCAAAACCAAACAACTAAGAAAAAATCCAAAGGTTTTTTTTTTTGTTTTTTGTTTTTAATCGCAATTTGGGGGGCTTGACTCCTGATTTTTGAACATTTAGTGTTGGCGATATATTATTAGTACTGCCTACTCATGGACCAGGATGCCATTGTGCTAGGTGCTGTACAGACAGAGAACAAAAAGATGGCCAGGATGTATTAGAAGAGACATTCTGTTGCAAGTTGGTAGAATGACTCAGCAGGAAAAGAAAGATCCAGTCACAGCCAGTGTCCTCGCCTCAAAGGACAGTAACAAGATATCCCAGAATCATAGAATATCAGGGTTGGAAGGGACCTCAGGAGATCATCTAGTCCAACCCCCTGCTCAAAGCAGGACCAATCCCAATTTTTTCCCAAGATCCCTAAATAGCCCCCTCAAGGATTAAACTCTCAACCCAGGCCAATGCTCAAACCACTGAGCTATCCCTCCCCCCCAAAAAATCCAAGTAAGTGAACATAAGCAGAAAAGAGCCAACCCCCAAGATAATAGCTTAGCCCACACTCTGACCCTTGAGTGCAAATCACAATCTTCCCAAAGGGCCATGCTCTCCCACTCTGCTTGACTCCTTGCACAACCTGTCACCTAACCACAGGCAGAATAAGCTTAGCCCTGTGATCACAGCACCTTTCACATCTATCCCCTGGTCTGAGGGCTGCCCTCTGGGCCAACACACCAGAGCTTGCACTCCTCCAGAGCTACAAGGGGGAGATGCTAAAGAGTCATGGTTCCGTAGCAGGGGGCTCTCACTTAGCTCCTCCGCGGATTGGTACGGGGGGGGGGGGGAATCTGTAGCACACGCTCAGTGGCACTTGAAGAGCCTGGTCTATCCGTTTTTACAGATTGCCTGACAAACCTTGTCATTTATATAGCACCAATGTCCAAAGCACTTTGCAGGCAAGTGTGAAGACAAAACAGCTCTCAACAGAGCACAAGGCAGAGGAGTGGAAGGGCAAAAAATGCAGGGCTAATCAGTAATGGGGACGAGTCCATAGCCTTTTGCCAGGCTTTGTCCCTTCCCTGTACCCACCTTCTTCCTCCCTCTTGTCATTTGTTCAGGTTGAGCTTATGATGTTCAGGGATTGTGAGACCTAGTGACCTCAAGTGTGTATGGGAGGAACGATCAGACGTTTTCACTAGGGAGCACATCAAACATCACCATATTGCAACTTGTTGTTAATTATAAGCTTGCAGGGAGGTTGGATTTCATCAATGCTCAAACAGAATTTGCCAATGGGCATTTTAAGAGTCAATTCTTCACACTCCAATAATTTGAGCAATATTATCCAAAGGAAAGGGGAAGGGAAAGCTGGCTGGTGTTCAGTGGACGCAGGAAATTGACTGAGGCAAACAAAAAGAAATGAACTAGGCCCTCAAAGTTAAAATCCTTCATGCGGATCTTGCCGTTTGGATTTAAACCGTGAAGCTTGTCCCTTCTGAAACGCAAATTTTACACAGACACCCTGACTTCCTTCTGCACCCCAAAGCACCGCTGCCTGCAACAGGTGCCTGCGCTTTCGTGGGGAAAAATTCTCAAGTGCAGAATGACCAATAATTAATGATTCTAAGTACATAGACAGACACGCTATAAAGGGGCCCAGTTTCCTAAAAGTGCTGAGCACATGTGCTCTGAAAAAAAATCAGACCTTTTTGAGGTGCCTAAGTGGGGTCCCAAACATTGGGGCACCCAAAATCCCTAGCTCTTTTGATCATCTTGGCCAATACTCCTAAGGGTTTTGTGTAATAGCCATCCATGACTGCAATACCTTCAGGGCTTGGTCTTTCATGGCATGGAGCACCCACAGCTCCAACTGACTTCAATGAAAGTATGGAGGTGCTCAGCACCTCTGAAAAAGCAATCCCCCAAGTGCAACTGGTGGATCAGTTTCTGGCAACTTATTAGCAATCGGAACTACCAAGGGAAGTGGTGGATTCTCCATCTCTGGAGGTCTTCAGATCATGACTGGATGCCTTTCTGGAAGATATACTGTAGTCAGACACTATAAAAGGGCTCTATAAAAGGATAACTGGATGGAATTCCATGGCCTGTTACACAGGAGGTCAGACTCATTAGAGGATTTAATGGCCCTTTCTGGTCAATCTCTGAATCTCTGAAACGCCAACTCTACTAGCATCTCCAGTGGAAAAGCAGAACTACAAAAATGCAGCTCCAAAAATATTTTGAGAAAAGTTAAGCGTCCTTTAAAAGCACCTCCCAGCATCTTCCCAAATATTTTTGGGGGGGAAAATCTCTCCACCAGCAGCATGTGCTACCCACACCTTTCAGACACCTCTAATTATTGCTTAAATTCTTTATGAAAATGTTTCTTCTCCCCATCACCGTTGCTCCAATCTGTTCTCACAAAAAGAGGTCATAAACCACTGACCCACGCTCTGCGCGCCGAGGTAGAAATTTCTATGTTCACATAATAACTTTTCATCTTTTTTCTAGTGGGCATGATTGTTTTTTAAATTACTACTTTACACTAAATTTACTTTACAGTACAAATCAGGCTTCTGAAATGATGCCCCCAGAGTGGAATTGAAGTGAGAGGCTCAAGATAAGTAGATAACGTACAATGGTTATTCCTGTGTTCAGAGCCTGGGATTCAACCAGCTCAATTCACATCTTCAGTGTGCTGTGATCTCAGCTCTGCTTCTGCGGCACGGAGGTCCTTTTGATAAAGCCCCGTGCACATCAAAAGTAGTGCTATTTCTGTGTGCGTGTGCGATCCAATTTTTTTGTACAATCTTTGGGGCCCAATGACTTGGAAGACTGAATTTCTCCTTCCCGTCAGACAGTGATTCCACCATATCAAATTCAGATGCACCCTGCATGCAGAACAGAGTGACATTCCTGCTTTCAACCATGCTTGGCCTTTGCTCAGTAAGGCAGAACTTTCACAACTGTGTTCTAGCATCACCATTGCTCATTTTGTCTTTCGCATAATCCCCAGTTCCTTTCACTCTTGTGTTCCTTTCAGTGACTGATGAACACTCCTGCCAACTGCCAATCTGAATGCCGTTAGCAATGGTTTGTGTCAGCATTGCAGTTCTGGGCCCCTCTCAGTAAGAAGGGTGTTCCTCTTTATGTAACAGTAGTTCCTAAAGGCCTCAACCAAAATTAGAAACTCATTGTGCTAAGTGCTGAAGGGACACACAGCAAGAAGCCCCAAAGAATTTAAAATCAAAGTAGACAAGAAGGAGAAAGTATTACTTATTATCAGAGCTGGGCAGAAAGTAAGGTGTCTATGGAAAAAATTATTGTTTTTTTTATTTCAAAGACACCCAAAAAAAATAAATCTGAAAAATGAATTTTTTTAGGCCAACACACACGCACAAGTTCTGCTTTTGCTTTAACATTTTGGGGGGTTCCTTCTCATAAAGTTTCAAGAAAAGCAGACGACATCCTAGAAAGGTTTTTGTTTAGTTGAATCCTCAAAATTCTGTTGGAAAAAAGTTTCAATGGAAAGTTTTTCAGCAGCTCTATTTATTATCCCTTTCTTACATATGGAGAACTGAGGGGGAACAAGCAACATATCCCAGGTCACACCAGCGAGTTGGCGGCAGATCCAGGAATTGAACCCCATCCTCCTGAGTCTCAGCCTCGTGCCTTCAGCCAAAAAACCATCCTGTAAGCCACCATGTGGTCCATTGTCTCTCTCACGCACATCCCCGCCCCTTTCATTTGTATCGTTAGTATGCAAGGACATGTTACTCATGTATAGATACCTTCAGAGTAACACACACCAAAGTGGGCAATGAATTGCTTAGGGTTGTACAAGTGGAATATAACTAGGTGAAACAGGATGAAATTAAATTAAGGAAACTAAGCTAAGTATCACGAAAAGCTTCCTAACAAGATTAGAAACAGTATCCCCTGGGAAACAGGGAAAGGCCCATCTCTTCTAACTAAACTGCCACCCTCTAGAATTATTATAATATATATTGCAGGGGACACACACACTGGCCCTCGGGGATGGAATGGTTATGAACCAACAGCTCTCTTCCAGCTCTAATAGATATGATTCAGAAGCTGGAGAGTTGAATTTCACGAGCAGCCTTCCTGACATTCCATGACAGGAGTGACACAAAGCGACTAATATGAATATTTGGAGCATGTGGTAGAAAAACAGGACAGAGTGCTACTGGCTCCTTCAGACCAGAAGTTATGGTCATACTGCAAAATATTATAGTACAGTCTCGTAGGATGGCATATTATTTTCCCTATTGGCTCACAGTCCTATAAGGGTGTCATTATACAGTTTTAAACTCAACAACTTAGTGGAGATTTTCAAAAGCACCTATGGGATTTAGAAGCAAAAAGCTCCATTTCCAACATTTTTAACAAACATTCACAAAAACAGGGACAATTTGGAAATTACTCCCCTAGTTCTAACAGACTTATACTATTGGTAAAAATGCAATCCCAGTTATACGGCACACATTTCAAAAAGCAACATTCACTGCAACTTCAGGGCTTGATCTTTGCATGAATATGCCCCCTACTCACGTGAGTAATTCAGCTGCCATCAGTGGGACTATGCACACTTAGAGGAATGATGGTCCAATGGTTAGAGCGTTAGCCTGGGCCACAGGAGGTCCAGACTCTATTTCTGCTCTGCTACAAATACCCTGTGTGACCTTTGGCAAGCCACTCTGTACCTCAAACCATGTTCCAAAACCAATGTACTGCCTTAAATGTGCTCCAAATCACAACAGCAGAGAACAAGAAAAATTAAGAAGAACAGGCATGGAAGATGCAGCAAGCTACTTAAGCATATGCTTAATTTTAAGTACATGAGCAGCCCCAACTGATGTTAATGAGACTACTCACACGCTTACAGGGAGGCACATGCTTAACTACCTGGGATAGTGGGATACCGGGAGGAAGCACGAGCAGGAGCGCGCGAGAGGGCAGGGCTCCTGCCTCTTACTGAGAAAGAGGGACGATCTGCGAGTTATCTCAAGTGCCTATACACAAATGCAAGAAGCCTGGGAAACAAGCGCGGAGAACTGGAAGTCCTGGCACAGTCAAGGAATTATGATGTGATTGGAATAACAGAGACTTGGTGGGATAACTCACATGACTGGAGTACTGTCATGGATGGATATAAACTGTTCAGGAAGGACAGGCAGGGCAGAAAAGGTGGGGGAGTTGCACTGTACGTAAGGGAGCAGTAGGACTGCTCAGAGCTCAAGTATGAAACTGCAGAAAAACCTGAGTGTCTCTGGATTAAGTTTAAAAGTGTGAGCAACAAGGGTGATGTCATGGTGGGAGTCTGCTATAGACCACCGGACCAGGGGGATGAGGTGGACGAGGCTTTCTTCCGGCAACTCACGGAAGTTACTAGATCGCAGGCCCTGGTTCTCATGGGACACTTCAATCACCCTGATATCTGCTGGGAGAGCAATACAGCGGTGCACAGACAATCCAGGAAGTTTTTGGAAAGTATAGGGGACAATTTCCTGGTGCAAGTGCTGGAGGAACCCACTAGGGGCAGAGCTCTTCTTGACCTGCTGCTCACAAACAGGGAAGAATTAGTAGGGGAAGCAAAAGTGGATGGGAACCTGGGAGGCAGTGACCATGAGATGGTCAAGTTCAGGATCCTGACACAGTGAAGAAAGGAGAGCACCAGAATATGGACCCTGGACTTCAGAAAAGCAGACTTTGACTCCCTCAGGGAACTGATGGGCAGAATCCCCTGGAAGAATAACATGAGGGGCAAAGGAGTCCAGGAGAGCTGGCTGTATTTTAAAGAATCCTTATTGAGGTTACAGGGACAAACCATCCCGATGTGTAGAAAGAATAGTAAATATGGCAGGCAACCAGCTTGGCTTAACAGTGAAATCCTTGCTGATCTTGAACACAAAAAAGAAGCTTACAAGAAGTGGAAGATTGGACAAAAGACCAGGGAAGAGTATAAAAATATTGCTCGGGGATGCAGGAGTGAAATCAGGAAGGCCAAATCACACCTGGAGTTGCAGCTAGCAAGAGATGTTAAGAGTAACAAGAAGGGTTTCTTCAGGTATGTTAGCAACAAGAAGAAAGTCAAGGAAAGTGTGGGCCCCTTACTGAATGAGGGAGGCAACCTAGTGACAGAAGATGTGGAAAAAGCTAATGTACTCAATGCTTTTTTTGCCTCTGTCTTCATGAACAAGGTCAGCTCCCAGACTGCTGCACTGGGCAGTACAGCATGGGGAGGAGGTGACCAGCCCTCTGTGGGGAAAGAAGTGGTTTGGGACTATTTAGAAAAGCTGAAGGAGCACAAGTCCATGGGGCTGGATGCACTGCATCCGAGAGTGCTAAAGGAGTTGGTGGATGTGATTGCAGAGCCATTGGCCATTATCTTTGAAAACTCATGGCGATCCGGGGAAGTCCCAGACAACTGGAAAAAGGCTAATGTAGTGCCCATCTTTAAAAAGGGGAAGGAGGATGATCCTGGGAACTACAGGCCAGTTAGCCTCACCCCAGTCCCTGGAAAAATCATGGAGCAGGTCCTCAAGGAATCAATTCTGAAGCACTTAGAGGAGAGGAAAGTGATCAGGAACAGTCAGCATGGATTCACCAAGGGAAAGTCATGCCTGACTAATCTAATTGCCTTCTATGACTAGATAACTGGCTCTGTGGATGAAGGGAAAGCGGTGGATGTATTGTTTCTTGACTTTAGCAAAGCTTTTGACACAGTCTCCCACAGTATTCTTGTCAGCAAGTTAAAGAAGTACGGGCTGGATGAATGCACTATAAGGTGGATAGAAAGTTGGCTAGATTGTCGGGCTCAACAGGTAGTGATCAATGGCTCCTTGTCTAGTTGGCAGCCGGTATCAAGTGGAGTGCCCCAAGGGTCGGTCCTGGGGCCGGTTTTGTTCAATATCTTCATAAATGATCTGGAGGATGGTGTGGATTGCACCTTCAGCAAGTTTGCAGATGACACTAAACTGGGAGGAGAGGTAGATATGCTGGAGGGTAGGGATAGGATACAGAGGGCCCTAGACAAATTAGAGGATTGGGCCAAAAGAAATCTGATGAGGTTCAACAAGGACAAGTGCAGAGTCCTGCACTTAGGATGGAAGAATCCCATGCACCGCTACAAACTAGCGACTGAATGGCTCGGCAGCAGTTCTGCAGAAAAGGACTTAGGGGTTACAGTGGACGAGAAGCTGGATATGAGTCAACAGTGTGCCCTTGTTTCCAAGAAGGCCAATGGCATTTTGGGATGTATAGGTAGGGGCATTGCCAAGCAGATCGAGGGACGTGATCGTTCCCCTCTATTCGACATTGGCGAGGCCTCATCTGGAGTACTGTGTCCAGTTTTGGGTCCCACACTACAAGAAGGATGTGGAAAAATTGGAAAGAGTCCAGCGGAGGGCAACAAAAATGATTAGGGGTCTGGAACACGTGACTTATGAGGAGAGGCTGAGGGAACTGGGATTGTTTAGTCTGCAGAAGAGAAGAATGAGGGGGGATTTGATAGCGGCTTTCAACTACCTGAAAGGGGGTTCCAAAGAGGATGGAACTAGACTGTTCTCAGTGGTAGAAGAGGACAGGACAAGGAGTAATGGTCTCAAGTTGCAGTGGGGGAGGTTTAGGTTGGATATTAAGAAAAGCTTTTTCACTAGGAGGGGGTGAAACACTGGAATGCATTACCTAGGGAGGTGGTGGAATCTCCTTCCTTAGATATTTTTAAGGTCAGGCTTGACAAAGCCCTGGCTGGGATGATTTAGTTGGGGATCGGTCCTGCTTTGAGCAGGGGGTTGGTCTCTTCCAACCCTGATATATTCTATACCTTGCTGAAGGTTTCAGAGCAGCAGCCGTGTTAGTCCGTATCCGCAGAAAGAAAAGGAGTACTTGTGGCGCCTTGCTGAACTAGGTTATCTAGGGCAGTTGATGAGGAAGAGAGATGCCAGGAAACTCTCCCAGGAGAAGATACTCATCATACTCATACTCATCATCTGGGTAAAGGGAATGAGGTGAGGCTGTTATCAGCATAAGCAAAGGTAGCACCACCCAAAAAATCCCAAAAGCACCCCCCCATCCCACGGCTTTGTTTTATACAGTTATTTACAAGCTATTTGCATGTTGCTGCTGTGCCCTGAAGTAGTCGCCAACTTTACTAAACTTAAGCAACAAAGCTGCAAAATCTTCACCATCTGTTCGCCAAAGATAAATCTCGGACAATGCTAAACCAACCACCTCTCTAAGACATGCTTATTAGTCAAAATGTCTGCAGAACATGGAGCGATTGCAGGCTGGCTCCAAAGTTCCAAAAAGGACTCATGACGGGACTGGGATGGGAAGCCAAGGGAAGGGCTGCAAAGTGGCGTGTGCCCAGGTCGTTTAGTTTTACCCGTGGTGCGGAAATGTTGCTCTCTTGCTACAGTGATGGCATTTTCCTATGTGATTAGCGGGAAGTGAATGATGTGGAAGATGAGAATGTCTCACTTTACATACACACCATTAAGACTGAAAGCGTAAATGAACCAGCTACAGTATCAACATCTGAGGCTCATTAGATCAATCAGAGAAATGCCAAGAATGAGTCAGAGCGGTGATTTGACTGCGGGTAGAGCACGGAGCTGCACGGCCTGGTTTTCACTGCAGCTGGGTTGTTCTTTCTCCCACTCCAGGCTTTCAGCCAGTCGCAGCAAAAGGCTACAAGCCAGCAAAATAAAAAGGGTTCGTATAAATAAAAACCCCTAACCCTAATCTTTAGGGTGCTCCAATGGGAAGTGGTCTCCATTCAACAGAATGTTACGCTTAGTGGCTCTTGCTAATGCAGACAGTTTTCTGTTGGGTCAGTCATTCCAGCCTCACTTTGTATGGCATAGTCTACAGAGTGGCTTTGAAAACCCATCTGAACATGATTACACCCCACCCAGACTGGGGATTTCTTTTTAGTTAAAAAAACTGAACACCAACATTCCAGAATATTTTATTTTGGGTATCCTCTTGGAGTGCCTCAGGGAAGCTGTAGTTCAATTGCCTTGCGTTTCCATTCTCCCTCCATGGATGACCGTCACCAGACTACTACTTCCATGATGCACTATGGCCAAGGACTCCCATGATGCAGTGCCTCTCCTCTCCAACAGGAGATCCAGTGGTGCATCGTGGGAGATGTAGAAGAGAATAGGAGCATGAGGCACCCAAAAAAACACCAACAAATCCCTGAGGCACCTCAGCTGCATCTCTAAATTGAAATATTTCTGGTCTTACCCAAAATATTTTGGCATTCAAATGTTTGCTGAGGAAAAAAAAAAAATCTAAATTTTCTACACAAAATGGACAAAAACTATTTTTAGTCTCATCAAAATTTTCCACAAAAACACATTTTCTGACCTGCTCTAATAATAAACTGATTTTTGCATATCAACAAGTATCGGGCGGAATTCTCATCAGAGATAGCAAACGATACCTGGCACCATTTTAGGGCTCATGGAGCTACCAGGTAACTGACTTTCGACTGACACTTATTCTTTCATTTCTTATGTGTGACACCGATACAAATTTACTCCCATGTGAATTTGTGAAAAAGTAAATTCATTACCTCTATTGTATACAAGGAACTTGGGACAACCCTTAGTACTAGGTTTTATGGTTCCAGAGATATTTTAGCCTAGCAGCAGGTTTTAAACAACAAAACAGAAGAGCTCTGTCTGGCTCCCCAATAGGTGTCTTGCTATTAAAGGCATGATGGTGAATGGTGATCTCCTCTCTCATCAGGCCTTGGTGAACCAGGGTTTAATTCCAGCTCCTCAGCCTCCCCTCCACTGCACAAGTGCTTGGAGAAGAGCTGCCTGGGAGAAAGAAAGGGGAGAACTGCAGAATCGGGGTTCTAAATTTTGACCCCAATATTACAAGGACTTCAGCATCTGTGTAACCAGTCTCATGTCAGTAATCCCATTTACTTCAATTGAGCTATTCACATGAGTCACACTGCGCATGGGGTTAAGTGTTTCCAGAATCAGGGCCTTGGTATGCAACAACTCAACTGCTTAAAGGTATCAGAAACTTTGGGCACCTTTAATTACTTATACAACTCGTGATCTACACCTCTCGGTGTTGCTATCACTAAAAGTGTTGCTGTAAGATCTCACCCTCTAGGAATAACTCAGAACCCAGGTTTAACCTGATTGCCTATGGCATACAAGCCTAAAAATGGGCCCTAAAAATAAATTCTTTGCATGTTAATGCAAAACAGTTCTAACAAGAAAGACCATATGCAGCTTTTGCAGTTGTAGGTAGCAGGTCACCCCCCAGCATGGAAAATGTTAACGGGGCTCTATCAGCTTGATTGTTTTTGAAAGCAACGAATTTCAAAAATTCCAGTTACTGGTAAAAGTTCCCTTTAAATAGTATTTCCTGAGATCCCTCCCTCCCCTGCAGGCTATACACCAAGTGCTGTCAGATGCACAAAGTAAACACTGAAAACATGGAGAGAAATGCACTTTGCCTGCTAACGTCTTCCAGTTGTAGTAATCTAAGGTCTGACTTGTAACTATAGATGGTACAAAGATTTCAATCACAGCTGTGATTTTCAAGTTGACGGTGTCACTAAGTCTCTTAAACCTGGCAAGACATAGTAAAAGCTATTCAGGGAGAATGACCTCTAAGGGTTCAAGTAATACCAGTCTTTTCTCAAAACCGTTGGGCTGTAGGAAACAGGTTGACTTTTGATGAGAACGACTTCAGTAAATGTTTTACCATTCCCAGCTATGCATAAAAAAAACTTGAGCCCCGTTTCCGGGGGCTTGTATAAAATTACGGAGAGCAAAGGTCAGAACGCTCACAAGAGTAACGAAAAACAATTTATACATGCTCAGAAAAAAACTAAATATACCCTGATCAATATCTTTGATTACATGAATGTTAAATATTCCAAAGGTTACTTAAGGCCTACCAGCAGAAATTCTTGGAACCAAACGATGGGAGTGGGGAGGGTCTTGTGCATACTTGTTTGATCTGAAACATAATACCCCGTAATGGGACCCTTTGGAAAATCCGGGGGAAAGCAGCCAAAAGAAAAGAAAAGAAAAAACTTTCCAGAACCAACGTTTCTGGCACTTTCAGTTTCACTGGAAAGCTGCAGGGCTATGAACAGTCCAGATTTGTAAGGGGCGGTGGGGTAGGGGGAAAGAGAAGAAACAAGGAAAAGGCACAGGGTAGATTCACAGCACCTAAAATCTTCTGTGGGTTGATTATTGGAGCCCCATCAATTCCCTCAATATTATGCAAGCAGAAGAAGTGGCCCCTACCCAAAGGAGCTTACAATCCAGGGGCCTTATGCTGCAATCCTTACTCACGTTGGACACGACTTGCATAGACAGCCCCACTGACAACAAAAGGGCAGTTTGAGCGAATGAGCACAATGCTACTTAGCAAGGAAAATTCACGCCAGTGCAGAGCCGAAGTGGTGCACAGGCGTCCTACGCAGGAGTGAGTTTCACCCCGGGTCAGGAAGGATTGCAGAACTGGGCCTGTGTGTCTGTATCGGACACACACCAGTCTAAAAATCACAGCCTGTGTTCTTTGTGGGATCCTCTTTGAAAGGGCTTTGCGCTAGGAGCGGGAAGCGGTTTGGCACACCGAGTACAGAGAGACAGTTCCAAAACCTACGTGCAATGGCAGAAGGATCCATGCTCAAATTTTTGTCAGTTCACATCACGGAGTTGAGTCACAGAAGAGCAAAGGCCTGCATCCGTGTTGCAAACCCCTCGTTGCCCCAGAGTGCTCTGCCAAGGCTGACCCTAGAACACATCTTGAGCCCACTGGAAAAAAGATAGGTGGTGGGATCTGGGATTTCTTACTTGCACCATGGCAAGAAATGACAAGCAAGGGCAAAGCATTTCATTGCACAGGAGCCCACTGCCGATACCCACAGCCTCTGGGTGAAGAGGAAGGATCCTTCTTCCTCTTAAATGGTCGCACTAAAGACCTATTAAATATTGAGCAGGATTTGCCGGTTGTAAGTGGATCCTTTCCTCCAGCGGCATCAGTGCAGATGCATGTCTGCTGCTGAGAGTTCCAGCAGCTGTATACTGAGCAGCAGTCCCTCAACACACTCCTTCCCTCCCACCTCCGTCAAGCTGAACAAGAGCAGCAAGCGCTCAGAATGCCACAGTCAAGGGCCACCCAAGGGTGTATTACATGTTTCCCATCAACGGGATTCCAATCCACTCATTGCACATCCCAAGCTGCCAGATTTCAAAAGGAAGTGTGGTTCTTAAGCTGGAATCAATACAGGGCTAACTGTGACCAAGAGGATGCCAGGGAACATTACCTGGTGGGGCCCAGCCCACAGGTTGGGCACACAGCATGGGGCTCGTGCTATTTGGGCTGGCAGGGTTCAGTTGTATTATCACAAGAGGGTTTGCATTAAAGATCCAGCAGAAAATTGCATCCATCAGAACCCTCCGGTGCATAAAACCGTAAGGCGTGGGATTATTACTGGCCTCTACAGATAGCTACATGCCTGCCTCTCAAATACCGTACACACTGTGCCACTACAATCCTCTATAAATACGACAATAGAGGATGCCTGGGGGCTCCCAGACACACTAACTTCTGCCATCTTGCTGCAGTGCAGTTTTACTGGCATAGCTTTAAAAGGAGGGTTTGAGGGTACAGCATGCAAAAAGTTAAAAGCAGCCCTCTTTTAGAGAGTGCTCATTCTCCAATGGAAGTTCAGTACAGGACATTAACCATTCTTAGAGTTCTGGCTCAAAACATACTTTGCCATCCAAAGAGGCACTGCTGTTTCATGGTTCGAGCAAAGGATCAGAAATAAGAACACTTGTATCCTGTTGCCAACTCGCTCAAGTTTCCAGTAGTGTCAAAGTCACCCAGCCCGTGCCTCAGTTTCCCCATTTGAAAATTTGGGGTAACATACTTTGTGAATGTATCTTTACAAGGCACTTCTCCTTGAGGTAACCTTGGATGAAAAGACACTAACAGGCTTGTCTGCCATATGCACCAGACAGATGCAAAGTGTAAAGTGTAGAGTACAATATTTTAAAGGCGCTCTAACTGCCCCGGGCAGACGCCACTGCTGTGCTCTCAGAGGCATCTAGTGCACGATTGAAACAGTACTACATCAACGCACTACGAACCTTTTAGAGCATGTCAGTGTGGGATCTGCATAGGGCAACTAGAGTGAAACACTTCTGATCGCTTGATAATTCACACTGCTCCGGGGTGCACTGCTGCACCACATAGACAGGCCCTAAGTGTTATTTTTGATCTAGGAACCTCACTCCTTTGCCAAACGTTTGACTTAATTAATGTGCATTTACCTTTATGATCTACCAAATTCCCCATGTAGTTAGGTTCTTTACACCTAAAACTTTATTCCAGGGTCAGTTATTTATGGGACAAAGGAGGGTTTTTATTCTTGAAGTCATGACATATTGGAGAGCTCTGAAATGCACAGGATAGAGATTCAGCTCATTTAACATGATTATTGTGCAATTAAATACTTGCTTCATAGGAGGTTTCACTCTATGTGGCATACCCCTCCAGATGGCGAGAGAGTGATTTCATAGGTATGTCTCTGCATCAGGCTTTCAATTGTTAGCTCTAGCACATCAGAAAATGCCACTCTTTCTTGAGACTCTTTTGCAGGTTGATTTCAATGAAATTTCATTTGGAACAAATCAAAACAAAGCACTTCAATTTTTCCATTTTTAAACCACAGTTTTGATTTTTTCCCCTCAATTTATTTATTTTTCAAAAGTCAAAATCAGAAGTAATCCTTTTGATTTTATCAATACAAAACATCCCCAATCAACCCAAGGAGAAAATTTGTTTAAAATTTCATTTCATGGGGGGAAAAAAAAATCTAAATTTTAATTCCAATTCAGAAAAAAACCAAATTCTGAAATATCAACATTGCCTACTGAATGGAAACTTAGAGTTGCGACCAAATTTGAGAACCCATTCTGGCTGGTGCTGAACAAACCCAAAGTAAGGGACAATACCTGCCCTGAAGAGCGTAAAGTGTAAGATTGTCATCCAGCCACTGGTTCTGGACTGGTAAAACCCTGTCCCACAGTATCAGAGCCTAAATGCGGACTTTTCTTTAGGCATATGGCATCAGTCATCACTATCAATTAAAGGCTAAACATAGTAATGTTTAAACAAATCCCAACTGTGTGCAATACCCTGCATAACAGAAAGCACTGTCTGGTATATGCTTGAGCAGCCACAGAAATCTGAAATTCATTTGTCTTGTGTTTTAAGGAAGTACAGTAACAAGGCTTCCTGCACATACTGTTAGTATTTTAGCTGAAAACATCTGTTAGACACACTGCACCTGCTGAGTGTAGTTTTAAAATTTTGGAGCACCTCTCCCCCAAATAAATTACAACTAAACACTTTGCAACATTTGGTAAGAGGAAAGGATAAAAAGTTTGTCTAGTAACAGAGTCAAGGTGGGTTGTCCCCCACCAACACACACACACTTTTCCATTTATCATAGCAGCTTCTTAGTTCTAAACTAGATTAAGTTTTTATGATCACAAGATTACAGACACTATGAAGCTTGATATTATTTTACCTCCTGCCAAAAAGCCAAATGGCCCTTGCTTTGATGAATTTTTACACACACAATTCAACCTGCTTTTTCCATTTTTACTGTTCACCCTGGTATCTAGAGCCCCAGGCCTCTTAATGGTTCCACTGCAGTTTTAAAATTTTAAACCAAATGTTCTATGACTGGATTCCAGCTGAGCTACAAATCAGCTCGCTCTAAGACAGACCGGGATGTCTCTCTGCAATTCTGCAGCTCTTTTAAGTAACTAGTATGCTACGGCAGTCTGTAATCTCAGCATGTTCATGTCAAGAACAGACATGGTAGGCGCTAGGTGTCTTGATGGGTTCGTGCAGTCATCTTTCATTTCTGAAAGTAAAGATCTGCAAATATTATGCTCTCTCTCACACCCACACACTCTCTCTCTGCAGGCCAGTTACACTAAAGAAATATACACACCCTTTTTTGAAGAATTCTTCTCACATCCCAACCCGCCCACCCACCCCAACATTTGACAAGTTGTTCAGCAAGTAGAACCATTTTTATCTCCGATTCTGCCCCTTTCTGGATACACAGCCAACTACCACGCAGTGGTCACCGGACTAGTCAGCAGGGACTTATAATAAGGAGAAATCTGTTCTGTAGGGCATTCAACGTGAGGATTTGTAAACAAACAGGGGACATGCCCCAGAGGATGAACTCCAGTATTAAGATCAGATGTTGGTCCATAGCAGTTGGTTACATTCAGCTCTGCTAATGGCCCTCCCTCTCCCCCCCACCCCCACCCTCCAACCCCTACAAGTGCTATTGCAAAGAGCTAACCGGAGAGTGACCACTCTAAAGAAAAACACATTGCTTTTCATTCTTTCTTGGCTGCAATAAGCCAGCAAAACAAAGGATGGGAAAAGCAGAGCTGTTTGCACTGCCAGCAGCTTGGCTGTGGGTGGAAGGGTGGGCGTTTAGCTGTCTTTGTTTATCATGGCACCAGAACACATCCATTACCCAGAGCCTTATAATTTTCAATTACCTATATTATATCATATAATTCTCTCTCCCTCCCCCTTACGGCACACAGAGCAGGTTATAAATAAGTGCCTGGTTTTGCAGGCACACACTAAAATATTGCCATAGGGGTATTAAAACAAAAAAAGAGTGAGGAGATGGTTATCTTAGGGGACATTTTTTCAAAAAATGGATTAAGAAATTAGCAACACTCGTGCCAATTCTTTCCAATGGGAATGTGTGTCTGCCTGAATCCCTTGAGTGATCCTGAAAAAAATCTCCCTTTTAATGCCCAAAACCAAGAAGAATTAAAGTTATATCCTGCAATATTCTGACTCTGGCAATATTTCACACCACAGTTGCTTGGAAAAAACGGAGCACATTGTAGACGTTGCTGAGCCCCCACAGCTCCCACTGAAGTCAGCGGGTGATGCAAATGTTCTGTACTTCTGATTATTGGGCCCTGTCTATGAATGTTTTAATTAAAAAAAAAAAAAAGATGAGAGTAAATTTTAGCGTCAGACATCTTGGTTTCTGCAGAGCTGGGGCATCCCCGCATGTGCCTTGGTGCATTCTTCAACTTCCCAGGCTACGGTGCAAATGCACATCTCACTTAGGTTTTCATCAAGGTTCCTGTTATTGTGGAATCCAAACAGCATTTTGAGATCACAAGATGCTGCTTCAGCCAACGAGGACCTAGGAAAGGCTGCAAGAGCAGAGCAGCCGCCAACACAGGAGAATCCAGAAATCTGGTGCAGCTCCGTCTGCAGAGCTCCTGAGTCAGCAGCATCCTGGCGGTCACCGGAGCTCAGCCATCGCCCTTCCCAGCGAAACCAACACGAGCTGTGGGTGCACAGCACCTCTGAAAACGAGGAGGTGGGACGGGGGAAAGGGGAAGTCACAGACATGGAGCCGCCATGGCATCAGGTTCCGAAAGTTTGGGCCTGGCTTTGGACTGTCTAGACCTTTTCAAGACTAGTCCACGGGGCATCCTGCAACCTCTTGGGAGAAAGGCTATTTCTTTACATGAGAAGTGATTCCGAATTTTTAAGTACATGATGTACATATTTGTACACTAAGTTTTCATCTGATTGTATGGTAAGCGCTCCCCACATCTCTATCAGCCTAGTATATTTCCCTTTCCCTGAAGGCTCCCCTACTATCTCCTCACCGCTTCCCTCCTTCAAATGCTAGTGCTGCAACCACGCATGCATGCTACATTCACACATCGCTGTCCCTTGCCACGCACTCCTCCTTCCCCAGGCACCAGACACGCAAAACCAAACCAGGGGGGTGCACAACTTCCTGAGCCAGGTCAACGAGACACTAGCAGCGAGTGAAGACTAACTGATCAGATCAAAGATGGGCCTGAAAAACCCTTGCATCCAAAAACTCCCCAAGAGTTAAAACATTTGGAAGAGTTAAAACCCACATCCAAGTTTAGCGGCTGAGGCCCATCTGTGTGAGCCAGGGATGTGCAAAGTTAAACCAACTTTAAACAGTTTGAGCCTCAGTACCAGAAGCAACACACCCACCGAAACAACTGGCTTATCTCAGATGCGAGAAGAGTCAACATCCCCCTATATTTCAAGGGACTTATGACTGGGCTTCCCCTTTTGATTTTTATAGCAGCATCACTGCACGCCTACAGTTCAGACCGTGAGAGACCCAGGACTCGTAAAAAGGTTCTTTGAAACATTCCATCAAGTTCAGCAGAAAGTCAGGGCAGTTAAACAAGCCTGGGAGTACAGAAGAGAGAAATAGGAGGTTAATAAATAGCACACTCCACAGGTTTATGGACAGTGAATTATCTCCCTACAAAAAAGAAACCTTAAGTGTATTACTGCAAGTTATTGGAAGTGAATAACTCCCTTTCATGAACCTCACTGCCTCCATGCTGACTCAGAGTGATGGAGCGTTTAATCCATATTTATGTACATCTTATCTCATTACATCTGGTGCCAACAAATTGAAGAGCTATGCAAGAGCTAAGCATTATGGTATTACTGTCATTAAATTAAATGCACATATGTACAGCGCAAAAACACAAATGTACTTGGGCATTATTTTTGTTCCCTTTGCTATTACAGACCGGATTCTTCAAAGGACTGAACAGTACCATTGCCTTCAGTGGGTGTTAAGGGTGCTCAGTACCTCTCAGGAGGAACTCAGTGCATTGCAGGACCTGACCCTAAATTGAAAACAGCAGTGTGCTTCTTCCATCAGAATCCCACACCCACGGCTGCTGCAGTGAAGACACACGCACATGGGCTGAGCTTTTCAAAAGTGACTATTGATTTGGCAGGCCCAACTTGAGACACCTTGCAGAGGTCTCATTGTACAGAAGGTGCTGAGCACCTGCCCTCAGAAAATTAGGCCTTTTTAAAGGCATCTCATCAGACACCCAGAATTGAAACGCCCAAAAGTCGCTTTTGGAAATCTCAGCCAGGATCTTGGCATGTCACTGTCATAATATTATTGCTTAACAGCAGGGTCTAAAAACAGGGGAAAAGCCCTGAAAGCCAGCAGACCCCCTGATCGAAAGCAATTCTTTTGGGTAATTATGACACATGGCAAGAAAAACTATGCAACACCCAAGAAAAATACGCATCTGTTTGCTTAAGTCCTGCGTTCCAGCATCCCACGATGACAGCAACGGGACTTCTCACTTCTGTAGCTCTTTCTGCCTTAGGACCCCAACCAAACCTTTTATCAACCTCAATCCAACTTCAACAACCTGTGAGAGAAGCCACTAAAACTAGCACAGAAGTGACTCGCCCCAGGTCCAACTGCTAATGAACAGCAAAGACAAGACTAGAACTCCCGACTTGCAAGGTTTCACTTTTAACCACCAGACTATGCGGTGTCTTCGCAACCGAGAGTCAGCCTGTAACGGCAGATCCGTCTGTCAGATTCTCCAAGCAAATGCCCACACCCTCCATAAAAGGAGTATTTCAGTCACTGAGGTAGGACTTTTATTTCTTCAGCAATGAAACAACAGGGCAACTATTTTCAGTTCTCTGAAGTCCGGAGCCTGATAAAAGAGGGAGACAGATCTTTGACCCTTCAGGCTGCCCAGACAGATGGAAAGCTGGGCTAACAGGGCAGCTGGGAAACCCCATGCACTATGAGGTGGCATAAAGCCAGAGATCCTGGACTGAGGAAAAATCCTCTTGGGGGCCATTCTAGCCAGTGCAATTAAAGCAGCCCCAAGGCTGCTTTCATTCTTGCCAGGGAACGACCGAGCCCTCAGGGTTATAGCAGTAGAGACGGGGTGGAGCAAGAGCTAGGAAGCCTCCCCACGTGCACTGAGCTCAGACACACCCAAGCATCTGACCCTAAGAGTTAATGACAATGTAAATCTAAGGTGTAATACACAGTGGGGGTCCCTCAGGCTCAGAATAGGAGTCAATAGGAAAATGGACACAGCAGTAAGTCAGCGGATGTAAAATCGGTGGTGTGCCACTGAAATCCGTACTGCTTTAGACCAGCTGAAGATCCGGCTCACAATATCTAAAGGAGCAAAGCATCAGCTTTGGAAACGTAGCCTGTTGGGGGGAAGGAGGGAAGAATTTGAGCGTTCTTTTAGGATTTTTCTTATTGTAAAGAACCCAGATATCCATCTGAAACCTCCTGCACAGATTAAATGGTAATGCCCCTTTATTTACAGGCAGTCTGTGAAGGTCAACAAGTAAATACAGAATAACAACATGCCCCTGCCTTTTTACTTGATAATTACCTTTCAGCAAGTCCAAAAGTTATTAGTAATCATGACCTAACTGGCCTTCTAGTTTGGAGGACAGGAATAGCTATAAGTGATAGCTGAAAACGGAAACACCCCACACTGTTACTCTGTCCTTACCATATAATTAAATGGTCAACCATTACTCTGCATTGTATATAAAAGGCTCTTACATGGCATAAGTGTCCTGTATCTGAAAAGTGTTATTGATCTAAGTAATGAATGGGCTCCACGAAGAATTTTGTGTGTATGAAGTCTGCATTTGGCAAGTGGGGATCTAAATTAAAGACTCCTTTGCTCTCTCCGGAGTTATACAATTTGTGATTCAAAATGGAAAGTCATGTCCCACGTTATTTAACCTCTAGTTTGCTTTCAGCAGAGGCAGAATGATGTCCTAGAGACCAGTCACAGCTAGATAGTGAGTGACATAGAAAAGGAATGGGATGATATGCAGCTGGTATGGTCTCAAAGGGTAAAAAAGCAGCTCCAATTAACAACTTTGCTGAGCCATTTGGTACCATAAACTGCAACAAACAAAATGTGAAAGCAAACCAGCATTCTATACAACAGTTCTTCCCCCAGCCCAGCTTCTGCGTATCTGTAGTCTCAAAACAACAAGAGTCCCCTTGCGGTTCATAAATCATGAACTCATAAAACAAACTCCTTCAATTGCAAGTTCCAGATAATAGTCCCCAAAATAAATTAGGCAATAAATATAATATAATCTTTCCCCATCAGCCGGTGGAAAACTACTCTTCAGATAATCAGGAAAGTGGATGCCTTCACATAGCATATGCCTTGTAGCTCAGGAAAGATAAAGTAATGCATAGCTCTTAAAAGATCTGAGTGACTTCTTAACACCAGTATCGCCCAAAGAATAGAATATACTGCCTTGTGTGTGAAGGCTTCCCTAGACCCGATATCCATCAAAGTAACGTTAGAGTGCTAATGCCATTGAATTCTAGTAAAAGGGATATCAGACAGACACGCTCTTGTCAAAACCATTCAGAAGCTCCCTTCCACCTGGGCTTCATCCAGAATTCACTGCTGCCATTAAACACAGAAAAAGGAAATTCTCCCTTTGCTCTCTCAACTATGTGACACACAGCACAAATAAAACAAAATTATTGTCCGGGGGCTATTGGTTGGAAAAGTCTCTGGATAAATTTTTCAAAAGCATCTAGGGGATTAACTAGCCCAAGCCTGAAATCTGCTCACCATCATGGAAACAAACTGGTCTATATAGATTTGGTTATTGTATCGCAAGTGCACCCAGAGGCCTCAACCGAGATTAGGACCCCACGGCACTAAGTACTGTATGTACACCTATCAAGAGACAGAAGCAATTGCAAATCTAAGGAGACAAAAGGGAAGAGAAACAGAGATGTGAAGTAGCTTGCCCAAGGTGAGCCACCAGGCCAGTGGCAGAATAGGAAGCAGAACCAAAGACTCTTGAGTCTCAGAGCTCTGCCAGATCCACTAGACCCACTGCCTCCAATAACATCATCTCAGTAAATAATTATATATTTTTATGAGCAACCATTACAATATTTTGTTCCCCAAAAAGGAAATCTGTCGTGTGCCTGGGAGATGTCACTCATCAGCTTACTTGGTCTAGGTGAACAGGCAAGAAGAATTTTGAAAGGATGCTCAAACTCCTGTAGAACTGGATCTTTGAGCTGAATTGTAAATTGCTCCCAGCATACATCTGCCTGACATGTGCGTGTTGTGAGCTGTAGCTCACGAAAGCTTATGCTCACATAAATTTGTTAGGCTCTAAGGTGCCACAAGTACTCCTTTTCTTTTTACCCCTGAGTGGGTCATCAGCAGTAGAGACTGAACCAGTATGGGGACCTGTGTGTTCGGTTGTGAGCTGGATGAAACCTTGCTGTGCGTTGAGTTAAAACCTTGTTGAAAATGATGGTGACCGAGTCCTCCATTTAAGACAGCTGTAAGAAACGGTTAAGGGGCACCACCTAAAACACAGCCTAGCAGAGTCTGCGAGAAACTAGCCCCATGGGGACAGAAGGGTCAAGTGGGTATTGTGACCAAGTAGGTGTGTGTCTGTCAGAAAACACATAGAAAGAAACCGAATAGGCAAGATTGCGCGTGCACGGGGGGGGGAGGGGGTGGCAAGAAAACCAAGCAGTAACCTGTGAGCACAGTGTCACCCTGGGGCTTGCAGGGCTGTAAACTAAGAAACAGCTCCTTTTTGTTCTTGCTTCCTTCTGCATTCAGAGACACAGTATGTTCCTTGTCAATAAACAAGACTGCAAGAAATACCTGGCTACGACCAAGTTTTACTCCCAGCTGGAACACCCACAGAGCCCTGAACTTTGACGAGCCACTCGGGTCAGAGAAAGTGCACCAGTTCTAAAGCAGGAGCCTCTACACAGCCTGAGCTTAGCAGAGGTGGCTCTGCAAGTCAAGGATGTAGCAGGCTCATCGATCGATTGCAAGACCCAGCCACCACCAGGGGCAGGGGAGACAGGGTGCCACACAGAGTGGGTGTGGGTTGCACGAGCCATGCAGAATCCAAGCTGGTTGTATGTCCTGCCCAATGCTGGGCCGATCATTTCGAAAATGGTCTGGGCTCCCAGCAGCAGTAAAAGCGCTTTCAAACCCCTTTTTCGACACAGATGAGGAGTTAACTTTTACCTTTCCAAAATCCCGCACGTCGAAGAGGTCAAACGGGTCAAACAGCTCACTGTTCCTTAATCCAAATTTGTCATGACAGACTTTCAAGAACGTTCGAATGTTCTTCAAACAGAGGAACTGCAAAGAGAGGGGAAAAAAGAGACAAGGCTGTAATTCTGTAACAGTAACTTACTGTAGACAATCAAAATTCGCAAGCAACAGGAAGTGAAGAAGAATATGGGAACTGCCTGGTGAGAAGATGCATTCGTTTACTGAGCATGCTAGTACAAACAGGTTCCCCACTGCTCCATTATGGAGCGTGTACTCTCAATAATATACCATCAACAGAGGCCCTGTTGGAAACTAAAACTTGAAGTTTAAGTGTATTCACAAGGCACAGGTTCTAAACAGTTTAAGAGCAGGATGTTTCCTTTTCAAGCTCTAAGTCGAGCAGAACTTACGCTAAAAGTTATATAAAAATCTATTACTGAGTTTGCAACTAATGACAATTTGAATCTATTCCATGGCTCCCCATGCAAGTCTCAGACATACTGAGAGAGAGAGAGAGAGAGAGAGAGAGAGAGATGAGTGTGTGTGTGTGTGTGTGTGTGTATCAGTAGACAGACAGACAGACACACACCCCCCCCATATATTTACAAAAATAAAAAATACAAGTGACATGAAAAAAGAAGCAAGGACAGAAAAATGATTTTTTTTTTGCCCTCTCAGGTCAGAAACCATTGGCAGCCGATCCAAACAGTACTTTACGTTTCCCCTCCTACTTCCTCCGATGTGCTGATGTATCAGCAAATTGACATGCTAGAATACAGATGATAGCTGCCATTCTGGTGATCCAACCTGAAATGAAGTTTGTAGACCAAATCAGAGGCAGGTCACTAAGCAGAGAGCCTTAGGTATGAGTTTTTAAAAAAAAAAAAAAAATCACAGATAAACACAGCAAGTCTCTCACAGTGAAGATTTTTTTCACAGAGTTTTGGTCATCATTAATTTTAGCCCATCTGAATTCTTGTCTCGTTTGTGACCACAATAAAATACTTAAGATTGTTCGGCCACTAGCCATATGGCTCAATTGGCTGAGTAATCCAATGCCTCGTAAAAAAAATGTCATCTTTGACAATAGCAATAATGGACTGTTGCACTGTGACCATGTGTGCGTGACCTTGTAATCTGGGAACACAAAGAGGGCTCTTTCTACACTAAATGTATGGCAACAAGAAAGGAAGGATGAGAGAAGTAAGGTGTTGCTTCAGTTGTTTGGCTCTCAGCCCTGTTATTTATTAGAGCGGACTGAATGACTGTGCAGCAAATAATTAATTTCACCTTTTTTCTGTTGGCAAGTTTTCCATGCAAAATTCTCCAGTGTACTCATTATGCAAAATTCTCCATGGATTACTTGCTCATTGACAAATTGTTCACAAATATTCCTAATTCTCACATTGTTACATAAATCAGCCAATCAAGGAACAGAAATAATGTCATATGACTACTCGGGACAAGTTTCAAATTGCATATTTGGTTGCACCAGCCACACAGTTTGCATTGGGTCAGTAACATTGTAGTCACATTGTACTGTTAACGGTCCCCAATTGGCCAATTTAGCATGGTAGAAATTACTACTTGCAAACTTTACAAATATGCAATTTAAAACCTACCAAACAAAAAGACTGGCAAAGAATCAAACTATAACCTCCTTGGCCAACCCATATCTCCACAAAGAAAACTGCACAAAGTGTGCCTATAAATATTATTGCATTTGGGGTTATATTTAAGGGGTCAGGCATAGGGTTGCCAGGTGTCCGGAATGCCCAGTCAAAAAGGAAGCTTTGGTCAGCACCACTGACCGGGCCGTTAGAAGTCTGGTCAGTGGCAGAGTTGGACAAGGAGGCTCCCTGCTTGCCATGGCTCCATGCGGCTCCTGGAAGCAGCAGCAGCATGTCTCCACTCCGGCTCCTATGCATAGGGGCAGCCAGGGGGCTCCTCGTGCTGCCCCCACCACAAGCGCCAACTATATAGCTCCCATTGGCCAGGAATGGCAGCCAATGAGAGCTGCAGGGGAGGTGCCTGCAAATGGAGCAGTACACAGAGCCACCTGGCTGCGCCTCCGCATAGGAGCCGGATGGGGGGGGATGTGCCGCTGCTTCTGGGAGCTGCTTGAGGTAAGCGTCACCTGGAGCCTGCACCCCTGACTCCCCCCCATGCCCCAACCCCCTGCCCCAGCCCTGATCCCCCTCCAAACCGCACAGTCCCAGCCCAAAGCCCCCTCCTACACCCCAAACACCTCATCCCTGGCCCCACACCAGAACCCACACCCCCAGTCAGAGCTCTCAGCCCCCCACTCTTCAACTCAACCCCCAGCCCAGTGAAAATGAGCAAGTGAGTAAGGGTGGGGAGAGTGAACAGAGGGAGGGGGGATGGAGTGGGTGGGGGCGGGGCCTCAGAAGAGGGGCAGGGCAGGACAGGACAGGGGTGTTTGGTTTTGTGAGAGTAGAAAGATGGCAACCCTAGTCAGGCAGTGGATTAGAAAGACCACTTAATTAATGAGAAACTAATTTAACTAGACAAAACAGGGAGATTGTGTAGTTCCACCCACACAGCTCCAGCAGTAGGCAATAAAACTCAACCAATAAAACACAGGCTAGAGACATTACATCATTAGAATCATTATAAACTCCGAACATTCTCATTAGCTGAATAGACCCGGGGGCAGAATGATCATTTTTGTGATTGAAAAGACAAAATTAACACTCTGATAGACTGAAAGCCTCTACAGAATTGTCTTACAACATATATACTGGTGGGTGGGTGTCCCAATGCATAGGCTTCATAGTACACCTCAGTCTTCCAGGCTTCTGCAGGCGCTTTCAGCCTATGCAAAACTAATTTGCTTATAGAAGGGATTTGTTTTTTTGTTAACATCTCATTCATCTCAAATTTCCACTAAGTATTTACTTTAAATCCTTTTAAGCCTCCAATTTGAAAAGTTAATGACACAGGTTTTAACCATAATTACAGACGACAACAAGCAAGCTTCCTTTCATAATCCTGAATGCAAAAAAATTGCCTTCCCCTTTTGCAGTATTCATAGCATCCGCCTCACCCTGTTGTCCCAATGCACAGGCAGAAATAAGGGTTGGCATCTATGGACAAGAATGACTGTCTCTCGCAGCAGTGGATTAAAAAACTCTCTCCTTGCAGTCAGAAGACTTAAAAACTGAACCCCCAAGATCTGTGCTGTAGAATTTCAGTTCAAATTCTTTGAAGAAGTCAACTTCACAGCATCGGAGTTCAGAAAGATCAAGGCGCAAGCACAGCATCAAAGCAAACTAGAAGTCTTCTCCTGACAGTATATTTTCTGATGAGTGGACATAAGCCATAACAAGATTCTAAGGTTAGTTCTATCCAACCTAGCTAATCTCATCTCACTGGAGATGAGCAAAGAGCAAAAATATTTTTTAAAAACCCCATCAAACAAGAGCTACCTGCTGCTGTCATTGTGCATCTTACTCAAATTTGGAAACTATCATGCCAGTGGCGCCACTACCAGTTGCTAAATTAGTGCTCCAGGTAATATCTGCGGAAAACATCGAACACCACAGCGAATATGCAATCAGACAGTTGCCGTGTTCACATAGATGACAAGAGTCCAGGAAGAATCCAGCCAGCCATTTAAAGAGCCCCTGAAACGGTTGATGGAAAAAGGAAAACTTTCTACCAATACACTTAGACGGCCTTCCGCATGTTAGCATCCAAGCACTATACAGTCAATGAATTCATCTTCACCACAGCATCGTGGGGGGTAGGAAATTAGAATTGTCCCCATTTTACAGAAGGGGAATTGGAGACAGAGCAAGGTTAAAAAATTTGCCCACCTGGAACGTATGCCACAGAGCTGGGAACTTAGCCTAGGTCTTGAGTATCAGTCGAGTGTCTTAACACAAAACCTGCCTTCATCTCTACAACTCCGACTCCTGTATTAAAGAGAGCTAATTAACAACTGCTTCTAACCTTGCTACAGTGCAAACATTACCTCGGTATCCCCATCTATAGAATACTTACACTTATCCACTTCACATGGACACTGAGGCATTTCAAAAAGGTTTCTGAAAGATTGTTAAATCTTTGGTTTAGATGGTGCAACAGAAGTTCCATATGTTAATAATTAGCTACAACCGGCTGAGTACACTGTCACAGGGTGTTTGCAATGGCTAACAGCATGCAAGCAAGCAATTCACATCAAAATCCATGTAAGGGCCCAGTTCAGCAGAGTACTTTAGCCCACGCCTAACTTAACATCACTGGGACTACTCACAAGCTTAGAGCTAAGAGAAAAGGAGTACTTGTGGCTCTTTAGAGATTAACAAATTTATTTGAGCATAAGCTTTCGTGAGCTACAGCTCACGTGACTGGGTACCTTGCTCAACTGGAGCCTTGAGGTCCTTCTACCACCCTCAATCCTAAGGCAGGTGGGAGTTCCACACTCCACGAGGACAGTAACATTTGTTGCATTCTTGCTTTCACTTGCCCTGGAGTCCTGCTGTCCCTATTCGTAATGGATCACACAGGCTCACAAGGAAGTGCACAGACTGTCTGGAGAACAGAGAGGAAATGCTGAGGTTTCTTTCAAGTGTCCCACATGGTGAAATCAACATAAAAGCCTTTTAGCCACGGCAGAGATTTATTTAGGAAGCCTGGCAGCTAACTGTGCTGTTCTGACTCTTGGCTCCCTGAAAGCTCCCAGACCAAGAGCTGGCACCTCCAAAGCTGAACAATCCCACCATTCATTCCTAGTGCGCTGCAGGAGAAGGGCTGTGGGTGCTGAATGCCCTCAGCTCCTTCTGAATGCTCCCCTCTCTTCCATTGCACACACGTCAGACAGAATCGCCTTTAAGAAAGATTATGACAAGGACATGAACTTAAACCCCTTCCCCTCCAAACTCCTCTCAAATCTCATTTGTGCTCATCTCTCCATTGCCTATACCTCTTAATCCACCGCCACCCCTACTGGTGATAATATAGGGGTTGATCCCCTACGCCGGTAACTCTACACCTGTATTATCTAGCTGCGTGAAGCACCACCAACATAGGACTGGAGGGGACCTCCTGGTCATGGAGTCCAGTCCCCTTCTATCCCAGCACCCCCATTGTATGATCCCATTCAGAAATGTATTAAGCTCCATTTTAAAACTAGTATGGTGGTTTGTCCTCACAGCTCCTACTGGATCTACACTCAGGCAAGAGAGGAGGCTCAGCCCTTCATCCCGGATGAACACTTCACCCAACGCAGAGGCTCTGAAGAGCCTACATAAACATCAGTAATGGAGAAGACACTGCCTTTGAAAGCGCTGACCTTGCTGGAACAGCGCTACAGCGGGAGTTAGTGGAGTTGTGAAAGATTTGGGGGCTACATCCTGTCAGTGCTTAGCTAGCCAATGAAGAATTTAAAACCAGGAAGGGCCTGGGGATAAACCTTCAGTAGAGTGCAGGGGAGAGCAAGAAATATGTTTAATAGAATGAAATTAGTCCTTGAAGCCAAGCAGAACAAGAATTAAGATTCTTTGGTCAGCTCTGATTAAGAGTATGATCCTAGGAGGGCTGTAATGGGCCCTCTGTTACACAAACTACATTGAGCGAGTCCCCCAATTACTGGCTTTCTTCAGACATGGAATCGTCATTACAGTCATGACCCCACTGTGCTGTTCTTTGCAATAAAGCAAATGAAGGCTTGTATTTAAACAACTGAGCTGATTTTTATGGAAGTATTCCAGAACACAGCAATGAGAGTCGGCTGTAAACTGCAGCCAGCTACAGTCTGTTCCACTACCATCCAGGACCCTAATTTCCAAAGGGGAAGATGACCTTTCCTCTCTGCAGCCACACCCATATCCCACACACACACACGCTCTGCAGCAAGCTAGCCCTAAATTCCATAGTGAGACTCCCCAATTTCTGGGACTCGGATGTGCGGCGGCAGCTTCTGGCTATATTTTCTTCCTAAATGAAGCTTTTCACTGTATTATTTATTGTTGTACTGGATTTAATCAGTACAGTGGCTCCTTGGGTTATTTGCTTTCATATAAAATCGGATTTATTTTGGGCTGCTGCCAAATTTTCAGCTTGCCACAAAATTCTGTACTGCAAGCATATAACTGCATTGGAAGAACATTGCGGGAAAGTGGAGGAGGGGACAAGTGGGAGTATTTGGGCTGGTGGCAGTCAGGAAGCTGTTGAGGGGTTTGGCACATTGATGCAACTCCTTTTCCAGTCCCCTTTTGTGGATGGAATGAACATGAAGGTAAAGCTGGGGAGAGACGGAGATTAAAACACCGAGTGCCCCAGAAACCAGCAGCCTGGCCCACCCCACCTCCCCAACCCCACCACTTCATTCAGCAGTGAGAGCTTACATTGGCTTTTCAGAGACGTCCAGCCAATCAGCAGAAAAACAGGGGGCTATTTTCAAGTTGGCATTAGGTTTCAGAGTTCGTGATTCGTCAAGATGAACATGGCAGTTCACTGCTCAGAGTGATTTTGCTTCAAGACCCAGGCAGGCAACCCCGCATCAGCTTACATCCTGATCACATTTCAAAGGCTTTCTTCACAACCCTGAGGTTTCAGAACACCATATATTTTTAATTAAAGTTTAAAATCAGGAGCACAGTTCTGCATCCCAATGTAGATTCTGCGACATTGCTGAGTATACTTGGGCTTGGTGCACTTAAGTATAACTTGCTGCTTGATGTTCCTTAATATTGCTAAAATGGGCCACCCATGATCCTACGTGCCCACCCTTCCATGTACATTCTGTGTGAACTCACAGTTCCTTTCCTGTCCTTGCAGTTATAATGTCAGCAAGGTTATCTGCATTCCCCCATTTAGGCCTCTGTCCCACAGCCCTACCTCACACAAGCAATCCCATGGAAATATTTGAATAAGCAGGAACTGAAGAGTTCCCGGACCAGCTCCTTATTGAGTAAACAAGAGAAAAGTAAGTTTTATCATCTAATTAAACCCAAACCAACTACTTTAGGTTCCAGCAGGATTCCAGCCTCATTAGCATTCAGCACCTGAGACAAAGGAAAAGCAAAAAAATCCCAACCACAAGGCTATCGAAGGAAGTGCCTCAAGAAAAACAGTCGTTCCCCTTGTAGTCTGGGTTTAGCCTAATGGATCTCTGTTGCAACCTGACCTTAAGTAAGCTGGCACATAGCCCATACAGCAGAGATATCAGCAGCCGCGTACAAACAGCTGCACTTCCCTGGCAGACTAGCCTACTTCTCAGCCTCAATCAATTACAAATCCTGAGAGACCTTGTTTAAAAAAAAATTTAAAAAAAGAGGAGCCAAACCCTCGAGGTGGCTGCATAGGCTAGTGAAATGCAGAGGGATTATTTGGTCGTTACATGTCTGTGAGGAAGGAAACGTTCGGTCCGGTTTCAGCCAGAAAAGCAGTGAGTCAAGCAAGGAGCTTGCCATGGGTGGTGCATGACTTCTGCATTGGGGAGGTTGTGTGTGCCCGGTCCATGGCCCTGGCCCCGCTCAGCCTCCTCCCCCCGAAGCCCCACCCACGCTACACGCCCAGCCCCGCTTGGCTCTCTCCCTGCTGCTCACGCCTCTTTACCCCCTCCCCTGCCCTCCCACCAGCATGCAGCTCACTGCTCTCACACACACACACACACCCCTATTCACCCCCTCCTGCAAGGCCCCCATGCTGGTGGAGCAGGGAGGGGAATAGGCGGAGCTTCGGAGGAAAGAGGACGAGCAGGAGTGGGACCTGGGGGCGGAATGTGGGCAGGGCCATGGCCATGGCCAGGGCAGACTTCCCCCCCCTCAACATTTGGCAGTGGCACCCTCCAAAGGCAGCTAGCTGGGGAGGCCTCTTACACCTGCCTCCTATGGATCTTACTTATTTATTAATTCTATTCCCGTAGCACCTAGAATTCCCAGCCAAGATCAGGGCTCTCCTGCGCGAGGTGCTATACACATGTAAGAAATAATCCCCGCTCCGAAGATTTTACAGTAATCCATAAAGATGACAGATTTAAAAGTGGGAGAAAGAAAGGGTTACCATCCCCATTGTACAGAAGGGGAAACTGAGGCACAGAGACACTGACCTGCCCAAGGGCACAGAAGGGAGTTGGTGTCAGAGTTAGGAATTGAACCCAGACTGGAGTCCCCATCCGGCACCTTAACCATATGGCCACCCTCCCTCTCATTTGAGTCTGTATTTGCTAAACAGTGGAAGGGGAATGGTTTGGTTGTCTAGCCAGCAGGTCTCAAGTCCTAGACCCTACTCACAGAATCATAGCAAGGCCCACTCAGTCCCTCACCCTTCCATCATAGATAAATGGACTTCTTTGCAGTTGCCAGGGAGGGCGAGGTGGGGGTCTTCCAGCAAAAGCCTTAAAAAGCACCGCCTTGGCTGCTGTGCGTGACCCTGTACATTCCCTAAACAGAGGATTTACCAGAGCGTCCCGAGTCAACTCATAGATTCATAGATATTAAGGTCAGAAGGGACCATTATGATCATCTAGTCCGACCTCCTGCACAACACAGGCCACAGAATCTCAACCACCCACTCCTGCGAAAAACCTCTCACCTATGTCTGAGCTATTGAAGTCCTCAAATCGTGGTTTAAAGACTTCAAGGAGCAGAGAATCCTCCAGCAAGTGACCCGTGCCCCATGCTACAGAGGAAGGCGAAAAACCTCCAGGGCCTCTTCCAATCTGCCCTGGAGGAAAATTCCTTCCCGACCCCAAATATGGTGATCAGCTAAACCCTGAGTATATGGGCAAGATTCACCAGCCAGATACCCAGAAAAGAATTCTCTGGAGTAACTCAGATCCCACCCCATCTAACATCCCATCACAAGCCACTGGGCCTATTTACCACAAATATTTAAAGATCAATTAATTGCCAAAATCATGTTATCCCATCATACCATCTCCTCCATAAACTCTTCCCCTCCCCCAATGGCTGTGGTGCATTGTACATCAGATGGCTGCCATCTCTCTCCTCAGAGATTAAGCAATTTACACAAACCCACACACACACACCCCTATTTTGCATTCTTTGTCATGAAAGGTGATAAATAGAAGCAGGGCTTAAATTCATTTCCTGGAGGCCCCCCAAACATTTGGGGCTCAGGGCTTCAGCCCCCGGAGGGGGGGAGTGCTCCCAAAGGTTTGAAAATATTTTCCAGATCTCCGCTCTGTATGGCTCCAGCTGAATTTAAGCCCTGAATACAAGGGACCAGGTCCTCAGCCAGTATAAATTGGTAAACCTCTCACTCCAGCTGGAGCTATATTGATTTGCACCAATTGAGCACCTGGCCCAAAGTCCTTAGCTAAATTTTGTGCGGTTGGCATGGATGAAGGGTGTCAGAGTACAGAGCTAACAATAAGAGCAAGGAGACTCACATTTCCTCAACAGGTTGAACACTTGAGATTAGCCCACATCCCTTCTCATTTATCCTACCCCATCACCAGTCATCATGAGACTCTCTCTATGACTAGAAATAGTAACACCTGGGCCGGCTGGACAGCTGTGCTTCCCCATGGTAAGACTTTCCCAAGCTCATGGGTAAAGGTCTAGTACATTGCGAGTGCTACCGGAATCAACCAAATTAAAATAGCTTCTCATCGCCCCCAGCATTCTTGTCCTTCCTTTAACACTACAGAGGAGGGACCAATCAATATAAAACACCAAATACCCCTGAGCTTCTCAAAAACCAATATACCTCGAATGTTTGAGAGATTCTTTTGTTCAGGAAAATGAACTCTCCGGGCAGCAATATTTTAGTTTATCGTTAATATTTTCCACGCACCCTGAGGGCCCCAACCTTGGAAGGCAGAACAGGACACTCACCCCGGCAGCTGTGTAAAAAATGAATGACTTCCAGCATCAGCATCATTGTATCCGGAGTCATTGCATTTAGACGACGGTATCATAAGTTTTAGCTTTTGATGTGGAGGCTAGTGGGCAGTCTGAAAGCTCTCAAAGAGAAATTTAATAAAGCAGTAAAGAAGCTAGGAGGAAAGAATGGGGCAGACAGTATGATGGATGGGATGGGATGGGATGGGATTCATAAGGTGGTAGCTTTGGCTCCCAAGCAAGGTAGGACTTTTCTAGAGCAGGGAATTCATGAGGCTGGCGTTAACTCTTCAGGGAGGAAGTACATTGGAGGGGATGTGTTACACACAATAGAACTGGAGGGCTGGGCATCAAGCCATGTTGCCGACTGGACTCGGTCCAAGCTGTGGGCTTTAAATGGATGCTGCAGCATGCAAGGAATGTTGCAGCTTTAACGCTGAAGATAACGCGGTGACAAATGACGAAAGGAACTTTCTTTAGCACTTCCTGACCGTGATGTAAGATTTCCCCTTATCTTGCGGCGAGCACAGCTCAGAAACACCGAGCCAAAGGAAACCTCTAGCAGGAGGCCATGTGCATCTGTTCAATCACTGCTTTTATGTCAGTGAAACAAAGACCAGATTTTGGGGGGGGGGGGGCGGCGCGGAGGGAAGAGTCGCCACCATAGAGCTCAATAGATGAAATGTACAAATTCACAAAGATTAATGGGACAGCAGGTATCATCATACAGCACAAGCTTAAGCCTTTCATGAGACTCAATGGGCCTCAACTGCCAGTTACATTAAGACCCCTTTATGCCACTCTGGCGTCGTAGAGGGGCCCTAGGAGAGGGCAGGAAGGAGGACATGAACCCCAGAGAACACACCCTGTGCAGGGGTTTCTCCTTGGCTGGGGCAGGGTTGGCAGAAGAGCTCTGCACTGGCTTTGCTACCAGCCCCAGGTATAGAGGGTGTGTTGGAAGCATGTCAGGGTCAGCCAGAGGGGGCATGGCTGGAACACACTGCCCTGCATGGCCCATAAGGGGCCATGGGGAACGGAGTTTAAAGTTAGATTCCCCTCCATGCAGCTAACTGCCGAACGAAGGCGTTACTCAGCAAATTCCAGAAGCAGAAGAAATCTGAAAGACAATCAGAGCTGACAGGACACGACCAATCGCGTCAAACCCTCCATAGCTTCATTCGTTCTCAATTTGCCCCACTGTCTCTCTCATACAAAGCAGCAGCCTCGGAGATGATATATAGTGCCCCAGTCTCCAGCATTTTCTCATTTAAAGCCCATTTAGGTTTAGATTCAAGCTGCAGCTCATCAATTATTTTGGACAGACAGATTACATTTCTGGTTGTTACGACTTCAGATTTATCTGTTGAGAAGTGGGGACCAGAATTATTCTTGAACAATTTAGTGCGAAGCAGGCTATAATTTTTCCCCATTTGAAAGACATTCCCTTTGTAAAACGCTCATGGGCTAGGAATATGCCACTTAGCAAAGCTGATTAATGAAGCTGAAACGCTACGCATGGACCTCACAGAAGCTTTCCCTCTCCCCGCAACTTACGAGGTTTTAGAAATAGAGGGATGAAGAGTATGCAACGGTGGAGTTCAATCATTTCCTTTAGGAAATGCAGAGAGTTTGTCGATATGGGGAGTCTAAGAAAAGTTAAGCTGAAATAACCAAAAGTATGACGTGAAACACGAAAGTTTAAACGTAAGCTACAGCAAACTAAGGCCACTTCCTTCTGACAGAGAGCACCCACATGAGGGTTTAATGTGCTTTAACTTATGCACCTAAAATTCACATCTTCGGTGAATTGGGCTTCACTTTCCTAAGCATTCCCACACAAACAAGCGCTGAAGGTTGCTTAAAAGGCCAATAACCTGCATTTAAAGCTTGCAACAGAACTTCCTATTCCACAGCAAAATTATTTTACCCTCACAACACTCATTCGGGCTGAAACTCTGCACAGGAGAGAGCCTGGAAAGCAAAGTGTTTAAAGGATGCATTTAAAAAAATAAATCAAAGTATTCAAAAGTTTTTATTATTTGAAAAGAGAAAGTAAGCTAGTGGCTGAAGCACAGGGGTAGGAGTCAAAACATCTTGCTATATGTATGACTCTGAGCTATATGTATGATTCTGCTGCAGACCCATTGTGCAAGCTCGGGCAAGTCAAGCAAGGTTTCGCTGCCTCAGTTTCCCCTCCATCTATAAAATGGGGGTAATAGAAGTTACAGCAGGGTTAGGAGTTATTCATGCTTTTGTAGCTCTTCAATCATCCAAAGTATAGGTGGTTGCTAGGTATTTATTTCAGCTGAGGGTCTCAAAGTGCTGAGCAAAAGGACAGGTTTCTGGTTAAGACACTGGATTGAGACTCAGGAGATTTGGGTGAGTTCAGTTCTTCACATTTCCATAGACTCCCTCTTGGACTCAGTTCCCTGTGCCTCAGTTTCTCTTCTGTCAAAAGGAGATAATCCTACCTTTCTCCCACCCTTTGTTGTGTCTCCTAGATTGCAAGCTCTCCAGGGTAAGGACTGTTTCTTGCTCCAGGTATGAGCAGGCACAAAGGGATCCCAAATCTCAACTGTGGCCTTGTGTTACTACGGTCATCTCATACCAAGTTAATGAACAGAATAGAAGGCACTGTCTCAGTTCCAAAATTGTTACAAGTGGGCAGGGGATTGAGTGGTGGGTGCCAGTTTCTTTTTAGTGACAGGTGAATAAAAAAAATACAGGTTTCAGAGTAACAGCCGTGTTAGTCTGTATTCGCAAAAAGAAAAGGAGTACTTGTGGCACCTTAGAGACTAACCAATTTATTTGAGCATGAGCTTTCGTGAGCTACAGCTCACTTCATCGGATGCATACCGTGGAAACTGCAGCAGACTTTATATATACACAGAGAATATGAAACAATACCTCCTCCCACCCCACTGTCCTGCTGGTAATAGCTTATCTAAAGTGAACATCAGGTTGGGCCATTTCCAGCACAAATCCAGGTTTTCTCACCCTCCACCCCCCCACACAAATTCACTCTCCTGCTGGTGATAGCCCATCCAAAGTGACAACTCTTTACACAATGTGCATGATAATCAAGTTGGGCTATTTCCTGCACAAATCCAGGTTTCATATTTTGAAATGGAAACAGAACAGCTCCCTGTTTGTCCAGGGTTTTCATTGTATTTGTTGGGTTTTTTTTAAAAATAGGAAAAGTCACACACAAATGAGCAAAACAGACACAATTATAAGAAAAATCCTCATCAGCTCAGAGAGTTTGTCTCTTGCATACTCTCTCAAAGAGAAAAGGTCTTTCATAGAAGGATAACAGTCCGTGCGCTGTGATGAACAGAGGCAGCTGCTGCGAATATTAAATATGCTGAAGTCCAAACCTTCCGCCTTGAAGAAACCTTTTTCTCTGTTCCTCCCCTGTTCCTTCTTTTCCCCACCTGAGTGACTGGCTCTTGCAAGTCTGTTCTTGCCTAATCACAAGCAATTAACTAGAGTTCCTGAACTTCTCACAAAAAGAGACCGACCGGAGAAGCAGAAGTTCAAGGAAGTTGGCTCACAGGCAGCAGACTGGAGAGGAAGGAGGTGACAGACAAGGAAAAGCAGAAAAGAAACACCTGAAGAGATGCACAACCAGCTGAAAAGGAGACCGGACACTTCGGGTTTGTCTACACTGCGGCCAGGAGCTGTGCACGTGGGCAGACACGCACTCGCTCAGCTCAGAAATAGCAGCATGGGCCACCCACCTGAGCTCGACTGGAGGGAGGCAGGCAGGCGTGGATGCGGGCAGCTAGCCCAAGCCGCCCACTCGGCTACTTTTAACACACTAGCGTGCGCGGTGCTAACACGAGTTTACCTGTGCGGGGAATCACAACTCCCAGCTGCAGGGCAGACGTACCCTTTGGTTTAAATCAACGTGTTTCTACTCCCGTGCTTTAGAGATGTACAGCTTTACAGGGCCCGATTCTCATGCTGCTGTAGCTCCTTTGTGCTGCTCTGGCAGCATAAGGAGGCTTTCACCAGACCCCTGAGAATCCCCTTTATTGAAGGGCCCCACAGAGGTGGTATCAGAACTCTCTTGTATGCCCCGCTCCCCAGTCTCAATTAGGGGCCACAGAGTGGGAAGGAGGGGATGTAGCTGGGTGACCACCACGCCGCTAAAACCATTCTCTGCTTCCATGGCCCATTGGGGGCAGAATGTAAACAGACCAGCCTCAGATGCACTAACTCGGCGTGGGGATGAAGGGGGTGCAGCTGGGTGACCCCCAGAACATGGGCAGGGCAGGAACAGAGGTAGCTGAGCATCACGATCACAGTATGTAACTGTCTCCCGCCAACAAGTAACAGAAGGGCCAAGTACAAGCACAGAGCGGAGGCAGCTGTAGACGCTTGCTCCACTTTATCTTTGGAAAGTTCAGCAGAGCCCTGCACTTCCCTTGTGGACCAAGGCACGGTCGGGTCTTGTTGATTTTGCTCCGTTACATAAAAACGGGTCGTAAAAACGGTTGGGGGGGAGGGGAGGGAGAAAAAAAATTTTAAAAAGAAGCACAAGCACCGGACAGACAGATTGGAAATACTGGTGGCAGAACCATGTGGGAGTCCGATCTGTCAAAAATAAGAGACAGGGTAGAAAACTAGGGCAGAATTGAGGACGCTAGCAGCGCAGCAGGTACTGGGGTGGACTGGGGAAAAGGGCTGGAAGGAATTCTTGGCCGACGGTCCCTCAGAAACTCTCAGGCTTGAGAACATCTGTGACTTCCCCTGAAAAAGCAAGCAGGTCGATCCAACTCCAATAACCTGCCATCCACTGGACACAAGGCCTGGGCTGTCTCAAGCAGCAAGGCACAAAGGGGTCATTAAAGCACGTGCAGCGGGAGTCACACTCTGGAGACAGGGCCACTCTCAGGTGACATGGGTAGGCGCCTTCGGAACCTTGCCAGCTACCTTTTTACAATGGGTGGATCCTATTCTCTGCTATCGTTTAAATCTCCTTGAGAAAACAGCTTGCTAAATCCAGACAGTTTTTGTAGTGTTTGTCCTCTCCATTATGCTGAATAATGCATACCTAATTCTGGGCAATCTTGTGTCTGTGGGTCATTCAATGAAGTTGAGATACTCATTTGAGTGTAAGCATCCAACAGTAGAAGATCAAATGAGGCCAACTGCAATGCTTAACCTCCTTTGCAATGGGCTCTGAGGTGTATGGATGAAAAAGGCTACATAAGGATTAGGTATTCATTATTATAGGGGCACTTGCATTGTATTGCCCTGCAGAACGGATATGAAATATTTGCAGTGTCTGAGATTCTCTGGTTAACCCGAGACACAGGAACAACCCAGAACCTTCACAACAGCCACCCAGACTTTGGTGGTTCCAATAAAATGGATCATGGATCCAAACCACTTGTGGTTTTAGGTTTGCAAATCCAAAAACCCAGCACTGAGGTTTCAGAAATCCCAAACCCAGCCTCCACACCATGTCTAGTCTCACCCCAGGTTGCTGACTTTGTGCCAGTGAGTTATATTTTAGAACATTTCTTATTTAAAGACATCTGCCCTACCCCTTCCCACGAGCAATCAGAACTTCTTCCAGAGTCCAGTGATCCTACACCTTTAGGAGTCCCCAGGTGTCCACCAACCCTCCCTCTAACTGAGCAGTGCTGGAGTAGCCACCCTTGTTCCTTGCATGACACAGGGGAGATAGAGAAGGATGCCCCTTCACCTTCCTAGACTATGAGCACACACACGGTTTGCTCAGCACTCAAACTCTCAGGAGCAGGATTAGGAAGGAAAAAGACACACACAGACACACAAAGTGCTAAGGGTTGCAAAGTGGCAGTGCAAGACTTAAGTATGGGAAATCATCTCCTGTGCTGCAAAAATACTTTGCCTTTATTGTTTGCTCTTTACTCTCCAGTGGGCTTCTCCTAAGCAAGCTTCTCAAGGCAAAGGAGACGTGAGACAGGCCCTGTTCTCAGTTAGGAGCTCCAGTGGGTTGCATCTTTGCTGGATCTGCCTCCATCAGTGCAAACATACTCCTGTTTACTGGATATACGAAGACAAGGCACCCCCCCTCCCCTTTCCTTCCTCATTCTTTAAATTCAGACAAATAGGGCTCTAGGGTTTTCCTAAATTAATATCTGCCCATCTAAACTCAGCTAACATCTGGGAAGTAATGGGTACTGGACCACACCACGAATAGAAGGAGAATGCCTCTGAAGGTCTTTTCCTAGCCCAATGTTTCACCCTACTGGCTACTAAAGAGGAACACTACACCCTAACCAGATTGGCAGAGCTACCCTGAGACAAGTCACTTCCATTATCCACACCTCTTTGATGAGAGCATGTCACAATAGTATGGCTTACTGGGTTGTCCACATTCCCCATCGGGTGTCCAGTTAGCGCTCTCACTCACAGAGCATGTCAGTATCAAAAACAGTAGAGGCTGGGTTCCTCACCCGGTTTGCATCTGGCCCCAAAGCAGAGCACCATACAGGTGCGAAAGCTGGAGAAAGACTAGGGCTGAGAGGGGGTTTGCTGTTTGAGCTCCAGTGAAGAATGAAAAAATGAAGCATAAGGCAATGTCAAAGCAACTCTGATTTCTTTTACATGAAATCTGTACTTGCTACTGCTTCGAAGACAATCCATTCGAGTTTTAAAAACGCCTCTTTGTTGACAAACAAGGCATATTATCCCTAAGGGTACACTCATGTATAACCCAAAGCTGATCTCTTTGGCAAGAGCAAAGCCCTTTTATTTTGCTCCCAGTGAGAGTTTTTTAATCCAACTACTTTTAGTGCCAGTATTGAATCTGGGGAGCTAGGCAACGCATGCATACAAACATACTTTGGGTGTATCTGTGTCTGCAAGACAGCCAAACCAGATGCCAGGTTTTATCTGCATATTTACCGTAAAGATCAATTTCTGTAATTCTGCTGAGATGAGAGACAGGACATCCCCAGACAAGGAACGAGAACTTTCTGTAGTGCTGGTTCACGTCATACAGATTCTGGGCTGAGTCACTTTGACGATCTAAAATTCTCTCTCATCCCCCCCACAAATAAACTAAAAGTAGAATGGACCGCTTCCATGGCACCAGCTTCATGTACATTGCAATTCACTATCAGCCTTCTCTAACCAATTGCTTCGGTGATTAATTATTTGTATTACAGTAGCGCCTAAAAGCCCCAAGTGCAATTAGCGCTCCAGAGTATTAGGAGCAATACAAACTCATAGTAAGAGATGGCCCCTAAATAGACAGGCAAAGGGTGGAAAAGGAAACAGATGCAGAGATGAAGGCGCTTGCCCAAGGTCAGGTAGCAGGTCAGTGGCAGAGCTGGGAAGAGAACCAAGGCCTCCCAGTTCAGTACCCAATCCACTAGAGCACCCTGCCTCTCTCTTGTCCTGGGGATGTGTATATGTAGATACGCACAATGTAACAGGGCCTGATCCTTGAAACTGCTGAGTGATCTCCATGCCAGAGCATCTTGAATGGGAAGTAAGAGCCCATCAGCACCCCCACAGGATCAGGCAGAGTGTGAGTAACAGCAAGGGAAACATTTGGCCTGAGCATGTCTAGCCTAGGTCCCAAAACAGCCAGCGGCCACCATTAAAAGCTCATGATTTGACACACTTATTTGCTTATAAATGTACTTGTCATTAAGTATATTTATGCTACCATTGCCACCATGTGTAAAGCACTCCACAGTTTTTGGGCTATTACACTTTCCTAATCTAAGTGCAGGAAGATGTTGGGGTTACTGAATGCACCACGGTGAAGACTGCGTTTTTAAACGTTGCCCCGCTGTATGTTATTGGCAGTGATGAGCAAGAGCCTTAGAAGGTTTGGAGGTTCCTTTCAGAGAAGCATTAAGATGTTTGGCTGCTGATCCAAACCACTTGAGTCTGCAAAATAAGACTGGAAATCATTGGAGATTTCTTGTATTTCCTACTTCTGGTCACACCAGAAATATAAAAAGGGCAGCTTCTCCCCCAATATTTCAGAGCTGCAGCTTCCTGTCCCAGCTAAAAAACTCAGAAATGCACAAGTAAGGGAGGGTGCGGGTGGGAGAAGAGGAATGACACATCACATTGATTAGATGACTCCAGGCTGCGTGTTCCAGACCGTAAGGTTTGGAAGCTAATCAGAGCCTAGCTTTTGGTCCAGCCCATTATTAGAAAGAAAGACCAGAAGTGGAATTCAGATCCGTGTTCGTTACTATGATTATGTGCACATCAGAAACACACAGGCAACTTTCCAGCTCTCTTGTTCCTGCTCCACCCCCAAATAATTTAGGTTTGCTGCGATTGCAGTTTGATGCAGAGCGAGAATTGCATTGGTTCTGCAGTATTTAATTTACCCTGTGGGAAACTGCTACAGAATTAAGTAGGGAAGAAACCAACCAAGGGTTCTACAGAAGTTATTCTGAAAAGCTATTGGGCTGGATTCTCTGCTGTGGTGCAAAGTGAAGGTAGTCAGAGATGGCCCTTGTGGGGAGGGGGGAAAAAGGATGAGAGAGAGCGCATTTCCATGAGCACAGAAAATTTCCACTGGTGAAAAAACCTTTACACCATTAGCTGAGGACCGCCTAGGTGCAGCCCACTGGTGGACACTTCCTCTAGTTCTGCTCCTCTGATCGCTACCTGTGGCTCAGGAAGCCACACCTGGCTCCTTGTAAACCCCTCCATCGAGCCTCAGCATTTTTACTGTGGTCACACCCAGGAGTCCTAGTCACAGATCAGGACCCTATTGTACTAGGCATTATTCAAAAAAACACCAAACAAAAAGATGGCCCCTACCCCAGAGAGCTCTCAACCTAAGCAAGCTCTCCGCAGCATTCAGGCAGGGGAGAGGATCTGCCCCATAGAATTTTTCAGTGAGTGAGCTCATTCCCCAGGTTTTTTAAAACCCGGTCACACAATTTAATAGAGGGTGGAGACTCCTGCTACCAAATGCTACTGGTTATTTGAAAAATTACATAGTACCTACACTGGGGTGGAGAAAAAAAAAGGGGGGGTGTAGAAGAGTCACAAAAAAAGTTTCCCTTTTTCATCTGAATTTCATTTAGTCCATTTTTTTTCTAACCAACTCTAATAGTAAGGTTATGAGTCTATCGGGGCCCAACCCAAAGCCTGTTGAACTCAGTGGGAAGACTCTTACTGACCTTCAGTGGGCTTTGTCTCAGGCACTTAAATCCTATTTGCCTTTTCCATCTGGGACACAGAGTTCTACTGAAGGCATCCTTGCCTATTAGGAAAGAATAGCCCATTTATAAACACAGAGTAAGTGGTTTTCCTGACTAACATAAAATGGGGGCACTTGTATGTGCATTGTGTAATCTTCATTTCAAGATCTCAGTTACTTTTTCAAAGTAACAAATACAAGGAAATTAACTAACTAAACATTAACTGTAAGTAGCACAAAGCTTGTGACACTAAGAGGAGACAGGAAATTTGAAAGCTCATGTATCATCCTTAATATATGCGTGAGACAAGAAGGCAAAACGAACTTTGATCTCCTGGATTTTTTTGGGGGGAGGGGGGCTGAATATAAATTTATGTCATAGCTGTATTGTCATTTCAATGCAGCTTTTCTTCCCCCACTAGGAAAGGAAGAGTAATTTATTATTGCAGAACACCATGTATTATTTCAAATCACTCAAACATTGTAATGAAAGCCAGGTGAAAACCAGAAGGAGAAAACCTGTCACTCCTCAGTCATGACATCATAGCTGTAAAGGAAATCCTAGTTGTTGGAAAGGACTCGACGTTCTGAATTCAAACAGATGTAGACCTGCCCTAATCAATACCATGTGTGGGTTTGAACGTCTCTTCTCTGACCTTACCAGGGTGTAATGAGCATGTGGAGTTTAGGGACCGTTTGTAACAGCCGTTCAGTTACGTGACATAACTGGAAAGTAATACGTGGCTTTGTAGCTATTTTATCTCCCAGCTTATATCCCCTAGTTGCCAACACTTAATGCAAGTACTTCATGAACTGTGGTTCCAGTCGTTCTGGCTAAGCCATAATATGCAATTTTTCTAAGTTCATGGAAGATTTGGTATCAACCTGCCCTGATCCCATCCTAAAACTGGAGGCAGTTCAGATTCAGATGTGGAACTGGGGTTCTGCAGCCATCCTCCCTGCCCTCTTTCTCAAGAGGCAGCATTGCCAAATGGGTAGAGCACAGAACGAAGCGTCATGAGACTTGGGTTCTATTCCTGGCTCTGCCTTTAATTTATTGTGTGACCCTTAAGTCACTTCACCTGTCTGTGCCACTCCATGCTCAAAGTGAGAGTACAAAAGGCACATTATTATTGAAATACGGAGATCGGTGCATAAGAGCCACCGTGTAGGTGTCAAGCACTATTCCTCTGCCCTGAATGGGAACACCCAAACTCTTCCTGTTCCGGAACACTCCCGAGTTATGCACCTGGACTGCATACAGCTTGCTACAGAAGTTGGTATGGGATTAGCGACGAACAAGGCAAAGCTCTCCAGGAACCTTTCCCTGCACATGGCACAAGTTATCTGGGATGCTCCCAAAGTGAGTCAACAGCTGCCTTTCCTGGTGCAGAGGAGAAATTATTAAAACCAGACAAGTCCCCTCTCTGACCAGTTCAACCATCCAACTGCATGTTCTATTTCTCAGGGAACCAAAACAGTATTAGGATTTCAGTGGCTATTCATTTTTCTCTACCAAATTCATGTCAAAAATAATTTTCCCACTGTCCAGAGCTGCAAATTAGGACAGTTTTTCCTCTGAATTTGATTCAGTCCATCACAGGACATGGAGTATTTTATTATTGTTCTAACGATGAGGCAACAGCTGTTTCTCCTCTTTTATTTAGCACTGGTCCAGAGGAAATATATTTTTTCTGCTGTTCTAATTTCAGTGCCTATCCAAACTGTGGGGCCAGATTGAGATCTGGGATACTAACGTGCAACTGCCAGGGAAATTAACTAGCACTGCATGCATGTTTCAGAGAGCAGAATTTGCCCTTTAGCATGTGGGGTAAGTCCTGTGAGAGGCCTGTTTTATTTTGCTTTCTTTTTGCACCTTGTGAATTATCCCTGATTCACACTTGGGGGAGAAAAGTATGCTACAAAACCCCATCATCTTCCACTTCCAGTTATTTTTGTAAAGTGGAATTTAATGAGACACACTGGCCAATGCTAACGTTGTACTGCAAAGTTGCCTGCAGTTTAAAAAGGGATTGTGCCAAAATGAACTAAAGACCTCTTCATGTGGTAGGATAGCGACTTCTTATTAAGGTTTCAAACATATAGTTATATCAGATTTTGGTTATACAGCAGCCATTCAAAGCTGTTAAGTAAAGTTGGAAAAAACCTGATAGGACACTACTCTGCAAACTCAAACTTTCTGAATTAGATCCAAACAAACTTGGAAAACTCAGAACCAGAACAAACTAGCCCAGGTTTGCTCAAAACCAAACCCAGGCTCAAGGACCTGAAGTGAGGTTCAAGGCCAAGATTATTATTATTTAATTAAAAGGCTGAAAGTTTCAGCTTTTAAGTCCATATTTAGGCACTTACCTGATTTTCAGACGTGGCGAACAGTCAACCAGTCCCCATTGATTTAATTATTCACTTACTCTCCCCTCTCCAAACTATCCTGGCAAGTCTGAAGAGCATGCATGGATGATGTATTAAACCTTGAATCACTGAGCCTTGCAGCAAGCATCCCTAGTTAAGGCCACATTCCATGTCTGACCCTTGCACTTGTGGAGCTATGGGACTCTTGTCTCCTTGCATCTTCTAAAATGTGGCCTCCCCACCCCCAGAGTTGAGGGTGTCACTTTCATCTGTGCCCCAGAACTATCTGGTACTGGCTAGAACACTGCTGGTCACCTTGTATATAATTTCCGTTAGACAGTCTCCTCTTTCACTCAATTTGTTTTAAATCTCTCTCTGATAAATGTGAATATTCACCAGTAGCAGGAACATTTTTGCCACTGAAGAGGTAGTAGCTTAAGTGCTATGTTGTAATATATTCTAATAGGATACAAATGCACTTTTATAGGACTTGGACAGTTTAGGTAAAAATGAATCTCCTGGCTAGGGTGACCAGATGTCCAGAACAACGCTTCCTCAGCTCTCGTCCCCTAAAGCCCCTACTCTACTTGCGCTATATTGATGACATCTTCATCATCTGGACCCATGGAAAAGAAGCCCTTGAGGAATTCCACCATGATTTCAACAATTTCCATCCCACCACCAACCTCAGCCTGGTCCAGTCCACACAAGAGATCCACTTCCTGGACACTACAGTGCTAATAAACAATGGTCACATAAACACCACCCTATACCGGAAACCTACTGACCGCTATTCCTACCTGCATGCCTCCAGCTTTCACCCTGACCACACCACACGATCCATCGTCTACAGCCAAGCTCTGCGATACAACCGCATTTGCTCCAACCCCTCAGACAGAGACAAACACCTACAAGATCTCTGTCAAGCTTTCTTACAACTACAATACCCACCTGCGGAAGTAAAGAAACAGATTGATAGAGCCAGAAGAGTTCCCTGAAGTTACCTACTACAGGACAGGCCTAACAAAGAAAATAACCGAACGCCACTAGCCATCACCTTCAGCCCCCAACTAAAACCCCTCCAACACATTATTAAGGATCTACAACCTATCCTGAAGGATGACCCAACACTCTCACAAATCTTGGGAGACAGGCCAGTCCTTGCCTACAGACAGCCCCGCAACCTGAAGCAAATACTCACCAACAACCACATATCACACAACAGAACCACTAACCCAGGAACTTATCCTTGCAACAAAGCCCGTTGCCAATTGTGCCCACATATCTATTCAGGGGACACCATCACAGGGCCTAATAACATCAGCCACACTATCAGAGGCTCGTTCACCTGCACATCCACCAATGTGATATATGCCATCATGTGCCAGCAATGCCCCTCTGCCATGTACACTGGTCAAACTGGACAGTCTCTACGTAAAAGAATAAATGGACACAAATCAGATGTCAAGAATTATAACATTCATAAACCAGTCAGAGAACACTTCAATCTCTCTGGTCACGGAATCACAGACATGAAGGTCGCTATCTTACAACAAAAAAAACTTCAAATCCAGACTCCAGCGAGAAACTGTTGAATTGGAATTCATTTGCAAATTGGATACTATTAATTTAGGCTTAAATAGAGACTGGGAGTGGCTAAGTCATTATGCAAGGTAGCCTATTTCCCCTTGTTTTTTCCTACCTCCCCCCCCCCAGATGTTCTGGTTTAACTTGGATTTAAACTTGGAGAGTGGTCAGTTTGGATGAGCTATTACCAGCAGGAGAGTGAGTTTGTGTGTGTATGGGGGTGGGGGGGTGTGTGTGTGAGAAAACCTGGATTTGTGCTGGAAATGGCCCACCTTGATTATCATGCACATTGTAGGGAGAGTGGTCACTTTGGATGAGCTATTACCAGCAGGATAGTGAGTTTGTGTGTGTGGTTTTTGGGAGGGGGGTGAGAGAACCTGGATTTGTGCAGGAAATGGCCCAACTTGATTATCATGCACATTGTGTAAAGAGTTGTCACTTTGGATGGGCTATCACCAGCAGGAGAGTGAATTTGTGGGGGGGGGGGGGTGGAGGGTGAGAAAACCTGGATTTGTACTGGAAATGGCCCAACCTGATGATCACTTTAGATAAGCTATTACCAGCAGGACAGTGGGGTGGGAGGAGGTATTGTTTCATATTCTCTGTGTGTATATAAAGTCTGCTGCAGTTTCCACGGTATGCATCCGATGAAGTGAGCTGTAGCTCACGAAAGCTCATGCTCAAATAAATTGGTTAGTCTCTAAGGTGCCACAAGTACTCCTTTTCTTTTTGTGAATACAGACTAACACGGCTGTTACTCTGAGTCCTGATTTTGGGGTTCCGATTACCCCCCCCCCACCCTCGTCCTGATTTTTCCACACTCACTGTCTGGTCACCCTACTCCTGGCTCCTCTGCTCATGAAGCAACATAAAAGGACAGCTCCTCAGGTGGTGTGGATCAGTATTGCTCCAGGACCCTATTGATTCCTTGAAATAAGGTTCTGGATCTTTATAGATGGTATTTTGGAATTTAATAAGGTGAATAGAAATCTGTAATCTAATATCCACCTTCTAGAGCACTTTCAAGCCTAGAATATCTAACATATTACCAGGATAAAGTGGGCATGCTGCAAAGCTGCCATCTCTAAAACGAGAGAGGAAGATTTCGGAGATCTTCACTTTCCTTAAAGTAGGGACTATGGAGAGCCAGTCATCTCTTTAGCAACTTTAGAATGAAGTTTAATTGCATCTGCTCTACTATCATTATGGGGGGGGAAGGGGAATAACTTTTCACATCCACATATTTTAAACCCAGAACGCAAGTGTATTTTCATCTTGTATTTCACAACTGCTTTATGTCAAAAATTTGTTTTCCAACAGTACCTCTTATCTCCGCCAGATTAACTAGGACTAACGTCCAGCACCCCAGGGTCTCACTTTCCCTTAAGGTCTCAGTCTCTCTTCATGCAAGAGAAGCTCTGAGTTTTAGATGCCTGGAGAGGCTTTCAAACAAATGTCCACCCGCCCTCTGAATTAGTTACAAATCTGTGATCAATATTCAAAACGGACATCTTTCAAAAAGTGTTTATTGGACTATTTCACACAATTAGGCCAAGATTTCTAAACACAGTAGAAACTTTAACTGCTGCTTGCTAAAGCCTTACTAGTAAATCATATGCTGTATACAGTCACCTACTGAGCATAATTCTGCTCTGACACCATCCACTTCAGTGACGTTGTTCCTGATTTATGGGAGAAACCCGAGCTCACACTTCCCCCAAACTCGCATGAGCTCACGTGGGCACACACAGTACACGATGAGAAAGTGACAAAGGTCAATTTGTCCTCAAGAGCCGACAATCTTGCCCTGCCTCCACTTCCAGTATCGTACCTATTTAAACCCTGGTCTACAGACAGATTCTGTATTGGTACAGCTATGGTTTCGTCGAGGTATAACTAAGTCAGTTAGCATGTGACTTTTTGTTTTAAAAAGAAATACAACCCTTAGTGTTAATGCAGCAAGTTACAACCCTTAGTGTTAATGCAGTTATTGTAGCTTATTCCCCTTCCTGCACTGGAAGTGCTAGACTGATATAAACAGCTGTGTATCAATAGAACCATGTTTCCAGTAGGGGGTTGTACAGGTCTAGTTAAAGCAGCACAACCGGTGTGTTTAGACAAGACCTAAGGGACTTGTTGAGGAAGATGGAGACATTTTGTGTATCGGTGGGAAGGGAAACGAGTGCAACCGGAAACTGCATCTGATCAGGAATTTTCCTGCTTCTACATTTTAAACCCCAGCCATGAAAAACAGTTTCCTTAAAAAAAGTTTCCCTCTTAAAATCCACTTGCACTTCATTGCATCAAAGGTCCTCTCCACGCAAAAGGACAATCCTCTCAACTTCTAATAGGAGCTGATCTAAAAGTCAAAAAAGGGTTCTAGCCCAGAACAAAAGCTCTGACTGCCAAACTGAAGTTATTTAATCGACCTGCATAATTTAGTCCTGGTCCACACTAGATGCACCCAAATACAGGGTCCCACTACCTTATCTCCCCACATTTTTACTAGGAGATGCCATCTGAATTCTGCCCCATTTTTCCATTCCCACATATCATCCCTTTTAAATTCATTTTCACTACTTAAACTGCCTATACAGCGCTCATAAAAACACAATCTTTGCTCGGATTTAAAGTCCTGTAATCCTTCTTTTAGCAACAGCCTGCAACAACACAGTGTGAAGTGCAAGGAGAATTCTCTGGAGATCATATGTATTCATCAGAGGAAAAAGTTATGGGTGTAGCAGTTAGCCACTGAAGATTTGTATTAATGCAAGAGCAAAGAGACATGCTTCATATTTGGCTACATAGTGACTATACCCTGAAGCTTGTAGTGAACTAAAGCAGGCATGGTACTGCATTTGCAAACAGATTCTCTCCTCATAAACACAGAAGCACAAAGCACAACATTAAGGTGCAAGAGCCATATACAGGCATTTGTCAGAATGTAAGATAGGCTGTGTAGAATTGAGCATAAATCGAAGTTAATAAGAACATTTGTTTACAAGTCAGTGGAGGGTGGGTTTTTTTAAAATAATCATAAAGCAAGTAATCAGATAGGCCCAGCTTCTGTGAGAATTGCTATGATGCACATTAAGCGGAGCGGTTCAGGGAGAAATTGCACCTCTGCATACTGCAATGGGGGCTCGAAAGGAAAAAATAGTTTTAAGGTTACATAGTATTTTACAAGGCCATAAACACCAGGGAAATAAAACATCCTTTCTCCAAGGTGTAGCTTTCCATGCAAAAGCTGTTACTCAAAAACAAACATTTCCTGATGTTCCAAGAAGAGAAAGTTCTCTTCACTGAGTGGGCATGTCAGGGGGGAGGAGAAATTAAATGTTATGTGAAGTTATTACCAGTCACTTCTGGTTATACTTAAGAAGCAGATTGGGACTCCTTTAGAGAGACGGGGAGGCACAAAAGCTTTCCCTCTCCAGGATTTATGGAGTAACTAACATCTGTGCAACTGACATCTGGCAAGGGGATGGTCTCTCAGAGGTGGGATGAAGTCAGGGAGCTTCGGAATAGTCTGTGTTATTAAATGCATAATGTATCCTTTCAACAAACTCCGAGGAGTTGTTCCCACTCACTACCACACACCTATCTAGAGTATGTCTGATTTAGACACACAAAAAACTCTAAGAACTATGGTTGGTTTGCCAGGGGCGGGGGGACAGCGGTGGGGAAGTGAGTGCCCCCCACCCATAAAAAATATAAATAAAATTGCATTTTCTAGGAAGTTTGACAAATTTTATTAATAAATTCTAAATGGTTTTGTACCTAGAACACGAGTTGATCTTAAACTGCAACGTCTTCAATCTGCCCAGGGATTCTGAGTGTATCCTACTGAGTGAGAGATGCACGGTTGATTGCTGTGCTCATTCTCCGGACCAACAGGAGTGCTCTGGGGGCAGCACACAAGGCTTCTGATGAGGAGGGAATTTAGGGTGACCAGACTGCAAGTGTGAAAAATCAGGGCTCTCTACCCCCTCCCCCACAAGAGGGGGGAGGTGTTACAGTTATGTATATGAGACAAAGCCCCTAATATCAAGACATCTGGTCAGCCTACGGGAGTTCCACGTACCATGCTGATAAATGAAAGTGCACCTCTGATGGACCCCAAAGTGGGTCCCATTAGTCATCAGCCAAGACATAGTACCGACCTGGCTAGTGTGCACGTCCATCACCCCCTAGTGGATGGAATCAGAACTGTGCTGCTAGCACCTTGCGGGATTCTCATGTAGCGCACGCTGACAGGGGCTTCAGTTTTTAAAGAGAAAGGGGGAAAACAAACTCTGCCCCCACTGTTCCCATGAAGCTGCCACTGGCTGCGGAGGACGGCATAGCCAGTGCCCAGGTAGCCTTCGGTTTGTTACCATACACAGCCTTGTCTAAGCCGAGGTCACTTTGGGTCTGTACATTATCTAGCACAATGGGACCTTGATTCATGACGACAATGTGCTACCATAATATAAACTACAACATGTTAGTTTATGATAGGAGAGCAGGACATTCGTTTATGATAGGACAAATCTCTCATCCGGTCAGAGATTTGCGCTCATCCAGCGTGGCTATTGATGGCTGGTTAACAAAAGCATTGAGAGGGGAGGATCTTTAGTTTCGTGTTGGCTCTCCAAAAAAAAAAAAAAAAAAAGAGAAATACTGTCAATCATTCCCCAGCTAGACAGCGGGCGGGTGGGACAGATGCTGGGGATGCAAGGACATCCTTCCTTACAAGCTGAAGTGAATAAAGAGTTGGATGTCCCAGGTCCCCAAAAAAGTCCGTAAACAGAAAGAGGGGGCCCTTTGTGAAAAGGCTGCGGGAAGTACTGCTGCAAGCCGCTGGGGGAAAACCCAGCTGTTTCACAACTGTGAGGGAAGAGGCAAAAGTTAATGCCACAGCCTAGGAGGCATTAAGCCTTGTCCCGCCTTATGCTTCAGCCGCCAGCCCCGAAGGAAAAACAGAGAGGCACTTTCATGACACCAGAGCCAGCGAGTGGCAGCCACCACTCAGCAGCGCGGGAGGAAGGAAAGGAAATATTGCCATGTTTCTAAACAGAGCAGTTGCCTAAGTAACTGCGGAATTTTCTCTGAGCAAGAGCCATCAGCTCAGTATGATGTAACTGTGGATGCATGCAGACAGCAGGAAATGGGCAGGGATTTGACAGACATTTTGACTTCCCCTCGCCCCCAAATACCAACTTCCATTGCCCGTCCGATGTATTTAAGCTGCCTGATCATTTAGCCTGTCACTGAAAACAGGTGAGGAGTATACCGGCCAAGTCTTAAGCTTTTCCAAGGACTTCTGCCTTGGGGAAAGTTTCTAAGTGTAAGATTTGAGACAAAGGGGATCAACTTAGGGCGCTGCTCTTAAGGAAGGGATTTGCAGTTTAATAAAGCTGCTCTCGCCCAGAGCTCACGTTTCCTCCTGTCTGATCCCACAGTCACAACTGTCTGCATCGTTCGAGCATCCCAGGAATGATGTCACAAATTATGTATGATGAGCTTCCCTGCCGGCTAGTCAGGTCCTGCCAACTCATATGCACAAGCTTAACATCAATGGGAATCGTAATGTACATAAAGTTAAATATGTACATACATGTTTACAGGAGCATAATTTGGGTCTGATTTTCTTCATCATCATCTGGGATGAGAAGACGGGCCATGTTCACAGTTTAAACAGAAGCAGTAGCTATTTGCCAATATGGTGAGAAAAGAAACACTCATACAGCATATGGGTTTAAGTTTTCAGTCCGTTCAACGTTTCTCCTGACAGCAAAATTCCTCTTTAAAAGTAAACAAACTTTTGTCTCCACTTCTTAACCAACTGAACTGAAATCTCAGTTGTTTTACAACTCTGACACACATATTGGGCAACCACATTACACGTCTGTGAGGGGGAACCTATGGGATACACAGTCATCACAAATGCATCCTTCTCTTCCCCACCACCACTCACTCCCCTTAGGACGCATCCGAATAGCTGAGAAGCGCATAGTTCGCTTTTAGCTATGCATAATATGAACTACTCCAAAAACAAAGATGCCTTCCTGTTCATCACTCCACCCATGAGCCAAGCTGGAGGGAACCCTATCCAGTTTACACTGAGCCTGTACACTGCCAGCTTTAAAAGAGGTTCACACACGCACACAAAATCTCTTAGAAAAAATGGCCTGCTATCTTCAGACATGACCGGACTGTGGATGCCTAACATGTAGAGCCCTGCAAATCCATGGGTATCCGCTCTAGATCCATGGATGCAGATACAAATTTTGTATCCGCGCAGGGCTCCGACAGTAAGAGTGGGCAGGCAGCTGTGAGGAACTGCGGCATGGATCCTCCGCCTGCCCTGGGTGGAAGGCCTGCGGGGGGTAGGGATAGGGGCCGGGGGCTGCTCGGGCCCCATGCTCAAGCCAGGTGGAGGGTCCGCCTGGCTCTTACCATGGCCAGGCTCTGTCTCTGACCCACCCCCGTCCCTGGCCAGAGCCCAGTCGGGGAGAGCTGCGCTGGCAGCTGTGGGAAGCCCGAGTCCCTCTACCTGCCCTGGGAGAGGGGGGCCAGCACACTGAGCAGGAGGCTGCTCGGGCCCCCTGCCCAGGGCAGGTGAAGGGCCCACCATGGCTCCCCACAGCTGCCAGCACAGTTCTCCCCAACCGGGCTCTGGCCGGGGTGGGGAATGCCTCGGAACCTCAGTCTGGCCCCCAGTGTACAGCCCTGCAAATCCGCAGATAATTTGTGCGGATCGTGGACTGGATGCGGATATACGTTTGTGTATCCGTGCGGGGCTCTACCAACTTGGTTTCAGAAGTGCTGACCACACACTCTTCGGAAGTCAGTCCCCTTTCAGGTCTCCTGAAGATCGTAGGCCAATGACAAATTAGGAGTTTTCACCCCAATTCATCCCACGTGGAAGGCCAGGCAGCACAAGGCCTCTTTAAATCACACCTAAGGTTTATTTTGAGGCTTTAACCTGGCGCCTGGACCTTGGGTGGGCCCTCTGGGCAGTCAGAATTGCTTCTCTGAGTTTTCACAGGACAAGGCGAGGCACAATGGTGAGAGACTTGCTCTCAAATCAGAACAGAAGCATTTCAGTTTCCTTCTACAGGATCACCTTGAGCACTTTTGCATGACAGCGAAGTCAAAGCTCTCTGGACAACCGCATGCTTCAAGCGGGAAGTGGATGAGGAGAAGTCAGCAACCTGAGTACACCAGTTCTCCAAAATGAGGCATGCAACTTGGTTCTAAAGTTTCAGCTTCTCTCCTGGGGGATCCAAACAACCCCTCTAGGGTGCTGATTTTCCTTAGTCCTAGTCTGTACTAACCAACGTTTGATCCTGGCAAAAAATTTCTGGCCCAGGAGTCAGAGATTCCAGCCCACACCTCCTACTATGCCCCTTTGCAAGTCCTTGTTTAGAGCAGGCAGACTAATAAAATGCAGGAAGATTCCCAAGCTTAGAATCTCTTTAGGAAGCAAAACGCTTGTGTATTTCACTCCCTTGCCTGCTCACAGAATAAGCCTGCACCACTGAAGGCTCTGAATGCTTCAGCATTGACTTCAGTGCATGCAGGATAAGGCCCAGAAATAGCAGGCAAGCAGACAGGAATCCACATTCAATCTCACTTTGTGTCTACCTGCAACTGCATACTGAAAGCACAGCTGAGACTGGAGGGGTAATTTCAACCAAACCAGCCTTGACAGTGTCCCTTTAAACAAAAATAAAACATTTAATTCAAAAGTTCTAAGCCTTGTACACACTCAAAAGAGGAGAACTGGGTCCAGCACTATTCAGTTCTGTGAGATGAATATTCTTGTTTATGCATTTGCCCTTTTCCACTCCTCGGACAGTAACTGCTCTGGTCTATCAAGTAACTGAGCATTTTAGGGGTGCAGAGTTATTCTGACCTATGTGCCTATTAACCTGCCACCATTCCAGCATGGTTCCAGGAGCTCCCCGCAGCAGAGAAGCCAGCAGGTCAGAGGAGGATCAGAAGGGATGATCAATTGTTGGGGATCCCTTCTACCAGAGATGGGGCACTAGATGGAGAGAGCTCTGTTATTACAGAGAATTCTTTCCCAAGACTTGGGCTGGTGGGCCTTGCCCACCTGCTCAGGGTCTATCTGATCACCATATTTGGGGTCGGAAAGGAGTTTTCCCCCCCGCTCGGATTGGCAGAGAACCTAGAGTGGGTTTGCCTTCCTCTGCAACAAAGGGCACGGGTCACTTGCAGATTTAAACTAGAGTATATAGTGAATTCTCTGAAACATGAAGTCTTTACATCCAGATTTGAGAACTTCAGTAACTCAGCCAGAGGTTAGGGGCCTATTGCAGGACTGGGTGGGCAAGGTTCTGTGGCTTGCAATGTGCAGGAGGTCAGACTAACGATCGTGATGTCTGAGAGTCACAGAATTCCTACTGGAAACCTCCACATAACCTTTCTATCAGCAGCATTGCTCTGCAACCCTTTCTACACACAAATGCTGTATTGCTTTAATTACACAGAGCTAGTTAAAGTGGTATAACACCCACCAGCCCCAGTATGGATGCAGTTATGCAGGTACAAAGGTGCTTTATACTAATACAACTGGCTCTCCTTCCCATATGGGAAATAAGTGACACCAAACTCAAGGCACTATGATAGGCCAGGCTTAACTATTGAGAATTCTTTTTAGGTTAGGGCTTGATATTCCAATCCAATATGCCACAATATGCACCATGAAAGCCCAGGAACCAGTTTTAAGTTGACAGCTTATGCACGCACACCTCTATTTTCTCCATAAAGAACAGCTTTATTGAAGTGGCCTGGTTAAGTAAACTCAGTAAGACAGAAGGAGGACAGACGGACTTGTGGTTAACAGCACTAGAACAGGACATGGGAAACCTGAGTTAAATTCCTGGTTCTGCCCACAGCCCCATGTTGGACCCTGGGCAAGTCACCTAATTTCTGTGCCTCAGTTCCCTGCCTGTAAAATGGGATAATTCTTCCCATTTCCCACCCTTTCTCCAGTTGTCCACTTAGACCACGAATCCTTCAGGACAGGGACAGTCTCTTACTATGTGTTTGTACAGCAATTAGCACAATGGTGCCCTGATGATGGGTGGGTACCTCTAAGCACTACAAAATAATTTAAAAAAACCCAAACACACAACACCACACCAATGAAAAATAAACGTTTGAGGTTCTTCTTCTGCTCTTATGGGAAAGCCATAGAATTTAAATCTGGATAAACACAGGGTACTACAAAATCCCATACTGTTTAATAAAGAGTGGTATCCTTTTTATAGGTTGCGTTAACCATCCTATGGAGTTTATGTCCCTACAATAGAATTAATATAAATCTACAGCGAAAAAGTGGCTATTAAGTCCCATAGGACCTCCCTTAAGAGCGTTATGGGAAGTTAAGATACTGGGAATGGTGGGGGAGGAAGAGAATTTGAAATTGTACAAAACCCAGGCTGTGCATTATGTATAGTTCACTCGATCCTAATTAAATTGCCAGCTCTTAAAGTGCAGCCGTGAGGCTTTTTGAAAGCCAGAGAAGGAGCCGCAGAGAAGTTCGGAAGTAGAAATACACCATCAGCCTGATGGACAATGAAAACGTTACGACAGAAATGAGCCAGAAAGTGCTTTGCTGCTATTCCCCCCACCTCACGCTGCATTTGACTTGAACACTGGGAGGCTGGAACGTAAATAACTGGACAGGCAAGACAGCTGCTTCAGTTAACTCTTTGCCAAAAGCCAAAACTGAGTGTTGGAGGAGTCATGATTCTGCTCATGGAGGCGAGAGGCCTGGTTTGTGTACACAGGAGAGGAAAACTCAGTGAAAGTTTTAAGAGTCCATTCAGAGCTCACAAGCACTGATAGTACTGCCAGGCTGCACCGGACAGTCTCTAAGGAAGAGATTTGCTCTTGTATTGTTATATTCATTATTCATGTTACAGTAGCATCTAGATACTCCAGCTGAGATCAGGAGCCATTGTCCTAGCAGGGTCTGTACTTTCACATTGTAAGACAGTCCCTGCGCCAAAGAACTGACAATCTAAACAGAGGAAATCATCCTTCTCTCTCTCTCTTGGCCTATTATCCCCATTTTACAGATGGCTAAGTCAGAGAGGGAGGTTTGCTCAAGGTCACACAGGAAGTCTGTGAATAGAACCCAAACAACCAGAGTCCCAGCCCTGTGCTTTAACTGAGAAGGAAGGGCGGTCTTGTGGTTATATGCATCTGCTGCTTACAGACAATTTACCAAATCGTGCCAAGAACAAACGGTGAATGACAGACAGTAACAGTAAAATATATAATGCATGCCATGAACAGCTGGTAACACCCTGCCTCTCCCCCAACTGCATTCCACCATGCAATATGGTGCAGAGAACACTGGATTAACTGAAATGTACCAAATTGAGTGATGCAGTAAATCAATCATTCTCCAAGTATTTAATACCACGCTCATCATTATAGTAGCTGAACATTCTGGCCAGCAATCTGCAGACGTATTCAAATTGGTCGAGGGTTTCACTACAATGGAGAACATGCCTTCCTGGATTATGGAAAATAGCAGATGTCATTTTAAGAGGAAAGCAGCTCCAAAAATAAATTATAAATTTATACACGGTCGCTTCAGCATCCTAGAAACAGGAAATCAAAAGGAAGGGCAAGGGATGTGGGACTTCAGCAATGGGATTTTGAGAGCTCTACGCAGAGCAGGGTACTAACCCTGTACCCATCCTGTCAGCATAGTATGTTTCAGGGTGAAACGGAGGAGGAGGAGGAGGAGAAGATTTTAAGCTCTTTGCATCAGATGCGGATGTAAATACAGCTTCCTTTATTTTAACTGCAGCAAACTCCTCAACAACGTCTTGTGGAGAGTGTTCAAAGCTTTCACGAAGGCAAATACAGGAGCAAGATTTTCAAGTGGCCTCTAATTTTGCGTGCCCAATTTAAGATTTCTAGGAGCCAATCATCAGAGGGGCTACACGACCGCAGGTCCCACCGAATTCAATGGCAGGAAAATCAGGGTCCTCGCATCTCTGACAATCAGGCACCGAGCATGTAAGGGCCTGGCTATATGGACAGCGTGTGGTAGGCTGGAGATGGGGGGGCAAGTCTCCACCACATTAGCGTTGACCTACTCCTGCACCAGAGAACTTTTCATGCACTGGTGAGCGGTAGATTCACACCCCATCACTAACTGGCTGTGTAGTCAAGGCCAAAGATTCTGCACTCACTATTATTTATTGTAGTGCCTCGGTCATGGACCAGGACCGCATCGTGCTCGGTGCTGTACAAACACAGAACAAAAGGACAGTCCCTGCCTCAAGAACGTGGGCCTTTACTTTTAATGATATTTCTATTGTTGCAATTAAATGAGTTGCATTAATTGTGCAAAAAGAAAAGGAGGACTTGTGGCACCTTAGAGACTAACACATTTATTTGAGCATAAGCTTTCGTGAGCTACAGCTCCACTGAATGCATCCGATGAAGTGAGCTGTAGCTCACGAAAGCTTATGCTCAAATAAATGTGTTAGTCTCTAAGGTGCCACAAGTCCGCCTTTTCTTTTTGCGAATACAGACTAACACGGCTGCTACTCTGAAACCTGTCATTAATTGTGCAAGTTTCCTTTCACAACTGGGCTGAAATCCTGGCCCCACAGAAATCAAAGAGCTTTTTCCTGGACTTCAACAGGCCTGGATTTCACCCCAATGTCAGGAAAGAAAGGTGAAAGACAATGCAGAAAGTGTTTCCTCTGGCCCTTTTAATTTGTACTAGGAGCCAGGCTTTAGAGCGCCTGTGGCTTTGGCAACAAGATTAAACCAACTAAGCTTTTATTCTAGCAGGGTTTTCCATCGTTATTACTGAGGACGTCGATGAGTGACATATTTATGGAGTTACTATAATTTAGTTAATCTGAGTGCTCCTCTCCACCCTTTCCCAGCTTTGCTGGATTTTCAGTTAGGCAACTGATACAGCACATAAACTCCACGGAGCCCCATAAGGGTGCAGCAGTCCATAAATGTGCCAGTCAGTCAGTCACAGGACAAGGGCCTTCAAGTTTAAACTCTTTGGAGCAGGGTGCTGTGATCGCCCAGGTCTGTAAATCACCATGCATGAACCCAATCTCTGTGTGGAGAGAGAAGAGCAAGACCTATGAGCCCAGTATTGCCAATCCCAAGCATTTCAAACATCATAAGTCAGGCCCACAAACAAACAGCTTAAAATAAATTTTTTAAATAAATTTAGGACTCATTTTGTGTGTCTTTTGATGTAGGGGACTGCCAGAGTTCACGTTTTCAAGTTCTTCCCTGCATCCATGAGGACTAGAAATTTCCTTTGTTTTTCAATGAAAGCGGAGATTCTCAAGTGACAACATAATCCCAACAGTTGGGGATTTAAGAAAACCCCAAAAATCACAGGATGCAAAAAAATACCCAGAGCTGTGAACAGCTTTAAGGGTTTCAATAGGACTCAAGTGGTACACAGCACTTGCACTGGCCCTGGCTGTACACTGTGGGGTGAAATTTCACCCTATATACCTAGTTTCATACCTACAAAATACACCTGCACCTTCTAACATGCAAAAAAAGTTCTGAAGAAGAACTTTAAAGAAGTCATCTAGGTTTTTCCCTTAAGGATGCTTCACTTTAAGTATCATTTATTGTTTCAGGGGTCTGAGTAAAATCATAAGCCAAGCAAGTGAACTGGAAAGAGTTTCGCATATCTTCTTCTCTTCTCAACTGCATGTCAGATCCTATTCACCAAGGCAACAAAGAGAATTCTGGGCAATTACTGAGTTGCCTGAGACACAGAGCTTTCTTATCCCTTTCATAAAGGCAGGTTAAATGCCACTTTTCACTAAGATACCTTTGCCATTACTTATTCTAGCCTGTCATATGGCTCTTGCCATAAAGATACCAAGATCACACTAATAATAGTTCTCCTGTTGGTGAATAGCAGGCTTACATGCAATAATACCCCCAGTCTATACCAGGCCTTTATTGTGTTGGATCTTCACTCTATAACACTGTTATTAAGGGATGAGCCTTCTGTGCCTCAGAATAGGACATTTCCAAACTATATAACAGAATCAGAAAGACGACGACTGAAGTAATTCCCTTTTTTCAACACATCTGAAGCTGGTTTTCTGTGATACACATTTTTCTCCCTGAGGTTTACATCTCTCTTTTTGTGGACATAGGTTAAATCAGGAAAGCACTGGAGAAATTGGAAGCCACATCTGTGAAAGTAAAAGCTTTGTGAATTAAAATATTTATGCCACGTTCTATTCTCCCCCTGCATTGGAAAGGGATTTCTGCCTAAATTCAATTGGTGTTACAGCACGCGGGTGTGGAAAAGTAAAGAAGTAACTGATTTCTGAAGACAAAAGCAACAGCACGGGGGCTACAAGAAAGAGCAAAGTTTTCCTCCACCCTGGCTTGCAAAGTACACTGCACAACCAAATGAAAGACCAGATCTTCGGCAAGTATGAATGGACTTCAATAGAGCTATGCTTATCTATACTAGCTGAGGATCGATCTGTCCTGCCTCTCCAAGTCCATTCCCACCCAATCAAACGAGAGCAGTTCCAAAAGGTTCACCCTTGCATTGTACAGGACAAAGACAATACTACATACTTCTATCCTGTTTTATCCATAGATCTCAAAGAGCTTTACAAAAGGCGAGTAAGCAGCATTGCTAACCTCCATTAAAAAAAAAAAAAAACAAACCAAAAGATTAGTATGCAAGTCGTGAGATTTTTAAAAAAATAATTAGAATCTCTTTATTTGCCCTTTAAGGTTTCTGAGCCTTCAAGTCACGTTTTTCACTTTTCTTCACAACCACAAGGACAAGAAGCGTTCTTTTTTAAATGAAAGCCAAGAGTCTCACATAATCACAGGACTCCGGGAGCTAGGGCTTAAAGAAAAATACCAAACAAACCATAAAACTCACAATAAAAATTACCAAGGTTGGCCACACTGTCAGGAGATTTGGTCCCATTTTACAAACAAGGAGCCTGCGACAGAAAAGGTGAAACAACCTGTCCCAGGTGCTACAATGAGTCCACAGAATCCAGATCCCCTGATTCAACTCTTTTTAAACAACTGTTCCAAAGGGAGAGAAAGAACCAGGAAACAACACTACAACTAACCAACACCATGGTCAGATTGTCCAACTGTATTCCATGGCAATGATATCATTCATGACATACTTCCAGAAAGGACCTAACAAAGGAGCCCAAGCAGCTGGAGGAACTATGGCACAACCGTATCATTCAAAGCACAACGTTCCTTGTTGCCATGGTCGTGCTGCATATATCCTGTCAAAGGGTCCACAGGACTGCCATACCAAAGACAATTCTCTGGACGAGCAGAGAAGTGGGACCGAGACAGTTAAAGTTCCTATCACTCAAATTTTGCCTCATTTTACAGTCAAGTCTCAAATGCATGGCAACGTTATTCATCCTGTGGCACGTTTGTAAGAGTTTGCTGTGATGGTTGCCAATTAAGATACTTGCAAGATGTTATTAGACCAGCTGACTCATTGAGTGTCTGCCTCTGGGTTCAAAACAGGCTGAGAGCAGAAGGCAAAAATATGCTCCAGTCCACATACCCCAGAGTAATCCTAACTAAACAAGCCGATTTTATGGATTCCATAAACTCTGCTTTTATTCTAAAGTCAGACAAGAAACTTTGCCAACTCTGGTCAATTCCCACACATCGGAGCCCCCACCTCTGAGAATGCAAGCGAGATCCAGCAAGGCTGCTTCAAGTGGGATTTGTAAATGGACACTTACTAGAAGGCAGAGGGCTAAACGGGACGCTGGTTTAAGCGTGCTAGCTCTTCTCTTCTGTGGATCTGGGGTCAAGGAGCCTGTTACTATCACACAGGCCCCCTCAGGGCATGTCTACCCTGCGTAGTGAACCCAGGTGATCAGCACCCAGGTCAGAGCACCTGAATTAGCTTAGCCCAGGTGCGAGCATCCCCACTGCAAAGCCCTGCCCACTTTACTGTCACTCCTGCAGTCGCCCATGTCTCTCTGGAGGCACAACCCACATGCTAGGATTCTTTCCCAGTCCATTGCAGAACTTGTCCATCCTTTGGACAGGGGATTAGGGGAAACGGTGGGATGGCATTGGAGGACTAGCAGCACCTGAGTTGCTTGCATCCTCACTGCAAAGTGGGCAGGTTCCAGCTCGAGTTAAAGTGGAGCCCAGGTTCTGATGCACATCCCCAGGGGAGTAAGCAAGCCTGGGTTTAAACCACCTCCAAACCTGGGTCAGAGGTTTTTCTGCATGGATGGTAGAGGATGTTGGGTGGAGGCCCAGATTAACGGAGATGTGAGGACATACCCACACAGGGGGATTCCCCCCATTACAAAAATCTTTGCGCCATAGAACACAGCTGGCAGGCTCCGCTCAGCAGACAGGCATTAAGCCAGATTCCTCCCTGCAGCTGAGCTCTGCGAGGGAGAAGGGAGAGGACATCAGAGATCCAGAGGGTCAGTCTGTGCTGGCCCTGGCGAGACTTAGAGAAGCCAAAAGGGCTGTTCTAAATTCTGGCCCTAGGGTAGGATCTCTAAGGGACCCCCGGGCAGGCCAGGCATAGTGGAGCGCTACTCCAGCACAGCCCTCTTCCATCCCCAATGTGCCCTTTTTGCTGCCCCTACACCAGAGGGCAACGGGTGCAGGAGCCGCCTCCAACAGTTTTATACCAGAGGAAAGTTCCTCAATATCAAGGGCCACATGTGGCCAGAACCCAGCCCCTTTGAGCTACCTGATCAACGCAGAGGGGCTGGATCTCGGTCAAGAATCTGGGCCAGCATTTGAGTTGCAGGAGTGGTGTGGGGCAGGACTGGCAATGCATGGGGCCCACGATTCTAGCCACTGCTCTCCCATTCTACCCTCATTAACAGAAAGCATTACAGATACCCAACCTGGAGCAAAAACGAGAGTCACCAAGATATTGCTGATTTGCTAGAGGCTCCAGGAGAGAAGAGGTAAAACCAAAGAGGCCATTGACTAGCAACCAACAAAGAGCTAGGCTGAATGCGGTGGGTTCTATAGCCAGCCATGCACCAATCTGCACTTGCCTGTGGTGAAATCCCTTTCTCTCTTCCTTAACCCCCTTCCAGGCTTCTCTTTCTCAGATCCCACCCCCCATGAGCTGTAAATGGGCTTCTCTTTGTTTTATGGCCTGCTTTCTCACAAATAGAGCCACCCTTCCATAAAACTCCACATGGCATTTTAAAAAGGCCATAAATTGCTGAAAGACAGGTGAAAGAATGAGAATACTGAGGATGGGAAACATTTCAGAGTGGCAGCCGTGTTAGTCTGTATCAGCAAAAAGAATGAGGAGTACTTGTGACACCTTAGAGACTAACACATTTGTTAGTCTCTAAGGTGCCACAAGTACCCCTCGTTCTTTTTTTTGAGGAGAGGAAAGGCTACCTGTTTGGCCACAAGCCAGGCAGCTCTCATCCATGATTTGACTAATTCACCTGGACTTAGGTCTCTTCTGTACACCGTTAAACAGCACACATCAAGCCAGATACGCTCATTAGAGAGCTCTCAAGGAAAGACTATGTGACACCTGTTGCTGTCAGGGAGCACTCTAGAAACAGGGCCAAAGTTTTCAGAAGTGAGCAGAGATGTAGGGTGCCCACCTGGAGGTATCCCAAAGGGGTCCCGATTTCTAGAAAATGCTGTGCACCCGCCTTCTGAAAGCCAGGCTCCTTTACGGGGTCTACAGCTGAGTGCCCAAAATCTTAGGCACTCTAGCTCACTTTTGAACGTTTACAGTCCTACGCCCAGCCCACCTGGAATGAACAAAGTGGCCATTTTCAATTGCTTGAGAGGAACATACAATGACATTGGAAAAAACCAAATATGGACAAAAGGATTCCCTTGTGCAGACATTTTGGGTGACTGATAATGCCAAAATACAGAGTATTCAAGAACTAAAACCTCTGGCCAAAACAGGGCCCAAATGATGGTGTCGCTCACGTTTCACTCCAGTGACATGAAGGAGCAGACTTTGCCAAGAAACATCAGTGATTAGAAAAACATTCATTAAGCCCTCATCTTCCACGAATACATTTACACTTCATTTTTCTATAAAGGATTCTTTCCTCCTCTCCCCCACCCAAATGCCTCATGCAAATTTCTCCTAAGTGCCATTTTATCACCTTCAGGAACAGATGTTGCAGCCTCTTAAAACTTGGAGGTTACAAAAACTATTAAACTAACGTACAAGCTATTGAGTAACCAGCTGCATTAGCAACGTGCAAGATTGGGATAAAAGGCTGCGCAATCACATCTCATTGTAGGCCTTCCTCTTGCCATCAGAGCTGATAGCATCCATGTGGAGCCCCCATTGCAAAAAATCAGGGCCTTTAGGGACTATGCACATCTGTCAGGTTAGCAAATCAGACTTCGACACTTCCTTGCCCGCACCATTTCCTGCTTGAAACGCTCCTAGTGATCAACAACAATAATGGGGTCAAATGCAAATAACAGAAACGCTCTTAATGATTTTCTGTGAAAGGGGAGGTGAGGCGGGGGGAGGGAGGGGAAGGGAACACTACTGAAGGGCCTGATCCAAAGCATGTAGAAATCGACAGCAAGAGTCCTGTTGACTTCCCATGAGCTCTGGTATTACAGATGTGGTGACCTTTGCTGGAGTTTTCATGCTGAGGTGGGGTTTTTTTGGCGCACACAAACAATGTCATTTTACCCATGGATAAATTTAAACTGTGAAATATTTAGCATTCCCAACAGAATCAACTTCCACAGCGCAATCCAGAGCTGCTCACACAGTAATTAATGCCAGAATCTGTTTATGACCTTTTGAATAAGTTACGCGTTTTCTGAAGGGAAAGCCATTAAACACGTTAGCAAATATAATTAAGAGGAAAGTAACGGGAGGGATGGGAGGAAAGGCACAACAACCTGGAACTAACTAATTAAAAACGCTTCCTGCAAGAACCAGGCTTTTAAAAAGAATATTCTATCAAAGCGGACATTGTTGCCTCATTAAAGCTTTCTTATTATGCTTCACGTCCACCTTTTACGGACACCTCAGCTGTCTGTACTAGGGAAATTTACCCCAAATAAATAAATAATGCACACCGCCCACGAGGAAGTGTTTGTAGTGGAGACAAAGCTGCATGAACTGCACTCGCAAATATGTGCTTGCCAAGGTTTTAAAAGTGACAGTTACTGAAAGCTTACTGCAATGCTGTTAGTGAACATATTATGTGCATTGGTAATATTAGCACGATCCCAGCTAAGATCAGGACCCTACTGTGCAAGGTGCCCTACAAACACTTGCATTCTAAACAGTAAGACAAAGGAAGAATTATCCTCATTTTACAGGTGGGGAACTGAGGAACAGAGAGATTAAGTGATTTACCCAAAAATCACACAGGAAATCTGTGGGATACCAGGGGAATAACAGATCTCCTGAATTCTAGTGCACTGGCTTAAACATAAGACCACCCTGTGCCTGTATGCACAGTGTGGTACATTCAGCAAGTGCTTCATTACATAGAAACTCAGCCTATTCCAGTGAAGCTATTCAGTCCAAATCTTCCTTGCTTTAATCACGAAAGCTCACGCTCAAATAAATTGGTTAGTCTCTAAGGTGCCACAAGTCCTCCTTTTCTTTTTGCTTTAATATAGTTTGTCATGGGGACATTATTTCATCATACAAAGAAATCAAATGCCATGCAAACTAGGTGAGAAATGTCAGCAATTATACCTGAAAATCCCACTAGGAAATGTAATTGTACCATCAGCATTAACATTCCTATCATATGTTTCAGAGTATCCGCAAAAAGAAAAGGAGGACTTGGGGCACCTTAGAGACGAACAAATTATTTGAGCATAAGCTTTCGTGAGCTACAGCTCACTTCATCGGATGCAACACTTATATGTATCCTATATAATTCTTATCATACGTAATGTAAAACTTTAAGCTTCAGTGAATTGACTTCTGTGGGGAAAGGTTGCGGTTAGATAAGGCAGAGAAGTGCAACAAAGCCTGAAACTAAACCCTAATTGAATCTTAATTGTTATGTAAAAATATGTACATCTAGCAGGACTAGGATTTTCTAGATGGCACAGCAAACACTTTGCTTTCATTTCTGCCTGGTGGGTCTTGCCCACAGGCTCAGGGTCTAACTGATTGCCATATCTGGGGTTGAGAAGGAATTTTCCCAGGTCAGGATGACAGGAACCCGGGGGGGAGGGGTTGCCTTCCTCTGCAGCATGGGGCACGGGTCACTATTTGAACTAGTGTAAATGGTGAATTCTCTGTAACTTGAAGCTTTAAGCCATGATTTGAAGACTTCAATAACTCAGCCAGAGGTTAGAGGCCTATTGCAGGAGTAAGTGGGTAGGTGAGGTTCTGTGGCCTGTGACATGCAGGAGGTCAGACTAGATGGTCCCTTCTGGCCTTAAAGTCTATGAGTCCATGTAACGCAGCATCCGAGAAGATAAAGTTGAAGGGAAAGCAGTAGGTTTGGCATCAGAAGGTCTGGGTTCCCGACTCAGACACAAATTTCCTGGGTGACCTTGGGCAAGTCACTTCACCATTCTCCCACCCTGTGCCTATCATGTATGTTGAGTTTGTAAGTTTTGGTGGGCATGGAACCCAGTATCAGTTCGGATCTGTGAGCACCACCACCAAGAGCTGGTCAAAATTAGGAAAATATTGAACTTTCAATTGAATTTTTCCTCAAAAATTTCATTTTTGTCCCTGCCATGCAATCCACCACTCAAATTTTTTCAGTGTTTTTCATACACTAATCAGGATGATAACTGCAACAGCGTTTTAACAGGAATTGGTATAAGAATGACTCCACCACCAGAGAATATAAGTGTTGAAAACTTTCTAAAAATTCCACATTCATATTTAGAGAGAAATTTTCAAAAGTACTCAGCCTTGCCCTAACTTTGCTCTCTGTGGAGTTGATGGGAGCATTACCCATCGGCTTTATGGGAGCCCAGTTAGAGCAACACTGAGCGCTTTTGAAAAATTCCACCTGTAAAACACATGAATCAAAAATCCAAAAAGTTACACTTACAGAAAAATATCAAAGCTAATGTCCAGCACAGCTATTGGATCAGTGAGAGAGAACGTCAACAGGATATTTGTATCAAATGTTCTTAAAACAGAAAATTTAGAGACAGGCCAAAACCGGAGCTGGGTGACGTTTTTCCCCAGCAAATTGCATTTTTCAGTTTAAAAATGCAGTTTTGGGTCAACTAAAACCATTTGCAAATCAGCAAGTAGTTTTGGCTCCCAAAACTGGGGGAGGGGGAGGGGCAGAGGGCGGGGAATTCCCAAAAAAGTAAATATTTTGTTTTGACATTTTCAAAATTAAACATTGACTTTGTTTCAAAAGTTAGCTGAAGTTTAACTGAAAAAGGTGAAAGCATCAGAAACTACAGAAAACAGTTTGACCGAAAATGAAATACTTTTGGGTTTTCGATTCAGCAAAAAAACCCACAGACCAAAAAATTGTTCTTTTGGGTTGACCTGAAGTGATTTTTTTTGTTTAGCAATAAAAAACCAAAACAAAAAAACTCCCACACAATTATTCTCCCAGCTCTAGCCGAAACCCATTGTCCCACCCTGGCATTGCTATAATGTGCAGAACACAAAAGTTTACAAAATTACCCTGCTGAAGGGCAGTGTATGTACCAAGGACAAATCTACTCACTCATGCACGGGCACATCAGATCCCACCTTCATCTCATTTACCTCCGCCAATCATGTTCAATTCACTAGCTAACATTTGGGGAGGGGGAGATAATTTCTTAGAGTAAATAATTCAGACTCAAGCAACCAGCAGCTCCAATTTTCAGATCTGCAAGGCAACGCTCCCGCTTGGTTTCTTGGCTGTTTCACGCACATGTCACGCATTCTCTCCAGTGTCAAGTGGTTGGTTTGCAAACAAAGATCAGACATTCAGCGAATCCACTGGGACATGGGGAGGAAGACTAATTGGGACAGGTGTTTTGTGGATATTTTCCTGGGAATATGCAGTCCTGACTAATCTGAGGAGGCACCACAGCAGACCTGTGCAAGACTCACATTTCACGACATGAACGTTCTCATGCAAAAAAATCGCACCATTCAAAGGGCAGGGGGTAGAGCGTGGGAAGAGGGGGAAGCACATTACATGCCCCCAAAATATTGATTTTCAGTTTGACATCATGGCTTTTTTTGCACTCAAAGCCTGCAACAATTCGAATTCTAATATGTTTAAGATGTGAAAGCCCTTCTTGCTCAAAAACAGATTATTTGATTGTTCGACAAGGGATAAAAGAACATACATATCTTGGAAAAGCTGCATGCAAAGAGACACCACACTATGAGTCAATAACTATGGTCCTGACCCTGCAAGAGAGTTCCATGTGGGTGGACGATCGAGACATAGGCCCATGGAATTCAACTGGGTTCTGCACAAGTGCTGGGGTCTGCCCAAGAATTGTGCACAGCAAGATTGAGGGTTAAGGACTGAAGCCATTGAGCCCTTACTCACCTAAGTAATCCTTACTCAAGCAAGTATTCCCCTTGGCAGTGTTCCCAGCTCCAACAATGCAAAAGTTATGAATCAGGCCTCAAAAATCATGAGATTTTACAATCTCCAGGATTCTTTTCAAGATAAGGAATAATACATTTTGGGTTCTTTTTCTTTGCCCTCCTGTTTGGGAGCCTTAAGGGGTCACATTTTCATGCTTTTCTCCATAACTATATGGGCTAGAAACTGGCTTTAAACAAAAAAACAAAACAAACATGCACCATAAGCCAAGATTCTCTCATATCACATGACTCCAGGAACTAGGGCTTTATGGAAAGCATCAAATATTTTGTGACTTGCAATAAAAATTGCATCACTGGATGAGGATTACTCACATGAGCAAGTGCTTGCAGGATCAGTTCTGTAGACGCAAAAAGTCTTGAAATTCTGCATGACTTTTTCCTTTTCCAGGGCTATTTTGCACACTTCTCAGCCCACTTTTTAAATTTAGGCTGGGATTTTCGGAGAAGCAGGAGCCTAACCCTCTTCATCTCCTGCAAAAATCCCAGTTCTAATGCTGTGGTGGATTTAGAGGACAGCAAACCCCCCCCCCCCCCCAAATCCCTAGATCTAAGCACTTCCAAACTTTGGGGCAGTACGGATCCTTATCTCAACTCTGAAGCTCAAGGCCCAGCACAGCTATGTATACTGGAGGTACCAAACAAAGTTAGACATATTTAGAGGGTCAATATGAAATTTTACTACCCAATTGGCTTGCTTAGAAAACAAAAATGGCTTATAAAGTCATATTTCAATCCAGTGTAAATTTTCAAGGCAATTCAGGAGTCATCTGTTCAGTAAGGCCACTCACTAGCATTACAATACAGAAGGTATTGCAATAACTTTCTTTTTAAAATGTAGACTCAAACTTGATTCGGCAAACTGGTCTATTCCCAACTATCCACTGAAGATTTCTTAGCGCCAATTCAGCTGCGTACTTAAGCGCCTGGGTCTGATCAACCTCAGCTGGATATCAGCATGTGCTTAAGTGTTTTACTGAATCAGATCCTCAGAGTCTGATCTTACAAGTTTCCAACCACCCTCGGATCCCATTGTCTTTGATGAGAATTGAGGCATTTCAGCACCTCATGGCGATCAGGCCCTTTAAGAGCATACTTTAGGCACCACTTGTAATAACCAATGAGAAGCCACCCCCCCACCGTCAAGAGAGTCCAGGAGACCTTGATCATTTTCATTCAAATGAAATATCCTCCAACAAAAGAGAGAGGACACTGAATCCCCTGGCAGCTAGAGTCCTGTCTGTATGTTGTTCTCCATATGGCCAAATACTTTCCTTCCATGTGGGAGTTTATCGGATTTGGCAAATAATTCCATGTTAGCAGTAAACACAAATTACTTCTCCGTGCTTTCTTTCTTTTTTTAAATCCATATCTCTATATTGCTCCCTCTTAAGCTTCTTTCAGATACCAGATGTTCCATTTAGCAGCTAAACTACTTCTAGATATACCAAAAGATGAACGCAATAAAAGGGCCAATTTTTCCCCCAGCATCAGTGCTAAAGGACGTTGGAAGGGAAAGGGTAAATTTTCATCATCAAGAAAATCCAACACAAACTGAATTCAGTTTTCAGATGGATTGCAGGCCCCAATTCAACCAAGCACTTAAGCATGTGTGTCACTTTTAAGCACATGTTGAAGTCCCAATGGAGTGGCTTAAAGTGAATCCGTACTTTGCTGAATCGGAGCCTGGCTGCTTGAATGAAATCTCACCCCCTCTTTTAGCCTGCTCTACACTTGCTAAGTTCAGCATCAGGTCAGCTGTCAGTACAGACCAGGACAAACCACGTGCAGCTAACAACTCTGAACAACAGGGCGCAGCCATTATAAAAATGTAGAAGGTGGACTAGACGCACAAAGCCGTGTAGAACTCAACCCCTGCAATAGTCAAGTCAGCGGCATCACAGCAAGAAATGGCTGATTCCAGACTATCCAATTCCAAGCAGAAATACATTGCACAATCCGCTGGTGGGGCAAATTTGGTACACAGCCCCACGAGGAAACACCAACTCAAGGACAACTCCAGGCTGGTGGCTTTCCAGGAGGAAGCAGACTAGCCTGCATGACCCAAGCAGTCAATTATTGGCCAACTAAGGGAAAAAACATAGTGTACACTCTTTGCTTTGCAATCCATGGAACTGCCCAGACTTGACCTCAAGTTCTTGGTGGAGGAATCCTGGTGGGTTTCAAGGGGACATCATGGCCTCTGCCTAGTCACCAGTGGACTTTCTCCCAGATTACAAAATCCAGCACCCTTTTGGCTTCATTGCTTGACAGAAGCTTAAGATAGGAGGTGAAAATCTTGCTGGTACCTTGGAAGGCTATGTGGGGGAATCCTTACAGGAAAATCCTACAGATTTGAATAGGGTTGAAACCAAAAGGGATTTCTAGAAATTACTTTTAAAACCGTCTTTGTTTTCAAACTGCCTGCCTACAAGTCTTTTGCGATCCTACAGAATTCTATGGCGGGGATATAGTTCTTAACTGCATTCCACAGGATGTTTTTGGTTTTTTTTAACGGTAAGAAGTTGCTATTTTCTGTGCAATTCAATACCTTAAACTGAAGCAACACAGATGAGCTACATGCTTGCTTGTACCCAATTGCCTCAATTTCTTTTACCCTGAAAGCACTGACCCCTGTGTTCTTATGCACCTACATTCCTTGTTCAGGCAAAACTGCCACTGACTTCAGTGATCGAGTCCAGAAGCAAAGTATGTGGTCTCTAGATTACCTGCTGTATGTTTCCCTTGAAGTAAACTGGGCAATCCATGAAACACTCACAGGTAGGGTGACCAGATAGCAAGTGTGAAAAATTGGGTCAGGGGATGGGGGGGGTGGGTAATAGGAGCCTATATAAGAAAACGCCCCAAATATTGGGACTGTCCCTATAAAATCGGGACATCTGGTCACCCTACTCACAGGTAGTAGGGATCTTGGCTAATCCCCTATAATTAACATAGATGGGCTCAATCTGGGAATTATGAATCCAGGATTGGATCTAAACCAGACCTTTCCTGAAGGTGAAGTCTTCAGTCCTACCTCAAAATACCTATAGGACAGATTAGGGATGGAGAACGCTTACTGCGCGGGGCATTTGATTATAGCCCCATACAGTGGAAGAACCCAATGCTTTAGTGCAGTGGCTCTCAACCTTTCCAGACGACTGTACCCCTTTCAGGAGTCTGATTTGTCTTGCGTGCCCCCAAGTTCCACTTCACTTAACTACTTACTTAAACAGACATAAAAATACAAAGAAGTGTCACAGCACAATTATTGAACAACTGCTGACTTTCATACTTTTACCATATAGTTATATTCCAAATGATTAATTTTTATAAATATTGCACTTATATTTCAGTGTATAGAGCAGTAGAAACAAGTCACTATATGAAATTTGAGTTTGTACTGACTTCGCTAGTGCTTTTTATGTAGCCTATTGTAAAACCAGGCAAATATCTCGATGAGTTGCTGTACCCACCTGGAAGATCTCCGCATACCCCCAGGGTTATGGGTAGCCCTGGTTGAGAACCATTGCTGTAGTGGGACATTGGCTACCAGTGCACATGCGCATCAAACTGCACTGAAAACACGTTGATGATACCCAAGAGAATCAGTTGTTGCAAAACCAGCAATAAAGATGATGCTCGCTGTAAAAAAAAAAATCCAGAAGACAACTGCCTAAATGGCAAAGATTTATTAACCGTGTATCTATGTACTTCAGCGCCTGTTTCCCCCATCCATCCGCTCTACCAGTCTAGCACAGCAATAGACTTGCATGGAAGAGCCCCAGAGCTCACTGACCCTGTATTATAAACATCTGAGGTTGCAAGCCACCATTTAACACAGACGGGGGAGGGGAGTGGTGGTTCAGATTGGTTGCAGTTGTATTGCATCATCAGTTGCAGTATAACCTTGAGATGCAACCAAAGAAAACAGAAGAAAAAAATCGTCTCTGTTAGAAACAGACGTTTCCTGGGCTCTCTTTAAAGAGAAATGTAATGTTAAGAAAAGCCATTTGATTAATACTGCGTTTGTAGCTGTCAAATGGAGATTTCTATTAAAAGCTGCTTTTAAGAAAGGGAAAGAAAAATTCCCCCCCTCCCCCCACACACTTAGTAGACCAATTGCAGAGGGAATGTTTCAAGGGGAACAGATGTTAAGCAACAAGGGAGAGTTCAATTAGGTTTCATTTCAAAACTTTGAAGAGTTCAAATAATTCATCTGAGAGGAGGGGAGAATGGCCCAGCAGTTAGGGCACTGGCCTTGGACTTGGGAAGGCTGGACTCAATTCCTGATCCACTCCAATCCCTACGTAACCTTGGGCAAGTGACTTTGTTTGCTTATGGCTCCATTCCCCACTTGTAAAACGGGCGCAAAAAAGTAATAGATTCATAGATTCCAAAGCCAGAAGGGACCATTGTGATCATCCAATGACCTCCTGTATTACATACACCATAGAGCCACCCCCAAAATAATTCCTAGAGCAGATCTTTTAGAGAAACATCCCATCTTGATTTTAAAATGGCCAACAATGGAGAATCTACTATGACTCTTGGCAAACTGTTCCAATGGTTAATTACACTCACTGTTAAAAATGTTCACCTCATTCCACTCTGCATTCGTCTAGATTCAGTTGCCCGCCATTGGATCATGTTATACTTTTCTCTGCTAAATTGACACGCCCATTATTAAATATCTGCTCCCCATGTAGACACTTACAGACTGTAATCGAGTCAAGCCTTATCCTCCTTAACTTCCCTACCACACAGCAGTGTTGCAAGGATAAACACATTATAAATTGTGCAGTGCTCAGATACTACAGTAATGGGACCAGATAAAGTAGATGGTGGCTTTTGACAGCTCAGCGGCAGATCCCAAAATTAGTGCAAGCTATATTGTACTCACACTTGGTTTATTATAGGCCAAGTTATTTATATGAACATTTAATGAGTTTTAACTATGTGGAAAGCATGAATGACAAGACAGCCATTTGTTAGCAAAAGAGTTCGGAGAAAAGGTCACAAAGGTCCAATTTTTAATTCATTTTAACGCAAATTAAGTAAGAGATTTAGTTGAAAGTCTCCAGAAAACCTATGGATAAAAGGTTTAATTCTGTTATTTAAAAAGTTTGGGGGAGATATTCTGTATTCTTCATACAAATCCAAGAGTTAAATCCCTGCTCCAAGTGAACCCAAGCTTAACACAAAGCCTATAAAATACCTTGCCATGTTTCTGGTATGCTCTTGTTTTACTTATCTGCCTCCACCAATCTTCAATGGAGTTTGACCTAACCCTTCTTATTTAAGTGCCTTGCAGTCCACCAAAAACTAATAAAAGGTGCCTTGTTCAGAAACAAAATTCCTACACCAGGTCATTTGCAAAAGGATCCACCCAGAGTCACCATGGAAGTTCCAACCCTACTCTGAAGAGCACTGCTTCACCAGAGATCTCTGAGGACCACACTGCTTTAAGCATTATAATCCGTTTCTTGGCAGCATGCTGGGTTCTCACATAGGAAGAAGCCTGCAGGCGATAAGAAATCAGTCATGTGTTGGATTAGCATATTTGAGAGCTTATTTAGATGGAGGCTTGGGTGGGAAATTAAGGGGACAAAAACTGAAGGGAAAAGCCTTAAGCCTAAACAGCAGCGCCGATGTAAGAGGCTTTTGTTTTCTTGGGTTTTTTAAGGTCAGGCAAAAAAAAGTGTATGATCTGTGGCCCAAGAACATGCCCTTGGTTATGTACATGTAAATCTGGAGTAATTCCCCCGATTTCAGTGTAGTCACCGGATTGGGTTTACACCAACATAACAGAGCAGAATGCAGTCCCTCCTCAAAGGCCTCGAGAACCGATGCAGGAACCAAGGTGAAGTGTGCATCACTGTCAAGAAATACTGATCCTAGCAGCCGTAAAATCCTATGGATCATTTTGTACAATCTGGCACCTGCTGCCTTGATCTGATGTTAAGCTCCAGCGCAAAGCTCCTTCACCACAAGCCTGACTTGCCACTGAGCAGTGGTCAGGCTTGTGACGTACACACATGCGCGTTACCGTTGTCCTAGCTGTATAACTCACTAACTCCAATGCACGTATACACCAGGCTAGCAACAGATTCACTTCTCACCCCCCTCTAGCTAGCTAGTAAAAGTTAAGTATCACAAGTGTTATTGGACGGGCACTGTGAAACAACATTACTTTCTCTCCTTAGAAATATTATTAGATGGCCATCCAGAGCAAGAGGATTTCACCATAATGTCAGGGAGGGCAGACAAGAGAACTTCTTTATAGCTGGATGAAGCGCTGGAAGAGGGCCCCAAAATACAGTCCTACCCCTGAAGAGCAACCAGGTTAAAGAAACAAATAAAGAGGCGTCTTCTTACACAGAGATCTGTTTCCTGTGGGTAATTAAATCATTCTTGAGTCACTAAAGTCAGCAAGTCCGTTTTTACTACTTTTTATTCCTCTTAGCCCCAGAGCTGACAGAGCGGACAGAATCCAGCTCACTCCCTCGGCCTTCTCGGCCAACAGTTGTTTTATTACATTCCAGTTGCAGGGTGAGTGTGTTCCACCTGGGCAGCCTCGCTGCAGGCACAGAGAGCACCATTTGTGGTGGAGGCAGGGAACCGCCTGGCATGTAGCTTATTTATTCCTGGTGATAATACGATGTAGGAGAAGGAAAGAACTCAGCTCGGTTCTTGGGCGCAAGATGGAGCTTGCAGGCTTGGCAAGAAGAAACAAAACACTTTTTCCCACGTAAACCCAAGCACATCTGAACTAGAAGTCACAGAGATGCAGAAAACATGGGGACATAAGACTATTTTACCATCATTTTTTGGAGCAGAACTGACCCGTAAGAAGCAGAGCATGAGGGAAAACCAGCAAGGCTAGGAAAGGGCAAGCCAGAAGGTAACAAAAAAACAAACAAACAAAAAAAAAAAAAGGGCTATACAGACCTTCAGGTTCTAGATGGATCAGAAGACTCTGGAGAAAAAACAACAACAAAAACCCCACACTTTGGTTTCTGTACCAGTGAAGAGGTTCAATTCTTTACCCAAACACCGAGACTTGGCCTACACTGCCCGCTTATATCAGTTCAATACATCGCTCAGGGGTGTGGAAAATCCACATCCCGAGCAACGCAGTCATAGCGACTGAACTCCTGGTGTACACAGCGCTCGGTCGCCAGGAGGGCTTCTACGGTTGCCATAGTTACTGCCGGTCAGGGAGATGGAGTATCTACGCTGACGAGAGAAGCTCTCCCATGCACATAGGTAGCATCCTCCTAAGCACCGCAGCTGCAGTGTAGACAAGCCCTCAGAGTCAAAGATACGCTTCTTAAACAGACTGATCCACCAATATTCAGCTGACCAGGGCAAGGCAGGTGGCAAGTTGAGAGTACTGTACCGATCTGCTCTCTACTACACCTATGAAATGTACATGGCTCCAGCCAAGGCAAAACATGCTCATGCAACTGCTGCTCTATGTTCCTCTTCCCCACAACCCTGTTTACGGATATCCTGCACCTGCTGCATCTGGTCTTTCAAACTCTCAGCTCTTTCACCATATGTCTGCATAGCATGTAGCGTTATGGGGCATCCAGGTTCTATACAATACAAACATCTTTCCCATTACATGTCTATGGAATTCCTGCAAGCCAATAGATTATTTAAAAAACAAACAAACAAACAAAACCCACCACCATCCTTCTCTGTAATCTACCGATCTTAACTATTCTGCCAATGAGGCTGTACTAATGTGGAGTTATATTAAACTAATATGACATGTGAAAGTCATTACAAGCACTGGAGCTATAAAGCTTTCAAGCAACATCTTAAAGTCCCAAACCCTTGTGAATAATTACTAGTGCTGAGTGTGCCGACATGCCTTGATCTTCTACGTACTGAATTTTTTTTTTAAATTGCTCGACTTTGAGTTGTCGTAACAAATGAATGCCTAGATCATCAATAAGTAGGCCTTTGATATCACATAATTTTACTTCTGTCTTCCAGATAGAAGAGGAGTGGTGTGTTTTTCCAACGGTTCACTGGACACAGCAGGTTATTCTGATCTACTGGGGAAAGTCAGGTGTCTATTGGTCTTCCTATCAAAAGAAAAATGGCCAACAGTTTCATCATGTTGATTACATTCCCTGGGCCTCAGACTAAACAGCAACAAACCACCACACATCACAGGCCACAATTAATTACCTACACATGTGGACATGTTCTAAGATATAAAAACTTATGGGCCAACCATTATTGACATCTAAACACACACCATACGATTTAACGGTCTCTAGTATCCAGGCGATTTTTTATGCCATGGCAAAAATTAACATATATATTCATCAAAAATAGAAGTAAAGGTCCTAACTGTCAAACAAGCTGAGCGCCTACAGCACCATGGGGTTTTGGATACCCAGCAGATTAAGGGCCTGATCATCCAGTGTGCACAAACCTACCACCTCCCTCAAGCACCTATGTGTATATTTGGACCTCAGCATCTTAGCAGCTATAACAGCCCAGCAAGGAAACACATATGCTAAAGCAATCAGCACATGAGTGTGGAACATGCATTTGGATAATGATCAGTGACACAGAGCACTTACTTCCACAGAAAGATGTCTTTATTGCCGTGACTATAATTAGCTGGCATTGATGTGATCACTGGAGATATTTAAGTACATGAAAGCAGGGTCTCTGAACACTGAGCAAAGTTTCATAATTGCACTTGGGGAAAAAGTTTAGCATGAAACACTGACAAAATAGGCTTTCCCTGAAACGCTGGCAAAAATGAACAAACCTCAAAATCAGATCAAGACTCCAAATATTCTTGCTGGCTTTCTTGTCATAATTTCCTAGGTAAGGCCAAAAATACCTACTACAGTCCTGGAGAGTTAAAATTTCCCTCTGTCCAACAAGAAGGGGCTGATTTTTCCGACAGGAACTCAGTGTTATTCAACAGAATTCACCCCGCTGATCAGGAAATTCACTCAAGGACGAGAGATGCCTAAAATGGATGGGACGAGTCCTTTTAAGAAGGGTACCTGTCCCAGGTGAGGTATTTTTAAAAGGCCCCCATTTGTGAAAGGCGCAAAGAATTGTTGGTGTTTGACCTGACCCTGGAAAGTAGCATTCAGGCAGGGAAAGGAACTCAACACCAAGGGACACAGGAGTAAAGAGAACACTAGGCTGAGAAAGGACAGCAGAACAAGGGGCAGGCTGCATCTCCAAGCCTTTACACCACACTGTGTTACCAGCAGAGCACTTCTATCAGCTTAGCTGGTGCTGCTCAGGGAAGGAGTGTAGTTATGCTGGTAGAAAAACTCCTCCTGTTAGCTTATACTGCATCTCCACTAGGGGGCACTGCCACTGCCAGCAAAGCTATACACACACACACACCCCCGCCCCCGCAAGACTCTGTAGTCTACACAAGCCATAGGAGTTATGGAAACATGACCGTTACCGAAAAGGCAGGCATCTCTGCTGCCATTTGTGTTCGTAACCAGTAGAGCTGGTCACAAGTTTTCCAACAGAAAACGCTGATTTGTCCAAACAGACGTTCATTTCAATAATTAAGCGGGAACACGTCCATTTCAATAATTAAGTGTGTGTGGGGGGGAGAAGACAGCGTTTTGATAAAGTTAATTTTACTGAAATGAAACATTTGAAATGACCCAAAACAAAACATTGTAATATGCAGGAAATTGCAACGTTTCAGCTCAGAATGCTGGAATTTCCCATGGAACAGAGATTCCAGTGCCCCACCATCTCTAGCCACCTGTTTGCCGGGGCAGGAAGGTGGTGGGTGGTTTGCCTTCCAGGGCAGGTAACATCAAGCTCAGTTGTCCTCGAGTCAATGGTCTTGTTCAAAACCAGAGCATGGGGAGCATGTAAATAAAGAGATCGGGACTTTCTGGACAGACACCCCCGCCCCAAAGGCTTTAAAACAAAATTGTTGGAAGAAGAAGGGTTAACATGCTGGCAGCGAACAGTATGAAAATGCTGCAGAGGCAGGATTCATTGTCTTCCCCCAGTATTTATTATTGTTACCTCTGCCTTGAGAGTAGAACTGACACCAATTGATAAATTAAGGGATAGGCCTGTTTCACAGTCCACTCCCCTGAAATGCTGTTCTTCCTGCATCCCATGAAGCTTACTGACTCCCTGCATGCCTTCTAGAGCAACCAACAATTATTCCCTACCACCAGCCCTAACGGCCTTATCTTGGCTAGGACAAGAAGTCATGACCGACGTTGGGTTAACTATGATTTTTCTCGTCACATATGTAGTATGATTGAGTGGAACTGGAAAAAGAGGGATAGGTGACAGCAGGAATCTTGTTTGGTGCAACACCAGTGGCTCAGCAGTCTGAGGTGGGCCAGAGTGCTATCAAACACAGACCTCTTAGCGTGTAACCCTGGCATCTACGCAAATCAGTAAAGATCTCTTTCCAGAACTGCCTGCTCACTGCATCACATCTTGCTAACGAAAGAACAGACCGGTTGGATCACCCTAGCTGGACATAGTCTGTCCCAGTAGGAGCTGGGGTCAACCTGGAGCAGATAACACATATTAGAAGCTATCTGCAGTAGAGGCAGAGACACGGTTGAAGTCATGGTAGCTTACACACCCTCTTTTTCTCTAATCAAAGCCCACAAAGTGGTAGCCTGCTGCTAAAAAACGGCTGAACTGCTAACAAAGCAAGCACCCAACATTCGTTCTGCTGATGCAATTACTGGGCGAGTCTTAGGTGACAAGGAATCTGGAACCCCCTCTCCCACCTGCAGGGGAATACAAGCAGTGACTATTTCCTTACCAAGGACACAGCAACCAACATAGTAGCATGTAATCTCAGCCAACCATTCTCAACTTCTTCCATTCAAATGGATGTTCTTCGAAATCAGGAACATCAGCTGCTTCTGTAGTTCAGCTAATTTCACTTACTCATAATGAAGATACCAGGTGTGGATATATAGTGCTTTCCATCCATAGGTCAAAGTTGTTTTACAAAAGCATTACTAGTCCCATTTTACAGATGGGAAGGTGAGGTGCAAGGAGGTGAAGTGGCTTGCCAAGATTGAACAGCAAGCCAGTGGAAGAATTGGGATTCAAGCCCATGTTTCTCCAACTTCCGGCTCTCTGCCCAAGCCACTAGATCACAACTGTCCGGCCCTGACTACAATTATTAGCAAACTATGGAATAAGAAAAGCAACTTCTAGACAGAAGCAAAGGCAAGGTAGATTAGTTTTTTGTTCTTGTCCTCTTGAAGGACACCAAACATTCCCTTCGTCCCTGAAAGTTCAGTACAGATGAAAAAAAGACCTATTAGACCAGGGTAGAACCTCTAGCCTTCAATAGAAGATGTATTGGATATTACACAAGATCTTCTTAGAAACAGCTGCTTGTTCTGTTGGTTATTACAAATCTGGTTAATTAGATCAGAATGTTTGCAAGATACTCCATGAAAAGTTTGGATCAAAACCAAACCTAGGTCCCTGTCTGGCAAGGGGGTTCCACACAGCTGATCCAGAGCTGCACTGAAGTAACTAGGGCTCTGTGCTGGCACAGATGTTTGCCCACACAGAGCTCCCTGTGTAATCAGGGCTTGATTTGGTAGCTCACCTCTGACTAGCCTTTGGAACAGCACGAGTACAAGTCAAAGTTTCCCTGTCAAGGAAAATTAATTGAGCCGCAATCAAACTTCTGTGAAGTCAAATGATGTTACAACCGAGAAAAATTGCCAAGCTGGATCACAGGGCAGAGGCATTTATTTAATTTGTATTTGGGTCAAAGACTTAACAAAATTACAAGCAAATCTAACCAGCAATAAAAATGCGAAACTCAAAACTAGCCGTTTTCTTTCAAGGGGAAAAATAAAACCCGTCTCCTTGTTTTAATTATGAAAAGAGCAACGGATACAAGGCAGCCAGCTGTAGTGTACAACTAGGCTCTAACCAGGAGCCTGGAAATTAGCGATAGAGGCAGGAAAGATTGCCACAGGGGAGGACATAGAGAGGGCTCCAAGGGTTTTGGGAGGAGAGTCAAGGGAGGGACGATGAAGGAGGTCTGCTATAGAATTCTACACAGGAGACTGAAGGATTTCAACCTCAGGGCTGCTGCAGCTGCGTGCACTTTGCAAACGAGGATGTCCCTTGCATCAGCTGGGTTTCCTGATGGCAAGACAGGACTCAAATCCCAATAAATCCAATAGCTGTAATGGACAGATCAATAAGGACGGGAGGGGAGGGGATTAAAGCCATTTTCTTACTTTCCACCACTTTGGAGCTTGCTCCCACAGCAATAGGATTCGTTAGCAGAAGTCAGGTTTCACCAAAGCCAGCCTTGCACTGGTTTGCAGAACACAGCACTGGCCATTGAGGCCTCTACTTAGCATGCCATAGCTAGAAAGTTAGGGTTGACTGGCAAATCTTACCCTGGCCAGCAGCATCAGGGAACAAACCGAAGTCTCTGAGATGCAGCATGAATGAGCCAACCTGAGACGGCAGCTTGCAGAGCTGGCTTTTTACAAAGAGTCAGAATGAATATGCCCTGGCACCAATTCCACACAGCATCAAGGAGCAAAGCTTCTCTGGTCCAACTAGCTGACTTTCTGCTACGCATGGTTCCTTTGTCCAGTAAGTACAGCATAGTATCGGTACGAGGCAATCCTCAGCGAGCCTCTCAGCAGCACAGAACACAAACAAGTCCTTGTTGCCTTTTACAAGGCTGTTTTTTCTGGTTTCAGGATCGGACCTGACAGACCAACTTCACAGTGCATTCTCCAGGATACTTCTAATGGCAGCAGGTAAAATAAATTTCACTGCCAATCAGCATGAAGGGGAAAGTCACAGACACCAGCATCCTCTAGATCAAAAAGCATTTCCTTTTCACCAAGGCATCCTTTCACTGCTGGCCTTTGAAATGAACTCTAACCACAGGCAAAATTCTGCCTCGTTACACACGTGGGTAGCCCCATTTACATCACTGAAGATGAGCAGGCGAAACTGAGGGCAAACTATTACCCAGCCTGCATCGGGTCTACGATGAGTTTCTCTCTCCCCAGCATTTTGCGGATGACACTAACCTGGGAGGAGAGGTAGATACACTGGAGGGCAGGGACAGGATACAGAGGGACCTAGACAAATTGGAGGATTGGGCCAAAAGAAATCTGATGAGGTTCAATAAGGATAAGTGCAGGGTCCTGCACTTAGGACGGAAGAACCCAATGCACAGCTACAGACTAGGGGCCGAATGGCTAGGCAGCAGTTCTGCGGAAAAGGACCTAGGGGTGACAGTGGACAAGAAGCTGGATATGAGTCAGCAGTGTGCCCTTGTTGCCAAGAAGGCCAATGGCATTTTGGGATGTATAAGTAGGGGCATAGCCAGCAGATCGAGGGACGTGATCGTTCCCCTCTATTCGACATTGGTGAGGCCTCATCTGGAGTACTGTGTCCAGTTTTGGGCCCCACACTTCAAGAAGGATGTGGATAAATTGGAGAGAGTCCAGCGAAGGGCAACAAAAATGATTAGGGGACTGGAACACATGAGTTATGAGGAGAGGCTGAGGGAGCTGGGATTGTTTAGCCTGCAGAAGAGAAGAATGAGGGGGGATGTGGTAGTAGCCTTCAACTACCTGAAAGGGGGTTCCAAAGAGGATGGCTCTAGACTGTTCTCAATGGTAGCAGATGACAGAACGAGGAGTAATGGTCTCAAGTTGCAGTGGGGGAGGTTTAGATTGGATATTAGGAAAAACTTTTTCACTATGAGGGTGGTGAAACGCTGGAATGCGTTACCTAGGGAGGTGGTAGAATCTCCTTCCTTAGAGGTTTTTAAGGTCAGGCTTGACAAAGCCCTGGCTGGGATGATTTAACTGGGAATTGGTCCTGCTTCGAGCAGGGGGTTGGACTAGATGACCTTCTGAGGTCCCTTCCAACCCTGATATTCTATGATTCTATGGTGAAGTGGAGAACTTCTGTAAAAAGAAAGACACTGCTGACCTAACTAGGCCAATATGCCCTGTGTTTCAAATGCAACGTTTGAAGGATCTGTTCCTTCTTTACTTAATCTTATATGGCCCCCATTGCGATAGTATCTGAGCCCCTCAGTCTATAATGTAGTTACCCCCACAACACCCCTGTGAGGTAGGGCAGTGCTATTATGCCCATTGTACAGATGAAGAACTGAGACTAAGTGACTTGCACAAGATCACGTCACAGAGGAAGCCTGTGGCAGAGCAGGGAATTAAGCATGTCTCCCAATTCCTAGGCTAGTGCCCTAACCACTGGGACAGCCTTCCTTTCTTGTCAAAGTCCTGTTACCTCCAACAGCCTCATAGACCCCTAGAACAGGGCAAGGAGAGGAGCAAGATGATCCTTGATCTATTTGTAGGTTTTTTGTGAAGCTACCAGCTGCCTTTGGGGAATCACTAGTTCCTGCATGCAGAAGCTGGCAGGTAACCATCTAACCCCAAATCCACTGATGTGAGTGGAAAGGGCTTTGGAGCAGGTCCTAAGCGAAAGAGGAAATGGTTTACAAGTCCTTTGTGTAAGACGGACATCCTTGTAACATTTAAGCCTACACATAGTTATAGGTTTTCTAATCTTATCAATTTTAAAGATCTTAAAACGTAATGTTTTTGCTTTAAAGAATACTTTGCAAGTACAACTAGAAAAGAAGGGTACTAAAATCTAGGACCATTTTATTCAGCTGTGTGTATTTTTACTTGAATTTCCAGAAATCCTAAATTCACATAGCTTCCAGTAATTTCATCAGGAGGAGTGGGTTCTCAACAGCTCTAAAAATAAAAGAAAAGAAAAGCAGCTACTGACTATATATTTAACTCAAATATAGCCCTTGCCTCACAAAGCAGACAGCGGCAAGAACTAAGGTGTCAATAAGTTCCTTTACAAACATTAAGAGATCTGCTATATTTCAGCTCTCTGTAAGTCATTTTAGGCCAACTCTGAATTCCATACACCGTCGATCTGGAACTGAAAATACACTTGGAGGGCTGTAATGCTTCCTTAAAAGAAAAGAAAGCATAGTGTCACCCTTGGGGTGTCCTAAGAATGCACAGATCATTACATTACATAACTAGATGTTTCCTCAAAACATAAACTATCACGAAGAGATCAAACACCGAAATCAGCTTCTTAGAAAGGCAGTTTGATCAGTTTATAACGCAAACACCAAAAGGGCAGTCTCACTTTGTTGTTACATTTTGGGAAAACCACGATGTTTGGCTTTACTTGCTTAACTGATGAGTCCTATTTACCAACACAAGGACCTACAGTGTCTTATTCTTCCTTCTATGGGTCTCCCCACACAGAGCAGTTTGTAGGATCAGGGCCTTGGACTCTACCCGAGGAAAGACTTACATAGATGGTCAGCTTTAACTGAATGGGAGTATTCATCTGCCTAAACAGGACTACTAACATGTGTAAAGTTAAAGCAAGTGCTTAAATCTTTGCAGAATTGGGAGTAAATTTGTACTCAACACAAGACCTTAAACTATTGATTGCACTGTACACTTTCAATCAAAGCTCTTCAGTATTTCCTTAAAACATACAAATTACTATAGGCAAGACGTCATAAGAGCTGAAAACATTACTAGAAAACATTAGTAAAACCCACTCATGGAACAAAAGCAAAGGCAGTCCTAGGATAGAGAGGATGATTGCAATGCATACATTTAGGACTCAAGATGACCCCTTTTTATCTTTGAGAGTTGTCAAGTTTAATTCATGTTTGGAAAAATATCAAACTGGGATACCCTTGCTACCAATAACATTCCCTTGCCTTTGTTACCAGTACAACCTAAGGTTATTAGAATAGGCCACATGTTTAATATCTACTCATCAACATATAGGCTACTTGTTTATTTCCACAGTTAGCTCAGTGTGGACAACACAGACAGAACAGCCAGCTTCATTTGTGTTTCTAGTCAGTTTCATTCTCTGGTTTCCCATGCACTTCTAGAGCAAATGCCACAAATGCTTGGACTGTAAAATCCTAAAGGGAATGTTTTAAAAACAAAAAACAAAAACACACTTTTCAGTAACATAAAAAGAATTTGGAAACATTTCTGGTTCTGATCATTTTTGTAAGAATTTTTTTTTCCCCAAGTTGGAAAACCTCAAGATCCAATCTTGCCGTGCAGCGGGACCACTGCACCTGTGCACAATCCCAGTGGCCTTTCTGGGGGAAAGCTGCGTACACCCATGCTGATCTGATTGCAGAATTTGACCTGTGCCTACTTGACAGTGTCCCTTTAACAGATGAGACTTAAAAAGGATTTATAGGGTTATGACACCCTATGGCCCCAATCCTACTATGCAATCTGCTAACACAAACTCCTGAGGGATCCCCTTCACATTGGGACTGCACAGGAGTAGGGACCTATCATCAGACTGCTCTGCCAGCTGGGAGATGAAGCTATGCTATCTTGCCATGGTTAAAACAGAATTTAACAGAGCTTCGTAGAATTTTTCTCACCAGGGGAAGACTGTTTTTATTTTTGTCAGATGAGTAAGACCATGTTTGGTTTTGTTTTTTAAATCATGGTAGAAGGTGGGCAAGATTTTGTCTCTGGGCTAGTAAATGTCCAGGGCAGTGTTTGAAGCCAAATCCCATTCTCTCAAATACCAAAACTAAAGGGACACGGTCACCTTAAAAACAAAAACACTGCCACCTGCATTTTGTACACCAGTTGTTACAGGCAACACCTAAGAGGACTACAAACTAAGGGAGACTGGAGGTGGAATACTTCCATTTTGCCAGGTCGTTTACTTTTCTATAATTCACCATGTCCTATGGACACTTTCCACTCTTTCTGTGGGTCTGTCATACAGCAACAAAGGAAAGATACTTTTAAAAAACAGAAAAATGGGATTCTAGAGCCATACCAGTTAGCAAGAGGTGGGGATGGACTCAAGGGCAGATATAGGACCTGAAACTACTTTCAATACAGGGGGCGGTTTTTTGTTTTGTTTTGTTTTTTTTAAAAAAAAAACAGACTAGATTCAAGCTGATGGTGCCCCAGTATGGGTGTCAATGTGCATCACCCCCACCTGGAGTATTTTCTGGGTGTCTAATATACTTCCAGTACGGTCTGTTTCACTTTACCTGTGACATCTGTGGCCTGAAATTGATGTCCTTGAGATCAATAGATCCAGGTGACAGGTTATGAAGCAGCTGGCAGAGCAAGACTCCATCTCTCAAAGCCTGAGCCAGGTCAAACACAACAGCTGAGGGCCAGACCACCCTGTGGTTCGGGGGCAAAACTTTGCAGTCGATCAGCCAGCGGCCACACTGCCTCCACTCCTCCATCGTCCTGCAGAGAAACGTACCCTTCAAATAAAAGGTGCCCTGGATGAGTTGCCAGCGGCCAAAACTACGGTTCCAGTCCCCTCTCCCTTTTCATTGAGGACACGCACAAGCCGCTTGCAGCAGTCCCTCCTCCTTCGATTGGGAGGCTCCGGGGCGAGTTGAGAAGCTTCCCCTTGCAGGATGGTCAAGTGCTATCGCTCCTTTCCAGTTTGATGTGCGGCCAACGCAGGAAGCATTTCGGGGGCGGGGGCGGGCACGGGGGAGGGACTTCCAAGACTCCTTTTTTTAATCGCTCCCCGGCGTGGTTTTGGCAGCTTTACTTCTTGCCTATAAAACGCTCCGTAGATCCCAGCTCAGCGGCTCCTTTCAGCGTCTCTCCCCCCGCAGCACACGCTCGGCTCGGCTCCTTGGTCCGGCTCCGGTTAAAGCCAGGAAAGGAGAGGCACAGGCGTGGGGGGGCTAAAAGCCCATCCCCGCCTGCCCCCTCCCCTCAGGGGGCTGCTGCTCGCCGGGGAGGGTCGCTTGTCTCTCTCCAGCCTCCCCCTTGAGTTGCTGGACTTCCCCTGCCCTCGTCTCGATGGGGCTTTGTCTGGGGCTCCCCGCCAGCGGTTTGCAGCCTTCCCGAAGTGGGTTCACGTGGCGAACTAACAAAGACCCGCCACCCGGGGCGAAGGGGGAGGCTCGCCGGCCTGGGGCTCCCCTCTGCTGCGTCCCAGCGCTGGGCAAGGCTACAAAACCACCACAACCGGCCCCTCCTCGCTGCTCTCGCCCGTCCGCCTCCTCTCTCCGGGGAGCGCCGGCGCAGCGCAGCGGGGCACCCCTCTCTCGCCCTCCCCCTGAGGAAGGGGTGTGGGGAGGGGGATCCGCGGACAGCGTGTCCCAGCCACAAAAGAGCCACCCCCCTGCGCCGACGGGGGGGGGAGGGGGGCTACAATCCGGCAACTCTCCCTGGGGGGGGGGGCCGCCGGGAAGCAGACAAAGAAGCCGCTGCGCCGCGGAGATACAATGTGTCGCTGGGGCTGCTGCTCCCCGCTTCCCTTCCTCCCCTGCCGGGGCTGGCCGGGGGCCGGCAGCTGTCCCCTGCCCGCTCCGATCGCCCGCCCGCCCGGCCGCGGAGGAGGAGGAGCTCGCTGCAGCTCCCCTCCCCTCGCCCCGCTCAACTTCCTTCCCCCGCGGGAGGAACCTGGCGCAGGGGGGTTACGGGGCAGCCGCGGGTGGGGCCCCTCCGGACCGCCCTGGGCAGGGCCAGAGCCACGCTGCCCCGGGAGGGGGGGCTCGGGCTGACTTGGGGGAGTCTCCCCCTCCCCCCGCCCCCGCCCCGTGGGGCTGGCCGGAGCTGCTGGCACTGATTTTGTAGGACAGAGGTTATATATATATTTTGGCGTTCAATGTTTCCATGGAAACGTTTAAAGAGATACTGCCAAGTGAAGTCACCTCCCCCACCCCACCCCACCCCCGTCACCTCCTCTCCTAACACCGCTTCCCCTCCCTTGCAGATCCCTGCCTGCCAATAGTCTCCAAGCAGTGCCTTCAAATTAAGCCCAGGCTTAAGTACCTTGCTGCATGGGGCCTAGATTATTCACTCATCACCTTTACTTTTTGCCATTCATGTTTTTGGTTTAGCGGTGTGTTTATATTGCCCTTCACTCAGCCTGGGAGAATAAACACTGGCTGGTCGATTTCAGCTCTGGTTTACAGTCCCTTTCACTTCTTATTCATTTGTATCACAGTAGTATCTAGAGAGCAGTGGTTCGCAACTCTCAGGCTGCTTGTGGCCCAGTCAGCACACAGCTGCAGCCCATTTGACATCCTCAGGGCCATACAGGTAGTATATATATATATATATATATATATATTGTGTGGCTGTGACCCACATAATGCTTAGGGAGCTGCATACCTAACCCACTATGGTAAACAGGTTGAGAACTACTAACCTAGAGGCATCAACCAAGATCAGGGCACGATTAGGCTAGAGGTTGCAGCTGCACTTGGGAAGAGAAAGAAGGCAGTGTTATTATCCCCATTTTACAGATGGGAAACTGAAGCAGAGAGAGATCAGATTTTCAGAAGTTCTCAGCTCCCATTTAGAGACTAAAATAAGTGGTCAGATTTTCAAAAGAGCTCAGTACCGGGGGTGCTGACTGGTGTTGAGCATCTGACTGTAAGCATCACTCTGGGAGCTGTGGAAATTTGGCCACAATTGGCTTCCCCAAGGTCAAACTGAGGACGGTGATGGAACCAGGAGGCAAAGTCCTTCTAATCTTATCTTTGGGTTGTAAATACTGCAGGGAAATGTTTAACCCAAACAAAAAGTGTTCATTAACTTCTGAACAATGTTCATGGCAACCCTTCTAAAAGCCAGGGTCTAGTTATTTATTACAAAACTGAACTCTCAGCCTTAAACTCCTTAGCGACATCTTCTAAATTTCACCTGTAATCTTCTGCACCCTCTCCCATCCCAAGTCAGACAAACACAAACCTTTTTTATTCTGTTTTTTCCCCCTTCCCAGAGAGCTTCTCCCTCATTTAATGGCCTTCCATGGTTTCTACAGGAAAAATGGAAGCTTTGGCATTGATAGTGAAATGAATAGGAACTCTTCCCCCGCTTCTCAGAGAAATGCAATGATAACCTCTCAGATGTAGACACAGAAGAAGGACTTTTTCTTCCAGCATGATCCAACAAGGGGAGAAGAACAGCACTTCAGAATGCTGTACTATTAATTTCTGAGAGCAAATTTCTTAAGGCCTAATACACCGGTTACCTGGCTGCTCCTGGTATGTTCTTGATCTGACTGTGTATGATAGCCGGTCTACCCTGGCAGAATATAGACATACTAAAGGCTGTGAGGGAGCAACATATACATTAGTTTGTATATACATTTCATATTCAGAGCTACACCCCACTCTGGGGGCAGGCAAACGCGTGCTGTGTAGACTACAGTACGGAATTTCTAATTCCCCAGGAACATGATTTCTTATAGCAGCTTTCCGGTTCTTTTTGTTCTTTGTCATGGTTTTCACTGGCACTCTGCTAGAGCTCGAACAGCACCACTTGGGCAAGAATCATGTTACACCAAGGATACATTTGGCTCAGTGTGGCTTTGTGAGATCAGCTCTGTAGGGGGAGGACTACAGCTCAGTGTATTACATGTATATATGTAAAGTGTATATATAAAAAGTGTGCTTTGCTTCTGGACACTTCGGAGCAATCATTGCATCTGCAAAGCTAGCATCTGCATACTCCAAGCTGGTTTCTCACCTATCTCTGCAACCATAAAAATGGCTGCTAGCTGAGTTATTCTGATAACAGCTAAACTCCGTTAAGGCAAACCAAAGAAAATAACGCATACCCGCCATATACTTTGCTACTACTTTATATTTATGTTTTAAAAGAGACACCAAAATATTTCAAGGAAAGCACTGGAGAAATGCACCGATGGTAGGTGCTGTTTGCATGTGCCTGAACTGAGAAGCAGCCTCTATAAATTATACAATAATGGGTTCAATTCAGTGATAGATGTCCTTCTTCCCCTCTGCCTATTGGCGTTGTTGGGAATGATAGCTGGCATTAAATTTGTTACTGAGCCAACTGCTGTAGGCGTTTCATGGACAGATGCTTATCTGCTGCCCTCTACTGGAGACAGAATGTTAATATTTGTATTGCTTCCAGCGTACTGTTGTTACCTTCCTATCCACACTAGCTAAACCTATAGAGATTACTATCTTCAAGGAGAGATTAATTGTAATAATACTTTGGCTTTTCATCCCAAGGTGCTTCCTTATCTATATACAATACAACTGAGCTTCAGTCACCTCTGTGGTGGAGGATAGCAGCCAACCAATACACAGCACGCTGCACAATGGTGCAAGAAGGGAATATTTTGGCTGGGCAAAGCAGTAGGGTTTTTTAAAGCAGCAACAGGAGTTTCATTAGTCAAGCAGTGCAGGGGCAAACTGGGTTCTTTTTAAAATCTCATCTTACACACACAGAGCGAGAGAGAGAGAGAAAAGTGCATGGAATTCAACCATTCCACCTTGGAACAATAAAAGACTAGAATTGACACTGCGGCAGTTTGAACAAGTGCTTTCAAGGAGTTTTTTAAACCTGGCATGACTTTGAGCACAAAGCCATCCTCTAACTTAATCAGGCCTTTTTAGTGATCACCGTGAGAGCCTCCTATTGCAAGAAGACCCCACGAAGTCCGCTGGGGACCTGACTACAATACTTTACAGGGAAGCATTTAGATACTATGGTAGTGGCTCTGCAGAAACCCTAAAAGAGCTAGATGAGATGGAAGTGCTTGTGAACTGGCTAATATGAAGTGAAGTGAGCTGTGGCTCACGAAAGCTTATGCTCAAATAAATTGGTTAGTCTCTAAGGTGCCACAAGTCCTCCTTTTCTTTTTGGCTAATATGTATGTGTTAGCACTGCCATCTTCTGGATGGAACTGGAAGTGCACTGGTTTATCCTTTATGCTGCTAAAGCTAAGGGAGATTCTTTTGGCTCAAATGTTAGGGGCCAGCATTTTTGGAACAAAAGGATCTACGCTTGCTATCAGCTTAATGTTCTGAGTGACCATGACATGCAGCATGCAAACAGCTGTGAAGCTGCAGGTGCCCAATGAGTTGCTGCAGTAGATTTACTTAACTCCCTGACTCATTTCGTTTTTGTTGACCAGAATAATTGGCTTTTTTTATAACATATGGTTGTGAGTCACATATAACTTATGAGACTAGCTGCTGCACGCCAGTTATCACTATATCTCTGTCACCAGGGTGTCCCGTGCCTAGGCTGCGTGGGAGAAGGAAGCTATGGCAGGGTCTGGACGCCCCTTCTCTCAGCTTCCTGGTGGCTGGTTCCCCTAGTCCTGGGTGCTGCTCTGCTAAGCTGTCACACATCGGCATACCCACTTGGTGCAGGCAAGAATTTTTACCCAGCTTCACTACTGCTGCAATGAGTCTGATCTTCCTGCACAAGCAACCTCCATCTCTGAGAATAGCTAATGTTAGCCTCTTGTCCCTCTCTCTTGCTCCTATCTCTGGAGAAGCCACACATGACTAGGTTCTTATAAATTCCAAGGCCTGAAGGAACCATTGTGCTCATCAAGTCTGACCTCCTGTAAACACAGGCCGTAAAACGTCCCCAAATAATTCCTAGAGCAGATCTTTTAGAAACAAATCTCATCTTGGTTTAAAAATTGTTGGTGATGGACAATGCACCACAACCCTTGGTAAATTGTTCCAGTGGCTAATTACTAATGCTGCAACTATCACTGGGGTATATAGATGGCACTTTCCTTCCAACACCATCACCCTTTTTCATGGACAGAGTCATATTGATACCTACCTTTCATCCACAGCGCTCTGCCTTAAGATCAGAGAGTAAATGAACTGAAGCTGGACAGCACAGCATGACCTTAAGAGGTAGAGTAGACTGGGTTGCATAGTATTGTAATATTATAGTGTAACAAGTCGGGAGAACGGAGATGCAAAAATAATTTATAGGGAAAGAAAAATAGACGCTCTTTAGCAAATTGAAAGATATATAAGTTTCCTTTGGAGAATGGGAGTCAGGCATTTGCTGGCATCAGAGTAGGGTTTTCCCGTGTAATACCTATTGCTGTTCTAAAACATTTACTTGGAAAGTGCACTTGTTGGCAGACAACGAAGGAATTCAGAGAGGACTTTGCGGGAAGGGTCAAGTAGACAGACAGAGACAGCAGTTGACTTTTGGAGGCCTACAGCTTTCAATTATTTTCCTTTTGTTAGCTTGGCAACTTAATCACTTCAGTTACTGGGGTTTTTATTTTGCTGTGGGCTTGATGATGACGCCATCAACAGAGTTTTGGAGAAGCTCAAGATACCTTGACCATGCCAAAAAATAAATCTGGATCCACTAAAGATTCTGCATTTCGCTCTCAAACTCCCACAAGCTGGAGCGTGAGCCAGTCTGCTTTCTCTTCCATGCTAGTCGGAGGCACAGACCTGACTTCACAAGCAATGTCAGAATATTTGAATGGGAACATTTCTGCAGGATCATTCATTCCTTTTCTTCTCCTTTCTTTCTCAGGTCAACACTTTTGGATGCAGGCAGGAAGTGTAGAGTAGTAATGTATCCCTATTTGTTGGAAATAACGTGGTATTTTTTAAAATATGTAAATGAAAACCACATGTGAAGGGGATGGTAGCTAGCAAAATGGGGTCTTGGTCCATGATTAGGGCCCCTAGATTCTACAGTAATAGAAATAAATAATAACAATAATCTATTTGTGTAATAATTTCATACATTAGATATTTAGCAAAATGTTCAATGGCATTCTAGCCACAAGAGATATGAAGTGTGAGAGCTTAAATTTAGCATTATCAGCTGGGTAAAAATAGGTAACCTTAAGATAAATTTCCTCCTATGTGTGCCAAAAAACATTACAGCTAAGAAAAACCTAAGCATTTAAAAATATGGAAATGAACAATTAAGGGAAGGTAGATAACTATTTGGTTACACTCACAGTTCATACAGATTCTTAAATAAGTCTACATGAGTAAATTCCACACTGAATATTCCAAAAATAACCTTAACTCTGACCTCCTATCCTTACTCAGCTTCAGTCAATAACTAAACATCCTCTCACACCCAACTACGGTTCATTGTATACATTTCCAATATTGGATATAAATGCCCATAAGCTACACACATTACACGGGGCCCAGCCTCCAACCTTCTGTTCACCTACTCACCAAGTATGTAAAAGGCTGTTATAAAGAGAAGGGTGATAAATTTTTCTCCCTCACCACTGAGGACAGGACAAGAATGTAATGGGCTTAAACTGGGAGATTTAGGTTAGACACGAGGAAAAACTTCCTAACTGTAAGGGTAGTTAAGCACTGGAGCAAATTATTTGTGGAATCTCTGTCACTGGAAGTTTTTCTGAGCAGGTTAGACAAACACCTGTCAGGGACGGTCTAGATAATACTTAGTCCTACCTCAGTTCAGGGGACTGGACCAAATGACCTATCCAGGTCCTTTCCAGTCCTACGTTTCTATGATTCTATGATTATTAGCCAGAGACACCAATATATCTTATACAGCCAGAGAGATGTTTTCCCATCCTGACTGCGCACTGTGGTCGAGGGAAAACCACATCTTACACCATGGTCTTCATATTCAGCCCAAAACACCTTTTCTCCCATCCACTATGAAACAGGAAAGCACTACGAAACAGGAAACCACTACAAAAGGAAAGACAGTCTTGTTCTGAAAACACTTGACTGGATTCAGTTCCTGGTTCTGCTAGAGACTTCCTGTCTGACATCGGGCAAATCACTTAGTCTTTCAGAGTAGCAGCCGTGTTAGTCTGTATCCGCAAAAAGAAAAAGAGGACTTGTGGCACCTTAGAGACGAACAAATTTATTTGAGCATAAGCTTTCGTGAGCTACAGCTCACTTCATCGGATGCATGCAGTGGAAAATACAGTGGGGAGATTTTATATACACAGAGAACATGAAACAATGGGTGTTATCATATACACTGTAACGAGAGTGATCAGGTAAGGTGAGCTATTACCAGCAGGAGGGGAGGGGAAAAAAAAAAAAAAAACCTTTTGTAGTGATAATCAAGGTGGGCAATTTCCAGCGGCTGACAAGAACGTGTGAGGAACAGTGGGTGGAGGGGGGAAATAAACATGGGGAAATAGTTTTACTTTGTGTAATGACACATCCACTCCCAGCCTTAACCCAATTCACCCCAGTCAACCTCTTTCTGTGCACTGGGAATCCCATTATACTTTCCTACTTATCCTCCTGTTATGACTCAGAGATTGCATCTCCTCCTTACAACTCTCGTGATTTTATCGCTGGTCTCACAGTATGCGGTATTTACCTTAAAGCCCCAGCTTCCGCAGTCATTTGATTGCCTGATAATCTCCACTTTCATTTTTAAATAGCAGTACATTTCCAGCTCTTGTGGTTGTGAAACAAAGCTTAAAAACATGAACCCTAAAGGCCTCACCGGCAAATAACAAGAACCCCACATTTATTATTTTAAAACCTCATGATTTTTATGACAATCTCACAATTTTTGAGGACCTGACTCTTGATTTGCGAACACTTGGGGTTGGCCACGGTGTGTCAGGAGGTCAGACGAGATGATAATAGTGGTCCCTTCTGGACTCATAATCCATGAATCTTCAAGGCAGAGATCACATATGCACCATTCTCCAGTCAGTCTGACTGGCAGCCAACCTCCAAGTACCCTGCCAATCTAATCAGGCTCGTGCATAACGTATTTCCCGTAAGAGGAGAAAAAGGAGTCTGCAAGTCTGAGATGCATTGCATTTGTAGCAGCTATCCATTGGCACAGACTAAAATCACAGCTTTTATCATAGAATCATAGAATATCAGGGTTGGAAGGGACTTCAGGAGGTCATATAATTCAACCCCCTGCTCAAAGCATTGGTTATTGGGGGTGAGGGATAGCTCAGTGGTGTGAGCATTGGCCTGCTAAACCCAGGGTTGTGAGCTCAATCCTTGAGGGAGCCATTTGGGATCTGGGGCAAAAATTGGGGATCGGTCCTGCTTTGAGCAGGGGGTTGGACTAGATGACCTCCTGAGGTCCCTTCCAACCCTGATAGTCTATGATTACCTATGGATACCCAGGAATGTTATCCTTGCATTGGGTTGCATGCCATGAGTGCTGGGCTGTTTCAGCAATCAGGAATGTCCCGCTGTCTGGTGAGAGTGGCATTGGCACACTACAGATGTGTTGCAGCTTTACCAACTCTCACAATATTTTTCTTAAAGCCCCAACTCCTGGGGTCACGTGCATCTCAGCTTTCACTCTTCAAAACATAATAATAATCCAGCCCTCAAGATCGTAGAGAAACACTTGAAAATGGGACCCAAGTGAAAAGCAAATAAAACGCATCCCAAATTTATTCTTTTTAAGCCACATGAGGGTCACCAAGGGCCTTGCTGCAAAGCAGCCCCGGGCGCCAACCACCCAAGAAGTGGGGCTCGTGGGGCCACAAGCAGCACCGCGCGCCCTGCAAGACAACCAGGGTCCCCAAAACAGGGAGCGCAATGAACTGTGCAGTCCACAGGGGCAGGGGACAGGCACCGCACGGGGCGCAGGGGCCGGGCACCGCACGGGGCAGGGCCGGGCACCGCACGGGGCGCAGGGGCCGGGCACCGCACGGGGGGCAGGGCCGGGCACCGCACGGGGGGCAGGGGCCGGGCACCGCACGGGGGGCAGGGCCGGGCACCGCACGGGGCGCAGGGGCCGGGCACCGCACGGGGGGCAGGGGCCGGGCACCGCACGGGGCGCAGGGGCCGGGCACCGCACGGGGGGCAGGGGCCGGGCACCGCACGGGGGGCAGGGGCCGGGCACCGCACGGGGCGCAGGGGCCGGGCACCGCACGGGGGGCAGGGGCCGGGCACCGCACGGGGGGCAGGGCCGAGCACCGCACGGGGGGCAGGGGCCGGGCACCGCACGGGGCGCAGGGGCCGGGCACCGCACGGGGGGCAGGGGCCGGGCACCGCACGGGGGGCAGGGCCGGGCACCGCACGGGGGGCAGGGGCCGGGCACCGCACGGGGCGCAGGGGCCGGGCACCGCACGGGGCAGGGCCGGGCACCGCACGGGGGGCAGGGCCGAGCACCGCACGGGGCGCAGGGCCGGACACCGCACGGGGGGCAGGGGCCGGGCACCGCACGGGGGGCAGGGGCCGGGCACCGCACGGGGAGCAGGGCCGGGCACCGCACGGGGCGCAGGGGCCGGGCACCGCACGGGGCGCAGGGGCCGGGCACCGCACGGGGGGCAGGGCCGAGCACCGCACGGGGGGCAGGGGCCGGGCACCGCACGGGGCAGGGCCGGGCACCGCACGGGGGGCAGGGGCCGAGCACCGCACGGGGGGCAGGGGCCGGGCACCGCACGGGGCGCAGGGCCGGACACCGCACGGGGGGCAGGGGCCGGACACCGCACGGGGGGCAGGGGCCGGGCACCGCACGGGGCAGGGCCGGGCACCGCACGGGGGGCAGGGTCCGGGCACCGCACGGGGGGCAGGGCCGGGCACCGCACGGGGGGCAGGGTCCGGGCACCGCACGGGGGGCAGGGCCGGGCACCGCACGGGCACAGCGGAGGGGATGGATTGCTCGGCGCTCGTGCGCCTCCCCTGCCCATCGATGCTCTCGGAACTCGCAGCCGCAGCGGTTTCGTGGCGACGGGGAAGCCGAGGCCGGGGCGCCGCGGAGCGCGGCAGGTAGCGGGGGGGGGAGGGGACCGGGTCACCGACAGAACTGGGGGTATCGATCACCCCCCAGCGGTGACTAGGGGGGAGGGGGGTATCGATCACCCCCCCAGCGGTGACTAGGGGGGAGGGGGGTATCGATCACCCCCCCCAGCGGTGACTAGGGGGGAGGGGGGTATCGATCACCCCCCCAGCGGTGACTAGGGGGGAGGGGGGTATCGATCACCCCCCCAGCGGTGACTAGGGGGGAGGGGGGTATCGATCACCCCCCCCAGCGGTGACTAGGGGGGAGGGGGGTATCGATCACCCCCCAGCGGTAACTAGGGGGGAGGGGGGGTATCGATCACCCCCCCAGCGGTGACTAGGGGGGGATTGGAGATATAGCTCATCACCCAGCAATAACTAGTGGGGGTCAAAAGCAAAGATCAGCACAAAAGGGGCTAAGGGAGGTTGGGGAGAGGAACAGCGCACTCCTAAAATATTAACAAGGGGACCAAAGTGAAGAAGACTAATGCATCCCCCAAGCAGATTGAAAAGTACCTGCTAGGACCCAGAGCTCTGAAACAGGCGGCTAGGGTGTTCTCTGCTCTGGTTTGGGGGATGTGAGCAGCCCTGTTTTTCATGTCACTCTAGGTTGAAGCTGCAACACAGATCGAACAAGATGAAGGGTGAACGGCAGTGGGAAGGCAGTCTGCAGTGAGAAGGAAAGGCCCATGAATCAGCTTGCGAAGACCTTTCCCACCCACCCACATGCAACAATATATTGACACGGCACATCCTACCAGCCATGTCTATTTCACTGGGATTTTCCCAGCCCTATCACAGGCCAAACTGTAACATATGCTGCTTTTCCATTGCAGAATCCTGATTATTACTAGAGAACACATCTTTGGGAATTGGAAGAACAGAGATAACTTAATCAATACGCTTCAAATATGCTGCACTGACCAGATCTATTGCCTGGTACTTTTTAATGAAATGACTCATGCACTCTCCTGTCAATAAATCCATTTTAAAGGGTAAAGAAACCAGGCACAATCAGTGAAATGGGCACAAGTCTGGACCACATTGAACTCCTAGATCTCTGTTGTTTCACCTTTTAATTAAAATCTCTCTCAGGAATCTGGATTTTCCTGAGACAGCTATTATCCCTTAGGCCTCCATTTCAGGTTGTTGAGGCTTTCTCTCCATGGACTCCCAGTACCAAATGGGCTGTGTGCACAATAAGCCTTTGCAAAATGACAGGGCATCATCAATATACAATCGGTCCTTCAGAAGTCCTGGTTTATCACACTGAGCGTAAGCACAAGTCCTGTATGGTGCTGTAACATACAGACGAGTCTGTGTCAAAAGTGTTGCACAGAATGTTATGTGTGCTGGCCTACATGTCATAAACCCCAATAGTGTCACAGCTAAAGGAGATTGCCTTTGATCTCAAAGCAGTAGGAGAGTATTGTACCCTTGCTTATACCTATGAAGGGCCGATTAAGCTAAGGAATCCACTACAGCGCTTGAGAGCTGGTATGAAACACGTTTAGCCTCCAGTGTCATTCCAGAGTGAATGACAGGCAGAGTAATGAATGGACGGGTGTCACTAGCTGAAAAAGCCTTATCTGAGAGCTATGCCAGGCTTCGTTACAGGGACACCTCGTTGCTCATCTGGCAGCAGCAGCAGCAGAAGTTGGAGTCTGTCCCACCTGGTACATACTTGAGTAGAAGCCGGAGTATGTGGTACTCGCAGTATGGTAATGAGGCCATTCTGGTACGGGACAAAAACAAACTGGATGTCTCCAGAGACACTGGGCAATCAAAGTTTTGCATTATTATGTAATTTTAAAGGCTTAGTGTCAGAGATCTATACATGGCAAATAAATACATGAAAGAACCTGTGCTAGGCCTCAGGCAAGTTCTAAACAGCATTTTCATTCAAAAGCCAAAATATTAATGGCAGGTCTGGTCACATTGTTTCCCATCACTGCTGACTATCAGATAATTGGGATCAACCTACCAAGGTTCAGTGTGGTACGGAGAGATGAAGACTGAGGACACCTTACTAGAGGACAAAGCCAAAATATTAAATCAAGGGATCAGGCTAAAAAAGAAAAAGACATATTGCCTTCCTTGTACGTCTGTCTGCTTTATGCCTGATCTGCCCTCTGATTGGGTACCAATGTAACTGTTTCAGTTATGGGTTTGATTTTGTTACTGAAATCGTTATATCAATATAGTCCCTAGTGTGAACACACACATACCAGGTATAAACCTGTCTTACACCTGTATAGCTTATTCCCCTTCCCATATAAGAATAGCTATTCTGGCATAAGCAAGTTGATACCAATATAACAGCATCAGAGGCCAGGGGCGGTTGTACCAGTTTAACTATACCACTATCATTCAAGCAGTACAACTTTTGCATGTGGACTAGCCCTTAGAAGATTATTAAAACTGAAAGGATGTTTGAAGTTTAGATTTATTTTCACCGTTTATGCCACTGATTTACGTTATGTATTTCATTGAGACTGAATGATGAAAATAGCCTAGTCAGTTTCACTTGCCAGTCATTATTATACACTTTCAAAATTCTGCAACGGCGGCCTTGCAGATGCATCTAGGGAATGTCAGAGTTCAAACTGTTTTCATTTGAAATCATGCTTCAGAATGTTGCTAGTGAGATTGTTCTGCAAAAATACACAGAACCTTCATTTTGGACTTTTCCTGTCTCCTTTTCATATTTTCCCTATAAATGGTCTCTTACAATCTCAATTAATGATCTGGCAGTTGAGTTGAATAATTTACAGTATTAAGCAAAATCGGGAAAGGAGGTGCTGAATGAAGTTACATTTGGGCCTTAGAAAGGTCTGGGCAAGAGAGGTGTATAAAGGCTTTGTCCACTGCAAAGCAGCAGTTGCTTCTCTCTGATATTACAGTTCAGTATCATGGAGGTAACAGTTTGAAGGCATCATTCTGTGAAGTCAGTAGGACAACTCATATGAATAATACTCTGCTTAAGTAACAATTCCATATAATAGTTCAAAAGCATATCACCGACTGAATCATCAGATAGGCAAGGATAGATTTAGGAGAGTAATAATGAAAGCTTCTGTTAACAAACACGCACGTTTCTTGGTAAGGGTTGAAAGGAAAGAAATGTCTTAAAACAGGAGTGCTAGAGCCATACGTCAGCTGCAAAAGGGATTTTCTTGTTCAAGCTTTCTGTATAGTTAAACCTTAATGCATGTAACAGTTATGCATTTAGCCTCGTTAACTTGTCGAACTCTATTTATGCAGTTCCTATTTCAAACAAAAATTAATGGGAGTGTCCATTATAAATAAGCTAGGAAGGATTTTTTTATTTATGTTTTGACAAACAGCGCCTCGTATTTAATTGTAGCTGATCTCAATATTTTAAAAATCGTGTCCAGAAATTATTTTTTTCAGTTGTTAAAGCCTAAAGGGTTGAAAAAAAAAATCAGACTTCTACATCTGGAAATGAGCATTGGTGTCTGGCTCCCAGTTCTATCTGCCATCGCTACCCCATTGTGTATATTAGGGCTTGATCTAGCAGGGCAGCATCAAGCCCTTAGGAGTCATGGGATTTACATGTCTCATCCAGCACATGCTTAAACTCAAGAATGTGCACAGTCCCGTTGACTTCAGTGGCACTCATCACGTGCCTCCAGTTAAATGCCTTAAGTATTTTGCTGGATCAGAACCCTAGACCCCAATTCAGCCAGGTACTTATTTGAGGCTCTGGCCCTGATCCAGCAAAGCACTCAGGCACCTGCTTAACTGACTTCAGTTGGGCTACCCAGCTGCCAAAAGTTGAGCATGTTGCAGAATTGGGCCCCTTTTCCAGTACGCCTGGGTATTCATTATGCTTATTCCAAGAAGTTTTATTTTTAAAACTTTTTAAGCACTTTAATGTTTCTTTATAGAGAAATTCTGTATCCATCCCACCAAGCTAACAGTAACACATCCATTCTACTGTGGATGAACTTAGGTTTTCTGCACTCAGCACTTACTGTTAGCAAGTGCATTCACTACAGATCAGAGTTACCCCTGATTTATTTAGCTGTTACTATTTATGCATGTATCCATGATTACTATAAAATACTGAATGTTCAGAAAGTTTAACTTGGGCCCTGATCCTGCAGACACTTATGCAAAGGCTTTATTATACACGCATGACCTTGGTCTCCTCAGGATTATTCAGGTGGGTTAAGTTAAGCATGTCTACAGGAGCGGGCCTTACACGGCACGAAGGGGATGTTGTATTGCTTGCTTTTCTGCCCATCCCTCTAAATGTGATTGTCTGTTTTCCCATCATTTATGCAGTGTTGATGTACGTATTGTAAATGCATTTATTGTCTCTTGATGTCAATGAAAATGGTCTGAATGTGTCATCTGTACCAACTGTTTTTTCTTTTCCACGTTCACTGCCTTAGCACGCCTGATTATTATCTGTATTACAGCTCAAAATGCTGACCCAGGCAAGGTATGGGGCAGGTAGATATTTATGCAGATACACCCAATTTGGGATTGTATTAATTAGCGGTGGTCTGATTGCCCCCTATTCCTTAACATAAGGGTGAGTCTCACAGAACAGAAATCTGCAGCCGCGTTTACCTGTGGTTAGCTCGCTGTGGGTGAGGCTGGAGTCTGCAGGACAGTGCTGTTGGCACAGCTGCTCAGTCTTCGTTCTTGATTCAACAGCCCAGAGGTTTTGTGAACTCTTCCCGGGGAGCTTGAGATGGGATTTGACGAGTACCCCTGCTATAGCTGCTCCTCGTGTGCATGAAGGGCTACGGAGAAGGTGTCAAAGCGAGTCCACTGAGCTGACTGGGAGCCATATGTTATCCGTCCCTTCATAGATTCCAAGCCAGAAGGGACTACTGTGATCTTCTGGACTGACCTCCTGTATAACACAGGCCAGAGAACTTCCCGGAATAATTCACAGAGCAGATCATTCAGAAAAAACATCCAATCTTGAGTTATGTCCAGTAAAGACCCACAGAGGCCTGCTTACCTTCTAGCTAAACCCCCAGGCAGTCTAACAAGAGCAGCTAGTCCTCAGTGGAGCCCCCTGATTGGCTGAGGGGATCAGCACTCTTGCTCTTAAGACCAGCAGCAGTAGCAGGGTGCTGGCTGCTCAAAGCGTTTGCTACAATGGCGCCTGCTTGTTCCCAGCCCGTCTGCTGTCTTGGAACCAGCCGTGTCTCACTATAGGCAACCCAGCTCTGACCTTCAGCTCCGATTCCTGACTCCGGCTCTGACATCTGGCCTCCTACTCCCAGGCTGACCCTGGGCTCCAGCTCCTATGACTAGGCACAACTGCCCACATCCCGGTCCCTCACAATTTAAAAATAGCCAGTAACGGGGAATCCACTATGACCTTGGTAAATTATTCTGACACCTACTTACCCTCTCTGTTAAAAAAATGTTTACAGTCTGAATTTCTCTAGCTTTAACTTCTAGCTATTGAATCGTGTTCTATCTTTCTCTGCTAGATTGAAGAGCTCATTATCAAATATTTGTTCCCCATGTAGGTACTTATAGACTGATCAAGTTCCCTTTAATCTTCTCTTTGTTAAGCTAAATAGCTTGAGCTCCATGCGTCTATCGCTGATAAAGCATGTTTTCTGATCCTTTAATCATTCTCATGGCTCTTCTATGAACCCGCTCCAATTTATCAATAGCCTTCTTGAATTGTGGACACCAGATCTGGACACAGTATCCAGCAGCAGTCACAGCAGAGCCAAATACAGAGGTAAAATAACATCTCTATTCCTACTTGAGATTTCTGCTTGGCCAGCTTGAGGTGCAGTGGCAAAGAGGTCAAGGTGCGTTATGACGATCCAGCAGGTCATGTGTTCAAGTCTAGCTCAGTTTCACACTGAAAAGCTGCCTCCAGTTTACTCAGGTGCAGAATAGGTACCGGAATCCATAGGGTTGGGGAAGTCAAAAGTGGTTGGATGGAAAATGACACACCGTAAACCACATCAGCCTGATGAGCCATCTGTGGCTCGGGGCAGACTTTGCCTTCTCTGGGACACCACAACCTGTGGAAGTAGCTCTCCTGCACCAGAAGAGAGAGAGTTTTATTATTAACAATAATAAAACAACTACTGAATAGAATCATAGGAAGAGAGTAAATGTCACATAATTTTTAATGTTGTCATTTAGGGATGGCTCGTGGCTCTGGGTGTCCCAAAGCATCTGACTGACAGAAGTTGAGAATGGACGACAGGGGATGGATCCTGAAAAATTGCCCTGTTCTGTTCATTCTCTCTGAAGCATCTGGTCCCAGCCACTTTCAGTAGACAGCATGCTGGGCTAGATGGACCATTGGTCTGACCCAGTACAGCTATTCTTATTATTTTTGAAGGGGATGGGGACACAGGAGCAAACCCTTTTGGGGCTCAGCTACCCATCCGTGGGGTATATAGTGCCTGAAAATAAGACCTAAAATAGCCAGCACATGGCAGAAAAATGTGTACATAGCCAAATGTGACTGAGTCGCCTCTCACAGGCAAACCACAATCTTAGCCACTTGAAAGTAGCTCCAAGGTTTCCAATACCAATTTGTCCAGCTTTTAATTAACCCCCTGACTACGCCCAGTGGTGCTCATTGTGCCTCTTACAGGTTATTATTATTAAAACTTACCTCTCTTGTGCCTTTTGCTGACTCACAAGACAGACTGGGCCAACTGTCCTTGGTTTTGGCCAGTTCAAAGTAATTAACTGGTGCTTAACCAGCTGTTAAACCAGGGTGAAATTCCTCAGCTTCCCTCTTTTAATATAGCACTTCCCATGTCAGGATAACAGACCTGATTCTCATTTGCCCTCAGGTCCTTCACCCCCCTCTGACTCACTGAAGATGGGTGCCCGTGCCCAGTACATTGTCAGAATGGCTTAACCTTGTCTATGCCTTATGCTCTGTAGTTGTTATGGCGACGTAGCTTAGCCAAGATCCCTCAGGTGGGGAGCATAACATTAACCTCACCCACCTACCCCACCGTAAAAACTGTCTGCGCCTTGTTTCCACTAGGATTTTACAGCAAGATAGCTAATAAGTGTTAGCGACCTTGCTCTTAAAAACCCACCTTTTTTGGCAGTGAGGACTCAGCCCGAGTGTACCAGATTTAGTCATGAAGAGCCAGCTAGTGGACACAGATGGGCAGGTGGAAAGGGGAGAGTACTGTTCTACCGCTTGCAAATGGGTGCAGGTGACAGCTGGAATCCAAGCGCTCATGCACCTGGGATGAAGCCCTGACCCTATTGAAATCAATGGGAGTTTTGCTATTGACTTCATTGTGGCCAGGACTTCTCTCCTGGAGCACAAAGGGCAGTCATGCAAATATTAGGCAAACCAAGTATTTTCTTCCCTTTTTTTCCCTGGAGCTCTCTTTGGAAGCGCCGGAGAAACATATCGGGAGGTTTCCAAGTCCTGCATCAAAGGGTTGGGTCTCGAAGGTGAGGAATGTTTAACCAAGAGAGTCGTCCGTTAGACATTTGAGTAAAGAGCTGTCGACAAAAAGCAAAGTTTTAAAAAGAATCTGAATAAAAATCAGTTCCCTTCTCAGTAAATCAGTTTCCATCTCCTTGGTGACCATGATGTCGTATCCCCCTAGTTCTCCGGTCATCCATGGAGTCTTCCAGAAAAACAGGGCAGACAAGGCCTGAATTTCTGATGTAAAAAAACAAAACAACAACAACAACAAACCATTTAAACCAAACCAATCTACCACATCCAAGGCTTTCTTTATGTATCATTTAAAAGGGGACAAACCAATGCCCCTCCCCCCAGATCCTTTTCAGACCTATGCTGTACCTTACCTATGCCCCCAATCCTGCAAATAGAGCCACACTCCATGCATTGATTTCAGTGGTAAGGGTCCATCCACATGGATCCAGTTGCAGGATTAGGGCCTAAAGCGGGATGGTTGCTGAAAAATAAATCCTGAACCATTAGTTGGGGAAACCATGGAAGCAATAGCCTAGATCACTCCAGCACTATGGCCCTGAGTCAGCAAAGCACTTGAGGCCTGGTCTACATAGTTTTTGTACCAGTGTGATTCTTTTTTTAACCAATATAGTTATACAGTACAATCCCAAGTGTGAACACAGTTAACCTGGGGTACAGGTGCCTTATACTGGTATAACTTATTCTCTTGCTTGTAGAGGAAAAGCTGTAAGAGTATAAGCACATTTATATCTGTCTCACTATGTCCACACTAGGGGGATTATACCACTTTGACCATACTGAAATATTTAAAGCCTTGAACACATCCCTATTCATCAAAGCGCCAACTACACTTGGATTTATGCATGCACTTGAAATTAAGCAGAGACATAAGTACTTGGCTGAATAGAAATGAAGTTAAGTTCAGTAAAAGCTGTTTTATCCAGCACGTTGAGGGAATGGGGGCTGCCGGTAAGTGAAAAATGCCGGTTAACTAAGAGGGAGGGAGTTTGGGTGTGTGTGGGGGGGTGCGGGGCTGGGGATTGGGACATGGAAGGGGGTGCGGGGCACAGGCTATGGGAGGGAATTTGGGTGCAGAAAGGGGGCTCGGGGTGCCAGATCTGGTGGGCGCTCTCCTCGGGCGGCTCCCCCAAACGGCAACCTGTAGAGCTGTGGCAGTGGCTCTGCGTGCTGCCTCTGACTACAGGCATGGTTCCCAGCCAATGGGAGCTGCGAAGCTAACGCTTGGGGCGGGGGCAGTGTGCAGAGCCACCTGCCGCACCTCCGCCTAGGGTAGCCTGGACAGGTTGCTGCTCTTGGGGAGCCACGCAAGGTGAGTGCCCCCAGATCCGGCACCCTGCACCCCCTCCCACACCCCAAGTTCCCTCCTGCACCCAAACTCCCTCCCAGAGCCCGCGCCCTGCACCCCCTCCCATGCCCCAAACCCCTGCCGGCCCCTTGCCAACAGGACTATAAACCGGAATTTCAATGAAGATCAGAAATGCCGGTTTATAGAGCTTTCCGGTTGAAGTGCCGGATAAAACATCTTTTACAGTACATGCTTAAACTTCGGCATTTTCAATCTCACAACTTCATGACATTGGAGGTTTTACTTAACGCTCCAGCATCTGGAGTCATGCGATTCTGAGAAAATCTCAATTTTCATTTATTATAAAAGGTAAGTTTCTCACCCTCAGGGTTGCAGAGAAAAGCTTGAAATCATGAGCAGATGCAACCCTAAAGGCTCAAAGCCCAGAGGGCAAATAAAACAAATGCAAAGTTATTATTTTTAAAAACTCCTGTGATTTTTTTAAGCCAGGTCCATGATTTTGAGGGTCTCAATTCATGATTTCTGAGGTTTGGCAATACTGCTTAAGTGCTTTGCTGAGTCAGGATCTCATATGATTTCAACCATGGTGAAGATCCAGGGGGAAGGAAGGAAACAAGCAACGTATAAAACTTCACACAAGCAGACATTTTTTCTTTTTTATTATGAAAACAAAACAAATGCCCCAGGAGAGGGGTCCATGATTACCAGTAACATCAAAGATTACTTTCTAACTTTTTTTTTTTTAATTTTGTTGTGTCGAGGCCAGCATTTGCAATAAACAAGCTAAAACTAGTTACATTGACTCATTCTTCAGTAACTGACATTTACAGGAATATACTAGAAATGGCACTAAAAAGTCTTAAGAAAAAGAGTTACGGTAAATTTGCATGCACATCATACAGAAAAGTAACATTTGTTTTAAATATTTAAAAAAAAGGAAAAAGAACAAAATGTACAACAACAAATTGTTTTGGAATTGTTATGCCAGTTATCGGGGCGTAAGCTCTAAAAGGCCCGTGTCAAATCCTAGCTGGTGGGTTGTTTTATTTATTTTTAAAAAATGATTTTTTAAAAAGATATGTAAATACCATTTTTAAAAAATGCATCTAACCATTTTACAAGGAGGATAATGCTGCTAATGTAATGACCTCCTCCTGCCCTGTATTAATCTCGTATAACTCACAGCCTGCCCACAATTGCACCATAATGCGAATTGCTTGTGTTTTAGAACATGTATTTTTAAAATCCATTACTAAAAAGTTGGGGTTTTTTTGGTCAAGCCCCAACCCTAGCGGTAAAAAACATCATTTAAAAAAAGGAAACAAATTAAAAACTGGTCTAAGAGTCCCAAAAGTAGAAAAAAAAGTAGAGAAAATTAAATTAGGTAACTGTAGTCTGATTCCACCAACCAGAGAACATGGAACGAGGCCACAATCCGAGTACTATTTGAATGCGTGCGTGTGTGTGTGTAAAAAAGTAGTAACTGGTTATACATATTTTTACATTCTGAATGGAAATCAGTTCTACAATTTCAAACCCTGTTGATAGGAAAGTTTAAAATCACAGCAATAAAAAAACTGAATTTGTTTTGCGTCAACTGTATCTATTCAGTGAAAAAGTTTTAATCAACACATTTGTCTTCTAGGTGAACTAGGGCCTGATCCCTGGGAGTCTGATATTCCTCAGCTTCCACAGGAGTCTAGGCCTTATGGCGAGACAAGAAATAGCCTTAGCCTATGGTCATTTGATAAAGCTTTTAAATGATATACTGACACTAGTTGATTAGGGACATGCACATTCTTCTCTTTTCTGCTGTGGGTGTTTGTTTTTTTTACCCCCATTTTCTTACAAGTATCAAACTTCTTTTTATTTACTTGATGTAAAGACTCTGGGGAAGATCATCAGCTTGCATAAATTGCCACCAATGACTACGTCCCTGAGTGAATTTCATATTAATTTAATAGATGTAACCCAGATGCACGTGGGGGAGGATTTCAGTATGAAGGAAATAGCTTATTTCTCAGGATTTTTTCCAGATTGGCATTGAATTGCTCAGATCTATTTAAAACCAAATAATCCTCAGTTTCATTTAACACGCATTAAAGGTTAAAACAAAAACAAAAAAGCAAAGAGGCAAACCCACCCTTCAAAAAGAATTAAACAAAAACAAAAAAACCCACCGTAAGCTCTAATTAGATGTATATTACATTTCCTCACAGTAACTTTTAAAAATATATTACTAAGGATCTGTTTGGGGGAGAAGATTTTTTTTTTTTTTTAAACAACGAAGGGCAGTGTTTAAAAAAATATAGGAACTAAAATGAACCTCAGTTTAATGAAAAAGGTAAATTGTTAATTTCAGTAAGATGCTGGAGACCCTCATTCATCCATTCCTTGCAAATGTTTTAGGCCCCAATTCTGCAAGGCCCTGAGCACCTCCTGCAGAATGGCTGAATAGCCCATTGATTTCAAAGCGACTAGAGGCTCTTCAGCAGCCTATAGGAGGCATTCAGTGTCTTACAGAATCAGGCTCCATTCCGATAGCACAAGAGGATAATGCTTCCTGGGGCTTTGGCAGATTCTGTGGACTACTGCTGCTGGTTTTGTCATTAAGACACGTACACAGAGCCGCTTCAGCTGCATGATGGTCACGTCGGAATACCTCACCAGCTTTCCTGAAATGCTGACTGAGGGGACGATGATGTAGTTGGTAGACAGATGCAAGGGTAAGCCACCTATTTAATCTCCAAGAGTCTATCCTCTGAAAGTCTGTCCAATAAAATGTGGTTACATGGGAATTAAGTGAGTGACAATTGAGCCTGGATACAGTAACTTTTGCACCAAAATGAACATTTTAGAGCAAAGATGCCCAAAAGTGCAAGCCATGGTGTTCTAGCAACAGGTCCCATAGATTCCCTCACTTTCAAAAAAGAGGTGTGGCCTACTGGGACCACATGTCCCAGCATGCAAAGTTTCCTTTCTAGCTCTTTGGAAGCTAAACTTGCTGGGAACATTGCATGCTGGGATTTGCAGTCCTCATAGGCCATACCCCTCTATTATAAAATGAGGACAGCTGCAACCTGCACCACTTTATGAGGGTAAGGTGCAGCCCAAAGGCTCTTGGCAGTCTGCTAATATGGGCCTCAGCAGGGCAAATGTCAAGGCTGTCCATGTTCGAGGCAACAAGGTAGCCTCAGGGAACTGGGGGCTGGGATATGGAAAAGCATAACTTCTGTTAAACTCTGTATATTTTTTTTTCTTTACAATAAAAAGTTTTTTTTAAAAAATCAAGAATTCAATTTACTATACATTTCTGCCCCCCCAGATTACAAAGTTCATATTACAGAACTGGGGTTTTCCTAAAACTGGATTAAAAAAACAAAACAAAACAAAAACAGAGAGAGAGAGAAAGATCTGTGGAAAAATTACAAATAAGAGAAAAGGGAAATGTGCAGCATCAGGAAGTCATCTATACCTGTAAGTCTCCAAATTCTGTACAAAAAAAGCAGGAGAAAAGAAGAAACAAACTGAGTACACAAACCGTGATAGAACACCGACACAGGAAATAATGGACCGTAGCACCTGTCGGTAAAAAGTCCAATACATTTAAATAAGGTCTCAGATTTATTTATTTTTTTTAGGCTGGTTCGAACCATTTAAAAAACCCCTCTGCATTTCTGCTGTTCTTCACAATGCAGGTTTCTTAATGTTTCAAATGACCAATGGTGTTAATAAATAAAGTATTTATATATACATGAAATTAGGGACAGTGGCAATGATGTACGTGTTGCAGCAGTGCAGGTTTAAATGTTAGGCTGGACTCTCATAGAAAATTGCGGAGCCTTACGGGGGGAAAAAAAGTCTTTTTTTTTTTCTGGTTTTCCGTCCCCCCGCCCCTCCCCCACACCCCCACTTCTTTTTTTTCTTGAGGTAAAAGTTTCAGTGTTTGGAAACCTGCACCCTGCGAGACACAGATGTAGCGTTCCCTCCTGGGAGCTCCTTGCTGATATAAAGATAGGATAAAAAACATTCCACCTCCCTGCCCCATTCCATTGGTGACGTGGCCTGGGCCGAAACTACAGCGCCCACTTTATCCCCGACCCGTCTAAAGCCTCTGATCTGGGAAGGTACTTGGAGCACATATCTGATTTTGAGCATGTGGGTTTTCTCCTTGACGTCCGGGGGTCTGGTTCATTAGGGTGGTTGAAAATTTTTTGATGGGGAATTGGAGGTTTTCATTGACACGAAGTGTTGATTTTCCTCAAAAAATTGTTGATTTTTGTTGAAAGCCTGAACGTGTTTTATTTTTTCAACAAAAAGTCAAAATTTTCACGGCAGGGCGGGGGGAGCCTGACCAGCTCTACTGCTCACATGCTTAAAGTCAAGCACATGCTTAAGTACCTTCCTGAATTGGAGCCTATGCCTCTATCCCCCCTCCCCCCAAAAAGGATACATTTTAACAATCCACAGTACATGAGTTTTTGTTTTTGTCTTTTTATGTAAAAAGATGATAGCATCTGACATTTTCATCACACTGTAGACTTGGAGATTAAGAATACTAGTGCTAATAACAAATACACCAACTAGTTCAAAAGCTAACATCTTTCAGATACAGTACCATTTTACAGAGATTTCTTTTTAAAAAATTTTTTTTCCTTGCGTCGTAGTGAGCCAGGTTGGGTGTATTAAAAGGGAACTTTGGAAAAAAAAAAAAAAAACCCAAAAAACTGTATACTACACCTTGCAGATTTTTCTATGGATCTCTTGTTAAGAGTTCAAAGCTCTTGTCACATCCAAGCAACCATCTTCAGTTAAAAAAATTTAGAGACTTTACGCAAAGTGAACTACTTATCATAAAGTCTAGTCACACGCACACACAAAAAAGATCTTTGACCTATTAAAAGCAAAGAAAAAAATTGGAAGATATTTTATAACACTGAATTTTTTAAAAAAATTGAAAAAATAGAGAGAGAGAGAGAGAGAGAGAGAGAGAAAAAAAAACCTGACCACCATGGAACAAGAGCAGTATATTAACCATAGAAGGGAACACTGCAGAGTATTGGTGCGTATGTTGTCCTTTTTTTTTTTTTTCTTTTTTTTAAGTGTCTGTAGTTTATTCCGAATCGCTGCTGTCTGAACTGGATCCGCTTGAGCTGCTGCTTCCGGATTCTGAGGAGCTGCTGCTGCTGAGACGGGAAGGGCCTCCGGATGGAGCAGAGCTGGACTTTTCTAGAGGGAAGTAGATTGTGCATCATTTATTTGGAAGGTATCTGAACTATGAAAGAGTTATTCATATAAACCCCTCCCTACACTCTCCCCACCCTTGGGTTGAGCAGTCTATGGGCTGGTATGGTACAATCCGATAGCTGGGGCAACATCCGAAACCTCTGGAAAATTGGAGAAGGCCTTAAAGTGGAACTGCCCGGGTAGTAAGCTTTTTAGGTGGCCAATTATTTTATAGCAAATGTTCACTGAAAAAAACCCCAAACCAAACAACCCACGATAAATACAACTTGAATCTCAGGTTGGTTTCAACTGGATGGCACCAGCACCCACAGCCCACACTCAGCGTGCGGGGCCTGAAGCTGGCTGGCACAGACTCCAGAGTGGGAGTTGCTGACACAGAGAGGACCTGGGCAACTTCCACCAGCTGTTTTTTTTTCGGGCTAGACCTAAGTTTCCAGCAATGGAAATAATCAGCCATTGTGATAAGATCTCGGGTTAGGGTGCAGCTGATGGTATGAAGGCTTGTGTGTGGAACAGCTAGAGCAATGTCACCCACATTCATGAATTTCCGTCGCTGGTATATCCACAGTGTATAGATCTGTGCCGGGACGGCGCCCTGAGGGATGCCCGAGTTAAGAGTTCTTGGTCTACTGATCTGGCTATTAAGGTGTAGCTTAAAGCAGCGGTCCCCAGCCTTCGCCGCCAAGAGATGGATTGTTCGCTGGCAGCGAACGATGCAGGAGATCGAGGAGGAGGCCCTGTCTCCACACAGTGTCATATGCCGAGGACAAATCAACCCCAATGCGGCTGGAGAGTGAAGCTACTTGTAAGCCTTAACTGATTCCTAATGGACATAAGCTAAATCGGAATAAGCTTGGTTTAAACCGAAATAAGACTGTCCACACAACCTGCTTTAACTAACTCACTTTAAAAGCATACCCTAAGTTAAACTGATGCAACTTACTCATGTAGACAAGCCCAAGTTAATAAAGACTAATAGTTTTGCTGGTAATGGGAATTGTGACACATCTGTATTTTATTATTTTTTTTAAGTAGACGCATCAGTCTAAAACTTAGCTCCACATATTCATTGATTCTCTCTCTCCACATATATATGTCTCTGTATAGTAATTGATTTGGTCCAGGACTATTCAGCAGTGAAACCTCACTACACATAGCCAATTAAGTGGGGCCAGTTACCTTTTTTTGCAGGTTTCTTGTTGTTGTTTAGCTGCCCGCTGACATCCTGTAACCGTTTTTCTAACTCTTTCTTCTTTTCCTGAGCTAACTCTTCTTTAGATTTTGCTGCTTGCTTTTTCCCACTTGCAGCTGTGGAGGAGGAACGCACAATTTCTGAGACTGCATGGTTGGGGGGAAAAAAAGTGGACATCACTATTTTACAGGGCACACACAACTATGCAACTGCTCTGTAGTTACACTGCGAAGATCATGTGACCACATAGCAATTACACATCCCTACAGAGGACAACACAAAAAGTCGCATAGACTCTCAGATAACAATCACCCTTTACATGTTTTTTTTTGTTTTAAGATCTCTTGGTAACTATTTTAGAAGATAGAAATATCCATGTAATAACCTTGTAGTTACAGGTTACTTACCAGCCACTTATATGGTCAATAGTTACATTGTAATTAAAGAATTGTTACATGGGTTTTCTGCCCTGTAAAACAAAGTGTCCCATTAAAGGTTGTCAGATCAGGCATTTGCCATCAAGATCTAGATTTTTCATGCAAGAATTCAGCTGTTTTGTTGCTTAAAAAAAAAGAGAACCGCAACTGACACAGGCAAAAATAGCAGATGGCAAGAATGTATTTGCATTAGCTAGGATTAATACGTTAAAAGGTATCAACAATCCTCATGCTTCAGATCATAAATTAATGCTAGCTGAGGTGAGGAAGAAATATTCCCCCACAGAACAGTATTGTATACTTTCGACTGTTGCACATCAGATGTTGGCCACTATCAGAAACAGGACAGATGGTCCATTGGCTTGATCCTGGGATGAAATACCTAAATTCCGCGGTATTATTTTGAAGTAATGATAAACCAAAACCCTCTCACCAAAAACTTACACAGAGTACCCTCTGAAAGCTAAACATTGCAATAAGCAGAACGTGGCAGAAAAGTTTAGTTATATTCCATGGTGTTGACATTGTCACTGCAGTTCAGACAAAGCCCTGTTCATCGGTGCAGGGTATGCAAACTTCACACACCTGCACTAATGATACTCTGAGGTTTTCCATGTTAACACAGGCTTTGGTTGCAAAAATAAAACGCTCTGTCATACATAATTGTTCTGGAGAGTCTCTGAATTGTTACAGCAGTAAAGGGATTCAGTCAAAATCCAGCTGATACAGTAGAACCTCAGAGTTGCGAACACCTCGGGAATGGAGGTTGTTCGTAACTCTGAACAAAACCTTATGGCTGTTCCCTCAAAATATTACAACTGAACAGTGACTTAAGCTTTGAAACTTAGTATGCAGTAGAAAGATGCTGCTTTCCCTTTATTTTTTTAGTAGTTTATGTTTAACACAGTACTGTACTGTGTTTGCATTTTTTTCCCCATCTCTGCTGATGCCTGATTGTGTACTTCCAGTTCCAAAAGAGGTGTGTGGTTGATTGGTCAGTTCATAACTCTGGTGTTTGTAACTCTGAGGTTCTACTGTACATTAAAAAGAAAAAAAAACATATCAAGATGTCGGAAAAAAATAAATTTGCTTAGAGCTCTCTGGAAGTCATGTGGCAGCAAAATGGGCTACTATGCAGGGATCATGGTTATCTGCTACATTTGAGTCTTTGCTCCTGGAGGTGAGGGGTTGGGGACAAAGCAGAGACCACCCATCAAGGAAGGACAGTCTTACAGTTAAGACACAACTCAGGATATCAGGGCTCAATTCCTGGCTTTGCCACAGACTCTGCGTGTGACTTCGGGCAAGTCACTTCATCTCTCAGTGTTGGTTCCCCACCCTTTGTCTTGTCTATTTAGATTATATGCTCTTCACATCAGGGAACGTATCCTTCTAGGTGTATGCACAGCACCAAGCACAAGGAGGCCTGGATTTTGGTAGTGCTTTCTAGACGCTATCAGAATACAAACAACAATAAGCCCCTCACAGATTCTGGAGGGAAGGAGCGCCGTCCCGGGGAGCTTGGAACCTTCAGCCTTCCATGGAATAGGATTTTGGGGAGGGCAGAAACAGATTAGAGAGGAGGGTCTTGGACATTTCCACTGGGGGAAAGAGGCCTTTTAAAAAAATCACCGTCAGATTCCCAACAAGTAATCAATACTTGGAAAGAGAGTTTGATAAGAAGCGGGTCCTAATGAGCAACCCCTCGCCTCCCGCGCTGCGGGGCTGATGGGGAACTCATGAGCCATGAAGTAACTTACAAAATGGTTTCCTTTGTTTTTTCTGTAAACAAGACTTGACGTATCTCTCCAGTTCTCGTAAAGTGGTGGGCTTCAAGGTTTCAAAATCTATTTCTATCTCATCGGGGTTGGAGTCCCTGAGGGAAGGTTCCCGGGATTGGATGATGTGCACTACCCGGCCCAGCTTTTCCCCCGGCAGGCGGTTGATGTCCAAGCTGAGCTGCCGCTTCTCATCATAGGTCATGGGCAAGCCCTCCTCCTCCTCCTCAGAGTCGTAGGGTGCAGGTGCCTGCTTGCCTCCTTTTTTAGGCTGCCTGGAGGGTTCGAAAGCACAAACACACTCGCTGGTGTATTGAGTTCATTTCTCCTCCCCTTGTACTAAATGTTCTACCACGAACGTTGACTGTTAGCAAACCATAACCTGGTGTTAGACCTGTGTTCAGGACCCAACGATGTCAGTGGGACTGAAGTATGTACTTAAATGCTGTCTCGAACAGGAATGCTAGTCCCGGATAGGGGCCTAACATCCCACGTCTAGCATCAAGACAATTTAGGACAAATTCAGTCTGGCATGTCGGCAGTTGTTACAGACTGTGAGAGCACCAGCCCAATCAATAAGGGGTTAAAGAGCTCCTCTGGGCTCAATAGGCCCCACTCTGCTACACCCCTGAGGCTTATCAATCCTGGAGAAGGGCAGGTCCCTAAAAAGGAGGATCCTGGTTCAGGCTGGGAGGCATTCAAGAACAGACAAGTTCCCCAGGGGCCGTCTGCTGGGGACCTCGTCGAGAGCAGCAGCCAAACGAGCTCCCTGAGGAAACAGAGGGACCAGATTTTTCCTTACATTCCTTCTCAGAGACCCAGGACTTAGTCCAGGTTGTTTGGACAAAAGGGGTAGGGAGCCCAGATCTTCCCCCCAGGACTATTGGCCTTTACCCTACATGAGACTGCAGGGACGCGACCCTTTTCGTAGGCGGTGGAGGTATTGTGGCTTTTTTCTTTTGGACTACTTTAACACCTCCCTTCTTCCCGCCCCAGAAGAAAACAGACTCCCTCAGGGGCACAGCCAGAGAGTTGTACCCCAAGTCTGGAACCCAGACAACCGTCATACCCCCGTTCAGAGAAGGACATCCAAGACAAGAGAAGCACCTCACCCCTCACTCCAAGAGGGTGCCAGAGAGGTACAACCCATCACAGCACCATAGAACTAGATGGTGGATGTAACCCTTTCGGGTGGGCTTCGTTTGGTGAGGTCTGGAAGAAACACTCATTTTTCACTTGGACTTCACTGGGATCAGGTTGGGGCCCTTTTTGCGTTTTACAGTGTGTCTGCATTAGGGAGAGATAAGCCAGCTTGGAAAGAAGGGGCCAGATCCTGAACCCATGACAGAACTCCCAATGACTTCAACAGGAACAGGGACCTGGCCCAAAGTAACCGACCCCAACCCAGACCCTCTGCCCATCTGGAACAGAACGGGAGCCTTTTCAAAGTTCTGAAATTTTCCTTAATGCTGGCCTAACTCTGCTCTCCTTGAAGTCAGTGGGATCCTCACCATTGACTTCAACAGACGCAGAGGTAGGTCAATGCTGAGTGCTTTTGAAATTCTCACCCAAGACGTTTACCCGATGTGACCCGCGTGTGGTTCCCCATCACTAGGCTAGTATGGAGAATAGAAAGCTCATTCTAAAAAACTGGCAAGGGAAGGGAAAGACTAACATATAGGAAGACTCTGGACAAGATGCCAAACACCCACCTGTTAGCTGTGGTCGTGCTGTTTGCTTTTTTAGCTGGTGCTTTCTTCTGCTGGGTCTGTTTGGCTGGTTGGGCCACCTTGGGTTTCTTCTCCTCCTCGGCTTTCACTTTGTGCTTCTCTTTTTCTTTCTCTTTCTCCTTGTCTTTCTTTTTCTTCTCTTTTTCCTTCTTCTCTTTTTTTTTCTTTGGTTTGTTCACGGGCGCTTGCGACAAAGCAGCTAGCTGCTCATGGACGGCCTTCAGCTGCGGGGAGAACAGAAGAGTTGAGCCCCATTATCAACACACTCCATTCTTCCAGGCACAGACAGCATTCACCCACCCACCCACATGTGCTCACCCCTCTCCCATTTACACCAGAAGCTTTTAAAGTTAATCATTAGGCTGAGTCTACTGATTTCAGCTGGGAGACTTTGTTTGATTTTTAGTAACCTTTCTTTAAAGAGTTAAATACGGGTCCACAGAAGTTGACCCTCGGGAGAAAACTTAGTTCTCATTCTTTAGGCAAATGAAAAGTAGCCACCTCTTGAATGGAGACACTCATGGAAAAGTAGGGAATTTAATGGTTAGGACTGGGGCATCAGGACAGTTGGGTTCTATTCTTGGATCTGCCAATGACGTGCTGGGTAAGTCACTTGATTATTTAGGTATGTTCTGGTGGCACCTGGAAACCCTAACCAAGCCACCTTGTGTTTGGTGCTGCATGTACACATAAGAGACAGTCCCTGCCCTGTAGCTCTTACAGCCTAAACAGCCAAGACAGCCAATGGGAGAGAGAAAAGAAGTATCATTAACCCCATTTTACACAAAGGGAACTGAGACCCAGCGAAACGTGCCCAAGGTCACAAAGGGAGTAGGTAGTTCACTTGCGTATGCCTGCGTTTCCCTGCCTATAAAAAGGGTGTGATAATCTTTTCCTAGATTATCCCAGGGCTGCTGTGGGGTTTCATTCATATTTGCCAACTGCTTTGGGATCCTTGGGGGGGGGATGGGGGTGGTTTACAACAAAATGATACCCTCAAGTGCAGCTCTACTATGCATTGTGTAGACGTGCACACCATGTGCACAGACACACCGCTCACTATGGTGAGGCTGCTCAGAGCTGGCCTGCCGCTCACCTGCTCCTGGAGCTCAGCCAGCCTGGTCGCTCGCTCTTCTTCAGAGTCGGAGCTGTCCGAGTCAGACGAACTCTCCTCGCTGCTGTGGCTGCTTTCCGTGCTTTTACTGACGACCGGCGCCGTCGGAGGAGGTGGGGGCGGGGGCTCCACGGGCTCATCTGGCATCTTTGCAAATCTCATCTCGAAGACGTCCTGCAGAGGTTGTTGGATTCAGGGCGACAAAGATGCCTCAGCCACAAAGACCTCATTCTGCATCTTTTAAGATCATGCTAGAAACCCTGCTCAATTGTGCGGTACAGAGAAGTAACTAGAAAGCATTCTTTGCCCCAGACAGTTTAAGGTCTAAAGTCATAAGAGGTGGATCCCAGCTCCTTGGAAGTCAATGGAAAGACTCTCAACAGGAGTTGGATCGCATTTTAATCTCTCTTTGTGAAATCATCTGAGACCTGCTTGTGGGGGACCGATTATCAGATATATCCCTGCTGTGAGATTCTTACACATTCCTCTGAAGTATCTGGAACTGACTACTGACAGAGACCAGACACTGAGCTAGATGGATCCTGGGTCTGATCGAGTCTGGCAATTCCCTGTGCATTTGCTTTCCTCGTAACTGCTTACTTGCTGCTCCGCTGCTTGGTTAGACTCCCGCTCTAGGATTTAGCTCCTCCGTCCAGTTCAGAAAAAACCCTGCCAGTACTGACACTAACAGCACCTCTGGTTTGCGAGCGTGAGAATATCTGCTGCAACAGCCTTGGAAGTTGGCTTTAGGATGGTACATTGCTAGCATAGTTGTCAGACTGCACAATTTCTCCCACCTCTTCAGTGAGGCATTCAGAGGGGTGCGCTATGTAAACCCAAGGTCGCTCGCCTATCACCTTGCGAAGCAATGATTAGGCCATACTTTGAGCAGAGGGTTCAGCTTTGAGTCACACCATGTGAGGAACAGGGTACAGCACAGGGCATCTAAGGCCCCTTCCAAATACCAGGGAAGTCAAGGACCCTCCTGGATTGAGACCAAGAGGAGCTGTGCGCGCGCAGAACCTAGGAGGCTCCTCCTAAGGGGGAACTAAAATGTACTCTCTGAAAGACGCATTTGCCAACATCTTTACCTGGAGTTTCCTGGCCATGGCTACAACTTCGTGGTCTGGGGGATTGTACTTGTAACAATTAGAGAACATTAACCGAATATCCGCTGCAAAACCTTGTGCGTCCTGGTATTCCCGGCTGTCCATTTTTTTCTGCAAACAAATAAGCCAAAGGGGTAGGGAGGGAGGGGAAAAGAGCCATAAGCAAAATGCTTTCATAGCAACTGCACAGGCGAAAGAGAGCTCAGAGTCACTAAAAACCTGTTAGCCTAAGATAGCAGCCAGTTGGTCTAGCTTGCTTAATTCAAACGGATAAATGACATCTAGGCTTCAGATAATATCTTAAATAAATTGAATCCTCTGACTGTTGTATCACAGTGATTTTAATGATAATATTCCAAGAAGTTCTGTTTACACTGACAGTCTATGAAAGTTTGCAAGAGTTCATTTTCTACTAGAAACGAGGGTTCCGGAAAAAAGACGGAACTCTGCCTCTGCCAAAAGAGGGAATAAAATTCCAGTGTGCTGTCAAAGAGGGAGCGCACTGAGGGGTCACCCTTCTCGGTGTCTCTTCAGTCAGAGTCCCTGTCTCTGCCCAATTCCACCGGGTTTCCAAACTTTAAAGGGCAAGATCCTCAGTGGGTGCGTATCACCGCCCCACCGTTGAAGCTAAGAGAGTGGTGATGTAAACCGGCTGAGACTGGCACACAGGTCTGCTCCTTAAAACTCTACTTCGGGTCCTTGATCCTAGATAATAGATAGCACAATGTCAAGGGTAGCTGCTGCAAAACATTAATGGGATGAGCAAGCGTTTGCAGGATGGGACGCTAACTAAGAAAAGAACAGAGAAAGGAACAATGGAAGCTAGGGTCATCAGAGGACAAAGTTACAGTTGTTTGGGTGCATTAAATGTGCAATCCCATACCTTAACTTGTTGGGATTTTTTCCTCCCCTCGTAGATTCATAGATTTTAAGGCCAGGAGAGACCACTAGGGTCATCTAACCTGACATCCCGCAAAACCCAAGCCAGAAAATTCCACTCAGTGATTCCTGAATCGAGTCCAACAGAACTTGAGCTAGAATCTGTCTTTTAGAAAGCCATCCCATCCTGACTTAATGACTCCAAGTGACGGAGGCTCTATTGCAGCCCTTGGGAAGCTGTCCCAATCACTAATTACCCTCGCTGCATGAGCTAATTGTTACAAGGTAAAAATATTGCACCCTATTTCCAGTTTGAATTTTTCCAGCCTCAACGTTCACCCATTCCTTTTCCGTTTAACCTTAACTCTGAACTCCCTGGGTTTGTAATGCTTGTTTAGAGAAAAATTGCAGCAGTCTTGGAGCAATTTTTTACTCTTTAGTACTCAGCCTTAAAGTCCAGTTTAATTGTAGTGCAGTGGGATATTTTATTGCATGACTTCATTCTGATAGACTTACGGTGAGATTTGTAGGTGCACAGCAATTGCTTTTACAGAATGTGTAAAATCTAACAGCGGAGGCTTGATTTATATCTACCGTACAGAAATGCTGCATTTGCTGAATGGTTAAAAGCCTCCATTCTGCAGCTCTCTGCACCTGTATCTCTCTTTGAAGGGAGGAGGGTTTTGCATGCAGAGGGACTGCAGGCTTGGTAGGGTAAAATTCACCCCTGTGCAAAGGGCCAGTGGAAAGCGTATGTATCACTTAAGTCATAAAGGCCTCAATATTTGATCCTAATGCATACAGAATTCCCATTCACTTCATTGGGAGATACACATGCCTAAGAGCTATGGAATGAGCCTTGTAATTAACTCAAAAGGGCTCAAGTGGGACTTCAGTGGCAGATAGTTCTTGTGCTGGCAATCTACACAGATGTGAATTTCATCCATACCGAACTAATTTTGGTAGGAAATCTGCATTCAGAGCAGCGACCTTACTACACTAGCGCTTCACACTGTGACTAGAAAGCCTGACAGACATGGCTGTGAGATAAGATCCCGTTTCGGGGGATTCAATAAGCCAGAGAATGCCTTTGAGCTGCAGGACCGGGGAGGAAGAGGGGAGGGGAGAGACAGATTTGTGCTCCTACAGATCAAGAACAGTTTGGCCTTGTATGAAAAACATTCCTGGCCAATTCCAAAGCAAAACAATACATTAAAACTAAAGAGCCCTGTTACTGTAAGATATGCCTTGTGTTTGTTTAGCATACCCAATGGCTGATTATTGCCTATGACACACACATCAGTGCGTGAGGCTTCGGTTGCATCCAAAAGGAAAGGTTTTCTAACTCCAGGGCCTTTTGATCACTGGATTTTTCCTTTAATTTTTTTTTTTTTAAAGAAAGTTCACTCAGGAAAGACCGAAAATATGGACTTCCAACAGCTGCATGAAATGCCTTTGGGTTCTTGACTTGCCGAGCTGCTTAGCCACTAGTAGAGGAGGTATGTTTGCAATTGCAAGTCAGAATGAGAGTCTGGTGAGAGAGGGGAAGGGAAAGACTTAGGGTATGGCTCTGCTGCAATCAGGTGTGAATGCAGCACCTGTCGCTATACCTGAGCTAGCTTTCATTCACCTCGTTTGTGTGCCATGGCAGCAGGATTTCTGCGTAGGCTAGCTGCCCAGGTAATTGCCCAGGGTCCCAGGCATGTTTAACCCTGTGCTTCTGCAGCTACCCTGCTATCGGTACATGAGCCAGCTAGATCAAAACTAGCTCGGGCATGGCTACGCATGCTGCTATCACACCTCCGACTGCTGTGTGGAACACCCGAAGCACCCAACTTGCACTGATTCCCTTCAGAAAGCCCAGCCCTAGGGCTTACGGAGTCTTTTAAATTAGTAATTTCATGACGTGAGACCCTGGTGCCCCTGCTGTGTGGTTCAGGGACAAGGGAGCAGACCCTCAGTGGGTGTAAATCAGGGTTGCTCCGATGCCTTCCATCATGTTGTGCCAATTTACATCAGCTGGGATTCAGTCCAGGACTCTTCACAACCCGCCCGGAAGTTACATGAACTCGTAGGTTAGTTATTTTAAACCTAGAGGAAATTATCCCCTAGAACAGCTGAAACTAAAGAAATCTTTATAACTCCCTGAAAAAAAAATGTCCCCCTGCTTTAAAACCCTGAACTGGGCTGCTCCGAAACCACAGCAGTTTGCTACAAGAAAATTCACAGACTTGCACGTTTAACTCCCTGGAGACCAGTGGTTTATTCTGAAAGCAGCACTAAACAAATCCTCTTACACAGCAATGCTGAGTATGGTTACTTGTGTCCTCTGAGGTAAATAAAGGGCAAACACATCCATATTTCTGTCTCCTCAGTGACAAAGAGAGACCTAACGGCCAGTGCACAGGGCTGGGAGTCAGGTGCTCTGGGTTCCATTCCCAGCTCTCGCACTGGGTGACCTTAGGCATAACGTTTCAACTCCCTGTGCCTCAGTCTCCCCATCTGGAAAACAGGGATGATGCCGTAGCGCTGTGAAGAGAGTGGATTAATGTTTGTCCTTGGATACAGCTACGGGAAGCGCAAAGGGTTAGTCCTGAGTCCAGGCTCCATGGCAATTATTTGTAACCTATTCAAGTGTAATTACCAAATAACCTGCAGCAGCCACAGAGGTGTTACAATTCAATCCATCCTCTTTCACTGATCTAGTGTCCTCCAGAACCCCCTCAATATGTATCATTCCTGCTCGCCACTCCACCAAACAGTTCCACTCTCTGATGACCATGAACTAATTACACACTCTATAGCACCTGTTTTGCTCTGTGATGCTCCGGGAATTTACATGGGCACAAGCTCATTAATAGTAGAAACCTCTGCCAATCCCTTATGCCAGGAATGAGAGAGGAAAGCCCTACAATTCCCTCAGCTCTTCCCATTCTGTCTGATCCACTCTACCCTGCAGCACCACCTTCATACACATTCCCACTCTGCCCTAAAGATCCTTTCTCTGTCAGCCGGCCAGCCAGAATCAGATCAGTTGTATTTCCTCATCATCTCTCCTTTTCTGGAGACAGTCCTGGCAACCAGCCCAGCCCACCTCACTGGTACAAACACAGTCAGAAAGTACCCTCCAAACCATCTGAGATATACCTACTGCTTCACAATTCACTGCAGGGCCTTAGACAAATACCTACCGAGACATGACATATTAACTCTGCAAAATCAACCCTCACACATCCAGGGAGCAGGAGTGACAGGCACACACAATCCCATATATTCTAGTTGCTAAAGAGGTAATTTCTGCATAAAGCATTCAGCATCAGCTCAAGGGACTGTGGCTGCACTCCATGTACCAGCACGATGATCATCACTAAAGAATTGAACCTGGGACCTTCAGATCCATAAACAAAGCCCTCAGGCACTTCTGCTATAAGAGCTGGAACATTTTGTTAACGTTACACTATATAAGGCCTGTCTCAATTAAATCATGCTATGGTCACTTATGAAAAAGTCTCAACAAGCCAAAAGTGACAGCAACAGTAAAACAGTTCAGAAGAAAATAAACCCAGACAGCACTTCAAAGAGAATTTCTTAAGAAAAGTGCTTCTCCGCAAAAGGCAGTTCCAGAGTCTTTATCTATAAAAGACTCTGCAGGGTTCACCATTCTCCAACCTTCCCTACTGTACTAATAAAGTACAGACTGCAAATGGGAGGAGAGCGTCAGTTGCATAGACAATGCAGTCAGAGGTCCACGTGTTTTATACATTACAATCAAGAATTTGAGATCCATAAAAGCATGCACTGAAAGACAATGGCGAGGACCCTGAATGTGAATTAGTGCCGGCCAAAGAAACCACAATGTCCTCAAGTAGGTCTGTTTTTCTTAAAAACATGGATAATAGCCCAGAACTCATCTCAAGCATTTTGCTTCCATGGATCATTGGGGAAAACCCTGGCCTCACTGAAGTCAACGGGGCCATGCCATTGACTTCAGTAAGACCAGGATTTCATTCCTTAGATCTATATCTTAGGGGGGGAAATTCCACTTGCCTTACTCACTTGGGACTTGATCTTGCAAGGTGCTACGCATCTCTGGAAATGCCCTCTGCACCTTTGGCTTCCAATGACATCAAGAAAGTTGAATGCACTTGGTACCTTCCAAGATTGGGCCCATAAATAGTCCACTGAAGTCAATGCACTACTCGAGTGAGATAGCCAAGAAGGATCTGGCCATTGGTAATTTACTGACTGTTCTTAGCACAAGACAGCAGAGGTGCTGGAACAATTTGTACAGTGCGGGTGCTGAGAGCCACTGAATCAAGCTGTAAAACCTGTATATGATGGAAACCGCTTCAAGCCACGGGATGCGGCAGCACCCCCAGCACCCATAGGTCCAGCACCTATGCAAGACAGCTAGAGAAGATTTTATTTATAATTCCAAAAAATCATATTACCAAATTGGGAGTCTGTACTGGGGTAAGGTAGGGACTGGGATAGGGACAGTCAACTTTCGAACAAATATCCTTCAAAACCCCATTAAAGAAATCAGAGATCTTTACAGATATTCAGGGCTGGATTTGGAATTGTGTGCATGCAGTAACTGTGGGCGTAAATAACTGCAAGTGCATGAACCCACCCAATTGCATCCACAGGTATCTAATCGTAGAATTAGAGACTTTGTTAGGAGTCATCTTAAAAATTAGGGCCTCGTCTAGATTTCTCAATTCCAGATGATTAATTCTAACACCTCATCACCGTCAGCAATATTTCATGTGAAAGGAATAATAATAAAACCCTACAATCTAATAGCCATATCCCGCAAACGCTTATACACCCCAGCAAATTTACTCACGTGAGCAGCAGGGGGGCTGGAACAACTGGTACAGTGGGGGTGCCGAGAGCCATCGAACCAAACTGTAAACCCTGTGTATGATGGAAACCACTGCAAGCCAGGGGGTGCAGCACCCCTAGTTCCAGCACCTACAGTGAGCAGTACCAGCAGCCTTAATGGGATGCCTCTTGTCAATAAAATTACATGTGCAAAAGAATTAACAGGACCATGCTTTAAGCCAGGTATGTCCCTCCCCAGGGTATCCTATCTGTCTGTCTTATAGCCCACATCCTGCAAACACTTAAGCAGGTAACTTTACCCATGATTAACTCCTATGAAGTTGATGGGATTACTCATCTGCATAAGCGTTTGCAGGATTGGGGCTTTACACTGTAAATTCTCCACTATTGAGACAAACGGATTGTTTGGTTTGTAAACATTTCAGGTGTGTCTTCTTCCTATATGTATTCCAGTTCCATTGCAGAGCAAGGATCGAGGCAGGAATGTCAATCTAACAGTCATACAGATGTAGAGCTGGGAGAGGCCTGAAGAGATCATCTAGTCCAGTCCCTGGGACTAAGGCAGGTCCAAGTAAACTAAACCATCCCTGACAGATGTTGGTCTAACCTGTTCTTAAAAACCTCCCATGATGGGGATTCCACAACCTCCCTTGGTAACCTGTTACAGTGCTTAACTATCCTTACTGTTAGAAAGTTTTTCCTAATATCTAACCTAAATCTCCCTTGCTGCAAACTAAGCTGATTAGTTCTTGTACGACTTCAGTGGACATGGAGAGCAATTGATCGCCGTCCTTACTGTGTAAACAATAAGAATCACAGTCAATCTATGCTAGATTAAAATTTCCATGACTGAGAGTGCTACCAAGGCAGACAGCCAAGCTGCTCGAGGCAGGAGGAAGGAACTGCTCCAAAATGATCTAATGGGGAGCACTAGTAAGCTTGAAAGTCCCCTCCATGGTCTGACCCTGCTCTCTCTGAAATCAGTGAGAGTTCCGCTTAAGGCTTTGATGGCAGCAGGATTGGGCTCCTAGTCAGTACTGGAGCTGCTGACATCTGGAAGTGAGTGGGGAAAATGGACACACGAAGCTGAGCATAGATTTTCTGGCGGTGGATAAGGTTCTGTGATCTCATCCATGTGGATGGAGCCTCATGGCCACCTGGAACCCAGTGGGCCTCCATGGGAATCCACAAAGCAAATCTGAAGGGCAGGGGATAGGGCATGGCAATCCAAACAGGACACTGCCCACCCCATGCATCCTAGAGGAGCCGCCACTGCTGGTCACCCAAAGATAGCAAGGTGGCAGCTGCATCTTAGGGCTGAAATGCAAGGGGGACCTCAGCCCTCCAGTGAGAACATGGAGGACACCTCTCTCCCCGCCACCTCCTGCCCCCAAGAGAAAAAGAAAACGAGTCAAGAAAACACTCTCGCCCTCCTCTCCATCAGCACTACAGAAGATACAGGCAGAAAAGTCTTTCAGTCTCCCAGAGTCCCGGAATTGATCCGCTCTGGTCTCCTCCTCCTACAAATCCTATTCCATGCGGCTCTTCCTCCTGCCTGCCTACTCCACGCTGCTCTGCCTCCCAAGAAACGAGATGTACACCAAGAGCCACTGAAGCCGTTCTCCCACTCTCTCAGCCTGGACCCAGCCAGCGCACCAGGGCTCTGCCACCAGTTCCCCCGTCTCTCGCCTACACCAGAATCCCTTCTCTGCTGTATGCCCAGCGCTCGCGCAAACTCAACTCACCCAGGCGTCTTTCCTTTTCTCCTCCCCGGAAGTCGCTGGAGGCTGTTAGCTCGGCTTGGCTCAGTGGCAAATCTAAAACGAAATCCTGAGCACTGGGATGGCTCGGGTTTACAGAGTGAGGGCAAAGGCAAGCTTAGAGTAAGGATGGTTTTTGAGTCATCACTCCACAAGTGGCTGCTTGCAGCATCTCGGCCAGCAGAGAGCCGGCCCTGGGTGGGGTAAACATTCCCAATAACGATACTTAGCACATACATAGTGCCTTACAAACATCAGTCCTCGCAACACCCCTGTGAGGTAGGGAAATATTATTATCCCCATTTTACAGATGGAGAAAATGAGGCACAGATAGATGAAATGACTTTCCCAAGGCCAGGTTCTTACAGGTGGGATTAGAACTCATGAATTATTGGCTCCTAACCTCAGGCTTCATGCAGTAGCTCATGCTGACAAAATCCCCTCCCTTAAAAAAGTATAGTGCCGTAGTCCCAAACACCGTAGCATCACTTGGAAGATCTTTTGGACCATTACTGTAGTGCATATAAGTAGTGGGTGGGATTTTCCAAAGCACCTAAGCGACTTAGGAGCACTCAGAAAAAGGATGGTGACTGAGGAGCACTGGGTCTCTTAAGTCACTTAGGCATTTTTGGAAATCCCACACATTGGCTTTAAGGGGAGCAGGTTTAAGTCCTCACCATAAAAAGTAAAAGCTAGCAGGAGCATCTTCTTCTCTTGCCTATGGACGGAAAAGTCTCATTTCAACCAACAAAGATTCCTATGGCCAATTGAGCAGCAGAACGTGGGGGGCAACATGGAGCCCTGCGGATGGAGGGAAACCTCCCTGCCCCAAAAGAAAAGCACCCTGAAGTTGAAACCAAGGTAAGCTAAGTTGAAATACCTGCTTCTCTACGAGGCAGCCGTGAACCACTGCTAGCTAGCAACGCGGCTATATTTGTAACATCTACCACTGCGGCGTGAACAGGTGATAATCAGGTCCCACCTGGCGTCACACAAAGACCATCCAGAGCCCACGCCACACCAACAACTGATGGGAAGGCAGTGACTGCTGTACATGGGGTTCTATGGATCGAACCCTACGAAATACCGCACATCCTGTGTTCAGAGCACAACGCTGTCAAGGGGGCGTTTGTTTAGATAGCCGGACTATCTGCTCAGGGAGCTGTTGTCACTGCACAGTGTGGAATACAGGGTACAGGGGAACATTCCAGGACATGGAAAAAGGGAAACAAAATAGAAAAAAAAAATCTGAATGGTCCACACATCCGGTCAATTTTCCACCCCACCCACCAAGAACCGACCCACTGCAAGAGCGGTCGCCCCTCTTATATTTGCAACCAGAGAGCTAAGACACCCTGCAAAAGAGGTGGTAAATGTGGACGTACTTTCACAGTACTGAGATCCATGGGGTGTTTGATAATATCATGATAGTCATGTAATTCCAAGGCCTCGGCATCGACAGGCTTGTAAAAGGGCCATGCATAGGCCGCGTGTTTCTTAGAGAGCATCTCCTTCAGGATGCTGTCACAGTACTTGAGGTGCTCAGAAAGTTTGCCCTTCTTCCCCGCGTGCTGGGGGACCTCCCCGTCTTCGAGGTCTTTCTTTGGTGGCTTGATTGGCCGGCCGCCGCTCTCTCGGCGAGCAACGACTTTCGCCTGCTTGGGGTCTGACAGCGGGGTGGGCGACTCGCTCCGGCTGGCAGTGATGGCCGAGGTGGTGGGCGTGGTCGTGTCTGCTTTTCGCTTCACTCCCTTTTTCTGAAACAAAGAACGGGTGGTCGGGAATACAGGCCCTGCCTGCAGACTGTGCTGGCAAGGGCCACTTCGGGGCCTGATCCTGCTCTGCCGGCACAACCGATTCCTGCCACATAGCCTGATTCTCCTCTTACTGACACTGCTGTAGCTCCATTGACTGCAACAGGAGTTGTCCCTGAGTATTACTGATGTGAGGAGAGAATCGGGCCCGAGGGGAGCAACAAGTCAAGGGGGCTAGTCACACGACCAAGGAGAATCTGCCCTGTTAAAGATCTGCAGGATCGAGTCCTCCATTGTGAACTGACAAATGTCACTCACATGATTGCTCACCCTGCTGAGCCATTACTCTTGTGAGAAGTCCCACTGTAGTCAATGGAACAACTCAGGCAGGTAACTGCTTATGAATGGGATTAAGAGTTTCACAGTCTGGCCCCAAGGAAATAAAATATATCCAGTGCATATAAATCCCTGCATTGTGATTCTCCCTTCCAAACCCCTCCCAACTTCTCCAGGGAAGGTCTTTTGCCTCTGAAAAACTTGCTTTCCATGGAAAGCTGGGGAAAAATTGTGATTCCAAGTAGAGATAATTTTGCAGTGTTTACTTGCAAAACTCAGTTTTTACTAGCCTCTTTAATATGCACTTAAAATATATGGGTGACTAGGAAATGAGTTATTTGTGCAGAGAGTGCATCTGGAACGAAAGAGACTTCTGTGCAGTGTGGGTTTAGCTGGCAGAAGATCTGGGCTACAAACTCGCAAATTCAAGGGTTAATTCTGTGGGAAATAAAAAAGAAAATCCAAAACAATAAGCTCCATGATTATTAACAGATGCAACCTCATCTCACCTTGTGGCACGAATCTGTAAATTTATGGTACAGATAGCTCTGAAGTGGCAATGTCCCCTTTGGCAGGAACGTGTGAAGAGGATTTAAATTATAGTCATGCCATTTACGGTATTAGGACTTATTCATGTTTGCAGAATGTCTAGCACAATAGGGTTCCGAACCCGATTATGACCTCTGGGTGCCACCATGACATAAATAGTAGTATCTAGCTCTTATCTAGCACTTTTTATCTGTAGATCTCAAAGTGCTTTTACACGGAGGAGGTCAAGATCATTATCCCCATTCTACAGATGGGAAAACTGAGGCACAGAAAGGGGATGTGATTTGGCCAAGGTCTCCCACAGCAAGCCAGGGACAAAACTGGGATTAGAACCCATATCCCGTGTTCCTGTCCAGGGCTCGCTATTCTCTACACAGCACTGTTAACATCCCTGTTTTAATGTTAAATTTCCAGCAGAAAAAAAAAAATATCTTGTGTCACTAGATTAACGCTTTTATCCAGTTTTTTTTCCTTTTAAAATAAAGTGGTATTCAGCCAGCAGCTGCTCGGGGTCGTAATTTAATTGACTGGGAAATTAAATTAGCAAATTAAATTGTAAAATACCGGCGTACAATTGGTTGCAGAATACGATCAGTAAGAAAGACAGGACTTGCTGGTCCTGCTGGTATTTCTCAGGTTCTCAAAGCATAAAGCTGCTTTCAGTACCTTGCAGCTGGAGTGCCCTCCTGCGACAGAACTCCCACTGACTGCCCTGGCGTCAGGAATGCAGGATCGGGCCCTTCCTGATTTGCTCTAGGCCCGTTTGAAAAGAAAACGGAGCTGTGCATTTGTTGGGCCTGCTCTTGCAAACCCGAAAGCAGCCGTCCTACCCCAATCTATGGGACAACTGGGTGAGAGCAGGGAGTTCTTAGGTGGGGTCCGGGCCCTCAGAGGCCTTTACGTTCATGCAGCCTCGTGGCTGGCTAACTGGCGGTGATACCTGTGGAGCTGAAAAGTCAAATGCGAAGGGAAATAACGCACGTTTCTGACCAGCGGTTGCCCGTCTAAAAATGCGGCACGGCAAAGAGAAAGACGGTTGGTTGCTTTGCTTACCTTGACGACAGGTGGCGTGGGAGGAACCACGGTCATAATTGGAGCAGCAGGAGGAGGGGCAGCGGCAGCAGGAGTCGCAGTTACAGGCGGGACGTTTGCGGTGATGGTTGGCACAGGCGTGGCGGCGATAACGGGTGTCTGGGAAACAGCTGGAGGGACGCTCTGGAAAGGGGCTGGCGGGGAGACAGAGGACACGGCTGCTGCTTGCTGCGCTCCTTTAAAACGATACAATTAAACACATGTGACATGGCCCATTCGACAGCCGCTCAGCTAGCTTGACCAAGAGAAGCTGTTGCCTCTGGACTCTACAGCAATGACCATCTGGACCTTTCCGCTCTCTCTGCAGTGTCTGGATGCCCTTATGTGAGCAAACTGCTCCAAGCCCGGACTGTCAGCTGCATGGTTATGGGACCGTTTCTATTTTCCCTTCCAGCCTCTCTCAGAACTAGCCTGTGCTCAGCAAAGAAGGAGACCGATGGAAGGGTAGGGAAGGGAGTAGATTCTCTAGAAAGGACGCTGAACTGTTCACAGCAGGAAAACCTCCACGGGGTTCAATCGGCCTTTGCTACTGCTCTGCACAGTTAATAATAAATACCACTAGACTACGGGGCTGAGCAAAAAACAGATTTTTCAGGTCACTGGCAATCCTGAAATTTTTTTTTAAAATGTCCATTTTGGTTCAAACGGAAAAGAAAAATTTTCAAATTTATTGGTGAATTGAAAAGTTGACAAAAAATTCATGTCAGGTCGAATGAAACAGTTTGTTTCCATTTCAACCATTTTTAAATATATATATATATATATTTTTTTTTAAATAAAAGAAAATTTTGAACAAAGAGAGTCACCCCAAACCGGAACATCAAAATGGTTCATTTCAAAAATGTCAAAATGAAATGTTTGCATCATTCAGTATTTGTTTATTTTGTTTTTTTTCCAACCAAACTTCTCGGCAAAGCTAACAGGAATTCACAAAACATTTCCGTGTTGCCAGATCTGCATTTTTCATCCAAAAAGCCTCACCCAGGCCCACTTATATTGCACTTTAAATCCATAGACCTCAAACCTCTTCATAGAGAAAGTTCAGGTGACTTGTCCATGGTTATGCCGCAAATGACAAGCGGAACGGGGAACAGAACCCAGGTCTCTAGTGCATTATATGCTACACCATGCTGCCATTCCTGTTATAGGGCGGCGGTAATCTATCCCACAGAGTTAGCTGCATTTTAATATAAGGTGCAAAAATGTTTTGTTTTTTTTTAAAAATCCCAGCACTGTTCTATTGTTGATTAATGACATAATCCTTTGCACTTCTACAGCACCTTTAAAGGACGCATGGTGCCTTAGTTGACATATGTGGAACTTGAGGCACAAAAGGCAAACTGACTTGCCCAAAGCCACAAGCAGATTTTGTCTACACAGAAACTTGCTCCCATTTCGTTAAATCAGTGCAAACCCGTGTTTTTCACCCCTGTGATTTCAGTGGGAGTCAGGAACCTAAATGCCTTTAGAGATCTGGCCCTTAGTCTCTCTGTGCTCTGGAGATAATAGCAGTGTCCTCCCTCACAGGCCTGCTATGAGGATAAATACATTAAAAGACTGTCAGGCGGTCAGATACTAGGGTGATGGGCACCCCATAAGCACCTTAAATAGATAGACAAGCAGGAGCCACATGTCCTGAATCTCATTCAACTGCTCTGACCATTAGACTACACTCCTTTCCTACCCTCCTAATTGTGTGTCTCCTCAGGCAGGGTGGAAGTGGGTCAGGAATCAGCAATGGGCTTGCAACATGGATTGCCATCTGGTCAGGTCGGTACCTGCACTCTGTGCCCCCGCTGCTGGCTTGCGACCTTTGCCTTTAGGGACCGGTGGTAATAACTCAACTTCCTCCTGGGGCATCTGGGCTACTTTCTGCAGAAAAATCTTCTCCAGGGCTTGTGCCATGAGGACGATGTCATCCGTGGGCTGGATGGACAGAACAAGGCAGCACTAGCATAATGCACACGTGAGAAGCAAAGAGGGGCTGAAAGCCTTTACAGTCGCGGTGTTTGATTTATCCCCTAGCCAGAATCGTACACTGCCTTCCAATGAATGAATGCGCCATAGCTCTGAGAATTAAATAACTCTTTACCCCTTCTCCAGTGTCCACTCCAGCCTCATTTGGTACGTCTACACAGCGATAAAAAACCCACAGTACCAAGTATAAGAGCCCGGATCAACGGGCTCAGGCTCAGGCTGCGGGGCTAAAAGAGCAGTGTAGAGGTCTGGACTTAGGCTGGAGTCTGGGCTCTAAGGGTATGTCTACACAGAGATAAAAAAACCCTGGTTGGTCCAGGTCATGACTTGGACTCACAGGGCTTGGGCTCCGGGGCTGAAAACCTGCTGAAGCCCAGGCTCTAGGATCCTGCAAAGGGGGGAAGGTCCCAGAGCTCAGGCTCCAGCCCAAGCCTGAACGTCTCCACTGCAACTTTATAGCCCCGCAGCCCAAGCCCCATGAGCCCGACTCAGTTGCCCCAGGCCAGCGACAGCCAGGCTGTGGGTCTTTTATTGCAGTGCGCACGTACCCTCGGACTCCTGTCCTTGACCAGCTGGCAAAATTACAGCCTCTAAATACAATCCTCCCTGAAGAACCAGAAGACGGCTTCCTTTAGAAGCCCACACCATTGCTGTCCCACATATCAACTTGGAGGCAGTGAGCTGCAACAGATGAGCTGTCAATCCCTGTCTGGCAAAATATTCAGGAGAAGAGAACAAACACCCTGCTTGCTGCAGCATCAGCTAATGTATTTATTGTTTCAGCTCACTCCCCAACATGGGTCAATGATGAACTCTCTTAGGGAAAAGAATACAAGGAATAAAAAGCACTTTAAAGCCAAAAAAAAAAAAAAAAAAAAGCGCATATATAAGCAACCAACAAAGTGCACGAGAGATTTATGGAAGAACGCATGAGGCATGGACAGTGGATATAATGATAGGATTTATTTACCTGCCCTCTGCTGCTGAGAGGAGTGTGTGATATTAGTTACTACTGGACAAAGAGAATAACACTTAGCACTTATATTCCACTTAACATCTACAAAGCGTTGTGCAAACATTAGCTAATCTGAAAGAATTCCTCAGTGAAATTAAAGGGCTGAAGTCTCGGCTGACTCGCTGCGTAACTCCAAGATAGAAATTCTACCTACAGTTAAGAACACGTTTGCCATTTTAACCAGTGTGGGCAAAGTAACATGCAACACAAAGACAGCTTTGTACATTTAAAAGTAATGTGGTTACCATTAATGGCATTGCATGTCGTTGCAAAGAGGGCTTTGCGCACAAGTTATCCCTAGTCAAAAGCTGCAGTGAAATAGCCACTCGCAGGCTTCCCTATTCAGTGCTACACTATGAGTTTGTCTGCATTCTTTACCTTGTTGTAAATGTAACAATTTGTAAACATTGTGTTGAAATCCTGCATGCATTCACTGGCACTCCAGTAATAGTTATGTTCCAGTCGCTTCTTAATTGTCCCCATGTCCATCGGGTTTTTGATTATTTTGTGATAATCCTGTTCAAGAAACAGTAAAGATGTTACACGCAACACTGCTTTGGACCTGTGTTCACAGGCTTGTTAGCCAGCTGCTAAAGAGCATCTTCCTCCGTTCCCAGCCTCCCTTTCATCACACACAGAAACACTTCCATTCTCTGCTCAGACTGCCAAAATAACCTGTGCTTTCACTGACTCCTCAGTGGGGAGATTTGAACCCACTCTTAATTTTATTAAAAAAGGTGCTTTGTTCACAAACCGCAGAATTTCTCAGACATGCGGAAAGATCCACACATAAACAGACACTATCAACGTAAAAAAAAAAAATCAAGTTTGCCCCAAACATGTTGTACCTGACGGGGGAAAAACAGGTTTTTCAACCAGCTTTCCATGGAACATGGTTTCAACTCAGCTGTCCCCCTAACCTGGTTATAAACGTAGTTTTGGTTTATAGCACAGAATGGAATAATGTCATCTTCTGTCGCTAGACCAAACACATAAGAACATAAAACGGTCACACTGGGTCAGACCAATGGTCCATCTAGCCCAGAAACGTGTCTTCTGACAGTGGCCGGTGTCAGATGCTTCAGAAGGAATAAACAGAAGAGGGCAATTATCAAGTGATCCATCCCCTGTCATCCAGTCCCAGCTTCTGGCAGTCAGAGGTTTGGGGACATGCAGAGCATGGAGTTGCCTCCCTGATCATGTTGGCTAATTGGACCTATCTTCCATGAACTTATCTAATTCATTTTTGAATACACCTGTGATCCAGTGGATGCTAGAAACTGGGGCCATTTCTGCAGCCAAAATTGGGGACAATCGTATTAGTTGTAGCATAGACAAGATCTTAAAATGGATCCGCTGAACTTCATAAAGCTGTGTTACCAGCTTACTTTAAGGATTGCCTCTGAATTGCCTCTTCAAAAGTGGGCATTAGAAGGAAGGGTCACAGCATCAGCTGATGAACATTAGCAAACAGTTCGGTGCTGCTTCCTGAAATACTGCTTTCCAAGGGCTTCCGCTTTAACTGGTGCCTAACCAGGCAGCTGTAGATGCTGCGATGACCTTTCTTGTGCAGACCAAGCCAAAGTTAAGAGAGTGTGACATTAAGTGAAAACACTATTTCAGTTCTTTAGTGTTCCAGCTCCTATTCCTGACCCAAAGATTTCAGGGACACCTTCTGCTCTTGGAAAACCCATTGCATAATTCCAAAAAGCAGTCCTTATGCTCTTTCTTTGAGCATACGTCAGAAGCTATTAAGGTAACGTTCTAATCTACAACAAAAACTCAAAAATAGCAGAGGCCTGAGGAGCTTCTTAATAAACAAAACCAAAAAAGAAAATTAAAAAAAAAAAATCCAACTAATAATGGATCAGAGTTAACGTAACTTCTACTAGTTACGAAGAAGTCAGGTCTGTGAAAGGTCGTCTGATATTCAGGGTACTGGGAAACGAATGACTACCCCACTCGTTTCGCTATGCAGGGGCCAGTGCTCAGCACGGCAACTCTGGGGAGGTGGGGAATCAGAAGGAACCTAACAACATTTCACTTCACATGAGCAGAAATTGCACATCGCTAAAGCAGAGCTCTCCTGGCAGAGGACACATAGCAAAGGAAACAGAATACTTACTGGTAAATTCAATTTAATTGCATCGACGGGTTGGTAGAAGGGCCAAGCAAACTGATGCTTCCACAAGGTCTTCACCACAACATTTTGCATGTACTGCAACTGATTGGTCTTCCGCCCAGGCTTGTTGGGGTTGGTGACTTCTGGGGGGGGTGGATTGACAGGGCCCTGTGGAGCCTGTATCGCTGATGTGACAGTCGACATTTTCCTACCTCTGGGTCTCACTTACTGTCGCAGCAGCAACTAGGAGATTCTCTGTCTTCCTTTATGCTCCCTGAATGGGATTGACATCCCATTTCCAGGGACCAACCATGCAACCTAGACCAGGAAAGAGAGGAGGAAGAGGTGGAGTATAAATACCAACATTTAATTGAAACACACATGTTCAAACACAATACACACGGTAGTAGTGGCGAATCCCAACCCCTTCACCTGATCCACTGCATTTGCTGTCAAGCTCAGATACCATAATGATGGGCATGGTACAAAAACCTAGATGCATAGATTAGATCAGCCGTTCCCAAACTCATGGTCTGCAGAGCACTTGCTAGTGATCTACAGCAAACTGGCTGGTCTCATGATGCTGGTTCTTGCTCCTTGTTTCATCGGCTTCTACCAGCATCTCAGATATTCATTGCAAAGAAGAATCTCGACTGTACAGAAGCAGCTGGAAACAAAGAGGAGGAGCCAGCTGTACTGTACACAAATATTTGCTGTAATGCCCTCGATACATCGCATCGTTGAGAATTGGATCTTGACTGGAAGGGGAGGTGGTCTGATTAATTGCTAAAGAAAGATGGCCCCAGAGATTCTCTCTCTATTTAGATGTGCTCCATACCATGAAGCTCTTTAGGGAAAGGTCCGTCTCTTACTATGCTGACTACAATGTGCACCCAATTTCCTATGGGGGTATCAAAGGTACTCCTGCAATTCAAATAACAATCAAAGAGTTTGTCAGCCCCTGGAACAGAGAGACAGACAGACAGATTATTCCGTTCTGTCTTTTAATAGCACATCTGAAATATGAATACACACAAAATACCATTATTTTGGTCCAGGTTTTCTCTAGCACGCTCCTGGGTGACAAACGCTCTAGCATCATCATGTCTTGGATCCCACACTGTAAACAGCTTTGTTTTGTCATCTTCCATAAACATGAGATAGTTCAACCCACATCAGAACCACAGCAACATGTTTTCAAGGCAAAGAGACCACGCACGCTTTCTAATGGCAAAATATTTTAAATGCATTCAGACAAGTACACAAATGCTCTCGCTGACATATGTTTCTAGGCTATGTGGTGAAAACCCAGTCACAAAAGGTGGGAAATACAGAAGCAGCAGTGAAATGTGTAGAGGGAGACAGTGTGAAGACACATCCAAGACAAAATTCTCATTTAATGTATTTTTAACCATCATAGCTGAAAATCAAGACTAAATATCGAACTTCAACCTACCCTCTGAGTAGCTGATTAGATGGCAGTAAACACTGAACACTTATTTAATTTAGGGGAGTTTTACAAAAATAGACTGTGCATAGAAACATACATGCATCTACATAAAAGAGAGGAATGATTAAATACAAATATTCTCAGTTGTACGCAGGGAGCCAAGGCACGAGCTTACGCAGAAGGAGAGCATTCCACGAACCTCGCTGTAACCACGAGAACAAAGTCAAAGTATTTTGTGATGGCAATGGGATAGTGACATAAGAGGCAACTCGGCCAATCAGACACTGCTTTGGGCTCCAAAATAGAATGTGCAGAGCCAATCAGGGCCCAGCTTTTATGTGCCCAGGAGGGACTATTTCAAAAAGGGTTTGGTGGAGAAAAGTGTTTAATCCTAAACAAACCCAGGTCTGGTGTGAGCATGTGTACGTAGAAAACAGGAGCCCACGTATGAATCTAACCAGCATCCATTCACAGGATATAAAAATCCTCTTACATCCTAAGAAGGTGCAATAAACCCCATCATCAGCTCTCCTTCCACAAACTGAAGGGCCTGCAATGGGAAGATCCATCCCTTTTTCTCTGACACCATGGAATCCGTGGGGTTCAAGCTCCATGGGGCAAGGAAGGATAGGTGTGGGGCCATTCTCTGCAGCACTGTTCCCCTCAACCCTCATGTAAGGGTAATGCTGTCCTCCAATTGTGTCCCCTTTGCACAGTGAAACCCTCCAGCTAAGAGGGTTTTGTTTTTGTCGAGTGTCATTGGCAGACAGAGACTGGATGGGAGCCCCAGGTGGGCGGGGTGACTGGAAAAACAGCGACACTGGTGTGATCTGGTCAACATTTTTCAAATGTCACAAAGTGGATTTAATTCAGCATTTCAAACTTTGAAATACAAACAGGAAAAAAATGTTTTCACAACCGTTTCCCCTGTTTATTGACAAAATATTTCAAAATTTTGAATTTCAAGAAAAAAACCCCAACAGGAATTTAAAAAAAATTAAATGTCATAATGTTTCCCCCTCCCTTTTATCCCCCTCAACTCCAGTTCTGAACTGGGACTCTGTGCAGATTTCAGACACCCACTGACAGAGCACCATATATTATCTAAGAAGCACATATAACCCTGACTGCAGCCCTGGGGCACATCCTTCGAATCTAATGTTCACTTCAGTGGTTTGGTTAATGAGCTGAACCCCCTTCCAAGACTGAAAGAAAAAACAAGAAAATTTGGGAACTAATTTTTGAAGCAACCTTAACTGCAGGGCATTGGTCACTTTTTTTAACTCTATGTACCACATCTCAAGATTGCCTTCTATCGTGTTTTTAATTATTGAGGATAAACGGAAGATCTTCAACAACAACAAAAATCCTGTTTTTGTTAGAACTTCCCTGCATCTTCCTGCCCTGTTTTGATAACATGCTAACTTGAAGAGATGTTCTTTTTTTAAGGCACTGGACTAGCATCCAGGAGATGGGGGGGGGGTCAACTTTCTATGTGGTCTCGGGAGAGTCACTGAATTTCTCTGTGCTTCATTTCCTCATCTGTACAATGGGGATAATAATATTGCCTGTCTGCCTTATTTTGTCAATCTTGTCTAATTAGATGTAAACTCTTTGGGACGGGCGCTATCTCTTACTATGCTTTTTCTAAAAGATACGCTCCAGTGCAACAAGAATTAATTCAGAGAAGTCCTATGGCCTGTATTATAAAGAAGACCAGACTAGGTGATCACAGGGGTCACTCGAGGCTTTATAATCTTTGAACATGTGTGTTTCTATAGCACCTAGCACAGCGCGGTGCTGATCTTAGTTGCCTCTTGGCAGCACCGTAATATGAACAATAATTAAGTAAAAATTAATTACATAAACCAGAAAGGATCTTTTAAAACTTTCGTTTAAATATCAAGAAAGTTAAGCACATTAGGGAGAACAGGAGGTGGGACTGTGACATCAGAGGCAACTCGGCCAGTCCTCCTACAATTGACCCTAACTAATTTGCATACTGCAATCCCATTGGCTACAATTAAAGATAGCTCTAAACCAAAACTGTGCATATCAGTGCTGCTGAATGTGTGACCATTCAAATCCTCGATCTTGCAGCCTTGAGACCAGCGCTAGTTAAAATGCGCATATTTCTGTGTTTTTCATACTGTAAAAGCAACACCACTGGAAATAGTCATTACTAGCATACAGAAGGCCTTAATGTGTATTTACCAGCTGATTCACCACTGTGAATGAGAACACTCAGAGTATGTCAGAGCTGAGAGAGAACTTCTCCCTCTAGCTGGGCCTGGGAGTTTTGCTGTATGATTTATTATGTATAGAAACACAAGAAGATGCTGGCTACTCAGTTCAGGTGAGTTTTTATCTCTTCTTATGTCCAAGTAGCCCAGTCCTAATCCAGCCCTATCACAGACTGGAGCCCGGAAACACCAACATTTGCCAACATTTTTTCCCCCTCACTCAAAATAGTATTTATTTGTAGATGTGTTTCTTCATTCAATGGGTCACAGGTCTGTCAGAGCATTTATACAGAGACTCAGCCAACTTTATTCACTTAGGAAAGAAAGAACTGCAATAGTCTGTTATGCTCTCAGCACACATACTGAGAAATTAGATAAAAACAAATACTCTTGCTGGAAGGTTCCAACATAACATTATTTTATTTCTTATCATTCAGAACGATAACACACAAGAACCTAAAACCAGAAAGAGAGAAAACAGGCTGCTCTCTAAGGCACCCAGGCACAACTCACCTCACCATGCTTTAAGCTGGATCTTTCCAGAACTGACTCTGTGGCTGCATGCTTTCTTACAGAGTCCTTGAGCCCGCAAGCCGGACTAGGATTGCCACCCCACCACAGCCACTCCAAGTGACAGCTTCCAATTCCAACACAGTCCTCAAGACACCACACAGTCCTATTCCCTGCCATCCAGGGAGGCTGGACAGAGTTATTTTCCGAGTGCAGTATCACCCATTATGTGCTAGGCACTTTCCAAATGCTTAAGGATGGTCCCTGCTCTGAGGAGCTCACAAGCTAAGGGCAGACAGACAAGCAGACAGGGTAATGCTAGATGTTGCAATTTGCAAGGTTCCTGAGACCTAATTATGCTTGGAAGACAGTATACAGAAGACATGGTCCCTGCCCTGTGAAACACACCAGGACGCCTAGAGGAAAGTTCAGTCACACACAGGGTTTAAAGCAGATTGAAACAGGAGCAGAAATTCTTAGGAGACACAAGGTGGAAGGGATGCTCCCTCCTGCTCTCACTCTCCCAAACCAGAAAGGGGAGGAGAAGCCCTTCCTGTGCTTTGAGTAAAGGAGGGGGAGTTGTGCTCTCCCTCAATGCCTCTTCCTTGAACCCTCGCCTGAATAGCTTCCTGTTTGTTTGGGCCAGGGGTTGCTTTGATTTAGCTTTTTCTCTCTTTTTTTACTTCTCTAGCCCCCATTTTTAAATGATAAGCAAATGGTGGGGTTGCAGCTTTTGAGGAATTTGGAACAGGAGAGGGTTAGCAGCCAGCAGGCAGGGATAAGGAGGGGATTCCAGAGGGTGCAGCGTGGGAGCTGGCATGAAGACAAGGGCAGGGGAAGCTTAGCTTGTTTGCGGTCTTGAGTTTGGGGTGAAGTCTGGTCATTTATTAAATGCATGCACAACACCCAGCCCAGTGGGGCCCTGATCTTGGCTGGGGCCTCTGGGTGCTACTGGAATAGAAGTGCTCAATCCTAACAACAACAGGCAAAGAGAGTGTGGAGGCGGGATTCATGGGAGCAGCAAAGGGGATGAGTGCGATGAGGGGTCCCCCTTCCCTTTGGCTCTCCTATTGGCATAACTCCACCGCCGCGAGAAGCTCTCCGGCTGACAGAGCACTGTCCCCACCGGCGCGTAGGTCGGTGTACCTTCCATCGTTTTCAGGGGCGTGGCTTAGTCACACCCCTGAGCGACATAAATTATACCAACATAAGTGGTAGTGCGTACGGGCCCTGAGAGACCAGAATGCGTCCAACAAACCTCCTGATATTTTGCCGATGAGACTCACGCGCCAAAACCAATGGAGCACGGACGTCTTGTTGCGCGGCCGCTGGCGGAAGTAAAAACACAGCTCTAGGCCTTCGCTTTGACTGCAGTGTATGTTGAGGCACACGGGGTGACATTTTTAACCCAGGCAGAGGTCTGCCACAAAACCTAAATTATTATTTACTATTTGTATTAGCGTAGTGGCTCCAGCCCGAGTGATGGGCCAGGATCCCATTGTGCTAGGCACGGTGCAAACACAGAACAAAGACTGCCCCTGCTCCCAAGAGCTTACAGAGTGAAATTAAGTGGCGTGTGGCTCAGACTGTAAAGCCCCAATTCAGCAGAGCAATTGAGCACATGCTTAAGTCTCATTGACATCAACCATCAATTATTTGGATAGCATGCAGGAGCCCCAGGCATGGACCATTGTGCTAAATGTTGTACAGACACTAAACAGAACGGCGGTCACTGCCCCAGAAGAACTTACCATCTAAGAAAGAGCTGAGCATGTACTTAAATGATTTACTGAATAGAGACAGACTTAAGTATGTGTTTAACTTTGTGCATATATGTGTAAGTGCTTTGCTGATTAGGGCCTAAACTCAGACTCATATTAGCCCCTGAGCAATATTTTTCCATTTTAAATCATCTCTTTTCCCCTTTATAGTCCCCAGCTCTGTAATTCTGAGTAACAATAAAAATGGCTCTTGCAGTTTTTGGCTTCCTATCTGCAATTACTGACATCGCCATTTTAAATCTGACCCTGGGACCACTAAATGTAAGGCCCAGCTCTGTCCATTGTAGGAGATTGCTCCCAGTTTTACCAAAACATCAAAAACAAAACCTGAGCCCACTCTTGCAGACAAATCTTTGCTTCCACTGAGTCAGTCTGTTCCGCTTAAATGCCCTGCAGCCTCCCCCACCGCGGAATCCATCAAGGCTGCGGGTTTTGGCTCCTCACTCAGCCAGCCTAGTCATCAGACACACAGCCGGGCTCAGAGGATTTTTCTCTTCTTTTTTAGCTTTGTGTGGTGTGCATGGGTCAGTTGCCAGAGCGACAGTTGGCCTGGAGAAATCATGTTAATAATTCCCTCTGCCCCGAGGATAACATCTCACCCCACTGATGGAGCCCACGGGCTGGGGGAGCCTGTTTGAAAATAGGCTATAAAGCCCCGTGAAACGCACATCGTGCCAGTAAGCCTGCTGCTTTGGCTAACAGTTCTGCCACTTCCTTTGGCAACGTGGAACGCTGAACAGACTGCTCACTCCACTGCAGCTCTTTGTGGAGCAAAGGAGGGTGGGTTTTCTTAAAACTCGTCCTCACTGCAAACTAAAAGGGGAGGTGCTTTCTATTCACGTCTGAGCCCACCAACTCTTTCTTACTGCAGCAGTTTGCACGGTTACTGTGACAGAGATAAGAAACAGAAAGAGTCCCAACCCACCCAGAAATGAGAATATCAATCTTTCGGGGAGTGGGGGGCGGGGGGGGGGGCTGGGAAATAGGACCCTGCTTCAATCAGGAGCCCCAATGACTTCAATGGGTCTCCCGCTCCGTGGAGCTCGATCAGGGCTGGAGATCGTGTATCCAACAGCCCCTCCCTTAGGGGCTCCCGAGAAAATAAAAAAGGGACTTACAAAAATCCTTCCCTGCCTCCTGCCCTTCAAACAACCTTTGGGCAGCTTTCAGCAGCTAGTGACACATGGGAGTAGGGAGCTGTGCTTCAAATGCTAGGAGTGTGTAATTCGCAAATAGGACTTGGAGATGGCCAGTCGCTCAAAGTCAGCACTTGCCAGATAATGCGACACAAACCTTAAGCCACCCCTTAAAACTTGGGAGGGAAAGTGGGGAATCCTTGCAGCTGGCATCATGACAGGAAACTGGGATTTTGCTTTAGGATGCCACTTTGTTACACTGCAGATCCCATGATCTGAAAGTCCCCACTGGCCTCTGTTGTTGTTATTGTTTCCCAGCTCACTAACTCCAAATGCCACGGATTTATTTGTTAATCAGAATAACTCCAGCTAAAGTCTGAGATTCTGAGTTATGGTCACAACTCTGCCCTTAGCTCACCTCTGCGCAAGAGAGGAAAGAAAAGAGTGTAGGGAGTTTAAGTCAGTTACTTGGGCTTTCGACTTGGGCGTTTAATACTCGCTTGATTATTTTGAAGGATTTTGCCCCATTGGTCTCTCGCTGGAGATTATACGAGCAGGTGTTTCCTCCGCAGGAGCCAGGGGGTCCCTTAGGTAAATACAGATGGCCAAGATTCTCAGAAGCAACCAGCGATTTCCAGGAGCTTCATTTTTGGACACCCAACTTGAGACACCTACCGGGGTCTGATTTGCAGAGGACACGTGCTCAGTGCATGCTGAAAAACTCAGGCCTTGTAAGGATGCCTCAAACAGGCACCCAAGGTTACGAGTCAGTATTGGAAATTGTGACTGTGTACATATCGGCAGCATTGAGAACAGTTTTTTGGCCACCTCTAATGAACGGAGGGTCTACTAGATAAATCTGGATGGCAGCATTTATTTCTGGTGGTGTATTAATGTTGCGATACGCCTTACCACCCCCTTCCAGAGCTCAGTTTCTTATAACGTTCCTGAAAGCATCCAGACATGGGCCATGCACCTTCTGTAAAGAACTTACTGCATGGAGACCTGCAGCTTTTAAAAGCTGTCATACCGGGAACAACAGAATAATCTCCAAACATTTTGTTAGGGCAGGTGTCACCAGGTGGTGCTGTCACCCACTGTTCTTTTTTGCACGGCGTGAGCCAGTTTTGACTCTTGGAAAGACATGCTGTTTTGCTGTTAGTTTTGGGTTTCTGCACGGTTTTAGTGAAGAGGCTTCAGGAAACAAGGAGCTAAATGAGCAGCGGAAGAGTGTGCTCTCTGTCTGGGACTCCTAACTGGAGTCGGTTCTTGAGACAGAGTTGCCCCTGGGAACCAGGTATCGACACTGGGCTGAGATTCCTGAAAGAAGGGATTGCCCTGCACGCTGTTTGACCATTTCATTTCAAGACGAGAGTACACGTGCAAATAAAGCTGCAGCTAATTTCTGCTCTGCCGGGCGGCTGACCTGCTAGGCCCGACTCATCCTACCACTTGGCAAACAGGTGCTGGAAAGGGAGACTGGTATCGGAAGAAGGGGTAACAATGTGACGGTTATATTTTAAAATGCTCACACACACACTGCAGTGGAACCACTAACCCCAATTTCATTTTTTTCTTGTTAATATTTTTCAAAACAGTTCGGGCCACTCCTGGTCTATGCTGAGCTCTCTCTTAACAGAGATGGAGACAAACTAACCAGTAGGCTAAACGCCAAGGATTTTGGAATGGAAATTCCGGACAGAATGATGCAGCCAGGTTTAATCTTAGAGGTATTTCAGGAGGGGTATTATTTCCAAGCACTCCCGGGCCACCTTTGCAGCTCTAATGACAGTAGATCAGATCAAAGCAACATGACGATTAAAATGCCAGCAACCACCTGGAGCCGTGTATACCATCAACAGAGCCCCATCGTCAGAGCCACAGCCATGGCCATTGTAGCCATAAAAGTCTAAGCGTAGATGTAGCCCGTGCTAGGTGGGTGGAGATCTTTGTCTCCGGCTAGTGGCACGTTTCTGCTATGGCTGCCAACTCCAAAAATTACAGCCTAATCCACAGCACTCCCACTGACTTCAGTGAATGCTGGACAAAGCAGTAGCAGCTCATGCGTGACCCAAGTGAGGTCAGTTACATATTCACAGCCCAAGGGGGGCAATTCTGGTTATATTCTCTCCTGTCTGGCAAACTCTGCAATTCCAGATTTTGCATCGTTTCTATCTATGGGATGTTCCTTGTTTCTAGCCTTCCTTCGGTTGTGGGGTCTGGTGCTTGTAATCCTTTCAACATAAAAGAGGCAAAGAATTTGCTCCTCAACCTTTGCTAACCATTGCTACTCCTCCTATGTTTTAGACTAGTCATGACAGCAAACCATTTACTGTACTGTAAGCCTCAAGATTACTAAACACTTTTCACCCAAGCCTCCTCCCCAAATGTGCTGCAAATGGGAAATTCAGCCCCACGATACCCTGAGATTCCCTCATTTTATTGCTGCGGGAGGGGGGGATGGAGGCACAGAGAGGCTAAACAACTTGCCCCCTTGGTCATCATACAGCATTTCAGCAGAACAGCTGGGAACAGAACCCAGGATTCCAGCTTGCCAATCCCCTGCTCCAGCCACTAGACAATACCACGGCTGCTCACAGAGCAGAGTTTGAAAATCTCATTTGCTCAGGGTGACATCAGGCCCAAGAGTGGACATGGGAACAGAGAGTTATAAGAACATAAGAAAGGCCATACTGGGTCAGAACAAAGGTCCATCAAGCCCAGTATCCTATCTTCTGACGGTGGCCAATGACAGGTGCCCCAAAGGGAATGAACAGACAGGTTATCATCAAGTGATCCATGCCCTGTTACCCAATCCCAGCTTCTGGCAAACAGAGGCTAGGGACACCATTCCTGTCCCTAATAACCATTGATGGATCTGTTATAGTACTGGCCTTCACAACACCCTCTGGCAAGGCATTCCAGAGGTTGACAGGCTCCTTTCTCAGGGGGAGGATAAGAGAAGAGGGGAACCTGGAACCACTCGGTTCTTTTTCTGGAAGGGGAGAGGGAGCAGAGCAGGCCAGAGCTGTAGACCATTTCAGCGCAGGTGCCTGATCTGACTCCCTGGGAAGTCACTGTGAATCTTCCCACTGGCTCTAGAGGGAACAGACAGGGCTGTGAATCAGAAACAAGGGTCGGTGATAGAGCGGAACAAACTGGAGGAAAAGGGGCATATACGGGCAAGGAGGGAGAGAGACACTGCAGGGAAGGGGGAAAAGGAAACGGGACAAACACTGAGAAAAGGGGAAGAAAGGACACACCATGATCTAGGATAGGAAGAGAAAGGAAGGTAGATATGGCAAAGGAGACAGAGTAAGTTAACTTCCCATTTAACAGACTTGTAACACGTAATTGACGTTATTAAATTAATCACCAGCAGCTTGAACACAGCTGCTGTATTCTTTTAAATTACAGGGATGAAATAGGAGGGGTGGTTCCACCACCCCACCCCACCCCACCCCTGGCTTAGTCCCTATTATTCATTATAGCAGAGCCTAGAAACCCCAGTCAGGGACCAAGGCCCAGCTGCGCTAGGTGCTGTCCAAGAGGTGCAGTAAAGGGTCAGTCCCTGTCCAAAGAGAGACTGCATCTTTCTGAACGACAAGACACAACAGGCGGGGAATACGAGCCAGTGGGTAGTGATGGGTGGTGGTGAGGGTGGGAGACACGATAACAGTCTGAGCATGGTTTCTGCGAGTACCATTTAGCTCACCAGACAGCGGTTTTAGGCTATGGCAGCAGAGATGAGCTAGAAGGAGGGGTGTAGAGGTGGGTATGGTCGGGACTTTTTGAATTTTTTTCCACAAAGGAGTGGCAGCACAAGAGATACTTGATTTGTTACTCAGTCTGTAAGTGCTTTGGGGACAGACCCCATCTTTTTGTTCTGTGTCTGTATAGCACCTGGCACTACGGGACCCTGGTCCACAACTGGGCACCTCAGTGCTATCGCAAGACAAATAATAAATAATAATATGGGATGTCGAGTCCACTCTTTAATAACTTCCCTAACAAATGAGCAGACAGTGAAACTCCAGGTGTAGGGATATAGAAGGAGAGCCCAGACTAATTTCAGTACATCACATTTCCCTTTGTTTCATTTCCCATCGCCTTCCCCTGCCATCAGCCGCACCAGCACACCAGCTTTGCACGCCGTTTGACAGCTTCATGCTAAATGTTCTTCCGCGCACGCGGAATGCCGTCTTTGAGCCCATCGCCAAGGCCTCCTACCTCCCCATTTTCAAATCCCTCCCAAAGCCCCACCTCTGCTGTCTTCAGGGAATCCAGCTGACTCATACTGACAGATCAAACATCTAAAACTAACCTTTGCCAAGACCTGGCCATGTACCACCTTGACACCTCTGCTTATTATTAGTGTTACAGGAAAACCTAGAGACTCCAGCCAAGATCAGAGTACCACACACATAAACACACACATGCAGAGCTAGAGTCCCTGCCCCAAAAAACTTGCAGTCCATATATACACACACACACACACACACAGACAAGGTGGGGGAGAAGGAAAACTTGCACAAGGTCACTAGCAGAACCAGGACTAACACCCAGGTCTCCTGATTTCCACGCCAGTGCCCCTAGCCATTAGACCACACCATCTCCCACAGGTTGTCCCCTTCCTAAACTATCACTCTTTAAAGCAGGATCTCTAAAGGCCCGGTCTCTACCTTCCTTTCCATCTGGAAACTGCCTCGGCCATTCTGTGCAACGCCAATAATGAACGTTATTAAACATTCATCCTCCGACAGCGATCTTCTGGAAACAGACTTTCCAATTTCAGGCAAGAAAACTAGATTTCTGCTTTAAATAAAGAAGACGGTGGCATTAGTACAAAGCACAGATGACACACACATAATAGGAGCATTTGTGAACATACAGAAAGCAAAACATAGGATTCAGAACTCCTCGTGGGATTATCGTATGTTTCCACTGTAGCAGGTTTTTTTCCTTTTAAAGGATGTGATCTACACTGTTAAACTAAAACGTAAAAATGCAGAAAAAGCAGCTAGTTCTTCCGCTTTTCAATCTGAGTATTGTGCTCAATGCACGTTTAGAAAGAGACCCACACACTCGCCTTGATTCAGTCGGATTTTATGTTAGGAAATTATGTACAGTCTTTCCGCTACAGTTAGCAGCGTTTGTCATAATTGTTTCCGTTCCCACCCTCCCACTTCCAAAGAGAAAAGTTACTGGATAGAAAGCTTTTTGAAAAAGAAAAGCACACAGAGAACAATTCAACACTGTACAGAACAACTCCAAGCAGCAGTACCCCTGGAAAGAGCTACAGAAAAGGAGAGCTAAGCAGTGAAGGCACGGGTCTGGAACTCCTGAAGCCAGGGGTGATTTGTCCAAGGTCCCATGGTGTGTCAAGGCCAGCAGCACCAGGAATAAGTACGATACCACTGTAGGTCCCTATAAATAGATCTCAATTAGGAAAGCTTTGAAGTACTTCCAGATTGTGCTTGTAGACACAACCAAATTCAACTTCCAGACGGGTTCGTTTTTAAGGGGATATATGCAACAACAACATATCCCGTCTTCATTTTTTTTTTTTTAAAGGCAGAGTAGTTCCAAAAGGTGGGCTAGGCAGCCCAGTACATACAGAGGCAATGCAAGAAAAATGGGGTCTTATATTTTATTGGCTAGTCGGAAGATCATCGTCCCCATATACATCTGATATACAAAACGCATAATACTGCTTTGTATCGTCCTGTTACGCATCACAATTCCTAACACCTTCAGGAGAGCCAGACACATGACCCTGAAGTGCATCTCATCCCAAGGTTCAGCTCAATGCGAACACTGATAACTAAGACAAAGTTCCAAACGCAGAGACAGAACTACATGCCGACTTGCTCAGAAGCATTTCATAAGACACAACATAACTACTATGTTGATTCAACAGAAAGTAACTCCCATCACCAAGATTTCCCTCCAACACATTCTTTGTGCTAGCAGTGGCTTCTCTTGCTCCAAAAATGAAACATAATAAAGTCCCAGCTCATGAAATAGAATGGATTTGCTGAAAGGCAAAAATATTAACGACGATAATTGTTCGCTTTTTAACTTAATTAACCCAAGACACGCAAACAAATCAGACTTTAATATTATGACTAGGGCTTTCCAACTGGGCCAGGTAAATGATGCACCCAAGTCTCATTACAACAGCTGGGCTTCTAACGCCCTTAAACTCCTTTGAAAACCCAGGCTGAAAAGCCCAGGTACTTACTAACTCACACTGACGCTCGGGAAACCCAACACCGGCTCCTGAACTTTGCAAAATTAGTGAGTAAATCAACAAGAGAAGTACGTGAGGAGGCTGCACTTTGCCAGAACCAGGGAACTAGTATTTTAGTTTTCATGATGGATACTTTACAGTAAATATGTGCACTGACATATATTTTAAAAGCAAAGACAACTTAGGTTATGTCTACACTGCGCACCTTACTACGGCGTGGTTGTGCTTGATCACCGGGAGAGAGTTCTTCCGGCAACAAAATAAAACCAGCTCCAATGAGGGGCGGTAGCTTCGTCACCGGGGCGGGGCTCCCGCCAACAAAGAGCTGGCCACACTGGTGCTGTTCGTCGTTAAAACTTTTGTCATTCAGGGGGTGGTTTTTTCACACCCATGAGCGACAAAAGTTTTAGTGATGAAAGTGCCAGTGTAGACAAAGCCTGAGATTTTATCAACAAAAGTTGTACTGATTTAACTACATTGGTTTAGAAACTAATTCATTTAAATTGGCACAAACCCTTCACGTGGACCCTCTTCCACGGTTTAAAAGTGCCTTAAATCAGTAAGGAACCAACTAAGGTCTTATCTCCACTTAAAAGATTTGCCGGAATAGCTTATACCAGTTCCCTGAACGATATAAGCTATACCAGAAAAACAAGAATTTTTGCCCATATCGCTGAGTCTACAATAGATCTTTTGCCAGAATAGCTATGTTGGCAAAACCACACCCCTAACTCACCGAACAATGCTGGCAAAACTGATAACTGTGGACCAGGCTTAAGCTACATAAAAAAAAAAGCCCTTAAGTACATCACCGTAGACACTCACTACAGCGACAGGAGGGGTTCTCCCGTAACTGTAGTTAATCCACCACCCCAAAAGATGGTAGCTAGGCGGACTGACCTGCCCAAGCACTGTCTACACCAGTGGGTTAGGTCAGCATAGCTACTTCTCTCAGGGGCACGGATTTTTCACACCCCTGAGACATGCAGCTATGCTAGTGTAAGTATTCAGTGTAGACCAGCCCTTACTCTGGGCCTACATACTGTCTGAGTACGGTCTAACCATGTCAGTTAGGGGTCTGGGATTTTTTTACTGATATAGTTATACTGGTACATCCCTACGGTGGACAAGCGTAAAGGTGCATGAAGCCATACCAGTATACAATCTATAGCAGTTATACCAGTATAAAGATGCCTTATATGAGTATAACTTATTTCCCTTCCTATACGAGAATAGCTATACCTGTAAAAGCCTTTTTATTCCAGCATAACTAGATCCACACTAGGAGCAACTTACCAGTGTAGGAAGGGGGCCTGTAACCTGAGCCCCATCACGCAAGGCTGAAGCCCTCAGGCTTTGGCTTCAACCCCAGGCAGTGGGGCTTGGGCTTGGGCTTTGGCCCCCAGCAAGTCTTACACCAGCCCAGGTGACCCCCATTAAACCAAGGTGGTGACGCATTTTGGGGTCCTGACCCACAGTTTGAGAACCGCTGCAATATACTATACTGGCAAAGCCCTCCGAGTGCGGATGCAGCTACACAGGGAAAGCTGCGATTTTGCCGGTAAAGCTTCTTTCACCACTGCCCCCAACCAAAATAAACTATATTGATAAAAGGGCAGTTTTGCCAGTGTAGCTGTGTCAGCCCTAATAGCTTTTGCTGGCGCAGTTACGGTGGTCAAGGTTCATACCTCTTCACGCACCTGACTGACACAGCTAGGCAGGCTGAAGTCTGCAGTGTGGACATAGCCTAGATACCAGCATAGTTATAGCAGTTCCACTTGTGTGTGTAGACAAGACCTTAAACCGAATAACAACTTCTATACAAGGGTTTGCACCAATTTAAATATCAGTACAAATTCACATGGTAAATTATGCCAGGGCGACTTTTCCCTGCAGACAAAGCCTAGCTAAATAAATATGAGGCACTCTTAAATCAGTTTAAGAGCATCCGTGGAAGTGGGTTGCATCAATTTAACTAAATCCGCTTCTAAACCAATGTAAAGGTCTTGTCTACACAAGAAAATGGCACCGTTATAATTTAAAGGTGTGAATTTAAACCAGTGTAATTGAACAGGCGCAAAAGGTTGTGTGTGGACACACTTATTTCGGTTTAAGAGGGCTGGTTTTGGTTTAGCTTAAGTCAGGTAGGAATAAGTTTAATGAAACCATAAGCAACCATTTTTAGGCCTTACCTACACACAAAAGTGGTACTGTTTTAGGTATACAAGTATGATTTAAAAAGTACAATCCCCATAGTGGAGACTCAGATATACTCATATAAAAGTGCTTATTCCCATTTATTCCCCTTCCTGTATGAGAATAAGCTAAACCATACCAGTATAGGGCACAGCATCTACACTAGGGGTTGTGCCAGTGTAAGTGAAAAAAATCACATACCCCCTAACCAAAATAGTAACACTGGTGCAAAAACTGGCTTTATACTGAAAGGAGAGCTTCCACCCAGGCTTTTGCACTGGTTTAACTAACTCTAGTTAGTTTTGCACTGGTTTAATTAACTATAGGATTCAAATGATACCAGTGCAAGATTCTCCCGTCGACAGGCTCTTAGTTAAATCAGTGCACATTGTGCATGTAGACAGTGCTGTGTAGAGATGTCTTGAAGCCCTATTTCTCATTTGTTAAAACCGTTTTAGCAAAGTTGCGCTCTGTCCACACCACTGGCAAGAATGCATTAGCAGAAACAGGTGATTTCTTTTAAAAAGGTGGGTTTTCAGCAAAAAAACCCTCAGATCAGAAAGGCTTCTTAGAAAAGGAAGTTCCTCCCTTGCAGATGACTGCTATGCGGAGGAATGTCAGCCAGCTATAGGAATACACACAGGTTGTGTGAGCCTTGCTTGTACAATAGCCTAGCATGTAGGGAGCAAAGGGGGAAAAACAGTCCCTACTCCTGAGTGAGAACGGGGTCGGGAGGGGCCGAGCAGGCCCTACACTGGGAGTCAGAAGTTCTCCACTAGTAAGAGGACAAGTGGACCTCTTACTCACACTGGTAAACAGGTATACCCACTGACTTGCACCGTATTCATGGGAGTTGGTGGCATCCCCACTCGTGTTGGGAGCACTATCTGGCCCTTTATTAGGGCACCCAGAACAGAACAGGGGTGCTCAGGAAACATACCTGGTGGAACATTCTCAAGATGCTATGGCAACCAGAAATGGGCCCAAGCCATGCAGGTTGGACCTAAACTTCCTCGAAGTTCAGCAGTCTTTGGACCAGATACTTTCGTTCTGACCCATCTCCTTGAAATTTCATACCAAATAGTACTTTCTAGGCCCATCGTATTGATGAGGGGGAGGAGACAGCTGAGTTGCAACAAGAATGATGGGACTGGAAGGTGGGAAAGGACAAACAAATAAGTATTTTTACGGAGGCTACCCATGTGGCTGATACTCAATGAAGGGCTACAGAGCCTGGTTGTCTGACTGAGCAAAACAAGCAGCTAAGAAGAGAACCAGTCCTGGCAAGGTAAACAAGGGCACCCAAACGAGATACAAGTGTTTCTTTAGTTTGCACCTGATCAATTATGAGACTCTACTAAAAAGCTATGATAAAGAGCAGCATTGGCCAGCTTTATCGAACAGTTTGTTATTACAAACTTCCACAGCAGTATCCAGGAGCATTTTTGTTTTTAAATCCTTGCCTTCTAAAATAGGGACTAGTGGCAGGCAATGTATAAAATCATACAAGGAGTGAGCCTGGCCAGTGTTCCTCCTTCATCAATGATGATTTACATAATGATTTACATAAAGAAAGCTGAAACCACAGTAAGATGCAACAGAAAATAACAGCCTGAGATGTGACATTTTGGAGGGACACGTATCACAGAATCATAGAAGATTAGGGTTGGAAGAGACCTTAGGAGGCCATCTCATCCAACCCCTTGGTCAAAGCAGGGCCAACCCCAACTAAATCATCCCAGCCAGGGCTTTGTCAAGCTGGGCCTTAAAAACCTCTAAGGAAGAAGATTTCACCACTTCCCTAGGTAATCCATTCCAGTGCTTCATCCTCCTCCTAATGAAATAGTGTTTCCTAATATTCAACCTAGACCGCCCCCACTGCAACTTGAGACCATTGCTCCTTGTCCTGTCATCCTGTCACCACTGAGAACAGCCTAGATCCATCCTCAGATAGTTGAAGGCTGCTATAAAATCCCCCCTCACTCTTCTCTTTTGCAGACTAAATAAGCCCAGTTCCCTCAGTCTCTCCTCATAAGTCATGTGCCCCAGCCCCCAATCATTTTTGTTGCCCTCCTTCCAATTTGCCCACATCCTTTCTGTAGTGGGGGGCCCAAAACTGGACACAATACTCCAGATGTGGCCACAGCAGTGCCGAATAAAGGAGAATAATCACTTCCCCCAATCTGCTGGCAACACTCCTACTAATGCAGCCTAAAATGCCGTTAGCCTTCTTGACAACAAGGGCACACTGCTGACCCCTCCAGCTTCTCATCCACTGTCATCTCCAGGTCCTTTTCTGCAGAACTGTCACTTAGCCAGTCGGTCCCTAGTCTGTAGCGGTGCATTGGATTCTTCCGTCCTAATTGCAGGACTCTGCACTTGTCCTTGTTGAACCTCATCAGATTTCTTTTAGCCCAATGCTCCAATTTGTTTAGTCACTCTGGACCCTATTCCTACCCTCCAGCACAGTGATGGGCAACCTGCGGCCCATCAGGGTAATCCGCCAGTGTTTGTTTACATTTGCACAGCCGCCTGCAGTTCCCACTGGCTGCGGTTCGCCATTTCTGGCCAATGGGAGCTGCGGGATGTAGCACGGGCCTGGCTTCCCACAGCTCCCATTGGCCAGGAACGGCAAACCACGGCCACTGGGAGCTGCGGGTAGCCGTGCAAATGTAAACGAGATTACCCTGACGGGCCGCAGGTTGCCCACCATCGCTTCAGTGTATCTACCTCTCCCCCAAGCTTAGTGTCATCCGCACACACAGTGCCAGACAAGGGGTAAGGTGCACCTTGCTAATTCCCAGAACTCTGCTGTTTACAATCGTGTCCTGGGTTATTACTGCAGAAGAATGCAGTACTTTAAAAACAAAACAAAACATAGGGCTCATGCTAATGACTGGGAGACCACTGTGGATTAACGAATTTTGCAAATAAGCAAAGAGGAGAATAAGTGGTATTAAAGAACAATCAAGGATGCTGAGCTGCAAAATGTTCTTTGTTCATTTATTTAAACAAGTGTAGATTAGTCTGGATGTTTAGTAATTGGTCGTTTACCAAGGTAGGTGGAGAGTGATATATTTTGTGAAAGTAACATGGGTATGTTTATACCACAGTGGCACAGATACAGAACAGCAGTATCTACCACCACAGTGTAGACGCTTCCTATATTGACCGAAGGGGATTTTCTGTTGAAGTAGTTAACCCACCTCTCCAAGAGGCGGTAGCTAGGTTGATGGAAGACTATTCCACGGACCTAGCTGGGTCTACGCTGGACGTTAGGTCGACCTAACTACGGGACTCATGGCTCAAAATTTTTCACAGCCCTAAGGCAACAAGGCTAGGTCGATCTAATTTTTAAGTGTAGACCAGGCCTAAGTCTTTGAAATGTGAGCCCTCTTTATATCACTCAGCTGTTGCTGAGAAGAGGGGTTAGACTCACAGGCATGGGAACTAGGGGTGCTGCATCACCCCCAGGTTTTGCGCAGGGCCAGTGGCCTGGGTTCCAGCTGCCAGCCCCGCTCCCTAGCTGTTGGCCCTGTGCCTGGGGCCCCACTTTCGGTCCCGCGCCCGGGGCTCTGCTCTTGGGGCACTGGCCCTGCTCCCTGGCCACTGGCCCCGTGCCCCACACCCAGCCCCCTGCTGCTAGCCCCACGGCCGGGGCTCTGCTACTGGCCCCGCACGAGGGCTCCTGACTGTGGGCCCCGCATCGGGGCTCCGCTCCTGGCCCTGTGCCCACCCCCAGTCTTTGCCCCTGTACCCCTATCCGGGGACGCCCCTCCCGGAGACACAGCACTGCTCCCGGCCCCAGCTGCAGGGGGGAAAGAGGGGGGGACGTGAACAGAGGTAAGGAGGCTGGTTTTCAGCACCCCCACTATTAAAAAGGTTCCAGTACCACTGGTTAGACTATTGGGGCGTTTGTGCTGCCAGTGAGAACTATCAGGCTTACAGATTCTCAAGTGAGAAGAGTGAGATTCTAAGGCCTAGACTATACTACAAAGGCTTTGCTGGTCTAGCTATCCTCCCTAATGGAGACGCAGCTTAGATCTTTTGCCAGCACAAACTGAATATACACCGTGTGTGTGTGTGTGGGCGGGGGGGTTACTGACCTAGCTATGCCAGTTACGGTTATGATTTTTTGTACACTCTTAACTAGGGTGACCAGATGTCCTGATTTTATAGGGACAGTCCCAATATTTGGAGCTTTGTCTAAGATAGGCGCCTATTACCCACGACTCCCTGTCCCCATTTTGCACACTTCATATCTAGTCACCCTACTCTTAACTGACACAAGTTATGCCAGCAAAACTTTGTTGGGTAGACCTGGCCACATTCTGCAATGGTCATTGGGCCCAGCCCGGCCCAGCCCTTACTCCACAGGTGCATTTTTAAAAGGTCTGAACATCACAGATGTTCAGCTCTATCATTTCACACATGCATGTATTAAAGCTGCACATGCCAGTGCAATCCTAAGCACTCAACACATGCAAATCACATTGGCATCAATGGGTCTGAGCAGGCCAAGGGGCTCTGCTCAGACAGACTAGATCACAGGATCTGGGATCATGGTTTAAGTTTATAAGAAACTCTGTTATTGTCCCCTAGTTTTATGGGATGAGACTTATGTTGGAAACATAATTCTGGGATGCCACTGCGTAATACAAAGTCTCCAGCCCAGGACAAACACATATTTGCATAAATTTTGGTTTATGTCAGTCTATCCGTTAAGTTTTAGCGGTGCAGGAAAGCATAACTGTGGTTTCAAATGGGTTTCATTTTCAGACACTCTCTTACAAAACCAGCTTCACTTAAAAATAAAATGTGAAAGAACACTGTCGCCTACAATATAAACTAAACTCTCAGTACATTAAAAGAAAAAATAAATTTACAATGTCTGAGCTGATGTTTTAAAAAGTGACTGCAGGTAAAAATTTGAAAGTCACCTAAGTCCCATTACAAAAGACTTAGTAGCCTACATCTTATTGGAAGTCAATGGGATTCAGCCCCTAAGTGCCCAAGTCACTTTTGATAATAAGATTTAGACTCCTAAATCATTTAAGCATCTTTGAAAATTTTACCCTGCATGTATAACAAACATTTCTGATAAGGGTCTTTGGTATGAACAGTTGCTATCTATGCATCGAATACTGTATATACAGCATAGCACATGGAATTGTGATCAAGCTTACACTGGATATTGAGTACAATTGTTACACACACACACATCCCAGCCCACCTCATTTATTAAGCATGGTCTGAAAGCACCAAATACGTGAATGCCTATTTTAAATTGTCTGAGGCAAGGAAAAGAGAAATACGATCTTGGGGCTTATTCTAGTCACACACAAGAGATTGTGAACTAAACCCTTTTAGAAAAAGAAGGCATCTAGGCTGGAAGTCATGCTATTCAGCAAAGCCTTGTGGGTGTATTATTTGAAACTCCCTAAAATTCTAAACTAACAAAATATATTAGATGTCGCTTGAAGCAGTCCTGGTCTCCTAATTCTATGGTCTTCAGATTAGGAGAGCATTTAGCACATGCAGTGTGTTCACCTTTTTTCAAAGTATTACTTGTATAAAAGCAATACAAACCTGTAACTGCTTGTCAATTATTGGTCTGACCTTTTGTTATTCGGCACTTTTACCCCCCACCCCCCAACGAAACCAAATATTACAGCACATATGGTAGGTGACCCAAGTCCTATCTAACACCTTGACATATTTCAGGGTGAGCTAAGGACAGTGTTACAGCCTTTGATCTTAATTTCCAGTTTAATTTGGAGACAGCCCCTTAGCACGACTCGCATAACTCTGTGTGCATTAAAAATACTAACTAGCCTGTCAAAACCAGCTCTTCCCCAGCAGGGGACACCAGGTGCGCTTTGCTAATTGTGCTTTCCCCTAACTACTATTTAATAATGCAGAGCGGCTTAAACAGAAATTTTAAGGTTTGTATTTAAAAAAGAGAGAGAAAGAGAGAGAGCTTTCACACCGTGTATGAGAGTGTTATTTCTTTTCTAAACTAAAAGGTTGGTCTTGCTTTTTTGCTTTCATTCCTATAGCTGTTAATGGAAAAAACACATCCATGTGGCAGAATTGGTACAGGATGGTTAAAAGAAAACCCATGGAAAGGATTATAATAGCAAGGGTACTTTCTACAGGGATGTTACATTTCCTGAAGAACCTTGTTACGTTTACTCCGGATTTATATTCTGTAGGACTTCTCCTTTAGGCTAAAACACTCCCACTGTGATGTTTGTAACCCAAACATTGCAGCATAGTGTGAAAGCCGGAAAGTGAAACTGACTAGACTGGAAACAGTGGTCTCACTCCCTTTTCCAAGTTGGGGCAAAGAGTAAACAAAGAGTATAAATGACAAAGAGTGACGTTAGAGTTTTACATGTTTAACTCCTCTCCTTCCCCTATCTGAGGCACGGTTAGTAGCACAGGGATCGATATTTTATTTGGATTTCACACAAAATATTATTTGTAGCCCAGGTTTCTATCCCTTTGTTAGGTTTCAGAGTAGCAGCCGTGTTCGTCTGTATCCGCAAAAAGAACAGGAGGACTTGTGGCACCTTAGAGACGAACCAATTTATTTGAGCATGAGCTTTGGTGAGCTACAGCTCGCTTCACTTCCTTTGTTTTAATTTATTTGCAGGAGTTTGGTTCAACCCCAAATGTTTACATGCATTTTATACGATTATCGAGACACCCTGCTTCAGACCCTCTCCTACCTTGCACGGTAGTAAACCAGGGCGGGGAAATGGCTGTGAGCAGATCACTCAACATTAGAAGCTTTTCTCCCAGAAACACACATCGCAGTTTGCTGCCCTTTCTTGGCCAGACCCACAACCCGGGCACCCTCGAGCTCGGTGCGCGAAAACCAGACAGCAGAGACTAACTCCACGCCTTGAAAACACTTCCACGGCCCCAACTCCTTCTCTCCGGCTCCTTGCAACTCGGAGCATAGCAAAGGGGACGCGCAAGGAGGAGGGGTGGGGGGGAATACTTTGTGCTCCTGTGAAATTGACTAGGGGCTTGTAACTGACTAGCCATTTGCTTGCAGGGGACTGGCAGAGCTGTAAACCCATTTGCTTGGCCTCAGCCGCGAACGGACCTGTGCTCTTTTATTAATGATTATTTTACATGAAGCCTGAAGCCCTCCTTTTTCCTCGCCCCTAATTTTCCCCTTCAAAAGATGGCGGGCAGAAGGAGAGAGAGAGAGAGAGAGAGGAAAAAATCCCTTCCGTAAGGAAGATGGACTGCAACCTCCCAGGGCCGCACAAACTCCAGCCTATGCTTTTTTTGGGGGGGAGGAGGGTGCATCGGCAGAGAGGGTCTCAGCTCCCCCAGGGCTCCTTATGGGGCTGCTTTGGGCGCCGGGTGAGAGGAAGGAGGAGGGGAAGAAGAATATAAAGAGAGAGAGAAAGAGAGAGAGAAATCAGCAGCCACACTGTATCCGATCTCCAGCTGGCTTTGTTACATTGTTGCAATGCACAAAGGCTGCAGAACCAAGGGGAGCGTTAAAGGGCTTGCCAAAAAAAAAAAAAAAAAAAAGAGCGCATTAGCCTTTCCCAAGTGGGTTTTGCATTCACCGTCTCCCCCCCCAACTCCCCCTCCTCCAGAAAACATGGCCCGGTGCTAGCAATGCAAAACAAAGCATGGAACGAATAAAGGGTAAGATTAAATAGATTACTTTGCCCCGGCAGCTCCAGCAACGTTTGCCTTATAGTCCCTCCAGTTGCTCTTCTTTTTATCCCCAGCAAGGCAGCATAATAGATGCGCTAAAGCTATGGAGAGCTCATGCGCCTAGGCGCAAGGCCATGTGGGGAAGGCAGTTTTTGCACCCAGCATGGGAAAGGACAGCGGTAGTCCTGAGGACTACAAGTCCCAGCATCCCCCGGGCTCCTCCTTTCTGTCTCCCCCCACTCTTCCTCCCTTGGACCAGTGGGCAGAAGAGAGAAACAGTAGGGGGTTATTCCCAGGTCAGCGGGTGTGTATGACGTTTAAACATGCTCCTTCCCCAGGAGAGGCAAGGTCTAGGTTGGTTTGTGGGGGGCTTGCGGCAAAAATCTGCCAAGATTTGTTGGCTGGGGGTCTCCCTAAGGGCAGACATTGCTGGGTGAAAATCCAGGCTTCCCCTCTCCGCCTGGCTTTGCTCCTCTCAGTCTCTAAAGGCACAACGACAAGAGCCCTTAAAAGTGCAACTGGAAATGTGCAGATTCTTTCAGAGCCCTATAATGCGTTTTTATCTCCTGGAAACATGCGTGCAGTTGAATACCAAGGTCATATGAACTGTATTTTTATACTGTTTTTTTGGTTGCTTGTTTTTTATGGTTTGCATTGGCTAGAGCACACTCACAGTTCTCATGCAACAAGCAATACAAGTCACAATAAAAACAGAATGTAACCAGTGCAGGCCATAATGGCATGAAATGCATCCAAATACAAATCATGTTACAGTTTTGCTGCAGTTGATGCATTTCACAATATATGTATCATACATCAACATTTGCAAACCAAAATAAAAAAGATGCAATAATCCAACAAATGCAAATCATAAAAAATAGAGTGTAGATGTTAAAAACACACACTCTAAAGAGCATCAGATATGAACACTTCCAACTCGTAACAAACAGAGCAATCAAATATATGCTGAATTGGATCAACAAATGCAAACATTGGTAAAAAGAACAATATAAAAACCGAGACATTATTATAGCCAAAAATATGATTCAATTTCTTCAGTACAAAATAAAATATAGCAACTGGAAAACAAATGAATCCAGGGGAAACATTTGAATGTCAGTATAAAATAAGTAGTTAAGGGATTTCTCTCTGGATGCATATGCCAGTGGAGGCTTCCATGCTGCTTGTCATATAAACAGCCAGGCAGAGATGCCAGTTAATAAGTCGGTTTATTATAACCGTATTTGGAGGCACTTTCATTGTAAGGCCTTGTTTTCAGAGGATACGTTTCTGAAAAATGTGACCTACGGGACTGAAATTTCTCAGGCCTGTTCTCGTCACAATTAAGATTTTGTTTTCTTGTGGGAGTGGGGAAAGGAATAGTCAAGGACGTTCCATTTAGAGAGTTCTGCAGTTATCTGAAAATGAAATCAAATAAACAAAAAGTGTCGTATATGCTTCCCCCTCCCCATAATGTGCTTTTAGTCCTCTCCAAACTTCCATCTTGCCATGGATTTAGTAATCAGAAACACACTGACAGTGTGAACCATTGGACCTCATTTTTGAAGATTTCCCAACTTGATGATCACTTTAGATAAGCTATTACCAGCAGGACAGTGGGGTGGGAGGAGGTATTGTTTCATGGTCTCTGTGTGTATATAATGTCTTCTGCAGTTTCCACAGGATGCATCCGATGAAGTGAGCTGTAGCTCACAAAAGCTCATGCTCAAATAAAGTGGTTAGTCTCTAAGGTGCCTCAAGTCCTCCTTTTCTTCTTACTGCCACCACAGTATTTGAGGCTGCATCTGCTTGTACAACCAAACCCACATTTATTCCTGTTAATCTGGTAAACACACATTTACATTCCCCTCTTAGGTCCCAATCCTGTGACCAAATCTTCTAGCTCAGACCTTGTGGAGTCCCATTGAGACTGACCAATGGGACTCCACACTCGTGGAGAGGCCTTGCTAATGGATCTGGTTATAGGCTCTGGGCTTAATAGTCCATGGAGGACAGGGGGATGTTTATACCTTCCTTTGAAGCATCTTAGCCTGACTACTGTCAGAGACAGGATACAGGAAAAAATGGACTTAGTCTAATCCAGTATGGCAATTATGAAAAATATAGGAGACAAAACTATCATACGCACCCAAATAAAACATTAAAGTAGCACAAGGAAAACATAATGGCAATGGCTATGCTAGAATAATTGTCACAAATGTAACAATTTGGCCCTCTGAATTTAGGTGTCTTGTAGAATTTACTGTCTTAAGCACAAATATTAACACATTTGTATTATGCTGATAACGACAATAAAGATTTTCTATTTGCCCATATGATAAAAATTTACTTGCAGAGGTTGAGCTGAAGTTTGCAAGGTTATTCTACATATACTCAACCTTCCTTCTCTTGTAACTATTACCCACAACCAGTCATCCAATTATTAAAAATTACTCAGTTAGATTCTACAATGAGGAAGACTTAAATTTTATGCCTCAGAAAGAGGCAATAAAGCAACTGGCCTGATTTTCAGAGATGCCAAGCTCTGTAATTCCCATTGGATTCAATGGAACTTGCAGTTCTCAACACTCCTGAAAAGCAGACCCGTAATCAGCATTGCCAACCCTGAGTATTCAAAAATCATGAGTTCACTCCTCCAAAAAAGTCACGATATTGGCTTCAAAATAACATTTGGGTTTGTTTTATTTTCCTGCATTTATCTCTGCCCTGGAGAGCGCTTCCATAGGCTACTGGACTGCTACAAAACTCCCTTTATAGCATAGGCCAGTGTCCTCTCTCAATTGCACTGTCCGAATCCAGCACCCTGCTCATCTCAATGAGAAGTTTGCAGAGGAATGCGAACACCCCTTAGAGATGAGTCAGGCTAAGATTTTGTCACGGTTATTTTTCATAAAAGTCACGGACAGGTCACGGGCAACAAAAATTCACAGAGCCTGTGACCTGTCCGTGACTTTTACTAAAAATAACCATACAAGCTGCGGGGCAGGGACACATGGCTCTGGTTTCAGCCCCCTGCGGAAGCCACGACGGGGGTGCATGGCACGACCCAGCTGCAGCCTCTGGTGAAAGCCGTGGGGCAGGGGCACACGGCCCCGGCTGCAGCCCCCATGGCCAAACCCAGCTGAAGCCAAAGAAGTCATGGAGATCCAATACTGTCATTACCTCCCTGACTAAATCGTAGCCTTAGAGGTGAGCACAATAGATCTGAGAGGTGTGAACTGACCCGTTTGTCTCAATGGGTGTTCTCCTCCCTCTCTCCTAAAGTCTACCCCAGAGACCCTGTTGTGAAATATCAGTTTTCAAGACAATCTCATTATGCACAAGTGTCTTAGAGCAACTGGGGTGTTAAAATCAGCTCCCTATAAGGGGCGGGGAAGGGGCTGTATCTGCCAAATCTCTTGAAGAAATGACTACATTTGCACCAAGAAGTGCTCCCCTGCCCTTGTTGTGGCACACCAGTGTTCAAGATTATCTTTATGCACCTGGATTTTAGAGCATTTTAAAAATTAACAATATGGGGGGGGCTGTATATTGGGAACCCCTTGATCAAAAGACTCAAAATTGGCATCACAAACTTTACCCCAGCCCACGAGGGTAGACAGTTTTCAAAACAATCTTCCTACGCTGTGGATTTCTTTGATTATTAAGATCAGCTTCTTCTTGGGTGGGACCTTATCTAAAAACCCCTTGACCACAGTCCTTAACTGCAATAGTGCAGTTGAAGGGAAACATGGGGAAATGGAGTTTACCCCCTTCTCATTTGGGGAATATGGAGTTTACCACTTCTTTTTTACCACTACACTATGGCCTCCCCATGTCACCTAGAACTACCCACATACTCTGACAACAGGCTGTCTGAAAATACTGTGGCTTTCAACAAAGCCCCAAGTCCTGCTGCATGTGCAAAAATGACTTTCACTGTCTTATGCCGCATTGTGGATCCAACTTCCGCCCTGAATCCTCTTCAAATATTGGGTCTCCAAAAGGGCAGTGGGGGCCAGACACGAGCTGAGATCTGTCCTGAGCAGGTGATGTCAGTTGGGGAGGCTCAGAGCTGCAGTTTGTGCCATGGGGATGTGCAAAGAGGTGTGCAAGAACCAATTTTCCCGTCACAGGATTTTTCTAGGGGAAGGGGCTGTATATCCAGAAGCCCTTACTCAAGTGACCTCAGTTGGGCATCTAACCCTGTCTTAGACCTCCGTGGGGCATAGCAATTTTTAAAACAATCCAGGCAAGCATGTGGATTTTAGAGCACTTGGAAAAATCCTTGGTTAAATTCGTTTCAACCTTTTAACTGAGTTTCAACTATTGCGGTGTTCCTGCCCCTTCTCCCCCACCCCCCCAATGGCCTCACAGGAGCGTTGAGAGGATAAATTCATTAATGTTGTGAGCTGCCCGGATCACATAGAGATGAGCACAACAGAGAAGTCTTATAAATAAAACAACACGAAACCCCTCCCTGGACAGTGGGGATACCACATGGGCTTAGTGGTGGGTGCATGGCGTTCGGAGCCTGGGGTTTCCGTGTCCTAACCCCACCAGTGACTTGCTGTGTATCCTTGGCAAGTCATCTGACCTCTTGGCATCTCCGTTTATAAAAGGGGACAAAAGCACTGATGCTTCATCCAAAAAAGCAACAGGTCTTCAACTGTACCTGATGCATCCTCACTAAGTAGCACCAGGTGTAATTCAGGACAGAATTCATCCCAGAATAATAACATTCCCCTGCATCTAGCCAAGCGTGCAATGCTATATAGGGGGGACACTACCTGCCGGGCCTGAAGGCCTATCTGCTTTTATCCTGAAACATCATACAAGGCAATCACTCACCTACCTCCACTCTTGGTCTCTTGTGTCTGATGAACCTAGCTGCATCCACTCAGGGTAGAGAAAAGCAAACATTTGCTAGGAATACTGTAAAGTCTTGTCTACACAAGAAAATCGTACTAAATTGTTTTAGTTTTATTGTTGAAACTAGTTTTATTAAACGGGCACAATCCTTGTGTGTGGGTGTTCTGCTTTGATATAAAAGCACCATAGATCAATTTGGCTTATGTCAGTAAAGTCTAGATCCCCAAAGGTATAGAGGCAGCTAACTCAAATCAATGGGCGTTGGGCATCTAAATACTTTTGAGGATCTAGGCCTAAGGAATCATCTACCTCACTATAATGACAGGTTTCAGACTAACAGCTGTGTTAGTCTGTATTTGCAAAAAGAAAATGAAGTGAAGTGATGCTGTAGCTCACGAAAGCTCATGCTCAAATAAATTGGTTAGTCTCTAAGGTGCCACAAGTACTCCTTTTCTTTTTACCTCACTATAAGGTACACTTAACCCAAAGTCAGAGGGTTTGTGAAGGGAGGTGCAACCCTTCAATTAAACTAGTTTCTAAACTGATTCAGTTAATTCAGTGCAATTTTCTAATATAGGCAAGACCCTAAACATCTGCCCACTCTTGGGAGCCCTAGCTCCAGTTTTCCCATGGGGTACAAGAAGGAGGCAAAAGAAACAAAACATTCAACAGCTTTTTGTTTTCATTCAGGGAGCTCAGGCCTTCAGCCATTCTGCCTTCAACAAAAGCCCTCTGATTAGCCTCTGTGGTCCCTTTTAGTCACACCCCCAGTTACCCAATTAGTACCTCGTTAAGCACACACCTGCAGTTTATTTACTCCTCCACACTGCACTGTTGCTTTTAACCCCTTATCACCAGACTGCTTAACACACAGCCCATGACCGCTGGCATTAGAAAGGGGATTCTGTCTGTCTATGCAAAATGGGTGCCCTTCCCAGGGCTGGGCTGCGCTCTGTTTTTGCACCAATTCAACTAAATCTGTAGAAAATCCCATTTAACATCATCCATGCAAAAATAGAGACCATTGCTGTTAAGCCACAGGAACAATGGGAGTCAGGTACCCAAATGCCTTTGAGGAGCTGGGCCTCGGAACCTTGCAGGATCGGGTCCTGTCTGATTTTGATAATCAGGAGAGGCAGTGTTTCCTAGAGGTTAGCACACCAGGCTGGGAGCCAGGACACCTAGGTTTTATTTTGCCCTAGCTACTGACTGTCAGCAAGTTTCTTTACCTTTCTGTGCTTTATTTTCCCCATCAAGAAAATGGGCAGAATTACACTCCTCTACCTCAAAGCGGTGTTGTGAACTTTCACGAGTGTTTGTAGAATCCTATGAAACTGAGGCACTGCACTGGTTGAAATATTACAGCTATGACACATTCTTTTCTTGACAGCTTGGTACTAGCTTTGAAATGATATAGTGCCCACTTTCCTTATATGCCCACATATAGCTAAGCACAGGAAAGTCTGCAGCCGTGACTCCTCCAGCTCTGCAAACTCAAGGCTGGCAGTCACAGCCCTGCTACTTTGTCATCCACCAGCAGCCATGGGTCTTGGGGGACCTGATGCATCCAGGTACACAAAAAGCAGCTCCCATTACAGGGCTGCAAGCTTTGCCTAGGATGTAATGGCACAGTGCTAATGTGGAACTTATTCAGCAAAAGCTGAGTATGGTGGGGTGGGGTGGGGGGGAATAGTGCCCAGTTAAATACTGCGTTGTAGGAGAGTCAGAGAAGTAATCGGAGTAGGAATTCATAGGCAGGGAGCCGTGGTATTGGAGTCAGAGCATAAGTACTTATTACTGCAGCCCCGAGTAGTCCTTACTCAAATGACCGCTTCTGCTGGAGTCAATAGGACTACTCAGCGAAGTAAGGGTTACTTTCCTGAGTAAGGGTGACACATCGGGTTCAGGGTTTGGAAAGGAATAATTGTAGTTTGCACTTCTATGTTGACTTTCATCTGAGGATTTCGGAGCACTTCAAAAATCATCCAAACACCCTTCTGAGGGGGGGGGCGGTAAATATTATCACCCCCTTTCAGTGCTGGAGAAGCTGTGGCACAGTGGGGTGAAGGGACCACAGCCGGTCCCCCTTGCTCTAACCACTGGATAATGCTACCCCCAGAAAAATACACCATTGAGTGCACACTAATGTCTGTCAGCGCCTGCGTGGCCTTTATCCTTCCACAGCAGCATCTGCTTCCAAGCTGTTGTTCTCCAGATGGAAAAGGGAGAACAGAGCCTCCACCCAAGGGACTCTGAATGCCAAACTGTCTATGGGCCCTAGAACAGGAGCGCTGCCATGCTGATAAATGAGACAGTAAGGAAGAATGTGAACTATCCAAGAGCCAAAGGATGTATCACAAACTGACCATGTTGTTTTTAATCTGTATTTTGTAACCAACTCATGCAGGGGCGGCGGGTGAACGCCCCACTTTGGAGAGGCTAACCTGCCAGCCTGTACCTTCTGTCTGAAGCCCCCCCTCCACCCCCAGCTGCTGGAGGAGCCCTGGCCCACCTGTCCCAGACACCCTGAGCCACCAGCCGTCCTGTCCCAGCCGCGTCAGCCAGCTCGAGCACCAGGCCACTGGCCGACCCCAGCGCCAGGTCAAACCACTGGCCAAACCCCTGGGCTGGCCAGACCCCTGGATTGAACCACTGGCTCAACCTCCAGATCGAGCTGCTGGCCCAATCACTGGGCCGAACCGCTGGCCCGAGCCACCCAGGGCGGCCCTGGCCGCTGGCAGGCCCGAGCTCCAGGCCGCCGCTGAAGCTGTGCCCCCACCGGCTTCAGGGGAGAGGGGGAGGGAGGTGGGGCCTTGGGGCGGAACATGGGCAGGGCCACGGCCTGGGTTAGGGGAGGCTTAGCCTGCCCTGGCCTTTGATACCTGCCGCCCATGAATCCATGTCCATCTAGGACATGGTAGCTGTCACTGTGCAGCACACACTGAGCACATGGGATACTGTGGATTCAGAGGAAGGATAGAAGTCAGATCCTCCTACTCTCAATGCACAGGCCATCATCATTTGAGCTAAAGGATACTCTCCACTAGCTGTAAGCAGTACAGGGCCTATGACACACAGCCCTAGCAGTTCTAATTCCATCCAGTTGAGAGCAGTGGTGTGAGGGGCACCCTGGGGCAGGGGAGTGCTGCTCTAACTGACATCAGAGACCATGGCAGCCCCCAAATGGCTTCAGAACATGGAAAACAAAGGTGGCTTAAAGACACCTTAAAGCCAAAGACAGGAACTACAGATCATTCAGCCAGTTAAACACGTGTATGGGGGAAGCAGAGGGAGAGACTGACCAGAAAAGAATGCTGATAGAAAGAAGATATACTTAGGTATGACTCTGCTGCAGCTCCCTAAATTAGGCCCATGGGCAGGAATTTACTTTGCTTTGATCTAGCTGTATTGAAAAGCACAATAAATATCCACTGTTGGGTAGAGTTCCAGTTGTTTTCAGGGGGGTACAGTCCTGAATACAAGCGATCGGAGGAGAAGGCAGCAGAGAGGGTGAAAAGAGGGACAGCGCTGCGGGCTTGTGGAAAAGGCACTGGGCTGGGAGTCAGGAGACTGGGATTTCATTTGCAGCTGCGGCTTGAACTAGATGCGTGACCTTGGGCAAGTGTAGGGCAACTTCCCTCTATTTCCCCTCCCACCCTTCCTCTGTCTTGCCAGTGTAGACTGCGAGGGGCTCTCGCTCTCTCTCTATCTCAAGTACGTCTATGGTCCCATTACCATAGGATCTGAGCACTCCTTCCGGCTGGGCATTTTTCCTCCCAATGCTCCCGTGAGGTAATGCGGCATGCGGGGAACTTCTACACAGCAGCAGCCACCCATGGCAGCGAGTCTCTGAGCCCGGATCGACAGGTTAAAAATAGCTGTGTAGACAGCAATTTTAAGCTGCGGCTCGGGCTCACCCCCATCCTGGGGCTTCAGAACCCAAGCTCTGGCCTGAGCCAAAACATCAACACTGCAGTCCCAACAGTGCTGGGGCTAGCCCATTGGGAACCCCCTAAGCAGGAAAATTTTGGGGGGCCCCCAACACAACACATGCTAATAATTAATAGGGCACCCCTTTGAGCTGCTCGGGGCCTTAAGTAATTGCTGTTTGCTTATGCCTAGAGCTGGCTCTAGGTAGCACAAGCCTGAGTCTGTTGACCTGAGCTCGGAGGCTCGCTGCTGCTGGCTTGGTAGACGTACCCCGAGTGACTTTGCCCAAGGTCCCACAGGAAGTCTGTGGTGGAACGGAGAACTGGCTCTGGGTCTTGCCTACACCTACAAGTTGTACTGCTTTAGTTACACCAGGCTAGTCAAAGCTATACAACCCCCCGAGTGTGGATGCAGTTATACTGGTATACGTCTGCTTGTACAGATACAGCTGTTTGGATGGGCAGGAGAATAAGCTATACCAGCAGGAGGCACCTTTATACCAGTACACCAAACAAGGGGTGGTACCAAAACTAATTCACACCATGAATTGATACAACTTTCAAAGGTAAACCAGGCGCCTGTGTTTGTACAGCACCCAGCACAACGGAGTCCTGGTCTGAGTTGGGGCATCTAGAGGCCTAGGGGATTCCAAAAATAAATCATAAAGAAGGAAAAGGGGCAGTGCTTGAAAAGGAGGAGGGGAAGAAAATGAATTCTGCTTGTTTACCTTCTCTTAGGCTTTGGGAAGGGAACTTTTCCAAACTTTCCCTTGTTTGTTACTTACCTGCATGCTTCACATAGCTGCGGCCAGGGATGTGGCTGTACTGGACAACATATATGGAAAGGGGAACATTTGACAGTCATGCAGGTGATTGCTCACCCTGGAAGAGTTTATTTAGAAAGCAGGCATTTAGGAGGAAGGTGCAGCCAGGACAATTAAAAGGATTCTTTATTTAAGAAAATTCACAGAAATGCCACCGCTCCCTTATCTCACTGACTTGTCTTTCTCCTGCTTACCTGGGCAAAATCTTCTCCTACTCTCCCTCTGGTATGCTCTTCTTGTGTGTATTGCATTCAGTCACCCTGCTCTGTTCAATGAGCACTACATACCACATTATATATATTAGATACCATATGAGGACTCGATCTTGCAATCACTCACTGCTGGGCCTGAGGTGCCGTTCTGCAAGGCACTGAGCACCCTGTCCCTATCCAGCCAATCACTTTACTTTAAATTAATCACATTACTCATAAACTTAAAGTTAAGCACATGTTTTGCTGGATCAGGACCAGAGCACTCAGCACTTTGCAGGATCAAGCCCTCTAGTTCCTACTCTTGCTAATAGATGTTTTCAGGATCTGGCCCTACCGTTGCCCATAACAACTAAGGGGCAAGATGTTGCTTTGTTGGTGTTGGTTTTTTTGACTTAATTAGATTTGATTAAAATGCTGTGATTATTTTCTTTGAGAGGGAGTGGGATTATCAAATCTGATGCTTGGATACTTAGTGTTCAAGGATCGTGGTTTGAAATTTTGTTTCTGAGTAAGTAATTATTTTAATGGAAAATATACTTTTGTATTGGAACATCATTAATGTTCCTGTTCCCTAATACATTCTGTTTCTTGTTTAGGTTGTAAAATAGAAAATTTCATGTGGTGACTAAAACCTCAGCCCTGCAATGACCTCTGTGTGTGTACAGGGCTCCATCCGGCAGGATTGTGGTCTAAAACACTGCTCTAGATCTGTCCAACATCCTAGCGGAGGGGCAGACAATGTATAGGCATTGAGTAATATTCCTTTAAATAGTTTGGAAGCCCACTAGTGTGCTTCCCTGCCTTCTCTTGTAGAAGCCACAAGAATCTGGCAGAGCCGCAGTATAGATGTGTAGCTGGTCCTCGTATCTTTATATATAGGTAGTAAAATGGGGTTATTTGGAACCCAACTGTCTCCATGTGGTTTCCTCATATTCTGCATGTTATGTAGAGTGCAAAGACACACTTAGAACTAGCGTAATAATGTGCACAGATCCAAGTCCAGGGACTTACATACAGGCTGAGCAAACAGCGTGCGATGGTTGGGGTGTGTGCTGTTAGCCAGGCCAGATTAACCCCAATTAGACAAACCTCTCAGGGGGATGCCAATATATTTTTCTCATCATCAAGCCCGATAACAAATATTAGAGATTGGGACAGGGAAACTTTAAGCTAATGAATAACACTTAGCATTAGTATACAGCTTTCCGTTTTCTAATAATAATAATAAACCCTAGCTCATATGTGCGCTTTACACACAGGCACTACTTAATTGTGACCCTTTATGCTAGTGGAGGATCATGTCCCTTGGTTTTCAGAAGTGCTGAGAACCTGTTGCTCCCGTGGAAGTGACTGGGAGATGCGAATTTTCCTGACTGCTGACCATCCGAGTAAGACCATGTGTGATTCAAGCTGGATACCTCAAAAGGGATGCACCTGAAATCAGTGGCTTCTTTTCAAAATTTGGTTGTGACTTGCCTGAGCCCAGGGTCAGAGCTGAAATCAGAACTCAGAGTTTGCTTGATCCTTGTCTGGTGTTGGGACCACACTGTTTTATGAAAATATGCATGGCTCCATAATTAATCTTTACTGATGGGTGGATCTGTGTGTGTGATTTATTATTATCCTCTTTTGAGGGAAGGTCTTTAATTGCCATTCAGAGGTTCATAGATTGCAAAGCAAGAAGGGACCATTGTGATCACTAGTGTGACCTCCTCTATAATACAGGCCAGAGAACTTCCCCCAATTAATTCCTAGGGCAGATCATTTAGAAAAACAACCAATCTTGATTTTAAAATTGATAGCGATGGACCATCAACCACGACCCTTGGTAAATTGTTCCAACAGTTAATTACTCACTGTTAAAAATGTACTCCTTATATCAAGTCTCAATTTGTCTAGCTTTAACTTCCGGTCATTGGATTGCATCACACCTTTCTCTGCTAGATTGAAGAGCCCATTTTCAAATATTTGTTCCCCACATAGGTACTTATAAACTTTGATCAAGTCACCCCTTAGCCTTCTCTTTGTTAAGATAATTAGATCATTGAGTCTATCCCTATAAAGCAGGTTTTCCTAATTCCTTACTCCTTCTCATGGCTTTTCACTGAACCTTCTCCAATTTGTCAACATACCTCTTGAATTGTGGACTTGAGAACTGGATACATTATTCCAGCAGTGGTTGCACCAGTGCCAAATATACAGGTAAAATAATCTCTCTACCCCTAACTTCTCAAGGTCAGGCCCTTTCTGACGCCCTGGTTACTGTCTATGGGAACCTGTGCATTCAGTATGGGGGGAAGCTCACACCAAATATGCTCACTTTACTAATGGTAAGATTTCATCACTTGCAATGAGCAAGCAGGGTTTGGACATAAATTCATATATTGGGAAAAAATAATCTGCCTGGAAACCTTTCAGTGTTTGTTTTTAAATTCAGGAGAGAGCGTATGAACATGATGTAGCTGTGGTTTCGAAAAAACCAGAGTGGCATTGTCAGCAATCACAGAGAATTTGCAATCTGCTATGGATCAGATGCTCTTTAAAAACGCAGAGGATGTTGGTGGGTCTACTATGCTTAGTCTTCATCCTGAGTAAATGCATCCATTTTCTTGAATAATATATAACTTCTTGTTTGCCATTTGACCTGGTACATGGTTTTTCTTGTCTGCAGTATTAATGTCTCAGACTAATAAAAATACTAGTTAAGGCCCTAATCCTGCAAACTCTTACGCACGTGCTTAACTTTGCAACTGAGAAAGTTCCTTACTACTCACTGTTGTGAATGCAAGCATGTGCGTAAGTGTTTACAAGACTGGGGCCTAAGGACTTGATCTAATGCCTATCAAAACTCAATGGTAATCTTTCCAGGAATTTCAATTTGTTTTGGATCTGACTTTGAGGGCTTGATCCTGCTGTTATTGAAATCTGTGACAAAATTCCCATTCACTTCAATGGGAGCAGCGTTGGGACCTCAGGGTTCAGCAAGGTACTTATTTGTTTATTTAGGTTTTAAATATTTTTAAAACTATGAAACCTATCCAAGGCTATGGGTACCCCAGCACTGCAGTTGGCTGGGAAACCAAATTTTAGTTATGCAAAAATTTGAGTTTTCACAAATTTTCATCCCGAATTGAGGTGACAAACCAAAAACTTCAAGATGTTCAGAGAACTGAAATCCCACAATGCTTTGTTTTGGAAACACTGAAATACTAAGTTTTCACAACAAAATTTCTCCCCAGGATCTCAATCTGCCTGTCAGCCAGGCTACAACTGGAGCAGATCACTCTGGATGACTAAGCAGCTGCTGACTGAAATTGACAAGATTCTTACCATTTTGGTCAGCTATTCAGTGGTGGGCAGCTGTGAAACTGACAAGAATTATGTCAGTTTCAGTCAGCCCCTGACAGGATCCCCAACCCTGTTGGGCTGCCAGAGACCAAGGAAGGCTAGAAACCTCAAAAGCCCTGGGTTCTCAGTAGCCCACCACGTGGGCTGAAGGGGATCCAGGAAGCCCTAGGAGTGCTGGTTCCTAAGCTTCAAGGCTCCCAGTTTAGCAGGCTGCCAAGGAGCCAGGCAGATGATGGGGCAGGAAACAAGAAGTTTCAGGGGAAGTGGGGGGGAAGTTCCATCAGAAGTTTGTTTGGGAAAAAGCCCTCCCAGAGAATCACCAGCTACCCCCTTTCTTTTATAAGAGGGGAATCTAGCTCAAGTTGTGGTAGTGTGGCCTGGAGAGAAAAGTGATTCCCTCAGGTGGTTGGGGTCCCAGGCTATCTGGGCTCTATAGGTAGGGTCCTACCAAATTCACAGCCATGAAAAACACATCCCCACACACCATGAAATCTGCTCTCCCTTGTGAAATCTGGCTATTGTAGGGGAGAGCAGATTTCACAGAGTGGGGCAGCTGGAGAGCAGCAGCTGCTGGCCAGGAGCAGTGCAGAAGTTTGGGTGGTATGGTATGGTCTGGTATTGCCACCCTTACTTCTGTGCTGCTGCTGGCAGTGACACTGCCTTCAAAGCCGGGTGCCCAGCCAGCAGCTCACCCTCCGGCTGCCCAGCTCTGAAGGCAGCAGTACAGAAATGCAGGTGGCAATACCATGAGCCCCCTACAATAGCCTTGCAACTCCCCTCCCCCACAACTCATTTTCAGTCAGGACCCCCCACAGTTACAATACCGTGAAATTTCAGATTTAAATATCTGAAACCATGAAATTTATGATTTTTAAAATCCTATGACCATGAAATTGACCAAAATAGACTGTGAATTTGGTAGGGCCCTATTATAGGTCATAACCATCACCTTACATTCCACCTGCAGGCCAGTGGGCAGCTGGTAAAGATCCCAGATCAATGCTTTCAGCAAGATGCCCCACTCCACACCAGCTTCTGTCCCCAAATGTAGGGGCCTAACTTGATGCACCTGAGCAATCTCATCAAACCCTCTGGTACTTAAAATGGGGCATGTGTTTAACTGGGGCCTATTATAATTTAAAAATAGTTTTGCTTTATTTAAAAAAGTTAATTACTTTTATTGTTTTTTTTTACCCAGCTCCCAGGGCAGGGGGAAATGCAGTGTTGTTGAGATGCTTAATTACTGTTTGTTAAGCCCTTTGAGATCTTTAGGTACTAGCAAAAGAGTAATAAAAATTCAGAGAACCCTGGAAGTGGTTGGGGAAATCTCCAAAACAAGGAAGAGGTGGGGTGCAGTATGTGTGAATTATAATCTTCACCAAGAAAAGCAAATTACATTGTTCCTACCAACAAGTAATTGAATAAGTACCTGCTTTTAAAATGGTGAACTTAGTCTATTTAAACAAACCAACCAACCTTAGGTTACAAAAAAGGAGACCTGAACTGGATGTATCTCTTAATGCTGTCCCTGGGGATTGTGCAGCTTTTCCAACTCTGTTTCCTATCTTCTACTTTTTCCCCTCCTCCAGGTTTGCTTTATAAGGTTTAATTCTTTAAATTCCTGCTCCAGATTTCCTAAGCAGGCAGTAAAATTTTCCCTGAATCCTCCCAACACCAGAGATTTTCCATTCCCCAACTGCCATTAGAACTTTTGGATCTCAAAGATCTTTGTTAAAGGACCAGCACTTGACACACTTTTCTTGTTTTTATTCTCTGTTAAACAAAAGCAGCTTGTCACGATTTCTGTGTAGCCTTTGCTCTCAGTTCAGGGAAGGCACTTAACAACATGCTTAAAGTTAAGCATCTGCTTAAGTGCTTTCCTAAATTTGGGCCTTTGTGTGGCTACTCTGAGACCCTGTAAAATGTTATGGAGCTTGCGTGGAGCATAACTGGGATAGATTCTATTTGCTGAATCCAGCCCTTATGTATTGTAACCTTTTCATTGGCTCTCCTGTGCTGGGTCAGAACAGCGTTTTTATTATGTTTTCAGCAGTCCTACTTGGGGTGCATATGGCAGTTTGTTTAAGAGCTTCTTTGATTGGGTTTTGTTTAGATTGTGCAAGACAAAGCTGTCTTCTTAAAAAATTGGTACAGCTGCAGTTATTATTCACGCTGATAGACAATAGTTTTCCTGAGAGCCACTGAAGTATCAAGGCAAGCATATCAAGCCGAGGCCCTTGTATATACATAGACATCAGTCATCACTGGGGATTGAATCCGATACCTCCAGCACCAAAAGCACAGGGGTCTAATCACTGGAGCTAAAGAAGAGATCATGCCGCCATCGTAGGTAATTACTAGAGAGAGACATGGTGATATGTATTACGCTGCTGTATTACACGATCACCAGCACTGAAGCAAAAGACAAAGAGATACAGATGAGAAAGTGGCTATACTGAACATTTGCATGTGGTATAGGCATTGGGAATTCTGACTTTCTTTTTTCTCGGTATAGGTTGTTAATTTACTGTTGGTGAAATGAGCCGCATTGTCTGCTGTGGTGATTTGAGTCCTCTATCTACCCACAAAACAGATATAGCAGGGCCCATGGCAATACAAACTTCACATATACTGCTCCACCAACTCCCCTCAGTGCTGGGTCATGGAGACCTGTCTGCATGGTTCTGGACTTTTATGCTGAGGGGTGAATAAGAGTAGCTGTGATAGTGTGTGGAGCCGGGGGAAAGGGGAGGGCTATGTGGATACTTGTGTGTAAGGAAGTGGATTAAGACCATCAATTCATTTCATACAGGTGACTGAACTGCCATCACAGGCTGTGTCTCCATTGCAATTCCCCACTATTGCACTAGGACTAATGCAGCTACACCCGTGCTGGCAACAGCATCGACCAGTTGTGAGCATTTTCACTGTTAGGTCATCTAACCCTGGTCCGAGTAGGCCAAAGGATAACAGCTTTCAGTCACTACAGCATATAGGCTGGATTTGAACCAGCAAGGCTGAATTAAAAGGCTAGGTACCCTATTACCAATTTCCTGAGTGATCCAGTCACTCGCTTTCCTTTACTGAGGATTTTCTTATCAATAGGGAAAGTGTTAGTGTAGACCCAAATGGGGCATTAGCTAGATGATAAGGATTTGAGACTAGGGGAGTCCTTTTAACATCAGCTGTTTACTCATCCTGAAAGTCAATATTGGAAAACACTCCACTGGGGCCCCAAAATGAAACCAGTCCCTTCAGTGCATTCCTGTATGTCACACCTTAATTATTTTTTCAAAATCTGAGGGTTTTTTGTTAACACAGATACATTTACGTGTCTTCTGGTTGGTTGAAGCAGTATGTCAGGCAGCACTTGCCACAGTAATGCCTGTCAAAGTGACCGGCCATGAAGACTCCAGCCCCACATTCCTCAGAGGGGCACTCTCGGTGCAGGCGACCGACATTACCATTCTAATTTCTGATCATATTTGCTCATTTTACAAAGCAAACAATGATTTATTTGTTGCAAGCTCTACAAACTCAGCCTGGCCTCTGAAAATCAAGCTTTTTTTTTTTTTTTTTTTAAATGAATTGTCAGTAATAAAGATTCTGTAGGATGAAATGTGTCCTCAGCAACATCTGGGCAAATCCATAGTCTCTAAATTATGTTCTCAGTGGCACTGGGCATTGCACAAGTGTCTCCAAAGGCACAGCTTGGAGACGAGGGTCTTACACAGGCAGGTGTTGCTGATGGCCTGACTATGAGACTGTGGGGTTGCACGTGAGTTACTGAAAACATAATTCATCCTGGAGAATTTGCATTACCTATTTACCTATGCCATTACCTGCATCAGGCAATAATTAGGACCCCACCAAATTCATGGCTGTGAAAAATGTATCGCAGACTGTGAAATCTGGCCTCCCTCATGAAATCTGGCTATTGCGCGGGGGGGCGAGGGCTGTGGTATTGCCACCCTTACTTCTGCATTGCCTTCGGTGCTGGGCGGCCAAAGAGCATCCGCTGCTGTCTGGCCGCCAGCTCTGAAGGCAGCAGCCCAGAAGTAAGGGTGCCTTGGTATGGGGTTGGGGAGGGGTGTCACTTTTTGGGGAGAGCGTTGTCACAGCCTGAAATATTTTCAAAGGGGGTCCCAGCAAAAAAAAGTTTGAAAACCCTTGATTTAGCAGACTCCCTTACCCAGGGTGACTTACAAACCTAACAGTTTCAGAGTAACAGCCGTGTTAGTCTGAATTCGCAAAAAGAAAAGGAGTACTTGTGGCACCTTAGAGACTAACCAATTTATTTGAGCATGAGCTTTCGTGAGCTACAGCTCACTTCATCGGATGCATGCCGTGGAAACTGCAGCAGACTTTATTTATACACAGAGAATATGAAAAAATACCTCCTCCCACCCCACTGTCCTACTGGACAGTCTCTACGTAAAAGAATAAATGGACACAAATCAGATGTCAAGAATTATAACATTCATAAACCAGTTGGAGAACACTTCAATCTCTCTGGTCACGCAATCACAGACATGAAGGTCGCTATCTTAAAACAAAAAAACTTCAAATCCAGACTCCAGCGAGAAACTGCTGAATTGGAATTCATTTGCAAATTGGATTCTATTAATTTAGGCTTAAATAGAGACTGGGAGTGGCTAAGTCATTATGCAAGGTAGCCTATTTCCTCTTGTTTTTTCCTACCCCCCCCCCAGATGTTCTGGTTTAACTTGGATTTAAACTTGGAGAGTGGTCAGTTTGGATGAGCTATTACCAGCAGGAGAGTGAGTTTGTGTGTGTATGGGGGTGGGGGGGATGTGAGAAAACCTGGATTTGTGCTGGAAATGACCCACCTTAATTATGCACATTGTAGGGAGAATGGTCACTTTGGATGAGCTATTACCAGCAGGATAGTGAGTTTGTGTGTGTGGTTTTTGGGAGGGGGGTGAGGGGGTGAGAGAACCTGGATTTGTGCAGGAAATGGCCCAACTTGATTATCATGCACATTGTGTAAAGAGTTGTCACTTTGGATGGGCTATCACCAGCAGGAGAGTGAATTTGTGTGGGGGGGTGGAGGGTGAGAAAACCTGGATTTGTGCTGGAAATGGCCCACCTGATGATCACTTTAGATAAGCTATTACCAGCAGGACAGTGGGGTGGGAGGAGGTATTTTTTCATATTCTCTGTGTATAAATAAAGTCTGCTGCAGTTTCCACGGCATGCATCCGATGAAGTGAGCTGTTGCTCACGAAAGCTCATGCTCAAATAAATTGGTTAGTCTCTAAGGTGCCACAAGTCCTCCTTTTCTTTTTGTAAACCTAACAGTAGTTCAGTACAATACTTATATATACTGTGTGAACATATCTGCAAAATTTACTATTTATACCATGACCAACCTTGAAAAATGTGTGATTTCTCTGTGATTTAAGTAGACCACTAGCAATAATGTATAACAGTGATACTCCGACCTCAGTGATTCAGGAGACAAATTGGCAATCATTACCTAAGAGAGCCACTGTAGTGTGAATTTATGTATATTATTCCCACAGCAAAATGACTGACCAAGTATCTTACAATTGGTTAATAACACAGTAAAAACATCCTTACTGGTTAATAATGTAGATTTGGTTAATAATTAAATCATACAGTGTTTTAATATCATGAGCTTCAGGAAACACATTAAAGAGCCACTTGTGGCTCCCGAGCCTAAGTCTTAGTATCATTTGAGAGAACACCACTTGAGTCTCAGATGCCTGAGTGAGTTTGCAAGACTGGATGCTAAAAAGTCACTTTTTCATTTGCAAATGGAGTACATTTGATGTGGAATCAGTAAGACATAATAACCATGGGACCTGCCCAAATTTTTTAAAAGGGAGTTTTAAAGCAGCGCTGCAGTTTTGGGCCTGGGTTTCCTAATATGAGCCACGTGTGTTGACTGCTTGCAGAACTGGGGCCCACGTACACCGGACCCTCGCTAGAATGCGGGATTTGGGATCTATGCCAAGTACCGCATTCAAATGAAATTATATTTTTGTGACCAAAATTTCAGTACAGGTATATGTAGTTGAGTATTTGCTGGTTATTGCAGGCTAACGATGGCATCAAAACTCGCAACTGTCGCGAAAAACGAGTCTACAATATACCGTACCCACTGACGGGTGTCAGTGGAAATTACGTTTTGAAATGGAAGAGATTTTAATGAATTTGGTTAAATGTTTTGTGCGCTTTGTTTTGATTGTCCGCTTTCAGGCGCCACGAACTTCTGTCTTCGCGTATGGAATGCCATAGAGAAACTTCCGTCTTCGCGTATTTCGGCGATGCCACTACGCAAATGCATGGCGATGACGGCAGAACAAAAAACTCGTACATACCTTGGAGAGTTCTGCCCGGGCGAAAATCTTATAATGAACACCAAGGTCGCTTAAAACCCAGAAAAATTGTCCTGTGCTTAAATTTGGGATCCATGGCCGCGGCCGCGTTATATAGACGCACGTTCTAGCGAGGGTCCGGTGTACATTCAGTGTGGACATGTTAACAGCCAGAACCTTGTGTGTGTGAGCCACCCCCAGGTCAAAACGCGCCGCCCCTCCCCACAGAGGTGGCACTTTACACCCCCTTTGCCCAGTGTAGATGACTGCACAGGGTAGGAGGTGGGGAAGAGTCGGGCCTTGAGGGCTCCTGCGTGGGAAGTTTTAGGCTGGTCTTTGGTCCAGTGCTCAGTGACTTCAATGGGAATCGCACACGTGGGCAGCATGGGGGGGCTCTGGTGCATGGCAGAACCCAGCTGGGGTCCCGGGAGGAACCCTGGCTGTGCCCCCGTGCGTGGTCTGGGGGCCCCCAACGAGCAGGTTTCCACCCAGCCACACCTAGTGCCCCGCCGCCAACTATTCACCCAGACAAGGCTTCTGGCCCTTTAAGGCGTTGCCACTCGACCCGGCCCTGCCCCTGTTTCTGTCCCTTCTGCCTCGCCGTAGCGTCCCCAGGAGAGAGCGGCATTGTGCTGTCCCGTCCCCCCCGCCCTTCGCGCATGCGCCACCGCACATTCCCCCCGCCTGGCGGCTACGGAGGTGCCGCCGCTTCCCCCCTCCCCGGCCCTGCTCCCCGCCGAGGAGGAGGCGGCGCCCCGCCCCCCCGGTAAGTGACTGAACGGGGCCGGGGCCCCTCCCCCCCCGCCCGCTCCTGGCGGGCACGCGCCAGCCGCCGCCTCGCGGCCCGGGCCCCGCGGTCCCCTCCCCGCCCGGACCCGCGGGGCATGCGCCGGGCTCTGCCTCCTCCCGGGGACCTGCCCGCGGGGGGGGGGGGGTATGGGTGCGTGCACCGCCCCCCGCCCCCGGGCTGCATGGACCTGCCCCCTCCCTAGCTTCCACGTGTGTGGGGCATGCCTCAGCCCTGGCCCCTCCCTAGCACCCGGGGGGGGGCTGCATGGACCTGCCCCCTCCCTAGCTTCCATGTGTGTGGGGCATGCCCCAGCCCTGGCCCCTCCCTAGCACCCGGGGGGGGGCTGCATGGACCTGTGCCCTCCCTAGCCCCACGTGTGTGGGGCATGCCCCAGCCCTGGCCCCTCCCTAGCACCCCGGGGGGGGCTGCATGGACCTGCCCCCTCTCTAGCTTCCACGTGTGTGGGGCATGCCCCAGCCCTGGCCCCTCCCTAGCACCCGGGGGGGGGCTGCATGGACCTGCCCCCTCCCTAGCTTCCATGTGTGTGGGGCATGCCCCAGCCCTGGCCCCTCCCTAGCACCCCGGGGGGGGCTGCATGGACCTGCCCCCTCTCTAGCTTCCACGTGTGTGGGGTATGCCCCAGCCCTGGCCCCTCCCTAGCACCCCGGGGGGGGCTGCATGGACCTGCCCCCTCCCTAGCTTCCATGTGTGTGGGGCATGCCCCAGCCCTGGCCCCTCCCTAGCACCCCTGGGGGGGCTGCATGGACCTGCCCCCTCCCTAGCTTCCACGTGTGTGGGGCATGCCTCAGCCCTGGCCCCTCCCTAGCACCCGGGGGGGGGGCTGCATGGACCTGCCCCCTCCCTAGCTTCCACGTGTGTGGGGCATGCCTCAGCCCTGGCCCCTCCCTAGCACCCGGGGGGGGGCTGCATGGACCTGCCCCCTCCCTAGCTTCCATGTGTGTGGGGCATGCCCCAGCCCTGGCCCCTCCCTAGCACCCGGGGGGGGGCTGCATGGAGCTGTGCCCTCCCTAGCCCCACGTGTGTGGGGCATGCCCCAGCCCTGGCCCCTCCCTAGCACCCCGGGGGGGGCTGCATGGACCTGCCCCCTCTCTAGCTTCCACGTGTGTGGGGCATGCCCCAGCCCTGGCCCCTCCCTAGCACCCGGGGGGGGGCTGCATGGACCTGTGCCCTCCCTAGCCCCACGTGTGTGGGGCATGCCCCAGCCCTGGCCCCTCCCTAGCACCCCGGGGGGGGCTGCATGGACCTGCCCCCTCTCTAGCTTCCACGTGTGTGGGGTATGCCCCAGCCCTGGCCCCTCCCTAGCACCCCGGGGGGGGCTGCATGGACCTGCCCCCTCCCTAGCTTCCATGTGTGTGGGGCATGCCCCAGCCCTGGCCCCTCCCTAGCACCCCTGGGGGGGCTGCATGGACCTGCCCCCTCCCTAGCTTCCACGTGTGTGGGGCATGCCCCAGCCCTGGCCCCTCCCTAGCACCCCTGGGGGGGCTGCATGGACCTGCCCCCTCTCTAGCTTCTACGTGTGTGGGGCATGCCCCAGCCCTGGCCCCTCCCTAGCACCCCTGGGGGTGCTGCATGAACCTGCCCCCCCTAGCTTCCACGTGTGTGGGGCATGCCCCAGCCCTGGCCCCTCCCTAGCACCCCTGGGGGGGATGCATGAACCTGTGCCCTCCCTAGCTTCCATGTGTGTGGGGCATGCCCTGGCCCCTCCCTAGCACCCCGGGGGGGCTGCATGGACCTGCCCCCTCCCTAGCTTCCACGTGTGTGGGGCATGCTCCAGCCCCTGGCCCCTCCCTAGCACCCCTGGGGGGAGGTGCATGTACCTGCCTCCTCCAGAGGACTCCTAGGGGGTGCTTGGATCTGCCCAGGGTGTATGGATGTGCACCTCTCTAACTTCCATGTGTGTGGGGGCATGGATCTGCCTCCTCCCTAGCTCGCTTGCAGGGGTTGGGGGAATGGCCCAGTCCCCCCCCCCCCCTCCCCGCTCCTATGCTAGGCTGGGGTATGCATCAGTCCGTGCCCAGGGTGTATGGATCTGCTGTCCTCTCTAGCTCCCATAATCTGTATCTAGCTTTGCATGCACAAACCTTTCCCTTCCTTGGTTCACATGCTTTATAGCCTCTATAGGGGGCATGCATTATTCCTTTCTCCCCTCCCCACCTTCTGTGCACTGGTTCTGGGTTGCTTGTGTGGCCCATGTTACTTGCATCCCTTGATCCTGGCCCTTACCATTCATGACATGGAGAACAGTGGGTGTGTCTCATCCTGGGTGCCCAGGCTTCTGTAGGTGACTGGATGTTGGACTGGCACCAGTACGGAAGTAGAGCTTACACCCTCTCCAGCAGGCTGAAGCTTTAAGCATTAAAGATTTGGGCTGGGAATAAGTCTCTTCATGAGCTCAATCTTAGCCATATTGTCATCGGCCAGTTGCCATTCAGGAAACCTGGACTGAATATTGCTGTTTCTACTGTTTGGTGCAGAAAGCTGCCTCTTGTTCCTGTGCTGAATGATGAATAACGTTGTCCTAAACAGAGCCACGCATTGAAAAGCTGACGTACAGTTTCCAAAGATCTCTTCCAATTTTCTTACCAGTGGCTCATCTCCACCGAAGAGAACTCTAGTGTAGATAAGACACAGGTAATACCATGCTGCATGGCCCCCCCAAGGATGATATGATGCTTAAAACACTACCAGTCACTTCAAATACAGCTCCTATCAGCAGAACAGAACTGGTGGAAGCAACAGTGGGGAAATTACACTAATAATTTTTTCCTAAAGACAAAGTCTTACTGTATGTGTCAGAGGTATTTTCCATTGCCAGGCTGAAATCTACTTGGGCTGCAGTAGAGGTTATTCCCTCTGCAGTGTAAGCCCTGATTGCAGAACATTGGCACAGCAGTTACAGGTTTTGTTTCACAGGGCGAGTCTGTTGAGACTACTACAAGGCTGGCTCTTAATCAGGTGAAACATCTTCCAAGTATACGGCAGAAACGAGTGTGATTTGCTGTTCTGAAATGCAGTTAAGGAGGCAACCCTTGATTGAAAAGGGTGAATTAAGAGCGCAGAGGAAGCTAATAGGTTTTTGATTTCTGGGTATGCCTGTTGCATTTTTCGCATTATCATAGGTTTTGCATCGTGTCTGTCATTCAGCCTGAAAGACATCCAGGGCTATTGCTTGCATCTGTTCCATGAACTGAAATCTTTGTCTCTTATGCTTTTGAACTATTTAATTTTAATGGCATTTTAGGGAGTGTGCTGAGAAATAAACTGCCCTCGCCAGATCCTCACAGCTGTATTCTTAGGGATTGCTGAATATGGTGCCAGAGGAGCCTTGCAAAATGTGGTAATCGGTCATAACTGGGGTTCTTAAACTTGTATTCTGTAGACCGCATCTTCTCAGCGCATCACATGGACCACCTCCCTTGCCACTGGCTAACAAACCTGTGGTAACTACAGCAATTGTTTACACGGAAAAGAGCTCTCAGGAACAGTAATGTGCTTAGCTGTTTAAATGTTGTTTGGCACCTGAGAAAAAGGACAGCAAGTATAATGTGGCCAGCAAAAGGCTCTATAGTTTAGCTTATAAGAAGGGGAGTTGAGAGGAGCATTACATATGGTACAAAGTCATGGGCATGAAACTTTGTGTTTTCACTGGTTATTTGGGAACATGGATTATGGTTAGGACGTACTGTTGTGTTAATTCTCTTCTAGCTGCTGAAATAATTTACTTGATGGCTAACAGTGGAGTTTTGTTTTCTCATAGGTTTGTGTTATTAGAGCAGTTCTTTTGGTGTGAAAGGCTCCCTTTTGAAGCAGCACATTCATTCATTGCTTCAAGTACCATACATCTGACTTGCTAGCTTGAGAACCATGGCAACAGAAGAGAAGAAACCAGATGCAGAATCCACCAAAACACAATCTACTCCTTCCTCCTCAACCAATCAGACCAAGGTGCGTGTAAATCTCAGAATGATATCTCCACCTGTCAGTGCACATGGAAGTTACTTGCATCTTTTACTGACAAACTTACAAATAGGACTGGGGTATTTAATAACTTACATGAATTAAAGGAATTGTTTAGGATTTCTCCTAATTTTGTTTAGAGCCAAGAATATGCTAAGTGCTTTGTGGACAAGACAGACAACAAGATTCCTGCCATTACTCTAAAGAGCTTAGTTTTGATGCAGGTGGATAATGTAACTTGTAACATGCATAACTGAGGTCCAGTATGGCTTATTGAATTTTGGTAGTTTGCAAAATTCATTAAAGGGAATATATCACAAAATGTGTAAATTTTGTTTTATGGTAACACTTCAGAGTATTCATAAATTTGGCATAGTATATTTTGTAACTAATGTAATCACAGTACTAAAACATTGGTGTGACACTAGTATTAAATCTTTGCTGAGAAATGGGGAGACACTGTCAGAGTTTCTTGAAATAATAAACAGCGTTTCCAGTTAGCCATGAGGGAATTATGAGATCTGTCAGAAGTTTGGTTTCTTTAATTATTTCTACAGCTAAGTATGATTTCCACAATCATTACAATTGGGGTCAGACTGTGGGGGAATGTTGTGGTATCCTACCAAAGCCTTCCCACAATCCCAGAGTAGATGAATATTTCTGCTAAAAAGATCACCAGTGAAATAGCCAGTGCTGGTATGTAAAGGTGACTTGCAAAAGGTAAAAAAAAATGGCCTTGTACCCTTTTCTGTTTTGTGATATTTTAAAAAACCCTAAAAGAGTCTTATCAAGAAAATATTTTATTGCGTTCTGCATGAGCAGTTCAGGCCATGGGACAGCTCTAGGGTGACTGGAGAACTGGTGAATTTGTTATCTCAATAGAGAGAGGAACAGATTGAAAAATTTGAAGTCACTTGCAATACTTGTGGACATTTGGGAGAAAAAGGATGTCTTTGTTAAAGACCATGATCCCAATAAGGGTGTGAGAATGTGCAGCACCCCTCTGAAACTCCTTCCCCAAAAAGTCTTTCAGGAAAACCGGGGAAGGTTGGATTTGACATTGCTGATAGTTAAGGTGAAAACAAGTTGTGATTATGGGGGAGCTTTTCAGGTCTTCATTTTAAATTGTAAGCAAAAAGGCACAACCCCGATTTTTAAAAATCCTTTGCAGGTAACTCCATTGAGATCATTGGCTCAGTTCACACTTCTCAGAGTTCTTGGGCCAGCTTCATTCCTGGTAAAGCAGACTTGGCTGGAGTTACACCAAGGATGAATTTAACCCATTGTTTGAGCATGTTTCTATGTTGGCTCAGGAAGACGTTACTGGCTCAGGTTTCCTTCATAAACATAAGGGCTAGGAACTTAAATTTTTTAAAAATAAAGGATCAAATCTGGATTGCCATCCAAGTGCAGAGCACTGCATAGTGACTCAGTTTGATACCCCAGTTACAACTGAAACACTGAATTAAAGCTCCGGTCATCTTACTCATGTGATTCTTTCTTACAGCCGGCACCTGTAAAACCAAACTATGCTCTAAAGTTCACATTAGCAGGACACACTAAGGCGGTTTCGTCAGTAAAGTTTAGTCCCAATGGAGAGTGGCTGGCCAGTTCCTGTAAGTATTAGTCTTCGTTAATTCCTTCCCGTTATCTGAAATGTGCACATGTGAACCTCCTGTTGGGAGACAGGTAGATGGCTAATCTTAATGCAAAAGGTGGGGGAATATAACCACATGGCTTGTTTTTTAAAGGGACACTCAAAGCTGGCTGTTCCAAAGTTTGACCCACTTTAATGTTTGCTTTTATGTCCTGTTGTCCAATATGCTGAATCTTCCTCTGCCTGGCATGAAGGGCTTGAGATGCTCAACTTATGCTACTGAGCCACTTTACAAAAAACAATGCAGAGTTACACACTGATTGTGGATACATGTGAAATTAATCCTCGTGCAGAGAGGGGCCCCATGCAGCCCTTTGCACCACTTAAACTTTGGCTTAAGTCTTTAAATTGGGGCTTGCCTGGCATGAGCAACCAGTGTGCATTCTCTGCATTGAGGTGAGATTCACCCAGAGGGCTCCCAGCTCTTCCTCCCCTCCATTGGCATTGTAATATAAAAGCATCTTGGAGAGTCTGCCTGTTCCTTTCTTGTAAGTAGCCAGGTGAAATGTACAAGACTGTCAAACTTGGGAAGGGAGGAACTTGACAAGTTTTTTGCCTAGAACTCAAAGCTCACCTTGATATCTGTTTAACCTTTTCTTTGGTGATCATTGCAACTGCCTGACAACTTCCTTTTGAATCAAGTACCACATACTTGGGCACTGGTTATTCAAAGGGGATTGGAGAGGAAAGAATTAATTTAGAGGAACACGACTGAAGGTGATGGAGATGGCCACTGAAATCACCATGGCCTCTAGAAATGGGCAGTGATTCTGGTCTTTTACTTTATTGTGACTGCCTTTACGTGTGCAGTTTTCTCCATAGAAATTAACTTCTCACTCTTCATAGTACCTTCTAGAAGTTCATTTATCTTCCTTCCCTGGACAGTTCTCTAACTTTTAACATCTGGCAAATATCAACCTCTTTCTCTTGTACAGAGCACAAGCTAACATGATAACGGGTAGCAGGTTTGTTTCTCACGAGCAGTAATGTCGGCCCAATTTATGGATCAGTTTTGCTTTCTCTGAGGCAGAAGTGTTTCAGTGGTTTGTGTGTGGCATGGAAACTTTTTTCTCATTGACATTTTTATTTTCAAAAATGAGAAACCAAAGGTCACTGCTTGTCAGATAAATTACGGTGGATCCAGTTTTGGAACTGAATTATTTGAGACCCTTCACTTTCAAGGCAGCATGTGTAATCTCAGCTCCTGCAGTGAAACTTTGTCATTTAATGTTTACACCCTACCTTATGCACTGAAGTCTGTGCTTGAGGGTAAAAACAGTAACGTGTTTGCAGAAAAGTAGCCAATGCGCTTCTCGCTCCTTAAGGGAGCTATTTTTAGTACTGCTTGTTTACTAATTGGGAATCTTTTCTCTTTTAGCGGCTGACAAACTAATTAAAATTTGGGGAGCATATGATGGCAAGTTTGAAAAAACAATATCTGGTCACAAACTGGTAAGTACTGAACTCTAAAGAATATTTTGCAGTCTAAATAGCTGTCCTTTCAGATCGCAATTGCAATTCAGTATTGCATCTGGGGCTTGCATAATGGGTTAACTTGCTAGCTTTCACCTCCAGAAGCCTTCGTATATTGGTTTAATTCATATGAAAGCAAATTGTTTGGTCTAATCTGGAGGCGGGGTTTATTTGTCCCTATGGCAAACCCCCTCCCAACATAAGAATGGCTATAGTGGGTCAGACCAAAGGTCCATCCAGCCCAGCATCCTGTCCACCGACAGTGGCCAATGCCAGGTGCCCCAGAGGGAGTGAACCTAACAGGTAATGATCTAGTGATCTCTCTCCTGCCATCCATCTCCACCCTCTGAAAAACAGAGGCTAGGGACACCATTCCTTACCCATCCTGGCTAATAGCCATTAATGGACTTAACCTCCATGAATTTATCCAATTGTCTTTTTAAACCCTGTTATAGTCCTAGCCCTGTATGATGATGATGGTGGTGGTGGCCCGGGCCTGGAATAACGGGGATGTTTCAGGTCAGGATTGAGAGAGATGGGCGGAAACCTGTGGATTGTTGATAAAGCATCTACATTCACAATGCTTAGCTAGTGTGAAAGTCATTCCCTTCGTGAGCACTAACACTACCTGTTTGAACAGCTGGGCTTCCACCTAGGAAAACTACATAGTGTAATGATTTGCTTTAAATTTTGATCAGAATGGTGCTTTCTTTAAAAAAAATTTTTTTTAAAGGGAACTTGACATTTCTCATGGCTTTACCCATTGAAATTCAGGAAATAAGATCTAATGTTTGGAAATGAAGAATACGTTCCAAAGTATTGAAGTCCAGTTTTCAAAAGTGACTTAGACGATGGCTGTGTCCCGTTCACTTCTACTGAGACTCAGGCTCCTAAATCTCACTAAGTCAGTAGGACCTAGCTGCCTAAATCACTTTTGAAAACGTGATGTACGCTCCTAAGTCACTTGGCTGCTTTTGAAAATCTTACTCTGGGTCATTTCAGGCAGACAGTAGGGATAAGCCCCCCGTCAGGGAGGGGGAAGGAAATGAATCTAACCCAGCTATGTATAAGTTATTATTTATGAACTTCAAAAAGAGGACTAGGTCCCAGAGTAACTAGAACTTCTGGATGAACAAACCACTATGCTCTTGCAATGCGAGGCTCAGCAAAGCTAAAAGCTTCCTGGAGTCATTGGCTGTCCTGTGTTAAGAGGAAGAGGTGTTGAAGTTGCTGTGATCCATTTCTATCCTGACTTTGCAAAGTTAAGGTAACCCTGCTTTTCTCTCTTTCTGGCTTCAGATATGAAACTGTCTATGCTTTGCCTGTTCTGGAGTGAATGAGCAAGCAAAGCTCAGTGTTAAATTGCTTTCCTTTGTTTCAGGGTATCTCTGATGTAGCATGGTCATCAGATTCCAACCTTCTTGTCTCTGCCTCCGATGACAAAACTCTCAAAATTTGGGATGTGAGCTCGGTAAGGGCGGGGCTTGAGTTTTCTCTTCTCCCCAGTCCTCTCTCGGGGTATCTTAAAATGAAGAAGACTAACTTGACACGGAACATTTGTTGTTAACTTTTCACCAGTGATGCAGCTTGCTTGCCTTCTGTATTAGCAATTAAAATAAGCTAGTTCATTTCACTTTTGTTTCTAATCAGTTTAACCGCCGGGTTCTCATGCACTATGAAAATGGGACAGGGTTGGGGTTGGAAACACGTTGTTTCTGTTTTGCTTAATGGTTCCTGTCCCATAAAAACTTGAAGGACTTTTTTTTTTTTTTTTTAATAGAAGCCTAGATTTGGGGTAGAAATTTAACCTGACGTTGTCCCTTTATCACAGTATGACTAGTCCTGAATTCAGGTCACCATGGGAACTTTGAAGGTGTGGGAAGTTACTGGTAAATCTACTGTGTGTATATTTGACTCTAACAATATTTTAAATCTGATTTCAGGGCAAGTGTTTGAAGACACTGAAGGGGCACAGTAACTATGTTTTCTGCTGCAACTTCAACCCCCAGTCCAACCTCATTGTTTCAGGCTCAGTAAGTGAACACACTCTCAATGGAGTACAAGTCCCATACACCCTGCAGAGGTCTAGACCATCTCTATTCTACCATGCATGTAATTAAATGAAGTCTTAAAGGGGAGAGTTGGTAGCATCACTACTATGTTGGCTCTTGAGCCAAAGTCAAAGCCCTCAGTCCAGCTTTAGAAGTTTGGGGCTTCACCCATAGCACCCTAAGCGCTGGCTATAGGTCTAGCTCCAGATGTTATTTCTGGCTTCACTAGCAGTCAGCATATCTACATTCACTTCATTGCAAAGCCTTCCTTAAGTACTGAGTGGTGCTCTGGCATGAATAGCTTGGGAAATAGAAGCTCCTTGTATCTTCATAGTTCAGATTCTGTGATTGCTCTGGAAGATACCCTTATCTCTTTGAAGGATTATTTGACTATTGCATGCAAACCATGGCATCACTGAAATGTAGCTTCATGACCATTTCAACAACTTGCTCTGCAGCTCGGAAGCCTTATGCACGTGGCTTGTGAAGGGACTGGGAATAGGACTCTCGGGTTCTCCTCTCACGTTTCTTCCAGCTCGCTGTGTCACCTTGAGCAAGTCATTAAACCTGAATTACCTTTTCTGTAAGCTAGGGATAAATACTAGCTTCCTTGCATGAATATTTGAGCTTAAAATTCACAGAGCTCCTTGCGATTGGCATCAAAGGTCCATGAAGTGCAAAGCATGAAGGTTAGGATTGAACTCCTTTGAAGATCCCCATGCTAAGTGAACAGTGCTCAGTGACTAGCAGTGAAGAGGAATTCTATTAAAATCTTGGGTGCTCCCAAGCAGAAATAAGTCTGGATGCTTGAGGAATGTAGTCATGCATATTTCTCTCCCCTCCCTGATCAAACCTGTTAATCCGTTCATGCGGGCTGGGCGGTATGGCTGGGGAGTGAGTGCATTTGAAAATCACTGTGTGAATTTGTCCTCTGATTTTCAGTTTGATGAAAGTGTGCGGATATGGGATGTGAAAACAGGGAAGTGCCTCAAGACACTGCCTGCGCATTCTGACCCAGTTTCAGCTGTAAGTGCCTTCAGATACATTAACATGCTGACATGTTTGCCTGCATCTAGCAGGGCTTTTTCCCCTTTTGCAAAGAAGGGAGCAGTGTCTCACTGTTACTCTCTATCTGCCCCTTGGTGAGGGACACAGTGTGATAAATGCCATGTGATGACTTGTAAGGGTATTAATGAACATGGAGATGCCAGTGACCCATACTTACCACTTGAACCCCAGAATGGATTCTGCCTCTGGGCATTATGACAGGCAGCATCTGCTATAAAAGCGCAGGTTGTGGGGCTACTCCAGTCTGCTCAATGAAAATCTGAATTTGCTGTACCTCTGGGTTTCTCCATAACTTTCTCATTATTCTAAACCACTTCAGGAGGTAGAATGAGAGAACTTCAAAATAAACTGCATTTAAAATCTCATCCATTTAGTGGATGAACATGAATAAAACGTAAAAAAAAAAAAAGAATCCATTCACAGTAAGGAAAACAGAAGGTGTGCAGCTCTTAACAGAGATGAAATGTTATAAAATGAAAGCAGAGGTGAGAGAATTCTAAGCTTCAGACATTTTGAGCTGTGGCTGCTCTGAACACATGGATCTGATATTAAAATGGAGTATAGTCCACAATGCTTACCAGAAATGTGTGTGATCTTACAAACTCCCTCCTCACAACCCTCATGGGTGTGTTTAAATATTTGCTATTTAAAATTCACTTTACTGGGGTTTTGCGGGAAGCTCATGGGTGACTGGAGAAAATAAATTGACCCGACTGAGGCGTGCATATAACTAATGCACTCTTCTAGTATGGTCTTGCTACTGTTAGCAAAGTTCTTCACGGCACTGGAGCAGTGAATCAGTTCAGGTCTTAATGTTTTAAGAGGCCTCTTAAAACAGTCTATTACAGTAACTCCTCACTTAACGTTGTAGTTATGTTCCTGAAAAATGCAACTTTAAGTGAAATTATGTAAAACGAATCCAATTTTCCCATAAAATTTAATATAAATGCGGGGGGTTAGGTTCCAAGGAAATTTTTTTGGGGCAGACGAAAGGCATTTATATACTGTACTGTACTGTGGTTGGGAAGTGCCCCTGGCTTACCCCACACAGACACAGCCCGCTGCAGGCAAGAACACTAGGAAGCACCTTTGCAGCAGCAGTGGCAGCTTACCCGGAGAAGAACAGACGCCGACTTCACTGAGGGATGCTCCAGGCCTGCCTCTTCCCGTCCCTGCTCCACTCCAGGCCCACCTCTTCCCACTTCCACTCCACCTCCTCTCTGGAGCACTCCGCATCCCCGCTCCTTCCCCGCCCCCAAGAAAACCCTAAGCCCACCCGCTTAGGGCTTTCTGGGAGGGAGGGGGAGGAGTGGGGAAGACACAGCGCTTCCCCACTCCTCCCCCTCCCTCTCAGAAAGTTCTAAGTGCCGCCAAACAGCTGTTTGGCGGTGGGGGAAGCGCTGGGAGGGAGGGGGAGGCGGCGGCGGCGAGGAACGTGTACAATGCACCCTTGTAAAGTTGCTGCTCTTCCACAAAAATCTTACATGCAGTGGACAGAGCAAGCAGCCAAACGATGTTATAAGGGAGCAGTGCACAACTTTAAACGAGCATGTTCCCTCATTGAGCAGCGATGTAACTTAAGCTGGAGGACGTTAAGTGAGGAGTTACTGTAATTGTTATGAAAGCTTACCAGCTAGTCTCAATCTATTTGCCCACCCATTACCCTGCTAACTGAATTAACTGCAGCTGTCTGTATTCAAGCTGGGAAAAAAAACCCAGGTGGATGCAAGTGAGGCATTAGAATTTTGCAATGCTGACTGACAGTAACATTCCCAGAGTGCTTTTTTTATCCTGATATGTCTGAACTTTCTGTGCCCATCATCACGTTGTTGTTGAATTCTTGCCATACCCTCTGCATGAATCGCAGCGTACTCGTTGTGTGACAATGGGGCCCCAACATACTACTTGGGAGACAAATAATTTTCGAATGTGTCTGCTTGCTCTTCAGAAACATGAATACTGCTATTTTCCCCCCATATATAAAACCACAGGTGCATTTTAATCGTGATGGTTCCCTGATAGTGTCAAGTAGCTATGACGGTCTCTGGTAAGTGGTTATTTCTTCAGTAACATTTATTATGTGCCATAGTCTTCTAGGCTCCTTACATAAAAATAACTTAAAAAACGTAGATTCTTTTAGTTTTACACTTCTTATATCATGACTTTGAGGTTAAAATGTAAACTTACAGTTGATGATATAATACATTCCATAGCTACAATAGTGACTCATGTCTCTTTTTTGTTATAGTCGAATCTGGGATACAGCATCAGGCCAGTGCTTAAAAACATTGATTGGTAAGCAGGCAAATGTGTGTATGTTGTTCTTGATTCTCTCTGCTGTATTATCGTTTAGAATATGAAATACCCAGCATGACTTTGACTGCTGTTAGGTGGTTTTCTTATCGGCTTTGATTTCTTTTCCTTCTCCTTACACTGTCCTCTTTATACACAACCATCCTTGCAGTTGATTTTAGGGGAAATATCCTCTCACATGTGTAGGAAACCTTCTTAGGCTTGGAATATAGCCTAGTGTGTGCTGACAATAAACCTAAGTACCTTACTACAGGGTTTTCCACTAGTCATTGTTGTATTATGTTTGGCTGTGCAATGGCTTGGAACTGCTGTGGCAAAAGTAAGTCTTATTTCACTTTCAGAAATGGTAGCTACATACTCGAGTGCAATAGCACATGGCAGTGGGAGAAGACTAAATGTGTTTACAATTTAGGGTTGTGAGTATTTGAGAACTGATGCCCTTCTTAAGACAATGGGCAGCCTGTTGAACAGTGCATGTCATGCCTTTGATTACCAGACTCTAGTGTTAACATGAAGTGACATAGGCAAAACTGCACCTTCTCGTGTTCACAATGGACTTACTTTAGCAGTAGGGTGTGTCTCAGTGAAATGGTTTTATGACTAAGACCCTAATCTTGGGATGATCTTCAAATAGTTGTGGACAAGACATAGAAAATTGCAGAAATGTAATAATGGACCTTTATTCATTGTGGTAATTTGGAAAAGCCAGAGTAGACTTAAGAATAGCCATACTGGGTCAGACCAAGGGTTCATCTAACCCAGTATCCTGTCTTCTGACGTGGCCAGTGCCAGGTGATTCAGAAGGAATGAACAGAACAGGGAATCATCGAGTGATCCGTCCCCTGTCGCCCATTCCCAGCTTCTGGCAAAACACACCTATTTATTTAAGAAAAAAAATGACTGGAATGATATAAACATTCAAGCATTATGTTATGTCAGTTATTTTTTTTTGATAACCAGACATTTTGCTGCAACGGTATTACAGTCCTTTTTTTAAAAAAGTGACTGATACGATCTAAAAATTCAGTGACTAAAATTCCGAAGACTAAAAGTCTTAACACAAACGCTGTAGAAATTGAATCCAATCATTTTAGCTTTTAAGATTTTACAGGCATCAAATGTTAGTGCGGTACTATTTGCATACTCAAAACACATGCAAAATTGTGGACTGTGCAAAATAAGCTAATTAAAACGAAAACTGTGGTGGAAGCCCAATATTGCATGTTCTGCAATATCACAAATGAAGTAGGGCCTTACTTATGACTTTTACAGCCACGTTCTGGACTATAGGGAGGGTTGATGCAGTGGGAAGGTTGGATGATTATGTAATAATAAAATGCTAGTAAACCAAATATTCTTCCTCTTGAACTATTTCACGTTACCACTTTCCTGTATCTCCCATCAGTTTGCTTGACGTATAAAATGGTAGCTGAACAAAAACGTAACTAAACTAATCTTGAAGTTGGCCTTTCTAATCTGCGGTAGGTCTGTTTTGTCACAAGAAATTCTTTGTCCATGAGAGAAATATTTCACCATATTCTGCATAACACCCTTGTGTTTCCAACACAGATGATGATAACCCTCCTGTGTCTTTTGTGAAATTCTCTCCAAATGGCAAATACATACTTGCAGCAACTCTGGACAAGTAGGTATTAAAAAACACATTTAAAGTGCATTCATCACCTTCAATAGCATAAAAAAGGTTGCTTTTGTAATATTCTTACGATGGGTAAACTCATACCTACCGTCACACTTCTATAATCGAGTCCTCTGGGAATTATATGGTCAGAACGTCAGCAAAGTTTATGCTATTGGCAGTCTTAGCACTGAGGTTGCCATACCCCTGTGCACTCTTAGCTTTGTGTCTTTTCAGAGCCTTCATCATGAAGTAGTTCCTTGATCGAATGGTTCTCTTGTTGGAACACCATGAAAGGCTGTGAGTCTCCCTCTCTCTCTCAAAGGCAGCAGTGCTCAAATAGCTGTGCATACAAAGCAGAAAAGCTATGCAGGGGGATTGGTTCTATTGAGAGTTCTCCAACTGGAATATTTCCAGTGCTACTGCTACCAAGAACCAGCCACTCTCCCTTTTCCACCCTTGTATTAATTGCTGCTGCTGTAATGAGACGTTCCCATCCCTAAGTCCCAGGGTGATGAGCTAGTTATCTATGAATGTTGTCTTATAAAAGACATTACAGGATTGTTCCTTCTCTTTTCATACGGTGAATGCAAGGAAACCCTAAATTAAGGCTATTTTGCAAGCCAGAGCAGGGGAGTCAACATTGTTGCCTCGTACTTCAATATGGGGTGGGGTTTTTGTGTTTTCTTTTGTGTGTGTGAAAGACACACATCTGTCTGAAACCAGTGGCTAATTTCATTTAGGTTACCAAATAGAATTTGAATATTATCTCTTTCTTGCCTACTACTGACTGATTTAAAAGCTGTCATCCCATTATGCAATCCCTGTAACTACCTAGATGCAGGACAGTGTGTGGTTCTGGCTTGGTTTTGCTTGGTCCAAAATCTGTATCTTGCAGTATGTGTTAGCTCAAAATGTGGGGGACGAAAGGAACTGAATGACGATTCTCAACTCTATTGGTCACATACCTCATCATTGCATCTCTTCATGTATGAAGAAAAAAGGACTTGACAAAATGCATTCTTAAAGACTTGCTCTGTATTTTTTTCACAGAGGAGAATACAAATAGCATATAAATAAAATCTAATTCTTGTTGGGTTAGCTGAAACTCTGCATTCCCAAGCTGGACTAGAATGAGTAATGTAGACTCTGGGAAGCTCTAGTATGGAAAAACTTTTATGTACCAAGAAATCACGACTGGTGAAATAACACAAAGCCTAAAGTCCTTGTTCTCCTTTTTGTTCTCTAGCACACTGAAACTTTGGGACTATAGCAAAGGAAAGGTACAGTCACAATCTCTTACTATAAAGTCCTAGCTAGGTTTGTAGCCTGCTTTGGATGGTTTCACATAAGGTTAAACTTGTTCTGTCATCTGTACAATATAATTACTGTAAATAATATTTGTTACAGCCCTTGTTCTAGAGTAGTGGACTAAATGGGATAATTTAAAAAGTTCCTTTACATTTTTGTGATGCCCAGAGACACTAAATTCTGTGTTTCTTGAACTGGTAAATTGTTCTTGTCTTGTTCTTTCTGTGGGTGGAAGTGACAAATTGGGGTCATTTGCCACTCCCCCTGCCCCCCTCACCCAGCGAAGTGATTGTTTAGCATTCTAGGGCAGAGATGCCCTCTGCATCCTTTGGACAAGTTGATGGAGTGGGAAATGTGCACAGATATATTTAGTCTACCCTGCAAAGGGAGTTTGTCCTTGACTGCTAGATATCTCATTGCCAGCTGCGCTTATGGTTTTTTGCCTTTTGGCTCTTCACTTCCAGTGCCTGAAGACGTACACAGGTCACAAGAATGAGAAATACTGCATCTTTGCAAATTTCTCCGTCACTGGTGGAAAGGTTGGTGATTACTGAGCTGCTTTTAGTGATGTGGGTGCATTTGAGGTTTTATTTTTCATCAAAATTAAGGAGATGATGCAAATCTCTCTGGGCCTATAAATAGCTGACTTGCCCTTAGTGCAAAACTGTTTTCACCCTGGGGGGAGCCCAGTATAACAAGTGCTACAGTTAATGTTGCAAACTTCCAAGCAATGAGAAGGGATTCTAATAGAAGCAATGGTCCCAAGGTTTCAATCTCCTGGAAACTTTACTTGCTGGGGGCTTGGTCGAAAGGGACCATTTTGGGGAAAGTTTTAGGAAACTCCATGCAGCTGTGTGGGTGCTCCAGGGTACCTGTTTGCCACAGGTGGCAGTGTAGACTCAGTGCTTCGAACTCTGCCAGGTGTCATCTACCCCAGTAACACAGGGAAAACCTCAGTGATGAGCAGCCATATTGTTAGTTCACACTCCAGCACTTGCCTGTTACAGATTGTGAGTTGCCATGGTTGAGACGCTGGCTCTAGGACCACAGCATCCCTGTGCAGGAGGTGGAACTTTCTTGAGGGGCCGCTCTGAGATTCCCTCCAGGACTAAGATCCATCTTTAACCCTCACCCCCTTCTGCTTTGAGGGCTAAGGCCACTTCTTCAACTAGCCTTGCTGGCCTTTGGCATGGCCTAGTGGAAGGAGCATTGGGCCAGGATTCAAGAGACCTGGGTTCTATTTCTCTCTCTGCCACTGGCCTGCTGAGTGATCTTGGACAAGTTACATCCTCCTCCCTCTCCTCCTGGCTCTGTGCCTCAATGTCCCCGTCTGTAAAATGGGAATAATGATATCTACCTCTGTGAAGTGCTTTGAGAACCACTTATGAAAAGCACTGCAGAAGAGCTAGATATTATGATTAAGACAGAACAACGTGGACATATGAAAACAAACCCCAAGGCCTACCGAAACAAAACATTCTACTGCACACACCACAGTTCTCCTCGCCGGGGTGTGTGAGTGAGTGAGAGAAGGGAGAATGAACCACACATGACTGATGATAGCCACGTTGCTTAATGCACAACTGGAAGGCACTCAAGTGCTATGGTGATGAGGGTGGTATATGAACCTATATAGAGGAAATAGCAATTAAAGCTGGGGTGGCAGGAAAGACTAGAATGGCACTTCAATAACTATTTCCCTTTGCATCTTTTTCAGTGGATTGTGTCTGGTTCAGAGGACAACCTGGTTTATATTTGGAACCTCCAAACAAAAGAGATTGTACAGAAATTACAGGGACACACAGGTGTGAATCTGCTTTTGGTACACTGATCTTGATTAAGCATTCCTTAACTGAATAAATAACGAGCACATAGCGTTTAAGGTTAATTTGATGCTGTGAATTGGAAAATGTCTGTTTAGTGTGTTTGTTCAGAATTTGATAGATGAGATTAGTGTAAAAATCTGTCTGAATGGGGCATGATTAGGACCCATGGTGTGTTTTCCCTGACACTTGATGGGCATTTTTACCGGAATTATTGTCCTATCAGAGACATTTCTTTCCTTGAATTATATGGAAAGAAATTGGCCAAGATTTTCACAAGTGTCATGTAATGTTAGGCACCCTGACTCATTAGTCACTTTGGGGAAAACCTTGGCCATTGGCTCCTCCCAAAGCTGCACTTGTCCAAGGATGCGTTCCGGGTGAGCTTGAGGCATCTTTAGAGACACTGACCCCATCTGCAAAGAGCTTTGAATATTTAGCCCCTGCCCCTACAAATGCTTAAGCACATGCTCAGTTTTACTCACATGAGTAGTCAGGGGCATGACCCCTGTGAATAGAATTATGCACGTGCTTAAGTGTTTGCATGATCAGTGTCTTAGGGCCAAATCATGCAGATTTATGCACCTGCTTAACCCTGTGCACAGAGTGTGCCCATCGAATGGGACTGTTTGCAATCGGTAAAGTGAAGCATGTGTGCGTAAGTCTTTGGAGGATCAGGGCTTTCAGTCGTGAGTTTGGGGCACTTGTGGCTTAATCAACTATCTGCCCTTTGCTTTAGTGGGCTTTTATCTGTCCTAACTTGCATGCGTAGGGTTTCTTGGTGTAATGTAGTCAGAACATTGGGTCTGGTTCTGGTTCTTTCCTATATTACTGCTGTGAAATAGTTCCCTAAGTTCTGCCCGTTGTAATATCGTATAAACTTTTACCTACTTTCCAGCTATTAAACTCACAATTGGGGTAGGCCCACTAACATTTGTATTCATAAATCCTCATACTCAATTGTCAGTATCTGCTGTAGCGAGAGAACCTGGCCATGTCTTACGATGGGGCAACTGTGCACACTTGAGCTGAAAATACCTGCTCTGAACCAAAGCAGCTTGGACTGGTATAAATGATGATATCTGTGTCTCTCCTTTTATTTAGATGTTGTGATCTCAACAGCTTGTCACCCGACAGAAAACATCATTGCATCAGCGGCACTAGAAAACGACAAAACAATTAAACTGTGGAAGAGTGACTGTTAAACACTTTCAGTATCACTTTAGAGACTGCCAGGAAAATTGTGGGTTTGTGTTTTTTTTAAATCCCCCCTCTCCACCCCCATGAGAATTATAATGAGATAAAACCCAGGTTGGCAGGAAACCTGAAGAATATTTGAGAAAGCGGTTTCTGTTAGTCTTGACCCAAAGAGAATGTCTTAGCTTGTTATTAGAGCCGGGCAGTGTGGTGGAAAAAAGCAAGCAGTCTCTCCTTTTCGTGCCTGATCCCTTGGCAGACAAACGGATCCTTCTAACATCGTATTAGGAGTATCAGCCTTGAATTGGAAGCCCCAGAGATACTGTACTTTGTGGTGAAGGTGGCACTGCTCCTTGGCTGTCTTGTTGCTGCTTAAGGAGCTGTCGGTCTGTTTTGTACCAGTAAGTTAAGTCATAATACTAGAAATACTTGGGTTTTTTTTTAAAATGTCTAATTTTTATTTTTTTTATTGCAGACCGGTAGGTTCTAGTCTATCAGAAGTGTCTCTTTATTGTTTTGAATAGGAGTGCTGCATCTTTAAGGATGCCTCATTTTAAACACTCAGCTCCAACTTTGTGACCAAATAAAACCATCCAGTTCCAGAGTTCCCTTTCCTGCCCCAGCTCCAGACTCCTGTGGTGAATATCTGCTATTACGTCTGTGTAGTTGCTGACCCCTCATTACGTGTGTTTAATAGATGCTGTCATAGAACAAAGTTGCAGCGTTTTTTTCTTTTCCCTGTTAACCATTAAAGCGATTCCTGCTTGTAGTTGTTCTCAGCATATTTTACCTTTTTTTTTCTCTCTACTGGAAAAAAAAAGTGAGTTCACAAAATATTGTAAAGTTACTTCAGTGTAGGACCCCCCCCCCCAACAATTTTGTATCTTGGAAATCCATCGTATCAACCTGTGTTGCTAATAGCATGACTCTGTAACTATTTCAGCGTCACTGTCTTTTCCCCTTTTTTGTCACACTTGTGTGGTATTGACACATCCAAACCAGAACCATATGCCATAATAAAAAGGTGGGATTTTACATGTACGCTGGTGGTGAGAGTGCACTAATGTGAAGTGTCCGCGTCCCTTCCGCTCACAAGGCTTCCTCCAAAACCAACTTTTTTTTTTTTTTTGCAGCCCACTTCTGCTGTAGAAGTTTAGCCCCTCTTATAAAATACTGGGGTCAGTGATCTGGTAAGAGTCCATTTTGTGGAGGGAAGAGATGATGAGCATAACTCCAGTCCAGATGCACTTTAAAGAAGCCAGCAGACAGTTATGTGGAAGGAGTCCTCAGCTTGAGGCAACACGTGTAAACTATCACAGTGGACTGGACTCTTACCTAAGGTGAAAAGAATTCTGGCCAGTCTGCTGTCCTATCCATAGGGGGAGCAAAAGTCTCAAATGCTGAATAATTGTTGGGTTAAAGGATTACTGCATCTTCCAACCGGCGTTGGCTTTTGAGAACTAGCTGGAGGTTAGTCTTAACCATTTGCAACAAAAAAGCCTAGTAGCCAAAAACAGGCAAACAACTGCCGTAAAACAAGACTCATCTGAAACCAAACCTTGGTGGGTCAGAAAATGTGAGAGTTTTTTTTTTTTCTTTTGCCTAGGGTGTTCCTTCTGACTTTGCACTATCTGCTCTTGTGGAGGCAAAAGTGCCCAATTCTGGCAGCCCCATTTTTGCATCGACTCTTAAACTTTCAAATAAGTTGTGCAAACTCCTTGTGTTTCCCATGAGAAGGGATTTTTCAGTTAGTAGTGAAAGGCAGAGAGTTTTAACCATATTGATGATTGCCTCTGCCAAGCAATAGTGCAAGAGGGTACAGGGCACTTAAAGAAATAGAATGAAGCAACTCATCTCTAAGTGTGGATGATCTGAAGAGGAGAGAGCTGTGGAAACTGATGCTTAACACCTTAAGTGTATTAACTTCCCAGTACAAAGTGTGCACCTGCAAAAGTTGCTTTAGAATTCAGCTACACATGAGCTGGCTTTCTGGTAAATAAAGTGAATCCCACGTGTAAGCATGACACTCTTGGAAAACAGCTGCAGAACAATCTCTTGACTGATGAGGTTTATAAGAGAGTCTGCTAATAATGGAATTTTCTGAATAATCAGGGCCTCTACCCCTAAAATAAATCTGTCAATTTTTTTTTATGTAGTCCTTTTTTATTTAATAAGTGGGAATAGTTTTTTAACAGGCTTTCTCAATAGTCAGGTGCTTCAGTGAAGAACCTAACACACCGCAGACCAGTGGAAACAACCTGATGCAGAGTGGGCCCGAATCTGAAACACTTGGTGGTGTTGGCATGTGGCTTACTAGCTTCTCCACTCCTTGTTCAGATTGAAGCTACATATTTTAATTTGTACCATCTAGTATGAGGAGACATTTAAGGTCAATATTTTTTCCTGCATAAATATAGGGGTCAAGTTGGGCTGTACCAAACTGGCTGCCAAGCCATCCTTACTACTTCTGTGTTTGTTTTCTCACTGCAGCCAACGAGGGAGCACTATGTCCCTAGTTAGATTTCCCCCCACTTTTGAATTGCCATTTGTATCAGTAACACCATGTAACAAGAATCCTCATGTGAGATTCTGTTCCTGTAAGGTGCCAAATGTGATTTCTTAAGGTTCTTGAAATAAAACTCCTGGTTTTTGTGCTATGGACAGTAACATCCACGCCTGGCTAAAAGGCTTGTCATGTTCCTATTGCATTCTACCTGCTAAACCTACACCATTAAACGCTATTTCCAAATGTTGAGTCAATGTCTTTTAACTCACTACCGTAAATACCTATTAGTTTCAAGACAACTGATTCAGCCTGGGTGTATGGCTTGCTGGCCGATTGTTTGCATGTGAGGGGATTCACATGCAACAAGCAGTTTCTCCAGCAAGGGCTTCTGTTTATTCAGTGGGATTCTGCCCAGTGCTGCCAGCCCACAGTGGCTAAACTAAGTAATAAAAGGGATAACGTCCTCCTCCTTGGATAGTAGTCTGAGACAGAGTTGAGCTGTCCACTTTTACAGGTTCTAGCTAGGTAGGTTTTAGTCAGTTACCAGCAAATAATCTAGTTAAAAAGGATTCTGAATCCATGCAACATGGGAGAATTAATGTCCTGGCATGTCTTCCTAAACTACAAAAAGCGAACTACGGAGAGATCATTCAGCTGGCGTCAAGGGCAAGGAAGTCCTACATTGTTTAGAGCCCGTTTGTATTAGTGTAGCCCCAATCATGGACCAAGAGCCTTTTGTGCTGGGCACTGTACAAACAGAACAAAAACAATGGTCTAAGTATAAGACAAGATAGTTACAGAAAGATGGGGGTACACAAAGAAACAATGAGACAATACATATAGGGCTTGGGGCTGAACAAGCAGTATCCAGGATCTCAACCAAGTCGTGATGTGAGACAAGCCTCTGCTGAAAATTTTCTCCCTCCACACCCATTTTGTAGCATTCAGTTGACCTGGCTACTGCCCTCCTCAGTGCACAGAGCATTTCAGAAGTGCTGTGTGTCTGTTTTCAACATCTGGCCTCGTTGGACTAGAAATGGCTGTAGTGACATGTCAGATCCAAATCAGCATTATGACATGATGGTGCATCACACTGTAATAAATGCTGCGTTGTGCTGATCCTGAAAACTGGCTTGAAAATTCGTGGATGCCCCACAGGTTTTGTGGGGCACAGAGTTGTCTTGGAAAGACAAGGCTGTATGTGTGTCATCACTGCCATGATTGCTGAGACCAAAACAAAAATGCTTTGTTTCTTAGTTTTTCATCAAAACTCCTGGGTTTTGGCATCCTAGCCAGCCTGATTTAGAATGAGCTAGACTCCTCCATGAGTGATCTAATCTCTGTTAAATTATTGTGTAGTCTACTGGAGTTTTCCAATGGGGTTTAGGTCTTTTAAAAATATTTAAGCTTTTCAGCCACTTTTGTTCATGTTTGCATAGCACCTGATGGGCACTACCATACTATAAGTAACAAGAGACAAAATAGTCTAATACATAGCAAATGCTGATTGCAAATTATGAGCAATGTGAAATACCCTCCATTGTGTACCAGGACTTCTCCATCGATCTATAAAATGATTTTTGCAATGATTTCCCCCCCCCCTTTTTTTTTTTAAACCCATCACACACATCCAGCCACTGTACTATAGTCTGACTATATAGTTAAGGTGTTTGGGCATCACCTGGATGAAGGGGTGGGTGGGTTATATCGCACTGTAAAAAGAGAGTAATTTCTTTGATGCAAAATCTCAGTTTTCCCTGTTAAAATGGGATTTTTAACTAGCTATTATTAACATTTATTTCTGTTTTCAAACCCTGGACATGATAATGCATAAAACCCACACTTGACAGAACTGAAAATCAGCTGGGGGAAATGGCCTTGCTGTGCAAATATGCTCGGCAGTTCTACTTGAGGTATTTTTATGATACTTTGGTTTTAGCATAATCCCATATTGCCACTTAAAAGAAAGCATCATTTGTGAAATGCAGCAATGAAGTCAAGCAGCCTTGCCCACTGCAACGGTTATTGTGCTCGACAGGCCTATGACAGAGCAAAAAAAAAAAAACTTGGTTAGATGCCACGAAGTAAGTGACAATGCCTTAACCATATGCGTGTTGTAAAGGTCACTAGGACCTCTTCCATCCTTATCAAGGGGAGTGCTAACCTTCTCTCCTTTCATACAACACGAGTATGGGGTGCAGGCCCAAGCCTTTTAAATCACTAGAATATTAAAACTTTCTCAGTTAGGGTGATTACAGAAATGCCATGTAAAAGATATTAAATAGCATGAAGCGTCAAATAATAACATTTCAACTGATTCATAAAAGTAATACGTATTGAATTAACCTGCGCTTGTCCCTTGGTACTCTGATTCAGAAGCCAAATAATTCAATAAAGCTCATAACGCTAGGCTGTTGCCCGGCTGTCATGCTCTAATATATTCATCCCTTTTAGCCAATCAGAATGAAGGAGTCAGCAGATTCGGATACAAGGGGGTGCTGAATTTTAGCTCCTAAAAATACGATAGGATCCTGTTTTCGGCTGTGATGATCTTAACTGTTGGACTGGCCTGAAAAAGCCCCTCATACTCTAACAACCCATAACATACTAGCAGAATCAGCGGTCTCCAAACAGCAGATACATTTACTGGCCATTTTGAAGGTGGCAGCTGCCGCTCACAGCGTCTATCCGCCTCACCCACGATGGCGGCCGCAGCGGGGCGGGGCAGAGCCTGTATTATAGGTTCGAATCCCAACTGAGACAGAAACTTCATCGTTCTCCAAACCCCCCCCCACACACACACTTTTTTTTTTTTTTAATAAAAGCCCCACACCAGCACAGGAGCTTGGTGGAAGCTTTGCTCTTTCACCAACAGAAGCTGGTCCAATACAAGAGATTACCGCCCCCACTTTGTCGCTCTAAAACTTTTTAGCACGTTTACACTTTTTTCTATTTAATTATTATTTTTTTCAATGATAGGGGTTTTTTTGTTTTGGTTTTTTAGAAGAAAACTGATTTTTAAAAACCCCTAATTTTTACTGTAGTTGTTTTTCTTTTTTTTTTTCATTTCAGGGCTTTAGGCAAGGCTGGCAATTTAGCATTCTTGGGACCCCAAAGGGGCAGCCAGTGGGGGCACAATGGGGCTTCAAGGACTCCCAAGGGGCAGAGCGTGGGGGTATAGAGGACTGCACAGGTTCCCTGATCCCCGCCGCTAACACGGATGTCAGTGGAGCTGTTCATACTTTGCTCCAGCATGAGGGTGATCCAATCAGGCCCATGGGGCGTCTTAACCCCTGTTCTGTGTGTCACATCTCTCTGGTCCTGAGACATTGAACTGGGGAGTGGGGGAGAGATTGGGCTGGTCTGTATATTGCCATATGAGCACAGTGCCCAAAGAATGCAGGAGGCCCTCAAGAAGTTCCTTGCATTGCATGAAAGGGAAGTCATCTGCAGTGCTGGAGTGGCTGGCCAAACAGGTTTTGACCAGCAATTTCATGATAATTGCATGAAAAATTATCAGCATTTTTCAACTTGCTGTATTTGAACAGCACTGAGCCAGATTCTAGGGCTGATATAATGAACTGAACCACCATCCCTGATCCAGCGTCCCCCATCCCTGTTTCCAACTCATCGGCCCAGCTGAGATACAGCTCTGTCTTTACCAGAGTTTTCTTTAAGGCACCTCTGGGCACGTAAGGCCTTCTGTAAAGAAACAAGTGCTGTGAGGTGCACGCACAGGATGGTGTCACAGACAGGGTGGCTGTTGTTGTTATTAATTATTTTTCAGCTCTCTGGGTGCTCCACAGAGGGCTTAGAAAGATACAGCTCTTGCCTCAGGGCGTCTACAATCTCCATTTCAGCTGTGACTCAGGCGAGAGAGACCATAGGAAGGGTATGGGATGAGGATAAAAGGCACATGAATGAGTGTGTTCCTTCTTTGCATATGGAGCCACAAATTGATGTAAAAGTTGAGATATTTTCTGTTTGAGTGGCATTTTGTAGGTCTAAAAAGCTTGAGGCCCATGAATGAACTGCTGAGAAGTGGGTGAGGTTTGGGGATTAGCATCTTGAATTCTGAATCCCATGTGAATGTTTCCTAATCCCCGTGAAATCCCCCAGAGTTTAGTTCTGTCTCCATTCCAGTCGACAGATTCTGAATGGAACAAAACCAGAACAGTTTCCTTAGTCCCAAAACCATGGAGTGCAGAATTCTGGGGGGGAGTCTGTGTCCTCTAAAGGTCAGCACAAAGGACTGGGGTCAGTGCTTCTGGGTGCAAATCCTCAACTGGTGTAAATTGTTATCGTTCCATTGGCAATTTACACCATCTGTGGCTCTGCCTCCTGGTATCTATCCCTGGTTCTGCCAGGGACACTTTTGTGTGTGACCTGAGGCAAGTCATAACCTCTTTGTGGCTCATTTAATCTGTGGGTAAAATGAATACAACAATGCAGACCTCCTGGAGGTTAATTAACTAACATCTTTGGTGGAAGTGCAATGTTTCATTAGTTTATTTCTTCTTTTATGTTTTGAACACATCCAAATAGACTCTTTAGAAAGTTCAATGAAAAATGAGTGTCTAAGAGCAGCTGCAAATTCAGTGTTTACAATCAACAAATATTTCAGGTGCAAACAAGCAACATGCTGGTTTTTGTACCTGCAGCATTCACAATAAACTACCATTCCAGCTGCCCCAGACTGAGACCCATTCGCGGGGGGATTTGAGTGAGAAGGGAAAATTAGTGCCATGTGATAAATTATGTCTCTGGTTGGGGATGAGCTCTAAGAAGGATTTACCTGCAAAACCGTCTAATCTGTGCTCAGTTTATCCATCTTTCTGGGTATCCCAAAGGTTTAAGCGAGAACATGAATGTACCACGAACTTGTTAATCAAATTTTTCTCAGTCAGGGGAGGAATGCAGTTTGCTGATTCCAATTGTCCAGTGCTGATAAAGCTCTGTAAATTACATCAGGGCTAATGACGCGATGAGGGACGTCTATGCTAAGCCCAAAGATGGCAACAGCACCAAAAACATGCTCTAAACAAATGGGATCCAAAGGAAATGAAATCAAGAAGCCAAGGCAAATCAGAAATTGAAGCACTTCAAATTGTGACCTCATGAGCGGAGCAGCATCATGCCTTGGCCATTGCTTTTGTAAGAAACAGGGACACGAGTCAAATTTCCTGGCCAAATTTCAACTTTGTTAGATGCTCAGTGACAACTTAAATGTCAGGACTGTTGACGCTTCCATTCCTCCTCTGAGAAGGAAGTGGAAGGGTCAGACAGATATGCACAATTTACCGTCAGTGACGTTTCATTTTGGTGACCTAAGCAGGGGGCATTTGGAGATGCTACTGCTTATCTTAACCCTAATTGAGAAGCAGCTATGTCCAAAGAATCCAGCAGCAGCCCTGGGTACAGGCAAGCCCCACCAAGAGGGAGCCAGGTTCCAGGAGTCCAGTTGAACCAAGTGTCCCCATGACCATATTATGAATGTCTGTACCATCTACTGCAGTGGTTCCCAAACTTTTTGCCTGCATGACCCCATTCTGAGTCTTATTGATTCCTGTGACCCCATAACTACGTCACTAGACTCACTCCTGGAGACTGAACCGCATACGGTACCTGCCTGGACCCCGAACAGAACTACGTGTTCCACAAAATGGCATCTTCCAGGCCGTGTGACCTTGCAAGTATGGTGCACGCGAGGTCACACTGCGCAGAGGATGCCATTTTGTAGAGTGGGTCGGACGTGTTCGGATTTGGTTTGTATATTCACCTGCTGAGGGTGCAGCCCCACTTGGGGGCATGACACATAGCTTGGGAACCACTGATCTTCTGTGAGTGATGTCTCTTTCTGGTGATTCACACGGGTGGAGATTTTGTTATGGGGGGGGAGCTTATGAGCTTTAAAAGACTGCAAGTGGTCAAGACTTTGGTGTTATAGCTGATTAAAGGTTGGCACCTCCAGCAGCACAATGTATCAAGGTGTGAGTTCAGTCCTGACTGAAAGAGAAGAGTCCTGCCTATTGAAATCATGGTTTTCCATGGCACCTTGGGATTTCCAGGTTGGGAGCCTCTCGTCCAAAATACCTGGCCTACCTTATGAAACTTGGACAAGTTCATGGAAGTGGGTGGTTTGGTTGAAGGTTGGTGCACATTTACACTCGTTGAATATCTGGCCCTAAATCCATGTAGCTCCATCAGCTCAACGGGGTTATGATGATTTGTACCCGCTGCCGTCAGATCTTCTTTCAGAGCAGTTGGCCTCTCAACTCAGAAACCAAGGCAGTTCTTTGAAGATTAAAAGTTAGTTTCCTCTGCTTGTTGAATCCTAGGATTTATGTCTGAATGTCATTAATCCCAAGTATTCACTTGATCCCTTCCCCAAGGCTTTTGGTCTTCACCACAGTAGACATTTGTTACACTCACATTGTTTTGAGGCAAGACGCTGGGGGTGGTGTTGCGATTTCAATAAATGGTCTGTATTATTTAGGCATGCGCTGCTTCTTTGGTTCAACATTAATTGGCCATGCTGAATGCTTGCACCTGACTTAGACAAGTATGTGTTGCCTCCAAGTGAAATATTAATGACCAAACTTGCTACTGAATAGGTCTACAAGGAGATAAGGCTCAATTTCCAGTTGCTAGTCAAGCCATACATCCTAATTAGTGGGGAGACTTCCCAAGGACAAATCCAGACCATAATCATTCAGTTCTGTTAGCGAAGCAGACGGCAAGATGTGAGCCAGCACTCCTCCTGCCAGGGAAGAGTCTTTTCCCATTGATTTCAATGGAAGTGAGGAGCCTAAATACTTTTGTGGATCTGGACCATACACATGTAACATGTACTGGCTGCCTTGTGAATCACCACTGGGCTTTGAACCTGGGATTTTCAGCTTTAAAGCATTGGCAGCTACCACTTGAGCTAAATGAGTAAATTCCATTATTAGGTAGCAATAGTAGGCTATTATCCTGGATGGACCAGCTGCTAAAGGGGGTTGTGTAATACATTGACCCAGTGGGTGACATGTGATCAGAACTGGGAGATCTGGGTGCTGTTCCCAATTTTGCCACTGCTGGCTATACAGCCTTGGGCAAGTCACTTAACTGCTCTGTGCTTCAGTTTCCCTTCTGGAAAATGTGGATAGTCATACTCATCCTTGAAAAGCATTTTGATACCATGGAGTAAAAAGGGATACAGCAGTGCTACGGTGTGCAGAGAAAACATCTCCGATCCAGCCCATTTCTCCTACCCCGTTGGAAGTGTTATTCATGCGGAATGGCAGCCTCGGCACAGTGTGCAATGAAAGTAACAATGATCAAGGCTTCTAGTTTTCTGCTTATGTTTCCTCCCTCCCCAATCCCTTTACACATGGAGAGATTTCCTCAGGCAGCCAGCACCTCACTCTCCGATTTGTTCCTTGTGACTCCAGCCGCATGAGTCAGACACTGGGTGAGAGGGCGGGACCCAGAGAAACTGCTTTCCCCAGCGCAGCTAACGAGAGGTTGATGTCCACGCTAACTAAGCTGCTTATTTTGCCATTTTAATTTTTTAATCCCATACATTCGGTTGTTCTCTCTTCTCATTAAGCATTAGCTCTTCAAGTCCAATTAGCTACATTTAGAGCTTGGGCTTTGGAGGTGGGGGAGCTGGCAAGACTCGGGACACCAACGATTCGATGGCCGAGAACTTGGAGGGTATGGAAGGCTGAGAGAAGCAGTGATAAGGCTCTGATCTGGCCGTTGCATCTCTGCTGCAGGGGCATTGCCACCAGCAATTGCAAATTCTGAATCCAGTCTGGCCAGCAAATCATTGAAGAGAGCGTACCTCTTGTCCTTGCTCTCAGTGCTCTAGGAGGCTGGGTGCAGGGTGCATGTGTGTGCGGGGGAGGAGGGTTGGACACATTGCAAGACATCAGGACAAAGTCTGGGACTGGAATAAAACACAGGGTAAAAGGCTGGAACACAGGTGTTTGAGGATGGGCTTGCCTCTGTCATGCTTGGCTGCTGGTTTTTGTTCTTAGCATTGTTACACGTGGTGCAGTAGCTTCTAGAGATGCCAGCTGAAATCAGCGTCCCATTGCAGCAGGCCCGGGTATATGCACATAGTGAAAGTCAGACTGTATACTCCTTCGGAGCAAGGACTAACAGACACAGGTGGGAGGAAGCGAGGGTGACCAGCACTGTTCCCTCTAAGCTGTGCGCATGTGTGCACACACAGCGAAACACCACATGCACAGAAATTTGCACAGAAGCACAACAATTTGCACAGAAGAAATTTTGGCACACACAGCCTGTCAAAAATTTGCACAGAAGAAATTTTTTGCGCACATGGCCTGTCAAAAATTAGAGGGAACATTGGTGACCAGATGTCCCGATTTTATAGGGACAGTCCCGATTTTGGGGTCTTTTTCTTATATAGGCTTCTATTACCCCTCACCCCTTGTCCCAGTTTTTCACACTTGCTGTCTGGTCACCCTAGAGGAAGCAAATATCCCCATTTTACAAACGCGCAGCTGGGACAGAGGGAGATGAAGTGCCCTACTCAAGGTGACACAGAGAGTCAAAAACCCCAGATCTCAGCCCAGTGATTCAGCTTTTCTTCCACTCTTTGTCCCAGATAACGAGGGCACTGCGTGGATATTATTTAAAATTCACCCCCAGAGCAGAGGAGCCAGCGCGAGCAGGATGTATATGCCGCATAGGCCTTCTGCTCATGGGGTGAGTTTCACCCAAGATACAAAACTAGACTAGGAAGTGTTATCCTGAGTCATGCATTTCTCTCCCACTGAAGAAAATGATTCCGCTTAAAAATCCCACCTCCCCTTGTGACCTCTCTGCAGATGACAGAGTAATTAGTGATTCCACCGTGATGGTGGACGTATTCCTAGGACATCTCAATATGGCGAAAGGAAAGCACAGACTTCTTCCATAAGACATTAAATTCTGTGACTAATACATCGAACGAGGGCTCCAATCCTGCAAGGAGCTCTATGCAGGCAGGGTACCCTGTGCCCACGCAGAACCGCTTTGAAGTCCAGGGGGCAAAGGAGCTGGCTGAGATGGAGGTTGTTCCAGGATTGAGGCCTGTTTTTCCAGAGCTCCAAACCTGGGGGACAGGGGATGTTGGGTCCAGGAGCTGGTTCATCCTGTTATAAAGAAAGGGAGCAGTTGCAAAATTCAGATCTAGATTTTGGCTGAGATTTTCAAAGCAGCCTAATGTATTTAGATGCCCAAATCCCATTAAAACTAATGGGAATTGAGCATCCAAAGCTCTCTAAATTGCACATCCAAATACCTTGGTGTGTGGCCAATAGGCACTTATACTGAGAGTCTAAGTGGCCAGGTGGCTACAGCATTGCAGTGGAACCTAGATTCTGTTCCTGGCTTTACCTCTGGCCTGTTGGGGGTGCCCAGGGCCAAGTCACTTTCCCTCTTTCTGCCTCAGTTTCCCCATCTGTAAAAGGGGGATAATGGTACTGAGCCCTTTTGTAAAGTGCTTTGAGATTTATGGATGAAAAGTGCTTTATAAGAGCTAGGTATTATTACCTTACAACACATCTGTGAGGCAGGGCAGGGTTATTATCCACATTGTACACATGGGAAACGGAGGAAGAGAGAGATTCCATGACTACATCAAGGTCACACGGGAAATCTGTAACAGAGCAGGGTACTGAACCCTGGTCTCCTAAATCAGTGTCTTAATCACTGGACCATCTTCCCTCCCTAATGTTGGCGCAAGGCACCGTTCAGATCTAGGATTTTACTTCAGGCCTCTCTCTAGTTTAAAAAAGAAACTGTTTTGTTTTAAATAAATGATAAAAAATTTGTAAACCCATTTCTGTCTGCATCCAATTATGCTCTTACACCATCACCCCACCTGGGGGTATTTTTTGTTCAAAAATCTTAATTTGGGATTTAAAATCAGTCCATTTCTCTTTAATAAAATTATTCTTGGCCTCTTTAAATAGCAAAGTATGTCATACAAAGTCAGTTCAACCAGATGAAAAAGCTCAAAGAGGAAAAAGAAAAAAAAGGGGAAAAAACCCCCAACCCTTCTGTCTAATCCAACTGAATTAGAGGATTTCCAAGTGGATTTAGAACTAAATCTTGATTAGGGAGAATTTCTCTCCAAGAGCTGCTGCATGATAGTATTAATGGGTAACGATCATGGATAGAGGAAATAGGACAGAAATAACCGAGGGTCACACATACACACGCACACGTCTGTTCGTGAAGCGAAAGAATCAGGGACTCTCTCAGGAGGAAAACAAAAAACCCCAACACCGCAGTGACTGAGAGACTTAGGGGACGACTGGAAGAAGACCTTATACGTACGAACTGCCTTTTTCTGTCTGTTTCATTATGTGATTCTAAAGAAGGTTTCCATGGTTCTAAATTAATAACAAGATGATTCTCAAGTAGCGCAGAATGATGCACATGCTTGGAGATTGTAGCAGGCATGCCAAGGGGCAGGAATGGCTGCACGGGTTAGATGGTCTGTTCTGTCTACACTTCGCACACACGCATTTGATTTGTTTTGTTTTTAACATAGAGTGGATCCCTGGAACTGATCCCCATGCTGTTAAGACACAGGCTTGGTGCTGCATATGGGATCCTCTCTCTGATGACTGTGGCTTTTGTTCTTCCAGTGGGTAAGTGCTTCCAATCTACAAGGTTATAAATGTGCCAGCTGGTTGTTTGAAGTTGCTTTTTCAACCTCCTAGCTGCTAAAATGTGATTTATGTTTGGAGGGCATTTAAGGGCATTTCCACCCAGGGTCTACTTAGTCACTGCTGAGTCATGGTGTCAGAACTGAATGAATAGAATCATATATTGTATAAAAAGAGGGGTGCAGATAAAGAGGAGCATGGGTCTAGCATAAGTCAGGAGTCCTGGGTTCTGTTCCTGACCCTCTTTACTGGGTGGCCTTGGGAAAACCCTCTGAGGCTTCATTTCTCTAGCTATGCGGTGAAATGCTTCGAGAGCCGAAGCTGAGAGGACTTACGGAAGGGCTAAGTAGTATTATTTGGAGGTGCGTGGGTGGGATGTGGAAGCATTGTCAGGTCTCCAGCACTGGAGGGCTGCACAGAGAGCAGTGGAACAGTGGGAAATCCAATGCTGCGAGAGTCAAGGCGTTACCAACTTCTATTGCTCTGCTCATTGAGTCCAATACAGGCATCAGGTGCTGTGTCTGCCTTAAAATGCCCATGATGACTGCATGGAAATCCTTATTGCTCCTTTCTGTCCATGACCACAGTGTTTTAGGGACTTGAGATGGCTTGATTTTCCATCCAGGCTTAGACTATGGGTAGTTCTCAGACAACACAACTAAATCCAGCTGGGAAAACAGGTGCTAGCCTTGTATCATAAGGGGACTTGAAACACTGGGTGGGACTCACTGTCCCAGAGGTCACAGACAATTGCTTTTCCATCCTGCCCCATCTGATATTTCATTGTCAGTTTGCAGCTCTGCTAGACACCAGGGTTTAACAAAGGGAAGGCGTTAATAGAAAAAAATAAGCATCCAAATGACAATGATATATGTGCAAATGAAGGCAAAATTATTTTTCTAGGCTCTTCAGAGATCATAGTCTAGATTTCTGTTTGCTTAATGATATCTTCTTGGAGTATGTATTTGTAGGATCTGTTTCACAGGCAGAGTTATTTGACTGGAGAGAGAGAGAGAGAGAGACTTGAATGGGACCTTTCAGTATGTGGGAGGGTGTATATTGTCTTTGCTACTTGGAAACAGCACCTGATTAATCTCGTATTTCTCACCAGGCTGATATCACTACTCTATGGGTGGGTGCCATCCTCCTGCTAGGATGAATATGTTGTTAGAGTGAAAGTCTGCTCTGATAAGTTACCGTGGCACCTTGTCTACTCCCTGTGTGCATTTGGCATCAGAGATGCTGACTTTAATGGCTAAAATAAGTTTGTGCCACTTTTTAGTCCTGTTAGCCCTGTACAGCTGATGGACAAGAGCTGGACCACATTCCCTCTTGTGCGTCATCAACAGAACGGTTCTGTGAGCTCCAGCTCCGGGACTGATGAGTTACCTAGCAATGGGGCTACACAGGTGTAATTTGGGCTCTGCCAGTGTCACTGAGGGCAGAAGTAGGCCTATGGAACCCTTATTACTGGTGATGATGTGTGAAAAGGAAAGAAACCAGTCTGGCTTTCAGATCACAGGTTGTGTTTGCAGGGCTGTGATGTAGGGAAAAAAACATTTTGACTTGCATGCTGAGCACGTTTGATCTGGAATCAGTGAAACACAATTCGAACACTACTCAAAACATGGAATAAATGCAGAATCCCATGGTGCCATTTTTGCACCCGCTTTTTAGAGCAGAACCTCTTTTTAAAGTGAGATGGATGCACAATATCCTAGACTTGGGCTGAATGCTTTGTGTTTAATTTTCCAGTTACCTGATGCATTTGTTGGCCTATATAATAATGATCACATTCATAACCGAACACATTCTGTGCAATATACAGAGATATCCCCTAAAGTCACCAACATCCATATCCTCAAAGGTACTTAAGCTCTTAAGTCTTATGAGAGTTAGGCACCTAAATAACTTAGAGGATCTGAGCCTAAATGTTGACTCTGAGAGGTCTGTGGCATTAACATTTCTTTTACTGCTTACAAAACTGCTTCTAATTATGCTCATTCAGGCTTGGGCACTGCTCTCTCTCATCTTTCTGGTTTTACAGTGACCTCTAGTGGGCAAAAGGAGGTATTATTATAATGGTATGAGGATATTCCTTGGGCCCATTTGGTTGCACAAATGTTGACTTTGTGATTCATAGCTTAATGCAGCTCGGCAAGGTAAAGGGCAACACAAACATTCTATTGAAGGATCTCTAAAAAGAACTGAAGTATTTGCCCTTGGAAGAATCTGGTCATGTTTCCAATGGTCTTGTTTAGGTTCTGGTCTACAGTGCTACGGCTGCAATATTATCGTTGACACAAAGTACGTTGACATGGGCTGCTCCAACCCAGAAGTGATTACCTGCTCCCAGTCTCACCAAGGCTTCAAACACCGGTTCTGCATTAAAACGGAAAGCGGTAAGTCTGCCTCCATTTCGCACAAGTTAAACGCTTGTCCAGGGGGGTTCGCTAATCGGCAATGCTGTTGTGCAAAAGCAGATCCGTTTATTTTTGCTGGTGCCAGGTTATGATGTTGTTGTTGTTTTGTTACAGCCCTACAGGGGGCAGCATGTGACCTGTAAGTCAGCCTGGAAGCCAGACTATAGCAACCAAAGGGTGTTGAGATGGTCCTGATCCAACACCCATTTGAAGACAGTGGAGATGCTTCCATTGACTGCACTGGGCCTTGGATCAGGCCCTTGAAGTTAGTATGAGCAGCAGAAGTCATCAAGCCATTCCCCGTTGGGTAATGAAGTCCCCAGACCATTACAAAGAGCCTGGTCCTGACTTGCAGAGACCATCTTTAATTGGGCCTGATATTGAATAGATCTGCTTACATTTCCAAAGTGCAGCTCAGGACCCTGTTTGTGTGGCTTTGGACAGAGTGACATAGGACACATTTGCTTACCCTGGAAATAGCGTGTGTCCGCACTCAGAAGCCTGCGAGTCCCACAGGAGTTAGGCAGCTCTCAAGAATGTGTAAAACTAGCTGATTTTGTTCTTGTTCAGCATGTTGTCCGCCAGGTGAATTCACTAGAGTGAGTGTGGGGTACAAGCAGAGTAAGTAAGACCAGGATCAGGACCACCCTCTCTGAGACTTACCCACCACTGATTATATTGCACTGTGTTTTACTTTGTTTGGACCAGCCATGTCCCTCTGCCCTGATGGGATGTTCTCTCTGCTCTGTGCTTGCTCTGCAGTGGTACTGGGAATCCTGCTGACCAGTGGCTGTGCCACGTCCCGTCACTGCCAACAGCAGGAGCTTCCGGGTGTGCGGATCCATTGCTGTGACACGGATCTGTGCAATGGCTCCCCAAGATCTGCCCTCCCACATTATACCCTGTCCAGCTGCTGCCTCCTGGTGTCCTCAGTCATTGTGGCCTTCTTCCTCCTCTGAGATCCCAGGGCCAGCCATCTACTGAGCATGGGCCAATGGGGAGAAGGCATCTGCAGACTGGCACGAACCCTTCACGGTTCTAACACGTTAGATCTGAAAGAAAACCCATGTTCTTTTTCTCTTCTCTCTCAATAAAGACACCAAGCAAACTGACCCAGCAAGGCCCCAGGCTTAGTCACACACACCTGAATGTGGGATACACCACTCGAGCACAGGGGTTTTGTTGTCCCCCCATTGTTGCAGGCAGTTGGGAGCGAAACCCTGTGGCTGGGGTTGTGGTGTAATCCACTGGTCAGTGTATTATGTGTCTGCTGCTGGGCCTGACCCACAGAGGATGAGAGTCTGTGACAGCCGCCGGCTGTAGAGCAGTGGCCTTTAGCTCTGGCGGTCCCTGGTTCAATTCCTGCTCTGAGCCAAGACGATGGCCATTGGCTGGGCAAAAGAGAGATGCCACAGCATGTTTGCTTTTCCTTTACAGAAGTTCCCCTAGGAGGGGGTGGGCTCCGGAGCTGAAGAGAGAGGTGAGCCGCTCTTTATAGCATGCAGGACTTCAGCGGGTAGGTTAATGGTGAAGGAGCCTGGGGGCAGTGAGCCACAAGGAAAATTCCTAGGGACATCAGATCCTATGTGGAGCATGTCACTGGGGTGCTGGTGGGAGCATGGAGCCACCATGCCATTGGCTCTGGCTGCCCCAGGGCTTGGGAGCTGCTGGTTTTGGGGGGATATCCTTGTTCTTCCCAAGGGGAGGCCATCCCCCGGAGAGGAGAATTCCTAGCATATTTGCATGGGCTTACTTGGTGGAGAGGTAGGGGGAAGTCTTCACTGCAGAATTAGCTTGGGTACCTCCACTTGACCTACTGCTCTGGAGTTAGCCTCGCTCGAGTGAGAGCAGCCACTCTGCAAAGTGATCCTTTAGCTGCTGTATCCACACGGGCGCTGCACTCCCTCCTTTGCACCACTGGGACTTCCTGGAGCACCTCTGATGGTCCCTAGCGCTGCCTAAGCTGAGCTGCACTATACATTCTTTCCCAATGAATTGTGGGGGGGCTGGGCTGGCCTTTCTGGGCACATGGGGTGGGGGGGAATCATGGGAAGGCCTTGGAGGACTAGGGGCATTTGAGTGGCAGTGAAGTAGCCATATAGGGGAGGGTGGATTCCTTAGACACTGATGTAATGCAGGGTGTTCTGAATTAATGCTTTAACCTCCTATGAGAACACAGTTTGGGATCTTTCTGGATGGAAAGCCCTCTCTAAATGCAAAATAGGATACCAGATCAGAGCATTGATCCATCCCGACCAGAATCCTGCCTCAGCCAGCACCCTGTGCTAATCTGGACACACGTACGTGGGAAATATTTTGAACTGGGACGTTTCCCAGGAAAACAAATGAAGCTCAATGATACATAACGGCAATTACACCTGCTTCTTTGGGATGGTAAGCCCGTTTAGTTGGGTGTGTCACAGTATGTGATTAAGTGAGAGCTAGGGATGCCTGGGCTTTGTAATACTCAGAAGCTGGGGTTGCTCTGTCCCTCATTGCAAGGCCTCTAAAAATCCCCAAAACTCCTTTAGTGGGCACTTGCAGGTTGTTTCAAGATGTAACATTACCTCCTTAGGTGCAGGCTATGTCATCTGGGGCATGTAGCACTGGAGTGGGAGTCCTACTGCCAACTCTGCCACTGACCTACTAGGTGACCATGTGCAATTTGCTTCACCTCGGTTTCTCCTCCCATCCTGCTGCCGTTTAGCCTGTGAGCACTCTGGGTGAAGGACTCTCCCCCTGCGGGGTTGTGTGACGCCCAGCACAATGGAATCCTGATCTTGGCTGGGGCCTCCAGGCAGGACTGATTTGAAGTAACAACTGAACTGTCCCCAAGGTCATAGCGTTCCATGGGAAACAGGCTGGCATTGTAGTTCCTCAGCTCAAGTGCATTTAGAGAGAAAACACCATCTAAAGGTTAAACCAACGGCCTGGCACTGGAGTTCTGTTCCCAGCTCTGCCAAAGCCCTTCGGTCTGAGCGTGGGCTGGTTAATTAATCTATGCGTGTGTCAGTTTCCCTATCTGTAAAAGCCATACTAATGCTTTACTAACTACCCGAGCATCATTTACAAATGTGTGCAAAGCCCTCTGAAATTTTATAGTGCCTTCCATGCAGGACACTCAGAGTATTTGTCATGCCCCCCGCCCCCCGCAGCTCAGCTTAGGAGAAAATCCCACAAACACTTTGAGAGCAGCCGAGCTGATTCTTCTGTGCTGAGAGGCAGTGTGGTCTCAGCTAGGAAAGGCTGGCAGTCAAAATACCTGGGTTCTATTCCCCAGCTCTGTCACAAAATTCAGTTGTGACCCTGGAGCTCCGTGCCTCAGTTTCCCCACCAGTAAAGCAAGGAGACAATATTTCCCCCTGCATGTGGTGTTGAGAATTAGTTAAGCTTTGAACAAATGAAGTGCTGCACACGTGCTAAATAGCTGTATGAGCTCGAATGCTTTAGTTAGTCTGATACAAGCAGAGCAAAGCAATTTAAGAATCATTCCAGGTACGAAGCAGCATCGTCTCTTAACTGGGATGATAAGCCATCCATGGGGACACCCCGTTTGACAGCATTTTACTGCCCTGATGCAGGGGAGGCCAGGAAAGGCCTATGTTGACATGGTGTGTACAGTTTAACCTTACAGCAAGACTAGATTTAGGAGCATCACCTGAGAGAGGAGGTTTTTGAAAGGTCATTTATCCAACAAGATATTCCCCTATTCACTCCAATCCAATCCACGGTCATTTCTCCACCTGTGAGTGTTTTGGGGCATCAGATTTAGTGGTAGCATGCCAGGTGCCTTGGGGCTTGAAGGCAAGCGTCGTAGAAAGCTTGACAGCTAGGGCTTATAGCGTCCGGCAGGTTCCCATTAAGCACAGGGAGAAAGAAAGGGTTATTTTCTGAAGCAGAAAGAAAGAGGTGCAAACCCCTCTGTTATAATGGTGTAGACCAGAGTTCCGCAACCTGTGGCTCGGGACCCAGAACTGGGTCGCCAGAATGTTTCAAAGGGTTCAAAGCTCCCGTCCCTGGGCTCGCCTCCCAGCTCCAGGTACTGCAGCCTCTGGGGTCCCAGCGCCACTCCGGTTTGGCCCAGCCGTCATGACGACAGGAGTCAAGGTAGGCCAAATTTGAGTGAGTGTCGCTGCAATCCCATGAGCCAGCTCACAACTCCACAGTCAGGGGGAGGGGCCAAACCGGGGCCATGCTGCAACCTCAGACATTGCAAAGCCTGAAAAGGAGACCCAAGCCCAGCCAGCTCCACAGCACAGGATACAGGGGGCATGGAGCCACAGTGAGCCCCTGAGGCCTCATACTTGGGCTGTTCCTTCAGGCCCATTGCTCCGTCAGAGGTTGTTTGAGCAGCCGTGTGTAGGTACCAACAGCCAGAGCTTGGGCCTATTGTCGAGGGTTTCATTGAATTGTCCTCCTGCCATCTAGCCAAAGTAGCTGCCCCGTGCTTGAGGACTGCTCTTCCTGCTACTGCACATACCCTGCCAGCAAGGGCCTGCTTCTTCTCCAGCCTCGCACGCCCCCCAGCTCACGACTCTCCAGATCCCAGGGCTCCTTCCATGGCTGCTGAATGACGACCCTCGGAATCGCTCCCGAGAGGGGCAGCGAACCTGCGGCCTGATTCCTTATGTGATGGTATTGCTAAGTCACCTCCTCCCCGGTACTAGCCCTTTGCTCTCCCTGCGCCAGCTCCGACGGCGAGTGGCGGGTTCTGACACCTGGAGATGTTTCAGTCCTGTTGGATTGTGGGGCTTACTGACGTGGTGCCAACCTGGAACTTGGGTCAGGGCTCATCTATAGAGCCTGGGGTTTGGAGTTCCCAGTGAAGCAAGGGGCTGAGTTCCAGGATCAGGGCCTGAGGCCCTGCAAAGAGAAACCCCTGCATTCACCCAGCCCCGGTCATACTAAACAAGAGGCCCACCCAGGACCCCGTTTTCCAGGCTCCTGGCCAAGCTCATCCTGCCTGTCCCAGCTGCTCCTCAGTGCTCGGCCATGAATTCCTGAAGCTCCAGGTGGAAGGTTGCCCTGCAGCTCTGTTTGTGGCATCCCAGGCTGTATAAATGAGTCAGCGGAAGCTGCACGGTGGATGAGGGGATAGTGCAGCCTGGGGTGGGGTGGCAAGCAGGCAGCTGTGGGTTGGAGTAGATGGGTCCCAGCGAGGGCTGGGTCACACAGGGAGGGCCCTGATAATTCCAGAGCGCTGGCAAGAGTGATGCGTTCCTATCTTGCTTTATTTCTACTCCCTCACTGTGCCCTGTAGTCCCACACACCTGAATGAGCTGCTTAGCCAGTGCCTGGCACTTAGATATCCTGCCCCTGGCTTGCCCCTTGTGCCTGTAAAGTGCTTGGAGGGCTACTGAGGCAAAGCACGATGTCTGAGCTCGATATTATTATTATTATTCTGTGCTGGCAGGCTCCATCTGAACCCTGCTACCCCTCTCACGTGCTTTCTACCAAAGGGCCATTTTAGCCCCAGGAACCAGCACACTAACCCAGCCATCTCTTTGGTTTGAGAGCTACTTCGTTGTCACCTGGAATTTCTGCCAAGGATACAGGGGGTTGCAGAAGAGAATTTTGGCCACTGGCTTTTGACCAACACATCTCTTCTAGCTCAGCCAATTCTTTCCACCAGAGAGCGCCCTTAGATCTCCCAGAGTCTCCCCATTCACAATGTGATCTGAAAAACTCACCCCCACCCCCATCCCTACCAAAAAAAAAAAAAAAAAAAAAAAAAGTTAATAAGAAACAGGGGTAGCTTAAAGAACCATGAAGCCTGTAACATCAGCTTCTCCAGCATCAGTGACTGGCTCACAGACCCACTGAGAGCTGTATTTTCAAACAGATCCATTAAAGGAGCCTCTCCTGTCATTCCTATAATCCCTTGGGAGATTTCCTTGCTTTATGGGTGAACTCCCCAACCAATCCTCAGTCCATGGAGATGCAGATCAAACACTGTACCATGGCAAAAATGTCCCACTGAAGCAGAAGTAGGGCCCAGGAGATTTTCCCAGGACCAGCCCTGTGGAAGGCCACAATCACACAAAGATGGCTGAAGGGGTCTGGCTAGGTGCTTCTATGGCCTCCATCTCCATTACTATCTCTTCCTCATCTGTAATGTTCACCTTCCCTCATTAATATATCTATACTCACAGCACCTCTCAGAGGGAAGTAATGCCCCCATTTTATAGATTGGGAAATTGAGGCACAGAGACACAGCGTGAGGTGTTCAAATGAGCTAACAAAACCGGAAAAATGTTGACCAGTCCCCAAAATGCTTGTGGCTTGGTGTTCAGGCAAAAACATTTTCACTTTTTAGATTTTAAGGGTTTTTTTTGACAACCCCTCCCCCAAATTAAGAAAAATGTGAATGAAAACAAACATTTCAACTTTCCTTGAAAATTTCACAGGCACAAAAACCATTTCCTGAGCCGCAGTCATCATTATGATCACGATCGATCATTTCTTTGTTTAGGTAATATACTTTTGCAGTGAAAATTTGGTGGCTTCACTCAGTTTTGCCGCAAAACCACATAAAGGGCTTGCATCTGGATTCTCTTTGAGGAGTTTCTGAGTGTTGTTCTGGCTCAGAAAAGCCCCACTCGATGCTGATGCCAAATTATAATGAGGCTCCAGACTTCCTGTGAAGCAAACGGAGTTTCCTCCGCTTCATGTCTAGGTGGTACCTGAGTAGTAGCATCAGGTTTTTTTCCATCGTGCTTTGCATGCTCCTCCAGGTGGCGCCACTGCTTACCCAATTTTGCCCCCCTTCCCCAGCTTGAGTCATCCATCTTGCAATGTGTAAGAGGCCTGTTGCAGTTAAGTAGGCTGAAGTGCGCCTGAACTCTTTAACCTCTGCCCTGAGATTGCTCCTTTTGCCCCAGGGTAGCGGATCAGCTCCACTGCACTCTCAAAACAGGGGCAGCTCCTTAGCTGACATTTCTTTCTCCCGCTGGATCCTATTAGCACCCGGAGGTTGAAAATGCTACTTTGGAGTGTCGGGAGGGCTTTGATTTATACTGGAAAGCAGTGGCAATCTGTCTTTCTGTGCACACACACAAGTGCGGGGACTGACTCAAGGAGGCAAGATGAAGAGATCTAAATCCAGATAACCCGGACAAACGGTGACTGAAGGGGGCTGTGATAATTGTGGACAAAGCTTTGAACAACAAGGAGAGCCAATAAGTATTTAGGACAGTCCGAGGGGATTTAACTGGGGAACAAGGGGAAGAAATTGAGGCTAGGAAAAAGTAGGCTACAGGATGGCTAGGGCGGACTTACAGAGGTGAGTTTCTGATTGCAACGGTCGTAGGCAAACCACTTAGCTCTGCCAGGGCAAACTTCTAGCATCACCAGGGTAAGCTGCTAGTGAGCCAGTGTTTGCAGAGGTGCAGTCCATCCCAGTTTCTAGAAGGGATGATCTACACCAGAGTGGTTTCACTTACCTGCACTAAGGGGTTCACCTCCCTGCAGCTAGGGAGTAATGAGGACTAATCTCCAGGGTAGATCAGGCCTGGAATAATCCGGAGATATTAAAATGGAGTAAACTAGCCTGAGCAAAGCTCTAGGGAGAAATCCTTGCTCCATTAAATCAATGGGAGTTTTGAACTGATGTCAGCAGAGCCGGGATTTCACCCCTTGAGGGAAAGAATCCTGCACTAGCTGGGACTGGGGGATCAGGCCAAGACAGTCAGGTTAGGTCTTTGTATCTCTGATGGCTATGGAAACCCAGCAGCTTGGTTCCCCACATGTTTGTCACCCCAAAGGAGGAGGATTGCAAAGCCCTTTGCATGAAGCTATGCCCTGAAGCTTTTCCCAAATGGGAGCTCACACGCAAGGCTGCAGCCAGCCCCTTATGTCCACTGCTTCCGCACTGGCCCTGACTCCTCGTTGATTTCTGAGAGACGATGAAAGAGTTTTTTTGAGCCATCCGGGATTTTCGTGAGTCCTTTTCACAAACTCCACATTCTACAGCCTTGTTAGTTTCCCAGCTTTCAACCCCCAGTCTGCTTAGTTTATATGAGATCTGACAAGATCACAGTTTGTGTTGGTTTGGCTGCAGGCTACCTAGCCTCGCTTACCTAATGTGTATATGAATTTCGTAGACTAGAGAGAGCGGGAGAGGAAAATATGAATCGAGTGGCTCCTAAAGGAAGGCTATTGGCCTTTAGCAGGTTTGACACACTAGCACCTAGACTTTCCGCTGGAGCCTAGGTTGAAATCCCAGCAGTGTCCTTTTCAGCCTTCTTACACAGAGAGATGGATTTCCACAGAGTTTTCCACGTGTTGATCGTTTGGATAAGCCCTTGAAAATGAGGCTGTCTCTACTCTGCACGGGAATTAAACCCTCCTGCCTCCCTCTCCCTCCCCTGCCCTTTCTTTTTTAATTTAAGAGCTGGGATTTGCCCTAGTCTCCTTATCTAAAATTTCTTCTTCCTCCATTGTTGAAGGGTGAGATTGGTGGTTTCTCTCCTGTACCCCCAGAGGTGGCTGCATTTCAGTGATTCCATTGTACGTTTGTATAATACTTTCAGATGAAATGCCCAGCTGAACTGCAATATATTATTTTACACACACACACGGCAGCTAGCACAATCCTTTCTTGAAAAAAATGGAAGCAGTTTCTGTGTCAAAAGCCCTTTTATGAAAGCCTCAGTAGCTAAAGAATTGCCATTGTTTTAGTCTCTAGTGAGTGCTGGTCTTAAAATATTTCCAGCTCAAAGCAGGCTTTGACATTCCAGACCAGAGAGAGGGAACAAACATGAGTTCGGAAATATTTCTACAAGACACTGCTCCTTTTTCTGTTCGGAGAACCATGCTCCTCCCGTGACTGCATCCCCCTTCCCAAGTGCAGGGAAAACTCTCCCGATACACCTCGGAAAAGCAGCGAGGTGTTTGGACTGAACTGCACCTCCTTGTAATAGCAGATGATAGAGATGGAGGAGCCGTGAGCTGCATTAAAACCGTTAGTACACAGAAAGTTTGCCTTACTAAGGCTTTGCTGTCTTGTCTCGGGTCCAGATAATGTCTGATCTTCTCTGTGGCTGTTATACAGGCTTGCAAAGGGTCATTCCATCCCCTCTGTCTGACGCCTGAACTGGGGATGCTGGGACATTCAGTAATTTCAGTCTCTCCTAGCAGCTGGGCAGTGGCAGTAACTGGGTTTCTAGATGGATGGTAGAATAACTGTAAAGGTTCCCCTGCTTGGGCTGCCAGGGGAGTTTGCACCACAGATCTTCACTGTCAAAAGCATGAGCCTTTGCTACTTGAGCTAAAGGAATGACAACTGTCAGCTGTAAACAGCAGTAGGCTCATATCTGGTTGTAATTTCCCTTCACACAGCTATTGCCCCGTAGCTCTAACCAGCAGCACCCCTGGCTTTTCTCCTATTAGCCCCCCACACCCCACCATCACTGCCAATGTAATTCAGCCTTGACAGATAGCCGAGCTCAGCCCTGCCACGTCATCTCATTGTGGACCTCCAGCTTCCTTTCTGTTTCAAGCTTTTCCTCCCCTCAGTTCTGATTTTCTGGGCCTGAACTATTCATTCTGCTCTGAGGCTTCACCAGGCTAACACTTCCTGCCATGGCGTTCTGAGTTGTGTGCTGACTTTGTGGTATGCATCCACTAGGAAGAAGAACACCACACATTTTGCTCGTGACCTAGGCCATGTCTACACTCTGGGTGCTATCATGCTGTAGTGCCAGAGTGTAGACGCTTCCTACATTGACGGAAAGGGGTTTGATTTTCCATAGGTAATCTACCTCTACAAGCCACGTCCACACTGGGGTTAGGTCAGCATAGGGGTTTTTCACACCCCTGAGCACCCTAACTATGTCAATCTGGCTTTTAAGTGTAGACCAAGCCCTAATTTATAGCATGCGAACCCAAGCAGGGGAAGTCGAGTACAGTAATCCACTGTGCTACTTTGCAAGGCTCTTAGCCCTGCAAATCCACAATGTATGCCACTGGCCTTGTAGTGTGTGAGAACGCTCTAGCAAGGAAAAATGATTAGCGAAGAAAGCTTATTTGGGGTTGGTTTATGAAACAGCGGCCAATTTGGGGCTAAAACACATGCCAGACCTTCCAGTGAGGCACAAACACATATAAACTTGGTCCAGCTCATAGTGCTTATGGGTGTAAGGTAGGCAGGGTTGCCAAACAGAGCACAAAACTGGGCGTTTGGAGATGGGGGTTTCTAACACCAGCACCAGCACAGCAGTTCTATAGGATCAGGGACAATCCACTTAGCTTCTTAAGGCCTCCATTGCCAATTCTGCGAAGCGAGGATAACACCACTCAGGGCTTGTCTACACTAGGCATGGCTACGACAGTATAAATAGGTCTGTAAAATTCCCAGCGTAGGCAAGCCCTTCCCAGCCTTTGTTAAGCACATTGAGATTGTTGGGAGAAAGATGCAAAGTACTGTTACAGATCTGAAAGCATCTAGGAACTTCACAGCCATTATGATGCAGAACCACGACTTCTAGGAACTTTATGGCCTCGGTGGGGATAGAACTTGGATCCAGAAGCACAGCCTCCTATCACCTTAGCTAAAGGAGAATCTCTGTTAGCTGTATAAGGCCTATGACACACAGTGGACAGCTCTGATGCTATCCACAGAGGCACAGCAATGATTTAATTCCAGTATTATTTATTCTTATGTTGTAGTTCCCCAGTGGATCATCACTGCCTAGCTGTAGCTCCGGGAGATTTCCTGAGACACTGCATGCATTGGAGAGGTCTCGTTAACATTTGCTTATCTCTGCTCTTAGTGCTCACGTAGGAGAAAGGATTCCCATTTACCCAGGAACAATGTACGTTAAAATTTAATAAATGCTTGTGCAACTCGAGGATAAATAAACATCACTTAAAACACAGTCACATTGCAGACGTGCTGTTTAATTCATGCTCTGGAAGTGCACATTGTTTATAGCCATTCATTTCAGTAGCTAATAAAAAGCAGGGTGGATCCACTCTGAATTTCAGACAAAAGAACAGATTCTCATTATGTTACGGACTTTGGGGGATTTTTTACACCCATGCACACCCCCAAATGCTTCAATTTTTGGGCCCCACCTGGAGATTCCTTAAAGGGTCCTGATAGTCAGAAAGTGTTCAGAACCAGCCCTTGGAAAATCAAGCCCCGTTGAGACGTCTGTAACTGGGCAGCCAAAGGTGGAGACACCAAAGCTCTCTCGTCACATTGGAAGGTGTGGGCCATTGTTTAGAAGGAGAAGAACGTGATTTTGCAGGGCCCCTGATTTTTCTCACTCCCCACCCTGCCTTGGTTTGCAAAAAACTAAAAGTTCTCGTGATTCAGAGATTCCAAAGCCAGACGTGAACACTGTGATCACCTAGTCTGACCTCCTGTATAAGCCAGGCCAGAGAACTTCCCCGAAATAGTTCTTAGAGCAGATCTTTACAAATAAATAAATAAATAAAAATAAAAAATCCCATCCATCCAGGAGAGAGTTGGATCCAGACTAGTGCAGAGAATAGAGTTGGTCATCTTTCTAGACTAGCAGATTGTGCCAGTTGTCACGTTTTGCTGATTCGTTTCTAATCATGGAAGTGTTCAGGAAAAGCAGGTAATTAGCAGTTTATTCATAAGTTTGCAGAATGTGGATGCACAAGTTTGCAGAATATGTGCTTGATAAGAATTCCGATAGCTTATTATCGTAGCACCCTGACATCCGAGACCTGGACCGGGACCCCATTACGCTAGGCGCTGTATAGACAAAGAACAAAAAAATCTTCTCATGAACGACGATGCTTGATTTAGCATAGGTGATCTTGTCTTTTCCCCTGTGGGTAGGCCCAGCAATTATAACAGCCTACTACTTATCCCCAGCTAAAGGAGTTAAGTTACTCCTTTAGCTCAAGTAGTAGAGGCCTGTGTTTTGGGTGCTGAAGACCTGGGTTTAATCCCCAATGCTTTTAGGTTTGTTACAGCTGCATTGATGAGGATTCCAAGGTTAGAGAATTGGTGCCTCATCTGCTCTCTTTCCATATAAAAACAAGCAGAGGGGACAAAGAGTGGGAAAACCGCACATGTTCTCTCCTCTTTCTGGCAGTAGGCAGGACCAGCAGGGGTGTGGAGCAGGCAGACATCTTCAGTGGGTGCTGGGGAGCATTCCAGCATCGATAGGGTGACCAGATAGCAACTGTGAGAAACTGGGACAGAGGGTGGGGAGGGGTAATAGGTGCCTATATAAGAAAAAGTCCCCCAAAATGGGATGGTCCCTATAAAAACGGGACATCTGGTCACCCTAAGCATAGATATCTCTTCTGTTACAGTGGGCCCAAGACAGCTTTCCCCTTTGATTTGCTCCCCTCCCTTTACATATTAGAAAAGGGATGGGGTGAGCCATAGAAATTAGTGATGGAAAAGCATTCTCCAGTCAGGAAACCCATTCTCCTCCCAAAGCAGGAGTGCTTTCTGGTAGAAGAAGAAATGGTGATTTCGAGGAACGTCTATAGGAAGATGCTCTCACCAGACCGACAGTTCAGGGCAAATATAGTCTCCAGTCTCATGGAATGGAATCAAAGTGCCATTCATTGTGACACAAAAGTGTGATGCTCCTGCATGAACATATGAGGACAGCAGCCTCAAGAGATGTCCACAAACCCATAGTTTATTTCAAGCTGAAGTTAGTAAGAAGGGGTGGGGGTGAAGGGGAAAGACCTTTTTCTCTTTAGTAAATAATAATACAAAACCCAAGATATCAATTGGCCTGACCCAGATATAAGAAGCAGAGCTGTCTGGATACCAGGTACAATTTGATTAATTGGTTACACTATTTGACAAAGAACAGCTACATTAATCGAAGAGCGTATCTGACCAATACCGCTTGGCCCGTCTTAATATTCCCATTTAGAGACACCAAGAGTCCACGCCTGGTCCCTGTGTACTGCGTAAAGAGTGTGGATTCTTCAAACCGTGAGGACTGCTGTTTGTTGGGAAGTTCTCTCTGGTGGACTTTGCTTTCCAGTGATTGGCCTGCGATTACAAAAGGCGTTCATTTGTGCTCTCTCTTGGGAGACCTATAAATAATGCATGCGTCGGTTGGCTGCTAATAAGTCAAAAGGTGTTATTCTCCTCTGCTCATAAGCTAGATTCATACTTCCTTAAGGCACCTGCTAATGGATCATCTGTGTATTACAACATCTTCTTGCTCAATTATCTAATTTATCCGGAGTGGCACAACCCAGTTAAACCTTTTCCTTCCGTCCTGTTGTTTTAGCATCTTACACCCTTGGGCCACTGCGGCTGACTTCACAGATTCTGCTGAGGAGGACGGATGTATATTTATGTCACAGTTTGCTCTCTTCTGTCCTTCAGTGAAGGTCGCTCGCAGAGGTGGAGGGAATGCAATGTAAAGCAGCTGCCATGCTCCTACAGGAAGGGAGAGCATACACACAGCAGCGGTTCATACTATTAAAATTTAAGGTTTCCCCTCCCTCCCCCCAGTTGAGAACAGGAGATGTATTGTTAAATCACAACACCCAGTAATGCTATGGTCCTGATTCTCTTTTCACTTGCCCTGATGTAAGTCCGGAGGAACTCCCCTGGGGCTGACGGAGTTATATCACTGTAACACTGACGGGAAGGGAGATTCAGGCCCAATATCCTCATCCCGTGATGGCTGCTAACAGTGGTTCGTAAGGAGTCCTTTTCACTTGCTGTGGGGCTGGACTACACCATCGCTGGGCCCCCCTGGCTGTTTGGGGGGTCTGGAGTAGCTTATCATTAGAGACATGTCCCCTTCTTGTAGCACAAAAGAAGACAAGAGTAAAGAGATTGAACCACTAGACCTTTATTAAGAGACCACAAGAGGGGTCGCTCTCCTGGCTTGCACAAAACATTGTTCCACCCAGGTTCTTTCACTCACACTTTGGTGTGGACGATCCAGGTCCCTGGACTTAAATCACAATAACTCTGGTGAAGGTGATGCGTTCATGAGACTGGAGTCACTGCACTTTAGCACTTGGCTTTCTCAGCAGGACACCTCAAGGAGGGGAAAATGGAAGAACCAGTTTAGCCTATGAACCAGGGGCAACAGTAGGGGACAACAGGCAGGCAAAGGTTGGTGGGATGCAGAAGAAAAGCAGAGGCAGGGACCAAAGCAGGGCATGTAGTTCAATGACACCATGGGCCCCGTAATAGCTCACCCATTACCTTGAGAAGGTCAAACCTGTTTTGTCGTGAGAAGGAGTGCTGGCGGGGATGCCAGCATCACCCACCAAAACGACAATAGGAAGTCTGCATGGACAAATGAAGCCACTGAATTTAGTGCCCCTGGTTAGTAGGTGAGGGTGCTGGTTATCTCCTGGCTGGGCAGAAAGGAAAGTAATCTGGTTTAGCATTTAGGACCTGGCTGAAGGAAAAAAAGAGAACTACTTTTTAAAGTTCATCCAGAAGCCTAATGGATCACCAAGGGTTAAACAAAGGGCAGGGAAGCTGGCTGCTCGGAGAGGCTGGGAGTGTGAGCAAAGACCCAGAGCAGGGACATGGGAGAGAAAATAGACACCGCTGAGGCCATCCATGGAAGAGGGTTTGTTAACATCATTTAACCTCCTACCCATGTGAGTTTATAGCTATCATTACAGCGAGGGTGCCTGGGGTGTTTGAACTAGAGAGGTAGGTAGGTAGGTAGGTAGGTAGGTAGGTAGGTGTGTGTGTGTGTGTGTGTGTGTGTGTGTGTGTGTGTGTGTGTGTGTGTGTGTGTGTGTGTGTGTGTGTGTGTGTGTGTGTGTGTGTGTGTGTGTGTGTGTGTGTGTGTGTGTGTGTGTGTGTGTGTCCCCAACAGGGAGGGGCCATCAAGGGGAGGTAGGGAAGGTAGAAAACGGGGCCCACTAGAGGTATAAAAAGGAATAAAGAGAAGAGCACAATATTTAACCTTTCAAGTTGGCACGTGGTTACTTGTCAGCTATCTGTGCACATGCAGGCTGGAGAACAAGGAATGGTACAGGTAGGGAGCATGCTGATAATGATACCATTATGTCTAATAGTCTAATCTCTCCATCTGAGCCACTTTGTGGGGAGCAAAAGGATCAGAGAGGGCTGAGTGCGTGGAAAAAAGCAACCAAGCTTCGCGAAGAGGGAGATTAAAGATACAAAAACAACCCCAGGGCTCAGCCTAGAACATATTTGTTCCTGATTAGCTGGATGTGCTTTGCCTGTCTAGCTAGACACCAGGTGATGACATGCAAAAGCATCTTGCAGGCAGGGCATACTGTCTTCTGTGTTGGTTGAAAGGAATTGCTTTGCTAGCAAGAGGGTCTAAATTAGTTTAATCCACTTTGGACGTGTCTACATGGAGATATTCCAGAATAGCCACTCTGCTTTAAATTCACACCCTACCTTCCTGTGGAATAACTTCCAGGTGTACACAAGTCTTAAGTATAGAGGCGGTGGGGCTAAACCAAGGGAAGCAGGAGCTCCTGGGTTCCAATCCCATTTCTCACACTAAGGTCCAAATGGATCACTAGTATAAACTGGTCCTACTCCACTGGCCTCATCATCATCAATCCCAAGACTCAATGGCAAGTGACTTCGGGCTGGATTGTGAGAGGGCAACGTCGTAGCACCCACCAGCCTGCACTGCTTCCACTTACTGCCCACAGGGACACTGGTCACTGGAGGAGAAGGGATCAAGCCCAGGGAGCTGTCTCAGTACACTGCAGGGAGCAGGCCATTTTAAGGGATTGTACCCTGTTTGCGCTCACCCTACTTGCTGAGAATCCCTGGGATTCTGCCTTCTGAGATGTGATCCATCTTTATGCAGCTCTGTCCCCCAGGGTCTGTGTCTCTCTGGCACAATCTGCCCCTTGACATCTCTGGGATAATTGCACCAGCATAAAGCTGCAGTAGTTACATTGTAGTCAAATGAGTTACTCAGGATTAAATCCATGTAATTGACAGCAGGATCCATCACTCTGTGGCTCAGTTTCCCCACCTGGAATGTGAATAAATTAATATTACATCCAGCACCTGCCTCCCAGGGCTGTTGGATTAACAGGTGAATGGCTGAAAAGCCGACCGTTCGTCTTCTAACACTGGAACACTGACAGTTTTCACTTTAAGGCAAGGGTGCCGGAACCTTTGTAGAAGTGGGGGGGGGCCGCCAAGGCAAAAGTGCCCCCTCCCTCTCTGTGGCTGGCTGCTCCGGCAGGGAGCCAGTTGCTCTCTCTTCTGGCACGACAGTAGCCACTGGCACGTGATCTGCGGGGGACATGAATTCTCAGCTCATGTTCCTTTTGTTAAAAAGGTGAGGGGCATGGCCCTCACACTGTTAAAAGTAGGGGGCTATGGTTTCTTACCCTCCCCCCGGTTCCAGGACATTAAAGCACAGACCCAATTTATTTTTAATTGCTTTTCCGTTGTGACTGACACAGCCACAAGCCCGACCAGCTCTTACAAATGTACATCCTGAAAACAGCTTCATGTCTCTTGCCCCCCTGGGCTCCCCTACACACCGGACCCACTGCATCATTAACGTACGCCCCCTTGCGTTTGGTCCTCAGAAATACGCAGGGACAGATTCTCCCTGGGCATAAACACCATTGATTTCACAGGAGAGACGTCCATTGACACGAGCTGAAGCACGAGTCTGGTCCGTTTTCTCTGTGAGAATTATTTTTTGCAGTTTCACTCAGATTCTGCCTTTTTAGCCATGGGTTGAATCTCCTTTCCAACAGGAAGTTATACTCTTGTTGGACAGCTCATCTGAACAGCTAATTCTTCAAGGCACGCTGTTAGCAGGAGGTCTAGGCTGATCAGTGTATCTATTCTTTGAACAATGTTAAAGAGTGGGGAGCGGGTCAGTTTAACCCTGATGGAGCATAAAATCAGGGTACAGCTTAGTAGATGGGCGAAGAGCTTAGCATTGCCTCCTTCGGGCAGTTCTGGGCTGTTCATCTACATCCGTTGGTTCCTAGGAAAGATTCCGGCCAAGTTTCAGTTTTACGCCACTGACATGAAATACGACAAATTGCTCGTCGGGCCTGTGGAGTCTCTGCAGCCATCAAACACTAACTCCTTAGGTGACAAGAGAAAACTTGGCTGGCATCGGCTCCTGAGGTCTGAGCACAAGGCTGCTAACTAGTAAACAAGGGATAATCTGATCAATTAAGTGCTCAACCTCCAGTACCAGGCAAGGGCACAGCTTTACCAGGTAAAGCGCTTGGAATAAACAGACTGTACAGCACTGGTGCAGAGGGTCAGACAGATGCAGCTTGGGTGGAAACCTCTGGGCACAGATGAGGCTAACGAAGGTACCATCGTTTCTCTTGGACATGGATTGTCCAAGTGTCCAAGGCCCAGCCCAGTCACTTTAGGGCACATTTACACAGCAAGAACAACCCTTCATCAGTGAGTTCCAGAGCCCGGGTCAACTGACTTGGCCTTGGGCGGCAGGGCTAAAAATAGCAGTGTAGATGTTTGGGCTCGGACTGGAGCCTGGGCTCTGAGCCCCTCCCCCCTTGCCGTGTCTCGGAGCCTGGGCTCCAGCCCGAACTCGAATGTCTCCACTGCTATTTTTAGCCCCACGGCCCAAGTCCTGCAAGCCTGAGTCAGCTCAGTGTCACAGGTCTTGTATTACTGTGTAGCCATACTGGTGAGAGCTCCCAGAGAAACACAGGAATTCCCATCGTACCCATTTTGCCATGCTGGGTAGGACCGACCCTATCTCTGACCATAGCCAATGTCACACGCTTCCAAGGAAGGTGCAAGAAAATGGGTAATGAACAGATATAGAATAATCTGGCCACGGGGCAGTTAGTGGTTGTCTTATGCCATGAAGTAAGAAGGTTTTCCCTAGATCTCTCCTTAGATGGGAGCCTGGTCTTTTGCTCCCCAGGAAGCTGGGAACAACTTTGTTCCTAGGAGTGGGGGTGCTCCATGTTATCACAGAATGATCATCTAGCTCACTGGTTCTCAACCAAGGGTCCAGGGCCCCCAGGGGACCGTGAGCAGGTTTCAGGAGGTCCACCAAGCAGGGCCAGCATTAGACTCACTGGGGCCCAGGGCAGAAAGCCGAAGCCCTACCGCATGGGTCTGAAGCCCAGGGCCCCAAGCCCTGCCACCCTGAAGCCTGAGCAATGTAGCGTCGCCAGGGCCCGTGGTGTGGGGCCCCAGGCAATTGCCCTGCTTGCTACCCCTAACACCAGCCCTGGCTTTTATATGCCACTGACATGAAATACGACAAATTGCTCGTTGGGCCTATGGAGTCTCTGCAGCCGTCAAACACTAACTCCTTAGGTGACAAGAGAAAACTTGGCTGGCATCGGCTCCTGAGGTCTGAGCACAAGGCTGCTAACTAGTAAACAAGGGATAATCTGATCAATTAAGTATTTTTATAACCTGTGCCAGTTATTGTGGCACAGGTGGGCCATGGAGTTTTTATAGCGTGTGGGTGGAGGGAGGGCTCAGAAAGAAACAGGTTGAGAACCCCTGATCTAGCTGATTATGGAGTGGCACTGAGGGACACGGAAAGGGATCTGTCCAGTTCTCTTTGGCCAGCAGGACAATAGCTTCAATCCAAAGCCCTGAGATGGGGTGATGAGCGGGTTAAAGAGAAGGCAAAATGTGCTAGGTTCTCATTCCATGCTATAGTTATACCCATGTTCTGAAGGAGCAATGGAGCTTAGAAGGGTGTAGGCACCTGTATAGAGATAGCTCGGAAGATGCTTATGTACTGGTTCAATGTCATCTAGACGTCCAAGTGGGCTTTACCTATTGCAGTGACGATGTCAGATAAACAGATGTCAGGGTAAGCTATTGCCTGTCAGCAGCTACTTGGATTTCCTCCACTCAGTGCTCTAGCTTCTCCAGCTTTTCCTCTTCCAGAGAAAGGAGGCAAATCCCACAAAGGCTCTGCACCCCTTTCTGACCCTGAAGGCCAGATTAAATCACTGCCATAAAGGGATCCAATGCCATTGCAGCCAGTGAAATTGTGACTGCCTACACCCACAGTGAATTTTGCCCCTCGCTGGGTTCTTGGCTCTGCAAGAAGAGAGAGGAAATGGTAACATCGAAGGAGATGAATGACCTCATCCCCAAATCTTGCGAATCTGAGTGCAGGAGAGCAGTAGAGAACGGAAATTAAAAATGTCTGGTGCTAACGACGGAAAGCTCGTTAGTAGGCACACGTAGAAAAGGGGCTTTGCACCACCGCGGGGGTTTCCTGTATTATTATAATGTCTGGGTTATGTTGAAACTTGCCATTAAGCAGCCTACAGCAAAGGGTGCATTTTCTGTGCATTAAAGCCAGGGGCAGCAACAGGGTGCAGACGGAAAATGTGTTGAGTGACGCTGGAGCTCAGGTACTCTTGAGAACAGCCAAGATAGAATCCTGTGTCTTATGTTTTGTGTGAACGTGTGTGCCCGGTAAAAGTGCTGGACAGACTCCCCGGGGGTCTGAAATGCTTTAGCCACAGATAGGTAGAGAGCATAGGTGCAGCAATGCAAGTGTCCTTTACCCTGCTGCGCTGGAGAAGAAACTTCTTTAAGGCTCCACGGCCCATCCAGTCCTTCACCTCTCTGCTGTGACCACCAGTTCCTGCTGTTTCTAGTGTTGTGGATACCTCTCTTATGGGAACGAGTCTGACACCCCTCATCTCGTTTCACAAAAGCCACCGAAACCAGATGGTGACACCTTCTGATCGGCAATACTCACCTGGCCTGGATTTGAACCTGCAGTCTAATGCAAGGCTCCAGAGGCCAAATCCATCTTTGGTGTAACTTCACAGAAGCAGATGGAATTACACCAAGGATGGATTTGGCTCTGTGTTATGCCACAATTCTCCTTTGCTGATCAGCCCCACAAGGCCCTGATAAAAGAACAGGGCTCTCAACGGAAAACATGCTAGGAAGATAAATGCAACAGAAATGATCTGTATTTCATCCACAGGCCCACCAAGTTGGGGCCCCATTGTGCTAGGTGCGGTACAATCATAAAAGATGACGGTACCTGACTCAAAGAGCCATTTTTGCTGAAATTTTATATAAAAAAATGGATTTTCCAGGAGAGAGGGAAAAGCCCCACCAAAAATGTTCATAGAAAATGTTTGTATTTGTTGACCAGCTTTTTTTCAACTATTGAAGCATGTCAGTGAAATTAAAAAATAATAACAAAGTAAATTTAAAAAAAAAACAACAAACCCTCCATGATTTTTTCGTACCGTTTTTTCAACAGCTGCACTTATAGACTAATGCGATCGGTTTAAAATTGGAAACATTTTCCAGTGGACCAACCCAAATGCTAGCTCAAACAAATTGAACTCTCTTCAGACACATGCTGGCTGAAATCCACCTTCCCTCAAATTCCCCCATTCAGAACATTTTTCCCCCTTCCCAATAAGATGATGCATATTACAGTTTCCAAGGAGCTCAGATTTTGAAACCTGCGATATTTGCCCTACCCCCTCTACAAGCAAGGAGTGAGAAAATGTCTAAGGAATTAGAACTGTCAGATCCAATAACCTGAAATCTTATTTGTGGCAGTGAAGGAGGGAGACATGATGGGCGTTGCCATAATTAAGGGGAGTTGAAGTGGGGAAAAGAAATATCAGAACCTGAAATGTTATGCTGCTTCTTAACAGCCCTGCAGGTAGGAAAAGAAAAGGAAAAAACAAAACGAAACATGGAAACCAAACCCCAGCAATAGCCCTATTCACCTACAAGGCTTTTATCCACTCAGAGTGTTTGATTCTCCCCTCATCTCGGTGTTCAATTAATCAATAGAACAAATCTCCAGTGTCACACCTCTCATAGCACCCACGGGCTCCTCGGAGATTGATTAAAGCAAACATCAATTTTCAGGGCTGCACGCCTCTGAAAACACGGCACTTTTCCAGACTGAATTGCTACTGTGCACTCAGTGTGAATAAAGGCGAGGGAACAATATGGGAGATTTGTTACCTTGCGGAGCAACTGCTCAATCTAACGCTTTCTCTAGTGCTGTTTTAAAAGGGGAAACAAAAAAAGCAAGACCAGGGTAACCCAACACACACAGAGACACACAGACACACACCAGGCAAAGGGGGAAACGATCTGGTCTGCAGGGTGGGAGAGAACAGATTTGTTTGAGCTTATTTCAAGGGAATTACTGTAACTGATCATGTGACACTGACACAAGAACCCATGTCCAATTCACAGAACTAGAGATGGGGTTTAAACTCGGGATGTCAAAACTTCCGTTGACTTAATTCCTCCAGCCCCTGCAAGTGGCAGTAGCTATGTCAGCGGGAGAAGCTGTCTACTCTGGCACTTAGGTCGGTGTAACTTATGTCCCGTGGAGGGTGGCTTATTCACACCCCTAAGTGACATAACTTATACTGGTTATAACTTATACTGATGTAAGCTATAGTGTGTACATAGCTCTCATGTCTTAAAAACTCAAGAGCAGTGTTTGGATTTGAATCCTTGCATCAGAAGCTGTCCCTCCTTGCTTTTGATTCTGGGACGCATGCAAATATCAGAAAGGGCTGTGTCGCCCAGTACAGAATTGCCAGCCATGCCATATGCAAACAGCACTTCCACCACTCCAGGGATGAGAACCTGTATAGAAAACCACTGTCATCAGTAGCAGCAAGTAGGTCCGAGCATCCCCAGCCGAGATCAGGGCCCCTTTGTGCTAGGCCTGGGTCCAAAACACATAGCAAGAAATAATCTCTGCCCCCCCCCAAGCCTGCAATCTAAATAGACAAGTCAGACAAAGTGTGGAAGACAGGAAGTGTTTCTTGACCCAGTTGTGCAGATGGGGAACTGAGGCACAGATAATTTAAGTAACTTGCCCACAGTCACACAGGAAGTCTGTGGCAGAACCAGGAACTGGTTTTTCTAATACTCAGGCCTGGTTCCCTAGCCACAAGACCACCTCTTCCTTTTCATGCCAGCTGCTCTTAGCCCTCAGTCACATTTGTAGGAACTGGTCTGTCCAGCTTTAGTTCTTTGCAGCTAGAGAGGCTGCGTCAACAGCAACAGATGGTTGAAGCGCACGGTAGTGAAAGCTGCAAGCACCATGGAATACAGCTCTCTCATAGCTCATCTGCTTTTAAAAAAAAGGACAGTTGGTTGGGTTTTCAGGGAGCCCCTCCATGAACACACAGGCTGCTGTGTGATTTTTATCTCCATTTTTGTACATCAGGACCTGGAGTTGTGCCTAGGAATAGGGTGGGGGAAGCGACAAAGATTTACAGAGCTGAGCTGGAAGGGAAAGCCATGCAGAGAGGTGTTAAACCGAGGACAGCCTTCTTCTGTGGTCAGTCTGAATCAGCCCCATACTGCCTCTCTCTTTGGAGCCTTGACAACAAACCTTTTACACAGCCTGGACAAAATGCTCAGAAAGTTAAAAATGGCTTTTTAGCCCTGTAGAGCCCTCAAGAGACACCAGGCCAAATATTGTTTCTGATGTAACTCCACTTCAGTCAATCGAGTTGCACCAGGGATGACGTGGTATCTCCGTCCTCCCATGTACTGTCAAGGGGCTCGCCAGGAAAAGCATTAGCAGCGCAAGGTTTGTGTTAATTCTCAGGCTGCTGCACTGAAAATTTGTACATTCCATCTGAGCGTTGAGTCTAACCCAAGGGTGAGGTTCAATAGATAGGGAAGCTAGTGATGGTGTCAAAATGTAACGATCATCCCTGATTTACACAAAGACAAGGAGAACTTTTATAGGACTTAAAGGAAGCCTGTCTTTAAAGGACACAAAAACACATGGCTCTAATACATATACTTAACAGACATACAATCAAAGCTGGAATAACCTAATTTCCTTCTCTGACAGCTTTGCTGTCCTGGTGGATGGGGAACAGGTTGGACATACCTGTCAGGGATGGTCTAGGTTTCAATGCCGGGGGCTGGATTTGAAGGCCTCTCAAGGTCCCTTCCAGCCCCATATTTCTATGATTCTGATCTAGTTTAATTTTTAAAACCGCAAATGACTGTAGAAAATGTTTCAGTTTCTTTTCTTATCAGATGTTCTCTGAAGTTGTACCTCATCAAATTGCAAGGAACCTGCACTGACATAGAAGCCAGATGTCAAAACTTTGATCAATATATCCGTGATTGTATTGATCCCACATGGCGGGGAGGGGGAAAGAGTGCTAGGAGGATGAGATAGGTTTAAAGATGGAATGTATAAAGGTGAGGAGGTTGCACTAAACCTTTCCTCAGCTATTTAAAGAGCAATGAAAATTCTGGAAACAGGCGACATTTTGGAAGAACAGAGAACACTGCAACAGTATTGCCAGCACGTGCGAGTCTTAAGCTATTTAGGGTTGCTTTTAAAGCCCCAGGTCCTGGAGTCATGTGATTATGTAAGACTCAGCTTTCATTCAAAACCAAAACGGAAGCTTCAAAGCCTTATGAGTGTTGAGAAAAGCTTGACAATCTGAATTCCTTAAAGCTCCTACACTGGAAGGTAAACATAAAGAACCCCAACCCTACTGGATATTTTCTCCTTTAAATCTCTTGATTTTTAGGCTAATCTTGCGATTGCTTGATTTTTAAATCATGGTTGGCAATACTGCTGGAAGCTGTGATAAGTTTTAGTGACAGATCCTCAGCTGGTGTAAGTAAAATCGAACTTTTAATCTTTTTCTTAACTGCCCGAAAATCTTGCCAGTTCATGCCAGTCAGTGGTTTGGAAAAAATCAGAAGGGAGCTTTAAAAAAGGGTTATGGAAGGTGATAAATTATAGTAATGTTTATTTCCATCAATCATGTCTGATTGGAATCCAGTTTAGTAAGGATAAATCTCTATGCATGATAAAGGAAGGGTTGTCTGGTCGTGGATAGGCTACAGGATGGTATGTCTGAAATGCAGCTAGACCCTCACTTAATTGAAGAACACACCAGCTGCAAATCAGCAACAAACTCTTTATTTCATCAGACAGACTTAAGATGACTTATGTCCCTCCCCCTACCTCCGGCCCTGCTCAGCCCAATCTTCCCAAATTTTGCCCAGGGGACCATGTCTGAGGACAAAAGGTGAGTTTAGTCTCCTTGGCCCATTTGTTCCTTTGTTTCTCTGAGACTCTGACCCATTGGTGACAGCTATGGTGGTGGTTTTCTCTGACGTGGACCACCTTACCTACTGGCGCTTGAACTGAGCTCATTTGATACATGGCCCACTGGGGGGCTATCAGACAGTAACACCTTTCACTTATTAACAGGCTGGGCGAGATCTGGACCACTCACCCAGAAGTCAAGTCTGTATAGCTCACTCCATCAGCCATCCTGTCCCACCAGAAGTGAGGCTGTTTGGCCAAGCTCCTACAGATGTCCGAATATGCATCCTTTTAAAGTTAACGTGGTTCAGTGAAAGACCCACCTAGTGGTTGATTCTGGAAACTACGAGGGTCAGTTGCCCATATGAATTGTATTTTGGGAGCTGAGGAGCAGCTTGGCTGACTGTTAAGCAGCAGGCAAAGGCTACCTCCTGTAGTTTGTCCACTGTGTATTCTTGTGTACAGATTCAGCTGCTTCTTTCCTCCCATTTGAAAGCTTCAGTGGTCCAGAAATCAGCTGCCATGGGATTTTTAAAACAGGTTTTGAACATGGATTAGGGTTGCCAATTTTGGTTGGGCGTATTTCTGGAGGTTTCATCACATGACATAATCTTTAAAGATTAATCTTTAATTGCTGGAGACTCCAGGACAATCCGGGAGGGTTGGCAACTCTAACATGGATTGGTGCAGTCCACATTGACAAAACCATATCTGAAACTAAATTAGCCAGAGGCATTTGAAAACACAGCTGGAATCCCAGTATGGACAGGGTGCTTAATACAACCTAGAACAAAACACAGGACTAGACATGCATCACAGGACTCTAATGATTGTCCTACGATATCCATCATGTCACCAAAACTCCTCTGATGTGTAGAAGCTGAGGAACTCACAGCTACTGGAGCCATATTTTTCTATGCATCATTCACTCTGTGACCCAGCGGGAGGAAGCCAAAAGTAATTACAGAAAGGAAAAGGCTTATTCCTGAATTAATATTTGTTATTTGTATTCCAAATACCTTACAATGTAAATAGACAAGACAGGGCAAAGGAAGGACTGTTATCCTCATTTCACAGATGGGGAAACTGAGGCACAGAGCAATTATGTGACTTGCTCAAAGGCCTGGTAGAGCCAAGAATTGAACCCTGCTCTGCTGAGTTTCAGTGCCATGTCCTAACCCGAAAAGCACCCGTCCCATCTGTATTAATGACTGAAAGGAAGCCATTGGGTGGTAGAAAAAGGGATGCTGGGAATAATACAGACAGCTGTTAAATAATAACAGAGATGGGCTTGAACCAAAACTTTACATCTGAGCAGCTTTGACCGCTCAGACAGATGAAAACTTTCAGGCCTCTAATAATAACAGTAATGCGTCGAGTTTAGCCTGGGGTTCAGGCTTATGAAGAAGCTGCAGTCATTCTAAATCGCACGTCGCCCCAGACAGCCTTTCCCTCGAAGCTGCTGGAGGAAGCAGCTGAGCTGGTCAACAGGTTTGTTCTCCCAGTAGCCTCCTGCATAATGGCCAGTGAAGCACCAGTCAACGTACGTACGTACGTACGTACGTGTGTGTGTGAGAGAGAGAGAGAGAGCGCCTTTGCTGGCCTAGAGCCAGGGCCCTACCAAATTCACAACCCATTTGGGTAAATTTCACGGTCATCACATTTTTAAAATCTGGAATTTCACAATTTCAGATATTTAAATCTTAATGTTGTAACCATGGGGGTCCCAACCCAAAAGAGGGTCATGGGGGGGGGGGAGGAGGTCACAAGGCTATTGTAGGGTGGTCAGAGTATTGCCACACTTATTTCTGCCCTGCCACCCCTCCCCAGCCACCCAGCTCTGAGGCAAGGCAGGAGTAAGGATGGCTATTCCACAGCCCCCCTACAATAGCCAGATTTCACAGGGGACACCAGACTTCAAGGTCCGTGACACGTTTTTCACAGCCGTGAATTTGGTAGGGCCCTATGTCTAGCCCTCGCTAGAAGACTCCTGTCTGCTGTTCATACAGCTAGGAGCACAGGCTTGCAAAGGGAATCTGCACAAGTTATCCTTTCGTCAGTGGGCAAACCACTGCTTGAATGCCCTCCAGCAGCAGTGCAGTTTGCAAATAATTAACGTTACCCGCAGAGTCCACGGTGATCCCTACAGCAACAAGGGGGGGGATTGTAGTAATTGAAACGACTGTAATGGCCGTCGCTGTACACTTTGCAGGCTAGTTAATTGATGTCATACGATTGGGGGAAATGGGGCCAAGTACGCTTCCTCTGCCCCCTTAATGGACATGGTGCTATAGCATTGGGGCACCTTTGGTATTTCATACAAATGGAGGGCTGATACGGCTCTCAAGAGGTCATCTAGTCTGGTGGTTCTCAACCAGGGGTCCAGGCGGGGCCTCCTGGGGGGCTGCGAGTAGGTTTCAGGGGATCTGCCAAGCAGGACCAGCATTAGACTTGCTGGGGCCCAGGGCAGAAAGCCGAAGCCTCACTGCATGGGTCTGAAGCCTGGGGCCCTGAGCCCTGCCACAGGGGCTGAAGCCGAAGCCTGAGAAATGTAGCTTCACGGGGGCCCCAGTGGTGTTGGGCGCCAGGCAATTGCACTGCTTGCTTCCCCCTAACACTGGCTTTTATGTGCAGAAAGGCAGTTATTGTGGCCCAGGTGGGCCGTGGAGTTTTTATAGCATGTTGGTGGGGGGTGCAGCTCAGAAAGAAAAAGATTGAGAACCCCTGATCTAGGCCAGTTCCCTGCACTGAGGCAGGATTAAGTATACCTAAACTGTCCCTGCCAGGTGTTGGTCTAATCTGTTCTCAAAAACCTCCCGTGATGGGGATTCCACAACCTCCTTAGACAACCTGGTCCAGGGCTTAACTATTCAAGAAAGTTTTTCCTAATATTTACCCTAAATCTCCATGTTACACACTAAACCAGTTATTTCTTGTGCTTGGGGGAGCGTGGAGAACAACTGATCACCATCCTCGTCATAACAACCTTTTACCCATTTGAAAACTGCTATCACGTCTCCTCTCAGCTGTCTCTGACTAAAACTTGCCCAGTCCTTTCAGTCTTTCCTCAGAGGTCATGTTTTCATTTTGTTGCTCTCCACAGGTCGCTCTCCAATTTGTCCACCTCTTTCCTGAAGCGTGGTGCCCAAAACTGGACGCAGGACTTCGGCTGAGGCCCCACCAGTGCCGAGTAGAGCAGAAATTCCTGTGCCTTCCTTCTGACACTCATGGATTGAAACAGTTCATATTACATCCGAGATTCACACAAACACAAGGCCTCCATGTCATTGGCGGTGTCCACTTTAAATGAGCGCACAGAGGTTTGCATGTACAAAACTCAAGTGAGCTTGTGTAAAAACTCACCTTGCTTCCGTCCTTTTAGTGGTGTCTGGGGGCCTATTATAGAAATGAAAACAAACTACTGTTGTCAAGAGCTGGCGTAGATCAAACCTTCCCCTGCATCTGCTTTCCTCAGCCAGTGACAAGATAAGTATCCTCCAAATCTGCAAAAGGCTACAGAAGGGCCAATTCTTCTCTCAGTTATTACACAGTAATGTCAACTGACATGCTATATATAAGTCCCCAAATCTGCCCAGCTGAGGCTCTGGAGGATCAAGTGGGAGCAAATTCCAGAGTCAAGGACCCTTCTCTAAACACACCCTGCTGCCCCCAGGCCCTGTGGGTGTGTGGGGGGAACAGACAGCAAAAGCATTATGGCAGATCTAGGGGGAGTCAGCCTCTGAGTGAGACCCTCAGGGTTAGGTGAGAACGAGCTCCTTGAAGTGCCCCCTTGAGGCAGAGCAGGAACCAGGGGAGGACACGAGCCCAGCTATTATGTGTTTGTAATGCCAACAAATCCCGGTCGTCAGTGGACGGGATCGAACCTGGCACCTCGGGAGCTTAGTGTGTGAGCCTCTAGTGCATGAGCTAAAAGCCAACCGCCTGTTAGCTAAGGCAGTTGGGCAGACTCATTTTCTCTCTCTCTCTAAGTGGTCTCGGTGACACTAGATGGGACAGACACCACCCCAGAAGGTGTGGGGTTACATGTTCACATCGATCTCCTTTGCTTAAAAGACACGTGCACAGTGGGCCGTTCGGGCCTAACTCCCTGGTGTGCATGCCGGTGGATGTTTGTTCACATATTTGCACATGCAGGTAGAGAGGCTGGGGGTGAGATGGGGTGAAAATTTGGAAGCCACAGTCACCTGGCAGAATCAGGCCTGCAGCATGGGCAGGCTGAAGTCAGCAATTGTGTTCCCAGCATATACATAAAAATCAGAAATAAAAAATTAAACCATAGCAACAAAAGGCGCTCGCATGGCAACAGCAGCACCTGCTGCAAAACAAACAGTAACAAAGAGGCTCTGGGGGGAAAAAAGTCTTGGTCAGTTACTTAAGGTTTTTTAAGGTAACGTGGAGTTTTGTGCCGCAGATCTACAGGAGCCTGGAATGAACACATTGACTCAGTGATAATGCAAAGAACCATCCACTTTGTACTGGCCCAGCTACAGAGCCCTAAGTGAAACTCTTGTCCTAGCATGCTCCAGGTCTTGTGTAAAGCCTGGACTGGAACCTCCTTGGACATGGTGTGTGCCTTGATGGTCTCACGTTCTTGCCAAGGACACTCTGTGACGTTCTTCCCGAACGTCACAGAGTGTGAGAAGACAGGAACAATGAGGCAAATGTCGAAATCAGCGGGAGTTTTGCCGGATTAAAAGAAATGGCGAGTACAACTTGCTGGCTCCAGGACTGTGGTACAGGGACAAACTGCCCCCCTTAACTCAGCAGGAGGCCCCGTGCAAAGTAGAGTTCAGCGGGACCTGAGGGTGCCAGCGAAGGTCTCTGCCCTGGGTAGGGTGACCAGCTAGCATGTGTGAAAAATCGGGACAGAGGGTGGGGGGTAATAGGAGCCCATATTAAAAAAAGGCCCCCAAAATCGGTACTGTCCCTATAAAATTGGGATGTCTGGTCACCCTAGCCTTGGGTGGTGATAGTTTACAGTGGATGGATGCAATACACAAAATAAAAGGGTGGCAGAGAGATCTGCAGCCAGTGATGGGAAGCCAGATGCAGGGAGTGGCTTTGAAGGAGGAGGGAGAGGAAATTTGGAGCCCTGGAGGGAGGAAGATGAGCCAAGCACAGCAGGCAGCGTGAAGGGAGGTACAAAGTCAAGAGTGGGAGTGGTGAGGGGAGAAACCTAATGGCTGATTATCTGGAGCGGGTGCAGGAGGAAGAGAGATGCGAGGGAGGAAGGGGTGGAGCTGTTTGGTGCTGGAGGCCCTGATGCAGCATGCAGGCATTTCAGCTGGGATTTAAGCACAGGCCTAATTGCTTCATTATTAGGGATGTGCCTAAAATTAAGCCTGTGCTTAAAGGCGAGAACGAGGAACTGATATCTGGATGTAGGCAGAGGAAGTGAGTGGCAGGAGTCAGTCAGGTGAGTGATGTGATCGGAGCAGAGGGGAGAGCCAATGTTGGTCAGGGGTATTAGCATCTACACAGCAGTACTTAGCTAAACAATCCCTGTCTGCTCTGGTCAGAGAAACCAGGCTTCAACAGCACCTCTCCCAGAATCCCAGCAGAAGGGGTGAGCCTTCTGGTTTGTGTCTTCAAGGGCCCATGTGCCAGGGGATAACACCTACGCACCCGGACACTATGCATGGAACTCTAACACATTTCTCTTTCCTGAATGGATAAAGCACAGGGTGCAAATCATACAGAAACAAACATCCTGAATGCAATGCCCCTCGCTCTAGCTCAGCCCTCCCTGGGGAGCCCTGGACCATCTCAGTGTAAGTGGGCATAGTCCCCCACCTCATCAGGCTCCCTCATCTTGAGGTGGTGAAAATGGCTGAAGTCCTCAAAACAGATTAACTCCTGCCCTTTCCAGTCCTTCTGTCAGATGATCCCTGGATCAGCCTTTTCAGGTGATCCCAGACCTCTACCGGATGACTTCACTGCCAGGTATTCCCCCCCCCAACCAGTTTTCCTGGCTGGGAGCCAGTCTGTTGTCTAGGATGTTTGTAACTGAGTAGAGAGGACCACCTGGAAGACCACCTGCATCTGATGAAGTGAGCTGTAGCTCACGAAAGCTTATGCCCAAATAAATTGGTTCGTCTCTAAGGTGCCACAAGTACTCCTTTTCTTTTTGCGAATACAGACTAACACGGCTGTTACTCTGACACCTGGAGTTAATGACTCTCTGTTTGTCACTGCTGTATGACTAGGCCTTGGAATTTCAGTCCAACATGGAGGTAAAACGCACAACAGAGAGGTCAACTTGCCCCCACATTCAGAATGGAATTTGCAGTTTGGTAAAGACACAGAGTTCGTAAGTGGTACAGACAGATGCCCAAATTGCTAGCAGTGGCTGCATTTCAGCACAGCTGCAGCTAACATGTAACTGGTTTCCATGTATAGGCCCGAATGACTCAGCCCTTCTGCAGTACCTCCATTCTCTCGGAGCAAGGTAACCTTGAAACTACTTCATCCTCGTAACAATTAGGGAAATGGAATGAGAGCACCGAGGGATCGATGCTCACTCATCTAGGCTGCAACATCAGTGAAAAGAAATAATAATGAATTCCTTTGTTATCCTGTTTTCAATTACATCCCAAGGTTTATTGTCTTTCGAGAACCAATAATGCAGGCAAGGCCCACCCCCTGAGTAGCTGGGTATTGTGTAGATTTAATGAACAGATTGGACCATGGAATGCAGCCCCTCTGGAATTTAAAACAACAAAATAGTACGGACAGCTCAGAACACTCCTGATTCCTGAATCTGTTCTGATCTTGGCCCCCCCCCCCCCCAAGCTCCCGTGAGTCTGTGCGCGTGCGCACACGCCCAAATACCATTCTTATTCTTCATGGATAGATCAGGGACCAGCCTCTTGGTAGGTGTACATCAGCATAGCACCGGCAGGCATGCATCAGCGTTCCCGTCGTCCCCCCCGTCAGTACCTGGCCTGTGGCGGGAAAGCGAATGATCCAACCAGCGGATCAAGTTCGGCGACGAATCCTGGTCATGTGCTACCTGAGGCATGTTGCCCATGTGCTAAGCAGCATCAGCATAGCACCATTGAAGCCAGCTGAGGATCTGGCCCAAGATCTGCTCTATAATCCACAGCCAACGAGCCTAGAAAGTGTTGTAACACACAGCTCAGAGTGCAAAGCTGCAATCCCTGTCCTTGTAGCTGAGATTCACTGCACTGACCGCCGTGTGTTACTGTTGGAGCGGTCTGAAATATTCAGCTCAAACCACAAAGATGCTTGGACGTGGTTTTAACTTGATCTGTGTTTGAGACCTCATGGAACATAAACTGAGCTTGGCCTCATAGCTGGGAAGCCAATGAGCATCGTAATCTTCAAGCGGCCCCTTCCATTGTAATTATCACTCCTACTTACAGCACCCAGTATCCCCCCTACAGGTTTCAAGCTGGTCCCTGAAGACCTCCCAGGTAAGAATTCTGGTAGTGATGATGGTGGTCCTCAGGGCTTGCTGGAGGATTTTGGGGGGATCTGGCTGTGGTTGGTCACTCTTGATTTGTTTGAGTTTGTCTCCATTGGCTCTCTAGGGGTTGGCGGCTTTCCAAGCCTCTCTGAACCAAGCTGCAGCACATAGCTTGCGAAACTCATGCTCAGCCCAACCAGAGGGTTGCGACTCCCAGCCAAGCGACCCTAGAATTGGGAATGCAACTGCGAGATCAGCAGTACCAAATGAGAGACAATCAGCCCTATGAGGAGTCACGGTGAAACCCAATCAGCCCTATGAGGAGGGGCCAGCCCCATGCAATGCAATTACATTCAAAGTAAACCCTCAAAGTAGTGCTTAAGTGAGACTTGATTGGTGCATGGGCCAGTTCATCTGCAAAGTGGTGAACTTTGCCATAATGAAAAAGGCTGTTTTACCCTCCCAGTGAAAGGTATGCCATTCCAGTTGAGCAGGGATCACACCTGCTGAAGCATCTCTGTTCCTCCACTCCACTGACCGTCACTTGTTTCCATCAACCGTTATTGATAAAATTACTTAACAGTCACCTAATAAATAAACACACGTTCATAATTAATTATAACAATAGATTCTTAAGCACTAATGAACAATCATTCTCTCCAGCAGCGTTATGACCAGAAGGATAATACTTTGCACTTGTATTTGCACCAGATGGGCATGTTTTTAGGAGAGTTATCAAACTAAAAAAAAAAAGCAGAACTGCTCGAAAGAAGCGAGAGCACACAGCACGGTACTAAAGGAGCACAAAGTAATGACCGCCTGCTCCGCAAGTCATGTTATTAGCCACATGAATGGGAAAGAAACAACAAACTGAGCATCAAACAAGTGTTCAAAAGGCTTAGTTTGCACCCAGGTAATGATCGGCTGCAGCTGTGTGGGAAGAGGGCTGCAGAAGCAAGCCCTAATGCTTGTTAATTTCAAGTGGCATCCACTATGTGAGTCAGGCAGCAGGAGTGAAGGGATGGAGTGGGAAGGCCTAAGCAGACAGCACTGTATGGCAATGAAAGTGTTGCTGCTTCTGTTGCATGCTAAAAGGAGTCACATACAATTCTGGCCTGGCAGGCCAGCCAGAAAGCGCTGGAACAATATTAGGTGGGTTTGGGATTTGGAAAGAGCTGTATAGAGAATACAGATGGGATTGCATAAAATTGAGTTGCAGACAATTTGGCTTTATTGAAACCCACGTTAAATGAATGCTTTTTAAAGGATTATATTTTCCATGCTCCCAGAGCCAAACCAAATACCGTGAGACATATTTAAATGCTTGCCTGCTAAAATAACAATTTTCCTGCAAATCAAAAGGTAACGCACGATAAAAGACGGCCCCGATAAAAGAACAGTTTAGCCTGTGTGCCAAATGGAAACATACTAATAAAGAGCCAAGGCCTTTTAAAGACTTGTTGGGTTTTTTTAAAGTAATAAAAAGAATAATATTTTTGTGCAGTAGGGTCTGTCTGTCTGGTCTCACATAAAGGTCTATCTGTGTATCTATCTAATCCCAGTGAGGCTAAAAAAGAATGATTATGCCCTCTGTGGTCACTGAGCTAGCAACTAAAGTCATACTTCACCATAGTCCCTTGTGTGCCATTTGTCCCTATCACAGAAACACAATATACACTTCAGTGCTGCACCGCTTAATTGGCTCAAGAAGCAGTCTTGTCTGAATTACCAACAGCCAGTTGAAATACTAATGCTCATCTAGAGAAAAGTGGGAAAAAGCGCTTTGAGTAACTGTGCAATCTTTATTCTGTCCCTGGCAGTAAAACAACAAAAAAACTTCTGCACTTCTCCCTCTTTATTATACAGAGGAAACTTTGGTCATTTCATTTAGTGGGAACAAAGCCACTTGGTCCATGACAAAAAAATTTGTTCAGAGGGTCCCTGGTCTGGTACGGGTTAGTTGGAAGAAAGGATACTGGGCTATATGGACCATTGGTCTGATTCAGTATGGCCATTCTTACATTCTTCTGTCAAAGAAAGTATTTAAGAAATACCTTCCAAGAAGGAAGAATCCAGGAGACTATAATACAAAACCAAAAGAACCCAGAATAATACTTTCTAAGAGGCAAACTTTAACAGAGACCTTGACATTTTTACCCATGGAACCCCACAAGTGGGCACAAAGAGCATGTGAGTGTGAAGACCATTGCTCATGCATTTAGTATACTAGCTATCTAGTTATTGCATTTTGGGTGCACAAATGATTATGTGTGCAAAACTGCATGCCCAAATTTACAAAAGGCCAGGTACAAAACTGGTTGGAAAAATCAGTCCATAAATGTTCTTCTGTTTAAGATAAAAGCTTGTGTGTGTGTGGTTTTTATTTTTAACCTCCTTGATGCTGAATATGTAGGACTTTACCCATTGTGAAAAAAATCCCCCAGCAGAATTATTTGCTGCCCACGTTTTATTAAAAGGAATTAGGACTTGGATATGTTAACTGCATTGCTAGTGGCAACAGGTCTTCAAGCCATAAAATAAGAACTAAACATACTTGGACATGACAAATGAGATAGGAGGCTATTTTACCTGGCCAGCAGCGTTGCCTTGTGCAATAACAGACGTGCTGCTGTTTCTAAAGCTCTCCTCTGCTGCTTTGTTCCTACCCTGCCTGGCCCTCCTTACTCCTGCTAATAGTTCTGTCTGCTGGGAGGAGTCTCATTCGGGTTGAGATTCCACTTTCACATACACCAGTGGTTTGAGAGCAGCCTCAGCTCCATTTCGTGAGAAGACTCACATGAGTAAAGGCGGCAGGACTGATCTCTAAAGCATGTGGGCAAGGTTCTCAGCGAGCATTTGCTAGGTTTACCCTAGCTGAGAACCTGGCTGGGTATTTGTTGAATCTTAAAAGTGACTAATGCAAGAAAGCAATAGCGCTGGAGACACATAGCAGGAAGAAGTCATGCAGTCCCTCCTCAACACCTATGCAGCTCTGCCAGTGCCAGCAGGTTTCCCGAGGAATGCTGTGACCCTTCCAACCTGACAAGACTTATTTTGATTATTTTTTGCATGAAGATCAGGGCTCCATTGTGTTAAGTGCTGTACATACACACAGTAAAAGACAAGTCCTTGCCCTGAAGAGTTTACAATCTAAAGCACTATTCTTTTTATTTACATGATGATAAAATCTAGAGGCCCTCTCAAGGCCGCATTGTGCAAGGTGCAAGCAAAAAGATGACAAGGTGGGTGAGGTAATATCTTTCATTGAACCAGCTTCTGTTGGTGGAAGACAAACTTTTGAGCTCCACAGAGCTCTTTTTCAGGTCAAAAAGACATTCCTTCTGCCAGAGAGTTCATAGTCTAGAGTTATAACAAGACACAGCGGATGGAAGAAACAGACATAAGGCTTGGGAATGGGTGGGAAGGACAAGGTAACAGTATGAATGCATTCTGTATAATAATCAGTAGTGTCCCCCCTGCCCACCAGCCAAGCAATTGTCCTGAACATCAACATTCCATCTATTTCAACCCTGGACTATAGCCAAGCAAAGACTGGCCAGTGATGGCTGTGCTGGGGCTCTGTGGTAGGGGTTGAGATTTTTAATTTATTTATTGTTTCAGTTTTACCCTCCTGCCACAAATATAGGCCACCAAATTTTATTTTGATTGTGATCTGAAACATAATATAACGTAACACCTTATTAAAACAGAAATAATTTAAAAATTATATATAATTTTATGCAGTTTGCTTACTTTTTGCACTTCACTTAACTAAGTCACTAGACTGGTCAGTTTCACTTTTTGTTTAAAATCCATTTCACTTCCTGTTTCAAATGCACTAGTGCAATACTTTTGTGCTGGTGTCCAAAACTGGGAATGGTTCAGTTAAAAAAGACCCTGTTTTTATTGATTTTAATACAACCACAATGGCTTTTTTATTCATGTTCTATACTTTTTTCAAACCCCTCCAAACACAAATTCTCCCTCTCTCCTTTATTTAAAAAAAAAAAAAAAAGAAAAAGAAAAAGACTGAATTTAGGGCCTAAATTACTTGGCATTGTCCCTTTAAAAAGGTTCAATATTACTTCATGGCTGGAATGACAGAAATAAACCTGCTAATAAAGTGGAAAACCAATAACTTTTAGCCTTTTTGTCCTTTCAGAAGAGTTACACTGTGGAGCCTATACAGTAATTATACTGCAGTTAGCTAAAAGTTAAATTAAAAATTAGTCACTCCTGCCCCTCCCCTCTAGAAAAGAAGTTGGCAATAAATTAAAAACAGTTTTATTTACCTTGAACTATTCAGCCAAGAATGCACATTATTTAGGGACTGGAATAAAAAGCCATTCACTCTAGTTCAATTGGCCATTTAGTTCAATTTGTGTGTGTTACTGTAGGTAATTACTATGGTAATAATGTACTGTAATCTGTGTTGATTTGGAACTTATCCTGTTTCTGTATTAATAATAAGTGCTATATATGTACTAATTACCAGTTTGTTACCATGGTTATTAGTGTAGATGCCATGTTAACGATACCCTGGGAACATAAAGCAATCGCATTTTTTGAATTAAATCTTTGTGGTCTCTTTAGTGCTAAAAGCCCAATTCACATAAAATAATGATGAAGAAAATGAGATCATTGACTCGGACTTGCCAGCAAGCTGATTAGCTGAACTGCATAAATATACCCATCCTGAAAAATTAAAACCTCCAAAACATTTTCCATGGTTGCTAAGTAACTTCCCAAAGATTACATCACTTACAGGAATATGTGGTGTCAAATATGTCCTGCACACATATTTATAGGCCATATAGTACGTGGAATGTATATTCTATATAAAACTCGGTCATTTCCTCTGGTGCCATAGGTGTAATCTGCTGGATCATGGCCCGAGATGTATAAACAAGAATCCCTTAACTTTCCTGTCACAAATAATCTACCCACTTGAAGGAGTCAATGGAAGACAATTCCTAGACTTTAAAGGCCAGATGGGGCCAGCATTATCTCTTCAGTGCAACACAGGCCAAAGGATTTCACTCAGTAATTCCTCCAGTGGAGGAGATTATTGTCCCCTAACAGGTAAATGAACACACGTTGTTCAAATTAAATTTATCATCACTTCTTTTTTTAAGTGATCTGGTGGAAATAAATAATACTGTGATGGATTGGCTCGTGTGCTGCTGCTCTCTACTGGATGGAATCAGAATTGCTCAACTGTGTGTTACAGGTCCCATTCTGCTAACAGAGATTCTCCACTAGTTCATGTGGTAATATCCTGCATATATGGAACACAAGGATGTGAGTTGTAGCCCTGCATAAGCTCATAGACGTTTAGGTCAGGAGGGACCATCGTGATTATCTAGTCTAACCTCCTGCACGTTGCAGGCCACAGAACCTCACCGACCCCTACTGGCCGTGATGTGCAGCATAGTTGGACATGGATTTGTCATTACTTTATTAAGCCCATAAAATCTCCCCTTTAGGGAGGTGAAGCAACTACCTCAAAGGTGTCAGCATCATTGCCAGGATGAGACTTGAGGAGTTCCTGGTTCTCAGCCCTGCCCTCCTGACCACTAGATCACATCTTTTTCAAATATTGCTGTAGAAGGATATACTTCCACTGTCCTAGTATGCATCCAGATACAGGGCCACATTTCACTCACTGACACCTGATCATGTCAGGATGGTTGCACATGGCTACCTGGGAATAGAATATGCTCGGAGCTTTCTCTTTAAGGTTTAAAGAAAAGGAGTACTTGTGGCACCTTAGAGACTAGTAATCCAGTTTATTCTAAAAACAACCTGTTATTCTCACACAGCAGCTATGTCATTGTCCTAACTGGATCTACATTACAATTAAAAATACTTCCTTGGCAACAAAAACATTCCCTTTTCAATGATCACATGTTAAACAATGCATTCTTCCCACCCCCGTATTAATGACAAACCCTCCACTAGCCACCCCGGTGTCAGGGGAATGGTAGGGTGAGAAATCAAAGTCAGTGTAGCTTTGTTTCTCTCCAGCACTAATGAATAATGCAGATAAATTTAAAGGGCCCAATCCCATTGTAAGATCTGATCCGATGGTCATTACTCAAGACCTTGGAGTCAATAGAGACTTTTGCCAGCCTAGAGACTTCAGAATTTGTCCTTTGGTGCTGTAGTTCCACCTAACAGAGCTCATAGCACAATCCTGGGGCTAGTAAAAGCCCCCATGAATGACACAGCCTCTTCCAAAGGGTGGAACTTCTTCCATTTCCCAACACATAAGGCCACAGAGCTATTTGCAGCCACTGTAATTAGCCAGTGAGCCAGGGAAATAGCCAGACACCAAGTGGGAAAGAGGGGCTTTCCTTGCTAGCCAGAGAGGTTTATTCAAAGAGATTAAGAAAAACAGCTGGAAAGAGAAGACTCCAGCAAGTTTTGCTGTCAAGCAAACTGGTGCCCTGAAGGAATTGGATGGACCAGTCTTGAGAAACAACAGCCATTGCAATGTTGCAGAGTGGGTAAAATTTTTCGTTCAAAGCTCTTTTTCCTGAAAAATTCAGATGCAGGTTGACCAAAATGTTTTGTGAATTCATGTTGATTTTGCTGAATTATTTTGGTTGACTCCTGCTTTCTCCCCCCCCCCAAACAATTGTGAAAAAAATGAAACATTTTGTTTACTTCAATTTCATTAAAAGTTTCAAAATGCTGAAAAAAAACCCCAAATATTTGTTTTGGGTCAAATGAAACATTTTGTTCCATCCAAAACTAATTATTTTTTCAACTTCTTGTTTCAACAAAAATTTCAAAAAGCTTTCACATCATAATGACTCACAACTATGAAGTGAGCTGTAGCTCATGAAAGCTCATGCTCAAATAAATTGGTTAGTCTCTAAGGTGCCACAAGTACTCCTTTTCTTTTTGCGAATACAGACTAACACGGCTGTTACTCTGAAACTAGTAGTTGTATTAATTATTATTGTTCTTCTGAATAGCCACCAAACCAAAAAAAATTTTTAAAAATCAGTTATTTGCACAGCTGTAGTTGCCAAGACTTGTGAGACTCACTATGATAACCTGCTAAGTACCCACTAGCCAGCAGGTGAAAGATACCTGATGGCAACTTTGTATCCAACACAGCATTTCTGAAAGACCAAAGCAGAGACGATATATAACTAGGGAGAGTTCTCTGCTTCCCTGATGGGGCTCTGGAGATTCCCCCACTCTCCTCCCAGTTTTAAAAGTCATTCTCCTCACCTTCAAGGGGTCTTCCAGACAACTAAATACTTCCAGCCAAGGAGGGCTGGCTGGGAGTACGTCCTTGGGAGTGTTGTATCATTCTCTCTTCCATCAGCCAGAGGAGTGACACTGGATCAAGATGAGGTATTCTTTTCTCTGCCTTCCCAAGGTGGCACTCTGCACTGACTCCCCTCCAGCTACGACAGCCCCAGGGAGCAAAAAACCTGGACCAGGAATCCAACCAAATCCCTCATGAAGCAACAAGGCCGAGACTAGGAATCAAACCATGTGGCAATGCAGAGCTCATACACTGGAATACAAGACTTGCCATTCCAGAGCAGATGAGTGGGCCTTCAGGCCTAGGTTCCTACCTGTTCCCTGTACCTTGATGCTTCAGAGGCAGGTGAAAACCTCCTCATAATGAACCCGACTAATTATGCAATAAGAGAAAAATACCCTTCCAACTCCCTGCACCCATCAGCTGAGGCACAAGGCTCAATTCACCCCCAATTAATTCACCTGTTCATAGAATGATTGTGGCCTTTGAGCAAGCTCAGTTTCTTTCATGATTTTCCCCACCTGCTGTTACACCAGGGCATCTCAGTTCCCAGGAGCAGGACATTTAACCGGAAGGTTAGAACAATAGATTGGACACCACAGCATTTGAATGAAGAGCTACTTAGTGTCCTTTTATTATTTGGTCAATTATTTTTCCACTGAAGCCTGAGGTACACAAGACATAAATCAAAGCAGAACAGGAGCCTTTAGAGCTGCCCCTTAGAGCAGGTAAAGATAATAAAAGATTTTAATTAGTGAATCCAGACAAGAAAAGCAAAGCAAGGGTGAGGGTAAGCAGTGGGGCCGTAGCGTAGGGTAGAGAAAAGAAAACAAAGAAAGAGAAACATCACTTGTTTGGGATCTAGTCAGATGTTTCCAAAGCCACATTTTCCACATGACTCCCAGTAAAAGCTTTGGGTTTGATTATTAATCACAGACACACCTCCATCCATCAATCCCTCTGGTCAGGCTTCCCAATTTGTTTGATGTGCTATTTGATGCTCACTCATTTCACATCTTCCCCCTCGAGTGGAGCTGATCTGAGAACGAGTTGTTTAAAGAAAAGCACCCCCTCTCTCCCAAAAGCACACCAGGAAGGAAATATTCTTCTACGTTTGTTAGCTACCTGACCCTGAGCGCTTTGGAGAGATGCTGACACTTGGAGCAGCTTTCTAAATAGATGGGCTTTGCTTTTCAGCTCATACATCTGTTTAATGACCTCTCTGTGTGGGCACTTGACACGTGATTTATTGGGTATGAATTTTACCTTACACTTAGATGTTGCAATTGCTAATTCCAAAAGGTGAGTCTACTTCACCTCAAGGGAAGTTCGCCTAATGATGTTCCACCCAGTTCTCTCTCAGTCCTTTTCTTCCCTTTCTTTTAAACTTTTTGTCTTTCTTAAAATAAATGTGCTGCCAAAGCAGCTTTAGCAGGATTCGAAGCCGATTGTGTCTTGCAGAAAAAGCAGCATCCCAGCTGATTTCCTGCAAACGAACCCCGCCCCCAAACTTTAATTCTTTTACTGGCATCCGTAGCCTCTAATTCATAAATTCATCAGGACTTTCCCAGGATGTCAGTTTTGGCAAATGAGCACCGAGTTGCCTAATGCTAATGGAGCGGTGGGCTGCCTGACCTCAGGAAATAGAAAGGCCAAACATGAAAAAACAGAGCTGGGTTCAAGGCTGGGGCTGTGAACCCCAGATTCGAGGGTGAGGTCAGGCTAGGGTCAAAAAAGCATTGTGTGCGCGCAAAGTGAAATGCTGGTTTCCATTTAAAGCCTTTCATGCAGCTCAGAGAGACCCTTCTCCATTGTATGCTGGGAGCAGCCTGGCTGTTGGGAAATCTTCCTTGAAGACTCCTGACTGCAGGAATGGGAACAGATTGAAAACAGTCACACTTAAGTGTTACCAACCAAACCTCTTCCATACCTTGGAAAGAAAGCAAGGGAGATATGCCTGTCTCTTTTCACTGGCTAACACAGATGGATTTCCTTTGGCACATGCATCACGTTTAAATGCCAGGTGCTATTCATTAGAAATGATTTGTTGGAGTGAGTGTAGCTTGCCTGCCCATTAGGATACATTTACTTCACAGGTTAGTAATGATGGGTGCACTTAATAGTTTTTAAGTATCAGAGGGCATTTAAAGAGCCTTGGAAGGAAAGGATATCAATATTTACAGCTTCAATTTGTTGGTGGAGAAAAACAGTGTGTGTGTCTGGAAGGGGTAGCTGCATGAGATAGTGCAAACAGAGGGCTGGATTCTTTGTGCTAAGGGAGCTTGCTAGCCACCCAAGGGAAATGCTGGTCCTGGAGTGAGATTTTAGGGTGGTGGAAGAAGGGAACCTCTATCCAGTGCATGGTTAACAGTGGCTTCCATTGTGGATAGTAAATAATCATAGTACTTGGTTATCAGAGGAGCTCCACAACCACCACTCCGGCTGAAGTCAACAGGAACTGCGCAAATCAGGCCCGTGATGATTTGCATTTCTATTAGCCCTTCGTGCAAAGATCTTAAAGTGCTTCACAAACAGTAATTTATTAAGCTCTGTGACATTCAGCCCGTTTTTAAGACGGGTAAAACAGAGGCAGTTTGCCCAAGTTCACACATGGCAAGCCAGTCAGGCAAAGCCAGAGGCAGAACCCAGGTGTTCTGATTCCCAGTCCACTGTTCTAATTGGACACACTCCTTCCACTGTGATTAAAGAGCTATTTGATTCAGGTTCTGCCAGCATGATAGGCCAGGCTAGCATTAGCAGAGGGTCATTCACTGAGGAAAGACGATGGCTGCTACATACCAATTCTCTCCACCCTCCCCCACAACCGAGGCTTCACTAGGAGAGAAATCCTGTTAACAGTCTTCTGCCGATAGGTGGCCATTTACTTAAGTTCCAATTTTTCATTAAAATAGCACATATGGCCATCAAGCATCGCAAGGTCACAGGGCTGCATTGTCTCAGCTTAATATGGTGCCATTAAGGCTGGGCTCTAATGTCTCAGATACAGCAAGTTCAGCAGAGTAAGATCAAGCATTGGGCAAAACTGTAATTTCCTCCTGTCCTCTTGCTATGATCTTATCAACCTCTGAATGATTTTTATATAAGAATCTTCCTGGAAAACATTAAATATCACATAAGACTTTGCTTCCACGAGTTTGGGGTCCCTGTGTATTTATTTCCCTTTGTGCTATTGGCTTGCTCCGCGCTTTTGTTTTTATCCCTGCAAAGGTTGAAACAGTATTGGCTTAGTCGGCAGAAGCGGCCAGAGCGGAGAAATGATTGTGACTTTGCATTTTATCTTTGTAATTTGTTTTTAAAAGTTCGATCTTAATTCAGGCCCAGGCATTGTTGATTCAAGTTCTTGTCTCCGAGAAAGCACGGGGTGAACACCATTGAGTCACTCATTTTTGCCAACAGCAGCAGCCCGCCAGTGCGATTCTCCTTTGTCTTGACTGAGGTCCGTAACTGAAGAGAGGGGAACAGCAGCTTTGTGGTTAAGGCAGCCGACTGCGTTTCAAGACACCTGGGTTCAATTGCCAACCCTGGGCACCTCACCTAAGCCTCCTCTTTCCCTCATCTGTTACACCGGGTGATAATACTTCTTTCCTCCCAGCTGTTGTTTGTCTTGTCGATTTCATTAAATTGTAAGCTCTTGCATGCAAGAAACTTTCTTATTATGTGTTTGTCCTGCACCTAGCACAATGGGGTCCTGATCTCGGTGGGGCTTTTAGATGCTATTGGAATACAGATAACAACATAATTACAGAACAGGTGTAAAGGTGAATGCATGTAGATTGTAAACTCTTTGAAGCAAGGACTATATTTTAATCGCTTTAATGGACCATCCAAAGATATGCCACCTGCCGTCGATCGTTTAATATAAATTGATAGAAGCCAATTGTCAACCAATTTAAGTGTATCCACATGGGGAAGATAGGATAGTTTAAAAAAAAAAAAGAGATTACAGTGAAACCAGTGCATAGTTGTGTGTCCCGAGAGAGTGAGAAATCAGGTGCACTACCTTGATAAAAGTGACTGTGATGACAGTTTGTCCATGGTGGCGCAAAAGGGATCCTTGAGGGGCTACTGTAAGAATAAGAAGAGGAGTTAACATCTTTCACAACCCTCATCTACAGTCCTCCCCTCCCTAAGCATACACCAGTGTACTCTGCAACAGTTAGCTCATGTTACCCCTCTGGAGTTATTCCACTCGAGCCAGCCCAGCTCTGCCACACTGCACACCAAGACCGGAGTGACACCGAATGACTGGATTTGTAGAGTGATCGGATTTGCAGCTGATGAGTGGGGCTGTCTCTAGCTGTTGCCTGTCGCTGCATCCCCACTGCCTGGCTAGCTCGAGTGTGGGCTTCAAGCCGTTCCCTCGGAGGGTATGTCTACACTGCAGCTGGGAAAAAGCCTTCCAGCCTGGGGAGACTGACATGTGCAAGCAGGGCTCAAGCTAGTGCTCTAAAAATAGCCGTGCAGATGCGGCTGGTCCGGCAGCGACTCAGGTGAGCCACTTACACTCAGACCCAGGCGGCTGGGTGGACTTGAGAGTCTGAGCTGCAGACAAAGGAGCAACATCCCCATGGCTCTATTAGCGAGCTAACTGGAGTCCGGCTAGCCCTGGCCTGTCTACCCAGCTGGGAGACTCACTCCCAATGCAGTGTAGACGCACCCAGACAGGCCAGCTGGCTCGAGTTTAAAGCCACCTTAGCTCAAGCTAGAGATTTGTGTGTGTGGATGGGAGTCGGATTAGGGGCAGCACTTGAGTTATGCCCTAACTAATGCTGTCGTGAACACAACCCTAAAGCGTGCAAGGAGAGATTCTCTGGAAAATGAGAAATGCAAGTCGATATGCCAGTAAATCCAGGATGGAAGAAATGAACTGTCTGCTTGTGCATACACTCAATGCAATTTTGTGTATGCAAACATGGTCACTGAGCTTGGATTGTGCATATATGGAATGCACGGTCACATGTGGTTATGTCTCTGTATATTTTTGTTTGGTCGTGTGGACCGGAAACTCTGGTTAAGAGTCTGTGATGTGGCTCTAGCAATGGAAATAGAGTTGCCAGCAACAAACAAACAAACAAACAAACAAGGAAACTAAATTAAAAAGCAAAGCTCCTCGGCCATTATTTCCCATCTGAGTCAGAACGGCTTAAAAGATAATTAGTTAATTGAGCTAAGGAAGCCATCTCCCTATAGCTATGTGTCAGCTCCTATTAGCTGCTCTGTAACATTAACTGAGATTATACAGAGACTCCCTGGAGATATTGATCATTCATTTACCAGGCCCCTGCAAGAACCCTTCCCCTTCTCTCTTAGGAATGGTTTGCAGTGGAGAGCTACTCCATCATGCCACACAGCACTCCACAGACAGCCATCAGCTGCAATTGTTTTCTAGTGAAAATAGATGTTCTGTATTGATCTCTCTCCTCCAGTGGAGTCCGGGGGCCTTCTCCTTAGTTACTCTAATAAAACACAACTAATTAAATTTGTGTCTTGCATTTTCAATATTGCATTATCCTAATTGCTAATTACGGGGACCACCTGTAAGGGAATAAGCAGTATTTCCTGCAAAGGATCCCCTAATGGCCTAAATGTCATCTATTGTATGGAGGAAATCTTTCACCAAAGGCAAAGCCATGACTGAGGCCTGAAGGGGAATCCCTAAGGGGAGCCCATTAAAGGCTCTTTAACCCTTCAATTGCTGCGACTGCATTTGCAAAATCATGGGTTGTCTGGGAAGGCGTTAATGCAAAAAATGTCTGCCAATCTGGAGCAGTCAGAGATGGGCCCAGACACAAACCACACATACAAACGTGCCCTGTCTTTGCGGGTTAACTGATTTGGATCCAAACTTCATTGCTGGACTCTATGTTTAGAACCATTCTGACCAAAACACTGGATCTGGGCAATCCAAACGTTGGGAAAGTGGCTGGACTGGGAAGTCAGCTTTGCGTCTCATGCCCGTTTCTGGGTATGAAGTGATGGGACTGCTTCAGGCACGGCGTCCTTCCAGCAAGGCCGGACTGTCACATAGGGGGAGCAGAGTGAACTCCTGGTGCTCCTCCAGTGGTGGTATGGATCCCCACCCTGGGTTGTGCCCAGAGGAGCATGATTTAGCCCTGAAAGGAAAAAAATGTCATGGCGAAATTCATTAATCATTTGAAATAACGAATATATCTGAGATTTTTGCCAGCTGCTTGGGAGCCAGAAAAAGAGGAAACTGGAGGAATTAACTATACAGGGCAAATTATTCACTCATCTTCACTACATATCATGCTACAGCAAATCATACCCTGTGACATATTGTTATATCTATACCCTGTTATGATATACCCCAGCATGTCATACCCAAGTCGCCAGACCCAGACCTTACCAAACCAGAACTCTGCCATAAAACTTGTATTCTGTTTCAATCTGAGACACAACATCTATTGCCACATCTTTGGCAGCCAACCGCAGATCAAACAGAAACCTAGCTCCAAATTCCCCAGCCATCCCTGGTAATAAATACTTAGCTCTTATATAGCATTTTTCATCTATAGATCTCAAAGTATTTTTCATATGGGGAAACTGAGGCACAGAGCTGGGACATGGACTTGCCCAAGATCACCCAGCAGGAGAATGAGGAAGAGAACCCAAATCTCGCAAGTCCCACTCCAGTGCTCTTCCCACTAGGCCACACTGAACCCATTTCCAGTGAAACATTATGAGGATCCTAACCAAATGGACTTAGTCTTCTGTAGCAGGGCTCTTTGGATGAAATACCAAATTCATTTAATATGCTCCTAGTGGGTTGAGACCACTGGCAGAAAAAACCTCTCCAAGCTAATTGTTAACCTTCTCTTTCTCGGGGTTGGAATGTTAAATCCTAATTAATGTTTGCTAACACTCTTGTTTAATTTTTCCATGTGAATCGCTGCTCAAATTCCCGCCTCAGTTCTTCTGTTCTGGGCCTTTCAGTCACTGATTCATTTTTCATATGTTTTTTTTTTTATAGATTCATAGATAAGGCCAAAAGGAACCATTGTGATCATCTAGTCTGACCTCCTGTATAACACAGGCCAGAGACCTTCCCCACAATAATTCCTGGAGCAGATCTTTTAGAAAAGCATCCCATCTTGATTTAAAAATTGCTGGTGATGGAGAATCCACCACAACTCCTGGTAAATTGTTCCTGTGGTTAATTACTCTCACTGTTAAAAATGTACACCTGATTTCTAGTCTGAATTTGTCTAGCTTCAGCTTCCACTCTTTGGATCCTGTTAGACCTCTCTCTGCTAGACTGAAGAGCCCATTATTAAATATGAAGAAAGGTACTTCTAAAAATGGCCTAAAAGCTTGAATTGGGATTTGGTCTGAAAATAATTTTGAAAGATGCCCAAATTTCTCTTTGATGGAGAAAAAAATTCTAATGCTATGAACTCCTCTGATATAGTCTAAGGGATATAATGGGGTTTATTTGGCCTCTGAGTACAATAAAAATACTTAGCTCATACACAGTGCTTTTTGTCTGTAGGCCCCTTTAGGCTTTAAAGGAAGGTAAGTATCTTTAGCACCATTTTACAGACAGGAGAACTGAGGCACAGATGATGTCACACCGCAGGGTAATGATTAAGTCAGGAGTAGAACCCAGTTTCCAAATCCTGCCTCCAGTCCATACTGCCTCATCCTAGGATAGCTCCACCCATCATCAATGCAGCCACAATTTGGCTATGAAATTACAGTATTAATTGGAATGGAAAAGAACCCTGGACAAAACTGATGGCTGGAATTAGGAGTCCCCTTCGCTTCTATTCTGCTCACAGGTTAGACTGAGCACAGGTCAGCTTTGGTTTGTTTAGTCTCTTCCTTCTTCTAAGTGATCAGAATCTCAATAATGAAGGATAATATTGATGCCAAAGTTTTAAGCAGTAAACATATAAGCAGAATGAAAAGAAGCAGGATGCTTATGCCTCTCGACAGTGAAAACAGATCCTTTTTGTTTTCCTGTAGCAGATGTTAAGCTTCCAATAAGAAAAAAAAAAAAATCTAAGGGAGACGTTTAGCAAAGTATAGCTTTGCACTCCAGAGTTATCACTCCAATTTCAACGGGGACTATAAAGTTTTATGAGCTATTAAATTGTCCTAAACCTCCTTTAACACACCAGCGCTAATGGTGGAGATTAACCATTTAGAAAAAGCAAGTTACCTTCGCAGAGCTAGGACTGGTATTCAGTCAATAATAACTTTATAGAGTAGGGCCATTTGCTGCAGAGTATGAATTGTAATTACCTGTCATGCCCCACAGGTGACTCTATCGTTAGGTTGGATTCGGTCTCTCCTGCAAAGCGGGGAAGTCTTAGATCGAAAGGAAGGATGAGCTTGTGTTTAAGGCACTGGACAGGGATTCAGGAGATCAGGTTTAAATTCCTGGTCCTGCCAGACTCCCTGTGTGACTTTGCGCGATCGGTTCCCCTTCTGTCAAATGGGGACAACATTTCCTGAATAGAATACATACTTGCAAAAAGAAAAGGAGGACTTGTGGCACCTTAGAGACTAACCAATTTATTTGAGCATGAGCTTTCGTGAGCTACAGCTCACTTCATCGGATGCTGTAGCTCACGAAAGCTCATGCTCAAATAAATTGGTTAGTCTCTAAGGTGCCACAAGTACTCCTTTTCTTTTTGCAAAGACAGACTAACACGGCTGTTACTCTGAAACAATACATACTTGGTCTCTCTCGTCTATGGAGACTGTAAGCTCTTTGGGCCAGGGACTAACACTTACTATACGTGTGGGCAGCGCATAGAGCATGATGGGACCCTGGTCTTGGTTTGAGCCTCTCGGTGCTACTGTGATACAAATAAATAATAACTGGATTGCTCATGCACCAGAACAGATTAATAATAATTCAGATTTGCACTGATCTAGCTCCTTTCATTGAAGGATCTTCACACTTCACACACATTCATGAAGTCTCGCCACATTCTCTGTAGGTATTATTTTATTGATTTTACAGAGGAGTAAAGTGAGCCACAGAGTTCAATGACTCATTCAAGCTCATCCATTCAGTGGCTGAGCCAGGAAGAGAATCCAGGAGTCCTGGCTCCAAGTACCTTGTTCGATCCAAATCAGAGTCTGACGCCTGGGCAATACTCCTCATTGTTGTCCTTCCATTTGACAAGGCCAACACACATTTAAATCATGTAGATGAAAATGCATATTAAAAAAAAAATCTCCCTTGGAAAGATGTAGGAAGTTGTAACTTTAGTTTTATGACAGTCCAGTTCCAACAAAGAAGCCATCACAGCTACATGCTTAACCATCAACCTTATATAAGGAATAGTGGAAAAATGGACCTTTCTTGGATCTCATGGGGTCAGGGGCATGAGTCATAAGGAACTCATGTTGAACCTCTGACCCACCATGTGCTGGGATTGCTGTGGACATAGTGGTGGAGGGAATGAGTGGTGTTGTGTTACCCTGTACATCTGTGATGACTAAGGAAGAGTGCTGATGATCTGTGAAGGAAGTTCTATTTGTCCTTCTAGGTCAGGCAGGATGCAACAGGAAAGCTAGAAAAGAGGGGAAAATGGTGAGGAAATCCCCAGGGCTCCCGCACATATGTGGGAGGTTCAGTGAAAAAAGAATTTGGAGGAAAAAACCCAACAGGTGCAGCTGCTGCAGGTTAGAGATTTGAGATGCAGTGTGGCCCAGGCTTGAGATTTTATTGCCAGTCTCAGGATATTAGGTGTTTTTTCTGAAACTCCAGCTCCTGGAATCATATGAGTATAGGATAATCTCGTCTTTCATTAACGTTTCTAGCTCTCATGGTTGCAGGGAAAAGCTGGAAAAGGTGAACCCCAAAAGATCCAAAACCAGATTTTGTCCCCCTTGGTTTTAGAAGAGAACCCAAGTAAAAAGAACTCCAAAGTTGCCATTGTTTAACACCCAGTGTTTTGGGGGCCTGACTTATGATTTCTGAATGCTTGGGGTGTGCTAAAGTGTACATGAGCTAGTTGCTAAAGGCTTAATCCCAAACCCATTGAATTCAATAGAAAGACTCCCACGGACTTCCATAGGCTCTATCTCACTCATGACGAGGCATGTCTGGTGAGGCCAAGTTGTTATACAAGAAGATACCTTCCCTGTCCTGCCATGCAATGCACAGAGCTCTGCTAATCCCGGGTTGTAGGATGATGCATCCAAAATGTGCGCCTTATCTCCTGACACTGAGGAATTATCTTGGGGAAAGTTAAACTAGGAAAAGGAGAGGGGACCCATTGTTATGTTCTGCCAAAGGATTTGTATGAGAAATGAACATTTCCTCCTGGTATCGTACTTTACTGTTGAAACATAGAATACATACAGCATAGAAACCTGGATAAGAACATTAAGCACCAGTCTATGGAACAGAAAATGTACGGCAAACCTTATTGATGCTGTTCTGCACCAACTGGCCAATAGCTTTCACGTAGCATAAGACTGTTGTTTGTTAGCTCTCCAGGGTGGAAATGCTCCCTGCTGGTCATCTGACTTCCATTTTCCTGTGTTAGGATTATTCAAGACTATTTTCCTGGTATAATTATTTAGGTTTCATGCTTTAAACTTTTATTATTTCCCTCATCCTAGCTCTTGTAGCAGGATGCAAACTGCTTGCCTTCAGAGGCCAGGAAGAGATTTTCCTCCTCAGACACTGTTTCATCTAGATGCATTATCTTCCTTCAAAGCGTCATGTATCTGCTATTCCAGGGAGGGAGGGAGGTGGACTAAATGGACCCCTGGTGTCATCCAGTATAACAAATTCTGTATTCCACCTTTGCTAGGACCAGAGTCTCTTATAGGCAAGCCACACGCTGCAAAGTTTAGAATTAAAATTTATGGTACAAATCTACAGCTGACAGAACAGGCTGGCACATGAACCCTCTTGTGGACTATTGGCTCTATGCAATTTCTTCCTTTCTTTGGGCTTTGAAACTGGGAAGGGGAAATACTCTATGAGGGACACACATGAGAGCCCTTTTTGTTACCAGAGATGCATTTCCAGTTTCTAAGATTCCTTAGAGTATGAGCAGAGACCGTGGTGGGAAGCACCTAGCACATACTAAGCCCTAGTAATTATCATCAGTCATTATCACGTAAGGACTGTTTAGTATGGGGTGCACCCAACTTTTGGAAATGCCTTATATGACTATCTTTTACATCAGCACTGAAGGCCTGACCTCCTCCATACTGTGTATTGTATTCACACAAATTAGTGTGATGTGTGTTTAGCATTATGGGTGAACAGTCTCTAACTTCAGTTGAGAGTCCTGTGGGGTAAGGGATACATTATATATTTGGGTACTGCTGAAAGAGTGTTGAGCACTCATAAGAAAACTTCTCCTGATGCACTCTTACACACAGGATGCTGCCTAGCAGGACACTTTATGCAGGCAGACTTTAGAAGGATGTAAATCAGAGGTGAATTCCAACACCAGTTCTCTCCCCCAAATCAAACCTCAGATCTAGAGCTGAACTTTGCAGTTGGCCCCTTGCTATCTAATGGGCTAAATCAAAACCATGGATTTGGAGCCTCCTGAACATTGTGGACATTTAGATGCATCCTGGCTGCTCTCTCTCTGCAACTCTTAATTATTCCATGTACCACTGAGATACTCTAGCACCTGAGAAATTTCCAAGCTAGATAGAGGCAGACTTTACCGCTCAGTTCCATCTCTAATGTAAATGAACCCCCAGAAGTGTTTAGCTGCTAAACAAAGAAAAAACAGTCATTACTTTTTGTGAAGCATGAGATACAGATCTATGTCTGTTCAATAACCAGAAATTACAAACAAATCACCTTTGACTACAGCCCTAGAGCTCTCTACTGAATATGCCAGCAGCCCCACCACATCTCCCTCCCTCTAGTCTATCCCTGACTACAGCCACTGTGGCCTTATATAGCAGCCTCAGCTATCCCACAATGCCATGCTGCTTTCTCTTGACCCCACCCAGTGCACAGCTGTGGCAGTTTAGCCTTAACTGTGTTGCTAAACTCAGGCAAGTATGAAAAAGAGGCTCCTGCAGAATCCCCTGTTCAAAGAGCTAGAAAAAAGAGCCAACACAAAGTTCTGTAGGAGCAACACTGCTTCTGGCTCCTTGTCTGCTGCACTGTTCATAGTGCCGGGTACCATTCAAATGGGGAGCCTGCAGCATTTCCAAACACTTTGACTGATCCTTCCTGTTCCCTGGCTTTCCTATTAACAGACAGAATGTATATGGGGAATGCAAACATCATCATGAGAAAACGGGCCTTTCTGCTGAATGTCACTGAGTCCCGCACAGTGGGCGTGTTGGCTTACAATCGCTAGGTCCAATCTGTACAGTTATGCAGATAGACAGATGTGTGTAAGACTTAGTGATAATAACAGGTGGCCCTTTTAAGTACTTTTCATCAATGGAGCTCAAAGCACTTTATAATCTCTAGTTTATTTAGCTTCACAGCACCCCTGTGAAGCAGGGTAAGTATTGCTATTCCCATTTTACAGCTGGGGAGCAGAGGCACATAAAAACTAAGCAATGTGCCCAGGGTATTACAGGAGCTTGAACCTGGGTCTTTAGAAGTTCTAGGGTAGGGCCCTAGAACCAATCTATTTAAATAGGTCTTGCTAGTTTGGTAGTTTTTATGTGTTGTGATCCCAACGCTTCCCGGTGCTATCACCATTACAGTGCTGCTGATGCTAGGATTATAATAAGAGAGCAAGGCCTACAATAGGTAGCAACCTGTGTGCGAGTCTGAAATATATCCACAGCTACCTCTTGGCTCACTAGCTAAACCATTGGCTTGTAGAGCAGGGGGCTTGGGGTCTGTTCCTAGCTGTGCTACTGAATTGGACAAGTTTCAGAGTAGCAGCCGTGTTAGTCTGTATTCGCAAAAAAGAAAAGGAGGACTTGTGGCACCTTAGAGACTAACCAATTTATTTGAGCATGAGCTTTCGTGAGCTTCAGCATCCAAAGAAGTGAGCTGTAGCTCACGAAAGCTTATGCTCAAATAAATTGGTTAGTCTCTGAATTGGACAAGTAATTGGAAGCCACACTCTGAACAGTGGCCTTTAATTCTGCATGCCTGAATTTCTGAGCACCTGGTTTGAAATTCCTAAAGGGGTCTTATTTTCACATGTGCTAAGCATCGACTTAAACTGCAGCGGTGAGTGCTCAGAAGCCTAAAAATGACGCTTGTAGCAGGTGTGGCAATTTCCTGCAATATCTTTGGAAAACCTTATTGAATTATCTTTGGAGTCCATTGTATGAAATGCAAAGGTCCTGTATTACTGTGGGCCTGGATGATCAAAGGACTGTATTGAACAATGCGGCAGACAAGAATGGTCTTTTGGGACAACAATGTGTGCCACTGATTTTCTGGGGAATATCTAGGGGGAGGTTCTGCAAATTCTCCACACACACCCCCTTATGCAAAAACTCAGCCTTTTGAAGCTATGCCCTGAGAAGTGGACTTCTGTCTGCTGAACACCTGGTACATAAGGTCAAGATGAAAGGCCCAAGCTGTATAAAGGAAGGACTGACCTATTCATGGTTGTGCTTGGCTAAGGCTGTTACTAACTTGTAACCACAGAAACCCCCCTGGGTGGGATCTGAAAGATTGACTCCTACCAGAGCCCTTCTTGGACTTGGGAGGGGAATCGTTCGTAAGCTTATTAGCATGTATGTAGGTTCTTGTATTGCTTTTAAGACATTTTCTCTGTAATGCTTTCACCTTATAACTGCTGGCAGTTCCATTGCTCACAGAGGAAGCTAGTCTCTAAGGTGCCACAAGTACTCCTTTTCTAAGTGCAGATGCTGGCCTGTTTAGGCCATCCGGCTTGCTGGGGATATCACGGTGTAGGCAGGGAACTGCGTAGCCGAAAAACACACTGGTCAGGAGGGAAACACGGGTGTCTGCCCAAGAGTGGCGATGGCTGAGGAGCTGGGAGCTTACAGGGGGAATCCTTCGGGGACCATGCAAGTGCAGTTACCGTGAACTGTGACCCTGTATCAGAGGCAGCCAAACTCAGTGACCATTAAAGCTGGTAAAAAGGGATGAATGTTTTTTTGGTGAAATTTTTTTCATAGAAATTAAAAAGAGAAAATCATCCCGGGCTAGAGTCGCTTTTGAAAACTGAGAGAGGCCGGTGCTGTTGAACAGCCATCTGATTATTATGACAGCACCGGGAGGCCCCCAGCTGAGTTCAGGACCCTTTGTATTAGGTGTTTTGCAAACACACCATGAGAGACAGTGCCTGCCCTGAAGAACTGAGAGTCTAAACAGGCCAGGCTGAGAGGGGAAACAGAAGTGAAGTGATTACCCAAGGTCAGAGCCATAAATAGAACTCAGGTGTCCTCCCCCTCAGTCCAGTCCTTATCTACTTGACCTTGCTGCAGCTAGCTATTTGCCGTGTGCCCATCATTGTGTCCTTTGGGACCTCAATAAAGCTTTTAAAATCTTTTGCTCCATTTATTTGACATGCCCACATCTATCCCTTTTGCCTCGATATCAGACATGTAGTTTGGAGAATTTAGGGCAGCTGCTCTAAAGGGCTTTTATAATTTTTGCCAAACCCTTTCAGTGTTTTAGGCAAGGCTTGAAATGAGGCCATGTTATTTCTCCCTCTTCTTCTTCTTCTTCTTTTTTTTTTTTTGGTCCCTGTCTACGGTTGCTTCGGGATGAATTAATTTAGACGTGTGGTTTTGAATTTTTTTGGCTGCTGGTTATTGAGCCATTCAGCAGTTCTCGGAGCCTTCCTCCCATAGGCTGTTATTGTACCAGACAGAGAGGGGGAGGAGGACTTGGCAATGGCCTGATTTGTTGGCTTGTTAGTTCTGCTCCTTCAAACAGTCCATCGTGTCATATTTCTAAACGCTGACAGGGAGAGACGTCAGCCAAAATGCTCCTTGCGAGTGGACTGGAGGGGCTGCCTGCTTCATGCCGCTCGTGGAATAATTATTAGCATTTAATTTAAAGTTAAAACGTTGGGTTTCTTTTTTTTCCTAATTGAGGCCAGAGCACAGGAACTGGGATATTCTGGAATCCCAAACCACATTATCGGGATGGATTTTTAACACAGAGGACTGAGAGAGCTTGCTGGGTGACAGGAACAGCTGCGCATGAGGGGGCAAGAACTCGCCATTAATTGCTTCAGTTTATCCTCCTTGGATGGGATCAATGAATGGCCAGATCCTGGTGTAAATCAGTGTACTTTCATGGGACACAGGAGACCTGAGTTCTAGGCCCAGATCACCCAGTGCCCTGTAGTGTGACTTTGGGGAAATCACTTAATTGCTTCTGATTCTTCTCCCACTCTTTGTCCATCTTCTCTGTTTATGCCCTGATCCTACAAAGATTGACTCACTTGCTTAACTTGAAGTATGTGAATAGCTCCATTGGATGCCGTGGAACTAATCACAGGTGTAAAGTTAAGCGTATGCATTAATCTTTGCAAGCCTGGGGCCTGGGATGTAAGATCTTCAGGGCCGGGACTATGACCCAGATCCTCAAAGGTATTTAGGTGCTTAACTTCCATTGATTGTTTTGTACAACACCTAGCACAATGGGGGCCCGATACTGGTTGGCTCTTCTAGGTGCTACAGTGATACAAATAATTGTAAAAACCTGGCTATTCCCTCCACTTTCCTGAGCTCATTTCCTGGGAGCAGCAGCCACATAAGACTCCCAATACAGATGGGCATGAACCACCAAATTTGTAGCTGGATCTGAACATGTTCAAGATTCAGGGTATTGTTAGGATTTAGCATTTCAGTTTGGGACCATTATAATAACTTCCAAATTTCTCTTGAAATGTATTTCTGTTCAAATTTCCTACCATCCAACAGAAATATTATCCAATAGCCTGGCTCCCTTTCACCCCAGACTTGTTTGCCTTTCAGTGGTGGGTGAAGCCATGCCTGTATATTAATTATCTAGCTGTTAAATATCTCTGGAAACCTTCCAGGTGAAGGTGTCAGTGGAACCCACCTTGCACTGAACTCTGCTGGAGTCAGACTCCATCTACAGTGAAGCAGAATGGAAGTCCTGTATTGTTTCAGAACATCACCATGTGAAGATGGTGTTTCTGTTCTGGGACAAATGTCCTGCTAGTTTTACTAAGAGGCTTCCATTATAGGTATAAAAAGAGGGTGTCTGAATTTACTGCTGGTGTAATTCCCTGACCTTTGATAGAATTCCATCAAAGATGAATTTGGGCCATTGCTACTATCCATAAGAGCCCATAAGACAAGAAGATCCTGTCCCTCTTTCACATCAGCTCTTAACTCTCGCTTTTTTTCTGTTCATTTCATCCACATTTTTCATTTATGGCTTGATTGGAAGCCCAGTGAAGTTAATGGGCCTAATGTGTATTTTGACCTACAAGGTTTGGTAACTTACCGCTTCAAGTTCATATACACGGCCATGTGTTAAGCAACCAAAGCTAATTCCCTGATTCCCACAGAAACTCTGCAAAAGACGAATGTGCCAAGGAAATGGATGTTGTGTTCTGAATTTTCCACTGACTTTAATGGGCCTTGGATCCAATAATGGGCTCAAACTCTGTGTCTCAGGTCCGCCTTGACTTTATACAGAGAGATATAGGGCTCAGCCATCTCCCTTGCCTGAGATTACTGAGCTGAATTAAACGGGGTTACGCTGGGGCTTACGTGACTATAGTTCAACCACATACCAAAAGGTTGGACGGGAAGGGGAACGCAGGAGTGAGAAAGGCTTATTCTTACAACCATGCTAGTGGCGGATATATAGATGGTGGTTAAAAAACTGGGTGGGATATACCCCATAGTGGTTTCACCCATTACACCCGAATGAGAGGAGAATCAGGCCTTGTCTACACTAGGGAATTGCCCTGATATAAGCCAACATGCAATGTCGCTGCACCATTGCAAAGCCAGGGTAAAATAGCTACAAGCTGCAAACAGAGGTAGCGTAAATAACACCTTGCAGGCCTATGTTAGAGGTTTGCCCTGGGGCAGCGATACAGGTGGCTATAATGAGGGCAAATCCATGGGGCAGACAAGGCCTCAGTGTTTGTACTTGAAATCAAAAACCTTAGAGAAAGGAAAAGAAAGAACCATGCCCTGGTAGGGCTTGTCTCCATGGGCAAACTGACCAGCAGGACAATATAGTGCTGTAGCTAGGCTGGTAGAACTCCCCATGTGAATAATCTCTTTGGGGATTCAGAGTGCCTTTGTTGGTTTAGCTGATGTCTCTACTCTTAATTATACCACTCTAACTAAGCCAGCCACTTTCCCCATTTAGACCAGGCTGTCGTGGCAGAGCACGGAGGATATGTCTTTGTGTGCACAGTGTACTCAAGGCAGCTCTGAACAGCGAGAGAGAGGAAGAAAGAGGGAGAAGAATAGAAAAGAATGTGTGAGGGAAAGAGTGTTATTGCCACATCCCACTGAGAGTCTGAGGCGGACGGCAGCAGGCAGCCTTTCTCCAGCTGGGTTCTTCTTTTGCAATTCCTGTGTCTTGTTTCTCAGTAATTTATATTGACAGAGACTTTCAAAACACTTTAGGGTTGTTTACAATGTTGAGCAAGAACATTTTGTCTCCTGTCCTCTCCATCCTTAAAGAGGATTCTCTCTTCTTTCCATTCCCACCACCCTCCCCTCTTCTCTCCTTAAAGAGACACACCCCTCTCGCCGATCCACCCCGCTAGAGCTCAGGACAAAAGGAAAATGCATCTGCACCACTGATGGGTTAAAAGGGAAGGAGGGCATAGAAAGATCTTTGACATAAGGTGCCATTATGTCTGATCAAAAATTTGACTTTTCAATCAGAGCAAAGGGATTATTTCTGTGGGGGAAACTCCATTTGCTTAAATTGTGTCTCTGTGTGTGAACTATGTTTATCATAACCCGGGAGGCAACATGAGCTCCAGCATGCACTCAGTGTCAGAAGAGCTGGGTTCTACTCGTGGATCTGCCTTTGACTCAACATGTCATGGCCCCGCTCTGTGCCTCAGTTTCCCCAAAATTGGGCATGTTACACTTACTCTTCTAGGGCAAGTGCTTTGAGATCTTCTGAGGAAGTGCTACATGTGATTACTACTCAGTGGAGTTAGACCATGGATGGAATTTAGATCAATGCAATCCCTTCCCTCTCTACATACTTTCCAACCACTCTGAACTCCGCCATCTCTCCCATTTTGCCCTTTTAGTAGTCCCTGCTTCTCAAATCTGGCTGCTTTGACTTTCTCTCATCTCCTTGCTGTTTCCTTGTGAATATGTATCCTTGACACTGCAGGAAAAGAGTGCATCCCTACAGAGTCAGTGCAGTCCCACACCCTTTCCACCAACACTGGGCAATTTTTAAAGGCCTTTTAAATGTTCCTCTCTTGTCTCCAATAGGTTTGAAAACAGAAGCATTAAATGCTTTTAAAAAGCCTGTAACACTGGGAAATATAAAGGACTTACCTTCCTCCTATGGACAAGCCCCCTGGTTTGTTTGAATTCAAAGTCTGCTCTCCCTGGAAAGCTACAGCATCCAAGGACATTGGCCTGTGCTAACAGAAGCACTCCATGGGGGAGAGTGTTGTTAATTTACATGCCATTGGGTTTGATTTTAAGCCAGGCTTTTTTCATCTGCCACCTGTTTTCAAGGTGCATGCAAAACCCTGAGCTTTCCAAGGTGGTACCATGAGTGGAGGATCCTACTGTGGCTTCCCAGAGCCTTTTCCTGCAATTAGCAGATCAGCCATGCAGGATGGTAGTGTTATTGTGACGAGCATCATGCATGATCAGAAAGCACTCCTGGCAGAAAGGCAACAATGTGGAAAATTCACTGAAAACCTCACATTTTCCAGGAGGTTCTGGTACTTTGCTTTGAGCTGGAGCCCTGGCCAATTCTTTCTCTGTTAATGGGCTGCCGTGCCTATGAGAGATCAGCTAACTCTCTGCACGAGATAGATTGCAGAGACCTCACACTAATCTGTATTTAGCAAGCCCTATTTTGGGAATGGAAGGGAGAAAATATAAGGGACCTGATCCTGTAAACTCCCCATGTAAGGTCCTGAGCATCCTCAACGAGACTTTGCAGCATCTGCCTCATAATCCCATCAGGTTGCATTAGTCTGGGTCACATCCCTGGTTGGAGTCTCACTGAAGTCGATAGTGCTATGCTGATATACACAAGCTGAAGATCTGGCCAATATGTTTCCTCCCAGCACCAGGAAGCCCATGGGTGGCCAAAGTGCTAGGGAGTTTTGCTGAGCTCTGTTTTTCCCCTCTAAATTTATGCTTTGCCCTCAGGTTGCCCCCGACACAGCTCCAAATGCTACGAGCCGCCTTGCCACAAAATGGGAATTCAAATTCCATCCATCTGCAGCTTTTAGCCCATAGACAGATCACAGCTTTGGCCCTGTTCATCGCTGCTTTACCCAGTGCTGCACTAGGGTAACTCCTCGGACTTTATGTGTAAATCTACAGTCACACGATGAAAAGAAAAGGAGTACTTGTGGCACCTTAGAGACTAACCAATTTATTTGAGCATGAGCTTTCGTGAGCTACAGCTCACTTCATTGGATGCATACTGTGGAAACTGCAGAAGACACTATATACACAGAGGTCACAAGTACTCCTTTTCTTTTTGCGAATACAGACTAACACGGCTGTTACTTTGAAACCAGTCACACCATGCTGGACCAGGGTCTCTCGTTAAAACAATGCATGGCGCTGCTAACTGTGGCCACCACAACGCTAGTCACTGTGGCTGACTTTTCACGAGAAGGTATGAATCTACTAAAGATGGGCCAGAGTGTAGACCTTGGACCTGAACAGCTCTGAAGTGAACAGAGGTTTAGGATCCAACCGCAGATCCTGATTGCAAAGCCGATCCCTTCTTCTATATTCTATAATGGGATGAGGCAAACCCCCAGATCGCTGAATTTTGATGGGTTAAAAACCGAGATTGAAATGTTGTGGCTTCGGACCAATTCTAGTGTGTGTGTGTGTGCTGGGACCAATTCTAGAATGTGTGTGGACTCTCAGCACATTGTTACCTTCACTTCCAGCGAGGGCTAATTTACTCATGGCAGTGCCACTCCAAATCAGATCCCTCTCTCTCTACATTCATAAAGATAAGTGTCATAACAAAGATCAGCCAGCCATGAATTACACTCACACTCATATTGATTGCTTTGCAGATAAAGACGTATTTTGGGGAAGTCATTTCCATGTGCAGCTGTCGCCGCTTCCCCCCCCCCCCCAAAACTGCTGCACGTGCCTAATCAAACTTGCCAGGGTGGTCATGCCCATGTCAGGAAAATCATTTACACATATTAATAAGGTACACGGAGAAATATGTATCCAGAGGAGGGCTTGCTTGACAAGGGGCTCGGTCAGGAGCAGCCTGAACCGTGCCATGATAACTATTCAAAGTGGATGAGCTTTCTGTTAACAACTTAATAACCATCGCCTGCTGAGAATGAGCTTCAGCCGAGGCTTTCTGCAATGAATGGCTGGTAATGAGCAGGTTAGGCTGGGGAGACAGGCCCTTGCTGTCAAAGCGGTGGTCTTGTCTACAGAAAGAGATGCAAAAAAGCTAGTTTGCCCTGTATCTGTTAACATAGGAGTTTAGGAATGAAGATGTGATGGTGATGAGCAGGGATAAGAACCTACATAGAATAGAATAGAATCACCAAACTGGATCAGTCCCCAGATACATGTAGGCCAGTATCCTATCTCCGCCAGTGGCCATAACGAGATCTTCAAGAGGAAGGTACGCTAAAGTATAGAGTACGCAGATAGTGTAATTAATCCACCCAGAGAGTCTCCTCTTAACCCCGAATAGTTAGAGATTGGTTTAAGCCCTGAATTGTGAGGTTTTTATAGCCCTTTCCAAAGTACTTTTTTGAAAGTATTTACTACTGTAAAAGTGGATTTTCTTATTAACCATATAAATATCCAGTCCTTTTAAGCCTTCTAACTTCTTGGCTTCAAGGTAATCCCGTGGCAATGAGTTCCACAGTCTAATTATGCACTGTGCACAAAATTATTGCCTCATCAGCTTTGAATGTGCCACCTTTCAATTTCAAAATGCCCCCTTGTTCTGGCATTATGGGAAAGGAAGTTCCTGATCTCCCATCTCGAGACCACTCATTATTTTATATAATCTTATTATGCCCCCCGCCCCGCATTCATCTCTTTTTCTAAAGTAAACAATCCCAGTTTTTTGTTGAACGAAAGTTACAGCATACTAATTAAATCTGCCGTGTCTAGTCTCCTGCAGGCAGCTGTTACTTTGCTGGAGTGTAGTAAAGGAGTAAACACAAGTTTAACTAGTACTAAAGCAAGAAAACCTTGTGTTAGTCTTGTCTCTGGACTTCCACACTTTTGGTGTCAGCGGCTATGTCACTTTTCAATCAAATGAACCTGCCGTACGTGAATCAGAGAAAAGCTGTAATTATAAATCCCAATTTAAGTCCAAGTTGCAAGAAATGCTTCTCACCATGTGGACTTTTGCCAGCTCTCCCTCTTGGGGCATGATTCTTCTGTTTCAAACAGTGGTGTAAATCAGGAGTAACTCCATTGAAGACAATGGGGCAGACTCTCAGCTGGTTTGATTTGGCATTGTTCCTTTTAAATCAATGGTGTTTCGTGGATTGACACCAGCAGCAGGTCTGGTCTAATGGGCCAATTCATTGTTGCTCTGCACCTTGTTTGGTCATTTTCAACAGTGCCACCTAAGTGCAAGGTGAGTGCGAAGCATGGGGAGGTTTCATACTCTCTTTGCACTGGCATAAAAGGTTCTACCCAAGAAGCAGGGCAATGAAGAACTGGGCCCAGTGGTCTCTTTTTTCCTTTCAGGCAGGTGTAAATAAAAACATAAGAACATAAGAAGGGCCACACTGGGTCCGACCAAAGGTCCATCCAGCCCAGTATCCTGTCTACCAACAGTGGCCAATGCCAGGTGCCCCAGAGGGAGTGAACCGAACAGGTAATGATCAGTGATCTCTCTCCTGCCATCTATCTCCACCCTCTGACAAACAGAAGCTAGGGACACCGTTCCTTACCCATCCTGGCTAATAGCCATTAATGGACTTAGCCTCCATGAATTTATCCAGTTCTCTTTTAAACCCTGTTATAGTCCTAGCCTTCCCAACCTCCTCAGGCAAGGAGTTCCACAGGTTGATTGTGCGCTGAGTGAAGAAGAACTTCCTTTTATTTGTTTGAAACCTGCTGTAACTGAAGAACCTGTACTGAACCCAATGGAGCTGAACTGGAGAACTGGGACCAATGGGGTTCCTCTGGTGTAAAAAAAAAAAAAAAGACGAAGAACCTTAGTGCCCAGATTGGACCCCGGACTCTCATCTCAGCTACACTGGTATGAATCCACATGGTCTGAATCACCTCTCCCTTGCTCCAGTATGAAACTGGAGTCGCCCCTCTGACTTCAGTGGAGTTTCTTTGGATTTACACCAGTGTGGGAGGAGAATGAAGCCCAGCGGGGTTCCTCCGGATTTACACTGGTGGAGCTAAGATCCAGAGCTGGCTCAGGGCCCTTCTGCTTCGTGACTGTGAATGTGCTGACACTGTGCAGGCCACCCACTGCCAGGACACACTGAGCAAGAGAAGCCACCTCTGTGTGCTTATTCTGGGGGAACAAGGAATTAGCCCTTGGTGAGCAAATTCCTTTGGCTGCTTGAGAGTCAGGCTCAATACTTGTGAACACCAGACAGATAACAAGAAATCAGACACTCGCTTAAAGGGGCTGCAGACAGGAACGGAATGCTGCAGCTGTTTCTAATGGGAATGAGCTGGGTGTCTCTCATAGCACATCACAGAATGGAGGTGGGGAAATGAAACACCGGGCAGACTATGAGGGGGAGTTAGGACCCCTATTGAGTTGTTATGATCAGAGATGTTAGGACAACGTGCAGTGGGGTTCAGATCCGGGGCGAGCTTGTGTGCTGTGCCCCACCCCCACATGACCCCCTCTGTCTGAGCTTGCGAGAGGTCCTTGGAACACAGGCTCAGAGGTGTTGTGCACAGGACATAAGGGGAGGGGGGCTTTTAGGGCCTCTTTATGCTGGACTGAGGCCTGGTCTGCACCTAAGGTGTAGGCCAATCTAGCTACGTTGCTTCGGGCTGTGAAAACATTGGTGCCATTAGCACCATTGTTAGATCGACCTAGGCCTTGGTGTAGACGCGACTAGGTCGACGGAAGGGTTCCTGCCTCTTGCAGATGGGAAAAATCACAGAAAAATGGAAAAAGCCTCTCTGTCGATGCTGGAAGTGTCTACACTAGGGTGCCGTAGCTGTGCCCTCTAGCGGCCGTAGTGTAGATATACCCTGGGACCCAAGCATAGGCGCTGACTCCATGGGTGCTCCAGGGCTGGAGCACCCACGGAGAAAAATTAGCAGGTGCTTGGCAGAGAGGGAGAAGGGGTCAAGCACCCCCTGGCTAGAGGGGAAGTTGGCGTCTATGGACCCAAGCAATCTGGGCCTCTGCCACAGACTTTTTGTGTGACTTTGGTCACGTCACTCTGGGCTTGTGTACACTTAAAATGCTGCAGTGGATGCTTCAGTGAAGACACTGCCTATGCCAATGGGAGGGATTCTCCTGTGGGCATAGGTACTCCCTGTCCCCGAGAGGGGGTAGCTAAGTTGATGGGATAATTCTCCCTTTGACCTAGTGCTGTCAACAGTGAGGGTTAGGTCTCCTTAACTGCATTGCTCAGGAGTGTGGATCTTTCACAACCCTGAGCGACACAATTATACTGACCTAATTTCCTAGTGTAGACCAGGCCTTAATATCTCTGTGCCTCAGTTTCCCATCTGTCAAACAGGGATAATGATCTGTCCTTTGTCCATCTGGACTATTTAGATTGTAAGCTCTTTGAAGCCAGGACTGTCTCTTTCTGTGTGCCTGAACGGTGCTAAGTATACAGGTGCTCTGATCCCTGCTGGGGCCCCTAGGCAGTATAGTAATATAAACCATCATAACTTTATGGCTCTGGTTTTTTCCAGCTGGGTGTTGGGTTGATTTTTTGGGTTTGCTTAATCCTGAAACACAAGGTGGAACGTGTCTAGAGGATGGCGTTGAACAACCCCTGCAAATATAGGTATAGGAACCCCTGCAGAGAGATTTCAGAGTAGCAGCCGTGCTAGTCTGTATTCGCAAAAGAAAAGGAGGACTTGTGGCACCTTAGAGACGAACCAATTTATTTGAGCCTAAGCTTTCGTGAGCTACAGCATCCGATGAAGTGAGCTGTAGCTCATGAAAGCTTAGGCTCAAATAAATTGGTTCATCTCTAAGGTGCCACAAGTCCTCCTGCAGAGAGAATTCACCAAGCTTTGCACAGCTCTGCGAATGAATTCTTCCCCCTCTACACCAAGGTAGGCAAGTATTTTACAGATGCTAAAACTGGGGCATGTGGAGGTTGAGGCTGAAGCTTTCAAACTTGGGTACCTAAGGTTACTCCTCTAACTCCATATATAGATAAATATCCCATTTTTAAGAGACACTGAACAGTAGCTCCCATTGATTCCAGTGGGAGCTGAGAATGCCAAAGTAGGATAATGAAAATATGCCCTCATGCTACAAATCCCATCCCCCAGCCTCTAAGTTTTATACAAATAACATTTTAAAACCAGAGAAACGAAGCCATTCAGTGCCTGATGCAATAAATGCTGATTTCCGAGGGCCGCGCTTCCTACTGTGATTAGGTGTGTGGAAACCAATAGGGTCACTCATCATAATGAGCCCTGTGCTCAGCAGTAAGTGTTGTAAGCACTGGACTCCAAAGGTCAGAACCTCAGCTTGTGTAAATTTGCAGAGCTCTACTGAATTTAATGACAGGTTTCAGAGTGACAGCCGTGTTAGTCTGTATTCGCAAAAAGAAAAGGAGGACTTGTGGCACCTTAGAGACTAACCAATTTATTAGAGCTCTAATAAATTGGTTAGTCTCTAAGGTGCCACAAGTCCTCCTTTTCTTTTTACTGAATTTAATGGAGCTCCTTTGATTTCCACCAGCTGAAGAGATGGCCCTAAGGTTTTATTATGTGCCGACTCCAATTTTTTTAGCAGGACAATCTTAATGTCATTTAAGAAACCAAACAGAAATATCTCTGAATTTTTGGAAAATAATGAAATAACTGTCTGCTACTTGTTGTTTTGGGAATTTTCTGAAAGAGGCTCTCTTGCTGGAAGGGTGCATCATAACATGACCCTATTTTTTAAAATTCAGAACACAAAAGAACCCAAAACCAGATAGAGACAAAGCAGGCTGCTCTCTAGTGCAGAAAGGTACAAATCACCCCACATTAGTCTAGGCTGTCTGACTCCAGATTAATTCTGATCACACTCGCAAACTTTCCTACAGAGCTCCCTATCTTAACAGCAGGACCAGTATTTAACGTGACAGCATGTAATTCTTACACTTTTCAGTACACCCCAGGTTTGAATTGGGACCAGTTCACTCTTATGGGTCCAATCCTCACCTTGTGTATAATGGTGGTTGTCATCAGCTGAGGCTCTGGCCCATAATATGTGAAATCAGCCACTCATTAGTGTCTCTTGCAATCTATCAGCACGTGGGGTGAAATGAAAACATACGCCATCTGCCAAATTGCCACCTGGAACAAATTTTTACAGCTGAGTTATGATCTGCTTTGGAAAGTAGGAGTTTTTCATTAACATTAACCATTTAGCAAAGTGCTTGGATGCTGCTGCTGAACGGTTTCACACCAGGTCTGCCTCTGCTGAATCCCGTTACGGAGTTCCCCGAATGAGTACCAGAAACAGGACAATGCGGTGTTCCCACACAACACGCACGTCGCAACATCGCCACAGCATTTCCATTAGCAACGTTGTACTGGTGTCATAAACCTTTGACTACCGCTTAGAATGCCAGCCTGGAGGTAGCCATGAGCACAGCTAGCCTCTAGCTCATTAGAGTGACATTTGTGACTCCCCTTTCCTCCCCCTTTCGTCTTCTTGTCTTGTCATTAACGAACAGGCCTGCCTTTCCCAAGGGACTTTGGGACTCTCTTACACACCTCTGTCTGCTGTCAGAGCCGCTCCATCCCTGTGTCCCTTTCCTTTCCCACAGTGGGTATGTCTTAATGTTTATGCTCATCTCTCATTCACTGCGGGTATGGCTACGCTTGAATATTTAGTTCTGTTTTAACACCTGGTAACTAACACGATGGTAAATTCTTGTGTAAACACAACTGGCTACAGACACTTGGTCTCTGTCTGCATTCCATAATGAAACAGATCAGTTAATCTGGAACCTGGATAAAAATTCAAGTGTCAATAGGAAGGCTGCCAGTTTGGCCAACCCAAGAGACTGAACCAAGGACTAAAAGCATGAATCTCTGTAATTGAGCACAGCCCTGCTTGACATCAGTGCAGTCTGTCTACATTAGAGGGGTGCACCAGTGCAAAACTACAGCAGTGTAGTTCCACCTGGCAAATTTCAGTCACACTTTATTAACCCTTTATACACCATTTATAAATAAAGCCTTAATATCGAGAGTTAATAGGTGCTGCAAGCATGTTACATGCTCTGTTGTTGTAGCCATGTTGGGCCGAGTTTACAGAGTTTTTCATCTTGAACAACAGGTCTTTGGCTGGGCTCTGGGCTAACCAGAATGCTCTATGCTTTAACCTTCATTTCTCTGTGCTAACCTAAGCACTTCCTGTGTTGCGTTCCAGTGGGCTAATAAACCCTGCTGTTTTGACAACGCTGTATGAGTGTCACTGCAAATACTTGGCGAGGCATGTTAATTCTGGAAGAGCGATCAAGTCTCTACCAGGAGTCTGTCTCAGCTGGACTCACTGAGCTGAGCTCACAGAGTGAAACAGGAGGGTGGGAGCCCCAGAGGTTCAGTTTAAGGAGGTGGTGAGTGGCTGGAAGAGTGAGGTCCCTTGGAGGTGAAGGGGTGCCATACCCCAAAGTGGTCTGACTTTTCCTGCACAGGGTTGGCTACACAGCCCGACCACGGAAGGAGTTCCTTCTAGAGACTGTTCCAAAGCTTGGGTTGTAGCACCAGAAGAACTCAGTGTAAGCCTGAAAGCTTGTCTCTCTTGCCAACGGAAGTCTGTCCGATAAAAGACATTACCTCACCCACCTTGGTCTCTCTAAGCATGTTCTAGACAGGAGCAAAATGTATTCCAGGTGGTTAGAAGCACATCAGTAGAAGGAAGTATAAAGGGTTATAAGTCATGGCTGCAAGCAGCCTGTTGGCCCTGTTGGATTCTATAACAATGGATTAAAACATCTATTAATGATTTGTTTACCCTTTATAAGCAATTTATATACAATGTAACCTTCCTACAAACTGTGACCGAAAGCGTTCTAGTGTGGACAGGCTTTTAATGTGCACTCCGAATCCTAATGCTCTCTCTCTCTCTCTCTCTCTGCTAGGAAGTTGTCCATTCATTTATAACAAAACAAACAAACAACAACAACAAAAGAACTCCCTCCCACCCCTACAAAAAAACAAATCAGACTTTGTCTGCTGGGAACATTTTGATTTAAAAAAAACCACATATTTGACTATAATCTCCCTTTTCTTTTAAATAGCTGTCGTGGAAAATTCACTTGAAATCAAGGTATATAAACCTGTATTGTTTTGCTCCTGGCTAATTAGGTAAGTGCACCTCAGAAGGATCACAGCTAGACTTGTTAACCAGACTTAGTCACGCAGACAGCACCCTTTACAACTACATGGAAAACCAAAGTCACTGCTGTTTGGCTCAGAGGAAAAGCTGCCACTCTGTAATACAGACATGTTGCTTCAAAGAACGAGGTGGGAGTTGGGAGAAAGAGAGGCTATGCTGTGGAAGCAGTCAAGTACAAGGACCCCTGCTTCAACATGGTTGTCCTCCAAAACAATTAAACCACATGTTATTCTCACAGTGTCGATGGGATTGAATTATATTCCAACTACTTTTCTGTAGCATGGGGCACTCAGTTTAAACATGGCGTGGTCCTGCCTATGCTGCTAGATTAACACGTAATCATGTTGGGAGACAGATGTGTTGCAACTGGATGGCTCAGCGTGGTTGTCCCTCGAGTGAATGCAGGCCCCTGTTTCTCTCCATCCTCCCCCTCACTGTGGCTGCAGAGGAAACATGACTGAATTAAATGTTGGCAGCTTTCAGGATTTTCCTTGGAGCCAAGCAGCAGTGAGTTTGATTTTCCAGCTAAGTCTAGGAAGGCTGGCATTTTTGTCTGAGTACAGCAATATATCTGGCTGCGATAGTTCAGAGCTGACCTTGCTTAAGCACAGAATAAATACCCCTGGATTTCCATTGAATTCTCGGTAACTTCCCTCTAAAAATGGGGCTCACATGAAAATAATGGAGCAAAGAGTTTTTAAATGCTCCACGAGTTCCCATTCTTCGGGCCACAGGGGCACCTGAGGTCTGATTTCACACTGGGGCATTCAAGAGCAGTTCTACTGAAGTTAGGACAAGAAGCAATGGGCTTAAATTGCAGCAAGGGAGGGTTAGGTTGGACATTAGGAAAAACTTCTGAACTGTCAGAGTGGTTAAGCACTGGGATAAATTGCCCAGGGAGGTAGTGGAATCGCCATCACTGGAGATTTTTAAGAGCAAGTTGGATAAACACCTGTCAGGGATGGTCTAGATAATACTTAGTTCTGCCATGAGTGCAGGGGACTGGACTAGATGACCTCTCGAGGTCCCTTTCAGTCCTATGATTCTATGATGCCAGTGGAGTTACACTGCTGTAAAACTAAACAGGATCAGGCCCCACATGGTCTCTAGCTTCTTCCGCCCATGGATACAAGGGCTCACAGTCAGTGAGAGGGGAAGGTGAAAGCATTTCCAGAATGCCTGTCTTTAAAGAAAAACTCTAATGTACTATAATAGATACAGGGCAAATGGCGTTATAAGGTGTAACCAAGAGAAGAATTTGGCCCATTCTGTTAATGGACAAGGAAGCTGCTGTCTTCACCAAGGCCCCTATTCAGCAAAAGCACGTAGTCAGGTGCCCAAATCCCATTTCAATCCTAACTCCAATGGGCTCCTTTGAGCATCACCACACGCTTAACACCAAGTACATGCTCGGTTCTCATTGATGTCACTGAGACTTAAAACCTTGCTTAACATTAAGCAAGTGGTTAACCGCTTTGCTGAATGGGAACCCAAACGCTGAGCTACAGTTCTTGGGCATATAATAGGCATCACAGAAACCTGGTGGAGTGAGGACAATCAATGGGACACAATCATTCCAGGGTACAAAATATACCGGAAGGACAGAACAGGTCATGCAGGGGGAGGAGTGGCACTGTATGTGAAAGAAAATGTAGAATCAAATGAAATAAAAATCTTAAATGAATCCACATGTTCCATAGAATCTCTATGGATAGTAATTCCAGGCTCTAATAAGAATATAACAGTAGGGATTTATTATTGACAACCTGACCAGGACAGTGATAGTGACGATGAAATGCTAAGGGAGATTAGAGAGGCTATCAAAATAAAGAATTCAATAATAGCGGGGGATTTCAATTATCCCCATATTGACTTGGGTACATGTCACTCAGGATGAAATGCAGAGACAAAATTTCTCAATACTTTAAATGGCTGCTTCTTGGAGCAGCTGGTGCAGGAACCCGCAAGGGGAGAGGCAACTCTCGATTTAGTCCTGAGGGGAGCGCAGGATCTGGTCCAAGAGGTAACTATGACAGGACCACTTGGAAACAGTGACCATAATATAATAACATTTAACATTCCTGTGGTGGGAAGAACACCTCAACTGCCCAACACTGTGGCATTTAATTTCAGAAAGGGGAACTATGCAAAAGTGAGGAGGTTAGTTAAACAGAAATTAAAAGGTCCAGTGATTAGAGTGAAATCCCTGCAAGCTGCATGGACACTTTTCAAAGACACCACAATAGAGGCTCAACTTAAATGTATACCCCCAAATTAAAAAACACAGTAAAAGAACTAAAAAAGAGCCACCGTGGCTTAACAACCATGTAAAAGAAGCAATGAGAGATAAAAAGGCATCTTTTAAAAAGTGGAAGTCAAATCCTAGTGAGGTAAATAGAAAGGAGCATAAACACTGCCAAATTAAGTGTAAAAATGTAATAAGAAAAGCCAAAAAGGAGTTTGAAGAACAGCTAGCCAAAAACTCAAAAGGTAATAACAAAATGTTTTTTAAGTACATCGGAAGCAGGAAGCCTGCTAAATAACCAGTGGGGCCCCTGGACGATTGAGATACAAAAGGAGCATTTAAAGCCGATAAAGTCATTGCAGAGAAACTAAATGAATTCTTTGATTCAGTCTTCACGGCTGAGGATGTTAGGGAGATTCCCAAACCTGAGCCATCTTTTGTAGGTGACAAATCTGAGGAATTGTCACAGATTGAAGTGTCACGAGAGGAGGTTTTGGAATTAATTGAGAAACTTAACAATAACAAGTGACCGGGACCAGATGGCATTCACCCAAGAGTTCTGAAAGAACTCAAATGTGAAATTGCGGAACTATTAACTATGGTTTGTAACCTGTCCTTTAAATCAGCTAGTGTACCCAATGACTGGAAGATAGCTAATGTAATGCCAATATTTAAAAAGGGCTCTGGAGGTGATCCTGGCAATTACGGACTGGTAAGTCTACCGTCAGTAGCGGACAAATTAGTTGAAACAATAGTAAAGAATAAAATGGTGAGACACATAGAAGAACATAAATTGTTGCACAAAAGTCAACATGGTTTCTGTAAAGGGAAATCATGTCTTACCAATCTATTAGAGTTCTTTGAAGGGGTCAACAAACACATGGACGGGGGGATCTAGTGGACACAGCATACTTAGATTTCCAGAAAGCCTTTGACAAGGTCCTTCACCAAAGGCTCTTATGTAAATTAAGTTGTCATGGGATAAGGGGGAAGATCCTTTCATGGATTGAGAACTGGTTAAAAGACAGGGAACAAAGGGCAGGAATAAATGGTAAATTTTCAGAATGGAGAGGGGTAACTAGTATTCCCCAAGGGTCAGTCCTAGGACCAATCCTATTCAACTTATTCATACATGATGGGGACAAAGGGGTAAACAGTGAGGTGGCAAAGTTTGCAGATGATACTAAACTGCTCAAGATAGTTAAGACCAAAGCAGACTGTGAAGAACTTCAAAAAGATCTCACAAAACGAAGTGATTGGGCAACAAAATGGCAAATGTAATTTAATGTGGATAAATGTAATGTAATGCACATTGGAAAAAATAACCCCAACTTTACATACAATATGATGGGGGCTAATTTAGCTACAACAGGTCAGGAGCAAGATCTTGGAGTCATCATTGGATAGTTCTCTGAAGACGTCCACGCAGTGTGCAAAAAAGCAAACAGGATGTTAGGAATCATTAAAAAAGGGATAGAGAATAAGATGGAGAATATCTTATTGCCCTTATATAAATCCATGGTAAACCCACATCTTGAATACTGCGTACAGATGTGGTCCCCTCATCTCAGAAAAGATATACTGGCGTTAGAAAAGATTCAGAAAAGGGCAACTAAAATGATTAGGGATTTTGAATGGGTCCAGTATAAGGAGGGATTAAAGAGGCTAGGACTTTTCAGCTTGGAAAAGAGGAGACAAAGGGGGGATATATAGAGGCATATAAAATTATGAGTGGTGCAGAGAAAGTGAATAAGGAAAAGTTATTTACTTGTTCCCATAATATAAGAACTAGGGGCCACCAAATGAAATTATTGGGCAGCAGGTTTAAAACAAATAAAAGGAAATTCTTCTTCACTCAGCGCACAGTCAACCTGTGGAACTCCTTGCCTGAGGAGGTTGGGAAGGCTAAGACTATAACAGGGTTTAAAAGAGAACTGGATAAATTCATGGAGGCTAAGTCCATTAATGGCTATTAGTCAGGATGGGTAAGGAACGGTGTCCCTAGCTTCTGTTTGTCAGAGGGTGGAGATAGATGGCAGGAGAGAGATCACTGATCATTACCTGTTCGGTTCACTCCCTCTGGGGCACCTGGCATTGGCCACTGTTGGTAGACAGGATACTGGGCTGGATGGACCTTTGGTCGGACCCAGTGTGGCCCTTCTTATATTCTTAAAACTAGCCCTACTAGTAATAATACCTAGTTTTTATAGAGCACTTTTCATCTGTAGGTTGCAAAGTACTTTATAAAGGAAGGTCAGTGTCATTTTACAGATGGGGAAACTGAGGCATAGAGAGGGGAAGTGACTTGCCCAAAGTCACCCAGTAGAAGAGCCAGGAATATAACCTAGTTCCCTGCCAAGCGCTTTAGCCTGTCCACAAGCCACAGTCCCATCAACTTCAGTATGTTGCACTCCCTTTACTAAGGCTGAATGTGGTGTGTTAGGTCCTCATCCGCATCAGCGGACTGGACTTCCCGTTGGGAAATGTCAGGAGAACAGCAGCTGCCCCTACAGTACCACGCGACACTGCAACGGGCATTTCTAAAATTTCTGTTTCATGGTAAATATTCGTGTGTAAGAGTTTGATCAAGCACAACTGTAGCTAAACGGGAGTTCAGACATTGACACTCCAGTGACAGCAGGATCAATCCCTAAAGGTTTGTTTCACTAGCTAAAAGAGTCTTCAGAGTCCTTTAAATAAACAATATCCCCCCCTTTTTCCCCATCGGTAAGGTGCCAGTTCAGGACTGGCTGCTTTGATCTGCCCTGATCTGCTTCATTTCCAGAGAAGCCAGGCGGGGAGTGAGGCATGGATCCAGCGCACGAGCCAGAAATTTCACAACAAAATCCTGGCTAAACCTCATTGTCACCTCTCCATTTTTTTCTAATTGACCAGGGTTTGTCTTTGGAAAGAATGGGCCAATTCCAGTCTACGGACCTGATCTGAACAGACATACCTGGAGCCATTTGCAGGATCAGGGCTACCATTGCAGTGGTATAAATCAGGAGAATAGCACCATGGTTTTCACCCAAGGATCTCTAAGCAGTAAGGGCTAGATCACGGCTTGACAAAGGAGCGAGAAGGGGTAAGTTGCCCCGTCTACACAGACTACCCAGATCTTGGGGTTGGGCACGTCGAAGCTTCCCGTCTGCTTACTCCTTACCTGGCGCTGGTGGGCAGGGTGCGGGGGAATGACCGGAACTGTGGCTCAATGCCTTCTACTCACTGGCAAGAGTAGATGAGCCAGCAAGGGTAAAGGGGTAGTAATTTGCTGCAGAAACTACCCCTGCCCACAAGGAGGAAGAATTGTGTTTCTGAGCCAGAAAAGCCTCTTGGGTTGGTGCAATGTATGCCCTGTGCTTTGGTCTAGCCCTAATGAATGAAGTCACACAACTCTGAGCAGTAGGTAAATATTAATAGAACCCAGGAGTCTCAATTGTCTGCTTTAACCACTAGCCTAGATGCATTAAAGACGGGGAGAGGGAGTAGGAAGATTTTTCAGTCGATATTAGCATGAGTAACAGTTGGAGCCCAGGTCAGATGTTGCTGTGAAACTGAAGCTACCTACACAGATAGGGTAGGTGTGTTTACAGAAATGGACTATGGGCTTTCAGCAAAAGACAGCACACATCCGCTCTTGTTCCTGTCGTTTGGCACCAAACCCTGCTTGATTGTGGACTCGGTTACACATGTTCTGCTGCTTCGTTACTCATGCATGCAGGTGGACTGGGGAACCCTACTGCACCACAGGAACTGCAGGCAGGAAGTCAGCATAATGACTGAAATCAGACATCTGTTAAACAGCATGTGTGACAAGGCGTGCACTCTGACACGAGTGTGAACTAGATGGCAAGGAATTTTTAGAACACTACTATATTTTGCAATGCCATGTATATATGTGGGTGAGAATTGTCAAATAGGGAGTGTAAATTTAGTCTCCTAAATCAAAGTGGCATGATTTTCAGAAATGCTAAGGAGCCACAAATCCCATTGACTTCAATGGGTGCTCAGTGTCTTTACAATCAAGTCCCTTTTATTTAGATGCTTAAGTATGTTTTTAGGAGACTACCTTTAGTCATCCAAGTTTGATATTTTTGGTTGTAATGCATTTATATACTGTATATAATAATAATTAATATAATGTATATTTATCTTCCATTCATGGATCACAAAGCATAGTCTAGCAGTGCTGCCAACTCTCACAATTTCATCATGAGTCTTGCAATATTTGTTTTCTTAAAGCTCCAGCTTCAGGAGTCATGTGACTATGAGGGATTTCGGCTTTCATGCCCGTTTGTGGAGAAAAGCTTGGAAACACAACCATAGAGTATCCTAAACCAGAAGACAAATAAAATAAGCCCCAAAATTATTATTGAAAGGAACCTCATGATTTTCAAGCCAATCCTGTGATTTTTTTAAAGCCTGATTCATGGTTTGTGAATGCTTGTTGTTCGCAATATAATTATAAGCCGTATTGAAAAAGCCTCTCAACTATCCTGGGAAGCAGATAAACCTCATTAGCTCCAGGTCACAGATGGGGAAATGGAGGCATGGGGATGTTAAGGCCAAAATTTGCAAATTTAGGTGCCTAAAGTTAAGCGCGTAAGTAAGTGGCAACATCTGCAGCCGTGCTATGCACCAAAATCTCCCACTGACATTTGGGTCACTCCTTTGCCTTATGCCTCAACCTTCCGTTTCATTTAGACAAGCCACTCCAGTTTCAGGTTCTGGGTTCCAGACCCAGAGGAAGGCTGTTTTCTGTATCCCTGCCCGCCCAGAAGTAGGAAGCACGGGCAACCTCAACACAAGCCTGTACTCAGGAGATTTTACATACCAAAGGGCATGCCAATAGTGGAGAGAAGCATCCACATTTCTGGATGGGGTGGGATGGGGTGATCTGAACTCATCTTGAATTCCAACACTCTGCAGGCTAAGCCTCTTGCCTGTGTCATGGCATGGCCTGCCCTGATCCTTTCCCTTTCCTGCGCCGTGTTTCTTCAGACTCTGATTTACAATGCTGCAGCCCTCTGCACTCCTTTCCTGCGTGCTGGCTGCCAACATCCGACCACCGCAACTTGCCAAGGTTGTGCGGAGCCTTTGTCTGTCGACTCTGAGAACTTCTAGTCAGTTCCAAGGGCAGGCCCTTGGTCAGAATCCAAACAGCAGAAAGAGGTAATAAAAAAAACCCCTCCCCATGGGACATGCAGGGGAGAGCATTGAAAAGGAAAATAGCGTGACAAGGACATCTGTCCTCAGGTGGGGTGATGTTGAGAGGTCTGCTCTTGACAGATTTAATCAGCTGAGTGAGCTTCCTCCAACACTACCTCTCCCCTTGGCACTGGCAGCTGGAGGAAAACGATAAATCCATCTGTCCTAAGAGAGAAGTAAGGGCCCTGGGGTTGCTGCATTCTTCCAGGCACTTCATCCCCATTAGATGCATTAAAAGGAAGGTGCAGATCCTAAAGCTTCAGGAGCTCCACTAGGAACAAGTCCTCTCCGAGCAGCATCAGCCCCCACAGACCACAGCCTGGGAGCAATGCAATTGTTGGAGGCAAGTCAGCATAGCAGCCCATTGTGAGTAATATGTGCCTCGTGGATTTGGATGATCTGTGTGTCTCACTTCATCGCCATGACCGATTTTGCTGTTGTTGCATAGAGCGAAGTGTGGTTAACACTGGATTTCATAAGCCAGATCTCTAGCTGGGACAGATAAACAGAGCTGGTTGAAAAACAGAATTTCCATCCCATGGGAAATTCCAAGGTTTCATCCAGCCCCGAGGCAAGACAAGAAGCCAAAATCTCAGAATTTCCCCAAAATATTTAATTTCAACCTTATCGAAACAGGTCTTTTAGTCTATTTATTAATTGATTATATGACTATATTATATTGTAAACATAAAGGGTGGAATGATAACATTGAAACAAAATGTTTTAACCTTATTGAAACTGAACGGGTTGGTAATTTCCTGTCAAAAATGGGAATGAAGTGGAAATGCTCCCCAAAATGGTTCCATTTTGTCGCAGCAGCATTTTCCGACAGGAAAACCTGTCCTGCTGAAAGATTTTTAACCAGCTCTACAAATAAGCAGAGCTCCCCTGACTTCAGCAAACATGCACTGACTTACATCAGGTGGGGATCTGATCCCTCCTCTCTCTCCCCTCCCTCCCTGTCCCCCACACTGGAGGTCTTAAGTTTAATAGCAGCCAGCCAGTGACAAGTTGCCTAGAGTGCAGTCTGCGACCAAATGCCAAGGAGCGACAAGCAAAAGGGCAGCAGGCAGTGCGAGAAGAGACAAGGAGCCAGTTCAGAGGCAGATAGTTGGGGACTGTTCCTCTCTCGCTCTGTATGGACACAGAAAACAAGCTGCATCTCCTCTGCTTTGGAAGATTTGGGGGCTGCAGGAGGTTTGAGAACTTGGGGGCATAGCTGACCCAACGTGTCACTTCCTCCCCAGGAGTGGATCATCAGAATAGGGGATCAGAGGGGGACCTCAGTGGAAGGCTAATGAGCTACTTGTAGGAATTCCACTACCCGAGGCCAACAACAACCCCACCAGCCTGCAGTCACCCACCGAAACAGTCACTGAATGTTTTGCTGTTCTTTTATCTATGTGGTAGGCCTGTCCTAGCACCCCAATCAGGGGACCAGTGGGGACCATCTAAGATGCTTAGGGATCCTTTACATTGGTAGCCCTGGAGGATTTCAGGATCAGCCTTGTCTCTGAGCCAAGGCTGCTATCTGTACCCTGGTCTCCAGCATCATGGAAGCCTGTTACAAAGAGCCCTGGTATAACATCTTGCCTATGCCATGCCTAGCGCGCTCGGCTCTCACGAGAGAGCATGCTGTCATTGTCAGAAGAGGTGCCTCCTGCCTACTTAGCTGGGAGAGAAAGGCTGATTTGTGCTGAGGCAGGAGAGAGGAATTGGGGAGTTGCTGCCAGGTTTTGTGTGCACATTTGGTTTGCTTTTGTTGTTGCTGCAGCTAGGGTAGGAAGCCAGAGTTTGCAGGGCTCCCCAGATAATGGCCCAGGCTACTTACCAGCTGATCCTTCCCCATCCCTCTTCTCCCCCTCGCTCTGCTCCCTGCCAGTCTCTGGTGGGTTTCAGTGCCTGGAAACTCTCTGTGTTTCAAGCTGCTTGCTTGGCGGAAGCTCCCAGCTTGTGACATGGAGGGCTGTTATTGATCGACGTGGTGGCTAACGGTAATGAAATCGGACAGCCCTGCAGCGCAGAGCGGGGCCTGCTGAGCCTGATGTAATGCTGCCAAGAGGCGCTGCTGCGAACAAGCCTCGCTCGCTGCTGGAAACCCTGAGTTAGAATTAATCCAATCCAGCCTAGCCGTTCAGCTGGGCAGGTACTCTCCAAGTCCTTGCTCTGAGGAGCGGAAGGCAGGCCTCGCAGAGGCTCATGTGACCGGCACATTCCTGGCACCGTGCCTGGTGGACTCCAAGGGGGGAAAGCATTCCGGATCCCAGCCTTGCCTCCTGTGGGGATTAGAAACAAGAACAAACCCGCCAAGCTCCAGTGGATTCAGAAGGATCACACACAACTGGGTGGGCGCCACAGGGGCGTGGTGGGGAAGACATGCCCCCGAATTCTCTCTCCCCGGCTGAGGGCTGCAGCTGCGGGAGGGAGGGTGCGGGCCACAGCACTTCAAGGGGCAGGAATGATGGCGTTAGGGGGCTGTGCTGGGGTGGCAGCTCAGGGGGGAGTTTTTAACATCAGGTTCCTACTTTCCCCTCCCTCCTGCCATTGTTTTAGGCCAGGCGTATATCCCCTGACTTCTGTGTCCCTTGCCCATAGGAACTGCTATACCTAACCAGACCAGTGGTCCATCTAGCCTAGAACCCTCTCATTAGCAATGGCCAGTACGAGTTACTTTGGAGTAAGGTGCAGGAAAACCCCATCATGGGCAAGTCTGCTGTCTGCAGGGGAAAGTTGGTTTATGCTCTCTAGCATGAATGTTAAATCCCTCTTCTCTTTTTGTCCCATCTATTGAATCTGTAGTTGTTCTCACCATCCAAGGGCATGCCTAGCCCTTCTGTGACTTTTACTAAGCTCTTGACCTCAATGCCATCTCATGACAATGAGTTCCACAGGTCAATAGTCTCTAATACACTCTCCCCAAACACCCATTCTGCCTTGCCCGGTTGTAATCAGCTGCCCGTCTTAGGCTCATTTTCTGGCTGAGGAAGGGGAGACGAGCCCCGTCCAGGGGTTGCTCGTAGAGAGTGGGTACGTGTCATTGCAGGGCATGACTCCAGCAGGTGTAATTCAGCAGCCTCACCTGCCACAAGCTCACCCACACAGGCAGGTGGGCCAGCTTGAATTCAGGTCAAGCCTTCCCCTCCACTCAGAGTCTCCTTTTGGGCTTCTCACATTGCAGAGAATAGGGGTCCACATGCCAAAGGACCAGACTGTATAAGTACAGGTGTGCTTTTCTTTCATAATCCGACCTTCTGAGTGAGAATGGTGGTAGGGGCGCTGCATTCCCCTGCATGGTGCTAGGGGGCGCTGCAGTGCAGGAGGGGCTGTCTCATACATAAGAAGCAGCCCCATCACCCTGCTGCCAGGGGACGGCAGATTTCCGTTCCAGCTGGGGCCTGTCTCCCCGCAGCTTTGGCCCTGTCGTACTCCAGGCTTGCTCTGCTCAGCTATTGGCTCTTTGGAGGAGAAAGGATTGTGGGCACCTTGCTCACTGGCCCTCTATCCTTTCCCCTCTCAGAGAACTTCTTACCACTGAGGGCCTACAGCAAAAACCAAGGAGTGAATCAAGCCCTCTATCTATAAACGAAAGGCAGCGTGGCCTAGTGGTTAGCACCACGGCGCTGGGAGGCAGAGCCCCTAGGTTCTTCCTGAACTCCTGCCTCACATTGGGAAAGCCACTTAAACTGCTCATCAGATTCCCCCTGCCTGCACAACAGAGACTGCAATACCCACCTGCCCCACAGGGGTGTCGTGATGCTCAATTAACCCCCATTTGTAAGGCTGCTTGAGCTCACTGCCTGAAAGATGCCCCATCAGTGCAAAGCACCCCTATACTGGCCCTATAAGGCGCTAGTCACGCGACAGGCTATAGTCAAAGATATATGTTGCCAATATGACATGCCAGATGCTGCATTCATGGCAGATTATTACATGCCTCAAGTGCTGCTACATTGCGGGAGGTTTGGAGGGTAAGTGACTTTAACCATCTAAGCACAGCAATAATCCCTTAGAAATGAGCTGCCTGGAGTGTTGTTTTCTTTCTTTACTGAAGCAGAATTTAGCAATAAAAATAAAACAAAAGGCCAGATGAGGACCTTTCCTGGAACAATGCTCATCATTACACTGACAGGAGCCTTCATCCAAGGATCTCAAAGCACTTCATATAGGTGTTTAACAACTGGACCCTTGAGATGGGGAAATAGCTTCATCCCCAGTTTACAGATTCTTGGAAGAGGTGCTCCCAGCCAAGAGCGGGACCCCGTTGTGCTAGGCGCTGTGTAAATGCACAATGGGAGACCATCTTTGAGCTTAAATTCTAACAGGACAGACCAAGAGTGAGAGCAGAAGCTGCAGCAAAGATTGAAAAACGACCGTGGCAGGATTGCGTAGTGAGTTAGAGCTTCAGCTAGGACTGGATTCCCGGCACTGTGCGCTAACCACTAGACCACACTCCTGCCACACAGTGTAGACATAACTGGCGGCCATTCAGAAAGCTGTTTGTGTCCCATGTTCTAAAGTCCTTCATCATCATGTGTATGTAAGGTTATCCCTCTCTGTACTGGCTGTACTCCCCTTCTCTCTGCTGGCTGTCTACTTACTCTGAAGTAACTTTGCTCTTTGTTCACTGACAACGTAACACTGGACTTTACCCAAGAGGGCTCTGCTGTCAATGAAATCACAGGAATGGGCTTGTATAAACATTCAGCTTCCAGAGTCCCAGCAACTGCACCAGCCACATGCCTCCAACATTGCTATTTCCAGAGTTGGATGGCTGATTGCCTCTAACCTGCTGAGTGTTACAAATGGCATCTTTCAGGCCTGTGAAAGAGGAGGAAGGGGCGGGGAGACATCGGATGGCGGCTAATAATTGGATTTCTGCTAATGCGGAACATTCCCTTGAATAGGTTCCTGATGTTTAGTTGCTCATGGCAGGGTTCAAAGAGAGAAAAAGCTACGGGGTTGGACAACAATCTGGAGCTGTTTTCAGAAGGGCACTGTCAAGTTCTTGTGGTCAGGAACTGAACATAGCTTTCAAGCTGCCCATTTTCAGTGGAGAATGTGCCCCTTACTATAATGCTAGATGGTGGAAGTGGCTGGAGAAAACTGACCCTTTCAGTACTGAGGAGTTAAAAATGAAATAGATAACCTAGGTCCTACAAATAGACCAAACAATGCAATAGCAGATGGAGCATGTGTCTCTGATTTGTGTGTAAGCTGGGAAGGGCCACATCCGCTTATATTGGGGATAATTCAGCTCTGTAAGACTGGATTTAACCCCTGCCCTCCCTCACCCCTGCTAAAAAAGAAGTGCAAGGCATTGTTATTTTTATATTTTCATAAGTCAACATGTGGCACTTGCATTGAGACAGAACACCAGGTGGCTGAAGTCAGTGGAGAGACTCCAGGATGACACTGTCTGTAACACAGTCTCAGCAAAGGTGTGTGTTCCAACAGGACATGGAGACAGAGACCGACATAGCAGCAAGAAAAGACTTTACAATTGGTCATTGTCTGCTTCTGGGCTGGGCAGAATTCTTAAGAGCACCCCCAAACTAGAGGGATTTTTTGTTTGTTCAGTAACCAAGGAGAGTTAAGAGGTTTAGAAGTGATTAAAAGGCCATTTTCTTTCCTTCAGCTAGAGCACACCAGAAATGATCCCTGGACAATGCACATTCAAGCATATAGTATAGAAGGATTAAATAAATGCACACACTTATAGGGACTGTTCTCTGTTTTTCCCCTGTGTGTTCCCAGAAAGGATTTCAAGCTGAACAAGCAGTGAAGACAGGAAGAATACCAAGGGTTCTTAAGCTCTGTCATGCAATCGTCTAAATGACCTTTCTCTAGCAAAGCACCAACTATCAGACTATGGATTTATCCTGAAGAAATGTGAGTTCTTTGTTCTGGAATTGCACATCTATTTCACAAGCAGAAATGGCAAAAGGATAGATAGATAGGTAGATAGATAGATAGACAGATAGATAGATCTTTAAAAATTATTTCAACTAAACTGTTCCTGCTCCTATGGTATATTTTGACCCTTTTGGAGATGGTGAGAGGAGAAATTCATCTGTCTTCACATAGGTCCTGAGAATGGCAGTGTTTGAACAGTGTTATTCACATGGGACATGATCCTTAGCCCTTATCCACATGTGTACTCCCACTGACTTCAGGTGGGGAAACTGAGGCACAGAGCAGTGACATGACAGGAATCACACAGTGGCTATGTCTACATTTGGAGCTTGGGGTGTGAGTCCCAGCTCAAGCTGACACACTCTTGATGAAAGCCAGTGTGCAAAAAATAGTGTAGCTGCAGTAGTATGGGCGAGCTGCCCTGTGTACAAACCTACAAAGGCACCCAGACCCCACAGGTATATACTCCGGGTGGCTATCCTAAGCTGCTACTCACTGCTGCCTGTGGCTACTCTACCCTGATCAGAGCTAGTGCAAGTATGCCTCCTTGAGCTGGGAATCACAGCCCCAGCTCAAGTGTACACATAGCCAGTGAGTCAAAAGCAGAACCTTCAACAGATCTTAAGAATCCTGACTCTCAGCCCCGTTCTAACCACTCTCTTCCACTGCATTACCCTAGAAACTACCTTCACCTTGTTTCCCACTGTATGTAGCCCTCAATTTTGCCTCCTTTCCAGGGTAGCAAATATCCAACCTACAGGATTATAACTGTGTGCACGAGACAGGCAGGAAGAGAAGAAAGTTGTGGGGCGGGAGCAATGCACTTTCCCGGAAAAGCTTGACTGAAACCACAAAAGCCATTTCCTTTTGGACTAGAACCATTATCACTAAGGTAGAAATTCTTACTCTGCACATGGTCCCCACTAAGAACACACATAAGCACATGAGAACGAATTCTGCTGTAATAGCTTCAGACAGCAGAGTTGCACGACACCCTGCAGTATGGGAGAAGATCACTCTGGGATCTCCATAAAAAGTACTCTGGGCTTTAGAAAAAGAATTTCCAGAATGGGGTCACCATTGCCTTGTGTTAATTTTGACCCTTTTATTGTGTCGATACTGGGTGCTTTGGAGCAGATAAGAACATCAGAACATAAGAACGGCCATACTGGTTCAGACCAAAGGTCCATCTAGCTCAGTATCCTGTCTTCCAACAGTGGCCAATGCCAGGTGCCCCAGAGGGAATGAACAGAAGAGGTCATCATCAAGTGATCCATCCCCTGTCACCCATTCCCAGCTTCTGTCAAACAGAGGCTAGGGACTCCATCCCTGCCCATCCTTGCGAATAGCTATCGAAGGACCTATCCCCCTGAATTTATCTAACTCTTTTTTTAACTCTGTTATAGTCCTGGCCTTCACAATATCCTCTGGCGAAGAGTTCCACAGGTTGACTGATCAAGCCAAGTTCAACCAAACACGAGTGTCTTTTAGGTAGAATGTTAGCACTAGAGCTGGGCGAACTTCTTTGGCAAATAGTTTATTTGCTGAAAAATGAATTTTCAGCTGACCTGAAACTATTCTCAAATCCATGTTGAGTTTACCAAATAGTTTCAACCAAACTGAAAAAAATGGAACGTTCTGGCAGTGTTGAAACAAAATGTTTTGTTTTGATCAAACATGAATATTTTCTTTTTCTTTTTCCTTTCCAATTCATTGAATATTTTGGGGGGAAAAAGCATTTTTGGTTCGACCAGAAACAATTACCCCCCCACCCAATTTTTTGGAACTGCCCATGAACTGAAAACTCCATTATTCGCCCAGCTCTAGTTAGCAGGTGGTCTCTTGATCTTTGTCAAGAACCATTTAACACCCCAGTATGGCTCATGAGCAGGGATAGAACATTTAGTAGCAAAGGCCTCTACCACTTGAGTTAAGGAGCAACTGACTCCAGCACCTAGTAAGAGCTGCAGGTTCGTAGTGGGGAGATGCTCAAAAGCACAGAGCAGAGTTAGGTGACTGTCAATAGGAGGTGGCCGCCTAACTGGCCTTTGTGCTTTTGAAAATCTCCTCCAGCTGCTAGATGAGGGCACAACACATTTAGCCAGCGTTTTACCTGCCAGAACAGTCAAAGTGGAGCACAGATAAATAGAGAGTAAATAATACACAACACTTTAATGAATTAAACCTCAGAGCACCCTGGAGAAGTAGGGATTCATTATTAGATGTGCTCCAGTCTCAGAGGAGAAAACTTAGGTTATGTCTACACTTAAAACACCACAGAGGTACAGCTATAGCACTTCAGTGCAGAGCGTACCTATGCCGATGGGAGGGGTTCTCCTACTGGTGTAGGTAATCCACCTCCCTGAGAGACAGTAGCTAGGTCCATGGAAGAATTCTTCTGTCGACCTAGTGCTGTCTACATGGAGGGTGGGGGGGGGGGTTAGGTCAGCATAGCTGCGTCTCTCAGGGGTGTGGATTTTTCATGCCCCTGAGAGATGTAGCTCCACCAATGTAAGTTTCTAGCGTAGACCAGGCCTGAAGCAGAGGGCGGTTAAGCGTCTTGCCCAAGGACATGCTGTAAGCCAGTGGCAGAAACAGGAACAGAATGCCCAAGATCTGACTCCCTGCTCCAGTCACTAGATCTCATTCGCATTCTGCTAGAAGAGGACTTCGAACCAAATGGCTGCTTCAGATGACTGCATTTTTCATACCCACCATTTTACCCTGCTTTCAAGTAAATGGCAGCCAAATAAACAGACACCAAGGGCTCAAATTGCTAAAAAGCAGTTATTCTCTCTTTTGTACATAATTAAGCCTCACATCCCTCTGTGGTGACAGGTAAAAGTATCCTATACATGGGTACAGTGAGGCACAAAGGAGCCAAAGGCAAAATTTTCAAAAGCAACCATTGCTTTTCTAAGAGACTTAGGTTCCTAAGGGCCTACGTTGCATTTGAAAATGGGACTTAGGCTCCCAGGTCCAGATCCCATTTGGAGTTAGCTGCCTAAATACTTTTGAGTATCTCAGCCCCAGGCCACATAGAGAGACAAGGTGAGAGAGCTTTTATTGGACCAACTTCTGTTGGTGAGAGAGACACGCTTGTGAGTGACCCAGAAATCTTCCTCAGGTCTGGGCAAGTCACTAGTTTTGAAAATTTTACCCCAAGTGACTTGCCCGATGTCACCTAACAAGTAAATGCCAGAACTGGGAAAAGAACCCAGGAGCTCTGCCTCCCATGCTATTGCCATAACCATTAGACCAACCATTCCCAAAACATGCATTTTCCAGGCCTACAAGGTGAACTAGACAGCAATACAAATTACCCATTAGAAACAGGAATGGTTTGCACTAGTCGTAGCTTTGCTATTGCTAGGCAAAAAAGATGTGTTGAAAATATTTTGGAAATTTAAAACTTAGAGGGGTAATTTTTTTAACAGCATTTTCCCCCCTTGCCAGTCTTTGCTTTCCATGGGCGAGCATCTCTATTCACACAGCAACCGACAGATTATATGCATTCTTTAAATGTTGAGGGGAGGAGGCATTTTTTAATTTCATTATAATTTCAGCATAAAATATGTCACTTCTGTAGGAGCTTGTTGTCTGGCGCATAATTACTTTATGGCACTATAAAATATATGTATCACATTACAAAGCCTTGCCATGCTACACGGAAATAATTTATAGCACAGTAATAGCGTGAAACAATATTTGAAGCCATTCTACCCAGGGTTTAAACAAAAATAGCAGAAAATAATGACTTGATTAAATATTAATTTAATTACCTTGGAGTCTTGGCTAAATCTCTGCAACCTCCCCCAACCCGCCAGCCCCAGCCCATGCCGTTCATCATTAGATTCAAGGTAACCAAGAGGAAATTTTTCAAGTCACAAAGGGCTGTTAGGCACCCGATTCCCACTGAAAGTCTTATTGCTACTCTCATGTGTCAATTCACATCCATATTTATTAGGCAGGGATTTTCCAATGTGGTCTGTGATTTGGGTGCCCAAGGTGGGCCTTTCAGATTAATTAAACCTCAGCCTTTGGGATTTTTTCGGAGGTGCTGAGCATCCTTAGCCCCTGCTGTGTCATAAGCTGCACCCCTGCAGGAGGTGCTGTGACTCCTGGGCACCCCTCTAAGTCACAATTCCTCCCCCACCTCCTCCTTACTCCCGGAGGGTCGTCATTTACTGCTGGTCTAAACCGTCAGCAAATTAGGACATCCAACCACAGCAGCTCATCTGCACTGGCCTGTGAGTGGGGAATGGAATTGTGGTTCCTCCCATTCCTGGCTCCTCCCCACCCACCTGCTCCTGCATGTCTGGAATGAAGATCCAGGTGGCCTGTGCTGGGTGTAAGGCTAGTTCTTGCTCCCCCTTGTTCCCATTGCCCAAGTGCTTAGTCCATTTCACCGTCTAGCCTACTGCCTTCACTGGGAGGTGGAGAGGCTCCACTCCTCTGAAACTCCACCCTGAAGTTTCTCCAGTTCAACACTCAGCAACTGAGGCGCCCCAAGAGCAGAGGCCACTTACAAAAATATTGGCCATGTTCCCCATCCTGCAGCCCTGACTCATGCAAGCAGTCTTTATTCATACATGCAGACCCACTGATTTCAGGGTGGCGGCGGGGGTGGGGGTGGGGGCTGGGGCGTGTTCCTCATGAGAGCCAGGGCACCAGACCGGGCCTGCATACGTTAGCAGGCCCATCGCCCTATACCCATTTTTAACAAAAACCCTATCCTGAGTCCCCAGCGCTGGATGGAGGCACCGGATGGAAAACCCAGTTCAAAGCAATTCCCATGAACAAAGTTGAAAGCTGAATTGACAGCACACACGCAAGATTTGGAAGGCTTGCTGACATCGTCCAAGGATGGGCATGGTAGAAAGACATAATGTCGTCCCTTTTAATCGCCATGTTACTATGTGTGTGTGGAGCAGGGTAGCTGGTGGGCTTGGGGAGGAGGAGAAAAATGCCACCCTAATCCTTTATTCTAGTAAGATAACTTCAGCTGGTTGCTTTGCTTAGCATCACTGGGAATGGAAAGAGAACAGAGCAGATGCAGTGCCAGGCAAACCACTTATAGCACCGCTACATAAAACCACATCACACCTTTCCAGAGAGCTCATCGGTAAAATCAGCTTCCTTTTATTGTTGTCTCAGGTCTCAGAGGCTGAGGGGTGGAAGTAGAGTGTTGGGTTCCTGAGATATGAGTGGAAAAGATTAAGCCTAAAAATAACAAGGTCAGAAGCATCGGGAAAAGTGGTGGGAAGGACCAGTATGATGCTGTGGATTCAGGAAACCTCTCTACGAGGCTGCTATGCCTGATTTCCTTTCTATAAGGCACAGAAGCAGAAGAAATTGGATTTCAAGAGAGTAAAGGAGGCTGGTTGGTTGCACTCACGACGCATTTAATTCTGTACCATGGGGCATGCATGGGTTTGAATATAGCTCCTTTGTAGCCTCTCCTCTCCTCTTTGGGAGTGGTGGGGAGTGCAGTGTGGTCTGGGGGGGCTATCAAAATGAATGTTGTTGATGAAGCACCAAGACTTCCCAACCAAGATCATAATAGTGAAGCTGCGGCAGCATGGACCAGCCGCTTGAGTGCACACCCAAGGTCCTACGCAGGCTTATACAGCCAGTGCTGCTGCCCATGGTGCCACGGCTGCACCGCCATTGCTATGCGAGCTAGCTAGATCAAAGCTAGCTCAGATGGGTCTACACTTGCTTCAGTCACACCTCCGATTACAGTGTAGCCAGCCTCACAGTTTAACATCTTTAACTCAAGTCTGGTAGGTCAATAGCTTTCCCCCAGTCTAGACAGGGCCTTTGTAACACCCATTTAACCTGCCATCTTGGGCATAAAGTTAGTGTCATGATGTAATGGCGGATGACCAGGAAGCAAGAAAATGATGGCTCAACCTTGAAAACCCCACTGGGCCTATGCTACCATCCTGAGGGACAGTCAGAATTCCCCGGACACTTGCCCTCAGGTGTCAGAGTGGGCTGAGTCCACCCTGAGTCTCCCTCCTTTCCTCTGAGGAGAAAGGAAAGATCTTCCCTCAGCCAATTCTCTTCCCCTCTTCCCTTTGTCTGATTCACCCTGGTTCCAATTTGGGCTGAGGCCTGGGGCTGGGACAAGGATCTAAAAATAGCGGTGGGTGCTGGGTATGCATCTTCAGCAAAGAGACTCATAAATGCAGCCTGGACTGAAAATCAATTCTGTAAAGCTGAAATCAATAACAATAACTAATATTAATAGTGATTATCCTTTCTTTATTGCACTTTGCAGTTGGAAATGAATTGTTTTTAAGGATTAGCGGCAGCTCAACTCTGTAATGCAGTGTAAGGCTGAAGATTTACTATGAAAACACAGCTTATGAGGAAAGACCCATTACAGCTGATGGAATATGCTTTGGAAGTGGCCGCAGCCACGGCTGCTGCGGCTGAGCAAACGAAGACTTTAAATGTGGAGTTGGTGGTTTAGATTTCTGCAGGAGACGGGGATTTTGGTCAGTTACCCTGTCTGGTTCTCTTGCAGTCTGAATGTCCTGTTCCCAGACATTCTCAGTACATTTCCTTTTTTTGGTAGCTTTTATCTAAAACAGCTTTACCCCTGCAAAACTCCCAGGGGAGTAGGAGGGGGAAGATGGTGTGCATACAGACAGACATCTCTCTCTTTCTCTATAAGAGACAGCGATGCCTCAAGGTACAGAGAAAGCTCTACTGTTTGCAACAGATTTTCAAAAGAGTTTAGCACCCTGCCTGGATGTATGCTAGGTATTGAACTCTTTGGAAGATCTGCCCAGAAGTATCCCAATGGGAACTGAGTGCAGGGTACTTTTGCAAGTCGAGTACTGAGCATTGGGAAATCTGGCCATGGGATCTTGAATCTGGTCTCATGTAGCCATGGCAATGCATAGGAGACACACAGAACTGGGAGTCAGGAGATCTGGTTCTGACACAGTCCTGCTGTGTGATCTTGGGCAAATCATAAACCAGCTCTTTGCCTGTTTCCCTGTCTGTAAAATGGGGAATGACAGATACCTCGCTTCCTGGCAGCAGACTGCAAGTTTCTGGGATTTCCTCAGTATTCCAATTTGTTAAACGAATAATCAGAATTCAGGATATGTTCTGATGGGTCAGATAGGTCATTCTCCCCATTGTTCCAGTACTAGGGTGCCTCGGAGCAGCCACCTATGTAGGGGTTGAATGAATATTTCATTCTCCAAAAGCTCATCTACTTATTATCCTCTTCCGAAGGTGTCAACCAGACAGCTACTTAGTTTCCATTCTGGAGATGATATTTGTGATGTGGACACTTGAGCAGTTCCTACCTTACCTGAGGCTACTAACCCACTTCATATACATGCCACCAAACAGCCATCCATTGGCGACAACTTTGGACATTGCATTTGAACCAGGGACCTAGACTAGGGTAACAGGTGTGATATTAGAACATGTTAACTAAGGGGCACTGCTAAGATGATCAAGTTAAAGCCTAGCGGGAAGTCCAGATTTTAACTCAGTTCACTTAGCCCATGTCACAGTACATGCTGCTGTTATCTATGCTCAACTTTTACTATGTGTTAGTTAGGCCATGTTAGCTATCACGTTCTAACAGCACACCTTTTATCCTAGTCAAGGTCTTAGAGATGAAGGACTCCATATGACCAATCTTCTTAGTCCCCCCAAGGGGATTTTAATGCTCATTAAAGTTTGAGACTGACAGCACACTTTAGAACCAAACACGCTGTAGGCAGGGAATATGTAAGTTTTGTCCTCAGCAGAATCCAGTGGTAGCAAGTTGAGAATGATGTAAAAGCCCATGAGGTGAAATCCTGGCTCTTGTGAAGCCAATGGAAAAACTCTCATTGACTTCAATAGGGGCAGAATTTCACCCATTATGCTTGGTATCTAATTCTTCCATGCAGAAGTTGCTGTTGAGTTCAGGTTTAGAACACCTCAACTTGGGATTCCTTTTACTTACTCAAAAGTTTGCTATTGCTAACTATTATCAGACAGAATAAATATCCTACAGAGACAACAATTGTTCAGTGCAAGTCAGCACAAGAAGACAAGAGTTGTATCACCTTCTTGATCCAAATTTTTCACATGGAAAGTTTTCTTTTTTTTATGAAAAATGGCTTTTTTAAATACAAATCTCTTTGTGGAAAATTGTCATCATATCAATCTTTTTCCCTCCAAAAGTTTGTGACATTTTTAATCAATAGTTTTATCCAAATTTTAGTCTAATTCACAGGTATCCAATTTTTTGACTCAGTAAGAAAATGCAGTTTTCAGTGGAGAATACATTTCTATTAAAATTATTATACATTTCAAACACTGCAAAATAACTTCAAAATTGCAAAAGTTTGTAATTCCCTCCTGCCTTCCCCCACTTTTTTTTTAACCAGCTCTAGTTTCAGCAAAGATGCATTTCCCTTCAAAGCAACAATCAGACACTTTCCCAGCTGGATCTGGCAGAACTTAGGCCTCCTTAAGTTGGTACCAGCCTGGATAGATTTATTGGTGCTTTACTGAGACTGGCATGTGGTGTGCAGATGTCCTCACACAGGCTCCGCTTTTAACTTACTCTAACAATTATGCAAGATTGGAAAAACTGATTTGTTAATTTCCTTAAACCCATCTTCAGAGAGAGGTGGGAGGCGGGGAACAGCTTCCCTTTCCCGGCTGGGGAAAAGCAGGACTCTGTAGCCTCGAGGGAAGAGAGAGTTTCTGAGGGTGATCATGAATATTATGGACTTTTGGGAACAGACGTAAAGAGGCCAATATGGCCAGATCTTTTATCACGGTGGGCAGCGGCCATGCTGGGAAGGCTTCCACCCTCAAGTGAATTGAGAGGACATTTGGGATGGATGGATCGTGCTGGGCTGGGGATGGATGCATGGATAGGAGCATGGCTCAAGAAGCCTCCTCCCTACAGCAAAGTTCAGGCAAGTCAACAAGTTATTATGACACTCTTGGCTATACTGTATTCGCTGGCTTTCTTGATCATTGAAGAAGGGATGGGGCAGATAGTCCAGTCTCTGGTTCAGCTGGCACAGGATTGTTCCCCAGCTAGCATGTTGTCCAGGCTAGGTTTGGCGAGCATTGCTATGGAAAAGGGAAGTGCAGTGAACTAGGTTTGTAGCATTTAAAGGATGTGATGCCTTTCAAATAGTAACTGACTCCTCTTAGCTCCCCTGGGAGGGAGGCAGATATTATCATCCCTATTCTACAGATGGGAAAACAGCGGCAGAGGGGGTGACTTGCCAAAGGTCCCAGAGGGAGCCATATAGCTCTGAGCCCTCTACAACGTACAGCTATCTCTCACTGACTTCAGAGAACAGGGACTACCTACCCCATTGAGCACAGAGAGTGGAGGTCTCTTTTCCATAGGACTTTTAAACACACCCATTCATCGCTACATCTGTATAGGCAAAATGGTAAAGGCTTGTTCACACACAGACACCCCACAACCTGTAAAACAGAGATCTTACAAGGGAATCAACCAGTGATTTTCATGGAATCTGCGCTTTTGCCAACTCCACTACCTCCTCCTAGCTCTCTATTAGCCCAGCTGTCAATCTGCCTTGACTTTAACAAACAGAGGGAGAGAGGGGGAAGGGTAACTCAGGGAGAGAGAAATGAGATAACATGCAGATTGATCAGTCCAAAGGTTAAGAAGCTGAACTTATTTAACTCCAGTTGGTTTATTTATTGTCCCCGAGTTATATTTGTGACTGTGATGATGGAACAGATTAGCACAGGATTGCTGGGTAGATTTAGAAAGCTTCAGTGTTTCCAGCTCAGTATATATATGTATGTGTGTATATGTTTGTTATTTTCACTTTTCACTAAGCACAGCCATTCTCTTCTCCCCGAGGCCCATTATGGATGACTGTAAGCACTCATCTATGCAATTAGGGACAGAGAAGGGAGAAAATTTCCTTGGTCATCAGATCGGGAGCTAAATGTATGCAAGGTAGAACACACTCTCTTTATTATGCTGTAAAAGCCCTGAGTAGTAATTTCTCTGGCCTCAGAAACAAGGACATGTACTGCAGTAAAATATATAAAAAAGCCCCTCCCACTGGTGGCAAACACATGCATCATGCAAGATTGATAGGCTGTGGATGACTAATGCTTGTTATGGCCCCTGCAGACTACAACCTAGGATCAGAAGCTGAAGGTTTAGGGAGGAAGAATGTTCTTGTGGGCAGAATTACGCAAGGGCATCAGGCAAACCAGGCTTTACTCCTAGCTCTACTGCAGACTTGTTGTGTGACCCTGGGCAAGATTCTTTAATTCTCTGTGCCTCGTTTTCCCCATCTGTAAAAGGGCTTTCAAAGACAGTTGAGCTCCTCCGAGGGAGGGAGCCTGTATCAGAGTATTTAACATATGTATTCTTGTTCCTTGGGTGCTTTGGTAGTTTTCGAGAAGGGCAAGATTGGAAAAACAGGGATGGGGTGCATAGACAGTCCAAACTGAAGTAATGGCAGAGTCTCAAATAGAATAGCAAGAATGTTGTACATCAGGAGTGAAGTGCATTAGGCAGATGTCCTGGCTAATATCTCATATTACATCAGTGTCTCCCCCACACTTTTGCAAACGGTCACAGAAAACACTCAGTAATTTCTCTTTAACACCTAGTCATGGTGTTTCGCAGCCCGGTGAGGTTTAGAGCACATTAGAAGTACAATTCTCCTGTGAGTCTGAGAAAGTGATAGATTTGTAGCCCCAGTTGGTTTTGATCCAAGAGGAAAGTGCCAACACTGTATAGGATGCCCTGGGGCTACAGAGAGGAGAAAACCAAAGCCAGCTTCTGCTCTCACTTACCCCAGCGTGGATCAGAAGTAATGTCACTGAAGTCAATGGAGTGGCACTCGGAGGGGAATGGGGCAGGTTTAGATGAGAATGATCCAGGAGTGAGCTGGTTAAAGCCAAGGGGATGGTGTCAAGCAGGGACATGCAGAGAGGGCTGCAAAGCGATACCAACAAAGCTGCTGTTGACAATGGATTAGAGTCTTTGGTTTTCATACAGAATGAAAAACAGCAGATTTCTAGTTACCCCCATTGTCTCTTTGTCCCTTGAGCCCTATGTCCAGCCCCCATCCTCATTACGCTGAGCCACTGATTTAACCTGTCTTGGGGGGAAGGCGGGGGCTATTTTCCAAAGCAAAACGAATCCTTTAACATCTGTATTAACACGGCGGGTGAAGACAGCCAGCCTTGTTTTCGCTGCCGTGAGATGTGCGCTACTTCCGGGAGGTGGAAGCCAGAGATGCCATTGGCCACGCTCCTGCATACATAATTGATACTATCAGCTTTTCATCCACAATGAGATGTTCTTTTCTTTTCTTTTTTTTAAAAAAAACTTCAGCTGGTGCCTTAATTTTTATTTGTTCAGCCGGCCTTAGCCCCCTTAGACTTCGGAGGTCTGTCGACTCCCACTGACCTCAGCACTAAATAGAATCAGGGCCAGGGAAATTAGGGTTTTGTTTGGGATAGCTACATCGGCTGCTGATGCTTGCTCCCCAGCTGGAGTCTGAGCCCAGCTGTGTGCCTGATGTCGCGGTTATTCAGAAAGGAGCCCAAACCGCACAATGTGGGTACGACTTCAGATTCCTAACACCTTGAGGTTCAGAGGTGTTTGGATCCAGGGCCTAGGTCTGGCCTGTGATGGGGAAGTGCAAACACAGGTTTTGCATTCTGCACCCCACCCCCCACGTGTCAGGGTCTTTATCAGAGGTTTTGCCTTGTGCCCCTCTTCACTCTGAATAATCATTTCGTTGAGATGTTTACATCAGCCCCAGGCACTTAGTTCCAGATTCTGATCCCGCTCCTCAAGCTGAAGAGGACCTTACTCTACCAGTAGTTTCGCTTGAATAATGCTATCAGCATCTAGACCCTGGCCAGTGCCTGGCCAGAGGGGCTTACCGTCCAATGCAGAGAAGAATATTCCGCAGGAACTGGGTTTAATCCAGGCAATCCATGTAGAAGACTTTAACAGAAAGATTGAAGGAGAGGTTATGCTTGGGAGGTGGGAGGTTATTCCAAGCCTAGAGAGTGGCACAAAAGAAGAGGCATACCTGGGAGTGGGAGCTGATGACAAAGGGATCTGAAGGAGAGAGGATATGGAGGAGTATTATGAGCAGGAGGGAGGAGAGGTGTCAGGCCAGACTGGGCACTGCCAGTCACCCTGTCTCATGCTACGAGGTGAAAAATTTTAAACTGTTGAAAGGAGATAGTTCTTCACACAATGCAAATTGGCCTGTGAAACTCACTGCCCCATGATCCCATCAAGGCCAAGAGTTTAGCAAGATTTTAAAAAAGGGGGTTGAATGTTTATGTAAGTAACAAGAACATCCAGAGTAATAACAGTAAAGAATAAAACCCGCAAGAGCTATAGAAGGGATAGACATACATGCTCCAGGGCAACTTCTAACCAATGGCAGTCAGGAAGAAACTTTCCTTGGGGGCAGATAGGGTGACCAGATGTCCCAATTTTGTAGGGACAGTCCTGATATTTGGGGCTTTTTCTTATATAGGGTCCTTTACCCCCCACCCTCTGTCCCGATTTTTCACACTTGCTGTCTGGTCACCCTAGGGGCAGATTATTCCATAACTGCTGGCTACTACTGGGATTCTTGCATCTTCCTCTGAAGCATCTGATGTCAGCTACTCTTGTAGACAGGATATGGACTAAATAGACCACGGGTCTGATTTGATCTGGCAATTCCTAGGGATTGTCACTAGTGTAAATGAGAGCAGAATTTGGCCCTACAGCAGAGCTGGAGACATAGCTGATGACAGTGAGAATGGAAATATTCCTTGCCCCAGACCCAGCCTGTATAAAGGGAGGCGTGTAATTGGATACCAGTAAATTGAATTTCAGTTTTAAAAAAAGGTCCAAACGACAGTGTTAGAATTGGTAAGAAATTCCCTGGAAAATCATCTGAACGTTCCTAGCCTCACGCTGCTGACTTCATTACAGACATATAGAGATATTTACTTTTTATATAAAAAAAGTCACAATGGATTTATTTTATTTATAGAAGAGATTGATAATTGACAGGTGGCTGTCTAAAAGATATGAAACCCTCCAGCTAAACACTGCAGCCATGGCAAAGATACAAATTACAGAGATATGGCTCCAGAGGTGAGAGACTTGTTACTTTTAACACTGCAAGATATAGAAGAGAACAGGGTTGAATCTCAGTTCAGAACAATCATACCTAACCAGTGAATGAAATAAAAACCAAGGATTTCATACCAGCACCTGGAGCAGCCTCAGAGTGTGTTTGAATTAACAAGCACATTGTTTCCTCCCAAAGGGTCTTGCGATCCCCATATTTTCTATCTATCTATCTATCTATCTATCTATCTATCTATCTATCTATTTTAGGATTGTATCCTGCTACCCCTCACCGAAGTATCTGGGCACCTTTCATGTAAAGTCAATAGAAATAAGGAAATCCCTTGTGGACTTCATGGAGTTTCTGGCACACCTCCCTTCTTGTGTAAAAACTATGCTGGGGTAGAGTTTGGGGAGTTTGAATTTTTCGATTTTTATCAGTTGCCCCCTTTTTGTTTGTTTGGGGTTTACTGGTTAGAAGAGGATGTCAGTATTCTGAACTTCATCCTTACAGTCATCATCATCAAATGTGCATAATCTACTGATGACCGTTATGCCAGCCAGAGTGACCATGGTTGATGGCATTGTACCAGGCATCATGTAGTGAAGTTTCCATATCTGGCTCAATCCTACAGATCCACAAATCTCTGGCACAGCCCTGCGGCCGACATCAGGCAGGGTCAGGGCACACACCCCTTTGTGTATCAATGGAGAGTTTAGGAGCACGGCGTGCTGGGGTGTTTTTGTCCATCCTGGCAACATGGCCAAAGAGCGTACAATGCTGCTTTTGAACATGAGCATTTGGAGGAAGACCAGATCTCTGCGACATTGTGGCATTTCACACAACGGCAAACTGCTTTGTGCCCAGGATTTAGCACTGACCACACATATAGAGTGTCTCTAGCCACTCCAAGTTTGCCTGTATGATGGTCCAGGTTTCTGACCAATATGGCATTACAGGCAATACACAGGTTTGATAGATCCTGAACTTTATCTAAATGCAGGGAAGTTTTTGCATCCATAAGCAGACATGGACTTCACGCAGCAAGACCTAATTGTTGGAGGATGTCTGGTGTGCTGCTCGCAGCCTAGGGAGATGAACTCTTCAACGCTCTCCACAGTAGTTGACAGCAGAAAGGTTTTTTGGAAGATGGAAGGTTTTGCAGTGTTTGCTAAAAAGCCTCCAATGCTGGAATTGCCTGATCCCCTCTAGAAGTTTGTTCCATTGCTGGAATCCCTCAGCAAAGAATGATTTAGACTCAGCTGTCTTGCTCTTCACCCTGGGCTCTGAACTGGCCCAGAGGAGCACAGCTGTTGCCATGGTTCATGGACAAAAACTCGGTCTGTAATGTCGCTGGGCTTTGATCCATTAATTGCTTTGAAAATTAGGACCAAAGCCTTTTCCTCTCTGTCATACCCAGACCAATTTTTCCCTTCCCCTCCCGACAAGGCCCCATCTTTGTCTAAATGAAGTCAGCCCCTTCCCAGTCAGCACTGATAGGCACTGCAGGACACCATGTGAAGACAGCAAGGAAACTTTGAGGAGTGCAGATGGAGTTTAGACCCTATTGGTGCAATGCCTCAAGCCTCCAGCTGGGGGTGCTGCTCTCTTTTGGACCAGAGGCCTGAAGGCCTGATCTAGTCAGTGGGAGTCAGTGGCTTCTTTTCACTGGCTTTGACGGTTTTGGTCAGGCCCAAAAGGAGGGGACACAGAGATTCAAAGGCGGCCCTGAAGTGATGTGAAGTCATCCTCAAGCAAATCTGAGGTCTGTCTGTCTACTCCATCCATCTCCATCTCCATCGCCACTCCTCTATCTAAGGGTATGTCTACACTGCAGCTGGGAGCGTGCGTCCCCGCGCAGGTAGACAGACAGGCCAGCAGTGCTTGAGCCATCATACTGAAAACAGCAAGCGTGGTCATGGCAGCATGGGCACATCCTCAGGCAACTAGTCTAAGTCACTACCCAGGCTGCTGCAGCCACGCTGCTATTTCATGCACTAGAGTTAATGCCTGTCCGTCCTCCCCGGTGCTGGGCAGACATAACCAGAGTACCTGCCCAAGGACCCTTAGGGTGCTAGCCCACTCTGAAGTCCATGCCATCGCATCTGCACTGTGACTGTTACCCATGGCAGATTATGCCTTCCCGTGCTCCAATCACACCTTTCATTTGCAACCTAGACATAGCCTAAGACATAGCCAGCTTTCAGGATTTTTTTCCCAGTCTCATGATATTTCATGTTTTAAAGACCCAGCTCCTGGAGTCCTGTGAATATTTGAGACTCTCTGCTTTCATTTGATAAGGAAGTCAGTTTCTAGCCCACAGAGTTGAGTACATCCGAACAGGAATGACCCGAACGTGACTTAACAGATCAAAGACCAGAAGGCAAATAAAAAGAACTCAAACTACATTTTTGTAAAAAAAAATCTCTTGATTTTTAAGTCAGTCCTGAGATTTGGCAATGGGGTTCTCATTCATGATTTTTGAACATTTGAGGCTGTCAATAATGGTATCTGTCCATCTAACTACCTAGAAGGCCCCATCACATAATGCTTCCCAAGCATTCAGGGAAAAAATTAACAACAGTGTCTTTCTTCCTCTGTCGTTTCCTTCTCAGCCCACAGGAGAAATAGGAGGGTTAAGTTTACAAGGTTGTTGTGTTTGTTTGTTGGCTTGTTTATGTTTGAGTGTATGAGCGAATGAGTGTGTTGAGTGCACGTGTGTAAAGAAATTGAGAAAAAGCTAAGTGGCAGTGCTGGGTTATGCCTTTATTTCTGAGTGCGGTAAGTGCTGTGATCATTCTTATCTCCTGAAAGAGCAAGTTCCACAGTCCGCTACGAAAGTCCTGTCTCCCACACTCCCTCCTGCTATTGGCTGACAGTTTCATTGGGCCAGTGGGGTGTAGCGCTGGTTGCAGGAGGGAAATGTCATTCCTCAGCTAGCTGGGGCCAGCCCCGTGAAAGGCTTGGACTATCAGAATAGGGCTCCCCAGCAACACTCAGTTCACTGGGGAGCCAATGCAGAGAGAGGAGCAGCAGGGTGATGTGTTCATGGCAACCTGTGTTGCTAGGGAGACAGGCTGTTGCCCTTGGTACCGGTTGGGGCTTTTTCAGGATGGGTGGCTTCATCCCTAAATAGAACGAGTTGCCATCATCAAGCTTTACTCACTTTTTTCCTAACATGGAACTTGGAGATCTCTGAAGGTCTTCCAGGCCTAGGCTTCCTGTTGTTTATTGGATTTGTACCCATATCTTGTGTGCTCAATAGCATCTGTTCACGACTAGTTCAAATAAAAGCAATTATTTAAAAATAAACCCCCACAGGACTCAGCCCATCAGACTGACAGTCTGCTGCCTGGGAACCTAGGTACCACATGACACAGTGTTTATATTTACTGGAGTGTTTTACAAGCTGGGTAATATTTATGGTGTCAGTTTATAGGGGCTATCAGGGTCTGGCACTGCACACCTGCAATGATTCAGTGTCACACTGGGATCAAAAGGAGTAACAACAGACTGAAAATGCTCAGGTTTCCCAAGGCACCTTATGTTCCACCCCCACATCGCCTGTAGCAACTCAAAGTGCAACCAGGACCCAGCATCATCTCGCTGAGGCTGCTTCCAGAAGCCTGGGACCTTGTATGTTATCTTGAGGACAGGGCATGGGCTATAATAAAAGGAGACTTTATTGTAGACTGCAATAGAGCCAAGAATCCAACGGGTATTGCCTAGTGGATTAATTGTAAATTCTCTTTTACGGCCCTTTCAGTCTAATGGAGATTTACAATGTGGAGGGCTTGTGTTCTGTGTCTAATGAACAGTATTTTTAGCCTGGGTAGCTTCAGCACGGTGTCCAATCTTTGCACTGGGAACGCCGGAGCCTGCCCCAGGAATGAGATGGGAAGTGGATGCACTTTTGACTCTGAAGGGGCAGCATTATTCCACGCTCAGGCTACAGGGCTCTGTCAGGAGATTGCGGTGATCTGCCCTGGCACTAAGTCCCAGCCCCATTCTGGCACATCCACAGAGTTTTCACCCTCCTCCAAGCCGGGACGCCGTGAACAGCCTTTGGCTGCAGGAGAGTCTGAGAAAGGTCATTTCCACTCTAGCCAGTTGTTTTCCTCCCGTAGTAAATAATAGTTAGCTCAGGGAGGGAAAGGAGGCTCTTTGGACCTTCACTGGGCATTCCTGAATATAGGCATGTTTAGAACCCTGCCAATAGGTTCGGTATTTGTCACCAGCTATCCTGGCATGTAGCGCCATCTATGTGGCATTAGTGATGGCCATGAAAGGGTTTCCAGGCACCAATTTTACATTTGCCACCAACGTCTGGAACATCCAGTCAGACCATCTTAAGGACTGAGCTAGAGCCCAGGCCGGGCGGGGCTCGACCTGCAAGGATTTACCTTGAAGATGATGGTGAAAGGGCTTGGTGGTATATGCCTACTGTTCCCAAAAGCAACTAACAAGCATATCCTGACTTCAGGTTAGACCCAGCCAATGATGGTGCAGTGCTTATCGCTGAGGAGGGCTGGGCTTGATGTCACTGAGATAGCCATGCTCATTAGCGACATGGGATCTAGAGTTAGACTGATGGGAGATGAGGGCCAGATCCTGGCCAGCGCTTTCTCCCAGGCTGTGGAACGCCTGACTCTGTGCTCATGTCTAGCCACCTTCAGAACCCAGTGCCCGACCTACACCTTTGTATATACCTACCTACAGTGAAAAGAGCTACACTGATTTAAACAAACAAAAAGCTGTGAAGCCTCTTTGCTGAAAAATACTGCCTTTCATATTTCATTGTATTTCAGCCTTTAGATACTGTGGTGACTGATGATAGATAGATAGAATCATAGAATAGAATCATAGAATAGAATATCAGGGTTGGAAGGGACCTCAGGAGGTCATCTAGTCCAACCCCCTGCTCAAAGCAGGACCGATCCCCAATTAAATCATCCCAGCCAGGGCTTTGTCAAGCCTGACCTTAAAAACTTCTAAGGAAGGAGATTCCACCACCTCCCTAGGTAATGCATTCCAGTGTTTCACCACCTTCCTAGTGAAAAAGTTTTTCCTAATATCCAACCTAAACCTCCCCCACTGCAAGTTGAGACCATTACTCCTTGTTCTGTCATCTGCTACTGCTGAGAACAGTCTAGAGCCATCCTCTTTGGAACCCCCTTTCAGGTCGTTGAAAGCAGCTATCAAATCCCCCCTCATTCTTCTCTTCTGTAGACAAAACATCCCCAGTTTCCTCCGCCTGTCCTCATAACTCATGTGTTCCAGTCCCCTAATCATTTTTGTTGCCCTCCGCTGGACTCTTTCCAATTTTTCCACATCCTTCTTGTGGTGTGGGGCCCAAAACTGGACACAGTACTCCAAATGAGGCCTCACCAATGTTGAATAGAGGGGAACGATCACGTCCCTCGATCTGCTGGCAATGTCCCTACTTATACATCCCAAAATGCCATTGGCCTTCTTGGCAACAAGGGCACACTGTTGACTCATATCCAGCTTCTCGTCCACTGTAACCCCTAGGTCCTTTTCTGCAGAACTGCTTCCGAGCCATTCGGTCCCTAGTCTGTAGTGGTGCATTGGATTCTTCCATCCTAAGTGTAGGACTCTGCACTTGTCCTTGTTGAACCTCATCAGATTTCTTTTGGCCCAATCCTCCAATTTGTCTAGGTCCCTCTGTATCCTATCCCCATCCTCCAGCATATCTACCTCTACTCCCAGTTTAGTGTCATCTGCAAACTTGCTGAGGGTGCAATCCACACCATCCTCCAGATCATTTATGAAGATATTGAACAAAACCGGCCCCAGGACCGACCCTTGGGGCACTCCACTTGATACCGGCTGCCAACTAGACATGGAGCCATTGATCACTACCCGTTGAGCCCAACAATCTAGCCAGCTTTCTATCCACCTTATAGTCCATTCATCCAGCCCTTACTTCTTTAACTTGCTGGCAAGAATACTGTGGGAGACCATGTCGAAAGCTTTGCTAAAGTCAAGGAACAACACGTACATCCACATTTTCCCTTCATCCACAGAACCAGTTATCTCATCATAGAGGGCAATTAGATTAGTCAGGCATGACTTGTCCTTGGTGAATCCATGCTGACTGTTCCTGATCACTTTCCTCTCCTCTAAGTGCTTCAGAATTGATTCCTTGAGGACCTGCTCCACAATTTTTCCAGAGACTGAGGTGAGGCTGACTGGCCTGTAGTTCCCAGGATCCTCCTTCTTCCCTTTTTTAAAGATGGGCACTACATTAGCCTTTTTCCAGTCGTCCGGGACTTCCCCCAATCGCCATGAGTTTTCAAAGATAATGGCCAATGGCTCTGCAATCACATCCACCAATTTCATAGATAGATAGATAGATAGATAGATAGATAGATAGATAGATAGATAGATAGTTTGGAGGCTATGCTGAACTGTACAGAAATGGAATTGTCCATTCCCAGCTTGCTTGTACAGTTTCATTTGAGTTCAGACTTGTAATTAAAAGTGGTTGTTATTTGTTTCTTATTCACCTTTGGACTTTTAAATACTTTGAACCCAATTTTGCTCACAACTGCACCAAAGACAATGAAAGTGACTGCACGGACATCTGGTTGGTTTTCATTGTACCCTGCTCTGCTGAAATGAAACTTCAAACCAGGTGCGTTTCATGTGGTTGAAGGTTTTGCTGTAAATGTTCTGTGCAGATCTCCTGGGCAATTAAAAAGTCAAGAGCAGGAATGAGAACCGTCTTGCTAATGATTTGAAGTCAGCTCCTTTGAGCAAACATGTCTGAATAAAGCCAAAATTATATCATATCAGTCTCCAGAAATTAACCACAGAAGTTAAACATTAAGCCATCTTGGGATGGAAACTTCTGTAGTTCTGCGGCTGATCACAGGTCCAGGAGAAAGCCATTAGGGAAGGCCTTGATCTTTAGTAACCATCAAGAGAAATGGGAAAGCACAGAAGAGAGGACAGCAAGCGTTTGAGTGTCATAAAGTCCAACCACACCTGATTTCTGCTTATCTGGAGCTTGGTCCTGCACACACTTAAGACAACAGGAATACTCCCCCTGACTTCAACAGGAACAGGGCTGAGTTCCTGTTTTATTTTTCTGATATGGTGACAAAGTGCTGGCTAAAGGAATAAACAATCTCAAGTAATTGTTCGAAGATTCATTCTAGCTTGAGCAGTCCAAGGAGGCAGATCCACAGCTGGGTTTTTTTCGTCATAGCTCCACCAACTTCAGTTCCTGAGGACCTGTCCCCCAGTGTTTAGAGCAGGGGGGGTCTCACAGTCTGGACTTCTGGGTTCTTTTCCTAGCTCTGCCACTGACTTTGGGCAAATCACTCCACCTCCCTCTACTTAAAACACTGTAGCGCTATAGTGAAGATGGTGCATGCCGACGGGAGAGAGCTCCCCCGTTGGCACAGTTAATCCACCTCCGCAAGAGGTGGAAGCAATGTTGGTGGGACACACAGCACTGGCACCTAGGTCGGTATCACGATGCTGCTCAGGGGGGTAGATTTTTCACACCCCGTGAGCGACACAATTACACTGAAGTAATCCCATAGTGAGGACCTGGCCTAAGGGAGCGTCTACACCTCACTCCAAGGTGGGATTGCAGTTTAGGCATGCTAACATATCTAAAAGGAGCAATGTAGAGGTGGCAGGGCATGGGCTGTGCAAACAAGCTGGGACCCTAGGAAGCTTCTCTCGTTGTTAGAGCCTATGCGGACACATTGACACTGCTATTTTTTGCCATGCTAGCGTGGGTAAATCTAGTGTGGGTATGTCTATGCAAGATGCAATCACATACCCTAAATCCATTAAGTGGGAGCTGGAGTAGGTAGCTATTCTCTGGGGATCAGGTACAGAGAGGACATATGCCACACACTGAAGAGTAAGCTAGCTACCATTTCATTTAAGGAGCTGTAGAAGTACAAAAGACTCCATTCATTCTCACCATTATTACCCATATTAAAACTTATTAAATTCTCTAGTCACTGAGGAATAGAGGAAGGGTTTTTTTCGGGAAAACCCAGTATTTCCCATTAGATTTTCAGCTCTCTGGGGTAAGGGCTTTATCCTTTTATTTTTTCTGCAAGGCTCCTAGCACATTTTGGGGTGACAGACAAACAATAAATGACGATGTTAATTGGCCAGGGGCTGGTAAATAACAGCAGGCTCATACCTTAGTGGAATTTGTTTAAAAAGAACTGTGGGAATATTGTGATGGTGTGACTGGGTAAAACACCCCAAATCCAAGATCCCAAACAGGTAAAGGTGATGCCAGAAAAGTGAATTGTATTAAAGAGATTTCCAAGGAAATGCACAGTTACTAGGTTTTGAAATAGGCATCAGGTCGGAGCCTTAGTGAGGTTAAATAAAAAAAGCTTTTACAACCCAGACCTTAAACACATGCCCTCCCCTTTTGCCCATTTATTAAGTAATAATGAAACACTTTTGTCACAGGTTAGGCACAATATTTTTGACACTAAATCTGCTCTAAAACTAATCAAGGACGAGACAAATGGGAATATAATTACAGCTGCTGACATCCCTGTATCATTAACCTCTCAGCTCAGGTGCTACACTGAGACACAGCTGCAAAAGATTCCATATTACAGATAGTTCGCACCAGCCTCGGAAATGAATTTGGATTTTAATAGCCCTGTAATGTCTCCACAGCTGTCTAATCTGGCACCGGTTGCTAAGACAATGGCTGATGGTGAAGTTTCCTGTTTGCGACACCCTCTGCTCTCTAGTGGCTTGTGTCAGGATCCAGCTAGCTACATGGCCTGGTCTTACATAAAGTGTAGTTGAAATTGTACCACATTGAGAAAAGACAGTTTTCCAGGCCAGGCACTAGACTGGGACTCTGTTCTGGTATATATAGATTCTTGTACCACTCTGATCATTGCAGTATCTGAGCCTTTTCCTTTAGCGCATTGACAGACTAATGTCTGTGAAGTGTGGTTCATATATAAGAGCGAGGGATTGTTATTATTATTAGTTTCTTCCCAGTGCAGCAGAGTAAGCCACAATGTCAAAGGCACATTTGTTCAGCCAGTCCTCCGATCTCATAGTGCAGTGCCTCTGATTTGAAATTACGCAGAAGCCCTTGCTTTCAGCAGTGATGCTGGGCACTTGGCCTGGGTGCTTCAGGACTCCTAGAATACACTTGTATGGCCACCGGTGTAAGGTGGCCCATGGGGAATAGATGGCCAGCCCTCTGTGGAGAAAGAGGTGGTTAGGGACTATTTAGAAAAGCTGGACGTGCACAAGTCCAAGGGGCCGGACGAGTTGCATCCGAGAGTGCTAAAGGAACTGGCGGCTGTGATTGCAGAGCCATTGGCCATTATCTTTGAAAACTCATGGCGAACGGGGGAAGTCCCGGATGACTGGAAAAAGGGTAATGTAGTGCCAATCTTTAAAAAAGGGAAGAAGGAGGATCCTGGGAACTACAGGCCAGGCAGCCTCACTTCAGTACCCTGAAAAATCATGGAGCAGGTCCTCAAAGAATCAATCCTGAAGCACTTACATGAGAGGAAAGTGATCAGGAACAGTCAGCATGGATTCACCAAGGGAAGGTCATGCCTGACTAATCTAATCGCCTTCTATGATGAGATTACTGGTTCTGTGGATGAAGGGAAAGCAGTGGATGTATTGTTTCTTGACTTTAGCAAAGCTTTTGACACGGTCTCCCACAGTATTCTTGTCAGCAAGTTAAAGAAGTACGGGCTGGATGAATGCACTATAAGGTGGGTAGAAAGTTGGCTAGATTGTCGGGCTCAACGGGTAGTGACCAATGGCTCTATGTCTAGTTGGCAGCCGGTGTCAAGTGGAGTGCCCCAGGGGTCGGTCCTGGGGCCGGTTTTGTTCAATATCTTCATAAATGATCTGGAGGATGGTGTGGATTGCACTCTCAGCAAATTTGCGGATGATACTAAACTGGGAGGAGTGGTAGATACGCTGGAGGGCAGGGATAGGATACAGAGGGACCTAGACAAATTGGAGGATTGGGCCAAAAGAAATCTGATGAGGTTCAATAAGGATAAGTGCAGGGTCCTGCACTTAGGACAGAAGAACCCAATGCACAGCTACAGACTAGGGACCGAATGGCTAGGCAGCAGATCTGTGGAAAAGGACCTAGGGGTTACAGTGGACGAGAAGCTGGATATGAGTCAGCAGTGTGCCCTTGTTGCCAAGAAGGCCAATGGCATTTTGGGATGTATAAGTAGAGGCATAGTGAGCAGATCGAGGGACGTGATCGTCCCCCTCTATTCGACATTGGTGAGGCCTCATACGGAGTACTGTGTCCAGTTTTGGGCCCCACACTACAAGAAGGATGTGGAAAAATTGGAAAGAGTCCAGCGAAGGGCAACACAAATGATTAGGGGTCTGGAACACATGAGTTATGAGGAGAGGCTGAGGGAACTGGGATTGTTTAGTCTTCAGAAGAGAAGAATGAGGGGGGATTTGACAGCTGCTTTCAACTACCTGAGAGGTGGTTCCAGAGAGGATGGTTCTAGACTATTCTCAGTGGTAGAAGAGGACAGGACAAGGAGTAATGGTCTCAAGTTGCAGTGGGGGAGGTTTAGGTTGGATATTAGGAAAAACTTTTTCACTAGGAGGGTGGTGAAACACTGGAATGTGTTACCTAGGGAGGTGGTGGAATCTCCTTCCTTAGAAGTTTTTAAGGTCAGGCTTGACAAAGCCCTGGCTGGGACGATTTAATTGGGGATTGGTCCTGCTTTTGAGCAAGGGGTTGGACTAGATGACCTCCTGAGGTCCCTTCCAACCCTGATATTCTATGATTCTATGATTCTAAGGTGCACTGCATATGAACATGCCAAACCGGTTCTGCCGGAATCAGTGTTGTTGCAAGGATGCCCTGACCCAACGCCCATTGACCCCCGCCCAAGGGGACCCATTCTGCTGACTTCAAGGAGATTTGGATCTCTCATTGCAGGTACTGGATGCACCACCACAATGTCATCGAATCATAGAAGTGCAGGACTAGAAGAGACCAACAGATCAGAATGAGGGGGGATTTGATATCTGCTTTCAACTACCTGAAAGGGGGTTCCAAAGAGGATGGCTCTAGACTGTTCTCAGTGGTAGCAGATGACAGAACGAGGAGTAATGGTCTCAAGTTGCAGTGGGGGAGGTTTAGGTTGGATATTAGGAAAAACTTTGGTGAAACACTGGAATGCGTTACCTAGGGAGGTGGTGGAATCTCCTTCCTTAGAAGTTTTTACTGTCAGGCTTGACAAAGCCCTGGCTGGGATGATTTAATTGGGCATCAGTCCTGCTTTGAGCAGGGGGTTGGACTAGATGACCTCCTGAGGTCCCTTCCAACCCTGATATTCTATGATTCTATGATTCTGTGATCATCTAGTGCGGTCCCGTGCATTCAGAGGAGGACTAAGTAATAACTCTGACAGGTGTTTGTCTTACTTGTTCTTAAAAACCTCCAATGACAGAGATTCCACAACCTCTGTAGGCAATTTGTTCCAGTGCTTAAGTATTCTGACAGTTAGAAAGTTTTTCCTAATGTCCAACCTAAACTGACCTTGCTGCAATTTAATTCCATTGCTCTTGTTGAGAAGAGAAATTTTTCACCCTCCTCTTTGTACCAACCTTTTATGTATTTGAAAACTGTTATCATGTCCTCTCTCAGTCTTCTCTTCTCCAGACTAACCAAACCCACTTTTTTAATCTTCCCTCATAAGCCATGTTTTCTAGAACTTTAATGATTTTTGTTGCTCTTCTCTGGACTTTCTCCAATTTGTTCACCTCTTTCCTGAAATGTGATGACCAGAACTGGACACAGTACTTCAGCTGAGGCCTTATTTCCTCATCGAGGGTGAAATACTTCTCATTGACTCCATCAGGGCCAGGGCTAACCCTGAGTGTGATCACAGCAAGTGCCTAAACCTTTGCGAAGCCTTCTCAACTGCAAAGGAAAGAAAGGCCTACAGGGCAAATCTGCATTCCTCATTCTGTCTCTCAAGTCCCCCAAATCCATAGTCAGACCGGGCCAGGAAGGATTCTTCAGTCACCTCTCCATGGATGACAAGAGGCCATTGTCTAATGTAGAATTGAACACTAGCTTCAGTTCAGGGAATATCCCAGCCCTGCCTCAGGGGGCTGATCCTCTCCCTGTTCCCGCCAAGCTAATTGAATGCAGTGCAGCCCTTAGCGCTCTGGACTGGAGGCTGCATTCGTTACCCTGCCTTCTCTCTGCTGAGAGATTATGAATTGTCTGGCTATACAAGGGTGAAATCAAGCAATCTGTACAAATCATATTACCCAGGCAGCAGCACCAGGGGCAGCTGGGGTTCAAGAGGTGAGGAGTCAAAAGGTGAAGCCGGTGCCCTCTGGATGACTCGGGACAACTGGTGGAGACATTTTATAATGCTCTCACCAGGATGACACTCTGATGTGCTTCTCCTTCACCTGTGGTTACCACAGGAGACTGAGGGAGAGAAAAAGAACGACCACCAGCACTTCTAAAGACGGAACCTGTTGCATCGGTGGTGCCTGGGTCCAGCCCAGAGGGTGCTGCAAAGTGAGAAATCATAGGTGATGCCATGGGCCAAGTTTTGCTCTCTGATAAATTGGTATCAATTCCGAGTAACTCCTGTGACTTGGTTGGACTTATACTGGGATGCTGGAGGGCAGAATTCAGCCCTGTAGCTGCAAACGGGGCTTGCTTCCTTCACATCTTGTTATTCATCTTAAAATAGTAACCAATCACAGTAGCTTGCCCCCTCTGTTTGCAGTTCAATGGTAACTGAGCATTAAGATCCGTTCTCTTCCTCCCCTTGTCTGACATGAGAGGAGGAGAGGGAGCTCTGGTGTCCTTGGCTATTCTACTGAGGCATGTTTTTGAACAATAAATGTAATGGAGATAATTGATTAGCTCTGAACCGTCCCTGCTGAAGAGGAACCCTATCTGTTTTGCTTTGGCAATCAGTTGCCTTTCATATCACATGCCCACTTCAGCTGAAGTGCGGCTATTCAAGGGGCAGACACTGGCATTGCTTTTGGGAGCTCGCTTTTTTTTTTTTTGCTTCTTTAAAAAACGGGATTTGACTGCTCATGATACAGAGAGACTAACAACACCAACGAGCAGCACGTCCCAGACTTTACTGGGTCACGTGCCACCTTCTTAAGAAATTGTTGCAAAATGAATTGATGGAACATCAGCCTCACTTACCACAGTTTGGGAACCCCTGGACGACCGCCAAAGGAACAATAAGAGCAGGCTGCTACAGAGCCTTTTATCTGAGGATCTCAGAACACATTACAAATGGTAATTAATCCACCCTCACATGGATTATTTTATAGACAGTTAAACCGGGGCACAGAGAGGTTAAAGGACTTACCTAAGATTGCAGAAATCCATATCTGAGCCAAGAATAGAACCCAGAAGTCCTGAAAACTTGGTTCCTTACTCTAAAAGATAGCCAACATTTACTCTTAAACCAGCCATCCACAGTGCCCCTGTTAATGTTAACCCAAGTGATACACGTGCATTTAGAAGAGAGTACACGCTTAGTATGAGAATTGTATGGCCAATGCACTTTAGTCCTAGCTTGCACAATCCTGGTGATCATAGAATCATAGAATATCAGGGTTGGAAGGGACCTCAGGAGGTCATCTAGTCCAAACCCCTGCTCAAAGCACGACCAATCCCCAATTAAATCATCCCAGCCAGGGCTTTGTCAAGCCTGACCTTAAAAACTTCTAAGGAAGGAGATTCCACCGCCTCCCTAGGTAACGCATTCCAGTGTTTCACCACCCTCCTAGTGAAAAAGTTTTTCCTAATATCCAACCTAAACCTCCCCCACTGCAACTTGAGACCATTACTCCTTGTCCTGTCCTCTTCTACCACTGAGAATAGCCTAAAACCATCCTCTCTGGAACCACCTCTCAGGTAGTTGAAAGCAGCTATCAAATCCCCCCTCATTCTTCTCTTCTGCAGACTAAACAATCCCAGTTCCCTCAGCCTCTCCTCATAACTCATGTGTTCCAGACCCCCGAATCATTTTTGTTGCTCTTCGCTGGACTCTCTCCAATTTATCCACATCCTTCTTGTAGTGTGGGCCCAAAACTGGACACAGTACTCCAGATGAGGCCTCACCAATGTCGAATAGAGGGGAACGATCACGTCCCTCGATCTGCTGGCAATGTCCCTACTTATACATCCCAAAATGCCATATCCTGACTTTTGTCCAGAAAATCCTCAGATTCTCGTATGCAACGCAGGGTCGTTATCTGTTGCTCCAGACCTTCAATCTTCTCTTCCAATATGGAGACCAGCTTGCACTTTGTACAGACAAAGTCACTCCTGTCCTGTGGAAGAAAGACAAACATGGCACATCCAGTGCAGGTCACAACAGCTGAACCCCCCCCTTCCATATCACACTTCCTACTATGAGCTTCCTCAGAGAAGTTGGCAAGATGTAAGCCTCACTGGGCTCACTCCAGGCGATAGGTCTGTTAGATACTAAGCAAAGATGGCTGGATTTTTCTCGACATGAAAAATATCTATTAGAAGTTAATTAGAAATGCAATACTAAACCCAATTAAAAGTCTGGTGTATTTTATTGTTCATGGTTTGCTATCACAGCGATTACATTTGTTGCTTTGGATTTCAAAGTTTGTCTCATATTTTCTGGACAATGGTCTCAGTTTCTATGGTGCAAAACTCAGAATCCTGAATCTGGTACATTGTGTTTTCAATCTTTCCATATTTAAAGGCCTCCTGCTTACCCTGCCCAACCAAAGCTACAGGAAACAGAGATCACAATAAATAGAGGCCAAAGCACCACAATCCAAATGAGAACTCTTGAGTAGTTCATGCATCCTATTAATTCCATGTGCCCTGTGTGTAGTTTTTAGTTGGTTTTAATTCAGTTTCTTGGAGATGCAACTCAAATAGATTATACTCAGAGGATGCAACAGAAAGTCTTTAATCCAAATGGGATGTAAGATTTATTTAGGAGAGGCAAATATCTTGTCTTGGACAGAAGTGACTGAGTTGAGCTGAAACAGAAGGACAAAAAGGAAATCAAACAGTGTTGCCACCTCTCATGATTTTATCATGAGTCTTGTGATAGTTGGTGGTGTTCTTAAAGCCCCACCTCCTGGAGGCATGTGATTAGGTGAGAATTTTAACTTTCACTTTAAAATAAAGAGTAGTTTCTAGCCTTCTAGGTTCTGGAGAAAAGTTGAAAATGTTACCAAAAAACTCAGAAGCCAGAAGACAAACGAGAATCCAAAATTTAGTGTTTTTTAAAATCTCATGGTTTTTAAGACAATCTCATGATTTTGCCAGCCTGATTCATGATTTTGGAACACCTGATATTGGAAATATTGATCAAAAGATTCACAAGTAACTTTTCTTTTTTTTTTTTTAAAGTCCCAAAAGTTTTACCTCTAGGCAGTTTATATAGGCAGTGAAAACATCAACAATCTCCATTTTACTCTTTCCAGGCACCACTCAAATACACTGAGATCTATGGTTGAAATGGGACTTCAGTAGCGCTGTTGGCACTCTGCAGAGAGTTGAATGTCACTCTCTCTTTAAAATTGAAGTCCTGCTAGAGGTAGTAGGAATCAGAATGATCCTCCTTCGATACTCATAGCACTAAGCTGGAAATCTCAGTAGAACAGTATGTCTTGTGAGATTTCTGGCACTTCCTGGTTCTTTTGAGGTCAGAAGTATTGCAACAGCCAGAGCATCCTTCCTTGTGATATTTTGATGCATCCGGTTGCAGACAGATTCCAGAAAATGCAGAGACATATGAAAAAAAATTATCTGATCTTCTCTGTGCCAGGAAACAGCCTGGATTGAGTTTAAGGCTTGGGCAAAAATGTGGATTAGTTCTTACTTCATTCAAACTGGCTCCCCAGTCTATAACTTTCAGGTTCTTGGTGTTGATCAAGTCTCCTTGCTTAGTACTATATAGTATTAATAATAATAACATCTTTGTATTATGTAGCACTTGAGAATCTCAAAGCACATGGGGCCTGATTCAAAATCCACTGAAGTTAATGGAAGTTTTTTCATTGACTTCAATTATCTTTGTATTTGGTTCTTAGAAAGGTGGGTGAATAGGGTCATCCCCATTTTACAGACTATGGGAAACTCGGTCTGACGGAGGATGGATGAATTGCATCCGCTCACAAAAGAAGTTAGCGACAGAGTCAGCATGGCCTTACTTTTGGCCACGCTGCCTTCCAATAACAGGTGAGAGTGAAGCAGAATGCTCACTGGCCTGAGGTGGCTGCCCACTTCAGACAAGGTGGCATCCTGCAGTTCTGGCTGTAATATTTCCATCCCTCTGAAACTCATAAGAGCATTAGCCCGGCTGGCATCTGACATTTCCAAAGGTAAGAAAGTCTATTAAATATACCACCCCACTTCCAAACAATCCCAAACAAACATCTTCCCACTCGCGTCCTAGAGCAAACCCGGTGCATTAGATCCCTTCCCAACTGCTCACCTCACATGCCAGTTTTACACTTAAGGAGAGAACCCCCCTCCTGTTTGCTCATTTTCCATCTCTTGTCCCAGTACAATCTGAAGTGGATTCAAACAAGAAGGAAAAAAAGAGCACGCAGGAGAGAGGGAAGAGACTCATCTATTATTATGCTGTGCACAAGGCAGGAGGTCTTGGCCTTTCTGGTTTGAGTGCTTATTCCCCATAAAATACATCTGAGAGAAATCAATACAAGAAGCACGCAAGAACTTAAATCAAAATGCAAGGAAGCAACACTAGAGCAGGGAGCAACATTATAAAGCTGGCTGTATGGAAACTGCGATTGGCTGGCTGTCAAAAACCAGGACCTGGCCTGTCTGCAATTGGAAAGCCTTCTGCAAAAACTCCTGAAGGCATATTTCCCAGATTGTTGGGTGCTTCCTTGGTGTAGGTCTTGCATGGGGATAAGCATTCCAAAATATGCATGCATAACGCATGCTGCTGCCCTCGCAAACTGGGAAACTGCACAGTTATGTTCATGGCATACACACAGAGAAGTTAGATTAAAAACATGAAATACTCTTGCTGGAAGGTTGCAATGTAACTCAACTTTGTTCCTTAGAATTCAGAACATTAACACACAAGAACCAAAAACAGAGAGAGAGAAAGCACGCTGTTCCCTAATGTGGAGAGGCAAAACCAATGCTTAATTGGTGCCAGGGCTTGCCAGGGCTGCACCTTGGCACCTCGAGGCTTGGCAGTTCATAGCCCCAGCATCTCTGGGCTTGCTGCATCAGTTATGAATGCAAAAAAAAATGTCTGAGCCCTGGCACCTAACTGCTTGAGCCCCAGCACCTCTTTCATTACAAATTAAGCACTTGGCACAACTCAACTCACCTTATTCTAGGCCCTTTGCAGATTAATTGTTGAAGACCTAGACTACACAGATCGCAATACCTTGCAAGAAGGGCTAGGAAACCCCTTGAACTGAGAGACATAACTTGCAATTTTAACGGTTTTCAATACACTGCCCTGCACGAGGCCAAGCAGCAATTTCTCCGTGCTCATTTGCAGTTGTGCCAGCAGTGTCCTTTCTGTGCCCGGACTTGCGCCTGCAGTCGAGGTTCATCTTTTGGTGGAAAAGGTAACCATCTGTGTTGCCTTTGTAGGAATAGTGCCTGAGGCCTGCCACCCCAGACAATGCTGTTGGTCAATCTGGCAAAGGGATACTTGGGTCTCCTTCTAGCCTCCAACCTTATCTTGGGAAACAAGCCCTTTCAGACTGTGTGACAAGGACCCGAAATGAAGGTCCCAATCACTCAGCACTTTCTCTGGGTCCTGGTAAGGACAAGCAGTTGAGTGGTGTAAAGCCTGCCTGCATAAAGGATGCCAGGGCCCGATGCTATCAGGTCTGATGCCTTTCTAGCGTGTTAGTGCTTCACAAGTAGAAGGCCCACCTTGAATCGGTCAGGTGTCTGGGTGGGTGTCCCCTGTACTAGGCCCTGGCTCAATGCCACTGACGTAACAAATCTGCAAAGATTTTCCCAGTCACGCTCAATGCCCTGCCAACCACAAGGCCCATGTCCCCCTGCTGGGAAACCTGACCCCTTCGGTAGGCAGAAAGACAAGAGAAGCTTGGCTTTGGTGTTTTGAATAAGTGGCTTTTTATCTGCGATTCCTTTGGGAGTGTGAGCTCAGTAACCAATGAAATTATATCTGTTGTTTCAAGCAGTGAAGAAAACTTGGGCTGATGTTTATTGAAATTTATGGCTTCCCTTGAGCTTAATTGTCTTTGGAAGCCCTGGATCTTTTTAACAGTTCAGCTAAGTGGTACTAAGAAGGATGATAATGGTTTGAGCAGTTGGCCCCCTTAACATCTCTCTCTCTCTCTCTCTCTCTCACAGACACACACACATACACACACACACAATTTGCTGATATTTGGGAAATACAACTAATGCAGTCCATTCCTGAGCTCACAGTTACTCACTGGTGTGAAACTTCGAAGACACAAAAACAAGTGTGAAAAGCTCCCAGCGGGTATTTCCCTTCGCTAGCCAGCTGCTGCAGCTTCTACATTTTTCCTGCTCCCATTTCGTGAAGGGGTGGGAAAAGTACACATCAAACATCAGTTTTGTTTACTCCTGGGCAGCTGGAAAGTCTGCTGCTTCCCCTAAAGAGACTTGGGGTTGCCCTTATCTCCTCACTACATTAACCCTCTGGGTTCTTGTGGCTCATTCTTCAGATCCAGAAAGATTGGCAGGGGGCTTATTGGCTGCTGGGTGACCTGAAGCAATTTCTTCCCCAAGGATTTAGCGCTTGATTGGGTCAGTGGTCGTGTTTCCAATGGCTTCAATGCTGGTGGAATCAGGCTCCTATCATGTGCTTCCTCCATGGTGTCTAGGAAGCAAGAGACTGGAAATTAAATCCAGGTCTCACTTCGGTGGGCAAAAGATCTCGTAACAAGGCCACGAAGCAGGCCAACTGTGTGTGACTTTTATAGCCTTGTAGTGGATCTTCATTAGAACGAAGGGGGGCATCACAGCTCATGCTCATCCCAAAGGCTTGACAACAACAGTCAACAGTGACATGAATAAAGAGCGAAGGCTTGGAAGACCAGGCTGGTTTCAACAGACTGGTTTGAGGGGCATGCACCTGATGGCAGGGGAGATCGGGAAGAGATGGGGATGGATTAGATGCTTGCTGATTAATCTGTCTTCGCCTGGGCCCTGGGACGAGAAGACCGTTCTCTCATTCCTGGCCCTGACTGTGGGAACTGCACCACAACCAGGGGGCAGAGAGGGCAGGGAAGGATCGTCCCTTGAATGAATGGGAAGTAGATCCTCAGGAGTCTGTCTTCACTGGGACAGGTGCTGCACAGTAGAATCCATATTCAGATTTCTGGTGGGAGCTTGGACCCAGCACTGAATTGTTCCCCTCTCAAAAGGAATTTCACACTGTGATTTTCCAGCATAGAGTGGAACAATGCTCCTTTGGCCAGCCGGCCATAATACTCCCCTCAGAAACTGCCCCGACTAGAGACACATGATGCCATTCTATTCTGTGCCTGGACCATCCCATCCGGTAAATCTCAGCACTGGAGGCCTCTGACAGGGAGCTTGTCATTGGAAGGAAGATGATGCCCTTCACATGTAATTATTTCTCTCTTCTGGAACCTTTATCTTCAGTGACCCCTGTTGGTCTGTTATCTCTATCCAGCCATTCAATGAAGCCGTAGACCTGTCATTGTAGGAAATGACCTTAACCTATTTACTCACCTTGAAAAGATGCCATGTCTGCTACACTGGGTACTCACAGCTGGTCCCCAGGAGCCAAGAGTGCACATCAGCCTTTCTGTGAAGAGCAGGGAACTTGTCCGAGATAATTACAACAGCCCTTTCAGGTTCAATGGTCACTTTCATTAATAAACCTCAGGTTTCAGAGGTAGAGAGCTCAGCCATTTGAAACCACATCTGGCTGTAACTTTTCAGGCTTACGAGGACATCAGGCCATGTCCAACTTGCTGCGGAGCAACATGCTTTAAAAAGAAACGGAACAACGAGTCCCTAGGCTCATCTACTTAAGGCAAGAATGGATATGTGCCAGTCCCTTACCTTTTATTGTGAGCTAGTGCCATTTGGTTATTTATTTTTTTTAAAGAAAAGATGACCCATATACTGAAAAGTGCCTACACATTCCTTGCTTCTCCTTGATTATGGTGTTGTTTACTGGGGTTAACTTAGTGATCATGAAAGTGAAGGATTTAGAGTACTCGGCAGGCACTTATTGTTATTTGGGCACCACTAAGCATCAGGCCCCAGTGTGCCAGGTGCTGTACATACACAAAATAAAAAACAATCCCAGCCCCAAAGAGCTGACAGTCTGAAGAGACAAGGCAGACCTTGCGTAGGAGATAGGAATTATTATCCTCATTTTACAGATGGGGAGCTGTGACACAGATTCAGTGACCTGCTGCGGTCACACAGAAGGTCTGGAAGAGCCAGAAATCAAACCCAGAGTTCCATTGTTCATAATTGTTACTGTGGGAGCGCCCACAGGCCTCAGTCAGAATCCAAATCCCATTGTGCTGAGTGCTGTGTAGGATGACACAGTCCTGCCCCACAGAGCTTGCAACTGACTTCAAGACAGGATGTGACACGTGAGCATTGAGTGGGTGGGAGAATGGGGGTGACACTTATAAAAGCACACACATTTACACAGGCTACTGTGGCACTGTAAACCCATCATGAACTCCCCCGCCCCACAACTCCAGTGCATAGGAGTCCATTTGCTTCTCCCTCCTATGTGGCTCTGTAGCCTGCCTTAGGACCAATGAACCTTCGGTTCTTTATGCTCCTTAGGCTGGATAGCAGGTGTCAGCCCTTTGCTTGATGGTCACCAGAGCTAAATGAATTCTTAGGGTACAGTGTACACACCTAGCGGCCAGGTGAATATTTTAATATAAAGCCCCTAGGAGCTATAGGCATGTGGTCTCGTGGATAGAGCACTGGACTGGGACTCAGAAAAGCTGGGTTCAGTCCCTCTGCTCTGCCACTGGCCTGCTGGGTGACCTTGGACAAATCCCCTGCTCCTCCCCGTGCCTCAGTTTCCCCAACTATAAAATGGGAATGGTGAGACTGACCTCTTTCGTAACGTGCTCTGAGATCTACTGATGAAAAGTACTACGTAAGAGCTAGGTATTATTAGAACTAATGAGGTTTAACAAATACTTTACTGGAGAAAGGAAAGGGTTAAATTAAAAGAAGTGGTAAGGATCAGAATGGGGCAAAGAGAAAAGGCAAGGGAATCAAACGGCAAAGACGTATGAATGACTAAGTAACCCCCAAAGCAATAATCATTCTCTCTTCAGTAAAAACACCCCCTTTGATTAAATGTAATCAACATCCCACACAGAATCTAAGAGCCAGCGGGTGCGCGGTCGGCTTGCACTGCTTAGTGGAAGAGGAGCTGTCTAGGGCAGCTCAAAGGAAGGTCAGTTTGCACAATAAAACTATCAGCCAGTCACTGGGGGCCTGAACCTGGCTTGTGTGTGAGGTGCCATCAACCGTTTGGGTCCAGGCACCCTCAGACCACAGGGCTCTCCTCAGCCCAGAGCCCTTTCCTAGCCAGTCTTTCCTTTGGCTTCCAGAGCAAGGCAGGCCTGATGGGCTGGGCTGGGCTGGGCTGGGCTGGCAGACGGTGGATGTAGTGCTGGGCTCTCCGTCTCTCCCTGCTGGGGCTGGCTGCTTGGGCAGACAGACTGGTTTTTCTCCCCTGCCTGACGCTTACAACAGCCAAACTGTTCCAGGGACAGCTAGCTGAGGGGGCAATGGGGCACCCCCTGCAAAACGGGGTGCTTCTGACTGGCTGTGCCTCTCTGGCTGAGAAGCAAAATGCACGCTCCCCTGGAGCTAGCTGCCTCCCCACAAACACCATCCCTTCTCCCCAGACGCGGTGCACATTGTCGGGGCAGCGCCAGCAGGGAGCAAGCGATCAGGAGCCTGCAGTTGGTTGCCCTGATTGTCAGTCAGGCTCCTGGCCCAGCCCTCCACAGGAAACATGTGTCTTTCAAGGCAGGCACAGTGTCAAACCCCCAGCCTCCGTGGGGGTTGCTTTGCTCAATCCCCAAGCCGGGAAGCGGTCTGGAGCGAGTTTTGAGTCGATTTCCCTTTGGCCAAGTTGTTCTTAAGGCGCTGGCCTGTTCAGTCTAAACCAGAGAGTCAGAAAGCCATCCTAACCAGGTCACAGTTGTAGGCACTAGCTGTCTCCTCCCCAGTGCTGGTATCAGTCATGCTGGATAATTTCTGTGGGGAGCTGAAGTATATTCCTCACAAGGTCTCGAGCTCTCCCGCGTAAGATCTCACTGTGGAACCTGGTAGTGCTGCCATTCCTTACTTGGCCAGAGAGGTCACCACTGAGCAATCACAAACCCTTCCTCACCTCTCCTCACCAGCTTCGGAGGGGACGGCTTCTATGTGCCACTTCCTGGCTGTGAAAAGCCTTGGCCGCTTATATGCACAGGTGAAATAGAAGCTATCTGGGCTGATCCATATTCATGTGACTTCCCAGTGATGGTGATCATCACCCTGGGAGAAAACTCACTCACCACTCTCTGCCACCCATCCCAAATATGAATCGAATTAAGGCCATCCAGGCATTGTGCAGGAATTGCCTACTATAGGGAATTAAACTGAGGGTTGCAGCTTGGTCATGGGTTATTGCTGCGCTCATGGATTGCTAATGATGTTTGCAAAAGCCCTGAATTAAGACCACACACATAAGAGGCTAAGTGAGTGATATATCTTGGACCTTGAGGGCATGAGGCAAAAATGCTTTCTTTCCTGACTCATCCGTTCTGAGCTAATATTGAATTATAATTACTGATTTTGGTCCAAACAAAAGATTTCTCTGCATTCAAACATATAGAAAATGCTAACATACCCTGCCCATGAAAAGGGAGGGATGCATTCACTGTGCCATACAATGCAGGGAAAAAAGGATTTCAGAGATGCAAATAGTAGCATTTACTTTCTGATCATGACTTGTAGATTACTCTGGTCTGGGCACCAGAAGGAAAAAAGCAGACATATGCAAAACCTGCCCCAGTGATGGTCATGGGAGTTTTGCCTGTGAAAGGAGCCCTAGAATTGGCCTTTAATAGAGGTCTTTGTTAAACTCTTGGTAGTGGTGATGATGGGGTTCCTGCGATGCTCACATGCGGTGCCATCAGACCTGCGCTAGATTGGATCATAGTAAGAGTGCACTCAAGTACATCGGTCCCCCCATTGCCTTCAAGGAGATATTCATGCATCTCCTTGACCACCTAGCCAGGGAGTTGCTCAATGAGCATATTTCCATTGACTTCAGCGGAATCCAGTGATGTCAGATTTACACCAGCTGAGGATCAGACCCGTGCTCTCCATCCCCAGTCTCTTGGATCCTGGGAAGAAAGGGGTAGGCGGGGGAACTGGCTACTATCCCAGCAATCTGAGTGAGACGTCAGCGGTCGGAATGAAGAGCTCCTGCTGGCAGCTCCCAGGCTGCTGAGCCCACCGGTGCATGACATCAGGAAGCTTGTTTATTGTTGTAGCTATAGCACCATCATAGGCACTGCACAGTGGGTCAGGCATGCAAAATGAAGAGGCCTCTGTCCTGAAAAGCTTGCAGAGTAAAGCCACGAGCAGGTGTGATAGGGCACAGAACGCGGGCAGCCCTGATAGCTGGAAGGCAGAATGGAGAAGATGAGAATGGAGGAGCTTTTTGAAGTAATGGAAGGAAGTGTGGGGGTGTAAATAAAGGTGGGCCACACAGGAAGGTGGTGAGAGGTGAGCCTTATTTCATGGCCCCAAAGGTCAGGGTTAGGAAAGATTGATACCCCTGTCGCAGGATGAGGGTTGAGATCCACTCACTGAAGCAACTTCTGTTACAGGGGTCTTAGTGTGCATTAGATAGAAAGCTGAACCCAAGAGCTGAGCTGCCCCCTCTGCTCTGTCCAGGACCTGTGCAGAGCAAGGCCTATACCCCACGAAAATCTCCCCGCAGGGCACACATTGCAATAGTACAAAGGGGGAGGAAAAGGCTGTATACGGCTGGGTAGGAACCGGTTTGGTTGCCCTGTGAAGATTTTTGAGATTTTGAAAGTTTTGCCCATGCAGAACCAGGACAAACAGTCAAAATCTCAAAATTGTCCACAAAATGAAAATAAAATAATAAAAAATAAGTGGCACAGGTCAAAGCAGCTCGAGATTTCATAACATTTCATTTAAATTTTTACTGGTTTGGTTCTATATTTTTTACTATCATTAGCTTAGATTTCAAAATGAAAAGTAATTTTCAAGGGTAAAACCAGACATTTTCATTCAATAAATGTCCAGTGGAAATGTTTTGACAATTTCAAAACTTGTATTGAACTGGGACATTTGTCAAACTGGTTCTTTCCCAGGAAGTTTCACTGAATCTGCATTTCCCAATGGAAAACTCCTGACCGACTCTAACGCTTTCCCTTTTAAGATCCATTTTCCGACAGCGCTCCCAACAGAAGGGTGAAGTTTAATCCTCAGCTGCTCTGGGACAATGCCACCGTTCACCCTGGCTCTCTCCCTCCCACAAACCCTCGCTCTGCCATGTTCACCCCTGCAAGCTCAGCTCTTGCTGGAAGCTAAGTGGGAATTTCCCCCTGTGCCAAGTGTTAAATACTTATCATGCTAATACAGCATCTTTGCGGAGGTGCGTACAAGAGACAACATGTTTCCTTAATTAACAAGCCGCTGAAGCGGGCACAGAGTCGCTGCTGCAGCTGCTGTCTGCTGATCAGACCTCGGTTCCCAGGGATGTTCTCCTGCCTTCTCGACAAGACAGAAAGGTAGAAGTAGGTTGGGGCACAGCTACATTTTGGAGTCACTTTGCTGATTAGAGAGAATGATCATCTTAGATTGAAGAAACCCAGTGCAGGAGAAAATCTGAGTGATCAGCAAAGAAGGCCTTGTGGTTAAGGCTAAAGTCTAGGAGGTTTGCGTTCATTTCCTGCTGCTGATTTCACCAGTGACCCCGGACAACTCACTTGCCCTATCTGCATCTCTGTTTCCTCAGCTGTTAAATGGGGGTATTATATCCCTATCTCGTAAGGGTATCAGAGAAGGGGTAGTACTCAAGTGCCATCACCATGAGTGTGGTAGGAATACCTATATGACAGAGAGAGAAGGCCACTGGCCAGGGACAGAGTGTTTTTCATGTGATGACAAACTTTCCTCTTTGATGCCCGGCAACACTTTGGATTTCTTACATTATTATAGCATGTGATTTAAAAATCAATACAGAATAAAGAGTGAAATCTTTGGCACACAGGCCAATGACTGATTCTGAAAACAGGGCCTGTTTAGTGAGGCTTCAGGACCGTGTGTGTTTTGGGTGACGGGAAACATTTGCAAAGTATCTATCTACTGTATCTATAATAGGTCTCAACCCCTTTATCTGGACCAGATATGTATTAGCTGACTCACCCAGCCATTCACTTAGCCTTAAGCAGAATTGCTGCACCAGAATCTCTCTTTCCGTTTATCTTGCCTTAAGCTGTGAAATCTCAAACACCAAATAAGTCATCTCAGCTGCATGTGGTAGCATCTACCTTGCTATTGGGTTTTTTAATTTTTAATTATTTTTTTCCTACTGTGCTGTATACTGGCTTCCTGCATGCAAATTACTCTGAGTGAACCATTTGTCTGGAAAATAAAGGTTGTGTACTCAAATAGACATTTAGTTCCCTTTCTGAATGACCAAACTTGTTTTCTACTGAGAAAACCAAGGTATTTAATACAGCGCAACCCCCTAACCCAATGACAGGGAAAAACGTACAGGTGAAAGCCATCCATTTATTTAATGGGAAAAACCCAAACACGCAAACAGATTAGCGGAAGAGTTTAAACGGACTCCGTCAACCTATTGGAGTTTAAATTTCCTTCCTGTCTTAAAGGAAGGTAAATCCAATCTGACATCCCGAGAGGAATATAACCTTAATAGCAGTTTAATGCCACGTTAGGGTATCTTTAGCGATTCTGTTAGAGATTTACCTGCCTTTAAGGGAAATTCATTGTTGAGTGTAAACAGGCTGACATGATAAGTGTCCTTTCGTTGGTAACTTTTGCAAGAGAAGATGCAGGGAAATTATGACTCAGACCACCGAAAATGTGATGCCAGGGGCTTTAACTCAGTGCCCTCAGACAAGCAAAGGATATGATCCTGCAGAATGGTCGGAGGCTCCCAGGAGCAGAGTCAGTGGACCAGACTTCGATCAGATTGGATAGGCGTGAATCAGGAAATATCCCTTGAAGTTGACTACGTTACCCTAGCCTAAAACTGGTGTGAATGAGAGAGAATCAGGCTAAAGCGAGTGAAGGCAGAAAAGTCAGGTCACCCACTGCAATCATGTCATCTGGCCAGGCACAGACAGAACCACAGCTATGCCAGCATGGTGCTACGCAGACACACTACTACACAGACACTTCTGACTCCTGGGTATGATTTCTGACTTTGTAGGATCTGGGCATACTGGGGAAGCAGCAAGATTATCTTAGAGGAGAGAGACTTCCTTGTGACCGTGACAGTCAGCAGCAGATTACAGATAGGTCCAACCCCAAAACCCTGCATCTGAGGACCTGAAGACTTCAGATCCTGATCTAGATTTCCATCTTATGCGCATGCCTAATTAATGCGTAATCTACCTGTTCCTCCTTGGCCATTCCATCCTGTGGCTCAGTGAAAGAGGACTCCCAAGTCAAAGGGAACATAAAGGGCTCTGATAAACAGAGTTCTTTATTAAGGAAAGGATCATTTAGATTTGGGGTAAAATTTTCAAAAACACCTAAGTCATGTAGGGGCCTAAATCTGATTGGAAGTCAATGAGACAGAGGTGCCCAAGTCACTTAGCAGCTTGAGAAAATGTTGCCCTTTGTCTGTGTCTAGATTAAGTTCTTTGGGGCAGGGAATGTCTCCTGATCTATGTTTTGCAGCACAATCGATTCTCAATCTTGGTTGGTCTCTAGGCGCTTCTGTAATAAGAATAATAATATTTATAAAAGGAATCAGATATTTTTTCTCCTGCATGTAATATAACCCCAAGGACATCCAAGCATTCTAGCTCATCAGTAAAGAATAGATCATTGTGAAAATACAGCTCAAGGCTGTGGACTGAAGGTCTGTGTAGGTGGGTTGGATTCTGTAGCCAATGCGGCTTATGGATAAAGTTGGATGGGAATATTTTTTCAGAGACGTTATCTGTTTCAATGCAAATTTCCTCAGGAAGTTTTCTCAGGACCATGGCAGACGTCCCCGGTCTGGCTGATTTGGAGTAAGGACTTGAGCCTGGGTACCCACAACCCACTGGACTACTGACTATTTTGGGGATGGGTCTCACTCTCTCTCTCTAGATCTAGGGCTTGGCTACACTTGTGAGTGACAGCGAAATAAGGGAGCCCCGGGCGCACTCGCCCACTACCCGTCCACACTGGCGAGGCACGTCGAGCGCTCTGACTCCATGGCTACAGCGCTGCTGGTACTCTACCTCGGCGAGTGGAATAACGTTTGCTGCGCCCCCGCTGGAGTGCCGCGGCACCAGTGTGAATGAGGTGTTGCTCTAGTGCGCTCTGATCAGTCTCCGGAAACGTCCCATAATCCCCTTAAGTCAAGTGGCCAGTCTTGTCATTGTTTGGAATCGGCTGTAGGAATGCGGAAATGCCCTTTCAAAGCTCCGTTTCTGACAGCCAGCTGCTTATCTGCTCCGAGACAAAGCAACCATTAGTGTGGAATGCTGTGTGTGAGCGAGAGAGAGGCAGGAGGGTGAGAGGGGTCTGCTGCTGTCTGAACTTACAAGACAGCATGCTAACACGCTCTCAGCCCCCCAAAAACACACTCTCTCTCCCCCCACATACACACAACACACTCCCTGTCACACTCCACCCCCCCCCCATTTGAAAAGCACGTTGCAGCCACTTGCATGCTGGGATAGCTACCACAATGCACCGCTCCCAATACCGCTGCAAGGGCCGCAAATGTGGCCACACCCGTGCGCTTGAAGCTGTCAGTGTGGACAGACTGCAGCGCTTTCCCTACTGCGCTCTCCGAAGGCTGATTTAACTCAAAGCGCTCTACATCTGCAAGCGTAGCCATGCCCCTAATTTTCGTTCTGATGCAGAATGAAAACAAATGTTGAAACCTCAAGATTTTTGGCAAATGGAATTCTTGTTTTCCAGCCTGCCCGACTTACAAGCCCAGTCACTGCAACGCTGTCTTGTGTGGCCTGAAAATAGAGAGTTCATCAGTTGCATTCTTGACTCCCCTGTTCTAGCTCCAACAGAAAGAGGAGCCATAGGCTCAAATATTTAACCCGGGGCTATAGGCAGCTCCAGGAACGTAAGGATTGAATTTCTGTACATTCCGTACCTTTTGTTGTTGTTGTTGTTGTACACTGTGACTTGAAGTGTATTTTAGCAGGTAAATAGGAAGAGATTGCTCCTAAGATGCTGACTGACACTCATAAGAAACAGCCAATATATAATGACAAGCAAAGGGATTGTGGTCTCAGTAATATTCACATAAGCCAACATCTAACCTTCCCCCAAAATATCATGATTAAGTTTTGAAAGTAACTTTATCAAATGTCTGAAGTTATTTTTTTAAAGTCTTTATTTAAACTTAAGTAGATTGTCCCTAGGTAACACACTTCTAAATCATATTGTACACATGCAATGGAAATAAAGATGGCGCCAACCACAAACCCTCACCTTTCTGATCTATTAAAAGGTTTTCAGAGTGGTTGGTTTCATGTGAACTGATATCAAAATAGTAGTCAGTAGCCTTTCTAAATCAATGGTTTCTTACAGTTCTGTCTAAAACTCATCTGTATTAACAGCTGATGGTGATGAATATTATTAATTATGTTTTGTACTTATCAGTAAGGCCAATGTCAAATGTTCATAAAACATGAGCCAGGCCCTCCCAAATCAGGAGACTGTCTTAAAAATCATAAGAAAAAAAAAACGGAGGGTGGGGGTGGGGGTTATTTATTTATTGCCTTCTGGTTTCTGAGTCTTTAGATTACACTTGGGTCATATTTTTGAGCTTTTCTTAGGACGTGTAGGGCTAGAAACCTATTTGATTTTAATGCACGCTGAGTGTCTCATGTGATCACTTGTCTCCAGGAGCTGTGGATTTAAGTAAAACACCAAATATCATTAAGACTCATGAAAAAATCATAAGAGTTGGCAATACGGACAGTACCCACAGATACGTTGGCTGCTTTCCATTTATTTGCAAACACAATTTGAACTCAGATCTTCTAAGTTCCACGCCAGTGCCTTAATGCCAAGACCATCCTTGCTCCCCAACCATTCTCTTGCCAGCACAGGATTACACTTTACAATCCATTCTGCAGACTCAGAGGTATTTGTAATAGACATTAATCTATTTCAGGTTATTTGTTTCAATGCACAATTCTCATTCCCATGCCTGCGTTTGTTTCATTCGGTTTTGGGCTGACGTAGAACCCTGTTAAATAATAAATAATATAGATTATTTGTATTATTGGCTCCTACGTTCTTATGGCAGGAGTGGCATGCCCCCTTCCTTCCACTTTACAGCTGAAACACTGAGCTAAATATAGACTGTTACATGCCACTCAATCACCTGTAGATCCATGTAGGGAAAAAAATCTCTGTATTGCAATCCTGTTCGACGGTCTGACTCTCTGATCCAAAGCCCATAGTCAGTGGAAAGACTCTTGTTGGTGTCAGTGGGTTTTGCACCAGGCCTATAGCTCACAGGCTGTGAGGGCCCTGAAGGAAGGGAGGGGTGGGAGCGCTTCAACACATCACCCAAAATTGCATATCACTTACCTGTTGATGTTCAGCCTTAAGAACAGGAGGGCAAGTCAGACATCGCTCCTTGCTACTTAACTGGCCTGCCTGACAGGTTTTTTTAATTTTTTTTTTATTCTGTCTCCAGTTAGGCAATACACTTACCTTTTAGAAATACTGCCTTGGGCTGCCAGCTCTTTGAAGGAGAAAGGAAAGCGTTTGTTACCAAAGGGAGGAATATAAAGCAGCTTGTCTGGCCTCCTCCGCTCAAACAGGCAGCGGCTCTTAAGCTGTACAAAGGATTTTTAAGAAGACTCAGCAGCATCTGGGTCAGAACCAAAACCCTTGAGCACAAACACCTTAAAACGGGACTCAGATCCAAACCTCGTAGCCCAGCCCTCTCTTTAACCTTAGCTAATTTCCTCTGCCACCCAAACTGTGGAGGGGTCTGTTGTGTTGTATCTACTGAAAAGGACCCCAGACCACTAACCAGAGGGGAAGAGGTTTGTACAAGGTCAGACACAGTCAGTGGCAGAAGTGACACGAGAACCCAGGTGACTGACTTGTGCCCTGTCTACTAGATTGGAGCTGCTGTTGAACAGTTGACAACAATGCTAGGCAACAGTTCAGGACAGGAAGTGAAGCAGAATGTCGCAGCCAATTAACACTGTAATGAGGAAGGTGGGTGTTGCAGACACGTAGATGCAGAAGCCTGGGACTCTCCCGGAGTTATTTTTGAAAGGGTTTCTGGGTTCATTAGGAAACCAGGTGCTCCTGGGACGAAGCAAGAGGTATTTGGGAAAATGTGCTTCCAGATTCCGGTGACTTAATAATTTCTGCCGAGATGAGTGCAGCAGGTTAAGTGAATGTCAAGTTTGTTTGCTTTCGCAGAGGATTTGCTGATGGTTATGTAATCAAAGGGTGTGACTTCCTTAATGAGGGGAAAAAATAGAAGCGCGCGCACACACACGTCTGCTCAGGGACGTGCATAAGTGCAAGTGAAGCGATAGGCGTTCTCAGGGAGTGCTGATAGGAGGCCTCTTGGCAGCCAGGGTCTCTCTGTAAGTGTGCATGGCTTTGGCACGCATGAGCCTGTGGGGGCCTGCATTGGTCTGATTTTCTTTTGCTTCATAAAATGCCTCAGATTCATTCTCCTGGCTTAGCCCTGAGGGTTGCAGGATCGTCAAGGACAGAGTCACTCCTGAGGCAGAGTGGCCTCGTGGAGAGAGCACTGCACTGGGACTCAGTTCCATTTTTGGCCTTGTCACTAGCCTGCTGGGTGACCTGGGGCCAGTCAGGGCCCCTCTTATTGCCTCAGTTTCCTCATCTGTAAAATTTTACAGATGGGGATAAGGATACTGACCTCCTTGGAGGTCTACTGATGAAAATGAGATTGGTATTGTCATCATCATTTTTATTAATGGCTACCACTCAGCAGAGCAAGGCCTAGATGGGGGACTCAGTGTGTGACAACCAGTCAAAAGGACGGACACAGAGCAACTCTTGATGCAGGAAACTGACAGAGCTGTGGGATCCCTGCCTTCAGTGGAACTGACTATTTCTGTAACCTTGGCTCCACGATTCTTTGTTTCTGATGTCAACCATTTTCCAAAACTAAGAACGGAGGAGCCCATTTGTGTTGCATGTAGGGAACTCTGGAGACCACCACATTTGATGCCCCTGATGACTAAGTTTCTTAGATTCCAAGGCCAGAAGGGACCACTGTGATCATCTAGTCTGACCTCCTGTGTAACACAGGCCAGAGAACTGCCCCCAAATAATTCCTAGAGCAGATCATTTAGAAACAAGAATCAGATCTTGATTTTAAAATGGTCAGTGATGGAGAGTCCCACACCCCTTGGTAAGTTGTTCCAGTGGTTAATTACTCTGTTAAAAATTTACACCTTATTTGCTGTTTGAATTTGTCTAGCTTCTGCTTCCAGCCATTGGATTGTGTTATACCTTTCCCTGCTAGGCTGAAGAACCCATTATAAAATATTTGTTCCCCATCTAGGTATTTATAGGCTGTGATCAAGTCTCCCCTTAATATTTTCAAAAGATCCTCAGGAGCTTCCAGGGAGAAGACTGGAGAATTCATCCTGGGAGAACAATGGTAGAAGTTGGGAAGTGAGTGGGTTTGAGAATCTGGGCATCAAGACCTACCAGACTAGCCTTATTATTGGCTTGCTAGGCTGGGAAAGGCTGTCCCAGTTTTGAAGTAGCTCAGTAGCTCCTGCTGGAGGAGAACTAGGTTGAACCATGAAGACACGGCTTTGAGCTGGGGGATGAAGCGGAGTTGCACCACCCTAAGAGGATCTCAGAAAGGAAGCGTGCAAGGTGAACTCTGCCTCCTCTGGCCTGCTGAAAGCCCCAGGGGGAGTATGGAAGGAACAATTGTTACCCACACACCTTCTGTATTCTGTCCCATCTAGTGGCACCAAGACCTCTTAGAGAGTTAAATGAGTCTGTTCTACAGCCGTAGCTAAGAGCCAGGTGGCTCATTCACTAAGGTCCCGGGCTTGACACTGATGACCGGGGTCTGTCGGCGTTACAACTGGGGGCTTATCTGGGATTTCAACTGGGAAGTCTCTGAAGCTCAGGTCACGCTTCCCCAGCTAGGGGAAGTATGTAACCCACACACCTCCTGGGTGTGGCATTCTGTCCCATCTAGTGGCATCAAGACCACTTAGAGAGTGGCTTTTGGCTCATGCACTAAGCTCCAGAGATTCCAGGTTTGATCCTGCCCACCAACGACCGGGGTCTGTCGGCATTACACAATGATAGGTCATGGACTGCACTTGTCATTGAGCATATTACTATTGGGAGTTTTACTATTGCCTTCAGTGGGAGCAGAGTGAGGCCAATGTTGAGTGCTTTTGGAAATACCTTTTGGAAGAGAGTACAGAGAGTACTTTTGGAAGAGAGTACAGAGGAAATAGATCTTTATACTATACTAGTCAATGCTTTTGGAGCAGAAGATTCTGAGGTTTAGCCTCATTTACAACAGAGAAGCCTACATGGCTACAGAACCCTTTCGAGCTCCTGGAAAAGATTGAATAAAGTCTGAAATTGGAACCATCTGGCTGGATCCTTTTGTCCATAGAGAGCCCCTTGCTCTCCATATGTATCATGCTCAGTGGAACTGGAGTCAGAGGGCCCACATTCCCTAGAGAAACGGTTAGCAAGGGGACATCAGCAGAACAGGAAACACAGGGAGTTGTGGCTGGAAGCTACTCAGCCATCTGCACAGAGCAGTGCACAAGGTATAATCAAGTCCCACTTGTTCAGCTTAACCTGCGCTCAGTCTCACTCTGCTTATGGGACACCATGGGCATGAGGGCAGCCTGTATGAATCCTATTGCACGCTTAGGACCATAATGGGTAACAAAAGAAGACAGACACAGCAGTATGCCGAGTGTCCATATCCTTTGCAGCTCTGATTAACTTCACTGGAACGGCCCATTTACCGCTCTGAGGACTGACTCAGACTTTTTTTTTCAATCTTGTATTACTGTGTTCTTTGTTCTTCTAGAAGCAAGCCCCAGCCCTTTGCGCATCTGCAGGATCTCTTCCTCCCACCATTTAACGAACTCATCCAATCAGCCACACACTCTGAGAGGGAGTAGGCAATTACCTTGGATTCTTCCCTTCTAAACGGGAACCTTTTTGGCATTACTGCATCTCTGTTCTTGTCCTCATCACAGCAACTCAGAGCATCAGGATGTCTTTGGGTTAATCTCCCCCGGAAAAATGACTTTCATTATCACTAGCAGTTGTTCCAAGGGAGGTTTTCACTAATCACACAGAGTAAATAGCTCTGATCTAACAGCATCCTGGATGGGATGCTTGTTCCCCTCTTGTTCTGCCTTTGCCCAGGGTGAGTGTGGTACATTGGTGAGCTGGAAGGAGATTGCTTGGTGTGGGATATTCAGAGCGAGGGACCTGGCCTTGTCATTGTCTCTGACTCATGTGTCTTTCTGGGATCAATAGGCTGCAGTAATATATTGCACTAAGATAACAAATCACTTAGCTTATTGGGTCTTAATTAGGCCTCTTTTATCTCAGTGACAGCCCCACACCTGAGCTTTCGCCCAGGCGAACGGTATCTGAGACCTCGCACCAGGGAAGACATGGTGAAGTTCAGGAATTGATGAGCCTGTACTCAGTAGAATTACCTCATTGTGTTTACCGAGCACAGAGTCATTGATCTGTCATTCCCCTGCTCCCTTCTGCTCAACCCAGAACAGATACAGGATCAGCAGGCCTTCCTCCTTCCATATTACAGCTGATAACACAAAAGGACGGAGGAGGGGGGGAACAACAGAACTTCCCCTAGTATTCAGCTGAAGAAAGGTCAAGTTAGCCCAGGCCCAGGTAAGCAAGCTCCCTGAAAACTCCCATTAGGCCTCCTGGGTAATAGATACAGTTGTTATAGTCCCTGACAGCATGAAATGAAGACCTACATCATCATAATGTATTGTCAGCCTTTAAGCACTCTGCAGCCCCTGAGATGAATGCGTGCAATATCTCTGGATAAGAGGGGGAAGGGAAAGGTGTTACCTCTGCCATTGGCCTCCAGGCTTGAAGCCTGAATAGTCACTTTGTCGCTTTGGAAAAAAAAAAAAAGAAAGAAAAAAAAAGGGCATTTTTGTTTTGCAGGTATAAGTTGAGGGGGGTCGGATCCCCATGAAGCTACTGACAGACTTGGGCTGGGAAGGGGAATGGCTAGCGAAGGCTGAGATGCTATTGTGATGAGTTCATCCAGCGATGAAATAATCTTGCTCCAGTTCTGTCATCAGATGAGGCAGAAGGACAGGGTATAGGATCATGGCAAGGCTGACCAACTCTGACAACTACTAATGCAGCCAAAGAGTGGAGTGAGACCCTTTCAAGCCAGCAAGGTCAACTCGACTGGAGGCTTGTTTACACAGTAGCAGAGATCTAAATAAAACACAGAATTAAGTTATTTTGAAATAGGGCACTCTTATTCCAAAATGAGACTATCAGCACGCATACTTGAAACAACAACAACAACGCTGTGAATTACAGCTGATTTAGGTACTTTGGCTCTGTTTAGTGAGTAGACAATGCCCATAACATAGCACACACCTGGGATTGCTTCCTGCAGGACCTCTGTATTTCTGTTCTGTTTCCTTCTGCCTTCGATAGGTGCTTAATTCCCTTCGCATCTTGGGTTGCTAATAGGACCTGTCTGGTCTGACCCCTAGCAAGAGTCAGAAAATAGCTCTGCATCTTTATTTAGGGTCCAAAAACCTAGGGTTAGACTGCCGAAGACCTCCAACTTTCTGTGCAGGGTTTTAGAATCTGACACACTGTTACAAAGTTCTGATCCCAGCTTAGCCATTGTCTTATTATGCAACCGTGGGCAAATCACTTAAGAGTTCTCTGTTTACCGGTCCATGAAATGGGCGAAGTAACATTTGGCCTCCCATAATAGGCTGAGGAGGTTTCTTGCAGGAGACAAAAGTAGACATGCTTTGCTACACTGGACATTTGCTACATTGTGGATGTGTGACATTACACACAGGAAAGGTTATTTTTAAATAGCTTTCTGTTTGCCTTTCACGTCAGAAGGCAGGGTGCTCAACAGACTAACATAATATTAAACAATAGCAAAGCCCTATGCAATTAGCCTACACAAAATTCAAGTAAAAGGAAACACCCTTCTACTGTTCCAGTGTTTTCATAGTGAACTATAGTTACTTGGATGGACATAAGAAAGAGAATACAGAAAAGTCCAATTCCCACACGTAGTCAGCATAAATTTTCCTTGTACAGTAGTTCAATTGAGGGTATATGAAGTAATTGCCATCCATCATCCACAATTGTAATGTTACTTGTTTACTGATCTAGTCTTGTTTCATCTTGCGGGAAAGGATCCTCTTCCTTTGTCATTTGTTATGTGGGCTAGGCTAGCTGGGCTTGAGTTTGGTTTGGTTTGCCCTTGCCAGAAGTGTTCAGAGAAAGGTCTGGACTATATGATTAAACCCTTCTTCTGAGCAGGGAGAATAAAAACGCTGTTTGTGAGCACCTGTGCACGGGCGAAGAAATGACTCTCGGCTTTGACCACGTTTGTCTCCCTTATTATTTGCAAGAGTCATCAGTGTCTCCGTCACCTTATGCTTCCCTCATCTGTTTATTGTTTCCACTTGTTGCCTCTTGCTCGGTGCTTAGATGCAACGTTCCCTCTCATTTTTGACACACCGTGTGTGCAAAAAATTTCTTCTGTGCCAATTGTTGTGCTTCTGTGCAAATTTCTCTGTGTGTGGGTGTGCCGCCGTATGTGCGGGGTTTAGGATCTGTGTGCACGCGTGCAGCTTAGAGGGAACCGTGCTTAGATGGTAAACTCTCTGGGCGGGGACCATCTTTTCATGATATGTGAATACAATGCCTAGCGCAATGGGGCCTTGACTGAGGATCTAGGCCTAGTTATGGAACTGCTAGTGACGACGCTGATGAATGGGGTGTGGTTCATGGGACTGTGTGGTGAATGATTATCCTTCCTCTTAATGTCCATATTCACGTGCGATTCGTGTGCAAAGAAAAATATTCCCCACTTGTTATGTGCTATTTGCCATGTGTTAGCCTCCTGCTCAGTCCAGCAGGGCCTGATCCAAAGCTCCCTGAAATAATCTGGAAAGACCCCCCATTGATTTCAGTGGGCTTTAGATCAGCCTCTCTATCAGGGAGCAGAAAAAATATGATGCAATTTAGATGACCAACCCTACGCCACAAAGAGAAACCAGTTGAGTAGAACAGTGTCTGAACAGTTCATAGGCTGAAATCAATTTGCATAAGTTATTGGGTGAAAAATCGCAAGGAACAAATCAAAGATCAGGATCAATCCATGAATAATTTGCAAATGAGGGGGGAAATGGGGCTGTATTCATTACAAATATTTACAATGAATAATTTGATCAGTTCTATTTATTAGTGGAAAGAACAAGATCAGTAATTCATAGCAAATACAAATGTTGCCATTTTGTACCACTGATGACAACTTTGCAGCATTTGTGACCCTGCACAGGCCTGGAACACATAGCTGAATACGCAGTGCTGTTTGTTAGACTTACGTCATTCATAGCACAGATCCATGAATTATGTCAGGGAGCAATGAGGCTGGAATACTGCACCCAGGCATAACATCCTCATTCTCCATTCTCAGTGGTGATGTGGAATTTCATCCAGGTTGTTGTGTGCAATTATGGATGCGTGTGAGTCGGGGAAGTGTGGAAAGCAAGAGGACTCACGGCTTTCTGATCATTAGCATGTTAGCATCAGCAGCCCTCAGTGTCACAAATAAGCTCTTTAGAAAGCAGGTCCTTGAAGCACATCACCAATCAAAGCTACAACACACTTCGACAGTATGAGATTGGTAGAGCTCCTAAAATAGCAGGTGTTATTGTAGCCCAAGGTGTGAGCTGCATTAACAGACCTGTGTAGGGAAAGCCTTGAGGAAGAGTTGTTTGCATCACATACAGCGGGAGCTAGGAGTGACACTTGAGAAAGTTTTCTATAGAATTCTGCACCAAAATTATTTTTTTGTTTCAGCTTTTGGGGGGGGGGTGTTATTTTGGGGTCCCTCAATCTTTGCTTTTCTGCCAGATATAACAAAATGGCAACTTTTAATCTCAAAATCATGTTGGGAGAGATGGAGCCAGGTCCCACAGTGAAAGGCAAAGCTGAAGCAATAATTCAGATGTGGATGTTTGCCCTTGGCGTTTCAAAGCTACCTCTTTAAGGTCAGCCATCTCATTTTTTCTGCAAAACTGGCCCATGTTCAACTGAAAGAGTTGTGCAATCACACCCCAGTTGCACATGGAAAATTCATGAACATTGCAACAAAACTGGCCTGTCCTAAAGTGTGTCGCAAATTGAGAAAGGACTCAGGCATACCTTTCAAATTTCCCTCAAGAGATGTCCATCATTTTAGCCCTGAGTTATCTCCATTCCACGCATTTCAATTTCCCTCACTTTGCTGAAAAATGGTTTACATCAGAAATGCAGAATCATGCCAGGGGAGTGACAGAAAGAGTTATTTCTACTAAAGGAAGGAATCCCACAGCACTGCAAGCTTCCTGCATTAATAGTGGGGTTCATGCCCTTCATCCTGGCTCTTCATCACATATGGGCCTTGGCACGTTGAGAGGCCTGGATTGAAACACAGAGCTGGTTTGCCTGTTGTTGCAATTGGCGGGTAGCTTTTGGCACACCACTGTCTATCAGCCTCTCACTTTGATGAGACACGTCTCTCCCACTCAGCAGGGACTGGAGATTATGTAATTTAAACCTTGGCATCCTCCTCCCATTGATACCAAAGTTATCAACTCTTTCAAAACAAAAGCGAGTATGTTAAAGGGACACATCTTTTATGTGTGTTGCTGCTGTTGCTCTGAGGGTTTCCCGGGAAAGGTTAAGTCCACTCCAGTGTTACCATTCTTGGCCAGACTCTGTAGGCGATATCTGGTGTCCTTGTGGTCTTCTGTGACACACGTTTTGCTCCTGTTTGTCTGTGTGTCATATTCTTCTCGTGCCTTGTCTGTTATTATGTCTAGTGCTATGGTGGTGTTTTAGTGCTGATTGTTTTTCTTGTTCATCAATGGATGTCCCTTATGGGATGTTTCAGCTTTAATAGTGTATAACTTTCTGTTTATGGGATGTTTTAGTTTTAATTGTGTATAACTAGCTATCTAGGGAACTTATCTGGCCTCCATTACTGTAGTATCTTAGTGCTTCTGAATCTCTAATATATTTATACTCACTATACCCCTGTGAGGTAGGGAAGTATTTTCCCCCTCTGTAAAGCGGGGATCTGAGGCAGAGACTAAGTGATTTGCCCTAGGACACACACAGGAAGTCTGTGATGGAGCAGGGATATTAACCCAGGTCTTCCAGGTCCTGCTCTAACCACTGGACCATGATCCACCTTCTCCCTTTTAAACTAGGAGTCTGGGGTATCTGGCTTTTATGGATTGTGACTCACAGCGGTTGCCATTACATGGTGGCATTTGCTATTGGTTATTAGCACACAGGGGTATCTAAAATGTAACATTTCCCCCTATAGTAGAACACAGGAAGAGGAAGATGTTCTGGAGCTGAGTTGGGACTTAGGAGATCTGGGTTCAGGTTCTGCCTCAGCCATGGACTTTCTGCATGACTTTGGACAAGTTACTCAACCTCTCTGTGCCTTAGTTCTCACTCTTCCTCTTGGGTGTTGTATCCCTTTCTCCACCCTCGCTGTTTGTCTTGACAATAAGCTCTTTAGGGCAGGGCCTGCCTCTAACCTAGTGACTCTGTGCCCCTTTAACCTGGCTCACTTCTAGCATCTTTCTCATATGCTCTGCACTTCCAGCATTCATAAAGGTTAGCCATATGCTAGTCACTTTCAGGTGGGATCTTTAACCCCAAGTAGCAGCCTATAGCTGGGTCCCTCCCAGTCTGGCCCATTGCCAATGCAGCTAGGAAAACATGAAAGAAATCCAAGGTGCCCAGGTGCCCATCCCAGATACACAAAGACAGGATTTACATGCACAACCTAGGCATGCAGCCACTCTGCAGGCCCAGACAGTTGCGAGTGTGAATTCAGGGCGGCTGAGAACATGGCTCCTTGTCCTAAGCTTTTGAATTCTCCTTCCCGAAGCCCAGGATTTAATTTTACGGCTCACCCACTCTGAATTCTGGGACTTCAGATGCTGCTCCACTGGCAGCCTTGAACTGGAATTCCTGCTGCATGAGGTGTGCCGGCTTCATCGGTCCACTTGTGGCCTTTCTTGAATGAAAGGCAGAGATGGCGCATCGGGCAGGGGTAGGGGTCATCACAGACAGTGCTGTGGGATGGAGGACTTGGTGTCTGGAAGCAATCATTGGTCAACTTTTGCTCCTCAGCACCTCTATCGGAGCAAAGCTCTGTGCAACCAGGATCGAATTAAGCTGGCTAACCTGAAGGAGTTATTACATCTCCATGGAAAACCGCTCCAGTTTAGCTGCTCTGAATAATAAACAAAGTACTTGGGCAGATGAGAGGGCATGTAAGTGTTTACACTTCAGAGCAGTAAGTGCTAAATTTGTTTTTAGCTGGCTTATGAAGAAGCCCCTCTTACTAAAGCACACAAGGGTTTCAGTCATACCTTGCAGCATTCTCTAATCACAGACTCCTGCAGTCAGCTGGGAGCCTCCGTGAGGCCACATACAGCAGATACTCCATAAGATCAAATGAAGCACTGATCAGTAGGATTACACAGCACCACAACAGATGCTTAACATGCAACGAGCAGAGAGGAGAAGCCAGACTGAAACCCCAGCTCCAAACACCCCCATAACGTTGCAACTCGGCTCCATCTCTAATACAAGTCCTTGTCCCAAGGAACTCACCATCTAAGGGCTCGATCACGATTTTTACAACCTGAACCGGATTCTTCAGTTGATCAGTGCTAAACAGGGAGCACCAACTGCTATTCTTGTTTCCTTCCGAGTAAAGCTGAGTATTATCCTTATTTTTTTAAGGCCAACAATGTGCTTTGTGCAGTATGGGATGCAGATAATGAGACACTCCCTGAGCACAAAATCTTGCAGACAGACAAGAAACACTGGGGTGATGCCTCCACTGCATGCTAACCCCAGGCTCTGACTCAGGTTTGAGCCCAATCTCCCCTTCCATCTGCACCTGAATCAGTCAGCAAGCACTCAGGACCCAGGTCCTAGGACCCTGCTGGGGGGTGGGACACAGCCTGAATCCTGCTGTGGCTGGGGGCTAAGCCCTGTCACTTTGCAGAGGGACACAGCTCAAGCCGCAGCCCTGAGTCAAAAAGTCTGCGTACCGCAATACAGCTGTGAGACTCGGGTGCAGCAACTGTAAATCCAGGTTTACAATGCAGTCTGGACATTTCGATGTGGACTTGGAAACACAAAGTCCACAATCCTGGGTCCCACAGACCTGGATTTACAATGCAATGTAAACGTACCCTGGGGAGATCCACAGCATGGAAATCATTTTCCCTCCCTTCTACTTCTTTTTAATCTAATCTTTCCCATAGTCCTATCACTGACTTCAAATCCAAATGGACTCCACTGTCCTGGAGGAACGGAGATCAAAATTCAGCCCAGGGAGTTCAAATAAAAAGACTCTACCTGATTCAAAGACAGAAAACTGACAATCCATCGCTCTTTGCAATATGTCACTACAATGAATATAAGATCATGAAAATCATTAGTTGATGCTAAGAAATGCAATGATGGCAGATTGTACTTGCCTAGGATAAGATAGTGTCGTTCCAGAGAATCCAGCCCGATGTGTGTTTTAATTAACTTCATTGCAACTTTGTTCTGCTGAGGCAGGGTGGCTGCAAGGGGGGTTTGATTCTGCGCTTACCCCTATTCCAGTCCATGGTGACACTCCTGTAAGAGAGAGGGGAATAAGGTTTAGATGGCTGGCCTACAGCAGGACATGGTATCGGCTTGCTTTTACCTTTCTCTTTTCCTACTGCATTTCTGCTGTTTTCACATTGCTTCACGGCCAGGGCAGTCTTGGAGAAAGCAAGACTATCGCCTACTGGTTCATTTTACCATGCTGTGCGGAAGCCCATCTGGATCTGCTCTAAAGGGGACATGGTTTTCAGCTGGTGGAGGCAACCAGATACACAGTGCAATGGTGGGGCCCATCACGACCCCCACCCTTCAGGGAGAAGGAGACGAATCTGCTGACAACAATGACCCTTGAAGTGCAGTTTACTGACAACGTTCTAGGACAGGGTCAGCTCCTCCTCATGCTGCCATGGCTACTCCTGGGGCCTCAGCAGCTTTGAAACTGCAATTGGTTAGACACCAAGTCTGTTTCCCAAGGGAGGTGATGAATGCCGCAGCAGCCTTTGGGGCACAGACTGGATAGAGCACTTGAAAATAGAGTGAGGGATCTCCAGCACTGGTCACGAGGCATGGCCTGGGTGACCAGGTAAGTCTTTTCCTTTTAGACTTTCTAATCACCTTCATGATTCAGCCCATAGGAGGTGGCATGTGCCCAACGGTTCTGGACATATACATTGTCTGTCGAGGCATATTAGGGTTGCCACCCATTCAGTTTTCTCCCGGACAGTCCGGATTTTGGCTTGTGGGTCTGGGTGCCATTTAACAAGCCCTGATGTTTGTGGGGTTTTTTTTATCTTGGGCGGGGGAAGAGGTGGAGCAGGGGCAGGGCCTTGTGGGGTAAGATGCAGAGAAGGGGTGGGGCCTGGGGAAAGAGGCAGAGAAGGGGCAGGGCCTTGTGGGGTAAGATGCAGAGAAGGGGCGGGGCCTGGGGAAAGAGTCGGCAGAGGGGGCAGGGCCCACAGGGTCCGTTTACCAGCCCTTAGAAAGGTGGCAACCCTTGAATAGATTCTTTACCCATTACTGTTGTAGGTGAGCATCTTGCATATACGTGGACACACACCCATCTCCAACTAGCTGATTATATGATCCCCATCACAGTAGTATCTGACCATGTCCCAAGTACACACAAAACTCCAGTGAGTCAGGGAAGTATTATTATCCCCATTTTACAGATGGGGAAGTGAGGCACACAAAGGTTAAGTAACTTGTCCTTTACCACCCAGGAAGGCTGGGGCAGAGCCAGGAACGGAGCCCACATCTCCCCAAAGCAGTCCAGCTCCCACACCAGCACAACTTCTACTGCAAAATGTTAAAAGCTTTGCTTTATGAAGGGAAAGCTGCAAGAAACATACTAAAGAAAAAACAAAATGACTTTCTATTTCCAAAGCCCAGAGTAGTTTGCACTCTACCACACCAGGATAAAAAAGAAAATTGGCAGCTAGTACAGGAAAAACACCACAAACCCACACTACAGCGTCAAGATGCTGAAAAGCCATTTTACCCACACTGCGTGGGTACAGTTTAATTGACTGTTGAGTTCCGCACTGGGACCAATGCTGCTCAGCACCGCACCAGTTAGCCTTCAACTCTTGGAGCCCGAGCTGTGTTCTCCCTGCGTCTGCTTCAGCTGAGCACGTCATGAGTTTTAAACCGCTTTTGACACATCAAAAATGTTGACGAATGACTCCGAAGTTTACAGAATAGGGCTTTTTGCTTCAGAGGGAAAAGAACACACGTGTGTCTATATATCATGGCAGCCGCCTTCTTTAAATAGATCTTTTTCTAGAGGAATAATATGGTTTAGGAGAATTTTGGACATGTTGGAGCATGCTTCCCGTCCAAATCGTGGATTCAATTACAGCACAACACTTTGCAGACTTGTGTTAAATTTTAACTCACTTCACATGGGTTGTGTGAACTTTGCCTGACATTTTAAGGCATGCAACTTGTGTCATCAGGTTACACTCACACTTATCTCTGCAAACATATAGTTGCACCCAGACCAACACAATCGCCCTGGGTATAGATGTCATTAATTGAACCTGAAATGTGCTTTCTTTTGGGATTATGCTCCTTGGCTGCTTTAACAGTCACGCGTGCGAAAAAACATATCCAACAGCAACAAACAGAGCATGGGGGGAGGGGGGTGTGCACGCGTGCTTGGGATTAAGAGTTGGGGGGAAATCATAGGTTTACCAGATGAAGAAACTCAAATGCCTATATCTTCTAAAATCCACAAGCCGATCCAATTTCTACAGAAGTCGAGGGGAGATTTTTCACTGACTACAGTGGGAGCTGGACTGCATGCCACGAAAGCGGGACAGGCAACCCAGGAAACACTTTAAGGAATCTCAGGTGATCCTCATGGAAAGGAGATAGCTCCAACTCTGCCCAGCCCCCTGCCTTCCCAGGGGCTGTTGGATACTTCTGCTGCACCTACGTTGCTCTCAGCAGGGAAGCGTGGGTGCTAATACTGATTCTAGAATAGTTTCTCTCTCAGAAATCTGTCAGGCACAGAGGAAAAGAAGTGGGAAAAGGGTGCCCCCCGCCCCCAACCCTGCCCTCAATATGCCCCTCTCTGGCCAGTGCAGCATCAATCCAATGGATCTCACAAAAAGGTCACAGAGCCACAGCTTACCACTTCCACCACCCACCTCTGCACACCCTGCCTGTTTGCCCATAGTAAGAATTGGGAACAGTGCACTCCGAATGCTGGCTACAGAGGAAATTCCGGCCTATACACCACTCAAAAAAAAAAAAAAAAAAAAAAAAAAAAAAAAGAAAGAGAGAGAGAGAGAAACTTAAGTGCACATAGACCTTCTGCTGGCCCTGCCTGCACCCAGGAGTGAAATTCTTTCAGAATGAATGAAATACTTGTCCTAAAGAATGGAAGATATTTCAAGTGGCTCAAGTAACCTGAGTAGCCTCACCAGCCAGCGAATCTTATCCATCAGCTCAGCAAGGCACAATAGAACATCGAAAATGAAACAGTGAGTATCTCCTGCAAACATCAGATATCTCCTGCAAACATCAGCCAAGGATTACTGCAAAGTTAGATCTGCTCAAGGCATTCCTTTCCGTTAAACACTTCTAACATCCGAAAAAAAAGAAAAACCCCATTCAATCAATCTTTTTTTACCTCAGCTATAAGAAATGACCAGCCCGGATGATCAAAGGCATGGACACCATTGCTTTAAGGGCAAAATTTACATTTAAGGAGTTTTTGAAAGTCCTGGCTCGCAATAAAAATCCAGACACCCAGTCACACAGTGACTCAAACTCAAGTTTAATGATAATGAAACAGCCCTTTTGTTCCTAAATTCAAAGAAGAACCACAGACCTGTTTATAGCGTTTCTAATAATGACTCCAAACCTTTTACACAGAATTGAGTAAACTGATACTGACAAATCCTAGTGCTACCAAATTATGCCCAGAGTGTGCAAAACAGTTTTTGTGAAAGTTACATTTTTGGTTTTTTAGTTTTCAGCTGCCATTTACGTCGCTTTCTTTCATCCCAAAGAAAATTTCCTTCCAAAACCAGCAGAGCAAGATGGATATTTTCATTCAATGGAACAAATCACTCCATTGACATCAGCTGGGTTACACCTGACTTGAACTGGACCTTTCTGAGCAAGATCCTTCAGCTGATGTAAATTAGCATAGCTCCATTGACTCTCAGACAGCTACTCCAGGCTACTCCAGTTTACGATCTGGTGCAACAGGTGTAACAATTAAATTGCTTCTTTCTGAAAATAGAAGTGCTCTTATGAGCCCAGATCTTCAGCTGGGCTAAACTGATGCACTGAAGTCAAGAGAACTATGATTTACCCCAGCTGAGGATCTGTGATTTAGATTTATTAGATTTATTTCCTGAATTACTCCCATCTGAGTGAGAGGAAAACCAGGCTCCAGATCATTACAATGATCTTAAGTTACCAACTTTCCTGTGCTCTTTGGAAATGAAACATTTCATCCACGGCAGTTTCATTTGTCAAGCTGTTTCACACTGCTGACCAGTTTCTGTAGCACGTTAACTGCAACGCAGCACCAGGACACATGTGTGCAGGAGAGAATGAGCTTTTCAGTTGCTTTTTTTTTTAGCAAGCTCATTCCACGGTCAAGCTAAACTACTGCTTGCCCCTGCTCCGACTGAAGTCGAGCGGAGCTGGCAAAGACCAAATCTAAGCTGCTCCTGAGCAATCCAGCGCATTTATTTAAGGCAGGTGATTAAAAGCAGTGGGACAGCCGTGCAATGACAGCAGTGAGTTATGGTCGATAGGCCAGAGTCGGATTTCACCACTGTAATTAGGAGTAATTTCAATGATATACAGGGTCTGCTCCTGCTCCCATTGAAGTCAGGGGGCCAGATCCTCGGCTGATGTAAACTGATGTAACTTCACTGACTTCTACAGAGCTGCATCGATTTATATTAGCTCTCCACTGCTTTCTGGGGGAGCAGGCTAAAGCCCTTCTACCAGGGAGACCAAGATTAGGATCTGGCCCGATATCCTGAAAGCTCTCACTAGCATGATCTACACATTTCAGTGTGCAGGAGCAGCAACAGAGCAGCATGGGGCCAAGAAATAATTGGCTCATGCACAAAAATTCATATCAGCACCTCCCTCTTTTCCCTCTGTGCTGATACGAATGAACGTAGCTGCCCATTACAAAGAGAGTTGCAAATACATCACTCTGTCTAACAGCGAGTCCCTGGCCCTCCTTAGGGGACGTGAGGCTGTGTATGGAGTCTCACAGACAGGATCACAGGGCTGCAATAGCCATTCTGCGTCACGCACTTCATTTATAAATAGCCTAGAAATGAGAGATGGGCAGATAGAACCCACAGCTGGTAAGAAAATACAGTGCCCTCTGCGTTGGCTCTGTCTGTACCGGGACTGGGAAGCTCTTTGCTTTATGGCTCCCAAAGCTGCTAGGGCTGCTATATTCCAGCACACAGCTCCAATAAAGTTGATTATACATACATTCTTTATACCAGGCAATTGGAAATATCAGGCACATTTCCCCCATACCTAAGAGTCTTTGAGAGAGTCTGGTCTACTGTACAAACATGTTTTTATGACAGTGTGTTACATCAAAGATTTCCCCCCCCTCCCCCTCCAGGTGCAGTAAATACCATGGAGTACTAATAATACACGTCAGTAATTCCTCGAGGGAAGCAAGGTTCTGAGAACTGAGTACAAACAGAAGCATAAAGTTTAGTGGTTTGATTTCTTAATTATTTGTAGCTGACAGGACCGAAAGCAACAGTGCGAGCAGCAATCTTTTGCCTCTTCGGGCATGTGCAGGTAAGAAGAACGTACGCCTCGTACCTAATAAAATCTATCTACAGCACCTTTCGTGCTCGGATCTCGCTCCCAGTGCGGTAGGGACTCTCCCAGCTTCCCTGTGAAGGAGACCCAGGATTATTATCCATGTGCTGTAGAGGGGGAAACTAGGCACAATGAGATGAAACGCCTTGCTGGGATTCCCATAGCAAGTCAGCATCAGACCCAGGACTAAAACCCAGAAGTCCTGACTGTCAGCCCCCTGTACTGATCAATAGACCATATATCCTCAGAGCTGGGACTAGAACTTAGGAATCCTACAGCCTAGTCCCTGACTCTAACCACTAGGGAGCCTGCCTCTCACAAGCTGTAGCTTCATGTACCCAGACCAATATACCACGGGGCCAGATCCTGCAAAGGGCCGCTTGCCTCCAACCCAACACTCATCGTCTCAGATTTTAACGACACAAAGCATTCAAATAAATTAGCAATGGGGGGGAAGGGCAAGCCAGCAGGCTGGAGACTGACATCAAAACCAGGGAACAGATGCAACTCATCACGTTAATGATTTTTTTCTTCCCAAAGGCGTCACCCTATTGAGAAGCGGGCGCTTTCTATCCCCTGGCAACACCGAGTGGTGAAAAAAACATGGGCCTAGTTCTTATTTAATTTTTTTTGGTCCCTTACAGGAGAACAAAAGCCCCAAGCAGATTCATCATTTTTCTCTCACTCCCACCCCCCCTCCCCCGCCTTTTCTTTCCTTTTATATTTTTTGAAAATAGGGTTAGAGCAAGATGGATGATTCCCCAGGCCCACGGAAGGCGCCGCGAGCGGCGACCCTGTCCTCTTCCAGCATCCCATTAAGCTAAGCTCTGGGAGGAGGCTGCTGGCTTTATTATTACATTGGTCTGGGTCTATAGATGGAAGGCCGCCCCCCACGCCCCCGCCTGCACCCCAAATCCTGCCCTGGGCACCTCTCCCCTTTCTGATCGCCCCAGGCCACCTTCCTGGCCCAGCCCCACCACCGCTGGCCCTGATCCGGCCCCCCAGAATCTCGCCCCGCCTGGCCCACCCTTCCGCCCTCTCCTTATCAGCCCGGCAAAGGGGCTTCATCAGTTCTTGTCAGCCCAGGCCTATTAGTCACCAGATAGATGACACGCTTTTGTATGGCTGTCAGCTCCTCCCGGACCCCCTGCAGAAAGCGAAGTGGCTGCACACACACACACACACACACACGCACGCACACACCGCCCCCCATCGCCCCGTCCCCCCTGATAAGTAGGCTGAGGCTTGGTGTTGGTGGTGGCTGCCTGGCTTTGGACTCTGTTCCCTAGAGCTGACCCGCCCCTGACCTGCAGGCTGCACAGTTGCCTTGCCTGTGACTTCTCTCTCTAGCTGACAAAATGGCAGAGGCATGGGGGGGGGGGGGGAGAAAAAAGAAAAAGGCCAGGTCCCCCGCCAAGGGGGGATTGGGACGGGCCCACCGACTGGCGTGGGAAGGGCTGGCAGCGAGCCCATGGGGCAGGGTGGTGGGGGAGAGAGGGTGCCAACCGGTACTGCCCACCCTCCTTTCCGGGACGCCGCTGCCTCTTGGTTGCATTCTCACTGTACTTTCCGCTTTTATGCCTGCCCAGGATTTAAAAGCCTCCGGTCGTCGTAGTTTGTTTCTAACAATAAATTCTGAGTAGCTTACAAATCGGAGGCACCGTGTGGTTCCTCTGCCTGAAAGGGTCCTGCTGGAACTGGCTCTCCTGTATAAATCAGGAGTCACTTCCCTAACAGCTAATCATTTACACCGCTGCAGTGTAACAGGGTGCAGAATCTGGCCAGTGGTGTCTGTGATTGAGGCATATTATATTAGACAAGCCTCTGTCACACTCCGCTGTAACAATACACAAATCTATGTATGTAGAAATGCAAACAAATAAAAATATATCTATGTATACCCACACACAACACATATAATCATTGTGATACCTACTTTTTATACAGTGTTTTTTCATCAATAGATCTTAAAGCCCTTTACAAAAGGAGGTCAGTATCATTTTACAGATGGGAAACTGAGGCACAGAGTGGAATGGCACAGCCAGGAATAGAATCCAGGTCTTCTGAGTCCCAGGTCACTAGCCACTAGACCACGCTGCCTCTTCTTACTTACATGCACATATACACAGACAGTATACGGAGACACAAAGGATGAGATTTTCATAGGTGCCTAAGGGAGTTGAGTGCCAAACTCCCATTGGCTTTCAGTTGAAAATCCCACCCATATACTATAGACATGTGCATTTATAAACACACATGCATATACCATAAAGGCCAGCTATTACTAGGTACTGAGCACCTTCGACTCCCATTAAAACACCTTGCAGAGTCACCCTCAGAATGGCTAAAGGCAGCTTTTGACTTCAATCTTCCATGTATTTGGGGTCTGAAGAGGACTACAGAGAATTTTTTTCTGGAAACAAAACTTGCTGGAAAAGATTATCTCATCTGAGCCAGTGAGAAAAGCGTCTATCATGCCAATAGTCTTTGGACCATATGCAGTGTATGCTCATTATTTTCCCCCTGTCACATCATAATTCCACGTTAGAGTTGCGGTGTAATATTGAATTGATATATTTATTTAAATTAGGAAAATTACAATACTGATGTTTGTGTGGGATGTGCGTGTCTCTCTTTACTATATTTATTCTATAGGAAAACACTGCCTCTTGCCACTTTGCTAATCTATCGACCTGATCCTTTTTATGTGGTACTATCACTTGTTTACTAGTACTATTTATTAGGAGTATTATGGTAGTACCTAGATGTCCTGATCAAGGCTTGAGATCCCACTCAGCTAGGCACAGCTCACCTAAGATTTAATAGCAGAGGCGTGGGATAACAATACTTTTGGGGGGGACCAACTTTTGATGGTGGAAAAGACAAGTTTTTGAACTTCACAGGGCTCTTCTTCAGGTCTGGGGAAGCTCTGTGAAGAACTCAGTGAAGCTTCAAAGCTCGTCTCTCTCAACAGAAGTTGGTCCAATAAAAGATATTACCTCGCCCACCTTGTCTCTCTCATATCCTGGCTGCAGCAACACTGAAGACAACAATACTTAGCACTTCTGGAGCACTTTTCACTGCTAATGGGCTTTGCAAACCTTATTAATAATATTTGATTTAACTTCAACAGCCACCCTGAGTTCTCCTCTTACCAAGACTTCATGACGTTTATAAAACGTGCTACCACGCGTTCATTGGTCTATTGGAAAGTACTAGCATCCTGCAGAGTGAACACTAAACTAAACGTGTCAACATAAATGAACGAAGTGCATTTTGTGATGCAGCAGATTAATGGGCCAGATCCCCAGCTGGCGTAATTAGATGCAAGAGAATTATGCCAATGTACACCTGCTGGAGATCTGGGCCCAATTTTATTTACTGTGTTTGTTCACTCACTAATATCCATTGCAGATTGCTAACATTTGCAAATAACAATCAGTAGCACAAGAGTGAGGTCACAATGAAGACAAAGGGAATTCAGGGTGCTTCATGCAGGATCTCATCTGGGTCTGTTAACCAGAGGGGTAGAAAAAGTGAAAAAATATTAATACCGGTACTTTCATTTCCTCTCATCCTTCTCAATGATCCCAAAGTGCTTTGTAAACATGAATGAAATTGGTCTAACAATACTTCTGCTAGGTAGGAAGTGTTCTTATCCCCATTCTACAGCAGGGGAAGCCAAACACACACATACCCTCCGAGAGCCAGAATATTCAAACTTGGCCATGACAGAGCCTAAAAATTGCGTTTGTCATTGGAGAGGCATTTTTCAGCTTTTCCTTGGCTCAGCTAGTTGCCGAAAGTTGCAATATTCAGCCAAGAAACTTAAGTATCTCTCTGGGGTAGATCTGTGATAAGCAAAATAAAAAAATCTGTGTGGGAGATGCCAGAGAGGAATGGTTCTGCTCTCATGGGCACATGTGCAATTAGGTGGCATTACATACCCAATAGCCGGAACAGGTGGGCCATCCCAGCCTCTTTGAACAATGTAATTAGCAGGCGTGCTACCTGTAGTTAAAATCCTTCTGAAAAACCACTGGGAAATGTTAGCTGTTAAATGCAAAGATGATGATTCTAAATCTTCAGCATCTTGGTTATTTAGACCTTGATCCCACAAGGACCCCAACACAGCAAAGCACTTAAGCATGTACTTAACATTTAAGCATGTGAGCAGTCCCACCAAAGTCAATGGAACTACACATGCTTAAATTTAAGCATAAGCTGGATCAGGGCCAATGTACTCCCAACGCCCATTGAATTCAGTTGGAGTGGGGAGTACTCAACATCTCACAGGATCGGGTCTCACAGGATCCAAAGGTATTTAGATCGTATGACAGAAGGATTGTATGCTGTAAATGCCAAATCTAATTTTTAACCCAAGGAACCTACCGGCCTGTATCCTGTAAGACATTTGCTTAAACAGTTAGTATATGGCTTTGAGGCCCATGAACTCTGGCATAAATGACAGTCACCCTGGGTTTAGGGGAGCTGGGAATAGTTTGCATAAGAGGGGGTATCACAAAGTGATACCAGGCATAAGTGCTAAGGGGTTCTGGAGGAGCTGCCGTGCTCCCTGGCTTGAAGTGGTTTCCATCACATATGGGGTGTACAGTTTAGCTCAATGGCTCTCAGCCCCCCCACTCATAGGTGACGACTCCGGGGCTGCATCATCCACAGGGGGAAAATGGTGGGTGCTGAGCACCCACAGCAGCCCCCCTATTAGCTCCCCCCCCACTCCCCAGTGCCTCCTCCTCCCTCCCCATGCCTCCCGCCAGCCACAATCAGCTGTTTTGTGGGGTGTAGGAGGCTGGGAGGGAGGGGCGGAGGAACGAGGCTGTGACACGCTCATGGAAGGGGGCGGAACAGGGCGGGAAGAGGTAGGGCGGGGGTGTGACATTGAGGGAAGGGGTGGAGTGGGGGCAAGGCCAGGGGTCGAACACCCCTTGGCACAATGAAAAGTCAGCACTTGTGCCCCCACTATACAAATTTTTCCAGCACCCTTGATACCAGGTTACGGCGGGAACACTGACTGATACTTGGTTCGCATATTTTAGGATAAAATCTTGGCAAATGCTTAACCGCAGACTTGCCTTGGCAATGAATTGCTGTGTACGGTAATAGACTAAAATAATTAATACACTAACCTATAGGATATGGGTGAAGAAGGCAGATTATGGACAAGGGAGGCTGGGCATTTGTATGAATATTCATGTCACCCCCTAGGCCCTATAACAGGCAAAGCCACCATGTAAGAAGGGGGCCTGGATCACTGGACTTGTTTGGATGCCAGGGGCAGAGCAGGACCTTAGTCTCTTACCACCAGCTCCCCAAGAAAGGGTGAGAGTTCGTACATGAGGAGTGGTACAAGATACTGCTTCACTTCTGCAGTTTGCTGTCTTTTTATGTGGTTCAGAGCGTTTGTGTCTTTGCTAGTTGTGCGAATAAAAGTATTTCGAGTTTTGCCTTGCCCCGATCTGGATTTCTTCCTTGTCCACACCAGGGTTCCCAGCCTGTTATTGAACTTGATAACCTTGTTTCTGTTTCAGAGTAACAGCCGTGTTAGTCTGTATTCGCAAACAGAAAAGGAGGACTAGTGGCACCTTAGAGACTAACCAATTTATTTGAGCGTAAGCTTGGTCCCACTAGTCCTCCTTTTCTTGTTTCTGTTATGCCTGATTCTGGGACTTGAACCCTACAATCCCCCAGCTCGTTAATTAGTAATTAAGTGGAAATCAATAAGCACTAAAGGATCAGGCCACACTTGGGAGTTAGAAGAGGGCTGGACCCACATCTAAACCATTCATTCCCTTGCTGAGACTCTTTATGCCAGCCACCCTTCAACCTTGAGTGAATTTTTAAAGCCAAGTTATACGTATGTATAGTTTGCATGCAGAAAATATTTGGAGTTCTACTGGTCTTGAAGAAAAAAGTGGACAAGGGAAATAAAATAGTACTGGTTCTTGCCTTATGATGCTAGAAAAACTTGATCAGAAACAAGAGGGCCAATCCTGCATTCCTTATTCAGACAAATCTCCCAGAGCAACCATAAACTGGGCCCTGTCAATATAATGAAAAGAACAGTGTCCAATTCTGCAAACACTTGTGTAAGTGCTCTTTATTTGTGGGAATAATCCCATTAACATTAACAGGAGTAAGAGTTTGCAGTAGGTTTTCTATTTATAAAATGCACCTAAGGCCTAGGTCCCCAAAGGTATTTAGGCACCTCACTCTTATTTGGACCTTTGGGGATGTAGGCCTTAGTTTGTAAAAGCATGGAGCAACATTTTAAAAGTAAGCCATATGTAGAGGGCAACTCAAGCAATGATATACCGGTATCAAATATAATGCTTTGCAATTAACAAAAACATCACAAATTTAAAACCTTTATTAACAATCTACTGCCCATTTCCCAGTAAGTCATGTGTCATGAAGGTCCATGAGTAAGTATTTTTAGCACTGGATCATTGAAAAAAAAATATCAAACTAGATTATATTTCCTACCATGTGGTTGACTGATTCATTGCATTTCTGTGCATTCATAACAATGGTATCCAAAATTTCTCCAAACAGTATCAGAAACAGATGGCCAAAAAACAGCCAAGAGAAAATGTCACCTTCATGGCTTATCAGCACAGAGAGCTGGCATTTCCATTCCAAATGCTTTTCAGTTTGCACCATTGTAGCTGAAGGCTGAATTTGGATCCATTGCCTTTATGGAACAAAAATATTCCAGATGATGTTATGAAGGCATATAGTTCTTCTGAGATCGAATACTACATGGACAGGCTTGTGGATTCAGTGGATGAACATGTGAAGAGACATATCTTCATACCTCTTTGGTGCCTTCCTATCCAAAGGGACACCAAAGTCGAAATTACGACTTCAGAATCAGTCATAATTTGCCTCCCCCCAAAGTATTAAAGAAAAAATATTGATGCTTCTTTTTCTCTATAAAATTCACTCCCCTCTTTCAGATCAGAGAGCATCAATGCACAAGGCATGTGGGTCAGAAGGTCAATCCTCATTCCTATGGGGTAGCCATATGAATATTTTTCTATGCAGACTGCTGTCTCGAGCTGAATCATTTGAAATCATACTCTTGCCTGCTCTGCAGTGGGTAGTAACTGAACCTAACAAGCCAGATTCTGCTCTCGGGTACATCAGTGGGAAGTCAGACTAACTCCACTAAAATCAGCGAAGGCTGCTCCAGTCAGTAGAGTTACTCTGGATTTAGAGCAGTGGAAATGGTGGCAGGATATGGCCCCAAAAATGTTTCTTTCACCCCCTTATTCTGCCATCTCTTTTGAAATGTTTATCTTGGATTCTCCCGTAATTTACACTAGAAATCCATGCAATATGTCTCTCTTACTAAACTATGCAATGTCAGCACTTGGGGAATCAAAACCATGGCCACATATTGGGAAGCCAGCCAGCGGAGCAGGGAGGTGGACCCGCTGGGAAAGAAACAGGGAGAACAGAGCCTAGGGTGTTGATTGTCCCTCAAAAGCCAAAAAGATACATATCCTGGGAACTTAAAATTGCCTGTGACTTTATTTTAGATCCAGGGTAAAAGACAAGGAGCTTTTAGAAACGAGATGTGTGCTGCATTGTGTATAATTTGCATGTGCAATTACCATCATCGTATGTGCAAATCAGGCCACTGTGCATCCGAATGTCCATTTACATGCCAGATGCAAGGCAGCAGCTGCACGCTCCAGTTAGGTGCACCGCGGATTGTGAGCGGTTTTAGAAGTCTGACTGACCCAAAACGTTTTCAGTGACTCGCTCAGTCATATTACATTGGACAGCAGCGAGTCAGACTGGTTTATAGAGTAGACCACTTCTTAACTGCATGAGTCTGGTGGTCACGTTCTATCCCCCCTGTGAACTCATGTCAACTCGGGCAACTATAGCAGTGGCTTACGCGGACAAGTACCATTAGCAAAGAATCCAATCTACTCCTAGTCGCTCTAAGGTGATTTTTGTAGTTGGAAACTAGGTCAAGAGCCAGCATCATGTCACTAGCCAGGTCCACGTGACCACCCGTGGATCCCGGGTGGTATGCAGACCACAGTTTGAAAACCATGTTGTTAGAGGATTGTCCCAGGTTTTTAATATCACCAAGCAATCTCACTAGATTTCACTCAGTCAAACCCACTGAGATACCAGGTCACATTGTACATAGTGCTGGAATGGTGGACATCCAGCTGGGGCAACCCTTCCCTTCCTTTCCTCTGTCTTCGCCTTCTCCTGATACATTCTAAGCTAGTATATTTTTAGGGAGGGAATTTCCCTCCTACTGCCCGAACTGCCACACTTTGAGCTGAAGCTCTCTAATTGAAGCTTTAGAGCAATGGCTCTCAACGAGGGGGTACACGTACCCCTGGGGTACATCGAGGTCTTTTGGGGTTACATCAACTCCTCTAGATATTTGCCTAGTTTTACAACAGGCTACATAAAAAGCACAAGCGAAGTCAGTACAAACTAAAATTTCATACAGACAATAACTTGTTTATACTGTTCTATGTACTACACACTGAAATGCAAGTACAACATTTATATTCCAATTGGTTTATTTTATAATTATATGGTAAAAATGAGAAAGTCATCACTGTCAGTAACAGTGTGCTGTGATACTTTTGTATTTTTATGTCTGATTCTATAAGCAAGTAGTTTAAGTGAGGTAAAACTTGGGGGCCCACAAGACAAATCAGACTCCTGAAAGGCATACAGTAGTCTGGAAAGGTCGAAAGCCACTGCTTTAGGGGACTCACATCCTCTGTGGATGGGCACACAGAAGGACCGGTAACATGCACTGACGCTTCAGAGAAAAGCAAAATCTCTTGTAACGCATCTAGCGCATTGAGCGATGTGGAACACAGGAGGAAGATTTTCCTGCCTGGCCCCAGTAGCCCTCATGTTACGCCACAAAGCAGGAGACCTGAATGCTATTTTCTTAGCTCGAATATCTGGTGGCCTCTGGTCATCACTGGCAGCAGGACCGGCGCGGTGGGTCACTGCTCTGCTAGCTTGCACATCTCCTAAAGCCGTAAAGGAGGGGAGAGCTAACAGTAGAATTCTGTTTCCCACTCCCCAATGTCTCTCTCTCCTCCTTTGGGAGGAGAGCACAGCGTTAGCAGAGTACATGGAGTTTAGCACACTCAGAGGATCAAGGGAATCCCCATGACCCTGCTGGAAATTCAAGGTCTTTGTTGTATCTGCCAGAGCTCTGGCGCCATGCCAGCCCAGACACGTGCATTTCCCATGTCCAAAGGGCTGAACTAAGGGCATCTCCTTCTGCTGCATAGATCCTAGGGGATGTAAATACAAAATATCAGAGCAGGCCTCCAAATAGGTTTAGTTCAGCTAGCTCCAACAGCACCAGCTGACAAGAGCAACTCCTTCTTTCGCATTGAACAGAGTGATATCAGTCACTTTCTCAATGCAGTAAGAGAAGCATTCACCCAAGAGGAATCAGCTCAGGGACCAGTACTGGGATTGGGTTCTCTATTTAGGTCTGCAGTCTCCAGCCTCCTTCACCTGACCCATACCTGGAGTGCCCCATGCTCCTAGACCCTGCTATTTCCCTGGATTCTTTCCTCTTTCCCCACTTTATCTTCTGGCCCCATCCTCAGGGTTTACCAGCCCAAACTCCCTCCTCTCATAGGAATAACTATGAACTGCTCCTTTCTTTACCTTCTTGCTAGTCTATATAGCTGTTCACAACCCCATCTCTCAGGGAGTCACTGCAGCCTACTTCCCTGCTCAGCTTGCTGGCTTTATCCTAGCTTAGTCAGCCTCTGCCCAGCTGGGCTCCATCTTCACTTAGTGCTTGTTCTTCAAGTCTAAATCTCCTCCCACACACAGCCTCCCAGGTTAATTGATCTAATTTAACCTACTCTGCCTTGTGTGGCATAACAACCACATTCTGATCTCCTTTACGCAAGTGCAAATTAGGAGTAACTCCCTTGATCCCCAATTTAAACCGAAGTAACTGATACTACAGGCTGGCCCAATGATGTGTTCCCCAGTGAGATGAAATGTCCACCTGCAGAATTAGTCAGATAGTATTTTATTTAATTTATTATTATTATTATTTTATTACTTTATTATTATTTTTGCAGTAACGCCTACCAGTTCCACGCATGGACCCCATTACGCTAGGCATGATACAGACACAGAACAAAGAGAAGGTCCCTGGCCCCAAGGAGTTTACAATCTGAGGGTTGAAGTTTTGGAGAAAGGGATTTTTTTCTTCCTACAGTCTGTCCATATTGCAGCCCTATTAATGTTATATATTCATGCCCAGGCAAACCACATGTAAACCAGGCTAGCTGAAACCTCACTCAAATCTGTGTTTGAAAGTGATCTAAAGCACCCACAGGAGTGAGTGTTTAGGGAAGTTCCCTATCTCTGCCTTGTCACTTTAAGCAGAAGGAAAAGCAGGCACTGTCTGTGTTTGTACAGCTCCTAACACAATGAGGCCCCATTCTCAGTTGGTCCCAAGGCAATGCTGTAGTAAGCATGATCAGTAATAATAACTCAGAACAAAGGAAGGTGTTGGGAAAGACAGATCTGTGGCACATAATTGTCTAGTCTCCTGTGGGCTGTAATGCTTTGGTCTCATTCTGGTGGCTGGGTTTAGCGCATGGTGCTTGGTGCTGCTGGTGACCCAGTGACTTTGCAGCTTCGAGAAAATCAGTGCACTTCACCACACTTCTAGGGAGTCCTCCTCCCTCTCTGTCCCCCCCCGAAAGGACCAGAGATGCAGCAGAAAGTGGGGTGAAAGCCATGAAACAAAACTTCCAACACAAATAATTCCCTCCTTCAGAGCCCTGGGGACCTAGGACTTTCCAAAGCGTCATTCAGTTCCTCTGCTGCCCTGCCTGAGGGGCTTAACTCAGCCACAGAAATCACAGAAGGGAAAGATAGACTGACTCACCATCTCCAGCCCTTTGCGGGCGGGGGCATAATTCCTCCCCACAGCACTGTTTATTCTCCACTGCTTTGTCCAGCCCCATTTTCAGAGACTCAAGCAATTGGATTCCTCCTTGGCAGAATAATCCACAACCCACTAGCCCTGTCCATTACAGTGCCCCCCACCCTGGCACTCAAATGCCTTTGTTCTAACTCATCACATTACTGCTTGCTCTGCCACCTGGAGGATTTACACCCTTCACATATTCACAGGCTGATTATCACCTTTCCCAGCTCCTGAGGGTGACAGGACCACTGCGGAAACAACAGCCCTTCCCCAGTGTGCTGGGCTGTTGCTGAGACCACCTCTGCAGCACGTTGTGTGGTGTCTTGTCTGCTCCATTCTCCCCTCCTCCAGCCCAACCCTGGGGCATCCCCTCTGTGCCAGCAGGAATGTCAGTCACCCAGCTGAATTTAAAAGGAAAGGATTGGTGTATGCATGACAAAAACCAGCCAGGAAACACGAGGTTAAGGCTGATGCTCCATCCTGAACTGATACTCAAGCCCATGAGCCTCATCTTCACAATGTGTGACTGGGTCTAAAACAGAGGCCTTGGTTTGTCCCACAGTCTTAGCGCTGTTCATGTGGTGTTAGTTTCTCATCCCTCGCTGTACAACACACTCGAGCCTCAGTCAGATACAGGACTCCTACTGTGCATTCTGTGGTGTATTGAAAACTGTGTTAAATTTGTAGGCTGTCACTTTAAATTTCATGATTTTTCCTGGTCTTCCTTATAGGCTGGGGGTGGGTGGGGGTGGGTCTCTGTACAGGTGTGTGCAATCTGGACCTAGTAGTGGTCAGTTTAGCAGACAGCCAACCCAGAATAAGGTGGGGTGAGTGGTACCAGCCTGTCTTAGTGAGCAGCCTGCTTTGTCTCTCTCTGATTTGGGTTCTTGTGTGTTATTGTTCTGAATTCTAAGAAATAAAGTAGTTTTAAATTGCAATCTTCTGGCAAGTGTATTTATATTCTCTATTTAACTTCTCTGTATGCATGTCATGAACATAAAATATTCACCAGTGAATTTGTGCTAGTCACTGCATGTCAGCATGCAACCTCCCATTAAAAAATCAAATTGCCACTGATACACTTCTCATTACATTCCAGGCCTTCTGCATCATTATTTCTTTTAAAAGAGGGTATTTGCTTCCCTTCACTTAACTTAAGTCCTGAAAATTTCATTATAATTTTGTCACTTGCTGCAATTTGACCACTTAATCACCACTTAATCCAACCTGCCAAGAAAGTTGATTTCCAGGTAAAAATCTCTTTGAAGCCTCTACTCAGGGGAGGAAAAAAATAAAAGAGACTACAAATTAGAAACTGACGAGGCTCATCTAAGGGGAGAGGAAGGAACAGTGGAAATTGGCATGAGCGAGATGCAAATCTTCCTTTGGATGATCCAGATAATCAAACTAAATGGATTAATGTGAGGACTGAGAAGAAATGGCTTTAGTTGTTACCCTAATTCAATTCCATTTATTTTTATATGGCATCTTTCACAGAGACTGTCTCCCCGCTGCTTCACCCAGGGAGTGAAATAATAAAGAGAGAACACTCCAGCGGAACTGCAGACAGGGCTAGCATGACACATGGAGTGGGACTGGAGGAAAGGAAGAGGAACGGGGTCCGTGCCTAGGGGATTTGATTTTCCAAATCAGAAGGAAATCACCATCAATGTTTTCTTCTTTTTTTTCAGATTTCTAAACATAATAATATTGCTAGGCTTTGGTTATAGCTTCCTCGTAATACACTGGGGCTGATTCCAATCTCATGCTGGTTTTATAGCAGCATTGTTCTGGTCTCACACTGGTGCAGTTCCATTTATTTCAACTGAGTTGACTCCTGATTTATACTAGCAGAACTGAGAGGCGAAACAGGCCCAGTGACTTCCATGGAGTTACTCCTAATTCACACCAGGGTGAGTGAGAGGCAAATCAGGACCTCTGGGGTCCCACAGATTTAAAACTGTTATAAACTTATGGTTAGCCCCCTTACTCTTTAAATATACATTCGCTACCTTATATGAAATGTAGCATGTTTATGAAATATAAGATATATAAGAGGAAGGACTAGGATTCAGGACACCTTGTTTAAACTCACAGCTTTGCCATGACGTTCTCCCATGGATGTATCCAGAAGAGGGATGGGACACCAAAAACTGTTATTGTAGTCTCCCTAATTGTCCTATACTGAATTCTGAGAGATCCACTAACTCATTTCCATTTGTTCTCTTAATATGTCTGTGTACATCTCCATCCTACTAAGTCCCAGTTCTGCCTGCTAAGTCTGTTGCTTTGGATTAAATGGAAATGTATGTCCTGTTTGCTTAAAAATATTAAACTGTAATCCTGGGGAATGAAATCCCTTAAGATATCAGTGTGATAGGCCTGCATGCAAGATAGTATTTCTTGCCATTTAGCGCACAAAGCAAAGAGACCAGAGCTGTGTGTTCCCAGACTCATAGATTAGGTCACAAATGGATCTGTTTTCAAGGGCAGGATCACATAATTCTAGTTCATTTTTTTTTCTCATGTTATGCACTAGACAGCTGATCACTGCTTGCCCTGAGGTTTGGTTTGTTTGGGGTATATTCATTTCCTTGGTTTCTCCTCTGTGATGTGATCAGGGATGTAGCTAGCAATTTGAAACCTGGCTTACGGGCTGCTCCTTTCGCCATAACTGCAATAGCCCCAAAATAGACACAACACAGTGAGCTAAACCCTGAAATCCTTATAGAAGGCCTGGTCTCAGTTACGCAGGTGTCAATAAGAGCAATTCCACTGACTTTAATGACATTACCTTGGCTTTACACCAGTGCACCTGCCCTTGACTTCCACAGGGACTAATTCCCTTAAGAACATTTGAAACCCTCACCCACTGAGAATAAAATTTGTCTTTAATTTGTACTTTCTCTTTACACAGGCCAAACTCCCATTGAAGCCAACAGAGCTGCACTGTCAGGGAGTGTTTTAGGGAGGGTAATCATGTGTATCATCATAAGGGCATCAGAAATTGATGCCCACATCTTTTCCGGAGACATCCCTGGGAAAACAATTGCACCCAGGTTGAGAAGCATTGCCAATGTTTTTATGACACCATAGCACGTTGAGTCACCACCCAAGATCTGGGACCCACTGTGTTGGGCACTGCACGAACAGCTGTTGCCACAAAGAGCTTACACTCTAAGTAGACAAAAAGTGGGAGGGAAGATGCACTATTCGCTCTATTTTCTAGATGGGGGAGTTAAATACGGAAAAGTTAAGTGACTTGCCCAAGGTCACACAGGAAGCTTGTGGTAGAAGCTGACTCCAGAGGTAGCCTCCAGCGCACCAGCAGCCCAACCCAGCATTTTAACCACAGAGCAATCCTTCCTCGATGGGGAGCACCTGCCATTTCTCCCAAGCTGGAGTTTTACCTTATCCTTGTGAAAAAGGGGATGTTTTCTCAGTGGGCTGCAGCTGCGCCCAGTAAACACATCAGTCGGCTAGCTCTCCCTCCTCTCTCTCTCTCTCTCAGCCTCTCCATTTTTAAAGGACAATTCACTGAATAAAAATGGCCTTCTTAAGGCAGGGTGGAAACCTCAAGAGGGTTTCACTGCTGTTGCTCAAAACCCGCCAACCGCACTTTGTTCTGACAGCTGATCATGTCGGCTGAGTCTCCTGATCATTGAAATTTAGTCTTCAAGCCCGCCCCATCCGTCTTTCTTTGTCTGTTACGTATGAGAGCAATGCCCTTCCCTCGGTGAGGGTTTACCCTGGCAAGACTGATTGCCTCTCACAGAGTGAAGCACTCTATTAATAAGATAAACAAGGGCCAGTTGTAATTAATGACCATGCAATTCATCAAACATTCATGGATCCTGGCGTTTTTCTGCATGAAGCTTGAGCTTCCTTGCAAGAAAGGATCAGATCTGAGACCTGGGAAAAGGGAGATGGGAAGGAGAGACGAATGGTAAAGTTTGCTCTGTTGTTATTAATAAAGGAATTTAGTCATCCCTTGGGATGTTTATAGGCCCTTGAAAGCTGAGATCTCAAAGCACTTTGGTAATTCTCCCTCCTGACTCCTTTCTGAAGTCTGGCTATCCCCATTTTAAAGATGGTCACACTGAGGCACAGAGAAATGAAGTGGCTTGCCTGAAATTCACTTACTCTGCATAAAGACTGGATAACTGGTCTTCAAGCAGGTGAAGTGTGAGAGAGATGAAGAGATGAAACCCACCACCTATCAATGCAGGGATAGGATGCAACCCCCTGCTCTCCTCACCCCGGTACACTAGTCTACAGTCAGCAATAGTGGCCTCAGCACCGTGTAATCTCAGATCATGTCCCCTTTTCTGCCCTCCCCTCTGGGCTATGTGGGGCTAGCACAGAACTCTTTCTGTGACAAACAGGGGTGCAAAACTCCCTGCAATAATGAGACCACTCCACCTTCAACCCTGTAATGCAACCTGATCCTGGGGCCTAAATGAGGTGGAGAGCCTCTTAGCCCTCTCCCACCACCAGCGCCACATGGGTGAATTGACCACACAGAGAGTCAGTGGGAACAGAACCCAGGAGTCCTGACTCCCACTTCGCAAAACCACCAGACACACTGGGTCAGAGTAGCTCCATGGAGTTTTATGGGTCTATGCCTATTTATGCCTGATATCATATCATATCATATCCCTCATTGTTTTAGATCCAGGAATAATTTTGTGTGGCTCACCGGATTAGGAATTCCTCTGCCCTTGTCTTATGCAGTGCCCAGTCTGGCCCAGTTGGATTGAATTTCTCCCATCTTGCCTTGTTTTCAACAATCTCGTCCTGATGTTCCCCCCTTTCATACATTTTGTGTTTACTGCCCAGAAGGAACAATTTTCTGCTCACTACACCTTGAACTTGGCTCACCATAAGCCACACACCCCCTACACTCTCACTCAGACACACAGATAACCTCCAAATGACCTACCATACAAACTTACACTCAAGGGGATTTAATTGGGGACTGGTCCTGCTTTGAGCAGGGGGTTGGACTAGATGACCTCCTGAGGTCCCTTCCAACCCTGATATTCTATGATTCTATGATGAGGAAAGGGACTTCTGATGGACCCTCTTTGTTTTACAAACTTTGTGCAGTCGTCTGGAGTCTTGCCAGGAGGGCCTATAAGGCTGGGATGCCATGAACTGACATCAGCAGAATAAAATATTACCCTGGCAGTAATCTGATAGAACTTGATGGTGATGACGGGGAGGGGGAGAGAGACATTTGAAAGGACAGTTTCTTTCAATGCATTGCTGAGAAGACCATTAGGTAAACCACTAGATTATTTTTCACATTCTTCAGTGCAAAACTACTGCACTTTATGGCCGCTATCAATAACAGCTATCATATTACTAATGCTACAGTTGCCACATATATAATATTTAAATCACATTTGCGGCTGACAGAGACCTATGGATATTCTCAATCCCAACAGCCTATTACGGTTCATATCATGTCTGTCATATAAATATTATGAATCATTTCCCACTGTCTTTATGGGGTCTACATTGACATCATCGAAAAGGAGATGGTGCGCCAGATACTGGTTGCATATTTATTCACCCCTTATGTATATGTATGTGTATGGGGAATGATTTATATAACAATCGTCAGGAATAAATGCTCCTGATAAAGCATATTATCGTCACACTTCATTTGCAAAGGGTTTTGTATGCAGAGACAGTGGGAAGGCTGGAGGAGAAAGCAGCACTGGGCCGGATCCTCAGCTGGTGTGACTCAGTAGAGCTGGAAATACTTCACTGGAACTATGCTGATTTCCATTAGTTGAGGATCTGGCCCTATTATTTGTCTTGTTAGTGCAATTGGAGTTACTGGTAATATCACAGGACCAGATCTTCAGTTGGTGCAAATTAGCATTGTTCCATTGACTTGGCTGGTGTTATGCTGATTTACACGGGCCGAGAATCTAGGCCATAATAACTCAAAAAGGGGAACTCAGATTCTTTCACCAGAGCTCTGTAAATCTGATATTTAATGCGTGACATTTAATCTTCAATCAATTGAAATTTTCTTTATTTTTAGCTTCCCTGCTAATCAACTTCTGGTCCAGATAATCAGATGGATCCCAATCCATTGTGTAAGGCAGATGCAAGTCGGGCTTGCACTTATTTAGAGCCTTTTTGCAAGGTTGCCAAAGCATTTTACAAATATGAATTAATTAAACCTCACAACCACCATCCCTTTGCAACAGGTGAGCAACTTATTCCAGTTTCACCAGCGAGGGGAAATGAGGCACAGGAGAGGCTAGACTTGCCCAAGGTCATCTGGTAACAGATCAGAAATAGAACCCAGGAGTCCTGACTCCCTATGCCTGTTTTAAGTACTTGGCCATACTAGGTAGATAAACTACATAGGCATAGCTATAGACAGACAAAGACAAATGCTCTTCTATGTCCTAGAAGTGATAAGGATCTTTCATAGCATTTTATGTCCCATACTAAGAGCTGACCATATAAGACAATGTGTCTTGCACTTCCTTGTTCTTCTGATTAAGTTGTTTCTAAAAGAGAGTAGGGTGCAGAGTCTTTTTGCCTCACTTCATTGTGGGAATGTGGTTTCCAGGATCAAAGATCAAAAATATCATGTAAATTTCACTTTACAAACAAACATCCTCTGCCTGTTAAATGCTTCTGGGAAAAATAAACTGATAACTTTGAATCTACAATGCTTATGGAAATACCTTTAAGATTGTTTTGGTTTACATTTGCAATGTGTCTTGTAGGAATCAGCAACTGGACTCAACAGGTTTTATCATTACTGTTGATTCTTTGTATTTGGGGAGTGTCTGGAGATCCCAGCTGAGATCTGGAGACTGTGCCGGGAACTGTGGAGACACACAGCAAGAGACAGCCATGCCCCAAAGAGCTTACAATCTAGAGAGATAAGACAGAAGAAGAGTGGGAGGGAAAACAGGTTTTTCAGGCTGTTCACCCAGCTCCTGCCTCGCCCCGTGCTCTGTATTTATTTAATCTGCATGTGTTTGGAACGAGGGAAGTAGAATACTGGGCTGAGGGACGGGCATTTTGTTTGCTATTTGGGATCTGCTAGCAAAATCCAAAGGTCAGAAGGGATTTGAGATGGTCAAGAAACTTTAGGATTATGAGTGCTTGAAAGGCAAGTGGAACAATTTCTAGGTATCTTGTTTTCCTGGGCAAAACAGTAACACTACAAAGGACAGGGGCTGGCGGCAGGTGGAGGTGGGGGGTGGGTGGGCATAACAGGGGACCCTTACTACCAGTGGCCAGTTTTAAAGGCAATGAACCAGATTCTGACTGCAGTGCGGTGCAACCCCATTGACTTTCATGGGGTTGAACTGGTCCGACTGAGGATCAGAGTCGGGCCCTGATGGGTTTAGCAAGCACAGTAGGCCTGTATGAAAGGTGTCATTCTGTTTTCTCCTCATCACACCTTTCAGTGTAGAGCTGTCTCCCTGTCTGCTACACTGTGTGTCCATTTCAGAAGCAGTGCATTAGGGGTTACCTAGCTGAGGGAAATTTGCATCTGTGTGACAAAGGGAAAACAGCATGACATCTTTCGGACACTGAACTACCATGTACACGAAAGGCATTGAGACATTTCTACCCACTGGTCCAAATTCTCCCTCAGTTAGATCAGTGCAACCACAGTGAAGTAGTTACAGCCAGGCAAATTTCCATAATATACACAGGGTTATCTCTCATGGAGACCTTATATTAGTTATTTCTTTGTTCGCTGTTTTCCTTAATCTGCTATAAAAGTAATCTAGAGTGGAAAATACCTGCTTTTTGCTCTTTATGTGGGAAATCATGGAACAGCAGGAAACCACAACAAGTTCTAATTTTGTTCCATCAGTCAACTCTGAGTTGCAGATGAGATCAAATAAATAAATCCCAGTAGGAAAAATAATCAAGACTGCAATTTTCAAAGCCACCGAAAGGATTTAAACACCCAATCCCCTTCAGACACTGCTAGATTTTATAGCAAGAGCCAACCACAGCGAATCCACTTCCCACTGTTATGTGAGAAACAAGAAGTCCCCAAACATGAGCAAATGAGCTGTTATCCTGCACCAACAAAAGCTGTGGGGTGTGATTCATATTATCCCTAACTGTGAAATTAAAAATAAATTCAAGGCAACGGGGAGACAACCAATGATGAACAGAGACCAAGAGGCACGGAAGGTGTTTTGCAGGACAGCTCCTTCTTAGACAGTGTCGGAACTCCAAGAAGCCCAGTGCCAAACAGACGTACAAGCCAAAGGCCCTGAAAATGGATCATTTTTTAAATTATTCAAGTCTTTACTAAAAAGTGCCAAGACAGAGTTCAGTGTAGCACAGAACAGCCTGATGCAGGTTATTAAAGCACATTAAAATTCATGGCCAGGGGGTGGGGTGGGGGGAATGGTTTGTAACAGCATAAAAATATCCTTGCCACCTTCCGGCGTCTCACGGAGATTGCAAATATGGGACCTCGTCTGGCAGCCTTCTCCAGGGCAAAATTCCCATTGGCAGGATCACTGGAATAAGGACTGCAGGATCAGACCTATTGACACTACAATTAACGTTTGGATTACACTGAACACCAGCTCTGTTGGGCTGGTTGGGGGGCAAATGTAATTTACTGTAAACAGCTTGCTAGGAGAAACATACTAGATATGAAAATGTGATGTTTTATAGTCTACAAAGGTCTGTTTCCGGCAGTGGCTACTGTGTTATTGTGTATCTCAGCTTTAACATGCTGTGGGATGCACCACTGAGCCAGATCCTCAGCTAGCGTCTCATAGGGGTGTAGCCTGCATACACCAGCTGACAGTGTAACCCATTATTATCTACCAACCTACCTATATAAACATACACAGATTCGTAATGGGCCAATTTTTTCTTTCACTGACACTGATGTGACCCCAGTGGCTTGAATAGAGTTTTCAGTGGTGTCAACGAGCGCAGAATTTGGATATATTGATCTACACACGCACGCACATTTACCTCGCTCATTTCCGTGGCGAGCCTGAGGTTTGCTGCCCCTATAAATGAGTTCAGCCCTTTTTAGATTAGTGCATTCGGACACCATTGATTATAGCTGACTTCCGATTCGGAGATGTTGATCTCTGCCCTTGTCGTGTTGGGTGTCACACACGTGCATGTATTAAGTGTCTGACTTTCCCACAGCTGCACCATAGTTCGAAAGGCTGGACCTGCTCTCCTCTAACAATCCCACTCCCGTTTGTTACTATTTCCCCCCAGGAGTTAATATAACAAACTCCGCCATAAAAATTGACTGGGAGATTAAACTTGACACGCAAGGTCCCAGCCTGGGAGCAAATGATGTTACCAGTTATAAACGCACACACACACCAATCTGTTTGGACCTGCTTAAATTACAGGAGCAAAGGATAAAAAGGAGTGCACTGCTTTATTTTGTTTTTCCTTCTACAGCTCCCAATGAGTGCCAGGCTGCAGCCACTTGCGGCTGACAGAGAATGGTTCCCGCTGGCATTTTTCATTCCTCTTGTAATGTGTTGCTATCGCGAGCTATGAAAGGGACGGAGAGGGAGGCCGCATTCTGTTCACGGTCCCAGAGCTGGTCCACATAAGGATCCTGGGGATTAGCAGCAGTTTGCCCCTTTGGTGTGATCACAATCCTCCTGCCCTCTGGGTAGAAGGGAGGGTGAGTGCCTGTTCCCTGACAGGGATGTGCTAAAGAGGCTGCAGGAGGAGTTGTTAGCATAGTAAATTACCTTAGCCTTTCTCTATCCTTGTCTACAGGGGCTCAGATACCACAATGATGGGCACAAGATAGACAGACAGACAGACAGACATGCCATGGCAGCAGTCACCCTTGCATACATTTGCAACCTTTCCTCATTTTAGACTTAAAATTTCGTTCCATCCCCCAAAAAAGTCAAGACCTGATCCTCAAGGCCTCTCACACTCATAGTCCTTGTTCACATGAGTCTCCTTCAACAGGATCAGTCAGGTGAGAAGGGGTTGCCAGGTTGGGATCCCCTGGTGTTCTCCTACTTGCTCTTGTAAATGGTTTGTCTCTCAAATGTAGGGCCATTCACCTTAGTTCATACACCCTGGCCCTCAGTCCGATACCACTTCAGGTTACCTGTGCTATCATGCCACTCATTCCAGGCCCCCGTCCCCACAGCTCGAGAGCAACTCCAATCTATGGAACAAACCTACTTGTTATGCACATTGTGGTCGTCCAGAGTGCGGGTCGATATGATGCTTCCTATGCTTTACTCACAGTCGAGTTGTTCCAGTCCGTCAAGTTACTAATATATGTTCCTAACAGGCTAAGCGTCATTTATTAAAGCTGGAGACACCCCAACATATTGGATATGTAGCACAGACAGTTAAAACCAGAAGAAAGCCAAGGTGGGTTTGCACCGGAGAGGCTGGAGTGGGCATGTGAGCTCTCAGATAAGCTGCACACCTACCATTAGTTATTGACTTGTATCTCTGTTACAGGAAGTGAAATAGAGCATGTTTAAGTAGCAGGAGGGTCAGACTAGATGATCATGATGGTCCCTGTTCTGACCGTAAAGTCTATGAGACAACCTGAGTCAGAACTCACACTTGGCTCTTTCCAGAGGGGCAGGACCTTGTTCCTGTCTTCCTTAAGCCCGCACTTTGTGACTTGTGTCACAGACACAAAGGTGGTTTGTTATGTGCGCGTGCATGAATCTATGGTAGATTGACTGATCATTTGAACAACTGACAGACAGACGGACTAGCAGATCTAGCCTATTTACCCACCCACCAATTTTCTCTATAAGGCTGAGAGATTTGCAGAGCTGCCTCCGGAATACGAACACTCCAACCTCCCGTCAAAATCAATTCCGTAGGCAGCTTTGAAAATCTCAGCCCAAAGGGCCCCATCTTGCATCCTTTACTCTCAGAAGTAATCCCATTGGTGTAATTGGCTCTACTCAATCACCTTACTAGCTACTTACCTGTACAAACTCGAGTTTCAGGACTGGGTCCAGCCTTTCTAACCCAGACAAAAAGCCCCATAAAAGCACTGAAGGGAGTCACTCCAGCAAGGGCTTTATCTAGCAGCATTTACACAACAGAGCAGGTCCTTTATCCTCCTCCTCCTCAAATAAATGTACCTGTGAGCTGGCACTTTGCCAGCATTTGCCAGTAATAGTCTTCTTTAAATCCTGCAGCTTTGTTAAATTAACATTTGCACGCATAAGACCATTTACCATGGTTGTCCTTCTGATCCTAAAGCAGCCCCCTCTTAAAACCCCCGCCCCACCCTCAAGGAAACTAGTTGAGGACAGAAGCACACAGCCGCCAACCCTTAACATTGGTTGGTTGCAGCCTCCCAGCGGGCAGCGCCGTCGCTGCTACCAGGTTGGCCCTCCCGCTCCCCCTTGGCGGGGTCCCCTTTGCATTGCAGCTTCTGTAGTTGGAATAGAGAGACACAGAGACACAAGTACTTTAGTTACATTGTTGGGTGAGTTTGAAACAACTCCCCCTGCCTTGGGCTTACACACACTGTGACTGGATTTCCTACCCCCCCCCGCCCCCCGCTCCCGGGCCGTGTGCCTTCTGCCGCTGCTGACTGTTAAATCCATGCAAAGCTGCAGTCTTTGATTGTTTTTTTTGCCTCCCCCCCCAGTTTTTTTTTTTTCCTCTCTTTTGCTTTGATTTCTGCGCGCGCGTGTGTGTGTTTTGCCTCCACCGATCTTCACAAATCGTTCTGGCATGAGTTAAACACCCGATATGGACACCAAACATTTCCTGCCACTGGGTGAGTTTGTTTCAAAGGATTCTTCTTGCCGTACGGCGCGATGTCTTGGGCTTGAAACGCTCCAGCTCGCTAGGGGTTTGGGGGGGCAAGCGGGGAAAGGAGAGACGGTCGGAGAAGTGGAGGGAGGAGATGTGTGTGTTTGTGTGTGTGTGTGGGGGGGGTCTGAGAAAAGTGGCTTAATGGCAGCGCTGATCGTTTGACCCGGGACACCCCCGTGCCCCCTTTTCCACAGGCGATTGCAGGCAGGCCGGCAGGCTGGAGAAAGCTTGTTTAATGCATGGGGACGGGAGGCATTTGGGGTGAACGCTGCCGCGTGGAGAGTTGTTGTCAGTTTCGCCCACTGCCCTCGGAAGCCTCGATCCTTGTTTGTTCGGTTTGTCCCGCTTTGCAAGGAACAGTTTTAGCCGATGAGTGTCTGGGGTTTTTGGTTTTTTCTCTCTCTCTCTCTCTCACTCTCCCTCCCCCTCTCCCCCCCCCCCCAGCCTTTTTGGGGTAAGACAACGTGTCGAGTGAGCTTCATTGTGTTTTGCAGAGGGAAACCACAGATTAAACTACTGCTCAGGAAGGGGGGGGGGGATTTGATTTTTTTTTTTTTTGGTTTACAAAGCGAGGGGACCCTGGGTTGGAAATGTGGGTTGCGTCGTGTCCTGGGCGCTTGGCAGATGGCAGGGGGCTGGCATTGCGTTGAACCCGCGCTGGCGTGGGGCCGGGTGGGGGGGGGCAGGAAGAGAGGGGAGATTGGACAAGCTGGAGACATTTTTAGGGAGCAAACTGCGCGCGCGAGGGAGAGAGATCCGCGTAGGAAAGTGACAGTCGCAAGCGCTATTTTCAAACGTGGGACCAGCTACGGCGCAGCCGGAGCGACAACAGCAATGACTCAAGTTTGCCTTCCAAGTGGCTCCTCAGACTCCGGCCACAGGTTTGGGGCACAGAAGCCAGCCCCTTCCGCGTTGTCCCTTTAAAAAGAAAACGCAGCTCTGGAGTGAAAGCAGGGTGTTCGGTGGGTGACATTTCGAGGGGCGTCCCCCACTCCAGACACTGGTTTGTTTTGTTTTGCACAACAGGGCTGTGGCTTTGCCTTGCCTTGAGCTAATGCTCTGTTTTATTTCTGGAGCAGTGTTTGACATGAAACCAGGCCTTTTTTCTTTTCTGTATTTACTACTTTGTTTGTTACATCCCCCCCCCCCTTTTTTTTTTTGTTTTGTTTTTCCACCCCTCTCCTGTCCTTCCTCTGTAGGCATTTGCAGTGTGCCGTCTGGCAGAGATAAATTTAATCGCTGGGGTTAAAGGTGCCTGCCGGTTAAACATTGACAGGCAAGTGTGGACCCAAAAGATGTATTTCGGTGGCATCTTCCTTCTTTTTCTAGAAAATATGGGCCACACCTGATGGTTCTTTGTTTTTGTTTTACTGTGTTTTCAGTGTATCTCCAGCTGGATTTTGCCAACGTTTCTGCAAGGGAGTCAAGTCTTGGCTTGTAAGAGTAAAAGCTTCCTCGTGTCTCGATTTCAGAAAAGTGCCGTGGGTTTGCACTTATCCTATAGGTCAGCATTAAAAAAAATCATATCAAACTCATCTGGGAGAATAACTCTGAGCTACAGAAGCAGGGAAATTCACAGCTCAGATGGGGGGGGGGGGTGGTGCAATTCTGCTCTCATTGAGCTCAATGGCAAAACTCCTGATGATGTATCAGTGGGCACAAGATCAGGCCCTAAATTTCATCTCACCTTTTTACCCCCAGATTGTATTCGTGGGGCACTCGGGCTGGTCACACACACGACACGAGCTACAGCACCTTAGCCCGATGCAGGACAGCGAGAGCAACTGTGCTGTCCTGAACTCTGAATTCTCTTGCCTTTGCTTGGTTCATATCCGCGCCTGGCCCCTTTTTTAAGGAGTCGCCGTTTTAATTAACGCAAGCCTCTTTTTGTACGGCGGAATCAACAACAACAAAAGCCGCCCCTTCCGTTCGCCCGTGCGACCGCTGGAGCAGCCTCAGCGCGCTGTGTCAGGTCCTCTGGACCTGATATGGTCCTAAAAGTCATTGGGGTGTTCTTGCCACATGCAATTGATTTTGATGGGAGATAAAAATGCCCCCGAAGTGCCCAAGTGGCTGTTCCAAGTGGAAAGATCTCTTTGCAGCTTGACACCCATAACATCTTTCATTTTCAATCCAACAGATTTATTTTTTTTATTACCGTTATTTTGGGGTGGCGCAACCCAAACCATTAAAAAAGCCCGTTCTGCCGAGTACTGTGATGCTCTCTCTCTCTGCCTTCCCCCAACACATGCCTTACTTTTATTTGCAGCCCTGCATGTTATTTACGCTTCACGTTGGGAGGCACCGAGGCACTCGCATGGAAGACAAAGGCAAAAACCTCCACTGACTTCCTAAATCGATACTTGTGTTTTTCTACGGTTTGCTGAGATATTTTGATGGCCGGGCGCTTTATGCCTTAAACAAAATGTAGTGTTATTAGAAATTTGATCTCGAGGGGGGAAAAACATGTGGGACCAGACTGATGACTTGTCTAAGGATTTTTACCCTGCTGCAAATGAAAAAAAGTTGATTTATAAACTCATTTATAAATGTTGGGGGCAGGGCCTGGTTCTCTGCTATGGAAATTTGCAACATACACTTCAGCCCATCAGGATCTGTCTAGTGAAGCATTCAGAGGAGATCAACAATGTCAGCTAAACCCATTAGCTTTCAGTAAAGGGGCAGGGAATAAAAGCAAACCGTGACTGTTTATTAAAAGATTTGTCCGCTTTCAGGAGCTGTTTGAAATGGGAGATCAATGTTAGTGACTTGCGGGTGTTAACAATTCCCAGGCTTTACCCAGGGGCGTTTTCCACCTGCCTTTGTAAAAGTTTGGTTTGTGTGTAGGGCACCAGGCTCAGACTGGGGAGATGAAGGTTCATGTTTGGTCCAGAGGGCAGACGCAGAGCTAAAAAGAGAGAGGAACCCCTCGGAATATCGGCCGAGTCCTTCCCAGTGAAATCAGAGTGTCTCATTGGGACCGGGGTCGTCTGCAGCTCTGTGGAGTCTGATTGGTAAGGAACAGGGAGAAGTGACCGGAGGCTGACTTTGTTGAACATAGGACTGTTTTAGAAATACTAGCGGGACAGTGGGGGAAGCTGGCGGTTGTAATCAGAGGGTGAATTACGGACAAAAAAGTTTGTGCAGTTCCTGTATTCCCTGCAAACCATAGGGATCTTAGTTGGAAGATCACAGAGAACACATATTGGTAAAGGGCCCAAATCAGGTTGTGGGTACTATGCAGTCCCACTGAAGACTCCTTGGGGTTCAATTTGGCCTAAAGAGGATCAGTAAGTAAAGATTTCTGGCCAAAAGTTCTGCCCCCAGTGGCACTCGGGTAACCCCACTGATGTCACCAGTGTAAATGAGGGCAGAGCTGGGCCCATTAAAGATTGTAATCTAATGTACCTATCTAAGTACCAGTGAATGCCATAAAGAAACGCCAGTTAGTGCACCGTGTGCCAGTACATCTTCTAACTTCCGTGGGGTTCTGAGAACGGTCCCTTGATGCCCTCCAGGTAGTACCAGGCCCTAACCTTCCCCTCCAAAGGTCTTTCAATGGCTAGTATCTCAGGACTCCTAATATCTTCTGATATCTCAGTATCTGCCTCCCTTCCCATGACTGCCTTACCAAGATGGCTCTGCTGCTCAGGGACACTGGAGTGGATTATTCTCTGGAGTGAAACTCTCAGATACCTCTTGGTACACATGGGCCTTCTTGGTAGCTGGCTACAGATTTCATCTAGGTATGAAATGGCCAGGGGCCTTCCTACTTTTGGACTCACCCCTTTACATCAGCCATGCTGCACTAGCTCCCCAGAAGGAGAAAAACAAGAAGATATTATCGTGCATGCTCTCAGCACCGGCTGGTGGGACGAGATTACAGACATTCAGGCTGATGGTATGCTTTGGGTTAGTTTGGTTATGCTCTAGCACTCGGCTGGACTGGGACTTTATAAATACCAAGATAGACAGAGTTTGATAAGAGAAATACAGATGCAAAACTAATCTCTGTTTTTGTTTGCTTGGTCTATGTCTGAACGTTACAAACCAATAACTGTTGTGCCTGCTTCTATTTCATTGTTTCATGGATAGATGGGAAAAAAATCTATTGTGACTAGTCAGCTGTACCTGTTGTTGCGGAACAGGTGCATTTAGGACAATCACACTTGAGCATCAGGCTCTTGGAGGAAAGAAACAGTTAAATCTGAGGCTTTTGTTGAATCCAAGGTCAGTTTCCTGATCAGAGGTCGCAGAGTGGCTCAGTTCATTTGGTTTCAATGTTCATAAAGTCCGTCTTCCCATCCCATCGGAGCTGTTCAGCCAGGGACAATTGCAGCTGCTCAAGATGTGGCTTTAGTATTGGCTGTCCAAGAAACTACAATCAAAATAAGCAGAAGTGTCAGGCAGGATTACCAAAAAAGAAAAAAAAAAAAGGGCAGGGTTTTGTTTTGAAGGAAGGAATGTGGTAGAGAACAAAGTGCTGGGGAGCATAAGAAACTATCCAGATTGGGTAAAGGCCACCAAGCGTGTAAACTTCTGGACAGCCTATGCACCTTCATCTTGACTTGCTTATATCCGTGTTAAGTGGGGCCTGGTCACCATCCGAGACTGGTCATTGGACAGAATTCTGTGGCGGATTTCGTTATGTGAACAAAAGGCGTCACAGAGGAGACAACGTCAGACTGATTCCTCCTGTTTGTGGCCCCAACTGTATCCTGATACACTGTTAATGAGCTGGAAGATGTGATGTAGCCTACAGCTGGGTGGAAAATGAGGGGGTGGAGGAGAAACCCCCAAAAGGTTAAAAATTTCAAAGCTGTTTTCATTTTCAGGTTTGTGAAAAGGATGGATTTAGAACGTGATAATTTTTTTTTAAATGTTTTTTGTTTTCTTCTTTCTCTGGGGAAACTTTCCTCCTTTTGCCTATTTTGCTGCTGAAAAAAAAGGAGGGGAAAGAAAAAAGAGGGCAAAAGAGGAACCCTTTCCTCTGCAAAATGAAAAAAAGGTTTTTGTCAGAAAAAAATGGAGAAAAATGTAAAAAAACAATTGGCAGAATTTTCGATTTTGAGGAAAAGGCCAGTTTTTGACAGGATGTGTTTTTATTAAAAATATTTTTTTTCCTGGATCTTGGGACAATTGAGTCTTCATTGGGTGTGCTTGTAAATAAAAGGAAATCCTGTGACCTGGACAAATAAAGGTGCTTAGCATCTCCTTGAGGTGATGGAGCCCAGGATCAGGCCCTCAGGGGACTGAGATTTGCACAATAATTCTTCTGTTCAGCTATTTTATCTTTGACTCTAATATGGTGCCAGACCTCCCGACTTTACATATGCAAAATAAGTTGGAAAGGGGTTTTCGTGTTTATAAGACGCCTTGGTTGGATTCAGATCTCTGCTATACATGTGGAATCAATTCCCTGAGGGTCAGTGGAATCCACATTTCCCTGGGTATGAGAGAGAGCAGAATCTACCCTTCTCTTATTAGGGGCATTTTATTTTATTTAAAAGAAAGAGACACAGAGCGGAATCCACAGAATTTTAGTTATTCATTGCAAATATTATTGTTGGCATTTCCATCCTGTTCGCAGACCAAGGGAGAATCAAAACATCTTGCTGGAGAAATATACCACAACGTTGTCCCGCAACCTTTTGAATGCAAAGATAAATATTTTTTTGAGAAACGGGTTAAAAATACTCTGTGTCGAGGGCTGTGGTAGGGGGGCAGGTTCCTTGCAGCCGTGGTTCTGCCACCCGTCTGCATTTTTCGTGGCACCATTAACAAAAATAAAGAAACAAAGCTATGTTGGAGCCGATCTCCTTGCAGGAGCAGGGCAGGGCCTCTGGCTTGAGATGATGTCACGACCCCCCCGAGACCCGAGTTCACAGAAGTTCTGGAGTCATCCAGATGTCAGGTTACATTCTGGGGCAAAGAAAGCCCTGGAAGTCAAGAGTGATTCCTTACACCGAGAACGTGCAGGGTTTGGTTCAGGGATTGCCCTTCATTTACTAGGTTGAGAGGGGGGTGTGTTTTGGTAAAAACTAAGATAAGGAGAAAGCTCACTTGACCCCATGCTTGATGTCGGTCTGCTGGATACGCCAGTGGCCAACAACTTAGTGTAAGGCTGTGAAGTTCTTTCTGGGGAGCTTTTGTAGCTGGTCACTACGGCAGGGCAGCTCTGGTGTTTATCAGACAAATACACCTTCAGGTTCAAAGGCGTTTACCCATTTTTGGTACTGTTTGTTAGGGCTTGAACTTTTCTGATCCCCAGCTGCTCCGCTCCAAGCGCTGCCAATGCACCTTCCCCCCCCATGAGCTGTAGTACCCCAGAGAAGTCCAGTCTTGGTGCCTCCTGAATGCAGGCTTGCACCATGGTGCTGCTGCTGATCTGTGTGGTGACATCAAATTCTTTTTCCACCAGTGGCATGCACCAGGATTTGAACAGAGGGCCCCGCTGATGAAGGGGATTGTGCTAATCCCCAAACTCCACACACTTGCAGTCTAATATCCTAGCCACTAAACCACGCTGCCTCTTATAGAGAATGGATGTGCATGGCTCAGTACATTGAAAACGAGGCTGAGGGAAGTGGTGTATATTGTAGGGGACACTCCTTTGTGATTAGCTGACCTAGTAGGACTTTTACTATCCACTTCCATGGCCCTCAGCACCATTGTATGTGAGCGTCTCCTAGACATCTTCAGAGCACCTCTGGGAGGTGAGGAAGTATCGTTATCCCAATTCTAGAGCGGGGAAAACTGAGGCACGGAGCAATGAAGTAATTTGTCCAAGGTCTTACAGAGAGGTTGAGGCCAAACCAGGAATTAAACCCAGATCTCCTGCGTTGTTTAATGACAAGTCTATCCTTCCTTTCTGAAGTCTGAGATTTTATCAATGGATTTTCATCAATCGGATGAAGTGAGCTGCTCATGAAAGCTTATGCTCAAATAAATTGGTTAGTCTCTAAGGTGCCACAAGTCCTCCTTTTCTTTTTGTGAATACAGACTAACACGGCTGCTACTCTGAAACCTATCAATGGAAAGGCGCTCAGGAGAACTAAGCCATGTGTCAGTGCAGGATCCAAACCAGGGAGAGGGTTCCATAATGTTTCCTAAAAGACCCAGGTGGGCTTTAAACCTTCCCATAACTACAAAGTGATGAGGAAGCTGCCTGGGTGGTTTTATTTTAATTGTTTTTGTCAGTAGTTGCCATATTTTATTGCATTTAAAGACCAGATTGTGGGATAGCGCTGAACATTTGATATACACACACAAAAAGCAGCTTTCTGACATTTTCCTCTTTGAAGGTCTTTTATTTTTCCCCCCTCCTACTTCTCAAAGAAATGGAGATGGGGGAGGGAGGACAGAGTAGAAGAGACCAGAGGCTGCATCTCTCCAAAGGCTTCTCGATGCGAAGGAAGAGCAAAGCAGTTGAAGGGAGATCCACAAATAAGAATTTAAAAAACCCTACAAACTATCTCTCTTCTCCCTCGCGTGCCAGCAACTACAGCTGCTTGAAAATCTTCCAGTGGAACATTTTCCCATCAGAAAATGCTGCTTTGTTAAGATCAAAACTTTCTACTGGAATGTGTCTATTTTGACAAAGTTTTGTTTTGGGGGGAAAACCTGCCCAGAAAGGAAGCATTTTGATTTTTCATTTTGAAATTACTTTTTGTTTGAAAAATTATATTCCAAATGCTAATATAACATTTTTTTAAAAAAATCAGAACAAAATGCTTTACCGAAACTCAACATTTGGATTGATCCAAAATGAAATATTTCAGAAAATTTCGTTTCATGGGACATTTTTTAAAATGTTCTGAGTCGGAACTAAAACAAATGTTGAAATGTCGGCATTCCCTGGGGAATGGAAATTCCGGGTTTTGACTAGCTTTCCTGGCAACTGATCAACAGAAAGTGAAGTGGCATTAGAAAAGAAGATGGGGGCAGGTCCTGGATGTGCTGAGCCGACATTCTAGGGCAGGGGGGTTTTCCCTAAAATGTGTCAGTTGTTCGTGCTCTGGTTTGAACACGTTGCCAAGGGATTTTCTGGTCTTCTGGCCCGAACCCCCTCTTTTTATTGAAGTTGAGTTAAACAACCTTGGGCTTGCGGTTATGGAAGGCCTCTTGACTTGGGGTGTGATTCCAGTTCAGATAGGACTACTCACCAACTTAAAATGATTTATTAGTATCATCCCATTCTTTGTCTTACAATAGTGTCTACATTAGAGGCCCCAACTGAGATCAGGGCTGCATTGTGCAAGGGGCTGTATGTACGCATAGTGAGAGACAGTCCTTGCCCTGAAAAGCCTACAGCCTAAATATACACGAGATAGAAAAAAAGTCGGAGGGGAAACAGAGGCACAAAAAGGGGAAGTGTCTCCTCAAAGTCCCACAAAGCCACTCAATGGCGGAGCTGGGATTAGATCCCAGGGATGAGTTTCTGGTCCCGTTGAAGTAACTGGCAAAATTCCCGTTGACATCGAGAGGGCCAGGATTTCACCCCAGGTTTGTTAGCTCCCAATCTAGTGCACTAGATAAAGGCCCCACTGCCCCGCCACTTAAGTGCGTGCTTTAGTGCTGTGCTGGATTAGGGCCTATGCATCACCTTCTACTGCATATGTCCAACGTCATTCAGCTCCATTCATTTCTGCTGGTAAAGAGCTTTGAGAAACTGGGATGGGAGACTCTGGAGAGGGCTCCGTGTTCATGCTGGGCCCGATTCCCAGCACTTACACCAGTTTCACACGGGAGTGGCTCCACTGACTTTGATAGAGTCACTCCTGATTTAGCACGGTAGTGAGCAAGAGGTGAACCAAGCGGAAGTGTTAAATTTGGCAGAGTCCCTGTAACTTGGGTATGTGTGGGGACAGCCTGGCTTTTTGGATTCCCCAACAACAGCATCTGTGTTGAATACGCTCTGGTTAGGCCTGGCAACAGGGGTTATTTTTCTGGCCACCTCTGCTGGCACCTCAGGCAGGTTTTTGGAAACAGAGCAGGGTTCTTTCTGCTCCACCTCACTGTTGAGAGGAGAGTCTGGATCTGGAGACTGAGCTAAGCAGAATGAAATCAAGGGGTGAAATTCTCCCCTGTGCAGAGGAGTCAGAGCAAGATCTAGGCAGCACTTGCCCCCTCAAAACAGGGCAACATTTACACTGAGGTTCTAGATCCTTTCGTCCCTCCCCATGCCCAGTCAACATTGTGCTCACATTGGCCTTCATTTGGAGCTCATCTACAGTCGTGTAAACCCAGAGTAATCTCTCTGAAGTCAATGGAGATACATGTTGGTAAAACTGAAATCAGAATCAGGTGTATTTTTTGAATTGCGGAGAACGGTGAATAGATTTTGGTGTGTGGCCTGGCAGTGCTTCCAACTCTCAGGACTTTATCGTGAGTCTCATAATATTTGTTGTGTTTCCTACACACCCACTCTCTGAGGTCAGGTGATTGTGTGAGAATCTTGGCTTTCCTTTAAAAAATGAAGTAAGTTTCTATCCCATATGGCTGGGGAGAAACACTTGAAAACATGAATAGGAATGAAAACGAACAGCTCAAAAACCAGAAGGCAAAGGGGAAACAACCAACCACTGTATTATTTTATAAAATTCTCATGATCTTTAAGCCAATCTCATGATTTTGGGGGCCCTGATTCATGACCTTTAAATGCTTGGGGTTGGCCATCCTGAAACTAGCTATTGTTCCTGACGATTTTGCAAGGCTGCTGGGCAGTAAAATCTTGTTTTGGTTAGTTAATGGAGCAGGAAAGCCTCAGAAAATACAGGGGGAGAAGATAAGTGCAATTTACCAGGTGTCACCTTTTTTTTACGTAGTGACTTTTCTGATCTCAACCTCACTTTTTAACTTGAAGTGGAAGAAAATGTGGCTTTGGAGACCTTTCTGGCTAATTACTTGCTCGCTGGGGCTGCCAGAAGGAACTGCCAGAATCAAGTTTGTCGGATGGATTTCCCATCACAGTTAGCGGTCAGGTTCCTTTATTGTTTGCATATTTGGGTCTCCTCTGAACCGTGCCCCTTTTCCTTGTATTGAATCGTGTGTGTGATTGCAGCTGAGCAGAGAGATAAAAGGTGCAGGACTGGTATTTGTGACCCATAAAATGGGAACGGGATTCCCATCTGGTTGTTACTTTTCATGTTGTCTTTCTCTTTGTGGAGCCTTGGCTTTCTATCAGCTTTTATAGACTTTCAAGAAAAAGAAAGAAACTGGGTGTGGGGAAGGATAGAAAAAGGGGGATGAGAACACGAACCCAAAGTCCCTAACGCATCCCCGCCCTTGGAGGTTTACAGCTCCGCTCAGCTTGCAGAGAGACCCCTTTGTATTCAGAGCTGCCAAGAATGTGAGGGATGGATGTCGTCTAGTTTCGACTCTGGGGCTCTCAGTATTAAGTCAGAAGCATCCTATTATAATTACATATTTGGCTGAAGGTTGGTGCCGGAAAGTTTTTCCGTGGACTGTTTCGATGCAATTTCGTCATGGGTGATGTGTGTCCCACCAACACATTCCAGAGTCAATGATACAATTGCAGAGGTCGGTGATAGGAGGGTGAGCCATGGGAAGGTGCTGGCATAAGGGAATAGATATATGTCCAGGTAAGATCTGAAACAGAGAGAAATTCGGCGGGGCTGCTTTGCATTGGCACAGGCTGCAAAGGAGAGGACTCACACACCAGGAGTGGTGACTGTGTGGCGGGAAAGAGAGCAGGCTGGCCTTAGGGGAGCGGAAAGTGTAGAAGGGGCTAGAAAGAAACCCGGCAAGTGAGAGGCAGGAGCAAAGCCATGGAGAGCGATGTGAACGAAGGCAGTTTGGGACTGGATCCTGAAGGGAACGGAGTCGCTTGGGAATGACCCTGAGGTAGCTGTACTTCTTTGTACACGGGAGAAGGCAGGCGGCAGCAGTCGCTCCACAGGAGAGCTGCCCGACTCGAGGCCGGAGGGGCCAGAGCCAAGGTGAGAGAGAGCAGGACGGGGCGGAGGAGTGTCCCAGGGATGGGGGCGCTTGATCTGCAAAAAACAGCCTCACCATTTCGTTCTCCCGACCCCACTCCCATCTCGAGGAGCAGCCGTGAGGTGAGGCCGATCCTTTCATTTGCCTTCGTTCGCTGGGGCATGTGCTGCTGCGCTTTTGAGAACCCAGCACTGGGAGCGCCCGAGAGCATCCCCCTGCCAGCCAGCCGAGCGGGTTGTGGGAGTGAAGGCTTCATCTGGGAGTGAAGGCTTCCCCTTGCCACAGAGGGGTGTGCTTAACGCAGAGCCTCACACCCCACCCAGAGCTGTATTTACCCCTTAATTCTTCTGCGTTTAAATGCGTGCATCGAGCCCGCTTGATCTCCTCTGGCCGTGCTTCAGGTTTCCAGTGAAAAGCGTTCTCCCTTTCTTCATCCCTACAGGCGTGTTTACTACAGGTGCCTTTCTTACTTCCCTCTGGTGCCAGCTGCTCTCCGGCCTTGCCCCTGCTCTTCTGTGCAGGCTCTGGCTCAAGGTGCCCATCTTCTGCGGGTCCCCATTACTCCTCTGCCCCAGATATTGTGCAGACGACCCACTTGGCAAACAGGCAGGGTGGGGCCATATCCCCTGGGTGCAAACAAGGGCAGAACTCCTCTCCTGCCCCGTTTTTATTAGACCCGTGGCTTTCTTTCTTTGAACCAGGTAGCTGCAAGTGCTTCCTTCAAGCTGAGCTCCAGTCTTCCCTGATCTGCTGTGCATGGTTATCAGCCCCTTGGCTGTGTTCAGTAGTGACCACTCCTGAAGGTGAAGGAATGGTCCCTTAGAGATGCATGTTGGTGGCTGTAAGACTGGGGGCGGGGAGGCACAGGGGGAACGGTGAGGTAAAGACAGGGCTTCCGAAGAGATGCAGAGGACCCTGTGATCCAAACCACCCTGGTCCCAGTGAAACTTCAGCCACTTGAATAATCCTCTTGGAATCTGTACCTGAAATCCAGCCCTAGCATTTGACCTGCACTTACTCAAGTGTGACTTTCAATTGATCATGAAAATCCAGTGTGATTCACCAGGCTTTTGCCCTCCAGCCTGCAACATGCAAGTCTCTCCCTCTCCCTGTCCCCTTCCAAGTGTACCTAGCGTGAGAGAAGATTGCTCTCCCATGCACCCTCCGAATTCTTAAAGCAAGACGGAGCTCACTAGAGCTAATCTCCTTGCTCCCCCTGCACGATCCCTTTCAAATCATAAATGAAGATAGGTGGCTTGGAATTTTAAATTTCATTCCCCTGTTTTTTAAAGTTAGTGAAAAGAAAAGAAAAATGTTTGGGGGATAATAAAGGCGATGGTTATCTGTGGCTTTGTCTCAGCCCAGAACCCACCCGTGCACACGTGTGTGTGTGTGTGTGTGTCTCACAGACAGTGAAATTGCACCCTAGAGTTATAAAGCAATTGTCTAGCTCAGCTGCAGAAATGAGCATGAAATGGTGCAGAAAGCAACTAAATAAAATTGGGTAAGGCAGATGCATGAAAATAATGACATCTATATACTGGAGTCAGACACGCTCTCTCTCTCTCTCTCTCATACACACACAGAGACAGATAAACTTTTACAACAGAGCTGGCATTTATTTTTATAGAAACTCTTAAAAATGTAAATTTGTTTAGTTGGGTGGTTGTTTTTTGTTAACAGAAAATACATGTAGTGGGTGAGCGAGTCATTCCTATTTCGACCCCCCTTTCCGATTTCCATTCTTGTTTTCCCTTTTTTGTTTTCAGAGCTGGATTTTTATGCTCAGTCAAACATTCAAATGATAACCTTTGCAACTTCATTTCCCTTTTGCTGTGGCTGCACTGCAGACTCGGGGATCGCTGGAAGCGGGTGCTGGTTAGTAGTGGTGCGCCAGGTCCAATGGAAATTAGGTTTCAAGTTGCTGTCATTGCTTGCTCTCTCTTCTCCTGGTCCAGATCCACAGCTGGTGTAAAATCCCTTAGGTCTATGGGAGTCAGTGGAGCAGAGCTGATTTACACCAGTTGAAGATGAAGTGTGCGCGTGTCTTGGAGGTGAAAATCTGGTCTATGTGTGTATCTGGTCCAGAGGGGGTGTTATGTGTGTTGTATGTGTGTGCTGGGGATAGAAATCCGGCTATGTGTGTGTGTTGGGGACAGGAATCTGGTCATGTGTGTAGTTGCGGGGGTGAAAATCTGGTTGTGTGTGTGTCTGGCCTCTGTGTGCATGTTTGGCCCTGTGTGGTGAGGGTGGGAATCTGGTTCTTTGGGTTATGGAGGAGAAGGGCTGGCTTCTCACCAGGGGTAATCAATTCTTTTTTTTTGTCAGGGTCCAAATTTCTTGCTCAAGGTATAGTCAAGGTCCAGACTCCAGAGAAAATAATACAAAAATACTAACAATAACGATAATAATAAGTAAATAGAAAGATTTCGGGGTCCATTCAAAAGCATGTGGCTGTCCGGATTTGGCCTGTGGGCCGCCTATTGCCTGCCCCTGATGTACACCCCTGTGAGTGCCGGCCCAGTCACATAAGAGCAGCATCGCTCGGCCTTGGCTGAGATGGGCAAGCGGGCAGTACCAGGGGGCTGCTGTCCTGTGTATCATTTCTATTTACTGAGGTTACAGCAGTGTCTAGGAACCTCCCTCAAGGATCATTGCGCTAGGACCTGTGTAACTTATGCAGTCCCTGCCCTGGAGAGCTTGTAACTCACTAGCCCAATGACCATTGGTCCAATGACCAGACCCTGCTGTTGCCCTGGGACACCCCTGCGGTGTAACCGTGGGTGCAGCAAAGATCCATAAGGTCTGATTTCCAGCCAGGCTCGGCCAGCTTCTGTTCTTTGCTTGTCTGCCCCACTGGTCATGTCTGAGCACCCTGGTATAAACCGGTCAGCCCACTTCTACTTTTGGCATGCAAACGATGGTGGCACGTCCATTTCCTTAAACGCAGTCAGTCACACGTGCAAAAATGGAGGCCTGTAGATTTGGCCTGTTAAATTCAATGAGTCCTGATTGCCGAGCTCAGCATTTGCATCGTTTGGTCATCAACAAGTCCCCCGAATAAGCCCACCTTAGTTCTTTCTATTCCTGCTCCCCCACTTTCCACTGAGCCCCTTGCTAAGTTTTATCCTCCTAGCGACTGCCTGCCTTTATCCTCAGACCGCTGCCCAGAAACCTTTATCCTTAACATGGGCATGATACCCTCTCTTCATTAGCTCTGTGGAGGTTTATATGTTTCCTGACATTGTCTGATGTTTCACTCATTCTGCTGCGAGATCCCTCACAGGATGGGAATAAGCAGCTAATCTGACCACCCAGAAGGCCCTTAAGTGAAAGTCAAGTTGGATTCTGGCGGCCAACTCCCTGCTCTCCCTTTCCCTCTGTGCCACCCCAGACCTCGGGCTGGCACCGAGGGACGTGTTTACCGCTCTCTGTGGGAGGTTTCTTGGTAGCTCCAGCTGGCGCAATTACAGCGTGGTGTTGCCCACTGCATTCCACCCCTCTGGGCTGCATTTCGCAGCCTCGTCAAAGAATCGCATTTGCTGTGCTAATTCTGACCCAGAAGGCTGCCAGCTCCTTTAGGCCCAATATTCAGCCTAGCTCAAGAGTTGCTTTGACTTGGCTGGAAATGTCCACGGCTTAGCTATTCAAAAACGACCAACCCAAGAACACTGTTCTTGGGAGGTTTAAAAAGTCAAATAAACCAGGCACTATTTTTGGACCACCAAAAAAATAAAAAAACCCAGGGTCCATGTTTAAGAGCTTTGTCTGCCGCCTCTTCATCACCTACGATTTCCATTGTTTCAGCGGGGTTGGGCCAATTTACGCCATTGCTCCAGCACCGTCCAGCTCTGGGAACATGTTAATTTAGAAAAAAGAAAAGGAGGACTTGTGGCACCTTAGAGACTAACCAATTTATTTGAGCATGAGCTTTCGTGAGCTACATAGTATACATCCGATGAAGTGAGCTGTAGCTCACAAAAGCTCATGTTCAAATAAATTGGTTAGTCTCTAAGGTGCCACAAGTCCTCCTTTTCTTTTTGCGAATACAGACTAACACGGCTGTTACTCTGAAACCTGTTAATTTAGACTCCACCAGAGACACAGCATGGACGTTTTGGGGGGGTGGGGTGGCAAGAAAGCATGCAGATGAAATGAAGCGGCTTTGTAAGGTCCCGGCATCTGTGTCTGAGAAACTCAGGATTGTAGCGGGCTGCCACGCATAGGGCCAAGTCCTCCGCTGGTGTAAACCAGCATAGGTCCATAGAAGGCAATGGGCCAGATCCCTAACTGCTGTAAATCAGCATTTCTCCATTGAAGTCAATAGGTCAGATCTCCAGCTGGTGTAATGTAGTGTAACTCCATTAAAGTCCAGGGGACGGGTCCCCAGATGGTGTAAATTGACCATAGTTCCATTAAATTGGATGGGGCTAGGCTGAATTATACCATCTGGGAATCAAGCCCTTTGTTTCTTTACAAGGGCTTGATCCTGCTTTCATCGAAGTCAATAGGCCAAATCCTCAGCTGGTGTCAATCAACATAGCTCGTTGACTTCAATGACTGGGGCTTTAGTAGGAGTAGATCCTACATTTACTGGTGCAGGATCAGCATGGTGTATTCAAATGGTGAGCTGATACAGCACTCTGATAGTGACAAACCCATGGCTGTACGCTCCCCCTCACATCCCCTGGTTATAATTGTCTCCCATTCAGAGTACACAGTTGGTATATTGTGGTTGCAATTTGTGCTTCCCTCTCTGCTAATGAACACAGAGGCATAGTTAGTCCTTTATTTGCCCACGTCAGAGGCCCTGCTTGCTCCCTTTCATGTTTGTTTGCATTCCAAGGCAGTGTAAAATTCAGTCTCTGATTTCCTGTTGGTCGGACCTACCCCTCAGGTCCCAGATTAACTGCTCAAGTGCATTGTCCACCGTCTCCCAGCCAGATGCAAAGAACACAGATTCCATTGGCTGCACATAATCGCACATTGTCTGCTCGCCCCCAAAGCAAACAGCGCTGCAGAGCACAGGATGCAGCATGAATGGACTTTATCCTTGCCTGAGCTCTCTCTCCGCTAAAGAGGGCTCTTTGAAGAGTTACAGAGAATGAGATCTCTCACAGAACACATGCTAAGAAGTTTTCAGGCCGCCAGAGAATGCTGTCATGTACAGTGCACGAGCAATGGTATTGATGGCAGTGGAGTTACGTGTACGGAAAAACAGTCTTAGGCGTAAATCAGAGGAAAGAAACCTAGGAGACACATAGCTGTGCTGGGAGAGATGAAGGTCTTTCCTCTACGTTCTTCTGCCATCCACACGACCTTCCTGTTAGAATAACTAATGCCACCTCGCTCTTATATAGCCCTTTCCATCGGTAGATACCAAAGCGCTTTACAAAAGAAGTCAATATCATTATCCCCATTTTACAGATGGTGCCACTGGCTTTGGAAATGGGACTCACTAGCACGTTAATAAATATATTGGAGAGCCGCTTAGCCAGTGCCCCCGTGTATGTTGTGCTGGGCCCTCTCCTTCTGTAGCAATCCTCGGTGTACCACAGCAGATGTTCTTAGGTACCCTTGGGATGGGAGGGAGTTATTTCCCCATCCCTGTAGCCCAGTTCTAAGGCTCTAGTCTCTTTTGCAGTAGTATTTTCAAATGCGGCATGTGTAGCTGGATTGTCCAAAGAGCTCACAGTTCAAGGTGTACCCAGTGTGCTGAGCTCTTTTGAGAGCCTGGCCACTGATTTGGGTGCCCAAAGGGAGCTGAGCACTTTTGAAAACCTGTTCCCAGGTGTGGGTGCTGAGCCCTTCTGAAAATGCAAGCGATGAAGTGCCAAATAGAAAAATCAGATCTTGCTTTCATCCCCAAAATCTCCAAATGCTTCACAGAATCTATCTATCTATCTATCTATCTATCTATCTATCTATCTATCTATCTATCTATCTATCTATCTATCTATCTATCTATCTATCTTGCCTGCCTGCCTGCCTGCCTGCCTGCCTGCCTGCCTGCCTGCCTGCCAGGAATCACGTTTCAGCCACAAAGGAAATGCAGCCACTTTTGGATAGCAGTTGTTTAACAACCCAGAGCAACACTGCACAGCTCTTTAGGCCAGGGGGTGGAGAATATTGGGTCCAAAGGGGAACTACAGGAGCAATTTAGACAGGAAGAATGTGGTCGTTCAGATTTCACCCTTGCTTATGGGGAAAGAATCAACAAATCTTCCATGGTAGTTAGTGGCCAGATCCTTAGTTTTACGTTAGCCGAGAAATGGGTTCCATCCTTAAAACCCAGAGGCACCAATTCAAGATTTGCTCTAGCTTTTCTCTGCCTCCTTCGGTTTTCTTTCTATGCCCAAATGCTGCTGCTCCTCCTTCTGAGAGCTTTCCCATGTACAGCTGTTCTCACAGCTGTTTCATGGACACTGCGTTACTGCCCCAATTACTCAGAGATGCTGGGTAGCAGGCCGGATGTGCTGCAGCAACGTGGGTGCTGGCAGCATCTATAACAAGAGGCTGGGTCCCACTAGGGGGAAAGGTGCCCGTGGGCGAGAGCTGGGCCCAAGTGTCTGTGTCTGTGCGACGTGGAGGAGGATTTATTGTCAGCCTGTTGCAACAAATCCGGGATTGCAGCTAACAGACACAGTGACTATATAAACTCCACACCCATCCAAGCTGTGGGACTAAAACTCTGCTCCTTCCTACCCAAAAGCCCAGGCCACTGCTGCTTGAGCAGAGAGTGGTGTTGGGCAATCCTCTGTCTGTCCTTCTGCCAAGGAGCAACTCCTCTGAAACACCCTCAGGGCCTGATTCCCAGTTACACAGAGGCCCTTTTTGCTGCGCTGGCATGTGGCAATGACCCACTGCGAATACTTCTTGCAAAGGGGCCTCCCCAGTTAGTGTAAGAGCTCTGTGCCAGACATATCCCAGCTCCCAGAGTAGAGGGTGTGTCGGGGCATGGCCAGAGTGCTCTGCGTCATAGGTAGTGTCTGTCTCTCAGAGCCCACAGGGGGACTGAGAAATGAGAGTCTAAGTTAGAGCAGCCCTGTGGCTACTCTAATTTATACTGGGGGCCAGGCCCAGAGTATAGAGAGTGTCAAGGTGGCTTCAAAACCCCCAGTGCAGAAACAGAGGAACCAAGGATCAGACTTGCAGTCTGCGCTGGCCAGAGCACAGAAGCCCCAAGGTCTGCTCACTCAGTAGGAGCGAGCTGTTGTAGGATCAGCTACTGTCCCTGACATGCCTGGGCCATGGTTCCCACTCAGCATGCCAGCTGTAAGGCAAACCTTGCACAAATCCCATCCTGAGCCGTGTTTGACACTCGGCTTCAGATGGATCCCGGTGAGTGACTGAGACTCAGAGACAAGGCGAGGCAACCAGAGTCAGTGAGCTTTGCCTCATGCCTGAAGCTTCCGCGTCGGGGCGGTTCAGGGAGATGCCTCCCTGACTCAGCTGCATTCCACTCGGGACAGGGAAAAGCCAGCCAACCTGCTTTCCCACTGACTCTTGGGAGCTCGGTCGCTGGAACTCAGGGCAGGGTTTTCAGCTGCTAACGAGCTGCCACCAGGGGAGACTGGACAATAAATAGATCCCAAGAAGCCTTAGCTTTACCTTGGTTGGTGTCCAATAATGCACTTTACACAGTAGCATTGTGAGAGGAAGGATGGCTTTTAGTGGTTAAGTACTGAGCTGGGACTCAGGGGAGTGGGGTCTAATGTCCATCCCTACCACAGACTCCCTGTGTGACCTTGGGCAAGTCACTTATATCTGTCTGTGCCTCAGATCCCCAGCTGTAAAATGAACTCTCTCTACTATCTAGACTGTGAGCTCTCTGTGGCAGAGACCACCTCTTATCATGGGAAGTGCCTACGACAACATTCTTCTAGGGACTACAGTCATACAAATATTAACAAGAATTAGGATAGTGAAACTTCCAGTCCACCTAAAAGGGAGAGTTGGTTTGAAAAAAATGAAACTGTGTTCACCCCTCTGAATGTATCCTTGCAAATGAACAAGGTAGAAGCTAGTCTACCTAAAAATAGCACAGTTGGTCTCCTGTATAATTGTTCGTATGGAAATCATCAATACATCATGACTTGGCAGCAAATGATCCAATATGATGCTTTATTTCAAAGCCAGCTTTCCATTGACTTATGGCATGCTCTTCAATGTCTAATATTCTAGCAGGAGTTAAAGTCTGAGCCGGCCATGGATTGGTGTGAGATATTTGTAATACCATTAAAATCGGCAGGGTCGACATAATTGATTCTACTGAACTGATTCAGCCTCGCACCAGCCAAAGTAAGAAATGAAATTGACCTGTAGTGATTTGCTGACTTTATTATTAAGACAATGATTTCACTGGTGTGCTAGTAATTAACATCTGTAAATGGTGCTGAAATCCTCCAAGAAAAGGCTCTGTGGAAGTCTAAGGAATTATCATGGTTACTGTTCACACTTTTATTCTTTATTGTATATTTCATTGTGAAAAAGGTGAAATCCTCTCTGTGCCTTGAAAGAAAGCTAAGAAGGACTCTCCATCCATCCCTGACCCTGTCAGGAGCTGTAGAAGAGGAATGCTGTGTGGGGCTATTCATCATTTCAATTATTTTATTAAGAGTACAGAGTGTGCTTGGCGGCTGGAAGAGATGGAGCCCGTGGGATGCTTTCAGAATTGTAAATACTGGCTTATCATTACATCACCTGGTGTTTTAAAAACTGGTGTGTGTAGCCCTACTGAAAGGGGCTGTATTGACAACCCTGGAGACAGAGATCTCTTCTTTATCCCGAGCCATGTGCTCGAAGGCCCCTCACCCTGCTATGTAGGGGCTGCATCCCAAAGAGCAAAAGAAGAATTAAGTCTCATGACCGCTCAGTTCTTTGCCTCTCTCCTGAGGGATCCAGTCAGTGTCACATGTGGTGGTTTTTTCTGTGGTGTGGACAACTTGTCCACTACACACAGGACTGAAACCTCCCAAACGCACTCCCCCGGGCGCTGCTGAGCAGCCATCAAAGCAGGCCTTGACTTTTGCTGTCGGATCTTCAGCTAGCGTGAATGACTTCAGTAGAGCTCCACCCCCCAGGCTTGTCTGACCTGGGCTGGATTTGAACTGGAGGCCTGGGGATGTGTGTACAGCCTGTGCCATGCAGGAGGTCAGACTAGACGATCACAGTGTAGAGCAGGGTGGAATGGTTTTGCGAGCAAGAAAATCAGCTTCCATAAGGGGAGGGCTAAAGCCCGTGGCAGGAAAGTGCCCTGTGGACTTTCAGTCAAGTCAGAGGGAGACCTGAACTGGGATCCCTTAACTATTTCATGGCAATCTCTTTCTAAAGGCCAACAGGAAAACAGCAGGCAGTGGCCTCCTTTTGGGGCTGGCTTCTTGCTCCAGGCTGTCATTAGAGGGCTGTGAAAAGGGAGGTAGTTAAGGCAGAGCCTCCCCGCTCCTGTTGTGTCAGCGCAGTGAAATTGAACAGGCCAGGCAGCTTTCAGGAATGTCTGGGTTACAGCATGAGTGAGCCTCTTGCTAGACAGAGCACATTCCCTCCTGGTGGATTTCAGGTTCTTCCTCCACTGCCCCACTTAGCCTCCCAGCCATGGCATGGAAGGAAGGGGACACTTCGGTGGGGCCAGAATATTCAGGGCTAGATTCATATTACGGCGAAGGAGGACTTTAAAGAGGTCACAGGTCATCATGCCCAGCATCCCTAATGCGTGTGGAGTGTGCGGCCCTTTCTGTGGGTGGCGTCAATACAATGGTGACATCCCGAGGTTAAATGCGCTGGCTCCATCTCTCGTGTCCCTGCTCATTTGAGAGGTGGTTCCCCACCCTCCTTCTCCTTCCTCCCCTGGCCAGCGGCACTGTAAACAAAACCCTTCAACACCGTATGACACTCAGTGATAAACTTGGTTTTTGACTGCGATTGACACTGGTCTGGCCTTAGTGCAGAGGGTTGGACCGGATGACCGTTTGGGTCCTTTCCAGCCAGATGGTTCTGTGGGACCAGACCTGAAAGTGTTTCACAGCTGGCTGCGATACCCCCTTGGGCCTGTTTTATTTGCGCTCAGCAGGATGAGGTGCCGGCTCCCCTTGACGTCAGAGGCTTATAGACTTGAAGGTCAGAAGGGACCATCATGGTCATCTCGTCTGTCCTCCTGCACATCACAGGCCACGGAACCTGTGTGTCCGATGCTTCTAAACCCACGAGTGTAGCCTGCATTCCACATCACCAGGAATTAACGGAGCCCCTTGCTACTGCGTACATTTATTACAAGAAAGGTTGGGGTGGGGAGGCTGTTAGTCCACTTCCTGGTGGACAAGCCTCCATGTCTCACGAACCTCCGCCTTATTTGGCAGCCTCTGCAGAGAGGCTAGAGAATGAATGGGCTACACAGATGGAGCGCCTTTCTCCACCGTACAGATGGCTCCGCCATGGTTCAGGCACATTGGCTGGGAAAGACATGTGCGAGGACCCGGTCAGTAGGTCCCCAAGCATTGCAGCACGGACAAGACTTTAGTTTTCAGGGCTGCCACTCCAGCCCCTTCCCCCTGGTTTGTTTTGGCCCCTCCTCGCTTTACAGAGGTGTCGGGAGGCTGCTAATCGTGTTTCCTTTGGGTGAGTCCAGTGGAGGGCTCTAGCAGATTACACAGGCCAGCGCTGCTCACCAGAGTTAGCGTCCCGTAAGACTTGGAACGTGGTTCTAAGGAACATTTCCAAAGTCCGTGCAGATGTTAAAGCAAGTTGGACTGTGTGTGGGGGGGAGGGGAAAGGGGGGGGGGATGGTTTAAAGTTAGTCCAGGAAACTAAATCAAAAGCCAGCTTCCCTCTGATGCTGCGGCCAGTTGTGTTGACCATCACAGGGGGAATCAATCAATTTGCAGCAGCTGTGGACGGCTCCATGCGTCTGCGGGCTACACCGCTCCAACGAGGGAGGAGGCATGCTAGCATTTAAAGGGCCTGAGTCATGTGAAATCCGTGACTTTTGTCTGTTGCTGAGCAGAGCTCGCCATAGTTGCGTTTGGGAGGCCAAGGAGATGGGAACATCACGGAAAGTATTTATCATCAGGCTGAACTCGTACAATGTTCACACGTGGTTTTTCCCAATTCCCAGTAATTGCTGATGTGCCTGGCTTTCCTCTAGGTTTAGTGCTCAGGGGGAGTCAGTGGAAAAGCTCCCGTACGTTTCAGCAGGCATTGGGTGAAGTCCAAGGCTCCCTATGGATGGGAAGAGGTGCAGAAGGGAGAGCCAGATCCATGTTGAGCCAATCCCAGTAATTTTCTGCTGATAGAGCAGGCTGTAATAAGCGTGCTCGTGGAAGCTGTGTCACCGATGGGTGTGCCAAATTAGTGTCATTGACACTGGTGGGTTCTGCGGTGCAGGTAGATGCCTGTTGCCAGATTCTGAGGTGGTGTATTGAAGTTGCACTGATTTACACTACCTGAGGGACTAGCCCCTGGATTAGGTTAGGGTCTGAGAAATCATCCAACAGAGGTTACCCACAACAGCCGTGAGGTAATATCTTGTATTGCACCAGTTTCTGCTGGTGAGCAAGACAAGCTTTCGAGCGGCACACAGCTCTACTTCAGGGCTGGGTCTGTCTCTTTCACCAGTGGAAGTTGGCCCAATAACAGATATTACCTCACCCACCTTGTCATTCTACTATCCTGGGACCAACACAGCTGAATGACACTGCACACCGCGTAAGGCGATACTGGCTTTCTGGGGACTCTGGGCTTTGAATTCACACTCTTGTTCTGGGGGAGAAAGGTTTTGTGCCTTATTGCCAGTCGCATGAGCTTCTCAGTAAGTGAAGCTTATTTTATGGTGAGAAATTACACACACGAACCCTTTAGTACTGGGTAAAGTTTGTTTTGTTTGTTTTTGTCACCCATTGTGTTTTCTGCTTTGGAGACTTGCTCAGATTTTTCTGATTTTCTGTGTTTTATGCGGGTTTGGGGTTTTCAACTCAATTTTTTAAAAATTTCACTTCCTCACACTGCTGCTGCTCGTTGAGCAAGCATCGTTTTGTTGGTTTCCTCAGTAGTTTTAAAGGGACACCGTAAACCTAAAAAAAAAAAATCACACGTTTGTGGGCAATTTTAAAGAGAAAATCCTGCTATTGTTACAGATAATACCGAAGATTACTGTAACTGAGAGAGATTAGAGAAGAAAAACACATTATTTCTCTGTTATTTCACTTTGTTTACTTAGTGTTTTTGACAGCACTTTGTGAGTAGTCAGTTTCACTGTTTTCTCTGTATAGTCAATTACACAAGGCTCCTGCAGACAGGTAGGTGTGTGCTTAGTTTTGCACGTGTAAGTAGTCCATAAAAATAAATGGGACTGTGTATATGCCTAAATCTCTGCAGGATTAGAGCCATGCTTTCCTCTGTTGTTTGGGTGGGTCTTTCACACAGCAGCAGGGGAGAGAAAAATCAACTGAAAAGAGAGGAAAATGTGATTGCAGACCCCCAAAAATTGTGAAGGGAGGTTGATGCACAAATGTAGCACCTGGAACTACTTTAAACTCAGTTTCTTTTCTTTTCTTGGTGTGTTAATGGACAAGATTTCACGCTGACACTGTCCATTTAAAAAGAAAATAAATGTGAGACATTGCATAGATGTGATGTCAGATCTGACCCTCAGTGAGTAGTGTAGGTTGTTACTAGGAAAGGTGTTAGCCTCATAAATCGTTTGGCAAGATTCCCTTGTTTTGGAAGGTGGAAACAGAAATCCATTCTGCATTGGGTGCTCTTGTGTTGAGTGCTATAATGCTCGCTTGTCATGGTGTGTGTGGGTGAGAGTGAGAGTTGTAATATTCACTTCCCTTTGGGGGGGGTGCATGTTGTACTCATTTATTTTGGTTTGTGTGCAGGTGAGGGAGAGTGTGAGTGTTACAACGCGCACTTATCTTGGTGTGGGGGTGCGTGTGACAGAGCAGAGATTGAGATGAAAGAAAACTTCCTACTCCAATGTCCAAAATATAAAAGCACGAGCGAGAGAGATTTCCTCAAATGATAAAAAAAAAAAACACGTTTCTTTTAAAAAGCCAGGAGGGAAAAGAGCTGTGTCTAGCCCTCGGAGGGAGAAAAGGGAGCGTCATGCTCCAAGCTATAGCATCCCGTCAGAAAGAGACTCACAGAGGCTCAAATCCCAAACTCTGAGTGCCGGCTGCATCTGGCCTGATCCTTTTCTCCGGCCTGAAGCAGGAGTCACTCGGCTGCAGTGACCCTAGCGTAAAACCGAGCTGAGAGGAGGATCAAGCTGGGGGGTTTTGTGTCTCTTTTACACTCTGTCAGCACTGGCTTGTCAGGCCAATCTAATACATGTCTGCCAGAGTTAGCCCGGGCTCTGGGATGCTCGGAACTCGTGAGGGCTCCGTCCCTTCTTTGTGTGACTCAAAGACTGGGCGAATGAGCCCCCGACCAAGCTCAGGGGACCCTTTGCTTGGGCCCGGTGTGCTCCATATTGCCCTGCTGGGGCTGTGCGTTCGGCCGACCGCCTCCGTGAAGGTTCTGGAAGAGGCTGGTTGTATACCTGCCTTGCTCAATCTGCTCCTTTACGGAAGAGCCAGGCTGGCTGAGCCCTGCCACCCAGCTGTTTATGCTGTGTGGGGGCAGGGAGAAGCTTTTCTCTTTTTGTTTACCTACCTCCCATGCAGGAGCAGCCTGGCCAGGAAATAGGGCCACACGCCTGTAGCACCCTGAGCATGCAGCAAGGCTTGCTGCCGTGGCTACTGGTTGGCATGGCATTGCAGGTGGCTGTATGGCCTCTCAGATCCTTCTACCCACCGTGGCAATGAGCTCAAAACCTGGAGGGAGTTGTAGGCCTGTTAGGGCCCAATCCTGAGCTCCCTCGACTCCACTGAACCCGATGGAGTTACGCTGCTGGGAGGTGAGGGCTCCCAGATCCCCTTTGCAGGAGTAGGCCCCTTACTGTGGATGGGTGCTCCGTAGGCATCTGAAACACTGGGGGCCCAATTCTCTCCTGCCCTGCGCCTCGCGTCATCGTTTACACCCTTGCAAAGGAGGCGTGAACTACTCAGCTGGTGGGAGTGGGGGGGCAGCTCTGGTCTGGGGGTGGGGAGAGGGGCATCTCAGACCCCACTTTGCACAGGTATACATGATGACACCAGGTGTAAACGTAATGCCGACAGACCCGGGCTGGCGGCGGGAGGGATCGAACCGGGGACCTCTGGAGCTTAGTGCATGAGCCTCTACTGCATGAGCCAACTGGCTCTTAGCTAAGGCTGTAGAGCAGACTCCTTTAACTCTCTCTTTAAGTGGTCTTGGTGCTACTAGATGGGCCCCTGATACCATGTGCCACCAGTTTTCTGGCATGAGCCAACAACAGCCATTTCCATCGGTCAAGGTCGTGCTTGCAGTGCATCCTAGTCACCTGGTGAGGAAACCTGGGGGCCTTGTCATTTACCCCACGTCCCATACGGTCCAAATGAAGAGATGCTTCTGCGCTGGGTTATTTATTTGCAGCCTTTGCCCAGCTTGTGACCTGATTATAAACCAAACCCAAATGGCATCCAAGAAGCTTGTGCTAGCAGCGGCTTCTTTCTTCCTAGGTCCTGTCCCAGCTCTGCAGGAGATGGGAGTTTCCAGCTTATGCTTATGGAAAGCAGTGCAGTTCAGGGACCTGACAGCTGGCAGACTCATTGGTTGGGAGGCTGGTGGATGTAGACCCGTAAAGAAAGACTGAAAGAACTGGGACCCTGATGCTGCACTCCATGAAACCCATGGGGGTACTTGGGGGGCACAGAGTTATTTGAGGGTGAAATTCATCCATGTGCAGAGCAGACAATACCAGCTGTATCCACCATTTGGGTCTTCAAAATAGGCCTTAAGAGGGACTTAAATGGTGCGCAGGCCACATGCTGGTCCCCTGGCTAGATTTGAATTGAATCACAAATGGGTGTTTGCAGGATCGGGGCCTGGTTATTTGCAGCTTGGTGACTGGGAGGGATCTGACACTGATGAAGATGCGAATAAGGGAGAGGGATTGGCTGGCGCTAGGAATGACAGGATGAAATTTGGCCAGGTAATATTTAGGCTGGATGTCTGATCAACTTTCCGGACAGAGAGATCTGTCAGGCTGCAGGACAGTCTCACAAGGGTTGAGACAGGAAACCCATCACTTGGCACATTTCAAACTAGACTGAACAAAACAATAAGCAACAACCCCGCTTCGGCAGGGGAGATAGATTAATGGGCCTTGTCCATCACTGGATTCTGTGATTCTCTCATAAATTGTATAGATTTATCTGCTTGTTAACGATTCTCATGTCTCCTTGTGCTGGATAACGGTTATACGTACAGAGGAAAGCCCTCATTATATCGGAGTGAACGAGTTTCTTTAAAAACCACTGGAAAGAAAACTCCATTAGAGACAAGCCTATGATTGTGAGGGAGCATGATCTAAAGGGCTGAGGAAAATGGTTAGAGTTCGGGAACACTACAGCTGTAATCCTGACTCTGCAACTGAGTGGCCTTGGGCAAGTCACCTCATCTCTGGGTGCTTTGCTTTCCCTATCTGGAAGATCAGGATTGCCTTACTAGTGAGGGTTAATGTTTGAGAAATGCTTTAAACATGTATATTATGGTAGCAGCAGCACTGACTACCTAGTCTGGCTTCGAGCTCGCTGCAGCCTCAGTTTTCCCTCTTGGGCTCCTCATTAACGCACAAAGGTTTTCATGGGTCCAATGTCAACACTCCTTCTTTGTGTTTGGTTTCTTAACATAAAGTTCAAAGGGAAACAAAACTCCCTGGGGAAGCTTTTCCTTCACTCTGCTTGTTCCCTACACTCCAGCCTTTCTAGTGGTTCCTGGCTCCGTACTGTCTTCTGAAAGCTTCCTACTTGAGAGGATCCAAGAACCTGGCCCACCCAGGGTCCACTGCCTGCCTTGTGACACTCTGCTCCACTCTGGCTCCCTTCCCCAGGCCTCTCCCTTAGCTATAAAGGCCTGATTTAATCACGTGAACCACCTGATATTCCTCATTCTCTTCACGTGCGGAGGCGAGCTAAGTGTGTCACTGGTGGGGCTGGAGCCATTTCCACTTAAGGAGGCCAGCCATTCTGTGATAATTACTAATATTATTAGCTATAATTGAAATCTTATGCATGGGGAAAAATTGTTACAACCTCCTTAACTGTGAATGCTCTTTAAACCGTTGCTAAATGAGAGGTATTTTAGACTGTGGAATAGTCTCCCGTCAAGGGAATGTGACTGAAACCCAATGGCTTGATACATTTAAAACTGAACTGGGGAACGTACTACGAGGAACAATACTGTGTTAGCTCTGGAGGCTGAGTAAGAACCAGCTGGTCTATGTGATCGCTAATTTCTATTTGTTTAGCGTGGGATTCATTCATTCGTAGTGGGTGCATACAGACTTTTCTGATCCATTGAATGCTGCATTGGAGGATCTAAGACAAGTGATGCAGGGCACTTTGCATAGGTTTTATGCCCTGGGGTGAATTTCATCCAACTTCTAAATCCATTGAGGTGTCTGTGTGTCTGGTGAAAAATCTTCCCCAATCAGGTGTTAGTTATCCTTTGTGCAATTTGTGGAAACGGTTGAAAAAGGGTGGTTGCTGTCCCTGTAAGTTAGAATCCTGCGCGCACCTTGTCAGTTACACTATCATTATCATTACTGTTATTAATTCCTCCTGCCATCCACAGCTGTTGCTTCGTTCCATCCATTCTGGGAGAGGGCGGGAAACGGGCACGTTTCTGAAAAAGACCAGGCAATTTGCTTGTACAAAAGTTGGTTTTTTAAAATCAAATTTGAGAAATGTTGGTTAAAAAAGTCATGTACATTTTAAGTGTCTGGTTTGTTAATCCTTCTGAGAGCTGAATGAAAAATGAGATGAAATTTTGAAGAAAATGTTGTTGAAAACTTTGATTGTTTTTAGCTGAAATTTGAAAAGGCAATGAAAAAGTTCCTTGACGTTTTGAAAATTGTCAACAAGCTATCGCAATTCTTAAGCTTCTGAGGAATCTATCTATCTATCTATCTATCTATCTATCTATCTATCTATCTATCTATCTATCTATCTATCTATCTACTTTAGAATATGCCATAACCTTGTCTCTAACCTTAGATTATAAAAAATTGAGGCCTGATTGGGGAAAGTGCTGTTATTTTTTCTGTCACAGAAAGATCCCACACTGGCCAGATTATGAGGAACATGTAAGGAATATGCCAGAATGTCCTTATGTGGTTAAGATCCTTTGAGTAATTTTGTATGAAACTGTGTAACTGATCCTTGAATAACCTGCAGCGAGCCTGCTCCTCTTCTTACCAGCAGGGGAGACAAAGTGACCATAATTTTGAAGGTAACTGCATATCCTCTGAAGAAATGATGTAAAAATTTAAACCCCATTAGTCCAGGATCTAACCCTTCTGTCACATTTTCGCAAAAACCCATCACCCTTTGTATACAAAAGGAGCAAGTGACTCATAAAACCCTCTCGTCTACTGGGGATCAGGAAGTTAGCTCTTGCAAAAGAAAGAAGCCAACATGATACCTATAATTAAATAGACTTTCCTGTAAAGTAATGAAATGAGGATTCCTTAAGGTGCGTATCACTGGGAATAAAAACAATGTCTCTCAGCTGACTGGAAGGTGGTAATTCCTCTCTGGCGATGACATAAGGAGAACGAACACTGAGGTTCAGTTTTCAATGTTCTGTGTTGCTTTGCAAGAGACGAGGGTATCAGACTTGGTGACTTGCTTCCTAGGTCAGTAAGGAGTGAGGTTGTTGCCCTAGGTTGATTGCCCATGATCCTTCAGGATGCCTGGGAGGTGCAGATCCGCTCTGAAGGGAGGTAATTGTGACAAGAGACCTCTATTGATATAGATATGTAGTTATATAACTTCTATCACCCTGTATCTGACAGCCTCAGGTATCGATGTTGCAGAACTTCAATGCAGCTACTCTGATTTATATCTGCTGAGGTTCTGGCCCCTGGTTATCCTTACAATGCTCCTGGGAGGCAGGAAAGTATTGTTACCATTTGTAGGTGGGGAACAGAGGCACCAAAGATTAAGTTCCTTGCCCAAGGTCCTAGACGAAGTCTGTGGCAGAGGTGCAAGCAGAGCCCAGGTCTAGAGAGTCCTAGTCCAATGCATTAACTACAAAACCATCCTTCCGCTCAGGATTAGGAACTGGGAAATTGTGAGAAAGTGGTCAGTGCTAGCTAGCAGGGACACAGGGATCTGCCCAGGCCGAAGAAGAAATTGACTGAAGCTCTGTGGTACTTTCCCCAGCTGCTGAGAATTTGGACCTCCCTTTCCAGTAGTGATCGTTTCATTTCTGAAATTGTCATCACTGCAGTTAGGATTCCGCCAGCACCTTGTTGATCACATCGCTACTATCATTATTGTTATGATGTCCTCCTGCCGCCCACAGCGATGGCTTCTTTCCGTCCGTGCTGGGAAATGGTGGGGGATGGGCACCTTTCTGAGAAAGGCAAGGCAGAGCTCTCACGAAAGGCTTTAGGATCTTGGGGCAATTAAGGGTTTTTCAAAAACTCAGGATTTTCAACGCATTCTGGGCAACTGGCTTGGAATTTTGACTGCCCTGGTAAATCATGTATTCCTGTTATAAGAGGGATTGTTGTGTAGTGTTTGGAGCAGGGGAGGGAGCGGCAGGACTCCTGGGTTCTGGTCATAGATTTGCTGCCGACTTATGTGGGCAAGCCATTTAGTTGCTCCGTGCCTCAGTTTCCCCTTCTGTATAATGAGGGTGATACTATGTACCTGTCCCATGGAGGGATGTGATACTTGGTGCCAAAACCATTGGTAAAACACTTTGCAAGCTTCCATGCCTCCTGGCCTGACCTGTCGGTACAACATGCCTCCTGGCTGCTACTTTCCAGCCTGATGGGGTGGCTGGGAACCAGAAGCAGGATCACCCCACGAAGGCAGGGTAAGAGAAAAGTAGGGTCTGGTCCAGACCCACTCTAGATTCTCAAACTGCCCCTTCCTTGCCTAGAAAACTTCCCTCGAGCTGTGCCTCCTAGTGGATCTCTTGCAATTTAGGAAATTAACCAGTCGTCAGTGTCGTCCAACCAGGGGATTAGCAAATTCCTGAGAGTTAAAGTCCTCGCTGATAGGGATCCACTGAGCGAAATCTCATGATGCAGAGTCTGTAATGTACTGGCTGCTATTTTACCAGGACAAGTGTGACATGAACTGAGCTCTCAGAGGGGTGGAAGCTATTTAAAGTGACCTATAAATAACACTGGTTGGTTACATTTGGGTCAGTGAGTAGATGGGAGGTTGTTCGAGGCAGCCAAATGAAATCCTTTCTGCACTGACTCGTCATTCTGGGTGTGGGCCGTAAGAATGTGGTAACCTTTGGGGATCCCTGGAACACTTCGTACTTGGTTAGTGCCTTCCATGCGAAGCTCTGCAGATGCCAATGAAACGTAGCCTCATAACACCCTTGAGAAGTATCATTATCCCCAGTGTGCAGTGAGGAAAGTGAGGCATGGGGATTTTAAAGGACTTGCCTGAAGTCATATGCTGAATCAGTGTCAGAGCGCAGAACAAACCATAAGAGTCCTGGGCTGTGTTCCCTCTCAGAGCCTTTGATAACCATGGTGGGAACGTTACTGTGGTCCCCACCCCGACACAGACCAGCCGGCTAGTGCCGAAGGAGATGTCGAGATACCGGTTGTGGTTGATGGAGGAGCCACTGTCTGAGCACATTGCAGCGTTCTAAGCCCCTTGCGGGAACTGCCGCAGAAACCAATAAATCTTTCAATCCGCCGATCGTTTCTCTTGAGTTCTCATGTCAAGGCAGGGGAGGCAGCACTAGATACCACACCACTGAGAACAAAGGGGGATCGAGAGCATCCAAAGGGTGTAGATAGCCAAGAGAGAGAGATGGATTGTTCAGGGCACTCCAAGTCAGGACTCCTGGGTTGGACGTGAGCAAAGGAAAATGCTGGCTAATGGGGAGGTCTAAGACCATGGCGTAGTCTCCCAAGGGAAGCGCAGGAATGAATAGTACAGTAGTTAGCACATTTAAAGTAGGCTGCAGAAAGTGCTCTACGAGCTGGTATGAGAATGGTCACTGGATGATCTTCTCTACCTTGGGTACTCCTATGTCCCCCATCACTGCAGAATCTGATCGTGCAGTGCTGGTTTCCCCTCCACAGCTGGGGAACGGAGGCACAGAGAGGCTGAGTGACTGAACGAAGGTGGCACCAGGAGGTTTGTAGTGGAACAGGGAACTGGTCTCTCGAGTCCCACCCTAGTTCCCCAACTCCTGGGCCATTCCCTTTCCAGAACTTTACCATCTCTAATTTCTGGGACCTCATTAGATATAAAGGTGAAACAACGAAACAAACGTAGAGCCGTGGGTTGGTTTCATTTTGTGCCCCCTAAATGGGGCACATGCTTTTGTGTCATTTTCAGGCTTCCTAAACTTGGCTCGTCTAGATTTAGATTAAAAATCCCTCTACTACAGTATGCCCCGGCTGTTAGTTTATTTAAGACGAACTTAAAGTCTGCTGAGCAGGTGGAAAAAATAATAATAAAAGTAAGAAATGTTGGTGAGTGCTGAGTGGATTAGTTAAGAATCCTTACTGGATTCCTTAGAAGGGAGGGTTCTGTGTTGGAACGTCAGCACCAGATGGTGTTCCTGCATTTTCCCCTGATTCTATTACTGGTTTGGGGACTGAGCTTTGCTCTGCAATTGTATGTTTGTTTTTCCTTAAGCTGGTTTGAATCCTTTGAGCATTGCCCTTGCTTTCCACAGGTGCTCTCTGGTCAGAAGTTTCTTGGTGTTGGGACAGGTCATGCCCAGGGCCTGAAGTCTGGACAGGTGGAGAGTTCAGAAGTGATAAAAGGAAATACTTTCCCACACAAGGACGAGGCGCTCAGTTTAATGCTGAGGAAAAAAGAGAGTTTTTCCACACAACTGGTTGGTGGAACTCACTGCCACAGGACGTCTTGGAGGCTCAAAACTTAGTAGTATTCAAAGAAGGCTTGTACATGTGCATGGATAACAAGCATACCCAGAATTGTAATTGTAAATAATACAAGAAGACTTTTGGAAGGGATAAAAACCCCCAGGCTTCAGGGCTTATATCAGCCTCTAACTACGTGAGGTCAGGAAGAGACTTGCTTGGGGCACCTTATCCCATAACTGCCATACTGCATGCCACACGGCATGCATCCGATGAAGTGAGCTGTAGCTCACGAAAGCTCATGCTCAAATAAATTGGTTAGTCTCTAAGGTGCCACAAGTACTCCTTTTCTTTTTGCGAATACAGACTAACACGGCTGTTACTCTGAAACCTGCCATACTGCAGGGTTTCTTGTAGAAATATCTGCTGTTGTCCACTATCAGAGACAGGATACTGGGCTAGATCGACCACAGGTCTGAGCCTGTCTGACAATTCTTACGCTCTTTATTCAGTTGGAATTTGGCTTGAGTAAGGACCAAGTAAAATTTGAGCCAGACCCTCAGGACTTAGTGCACTGCATCCTATAGTCAGTGCCTCGCAAAGCACTGTACAAACATTACTTACAGCTGCTAATCCCCCTGTGTGGGAAGCAGTGTGCCCTAGATAGAGCCCTGGACTAGGGCTTTTAAGACCTACTTTCTATTTCTGGCTCTGCTTGCCAGGCAAGTCTCTGTACCTCAATTTTCCCATCTGTAAAATGGGGATAATGCTACTACCCTTCCTTTGTAAAGTGGTTTGCGATGTAGAGCTGAGAAGTGCTATATGAGAGCTAGGCATTACTCTAGAAGGCTCAAAGGAGAAGCAGCAAAGTTAACTGGCCTGCCGCATTGAGGGGCAGTGCTCAGATCAGAAATGTATAGTGAAAATGTCCCGTTGTAAATCCGTTCTTTGAAGTAGTCTGTTATTGTAGGGTTGTGTATGAATGTTGTGCCTTACATTTGTTATTGTGAGGTTGCCTGAATTTTGGGCCATACACTCTGTCTTGTTATTGTTGGGTTGTTCATACAGACTGGGATATACACGTCCTTTTGTTATTGCAGGGTTGGTTGTGTGAGCTGGGGTATACAATAACAAAAGAGTGTGTAAGGTTGCCGGTGGGGGTTGGGGGATGTACACACACTTTTGTTATTCTAGGGTTGCTCCCGCACTGCAGTGGGGGAGGGCAGAAGCATCTAAGACATTTCCTTCCTTGCCATTGCAGGGAGCTGTGCTGATCTGACACTGCATGGGTTGCAAACTTTGCCCCATAACCTTTCCCGCTCCAGTCATTCCTGGGACCAGCTCTTGCCCTACAGCCTTGGGTTGCAGGGGATGCAAAGTACATCCTCTTGCTCTTGGCAGGCTGATTTGGGCACCTGCCAAGAGCCAGGCTTCTGCCAGGTTGCGTGGAGAATCCTCTCGCTTTCCTCCCCGCCTCACAAGCAAGAGCTTGGGATGGGAACTCGGGAGGATCCCAGAGACTTGAGATTTCCCAGAGCAGAGTGCCGGGCATTGGGGGCACAGGTGGGGTGTGATTGGGATGGGGTGACACTTTGGTAACACTCTGAATTTATTAGGCACAGTTCCACATGAAAATCAGGATGGTAAAAAGTGTAGCATTCAGCTAGAGAGCTTGCTGGTAGGTTTGGTTACATCTCTTTAGGCCTTGTCTTGAGCAATCCTACAATAATAAGGGCATGACCAATCCTATGATAACAAACCAGGGTGTGCAGCCCAGTGCTTATGAGCGACCCTACAATAACAAAGCAGCCACCACTGGCCAGCGCTCACAAGCAACCCAACAACAACAAGGTCGCATGGGAAGCCCATGCTCCTTCAGGAAGCCTACAACGGTTCTCATTAATGGACGTTTTGCTGTTGACGTCTGTGGGAGCAGGATCCAGCCCTCTGACAGTGTCCTTTGGGCTGGGGTCTCTTAGAGGTGCCGTGGCTTGCTATGCCCAAGTGCTTCCTTAATGGTGCTCCAGAGAGCCTGCAACTGCAGTGACCGTTATACAGATGGGGAACTGAGGCACAGAGAGATTAGTTGAGTTGTCCAAGGTCACAGAGGGAGTCTGTGGCAGAGCCAGGAGTTAAACGCTGATCTCCTGAGTTCCAGCCCAGTGCTTGAGCAACAGGACCATCTTTCCTCCCCAACAGATTTCTCTTTGCTTTGTACAAACCCAGAGAACGACCCTAGAAGAGCTTCCTTTTCTCTTTGGAGAAGCAGCAGCATCCAGACACTGGGGCTTTGTGGGGATGTACAGCCCTCATTCCTGCCTTAGTAGACGTGAGCACTCACAAATTAGTAGAAAAATCCAAGGTATTTTTCATAATTAAATAAGAAACATAAGCTCATTATTTATAATATTCTCGTGGAAGAGTCAAGCTGAATATTAGTTTCTTACTAAATTTTTCCCTCTGTCGCTTATGCACGAGTTTATTATTGTTGGATTGTCCCTGAGATCTTGGCTTTATGTGCTGGTTTGCTCTTGAATGCAGGTCTGTGTCTGCTGGTTTGTTATTATAGGGTTGCTCACAAAAACTGACCGATACACATTGGTTTGTTATTGTAGGGTCACTCGTGTCTGCTTGGTGATAAACGTTGCTTCATTATTGAAGAAGGTCTCATACTGCTTTTTTATTGTAGGGTTGCTCATGAATGCTTCGTAGGGCACACTGGTTTGTTATTGTAGGGTCTCTCCTGAATGCTTGGTGGTGAACACTGGTTTGTTATTGTAGGGTTGCTCATAAGGGCTGAGTTAACAGGAAGCTTTATTTTAAGAACACAAAAATACACTTGTGCAGAAATACATAGCCTTAGCGAATGGAAGAAAGTCAAAAGGTTGGTCAAATTCCGGGCCAGCTTGACTTTGCCATTGTCACTTTAAGGAAGTATCGTTTTGATCCTCTCTATTGGGGTCACAAACTAAGTTGATGGATTTTGTGGAGAGCTGTAGATTGCTTGAGCTACCCCTGTTTACCAGCGTGTCCAGCGGAGCGAGCCATCCAGAAACATAGCAGGACTGTTGGCTGTGCTTCCATTTAGCATGGGGGAGATTCCAATTTGAACTTGTGCAGAGCTCTCGAATGCTGGATCTAGGGGGGCTGGTTAGTGGAGTATTTCGCTGCACTGGGCTGGGTGTGTGTGAAACTTTACTCTGGCCCAAGTCAGGGAGATAGCATTGCTGCACGCTGAACTGGAAGTTGGGGTTCATTCGAAATCGACTCAGCAGAAGAGAAGCTTGTCAGTTTTCCAGGCGGGTTGTGGGGGAGCTGATTTTAGCGGAGCGACTTTCTACGGTTGCCACTCTCACGGTGTAAACCCTGAGGGACCAAGTCATGAGCTGATGACCTCATTCCACTGCCATGATGATGTCAGTGTGACGCGCACATGGGCGCTTTCCCTGCGCCTAAGTTCCACGGTGCAGCCTCGCAGGATGCAGGACGGGCCTCTCACAATTAGTGCCAGCTGGTGTCATATGGGCTGGCAGCACCCTGGCTTGAGATCACGCTGTGTAGATAACACTCCACCCGCTGCTTTGCAAACATACCCCTAAGGGCAGGAGGCAGGATCTAGGTCCTGGACTGACTGAGGGGGCTTTAATGCAGCAAGCAGCGAGGCTAGCCCCGACTGACATGTCAGTGTGGTCTTGGCTGGGAGGAATATCAGGACTCAGGAGTTACAGCAAGACAAGTGTGCACTGGGGTTGGGAAGCGGAGTCCGTTCTGGGTAGAGTGGGGGTGGGGAGGGCTCTGAAATGTCGGTGGATCGGAGCTCTGTTTATCACTAGTTCCTGCCCTGCCTGGGACTGCTTAGGAGGAAGAGGAAACAGCAAGAGGCCCAGGAAGAGAGTGCGTTTGGTGGTGTGGGGGAAACAACCCAGAGAGGGGAGTGAGATGCAGCCTGAGAGGGTTCCCCCGCCCACCTCCTGGCTGCACACGAGACAGACACTGCAATACGAGAAGCATATGGTCGTATTCTAGCGCCAGATGGGTATTTGTTTCCACGCCGCGGACCCCCTGTGGAAATGTCGAGCTTTCACTCTGGGCAGCCGTACAGCCCGTTCAGATGCAAGGCGCTGCATTCAATCCAAGCTTTGGGGTTATTAACGAGTGCTGTCGAAAAGCTGTGAATGGGACGGTGGCCCAGCCGGGCTGCGGGTTGGAGCCAGGGCGTGGGGCTGGGAAGGCCGTGTCTATTCAGGGAACAAACAACAGGGACTGCAGAAGGAGGAATGGAGAGGCTGTGCCCAGTGTGGGATGTTGCTCAGCTTTGTTGCATGTGCAGATCGCTCTAAGGCGGGCCATGGCACTGTTTGCTGCACAGCAATGACATGATTTTGCTGCTGGTTTCCAGCGGCGGTGTACAGCAAATATGCCTCCGCGGCATCAATATTTTGGGGCAAACACCATATGGAGGAGTCAGATGGCATCAATATTGACATGAATGAGGAGCTCGGGTAACACACCCGGCCCCTGGATTCTTTTGCGGGTGTTCTAGACTGGCAGGTGTTGGACGTGCAGACAAGCAAGTGACAGGGATCCTGTCTCAATCCAAACAGGATCCTGATCCTGTGAGGTGCCGGGTGTCTCGAGAAGCAATGAGTGCCCTCAACATCCACAGAGTGTCATTTTCGCTTGTGAAGCAAATGATGATTTGAAACCAGGCCCTCAAGGTCAAAGCCTAGCTAGTGCATTCTAATAATTAATGAGGACTTAACTTCAGAGTGCTTTACAAATGTGAACTAATTGGCTTGCTGTGAAGGTGGTCAGGATATGTAATAATCCCACTTTGCAGACAGGGAAACTGAGGCAGATAGTGAGGTCACTTGCTCATGATGTCAAGGATTGTTAAAGTCAGAGCTGGGATTAAATCCCATGGGCCAAATTCTCCTCTTTTTTACACTTGTACTTTACACACATAGGGCTCCTGAAATCAGGGGTTCAAATCCCAACCCGGTTGACTTACTCCTGTCTTTCTGAGATAAATAAATTGAGATCTATGCAATTTAAAGTCTGTGAGTCTCTCAAATGCTGGTTCTATCTGCCTGAGAGATTGCCAATCCAGTGTCCCATTCTGTAGGAATAAGAAATTGCTCTTACACCCTTAGGTAAATATTTCCCCTGCAGCAGGCTATCAGTTTATCCCTCTCCACCCCAGAAGTGGCAGAAATTCAGTGGTGTCACATGTATATGAAAGGCACGACATAAGTGTTTTTATTAATATTCATTATGCACATAATAACAATCAGACAGTGTGTGGTACAATTATTTGTAAAGCACCATTTGACTGAAGTATGTAGCACAGGGTTTATTGCTAGTTTTTATTTTGGTGGCATAAAATGTTTATATAAAAAACTCACATATAGAAACTTGTTGAACCTGGTGTGTCTGTATGTGGATGGAATTAAAACTCAGACGTCCATTGTGTGACCACAACTTTAGTTCTCTAATGTTAAAATAGATGAAAGGGAAATGGGTTTCCCCACGAGCCAAGAGAAAATATTCAGCAGACACTGGTTGGCTGCGTCAGTGTCTCTTCACCGGGGCCGCCTCGCGGGTGGTCAACCAACGTCAACAAGCCAGGGAGCCAGCCATCCTCAAGGCTGGCAACTGCCCACCCCACAAGGGCAGCGTGAGAACAAAACAGAAAACGTCTCTGTTGAATCAATAGTACCAGGCTTGGTGGAGCATCCTTAGCCACAAAGCGAAGTTCCTCCACTAGTGAGGTCTAATGGGCCTTGGGGCATCTGGGCCACACTGTGGCTTTCCGTCAGGGATGGGCTTATGGCCAAAGGGGTGTTTGTGTATGTCACAGAGCATCAGGAAGGGCGCTTTCTCTTCCCTCGGAATGTCTCTAGAAATGGAAGAACGCCACTCTTCTCCAGCTTGGGCTACCTGGTGGTGATGTGGGGCTCAAAACTGCCATCTTCCAGGGGCAGGGATCGTGAGTAGGGTGTTTGGTGTGTCTGTGTGTGGTGCGGGGGGTGTGGGGGGGAGCTTATTGACGAGGCAGCAAATACCTACAGCTTCTGAGCCACCCACACATGCAGCCAGCCTTCACGCTGTGTTCATCACCATTGTACCGAGTGCCTCACAAGGATGATCGCAACTGGGTTAGTCCTGGGATCTGGTATCTTCCAAGGCGGGCAGGAAGTTGGACTTTATTTCTTTGCCTTTTCTCCCTCACCTCACCCCCCATCTTCTTGGAAATCCATGGAAATCCTTGCAGGACTGGTCCCATCAGTATCCTGGCTCCATGTTAAGCAGCACAGTTAGTGTGCTCAGAGTTGTACACAGCTTCCAGGAGGATGTTTCCCTGTGCCAAGGTATTTACAAGCCTGTGTGTGGATGGACTTGGAGTGATTCATTGTTACCACTTAATACAGACCAACCATTTCATGCAAGTTAGTTCACAGACGTGCCTGCGACGAGAGCAGCCGCCAGGAAACCAAGGTGAAGAGCCACTTCCAAAAAAGGCACTAGAGTGATCTGTGATTTATCCTTGTATGGTTTAGCCACATGTCTGGAAAGCCAGAGGTTTAGGGTTGAGTCCGTCCCATCACAGATTTGTGGACCTAACGCAACAGCACATGCCACTTCCGATTTGTACTTTGTTCTGACTTCTCTAACTCCTCCCCCGCATTCCTCAGAGCCTTGTGCGGTTCTTCGAAGCCTCCTCAGAGGGCAGCTCCACTTCTTCTCCGTTTTCAGTCAGGGCTGCATGGAATTAAAACAAATAGCAACGTTTATCTGCCCAGATATCTAGAACAACCAGGACTAACGATAAGTGATCAGACTGCAGTCCTATGCAGGGAGGTCCATTGTGCTCCTTCTGTTCAAGCCAACTTGTTCTCAACAATAACCTTCTCATTCTGGGCTCTGTAGCCGTTTGGTGATGGCAATGGGTCTCTCATTCTAGCAATGCCGGATGGAGGTTCTCACAAGGGTTGGTGTTGCATTGTTGCATGAAATGTAAGTGTATGCTTTTGGTTGTGTGCACCAGACCAGCTGGTGTAGCGTAGATTCTACACCAGAACTACATTCTTCTCACCATCCCTCCAGCTCTGGTTGACTGTGGATGGAATATGCATTTCTCCCATAGGCATCTCCAGGGATGGGCTACAGGACCTGACACTTACAGGACTGTGCAGATATTTTACAAGTCTGTCCTGTGTCCTGCAAATCTCTCTGGATGATGGCAGTGTCTTCCTGAATTGGAGTTCTGGGATGAAGATGGTGCCGTGCATGTCACCGATGTCCTATCACCATGGCATCAGCACAGTATTGCCAACCCCAGATGCTCAAAACTCAAACAGCCCCCCCAAACAATAGGGGATTCTTTTTGTTTCCCTCCTGGTTCCTGAGCTTACCGAATGCACTTTTCAAGCTTTTCTCCCCAATCATGAGGGTCAGAAATGTACTTTTTTAAAAAAGGAAAGCTGAGATTCTCCCATAATCACAGGATTCCAGGAGCTGGGGCTTTAAGAAAGACATCAAACATTGCAAGGCTCACAATAAAGTCATGAGAGTCAACAACACAGTCAGCAGCACCATCCAATGTAGCTGATTTGCCACCACCGCTCTCTGGAATCCTGAAGATTTCCCCTGCCTTTTAAACACACACTGTTATAGATTCCCTACCTTATGGCCATCATTGTCCTGGCTCACGACGAAGCCTGGATGGGATTCCCCTGCAGAGCCCAACAGTATTGCTCCCTCGCTGACCACGGTGGTCTCACCCCTCCCAGCCCAGAAAGACAGAGGCTGGAGTTTTGAGAAGCCCAAGCTCAGTGGTTCATTAGAGCACGTGCTGCTGAATAAGAAGAGGCTGCAGGCCTGGGATTGTGGCAACACCCCTATGCTAGGGGCTGATCATTAGGGGCCATGTCCAGCTTCTACTCAGCAGCACTTAACTCCCATTGTCTTCACTGTGAGCGAGAGCTGGCCATCGGGGTGGGGGGGGGGAGAAGGGGATGCTAGTGTAGTGTGGGGTCCCAGGGCTGAAGTGCCCATAGTGGCATAGAGACCAGTGGCTGTGGGGCCCTGCTGCACTGAGTCCACTTAGTGCCCTTTGTAGCTTATCCAGAGCTTGGTTCCTGCTGTCCTTCCTCTCACGCTTTAAACTACAAAGAGAGGTTTTCTCACTGCGGACTGGCCCCTTTCACGCTGGAAACCATTTCACGGGGCTGACTGTCCTGTAAGCAAATGTTCTGGCTATATTAAAATGCTTGGGATTGTCTTGCGAATTGACGCTCCCTGAGCCCTGCCAAGAATAATTCAGCAGCCTCCAAAAACATCTTTCCCCAAGGATTATTTGGTCTTTCTGCCAGGAGGGTCGATTAAAGCTGGTGGGTCCAGACAGCTCAGCCTGGCTTGTCTTAACCCCTTTCCCTGCTCTGTCCCACAGTGTCTTGCTTGCTTCCAAAGAAGCGTTTGAGATGGTTGCTGAGGTCCTTCAAGGGTGGGCTGTGTTGGGATCTCACAGTTAATCCCCATAGCATTCGATTCCCCCTTTCCATGCAGCATTCCTGGCAGAGCAGAGTCAGAAGGAACAGGCTTCAGTATTAGCCAGCAGCTAGCCGGGCATCTTGAAAACATCCTATGAACTTGTCAGCACTTGGTAATCTCCTTTCTCCCTTCTCCCCAGGAAGCCCATTCCAAAGGTGCTGACAAATTCAGAGTCTGTTACAGCTGAGCCTATGATTGACCAGAACATAGAAGCAACACGCAGGACATCATGTGTTACTTCATTTTTATGTTCCCCTCCCACTGCCCCAGACACCCCTCCACTGCAATGTACAATCCCAGTTGGCTGTTTAGAAGTCCAAACTCCGTGATAAAGACCAAGGCCTGGTCTACACTTAAAAATTGGATCCACCTAGCTTCACAGGCAGTTGTGCTAAGCATGAGGGAAGCGTGGCCTACATACAGCGCCTTCCCCATCCTATGGCCTGGGCATGCACACAGGATTCTTGGAAATTGCTGAGGTGATATTGCCAGGAGAAAAGACAAGTCTAGGATCCACCTTCCTTTTGTTGAGGGATGGGGCAAGTGGAGTGACCATGTTGGCGTGGTGCTGTGCGCTGAGCGATTCCTCCCTTCCCCCTCCCAAAATGCTAGCTACAAAGCAGTTAAGCCAATAATTCACAGATCTTTCCACCATTCCAACAAGACAGAAAGCAGATCGCAATCTCCTCATGTCACCAGCTGTGATAACCTCTCCCATGCACTTGAATGAAAAGCCTCCATGATAGCTGCATAACCTGCTAACGCCCTTCTTCTTGACCTGCTTCTTGAGTACATGTCTATTTTAAACAGTAATCCTTTGACAATAGATAGGGTAAATTCCAACCGGAGTGGTGGAAATGTAGCCCAAATGTTCTACAGAGGAATATTAACAAATTAGGGTATTTTTGTCTTTATTTTTTATTTAATTTTTTTTAAGTGGATTAGTGCTCGTGTGTGCGTGGCCAGATTAAGAGCTTTGAAGATGGAGGGTGAAATCCTGGCCCTGTCAAAGTCAAAAACTCCCTTTGACTACCACAGGGCTAGGAGTTCAGCTGGAAAATTCGGAATTGATATCGAGAGTGGGTAATGTGACCTTCCTCCATCCGGCCCTGACCATGCGACTCTTCCCATACTGGGAGAGACCTAGTGGTATTAGGATAGTTAAGTCTCCGTGGCCCACTGAGACGTTCTCTTCTAACAACAGTGGGGCTGTTAGGTACCAGCTTGTTTCTTGGTTTCTCTTGACCCAGTCGAAACCACCACATTCATTTAATGTATGTCGCCAACAAAGACGTCAATGGTAACATGGTTTGGTCATTGCCAGGCCCGCCAGTGTTCCCTAGAAGGCACAAGGAGGGACCTTGGGAGTGGTGTTCTTAAGTTGGGCCTGTTTTGGGGCCTGTAATGGTTGGAAACCTGACATGGGAGGGGGGAAGCCATAGGGGGAGATAATATGAGGCCTTGATGTGACTGGTGTAAATGGGACTCACACTGAGAGGAGATTCTAAGGGAGAGAAAGGCGGTGTGGGGCCCAGCGAGAGCGAGCGATCATTCCCAGACCCACCAGAGACCAAGGATCTGATCCTTCAGGGAGCTGAGCACCCTCATTCCCTATACATCAGCAACAAGTGATGCCATGTGCAGGTAGCGTTGGGGGAAAGAGACCTTTATGGAGCATGCACAGGGTCCAGTGTTGAATGATAAGAGACCTCTGCTGAGCTGGAACCCCATAGCCCTTGGTGTAACATCAGCTAGATCCCTCCTGCAATCTGACTCTCTTTTCCCAGTTCCACTCGTACTACAATTCCCTTTGAAGTCATTAGGAGTTGAGGGCGCCCAACACCTTGTACAAAGTGCTGAGCACCTTGCAGGACTGGGCCTTAATTCGTCGAGGGCAGGAGGGGGAAACCCAGCTCCCTTTGTCCTTTCAGCCAGCACTAACCCATGGTCAAGGAGGGATCCAGAACCGGAGCAGGAGGCAGCCAATGGGGAATCAAGAGAGGACTAAGAGTGAAATTCAAAAGCAATGCATTGCACTCCTCCGCTCTTGCGGTCTCCGTCTCGTCTCTCTGAGTGGAGCCTGTTCCACGACGCCACATTGCTTTTCAGCTGAGCCAATGAGCCAGCCGTTACTTTAATTTTCAACCGGCTTGGGCTTCTGGTGCTTTTTGCAATTGCTACATTACAGTACTTCAGGGAGCAGCCTGACTGTCTGCTTGACTGCCCTTCTAGTCTGGCAATAACAGCTGAGTAAACAGGAGCAGAAAGGGCCCAGGGAAGACAGGGAATTCTTCCCTTCCACTAATGCTAGATGTGGGGTGCTTTTAATTACATGTGTGATTAAGTGTGATATCCCATAGGGACATCCCTGCTGGGGGGAGATCACCATGCTAGTGCCAAAATCTAATGGTATGACCATGGGTGTAGGGGCCACGACCTTATCTTGGTTCTTATATGAGTCTCTTCTCCGCCCTCCCTGCTCTAGTACCTGAACACATCACAACCATTTGCAGGGTCCATCCTCATAACACCCCGGTGAGGTAGGGACATAGTGTCCACATTTTACAGAGGAGAAACAGAAGCTTAGGGCTGATTAGGTGACTTGGCCAAGGTCACACTGGAAGTCTGTGGCTGAGCAGGGAATTGAACCCACTTCTCTTGAGCTCTGGTCCTATCCACTAGGCCAGCTTTCCTACTCTGCTCTGCATTCAAAATGCCATTTCTGCCCTTAGGCAAATCACTTAATTGCTCTGTGCCTCAGTTTCCCATGTCTAGCAAATGGCTATCATGCTATTTTAACCTCCTCTGCCCAGACCATCCCAAGAGCTTCACAAATTCTGTACATGCAACTGCCTCTGGGGCAGAAGGTGACAGCGGCCTGAATTTTAGATCATGAGGGCAGACCCTTACAAAAACCTTTAAGGCCTCTGTTTGGTTCAAAAGACCCACCTACAGTTAACTGCCTGGTACTCCTCAGGAGGCAGAAGAGTTGGGATCTGAACCCTTGAGTCCAAGTTGTGCCAAACTAGAGCCAGATTTGCCTCTCTGTTATGTCAGTGTCACCCCTTTGAAATTAGTGGCATTGTACCAGTGTATCTTAGAAGAGAACTTGCCTCTTAAATAAGAATGGTTCAGATCCATGGTCTGTCTAGCCCACTATCCTGCCTCTGACAGTGACCTGTCCCAGATGCCAAGATACAGGGGCAATGCTCTATGTTAAAGGAAGTATTTAGGGCCAGATTCTGTCTCCTTTATATTAAGCAGTAGCTTACTTCTTGAGTAGTGTAGAGGACTAATTACGTTCTCAGAGGTACTACTCAGTGTGAGAATGTGGGAAGAATCAGGTCCTCTGTGGCAGGGAAAAAACATTGAAATTAAACAATATTTTCAAAGAAATAAGAACCATTTCTCCCTGCCGTCTTACCCAGCCTGCATCAGCCCCTTCAGAATGCTTAGTTTGGTTTCCAAATATGCCACAGACGATCTAAAATGGAAGAGCTGCAATTTCCAGGGACTTTTGCTGTTAGTGATAGGCAGGAGTTAACCACTGAAGCTTAAATTAATTGTGCTTTTTTTTATTGATGCATAATGTATGATGAGAAAAAGTGAAAAAATAATTAAAGTCTGAACAGTGCTGCATGGATTCATTCATTACTAAATCTGGGTCAGCAGCCGGAGAAGAAAAACAAGGGGCGGGGGGCGGCGGTCGGAACGGAAAAACAGGACTTCAGAAACGCTGGAGGCATTAAAGTAATTCACAAAAGCGCGTTTGGGGCAGCATGGGAAACCCAGAGTTGCAACCTTTCTTCCCAGGAGAAATATCACCCCCCTCCCCCACCCCGCTTTGGCTGAATGGCATGCAAGTTCTATCTGAGGATGTATTTCAGGCACTTCATTTTAGAGGGGGTTTCCCTCCGTGTGGCATTTGGAAGAGCACCATTGGCTTCATTTCTGAGGCGGTGGTGGGGGAGCAGCCCTTTGGGTGGCCGGAGCAGCAGAAGAGAGAATAGATGACCAAGGCGTGGTCTGCACTAAAAAGTTAGGTCAACCCAGCTGTGAAAAATCCACACCCCTGAGCGACGTTGTTAAGCCGACCTAATTCCTGGTGTAGACAGCGCTAGGTTGATGGAAGAGGTGGATGACTGACTCTGATGGAAGACGGTGTAGATAGTGTCTGCACTGAAGTGTGCTGCAGCAGGGTGTTTCAAGTCTAGACATGCCCCAAGAGAGGAATAAGGAGGGAGACACAAAGGGATGTGCTTTGAGCATACAACGCGTGGGTCAGATAGGAAATCAGCTGGTGATTTAAAAGGGTCCCTTCTTCAGAGGGCGCTGAATGCATGGGATGGAACTGGGGGAATCCCAAAATGTAGGGGTGAAACTGAGTCTGAATTGATGTAGATAGATTTTATCAGACAGACACAAGTGTTGGAGCAAAGGTCCACTTCAAAGCTTGTTAACCAAACAGCTGGTGATTGGGGAGACCAAAAGATAAGTCTGTATCATCTCAGTATCCACTTCAGAGCCCTGTCTGCCTCGTTCCATGCTTACTAGGGCTGAAATTTACCCCTCAACAGAGGGCTGGCACAAGTTCTATGCGTTCTGCAGAGGGGTGCATTTCACTTTAAGCTAGCCATGCCCACATGTGGGGTGATAGGATGATGAGCTTCCCCAGCTGTGTACTTCAGGCCTGATCCAAAACCCGTCTAAGGCAATGGGCAGACTCCTATTGGTTTCACTTGGCTTTCCACCGAGCACTTTACAAGCCTAAGAGAAAATTCCCCTGCAAAGTGCACTGCTTGCGTGCCAAGTGCTATTTTCAATAGCCTGTAAGTCAGTCAAAGCAGAGCAGATTTCCAACCCTAACCCTAACCTTTTCTCAGGTCAGATGTCAGCATCCTATTTCCAGCCCTATTGGAGGTGGAGCTGTTTAAAACCAAAAAGAGGCAAGATTTTTTTAAAAATAATCTTTTAATAATATTTGAATATTTTGGAAGGCTACGGCCGGTGGCGTTTGTAAAGTGACTGAGACCAGACACTGCCAACTCTAACTTGCTAACAGAGAGGGGCATGGGACTGTGTTTGAAGCACAGGGCTAGCAGGGTTCGATTGATGGCTCTGCCATAGGGCAAGTCACTTAACCCCCTGTGGGTCTATCTGCACTGCGTCTAGGAGCGCGCCTCCCCGCCCCGGTCCGCAGATTCGCGCCAGCCCGCTAAAACCAGCTGGGCAGACATTCCGGGATGGGGTGGGCTGGAGAGCCTGAGCTCCCGCCCGAGTCACAGCATCAAAGCACTGCCTACGTCACTCTTTGTAGCGGGCTAGCGCGAGCCCCACTACCTTGGGTCTGTGGGCCCAGGCTAGGAGGCTCGTTCCCAGATGCAGCGTAGACAGACCCCGTGGGCCTTCGTTCCCCAGCTATGAAGTAGCTCATTGGATTGTAAGTTTTTCGGGGCAAGGAGTGTCTCTTCCTGTGTTTTTTGCACAGAGCCAAGGGCTTGATGTCCGCCTCGAGGGGCTACAGTAATGCACACACACGTCTATCCCCAGACGGGACTCCTATCCTCACCCTCACTCAGACACATGTTTTTATCGCCCTCACAAGATATACTTCCTGCTCTCTCGCAGATCTACTTGTGCTGTGTAGAGACCATAAATACACCCAGGTTGGATTTAGATGCTAGCGGAGTTTTAGGGAGGATGATATAATCTTGCCCACACTCGAAATGACAGAAGAGGATGGTTTTAAGGATGGAAATAAATGGGTATTGATTGTACTTGGGCTGTGGTGTGTATGTGTCTGCATTTATGTCTAAATGAACTTTATGAGGCAGATCCTCAGCAGGGATAAGAGCTATGACAGTTCCCACCAGCTGAGGAACCCTCCCTACATTGATTGTGGATAATATGGGCTGGCTGGGGTTTGATGCAGACACCATCACAATGTAGAGCATACCTCTGTGGCATGGGTTCATGTGCATTTATGCCTGTACACAAAGTGTGTATGTTGTGCGTGTAAGAGCGATGCTGCTTTCTCTGCAGGTATCTGATTTCTGCCATAGCTTCCTTCAGTCCGACTGGCCTTTGCTTTATTCTTAGGCAAAATCAAGGGATCCTTTGGGTCAGGCCCGCTGGGAAGGAATGGTTACACCAGAAAGCCCAGCTGTTTGCCCACATCTGAATGGGGAGGGAGTATTGAATCAGAGGGAAGTAATAATGCTTCTAATTTTCCTGTGTGATTTAATAAAAATGTAAATTGACTTCGGGTGGATGACTCACTCTGGCGGATGGCGTTGATCAAGATTAATTGGCTGCTGCATATGCCCAGTTGGGCTTTGTTCCTTCCCCGAAAGAACAATCCAAACTCCACTGCAAAGGCAACGAAACAAAGCAAAATCTCAGACCGGTGTATCCCCTGGGGATGAGCTCTGAGATCGGTGGGTCTAGGAGGCAGTGACATTGACTGGGTTGGCGGGTAATGGCTTCATAACAAAGGAAGAACAACCCTCGGCCTTTATTTTTTAATATTATCAAATAAGGCCAAAGTGACGATCGTGCTGTGGACCCTGTCTCGACTAGGAAAATGGTCACTCACGCCTTTGCACCAACTGATTTTTAGCCACTAGTCCAGGCAGAGTTTGACACCATGTTAGCTGGTCATGGTCAGCCCTAGGCACCCAAGTCTAGATAGGAACTTAGTGTGACAAGTTACGTGTTCCATTGCAAATCCTGCACTGAACTGTGTGTGTGAGAGAGAAACCCAAAGCGGCTTCTCTGGGGAGAGAGGGAGGCTCGCCTCATCTTTTCATTTTATGTATCTGGTGCTGATTAAAGTTACCTGGTGTCAGAACCACTGGACTAACTGTACGGCTCTGTGCAGTGTTCGCTGTCCTTAACATGGGCAAGGCTGGCGTGCCAGGCCACATAACTCTGCTCAGTATCCAGCACGCTGTTGAGAAGAATCTGACCCCAGTTGCAGGTGCTGAGCCCTTCTGAACATTACAGCCAGACTGTCGCAGGGAATGCGGCCTCAACTGGACGTACGTTGGCAGACCTGCTTGTGGTATGGGCAGAGGCAAGACTGGATTAGCAAAGGAAGTGTTGCAGGTCAGGAGTCAGGTGCAGGGGTACAGGGCTGGAACTCCAGGGGGTGCTGCGGGTCCTGAATGAATTGCATTGGCAGAGTTGTAGGGGGAAGAAGTGGCCTAGCAGGGATGTTGCATTTCACAAGTGAGGTTCATCAGCAGAGGCGCATGGGTGCCTGGTGGACTAGCAAGGGGTGCTGCGACTTATGAACTAGGTGCCTTAACAGAGCTGGGAGGGGGGAAGCTTGCACAGTTGGTAAAAGGAAATATTTATTTACATAGTGCATAAATAACCCTTGGAACTCATCACCACAAGGTAATGTTGAGGCCAAGAGTTTAGCAGGAACAGAAAAGGGATTAGGGTCTTTACGGCAGGGACTGTCAGTTACTCCTACGTGTACATAAAAGTGCCTGTCTCTGAGCTCAGTTGGGGCCTCTGGGCGCTCATGGAACACAATCAACAACAGCAACATTAAATGACAATAGATAGGATAATCTGACTAATGTAATTTATTAAATTAGCATAATGCTTTTCATAATAGTTATACATTAGTATACAACTATTCCATTCGTATATATATGCATAAACCCTCATGCTTCAGAGCATAAGCCAACCTCTGACTGGTTGGAGTTAGGAAGAAATTTCCCTTATGGGTAGATTATTCCATATTTGTGAATTCTGCACCTTCCTCTGAAGCATCTGGCTCTGGCTACTGTCAGAGACAGAACAACAGTCTAAGTAGACTATTGATCTGATTTGCTACGGCGATTCCTATGTGCCTATTCATGAGGCTTGCCAGATTTATACCCACTCCATGCTTGTGCTACCCGTCCCTCACTTCCACTAGCACTGAGATCATTCAGGAAAACCTCTGATGGCGACATGACAAACCGAGGGGTGTGGTCACAGCAGGCAGAGTAGGGGCTCCAGTGACCACGCTGGGCATAGACAGGAGCAGCTCTGGACACAAATGACCGGTACATTTTACAAAGTTGGGTTTAGCTCTAGTCAAGGAGAGAGGAGGAATAAAAAGCCCCCAAGGTCTGGATGAGCTTGAATTTGGGCACTTCACACCTGAGCTGTGTGAGGGAATCCATGACAAACAGCTCCTTTGATTTCTCCGAAGTGAACAGCTGGCGTGACCAAGACCCAGTTCTGTCGAAAGTAATGAAGTGAGAGCCCTTCCCCTCAGTTATTTTTAATGCACTGAGCCTGCAACGGTTCTGCTCCAGCTCTTGGCAATAAGAGAGAGCTGCCCTTTGTTTGCAAAGCAGAGCGTGGAGCAGCCAAGCACCTCCGAGTTTCTGATTCCACCTCCGGTGCTGGGTGTGTGTGTGTGAGCTGTAGAACTGATCATCTGTGTGTAAATTATTCGTTAGGCTAGTAGGGCTGATGGGCTCCCTTGCATTTGTGCCTGGGCCCCTCCGCATCTAGTCATATTAGCATAAGCACAGATGCCTTGTACTAGTGCCTGAAAGAGTGACAGCATCTGCAGTTTGGTGTTGGGCCCCAAACGCTGGAGCTGTTGGAATACCGGTTCTAGTCTAGGCTGCCGGTCCAGGTGGCTTGCACTGTGCTTTCCCAGTGGCAGTGGTGTGTGGTGTGGCCGTCCCTGCAATTCTGTCTCCTCCATGGGCCGTGCCATCCCCAGGACTGTATGATCGTCAGAAGTCCTGTGTCTTGCTGAGAAAGGCAGGGCATAGCCAGGATCCTCAAGGTATTTACAAAAAGACAAGGAGGACTTGTGGCACCTTGGTGCCACAAGTCCTCCTTTTCTTTTTGCGGATACAGACTAACATGGCTGCTACTCTGAAACCTGTCAAGGTATTTAGGCACCTAATTCCCATTGGGAAGTTAAGCGAGACACTTCTTACCCATCCTCTGGGAGCCTGAATGTGCTCTCCAGTCACAACCAGGTCCTAATCCCAGCTTCAGCACTCTATGTGCGTGCAGCATCAGGTGCTTCCACAAGACCACCCGCCTTGTGACCCAGCTACGCTAATGTAAATACAGAGTAACTCCAGCGAAGTCAATGGGCCTGATTCTCTGCTCACTGATGCCTGCATGAATCACTAACCTCAGTGGAGCTACTCGAGTGCCATTGGTGAAAGAGCTCACTCGAAGAGGAAGCATGGCCTTGGGGTTAAGGCACTACCCTAGGGCACTGGGGAAATGGGTTCCGCTCCTGGCTCTGACACAGACTCAGGGTGTGACCTTGGCCACATTCCTTAGTCTGTCCGGCTAGAACTTTCAAAAGTGACTAATTATTTTGGGTGCCCAGTTGGAGGCGCCGTAAAAAGCCTCATTTTCAGAGGGTGGGTGCTCAGCACTTTCCAAACACAGACTGGTTTAAGAAAACTAAAGGTGAGCCCCACAAAATCCAGGCACCCCAAATTGCTAATCACTTTTAAAAATCCGTGCCTCTCTTCCCCATCTGTAAAATGGGGATAATCATACTGCTCTCTTTGACTGTGTAGTTAGATTGCAAACCCTTTGAGGCAGGGAATCTCTCTCCCTATACTTTCATACAGCACCAAACACAACAGCTTTCTAGGCACTGGAGCACCTGCAATAATACCGATGATGAATTTACTTGGGTGTAAATCCAGTTTAATTTAATTGGCGCGCATATCAATGTGGTTACTCCAGATTTGTGCACAGTAGGGCCCTAGTCCAGGATTGGGGCTCATGACCGCTACTACACTACCGATAATAAATCACTGACACAGAGTTTGCCGACAGGGGACAGAGCACTGCCCTATGCGATGCACAGGAATTGGGGGCTAAGAGCAAGACACCCGTCTATACTACTCCAGGTGGCTTTGCTGCTTCCTGAAACGGTGGCCTGCTTTCCTGGTGGGATGGACAAGGTAAAATGGGGTGGATTGGCATCTCACTCGTGGCTTGTTGTGGCAGCAGCTGCTGCTTTGGATCCATGGCTGGGACAAACAAATGGGGACAGATTGGCTATTAAGAGATCAAATCGCAGCGTGCTGTGCCATCCTCTGTGCCTGCTTATTGCTCGGGAATCATTCAAGTGCTCCGACTTCTTTCCTTTGCCATCATGTCTTCTGCAGTGCCATGCTCTGTATCTTCCAAGGAGGCAGCTGTAGAGGATGGATTACTTGGCACGTGGGGTGGGTTTCTCTACGTCCCCTCCCCAACCCCGTCTCTCTCCCACCCCAGCCCCTTCCGTCCTCCCATTAATTTTTGATCTCTCTTGCTCTCTTCTCCTCCCGAGAACGCGAGCTGCAGGGAAGCAGGAAACATAGACCCGCTGCCAGATGGCTAGAAATGTAGCATCTGTAATCCTTCATCAGAAGAAATTACAGCGGAATCGCTCTCTCTGATTAAATAGCCTGTCCAGATCCTCTGCCAGCCAGTTGGACAATTTCAACCTCTCGTGACAGGATGTAAAATGAAGGAGCAGGCTCATGTGAGGTATTAGCCTGTGGTGGCGTGGGGAACAGAGACATAAGCTCTGGGTCTGGGGGATGAGAAAAGGCAGAGAGAAATTGCAGGCAGTGGTGAGTTTTGCAGTGCAAGTTTCTGAAGGCTTCTCCCCTGGTCTTTCTTTTCATGGAATCGTAGAATATCAGGGTTGGAAGGGACCTCAGGAGGTCATCTCGTCCAACTCCCTGCTCAAAGCAGGACCAATCCCCAACTAAATCATCCTAGCCCGGGCTTTGTCAAGCCTGACCTTGAAAACCTCTAAGGAAGGAGATTCTTCCACCACCTCCCTAGGTAACCCATTCCAGTGCTTCACCACCCTCCCAGTGAAAAAGTTTTTCCTAATATCCAACCTAAACCACCCCCACTGCAACTTGAGACTGTTACTCCTTGTTCTGTCATCTGCTACCACTGAGAACAGACTAGATCCATCCTCTTTGGAACCCCCTTTCAGGTCGTTGAAAGCAGCTATCAAATCCCCCCTCATTCTTCTCTTCCGCAGACTAATAAGCCCAGTTCTCTCAACCTCTCCTCGTAAGTCATGTGCTCCAGCCCCCTCATCATTTTTATTCCGGGCTCTTCTTGCAAGAACGCCTCCTATTTGTTCATCCTCCAAAGCTAATTCTCAGCACTGGGGAAAACTAAACAAAACCAAACCAGCTTTCGGTTGATTGAGAATTAATTCCCTGTGGTTTATGTGCCAGTCAAGCTGTGACCATTCCAATGAAAGTCACTGCTGAATACGAAGCCATGGACACTCAGGGGACATCTACACTTTGGTCTGGGGGTGTAATTCCCAGCGCAAGGAGATCTACCTGCGCTAGCTCTGGTCTACCTAGCACACTAGAAATAGACTGTAGCCTTGCAGGCGTGAGCGCCAGGAGAGGCTCTAGCCGTCCCAAGTACGTAAGCGAGGCACATAGTCAGTCAGCTAGCGCCCCCTCACACCGCCATGGCTAATCGCTATTTTTAGCATGCTAGCTCGACAAGAGCTAGCACGGGTATGTCTCTCCGAGCTGAGAATTACACCTCCAGCTTGAAGGCCTTCAGGACACCTCCTGACCTCAGTTATGCTGGTGTAAATCCGCGTCGGCGTCTGTGGCATTACTGCAGCGTTACACCGCAGAATTAGGGATCTGGCCCTTAGTCTGGCTATTGTCCAAATCAGGGAGCTGTTCCAAAGACACAGAGAGAAGGGAGGCGAAGAGACGACTTTGTAAGAGGCTGCTCGGAAAACCGCATGGAGGCGGGTGGAAGAAACTGATGTGGCTGCCCTTTGCTCGCTGTGACTTGCCTTCCTTCCCCCCCTCCCCAACCAAATCTTCTGCCTTAAAAAACAAAACAAAACCCAAACCAAACCGCCCTGCCGTGTGATGACATTTTTGCTTCTGAAAATCCTGATCAGTTGTGAAACGGCAGAGTGTGACGAGGCAGCAGGGGGACAGCAGGGAGGGCCGGGCATGGATCTCAACAAACAAACACAGACAGGTGTAATGTCACCTTCCTCCTCCTCCCCCAGCTAAAGCCCAGGTCTTGGGAGTCTGCCCCTCCCAGATCACCTTGAACAGGTACCTCCAGCGCTGGCTGTTAACCATTAGCACTTCCCATTGCAGCCCCCGCTGTCGAAGCACTTCCTAAAGGAGGGATCCAGTGACATTTTACAGAAGGGAGGTAACCTGACAGGCCGCCAGGGTGTGTGACTTCCTGAAGGTTGCTTAGAAAGTCAGTGACTGAGCTAGGAATAGACCCCCCGCCCCGTCTCCTGACTTTGCCATCCACAGGACCCCATTGCTCCTTTGCTCTGGTGCTGCACTAGACTCACATGGTCAAATCCAGGGTCCGACTGAATTCAGTTGCCAAACTGCCGTTGGCTTCTCTGGTGCTGGGATGTGACCCAGGCACACGCGTGGGCGTGGCTATCCACTGCTCCCCCCCCCCCCCCCCCGTGCCTCTGTTTACATGCACGCCACTTTGGCCAAAGCAGCCATCAAATGTTAGCAAGTGAGAATTCTCCGCTCCTCGGCGCTGGCGTGTAACCATCACTTGGCACCCGCGTCACACAGGTGCAGTGGCGATGCCAGACGGAGGACAAAGGAGAATTAAGCACTGCAGCTCGCCCTGATTGCATGGGCTGCAGTTTTCATGCCATATTTGCTGCCCGGGTGCTGATGAGGTGACCTGATTTTTAAAATGGTAAACAGGAGGTGTCTGCTAATGACACCGTGATGGGAGGGTATGAATGCGTGTGCCGGCTAAAGGGGTCAGAGTGTGTGGACGTGTTAGATAGGGTGGGAGAGGGTTGGTAGTTGCAGGGCAGGGTGTATGCGTGTGAGCATGTGGGTGTCTTCTGCTGAGATTTGGCATCTGGACGTGGCCTGAGATGGAAGGCAGAAGGCGTGGGGCCAAATCCTAAACAATGCAACTTGCAGTGAAGTCAGAGGAGATCCATCCATCATCCCATGCTCAGCACTGTATGCGATTCGCAAGTGCTCAGCATCACTCAGCATTTAGCTCTTTGGTTCCTCGGCGGAGAAAGTTGTCATGCAGCATGTGTCTCTGCAAGTCTGGAGGATTTTGGTGCTTGGGGCGATGTTGTTAGGGTTTGGTTGCTAAAAGAAGAAATACAGTTTCCTTGGTGGAGAAGTGGGAGGACTTTTCTTAGTTGCTGTGGGAAGGTTCGACAGCTGTGGCCGTGATGGTGGTGCTCCTCATGGGGGATGAAAAAGCGACTGCCGGTTTCTGGTGTTATACACATGTAGATGCCCAAGCATGTTCTTGAAATGGTCCTAAGGAATTTCCAGTCAGCAGCCATGAAGCAGCACTCCCCACAACAATAACCTTGGAATGCATCTGCTGTTGTGGACACAGGCAGGAGAAGAGGAACTGTACACCTTGAGAAACATTATCCCTTTCCTTGCCGGTAAATATTTCATGAGTGGATTAAAAATTTAAGCCAAAATGAGCCCTGCCATCAGGAGAAACCAGCTCGGTTTCAAGTTCTGTTTAAGTATTTTTCTTTATAATGTAGCTGTGTCAATTAGAAAATGACATTGCTATTTAAAATGCTGTTCCGTAGCCCTCTTTAATTAAGGCAGCGATATAATACCAATCTGCTCTCATTAATGAATTTTTAACCATCAAAATGAGAGTTGAATGATGCACAGTTGGGTTTGCAAGGCGGATGCCGCCTCTTGTGCTTCCGATGGACAGATTTAAAGGGACAGTTTCAGATTCAGTGCTCCTCTCGTATAGATTAGAGTTAGGATAAAATCTACGTATTTAGGAAGAGTGAACAGTTTATATTGTTGAGAATCAAAACCACAGTGTTAGACTGTAGATTCTATCTATAGCATGTAGCACGTACCGTCCTTTGCAGAAGGGAACAAATGAAGATCCTTGCAAGATAGGTAAAGAAACAGTGTTATCACTGATCTACAGATGGGGACATTCAGGCATAAAATGGTATGTAACTTGCCTGAAAGCACCCTAGGTCCTGATACTACGCCCTAATGATGCTAATGGAAAGACTTCAATAGGCTTTGGAATGGTTCCCTGGTGAGCCAATCCCTACTGATCAGAACTCAGAAATTCCTGCATCCGGATCAAGTGCCCTACGCAGCTGTCAGATTCTTACCTCTCGTTAGGATTATTCTGAAGGCCAGGAGGCTCAGGCCTTCAGAATAAGGAGCTAGCTACTATCACATCACCCTGGTTATTCCTATAAGTCTTTGGCATCTACCCTGCCATCAGGAATTCTCCCTTTTGTGGGACAGTAATTTTTCATGGAACTGTGTGGTAAAGAGTCATAGGAATTAGTTATGGGAAAGACCCAAGTCTTTCCACTGGCCAGTGCAGGGGTGCTCCCCAATATTATATTTCCTAGTGGTTAGACCTTGGAAATCTGTCTCCTCCCTCCAGTCTGGCCATTGGGAATTCATTCTGGGACCTTGTCTGGAGTGAAATACAACATCCGATATGAAGAAAAGGGGCCACTTCCTGAAGTAGGGAACTCATGATAACAGATAATTGCGAGCCAACTGGAGTTCAGATTCCTGGAGAGATGGGAGGTGAAGAGGACTCGAAATGAGCTGATTGCTGTTCCTGTCTGCATTTGATCTCTGGCACACTGTGGTTCCCAAACTCTAGTCCATGGGTTGGACTAGTGCATCCCTGCTGGGTGGTCTGTGGACTGAATTATGCTGAGAACTGTGCTGTGGGGCACTGCGTGGTTGGGAGTGGAGTGGACTCATGGGAGTGTCTGTCTTTCTCTTTGGAGTGTCAGCAGAATGAAGAACTGCAATGCTAGAATAAAAACAGGTTTCAGAGTAGCAGCTGTGTTAGTCGGTATCCGCAAATGCTTGAATAAAGTCTTTGAGATATAGGTCTAGCCGAGGGGGCTGATCACCTGTGTTGCTGGACTCTTTTGCATTGAGGTCAGAGTGGGAGGTGCGTGTGGCTTATCTGATGCTTAGGATGCCGGCTAGCCCAGAAGGCGTTTGTTTCTTTTTTTAAGGATTTGTGCCTAATTTTTGCATCCTTGTCTGCTTCTGTTTCCAATAGCTTGTAAGTAGATCCACGCAGGGAGTGTGCTTTTCAGAGGAGAACTTGCATTCTGTAGTGAGGTTGCCATCTCTGCAGGGAACACACTGATGGCCAACAGCTTTTGGATGGCTGGGGGAGGCGTGTGTGGGGCGGGAGGAAGGGGAAGCCTAATGGATAGAAATTGAGCACATAAGCTGGATTGGTAGAGGCTGCTTTGGAGAGATGTAGCCACCTGCTGAGGGAGGGCTTCAGTACCAGTTTAGGGATCCTTGCAAGTGGCCTAAGCATATGCCCCTCTCTCAGACACTCATAAATAACCAAGTCCGGAGCCCTTTCCCTGGCTGTGCGCTAGTAAATGGGCATGGTTCCCATAAAGAACACAGCACTCGAAGAAGCCTGCAGCGTAGCTGCTCTTCCCCCTCCCCGGCCCTTCTTAGCAAATCAACAGGCAGAAGGGCTAATGCATCTAGAACCGTGAATAGACTGGAACCTGGCCGCAGCTGTTGCCAGACCACACAGGGGACTGGAGTGGGTGTGACCAATTCCACCGTAAAGGCCTGGTTCTCCACCTGCGCAAAGCACCCTCGACTCCTACTAAATCAATAGGAGCTGGGGCTGCCCCCGCACAAAAGGGCAGCAGACCCTGTAGGAAGAACTGTGGCTCCATGAATGTGCATTGATGGTGACTCTGATGCATTCTGCTCTGGAGGGCAGTTCCATCACTCAGCTGTTTGTCCACAAGGGGAGGGGGTGTGCGTTAAGTGATGTGCTGGTTTATGGGCGCTCTCTTTGGGAAGAGATTTCATTTCTGGTTTTAGTGTGCGTGAATTTAGCAAGGCTAAATGGTCATGAGAGGAGGACTCCATCCTGTGAGCCTCTCAGCCCTGCTCGGCTACTCTCCTTCCAGCAATTCCCCTCAGTCTTGGCCTGCAGCTCACCGTCCATGCAGCTCTGCGCATCTCCTGAGCAGGGACCGCCAATAAAGCCAGATTGTGTAGTGTTGTGAGCAATTAACAACTAAGGGACAAGGCAAAACCTCTAACCTCACTGCACTTGTGATCGGAGCCAGGGTTTGAATGCCAGGCCTTCCTAGCTGAGAGGCAAGTGAGTCAAGCCAGTGGACATATCTGTCCTCAGCTGGAGCCAACTTGCCTTCCCGTGAAACTACATGATGAGCGGAGTGGCCAGGTCAGAGGTTGCTGGGACAGCAGAATTCTGTTGGCCACACTTCCAGCGCTCCGTTTTGGTGCCTACATAGGAGCTGTGCTATTTGGGATATTCTGGCCTCCAATTTCCATGTGGTGCTTTTGACCTGTGGCTGTCAAAGCACTTGACAAACTACTCATCAATTCTCACGACCCTCTTGGCAAGCGCAGATATTGTTCTACCCTACGTACAAAACTGAGGCACAAAACTGTTAAGTGAGGCAGGAGCCGGGCTGGGATAGAACCCAGGAGTCCTGAGCAGCAGCCCTAATGTTAGCTTTTGAGTCTCTCCATCATAGTTTCTCTAGAGAGACAATGCGCTTTGGATTGCACCATTAAATGGACAGCGCTGGGCCAAGAAATGGCACAAAAACTTTAACAACGCCCTCTCCCCCCACAAACTTGACCATTAAGCTTTTTTGTTTTGATAGAACAGAGCAGCTAAAAGATGATCCCCTCATCATGACTTGTGCTAATTGTCTCCCATTGTTAGAACAGGAAGTGTTTTGTCTGGAGCTGTTATTATCTGCCGGGGCTTGAAGAGCATCTTCTCCTCTGGGCCGTCCTTCAAGAAAGCCACACAAAACCAGGAATGTCTTCGAATCATAACTTTGCACTCCTGGCTGATTTCTTAAGCATGGTCGTTTCCCTGAAGTGCTTTGATCTTAGCGGGCACCTCTCTGGGTCCTGTCTCCTTGCCCTGCCTGCGGGAAAAGCCACCCAGAGTATGTCTACACTGCAGCTGGCCGCGAGCCCCCCCACAGCCCAGGCAGACAGACGTGTGCTGGTGGGGCTCAAGTTTGCGTGCTAACAATAACCGTGTGGATGTCGCAGCCCCAGTCAGGAGGGCTTGAGAGCCAGGACTCCAGCTGTAGCTGCAACATCCACCCACCTATTTTTAGCATGCCAGCTCGGGCCCCACAAGCCTGCGTCTGTCTGCCCAAGCTGGGAGGCTCACTCCCAGCTACGGGGCAGACTAGTCCATCGTGCTGCCTTTTCAAACAGCCAGAGTGGGTCGCTAGAGAGCCACAGGCATAGCTGTCTCTGGCCCAGTGGTCAAATGGGTCAGAACCCCTGTGTGGCTGGGGAATGGGCTTTTCAGGTACGACCCCCAAAGTCAGTTCCTTCTCTTCCCCCACCTATGAGTTTGAGTGTCCAGCCTTTCCCTTGTGGTTTTTTAAGCAGGCCCGTGGGGATGGTAACAATTTGGGGGTGGCTCAGTGCCTTGTGTACACCCTGGGGGGTCTCAGATTTGCTGTCAGGGCTCAGAGCCCTGGTTCAATGGGCTGGGCACTGAATTAAAGCTTCTTGGGGCCTGTCGCTTGGAATAACAGCGGTTCTGCCAATGGGCATCAGTGTAAAATAAAGCCACCTTCATCCCAACTCTGCGTCCCAGTCCCAGCGGTTAGAAACCCTTCCAGATGAAGGATCCATGCTGCCTGCAAGCTAAAGTGAGGGGGCACGCTGGCAAAGCAATAGAATGGATAAAGATCAGATCCAGGGGTGGGCAGCTGCTCTGAGATCCCAGACTGCACAGTGGGGCATTTTACAATAAGGATGGAGGGCTCCGTAGCAGCAGAAGCAGGATGACTCGAGGGAGGCACCCACGCCCCACTGAACAGTATGGTAGCCCCAACAGATCACTTTCCAAGAGAGCCCTTAATTAAGGAAAACATGTGCAGCTAGGGCCTCACCTAAAATCTTGACCTAGTGCTCCCGCTGGTTCTGAGGTGGATTTCAGGGGCTGGCAGGGCAGAACTGCTAAGATCAGGGAGACATGCTCCCTCCCTGCCTACCGAGGTTTTTTTGGCTGGGTTTTGTAGCCAGGGGTGGGTGCTGTACCCTGGGAACGATCCTCCCGTGAACGTCTTGTGGGTGAAATGAGGAGGCATTAATGTCTGGGAAAACAGCAGCAACAACAACCATCATCAATACCATCATCATCAAAATCCTGGCACAGCTTTTAAAACTCCATCAGCGTGGATGGAAAAGGCTGCTGAAGGCAGGCTCACCGCGGCTGGAGAACGTGAACCACCTGAGTGCTTCGTTTAATTGGGAACAGAGCCAGAATTATGAAGCAACCACAGTACGTGCAACTTGCCGACAGGTGGGACAAGGAGGGGTGTGTGCGTATAGCACATTCCAAACACCTTGTGTTGCTCTTGCTAAGTTTCCTCCGTGAAGGGCAGGGAGGGGAGCTGGCTCCTTAACAAGCCTGGAAAAAGAAATTCTCCCCAGACCGTTGCAGAAGGCGGAGGACAGGGGAAGCAAGGGCTGCTTCCGATGTGTCACGCAGGGATCACTGGAGAGTTGCCTGAAAGATCATATCTGCTCCTGGGAGCAGGCAAAGCTCCCCTAGATAATTCTGGAGTACGGGCAGGGGATACTGAGATCACTAACCGGGATCCAGAAGAAACGTCCCCAAGGTATAATATCGTACAGCTGGGTGTGTTAATAGGGGATTATATAGAAAATGGGCCCTAAACAACCTCCCAAATCTGGATCCAAGCATCCTTGAAGTTTGAATCCAGATCTGAACGTTGTGGTTTGGGTCCTGGTCCGGTTGATACACTTCCCTGGGAAGCCTCTGGCATTGGCCACTGTTGGAGACAAGATACCAGGCTAGGTGGACCAATTGTTATGTTCTGTGATGAAAAACGAATAGGGTCCCTATGACCAACCCTGCAGCCCAGTGCTATAGAACTGTTACAGCTCCTGTGCAGATAGGTTTCTCTGTATCATGTAGAGATTAAAAGGCAGCTGAGATCAGGGCTCCGTTGCGCTAGGTGCTGTACAAACATATAGTAAGACACAGTCTCGGCCTCAGAGAGTTTACAATCTAAACTGACAAGGCAGACAAAAGAGAGCAAGGAACGAAAATCTGCCCCCCCTTTTACAGATTGGGAACTGAGACATATAGTGCCTGGCCCAAGGTCGCCCAGCAGCAGAGTCAGGAATAGAGCTCAGACCTTTTTCTTCTTCGCTCTGAACTCCTTTCTCCATTAAGATACCGGTGAAAGCAATGTGTAGCCCAACTCAGTTCGGTGAATATGGACTGCCGGGCTCTCCAGATCAGTGTCGAGAACAGGTGAAGCTGTAGCATGCACTAGCTGGGATGTGTTATGCAACTGTTTCCTCTATATCCGACCTACTAAGGGGTTTGGTCAGTTCTTCCTCGACTTTTGTTGATTTGAGGTCAGCCAAAAGTCACTCGAATCATGCGTCATTCAACCCTCCCCTCCATCTCCCCACAAGTTCCTGGCAAAATGACTTTGTTTCTGGACCCGGTCATTGAGATCAGTGGTTGCCTTCTTCCCAATCACTGGAAACCCCTACCGGGGATGGGGATGATGATCGAATACAGTGAATTCCAGGGCTGAGGTCAAAGTTTGGGTGCACAGCCTAAGTTTTGCATGGCACTACAGGCTGGTGGATTGACTCTGCAGGAGCAAAACCCAGGTGCACTCAGCAAGGGTTATTCCTCAAGGGATAATGTTGAGGAGCAGCCGTCAGAGCAAGTTGACATAAGCTCCGGAAAACTCAACCAGCCTACGGACCTGGGTGTGGAGTCTGACCTTCCTGAAGGTGTGCTTCTCGACATCTGTTCAGCAAAGGTATCGTCCTTCCCTTGAGTACCTGCGTGAGGAGAGGGGCAGAACTGAGCTAAGAGGAACCCTTTTTTTCCCTGGGTGGAGAGGTGATGGAACACCTCTGCCCCTCGAGAAATGCCCCCGTCCCTCATGTATCACCTTACCCTGTAAAAGCTTTGTTGCTCATTCCTCACTTTACACACAACATAAATCAGAGGAAAAATAACCCTGCAGTCCCTTGGGAGGATTTGAACAGGTGTCTAAGTTGGGGCTCTGCCGTGGCAACTGTACTTTACAAGGCGGAGCCTAGCTGTGTCGCAGGCAAACACATGTGAACAGATTTCCCAGAGGAGAGAAATGCTTTTTGTCATCGAGTTGGGATCAGACATCTGCTGTGGGGCCTCCTCTGTCGTACTGGGTACTTGGAAAGCGGCTCCCCCGGTCGATTATTGCTGCTGATCTGAAGCGAGAAGCTGCAGTGCTTTAAGCATGTTCGTTCTGTCTCACCCACTCAAGACGTTTCTGGGGATTGACATTGATTTGCCAGTTGGAAATGCGAAGCGCAGTCCGTGAGGGCCCACAGTGTGCTCTGTTGAGCAGAAGGAGCAGGCCACTACCGTGGCAAAATGTCATCCCCCATGGGAGTGTAGTAGAATATCCATATCTGGGGGTACTGGAGGGGCAAGGGTTAGTCACGGCTGGTCCCTCCTCTCCATGGACCAGATCCTCAGCTGGTGCAAATCACTGCTGCTTTAACAGCGCTATGCGGCCTTGCACCAGTGGAGGATCTGGCTCTGTTTCTCTGCCCTCTGAACTCGAAGGCTACCGTTTGAACAGAGGCTTCTGGTGGACATGCCCAGCATCAAAGTGAAAGTCCTGGGGCTCACAGCACCCTCCTTTCCTGGGAAATGAAAACACGTGCTTACAGAAAGCGCCACTTACTACCCCGGGTGCTCAGGGACCAACAAAGAAGCAGCTTTTCATTTCTGTTCGTCAGCTTGGGTGTTTGCCTTTTGTGTGTGATGAGGGGAACTAGGGAGAGCACCTTGGAGACTACCACATAGCCACAGACCTGAGGCAAGCTGGTCCCTCAGGTGTGATCTGTTGGGAACCACCTCTGTGGGGGAGAGAGGGCAGTAGTGAGTCTGCCTGATCGGTAGCGGGGCTCTGTGCTGATACTATGAAGAAGGGTGGAAGTTAGAGTAGGCGGTTTTGTCACCTGCCCATTTGTAGCACAACCCAAACCGTCAACTCACCGAACAGGCCATTGAACAGCTAATGCATCTCTTGGATCAGCATTGTGTCCTGGTTCGTAGGGGTTGCTGTGAATCCCAAAGGTTTGTGATGGTGACACTGTTGTGTTGGGGCCATGCGACAGGCAGATCCAAGCAGCAAAGTTTGGGTCTGGATACAAACTGCCCCAAGATTTGTGGGTGGGAGGTTTCAGATAAGGCTCCTTGTACAGGCAGGAGCCTGTGACCAGATCTGGCCCATCTGTACCCGGTAGTGTATGGGGATGAAAATCCAACAGGACCTTCGTTACTGCCTCGTGGTAGCAGGGTGATCATGTTAAGATTTCTCAGTAGCTGTTAGTGGTGAGTGGGAAGTCAGCAGAGAAATCTGTCTCTTCTCTCTCTCCCCTTCTCCAGCAGGAGTCCAGTTTTCTTATCTGCAACGCCCCTTTCCTCCCCCTCGCACTTATTTACTATCACTGGCATTCTTGTCTTGAAATAACACGGAACAGCGAGATCTGCAAAGAGCCTTGACTGTCTGGAACTAACTGCAGCTCTCAGGACAGAGATGGAGCGGGGGCCTCGCCCGTCATGCCCCACAAGCAGCCCTCTTCTAAAGGTCTTTGGTCCCTCTCTCTCTCTTTGTCATGTCACTCACATATTCCTCATTGACTGAGCCCTGCTCTCAGCTCGCAAGGCTGGAAAATTACGCTGGGACTGGGCAGACCCAGGCCTGGGACTTGCTGGTGTCAGTCCTACACCAGAGCCGGAAAGGAGCACGGGGCTGAGGGAGCACTGCAGTGCTGGTGAGGTTTTCTGGGGGCTGCCCTACTTGTAAAGTGGAAGAGTGGGAGAGTTCCTCCTGAAGTATGTCGGCTGGTTTGCAGAACAGCACCTCCTGCTGGACAAGGAAAGGAACAGGAGTGCCTTCCACAGTAGCACTCGTCCCTGTTGGAGACCTTGCAATGCTCGGTCTTTTTGGAACAACGTTGCTCTGAAACTGTCTGGCCTGAATCGGTATGTGACCATTTGGCTGCCATCCAAAGAGGGTGAAAGCGAGCCAAGGCCCGAGTCTGGGCAGTTTCGGGCTCGACACTGAATTCTGAAGAGAGGGGTCATGCCCTGCCCTGGGCCTGCGATGGGAGTCATGTTTTCCGACCAGGGTGGTTGAGAGAAGAGTGTACCATGCCCAGCTGACTGCTTCTGCTGGGCTCTGCTCTGCACTTGTAGCCGGCTTGGCTCTGAGTTAGTTTATAATAGCGCACCAGCAGTTTGCATTTCTGTGGCGTGTTGGACTCCAGAGTGTTGGGATTAGATGCAGCACCACCAGGATACAGCCACCTCTGGGCTGGAGGGTGGCAGCCAGCAAGTGCCCGGCAGCGGTGTGTGTGTGTGTTTGTGTGTGGGGTGGGTAGTTTGGACCAGGGACATCCAGGCTTTGGAATTATTAATGCAGACAGAAACGGAAAGACCCCTGCTCAGTAAACTACAGGGAGGTCAGTCCCTAGACAGAAATATTTGACACTCCTCCCCCACAAAAGCAGGCCATTCAAAGCAGTTCCAGGGCTAGAGACTCCATCCTGCCGGCCATTCTGCAGCAGTGAGTCCTTGCTGTTGTTTGTGAAGATGTTAACTGCAGTTATGGAGTTGATGGAGGGCATTGAGAGGAAGTGGTGGGGAGTGCAGGGGGCTCAGGAGCATTGTCCCACTTGGGAAGACCTGCTGCACTTTTTGCTGTGTTCTGGATGAGTTTGAAGGGCTTTGATGCGCCCACAAGAGAGGAGGGACTGGGATGGCTGGCGGGAGCCAGACTGAGTGAGAACAGGTGCAGTGAGAGCCCTGATGTGATACACCCCTGCTTCTGCTGTCGTCAGCTTCCCCCACTCCCCAGCTGTGGCTGTGCACCTCAGTCCTTAATTGTGTGGCTTCAGACAATTGGCTTTGGGAGCGTTTGCACCCTCTAAGGCTCGGCAGACAGCATTGCACGCTGCGTGGGCTGTCTGGGTTCTGTACTGGTCCGAGGCCAGGTAGATCGCAGAGGGGATGCTCCCACATTCTGGCATGAGACTCTTTGTTGCCTTCTCCTCAGACAACTTGCTTGTGTTACAGTCTGGGAGAAATCCATCACCCCACCTTGTGCGGTGCTCCAAACACCGTGTGCTGAGTGCGTGGTGGGAGAGAGGGGAAATCTACTAGGGGAATGGGCCCAGAATGCTGGGCTAGGTATACCCCCTCGGACCAACCCCACCGCTTCACGTTAGTGGCTTGGAGCTGGGGGGATCTCCACACCTGCCTCCCCCGGCGAGAGCCAGCCAGCCAGCACACACGGATCCCGTGCACAACTGGTCACGAGAGCTCTGCAGTAAGTTGTGCCCAGGGACCTGAGAAAATCGGGACATCTCCCAGTCATTGACCGAACGTGGCTGCCCCCAAAAGGGGGACCATGGCCAGGAACTCCCTAAGCCCCGCTGCTCCTTGCAGCTTGGTGTTGCAGTCATACAGCGCCGGTGGGACTCGTCTCTCAGGTCCCCTCCCCCACACATGCATTCGCCCAGCAAATGAATTTGATTAATGTACTAATTAGGACGGCTCTCCCGTTTCCTCAGGGAGGGGCGTTCTGCTTGTGTGTGAGAAAGAGAGAGAGGGCGACCTTGAATCCCCTGTGCCAACCGGCGAGCTGTCCCAAGAAACGTACGTGCGCCGAATCCAACCAGTGTGCTCAGGTCGAGAGGCAGGGCACACTAGCATGTAGACTCGCCAGAGCTCAGGCAAGCCAGAGTTAGAGGCGCCAGGCGCTTGAGTGGGGTGTGAAGGCACAAGGCCCTCTCCAGGCCTTTGAAGGCATCTCTTCCTGGTTTCAGAGTAGCAGCCATGTTAGTCTGTATCCCATGAAGTGAGCTGTAGCTCACGAAAGCTTATGCGCACATAAATTGGTTAGTCTTTAAGGTGCCACAAGTCCTCCTTTTCTCTTCCTGGTGCCTCTCCCTGTGTAGAAAACTGATCTCGTTGAGAAAGGCAGTTCTCTGCTGCAAGCAGCCTGGGCATTTCAGCCCATGGGAGCAGGTCAGCTGGTTCAGTTTGTGTCCTGTGGGGAGGTAGGTAGGTAGGTGGGTGGGTGGGTTGGGGGAGCAGCTTCTTTTTGAAGCAGGAGGAGAAACATGGCCATGGTTTAGCAGGAAGGGCTCCTGCTCTAACCTGCCTGATGGCATCCAAAGGAGGCTGGTTAAAAGCTGAACTGCTGTGGACACTTAAGGGCTGACACATGTAACTCGCCAGATCAGAGGTTGTGAGGCCTTAGAGATGGGCCGGGGATTCACAAAACCAGGGGGTGTTCAGGCAGGAGATCCCTGAAGTTGGGGAGAAGGCTCCGGTAAAAGGTGCCAGTTTTGGCCTGTCTCTGATGTGAATAAGTGAGGGAATGTTAGTTCGAGGGTAGGATGTTAGACTGAAAGCTCCTGTGGGCAGGGACTGTCTTTTTGTTCTGTGTCTGGACAGGCCCGAGCACAGTGAGGTCCTGAGCGCTACAATAATACAGATAAATCATCATTGTCATAATTAATGACCCAGGTGGATTTTCACCCGCAACTGGGTATAGACCTCATTGGAAGCTGAGAAAAGTTCCTATTTGCTTTCTCGTAACATTTTTTCCCAATCTCCCCATATTGGCAGCTGGGATTGGGAGTAGAAGTGTCACCGAGAGCTGCTTCTGTTCTGCTTTACGGCAACTTTGTGCCACTCAAAAATCTGCACCTGCCTGGCTTGCTCTGAGTCACTGCAGCTTTGCATGGCAGCTCCTGGGTCTGGGGCCTGGCCCATGCCCCTCTCCCTGAGCTGCCCCTGGCATGCTGCTGCCACACTGGGGGCTGCTCCACCCGCCCTGTGCCCTTGGGGGAGGACCCGTTGGCAGAGACGGTATTTCCCAGGGGTGCCGTTCTGCCCCCTTTACACTGAGCCACGGTGTGGGAGGGAATCAGTCCTACAGCCACCTCCCTGCATGGTCTCCTGGTTGGAAAATATCCAGCAAAATGAAATCTGCAAAAACATTTCCCCACTCCGACGAGCTCTCCCCTGCACTATGGACCCCGAAGGGGCTTCCCTTTCTTGCCCCTCTGTTGAAAGTTTTGGCCCCCAACATTGCTGGAGAGGGAGGAGGGAGGGGAACAGCGTCAGGGGCTGCCACCACTGGGGAGCTGGGAGGAGGAGAAGCAGGGTTGGTGTCGGAGCTAAAATTGCCCTCAATGATGCTATTTGTCTGCCTGGCGCTCGCCGTGTCAGAGCAGCGTGTTCCTGTGTTGTCACGAAACACAAGATGGAATAATTAAATTGCCCTTTTCCTTGCCAAATATTACTCGCGCTGCATGTTGACTCTTTATCCGGGCTGGCGATAGCCCCATTGCCAATTACACACGCGTCGCCGCAGATTTCAGGTGCGATGCGTGCTGGGGAGCAGCCGGCGCTGACAATTGCCAGAATGAGTTTTTTGCTTCCCCAGAAGTAGCGTGGAGTGTGTGTGTGTGTGTGTGTGTGTGCAAGACGAGCGCTAAAGCGGGCATCTGCTTCAGAGGAGTGTAAGGAACAACAGTGAATAATCAAAGAGGTTATTCTTTTCCTCTAAGCCTCTCAAGAGCATAGCCGCTCCCCCCTGCCCAAGGGCTCCCGTGCCAGGATAACTGAGATATTCCTGCCCAGGTGTGGGTGTGTCAGGTACATCCTCCTGGTGGGGCAGAGACCCCTGGACTCTGTGTAGGGGGAATCTCTGAGACTGTGTGAGGCTCTCGTGACACAAGCTCCCTCGGACCCATCGTGAGTACTCTTGGGATTAGGAACTGCTCCAAAGAAGAGGGCTGCTCCAAGGGGCACTCTTCTGCATGTGCAGACCATGGCATTTTGTTCTAACAGAGTCTGTTCTCTCTCCTCCTATTTCTTCTTCTCATGACTGAAGGAACTTGTGTGCTAGAAAAACATTGGAGGACTCGTGTACCGCTTCTAGGGGGGGCTGAGCACTGGGGGGCTGGGGAGGAAGAAGATGCTGTGAGTTTTTCCCAGGTCTGAACTGGGGAGCGGAGCACAGGACAAGATGGGGAGGTAGGGAGACTCCCACAATGCCACAGGGCAGGGCTGATCCGGGGAAGTGAGCGAGACAGAGAAGAGCGGAGGACACCACAGAGAGGATGCGCGTTTCGGTCGGCAATAGAACAAGACTGCCCAGCGTGGCAGACTAGCGTGCTGGAGTTCTGCTGTCCACTTCCAGGCGCAAATCCTCACGGCAAAGGAGGAACTGCCGAAATATCCTGTCGCGGTCGCAGCCCGGCTCAACCTGAGCAAAAGCCAGATTCATGCCACGTTTGCTGTCAGTGCACCACAGCATCACTCGCTCTGCTTGCAGCAGGACAGCTGGTTGAGTGCGATGGCGGCTTTGCGGAAGAACGGGGGCTCACCAGCTGGGGGTCCCGCCAAGGGTGCTGGAGCGCGAAAGGGAGACTGTTTTGGAAAGCTAAACTCAGCTCTAGTTTTCAGCTGGAAACTGGAGCAGCGCATTAAGGGGTGATTCCTGGAGGCAGCGTCTCCTAATGGCCAGAGCTGAGGATGGGAGCCAGGACTCCTGGGTTCTGTGCCAACTTCTGCTGACTTCCTCAATAGCTTTAGTCAAGCCACATAACTTCTCTGCCCTTCGGTTTGCCTGTCTGTAGGCTGGGTGTGATGCCCCTTCTCTCAGGGTGTTGGGGAGGGTTGATTAGTTAACCATTTGTAACGGGCTCAGAGACTCTCACTCGAAGGAAGCTGTATGAGGGTAAAGTGTTATTAATAATATCAGTCACTCTTGATCAACAGCTTACTTTTTATTCCCTTTCTTCCTTCCTCTCCCTCCTGTGCAGTGCCAAGCCTGCAGATCCATCAAGCATCCTTGCCGTGCCTTCAGCTATAACCCTGCTAGTTGACTTCCAAGAAATGGCTCTTCCCAGCCTGTCTCACAGCTCTCCCCCCTGCAATCCTGCCCTGAAATATTAACACCACAAATCACAAGTGACATTAGCCCTGCTGGAGCCCCACTGGCTTGTCCAAGCGGGGGGTGGGGAAATGGAAATCAGTGTTGCTTTATATTCATACCCGAAGGCAGTATTTCACCCATCGGTCTCAAAGCATGTTACATAGCAAGGATCATTATCCCCCATCTAAAGAAAGGGAAACTGAGGTACAGAGTATTTAAGGCTGGGGCATTTAAAGGAGACAGGCACTCAAATTCGGTGGGATTTAGGCACCTCATTTCTTTAGGCTTCTTTGAAAACTTCAGCCTAAGCATCTTTCTTATTAGCTGAGTGACAAACTGGCATTAGCACCCAGATCTGCAGACTCATGGTCAGGTGCACCTTCCTCATGACTTTCCATGGCTAAGGAGCTATCCCTTATCCTGAGTCTCATACCGTGTCACTCATCCGTGTTTTCTTAGACTTGCCCCTCCCCCACTGCTCCCATCTCACCCCTCGCTCCTCTGCCTTCTGTCCACAAAGGAATACTAATAAGAAACACGTAGACCACATGCACGTCTCTGCTCTTGAACCAAAAACACATCGCCTGGCAGAAGCAACACTAGAAAATGAGTAATGTCTTGCTTGTGGCATGACCACATGGGTTTACACTGCCTTGATAGATATACTGTATGGATTCTATATTATATACAGACACACAGCTAGCATCAGGGTGGACTCCAAAGAACGGCTGTGCTCTCCTGGTCATCCTCCCCACTCTCTAAATATAGCAGCCCTAATGGACGCAGCTCAGGAAACGAGGCAATTAATTTGAATTACTCCTCTTGCGTCTGGGAGATGATGGGTTCGCTCACTTGAGCATGAACTCTGAGCAGCAGATAGTGTAAAAGAGATTATGGCTTCTTCTTGCCTTTTTTCTGAAGCTAATTGGTCGGGAGCTTGGAAGACTATTTGGGCTTTAGCATCAGACCCGCTGCTTAAAGAAAGGAGAGAGAGGAAAAAAAGGCCCGTGAAATAGACCCCAGGATAGTGCTGGCCTTGGTCGACGCTGTGTGGTGGCTCTGGAAAGGGGATTCGGTGGATGATGTGGCCGGTCAGGATTTAGGCCTGTTTGTTTTGTGTGTTCTAATGCCAGTCACGGGTGCCCTGTGTTTATCCACACAACGGGCACTGCGTGCGTTGTGCTAGTTTCCCTGCTGTCATCATGGTGAGAGGGGAGCGCGTTCTCTGAGCTCGTTTCAATTCTCGGCCTCTCTGCGGACACTGCAAAGTGGACTTGCCTGAGAAGCAGGGTGGTTCTGTGGACTGACTGGAACCTGGGTTTGATCCCTGGCTTAGCCACAGAGTTCCTGTGTGACCTGGGATCTCTCGGTGCCTCAGTTCCCCGCCCGTAAAATGGAGATTACGACGAAGGAACATGCCCCAGGTCACACAGGGAGTAGGTGGTAGAGCCAGGAAATGAAATCTGATTTCCCGAGTCCCAGTCCGGTGCCTTCACAAGTTTTCTTCCCACGCAGTCAAGTCGCTGATGTTCAGAGTGGTGGGGACCACAGTGGTTTCAATTGGCTCGGTTGATACAACCCGTTTCCCTTGTCTGGAGGCTTCACATCCCAGTTTCAAAGGGAGTCTCAGTCTAAATGGCTGAGCCTGGTTTTGCCTCAGACCCACAAATGGGGCCCAGGTTTCCAAGGAACCAGAGCCAATTGTTTGTGACTATTTCAATAACCCAGGAGCTGTCTTTCAAGTAAAGCCAGTCAAGTGGCTGTGTGCTTTAGTTACAGAATCATTAGAGGCTCTGGGGGTGACGGGGCACAGCAGGGGCACTCCCTGTGAGTGGATGCATGCCCCCCATGCCACAGAGGTCAGGTCAAAACCAGAGACTATCCATGGCTCAAAGGTTTGGGCATCCAGGGCATTAGGGGAACCGCCCCCACTGTCCGTTAATGGTTTTGTCAAGGTTGTCAGCCCCGAGCTGGCTTTGTCCCGACACCCATTGTTTCCCTGGAGGAAGAAGGAAGGTAAGAGCGAAAGAGAATGTTTGACAAATGAGTTCGGCGCTCGAGGACGGTTGAGATTGCAGCGCACTAAGTGGTTCTAACGGGCACCAATTTCTCAGAGACATTAGACGCTGTAAATGACTGTCTCACATCATTCGTTTGTAATGAGCTTTTCCATACTGTAATTTGGGTCCCCTAATTGTGTGTACAAGTGCCTAGCGATTCTGATTAAAATCAGAGGGAACTCTGTCGACATCCTCTGAATAGGCAGGAGAGACGTCATCCCCAGAGCGCCTGGATAGATGGAAGTAGGTCTGAATCCTGGCCCAGCAGAGCCAGTTTACTTGCTTGTAGGGTTCTGTGGCTGTACCGTTTGCTCTATGCCAAGCGGTGCCATTCATTAGTGGAGCTGTGGCACAGACAGGCTTATGACAAGGCCACAGTTTGCGAAGTTGACACCCAGATTTTTTTCTAAATTACTTTAGCGACTGAATGTGCAACGTTTATTCATGTGAGTAATTGTGCTGACTTACTCCAGGCTACCTATGCAATGATCCAGTGAGTCAGGTGCTGGAGACCTGGGTTCAAGCCTCTACTCTGCCACAGACTCCGTGGGTGACCTTGGGCTAGTCACTTAATCTCTCTGTGCCTCAGTTCTCTCACCTGTAAAATGGGGATAATAGCACAGCTCCGCCTCACAGGGGAGTGTAACGACAAATACATTGAAGAGTGTGAGGTGATCAGATACTGTAGTAATGGGGACCAGATAAGTACCATAGATAGGAAGACTGGGAAGGGCTTATCCCCTTTGGGATTTATCATCCCTTTGTTGGCCAGAGGGATGAGCATTGAGTGACTCCTGCACCACCAGCAACTGAATACTGCTCCTAGAGCCAGAGATTGGGATGGGCACTGGGACCATTAGATGAATAGGCTGGTGGTAGAGATGGTTCTTTAACTTCTTGGGGAGGTGGTGTCCCCTCACTGAGCACTCTAGGTATCCTTTACTGTGGGTGCTAGGCTGCCTTCTGAATTCTCTTCCCATGCTGCTTCTGCAGTGATTCAACGCCCCTAACCCACTGCACATCAGGCAGATGGGAGCAGCAAGGTGAAGGGAGGCACGGGTCCTGGGGATTCTGGTAGAATTGTCGGGAACTGCCCTGACAAGCCAGGATGTCTGGTCATTTTACTGAAACCTCTGTGGATTTCCGAGAGATGGTCCCCCAGCACAGTCTAAACAAACAACCTCCACCCAGTCAACCTTGGCAGGAGACTTCTCCAGTGGTACCAGATCCCACATACTCCCTCTCCCCCACCAATATTGATCCCAATCAAATGTCAGGCCACAGACTCTGCCATTAGAGAGGGCGGGCATCCAGGCATGAATGAGAGAGGGAGTAGAGACTGGAGATCCAGGAGCCGATCTCCGCTTTAACTATGGAGATAACGAAGGGAGGGATAACTATGGGAACCGAGGATGCAGGGAGCGACATTGAAGGTAAACGCAGATGTGGTTTTCAGATGATGTGCTTAAAAGGTTTGTTTCTGCATGGAAGAAGCTGTGCTCAAACCTGCTGCCAGGCTTCTCTTCAGGAAGGGGTATCCTGGTGTGGCTAGTGCTCTGGGAACGAATGTGTTTCTCCATGCTCCCTGTGGGGGCTCAGGAGCGTGGCTGGGTCTACTGAAGGAGATGACCTTGACTCTCTGCTGACCTTCATGCCCATTAGTATCAGCTTTGCTGCACTTAAACATCCGTTCTGCTTTCAGGATGAAGCAGGGAAGCCTGTAGTCTAAGCCACTCAGGCCTGCAAGCCTCAGTTGGCATTTCTCTCTCTCTCTCTGTGAGATGGAAAAGCCTCAGGACCAGCTTGTCTTCTCACGCTGGTCTGGGTCTGGGGTGGGAAGGAAGATGAGCTTATTTATTAGAATGCAGCAGGCATGTGGGGTGGGGGGAGAGGAAGGAGCGGATGTTTGGAGAATGTGAAAGGTCCGACAGGAAGAGGGAGGGAGGTTCACTTGGCCATATAATTCACGGACTTTGGCTTGCTGACAGAGGTTAAAAGGGGAGTGTTATGATCTGTTGGGAAATTGTTAGTGTGGGCCTCTGCCACCTGATTTGCCTTTTACCCTCTTCTTCCTTCGGTGCCCCATCCACTCTCATTATCCTTTTACAAGTGAACACAAGAGCAAAACTTGAAATGAGATTTTATAAAGGAACCACCATGGAACTGGAATCTCCGGGGCCTTGTGTGTCCCACGGAGCAGTAGTATGGTGACCTACCTGCATCTCAAAGAAACACAGGACCCTGCTTATGTCTGAGGGAGAGCAGCACCCAGTGACGTCTTAGCTGTGGCCCATAACTCTACATTTGTATAACAGTGAGTGCCCGTCTCCATCATTGCTATTGAAATATGGGACTGAGGGCATTCTGTGTTGACTTGACACAGGATGCAGGATGTTAAGATCAAGTAAGCGATGTGCTTGGAAATAAAGGCCGGTCTCAGCCCACAAGATAATAAGTGTTGAAATGTTAAGTAGGATCTTCCCCGTCTCTCTGTCTGCTTTCGGCAAGGCTGGATGAATCTGATGCTGGTGTTTGTGGAAATAATAGGGAGTTCTCTGCCCTGGACAGCACTCAGAACAGCCCAGCCCCAGACACTTGACTGGCTTCAGTTGAGTTGTCTGGGCCTTACTTAAGGGCATAAGTTCTTCATGGACTTTTCAAAGGTGCTTAAGGGAATTAGGCGCTCAACTACCGTTGCATTCCAATGGGTGCCAAACTCCCTTTGGTTTCATTGAAAACATCCTACTTTAACTGGGGAGTTAGTAAGAAATTCAAACCTACGAGCAGGTAGCTGTAACCTTCCCTGCCATACCTGTGTGTGATGGGTGCTTCACTTTCCCCTGCATTGTTTGGCACAGGCCACTGTGGGAAACAGGATGCTGGGTGAGATGTACCTTTGGTGTGATGGGGCATGACATGTCCTGTGTAATCGAGGGATAATTGGGCCTTTATATTATCAGGGATAAAATATGTGTGATGGGGGGAGCTGTCCCCCCGACTCGTGGCACGTTAAAGGTATTCCCTTCCTCTCTGTGCTGAGAGCGAAGTGCCCCATTTAGCTACAGCACTGGCGGCAGCCGTGCCAGATTCCTCCACCTGCCAGCCGGAGCCCTGCCCAGGGAGGAGGAGTGAAGGAGGAATTTGTTCTCCGTGGCTTAATCAGTCTTTGGTCTCTCTTGCCAACATAGGGAGGAGGGCCTCAGGATTGCAGGTTTTGTGATGTGGAGAACTGCTCTCAGGAAGAGGGCTGAGACCCACCAAACTCATTGTACAGATGCCACCAGATGGTCCTCGGATGATAACTTTCAATCACTCACTGGGCCAGAGCCAAACTCATTCCTTAGAGGTAAAGGGCCCCGTAGCCTATTGCCAGTCTCCCAAGCCACCTAGTCTCCAGGCATGTTAAACACTAATTAGGGAGGTGGAACAGAGCTAGTTAGACTGCATGACCTCCTTGCATCCCACAGGGTTGTGTGCTTTCACTTCAGGAATCCAGTTCGACTGGACCTAGTTGCTGCCTCAGCCCTTTGCTGTGGGCATGTGGAAACCGTTCTGAGCGTTAGGGTGTAGCAATCCTCTAACAGAGGGAGGGAGGGTGGCAAGCATTCAAGAGACATCTAATCCTGCAATAGAATGATTCTCCTCTGCTGTATTAACATCCCTACCTTCCCCTGACCTACCATTCAGCATCATGGGACACTCTTATTTGCTCTCTGAAATCTAGGGAGAATGCCTGTCCAAGGGGTGGGTTTTCCCCATGGTGGAATGTTCCCCTGTCTCTGGGATGTTCCTTCTACCTGTCCAGCTTGCAATGAAACGACAAGATTTTTGCATTATAAATGGCAATGCTCTGCCCCTCCCATCTGAAGACCTCAGAGCACTTTGTAAACAGGAATGAACTCAGCTTCCCAACTCAAGGGGTGCTCATTTGACAGATGGGGAAACTGAGGCATAGAGCGGGGAAGTGACTTGCCCCAGGTCACGCAGCGCATGAAAGGCAGCACCAGGACTAGACCCTTTGTCTCGGGACAGCTCGTCCTTTGCTTTCACCACTATGATCGGGATCTTGCTCTGTAAAAACAAACAACCAAACCAACAAAAAACACAAAGGGAATCCTACTCTGGAGGAAATCGTTACAACACGGCAAGCGGGGACTCTCCATTCCACGCTGTTCGTGAATTGACACATTCGGTGCCGTTTGAGGGACCACAGGACACTACTCATCTTTTTAGTAAAGAAGCTAAATGCTATGCGCCACCTAAGTAACTGATGCCTGAACTTCATATCAGTACATCAGATGGATTATAAATGGGATTAGTCATTAGCCTTTCTAGGGAACAATGATACAGTAGAACCTCAGAGTTACGAACATCCTGAGAATGGAGGTTGTTTGTAACTCTGTAACGCTAAACAAAACATGACGGTGGTTCTTTCAAAAGTTTACAACTGAACATTGACTTAATATGGCTTTGAAACTTTACTATGCAGAAGAAAAATGCTGCTTTCCCTTTCTTTTTTTGAGTAGTTTATGTTTCATGCAGCACTGTACAGTATTTGATTTTTATTTATTTATTTATTTATTTTGGTCTCTGCTGCTGCCTGATTGTGTACGTCCGGTCCCAAATGAGGCGTGTGGTTGACGGGTCAGTTGGTATCTCAGGTTGTACTGTACAGTTAATATCATATGCCACACGAGCCACGAAGATATTTACAATTTCCAGTGTCAATTGTGGATTTTTGCAGGGTCCTCAATGTCATCCCCGCTGCAAAAAGTCTACTACCTTCTCTACCTAGGAATTTAGCATTGTCTTGAGAAGGAGACCCTGGTCTCCTCTCTATCTCCCACGTAGTTTCAATAGCACCCCTTTCCCCTCATTCCCTTTGTGTGAATGTCTGCGCATTGCTCCGTGGGCTAAGTGAACCATTCAGGTCGGGGGAAAAACTGACTCAGGCTTTTGCCTCAAAGTCCAGCCAAACTTTTTGTGATGTTCAAAAGCGTCTGAATCCCTTTGATTATCCTCATTCTGTTGTTCTCGTGGGCCTGATCCAAAATCCCTGGAAGTCAGTGGGAGTCATTCCGTCGGGCCCTGGTTCTGGCCAGGAATGGAAATGTTGAAATACCACAGGAAATGCTGTTTTTGTCAGATATCTGCCCTGGCAAGAAGCTGGAAATACCAGAAATCTTCAAGGAAAGCTCAGCTTTCTAGCCCATATTGCAGCCCCATGACGTTCAGATAGTTTAGAGAAGCAGCCAAACATATAGTGAAAACTAGATGAGTGGCAATGGCAAACATGGGAGAGAAACTCCTCAGTAATGGGACATCTGAGGAAACATCAGGTGTAATTTCTTGAGGGGCATTCCTTCCAGTGCTCAGACCAAGACTTTGGAACAAACACAAAATAGAAAATCTATCCCATATTTTACAATGAGCCTTGTGTATACTGGGACAGGACTTTGAGTGCTGTGTGTGGATAGCCATTTGGAGGAGATCTGGTTATGTACTGTATCGAGTCTCAGTACTTTGAACTTAAGGAGATTCCAGACTCCTGGAATATACCATTAGCTCCTTCTGAGACAAGAGCACACCTGTGTGTGTCACAGTGTGTGCTTTGAGCAGACAGACTCTTGCATGTGGGGTTTAGCTTTGCAAAACCAAGGAGTGGTGCCGATCTGGGTTCCATTGTATTAGAGCCCCCGAAATTTCAGGAGCATGAATGATTTGGATGCAGATTTCTCATCTCTGGCTTGGAGAGCCCTTTTCACTCACTGCAAATATCTGTTTTATCCCTCTGCTGTCCCAGGCAAGTTCATTATCACCAGCTTAACTGGACGGCCATCAGGAACGGCTGTGCAAACAGGGGAAAACACACAGGCAGCAAAGGAAGTCATTTTATGTTGCATGATCCCTATCACAGGCAAATAATCAAAGACAGCAAGAGTGACTGAACGAACGTTTCCTAATTGTGTCAGATTGTTTGAAAGATTCCCTGCTTGAACCTGGTGCGATCAGAGCTGGGTGGAATTGACTGTCCCACTGGACCTGCAGGGCGTTAACCCCTTCATCTCTGGCGAAAAGAAACCAAATGGCTGCTCTTTTTATTTTAATGTAGTGAAATGTATGCTGTGTTGTGAAATGCTTTTATAAGTAGCCTTGGAGTTGTTCCATAAAGCTGTTAAAAAAGGGGACACGCATGGGTATCCTTTCAGTCTTCCTCGTCACAAATGTAACTCACTGGAACTTTGAAATGGCAGCATGTTTCCTAAATGAAACGTGATCTCCCGCCCCGGCACACCCCTGCCCTGCCGTTCAGAGCAGCACACACAGGTTTGTTATTGTAGGGTTGCCTGAAGATGGCACATTGGTTAGTGACAGCATGGTTTTCTTATGGGCGCTGGCTTGCGTATGCTGGCTTTCTGCAAATGTAGGAATGTTCACGAGTGAAGAGCTGTGCAAACTGGTTTGTGATGGCGCGATTTGCTGCACACCGTGGTTTGTTGCTTGTGAATGGTGGGCTACGTTCCCTGGTTTGTTAACGATGTGTTTTCACGATGGGACTTGTGGATAGATTTGTTACTGTTGGAGTGTTGTTTGTGAGCACAGGACCACACATGCTGGCTTGTTACTGTAGTACTGTATTGCTCACAAACGGAGAGTCACACATGTCTGTTTAGTACAGTACAGTTGGGAATACAGAAGGGGTTGTTAGACAGAACATCGTTTAAAGCAAGCTAGAGTAGGGATGGCCAAATTTACACACCCTCTGAGCCACACGACAATCTTCAGAAGTTCGAGAGCCGAGGCACCCCTGCTGGGGCATGGGACTGACCAATAGCCCACACACTGCCCTCCCTTCTCAACCACCCATCCTTCCCTGGTGCACTCCAACAGTGTGCCTGGTGCTGTACAGAACACCTGGCAAGAGGCCGAGAAAAAAGAAAATATCTGAGCTGAGAAACTTTGTGCTGCTGGGAGCATATTTTTCAGCATACAAAAAAAGACTCTGTTCTCTGCCTCTCCACAGTGGCTCTTTCTCACATGTAAGAGTGTGGAGAACATGTTCCATTTGCTGGCAGGCACCCTAAACAGCATATAAATTGGGGGCTTTTTCATGCAGTTCCCGAAATAAAACCCACACACACAAAAGGGAGAGGAGTCATGTTGTATCGACTCAGGCGTTCTCTCTCTCTGTGTCTCTCTCCAGCCCAGGCAGGCCCTGGCCCACATTCAGGAATTCCACATTATCTCAAACCGTTTCCAGCTTCCTCAGCAGGGAACAGTTCTGCTTCTGTCTTCCTGCGGCCACATCTGGAAAGTGTTACATCAGGGTGTCAGCCGTCAGAGCGAGGGCTGGCATTCACTCCCCCGAAGAAACCCCATTCCTTCTCCTCTCCATAAAGCCCATCTTTAAAGCTCCTCCCTTCCAAAAGAACCCGGGGGTGCAGGGTGGGGGGAAGAGCTCACTGCGGCACAATGGACGATTGTGACGGACAAGCTGGGGGAACCACACAGCGCTGACGGGGCGGAGGGAGGGGTTGCGGAGAAGCTGACGGTCTCTCTGACTCCAGATCCTTCTCTAGCCCAGTCCACACGGGCAGGGACTCATCAGGGTTTCACGCTCGGGAGTAAGGCTGGTGTCCCGTGTGGCAGTTTGCAAAGCAAGATAGAGGTGGTGTGTTCGTCAGGTTGAGGGATCTTGATTGGGAGCCTGACCCACTCAGTTCATCCCCTTCTGGGCACCTGGTTCCCCGTCCGGGTGGAGATGCGCTGTATGCCATCTTTGTGGAGGCTGTCTGGGAATGGCGTGGGAGAGATGCCATGCCAGGTCTCCACGACCTGCTCAGAGGGAATTCCTCACTGGCCAGCAACATGGCACAGCGTCAAAGGGCTGTCACACGCTGGCGCATCGGGCCCTGCGTCTGTAAAATGCTTTCCAGGGGGCTTAAGGAGCTGAGTTTCAAGAGCAGTTTGCTGATGGGAGTTAAACCTCTCCACTGGTGCTGACAGGGTCCATGTTAGGAGAGCTACAAGGTGTCCTAGGGACCGTCAGCATTGTTATGATGGTGGATTTATTTCACCCAGGTTCTGTTTTCATAGTGAACAGGGAACTGCCAGGGTTGTAAAGGAGTGATGGCCTTGTCTTCTAGTTAGATCAGAGGGCTGGGAGTCAGGGCTCCTGGGCTCCCTTCAAGGTTGTCTCCCTTACTGGTTGTCTATGTGACCAAGGGCCTCTCTGTGTATACCTCTCAAACTCCTCCTCCTCCTCAACTATACATAGTCTATGGAGGACTGTGGCATCAGCCAGAGTGACCATGGTTGATGGTGTTGTTGCAGAGATTGGGTAGTGAAGTTCCCAGATCTGGTTCACATCCTGGGATTCCATAAATTTCTGGCGCAGCCCTGCAGACGGCACCAGGTGGCGTCAGGGCGTGCACCCTTTTGAACGTCAATGGAGAGTCTGGGGTATTTTGTTCATCCTGGTGACACGGCTGAAGAGCATGCAAACACAGCTTTTGAATATAATAAGCAGCCATGGGACAAAATGTGGGACAAAGGCCCAGAATGACAAGCACAAACATTTTATTCTTACAAGAAACTTAAGACGCTGTGAGACTCATTTCCCTTAGGGTACATAATGATCTCTATAATCTCAGCTCCATGATTCTGCAATTCTGACAGAAATAATGTTCAGCCATAACAGTGAAGGGGCACCAAGTTTGCACGGAGCACAGGTAACTTTTGGAATAAAATGAATTCTCTCAGATCAAAGGACATTTGGAAAGGAGTGTTCCCGTGCTGCAGTTTCCCCATTTGCAAAACTGGGGTAACGGTCTTGACGGATCTGACAAGGGGGTGTGCAGCTTAATTATTGAATGTGTGTAAAGCACGTTCAGGTTCTCAAATGAACCTATAGAAGCTGGGCTAATTGACCCTTCCAACCCTACATTTTTATGATTCTATACTGTGACAAAGTTCCTTTTCTACCTTGGTGGGTCTTGTGCTTATTGGCAGATTTGCTCGCCTTGGAGCTTCATGGCAGCCCTCAGCTTGGCCTTTTTTCTGAATTCACAGTCCAGGTCGACTCCTCCTGTGTCTGACCAGGAGTTGGGAGGATTTGGGGGGAACCCGGGCCTGCCCTCTACTCCGGGTTCCAGCCCAGCGCCCTGTGGAATGCAGCTGTCCCGAGTGCCTCCTGGAACAGCTGTGCGACAGCTACAACTCCCTGGGCTACTTCCCCATGGCCTCCTCCCAACACCTTCTTTATCCTCGCCATAGGACCTTCCTCCTGGTGTCTGATAATGCTTGTACTCCTCAGTCCTCCAACAGTCCGCATTCTCACTCTCAGCTCTTAGTGCTGCTTGCTCCCAGCTCCTCACACGCACACCACAAACTGAAGCGAGCTCCTTTTTAAAACCCAGGTGTCCTGATTAGCCTGCCGTAATTGATTCTAGCAGCTTCTTGATTGGCTGCAGGTGTTCTAATCAGCCTGTCTTAATTGTTTCCAGAAGGTTCCTGATTGTTCTGGAACCTTCCCTGTTACCTTACTCAGGGAAAAGGGACCTACTTAGCCTGGGGCTAATATATCTGCCTTCTATTACTCTCCAATAGCCATCTGGCCCGACCCTGTCACAATACGTTATTAAATGTGCCCAGATTTAACATTATTAACATCTGGTCGGATATCAGAGGGGGATCTCCAGAGTGTATAAGCATCCAGACATTTTGGTTTTGTTATTAAACTGGCGCAGCCCTTCAATATGGGATTTTAAAATCGAGTAAAACAAAACAAAGCCCCCAGAACAGGCACAGGTTTTATAAACCCTGCGCAGGCCAAATGGATCCCTAATTCCACTGTCAATAATGTTGCACCAGGGATCCATCCGATCCATTGGTTTATGTGGACCGTAAAGCGTCAGGTAATTAAAGCTAATGTTCCCAGAGCGGTACTGACATCAGATGATAACATCAGCGCACACAGACATTGTGGCTCGATGGGGCACTCTGGGGCCTGATCCTACATTCTAGAGACTCAGGCAAAGCTCTTTATTGACTTCAGAGCTCAGGTTACAGATCAGTGGGAGCTGTTGTTAAACAAACATTGCCATATTAATGTCAACTCCAGGGGGGGAGATCAATGCTTGCTATTTTGAAAAGGAGACCAAAAAAGAAACGGGTGGAAACTAACCCCAAATTTTTCAGTCAAGCTGCACAAAGAGGGGAAGGTAAGAAACCCAGATTTTAGGTACCAAAGGCTTTATCGGGCTCCTAATGAAGGCAATGTCAAAATGCCCACTCTATTTATGACATTTATTTCTGGCCCCCAGGACAGCAGACTGTGAGCACCTTACAGTCATCCATGTATTTCTCCTCACAGTGCCCCTGTGAGACAGGGCAGGTTGTTAGCCCCATTTTACAGATGGGAAACTGAGGCACAGAGAGAGGCACACAGGGTCCGTCTACACTTGAGCTGGGTGGTGTGATTCCCAGCTTGCGTAGTTATCCTTCGCTCGAGCTAGCGCCTAAAAATAGCAGTGTCTCCCTGGCGGAGTTGGCTAGCTGCCTGAGCCAGGGGGTCAGGTGGGATCATACTCGGGGCAGCTGGCCCGAGCAGCTGCTGACACGTGGTTAGTTTTAGCCACTAGCAGGGTACATCTGTACGAGCTGGGAACCACACCTCCCGGCTCAAACATAGGTGTACCCTAAGTGACACACCCAGGGTCACATAGAGGGTCTGTGGCAGAGTGTGCACTTGAAGCCAGGTCTGCTGAGTCTAAGACTAACACCCTTGCCAGCGGGCCACAGAGCTCTCTGAAGACTGTCCCCTTAGGCATTTGTTCCAGCCCATTTCATTGTCTAATATTATTTATAATATTATTGTATTGTTATGTTTGGGGTGGGGGAGGGAGGACGTATGCTTTTCCTTCAAGTTCAGGTAAAAATATCCACTCCCACCAGAAATCATCCACCAGATGAGAGGAAGGAAACATCTCACCTGAACCAAACAGGGAGGGGGGGGAATGCCTCTCCTGCCCTGTAGACTTGGTTCTGGCCTCTTGCTGTTGGCACTGTCCAGCCAAATGCAAGAGGCCTACGAGCCAGCAGAAGCCGGTGGGGAGACTGCAAGCTGGTGTTTCTGCCAGGGCCAAGTGGGTGTTTTGGCCCGGACGTGGCTATTGATGGCTGAGAGCTCCACGTGCTCTGAGGGGGTTAGCACCAGGCATGACCGAGCTCTGGGCTGGGAATCAGGAGATGGGGATTTCTAATTCTGAATCTGCCACTGACTTGCTCTATGGGCTTGGGTTAGTCACCACACCTTTCTGTCTCAGTCTCCCCATCTGTAATATGGGGATAATAGGACTTTCTTCTATGGGCTGTACAGTGCTTGGGTCGGGGAAAGGCTAAGGGTTTCTTTCCAAGTGACAGTGCTCCCCCTCTCTCTGCAGAGGGCAGGGATTCTCCCCAACCCCGAGAATTCACAACACACTTTTTATCCTGAAGTGCTTTGGAAAGAACTCCAGTGCAGCTGCCATTTTCACCCCTCCGTGAAATGAATGGAGTTGGGGGGAACCCCAGGCACTTTTCAGTGGGACGTGACAGATGGTGATGGGCTGGGGGAGAAGTTAGCACCCCCCCAAGAAGTTAGCATCCCCGATGACGCATAAGACTTGTTGTAGCAGAGCTTTAAATTTCCTTTTTGCTTTTCCTTTTCTTGTGGATCCCTTTTGTTCCTCCACCGATGCTCCGGGCCTCCCAAGGCTGTGGTTTGGAAAACTTTCCATTCCCACAGTCAAACCTCCCAGGGTTGATTTTAGTTTTTTGGACTCTGTTTTCTGCCCACCCCCTCCCCCTGTACATTTAACTGGTTAGGCTAAACAGTGTGATGAGCTGCAGAGGAACCAGCCAGCGGGTCAGGAAACTCATGCAGTCGAGTCCCTTAATCACACAGAGCCCTTCATTGCTGGGTGGGATTCAGCCAGGGCTCTGAATTCCACTGGTTGGCTCACAGGGAGGGCAGTTACCAGTATGGGGCCATGTGCAGACGGCTGGGATGGGGAGGGGGGCAGTGCTCTTATGTGTCGTTTTTGCATATTCTTTCAGTGTTGCTCCAGAGTCAAATTTCTCAGCTGGCTGATTTTTTGCACCTGCAAAATTTGGGGCACGGTAGCTTGTGTGTGACCCACCCCCAGTTTTGCCTGCAAACCAGGTAAGTGAATCAAGCTGCCCCTTGGGGGCATGGACACAGGGCCCACGCATTTGCTCAGCCCCATCAGTGGCTCTTTGCGTGTCTCCAGTGGCCCCTGTCTGAGGATCTCAGAGAAATAGAGGCATAGAGAGGTTAAGTGACCTGACCAAAATCGCACAGGAAACCTGTGGCAGAGCTGGGAATAGAACCCAGGAGTCCTGACTCTTAATCACAAGGGCATCCTTGGTCCTGGCACCTGCATAGCAGCCTAATGGACAGATCTATTAAGCAGCGATCTATGGTCCCATGAAGGAGGCCCATTGAAGAGTTGGCCCTTACATGTGTTTTCCTCATCTGGTGTACTTGTGTCCCTTGGTGAATGGGGCTCTGGTGGGGCAGCCCCTAAACTGGCCAATAGGGGACTAGGAAGAGTGGTCATCCACCGCTCACTGGCCTCTGGAGAGGGTGTGTGTCCATCACAGTCTCACTGTTAGATGCTTCAACGATTGGGGCTTTATTCTTGAACCCATCCTGGGGTTAGTTCTCTGAGTTGGCAGCTTGGCCAGCTACTGCTAGAGCTGGGAATTCTCTGCTCCTGCAAAGTTTGTGGAGCTGCATTAAGGGATCAGGTATTCATCTACTGTATCCATGCATCTCATCCTCGTCTCTAAGGGGCGATGTCTGAGTGCCAGAGGCCAGAGTGTGAAGCAAGCATGCACCTTGCATTTTACGTCTCTAGGAACCTCAGAAGAACATTATGCTGCGGTTTAACAAGCCCGTGGAGCTTTGGTAGGTGGTCCACCTTTGGTAGATGGTGGAGAGGTGGTGTCCTTCCTCCTTCTAGGAGAGCAGTGTCCAGCCACCCCTGTGTGCAGCAATCGGCTGAGGCAATGTAAATTCATGTTCCATTGGCCCCTTGGCCACCGCGAGCCCTGCACTGTAGTGCAACTTTGCCTGCCTGGAGAGCTGTGGAAACTATGCCGCTTCCTCTTGCCACTCGCTCTGCCGTGTCTCTGTCTCTCACTTGTTATCTGTGGCACCTCCTTCTCACGAGCCAGTCTCCGCTGTCCCGGCCCAGTTGCGTGCACTGGTTCTCAGAAGGACTCAGCCAGAACTGCTGCCCCTCAGCCAGCCCCAGCCCAAGGGCTGAATCACGAGCAAGCAAAGTCCAGTCGGGTCACTGAGAAGGGAGAGGGAAATGGAGATCAGGCCATTCACAGCACATTTCTGCACCCTGCCAGTACAGCAAGTTGATAATTAAACGCTGCAGCTTTTATATCAATTCCAGTGCATTGCTCTTGGGCTGGTTCCATCCCTGGAACACACCCACTCGCTCTCACCTCTCCCTTTTGCTAGGCACAGCTCTGTTTTCTCTTGTTTAAATGTTGGGTGAACTCCATGCTCCTGGGCGCGAAGGACTGTCACACTCATTCCAAAAGACGCACAGGTTATGGCCAGGTCTACCTGCCAAAATTCAGTCGACCCAGCTACGTCACTCAGGGGTGTGGAAAATCCACACACCCAATAGATGGAGTTAAGCCACCCTAACCCACAACGTAGACAGCATTAAGTTGAAGAAGAATTATTCTGTCAACCTGTTTTTTATGCATCCGATGAAGTGAGCTGTAGCTCATGAAAGCTTATGCTCAAATAAATTGGTTAGTCTCTAAGGTGCCACAAGTCCTCCTTTTCTTTCTGTCAACCTACCTACTGCCTCTCGGGGAGGTGGGTTACCTACAGCGATGGGAGAACCCCTCCCAACGCTGAAATGAGGGTCTACACTTGAACCTCTACAATGACCCAGCTTCCCTCGTCTCTTGGCCCTCGCACAGCTCTGAAATCCTGCCCAGCAGCATCCAGCTGCAGATTGCCTTCAGAGCCTGTGCTATTGTACCTAAACTCTGCATACCTCAGTCTGGATCTCAAGCACCTCCCCATCCTGGGCCTGCCCTAAGCAAACACTGCCAGCCTTGCTGCTCTGTGCATCTTTCCTCGGAGGCTAATCTCTTTTTACAAGGGCATGGAACGAGCCCATCAAACCCACTTCCCTTGTGGCCTTAACCAGGGCTTGAACCCAGGCCTCCTGGAGTGAAAGGCTGGTGCTCCTAGTCAGCTCACCATGCCCTGCAGCTATTTTTGACCTTCCTTTGCTGATGACTGCATCACTCCAGCAGCAGAGCCAGCCCCTGCGCTGAGTAATACATCCCCATATTTAAAGCACAGAAACCACAGGACTCTTGTCGGTCAGTAGTTCTGATTCTAAGACTGTCTCATCTGCATCATCCTTGGTGTCCTGTCTCCCCAGTTGCGGTTTGTGTGGTGCCTGGGGGTGGTTTTATTCCCCTGGCATGTCTCACACGCAGCTAAGCTTCTTTTGCATTTCAAATCTTTGGTGTTTGCTCCAGGATCGCCTGAAATGCATTTGCTTCTTATGGCTGGCTGCAGGAGTCTCTGCTCGGTCACAGCAGCGTTGAGCGTGGCTTTGGGAAGACACTGCCATTCGTCACTGAATGTAGCAGAGAGCCAGGGCGGGGAATACAGAGGGGAAGGGTGGTCTTGCGGTGAAGGGCTGGGGACTAGGACTTGTGGCTGTGTCAACATCTCACTTGGGTGTCCGTGGACAAGTCACCAGCCAGAAGGCCAAAAGTGGCCACGAATTTCAGGTTCCTGGGGTTTTGGGCGCTCAAGTCAGGCACCCCCAAAATGGCAGAACTGAACATTTTGGTCCGAAGCTCTTTGTCCCTCAATCTCACCATCTGTAAAATGGGGTAAGACTGCTTCCAAGACCAGGTGTCGGGTCGTATGGAGCTCATTGCAGGTTCAGGGCCTTGTGCGGAACACATCCTGTGCACTGCCGTTAAAGCTAAGAGCCAGGCAAGAGTCGCCTTGCAGACGTAGTCTTCCCCCTGCTTTAAATGGTGCATCTGCAGTGCAGGGAGTAGGGTGAGAGAGAATCCCCTGCAGAAACGGCATGGGGCCAATATCAAAAAACAGCAAGTGGATCCCCTGGTGAAATTACAATTAAATCTGACACTGCCACCAAGCTGGCTACTTTGCTTAACCAAGCGTTTAGTTCAGATCCTCCTTGAGGCAGGAAAGCAGTTGACCTGCTAAGCCCTTTACCATTGAAGTCTCTGGATCATTATTTGGTTAGCTCTAAGCAAAAGTGCTGGGCTCTTTGACCTGAGACTTTAAAAAAAATGAACAGAGCATGTGTTTTGCAGATTACCAGTGGCAAAAAAGCAAAACAAAACTTCCATTGAATTAAAGGCAAGAGAGACATGCTGCTGCACAGAGTTTCCAGGATTCCCTTCAACGCTTTCCCAAGACAAAGAATTGATTAAAAGCATCAGGACATAGCAAAGAAAGAGAGACCACATTTCCCAATGGGCAAATGGCATGCGCTTCTAGCAAACAAAGTGCTGGATTCCTAGAGAATGGAGCGTGCTGGAGCCTCTTGTGTCGACAGATCTAGGGCCCAATCCCAATCTTTTGAGATTAGTTGAAAACTCCCATTGACTTCAGTTGGAGTTGGATTGGATTTTTAATGAGCAGATAGGGGGATGAGGGGCTGTGTTTCTGTGCTCTAGCAAGCTGGTGATGTTTAAGGAAGACAACCAAGACGCTGCCCTGGTTGCATTTCGCAGAATGTGATAGGCTAGAGATGGGTTCAAACCCAAGCATAGCTCCTAGGGTTTGGGGGAAGTTTGGATCTGGATCTGCTTCTGAACCCACCTCTCCAAAATCATTGTCATTGTTGAAAGCTGGACCCTAGCCTCTGTTTGCCAGAAGCTGCGAAAGGGAGAGAAGGGATGGATCACTTGATGATTCCCTGTTCTGTTCATTCCCTCTGGGGCACCTGGCGCATTGGCCACAGTTGGAAGATAGGATATTGGGCTAGATGGACCTTTGGTCTGACCCAGTATGGCCATTCTTATGTTCCTTCCCTGCCTCAGTAGAAAACTGTATCAAGTCTTGGGGCATAGATAGCAGAGGGGGAGACCGATTAATTTTGTTCAGGCCTCAGAAGCTTGATGGTTCGATTCCAGTGGCAGCCTATGGACACTGGCTGCCAGTATCCTGGTAGCCCAGCGATCCTGTCCAAAGCAACAGATAGTTCTGCCATATGGACTGACTGATGTTTAAGTGGATTCAGCAGTTTCTTGTGAAATGTCTATGCCCCAGGTCTCAGTACAGTGCAGGGTGAGGGTTTGGGTGAAGGGAGGAGAAAGAAGCATATATAAAAAGGGGATGAGAAACAGTGGAGATGACATACTGGAAAAGCAGGAGGTGTGCAAGATTCCAAACCCAACTCTTCCCCTGCACTCAGAGCTACCCCCTAACGCCCCTGCCCATCCAATGCCAGCCTCACCATAGTCTGACCCTAGTTAATTATTCTCACTGGAAACCTCTGAGTTAGGTTCTTGCCCATAGGGAAGATGGACCTGGCAGGAGAAACAGGAAGATGGGGAAACTGAGGCACAGGTACCCAGCCTGCTGCGGAGCTGAGAATAGAACCCAGGAGTCCTGTCTCCCACTCGCCTGTTCTAACCAGTCGTCTGTGGTTGATTCGTGAGCTACATCAACTCCTTTTTGCCTGGTTCATTAGGTGGAAGCAGCAGGCTGATTTCTAGGCTCCTCTCTTGAACTGACACAGTTCCAGACAATGCAGGGGCATAAGCGACTCAGCGTCTTGGGCGCTGCACTGACAAGTCTTCCATTGTGCTTGGAGGAGGGCTGGGAACAATGGGAAGCACGCAAAGCCCTGTGCGGGGAGGGGTGTGTGTGTGTGTGCAGGAGAATGCAGTGTTACTTGATCCGCAGAATCAATAGGGGGATAATGGTCTCCGAATAATAAAACCCACCGAGGGAAGGAAGATGGGGTTAGTAGACCCAGCAGGAGAAAGAGCTTGTCTTGCCAGCAGCACTGGGGAATATCTCCGCTCCTGTGGCATGTTCAGTTTCATTCTCTGCGCTGTCAAGGCAGCATGATAGTGTTGTTCACAGCCTGGCAGGAGTCACTGGCAGTGGCAGAAGGCTCAGAGCCCTTTCTTAGGTCGGTGTCGGCATTCCACAGCCTAGAGCTTGACGGCAGGTGTTGAAACGTTGCGGGTCTTTCCCTTGGAGGAATTTCTCCGAAAGGTGTCAGAGGATTCCGGAGGATTCTAACTTGAAAGGAGAAGCTGATGTTCCTGGTCACTAGCAAGGGACTGAAATGCCCTGGGGAGGCAGTCGGGCAGGAGGAGGGCATGCTTGGGCTTGTGGTTCTTAACTGTAAAGGTAGGATATAGTAGACCCTAGTTACTGGAGTGAGCTTCGCTCCGTAAATGGTGGAAGAATCAGTTCTTGGGTAGGGACAGTAGCCAGGGCCCTCGCTTGTTACCTTTCTATAGTACTTATATGGTCCCTATGACTGCAGAATCTGAGCAACTCACAACCTTTCATGCGTTTATCCTCACAACACCACTGTTAGGTAGGGCAGTGCTATTGTCCTCATTGTACGGATAAGAAACTGGGGAGCAAAATGACTTTTCCAGGGTCACACAGGAAGCCCAGGGCACAGCAGCGACTTGAATCTAGATCCCCCCAGTCCTAGGTGAGTGCCCTAAGCACTGGACCCTCCTTCCTCTCCAAGGGATGTGTTCTACATTCCATGCGGGTGGCTGGCTTTTATTAATAGCTACAAAGCACATAGAATCATAGCACTGGAAGGAACCTCGAGAGGTCATCTAGTCCAGTCCCCTGCACTCAAGGCAGGACTAAGTATTATCTAGACCATCTCTGGCAGGTGTTTGTCCAACCTGCTCTTAAAAATCCCCAATGACAGAGATTCCACAACCTTCCTAGGCAATTTATTCCAGTGATTAACCACCCTGACAGTTAGGAAGTATTTCCTAATGTCCAATCTATACCACCCTTGCTGCAATTTAAGCCCATTGCATCTTGTCCTATCCTCAGAGGTTAAGAAGAACAATTTTTCTCCCTCCTCCTTGTTAACAACCTTTTATGTACTTGAAAACTGTTATCGTGTCCCCTCTCAATTTTCTCTTCTCCAGACTAAACAAACCCCATTTTTTCAATCTTCCCTCATAGCTCATGTTTTCTAGACCTTTAATCATTTTGTTGCTCTTCTCTGGAATTTCTCCAGTTTGTCCACATCTTTCATGAAATGTGGTGCCCAGAACTGGACACAATACTCCAGTTGAAGCCTAATCAGTGTGGAGTAGAGCGGAAGAATTACTTCTCGTGTCTTGCTTACAATACTCCTGCTAATACAGTAGTTCTCAAACTTTTGTACTGGCAACCCCTTTCACACAGCAAACCTCTGAGTGTGACATTCCCCCCCCTTATAAATTAAAAACAATTTTTTATATATTTAACACCATTATAAATGCTGGATGCAAAGTGGGGTTTGGGGTGGAGGTTGACAGCTCGTGACCCCCGCATGTAATAACCTCACAACCCCCTGTGGAGTCCCGACCCCCAGTTGGAGAACCCCTGTGCTAATACATCCCAGAATGATGTTTGCTTTTTTTGCAACAGCGTTACACTGTTGACTCATATTTAGCTTGTGATCCACTGTGACCCCCAGATCCCTTTCCGCAGTACTCCTTCCTAGGCAGTCATTTCCCATTTTGTATGTGTGCAACTGACTGTTCCTTCCTAAGTAGAATTCTTTGCATTTGTCCTTATTGAATTTCATCCTATTTACTTCAGGTGATACATGGGTGATACATCACAAGGCTGGCCAGATTCTATCCACTGGAGCTATCAAGTTGGCTTGGTGCCTTGGAATCTCATCCATTGGCCCAAGTCCTTATGACAGGGAAGGAGTATACCTCCAGTTTCAGGGCTTTTGACCCTGGGAAGTGCCCTCTCTTTGCTGACTCCTGTGTAGCCAAATGCAGTAAGAAGTCCCTGGCTATGAGATTGGGGGGAGAGGGGGAGGGGGAGGGGGAGGAAAGGAGGGGCTGTTCAACTCCAAAACTCACAAAAACTAAGGAGATGATCATCAGAACCTTTTCCAGTTGAAGTCATTGAGCTCAGCAGAAGACCAGAGTCCGGGCAGCTGAGACGTACATGTGGCTGGAAGAGATCAGGAGGCAGCGAGCAGAGACACCTATAGTCCCGTTAATAAATATTTATTTAGAGGTGACAACTACAGCTTTTCGACTGACTCATGCTTAGCAAGGGATTGCAAGGGAGTGACAAGTTTTGCGAATGTTGAAATGAACAGCTGACAAGTGAAAGTGTGTTGAAATACACATTTATTTTCCCGCTCGGAGTGTCAACAGCTCTCTCTCTTTCAGGGTATGCGGTGTAATGCAGCACAACAGAACTACCCACCTACTCTAGTAGCCTGGGGCGAAAGGGCCTCTGGGACTATTTTAGATAATCATGTGGCATAAAACTAATGGGTGAGAGAGGGATTTTTGCATCTCGAGGACAAGATCTCTGGTCCTAAGGGGGACTAGCTAATCACTGTCTAGCCCCTGGGTCTTAGCTGTCTCATGGGCAGGGTGCTGACTGTGAATTTGGGGGCTGAAGGATGGATTACCACTGTGATCAAGCTATTCTCTACCTATAGTGGGATGCAAAATGGCAAAGTTTAATATTCCCCTTAGGAAGGAAGAAGAGTTTTGTGGCTAAAGCCGTGGCACTCAGGAGACGTTCATTCCTGGCTCTGACACATACTCCATTCGTGACCTTAGAAGAGTCACTTAATTTCTCTGTGTTTCAGTTCTCATCTGGGGATAATACTTCAGTTTCGCCTACGGCTTGTCTATTTAGGGTGTAAGATCTTTGTTGCAGGGGCTGTCCCTTACTCTTTGTGTGTACAGCACCTAGCACAATGGGATTGGGTTGGGACCTCTATGCTGCCTTGGTACCAATAATAATAATGACTAATATTGGTTGGGTTGGGTTGGGTTCAAGAACCAGGGAAGTTTTCTGTGCATTTCCTGGCACCGCCAGCCGGATCTGGCTCGTTGACTCCGGGGGTATAAGAGGCGATTCCTGTTTCCTTTTCAGTCAAACCAGGGAGGGATGAGGGGAAGAAAACAAAATGACAAATCAAGCCGCGGTGATGACTCAAGTGGTTTTGTGTCAGTGACTGACTGTCCCTTGGGCACTGAGGAAGGCGTTGCTGGACGCGCTGAAATACAAAAGGAAGTGCTGGGCAGTTAGTTCTCAGCTCTGTTTTCACCAAGCCTTGCTGCACCCCACCGGCAACCTCAGCAAGTCTCCATAGCCAGGAATAGGAACCAGAGATCAAGAGGCAGAACTAATGAATAAAGAAGGCTCCGTCTGAATCGGACACAGGTTGTGCTGGAGGCTTCTGCCCATTCTTATTCGGCCAAGGACAAGGTGCCAATTCAGAGCGGCCAAGTCTGTGTGCGGACAGCTGGTGCAGCGTGCACCGTGAGATTTACAGCATGTGCAATGTGGCAGCATTAACCTTGCTGCAGAAAACTTAACCTGATTCCTCAACCGGGGTGGGGGTGGGGGTTGTTGGCGTTTATACCAGACTGAGGTTGCTCCCTGAGCAAGGGCGCCGGGCTGTGTTTTTGGTGACACATTCACAGTCCGTGTGTCTTGCACTGCCGGTGGAGCAGGGCCAGGGTACAAGAGAGCACATGGAGAGTATCAGGCCTGGCTGACACTGGGATTGTAGTCACTGCAGCAGGGCCAAACCCAAAGCCACAATGATCTAGCCCCCTCCAGACACTCTGAGGCCCCTTTGCAGTGTCACAGATCCCTCCCCAACATGGAGGCATCTAGACTCACTTGTGCCTTTTGAAGATCTCACTAGTGTGGACACAATTTGCGCTAAGGATTTTTTATCTGGCTTTCATGCTGATATGGAGGTTTCAAACTAGGGTCTGCGGCCCTGGCTGCAAATCACACTGCCCAGGTGTGACTCTTGGGGATTTGCTACAGTGCAACTACATGAGTGGCTAAAATCCCCATGCAGACAAGGCCCAAGCAGGAGGAGGGTTTATACGATGAATTGCCCAGTGTGATGCATTGAAACCATTTGGGGCTTTCACTAGCTACAGAGGTTCACTCCGCCTGAGTCCAGTCCCAGTGGGCATGGCCTAAGTTAGCTGTACTATCTAGCTAAATACTATTCCACGCATAAGCCTCCTGCCATCTCAGCTAACAGCTGGCCTTCTTCACTCCTGTTTGACAGCTTGGAAAGCAGAGGTGCCTGGCCCCCAATGACCATGTCTACCAGGATCTCATTCAGAAATGGGCTCAGTGGAGGAACAAAAACTCTTGGACACTGGCAACCCGCTGTGCAGCAATTAGGGGAGTTTGAGAAGGATTTACAGTTGTAGGACCGCTTCTGAGCTTGGAAACAACACAGTCTGGGTGGCTGGGGGGTGGGCGGGTGGCTGGGGGCATCTCCTGCTGGATGGAGAAGGACATCCAGAGATGGAGGCACATACCAGGTCCCTCCTACCGCGTGGGCTCTCAGCCTTGTTATTGCAGCTCATCAGAGGCAGGAGGGAGAGGGAGAGCATATGAGGGAGAAAGACCTGGGAGATTAATCATATAGAAACCCTGGCATCCGTTTTAGATCAGCGAGAGAACTCTCAGTACCCATCTTACCCAGCACATAACTTGAGTGCTGAGATAATAAGTGATGCTATTTATTTGTACAAGATCTCATGATATCGCGGCTCAGAGAGTAGCCCATAGCTGTCAGAGACTCCAGGGCTCTTTCCTACGGCTGCGGCTGTGAGCTGTAAGGGAAGAACTCTCCTGTGTGGCTGGTTCCCTTTTCCTGCTGCAGGTACAGGCTAAATCCGTGGCCAGAATTTGCAGGAATGATAGTGATTTGGGGTGCGGGCGAGCTCTGAAAGAGACCCTTTGTTTGCCGAAGGTGCTGAGCACCTGCTGTCTGAAAATGGAGCCCCTGTAAGGTCAGGCGTCCAAAGTCATTCTTGAAAGTTCTGGCCTCAGTTCAGGCAAAAGCTCCCATTGATGTCACCAGGACAAGGTGAGTGACGAGGTGAGGAAGGGCTCTAGGGGCTGCCCCTGGCGCTGATGTCTGTAAAGCTCAAGAGGCATATGATGCATTCTCAGTCTCTTCACCTTTCAATGCAGTGAGGTAGCACCCCGTCAGCAGATGTGGTCTCTGGATCTGGGTTCACAATTACGGTGACCCATCCCTTTCTCGGAGGCTGGAGTTTGGCTGCAAAACTTCACCAGTGAAGCGCTGTCAGGTGGGCCAAGGCCGTGAAGACAGGACAATGGGAGATGACAATGTAGAGGGATTTGTACAGCTTTTCTCTGGTGCATGGTAGAAAGCAGGTTGAGCATCTCGCTCAGCCTGGGCCTTCCCCTTCCCCTACCTGTCATATTTATTCAAGAAAGGTCATGACAGGAAGGATGTGGTGAAGGGAAGCCGCTGAGATGGGGAGGAGGCGGAAGGAAGGTGCCAGAGAAGGCCTGCAGAATGGCTCCGAGTCACTTCTGTAAGCAAACAGACCAAGAAACCAGCTGAGATTTGTGGGGCTCTGTAGGAGGATTAGATGGTGAAGAACCTTTCTCGTCTGCTGCAGACACCTTTGCCTGAGACCTTTTCTGGACTTGCCCTTATCCAACCTGGGTCTATGCCGGGTAAAACTAGACTGGGACACAACACTGGAGTATTTGCTGCAGGGAATGGTTCCCCTGCTTTGACTGTGGATGGGATGGATGGACAAAGTGACTGGTGCCAGTGGGTCTTATCTATCTCTCGTATCCCTGACTCTGTGAAGTCCTAAAAATCAGCTGGCTGAGTTAAAGGGCAGGGAGGTAAAACCTCCACAATTGCTTCTTCACTGGGTAGCATTTTTTCACACCCTGCCCCCTCAAATAGCATGGTAAAGCCCCCCCGTTTGTGTTGTATAACTGATGAGGAGCGAGCCTTGAGTTTTATTTGGCAGGCGGATGTCTCTTCCTTATTAAGCTTACCTCTGGGGAAATTACTGGGTTTAAGGCCCTGATGAGATAATGCTTCATTATTTTTGTGCTCTTGGAGGATTAGCAGCATTGGGATCTGTCAAAGGCTTATGAGGAGACTTTATCCGCACTGAATTTGTTGGAGTGAGAGGCGTACTGATCAGATGGATTCACTTTGCCAGTGCTTCTCCACTTCCCTTCTGGTGTTGGGCTCAGCTGTGGGACCTTCCTTCCATCAAAACCAGAGGCCCAGCTAAGATCAGAACCATAGTCCTGGAGTTGGTCAGAGAAGCCCAGATCTCCAGCAGAAAGCTTCTGGAAAGACAGCAGGCACATTTGGTGATGGTATAAATTGCTGTCACCTTAGGACCAAGTTCTCTGCCACTAGGTGTGTGCACGCAGAAATATATAAGTGCAAAACCATTGCCATTGACCTCAGTGGAGCTTTGCCCATTTACAGCAGCTGGCGACATGGCCCTACTATGGCAACAGCTTCTGCTACAGTGTAAAATGCGTCGGTTGTATTTCCAGCCGCTTCCCGATTGAGAATTAGGCATCTCTGAAGGGCTAATTCAAGGACTTTTTATATAGGGTTAGCATGGTGCTCGGAAGGGGGGAGGGCAGGCGGTGTGTGCAGGGGGTGAAAACAACAAATTAGGCATTATGGGTCCTGGTTAATAAGCCAATTATGGTAATACACAGGGAGCAAGAGTGCAGACTTCATCTGATCATGTTTGGAGAAACTGCAGTTGGATGGCAAATAAAGATCCTAGCACGTGTTTGCCCGTCGGTGCATTGGCACAGCTTTGCAGTAAGGGATCCTTTTTACTGCTATTATAGTGCTATTAATCAATGGCTTTTCCTTTAGGCTTGGAGCCAAAGGGAGCAGAAGAGGAGACATTTACAAATAAACACAGAACTGGGTGCTGTGAGTGGAAGCAGGGAGGCTGAATGACTTTCCAGGTGGTGGTCCTGTGATTTATATCTGAGATGGTATCAACCTATTAGCACTGTCTATTGAAACAGTTTACTAACAATGTCAGCGCCTGGCTATTGTGTCAAGACCATGGACTAGTATCTAACAGGGTCAGAGAAGAACATCCCCCATGAGCAGGTTATAGCCTGACTGCTCATTACAAGGTTTCGTGCACCTTTTTCTGAAAGGATCTTGGTTAGAGACAAGATACTAGCGCTAGATGGACCTCTGGTCTGCTCTGGTCCGTTAGTCCTTCTCTTATATTGTGTTAGACCACCTGAAGTGCTTAAGAGGGGAGCTGAGTCACTTCTGGTATTAGAGGAATAGGCATGAATTTATCACACGTCTTCCCCTGCACCTCACCACCCCTTCAGATCCAGCTAGTGGCTGCTGACTCTGAACCAAAGTGATGTAGCTGGCATTAGACCCAGGAAACAGGGTGTCTGGATGTTGGCCAGGCTGTGCACTTGATCCAAACACAGCTGGAGCTGATCGGATGAAGTGAGAGGTTTAGAAGAGAGCATCTGTTATCTAAAGGGGACACACAGCAGGAAACTGTAAGCTCTTTATTTTTTTTCTCTTTTCAGTGCATCATCTTTACTTTTTTCTTTGATGTATTAAGGGAGCACTTGCCTCCAGGTCGGTAATTAAGTGCCGTCATGTCAGCATGTGATCATGCCGTTCACATGGTCCCTCTAGATCCCAAAGCACTTTGCAGGCTGAATGGGCAGGAGCTGCTTCACCCACTATCGGGGTGAAACGTGGTAGCTGTTTTAACAGTGAGCGGCAACATTCCACCATAGTTCATTATAGACAGTGAAGAATTATGCTGATCAAATTAAAACCGCAGGGGAAGTGTAGGTCAGCCAGAAGTAAATACCCAAATTCAAGTTGGGCTAATATCTAGGAAGTTAACATCCTTCCTCTTGCAAATGGTACCCTGGGGTCTTTATTGACCAGCAGATGCCAGGATGTTGAGTTTAAGACTCATCTGAAAGATTCATTCACTACTAACACCATGCCAGGACATTACTTTGTTATTGTTGGGCAGTGCAGCTCCTGCCACCTCTGTACTAAGGATCCTCCCAGTCCAAAACCACAATAATAGCCCCTGTTGGAATCCACTGTCGCCTCCGTATGGGCCCGTGAGGTCCCAGGGCAGACTCAGAGCAGCATGACAGATGTGTGCTGATCATGGGACTGCTGGCATGCAGAGGCAGATTAAGATTTATTGGGGCCCTGGGCACAAAGAACTTTTGGGTCCCCCACTTGCCCTTCGCCATGGGGCCTTGTCCCACCTCTCCCCCTGAGACCCTGCCAGGTCAGAAGCCGGAGCTGGGCCGTGGTAAGAGCCGTGCAGGGAGCCTGGGCTGCTGTGGGTAGCCCTGGACCCTCCAACTGCCCTGGGAGGTGCGCCCCGGTGGGCAGGGACACAGGCCTGGGGCTGCTCTCGGGCCTGCCGCGTAGGGCAGGGGGAGGGTCCTGGGCTCCCCACAGTGACCTGGGCTCTCTGGATGGCTCTTACCATAGCCCGGCAAAAGCTGGCCAGGAGGCGGGGCCTCAGGTGAAGAGGACGAGAAGGGGGTGGGGCCACAGTTCCGGTGCTGGTGCCCATCTCCCCCCCCCCACACTTCTACCCTGGTTCTGGTGCTCCTGCAAGAGCCCCCAGATTGGCCGGGGCCCATGCATTAATCTGCCACTAGTGTTTCGACTGGTCACCCTGGGGACGTTCATTCTGAAAGTAAGGGGCCAACTCTTGGGAGCACTCACAACAACTCCTGCCGAAGTTGCTGGGCGTTACAGGGGCCGCAAGGATTTAGCCTGAGATATTTCTCCCAACCCCCTCCTCCATGTATTACTATCCTCTGGTCTGCCTAAGAGCCATCAGATCAGGCGCTGGCCTGCAAACCCCACGCGTGGGTGAGGCGTTGATTAAGTCAGGGCACTGTTCCCAGGAAATGGCTTTACAGGGTGAGGGTCCTTAGGAACCCTGAACAGTACCGTCCCTGCAGGTGGGGCATTGTACACTGCACTGTCCTGGGGGCAGATTCCTTTCCCCTCCACTCCTTTGGCTTCAGTGGATTTACACCAAACATTGCATTTGGCCTATGTCTCCCGGTGCACCTGCTGGGCTGCTTTCGGCGACTGCTATGACGCACTGACCCCCCAACCTGGCATATATATAATTGTGCTTATTAGCAGGATTATTTTAATGGCATGGCCAGTGGTCCCATAAATAGACAGCTTGGGATTCTCAATGGCGATTCCCTCCATGTGTGCGCTCTTTCTCGCTCTCAATCAGAGCTGGGCCATTAAGCCTACGGTTCACCAATCGCCTTTGCATTGTTGTTCGTGTGCAAACAAGCCTGCAGCTCTCCACGGTGGGGGGGGGGGGGAGAGGGGGAGGAGGGGAGGAAAAGCTACATGTAAATAAACTTCAAAATAAAAAGTGACAGAGATTATTTGCTGCTTAATGAACTAAAATGTCCAACCTCCCACCGAGCAGCAAGGTTGTTTATAAACTACAGAAAGGGCTTTATTTTAATGGGCAGTAAATCTCATTCATCCCAAGCGCTGGCAGTCACGAGCACGCAGGATTAATGGGCTCACACTCAGCTGCAGGGTCCCTGCGTCTGTGCTCTTGGATTCCCTGCCTCTGTGAAACATCTCATGGCTTATTCTTTCTTTTCCTCCCCTTGCTTGCATTTATTTTTTCCCTTCCTTTTTTTAATCCTCTTCATGACACTGATAAACCAGAGAGATTATCCGGTCAGGAGGAAATTCGGGTTCTGTGCTTGTGATTAAGTCTGTCATATCCGTTCTGTGCTAGGTTTTGTTTATTTGCTTGAAAAATGTTTTCCCCCCTCTGTTTTCTGTCTCTAGGTTGCAGCTGGAGACTAGCCTCAGATAATCACAGACAGTATTTTATAAGTCATCATCCGCTCTCCCCTGCGGTCAGATTTTTTTCTCTCTCTCTACCCCCAAGCTCCCGTACATTCAGAGATCTCAAAACTGAACCTGGCAAGCAGTATGGCAGGACTCGCATCCAGGGTGCCGATATGCCACAATCCCATTTTCCTGATGGATTCCTCTCGTGTTAAAAACCGCAGCATCTCGGCCCCTGAGGGAATCAGCGGGGAGAGTGTCACATTAACACAATGAAAGGGGAAAAAAATTGCATGGCTGATAATATGTCAATAGTTTAGTGACGGCACTGAAAAGCGAGAACAAAATAGATTGTTAGGTAATATATATCAGCCATTATAACACAAACGTATCTTCTGTATAAATGAAAATGTTTGAGCGAAATGATGAGTGACTAAGAAAGTTTTCCTGCTTTCAGTGTAAAGGGTCATTGATGAGTAGTTTCAAGGATTTGAGCTGTTATTTCAGAGCTAACTAGGCCTGGTGTGACGTATTTGTTTTTGGGGGCTGTGACTTTCAGAGATGGAAAATGATATAGTTCAAGCCTTTTGAAAGCTTTTGAAATGTGCTCATCACTACCTAACGCTGGAAGTAATTCTGATGTGCAAGATGTGTGCATTAAAGATGGGTCAGAAAGGTTGGGGGGAGATTTAAGTTGTAAAACATCATCGGTCAAGATCTCTCTCTCGCTGTCTCTTGCTATCTGTACTGCTGTCTGTCTGTCTACTGCCCACTCACTTATACTCTGCAAAACAGGGGAGTGGCTTGAAGGAAGGTTGGTTGTCTTTTTAAAAGACATGCTGTGCTTGAACCACGAGTTAATGGACTTGATGCAGGGATCTCTGGCCAACATTCTCTGGCTTGTGTCATGCAGGACGTCAGACTAGATGATCTAAATGATCCCTTCTGGCTTTAAAATCTATGAATCAAGGTTCCACTTTAACCAGACTGCCAGAGGAGGGCGGTTCAGATAAAACCCAGTTCCAATTTGAGCCTACCTGTAGGGTTTGCTATACAGTATATTATTCTTCTCTTGGTGCAGCACTGGTCCCTGTTTATTGTTTCAATAGGGAGACGGTGTTTCACTTTGCTCCACCCCTGTTTTCTAGCAGGTTTTAGTGGTACCGTAGGGCCACTGTTAGGATAGCTGGACTTTCCTTTCGGCCCTTGGGGGATGCTAAGGTGATGTAGACATTCTAATGAAAATACACTTGCAGGCACAGATGATCTGGTAGAACTGGTAGCTGAGTCCCATAGGAAGAAAATATAAGCGAAAAGAGCTCACGAGAGCTGGCAGTTTTTCAAAGGGGCAAGATTAAAGGCAACAACAGCAAACTATCCCAATGAGAAGGAAAGGCGGAAAGAATAGTAAGAGGCCAATATGTTCCATCAGCCGCTCTTTAATTACATGAAAATCAAAACAGGAATCCTACAAAAAGTGGAAATATGGACAGATTGCTAAGGTGGAGTACAAAAGAATAGCACAAGCATGCAGGGACAAAATCAGACAGGCTGAGGCACAAAATGAGTTACACCTACCAAGTGACATAAAAAGCTCGAAGAAGAGGCTCCGTAAATACATTAGGAGCAAGAGAAAGATGGAGGAAGGTGTCTGTCCTCTACTTAGTGGGGAAGGACAGATAATAACTTCAAGACGGCTGAAGTGTTTAATAACTATTTTGCTTCAGTCTTCACTACAAAGGTTCATTGTGACCATATACAATTAATATTAACAAGGGGGAAGGAACACAAGCCAAAATAGAGAAAGAATATTTTAAAGAATGGTTAGATAAGTTAGATGTAATCAGGTTGGCAGGGCCTGATGAAATTCATCCTAGGGCACTTAAGAAACTATCTGAAGCAATCCTGGAATCATTAGCGATTATCTTCAAGAACTCACGGAGGATGGGTGAGGTCCCAGAAGACTGAAGGAGGGCAAACATAGTACCTACCTTTAAAAAGAAGAACAAAGAGGCCCTGGGGAATTATAGACCAGTCAGCCTAACTTCTATACCTGGAAAGATACTGGAACAAATTATTAAACAATCAAATTGTAAGTACCCACAGGATAATAGGGTAATAAGTAGTAACCAGCATGGATTTGTGGAGAATATATCATGCCAAAAAAACCAAATTTCCTTCTTTGATGGGATTACTGACCTAGTGGATGGGGGGAATCTGTAGATGTGATATGTCTTGATTTTAGGAAGGCTTTTGACATAGTCCCACATGACATTCTCATAAGCAAACTAGGGAAATGTGATCTAGATGAAATTAGTCTTAACGTGGGTGCACAACTGGTTGATAGATCATACTCAATGAGTAGTTCTCAATGGTTCACTGTCAAACTGGGAGGGCATATCTAGTGATCCAGAGGGGTCAGTCCTGGGTCTGACATTATTCAGTGGTTTCATTTATGACTTGGATAATGGAGTTTAGAGTATGCTTATAAAATATGCAGGTGGCACCGGCTGGGAGGGGTTGCAAGCACTTTGGAAGACAGGATTAGAATTCAAAATGACCGTAACAAACTGGAGAATTGGTCTGAAATCAACAAGATGAAATTTGTGAAGACAAGTGCAAGGTACTACACTTAGCAAGGAAAAATCAAATGCACAAATATAAAACGGAGAGTAAGTAGCTAGTGATCGTACTGCAGAAAAAGATCTGGGAGTTATAGTTGATTACAAACTGAATATAAGCCAACAACATGATGCCGTTGCGAAAAAGGCCAACATCATTCTGGGGCATATTAACAGGAGTGTCGTATGGAAGACGCGAGAGATAACTGTCCCGCTTTACTCGGCACTGGTAAGTTCTCAGTTGGAGGCAGGACAAAAAATAATCGGCTTAACCTGCTGCAAGGGAGATTTAGGTTAGATATTAGGAGAAACTTTCTAACTCTAAGGATAGCTAAGTACTGGAATAGGCTTCCAAGGGAGATTGTGAATCCCCGGAATTGGAGGTTTTTAAGAACAGGTTGGACAGCTGTCTGAGATGGACTGTATTTACGTGGTCCTGCCTCAGTGCAGAGAGCTGCGCTTGCAGGATGACCTTGCAAGGTCCCTTCCAGCCCGACATTTCTATGAGTTTATGATCACGCCAGAATCTCCAGAACGCACCTCTGTGTGCAGAGATTCGGAAGCATGCCACTTGGCTGGTGTTTATTTTTAGCACTCTAAACGGAGAGCCACTGAGTTATGATCGCCGGGGCACCGCAGGCAGAAGCAAATGAAACTGGACGAGTTGCCGAAGGAAGAGAGGGAATTGGGAAGGCAGCACCAGACAGTGGAGAGGGATGAAATACTTCCAAGCTTTCCCCATTAGCCACCTTCTTGACACTGGGTCTGCCTCCTAGATAGGCCCTTAATCCAAATGGTAGCAGGCTGAGTGCGGCGGAGGGTGGAGGCTGGAAGAACCAGAGACATAAGAGGATCCATGGCATGGGGGGGCTTGGCTTCTTCCTCCACTGCAGCAGTGCCAGCATTCCACATCACAGTAGCCGTGAGCTGCAGCACAACTGTTGCACAACAGCACCCCCTTGACAGACGGCCAGGGCTCCGAAGCTGAGTCCACCCCTGGAGATTATTGTCTGACAGACAAGCCCGTTCCTGCCGGGCTGTTGGAATCTGCGGTGGAACACGCATCCCTGCTGTGTTCGACACTCTGTGCAGCTGTTCAAGCTTGCAGTGGTGTGTGCCGTGTTGATCAAAAAATCCCAGACCCAACCGGGCAGGCAGAGCAGCCGCTTTGTACAAGTGTGTTTTTGTCTGCTCTGAATCCTAATATTCATTCTGGGCATTGGAAGTGTTTCCGTGTCCCTCATCACATGAAAACATTCCCGACAGTGCCGGGAGCAGGACCGTGTTTGACAGCTCTGCTCCCCTGGCACGGGAGAGCTTTCTGCCATCAGGGTAAAGCTCATCTGTGCAGGAAACAGAGCTGTCCCTGGGGGCCGGGCCCAGCCTGTGGAATGGACTCGTGCAGGGACTAAGGAGCAATGCAACTCTCCCCACCTTCCACTCCCAATGCCAGGCTCGCTTCTCCGACTGGCCCTAGCTAACAAACAGAGCAGTGTGGACATTTAAAAAACAAATCCAAACCCCAAACCCTACCAAAACATAGTGCTCTGTTGCACAAACACAGTTCTCCTTCTGGGGTGAGGAAGAAAGAAGGAACAAATCACATGTGACAGACGTTAGTCCCATCACTTAATGCCCAGCTGGAAGGCACTCAGGTGCGACGGTGATGAGCACAGTACAAGAAGATATGGAAGCAGACTAGATTCATGGTGCAATCATTAGCCAGTTTCCTTTGCACTTCAGAATCAAAGCCACTTTTGAATTATGTTTTCCTCAGTCATATAGTGCTGGGGAAGGGAGTTGTACTCATAATTTATATCATACTCGTTTAAACAGCATGCAATTAACCTGTGGAACTCATGGCCACAAGGTATCACTGAGGCCGAGAGCTTTTAGAGTTTTAAAAAAGGATTGGGCATTTTTATAGGTGATGAGCAGATCCACATAGTGACATACGGTCTAAAACCAAACAAACCATGTCAGAGGCTAGTTAAGGGGGCTAGGCAGAAATTACCATTACTGTTCCATAATTGCCCAATCAGTCTTTCTTGCACCTTTGTCTGCATGTGCCAGTTTCTCAATCTATGGCAGCAATTCTCCAGCCAGCTTATATAAACCCTCGATAGATAGCGTTTTTCAGTGCCATTGCCACCCAGCGCCTGTGGCTTCAGGGTGGGCACTGCCAGGAGAGAGCAGAAGGAGAATGTCTGAACTGCCAGGGGGTGGGGAGGAAGAGCCAGGTAAGTGTTTTTATTTGGTTAAAATCACCTCCTTTGCGAGGCTCTTCAAGCAAAGCTGATGCTGAGCAAACAGAGCGCGGGCTGAGATGCGGCATTTGGAACCAACGGAAGATTTAAACCAGAGCCTTTTCTGGGGTCTTGTGAAACCCGAGCGATTGTCCCTTTAAGAAGCTGGCTGTTTTCTGGAACCATCACTGTGTCAGCCCCTGAGGGACACTGCAAAGGGCATTCTGCTGGTAACTGTGACACGCTGACGCAGGAGCCTAACCTACAGAGAAGACCTCGTTCCCCCGGAGAGGTGACCCCTGGACTCACCCAGGCGAGGGCGCGGGGGCTTCTCTCTCCGCTCGTGTTCCTCCAGGAGAGGAAGTCTGCTTCCCGTCAGCTAGTCAGGCCGATTTTTCTTGCTGATGTCTCTTAACACTTCACCCTCCCCGTGGCTGGGTTATAGCAGCAAAGGCAGGATTCCTCGTCGCGGGAGAAATGATTCACACACATGGAGTGCCTTCCGTGGGGCGTGCGTCACCAAGTGTGAGATTACTGCTAATTAAGGATGAGGAGATTCAAATAAGGATGGGCCTGGCTGTCTCCAACAATGCAATGCAAGCCAACGCTTTTTCTTTGGATGGTCAAATTAGCCATATTTTCCTCATTCTTTTTCATTCCCATGCATTTCCTGGATCCAGATAGGACTCAGACTACTAGCGATCTGCTCACAGAGTTGGTTCCCAAGATGTCCCAACCCGCTTTGTAAGCCCGGATGTTTAAATGGCTACCTTTTACACTGGGCCCAATTGCAATGGGAGTGTGCGCAGCACTGTGGCTTTGTGCAGAGAGCACTGTGCTGGGACTTGGATACATAAGTTTTATTCCCAGCTCTGCCACTGGCCTGCTGGGAAGACCTAGGATAAGTCATCGCTCAGTGCCTCAGTTTCCCCATCTGTAATAATATTTCCCTCCTTTGGAAAACACTTTGAGACCTATAGAGTGTAAGAGTGAGAGGTCGTTTAAGAGAGAACCTCTAGTTGAGGCACAAGTTATTAGTCTGGATGCAGGAATCATGGAGTGACATTCTGTGGTCTGAGTTATACTGGAAATCAGATGGGTCCTTCTGGCCTTACGACCTGTTATGTATCAGAGGGGTAGCCGTGTTCATCTGGATCTGTAAAAGCGGCAAAGAGTCCTGTGGCACCTTACAGACTAACAGACGTATTGGAGCATGAGCTTTCGCGGGTGAAAACCCACTTCATCAGATGCACGTAGTAGAAATTTCCAGAGGCAGATATAAATCCTGTTATGAATCTTCTCCATGGTGACAAGTGTGAAAATATTTCTTTCCGAAGTTTCAAAACTTTTAATTGTTTTTCAAAACCTAACAGATAAAATCACACCCAAGTACAGACAGCTCGTAAGTGAGCACTCGCAATCTGAGGGAAAAGAGGCTCATTTTGTTTACAAAAACAGGTATAACAAAAATCAATGGATCAGAATATTGGCTTTTTAAAAAATCCCTGCCAAAGGATCAAAATGAGAGAACATGTACATTTAATAAAAAGGAAATGATCAAAAATATTAAAAAAACCCAAAATATAAGCAATTTTTTAAAAGGGAAAATAAAAAGAATCTAAAAAGAAAAGGAGGAAGATGGAAAAAAAAGATCAGGGAAAAGAAAAGCTTCGGGATGTGTTAATATTTTGGTGGCTTCATTACAGAGGTGTACGAAGGCAAATGATGTCTATGCCTCTCTCTCATGACCCGATATGGGGGGATGCTTCTGGGTCCCAGAGCTTAAGCTCCAGCCTAAACCCAGATAACCACAGGTTTATAGCTCAAGCCTTGTGAGCTCGAGTCAGCTGACCCAGGTCAGCTGCAGGTGTTTAATTGCTGTGGAGACATACCCTTTGAGGACCTGGAGAAAGATCCTGAGATACTATGGAGGAGTTCATATGAGGCGAGTGATTGATAGAGAAGGTGGACAGACGGATGACATTGCCAGGAAGGCCATGAGAAGTCCACACGTAGAGGGTCCCTGCCCCTTCAATGTAGATCTGTAAAATGGGATTTGGCCCAGGTACAGGGACTATAAGTGTGAGACCATAGTAAGACTCTCCACCACTGTGGTTTTTTTTAGCGTAGATGAAAATGTCTTGTCACATTTCAAAAAGGTTGGAGGTTTTAATCCCGAGATCAAAGGTGCTGGAGAAGTGCAGACTTTATGACACCTCTGATCCAAGACACTTTCCTTTCCTAATCTTCAGGGAAGCTCAGATAGGGATCTGACTTTTGGGCTTGGTTGCATCTGTAATTATGATAATAATAAACATCCCCAATTTCATCAGTGTTTATTCCGGTCAGGAACTTGTGTCTGCTGTCTCCTTAAGCAGAACCGAAGTTCCTCTCTGAGAATTCCTGCAGTTGATCTGCAGCTTGTTCCAGCCCCGTTAATTTAGGCAGGTGTCTCTCTCTTTCTCCATTTTGGCAGCAGTGTGAGGAGAGTGCAAGGTGAAAGGTACTAGACATGCTCCATGCTAGTGATACCAAACCCTTACGGAGATCAGCTTTCCCCTCACATGGCCTTGGAGCTGGAGCCGGACCTAGTTTCAGAAGGGAACCCAACTCCTCGAGTCTCAGGTTCTGTTATTAATTTGAAACTTTGCCCCAAACTTGCCCCAAGACTTTCTGCGAACCAAACTGGGGACCAGTTTGGGGTCAACGTGACCTGGTCTGGGGTTGGCAACGGTGCATCGTATGGTGATTTCATATGGGGTACAAACACAATGCAAACCCAAGTAGGGGTTCTACAGACCCCACCAAGTCCTGTGCACCTTGCCTAGCTGCACTGGCAGAGAAGTAAGAACTGCAAGGGTCCCCATTGGAAGTCCAGGGTTTGGCAATGTGCAGGGAGCAGATAGGCACCCAGCTAGGTAGATAAGCCTGCTGCCGATCTGGCAACCTAACAGATGCTACAATTAATGACACACATCTGGGTTGATGCTACACAAGACTGAGAGCCTGGTCCAAATCCCACAAAATTCAATGCAAGTCTTCCCACTGATGTCAGGGATCTTCGGATCAGGCCCCCCATGTGGTTTCTCCTGTAGGTTTGGCGGGGTGTGAGAGAAGAAGTGCTGAGCAAAAGCAGAACAAGAGGAGAAGGAACAGCCTCTCCCAGGCACAATGAGTTCCCACCACACAGCAGCGGACACCCAGATGTTCAGAACACAATTCTCCTTGTCTCTCTTCAGTTTTGCCTTGTCTCAATTCCACAGACAGGCCACCCCACTGTCCCAGCTGCCTTTGGGGAGAATGGCTCCCAGTTGCATCAGAATTCAGACATGCCTCTCTACCCAGGACAGATCAGAGAGCAGGAAAAGCTTTTCAAAGAGCAACTGACTGGGTGGGATTTGAAGAAAGCAAACAGTAATGTTATCTGCCCCAGTTTGAATTTAATATCCATAAGCTGTCATTAATCAAACCTAAGACTATAAGATCCTTACTCATACCCAATCAGTGCATAATGGATTATCTGCAGGAACTAATAAAGGGTAATTATCTATGCTTTGCAACTTCCAATTACTGCATTTATACGATCAATTATTTCTTGTAGAGTTTCACAGGTGTAATTTGTGTGACGTTATGCTGACTTCAGGCGAAGGATTAAGCAAGCTAAGGAGTTGCTTGGCTCTTTAGTTACAGCGTGGCAACCCGCGCAGCTCCATTGGGTTAGTGTGTGTGATCGCGTCTGGAGAGCTCAGGGAATGCCCACTCACCTGGTTACTGAGAGTCTGAAGTGGTAGATTCAGGACTGCCCCAAGGAGATGACACGGAGAGAGGAGCAGTGGGAGATGAATGCTTATCCAAACCTCATCTGAATGATCTGGGGATCTGGGGCCTGCAAAAATGGGTTATCTTGTGAGATGCTTTGATTTTGGGCAGGCTGGGAATATAGTGAGGGCTTCCTCTTCCATGGTGTTTAGACTCCAGAGAAACTAAAGCATCGACTATCCTGCTTCAGCATGGGGGGATGGACTAGACCAGTGCTTCTCAAGCTATCTGATGTGGGGGACCAGCAATTTTTTTCCCAATGTGCGCGCAGGCCGGCAGTCGACAGCTCGTGGACTGGCGCTGGTCCACGGACCACCACTTTGAGTAGCACTGGATTAGAGGACCTCTTGAAGTCCCTTCCAGCCCTGAATTTCTATGAACCGCTTTGCATTTCCTTCCCTCCAATGTCTTCTCCATCCTCAGTTCCTCCCTGATCCTTTTTCTGCTTGAAACATCAGGCAGCAAAGTCTTCCTGGCCTGCCCGCTCCTCTCTGCCCTCATCCATCACCTCCTGCCTTCAGGAGAGTTACCTTCCCCTGCATCTCACCTCAGGGTATCCTTCTGCTTTCTTCTTATAACCCACACAGCCGGCAAAGAAAATACCCCAACCACCTGAAAACCAGCTGGCTTCGGTCATCTTCCTCCCAACCCCTCACCCTTCCCTGTCTTTTACTCTTTTCTGCCTGGGTAGCAAAGTTGTCACAGCGTCTTAAAGGAGGCGGAAATATCCCAGCAATGTCTGTGGAGTTTTAGGAATGGCTTAAAATTACAATAAATTTGAGACACTCTAACATGTCCGCTTGGGGCCCAGCATTGTTTTGGTAATTTGAAGCAGATTCTGTCAGCGCTTGTGGCAAATGGCAGATTTCACCGCTGTAATTGAAACCAGGGCAGAGTGTGAGCGACAGGAGGAGGTGGGGGAAGGGAAAGGAAGCTGAGTTCTGGGATGCTAGTTGGAGCTATGCAGCCCATTGATTCTGGGTGCTTTGGTTTCTGGTTAACCAACGTCAGACACCTTGGGCCTGACTTCCAGAGGTGATGCTCCGATTTGAGCTGGAGTTGCAGGTGCTCAGCGCATGGGAAATTAGGCCCAGTGGCCAAAAACTGAGGCACTCTAGACCAGGGGCCGATTTTTCCTGTCCCAAATTTGCTGCAGAAATTGTTGCCTCACTTTGTTCTAGCATAGGGCAGCTCCTCTTGGCACATGTGTAGCATCAGGGTACCTTTGAAACATTATCTAATTCAGCCACCCAGTGGCGCTGGGAGGCACGGTAAAACAGGTGAGTATTATTAGATCTGTTTAACGGTAAGGAAACTGAGGCAGACGGAGAGGTTACGTGATTTGCTCAATGGCTCAGAGATGAGTCAGGGGACAGAACCGAGCTGTGCTGATTCAGTCTCCTCTATCCAGTCTACCACGCAGCTAAAGCCCAGTTTCTATAGCATTCCTCAGTCCCAATAGTTTAGTCCTTCCCCTCTGGGAGCCGTTGTACTTTGCATCCGATGAAGTGAGCTGTAGCTCACGAAAGCTTATGCTCAAATAAATTGGTTAGTCTCTAAGGTGCCACAAGTCCTCCTTTTCTTTTGTTGTACTTTGTGTGCAGGTAATGGCTGCTTTCAGTTGCCAAGCAGTGATCCCTTGTCTTCTGTTCTCCACCATGTCTTCCATTGCTTCTGTTTTTCCATTCTCAACCACTGCTTCTTAGCCACAGAGCGACAATGCCTTCCCAGGCAGGAGGAGGAGAGCTCTCTCTGTGCTGATGAGAGATGCTACTCCATGCGACTATTAAAGCTGCTGGCCACAACAGATGAGCTGCCTCAAAGAGAATTTTAAAAAGCCGCCACAGGCTCTGTTAAACCTGCCCCTACATTTAGATCTTCCATTTGCCTGCCATGTGTTTGCAGCAGTGAAACTCCCATCTTCCCGGCTCCGAGCATTCTGTTCCTGCTTTGATTTTTGTTGGCCCAGCCTCTGGATTGCTGGGATCAAGTCTGCACAGGTGGATCCACATTAAAGCAGACGTTACGCCTTTTATTCTGCCTCTGGCAAACTGTGTACATGTGCACATGTCCCCACACACAGAGAATGCATCAGATCTGTGCATATGCTAGACTCCTGCTGCGTGGTAGCTATATACCCAGATATATACACTCACCAACCAGAGCCCCGCTAATTCACACTGCCTGGGAAACTCACTGCAATTGACTAAGTTATAAATGGTGCAAATGAGCAAGCAAGAACCAAGTCCCAAGTAGTCCCACTGATTTCGATGCGAGTCCTTGCCTGCTTTAGTTAAACACAAGTTATCAGGCATATAACAGGAGAAACTGGATGAAATTCTCTGATCTATGTTATAGCTTAGCTTAGGTTATAGCTGGATGATCTAATGGTCCCTTCTGGCCTTAAAAATCTACGAATCTTAAAGCTCAGCTGATTCGACCCCAAGAGAATGATCATAATAAAACAGCAAGGATAATGTTAAATGTACTTGGCTCCTTTGCGGTGTTAAATATTTAAGTTCATACGTGAGTGTAGACTCGTAATGCATCATATATTTCGTAAAAGCAGTGAAATCTAAGGGTCTGATGTTCAAAAGTGCTCAGCATTGACCTGATTCTGGTCCCATTGAAATCAGCGGTAAAATTGACTCCAGAGTGGTTTTGAAAACACCGCCCTTTGCAACATAGAATCTGTTGTTAAATATTTTCCCGGCAGTGGGAAAAGACCAATAATTGTTTGCTCAGATTATAAAGTGTGTGGTTTGGCAAAGTGCGGATTAGCAAGGGCCTACTGTAGATACAGATATTTTTTATACCGTCTTTTCATGTATTTTGTTTGCTTTTTATTTAAACCCAAACCCGTTTCTGAGGTTGATTCCATCATGAGTAAAACCTCTTTTGTGGTAAAGAGGTGATATTTAAGGAGGAGAGGTGCTAAAGATGGCGTAATACAAGAGCGGCCTCCTCTATCAAGAGCCCTTTCCAGTACATGCAGGCAAAGAGACATGTGGCTTTGGCCATTCTACGTGGCTTCGCTATGGGAGTAGCTTCTCTCCCCACAGATTTGCACATAAGTTTCACTTGTTAGTTGGAGGAGGATAGAAAAGACATCAAATGTCACACATCTCACTTACAGTCATTCTGTTCCAGCACACTCAGCAGTCTTAGGTTGATTTTCTCCCCCTTCCCTCCCTGTGCAATTATTTTCCAAGTCAAGGTTTCAAGTTTTATTACTCTTGCTTATTATTTAAATAGTGCCAGAGGTGTACATGGTGCTTTACAAACAGGAAGACAAGGGCCCTGCCTTGAGGAGCCTACAGCATAATTTAGACAGTTGCAGTACAACTAATTAAGGATCAGGCACGAGAGTAGGAGTAGACAGTATCGGAGAGAGGATCAGTGTGAGATCAGCAAAGCAAAAGGAATGAGGATGAAGCAGGGATAGGCTGCTTGGAGTTTGTTCCAGTTAGACAACACATGGTTTGCTAAGTAGGAATAGTGATGCTGATTTAGTGGAAGTGAAAGGAGAATCTGACCTCCCAGGATTCACCATACCGGATTAGATCATTGTTTGCTCAAGTCTGGTATTCTGCCTCTCACTGTGGCTTCAAAATCAGGCACCCGCCCCTCTCTCTAATTCATCTGTCCAATCATGCATTGCTTTGTAGGAGGAAATAAATTCCTCTCTGACTCTCGCACTGATCAGCCCGAACCCTGAAGCATGAGATTTGAATTTCCCGTATCTGAATGTGCACAACGACAGATGCAATAAACAATAATAAGTTTATCCAGCCCTTTTGAAAATGCCGTGTACAGCATTTAACTCAACGTGCCTTCCCCGGTGGATGGATCTCAACACGCCCTTTGCTGGGAATGCCTCTGGGCACGTGGAGAGGTGTGGGAGCGCATTTCCTCACTACTGGCTTCTAGGTACTCCTGGGTTTTCATGGCTGTGCACGGGGCAGCTGCCATTAAATGGTCATTGCTATTTCCCTTCCAAGCTCCCACTCATTGGGTGGTGGTGGTGGGGTGTTATCTCAGACCATTGGATCATTTCTTCCATTGCTGGAAGGCTTGACAGATGGGAAATATGTCTTCTGGTCCCAAACTGGGCCCTTTAATGTCATATTAGGCTTAAAGCTGGCATAAGAGTAAGGGGGAATGGATGCAGGTTTCCAGGCTTCCAGTTTGGTCTGGCGTTTGCTATTTTTGGGGTTGACATGTTCGAGCTGCCATGGTTGCAGGGTGAGATCCTAGTGGGGTCACTGAAGGACAGTGGGCCTGCAGTCACATAGGGGGTTTATTGAACTATAGTTTGTCAGTGTTTTGCCCACGTTGGATCTAAGGTTTGTCTTAGCAGAGGGGCCCAAACCCCAAGGAGAGCCCCAGGTCGCTGTTTTACCAAGAGTCAAATTTCAGTCCACCAGCATGATCTCGGGGTCAAGGGGTGTGGCTCTGCTGAGGCTCACCCCACTGCTAATCAGGAGGACCGCCCCTGCTGTCCGTGGACCGCCCCTGCTGTCCATAGATTTTTCCACATATACAGGGCCTGCCATTCCCACAGGATCTCAGTACACTTCACAAAGCACATATAGTACTGTAATCACTCTGCCTGCCACTGAAATGCTGCCACCTCGGGGGAAATGCAGCAGCATGTTATATCTAATAACCCTGTTTAGCTTGTTGCTAGACCAGAGATCTCAGTCCAAGGTGCAGTGGGTATGGACAGTCTCAAACCAGTTAATTTGGTGGTGTTGGTTTTGTTTTGTTTTTTAAATCCCAGCAAGATCATAAAATAGTGGTGCACTGATCAGAAAATCACATTTGTAATCAGCTTTTGACTGTTTAACTCATGCCTCTGAAAGGGAGGGTGGCAGAACATAATGCAACTTGTTGGATCTGACTATTGCAGCAACAGTATAGTAATATTTAGGAGCACTCACTGCTCTGATTTTCCCTGTAATCCCTTGGCCTAAAGAATATCACTGCAGCCGTCGCTCTCCAGGTTCTGGTTTTTGTCAAATCAGGGCGTGGCCTTGGTTGTTATTTTCAGCACAGTTTGAAAAGATATTTGATACGTGTTCTGCTCTAGCCCTCCTCGACTGACTTTGCTGCAGCATTCGGGGCACTTCCGAATCATCTGTGCACCTGGTGCTCCCCTCATGAGAGGGTGCTCCTAACGGAGGTGTTTGTCTATCTGTAAAAAGCTAGGTTTCAGAGTAACAGCCGTGTTAGTCTGTATTCGCAAAAAGAAAAGGAGTACTTGTGGCACCTTAGAGACTAACCAATTTATTAGAGCATAAGCTTTCGTGAGCTACAGCTCACTTCCTCAGATGCATATCGTGGAAACTGCAGCAGGCTTTATATATACACAGAGAATATGAAACAATACCTCCTCCCACCCCACTGTCCTGCTGGTAATAGCTTATCTAAAGTGATCATCAGGTGGGCCATTTCCAGCACAAATCCAGGTTTTCTCACCCTCCACCCCCCCACACAAATTCACTCTCCTGCTGGTGATAGCCCATCCAAAGTGACAACTCTTTACACAATGTGCATGACAATCAAGTTGGGCTATTTCCTGCACAAATCCAGGTTTTCTCACATCCCCCCCACCCCCATACACACACAAACTCACTCTCCTGCTGGTAATAGCTCATCCAAACTGAGCTAATGCATGGAAAAGGTGTTAGCAGATGGCACTCAAGAATACGCAGCCTTGTTGACGGGTGTTCTAGGACGAATGCAAGTTGCTCTTTTGCGCTGTATGTGGCTTTCTATGCACAGCCCTTTCCATCAGCTCTTAACATTCCTCCGGTCAATCTGCACATTAGGAGGAGGTGCTAGCTAAGAGTGCAGAGGTGCTAGCTAAGGGTGTGCAGAGGATTCAGTTGACACAAGGGGTTGGATTTGCAGGGGCTGGAAGTCCCTTACCTCCTGGGGACTCACTTGTAAGTTTCTAGCCTGACAAACCTGAACTTCTCAACGGAACTCGATCCAATCTCAGGACTCCGCAAAGACATCTCAGGTAATAAGGGAGGTCCCGGTGCTTGCTGGCAAACAGGAGGTGACTTTGGTTTTCTAGCTGTGTGAACAGCCGCTGCCCCAGTTCACGGTATTTCTATGAGCATGAGTGGAGATTTTCTGAATGCATCAAACCCAAGATTAAGTTGGACTGGTTCCGTGTGAATAGACTTCATGTCACTAGTTTTAGCGTCTGGTGTTCATACCAATGCTCAAGTTGCTGGGCTCATTTGGGCACTTGCTGCTTGAATTCTGAAGGGGGTTCTTGAATGGTCTAGCTTGAGTGGACCTTTGGTGGAGGAGGCTGCTTTCCCTGACAATGAACAGCTCAAGTGCTGGGCAAGGCTCTGTTGCGTGTGGGTGAGGAAGCAATCTGCTTCTTACCTCTTGAGACTCTTCACCATGCCTCATTGGGTCCTCTGTAGCACTCCAATGGGTATTGTTCGCACTCTCGGGGAAGCACTACATGATAAGAGATCTGTGAGCCTGACACTTGCTGAGAGATGGATGCTGTTATCAGCCCTTGTCTCACAGGAACATCAGGTCCTCAGGTTCTGGTTGGCCAGATATTGAAGAAGGCACAATCTGCCAGGATTGTATTTCGTCTGGGCCAGAGATCAGGAGGCATGAGTTAGCTACAAGTTCATTAAGACTTGTCTGGCTGCACAGGTTTATCCATTATACATTCCTGGAGACAGAGGTAAGGGACACACCTGCTGGTTGACCTGAGGACATTTGCGAGTGGCTGTAAGGCTGAACATAACTGAATCAATACTAGACTGACATATTGCCCTGCCATGTAAATGTGTAGCATTACATACACTGTAGCCCTTTATTAATCCCAGATGTCTATATAAATGAGTAAACAGTATGTGCTGAATACTTATGAAAATGTCACTTTATATAAAAGCTGTCTTATTTATTTAGAATCTGATCAAAAGCCTGTTGAGGTCAACGGAAAGGCACCTGATCTAAACTCAGTGGGCCTTAGGGGGCACAGTCCGGTCTACTGGATAGAGGACTGCACTGGGCCTTAAGAAACCTGGGCTTTATTCCCGGCTTGGCCACTGGCCAGCTCGATGACCTTGAGCAAGTCACCTCCTGCCCTGTGTCTCAGTTTCCCTATCTGTAAAATGGGGATAATGCTACTGACCTCTCTTATAAAGTGCTTTGAGATCTAGCCTTGAAAAGTGCTCTGTAAGAGCTAGATATTATAGCTCGTCAGATTCTTAAATAAATTAGTTTCTCAACAGACTGACTCCTTTTGCTTATCATCACTTATTATTTGTATTGCGGCCGTGCCTAGGAACCCCAGTGGTGGACCAGGACCCCTATGTGCTAGCTGCTGTACAAACAAAACCAAAAGATGGTCCCTGCCTCAAAGAACTTGCAATCCAAGTTCAGCAGGTAACGGAACACAGAAACAGGATGGGGAGATAGTTTGGTTTGGCTTAAATTGTTGGGGAAAACACTGAGACATTTCTCATCTATCTGTGCAACCAGGAGGAGTCAATTTCCTCCTGCCCTATCTCTATAGGAAGGATGGATCACAACTGCTAATGGGTTCTTCTTTTCTGTTAGAGTGGCTTAGGGCTGAGAAGAAGGAACCGTGCGGTACAAAACTAAGATGCCCATGATTGAGTTGCTTTGAGTGGCATCTGAGTGATTCTGGGGTGCGTTATGGTAAATTACAGAGGATCAACCCTTCCTCAGTACCCCCTCCTACTGTTGGGTGAATATTTGTTCTGGGGGTCCAAAGCCCTCTGAATTAGAAGGGAATTTCAGCATAGTCAATCCAACAGCAAGGGCCCGGGTCTGTGTTCTCAAGGAGTTAAATGCTCTGACCTCTTCCGCATGTTGAAGTGAAATTAGTCACAGTCGTCAGGGAAAGTGCTGGCCAGGTTATAAAAATGAGTCATGAGCACAAATCAATAGCGAAGCTTGAAGCTCATGTTTCCCTGGGAATGCCAGATCCAAACGGAGACGCACATCAGCCTAGGCGGTGTGTGTTCTGTGATATATGGAAGGGATAGGTCCCAGATGTGCATCGCTATGTGGCATTGACCTCCTGTGCGCCTGGGACAGGGCTACATTAGGAAAAGGTCCCCTTCACTTCTATATTGCTACTTTGATCTTCAGCTCTTATTTTGCTGTTTTATTGCTGGAGAACAGTGAACTCAGCGGATAGCTGTGTGTGTGCTACTGTCCCTCACTCTGCATCCCGACAATGTGCCTTGGACCCGGACCCACAAGTGCCTTTGTAGGAGTGGTTGGGATGTACAGCGTTCAACTGCCCCATTTACCTCTTGGTTCATCATGGATGCTGCCAGTAAAGTCACTAGTTGGAGCAGGTGATTTTGTAACACAGTCACCTGCCCTCTAGCAGAAGGGCTGAGACCATAAACTCATTTCACAAAGGCCTCGGCGCTGACTCCGTGGGTGCTTTGGGGCTGGAGCACACAGGGGAAAAATATGACAGCTCGGGGCGGGGCTTGAGGGATGGCAAAGAGCAGTGAGCAGGTGGGGGCCTCGGGGAGGGGCCAGAGTGGGGGCGGGAAGAGGAGGAGTGAGGGCGGGGCCATGAAAGGGGCAGAGTGGGGGCGGGGCCTGGAGGGGAGGCACCTCCGGGGAAAATAAAAGTCAGCACCTATGCACAGAGGCCCCTGAGGAGCCAACAGTGGAAATAATACAGAACATTGATTGTAGCTGGAGGCACTGTGGTTTTAAGGGGCTTATTTAATATTTGTGACAGGGGGTCACAATTTCAAAAGCTCCTAAGTGACTTAGAACCCCGAGTTCCATTTTCAAAAGTAACGCAGGCACTTTTGAAAATGGGGCTTTGACTCTTGGTGGTTTTGAAAACTTTTACTCTTGATCACTGACGAATCCAGGTGTCTTGAACAAAAATTCCACAGCACAAATGGACAGCCTTATTATTATTGCTCAGCTATGAATGACTTTCAGTGACTCCCTGGCCTGGACCGTGCTCCAAAGAGTGACCCCACTCCCTGTTACTGGTCCTCCCACTCCTGTATTTCTGGTGTTGTTAATTGTTTTCACACAACTGCCGGCTGGAGAAAAGCTCTAAATAACGTTTTTGCAGGGGGAAAATTGCCACTTTCCTCCAACCAGCTTATAAGCATCTTTATGTAATGCAGACTGTAAAACCTTAGTTTTGGCTGGGCAGCCTACGAAATGAATTTAGTGTATCGAAGAGTTGCTTCTTTTGTTTATTAAGTTGCATGTTGTGGTCTCAGCATAGACATAAGGAGAGAGAAAAAAATCAGACACTTTTCCTTTTCCTCGCCAATGGCGATGTGCTCACAAAGTTTGCATCATGCACTTGGAGTTTGTGCAGATCTTTTCTTTGTTTTCACTTCGTGTGTGTTTGAAACTCTGAAGTTTTGGTTTTGAACAACCCCAAAAACTCAAGGCAAAAATTCATCTGAAACCACCAGTTTTCTCCTGGTCTTGCATTAAAAGCCACTAAATTTCAACTTGTTTGCAATGTAACCATAAATCTGTGTGAAATGGGTCTCAGATTTTCTGGTAGTGCTTAGATACTATGGCAGTGGTGGCTTTAGAAATACACAAAGAGTGAGACAGACAGACTGAGCTGGGTGGCGCGTAGGGTACTGAATAGCAACAGGGTGCTGCCATCGGGGTTGAGCTTCGGCAGAGCTGTATTGCGGCTCCAGGAATGGAATAAAGAGAGACCTTGTGGGTGCATTAACAGAGGTATATATAGGGGTGTACAGATCTGCTGATGGGCAGAAGCTGGGATAAAAAGAGCTCACGAAAGCTTATGCTCTAATAAATTTGTTAGTCTCTAAGGTGCCACAAGTACTCCTGTTCTTTTTTCTCTTATGCAAATAACCCTTGAAAAGCCAAACGTTGAGCGTTTTTCAAGCATAAAAGCAAGGGGTTAACACGAGCCTGCAGGGTCATTGATACGTCGAAAGAACTAATCAGTGAGAATCACATTCCTTCAAGGAAATCAATTACGGTGAGGCTTATGTTGCTGATTTTCAATGACCCTTCTTAATCATGCTTGTAGAGTTTGCAAGTGCATGTATTTGTATGAACAGAAACCCATGTTTCAGGTCTATTGTTTCCGTTTGGAATATAAGAACCCCTCTCATTCTGGTCAGCATATGAACCTCTAGTCCAGGCAGAAATGCGACCAGCAACTTTTGGTCCAAACCACCCCTTTTAACCGCATGGAAGTGTAAATCCAGACCATTCTCTAAAATGGGCCCAGCTCCCCAAACCCCACTGACTTGCAGGTCCATCTTTAATTCCAAGCTTGGGTGAGGGATTGGTAGCAAGTTTCCAATCCCATCATCCCCCACACTGACCTCCTCTGGGCACCCTTGTCAGTCAGGGCGTGGGGTGCGATTCCTTTCTAATGCTTTCCAGAGCGGGCTGTAAAGTTGCAGCACCAAACCTGTCGTTCGGCATGATGGGCAATGGCTGTGCACCAGCCAGCCCTGAATGGCCAAGGGTGACGCTCCACTGGTGAATGCTATAAAAGAAGCCTTATGTGTTGGTTTTATTCCCTGTCCCTGTCCTTTCTGGTGTGGTTGCACCTATGGCCACAAACCTTTCAGTTTGCTCCCAAAAGGGAAAGGTCTCAGCCTTGGAAGCTGTGCACTAAAGCTGAATGGAGTTTTTTCCCTCCATGGGAAATTTTGATTTTTTTGGCCAGAAATTGAAAACCGAAATATTTTGGCTGAAAACTGAAATATAATAATTTGGAAATGCAATGGTGGTGACTCATAAGAGTGGTCGTTTGGGCAGCTCTTACTCTCATTCTTCTTTATAGCCTGGGTTCCCTGGTCAGACTACATCTCCCACGATGCACCACTGATTCCCCTCTTGATGAGGGGAGATGGTGCATCGTGGGAATCCTATGGCTGCAAGATGACGTGCAGCTCCTACAGGAGAATGGGGACACGGAGCAAACAAACTACAAGTCTTACTAGGGACTCTCTGATCACAGAGGTTCCATGGTCAGAACCTTGCTCAATGGTCTCCCCATGGTGTCATTAGTTACCACTACATTGGGCCAAAAGGAGCCAAAAGCACTGTGCAAAAAAGCTTTGCTTCCAGGGATTGTCTGCTCTGTGGTTTTCCATTTTGCTGCAAGTGTAAACACCTTGGAAATATCCTTTCTTTTGATCCAAAGTGACGCTGGAATTACAGCAGGGAAGGCATCCATTCCAAGGTTTATGCAAGACCCAGTGCATTCCAAGCAGGACTCTTCCAGCGTGTTAGTTCCATGCAAATCTCCAGGCTAGCTAGATGGCTTCAAATAAAAGCTACCAATCTGTCAATTTAATACTGTTCTAGCATATTAATTCCTCGCTCCCAGAGACACACCATAGTGTAATTCAACTTCAGCCTCTGTCTCTAGTGATGCTACACAAAATGGTTGCAAGAAAAAAAACCCCCCCAAACCACATGAAAATTGCCTGCTTTCATATTTCATTACAAACCCAAGGTTGGGTTAGTGAAAAGTTTGGGTCACTTTATGATCTTTTCCCATGAATCTTTAGCAATACAATGCAAAGTTTGTAGCTTGGACGCAAAGCCAGGTGCGACTCAGCAACTTTGAAAGTCACACTTAAACTCCCTGGGAAAGGGAGAAAAATATACAGATCAAAACAGAAGGAAATGTTTGAATGACGCCCTGGGAATGTTCTGAAATGGCCAAGTTTTGCACATTGGGACCCAAGTTTCAACTTAACTTGTTCCAGATCCCAACTTCTCTGAAAGATTGGAGCATTGAAATCCAACATTTTGGTTTTGCCCAGTATAGAAATGGAGTCAGCCACAGAGTTTGGATCCTGACTCAAACTAGTGTGAATCTTCACAGAGATAGGAGCCAGGCACAAAATGTGGAATTGGATCGAAACATTCCAACATTCAGGGAAGATTGTTTTGGGGTTGGATCTATCTATCTATCGTTTATTGTTGGATAAAATTATAGAGACAGTGATGCTTTGAGTAGGGGAGATTTGGCTACATTTAGACCCATTCCCAGACAGACACAAGCAAACGCCTCATTACAATATATTCATTGTTTGCTACTTCTCTCTCAGAATGTTAGCAAGGGAACCTCAGGCCTGATTCTGATCACAGTTACACCCGTATCAAGGAGGAGCAACTCCACTGATGCCAGTGGTGATACCCTGGTGTAAAAATGGCATGAGATGATGAGAATCAGGCCTTGTATATTTCGGGAGGCAGTGCTGCACAGCTGATGTGCTTTCTGAGTTACTGCCACGCCAAGCCCAGTTTGCCAAGTGCAGACTCGCTGAACAAAGCTCCACCTCTGAATTAAATTTTGTAGGCAGCATATTCTTTCCTTTCCCCAGCAATTTCCTGAAATAACGTTAGGGAAATGTGAAAATCGTGAACTTTTGAACCTCCCTGCAGGACGGTGTAAAGGGGGTGGAGCGGTGGCGGCATGGGGGCGGGGAGATCTGTTTTGTTTATGTGGTTTATTTTGGCCAGGGGGACTGGGTGTGAGGGGGCGGGGGAAGGCTTACTGGACAGCCACAGTTCAAGAAGTAGCCAGATCTGAGCTGCCCCTTATTAATGGGTTGCTGTTTGGTGGGTCAGTGACTTGAGTAAGTGAGAGGATGTTTTCTTAGTGTGCAGACGAAGGGGGTGCCCGGTGGCAGGGGCAGTAGCAGGGGAAATAACACATTGGGATGATGAACAGTTCCTTTGGTTTTCAGAATGGCTTTGGCCATGGGGAGCTCTGTGCTGAGGAGGAAGGGGGGTGGGGGGTGGGAAAGGACGTCTGGAAAGTACTTTTCCCTCTGATGAACTTCAGGGCCTTATAAATCACTGCCAGGCTGCAGCTGCGAAACATGTGACCCTGGCAAACTAACTGTAGACCTTCCCTCCTCACCTCTTAAAGACACAGCACAGCTATTAGGCTTTCCCCGTTACAGTAAAGGGAAGGGAAGGCTGCGGATGGATGTCCTTGGCTCCATCTCCTTCAGGAACGCTACAGGTGGGATTTCACAGAAACGTGTATCTGCTGTTTTACTTAAACAGGCGAGCTTAAATCGAAAGCACAGCAGAAGGATCATCTTGCCTGGGACTCAAGAATTCTGGGTTCTATTTGCAGCTCTTCCCCAATGACTGGGGGCAACTTGCTTAGGTGCCTTTGAAAATAGGACTTAGGCACGTTTGGAAATGGGACCTTCATTTCCCAGTGCCTCAGTTCCCCATCTGTAAAATGGGGATAATAATCTGTCCTTTGTCTAGCTCATCTATTTACAGTATAAGTGCTTCCAGATAAGGGGTATAATTTTCAAAAGGGTCCAAGTGACTTAGGAGAATAATTCTCATTTTCTAAAGTGGCTTAGGAGCATAGGTCTCATTGCAAGCCAACGGGATTTAGGCTCCTATGTGCCCAAGTCATTTGAAAATGAGATGCATGTCCCTACACCAACTAGGCGACTGTGACAAATATTACCCAAGAACTCTGTCTTAAACTATTGTCTGAGCAGTGCTTAGTGCAGCTGAGCCCCAGTTCTGACCATTGGGGTGCAGGAGTGGGGGTCAAGCAGAGAATCCGAACCCAGCTTCAGCCTGAATCTCCCAGCTGGTCCTTTTCAGGATGAATCATGTTTCTGTGTCTCTGTCGTTGTTCTAGTCCATTGGAGTTTTCCCTTAGAACAATAATGTTCAAATGATCAATACGCACCTGGGATGATCCGGAACATACTAAAATTCCTATTGCCTCATACGATGACTGAGAGGCAACTCATTCCTTGTGAATCCTTCCCTGGCTCTCAGATGGCAGCAGAGCGAAAGGAAGGGCTAAGGAGATCACAGGGTGCTGTCTCCGCTCTCTTTGATACTTAAGGTTGTCAAGACTCCTCATTTAGAAGAAAAACCTGGTTGCCTGTAAACGCATTATTATCATCTCAGTAGTAGCTACTCGCCCCATTATGCTTAGTGCAGTACATATAGTTAGTGAGAGGCAGCCCCTGCCTGAAGGATCTTACAGTCTAGACAAGACAGACAAAGGGTGGGAGGAGAATCAGAGAGGTGGAATGATACGCCCAAGGTTACACATTATAGCTGGGAACAGAACCTAGATCTCTTGACTCCCAGCCCAGGACTCTAGCTCCTAGACCACTCTGCTCCTCTCTCTATTAAAAGCAGCTGCAAAAAGGATAAGCCAGTATAGCTGCTATCAGGGAGCCAAACCACCCCAGCAGAACAGTTAAAAATGACTAAATACTTTCCTAATCTAATTACGTCTCCCATGCAAGCAATTGCCTTAATTGCCACAGGGGTGTGGCACGGATGGTGGGAGGGGAATCTGCCTGCTCTTTGCTTGGCTGTAATTTACAGTTGCATTCCATAATATAAGGTCAAATGATCCTCTTCAGCCCTTTGCATAGCCCTTTAGGGAGCCTTAGCCCCGGTAAAGACTGAATGAAGATCTAGCCCATAGTGATCAGGAAGTAGCATGCACATTTGGAAAGGCAGATTGAAAAATACACACTCCTGGGGCCTGATCCAAAGTTCACTGAAGTCAGGGGGAGCTTTTCCATCGACTTCGTTGGCTCAGTCCCAGCAAGAAGATTTAAAGGCTTGTGTACAAGAGGTTTCCTCTCTATAGATGAGCCCCCGGTTGCAACAGTTATCCCATGTGATTTCCACGACTCACCCACCTGTGTTTATTTTCAAAATACAGTCAGAGACTTTGTAATTTACGTGGCAGACTAGATAAGTGGGGATTTAAAGAGAAAGGAAAATAGACCCGAGACAACTATGTAACATGAGCACAGATCCTAGTAGTGAGATTGTAATCAGATGGGTTAGGAGGAGCCAAGGCTTATTAATGAAACGGCTCATCTCTTTGTCAGCGGAAAAGGACCAGTCTTCCTCAGAGCAGCCAGCAACAGAGGGGATGGAAGTGCCAGGGTTTCACTTGGCATTACCACTGAGGGTGACAGGTCTGGTGCTTAACAAAGCTTTGGGCTGCCATCTTGCTGGCCATTTTGGAGATTAATGACACTGACTTCAGAAGGCAAAAGCAAGGCTACAGAGGAGGTGCGCGTTTGCTAGGAAGGTGGATGTTGCGTTTTCCTAGCTGTAATTTCAATTGTAGAAAGCAAGAGTTGGCTCCTCAGCTGGTGTGAATCAACAGGGCTCCATTGACCTCAGTGCAACTCTGCTGAGGTACACCAGCTGAGTCCTGGCCCCTCGCCAGTCTTGTAGCTAGGAGTCCAATTCTCTGGTCTCCCCAGCGTGAATTGCAGGTAACACCACTGAAATCCCGACTGCTGGGATAAATTGAGGTAGCTCCATTGAAGTCAATGTGCCATCTCAGCATGGCCATATCGGTTATTCATTTTCACTCCTGGTCCACTGAAGTTATTGAAAGGCTGCTAACTTTTGCAGATCTATCTCGTGGAGTAAACCTGGTGTGAAAGGAGGAAAAGAAAAGCCTGATATCCCTTTCTTAAGCATTTATTCCCTTTTTCATGCCCTGTAGTTGCACTGAGATCAAAGGACAAATACTCAACGTCTGTGAAACATTTTTGATTTCAAACATAAATCCATCCATCCTTCTCTTTTAGGCTCTTCTACAGCTCCCACCATTATGGGCTCTAAGATCTGACAATACAAATACTGGAGCACTGCCTCATTATTCTTAAGTCTCTGAACCAGCCTCTTTTCTCAGTTGCATTGTCGTTATGCCACTGATGCATAAGTGAGATCATAATCCTGTTAACTGAGAGAAGGCTTCTTGAGACAGCGTCCAAGCAGAGAAGTTGGACTGGGTGGAAGCAGAGAAGTCAGCTGGCATAGATTGTAAGGTCTTTGGGGCAGAAACTGTCTATTACTCTGTATTTGTATAGCACCTACCACAATGGGACTGTGCTGTTGATTGGTTCCTAGGCACTATTGTAATAAACATGATTGATAGTAAACTCTTGATTGTTGAAATTCAGACACATTGCAAATGAGACACTATTTCATAGATCTGAAAATGCCCTAATCTGTGTTCTAACATCTAGAGGAGATACCCTGTCTCGTGTCTATCTATTGACTATCTAACTATCCATCCTATAGATGTAGATTCTTATACTGATGCTCATTGCTATCCTGCTAGCTGTCTTGGTGGAGGTTTTTAATATAGCTAGCACTTAACAACCACGGAGTCCCACCGTGCATTCCTTCTGTCAACAAAAACAGGTTCTCATGCCCAAGTCTGTCCATGAGCGGTTGCTGAATGTATAAGAGGAGCCGCATTTTCTCACATTGGAGACTGCGCTCCTAGGATCATCTTGGGATATACACTGAATCTGGAGAGTTTGTGGTGTGAAAACCAAATGCTGATGATGATTCCACTTCTGTTCTAATTTTTTGCATCTCGGACTCTTGCTTATTCTTGGAACAACCAAGGCCATATAATGCCCTCAAAGTGCAATCCCACTTCCCACCGGTATCGACGGGAATGGTGCAACATGGATGGAGGGCACTCATGGATTAAGGGCATTGCTGGTTCAAGGTCATTGTCTGAGAATGTTCAAAAACCACTTGGCAACTCAGTTCAGAACCTGCCCAGGGGACAGCACCCATTCCTTTCATTCAGTGGCAGCTTGCCCCTGGAGAAGGGACATCCCAAAGCTGCTTTGTCAAAGGAGGAAATGGTAAAAAAAGAGGCTAGTGGCTGTTTTCACAAGGGGTGTTACAGTGAGTGAGCTTCTGCTCCTGCTGTTCCACACTGTTAATCTTGGAGGAAATCAGCTGGAAGGTGTGGATGAGATACGTGGCAATTACTGCATTGTGAACATTAGCTGCATTAGTCTTAGGAGTTTATCCCGACCGTGAGTTTACTCTCACTAGTTAGAGTAGCAAAGTGCAGTGGCTGAGGAATGACCACAGCTGCTGATAGAGGAAGACGTCATATAAACCAAGAATTATGGGGTGGTTGGCTTTAGTGTCAGTGGTTTTTAAGTAACCCCTTTGCAATTGATGTAGTCCAGTTCTTCTTGTTTGTGTCACTCTCTAGAAAATTACATTATTGACAAATTGTATTCCATGCAACTCGTCAAGGGTCTGATTCTCCTCTGAGTCATGTTGGTGTGAAAAGGGGAGTCAGGTCACAAATATGGTGCCATAGCACCCAGGTTCAAATCAGCCCTTCATCCATCTCAGGTCGATAGTTTACTGTGTGGGTCTTTCAGAGATGATCCAAAAGACTGGAGAGGTGTCTTGTCTTTTCTTTATGAACATTAAAGATGGCCATGGCACGCTCCATAAGATTTGGTATTTTCCCCAGCATCCTTGAGTTCAAAACTTTTCCCATACTGTGTTTAATGTCAATTGTCTGACTAGTGATGACTTTAATGGTTGCATGATTCCTGAAGTGTTCATGATTTGCTTTGGTTTTCAGGAAAGAAAAAGCACCAGATGTGAATAATGGCAATAATAGTTATTATCCAATCATTGGTTCCACGCTTCGGGTGGTCAAAATGGGGGCATCTGTTATGATTTGACATGCTGGCATAGTGGAAACACTAAGCATCAGCATGGTCTGATGGTTAGAGCATAGGACTGAGGATAAAAAGCTCTGGGTTCTAATTCCAGCTCTGTGACCTTGGGAAAGTCACTTCCTCTCTCTGCCTCAGTTTTCCCTATCTGTAAATGGGCACAACACATACTATCCCCCTCTTATAAGGATTGCATTCTAAAATATCTGCCATTGTGCTACTCTGGTATTAACAGCTGTAGATGAGTAGCGCTGGGGACTGCCTGGGTTTCTAGTCAGTCTGAGATTCAGTAATGTAGCACCTTTGGAACTTTATGGGGACTTGGTATCTGAATGCCACTTGGTGCTAGAGTGCTTTTTGCTCTCAAAGGTTTGCCACACTCTGTCCTGGTGGTTGCATAGGCCCCCAGGAGAGAACTCCCACCCTTTGCCATGGCACATTGCATCAGTTCCTTCACATTTTGTAAATTACTCAGTTGCCACTGCTGGTCTGTCAGTGCTGAAAGGAGTGGAGTGGCAGGAGGGGGAGAGGCTAGATGTGAGCCCGGCATGCTGACAAATGTGGGAGGGGATGCTCGAGACATCCAGACAACTCCCCTACTTTCACTGCTGCTTCACTTTGAGCCTTGCTCCCTTGGCTGCCAAACTGGGGTCTTCATGCAGGGCTGGGTTTGGTGACTGCAGGAGGTAGGGTAACCTGAGCACAAGGTGTGAGCCCATGGCACAGAAGGGGTTAACTGCTATTCCATTGAGGAAGGGTTATGGGGTGTGTGAACCAAGCTTTTTTTATTTTGGAAGGGTCCTTTCCTTTGCCGCCCCCAACCTCTTTATCTATCCAGAGGCCTCCTTGAATGCCTGGAATGCTGAAGTCCACTGGCCATTGACTGGACCTTTCTGGACTGGAATCACTGAGGTTATCCGATGGGACTTAGAACATCCTAATTAGGCCTGGAACCAATCCAGACATGAAAGCCCAGAGGGCACTTCCAAACAGACTGTCATTTGCTTCCAGGCGGCTGCAGACGGCCCCTGGGGCTTATGGGAGTTCCAAACCACCCCAGTTCTTAGTGTTTGGTAGAGGTCAGAGCCAGTGACCAAAAGTGGCAGAGCAACTGAAGAAAAACAACAGGACAGTAGTAATTAATATATTGCTGTCAATAGTCACATGACTCTTTTCATTCGCCACGGGCAGCTACATCACGGATGATTTGAAGGGGAAAGCATAGCAGTCAGATCCTGCTCTCCCTAACACACAAGGTCCCTGAAGTCAGTGGGTTTTCAGGAAAGTCAAATCTGGTCCTGTCTCTTTAAAAGGAGAGCTCTGTCAAGCTTGCAGGAGGAGCAAAGGCGAACTGGATTTAGCAGCTGCCTTCCCTATCTTGTCAGGCCTCTTCCTGCAGCACGTAGGCACCAGCTTCTCAGGCTTGCTGTTCCCCTGGACCCTCCAGCTGCGGTGCAGAAAGTGGCTGGGTGGTTGGGAGGACGCAGTAGCCCTGAGGCCACTGACTTGTCCTGGAGCATGCTCCGGTTGGCGAAAAGAGGAGCACAGTTGGTTGGTGTTATTCCTGATGCTTGGAGGGGACTGACTGTGACTGTAATTCCAGAGAAGAATAGAGGATCCCTTGCTTCAAATAGATGGCGCTTCCCTGAGATTTCAGACTTCGTGCTTCTGTAATGTAGGAGGTAGCTGATTCTCCAAGAAGACCAGGATCTGGACCAAAAGAACAGTGTGCTTGGGAGTCATTGATATGCCTCTACTCTTTGCGCACCTGGTATTTTATTTTAACTCACGGCATCCAAGTGCTTAACAGTTACAGCAGAAATGCTGCCTTCAGAGACATCGCTCCACACACAACAATTCAAGAGATGTTCTCTGAGGACAGAGCACATCTCCCCCATCACCAAATTCTCTGGCCTGTTCCAGTGTTGGTGACTGGTTCAAAAGGCTGATGGCAAAGTGTGAGCCCTGTATGCTCAGATGATTCCCGGGAAACTCATAGGTGAGCAGACTGTAGGTTTGAGGTGAAGAAGAGGGGAGAGAGATTTTTGTTGCCAAGGGGAAAAAAACAGTCACCCATGTAATAGAAAAGTAAATGGCATAAAAGGGGAGACCAAGGTTTGAAGTCAATAAAGATTGAGGAGAAAAGGAAAAAAGCTCATGATTTGCCCTGAGGATGGCGGTCATAGGAAACACCCCCTGATTTAGCACTTTCTCCTTTTGCTGGAGGTAGTCATGTTGTTGGTGACAAAGCAACTTCAGGGGCTTTAAAGGCCAGCTGCATAGTGGCAAGCACTAAAGTCAGCCATGTTGGATTAATTAAACCCCATGATGCCAAGGGAATGACTGTAATTATCTTAAATGTGGATTAATGCATGCACATTGCACCGTAATCAGATCTCTCCGACCGGGTGTTTGCAGGCCAGTGTTCCTGGAAACTAGTCTTAAAGAAACTCCACCAGAAAGTCCATATTCCCCTGCTCTCCCAGGTCTGCTGCTCCTGCCGCTGGGGCTGTATGTACATTGCCAGCTTTCCTTTGCGGAGGAGACCACACATGACCAGCTGCTTTAGAAAGTTCCTGATGTTCTTCTTAACCAACAAGCCTAGCTTCAATACTCGGCCAGATTCAACCCTGGTGGAATCAGGTGCAGCTCCATTGAGTTATGTAGAGTTGCACTCTTCTACCCCACTGGTGAATTGGGATTGTGGGATAGATCGTGGCCTCTATGTGCTATTCTGGGAGTAGGGACGGGCCATGACTATACAGTAACAGGGGGAGGGGAGGACAGGGGAGAACAGGCACAATGTGCAGCCACCATAAGAAGCTTATGCTGCCTCCTTCTCAAGCTTTGACATAGACGGGGCTGAGAAATCGGAGTGCCCATAGTGTACATTGCTGCAGGGATTCCAGCCCAGGCAGCCCCAGGGAGGCTGCTGTAAGTGAGCACAACTGAGGGCTGCTCTAACTAACACCAGGGACAGTTTCAGGCCCCAGACTCTAGAGGGTGCGAAGATGGTGTAAAACCACCTTTCCCCCATTCCTCCAGGCTGTATTTTCGGTGCTCAAGGCATAGCACCAAATTTGAGCTTGTCTCCTTTAGGGGAAAATCTGGATTCCTAGCAAACCAGGTGTAAAGGACGTTGGACCCAATTCTGTCCTCACTCTATACTGATTTGGTTCCCAGTGAATTCAGTGGTGTTCCCCTCCTCATTTGACAACGGAGAGCAGCCTAGGTGCATCTGTTTAAGTGGGTTGGGGCTGCTGTGTAGCAGGACAGCCCTATAGTCATCACCAAAAAAATTAGACTCCTTTCTAAACAATCAGATGTTTTTACTCTGGGGAAGAAAAGCAGCCACCCAGGAGGTGCTGCTGGTATGGCTTCACTGCCAAAGCTGCAGGTGCAAATTGTAAGCTCTTTGGGGCTGGACCCATCTTTTTGTTCTGAGCTTGTACAGAACCAAGCGCCATGGGGACCAGGACTGGTACTCAGAGGAACTACTGCAATGCAAATATTAAATAATATCAATAGTAAAATCCTCACCAATATTTTAATGACAAGCAAAGCTCTCCTGCCGTAGAGCAGCCTGAGTCTGAGTTGGTGGGAGACCCCACCAATGAAGTGAGGGGAGAGCCCACCTCTTTGGATCTGCCACTGTTAATATAATTTTGTCAGTTCCCCATCAGCTTTGAGTGCCTCTGGCCAGTCTCTGCAATTAATAAAAATAGCTTAGATTCCTGGAGTGCCTTTCACCCCCACGGGGCTTGGAGTGCCAGTGAGATCTGTCAGCTGTTGTGGTCAACCTGACGACTTTTGGGGCCTTTTGAGTTCAAACCCGCTGGAAATAGGAGCCGGCTGGCTGTTGATGTTCTGTGGTATCCTGAGACTTTGGTATTTGGACTCTCTGGAGTTCCTTGCTTCAGTATGTAGAGAGAATATTGACAGCATCTTTGCCCCTCTGCAATGGATGGAGTGGGATGGGTGTTCCTTCAAAGGGTTAATGCTGACTGTGATAGCTGCTGAAAGCTCATATTACCCCTATCAGAATCCACTAGCACCAATCAACCCTGCACCGGTTGCTGCTGTAACTGATCTGTTTGCAGAAAGGGGGCCGGTGTTAAGTTGAGAGGAGAGTTGGGCAAGAGAAGGTCAGAAGGTCTGGGCCAAATTTTCCCTTGATTTGTTAAATCAACACTACAATCTTCATGCAGCAGAGAGTAAACTTTCCTTTGCTGCCAGTCTCCTGATACTGTCCCGGTCCAGGTGTGCAAGGCTTTTGTAATGCTTTCTATTTAACAGTGCAAATTCCTCAGCACAGTCGTTCTCCTTTAGCAATTGCAACAAACACTGTGTTCTCCAGATTGGATTTAGAATAGGTTTTTTTAAACACACCTTCAGTTCTTCCTTTAGCTTCTTTCACTACTACAGATAGATCAGTAGCTATCTCTCTGCCTTCCTATCTCCCTCACAGTTAAATTACTATTATTGTTATCTACTTGTATTCCACTAGTGTTTAGAAACCCCAATCAAGATCAGGGCCTTATTGTGCCAGGTGTTGTACATACACATGGTGAGAGACAGCCCCTATCCCAAAGAGCTTATATTCTAAATAGAAAAGATAGACACAAGGTGGGAGAAAGGAAGGATTATTGCCCATTTTACAGATGGGAGACTGAGGCACAGAGTGATCAGATTTTCAAAAGACCTCAGAGCGCTCATTTAGTCACCAAAAGAGGTGGCCAGATTTCCAAAGAGCTCAGTACAATGGGTAAATGGCCCCATCTGAAAATCTGGACTTGAGTGTCACCATGAGAGCTGCTGGGTTCTGAGCACTTGGAAAGTCTGACTTCATGTGCCTTGCGCAAGGGCACAAAGGAAGTCTGTGGCATTCTTCCTCATCTGGAATTGACCCCTGATCTCAGTCCCAGCTCATTATACCTGAACCACAAGACTCTCCTTTCCTCCTTGGCTTTCTGTTGCGTAGCAGTAACCCTGCGGAAGGCTGCTACTTATGCGCTGACGGCCAGTAGTTAAGAGTTCCTCTTAGCCCCAGCTTCAGAAATGCATCTTCTCTCCATGTCAATAGATGCCCCTTCCCACGTAGCTCAGTTGTGAGTTCTCTGGCCCAGCAGATGTGAGTTTGAGACCTACCCAATGACTTGTGCCCCTACCTGCAACTGACATCGGAGGAGTAGGGTATTTTGCTGTTGTGGATGCTGGACTTCAGATGAGTTGCTCAACCAAGCTGTCTTCCACCCAGGTCTAGTGGCTGCTTCAGGGGAGAGCTGAAATCCCTGTATGAAAAAAGCCAGGTGTAACCCTAGCGTTGTCCAAATTTATGTGTGACCCATTGCTCAATGACTGCTGTGTTCACCTGCACGGTCAGCACCCGCTCTGCGTGTGTGACTCGTTATCGTCAGGCCCTCTGGGACGTTACCAGTGAAACCAAATTCTGTTCGCTTCCAGCCTCACGTTTTCAGCTCCTCCTCGAAAAACCCAGCTCACTGAATCCTGATCTGCTTTGTGTCACTCAAAGTGCAGCACCCCCCACAGACAATTAGATCATTTCCAATTTGCCCGTCACCCATAAAACCAATTCAGTGTAATTAAAAAACCATAATAGTCCTCGACAACCTGTGGGCCCATGATGCTTTTGTTCTTGGCATGCTCCCTGCGGAGAACGGGTAGGCCCTAAAGGAAGCAGAGGGGTGTGAGGAAGAAGCTTGGCCTGGTGAGCTCCGCAGCTCATTGGTTTGGCTCTAGGGTGTCCTTGCAGGGAAGGCATTAATGGCCGGTGTCTGCAGGGCATTCCAGCAGGCTGACTGCATTGTAACTGCCCGGTTCCCAGGAAAGTGTGGAGGCTGTTTATTGACGTCTCCTGTCTCTGCTACTGACCATTCATACCCGAGGTCAGAGTGTAATAGAAAGCTAGTGCTAGCAGCTAAAGAAATGACTCTGACTGCCCCTTTCAGGACATTTCCCTCCCTTTTGCCTGCAGTTCTTACAGGGCTAAGTGGGCGTCATTCCCTTCCCTGTTCCCTTTCTTTCGCTCAAGCAGCTAATTTTAGCAGAGGCCAGAGAGGTGCCACTGGGGAAAAGGTCCATCCCTAGGGTGCGGCACCCGTTTGGCATCTGCACTGAATTGGCTCTAGGCTGCCATTTGGGATGATTGACAGCAGCGGTGCAGCAATGCGGGGACAGAGGCTCAAACGCTGCGCTTCACCAGAGGGGAAAATTACAGGCTCATCGGCTGCCCTTAAATATGACATCAGGCGTGGCGAATGGCTCTGGAATGGACACTGTCTCGCTGGGATAGCAGGAAGAGGGGCAGCCATAGATACTGGGACAAGGGGTGCTGGGGGTGCAGGAGCACCCCCTGGCTTGAAGTGGCTTCCATCAAATACAGGGTTTACAGTTAGGTTCAATGGCTCTCAGCACCCCAAATATACAAATTATTCCAGCAGCCCGGGCTCAGCAATCTCAACTCATCTTGGATGGCACATCTGGAATGTACCACCTCCCTACCCATCACTTCAAAAGGACATTTGACCACGGTGCAACAGCAAAATCAAGTCTGGTGCAAACAGCTCATACATACCCATCTTCTGGTGCAGTTTGGGCATTTCAACACACACACACACACGCAATGCCTTGTGGGATGTAGGAGGACCATAGCTCGGAGAGTGGCAAAATTAACCCCTTGATGTAGCTCTATTCAGCTTCAGCAGAGCTAGCCTGCAGAAGGATTTGAGGAGGTTGACTCGGTGGTTAAGGAGCCTAGGACTTGGAAAACTTGGATTTCAGTCCCTGCTCCACCAAACTTCCTGTGTGACTTTGGGCAAGTCATTTAGCTGCAGTGCTTCAGCTGTACAATGGGGATAATAGCAGTACCCTGCCTAGCCACTAATATGAGGAGGCGTTCAGATGCTGTCGTGGTGGGGGCCGCATTGGTATCTAGGAGTGAAGGATTTGATCTTTTGCTCTTAACTCAAGAGTCTCTGGGCCCAGAGTGCTCCTGCACTGAGCCTTTCAGCTCCTCTGGAGGCTCAGGTTTCAGATGTTGCCTAGGTCCTGAGCCGGAACGGATTCTGGCTGGGGGAGGTTACACTTTTCATAGCTTCTGCTGGCCAAGCTCATCACATGCACCAGGGGCTCCTTGCATCCCTCCATCTCTCCCCCGAAGCCACCCTTCCAGCCTCCTCTATTTCAGGGACCCACCTGTCAGTCCCCCTCCCCCTCCCTCATGCCTGGGGTTCGGTGTCCCACCCATTCCCATGTCCCCGGTGAGTGCGGGACGGCCTGGGTAATGCAGTGGGCACTGAGCCTGGCATGGGGGCGAGGGGACAGCACACTCGCACCAGCTTCTAAGTGTTCCCGTCAGCCCCTCGTGGGTAAGCTAAGCGCTCGCGTCTGTGAGAACGGGGACCCCTTGGCTGTGCCGACCTGGCAGGGAGGTTCTGGGGGAAGGGGCAGAGCAGAAAGATGTATGGGGCAGCTAGATAAGAGATGCTCTGGATTACCGGACCCCCACTAACATCAATGGCAAGTCAGTGCAGTGTGGACATGAAAGGGTCACCGCATTTACTCATTTAAAACCTGCCAGCCAGCCCTCTGCTGGCCCAAAAGCTCCCAGTGGCCCGCACTACACTGTCCCTATTATTGCCTATTTCTACCGTGGGTTCCCAGCCAGTAAATTAGGGGCACTTGCTGAGAGATGCTGACAGCAGAACAGAGCGCATTGTGAGAGCCAGGACAGCGCTGGCCCTTGAGGGATGAAATAGGAGCCTGTAATTTCTCAGGACTGTTGTGACATCTTTGCACAAGCGTGCGATTGAGTCACATTTGCTTTATCAGCACAATCCTTGTTTGCCTCAGTGCCTTCCCTCCTCCCCGCCCCACACCAGTGCTTTGTCCCATGATGCTCCCGGGCACAGAAAGAGCCAAGTTTGGAACAGCTTGTTCTCTCTCCTTCCCCTCCCCGTTTCTCCTTCACATTGTGATTTCCTGTCTCTTTACGCTCCTCTCCTCACGCTTTCCAGTCCCTTCGATTCTCCTGCTTGCTCACATTTCCTGCTCCTGCCTTCACCGTTAACCCACTCTCTCCACCCCCGCTGACCACGGGGCTACGATCCTGTGGGACAGATTCTCTCCTCAGTTACTGACAGCTAAGAGACCTGAGAGGGCAGTTCAATGGAGATCCCTGCTCAGCACATGGCAGCAAGCCAGCCTCCCCACCCCGACCCCAAGCCAAGTGGAACGGGGTCGAGAATCATCCTGAAAACATTGTCTTGGATCAATGGCGTGCCGCCGCTTGAATCCATGGGGAGAAAAATAGGACATGTCTTTTAACCCCATTGAAATATATTGGGCGAAGGAGCTTTTTGGAGGCTACCGCAGGCAAGTCGGGATCGTGTAAGTGCGGTGGGTCTGTCGACTCCTGAAAGGGGAGGCCTGTGTCAGAATTTCCCAGTGACGCTCACTGGGAGTTGCAGGAAGCGCAATTCTGGACTGTTCGTCCTTGAAGCTTTTCCACATATAGGTGGGAATAGCCCTGCCTGGCTTCCTGCTGAATCAGTGATTCCAGCACTAGGCAGCAGCTACTAGGAGATCCTGTGGGATCTGCCTGGCTTATATAGACAGCAGCATCAAGCCCACGGCAAGTAACTCTTCCGTGCTAGGCTGGGCTGTCTCCTCCACAGCATCTTCTGGGAACCATGCATTTTCAGGCATCTCCTGACAGCTCGCTTTTCGTGGGTGTTTTCACCTCTTTCCTTTTTAGTGAAGCATCCTTGGCTGCAGAATTCCCATTTTATGCAACTGGGAAATGAGGCAAAAAGAGGTAGGGGAGCCCCATTTTCAAGTGTCTGCTAATTTTGGGTGCCTGTCTTGGGACGTCTTGGAGGGCCTGATTTTCTGAGGTATGCTGCCACCAACCTTAACTGGGAGTTGCGAGTGGTTAGCACTTCCAAAAACGAGGCCTAGTAAGCCCCAGGCTGGGCCCCCAAAAAAGGAGGCCCATAAAATCATTGGTCACTTGTGAAAATTGTGTTTAAAGTGACAGAGTGAGTTTGTGACAGAGCTGGGAAGAGAATGCCCCCTCTCCTGGGTCCTAACCCTGTGCATTAACTGCCAGGTCATCCTTCCTCCTGATGCTGCTCTGTTCTAATTTTATCCACCCTGGTCCGCCCATCCCTAAGTTGCATCTGGAAAGCAAAGAGGAGTGAGATAGAGAGAGAGAGAGAAAGAGAGAGCACACTAGTGTGAACTAGAGGTGGGCAACATTTTTTGGCCATAACTTTTTTTTTGGTGAAAAATTGTCGATTCGTTGACACCAAAATGTTTTGCAAATTCATGTGGGTTTCTCTGAATTGTTTGTATATATATAAAAAAAACCCCAACCAACCCAACAAAAATTCAGAAAAAAAAATCAAAACATTTCAATTTTTTGATTCAAAATGATTTTTCGTTTAGAAATTTCCTTCAGCTTTATCTTAAAAAAATCAAAACTGTTAAAAACTCTTCAAAATCAAAAGGAAACATTTCAACTTGGGTGGAAAAAAACTTTGTCAAAACCAAAATAAATTTTTTTCGACTTTCTGATTTGCTGAAATTTTTTAAAAAAATTCTTCTTCAGTTTGACCCAAAACACATTTTTATTTTTTAAAAGACATCGCTGCCAGCTTCCATTTCTTGATTGTGGGGATTTTTATGTAGCTCACCACGCTCCCGTCCTTGTAGGAGAAAAGCAGATGTTTCATACAAACCATTATGGCTGATAGGATTGGGGCTGGAGGAGGGAGAGATTAGTGAACAGTGTTACAGTGGAAAAGCACCTAATCAATGATGTAATTTTATTCCACATCCCATATAATGTCAGCCCAGTAAGCTGAAACTCTGGTAGGAGGCAACATCTAACATTTATAAAGAGCTTCTGTGTGTGTGTGGTGCAGGGCCTTAGGTCATAGCATGTGGAGGATTAGAGTCCACAGACTAAGCCAAGGCTGATTTTCCTAAAGCTGGGAAAAACTTTCATCGTGAGACCCAAATGTTTTGCTCCAGTTCTGAAATTCACATCAGTGTCTCGCACGTTTCACGGAGCCCAGGGCGGAGTGCCGAATAGCCTGCCTTTCAGGCATGCCTAGGGCCAGGTGTAGGAGCGTGGGGTGAGAAATGTTGTGGCCTCATTAGTGTTTGGTTTTGCGGTTGAGTTTGTTCAAAGTGAAACTCGATGGGTGTGAGCCCACCCGGATCAGAACTCTGGGGCAATCAAGAGTCTCACAACCCCTGTGGAATGAAGTGGCGATGCTTACTTAGCAATCACACACCGGAGCTGTAAGAAAACCATTGGATGTTGTAAGAGTTGGCAGCCCTGCAAGGGAGCCCTGAACTTTGTCGGTTTTTGTTCAGTGGCCACTGAACATAAATGTCGATGCTGGGACAAAGACAGGTTGGGAGCAAAGCTGTTCAGTGCTTCCTGGCTTAATGTGGATCTCAAGCTCCTGAGTTGTTTCCAGCACATGGATGGCTGGTGGGTAGTCGGAGACAGAACCTCATGTCGATTCCGGTGGGAGGGTGGGGGGCACTTTCCAGTCTTGGATCTCCAGGACAAAGCCATACGAATGTCATCCCATCATACTGCAGTGCAGTGTAGTGGGCCAGAAGATCCCTCTGATTTCTTGATCACAGAAGACGGGCCGGTCTTATGGGGAAGAAGCCAAACTGGGATAAGGGAACTCGCACTGGAGGGCTCTCTCGCGAAGGGGCAGGCAGGCAGGTTTGCTCATATCTCGTATCATGTCCAGTCACAAGCTCACATGAGACTAGCTGCAGTTTCTCCCCTGGAAGTTCTTCCGTGAGGCTGATGTTTGGAACCATGAGCTGGAGAGCAGAGGGTCAGATCTTGGCCTTTCCCCATCCCACCACACGTCTGAGTGTATTTAACTGAACTTCTTTAGAAACAGAGAGAGCATTTCGTTGCTCCAGGCTGCCTCTTCATATCATCCTTAGCCCTTGTCTGGCTGTCTCTCTCACAAACACACACATGGTTTGGGTAGAGATCTGAGCTTTCCGACAGGCTGACGGAAATTGGCTGTGACCTTATTGCCGTAGAGAAAGCTGCTTCCGCCTTTCCTTGTTGGATGGGACGAACTTTGGGGGGAAATCTGCAGTGAGCCACAGTGATTGGAGGCGGTGGGACTGATTCTGTTCTTAGCTGTGCTGCTGTAAATCAGGAGCAGCTCTGCTTAAAGACAGTGGGCCAGAATGTATATAAATAAAAGACTCTAAATAAGCTCACTCCTGTCTCTCATCCAGCATGAAAGTGAAGTCCTGACCCCTTGTGGTCATTAAATACCTGGAGGCAATTTTCACATGAATTCTAGGGTCAGCTCTGATGTTCTGGCCAAATTTCAGTTCTGGCAGTTGCGTTTGTTCTGTGTGTGTTGAACTTTTCCTACAGTGTCACAACTCAGTACAATAGTTGTCACTGCTTTCTCTCCTATATTGTTGTGTGGTGTTGCTGTGTACAATAGGCAGCCGCCACAGTCCACCCCAGAAATGGCTGCATTTTGGTGATCCCTGAATGTACATTGGCAAAGTTTGTCAGCCACTTTAGGTTCTTTGGCTGAAAGGCACGCTAGAATATGGCAGTAGTTGTTGTTTCAGGGATTTGGGGGAAATGAATGATCTTTCGTATATGCTGTGTACTAGATTTTCAAAGGCACCGTGCTCCCATTTAGGCCCTAAAATATGTGACCAGGTTTTCAAAAGTTCAACCCACTGGGTGCATGATAGGTGCTGAGCTCTTCGGCGAATCTCACCATGGGTCACAACGAGAAGCACAGGCCGAGGGGGAAAAGGAGTCTGAGCCTTTTGGAAAATCCCAGCCCTTGAAAATTTGGCCTCCACATGCTGAGATGTTATGTGCAATGGGTTGAATTAAGGAAGGGAGTGGCAGCCCACATTTAGAATTTCCTGCTGTTTAATACCCAGAATTCATCTGCTTTCTGACTGGAGGAAGAGAGATTGAGAAAGATTAAAAAAAGGAAGAGCTGGGGTGTGGGCTGCCTGCCAAATCTGCGTTCGTTTCCGGGTTTGGAATTCCCGGGGTTAGCTGCAATCCGCGTGTGGGACTTAGAACAGAAAGCCTGACGCACTCCCTCCCCATTGAGACCACAGAGAGCTGTAAAACTGAAGCATCAGGCAGCCCTTCAGATTTCCCAGATGTTGTTTCTTTGCTACACAGTTCTGGTTTTGCCCTGGTGAATGCAGCCTTCGTTGGCTGCAGGAAGCCTAGACAGAAGAATCTGTTGTGACTTGATTTTTTACATCCTCTCTGTGTCGCATCAAACTGCTACGCCATGCAGCTTCTGATGAAAGTATCTGATCAAGGCCAGGTCTACACTAGAAAAGATTTGCCAGTGTGGCTAGACTGACAAACCATGCTAGCATAGATGCAGCTTATACTTAGGGTGACCAGATAGCAAGTGTTAAAAATCGGGACGGGAATGGGGAGTAATAGGTGCCTATATAAAAAAAAGCCCCCAAAATTGGGACTGTCCCGTTAAAATCAGGACATCTGGTCACCCTACTTATACTGGCAAAAGAATGCTTTTGCTGGTATAGCTCATACCAGTTCAGTGAGCGAAATAAGCTAGCTGGGCAAAAGCATCTTTATGCTGGAATAACTGTGTCCATACTAGGGCTTTTGCTGGTATCGAAATGTTATAACAAAATCACCCTCCTAACTGATGTTTTGCTACCGGCAAAAGTTTTCAGTGTAGACCCAGCCTCAGGGTTAATAAGGGAACCCAGTCCAGAGACACCCAATGAAGGGAACACACAGCAAAAAAAGAAACCCGTCCAGTGCACCACATGCCAAAATGACCTCTAGAGACCAGTTTTGTTCAGAGGCTTTCAGTGTGTGTAACTCCAAAACAGCAGCAAACTCAAGGAGACCTAAACCAGCCTCCACCCCTGCAAAGCCGAACACACCCCAACATTTGGTGGAATTTGGATCGGGCTGTGACTTTACAGCAAGACTCTAGTAACCTGTGCAAATGGGTGTAAAACGCTGGTGTCATGGAATGTGGAGGAGTCAGGGCCCTACACCTCCCCTTCCTGCGATTCACCGTGACTCTCAGCCAGCCAGTAAAACGGAAGGTTTATTGGATGACAGGAACACAGTCCCAAACAGAGCTTGTAGGTACACCCAGGACCCCTCAGTCAAGACCTTCTGGGGGTCAGGGAGCTTAGACCCCAGCCCTGGGGCTTCCTCCGAGTTGTCAGCCAGCTCCAAACTCAAACCCCCTCCAGCCGTCTCACCCCGCCTCCCCCTGGTTCCTCCTCCAGCCTTTGTCCAGTTTCCTGGGCAGAAGGTGTCACCTGGCCCCAACCCCCCTCCTGGGCTCTCATGTTACATGCTCAGGTATCTTCCCTCAAGGAGAATTTCCCATCCCCAATGCAGACAGTCCCAGTAAAACTCCCGACCCCTGCAACATTCCCAGGTCCATACTCCCCACTCCCTGCTGCATCACGGCTGGTGACTCTGAATAGTGGTATTGCACTGGTGTGAATGACCATTAGAGCTGGCTGAAACTTGGAAAATACTTAGTGTAAATCTGTGCAAAAATCATGTCCCCTTTTTCCACTGAACATGTTCAAAATTTAAATAATTTCAGTTGGCTCGAACGAGGACATAATGAGCAAGGCAATAGGGAAGGTTAGGGGAAAGATGGCCCAGTGGCCAGACGCTAAGCCAAGTCTTGGATAGCAGGTCTGCCGCCGAGTTCTTGTGTGACCTTGGGAAAGTCTGTTAGCCTCTCAGTGCCTCATCTGTTCCATGGGGATAATAGTCCAGCCCTGCTGTGCCTCCCAGGGGTGTTTTGAGGAGAAATACAGTAAAGGCTGTGAGGCGTTTAAGTTATTAAAGTAATAGGAGCCTATATGAGTACCCAAGATCGAAAGAGTCAGGTCTCTTATCTCTACAATAGGTCAAACCAAACCTCCTGGGTCTAAACATCCTTGAGCTTTAGGAAAAGTCCAGTCCAGACTTTGTGGCTTATGGCTTCATGATTAGTTTAAAAAAAAGAGAAAAAAAATAGAATTTCATTGCAACTCATTTAGCTGCCTAAGAGACCCAACTCTGATTTCTAAGTATCGTGGGGAGCCTTGTGAATATATAAAGCTCATCCGTGCTTAGAAAAGGAAAGCAGAGAGAGAGAGAGAGAGAGCGCTGCAATTTTAGGATAGGGAGCAAGAGGGGAAAGTGCCTTGATAATGTATTTCTTTGATTTAGAAACAGGCACACATAACACACAGTTTATTTTGGTCTCAAACTAGTCATACAAAACCATTTCCAAATGACAGAACTGCACAAGAAAAATGAATAGTGCATACCAGGCGAATAAATAATTCCCTTATTTAACTTAAAATGTGCTTGGAAAATGCTCCCCCCCCGACTCTCTTTTAGCCGCAGTACAACTAACACCCATCACTTTTGAGTTTACTTCTTTTCTGACAGGTTTTTTTAAAAAAAAAATCCAAAATTGTGAATTTTTAGAATGTTTTTTTCTAGCTATCTAACTTTGCACATGAATATGGCCTTCAACACCTCAGTATCTGAGCACTGCACAACCCCCCTGTGAGGTGGGAAATACTATGTCCCCATTTTACAGACATGCAACTGAGGCACAGAGAGACCACATGATTTGCCCACGTCTGTAGCTGAGCAGGGAAATGAACTAGGGCTATGTACACACACAACTTAAGTCGACATAAGTTATGTCACTCAGGGGTGTGAATTAGCCCCCCTGGAGTGACATAACGTACGCTGACTTTGCTGCTGCCATGTGCAGGGACTGGAATAATTAAGCTGATGGGAGAGCTTTTTCCCATTGGCTTAGAGCAGCTACACTAGAGAGTGCTGCTGTAAGATCTCTAGTGTAGCAATAGCCTAGGTCTGCCAAGTCAACACCCTAACCATTGGGCCATCCTTCCTTAGCACTTCCAAGTGGTGTATTCATACATCTGCCATGTTAAAGCAGCCAGGCACAGCCTACAGTCTGGCACATGGGTGTACTAAGACGTGGAAACAAAACCTTGGTCATTAACCTCCCCACAAAATATACCCTGAAACCAAACAGGATGGGTCTGGGATTGGGGCATAACACTGCCCTGTCTGCGGGACGAGATGGCTGTTTTAAAATGTTGCTGTACAATGATCCCTCAGTGGAGCTATTTGTTTTAAGAAAGATTCGTGTCTTCTCTGTACGTACAGCAGTTGGTTTCTTTTTTAAAGGAATACTTACCACACAGAGTGTTTATTTACATTGTCAAGGCACCGTGTGGAGAGAAACCAAGTGAGAGAGGCAAAGAGAGTAAGAGAAAGGAAAAATAGCCGCTCTCCAGGGTGAAGATCAGTCAGCAAGAGGGAAGATGAGAAACAATCGCATTCAAAGGGAGACACATTCATCAAAGTACCACATGCCCTTGTGTTGGGTCTGGCATGACTTGTTGGCCTAGTGCTATGCTTCCTGGTAGCTAATCCTCCTCCTGCTAGGATGCCCCCTAGCACCAGAAGGCTAGAGGATAAGAAATGCCTGAACCTGCAGCCACATTTGGTGTAAGGGTCAAGCCCACAGCCAGCTTCAGTGACTAGTGAGTGTCCTCACAAGGGACTAGTGAGTTTCCTCCTGCTAGTTGCTCTGTGCGTGAGGCTCTCTGCTGCATTTTAACTGAGCATCCTCCGTGGATGGTGCTGACCCAGCAAAAGGGAGAGAGAAAGAAGAGGTGGATGACAAAGAAAGGCGAGAGAAGAGAGACAGATGCAGGAACCCGTCCCACCCAGGAGCACCCAGACGTTCTTTGTCATTAGGTCAGGACCTCCATGTATTTTAATTGCACGGGTCACTAATAATTACAAACCCACCCACAAAAGAGAGAGGCTTCTGCTTTGTAATTGCATGAGCGTTGCTGTGCTGGTAGCGGGCTCGATAAAGGATGGCCCTGACATTCAAAGGTATAGTCCAGACAGGGTGAATGTCCTGTGGAATTTGCCATCCTCTCCTTGACTTTTCATAGAGGCTGTTGTTTGCAGAAGGAGTGAATGGATCTTGGTGTTGCTTTTTCCTTTCCCCCTACTTGGATACAGCTTTAAGTCCTGCAGAACATGTATCAAATCCCTCTTTGAGCCTATGGTTTCTAGCAACAGGTGTTGATAAAGGAGGGGGCCAGGGAAAAGCAGGGAAATATCTTCCTCTGGTGCTAACACCCATCCCCAGTGCAAGGCCCCAGGTTCCTTCATGACTGTCTGGGGTACAGAGACTCACCTTCACTGCTGAGACTATTGTCCTTGTGAGGTTGCGGCTGCAGCCTCCTCACTGAGATAAGAAAAGGGTTTCTTTGGGTGAGAACTGCATTTCGAAAGCTGCATAAGGGTTTTGTCAGGTCGGCTGTGGATGAAAGGTGTTACACATGCACAGAGCTCGCTACTTCAGCTTCCTTGATGCCCTGAGTCATGATTTTCCCAGGACAGAACTTTGCTGCTGGAAATGGTTATGCTAGAGCCAAGGGCTTGGTAGCATCTGTGTTAGTCTACAGTGGACTCTTGTTGGGTTTTTTGCCCTTTTTTAAAAAAAAAAAAAAGCAAAAGCAAATGTGAATTCAGTGCTGGTGAAACAAGACTGACATTCTTGGAGATCGCCATTTCATAGACTTAAGGTTAGAAGGGACAGTCATGATCATCTAGTTTGACCTCCTGCACATTGCAGGGCACAGAACCTCACCCACCCACTCCTGTAATAGACCTATAAACTTGCAAGTGACCTGTGCCCCGTCCTGCAGAGGAAGGCGAAACCCCCCCCAAGGTCTCTGCCAATCTGACCCATGGAAAAATTCCTTCCTGCCCTCAAATATGGTGATCAATTAGGCCCTGAGCATGTGGGCAAGATTCACCAGCCAGACTTTGTGTTTTTGCATAGAGCATGTACAGTGAAAGGCAATGACAATCTAACCTCCCTGTCAATGTGCCTTAACCCAAGCGTGGAGAGAGCCCTTGCAGGGGTGAGTAAGTTCAGTCTCAATGCTGTCTTCAGTCCTTAGTCTTTTGGCTGAGAGAGCAAACAAAGGGGGCAATTAGTGTCAGTGGTTTTTGTATGACATGGGCACTCCTCTGTTGGGGCTGGACTAAGACCCCCCAAATCCATTTCACACGGGTCAATGAGCAGAGGTTAGTCTCTACCGACCTAGACTGGGTTCCTAACTGGTGACTTAGGGGCATAAGGCTTGTTAGCGAACCCTTTAGCTGCTCAGCTCTTATTGCACCCGTAAGAATCAAGATCCCACAGTCTCCTGTGAGATCAGAGGTTTATTGATCCTTTCAAGGGAGTGGTGATTGGGTGGCGTTAATAAACCACTGTGAAAAATACATCTGACATCTGCATCCAGCCACATACACAAAAGCGTGTACACGAGAGCTGGCTGCAAAATGGGAAGGGAAATTCATTGAAAGTTTTCTTTCCCTTTTTTATTGTTTTAATTAAAATTCTATTCGCGGTGAAATTTTACTGATCATCCCCTATTTAAACACCTCCTTAAGACTTGCTGTGAGACAGTACTTCGCAAGATAGCAATATTTGGCTTGGGATATTAAGCACCCAAAGTTCCAGGGCTGTTTGGGTCCAGGGCTTGGGTCTTTCTTGTTATGAATAGAGAGGCCATCTGAAAAATTCAGCTGTGGTTCAGATTTGAGGGAGCGTGGTTTTCTCTGCTAAACACGCACGGGCAAACGTGCGCACCAAGGCACAAAACACACTTGTGCACATGTCCCCAAAAGTACACAAACCCACAGCACGTGCACACAAGAACCAAATATATCCACGCGTATGCAAACAACGGCCATGTGTGTACACTTACACAATACACTTGCACACAAACATGCAGGAACATACCCGAACAATGCACAGGCATGCACCGTACACAGACCCACACATTCATGCACTCACACTTACGTGTCTCGTCCACACAAAAGATTTGTCTCCATTTTCTTTGTGCCTAGATGATTTTCTCCAGACCTGCCCCAGAAAACACGCCCAGTTCCTCACTGGGTGCCTGGGAATGTGTCTGCTTGGAAAGCAATGTGTAAACAGGATGAGTAATAGAAGCCGGTTCAGGAGAGTGAGGGTGTGTGGCGGCCGGGGAGGGGGGATGTTTTGCTTTTGGTTCTAATTTTACTGAAAGGTGGCTGTGTGTTTTGGGAAAGGCGCTTGGACAGCAGGCTGGGGCCATCAAGCTCTTTGTTTTCTGCTGTTAGAGTTTGCTGGATGTGGGCTGATCTCCAGTAACCTGCCCATGACCTTCCCCACTTTGTGCATTTGCCTTAAATATTCAGGGCCTTGTTTTAAAAGGAAAGACCCTCCCTGCCCCTCACCCGGCTTCCTTTCCTTCGCTCTCCTTTCAGTTCATGGGCCTTTTCTTTTCTGCTGTGCACCTCTTAGGAGCTGGTTCAGCCTGGATCCTCAGCGCCATCCCTCCAACATAGCATTCTGGGTGGTACCAATCCAAAGCGGGACTTGTCCCTTCCTGGCTCCTTTGCGGCCTGCCCGGGGATACTCAAGCTGCTTGGTCGCAATTGCTTGCCATCCTGCCTATGATGCTCCTCTGTTTATCCAGGTAGAGCTCAGGCAAGGGCAGAGTAAGCTTCTTATGTGCTGGCCTACCCAGGTGCCTTAGGCCTAACCCTGGAGGGGGGTGCTCTCTAAGGCTGAGAGAGGGGCGCAGTTTGCACCGTCCCATTGCATCCTTGACCCTCTGCCAAAGCACCAGTCACCACAGGTTAGCCCAACTGATGGACAGATGGATTGGTGTCCAGCCAAGTTGGATCGACAAACAGAGAGCCAGCCTGGGCTGTGATAAGCAGGGCCACTGCGGTCATGTTTCTTGGTCACGTAGAGACTTATCCACTGGGGAACAGGGCTGAGGTCCATCAAACTCATTTCACATCGGGGCTCGCAGCAGGTCTGGAGGGGGAAGTAGAGGGTGGGGGAGATGGGCCTCTTCCTGACTGGAATCCTCTGGCCTGCTCTTTAGTGTAATGTCAGAGTGGCTCATAGGACTGGAAATGGGGAAACCCATGGGACGCTCATAGGGGGCCTTCCCGGCTGGAAGAACACCTCAATCAGACTCATCTCAAGTACCCACCACACAACAGAGGACAGGGGCACCTTGTGGCAGGAATCATCTCTGCTCCACTGCTGAGGGCTTCTGTTGTTCTGCCCCTGCTCCCTTCTGCCTTCAAGCCGTTGAGAGCCATTGTGCCTCTCATCTGGTTGGTTTATTGGCTCATTTCCCGCTATGCCCTTAGCAATGCTCTGGAGGCATACGTTACTGGAACAGTGCCTCTGGGAGTCAAGCTGGTGGCGCCCATAGGAGGAAATGGAGCAGCCTGCATTCTATCCCGGGGCGTGCTGGGGATGAGTTAGAAGAGCGGACTAGAGGAGTAGTATTTTTCCATTGCTAAGTAAGTGTGAGCCGCTATCTAGCCAAACCCCGGCGGGGTGGCTTTGTATTGTTATCCCTGCTATACAGATGGGGAAACTGAGGCCCGGTCTGCACATTGACAGCGCTCAGCGGTTGTGAAAAAAAATTCACACACCGAAGTCCATAGCTGTGCCGACCTAGTCCCAGGTATAGACACAGCTAGGCTGATGGAAGAATGCTTCTGTCAAGCTAGCTACCATCGCTCGAGGACGTGGAGTTCCTACCGCAATGAAAAAAACCATCTGTCGCTATTGGGAGCATCTACACTACGGCACTACAGCAACACAGCTCCAGGTCCGTAACTGTGCCCTTGTAGTGTAGACGTGGCCTGGGGTTCAGAGAAGTTAAAATGATTTGCTTAAGATCTCTATCCCCTGTGTGGAGAGCATGATATAATGGCAGAGTTAGGAGACCATCTTTCCTCTGAGCTGTTTCTAAACCAAGTGGCAGAGCAAGAGAGCCAGCCCTTGATCCATGTTAAATGCCTGTTACACATTCTGAAAGCGTAAGAAACTTGCCTGGGTTCATGCTTTGTTGCAAACATGTCACTCCGCCCAGATTCCACAGAGGGGTTGCCAAGGTTCCCAGTCTTGGGGCCAGTTGGTGATTTTGAACCAAACCCCTGTAAAACCCACAGTGTCAAATGCAAACCTGGATTTGGAGGTGGGGTGGAGGGGCATAAGGCCCTCCATGGGCTGCATCCAAATGAAAAGTTCACAGGGACCGAAACCCTGACACTCACCCAGTTCATCCCAAGTTCGAATGGTGGAGTGTGGGTGATGACAAGGAGTGGATTTTATGCCAGGAATTTACTTGCCTCTCACACTCGGGGTGGCCTTGTTTTCTCCACTAGCCCAGGGCATTCAGGAATCTAGCATTAGTGTGCATCTGGGGCCCATGCCACTGTAGGCCAAGCCAAGGTGTGCGGGGTCAGATCACCTGTGCCACACGCTGCACACCTTCTCCCAGTTGCCAGGAGTCCGGGCTGGACTTTCTACAGCCACCTGTCCCACGATGTCACAGCAACCAGCAGGAAAAGAAACCTCCATGGAAGATGTTGAAACTTCAGCTGCAGTGCAGGGTTTCGGAGCCTAATCCCTTCCCGCTTTTGTGTTCAAGCGCCCTTGGAGCCAGTTTCTGCCCTTGTCTGGGAGGTTTAAGAATGATCTATTCAGGGAGGAAGCCTCTTTCTTCACACTTGTAATCCTGTTATGTCTACAACTTCGCTGCCTGCCAGACACAATGAGAACCAGCCTACAAGGGATTACAAGATGGGATTGGAGCGCTCAGCGCCGAGAGGACACAGCAGCCCTTTGTCTGGCTTGCTGCTTGGCTTGAGAGGGCCTTGCTGCACGACGCCCCATTGTGATGCCTCTTCACACAGAGAGAGATTCCTGAAGCAAGCTTCCCTGTCCTACCCTTTATAGAGCCGGCTTACAAACAGGTCCTGGTAACTGGTCAGCCAGGCAGCCAGTGAGACATCTTGCGGCAGTGTCAGCATCTGAATTTATAAGGTTGCCCAAACAGGCCTACAGGGGACAGTTTTACTAGTGGTTAGCGCACAGGCTTGGGACACAGGATTCTAGGGTTGCAGCTGACTTGACATGTGAACTTTGGGGGGAAAACGTCACTTCTCTAGCTCTGTTTCCCCCACTGAAAACAGAGATACTATTTCCCTGCCTGCAGTGAATATCATAAGGCTGAATGGACAATAGTGAAACATTTTCGGGTGAGAGTTGCCGTAGAACCATGCAGTATATTTCTTTGTGTCTGCAAAAACTTGTATTCTGTTACTCAGAAATCCCCCGGCACTATATTGACATGGCATTCTGTTTATTAAGGGTCAGAGGGCTTGATCTCTGCTCACTGGTGTTATTGAGATCACATTCAGGCTCAGTGGTCTAGTGGTCTGAGAGGGGGCCTGCCTCTTCTTTTAGAAGGGTGTAAATCAGCAGCACCGCCAAAGCCAGTGGAGTGACAGTGCTGTGACATGGATGGAAGAGAAGAACCAGGCCCGGGGACTCAGCTGCTGGGTTCTCCTCCAGCCCAGCTGCGCAGCTCTCAGGCAAATCACAAAAGACAGCGTTTCCACTAATCTGGGGACTCCGAAAAATGGAGGCACCCCAAATCAGTGGCCGCTTTTGAAAATTTGAGCCTTCCTGTCTCTGGGGCTCAGATTCCGCAGCGATAAATCTGGGACAACAAAGGTGGGGCCAGGCCTGGATTAACCAATGTGCACTCAGTGCACTTGGACAGGGCCCCCATCTCACGGGGGGCCCTGACCACTGGCTGGGGGTGACCGTGCGGCCTGGCACATATGGTCACAGCACCATTCCAGGTTTGGCTTGGGTCATATAACCGGGGGCAGATGAGAGGAGAGGGAGGGCAAATTTGAGTGAAAGTGGGGGCCCCCCAATTTCAATAGTGCAGAGGGCCCCAAAATTCTTTAATCCAGCACCGGGAGACGATTGCTGTCTCTGGCCTAGACATGTATGATTGCATCTGCAATCACATGGACTCGGCCTTGGGGTTTCTTCTTAACTCTCTTCCCTCACCCTCAAGCCGTTCTAAATGGGGACCGTTTGAGCTGCTTCCCTGGCAGCCAAATGCCCTGTCATGCGATTTCTCACCACAGCCTTTGGAAAGCACTATTAAGAGCCCTTCTCTGCCTTGGTTGAGCTTGTTTCTCAGGCAGCGTGACAGGATGAGGAGGAAATGTGCCAGGAATGGCTCCCTCTACTCTCCATAGAGTTGGAGTCTATTTTTAAACATCCCCTGACTCCCCTGGGACTGCAAAGCAGTTGGAGGTGTGGGGATGCTGCTCACAAAAAACTCCCAAGCCAAGCTGAATTCCAGTTCAAAGTCCCGAAAGGGCATGGAGCGACCCAGGGAAATGCAAGCCATGTATAGGAACCTGGACATCTTGTGCTCACTGGGGTCTGTGAGCAAACAAATGCTCCACCCCACAAACACGTACCATGCAAACACACAGCTCCCCTATCACACACACATTCAACCCACGAACACGTACCACACCCCTATCCCCCCACACACACTTCTGCCCCACAAACATACCATGCAAACACACTGCTCCCTATCTCACACACACACACACACACCCCTCCTCTGCATACACTTGTGCCACACACTTTCCCCCTTATGAACACAAACCATACCACCCGCCCATATGGACACAAACACAACCCACACACACGGATATATAAACACACATCTCCCCCTCTCAGACACCACACACTTCCATCTCACACACAGATACCGAGACACACAAATAGCCTACATATAGAGTGACACCAAAGTACATCCCTCATTCAAGGACACACAACCAGCCTTGATTAATAGTGTCGTTATTGGGGTGGTTCCTAGAGGCCCCATTGAGCTATTGCCCACACACAATGGAAAGTTGATCTCAGCCCCAAAGAGCTTGTGTAACCCCGACAGACCCGGGTCGTCGGCAGGCGGGATCGAACCTGGGATCTCTGGAGCTAAATGCATGAGTCTCTACTGCATGGCTCTTAGCAAAGGCTGTGGGAGACTCATTAATCTCTAAGTGGTCTCCGTGTGGCTAGCGGGGGACAGAATACCACACCCAGGAAGTGAGTGGGTTACATTTGCAATTAGGAAACATCAGGTGGTTACAACAAACAGCCAAGGGCAGCACAAGGTAACAGTGAGGCAACCGGAATGGGTGTTATAAGCAGTGTCCTCCACACACCAGCTACCTCGCCGTTGTCAAAGGTTTTGAGCCTGTCCCCGGCGGGAGAGGAGCTCTAAGGACAGGTTTAAGGGCATCCCTGGTCAGATTTTCACAGGGATGGCCTGGAAGATAGCACAAAGGTGTTTGAGGGAAAGCTGGAGGATGGGCATGATTAGCAGAACACAGGTGGGGGCCGGCTCGTTAAGCATGCAACATGATTGCTCAGGAGAGATCCCCTCAGAATGCCACAGACGGGGTTTTAAACCACAACCTTTCCTTTCTGTTTTACAGATTTTTCTACTCAAGTCAATTCCACGTCCCTGAACTCTCCAACTGGCCGGGGGCCTATGGCCGCACCTTCCCTCCATCCATCCATCGGGCCAGGCATTGGCTCCTCGCTGGGCTCTCCGGGTCAGCTCCATTCGCCCATCAGCACTCTGAGCTCCCCCATCAATGGCATGGGCCCTCCTTTCTCTGTCATCAGCTCCCCCATGGGGCCTCACTCAATGTCTGTCCCTTCGACTCCCAGCCTTGGATTCGGAACTGGCAGCCCACAGGTGAGCGGGGAGGAGAGAGCTGGGGGCTGTGGGGGAGGAGAAGGGTTTTATTTACAAACAGTGGGAAACGAAAAGTATCTTATCCACATGGATTATTAAAAAAAAAAAAAAAAGTAGCAATGAGCTCAAACCAAGGCCCCAGACCGGAACAGCCGGTGAGGCATTCTGATTCCAGATCCAGTTCTGAACTACACAGATGGGATCCCTCCAGATCCGGACACCTCCAAACATGAGCAAGGTTCCCTGCGTGGTGCACCTGGACTCATGGAATTTTGTGGGGCGGTGGCTCAGTACGATCAGGGGTGGGAGCTTGGCTTTACAAGCCATGTGCCTGATTCTCCTCTGGCTTACGCTAGCCTCAGCCTAGTGTACCATTGTGGATCCCAGGGGCATATACTCCCGAGCTGCACCAGTGTATGTGAGAAGAGAGTCAGCCTCCGTCATTAGTGAAAGATGTCACCCGACAGGGACATTGTCAGGCTGTTTGCCTGGGCTTCGTGTTATTGGGCTGCAATGGGGACAGAGTCACTCGGCCATTTAAAGAACAGTCTTGGTCAACAGCAAAAATCCAGCTGAAAAGCCGACTGACGAGTACACCCGGTGCCTCTTCTACGAGCGGAGGTGGTGCAAGCACGTTTGGGATCCTTTGCAAAGCTGGTTGATCGATGTCAGCAGAGCCGACACGGGTGCCACTGAGAGCAGAAACAACTGGATTCAAGGGCTTCCATCCTGGGATGAGCCAGGAACAAAATGGGAGACAGGGCAAAAATAGCTGTCAGGGCCGGCTGGAGACCTGCCCTGCTCCTGGCATAAACTGGAGGCTGTTTTAACACCTGTGCTCATGCTGGGGCAGTCCCGACCTGTAGCTGAGAAGAGCCAGAACTATCATATGCCCCCGTGCTGGGTATAGCACCATTCTGGGGCCCCCCTTTTCTGTATCGCCCCTATATACTGCTCCCTCTTGTTTCCCAGGCCGAATGTGTTCCCCTTCTCTTCACTGGCGGAGGGAAGCGCTGGGGTTTGCTGACTGAAGATTATGTAAAAATCTCCCGCTATAAAGAAATAAGCGCCTTTTAAAAATAGCCAGAGCTGGGAGAGCCGCCCCGGCCCTGCCACCTGTTGCTGACTGACTGCGTATTACGTTGAGCAAAAGGGCAGATTAAGGGGTTGGCTACCACCTGCCGCTTGCTGTTGGTTTATTTATTTCACAGCCTCTCCGGGAGTCAAACACCTGCCAGCACGTTTATTTTTATATCGGCCTGATTTATTTTCGAGGGATAACCACTTTCTTGGCTGGGGATGGGGGGGAGTGGCATTTTGTGCACGCCTGAGATGGAGCTATAAAGTCTGGGCTCCTCTGTCCCCCAGCCCATTCATCACCCTCAGGATTCCACCTTTGTGCCCCAGAGAACAGCGTAGGGGTGCGGGGATAGACAAGAGTCCCTCTTGGGAGCCTGTCCTAAATCAACCCGAGTCTGCTGGAGTTCTGTCAGCACCGACTGTCCAAGCGTGAGAGCCGGTGCCGGAGGGGATGGAGACCTCGTCCATGTCCATGTGTCTGGTGCTGGGTGGGTCAGTGCCGCTGGTGTAAATAGCTATAGCATGTGTCTGTTCAGGGGCTGCTGGGGCCACTGGGGCCCCTGATGCCACCTAGGGCAGCCAAAACAGTTGCTCTGATTTATGGACCCTATGGGGCTTCGCAGGGTTGCAGAATTGCCAGAGAACATGCCACGTCCCCTGCCCCTGCGCTGAGTTCTCCTCCACTCTGCCAACCCCAGAACCCACGTCTCCTGGCTCCCTGCCCAGTGCTCTGTCCACTAGGCGAATCAATACATATGCCTATCCCCAGCATGGTGTCAACACTGAGCACCTTGGGTAGACAGACTGCCTTCCACCTTGAGGTCAGGAGGGGAGAAGTGAAACAACACTTCACAACTGTCTGTGGCATGAAGCCAGGGCAGTGGGAGACATGAAACAATGTGAGTGTGTGAGCTGCGAGCGGGAGAGAGTGAGAGGTTGGGATGGGAAGGGGCGACATGGCCAGAGTTTCAATGACACACCGCGGTTGTTTTAGGAAGCAGAGATGCACAAGACAGAGGAACTGAAATGAGAAGCCACGGAACAGAAAAGGGGAATTGAGAGCACATCAGATGGCACTTAGCAGAACCCAAGCATTTACAGCAGCTCTAGACCCTGATGGTGTACCAAGAGTGCCTGTTATTTGCTCATGGCCTGTCTTAAATGGTTTTCCTGGAGGAGACAGTTTAAGATATTTTCAGTCTAATGGCTTTTGCCATCTGTCCCCTGTCTGTGAGCATTAGGCCCCTGTCATTGTTAGGGGCAGAAGGACTTACCTGAGCCTGCAGTGAGAGGGGAGGGAGGCAGTCCCCACCATCACAGTGTGGAGGAGGGCAGGCAGGCAGGCAGGAGAGGAATGCGATTCCCTTTGTCTTTGTACCAGCCTGCAAAGCGCCGAGGTTAATGAAGCATGTCCCCCGCGTTGCAGAGGGGAGATGGCACTGATGGAAGGTGGTTTGAATCAGATGGCAGATGCCACTTGCCATCAGACTACGCCTCGTTAGAGCTGGAAACCTATCAGACCAGAAGGACACCAGGAGGATGAGGTGTGCCGGGCAAAGAGCCGCAAAGCCACACGCCTCCCAGCCCCGCTCGCTCTCCTTTGCAAAGTTTGTTTTGTTCTCTCCCCCATGGAACATTCTGTCCCTGCTGAACATATTCTGGTGCCCGTAAGCTTTGCAGATGGGCCTAAAGAAAGGCCAAGGGTTGGGCCAGCAAGGGTCTTCCCCAGACTTCCTGTAGTGCTGGACTGGGCCAGAGCAGAGTGTTTCAGGAGGAAGGGAAATGACGTTTAGGGCAAACAGGGCTGTAGCTTCCAGCTGCATCCATAGGGCAGAGCTTGGCCTCTTTGATGTCTTTGGGGAACTCGAGGAGCTGGTAGCACTTGGCTTAAGAGCTAGGCATAGTGCAGGCAGGGGTCATACTAGTTTCTAATGCAGCACAGTTTGCCAGTACCCCTCACTCTCCCCTTCAGCTCCCTCTGCTATTCCAGGCCTGTTGATGCACCTCACTTCTAATCTGCACTTCAGTCTCGGCCGGCTGTTCCAGGTCTGGGGCCCCCTGCACAGCTCTACTGATCTGGCCTGCAACATTCCCGATTGTCCCTCTCGTGAGTGATCCAGAAATAAAAGGGAGTGAGCAAGTCAGTCTTGCTGGAGCTATGCCTCACGCTTACTGGATTCTGTCATCCAGGGATCCCAAACTGGTTTTCAAATACTCCAGCCTCGGAGAGCACCTTCCTGTGAGGTTGGTACCATCACCTCTATTTTAGCAATGGGGAAACAGAGCACTGAGAGGCCAAGACGTCTGCCGCAGGCCACCCACAGCAAGATTGCAGAAGCTCCCAGGGCAAGATTATCGAAAGGGCTCTCTCTTGCACGCACACGTATGTACATATGACATCGAAAGGGCTCAGCATCCAGCCGTTTCTATGGTGATATCCAATGTGTTGAATTCTCGTGAAAATCCGGTCTGATAGTGAGTCCCTGGCAGTGCCAGGAATTGAACCCAGGAGTCCTGATAAACAGATCAGGACTTAGCTCTTTTTAAAAAAAATTGTGGGATTGTCATTTTTTTCTTGAAAACCCCAGGAATCTCTGAAGAACATATAAAAGAAAGAAAGAATTACATTTGAGTATATTTCATAATCCCTTCTTCTGCTCACTTCAGTTCCATTTGCAGGACCCAGGTGCAAAACTGGAGAAGCAGCAGCAGCCTATAGGACTGTGGCAGACCCCCCCAGGCATTTCTTGTAGCAGCTCTGCGGATGCCTGGGGAAAGCGAGGACAGATCAGACACAGAGTTAGGCTGTGGTGACTCTCCCAAAGCAGTCTCATTCCTTCAGACACAATTTATTCTTTTTAAGGACATCTGTGGACTCCGTGGCAGTTTTTACACCTGGCTGCTATCGGGCCCCAACAGAGAGGACCCGGATCCCCAGAGCTTAAAACAAAGTCAACAGTAGAGAGAGGAATGGAACCCAGGAATCATGATACCCAGTAACTTGTTCCAATTGCTAGGCAATGCTGCCCACTTCCACTGTGAGCTAACTCGAAGCACTTCCTTGTTATCAGCCCTGTGGCCCTCCATTGCGCACACTGAGCTGAGTTTGTGCTCACCAAAAGCAGAACTAGGTTCCATATGGCGACGAGGGTGAAGCTTTGGGCCAGGCTGGCTGGTTTTCTCACTACCCCAGCTTCAGATTTTTGTTCTGCAGCCTTAAACCCAAGAGGAAGGAGCAGTATGCGCCAGGGGAGAGTGTGGGAACCAAGAGGTACACGTGTAGCCTGCCTGTGGTTTCGGGCAGCCTCTGAAAGAGGAAACGGAGGCGGTTCCCATTCCTATGTGCTGACTCAGCAGCTAGTTGGGGCTCCTGCTGACTCATGGGGGAACACTCCCTGTATCAGTTTCGGGTCCCAGCCCCTAGGGGACGGGCAAGCGAAGAACCAGGGACTGCTGACCCCTAGCCATGTGCCAAGGGGGACAATGGGGCTTTCCACTGGATCTGCCCTTTATACCAGCCTTCCCTTCCCTGCCTATATTCAGTCCCCTTGCTCTCTGCAGTCCCACTGCACCAGCCCCCAGAAATCCTCGGTCTGACAGTGCTAGTCTCTCTCACCCCCTGAAGTCAGAAGGACATTTGGTTTCTACATGGAGTGAGTGATTAGCACAAAGTAGGGGAGCACTGGGATCAACTGGTGACTTCTCCCCTGCTTGTTGAAGGTATCTGCTGCCCAGCAGTCAAAGTGGGCACGCTGTCTGGATTTTCTTCACTGCTCCTGGATGTCCATACAGCCAGAAACATCTTTGACCACCTTCAACTGCACCATTCCTCTCCAGGGCGGACCTAGTAACAGCGATTCTTGGTACCTGCAGGCTGGACCACTGAAATGTGCTCCCATCTGGGCCTGATTCTAAAGGTCACACCAGAAGATGCAGCAGGAAGTGATGCCTCTTAGACAGGACGAATGTGAATGCCATACACCAGTGCTCCTCTTGTATGTTGGTTGGCTCTCAAATTCTGGTCCACTCCTCATCTTCAAAGCCCGGAATGGGCTTGGGACTGGCTATCTCAGTGAGAACTTGTCTGCCTGCTCTCCACAACACACCAGAACATTTTGACTGAGGGGACAGGTTTGAATTTGCACTGATCAGAGCTGGGGAATTACTTCTACAGGAAACCAGCTTTTACCCATTCCCTTTAAGGAGCTTTGCAAGATGCATTTGTTAAATCTGGAGTTGTGTCAACCCCTTAAAAAAAACAACAACACAACCAACAACTGTATTTGTTGTAGGCCACACAACAAGCATTGGAGCAACCTGAGCACTGGAGAAAGGCAGCTTACCAGGAGGGTGAAGGAAACTTTCATCTTCAACAGGCAGCTGATGTTCTTTGACTTTATTGGGGTACCCAGAAGCTGTGGTGATGGGTGCTGTCGAAAGATGTTTAATAATCATCAGCTGCATTTTGCAATTGGACTTATATTCCTATAAAGCGCTGAAGCAAACTGTTGGGTCTGATTGCTCCTAAACCTTATGAAGATTCAAAGTGTGGATCCTTATCTAATTCATAGGTTTTAAGGCTGGAAGGGACCATTATGATCATCTAATCTGGCCTTCCAAATAAAATAGGCCATGGAATTTCACCAAGTGGTTCCTTCATCAAGCCCGTAACTTCTGGCTGAGCTAGAGCATCCCTTTTAGAAAGGCAAAAAGTGTCAAGCGATGGAGAACCCACCATGTCCTCAAGTAAAATCAAAGCCCATGGCAAGCATTTAACAGAAATATCCAGAGAAACACATTTTTTAGTCCTGAATCCAAGCCTGCTTTAGCTCCTCCTTTTCCTCTCCCCCATTTTGAAATAAAAATTCAGTGCTGTGTATTTTGGGGCTTAGGGTGCTAGTAAGAAAGGGGAGACCACAAATATTGTGGGCACACTAAAGCCGAGACTCCCAGAAATTGAATCTTGCACCTCAGCAATATTTCTGTGTTTCAAATTTCCCACCTCCCCGTCTCTCAAGGACAGCTGCCAACAGGGCAGTTTGAACAGAACAGAGAAGAGATTTTCAAGCACCCTTGTGTTCCTAGATTTGTACAGGAAACGTGCCAGTCAGCTGAAAGGGAACAATGGAGTGGTTCAGCAGAAGTCTTGACGGAGACAGGATGGGGAAGAGGGGATGATCGCCTGAGAGACGAGACCACATCAGCTGATTCAGGAGGAGTGTCGGAGGCGGGCAAGATGGGAAGTGCCGATTTTGCCATGGGCATTTGAGGAACCAAAAGTGCAGGGTCATTCATGAGACGGGGACTGAATATTGTAGAGAACAGGCAAAATGTGAATGAGCACCATTGCCCTCCACTGGAAGTGATCAGAACAACTTGGCTGTATGTGATAGGCCCTATGCCTCTGCCAGCTAACGGAAACACCCCTTTAGCCCCAGTGGCAAGGACCTGTGCCTTCAGAGCAGTAGGCCCTGACTTCTACCCCTGATGAGGCTGTGACACCTGTGTGCCAAAGTGGCAGCTCTAACATCCTAGGCATACACGGGGTTTTCTCCATAAAGAATGTCAGCGGCTGAGTTTCATGTGACCGTCCCAGTTAATCCCATGGAAATCTGTCTGTGTGTCCATCCCTCAGGTCTTTCCATCTGTTTATTATCCGTCCAGGGGTTTTAGCCCGTACTCCTCATGGTAACTGAATGCCATTCAAGTCTCTCATATATCTCCGACGAACCTGTGGATCCTCCATACAGATGTTCATATATTCTTATGTCCTTACCTCAGAGGATGGGGCCCAGAGGTCCTAAGGATCTGTCGTTTCCTCAGCAAACCAGGCAGGGCTTTTGGGTGAGGTAGGGAGGAGATTTAAAACTCTCTCTTGCGGGTGGGTTTACCTTGCTCCTTTCTGTGGTTATTAATCATCTGACAGACACATTTCCTAGAGTCACAGATGTGCAGCGTTAAAGGCCAGAAGGGACCATGGTCATCATCTAGTTTGACTTCCTGCATAGCACAGACCATAGGACCTCCCTGGATTAATTCCTGCTTGAAATCCAATAGCTGTGGTTGAGCTACAGCATCTCTTTTAAGAAAAACAAAACATCCCATCTTGATTAAAGTATTTCCAGGGACAGAGAATCCATCATAACCCTTGGTAAGTTCTTCCAATGGTTAATTACCCTCACTGTTAAAAATTTACATCTTATTTCTATTCTTAATTTGTCTAGCTTCAACTAGAGCCATTAGATCTCATTAGACATTTGTCTACTAAACTGAAGAACCTCTATTACTAAATTTCTTTTCCTCACTTAGGTACTTCTAGACTCATCAAGTTACCTGTTAGTTTTCTATTTGGTAAGCAAAATAGATTGAGCTCCTTCAACCTGCCACTAGAAGGCCTGCTTTCCAATCCTTTAATCATTCTCATGGCTCATCTCTGAACCCTGTTCAATTTATCAATGGCCTTCTTGAAGTGTGGACACGAGGGGTGAACACCAGTACTCCAGTATGAATGACACCATCAGACTTACCTTTTTAAACCAATGCGTGTCTCTAGAGAGGGAGGGAGTGGTTTTGCTTTAATGGAAGAAATGTGGAGAGGGCAGAAATATCATGAGAACCCCAGTGTTTTCCATTCCTGCATCTGTTGCAAGGCTGGGAGAAGTCCTCGTGTATTAGATAACATACTAAGGGCCAAATTCTACACTCAGGGATTCTGGGGTGAGTCTGAAGTAATCCTACTGACTTTAGCAGCCTTTCCTTGGGTACACACTTGAGAAACTGAGAGCAGAATTTGACTATAAGACCACAGGTCTTGATCCAAAACCCATTGAAGCTGACAGAGAGACTCCCATTGACTTGAAAGGCCTTTGGATCAGGCTCATAGATGACTGTTCAGTTCTTTTCAGGCACTGTGTCTTGCTGGTGGGGGGCTATGCGGTGCTTTCTCAGTGCAGCGGATTGGAAAGCCCCAGGCTGTGCATCATGCCAGGCATTTGATCAGCCCGATAAAAGTGGGAATCCTCCCTTCCTTTCCCACCACATGCTCTCTCATCACTTTGGTCCCTTCTGAGATGATGATATGTATACATCCTCCCTCCCCGCCACGCCATGCTGGTTGCTAAGATCCTCATGCACCAGGGACTCAAGAGCAGAGCAGTTCATAGCAAGAATGAATGAATGAGAGGCCTGGCAAAATATCTGCAGCAAAAGGGATTTTGTGGTGGTGCGGCAGGGGTTGGTTTTTCAGATGTAAATTGCCTATTTCCCGCTGGTGTTTGTGACACACAATCGGGAGAGCTCTATTTCCTTCACGATGGAATTTTGCACAAAATGTTTTTGCCACCTAGATGATTGTTAAAAGGAAAAGAACACTTTGGTGCAAGAGGTCCCTAGTGTTCATAACAGCAAGTATGGACCAGCGGTTAGGGTGCTAGCCTGGGACTTGGAAGACAGGCGTTCAGTTCCCTGTGCCATTGTATTTTCTTGTATGGCCTTGGGCAAGTCACTTAGGGCAGTGGTTCTCAACCTTTTCTCATTTATGGACCCCTAAAAATGTCAAATGGAGGTGCGGCCCTTTTTTAGAAGTCTTAGACATGGTGGGCATCTGCAGGCCACAGGGTGACAACCCCTGACTTAGGGTATGTCTACAGAGCAACTAGACACCCGCGGTTCACCCATGCCAGCCAACTTGGGCTAGCAGGGCTCAGGCTGTTTCACGTGGGCTGTTTGACTTCAGAGAAGTGTAGACTTCTGGGCTCTAGGACCCTGCAAGGTGGGAGGGTCCCAGAAAATCGACACAGTGCCCTGTGAGCCTGAGTTGGCTGGCACGGGCCAGCTGTGGGTTTTTCTGTGCTGTGTCTACACTGCAACTGGCAGATTTCATTCCCAGCTTGGATGGATGTACACGTGCCAGCTTTGATCAAGCTACTGAGCTAAAAAGAGCAGCGGGCCTCAGTGCCTTGGGCTAGCTGTCTGAGCACAGTCCAGTCCAGAATCCTGGGCATGTACTTGGCAGCTAGCCTGTGGCCACACGGCTATTTTTAGGCAGTAGCTCAATCAAAGCTAACATGTATACATCTACCCGAGCTGGGAAGTACACCTCCCTGCTGCTGTGTAGATGGATCCCCCATCTCTCTGTGCCTCAGTTCCCCATCTGGACAATGGGGATAATGGCACTGCCCCGCCTCGCAGGGCTGATGTGAGGAGAAGTACATTAAAGATCGTGAATTACTGTGGTGATGAGGCCCATATAAGTACCTATGATAGCTAGATAGAGGGGGTGGATGGGGATAGATAGATAGATAGAACGAGAAGAAAGCACCATCACGCCTATCCTCCTTCATACTATCTATCTATCTACTGCAAAATAATTCCAAATCACCAGTCACATGGTCTGCTGGGTTAAATATCATACTTCACATCTCTGAGTTCTGTTCTCACCTCTGCCCCATACTGAGACTTCATAATAATTTCCATGTAACTAACACTTCGCAAGGGATACATACTAGGATGCTAATGGCTGCTGTGTTTGCTGCTATACATCCGGGGAGCTATTTAAGCCTCCCTAACCCTTTCTGGCTGACCCTGCTGGGGATGGAGTAAGTAGAAGAAAGGGGACAAGGAAAAGAGAAGTCAAGGGGATTTACAGAGGGAACATAAGTAGAAACTGAACTGAGGGGCCCTACACAACCCCAGATCCCTAATTCCAGCCCTGCTGCATCCGTGACCTGTAGCCATTCACTAAGTATCTTTCCCTTCAAGAGATAACATGAGAAGATGGTCTATAAATCCCAGGTTCTAGGGCAGCCAAACTGTGGTGTCCTGGTCTTCATCATCCGTGCAGGCGATCTCAGCCGGGGTGCTCCCACATATAATCACTGCAAATCATTTTCTCTGTTCGGTGTCCTGAGGCGGCATTAGGGGGAATCTTCCTAACACATTTAGATAAGGGCTCTCCTGCGGAGGTGGGTGGAAATTTGGCAGCAGGAAAGGAATTTGCCTTCCCATTAAATGAACCGGCAACAGTGGTTTAAGGGACTAGCTTATTAGAGAGTTGTGTCAGCTCTTACTGCTTCCCTGGCTTTATGGAAGGATTAGTTGGATCCCCGGCCCCTTCCCCTTGTTGTAACATGAAGCCTGTGATCTGAATATTCACAGAGGCATGATTTTATCCTGCTGCAGGGATGAGTTGCCCTTGTCATCTTATTACAGTGGGATTGGATGTTTGCTGTTCGCTCTTTTTCCAGGGCAGTGGATTAGTGATCTTTGGAGATCTGTGTTTGAATCCTTGTTTTGGCTCATAAGATACTGGTAATTTCAAGCTAGCATCGTGCCCACTAAGGGATGTTTTCCATGTCACACCCAATTTGGTACAACCATTCGGTTTAATGCAATTGTCAGGGTGGGGGTCAAGACTGGAATAATAGAGTCATGTCCTGGTCTAGGCCCAGGAGGCCTGGCAGGGGTGCTCCAAAAAAGCGAGGCTCAAACATGGCAAAAGCGGCAAATTATTGGCTTTATTGAAGGTAAGTGACACACTCACAACGGGGACTCCAAGTGTTGCTGTCACGGCGGCGGAGAGCCCAGCGCACCAGAGCAATGCCTGGGACGGAGTTCAACGAAGGGGTGGGTAACAGGCATTAATATACGCTTAACATTATCAGCTCATGTATAATTACTACGGGGTTGTGCTCCTTTACTGGCATGGGGCCACACGAGGCAGTCAAGGCCGGTTGAGGACCGGTTTTGACTGGTTCCTCATGTCCGACACTGACCGATAGTAACCGTCTGCACAAGAAAGCATTCTTCCCTAGCTAGGCGGTCACAGAGTCTTCCGCAGTCCCTTACAAGTCAGCTCCGAGGTTAGTGAGGCCCCATCGGGCTCCATCCCTGGCTGTGAATGGTGCCCAGAATATCGCATTGGTTGAGTGCAATTGCAAGAATTTTACATAGGTTGGGGCCCCTATGACTAGAGCCCTGCAAATCCGCAGATATCCACTTCATATCCCCGGACCTTTTTGGTGGATAGTGAAGTGGATGCGGATACAACTGTGCAGGGCTCTACCCATAGGTCTCAGCTCCAAGAGGTAACTTCCCCCCATGGGCTCAGCCCTGCAGGGCCCCTCACCGGCTGACTCCGCAGCTCGGGGCTCCTTGGTCCTGCCTGCAGGGGTGGCGCAGCGGCTGCTGCTGGCCGCATTGCGAGCGACGGGGTCTCGTGGCTACAGCCGGGATCCTGGCTGGGCAGGGGGCGGTGCCCGAAGGGACCAACCCACACCGCTGGGCTCTTTTTTTCGGGTTGCTGGCTCTCTCCCCCGCTCCCATCCCCAGCATAGATGGCATCATCCGCAGCAGCCAGGCGTTCTCAGCTTCCTATGGCTGTCGATAGGGCTCTAGTTTACGGCAGCCACGTGGCCTAATGGATAACACCGGTGGCGCCTGGCCCGTGGCGTCCAGCTCGGGCTGCCCAGGGGGCTCAGTGCGCTCGGGGCCAGCAGCCATGGCTGGGGCTGGGCAGCAGGCTGGGGTCGGGGCTGTCTAGCACCTGCTTGCCACGCCACTTCCCGTCCAGCGGCTCGGGCCCCTCGGGCAGTGCCAGCATCCCCACCATGGCTCGCCCTGGCTGCACTCCCAGCCCACCAGCTCCTAGGCAGCAGAGCCCCCTCAGCCGCGGGGATTGGAGCGGGCGCCCCACCTCTCCACCCCTTTGTGCCCCATCATGCGCTATTGCTATTGGATGCCTTCGCTCGCAAGCCCCCGGGAGCACCACACGAAGTCACACCACTTTCCCCCCACCTCCTTGCGCCACCCTGAGACCCTGCCCTGTGCCACCCCTTACCCCCAGTCCCTGCCCTCGCACGGCCTCTTCCCTGCAAGACCCCATCCCCCTGCTCGCTCATCTCTGCTCCCCCACCTTGGGATGGCTTGCTGCTGCGGGTGCGGATAGAGGTAAAAGATGGCTAGCAGATCGCGGGTCGGATCGCGGGTTGATCCTAGCAGATGCAGATTGGATGCAGATCCACATTTTTGTATCCGTGCAGGGCTCTACCTATGCGGTATCTGAAACCAGGATTGAGGGGTGTGGGTAATGTATGAGTGTGAAGCTCAGGATTGCAACAGCAGGGGGTGCTGCAAGCCAGGACTGGGGTGGACTAGCAGATTTGGGGGGTGAGGATTGGGAGGGCATCAGCAGAGCGGTGGGAGAGCCTCTCACCGAAATAGCAGGGGCTCTACAAGTAGGATCTAGGTGGGATCAAGGTAGATCCTTGTGAGTCCTGGGACTTGACTAGGAGGGGATCCTGCCACTCAGGATTGAGGTTCATAGCACAGCCATGTGGGGCACCAGGTCTGGAGCGATCAGCTCAAGATGAGGTGCATGGAGGAGTGTGCAAAGAATCTTCCGTAGCGGTCTTACACTGGGGATGGGTAGGACCCGCTCTGGAGAGCATGACTTTGCCCATTCTCTGCAGCTTAACTGAGGGCACCCCGAGTGGCATCTGGAGACACCTGAGCTCTGGGTGAAGGGCCAGGCCCGAGTGGGAGGATGCCATGTGTACAGCAGCCCTCAGCTTGCCTTTATCCTGGGCTCAATGATAACCACTTCCCCTGTGTTTCCCACTGCACAGCTCAATTCTCCGATGAACCCCATCAGCAGCACAGAAGATATTAAACCACCCTTGGGACTCAATGGAGTTCTTAAAGTGCCAGCACACCCCTCAGGAACCATGGCCTCCTTCACCAAGCACATATGTGCCATCTGTGGGGACAGATCTTCAGGTAAAAACCCCCAGGTGGCAAGTGGAGGAGGGGGTTGGGGAAGTGGACCTCGGTGGAAGGAGAATCCCCTTTCCTGGTCTTTATTTGTCCAGCAGGAGCATCCACTTGTCTCAGCTTTCTGAGCCAAGGCAGTGCAACGCCTTGGTTTTACCCAACTTCTTTCCCCACCTGTGTCCTGCCTCCCTGCCTTGGAGAGAATATGCAGCATTTATTCCCTCCCATCGGGGCACAAAGAGCCGAATGGTCTTGTGACCTGTTAAAGCCACAAGGGGCCACTGGGAGCAATTTGTTAGTCTCTAAGGTGCCACTCCTGTTCTTTAATCACATTAAAGGCATCCCCCAGCTTCTGAAGGTGCCATAGGAATAAATAAGACAAGCACAGCCTCTGCGGGGAACCTTTCGTTCTTCCATGCCAAGTGCTCAAGGCCATCCCAAACCTTAACCTCCCAGCATCTCCTTCCCCTGCACCTGGAGATTGATGGCCAGCCAGCTAGGGCTGGAGCAGTAAAAACGGCACCTCAGGAAAATATGGGGGGATGATCCCATTTAGCAGCCCTACCTTAACCCCTTTTGTGGATATGCCGGAGGGAATTGGATTTAATTGAGTGGCAGGGCTGTGTGGAATATCCTCAACCACCACTGAAAACAAACCAAAGCCGGCTTTGGTTTGAGGGTGCCCTTACCACCTCTCTGCTCAGGGCAGGTTCACTCAGAGGGAGACCGGCTTGCAGAGCACCCCAGGGAGCCTGATCTGATCTCCCAAGCCAGGTGAAACTTGGCAGGTTCCTCTGTGGTCAGAGAAGAACTTGGTGTGGGAACAGGTGAAATTTTGCCTCAACCTCTGCTTAGCTGCTGGTTGCTTCATTATATATTGGAAATTGGCTACCACTGGGGCAGTTCAGCTCCTCCTTCTACCATAGCCTTTTTATCGCATATCCTTCCTTCTCCCGCGTCCTTTTATCCCGTGATGACCTTCTCAGACAGTACCAGATAAAAGATACACTTCTGATTGATTATCCCCACTCTGTAAAATAAAATGTGTTAATTCCCTTTGTTCTCATGTCATTAACTCTTATCACAGTGGGCTCCCTGCTTGTCTTTCTCTCCAGGCAAACTTTGCTCTCTGTTATGCCCAAGTGATTTTCTAGGAGAAGGTGGCCTGGATGCGTAACTCAGAGCAAACTTCAGTACATAGTCTCTATCAGTAACATTTCCCTAAAACTTCTGACTCATAGATATTTATTTAGATATTTAGGTCAGAAGGGACCACTATGATCATCTAGTCTGACCTCCTGCACAATGCAGGCCACAGAATTTCACCCACCACTCCTAAAAAAGACCTCACACCTATATCTGTGCTATTGAAGTCCTCAAATTGTAGTTTGAAGACCTCAAGGAGCAGAGAATCCTCCAGCAAGTGACCCGTGCCCCATGCTACAGAGGAAGGCGAAAAACCTCCAGGGCCTTCCAATCTGCCCTGGAGGAAAATTCCTTCCCGACCCCAAATATGGCGATCAGCTAAACCCTGAGCATATGGGCAAGATTCATCAGCCAGATACTACAGAAAATTCTTTCCCGGGTAACTTGGATCTTACCCCATCGAAAAACCCATCACAGGCCATTGGGCCTATTTACCATGAATATTTAATTACCAAAACCATGTTATCCCATCATACCATCTCCTCCATAAACTTATCGAGTTTAATCTTAAAGCAAGATAGATCTTTTGCCCCCACTACTTCCCTCGGAAGGCTATTCCAAAACTTCACTCCTCTGATGGTTAGAAACCTTCGTCTAATTTCTAATCTAAATTTCCTAGTGGCCAGTTTATATCCATTTGTTCTTGTGTCCACATTGGTATTGAGTTTAAATAATTCCTCTCCCTCTCTGGTATTTATCCCTCTGATATATTTATAGAGAGCAATCATATCTCCCCTCAACCTTCTTTTAGTTAGGCTAAACAAGCCAAGCTCCCTGAGTCTCCTTTCATAAGACAAGTTTTCCATTCCTCGGATCATCCTAGTAGCCCTTCTCTGTACCTGTTCCAGTTTGAATTCATCCTTCTTAAACATGGGAGACCAGAACTGCACACAGTATTCCAGGTGAGGTCTCACCAGTGCCTTATATAACGGTACTAAAACCTCCTTATCCCTACTGGAAATACCTCTCCTGACTCCATTCCCAAGCTATGCTCTCTGGCCCACGAGTGATCCCTGCATGGGGTCTTCCCTGGGGACATGCTCAGAATGAAACCACTCGAGAGCCACCCACTGAGGAAAGAGGGGAGCTCTCGTAAGGTTGTGCATGTAGTGAACATGTTGGAGAATAACCGTGCCGACTCAGTCCAATCTGTGGAGAGGCTGTTTGTTCTCACATAGATTACTGCATGTGCGGGGAGAAGTCTCCTCCGCAATGAGCGGCCGTGTGGATTGTTCATTTCTTATGATACCCCAAATGCCATGGACAAAGAGAGCAGGGGCTGTTTGTCACAAATAACGCTAGCCTATTGGCTCCTGTGTCCACAATGTGAGCAGAGAGGTCAAGGGCTGAAAGAGTCTTGGAGACATCAACTACTCTCTGGTCCCTTGTCTTCACTTGGAAATTAGGTTGTGTTAGAACATGACTGTGGCTCATGATGTTAAACATGATTTGCAGCCCGTATGGACAGGGACATCTTGTCATCTGGTTGTGGCAAGGCCTGTATTTCCAGTTGGGTTTGATCCACGACCAGTGGACATGATGGTAAACATGATGGTTGAGGCAGGTTTGCCAGGGCAACATGGGGGAAGCTTGCCTGGATGTTGTACCTATTCTGTGGATGAATAAAGAGTGGGCAGGACCTTGTCCAGACAGGGGTGCCTAGACTGAGCTAGCTAGCTTGATTGCATTAAACTGTCTGAAACCCTAGGCGAGACAAAGCAATTGTATATTAGCACGTGCTAAGTGGGCCAAGATAAAGCCTGATCCCCCCTTCAAATCCGACGCTAGACAAGGCCTAAGGTAATTAAACAACCCAGGAGTAGCAGCAAGAGGGTTGTGGGGCGTCAGGTAGGTGACCTGTTGGTTGCTCAGTGGGTCTGCATGATTTCTGTGTTTCTTCATCCTCCTCAACCCCCTGCAGGTAAACATTACGGGGTGTACAGCTGCGAGGGCTGCAAAGGTTTCTTCAAGCGTACAGTGCGGAAGGACCTCACCTACACCTGCCGCGACAATAAGGATTGCTTGATTGACAAGCGCCAGCGGAACCGCTGCCAGTATTGCCGGTATCAGAAGTGCCTGGCTATGGGCATGAAGCGAGAAGGTAAGGCAGACGGAGCAGGGACCTCCCCTACGCACGCGGGCACCTGCAGCGGACCCGGCGGGGGCTCAGGTACACTCCTTCCGCAGGAGGCTCCCTCCCGCTTCTAGCCCTGCAACGTAACAGGCACCAAACCTGCCTTTAGCCCCTTTTGTTGGTGATGGTGAGTGCAGCCAGGAACATCTGCCAAGGATCTCACTGTGGAATCGCTGCTCCTGGGCCTGAACCGTGCTGTTTGCTGTGACGCAAAGGGTGGATTTCTCTCCCCTGTGCAGGCCTCTCTTGCGTATATTCTGTGCTCGCTCGACAGTGACCGTTAGCAAGGTTGTAATGGAGGAATCAGACCAGATGCGTATCTGAGAGGAAGTTGTTGCCCTGAGTAACTCACTTAGTTCCTTCACCAGCAACAGAATGTGTCTGTACATTCCATTGCCAGGGTATGCTTTTATTTCTCATAAGGAGCAGCATCCTCATCAGATTCTTCTGGCTACCCAGGCCTGAGCAAGGTCACACTATGTGACATGATATTACTGTGTGTTAATGTGCACAAGCAAAGCTCCGAAGGTGCAAGCATAGTGTTCGTTTCAGAGGGGCAAAGCAAAGCGAGAATGGGTAGAAGCAGATACTATTATCCAGTGGCATGGAGGAAGGCAACAGGAAAATACAGATTTGCCTTGATTTTAAAAAGCTTTCTTTTCCAGTGTTCAGAAGGCTGTAAAGCCCAGATCAAGGGGTGAATGTGGGACTAGCATTTTAGGTTTATGTTGGGTGACAAGCACTGTAATCTGATCTGGCCCATCCTTTTACAGATAACATGATCTGAAATGATGTTAAATCCTGGAAGATTGGTGTAGATTATAATGGGACACTGTCAAGATACAAATGGTGTGTTTAATAAAATGCTTTCCCTGCAGCACTTTAGATTAGTAAACCTGAAAGAATGTTATCAGCCTAATTTATTTCTCATGGTGCTGTTTGTTTATATTTTGCACTTCTCTGAGCCTGAACAAGACTGGTTAGTTTCATTTTTTCTTTATAGTCAGTTTTACTGTCAATTCCTATGAACTTTCCCCGTGCTGTTGTGTTTGGGTTTCCAGTATAGTGGGAAAATAGTTGAAACTCTGTTTTTTCCATGAGGAAGAATAATTATGATTTTTTTTTTTTTTTTAGTTTTTGTAAAATTTTTTCCCCTCCTGAAATTTAGTTTTGGACCTAAACGACTTGACAATGGCTCGTCAACGCTGTGTTGGTCGGTGTGTGCTTATGACTTGAGAGCGACTGTGTGAATAATCCTCCACTGGTATCACTCCAGTCACTGATATCTGCATTCATTACACCTTCTGAATCACATCTGCTGTGCTCACTGACACATAAATCCACTTCTTTACTGCTCTCTGTTCTGCGGAGTCACAATAGTCGTGGGAGAGCAAAGCTGCAGGATGTGTCTCTTTGAAGAGCAGCCAGTCTTGTCTGGAGCGTTAACTAAATAGGGCAGCGCTGAAGCTGTGTCTAGTGTTTAACAAACCCTGACATGCTTGATTTACGGGGTCATATAAGGACCCACACATGCAGATTCTTCAAATGTCAAAGCCATCTCTGCTTGGGATGCTTTGGAGTTCCAAAGGCAACTGATTAAAAGGGCATTTGGATGGGGCTGGGGGAAAGGGTTAGCTCTCCAGAGAGAGCAAACTGCAGAGGACTGAATTCCTAAAGGGAACCTTCCTCACCCCAGCAAACTCAACCCTGGGTGTCCGGAGTAGAGATTTCCGGAGGGGAGTATAATATGTTTTGCACTGAGGAAGGCTGGAAACTCTGACAGATGTTCTGGGTTTTATACAAGGAATTTTTTTTTTTAATCATGGGGTAACCATGTATAAGATATACATATATGGTCTTAATCAGACACAGAATGTACCTCTGGTATGTTTCAGACATGAATCAGGGTGTGTGTGTGGGACCCAGAACATTTTGTTTAGGGTGCTATAGTTTTAACAGGTATGTTAGAAATGTGAGCATCCCTCCCTATGCTAGCAACAAGTCTGCATCTTCCACATGTCAGGCAGTGGCAGAAAGAGTGCGAGTCACATTTGTTTTCTTGTTTAAGGGGCAGGGATTGTGCGACTGGCTCTGCAAACAGATGACAGCCCTTCCTCACAGTAAGGCAAGAGGGCTCTCTCTACCTTTTGAAAGTAAAGCAGCTTTGAGGCTGGTTTCCTGAGCTTCCCCCAAGACCCTGACTTGACTGCACAGTAGGTGCGTTCCTGACAGACAACAGAGAGAAGGAGAGAGCGCGCGATGTCCTGAATCAACCCTGTCTCTTCCAGGTGGAAGAGACCGAGTGCTGGGATGTGGACAGACAGACAAAGCCACAAGCTGGTGCAAAGAAAGCAAAACCAGCAGGGGATATGGATGGAAAGGAGAAGAGGGTGGAAAGTCTTTGGACTTCAGATGAAAATTCACAAGTGGTGCTGGCTGTGGGCAGAGGCAGGTATCTGGAGTTAGGCAGGAATTGGGCTCAGGAGGATTGGTTGTTATTGGAGTTTCATCTCAGCCGTGGCTATAAAGAGTGTCATAGGGTACGTCTACACAGCAAAAAAAACCCTGCAGCAGCATGTCTCAGAGCCTGGGTCAACTGACTTGGGCTTGCAGAGCTCATGCTGCAGGGCTAAAAATTGCAGTGTAGACATTTGGGTTCAGGCTGGAGCCCTGACTCCAAGACCCTGACCACTCCTTGGGTTTCAGAGCCCAGGCTCCAGCCCGAGCCCGGACATTGACACTGTTATTTTTAGCCCTGCAGTGTGAACCCCAGCCAGTTTGACGCGGGCTCTGAGACTCGCGGCCATGGGGTTTTTTGGCTGTGTAGACGTGCCCTCCTTAAAAGCGTGTTGTGGCTTAGATTCTACAGGCTCCGTGTGACGCTCTCGCAAGGACGTGTGACCACTCAGTGCTCCTGCAAAGCCAGCCTTTGTGTGTGAAAAGCATCGGAAGTAGCCAGGCTGGTGTCTGGCTGCAGGTGTTTGTTCTCTGTGGTGCTGCCAGCATAGGAAGACTCATCCTGAAGAAGAAACCAACTCCCTTCTTCCTGTCACGTCTCCCCTCCATAGCCCCTTGCCCACCGAGATACCCACTAGTACATATTGGCAATCTGTGCTGGCATGATCCTGGGCCTGTAAAGCTGTGAAGGAAACAGTCCTCAGAGGAAAGGCACAGCTGCCATGCCAGTGTGAACAGAGCGCTGTCAGATTGCATTAGCGGTAACTGATGGGTGTTGCGTTCTTTGCTGGATAAAAGTTGCAAGTCAGGAGGTCAGCTCTATAACTTGTACTCACCGAATTGTTCCACTGAGAGAATAAAAGTGACTAACAAAAGCCAGCTCATCTACTGTATATTCAGCAATGGCACTTGCTTTTCAGAGAGAAGTGAGGGAATGTATTCATTTTTGTTTTTATTTTCAGTAAATGTATTGTTGAAGGCTGGGATTGTCTCTGGAGCCTGTTAAATTTCATTGGAACTGGGCACCTAATTCCCCTAGGCGCTTTAGAAAATCCAAGTGAATTTTATCTTTATTTGTCCTGAATCAAAATGGAGCCCAAAGGTTCTGGTTCTCATGCACTTCAGGATCTCTTTTTTCCCTGGAAGTGTCAATTAATGTGAGAGGGTTACTTCCAGAATCGTCCGCACTCCCTGAGATGGTGTCACAGGGCGAGCTGGGTGTGGAAAAGGGTTAAGGCCTCAGAGCTCTGGATGATGTGTTAGAAGCCCAGAGTTGGCACCGAGGATAAGAGGTGCTGTCCTCAGAGCAGGAAGGAGAGTATACTGTGAAAGACCTGGTGCGGGGCGCTCTTGCAGTGGGCAGCTGTCTGGGTGGGGAAGGGCAGTGGCCGGACGTCTGGATTGGGACTGGAGGAGTTCCTGGAGATGAGTGAACTGGGGCCCAGGAGGGGCTCAGTGGTTTCAGATCAGCGGGAAGCCTCGCTAGGAGGAGCTAGGGGGAACTGGGCTGGGCTCAAGGCGAGTCGAATGGTGGCAGGAACAGAAAAGGAATGGCTTGCGCCTGGAAAGGCGGAGGAAACTCTTTGTCTTGCTGTGTCTTAATAAACCTGGCCCCAAGAAGGGGAATGTTACTTGAAATGTGGTTGTGTGGGCACCCATTGGCAAGTCAGAGGGGAAACTGAGGCAGCACCCCGCGGGGGTGGGGCATGCCGCTGTTGCAGATCGATTTAAGTGCAATGGTTTGGGGCTCAAACAATGGACCTGGCTGCTTGCCCCAGGTGATATGTGGCTCTTCTCATTTTCTTTCTGTTGGCTCTGCTGAACTGACATCCTGTAAATCAGGTGACTATTAAATTCCTACAATTACGGCAATTGCCCAGGCAGCGCCACTGTAAAATTATAGGTCCATTAATTAATTTCTAAACGGCAGTGCAATTCCCAAGGGAGTGCAGACTGTATGCCATCTGTGTGAGGACTCTATTAATTCATCTTGATTCACATTATCACAACGTATACCGAATGAATCCATAATAATCAGCCAATTATTTAAAAGTGTGACAGATGGGACCTTCATAACCCTAGAACTGAACTCACACACTACTGGCAGACTGATCTTATAGTGCAGTGTATATATTATGGAGGGCGAGGAGAAAGAGGAGAAAGTCTTTGTGTTTAGCATATGTGATAAGTAGACGTTCGGAGCTAGATCCTCAACTGAAGTGAATCAGCACAGCAGAGCTCTATTGATTTCCCTTGAACTATCCCAAGTTGCACCCAATGAGGATCTGGCCCAAAGCAAATAGCTATTTGGTGCTATGTTGATAAAGACCTGGATTCTGTTCTTGGCACTGCACTGCGACTCAGTTGCCCTCTCTGTGAAATGGGAATAACAATACTCGGTTGTAAAGTATTTTGAAGTCTGTGGGTAAAAACTGTCTATAAATGAGCCATCCATCTGGCTCAGATATACAGTTCCAAGAAGCATCTTCTGCCCATTTTGGAGCAGCCTTTTCACGTTTTTTATTCCTGAAAATAAGTTGGATACGGTTCTGGTTTTCAGATGTTCATGGGTGCAGTTATGCGTGCAAAGAATGCACATGCAGTTATTGACCGAATTTGCTCATGCAGTTATTGCAATGGACAGAGGGAAGTGACCATTTGCACATGCAAATGGTCAGTGAGATACACATCTGGCCATTTGCCCACATACACACCAGAGACAATTTGCAAATATAGGTGTGAGAATTGTGTGCAAAGCAAACACATATGTATTTTCCACATGCAACTCTGAGCCTGCATCTTTGGGAATGAGCCCTTTGCGGTGACTTCGTTCCCTTCGACCCATTTCCCATCTGAGACCTCTTCCCAACTCACTTTTCCCATTGCTCATCTCACCTACCAGCACCACATTCCAACATCGGCTCCTTCCCACTGCATCTTCCTCCCTCATCTGTTGCGTGCTTATTCTGACTTGTCATCATACTCAATATCTGATCTGTACAGGCCTGAGATCTCTCTGATTCCCCTCCTCCCCCGCCCCTACTGAGCCTCAATTCTAGTTTTGGCTGAAATTTTAGGCTGGTTTGTATGATCCAGGCCCATTTGTCCATACTCCTAATCTAAACGGCTACATCTTATTCACAATAAAGCCAGTGATATGGGCCTTAATTCCATTCAAAATATGTTGCTCTGGAGACCACATTTATGGCAATGGAAATAAATACTTGATTCCTGTCGCCCCAACAGTATTTATATGCCAGGGACGTACGGTAAAATCCTCTTACCAAGCTCTCTCGCTCTAACAGAAGAATAACACAACGGTAAATCATTTCCCACATGGGAAAGGAGAATAATGTTGTGACCCAGGGAATCAATATGGGGAATGAGAGAGACGTAGGCCACACTTCAATAATGGAAATTTATGCAAGAGGAAAAACCCTCTTATATAAATAGCTGAGGAAGGAAACATGCTTATTTAAGGAGCCTAAGTGCAGGTTTGCCATTAGACAGCTGGTGGAAGACACAAAAGGGGGCGGGCCATAAGAATCCCTCTGTCAAAGAGTACTCAGAGAGGGAAAACTTATGGGACTGAACTCGGAGGAAGTGCAAAGAGCAGCTCACGGTAGACAGAGATGGCAGAGCCTGGTTCATGCCCTAAGCAATGTCTGACAGCATGGGAAGGATCAGAAGCCCCGCATTGGGGAGCTAGCTTAGGAGTGCCTGTGTTTTATATCATTGGCAACATCAAAAGGCAAGAGGGTTGACATTTAGAATGAAAAGGATCAAATTGTCTGTACTCTGGGCTTGGTGTTAAAATTTAAGGCTTTGCCTGTGTGATGTTCTTAGTTTAAGGGAGGAAAAGCATATAAATGGAACATTTTTTCTGGCATTTAAGTCTCTTCTCAAGGCTGTCTACTGATAAATTTAAGTAGGATATCGATGCTAATATCCATGGTGCACTTGCCTTATTGATTCCGAGACACGGAAGCTGCAATAAATGATTAACTGAAAGTGTTGTTTGCCATATAAATTACTGCCAGCTGCACAAGCCTTTGTTTTCTATACTTTGTCTTCTGCTAAGTATCAGACGTTCACCAAAACTAAGGTTACAGTCTGGAGAGCTTCACCAATGCAGGGGATATTGTGGTGGGGTTAGTGGTTTGCATCAAGTAGTATAGATCTCACTCCTTGACATCAGTTTTCGATGCTCGGAGAAACAAATTCAGCCCTGAAGTCTGCAGTGAATCCATGAAACACATGCGCACGCGCACCCACAGGTCCCTAGTGCTGCCAGCCTGGGAGAGGTGGTGGCCTTGGTGGAGGAATGAGCACTCAGCTAATGACTGCTGCAGTGAGGGACACCCTGAAGATGCATCATTTTGTTGTGTGTCTCTTCTCCACAAACAGCCCACGCACAAAGAGCTCCTGCCCAGGGTTTGACGATGGTGAGGAGAAGAGTAATGGAACTCTACCCAGCTTCCCACACCCAAACAAAACTCCACTTAGAGGAAGGATGGTCTTGTGGCTAAAACAATGGACTGGGACTTGGCAGATCCGCGTTCAGTGCATGACTCTGCCACAGATTGAGTGAGCTTGGGCAAATCACTGCATCTCTTTCTACCTTAGTTTCCCATCTCTAACACAGAGTAATAATATTACCTACCTCCCACCCTGTCTCTCTATTCTTCTCCAAGTGCCAGTCCCTATGCGTGTTCCACACCTGGGTGCACATGGGCCCAAGTCCAGAAATTCTGACAAGCGGGGTCACGAGCACAGTGGTTCACCTTGTGCTCCGGACTGAGGCAGTGCCTCTCCTGTTCCTTTTTACCACCTCATGGTGTCCCTGCGTCCACAGATTTCTCCAGCTTTTATCCTTATACTTTGTAAATACATTTGTGAGTAGTTGATTGATAGTTTATATTTGCATAGTTGGAATTTTTAATATAGTTGGTGTAGGTAGTTTTTTCCCCCCATCCTGTGAGCTCCCTCCACACGGTCTGGGACTGTGCCCAGAGTCCCACGCTCAAGAACTGTATCTCCTGCCTTTTCTCTTTCTCTGTGAGCAACGATCACCAGTGCTGTCTCTGTTGTTTGGGTGAGACGTACATTGCTGCAAAGTGCAGCTCCTGTCGCTCTTTTCCGCCGCGAACTTGCAAAGCTCAGATTCAGAACATACCTTATGGAGAAGGCTCTGGGGCTTCACTCTGATCCAGGCCAGGGTAGACCTCTCCTTTACGTTGGTCCTGTCAGATGAGCAGTGCCCCTCTGAGCACAAGCTTAGGAGCGGAGTCTGCAGGTGGCTCTTCCCCCGGCTCAGAAGAAAGCCAAAAGAGGCTCTTGCATCCCCCCAGAGGGGCTGAATTTCTTTTCTCCCAAAATTGCAGCCTGCAGAAAAAAAACCACTGGCGCATCCAACTGCCATGAACTGGCCCAGATCGATTCTTGTTCCTGATGCCAGCTTTCCAGAAAACCAGGGAGTTATTCTGTGTTTTCTTCCTGGCGGGACAGTGCCTAGGAACCATGTTTCCGCTGTTCGCATGTCATCACCATTAAACTTCATTTTGGTGGAACTGTGTGACACAGTGTCAAAGTGGTCCTGGAAAGGAGCCTCTCATAGCCTGTGTTAATACTTTCCAGTGCACTGCCAGACTCTTGGGCGGGGGTGGGGGTGGGTATGTTAGTAGCTGAACTAAGGGTTGCTTTTAGTTCTGAATGTTGGGCTGGAGAGAATTCACCATCAATGTGCAGTGTGAGACAGGAATTCACAGAGTCAGCCCCCTGGAAAGTGATGCTACCACTGTCCACAGGGACACACTCCGAGGGAGGTGAGCCTGGGGAATATCCATCTCTCCCCAGAGGAGCTGAGTTCCCATGTGTTGGGAAGGGGGGGAAGCCGAGTGATCTCAGCAAGGGATGGGGCAGTTAGAATAGCCAGAAGCCAGCACTGGGTCTAAGAATGGTTTGCTTCTCCACATGGCCCCACAGACATTCATTTACCTAAGTCACAGCCACCATGCATTTTGCTTGCTCTTCGACAACCACATGTTCTCCTGAAATGGTAGACGTGGCCTTCCCAAGCGGGCTTCAAAAAATATCAGTAGGGTGCATGGAACATGCAGGTGGGAATTGGGGTGAAGGCCCTTGAGACAAATTTGTCTCTGGCGACTTAGTGGAGTTACCCCAGGGATGGATTAGGCCCCTTGTGAGTTTCTCATATTCACATTGGTTGGCAGCTTCACAGCTGTTCAAAAGAAGGGGACCTTTCTTCTGAGAGGGATTCCGAGTGCACCTGATCGCTGGAATTCATTTCACTGCTGGCTAGAACTGCAGCTTCATTTCTCTTGTTTGTCTCTCCCCCTCCGTCTTGTCTGCCTGATAAATGTTGCTCTCTGAATAAGATTAACCGACGTGTTACTGGAGAGGCCACTGAAGTCTTCCCCATGGATGCAGTTACTGACCATCACGTTCTATTTCATCATAGTTAGCTTGAATGTTGGCTGGTAGGTTTCTGTCCTTCTCTCTCCTAGTACAAAATTTTGACCTGTACGTTCTGTACCATTTTATATTCCTCTGCAGCAAACCGAGTAAGCTACCGCTTACCAGAGCGATATGTATCCCTCCTAGATCTGGGAACATACAATAGAAGGTACTAGCTGTAGTTCAACCCACAGTGAGTGGACACCATCCTTCTGATTGAACTTGAAACAAGTCTGGATGCTGCCTGGCTTTCCTATCTAGCTACACCATGTTTTGTAGGCAGGTGGTATGGTGGAGCTGGGTGCGTTCCCATAATTATTGCTTGGTTGGTTTGTTTTTTTATGTATCCATTCTTTCTGTCTTTAGCCTTCTCTTTGAGGCAGTGCCTCACAATGGCAGGACACTGTTGGTAGGAAGCACTCAGCATCTTCAGTGCTTAGATATCTCTCTTGGTGACTTTGGATTGATTAGAGTCTGGAAACAAGACTATAGAAATAGGCAGTAAGGTGGGGAAGCAGTGAACCCTGGAGAATGGGCATTGGGGAAGAGCAGTGGCTCTTCAGTTCAGATGAGCTTGTGCAACTTCTGTTATCTTTGCGTGCACAAAACTTTCCTCTGAAATTACCCCAGTGTTTCCCAGGGGCGTTAGGTCTAAACCAGAAACCCCAAATGGACAGTCCTTACGTGCTGAGAATGGGGTTTGGGAGCTCCTTTTCCTGTGGCAGATAAACACAGGGGGCCAGATTTTCAGCGGGTGTGAATCAGAGTGGCTGAGGATCTGGCCCAGTGCCTTTCCAGAGATGGACAGCAAGATGTCCTCTGTGTCTGAACTTTGCTTGGTACAGTGGGTGTGTTTGGGTGAGGGCAGGGGGAAGGCATCAAGGAACCAGTTACTGCTCTTTTATTCTGTGCTGGCCCAATCCTGGCATCAACTAGCGCCATGTAGGAGCTGCTCTAACTTCTATCTCTAGCCGAAGATCCCTAAGGGACCTAATACCAGTAAAGAATCAGCGTAGCAAAAAGCAGCTCCCCCACAGCCATTCCCACCAATCCCTGGCCGTGCCTCCCAACCCCTGGCCATGCCCGTGTCAGCGTGTGGGACGGCTGGTGAAGAAGCTGTCTCTGGCCAGCTTTGCCATACTGAGGAGTTCCACCAGGAAACTTCTTTGCTGACCCAGCTATGGCCTGTGTGCATCTGCTTTGCACCGCCTGAGCAGCACAGAGTCCAGACCAGAACAAGGAATCTGGCCAGGCTTCTTCCAGCAGGTTTGCCGTCCAAGCAGCACCGGAGATAGGGCAAACTCCACTCCTTTTCCTTGCTGTGCGTTGCTGTCCTGTGTGATGATATCCCACTGCATCCAAAACTGGAGAAACTGCTGCGATCACACAAACCAAGCAGGAAATAGCAGTCGGGAGCCCTTTCTCATGCTCCCTCCGGCAGTCCTGGGACATATCACACAGTGCAGACTTTGGGAAAGCTGCAAGATGAAGCTCGGGGCCATATCCCCCCACCCCATCCCTCCCTCCCTGTTACAGACTTACCTGTTTATTGGCACCGGTGGTTCCCAACTTAGCAAGAATTCTCTCCATTTCCCATGACCTGAGAACCGCAATCTGTTAATTCTGGGGACCCACCATCACAGATCATGCTATGATTTTACTGTTATACATTTATATAGCACATCCTTGGTGCACACGCCACTTTACACAGTGAGTGAAGAAGCCACGGCTTCATCCCAACTCTGCTACTGCCAAGCTCCAGCACCCTGCTCTGACCACTCGAGCAGGGTGTTCTGTTCCCCCAGCTTGAGACCATAAAAGTCCTCCCCAACCTCCACAATCACTGCAAGTTCCATCTTCATTGCTGCAAAAGAAACCCACGCTCATTCCCAAAGGCATGCACCAATGATGTGCCTTGTTACCTTCTTTGTGTTTGGAAAGAGATGTGTCCATTCAGGATTGGGGCCCCATCGTGCCAGCAGAGAGAGAGACGTGATCCATGCCCCACAGAGTCTACAATAGAGGAGCAGTGCCTTGAAGGCCAGGAGCATTCCCCCTCCTGTAAACTATATGATCCCTGACTCTGAACATTCAATAAGCTTCCCACTATAGGACTGTCTTTTCCCTTCTTCTTGCTGCATTTTCCCTAGGGCTTGCAGTATGGTTTGCACATTGCTCCACACTCCCCCCTTCGGTGTTAGCCCACTGAAGCTGAAGGAGTTAAACTGAGGATGAATTTAGGCTGTTGTGACGCATTAAGTTACTTCCGCCTGCAGTTTCAAGACCTCTCTGTGACTCCTTTTCTCCTAGGAATTTCTCAGATAAATCACTGAGTTTATAGAGACCAAACTTTCCCCTTGTTCTATCCTAAAATGACTTAGTCAGAGCCCAGGTCCTGCAGTAACACAGTTGCCATTGACCCATGCCTAATCTCCTCCTCCTTATGCCCTGGCTGTGCATCAACTCCCCGGTGAATTACACACGCTCAGGAAATCCTGGGACGTCCACAGCATGGCCGTCTCCTGTCGATTCATTAAAGTGGCAGCTGGCATGACTCGGGGGTGAGGACCAAAAGGAGTCCAGAGAGAAATAGGGAATTCAGCTTTCCAGCTTGTTGTTCTACAAGAATATAAAAGCAGGCAAATGGCCACATCCTACTGCAAGAGCAAAGTTCAAGAGAGAACAATTATTTATAGCTATAAGTTTAGACTGCAAAATTCTGTCCCTTCAGTTTAATGTGTTTGTTACTTCTGTCCGCCTGATGCTTTGTTCTTCAGACCATGCCATTAAAAATTCTACTACTAATAATCATTCAACTTTAAAGGGACACTATTGTCAGGTTGAAAAATCACATCCACCCCTCCATCTCCTTAACCTGTGCGCCTGTGTTACTTTTAACTATTGATGCAGTTTGTTTATATTCTGCACTTCACTCAACTTTGACGACAATAGATTCATAATTTTCACTTTTGTTTACCGTCAGTTTCACTTGTTGCTTCCCAGTGCTGCAGCATTTGCAGGGGGGATGTTTAAATCCATTTTTTAAAAGGGCTTTTCATTTAAAAAAAAGCATGACCATGTTTCTATTAACTTTAGATTTTGCATAACTTAAAAAAAACCCACACATACAAATTTTGGGTCCAAGTTACAGGACAGAGTTACAATTTAACTTTTTATTTCTCAGCTTTTTTTCATTTCCAGCAATATAAAGCTCTGTCTTTGAAAGAGGCATATTTGGTTCAAAAGCCAAAGAAAAAGGAATCTAAGGCTGAATTAGGTAACTTAGGTCCCCAGTATTTTTTAGGGATACAGACACTACCTGGCCAAAGAGCCCCAAGGTTCCTAACAATATATGTCTAACACCTAACTTCATAAAAAAGGCGGTGGAACGGAAATCCCCAGTAACCTGTCCCTCCCAACGCTCCATAAATAAAACAGCCACCCTCTCACAGAAGGCTAGAGAGGAAACTAAATATTCCTGAGGCTGTGCTTTGAGGATGCCAGCAAAAGACGTTGGCTTACAAGGAGAGGGGGAGTATTGCAAATGGAGAGGGGATGCTGCCCCTGCCGCTGTCTACTCCTACTAATACCCTGGGATGCTCGGTACTTCCAATTCTGCTGGCTCATAGCTGCTGTGAGGGGATGGCCGACATAAAACAAATACTGAATAGAGCTGGACAGTCCAATGGTTGTGGTGCTAGTCTGGGACTCAGTCTGCTTTACCACAAACTTCCTGTGTGACCTTGGGCTAGTTACTCAGTCAGTCCATGCCTCAGTTTTCCCTTCTGTAATATGGGGGCACTCATACCTCACAGGAATGTTGTGAGGATACATACATTGCGAGGCACAGAGATCTCCTGCTGATGGGGCTATGTAAGTACCAAAGATAGGCTGGTAATAGCAATGTCCAGAAAGGATGCTCTTCACCGCTGGTTTGTCTTCTTTTGTCATTTGCTCTCCCAGTGGATCCTTATGTCCACCGTAGAACTATAGTTGAGAGGTTGGGATGGCAGCAGGATAGGATCAGGCAGAATTAGGGAAAGAGGGAGACACGAGAGAGAAAATGTGCATCCCATTGACCATCCATTGACGGCCTTTTGCATGCGTGACGGAGATGGATGTAATCCCTGGCATGAACAGCTCTGGCTAATCCAACGACCCAGATTCCCCAATGCTTTCTGTCCATGTACTTCTCAGTTCTGGCAGCAGAGTACATGCGTGCAGAATTTCTATGGAGACTATTTGTCTTCAGTGACATTTTGGTCCCGGGGGCAGCCCTGCTGAAAGAGTGAGAGAAGCTCTCCCAGACAGGATCAGCAGGGTGGCCTCCCTGATTGTGTGCTGTAGCTTCAGGATTCTGGGGAGAGCTCAAAAAGACAATGGATTGGACAATCGCTTGGACGCCAGTCCTGGGGTGTAACCGAGGCTAGATGCTGAAGTACGGCCATCCTTGCTCACGTTCACAGGGTTAAACTAATTGCCATATGTGAGGTCAGGGAGGGATTTCCCCCCAGCGCACATTGGCAGGGACCTTGCATTTTATCTGCTTCCTCCGGGGAATCATCTCTGTTAGGATTGGGTAGACGATGACCAAACCACCTTGGCCAGACACGGTCGGGTCTGCGCAGGGACGATCCCCACTCCACTTCCCTACCTTTGTGTGTGGTGTTGCTAGCTTTATGCAGACATTACTGAAGGCAAAGAGTGACAGGTCTTCCCCCTCAGCATTCTGTACTGCTCCATAAGCCCTGCCTGGTGGACAGAGCTTATGCCACTTAGCTCACCGTATTGACTGGGTGGACACAGGCAATCAGAAACTTGTTCAGGATGTGTGCAGCTCAGTTGTGTCCAGGAAACAATCTGTAGCGTAGAGGGAACTGACCATTGATGCTTGGCTATCGTCTTGGGTTTGGGAACAAAAGACTCGGGAACTATGAGATCTTACCAAAGCTGGGAAAGCTCTCTTCTGAACTTGAGTGTTTGGGTGTAGTATTAACCTCTGGGCTCTTTACCACCTGAAACTCTGCTCCAGGTCCCTTAACAACGGCTCCGGCTCGTACATTCTCACAGGGGTGTCGGCAAGCAAACATACTGCAGCTGCTGGAAAACAGTCCCTCCACACAATGGCTGGTGGACTTCTTGGAGGTGCGTGGGCAGTTGTGTTACTTTGATCTGCGAATACCAGAGGACAGTGGCCTGATTGTCATGAGTGCTGATCAGTGATAAATTGAAGTCCCCCCTGGAACAGGAAGCTGTTTGTCAAGAGCTCTCAAAGGCATTTCTTAAAGCATGTGGGCATCTGTGTTAAAAACAGGGACTGAGGAACAGCTTTGCTAGGCCCATCTCTTGCATCATTTAAAACTGGACCAGATCATGTATTGGTGAATATACTCCTGGGGGGAAAAATCCCAGCAGGCCTTTTCCATCAATGAGCGCTAGGATTCTTTGATCACTAATCAGGTGTGTCCTCTCCACTCAATAGTCGCACCTCCATGACGGCCATGTGCTATTAAAAAAAAAAGCATCTTGCAAAATAGGGCAGATTGATGGGGTAGTGGGAAAAGACTTTTTACAAACAAAGATCCAGGGCACGTGTCAGCTCAACTTTGGCATCTGCAGCTATTGCACCTCTCTGGGGTATTTCCAAGCAGTTGGTAATGGCTCTGATGCTAATACAGCCTGAAAGTGGGAATTGGGCTAAAAAATATGAGAGATTGAGAGAGGAGGAGGAGCAATGTGGATGTAGAAGAAATGCACCACGGAGCGGAGATATGGTTTAAGTAACAAGAAGGGCATCCCTTCCCCTGTACCCCTGCACAGGGCGGCTCATTGGAAAGTGAGTAACTCCGGTTCATATACCATGCACGCACCAGAGTGCAGCACGTGGCTTTGTTCCCAGCTAGGAAAGCAACAGCAATAATGTGTTCGAGTGGGATCGGAAACTAGCTCAAGACAGTGACACAAGTGGTCAGAAGAGATAGCATGAAACAGAAGGGCTTGAAAAGAAGAGAAAGGAAAGGCCAAGGAACGTGAAGGGGAAGAACCAGGTTAAAATCCCCATTGTTAATTAAACAGTGGGTATGATAATACTTTATGCAGCAACTGGACTGCTGTCCCGCACCACCATAATCTATTCTGAATCTCGGAATAGCATTTCTCAGAAGTACTCTCTTCCCCTCTGGGCGGGGACCTTGGCCCAGATCCTTGAGCATAATTAGGTTCCTAACTGCCACTGAAATTAGAGTGTCCTTGTGATTGTATTTGTCTGTATTTGCAAAAAGAAAAGGAGGACTTGTGGCCCCTTAGAGACTAACCAATTTATTTGAGCATGAGCTTTTGCTGTAGCTCACGAAAGCTTATGCTCAAATAAATTGGTTAGTCTCTAAGGTGCCACAAGTCCTCCTTTTCTTCTTGTGATTGTAGATATCTCTGAAGCTCCATGCACAGCTAAATAAATAAAAAGCGCTACATAAATAAAAAGATTTCCCTCTGACCTGGTGTACAGTAGGTCTGTTTCGGAATAGATTGCGCTTCATTACCACAGGAAAATTCTCTCCATCCGTCTGTCCATCTATCTATCTTTTCACACCCTGCCCATCACATACTGGGATTGAGTGCTGGGTCCAATGAAAAGCTTCAATTCCATTACATTAGTTTCCGGTGAGAGCAACATGCACCGTGAGAAAATGGCATCACCCCATCCAAGTTATTATTCCTGTAAGTACACATTTTCGTCTTGGAAAAACGTGCTTATCTGTATTAGTGCAGGGTAAGTGGTCATTAGAAGCTGCCACAGCCTGTTGCTTTTCCTGAATAAACAAACAAATGCTGTAATATTAGCACGAATGGAGGCTCTCAAAATGCTTCATTCTGGCAACTCTGCTGGTGGGAAATCCAGTCTCCTTTTGTCCCCATTGCTGCCCTCATTAAAATTCTTCTTGGACACAAAAGCACTTTGGGATGTTGAATCTGGCTGTGCAAATGGCAGGTGGCTTTGACGCGGCGCCCAGGGACATGGATGCAAAGTCCACGTGTTGGAACAGAACGTCATGCACATTGCTGTTTGACGGTGCCACATTTGTGAGAGACCTTAAAGGTACAGGTCACTGGGGAGCGTAAGCAGGAGGGGATTAGATCTTCTAGCTCCTGCTTGGAAGTGGCTTTGCCTGTTACATCTTCCTCCCTGCCAACCTCCTCCCCAGAAACTGAAATGGACAGAAAGGCTGTGCAGGAAAGATGAACGTAGTTGCACGGCAAAGCTTCTCATGGAGTCAGGAAAAGCAGCCAAGATCGAGCCCAATGTAGCCTGAATTCTCAAGCAAGATTGTTGGTACCAAAGGGTAGGTTACACAAACTGGGGAGCAGTCTTAGGCATGACCAAAGCAGATGGTTCTTAGGGTACCCCATCCAAAGGGGTATTGAATCGGCACTGCAGTCCCCATGGAAACTTGCAGACAAGTCAGTCGTAAATCACCGCTCTCCAGCATCACAGACCCTCCCTGTTGTCCTTCTCCATTCCAGCAGCATGTCACCTGTTGCTCAATCATGTGTCATTGGGTCTCTGACAGACCCCAGGACCTTTTGCTCTCAGCTCTCGGGGCACAACTGCAGCTGATGCAGTTGAGGGGGCAGGTGTTGGGTCCTGGGCTGCATTTTGGCATCTCCATGCATCTGAAGAAGTGGGTTTTCTACCCATGGAAGCTTATGCCCAAATAAATCTGTTAATCTTTAAGGTGCCAGCAGACTCCTCATTATTTTGGCCTAGAGGCACCTGTCAGATCTCACTGAGCAGAAAAAGGACAGTCCTTTCAGAGGACGGGTTAATACAGTTGAGAGACTAGGTGAGTTACTGAGCTGGTTGCTTAGCGCACGCCCCCATTAAAGAGCACCAGGCACTGATGGGTCTGATGATGACAACCGTTAAGGTTCCATCTCAGAGTACTGACTAAGGAGGGGACTTCTCTGGGAATTGGTTATCCAGCCCCTTCCCAGCTCAGAGGGCAAGGCACAGGCAGAGAGACAGATATAAGAGTGGCATGACCTCACTCCACTGGCAGAGCACCTTATATCCTAGTGGTTTAGGCATCTTCAGTCCCAACCCCAGAAGATACCTCAGCTCTTTAGAAGACACCTCAGCTCTTTGTAATATTGCTAAAGAAAAGTGCTAAAAAAATCACGAGTCAGGCTCCACAAATGCGGAGATTGGGGTTAAAAATCATGATTGTTAGTAATACTACCTTTGGAGCTCTGGTCATTCACTTTTTAGTTTTTGCGCCTGTAAGGATCACATTTTCAAGCTTTTCTCTGCAACCATGTGGGCTAAAATCTTCCTTTTCTTTTTTACTGGGAGCTGAGATTCTGGTGTATTCACACGACTCCAGGAGCTGGGGCTTTAAGTATCATGAGACTCATTATAAAATCACAAGCTTTGGTGACGCGGCAGTAGTAACCAATATTTTCCCTTTCCTAGTTAAAGCTCTAATTGCCAACCTCTTGTTCTTTTCCAGCAGCTGGTGGATTTATTACTCATCCACACCCTCATGGTGGTAGCTCATCTTCACATGCTCTAAAAGATAGTGTCTTGTTATTAATTTCACTCTGCAAGGATAAAATATCTACCTATTAAAGTGATCAGGCAAAGTATTGGTGGGGGGTGTATTTTTTTCCTGAATCTTCTTAGAGGCCACCTTTTATTCTGTTTCCTTGCTTCTCACTGGCTGCTTAAGAACAAAACCAGACCAAATCACAGGGGCTAAAGGGATGCTGCGAAAAATACTCTGTAAAGAACTTGGCAGACTTTGTACTTATAGGTCAGAGGGAATCTCATAAAAAGTTCTCTCGTGTCTCATGACTAGCGCTTTGTGGAGGATGGAAGTTCTATTTCACAAAGGATTTTGAGATTTCCAAATCTGATATCATTCCAAATTGGAGCAAAAACTGAATATTTCCATATTCTCCGCAAAAAAAATTCTGAGAATAAATATTGTTTCCGGTTGATTGAAACATTTCATGTTGATTTTGACTTTTAATTATTTTTTTAAAGTCTTTTCAAAATGAAAAATCAAAAGATTTTGTCCCCAAAATGTTGCAATGGGCTATTTTGACTGTGTTGGAACTTCCCCTTCCTCCCCCATTTTTCTTCTTAAATGAAAATTCTGACAAAATTAACCTGATTTTGTGAACAGAACTGCATATTCCAGTGGAATATGGTTCCACTGAAGTTTCTCCAGCCCGCTTTATTAATGACAGTTACTTTGTTATGTACCACTCTGGGGTAGAACTTTGACTTTGAATAAAAAATCATTTAATAAATATATTGGAATCAAATCACAGGTTTGTCCTAATAAGAGATGGAAAAGGCCCACTATATCAACAAAGCCAGGATAACATAACACAAGAACTAGGGGTCACCAAATGAAATTAATAGGCAGCAGGTTTAAAACAAACAAAAGGAAGTATTTTTTCACACAATACACAGTCAACCTGTGGAACTCCTTGCCAGAGGATGTTGTGAAGGCCAAGACCATAACAGGGTTCAAAAAAGAACTAGATAAATTTGTGGAGGATAGTTCCATCCATGGCTGTTAGCCAGGTTGGGCAGGTATGGTGTTCCTAGCCTCTGTTTGCCAGAAGGTGGGAATGGGTGACAGGGGATGGATCACTTGATGATTACCTGTTCTTTTAATTCTCTCTGGGGCACCTAGCATTGGCCACTGTTGGAAGACAGGATACTGGGCTAGATGGACCTTTGGTCTGACCCAATATGGCCATTCTTATGTTTTTATGATACAGTGTCCTCTGACAGAGGGATATTAAAACTGAAAGAATTCCCAGTTCTCAGTCACGCATCTGATTCACAGGACATCAATGTACTCAAAAGTCTGCTGCTGATGCTGTGTAATAAGAGGCTCCTTTCATGAGATGAGGTTCCTGATCTTAAGGGACGTGAAACAGGGTATCTGCTGATTCCAGACCCAGCTTGGCTGGTTGAATCCTTCCCCGCTCTGATCAGCAGTAGCTTTGTGCAGAGGGGAAAGGGCAATGTTCTGCAGCCCCTTGCTCATAATTACTGTTTTTATTACAGTAAAGGCTAGACGGGCCAACTGAGATCAGATTCCGACGGGATAGACACACAGCACTGGATAGTCTTTGACACTGAGAAGTTACGATCTAAACATGAAAGACAGACTAGACAGAGGGGGAAGTCGAGGACCAGAAATTGTGGCCAATTTCACACAGCAGGTCAGAGTCCAGAACAGAACCCAGGTTTCATGAATTCCAGGCCAGCGCCCAATCCACACTGTCTTGTCTTTCACCTCTCACATGTGATGTAGGGGAGAGAGGCTCAAAACTAGCCCCTCTGGCACTGAGAATTCTTTTTCCAGTTTGCCATGCAGTATTGTTGCAATTCCCCACACGATTCCCGTTCCAGTTGTGCTGACATAGTCACATGCTGCTGCGCCGTGGTGTTCCTTTGGGATGTTGGGTTGTCGCCACTGTACCCTGAAAAACCACGAAGGATTGCTCTGGGTCATCCAGGGTGTGAGCTGGATGTGCTGTGTACAGTAGAAGGGCCCGAAATGCAATGTCTGTATCAGAATCCACACCCTCCCCAGGTTCAGGGGGTTCACCTCTAAGGTTGGTTTCAGCCCCATCATAGAGACAGGACTAGCCACGAAGTCTGGAGCTGGTATCAGTAGTGTTCTGACCCGGAGTTTTGGTTCCCACATTATTCCTTTATCAAGATGTACAGAAGTTGCACAGTCTGCTGAGACAGGCATCCTGCAGCTGCATTGAGAAAATACTAAGAAGTGCTAGGATCCAGGCCACCCATGCCCTTTGCCTCCTTGAGAGAGTCACATTCCTAGGAGAGAGGACAGTAGGGTTATAATCTCATGAGGCCTTCCCTACACAACTAACACACTTTGAGAGAGCCGTCCCTTAACGTCATTGTATAGTGTCCTGTGGAGGGAACACTCTCCCACCCCTTGTAGAGAGGGACCCCTTTTTGAAATGACAAAACCAAGCCAAAATCTTTGCAACTATGTGTAAATAAAGGAAAGACGAAACCAGCATAAAACAAGAAAAAAGCAGCGACCACCAAACGATATAATGATTTTTGTTTCTAAATTTTATTCTGTTACAGGGATGGAGCACCATCCATCCCGGCCCACAAGACTTCTGGGAAGCCAAGAAGAACAAGGTATTCCCATTTCAATATTACCAGACAAGCTGCCATGCAGCTACCAAGTTTATATATCTATATATCTAGAGTTAAAACAGCCACCGCCAAAATCTAATTGCAAACTGCTCCATGTACTCTGTCAGCAGCAGTGCCTTTTCCCCTGTGACTAGCCCCTAGGCCAGGCGGGAGTAGGGAACAGATTCAGCAACAGTGTCCCAAGTCTACATGACTAGGGCTTCCCTGACAACCACTAAAGAACTTGTCCCTGGCACCCTTCTCCCAGATTGCATGATAATAAGCAGTCCATCTGCTTGACTCCCAAAACTAGCAGATCCATCTGTATCCTCAGCTTTCCCTCCCAGCTACCTCCTAGTCCCCCCCAGTTCAACCCACCCCATTGTGTTCTCTGCACGTAAAAAAACAAATGGATCCCCCCCTCTTTCCAAACACACACGTTTCGTTTAGAACATCTCTCTCCTGTGGACAAGGGTCAGCTCTGGTTAGGTTTCTCCAGGCACGTGGGGGAGGGGGAAGGATTCTCGCCCATGGCTGAATAGCGGCAGATGAACATACTGTAGAGATCTCTGCTGGAAAGAGCTTGGGGTTCCAGGATGGAGAGGGAAAAGGAGGCAAGGAAGAGCTGGTGGAGTAGAGGTGTCTGCATTAAGGAAGCCTGGGCCTGAAGGGTTAAACCCAGTCCCTTCATCAGGTTTGCTTGCTCCTTGCAAAGTGCAAATTCTGTTTCTCCCTCTCTCTACCTCTCACCTTCTCCTTGAACTTCTGAAGCATAGGCATATTACCTCACGCACTTGGTCTCTCTAATATCCTGGGACCCACCTGGCTGCAGCAACACTGCACGCTTGTGTAACTAGTCATCATTTTATAGCTGTAATTTGTCTTCGCCAGGGCACATCTAGAGATGCCGAATCCTCTTTATTGTCAGTGATGATCATTTTTGTCTTAAAAAACAAGCACTAAAACCTACAAAAAGCGCAGATCTCTGTGGCAGGGTCTAAAAGTCGTCCTCCGTCCGGCGGCTGTTGGCAGCCTGCATGAGACGCATTTGTGGGCCTCAGCGTAGAGCCTACGCATCACAAATATCCTGGCTGCTAGTAGCTTAGCCGTTGGCAGTCTCAGCTGAGAAGCTACAGTATGAATGGGCCATGGAGGCAGAGCTCATCTCCCATCCGCAGAGGTCCGGACTGAGACGATATTGGGAAGTCTGCACTGCCCATTAGGGTGGATAAACTGAGGACTTTGGCTGACAGGAGTGTTGATCCAGCCCCTGGCATTCCAGTCTCTTGTCCATGCCTGCGTCCAAGCAGGGATCCTCTGGGAAGCATCCACTGAGTCCTTGGCCTCCTTGCAACAGCAGCCGTTGTCTGGGGTTTTTTTGCTCGGTGTTGCCTTCTGGTTCCTTCCTTTGACCCTGCCTTCCGTTGCCGTTTGGTCATTCTTTATGCTGATATCTGGTTTCTGTGGCCCCACCCGCAATTGAGGGGGCGGCCTTTCGTTTTGGTAGACTCCGCCCACCAAGCCCAGTCACCAGATAGGCCGGCACCTTGCATCTGCACTACGTTCATACACAAAAGGTCGGAGGGGCTTAGGCTCTGCTCCACACAGAACATCACTCAAGGAGCTGCCGGGTACTTGCTGCTCTGTCATCTCCCTGCTGTGACCTATATGCAGCAGACACCCCAAGCATGTTCTCAACACTAGTTAAAAATGCATCCGTGAGAGGAAAACAGCAATACCCCTTGTCTGTCTGCAAATAGCAGCCCATTGCCTGGTCTCTCCTCTGGACATTCAGAACAGTGATGGTATGAAGAGCGTCCTTTGGGTCACTGGGGCACTAGTGCCCATGTTTAATCAGTTCCGTTTCCTTCACACTGCGTACAAGTCTCCTTTGATTGGTTCTGTTTGTTTGTTTGTTTTTGTTGGCAATGCTGACCTAAAAAAAAATGGACCCTGTGGCATTTCTAATGAGCGTGCTTAACTGATTTCCATACTCGGGGCTCGGGGATATCACTTGCTAACACGTGCTCAGACAGGCCACGTGGGGCTTTAACATCCAGTGCTGAATCAATAGGGAATAGCTCTCCAGTCGATAACACAGCTTGGGAGGATGAGCTAATTATTCCGTGTGCAGCAGAGCGGTCCGGTCACTGCTTCATAGCTCAGCGCACATCTGCCTTTCACCCATGGTGGGGCACTGCAAGGTTCCAGAGCTGCGGGACTGCTCCTTAGGAGCATGCCCTGAGCCCAGCACAGAGCCTGAGAGGCCAGGCAGTGTTGCAGGATGGAGGAAAGTGAGAGGAATTGCCTCACTCACTTGCAGGGCAAGGAGTGACTGCAGCATCTGCTGCAGCTCTGAAGCCAGCTATGTCGGGGAGAGCATGGGGAGAGCTGCATGGCAGCAGATCCCACCACCAACTATGCCCTGCCCCCTGCAATGACTGCATGCTGTCATACAAGGCAGGGGCTTGCAGGGAGCATTGTTCTGTGACACGCACAGCTCCTCTCTGCAGGAGTGCTCCACGGATTCTGCTAGAATGCTTTTGTGGCCACAGGGATGGGGCTGGAATGGTTGTTAAGGGGCTGTCCAATTTGAGCTTCAGCCCACTGCTGTGGCTGCCGCCACTGTCTCCATGAAGTGCTGATGCTTTGAGGCCTTACAAGAAAGTTGGCTTCCCAGTCTGGGGCACAGGAGCAGCTTCTGCTGCAGAGATCCCTCATTCGGAAGTGTGATGTTGTAAAACTAACAGCTGCAGGTGGTGCATTGAACTGGGAGGGAGGTACATGTGCTGTGATTTGATTGTTTCGTTTTTTGGAGTGCCCCAGCGATGGGAGCGAACGTGCACCTGGAGGGGAGAACCCAGGCCATGTATCAATCTGGTTACGTGGAAAACCTTGCCTCATGTTTAGGATGGCATGGCTTCTGCTTCATTCTGTCCGCCCCTCAGGGGTGCAAATGTGCATGAGATGTGAAATCCAGCGTGGACACACAATCCCAAACCTTTCCAGAGCAATCGCTGCTTTCGCAGTCATCTTTGGAAACCATTCAGGCTCCAACCCCCACTTTGTGTTTGCATATCCCATCGCTTCAGCATGCGGTGTGTCCCTGGGGGACGCTTGCATGAAAACAGGGGGGGTAAATTCACTGATACGTTCCATCTGCTTTGCACTGCCCCGCTGACAGGACCCATCCGCAAACTCGGCTTTAGTGGCTGATGAAACCAAGTTGACAGCTGTTTTGCATCACTTGAGTGTACCAATGAAGGTGGCCTCAAATCTCCCTTTCTAAAGAGCTCACCTGCTGCTCTGGCCTAGTTCTGTATGATCTGGCCTCCCTCCGCACTACTGCTCTGTCTAGTCTCCTGAGTGATCTCCCTTAGTGAGGTACCCCCTTCCTGAAGTGCCCCCACAATCAGAATGTTTTCCTGAATGTCTAAGATAAGTTTTCACTTTCCTGGTTTCAGGCCCGTGACCTCCTTGTTAAATGATCTAATCCCATTCTTGTATGTTACCGCCTCTTCCCCCCGCAGGTTCAGCATGTCTCAAACCTGTGGCATCACGGTTCTGCATTCTGTGGCCCATCAGAATTCATGGTGACAGGGGAAAGAGAAATCTCCTATAAATCCAAACATTTACCCACAAGACTTGTTACTCAATTGCCTAGTAGCATAGACAATGTAATGGTTAAAAAACAAAGTGTTGGAAGTGAATCCAGATGCGTGTTATTCTAGCCCTGGGCTTCTCTTGAGTAGAGACTGTTCATTGGGCAGAACTTTCTGATATGGGCAAGAATCCACTAAAGACTGGAATGAGACTGTTGTGCTAGTTTTCCTTTGTGACTTCGTCCAGATTTGCACCCACATGCGTGATGCGTTTCATCCTCGCTGCGGAGGGAGGTAGAATTCGGTGATGATGGAAAATCGTAGCTATCGCTTTTCATTGTTGTCAGACCTTTAGTTTTCATGTGGTTGGTAAGAGGAGCGGATGGAAGGAAGAGCTTACAAGCGATGGTGTGTGTGTGTGTGTGTGTGTGTGTGAGAAGCTGTGGTTGGAAAGGAGAGAGGAGGAGGTACCCATGTCAGAAGAGGTGGGGGAAAACCATATTCTGATATCGGGGAACTCCCTCTCTTTAAAACAGACCACAAAACAGATTATGCTACCCCGTCACGCCTTGTGACCCTGGAAGCTCTGAACCGGCAAATAAGCAAGTTTCCTCACTGGGAATTTAATGCATGGTTTCTGTTTTCATTTTGGACCGGGGGCATTTGATGACAACGTGCTACCTGCTTCTGCTAACCAGGTTCTGCTGGGCCAGAGCAAGCCTGCCTCAAGGGTTTAGACTTGGGTTGAGCAGAATTGAGAGTCGGCTTTCCACCAGCCATAAGCACAGACTGCCTGTGGAACAAACTTTTTGGTGTAGTGCTTTTCAGCAGTGATCCGTAATAACAACAATACTTATATAATCTCTCCCTCTCTCTGGCTTCTCTGTGTCTGTTCCATCTGTTGTCTATCATTTATATCATCAGCCAGATTCACTTTCTTCACTAGCAAAGTCTATTCAGGTGTCTCTCTGTCCCATCATGTTCTGTAAGATCTGCTCTCTCCATACCCGCATACAGCTTCTCATACCTGAGGGCATTTCAGTGGGTTTCCTTTGGGTCAGGATTCATAAATCTAAGGTCAGAAGGGACCACTGTGATCATCCAGTCAGACCTCTTGAGGTCATAGAAAGTCACCCAGTGACTCTTTCATTGGGCCCAATAACCTGTGGTTGAACTAGTGTGTTTATTTTAGAATGACTTCCACTCAATGTAAAAACTCCTGATGAGGGAGAATTTACCCTGTTCCCTTGGTAATTGTTACTTTCAGAGCAAGGACTTGTTGTCTGCACTCTTTCTTCGGAACTCGCTGCTATTGTATATTAGATCTTTGTAGCTTAAGTCATTGTTAAAATCCCATTTGCTCAGGGCTGCCTCTGTTGTAAGTTTTTAAATTGGGTTTTTGGCTTGCTCAGCGTCATTTGTAGCCAATTTATCTCCTGTAACATGCCCAAAGGAGTTCCAGTGAAGGGGGCCGCATCTGTGAGATTGAATGAAAGGTTGACATTATGAGCAATAAAGTTCTAGGCTTATGACAGTTGAGAGCGAGAGAGGCACCTCCGTCCCCCAGTAACAGGGAGATTCAGGGTCTAATGTCAGCCTATAAAAGTAAATAGAAAAATTCAAGTCAGACCAGGGCCAGATCCTAGGCTAATGTAAGATCAATTGGATCTATGCTGCTTTAGAACAGCCAAATATCAGGTTATGACTCCCCACTTAGCAGATCTTGCATTGTGCCTTTAGAGATGTAGCAAACACAGTACAAAACTTTAGATCAGTTTGCAAAACTAAGTACTTATTTTTACATAGCACCTTTTATCTCAAAGGATCCCAAATCACTTTAGACACTATAGAGATATGTAGTTACATATATATCTATGTACAAGAATCACTTTGCCCTCCACAGAGGTGCATCCACCTCTGGGGTGGAATGTGATTGCTGTTTAACAGCAGAGTGACAACACTACACTACAGTTTAAGACTGGAGGCTAACGATAAAATTGAAAAGCATTTGCATGATCTAGATATAGAGGATGAGTTTAAGACTAACACGATTGCCATATTCTGTTGTGTAATCTTTTAGCATGTGTTTGAATTTCCCATATTTTTTGTTGTTTTATGTTGCCACGTGGCATGGAGCCAGTTTACCTGATAATCTGATTTAAAAGCTTTATTGTGTTACGTACTGTGCCGATTTCAATGGAACAATCTCTGTGTCCTGTTACTTCCCATTAGTGTCACATAATCAGCTTCATCCAGCAAAGAGATAATGGATTAGGATAGCTGCTAATAGTGTTTTCTCTGCATTACTGAGCTTCTTTCAATATTGAGCAAAGAGCTGGGTGAAATGATGCGGTTGTTCCTCATGGCAAGCAATGGACACTCCATGGCTGGAGTCATTCTGGACTAGAATGGGCTAGATCAGTGCTACTCAAAGTGGTTGTCCGCGAGCCATCAGCTGCCGGTCTGTGCGTACACTGGAAAAAAAAATGCCGGTCCCCCACATCAAATAGCTTGAGAAGCACTGGGCTAGAATGTACTGCAGGAAACAATTCTGTTCTAGGGAGTGGATGAATGAGATGTCTATTGGCTCTTTTCCATTTCTAAAGCTTGATTTTGTATTTGGAAAGATCAGCTAATGCAAATAGCTCCATAATGTGCTGCTTTCCTAGGTTATTGCCATTAAAACGGTGTGTGCTACATTTAAATGGGGACTAGCGTGAATGATAATAATCAATAATAACCCACTTATACAGTATTTTTCTTCTTCAGAGCACTTTTTCAGACTTTAGCTAAGTCACAGGCCTGTCATCCTTGTGAGATAGGTAAGATTATCCTCATGGCATAGATTTGGGGAACTGAGGCAAAAAGGTTAAGTGATAAGCCCTTGGTCCCAGAGGGAATCAGTGTCAGAGTAAGAACCAGAACATAGGAGGATCCTGTCTCCCAGACCTGAATTTAGATGACTAGGCCATACCTCTCTCAAGGGAAGAAGCATCTTTCAGTAAAGTATGTGGCATCTTATGTTGTCTTGGCAAATGAACATGTTATGGTCCAAGAGAGGCGTGGGGAAGGCAGCTCTCTGGAGACAGAGACTATAGGACTGTGCCGATACCTCCGGGCAGCAAACTGGGAATGCGTATTGCAGTTATGCCCCCCGTCTCCACATACTGGTAGACAGTGCCACGTGGCTGGCAGTGTTACTGCCTCAGAAGGGAGGAAGGGTTGGCACGCTCTGCATTCCCTAGGAATCCCCTTGCAAAAGGCCTTTCTTTCTTGATCTGTGGGAGGTCTGGTGGCTGCTCGGGCACTTTCCTGCTGGCGTCTTGGGATGACAGCCAGGTAGGGAGGCCTGGAAAACAAGGGCTTTTGCAGTGGCTTTTCCCATATAATTAAAGGGTTTGCTTTCCAGATCTGTTGCGTTCCCTGGATGTGGTGTGGACAACTCGGGAGGCATTCCCTTTCCTCAGTGTTTGTGTGTGACTCAGGGCTGGATAGTGCACTGTAAGGTTCCGATCAGCCATCTTTTAATCTCCAGTTCTCGCTTGGTTTCTTTCCCCCTCCAAATGTCACAAGGGAGTGAATGGGGTTTTTTTTGCCCTTCTATGCTTTTTAAAATATTGGTGACTCATTGTCGCTTCTAATGCCAGGTTCTAGAGGGACAAGGATGTTCAAAGCAGAGCAGACACGTGGCAAGATGGGGATGGAATTCAGGTGAGACTGGACCAAGCTGGATGGGTGGGAGGGTTTCTTAGGCTGCGTGTTTTGCTTGTCTTAACACATGACATCAAAGCCCTGGACAACACGGAAGGGACTCGGGTGCAGAAAGAAACTCCCTCTCAGTGTCGAGGTGGCCAGTCTTCAAAGACACAAGTGAGGAGAAGGACTGTCTTGAGGTGAAGGCACAAGTGTTGGGATTCAGGAGGCTAGGGCTCAGTTCCTAGTTCTGCCACTGACTTCCTGTGTAGCCTTAGGCAAGTCACTTTCTCTCTCCCTGACTCAGTGCCCCGGCAGTAAAATGGGAATAATAACGCTTCCTTTGTGTGTCTGTCTTGTCTATTTAGATGCTCAGCAGTATGGGGCAGGAGTTGTCTCTTACTTGGTGCACGTACAGCATCTAGCATGACTGGGCCCTAATCTCAGCTGATGCCTCTAGGTGGTTTTGTAATAATAATAATGGCCTGGTGGCGGCCATCAAAGGCAGTGGAAATCAAGTAGCTGAAAAACCCTGCGTGACCTCTTTGGAAATTCAGCCTGAACAGCCTCCAGAAATGGTTGGGCTATCTGGACTCACACTTTACAATTATTATCTTCTTTCTTTTCTTCAGGATTGCCCCATCCTGCCACCCAGCCGCCCCATTTCCTCTCCCTATCCCAGCACTGATCCATTCCCTTCAGCTGCATCACCTGTGTCCAGCCCCCTCCTTAGCTCTTTACTGCAAGTTCCTTAACCTTTTAGCATTTCTTTCCGAGAGAGGGGTTCTTTGCAGCTGCCCAAACTTTGGTCAAGGACAAATTTGGGGGGCGGGATCTGGAGAAATCTCTTTAGGTTCTACTCCCAAACTCGTCTGCAGAGATGCACATGCCCAGTCCAGCTCTGTTCTTGGGCCACGAGAACTGTACTGCAACTCCTCTCAGAACTAATGCTTGCTTTGTTCCTCAGTTGGGTTCCAGAGGTCGGAGTCCCCACTGGCCATGCCAGTGAAAGGGTTAAGTCAAAGCGAACCCAGGCTTCCTACATGCCAGCAGATGCTTGTGCTACCATAGGTCAATGTTCCTTTCGATTCTGAAGCCTAGCGATCCTCACAGCTCCCCAAATCTCAATATTTTAACTCCCCATCCCAGAGCTGCGAACCACAGACTTACGGTGCCTCCCTTCTTCCCTGTTTGTGTCTGCAGCTGTGCAGGAGGAGAGGCAGCGAGGGAAGGACCGAAATGAGAACGAGGTGGAGTCAACAAGTAGCGCCAATGAGGACATGCCCGTGGAGAAGATCCTGGAAGCTGAACTCGCAGTGGAGCCAAAGACAGAGACGTACATTGAGGCAAATATGGGCTTGACTCCTAGCTCGGTAAGGACGCCTGCCCCTTTCCCCTGTGCGCTAATGCCATCCCATTTGTGGGAATGCAATGGAGTGAATCGGTGGTAAGGCCTTGAATGCTGTCACTGCATGACTATACAGACAAGCATGGTTAAAGGGAAAGGGGGGCCTTGGGCACTGGGACCGCAGGAGAGCTGTGTTCTAGTCCCAGCTCTGCCACACCTATCTGTGTGACCTTGGATAAAATGTTTGATTGCCCTGTGCCTCAGTTTCCCCATCTATAAAATGGGAATAACACTTCCCTTCCTCCTAGAGGTGTAGTGATGAAAAAACCATTGCATGTCTGTGAGGTGCTCAGGTGCTAGTGATGAAGTGCGGTTAGGAGGGTGCATAGAAATGATCTGTATTGTAGGAACACAGCTTGTTCTACTGCACGCTATATAAACAATGGAGTAAAAGCCTTGCCTTGAAAAACTTGCAATGAAAGGAACCCTATAAACACACCCTTTATCACTAAAGTGCAAAAATATTGCTGTATGTTTTTAAACACCACAAATTTGAGGATTGTTTGGATCCACTGTAAAATTTATATATACTGTATATATATGGATGAGGGCTTGGACTTTAAACCCACTCAGTGTTCTGAGGTGTTTGGATCCAGAGTTGTGGTTCAGCCCCTTCGAAAGGTGTGGACTCTAGTGGGACCCTTTTTGAACAGCAGATGCCCCATAAATAACCCACACATGGTCCCACCACTCCCATTAAAGAGCCCTGATTTATAAAGAGCATTTGTTTTTCTCATTTAGGTGGTGGTTCTCAGCTATAACAAGTCGGGCCTTATAGTCTATGAACTCCTGCTCCTCCAAGAATAGCTGCCATATTAGGGGAGGTCACCATGCAGTTTGAGCAAATTTATAATGCATCAGGCTCAGTGGGTGTGGCTAGTGACTCCACCCCAAAACCCTCCCCTTGGTTTTAACCAGGGGAACACTGGGGTGCTGAAGGACTGGGAAGTCTCTTAAGTAGAAACAACTGGTTGGAGGGAGGGGAGAAACAGTTGTTGTCATTTTACTTTTTTGCCCATGTTGTTTGAGCCGATATCAGACATGCATATTGAGTTTGCAGCTTCACTTGTGAAAAGGGCAGCCCTATGGAATGGCTTGATATGTAAAAACAAAAATGGAAGTACCTGGCCTGAATGAGTTTTTCCTTGGGGGAGGGGATAAGGGCCTTATAAAGTCCAAATGGTCCTAACTCTTCACAGTCTTGCTGGTGGTGGGGTGGGAAGTATAGGTTTCTTACATTTCTATGCAGTAAAGCTCATAGGGAGATTTCTGATTATTAGCATTTAGAGATCTTTGCTATAATGCATTGTAGTTATGTTCCTCCCACTGCCGAACATTCAAAAGTCATGCATCAGGCCCCCAAAATCGTATGATTTTTTTAAAGTAAACTAATAAATGGGGGGGGGGGTGTATTTTTTTAAGCCTTTAAAGTAAACTTGGGTCACATGTTTCCAACTTTTCTCTGTAATTATCAGGGCTACAAACTAGGGTGCTGTTTTAAAGGAAAGCTGAGCTTTTCGTGTACTGCTATGACTCCAGCATCTGGAGCATTAAAAACCACATCCAGTATTGTGAGGCTTGTGGTGCAGGCATGAGAGCTGGCAACACGGAGCGTTATGTTTATGCACTATGTGGTGTTAATCATTTTGCTTAATCTTGTTAAGGATTTGAGAGTTTGATTCTGACTCAAGTGACACTGGGCACTTCAGAGAATAAAAACCTGCGGGATAAGATAGGGTGGAGGGTGAACGCTCAGAAAGCAGCTAATAGTTGGTGGGGGGGGGGGAAGGGCAGAGATTATAAGAAAAAAATATAGTAATCTATGCATATATTGTATATAAATCATCTACTTGAGCCAGTCTAGCAATGTTCTTCTGTTTCCTAATAGAGAACACAGGCTGCCCTTTAGCTGGGGAAACATGTTTAGTTTTTTGTTTTTTAATTAATTTCTCCTCTTGGGGAAGAGAGTCAAAGTTTAAACTGTCAAAAAAAGAAGAAGATTCATGACCGCATGCTAGTGGGGCAGACCCAAACTAAGTGGGGTAGGTTTGGAAAACTTTACACTCACTGAGCTTTGCCTGTCCCCGGTCCTGGCACAGCTGAATGTCGTAGAGAACCACCAGCTCTCAGCATTAAAATGAATAACTTCTGCGCCACCAGTGGTTTGAGGCCCACTACGCTCAGATCGAATAGATCGGCAGATACGGTCTTCTAATCAACTTGCAACATGTCTGTATACTGCTACAAACTAGCTGATCATTTCTTCAGGTGTTGTAGGGCAGAGCCAAGCATAGTAAGGGAGATGTTTGCAGAATGTGTATGAGCTTCCACTAAAAGTCTTTTGTCACTGCACATGTTCTCCCCAACAGCTTCCTCATTGTCTTCTGTAACCGGAAATCCACGCTGATGATGTAGATTTTTTACCCCAGATTTAATTGCACTATTTCTCCCAGATCCTTTTCCATTCCTAAGGCCTCTTCCTTCAAGAGGTGGTGCTGGATGATGGCAAAAATCTCTACTCAGCTCTTTGCAGAGAGGCACCTCTGCTTTTAATTGTAAGAAGCGTGGGGAGCATGTTCTAAGTCAGTTATTTTGGTTTACTCCAAGCCATGCTAATGTGTCCAGAGCACTCAGAAAGATGCCGTCTCTCCGCTCTAAACTTTGAGTTGCTCTCGTAGTTTATTGTGCTTAGCTCTTCTGGACAAGGAACTGTGCCCGTTTTATTTGTGCGTGAAGCCCCAGGCACACCTATGATGTTGCGTGACATTCGGCAGCACCTGAGCTCTTGGCACCAGCACTGCAATGGGACAGCGATAATATGTTGTAATATCTTATCGTTCTGTAGCATTTTTCCCAGTGACTCCGATACGCTTTACTGGATATCTATGAGAATCATGAAAATGCAGCCACTTTTGGGGTGGGGTACGGCAGCTCTTTCAGAGCACGCAGCAACGCTACAAAACAACAAGAGCTGAGCATAGGACTGGGAGGAGGGAATATCCTGTCTGGTGGCACCTCAGAAAATCACAGATGAAGCTACCAGCCTATGAACTGCTGTGTGCGCCTCTGACTTGTATCGGATAGCTCAGTGATGCACCAAACACTGGGCTCAGATGTACCCTCCTAGGTGTTGGATGCCAGGCTTCCGTTTCTGTTCAAAATAAACAGCAGAGCATCCCCATCCCCATCAAGCAGTCGGGGCTTCCCTGCAGGGAGGAGCTGGAGATCTGTGCCTCAGTTAATGATGGTGCCTCTGATACTATTCGGCTGTGTGGGCGATCAGGATTAAAAATACTTCAGGGGGAGTTGTTGCCAGAGTTGTGCCAACTTGAAAACAAACCCCAGAGAGGGAGCTAAAATAAATGGCTTCATCTGGCACTGTCTCTCCCCTAGCCTCCTGTAGCAAATTGAAAGCTGGTTCCTGCATAATTCAGCACACATTACGGTGAACAAGGATGTGTGCCGCATCTCAATAGAGGCGGGAGGCTTGTTGAAATGTCCTGTTATTGTCAAGCGGCTTCTGTCAATTATGTGACATTTGTAGCAGGTTTAGCAGATGTATGAGATCAGTGGCTAAGCAGTGAGGAGGCTACAGGGTGGGTAGAGAGGAGAGTCTGCTTTCCCCCCGGAGAGCTGTTGTGATGGAAAGGCAGACAAATTCAGTACCTAATAGATTCAGCGTAAAATACAAGCTGATTCCCGTTAGCCCGGTGTGTTGGGTCCTTGTGTTGAAGCCCCCACACCTCGATGCATCTGCTCTCAGCACTGCCACATGGAATTCATCTGGGAGGATGGAATCAGCTGTGATTCCAGGGACTTTCTCCCAGGGCTGTGCCAGATTGGGCTGGCAAAAACAAGGCCTTGTATGAACTAACCCTCTCCTACAACCTCCCTGCCTATAACCAGATCCTTCCCGCTGGGCTACAGTTGCGTGCCTGCAATCCTTGCTCAGGCTGTGGCAATCCTTGCCCAGGTCTGTGAGGCTCTGTAATCTCCGGGAACTGCCCAATCCTATGTAAACCTGTAGGAGCAGGACCTCAGCATCGCTCTCCAAGTGGACAGCAGGGGAGGAGAATAAGGGAATTTGCTCCATGTGTGGCCCACCAACACCAGAGCCCAAACGATCCACCCAGCAGCAACTGTGAGTGGCTCAGGCTGAATGTGGGCACACGAGCAAGATCCAGGGCAGAGCAGGGCTCTGTGTGGGCTGTGTAAAGACCTCAGGCCTCAACTGGCAGGGGGCACGTTGGGGAGAGGCTGTCCTAGGTTTCCCAGGGTTTGAGAGGGGAATCGGAGCTGGTGTGGCTTGTCTCTGGTGAGCTGGCCCAGACCATTGTTGGAGCTGAACGTTGGCTGCAGGGGAGATATTGCAGGTTCCCGCTGAGCCCGCTGGGTGGCAGGAGACAGTGGGATGGGGGAGGGGAATACTAGCTATAACAAAACACTGCATTGACCTGTGTCACCGGACTCCCATGCTCCACTCGCCTCTCCCGAGCAGAAGGGCTCTAACGCTGCAGTGACCAAGAAGAGACCTGCCCATGAAAATGCTCAGACCTGTCCATTTCACACAAGCTCTGAGAGTTGTGGTTTAAACGGCCGCCCTTAAAACACCTGCTCGGAGAGCGATCGCACCCAAGGGCGGCTCTTTAGTGATTGTGGGTAGCTGCTAATCGTGACGCTGAGCAGTTTTGTCATTTCACACGGCGCCCTGTTTTAAACGGTCTCGGTTTCACGTAGCGCATATTGCAAAAAACCCTCCCGTGACACTGAGCAGCGTGGGGATAAGCTCATCATGGGGCTTCTCTCGAGGTCTGCACCCAGAGCCACTGGAGCACCTTCATGCCGGGTGTTCTTGGAACAGCGCTCTGTCCCATCTGTAGGTAGCTGATCACCTCCTGCTGATCATCTCCTTGGCAATTAGAGGCCAGTATTAAGGTCTCTCTACCGACTCCTATAACTCAGCAGCATGGAAAGGAGGGATTCTGTCTCTCCACTGCTATCCCCTTGTGTCACTGCCCTTCCATGCCTATCAGCTGACAACCCTGTGCCTAGGGCTTCTGCAATCTAAGTCTCTCCTCGGATGGCCTCCTGGGCACTGAAAGGGAAAGCTTGTAACTGTGATCAGCCTTATCCTCAGTAGCTCTTATTTGGCATTTGAAAGGAAGGTTCTGAGTGATCGTTTTCTGGAAGATGCTTCCAAGTTCCTCTTTTGCCAGCAGGATCAGGTGCCTGACTGTCCTTTAATGCTATCATGCGCTGATGCTTTGCCCTTACCGTTTACTGCAAGGCTTGGGAATCACTTGCCATGAACGAGGAAGGCTTCCAAAGACTCTGAGCCCAGCTTGCTTTTTGGAGGTAGGCCGGGCTGCTATAACCTTAGCTGCTTCTCATGCTACAGTGATTAAAATGAGGCCAGTAAATGCCATAGCTGTTCCCGGAACAGAAATCGGAGGTATAATTAAAGCTCGTTGGATAGATTATCAGTCTGTGACAGGCCTATGTCGTCTCTCTAGCCTGTAGCATGCGCTGGGCAGAATCTTGGCCTTGCTGACACTTGCTGTTGTCTCCAAGGGCATGATCCCTCCAGCAGTGGCCCCCTCTGAGGAATTTTAAGCAGAGCCCTGAACTGCTTTTAAAGAATCACCACCGCCATGTCAAGGCAACAAGGCCTCGCTGATAACTAACTCGCTGCACTATTTGGGAGGCCTTTTCCTTATGGATCCCGGTAACCTACGCAAAAGCAAAATGCAATGGCCTTTGCTGTGGTGTGGAATTCTTGCAGAATACCAGTTTTAGTGAATGTCCCAGTGTAGGCAAACTAATGTCCCCCATCAGGCCATGGCTGGTGCCTTTTTAGAGCATATGCATTGTCTCCTATCAGAGTGTGCCCCTGTTAGCTGTACCAGGCTCCATCCCTCACACACACACCGTGGCAGCCCGGACTCCTGGGTTCTATTCCTAATTCAGCTCCCATCTTGCTGAGTGAGCAAGTCCCTAAGGCCCAGATTTTCATTCTGGATGCTTACATTTTTGGGTGCCCAGTTTGAAACATCTTTTTTTTTTTTTGGTATTATTATTATTATTCTCAAATTGAGCTCCCCAAATCTGTGGCCATTTTTGAAAATTGTAGCCGTTAGCCTCTCCTCTGAGTCTCGCACCTGTAAAACAAGGATTATCCTGCCCTAGTCCCCAGGGTGGGCTGTAAGGCTCGAAGTTGCTGATGTGAGTATAATGCTTCGGGACCTCAGGTGAACTGCTCGTATCACTGTCCCTGCTCGCCTCAGTCTGCAGACTGTTCTGAATGCTGCAGACCCTGAATTCAGCATTTCCGAGGGAGAAGGAATCAGAAGGTGCCAGACCCTGCTCCTGGCTTGGCGTAACCATGTGGGGGCTGTCAAGGGTAATCTGAACATCTCCTGACCTCCCCTCCCAATCCTTGTCAGACCCAGCAGTCCCTCTTTTCAGACTGGCATCTCCAAGGCAGAGTGACAACCCTGCAGGATCCTTCACAGGACAACACTTCTACCTTTGGCCCCTAGTCTAGGAAATAGTGCCCTGATACCTGTGTTCTCTCATGTGCTTTTCCTCGAGAGGAGCAAGAAGAGGGAAAACTCCTCAGCAGAGATTTTCAGCATCTTAGAGAGAGCATTAAAACCAAGTCTGTGCCCCCAGCCCTCTCTGCAGGCAGCAGGTGAAGACACTTAGGAGCCTGATCTCCGAGCACTTGCCAAGTGCTTGTTATTTTTAAGTACTGAGGATTTGAGCTGTTGGCCACCTAGGCGAAAAGTCAATGTTTCCTTTTATGTGGCTGCAGAATAACCTAGGCAGGCACTTTGAGTAGCAGCATAGTGGTATCTTTAAAGAGGTTAAGAACAAGGACATTTAGGTGGCAGAGAGCAGGGCTTTCTCAGAGCCATGTCATGGAATGGGGAGGGAAGGGGGGATATTTTTCAACATTTCAATCTTAGCTCCTTCAAAAATAGGATTTTCTCCGCTTTTCATCCCGCGTTTGAATGTTTAATGTGGTTTCTGGGTAAAATACAGTCAATGTGAAAACGAAAGGGAAGCATTTGCATTAGTAACCTCAGAACCTCACTTTTATTTTATTTATTTTTACAACTCTTTCCTTCCCCGCAGTCTCCCTTGCAGTGTCTTTACTTTCCCTCTCCAGACTCATTCACTGGTCTCTGGAGTAGCAACTTGTCCCGCACACTGCCTCCCTGAGCGCCCTGTTTTAGGTCAACAATTCCCATTTTATCCACTGTGTGGTCTTTAAAACACCATCGTTCCCTTCTTAACATTCTTTTCCTGTCCCTGTCTGCCTTAATGTTCAGGGAAATACCACAGGATATGTTACATTCTCCCTCACCAGTCTTTTGTCCCCCTTGCAATCATGGGCCAGGTCCCTCACTCCCCAGATGAAGCTTCTCATGGACATTCAGGATTGCCTGCCAACGTGTGATCACTGTTACTTCCTTTGTGAATGGTAAAAACAAGACACCAATTGCCAGATATCCGGTGTGAGCTGTATATTTGTATAGTGAAATCGGCGCAAGAGACTAACTGCACCTGTGTTGCATTTCTGCTCCACCTTCATTAATAGGCTTCTCTATTATTCAGCTGCTTCACCGTGTGTACAACTATGTCAGTCATACACACAGCTTATATATACTTATAGCCATTGACCGTGCCCTTGGTGCTGTGTACAAGACCCAGAGGAAGACATCCCTGCCCCAAGGAGCTTATAGTTGAGGGGCTATATCTGGCCACCATCACTTGTACTGGTCTGGAAGCAATACCCTTGCTCACACTGAGTAGAACCTTGCTCCACAAATAACCCCATTGATTTTGGTGGGACTAATCATGGTAGAAATTACTTGTCAGCATGAATAAATGGATCTACCAAGTAGTGCCACCGAGTAGTGTTTTAATTTTCAAACAGGACTTGTTTCGTAGTTTTAGAGAATTTAAGGCCAGAAGGGACCATTAGATCCTCTAGTCTGGCCTCCTGTATAACACAGCCACTAAATGTCACCCAGTTACCCCTTTATTGAGCCCAAAGACTTTAGTTAGACCAAGGCAATTCAGTCCTCAGGAGACTGAACTGTATGTCACAGGCAGAGAACAGGAGAGATCGAGGTGCCACCAAGCCCTGAGGAATTAAGTGAGACATGCCCAGATGACCCCAGCAGGCAATTCACACCCCACGCTGCAGATGAAGGTGAAAGGCCCCACAGTCCCAGCCCATCTGAACTAAGGGGGGAATTCTTTCTTGATCCCAAATCCGTCCATCAGCATGATGCTGAGCATGTGGGCAACACACGTCAGCCAGGCACCTAGAAAGAGGATTTTCTGTACCATCTCAGAGCACGGGGCCAGCTAGCTGGAGTCCCACCTCCAGTTCTGGCCAGTCTCTGATGCTTCAGGAAAAGGTGGAAAAATAAACATCACCAGCATAGGTCTGGCCAGATGTGAATCAGGGGGAAATTTTCCTTCCTGATCTCTGCGTGCGGTTAGTAAGGGAGGCAGAATCTGTCTCTAAATAGAATGTCTTATTTATAGGCTGCACCGGATTAGTATGATTTTCCCATGGGATCCAAAGGTAATATAATTAATTACACATTCTCTGGTTTTGTACACGTTGTTTTAAGGACATAGAGAGGCACAATTATGCTTAATAAAAGGTGCGGCCGCTAAATGGAGCCGTACGGTGCTGTGTATGTATAGACAGACTTTTATATATAAAAATTTATAGAGGGGTGTGTGTGTGTGTGTGTATATATAGATAGACATACATGTTCCGAGATGTAAAATAAATAGTGGATGACTTTTTTTTTTTCTTACTTTTTCCAGAGGGTTGGATAGTCTCATCCAATTTGTAATCACAATCCCACTTGAGCTGTTAGCAGTTCCTCTAAACAGGGATTTGGTCTGTTTAGGCTGCCTGTCCAGCTAACGAGCAGATGGTTTTTGTTACTGGGTAGTATTTCAAAGGGAAGGGGTTTTCTCTTGCTTTAGTACCCCTATTGTTGTGTTTTATTAAATTATGACATTCTGACGCTTGGAACACGTGAACTGTTCCGTTCCCCCGCAGGAGGAATCTGGGAGAAGGGTTTTTCTTTCCTTTTTGTGTCGGCTTGGATTGCAATGATTATGAAACCCAAGCAGCACTGACTAGAGTCAGGTACTGAGAGGGACCACGGACTCTCTAGTGGATAGGGCATGGTGCTGGACATCAGGATATCTAGGTTCTGCTCTGGACTATGCTGCTGGCTTGCCTTGCACGAGTCACTGCTCCTTTCTCTTCCTCATCTTTCTCTCCCACCCTTTGTCTGCCTCGTCTCTTTAGACTGAGATCTCTTCAGGTCAATGCCTGTCTCTCACTAGGTATAGGTACAGCACCTGAGATACCGGGGCCATGATCTCCATTGGCGCCTTGTGGTGTTACTGTAATACAGATAATAAGTACAAAGATGCGAGCGGCTTTGTGAGCGTCCTCCAGACAGCCAGACCTGAGCTTTCAGAATTTGATAGATTGCTGTAAAGGCTTCTCTTAGGCCAGCTAGCTCAGCCCCCTTTGTATGTAAGAGCCCATTTGGCTGGTCTTTAGAGGCTCTGGCAATATTTTTATAGATAAGATCTTGCCAGGTTAGCTACTCCTCCTCCTAACTTCCAGGTCTCTGTGCAATGGGACATCAGTTGCACAGATGGAATCTACATCAGTAGTGGCCAGAGACTAGTCCATTAACCCTGAGTGTCAGAAATCCTGACATTTCATATGTGTACATGGTCACCTTCCATTTTTCAACTGGCCAAAATTGTGCATTGCCTGAAATTTCCTCCTTTAAAGGCAAACGCAGTGTAGTAATCATGTGAGGGAGCTGATCTTTCTCCTTGGGTCCCTCAGACCGAGAGGATCCATCCCAGTTGCTTGTCTGATTCCCCCTCTTTGTCCTGCGCTACATTGTTGTGCCTCATTTTAAGTCTTCTTTTCTTTGCAGCCCAATGACCCGGTAACCAACATATGCCAAGCGGCAGATAAACAGCTCTTCACCTTGGTGGAATGGGCAAAGAGAATTCCCCATTTTTCAGAACTGCCGTTGGATGACCAGGTCATCTTACTCAGAGCAGGTAAGAGGGATATCTTAGTGAGGAAGATCTCAACAGGGCTGGTCGGTGTAGGTGGGATGCTCTGCCGAGGACAAATGTTATATTTATAGTTAGTACACTACGACCTGAAGGCTACTAGTCATGTCTGTCTTTTAGTCACTGATAATTTAGTTGCCAAGAAGGATTTTAAAAGCCCTAAGAAACACGTCACTGAGCCTGCTCCACAGTGCAGAGCCTGCTGCCAGTCAGCCCGAGAATCACCCCATTTCATCTTTTGAGAGGCAAGCGTATCAGAAGTTGGATGGGTTGTTGAAATCTGAAGGAACCATGTAATATCTTCCCCGCTCACAGAGACTTGAAAGAGAACTGCCAGATTTCACAAAAATAAAATGTGTGATCAAAATTAAAAACAGAAATGGGGGGGAGAGGGGAATGGAAATCACCCATCCTTTGCCACCCACAAAGATAAAAATACAATTCTCCAGGCTCATTCTGAATTGCCTCTCCCTGCAGAGGAACTAGCGGGGGCGGGCTAAAAGCAGTGAGTGGTTAAAAATGCCGTCTTCCCCCTGTGCAGATTTCAGACCAAATGCTGGAAGGTATGCACAGAAAACAGAAGGAGTGAGAATCCAAAACTAAAACTTGACAGGTGCGGGTTTGGACATGAAACTGTTTGCATAGCTCTGATTGTCAGATAAGGTAAATACAGCTGATTTTAAAAGGGTTTGGCCTGTCATCACAGAATATTGTGCCTGCATATTCAAAGTGGATGGATACATTATCTTATTAAAAGCGCCTGCAGCAAATGGCAAAGTTGATATTAAGGAAGAAATTACCCTGAAACCCAGCCATAACTCATAGCTTTGTACTTCACAATGAAAAAGTGTTACTGTTTAGAAAGTAAGAAATCAAGGCTCTGTTTGGTGCACCGGTGAGTTACAGCACTGCATGGGGTGCTGTTTATGGTTAAGGCACCAGACTAAGACGGTGGAGATCTGGGTTCAGTTTCTGGCTCTGTTGCAGACTTCCTGTGTGACCTTGGGCGAGTCACTTAGGCTCAGATCATCAAAGATATTTAGGTGCCAAACACCCATTGAAATCAGTCTCTATGCCTCGGTTGCCCATCTGTAAAATGGAGATAATAATACTTCCTTTGTTTGCCTTGCCTACTTACATTGTAAATTACGTAAGGCAGGGCCTATCTTACTTTCTTACCTTTTAATTTCGTTGGAATTTAATTGGATTGGCACAGGAAGTCATCGGTTTCATCTGTTGGTTACAGCAGTGGTCTGGGAGTCAGGACTCCTGGGTTCTATTCCCAGGTCTGCCACTCGCTATGACCTAGGGCAAGTCGTATAACCTCCTTTGTGCTCCAGCTGACCCATCAGTAATAATACTTCCCCTAATTTCCAGGAGTGTTCTGAGGATCAGTAAATCAGTGTTTGCAAAGCACTTGCAGGGCCTTCTATGAAAAAATGCAAAAAGCTTTATTTTAAAAAAGCATCTCTAAAGCCTCCTGGTAGAAAAGTATTTGTAAAAACAATCTTTATGGAAATGGATCTTCAAAGTGAGAACTGTATGTAAAAACCATAGAGGGAGAATGATTGATTGAATCCAAACAAAAATCAATATTCCATGTATTTTAAAAAAATCATGACAACAGTTCTCAGTTTTGTAAAAAATAAAATAAAATGAACAAAACCCAAATTTGAGGCCTAAATTACTTGATGTTGTCCCTGTAATTTTGTTGGTATTGCCTTGTAAGCATGAGCATGGGAATGAGTGACAGGGAATGGATCAATTGATGATTTTCTGTTCATTCCCTCTGGGGCACCTGGCATTGGCCACTGTCGGAAGACAGGAGACTGGGCTAGATGGACCTTTGGTCTGACCCAGTAGGGCTGTTCTTATGTTCAAACAGTTGCATGATTCTCACTCATTTCAGCTATAGACTGGTGTAAATCTGGAGTGACACCTTCAAAGTTAACGGCTTGTAAGTGTGATCAGCGTCAGGTCCATTTTCTGTGAATGTTCTTACCCTACCCCCGCATTTTTTTGCTGTCAATCTGTATTGACTTTCCCGGTTCAAACTCTTAATTCTCTAAGGCTGCCTTGTAAAATTTACCAGCTTGGGTGAGTCAAATTTTACGAGGGCTACTCCAACTCCATAGCACCTTAGAAATGTAGGTTCCATCATTGCTTTGACCTTTAGCGTTGTTTTCATGTCTCCTAACAATGTGCCCAAGAGGCTGACGCTACCGAGGAAGGCAAAGTGCCAGGACCTGGAAAAGCAGTGCCAGGAACAACTCCGACAGAGAATCAGAATCCAAGTGTCTCTATCAAGTGGGGCCTCAGATAACCTCCCTAAAGTCTTTTAACTAGTGGCTTTATCTATTATTGAGTGCAGAGAGCGGCCTGCTGAGAACAGCTGCTTATGAAATATTTAAGTATTAAAATTTAGCTAAGAGCGTCGGTCGGATTCATCCATGCATCCTCTGTGGCAAAATAAATGGAACTCGCATCTTCTGAGGAGCAGGAGCTAGACGGGTCCTCAATCAGTCGTGCCATGTAATCTTTAATCATTTAAAATCCGCCCTCTTAGAACTTTCTCAAGGGGAAGAAAAAAAAACCCAAGTTTTTAAACCTGCTTTCATGTTATTTTTTCCGTTCCAAGTCTGAATTACAGTTGAGATGATTAAGATAATCTGAGGTGGTCCTGCAGCTTAGACAGTGGGCTGGCCAAAGGTTCTCTGTTTGGTATGTGAGGCACGAGGGTTTTTTAATGGGACCGAGTGGCTTATTGAGACTCTTGGTGGTGCAGTTAGTTAACACGCTGGCCTCTTCGCTGTCACGTGCCTAGGTTCGCGTTACAAGTGAAACCAGCATGGGCAGTTTTGGGTTTACTTACAGTGAGAAGAACGCTAGTCTTGAGGAGAAGGGATGGTCTTGGGATAAAGCCACTGGGATCCCGGAGATCTGGGTTCAGATGTGATCCTAGGATGTATCTGGAGAGAGATTTCCAGTAGAGCTAGGGGGAAGCAGTAATGCCATTGTACAAGGCACTGGTCAGACCTCATCTGGAATATGGCATAAATTCTGGTTGCCCGTGTTCAAGAAAGTTGAATTCAAACAGGAACAGGTTCAGAGAAGGGCCACTAGCATGATCAGGGGAATGGAGAGCTCATCTCACGAGAGGAGACTGAAAGAGCTTGGTTTGTTTAGCCTAGCATAAAGAAGGCTGAGCCAGGATCTGATTGCTCTCTATAAATACATGGTGGAAGAAGAGCTATGTAACATAAACAACAGTGTTGGCACAAGAACAAATGAGGATAAACTAGCCACGAATCAAATGTAGCTGGAAATCAGAAGGTTTGAAACCATCAGAGGAGTGGGGGTTCTAGAGTAGCCTACAAACAAGAATTAGGGAGGAAAAGAACCCTAACTCACCCAAGTTCGATAGGTTTATGAACAGGGTGATAACCAGCGATTGCCTGCAATAGTAGGGCACTGGACTTGATGACCCAGGAGGTCCCTTCCAATCCCATGTTCCTAATTCGCAGCTCTTCCACAGACTTCTTGTGTGATGTTGGGTAAACTACATAATCTGTGTGCCTCAGTTGCATCTCTCATCTGCAAAATGGGGATAATACTACTTTATTTTTTCCCCATTCTTTGTCTCGTCTGTTTAGATTGTAAGCTCTTTGGGGCAGGGACTGTGTTTTAATATGTGTGTGTACAGTAGTCCCCATAAATGGATACCTCGTGTGAGTTGGATCCTCTAGGTGCTAAAGACAAATAAGTAAGGCTATGCTGATTATCTGAAATTTCTCCTTCTTTGAAATAATAATGCAGATGTCATCTGACCTCACAAAACCATCACACACACAAAACCGCTCATGCATGGTGGGCGCACTCCTGGCTTTGAGAGGCCCAGGACTGGAATAGCAGGGGAGATGCTAGAAGCTGGCCTGGCAGCATTGCAGAGCTGTAGGGGAAAATGGCAAGGACTGGCAGGGTGCGGTTGGATGGGGCTGAGATGCATTGGCATTGCCATGTAGGGCCTGCTGAGGACAGGAATAGGAGAAGGGCTGCAAGCCAGCACTGAATTTCACTAATTAAAGCTGTGTGGAAAGTCTGGGTCCGGAACTGCAGAGGATCCGGATGTGACGTGACATAACTACATGGAGGAAGCACACACGACACCTTCCAGCATGATGCCAGTGATTCTCATGCAGTTCACATGCAGTTGTAAAGCATGATTAATGCCTATTCCCTATTCCAGCCCCCATGGCTTGCCCTTGTTCCCTCTTGAGGTATGCAGTGTTGCATACTCTTCTGTAGCTGCTAGATCCCTCCCTGTAGTTAGTCATAGAATCTTCTCTTAATTGGGGTGGAAACATCCTATGGCCATTTAGAAATGGTGGACTTTATCCCATGTATGTCATTCTAATGACATACCTTGTGCATAGCCCGTGATTGCAAAAGTATATAAATATGACAATCCCTAAACAAGCTACTCACCAGCATACCTGGGCGTAATGCTTATTGCTGATATAAGTATCAACCACCAGCAGAAGTTGTTTTCTCCAGGACGTCTCCCAGACATGCCTTCCATGGAGTGGGGGAGGGGGGCGGTTAATAGAGAAGAATTTCTTCTGTGGCTGTTTTGCTTTTCCAGCTTATTGACATGTTGCTGCAGTTCATCCGGGTGCCAACAGAGGGCAGTACACACCTCTCTTTGGAAACGGGCTTGTCTACTGATTAGCATGTAAATTACAGTGACTGGAGGTGGGACTAGAATTTGAGTCTCCAGCTTTCACCAATAGGCGGCTCTGTCAGATGAGGAATCAGATACTTTGCACTTCTCTAGCTCCTTTCACCTGAGATTCTCAAAGCAATGTACAAACATCAAGTAAGCCTCCCCCCTTCTTTGTGAGGTAGGTCAGGGTTGTTAGCCCGGTTTTACAGATGAGAAAACCGAGGCACACAAGATGAAGTGACTTATCCAAGGTCACATAGCAAGTCAATGGCAGAGCCAAGCAATTGCATCACAGAGTCCTGGCTCCCAGTTCTCCTAGCGGACCCATCTTTTCTTATCCATCCTGGATGTTTCCAAGGCACACATCGGTAGAGCATGTGAAGAGATTCCGGAATTTTGATATTTTGATGAAAATTTGAATGTGGAAATTTGGGGATATTTTTTTAATGAAATCCCCCCCCCCCCAACACACACACACACACACACACACACACACATATATTTTTTAACCAGCTGTAGCTATCCCCTTAGTATCTAAGCACAGAAGGTATAATATATATACACATGACTTATGAGGAGAGGCTGAGGGAACTGGGATTGTTTAGTCTGCAGAAGAGAAGAATGAGGGGGGATTTGATAGCTGCTTTCAACTACCTGAGAGGTGGTTCCAGAGAGGATGGTTCTAGACTATTGTCAGTGGTAGAAGAGGACAGGACAAGGAGTAATGGTCTCAAGTTGCAGTGGGGGAGGTTTAAGTTGGATATTAGGAAAAACTTTTTCACTAGGAGGGTGGTGAAACACTGGAATGCGTTACCTAGGGAGGTGGTGGAATCTCCTTCCTTAGAAGTTTTTAAGGTCAGGCTTGACAAAGCCCTGGCTGGGATGATTTAATTGGGGATTGGTCCTGCTTTGAGCAGGGGGTTGGACTAGATGACCTCCTGAGGTCCCTTCCAACCCTGATATTCTATGATTCTATGATTCTATATACCTTCACAGATGCCTGACTTCCAGTGACAACTTCTAATAAGACAAGCACCTACACTTTAAAGAAATAAAACAACATGGAAAACATTATTTATTTGTGTTGGAATAATGTCTGGTGGCCCCAGTTATCGACCTGGGCCCCATTGTGCTAGGCACTGTACAAACCCAGAGCAAGGAGATGGTACCTGCCCTGAAGAGCTTTGCAGTCTAAGCAGAGGACCGAAACAGACAATATCCCCAACAGTTTTCAGAAGCACGCATTTGAATCACAGGCTCTTAGCTCCTTTGCATGTTATTGCTTGGAAACAACTTTAGTAGTAGCTCCTTATTGGACACATGTCATGGGTATTAGGCTACATTAGGTATGTGTAGTTACACACACATACACAGGTCAATTGCTGTCTGTACAGAGAAACTTTGGGGAGGGGAATTACTTGCTCTAATGCAAGCATTTTGTTTGTAGAGGAGATGGCCTCTGTTACCTAATGTCTACCTAATAGATTTGTTTAAAAATCTTTTTACTGCTTCTTCCCATAGTTTCCCCTCCGACAACCGGGAAAGGGATCTTTCCATAGACTATTTGGCATCTAACTTGGGATTCTTGCAACAGGGGTGGCTCCCAAAGAAAACCGGGTGGGGCCAAGACCCGTTCTGCAATGACCCCTCCTCGATTCTTGGAGCAGGCTAGTGCCTGGGAGGTGGCGTTACTGATTCCAAAAGCCGTAGGGGAGCCATTGGTATTAACCATCATCCTTCGTTGTTTCTTCTCTCCAGGCTGGAATGAGCTTCTAATCGCCTCCTTCTCCCACCGTTCCATAGCTGTGAAAGACGGGATTCTCCTGGCCACTGGCCTCCATGTGCATCGGAACAGTGCTCACAGTGCAGGAGTCGGCGCCATCTTTGATAGGTGGGGGCTGATGCCAGGTGTTGTGGAAGGGTTCTAGGCTGAGGTGCATTGGCAGAGCCCTGGGCGGGGGAGCCTGGAATAGCAGTGAGTGCCGCGGGTCTGGGCTATGGTTTGTTGGCAAAGCTGTGACATGGGGGTTTGGTTTGAGGGGATGGGACTGATGGCCAGGATTGAGATGTATTGGCCGTGCTATGCATATGGAAACTTGCCATCCACGTCGGTCCAGGCTGCAACCTCAAGTCTCTCCTTTTAAACGCACAGAAATGTCCACCAAGGAATAATGTGTGAGCTGCTCACCCAAAGCAAATTAATACGTCTTTCATGGGGGCCAGCTGGCTCTAATGCCATGAAGAGGATGCTTGTTTATTGTGCTTTTCATCTTTAATTGGACCAAAATATTTGATTTTCACTCTGAACAACATAAAAGCACCAAAAATACCCAGCTGGTGCCACGCTCCTGCTCTTAAGGCGCATTTAATCCACTGCTTTGGCAAAGCTTTTTAACGTGAGCCTTCCCTACTGTCTGACCCAGTTATTACTCAGAATACCACTCACATTGTGACTGCATCATCTGCCCTTGATAATTCTCAGAGATAGCTGGGTTACGACCAAGGGACATCTCATCCTCTTTGCCTCCTTCCGTCCCTCTTCTGAGCTGGGTGACAATATTCATTTCCTGTGAGGTCATAGGAGTGGGATCCTGACTTCACTGCAGGATCTCACAGGAAAAGCTGAGCAAACACACCTGCAATAAGAGGAAAGGGAACAATAAAAATTACCAGCGGAGGAAATTGCTTTTGGATACCTGGCTTTTTTACTTTTTAGCCTTTCTCCAGTGTCAGAGCCCCTTACTAAACTCGCTCTGAAGATAGTCTTTATGGTCCTCACTATGTCTCTCAGGAACCGTAGGCACCCAGCTTGAATTATGTTTGTGCAACAGGAGAATGAGAGAAGGGATCAGGGGGGCAAATCTTCAGCAGGCACATATTGGCACTGTTCCATAGACTTCAATAGACCTACTCAAGATTACATCAGTTGAGGGGCTGGGCCAGGGTTTGTTTTTTTTTCATGCTGATCCCATGGAATTTTTTGTCTCCCTGCAGAGTACTGACAGAACTCGTGTCAAAAATGCGAGACATGCAGATGGACAAGACGGAGCTGGGCTGCCTGCGAGCCATTGTCCTCTTCAACCCTGGTACATTCAGATGCTCTGTCTTAATCTCCCAATTTTGGCTTGGCTGGGGCTCTGTTCTTTTGGCTCTTTCTTTTATTGACTGTAAAATGCTACTGCAAATCACTCTAGGCACCAAACACAATGAGAGCCAGGCGAAAGAGAAGAGACAGAAAACCAAGGGGGAGTGCCAAGGATGGGAGTGTGTGATGCTATAAATATGCCTGTTTACGCTATCAGTGTATTATGTGTAGTCCCCCCTTCCATCTAGGGCTGGTGTAGGTAAAGCCTAGAGAAATAGCCATAATCACATCTTAAATCTACCTATTCTAAAGTGAATATAATATTTTGTTGTCAGACTAAGGGGCATTTCCTCCTGGGGAGAAGGAAACATTACAGATATTAGGATTCTCTTGTAGGCGCAGGGTAGCTAGGAATTGAGCTTAGCACAGCGCAAAAGCTAGCTGATACCACTTCTTCGGAAGATTGCTTGGACCATATTTAGTCACAAGGGTTTTCCTAGTTGCGTCCAACAGGCCAGATTCTCAGATGGTGTTAATGGGCAGTGCTGAACTGATCTTCAGGGAGTCCTGCACCGTTTTATGCCAGCAGCCCAACAAAGGCAAAATGATCTGAGATTTCAGAAAGTCAAAGCTGTTCTGTTATCTCCAAACAGGTTCAAAAGTGGATTGAAACTAGAGAACTACTTTGTAGCTGCCTTCTAAAAAAGGATGTTTCCAAGGCAAGACTAAAATGGTGGCCAGTGTTAATTATTCTTGATTCCGTATAGCGCCCAACACTCTCTAGAAAACTTAGTAACTGAATCCATGTGAAATGCTCGTATAGCAGCTGGATAGGGAGTATTATACAACCCCTCACTAGGCCACAATTGTTGGATTTTGTGAGAACCAGCACCACACACACACACACAGGGCTCATCAGATTAAGATGATTTATCCCTAACAAAACAACTCTGAGGATGGCATTTCTCCATGTAACTAACATGCCAATAGCTGCGTGTTCCAGCAGACCTTGATGATCGTTGGTGGTAGTTTTCTCATTAACCATCAGTAATTTGGGAATGACCATGTCTGGCAAAAGAGAAAGTCTTAGAGAGGTTCCCATGACACATTTGCTCGAGGATATCATTGGATTGATATCCTCTTGGGAGTCCTTTCAGCCTTCCAAAAAAGTGGACAAGGGCCCAGATTTTTAAAAGCAATTCGCCATTGGTTCACTCAGCATTGCAACACTGAGCTAGGAGCCTCAGTCTCATTCAAAGTCAATAGGATTTAGGCTCCTAAATACCTAAGTCGCATTTGAAAGGAGATTTAGGCTTCTAAGTGACTTAGGCCTTGCTGTGCAGAAGGTGTGGGATTGTCAAAGGGATCAGCTAGGGAATGTAGATACTTACCAAGTCCCATAGGGAGCTGCCAAAAAAAGGGCTTTCTTTTGGCCCTGCTGCTGTGGTTTGCATTTGGGAAAAACCACAAGTCAGTGGCTTGAGGGGAGCTTAAATCTTTTTGATGAGGGCTCGTAATCGCTGGAGTGAACCAAAGTGCTGGATTTGAGATGCTCAGAGTGGGCAGGATAGAACCTTAGTCAGGCAAAGCAAATCCTACAGCTGATTATCTGTCCAGCAGCCATCGTCAGACGCACAATCGCTTGAGCTCTCCCAGAACCCACTGAACTGATGCACAAAGGGGCTGGGATTCCGATCGCAGGTTTTAGGGATGAATACGGCAGCACAGCACAATAGATAAATCGAAGGGTATAAAGCCAAATCTGAGATTAGTCAGCATAACTGGATTTGTCCGAGTAGGAAATATTTGAGTGTAACTCTGCCATGTTTGTTTGGTTTTTTTTAAACCCTTTCAAGATATTTTAATTTACTCTTGCAATCCAGATCGGTAGCCACCACAAGTTGCCACCCTCCGATGACAGTTCAGTGGCCTGTATGAAATGAGATCGGTGGTCTCAGACCAGTTCCCTTGTGTCCATGGTGCAAAAACCACTAGCAGCATAGCTGGTGCTAACTGTCCCCCTTGTTGGCAGCCTCTGCCAGGAGGCCAAGGCTTAAAATGGCCCTGCTCCTCTCTTGTCCCCTAACTACAGGGTTCCTGTCACATGAGGGTTGAGTCCCGTGGCTCCGGGGATTGAGGAATGGAGCGGAGAATCTGTTGCTTCCCATCCAGGCCAGCTCTGGAGTGGCTGACCCTTATTGCTTTTGAGTTAGGGCAATCAAAATCCAATTCCCAGTGTGCAAAATCCACCAGGAGCTGTACAGCCGGCCCCTTTAATGGCAGTCTCAGCAAAGAGACCATGGATTAAATCAACGCGGAGAACAAACTCCCCCTCTGGCTTGTAGAGAGCTGGCAGGGTTGACACAAGTGCTGTATCCGTCCTGAGGATGTAACTAGCACACTAGCTCCAGAGCTGTTCTTTGTAGCTCTTTCTTACAGGGGATTAATTGGGCTGCGGTAGAAACAATAGATGGCCTCCTAACTCCCCTCCCCACTCCTCGCTCACAGCGTAAAAGCAGGCACAGTTGGCCCATGAAGGCCATCAGTTCCTGTTTCCATCCCCTGTCTAGTTCTCTGGCTCTCTCCCTTCATCCAGCTAGCTGGTTTCCTGGGCCGGAAGGGGATGCTGATTTCCCAAATGGGGAGAGACGCTCAACCATTGCCTGACTTGAGTTCTGTTGCTTGTGAAAGAAGCTGGGGAATGAAAGCACTATCAAAACAGGTCTCCCTCCCCGTCCCCTGCAGCACACTGCTCGTCAGTGCTGTACCACAACCCTGGCCTGGACGGGGGGGCCCTCCATTCTAGGGTTGCAGAGCAATTTGGTCTCCATTTCCATTCTGCTCTCGGCCTTTGTGCTGAGCCAGCCAACAACCTGACTGCTGGGAGCTAAACTGAGATAAACACCCTCCCCCATCAGCCCCGACTCATTTCACAGCGGGCACCAAACAATCCTCTCCAATTAGGTGCCCCTAAAGTGCTGTTCAGTCACCACCAAATTAGGCCAGAATCAAACCAGTGACCGGAGACATCCATTCCCCTTATCTGGCCATTAGGGGACGGCTCTGGATGTACGCGGCCCACCAGTTGATACTCCTCACTCATCTATTGTCTCCATCCTGGAAATGTCCAACGAGCTCCAAAATGTGCCTTCGTCTCAGCTAAGGGTCCTTGCTGTGTTTCAGACTCAAAAGGACTCTCCAACCCCGCTGAGGTGGAGGCTTTGCGTGAGAAGGTGTACGCGTCACTAGAGGCATACTGCAAACACAAATACCCCGACCAGCCTGGAAGGTGAGTGTCTGAGCATGGATGCCTGCCATGGGCAGGGCTGGCACCAAGCTCCTGTTCTTTGGTACTAGACAAGACCTGTCTGCAGTGCCATCCAAAAGCTGCTCCTGGGGAAGGGTTACAAGAAGTGTCGTCCCCTCCCCATTCCAAGTAATAACAACACTATGCACTTACTGGAAGCAGTGCCTTTTGTCTGGGGAACACAGACTCTTTACAAGACTTAAGATTTGCAAGAATCATAGAGGTAGGTAATGTGAACCTTTTATAGATGAGTAAGTGGAGACTGAGAGCTACATTTCCCGGCTGGTATAAGTGGAGGCAACACGGTTCAAGCTAAACCGTTAATTTTGCCCTGCTTGATCAATGGAGCCTCACAAGCCCCCCACTATGAAGTGCAGAAGTGTCACCACCCCCGTTTTACTGAATGGCCAATGGAGGCAGAGAGAAGTGATGCAACTTGCACAAGGTCACGCAGTGAGTCGGTGCCGGGAAAAGAACCATTGTGTTCCTTCTGATCCCCTACTGTAGCCACTAGAAACACATAGCAATGGGATGAGTGCACCCCAGGGGAAACCACCAAGAATAAACCACCAAAAAACAAGACACACACGGAGTTAATTTTCAGTGGCACATGAGCATCACTGCTGGGAAGCGAAAGCCTCAGTTGAAGCTCCGCCTTTCTCTCTCCCCCAACCCCAATCCAGCTGGGTACAGGAGGTGAAATTCACAATGCTTTCCTGGATCATTCCAGAATTGAGTGGGCGCATTTTCCCAGTCACAGCTTGGTGTTGGCAACTTCCAGCTAAGATATGGTCAGGAACAAAATGAAGGAATGCATTGTGAATTGCCTGTTGGTACAAGTCAGTTAAGGAATGTGTATATCAGTAAAAATGGCAAAATAGTGTCGAAATTTGGATTCACATCTCATCTGGCTTTCTGGGCTTCCTTTGCTGGACAGTAGAAAAAAATGGATCCTCTTACAACAGTAACTGATTAATGCAATGATTGAGAGCCATTGTGCCAACCCAAAATTGCTTTGAGGTTGCAATGTTCTAGACTTCAATATCAAAAGTCAAAGTTGGCCCTGAGCCAGGGATGGCTCATCAGGCTGATGCGGTTTAAGACACATCAGTTTCCATAGCCAGTAGTACGCAAGTGAGCAAAGTGGCAAGCATTATGTCTGACCACCTTTGACTACCCTAACCTAATGGATCACCTACCCATTTTGCAGCTGGGTAAACAAGAGGCACCCTTTCAGTGTGCGATCAAACAAGGCTCAGACCCATGGCTGCTGGGAGTGTAATCAAGCAGTGTTTTATAAGATTGTTAGAATGGGCTAAAAAATAGTGTGAATATTATTGCCTGCCCTGTTTGGTTTGGAGGATGGTGGGAGGTGGGTTGGCAACCTTGAAGAAAAGGACAGGAAAGGTTGGTTGAAGCCCAGAAAATCCCATGCAACTCACCTAAGTTTTGGATCCTCTTGCCAGCTCTGAAGCCAACTCAGGTTCATGTAAATTTCACCTTTCGAGTAAATCTGGACCCAATTTTGACTGAACTTTTGTAGTAATTTTCAAAAGATCTCAACTCCCATTTGGGTTTGAAATAAGTGGTCAGCCATAATTGCCACAATGGGAGCTGCCTTAGAAAATCAGGCCCTCTTCCTCAGCAATGGACTGACCCAAACCCCCAGATGCCAACATCCCTTGTCTTTGGAGAGGTGTGCAAAATCCACATTGAACTTTCCAGCCTGTGCTCATCACTACTCCTTTGTTTGCACTTCAGATCTGGGCAGACTTCATGGGAGCGGGGTGGGATTCAGAGTTGCGACCAAGTTTTGCTCTGAGTTTCTGGATTCATTGGAACCTGAGATTTGGGAGGTGTGAACCTACCTGGATCGAAACCAAAGCAAATATTCTCAGAAAACCCTGTAAAGCAAGGTCACCCCATTTCACTTAGCTCTGTTCCAAAACCCATGAAGATCTAAATGGCTTTGACACAGCTGGACTAAGGTGTGAGGACTCCACTGGAGATCTCTCTGCTCTGAGGACTACGCCTAGTGATCACCGTGAAATGGAAGGAAATATTCAATGTATCAGATGACCGATACCATAGTCCAGTGGACGGGAGTCCTGGGTTCTATTCCTAAATAGGGCGGAAGAATCCCATGCACTGCTATAGGCTGGGGACTGACTGGCCAAGTGGCAGTTCTGCAGAAAAGGACCTGGGGATTACAGTGGACGAGAAGCTGGATATGAGTCAGCAGCGTGCCCTTGTTGCCAAGAAGGCTAACGGCATATTGGGCTGCGTTAGTAGGAGCATTGCCAGGAGATCGAGGGAAGTGATTATTCCCCTCTATTCTGCACTGGTGAGGCCACACCTGGAGTATTGCGTCCAGTTTTGGGCCCCCCACTACAGAAAGGTTGTGGACAAATTGGAGAGAGTCCAGCGGAGGGCAACAGAAATGATGAGGGGGCTGGGGCACATGACTTATGTGGAGAGGCTGAGGGAACTGGGCTTATTTAGTCTGCAGAAGAGAAGAGTGACGGAGGATTTGATAGCAGCCTTCAACTACCTGAAGGGGGGTTCCAAAGAGGATGGAGCTTGGCTGTTCTCAATGGTGGCAGATGACAGAACAAGGAGCAATGGTCTCAAGTTGCTGTGTGGGAGGTCCAGGTTGGATATTTGGAAACACTATTTCAGTAGAAGGGTGGTGAAACACTGGAATGGGCTACCTAGGGAGGTGGTGGAATCTCCATCCTTTGAGGTTTTTAAGGCTCAGCTTGATAAAGCCCTGGCTGGGATGATTTAGTTGGTGTTGGTCCTGCTTTGAGTGGGGGGTTGGACTAGATGACCACCTGAGGTCTCTTCCAACCCTAAAAATAAAAAAATAAACTTTTTTTTAAAAAAATGACACAATGTGATTCCCATCTGGGGTCAGGAAGAAATTCCTCCCCTGGTAGAACAATGGACAGTTGAATTCTTTGTGGGCGATTTACTGGATCATCTCACAGTAGGCACTACCAGCGACTAGACAGTCCACTGGTGAGTTTCAGATGCCCTTCCTGCAAGACTATGAATAAATATTGTACTCTAGGAACTGGGCTCACAAGAATAGTGTAAATGCTCGTGCACCAAATAAGCAACTCCTTCACAACAGCCAGGCTAAGGGAAACGTTCCAAGGCCAAACATAACTGAGCCCCAGCCTCCTTGTGCTGCTCTAGCAGGGAGGGCTTGGTGTGTACGTGACACGAAGCAGCCTCACACAATCAGCTCCCTTCTCTCCTGGCCCAGCCCCAGGTCTGGTGCATTGCGCGGTGGGCTGGTTATCTCATGGTTAAATGTATCCGAAGGCTGCAACCATCATCTGGTTTGGTTTAGAGTGAAATTTCCTGGATGGGATGGCAGGTCTGATTTGTTTTTTCTGGCCCTTGTCCCACTGCTCTTTCCAGCTCAGCAAATACACACACACACACACACACACACACACGAGCACACAGTCCTTGTCCTCCCCCCCAACACACACACACTCCTTTCCCTGGCCCAGCTCCAGCCTTGAAACTGCGTTGCTTATTTTGAAGCCCTGCTTGCATGGGGACAATACAAATAAATAAATAAAGACATTCTCTATTATTGATAGGAATTTTTTAAAAACATTCATCCAAAGCGCAATGGGGTGTAGCGGGGTGGGGGGAGGGGGAGCCAAATGAGCTGAGCAGAGATCTCATGGAGCCGCTGTGGCGGTGGGGGTGGAGAAGGGTCTCTGGAGAGACAGTTCTGTATCTGCGCCCTATGCAATTCCTAGCTCATTGGGCCTGAGCCTATTAACCCAAAGGAACAGGAATTGCAGGTGAGTCCCATTGTTTGCCCTGGGGTCAAAATCCACATCACATTGAGAAGCCATATTGCAGCTAAAGGGAGCTCCTGGCCTCCTCTCTTCACTCTGGATCACTGGTGCCTGGAGTGTATTCCCCACCAGCTGGCTCCTCTCCACTGGACTCTCGATTCAGGGCAGGCAGAGCACAGCCTTCCCCAGAGCTGCTGGCCAGCCTTGTGGGCGACGGTGGGGGGTGGGGGAGGTCCTCTCACATCCAGAGTTTTGCTGAAAATCACCAGGGCCTGTCTGTCCCCCACTGCTGGGGAGCTTTTGAGGCCGCAGAGCCAGCTCCTTAAACCCGTGATCCTGCTCTGGTTTTGAGTGTCCCTCAGTGCCAAACGCTGTTTGTCCTGTGGTTTGAAAGTCTTTCCCATGAAGCATCAAAGCCCTCGTATGTGAATGCAGCACTCGTTGCTTGTCAGCAATTTTTTTAAAGCATCGTGGGCACAACAGGAAAAGCACCTCTGCGGGACTAAGCTGAGGGAGAGAGCTCCTTTTAGCCGGTGGATAAAGTAGATGGGCAGTTTCCAAAACACCAGCCAAAGAGAAGTGGGAGCTGCTTACCCACCCCAGCGAGAGGAGGAGGGGCTGTGTTTTAACACCTGCCCTGGCACAGTGGAGTCTTTACCTGGGGGGGCAAGTCTGAGCTCCAACTTCAACCCCTTGCTTGAGAAGATGCTACCATCTTCCATTTGATTCACCCCGGGTATAGTGCCCCTCAGCCCACAGTTCCGCTTTGCCAGCGGGTCCCGAAGGCAGAGAGCAGTTGAAGCAGGGTACCTATCTGGGGATATGTGTGAAGAGTGACTTGTGGCACTGCTGGCTATGGTGAGTTGCCGTATTACTTCATTAAGGGGATGCAGTCAGGCTGAATTCTAGTCAGTTTCATGAAATGAGTAAAAAGTCACCCCAGCCCCCCTGGCTGGTTTCTGTGCTTTTACAGTCACATTTTCCTATATCTAAAGGGGAAAGAAAAGAGGGCCAGATGCTGATGTGTTGTCTCCACTGACTGCTGCCCTGCCGCAATATGTTTCTTCTCTCCCCTACTATTGTGTAAGACTCACACAAACGACAACAGGAAAATGACTTAAATGGCTGTACACAGAGTGCTGCCAAATGCAAACCCAACACCCCAGAGGGAGAGATTCCCTCTACCCTATTTCACTTCTGGTAACCGCAGACTGTTGTCATTGTTTACCTTGATTGGATGTCCCGCAGGGGAGAGAGTCAGTTGGTAACTTCTCGGTGTCCGGAGTCCATGGGGGATTTAGCCATGTGACTTCCAGTAACTAGAGAGAGGTCCAACCTAAAGGGTGACCTGTGCTTGGACTAGACCCATCTCTACCAGGAATGTTCACAGGAGCCATGCGAGCTCTCCCTTCCATGCTGCACTGCGCCTCTGAATCCGATAGACAACACCAGCTGAGTGTGAGGGGTCTAACCATGTTCTCTTCTTCACTCTTGCTCCCCCCTGCAGGTTTGCAAAACTCTTGCTTCGCCTCCCCGCCCTCCGATCCATTGGCCTGAAATGCCTGGAGCACCTGTTCTTCTTCAAGCTAATAGGAGACACGCCCATCGACACCTTCTTGATGGAGATGCTGGAAGCACCCCACCAAATGACATAGAGAATCTCAGCTGGGTCAGTCCCTTCACCCAGCAGGGGCCTCAGCAGCCTCCTCCCACCTCCACTCTTCCTCTTCCTCCTCCCTCTCCCCAGTGCCAGAGACCCCATCCGCTCTTCTCTGTCTGACCCAGGGTGACACCCCGCTGGCCCTTGCCTCCTCGTCACACTGACTTCTGCTCATTTTGTCACCGCTGCATCGAAGGGGCTGACGATTGTTTTACTATTTTAGATGTAGAGAGGTGGGATGTAGCGTTTCAGAAGCAAACAACCCCCCTGCTCCGCCTCCTGGCACACCTGAGTTTGAAGCCAAACTGAAGGCCAGGCTTCTCAGCTCCCTGTCTGCCCCTGCCGTAGTTGGGTTTGGATTTCTGCATGTGGCTGAGATGATTGGTTGGAAGCAGGCAGCGGGGTTGATCCCACCCATAGGAACTCTGAGCTGCTGGGGTTTGGATGGACTGGGGGAGTGGTTTAATCCTGCTTACCCACAGCTGGATATTTTCAGAGGATGGAGTTTTTGAAAGAGGAAAGAATATATATTTTTGGTTTCTAACAATTAGTATTTACTTCTCTCGAGGAAAGCCGCTCTGGAATGGCCCCTGCCATGTCACAAATGAGCATTTTTTGCAGAGCCTTCTCTTTTAAATGAAAAGCAGGGGATTGTGCGATTGATCGCTTATCCCCTTCACCCTCCCCAAACTAATGACCTGAACGGAGAGATGACCAGTCACACCGAGAGACTGAGCCCCCCTCTGTGTGTGGAGGGCAGTGTGGACGGCGGTGACTTCAGTGCCCTGCTTTCCTTCTGGAAAAGCAACAGCGTGTCATGATTTTTCCAAAGATGACTGTTCTCTCAGTTGTGGAGCTAGCCAATCAAAACACGAACCATCCGGATTGCACAAGTCTGTAGCGGTTGCTTTAAGGCTGCAGTGATTCCAATTCCCACTCCCTCCTAAGAGTCTTACTGGGATCCCTACCTCTCCCTTAACACGCAGGCATTCGTCATGACCCATAACGCTATGTGCATTTCACATTCTGGTGTCCACGCACACTTGCTCAATCAGGCCAAGCAAACTGGTTGATGTTAGATTGTCAGGGCTTCTGGGAGAGCCAGTTTGCCTGGCAGTAGGACTGATGGCAGAGTGGTGCGAATAACCGATTCTTCAGCTCACGTGCACGTCGATAGGGCCCAATTCATCACCGTTTTGCAAATCATTGACACCAGTGCAAAATGTTACCACCCTCATCTGACGATTTGGCAGCATGGGTGTAGATGACTGCACAGGGTGCCAGGCAATGATAAATTGGGCCTTAGGGCAGCACTTAATTGGTGAGATTGATTGGTGAAGTGAGGGCTGTGCCTTCCCCAAAACGCTTCCCCGTCTGCTCTAGTTATTGATTTTTTGTGGGTGATTTGGTGCTCCCCACAGGGATCAGGAAATGGGGCTGCAGCTCTGTCCTAGTGGCCAAAAAGGTGATTTTCCATTTTCTGGTTAAATATTAAATTTACCATCTCAGGATAGAGATTTCAAAGAAATTCCCTCATGCTCCCCCCGCAAAAAACCCTTTTGCTTTCTCCATTGGACTCTTGCACCATTTTCTTAGAACAACATGTGATGAGCATTCAGGAACACCTCCATTTTGGAAGGGCCCGGGCAGGAAACCTTTGCCATGCCTGGGGAGATATTCAAGAACAGCAGGGAGCACTGAAGGGGCTACTTACCTTTGCAGTACCTTTGGCTGATATTCCATGTTTCTGTGGTAATTCTGAGGGAAGCTGTATTATAAAAATTCTGCTTTAGCCAGGAAACAAAAATGCAGTAACTTTAGCTTGATCACTCAAAAATCTCTGAAACCTGTCAAAAATCTCTGATCTCTTGGACAGCAAGGTGGCTGGTGGGTTTTTAGGTACTTCCCTAAATGCTTTGATCCTAGAAACACAACCACTGAGGAGCAATTACTTGCTGATCAGAGATACTAATAAGATCTTATCTAGCCCATTCATTAGAAAGCAGGATCGTTCCCTACAGTCTATTCCCCAGAATTCTGTCCAGTCCAGTCCAGTTTGAAATGACCTGAACAACCAGGACTCCACCACTTCCCTGAGTAGGGAGGTTATTTCACAGTCTGCTGGATCTCACTTTTACAGATTTTTCCAGCTCTTCAGCCTGTTGGCTGATTGTCCCAGGCAGCAGGAGACGCTTTAAAAAATGTGTGGGGAAGGTGGATCAGTTTTTTTGTTTTGTTTTTTTTTAACAGACTGCTGGTTTCTCACTTAATCCCTGTGCATTTGCCAAAACACAGCACTGCACAAACTCTGGGGAACGTCCTCAGGCTTCTTAGGGGGCAGCGAATCAGCCAGGTGTCGCCTGAGGCCAAGCTAGAAAACAAATTAAAAGGAAAAGCAGAAGAAACAATGAAGTATCTTGCTGATTTTTTTTCAGAGGAAAGTAGCTATTCTTAACACACGAAAGGAGCATTTGGGCCAAGCCAAGAACGAGATGCCTGCAGTTGGCTCCCTACCAGGGACTTCCCTGCTACTTTTATTTGGTTTGTGCTTTAAAATGACTAATTATTAGCGTCCAAAACTTTCTTCTCCTGCCCCATTCGTTACAACTGGCTCTTTAAATAGCTGCTTTGTGTCTCAGTCAAGTGTGATCAAGCAAATCCAACCCTGGGCTATTACCTGTGTTCATTCAGAGGCATGGTTGGTACTCAATCTTGCAGCTGCTGCCCACTTTCCAAACATGCTGGCAGTTCAAATTCCATCAGCTAATAAGGCCATCTTGTAGTTAAACAAGGATTTCAGGTCATAACTGACCCCCAGGCCAGCCTGAAGTGTCAACTCCACAGAGGCAGGGAACGTGTTTTGGCTGCGTTTCTTTGGCAGCCTGGGCGCTGCTGAAAATATTATTAAACAGCTTCGTCCTGGAAGAATTTGCCAAGGAAACAAGGCAAGAGAACATAGTTATCTAGAGGATGCCAACGTGGACCATCATGGTCTATGCATTTCCATCGGAAGCGTGAGAGAGCGGTCAGCAGGGGATTGCGGGTACCTGTAAACTTCCCACCAGGCTGGCACATGGGATCTGAGCCCAAAAGCATCATGGTTATTTTTTAACCAGCATTTTGGATCACCATCCCTGTCATTGCTACTGAATCTCAGGTGTTTAAACATTTTAGGAGTCTAAGAAGCCTGGATTATGTGTTGTTATGTCTGCCTAGAGCCTGCTTGCCCGAGAATATCAGAGTGCTTTATTAAAGAGCCCATTGAACCTAGCACTGTAATAAACCTTTACTCTTGTTTATCTCCATTGGGCAGAACCCCCTTTTTTTTCAATTGGATGCTTGAAAGGAGCTGTGTTGGGACTGGAAGTCTGCGTTGCTGTTTGTTTTTCTAGGTTGCAAATGTGAGCTCTTAGCCAGCTTTTCATCAGCCGTCAGAAGGAGCTAGGGAACAGGGGCTGGTTTAGGCCAAAGACGGACTTGTGCGGGGGGGATGACGACTTCTGAGCCCCCCTGGGGAAAGGTGGGCAGAGCTGCGATCTAATGAGCATTCAGCACATCTCACCCACATTAATGTAGAACTACATCTGAGTCTAAACGGCTTCCCCAGCTCTTCAGTAAATAAATAGTACAGTATCCTAGAGCAATAGCGTCAAACACTGCAGTACCAGTATTAGAAACTTGAGCATCCCTGCAGAATACTGTAAAGATGAAGTATCATCCAGCAGTTACAGCAGGCGGTTTGGCAGTCAGGACTCCTGCCAGTGACTTGTTGCATAACCTTGGGCACGTTTCTGTGCCTTGGTTTTCCTTTCTTTAAAATGAGAATAATAATAATAATGCCTCCTAAGCATGGAGCATGAGGTTCTTTTTAATTTTGAGGGGTGTTTCAGCAGAGATAGAGACAGATCTTCAACTGGTGCAGATTGGCAGAGCTGCATTGACGTCAGTGGGGGCTATGGTGATTTGTACCAGCTGAAGATCTGGCCCCCAGGGAGTCGAGGCAGCATTTGTAGGAACGTATTTTACCCTGAACAAACATGAACGACCCATTTCAGGACCTGCAAGCGACAGTTACCAAAATCAAATGCCAACCCAAATGTTCCCGACCCTGCTTGTTCCCCAGCTGCAGTGACACAGAAGCCCACATGGGCTCTGTGACTTTTGCAGCAGCAGCAGCCTTAAAGTGACCTGCTTTTACTTGGATTTAATTGACTCCTTCATTTGTATCTTCCTTCACGTTGGTTTTTTTCCCCCTCCTCATCATTATAATTATTATAACTATAATACATGCTTGTTTGAAGAGGTGATACATGGGTAAAAAAGGAAAGGCACATTATTCACTAGAGAGCTAGGACTTTTACTTAACCAGACATTAGTATTCTCGCAAAATCTGGTTCGATTAAGGTGATTTATTTTTTAATTCTTGGTTGGTTTTTTTTATTATTATTATATTTGTTTGGTGGGACAATCTTTAATTTTCTAAAGATAGCACAAACATCAGCTCTTCAGCCACCCACCTGCCACACTGGATGTTCTTCGCTGCCTTGTGTGTGTGTTTCCACTGGATCCTGGAACAAACTGAGCTTAAATCAATGTGCATTTTAGGATGTTTCCTTAAGAAGCCGTTGCATCTTCCCCCCACTTTCTTCTCCCCCAAACCCTAACTCCCAAACACCCACTTAATGTAAAACCTTCACTGCGGAACTATTTGCGCGAAAGGCCTTGAAAACATACATGTACTGTATACTTAGGCAACATACAGTGTAACTGGCCCCATGGTTCCTGGCAGCCAAGCTGATCTCTGCACTTTCAACCTTTAGACAGCGGTTTCAACTCAAATCTGCGTCACATCCGTTGAAGGGGAACGTTCCAGCCTAAACCCAGAGAAGTCTGCGGCGGGGGAAAAGTAATACATCAGATTGGTTTTGTCTCAAAGGTCCAGGACTGGAAAAGCAAATTGGCTACACCCCCAGTCCCTGGAGTTCTCCAGTGAACTGTAAGATCCAGTCTCTCTGAGTCGTATATTTCTTTGGAACAGACTGCAGCCCACTTGCGTAACTGAAGAATATATTCAGCCACCCATCCTTTGACTCTTTGCCTGCTCATCCCTTCCCACACTGCCACCACCCATCAGCCCGTTGAAACCAGTGCGGGTTAAGTGGCACACATCCAACAGCAAAGCTGACACAACCTTCTACCTGGACTGTTCAGCAGCCCTGAAGTGATTTGCTCTTTTCCAAAGGGCAAGAGGAACTTAAATGTTTGTAATCAGCAAATGAACAAAGGCTGGTTCTTCATCATCAGAGCAGGACCAAAGGAACCACACCTGACCACCGATCTCCCAGTCAACATTTTGGCACTCTTTGAGGACAATCCTAAATGGTGGTGGTCGAAGTGGGGTCAAGGATGGAGACATGTGACCTTGTAGCTGGCCCCTGTTACCAGCTGTGGCTAAATAGCTGATGATGTCCCCATCAGTGACCAGAGTGCATGATCTATTTTAAGTTGATACATATGTGTGTGTGTATACATGTATGTACTGTAGATATATACACTGTATAAATATCCTCACTCACATATACATATATTATAACCGTAGCAATTACAGACTTTTTGTTTTCTTTAATTTGATTCTTTTTTTTTTCTCATACATTTTTGCTTCATGTAAGCAAGTACATTGTATCAGAACCCCTTCTGGATTGGCTTGCACCAAGACCGGATCTTTATAACTCAAGACAAAGGAAATGCATCTATTTTAAGATGCTATTTTTTTTTTTTTTTAGAAGCAGGTGATTTGACTAAAATAGCTTTAGCAATTCCCAACACTTAGCGAGAGATGCCTTAGCTATGGGGTGCATAGCTAAAATAAAATAAAATGTAGAAAGAATTACAAAAATAAAAAAACAGAAATAAATAAAAAAGAAGATAAGGAAAAAATATCTAAATCATCAATAAAGTTTAAAAAATCTATTTTTGTACAAATGTAATTTTATCCCTTACATATTCTTTGTTTTATTTCTGCTTCTATAGAGATTGTTGTAAACTCTTTCTCTCTGTATAGATGTTCCACCAAAGGGACGGAAACCTGAATGAGAGGGAGAAAAAATTGACAGTGTTTTAAAGGCTTTCTATGAAATCTCTTTGGAAATATTTTTTTTAATGGACTTTTTATTCTTTCCCCCACCACTTCTGAAAAAAAAATTTTTTTGGTCTCTTGTCATGTTTATCCGGCGTTCCTGCAGGTCTGTTTTACTGTGAAATCACTACCGTATATTATTGTTCACACACACACAAAATGCTGCTGGAAACGCCAGTATTTTGATGAACAATTGTATTAGAATTGTAAAAAAAAAAAAAAAAAGAGGAAAAAAAGAGGAAAAAAAAGAAAATATACGAGCGTTTTAAAATATAATCTGGTTCAAGCCCTCTTTTGTTCTTAATGGGTGTTCTTTGATTTACTCTTTAAAGACCTGATCCCAACCCCATTGAAGTCAATGTAAATACTCTCTCATTGACTTCCCTGGGCTTTGGAGTGTGTCCTCCACCGGTACTTCAATGGAATCACTGGCAAACTTCATGTTTTCTCACTTGTATCTGTAATGAACCAGTGTGCACAGCTCCACCTTGTGGCCACCTTTAGTCCTGTTTACATTTCTACTCCACTTGACTTTTTCTTTTCCCTTCCTGAACTGGGCAACCTGAGCTGCTTGATGTCAGAAGAAGAGAGGCTGAGATTCGACGGCTCTCTTAGGTTATTGTTACCATTTGGTTTACACATGATCTGTCTACGGTTGGACAGAGGACAGAAATTCAGTCCAATAGCCAGCCACCGTTGTGTGAGAGCTGTATTCCCGTTCGAGAACCACAGAACTGTCCACTCCAGTGTAAAACACAAGCTGTTCCTCGCCTCCCAGGCCACGCGCTCCAGAATACGCAGCCTGTATTGGTGTTATGCTCTGCGATACATGATCGCAAGTGGCCCGAAACCTTTCAATTGGGTTGGGTGGGTGGGTGAAGGAAAACAGACATTTTCCTTTCCCCATTGCCTGCTGCTCAGCCAGATGAGCCTTTGAATTCGCCAAAACACCTGTAGGACCAGAGAATGCTCGTCGTACAGTTCAGAACTCCAGGCACTCCTAGAAGCAAACTGGATACTAGCTGTTATGGGGAAAAAGCTTTCCCTCTGCCATAGGCAAATCACCCGTTTAACACCTTCCAGATTTTGCCTTAGATAACTTAATAGAAATACAGCGGTGGCATAATTCTCCCTGCTTAGCATAGAGGATCCGGAGGGAATGCTGCAGATACTCAGGTGTTGTAATTAATGCAGGCCATTGGAAAGCTGTTAAGGCTGATCACTGGAGATTAGGGTGAACAGGTCATAGGGATGGTGCCTAGTGTAAAACCCCTACTGCTGATGACGAGAGCTGTGGATGCACAATGGAAGATCCAAAGCCAATGTCAATTCAGTTTTGCACCTTGTGGGCCATAGTCAGACTTAAGGGTGTAGAGTCCTGTGCACATGGAGTCCTTTCATTGACATCAAGAAGGCTTTGGATCAGGCCCTACGTGGACAATTGTTATCAATGGGAGGGGTGGGTGAGGGTCTGGGAACAGAGGTTACCCCTTGGCTTTTCTTTTGCTGTGGGGGATTGTTTTGTGCAGCTCTGGTGCTTGTGATCAGCCAGTATAGAGAGGAGCAAGGCTGCCTTTTGGGTAGCCTATTCCACTGTAAAACATCAATACCTTGAACTAATATAGCAGGACCATGATTGCACAATGGAGACGTTAATCCACGCCCCTTTGGGATCCACTAAGTGTTCGGCTCAGCATGGAGAGTAGGTGCACCCCGGTCCTTTTGTGACACTTCTCACTCGCACAGTGACAACATTATATTGACACTCTGTCCCCTGAGGACTGGCATGAAGATACCAGGAGACTGTGTTGTTTTAAACCCACCTTCCCTGCTGATGTCCAATTTGTGCCCTCAAGTGGGAGCATTGCAGTGTAGGGAGGTGTCACTGAATTCCTAAGGCAGTTTGTGTGTGAACAGAAGCTGCTAGCAGTGGTCTGGGCTCTAACCTGAACTTGGTGCTACAAAGAAGACTGGATTTGCTCTTGGGTTTACAGTGGAGGAGAATGTTCTCCAATTGCTACAGAATAGATCAAAATGGGGGGGGGCCTTAAATTGAGTTAGTGCTGATCTGTGAATTTAAAAAGCACTTACATTTTGTTTGAAAAGGGAGGTGGGGGAAGTTTTTACCTTAAACTCAGCATATTTAGCAAGATCGCTGCATTTTGTGCTCACTAGTGCAAGCCTTTAGGAAAATATACTGCAGTAATAATCTCTAATGCTACAGCGTAGTGTTACTGCGGAGTTTGAGGCTGTTATTGCACAGTACTGTAGTCATGATGGTTAAGTATACAATACTGCAACAGGGTGAAATGGCAGAAGATGGGCCCCAAGGAGCTTTGGACCTGACTCTGAGCTAATGCTGGTGCAGCTCAATTGACTTCAGCGGAATCTTTCCTGATTCATGCTGTAACAGAGATTAGGGTCAGGCCTGGTATTTGGATCTAGATTAGGGTTAAGATAGCAGTTCGAAGCTCTGAGAGCTAGGGATTGGGTTGTGGTTCAGGTTTGACAGCTGCAAAAATGGTGTGAGCTGTTCTTGTGAAATGTTGTCTTGTGGGATTCTGGGGAGATCAGCTGATTTGGGCCATTTTGAACGGGGGACTTCTGGATAGAGCAGCTGGCTATATGAGATGTTAGCCATCTTGTGCTGTTCCCCTGGAAATATTGGCTGCATCCAGTCTGAAAACAGATCCCATTCACCGCTGGATCCCCTCCAAATCCATCGCATTTGAGGGGGAATATTTGGAATTGAGCTTCCAGTTTTGCCCCATTTCTAAGGACAAATTAAAGAAAAATGGAGAGTGGTTTTTACAAATAGGTTAGATTTTACATGGTAATGGGGAAAAGGACACAGTCGGATGCTGCTGAGTGAAGAAAGGTCTGGCCTTTTCACCGCTGAAATCCCACATATGCTCTTAAATACACAGTGCCCATTCTGGGCCTCTGCATAGGGCTGAAATTCACCCCCCACCCCCAAGGCAGTATCTCAGGTGAAGGGAGGGGCAGACGGCACACAGAGCCTGTTGAGTTGACAAATTTCATTGCTCCTGTCTCAGAGGCTGGTTATTTGTCTTGTTAATCTGCAGGCAGCTGTATGTGTTTGGAGAATAAATATTTACCTCCCTTTCCTGTGTTTTTTGGTTCTCCCAGGGTGGAGCTAGGTGGCTAGGACCGATGGCGATGTGATATTCTTTCTCTTTAACAGAGGACTCACATTCACTGTAGTGATAGATGAGTAGTCTGACTTAAAAGCTGCTCACTGGTTTTAAAATACATTTATTTTTAACATAAGATTTGTTTATATATTTAAAAAAGAAAGTAAACATGAAACAGCTTTCTTTCTTTCTTTCTTTCTTTCTTTCTTACTCTTCACAGCTTCTTGGTGATCAACACTGTGTTTGTCGAAATCTCACTTGTGAAGTTTCTCTATTCTTCCCTCCCCTCTCCATTCTTTTCCTCTCCTCCCGGGGGAGGGTTCATGATCAATTTGCTGCTTTCTCATGGCCTTAGAACATGAAGGGAGTAAGAGGTGCGGAGCTTGGAAAACTTTTTGGGATTTCTCTGTCTTATGCAGAGATCAAAGCGCCTGTTTTGAACTTTTCTTGATTTGCTGGTATCAGATGATTATTGTTTTAATGTAATAAAATCTGTTACATACAATCAATGTGTGGGGGCTTTTCTTCTGTCCGAATTTTGGGCACCAGAAATTAGGGCCTTGAGTGTACAAAACTCATCTATATTTTTAAAGATCTCGTTAGCCTGTGGATGAGAAGCTGGACACTGGTGCATGGATGCTACCCCGGCTGGTTCAGAGATCTGACTAGCTAGGTCCACTCAGAGTGTTGCCAACTCTCGCGATTTTATCATGAGTCTTGTGATAGCTGGTGTTTTTTCTTAAATCTCCAGCTCCTGAAGGCATGTGATAAAAGGCAAATCTCAGCTTTCGTTTTGAAAAAAATCGTGATTTTTAAGCCAGTCTCATGATATTTTGGGTCCTGACTCCTGATGTTTGAATGCTCGGGGCCGGCAATACTGCGAGCATCCAGAAGTTTGGCGCTGATCCAAAATCTGATGAGAACAGGCCAGAAATACTGCAGGAACAGGTGTCATGGATGTATTTTGGCACTTGCAACACTGAAAAGCAGGAGCTGGGGAGGGGAATGAATCAAGAGGGGTTTGTCTGAACCACAGCCACAGTCAGGAGCTGTTGGAGAGGTGAGCTGCAGGGAACAGGACTCCTGTATTCCAACACTGGCACCCAGGAGCTCTCCATCTGTGGCGATGGGCAAGTCTCCTGAATTCATCTTTGTCTGCCTTGGGCTCTGTGACTGTGAAATGGGAATAATAATAGTGGCCAGCCCCAGAAGGGTTGTGCAGGCTGTTTAATGTTAGTAGAGCTCTTCGTGGAGACATACTAGGACATCCAGGTTGCATTTGGGAAGTCCAGGTCTATTGGTTTGGCTATCGCTAGTTGCATTATGGTTTTAAATTTATTTTTAAAAAAAATTCCAAAAATGTTTCAGAATGGTTGAAACCAACAGAAAACCTTTTGTTTGACCCGAAACATTTTTCCCCCGACTTTTTGAAATTGCCAGCGAACTGACAAATCCATTATTGGTCCAGCGTTCTAGGTGGAAACGTATCGAGGCTAAGTGCATGCTTGCAGTTGCAGGCAAAGCCCTGGGAAGGATTGTCTTGTGGTTTAAGCACTGGCCTGGGTGTCAGGAGTCCTTGGCTCTATTCAGCTGGGCCACCAACTTGCTTTGTGACAATGGGGGAGTCACTTAACTTCCTCATGCCCTGTAGTAAGTGACACCACTTCCCTTCCTCAGAGGAGTGGGGAGCGGGAATTGTGAGCCATCAGCTGCTAGGGTTTGTAAAGTGGTTTGAGATCCTTAGATAGGAGAGCAAAGTTCCATTATTTCTTGCCATGACTCAATCCTGCGGGGATAGAGGCTTTGGGAATACAACACGAGAGATCATTTCTCTCTCTGGTACTTTGTCATTTACTAACTGTCCAAGGAGCGTGGGCTAGTTCTCTCTTAATGGTCCCTCTCGAGTGGCTTTTTCACCCCAACCAGCCCATTAGGATAATCATCGTAATGCCTCCAAGGAGGGTCGGGGCAGCTGTCACTGTGGGCACAGTTCCAGCGGCCTGAGTGGGGACCTCAATCTTCTGCATCAAGTTGCCAAGCAACACTTCTGCAGGCCTCCCCATCACATCCGGTATCCATAGTGACATCTCTCCCCAGAACAGAGATACTGGACTAGCTGAGTTTGTTGTGTGAAGAAGCTCGAGCCTTTTGGCCTGATTCTCCTCTCTCACACACAGGTGGAAAGGGGCATTGAATTATGCTGGGTGTAAAAGCAGGGTGAATGGAGGGCGAGTTCCCTTGAATTTTCCTTCTGGTCTAGGAGTAATACTAATATACCATCAGGACTCACGCTGAATCACAGTCTGTCTATCTCTAGTACTTTACATCATGGCACTGGTTGCTAGCAGAGCATCTGAGCACTGCACAGTCTTTAATGTATTTACCCTCTCCGCGCCCTTGTGAAGCAGATTGTTACCCATTTTACAGAATGTGAAGGGGAACTGAAGCCCAGAGAGACTAAAATGCCTAGCCTGAATTGAGGAAAGGTTTATGCGAAGAGATGCCTTTTGCATTGTGTTGTAAAGTCCTATGAAAGTCAATGAGTTCTAAGGGCTTTGGAATCAAGCACGAGTTGATTCTGGTCTCCTGCTGCAGAGAGTTCCACAGATGGACAAGATAGCTTTGCCTCCAGCACATCTGAGATTTGGACTGGGTTCTAGCTGCGTTATCCCTGTGGATCTTAGACCCCTAACACAGGATATAGTAATCATCTAAATATTTTTTGTCCCATATTGCCCCATTATAATTGCTTTCAGGCAGGGCAGTCAAACCATTCTGAATGTGATGTCAAACTCTGATTGGTTGTTTGGCTCATCTATAGCAGTGGATAAATGATATAACCCACTTAATCTGCATTCCTGTTCATTGAAAGGGGAGCATCGGTGTCATTCTGTTGTTTGCTAAGTGTCTGCTTTTGTTAGCACACTCATTAACACAGAGGGATATTGAATAGCAAGGCCCAGCTGTCCAGAGAACTGTATACTCTGGCTGTCACCAAACCATCAGGCCAGATCTGCTCTTATCTCTCTGTAGGAGGCTGTACTTTGGGAGACTCCTTCAGAAAAAGCAACGCTCCTCTTGATTAGCCAAACTTGCTGGGGATAGAGGTTTCAGGGTGGGCCTGGAGTCCCTGCAAAGTGGTATGCTGACAAGAGCAAAGTGATGCTGCCACCTGCTGGGCAAGGTGCTGTACTTGCCTTTAGAGGAACATTTTTAAGAAACCCTGTTGGGAAATCTTTGCAACCAGAGGAGGCAGAGGTCTGGGAGAGGCTCTCAGTGGTTTTAATTCAAAGAGGCTCACGGGGGAGCTCTTTAATCTTGTTTCATGCCCTATGGGTCTGTGGTCACTCTGAGTTTCTGTTCTGAGCAAAGGCCAGAACTAGAAGAGAAACTCAGTTGAAACTAGTGGCCATCAACTGTCCCCAAGCTCACCTGAAACTCGGACCTGCAGCTCGCTCTCTGGTTTGTACACATCCATGGGCCCTACTTAATGTGTGCAACTCCGTGTGCATGAATTCTCACAGCCATCTCCTATTGTTTCAAGCATGGCTGCTGCTTCTTTCTGTTTTGCACTCCCTACGACCAATAAAGGCACACTGCGAATTTTGTAATGTTGTGATTAGATTTAGGATATTCTTTCCTGACCCTTGCAGCCAATCAGCTTATTCCCTTGAAGCATGTGCTTTACTTTCACCATAGCTTCTTTAACCTTCCACCCTCACGCCCTGCACTGTATTTGACTCACTAACTTCCTGCAGCAGTGTGTTCCGTAAGTTGACTGACCACTGTGTAAAGCAGTATTTCTTCTTATTTTCCTTTAAATTAATGAGGGGACTTCTTGTTGTTAAAATATGGGAAAGGGTTAAAAATAAGCTTATAGTTAAGTACTCCGTAAAATGTGTAATTTTCATTTCAAAAGGTCTTGAGATCCCAAGGGAGGAGAAAAATACTATCCATAAAAATTTAGCATCCCTTTCCCCTGCAAAGCTGGTGGCAAACCTTTGTTTGGCTTTACATGCAACATTTTCCATATGGCACTCCAAAACATCTCACTTCCACTAAACCCACGTTTTGTTTTTCTACTAACAAAGTGAGGAATGACTCTTGGCTTGGTGATTTGCCACTGCAGAAGGCTAAAAGAAAAGATGCTTTTAAGACTCAGTCCCTCACAATCTAAACCCATTCAGATGGTCACACTGAAAGTCATTAGAAGGGCTTTATGTGCAACCACTCTCTCGGTAATATACTTTAACTGGTGTTTGAGAGAGAGAAAACTATTATGCCAGGGAGAACCTAATTAAAATCATTAAAATATGCATAATTATTAATATACTGATAAAGATGGAGTTGACTGAAGACCAGAAGGACTCTGATTCACAACTGAAATAATGAAAGCGCTGTGTGGTTGATTCACTGTGATTCATGGGGTCATATTATCAGTTGCTCGCTCTCTGTGGGCTTTTTATTATTTATAGTGTAGTATAGTACAACCAAAATCAGGGCCCCACTGTGCTAGGTGCTGTACACACACATAGTAAGAGACAGTCCCTGCCCCAAATGCTTGGGATGAGGCAAAGAATGAGAGGGGAAACTGAGGCACAGGGAGGTGACGTGTCTTATCCAAGGTCATATAGCTGGTCAGTGGCTGAGCTGGGAATAGCCCCCAGGCCTCTTGACTCCAAACCTAGTGCCTCATCCACTAGCCCATGACAAATTTCTATGCCTGCAGTTATTCCCAAATCCTGAGAGTTTTGCTTCTTTCACCGTGAATGTTTATTTGTCTGAAAAATAAAAGACATTATTTACTGTTTGTCATCCTAAGAGGGAAAAAAACAGTTGCTTATCCAATCACGGGAGCAGAAAGAATACCACGTGACTTAGGGGACCAGTCACACAGGATGAATGATGAACAGTGATACTTTGCAAACAACTCACAGGTTGCAAATTATCCATCTGGACCTTTCAGTGTATCCCTACGAACAATGAATACAAGTGCTGGTGCTGGGGGTCAGCTCACCACTTATGCACTAACCAAGGGAGGAGCAAGCAGTCTGACTAGCTCTGAGGACCAATGACAGTACCTAGCGATTATCTAGCACTTTTCATCTGAAGACCACAAGGTACTGTACAAAGGAGGTTCGCATCGTGACCCCCCACTTTACAGATGGGGAAACTGAGTCACACAAAGGGGATATGACTTGCCCAAGGTCACCCAGCAGCAGAGCCAGCCTTCCTGAGTGCCTAGTCCAGTGCTCTGTCAACGGTGATCAATGGAACCTAATCTTTGAATAACCAATTTATTTGAGCATGAGCTTTCGTGAGCTACAGCTCACTTCATCGGATGCATACTGTGGAAACTGCAGAAGACATTATATACACAGAGACCATGAAACAATACCTCCTCCGACCCCACTCTCCTGCTGGTAATAGCTTATCTAAAGTGATCATCAAGTTGGGCCATTTCCAGCGCAAATCCAGGTTTTCTCACCCTCCCCCCCCCCCCACAAACTCACTCTCTTGCTGGTAATAGCCCATCCAAAGTGACCACTTTGGATGAGAAAATCTGGATTTGTGCTGGAAATGGCCCACCTTGATTATCATACACATTTTAAAGAGAGTGGTCACTTTGGATGGGCTATTACCAGCAGGAGAGTGAGTTTGTGTGCGGGGGAGTGGAGGGTGAGAAAACCTGGATTTGTGCTGGAACTGGCCCAACTTGATGATCACTTTAGATAAGCTATTACCAGCAGGAGAGTGGGGTGGGAGGAGGTATTGTTTCATGGTCTCTGTGTATATCATGTCTTCTGCAGTTTCCACAGTATGCATCCGATGAAGTGAGCTGTAGCTCACGAAAGCTCATGCTCAAATAAATTGGTTAGTCTCTAAGGTGCCACAAGTCCTCCTTTTCTTTTTGCGAATACAGACTAACACGGCTGTTACTCTGAAACTAATCTTTGAATGAGGCCTCCTGGCTTCTCTCCATGTGCCAAGCTGAGGCAGCTGATTGCCTCAAGTCTGGTCTAGTTAATTTCTCTCTCCAGTGCTTGTTCCTGGAATTGTCGCTATGGAAATGCACAGCCAATCCACCCAGTCAGACCTGGTTAATGCATGCTAGGTTTAGCTGCATACCTGCTGTTCTAAATGGCTTTAAACAAGGACTTGGTCTGATTCTCCAACATGGACTGCTGGCTGGGCTGCCGGCTGCACTGGAGAGAAAGCACCAGTGAGATGCTGTCATGGAAGAAATTGGAGACGACGTTTCAGATGGATTCTTTTCAAAAGGTTAGGGTAAGATTTAAGCCTTACATTTTTCCCAGGCTCCCTGCTGGATGGTCTAAACTTTGGGATTTTATGTTTCCACCAGTCTTTGCTGCACAGAGGGGGACACTGAGGCCCAGAGCAAGGAGGTGAGTTGCTCAGGGTCAAACAGCAACTGACTCAGATAGGCCTGACTCCTTTTAGCCCAGTGCCTTCCCCACTGGACTGAGTGAGGAAACAAGGCTTGACTCCATAGAGGTAAACATAAGGGTACATCACAATGGTTTTATTGGGGAAAATGTTGTTCATTTGTGGGCTGATCCCCCAAAGCGCCATCCTTGGCGTGGAGAGTAAGTCCCAAGGACAGCGTAATAACAAAGCCATTATGGATCTCATGCTTTTGGTAGCTGATGGTACCATCTGGCTTTTCTTTGGTACAAACAAGCAGTTACTAGTTTCCGAGTTCACAGGTGGTCTTCACTCTTAGAGAGTAGTTGAAAACATAATTAGCGTGGGAGTCAAAGATGGCATGGAAATGCTCTGTAGAACATTTTTTGAGTGAGCATGAACGCGGTTACATAGACACTAAGGTGATACGTGCCAAGGGAACAGCCTAAGGTAGGTAGATATTTCAACCCTGCAAAGTAAGCAGAGGACAGTATTTGTTTTCCTTTGTGCATTTCATGGGGTGAAAGGTGCCAAACTGTGACAGTGTTGGAAAGTCAAGTCAATTGATTAACCAGAGCACAGTATGGGTGGTGTCAAGACAAGCTTTCCCTGGTATTCCACTAGCCCTGACCTGAAATGGGAACGAGTCCGAACTGAAACATGTCTATGAGTTTCGCAGCCTCTTGGCTGAGACCAGCTGTGATGGTGGGCACCTCTTCTGTGCAAATGGAACTGAGACCCCCACAACAGAAGCTGTAATTTGCTAACAACTTCCAGTCACTAGTGCCCCGGGCAGAGAATGTTATTTTCAAAATACCTGCAGGGTGTTTGCAGTTATAGACATCCGGACTCTCCTGTCCCTTATTCACTGGCTGAACAGGCAGATCAGGACGTGGGTCTCTGGGGGATTTGAAGACATTGCCCAATCTTTGAAACTAGATGCACCAGTCCTACTCCAGAGGGCTGAACAAGGCTTGCTTGAGCCTGTCTGTTCCTGCTCAGAACTAACAGTTACCTTATTATTGCAAAGAACGTGCTGTGTTCGTCAGGAAAGCACACGACTAAGACCCCATAAACCCTGCACAGCCTAGCCCTTGTCTCGAGGGGCCCTCCCTTTCAGATGATGGAGGGATTTTTGCACGCGTCACAGTAGAAGAATGACATTTCCCCATCTTGTTACATGAAAAATACCCTAGGACTGAGCCCTATGGACTCTAATCTGCCTCCTGGAAGAGACTAAGTGACAGGTGATTCCTGGAGGCAAATACAGAGGCTCATGTGGCAGCTCCATGACTATGGAATATCAAGCTAATAGGGATTTTGGCGTGGCCAGTTTTTTTATCCGTTTAACCATACTCGCTACGGCCAATCCCAAGTGTTCAAAAGTCGTGAGTCACAGCCACAAAATTCAGGAGCTTGACTTAAAAATCACGTCATCTAAGAAAAATCATGCTCACCCTTGCGCTGAGTGGTGGCAGAATTCTGGGGCCGTAGTACGCTGGCTTCAGAGTGGAGGAGAAACCAGTGACACCGAGTATGGGTATGTATAGGGTGTAATTTGCTTTGTTTGCACACACACCTGATCCTGGAACAGAAGCAGTCACAAACCGGATGCAGGCAATCCTCTGGGCCAGGAACCACACACCCACAGCCCATGCACAGGAAGCTACTCTGTCCCAAGAACTGATCCTAGTTAGAGAGATTCAGGTGGACAGCAAACCCTCTGACTGCTTGCCACAGCTTCTCTCAAAAGGCAACTGCATAACAAAACTGAGAACAATACGGCCATTCTTCCAAGACCTAAATCTTCTCGCACACAAAGAACTTGGAAGACTAAGTGTAATAGCACCAGCTGGTGACACCAGAAATACATGTTGGATTCTTTTTAACCTTCTGGGTTTTGAACCTTTTGGTCACACTAGAGTCATATGGACAGGCTTTGCTTCACAACCATAAAGGTTAGGAACTTTAATTTTTAAATGCAAGTTGAGAGTCTCAAACAATCACGTGAGTCCAGGAGCTGTGGCTTTATAGAAAACACCAACTTTTGTGAGAATTCTGGGATTTTGTGAATAAAATCTGGAATGTTGGCAATGCTGCCCACAGTTGCTGAAATGGTTGAACTACTTTATTATCTCCCAGTTCTCAATCTTACATTAAAAAACAACTGTTTTACCATTAAATACATATCAGTACCCTGTGTCCTCCTGCCACATCCTTCTTTCTTTGTCTGCTTGAAAATAGCAAAACTCGGAGGAAGTAGCCCGTGGGAGCAGTTGCCCTGAGTATGCGAATTTGCCTCCCCCACTCTCTACTTTTGTATGAGGATCTAACCAATGAGCAAGATCAGTCCTGTGAACTGAGCATCTGCTACAGTTTACTAAAGTCTGGTCTGGTGGTTCCCTTCGGTGTAGAGATTTCACAAACTCTCCCTAGAACTCCCTGCCATGAGAGGTGGTTGGCACTGGTTTGGTTTCCTTGCATGGAGAAACAATCTTCAGGGCATCCAAACAGGGCCTTAGGGCAGGATTGTGTAGGCCCCATCTCCATGTGTAGCACGGATCTGCCATTGACTCTGAGGGGAGCTCAATGCACTGGTGAGATACAGGGCTGGGCCCAAACTGGGATGCACCCAACTTTGCAACACCAAGGGGCAGGGCCGGCTACAGCTTTTTTGCCTCCCCAAGTGGCAAAGAAAAAGAAGCAGGACCTGCCGCCAAATTGCCGCCGAAGAGGGAGTGAAGGGCCCGCCGCCGAATTGCCGCCGAAGACGCGGACGTGCCGCCCCAATCACGGACAGAGCGCCTCCCCTTTCTATTGGCCGCCCCAGGCACCTGCTTCCTTCGTTGGGGCCTGGAGCCAGCCCTGCCAAGGGGTACGCTGGCCATTTTCCAGGAGTCCGGGGCCTGCACCGAAGTTGCTTGTAGACTGGTGTGCATTTAAAAACCTGGAGTAAATGCACACAGCCTCAATATTGACTGGGACCTGCATTTTCCATGGTGGAGGAATAAACTTCCTTGTTGCACAGGCTAACAAGCTCTTGCTCAGATGCATGCTCAACTTTCAGAAAGTGCACAACTGAGGGCCTACTTGTATTTCAGACTGGTTACAATGTGCTCGGAGCACATGTATGATCTGTTGATTTTCTGGCTGTATAGAAATATTTTATCTTCTCTTGTTAGTGTTACCAGGAATCTTGAGGTGGCAAGACTCTGCTGACTATCACAGCTATTTCTTTGCTTTGCTAATCCCCGGGCCACCATCTTATCCATCACGTCTGCATTTGGAGGGATCTCACAGGTCTGATGGACAGGTCTGTAGGAGAGACTGGCTGGCCGAAACGATTTGCTGGGAGCTATTTGCTGCTGTCATTCCAACCTCTTTGCCTGAAGAGGTAATAAAGATGAAAGCCAATAATAAGCAGTCATCCATCAGTTTTGTAAAAGGCAATAATTTAGTTCTATTCCGTGGTTGCAGGGAGTCCATTTGAGGCTGCTGTTATTGACAGTAAAGCTATATGTTTTGTTTCTTAAAGTACTCGTGAGCCTTCAGAGCCTTTGAAGGCCACATTTTTTTTAAATCTAAAAATATTCAACCGGTGGCAGATTTTCAACACTGCAGAAGAAAAGAGAAGGATTTATGTTCAGAATCCTACTGAGCGGTAAGAAACTTACGAGTACAGACAGGACTGAAAAACCGATAATGCACTATCAATAAAGGAAAGTTCCATTGTAAGAGGCCAGAACCGGTGTCATTTGGAGTAGCTCTATTGAAATCAGTGGAGCGTTGCGGATTTACACTTCACTGAGGCTCCTCTCCAAGGAATGTGGTGCCTTGAAAGCCAAGTCTGATTTCATTTATACCAGTATAATTCAGGAGCGACTCTACTGCAGCCAGTTGAGTTTCTCTGCTGTAAAACTGATGTGAATAAGAGGAGAATATTCCGCTGTCTGGAGCGGCAGCAGGGCCCAGTTGACAGGGCATGCACCACAGATCGTGAAGATTAGAGCAGACTATGCAATTTGAAATTCAAGTTGCATCAGTTTGTTACGTTAGGTGCTTGTGCTACATAAGCTAGTTACCGCCTGTCAGTCACGGTACTGCTCACAATGCACAGTTCAAACAGTCTGCAGACCAAGAACCGGTCACTGCAGCAATTCATGAATAATTCTGAATAATAAATAAGTTTGAGGCTGTCGTATTCTGTTCACAGACAAATTGCAAACAGAATTAAAAGCAGAAGTGGTTGACTAAAGTATGAATTGTGAACTATTTGCTCAGCAGCAGAGACTGGGCTGAGAATCTGGACACCTGGGTTCTATTCCCTTCTCTGCCGTGCAAGCTTGGGCATGTTTCTTCCCTGCCCTGTGCCTCTGTTTTCCCTCCCCCAACTTTGTCTATCTCGTCTATTTCGCCTGTAAGTCTCTTATTACGTGTACGCACAGCACCTAGCACAATTGTCCCCCAGTCTTGGTTGGGCGTCTCGGCACTCCCATAATATAAGCAATGAAGTGTTTTCTGCCCCAGGAGTGATCATAACTTGAGTTAGCCCGCGTCACAGGGCCAAATCCAGCCCTAGCATAAGCAAGCACAACCCCACTGAGTTCAGTAGTATTTTTCTAGCTTTTATACCAGGGCTGAATTTGGCCCAGAGCATCAAAATAGTCTTATGGTCATTCTGTCATCCCAGGGACTATTGTGTAAATTAGTTCATAAGCTCAAAGAAAGGCAAGCCATGGGCCTGATTCTGATGTTACGCTGGTATAAATGAGGAATAACCTTGCTGAAGTCAATGGACTATTGACCTCTGATGGGCCTCTAATTCCTTCATAAGAACTTAAAAACAGCCATACCAATGGTCCATCTATCCCAGTATCCTGTCTTCTGACAATGGCCAGTGCCAGATGCTTCAGAGGGAATGAACAGTACAGGGCAATTTCGAGTGATCCAGCCCCTGGCATCTAGTCCCAGCTCCTGACAGTTGGAGGTTTAGGGACACCCAGAACATTATTAAACTGAACTCACCATTTCTGATCAGTGTCTGTCTTACTCAATATTCAGAATACTTTCCAACTTCCCTGCCCTTGCTACCCTCCCGTCTGGTATTAATTCTGTCCACCTCCCAGCCTGCCCTCACTCAAGGTTCTTAAATATTTACCCTGCCGTCACACTGTCACCCCGGAACATCTGTGCCATTAACTCAATTGCCCAGTGTTGCCAAGTCTCGTGAGATTTGGTAGTGTTCTTACAACTCCCGCTCTTTACGATTACATGAGAATTTAAGCATTTTCTTAAACAACCAAGTCGGTTTCTGGCCTTCATGTTGCAGAGAAAAGTTTGAACGTGTGACCTGGGTGCACCCTTAAGGTTTGGAATGCAGAAGGCAAAGAGAAAGAACTCAAAATGTTTTTTGGTCTTTTTGTTGTTGTCTTACTCCCATGATTTTGAAGCCAATCTCATGATGTGGGGGGCCTGATTCATGAGATTTGAAGGCTCAGGGTTAGCAATAGTGCACATAGCTCCTAGAAAAGAGTCCTTTGGTGTTGCGAGTCCTGAATCTCAGCTTGTTGCCAAGAAATTACCCCCTAACATACCATGGGAACTTGCCATTACTTAAACCCAGGGGTTATGGTCTAACTTTTGCCGATCACGACTATCCTCCCTTTCTGCGAGTTGGGAGGTCTGGAAATTATTTTCTGTTGCAACCTGGGGTGCCAATACAGGAAAGTTTTTGAGACATGCTTAAATCAAAAACCATTTTCAGCATTTCAGTAGGTCCTGTTTCTGTGATGCAGTGAATGAGGCCCCAATTAATATGAACAGGAGTACTTGTGACACCTTAGAGATTAACAAATTTATTAGAACATAAGCTTTTGTGGGCTACAGCCCACTTCATTCTATGCATCTGATGAAGTGGGCTGTAGCCCATGAAAGCTTATGTTCTAATAAATTTGTTAGTCTCTAAGGTGCCACAAGTCCTCCTGTTCTTTTTGCGGATATAGACTAACATGGCTGCTACTCTGAAACCAATTAATATAGCATCTCTGGCTTATCACAGCCAAACGGTTGAACCACTTACTTACCTTGAAAGCAAAGCCTCATGGAAATCAAATCAATAATTTCTGGAGCCTCAGTTTTTTTGACATCTGCCGTGAGCTGAGCAGAAATAAACCCGTTGTTAATCTTTCTCCAGAGATGTATGATCTCTCATAAAAAGCCTCTAAAGTAAGTAACTAATTACAGCCTGCACGCAGCTCCAGTATGTCACCCCGAGACAGTTATGGATAGAGTGCACATACTGGCCCGTGTGATGTATCGGTACACGGGGGCTTCCAGCGTCCCATGGAAACAGAGTGAATGAATGTGCAAATAAATTATAAATCAATTATTAATCCCTAGATGTGTACAGGGCACTGTTCATGCCGGGTATCAAATATCCATTTCTAATTAACTCAACAGGCCTTGTATAATGCATACTGATGTTGTCCAGTGCTAGCAATATTAATTTTGTTCCTGTGAAGTTTCAAGCTAGGGCCTTTCATCTGTATCTTACTGCCTCCCAGTGGGATTCAAGCCCTGATTCTTCAAAGAGAACTGCCTGGGGGCAGGGAGCTGCAGCGTCACTCCCTTTAGAGTGGGGAGGACCTTATAGCTAAGGCACTAGATTGGGCTTCAGGAGAAGTGGGTTCCATTCCCACCTCTGCTGCGGTCTCCCACTGTGGCTGGTGGCTCTGATTCAGCATGGTACGTGATGTATTGACACATGTGTTTAAGTGCTTCCCTGGCCTGGTGCATTCATCTTCTTTGAGCTTCAGTTGCCCAGCGATAATGGTATTTCCTTGACCCCACACCTTAGTCTCTGTCTTGAAGAGTTTACAGTCCAAATCAACAAGCTGGACAGTCTCATACTATATGTCTGGACAGCGACTAGCACAACTGAGCTTCTGAACCCAGTTGAGGCCGCTAGGTAATTTGCGTCTGGGTTTGAAATTTCTAGACAGATTTAAAGTCATATCCTTGGCAGGAGAAATCTGACATGAAATGCCAATCAAATATAGGAGCTGGCTCGCTACAGGCAAACAACTAAGGTTAAAGTCCTTGCGTCTCCTCTCCTTTCAACCAGCTGTCACTGAGTTCTCACTGTAGTGCCATCGGTTTCAGTGGAGTGGCTCCTGATCCACTGAAGTGAAAGAGGAGAATCAGGCAGCCAGCCAGAGATTCAGGCATGGAATTAATGGCTGGGTCTCTGCAACGTGAGGGCATTTTAGGAATTAATCCTTTGCGCAATCTGCCTCCTATAATAGGACAATATTTCTGTCTCTCTCTAATCATTTATAATTCTTGTACATACCTCACATATGGTGCCTCATAAATTGCTCTCTCTGGCTTATCCAGTCAGTCTTATTTGCCTGCCACGAGCTCCGGGGTGAATATTATTTTTATGTTAATATTAACTCGAGTGCCTAGAACGACATTTCTTTATTATACAGATATTTTTAAAGCACTTTAAAAGCCAAGCCCCAGGTCCTGAGGCGCTTAGACTTTATGGCTATGTCTACACTGCAGTGTACCCAGAGTTAGTAGAACTCGAATTAGCAGACCCTGGGTTCGTTAACCTAAGGCTTGAGTGTCTACTCTCATTTGTAACCCCAGGTTAGGATTGTCGAACCCTGGGTCCCAACCTGGGGCGCCCGTGTCTACACTGCATTATACGGGCCTAAGCCCAATCACCCATACCCCAGACTTCCTAATGCCATTGTAGCCCCTGTTCATGGTGCAGTGTGGGAAAACTTGACTGTCCACACAACTTGACTGTTCAGAGGACAAAGGAAGTCAGTCCGTGGGATTGTGGGATACTTTTGGTTGACTCCCAGAGCATGAGTCTAGTGGGTCTGTGTGTCTATACTGTAAAGCCGTGGGGCTTGAATCCAGGTCTTGGCTTGACTCAGGCTTGGGCCCTTCACCCCATGGGGTCCTGGGACCCTGGATTCGAGCCCTGATTTAGGACAACATATGTAGATGGAAGGAGGGGTTAGGCTTGAGCCTGAGTTCAAACCCTGGGCTTACATTGCAGCGTAGACATATCCTGAGGGCCCAGTCTGCAACCCTTACTCACACACTTACTCACTGAGGTAAGGATAGCTCATGCAAGGGCTTCAGGGACCAGGCCCTGCCTAGGTTAGAAACAATGCAGAGTGCAACAGGCCGAGTGGCAATAGGTAGGGCCATCAGCACAGGAAGCTCTGCTAATGCAGGTTTGAGAGCGGGTGCCTGGCACATGGACACTGGGAGACTGTTTCAGGCAGGACAGAAAGGTGCAGAGTCAAGAGTGGGAGGCCTTAGGGGAAAGGCTGGAAGAACGTGATGTAAGCAGGGCTGGGGTGGGTCTGGCTGGGCAGAAACCTGAATCTTGAACTTGGAGGCAGGAGGAGAGAGGAAGCCAAGAGAGGGAGTGAGTGGGTGGTGAAATGGGCGGGAGGATGGTCTGAGAACAGCGTGGAAGCAATTTCAGAATAATTTGTGTGTGTGAGAGAGAGAGAGAGAGAGAGAGAAACACTTGGTTCACCTGACAATGCTAGGTGTAAATGTCAGCATATAGGACCTCAAAGTGCAGCACCAGGGAGTACAGGCAAGACTCCACTGAGGGGAGCTGAGGATTAAAATAGCCTCCCTCACCAGCCCCCCTAACTCAGAATGTCCCAGGGCTTCTATGCCTGTCCACTCCTGGTGTCCCCGTTTGCGGGCCAGCAAATGGAAAGTGACAAGTCTGTTTCAGAGTAGCAGCCGTGTTAGTCTGTATCAGCAAAAAGAACAGTAGGACTTGTGGCATCGTAGAGACTAACAAATTTATTTCAGCATAAGTTTTCGTGAGCTACAGCCCACTTCGTCAGATGCATGCAGTGGAAAAGCACATCCCTCGGCCCACGCCGCTTCCCGCACCCCCCATTGGCCTGGAGCGGCGAACCGCGGGCCAGTGGGAGCCGCAACCGGCCAAACCTGCGGACGCGGCAGGTAAACAAACTGTCCCGACCCACCAGCGGATTTCCCTGACGGGCCAAAGGTTGCCGATCCCTGCCCTAGAGCCTTCACCCACCCTGCCAAGCTCCCGAACTGGCCCGTGGGCTGTGGGGCACATTTTCTCAGGTTGTCAATGCAGCTCTGTTTACAGGGCCCCTAATTAGCCGGCCTCTCTGTTTCTACTCCTGATTGTGCTGAATAAACAGGGTTCCTTTTTTTTTCTTCCATGGGCATACTCCACGCAGAATGAAAGAACCGGGAGATGGAAAGCACCCCTCCCAACTCCTGGAGTGCTGGGGCGGGGGAACGAGGTCTGGGCCTTGGAACCAGCTCTCAGGAAATACTAGCGCATCCTTTCTCTCATAAATACTTCGACAGCACAGCTGTTGTTCGCGGCCTTCATTTTCTAATGTAAACAAGAAAGAGTTCGCAGCTGTACTGAAACAGTTTGCAGGGGGAAAAGACAAGGCCTGTAGCTTGCTTACATGGGGAGAGCGTAGGTTTGTAAATTAAGCTTTTATTCAAGTTTAGGTTTCCACCAGAATTGGGGGTGGGGGGTGGGGGCGGGGGATCCATCAGAAAACCCCCCTGCACATCGCACACAAACTTTGCATCCAGCTAGGGTAAATCAGCTTATTTACGGTTTGCAGTCTGGTGTGTAAAGTGCTTGGCTAGCACAGTCATTTCTTCTCAAGGTAATCCTGTGAGCGAGTGTGTGCGTGTGTATGTGCAAATCATTGCAGCTGTACTGAAGGGGAGAGCTAGTTCTGATCTAAACCAGCTGAGGCTCTGGCCTTGCATCTCTCCCGCCCCTTTTAAAAACCAGGCAGTTAATATTTAATTTTGGCCCAGATTTTCCATTTTTAGAGCTCTCCACTCCTCTTGGTCAGCCTGGGCTCTGGAGTGGGGGGATTTCCCACCAGAAGGCAGCAGAAAGGCTATTCTCAGCTCCACTTCAGAGCAGGAAGTTGCAGGAGTCTTTTAAGATAAGCCTGATCTTAAGAAATTTCCAGCCCAGTTGTATTGTGGACTGAGAGTTCTGAGAAGCGATCTGGGCTTTGGGGCCCATATCCAAACTGATCCCTTTGAGGTTTGCTGCCCATCACCAGGACCTATCCTGCTCTTGCTGAAATCAATTACTATTTATTTTTGTTATTGCTGTTACAGTAGAACCTAGAGTTCCCTGCTGAGATCAGGGTCCCATTGTGCTAGGCGCTGTACATACACAAAGTGAGACTGTGTGCAGGATAGGAGAAAAGAAGCATAATTTTGCCCCTTTTTAGAGCCAGGGAGCTGAGGCACAGACAGATTAGGTGACTCGCCTAACGTCACAGAGGGAGTCTGTGGGAGAGCCAGGATTTGAACCCAGCTCTCCTGAGGCCCAGCCCAGCATTTTAACCATAAGACATCAGTGATGGTCATTCTCCTGGTTTCAATGGAGTACTTGTGTGAGGGCTCGCCCTGGAAAAAGTCCATGATTAACCTCGCCATCCTCCAACCTCCTCCCTGTTGTTACATTTACTACACTACCTTTTAATGCCAAGTTGCCATCTTGGCATCTAAAGAGTAATTAACCTGGTTATGCTTAAAATGAGCTAACTAGGATTAACAATTTCTAAGTTAAAACATATGAAGGAGGGGCAGACGACTGATTTGGCATGCTACGGTTTGGAGGGCAGAGATCCTGTTGGGATGTTACTATAAGCGCCGGAAAAATAATTCAGCAAAACTCAAGTAGGCTAAGCTTAATATGCGGTGCACTTATTTATTTATTTCTGCAGCCCCCTTGCCCTGCACTTTGTGCCTGATGCCACCGATGGACACCCAGCCACCAGATGGTGCCATTGCCCCACTAAGCATGTTGCTGAGGTAATGGGGACCCTGTTCTCATTGGCTGGCTTGGAATGTCTCCTTAGTAACGCCTGCTTTGGCAACCGTTACCCAAACGTCCCTCCCCCTCCCCAGGCTCCTGCAAGACTTGCACTTTTTTTGCTAGTGGAACATTTGCATGAGTTCCAATGAACATAATGTTTAGTTGGCTTTAACCCTCCGCCTCCTGGAATGTCTCTTTCTCCCCCTGTCTCTCCGTTCACTTTCTCTATTTTTATTGGCATGGCCAAGTATACTCAGTGTGGCCCAGCTTACTAGAGAGTGTCTCCTCTCATCATCATCATCATGATACATTCTATTTTTTACAGTAGAAGGCTCAATCAGGGATGGGGGCTCCATTGTGCGGGGCGCTGTACAAACACGCAACAGGAAGATGGTCCTCGCCTCCAAGCGTTTAGCGTAAAGTGAGAGATAACAGGTGGAGACGACAAACAGACAGTCAGCATGGGGAAGGAGATGTAACGAACTTTCCCACAAATTGTCTCCCTTGCCCCATCCTCCTTACTTGAGGCATTAGCATCTACTGAGAAGCTTTGTGTGTGTGTGTGTAGCAAACCCCTGGTAGTCAGAGGAGGTGGTCTGCAGTCATTTGAACTGTCTCCATGTATAATAACTGTAATTAAAAAAAACCCCACCCTACACATTTCTATAAGCGGCTCATAAAATAACAGCGACATGGAAACGGGGTTAGTGCAGTCAAAGCGCTGAGCCAAAATGTAAAAAAAGAAGGGTTGTGCAATAGACTGTGTGATTCCAGGGCTCCTCGACCCAAATACCGAACATTTCTTTCTTTCTTTCTACAGCAGCCGAAATCCTGGGCTGGCATACTTATTTATTTATTTGCACCGTCTAATAACCATGCAACATATATGGTTTGTGGAGTGAGCCATACATTTTGGAAGTTCAGTCCCTGGACAGCAAATTCTTCAAGGAATAACTAGGCAGCTGTAGCGTGTGGAAGGAAACACAGACAAACTCTAGCATGGAATTGGACGGCGGCCTATGACATCTGGTTGGCCTGATATGGGAAATGAAACTGCAGGCTATCGACGCTCAGGACAGTCTTTGTCAGACCGAACTTCCCTTTGATCCTCTGGAGCCTCCAGTGAGGTCTCATTTTGTGTTGGATGGACATGATTCAATTAACATCCATTGGAAATGACGTGTATCAAGGTAGAGGAGGACCTTAGAACAATCATGATTAGTAGTTAAGTACAGGCCTTTACAGTGGTGACTATTAAACATTGACAGTGTGCTCAGTATTGTATAGAATACAGAAGAAGACCTGGGCTCTCCCAAAGAGAGGGCTAGCTGAAGGCTATGCATCACGTAAGTGCCAGTTAAGCCCTATTTTGAGGGTATCAGTGCTGAGGCCTTATTTTGTCTCTGTGCACAGGGGTGAATTTCACCTGAATAAAATATTACCTCTCCTTTTTATCTCCCTTTCTGGAAAAAGAAAACAACCAAGAACAGATAGACCAACCAAGTCTTGAATGCTTCTGAAGTGATTCAGAAATAGACCCAAAGGGCTGCTAGCCGCATCCATCCACCTCCTGCTGTTCCGCTGTCTGACAGATTCCAGGAGAAGACATCTGTAGTCCAAAGGCTTGCGTCCCCATTTTTGACCCATGCTACATTCTTGTTATTAACAGGAGGCTCAAAAATCAGTGGGGCCAATGTCATACCTGGTGCATCTCCACTGAAAGGAAGGCAGTATGGCCTAGTTGATAGAGTACTGGATTAGGATTTGGGTTCTATTCCTCTGGCTGGCTTGCTGAGTGACCGTGGCTAAGTCACTTTCCCTGCTATAAAATGGGGTTAGTCCTGCTGATCACTTTGAGCTCTGCTGATGAAAAACCGTCTATAAGAGAGGCATTATTATGAAGTTATTGGATGTTACTTGACTTGGGGTTGCTCCAAAGATGAATTTGATCCAATATATTTATTCACATTTTTTGGCTGGTTGTGTGATAGTATTCTCTACCCGCCTAACCCCCCTGCCATTGTTCCTCTCCCAGCCCACAGCCCACATTCTTACTGCTGATGGACTTGCTAGTCCTTAGGAAGCGCCCAATTCATTATTGGTAAATTGCCTGTGTCTCTCTCTGGAATGACTCCCTGTCTCGTCCAGCGGTCAAGTGATGTCATCCTTCCTTTTTTTCTTTTCTTTTTCTTTTTTTTTTTTTTGGAAGCCTGCTGGGGATTGAATGTTCAGATTGCTGCTGGGGAATGGCATTTGCAGATCCGCCTTTTGTCTGTGGGATCCATCTCTCCCTTTGTATCCAAAGGCTGGGTGGGTGGCGAAGGGGGAGGAAAAAGTGGTTCTTGCAAGAGTCATTTGCTCCCATCATCTTCTGTGTGTTGCAAGATTTTTTAAAAAAAGAGAGAGATTGTGGGATCCAATTTTCTCTTTGGATGAGGTGGGGAAGCTGAGGCTATTTTGGTTTGTTTAGCTAGAGCGGGCAAAGTTTCCCCTCCTTGGAGATGCTTTGATCACCCCTTATCTACTTATACTTTAGGAGCATTGATTCACTGTAGATGTTAGGGCAAGAAGAACTCTGGGTTTGTAGAATGGACCCTCCCCTCCCCGGTGCTGATCCTTCCTCCCCTTGCCACTATGGCATTCTCCTACCCTTCCATTACAAGCCCCAGGAAACCAAACAGCTGGTCCCAAGAGGGCTGGGTAAGCCAGCCTCACTGCAAGCAGTCCTGGGCGGATCTGAGCCATTTTCTCTTCCTTTCCAGAGGAAATGAAGAAGGGGAGGAGAATGCAGGGGTGCAGGCATGGTCTTTTGAGTCTGTTACACTTCCCAGAGCAAGTTCAGTGAATCACATCCTTAACTGAAACCATGTTCTGCCAGTGTCAGTCTCTGGATGCGCATTTCTGTGGAGGCAGTTTGTGGTAATTGACAAGGTCCTATGGAACTGCCATGCACGAGTCTTACTAAGATAGGGTGAGACTTTCAAAGGGGCCTACATGACTTAGGAGCCTAAATCCCCTAGATCACTAGGTGCATTTGGAAATCTTACCTAGAGTGTGGGGGGCTATCTAGTAGGCAAACTGTGTCAAACAAGTTGGTGACCCCCAGAGCTTATGGTCTAAAGGCAGGGAGTACTGTTCAATACAGAAAGGCGTGGGGTCCTTGTGTCTGAAACACTTCAAAAATAGATGGGCTTGCAGAAATGGAAGCCAAACTGATAGAGGGGGTGATTGGGGTGATTTTTAATGTAACCAGTCTGGGTAGCTTGACAGCAGAGGGGACCTATGGCTGACTAGTTTGATACACACCCACTCCCCCCTGCCAATAGGAACGGCCATCTGTGAGCGTGGAAATGTGGTATATTTTGTTTTCTGTGTACTCCACCATGAAATCCCTATGGACTCTGCTGTCTGCAGACAGAGGCAGACGTTTTGTGATCAGTGCAGTGTTTCACAGAGGGGCGTGACATACTGTTGCTCTTGGAGCCCTTATTACTGTTCTTTCCTGTTTTCTTTATCTAAAATAAAGGCCATTCTTGTTTCATGTACCGCGTGCTGGGTAATAACATGAGAGGACTCCATGCTTGTAAAACTAAACTGGTTCTTTGTTCGGAGAACTATTTACAGAGATGCTGCAGCTGCAGCGAGCATTCCAGCCATGGGCACACAGACTTACTTCTGGGTGCCTCCTCCAAATGCTTCCCTCTTGCAACCTGTGCTCCTCCCTCCAAGTTCCACACTGGTTGCTACAATTCTGACTGAGGATATCCCTGTGTTCTTTGTGCATTGAGAAATGCAACAAGAAACAGTGTGAATTATTGTCCAATAAAAATGTTGGTTCACCAGAAACCTGGCCTTTCGAATCGTCTACTTGTTTACAGATGCTGCTTGTGAACTCATCGCCTTCTGCATCTTGCTTTCAGCATGTTGATTGCTCTCCTAACAGGTGTCATGATCCGCTCCACTAGGGGATGCTAACAGGCTCCTGGAGGTAAGGCAGATAACAGGGAAGGGAAGTAATTGTGGATCGGGAGACCTATGCACCTCTGAGCAAACTATCTCATGGAGGCAAAATGATGGAATTTACAGGGGCATGATTTAAATTGTTATCCTGCTCTGACACTAAATGGAACCCCTGGTGGTTGTGGAAAAGGGTGTTTGAGGCTCTCATAGCTGAAAAGGGTTTTGAAGTTCATCCTGGAGAGATCTATGACATCTCATTGCTCACCCCTTGGAAGATCTCCCCATTGCCCTGTTTCACTAGCATTGACTTTGAGACCGTGCCATGCAGACAGCATCTCTCCGGACAGGACTCCATTCAAGGGCCTATCACCCCCACCACTTTTTCATCCCAGCCAAGAGGCTTAGGTTGTGAGTCTGACTCAGAATCCAGGAGTAACCCCAAGGTAAACAAGAGTAGATTCAGACCTAGGATAGTGTTCTGTCTCCAGGATCTTCCCTGCCTCCTCACCAGCCTGCTCTGCATACTCCTTTTTCCCTAAGTGGTAGCGATGCTGGCCTATTTGATGGCTCTTTTTACAAAAATCCTCCTCTTTCTTTCACTGCTGTCTGCACGTATCTCAGGCCAGGTCTGCCTGCTATATTCGTCCATGATGACATTACCCGATTTAGTTACATGGTTCCAAGCATGGGTTTGTAGCCATATAAACCGTAATCCTGTGGCTGTCAAACATCCATGTCAGTGCTCAACAGCACCGTGCAAGCCTAGCCAACAAGCCAATGTCACTATTCAGAGGAAACATCTCCCCATGCCAAATGGCTTTCCCCTGTGCAGTCCTTGGGCTCAGCTTCTGCCTTAGCTTTTCCCAGAAAAGCAGGGAATTCCTTTCGAGGCTCAGTCAGTTCCTGACTCCACAGGGTGATCCACTCACTGGATGTCTAAAGCGCTGCATTGCTGTCGGGAAGGCATGCCTTTATTCCCAGTGAAGTGCCAGAACCATTTCAGATTAAAGATACAGAGCCTGATTCACCTCTTACTTGCACTGGTGTAAATGGAGTGACACTGGGATAAAACTAGACTGAGAGGAAAATTGGGTCCATAAGGGCAAATTCTGGCAAAAGTCTGGACTGACTCCACTGGGGGCTATGCAGTTACTCTGGATTCACACCAGGATAACTGAGAGTATCTGGAGTATGAAAGAACACTGATGAATCTGAGAGTGGAGCCTGTCCCATCATGTGAGCAAATTTGAACCCCATGTGTTCTCTGGTTTCCCCTTTCTGGCTTGAGCATGGCTTACTATATGTGCTATTTTCATGGGAAGCTGAATCTGATCACAAAATGGCAGCTGCCTCTGGAACAAATTGGCGGACTTCTTGTGCAGTACACAGCAAGCAAGTCCCACCAAGTACACCCTATATTCAGCCTCCACATGCCTGTGCCTCCCTTTACTAAATGCAAAGTAAGGTCTACTGGTGTGATGGCCATGCACAAACTCAACAACCCCCTGTGGTAAAGTGCATAAAGTCAACTTTCCAAACAGAGCTTCTTTAAAGGACAAACTTTTTCTCACACCAGCGATCTGGGTATTCATAGCAAGAGGCTCTTCCGAGCCTGGATACACTATGAAACGGAGCTGCACAGAAATGGTTTCCATCCCAAGAGGCAGCTCTGAGTCATTTAGCAGAGAGGTGCTTTTTATTTATTTTTTTAAAACAAGATGGCAGATGCTAAGGAGAGGCTTGGCTGAATGTGCAGGGAGGAATAGCACCAAATGTCCATGAAGACAGGAATTTAGAGGTAGGGTGAGATTCCCTGGGGCTGTGCAGTTGGGACTCCAGTGTGGGACACTGAGGGGTCAGCCATCTCAGGTAGCTAGCAGTAGCTCGCCTAGCGTATCTGAGCATGGTAGGGCTTGGTAACCTCATGGGGTTGTGCTCAACTCTGGTGGTGGTTGGCATTTCCCATAAATCCCCACCTCCTGGAGTAATTTGATTACAGGAGACATTCAACTTTTTTATTTTTTAAAATAAAGTAAGTGTCTAGCCGTTGTGGTTGTACAAAACTTGGAAACTTGACCTGAGTGTGACCTAAAGGCCGAGACAAATAAAAAAGAACCCAACATTGATTGATTAATTTTAAAAAAATATTGTGATTGTTAAACCAATCTCATAATTATTTAGAGGGGAGATGAATTCTGATCCTTGGTGGTTGGCCAAACGTCGCGGGTCGGGTACATTAGCCTTTAGGGCTACTGTTAGAATCTGAGGGAAGGGTGGTCAGGGATCTTGCCATTTCAAGGGGGCCGTGGGGGGTGTGTATTAGAAGGATTTCTTCCCCTAGGAATGGCTGGGAGTGAAGGGCTTGTATGCAGGAAATGGCAGGTAGTCCTGTCGGGGGGGGGGGGGGGGGAGCGTGTGCTGTAGGGTGACTGGGTGAGAGAAGCCCTGGGTGTATGCTACAGAATGGGGTATGGAACCAAAGACACATGCTGACAGCCACCATCACTGGAGCTTCCCCGAGCCTGGTGCTGATGGTCCGATAACAGAAATCACACATGGATCCCCCTCTTTGGCCTTCGCCCCTTGGGGCATCCATCATATCGCGTCCCCACTTTCCTCTTTGCACTTCACGTCCACCACAGAATATTGCCGTTGGCAAAGGACGGGCCGCTTCCTCCTGTGGGTGCTTCATTTCATCCTGGAAACATGCAGTGTCAGGCGAGCCCAGGGGACGCAGGGCACATGGAAAAGCTGTGACTCATGGAAAGTTGGATGAAAGAGTCTGTTTTACAGGGAGATTTTTTTTTTCCAAGGCTGCAGTGGCACCAGAATGGGTGTCAGTCCAGCCCAAGCTGACTCAGAGGCACATTCGGCAGCAGGCTGAAATAAAGCACTGGAAACGGCCCTCACCCACCACTGAATGTATATTTGGTGTTGGTGGTAGTGGAGAGAATGCTTCTTCTTTGTGTGTATTCCCAAGACACTGCTCTGAACTATGCTCCTGTAAATCTGGAGTAAGCCCATCAGCGCCAAAGCAGTTATTCTGGATCCACACTGATGTCCCTGAGTTCTGACTGCAGGATGGGTCCTGCCACTTGCCAAGGTCCAGAGTGGTGCAAAGGGACCTTACATTTGCTCTAAATGAGCAGCTGAGGATCTCCCCTGGAATGGAGGAATCCTCAACTGGTGTCAACCTAGCATAACTAGCTCTGTATAGGGGCCACAGCTCACTCCCTGTAATGATCCATGCGGACCTGTAGCCCCTAAAGGGCCATGACAAGCCATCCCAAGTCAGGGAAGCCATTACTTTTGATGGAGGGGCCATCGAGCCCTAGGCTTGCTAGAGGGGCAGAAAGATGGTTCAGTTAGGAAGCTGCATCTTTAGCTCCTGACTCTGTTTGTACTCAGATAGAAATCCCACTGAAGTCACTGGGAGCCTGTCCGAATGTGGACAATGGAGCAGGGATTTTGATTCTACCCAGTGCTTTCAGAGTGTTCTCCTCTCGCCACCGCCCTCCGGCCCAGGGACCCTGCTGCCACGCGGCCCTTTCCACTCCACAAACCCTGGCAATGTGGGTTGTTTTTTCTTTTTTTCCAGGAAACATCTGGAAGCTGCACAAGAAACATAATAAAAGAAAAGGGGGGCGGGGGAGGAGAAGCTTGGGAACACCATATGATTTCATTTTTGCTAAGACTACTGCAATTATGCCTTTGAGAGTTTACCAGTCGCTGTAGATTCAAACCATGTTGGATGATGTAAGTGGGAAAATATGAAGAACCTACTGGCTGTTTAAAAAAAGTCCTGGCGTTTTATTTAACTTTGTGAATCAGGAAAAGGGAGCTGACCAGATGGGCTTTGTCTTTATTACTTTTCTGGCTTGAGCTGTATCTTACTGATCTCTACAGAGGGGGAAAAACCAAAGTCTCCTGCATCTAGAAGATCGAGCTCTGTGCTCCTATATAACACACAGGGCCTGGGAGCACTGCTGTCATAGCCTGCCTGAATGCCCGTCGGGCAGAGCGGAGCAAGAATTCCTTGCTGGCTAGAACCATCATAAGCTGCTTTTTTTAAAAAATAGCCCCATATCAAGCACCAGTGCAACATGCCAGGAGTTCCAGCTTGGAGCCTGGCTGAAAACAGACCTCTCAGTCCAAATGGGCACCGTCTCTTGCCCTCTTTTCAAATCTGAGGGGCCAGATGAGCTGGTGGAAGTCGAAGGCTAACTTGCACCAGCTGAGGATTTGGCCCTGAGTTTTGGTGTAAAACAAGCTCTACATCGGAGCAACCCGCTGGTTTTACAAAACCACCCAATCGCTCCCCCCCCCTTTGGCTACACTTTGGGGTCAGGGGTTTGGCACCAAGTTGGGCATCACTTAGGATCTTAAAGGGCTAATGTTTTTGTCAGCCCTATTCAGCGGGGTTTCCTGTGGAAAAACCAGGAACGTGCCAAAGATTTGGGCTTTAGTTGACAGGGGTTAAACCATCTGAAAATACTGCTTGATGAATGGAACTGATGAAGAGTAATTAGTGGAAACCTTGGCTCGAGACTATGAATGGGAACCTCTGCAATAATTTGCAGCAGAGAAGCTGCCTCAAAATACTAGAATGTATTGGTTAGAGGTCTGGCATCTTGGAGCGTCATCTGAAACAGGGGCTGTACGAAGCCTAAAGTTACAAGGGAGGGGAGAGGTAAGGGATAAGAGTTTTTCCTAGGGAAAGACGGAGCAACGAGGCTAGTTCAAAGAGCTCAGACTGCATCGAGGGAGTTGCCAGAGTGCAGAGTTCAAAGCTATGTCAATTTTGTTCTTGTTACTTAGAGTGGAGGGAAAGAACAAGGGCAGTGAAATTGTCAGACGTGACAATAGATTAATCACCATGGGAAATGTACCGAGTGTTTGGTGTGGGGGTGTGGAAACTACTGTAGAGTGTCTTTGGAGTAACAGCCTTTTGAAAAGTACTAATGGAGCCCGTAACCCCCCAGCCATAGGGAGGGAGATCAACTATGAAACAGGAAAGAAAACCAAATGCCAAAAGGAACAGGCTAGGCAGGCTTTAGTGCCATGCAGCGGGGTGTATGGTACGGTGAAGTTCTGCTGACACCAGTGTGGGCGGGGTTTTCTCCCCATGAAAGAAGCAGCAGAATTGTTCAGATGAGACATGAAACCCAAACTGGAAGTGGCTTGATCTAGCTGCTTGAGCACTGGGCTGGGATTCAGGAGAGCTGGGTTTTATTTCTGGATCTGCCACTGACCTGCTACGTGACCTTGGGCAAGGTATTGCACTTCTGTGCCTCAGGTTCCCCTCCCACCTTTTTCTAGCTTGCCTATTTAGATTATAAGCTCTTCCGGGCAAGGAGTGTCTTGTACTATGTGTGTGCGCAAAGCCTAATATATTGGAGCATATAGGCAATACTGTAATACAAATAATAATTATAGTCAATCGGTGTAGATCCTGGACATTTTTTTGTAAGAACGTTAACTCCTGAGTTCTGGCCATATTGGGGTTTGGGTAATTTCATTCAGTTTTTTCAGATGGACACATTTTCTTCTTCACTTCCTATCTAAAACTGTTGGAATGTTGCTGTGCACTGATAAACAGCCTATTCCATATTACCCCAGAGACGGCTGCATTTCAGTGATATTTAAACAGGATCCCAATCCTGCAAATACTTCTACACACATATAACTGTCTGCATGTGAGCATTTACTCTGAACTCAAGGGAACTAAACCCATGTGTACGTGGTTGCAAGATTGGGGCCATAGCTTATAAAGTGCTTTGTGATCCTTCACGATGGTGAAAGGCATTCGAAAATGTGTGATTATCTTCTGCAGTCTGAATTTGCTCAAGGGCTTCTGGAACTCAGCTTGATATTTCCTGGGCTTTTTTTTTTCTGTCCAGAAAAGGAATTGTTTTTAGCAATGGCTGCAGATTCCAAAATATGTTATTAAACAATGGACATGAAGTCTATAATTATGCCAATTGCTTGCTTTTATTAAAGAAAGCTTTAGTAATTTGGGGCAGCCCAGAACAATAGCTACGGTGAAATGAATTTAGCTGCATCATATTCAGAGCCTGACCCTGAAAAGCAGAGCTAAGAGAGCCCCTTATCCCCGTGCAATGTGATTATTAAACTTGAATGGCATTAGCAACATCTGCATATGGCCTCCGATTTATAACACAGTAGAACCCCCATGTTACAAATTAGTTAGGGAGTGAGGAGCTCATAAAATTGAACATCTCAAAATTATAGTGTGTATGGTGCATAAATTGAAGCATGGAGCACTGAATCAGTTTCTTCTTGTCCTTCCAACCATGGCAAAGAGACTTCCAGTGAGTTGAAGGCATCAGAATGTATAGGGATGTCAGCTTGTTCTTCACCAACCTCAGTTTGGTTATATGATATCGTTTTTCCATCGGGGAACTTGTCATGTGTAAGATTGGTGTTCATAAAACTGAGGTTCTGCTCTAGTTATTATTATTATTGTATCATATCACTCATGGGCATATTGTGCTAGGAGCTGTACAAACACAGAACAAGAAGACTGTCCTTGCCTTAAGGGGCTTACATCGGGACAAAGACTAATGGCAAACAGGTAAGGGGCATCAGCTCCTGGAAATGCCCATTGAGGCCTAACAGCAAAGCTGTTTGTAGGGAAGAGCTGTTGATATCATTATCTCCCAGGGGCTTTTAATGACAAAGGCAGCAAGACAGAAGAGCGATAGATTCTCAACCAAGGGGTCCCAATCCCCATCCTTTTCTTTAGGGTTAGCTCAGCTCTGGCAATCTGGGAAAGTCTTTCAGCATTTCCTGTGCCGGAGTCAATTCCTGTCCCATTGGGAAGATCCAGTCCCAGACTGTTGGCCCAGTCACCAGGGCTGTAAGAGGAGCCCCATTAGGACTGGAATAACCCATGGTCTTTATTTTTCCGCCTCTCTTATTCATTAAAGCTGGGCATGGAGCTATTTATGGCAAATGCAAGAGAAACATCCCCTCCTCCCCTGCCCCACTTTCTCTCTGTGAGTGCCTTTCTCTTCTTTTTTCCTCTTCTGTATCAGAGCCAGTTTTTTCACTTTGCTGAATATCAGCAGAGCTGCAGAGGTCAAAAGAGGATTCATGAATCTTCACACAACATTCCCAGGAAGAACATTTCCCCGTAGCTGTAACCTTCACGCAACCACAGTGTCTGCCTGCCCCTCACCATCCCTATCCGGTGTTTCCCTTGTGCCGAACATCTGCCAGGGCCCAGCTGTCTGCAAATAAAGATGTTCTTCCACTAACACCTCATCGCTCTTTGTCCATGAGCAGCTCTCCCTGCCATCCCTCCAACTTCCCTGCTGTGCAGTAGTAATAGACCCCAGTACAGTCAGTTCTAATAAATGAAGATTTCTCAGTAGATTAACGCTTACAGCGGTTTTCCCTCAGCCCATCCTGATTCTCTCTCGCTGTTCGCTTGCCTGTTTAAAATGGGAGCATGGTGCTGGCAGAGCTGACCGGGCGTAGGCCCCTGGGGGATTGTCCTCAACAAAAAAAAAACAGTGGGCAATAAACACAAGGGCTCTGTGAGAGCCAGCCCACTCTGCATTGCTCACTGCCTGCAAAGGTTAGAAGGCAGGATTGGTCTCTTACCAAAGGGAGGTGGACACTTGGGTGTTCCTGGGCCTTGTTGCTAGAAGAGAAATAAAAGATCCTAGCCTAAAAGCTGCGACAGAGATTGGGCTGTGCAGAAATGGGATAGAGGATTATTTCTCCTCTTGGTCATCCATGACAGTAACTTGAAGTTCTCCACCTGCACTTTGCGGGGGAGGATTCAGTGACCTCAGTGCGGTTTCTGTTCTGCTGAAGTTCACATCACAGCTATGGCTGCCTGGCGATCGCAGCGAGGCAGATGGGTCATGGAGACTCACTATTCTTTGTATCACGGTAACACCTAGAGGCGCCAAGACCAGGGTCCCATTGTGCTCGGTGCGGTACACTCACGTAGTAAGGTCCATGCTGTGGAGTGCTTAGAATCTGACTTAGATGGGGCAAAGGAAGTATTGTCATCCCCGTTTTGTAGCTGGGGAACTGAGGCAGACTCGCCCAAGGTCACATCAGGAGTTTCATAGAGTTTAAGGCCGGAAGGGATCATTAGCTCACCTAGTCTGACCTCCTGTATATCACAGGCCATGAATTTTCACCCAGATACCCCTATATTAAGCCCAAAGACTTTAGTCTCCAAAGGGCTGAAATGTTTTGGTCTAACTAAACCGTGTGCCCCAGGCAGAGACCAGGAGACACCGAGGTGCACCAATGCTAGAGGCCCCTGCAGTGGCAGAGAACTGATTAAGTGAATTATGCCCAGATGATCCCAGCAGGAGATCATGCCCCATGCTGCAGAGAAAGGTAAAAAACAAAACCCCCAAGGTTTCTGCCAATCTGACCTGGGGGAACATTCCTTCCTAGCCTCACATCCAGCCATCAGTTTGACCCTAAGCCCGTGAGCACGACCTACGAGCCAGGCATCCAACCCAGATCTCCTGAGTCCCTACCCAGTGCCTCAGCTACGAGACCATCCCCCCATCTCAAAGACCGAACTAGCCCCTCATCCCAAAGTCCGGGCCATCTGTCCAGGTCAGGGTGGAGGCATGTTGCTGAGGTGGGCTGAGGGAAGGTCACACGGCAGCTCTCCATGCAATGTGATGGCCTCAGTCTCTTCAGGGCCGTGTGTCCAGCCTCTTTCAGCAGCACCCGAAAGAAACTAAAACCTGGAGTTTGATCACAGCGGCTGAGCCCAGCTGTGCTAAGTGAAGAGGATCCTGCAGGACCTGCTCTGTGTCAGACAGCAGCACGTTAACCGCTTCTGACATCTGTCAGCACAGATAAATGAGGGGAGGGCTGACATCCCCTTCCTATTGCACTTCCAGGCTGCTGAGAGCAGGGATTCCCCAGCTGGGATGGCTTCCCCCTCTCCCGCCTCTTCAGGACCCAAAGCAGCGAGACTCGATACTCCTTCCCCCGCCCTGGTGCATGTCTGTCCATACGTTCCAGTCGACCTCCCGATTCCAGGAGCCGTGAGAAGAGTGGGGAGATCTGGCGATTGCTTGGCTGACAGGTGGGCAGAGATAACAGGGGAGGGATTGTTAGCTCAGCTGACCACATCTTTCCTGGACGGGTTGCACTACAGAACAGTGGACTTGGTTGCACTTTTCCTACTGTCTCCTGAAGAAAACAAACACAAACCACTTTCTCCCTCCAGTTACCTGGGGATGGTTAAAATGAAAACTGGGGGAAGTGGGGGCTAGGGAAGGCCCTCAGATCTCAGACCCTTTTGCTTTTTGGTTGCAGGAGGGAGGCTGCTGGTAACAACAAACCAACACCCCATCCCTGGAAACTGATGTGATTCTGAAATCCAAAAGACTGGTGTGATGCCCCGAATTTGCTCTGATCCAGCCCAAACCTCGGGCTTCCTACAGCCGCATAGTGTTATAAACCATATGGCCTGGGTGTCTACCATGGAGAATGAAAGAGTCCAGACAAGGGCCTAACAATTCCTGCTATGGCCAGAAATATCACAGCCACTACCCAGCAATTCAGGTCATTGCGAAAATCACAACATCACCCCCCCGCCTCAGTGAAGCCCTCTCGGCAACTTTTCCTTGTAGCTGGCCTTTGTGTGTCCTCTCCAGGTTGCCTGACCACAGACAGAGAAAGGCCAGTAATGCAAGTAGATTAACCACATAGTTAAGGCCCTGTTGCACTATTGAGATGGCACAAAGGTCCAGAATCTGGCTTCAAATAACCAGCAACCTCGTTGGATGGGAATTCCTTGCCAGAGCAAGCACTGCTGAATCTGTGCCCCCCCCCGCCCCCGACTGACTTCCTGGTATACGGGCACGTTGGGGCCCTGGCAGAGCAGACCTCTGCTAGCACAATCCTCCATTGCTTTGGGGTCCACAGAGAACTCTGGGCTGCTGGGACAACTTGGAACCACTCGGCAGCTGCTCTAAGTTGCGTCAGAGATAGATCTCAAAAATCTGGGAGCTGAAATTGGCTCCCAGATGCCCCCCTGCACAGCGCAGGAGAGAACGGATCTCTAATGCTTGCCAACTGCATCAGTAGGGTGGATGGTTGCGGTGGCTTTGATTGCACAGTGATTGATGTTTCAAAGCCTGCGGCTGAGAGACAGCAGTGGGATGGGAAAGCTCCTCTTTCGGGGGTGGCTTAGTGTCTGGGAAAGCCTCAGTCTTTGGAGTTCCTGAGTCACTGTTTGCGGCTGATGTACTCTATGTTCCTGGGTTACTCCTTGAAGAATATTTTCCAAATAAAGCATGCATGTTGTGGGGTCTGTTTCTCCAGAGGTTAATGATACTGATTCACCAGTTTCATGAATTGTGTCTGTTTCACTCTCACCACATTTGTGTCTGCTCTGCAGTCCTCTGGGGAAGTTCTCATACAAGAAACTTTGTGCAATTCTCCCTGTTACCATCTTAGCATAACAACTTGATTGCAGAAAATAAATAAATAACTTTGAAATAATGATGCAGTAAAATCCCACATCTTCTCCATACCTTTTTTGCATGAACAAGCGAGTCGATAGGTACAAAGAAAAATGGGTGTAAAATCTCGCTCTCCACCCTCTCGTGAAATCAGCTTTCTTTCCTGGCTTTTCTTTAGCGAACGGGGGATTTCACTGTGTTTGTGTTTGTTATTGGGATAATGTCATCTGCCAGTGAGACCCCTATGTAAAAACTCATGCTACCTGTGTTGGAATCCCCCCGGCGTGCCGCCTGGAGCTGTGGTACCACTGAGCCCTCTGACCCACCAGCTTGGGCTCCCTCTCACACTGTGCTGCTGTGACAAGTTGCAAAGCCCTCCAATCTTGTACTTTCACCAGCATTCACACAGGTAGGGACACACCCAGCTGCAGTTACATGTAGGCTCTCTAACCACCAGTCTCCCAGGCTAGGACCCCAGAGCAGTACCGTCCTGCCCCGGTCAAATCTGGCCAGTATGTGGGTTTAACACCCGGTCCACCTCTCCCTCAATGTGACGAGGACCATGCACACTTGTGGTAACCATGCTGAGATTTTCCCCAGACACCTTAGTCAAACGCACACTGGTTGGGATTAAAACATAAGTTTATAAACTACAAGAGGATAGATTTTAAGGAATTATAAGTGTTAGCAAACAGATCAAAGCAGATTACCTAGTAAATAAACAAAACTGCAAACTGAGCTTAACACACTAGATAGGTAGGATATGAATTAGCAAATTCTCACCCTGAGTGATAAACAGGCTGGCAGATTCTTAAGGCACTGGCTGCCTTGGCTTTGCAGCTTGGGTTTCCCAAGTTTTCATACACAGTCTAGAAATCCCTTTAGCCTGGGACCATCACTTTCTTCCGTTCAGTCCTTGTTCCTCAGGTGTTTCCAGGTGTGTTGTTGTAGGGAGAATGAGGTGCCCACATGATGTCATTTCCCCCTTTTGTATCTTCTTCCCACTTGCTGGAAAGCTCTTTTGCTGTGACCTCTCTTTTGCTGTGACCTGGGTCCAACAGTTCCCAGGGTGTAGTGCTATCTCGGAGAGGTTTCTATTGTTCACAGTTCCTGGGGTAATCCTTGTGCTTGTGTGCACTTCCTCAGTGAGCCATTCACATTGTTTGGCCTTTTTACTGTTGTACCTGCAAGGCTGCTTGTGGGTGTTTTCACCCTCACAACAGGTTTCAGTTGCACATACGTAGCCAAACTTCATAACTTCACAGACGACGGTAGCACATACAATCCAATGAGATATGACTGTCTAGCAGATCAAGCCTTTTAGAATGATACCTCACAAGGCATCCTTTGTGCAAAACATATCCTAATTACATGCCAGTGGTGAAGATTGGGGTGTCAGGATGTCACACTCACCATCTTACAAATGCAGAGGCTGCATCAGCAGTTGGGATCGAGCTGAAGGATCAAAGCTTACAGTTAAGTCCAGGCATTACTTGAGTCCCAAACTATTATTTATGGGGTCTCACTGTTGCAACAAGGAAGGAGATCACAAGAAATCTCAGGTGTAAGGTAAAATTCCTCTCTTGTATGCACACTGCGGCTCTATTGCAAACCTATCCCCAATGTGAAAAACTATTTTTTCTCCCTTGAGTATGCCTCCCACTTAGTACTGAATGGGAAATGTTGAGGTCCCCCCCCCCCCAAAAAGTAGGCAAAAATGACATTTTTCTTAGAATTTTTTGGTTTTTCATAACCCCATCACCATCACCCCATCACCATCATTCCCAAAATCTGAAAAATTTCAGCCAAACCCCACATCTCTGGTTTGGGTTTTTTTTGGTTGTTTTATGAAAAAAAGTAATCAAACCCAGACGTTTCCCACAAAAAGGTGTGTTTTGACTAAAAAGCTATTTCCCATCTAAAAGAAAGTTTTGGATGGAAAATTTTCAACCAATTCAACTCTTGCTGTACCAATCTGTTTATAAGTGCACCACTGCCCTCTGCTGGATGGAGTTAGAACTGCTCAACTGTGTATCAGAGGCCCTATCCTGCTAATAGAGATTCTCCTTCAGCTCAAGTGGTAGGGGCCTGTGCTTTTTGGAGCAGGAGAGCCGGTACTGTACTCCAGGAGGCTCATAGCTAAAGGGTCCTTTCACTCACTCCCACAGCTGTGCAGCATTCTCTTAAAACTGACATACACCCAGGGACATTTTTGTTGGGGACCTCTTATAAATTAATGCAGATATATTGACTTGGCTGCAGGAAGTTCATCCCTCGGTTTGGACACCAGATGAGGAAACTTGTGGTTTATGATTCTGAACCAAGGCTGAGGGGAACTGTGCATCTGATTCTGATCTGACTCCCAGTGGCGTTAATCAGGAGTCATTTGATGGAAGTCAGTGGAGCTATACAGCTGCTAAGACAGAGAATCAGACCCCTGAGTTTTACACTGATCACTAAAGAGGGTGTGCCAGTTCCTTATTTTGTTCAGCGTAACCATCGACTGTGTCAAGGAATGCTCATGTTAATAATAAACTCCCTGTTATATAGTGCATGGAACCACAAGCACGTTCCCTCTCCTACTGTGGGTTTTCAGGAGTAGTGACACCAGCCATTATTCCCTTTGGTTAATTCTAGCACAGAAAATGAGATGCAAAATGTGGCTCCAGACCTGAGCTGTCCCAAAGTGCAGGGAGTATTTGGAGAGCCAGAGTTTCACATGGGCCAGTTCCTGAGACTGGAGTCAGCTGCAAAGCTTGGCTCTAGATCCAGGCTTCATGGGTCAGGGATATTCAGAACAGAGGTGGGCCCATCTGTAGTTAAAATGGAATTTTAACGCCAGAAGGGGCTCTCTGGCAAAGGTCTCTGCATTACTGGGGCTTCTGCCCCTGGCATTTTTTATTGAAGGGAAAGGATGTGCAGAAGGGAGTCTGAAACATTTCTCCCCCACGGTGCAGCCAATTGACTTGAATATTTTAAACAATGAGGCTTCTCTGTGGGTAAATCAAAAAGCAGCCTTTAATCTGCAAGGATTTAAAAAATGCACAACTTCCTGTCACTTGAGCGGAGCTCAGAGAATCTTCAAAACCTTCCCACCACAGTCACTCTCCACTGAATCAGGGCTGCCCCCACCGAGACATCCATCTGGGCATGAATAATGTTCCACACTTAAAAATGTAAATTTGGGTTACATGCATCTCCCAGCTGGGCTCCCTGAGCCAGGAAGTGAGGTGCACTGCCTGCCAGGAGATCAGCAGGTCAGCAAGATATGTTTCTTCATCTGCTTAAATTATGTAAACGTATTAGAAAGAGCTGATGGGTAAAAACCTCACCAAAGCAAAGGGCGTTGGATGTCTCTCAGCTGAATTTGGAAGCAGATCCTTTGCAAATTCAGTGTGCGCAGCTCCAGCTGTTGATTTCACAGCTGGGCAACACCCCTTTGCTTACCCAGAATATTTCCCATGGCTGGAATCCACCTTCAGAATTTTAAAGATACATTTATCATCTTGATGGGTCAGCCCCACAGTCTCGCCTACCTTCCTCCACACTATCAGTTTCAGGTGGAAACTTTAAAACTCAGTGGTTTCCTGTGCTTTGGACCTAAATCTTGGCAAAACTTGGCACTGTTGGCTGGCTTTTGGTTTGGGTATTTTGTTCACCAAACTGGAGCAAAAGTCTAAAGGGCAATTCAGCTTTTGGCGTGATACCAAAAGGAGGTGTCCACAAAACCCTGCAAACCTCTTTGTCTCACACAGAACTAGGCTTTATCTAGAATTAGAATTATTAGCATTGTTGTTATAACACTAACCTGAGCCTGGATTCCCATTGTGCCAGGTGCTGTACACTCGGGCTGGCCAGAAACCAAGAATTCTGTTGTGTGACAAATTTTGAGACCTTGACATTTGTTTTCATTCCGATGTGGAACAAAAATGAGAGAAAGTGAGAGAGAGAGAGACACACACACACAGAGCCACCCCTGAATAGTCAACGGTCCAGTGCGGGGGGGCACTTACCTGGAATTATTCTGCCTGATTCAGACCAGAAATTTCAACCTGCTCCTGAGAAACCTTCCTGATGAAATTTCTATTTAAAAAGACGTGTTTCCATGAAAAGTTTGTTTCAATGAATTGGCATTTTCCAATGACCAAAAAAAAAAAAAGTGTTTTGAAGAATTCCTAACCACCGCTACTCTCCATCCATATAATCAGAAACAGTCTCTACCCCAAAGGTCTCACCGTCTAAGTAGACAAGTCAGACAGAAAGGGAGAGGGGAAGTGACTTGCCCAAGGTCATCCAGCAGGATGGTAGCAGAGGTGGGAAGGGAAACCAGGTGCCCTGATTCCCAGTCCAGCTTCCATAGCTGAGCAAACAGTTCACAGTGAATATTTTAGTCAATGACTTTTGCTTTTTTCTTTATTTTGAGATTTGTCTGTGTACAGAATACAACAGTCTCCAGCTTATTTATTATTCAGTAACAAACGGCGCAGTGAGTAGTTCTTGGCCTGCAGATCGTTTGGCCTGTGCATTGTGAGTAGTACAATGAAAGACGGGTGGTAACTAGCTCATGTAACACATCCACCTGACGTAACAAATCAACGCCACTTGAACTGCAAATGGCCCAGGCCACTCTAATCTTCACAATCTGCTGCATGTGCATTAGTTACATAAGCCGTCCAGAGCCTGATGCAAAGCTCACTGAAGCCAGGAATGGCCTGGCTACCCTGCAGCTGGGAGCGTGCTTCCCAGCCCTTGTAGACAGGCACACGCTAGCTCAAAATAGCAGTGTGGATGTTGTGGCACGGGCTAGCCACCTGAGTATGGACCTAGGGGGTCGGCCTGGCTTGTACTTGGAGGGCCAGTCCACATTGCTACTTTTACTGTGCTAACGGGAGCAGAGCTAGCGTATCTCTGTCTCCCTGCGCTGGGAGCCACGCTCCCAGCTTCCGTGCAGACACACCCTGAGAGCCTTGCACTGACAGCAATGGGCTGTAGATCAGGCTTCCCTTGAGGGAAGAGAATCCATGGCACTTTTGCGGCATATCTGAGCTCAACCCTCGCTTTTCATGAGTCCCGGCACCAGTAAAGCTCAGACGTTCCTGGAAAGTGAACACACAAGGGTCTCAAACGTGGGCACCTTAAAATTTGCTTTTAGATTTAACCAGAAATGCACAGAAATGTTTTTTCCTCCTATTTACTAAGGTTAGAGCTGTAGGGAAAAGGAAATTTTACCTTCTCTTCTTTTCCACATTATGACATTCGACCTGAGAATGCGCACATCATTTCTGAACATGATGGACACAAAACCAAAAATTAAGGCCCTGATCCTGAAAACACTTATGCATGTGCTTAGCTTTAATCGCCTTCCATGGGTCTGCTCACACCCTTAACGTTAAGCATGTGCATAAGCGAATGCAGGGCTTAAGGTGTTGGGTGGGACTGACCTTAGTGAGTGATAAGTCTGAATAAAGCCCCAGCACATCTTAATTTTAAGCATGGGACTCGTTCCACTGAAGCAAAAAGTAATAATACTTAACAGTTACAAGGAGATTTTCATTGGTGGGTCTCAAAGCCCTTTGCAGCACGAGGCAAGTATCCTTAGCCCCATTTTAAAGATGAAGCTATTGAGAGACACCGAGAGGTGCACAGACTGGCTCAAAGTCATGCAGTGGACTGAGCGGGGATGAGAATCCAGGCTGTCTGACTTTAGTTGGAAAGCAAAGCTAGCTGCTCCCTAGCATGAGGGTAGCTCCCACACAGTCCTGCTCCTCAGTTTAAGGGAGAATGCAGAGGTGTCACTCAGTTTAAGCCTGTTTACACGTGCAATCTGCACAGCCAAGCTGCACCTCAGTCAGACTGTATGTATGGTTTTTATTTGGCTGACCTTTACGAGCCATTAACACTGTCCACATGATGACGTCTTCAACCCTTTACAAGATTCTTCAGTGGTGGCAGTGAATAGCTCCTTTTGACAAGGCTGGAAAGAGGCAAATTAGACCCTTTCAGAGTACACGGTTAGCATGCTGTAGACAGCCTTTTTAGCAGCCTTCAGGTTCAGCTGTTTTTTCACTTAATCTTTGTGCATGGGGAGGAGGGGGGGTGGAAATAAAACCGTAGTGTTTACAACTTAATGGTCCTCGCTACCAACTTCCTATGGCCTTGTTAACCTAAGGTACTGTACTCCAAAATTCTCACTGGTGCTAGCCCCAGGTCAATTACAGCCCTATGGTAGTAGACAAGGATCCTCTTGTCAGACCCATTTTTACTTTCGATAATATTTTAAGGGCTCTCATGAATTTTGCTATGCCCCAATCCACACACATTTCTATTCTATGCTCTATGCTTATCAGAGGCGAATTGGGATAAAATCCTTGGAGCCACTGATAGCTGATACATACAGTTCACAAATAAATAATTGCTTCTGTCTACAAGTTATGCATGTTTCCTTGTAATGTGTCATTCAGCCTCTAGGGGTCTCTGTGTACTGCACAACATTCCAGAGCGGGTGTGGAACCTGGTAGACAAGGAAGACAAAACTGGGAATAAAGCTGTGTGGAAGCCTGTTTCTTTGTGTCTATAGTTGTAGCTGTTTCTTTACTAAACACTCTGTTTAAGGCAGACTGTGATTCCATATGTCATGACAAGTAACATATCTGATCCTCAAAGCATTCTTGGTGTAATTCCTAATAATCCATTCTATGATACCACCACCTAGGTAGAGGTGACCGAAAATCCCTGGAACCCCCTTTGCTTTTCTAATCACCATGTGAAGAAAATATTATTCATCTACAATTACTCTTTCCACAGGCTATTACCTCTGTGCTATTTCAGATCATGTTACAGCACAAGCTGCAGCGTTTGGAGCCAGGACTAATCTTCCTAAATCATGAATGGATATTAAACAGGTAGGGTTAAAGTTAGGGCACTACAATCTATACCACATGAAATTCCTCTAGATGTATAAGAGCCTTGGAAGAACAAGACCTAATGTCTGCTGGTCACCATACATGATCACTCCTCTGGACAATTAAGCCCTTGTATGAGGTTTGCCATACAAAGATTTATTGGCAGAGCCAAGACTAAGACTTGGGCTTCTTAATTGCTGGTCTGGTACCCAATCCACTAAATCACACTGACTCCTAGAGCATTTCCCCCTGGCACTTCACAGCTACCCTAGTGCTGGTAACTTTGCTTCCTCTCCTAGCTCCTTCTTCCTTCCATAGGATCCCCCTGTTCGAGCTATGGTTTTGAAATGCCTATATTATAATCCCAGTAATGCACATATGGGCAGTACTGATACATTTCACAGGCAGCTGATCACATTGGGCCTGAGTTTTGCATTGGTAACAGACATTCTTCCGTGCCTCAGTCCTGAATCACATTCATATTTGACCCAATTAAAGTTTGCATGCTCCTTTAGACAGAGATCATGGAATTCCTGTAATTAATTTATTTCTGTATCCCATGGCATGTCTTATTGACTAGTTAAGACTTAAAGCCCATGGACTGGAACATTTTTCTGCTGTAGTCTTTAAGTTTCTTTCTTACCCTGTAACTTCAGCTGGCCTGGAACTGAGCCTAGACATGAAATAGTGAACTTAAATCCTTAGACACATTGACCAAAGAAAACAGGCTGTCAGATATAAATATTACCCCTTCTTTTCGAAGCGCACCAAATCTCGCTCCCATCTGCAGATATCGTTACATAGGGAAGGCGGTGTAAGGAACACAGCATGAAATTGTAAGTGACAGCGTGCAGTATTGTTTGTAGAGCATAAATCAATATGGGAAATGAAAAGCTTCATCATTTTTTCAGGGTCTCTTGGCATTTTATACTTCTAAAGGGACACTGTCAAGATGATGCATTAAAACCCCCAGCCCTAATATGTGCTACTAACTCCATCATTTATTAGAGATGAAAGAGATTTGAAACTCCGATTTGCATCTCACCATTTGCACTGGGCCAGATTCACACACATTCATTCCTACCCTGCTCCAAGATCAGTTCCGATGAAGTCAATGGCACTACACATTCAGTAAGGAAGATCAAAACCTGGCTCACTGGCTGGTTTTTAGCTCAGCCTGGACAATGATACTAGACAGGTCAGTTTCACTTCCTGCTTTTCGCATGCTTACACAACACCGTTGTGTTTGGGTTTCCAGTACTGCAAGGGAGGACAATAATAGCAATAACAAGTCCACCCGACGGTTAAACACCACTAGGAACAAACGTTTGTCCCTTGTCTACATTATGATTTACCGTCATGCTCGTTAACACATGTTAAAAGTGAATAGCAGTTATGGGCTAGCCATATCCAAAGTGTGTCCAGTTGGGCATCCAAAATTAGAGTCTTCAGATTTAAGGGCTATTTTAGAAAACTGGGACTTGCCCAGTGTCACCCAGCAGAAACCGGAAGGACCGGGATTAGAATCCAGGTCTCCTGACTTCCAATTTGGTACTTTTAAGAATAGGGAGAGCTCAATAGCTTTAGTTCTTCACGTCTCACAATGGCTCTTTATCAGATGTACCAAATCTTCTCTTTGGAACCATTTAAAGAGGAGCCTGGGCAGCAAAGCTTAGCTCTGCTTCCGACTGAAGGCTGCCAAGTGTTTGGTCAGCATCCCCATGAATTAAGTAAGAACAGACTATCCCCATTTTACAGATGGGACAACAAAAGTGCAGAGAAGTGAACGACTTGCCCAACATCCCTCAGCAGGTCTGTGGGTCTCTTGACTCCCATACCCAAATTCTGCCACCGTTGGGTGGCATTCAGTGAGGAGAGAAGCACACAGAGAAATGCACATCTTCTTCTCCCAGTAACCTCGAAGAGAATTGCCCGCATGGCAAAATCTGGCTCGTTGTGTTTTGGCATCACCCACTGGAGGGTATGTCTACACTGCAGATGGGAGATGCAGGCGCAGCACACGCAGGCATTCCTGAGCGGGCTTTGGTCTAACCCGATCAAACAGAGCTGGGATAACAATAGCCGTGTAGTCACAGCAGCACGGCTGACTGCATGGGCCAACTGCTCAAGTCTGAGAACTAGCTTATGTAGCAGGAATGCAAGAAACCCACAGGCCTACATCCTGAAAACCACTCACTTGAGCAGTGAGCATAAGGGTAACTGCTGGGCAGCTCACTCATGCTAAGGCTCATAGGCCCCAAGCTTTGTGCTCACTGCTCAAGTGAATGTTTTATAGGATGCAGAGGCCTGTAGGTTTCTTGCGTTCCTGCTACAGTACACAGGGTCTGCTCATCTGCTGCACGCCTGCTGCAGTGGGGGTTTTTATTTTTTTCATACAACTGATGACAGTGTCTATAATGGCTTGCACAGGGAAGGCCCTTCTTTAGTAGTTATTCAAATGGCATGGAGGCTGTGAATTCTCAAACAAAACAGCAATTAGTGCAGATTTTCCTAGACAGCTGCCGGCATCTGCTCTGCGGGTTGTTTGTTTTGGTTCGGTGCAGATAGCAGTGTTTTTGCTGGGCTCAGATGGTTTATTACAATTGAGTTAGGCGGGGTGGGACATGCCGCAATTTAAGACAGATACTTCCTTTACGGTGGAGAGGCAAGCCTAGTGTTCAGGTTACGCTAAAATTGCACAATGAAGCGGTAGAGAATGAAACCTCTCAAGTGATGTGACTGTAAACATCTCCCAAAGAATCAGTCACATTTGTATGGCAAATTAGCCAATTATTCATCCACCGTGGGGAGATTTCATGCAACATAATAGCTGTATTTTAATATATTTAGGGCTAGATTGTGACAACCTATATGTGCACATCCTCACCCCTAGGGTGCTTCTTCATGCGGGGAAACAACATTACAAGAGACTTCACCTCTCCAGCCCAATCCCTGGTGGCCACTTCCTTGGCTATAATGGCCAGTCCCAACCAGTAGCTTCTTCCAACTCCCACTCAGGGTTGTCTATGGCTTGGGCCTTCGGCCAAGTCGTATAACAGTTCACTCCCCTTCCAGGGTAACAAAAGGTGCAACTTGGAAGTCCAAATCAAATGCCCAAACTCATAGTTCTTCTGCCCCTCTCTGGTTCCAACGAAGTCCTCTGCTGCTTGGCTTATGCAGCGGTTCTCTTATCTCACTTCTTCCCCAGAAGGATTCCCCTACTGCTTCCCTTTCGTGGATCGCCCTGCTCTTTTTGGGCCCTAACTCAGGGCTTCTCCCCCCCCAAGCCTATCCTGCTCCCAGTGGGAGACAGCCTGACTTCCGGAGGCTCTTCCTAGAGGGAAACTCCCCTTATTCCTCCCCCCACAGTCTCCCTCTCTCTCCCGAGCTCCCAGCTTGATTGAAGTCATGCTCTGCCAGCTCCACCGCCACACCTGGGGTCACTTTTTCTAATGAAGCCCCATTGCACCCAGTTGGGGTCACCGATTAACCCTTTATGGTGCTAGGTCCTCAGTGAGGCTGAGGGATAGGAGGTAAGTCATGGGCTGGGCTGAGCCCAACATACCTCGAAGGGCTCTCCTGGCTCTCCCACCTTGGGGGGCTATGGCAGCTGGCTGGGGGCTGGCTGGGCAATGAGCGGCTTCTTAAAAATGGGTGAAGGGACTGATTTACCCTGTCTCCACATGGGGGCGAGGGATTGTGACTCCAGCTGGTTAGAAAATATTTATTTCCCCTGCGAAAAAGTTTGACAGAAATAGTTTTTTAAACATTTTCTGCAGAAAAAATTGACTTTTTTTTTTTCAAAACACCTGCAACTCCTAAAACCATAATATTTTTGGCCATTGGGTTTTATTTATTTATTTATTTACTGAAAATGTTCAGCGTTCTCATGGGAAATGCAAGAAGTTCAAGGGCAAAGCAGACGCTGCTTGCAAGAAAGGTTTTGTCGAAAACCCGATTTTTCTGATGGAAAATTTTAGACCGGCTGGGACTGGGAATTACAACGGGGTCTGCTCTCTGCCCAGGGGCAGCGCAGCTATAGGGCAGATTGTAAGGTTACAGTGAGTGGCTGGGGCTAAATTCTGTCCATATGTTCCTGTGGAGAATCTCTGCTGACTTCACTGGCATCACCCTGGTGTGAGTGAGAGCTGTATTTGGCCCACGGGATGTATGGACAGTCAGCCACCTAGACGGAGAAGAGATGGGGGTTGTGCCATTCGCTTTCAGTAATAATTCTTTTGTTTTATGAGAACAGAGATGGGCCCTGGGCCGTCTGCCTTGGTGGATTAAATCCCAAAGTTGAAGATCCCTTTAGGAGAATGCCCTGCTGCTGGCAGCCCTGTCCCATTATAACCTATATTGCAATGGGAAGATCATTTCCTCCTAGCTTTCACAGTAAGGACTATTATTTATTATTATGTACCTAGTACAGTACTGCTGAAAGGATCCAATGGGGATCTGTGACCTGTTGTGTCAGGTGCTGTACAAACACACAGTGAGAGAGAGTTTCTGCTCTAAGGAGGTTACAAGTAAACAGACAAAACAGAATTATTAGCCTTGTTTTACAGATGGGGAGCTGGAGCACAGGCCCCATGTTACATAGGGAGTTTGTGGTAGACCCAGGATTAGAACCCAAATCTTCTGACTCCAAATCAGCGGCCTTAACAAGATAACGTGACCTCTCCAGAGACTGGAAGGTGCTGTGAGAGCCTTAATGAAAAGTGTTATCATCTTACTATTAACAAGATAAGGGGCTCGTTATGGGCTATGCTTCATTCTCTTGTGCTTTGGTGCAGTCCTACTTCTGCTGAAATAAATGACACTATCTCGCAGTCCATCAGGAGAAGCCATAAAAACATATTGTGGTAGGGTGAGAGGTAGATGACAGATGGTGTTTGGGGGATGAGTTATGGCTGACGCTGAGAGTAAATCTCACTGGGCTACAATATGGTGTGCTGCCATTAAAAAGTGAGGAGAAAGAAAGACTCTGACTTATTATTTTTATTAATAAGGAAAGTGATTATCTGGCCAGGGACTAGGCACTTTGCCTGTCTCCGTGACAAATCAGGGTTACTAGGCTGACTTTTATGTGACATTAACTTCAACATTCGCCGAGCGATTTCTTCATTTGTCGCCATTCCAAGAAGTTTGGCTCATTTATTGCTGAGGGTTTCACAGCCCTGGCTCAGCTCATTGAGGTCCCCTGGTGAAAGGAGCTCTGGGCACTCTGTCAGTGACAGCAAGGAGAGGCTGCCTGAGGCCTTTGCGCTAATTCCTCAGAGCTACAGGGTCACAGCCCTTAGCTGGACTGGAGATTGAGGGGGAGTGAGGCTTCCGTTCCCCGCTCCAGCTCAGATTGCAACACTAGCTGTAGGGAGAAGAGCACGACCTACTCCCCTGCTCCAGTCCAAGGCCAACCAGCAGTGCTGGTGTTAGCCCATTGGAGGCCTAAGCAAGTATATTTTTGCCCCTCCTCCCCACAACACATACTAAAAAAGCGACTTGGAGGCCCCGTTGAGCTGCTCGGGGCCCTAGGCAATTGTTTAGTCTGCTGATGCCTAGTGCCGGCTCTGCCAACCAATGTGGAGGAGATGGAGAAGTAGGAGCCCTGCTTTCTACTTGCTGGCCAGAGTAGCTCAGCAGATAAGCTGCTCCACGAAAGGGGATGAAGTAATTTCCCACTCTTCAGACAGTCCCTGGCTAAGGGGGTGGTGACAGAACGCAAAGTCGCAATCTAGCCCTTAGGGAACGATCAAGACAAAGCAGTCTTTGGGGAATGAATCAGTGTTTTTTGGTTTTTGAGCTTTATAAAGACGTACCTGTAAATTAATTCAGATTAAGGAAGGGTGTGAATTTAAAGTGCAATAGCCACTCCTGAATAACTAGTCTGGAATGCATAGATGAGCCTTAGAGGAGGAATTTAAAGGAAAAACTTGGCCCGAGGGGTGTGTGATGTTCTGCCTCTTTTAAATTGTTGGGCACTTTGTCCTCAGTGCAGAGCCTTATTTCCGTTTGTTGTCAGAACAAGAAAGTCACCACAGCAAAGAATTGTGTTTAAATCATCTCCCCCTGTGTCTAGCTCCATCACTTCTGGGTCCAAATCTAACAGTGTGGGAGGCTGGGTTTTTGTGTGTCCTCCAGACTGAATTAATTTGGCTCTGCAGCTATTTCAGCTGATTTTGTCAAGCCAAAAAATTGTGCTTAGTTTGATGGTTGATCCTGGCTTGCCCTCAGCCGTGAGTTCATTTCCACAGGTTAGCAGGTGTGAGAAGTGGGGTCTGCTTTATCATTCTGGGCTGGAGCAGTGTCAAAAGTCAAAGACTGGAAGCTCCCTGGGGCGGAGACTGGCATTTTTGTTATTTGTCTGCTAAGCACCTACCACAGTGGTACCCTGAGCCTCAGTTGAGCTTCCTATGCACCACTGTAATCTAAATAATAAAATCATTAACATATATCATTTTGACAATGCGTTACTGGATAGAGCACTGGGCTGGGACTCTGCCTGCCATCAGCTTGCTGGGTGACTTGGGCAAGTCACTTTGCTTCTTTGTGTCTCAGTTTCCCCATCTGTAAAAAGGGGATGGAGATACCGCTTTTGTAAAGCACTTTGAGATCTGTGGAAGAAAAGAGATCACTATTATTATAACTAAGGAGTGCATTGTCCCTTTGGATTTGCTTAGTGACCAGAGCTATCACCAGGTGGTCCCATAAACACAAGGCTTATAGCTCTAAATTATAAGCCTGTTGCTCAGGGTCATGGGTGGTCTGTTTTCTCTTGATTACATTGCTCAGCGGTTCTCGGGAGGTAAATCCTATAATGGGATCTATTCTCTAAGAGCAGAGCCCATGGTGCGGAGTCTTACCCCACTGCCAAAGTATTTCAACTTTGCCCTTTCCTCTTTGTGGAATGAGTAATGCTTTTGTGCTAGGCGGATAGTGCTGACGTGACACCGTGAAAACAGGCTTGCTGCAAACGAGCTGGCGGGGCTTATGTATGGATTTCATTTCTTATAGAAAAAAGGGGGGGTGTTATTATGGAAGCTGTTTCTATGGTGACCTTAGAAAGCTGGATTCTGCTCCATAAAACTTCCCAGTCATATGGAACATGCTTAGGACAATGCATGTATGGACCCTGTATCTAAAGCCAGCAAGACTGTTAATTAATTGCCCAGAGAGGCTGGGCCACATTCTTATATTGTAGGATTTTTGGAGCTTCAGCTTTATTTATTAATTCATTTGCTAGGGGACATCCAGGAAGGACAGGGCAGGAGCAGTCATGCTATGTATTACAGAAAACCTGCTGACCCTATGGAAAAGTCCTACAGGGATTAAATCACTAGGGGGGGTGCTGTTAGTAGCTATAAACTGTGCCTTTTGGAAGCCAGCAGCTTGGTCATGAAGAACACTAAGGGCACCGGTGAGTTAGAGCAGGAGGGACTGAGGTAGTTTGGGCGTGGAGAGGGAGAAGGATCACTTGCACCTGTAGGGAGCCTGAGGCACTAATGAGGTAATTAGCTGACCAGCTGGATAGCACTGAGGAGGAAAGCAAGCAGTATAAAAGGCTGAACCAGGGAGCAGGTAGGGGACTGTATATAACTGCTGTGTTGTACCCGAAGCCGAAACAGCAATGAAAACACTGGGTGGAGGCATATGCTGGACTGTGTGTGCTGCTTAATTCAGAAAAAGGGCTTCCCTTGTGGGAGGGGGAGCCATTCACAGGTCCTCTAGAAATGTAATAGGGTTCTGGGGCATGACTCCAAACCCCCATAAATAATTATTCCCTTTCTTGTGGTTGTTTGTATCATGGGAGTGTCTGACAGCCACAGCTGAGATCAGGCCCCATTATGCTAGGCACTGAATATACACATAGTAAGATCAAGCCCCAAAAGAGCTTACAATCTAAATAGATAAGATAGAAAAAGGGAGTGTTTCAGATGGGGAAACTGAGGCACGGACCTGTTACATGGCCTGCCCAAGGTCACAGAAGAAGTCTGTTGTGGAGCCAGGAAATGAACTGTGCTTTCCTGAATCCTACTCCAGTGTTTTAACCACAAGTGCCTCCTTCCTTTCTGTAGCTTATTTATCCATCCCAAAGAATTCTATAGTGGGGTAGCATTTTCTATTAGTGTTCATAGGATGTTTCAACAGCAATCGACAGGAATCAGTCCCTATTTGTATTTTCATATTCCCGTATTTCATAAGGGAATGTCTCCTGGGGGCAGGCGTTTGGTTTGGTTTTGATTTTGTATCTCCTGCAAAATTGATACTCCTACTTTGCAACCCAACATCTGTCCTGGGAAAGGGAGTTTTGTGTAGCCACCTTATTTCTCACGGTAGAGAGCAGTGCTAGTTGTAATAAATGCCTTTAAAACCATTAGAAACCAAATAACACAGAGCACGCCTGATGCACTTATCAACCACCAAACTACCCCATTACCCCAAAAGTTGTGGAACTAACATGACTTTTGCTTTTGTCATGTTGTTCGCTTGGCTGGTGTGTTCTACCCCTCCCCCACCCAGAGTCTGTCTTGTCTAGACTGTAAATTCTTCAGGGCTGGAACCGTCTTCTACTCCAGGTTTCTACAACACCTAGTATAATGGGGCCCTAGTCTTGGTTGGTCCTTAGGCACTGCCATAATAAATATGGTTAATAATAAAAGGCTCAAGGTAACCGGTCAGCATTTGACACTAAAAATGCCTCTCTCTTCCTTTTGCATTTCCTTTCCTGCATCATCATCATTGTGTACTAGTCAGGAGGGGACAAATTCGTTCAGCTTCGTCGTTGGGAATCTAGATTCAACTGAAATGCTTATGGGCAAAAGTTTACCCACTACGGGGGAATCCAGTTGTTACAGCTCTTTGAGGTGATGGAGCAAAAGAATCTATTGACGTCAGGGGAGTTGCACTGATTTCCACCAGCTCAGGGTCTGGCCGCCCAGGGCCCCGATCTCAGTATGATAGTGTTTGATAAGAGAAGGCAAGCATACCCTGCACCTGCTGCCCGGGCCATTGCACGAGTTGCTAGAGGCCAATTAGTGCTCTGGGAATTTGCATTGCAGAGCCATGTGAGGGGGTTCAGGTGGGTTTCTGTAACCCGACTGAACTGGCTGGTCAGGGGATGAATAGCACTTCTGTTTGGTCCTAACAGCTTGGGTTTCAGCTTGGAGAGAGACCTTGTGTTTGAGCAGCAGGCAAGGCAGTGGTTTACAAAACAAATAAACCACCGTGGCCTATAAGCACGAGTAATCTGTTATTCTAAAGGGTCTGGGGATAATTTACCATCTGATGGCAAATGCCCATATGCTTACAAAGGCAAGTTACATAGGGGAGCTGAGACACAAAGGGAAAAGAGTCTCCATCAGGCTTTCTTTCCCAAATTGCTTTTCTCTCTCTCATACACAAATGGTTTCCCCGCTACTGTTTCCCTTACATGGGACACTCACCAAGCTTGTACATTGTTTGTGCCTACAAGTGCTGTTTGGAAGAGCATCCCAGTGTGCTGATCAAAACACAAACTTTACTCTCCTGCTAAGCAAAATGTGCTGATAATTACTGTCTCCTGGTTATCTTGAGTATCGGCCAGGAACAGAACCTGCCAATTCTACTCCCCAGAGGTGGGAAAGAATACCTTTTAATAGACAGCCACAGCTGAGATCAGGCCCCATTATGCTAGGCACTGAATATACACATAGTAAGATCAAGCCCCAAAAGAGCTTACAATCTAAATAGATAAGATAGAAAAAGGGAGTGTTTCAGATGGGGAAACTGAGGCACGGACCTGTTACATGGCCTGCCCAAGGTCACAGAAGAAGTCTGTTGTGGAGCCAGGAAATGAACTGTGCTTTCCTGAATCCTACTCTAGTGTTTTAACCACAAGTGCCTCCTTCCTTTCTGTAGCTTATTTATCCATCCCAAAGAATTCTATAGTGGGGTAGCATTTTCTATAGTGGGGTAGCATTTTCGGAGGGGGGAATGTCACCCAGCTCAGAAATGTAAGGCAGCAGCTACAGAATATACAACTACGTGTTGTTGGGCCTACCAGAGTAGAACTTGGGTAGGAACCTTGGATTTGGTGTCTAGTAAATTCTCACCCAGAGCTTTGAAGCTTCATTGACGACTGTTGATAAATGGATCTATTGCAAATCTAACCCTGGGTGACCCATTCGATCATTCAATCCCACTCCAGGCAATGCAGGGTTGTTCCCTACATTTCAGCACAGGTGTAAATATGGTTCTCTGTGTGAAGAAGATCTCAGAGAGATTCTGTAACTACTATCTGGTAGTAGTACTTTGTCCAGGAACGTCAAAGTGCTTTAAACACAAAAGCACTAAGGGTGGGATTTGCAAAAGCCCGGTAAGTGACTTAAGAGTGCAAGTCCTGGCTCCTAAATCATGTAGGAGCTTTTGAAAATGTTACCCTGAGCCTTTAATTAACTCAAGTGAGTAAAATTAATTACAGATGCGGAAACTGAGGGACAGAGAAGTTAAGTGAGTAACTCAGAGATGCAGTGGCAGAGTCACAAATAGAACCCAGGAGTCCTGACTTCCAGTAGACTGGCCTGGCCCAAGCCCGAGCCCTCTCTCACGCACATGGGGCTGGTGTCCCCCCCCCGGTATGTTCCTCTGCACCCCATTAGTGGCCGCACCCCACTTTTTTGGGCAAAACCGGGCATTTGTCCCGTTGGGCAAGCGCAAACAGGACAAATGCCCAGTTTTGCTGAAAAAGTTGGGACAGGCTTAAAGAAGGGACTGTCCCAGCCAAAATGGGATGTATGGTCACCCTAGTCATGGACCAGGATCCCATTGTGTCAGGAGCTGTACAAACACAGAACAAAATGACTGCCCCTGCCCCAAAGAGCTTCTAATCGAAGTACAAGGCAAGAGACAATAGATGGAGACAGACAGACAGGAGAGCACAAGGAAAGAATGAGTCGCTGTGGGTCAGCGGGACAGTCTGTGGTCTCTGCACAGCAGTAGCATAACTGTTGTCGGGTTGTTTGGAGGCACTGAGGCAAAGAAGTGTTTTAAAGTAGCTCATGAGGAAGCTGTTCATGGGGTGTCTCCCCAGTGTGAGGCGCAGCATGGGAATGAACCCCAGGGGGCTTGTTTGAAAATTTAACAAGTGGGCTATGTAGGTGGTCATCATGGGCCAACCAGAGGCAGAAGTTAACATCTCATTAGTGAATGAGAGCTGATCGGGAGGGTGTGTGATGTTATGAGTGGCCGTGAAAGTGAAGACAATCAGCTTACGGTTGACACGGAGGAATGCTAAGAGAGGAATGACATGGTCAAAGTGATGGGCTAGCACAGCAGACCCTGATCTGGCTTAGAGTCCCCGAGCACTGCTTAAATATAAATAATAATAATTATATGAACATGCGTGTCTGCACTATTCCAAGCACAGCCAATAGCAACGGCATGGCATGAAGGTGCTCTGAACAGAACCACAAATCCCGTGTCCCTTGGCCCTAAGCCAGCTCCAAGTCACCAGGAGTCTTTCCACTCACTTTACGGGAACCTGGAGGGAGGAGGGATTCTTGTGGTTCTCTCTTTTCACACCAGGTAGCTTTGTGGCCTTCTTGCTGAAGTTGCAGCGCTGGCGGGAGGGGGCTGTGTTTTGTCTCTGCTAGGACTTGCCTGAGCTCTTTCTTATTCTCTGCATATTCCTTCTGGTCTGTTTTTTCTCCGAGTGCAGCGATCCGGCTTGGGCAGTGTCCCAGGACAGTCTATCCTTGCAGTGTTATCTCAGAGAATTTAAAAAATGCACATTGCCTGCCATTGGCCATGTTTTCCAAAACCATGGGCCAGATTCTCAGCTGGTGTAAACTGATGTAGTTCCATTGAGCTCGCTGATTTGCAGCAGCTGAGGATCTGGCCCCATGCATTTGTGAAAAGCTGTGTCTGTTGTCAAAAGATGGCAGTTATATGTGTAAAAAGAACAGGAGGACTTGTGGCACCTTAGAGACTAACAAATGTATTAGAGCATAAGCTTTCATGGGCTACAGCCCACTTCATTGGATGCATAGAATGGAACATATAGTAAGAAGATATATATATATAAATATATATATATATATATATAGATATAGATATTATATATACAAACAGAGAAAGTGGAAGTTGCCATACAAACTGTAAGAGGCTAATTAATTAAGATGAGCTATTATCAGCAGGAGAAAAAAACTTTTGTAGTGGTAATCAGATGGCCCATTTAGACAGTTGACAAGAAGGTGTGAGGATACTTAACATGGGGAAATAAATTCAATATGTGTAATGACCCAGCCACTCCCAGTCTCTATTCAAACCCAAGTTAATGGTATCTAGTTTGCCTCTTACTATAATATTCTTCCATGTCTACTTCTTCCCCCAGCAGAGTGAGCCAGATTGGGCCATATCCCAGGCCTATCGCTCCTTGACAAGTGGCTGAAACAAGACATCTGCTAACTGTTGCCTGGGATAAACTCTTCCACGAGCCCTAACTGGATTACTGGGATTGTTTGAAGGCTAAACTGTTTCATCACAGCACCAGAGCATACGTGTTAGAGAGGGGAAAGGCCTATTAAATCCTCTAGTCCAAGTCTCTGCCAGGGCAGGATTGTTCCCCACAGGACACTTGCTGAAGTTCCTTCCAATCTCGTTTGGGGCTGGGATTTCCAGAGCAGCCAGAAGGAGTCGGGGTCCCAGCTCCCACTGAATTTCCACAGGAACTGCGAGCCCAAGAGATGGAGCGTCCACCAATCCCTCTGGGAGACTCTTCTGTCATCTACCATAGCTCCCTGGCTGGAAGATTTCCCTGGTATTCAGCCTAAATTTCCCCCTCTCTTATTTGACATTGCAGAGAGTGTTATGCTTGGTAGAGGATTTTGGCCTCTGAAGAAGTCAGTCCAGACTCTTCCACCAGCCCCAAACTTGCACAAAGAAAGGAAATCTACACTGCAGGTGAACTGAGGGGCTGGGATCCTTTCGGAGACCTTTTACAACAGGTCTTTCATTTGCCTGGGTAGCCTTTTCATTGCATTTAGGGAAACAGGTCCATACTCAGATGCAGATTTTAGCAATTTAGGAAGCGCCAACCTGGATCAGACTTGGTGTCCATCTAGCCAATAGCCTGTCTCCAGCACTGGCCGGCCCCCACCAAATCAGAGGAAGGTGTAAGGTTCAAATTGTTGTGCCACAGACTTCCTGCATGACTATGGTCTACTCCCTTGGCCTCTCTGTGGCCCTGCCTCCCAGGGGTGTTCTGGGAATAAATGCATTAAAGACTGTGAAGTGCCCAGATTCTATGGGGACGTAAGGTCTTGAAATATGATAGATGATGGGGATCCCCCTAGTGGGATGTTATGGAATAAGTTTCCCACCTCCTATTGTTAGAGGCTGGCTTATGCCCTGAACCAAACTTGCATTTTAAATTCATCTTTAGTGTTATAACGCTGAATATTCTTGTTGCCGTGGAAATGTCCCTCTTTGAATCCTGCTAAACTCTTGGCCTCAGTGATTTCCTGTGACAGTGAGTTCCACCGGCTAATTGTGCATCATCAGGGGGAAAAAAGTATTTCCTTTGATCACTTTAAAATGTGCCGCTGTTCACAGAGTGTCCCCTCATTCTTGCATTATAAGGCAGATTGAAAAGAAGTGCCCGATTGATTGCCCATGCCAAGGATTTGGCTGGTATATAGGTACAGGGATGGAATGCAGTGAGGGCCCGATTCCGCTCTCATTTAAGTCAATAGCAACACTTCTATTGACTTACGTGGGAGAAGGCACATGCTGTGGGTCTTTAAGCTTTGTCTGTGTGTGCATGTGAGGGGTCATCCTGCCCAAAACAGTCACATCTTTACCCAGCAGCTCAAAAAACAAAGAAGCCCATAGTTCATCTGGGCCCGGCTCCTTGTGTTAGTGTGAAGTCACAAGACATGCTTCCTGGAGCGCGATATCAGACGTGCTGTTACAATACTCCGTTGACACTGGACTTTCTTGGGGAGAGCCCAGACACAGGGGTGTTTGCCATAGGGAACAACTCAAGCAACTGTGGCATGGATGCAGACGACAGATGAGGGTACCTTCTGCTCTTAGGTGCACCAGTGCAGCCCTTTGATGCTGTACGCCTGGGAAGGGAAAAGGACAAAAAATCGTAGTGGTAGAGACAATTTAATATAACAAATGTTCTGGCCCTGGAATCAATCGGTGGCAGGATTTCACCCCAGTGTTTTATCTGTTGCTGCTTGAAGACTGTTGGGGTACTATGAGATGACATTGGGGTGTTCTAGCTTTCCGCAAGGCGGGGCTGGGGCGAGCCAGGCCCACCCGCAGGTGGTGGTTTGATTTAGCGTGGACTGTAATTGGTACCTGGGATGGGACGCCCCCCCCATCCCACTGACAGGAAGGCTAACGAGCATTCCTGCGCACAGGCCGTGCCAATTAGGCGCACCTGCAGAACGTGCTGCCTCTGGAGAAGGGGAGCTGACAAAGGCGAAACTTACCACGGGGGGAGACGCTTTTCCCAGGAGAAAAGGCTGCTAGGGACTGTTCGAGAGCTCCAGTAGCAAGGGGAGTTTGGCTGGAGGCAGTGGCTAGCCTTTCCTCCCCACTTCTCCATATTTGGGGATAGGCTGATTCTACAAGCCTGGGCCAGGCGAGGGGCTCTGAAGGGCTGCTCCCAGCCTGTGGCCAGACCTGGAGAGCCCTGACAGGGACTAGAAGTAAGGGGGCTCAGAAAGGACACTGGGAGGGAGCTGGGAACGGAAAGCTTGCTTGGGAGTGGGGGCTCCTGCAGGGACCCAGGGGCAAGAGCCTCAAAGAGACCATGGCTGAGCCCAGGCTGAGGGTTGGCCCAGTCCAAAATCTATGAAAAAGGCCTGGGTTGGTGGGACTGTGGCATCATATTGTTCTTCTCTCTTCCCCTCCCCCAATCAACCTTTTCCATTCTCCTTCCTCTGCTCTTTCTCCATTCCCTCTAGCTAGCACACATTCTGCATCACCAGCACCCACCCACCCACGCACCCAGGAGCATCCCACCTGGCAGGGAACTGTGTATCAGCCTGAGATAGCTATTTTGCACTTATATAGCTCCTTGCACCCAAGAGTCTTCAGCCGCTTTACAGAGCAGAATGTGATCCCTGTTTAGGGAGGGATGGAGGGGAGGAAACTAAAGCACGGTGTGACTTAGTCCTGCCATGAGTGCAGGGGACTGGACTAGACGACCTCTCGAGGGTCCTATGAGTCTATGATGCTCCAGGGCCAACTCAGTGAATCAATAACAGAGCTGAAAATAGGTCCTAAGTCTCCTGACTTCCCAAACCCTTGCTTTTACCACTAGGCAATTCTGCAACTAGCAGACTCTTAGAATGGGGTGAGAATGAGCTGCACCATGTGTATCACAGAATCACGGACATGTAGGGCTGGAACAGACCTGGAGACATTATCAAGCCCCATCCTCTACGCAAATCTAGACCATCCCTGACAGCGATTTGTCTAACCTGTTCCTAAAAACCTCCAATGACAGGGATTCCACAATCTCCCTGGGAGCGTGTTCCAGAGCTTAACTGCCCTTACGTTAGAAAGTTTTTCCTAACATTTAACTGAAATCTCCCTTGCTGAAGATTAAGCCCATTGCTTCTCATTCTCCCTTCAGCTGAGATGGAGAACAGTCAATCATCATCTTCTTTATAGCAGCCCTTAACATATTTGAAGACTGTTATTAGGTCCTCCCTCAGTTTTCTTTTCTCAGGACTAAAGATACACATTCCCTCATAGGTCACAGAGTAGCAGCCGTGTTAGTCTGTATCCGCAAAAAGAAAAGAAGGACTTGTGTCACTTTAGAGACTAACAAATTTATTTGATGCATCCGATGAAGTGAGCTTCTTTTTGCCTCATAGGTCAGGTTTTCTAAACCTTTTATCATTTTCGTTGCTCTCCTCTGGACTTTCTCCAATTTGTCCACATCTTTCCTAAAGTGTGGCACCCAGAATTGGACACAAGACTCCAGCTGGGACCTCACCAGTGCCGAATAGAGTGGGACAATGACCTCCCATGCCTTACAGACAACCCTCCTGTTATTACACCCCAGAATGATAACAGCCTTTTTCACAACTGCATCATACTGTTGACTCATATTCAATTTGGGATCCTCTATAACCCCCAGATCCTTTCCAGCCTTCCTACCACCTCGCCAGTTAGTCCCAGTTTCATAGTAGTGCATTTGCCTTTCCCTTCTGAAGTGTAGTACTTTGCACTTGTCTTTATTGAATTTCATCTTGTTGAATTCAGTCCAATTTGTCGAGGACGTTTTGACTTCTAATCTTGTGCTCCAAAATGCTTGCTGCCCCTCCCCGCTTGGTGTCATCTGCAAATTGTATAAGCAGAATCTCCACTCCATTATCCAAGTCACTCTGGAAAATATTGAATAGTACTGGACCCACGACTGACCCCTGTGGAATCCCACTAGCTACACCCTCCCACTTTGACAGTGAACCATTGATAACTACTCTTTGAGTACAGTCTTTCAACCAGTTGTGCACCCACCCGATAGTAAATTCATCTAGATTGCATTTCACTAGTTTGTTTATGAGAATGTCACGTGGACTGTGTCAAAAGCCTTCCTAAAATCAAGATAGATCACGTCTGCTGATTCCCCGCAGCTACTTGGCCAGTAAACCTGTCGAAGATCTAGACTTTGCCTCCCTCACAAATGTGGAGTTGCCTGGGCCCAATCCTTACTTCAATTTTGGGCCCATCATTCAGCAACTCACTATCATTCCCCCCTCATTCCCTTTCTGCCCTGCTCCTTTTGCATCCACGACGAGTAGTTTAAACTGGACTTCAGCCCCAAAAGAGGAGCCCAGACTTTATGTAAGTTACTCTCCATTATACAAACAGAATGCCTGCCAGGTTTATGGAGCACTAGGGACGGGGTGAGTGGGAGACTCTGAGCTGCGTGGGCACAGTGAGTGGCTGCAGTCCATCAGCAGCGCTTCCCCCGGACCTTTTTCCATGCCAGTCAAACCTGGAGAATATCACGGTGAGATGGGTGAGGAAGGGGAGGGACAGAGGATCTAGGGAAGGGGAACCTGTCTAGGAAAAGGCAAAAGCTGTTTGCCTTTTTGTCAATGGGAGCATGGGGGAGGGGAGATAGAAAGGCAATCATTTCTCTTTAAACTGGAATCTTCTTTATGGGGGGGGGGATTAGTTTTTTGATGAAAGCCCAAAGCATTTGAAAGACATTTTTCAACCAAACAAAAAATTTTTCATCAGCCTCAAAATGTGTCCTGGAAGGCCACTAGATGGTAGTATAACAGGCAGATAACACAGCACTGGTTAGAGACCACTAGTGCTGGGTGTCAGGGGTAGGAGCTTTGGGACTGTTCTGTCCCATGGTGGGAATCGTTAGCCGGGCCTCTGGGACAGATGTGCCACCCTACGGCCGTTCTGTCGCTGGAGGAGTGTGTGAACTCTGTCACCTGGTGGCAGTAAATCAGGGTTTGATTCTGGTGGTGTTTGTTCCAAAAGAGCTGACGCATTAGTGATTTCAGGGTAACTGGATTCTGGAGCAGCGGAAAGGAACTGTGAATGGGGGCTTTTCTCCTTCCAGAGTGGGTACATCTGTATGTCACCTCTGTCCCCAGTGAATACTGCTCTTCTCCTCTCAGATCTGTCACTTCCAAGATCCTGAATGACCTGCCTCTTTCTAAATCAACCTCTTGTCCCTGCCAAGAGATTTCTTCTGGCAAATACATTCCAGTCTCTAGTTCAGCCACAGAATGCATGGCCTTGAATTTACAACGGGCCGTTCGAATGTGCACTAGACAAACAAATAAAAGCAGCATTTGAAGAAAGGCGGGGGTGGAGGTGTTTAAAAAAAAAAAGCCCTGGCTTTTGAAAAACTTCACGCTGGCCTTAATCTCCGAGTTGCCTCTCAGGTTGGCTCGCTGCACTCGCTAATCAGCAAGAGAAAAGGCCTAGTGGAGGGGCGTTCCTGTGGAGCTCTCCGAGGCTGCTGGAGTGCAGTTGCTGCAATCGCAGCTCTGGGTTTGTTAAACAATTCCAGATGTTGCACGGATGAGGTCATCCTGGGACTCGGCGCTCGGCAGCCATTACGCCGGTTCCATTTTGCAGACTTGCCCGGAGGAGGGAAGTGTGTAACTTTGGGCCTGGTTTGCTAGGAGGAAAGATACTCCCTTGCTTGTGGTAGACACTGAGACACGAAGGGCCAGATTTCCAGAGCTGCTCAGCATGCAGACCCTGAGGCCCTTCCTTGGGGCTCTCGGGGTGTGCAGCTGTGTCACCTCGCAGCACATCTCAGCGGCTAAGCACAGTCAGGGCTGGTTGGTGCTCTGAGAGAGACATCCCCCAACAATGCTGCAGTCGGTGGTACTCTTCCTTGTGAGCAAGTTCTGAACCATGCCCTCGTGGAGGGTTGCCATTCCTCTAAGACACAGAACTCAAGCTCTAGCCGCCGGTAAGAATTAAAAGACCCCATGTTGCTTTTTTAATGAGTTAACACTGGAGCCCTGGCTGAACTATCTTTTAATGACATGAACTCCTCGTCCTCTCCCCAAGCGCCTGGAGGTTTAGCTGGACGCTGTATCGTTCCTCACTTCCTGCCCTGAACAGTTGCCGGGCAGTTGCTAGATTTCCGTGGCAGCTGAGCTCGTGGCTGGGGATCGTCTGTAACTCAGTTTGTAAAGCGTCTTAGGAGCTGTGGGTGAGACGTGCCCATCGAGTGGTACGGCAGTCCTGAGAGTGCTCACGCAGCAGGCAACGCACAGTCGCTTCTAGGCCAGAGCAACATTAGGCTTAAAACCCAAGGTCTTGCCTCCCCATGGACATGGGAGTTAGACTTTCCCAGGCTGACATTCATGGATGCCGGACCCATTTGAGTCGCTCAGCGAACACGCATCAACTTCCAACAGGAGGAAGACAACCCCAGTGTGAGAGAGCGGCAAATGACTGCGCCCCACACAGCCGCCGGAAAGACTGCCGGGGAGACCCCAGAGCTGCCCGGCCTCACGGGGGCGTGGGAACCAGCAGGGCAGGGAGAAAGGGACCTTGACACCAGGTTATGGGGCCCTCTGGGTGGCTTTGTCTTAAAGGCTACACAATAGGGAAAGGTTTCAGAGTAACAGCCTGTTAGCCTGTATTCGCAAAAAGAAAAGGAGTACTTGTGGCACCTTAGAGACTAACCAATTTATTTGAGCATAAGGTTTTGTGAGCTACAGCTCACGTCATCGGATGCATACTGTGGAAAGTGTAGAAGATCTTTTTATATACACACAAAGCATGAAAAAATACCTCCTCCCACCCCACTCTCCTGCTGGTAATAGCTTATCTAAAGTGATCACTCTCCTTACAATGTGTATGATAATCAAGGTGGGCCATTTCCAGCACAAATCCAGGGTTTAACAAGAACGTCGGGGGGTGGGGGGGGGGAAACAAGGGGAAATAGGTTACCTTGCATAATGACTAAGCCACTCCCAGTCTCTATTCAAGCCTAAGTTAATTGTATCCAATTTGCAAATGAATTCCAATTCAACAGTTTCTCGCTGGAGTCTGGATTTGAAGTTTTTTTGTTGTAATATAGCAGCTTTCATGTCTGTAATCGCATGACCAGAGAGATTGAAGTGTTCTCCGCTTAGTCATTATGCAAGGTAACCTATTTCCCCTTGTTCCCCCCCCCACCCCCCGATGTTCTTGTTAAACCCTGGATTTGTGCTGGAAATGGCCCAACTTGATTATCATACACATTGTAAGGAGAGTGATCACTTTAGATAAGCTATTACCAGCAGGAGAGTGGGGTGGGAGGAGGTATTTTTTCATGCTTTGTGTGTATATAAAAAGATCTTCTACGCTTTCCACAGTATGCATCCGATGAAGTGAGCTGTAGCTCATGAAAACTTACGCTCAAATAAATTGGTTTGTCTCTAAGGTGCCACAAGTCCTCCTTTTCTTTTTACAATAGGGAAAGGATGCCGGCAAAGCCCAGGGTGCCAATCCAATGAGCTTCGTTTGCCAATCACGTGAGCAATCCAGGCAGCTCCAGCATGAAGAGCTGGGGCTCACTTTGCTTGTGAAGTGGGTGAAAGGGAAAAAGGCCCGGAGAATTTCCACACACAACACTGGGGCTAATCTGGAGGGGAACACTATCCCACCTTACCCAATGGACAGGGCAGGAGACTGGGATTGTAGTCCACGGCAACTGTTTGACTCACTTAACCCCTCGATGCTTGGCGTGGCTGTCTGCCAACCGCATGGCCCCACCACCACTGTATCGGGGCGGGTCAGCTCCCTGTAAAACGGGGCGGCCGATACACCTTGACCGCTTGCTTTGAGCTGTACGGGTGGCACCGTCTGTGCAGGTGCGAAGTGCCAGCCTTAATTCTGCCAGGAATGGGCGGCACAGTGATAGATCCCTTTTCTGTAGCACGTTGCATTTGAGGGTTTTCACCTGCTTTGGCAGCATTCATGAATGAAGCCTCACGTCACTGCTGGGCAGGAGGGAAAACCTGTCCTCTCCTGTTACTTTTCAGCACCGGTAACGTGTCTCTTGCAAGTAATTGCTGCTGATGCCCAATACCTTGATGCAGGATTCAGACCAGAGATGCCCAAGGAGAACCCGGCATGAAGCTGCTGGGGTCTGTGCCAGACCTGCCCATCTCTGAGCCCCGAGCATGACGGTGAATAGATTCGCAAAAAGAAAAGGAGGACTTGTGGCACCTTAGAGACTAACCAATTTATTAGAGCATAAGCTTTCGTGAGCTACAGCTCACTTCTTTTGCACTACAGGATTTCACAGTTACAACAAAGATGAAAACACTAGGGGGCAGGTTGAGCCCATCTGTGAGCACCTGGCCTATAGGCTAGGGTGCAGTGAGACTGTTGAGTACGGCACCATGCTGGTTTCATGGCAGTGACTGTAACACCAGGTACCTGCAGATGCAAAACGGCACAAATCTGGAAGCTGGGTACACACCACAGAAGCGGCCGATTCCCCAAGGGGTGACACTGACTCCACCCCCCTCTGCCAATCTCAGCACCCTCGTGGCTGCTGCTGAACAATGCAGGCTGTCTCTCTGCCTCAGTTGATCTATTTTTGATGGTGAACTTGACGTGTATGAAACAAAGCGAAGGCCTAGAAACAGGGGTGCAGCCGTGTGAGCAGGCACTAGGCAAGCTCTCCCAGAGAGCTTTGCAAACCCATAACCCTGCTCTGTCACATCCAGGCTATCCCAGTCCTGCCCCCTCTCAGCCAGGGCCACACAGAGGTTTTTGGCATCCTGGGGCAAAATCTGAAACTGAGGCCCCCACCCTTCCCAAAACATTACCCAAATTACTGAGTGGTACGGCTACCTCATGTGCCAGGTTGCATCGCCTCTCACTCAGCTGTGTCCCGGTCGTCCTGCTGTCATTTTGAGGCCCCTCTTAAATGGGGGGTCTGGGGAAAACTTCCCCTTTGGCCCCCACCTCTGGGTGTCCTGGCCCACAGCTCTGCTGAGGCACTTCAATCCTGACTTAAAACAGCATCATTATTCTAGTCTGAGGCGCGGAAACCATGCTGATAAGCACAACTTAAAAAAACCCCAAAAAATAGAAAGATAGATATTTCAGTCTCTCCCCAGAATAGACCCACTTCCACATCTCTGCCGATGCCCTCGGAACACGATTGCTAGCCCAGACCCGAGCCACTTTTGTACAGGACAAGAGGATAGTCCCTGCCCCCAAAAGTCTGTAATATGAGTAGTACGGTGTTGTGATCTCCCTGTCACTAGTTTGAATGAAACAGCCATTCAAAGATTAAGAGTGTCTCTGATGCTTCTTAGATACACTGAAGATGTAAGTTTCTTAGTATTCAGTGTGCATTAAGGAGGGACTTTTGAGTAGCTGAATTTTCCCTTTTCATTAAGTTTGTGGAAGCTGGAATGCCATATTCATTGCTATCCAGGGATCCAAAGTGCACATCAGGGAATGATTATAGAGATTTCAATAATTTCCTAAGGATGGTCCCATGGGATGGGGAGACAAGTAAATCCTTTGGAGAATACAGCTAGCATTTCAATTTCAATGTGCTTCTAGTACTCAAAGATGTTCAAGTCAAATGACATGGCAAACAGTGGGCCCATAGTGATCTCTCTCAAGTTATCTACTGTATACAATGAAACCTGTTAAATAGAAATGGGTTTATGCTAAAGGTTTATCCCAGATCCAGTTCCTAACTTCTGCAAAATCTTGAACAGATTCAGATCACGTTTGGGTCTATTTCTTAAGGTACATCTTCATTACAGAGCTAAATCGGTGCTGCTGCAATCGGTGCAGTGGCATCGATTTAGCAGGTCTGGTGAAGATGTGCTGAATTGAGGGGAGAGCTCTCCCGTCGATTTCTGTACTCCACCTCCCTGAGAAGCGTCAGGTAAGAGCGTCTCCTGTCTATACAGCGCAGCGCTGATCCCGCGGTAAGTGGATCTAGCTACGTCGACTTCAGTTACGTTATTCACGTCACGTGAGTAGCGTAGCTTAGATCGCTTTATCGTGGTAGTGTAGACCTGGCCTCTGACTCAACGTGCCGGAGGTTGTGTGAGGCAGTCAGTTCTCATGGAATTTCTGTAGCATTCTGGATGTAAAGATACTTTTACTTGCAGCATTGTATTCAGCCAGTAAGTGTGTCTGTGTGCGGTATAGAGTACCCGTCAGGGAATTGCCCTGGTAAACAAGGAGGAAAACTGGGATGTAATCTGTGCGGAAACCTTTCTATGTGTACGTAGCTGCAGCTGAGTTCTTTAATAGACATCTACTGGTTAAGACTGTGATCCCATACAACCCTTCAGGACCGGACCAGGCTTTGGAAACACTAAATAGACTCCCACCGTACCTGTTTTATCCCAGATTGTATACTGAGCCCAGTGCCTGCTGGGCTAGGACATTAGGAGTCATTCAGTGCTACACAGAAAGCTATGCAGTACAGGCCTGGTCAATAAAGCTTATAGTTCTCTACACATCCAATCTTGATTTAAAAAGTGTCAGTGATGGAGAATCCACCACAACCCTTGGTAAATTGCTCCACTGGTTAATTACTCTCACGGTTAAAAATTGATGCGTTATTTTCAGTCTGAATTTCTCTAGCTTCAACTTCCAGTCATTGGATCACATTATTATACCTTTCTCGGCTGGACTAAAGAGACATTTATTAAATATTTGTTCCCCCTGGAGGTACTTATCAATCGTAATCAAGTCACCCTTTAACCTTCTTTGTTAAGATAAATAGATTGAGCTCCTTGAGTCTATCCCTGTAAGGCATCCTCCCATGGTACTAGTTGACTGGAAAGAGTGTTATCATCATATAATATAACTACATTACCTGTTTTCCCCCAAATACAGTACAGAAATATTTATTGAACACTTCTGCCTTTTCTGCATTATTATTGACAATTCTTCCATTTCCATCTAGTAATGGACCAATACCAAGAGTAGGATTCTTTTTGTTCCTAATATACTTACAAACTCTTCCTTATTGTCCTTAAGTCTTCTGGCCATATTTCTCCTTACATCCCTTTGCTTCCCTTATCAAAGAGAAGTCAGTGGCTGGGATACATTAATCTCCAGGCCAGATTTGCAGACTGGAAAGTTTCACATCAGCCATGGATGAACACCTGAACTCCTAGATACTGTTCTGATCGGTTCCAAACTGGAGGTGGGCCCAAAGCAAATGCTCAGATCTTCCCCCCTTTCCCTGCAATAAACTTCGGATGAATTTGGGTCCCCATTTGTGGCTCTGGCCCATTGCTCCTCCATAACTGTTGAGCTCTGCTAGTTTCCAATCAATTATTCAATTCACATTGCTTCTGGGCTTTGAGAGCCAAGGGAAGAAAAATTCAAACAATCAACTAGAATCAACAAGAGCATCTGTTCAGTTCAGGCCGTTCAAACAAAGACAAGCCACTTCCTGTGTTGTTAATATGAGAGAAATGCAAGGCATCCTAACAGCTATATCAATTAGCCTGTAATTCCCTATTAGGCTTGTTCTGAAAATTACAACTAGCTAGTGTTTATTCTGGTGAAATAAACAGATCAAGTGAAAACTAAAGGCTGGGGAGAGGATGCTGGGGTGATGACTAGAAGGGGTGTGATAACCTAATCTAATATGCAGTGAAATATGGGGCTAGAGCAGACTAGAACTAGACTATCTCTGGTGTTGTCTGTCTTCTCACTCAACAAGTGCACCAACTATACCTGTCTGGGAGTACTTCCAAAATGAGCCTGAACTGAAGTGAAAAGTAGGAAACAGCAGAAGTCCCTCTCAGTTGATGGCTTAGCTAGAAAGTGGATTTATTCCTCTGCATTCAAGGGCCCCAGTCTCAGCTGAGGTCAGAATTTCAGCACTGAAGTCAGCGGAGCTATGCTGATTTATACAAGCTGAAGAGCTCATCCAGACAATTATAATAATACACTGGTTTAAATGTGGATTACCACTACCATGGCATTACTCTAGATTTATGTGAAACTAAGAGCTGAATTTGGCCCTGTGTATCTAGGCAGAAAAAAATGCTCTCCAGGAGAAATTACAAATTGTATGAGGTGCACAGGCCAAACATCATGAGTGATTTTATAATAGCAAGCCATTGTGTCCCATCAATGCTTGTGCATATCAACAAAACCTGCACTGTGTGTGGCCTAGCACTCTGGAGCAACCCTACAATGACAAACTAATATAAGTAGTCCAGTTCTCATAACCCTATATAACGAACCCATTGTAGTGAATCCGATCTGATCAGCATTTTCCAAGGAGGCTGTCACTGTTCTACACAATTGTGGGGGATAGAAACACAGAAAAGTATTTCTGCTACAACCTGGGGGCTTATCAATTGTAAATGATAGAGGAGGAGGAGAAAGACCTGCTGTATTAGTTGATTGCAGTACGACTATGAGCCATCAATGTGATGTGGCCACAGAAAAGGCAGATGCAATCCCAGAATGCATTAGGGGAGGCAGTTCCAGGAACTATAGGGAAGTAGTAATGCCATTTTACAAAGCACTGGTTTGTTTAGCTTAGCAAAAGGAAGGCTGAGCAGGGCTCTCCTTGCTCCCTATAAAAGCAAAGGGGAGTAAACCTCAGGGAGGGTGAAGAACTATTGACGCTAAAGGACAATGTTAAACAAATGGGGATAAACTGACCATGAATAAATTCAGGCTGGAAATGAGAAGAAGGTTTCTGACCAACAGAGGAGGGAAGTTCTGGGACAGTCTCCCAGTAGGAGGAGTGGAGGGCAAATGACTTAACTAGTTTGAAAATGGTGCTCAATAACATTTTGAACAGCATTATATGTTGGGATGGCCAGCGATAGCCAGGGGCTGGACTCGATGACCCAGGAGGCCCCTTCCAGTCCTGTGTTAAATATTTAAAACTTCAGAAACAAAGTTCCAGAATGAATGGGTCAAGTTCTGAACCCAGTTCCACTGGCTCAGCCATGCACAAAAATGTGTATACAATGCTCTAAAGACTAATGCCCAAGTCTTTTATGGTTCATAAGCTGCCTCTCACATATCCTTTTCTGTATTCATTGGCGTCATGTTTTCAAAGGTCGCTAAGCCAGCTCCCACTGTTGGTTCTGAGCGAGCCAAGGGCTGTTTGCCTGGCTAGCCCTTCATTAACTTGACATGTACTGTCCCTATTTGGTCTTCGGCCTCTGACTTGGCAGGTACGTTGGTTTAGAAAGGCAAATGGAACCTTGACTCATGAGTGCCTTGTCAAACGCAGAAGAACAAATGGTCTGAAGATCTGTCATGTTTACTTCCCTCTGAGCAACAGGAAAGGAATGGAATATTGCAGAGCATACACGGTCTGCAGTGAATGTCATTAGCCTGAAGTGTGCAAGTTTAAACACCCTGGCACTGAGCGCAGAGAGAGGTCCATAATCCACGATCCATAGTGTAATTAAACAGGCCTTTGCTGCAGAGCTTTCCGTTAGCTCAGTACATTTGCAGTTCATGCACTCACACAATATCTGTGCTGAAACGATGTGCTTAGATTGGTAGATGTGAGATAATCCAGAGCACAAGGAGGAAACACTTTTAGGTAGCCAAGTGTTGATGAGGAGTTGAGGGGACTCAGAGGGTACGTCTACACTGCAATGAAACACCCAGGGCTGGCACAGGTCAGCTGCCTCAGGCTTGCAGGGCTCGGGCCACTGGCCTGTAAAATTGTGATGTAGATATTCAGGCTTGGGCTGGAGCCTGAGCTCTGGGATCCTACGTGGGGGGAAGGTCCCAGAGTCTGGGCTCCAGCTAAGCCCGAACGTCTACACTGCAATTTTACAGCCTGGCAACCCGAGCCTGAGTCAGCTGACATGGGCCAGCGGCACATGTTTAATTGCAGTGTAGATATACCCAGAGGGACCTTACCGATCGTATGTGGTGCAATTCTTAGGCCTAGCTATGGAAACCGTCCTTAAGCTTGGTCTAAATTGGTTCCAGCTAAACCAGTTCCTAACAGAGTTCGGCAGTAGGGATAAGGTCACATTATTTTAGAAACCAGTTTAAAAAAGGTCTTTAAACTGAAGTCCTTATGTGGTTCCTTAATTCAGTTCCAGACCCAGGCCTTACTCATAACATCCAGCGCTGAGCTAAGAACAGAACAGCAGTTTTGAGTTTGGAATTGCCATACTTTTCTTGGTTCATCTGGCAACCTTAGAAGGACACTGTCAAGATCAATATAGGCCCTAAAATTTGCCTTTCTTTTTTAGGCTGTGTGACAATGTTCCTCCTCTGCCTTGGTGGGTCCTGTTCTTATTGGCGGATTTTCTCGCCTCAGAGGTTCATGGCAGCCCTCAGTTTGGCCACTTTCGTGGCTCAAATCTGCCGTTCACTCAGCCTCATCACTGGCCAGCATGGGGAAAGGAAGAAGAACAATCCCTGCAGTCTCTGCTGATCCACCTAGTGACCAGAGACCTTCCCCTCTGGTGGAACCCACAGTCCAGTTCAACTCCTCCAGTATCAAGGAGGGAGTTGGGGGGATAGAGGGATGGGGGGAACCTGGGCCTGCCCTCTACTCCGGATTCCAGCCCAGGGCCCTGTGGATTTCAGCTGTCTACAGTGGCTCCTGTAACAGCTGTGCAACAGCTATAACTCCCTGGGCTACTTCCCCATGGCCTCCTCTCAACACCTTCTTTATTGAGAAACCACAGGACCTTCCTCCTGATGTTTGATAATGCTTGTATTTCTCAGTCTTCCAGTAGTACGCCTTCTTAGTCTCAGCTCCTAGTGCCTCTTGCTCCCAGCTCCTCACATGCACACCACAAACTGAAGTGAGCTCCTTTTTAAACCCAGGCGTCCTGATTAGCCTGCCTTAATTGATTCTATCAGCTTCTTGATTGGCTGCAGGTGTTCTAATCAGCCTGTCTGCCTTAATTGTTTCCAGAAAGTTCCTGATTGTTCTGGAACCTTCCCTGTTACCTTACCCAGGGAAAAGGGACCTACTTAACCTGGGGCTAATATATCTGCCTTCTATCACTCTCCTGTAGCCATCTGGCCCGACCCTGTCACAGCTGCCTTTGAAGGTCACAACATTATTTGTGTATATGTTTTTTCCACAACAAATGCCACAATGCTTATTTCTCTACCTAAACACAAAAATGAGTGTCAATAGCCTAACTCTTTTTGGCAACCCTACAATAACAAACCAGTGTGAACAGCCCCGTAATAACAAGCTAATGTGTGCAGCCTGGTCTCACAAGCCAACTCCACAATAAGAGATGTGTAGAGCTCAGGATTGCCAACCCCAAATGTTAAAAAACATGAGATTTGCTTTAAAATCATGAGATTATGCATCAATAATAGACTGGGTGTTCTTTTTATTTGCCCTCTGCTTTTTGAGCCTTTAGGGTGCACTGGGGTCACATTTTGGAGCGTTCTCCATAAGCATGAGAACTAGAAACTTTTTTTTTAAGAATGAAGGCTGAAATCATCACATCACATTGACTTGACTCGACTCCAGGAGCTGGGGCTTTAAAGGAAACAATAATTATCATGAGACTCATGACAAAAATCCTGAGAGCTGGCAACACTGACGTCGAGCTCAGCCTTCTTGAGCAACCCTACAAAAACAAACCAGTGTCTGTGTATCTGATGGGGAGCAAAGAATGAAGAAATAAAATGAAGTCTCAGGCTTCCCAGAGGTTGTTATAAACACCAGTGAGTCTAAACGTAGCCCCAAAGTGTTGACAAACAACTGGACAGTGTCCTTTTAATGTTCTTGTTACGGGTTTAACAATGGGGAGCAGTATCAAAGCAATTAGCTTAATTGTCACTTCCAGCAACAGATGCAGGGGGATAGAATCTTCCTGTACATGGTGCTAATGAACCTAGATGGGAATAATTGGCAGCAAGGACGAAAAACCTTTGTAACACATAGTCAAACCAACCGGACAGCGGAATCTGCACGCAAAGCTGGGTCCCTCTGCTGTTGCTATTGTTGTTGCTACACAGCTCATTCCTCGGCTCCCTCTGTCCCTCTCTATTCATTCTTTGATCTGGAATCCTTTTCCATGCACTGTTCCACGCAGGCCCTGCTGAGAGGTCAGCCCAGCTGTAGGCAAAGGCCCACATGTTCAGAGACTCTGCCACGTTGACACCCTGTGAACTTTCCCCCACTCCCTTCCCGGCCTCCGCCCCACCACCCTTGTAATCCTTGCATCACGTTCAGGAAATGCAGTCTCTTTTCCAGGCTGCTCCAGCAGAGGCAGAGAGAGAGGCAGAGTTTACAAGAGTAATGGAATAATCCTTCCTCCATCTTCAAGGATCATTTTGCACAGAGAACCACTGCCTCGTAGCAGATCTACTCTGTATAAGCTCACATACGGCATCTGTTGTCATTCAGCATTGCAGCTGGGCTTCAAGAATGCCAAGATCCAGATCCAAAGCTATTGAAGACTATGGGAGTCTTTCCATTGATTTCAACAGGCTTTCTACCAGGCCCTGGGACTCTACTTAAACACATGCTTAAAGTTACCCACCCTCTTAAATAGGAATGCTTTCCTCAAACAAGGTGTAGTAAAGGAGACAGCAAGAACTGCTTATTTCAGCCTCCTGGGCCTGCTCCAGTTCTAACCTCTGGGGAGAGTTGTATGCAAGAAAATAGAAACAATTAGAGCCTTAGAGTACAATGATGAAAAGAAGCCACCCTAGATGCTCTGAAATTGTATACAAATTAACTGGCTAGCCAGGGGCATTTACAATGGCTTTAGGGTTAAAAATTGGCCCTTGTTTCTAAGGATTTAATGTCCCCACCTGCCTTTAATGGGACAGTTCTCATTATAGCTACTGCCGTAGGTAAAGACTTAAAGTCCACCAGTAATTTCTCCCACAAAAGAAACATTGTTTTCTTGTCATGTTCCATTCAGTAGTTCACAGGATGAGCCAAAGAATTAATGGCCTTATTATCGGGCCTTCAAAATATAGCATACTAAAGAGGTGCATGCAGCTCGGAAGAATACAGAAGACGTCAGGCATGCCACCAGCACATGGAGAAGATGGCTTCCAAGCAGCATGCAGGCCTTGATGGGCATCTTCCCAGGTTCATATATAGGCAGCATGTGTAAAACCCACGGCTCTGAATAACTCACTGACATCTGCTCATGGCCATTCAAGAACTGTGGAGGGAGGTGATAGAAGTAAGTTGCCTGGGAGAGGCTACCCAGTTCTGTGGGCACACCAGGAGGAGTAGAGGTGAATAGAAGGAGGAAGGCAGGTTCAAGGAGACACAAAAAGCCAGAACGTGGGTGGGAAATATGGAGACAGGGGCTGTTGCACAGCTAGGTCTTGAAGCATGTTATCCATTCCTCTCATGTCTCCCTCAGTGGCTGAGGAGATCTCGCTTGCACGAGTGGAAGGCGCTCTGATATTCTCGTAAAGAGGGCAGTTTAAGGACTAGAATCGAGGAGAAGAGCTGACAGGCGTTAGCTCGGAACATCGGGCAGAGCATTCTCGAGAGACCATCCTCAGCACTGGAGTTTGCTTCCCCCATTGATCCCACAGAGCTTCTGTTTTCTAATCCTCGAGACATGGGGCAGACTCCACCTCTTCACTCAGGCTTCAGCCTGAGGTGGGTCAGCTGTGTCAAGTGTTTTTTGAGGGGGGTTCTTTGAGCAATAGGTTGGAGCTGGCATCCTTATGTCTCTGGCAGGTATAAGTTCAGGAAATGACGCTAGGCTGGCAGCATGAAACTAATCATCATTTGCGTTAATAAAAGTCATTTATTACTTCCTAAGGGGCCTGAGTATCTGGCATCCTGGCATTCATTTGGAAGTACATCAAATCCCCCAAGGAAGGGACACAAAGCTCCCAGCCTCCCTCCCCTCTCCTCCCCACCCCCTACCCACAAATTGAAGTTTCTTCAGAAGAATCAAATCTAGGTGGTTTATTTCCTAAATGCACCCAGAGAAACTTGGGCACTGCATGCACGTGTGCATGGGTCAAGTAATCAATTAATCAATAAGGCACCCTGGGCTGAATTCCTCACTGCAGAAGAGCCCGTATTCAAACTTTGCACCTAGGCTGGGGCAATTGGAGCTTTATTCAGCTCCTGACCCAGGTTAGAGCAGCTTCAGGACTGCTCTGATGTTGGCCCTGATGCCCAGGGTCCCTATGGGTCGTTCCAGCAGCCAGGAAAGATGCGGCATAGGCATGACTTTGCCACGGCCTTTTCCTCTGCTGGCACCAGCCCTGCAAACTCCTGTGCCCACAACTTCACCAGGGGGCAGTGCAGAGCCTGGCTAATGGCTAATCCCCATGTGGGCTCCTTGGGGGAATTCATTCGTGGGTGGAGCTGACTGCTTTAAAGACTCTCCATATAGGCATAAAATGGCCCTAGGATTGTTCTGAATTCAGTCCCCTGAAGATAAAGGACCTAAATGTGTACTCAAGTTTTACACCATTGTGACTCCCCTGGAGTCACTGGGATTACTCCTGATTTACACCGGTCTAAACAAGATCAGAATCAGGTATGTTTGTTTGAACTCTGTGACTCTGTATTATTATTGTTACTGTGGTCCCAGGACCCCATAGTGCTAGGTGCTGTACAGACACTGAACAAACACACGGTCCTTGCTCCAAGGAATAAGTAAAAGACAAGAGACAACAGATGGATTCAGACAGACCAACTGGGGAGCACCAGGAAACAACAAGATGACACTGGTGAGTGTGACAGGCAGTGGTCATTGCACACCAGCTGTCTAACTGTTGTCATGTTTTTGTAGGCAACAATGTGGCTCATTTGGAAGGGCTTGTTCAGAAGGGCTCCTTTGCATCAGAGGGCAGGCAGGGGAGAGATCTGGGAATACTGAGAGCTTCTGGCCCAAGTCCGAGGTTGTAAGCTCTTTAGATGACAGAGAGTAAAAACAAACTCTTGCACTGCTCCAGAAAAACACACATGGAAACCAAACTGTTGGCCTTCGTCTCCTGGAAGAGTATCAAATCCTTTATGAACTGAATGGCCTGGAACATCAGGGGAAAGCTGCATCGTGGGCAGGTTTTCACTTCAGAAAGTACTGCCAAGGAGGGGAGGCTGAATGCTTCGTTGCAATCATTGAATTGACCAATGTTGCCTTCCCCCCTTTTTTTTCACGGTGTGTGGAAACTGAATTCTGCCCATCAGGTGTGACTCTTACAGCCTTGCTCATTAGCCGCCCTTGTTCGGCGAGTGGTTTGATGAGCAACCTCTCGTAGCCTCCAGTCCGTGGGTGAAAGGATCGCTTCCCCTTAGGCTGCCACGCAGGGGAACGAAGGAACATAAGGTTGCCTCTGCCTGCCTGTGCGGCCTGCCCAGATGATGAGGCTGGGCCCAGTGGGGAGGAGTTGGGGAGCAGGCTCCATGGGGTTGTTAATCCTTCCTGTGTATGTGTGGGTGGAAAGTGGGTTGCAGCTTAACTCCACCCATCCACATGCAGCAGCCAGCAGAGGTGATGCAGCACAAGCAGGGGTGCAAGCAGCTACTGGTGCAGGGCTGCAAGAAATTACTCCTCTGAGTCCTTCCCGGGGCTTCTCTTGGGCTGGCCCAGCCCTTACTCAGGGGCTTTGAGCAGAAGTTCATTACACGGCCAGGAGTATTTACTAGTCATTACTTATGCCATATGACTGGCCACCTAAGTCATATGGTAGGGGTTCTCTTCCCAGACTAACTTTCTCAGCCAGAATAGACCTTTTCCTCTGTTGATGAATTACCGCCAGCCATTGGCAACTGTTAGGCTCAATGGGGAGAACAGTAGAGGGAGCGTTTCAGGTTCAATCCCCACAGATGACCCCTTGTGGGTGTTGTACCCCAAGTCCATATTGATTTATTCTTCCACTCTTAGCTACGTGAGGACACTTGTTTGCCAAAATGTCACCCCCTAAATGACAAAAATGAGATCCCTGTAGGTGAACTCCCAAATGGTTGGTTATTTTCCTCACCAAAGAGATGGGCATCTCCTCAGGGCAGTGAAGACAAAAAGAGCCACTTTCTAGAGCCACCATCTCTCCTACAGCAGGCTAGGTGTCTGCCTGTCTCTCTCTCATTCCTGCTTCCTGGGTTATTCTTCCCCTGGAGGTTAGTCATTGATAGGTGTTTGATTACACTGACATGGGAAGGATACTTTGGTGACCTTGCTACTCCCCTCTCCCTCCTGCGGCTCCCTCCTGTAGGGACCGGGTATGTGCTTTCACAGCCAATGACAGAGCACAGATAAGAGACAGTCAGAAAGGGAAGGAAACCACCAACCAGCATGTCAACATTGAATTAGAAATCCTAATTGTGGTGTTACTGCATAATCGAGCTGCCGGAGCGGGGCGTCAGGAATGAACCGTATCTGCTGTTCCCTGGCGCAGGTTCCTCCTGGGCACAGAGCTGATTGTGGCAGAGTGCTAGACAGGACCTCATACAGCCTTTTATAGAGTTTGAAAAAGAAGGAAAAATACCAAAAAAACCCCAAACCCCCACAAGCCCTAGCTTTTCTGCTATGTCACAAGCTGGCAGGATCAGTGACATATTAATCAAATTAGGCAACTGGTAATCAAACAAGAACAAACACAGAGAGCTGAAGGAGGCCAAAAAGATCTCCTAGGAAAACAAGGCAAAGTCAGCAAAGGGAATGGAAATGAAATATGGATTTGGAAAGGCCCCTCAGGGTACTTCCAGTGTTTGTGAGTAGGACAGCTGGACCAGTTCTCTCTCAAGAAGTATACTGAGCTAGGGCGAGCCTTGCCCAGCTGGGCCTCTTAGCTTGAAATAGTCTTTCTGTCTTTCTTTCTTTAACTGGGAATAAAATGATAGCTACTGCATACTCACAAAAAGAGCAAGAGGAAAGAAAATTTGAGAGCCAAGCTAGTCTAATCTCCCAAACCGACACCACTTAAAGCCTCCAGGAAGGGCTGCAGCTTTAAAAGAAATTCTTAAGTGTCCCACTGTGGTGGGCAGCACACACAATTCATGCCCAGTAAAGTTCCTTGAGGTAGTGATGCACCATTGAACTATCTGGCAGCGTGTGTGTGGATTGGAACTGATGGTTCCTCTAGCAATGCAGACTTATTTGTTCCCAGGGAGTTTTGGACTGACCATCAGCTAATGTCTTCAGGGAGGTATGGACAGGGCAGTGCAGTGTGCCCTCCTTTAGTCCCTCATGAGTGAATCTGGCTGGGTAGGAAACACCATACAATCCGGATAGTAATGTGCCAGGACAAATGAATATCTGTGTCCAGCCGAGAACTGGACTCACTTGAAGATGGAATTGATTTATTTTTATTTTGGCCCTTATGTTCACAACCATGGAGTCCTTGGCTCATCCTTGGGCTCTGTCCTGATATTGCCAAGAAGGGCACCACTTGGGGTGGTAGGTTTGAGGGGCCAAAATCTTGTCCATTACAAAACAGGCAGAGACTCTGAACTCGTGTTACATAAGCTAACAGCCACCCGAGAATAAAAATACTGTGTGTTCCCCCTATTGCCTCTTGTAATGTACCAATTGTTGTGGTACCATTTACCCACACCAACCAAGCCCTGCCATGCCAGGCGCTGTACAGACACACACAAAGTAGAAAGGCCTTGCCACAAATTGCTTACAATCCAGATTGATGACACCATCCTTCTGAGACTCTCAAAGCGCTTTATAAATATTATGTAATCCTCACAGGTCCCCTGTGAGGTGAGTAGATGGTCACAACAACTGTCACCCCATTGGGCTGGATTCCAACCTAAAGGCAAAACCTCCATAGCCTATTCTAGACGTGGGTCTGAGCCATGAAGCCTTGAATCTGGACCTGAAGTTGAGGGATGCTCCTATCAGGGATCATAGGCGCCGACTTCTGCTGGCCCTGGTGGGTGCTCGACCCCGCTACTGCCCCCGGCCCCGCCCCTATTCCAACCCCTTCCCCAAAGTCCCTGCCCCAATCCCGCCCCCTCCCTGCTCCTATTCCAACCCCTTCCCCAAATCCCTGGTCCGGCCCCGCCTCTTCCCCTGAGTGCGCTGCGTTCCCGCTCCTCCCCCTTCCTTCCAGGAGCTTGTTACACCACGAAACAGCTGTTTTGCAGTGGCAAGTGCTGGGAGGTAGGCGGAGAAGTGGGGACGCAGCGTGCTCAGGGAGGAGGCGGAGGTGAGGTGGGGCGGGGAGGGGAGCTTGGCTGCTGGTGGGTGCAGAGCACCCACCAATTTTTCCCTGTGGGTGCTCCAGCCCTGGAGCACCCACAGGGTCGATATCTATGTCAGGGATTTTGATTTAGGGCCATCTCTTGAGTCCATTACCTGTGAAGATGTAATTGTTTTGAAGGAGCCTAGGATTTATGTCATAATGCCAGTTGTGTGAGTGTACATGGATTTATTTGTTTAATTGCAAAGCATTGGAATGAGCCTGAAAATGTCAGGGGACTCGGTGCCTATGGGGCAGTGACAACATTTCACAAAGTTTGCAATCTGGCTGTGCGGGGGCAGCTGTGCCAGTTGTTCCATTCCCCGCTACCACTAGCAGCGTCATCCAGAAGGCTGCTACAGGATGGAGCTGAGAAACCTCTGAAAACCAAGCCCCAGTGGTCTCAAGCTGAGCTCCCCTAATAGGAGACATTCAACATCGGTGGTCACTTTTGAGAATTTAGGGCCGGATCCAAAGTACCACGAAGGCAATGGGAAACTCGTCATCGGCTTCGTTGGGTGTCGGATCAGGGCCTTGAGGACTCTGTCACCTAGTACGTGCCGTCTCCAGCACCAATGCTTCCCTGGATTAAAGGCACTGGCAGGAATACCATGACATTCGGCTGGGCCAGAGATGCTGCTGCAGGCACTGGTGGCGAAGGAGTTAAAAGGAAGCTTGCTTACCCCAAAAGACAGACTGCACGGGGACCGGAGCTGCTGTTTTGCAGCGGTGCAAGACATATTGTGCTTGGCAGCAAGGCAGCAGCAAGCTTCCCGTCCCACTGCCTCAGCCCAGTGTTTATCCACCACAACGGGGCTTCCGCCGGGTTATTGTTACAATCACTGACGGGTCTGAAAGCTCCCCCCCTCCCTCCCCGACGGCCTTGCCCACTGAACAAATGGGCTGTGTTCTGTGGGTCTGGCAGCTCAATGGGCTCACTGTTGGGTTATTTAAGAATACATATTAAACAAGCGGAACATAGAGATCAAAAGGCCCTTCCCAGGATTAAAAAATGCACGTTGGAAATTAAAAAACATTTTGTAAGGCTGAAGCCAAGCCCAAGGCTTCTGTGAATGTGCTTGAAACACTCAAACACAGAGTTCATTAAACGTCCATTGTCAGCCTTACATGGGCTGCAATGAACATCCATAAGTTTCTGCTACTTTGCCCTTGGAATAATACTATTTAGGGGACTCCATACACATCCATGACACTATCAACAGGTAAGATTCATTATCCCTGCCCCAGAAGCTAACGTTCTACAGTGGTGGTCTTTAAATGCATGGTGATTGCCTTGGATGGCTAAATAGGTATCTGGAGCCAGACAGCCTCAGTACTTGCATTATCAAGGTAATTCCCACAGGGCGTAGTTTTATAGGGAAAGTACAAGGGAGTATGCAGGCCACCTTGTGTATTTCTCCTCGGTAAAAGGGTCATATTTTGCAGGGCCGCCACTCAGACAGAGAGACAAACAACAGAAGAAGGAAAACCCTCAGGCGGATCTCAGTTTCATGAATTGGTTTCATGGAGTATCTCAAGGAGTGGGAGAGGATGCCCTGTGGAAATGAATCAGATGGTTGTTCTAAGCCTATTGCGAGGCACAGAAGTAAAGGGGGTGGGATGTCCATAGCAGAAGAAGGAAACTCAGGAGAACAGCTGGGACAGAGGAGGTGGAAAGAAGAGAAAGGAGGAGGCACCTTGGAACAGTTTTGGCGTGGGTCTAACCGGTGTTGACTCTGGGAGAGGCGTAAAGGTGACTTGAAAAGGAGAGAATGAACCGTCACTTTAAGGTACCTGAGCAACCTATTTTGGAATTCATGTCAGAGAAAGCCGCATCTCCTCTGTCCGTACAGCACTGGGAGACTTCATAGGCTGAGCAACATTTTCCACTAAGCAGACACTCCAAATGGCACCCGGTAACCGTGAGGAGTGGGTGCAGGCTCTGAATTCACCCTGTGTACAAAGGATCCCGTCCCTCTAGCAACACAGTTACCACAGGATCTGTTCCAGTTAGAATAATGACTATGAAACATTGTGATGCCTCCTACCCAAATCTGGCTAATTTCAAACTCTCATTAATGAAATGTCCCAGCAGCAGCAGGATTATTACTAGTATTTATTATTTGTGTTACAGTATCTCGTAGAAGCCACAATCAAGGTTGCACAGATCTTATTGTGCTAGACACTTTACAACCACACAGTGAGAAATAGTTTCTGCCCCAAAGACAAAGGGTGGGAGGGGAAGTGACTTGCCCAAGGTCACACAGCAGGTCAGTGGCAGAGCTAAGGATAGAACCTCGGCGTCATGATTCCTAATCTGGTGCCCAATCCGCAAAACCATGCTGAGGGCAGCCCGTGAAATTGGCTAGAAAATAGTAAATCCAGCAAGTACATTCACAACGCTGCCTCAGTCACTCTCAGATTTGCCATGCAAATGTAGAGATTATTTAGATCCCAAAGGAATGAGGTATGCTCATCTGGAGTCACAAATCCCTTTCTAAAACCTCAGATTTCTCAAATATCACTCTCTGGCTGGGATTACAGAGAGGCATTGTTCGGGGAGTGCAGTCTTGAAGGAAAGTAAATGAGATTTGCTACCCCTTTTAAAATCAGGATTATATTTTAGCTTGGGAAAGCCATGCCATCCCACTCAGAGATGTTTTGTTCTCAATCTCTTCCATGCCTTATTGCCTTAATTTATATGAACAATGAAGGCTGGAATTAGATAGGTAGAACAGGTGGACATTGAAGTCTGTAAGCTGACCAAAGGAGAGCTCTCTCGCTCTCTCTCTCACCTAATCTTCTCCTATAGTAGCTAGGCACAGCCAAAACATGTATTCAGGTCCTTGGTTTGGGCCTTGGGCCTTCTCTTTTTTACTGGAGATTTCATCTTTCCTTGCTGAAATATGTGCGAGGAAGAAGCTAACATTGCAGATATGGTGTGTTAAGGAAACTACTTCAGTAAGAAAAAAGTTTCCACGTGCAACAAGGAAACACTGAAACTCGGGGGGGGGGGGTCCTCAACGTGCAGCCGTAGGATGTTAGTCACACCCCAGCCACTCCAGAGATAGTCACAATGTGGTCTACATGATCATACAAAAACATCTCTGAACTGAAAACAGGTGGGGTGACCGGTAGAGAAGCAGAACTGGTGTCTTCTGTGACACCTGTTGAGCTCAGTAGCTCTCCCTTGTCTTGCTCTGAATGGTTAGGATCTTCTGAACATTAGTGTGTCTTCCCTGTGTATTCCCACAAAGAACTTGGGAGACGCATGGTCTGATGGTTTGGGGAAACAGGCTGGCCATTATGAAACCTGGGTTCCATTCCCAGCTCAGCTACTGATCTGATGTATGAACTGAGCAATGGCATGTTTAAAACAAAAGCAACCCTCTCTGTGCCTCAGTTTCCCTACCTGTCAAATAGGGGTAATAATAAAGCACTTTGTAGTCGAACCAGGGTCTCCGTTCAAGACCAAATAAATAATAATACACAAGTCTTACATTGCAACTTTTATCCATAGATCTCATAGAAAGTTAGATTTCCTAGAAAATATCCTAAACGTAGACCCAAACTGTTTTAAAAAAAACCCTGTAATACAGAGTGGGCAAGGGAGTAATCTCCTCACTCAGCTATGCTTGTTCTTTCGGATACAAACCAACGCTGCCTCCTGCCACGCTGGGTGAGCGCCAGGAATGCTGGTGACTCAGCCCAGTGGTCTAACCCAACCATCTCAGAGGGATTTGTAGATAAGATGTTTTTTCCTGTCCAAGAAATGGTCCAATCGCCTGACGTCATTCAATGTATATGCTGTAGTGTAAATGCTTGGAGGACACCCCTATTAGAGCAAACTGCTCCAGCTGCAGTTTGAGGGGATAAAAATGGCAGCACATAGATAAGAACGGGGCTGTGTATTTGGGCTCCGCGTCCTGGGGTGACTGTCTCTTGTTTGTCATTGGTCAATTCTATCCTCAGGGCACACTTACCGTTCTGGGATAACATGAGAATGGGGCATCTTGCAGTGTCTCCTCTATCCAGAGACGAACGATGGGGTTCATTGCACTCCTAGCTGAAAAAGGTGATATCAGTGCTGAGTATGTCTTTACTGTCACCGGATAGTTACATGACTTGCCACTTGCCATTATTTGGCATTTGTATACAGTGCTCTGATGTTACAAAGCTGACGTCACCCATCACCGGAAACAATCCTTGCACATCATCTAGTGTGTCTTTGAGATTCCATTTTTCAGTGCAATGAAATATACAAACGGGCCCTATATCTCCACTCACCTTGCGTGGTGTGTCCAAGAAATTTTCCTGCTGGCCAGTTTGCCCATTGGAAACTTTTCCAAACATGTCAGGCAGCCCCAGAGAAGTTGAAACAAAAAGGAAATAAATCTCATTAAAGTTGCCGTGAGGTTTTCTGCAGTACAGGGTCTTTAAGCCCAAATGTTATTTTTCATTTATGGACGAACATAACAGCTGTAGCATTCTTAATAGCTCCTCTCCTTTCTAAATTAGAGTCGAACAGGCATGTTTTTATATGCTTTGGTGTGTACTGCTTTCATTACTTCTTTGTTTTTCAGCATTGAGCCTGCTGACAAATGTAAACCAGTATGGAGATAAAGGCGGAGGAGGGGGAAATCGCATTGCTTACTTATCTTCTACTCTGGTGCACTGATGTTAAACTAGTTTACAGGAGTTTTTCATTACAGGGCGAAGTGAACATGTTGGAGATCAAAGAAATCGAAGCACACCTGTAGGGCACATGCATAATAAGACCACAATCCCGCAAACGTGTATGTGCTACTTAGAGTGTAGTTCCATTAACTCCACTGGGTCCGCTCATGGTAGTAAAGTTATTCTGGAGTGTTTGCATGATTGAGGATAAAGCTAGTCTGGATTTGATTTATAGGTCGTGATCTTGAGCAGTCTTGGTTCCGATCCAGAAAACAGGGCTGGCTGAAATTTTTCCAATGAAAACATTTTTTGTTGAAAAATGAGGTTTTGTCAAACATTGATTTTTTTTTGCCAAAAAATATATTTTTGATTGTATTTTTTGTTTTTTTGAAAAAAGTGCAAAATGAATGTCATTCCTAGATAAGCACCATTTGGCAGCCAATGGCAGATATAGTGGTGACATCACAGCATCATCCAATCAGTATTGTCCAAAACTGTCATGTTTTACTTTGGGTGGGGCAGGAGAAGAAAGTGCCCCCCCATGGCTCACTCAGGAAAAGTATTTAGCTGTCCATTGTTAATCAGAATTTTATGACCGTTGTGTTATTAAGTGGCAGAGAAGAAAGTAAATGTGTCCTTTATTTCCAAGTACAATTTCAAAAGCAGCATGTGCAAAATGGCACCTCGGCCCCAAACGTTTGAGACAAGGAGAGCGCGCATTTGCTGGGGACTTCAGAAATGAGGTCACTGGACAAACATTTATGAAAAAGTGCACCAGTATCTAGTACATAGCTCCTAATGAGACTCAGCTGGCCCAAGGATGTTTTCCATAGATCGCTGTTATTAATATTATGTAAGAAACAGTTCCAAAAGCCCTTCTGTTTTGCTGGCACTTTTTGTGATTCTTGCAGGTATGTCTACACAGTACCTGGGAGTGAGCCTCCCTGCCCAGGTAAACACGCTCACAGACTGGAGAAGCTGGAAATGGTGGATGTCAGATTCTCTTGGGGAGGTTCTCCTGCTACCAGCAACAAATTCTTTCAAGGAGAAATAGGTCAAGAGCACCCCAGCATGGGGAAAACCCTTCTGCCCACCACAAAACAATCAATCAATGACTCATCTCCAAATTCCTGCAGATTGGACGGGAATATATAGTCAATTAATGGGATGATTCTGGTTTTTTTCAGAGAAACTCAGTTCTAGACACTGGTTTTTAATATCTCTGAAATGTACAGCTGTTTATTTTCTTTGGTGCAAGACACCCACCAATACAGCCAAGTACATATTTAAAATAATTCTGTAAAGCACGAACAATTTTTAAAATGCCCATATACTTCAAAAGTGACCCGCTCCCCCTGTCTTTCCAGGAAAGACCTCCATCAGCGTCTGCTACTGATGAAACATCATTGGGTTCCAGCCCAAAATCAAAAGTTTATTGACTTTCATGGTTTCTTAAGAGATTCCAAGAAGCTAAGGAGAGTTGTGGGGATTGCGATTGTTAACCCAAGAGAATGGGATATGATGGTACCAAATACTCCATACCCCACAGATAACTGGAGTAATCAGCCAATCGCTTCTAATTCAAATCCCTTCCTATTTATGGGAAATTAGAAACAGAGGATATGCCAGTCTGGATCACACCAGTGATTGCCTGTTTTCCTTTCCCACCTCTTTTCTTTTTGACGATATATTTTGTGATCTGTTGGCTCTTTATTTGATCCCACTACTGACACCATGTAGATATTACTGAGACCCAGAACACTGTGGTTGGGCTGAATGCAAAAATGTCTGTTTTTCCTGTTAACACAGACTCTCAGCCCCTTAATACATGGCCCCTGGTGGCCACCCTGAATAGTGTATTTAAATGTTCACAACTAACACCACCATGTCATGTCTCTAATAGCAGCCAGCAACAGATGTTTAGAGAGGAATGTACAAGGATCGCTTATTCCATAAGTGTCTAATACACTCACCCACAGAAAAAGTTTCTTGCTAAACTCCAACTAATCAGAGATTGGCTTATACCTTAAAGTAGGAGGGGTTACATCCCTTGCACAAGTCTTCTATTTGTTTCAAGCCTTCCTATTGTAACTCTAGATATTCTTGTTTTCCATGTAAATGGCCAGTGCCTATTTAAGCTGTCAGACTCAGTGTTATCTTGTGGTAATGAGTTCCATGGTCTAATTAGGAACTCGAGAGACTTTATTAGTCATTGCAGTAATTTATTTACTTTTACGGATATTTTACAAACATTTGCTCACCTTATTCTACACAGAAGCCATTAGTAAATACTGTCAGAGGGTTATTGCTGCCAGTCACAGAGTAGGTTGTAAAATGACTTTTTCCCCCATGAAAAGTGGACAGAAACAAAAATATTTTGGTTCATTGATATTTTCCTTTGCCTTTTTTTGTTTTTTCATTGAACTCTCCCCCAAAAATCCAAACACCGAACATTTTCAGTTTCAAAGAGAAAAAGTTTCCGTTTTTCAATGACAATCCACCTTTTAGACAAAGATAGACGTTGGGGGGGGGGGGAGAGGGGGGAAGGGAGGGGAGAGAATGTGTTTTGTCAGCCAGCCACTTTCTGCCCAAAAGAAATAGAGGGTAAGATTTTGAATAGCTCCAGATGTTTGCACGGAGATCCAATACCCTCCCTGCTTTAGCCCCCCCCTTTATTGTTACCCTCCTCCTCCCCAGTCACCACCACTGGATTATTTCTGAAATCAAACGGCAAACACTTCAGAGCAGCCAAGTATTCATGGGGGGGGCCCTGATTCCTGCAGGGGACACACGTTCTTATTACCGCAGAGCATGGAGTATCCTGTGCTCCAGACATTGTGGAAATGGAGCACGCGCTCTAAGGTTCACACAAGGACTGGCGTACCAATTGGTGTCCTCATCACCAGATATACAGTGGGAACTCCCCACACAGGCAGCATGGGGCCAGGCTCCAGCACTGTCATTCTGAACCCAGCATCTGCCTCCTAGAGTGAGTTCCTTACTGACCTGAGCGTGAGTGCATCCTCTTCTCGAACAAAAGGATTTGCTTCCTAACCTGCCATTAACAGAGTCCCGGTGTCAACCCTACACACAGGAGAGGAGAGTCACGCCTGCACTTGGATAGAAATATAAGCGGCCAATATTTTACGCTGTGCATTGTTGTGAAGTGTTCATCAACGTGAGAGTCTGGCAGCATTCACCTTCTCATCTCTAACAGAGATAATCTTTGTGCACTTTCCACCTGCAACCTCTAGTTCTATGGGGCCAGTTACATTTTCTATCTCCGTCCCCCCCGCCAGTGCATGTACTTTCTCTCTCTCTCTGCTCCTGTGTTTGATCCCACCCTGAGAAATTTCAGGTTCACTCCAGACTGACAGTAAAACTTCTAAATCCGCTGGGCCAGTGCCGTTCTGCTGTGAAGCAGAGGCAACAGTTGTGTGTGTGTTGCAGAGGAGAGAAGGGCAAGGTCTGAAAGCTTTTCTAGCTCTAGTATTGATACTATAAATGCATTTTTAGAGAGCTGCTCAATCACCAGGCCCAGCCCTTCCATTGACTGTCAGGATTCACTGTCACCACATGCTACATTTTGTGCCCCCCGTGTGGGTGGGGAAAGCCCTATTTCCACCCTTCTTCACCTCAGCTGAGATCAGATCCCTGTTGTGCTAGGGGCTGTACATTCATACAGTGTGAGAGGCTGTCTCTGCCGCAAGAGCCTGTCTAATAGACAAGACAGACAAAGTAAGAATTATGATCCCCATTTACAGATGGAAAACTGAGGCACAGAGTAGTCAAGTGAGTTGGCCAAAATCACACAGGAAATCTGTGGCAGAGAAAGGCATTAAACTACCTATCTACTCTCATGAGTTAAAAAAGATATCGGTCCTCTTTCTCTCTCTCTCGCTTCCCCAACACCAAGAAACAGGCTGGTGTTGTACCTCAAACTCTGAACTCTTCTCTGCTGAGCCTTTTACAGAGGGAGCTAAGGTATCTCTCCTCTGCTGTCATTTCAGAGCACAGCAGCAGCCCCTGAATCAAAGCAGTGCTGTCCAAAAGCCAACAGGAGAGTCCAATAAATAAGTCCCAGGGACAAGGGGAAGTGATTTTCTTTGGCTTAGCCAGAGTTGGATGAGCTTTTAACATGTCAGAATATGAAGGTTAATGCACAGCACATGCTTTCCCACCCCTTCAACAGCCTGGTAGGGGAAGAAGAAGAATGAGTGAATAGTCCATGTTGAGATTTTCCCTGGAAGTCCCTGGACGCAAAATGGACACAGGGAGAAAGAATTAAGCTGGGGTTTTGGCAGGGAAGGTATCATGTCTGGCTCTGTGAGCATGTACGTGTCTTCATACTGGGCTCTGTTTTTTTGTTGTTGTTTTTTACATTCTCTTCTTTTAGCATCTTTTCCTCTGTATAAATCGAACTTGCTCTCACTTTTCCTTTGACGAGATATATGGAGAGTGTCGTGTTCACAGCTGAGGATGATGACAACTGTGTCTAGAAGCCCCAGCCAAGAGCGGGGCCCAATTGTGCTAGGGCCTGTCCATATTCTTTTCCTGTATTTTGGGATTATTTCTTAAAGGAGGGCCGTAGAGAGTAGGAGATTAACGTATAATCAGCATTATTTGGTGGTTAGAGCCAGGGACTTAGACAACTAAGACTCTGTGGTCTATTTTCAGACTTCTGCTAACTTGCTGTGTGATTTTCGGCAAGTCCTATTCCTTCTCTGCTGGAATTATGCCTGTTTCTCAGGGGTGTTGTAAAGTGCCTTGAGATCGTCAGGTGAAAGATGCTGAAAGTGTTAACAATTATTATACCATATTATTTTATTTCAGGTCAATCAAATATATCCCTTAAATTCACTCAAAATATTGTTCTCTGTAACATTCTAGTATCTGGTGCATATTTTAAAACCAAAGCCAGGGTCTGTGCATTGATTTTAGATCTATAATTACTGCACATATCAGAAACTTTGGGATATAGCCTCAATAAAGTTTTTTTGATTTTTGTAAAGCAACAGGGACGCCATCTCTTGTAAAGCAAAATGGGCAAATCAGCCAGGGGCTCTTCAGACTTTCCCAGGACAAAATAAAATTCTCTGTTAAGTTTGTACTTTGTAAAGTGTTATATTTTATCCAGGAACTAAGAGGTTAATTAGTTCTGAGATGGAGTCTGTATGGGCTGCTAGATAGACTCTTTGTAGTCCCTCAACAGGCTGTAACGTGTTCTTCTGTATGATCTGCTTTGCCACTCAAGGCTTAATCCAAACAAATGCAGGCACAGGTTTATGATGAGCATCTTGTTCAGCATGATTGTCCGCCTGGTGGACCCCATCTAAATCACTGGGGTCTCATAGTGGTTTTCTTTTCCCATAAGAGCAACAAGTTCTTCCCAGCAGGCCCCCACGGTGAAGTGTGGTCCACAGAGGAGGCGGTCTGGGCTTTGGACTGACCACCTGGAATCCCAGTAGATCAAACTCTGTGACGTACGTGAGTTCCAGTGAAGTGAAGAATGAGACGCTGGAGACTGCTTCCACGCCAGGCCTCTTACTCTGCAAAATGCAGCACTTCTTCCATGACCACCGGCCAACCCTTAGAACCTCCTCTATTGTCCATGAAAAATATTACTTAATAGGGCACGGAGCCATGCTGCCTTAAATGTGGGGGAGGAGGGGTTCGGACAGCTTCAGAAAGGGAATTAAAATGTTGGCAGGAGAAACATCCATAAAGACCTAGAGACGGATGGATCCACATGTGCACAACCGGCCTTAGAGTCAGTGTTTTAGAAAGTTTCAAGACAACGGCTGCTGTTGCCCTCTCAGGAGGCCTGGCTGGCACGTTGGAAAGCAAAGCGGAGTCAAGAGACCTGAGATATCTCCATGTGCCCCAGAGCATCAGCTGAGCCATGGCACCTGATTTGGCACGGGATGGATGAGAAAGGAAATGACAGGACTCTGGGCAAAGGGAGGCAGGAGCAGTGGCAGGTGCTTGAGGTCCAAGAACTGAAGCCAGGGGGTCAAAGCCAGTCAGGGTCAAGAGTCAAGCCGGAGTCAGAGTCAGGAATTAGGCCAAGGGTTGGTACCTGAGGTCAGGGTCCGTGTTGGGGTTCCAGGGGTCGATCGGGAGTCAAATCCAAGTCAAAGCTGAGGTCAATATTGGGAGTTCAGAAACAGCAAAGTAGGGCAATCACAGCAGCTAGCTAGGAATCCCCATTGTTGCCTGGACGCTTCCTGGTATGCTTCCCCACCTCCCCCCCTTGGGGCTTATACAGGACCAAGGAGCCACTCAGGGATCACTAATGCCGTTGTCAGTCTGATCCCTCAAGGTGGAACTTCCTGTGGCATTCAACCTCTGCGGATTGTGGGTGGCAGGGAGTGGCCAGCTTACCGCTGTGGCTGGGTCGCAGTTTGGGGACGTTGGCAGCCTGATAACCCTGTAGGCCTGCATTCAAGTCCTGCCGATCCCTACAGGAAAGGCATGTCAGTGCTCTGTAAATCAGTGACCCCCCAGGGAGGGGAAGCTGTTCTCACTGGCCTTGCTCTCAATTGATTCATCCGCACAGTCGAGCTCTGCTGGAAACATTCACATCTAATTTCCATAGGAGACCATAATAGGTCGGGGACAGGAGAGACTCATCAGTCAACTCAAGGCCTGCTCGAACGCTTGTTAGTATCAATAGGTTTTAGATCAGGCCCCTGTTGACTGGGGGGGTTGACCAGACTTTGGATGTCAGAGGAGATACTTACACCTTCTGCCTAATAAAGTGTAGGACTTTGGGCTGCAATGGGGTACCTGCTGCCTCTTGCCCTTCCTATGGGATAGTGAAAGTTGGTTTTCCAGTTGCAGCTGCTCTGAGATGAAAAGTAGATGGGTAAAGACATCCCATCCAGCCCCCACTTCCTTTCTCACTTGTTGTTACAGAGTATTGCTTTGAGTCTCTCTCTCTGTGTGAATTGCTTTGAGAACAGACTGTCTTAGAATGTACTAACGCAATTAGCAGCTTGCAAGTTTCACACACAGAGGGAGAGAAACAGCACCAAAAACCAAGAGACCTCTTCATTAGTAATACCCTGGAATTGAAACTATGGGGAACCAAACTCATTTGTGATTTTAATACAGAACTTCTTTAATATGATCCAACAGTGTCACTACACAAAGTAAAACTATTTCCCATTGTTTATTTCCCCTCCTACTGTTCTTGTCAACTGCTGGAAATGGCCCACCTTGATTATCACTACAAAAGGTTCCCCTCCCACCCCGGCTCTACTGCTGGTAATCGCTCACCTTACCTGATCACTCTTGTTACAGTCTGTACGGTAACACCCATTGTTTCATGTTCTCTGTGTATATAAAATCTCCCCACTGTATTTTCCACTGAATGCATCCGATGAAGTGAGCTGTAGCTCACGAAAGCTCATGCTCTAATAAATTGGTTAGTCTCTAAGGTGCCACAAGTACTCCTTTTCTTTTTGCGAATACAGACTAACACGGCTGTTACTCTGAAATTTCTCACTTGTGGCTTGTATAATCTGAGCTGGGCTCAGTGCCTCGGGCATTTGAAGACCGCCTCCTCATAGCACATATATATTTACCCAGTTGACAGGCAAGTAAAGGCTCCTGCTCTATTTCCAAAGGAGGGGAAAGACCAAAAAACGTGCTCCGGCAGGATATGAGAAACGAGAACAAAGACCCTGAACCCTAAACAACTAGGACCTGTCTGAATTTTGACAGAAAGGAGCTGGCTTGCTCTGCAGGACGCCTGCAGGAGCTTTCCCAAGTGGTTGAATTAGCAGGGGGACAGAGGAGTATATCTGACAAGTATTTTCCATTTGCAGCTATCCACTGTGCCCCTAACCTGATCCCAATTAGATACACAGAGAAGGCTGCCAAGGAACTTTTATGACTCATTTGAAAAGGAGCCTGCATAGGAACCATGCATATGAAAAAGAGTCCATCTGTCTCCTTTCTATTGTTGTTTAGAGAAGACGTTTGCGCCTGCTTAGTTCACTTATGAAGCAGCCAGTGGGACATGGACATAGGCACTTTGGAGAAGGGAAACGGTTGCATCTTACTGTAAACCCAGTCTGGGAACATTCTACATGTTTCTTTTAAACACTGGCAGGATCTGTACCGCTAGGATTTGGTTGTTGAGGTGCCGAGAGCAGCCCTGTGGCTTTGGATAACTCGCTAGCTGTTTCCCCGGTGAATTATTTTTAGTTTCAGCTGCCCAATTATTGCACATGTCCTGCTGATTATGGTTTTGAATAGAGATAATCTCCTGCAAGGGGGGTGTTGCTCTGATTCTGTTCGTCATCTTGGGCTCCCACTCAGGCTGGTGGGAGCTTTGCAGCTGCCCTGGACCTTCATGATAAAATTATGACAGCTGGCAACACTGAGTATGACACTTGACTATGCACGTGACATGAGGTACGGTTAACATGGCCGTGTCTGTACTAATGCCTCTGTTAAGCGACTGAGCCTGCAGAGTGTGAACGAGAGGTTCCCAGATGCCTGAGCTGACTCCAGCTGAGCTGAGTGCTCCTGCCGTTAACAAAAGGACCGTTCCTATCTCTTCAATCAGCCCGGCTCCTGAGGGTGAAATAGACATCACAGTGTTTTCCCAGACAGCCCTTACACGTGGATAACTACTGAAAGAATGGACGGCAAGGAGCTAGGGGGGTAGGCAGATGAACAAATTCACTGTGCTGTCTTCTATGCACTTCACTTGAGGCCTTCTCAATGCCATTACCGCTCCTAGGCCCTCTTCCACCTCACTTAAAGATCACGCATTTGGTCACCCACCTTCCCTTGTCATTCCAATGCTCTCCCCCCCCCCAGCCATTTTCCCCATGGGGCAGAATTTCAAAATGAAACTGAAAGCCTTTCACACAAAGTCCCGTGACTGCCCTGAATCTGTCTGAACATGTCAGACCACCAGAATGTTTGGCTTCAAACTACCTACAACGTACACCTCCCATCCCACTGCAGAGCTCTTGAACGGCCCTGAAATCACGCTTTGGTGAGGACACGGGTTAGTTTCACTAGATGGTGCTAATGCTAATGCTTTCATTTTCCGACGTGCTCTCCCACAGAGAGACCATGGCAGTAGGAAGAGCCCCAGGGTAATAAGGAATCCAAGCTACAAAGCTGCCAGCAAGTGACAATCAAGAAAAGCCAGAGATGGCGAGGAAAGGGGGTAAAGTACAGGGGAGCAATATGTTCACCTTCAAATAGATAGTTCAACCTTATTTTATTTAGCATCTTTTACGATACAGGATCCCGAACGCTGTATAAGTTCTTTATGTAATACTACTATGCACCTTCTATATGAGCATCTCAAAGCACTTTATGAATGATAATGAATTAAATCTCACAGCCCCCTAATGGGGGTAGATGAGTATTATTATTGTACTGACAGAGAAACTGAGGCACAGAGAAGTGATTTACCTCAGGTTATGCAGCAGATCAATGGCAGAGGTAGGAATGGAACCCAGATCTCCAGACTCTCTATCTTCTGCCCTGTTCCCATTTCCTCCACTCACTGTAGGGCACCCACCTCTGAGGTAGAATACAGCAGGGATACCGCACCTTTTACAACGTGAGGAGTGAAGAACAGCTCGATTATAATAATACTTCGCTCTTATAAAGCACATTTTCACTAGTCATTTCAGTTTTCAATCTCAAAGCACTTTACAAAGGAGCTCAGCATCACTAGCCCCAGTTTACAGATGGGGAAACTGAGGCACAGATTGGGGAAACTGATTTGCCCAAGGTCACCCAGTAGCAGAGCCAGGAATACAGCCCAGGCCTCCTGTGTCCCAGTCTAGTGCTCTATCCTCTAGATTATTCTGAGGAAGAGTGAATGATTTGGCCAGGACACCAGGGTTATCATCACCCCTGCTATCGGTCAAATGTACTAGTGGAACTTTTAATGACCCAGATGGTCAAGCGATGGAAGCACCGGTGGCATATCACTCACTAGCACTGCTGTGGGCTATTGGCTTGATACTGACTCCAAAGGAAAGGTACTACCTGCAGAGTCACCAGCATTACAACTTTCCTCATAGGTTTCCTCTCTACACACTGTATTTTAAAGAATCCTTATTGCGGTTACAGGGACAAACCATCCCGAGGTGTAGAAAGAATAGTAAATATGGCAGGCGACCAGCTTGGCTTAACAGTGAAATCCTTGCTGATCTTAAACACAACAAGGAAGCTTACAAGAAGTGGAAGATTGGACAAATGACCAATAAAAATATTGCTCAGGCATGCAGGAGTGAAATCAGGAAGGCCAAATCACACTTGGACTTGCAGCTAGCAAGAGATATTAAGAGTAACAAGAAGGGTTTCTTCAGGTATGTTAGCAACAAGAAGAAAGTCAAGGAAAGTGTGGACCCCTTACTGAATGAGGGAGGCAACTTAGTGACAGAGGATGTGGAAAAAGCTAATGTACTCAATGCTTTTTTTGCCTCTGTCTTCACGAACAAGGTCAGCTCCCAGACTGCTGCACTGGGCAGCACAGCATGGGGAGGAGGTGACCAGCCCTGTGTGGAGAAAGAAGTGGTTCGGGACTATTTAGAAAAGCTGGACGAGCACAAATCCATGGGGCCAGATGCGCTGCATCCGAGAGTGCTAAAGGAGTTGGCGGATGTGATTGCAGAGCCATAAACCATTATTTTTGAAAACTCACTGCAATCGGGGGAGGTCCTGGATGACTGGAAAAAGGCGAATGAAGTGCGCATCTTTAAAAAAGGGAAGAAGGAGGATCCATTCCCATCACTCCTCCCGTAGAGTTTGTTGATTCTGAATTTGCAGACAGTGCTTAGTAGTTCAGAAGCTCCCAGGAAGTGGGATTCAAGCCATGCACCACAACCGCGTCTAGGTATAGCTATTTGATTCCCATCTGAGCAACCCAATCCCTGCTTTGCATCATGAGAATTTATTAAGGGATGCTCACCTACACCAGGCAAACACTCACTTCTACTTTAGAAAGTCACCCCAGTGCGCATCAAGGTTATTGGATAACACTTATCCCAGTCTTTCCTCTATTCTCCGATTGGGTCAATCGTGCAAAGAGGAAAGCCATGAGATGGTGACTTTCCCTTTCGCGGGATGAATATGAAGCAATAGTTCACTCTCCGAAGTAATGTTGCAAAGAGCTTTTCAATAAGCACATGTCCTGAGTGGCGTCTGGCTAATTTCAGAACTACTGTGTGTGTTAATGGCACTGCAGAGGTGTTGAGGGTATAGGGAGAGAACAAGAGGGCTCACCCAGACGGTTGACTCACCGCTGATAAAATGCTCACAGCCAGACATTAAACAAACTTGTCTGGGAATGTCGTGTTTCAACTAACAAGAGCTCTTCAGATAGACCTATAGGAGCTGCAGGGCTGTGATCAGCATGGCATTGCCCTTCAGAACATTGTCAGAGCTTAGAATACACCTCAGATGGTGGCAGCCCCACCCATGGGCTTTTGCAGACTGTGCACGAGCCCAGGAAGCAGGCAGCGGATGGAGGCAATCAATGGCTTGGCAAAGTGGGCTAAACTCTCTCCTCCGGCTCATGAATGCCAAGGCTCCGGTTATAATGGAATGAATTCCCACCTCCACACCCGGGATGATGAAAGTGCTCCCTGCATGTTCTCCCTTAGCATTAGCAAACATCCCCACGTTCATTCTCAGACAGGGTAGTCATCCTAACCAGACAGAAAATTGAGACTTGCGACACGGAAAGAGAGGGTTAAAGGAATGTTCAGGCAGGAAAATGAAATCCACCCTTTCCCTCACGTTTAGGCTTCAAGTGACCCTACCAGCTGCAAAAGGGTGTGGGATTATTAGGGTGAGAACACTTCCTATAGCGCAAGACACCTCACTAGCCTATCACAAAGTCCGGGGCCTCTGTAAGGACAAGAATGGACCCGAGATGTGAAAAATGCCTCCTCTTTGAGGGGAAGAGGTCGCACAATTGCCCTTCAGCAGGGGTGGTCTTCACAAACAGATCTACAAGGCCTAACATGAGACCTAGGTCTCTGGTAGTGGAAGGAATCTGGTTGGGTGCCATGAGTCGCTGCAGGGTGAAGCACCATGAACAGCTCTGGGGCTGAAAGAATAGTGATAATAATGAGGACACACAGAACCCATGAACTCAGGTTCTGGCAGGTACAATAAAAATCCTTGTCAGTTTTAACTTTAAATCAGGTGCTACCACAGACAGGAACACAGATTCACTGAGGTCCATCTGGCCTTTCATTTGGAGGCAAATATTTATGCTTTTTTCCTTCATTCCACACAGTAATGTCCTTCAGAATAAAGACTGCCCAAGAGGTTGAAATTTTGCAGAGAACTTACCTCAGGTATTTTTGTTCTGGTTCAAATGGTGTTCATTTTAGGTGTTTATTTCAAATCTCTGGTCAGTCACACTGGAAGAAGAAGAGGAACCAAATCCATGTGCCTGAATCCCAGCAAGGGTATAATTTAAAGTGTTTGTTGCTTTCTCATGTAATGGTCTCATCTCTGTCTCACACACATGGCTTCTAGTACATTTTCCAGGTCAGCAGTAGTGACTAAGCAGTTGACCAAAAATCCCTATGGATTTCCCCAGAATGACTTCATAATATATTTTTTATAAAGGACTGTCAGGAGCAATTAAATTAATACTGAGCCTGAATCTCTGGATCCAAACACCACTGAATTTTGGGGCGTGGGGTGGGCACAGAATCTGAATTTAATACCTTGTCCTTGTAGCTATAATGAACCGAACCAAAATCCCAAATCCGGATACTCCTAACTTTGGGGCATGCAAAATCCAGGTCCCAATTTTTCCTCTTCTTCTCCTATATTATATGGCATGACAGCAGCACCTAGAGGTTCCAAACAAATGTTGGGATTCCACTGTATATATACATAGCAGGAGACAGTCTCTGACCCAGAGAGCTTACATCCTAACTAGGCAAGGCAGATAGACGGTTGGAGTGAAATCTGAACAAATCAGTTCACATTTCTGTGTCTCCGAGTCACACAGCAGGCCACTAGCAAAGCTGGGAATAGAAACCCAGGTCTTGTGGGTCCCAGGCCTGTGCTTTATCCACTAGATCATACTGCCTTCGCAGTGCAGTTTTGTGGCCTTGGGCTCATCTCTGCTTAACACCTTTCATCAGTGGATTTCAAATACTTCATTAATTAGCATTCACAGTGCTCCTGCAGGGTGGATATTCTCACCCATTTTACAGATGGGGAAACTGAGGCAAAGAGCACTTAACTGACTTGCTTAGGGTCTCACCACAAATCAGTGGCAGATCCAGAATTAGAATCCAGAAGCTCTCCTCCTCCCCAGTACAACCAATACATTGGCCTTCCTCTGAAGGATGTCATTGCTCTTATCAGTTCTGGAGAAATGCACCCATGACATTAACTGTGCAGGGTGGGAAAAAGCATGTTTAGACTTCAACAACTGACACAGCCTTGCTGTAGAAGGGTACCTGTGCTTGGGAGCACTGCTCAATTCCTTGATCCCACATATGGGAATAATTAAAACCTTCGTTTTAGGATGTGATCATATCAGATTTGGCAAATAAATCACTGACGTCTTGGATCAAAAGATTTATCTTTCACGCTATGTTGAAAGGAGGAAAAGCAAGGGGGGAAATCATGGCCCAGCCTTTGCATTATTTGTAATAAGAATTACATGCAATTTAGACCTGCTACCACATCCCATGGTGGCAGCTCGGGGTGCTCTTCTCCGCAAGTACTCTACCCCCTTAGGGAGCTCCCCTGAGGCAATGAAGCCATGCAGACCTCTCCTTGCCCCACATCCTGCAGTAGAGAAACACAAGAATCGGATCTTTGGAGGATGGGGTAATGTGCTCTCAGCAAAGAAATTGAACTATCAACTCTAGATGTTGGGAGCAAAGTAAATGAATCAACAGCATAGAAGTTAAAAAACTCCCAACACACTGGTTCAAGATGGTCTAGAACTGGTGCGGTATATCAGGCTTGACCCCAAGAGAGATAAGAATGGCCCAACAGGTAGGGCACTATTCTAGAGATATAAATTAAATTCCTGACTCTGCCACAGACTTTCTGTGTGACCTTGGGCAAATCACTTCGCCTCCATACCCCATCTGAAAACAGGAATAATAGCACTGCCCTGTGTTAGAGGGATGCTGTGAGGAGCAGTGGCTGGGAATGTTGGGAGTAATCCTTTTTTCACTGAAAAAATGCTGATTTGTCAAAACTAAAACTTTTCATGGGAAAGGGTCAGTTTCAAAAAATGTTGTCAAAACATTTTGTTTTAACACTTCAGAAATGAAAAATTCCAGTTTTCCTGTTCAAAACAACTTTTTTTTTAAAGCTAAGTGAGTTATGTTAAAAATATCTTTAAAAAGTGGTCAAAATTGAAACAAAACGTTTCTACTGACCTGAATGGAAATTCTTTTTGGATTTTCAGATTGTGAAAATTTTCACGATTTTGACATTTCATCCTGATTTGAGACAACACCACGTTTTGATGTCTCAAAATTTTTTCGAGGATGGGAAAACCTTTTCTCACCCAGTTCTGGTTGTGAGTATAAATACATTGATGAATGTGAGGTGCTTGGCTATTTTGCTAATGTGGGGCAGATAAGTATCTAAGATAGACCCCAACTGGAGTAAATCAAAGCAACTCCCTTGAATTCAATGCTGATTTATGCCAGCTGAGGATTTGCCCCCAATATTTTGCGGTCTTATTTAAATTTCAGATGGATATGGAATTCATCTCAACTTCCTGCCCTACCCTCCTATTAACTGGCTAGTGTGTTCCCTTGGGGAGCAAAATGGTTGTTGACTTTGTATGAGGCCATTGTTAAAAGGGCTGCCTTTTTGTGGGCCTGATTATTTGACTTGGATGTACAAACTCATTCACACACGCTGGTGCGGTAGTTGTGTGTTCATGGACGTGTGTACGTACACATGAGCTTTCACAAAAATAGGAACCTTTCAGAAATCTTTCCTGTAGCTAGTGAAATGCCATGCTAGTCAACCTGGGGGTTAGAGACCCTGCTTTGTCCATGTCCAGCCACATTAATAAGAATGATATTTATATGCATTATAACCAAGTCTTATCTTTTCTTTACTGCAAGATGCTATGCCTTAAAGTGAGTGGGATTGCACTGGGTCACAGCTCCAGCTTCTGCCCCCTAAAATAACAGAGAAACCTGCGTGATGGGCCGTTCATGAGCCAGGGGGCATTTATAAAACAGAGGCGTGTGAAAAGGAAAAAAAAATGAACAAGATTACATTGAGCTTCACAGTGAAGTGTATTTCCTGCCTGAGTTTTGAGTCAGTTCTCATTTTGTGAGGGCCAGTTTCCCCATCCCTAGCATCATGACCTTGGTAAGTAGGAATCTTCTCAGATGGCTTGTAAGTAAAACACTGAAATGGTCAGGTTCCTTTGGCAAAAGAATTCAGTGGAGGTACAGGGGTTGCACGCAAACAGGCAGTTAATCCCTGTCCTCAGAAATGCAGTGTCTCCTGGCCCTTTCTGCAACCAATTTAAAATCACTCCAGTCTGTCAGCAGGTGCCCGTGTCTTTTTCTTTTTCGCTTCTCCTATCCATGAGTTCAGGAGAGGTTAGAGAAGTGCAAAGAACAGGCTGGGGACAGAATTACTATGGGGAATGGCAGGGTGCCAGGCAAGTCCATAATTTTGGTAATGGATTGATTGAAGAGCAAAATAAAACATTCTGTGGAATGGTAACACTGCACAATCCCAGTTCTCATTCAGCAATGTTTTATTTCAGCCGACAATATTTATTGTTCTCCGGCGTATTTGAGCTGTTTTCCTGTCTATACCACAACAGTCCTATCTGGTCTGCCAGTGATGGTTTATTCCATTTCATTTGACCTTTTTTTATTAAAGAGTTTGAACAAACCCTGTAAGTTTAGTTTGCAGAGAGACGATATGCTGTAAAAGAACAAGCATATGGTATTTAAAACTTAAAGAGATAGAGAGACTTACGAGAGGCAGCTTGGTCTGGTAGATAGGGACTTGGACTGCAACTCAAGAGACCTGGGCTCTGCTGCTGTGTGACTTTGGCCAAGTTACCTGACCTCTTTGCGCCTCTGTTTCCCCTCTTACTCTTTTTCTGTCTGGCTATTTGGACTGTAAGTTTTTTGGGGCAGGGGCCTGTGGCACACTACGTCTTTATGCTAACCCAGTGGCCCTCCAATTTTGATTTGGGCCTGTACTATCATTTTCTTTAATATATGGAGAAAAGAATCAAGAAGCACATTTTGGGGTTGATCCTGCAGCCCTTACTCAGGCAAACAGTCTCATGTTAAATTTGCAGGGTCACGTACTATATCAGCCGCCCTAATTGTCATAAGCGTTTATTCTGTTGGTTTTAGATTTCAAAGGGCCTTATGCTACTTCCATTGAAATCAGTGGGAGTTTTTGTATGGACTTCAGTGGGTGGGAGATCCAAGCCTAAAACACTGCACACCCTCCAGGTTTCTCAAGCTCGACACCCAAAATTTGAGGCACGCAAAACAAATGGTAGCTTAATTTTCGGTGTATACGTGTAATGGGTGTGGGTATGTGTCTGTAGAGGGGCTTCAAGCAAATTCATCTTCAGGCCAGCATTACTTGGCACTTCTGAAATGTCCTGGTTCTGGTCTGTAGGTGACAAACATTTCCTCCCATCCTATGTGTAACTCATCGAATCTGGTACCGAAGCGTGCACTATCCAGGCTGCACAGTAAACAAGGCTAACTGCTCCCCAGCACAACTGGTACATATTGTTCCTAAAACACCATGTGTTTTGGGTTAAAAACAACTGCAGATAATTTGCTCTCCTGAGGATTTACATTTTTTTTCAATGCAAACATTTTACACCATATTTGTTCTCTGTAGTTTCTCCAGCTGTTGGTTACAAATTTCCCTGAACTCTCTGTTGTTCTTTCCCTTAATAGTTGAGTGCAATTTGACTAGCAGGAAACCAGACATGTGGTCTGATCCAAACTGCACTGAAGTCAATGGGAAGGTTATCCCTGACTTTTCAATGAGCTTTGGATCAAGGCTTGGAAGATGTACAGTTTTAAAGTTAGGTCCTGTTCCATGTACCGCATTCTGGGTAATAACATGAAAGGACTCCACGCTTGTAAAACTAAACCAGCTCTTTATTAGGAGAAGAGAACTATTTACAGGGTCTGCATGTCCTGTTCAAGCTTCCCCTATTTGAAAATTGGGCCTCAAATGTGTCCCATGCACTGAGATAGAGGAAAATCTATATGACAGGCTAGAATGCAAACATTTTCCACGGCAGTAGAAGAATGGCTTTAGCAGAGGTGCTCTCAGGAGATGATGCAAGCCCTGCTAATGCAAATAGTTGTGTTCCACTAGGGAAGGACATTGATATTATTCTGTTTCCTGTAATTTCTCCATCACTCATGTTAGTTGGGATTTCCTCTGCAATCCCTTTCTTCCACTCTAGTTTTTGAGGACGAGTGAGAGACTTCCTGCTCCAGAAGAGGGTGGTGAAAGATTTAAAATTCATCCTGGGGGGTGAAATTCATCTCTGTGCAGAGTGCCCAGTCCACTCCAGTGCATCGCTTAAGTTCCATTTAAGCACCAATAGGACTTACATAGTGCAGAGGGTAACAGAATGCGCAAGCCCACAGATGAAACCATTTGACTTCTGAGCCGTCTGGTTGGAGACGGCAGCTGCATAATACCCTGCACAGATCCTCTGCTTATTCCTGATCAAGGCTTCAAAACAACTGAGCTAGAAGCAAACAATGGATACAATGCAGGTTTGCAGATGACCAAGTGTGAGTTAGGAATGGACACTTTGGGAGTGCTAAGCCAGTTGATTGTGTTCAATAAAGCTACAAGATTTTCACTTTGTGTGTTAATTAAAGGGTCCAGGCAGAATATGAGGGAAGAGTGGTTTAGTTGTGTTTGATTCCCCAAGGCTGGAGATGCCATAGATGTGAGGGCAGGAAGGATGTGTAGTGGGTGGGAAGGAAATATCTGAACTGAAGGAAGTCTGGCTTGGAGAGAAAACAACTTGCCGTATTAATAGACCACTGCTGGGTCAGGGTATGTCAGAGTCCTTTTTCCAGAACATCTGTCTATGGAGATCAGCAGAAAAACAGAAGTTCAGCCTTATCAATGAGACAAAGCAATGCATGTGCCCCCTGTTTGAGGGCTGGTGAAAGGTACTGAAATGACAGCCTTTGAGACTGAAGAGTTCCTCCACAGAATAGGCAGGGGCGATGTGAGCTTGTCGCACGGTCGGTCAGCCCATATCTGGAGGAAGAACCGCTAGAGTTCAGTCTCTGTGGCCTTCTCAATATTTTACCTCTCCACTGGCCCTGCCAGCAAAGATCCAAATTATTGCTAATTGTGCCTGGGTGTTGGGAAGGGGATAATCCGTCCATACGGACCAGACTGAAATGCTTCAGTCTCGTTTCATGTAAAGGCCATCACACAGCCTTTCTGTCTTTTACTAACCATCATGATCCTTTGTATTTAGAGTAGTGTCTGGAGGGCCCAGTTCTCCAAGGCACTGTACCAACCCATAGTGAGAGACATTCCCTGCCCCAAAGAGTTTACAATTGAAACAGAGGTAGAAGGGGGATCAGAGGCAAAACTGAGACTAGAACCCAAGTATCTTGAGTCACAGCCCAGTTCATCAGTGACAATCATTTCTCGCAGAATTCCAGGCATCTAGATTATAGCCTTAAAACCTGGGTTCAGCTTTGACACAGGCAACTGACATTCACACTTGCTATCTTTGGGGATGACTGAATATTGCTGTAATTCCCCTCTCTCCATGGGTCTTTTCTCCTGGTTAATGTTATATTTTTGTAATTCAGCTGTCCATTTGAATTCTGGGAAGCACTAATTCTACTAATCAAAGGTGAGAGACATCTGTCAATCATAATTCCAATTTAAAAAAAAAACAACCTGTTTTATTTATTCACTAGAGTTAATCATAAAGAGGAGGGGGCGGGAGGGGGGAAGAGTGAGCATTTCTGTGATTTTCCCCCTGCCTTGTTTCTCACAGAAATGTCATGATGCAAATTTCCTCCGAAAAGCTCTTCATGTAACAAAGGGACCAAGTACTGTACAGACTATATGCTATTATACATACAGGATTTTCTTCACTGATGCTACAGTGCTTCCAGCTCCGCAGCTGAACACATCTACTGTTTAACAACACTCACAAACATTCACTGAGCCTTACAGCACGTCCTTGATGTAGATCTCATTATACCCAATTTACAGAAGGGTAAACTGAGGCACTTGCTCATGGTCACACAGTAAGTCAGTGGTTGTGGCAGAGCCCGGGAAAGTTTTGATTCCGATTACCCTGCTTTAAGCACACCTCTAGGCCACTCTCCCTTCTAGGTTAGGACAGGAAGTGAAGAACACCATATCCAGCACAATTTCAGGGAGACAGATGGCATTATGCTGCCAACCTTGGAATGCAGCTGGGACGCCCGTGTTAAACCCCTCCCCGCTGATTGTATGAGCATCTATTCAACCCCAGAGTGGGGGTGATCACAAGGACCCAATTAAACACTGCAGATGATATTTTAAATGCAAAGCAAAAAGAGGTGAGAGGAGGGCTAAGTTTCTTTGCAATCATGGTGGAGTATTGAAGCAGTGCTGTTCAACACAGAGGCCCTGTACACACATGCTCTCCACATACCGCTTAACCTCATGCTGTATGCCATTCCTGTGGGAGGCGGGGGGAAGAGAGAGAAAAGGCCCAAGAATGTGAACGAACGCCATGTGTTTTCACTTAGCTCGTCCTCCGAGGCCAAATGATGTAACTCTTGCTAACCCCTGCAAGATGTTGGCAAGAGGAGCCTAGTGACAACTCCAACTGTAAGTTCCTGAGCTAATGAACAGAAAAGCTGAATAAAAAAAGAAAAAAATAAGCAAGCAGTCTTTTTTTGGCCTAAAGTTGCAACCTTTGCTGTGTCATTTGACTATTTAGAGCGACAGCCCGTTGCAGGAAAAAAAACCTGGGTTCTCTCTTCGGGGTCTAGTGGGGATGCAAAGACTGCCACGGGAAATCAGCAAAAGGGTGTGGCCTCTGAGCACATGGCTGGAGGAAATCATTGCCCAATAAGGGATCAGCTGGAATCCTGCTCTCCAGCCCTGATGGAGTTAACCACATTTATTATTGTTAGGTTGTGGGGGTTTTTTTTGTTACCAGTAAAGAATGTTTTACTACTGAGCTCCACACAATCACCAACCTCCAAATGGACCATGTTATAGAAGAACTAAATATTGTGTCAGAGAGCATGTGTTTCTTGTAAGATAGGTTTGGGCCACAACTCTGTGGAGGAAATTGTTTATCTCTCTCTGTCTCCCGGCCTTTATCCTCCTCCAAGCTGCTTGGATATTCAAGATGTTATAGAGGAGGACTTTGTCTGAGCGGAGCACAGATCAACAAGCGTGTCCTCAGACGATGTTAATCTGCAGCTGTAGGGCTTGCAGAGATCAGAATCTATGCGTGTGTGATGCTGGAACAGTTGTGGGATAGTTAATCCTTTCCTACTTTTTTTTTTCTTTTTTTTTGCATTGCAGTAGCACCTAGAGATTCCCACCACTACTGAGGCCCCGTTGTGCTAGGTGTTACACAGTAAGAGACAGCCTCTGCCCCAAGGAGCTTACAATCTAAATAGTCAAGACCGATAAAGGGTGGCGAAAGGATGTGGTCTTGTCCCTATTTTACAAATAGGGAACAAAGGCACAGTGACATGAAGGCCAGAATTCCCCATACAGCTCAGCACCCACCACTGTAGCCAGATGTTCCCAGGGACTAAGGTCACACAGGGAGTCTGTGGCCGAGCTGGAAACCGAATTCAGAGATCTCATGAGTCCCATTACAGGGCCTTATTCTCTCTCCTCCACTCCCTGCCCTCAGTCTTCTCCACTGAGAAGAGTTCAGGCTCTGGGTTTCCCCTCAGCTAGCAGAGGCAATAATAAGGACTGTCTTCATTGCTGGAAATTCAAAATAGCAGATGAGAGGCTGAAAGCAGACCAAACCCCTACCCCCTGCATATCCACTGCTCCAGGAACAGGAGATTTCGGTCATGACAAGAGGAAAATACCAGTGATCATTTGCTTTGTGTTTTCAAGTAAAACTCCAGCCAATAAGAAACCCCAGCATCAAAGTGGCTGTAATTCAGGTCCAATTTCACTCTAAGCCCCAAATATCAAGGGGAAGAGGGCAGATTCCCTCTGCAAAGACAAAAGGGCAGTAGATCAATGGAGAAAGGGGGCATCTGCTCTGGATACTCACCTCCAGAGGCCTCTCTGCTTGGGGAAGTAGGACTGGGGGGGCGGGAGGCAGCTCACGGCAAGACAGACCTTTTCAGCCAGGGCCTCTTGCAGCTCCTGCACACTGTTGCAGTTGGGTGGCCTTTTTCTGTCAGCATCAGGGCTGCAGCATCGGACCTACTTTGACTCTCCGCTTTTACACAGTGGCATGTGTTGCTCTGTGTCTTAGTGTGCGTGAAGGGGCATGATGGGATTCCAGGCATGCCTGTGTCTGAGAACCGAGCGGGGTCCGAACTCCCCGGCTATAGACATGAAAGTTGGCCCAATCCTCAGCTGGTGTAAGTATAATTCTCATAATAACTCCTCATTCTTTTATGGTGCTTTTCATCCATAGACCCCAAATGGCTTAAATAATCATACTGACCCATGCTACAGCATTGTAAGTGTACAAAGCACTTCACAGACATTAGTTCATCCTCACAACAGCCCTCTGAGGTAGGCAATTTGTAAGTGTTATTATTATCCCCATTTTTTAGGTGGGGAGACCGAGGCAAGGAGATTAACTTGCCTGAGGCTACACCGTAAATCCCTGCCTGAGCTAGGATTACAACTCAGGAGCACCTGGCCTGCACTCAAGCCCGTGGACTACACTGTAGATTGGTGTAGAGATGTCTTCAGAGCTATTCTGATTTACACAGGCCGAGGATGTGGCCTGACTCTGTTCTTATCTTTTAATGGCAACATCGGCAAACACACGGTAAACACACTCTTGCCCTCTTCTCTGCGGCCAAGGTGGGCCCTGGCTGCATCTGAACCAGTGTTGTTGTGTGGCACGCAGAGATGGGGCAGGATTCTTGGAGCCAACACTGGTAAGAGCCCAGCGAGGGACGCAGGAGGAGAGCAAGATGCTACTCTTCCTATCTGCTGGCCACTAACCCCTCCGAGTGAGAGGGCACAGCAGCAGGGGGGGGATAATCAGGAGCAGCTTTGTGGCCTAGGGTTCAACATTTCTTCCCCCTGCCTCTGCAGAGATTCCCTTGTGCCAAGGCTAGCTATTTGGGCCTGCTCCTGGGGTGTATGGATTAAGGTTCACTGCAGAGGTGGCCTTTGATTTTCAGTGCTAGAAATTCCGATTGCTAAGGTTGGTCCATGTATCTCAGCCTTCCAGATGCAGCAACTTTCTGCCACCCCAGCTTCACTTGCTCGGGGAAGCCTGCCGCCCTTCCTGCACTGCTGTTGGTAGCTTTGCAGGCCTTGTCACGGCCATGAATAGCAAGGCCAAGACTCGTGGATCATAACGGTTTGGGCTCCCTAGCCAGAACTGCAGAAACCCAGGGGGAAAACGCCCCAGCAAATGTCAAACAGGCTTCACAAGAAAAACGACTTAACAGGACCAAGCACAACCATGTGCGACTGTGCTAGAAACCAAGAGGGTTTATTTGAAATATATAAACCCTTGCCTTCTCCAGCTGGACCACCTCTTTGGAGTCAGATCCTAATTACAAAATCTTGAATCTCTTTATTTGCTAATCTCAGCCTGACCAATTTGCTGAATGAACTGAGGCAACCTCCCACCAAGTCAATTATTTTTGAGTTGTTGACGGATTTTGGAACAGATTCATACACACAACTACCCCCCGAGAGAGACATCAGGGACTTCTGACATCTTCTCATATCATGTTTCTGTTATCCATCCATCCATCCATCCATGTTCCAGGACTGATGCCCATAATCATGGCCCTGAGCATCATATTTTCAGCAGTGATCAAAAGAGGTGCACCCACAGAAATGAAATCTCATCCTTTGCACTCAGCTCCCCCTGACACCCACCCACACATCGATGTACTAGTGTAACTGCTGATATTCTGATTACCATATAAATGTCAAAATGTCTTTTGAAGCTCTTTGTCTCAATAATATCTTGTGGTCACCAGTTCCATGGGCTAATAATGCTTTGGGTTGAAAAATGAGATCCAGACTTCAAGAACAAATGGATATAAACTGGCCACCAGGAAATTTAGACTAGAAATTAGACGAAGGTTTCTAACCATCAGAGGAGTGAAGTTTTGGAACAGCCTTCCAAGGGAAGCAGCGGGGGCAAAAGATCTATCTGGCTTGAAGATTAAACTCGATAAGTTTATGGAGGAGATGGTATGATGGGATAATATGGTTTTGGTAATTAAATGTTCATGGTAAATAGGCCCAATGGCCTGTGATGGGACATTAGATGGGGTGGGATCTGAGTTACCCAGGAAAGAATTTTCTGTAGTATCTGGCTGATGAATCTTGCCCATATGCTCAGGGTTTAGCTGATCACCATATTTGGGGTTGGGAAGGAATTTTCGTCCAGGGCAGATTGGAAGAAGCCCTGGAGGTTTTTCGCCTTCCTCTGTAGCGTGGGGCACGGGTCACTTGCTGGAGGATTCTCTGCTCCTTGAAGTCTTTAAACTACGATTTGAGGACTTGCAATACTTCAGACATAGGTGAGACGTTTCTTGCAGGAGTGGTGGGTGAAATTCTGTGGCCTGCGTTGTGCAGGAGGTCAGACTGGATGATCATAATGGTCCCTTCTGACCTAAATATCTATGAATCTATGAATCCCCAAATGTGAACAGCCTCAAAAACTGGGGAAAGGTTGACTCCAGATCAAACTTTGCAGCTCACCACGATCTGTAAGTTCAATGCACAGGAGGTGCCTGTACAGTAGCAGTAGCATTGGGAATGATCATCCCCGCAGCGCTCGAGAAGTCATGCTTAGCTATAGCAATGCCGCAGCCAACCTTTTCATTCTGCAGAATGCTACATAAGAGACACACAACGGAACTGCCAGACTGGATCGTACCATCCAGGCCAACATTTTGTCTCCAAGAATGGCCAGGGCCAACAAACCTGCAGAAGACATGGAAAAGCCTGCCCACAGGGAAAGTTGCTTCCTAGCCTGCATTGGCTAGCGGTTGGCTTATGCCTTGGAGTAGCAGGGTTTATATCTCTTCCAAAAATAAAATTTGTCATTGAAACTTTTTTTTTTACAAAAAATGGCATTTTGAATTAAATAAATATTTCATTAAAATTTCATTTTGGTTTCATTTTCTTGGATTTTCAATGAAAACATGAAAAATTTTCACTTTTCAGGTGGTATGAGAGGGGTTTTTTTTATTATTCCCTTCCAATTTCTCTCCTTCCCCACACCCCTTTCTCATGGGGTGAAAAGAAAAAGCTGAACAAAAAAAATCTGTGAAAAATGTTTCATTCAAAACTTTTGGCAAAAAATTTCAAGTTTTTGACCAGCTCTACCAAGATGTCTCATTCAGCAGAGCAGAAGGAAGGTCGAACTGAACCAGAGTATGCAGATCAAAAATCCAAGAACCCCACAGCACTTTAGGAAAGATGGAAAATTATGGGGAAATGAGGAGAAATTATCTTTGTTTAGGCAAAAAGAAATATGCAAGTGGGTTCCAACAGCAAAAAATTGCACTGGCCCAGATCACGTCATTGGCAATGAGAAAAACAGCTGGGGGTTAAATCTTCCAGCTGGTTACAGTCCCCAGGAAATGCCCTCTGACCTCACTCGTTAGGACACTGTCAAGGTACAGTTCATTATTTTAAATAGATCATTTTTTAACTCACTCTTGTTGGCAACATGAAGCTGAAATCCATATTCTCAGCCCTGTTATTTTTTCCTTTGCTTCACGGCATGTGCACACACTGCTTCTGTTGGGTTGTTCATTTGTGCGAGGGGCTGTTATCAAGTTATACAGACTACTTTCTTACTGTAGCATTGCTCAGGAAGGCTGGCTTGATTAATTATGTTTAACAAAAAAGGGGCACCGAGGAATTTGGTTTTGGGAGAAAATCCACACTGAAGAATTGCATGGGCTTTTCAAATGGATGGGGAAGATGTGAAAGAAGTCTAATTTCAAGCCTATTAATATTGACAGTGAGGGTCAGATTCTCAGCCTTGAGTGGCATATCTGGTTGTCCAAGGATTCCCTTAGTATGGGGGGTTTCCTAGATGGTGCAGAGATGATGTAGCCATCTCTGCCCCACCCCTCGCTACTGACCATGGGCATAAGACCGTGGCTGCTGGAACAACCACTGGCAGCTGGTGTAGTTCAGAAAGACATAGGTCTAAACTATGCTGAGGATTGGACTGGCACTGAACCAGCCCCAGGCTCAGGAAACCACAAACTGTTCCATCATGCTCCACCTTCTTGTCTATGGGCACAGCTGGATCTTTCTCTTTAATTAGACACCATTTCACATTAGAGATGGGTCAAAGCCACAAAATTGTCCTTAAGAGCTGAAGCTGACCTTTGCCAGCCTTTGGAGGTGTGTGAATTTGGGAATCTGTGTACAGGCCTGTCTCAAAGTCACATCTTTCAAACAGCCTTACAAAGAAAGCAGCTAGTTTTGAGAGCCCTGCACTGTACTTCACGGCTGATTAGAATAAATGTGCAGCTCTTTTATGAGACTGGTCTGCTGATGGGACGCCATGTATATCAAACCCAATCAAAAGCATTCGTCTTATCATGCACCTAATTGCCATCATCTTGTTTCCTGAATGAGAGTAGCTGTAAAAAGAATGCAAAGTCCAGGGAATATCACACATACTCAGAAAAAAAAAATTAAACCAAAATGCCATTAAAGATTCAACTTAAAAGTCACTGACATAAAATGCAGAATTAAGAAGATCCCCACTCTGGAAACACTTGAAGATAATGCCCTAAATCTTTTGGAACCCATTCATCAGCATGACCTCAATTGTCATTTCATCTATAACTTCCATGACAGGTCCATTGGAATTCCACATTCATGACCTGACTGTTATTGCAAAGAGTAACATGTACGGTAATTGGTGGGCAAACATTGCTGGGTGTAAGAAAGATTGAATATCATCAAAATTGTTATACAGGACCAGAAATTTGGAAGGATCATTTACCACAAGGGCATATTCATTTAATGTAAATGTGTCCGCTCACCAATGCTGGGGGTCATTAAGTCAAACATTTTTTTTTTGCTGTCATCTTTATTAACACTAAAACCAACTCAAGTTTTTTACAAAAGCAATTCCTGAATGAGTAAAGACAGAGATATTGCATGTATAGTAATAACGATGATGATAACACCTAGTTCTTACATAGCAGTTTTCATCAGTAGATGTCAAAGTGCTTTAGAAAGGAAGTCAGGATCATTATCCCCATTTTATAGATGGGGAAACTGAGGCACAGGGAGGGGAAGTGACTTGCTCGGGGTCACCTTCTTGCCAGTGCAGTAATGATCATAAGAGCTGGAGTCTGGAGACTAAGCTGTAATGACTAATTTATTCACCACCTCTCCAGGACATGAATTGTCTGCCAAAAGCTCATGAGTTTCTCAAATGTCTTAATTATTCAAATTACTCTGAGGAACAATTTCTGTGGTCTGTAACTTGTTCACAAGCCATTTTCAAAATATGAGATGTTTGGATGTCACATGGTTTGTTTCTGCTTCCCAGTAGGATAAGCATGACTCTTAGAACGATGTTAGTATGAAAATTGCTTTAGAGTAGCATCTAGGCGCTCCAAGGGACCCATTGTGCTAGGCCCTGAAAGTATCGTCCAGAGACAGCCCCTGCCTTGGAGCGCTTGCTGTCTAAATGCACAAGACAAACAAAGGGGGAGACAGCGAGCAACGACACAGTGTGATGAAGTGATTTGCCTAAGGACACTCAGCTGATCCATGGTAGAGCTGGGAACAGAATCGAGAGGTGAAATCCTGGCTCCACTGAAATCAATGGAAAAACTGCCAGGTTTCCTGAGTCCCAGTCCAACATCCAGTCCACTTGATCACATGCCTTTCAGGCTGCAGGTGAAAATGCTGGAGATTATGAATTTGAAATTTTCTTTCTGGGAATATTCTCCTATATATCCTTAAAATTTGCTGCTTCTGCAAACATTCCTGCCTCGAAACTAATTCACTAGAAGATTCACAGAAAGCAAATACCAAAGGGGCATGGGCACCATGGAAGTGAATTTGCTTAAAAATTCACACACATATTTGCAGAAAAATGTTTGCGCAGCTCTGATGATAACCTTGATACACCTGGCCCTTTTACCCCAGCAATGTACTGGAGTGATCCCCATTCCTCAGCAGAGTCCCAGGACTGGAGTACCTGGGAGGAAGTTGTGAACTGGACCAAGGTGCATTAGTAAAATAGGCTATAGGAGCTTTTACAGCTGCTGACAACACTGGTTCTGAACAAGAACTGCTCATCTGTTTACTTTTGTTACATACCAACCTTCTATCACCCTTCAAAAATAACAAAAATAATCAAACAACAATGAATAGCTGGTAGGAACAGGTGCAACTCTCAGCTGCTTAACTGCAGAGGGTTTGAAACTGCACTCAGAGAAAGGATAGAAGGTCAGATGTTCAAGAAAGAGCAGAGATTGAAGGAAAGTATGGAAATTTTGAACTCTATCTTGCCCCTATGTCTGTGACATCATGTTGCAACACATTGTAATAGCACTACGAATAGCAGTAATATTTTGCTCTTGCACTGAACCTGCCACTGGAGGATCTTGCATTGTTCTAACACTATTTATTAGTTAAGCCTCAGGTTGCTGCTATAGGAGTAGGTTGTACCCATTTTATAGATGGTAAACTAAGGCACAGAGAGGTTAAATGACTTCCCCTAGGTGACATCAAAAGCTATTCACAGCTGAGCCAGGAATAGAACACAGGAGTCCTGACTCCAAGGCCCATTACACTCTCTTCTTATGGAAGACTCTTCATGCCATATAGCATCAGCGTATTGTATTAAACTCCATTATAACGGTTATATCCTGAGGAATACTTTGAAGAAATTTGCTGACTTCTTCATTTGTGAGTCAAATGGAAATGTACAGAGGATTTTTTAATAAACTTCTGTTCTTTCAATTAAAAATAAAAAAAGTTTCCAACACGCATCCCGGGGCCAGTTGCACAGGAATGTATTTAATCAGCCACTGCATAAAGATAACTGGCCATGACCCATTCCCTTTCTGATGTGGCATGGTGCTCAGAGAACGGGTGTGTCCATTTTAGTCTGCAAGCCCATGAGAAAGAATGAAAAGTTTGTCTATAGCTTGAAAGGAGATCTGAGAATTTCTTGTCTCATTGAAAGGCGAGTTGTTTACCACAGACAAATTGGAGAGTAACACCCCAATTCAGCTCAGCAAGCTCATTTCACTGGCTACAACATTTCTGCAAGGGGCGTTTTTATATTAATTGTTACCAGATCAGCAACCTGTGGAATGAATTCATTTACAGTCTTGGCTTGAGTTCCCCCATTGGCTGGAAGCCTTCTCCATAGCCCCACAGAGAATGGCCACAGTTCAGAGAGGGAAGAATTCCAGCGATAAATAGCGTGGATGCAGTCACAGAGAGCTAAACATTATACATTGCGAACAAACAGACTGAAAGTGGAGAGCTGGCTAAAACATTTCTGAGCCTTTCTCTCAACATGTACAGCACAGCTTCTTTCCCTCAGCTGGCTGAATGATTAAATATGGCATATTTTGCAGGGAAGACTCCCCCCCAGAGCAATGGACTCTCTTTTGCTATGTCTGTCAGTTTGTTAGAAGGTTTCCGCACTGTTTTTGAACATTGTCCAGAGGGTTACAAAAGACACGGGCAATGAAATGCCAGTCCACACAAGAGCTTGTGGTTTAATTTGCACTAAGTGGCGCACAGCAGCATCAGGAGTGCATTAACTCTCCAGTCCCCACCCCTCCGGTCACTCTTGCCCAGCATAAACGATTTTTGTTGGGTTTGCTACTACCATTGTTTCATGCCCTTGGCAATTCATGAAGGGGCGGGGGGGGGCGGGGGGGGAGATTGGAAGTGGAAAGCCTAGAAGTCTGTGAAAGAAGCTTTTAAGGGCAGTGGGACTTTCTGTATCAAAACAGCAGAAGAAGACAACACCAAAAGTATGTCATAATGAAGACCCGCCAAGCAAAGGAGATGAGGCACATAGGGTAGCCTCATGTATGGGCCACGATGTGGAGTCTCTGTCCCCAGGAATAGATCGGGCCTGTATTAGAACATTCCTCCCTTTCAGGATAGCATCCTTGGACTGGCCCAGCAAAGCAAAGTGTAGTGAATCGACTTAGAAAGAAAGGCCTTTCAAGAGATAATATCTCATTGTCCAGGGCATAAGCTGATCGCCAGCTGAGGTCAGGTAGGGGCTTTCTTCTCACATCTCCAGGGTAGAGGAATGCATCAATGAGGATTTTTTGTCTTCCTCGGTTGAAGATTTTAGCCAATGGTAAAAGCAAACAAACAAACAAAACCCAGCAGAGTCTGCATTTCAACACAATTTGTTTAGTTTGTGAGACTTATTGGTGGTTTATTTGCTTACTTTGGCATTCTACAGGATGAGGTCACAGTTCTTGATTTTATGGGAATAGTTTCAATAGGCAGATGGAAATCAGCCTGCATTGGATGGATAAACCGGACTAGGGGAATGGGCTAGAAAAGAAAAGATGTGACTCCACATAAGCATTTTTAGTGATTTTACATGCCAGTAATGAATCTCAGCTCTAGTCCAGAACCACAGAGAGTCTCTTCTCAGGAGAGGATCAGAAATGACTTTCGCAGGGCTCAGATGGACAGAATTTAGGTGCACTGGCAGGACTGACTGAGCTCTGAAGCATGTTGGCGGTAGCAGGGGTGCTAAGAACCCCGTCCCATTCATGATCACTGCATTCACCCAATGACATTAACACAGACAATTGTACCATGGCAAATGAAGTACCTGAGAGTGAGAATGGCTGAGAGACTGGGCTGGGACTCAGGAGCTCTGGGTTCAGTTTCGAGCTCTGCTACAGTCTTGGGCCTGTCACTTACTTTCTCTGTGTCTTAGAGTATGTCTACATTGCAATAGAGCCCCCCCGGCTGGCCCGTGTCACCTGACTCAGCCTCCTGGAGCTCAGGCTGTGGGGCTATAAAATTGCAATGTAGACATCTGGGGTCTCAGAGCCCGGGCTCCAGTTCAAGCCTGGACAAATACACTGCAATTAAATAGTTCTGCAGCCCAACACCCACAAGCCCGAGTGAGCTGACACAGGCCAGCTGTAGGTGTTTTATTGCAGTGTAGACATACCCTCAGTTCCCCGTTAGTACAATAGGGACCATAATCCTTCCTGCTCCTATCCTTTGTCTGTTGTCTTTATTTAGCTCTTTGGGGCCAGGACTGTCTCTTTGTGTTTATACAACTACCTACTACAACGAAGCCCTGACCTTAGCTGGGACATCTAGTTGCTACTGTAATACAAAGAATAACACTCGAGTCAGGTGTTCTCATCCACATAGGGGCTGATTCTGCTCCTACTGAAGTTCATGGAAGCAGGAGTGGAGTATCTACAGCACACAGATTCACCTATTCCATCGTGATCATCTCGTCTGACCTCCTGTATAACACAGGTCATCGAACTTTCCCAGAATAACCCCTTTTGAACCAGAGCCTGTCTTTAAAAAAAAATCGAATCTTGATTTAAAAATTGCCAGTGATGGAGAATCCACCACAACCCTTGGTAAATTATTCCAGTGGTTAATTATTCTCACTGTTAAAAATTTACACCTGATTTCCAGCCTGAATTTGTCTTCAACGTCCAGCCTTTGGATCATGTTATACCTCTGTCTGCTAGGCAGAAGAGCCCCTTATTCAGTATTTGAAACCCATGTAGATATTTAAAGAGCGTAGTCAAGTCACCCCTTAGCCTTTTTATTAACGATAAATAGATTGAGCCCCTTGAGTCGATCACTGTAAGGCAGGTTTTCTAATCCTTTAATCATTCTCGGGGCTCTTCTCTGAAGTCTCTCCAGTTTATCAACATCCTTCTTGAAATGTGGACACCAGATCTGGACACAGGATTCCAGCAGCAGTTACACCAGTGCCAAATACAGAGGTAAAATAACCTCTCCACTACTCGAGATTCCCCCGCTTATGCATCCAATGATTGAATTAGCCCCTCTGACCACAGTGTTGCACTGGAAGCTCATGATCAGCTGTTTATCCACCATGACCCCTAAATCTTTTCTTAGAGTCACTGCTTCCAAGGATAGGTTTCAGAGTAACAGCCATGTTAGTCTGTATTCGCAAAAAGAAAAGGAGGACTTGTGGCACCTTAGAGACTAACCAATTTATCTGAGCATAAGCTTTCGTGAGCTACAGCTCACTTCATTGGATGCATACTGTGGAAAGTGTAGCATGCTTTGTGTGTATAAAAAGATCTTCTACACTTTCCACAGTATGCATCCGATGAAGTGAGCTGTAGCTCACGAAAGCTTATGCTCAAATAAATTGGTTAGTCTCTAAGGTGCCACAAGTATTCCTTTTCTTCCCAGGATAGTCGCCCATCCTGTACATACGGCCTATAGTCTATGTTCCTAGATGTGTATGTTCATATTTAACCATAATAAAATGCACATTGTTTGCTTGTCCCCAGTTTACCAAGTGATACAGATTGCTCTGTATCAATGACTTGTCCTTGTCATTATTTATTCATTTACATGAGAAGCTTCTGAGTCATCTTTGTTGTGACTAACAAACCAGAAATTGAGATTTGACTAAAACTATAATAAAACCAACATTGTGCTGAACTTTCCTCCGTCAGACTTATCCCTGAAAATATCACATGGGCCAACACTATCACACGGAGAAGATGAAGCAGCAAAATAAATAGATGTTTAGGGAAGAAAGAAGTGAAAATCTCATTTTCTATGAGGAAAATAATCAAGTTTTACCTGTTAGAAAATGAATGCCTTGAATTTTATCCTGAAGCAATGAGGCACTGGTGTGTCCTGACAGCGTTACCTATGCTCTTGTTGTTAACACAGATATTTTCAGTTCTCAGGCCAAAAAGAAAAAGAATGCTATAAAGGTTTTGTTGATCCAATCCTCGTTATGGAAGACAGTGGAAAAACTCCCACCGACTTCAGGAATGAGTGAAGTTAAAAAACGTTGCGGGGGTGGGGAGGGGATTCACTTTGGCTAAGTACGAAAGTTTTGATGTCTATTTGAACCTCCTGAACTTGATTCTTTTCTTACATGGTTATAAATCAGGAGTAACTCCACTGACGTTAATGGGCCAAAGGTTTCCGCTGGATGTCATTCTAAAAGACACATACTTATCTACCACCAGTTATTAGACTTCGTGCAGAAATCACTGGGTGAGATGCTATAGTCCGTGTTATGCAGGAGATGAGACTAGGTGATCATAATGATGCCTTCTGGCCTGAAAATCGATGCATAACTCCTCTAGTATCAATAGAGTGATGCCAACGTCAAATCTGGCCCGATAGAGTTTCACCTGGTGTGAGCCCTCTGCAGGTGAAGCTTCTTGAGTCTGCAAAACTGAGTTGGAAAACTCTTAAGAAATTACTTTCTGCTGAAATTTCTGGCACTTCCTCATGGAACCATGTAAATCCCAGTTGTTTTGGCAAAGCAACCGGGTTAGTTTTTGTTGGCACAGGTTCACATCCCCATGAGCATTACTCAGAATTTGGGATCTCAGTGCAGCAGGGTATGTAGAATTCTTCTTTCTGCTTCCAGCTGAGCTGAGAGCCCATGGAGCTCTGGCACTGCCCTTTCAGAAATTGCTGGCATCGCACAGTGCAAGCTGCAGCCACAACAATGCAAAATAAAGAGCAATGGCAACAAATGGAACAAACTGTTTCAAACCACAAAAACAATCACTTTGAATTTTGGGAAAAAGCTGGAGAAGAAGTTGATTTTATCTGCACTGATACATCTGTCCCGAGTTGGTAATGACTTCCTGATGTATGACGTTATAACATGTTGGGTTTTTATGTAATGACTGCATCTAAATTAAATCTAAATCTAAATTAAGATAAACTACAGCCTTTGGGAAATGCTGTGGTGGAACACACTCAACCTTAGAGCAACTTCTTGCATCCAGCACCTCCTGCTGACTGGCTGCCTCTGGCTCGAGGTCTTCTATGGGCCAAGTCACAAAGTTCACACCCCTTCTGGGATACCACCACCAAGTCCAAACGAACCTGCTGCCCCGCTGGGCTACTGAACTTGTCTATTTCTAAGTGCAAACCCTATTTCAGGGCTTCCTGGGGAGGAGCCTACCCTGCTGTGTGCTCCCCGCTTTGTTGACCTGTTAAACCCTAGCTCTGGGATTCTCTCTGCCAGAGAGACCTGCCCCTTCTGCAGTCCCTCCTTCAACTGAGCTCCTTCAGTCTACTTATTGTGGCTTAGCTTCACCCGCTCTGGCCAGGAGACAATTAGGGCATGGCTACACTGCAATTTGACACCTGCGGCTGGCCTGTGCCAGCTGACTTAGCCTGAGCCCCATGAGCCCAAAGGGCTGTTTAACTGCAGCGTAGCTGTTTGGGCGTGGACTGGTGTCTGGGCTCTGAGGCGAGAGGGCCCCAGAGCTTGGGCTGCAGCTGGAGTTCAAATGCCTACAACACGTCTACCATGATTCTCTTTCCGATTTTTTTCAGTTATTTTTCTCTGCTTTCTCTCATCCCCATATCGCCCCCCCTTTCAGAGATTTCAGTCCAGTGTTTGTAGTTACACCTCCTTGTACCATCCAATATATTTCTTCTCTCTCCTAAGTGTTTACACCCTTAAAATATTTGTAGCCTGTTGTCATGTTCTCTCCCGCTAGCTTGCCTTTCTGACCCAAGCTATACATTTAAGCTTTATTCATCCTTCCTCATAAATCAATCCCTGATCGTTTTTTGTGACTCTCATGAGCTGCATGACGCATTTCAGGTTTTGCTACTTCTGAGGCTGGAATAATCTCCACCGTAGTCAAAGGAGTTACACCAGCAGGAGAAGAAAATTAAGCCCCTGGGCTCGTTTGACTACTAAAGAGACATACAAAGATGGAGGATGCTTTGCCTGGTCTTTTACTCAGAGAGTATAAAGATCCAGGTCAGATGGTGATTCTGGGCTGCAGACGAGAATTAAATGACTGAGTTCAAATCACAGCTCTGACATGCTTCCAGCTTTTATCAGATGGTTCCACTCAGTGTTTGGCACAGCTGATGCAAAAGAAGGTCCAGGAAAAAGCAATCACACAATGAAAGCTGTCTAAGCACACTAGCAAAAGGAGAAGGGTCCCTGTCTGCATGAGATATTTCAAATTGTGTATTACGATACCCTCCCTGCGATCTTCAGACAGTGGCTGGCGACCCAGTGCGGGAGAGCACTGTCTGATTGCTGGGTGCTTCCTGTGTCAGAGGAACGTTGATCTTTGTTCTCTTACATTGTGCCTGAGCGATGTCTGCAGCATTTTTAATTGCTAAGAAAACCCCAACCTCGCCTTCTCTCCTGCCACATCAGATTACATTGCAAACAGCCTGCCTAGGAGATGGAAGGGTAAAATATAACATCTGGTGGCATGGATACCATGTTAGCAATTAATGGTAGTCACAGATTCTCCTCTCTGCGTTTCAGCTTTCGCTTTGTTCTTACACCCTGGGTTGATCCATAGGTTTTCCTTGCGGAGAGGTGTCCTAGAAAATGTACAGAATCACTTAAACATTGAAAGGCTAGAGCAGCAGCTCTGTTGACTTCAATGGTGATTTACAGCAGCTGAGAATCTGGCCCTGAAGTGTACAAACTGAGCTAAACCATTGGATGGTTAAGCTTAGAGAGGGAAAGGGGTGGGGATGAGGAATGTACGTGTTGGAATTTTACCTGAGCAGCACTGGGATTGTACCTGAACTCCAGGGCTCGAGAAGGAATCCCCTGAATCTCTTTGCATGATGTCAGTCATAAGTGAAGGATGGAGTTCCTCTCCAATAATTAGTCCTGGGACCCTAATTCCAGCCATGGGGAGAGGCCTGCGTGAATGACTGGGGTGACGTGGGGCTGCAGGAAAGAGAGGACTACATGGGAGACTCATGGCTGTAATGAAGGGAAGCTGAAGCTGACAGACAGACGGAGAGAGGATCCCAAGAATGGAGAGAGGGCTGTGAGCGGGAAGGGCTTGGAGGTGTGGAGTGAGAAGGCCCGCCACAAGAAAGAGGGTTTGAGAGCAGAGGGAGGGAGGTGGTGGGCACAGAGGAGGAGCCCTGGTAGCAGAGGCAGGACCCTGAACATTTGTCTTACACTGGCCGTTAGCCACAAGTACTCTTGGATGCATCACATTTTTATTTCTAACTGTTCATAAAAGGCAATTTTACTTTACACACGCGCGCACACACAAAAATAAAAATCGAATTCTGCCACGCCTAGCTGCAACTTCTTAGCTGCCACCTACAGCAAACATTGCACCAACTAGTGGGGGCAGCTACTAATCTTCACCCCAAAGCTACTAACCTAAGCCATAAGACAGTATTGTCCCTTACTTATGTGACTCCTTCGTGCTTCACAGTTCAATGCCAGGTATTCAGTATCTGAAATTAGAGCTGTTTTGGTTAGTTTTTAATAAATACAAAGGTCCCCGATTGGCTCACTTCACTAGTAGAATCAGGTTTCCAGTGCGAATGCTCAGGTTGACGAGTTCCGTCTTCACTTTCCATCAATACACTCTGAAAATGTGCTCCTTCCATAAACATTCCTGCCAGGAAATTCATCCCCTAGAATATTCTCAATATAGGTCTCATCCAAAGCCCACTAATGGCCTCCCAGTGATTTCAGTGGGCTCTCAATTATTTCATTTTGAATAGGCCCAAAGTGAACACTATCCAAGTGAAATTTATGCAAAGAGTGGAAAATGTGCAGTGTTTGCCCAGCTCAGTTCTATGTTGGTCCATATCCTGTCCTCATCATTGGCATATCTGAGTGCCTTCCAGTAGCACATTAAATAGCATGACTAATTAGGTGTTACATCCTACAGCAGTTCCATCACTTGTGTGAAAAGAGTTGGTAGGTCCCTGTCTACTTTCCAGTTAGCATAAGAACATATGGATCAGACCGATGGTCCATCTAGTCCTATTTCTGACACTAGATGCTCTAGATGCAGACTTGGGATAATCTATGCTGCCCTGACCCATGCACACATTACATCTCCTCTTAATCGTTGATAGTTAGAAATAGGCTTATGCCCTGAAACATGAGCTTTGAGATCTATTCCAGAATTCGCTAGCATTCACTGTTCTTACTCTGGATATTCTGGTTCACCATGTAAAGGTCCATACAAATTTCCACATCACGAAACCACCACTATAAACAGCCTGTCATGAACTTAAATGTGCAAGGAAACCAAACCATCCTCAAAGCCCTAGAGATGGTCTACAATTGCGTTGCTATACTTTTACTGGGCATAAACAGTGGACTATCTGGCAAGCACTATAAACAACATTTAAGATGTGGTTGTGTTAATTTAAAGTCATGCCTCCAAAAGGGTTGTGTTTTGGGTCACCTATTCATTAACCTAAAACACGACCAATGCTCTAGGAGACTAGAAACTCATGAACATTAGGGACATAGGACATAGATTTGGGAAAAGCTTCTGGGTCATCGAGTCAAGTTCCCTGCTACCACAAGCAATCCCATCATATAATCTTCAGAAGCATTCACTTCAAGAAAGGACCTTTTGGATCCAATTAAAGGATTCTCATTCTAAATGTTGTTTTTCTTCCTTTGAGAACTGGCAACGATATGTTTCAATTTTAAAATATACTGAGACCTTTAAGACATATGCTGAGCCCTCAAAACTAAAACCATTCAATTTCCCCCTAAGATTAGAGTAAGATCCTAACTATATTCAGAGCAGCTATTTTCATTTAGATATTTAGAATGGCACTTGGTTCAAGAGATATAAGAGTGCAGTTTCAAGTCACAGAGGGAGGGAAGCCTGACAGATGCCATATACAACAAAAAAAGCCAAGGAGATACTGATGAGCATATTGGATGCCAATTGCATCTCATTATCAGTGTCACTTAGTTGGCTGTCATATGGGCTCTTTTATGTTAACTCCAAGAGAAGGGTAATGAGGAACCTGAATGTGATGAATTTTTCAAAGTTTTTTTTTAAATATTTAAATACATTAAAATAATAATCAGGTAAAACTGGATTATTGCTGCAGGCACTTAAAAACAAACTTGACACAAGGACTTCAGAAAAAATACAAGGAATCAGCCCCTTTGAGCTGAAAGGTGGGTCGTGAGATCTGTGAGGCCACACTGGAGCATGCTGGGCTTTAAATTGAATCACGGGAGAGGGGCTGGGTTGGATCGGTGCAGAACTACTCCTTTGTTCGCAAATCTAGAGGATGTAGGATTTTTCTCAGTGGCCCTTCGATTTCTTCCCCCGCCCTCCCAGCTCTTGAGGAAGATGATGCCTACATATGAAATTCTCACTGAAATAGAGAACAAAAATAGCACAGCATAAACTTCACAAGTACTTGCCTGACCCAGCTCGCATTTCAATTTTAAATGCAATGATAGTGTTCCTTATAGATTTACACCATCCCTTTTAAAATAGACACATCATGGCATATTCGCTAGATGCCCACAGATGCTTGATCATGTTCTCTGTTGCATATGGCCCTTGTGACAATAGGAAATGTGACTTGGCCCTTAGATCCTATGGTTTGGGGCACTATGGATAGAGGACTACTCCATAAAGAATAAATCCAAGTGCTGATAACCCCAGTTTTGCAGAGGGCCATCACAAGGCCTATGCAGCATCGGAATCCTGATATTGGGGATTAAGCAGAGTATAGTGGCAGTAAGAGTGGCAGATCTGGTCCTCTCTGAGTAACACAATCCGTGGTTGAAATTACTCATAAAGGCAGTGTTGGAGTCAGTCACCAAAATGATGTAGTTTGGAGAGGAACATCTGGGTCATTATATTTTTTAAAGAAAGTTGCACTTAATAAAGACAGATGTAAACAGAGAAAAAAACTCAAAACAGCACCAAAGCCGATCATGCTTCATGGATTGATGGACCAGCAGATATCCTACTCTTTGGGTTTAACAGAGCTAACACTTGTTAGCTTGTGGCTCGTGAGGGATTGAGATGGTTGCACTTCCTCCATTCAGCTGCAAAGTCAGCGTCCTGCATGCAGCCATAGAGAAATGAAATCACGTTCACTTTCCCTACTCTGTTATGAGTTACTCCAGAACATCAGCACCTGCAAACATGTCCAAATAACACACAGCAGTTCCCACCTTTGTGGCATGGATGAGGGGCTTATGGGGAGTGGGCTGATCTCCATAATATTCATTCCACTTTGCTCCACATTTTCTGGAGGGTGGACTTCAGCAACAGTCCAAAGGGTGAGAGTTCATCCCAGTAAGTCACTTATCCTTCCTTAAAGCATCACAAATGTTTAATATTTCTATTCTCTGCTCAAGAGAGATGGAGAGAAAAGAGACACAGAGAATACAGTAATTTTTTTCCCATTCTTTCCATATGTTTCCCACATCATTCAAGATAAAATGGAGGTGCTGGTGAGAATAGAAATAAGTTTATTTATTGGTCTGATGCTTTCTAGTGAAAGACTAAGACCTCTTACTAAGAGTTGCTCTTTCAGGGGAGATGGCTTTCCAAAGAGCCATTCTTGCTATCAACATTGTTATTGCCCTTAATTGGTTTATAGCCTCTGGCACACACATCACATAAAACTGCACCCTACCTGGCAAGCAGTTGCTAATCATACCCCCTTGTGCCTAGTTTTTTGTTGTTGTTGGGTTTTTTTTGGAGGGACATCATGATTTTGACTTGTAAGTTTAAGTTGGAGGTTTTGAAATAGCTTTTATAGCCCAGGCAACATAATATTGCAACACAAGAAGATACAACTTCATCACATCAGGATGCTTGAGTTTGTCCAGGAAGCAAACAGTTAAAGATTGCAACTATCAGTCTTGCGGAACAGGCTGGCTGAAAAGTGCCCTGTTTCTCCACACAGACAATAAGATTCTCCTACAGTTAGCAGCTGATTGCATTGCTCCTTTAGCTCTAACAGATGCTTCCTCTTCTCCTCCTAATACTCCCAGGTTCTGTCCGCGCTGATGACTTACAGCAGAGTTTGTCAAACTTGCACTGCTGATGCTGGTTCTGTAGCTGAGATGGGAATCTGTCTCACAGAGGCATAAAAGGCTCAGAATCGGACCCTGGGGATGTTGGAGATCTAGACCTGAATACTGCAAACATCCCCTATCTTTACAATGGAACAAGTAAAACCCCCAGAACTGAATATCAATCTTTGGGCTGGTCAGAATCAGAATCTGGACCCAACACCAACTTTTGCAACTTAAGCCCATCTCTAGTTTTATGTTTGCTGCTTACTGCTGTAGTGAGAGCAGCCTGGGGGGTGAGGCAGACGTGCAGATTTGCCTGACTCACCCATTTCAGAGTCTTCGTTATTACGGCTGTGATGTGCTCAGATACCAGTATAGAGTCACCAAGCTGATGTAAGAAGGGTAGGGCCTGATTCTACCAGCAGCTGGGTGCTTAACACCCTCCAGTAACACTGATCCAGCAAGGTACTGAGAAGCCGCTGCTCCCACTGACACCAAACTTGCTGGGTCAAGCAATCACCTCCCTCAGGGGGCAGGATAGCTCAGTGGCTTGAGCATTAGCCTGCTAAATCCAGGGATGTGAGTTCAATCCTTGAGGGGGTCATTTAGGGATCTGGGGCAAAAACTGGGGATTGGTCCTGCTTTGAGCAGGGGCTTGGACTAGATGACCTCCTGAGGTCCCTTCCAACTCTGATATTCTATGATTCTCCCTCTCTTCATTAAACTCCTCCTTATGACTCTCCTCTCCTGCAGGATCCACAACGACTGAGTGAGCAATTACAATTACCATGATCAGCACTTGTATAGCTATGCAGCGCAGCCTCCCTGACACATAGACTAAGATGTCCCCCAGGGCATCTCCCTGAAATCTATCTGCCTCAGGATTCATACCAGACTCATCACTCAAGTATCTGAGCCTAGTATAGGCGTATTGTGGTCAGCTGTAGTCTACTCCAAGTAGAGCATTCCTTAGTTCTCTCTGTTCTTCCCTGGAACGGGAGGACCAGCACATTCAGTTTTGTGTTCGTTAAGAAGCCCTATCGGGAAAGCACTTTGTGTCTCTCTCCGATCAGGAGCATTTCAGTCCTAATGGAATTGCACATTGGTGGTTTGGATGCAGATGTCTTAGATGTTGGACTAGTCGTCGGTGGAGATGGACAGTCTGGAATGAAGAAGAAAACCCAGCAACCACAAGGAGAAGGAATTTGCTTTCTCCTGAGAGGCACATTCTGTATAATTATGCTAGCCAAAGGTGTACATAAATCCTTAGTAACTGCCATGGTAATCATTTCATGTGTACAGGGTTTTTCGGGCTAAAGCATAATTACTGCTAATTGCTCTTTGATTTTTGTTCTGAAACAGCTCCTTTTCCAGCACTCAGGGTTTATGAATAGTCTTTATCTCTCCAGCTGTTCTTAAGAGAAGCCACTGTCAAAATAAAGATCCATGCTGGCAAACCTCACAGAGTCTAATGTTTCACCAGTGTTCTGAGTGGTATTTGGGTTTTCCAAATCAGCTGGAATTTGGAAAGATTTTGTTTGTTTGTTTTTAAAATAAATCCCCCGTGGTTAGGGTTGCCAATTTTAGTTGGACATATTCCTGGAGGTTTCATCACATGATGTAATCTTTAATTAAAGATTAATCTTTAATTCCTGGAGACTCTAGGGCAATCCTGGAGAGTTGGCAACCCTACCTGTGGTGGGAAATTGGGAGCCAGATTTATGCAAGGAGGTGGCAGGATGCAAACCATGAACAGAAAATAGCACTTCAAACTAGGAGAAAACCTGTATTAGGAAGAGAAAAGAATGCCCCAATCATTAGACTATCAAGAGTGGGTGGCCCATGTGTATGATTTATACATACAGATCCGGTCGTTAATTTTTTAGCTAAAAATATCTACCCTAATGTGTAGAGAGGTACATGGCTATGACCTGAATGGCCCCCTCTGCTTTCCAGTGTGGAGGGCCCTGCATTCTTTAGGCGCTTTGATCGCTGCATGGAAGTGGAGGAAGAATGCCAGTTATGGAGCACTAGCTCACACTTCCTGAAACCCTCAGATGGAGTCCCAAGTGGCATCATTGGCATCACAAGGTTTTTCAGATGGGTCTGGGCCCTTTCTCTGTGACTCTCTACATTATGGATTTGCCAGGTTTTTGTCTGGAAGCCTCATCAGGCATTGAGCTAACCGGTCTGGTGCTCTGCATAGAAATAGGGCGGAGCAATACATCTCCCATTTCTCTGTGGCCCTGGTACCATCTTGTATCTTCATCTCCATCCAGGGCTCCATCTCCTGGTCTACTTCTCTGCTCCAGGGGAATTTCTGCTCCTCATGTCTTGTGGTAATATTTGGGGCTGACCATCAGGAACAAGGAAACAGACTTGTACTGGGGGACAGCAGTTTAATTCTACAGGGACAGGGCATCAAACATTCACCCCAGTAGCTTGGCGGAGGCGCATGTGCACTTGGTGGGCGAGAATCTGTAGGAAGCCTGGCTGGGAGAGAGCCGGGGAGAGACTTTTATGACTCCTTTAAACACATCCTGGAAATGGAGCTAGCTGAGTGCATTACAGAGCCCTCATGGCATCATTTAAATGCAATGTTCCACTCGGAAAAGGAGAGGCCATGGCTCGGGAAAACGGTAATAGCCTCATTCCTGAGCACTGTGTTTTCATGTGGCTTGGTGCCTCCTGAAGGATAATGTCTTGAATGTGGTTAGCCAGGAGCTATCACTTCAGCCCCTCGTGAGCCACAGGCAGTATTTGCAATTGAGTGTAATCCCAGAAAATGAGGAAGATTATACTACGGAGTGAATGAATGGAAAGGGAGGGCTGGTACCACTGGAAGCCTTCACACTGGAAAATGGTGAGGCTTGTTGGCTTTTTTCCCCTCCTCTTTCCTAATTTGGCTTCTGACTTTGCTGCTTGAAGCCAAATTAGCTCATGGTCTGAGGCTCCAGCAGTGAACATAAGCAGAGGTCTGAGTTGCAACAGGCTAGAAATAGAAGCAGAAATAGAACCGGTCAAGCAAGAAACACCTCTAGGACTCATGCGCTTGCACACCTGAACAACCATGGACTCTTAGGTAAGTGTGACGGCTTCACACACAACGGATGAGCTATGGCTGCTACTTAGACCCACTCCAAAGACTCCAGAATTGGGAGTTCATGTTTCCTCTCCGGTGGATTATGATATGTTTCAGTGGCAAACTGGGCCTGATCATTTAAGGACCAACCTGATTCCTTGCCCAGACATCAGACAATCACAGTCAATTGTTCATTACCTAACGGTACACAATTCCTGACAAAACGTGTCGGGGGACCCTTCCATTGCTCATGCTGAAGCTGTCGGTCTGGTATCTTACAGCAACACGACATGAATTACAGTTTATGAGACATTATTTAAAAAAAAAAAAGCAAAAAAAAGCAGGACGGATGGTCCCACTGGGGCAAATTGATGCAATAAAAACAAACAAAACCAATAACGATTCAAATTTAAGGCAGTTTACTTTCCCTTTAGAAATGCAGTGGTAACCCCAGCTCATATTGAAGGTGGTTGCAATAATATGAAAAAAACCAGCCCAGCTGATTATGAGAGGTGCTGGACACCCACAAATCTCATTGGAATCACTGGCTGCAACTGGTGCTCAGCACTTCTGAAAATCAGGCCCGCTAATAGTTCCTTTGTTTGAACCTGCTGGGAAATTCTTAAGCCTGAATTTATAGCATTCACCAATGGGTGCCCTCCTGACAATCAACTGAATCACTTGTGGTCTTGGCTACGCACAAGTGATCACTTCATTACAAAGTCCCCGGGTGGTTAAAATGCTCCTTAGCATGTCCGTTGATTGAGGGACATAACACCGGATTGATCACTCAGGTGTAGACGGTCCAGAATCGGTTTCTACTTCACCAGGCCTGATCCGGCATGGTGCTAAGCATTCAGTGGAAGCTAAAGGTGCTTAGCATCTCAAAGGAAAGCTCCCCAAATGATCCCTTTTAGAGTGTGTCTATACTCCAATCTACAGTGTGATTGCAGCTCTGAGAGACATACTTGTGCTAGCTTTACCTGCACTCATGTTGCTAAAAATAACAGTGTACACGCGGCACCCTGGCCAGAAGTCACATTGCTGACGCCCTCCTTGCTGCATCTGGACTGCTATTTTTAGTACTGGTGTCACATCTTGGACTGGAGTACAGACCCTTAGACATTGTCTGATCCAGAAGGACAAAGGCAGAAGAGGAGGCCCCTGCCACCTGCTGGCTCACAGAAAACAGCATTAACAGAGCTCCAAAGGGACCATGGTGCATGGTCTCCACCGAAGAGGTGGCCTGCCACTGTCCGTATGTATAATAACGAGAAAGAGGCAGCAAATCAGGCTTTCTTTGGAGTGCACTGTCATTCTGGATCCTCTGCTGCACTGGGTCTAATGAACTGGCTATTTCCATGGAAAGGCTTTGTCTTGCATGCGTGTATGCAGAGGTGTGAAGAGCAGGGAAAGACTGCACAAAGCAGGTAGTACTGCCCGATAGCTGTGCAGAGTTGCTGGACTCCAAAGGGCGTTAATGAGGAACAAGAGCTGGGAGAAGAAATCTTGCACAGCAAGTCTGAAAACTGAGAAAGAAAACAAAGTGTGGGAGAACCCCACAGCAAAGTGATTTGCATCCAGAACATGAGACCATCTGGGCTGTCTCTTGACTCAGTGAGAGCCAACTTTGAACTAGGTTTTGTGTCCACTACTTAATTGTGTCTCTGTCCTTTGGGCCATTGAGAAGAACCTGAGACTACAGCAGGTCTGAGTCACCATTCCGACTCTACCGTTATGTAGGAGCCGAGAAAAAAGATATAAATGGGTCATTATTGCACCCTAAGCAGATGACTAACCAAAGGAACTTTTCTTAGTCAAGTCATCACTGGAGAACCTTTCAAACCCATCTGAGGAATTCTCCTGCTGTGCCACCAAATGATGGGTGGAAGTGATGAGTGGGAACCCTGAAAATCAAACCAGGCCAGGTTTATTTTTGTATGTGCAGGGCATAAATCTTCTGGGCTCATCTTTCCCCCGCATCATCATTGTCCCAGTCTCTTTGAAGCTTTTCATCATACTGTTTCCTTGGTCAAGGGCTCATTTCAAAAGCAGACAAAAATTCACACAGCTATTGTCCTGTGGCTGTCTACATACTTCAGTCCTTTATTAGCCCCAGTCCCAGCAGACATCTGAGCAGAGAGCTCAGAATTTCATCTGCAAACAGACAAATTAAACTTCCAACTAAAGAAAAAAGATTTTTTCCCTTTAGTGAAATACTCTTTAAAAAAAACCTTAAATATTCAAAACTCAAAGACATCTGGGTTTCCAAGCCTCAGGAAATTACAAGTCCCATTCTGGAAATAAAATACATGTTTGTCTATATATCACATTAATTAAAAGCCATAATATGGAAAGAAGGACCATAAAACGTTTTCCTGATGGCTGGCAGATTTGCATAGCAATTTCTTCTGTTTAACCATAGAATAACTATTATTATTATTATTTAAAAGAAGGTCATATTTTCCTTTCTCTTCAATGTTCCTCTGAGATTAAAAGGAATAAGCAGTTTCTCAAGGATTTAATAACCATTTATACTTACATTGTCTCTCATCAGAGGAATACAAAGCATTTTATAAATACTGACTAGTGATTTGGGCATGAAATGATTATTTGTCATCAGGCCCTAGATACTGAATTTTAACATGAGCAATTTACTAAAACAAGTGCCGATGGGATTAAAAAGAAAGCTAAACTTTTGCCACTCAGAGATGTGCATTGGGGACACCCTCTACCCATTGTCTTCCAGACAAATTCACTTCAGTATCTGGAGGACAGTGAATGGGATGGGAGAAGGAGATGATGTGTTCTCAGTGCTGAAATTTGTGCTATATTGTAACAGTGGCCCAAACTATTTTTTTGCATTCCTGGTGCAAAAGCAAAATAGTGGAAATGCCACATCAGAAACATTCCAGTTACTGGAGAAAAGGATTTGGTTGACTGGGAAAACTGTAGACTTTAGTTGGTGGTGGTGGGTTCTGCATTTTTTCCTAGTGAGGTACAGTGCATGGAAAACCATCATATATATGTGGTCAGCATTCTTGCCATAAACAGAGCAGTTGCACATTGTTAAAACATTATTAGTTTAGCTACTAGTGGGGAAGTTGTCTTACCCTTTTCCAATAGGACTAGAACAAATAGCTATTGACTGCAGTAACGCTCAACCCAAAATACGTTTGCATTAATTTTTGACACTCCTATAACATGCACTGCCTAACATCTGCCCTTCCCTAATCCTCCTTCTGCAATCCAAGAGAAAAAAGTGAGAGCAGTTATGCCTCATCAGAAGATATCCCTAACAACTGGAGACGCATCTGAGTTGTGAAGGAGATAATTACTCTGATATGAAGATTTTCCCAACGTTCAGTACGTGTCTCAATCCAGGATGTTATTTCAGTCCTTCCTAGACCAATGGGCCAACTGCAAAATTATATTAAATTAAATCTGAGCATTTTAGAGCAGGCCTGAAAAAATATATATTTTCATTCCCACCATGTACTCAATTCCTGTTGACAGTTAACACCTGACTCTGCATAGGGCTGGCCCAGTGATTGTGGGGAGGGTCAGTGAGATGATTATTAGACAAACTTTACTGATGTATTTTCCATGTGTGTATCTAAGTCTTTATCCTCCTTTCCTGGGGTCCTAATGCAGAGAAAAAGTCTGGTCCAGTAGGTTAGCTGTTAACCAGGAAGACCCACGTTCAGTTCCCTGCTCTGTAACAGTTGTGTGTGACTTCAGGAAAGTCATTTATCCGCTCTGTGCCGGACATTCCTCTCCCTAATGGGGTAACAGCATTTCCCCACTTACCAGAAGTGTTTTGAGGCTAAACACATGGCACAGGGATGGGAGGCAGATAAGTACCTTCAATAGTCAGAAATGCAGCCATTTCCTTTCCACGTCAGATCACATTGGGGGTGGCCTGACTTTCTCCAAAACAAGAGCAATAGCTTAACAGTTAGGTCACATGATATTTCATGCAACCAGAAAGGAGGCAAATTGAGGCAGCCATGTTTTTACTGGTTCACTCAAACTTACGTGATGATCCTGTTCCTCCGTCCCTTACAATGGACAATGCTGGACTCCATTTCTCTCAAGTCTTTAGACTATGAAAGCATTTCGAAGTGGAGCAAATGATGAGATCTATGTAAGACATGGCCAACCCAAAGGGACAAGAGACAAAGTGCAAGTTGAAACTTTAAAAGGGAAGAAAACGTAACAACACACTAGTCTTGGGGACCACCATGAAGCAATCCAGCAGATTAACCGACCTAGATCTAGGCACTCTATCTTGAGCCTCCACTGTCTTGTCTGCTCATATAATGCCAACTGATAAACAGCATTACTTGTTGCCTGAACTGACCTTGCTTGTACCTGGAAACAATAAAACAAACAGGCCACAGATGGTAAAGAAATCATTATTTAACATCCTTCTGTGTAACCCAGTCTCTGCCACTCACCATCGTCTTGTTCACATGTCCCCAAGGCATAGTTGGTAAGACCCACAGAGGCCTAAAATGTGGCCTGCAATTGCCCCCTCTGTAAAGCTGTGCTGTACAGGTATGAAAAGCAGTGGAGAGCATACACTATCCTCAGTGACAGCAAAGCGACATTTATGTATCCTTTGCCATTCCATTACAGTGAATAGAATAGAATGTGTGCGGTTCAGCGAACAGCGATCATCTGCTGAGCTGTCTACTCATTAGAAAGATATACACGGGACTGACCATTCATGTAGGCAGTCAAGTCTTAAAGGTACAGCACTACTATATATTAATGGCTATCTAGAACATTGCACACGGCCTTGCCATATCTTAGCTATGGAGGTGTGAGACTAAGGTGTCTAAGAGACAGAATCCAAGCCTGCCTTTCCCCTCAAATGGCTCCCTGGGTGCCTTAAGTTTTTGCTTGTTCAACTTTTGTTTTCCAGTGCATTATCCCTCTCTTCTATGAAACCATCCCTCATTACTCCCTACAGTAGCAGAAGGGGACAACGTTGGTCAGCTGCAGGCCACACCTGTTGATGAGCTCATGGAAGAAGCAATTTCCATCGGTCTGTCACCACAACTACAAGTGCAAGCAAATATTATGGTGGTTTTGCATTTTTAGCTTTGCTGGAGAACAGTGTTTTCAAATGAAGGGCTCCCGATCCTACAAGATGCTTAGCACCGCCTGCCAAGTCAATGTGCAGGATGGCAAAGTCAGTGGGAGCTAAGGAAGCTCAGCACCTTCCAGGAATGGACTCATGGCAAGTAGCCAATCTGGCCCTGCTGTTGCAAACCAAAACGACTACTGGTCCCAGAACTTGTGGTATATCATAAAGCTGGTGACACAGAACATATGGAGCTGTGTGTTGCAACATACATTTTCGAAAAGCCATTTAATGCATTCCATAGCACCAAGTAATTCATTGGAAATATTTCAGGCTTTGGGATGTTCCTATGAACACAACTTCTCTCTTTTTTTCTCTTTTACTTCTTCTACCATGAGTTTAATTTTCCTTTCCTTCTACAGAAGCCTAAAATGTTCCTTAAGATCCCCGGCCCTGCATTAAAGCACAATCCTTTGCTTTTATTTAGCTTTCAAGACAGCCCCAGTCCACTTCAGAAAACCCTGTGACTTATTCTGGCTAGCAATCCATAGAGATCCCTGCCATGGTGCCCTGGGAGACCTTGCCTGCTCAGGTGGGTACAGATGTCTCTTTCCCCTTAGCAAACCACCCAGGGCAGCTCAGCCATTGCAGGGGAGTAGTAGCAATCGTGTACATGCTGCCTTTTGCACATAGCAAAAACCCAAAGGACAAGCTAGCTCCATTCCTTGGTCATTAGGACCTATTTACTTGAGGCAGAGGGAATGAACAGTGTACCAGGTCTAGCTTTTATACTTTTTCTAACATTGCTTTAAGACCTTTCAATGACACATAGCCAGAGAGGGCCAGAAAGTGCCTGGATTTCACATCTCATTACAGGCATGGTACTGCACAGGGCTCTTCATCTGTTCCTCCAGAATAAGGTCTTGCAGTTCTTAACTAAAACAAAGGCTACGGACTCCCCCTGGACTCAGACAGACAGAGACATCCAGACTGGAGTTTGGATTTCGAACACAACATAGTTAGAGACCTGGGGGTTGGTTTAGTCTAGCTCGAGTTTTATCTTAAATACCAATTGAAGGTAAAGTGTTTCTTGACTCAGACTACCAGGAAAATACAGTGTGACCATTCCTTCTAGAGAGCAACAGGCATGGAAACTGGACAGTGAATTTAATTTATGTTGTGAGAATACCTTTGTACAGAAAACCTCTATTTCAAGATCGTATTAACAGTGTTGGAGTATCCTTCCATGTGTTCTGGTGGAAAGTAACTATAAATCAAACAGGCTTCCGGGATGATTAAGAAACCTCCATTCAACTTGACTCACAGTCTAAAAATGTGCTTGTTGAATAGCTGTGGCTGCATCATGTAGGTGCTGTGAAGCGAACACAACAGCAGGACTCTCTTCTCCGGGCAGGAGCTTTCCTCTTATTCACCCATTCTCATGTGTCCCCCCTTCCCTGCCCAAATGGACATAGGGCCTCAGAACCACCTCCCCAGAAGTGAGTGGTCCTTCTTCCAGCTGCCACTTCTTCTTCTGCTTTGCTTTTTAAAATCTAGGACTGGAATGAAAGATATTTGTTTCAGCCCCCAGGCCCTACTGTTCCAGCTGAAAAGTAAAGGAAAACGTCTGGGGGGAGGTGGGGAGAGAGGGAGAGACACATCTGGAGACTGGTGCATAGCAGTTTGGCCTTTATTCTCAGACAGCAGAGTTCAGAGAGGAAATTGCCATGAGATGGTTGATATGAGAATTTGCTGAGCGGGGGAGTGGTGGGGCAGGGCTGGGAAGGAAAAGCCCTGAATGCCAAGTTAAAGAGAACAAAGGAAAAGGGATTTGGGAGGGAAATTTATACACTGAGGAGAATCCTTAAGCAGCAAACTGTAGATGGGATGATGCTGGGACCCGCCGCTCAGGAGACATTGTAATAGAAGCAAAAAGAGTGACACAGTTAGATGGAATTGTGACTCTTCATCTCCTCTCTCTTCCTCCTGCGAAAGGCACCCTCCATGCAGCAAATGACCATGTCTGCTTCTTCAGTACAAGGCAGTCTTCTTCCCAGGTCACAGGCGAATCCCCTCTCCATGGGGCAACTCTGTTGCCACGACACTTTTGCTTGGGTGAGCTGAGTGGTCCACTCAGGGGCTTCCCTGATGATACACCAAGGCGTGGCTGGCAAGGCCCCTGCAAATCCAGGACAGTTTGCCCATCAGCTCTTGGGTTTCACTTTGTTTTCCCTTAGCCTGCTGTTCCCCAGAGTCCTTGGAAGGAAGGCAAGAGAGGCAGGGTGTGGGGGGAGGAGCATCCCATTGTTGGAAGAACGGGCAAACTGTAGAACCTGCTTGAGAACCATTCTCATGCCACAGAGACACACGGCATAAAGAACACAGGAGTTAGGCCTCTTGGCAAATCCCAGTCTTAGGTCCCATATCGTCAAATCCTGCTAACAGCAGGCCACATCCACCTGGTGTTCGAAATGCTGGTGGAACGCTGTCTGCACTCGGGCTCCTACCTTTGCATGTGAATAACTCTTCACAATTTTTTGCAGAATTTCCCTAGTGTAAACAAGGTTTGTAGCTTATTTAAGCCTTGGTGTCTCTGCTGAGGATGCCATCAAACCAGCCAGGCAGTGCTGAGTGGAGTGGTGTATTTTCTGATGCGGACACTTGTCCTCCAGGAAGCAAACTGAGACACACCAATACATTCCAAAGCACCCGTCATCTGACTTTCATCTGCTATGGATTTGGGCAGGTTTTGAATTAGTGGCCTTGGGATGAAAGTCTCTAGTTCATTACCAATTCTCAGAGCCATCCAACACTCCCTTTCACTCTGCTTTTAATAGAATGTTGAACCGGCACTGGGGGAAAAACCCCAAAACATAATAACACTACTGCTGTGACCTGCCTCTGGCCTCCACATACAGAAAACTCCAGGATTCATGAAGATCAGGCCTTTGATTGAATGACATATTTCAATTGGGTTTGTGTTAAAACAGCATGTTTTCCATAAACCATCTCAGCAAAGAGACAGAAGAGCAGGCGCACGAGAAGCTCTATCTCCGCATCTAGCAAGATGTGCCCCGTAGTCCATCAGGATGTCCTTGTTAGGCAGGGATGTTGATTTAAGAGAAGGGGGTGTCCAGCTAATTGAAACCATCATGTTATGATAACTAAATGTCCTGCCTCCTTTGTATCTTCCATGGATGGCGAAGTGTATTGAAAAACTAATGGTACATCCGCTTTCGGGATGAGATCAAAGGGTTGCCTCAAAAGAAAATCCCGGCAGTTCCTTGCATGCATCTGGAGCACAGACAGCTCTGGAAAAGATTATTTCATTCATTTGCAGCACAGAGGAATATTCACTAGATGCTCTGAAAAATTGCACAGGGTAGATTGGGCATGAAACAGGTGATGTGGTCTTCACAGCTGGCCATTCAGTGATCATTGAAATGGACCCTGTGCTCCTTCTGAATCGAAGCCCTGTTAATGCACGGTACATTTCAGTGAGAGTGTTCTCCTTTTTATTTTGCTGAGCAAGGCAGTTGGTTTTCTTCCTTAGCTGTGTTATCCTCTCATTGCTCACCATTTGATCATGGGGCCCTAATCCACAGAGATGGAGCACACCTGCCATTCCCACTGAAGGCAAATGTGCATGGATTTTAAGGGACATGGGTGGCAACCCATATTTAATGCAATTAACTTTATCTGTACTGCACTTTCTGTGGGTATGTCTACACTGCAATCAGGAAATGCAGACATATGCAATTTGATCTAGGGCATAGTCAGCAGCTGCGTAGGTTAGCTTGGACTGCCAGGACCCGGGGTACACACTTGAGCAGCCATCACTTCACTGCTATTGTTACTAGATCAAAGCTAAGACAGTGGTCCCCAAAGCTCCTGCATGAAACCCTGGGTGAACAGAGAATCACAGACTCAATGTTGCTTCAGCTCTACAATTTGCACCTCTAAAATGCTATAAGGGGATGACTGGCCGAATCCAGGATAGCAATTTTCTATGTTCCTCAATGGGAAGAGGTCTCATAATTTTTCTCCTAATACAGATCCTTTTACAAGTGTGTGAAATGAACTTTATATAGCATATGATCAGGTTAGTGTGATGGTGGTTCTTTCTCATGGGTACAGTGTGATCCAAGCAGAATGGCGGGCACTGTCATTCTGAGGGGCCCTCACGGAACAAGCTTTGGGGAAATTATTAATTAATCCAGATCTCTGGTCTCTGAGATAACTCAAACACAGCTAGCTTTTGAGTCTGATGTGCTGGGTTTGGTGGATTTTGATTCACTGAAGCTCTTGTTTAGATAAGGGCCTTCTGTCTGGATGAATCAAGATCATTACAGGTGTGCAAAAATACATGTCGCTTTTGGAATTGCCCTGACATGTTTCCTCACAGAACATCTGCTCTCGCATACCCGACTCCCGTCTGCTGCTGCTAAAGCTCAGGTAGGATCAGCAACAGATCATCTGTACATCCTGTGCCCTTCTCATACTCATCAGCTCCTTCCCCCCCAGCCCCACACCCTGCCCAGTGACTGCAGACCTTTGTCTCTGGCCCTCAGAGTGATCTTATTTTTGTTTTATCTGTCGGTATCTGTGGCGGCTTTCAGCATAGTACCCAAGCTCCACACAAATAAAAATGGATCAAGTCTCACAACCCCTTCATGGACATATACAAGCATTATCGCCTCTGTGCCTTTTCACATCTGTAAAATGGACACTTACCCAAGGACACACCAAAAAGTCCATGGCCTAGCTGGAAACAAAACCTAGATCTCCCGAGCCCCACTTCTCTGCCCCAAACACAAGCCTATCTCTTCTCCTCTTCAGAGGTCAAGGATTATGTGATTAGTACAAATGCAGGAGGGAATAGGAAGGTGTAGGGGAAATTTCCCTGTTTCTGCCGGAACTCATCACCTCTTCGGATGCTGCCAAAGGTGGCTTTTGTCCCTGGCTCATAAAGATACTTGTGAAGAACGTGGTGTTTTTTTGTTCTTGGAATGCATCAGATTGCACCAGATGGTAAATATGGGTTTTTTTTAAGATTCTTCTTGGAGGATGCCCTCAGAGTCAGCTAAAAGGGCTTTGTTGCCTCCTCCTGAAAAAATTGCAGCGTTCAAACACTGCATTTTGTTTGAATTGATAATGAGGCATTTGGAAACATCTGCCGATAGCTAAGACAAAAAGAGCTCCGCTTTTGATCATAGGCTCTTAAAGTGCCATTAAAAATATGGATCATATTCTGCTCATACTTATACTCGTGGAAATTCGGGATAATGCCACGAGAAATTCAGAATAACTGAAAGCAGAGTAGGAGCCCTTTTTTTTTTAAATCAATCTTCTGAATGCAAAGCACAACAGGGAACAACCACCAAAAATATATTAAATGCGCAACGCTGAGCAGAGAGTTTTGCTGAATATTGATGAGATGTTGAAAAATTCAACTCCAGCCATCCCATTTCATCAGCTGCAGCTAAAAACTTCAGTACAGATGGACAGAGCCCAGAAGGCATCCCAATCTGTGGAATCTCTCAGCTCTGGAACATGTGTTGCTAGGAAGCCTAAAGTATGCAGCGCTAGCTCGGGATTGCGGGAGTCTTTGGGATGAAAGGTTCCACATGGAGACCTAAACCATCCAATAAACATGCAACCACCATGGTATGTGGTATGGATGGACGTTCTGCTGGCAATCACATCTGGAATGCCACTTCCTTCCTAGCACTCCATGGTCACATGAAGATCCATAAACACTCATCTTCATGCTGGGACAGAATCACTTCATTTCACTTTGCGATCCTGCTGCCAGCACTGGGAATAAAACAGACCAGCCCATGAGCAGGACAACATATGCATGTAGGCCTCAGTGTAGAATAGCACTTAATTACGTTCTTAATTTTAAGCCCCTGAGTAGTAATCTCATTGATTTCTATGAGACTGTGTCTACGATAAAGATGAGCCCATGCTTAAGTGCTTTGCCATAAACAGCAGACCTTGCTCTGAATTTGGACTGTGGGAGGAGGGTTTAACCTTTCTGTCACTTATTTCCTTCCCAGATCCTAGCCCCTGGTTTAGGAGGACATAGGGCAGACTTGATGAGTCAGATGGTAATGGGATGAACAGCCTTTTGCCAATAGTCCAATCCAGCCCACGCTGGCAGCGAACAATACCTCCACCCTATTACCACCATGGTCTGCTTTGATGGGCTTGACTGACATGAACTCGTGGCTCAATCCAGAGATTATGGTGTCTACAGCATAAAAAATGTGAAGACAACCACGGCTCTCAGCAGTGAGGACAAGGATGGAACCCTCCTTCCCCATTGCATCCGGGCTCCTACCGGTTCAGCCAAGCGGGAGGGGTCTCCATTAGCTGTTAGCAATTAGGGGGTCTGTGGCACACAACAAAGCATTTCTGATTCCACCAGGCAGAGGGCAGTGGTGCACTTTAACACTTGCACACGTTCTGGGTATAGCCCATCAGTAGGGTCGGCGACAAGAAGCAGGACTAGGAAACTCAGGGCAATGTCGCTTGGGTATTGGTATGCTCAGTGCTGCTGGCAAAGGTTCAGTAACTTTAGCCAATGGCATGCTAGGGGCAGTACGTTTTCACCCACGCTCTTTGGCAGCCCATGCCCCAGAGTTCATAGGGAGATTCTTAAGGTAGCTGTTCCTAAATATGCTTGCTCCATACGATATACAGACCTGTATGGAAATATACACACCAAAATAGCTGCCTTCGCTCCTTCTACTCCACCTTTTCATGACTTCATCCATCCTGAGGATGCCAAATTTCAAATGAATACCTTCCCTGCTTGTGGATTAGTGTTACCGGCACCTGGCTAACCTGTCAGCCGAATCTGTGCATGAGAAAGATGTCTATTGCTCCAAGGTATATGAGCAAGTGCTAAGTATATTGTACTTACACTATAATCTACAGCATCTGGCTTTAAGTGCAATAAGATTGAGGATAGGACAGCACTGGCCCTGTCTTCAAAAGCAGAGAGGGACATTTATGCTGCGTTCCTAAGGGGGCCCCCAAATCAACGAAAGGGCTTGGGCTAATTTGGCACAGTTTAGGGTTTGAAGGGGACACAAGTGGGTGTCAGAGGATCAATGCTGCAAAAGGGAAGAATGACTATGGGCCCATTCAGGCTGCATTTGATTATGAGACACCAGTCCCTTTCATCTGATCTCCACCAGCTTTCTCTGCTGAGTCTTGTGGGCATCCTCGCCCCCCCCAGCTGACTGCAAGAGGATAGCGTACAACAGGCAACGGAACTAAGGCAAGAATCTTCCTACCAGAGTCCTCCATGTTCCACCTCTGTAAGAGTCTCAGCCCTCCCTGCGCTCTGCAATCCTGTATATGTTAGGTCAGGCCTCCTCCTCCCAACACCTGGGTCAACCCCACCCTCCATGGCAGCCACATAGGGATCACTCCCTTTCACCAATCAGCGACCAGCAAAGACATTCAGTGTTCAGGGAGATGATTATGTTTCGGAGACATATGTTTTTCAATGCAGCAGATGTTAAAGAATGTCCATTTGCCAATTTCTCTTGGTTTTAACTGCTGGTTGGGGAGTTTCCCCCATATTTATTGCCTCTGAAAGCAGGAGCATGATATCAGAGGAGATGTAGTTTATTGACCTCCATTCCTTCATCCCCTCGCCTCCCCATACACATGCTCTCCTTCCCTACCACAAGGAATTAAAGCAGATGCTGGGTCTGGGTACAAAGAGGGCAGAGAAAACTCCTGCACCCTTCCCCTCTGCTATCCCACACATCCTCTGTTCCTCTCATCATACTTCTTTCTCCTCACATCCAAAGGTGTTTTTTAAAATGCTGCTAAGAACAAATAATAGTGATACTTGGCAAGTTTAAAGCACTTTTTGTACAGAGATTGCAAAACCCTTTACCAATGTGGGAAAATCTCATTTTACCAATGGGGAAACTGAGGCACAGAAAAAGAAAGCGACTGGCACAAACTCACCCAGTGGCAAAGCCAGGACTAGAACTCGGGTCTCTTGAATTTCAGGCTTCGGGCCATATCCTCAGATCATCTCTCCATGCCCTAGGAACCATCTAACCCTTGTACTGTGGTAGATTAAAAATAAACTGGGATTTTTTTAAAATGTGGTACCCACCCAAGCAGAGCCTTCCTCCCAGCTAAGCCCAGGGCCCCAGTTTGGACAGACTTTTCCTCCCAGCCCAAGTCTCCCTCAGTTCCCGAATCTTTGATCTTCCTCCAAGAGAGGCAGCCTGCGTTAATACTGTGCATGCTATATTGCTCCAGCCCCATTTAACCAAGACCCAAGTCTCTTGCGATAACAAGGCCCCATTTCCCAAGTTTGTGCCCTTAATTCACTCCTGCCTGTGAGATGGCTACATGGAAGGAAAATAAGCAGCAGCAACTTCTTTGCAAGGGATCAGCTACTTGGACGCCTGACCCACTGCCCATTCAAAAGACTGGAAAGCCTCCAGTTAGCTTGTATGGGCTTTGAGTCAGGCTCCCGTGCACCCTGAAAGCGCCTTTGATGCACTGGCCCCATGAATGAGCGAGGGGCACTGTCTCGGTTTTCTATGGTCCTCTTGTAGCAATCCCAAACATTCATCTGCCTTACAGCACTATCCACCATTTCCCTAGCATTCACTTTTCCTTGCTATATATGTTTATTTCTGGACATTACAGCCAGAATCCTTAACTTGGCATCTTGCATGGAAACTTTTAGACATCTGATTCAGAATCAGCACAGGCTTCTGGGAGCGGGCAGCCAACTTAAAAAAAAAAAGCCCCTCCCCCAATGTCTTCTTAACAATAATAAACATTAAAAATAGCAAAATAAAAAATTAGGTATGAGGCATATTTGCACAATTTTGGTAAATAAATCAAGTGCAGAAGTAAAAGACTCACGCTGAAATAATGGAACATGACCTGCTTGCTCTTTGCTTGGTTTGGCCTAAAAGAAGCAAAGTCTCAAAAGCTGCCTCTACATTTGCACCTTCAATTTGGTGCATACAATTTATGTTACTTATTTTGGGCCTAATCCAAAGTCCCTTGAAGTCAATGGGATTAACATCAAGGAGCTTGGGATCAGGCCCTGTAATTTTTTTTCTTTTTCTTTTGGCATTCAAACAGCATTTGTGCCTGCGTACGGCATTTACAGATCCACCCCACCCAGTGGCCATCTGGATCAGGAGCACAGTTTACAGCACTTCCCCTAGAAGAAGGTTCCAAAGAAAGGTCCTAACGTGTAATGTTATTTAACAAAATATGGAGAGCGGGAGGATTTGGCTCACCATTGTTCAGCTATTCCTGGCAGTGCCATTAAAAAAGCCAAACGAGAGCAGCTCGAAGTCACTGGGCTGACTGTGTCCGCCCCCTCACCCCCCCCGCCCACTTGCCTGCCTTTTGTTTAGTCCTGGATCAAATAACTAGAGTGGGCCGAAAAACAGAACCTTATATCCAACCCCCACTGCTGAATTTAGGAGATTTAGATAAAATGGAACCAGGCTCCCAACCCAACCCTGGTTTCTATTTTGCAAAACCAAAAATGAAATTCAGCCTCCCTAGAATTAATGACACAAGAGCAGCATGCCAGCTGCTTTCCTTTGAGCTAATCCCCATGGGATTGGGGTGGGGGTTTGGCTGATATGGCTACATTTATGGACAGCTCATTTGCATTATTTTGTGATGGTAATTTATGGGATGGATGTCCAGGGGGCAGAATGGGCACCTAGAGTTACAATGTAGAAATTTGGGCAAAATAGAGAGTTTATTGAACTTTGAAAGTCTACATGTACATTCTTCCTGGTTCTGAATTAAAAATAAGTTCCTTCTTTTATGAGATATGCTGCTCATTTCTCTGTAGGCTTTGTGGAAGCCAAGCTGAGATTGGGGACGGGAGACTTCATTTTTGTGAGCGTGTAAGAGCGACAGCATAAGCTCTTTGGGCTGCGGCATCTTTGCTTCTGTCAGTGCAGACAATGTGCTGGGCGCTGCTCAAAGATGAAGCACATAGGATCTCACTGACGGAGGATAGAGCTTGCCTTTGCTTTGAACACCCAGCATCACCAGCCACACTCTTCGAGGTGAGGAAGACCAGGTGGGTCTAACTTCAAAGCCAGAGAAACCAGGTTTAAGGAATTCTAGGTGCTCCACTTCTCTCTTCCTTCCTAACAAGCCACGGAGCAGCGGCCTTCAGGCCAAGGTACTTTCAAACTCCTCTTTCAGCAGCGGGTATAATTTAAGGTTCACTTAGAACAAGCCCTCAGCTTCTAACTGACAGATATGTCTATCTTTCTCTTTTCCTCTGATCTCAGTATTTAAAGGCACCTTCCAGCCACGGTCTCTTAGGATATGTCTACACTGCAGCTGGGAGCAAGCCACCCAGCCTGGGTAGACAAACTTGCTAGCACAGCTCGCACTAGCATGCTAAAAATAGTGGTGCGGACATTGTGGCACTGGCAGAGGCTCAGGCTAGCCACCCGCGCTCAGATCGAGGGCATAGGGTGGGTTTGAACTGGGGCGGCTAGCCTGAGCCTGTCGGTGGGTGGGCTCCATTGACAGAACTGTTTGTTATGCTACACGTTTCCTTATGGACAGGAATGGGGAGAGGCAGCCCAGCCACAGCCTCGGCTAAACACGTGCGGAGTCTGACTTATTTAGATAAAGGATCTAAACACACATACACGCACCAATCTGGCCAGCTGAGACGATGGGTTGTTCTTTTCAAACAGCTCTCAGTGAAGCTGTGTTTCTAAGACTCAGAGGGTTTGGCAGGTCTGGGAGTGCAGGTGTGAAGCTTGGGATGAGGTTTGCCAAAAAAAATAAATAAAAAAGAATATCCTGATCTCCACAGAGGGGATCTGCGTGTCCTTCCCTTGTTTCTGCACGAGGACTTTCCGGAACCTGCAAAAGCTGAGCATGCTCCGATTACCCACTGAATGCACTAGGGAAAGCCATGGCCCTGTACTAGGGCTTAGCTGTTTAGGTCCAAAGAAGCGGAGGGAAGTTTGTGCATTAAAACTTTCTGACCCCTGTCCACACCCAGCTGGGGTGGGTCAGAAGAATTAAGAGGCCTTGCGTTCGAACTGCCACGTTTTTCAAATCAAATTAAAAACCCACCCAACAGAGTGTGAACATTCCCTTCAGGGCACATGTCAAGAAGTGGCCTTCATTTTCCTGACACACTGTAGCTGCTGTCAGGATTCGATTCTGAATAAATGAGACCCACAGGACTTGTGATTGAGGGTCTCCATCCCACTAACCCATATTAGAACCTTCCCCCGATCTAGGGTACTGTGTTCAGGTCTGGGCACCATGCTTTAGGGAAGGTGAGGACAAATGGGAGAGAGTCCATAGAAGAGCAACAAAAATAATGAAAAGTTTAGAAAACCTGACCTACGAGGAAAGGTTAAAAAACTGGGTACATTTAGTCTTGACAACAAAAGACTGAGGGTGGGACCTGGTAACAGTCTTCAAATATGGAAGGGCTCTTATAAAGAGGACGGTGCTCAATTGTTTTTCATGTGCACTGAAAGTACGACAAGAAATGGATAGGCTTAATCTGCAGCAATGGAGATTTAGGTTAAGTACAAGTCAAAACTTTCTAACTCTAAGGGTTATTAAGCTCTGGACTAGCTTCCAGAAGAGGCTGTGGAATCCCCACCTTTTGAGGTTTTAAAGAACAGGTTAGACAAACACCAGTCCAGGATGGTCTAGGTTTACTTGTCCGTGCCTCAGTGCAGGGGGCTGGATTAGATGACCTCTCAGGTCCCTTCCACACCTACATTTCTATGGTTCTATGATAAACATGCTTACCTATTTCTCCCTTCCTTCCATTTCTGTACCCCTAACTCTCCTCATTTTCTTTCCTGCCTCCCTCATTTCCCCATCTCTCTGGAGCTGAGCTCCAGGCTCCTGCAAGTTTCTTTTCTGTCTGTCTTTCTACAGTTATCTTGTTTCTGATGTAAGTCACTAATTTCTGACGGGGCAGCACCCCCATAGCTTGCTCCAACTATGATCACCCTCCAGATAAAGAGCTTTTTCCCCCAGGCTACCCACAGGTGCTGTGGTCCTGTTAGTGGCTCCTAGTCCAGTTTGGTAACCATCCAATGAGAGGTGAACTGCAGGCTGCTACTCTCTCCCTGAATTAAGGATGGGAAAATGATTCTGATGATGGAAGAAGCAATCTGAACCTTCCTAAAAACCCCAAACGGAGCCTCTTTTGGATGTTTGGAAACGCTGTTTTACCTTCTCCCCATCAGCTTTGTTTCACTCTGCACTTCCTGCTTCTCCATGAAAATCCTCAAGGACTAGCTCCTCACAGGGTATTTCTGGCCCAAGCAGAAGCAGAGAACATTGGCAATCTCTCAAGAAAGCCTGTTCTCAGGAGAACCCTGAGGCTGAGAAAGTGGCATGACCTGGATCTGCCCTTCCTTTATGCAAATGCACTTCTGCAATTGGGGGTAATGAAGCTGGCAGGTCCCTGACAGACATCCCCCTTCCCTGCCTGATCCCGTTACAGCCCCAGTGCAGACAACCACAGAAGCAGGCATACAGGCCTTCAGGAGAAGGCAGCAGCCCCCAAAACAAAGCTCTTCTCTTTACTGAGCTGCAGCATCATATGCACCCTGACCCCAGGGAGCCACCGACCAACACCCCATTCCAGACAACATGGCTGCAAAGTAACCTTCTCGTGAACTGTGGGTCTGAGTTCCAGTCAACTCCCGGCACTTCATGGCGTTGCTCAGGCAACATCATCTGGCCTGTGCCTGCTGGTCCTTTGCATGGAAAATGAAACGTGTTGGCCTGCATAGCCGGGTGAGTTGCCAGCTGCGTCCCCAGAAGACAGGCTCCTTTCATTTCCTACTTGTGTTCTCCTTGCTGAAGAAATTTGACTTCATTGTTCACCTCGCACGTGCAAATGCAGCAAAGGGCCGGTCTGCCATAACTGGCTATGACCAGTCCCTCTCTGACTGGCCAGAGGCCAGCTGGCTAGCCACTGGCTTTCCCCATTGCGACAAGCAGCAGGTTCCTCGGCAGGCGAAACCTTTCCATATGATTCTGCTTTTTCCTGACTTACTGTGCTCTGGGTTACGGCACGCACAATTGCCTCAATCGTGCAGAGGCGCACTGTTATTCCCACCCTCTCCTGGGAACAGCTGGTAGCTAAGTTAGCCATCCAGTGTCCTATTTCCATGGGAACAGGGATAAGCAATATGACTGACCCAAATCAACATGATCTAAGACATTTCTATGATCCTCTGAATGTCTGGGCACCAAATACAAAAAAGAACTTGTATTAAGTTCCTGCCATTGACCACTCTTAGGTTTAATTACTTTTAATTAGATTCGGTATCTCTCTTTTCTTCTCTTTCTTATTCAGCAGCTTGCAGGGTCTATCTATTGATCAATAGATCTTACCACTCACTTCTCTCCTTCATTCTTTGTTCCTCTAAAGTTGCCATGTCAAGAAGACATCTTTGTGGTTACATGGTTCTTCCAACTACCCCATTAATGAGCCTTTTATTTCATATCCCTTTTGCTAAGGGATTGCTATTTTCTATTTTTCCCCCTCTAAAGCATTAGATCCACTTGGGTGATGCAAGTTAACAAGAAGCAGGAGCTTTCCAGCTCTCAGGGTGGTAGAGGAGGTGAATATTTGAGAGATGGCCACTGTTTCCAGCTATTAATAACTTTAGACATGCTGTATATTAAAAGGATAAGTAATGGAATTAGACTAGCGCATACCTGTAGACACCTGCCAACTAGTCTGTCATGTTACCCAAGTGAATGGCTTAACAGGCAACTGCTTGGCAGATGGCCTTGCAAATGGCCAACAGCCAATGGTCAAATAACTCTACCGACCTGGAAAGACATTATGCATGAATGGAATCATTTAGAATTTCAACAAAGGGTACATTTTACCCACATAAATAATTTCTCTGTGAGAGAGACAAGACTGGAATAGGCATGAGAAATGTCTGCAAAGAGGATGCTGCTCTCAGCAGAAGTAGGCTCAAGATTTGTACTTGCTCCGCTCTTTCAGTTCTGGATATAAGCATCCCTAATAATTTCTTACCACATACCGTCATTGTTCGTGAACAGAGGTCCGACTCTGAGAGGCCTCGGCAAGGCACCTTCTAGGAAGTACAGTCACGTGTGGAGTTTGAAGAGGGGACATGGAGGGGCCAGGTTCCAGGAGGGACCTAGTTTGGTGTGATGCTAGGGACTCTGTTGTGCGAGCTGGATTGGGCTTCTTTCAGATAAACACAGACCTCTCAGCAAGTAACACTGGCCTCTATGCATTCTGGTCTGTTTCCTGAAACTCTGCCTGCTCACTGCATCACTTACTGCTCATGAAACAAAACACAAAATCTGGCAGAAAGGAGAGCAAAATCTGCAATGAAAGAGCCAAAGGCTCGATTCTGCCCGAGCTAGCTCCCTTCAACGGTTTGCATCTCAGTGTCGAAGGAGTGCAGATTTTTCATGTGTGTCTCTGTGTCACTGCATTTCCTCCATTGTTTTGTTAGTGAGCGCCGCATTCAGGCCACTGCCCTGCTCAGGCTATCAGGGCACAATGTAAATACCTAGATCGATTGACAGCAGCTCACTTAACCAATCATGGCATGGAGGAAGAGTCTTCTTGGAAGCTATGTCTGTATCTGCTTGACGGGAGGGGCTTTGAGAAAAGTCATGCTCTCAGGGTTACCCCATCCAAAGTTTAGCTTAATGGGGAAACCATTATAGAGCGTGTGCAGCTGACATGGTAATTCAGGTTTCTCAAGCAAAAGCCCAAAGAAAACGGGTCCCAAAAACATGTGCAGAACCCCCAGAAAGCCAGGGTCGGCAGCCTTGCTTCTAGTGAAACACCGCTCCCACTCCGCCCTGCTGTTGGTGAAAATTCTAGTTTAACTGTGCTCTGCTGATGCTCAGGAAATGGAGGCCCTTGTTACTGTGTTGTTATTGTGTCATAGCTCCCAGCTTCACCAGACAAAGCCCCATCGGCTTTCACCTTCCTCCCCCAGCAAGGCGCACCTGTGGTCAAGGTTTTCTTGACCAATATAGCAGGGTTCCTTCACAATCCCTCTCCCGCCCCTCTCTGACGGGGAGATTGCATTACTTATTGCAATTAGCTCAGCAGCCCATGCTGCCTTCTAGCCTCCTCCCCAGACTAGTGCCCTGTGAGCTCACAAGCAAAACAAAGCAAAAGAGGTGTGTTATAATGCACCAAAGAAAAAAAGATCCTGCCCCGTTGTGTTTTTTCTGGAAATGTCGCTGCACTTAATACATCAAATAATTAGACTCACTTCTCTCCTTTTGTTTGCCTTGGCCCCGGCGGTTCATGTTGAACGTGCAACATAAACCTAAAAAGAAAAGGAGTACTTGTGGCACCTTAGAGACTAACCAATTTATCTGAGCATAAGCTTTCGTGAGCTACAGCTCACTTCATCAGATGCATCTGATGAAGTGAGCTGTAGCTCACGAAAGCTTATGCTCAGATAAATTGGTTAGTCTCTAAGGTGCCACAAGTACTCCTTTTCTTTTTGCGAATACAGACTAACACGGCTGTTACTCTGAAACCAACATAAACCTGTACACACCACAGGAATTCCAGACGCAACCTATTCTGCAGGACCAAACTCGGGAGGGAGCAATGACTCCAAAAAGGCATCATCCTGACTTTGCTTTATATGTCTGAATAGTTAAGGACTCATTTAGTCATTTCTTTACCCTCCTTGCATTCATGCAAGAGAGCAGAAAGGAATCAGCTTGCAAGGCCGTTCAGAAAGGTAAGCTCAACGCCGGCCACTTCCTAAGGCAAATGTCTTCTGCTGTGTGAGAACTTAACTAGCAAATGGAGCAAGGCCTCCTTCGTCTCTAGAGAGAGGCCCAAACCAAAGCCTTGGAGCCAAACATCTCAGGGTACCCAGCATGAAGGAAAACAGAGAGTGGGTTTATATGGGTTCATGAGCAGGATGGGGAATATGCTGAGGTACACACAGGGCAGAAGTGTATGTTAAAATTCAATGACTCCTTGCAGAGATAAAAGCAAAAGGTATTGATGCGGCTTGACCGGCTCTTCCTCTGCAGCAAACAAAAGGTTAAATCCTCCTTCCTGGGCTACTACTCCATTTATTTTGACTCCTCTCCTCCACACTTGTGGGTTTCTCAGTTATGTTTTCGACATGTGCAGGGAGAGCAGAATAGCCTAGAAGAGATTCCCCCAAACTGACTGCACAGGGCGATATGACTCAATGGGGGCATGTCCTATGGGTAATGATGAAGGGTCCCAACAGAGGCACCTCTCATGCTGAATGTCCCATTGTTACACTGAGACGTTGTTCTAATATCCTGTCTATCCCCACTGAATGAATGAGCAAGTCAGAGTATTGGTCTTGTGACTAAGGCCCTGGACAGAGACAGGAGAGCTAGGGTTCCACTCTGGGCTCTGCCACAGCCTCCCTGTGTGACCTTGGGCAAATCTCCTAATCTCTCTGTGCCTCTGAAACATGGGGGAAACATAGCTTCCCCACAGGGTGCTCTGAATCGCCTTGATACTGTGGCGATCGATGTATGGAGACCTACACAGAAGAGCTAAATATGTCACAAACACTGGCAAATAGTTTGACGCTGGCACAGCAGCTGCTATTAAATGATATTTCAGTCGGTACAGTTACGTCATTCAGTGATGGACTCATTCATTGTCCACACCCTATCTCATCCCAATGGCCTAACCCCTAAATCCCTATCCATACTGAGCTGATGAGATAAATATGGTAGGTTAAATATCAATCAATGGATTATTACACACAGGTATTGAAGATTAACTAGACTGTCAGTATAGACCCATTCCAGCATTATTAGATTTCAGTGAATATGATTTTAATAATCAGTTGGTCACACAGCTCATCCTACTAAATCTAGCTCTTCCATTATAATAAGATATTTATTGCTTCTTCAATAAATACCAGTTGATTCTTGATTATCAAAAGCATATGTACTGAATATTAGAATCAGTTATAAACAAGGGATCTATTATTAAGCCCGAACGAGTGTGTTGTTAATAATAATAATTATTAGCCACCATTAAATGTACATTCACTCTATAATAGGGACTAGTACAAATAACATCTTCCAAATTCCACAGCTTTATTGCTAAGGGTCTGCTAAGAATAAAGTTATGATTTCCTTTTCATAACTTGTGAGTTTCCCAACACAGGATCGGGATCAAATATACCGTGGCTTCCGTCCAGGTCAATTTTTAAGTGATTCACAGAGAAAATAATCCAATGATGGAATGCTAGGGCACCGTTCACATAGTTTTAAAGCCATTTTTATGATTGACTGTTGATTATATTCCCTTGGAAGACTGGAATTAGAAACTTACCTAGCTTTTTCCTATGGATTTTTTATTGCAGGGTTACTCATAAATGAAGAGAAAGCAAACGCTGGTTTGTTGTTGTAGGGTTGCTGGCACCAGTTTGTTTTTGAGGGTGGCTGGCACTGCTTTTTCTCCTTAGGGGAACAAAGAATGCTGTGGATTTTGCAAAGATTTGTAAGAAGAAAATAAGACTTTCGATCAGGTTCTGCTCTCAGATATCCATGTGTAACTCCCATTGAGTGCACAGGGAATGGTGTGCATATCTGAGGGGGGAAACGGGCTCTTAGCACATATATGGCTCGAATCATTTTCAAAACACTTTATCAGTATTCACTAATTCATCCTCACCCCACCCCTCCGGGATATGTAAGAAAAACTCAAACTGAAAATCGGATGTGCATTTCTCACAGCAAATGTAATTAAACATTGGAACAACTTCCCAAGGGATGTAATAAATCCTCTGTTGCGGGAAGACTTTACATCAAGAGTGAATGACTGTCTAAAAGGTATTGCTAGCTTGACTACAAGTTATTGGACGTGATACAGGAATCAGTGGGCGAATTCTACAGCTTGTGTTATGCAGCTCAGACCAGATGATCATGATGGTCCTTTCTGTCTTAAAATCTTCAAATCCACAGGTTAGCAACACTACTCATGGAATAAAGTTCTACTCAACATGGGTTAGGGAGGACCTTTAATCAATTAGGGGACCCCAAAGCTAACCGATGACAAACTGCCATGTACTGAAGCTGTATCTCTCACTCCCATGCTTACACATTATAGGGTGGGCAACTTCCAATGAGTCATACCAGCTTCTTGACTTCAGTGGAACTACACTGATTTACACCAGCTGAGAATCACAGAATCATAGAATCATAGAATATCAGGGTTGGAAGGGACCCCAGAAGGTCATCTAGTCCAACCCCCTGCTCAAAGCAGGACCAATTTCCAGTTAAATCATCCCAGCCAGGACTTTGTCAAGCCTGACCTTAAAAACCTCTAAGGAAGGAGATTCTACCACCTCCCTAGGTAACGCATTCCAGTGTTTCACCACCCTCATAGTGAAAAAGTTTTTCCTAATATCCAATCTAAACCTCCCCCACTGCAACTTGAATCTAGCCCTATTTCTGCTTAGATTCCCAGAACAGCAGTCTAGATCACAGAGAAAAGAAGGGCAGAGAAGCAAATAGCTGTGACTAGCCAAAATACTAAATAGCTCCATCAGAAACGCTCGTGTCAAGGCAGTTTAGACACTACACATTTCCCCCTGGCTGGGTATAAACTTTCAGACTAAGAAAGCTTATCTAAGTGAAAGACAATACCAAGGAAACTCCCAACTGTATCTTGTTGAAGCGTTCTGCTTTCCAACAGTCTCAAATGAATACAGGCTCCAGAAAAAAAGAAATAAAATAAGCTAGAAAACAAAGAAAAATATCTGTTGTTCTCTCCTGCTGCAGTACATTCCACGGAGTGGGGGAAGAATGGATTGCCTTATAAAAATGTGGCATATTGATCGGCAATTAGCTCTCCTGGGGACAAAGGTTATAGAACAGAGTATGTTTTTTTACAGTGCTTTTCATACTCCAGGTCTTCCAAAATCTTTTGCAAAGTCGTGAGTTAGAGGCCAGCAGTGAAGTAACTGACCAGGGAAAACATACGCAGCGAACTACTCCATGCTCGGCAATAAGCCACAAGGATGTGCATGTTGTAAATTCTTTTGGTGTAGATCTGAGCAACTGAGGCCTTGTCTCCACTGCAGGGGAAATTCGATCTAAGCTATGCAATATGAGTTACGTGAATAGCGTAACTCAAATCAATGTACTTAGATCTACTTACCGCCGGGTCCGCACTACTTTTCTCGAGCGGGTGGAGTACAGGAGTCCGCGGGAGAGCAATCTGTGGTTGATTCTGTGGCCGATTTAGTGGGTCTTCACTAGACCCGCTAAATCGACCACTGACGCATTGAACGCTGCTCTCTGATCCCCCTGTAGGTGTAGACAAGCCCTGAGAGATGACACTTTCTGAATGAATTATAAGAATGTGTTCACTTATTGAGAGGCAAAGTGGTTGGATGACTAGGACTCAGTAGGTCAGTAGCTAAACTGGGATTAGCTCTCAAATCATCTATGTAAACTTGGGTGAGTCCCTGCACTGTTTCCCTTCCCTTAGTTAGTAGTGAGTTTATGGCATCTAAAAGAACAAGGATACATAGATACAGTTAGTTGTATGAGAAGCAGCATGGGCCCATGGATAGACACTCGGAATCAGGAGACCTGGAGCCTGCCACAGACTTATTGTGTGCCGTTGGATGCTTGTGATGCTTGTCCTCTGTTTCCACTTCCACCCTTTGTCTGTCTTGTCTATTTAGGCAGTAAGCTCTTTGCAACAGGAACTCTCTCTCACTATGTGTTGGTATGATGGAGCCCTGTTCTTGGCTGGGGGCCTGTAGACACTGCCATCATTAATGAGTATTTATTTGTTTTGAGATATAAAATAACAAAACAAATATGTCGGGACAAAATTAGAAAGGCCAAGGCAAAAAACTATATTAAGCTAGCCAGGGATATAAAGAATAAGAAGAAAACATTTTACAAATACACAAGTAGCAAAAGGAAGATCAAGGATGGAGCTGGCCCATTACTCAATGAGGAGGGAAAGACAATAATAAAAAACGCAACAATGGTCAAAGTGTTAAATGCCTTTTTTGTTTCAGTTTTCACCAAAAAATGTGTAGTGATTGGATGACTAACATAGTGAATGTCAGTGTAAATGGGGTAGGAGTTAAGGTTAAAATAGGAAAAGAACACATTGAGAATTACTTAGACATGTTAGATGTCTTCAAGTTGGCAGGGCAGGGCCTGAAATACCATCCTAGAATACTTAAAGAACTGGCTGAGGAGCTATCTGAGCCATTAGCAATTATCTGTGAGAACTCAGGCAGGACGGGAGAGATACCCAAGGACTGGAAAAGGGCAAATATAGCATTTATCTATAAAAAGGGGAATGAGGACAACCCCGGGAATTAGAGACCAGTCACCTTAACTTTGTCTGATTATTTGCTCCATCATCTTTCTAGGACCAATCAATATGTAAGCACCTAGAAGAAAATAAGGTAAGTAACAGTCAACATGGATTTGTCAAAATCATGTCAAACCAACCCAATATCCTTCTTTGATAGGGTAACAAGCCTTCTGAATAGGGAGAAGCAGTAGAGGTGATATATCTTGACTTTAGTAAGATATTTTCTCACATGGCCTTCTCATAAACAAACTAGAGCAATGTAGCCTCGATGGACCTACCATAAGGTGGGTGGCATATCAGAGAGCTATCAATGGTTCAAATCACAATTGACCTGGAAGGCCATATTGAGTGGGGTCCCACAGGGATCTGTACTGGGTCTGGTTCTATTCAATATCTTTATAAATGATTTGGGTAATGGCACAGAGAGTTCACTTATAAAGTTTGTGGGTGATAGCAAGCTGGGAGGGGTTGGACGACAGGATTAGAATTCAAAATGATTTTGACAATGTGGAGAAATTGTCTGAAATAAATAGGATGAAATTCAGTTAGGACAAATGAAAAGTACTCCACTTAGGAAGGAACCCTCAGTTGCACAAATACAAAATGGGACATGACTGCTTACGAAGGAATACTTCAGAAAAGGATCTGGGGATTATAGTGGACCACAAACTTAATATATGTCAACAATGTAATACTGTTGCAAAAAAAAGCAAACATCACTCTGGGCTGTATTAGCAGGAGTATTGTAAACAAAACACAAGAAGTAATTCTTTCATTCTATTTCAGCACTAATATGGCTTCAGCTGGAGTACTGTGTCCAGTTCTGGGCAATATACTTCAGGAAAGATGTGGACAAATTGGAGAAAGTCCAGAGCAGAGCAACAAAAATGATAAAAGCTCTAGAAAACATGGCCTGCGAGGAAAGATTGAAAAAATTGAGTTTGTTTAGTCTGAAGAAGAGAAGACTGAGGGGGGACATGATAACAATCTTCAAGTACAAAAAAGGTTTTTATAAAGAGAAGGGTGATAAATTGTGAACAGGACAAGATAAATTGAGGACAGATGATAAGCTGAGAACAGGACAAGAAGGTAATGCACTTAAATTGCAGCACAGGAGATTCAGGTTAGATATTAGGAAAAACTTCCTGTCAGGATAGTTAAGCACTGGAATAAATTACCTAGGGAGGTTGTGGAATCTCTGTCACTGGAGGTTTCTAAGAACAGGTCGGACAAACACTTGTCAGGGATGGTCTAGTTAATACTTCATCCTGCCTCAGTGCAGGGGACTGGATTAGATGACCTATCAAGGTCCCTTCCAGTCCTACTTTTCTGTGATAATAATAACAAAGGGACCATCTAAACACTCTTGGCACCTCTGACAAATACTTAAAATGCAATAAATAAATTAAAACAAAGAAACAAAGCCCCATGAATCCAGCCAGGATCTACCTGGGTCCCCACTCTTCCAACAAGCTATATGGGAAAAGTAGGGTGATCATGGCCCCCTGACATCTGTTAGTGACCTCTGGGTGTCACAGCCCTTAGGTGGAGAACTCCGTCTCTAAGAAGCCCAGGAAACTGGCTGAGCAAGAGATCCAGCAATGGTATCTGATCATTTAATCAGCGGTGGAATCCCGTGACAGATAATTCATGCCTATCATGAGATCTCCTGATGCGGCTAAAAGTGGCTCAAGCCAGCACAATATTTTAGAAGGTAACTGGGCTAAAAAGAGATCACACTTCATGCAGCAACACAGAATAAGGAGAATTCCAGAAGTACTTATGTGACCGTGTCACATTCAGTTTCAGGTGCTCCTTTCTTTAAATTGGGCGTGTACAAGTGAAAATAATGCAGCACATAACTCATCTTGTAAATGATTTTCTCATGCAGCATCCTCAGCCATTGCTGTCTGAAGACCTTTGCTTAATGCATTATTGCATGGTGCCAATTCTGGCTGGCAAATTATACTGAGAGTTATTGTTGCACAAGTAGACCGTGATTTGCATTTGTCTCGCTTGCTCCAAATGTTATTTAAATTATAGGAAGTCTATCCCAAGGGAAGGATACTGCACTGTAGGAGGCTGGCTTGCAGACTCCTCGTAGAATCTCGTGGAGCGGCTGTTGTCCTCCACTGGTTCCCAGGCTGTGCAGCAGAGCAGGCCTGCCAATCTGGAAGACAGTCCAGTAGGTATCCTTGGATGCAAAAAAAATACATGCCTGATTCTGAAGTCCTTGTTTAGGTTTTTACATGGGCTGGGGTTTTCAAAGCGGACTATGAAAGTTAGGGGCCCAATTCATTGGGAATCAGGCATTTAGCTTTCTTAATCCCCTTTGAAAATCCCAGCCTCAATCTGGTCAATGGAAGCCTGACTTAAAAATTCAAGGCCTGATCCAAAGCCCACTGAAGTAAATGGAAAGACTCCAATTGTCTCCAATGGGCTTTGGATCAGGCCCTGACTAAGGAACGCAAGGTCAGTTCTACCCAGAGGAAAAACAACTGGACAAGGTTATAATTTTAGAGCCACATTCTCACTTGTCAACAGGACTGAGCATCCTCAGTGCCCACTGATTTATCTTGAGAACAAGACATGCAATTTACATATATCCCAGGAAAGCAATCTCAATATTGTATTGCTAATATCAGCCTCTCAGAGAGGTTGGAATTAACCCTTGTGGGGTGGGCCAGCACAAGATCTATCATCATTAAGGTATCATTAAGGCATCACTTAAGTCTTACTTAAGACTTATTTTGGAAGCATAAGTAGGTCTTAAGGGGTACAGGGGCCTTGTGGTAAGTGAATTTCAGAGTTTACCCCAGGCTGAAACATACAATGGATGTTTTCTATGAACATAACTTTGAATGAGCAAAGTTGTGGAAACCATGATCTGTATGTCGACGAGAAAGGGCTCAGTTAATCAAATATGTCATTTGCTGCAATCCCAGCTCTAATTAGCAGCCAGTTTTTGTCATTACTAGACCTACTCCTTGTTTAGTCACTTTCAAATTGAAATTAGGAATGCCATTTATTCACTGGAATGCAAAAGGAAAGTCTTGTCATCCCTACTGATGAAGTGATAGACAGACATCCAGATCGATGGTCCACAGTTCCACTCAAAGTCAATATTAGCTACAGGTGCTCAGTTCCTCTGAACATCAGACCCTTAGCTACCTGCCTGCACGCTGAAGTAACAAGGACACATAAACTGATTTATATAGTCTGGGATTGCAATGGCACATATTTTGCAATCTACAACCTTTAAGGGAACATTGTTATGTCACATTTTGTCATTACAATGTTTTGTTTGCAAACACTTGTTGCACTTTGGATCGTTGAGAAGCTGCAGATTAACAAGAAAACGAAGACAAAAGAACAGTAGGAGAAGGGAAAACTTTTTAAACCAGGCACCGATTAAAAACCCAAAGTAACTTGAGTGCTGTTTTTAGAAACGGAAGTGGGTCTAACAGAGGGGTTTTTTAAAGATGTTATTTTAAAAGTTAAAACTAGAAAAGGACTTTTACAGCAAGTGGAAAACGTAACTCGACAGAGCAGTCAGGAAGCTGTGGCCAATGTTCTGTTAATTTACCACGTGTCCATTGTAGTTGAGATATACTGTAGGATTTGTTGCACACAGCAACCTTCTAATCCCAGGGGTGGGCTATGGAACATCAACCACTTGATACTTGGTGCCAAGCAATGATGCAAAGTATGTGTGTGTGTATGTGGGGGGGGGGGAATATTGCTGTTCATCATATATAGAGAGCAGCACAGTGGAAGCTTGTGGGGCCAGCACCCCATTGGAAAACACTGACATCCCATCAGCAGTTTGTAAACCTCTCCCTAATTAAACCATGCATTGCTGGTGCACAACACTGTGCCCTGTATAATTTGTATGCCCTGGATAGGACTGCATGGCCAGGGCTTCCCACCAACAGAAGCCGATAATAGCTCACTGAAAGATAGCCTACAGCAGTAAAAGAACAATATCTCACTGTGTATCCTCGGAGCCAGCCAACCCCTGCAATGTGTCTGTTTTCCCCACCACTTATTTCCATGAGGTTAATTGATTATCCCTTCTCTCCGTTGAGTCAGCCATCCCACACAGACCTCAGTAATGGTTTCCACATCCAACAATACCAGGGCAAAAATCCTTTACTCAGTTTTTACTTGGTACCCACTTGGGCAAACATTCCATTCGTTCAATGGAAGTTTTGCTTGGTAAAGGACTGAGGAATATAGAAACTACTATACTGGATCAGATCTGAGGTCAACTGTAGTCAACTAGTCAGCTGTATGATCTCCAACAATGATTAACACCAGCCGCTTTAGAGGGAGGTGCTAGAAACCCTGCAGTAGGCAATTATGGGATGAATTACCCTTAGGAAAAGCTTCCTCCTGACCCCAATATTTTGATGTTGGCTTCGGCCCTGAAGCCTAAACGTTTATAGCCCTTTAGGATTTGGCCCCATGTCTTTTATATGTTCTTTATCTAGACGATAATCCAGAAAATATCTCTCCTTTCTCTGCTCAACCGACTCCAACCCTACATCAAACTCATGCCCAAATCCAACATGATTCCATGGCCTTTCCTTACAGGGTTTTAGGGAACAAGAAGAGGTTAAAGAGTATTCAGTTACAATTCGCTGGTGGATTTCAATCCTGTGTTGGTAGGGTCAGCAGCTGGGTGCCAAATTCCCACACGCCACTGTACATTCACTGTAAGGTTAGCTTCCCCAAGAAGGAGAGTAAATGAAGTTTCCCAAGAGATGGTTGGAAATGTCAATTGCAGGTTGATTAAAAACAACATTTCCTGGTCATCCATTTTCAAAAGAACATGCCTTAGCTGTCACTCTGTTCTAAGACCATTCGATGTGGCAGATATACTCACCAATGTTACTTCGTCAGCATTGTATAGCTGGATCCTAAAGAACAAAAGGAGATAGTGACTGCAAACAACCGTGACCTCTTCCTGCTTCTGATTACATGGCTCTTAGCTTATAGAAATATAGCATGATATCTAGAGTTCTTGATAGTACTGTGCATTTGGGTTCCTCAGGAACCTGAAATAATTAATTTGGGTAAACCCCAATAAATCCAAATATCTCATTATTATTTTTCATAGGCTTTTTGTGGAGACGGCAGGGGGAAGCTCCATGGAACCATTTATTATGCCAAATTCTCTCTGCCTGCCAGTTTAGACATTTAGAATCTGATCCAAAGTGAATGGATAGACAATAATTGTGTTCAATAGGCTCTCACTTGGGTCTCTATAACATGCTTGTCATCACGGCAACTCAGTGTCTTCATTGATGTACAGCAAAGTGCACTAGAGAACTTTTAGTGCAAGTTAGCAGGGTCCACACCCCCAGCTTGCCACTCATTAAGTCTCCATATCGGCAAGCCCTAAGTCCCATTGAATGGCCATGACCCATAGGCTCCTAAGTCACTTAGGCACTTTTGAGCATTTTACCCCAGATCTTTTGCTATGTAGGACCCATGAACGGCTCCCTGGTAGAATCACAAAGCTTGTTGGAAATGGAGGCACAAAGCCGAAAACACCCGAGATTCTTACACCTTGATTTTGTTGCTGGGTGGACAAAAGGACAATGTACTACATAATGACAGAAATCAGCCACATAGTCTGAGGGCAATTGGGGTAGCTTATGTGTATTTATGTATACATTTATTGTTTAAAGAAGGAAAAAACATAACCATCATGATTTACACATTGCCAGCCGAGATAAGTGTGTGATCTTTTCACCGTTGGCATCAAACTGTCCTCTTGTTTGTCCTAGTCACTTTTAGTGCCTTGTCTTTAATTAGACTGTGAGCGTGTTGGGTCAGGGACTTTGTATGTTGGTGTGTTTATACATCAGGGTCCCATGCTTAACTGGGAACTTTATCGTTATTGGAATTCCTTGGGGCCCCATTGTGCTAAGCACTGTTTACGCACATGGCTAAAGCATGTCCCAGCCCCAAAGATATTGCAATGTATATAAACAAACAAAATAAAGAGTGGGAGCAAAGAAGCCTCAGCCTCAGTACTATCAGGCACAGAGTGATTAAGTAATTTGCTGGAGGTCATGCAAAGACTGTGTGGCAGGATCCATAGGACTAGAAGGCAGGTCTGTAGAACCTGGGACAGCTGACTGTCCCACATGGCCACCAGGGGCCATACAGAGCCTTATGTGAGGACCGCGGTGGAGATTAGGTGCCGCAGGTAATACTGCCCAAAGGGTTCAGAGTGAGTGTGCTCTGCAGCCTTCTGATTGGCTCATGCTCACTATTTAACCCTTGTTGGTTCTCCAGGAAGTTGTCAGGGAAGCCATGTAGACTTTTGGCTTGCTGTGACTCCAGACCTCACCTCGTTTTCTGATCCCCAGTCTCCAACCACAGCCTGACTCTGACCCTGATTCCTACCTACTTATCCCAGTTTTAGTGAATACTCTGCTCCCTGTTTGCTGACTACCGCCTCATGGCCATCCTTGGCCCATGGACATCAGCCCAGCTGTGACCACTAGGCAAGACTGCTGCCTCTGACCCATCCCTTTCACAGAGTTGAGAATTAACCTCCAGTCTTGTGAATCTCACTCCAGTGCCTTAACCATCCTCCATTTCCTATGAATGTTGCTACAGTACAACTAATCATACCTCTTGGGGTTTGTAAGTAGGGAGATTCCAGATGTGTTTTCCCCTTTCTCCCTGAGGGAGTGGAATGAACAGGTGAGTTCCAAGTTCCAGCCCTGCTCGACAAGGTGCTATGCAGCAAAGGGCTCTGGCTTGCACTTGTGACAGAATTAACAGGCTTCACCCGGTTTCTTTTTTCCAGTGTAACTTTCACGCTTTATTAGACTGGATGGCTGAGTTCAATCAAGAGACAGAGCCAAACCTCTTGCAGACAAAGAGGCTCTACTGGGGTATGGTGGGATTCAATGGGCTTCCGAAGCTGTACATTCCACTGCTAGTCCTGCTTGCCAAGGACCAGGGTGTGCAAACTTGGATGCCAATAAGCCTTTGAACCCTTCTGTGAGGACATACTCCATCTTCACATCGCACCTACATCAGAATTACCTCATGTTCATAACTCCAGGAATTTCCAGCTGGGGCAGCCAAGCCTTCTGCTGCTAAATTAAAGTTTCCACCTCTCCTTGGAGAGGTTCCCCCCTCCCCCCACACACACCTTTCTTTTTCCTAATGAATGAATAATAAATGATCGTGCTGGAGAGGCGTGGTGGATTCGGTTCTCTGGGCGGCAGGGTGAAAAAAGTCTAAAGCGCTGGCCCATGGAGAAGCACATCTGCTTGCAGGGTATTGGGCACTGTAGGCCAAATCATCTGCTCAGTGCATGTCACAGTAACCGGGAGCCACGCCAGCCACCCTTGAAGGGAGAAGGAATCCTCTCCCCTTCCCCATGCCAGTGCATGGCTGATATCACACAACCTCAGGGCTGCAGCAGCCCCGGCCGCTGGTGAGCTCCACTCAGTGGTGGGAGCAGATCTTTGTACTTGTCAGCACCCCAGACTCCTCCCCCTGAGTGCACTGTTGTAAAGATCGCTGTCATCTCTTGTGCATGTGTCCTGCGGGGGCTGAGGGGGGGGGGGGGGAATTGAAAGCAGCTGCCTTATGCTTACATCTGCTCAGGGGTGAATTTTGCTGTGGGAGAGAAACCTCCATTAGCTCTTGAAGATAATGCTGCATGACCAAGACCTCAGGCACCTCTTGTAAGGTGATCCAGTCTCACCCACTTAGCTGATCGGACATGGGACTATGACAATAAGAGAGACATTAAAGTACAGAGGTTGTGTGGCTGACATCTTACTTTAGGGTATGAATTTAAAAAAGATCTTCTTGGAAACCTGAAACCTTTGTACCTTCCCCTTGCTGTGAGGGGACATCTTCAATTGCCTCTTTACCTATGATATTGCCAGATATCAGTTATCAAATCTTCCATCCCTATCACAAGATAAACAGTAGCAAACTCCCATCAGAGTACTTGTTTCCTGTTAGCCCAATAGAAAGTCGCTCCTCATCTTGTTTATAGGTTCCAGCTGCCGGAGCTATCCAGATTGCACATGCTTCTGGTGGCAAGGACTTCAAGATGGAACCACTGACCATGGAGCATAGAGCTTTGGCCAAACAATCTTTGCAGCAGCCCATTATTACAAACCAAGTGAGGATCAAGGGAATTATTATATGCACAGATTCTATCCAACAAGCTGGATCAAACTAGAAGTGAGATTTTTTTTTTTTTTGCAATTGGACTGCCTGCTTCTTTCAATGCTTTTATATTCAGCTTTAAGGAACCCCATGTGTTGAAGTAGGGTCAGATTTCAGAGGCTGAGGAAAGGGGACCACCTGCCCTAAATGAGCTGAACTTTGAAGGGGACATGCTTAGGTGACATGTTACTTGCAGGTAAGGAGAGGTAAGGGGAGAAGTGAGGTCAAGGAGAGGAAAGGGGAGAAGGCCAAAAGCAGAACTGGGCTCAATACAGAATTAGATAAATTCATGGAGGATAGATCCATCAATGGCTATTAGCCAACATGGTCAAGGTGACAACCCCATGCCCTGGCTGTCCCTAAATCTCTGACTGCCAGAAGCTGGATGACAGAGGATGGGTCACTCAATAAATTGCCCTGGACAGTCCATTCCCTCTGAAGCATGTGGTACTGACTACTGTCAGAATCATAGAATATCAGGGTTGGAAGAGACCTCAGGAGGTCATCTAGTCCAACCCCTGCTCAAAGCAGGACCAATCCCCAACTAAATCATCCCAGCCAGGGCTTTGTCAAGCCTGAGCTTAAAAACTTCTAAGGAAGGAGATTCCACTGCCTCCCTAGGTAACGCATTCCAGTGTTTCACCGCCCTCCTAGTGAAATTTTTTTCCTAATATCCAACCTAAACCTCCTCCACTGCAACTTGAGACCATTACTCCTCGTTCTGTCATCCGCTATCACTGAGAACAGTCTAGAGCCATCCTCTTTGGAACCCCCTTTCAGGTAGTTGAAAGCAGCTATCAAATCCCCCCTCATTCTTCTCTTCTGCAGACTAAACAATCCCAGTTCCCTCAGCCTCTCCTCATAAGTCATGTGTTCCAGTCCCCTAATCATTTCTGTTGCCCTCCGCCGGACTCTCTCCAATTTGTCCATATCTTTTCTGTAGTGTGCAGCCCAAAACTGGAGGCAGTACTCCAGATGAGGCCTCACTGGTGCTGTCAAGAGGGGAATAATCACTTCCCTTGATCTGCTGGCAATGCTCCTACTAACGCAGCCCAATATGCCGTTAGCCTTCTTGGCAACAAGGGCATGCTGCTGACTCCTATCCAGCTTCTCGTCCCCTGTAACCCCCAGGTCCTTTTCTGCAGAACTGCCACTTGGCCAGTCAGTCCCCAGCCTATGGCAGTGCATGGGATTCTTCAGCCCTAAGTGCAGGACTCTGCACTTGTCCTTGTTGAACCTCATCAAATTTCTTTTGGCCCCATCATCCAATTTGTCTAGATCACTCTGGACCCAATCCCTGCCCTCCAGTATATCTACCTCTCCCCCCAGCTTAGTGTCATCTGGGAACTTGCTGAGGGTGCAATCCATCCCATCCTCCAGGTGATTAATGAAGATGTTGAACAAAACCGGCCCCAGGACCGACCCCTGGGGCACTCCGCTTGATACCGGCTGCCAACTAGATATCGAGCCGTTGATCACTACCCATTGAGCCCAATGATCTAGCCAGCTCTCTATCCATCTTATCGTCCATTCATCCAGCCCATACTTCTTTAACTTGCTGGCAAGAATACTGTGGGATACCATGTCAAAAGCTTTGCTAAAGTCAAGATATATCACATCCACCGCTTTCCCCGTATCCACAGAGCCAATTATCTCATCATAGAAGGCAATCGGGTTGGTCAGCATGACTTGCCCTTGGTGAATCCACCCTGACTGTTCCTGATCACCTTCCTCTCCTCCAAGTGCTTCAAAATGGATTCCTTGAGGACCTGTTTCATGGTTTTTCCAAGGACTGAGGTGAGGCTGACCGGTCGGTAGTTTCCTGGATTCTCCTTCTTCCCTTTTTAAAAGATGGGCACTATATTTGCCTTTTTCCAATCATCTGGGACCTCCTCCAATTGCCATAAGTTTTCAAAGATAACAGCCAATGGCTCTGCAATCACATCAGCCAACTCCCTCAGCACCCTTGGATGCATTAGATCCGGCCCCCTGGACATGTACATGTCCAGCTTTTCTAAATAGTCCTTAACCTGTTCTTTCACCACTGAAGGCTGCTCACCTCCTCTGACTTTGTCTGTGAAGACTGAGGCAAAAAAAGCATTGAGTACTTCAGCTTTATCCACATCATCTGTCATTAGGTTGCTTCCCCCATTCAATAAGGGTCCCACACTTTCCCTGACCTTCTTCTTTTTGCTAATATACCTGTAGAAACTCTTCACATCCTTTGCTAGCTGCAACTCCAATTGTGCCTTGGCCTTCCTGATTACAGTCCTGTATGCTCGAGCAATATCTTTATACTCCTCCCTAGTCATCTGTCCAAGTTTCCACTTCTTGTAAGTTTCCTTTTTGTGTTTAAGCTCACCGAAGATTTCTCTGTTTAGCCAAGCTGGGTGCCTGCCATATTTGCTATTCTTTCTGCTTATTGGGATGGTTTGTTCCTGCACCCTCAATAAGGCTTCTTTAAAATACAGCCAGCTCTCCTGGACTCCTTTCCCCGCCATATTAGCCTCCCAGGGGATCCTGCCCATCAGTTCCCTGAGGGAGTCAAAGACAGGATACTTATCTAGATGGACCACTGGTCTGACCCAGTATGGCCATTCTTATGTTCTTAGGTGAGAGAATGGGTGCGCTACACCACAGCTCAGGTTTTCCATGCTTTTATGGCTTACCATGACAAGGTGTTGCTGCTGGTTCCCTAACACTGACCCAGAAAAGCCAGGCTGGAGTAATCGCAAGGGAAAAAATGCAGACAAAGCTGACTTTCCTCTCCATTGACATGCCTCATTCCTGCTTCCCCCAGACCTCAGCCATTGTGGTTATGTCATTTCTGAAGAACACCTCTCCAGACCTAAATAATAATAATCACACAGCCTCAATGAGGGGCTTTGTATGGGGGGCTGATTGGCTAATGAAATAAGGGAGTTGAAACCTGTTAAGAAATCTGGCTCATGGGGACAGTTAGTCATAGGAAGTGAAAAATACCAACGCATTGTAAACAGGAGCGCCCCGTAAATACTGCTGATCCATGTAAATGGCATTGTGTTACATGTGGGAAAGTGTGCGTTAGGGCAGGCTATAAATTAACTTGATCTAACCATATCTCTGGTGTCTGTTTGTCAGCTGAACTATGATGCTGAGAGACAGATATTGCTAAAAAGCCCCCAGGTCCACAGTCAGCTGTTTCTGAAACTTATCTGTGATTTTTATTCCTTAATGTGGGGCTAATACTCACACAGAGCACTGATTGAATATGGATTGATAATCGTGCCTTTTAAAAACCTCAGTGTGCTTATAGAATTACAAACTAGGTGTGTAAAGGAATCCTTCTGCTTGAGCCACCCCTGAAATGGGTGCAGCCATTTCAGGGGTGGATCACAGCACGATTGAACAGCGCAGCGCACAGCAGAAGCAACTTGTAATGCACAATAATAACTTTATTGAACCTGCAAACTTATGACCAACACAACAGAGGCTACAATTCTTGCATGCCACTATGTGGTGATCTTTAGACATTGGTATTTATCTCTGCTCTCCCATCACACTACAGGTTTGGGAGAGGTAAAGAATAATTCTGTACCCAGTTACACTGCAGGCTGAATTTGTATCTGTGGAATCCAATTCCCCAAAATGGAATTTAACCCTGATGTCCTGGCTAACACTGCTGCTCTTACTTAAAGTACCAGGCATTCTTAGTGCAACATTTGCCTTTTATAACTCATCAGGAAGAGGGAAACTTCAGCAGTAGAGAACCCTGTAACAGGCCACTAGGATACATGGAGATGCCGACTTCTTCTCATCCCACCCTGTCAGAACCCTGTATGAAGAAGCTGCATAAATTCTGCGGAGCCATTGTGGAGGGTGAGGCTTGTTAACTCTGCCAAGATATAAGAGATGCAGGACAGGAGGGTCTTAAAAGAAACCTTGGGAACAGCCAAGCTTGGGGAGAGTGTTCAGGTTGAGCTTTAGGTTCCATTATTAATACCTTAGCTACCAATAAAGCCAAAGTCCAGGAAGGGGGTGCAGTTTTGATTTTTACACCGCGCATGTGGACTTTATTTGGAGCAAGTTGGGAACGCCACCTGCTCTCAGCTCCTTCCCACCACGCTGGGACATTGCTCCAGGGCTGACTCAGAGGGGAGGGTGCCAGCTCATGACTCACTAAGGGCCCCACTCCTGTAAGTTTACTGAACACCTGAATGGTGCTGAGCAAACTCATCTCCCACTGACATCACTGGCAGCTGGGAGTGCCCAGAAGATGTTCATCAACAGCCACTTCAGAGCAAGATGTTCTCAGGAGGACTCCCACACAACTCCTGACCTTGCCAAATCCCCCTTAGCTGGGGAGAGGTGAGGGGAGCACAGGAGGTGCACATTGGGGTTCCCCCAGGACCTTTTTCACTCAGTTCCCCAAGAACTCAGTCCCATTCCAGTCTTGTCGCTCAGGTTCGTTTTTCTGGCATACAGCAAAGCTATACTGAGACCAGACTCAAGCATGAGGGGATGCGTACAGGGCGTACCACAAATCCAAAGTTACACAGGAAACCTCTTCCTTTCTATACATTTATACATTACATGGCATCAAACATCTTGGGATGGGCTTGGTCACGTTGTAGGAACCAATCTCTGCACAGCATGCTCCGTCCATGCATGACTTACTCTTTACCCCATCTTACATTCGAGGCTCATCTTACCATTGTTATCTTGTCCATTGTAAATGGTTCCCTGAGTATTCCCCCTTATCTTAGCTAGTAAAGGCATTTGGTTTCCAGCCTGCTGCTTCATTCCCCCGCCCCCAATCCCACCTCCCAAGAAATGAGCCCTCACCCATATCCAGTTACCCATGTCAAGCCAGGCCTACATTGCAGTTCTGACTACAAGAAGCCTGCCAGCTGCCTGCATCATAACCGGATGTCTCCATGAGTGGAGCTGACTATGGATGTTGCAGACCAAGGGGTGACATGTAGAAGAAACCATATCTTTTGAAGGTGGAGTTAGCTATTCAATATGAGATGATACAAAAGGAGCCTCATTGTTTCTGCTGTGGGCTAGATTAAATTTCTGGGATAACAACAGGCTAAAATTCATGAAGAGCCATATGGAAGCAGCTGATTGGATGCCACAGCATGTGTCAGACCAACTTAGCTACTAGGAAAGTCAGGGGCCACAAATGCACACACAGATCGAGAGAGATGCTAATGGGAAAAAATTGTTACTTATGTAGTGGAATATATATATACATACATACACTGAGTAGCACTAGGGCCCCCAAGCATGGACCAAGTCCCCATTGTGCTAGGCATTGTACAAATGTAGAACAAAAAGACAATGCCTGCCCCAAAGAGCTTACAATCTAAGTAATACATACTGTATATACGTCACCCATTTGGGCCACACGAACTTTTAGAGGTGTGTGTGTGTATGTGGAGGGGTGTTCTTCTGTCCCTAACTGCTAGCATAGGATGCTCTTATCTGCAAAACTAAATTCCACTGAAAAAAAACAAGGGGAAAATAATTATACCAATGTCAATGAGAAAACTCTCATTAACTTTGACGGTGGCAGAATTAGACTCCCTAAGCAGCACATATGTACAGTGCATGGGCATATATGTTTGCGCACACGTGAGGGTGTACTAAAAATAAGACCGAAACTTGATCTAACTTCAGGGAAAGTCAGTGCCAGTTGCTAAGATCTGGGCTGAATTTCTAAGGAGCTGCAAAGAGACATTCATAAGGCAAGGAGGTAACATTAAGCCTGAACAATTAAAGAGCAACTGTGACATAATCACAGAAGAACATTCCAAGGTGCTGGAGGCACCATATCTTCTTCCTCATTAATTAAAGGAATCCATAATTACCACGTCTAATTATTTGCGGAGGAAGATTTAGTGTCTGTAACACAATGATGGTGATTGAAGTCCGTACAAACTCCTCAAGTCCCACTGTGATTCAACCAGCAGCCCCTTGTGGTGTCACTGAATACAATGTGCCTTTGCGAATAACTAAAGCATGTAATTCTGAATTAACAAAGAGGGATGGATGGTATGTCCAGAACCTTGGAATGGTGTTCTGCTGATCTTCCCACTGAGGATTTGACATCTATTCTCATAATTATCTCCTCTGCTCCCAGCTCCTCATAAATTAGATCCAGCTATTCCCATTAATTGCTAGCTTTCATTGAAGACAGGCTCAGTTTTGCAGCCGGGAGCGCTGAAGTCAGAGTTTCTGCAGGCTTGCACACAAAAAGGACTGCCAACAAGTTGTATGTGCATCCGTATGCAAGTCACAAACCTGCGTTTGTGCATGCCACTGGCACTTGCAAATGCACATTTGGATGCACGAATGTCGCTCTTGTCTGTGCAAACCAATGCAGAAATGCAGTGCCTGATTTTGCAGCTGTGTTTGTAGAGACATGCTTCATATATGGAGCAAATGTTTTTTTTTGGTACCTCTCAGAGGTAACTTTTATACTGCAACATCTTCTACTCAGCCATTATCAGCTGACACCTCCCCGGGGGCAGCAGGGCAGATGCAGGCTTTGAGGAGGGATTTGGAGGAGGAGACGGTAGCAGTTGTTGAACTTTTGCGGGGAGAGCCTGCTATGCCTGGGAGACATTGTGAAGGTGCCTACTGGAGAAACAGGCAAATGGGCCAGAAAGGCTGGCAAATGGACAATAAGAACAGATAGAAAAAATAAAGTCAAGAAGCAGCAGGCTAATTTCCCACATGTGTTTCCATTTCATAGATAAAAAGGCCTTTGAGAATGGTGCTACAAGCTTGTGGAATTTAATTCAGAAATTGCAGGGGAAAATGTGAAGCTGATGGCAAGCATGCAATCAAAAGCGTTTCCTCCAGCATTGCTAAGTAGATGGAACCTGAGCTCTTTTATATCAGAGACAGCTGTTGCCTGTCAGGAGGGCTTCCACGCCGATGATACACCAACCATAGATCCATGCTGACAGCAACGTTTTCCTGCACATACAGCAATACTCTCTAACGCAGACACAGGAAGGGCTTCATTTTACCCATTAAACCTACCATGGAACAGGATTATCATGGTGTCGTTTTGCCGCCTCCATTAAAACCACTGCGGTTGGAATGTTGGCATTTGAAACCCTCTTCTTACATATAGCCTGGCGTTGTGTCTAGACAACGATAGTCCACTATGAGGTGTGTGAGCATAAAGACATGGCCAAAGTCAACAAAGCTGGGGAAGAACAGCATGAAGTACAGCTCTGTGGTGCTCCTTATTCCAGCAATGCCCAGTGCATGGATGGGAGACTCATCCTTTTAGTGATGGGGAGGATGTGAAAACGAAAGTAAGGATGGTATTGTGATTAAAGTGCTGGGCTGGCACGAAGGCGGGCTGGCTCTGTCATAGGTTTCCTGTGTAATCTTGGGCAAATTACTTAATCCTTCCGTGCCTCAGTTCCCCATCTGTAAAATGGGGATAAAATACTTTCTGACTTATCTATTGCAGTTGTAAACTACTCAGGGTATGAACTGCCTCTGACTATGTTTGTCCAGCACCTCATGCAGTCAGCCCACAAACTTGGTTGGTGCCTCAAGCCACTGCTATACTACGAATTATAACAGCGCTCTCCGTCTTCAGCCCTGGCTTTGCACTGCCTCAGCAGCCCCCCTAAATGTACATAAGTTTAAAAAGCCGCATAAGGCTTTGGGTTCAGGTCTTAAGACATCAAGCACATCTGAAGTTATTCCATACCGCTCCTGTTGTCTAATCCCAACCTCTCAACTGAGATATAACACACAGAGTCCAGACCCATCCCCCAGCCAATACAATGTTCCACTCATTAATTTTATAGTTTGTGTGTCGCCTCGCTGTTCTTGTTGTCCTATTTTCCTGTTGAACAGTCTGTTGATCAGTCATCAACATTAACCATTACCAATTGCACAACTTCTCCCCCAATGATTTCATGCTTAGATAACTCTTTAATCATCTCCAGGATCATGCAAGCCTTTTGTAAATCTTCTCTGGGCATCACTATGCTGCAGTTTGGTGGAGGAAAGACTTTTTTATTTTATTTTACAGAGTAGCCTGTTCCTATCATAAGCCAAAAAGCAATCTTCAAAGTTACCATACAAGAGAAGTCACAGTCCAACTCATTCATTACGGAGCCAAGACATTAAAATGTTCATCAAGCTACACAGAAGACAATGGAACAAAGATGGCCAAAAGCCACCAAAACATCTTCAGCATAAAGCCTACCATTCTGGGATCTCTCTCCCTTCATCCAGCCATGGGGCATGAGGAATATGTACAATGGAAATTTAAAGTATGAATAGTTACAAAATCTTTTTCAGAAAGAATATATACTAATGGAAGCAGTCCCGTTCCATCATAGGTTGTATGGTCTTGTATCTATATCCATCATGTGTCAATCCAACAGAGGCAACATTGTGTATTGGAGAGAGCACGAGTCTGGGGGCCTGATCCTCAGCCAGTGTGACTCAGCATAGCTCCATTGATTTAAATGGTTTCAGAGGAGCCACACCAATTTACTTCAGCTGAGGATGTGACCCTGGCTCCTGGTTTCTATTTCCAAGACTGTCACTGACTTACTAAGTAGCCTGGGCCAAGTCACTTGAACCTCATAGTGCCTCACTTTACAAATCTGTAAAATTGGGTGCAGCTCCCTCTTCACTGATTGGCAGTGCTGTAAAGCCTGGCTCTGCCCCCAGAGCCCCAACTGGCTGTGGGCGGGCAGACAGGAAAACATGGCCTCTCCACCACCACAAAGCAACTGGTAGGAAATCCCACCCCTCAGTCATACTACCGGCTCTCCTTTGATTGGAGGGTGGGGATGCCATATGAGAAGGGGCTACATGGGCTCCAGGAGAGGGTGTGTCATGCTGGTCCAGAGTCTGAGCTTGGGGCTGTGGGACAGGCCCCTGGAGCACCTTCCTATGAGTCTGCAGTGCATGTAAGCATCAGCCACCGTCTACAGGGAAGGAGAAGCTTAATCCAGGGCAAAGAGCAAAGGCTGGATGGGTGGGAAGTAAAGACTGTTCGGGTTTTTTATGCAGCTCCTTCAGGGATCTTGGATTTCTGTCTACTCCCATTGACTGACTGACTCTTTTGCAATGACTTGGGGTTCTGTCTGTTCTAATGAAGGTGTTGAGATAGATCTGCATGCAGTAACTCCTGCCTCCCCAAAAGTTATGAGAGTTTGGAGGGAGGGGAGTCTCCACCACAATGACTTCAGTAATATTAATCTTCCTCACCTCCCTCATCTTTCTCTGGAGTTAGGAGTCCTGTTGTGATGGTATTTAAGGAATAGTCAACTATGAAGTAAACTTTGGGTAAAAGAAATTATATCCGGTGGTTGCCATGAAAAAGTCAATATTTGCCGAGAGTTAACATAGAGAAGGATCTGAGTTGCCAGAGTTTTCTCTTGTGTTTAGAACAGGAAATCAGTGTGTTGGCAATTGTTAACTATTTAATGACAACCACTGTAAATAGTTGGTATCATTATGGACCTCCTGCAGTAAGACACAAGAGGTTACCAGAGCACAAATACCAGGAGGGCATTTCCATAAGAAACATTTGCTCCCAGCTATTTTTAAGTCAAGTTGTTCAAGTGGTGTAAGCAGCCTTATAAACAAAGGGGGGCTTGTTTCATCCTGACTCAACTCCTGTAAAATTTATAGAGATGGTCAAATGGCTACAAGTGCTTTCAGCCAGACTTGACCAGGTTTGGTTAGTTCTTCCAATGATTTTCATCAAATTTGTTGTTGTTGTTGGGTTGTTTTTTGGTGGGGTGGAGGGAGTGTTTGTGTATTGCCCTTAGCCCAGCGGGAAATACAAATGAAAAAAAAATCACAGTCCAGGCTCTGCCAAGTCAATGGAAGAAAGAATCATCCTTTCTGCTTTCCTTGTTTAATATTCTCCGATGGCACTGAAGGGGACCAGCGGAGAACTGAAACAGTTACTTACGCTTTCCAAAGTTTTTGGACTCTCTTTTGGCCTCGGAATGCCCCAGAATAATGAAGTCTATTTACAGTAGCAAAAACTCAGTCTGGTCTCTTCTGGGATACACTAACTATGCTAAGATTTCTGAGAACGCTTTTTTCTGTCTGAAAAGCCAACACTGGCTTGGCAGCTTCTTGCTGATGCCAGTCAAGTTTACTCAAATGCACCATATGATGTGTTTAACAAGATTTTTGGGATCCTTCTTTTCCAGGGGGAAATCCTTGTATAGTATTTATAAATGAAAGACAGTAGCAGTGATACAGAGGTACCAAACTTCCCAATCTATCCCATTTTTGAAGCCAGTCCAGATTATGGGTGTTATATACTGGAAGAAGCAGCGAATCCTAGGTTCCAGTGTAAATCTTTTCATAGTCAGAGAGTTATTCATTTAACTTTTACACCAGAGGAAACTAACTTCAGTTTCTTACACAGAGAATTCTGTGGCCTGAATTCTCAGTTACTCTAAGGCCCCTTTAAACCAAACAGCAATGCAAAGGGACATGTAAACTGAGTGCAAATGAGAATGTCTGTCCAGCTGTCTTCTTTCTGCCTCTTCACTTCCTATTGGATATATGCTGTGCCCACAAGATAGGACTGTACCAAAATGGGCCAGATCCCCGGAAGGTGTAAATCAGCCTAACTCCAGTAAAGCCAATGAAGTTAGGCTGGTTTTTACCAGCTGAGGATCTGTAGATATGTAGCAAAGTTTTGAGAAACCCAAACAGTTCAATTTGGAGGCCTTTAAGATTGCACTGTGAACAATACACATCTTTTTAATTTGTGTCTGTAAATCTTTCCCTTTTGGAACTTGCCTGGTTTATTAAAGCTATTATTTTCCTTACCGTATACTCAGTGACATTCCTACACTGATATATTTTTAGTTTATTGTGGCTACTCCGTGGAGAAGTGCCACATATTTTCTCTCTGCTATCCCGATTCATAGGTCCATATGATATTTTCCCCCCTTCCCCCCACCCCAGCTAGATCCTAAAATCTGTGTCAGGAGCAAGCACAGTATGTGAACACTTTCCTCTACTATTAGAATGCCTCTAGCCAACAGTGTGTGTCCTTTGCCTCTATACATACCCCTAATACAGAGTTGTGGCCTTAAAAAGCCACAATATATCTATATTACTCCAAACACAACAACTGTGTGTATGGGTGGTGGGACCTTTTCTGTCCCAGCACCATTCACTGTCACAGAGTATTGAAGTTTATGAATTTGTTTGCCCATGCAAAAAATGATCATAACCAACTGACCACTAAACCAAAGGGAGATCAAAAGAAACAGGTATCATTTATGCTCTAGCATTCCAGATCAACCATATTCCATAGCATGCAGACTCCCGCCCTTCCCATCCCCAGCTCCCCACCCTGCCCACCCACCCCGCCCTCCCTGTGGATTAGCAGCTTTGCTAGTTGATTCACATCCATAGACTCAAAACTTGACTCTGAGCTCCTGGTACAGCCTCGGTTCACAAAATTCCAGTGATCACCTCACGGGAGGTCTCGAAGGCAGTTAAAAGAAAGGCCTGGAAGAAATGAAATAATTAAATAGCTGTCTCTGTCCTGTAGTGGAGGTGCCAGGATTTGATATACCAAGTGACAACTGTGATTTCACTTCAGTGTGTGTACCCCAATCGCAGCACACCAGTCCCCAGACAGAATTCTTCATTGCTGCTCATATATTCTAAAGCAAGACAGACGATTTTCCATTACTAAGAAGGCCTCCAGACGGCAGAGGGTCTCTGCAGTTAATTATTCCTAGGGCTAACCAGCTCATAAATTTCATGTTTCATTAAAACGGTTACTGTATTCAAAAACAACAACATCCCAGCTGTTCGCTGTGTCACCTCTGTTCTAGCATGGGAAAGGTAAAAGCTGTCCAATATATTCTCATGGAGTGTGGCTTTTCCACATGATATCTTCTCATGCTTCAAAGGTCTGGTAGACTCATTACAATGTCTTCTAGCTCCAGTGTTTGGCAAGAAGAATGACTTCTATTTCTTTTTGCATCAAAAGAAAACAATGGTATGCATGTGAAATGCAAAGAGCTGGCTAATTTTGGAAGGCACCAATAAAGGTTATTGATTGTATCCCACAGAGCAGGAATCAACCTTGGATATGATACTTCATCTCATGCACTGTCAGCAGTGATTGTATCACTTTCAAAGCTCCAGACAGACTAAGTGATTAATATGGTAAAGCCAAAAGTTATTCAACTCTTTGAAGACAGCTGCACTGTACTTTCTCTTTTTTAGAGATGTTTTAAATATAGCTTTCTCCTGGATAGTGTAAATTCTCATGCATTAGTCCTTCCTATGCCAAAAAGGATGAATAAATACACACACACAGAGAACTGGCTGATGCATTTTGAATTTTCAAAATTTAGATGCAAAATTTTCACCAAAAAAATTTCATGACAAGTTTTTCACCATTTCCTCACATTTTTTGACCATTTCACAAAATTTTTTCCAGTTTTTTATGACAAGGTTTTCACTATTTTCACACACACACACACAAATCAGCATTTTCACCCCAAAACATTACCATTTCCTGACCATTGGGAATACAGAGGTGGAAAGCAGAGAGGTAGACTGTAAAATAAGAGCAAAACACCTAAAACATAGCAGCAGAATGACATTTTTCTTTGGCTCTTTGGTCCTCGAAAATGTTAATTGTCAAGGTGTGGTTCTATCAGTGATATCAGCCATGTGTTTACAGACTGGTGACCTGTGGCTGCTCTTCCCCTAAAGCAGTGGTTCCCAGACTTGTTCTGCCTCTTGTGCAGGGAAAGCCCCTGGCGGGCCGGGCCGGTTTATTTACCTGCCACGTCCACAGGTTTGGCCGATCGCTGCTCCCAGTGGCCGCGGTTCGCTGTTCCAGGCCAATGGGAGCTGCTGGAAGTGGCAGCCAGTACGTCCCTCGGCCTGCGCCATTTCCAGCAGCTCCCATTGGCCTGGAGCGGCGAACCGCGGCCACTGGGAGCCGCGATCGACCGAATCTGCAGGCAGGTAAATAAACCGGCCCAGCCCGCCAGGGGCTTTCCCTGCACAAGCGGCGGAACAAGTTTGGGAACCACTGCCCTAAAGTATATCCTTACCCTGAAGAGGACACAGGCTAAAATTCAAAATAGACAGCAGCGTATTAATTTAGGTTCTCAAACTATTCCTAATTTTGAGGTAGAATCAAAGCTGTTACATTCAGCATCAACAATGGAACTGGGAATGAAGAAAAAATGACACAGTCTTTTGCCGCAAAATGCCACTTGTTATCTGGAAGTAACTAATGACGAATGCTCTAAAATGACCATAACTGCATTTCAATGGAGCCTTTAAAAGTCTCTCAGATCAATCTGATTTGACAAGCCCATTCATAGAATTATTGAAAACTACGGAGAAAGCTTGCAGTTTATAGCCTCGCTATTTACTGACAAAGCTCATAGATTGTCTGCTCTTCATATTACTGTGCTTTAAAAGAAACCAGACCAAGAGCCGTAGAATGCAGCTCTTCTTTTCCTTATCCCCAGGGCCATCAATGCCAGCATTGCATCTATGGAACAAGGGAGTCCCTGTTTAAGCTCATAATGTTAACTCCACAGCATAGCATAGCCACTAAGAGGTATGAATAACCCCTCTACAATTAATTGCTATTTGACTTACCCACAATGATGAAAACGTTGTTTTATCATGCCACTTTTATCATGCACGCAGGACAATTGACAGAGTGATGTTCCCATGCTGTCTGGGGCAGGGTGTCGAAAGACAGAGCACTCCAACGGGGGAGAGAGGTCCTCGTTGGCATGAGAACCACAAGATGAGCATTGTGATGCTAACAATGACCCGAGCGTTCTGTTTCCAAACACTGTGGTCCGAGCAAGAGCATGTAAGAACAAGATGCTACCTGAGGAAAATGGCTGGAAAGATAGCGAGGCCTGATCGGAATTGCAGAGTCCACGGTTAAATGGATTGTCTGCAAATGCTGCGGGGGGAGGGGAGGCGCAGGCGTGTCTTTCAGATGTGACTGTGCCATGCTGATGGCTGGCGTTCTCATCTCCAGGATGGATCAGGGGCCACACTTAGGGTGAGGGATGCAGGGTCTTCAGAGTCATCAGCTGCTGGAGAATGAACCTGCCCACATTGGCCTAACCTAGTTTTCTCTTTTCCACTGATGTCGCCGCTCTCATTACACAATCCTTTTTTTAGGTTCCCTCTCATCATCACAACATAAAAACAGCCCTACTGGGTCAGACCATCTAGCCCAGTATCCTGTCTCCTGAGAGTAGCCGGTGCCAGATACTTCAGAGGGAATGAACAGAACAGGGCAATTATCGAGTGATCTCATCCTCTATCATCCAGTTCCAGCTTCTGTCAGATTTAGGGACACCCAGAGCATGGGGTTACCTGATCATCTTGGCAAATAATCATTGATGGACCTGTTCTCCATTTACTTATCTAATTCTTTTTTGAACCCAGTTATACTTTTGTCCTTTACGATGTCCCCTGGCAATGAATTTCACGGGTTGAATATGCATTATGTGAAGAAGTATTTCCTTACATTTGTTTGAAAGCTTTTGCCTATTAATTCATTAGGTAACCACTGGATCTTTTGTTACGGGAAGGGATAAATAACACTTCCTTATTCATTTTCTCCACCCCATTCATGATTTTATAGACTTCTATCATATCCCCTTTTAGTCATTTCTTCGTGAAGCTGAACAGTCCTAGGCTTGTTAATCTCTCCTCATACGGAAGTTGTTCCATACCGCTAATCATTTTTGTTGCCCTTCTCTTCTGTTCCCTTTTCCAATTCTAACATCTCTCTTTTGAGATGGTGTGACCAGAACTGCACACATGTTCAAAGCATGGATATACCATGGATTTAGATAGTGGCATTATTATTATTTATCCCTTTCCTAATGGTTCCTAACATTCTGGTAGCAATTCTGTGTGTCATTCTGTAAATTTGCTTCAGTTATTACACTGGGAAGATGGAGCCTTCATGTGCCCTGCCTCTATTCCATGCGCTTAACAGAATAAGTTCAGATTTCTGCAGAAATCGGGAGCCATTTCTTTTCGGGTCACTGTCCCTTGCATTTTTGAGATTCCTATTTAAATTCACTTTTATCACATAGAATCAGTCGATGTTGTTTATCCCTTTTTAGCAGCAAACAGTGACCTTGACTCTGACCTTCTGCCACTGATATGAATTAACGGGTCTGCTCCTGCCAGGTGCTGAGCATCCTCAGCTCAGTGGGAATTGCTCCGCGTCTCAGAAGATCAGCCCTATCTAGTAAGCTACAATGCTTCCTGTGCTTTAGTGCTTTGTGGCCTTTAGTAAATGAGGAGCCAGAATGGGATGACAAGGAAGATACCCGCAAAAAAAAAGAGGAGTCCTTGTGGCACCTTAGAGACTAACACAGTTATTTGGGCATAAGCTTTTGTGGGCTAAAATCCACTTCATCAGATGCATGCAGTGGAAAATACAGTAGGAAGATATATATACACAGAGAACATGAAAAAATGGGTGTTCCCATACCATGAAAACTTATGCCCAAATAAATGTGTTAGTCTCTAAGGTGCTACAAGTACACCTCGGTTTTTTTACTGATACAGACTAACACGGCTACCTCCCTAAAAGGAAGATACCTGTATCTGCAAAGCTTGCCTGGCTTTAAGCATCGGGGACAGTGCAGCACAGTAAAGAGTTTTACGAGAGTGACAGTTAAGAGCACATAAACTAGATGCTGGCCAGATTCTTGCCATGTCAGGTGGGGTCAGTATTGCACACGAGAAGGGGAAAGCACAGGAAGTGACATGTCTTTGGTCTCAGTGGTTTGCTGGGGGACATTTAGATGCTGCCTACAAGTGTCAGGGCTTCCCTGAACTATCTTCCTTTAAGTGATTGGGAAAGTTTAGCTGTTTTCTTGCCACAGTTAGCTGCTTTTATTTATGACAGGGGGATGTAGGGATTATGGTTTTCCAGCGGCTCCTAGGCCAATATTTTAATATCGTGCTTCCAATTAATCTGAGGAATTTGCTCACTGATCCATGATTCAACAGACTATGGGCTTGAGAAACACAGACATTCAGAGACATTTAAACTTATTCAGCTGGGGATGCAGGAGAGCAGGCATTGAGGAGACCAGAATGTATGGTTTTATTAAGCAATGACTCAGCTGCTACCCAGAGATGCTGTTTCTTCCTAGCATTAAAACACAGCTCAATTACTACACCCCATGGGGATGGGAAAGCACTCCAGCTATGGTTAGAGGTGACTGAACTGGTTCAGATTCAGTAAATAACAGGGAGAGAGAGAGAGAGAAGCTGAACCTTTACTCCAGATTAAACCAGTTTTTCAAACATCCAAAAGCTACATTCTGATTCTCTTCTCTCTCACACCAAGTAAACCAGGAATAAGTCCACTAAAGTCAATGGAGATTTACTAGGGTCTTATTATCTCTGTTTTGCAGATGGGGACCTGAGGCAAAAAGTGAGTTGCCAATGGTCAGGCAAGGAATCTGCGCAGAGCTAGGGCCTGAATGGTTAGCTTACTGCAGCAGACTGAGGAAAGATGATCTTGTGGTTGAGCTAGTTGATTGGGCCTTAGAAGATCACTGTTCAAGTGGCGAATACCTGTGCTTTGTTGCTGGAAGACCACAGTTCAATCCCTGCTCACCTCTGCCAGTGGTGGGCTGTTACACAGGGATACAACACCACTTGCCACCCACGAAGTAGTCCCTTGAGGTCAAACTGAGGCGCAGAGCAGAGTGCGTTAAGTACTATATCTGTTTTGTGACAGAGGAAGCTCTTCATTATCCACAGCCATCAAGGTGGCAACTTCTATAGCCCTGGACTTGATACGGTTACGATTCTTATTTATTTTAAAATGAGGTGGGGAAAAGACACAACAGGATGTTTCCTAACATTTGTCGTGAGGTGGCTGCAGCTCATTAGTTGGCATCCCTCCCTCCCCTGTAAAGTATATTTTCTCAGGTGCATGCAATGTAAATTCCCGGGACAAGTGATGTCAGGCCCAGAGTTTTCAAGAGGAACTCCAATATTTTTCTGGAGTGTTCTGGAACGTTCTATTAACCCATGCTAGGTGAGAAAGGGTTAATGAGAGCCTCTTGGCTCAGTTAGCTCCAACCTGCTTCACCTGTGAGAAGTGCCAAACCTCAAGGGAGGTGTTAACAGGGGAAAAGCCCAGCTCAGTTAAGGGGCTGACTGGGAAGAGAAGAGGCCCTTTTGTCCTAACCCCTTGAAAGAAGCTCTGGCTGGGGCCAGGGTCTATCCTAGGACTGCCCGAAGGAAGGCCTGGCTGGGGCAGGAAGATAATCAGACACTGGTAGACACCTGAGCCTCCTTAGGGGCAGGTAGGCCTGGCAAGGGACTCTTATATGTCCCTTGTTTTCCAGGACACAGGGTTTTTCCCTTTGGGATCTGCGGAGGAGGGATTGATGGAAAGGCCTAGAGGTAGACTGTGGTAGGAAGTAGCCCAGGAAGGAAGCAGTGGTTCTGAATAGGCAGTCCTTAGCTGTTTATTACAGGGTCACTGGGATGGAGCCTTACCAGCCCACTGGGTTTCCTTAACAGCCCGCTGAGAAAGGTGGTGCAGAGACTGGATATGTCTATAGTCAGGCTGAAGACTTGCTGATGAGCTCTACACATGTGTGACTCTGTTTACCCAGAAAGGAGGGAGGGAGGGCCCATATGTGAACTTGCCGAAGGGCTGAGTCGTGAAAAGAGAGACCGCCATGAGGCCATATTGGTGTTGGCAGGCGGTACCAGATTAGAGCCTGCTATGCTGTGCCCAGATATAAGGGGTCATGCCAGCAACAATTTAACACTCAGACAACTCCCCACTCCAGTGGGGCCCAGAAATGAGAAGGAATGGGTCAGTGAAGTGACAGATTCTACCTGTTACTGACACTATATGGGGAAAGCTGCTATCCTGGTATTGCCAGATAAAATAGAAGCAGGACACCTAGCAAATTGTCATGGAGACTCACTTTTCTTGAGATTTCCAGCTGTGTGCCTCATGAAGGTCAGCTAGCTTGGGGAAGCAGCTGGTGTTGTCTGAGGGTTACCAGAGGCGCGTCAAATTCTTGCAGTGAAAGGCGAGGTTACTTGACATCTGAGAGTGTATTTGCATTCGAATACAAATTTGAACGTTGCCTGAGTTGGCCATACTTCCTAAATGTTCTTCTCAAAAACAGGCTCTTTCCCCCTAATTATAAAGGGAGACCTTTGTGATGTGTCATTCCATATTCTTTATGAAAATATGCTTATGATAGGAATATGACATAACTGAGATATACTTTATGCAAGATGGCTCATGTGAGATATCATTGGAAAGGTTAACCAATTTATTTGAGCATAAGCTTTCGTGAGCTACAGCTCACTTCATCGGATGCATACTGTGGAAAGTGTAGAAGATCTTTTTATACACACAAAGCATGCTACACTTTCCACAGTATGCATCCGATGAAGTGAGCTGTAGCTCACGAAAGCTTATGCTCAAATAAATTGGTTAGTCTCTAAGGTGCCACAAGTCCTCCTGTTCTTTTTGCGAATACAGACTAACACGGCTGTTACTCTGAAACCTGTCATTGGAAAGGTTCTGATTTACTGAATGCGATTATCCTGTTTATGTGCATGTATCATTTCTGTATCTGAAATTAGGTATACTGACTATGTATCTGTATTTCAACTATGCTACTTTGGGTGATGCCCACTGTCAACACTTCAGGTACAACAATGGAAAAGCCAGACAGGGTGGATGGCCCATCAGCAAGGACAATGGACTGTAAAAGAGCTTAGTCTTCCGATGAACCCTGTGGGTCAGCCTGTGAAGAATGGCTACAAGGGCCCTAAAGAGTCAGGTGGTTTTGTCACCTGATACTAAAACATGACCTGGGACTTCTTGTAACTTTCCACGGTAAGGGAAGTTGGGGTGGGGGGAGGGTCGCTTCCTCACTCCCTCCTTATATAAATCCTATTTAAGGGTGGGGAGTGAGGTAATCCTGGTCCTCAGTTCTCCCCTACTACCCCACCCAAGATGACTGCTAGAAACAACTAACACTGAACTGGGGGAAAGAACTGGGCTCAGGCTGGAAGAGCGTCTGGCCTGTGAAGATTATTAGAACCACATTTAGGGTGAGAACTCACATGTAACCAGTTTCTTTAGTGTATTAAGGTTAGTTTGCGTGCTCTGTTTTATTTTCTTAGTAATCTGCCTTGTTCTAACTGCTACCTCCTTAACTACTTAAAATACATCTGTTATAGTTAATAAATTTATTTCTGGTTTATAATACAACCGAGTTTATGGGATTTCTAACTGGGGTTGGGGGGGGGGGAGAAATTGTGCATACCATATCCTCTTCCACATTGAGGGAAGAGGCGAATTTCATTTATCTTTGAGTCTGTCCTCCAAGGGAGGTGGACATCTCAGTGATGGAGCAAGTCCCTTAAACTGAGTCCTCCCAGAGCTGATTTGCAGCTGGGTGTGGCCCTGCCTGTGTATGTGTTCGAGGAGGTTTTAAGAGCCTGGCTCAGCAAGACAGGTTAAAGGGGGCCCACGCTGGCAGAACAGGGAGACTCAGTGGTATCTCTGCACATCGAGTGACTTCCCAAGGGGTTCAGCCCATCACAGCCACTTCTAAGCAGAATGGGGCCCATTCTGAATGAAAGCCAGTTTCATACACCTAGGTTCTCTTCTGTGGCACAGGCAGATACTGGATACAAAGACAGGATGGGACCCTTCCCTAGTGCAGAATCTGTATAGAGGTTCCTACGCATACATCCTCTCCCAATGCGGATGTAGCAGCATAGCCGGGGAAAGGCGGCATGACTCTGGTGATTCTACACCCCAGTAATCCCCAGTTGCCCTGTCAGCCCCTTCGGGCCAGTGCAATTGGCACAAGTTTGAGCAACTCTAAGGCTGCTGTAATTTATGCTGGGGGATTGGACCTTGTGTACAGCCAGCAGAAGGACCACAAAGGCGACTTAAATGCTGCTTTGCACCCCATCCCACTTCCTGAGTTGTTCTGTGTACTCCTCACAAGCAGCAAGCTTCTGGCCTATAATCTGATAGAACATTTTCATCTTTTTTTAAATGTAAAAAAAAAAAAAAGAGAGAAAAGCCTGACTCCTTTTGTCAACGTTTTGTGGAAAAGCAAACCCGAGAGGTATGAAAATCACCAGAAACAGAAGAGCGAACATTTCCATGCAATAGTTGTCACCAGTGCTGCACAGCTCTCCCGCTGGTCAGGCTAAATGTGGCTAGCAGGAAGAGGCAGTAAGCTGTACCCACTGGGTAAAAGAATGGTATCATCCGCTTCCCAAATCCAGAAGCAACTCTTCAGCATGTCGGCGGCAGCCGCTGAGCCCTACGGAACAAACGTGTCACATTCTGCCACGAAATACGACACAGGCTTCTTTGATTCCTCCTAATTGCATTTTAGTGTTTTGCGGCACACTTGGACCATTTCTGCAGAAGTTCAGCAATTTTGGTTACTGGCTTCCTCCTTTTGCTGACCTACAAATACCAGTTTGCAGAGGGCGATTTATGACCGAACATGAAATTACCATCTTGTCAAAGCCCAAGTCAGAACTATAAACAGGGCTTCAGTAGATGCACACAGACAATCCCAAGGGTGGAGTGTCCCTCCTGCTTTGTCTGTGCAGCATAGAGGCCTGGTGACCGATATTAAGAATCGGAGCCTCAGCTGATGTAAGCTGGTGTCGCTCCACGGAGACTACACTGATTTACACTTGCTGAGGATCTGGCCCCAAATTTATGGGCACAAAGATGGAAATAACAGCTGGTTAAAATGACACTGGTCAGACTTCAGAGTAACCATGAGCACTTAAAACTTAATCCTCCCTTGTCTCTCAGCCATTTATTATGTTGTCCAAAACATTAATGAGACACAGTTTATACTTTCAATGAAATATTTATCAGAGAAGGGATTAGCCTCTGGGCTAATGCTGATTAACCCCTAGATGTCGATTAATGGATTAGTCATGTTTGCTGATGATCCTTGTCAATTTCAAGCCCGGATTTTAAGACTTTCTCCCTTCCTGTTTTTAGACACAGCTATATAAAAGTGGTCTTTTAGTGGCATAATGTAGCTCAGAGAGAAGTATGGCCTATTGGTTAGAGCACAGGTCTGGCTGCAAGCAATCTCTGAATTTCTAATTTTAGGCCTAATGTTGATCTTGGGCAGGCCACTTCACCTCTCTGTGCCATTTATAAAATGGGGCTATTAACATGGACCCAGAGGATGGAATGGATAATGTTTGTAAGGCAGTACCTAAAAGGTAAGCATGAGCAGGACAAGCAATGGTGGTCTGTGCATCAAGCATTTTGGGAAAGGGCCTGAATTTTTCTCGAGATGTCGGATGCCTCTTGAGACCATGAGCCCTGCAAAGGGTTGTCAGGTGCACTACGATATGCTGTCACACAGGAGTTGGAATCAGAATAATGTCAAGTTAGTTAGGTGAACTGTGCAGTGTTAGAGGATAGAAACCTAGCAGGTGTAAATCGACTGAGCTGAAGTGACCTCAGTGGAGTTACGTGGATTTACACCAGCTTAGCAGCTGATCAAGATTTTTTTTTTTAATGTATGAAATAGGTATATGTGTATGCCAGGCCTGCACAAGTCTCCATTAAGTCTCCATATCTGCAAGCCCTTAGTCCCATTGGACGGCCATGAGCCATGGGCTTCTAAGTCACTTAGGCACTTTTGAGCATTTTACCCCAGATCTTTTGCTATGTAGGACCCATGAACGGCTCCCTGGTAGAATCACAAAGCTTGTTGGAAATGGAGGCACAAAGCCGAAAACACCTGAGATTCTTACACCTTGATTTTGTTGCTAGGTGGACAAAAGGACAATGTATGACATGCTCTTGAAGCTAGGGGTCTACAGGAGAAACTGAAACGCTGTCATTTTGGAGCCACGTGTGACCTAACTGAAAACTAGCAAAAACCTGCTGCCTTGTAGCATCGCGCGATGCTTGGGGAAAGTAAGAGAGGCGACAAGTTCACTCAGCCACGATCTGCGGAGCCCCCCACTTCTGCAGACCAAGTTCAAGGGCTGCATCCTGCTCACCTCGCTGACATATGCAATCTCACTGAAGTCAGTAGCCTGAATTCCCACTCATACTATGGCTCCACTACACCATATAGGTGTAAATTACATTTACATCCACTTTAAGGCCTCTTTACACTGCCGGAGCAGTTTAAAGGCCCCTTAGTGTAAATGAGAATGGGGCCCAATGGGACTAGGCCGGTGAGTAGAGGACAGAAGGATTTCACACCAGATCATCCGCAGACCAAGTGCTGCCACAGAAAAGGCTGGTAGGTGAAGGATGGAGGGGTCGTGGGGGGGCTCCATTAGCTGCATTTAATGGTAAAAGAGCCGCATGTGGCTCACTAGCCACAGTTTGGCCACCCCTGCCTTAGATTAATGAGAGAGGAAGGATGGTTCAGTGGTCAGCAAGCAAACTGGATACTTGGGAGATCTGGTTTCAATTTCTTGCTCTGCCACAGACTTTCTGTGTGTGACCTGGGACAAGTCACTCGGTCTCTGTGCCTCAGTTTCCCATCTGTACAATGGTAATAATGGTCCTGCCCTACCTACCGGGGAGATTGTGAGGGGCTTAAATTCTACGGGAATATGAGTACCTAATAGATCAATTTGGATGAAGGAGAGGTGCCTTTTAGGAATGGTGATCTTTACATTTGTGTTTCAAAAGTGTCTGAGCCTGTGACACAGAGTGGTCTAGTGGCTAGCACAGAGGACTGTTGGGCTTGTAGTCAAAGCACTGCTTTTGACTTCCCATATCTGATTCTCCACTGCCTGGCATCATCATTTATACCTGTGCAAATTGGGCACAGAATTAAACAGTGGCAAATAGAACCTAGAACAATGGAGGATTCGGGTGAGGTAGCATTTTACATCTACTTTGCAGAAGTAGAAGAGGTAGAAGTGACCTTATAAGGTGCTCAGCAATGCAGGATCAGATCCTGACGCTCAATGGCAGGACTAGAACTCAAAGAGCATGCTCTTACAGACCAGTGTATTTCAGAAACATAAACCAGAAGAACTCATCTTGCCATGATCAGCTTCCATAAAAAGCACCTCGCTCTATCCAATGGCTGCTTTGTTAAAGCCAAATATATCCCAAGTCAGTTTGATCACTCTAAATGTTAATAATGCAAATATCTTTACTTCTCGATGCTCAAGGGTTGACTATATGAGTTGGATGTCTGGACGGCAGTTACTGTATACAGCACAGCCAGCAGAACCTTGAATAAGCATAATACAATCTCCCAGAGTAAATCAAACCACAAGACAAAAACCTCTGATAGTCTAATTGCATACTTCAGTCAGTGATAGTTGTGAAGTTACATACACTAGTACAGGGAACCTGATATAACCTAGCAGGACAATTATAAAACTCCAGGACAGACATACAGTACTTCAAGGGCTTTGTAAAAAGTTCACTGAAAAGATTTGCCATCTAGGTTGGGGGCATATACAGTCACATCACTTATGATTACAAAACCGAGAGGAACAGCTATGCATTCATGACAGGCTGAAGAACAGTAGACCTAGGGCTGTCTAGTGGCTGTCCCCTTGCCTTTATTAAGACACTGATAAAGAATCACTCTGCTGACTGTCCCTTTAAAATGCCAGGAAAGAACAATTAAATTGGCTATGTTATTCCAAAGATATAGTTAAGTATGTGGTGCCAATATTCTCCCACTTGCTCTTTGGATCAGATCCTTGAAATGAAATGAAACACTGCCAGGGAAGTGCTCTGCATCGTTGATCTTGAAAATATAACATGGTCAAACCTCTCCTGGTTAGTCTGAAATGTGCCCCAAGCCCCCTGAAACATTTGAGCCTCCATGCATCTTTTGGCCAACCTCACCTGAGTTTCAAAGTTTAGTTAATTAGTAGCATGTTCCAGTCAGCAAATCTACTTAACGTTTTGAAATCTTGCAGGGGTGGGGTGGGGTGTGTGTGTTTGTGAGAGAGAGAGAGAGAGAGAGAACGAGAGAGTAGCCATATCTAAAGGACATTTTTGTTGCTGCTGTTCTTAATTGCTTAATAAAACACTTTTTGGTAAAGAACAGTATTTCTGAAGCACCACTAGAACATACATCAAGTATGTTGTCATGAATATGGGAAATATCTGTACTGTTTTTAAAATTAACTGTATGTGGACCTCTGTATATTTCATTACTATCATGTTGTCTGCTATATGGGTGCAAAGAGTGTGTGTTTTTTCAGATTTGCAGGAAATCAAAGGTCAGGCCTTTAGATAGCCCCAGTTACCGGAAATTAACAAACAATTCAGGTGTCAAGGCCTTTGAAGTTTTGTCTCTGTCCAAGCTGGGCACAGCACCCCCTTGGCTTGTGGAAAGGGTTGTGGGGAAGGCAGCACATGAAAAAAGAGAACAAAGATGCTTGCTTGGTTTTTAAAAGACACGCTCCATGAAGTTTAGGGGACATGGAGAGGCAGGACCTGCAGAGAAAGAGGCTGTAACCCAACCTCAGAATAGTTGTAGTACCAGGACTAAGTTGGGCCTACTAAAGTCTTGAGGGAAGTGCTAAACTTTAGGGAAGACTAATATGTGTGTCAGCCTTTTGGTTGTTTTAACCCGTTTCTCCTGATTGCTATGTTCCTGTGGATAAATAAATAATACTTTGTTTTAAAGAAGCTGTCTGGTGTCACTGCATTTACTACTGTTCACAGCTCATGAAGGGAAGTCTATAGCAGGGGCCAAACCCACTTGGACCTGCTGAGGAGACACAGTTGGTAAACAGGGGGTGCTGTAGCCTGCAGACCCAATCTAAAAGTGGGGTCAAACACAGGCTTCCACTCTGAGAAAAGTGCAAGGTGCTGGGCCTGTCACTTGAAATATTGCCCCTGGAAAGACTGTGAGTGAGGGGGTCAAAGGTACAGCTAGCCCTAGAATAGGACATGCCATCTTTCTGTCTTTGTCAAGAGATCCCCAAAGCAAATATACCCCTGTTCTGGAAAATTCATCAGTGTAGGGTGGAGGGGGGGAAACATCAGTGTGGAACTGATGAAACACTGCTGATGCATCTCAGAAGGTGGTTTTTTGGAAACTGTGAACAGACAGAAGCACAAATTAGTCATGGCAGAGACCACTTGATATCTGGATCTGATTCTTCGAGTGATTCATCCATAAGAAATCACCACTTTGCCTCACATTTTGCATTTCCCTCTTTATTTAGAAAGTAGCTCAGCTTTACCAAGAATATGTGATCTTTTGTCTGAACTGCTTTTTGATGAATGGGTGCTTGCACCATCCTCGAATTATCATGATTTCTAAATCACTGGTTGCAAGATTCAAAAAAAGCAGCAAATTGTGGGTTTTATCACTCCCTAAGTTCTTGGTGCAGTAAAACTATAATCTTGCAACATCAAAGGGGGAAATCTATAGCATGTGCCATTTTCAATATAGATTTTAACACAACGAAGTTATACATGGAAAGGAGTAGCCAAGTTCTGACTGTGATTTGGTCAATTATTGATTAGAATGCTAGAGGAGTGAAAGAACTGAGTACATAACTGCTTGGAGAAATCTGTAGGTCTGAAATGAGCGAGAATTGACAATTCCCTTTCTGTTTCTTTTGAGAAATGACTGAAGGAAATAAAAACCAGCAGATCAGATCATCAAGTGGTGTAAATGAAAACATTCCATTGATTTCATTGGAGACACACCAGCTGAGGATCTGGCCCAGACAGAATAGTGGTAAATGATGCTTACTTTGGACATGTTTGGTCACAGAAATTATTTTGCAGCATTTTTCTAAATTATTTCTTATATTATACTGGCATCAAGGCCCCATTATGCTGGGTGCTATAAATACACATGAGAAGAAACCGTGCCTGCCCCAAAGAGCTTACATTCTAAATAAACAAGACAGAGAAAGGGATACAACCTGCATCATAGCAGAAGATTGGGAACCAGGCACAAAGAGGTTAAGTGACTTTCTCAAGGTCCGTGGCAGAGCCAGGAACTTAGTGCATGTCTTCTGAGTCTCTGCTTCTGTGCCTTGACCATCAGAACATCCTCCCAGCTGAAAGTCCCACAGATTTCTCAATGATCATTGAATCACAGAAATCAGTGATGAGTTATCTACTCCATCCTCCTGCTAGGGCAGGATTATTCCCAACATTGCAGAGCTTTGTCTTGGCTAGCTTGAAATGACTCAAGCAATGGGTATTTGCACCACTTCCTTTGGGAGATTATTCCAGAGTCTAATAGATTTTGTTTAAGGATTATATTCCTGATATTTAGCCTCAATTTTATGTTCCTTAACTTCCACCAATAATCCTGTTCATACCCCAATCTAAGTAAGTCACCCTCTTTGGTGTTTGCATCCTTACACAGTTAGCAAACATACTCAGACCCCAGTTAGTCATCGTCTGGCTAGGGTAAATGGATATGGAATGTATTCTCAAAAGCATGAATGGGGTTTGCAGAACTATGAAACTCCTGTAATACCAAAAACACACAGAAGCTCTTTAAAAGCAGCTCCTCCTTCTAGGAAATCTCTACAGGGCAGAGGGTTGGATTGCCCGCTTTTTAAAGCCATACTGGCTAATTTTATTCTAAATGATTTCGGCTAGTATTTGCAAGTGATTTCTGCTGACGTAGACTTTTAAAGATTTGCAGCAATTTACTTTTCTAGTCCTCAGTCTTTCACCGTGGGAAGCAAATCAATTCTTAAAAAAAATTTGTCCATACCCTGTTGAAACACAGCATAAATTTGGACAGTAAAATGAGTCATGATGTAATGGATATGGAACACTTGAATGCTGGTTACCCATCAGCCATGACACAGCACTTATCTTACATACCAGCATTTGTGGTTTCTAGTACCACATAGCCATTCATCAAGTATTTGGCAAACTGAGCCCGGTGGGGACATGAACATGATGGAGGGAAACTGCTGGAGATGATCAATGGAGATCTGTCTTGATCACTGTTTCAGGCCAGGAAATCTAGGCATGGAGAAACTTAGCTCCAGACTCTAGTTCCCAGAAGAACTGGGAAAGCTTCTCCTTAATACTCTTGGAATAGCAATGTGCAAGAAGCCAGCGGTTGCTGAGAAAATATGTATTGTGGCCTTGACAGATGATTTGCTAGGTGAACTTGTGATCGCCATTAACATGCAAGAAGTGGAGTTGCACAAAATTGTAACCTGTAAGCTATCATCTGCTCATTCGGCTGCTGCCCATCCAGGTGGATCCCTGGGGAATGTGATAACAGCTTTTTTTTTTGTGGCCTTGTTTAATAAAACAGTTAGAGAATTGCCAAATTCTTCCAGATGAAAATTTTCCCATCAAAGACGCACCCAAACCGAAACCCGGGAGAAGTTAGACCTGGGTCTAAACTTTGTGGCTGTGGGCCCACATCTAACCTTCTCAGGCATGATGATGGACAAACCAGAACTAAGAAATGAACCCAGCAATTCTAATTCAGCCAAAACTCCTCAATGAGTTCAACAGGAGTTTAGTCTAAAATACAGACTGAAGAAGAATCGTTCGAACACCTATGCTGATTGCAGCCATTTGGGCAAATTCATGAGTCTCTGTAGTGCTATTACTAATTGGAACTCGGATCTCCGGAGTCCCAGTCTGGTGCCTTAACAACAAGACCATTCCTACAGCACCTGAGTTTGCCCCATACATATTAGAGAGGCAAAACCCTATGTACCCTGAAAGATCTGACCAGATCACAGTGTATGGGGGTATGGAATACCTGAAAAAAAGTGATGAAGTTCATGCAGATCTCCCAGATTGCAACAAATCTTTGCATTAATTGTAAAAAGAAAAGGCCACATGGAAATGCTGAGAAGGTGAACTGAATTCCGATGTCCCAAAAGGTCATCTTTATGCAAATCACACCTCTCTTGCGTTCTGTACACCAGCATGCTCCAAACACACAGTGGACTTGAATTCATTAGCATTTGGGATTAAACCAAAAAGCAAGCAACAACACTGGAAAGAAAGGAGGAGTGGAAAATCTGTTCTCTTTATTCAACTATTTTCTATTAAAACAAACTTCTTTGATTAAGAGAAACTTCAGCATAGAGAAAAACAAACGGTGCTGTGTTACTTACTGGCTAGAGCATGCTTTCTGTACTACTGATGGGGCATGTCCTGGTGTCACACAGAGGCAAGGACCAGACTCATTTCATCCTAAATCTGGTGCAGCCTAAATCTGGAGCTCTCGCCGCCGTGTGGCAACGCAATAATATTATAAAGAAGTTGGACTGCAAAGCAAAAACAAGTGTCTTCCAATGGCGATGATGAGTTGGGGTTTTTTATTTGTTTATAATTATCTTCCTGGAAGATGGACTTGAGTCTTCCAACATTAGAAACCTATTAATTCAGTTATATGTTTTCTACATCCTGAGTCTGCGTGCCATTTTGTACGTCACCAGTTGGCTTAAAACTGGCCTGGATTCTCGCAACTTTTTAAACTATTCAGTTCAATACCATATATTTTACTACAGTAATACAACTAGTCCACTCTAGGGGAACATGGGCCTGATTCACTGATGCCCTGCACCTTGGGTAGTTCTATAAATCAGTGCAAAATGGGTGTTAACTGCTACTGAATTAAACCAGTCGTGTTTTACACCCACTTTGCTCAGATGTAAATGGACTGAACAAGGTACAGCGTGACCGAGAATTAAGCTCTGCTTTGAACAGCATCTAGCATGTTTTCAGTACTACTACAAGGGGCCCTATTCTACCACTCTTTACTCAATTTGCATAGTATTTAAGTCCGTGAGTAGTCCTGTTGAAATCAATTGAGTAAGTTACTACACGGTGTAAGTTACTAATTGGTGTGAGTAAGTGTAGCAGGAGGAGGCCCAGTATTAATAATAACTACACCTCTTGCTTCACCTAAAGTTTGTGGAAATAAGATGGAAAGCTGGATACAACAGATATTATATTTATTAATGATAATGTCTAACTGATTAATAAAGAAAATTAAATCCACATGACAAATGGGATTTCATTCATTCCAAAGGTTCACTATCATAGCATAGGGCCAAGTCATTCTAATTCATTTCTACCAGTTTTCAATGTGTTTTGATCTCCCTGATTTGTAATACCCTCTTGGCAGCTTGAACAACAATGGCTTTGCCAGATGATTTTTTATCATTTTACATTTGGCAGATGTGGATTTTTCCCCCCATTGTTTTCAGGGGAACTGAAGTTAATGTTGTTTTTGTTTAACAACCACCTCAGCTGGATGCCAAGCAGACATCTTTCTTTGTACATCAGGAGCCCGTGTGAGGCCAGTGCAGATGTAGCAATGCTGATTGATGGTAAAATGGTGCTGCACAGCCAGCAGGGGGACCACAAAGCACTATGATTTTTGTAAGCCCTATAAAAATAAGGATTTTTGTTTTCGTTTTCCAGAGATGGAGAGGTAACTTTTGAGAGGGAAAGTCGCTTCACATCTCTGTGTCTGGACTGACCATTCTGTAAAATGGGGATAATACTTTCTTCATTGGGAAAGGGATTTTGATGCTTAATTAATCAATGTTTGTAAAATGATTTGAATGAAAGGCAATTATAGAAGCAAACTTTCTTTCTAGTCTGGAATCTGCAGACCTCTCGCTAGTGAGATTAGAACACAAATTTGGGACCTGAAGTCTTGTACATTTCCCTTTCAATAGCGTACTTGTCATCAAGGGAACTAATTTTATGTCAATTGGAATGCCTTGATACAAGTACAATGCCCAGGATCCGCATCTGAGCTCATCGGCAGTTTTGCACCATTGGCTTTTGTGGAGTTACTCCTCATGTACACTGCTGTGAGAGGAGAATCAGGTCTACAGTCTGTGTGGTCATATGCATGCATGGGAAGAAAATATATTTTAAAAGAAACTATATTAATGTCATGCAGAACCAGAGGCAAAACAGAGTAGGCAAAACTATCCAACATCATCAGGAAAGGTCTAGGAATGTTTTTTCCATCAATGTAATCTTTTTTAGACTCCTGGTTACATTATAATGGCAGCCGTGTTAGATTTACGATTTTCCGGTTCTTGCCTTGGTTTGTAATTCAGTGTATCTCAGACTTTCCTAAAGTACTTTCAATGTCATAGTATAGACAAGAAATCAGAGCTAGCAGAATTAAAAATCAAGTGATTAATGGATTAATTAAGATTAATTACAAAAAACCATGCACATATGCATGCGCATACCCCCCCCCCAAATTGGGTAAAGAATCCTTGTTCTGATCTGAATATTGCTTTTCCCCCCTTCTCTAGTTCATAGATTGATCAGATTTTTGGCACTAGAGGGGAACTGTTAATCCTTTACAAATTGTGTTTAAAGTCACAGATCCGTTTGCCGTGGCAGCCGTGTGTTATTTATATAGTTGTCACTATTGCTAATAATCCACAAGGTTTATACATAAACAGCCACATTTTCTCTGTCATCTTCTCCCACCGAATCCAGCAATCCAGTCCTATGTCTGAATTGTTGTTCACATCACATAAAACCATCATCACACCTGACACTACTTGGCAGCGTCAACAGAGGCCAAGGAATGAATGGGGCCATGGACACTAAACTCCCCACCAGTGTGCAGAGGTGGTCCCTCCAGGAGATGGTTGAGATTTTCTGTGGTTATATGGAGGGCTTTAATTTCCAAGGCTCTTAATCTGCGGCCTTTCAACAGCACAAAATTCACATCATTTTTTCTTTAAAGTCATAAGGCTGAATTTATGACAGCAATCATTTCCGTGGCAACAAGGTATGAGGTCATAATTCAGGATGATGACTTCACTGCTGGACAATGTCTAAAGAAGAGCTTGGACTAGTTCACATATGTTCAGGTGCTAGCAATAAAACCAGAAAGAAGGCATATAATTGCAAAGAAAGGGGAGGAAAACGGTGCTTGGCTATTTCGCGGTGATATTTATTACAATAGTGCCTATCTGAATAATTCCTGAATGGATTTATTATTCCTAATAATTCACCAAATAGCTCAGAAGACAATTGTCAGCATATGGGATGTGCTTAAAGTATTTGCAGCAGCTGTTTGCAGTGTGCCGTTGCTTACCTAAGTCACATACCATTATTTGTGCTACCTGATTGGCTGAGTATAACTTTTCAACCTGCAGAATAATGCAACCATGCAACATTTCATTACACAAGTGGGGTTTGCAAATGTTTTGGCTAATTCCTAATGGTTTTTCCAAATGCTACCAAATAAAGTGACCCCCATGAATAACAGTGAACTGAACTCAGTGCGGTTATATGTGCAAATATTTGGCCGATAAAGATTTTTTTAAACAATGTAAATATTTGACCATCTCTAATCAATATTCTCTTTTGCTCTTCTACGTTACCCAGTCTGACCCTGGGCCAACTCCCGAGCTGCTGTAAATCAGCACAGATCCCCTGACTTCAATGACGCTCCATCAGTTCGCACCAGCTGACAGTCCAGCTCATTCAATCTTAAAGGTTTGGCTCTTTAATCTTGGCACATTCACTTTGGAATTTTCCAGTGTGCCATTGCAAGGCTAAATTCTGTATCTCTCCATTCCTGTTTAGGAGGAGCAAACAGGTCTGCACAAGAACTTAAATCACCTGGAAAACTGCACTCATCTGAAACCGGGCTGGTAACTACAGCTCCCCCTGTTCAGCAAGATCTTTCAGGCCCAGACCCTCACATGGTGTAAATCAGCACGTCTTCGCTGAACTCAAAGGAGCTACTCAGATCTACACCAGCTGAGGATGTAGCTTGGTTTGATCCCTTGGTTTCCTAATCCAACAGTCAAATTCCTTGGAATGCTGGGTAAGTTTCACTGTTGTATTGCACCATTCTAAGTGTGCCTCTTCTTTCATTCCCCTGTGATGTGTTCTTAAACATACTTAAGAAAATATTTTTTCTTCCCCTGGCTGCGTGCCATTGAAATTGCACAGATTTTCAACACAATTGTTAAAGAGACTATTAAAGCCCTAATGGGACTTTCATTTGCAGCTGGAGCAAAACAGAAAACGTCTCATTTCAAAACAACGAGCTGTTTGTATGATCAGAAATGCCAACCACATCTGGGACAGAGAACTAATGAGATTCTGGCATTCAAGTAACTGAGTCCAAAGTCAGACAGCACCTGTAGCATCATTCAAACTAGCAATGGTTTGAAGGGTTTGCCGGGGCCTCTACTAAACAACTATCCAGACATTGCTTCCACCATGGATCAAGTTATTGTTTTGTTTTATTATTATGGTAAAAGGGGTTACTGGAAAGGAGGATCCTGCCATAGGAGGCTCTTTGCAACCACAGGGGTCGCTGACCCTTCTAAGTGTCCTAGTTACACAGAGAATGCCCTAATATATTGCTTGTTTTCTTCTTCTCACCATTACTATGTGATGAGCGGGGTGAGGGGGGGGAAGTGAACCCCGCTCATACTGTTGCGGAGTGTTGCTGTGAGCGGTGACATGGCTCCTGAGCTCCACCCCAGGGACAGCTGCAAATCAGCGGTGAGGAAAGGTAATTCCTGTCTAGGATGTCTGTCATTTCTAAAGCACTTTCCCTCAGAAGGAAAGGAGCAATATAAACATAGGCTACCATTATTGCTGCTGCAGCACAAGTATGCTGAATGCTCTGAAAGCCCCCAGGATTTTTAAGGCTGTAGATGTGACACCTCTCCTGAAATACCAACAGCTCCAGGCGCCCATGAGGTACCTGAACAGTATTCTCTTAATTTGTCCAGTCAGCACCTACTCATTAACTAAGGGGGTTGCATCTGAATAATTTTGGAGGAAGTATCACTGGCATCTTATCAAACCTACACCTGGCTCCATCCAAAGCATTTCTCACTCTTTTGAGCTAATGCATCAAGGGATTTCAGCTAACGCACGTTTCACCTAATCCTTCGTTCCAGTCAGAGGCCACTTTGTCCCCAGTGTCCTGTTTCTCAGGGAACTTGTGTGCTGGCAACTCCAGTTTGATTGGGGCAAGGGGGGTTGGAATGTAGGGAAAACCTAGCCCCGCAGGTCATCAGCAACGAAGGACAGGGGCCGACCATCACCATGATCACCCTGCTTCTACGGCTACATCTACACTATGCACGAGGGGTGTGAGTCCCCGGCTCGTTTACATACTTATGCCAGCTCCCATCCAGCTAGTGCGGGTATAAATAACAGAGTGGCCGCTGGGTAGCATGGGGAGCATTAGTGGAGCCGTGCCAAGAACAAACCAGCTTGAAACAGACACATACGCCCTTGGCACAGGTCAGCTCTGCCTCCGCGGCTGTTGTGCCATGAGAACTAGCAGGAGTATGTGTACATGAGGAATCCCACCCCTAGCTTGTCCTATAGATGTGGCCTCTGTTGCATCCTTTTGTCCGGCTTGTTAGACTGTCAGCTGTTTGGGATAGGTACAGCACCTATCACAATAGCACCCAGTGTTGATGGGGGCCTCTCGTCACTACTATAATAAGAATGACCCCACTGGGTCGGATCAATGGTCCACCTTGCCCAGGATCCTGTCTTCCAACAGCAGCCAGTGCCAGGTGCTTCAGAGGGAATGACCAGAACAGGGCAATTATTGCCCTGTTGTCCAGTCCCAGCTTCTGGCAACCAGAGGGACATGCCCAGCAAGTGGTTACTACTGCCAGTAAAAGCTGCTGTAAATGACTTGTGTCCATTTTTATATTAAAGGGGGCAGGAGCTACTCTGACCTACTGAATGCTCCAGGGCATCAACACTAACTCCCAGTGTTTCAGAAAACGCTCTGTGTCCAACTCATTCTCAGCCTTGTCGCTTTCTTTCACAGGAAGCTAGGCCATGAGACAGGAAGGAACCTGTGGGGTCAGCCAGTCCAGTCCCATCACAGGCAAGCCCATCAGATAGTCCCATTCATAAATGTATCATGCTCCATTTTAAAAATAGGTTATTTGGCCCCACTCTTCCTTCTGGGAGGCTGTTCCAGAACCTCACTGCTCTAGTGACTAAAAACCTTTCCGGAGAGTAGTAAGATCTTAAGTATCTCTCAAAGGAGGCAGTGTAGTCTAATCAACACTCTAATAATCAGGGCCAGAGGACTGCAGGCCAGAAGCATCCCACCCCCTAATCTGGAATGAGCCATTGACTCTCTTAGCAACCTCAGGCAAGTCACTTGACCTTCTTGTGCTTTGAGTCAAGCCAGCTGTAACAAAGGCTAAAAACAGACATCAATTGACAAACAGCTGCGGTGGGTGTCTAAATTAAGCTTCAACCTGGCCAAATATATTATAACCCCTTCCACCACCACAAAAAAAAAAAAAACAAAAACAAAAACAAAACAAAAAAAACCCAACCCAGATGCTAGAACCTTTATGTAACTCGTGGTGTGGGCTAGAGGCAATCATTCTGAAACAGGGAAATCTGGCATATTTTCTATCAGTGCAATAATGGTGGGCCATCTCACCTTCTACACAAAGTTTCTCCTAATTAGGGGACAAGAGAAAGTGCTGATTCCTTCAGGTACCTAGGATTATGCTCCCTAAACCATGAGATCCCTCAAACTGCACATGATCTTAGGGGATGTGTGCACAAGTCCTGCCTCCCTTCACTGGCTCTAGGTTCTCATAGGAACCCTATAACCCCTGGACAGTATGTTGCCTGTGGGTCGCACTGGCAGTTCCTCCCCTGAAGCTTCCTTAGGGAGGGGTCACTTGTAGAAAGGGAAAGCAGCTATATGAATGCTGACATGATCCATTTGTGTTTGGTAGTGGAAGAAAATACCCTAGAGAGTTGCTATCTTACCAACCTCACTACCTGCCAGCCCTTTCCCACGGATCCAGCCTGTGCAGAGGCACCTTCTCTGAGGTGTGTGTGGGGAGGAATCGCTGCTTTCCCATTCCTTACTCCTGTAGATCTGGTGGGTTTTCTGCCTGTGTCACTGGAGGGGACCATCTGGCCCAGGAGTGGCCAACCCGAGCCTGAGAAGGAGCCAGAATTTACCAATGAACGTTGCCAAAGAGCCAAAGTAATATGTCAGCAGCCCCCCATCCACAACCCCCCTCCAGCCCCGAGCACATCCCGCCCACCGGCAGCCCCGCCAGTCAGCGCCTCCCCCTCCCTCCCCACGCCTCCTGCCTTGAGGGAAGGGGTGGAGTGGTGGCGGGACCTGGGGCAGAGCAGGGGGTTGAGCAGTGAGTAGCCCACAGCACATTGGAAAGTCAGCATCTGTAGTTCCAGCCTCGGAGTCATCGCCTATGCAAGGAGCCGCATATTAACCTCCGAAGAGCCGCATGCAACTCCGGAGCTACAGGTTGGCCACCCCTGGTCTGGCCCATTAATAATACTTGGCACTGCCCAACCCCTTTCATGCCGGAAAGAGCTTTTTACAAACAGTAAGAATCTAAACCTCTCAATATGCCTTCATTATTCTAGACATTGTCCCAATGGGTAAACTGAGGCACGGAGGTTAAGTAACATGTCCATGAGCATATGAATCTGGAACAGATCCTAGAAGTCCTGGCTCCCAGCACAGTGCTCTAAAATGCATAAACTACACTGCCAACAGCAAAATTACCACAGAGTTGACCAGCTCTGACTATAAACTGCAGGTCAGCAAACCAGTATTGCATAATTACAGCAGAGCCAGGGATCATATCAATACCTAGACAGAGAAGAAAGATCTGAGTCTAATACAGAAGGGACCACTCCACAAGCCAGCAAATCAATGGGAGGTTTGCCAGAGGACGATCGTGGTGAGTTCATGGAGACAAAGGGTGAGATCTCCAAACAGGTCAGTCCCAGGGTCTGCGGGTGAAATCCTGGCCGCACTAAAGTCAATGGGAGTTTGGCCGTTTACTTCAGCGGAGCCAGGATTGCACCCAGTGGGCATAGACACAACCTAGGTGTACTGTAGAGCAGTGAGTCCCAGCAGCAGCAGTGGGAGAAGCGTTTTATTGGACACAGTGGCAACCTGTAATAAGTGCAGCCCTACGGGCATGTAGAAGCTTTAATGCCTTTCACAGGGTTTTCAAAGGTTTCTTTCTTCCTCAGTCCATTTGCCAACGAGGGTCCGGCCGCACTGAACTTGGTGGCTGAGGGTTCACATACTCAGTTAGCTGCTGGGCTCATAACTGTGATGGCGAAAACCCATTTCCCCATTTGTTGTTTGCAGGGTTGTTGATTCCCGGTTGGGCCCAGGATATTACAGAGACAAGCTGGGCCAGGTCACATCTTTTACTGGGCCAACTTCTGTTGGCAGCAGAGTCAAGCTTACCCAGCGCCCCGTGTAAACTCGAAAGCGTGTCTCTTCCACCAACAGAAATTGGTCCAATAGAAGATATTACTTCCACCATCTGCTCTCTCTAATTCCTCCATTTAACATCCCCACTCACCTTCCACCCACTCCCCTGTTAACCTGTTGCAAACCAATCTTTTACAACTGATCTAAAAATATTGCTTTTTATTATGCCTTTCCAATTTTGTTTCTTTTTGCTCTGACACTGGTTACCGCTTGTCCCAAGAAGCACAAAGAGTCAAGCAACACTGAACCCAGAATTAAAAAATTCTTTAGGCTTCTTGTAAGTCCTTTGGACTCCTGGTGCCGGGGGTGAAAAACAAACCAACCCACCCTGCAACATCTCCCACGCACTGACCGCGAACGCGCTGAATTCGAAGGACTAACTTAGCAAAAGAGCCCAGGACAGCCGCAACTTGTTTGCAACAGCTCGATTTCCTGTCTCTGGTTGCATTCAAACTTGCCGCTGGGACCTGCCTCCCGTGCAGCCCTCGGATCTGGTTGGAGACAGGCTGGGAAAGAAATCAAGGCTGCCGGAGGAAGGGAGGAAGAAAAATCTCCCCATGCCACACATTCAATTTTTTCTCTCTCTCTTTTAAAAACTTCTTTCCCTCTTCCCACCCCCCCGTTTCTCCTGGACTCCAGTAGAAGGGGGCAGAGCTCCGCCGCCTCCTAAACTCTGATTTGCTGCATGGGATCTCGATTGACAATCTCTCGCATCTGCTTTAAAAGAAGGGAAGAAAAAAAAGTTTCCACTCCTCGATTAGTCAGGGAAGGGGGACATCACTTGAGAGGGGAGCCCGAGAAGAATCAGACCAAGAGGAGGAGGAGAGACGGAAGGGAAGCGAAGAAGGACCTGCTATACCAAGAAAGCAAGACAAGCCAAAACAAAAATACAGTCACAGAGAAAGTTCAGACCCTCATCCTAGTTAATAGCAATCAAACACAAACCTCCAGCTCATGGCTTTATAAAAGTTGCTTTTTCTGGGGGGAGGGGGGTCTGAGGCTTTTCCTTTGATTTTTCTACCCCAGACCTAAGGTCGTGTGAGCATTTGCTCAACCCCCTACGCAAGCTGATCCCCCTTTTATTGTGGACCATGGATACACACACAAGGTGGAAAAGAAGAAGTTGGATAAGGACCAAAACGATAGCAATATTTCTACTCTATGCAATTTCTCAAAGCAGAGCGGGTAAGGCACTTTTGTTTATATGGTTCGTTGTGTCCTTAATAAATAGTTTGCCTTCAGGCTACAGAAACAGCTTTCTCTCTCCCTTATTTAACTTAGCCTTGTTAAAACATGATGGCTGTTGACTAATGTGCATGTCATCTATGTCTGGAGCAAATATATGGGTGAGCTGCCCGAAGGCTTCAGAAAACTTGTAACAAGAAAGAAAAGCTTGCTTTCTATTGTGCTGTGCAAAACATTTGTCTTTTCTTACCCAATGCATTCCAAAAAAAAAAAAAAAAAATTCTAGCTGCCCAAGTCCTGTGAATGCCATTTGTCAGGGGGCCCATACAAGGGAGAAAACTTAACTTAAAACACAATCTCCCCCCCCCCCCCCACCCCTTAAAACAGATCTGCCAGTTGCCAGGCTCACTTTAAATAAAAAGAATCAAAATGTATTTTTAGTGACTTTTTTGTTGTTTCCCTATACAGATATTTTGAATTAATTGTAAACGTCTCTTCTTTGCATAGTTTCTGCTGGAAGAGAGCAAACTTTTGTCAAGAAATAATCGGTTCTCTTCTCTCCCGTATCAAAGCAAGAGATCTTGGTGCAAAAAGCTTTTGCAAACTTTGCTTTTAGAAACTTTTACGCCCTCTGTTGTATGCTGCCTGTACTTTTGTTAATTCAATCTTGCATCCCCCCGCGCCCTCCAAATCACTGTTGCTGGGTTTGGTAAAGGAGAAACTACAAAACGCAACTGTTGGGGCAAAAACAATAGCTCCAAGAGTCACCTTTTTTGCATTCTAGAAAGCGAGGACTGAGTACTTGATTTTGTTACTTACTTTTTGAGAAGTTTTTTTTTTTGTTAATTTTAATATTGACTTTCACAATTATTAACTCTGGAATGCATAGGCAGGATAGAGGAATACTGATGAATCTATCTTGAAAGTTCTTTGAACTTACAATAGCTTAACTCTACTGAGACTCTAAAGGGCACCTGCAGATGTTTGTGGTCGGCAAATACTAAAGAGCAATATTTATTTCTGATTTCCTTTTACAGTACTGTGGGAGGAAGAATAAGAGGAGGTTTGGGGGCAAAGCCACTTTGATGATTTTAAAAGGTGAGATAGGAACCATGATGGAGTTTTGCAGGAGAGTTGGGGCCAACTGAATGGGTGGCAGCTAATGTCAAACTGAGATTCCAATGTTACTGACTAGTAAAAGCATTTAATACAGTCTGTCTGAGCTTCAGCCTTAATTCTGAAGTTTGCATAAGTTCTTTTGGAAGCCCAACCACTATTTAACAGATTGTGTGTTACCAAGACAAGTCATGGGGGGATTCAGACCATAACCGAATAATTGTCAATTATTGTCATTTCAAGGTTCTTCATTCTAACCCAAGAGGACCTATTTATAAAAAGGAGGGAAGCGACTTGTCAAAAATTGCAAGAAAAAGTTCTTAGGTGAGGTAGAAAATATATTCTTTACTGAAAGATAAATATCTATAGATAGAACCTCAGTGGAGGAGAAATAATTATCACCTCAGAGCTACTCCCAGATGTTCTATTGCATTGCAAATCTATTGGATTATGACCTGGAGCAATTGTCTTTGGCTGGATAAGGACCGGATCTGATGTCCATCTTCATATTTAGATAGAGGAAAGAATATTTTCTGGGACCATCCTCTTTTAAAGCAGTCAGCTCCTCAGATCGGGTACTGTACTACCTTCTTTTGCCATTTGTAGACTGCTAAATCCTTGTCAATTTCAGAAATTTAAATGGAAAGAATACAAAGTTTTTTGCAGTCCTGTTGCAGTACAATTAGCCAGGGATGTATTTCAGTAGTGTCATAGCAGCTTAGACGTACTGTCAGTCTCTATATTCTTTGCAGTGCTTTTAGGGAGACTACCCATTGGCTTCGGGGAGATTTGGATCAGAAGTGTGGAGGTATGTCCATCTAAAACTCATTATGGACTAGGAGGTTTCATGCATCTATAACTGTCGGTGTATAGAAATCTTGCTGTTCTGAGTAGCGTCTCTCTTTGAAGTGAAAGGTATTGAGTATTCCCAGTGAGCTTCCTGGTATGATATTGGATTACTCAAATGTGGGAGGAGCCAGATTTGGTCATTTAAAGGCAACGTCTAATGTTCTTTTATCTGGTTAACTTCCCCCAACCACAGTTAAGTTCTCTTTCCTCTTTTATTTAATCCCAGTTTCTTAAAAGGACTAAAATAAAACTGAAATAAAATGCAATGAAGTGAAAACTCACTTCTCTTTTGTCCTGCTCAGGAGCAAATACACCTCTACTATTCAAGTGGGAAAAGAAACCTAACGAAAAGAAAATTATTTGCAGACGTTGATTTATTCTAGAGGCTATGCCATAAGTGACATGAGCTGGGCTGTCTCAGTGATTCCTTTCCAAGCCACAGTGACCCCTGTTCTTTTACAAGTGGTGTCACTTTAAATTTAACTGACAGACAAAGTTGGAGTCTCTCTTTATTTTTACAGATCCTCATAAATGTGAATCAGGTTTCTGGGCGAATATTTTTGGGAACAGCCATTTCCTTTAGTGGTGGAGAAAAGTGTAATAAGAATGCACAGCGTGACCTTTAAAAAGAAATAAAAATTCTGGAAATTATGAAGTATTTTGTTACCATCTGTTGCTTCTCCCCTTGGCTGTTTATAGTAGTCTAGAATGAGCTAAGAATATAATATTCTTAGTCTCTGGCCAGTTAGGACAGATCAATATTTTTACAGTTGAAAAGGATAGGAGTGGCTACTCCAGGAGAAATACGATCCTGTTAGTCTGGAATGGATGTCAGGTGACAGTTCTGTTGTCCAATGGAAAACGTGCATTGTGGTCTCATTGTTTGTGACACGTTGGTCGAGAAGGGGGAGAATTATACAACCTTGGAACAGAACTTTATGGATAATTTGTTTTTTTTAACAAGCTACAGTAATAAACGACCCATTCAGAAGTTGACAGGGATGCATCTGTCAGTTGACTAGCATTCAATGAAACCATGTATTTTCCAAGGGCAGTATGCAGACTCTTCTCAAACCACTCTCCCTTCCCTATAGTAGTCTCTTTCCCATTGTCACGTAGAATGGCATGTGGCCTGAAATACAGTGTCAATGCCACAGCCAAGGGGCCAATTCTGCCAGTTACCGAGTGGCTTCAGCACCCAACAAAGTCAATGAACATTGAGCACACTCCGTATTTGGCGTTATTAGGTGCCAGCATCATTATTTTTGCCTTGGCCCTAAATGACCATGGATAAACCGTCGACATGGGATTGGAGAAAGCCCCTTTCATCGCTGGTTTTCAGTGCATTGCTCCTTCTCCAATAAACGTACTTAGGAATTGTCGGTTTTGTGTTGCAAGCAGGCCTGTTAATCAGGGCCTTTTAGCCTCCAGTACTGGACTCTTTACGCCTTTGAGCTGATTTCTGCTCCTCATGGTTTGAAGGCTGATGAGTCATTTGGGGTATAATTATCCTAGATCTGCAACACTGATTCCTACTGGATGAAAAGCCCTTTAATAATAAGGTTAATCCTATAAACAAAAGTATTTTGCCCTTACACCTAGGGCACGCAGAAATAACGGCTCTGTTAGGACCAACAGAAGGGAACTGCAAAGGGAATATGAATCTTTACTGTGGAAAAAAGGCCCAAACTTTCTTGTTTAAAGGGACAAAAACTCTCCCTTAGCGGTTTTCTTTTTAACACACCAAGCAATCGAAGCTAATCATTAGATTGGCATGGTGCCTCCTGGTTACTCTGACAGGTCGCAGCGTAGTGATAGTCTGTTTGCTGCAGACATCTGTCAGTTAAAAGTCTTGGCATGAGTTGATAATGTGGTTCCCATTTTCTGACTTTTCATACCCTTGTGCTATGTGCCAGGGATCCAGATGTGAGAGATGAAAGGATAAGAGTGGGTATGTGCACTAACAAAGGCAGCCATGGAGGTGAGCTTAGATTCCCAGTTTGTGGCATTGGTATGAGGATTAACAGCTTTGAGGATAAAGAGAGTTTTTTCAGCCACCACAAAAAAGTGCTTTTTGTAGAGGAATCATGTGGCTTGTTGGAAAGTCCTGAAGATGGCATAAAAAGTTTCTATCCTGGGGCCGGTCAGAATCAAACTTGCCTTATTAACCAGGTATAACCGACTGCTTGAAACTTAATAGGATGTGTAGTGGGTGGTATTTCTCCCTCTGTATGGTGCATATAAACATCTGTACTATACCTGGCATTCCATGTAACACTCTGTAGTTACTGTGTCTGGATTCATCTTTTTTTCGTGTGGATCTTGAACTATATATTAAGAAAGGAAATTTTGGTGTGTCTGGTGAAGTCTGAAGTCCTGTAAATAAACGAAAGTGGAGTTAGCCCTTTGTCATGTGACAATGGCAAGGAATCACAGAACTAAATGCTTTCCACCAAAACTCCATAAGGAGTTTTATTAGGATTAGGAAATCAGCATTATCCCTAAGCTATCCCTTTCTCCTCTTCCTTGTAGAGTGCCGGCCTCAAAACTTCCTCACCCTGCATGTCTTCCGGCTATAGATTTAAAGAAACGGTACGATGATCCTCACAGCCTCTTTGAATTTTTTTTTTCCAGAGGGAGGCACTGGCATAAATACAGATGTGAATAAGCAAAATACACATGTGGCATATTTACTCCAATACCTCTGCATTAGTGAAAGTACCCATTTATAGACACATGGCTTAGATAATCCAAGGTTTCTGTCTGGACTTGAGAAATAAATCTGTAAGAGCAGACTTTCCAGGAAACAGCTCTTGGGTCTGTTTTTAAAAATAGGAGATTTGGCAATTTATTTCCTACATCTGTCTCTCTCCCTCTCCCCGCCCTGTCACCTCACTTTCATCTTTGTCCAAAGTTTAAGGATACTTCCTGGAGCAGAAGTTTAATGTTAGTGATAGGAACATCCGTTCTCAGAGAGCCTGATCCAGCTTCCATTAAAGTGAGTGGATAGATTCTCATTGATTTCAGTCTGTTCTAGTCTACAAAGCATAACGTATCAGTAAATATTTGTGAGTGTCGAGTTTGTTTTAAGATTTCAGGTTGTCTGAGTAATAACAGTGAATAAATTTAAAAAAATCACTTTTCCCTTATAATACCCATTCCTTCTTGTTGGATGGGACACCTGCTGGCACTTCTAACAGATTTGTCTTTAGACAGCATGAACTTGTCTGTGCATAGATTGTTAGGCAGAGATTTTTCCAAAGCCACTTAGGAAATATGAGTGCACCGTACCTATTCATTTCAAGGGGGGACTGTGTGTCTAAATCTCCTAGGTGGGTATGAAAATCTCAGCCATAGATTTTTAAGACCAGCAGGGATAACTACTCTGACCTTCTGCATCACACAGGGCTTAGAATTTCACCCCAGTGATTCCTGAAAGGGAGGGAATTGTTCTTCCCTATTACATTATTGACTGCTCTGGGACCCTATAGTTATTTAATTCATTGTACGTGTTTGCATGTATACTGTAGACAAGTATCAAATACAGGAATAATTTAAGAACAGTGTCACCAAGTGCCCTATGTTGCTGATGATTGGAGAGTGGGCAGAACAGTGTCCTGTAGAGATGGAATGGTAGAGTGGGCATACAGGGGATCGGACTGGGAGTCAGGATTCCACTTCTGAGTCTGCCATTGATTTGCTATGTGGCCACGTCATCCCAACTGGGATTTCCAAAGTGTCCTAAGAGGTTTAGACACCTGTCTCCCATTGAATTTCAAAATCCCAGTCGTAGTTCCCGAGTGCTCCATTTTATCCATTTGCAAAATGTCTGGGATGATGCTGTTTGTTTTTTAACTTCCTTGCAAGTCATGTTGGAGGGAATGTGGGAGCTGAGTAATCCAGAGATCCCCAGGCCAGAAGGGACCATTGTGATCATCTAGTCTGACCTCTGGTATAACACAGGCCAGAGACCTTCCCCTAGATAGTTCCTAGAGCAGATCTTTTTGGAAACACGTTGAATCTTGATTTAAAAATTGCCAGTGACAGAGAATCCACCATGCCCCTTGGTAAAATGGTGCCAGTTGATAATTATCCTCGCTGTTAAAAACTTACACTTAATTGATAGTTGTGAAGTGATTTGTGATCCACAAATGGAAGGAGAGTGATGCAGATTCTATTATCGTTCTTGTAACTGCTGCTAGTTGAAAGATCTGGCAACCATCTTTTGGGGTGAAAAAAAAATCTCAAAAATCTGGAAAGCCAGGTACAATGACAATATTTTGTGGTCTAGGTTGGGGTCCATTGTCAGAGTGAGACCCATCAAGTGGCAGAGGCCAGTGACCTCCGACATCTTCGTTCTCTCCTCTCATTATGCACCATAGTATGACTCCACTGACTTCAGTGATTGACACTGATCTTAAGTGTGAGGGCAATGAGGTCCTTTGATGGGCAGCTTTCCAACCACACAGCTGCTGAAACAAGCTCTGCTCTGGGTGTTGAGCCCCAAGGCAGAGGAAGGAAAAAAAAACACAAGTGTCCAAACCTAAGGGCCTTGCAGACAAGAGAAACATCCTTCCAGGGACATGAGATCCTTGTTCTGTTTGATGCAACTTGCAGACATGGTGGCTTTGTACTTGAACAGCCTCATTTGCCCACAGGATGGTTGTTAGGAGTAATCATTAGTACAGCCCCATAAATCCCCAAGATGCATTCCTTGCCCTGAACAGTTTCTACAACCTAAAACAGGAAAATGGGGACAAAGGTAAGGGAGGGCATGGGGAGAGTTTTGAGAATTGCCTTGGAGGAATCAATTAGATCTCTTAACTAAAAATGAAATTAAGGCATTTAAGCTTAATGTTAATTGGGATGGTATGGGGCATGTTTAATTCCTCCAGGTATTAATTATTATTTGTAGTGAGCCAACAATGTGTGAGGTAGATGGATATGAAGACCAGGGACCTGATTCAGGTCTTGCTTGTAATGGTTTTCCATTGCCGTAGAGCCATTGACGTCAAGGGAGTTACTGCCAGTTTGTTTCAGTGCAAGTGAAATCAGAATGGAGAAGGAGATTTCCACTCCAGCGCTTACAGTCTAGCTAAACATTGTGCAACTAGGTATATGGGGGTGAAAAAACCCACCGAAGAGGAATGATGCAAGTGGGGTGAATGAATGCTGAAGTTAGGCAGCATCTCTTTAATTCCACGATTTAGCTCTGTGTGTGTGTATGTGTGCACCTGGAGAACGGGGGAGGCGAGGCAAGGGGTAGGAGGAAAGTTGGGGTAGGGATTGTCAGCCCTTCTGAATAAATCTGTTTGCAGGAGGCTCTTAAAGGAGGAAAGATTCCACGATGTATTTTCCTTCGCAAAATATCCAGAGTGATCAGCTCTCTAGTTCTGTTTGTGGTGTATGTGGGTTGCAAGCACGCAGCGTTAACGGTTAGATTTGGTATCCTAACTGTTGAGTGAATACCATAGCCTCGTGGCGCAGTTCGTTGTTGTCCCGGTTGTTGTGAATGTCAAAGGGAGAATAAGGGCTTGTCTACCTATGGCATTATTCCAGACTCGGTACTCCAAGTGGATGAAACTAAACCAGAAAAGGCACTCTTCTTCCAGAATATGAGTGTCCACAGATGGCGTTATCCCAGAATAGCTATTGTGATTTTAATTCACATGCTACCTTAATCCGAATTGCCTTTTGAAGTTTCGACAAGCCCTAAAAAGGAGGGAAACCCTGGTGTGTGCCTGATATGCATGCATTCAGACACAGCCGCAAGTTTGTCCCAGCGTATACTTTTACAAACACACCAGTTTCTTCTAGCTTTTGGGATGCCGGTTTTCCCCGTTCTATCTTGCATTATCAGGAGCTCCTTTATTCAAACCACTGAGACTCAGTGCTGAGCTATGCAATCTGAGCGTTACCAATCATGGCTGCACTGCATGGGTAAGCACAGGGCATGGATGAAACTCTCAAAGCCCCATCTTGGCCTGCACTTGGCGTAAAACCTGGGGTGGAGTCTCTTGGGGTGAGGAGGAGTCTATCCTGTGGCTGTTCCAAACTCCAGGACAGAACTCTAGAGGGGATTCCCCCTATGGCATCGTATCCCACATGTACACCCCATGGCTCTTTTATAAAAGGGAAATGATCATTCCTAGTCAAGGGCAGTGACTCATCCTATGAGTCATGCAGAAAGAATCCAGCTGTGTCTGGAGTCCTCTGAAGGAGGATTTCCTCATTGGCTCATTGTGATCAGTTGACCTGCTGTTGAGGGAGTCCCTAGGGAAGCTCCCATATAATAAAGAGGGATCTCTTTTTCCCTTTGTTTCATTCAAAGCTGTGCTCACTGAACGTAAATGACAGCGCTTGCAAATTCCTTACTATTTTGCTAAGTCCCAGGGTCAGAGCCGCTGTTGCCCTTTGAGCTGCTTGAATTACTGCTGCTTTTTATTTTTTATTTTTTTAGATCGGAATTTCTCTCCAACGTAACCCATCTAGGCGGTAGCTGGAAAACTGGCAAGAATAGCAAATTGGAAGGCACTGAACAGTCTTTTGTCCTGGTGGTGCGGGTGTGTGTGTGGGTGTGGTTTGGAAAGCCTTCGGCATAGATTGGCCCTTTAAAAGGTCTTAATTCATGAGCTTGTTGGAAGATCTTCAAGTCTTGGTTGGGACCTTTGCTAAACACTTGGAGTCAATAGGGGTGACATTCAGTCTTGTGCAGAGAGCCTTCACAAGGCCCATGTGCCACTGAAATCCTCATTTGGGGAGACTGTATTGATACATAGGCCCCCTGCTGTCTCCTGCATGGGGGTGAATTCCACCCGAAGTCCAGCAGAAGGTCAAGTGGCACAGATGGAGATGCTTTTAGCTGTTAAAAAGTCCTGCTGAAGATCTGTGGCCTTAGGGCTCTGTATCCAGGCATGGGGGTGTATGCTAAATGGATATGTGCGCTCTGAATTGTCTTCTGACCTAGAAAAGGTCTTTGGAAGATCTGGACTGTTTTATTTTTATCAGCTCTTCCTCCCAGCATGTTCTTGATAGCCTCCCTACATCACGCCTGGTAGAAGGAGGCTATCGCTGGCAATTCAGCGCACCGGGGCAGAGCTGGAGAAAGAGGCTCATCACACACCAAGAGTTTCCGTAATTTCGCAGTGGGCTTCAGGCGAGAGGAGTATTCTGAGGGCTGCGTATTCCTGCTGTAACATATGCGGGCACCTCATTCTCTGTGCCTCACGGGGGTCCTAGCATGAACATGAGGAACAGACCTAGTGCCAACTGAGAGCCCAACCCTGCAATTGTCTACTCATGAAACCCACACCAGCTTGGAGTGGCTGTCTGTTACCCTCTGGGATTGAGGAGCCTGCTACAACCTTGGGGAGGAGAGCTGGGTTTTGTAGCTCAGGCAGTAAAGTCTCTTGTATTCAGATCCAGAAGTCTCAAGTTCAGTGCCCCCTGCGGATGACCCACCCAGAGGTGTGGCATTACACTCTGGATTTCTTTGGGGGTAAACAAGGACTAAGAGTCTGATCCAGCAGACACTGACATCAATGGCAATATAGCCACTGACAGCATGGTCAGATAGATGAGTAACAGCTTGCAAGACCGGGCCTTTAAATAGGATTGCATTGAGGCCTGATGCGAAGCCCACTGGAGTCTAATGGAGAAACTCATGTTAACTGTAGTAGGATTTGGATCAGACCCTGGGTGCTTTAAGGACCCAATCTTACAAGATGCTGAGCAACTTCTGGAGGCACCAAGTGTCCTCAGTTCCCATTGACTTGACTGGGAGCTGTGAGTGTGCAGTGTTCCCAGGCGTTGCTTACACCTTGCAGGATTGATCCCTTCGCTGCTGTAGTGACTTAGAAGTTTTGGTTAGGATTCAGCATGGTGCTTTTAGGAGAGAGAGAAAAATGCCCAGAACGACAATGAATAAACAAAAGCATTTCTATTGCTGTTCTTCTCCTGCTCTCATCACTGTGGTATCTGAGCACCTTCCAGTTGGGCATTAAGCCATGGGACTAACATCTGCCACAAGTGGCTTGTTCTCTCTCTGCAGGGGGAGAATCGTGTATGCAGTGGAGAGTTTTGATTGGGTAGGGTTTTCTTTTGGGTGGATTTGTTGTTTTTAGATATCCATGCTGCTCTGTGCTTTACATGAGAGAGGGCCGATCAGAGAAGCGTAGCTGGCACTGGGAACAAGTGTGATTTTGATGGTCCTTAGGTCCTGTGGGAATTTGTTCCATAGTCTCGGACTGCTTGAGAAAGCTCCATCTCCTGCACAGATGAGCTTTATCCTGATGGTCAGAAGCTCCATTGTGTCAGAGGAACAGAGTTCATAGAATCATAGGTTTCAGAGTAACAGCCGTGTTAGTCTGTATTCGCAAAAAGAAAAGGAGTACTTGTGGCACCTTAGAGACTAACCAATTTATTTGAGCATGAGCTTTCGTGAGCTACAGCTCACTTCATCGGATCACTTCATAGAATCATAGAATCACAGAGTTGGAAGGGACCTCTGGAGGCCATCTAGTCCAACCTCCTGCCCAGAGCAGGACCAATCCCAACTAAATCATCCCAGCCAGGGCTTTGTCAAGCCTGACCTTAAAAACTTCTAAGGAAGGAGATTCCACCACCTCCTTAGGTAACGCATTCCAGTGTTTCACCACCCTCCTAGTGAAAAAGTTTTTCCTAATATCCAACCTAAACCTCCCCCACTGCAACTTGAGACCATTACTCCTTGTCCTGTCATCTGCTATCACTGAGAATAGTCTAGATCCATCCTCTTTGGATCCACCTTTCAGGAAGTTAAAAGCAGCTATCAAATCCCCCCTCATTCTTCTCTTCCGTAGACTAAACAATCCCAGTTCCCTCGGCCTCTCCTCCTCTCTCCTATGGTTGTCGACCATAGTCCTCATCTCTGAGCTTTAGGCCCTTTTAGAGATGCTGGGCCCAGGTCACTGAGCACCTCGAAGATAAGGATGAGCCCTCAGACTTGCCTGGGTATTCTGCATGGAACCACACAGAGAGCGGAGGATGGGTGTGATTTGTGTGCCGTCGGCCATGCTGCTGAGGAGACGCACTGCAGGGTTGTGTGCTTGCTGGAGTTTCCTAAGAGCTGAAGAGTTCATGCTCAGGTCTATCGCATTGCTGTTGTCCAGACGAGGTGACAAAAGTGTGAATAATAGCTCACCAGGAGGGGATGGAGTGTCCTAGGCAACTGAAGGTGTGTGCTGCTACGTGAGAGCTGCGCATCAGCGAGGAATGTAGGAGCCCTCCTAAACTATGGACTATATTGAGTATGTGCCTTCAACCAAAGGAGACTGCTGCATCATAGCTGCAAACGCTTCAAAGTCCTTTCCTCTGCTCACCAGCATCACCTGGGTCCTGCTCAGGTTCAGCTTCAGTTATTTGGTAGTTGCATTTTTCCATGCAAAATGTTAACCCTCTCCCTCACCTTGCAACCTCAGCTTGCTGCAGAGAGCTCCTTGGAGACTGCATTCTCCAATTGCCTCACTCTACATAAAAGCTTTGATTCTTACTGGAGTCAAATTCACTCAGCTATGTGCTGAGTCTGCAAGCTGGCAGTTGTTTTTTTTTTTTTTTAAACTGTCAATGGAGACCTTTGTATGGAAAAAGAAAAAGAGACAAATGTGGGAAGAGCAAGCGAAAGCGGCAGGCACGGACAAGGGAAAAAAAGAAAGGGATGGATGGAAAAACTCCTTAAAATACAAAGACGATATAAGGGAAAAATTGAGGTTGGCAGCATGCTGTAATCAGCCACGTCGTTGTTGTTCATCAGTTTCAGGTCCTTGACACAGAGCTCAGCACTGAACGTGCAGTTAAGATGATGTTGTGGTTTCCCTGTGGACATGTCTGGAACCTCATCAGAGCAAAGCAATAAAACAATAGAGGAAGTGCACAATGGGCATTTTTTAGTTTAGTTTTTCTGAGTTGCTACTTTTTTTAGAAGCAAGAAGCTCCTAGCATTGCTTGGGAGTCTTCAGGCTTCTCAAAGATCACAGAATCAGAGAAATGTAGGGCTGCAAGGGACCTGGAGAAGTCACCAAGCTGAGCCCCCTGCACTGAGGTGGAACCAAGTAAACCTAGACTATCTGTGACAGATGTTTGTCCAATCTGTTCTTAAAAACCTCCAATGATGGAGTGTCCAGAACCTCCCTTGGAAGCCTGTTACTGGGTTTTGCAGATGAAGGCCATCACTTCTTGTCCTACCTTCTGTGGACACAGAGAACAATTGGTCACCATCCTCTTTAGAACAGCCCTTAACATATTTAAAGATTGTTACCAGGTCCTCCCCTTAGTCATCTTTTCTCAAGACTAAACCTGCCCAGTTTTTTAACCTTTCCTCTTAGGTCAGATTTTCTAAAGATGTAATTTTATGAAACACAAATCTATCATGGCTTTTATATATTTACGGGGCTGGAGTTTTCCTAGTAGTTTAGACAGTAAACTGCATGGAGAAAGGATGGTCTGAGAGTTAAGGCACTGAAATGAGACTCAGGAGAGTTCATTTCTCAGCTGTGGGCAGACTTCCTGTATGACGTAGACTAAGTCACTTAATTTCTCTGTGCCTCAGTTCCCCATCTTTAAAATGGGTATACTACTTCTTCTCTCTTGCTCTTTGTCTTATCTGTTTGGGCCAGAAACTCTTTGGGGGCAGGGACCATCTTACTCTGGGTCAGATCCTCGTCTGGTGTAAATTGTCAAAAATCTTTATTGACCTTGGTGGAACGATGGCAAATTTACAGCCTGCTGAGGATCTGCCCTTTTTGGCTGTACAGTGCCTAGAACAACAAGGCCCTGATTTCTGGGGCAGGCACTAAGAGAATACAAATAATAATACTGAGCACTGAATTGGCCTATTTATGGCCTATTGGTATGACTCATGTGGGCAGTGCTAGAAATTCAAATCCTGTCTGCGGGAGTGAAAATTATGACAGCTACCCAGCAGGCCAGACTAGACGATCCCAGGCCTTCTATTTTATGTCACCAATTCATAGATTATATCTTTCTTTAAAAAGTGAAACATAAAATATTTTTTCTCATCCCCGCCCCGCCGGGTTAAGTAGCTGGTTATATTTGAAGAGGTTGAAGGTTGTTCCTTTGTTGTAGGAAGAAAAACATAGCGTGCTCTTCTGTTAACAGAACCTGTCTCTACGGTACGCGTTGTGTCCCCAAGGGTAACTTCTTTGATTTGTCCGTGTCACTTTACAGCTTTTCTCTGTGCGTTTGATTTAAACAATATATGAGAGCATGGTGCATCATGCTGTTAAAGAAAAGGCACTATTATTAGGGCAAATTGAACCACTAAATATGACCAAGTAATTGAAAACAGGTCAGGGATTTCCTGAACAGCATGGTAGATACCTCAGCTTGCTGGGGAAAAAAAAAACTCAGCAAGCTAGAGTATGTGCATGTGTTGCAAATGGAAATTGGGGTACTGGTTACTGAAGCATCCTAGCATGCAAAGCCCAGTGGGGATATTCTAACACTGGGCAGCTATAAGCCAGGAAAAGAAGGCAAGGAAAGATGATCCCAGTATGTCTTTTAGGCAGTTTTTAGTTAGTAACATCCAACTATTTTTACAAGTGTAAGAAGGTTGGGAAAACGTCGCCAAGGCATTTTGCTTCGTTTCCATCTACTCTTTGGTAATATGGATGGCCGTAGGAATGCATCCATGCACCTGGCGATAGCCCTGATTTGTCTGAAAGGGCTCAGCTCCCATGTATTATGTTGCAGTAGGACCTAGAAGCCTCACTGTAGCAGGTGTGGTAGAACTGTGGAACAGTCCCTGCCCCGCAAAAGTTTACAATCTAAGGGTGAACTCCTGGCCCCACTGAAGTTGATGGGAGTTTTGCCCTTGACTTCAGTAGAATCGGGATTTCTCCCTAAAACACCTAACTTGAAAATCGAATCATGTCAAAGTGCTCAGAAAGAAAAGGAGTACTTGTGACCACAAGTACTCCTTCTCTTTTTGCGAATACAGACTAACACGGCTGTTACTCTGAAAAGTGCTCAGACCAACTGTTGTTCTGAATGTCGGGGGAGGTGAGGGATTCTCCACTGTTCTCAGTGGGAGCAGCAGGGTGCCGAACCTTCTTGACAGTCTGGCCACATGACTGTATTTAGATCTCCGCCTTAGCTCAGGATGACCCTGACCTGCATGCCTGGGTTGGGCGCTACATTTGCAGCCAGAGGGACAGAGAGGGAGATGCTAACGTTCTCAGGATCACCAAAGCCATAAAGTTCCTTTCCTGGCTCAGCCTGGAAGTGAAACGTTCTCTCCGCAGCGTTCTCTGTCCTCGCCTTTCTTGCAAGGTGTGGTTAGTGCTCCCAGGGAGTAGCATGGGCGGTTCCTGCTGTGCTGGAGAAAGCTGGATTTGAGTTTCTGGGGAGAAAACGAGACACCGAGAGAGATGCGAGGTCAGCAAGGGGTCTGCTGGAGTGTTTGACTGAAGGGATTGTTCTACAGTTCAGTTGTCAGCGATTGATTTAGAGTTTCATTTACGTGTCAGCTGGAACTGCTATTATTTGAGCGTGTCCACACAGGAAACGTATCAGTCCTGTGGCCGAGCCACGTAGTGGAGCCTTGCAGAGCAGTTTACTGTTGTGTTTTTTGTTTTTGAAGACGATGCTAATAAGAATGCTAATAGTAACGATGCTAATAGTAAGAATTCCAGGCAGCCAGAGTTTTGGTATCAGCTTCCCTGTAATCCCTAGGATACATTGCAATGTGCACCTTATGCAGGGATTCTGGCAGTAGGGGATGCAAGACAGATCCATGCAGTTGCACCCTTCAGACTCTGGATGGGAAGCAGTGAGTTTGAGCATGCAGATGTGGGTCCTTGTGGACCCATCCCCAAGGTGTCCAGTGATGGAATACTAACGTGTCCTTCACATGCTTTGTTTTAGAATTACAACCCTCCGGCTGCATAACGCATCCATCATATGTGTACCTCTTTTTGTAACCCGCACTGTTAAAAGGTGACTAGAAAAGCCCTGGGTGATGAGTCATTGTGAATACAAGTGGAGGGCTCTGCGGGAGGAATAGAAAAAGTGATTTATGAGGTGGGATCCTCAGCTGGTAGCAATCAACGTTGTTCAGCTGACTTCAGGGGAGCTGCACCAATTGACGCAAGGTTAGCAAAGGTCCGAGATGGAAATCTGCTGACGTAGCTGCCTTGATCTCCCTAGCTTTAAACTAGGATAGTGCTAGATTGAGGGAAGCGCACAAGCGGTAAATAGAGGCCACCGTTTCAAAGGTGTGCAAAACTTTAAAACATGACAGCAAAGCATTAGTAAGCCCTCTCTTGCCCCTTGTTCCCTCCACCAAACACCCCCACCCCCAAAGAAAGAGCTCGGTAGCATGAAAGCTTGTCTCTGTCTTCTCCACAACAGAAGATTGGTCCAATCAAAGCTGTTATCTCACCCACCTTGTTTCTCTCTCTCTCAGACTTCCCAACAGGGTTGTTTGTAGATGGTTACATTGCCCTGGCCTTTCAGGATTGTGGGGATAAAAGTCTCACTCCCCCATCGTCCCTTGATTTTTTTTTTCCATTGAAAAACAGTTTTGATTGGAAATTTTCTACCAGCCCTCGTAAAGGCCCATCTGTCTTCTCTGCCCAGTGCAGGGTTGTTCTCGATAGCCCATCTCATGTCCTCTTCCCTGCACAGTGTTGATCAGAGGTGTTCCTAAGAGATGCATCTTCTTCCTGAGATACCAGGAAGACAGGTGGGCAGAGCAGGTCAGATCAGGAGGATCCCATGCTGGGCAGACGTCATAGCCAGTTAAATATTGGCAGGGCCACAAAAGATTAATCTGCTGGGGCTCCTGCCCTCAGAAGGGTCCTAGCAAGCTCAGCCACTGTAAGGGCCTCCCTTGAATGCTGTAGGAAAGGCCTGAGCGCTGTGACATGCTTGGTCTTAACTGAGGGATGAAGACCTTTGGCAACACTGGTGAGCCAGCAAAATTCCAGGAAGCAGCAGCACTTATTCTTGTGTCCGCCACCCACAGCTCACCCCCATCCCCTACCCTGGCTCTGTATTAAGTGCCCAGTTGTAAATTAAGCTTTTACATTTCCTGCCCGAAAGCTTTGTTTTGCATGCCCTGGGCAAATGGTTTAACCACATGGTCAGAGCCCTGACAAGAGAAATGTCCCTAGCTGCGTAGCGTCTGATTAAAGGGGATTAGCGAGTTGTGGATGGGCGAGTGCCAAGTGTCCGGGGGGATGGGATGGGGACCTGGCCAGGGTTTTTCTTTAATTGATGTTGCTGAGGTGACTTTAATAAAGCAGTCGCAGGGGCCCATGATGCCAGCTCACAGAATCCCAGTCCGGATGTTTTTCACTTTTTCTTCTTAAGGGACTAGTATGGCTTTAAATCACAGGCACCTCTTGTAACAGAAAAGTTCCCTTTTCATATGGCTGAGGGATCTCCGGGGATCTCTGGCACCTGATTAATTGCTTTCACTATCAAGGAGGGAGGTACAGGGGCTATATAGCAGTTCCTGCCTTGTGTCTCAGTACAGTTGATCCAGCAGGACAATGTGGAGGAGAGACTTAGGACCACTGGCTTATCTAACTTATGTCATGTCCGCATGTTCAGATCCATTAGTGATGGACTCTGAAAAGGAGACTCCCATAAAATCATAGGAGCAGGAAAGGAGAAAGGCTAGAGGTGGTCAGGAAATTTTTTTTTCATGTTTGTCAATGTTTTCTGCAGGGAGAAAAAAAATCATCTCAGTTTTTCCATGGAAGATTTTGATTTATTGTTCCTGGTGGAGATCTGAATATTGAACAGTTGTAGCCAAAACCAGAAATATTTCATTTGTTCAACAACAAAAATCCAAATTTTCCCATGGAAAGCAGACACCTTTGATATAAATGTAATTGAATTAAAAACCTGATTTATCTTTTCCCCCATCGAAAAAGAGTTTTGATGGAAAATTTTTCAACTAGTTCTCAGAAAGACCCATCTGTCTTGTCTGTCTAGTGCTGGATTGTTCCCAATAGCCCATTTCATGTCCAGCACAGTTTTGATCAGAGGTGGTCCTAAATTGGAACACCAGATCCATCCGATTCCAGAAGACTCTGAACCTGGCCTCCGTCTTCAGTGAAGACAATGAAGTTACCAGGCACGAGTGGATTAGAGTCACAGAGTTGAAGGCCAGAAGGGACCACCAGCTACCTAGCCTGACCTGCTGTAATACAGTGGTGAACCAAGTTCTAAGGATATAAGATCGATTTGGCTCACACATTAGAGGGAACAGGGCCCATTTTGCAGATACGCTCCTTACATTGTATTGTGAGCTCTGTTGTGGCTTTCACCACAGCTCATGGGATGTATGGGGTTTCAGACACACATCCTTCAAGATGTGCTTAGCAACAAGGGGATTCCCCTCCCTACTGCTTTCTGTTGGTGGAAAGAGAAGCGCATCAGCAATGAAGCTGAGGAGGAATTGCATAGAGCCTGCCCATACTGTACTATATAGTGGGATGGCAAATGTGGAGGAAGGGTACTGGGATGCTGCTGCGTGGAGTTCAGCATAAGAGAACCTAGCTGGAACAGAAACATCACAGCAGTTGCCATGTAGGATTAGACCACTGGTCCACCTCATGTGACACCCATTCTATGACTGTGGTCAGTGCAGTGTCTGCTTTTGTTGATCAGCTTGTTGCCTGGAGCATAAGGAACAATACCCATTATACCCATATCCTATGGAAGTGGAACCACAGATGCTGTTCTTAAGGATGCCCATGTTATCTTCCTAAAGGTTTTTGTTTGTTTTTGTAAAGGGCAGTCAGGTCACTTAGGATCTCTGTCGCTCTCAGTCAGAAATGACATGGGGGTGGGCAGAAATGGCATTTCTTCTTGTGTGTCAAAATGATAGCAATCTGGTCAATTTCATGTCAAAAAACTCCTTGAAATGTTCCCTCCCAAGGGTTGGTAGGCAGCAGGAGAAGCATATTATCATGTCCTTTGTTTTTCTGTCTCTCTCTCAAGAGTTTAAATGAAAACAATCTGTCTTCTTGCAACAGTTGGAACCCTTCCCTCTTGACCTCAAGAGCTGGGATTGGAAGGAGGAGCAAACAGCCCCTGGTGCTTAAATCTGGCTCTGTTCTTTTGAATTCCAGTCCTGATTCTCAGCAGGATGCAAAATAAAAGACAATAAGAGTCATATTTGACAATATCAATTATCCCAGTGCTGCATAATAATAATAATAAAAAAAAAAGGCTGTCAGGAAAAAGGGTGGTCTTCCAAGGCAAAGATTTCCATTCTGCACTCTGGTGGCTATTGTCCCACAAGGGATATGTATAAAAACAGCTCAGTGGGCATGCATAACGAAACTCAGACGATCCATGAGTCCTCTCAAACTTTGCACATCAAACCTAACCAAACCATTTCAGTCTCCAAAACTGGGGTGAAACAAGCCTCCTCGTGAGATTTCTGCACTTCTGCAGAAAAGGAGTTACAGTGGACGAGAAGATGGATATGAGTCAACAGTGTGCCCTTGTTGCCAAGAAGGCCAGTGGCATTTTGGGCTGTATAAGGAGGAGCACTGCTAGCAGATCGAGGGACGTGATCATTCCCCTCTATTCGGCATCGGTGAGGCCTCATCTGGAGTACTGCCTCCAGTTTTGGGCCCCCCACTACAGAAAGGATGTGGACAAATTGGAGAGAGTCCAGTTGAGGGCAAAAGAAATGGGTAGGGGGCTGGAGCACATGACTTATGAGGAAAGGCTGAGGGAACTGGGCTTATTTAGTCTGCAGAAGAGAAGAATGAGGGGGGATTTGATAGCTGTTTTCAACTACCTGAAAGGGGGTTCCAAAGAAGATGGATCTAGGCTCGTCTCAGTGGTAGCAGATGACAGAACAAGTAATAATGGTCTCAGAGTTGCAGTGGGGGAGGTTTAGGTTGGATATTAGGAAAAACTTTTTCCCTAGGAGGGTGGTGAAGCACTGGAATGGGTTACCTAGGGAGGTGGTGGAATCTTCTTCCTTAGAGGTTTTTAAGGTCAGGCTTGACAAAGCCCTGGCTGGGATGATTTAGTTGGGGATTGGTCCTGCTCTGGGTAGGGGGTTGGACTAGATGACCTCCTGAGGTCTCTTCCAACCCTGGTATGCTATGATTCTGTGATACTAACCGATTATAGATGGGGTGGAAATATTAAGAGAATAACCTTTCTTGGAGTATTTCAATAAACCTTTGCCCAATCCCTACCAGCCTTGGAAAATGCTGTGCTGGGTGAAAATGAAAAACAGAAAATGAAAGTTATCCATCGATATAAAGATCATTTTTATTATTTACTAGAGAGCGAAGTCCTCTATTGTTTGTTTCTGCACAGAACAGGGGTGACAAGGGTCACTGTATTGGAAGCTTTTGAACACAGTTTTGCCCATGTGCCTCAACCTTGGCTTGGAGGGGTCTCCTGTATGGTGGAAAAGAGAGACCACTCCATCCTGGACAGTCTGAGCAGAAGGTACCAAAGTTGCCAAGCAATGCTGGTTGTAATAATGAATTTTGCCTTGTGGACACTTCTTCACTGGGAAAAACTGAGACCCTCTTTCACTTCCCTGACTTAGGATGGTTTTGAATCAAGAATTTCCCATGTTTTCACATTTCCAAATATACGTGCGGCTAGGTTTAGGTGGAAGTTTGGATCACTTCTTATTTTATCCAAATGGGTTCACTAAACTGCCATAGCAGAAGAACATACATTTTCATCATCATGGTGCCTGGAAAGGGGAAGGCACCAGCATATGCCTGGAGAGATGTGGGGTCACTGTTTTAAACCCTGATTAAAAGGGGAGAATCCCAGTTGGTGAATCTCCAGCATCCTTGTGTGCTGCAGTCACTCAAGTGTTAGCTGGAGAGGCTCTCACCTGAGTACCAACCTAGCCAATTCATGCTTAGTGGACAAGGTCTGACGATACTGCAGCACAAAGCTGTATGGCTGCAGATAGTTAGCGGCAGGAGATGGAACTGCAGCCTTTTGGTCCACAGGACAGTTCTTCCACTTTATGTGCAGTCTTAATAGCACAGTTCTTGCCATAGCATGATGTGGCTGATGGGACTCCATTATCTGAGTCTTGCTTTTTAGATCTTTCTTTAGAGAGAGATTGCCGCTTGTCTTCAGAAGCTTGTTTCTCACTCTCAGCTGCTTTTCCTAGAGCCCAATCGATGTCCCGGCTAGAGACAGCACTCACAAGCCAGTGCTGTCCTCGCCCAGACGAAAGTTGGCAACACAGGCTGACTCAAGACCATTCACAGCCTAGTCATGGTGCATGTCATGGTCAGAGGGGGTTAGGAGGGGGACAGTTGTAATACATTTCATGGGCTGTTGACTGTACTTAGTTGGGGAAAGAGAGCTCATAAAACAAAATCCCAACCAAGTACGAGCTCGGTCCCCTTGGGAGAGATCTGATAACCGTCCAGAATGTTAAACGGTGGAGATCAGACTAGAGATAAATTTTATTCTGCTTGAGACCCAAGACACCAGATTTTTAGTTTCTTTCAGCCATGGCCATTTCCCACAATTAGGGCCTGATCCTCTGAGGTGCTCAACTCCGACTTGCCGCAATGAGAGTCGAGAGCCCCAGCACCTAGCAGGATCTGTCCCTGGACGGGTGACAACAGATAGGGTTGGAAATTTTCCGTCAACACTTTTTGTCCCCAACAGAAAAGAACGGCTTTAAATACACAAAAATGTTCTGCAGGAAATGTTGTCTTCTCTTGAAAATTTTAGATTTTTTTTTCTATTGGAAAACTGAACAACTGAAAATCATTTTGTTTTCACTCAACGTTTTTTTAAAATCAAAAGTCAAAATTTTCCATGGAGAAAATAACCCCGTTTTCTGACCTGCTCCAATAATAAGCATCACTCAGGAGCCGGGACCGTTCTAAAGGCATCTGCACAGGCTGGGAGGGACCGTACTGCATAGCAGCAATAGAGCTGTGCACAGAGCTGATCTTTGGTTCGTTGGCCAGCGGGGGACGGGACGACGACGGGAGGGGGGGTGTGCGATTTGGTTCGAATGAAACATTTGGTTTTGGTTTTCAGTTTTTAAAACTCTTTTAAATAGAAATCAAGCTAAAAAGAGAAATGAAAAATCAACATGTTTCATACTGAAAATGGCTAACTACAGTTTTTGATTCCCCCCCCCCCCCGACTTAAACAATTTGGCCAATTCACGAATTCGCAAAACATTTTGGTTGCCCTGAATCTGCATTTTTTTTTTTTTTTTTTTTTTTTACTGGAGAAAAAAAAGGATTCATCTGAAAAATGTGACCCTGCTGTAAGTAGAAGTGGCTGGAATTGTCAGTTAACCTGTTGCAAAGATCCTGCTCACTGTAAACAAAGGACTAGATCTCCATGTTCTCTCAGCTCCGACACAGCCCTGCCCACTGGCCAAGGCATTCTTGCAGCTTTGATCCTTGTATCCTCTGCCTTGCCCACCCCAGCCAAGTCCCTCCCTACCTTGGGGGCAATCATTCCAAATTCAGAACAGCTGCTGTGCTAAAATGAACATGATTCACGAGGTCCCAGAAATAGCTTTGAGCGGGCTGCCTGAGCAGGGCTGTTTACTGGGGTGGTACATTTTATGGAGTTGAAGGCAAATCAACCTCAGATTTCACTGAGGCTGAAATCTGACCCACCCTGGTCCTCTTCTTGCAGACTAGCTACAGAGAATGGGTAGGATTTTGGCCTGATTTGCCTACCCTTTTCACTGCAGCCGAGGAAACTGGATTAGTAATTTTTCTAATATTCAATAAATGTGCAGTCATGCAACGTCTGTGTTACTCCAGGGAAGGATCTCTGAGATGGGGTTTTATAAAGGTGCAGAACTGTTGATGTCATTGCCCTAAAAAAATAAATCCGATGCCAGCACCACAAAGTTCTGGGTCTGTCTCGCAATATATATGCGCCCCCTCATCCCATCCTAGAGGGGCCTTCACGTCCTAAAAGATTTCACTTTCATATTCTTCTGGCTCTGAACAGGGATCGCTGCAGCCACCTCTGTGCGGAACATGGCAGTGGTTTAACTGTGCAAAGTGTAACAGGTTAGGACATGAAGCGCTGAATGATATGGCATCCAGTTCATCTGTTGTTAGGCATGGGCTGGTGCTGATCGACTTCCGCATCCCAGTGGCTGCGTGGATCACTCTTAGTCATGGCTGAGTGGTGGGTGGTAATGGGATGTGTGTATTGAGGAGGAGGAGCATGTTCTGTTTCTTGTGCTGGTTCTACTGAAAGCCCACTACCCATCCCCACCGTTTGTGGGAAAGGATTCCATGTACCACACTTGGAAACCTTTCCTTTGTACAGGACATAGATTTAGGCTAAGATATCCAGCAGAGGAGTGGAGATGCCTCACTCCTATTGACTTTCCATGGGATTTGAGTGCCTGACTCCATCAGGCTTGCTGGAGAATCCCATCTTTCAAGGCACAAACATCCCATTTTTGTTAGGGCGACAGATCTGGTCTGAGTCATTCTTTCCATTTTAGCGAGCAGCCAGCGATAGCACAGGGATTAATGCAGCCAGGTAACACATATCTGGTTCGTGTCAGTCGACACATGATTAAATAAGGCACGTGGAACATTCTGCTATGAAGCAAAACATAATAAGGAAGAAGAGGCCTGGAACTCAGGAGGTAAAAGAACCCCTTCCAGGCAAACCACAATCATCCTTGGTGCCAAAAGAATGCGGTTTACTGGTTTGAAGACATCTTGCATCTTTAAGATAGCAGCCCGGCATTGTTGCTCTCAAAAATGACTTATATAAAGAAAAGGAGGACTTGTGGCACCTTAGAGATGAACAAATTTATTTGAGCATAAGCTTTCGTGAGCTACAGCTCCCGTGTGGGTGAAGTACGGTGTCTGGAATGGATGTTAGCACTGCTGTTAGCCAACATGGGCTCATGGAGCCATGCCCCCTGGAACATAGGGGGAAGGAGGTTTTTGCCAATAGAAGGCCTAATGCAAAATGTTTTGGGGCTGCTATGCCTGACGAGTTAATGTCCCAGGAATGTTTTCCCTTCTGCTGAATGTTTTGATTTGTTTTTTGTATGTTGGTTAAAAAAGCAATGGAATAGTATTTTTAAAACAAAATAAAAAACCCGAGAGCAAAGGAGAGATGTTATTGAAACGACATGTTACATGTATGCAAAGGCTTGAAGGAGCAGCAGATGGTCGTCTTGTATACGTTTAATCAATGGTAATATCTATGTATAAATTATGCTCTTGATGTTTTGCACCATTCCGGCAATGCAAAGCAGCCACAGCATTGAGTTAACTCTTACGCTTGGTTCAGGGCCACATTGCATTTTGCAGAGTCCCAAAATTGGCCCATGTACTCGGTTTTGTAATAGAGTTATTTTATTTGCACTGTCATCTGGGTAGAGACTTAGAAGAATCCACGGAGCGGCTACATGTTTATCATGACTGGTTTGGACTGACATGGACAGCAAGAGATGAGACGCGAATGTGTGTTTTGGAGAAGGAAGGGAATCTGCCAGTCTTGGGCAGATTGTGATTCCTATAATGCTGCCGTTGTGGACAGTTTTCTTGCTCAGAATTTGTCTTTCTTAAATGAAAATGAATGTCTCCTTAAAAGAAAGGAGATCTCAGCAGCTGCTTTTAAAAAGAGGTCTGTTAAAGGGAAGAGGGCACATACTGTAAGTGACCCCTTTACACATTTGTAGTAATAAAATGCATTTTCTTGCAGCTGTGACAAGCTGCTCTCCATCTGGTGGATTAAATGACACTGGATTCAACATATACCTAGCACCCGTAAGCTACTGTATATACTCCAGTGTAGGGTAATCCACAGATAGCTGATTTAAGGGACAGTGAAACTGGCAGACATGAGTGAACTTTGTATATAAATCGATCTCCCTAAAACATGCTGAAAACTCCTCTCACTTTCTCTTGTCTCCAGTTTCCCAATGCTTGTCTGACCTCATATGGCTTTTCCCCAACTCCGCTGCTCAACTCTACTTCTCTCACTCACATGATGGAGTGGTATCTGGAGTATCGTAATTATTTGAATAGACTGAGCCATGCAAAAGCAACACCCCCCCACACCCCATGCATACACACATGAATGGTGTGAAATGTTGGTGTGTATTTCTCAAGTTTACACAATTGTGTTTCTGCCTCCACGTCTTAAAAGGCAAACTCAGTGAAATTAACTGCTGTTGGATTTTCATGGAATTAGTTGAGTGCTTCTTCTCCGAGTTACACTAGTCTAGAACTGGAGTAGCCCTGCTTGAGTACCTGGAATTCCACTCAGTGGTGTAAGGCAGTGGAGTATCGGCTCTGAGAGCGGGAGCAAACCAGGGCTATGTTTGCTGAGGGAACTCAACACAATCTACACTAAAGAGAAATGCTGCCCATTATTAAGTGGCAGTGATACTCAGACCTTCCAGGTGAAATCCTGACCCCATTGAAGTCAATAGGAGCTTGGCCATTAGCTTCAGGAGGCCAGGATTTTAACTGTTATGTTTTGGCTGGAGAGAGGATGGTGGTCGTTTCATTTGACTCCTGCTGGAATGTGGCAAATGGTCTCACTCAGATACTTATCTCAATCATTTAAGGAGCTGTATGGTCAGCAGAAGGCAGTTACGACTGGACACACCCAAATGTCTGGTTGATTTCAGTCGAGGTCGTCTTGTTGATTTCAGTCGAGGTACTCTAGGAGAGAAAGCTCTAACAGAGCAACTTGGGAGCTTAGTATACATGTAAATGTCTGGATCTTGGCTTTGTCGTGGTCAAGAAGATCTTGGCACGTCATAGATTTGGAGAATAAAACTTTGTGTCTGTGCCATGGCTGGGCAAACCCCACCTCTTTCCCGCACCGTAACACTTAGGAGGAAACTATAAACAGGATTTTCTACTAAAGTTGCATTATGTACACTGATATTAAAAATGAGCAAGGGGTGGGGGGGATAAAAAAGCAAATAAATTTGACAGTGCTTGGCCTGGTCACCAACAGGCATTCATTAGACCATCCCAACTAACCTTATGAAAGCATTCAGGTCTGTGAAAGCTCTCCAGGCACCAGGTTTAGCTGTAGCCCTGTGTTTTCATGTAGTCTTTTTGGTATCCTGGATGGTGGAATCCCTACAAGATCAAGTCATCTACTGTATTGCTTCAGAACTAAAGTGATCCGTTGAAAGGCGGGGGAAGCAAAAAGAAAGTTAAGTTGGGCAGGGAACATATTCCAGCTAAACGGTAGGAGAAGGGGACAAGGTTGCCCTCTGAGTTCCCCCACTCTGCATAGTGCATTAACATTCAGTGCTCCTACTGCCCCCTGTTTTGTAAGCAAGGATTGAAAATGTAGGGGAAATTAAATGGAAGAAACCAACACTCCACAAAAGCTACAACAGGAGCTGCTGGCAGGCTGGAAGTGCTGCAGCACAGTTGAATGCCTGGGCACGAGTTCATCCTCCCCCAGGCCGTGTAACTTGAGTCCTGATCGTACATACACTATTGCTGTGTCCAGTCTGGTTGCTGCAGGAGACTTCCAACACTTCTTTGGGGGTATGATTCACATGGAATTCACATGGGGGCTTCCAACACTTCTTTGGGGGTATGATTCACATGGAAAGACATCCCAGGCTGAGGAAGCTGGGCCTGATATTCAGATTGAGTTCCCTTTCTTACCTCCCTCCCAACAATCCCTATGCCATCCTGAGAAACTTCATCCCTCCTGTTAGTGGACACCCTTCAGATGCTTAGACACCTAAACCACTAGGTTTTTGCCACCCACTTTTGGGAAATGGACTCTGTTATCGGAGATTTTCCCATAATTGCCATGCAGGATTCACTCATTTCTAACCCCACGTCTTTTAAATCATCTTGGGGCTGTGTTATCTGGGCCTGATACTCAGTCTCTCTTAACAGTGTTCAGTTTTTCCACAAGCACTCTCAGTGCTATATACACATTGACTCCCTAGCCTACCACAGCAGGAAAAATAAATAACCCCTCTCCCCTGGCTCCCCATTCCCTCCCTCCCTTCCTCGCTAAAGGCACAAGAGCTGCTGAGTTAATCTGCCCATTCCTTTTCCCCATTCTCCTTTTACGTTTTCTCTCTTACTTTCTGATCGCTGGGATTCCGTGAATACGTCCCAGGTTCCCTTCGTTCTTCATGCAGATATCCTCTCCAATTCTATAGTTGTTTATTTTTGCTCCTTTAATTGGATTCGCTCCTGCTTATTTTTGTTAGCTCTCCTGATCCTTCTCTTTACCCCACCGGGTATATTTTGAAAAGCCCTGCTGCTCCTTCATTATGTGACTTTTTCTGTTGGTCTGTCTTCAACCAAGTTGGCCCATGCTACTCTTTTCCCTCTTTGGATTGAGTCAGGAGGATTTTTAATGGCAAAAGCCCAACTGTACTTAAATATTTCCCACTTTGCTACAGGTTTCAGAGTAACAGCCGTGTTAGTCTGTATTCACAAAAAGAAAAGGAGTACTTGTGGCATCTTAGCGACTAACCAGTTTATTTGAGCATAAGCTTTCGTGAGCTACAGCTCACTTCATCGGATGCATACTGTGGAAACTTGCTACAGTAAGATTCTTCTGTTGTGGTGGGATCACACACTGGGCACTTCATATCACCATGCAGTCTGCTTTCCTAAAGCCTGTTGCTATTTGTGTGGCTCACAGAATCATAGAAGATGAGGGTTGGAAGAGACCTCAGGAGGTCATCTAGTCCAACCCCTTGCTCAAAGCAGGACCAACACCAGATAAATCATCCCAGCCAGGGCTTTGTCAAGCCAGGCCTAAAAAATCTCTACGAATGGAGATTCCACCACCTCCCTAGGTAACCCATTCCAGTGCTTCACCACCCTCCTAGTGAAATAGTTTTTCCTAATATCCAACCTAGACCTCCCCCACTGCAACTTGAGACCATTGCTCCTTGTTCTGTCATCTGCCACCACTGAGAACAACTGAGCTCCATCCTCTTTGGAACCCCCCTTCAGGTAGTTGAAGGCTGCTATAAAATTCCCCTGCATCCTTCTCTTCTGCAGACTAAATAATCCCAGTTCCCTCAGCCTCTCCTCATAAATCATGTGCCCCAGCCCCCTAATCATTTCCATTGCCCTCCCTCTCTCCAATTTGTCCACATCCCTTCTGTAGTCGGGGGGGAGGGGGGGCGCAAAACTGGACGCAATACTCCAGGTGTGGCCTCACCAGTGCCGAATAGAGGGGAATAATCACTTCCCTCAATCTGCTGGCAATGCTCCTACTAACGCAGCCCAGTATGCCGTTAGCCTTCTTGGCAACAAGGGCACACTGTTGACTCATATCCAGCTTCTCATCCACTGTAACCCCCAGGTCCTTTTCCGCAGAACTGTCGCTTAGCCAGTCGGTCCCCAGCCTGTAGAAATACATGGGATTCTTCCACCCTAAGTGCAGAACTCTGCACTTGTCCATGTTTAACTGCATCAGATTTCTTTTAGCCCAATCCTCCAATTTGTTTAGGTCACTCTGGACCCTATCCCTACCCTCCAGCATATCTACCTTTTCCCCCAGCTTAGTGTCATCCGCGAACTTGCTGAGGGTGCAATCCATCCCATCATCCAGATCATTAATGAAGATGTTGAACAAAACCGGCCCCAGGACTGACCCCTGGGGCACTCCACTTGTTACCGGCTGCCAATTAGACATCAAGCTGTTGATCACTACCCGTTGAGCCCAATGATCTAGCTAGCTTTCTATCCACTTTATAGTCCATTCATCCAATCCATACTTCTTTAACTTCTGGCAAGAATATTGTATAGACCATATCAAAAGCTTTGCTAAAGTCAAGGTATATGACATCCACTGCGTTCCCCATATCGACAGAGCCAGTTATCTCATCATAGAAGGCAATCGGGTTGGTCAGGCATGACTTGCCCTTGGTGAATCCATGTTGACTGTTCCTGATCATCTTCCTCTCCTCCAAGTGCTTCAAAATGGATTCCTTGAGGACCTCCTCCATGGTTTTTCCAGGGACTGCAGTGAGGCTGACCGGTCTGTAGTTCCCCGGATTCTCCTTCTTCCCTTTTTTAAAGATGGGCACTATACTTGCCTTTTTCCAATTGTCTGGGATCTCCCCCGATCGCCACAAGTTTTCAGAGAACATCAGCCAACTCCCTCAGCACCCTTGGATGCATTGCATCTGGTCCCATGGGCTTGTGCATGTCCAGCTTTTCTAAATAGTCTTTAACCTGTTCTTTTACCACTGAGGGCTGCTCACCTCCTCCCCATACTGTGCTGCCCAGTGCAGCAGTCTGGGAGCTGACCTTGTCTGTGAATACCGAGGCAAAAAAAGCATTGAGTACTTCAACTTTTTCCACATCATCTGTCACTAGGTTGCCTCCCCCATTCAGTAAGGGTCCCACCCTTTCCCTGACCACCTTCTTGTTGCTAACATACCTGTAGAAACCCTTGTTCTGAGCCTTCATCTCGCTTGCTAGCTGCAACTCCAGTTGTGCCTTGGCCTTTCTGATTACACCCCTGCATGCTCGAACAATATCTTTATATTCCTCCCTAGTCATCTGTCCAAGTTTCCACTTCTTGTAAGCTTCCTTTTTGTGTTTAAGCTCACCGAAGATTTCTGTATTAAGCCAAGCTGGTCACCTGCCATATGTGCTATTCTTTCTTCTCATCAGGATGGTTTGTTCCTGCACCCTCAATAAGGCTTCTTTAAAATACAGCCAGCTCTCCTGGACTCCTTTCCCCCTCATATTAGCCTCCCAGGTGATCCTGCTCATCAGTTCCCCGAGGGAGTCAAAGTCTGCTTTTCTGAAGTCCAGCTCCCTCTAATTCTTGCCCTCATGAGTGTTTTTATTCTCTTGGCACTGTCATCTTTGGATCCTAAAAACTCCCATTCAACTCTATCTTTGCAAAGTAGCCAAATAAGATAGATAAAGATCGTGTCCAGACCTGAGATTGTGAACTTTGGAAGAAAACAATCCTGTCTTCTCCCCAGGAATATGGAGATAGATGCCCATCTGGAGTCATTTGCAGTAGTTTAGTTGATTTTAGTTGAGCTATACTGATTGACACGAGCTGAGCATCTGGCCCATGGTGGTCTTCTATCAGCCAAGCTGCTTCCCATCTAGTCAATATTCCATTAGTCAAAATCTCCCTCCTCCTAATGATCAAAGATCTGGCCTTCTTACAAAAACAGTCTTATTTGTGAAAACATTTCTGGATCTGGTTATACCACCTACTGTAGATGTCTAGAGTGCCGCACCATCCCCAAATCACCTGACTGCCTTTATTGTCCTTAGCTCCTATTCATACTGTCTCTTGCCCTGTCAGCCAAAATATTTCTATCATATCTTTCATTTCATTTCATTTTCATCCCTTGGCAACACTGCCCTCTCCTCCTCCTCGCTGCTTACTTTAACTTCTTCGTAGACTCAGGGCTGCTGTTTTAAATTCATAGCTATGTTCATGGTTACAGCCGTGATATGTCGGGATCAGTTATTCTAATAATGACACTGAAGTTATTCTGCAAGGATTAGCAGAATTAGCTCTTCCTTACTGTTCTCTTGATGTATGTTCTCTTGATTTGTATACAGCACTGTTTTCTGTCTCATTCTCCTCTGGATAGCTGTGATCAGCTCTTCTTTGCTTCTGGCTAGCTGTCCTTTTGCTTGTTACTTTCTGTGTATGAGGGTGGGGGAAAAAAAAGCTCTTTATTGTGTTCTCCCCAAACCCTTTGGGTAAATTACATAACAATCTCCTTCCTGATGTAAAGTGAACTGCAATCTCTACAGGATAAGTAAGTGCCAGAAGAAAGGAGATTCTGCCAGTGGCAGGCTCCCCTGTGTTGTGAACCCATTAGGTCAGGGGTCGCTACAAAGTTCATGGGCTATGTAGGGCCCTAACGTGGCCCATCTCACTGGGGTAGGAATTTTCCTGCTGAGAGGACACTCCTCCTAAGTCAGGTGAAGTGATAGCAATAGCAGCAGGATGCAGAAGATGTGTTAAAAATTGCAACGGTCAAAACCAGTCCCACGGCACATGCCTGTGAAAAGGGAGTGTGGATCTCCTGAGATACTGTGGCTGTAGAGACTGGAAACAAACAAAACACACACATCCAGGTCTGCATGCATGTGGGAATTAATCTTGGCTGTACTGTGCTGCACAGCTGGAGTGGTTGGGCCGCATGCATTGCCTTGGTATCTAAGAGCTGCTCTTTATAGACAATGCATGCCAGCAGATTCCTGCTCGATGACCTGGTGTGTTTGAAGCAACCAGGGATCTTGTTAAAAACCGTTAAAAGAGCAATACAGTGTGTTAGTCATACTCCTGATCAATAGATGACTGACACATCAGTACCTTGGTGAGTTGTTTGCTGAATGACTGGTGAGTTGAGCCAGGTTAAATTTTTAATTTTTTAGGATAGATTTGGGACTGTTCAGAAGTAGCTTACAATGTGCATGCTTAATTAGGGTCTAATTGCTATCAATGTAACTGATTAATGGGGAGAAAGTCAGTTTTATTTTAAAGCAATGGCAAGGCAGGGGACTGGAAGTCACGTTACTTGGTTCTATGCCTAACTCTGCCACTGACTGCTCCTGTGACCTTGGACAAGTCACTTTCTTTTCACGTCAGTGTACCTATCTTTAAAATGGGGCTAAGCATCCGTATCTGCCTCACTCATACCATATGAGTGGTATCTTACTAAGCAAGTTGCTCCCCAGAAATAATATAAGCGACAGTGTCAAGCTAAATGTAATATACTGTGTGAACATCCCTACACATGTTTTTAATAATCTACTGTGGTATTAGTACTTGAATTACTCTCCACTATTTATGCTGCCTTTACTTTCTGCATTTCTCTCTTGTTGCAGAATGAACATATCCTAGTCAGTTTCATTTGTTGTTGTTTCTAGTCAGTTTCTTTACACTTTCCCATTCTCAAGCTATAGCACCAAGCCCCAGTATTTTGGTTAGTCGGTGGCGGGGAATATTTATTTGTTTTTATAAAATTGATGTAATGTTTTTTAAATCAGGAAAATATTTCTGTTCATCTTAGAGTGTGTTCGAAACAACTCTTTTTGCACAAGCAACATTTGGTGCTTTGGATTTCCTCTTTGTGAAGCGATTCCTGTAGGACAAGGGAAGTGGAAAGGTTAAAATGTTCACCTATAGACTTGCTCCAGCCCCCGTGGCGGGGGCGAAGGGGAGGAGGCTTATTGGGTATGTCTGCGCCGGAATCTGAAGGCGTGATTACAGCGCATGCGGGCACACCTGAGCTAGCTTTGATTTAGCTCCCTAAAACCGGCAGCCTAGCGTGGGCGGTGGCACATGATAGTTGCCCGAGTACAATCCCACCACCCGTGCAGCTGTTACTGAATCAAGGCGAGCTTGTGCACGCCGACATCTGATGCGCTCTTTGCAGTGCAGACATACTCATTGTGTCCTCTCTTCCCTCTTGCCCTCTCTGCCGTGCCAAGCACCAGCACCCCTTGCATCAATCTGACATGAAGAATTACACAAATTGCATTTTGGATGACTTAATCATTTCGGGCCTGCTTCTGCCACTCTGACCCCTATGAGTGGTATCTTACGAAGCAAGTTGCCCCCCAGAAATAAATAGGACGACTTGCAAAGCAAGGTGCTACTCAGTTAATCAGTGTGAGTAAGGGCTGACAGAATGCTGTCGGCATGTATGTTAGGATTCCTAATGGAACAGGCTAGCTCTGTTAAATCCGGCCTTGTAACGCTGGAATTGACCTTCACGTCCCTGTGAGGACTTCAGTCCTAATTTGAGGCAATGTTGTTCTGCAGCACTAACAAAAGCTAATCTTCAGCGGTTAGCCTGCTGAGGCCTCTGCTCTGCTAGACTTAGTTGGCTCTCGTTGTAGCTGTTCAGATAGATGTTTGTTTAATTGTCTGAGATTGGGTCCTTGTCACCAGAGGCGAAAGTAAGCTGGTCCGGTTGGGTATGGCGGCCCGGCCTGGACCGGCTTCCTGGCTGAAGGGAAAAAAATAGTTCTGGGAATATTCAGGTGCAAAGTGAATTTTAATTCAGACACCTTGCGATGTGAACAGAACTCAGGAGTTTCAATACGCTGCTCCCTGTTCTAACCGTAGAACGGACTATTCCAGCCCTGTGGCGGGATGTGAAAGCTGATTTGCTGTAGCTGCAGTATCCGACTTCATTAACAGGCAGTGATCAGCAGTTTAGATGGGAGCTATCCAAAGAAGCTTCATGTATCTATTTATATTTCTTTTCAGGGATAAGCAAAGGCTGTTATTTTTTTGAGGACATCACTGAAGGATCCGGTGTGGAGTTTCAAATATAGTGTAATACATGCAAAAGTGGCTGAGTCAAAAGGCTTTGTTGGTGCCTTGGGACTGGTTCATGGGTAGGTTACACAATGTTTATCATCCTTCACTTTACCAGGAAGGATCATTGAAATGCCTTTTTGCTTGAGTTGAATGAGCTCTCAATAAGTCTATTTCGCCATGTGTATGTGGACACAGAGAGGGACCCTTTTCCACCACTCGTTCAAGAAGTGCCCAGTGCAGAGAGAGTCTCATTCTACAAACTCAAAAATAAGAAGGTAGAGGGTTCTTCTAGTGTCTTCTTATCAATCAAGGTAAATATTTTCCAAATAAAACAGTTCCTGGCTAGCAAATCCAAGGGCTTTTCTGTCTTAACCTCTGATACAGAGGCAGAAAGATCAATAGGGGTGGGGACAGAGTTCCCTTATTCTCCAACTTAGCTTTATGGCCAGAGATAACGTCATTTCTGTTCTTTCTCCAGACAGCTCTTTTGCACTACCTCACTTGCAGTCATCTGAATCCCAGCTCTAGAAGTTGTGAGAAAAGAGAGGGCAAAAGATAGCCAAGAAATGATTAGGTTCTGAGACATCCATTGCCAGATATCAGCTAGCCGTCTGATGTGGCAGTGTGTGGTGTGTGTGGGGGGGAAATCAAATATTCATTTGTGCTGCATGTATACTGTGATAGCATGTCAAGAGGCAGATTGTTCATTGTCCCCCCCATGCAGCTGCGGTGGGACCTTAACTTGGATATTGTGTTTTGTTTTCACCACCCTGATATTGCTTGAAAGATCAAGTTGGAAGGAGCCGTCCACAAGGGCTGGGAAGCTGGATCTGCAAGGATTGATTCAAACAACTCAGTATGTCTAGCTTAGTATAATGTGCGTAAAGGAGGGGCTGAAAAAAAGGTCAACAAGTGCCTGAAGGGTGTGAACACGGGACAGAGGAAAGCCCAGATCCTCAAAGGTATTTAGGCTCCTAACAACAATCGAGATCAATGGGAGTCAGTTTATGTCTACACTGGAGAGTTCACAACAGCACAGTTGTACCAACGCAGCTGTGCCGCTGTAAGATGTCTTGTGTAGCTGCTCTATGATGATGGGAGAGAGCTCTCCCATCAACGTAATTAAACTGCCCCCAACGAGTGGCTGGGAGAAGCTCTGTGCACACTGCCGCTTATGCTGGTGTACCTTACGTTGCTCAGGGGTGTGTTTTTTCACACCCCTGAGTGACTACGTTTTGCTGACATAAGTAGACATGGCCTTAGACACTTAAATGTCTTTGTGGATCTGGCGGAAGTGTTTAGCGTGATGCAGCAGGATAGAATGCTGTCGCTAAGGGGCCCGTGGACCTTTGGGTGGCGAGAGAGGGAACTGAGAGCTGTGGAGAAAAGACGTGCTGTCACGGGGATTTGTAGAGAAGTGGTGGAAGACCTGCCATTTGAGACATTTAAAACTAATGGACAAAAATACAAAAGACAAAACTGTTGGAAACAGCTTTGCACCAGCCGGGGAATAGACTGGATCACCTGACAGATTCCTTCCATTTTAGGCTGCTCGGGCTCTGCGGATGCTCAGGGTATGTCTACACTGCACAGCAAGGGTACGTCTACACTGCAAAAAACCCCTCCCTCAGCAGTGAGTCTCGGAGCCCGGTCCGCTTGCAGAGCTCCTGCTACAGTGCTAAAAATAGCAGTGTAGATGTTCCCACTTGAGCTGGAGCTCGGGCTCTGGAACCTGATCAGGGTGGGGGTGGGTCTCAGAGCACGAGATCCAGCCTGAGTGTGAACGTCTGCGCTGCTATTTTTAGCGCCACAACAGGAGCCCGAGTCTCTAGACCTGGGCTCTGGGGCGACCCACCATGGGCTTTTTTTTTCTCTCAGTATAGACGTGCCCTGAGCCCTGGCTCTGAGCAGCTTTGAGCCCAAGACCCCCTTTCGCCTACGCACACATCAGTCTGACTCAGGCCTGGTTCCTAGGACTCGGCTAGGCATGTGGATCAGAGCCCAACGCCTGCTGTGACTCGGGTCCAAGTCCTGTCATTTTGCAGCGTGGATGCTGCTCAAACGGCAGACCCGAGTGAGAAGGTCCCAGTGTGGTTGTTAGCATGACTCTGAGTCCTGGGTCCAGCAATTGTAAGCCTCGGTTTACAGCGCGGTGTGGATGCTGAAGCATGGGCTGGCAACACTGAGCCCGCAAGCCTGGGTCCCAGAGAGCTGCGTTTACAATGCAGTGTAGACATACTCTTACTCCTCTGGCTCAAGTAACTTTTTTTTAATTCCAAGGGGGTCCATTGGGGTATGCGATGAGTTTGCAGGTGGGTGGGGGTTTCTGCCTGGTTCCGGTTCATCATCATTCCTTTTCCGTCAGGGAAATGGTAGAAAAGGGGGCAGGGTTTACACCCTTCGAGTACTGAGAAAGCTCTGACACTGCTAACCTTGGCGGCGAGGCCCCGATATGTTATCTTCGTCTGGAAAGCAGAGACCGAAGAAGTGGCTCAGAGTTGACTTTTCAGTTGTTTCCTACCCCTGTGCCAACCAGGGATCGTTCTTGTCTTGCACGTCGTCATTTATACTCGAAACCTTGCCCTACACTTGGGTGGGGCACATTGTTCCCATTAAAAAGAGCTGTCACTACCTCAGCGCACACTTCTTTCCTCCACTTCCCGTGCTAAGGGGGTGACTTCGAACCATCCTTATTCACGGTGGTATCACACTAACGCTTGGAGATCTCAGTCGGGGCTGGGTACAGTGCAGAACCAAAGAAGGAGACAGACAGGGCCCCAGAGAGTTAATAGATAAGAGAGACCAGGGTGGGCAGGGGAACAGAGAGGTGAGATGGCTTGCCCAGCGTCACCTAGCAGGTCAGTGTCAGAGCCTGGACTAGAACCTGGTCTCCTGAACGCCATGCTCACGCTTCATCCACTAGACAACCTGGCCTTCTCCAGCTCCTTCTCTCTCTGATGAGAACGGAGGATTGCAAAGCAGTTGTTACGTGCTGCAGGTTGTGAAAGACACCACTGTGCCATTCCATCCTGACGCCTTCCTCGGTTAATCTCTCTCTCTCCGCCTCTCGAGGGACTGGTAATAAGGGCTGTCCGCCGCCCATCAGTGATGTCCCAGTCTCCTTGGCAAGTGTAATGCCAGGGAGCATAGCCAATCAGTAGCCACCAGTGCTAAGTTAGGGCACTGACTTAGCAGAGCTTCTGGGCCTTATAGCAGGCATGGACACATTGATGTTTGTTTGTTTGCTTTTTACTGGGAAGAGCAGTTCTAGTGAACACTATACACCAATACCTGAGTGGACACATCTCCAGTATTCCAGGAGCTGGCTTGTAGCCAGTCATTTAGAGGATGCTGACAGCTCCATTGCTGCTGATGAGTAATGAAGCCCTCAGTTTTTCCCTGTAAATGTGTCTGGAGGATTTGTAGCAAAATTTAAAAAGCTGCCATTGGCCCTTTTGAGGTGGTTGATGCCAAAATTATAACAATAAAAGGATCTTTATTTAAAACAAATCCATGTGAGTAATCACACAAAGATTTGGCTGGGCCAGCCTCAGTTCAGTGCCTGGGAATGGGTATTTTGGCTTTGGGATGGGCGTCTGCTTATTAGCTGTTTTAGAAGCAGAATTTGACGTGGGGAACGAAGCTGTCATAGGGCTGAATTTCTCTATTTCTGCCATAACACAAGGCAGGCAGTAGCATTTCACGGATTAATCGCTGCAGCTAGACCATTGGCAAGAGGAGCCTGGGTAAGAATTACATTACAACCAATTAATGGAAACTTTAGGATGGAAAACAATGGTCTTGTGGTTAAGGCACTGAACAGAGATTTGGGCTCAGTTCCTGGCTCTGCCAGACTCCCTGTGTGGCCATGGGCAAGTCACTCAATCTCTGTGCCGTGGTTCTTCCCTATTTATAACACAGGGATAATGGCAATCATGGGTATTGTGAGAATAAGTCCATAAGTAAATGGGAAGTGCTTTGAAACTCCTAGTGATGGGGAGCCACAGAAGTGCTTACCTAGAGAGAGGGGCGAATACTACAGATCTTCATTTCAAGGACGCTAAAGAGTACATGGTTGTTCGTTGCTGGTAGTGTGATGGGGTCAGTGGCATGATGTGCATTAATTGTTATATATTGATGACCTTGTTTTCAGTTCACGGTTCGCATGGTTAATAGGGACATCAGCCTTAGCACTGTAAGGGGAGGAGTGGGTTAATAAGCTAGCTTTTCTCCTCTGGAGCCCAAGGGTCAGAGATCAGAGGTCACTCACAGTCAAACAAGAGTGTCTTGGTATTGCCTTAATCCCTAGCCGACATTTGCGTGGATAATTAAAAACCTGTCACACAATTCATTGCTATTGGCAGTGTCTTCTCAGGGCTGTGGGCCTGATCCAAAGCCCACTGATGGCAATGGAAGGAGGAATGTTACAGGTCCAGATTGGTGACTGGAAGAAAGAGAGAGGGTATTGTTAACATGAAAGCCCCTTTCTGCAAAACCTTGCCGTGTGTCACTTAGTCATTTGGGTAGCAGGGCAATACGCTATGTATTCCTGGTTTGTTTACAGGGAGATTTGAAATTGGAAAGGAACAGAGGATGGAGTGTTGTATTTGGATGAGTGTGCCTTTTCGTGAATGTTTGGACGTCAGCAGATTATATATTATTGCAGCTGGTCCAGGAAAAACTGTGAAATGGCCTGAAATAAAATAATGTTCTTACCTTACTGCTTGTAACAATGGAGCCTATTTAAACCCTTTGTGAGGGATGAGATCTGCTAAATAAATATCAGAGCCAAGAAAATAATTTACGAATAATAATTGATTCACGGAACTTTTCCTCTCTTTCTTCTGCTTGTGGGCTGCCCATCAGTGCATCCCAATTCCCTCTAACTTATTCCACTCCAGTAGCTTCACTGCAATGTGTTTGTTGTGATTGTTCCTGAGTCACTTGGGCAGTTTTGAAAAGTCCTACCTTTTAGAGCTTGTTTTCTGGGAGTTCTAGCACGCAGGGTTTTGAAATCTGCTTTCTTCCAACCTTTGCGGCAGTAAAACACAGTCGCTCAGATGTAGGCATAAAGTGAATGTGAAAGTCGTGTGGAAGCTCATTCATTTACACACGTGACTGGAAATGTTTAGTCTGTAATTCACCCCAGTTCCAACATATGCAGATACATGGCAATGCTAGAGATGCAAAGAAAGATTGCCTGGCAGATCTAAGGTAAAATGTTCAAAAGCGACTATATGCCATAAGGACCAGATCTTCAAATCTAGTCAGGGGCCTAACTTCCCATGGGGGTTAAGCCTTTAACACCTTTGTGGAGCTGGGCCCACTTTTGAAAATGGCACTTAGACTCCCAAGTAATTTAGGTGCTTTCTACCTCTAATCTGTCTCTAATCCAGTGTAGAATAGTTCTGTACAGCAGTGGTTCTCAAAGCCGGTCCGCTGCTGGTTCAGGGAAAGCCCCTGGCAGGCCAGAACGGTTTGTTTACCTGCCGTGTCCACAGGTTCGGTCAATTGCAACTCCCACTGGCCTTGGTTCGCCGCTCCAGGCCAATGGGGGCTGCGGGAAGGGCGGCCAGCACGTCCCTTGGCCCGCGCCGCTTCCTGCAGCCCCCTTTGGCCTGGAGCGGCGAACCAAGGCCAGTGGGAGCCGCAATTGGCCGAACCTGCGGACACGGCAGGTAAACAAACTGGCTTGACCTGCCAGGGGCTTTCCCTGAACAAGCAGCGGACTGGCTTTGAGAACCACTGATCGACCGTTTATTCTCCAGGGATTCTTTTTATTCCAATTTTTAAGCGCCTACTAAAGTGTTAGGTTCCAGTGATGTCTTTTTAGCTGACAAATGAACTTCAGTGCAATGCTAACCCTGGTGGAAATCATCATAATCACGTGGGCACTGGCATTAATGTACTGAATTACCCTGATAGCTGCACAATTTAACAGGCAGCTGCACAACAGAAGTAACGGGGGTGGGGTTAGGCGAAGGCTTCCCAGAACCCGGGTTGATTTTCAAATTGCGGTGGGGAAAGCGTGCGGTTCGGTGGTGACGATGGTGCGACAAACTCTTAACTCGATAACGCGCCCCCCTCCTCCCCCCCCAGTGTCTCTTCGTGTTCTCAGCACAGAGCCTTGTGAAGCACTGAATGTTTATGGACAGCTGATATGCAGCTCCTTTTCCCCCCCGGGAGGCGATGAGAGGGAGCAGCTTATTGTCTCTCTAGCGATATGAACTTCACAGCACAAAGTCTCATGTTAAGAACTGGAGTGATGGTGGTCTCATTTCACTCAGCACAGAATGTTCTGTGTACAAAGGATTCAGGGGCCTGATTGACTCACCCCATTAAGCCTTTCTCCATCTGTTTTTCTAACCTCGAAGACTCGAGGAAGGACATTGCTGTGGCCAAATATTGCACAGATGTGGGCCAGTTGTACACATTCCTGCTCTGCTAACTCCTCTGCCAGTCAAAAGCAGGAGGGGGAAAAAAGACCCCCAGAAAATAGCTTATTTTATTCTGTAGCACAATGACAGATTCTCAGAAATCACAGCTTTTAAACACATGTGGATTAGCTGATTGTTTCCATATGTCCTTTATGCATGGAGGACATGATGTAGTCATGGCTCAGAACTGAGAGTCTGTCCTGGCTTTCGTTTCCAGCTCTGTCCCTGACTTTCTGTGTGACTTTGGGCAGGTCGCTTATGTATCTCAGAGAGCTGTTGTGAGCCTGAAGTAATTACGCTTGCTGATCCTTAGATGGAAGGTGGAACTCATAGACTATCAGGGTTGGAAGGGACCTCAGGAGGTCATCTAGTCCAACCCCCTGCTCAAAGCAGGACCAATCCCCAATTTTTGCCCTAGACCCCTAAATGGCCCCCTCAAGGATTGAACTCACAACCCTGGGTTTAGCAGGCCAATGCTCACACCACTGAGCTATCGCTGTGGAAGGACATGAATGTATGTGTATCTGTATCTAGAAATGCCCATGTACAACGCCCTCCTCCTGCCACTGATGCAAACGATCACCATTCAGCAAGGTCTTAAAGCATGCGAGTGCTACTGATTTCATGGGACCATGCCAAAAGTTTCTCACGTGTGTCAGTACTTTGCTAAATAGGGACCCATGTGTGCAAAATTTCATTGCTGCAGGAAAAAAATTAAACGGTAGTAAGGAGACAAACTTCCACCCTCCACCCACCCCGTTTTGGGTAAGATTTTGAGGAGTGCTGATGGGATGAGGTCATGGAGAGTGGCCATTGCCCTGATGACCTGAAAAAGCTCCTTCCCCTCACTCGTCTGTAGGTACTGCTCACTTTTGTGTGGTGCATCCATTATGTCTGTCCTCCTCATTTGATTTGGTGCCGAGCGTTTTGAATACCAATTGGAATGCATGTGATATGCCTTGTGGTCCTGGGGGTTACTCTCCAAAGCATAGACGGAGCGGTTATCAAAGCCGGAAAGCAATAGTGGTGGTCCAGGCAGTGTGAGCTAGCTATTTAGAACAGGGGACTGAGAGTCAGGACTCCTGGGTTCTCTTTCTGACTGTAAGTCGCTGTCATATCACCTGGTTTTCATTCTGGAAGCTGAAAAATGCCTAGTAACTTACATGGTGGGTTTCTGCTGTTCAAAAGGGATTGGAAAAATGGAAAAGGCTTTGCTGAGATTGAATAATATAGGTTTGTATACATGTGTAACTCCTGATATCATTTGCATGTACCTCCCGAGAGAAGAATACAGCCCAAAGCCTGGAAGGCACAGAAATGAGGGCCAAGGTTTTTCAAAAGTGACTAGCCATTCTGAAAGTGTTTTTTGTGTGTGCACAACTTGGGATCCCTTTAATGGGGCCTGTATTTCACAAAATCAACCCCCCTTTAAGGCTTCTCACTTGGGCACCCAAAAATGGAGGCACCCCAAATGACTAGTCACTGTTGAAAATCTTGGCTGATAAGTCAGTTTGCAGAGCTTAATAAAGAGGGGTGTTAAAGCCTCCCAATGTAGGTTTTACTTTGTTTCTAAAAAATTCACTTTACATATCAAATGTTCCCTGGAATGTTTCCTGAAATGTTTTAAAAGCAATTGCATTTATAACCTATTGTCCTGGGGGAACACTGAAATCCTGTAGTGTTTTAAACCCAAATACAAGCGGTCCCTGAGAACCAGAAAATCAAACCAACCAGAAAACAGTCAAGTCTAGTTTCAGGGTCACAAAACCAAAGTGAAATAAATGGTGAAAAGCAAATCAGATGCATCTCGTTCGGTATGGTGCTCTGTCGCCCTCTAGTGGTGGCAGGGCCACAGATAGTTTATTGAGCTTGCTATATTCTTGGCTGACAAGATGGGTGAGGTAATATCTGTTATTGGACCAGCTTCTGTTGGTGTGAGAGACAAGCTTTTGAGCTACGCAGTGTAGCTTGAAATCTTGATTCTTTCACCAACAGAAGTTGGTCCAACACCTATGGTTGAGGATGACCTACCTAGGGGTATGGTGTTAAACAAATTTTAACATCCTTTCAGTTTTAATAATCTCAGGTTCTATGAGTAACAGTTAAGGAAAAACAACCATATTTAAAATACTTGAATTTTATCCTCACCGTCTCCCTTTAAGGCAAGGAGGTGACTGTCATTTTAAATATCCCTTTGTATCTACAAATCCACAAATCACACCCAAATCTACCTCCAAACACCGGTACTCCCACAAAATTTTTTTGAAATCCTAAATGGGCTCAGGAGCCATCTGAGATGAGATCCCCAGCTCCATCTAAACTGGGCCTTTAACCAAGTGAACTGAACCGTTTTAAAAGTTGGTTTAAACATGTTTCTCCCCCTCCCCCCCCAATTCATTTTAAACACCATTCAGCCAGCTTGAATGGTGTTTAAAAAGAGTTCAGAAACTGAATGCCAGAATCTCAGCTGGTTGAAATCCCCCTAAGTCCTTTGAAGTCAAAGGAGAGATGCTAATTTACACCAGTCGAGAATCTTGGCCTACAGCATACCATAGCATGGCTGGTTACATACTGCTTGGTCAAATTGTATTTAAGCTAAGTTTTAGAGGTCCATTGTAGAGTAAGCCGGAGAGAGATCCACTCCATCTAAATACCTGAGCTAGCTGTGTGGGGAAGCAGCATTGTCCCAGCAACTCTAAACTGCATTGGGACGTGCCAGTGTTGGAAGCCAGCTAGAGCCATAAATGTCATGCTGATCCAGGCGTGCATGATCCAAATGGCTGGGAAATAAAAAAAGACACCAATGGGGAAAGAAAAACAAATTGGTCCCCCAGTCTTGGCTTGTTGAATAGTACACCAGGCAGTAATTTTAGACAGGTTGGCTTTCCATTCAAAGCGGAGCTAGGCCAGGCCGTGGGCAGAATGGTATGCGAAGCGTCTCCTCCGGTGCTGTGGAGACGATCAGCAGAGGCAAAGACGGGGATTGCAAAGCGGTTGATTCATCTTGTTCTTTTGACCTTGCTGACAGAACATGGCCCCAGATGGAATCCCTTACCACTGACCAGTGTCCCTAGGGAACGTTCTGGGAGACACTCAGCCTGAGGCAGGGCGGGGGTATGTACAGCTGGGAAAGCTTGCTACAGTCCTGCCTTAAAAGGGCTTGTGTTTCCCTGTGCCTTCGCCAAACGGATGTGGTTTTGTCAGGAGCCTGGCTGAAAGCAAAAAGCCATGTTAGGGCCCCATCCTCTGAGCACCCAGGGAAGTCAGTGGCAAAAGTCTAGTTGATTGCTGTGGGAGCAGGATCGGGTAGGTAATGAGCAATAGGGGAAGGATGCTGGTTGTGTGATTATTGTGACCTCGTATCTTCGATGATGCTCACTTGTGTGATTCTCTGTCTCTGAAATGTTCCTGGGAAGGGCTGTGCATGGCCCCTGAGGGAGGTGCCTCAATGTGGAAAGTGCTCCAGCCCTTACTCAGGGCTCAGACGCTCTGCTTGCGTGTCATTTGCGTGTCCCTCGTCCCATGGGATTGGGCCTGTGAGAGCAGGGACAGGAAGCACCTTTAGGATGATGCAGGCGATCCTTCAAGCTTGACTTGTCGTATAATGAATTGCTTTGTTCACAGGGGGAATATTTGGGATTTTTAAAAATCCCACAAGGGATGATATGACTCAGTGGAGAAACATTCGGTCCAGCTGACATAAATCAGCATAGCACTGTTGAAGCCAATGGAGCTGAGCTGATTTGCACCAGCTGAGGAGCTGGCCCTTCAGAGCTTGGGGTTGTTATATGGCTTCCCAGGACGGGAGAGTATTTAAGTGTCTTGATAACAGGGTGCAAAACTCCCCAGCTTTACTGAGTCCCCTTTTTCGTTGGCTAAATGGATCACTGAGTTCATCCAGCTGGTGGAATTCTGAGTAATTCCAAATGGCCCCTGCAATAACTCATAACATGGTCCACCCGAGGGCAGTCTTACTGTCTTACAAAGATAAGGGAACAGTTGCAGTCTGTTGAGGAGCTTATTTATTTATTTTCTCTATTGTGATTTAGCAGCTTCTGTCACCTCATTTGGTTGACCTTGAAACTGGAATTATTGAAGAAAAGTGGTTCAGAAACGGGCTGGGGTGCTGGGTTGTTTAACTAGTTGCTTGAGAGCGAGTGAATATAGCAATCCCATGGGTATGAGTGAGTCTACAGGCTCCAGATAAGTCCTTAACTAGAGAGCCAAATTCAACCGTGATGCAAGGAGAAGCATTTACATTCAATAGGAGTTGTATCCAAAAACACCAGGGTTGCATTTGTCCTCTCTGTCTGCTTAGGTACTTACGTGGATCTCAGAACTGTGATATCTGGCTAATGATCATGGGATTTAAGTCATTTCCCCTCCAATCTAAGGCATCTGTTTAAACACATAAGCATTTAGCTAGAGAGTGCCAAATCCAAGCCTGGTGTAGAAGAGTATTGAATTCAAACGCTCCTGCTTACTCCACGTCTGGATTTGGTCCTGTCCCTTTGAATCATGGTAATAATGGAGGCAGTGAACTACATCTGCGAATGTGAGGAAAGAATTTGGTGTTTATTAACTCAGTGCTAAACAGACAAGCTTTTAAAAGTAATCCCCCCTTAAAAAAAAAAGGGAAAAAGAAAGAAAGGGAGAGGGGCAAGGGAGTCCATTCCTTTGACGTTGCTCTGGCTGTTTGATTTCTTTAGCCAGTTTCCGCGCAGAGCTGTAAGGTATTCAGCATGTTGCCCTGACAGTAGCTTTGTCAGTGAACAGGAATTTTAGCTTGAATCTTCCCCTGCAGGGGAACAGGCATGCAGATCTCTCCCTTTCTTAAAAAAAACAACCACCTGGTGGATTGACCTCATCTGATCAGGCCAGTACTTCAAAGAGAGTTCCATTATGGGGGAGATTCCAACTCTTTCCCCCTCCCTTGTGACTGACAGCCCATTGGGCTGTAGGTGTGGGAGATTCCCACTCTGGAGTCCCTTTCTGAGGGCACATGCCCCTGCTGATGTGTACCAGATTTGGAGGAGAATGCTGAGTGCCAGCTGGCTGGTCCTGTATCTTGACCCGCTGTGATGTCGCACTACAAGCAGTCTTGTCTGGACAATTTTTAAGCACTTTTTCCTTTTAAAATAAATAAAAACACCTCTTTCATCTGTCCACGTGAAGAAATTCTCTCTCTGTGTTCAGACTGAACTATGGCCCCCTTCCCGTCTCCTTGAAGAGACACGAAAGCAAAACTGAACTGTACAGTGCATAATGTCTTTCATGCAGAATAAAAACTTTGAGGAATAAAAGTGAATAATAATACTTTGCACCTGTCATCGGAGGACCTCAAAGGGCCTCACAAATACTAATAAAGTAGCCGTCACAACACTCCTGGGGGGAGGGGGCGGTATCCTTTATTTTTAAAGATGAATGAACTGAGAAACAGACACGTTATAGCTGCTGAGGATGTGGCTCTTAAACAGGTACAGCTCCACTGAAGTAAGAGGAGCTGCATGCATGTATATTAGCTGAATACCTGGCTCTAAGTGACTTGTGTAAAGTCACGTAGTGAATCAGTAGCAAAGCCGTGTCTCGGAGCCATATCTCTTATGGCTGAATTCTGAACTCAGTTCTGATGAAAATCTGGAGCAACATCATTGAAATCAAAGGACTTTGAATTTATACTGGTGTAACTGGAATCATAATCTGGCCCTTCGTTTCCTGTTTCCCCCCAAGTCCCTGTTTTAAATGACACATGCAAAACGTTAATTTCTCTGTCCCACAGCTATTTGTTATGATTTAGGAGGCATCTGCAAAGGAGAAAAGATGTGTCTCCAAATAAGATCTGAAATGAGATGGAGAGCTGCTGAGGCAGAGAGACAGAGGAAAGCTGTTCCAGATGATACAAATATGAGTATATGCTTCCAAGCATAGCAACATCACACCTAGCAAACTGTTGGAACAGTGGGCTGGGAGACCTAGATTATTTTCCTTACTTTGCCACTGACTCACTAAGTAACCTTGGGCAAGTCACCTAACCTCTCTGTACTTGTTCTCCCTATCTGTAAAATGGGAGTAATAATGCGTAGCCACCTTTCTAAAGCTTGAGACACTTGGATGGAAGGAGCTATATAAATTCAAAGTAATTCTTCTTTCTTCTTCTTTACTATCATTTATTATTATTATTATTTTATTATTTACGATGATAAAGTCAGTCCCAGAGACATTTTTTTGGATATCCTGCAGCTGTTGGAAAGTAAAGGACGCCTTGGTCTAGGCTGAGCATTGTTTCTCAATCTCTACAGTTTGGTGACCCGTTATTTGAAAACAATATTTTTCACGACCCCTTGATATTTACTGTAAAAAGTAAGAGTGAAAAATGTCTCAACGCTAAGCCTATATAATTGATTTGGGTGTGTTTTTTGAGGGGCTGACAGCATACTTGACCTTGCAAGGTAAAGATGTACGGGGAGTGATGGGGGGGGGTGATATGATCTTCTTTAGATTGTAATAAAATTTTCAATGCCCCATGACTCCGGCATCTCTCCGATTGCCTTTAATGACACCTCCCCCCCCCGCCCCCGGGATCATAACCCACTGGCTGAGAAACACTTGTCTGGAACTTTCAGGCAAGGATTCAGGTTGGAACAGACCAGAACTCCACCCTCTCATGCCTCTGTGGGTTTCTTTTTAACTGTTTGGAAAAACAAAGCTCTGTTTCATTCTTTGGTTGGCATGTGTTTAAAATGCACAGGTTAGTCCTGGAAATAACCCACACTAGATGCCATCAAACAGTGCAGAACGAACGATCTGCATACATTAGAATCAGAATGGTATTAAACGAGAGATGAGAATTTTAGGAAGGCCAAGATTTCATGGGTGTTCCCAATGGACTCCCCCTCTCTTCCAAAAAAAAAACCCAACCAAAACCCAACAACAAAGTATAGTTGGCATTAATTGGCAACGTGGCTGGCAAACTCAGCTGAAAGACTGGGACAGGAAGACTGAACTGTCCCATGAACCAGACAGATAGTCCTTCCAGGCCAGCCCTGAAGGTAGGCAGCAGGGCACTGCAAGCTTGTCCTGTTGCTTTCATTACTGCAAATGTTTTTAAACAGATGGCTTTGATCTCCCAGAATGTCAAGCCAGCACCTTTCACAATCAATGAAATGAACTCGACAGTTTATAAGTGCACACTGGGATAGGTTTTCCAGATGTGTCACTTTTTTTTAAGCAGAAATATAGTTTGTCTTTTACTAAACACTCCCTGTGTGCCCTGTTTGTAAGCAGCTAGCGTCTTAGCGTGGGTAAACTGCTAGTAGCTGTGAGTACTCAGGGAATCCCAGTGAGAGTCTCAGCTCTTCTCTGTTGCTAAATGGGCACTGTTTTATTTCAGAAATTAAACTAGCCTGAAATTATTTTAAGAGTTCCTTATAGAACTGAGACTGTTTAGATGCAGGTCATGATTGTGGTATTGCCAGCTCTTGTGATTATATCCCGAGTCTCATGACATTTGGTGTTTTTTCTTAAAGCCCCTGCTCCTGGAGTCATGTGCTCATCTCAGCTTTCATTAAAAAAGAAAAAGTAACTTTCTAGCCCTCATGGATGGAGAAAAGTTTGAAAATGTGACCCCTAAAAGTTCAAGAAGGCAAATAAACTGCCCAGAATGCATTACTATGGGCTTAAAAATCCTGGGATTTAAAAATAATTCATGATTTTTGAGCACCTGGGGTTGGCCTTACTGGTATTGTATGCTGCTGCAGTGCAGTTTATACAGGAAAACTGATTCATAGGGGTGACTACAGGTAGGGTTTGAGTGGAAAACGAGGAAAAGGAAAAAGCCAGTGCCAGTAAATGGCACCATGTAAAGCAACGAAAAAGCAACTGGAAATTACGTCAATCAGTAGCATCTCCGAGCGACAATAATTTAAGTGTTAAATTCAGTCATGAGTCTCAGATATAACTGCTTTCCTTGGGGGATAGGCATCTGGGGGCATTATGTATCTGAATTCAATGCCTAGAAAAATAAAGGGAGAGAGAATTGTATACTGGTTTGTTACTGGTAGATTTGTCATTTTTCAGACAGTGGACTCAGCTCCCTATAAGTAGTTTATAAGTGATTTATGTGTTCTAGCACTTGGTAAAAAGGCCCGTCAAAGTTCATAGCTTTAAGTAATAACAAATATTACAGGTAAAAATATTGTTTGCTGGGAGTTTCAAAGGGCTCTAGGGCCCATCTCCCACTGAATTTCAATAGAGTTTAACTCCCATAGTGTCCTGTGAAAATTACATTTACCTCTGTTTCCAAACTGATTCTGATTTGCTAATCTCACTTTCTCCAGCTATTGGCTACAGGCACTGCAGTGTTGATGGTCAGAGACATAAAAAGAACTGGGAAATGTCCATGCAAATTTGGGCTTGATGGGATGACATTTCTTAGTGGAAACACCAGTTTTAGAGAGCATACAAATACCAAAAAATGCCACACAGTTTCCTCAAATGCAGTGAGAAGAGGGATTATTACAAGCGAAATGGGGCATAAGATAAGATGCTTCCACAAATAAAGACATAAATCGGACAGTCCAGTTCTGATCTCAGTTAGACTAACATAAATCAGGAGTGCTTTCACTGATGTATGGGAGATCAGGACCATGCCTAGAGAGAGAGCTGTGTCTAGCTGAGATGGGTGGATGAAATTAGAATCTGTGGGCTCATTCAGGCTTCCCCCCGAACTTGAACTGAACCTGTTTTGAGAACCAATATGCATTTCAATGACTATTTACCCCTATTATTTTTCATGTACACAAACGGCAATTGTGCTTCTAGGCTGTGTCTGGGCCCAAAAAGTTTGGTGGAAGAGGGGAAACTGTAAAGGTGTCCTAGGATTAGGAAGGTCTTTTCTCTCAAGATTTCCAGCACAGATTTGCAGGGACCCAAGAGAGCTGGATAGATTGGATCAGCATCCAGACTGTGTGGTCATTAGCCAAACCTAGACTGCAGATCACTAGCGTCTATGTCTCTCGCGATAAATGAGCAGCGATGAAAGCCATTGGATCAAATCTTGAAGTCCTAACACAGCTTTTCCTCAGTTCTTACTTTGGCAAAGCTCCCACTGACTTCAGATCTAAATGTACTGATTTTTAGATTGTAAGCTGCCTGGGGCAAGAACTGTCTTTTTGTTCTGTGTATGTATAGCACCTGGCACAAAGAAGTCAGTGACTGGGGCTCCTAAGTGCTACTGCAATAGAAATAAATAATAATAATTTCCTAGGTTCAGGCTCAGAGTAGAATCATCAGCATTTAATTTATTGTTAATATCTTACTCCTTGTCCCCTTGTTACATGCACAGGCCTGCAATTATCTGAGCTCAGCTAGGTGTGTGCAGCTAACTGAATGGCATTCACTGTCATAGCTAAACCAGGGTTCTGTTAGAGTTTTAGTCTATATTTTGCTCCTTGACTTCCAATGTGTAATGCCAATGAAAAAATCCCTTGTTATTGCATATGTCCAGAAGGATCAGAATTACATTTTCCCTGCCTAAAATTATATTTACAGTACAGTCAAGGAGGGGGAAAGGTTGGTATTAACAACCCAAATGTGTTGGGCATGGTGTTTACATCCAGTCGTGTGAATTCATAATGTTCCAATTTTCACCTTCAGACTTCTAATGATACTTTGGTTTCCTTTATAGTTCATTATAGGCTCTTTTGTGATCAGCCTTGAAGCACTGCTACCAAGTTGCATCTGGTGGTTTTGCAGTATTACAGGGGATTACTGTCCACCAGGGGTGGGGCAGGTAATGCAAACCGCTTGCATTTTGGCTGGAGTCTGTGTTCCGACCACCGGCCCAGAAGTCAAAGGACTCCGCTCCCATAATGTTTGGCATCAACACTGCTTGATTTTCTTAAATAATCTTGTTTAAAAGGGCATTGTGTGCATTTGTGTGTCTGCAGCCCGAAGAATGGATTTAACTAATTTAATAGTAGCTCCTTCTAACCCCAGGTTTAGCAGGTAATTAACTCAGGAAGGTTGGCCTTGTGGTTAAGGCCCTGGCCTGGGACCTGGGAAAGTTGTTTTATTCCTACCTCTGTCACAGTGTGAACTTGGGCAAGTCACGCAGTCTCTCTTTGCCTGATTTCCCCACAGGTAAAAATAGGGAAATAATACGTCCTTTGTCTGCCCCCTCTAGAAGCTCTTTGGTGCAGGACTGTCTCTACAGCATCTTGTACAATGGGGCCCTGATCTCAGCTGGACCCTGAAAGACGCTACCGTAATACAAAGTAATAATTATAACAATAAGAAAAGGAGCACTTTTGGCACCTTAGAGACTAACCAATTTATCTGAGCATGAGCTTTCGTGAGCTATAGCTCGCCTCATCGGATGTATCTTCTCTCATTCACGCCTGTTTTTAAACCAAAGCCAGTGTAACTCCCTCAGCATTCAGTAGAGTTACTCCTGATTTACACTGATTTAAGAGCGCAAAGAAGCTGGATATATTTCTGCTCTTTGAATCCTCTTGCCTGATCTGGGTATGTTTACCGCCCTTTTAAAGTACTTGTGAAAACGGGTAGATTTTAGGACCAAAGCTCGGTTGTCAGTTTTGTTGGCCAGTCTTGCTGCATCTTGATGGAAAGGATGATCTTGTGTTTAATGTTGCATAGTAATGTTATTCATGAAGAAGCAAGCAAAAAAAGAGAGACCATTTAGAAGACAGTAGCTAATTCACTTCGAAAATCAAGGCCAATCTCAGTGCCACAGTCCAGTCACCATCCTTCTGCCTCTGGTTCCATCGCAGATTTTGCCATGCTTCTGGGTTTCTCAGTTTTGTTTACAGTGGGCCCCAAAAGCCCAGTGAAATAAAATTATTGGTTCGCTGATGTTGAAGGACGCTGTGTCTGGGTGAAAATCACCCCTGTGCAGAGAGGTAGCATTAGGCTTATATACGCCTTATATCAAGGGATTGAGTGACATGCAAGTGGTCCATAGGCCCTTGTGCTGCCCCTCAACATGGCATGAATTTCGTCCTCTGTGTGCTGCTTTCAGATATTAGAACCAAGAACAAAGTGAACTGCAACAGAATTGCATTGAGTGATATGGTTCCAATCACCATACATCTCTGGACCCTGGTGTAACTATTGGAGTCAGTGGAATTACACCAAAGGTAATTTTGTTCCATTATTTTTAGTCACACCATGTACTTTGAACCTGAAAATACAATGAGTAACTTTTTTTCTCTTTGCACTGACTCCTTCTGCATGGTGCAAAACACCCTCACGCTGTTGTTTGTAATAAAAAGACAAGATATTAAAAAATAAAATAAATCAGTTTGTTTCTAAGAGCGGAGTAGTGCTATCCTAGGAATAGTTCTGACCTTTCATATTTAATATTGTTCAGTCTTGCCCCTTTAATATTTTTTTAACTCCTATGGAGAGACAGTATCTTCATTACAGGAAGATCATAGGATCATAGATCTCTGGCCCATCAGCAGGGATCCCAGACCTGGCACCAAAATGATTTCCCCTGGTGCCCACATGAATTGTGAAGGATCCACCTCTCCCCTATGGCCAGCAATTCCACATAGTAACTCAGACCCCCAAACTAATAAGGTTTCACCAGAAATAGAAGATCATAGGTGCCCATTATGGGTTCTGCTGCCTCTCTTACATAGTAACCTAGGGAACAAAGATAGTGTACAGTGACATCCTTAGGAAGCTACCTAGGATGTAAGATGGTACCGTAGGCTTTATGGGTGCAAGGAGAGGCATGTTTAAACCATACAGTAATTCCTGTAAGAGTCTTCGTCCTATATAGGAAATATGCCCTACTAAAAGATCATGGGCTTGATTTTACCTTTGGTATTGGTGCAGGTACTCTCTGTCGCTCAATTTATATACAGCATCTAGTACAATGGAGGTCTTCATCTTGGTTGGAGTCTTACTTCTGTAACACACATAATAACACAATAATGTAGAGCTCATTAACTACTGGGGGACTTTGACGTTCTCATCGAATGATGAACAGATGTCTGTGTATAGTTAATTCATCCCAGAATGGTGGTATTCAACAATCAGTCAAAGGGAATTTTCATGGTCCCTGTTTCAAAGGAAATCCATTTTTGATTAGCATGTTAAAGGCACATGTCATGTTTAACTTGGATGGTGCCCATTGCCTTGCTTTCTTGTTATATTTAATTTTATCTAGTAATGGTCCAGATATCCTTGAATGCCTTCCAGCTGATGAAAAATCATGTCGGTGCGTGCACTCCTAGCAAATAGGCCGCAAGCATGAACTTTTGATGAAAGCAATCGTGATGGCTGGTTATAGAACCTTTCATTTACTCCAGACACCGCTTCTCGTTGGTAGTGTCATTTTTAAAGGCAATTGAAAGGAAGGATGGTCTTATGGTTAAAGTTCTGGACTGGGAGATCTGAGTGCTAAAGACTCCTTGTACAACCTTGGCAAGTCACTTCATTTTCCACGTCCATCCCCCAATTGTGAAGTGGGCTTAATCCTGCCTTTTTCTCACCGTTGGTCTGTTTTGTCTACTTCGACTGGAACCTTTTTGAGGAGGGTCTGCTTCTCCCTATGGGTCTGTACCATGCCTGGAGCATTGCAGCCACTGGAAGCTCCTTTAACAACCCATAGCATTAGCAAGAATGATTGGTGCAATGTTCTCTGGCACAGCAAGTCTCCTTCACAATTTATATGCATAATGATTGGCACTTAGGGCCTTGCGAACATAAATGATTTGAGCCTCACAACAGCCTTTTGAGGCAGGTCAGTTTTAGCATCTCCATTTTACAGATGAGGATAGAAAAGTAGATATTGATCTGAGCCAATCACCTTTTTGTGCACACTGGAGAACCTGATATGCTATATTCAAACCCTGGGATTGCCACATATGAGTCCCTTTGAAAATGTACACAGCGGGGAAAAGGTGTTAATTGTCAGTTTTGCACTTTCCATTTGCCGTAATATTCAAGTCACCAAACTGGCTGATATATCACAGAAATCAGTGTTACTTGAAACGTTGGTTGCTGTTTGATTAAGAAATGACTGCAGACTGAATTGTTCCTAGCAGGAAACCAATCAACTTAGGCCAGTGGATTAATTAAAAAATCACAGTGGAAACCTCCTGTTTCCAGTTCGGCTCCTGGAGATGACTTGTTCTCATTGGAGGTAATGGCACCTTTTAAAGATATTTACACTTGCTCCAGATGGCCTTTTAGAGTATCCATTATTTTGCAGCTATTTCATATCTGTTGTGGATGATATATCAGCCCCTCTGCTGCTGTCTTTCCTGGGCAGCGCAGCACACAAATTGTTTTCCCTAGTCAGTCTGGGAAGTTAGTAAAGAAGCAGAAAGAGCCACAGGGTATGTCTGGGTGTCCAGCAGCCTCAAAAAAGAATCCACTTTGTATTCATTACAGCCAAGTGCTACCTCTTCTCTACTGCAAGGAACATTACACAGCGTAGATGTGCTTTTCTGTGGTGTATTTTTTTTTTTTTAGGCTCTTCTCTTTTACATCCTCAAAAATACTAGGAACTCATGGATGGTTCAGAATATTTCTGGGCTTAATGAAGATGGTCTCCTAATGGTAAATGTCAGTATTCTGAAACAGTGTAAGGTACCTCCCACCATTGCTCATCCCTCGGTCTAATTTAGGCATTTTGTTGAGTACTCCTCAGAGTTTTATCTAGATGCTTTCATGGCATTCCAGGCTTGGATACAGCAGAAACTGGTGGAATAATATTTTCAGGTGGTGAAAACCCTGAAAAGGTTTTTTTTTTTCTAGTGTACTGTACATTAAGGGTCTATTTGTCAATAGTTTTATTCAGAATTAATAAATGATTACTAGATATTAACAAGCATACTACAGGCAGGAGTAGGGTGTGTTATACAGATGGGTATAAGCACATCAGTAGAGAAGGTGTTATAGACTGATAGATAAAGTTGGTGTTATAGGCTACCTGTATGTTATAAGCAACTGGTTGGACTCTATAAATCTATAACAGTTGATAAAATGATTTTTGAAAATGTAATCATGAATTAACCCTTTATAAATGACTTATAAATGTAAGCTTCAAATAATATGTGATTTCCACCCAACCCCCTGTAATTTATTTATTTCTGAAAGGAGGAAGAGGGTGTGGGGGTTTTCTATTTATTTGTCATTTTCATCTTGTGTACTGCTCTGAAGCATGGACATAATTTATATGTATAACCTCTGATACCAGAAACATGGGAGTCTAATTTCTGTCTGGGAATGAAAAAATTATTTAACAATTTATGTAGTCTGTAAGTGTTAGCTTATCTTATTCATTCATAACTGGTATATGTTCCATTTAAAAGACTTCTTTGTCAATCTCTTATCATTTATCTGTGTATTTATTTTGTTCAAATTCTCAAAGTGGTAACCACAGATTATAAAATAGGCTTGATCTTGGTATAAGGTGCATTTTTTTTTCTCTCTCTCTCTCTCCCTCCCTTTTCCCCCCTTTGAAAGTATTTCCCATACTTTATTTCTCCGTGTCTCTAATGTTGGGAGATCTGTCTTCTTCCAGAAAAGGAGCTATCGCACATCAGGCTGCTGGTAGTAATTGTATTATCATTGGATCCTTCCCTGAGCTGATAACAAGTTGGCACTCTTAGCCACATATATCACACTGCAACACTGTTTCAAAATGTCTGTGGATGCTGGGTGCCAGTTTGCTAGAGGTCATTGCTTAAGATGTCAATATCAAGCGAGCTAGCTGATATTTGGTTGCGTCCTTGAGGGTTGAATAAAATATTTCCTCTGGGAAAATAATTTGCTATGAGAATAAAATTGAAATATACTGTCTTGGCAAGGCTAAATAAGGCTGTCAAGCCGAGATTGCTCTGGGTATTGCCAAATCTTTGCTGAGGTGGGTGGTTCATCTTTTTGACAGCTCTTGGCTCAGAGTATTGGGTCAAAATTCACGACAATTTATTATAAATGTTTATGGTCCGTTTTGGTGAATCCAGTTTGCTTTGGAAATGTCATCTCTGCTGCTGATGGGAAACATGCCGGATTAGCCAGTTAATGGTATGCGTTAGGCATGCTATGTCACTGGTGTTTTAGAGATTTAACATCTGGATGCAAACTGACCCCCAATTAGCAAGGACTGATAGCTCTGAGTGTAATATAGAATCCTTCCATTAGCGATTTTTTTCAAGATTTTTAGCTAAAGCAAATGCTAAGAAGGATGTGATCCTAATGAGATATGGTAAAAAGGCCTGCTGGGGCATTACACCTTTTGCTTCATGTTGTTAGCAGGAATGATTCCATTGCTTATTCTGATGCATTATTGCACACAAGACTATAGGCAGTGAATTCCACTGAAGATTGTGCTCCAGACTGTTTTATCTGGAAATGAGAAAGCCTTTATCCCACTGTCGTTTATGCTTTTTGTGCGGTATGCGCACTTGCTGCAGTCTGCCTTCCCTGCCTGAACTGCATAGCTTTCTCTGAATTCACAATTGAAGTGGCAGGCTCCATGCTGGGGGAGAGAAGCAAGAAATGAGCTTTTCCAGCATAGACAGTAATTGGACATTCCTTGTCTTGTAATGCTCAGGTCCTTTCTATTAATTACAATAATTGTATAATAGTAGCCAGAGGGGATTGATGTGCAGAGGTCAGGGCATGTCGTTACTGTAGGGCCTGTGGTGAGACCTGATTAAGAGAGCAAATTTTGTGGTGTTCTTGACTTAAGTGTGTGGTCAGACACAAGGCTGAAATTCCATTGCCTTCAGACATCGAAAATGTTCACTATTGCTACTACTCCTCAAAACCCACTGTCTGGAGGTTCCTTTGGAGCTGTACAAAGCATGGGACAGGATTTCCAAGAGCACTCAGCATTCGCCTGTCTGCTCTCATTGAAAGCAAGGAGAGTCATGCCATTGACTTCAGCTGGCGTGGAAGTAGGCTGGTGTTGTGCACATTTGAAATTTCCACCCATTGTGCTTTCACTTTGCATTGCTTTCTGCAAGCTGTCTTTACATGGCGAGGTTTTCATCCCTGAGTTTCTTTGAACCAAAGCTTGCAGTACACTTGTACACATAGAGGATCTTTATTAGCTTATAACAAAGGATCAAGAACCTGAGATTTGCTGCTGACGATACAGCATGTCTTTTTCACCCTATAAAATCTAGACACACCCAACTCCTGGGTAAGGATTCTGGGTGATGTAGTCCAACAAGCATTTCTTGTACTATACTTAAAAAGACCACTAGAAGGTTGTCAAAACACTGTGTGCACATATTTCAGTTTAACAAAAGTTAACCAAAAACTTCATCTGAAACCAAGTTTTGCCTGACCTGACTAACTCAAAACCAAAAGTTTTGCAGGTCTGGACAAACCTGGCTTGAGTTTCAGGTTTCTTAACCTAATCTAAAACTCCATGAGTGTTGCCTGGTTTAAATTGTTACAGAAATGTGCACAGCTCCAGTGTCACAATTCTCGCTAAATGAACGTGATTGTGCTCAGTACAGTAGCACCTGTAGACGTTTTCAGGCTACATTTGGAAGACTATAGCAGGGTTCAAAAATAACTAGATAACTTCATGGAGGATAGGCCAATCAATGGCTATTAGCCAGGATGGGCAGGGATGGTGTCCCTGGCCTCTGTTTGCCAGAAGCTGGGAATGAGCGACCGGGAAAGGATCACTTGATGATGACCTGTTCTGTTCATTCCTTCTGGGGCACCTGGCATTGGCTGCTACCATCGGAAGACATGATACTGGCTAGGTGGACCTAGTGTGGCCATTTTTATGCTGGTTTTGTTGGGTGCTAAGTCATAACAGTGGGAAGACAAATACATCATTCTAGGAGAGAGAGTGATGGCTGGAATCTCTGGGGGTCCCTGTGCTCTATCACTGGAGGGGAGGGCGGAGGTTTTGGCAAGGAGAGAGATGAACCAGAGAGGAGTTAGCCCTGGAGGGATGAGTCACTCAGTTGGACCAAGGCTGTGGAGACCACTCCAGGCATTTGGCATCCAGCTTCAAGCTGACATTGGGAGCGGTCTGTCTCCAGATTTGAAGATGCACAGAATATGCATTCGAGTGATACCACAGACGTACAGTGCAGACAGCTCTTTAGGTTCTACAGTACCTGACCGGAACTCTTTTCTACCACGACCAGTTAATACACTGAAGCCTGATTATTGATAAGCCCATTATCCTAACTAGTGTGAATGTAGATGCTATTCTTATACATGTATAAATGCCTAAACTATTCCTCTCTGCAGTGAATTAGCATCTCAAACCAGCAGCTTGTTATTCTAATTTTGCAGATAGCATTAGCAATGTATTTGCTATACAATTATTAGAAAAAAATCTGTTGTGGTTTAAAACGATTATTGATGATTAGTATTATTATAATGGATCTTTGCAAACATGGATACTTTTGCCTGCTAATTCTGGTTTCTCCTCTTTTCTTGCAGCTGAACCTGCAGATCTCTTGAAGGTATTAGATTTTCATAATTTACCTGATGGTATCACTAAAACAACAGGTTTTTGCACAAGCAGAAGATCTTCAAAAGGTGCAGATGTTGCTTTTCGAGTAACAAAAGATGCTCAGCTCAGTGCACCAACAAAGCAGTTATATCCTGGTAAGTGTAACCTTTTGATTTGGGACTGCCTACAAAACTATCTGATCTTTTCCCCCACGTTCTGGAATTGCACTTGAAACAATGCATGGTTTTTTCATTTTGTGTGTGTTTGGAAGGGAAATAGTCTACTATTTTGGGGAGATACAGACTGTCTAATCATCTAATAATGTTAAAATAACTACACTCATTTTTTCCTCACTTCATCTGAACAGGGGTGCTACATTATCCAGCGAACATGCAAACATGGGCTAATTACATCTGTTCCCATCTCCGTTAACAAGCTGGTGTTTCTCATTATCTCAGGGTGGTATCCAGTTGTGAACAGAGACTTGGAAGGTGCAAACATTAAATCAGAATACCCCCCCGTGAGTCCCAGTTCTTATTGGAAGAAATGTTTAAATTTTAATCAGAATCTTCTTATAAAAAGAAAACGGCATTACCCCCCATAAATCCAGTGAGTAGCAGGGTGCTCATTAAAAACCAGCTACACTTCTGACACATTTTAAATTTTGCATTAGGTGATGAAGCATTCATTACATTTCAAAAACAAAAATTTCTGTAATCTGAGAGCATGTGGTCTTTGCTTTAAAGAAAAATGGGCTAATGAATTAGGGCCGAAACTGTCTAGCTAAAGTACTTATATGGGCCAATTTCCTGTAGTATCTGAGTGCCTCACAGCCGTGAGTGTATTTATCCCCACAACACCCACACGAGTGAGGGAAGTGCTAGTATCCACATTCTACACATGGGAAATGGAGGCACAGAGAGAGCAAGTGCCTACAACTTCTTAAGTTCATATAGGAAGTCTGTGATGAATCAGGGAATTGAACTCATGTCTCCTGTGTCCGGGACGTGCATGGTACGCACAGTGGTTGGAGCAGGAGTCATGCCTGATGGTCAGAGCAAGAACTGGTAGCCAGGAGTTGGAGCCCAGGGTTAGAAGTGGAGTCAGAGGCCAGTTGTCAGAACCAAGGGTGAGTGCCAAAGTCAGTGGTCAGGAATTGGAGCTCAGGGTCAGAACTGGGTTACGTGGAGTGACAAGGCAGGAGCAGGACTGGAACAAAGCTGGGAACAAGCAGGCACAGGAGTTATCACAGCCATGGGCAGATGCTTTGAGCAGCTGCTGAACTGGTGCTGGACTTGAGAGTTGGTCTGCTGCCTCCTCCAACAAGTCAGGTGGGGTAGCCAATTGGGCAGCCTACTGCAGGCCAGCGGTGCTCCTCAGGTTGCCCAGAGACTGGCTCTGCTGCAGGTCCTGATTCCTGACATCCTGAGTCCCAGGCTAGCAGCCTAACTGCTGGATCAGTCATCTTCTGTATAGTGAAGCCTTTTCTCCGGTTTTACTGAGTCCTTACTCCGACCAAATTCTCATTCATGTCAGAGGTTGAATCTGGAATTGCCAGGGATCAATTTAGCCCGCTGTGTTTATCTTGGCTTGTATAAAGGGTGTCATGTGGATTTCAGCGGCAGATGGGCTAAATAGCAGCATGAACATTAACGCAATCATCCACTGAGAAATACATCTTCCTTGCATAAAGCCTAACAACGAGTAGGAGGGAAAGTGTGTCTGTGTGGGAGCATGTACATATGCAGTGGAATCCTTAATCCAAGGAGACCGATACATACATCCTTCAAAAAGTTTGTAAAAGATTTGATACAAAATCCACTAGCTAAATCAATGGCAACATGGGATGCCACTACCAGTCCTTTTAAATGAAGATGCTAGTTCTATCACACCCAATATTTCACTGGTCTAAATGCAAGCCAGTCCTATTGGTGTGACTGTCACTCATGTCCTGTAGAGCTGGATTTGCTTGATAGCAAACTCTAAAATGATATTGGGAATTCTGTTATTATTCTCATATGACAGAATGCAGGGCTCACTGGTGAATAAGGGATTAACTGGAGTTTAACTTCCACCTTGTCTTGCACAAGAACTGGGGAGCAAAAAGTGCCTGGGTACCGGAAAGACGGCAGAGGATGTCTTTTAGGGGTTGGAGTCTACACCCAGGGTCAGCAATGGGGAGCTGTTCTGTTTACCTAAGGTCTGATCCAAAGCTTCTTATTGCTTCTTAAAGCTTCCAAAGAATCCTTATTGCTTCTATTAAGCTCTTGTTAAAAGAGAAACACTATCCATTGATGAAAAGACCTTGCTGACTGCATCTGAGTTATTCCCCTTCGAACCTCACTGTAATCATTCCATCCGCTCATGCCTCTGTACTCCTGTCTTCATAACAATATTGTGGTGAGTGGCTGAATGTGGGGATATTGGCCTTGCCCTCTTTAATTGCTGTGGAACATATCCAGAAGTCCTTCACTCAATTGCTACTTAGCTGTTACTCATGGAAAGTCCCACTGAAGTCAGTGGAACGTTTTCCTGAATAAGGAACGAGTAAAAGCTAAAGAAGGGCTCTATGGATATTTTGGGGCTTATCAGAATTTGATTTTTTTAAAAATAATTTTGGTGGATGTTTATTTTAAAGCATTTTTTCCAATTTGTGTTGACTTAAATTTTCAGAGTTGTAGGGCCAATGGGGACAGGGGGCGGGGAGGTCAGACCATAAATTATTTAATAAGAGTAGACATAGAAATTAAAAAAGTTAAAGCTGTATAACCATTAAAACACAATGTCAAAATATACAAAGTTAATATCCTTAAAACAAACCCTCATAAGTTCTCAAGCAGTATTTTTGTTACTTTGCCTATCTGTAAATTTCGATTATTGATGGAAATACTTTTTCATCGGTTTGCGTGTGTATGGTGGAATGGATGTTTATCGACATTTACTGATAAAATCTAATTCTTCCAAGCCTAAATATTTTCAAGCCAAGAAATGCAATGTCATCGCCAGTCTGGAATAATGTAAAATGTTTTCCCTAGCTGTGGACATTGTATCCAAGAGCCACATTCAAAGGACACTTTTCTAGTGTGCATAATAGCTTGCTCTAACCCCTGCACAGTGGGTTTTGGCTTTCATAGGTTTTCATGCTGTGCAATTCAAGTGGCACTTTCAGAGACTCTGGGCTTAAGCAGGTGAACGGGATCTTCTGGGCAGTGAATGCACATGGCCAATGCAGCAAAGGGATTGAATAATGCAATTCCTGGCCTGTTAATACAATTTTCTCTTGTCCTAAGGAGAGATTTTGATATCCTGGTGGAGTCCTTTATATTTCCCCACCACACTATAATCCTTTTCACCTACCCTCCTCTCATTCTTGTTTTTCATCCACCATCCTTCTTAGCTGATAAGACCTGGAGGGTATTTCCTTGGCATCCACCAATGCAGCTCTTCAGTCACTTGAAGGGCTGGCTCCCACTCAAGGACATACTAACGTCCCCATCTCTCTCTCCAAAGGCTTCCTTTTGTCTGTTGCAGGGAAAGAGAGGTTAAGAACTGGGTCTCCTGGATACTGTTCCAGAGCACCATGACTCCATGCCAGCATCTTCCCTCTGATCTAGGAGTTGTCTCAAATCAGCCCCATAACTAGATATGACTTTAGGTGCCCCCAGCAAATGAGTGAGAGGAAATATAAAGACAATGAAGTAATTGTAGAGCAATTTACCATGGGAAATGAGGTTTTTGTGATTTCATGTTACTAAATGGGTGGGTGTGGGTAAAAACCTTTAAAACATAGCTTTCCCCTTCCGCTCTAAAGGGCTCTAGGCAAACAGGTAATATTTTGTGCTAATTAGAAGTTTGTGTTTTTTTAAGCCGGTAATTTTATGGGCTTTCCATTCTGCGTCTGTAGTTACAGCCAACAAAGCAGATTTATTTTTTAAAGTGCATTTGTGCTTTTAAACCCACAAGAGCGAGGAGATCTGCTGAGGTGATCTTTCCCCAGCTCCCTAAATAAATTCTTCAACTTCCTTGCAAAACCATTTTTCTTCCAACCTCATGCGAGTGCAAGAAAGACAGAGGGAGACATAGTCTTTCAACAGCAGCAACAAAAATGCAGTAATTTGCATTCCTGTTGCAAACTTAACATTCTCTGCATTATTTGTGCACATATATTTAAGGGTGAAACACCCTAGATGATAGCCAGGACATTTCCTCTAGGAGGAAAATGAACCACACCAGAAAAATCCAGGGTCCCCTCAGACGCACTAATAGCAAAGGATTAAATTGGGCCTTTAAAGAACCATTCTACTCTGAAAGGTGATGAGAGAAATGGTATCTTCTTATGCAACAGATCTGGTACTTGGGGGTATCCAGAGTTGGATCTGCTGATTTTGGTGACACAGAATAAGTTCGGCCTGCTTTTTAATCTGTTAAGCCCCACAGAGCCAGCAGGGCTAAGAGAAAGTGAGCAAGTGGAGGGAGGGATAGCTCAGTTGCGGGGAGGGATAGCTCAGTGGTTTGAGCATTGGCCTGCTAAACCCAGGGTTTTGAGTTCAATCCTTGAGGGGGCCAGTTAGGGATCTGGGGCAGAAAATTGGGGATTGGTCCTATTTTGAGCAGGGGGTTGGACTAGATGACCTCCTGAGGTCCGTTCCAATCCTGGTATTCTATGATTCCATGTTTTCCTTCCTTCCAGGTTAATCAGCAGAGTTCTTTACTAGGATCCAGTTAGTTACACCTCTGCAAACTCCTTGGGGAACTTCCCAGGTATCACCGAGGCTATATTTAGAAGACTATGAGATTGAACAGTTGTCACTTAAAGGTCTACTTTGGCCTTAATTACTGACCATGACTTCTGAGAAGGAAAGAACCCAGTCCAACTCCACAGGCTCAAGTCTGGTGGTTGTAAAAAGATATTTTTCTTCGTTATCGGACTGCATTTGACACCGATATCGTGAGGGAGAGGGAGGGGAAGAAAGGAAGGAATCTCCAGTGTTTAGTGTTTACAGCCACTCTGTTTCTTTTCAGTGCTCATGCACCAGTGTTAAGGGACAGCCATATGGGATCAGGGGACATGGATGTTAGGTGGAGGCAAAGTACCCTAACAGGCATTCACAGACCTATTATGCCTTGTTCCAAACGCCAGGCTGCCGTGGTGGAATGTGGATCTGTTCTGGTCCCGGAAAGTGAAATGCCAGAGCATGCCGAAGAGGCCGTCGCCGAACTACTCGCTGGCAACTAATTGTTCCAGCCCGGAGATGGCTGAGTGCAGAGGAATAATCTGTGCCTCACTTGTGCCCATCCCCCACTCCTTCCCCCTTCAATGGCCTTTGAAAAGAGCTGTTGAAGATCAGGGATATTTCAATGGACATTGCCCCATCTGTACAACGGTTTGTTCTCATGCGGTTGCTTGGACAGCACACAGGCTACCATGTGTGCATCCCCATCATGTTCTGTCCTGTGCCAAATCCGGCACGTTATGAGGGAAGGTGCCTATGAGGGATAGGTGTCTGCTGATGCTGTCCAGCCATTGGGTTTTAGGTCTTTTGGGGCTGAGGGACGTTCATTTTTCCATCCTGCTTTCATTGGGTCAATGATTCTCACAGGGCAGTGGGATCAGGTGACCGTATCACCTAAGGGCGGTTGGACAATAATTTGAGAGAGTGGGACCTGTTTACTTAGAAAACGGTTACCTTCGTTTGCCTTGGGTGGTCTGAAATCTGTAAAATGGGGACATTAATACTTAGTTTTGGCGTGCTGCCAAAAGCAATTTATAATGGTCTGAGCTAGAGTGGCACTCAGCCTTGAGGGGATATTGATACAATGGGCAAAATTCATTACTGGTGTAATTCCCTTTATTGGAGAGATGGGTGCTCAACACCTTTCAGCATGAGCATTGCTGAAAATGTAGAATGGTGTATAAAGGCGTGTCCCAGAGCCTATTGAAGTCAAGGCGTGTCTTTCCATTTATTGCAATAGAATTTGGATCACGCCCTATGTGTTATTTTGTTATTAGTTTTATTGCATTCTGAACGTAACCCCCTCCACATATCATTGGGTAGCCTGGATCATTTCTAACCATGACAGTAAATGCATTGTTACTTTGCCAGGGTAACAGAGCAATAACAGAGTCATGTCAACCATAATTTATCAATGATGGTTATTTGAGCTGAGAAACCCACATTGCCATGGAGACATTTTAATAATAATCATAATAATACAAAGTAAATTAAAAGCAGCTTTTTAATGAGTTGGCAAGTCATTGAGGTTGAAAAGTTCTGTACGGAGGATTCATAATGAAATTCTCCATTTTTATGGATCATTTTGGATGTGACATATTTTACATAAAAGACCCCAAATTGTTCTCCATAATTGTAAGCAGGAACATGTCTGCATTTGATTTGAAACAGCAGTGATAGGAGTATACAGGCAGAAGGAAAGGGACAGCATAAGTCATCCTAGGGAAGGGACAGTTATCACATACCTTCATTTCTGGGACCATGTCTTAGCTAACGTAAGTGTGGGAACTGAGATCAAGCACTGGGCTTGGTTCTCCACTCTGTAACAGTGGTTTTACATTAGTGTAATTTCACTAAAGTCAGTGAGGTTAGGCTGGCATAAAACCAGCGTAACAGTGCAAGGAAACAACTTCCTATCTACAGCTAGGTACTTTTAGGGAAAACTATCTCCTGGTCCATATCCACAGCTGGTGTAATTTGGGTGCAACACCCTTGATTTCAATGCCGCTGCACCCCTTTACATCAGGTGAGGATCTGGCCCCATATTCTTTGTTGAGTTGCTTTTCAAGATTCTGATCAGTGGTATCCACTTGCAGCGGTATTACCAAAAGGATTGATGTTCCTGAGCTGAGCCAGATCCTCAGCTGGAATAAACTGCCCTTGTTCCAGTGAAGACACCAGCTGGGTGGACTTGGTGACACTCCTGTGCTGAACAGGACCATTTAAGTGCAGGGGGCAGACCTCTGCCTGGGGGCTGAATTTCATGTCATACCTTGCAGGACAGTAATTGTTTTCCTTTGTTACAGGCTGTTCTTTGTGGATTTGGTGGCTTTCTACTTACTCTTTTGTACTCTGATTATGGCTGAGCACCTAGAGTGGGGGTTAGGTGCTAAAGGAAATGAAAATGAATGAATGAAAGGAGTTTGATGCAAAGGAACTGGCAGATGCAAATTCCCCAGGACAGTGGAGAAAATTATCTGAGTGTCTCTTTCTCTTATGACAGGTTTCAGAGTGGTGGCCGTGTTAGTCATTATCAGCAAAAAGAACGAGGAGTACTTGTGGCACCTTAGAAACTAACACATTTATGCTCAAATAAATTTGTTAGTCTCCAAGGTGCCACAAGTACTCCTCGTTCTTTTCTCATATGACTTCCTTGCCTCTGCGCTCAACAAGCCCTGCTGTGGTCTGATACACTCCCCACACTTTGAATAAGGCCCACTGTAGCCTAACTAGGTCAAATCCCTCATTCAGCCCTGGGGCATCCTTTAAGAAAAGCCTACGGTGGGGAGGGAAACTTGTGTGAAGCTGCTGGACACTTGGGTTAACATTTTTTGTGGTTTAGATGGCTGTGAATTTACAGCTTAAAAAATTAGCCACAGGGCTATTACTTCCTCAGACACTGCCAGGTACTACACAGAGATGTTCACGTCACACACACGACACATCACAGCAACACCCTGTTCCATTCTGGCACTCCTTCACTTAAGATTTCCTCAGTGGATAGGAGCAAGAGGACAATTACGTCCTTCTTTGAAGGCTTTAGCCCGAGGGACAGATACCCTTGCAAGTGTTGTTATATTGTTAGAATACAACATGTTAAGATGACAGAAGTACACACATTTCAGCAGCCCCTATCTCGATAATAATCGGAAGAAGTGACACAAACCCTCCTTCAGTTAGCAACGCCCCCTACATATTGGAGGAATTAATTTTCGGAGGTGGACGTGGGTTTTGCAATTTGGATTCATCTGTAGAATCTGCAGTGCTGCTGATGGAGGGAGAGGCAGGAAACCAAACCAATTGGGATTTCAGATGCCATAAGGCGTATACATCTCTGGCAGTTAGAAAACTCCCATGTGCTGCCTTGCAGCCTTGGGTTAAATTGATCTGCAGTCTCTGAGGATGGAACACACACACCCCTGTCCAAATGACTGGATCAAGTCTATGTACCACTCCAGTCCCACTGAAGCCCTGTTTCCAGGGCTTAATTACAACATGGGCTTTGCAAGAATAAAGATGGGATCCCACAATATCATTGTGCTCGCTTTCCTGCCTGTAATCACACTTTAATCCCCATGTGCAGGAGGACATGGGCCACGGTATCCCTGTGGACAATTGGCATGAGAAGCCATCTTTGCCCCTCGCTTTTCAAAGCTCAGTCAAACCAAAGTCTCCATTTTATTGTTGGATTTATTTTTGCTTTTAAATTTTTGCTGCCCATGCTAACGCGGTGAGCCAAAGCCACAGAATGCTCTGTTCTTGCCTAAATAGACAAAAACTGATTTAAAAAGCCCCAGCAAAACAACAACGCACCTAATATGTTGCATGTGTCTACTTAACAGGGGACATTTTGTAAAAATAATCCCTGAGTTTCGAGCGTCTCTAGACAACCTCTGGATCCTATGGCACAGCATATCTTGTCTCCCAAGAAGTTCCAGGGCCTACCATGGAACTAAGTGGCATAAAAGCTACAGATTTACACCCATCACTCGCAGCAGCAACACCTTAGTCTCCCACTGGAGGTCTCCCATCCAACAACATCGAGGCCCTCCTCTACTTAGCATGGGAGTTTGAATGTGGTGTGGCTGTAGTTTGAATGGTGGAGGCCAAAAAGGGCTCATTGATCGTTAATGAATGATCCCTAGTAAGGTTGACTGCTGAACTGGAAGACTGACTGAGCCCTTAGAATAGATGACTCTTTGCCATGGGAGCTGCTTTTCACCAAATTTTCTGCTGTCTTCTCCCTGGGCTTAATCTAAGGGGACCAGATGTCCCGATTTTATAGGGACAGTCCCGGTATTTGGGGCTTTGTCTTATATAGGCGCCTATGACTCCCGTCCAGATTTTTCACACTTGCTGTCTGGTCACCCTAGCTTAATCACATAAGGGCTCCTAATCACAATGAGCTGTGTGACTGGGTAGAGCAATTGAGCCTTCAGAGCGGGCCCCCCCGCAAGAATCTTTGAAGCTCCATGTTGTCTGAAGCCATTGTACTCCTTCATTATCAAGTTAGAATCCTGGTGGTATCCGTACACAACACTTTGCCATTTATTTAAGTGTCTTATTAGTGGTAATGGAGGCTGCAGGTCACATTCCTATAGGATGTGTTGTTCCCATCCACAGGTAGCACTGACATACCTCTCTGCCATGGGCAGCAGTTTGGGGATTGCTAATATGGACAAATCTGGAAGGAGGAGCAATCGCTGGTGGTTTCTCCTCTGTTCACCAGGTTGTAGGGTGTATGAATTGTGGGCACACCATCACATCCAAAAGAACAACTAACTCCTTTGCCTTTCCACTTCAGCTTCGGCCTTTCCTGAGGACTTCTCCATTCTGTCCACTGTAAAAGCCAAGAAAGGAGGTCAGTCCTTCTTGATCTCCATTTACAATGAGCAAGGGATCCAGCAGATCGGCATGGAGATGGGTAGATCTCCTGTATTCCTGTACGAAGACCATACCGGGAAGCCAGGCCCAGAAGACTATCCTCTCTTTCGAGGCATTAACCTCTCAGATGGCAAGTAAGTGCAGCGTCGTGTATTGAGAATGTGAGGTGCACGATAAAAGCAATCATCAGTCTATATGAGTACCTATATGAACACCTAAGTGTGTATAAGATGTGTGTGCTATAAATATATATATATTTTACCAGTGCTCTGTCTCTGCTAACTGAGCTCTTCCATTCTGCCATATAAATAACAGGTATGCAAAAAACCCTTGAACATTAGTGAAATATTAGGCACTTCAAGTCAGTGGGGACTTGTGGCTACAGGGATGACATTCCCCCTGTGCAAAGGGCTTAAACAAACCTGTGTGACACTTAAGGTCCATGTAAATCACCTAGTGTTGGGCTTAAGGAGGATAGAAGAGGGGGACGAGGGGAAAATTGGGGCTCCACCAGGGCCACTTCTCCCCCCAATGCGCTCCACAACTGTGCAAGGGAGATTCCCACTCTGATGGATTAGGAGCCAAGTGGTCCTCCCTGTTGCCCCAGCCGTGTGAATTCCTGTCTTTTGGGGATTTAAGTGATGCATGGCCTTTTACTGGCCCTCTGCCCATCAGTGAATTTCACCCTGATTGGGGACAATGATTGGCCTGTAGTTTTATATCAACATCCTTTCATGATCAAACTAGTTGTTATAAACTGTTGGCTCATTTAATGAAAGCAGAAGGCTCTGTTTAACTAGCTTGCGGGCTGTGTTATTTCACAGGTGGCACAGAATAGCCATCAGTGTACAGAAGAAAAACGTCACTTTGATTCTGGACTGTAAAAAGAAGGTAACTAAGTTCTTGGACCGAAGCGACCACCCCATCATTGACGTCAACGGCATCATTGTGTTTGGAACCAGGATACTGGATGAGGAAGTCTTTGAGGTAAGACACGGATGTAAGCAGTGGCCCAGGGGTGAGAGGAATATGCTGTACAAAGCCTTTGAGTTGCTGTTCTGGTTGATGAATGGTGTATAAAGCTCATTGCTGGGGATTGGGGATTGTTGGATGGTTTTTTTTTTTTAGCCTTATTGTTAAATAATGTCCTACTCTCGATTTATTGGATGTAATGTTTATTTTAAGAGTATCAGAATTGTGGGCCAGATCCTCAGCTGGGTAAATTAGCTGATTCCAACAGAGTGACACTGATAAATCTGGCCCTTAGAGGGTTGTGTTTTTTTTTTTTTAAATTAAGCTGCCTCTGAATCTGGCTTTCACATTCATATGATCCTGTGGAAGGTAAAATCGGGATTTAACTGACACTGGGGGATCTTTCTCAAGCATTGCATGCATTTGAAACTCAGCAGCTAGGCTGAATGCAATATTTAAGCAGAGTTCAGTAATGTAAAGCCTATAAACTGGCTGTCTGGGCCAGTTGGTCGAGTGGCTTCTCTTAAAATCAGAATCCTCTCAAGGCTATAAGGCCTGGCTAGGGAGAGGTGCTACCTCTTCCGTGTGCATGGCATTGATCCCTGATCTCGTGCCCTAAGATGCAACAAAGCTGTCTCATCATCAGACTGAATGGGTACCTCCCTTCCCACCCCCAGCTGTTGCATAGGAAAAAGCTAAGTAAAGCTGGGTGAATAATTCATGAAGAATTTCAACAAAGTGCAACCTCTTTTTCCAGGCACAAACTGTCCACAAGCAGAGAGCGGCATTCTCTTAGTACTATTAGAAGTTTGAAATGATTGGCCCAGTAGTTTCTGTAAACAGTTCTTTGTCTGTGGAATATAACTCTGAGCATTTGCTATTCCGGGTTGTGACAGAGACAGCCAGGTACAGGAGTTTAGTCAGATATGGGGGAGATGGAGATCTGTGATTCTTTCCATAGTTTAGCAGCTGGATTGAGATGTGAACGTCACAATAAACCTCAGTCAAGCTGCCGTTTCAGAGATCCTGTCTATTCTTTTGCCTGTATGTGTCCAGGAACATTGGATTCTCATTTGCACAAGAAACTAAATATATAAAATATAAATCAAGAGTAACACTACTGAAGTCATTGGAGCAAAGCTGTTGTAGGTGGATGCAGAATTAGGTCCATTAAGTTTTGCAGCTCATCCTTCATTAGTTTATTGCATTTGTTTGGAGCTGGAGTTGAGTGCGCCTCATGGAGCAAACTGAGCACTGCATGCAAGGTTCCTGCAACAATATGAATAATTATGGTTCAGTGAAGTCAGTTCTAGTCAACACTGTGCTATCTGTGACTTGGAAAGAAAGTCCTACGGCTGTTTAATGTTATTTCGATTTGGAAGGTCGTCTGCTGTAAACAGTTCAAAAATGTATTGACCCAACATCACCAGAACTCAGCTAGAAGAGGGTTATGACTGTATCTCTAACTGCATTAAATTAACAGACATTTGCTGGGAAGATTAACAATTAAAGAGGAAAGTAAAAGCTGGCTCTAATGGGCACTGAAGTTGTTTTTCCTAAGTGTTGGATGTGCTTCCAAAGAAGATCAGTAACCAGACTGAATGCTGCATTTCAGCAGATTTGTTATATAAAGCAGAGAACTTTACTGGAAACCTGGCCCTGTGCACATAGTAGATCCTCTTAAAGAAATCAGAGTCTTAGCCAAGCTCGGTAAGAAGCTTGCATTTTTATTGATCTCTTTTAGCCCTCAGTGGTTTGAGCATTGGCCTGCTAAATCCAGGGTTGTGAGTTCAATTGTTGAGGGGGCCATTTAGGGATCTGGGGCAAAAATTGGGAATTAGTCCTGCTTCAAGCAGGGGGTTGGACTAGATGATCTCCTGAGGTCCCTTCCAACCCTATGATTCAATGACTCAATGATTTGAAAAGGCACATCCGCCATTGTTATAAAACCAAACCACTCCTAACAAACCAACAGAAAACCCACCTATGAAGTAGCCTGGTAAAAAGGGCTCCAGGGTGGAATTGCATATTCTGTTTCTCTGCATTCTGCATTTCTCATTAAACTGTAATGGGATCCTCCATGGTAGTCAATTTATGGGCTTTCTGCTGTTGATATGAAACTATGCACACCAGAAGATGAATAGGACTGAAGTCCTGAGGTTTTCTTTACTGTCCCAAAAGCTTGACATATCTCCAAACAGGCTGGCTTTAATTGTCAGCTGGAAACAAGACTTCACAGCCACCCTACTAAACAACAAGAGCATACATTTTTGCAGCTGGCAAAGCTTTGCCAATTCCACTATCAGCCTTTCACAGGCGGTCAGGCATTAGTGCCATCACTTGTAATGAAGTGGCCTTGATTAGAGCAGATTCTTAGGACAAACGGACCCAGTGCTCCTCTTAGCCAACAGCTAAGGAGGCTGTTTCCATGGAGCTGGCACTGATTGCAATATACATGTGCTAGATGATTGCAGACACAGAGAAGCCCAGAACAATTATTATAGCAGAAGAGGACAATTTATCAGAATACAAAAGCCTCCCCTTCAAAATATGCTTTTAGTTTATTTTTCCTTTTTTGCCTTGTCTGCCTAGCAAGCAAGATATTTCAACATACACACACAAAAACATCAAGATGCCAATAGCTATAAATTGAATGTAATTAAAAGGTTTCATGAAGGCAGCAGACTGTAACCTAATTTCCTTCATTTCTCAGTAACCTAATTTCCTTCAGTTCCCCCCCCCCCCCCGCAATCTGCAGCTGTAAGCAGAAAGTATGTATGAAGACAACCTTGGTTTGGGGCAATGGGAAAGAGACGTGAATCATTAAAAAAGCACATATTTCTAGAAAGGTCCTAATTTCTGGGCCCTGCATCCAGTTACAATGAGACTGAAGCTTTTGTAGCTCCTGTAGGTAACAGGTTTACAAACCTCAAGGAACTAATAATATGTTTTAGGTGTTTTCTAGTGCTGTGGAGTTTTGTGGCTGTTACAAGCTTGTAGTTTGTGCTGGGAACTTGGAATGACCCAGTTAACTGGGAATGGCAGTGTTTGGAGGGCTTAGGGCCTACGCTGTCTTTGTTTCAACATGGTTCAGTGAGAGCTGAAAGTTAAGGGAGTTCATATCATGTGCTTGTCTGAATCTTCATGAGAACAAACCAAACTTGAATAGATTTTTGTTTTGGAAGCTGAAATTACTTAACTTGGAGGTAGACAGGGGTCACAAGCAAAGTGGAGCATGAGTGGTGTCTTATGAAAAGGGTGGCTTCCCATCGCATACTATGTCACAGGAATTGATTTAGGGGAGTTTCGAAATATTTCTCTAGCACAGCATTCTTCCAGGGGAAAAATGACCTCCTCTCATTAAAATTCAGTTAGTTCCAAGGCTGTGTGTATCTCTCTGTAAAGCCCTCTGAATGCTGGGTAGGCTTGACAAAGGGCCAAGCCCACAGCCAGGTTACACAAGTTAAGTTTTGTGCTGCGATGTTGTTCAAAACAGATGTTTACAAATGCTCAGAAATGTCAGGACAGGCTGTCACGCTGGGGTTGGAAAGTGGCGGCTGGCCTCATGCTGTGAATGAGAGGACGATGTTATGAGACAGCAGAGAACCTTGCATGAGAGAGAGAGAAAAGAAATATCATATGCAGCAAGATAAATGCTTCTATTTTCCCTCCGGGACTATAGTAACCAATGTTCCTATCGAGTCAGTAATACTGAAAGACAGAAGCCACGTTGCCTGTACCTCCCCTGGTATTTTGTTTGCTAGGGAGAATTATTTTACGTACGTTAGAAACGCAATGCTCCTTTTTTATTAGATGCAAATCCCTCTATGAGCCACAGGTTAAGAGCAGAGCTTATTGGAAATTACCCTTTCACCCCAGCCCATAGACATTTTTGACTTTTTTTGTGAAAAATCAATTTTTTGGGGCTGAAAACCAAACATTTTGATTCAGAAATGCTGCTGTGCATCCTCACAGTAGTTCAGATTCCTGTCAATGGAATGGGCTTCCTGGCTAGACCACACTGCCCATGATGCACCCCGATCTCCCTTCTTGGTGAGCTGCCATGAATGATGGGAGTCCAATGGCTTCAGGGAATCATGTCAGCTCTGGTCTTTGTTTGTTATGTGCACAGATTGTGGGGAAAAGGAGAAACCCTGATGTTTGAGGACTCTGGTCTGGCCAAATGGTCAATGTTTGGCGCTGATGCTGCTTTCTCAAATGCTACATTTGTGCACGTATCGTGGATAACTGTGTGCATGCCGGGCCGACGCGAGAAGCCCTCAGTCAGTTTTAATTTTTTTACACCTGCAAGGCCGCCATGGACTTCAATGTGAGTTTTGCCTTGAAAAGTTGGCCATTGTGGCACTGTGTGCACCATTGTACTTTTTGGAATGTTATGCAACAAAGTTCTCAGTGCCGTTGCTTGTGTAGCCCAGAAAGTGTATGCTGTTGCCAAGGAATTGTCACCTTCTGCAGCAGTCTCTCCTGGGCTCTTCCTTTCCCATGAGGCTGCAGGGATTTGGCTGAAATGTTGCCTCACTTGACCAGCCAAGGATTGGCAAGGCTCTGACCTCACCCAGGTGAGCGGTGGGTTGCATGCTCCAGGATCACCCTGATGGGCGTTACTCAGAAGGATTCTTTTGTTGGACTTGCCAATTACCATGATTTTTTGGAAAATCAGCTAGGATGGCTCCTGTTGGACCATGTCGCTTTTAGTTTTGGAGAACAAGAAACCCTAGGAGGAAAACAAAGTTTATCCCCCATTATTCTGTAAGGTTTATGGCACTAGGTTTCCTTCCCAGAGATGGCTGTATTACAGAAGTGGATGAAGTGATCCAAGCCTATACACTTCAGGATCTTTCTGAATGAAACATGCCACAGGATGGCATTGGAAGCCGAGTACCATGGCCATCAATGGAGTGGATCAGATTAGACAGAATGAGCATGCAGTGCCTTATGAAAAACTCCTACAAAATTTAAAAGAAAATGATCGTCTTTGTTTAGGTGTTTTTGAACCAGTCTTTAGAATTTAATAAAGAATTATATCCTTGCAATAGCGTGCTATTAAGAAAATCGCTACAGGAAGTATATCATTTGCTATTCAATTTGGTGGGCTAGATTCTAACCACACTGCAATACACTACACTGATTGACGTGACTATGCTAGGAGTAACTTCTTGTGAGTACAGGTGGTAAAATGTAGCCTTGTAAAACAATTTCTGTAAGACCCTACTAAAGAAGTTCTATTCCATAGAATCTTATAGGGTTCATACCTATTACATTTTGTAGGGCTTTTCCACAAAGAGCGTGGTGGTGTTATAACCACTAGACATGCATTTCTTGTTTTGTCATTGTCTTGTTAGAGTAGATCATAATGTTCGGTTCTCAAGACTTTAGTGCTAAATGAAGTTAGTGGGTAACATTAATACACAGAAAAGCCCTACATGTGTATATGTTGTTGTTAAGCTTAATGTCTTTTACAGTTGGCTTCTCCAGAAACAGAATGAGCTGATTCTGGCCAGTTGAATATTTTAACTGTATCTCATTGGTCTAGTCGGCTCTGTCACACCAACCGTTCCCTTCTCAGTCTGCCAAACAAGGTGCACAATGAAGCAGAGGATTTTGTGTATCTACGTGCCTTGTCCTGCCAAGGCAGGGAAATTCTGAATGGCTGATGCGTGGGGACCAGCAGAAATATTTTGTCATTAGCTGATACCAGAACTTTGTCCCGAGACAAGAGGTGTTGTGCTGCTGGTTTTTTGGATGATACTAAAAGGATGGTGCTTTTTATTCCTTTTCCTCTTTTTACTTTTTCTAAGAGCACTAGTGATCTCAAGACATCAGAAATAATGGGAAGGCCTTTTGTGCCACGTTAAGCCAGAAAGTCTGGGCAAGATGCCAGATGGGCTTTTAAGATGTTCAATGTTTTAGGGAGCAGCAAGACGAAACAAAATAGAAATGTCAGTGTTCTTAGCTGAAACCTTGGTGCCTTTCAGGTGCTGGGCCGCTATCTCATTGAAATGCCAGTTTATCTTTAATCTTGTGCTTTGGTAACACTTAAAAAAAAAAAAAGACTGCTGAAGTTGATAATCCCTGCTTTAATCTCACTGTATTCATGGTTCCTGGAGAGCCCCTTCACTCATGCTGGATTTTTAGCATTTCAAACATGAAAGATGTGTCATATTTGAAGACGCTTACTTGGATTATTTTTGCTCCCCAATCTGCCAGGCTGGTGGCTGGCTACTAAATTAATGTGACGGTTTGGTTTTGTTTCCGGCACTAGTACAATGAGATACTTCAGAAATGAGTGCAAACTGAGCTAAGGAATCCTGGCCGTGAAAGCTATCTAATAGGAAGCAAGGTTAGAGGATGAGACAGGTTCAGGACTCCATGGTATTATTCCCAGCTCTAATACTGGCTCTTCAGCAAGTATGGAACTTCACTGTGCCGCTGTCTTCCCAAATGGAAGATAATAATACTATCCTCACAGCGCTGAAGGGACGGTTAGATCATTAATATTTGTAACCTGAGAATCTCTGGATACTTTACAGAGGGAAATACGATTTATAAAAGGGGCTCCAGCTACAGGGTTTGTGTCCTCGTCAGATCTGGATCCCAGCTTCCCTAAAGTTTGGGTCTCTTCTGTGTTACTGTTTGCAACCATCCGTCATATGAATATGAACAGAAATTGTGATTACAGAGGCAGAACAGTAGGAAAATGTCCTTCTTTTAAAGTCCAATAACAAAGGCCCAAATCCTGTGAAGTCTTACACACGGGAGTGGCCCCGTTGATTTCCAAGAGTATGTCTGCACTTGCGCTGGAGGTGTGAATTCCTGCACGAGGAGACCAAGCGAGCACGGTAAAAATAGCAGTGCAGCCGTGACAGCACAGGCGTCGGAAAGGGCGAGCTGCCCTGCGTCCGATCCCGTCCGAGACGCTAGGCCTGCACTTGGGTGGAGAGCTCCTCCCACGGCTACAGCCACACTTCTATTTTTAGTGGGCTAGCTCTGCCAGGGCTAGTGTGGGTATGTCATCTTGAGCGGAAATTTACACCTGCTGATTGAAGTCTAGACATACCCAAAGAGGACCCCCCAAGCATAACACTGAGCATGTGCACACATTTTTGCAGGATTTGGGGCTAATTCCGGGGGTGGAGGAAAGTTGGTTGAACTCTTGCTTATTCACTTTTTGTGAGCCTCTGTAGAGGGGTTTTATTTTTTAATCAAAAATGTACTAACCTAAATTTCTCTGTTAAGATGAACCGCAGAGACATACTCCAGTGTATTTTTCACTATTTCAGTAGACTGCTGCAAGAAGCTAATTTACAGCTCTGGCTACTTGCTTTATTGGTCCTGCCAACTCTGATTTCACCTCTTCTGCTGCAAAGCCTTTAAGGGAATGCGAGGGGAGTCAACATTTTAAGCCACAAGTATATAACATGGCACGGAATGATGGAAAATAAAACATTCTGAGCCAGCCTCTTTTGGGGCTCTTTATTAAAGATGTCTATAACTCTCCCCAACCTCCTAGTAATTCATTATTTTAATAGCTGGATTTCTCTTCACTTGATCTGCTATTGTTATTTTAAGGGAGCCTTTCTGGTGCAATGGTGTGCTTGTAGCATATGGATTAAATCACCAAGTTAGGCTCTTTCTGAGTCGTAGTGCTGCCTAGAAAATGTCGACAACCATCTGAGTGTCTGTCATTGGACAGGCTCACGATTAAAGATGATGTTTTCATGCCACAATCCAAGTAATGTTGTCAATCCAATCAAAACCAAAACATGTAATATTTGGCCTCTACCGGTGAGGGCTTACATACAGGATTGCCTTACAGAGGGACAGTGTATTTTTTTTTCAGTGTATATATATATATAATATATAATAGCAAGAGCTGAATACAGTGCTAAAGAAGAATTATGACTTTTGCAAATTGTTTTCTGGTAACGCGGACTTCAGATTAATTGTGTTTGAATACCTAAAGTGACCTCATTTCATATTACTTGGATGAGCCTATGGACATGAGGCACCTGTGGAAGAGAGAGTCTTAATTTGGGTGGAAACTTTAAATTAATTGTCTCTTACTACACACGTTTGCTCAAACTCTCCATTTCGTTTTGATTTACCGGGGGATGAATGGTTTTGAACTCTGGGCTTAAGTAAAGCTTTGTGATTGACCGAGGCAGTCTGTGATGACATAGGCATGTCAGTAATGTTCAGAGAATGTCAAGATATAGGGTTTTTTCTTTGTACTTCCTGATTTTGAGTTATAAAATCCATTTAATAATCTGTATAAAACACTCCATGTTGTGCATGTGTGGATAATTACTGCCGCTCTCTGGGGCTCAATTCCTCTTGGCCTTTGTGTGCTTATAGTGCCAGTTGAGACATGCCTTATTGTTCAAGCAGATCATAAAAACACTCTTATTAAGGTATAATAATTAGGTCGTGGATAGTTTACCATTTGATATGGCCAAGTTGTGTGCCTAGCCTAGCAAAATAAGTGATCGTATTGTTGTTTCCCTCCTTCCCCCTTCTCTTCTATTGTTTTCTACCCTCACTTGCTGCATGTTATCTTAAACTAAGCCCTAGTCCTGCAATAAGATACGCATGGGTGTAGTGGTCAATGTCCAGTATCTTGGGTGGTAAGGCTCTTCTGCAGGGGATGTTTCTTAATGTGTGTCTACGCAGCACCTGGCATAATCAGGCTTCAGTTGTGATTTAGGGCCTCAGTGTGCTACCACAGTTCAGAGCAGAAACTTATGCATAACTATAATGATGCATAGAAAGAGAAGGGAAACTTGTCGAGTAGTTAGAGTGCAGAACTGGCGGAGAGGAAATTAGACCTGGCTGAAAAGGGGATTGCCACTTTCGCAAAAAAAAAAAAAAAAAAAAAAAACCGTAGAAAATTGATTCTTTTTAGTCAAAGTTGGAATGTTCTAAAACATTGGGCCAATGCGAGAGGGATTCGGGCTTTTGTGGAACCTTGGGAAAGTCACTTAAGAAATCTTCATTCTAGAATGCCCTCCTTAAAGATAGCGAAGCTTACTGCCCAGGTCGGGGGCAGGCGGTGGGGGAGAGGTCTAACGGCTGACATTTTCAAACGCACCTAAGGGAGTTCTGAGTAGAAGCCCCTCTTGCTTTCAATGAGACTTTTGGGGGAGCTTTTCAAAGGCCAAAATGGCATTTCACTCCCATTGAAAGCCTATAGAAGTTAAGCACCTGCCTGAAAATTTGAGCTCTTCCCTATGCTTCTAACTCCTTTTGACCCTTTGAAAATGTCATCCTAATGCATGAATGTTCTTGGAGTGCTTTAGGTGATATAGAAAACATTATTATTTATTATCTAAACCAGTGATACTCGGAGCTCAGTGGTTCAGGAGCCAAATTAGCAATCAGCATTACCCAAAAGAGTCACAGTCATGTGAATTCATGGTTTCATTTACTATTTTATATATAGATATATATAAACATTTTCTCACAGCAAAATGACTGACCAAGTATTCTACAGTTAGTTAATAACATAGTAAAGGCATCCTGACTGGTTAATAATTAAATCGCACAGTGTTTCCATATGTGCTACAGAGAGCCACAGGAGACCCATTAAAGAGCCAGAATTTGGTTGGTTGAGCTCAGGGTTGTGTAACAACCCCCCCCCCCCCCCCCCGGTTTCTGGAACATGGTATATTTGGCAACAATCTGCCTGCACACTTTCATTTGGAAATTGCCTAATTGGAAAACAAACAAACAAGAACATACTTGGTATAGCAGAAAGTTTAAGCCTAATTTTGCTTCACTAGCAACCCATGTTGCCCAATCAATGAGCAGCACTAACGAGCTCCATGCAGTCTGGAGGAGATCCATACAGGCATGTGTGAAGCCTGCTAACAGGGAGGAAGCATGGGGAAAACAGAAGTACCATCCATGGTGGGGTGCAAGAACCTTCACTGCCTCTCCACCTCTGGATAATATGATCCAGAGTAGGTTAACCGTCCCTGGAGGCCCACACTTGGGCTGGCTTTGGTCCAGAATTTCCTGAGGTTCAGGATGTCTCCTGCTGAGAATCATCTGCCATGTGAAGCTTTCTAAAATGGTAAGTTTACTGGTTTCATGAAGTTAAACTTCATCCTTCAAGACTACTTCTGACCACCAAAGGGATTCTAAGACTTGGAGAGCAAAATCCTATATGTTTACTCTTGACATTTGCCTGCCAGTATTCTGCATTTGAACACCGGCTGTTGGCAAAAGGTAACATCTGCAGGCTCGTTATATTTGATGGATAACATTAGCTGTAGAATCGTTATTCTTTCAGCCGACGGTTTCATTTGTAATCCACTTTGTCCTGTTAATAATGAGAGAGAGAAAGAGAAAGAGGGTTTAGTTTGTTCCATGGAAATTATGAGATGCAGGATTCTGATCTTCAGCCCAGATGGGATGATGTCATTGCAAAGGGACAGGTTTCCAGCATTACATCATGCTAAGGTTTACAGTGGAGTTTCTGATCTGTATGTCCCTGAGGAGGAGGAGAAGGCAAAAGGGGCTCCCGGGGTGGAAGAGGTACTGCGAAGTGATCTGATGTTTTAAAACAAGACTGAAGAGGAGTGCAGTTAGAGCATGTTTGGGGTTTTGGAGAGGTCACTTTTCTCAGTTGAAACAAGTGGGGAAAGCCAAAAGCTCTCGCTGCTGGAATGAGGTTTCCAGCTGAAACTTATTGGCAGCATCACAACGTGATACTTAAAATCTATTATTGAGAGTAACAAAGATACCATTACTTTAGCTGTAGGGTCAGTGTGTTTCCCATTTTTGCTAATTTGGGTACCTCGTGCTCTGCAGGAGGTCTTCATAAATTACTGTTATTTTCATTAAATAGAATTTCTGGAGCATAAGCCCGTTCATTGGAGATACGCCCCCTTTTTCCTTACATTGGAAGAAGTGGATGGACCCCTTTAGTGTACTCCCATTGCTGTGCCTACTCTAAGCATCTGCTACAATCTCCCATGAGCTAATTGTCGGGGGTTTGGCAGGAGGAAAGAAAAAAAAGATGAAACAGAGAGTTGGGAAATGAAGGATAATTTACCACAGCTCAGTCCAGCTATGCAGCAGTGCTTAGGCTGACATTTCTATGGGGGTTTTAGTCCAGGGCTCAGATTTTTGCAGTGCTGTGCTGAGGGCTTGGTCCTGAAGTGGTTGTGCATACAAAACCCGTTGTAGATTTTAAGTGAAAGCCTCCCAGAAGGAGCCCTGGGTGTTCTCCACATTTCAGGCACTGGTGGATGAAACAGTAGCTCTGGCACTGAGCATCAGGAAGGCTCATTGTGATGCCAAAATAGTACAGGCTGGTAACTTATCATTGTTGGGCCACATCCTGAGGTATTCCCTCAGGGCTAGGTTGTGGTGATGAGAGGATAGCATGGAGCTGCGTTGCCCCAGAAGAAGTACTGAGGTTTTTTTGGTCTCAGTTCTTCTCCTTGCACGCAGTGGATGTGTAGCCCCATTAGACTGTCTCTTGTTCACCTGTCCCATGCCCTTGACTAATGCAGAAGGGACCCCTCCTTGCCATGTTCCACAGTAGAAAGAGGATTGTGGGGAGCATGAATCAGCTCCCCAGAGTGCAGAGCCTGCTGCTGGGGGAGAGGCCCTTTTGCATCCATGCATGTGGGGGTAGGGGTATCTTTTACATGGCCATGTACACGATGGCTTACTTTGTCTGCAAAGAAACTCCCATTGACTTTAAAAGAAGTTTGTCCTTTGTAAGGACTGAGTAAGCATTGTGGGTCCGATTCTCCCCTGCCTTGCCCCAGCATTGAATTCATTTATACCAGTGAAAGTGGGTATAAGATGCACCCCTTCTGATCAGCCAGCATTTCATACCTGTGTTGCACAGCTGTCAATGAATTCCCAAGGGACATAACAGGGAAGAATCAGGCCCTGGATCAATATCTCAGAATTTAGACTACTGTTGGCTTAAATCCTACTTATGTATTGAGCTCTGTTGGTTTGTTCCAGTGTAAGGCTTCTTGAAGGTATTAATTACCTTGTAACAGCATTCACTGTATGTGATGAGGAAGGGTGCACACAGTGAGTTAACCAGCAGTTTCTTTTCAAAGACATTTGATCATAACAATACACATGGAGTGAAATCTTGTCTCCTTTCTCGCTGGATCCTGAGTAAGTAACCTCCCACTGAAACAAGGACTGAGTGAAGGCATCAAAATTTGACCCAACATAAATAAGCTGTGCTTTGTAAGAGCCTGTTAATTGACAGTGTTCTGCCCACTCCCCATGCATTTTGGTATGAACAGATGAAACACATGTTCATTTCACGTGGTGGGTTGCTTTTTTTTAAGTAGTCTGGGCTCCTTGCCAAAACGCAAAGGAAAGTCATTGACCACTCCAGACGTCCCTAGCTGGCAGATGTAATACTTACTCCTAATGGAGACAGTCAGAATCGAATGTATCTGTTTGCAACAAGCACACCACCCCAGGGATGGAAGCTGGAAGGGGATATTCCTAATGAGTTGTGCAGAATATTGGAAGGAACTTGTTGGGGGTTTTGTTGTGTGCATGTGTTTTCTGAATCAGTCACCTCCAAGAACATGGAAAACATGGCTCTAGCTGAGCTTGTTGTTTTCAAAGCGTAGCCACATACTGGTCATGGATGAGGAGGTTCATGGCTGCTGCAGTGAAACATTCATAGAGATGAGAGAATAACTGGTGGTGAATAATATATTTGCCGAATCTTGCCTTTTTCTCCACGTGGAATGTCTGCAAACAGCAATATTTTCCCTGGAGTTTACGCATCATTTGAGCAACTTTTTTTCTGCAAATGTTGATGACTCGTTACCCCCTTGTTGTTCTGTATATTGAGATCGGAACATCCCAAAGGGAAATCATTTAAAAATTCAAATGAATATTTTTGGAATCTCCTTGTCCCCTCCCCTGTGTTAACTGAGCTGTAAATATACACTCCTATCTCTGTCTGCTGGAAAGCGCTGGCCAAATTTGCACAAATAGTTGAAATCATAGCAGCATCTCCTCTGTTGGTGGCCATAGCAGATGATCTGTGCTGAGCACTCTGTCGTTAGGTGATAAACCCCTAGGTTCCCTGCCAATATGCTACAGAAGAAAATTCCTTCCTGACCAGAACTTTTGCAATAACTTCAGCTCTGAGCATGTGAAGAGAGAGATCCCCATGGCTAAGCATCTAATCCTCTTTATATCCCGAGATAACTTTGGGAGCCAACCCCCCCCCCACCCCCGCCTTTAATCCGTGAAACTGGATTCTGTCCTTTTCTCCTGGCGCAGAAAATTCAGAGCACTGATTAAAAGCCTCTGTGTAGATTTAAAGCTTGATCCTGTGCATGCATAAACTCAAGGTAACAAGTGATGATCAAGCCAGGAAGCTCAGGGGAAACCCATCCTGCAGGGATGAGTGTGCTGCTGTATAGCTTCCGAATTACTCCTGTTATAGCAGGATTCAGGCCGCAGAGGGGAGCCAGTAGCTAAATGCCTCATTAGTGTGATGAGGACCTCACTCAAGCCCACATCGCCTGAGAGAGGCCCATTCCCTACCCCTTTATAACCTGGCGTTCATGAATGCAAGGGGCCAGGCTAGAGGCACACAAAGGACATTGCCTAGTGCTTAACCATATCTGCCCCCTCGCATAGCTGGTGCTCACGCTTGCACTTGGGGTGCAACGACCTTGTTCTCTCTGCCATGTGCCATGCAAGGAGTTGAAGGACCAGTGCTCTAGTGTTTAAGTGTATATGCATCAACACATAGCCTTTGCTGATGCTTGTGGTGCAGTGTAAAACCCTTGCACTCCCAACTGTGCACCACATAAACACTTGCATAACCCAAGCCCTTAATATCACACCTCCCCCCCCCAAAAAAACCCCACCCACCAGATAGTGATTTTAGGGGTGGGAGGGAAGGAATAAGTGAGCAAGGTCTAGCATGCTGCCGGCATTATGGATCCACCATTTGCAAAGTGGCTACGGGCCCAGACATTGGGGAGTTTGAGGCTTTCCAAAAGCAACCACTGGCTTCAGACCTGTCTGAGAACTTGGCTGGGTTTTAATATTTGCTGTGTGGGAAGTTCTAGAGTCTTGGAAAAAAATCAAACCATTCGGCTCCATCCGCAGCTTATAACATGGATACTACTGACACATTCGCTGCGAAGTATTCTCTATCGCCCAAGAAGTGAGCTCCGAGCACCAGGGAAACATACCAAGATGTTTTCTGGCAGTCTTGGGTGGTTTTCTTCCCCCCGCATACACAACCCAACTCAGTGTCTGTGTGACTCATTGTAGAAGAATGTCCAAACAAGTGGAGGGATTTTAATTTGATTTGTTTTGGCTAATGGGAACCTAGGAAACTGGGAATCAGATGCCACGGAGCAGTCGCATTTGTGTTGAAACTCAGGCCTGAAACATCCTGTTGTGCTAGGGAGAAAAATTCTCCCGTTGCCTGGTAGGTTGGTTTTTTTAAACTGTGTGCTAAATGGATGACCGGGGACTGGAGGACTTGTATTGAGCAGTGTTAGTTGGGGGTTTTGGTGACTAAACTTAGCTGACCGCGAAATAAACGTGGCTTAACTGGTTGTGGCGGATGAGAACATGCTAGCTGAAATTTATGTTTTTAAACTGTTTGTGACAGACGCTGTCCACTCTGTTTGAAAATGTTTTTTTGCAACAAACCATTGTCATAGCATTCATCCCGGACAAGCATCGGTCGGGGTGGTTGTTTCCAACACCTGAGAGGAGGTCTTTAGCTCAGGTCCAGCTGAACAGTCACGGGAGCTGTCGTCTATGGTATGGACAGCATCTGCATCAGTGTTGCTGGTCCTCCTAGCTTCATTCCCCAATGCTGTGCTTTGTCTTTGGCCTCAGCACTAGTACTGTGCGTTATGGGATAGCTCCAGGAATCCCAGAGTGCCTTGGTACACCCGTAGTTACAAGGCAAGCTGTATGTGAATGCACCAGAATGGTTCTGTGAAAAACAATGAGGATTGCAGTGAGCAACACTGCCAGAAGAAGTGAGACAACAACCCATCTCAAGCAGTCAGTGTCCCTTCAGTGTCCCTTTAGTATAGACACACCGGTGGAGGGGTAGATTCCTTATTAAGGAACAGATAAAGAGGGAGCATGATGGGAGGTGGAGGTAGGGAGCTAGGGCCTGATTCTGATCTCACACTGGTTTTACAGCTGTATGATTCTACAGGCTTCAGTGGGGTTACACCTGATTTACACCAGTCCAATCAGATCAAGCCCTGTCGCTTGAACACAGTTTTTTAAAATGGACTAAATGCTACCCCCAGCAGCTGAGGCAGAACCATGATTAGATCTTGGGACTTTCTGCCTCCCAAACTTGTGTTCATTCTTCCGGAGCACACCGCATGCATTGGCGTAAGGAGCGGTCTAACAAGGCCGTAATACCTGTGTGAAACTGGAGTAATGCAGCGCTGAATTATGCAATATTGTTGAGGTTCATATAGCTGGTGCTGAACAACTACTCTCAAGTCTTCTCTGGTCTCTCACTGGCCTCTCTTGTATCTGCTTTTGAGGTGACAGGGATATTACACCTTTCCACTAGCTATGGCAGTGGTGGGTCTGTGAGTCTTTTCCTCCTCCAAACACCCTTGCTTTTCCTTATTTTTTCCTTTTGAGCTCTCACCCTAGCCCCTTCATTAGCCTTTCACCTTGAGATTTCACATCTGCACAGTGAAGCACACCTCACATGCAAATATGTTAGCTAGCATTAGGCCATATCCTGCGGTCCTTTCTCGGCCCTTATGCAAAGACTCTGAGCAGCTTTTACTTGCTCTACGGATTCAGTTCACACACCATAGAAAGTCCAAATCCCCTCCTTTCCTGGAGCTGGTCTTTGTGCACCAAGAAAACAATAAGATAACATATATATATTAGTCTTCTCTTCAGGACTGACTGCTCCTATGGTTCCTCTCTCAAGATTGCTCAGCCCACACCCTAGTTCCTCTCTCCTTCTTAGCTATTCCCAATGTCTCTTATATCCAGGTGGGGTGGTGACCTGCTTCTTGAGTCAGCAGAATCCATTAAATCCTTTCCTAGCAGGTCAACACCTCCTCACAGGTTGGGGTATTTCAGGCAACCACTGCTACCCTGTTACCTAGATCTGAATAAAAACTGAGTGATGACCTCCGCTTTGGCCCCTGTAAAGCATCAGCAGATCTTCAAACCCATAACTTATCCCAACATCTTTTTTTTTATTACATACTAGCCACTGTGTAAGAGTCCCACTTACAGCGACCTCCCATATTCAGCTTTGCGTGGATAGTGTCGCTAGCAGAATATGATCTTCTTCCTATTTTCCATAAACGAAAGGAAAATAAATCAGTGTAAAACTGAGGCCAGAAAATGCAAGCAGTCAGAATGGAGCTAGAGGATACATGTTGTTGACCGTATTGCCTGCGACAGCATGTGTGGTAGTTTGTAACAAGAAAGATTTTGCTTCCCAAATTGTCCTTCCCTTATAATTTACATGCATGTAATGTTCATGCCATAATTGGGAAATAAAATCTATCGGTTACTAGAAGCTTATTTGACTTGGATACTGAGTAATCAACATTCAGCCCAAGACTCGCTGTAGACCAGTGACATAAAGTGATTAATGGAATGGTAAAGAAAATATAGAACTTGAGTATGTGGTCAGGCGCTGCAGGGCCACAAGAAGCAATTTAAGGCCGGGCAGCCTTTGGCAGCAGTGGTCTCTGTAATTTGGGCTCATTTGGAGTTTTCAGAGGCTGCCTGCTCCCTCAAGGTTGCATCTCCTCTCCAATGAAAACTTTGCAATTTCCTTAGTTCATAATAGAAAAGTAGCCTGGATAAAATCTCATTATCCAGAAAGACTGAACTGATTCCCTCAGCAAAACACCGCAGACAGCAGGGTGCCAACTACAACATCCAGCTCGTTGAGTCAGAGCAAGCTGTTTCCTGCTCCCATGAGCCTGACCAGTGGAAAGGGAGGTAGTATGCCTGGGGAGCACCAGAGATGGTGGAGTCCAGTGAGTTACAGGTAACCCTTAGGTAAGGCTTTGGTGCACTGATCAAGGGCTTGTGCTCCCAGGCCCCAGGCAACCCCGACGTTCAAACTAATCCACTTTTGGAGGTTGGAAAATGTTTTGGACCATTTTGCTTCATTACTTTTCACTTAGTGACATCCCTCAGGGTTTGCTAGCTCCATTCAGGCCAGAGTCAGGAATGGAAGTGCCTTGAGAAGAGTCACTTATGTAGTATTTTCAGTCCAGTCAGACGCAGGAGCTAGGAAAAAGTTGGAGAGTTTGTTCGCATGGGATGCTCAGCCGAGTCTTTCAGACTCAAAGGTTCTGATAGCTGGAATCTCTTTGGGGCTCTTTGTTTGGTGTCTGGACAGCCCTGAGCACAAGGGGGTCCCGGTCCGCGATTAGGGCTCTCGGGTGCTACCGCACTACAAATAATATGAAATAATCACGCAGGCTTTTGGACGCTCATCCAAGTAAAGTTTGAATCAAAATTGCAAATTTGTAGAAGTTCAGCTGTCACTAACTGGCATAGGTACAAGCTACAACGTTCAGTTTCTGAGCAAGGGCCAAACTTCCCCAGTTTGGACAGGACCCTGAATCACAACAAACAGATGTCGATCTGGGAAAGTGCCAGGAGCTTTGGACCAGGAATTCCAGTTTTCATTCTCTCTTTCTTTAGGTCCATGAGTGGCTCTCATCACTGCAGGATCAGACAGGTGGACAACCCTCTTTATAAAGATGGATCTGAACAGCAAGTTCAGAACCTGATCTGAACTTCCCCAAAGTTGGAGCTATTGTTCAAGTTCAAGCTCATCTTTGGTGCAGTGCCTTTCTCTCCTGGGCTGTTGCCCCATGGCTCAGAGAAACAAAACAGTAACACATTGAAGGGTTTGACAGTCACAGGGGTTACAGATTGAGTTGGCTTTACATGCTAACCCATATTAATCCATTTGAGGGCTAGATTGTGGGGCATGAGGAGATGACAGTGCAGCACCCAAGAATATTCCTCCACCTACAAAGCCCTAATACAATAGCAGTCCCTATGAGCAGAAATATGCCCAAGAAAAGGTGGGCAGTAATTTGCTAAAGGATGGCGCTTGATGCCACTACTCCCGTATGCACCAAGCAGTCCTGTGTGAGATTGTGTTTCCTGACAAACTGTGTTTCGCAGTCCTCCTCCCCAAGGGGTATCATGGGTCTGCCTCTGCCACCACAAGGCTTTGTATAAATTACACAATCTAGCTCCTGGCTGGTCAGATGTAAGGGGTGAAGCTTTTCCATTACAGTGCCCAAGCTTCCACACTACACAGATTCATGGAGGATAGGTCCATCAATGGCTATTAGCCAGGATAGGCAGGAATGGTGTCCCTAGCCTCTGTTTGCCAGAAGCTGGGATTGGGTGACAGGGCATGGGTCACTTGATGATAACCTATCTGCGCATTCCCTTTGGGGCACCTGCCATTGGCCATTGTCAGAGGACAGGATACTGGGCTTGATGGACATTTGGTCTGACCCAGTATGGCCGTTTTTATGTTCTAAACAAATTCTCTGGTTTGAAAGGCTAAGAATGTCCCTGGATGACGGATGGGGCAGCTGCAGATCTCTTTCCATTTCCCTCGTTGGTATATTTAGGGTACCATTATACAGGCCTGATTCTTGTTTACACTAATGCTGTGTTGCATGGCTCTAGCAGTGCGAAGGGGCCTAACCAGGGGTGTAAACAGAACTGGAATGAGTTCTGACTGATGGAATAAATTTGACTGATTGTACCTCCTCCCCGCTCTTCCCCCCATCCAGCTGCCACACCCCTTATTCAAAGGGAGGAAGGAAAAAAGAGGTAATGGGAGGACTTCAACGTTCTAGCAACTGTCACCACGGGATTCCCAGACAGCTAGATTCATATCTTTCTCTCTGCTTCCTGCAGTCCACCAGTCTCTTCCTGGTGGATAGTCCTGTATTTCTTGATGGGAATAAAAAGCCTACTGAGTCACCCTCTTAAAGACCCTGCTGAGCACTGGATATAAAACCCAGGTCATAGCCACTTGCATTGGTTAAAGATCTTGTGGCACAATCAATGAGCGTACAGAAAGCAGAGGAGAATATTATAGTTCAGAGCAACACTCCCCTCTCACAAACTAGGCATCAAATTTGCCTACCTAAAATGTATCCAGAAAGCCATGTGCCAGCCTTGGAATAAGGTCAGCCTTCACTTATGAACAGTGAGCCCCAAGAGGCCTAAGGGTTCTTTTTAACAGCATATAACCTTGAAAGGTCAGGTGCTAGTAACATGCTGCTGTTCTCCATCTGTTGGTAGCTTGCATTTTTGCTAATGTGCTTCAAAAGACACGTTTGGTCTGAGGCATAATCCCACAGACTTGCAAGACTTCAGAGTTGACTCAGCCCAGTTGTCCTTGGGCATCTGAGCTGAGTGGATCACAAAATATTGAAGAGGTGGATGGCATTGTGGTGACATAAGCTCACTGTAAGTGTCAGCGCAAAGGGCTCTTCTCAGATAGATTGTGACATTAGCATGAGGAAGGTGCAAGGTTAGTATTAGGAATGGGTAAATGGATCTGGGAAGATGTGGGGCTGGATTTGGAAGGGCTCAGCACCCAAAATTTGGGCCAGATTTACAAAAGAGTTTGGCCCTTATTTCGGTGCCTGGATGGGAACCAGACTTACTTGGGCTTAGCAGCCAGCAGCTCCCATTGTGACCCTTGTGGCTGCATTTTCCCCCTTTTAGGTATGGTCATTCATTAGGGCACTGGTTGGATCTATGCAGAGAGAACCAGGAAGTGGGGATGGTCGGGGATGAAGTAATGCAAACCAGCACTGAGTTAAGGACAATTATTTCTTAATGAAGTTAATTACTGGAACAGATTACCAGAGGATGTGGTGGAGTCCCTGTTGCCCAGAGTCTTTACTTGGAGATCAGATGTCTTTTTTTTTAAAAGGTATCTGTAATTCACCCACATGTTGTTGGTCTGGATGAAGGAGTTTCTAGGTGGAATCCTCTGGCCTGTGTTATGCAGCAGGTCTGATGAGACGATTCCACCAATCTCTTCTGGCCTTCAGATGGATACGTGAAATAATGTAAATGTTGACAATCCAGCGTTAGAGTGGGATAAAATTAACATAGAAAAGAGGTGTGTGTGTGTGTGTGTGTGTATGTGGAGGGATACTTCTTCTCCCTCCGAAGAAACATTTACGAATGAAAACCAACTGATACAAACCTTTAATCAGTGAGCTGTAGATTGATATTATCTGTGCTAGACATGAAACAGGGATGTCATTTTAGCATTGTCCATTGTTCCATCTTTTCCTCTCTCCCTCTCGTCCCCTTGGCTCTGTTAAACGCTAGCTAAAGTACAGACAGATCATAACAGACAATGACGCCCATTCATTTTGTGCCATTTATTTCTCAGAGGCCTGTTTTTTTTTTTTTTCTTAGTTAGAAGTTGGACAGCAGAAGGTCAAACGGAGACTGTCCTCCTTTTATGTAAACGTCTGCCACCAATGTGCAGACTGTCAGTTAACTTCTCTTCAACCATCGTGAATGCACGTTTTTGTAGGTAAACCCGCCCATGCAGCCGTTGCCCCGACAACACTGTCTTGCAGCTAGTCCAGGGGGAGATTGGGCTCATTGCAAGAACAAAGCAATTAGCAGCTGATCTGGGATGTCAGGGCTGGAGTTGCTGCGCTACAGAGCTCTTATCGCTGCTTCATGTGTGTGCTGCCTTGGGGTGCCTGTTTCCTGATGAGTGGCAGGCTCCCCTCTCGTTTTCCATGCCCCTCCTGGAGAGGAAAATTAAAATCCCTCATTTCTGACGGCAGTAAGTAACGCTTTGCCCTTATGTAGTAACATTGCTTCTCATTGTGATAATATTGTGGTCGTGAAAACAACGATCACAAAGACACTGTCACCCCAGAAAGCACATGCAGTCTAGGATTTGGACAGTACACAACAGGTGAATATACGGACAAAAGAGGAGGGGAGGGGGAAAAATAGTTTGGAGGAGAAGCTAATGCTAGCGACGAACGCATTTGCATAGTACTTTAGTAATCACAGTGGTCGCGGTAGTCACCAGTGATCACCGGCCTAGCCAATGGTTAATGTAACCATTTCTTATTTGAAAATAAGAATGGCCAGACTGGGTCAGACCAAAGGTCCGTCTAGCCCAGTAACCTGTCTTCTCAGATGCTTCAGAGGGAATGAACAGACCAGGCAATCGTCAAGTGGTCCATCCTCTGTCAAAGAATCCCAGAGTACTTTGGCAAGATGAATAAAATGCATTAATCCCCTTTTTGAGGATTTGGAAACTGAGGCACAGAGAGGTGATGGGGTGTATTTTTAAAAAAAGCTGCCTCCTTTTCACAAGGACTGACATCCCATTAATTTTCAAGCTCCCATTGGGAGTGGGTACGGAAATGCCCAGATGCCATCGGAAGGGTTAGTTTCCTCATGGGATTTTTCACATTGACCAGAAGCAGCGGGTACTGGAAAATCTCATCCGACAACTAGCCTGTGAGATTTCCTATCCAGTTTCGGAGACTCAAGAGGCTCGGGGAGTTTTTAGAAATGTGAACCCTGAAAAGCACATGTGTGGGTTGTGGCAGTGGCTGGAGAAGAACTCGCTCCACTTCAGATATGAAGGCATTGCCTTCTCTACCCCCAAACGGTGTGTGTTTACAGTAAGATGACTCAATCTAGCGATCTCACTATAAAATCGTCGAGGAGACCAGGCTGTGTAATTTTTACTGCAGAGTAGCTACGCGAGGAGGGTGAGGGGGAGTTGAGACCTCACTTAGTTACAGTGTGGTGAAAACTACCTGTGCCTTGTATCCACTGGGATATTACTATGCATTCATGTACGTTACCTACGTCACTGTAAAAAACACCTTCTTTGGCAGGGAAGACTTGGCAGAGAGGAGCGTGGAGGGGCAATGAAGCTTGCCAATGCCTTTGCTGGAGCAGCACTGATGTCTGGGTTGTTTTTGTTGCTCATTTTTTCTCTATCTTAAATCAGTCTGAGGTTCCCTTTGGTTCAATGTGGCAGAAGTTCTGTGCTTACGAAGCAAAGATTTATACTCTGGTTTATTACATATTTATGAGCTTCGTGAAATCCTAAGAAATCGTCTGTGAATATGATTTTGAATGTTTTCCCTTGCTGCCTGTAATAGTATTAATGCCCTTCCTGTGTTCATTTTCTATGAATGTTCTCATAAACAAGCAGGAATGTTTGTGGAAACAGTGATCTTTTGGCAAATATTGCAGAATATAGTTGGGGGGAAAACATTCAAATTTGTTACTTGCAAGTATTTGTAACAGTAATCTGATTGGATAATCTAATCAGGGAACAGGAACATACCATTTGAATATGCATCCAATCAAAACAGCTCAGAATATCAAATATTTACAAAGAACTGCTTGCAAGCAAGCTACTACTGGACAATAATTATTCACATCGATTATTTTGCAAATAAATCATTCTGAATAGCTAATAACTTAAAAAAAGAAAACAGTGACCTAACGGTGCATAAACTGCCAAGAGAGATCTTGAATTCCTTAAATAAATGATTTGTTATAAATTGTTACTCATATCTAGTTCTATAAATACCTAGATGGATTGTGTTCGTTAAGCTTTCTGTGAACTCCAGTTTCAAAGCATCTTTAAAGATTCAGTTAGAAGGTTCGCTCCAGATTTATACTGTTACAGAATAAACATTTACAACCTGTCCAGAGAAATATATGCTTCATTTTCACAAAATGAAAAGCTTGAGGGCAAAAATCACAATGCTACAAACTGCTTTGCGGTCTTTTAGAAAAACTGACTTCAAAGGTTTGATCCGAGCATGGTGGTTGGAAAGCCAAGGACGACTAGAAGTCTATTGAAAAGAAAAGGCGTACTTGTGGCACCTTAGAGACTAACAAATTTATCTGAGCATGAGCTTTCGTGAGCTACAGCCCACTTCATCGGATGCATGCAGTGTCTATTGTGATGGGTTAGATAATTCATTCTCTCTGATAAACAAAGGCTAGTTTGAGGTCACCTGGATGCTGCTGCTGGCCATGAAGGTGGCTGATGCTGACAGGCTAGAAGAGACAGATTATGTAGAGCTGTACAAAGAAGTGCATGTATGTTAGTGATATGGTTGCATGTCATGCCGTGTTCTGCGAGTTTCCTATGAGATTGTGTGACCTGTGAGGGACAAATCTCTGAGCATTTGGTTGATGATGCACGTAGACATCTGGATGTTTATCCAGTCCTCTCAGGCCTGGAAAACTCTAGAGAACAGAGGGGTAAGGCTGAGCTGCCATGAGAACCACCCGTCTCATAGTATTTCCTCTCTTCCGCTTCAGACTGTTGTGGGAATGAGAACCTGCCAAGGCACTTGTGAAATGAAAAATGCTTTTAAAAACGTATCTTTGTCCTGGTGGGTTGCACTAGAGGATGCTTCTTCCTCTGTCGCTGTACTAAACACCTCCAATAAAGATCCCCTCATGTTTTTTTCTGGTGTGCACAGACTGTGTAAAAACTTGGGTGTTGATAGTGTGATATTAAATGTATCTGGCTGGGATTCTGGATTGCTTCTTTGGGGACGTTTCCCCTTGAACTTCCTTGCAATGCAAAAACCGGGTAGCTGTTCTAAAGGTGTGTGTGGTGATAGGGCACCTCACAGCAAAGAGATGCTGTGTCATACCAGTTCTGTTACTGCTACCCACACTGGCAAAAGGTCAAGGATTGATTATAGATGGATGATCCAAGGCATGAAAGGGTCAATTAATTAGTCAAGATTTGATGCAAAGAACATAAAAATATCAGGCCTATAAAGTACTTAGTCTGTTTATGACTCTTGCATCTTGCATATTCCAGATGACCTGGCATCAGGCATACCCATGTGCTTGCAGTTTTGCCCATCTGGCCTGTCTGCAGGGTCTGATCACCTGTCATCCCAGCTCTTTTCAGAACCAGGCTTCCTGCTTTTCAGTCATAACAGAAAATAAAGCTTCTGAACAGCCAGGTTCCATGTCACATTCGTGGGAGGTTTGGTACAGCCAGAGAAAACTCAGAATCACTTATGGAAGGGTTTCCTTCAGCCAGGTTTTTTTCTCCAGAAATAGAAAGAAGAGCTTTTCCAAGCCTGCCTCTTGCAAATCACCCAGGAAAGGAGCTGGTTCTTCCAGCCAGGTGTGCGTCCTGGGACAGTCTACATCAGATTTCCCATCCCACACCGGAGCCCCATGGGGCTTCGGTAACTCATGCGAGATGAGCTGAGGCACAGTTCCCTCCTGGTCAGGTTTTCTGGCCATTTCTGCATTGAAGAGAGACAGCTAAGCCATTTTCTTTTTTTGGGAAAAGTGTTAATCACGGATGGAGGTTTGCACGCTCCCTTATGAACAGGTGAGCATCACCTGGGGATGGATCCCAACTGGTCAGAGGAGATGGGAATGGATCTGTGTGGATCTTGGAAGGGGAATGGATTCTCCCTGGAGTTTGGCTATTGCCATGGATTGGGTGGATGTTGTCCCTTGCCCCTTGACCAGAGGCTCTCACTATAACCAAGATACAAGCGGACTTGGTTCAATTCATTGTGGGGATGGAGGGAGCTGCAATACCAGAAACAGATTTTGTTGCGTGGCATTGTGTCAGCAATGGGTGAGACAAATCTCACATGGAAAATTAAAACATCGTTTGGGAGACCGATGAAGGGACAGGTAAGCATTTCTCCTCTAGGTAGGTTTACCTCTGGCCTGTTTCAGTATGGACTGAAGCATGTTTGGCAGCCCGTCTGAAAGTGGCTTTGTGTTATCAGTCCAGTGCCCAGTCGGCAGGTGGACATCAAACCATCACAACCAGCCCTGACTGATGCCCTCTCTGCTGGGATAGCCAGCAATGGTGACAAGGAGTGAATGCAATGAGACGCCATCAGATGGTTGTGGGACATCTACATAGAACACATCACTGGACATTGGCAATACCAAGAGGGATGAGCTGGAGTGCTGATGAGAAGCACAGTAAGGAAAGTAACTAAAAGATTTCCCTGATAGATTGTATTTCCTAAATGGACAACCTACCCTCATTCTCAATTACCGAGGGACAATCTCCACTCATTGATAAATTTTGCTTTCCACAACCAAATCTCTGTACAGCTTCTCATGAGTGTTCTACCCAAAAACTTGGATGCTAATATCTAAACTATATTCTTAAATGTATTCACCTAAATTTGGGTTATTGCTGATTATGTACTCTATGTGTCATATGACTTTTAAAAATAAACTCTGTAGTTGTGGATAATCTAAGCACTATACCCAGATGTTCAGACACTCTGTTCTCAAGCTATGTCTAACATAATTTTTGTTTAACATTAGCTTTAATAAAATTTTTAAATATGGAAATGGAATTATCCTCTCACTTTTGCAGGGGTTTCCTCCAGATCAGAGGTAAGGCAGCATGCTCTCCAGTTGTGTCTGCTGTGCATATTTCCCCTGTGGTTAGCTCGAGGAGTCTGATCCTCGGGGCTGTCAATCTGACGCACACGAGAGAGCGTCTGTGCTTGAGAGTTGCAAGACAGCAGAATGGTGCTTCATCCATTCCCTAGATACCACAGTGCCTGCAGCAAGCGACTCACAATGCATGTTAGGGAAGAGTCTGGCAAAGGATATTTGCAGCCTCAGACCTGGATTGGATGAAGTGGGGAATCCAACCTGGCAAGGCTGTGGAACTGAACTTGATACTGGCAGCCCATCTTGCCAACGTGAAACAGTTGGAGGGGTCCAGCATTCCAGGCAAAGGATCCGGGCTGTCATCCTGTCCTGTGAAAGCACTTGCTGTAACTATACTCAAGCGAGATTAGGTTCAGTCTCCTTGGACATTAAGTACCCTTGACATTCCAGTGGGAAACTTGCCACCCTGCTCTAGGGGAAATGTGCTAATGCTCTGTAAACACACTGAGATAGCTACGTTTGACAGGTGGTGGCCTCCACAGGAAGAGATAAGGCGTGAGATAAGGCTTAAGACCTTGGTTCAGGAAAGCATTTAAGCCTGTGTTGAACCATAAGCACCCTTCTTGACTAGGGATGCTTTCCTGGGTTAGGAACCTAAATGATTAGGGACTAGGAATCTCTAAATTCTCCAGTTTGTGTTTTGCTTCCCATTTCCACCCCACATCCGGTTGCTTTTCTGAATGATGGTAACCCACTGAGCTTTGTTTCCCTGCCCTGGTACCATGTCTATAACAGGAGTAGCTTCAATTCTATTCAAGGAAAAGGTTGCCCTGACAGCCAGTGAAGGTCCCTTGACTAGGAGGTGAGGTTTGGAAATCAGTAGAGCCACATCATGCTTTCAAGGGGCCTGAGAGTCAAATCCTTTCTTTAAAAATGGTCGTGCAAATGACAGAGTCCTGGTGGGAGTCTGGTCTAGAGTTTCCTTACCATCTTTTGGAAATCTTTGCTGTTGCTCCTATGTCACATATTGTGACAACAGTGACACGGCCAGTATTTTCCCTTTTGAAGTTCAAGTCCCTCTCAGGCCCGAGGTTGAACCAGATTCAGTGCTCTGTGATAGGATTATCTATCCATTTCCACTGGGCTGTCAAGTAAGTTCTGCACAACTCACAATATTGTTTTGTTTTTACACATGGCTACATTTAAAGGGGAGTTTCTGAAAGTACTTTACCCAAAAACAACCCTCCCACCCTCTGTCTGTAAGTTCTCAGCTGGTTATGATTGATATCTGCTTTCTTGTCTGTAGTCTTGTCTGTAGTATGCACATTGGTTTGTGCTTTGCAGTTCTCTTCTGCACACATTTGACTTGTTGTAGGTTTGGTCCCGAGAACTCAAAGGTTCTGTGTTGCATATGCTAGTTTGTTTGTGTAGAGTTTCTCCTGTCTGATGGGCTGCTATGCACGGGTTTGTCTGTTGTGGTAGGGTTGCTGGCTGATGCACGCTGGTTGCTTGCTGTAGAGTTGTTCCTGGCTGACATTGATTTTCTTTTTTAATTGGGAGCTTAAAATAAAAAAAAGCTGAAAACCACTGCTTTTGAGAAAAACTTCACAAATAATTTGTTAAAAATATAACTTAAAATGAAAGTGTGAGCTCTTCAGAGATGGTCTTGACTTTCTCTCTTTTTTTTTTTGTGAGTTTCTGGGATTCTGGAGCACAATGATCCATTTCCAAGAGAATCAAGAAAGATTTCCACTCTTTAAAAACTTGCCAGTTGCCTTAGATGACTAAGCAATGTTCCTGCAAGACTTGCAGAATTCTAGTTAGAACCTACAGACTAGCCACCCTTTTGAGTAAGGGGCAGCATGTAGCAGACCTGGGACCAGCTTGCCTCCTTGCTCTGTAATCTGTCCCAGCCCCAAATGCAGCTGGCTCACAGGTTGTAATGGGAATAGTTAATGCTCTTCTCTCTCCCTGTCTGGCCAGCTGCATGGGCATGGGGAGAAGTAGCCCTGCTAAAGTTGTAGTCGCCTTGCTGCTGTGATCCGTGACATGGGTAACCTAAGCATAAGGGGGCGCTGCATGGATGTGTAACACAGGGCACAGTTGTGCCCTGAGAGAAGTATAGAGAATGCTCTAAGTTCTGAGGCAGTTGTATTGATTTTTCTGCAGCAAAACTGACAACAGTCTTAAGGGTGTCTCCGACTGATGGGAGTAAACGCCTGTATAATTAATTTCCACTTGTGACCTTGGTCTCTACTGTGAAAGATTTATGCACTGTTTCTACACTGCACAAGCACCCTTGGTTAGCTGTCTTGACTTGGATCGACTTTCTTGTCAGCAGCAGAGCACTATTACGGAACTGGCCACTGAGGGTTTTCTTGCACCTTCATCTGAAGCATTCTGGGGCTTATGTCTGTTGCATGCAGAATACGGTACAAGATGGACCATTGATCTGATCCACTCTGGCCATTCTATGTTACTATTCTGTGTACATACCTTTGTATGTAACTATGGGCCTGAATCCTGCAATGCATATAACATCTCTTGCAAAACTCCAGAGCATCCTCAGAATTCACTGGACTCCTGTACCAGATCCTCAGCTGGTGAAAATCAGCATAACTCTGTTTCTCTAGCTACATATATTATGCACACATGTGAAATATTTATGGTAAAAGGACATTAAGGTGGGACATTCAAGCACTAAAAAGTTAAGAAGTGGCAGAATTAAGGTTGCCAGTGGAACTCTAATTTGGCCTGCTCGTGTGCATGTTGCAGTCTTGAATGACATGAACACATACAATTTTTTCCATATTCTGGCCACATGTAAGAACTGTCAGGGGATGGAGCATGCTCAGTCACAATGTGGAGTCTCCAAAAAAACGACAACTTGAGGCAGACACTTGGCATGGAAAATTTCAGCCCAAATGGTTAAAGTTTGATGAAGTTATAAGCAACTCAAAACAGGTCCTTATAATGGGAATGTTGAGTAACCTTAATAATAAGTTCTATCTGCTGCACCTATGACATGGCTCACCATATCCCATTAGAAATTTTCTCGTGTGTACTTGCATATCACGCTTTCACAGCTCTCTCTCTCTCTCTGACACAGACACTCACGAATATCTCTTAACTGTCTCTTGAGGCTAACATAAAGTAACGTTGCCAGTTGAAGAAGAAAATATTTACTTGCATTTGATGAAATTTGAACTAAAAATCATGCCTCTTAATAAAAACCTGGGGTTTGGATTCTGTGTTCTTCCCATATGTTTCTAATCTCTTGGGGGTTTTCAAATATGTGCCCAGAACACAGAACTCCTGACAAGTGCTTTCAAAATGCTGAATTTGCAGATGTAAAGAGATTTTGCTGTAGGAAAAAATGAAATTTGAGAGTAAAATCCTTCCTTTACTGGGACAGAGGGCGGTGGAGCCTTAGTTTTTTTTTTTTAAAGCAGAGCTACGAGCCATTAATTTTTTCCTCTAGGTGAAATAGCTATAGAGAAACTACTTGTATTTTTCTTTGCCTGTTTTACCGCAGCAATTGGCCTAGCGATGGAGAACTAAGGGAATACAAAGCAGCTTTTTGTCAAGCTTAGTAATGCAGTCCTAGCCGCTGATGATCTTACCTTACACTGTAGAACTGTGAGTTGAAGTCGTTGATGGAAACATACCTCTTAACCCATTGTTTTCATAAAAGTCCAGAAAATGGATTAGGGGTTGTTTAAAATAAATATATAAAAATGGCCATGGGAATGAGGTGTCTGAGCACATTGTGCAGTGCTGGTTGTTGATTTAAGGCACACGCTCTCTCTCTCTCTCTTTTGGGTATTTTAATGATCATTTTTGATTGCTTTACATCTTCATGTTGGGCTGGCTTTTCCTTTTTGCAGCCCTTTCTACTTTGGCTGCTGCTGTGTTCTGGGAACAAAGTCCTATTGCAGCAAGCGGTTTATAATGTTTATACTTGCACAAAAGCTCAAGAATGCAGGCAAGTCCATATTAAAAGTGTTTGCACTTAAGAAGGCTTAGGTTTACATGCAAGCTAGGTTAGAAGTGGAACATAGAGCTTGAAATAGAAGGGATCTTATGGAAAAAAAACTTCAAAATTTGCACTATTATTCCAAAGTGCTACAGCATACACTAGTGATATTGTAATGTTTCAGCTGTTGCTGTAATTTTGTGTGTGTGTGTAAATATATAAAATATGTTCATTTCCCCTTCTTTGCATCAATAAACCACATGCCCCTCAGACTGGGCATTATGTGAACCGCTGATGGAGTTAATTTAAAGCATCGCATTCATCCCATGTAGTATTATATTTGTCATTTGCATGGAGGGCGTGGAACTGCTTTTCCTAGACTGTCCTACTGGGGTCTTTTTACCCTTTTCAGACTCTGTCGACATTGCTGTTAAAATAATTCCCAGTTTAGTAAGCTGGGTCATTTGATAAGCAGACAGTGTTCTCTATCGATGCATAGAGAACACTGATTTAGTTGGGGATTGGTCCTGCTTTGAGCAGGGGTTGGACTAGATGACCTCCTGAGGTCCCTTCCAACCCTGATAGTCTATGATTCTGTGATAGTACCGTGCGTGTGGGAGCTGGGAGGAGCATGACTGCTCTAACATGGTCAGTGCTCCCAGTCATGTTGCTTTTGGAGGTGTTTGTGTTATTTGCTGGGGAGTATTTTGTGTCAGCCTCTCTGATGATCCACAGAGAATATAATCAAAAACAACGAGGAGTCCTTGTGGCACCTTAGAGACTAACACATTTATTTGGGCATAAGCTTTCGTGGGCTAGAACCCACTTCATTGGATGCATGGAGAATACCAGCTGTTCCAGCCACCAAATACAGCGCCTTACCTCAAGCTCTAGTAGATTATGCTTTTAACTCTGGGGATCTGCTGTGTTGGCTGAGCTGATGGGCATCATATCTACACTAAGCTGTATTGTAGCCAAACGTTTCCCAGACACGTTACCCACATGTCAGCCCCATTAGAAGTAGCAGTGATGGGCCCACTGCTGTAGGCAGGCCTCCAGATTTTATTCAGCATTTTAAACATCACGTTCACTCACTTGTTCAGATCAGGACTATGAGTAGACTTGGATGGATTAAATTTTCATTGGTAAATGCTGGTAAACATCGATTTCACCAAACACACACAAACCCACGAAAAACTATTTCCATCAATAATAATTTAAATTTACAGATAGGCAAAGTAAGAAAAATGTTACTTGGGAACTTATGAGTATGATTTAAGGACGTTAACTTTGTCTATTTTGACAATTTGTGTTTTAATGTTTACAAAGCTTTCATTTTTTGAATCTCAACATCTACTGTCATTAAATAATTGTCTGATTCCCCTCATTCTTTCCCGAACAGTGAAAATTTAAATCAATACAAATAAAAAATGCTTAAAAATAAACATTGATATTATCCATCAGTTATTTTTAAAAAATTTGAATTCTGACATGCCTAACTATAAGACACAGCACCTAATACATCAGTGGATGCCAGTATTTTGCCTACATCAGCCCTTCCACCAGTGAAACTGAACCACTGGGGAATCATAGGAAAATTGATCTAGCGTAGATAAGGCCAGAGAGAAATGTAGACTGTCTGGCACAGCAGAGAAACCAGATGCCCCTTGTAGTCCTGCCAGAACCACCTGTTTTCTAAGCAGCATGTTTCTTAAGGACTTCTTTCTCCACCCTGCTCCCCTTTAAATTCCTATTGCTGAATCTTAATCAGCAATAGGTCGTTAATCTGCATCACCTGGGTTCTTCCACTGGTTTGGTAAATTTCTGAACAAAAAAATGTCCTCCCAGCCCTAGACACTGCTTGTTGACCTGGAAAGACAAGTTGCCCACTGTAAGTAATGTTTACTAATGTATGATCATGACAGCCACTGATTAAACATAATACACATAACCTTGCATCTAAACACTGCATCCCTTCAACAGCCAGTGAAGTTCAGGGTCAAACAAGGTTAAGTACCATTGCCTCAATACATAAAACAACCCCAGAGCTTTTCAGAGTCTTTAAACTGGTGATTAGACGTGTCTTCTTGAAAGGATGAAAGTTTCAATTAGGCGAAGTGCCTGGGGGATAAATCAGCTTTGGCATCAGAGGAAGCTTAAGTTTCTTGGATCCAAAAGGAGAACCAGAGCAAGGAGGATGGAGACCAATTATCATTTTTAAAATACCTTAAATAGTCTGAGGATTTGAAAACATGTTTCACTGTTGAGACAGGACTTGGGATAATGAAAGCACTTTGTTATGTGCCATATCTCACCCCTTCTACCTTGTTGCTTCCAAGGATGCTATTGGACTTCTTGTTGTCAAGAAAAGCAGATGCATGTAACAAGCCAGCCTCTTTGAGGTTGAGCTCAGTTAACTTGGAAAAAGCATAGCTTGGTGGCATTGTCATCCAGTGGATTGAGTACTGGATTGGGAACTGGGAGACTTGTTTAATTCTTGGCTCTGCCAATGACTTGTTGTTTGAACTCAATCAAGTCATTTCATCTTTCTAGGCCTCTGTAAAATGAGGATACTTCCCTTGTTTTCTAAAGTGATTTGAGCTCTCTAGATGAGCTGAGTATTGTCATGGGATGATGGTTAGGTGGTGGAAAACAGAGTGGAGGGATGATTGAAAAGTTTGGAAGGGGGCATTGCCTGTGGTGAGAGGAGGACTTGGGCTCTGTGGGGCTAGGATTTTATTAGGATCTCAGGAAAGGAATTGGGAATGATGAATGGGTTTGACAAACTCAACTATTTGGAAAGGCAACCAATTTTTCATCCAAACTTTTTTGGAGAGGTGGATGGGCCCTTTAATAGTCTGCAGAGCACCATTGTATAAATAATCCATAATCCAGATGAATACTCTGGATACTGTGCTTGAAAGGGGTGCTTGGAATGAACTCTGCTGTGCTGTTTAAATCAAGCCCTCACCTTAAACTCTGACTTCAGATTCAAGCTCCTTCAAGTTCTGAGGCTGTCCAGAGCTGGGGCTTTGGCTTGATCCAACTGCTGATTGTACATTATTCACGGTCAGTCAAAAATGTTGTTATGAAAGTTGAGATTGCAGAAAATTCTGCTTAGCTTGAAGAGGGAGGGATAGTTCAGTGGTTTGAACATTGGCCTGCTAAACCCAGGGTTGTGAGTTCAATCCTTGAGGGGGGCATTTAGGGATCTGGGGCAAAAATTGAGGATGGGTCCTGCTTTGAGTGGGGGGTTGGACTAGATGACCTCCTGAGGTCCCTTCCAGCCCTGATATTCTATGATTCTATGAAATTAGCCCCATGTCAATCTGCATGGTTGCTGTACTAATTATTTCCTTCTGTCCCTCATCTTGAGTCCGTTTTCCACATTAGGATCTTGGCAGGATGAGAGGTTTCCTAAGAGGAGATTACCAGAGACAGAACAAGCCTCTTCTTCTCAGAAAAGAGTTGCTTGTCCTTTGATGCCAATAAACCAATAAATCATAATATATTATGATTATAATTTGTGTTATAGTGTCACACAGAGGCCCCAGCTGGAATCAAGGCCCTAACTGGGCATTGCACAAACATGTAGGAAGACACAGACTCTGTCCTGAAGAGTTTGCTGTCTAGGGTGACAAATGGGTCATGGCGGGTGGGAGGAGAGGGATACCTTCCAATGCTTACAGCAGCTATCAATAGACCAAGTGCTAAGTATCGTCATCTGCCCCTCCAATTTAACTGGCCTAAATTGGCTGTTTTCTTATAGGCCTCACAGAAGAGTTGGGTCTTGAGGAGTGATTTGAATGAGGGGGAGGGTAGAGGCCTGGAGGATGAGGCAGGACATTCTATGCATAAGGAACAGCATTGAGGAGGGCATGAAGATATAGGTGTGAGACGCTGACCAATGGGCAGATGAGGCTGGCCTGGTTGGTGGAGGAGAGTGGTGATGTGAGACAAGCAGACAGGTATGGAGGGGTGGAGTCCTGAAGAATCCAAACCCCTCCTTGCACAAAAATAAGAGCAACTCCACCTCCAGGCGTGGGGAAACTTTGGCAGGAAGAGGAGGCTGCTTATGATGTAACTGGGGTTTCGTAGCTGGCAAGGTGGAGAAGAATCTGTGAGCTGGGGGGGACCATCTTCTATGGGAGGGGAAAAGATGGATTTCCCCACTCCGCTGAAGACTCAAGAACCACAACCCAAAGCAGCAAGGAATTAATAGATCCCACTGCCATAGGCCAGTGGGCTGTTCTCTGGGATTACAAAACAGGAATGAAGAAAAGAACCCGGGAGTCAAAGAATGTGTAGTTTACTTATCTTTAAGGGGGTCCTTGTTTGACCAGGTCATAACAGTGCTAATGTAAGGCAAGGCTAGGGTCAAAGCTAATGGGGGCGGGGGAGGGTTGGTTCAAAATAGGGATACAAAAATAGGTTGGAAATCTAATGAGGACTGGGTTTCACCTGGTTTTTTCCCTTCTATGTCCAGCTGCAGCTCGGCTCTGCAGAGGCAATGGGAAGAAAGGAAAGGTGTTTAAAATAGAGCTATCCCCACCATTTACAGACTTCAAAGAAAGGTTCCATATGATGCTATTGTGGTTTTAGTCAAACTAGCATCCCCATTGGAAGCGCCTTGATATGGTTCCTACAAAAGAAGAGGGGCAGAGAATAGTTCCTCATTTTAGTGCCAAAAGGCCAGAATGGAGGCCATTTTTTTTGGTACATCCAGCCATCTGGGAAAGGGGCAATAACCAAGATCTGAAGATAAAGCCGTTTCATCCAGTTTGTTCAGATAAGCATGCAAACATCTGGGTTCTATTTATCCAAACCTCTGAGCTTTTTGAAGTTCACTCATGGCTGCTTCTGACTCATCAAGTTTTCAGGGCTGATTTTTCATACACTGGCTTCCGTTTCTGTACTCTCATTGATCTGTGGCTCAGTTTAGGTTATTTAGATGACATTGCAGCATAGGAATTTCCACAGAGTGGCAAATGGCTCATCTACCTGCCTCCAACAATTGCCAGTAGCAGCTGATCTGGAGAAAGATGCAAGAAGTCCTGAGGAAGGCAGTTAGGGAATATCCTGCCCACAGGAATTGTTTCTTCCTAATCCCATTAATTAGAATTTTGCTTATGCCTGGAACTGGAGGATTGGCACCTTACTGCACCTGCAAATCAGGTGTTTAGACATCGAACCTATTCCCACAGAATTTCAGCTTGATAAAAGGAGACTGGACTGAGATCATGATGAGAAACTGGCTCCCTGTTTCCTTCTCCATTGACTTGTTGGCTGTCAATTTAACTCTGATGGGAGTAACACTTGTAACCACTCACAGCCCTCGAATTATCACAGCTGTTACTTCCCAGGCAGAGGGAATCTCTATCCATAAGCCTGTGCTAATGACACGTTTTATCAAGTGGAACATCAGAGGGCTGGCAGAGAATCCTTGAGACCGTGGATTAGGGTTTAAAGAGAATCTCCAGTGGCTGGGTTTTCAAAGCATTCACTTAATCATGGAAACACATTGATCCACTGCCAGTCTGTAGCCATGTGACTTGGGCTGCATTTATAAAACTAATATGTCTTCCTATAATGATGATAATTAATAAAAAAACCAACAAAATCTAAAATCCTTCTAATTCCTTTTCAGATTATTTTTTAAAAAGTCATTATGCTTCTTAGCTCTGTGGTTATTCAGAGAAACTTAACTTAAATATGGGAATCTAAAAAACCACTTCAGGCAATATTTTTTTATTGACCTTAGAGTCCCTAAAACTGTTGTGGTAATGCACTAAAACAACAGTCCCGTTAATTACTAATAAATTGAAGTGAGAGTCCCAGAGAAGAGCAGTATTTATGACATGGGCAGCGATGCCAAATGAAGTCACTCCTGTTATTCTCTCCAGCTGTTTTTGTTGAACCAAGGTGCGGGCGTTGATATCATTGGGAGCGATGTGACACTGTGGCACACATGTAAGATGAGCACAGAAAATGATCCAAAAAAGCTGTTTTAACATTTTCCAGCACTGTCTGGGAGCTGCATGATGGGAACTAATCCATACATGAGTCACCCAAGCATACATGGGTATTATACAATAAATGTCAAACAGATCCATCTTGGTCAGACCATCAGTACAAGGAGCAGGGGTGGGACTCTGGTAGGGTATGTTTTTTTTTAAAAAAATGTATATATATGTAATTTTCAAAGTGCTTTTTTTAATTGAAATTCTGTTCTACTTTTTTGATGAACTTGAAATTTCTATGAAAATATCGTCAACATTTTGATTTTCTTCCAACCAGTTCTTCAGCTGGTTGGGAAATGGGACTTGAAGTTGACCCTTTTTCCCTCTTTAAATTCAAAATTTTGTCAAAATTGCAAAATTTTGAACGTCTCTGACCCTGACTGCTATTGGGTCGTCAGTTTGGTGGAGTCCATCCGTTTCGCAGCAAAGAAGAAACCACACCAGAAAAGACACAGCTGCAGTTGGCACTACCTGGCATCCTTGTTGGGAATCTCATCAAAGACCAAAGACTGAAGGAACCCTGGAGACTCATTTACCTTTATACCCCTAAAACTAGCCTTCCTTCCGGGATGTCGAGGGGGTGGTCTGAGCACTGCTGCTACCAGTGTTGTCCCCGTTTGGTGCAGAAATAAAGAATGCCGTTGGTGCCAGGTGGCACTTTTCACCGCTATATTCGGCAGTTACTTCACTGTTGTGATCATACTGGGCTTTTCACATGTCACTGCTCTCGGATGCAACTTTCAAAATCACCTAAATCATTTCGGACCTATTCTTTAATTGTGACGTAGGGCCAGATTTTCAAAGGTTTTCAGGTGCCTAAAGATGCAAGGAGGTGCCTTATAGGATTTACAAAAGTACCCCTGGCTTTCAGTGGGAATAAAGTGTCTAACCTGCTTAGAGGCTTTTGATAATCCCAGTAGCACCTATCTCCGTCTTTAGGGGCCTGAATACTTTTGTAAATATAACCCAGAAGGGCCTAAGTCTCACTGACTTTCACTGAGATTTTGGCTGCTATGTGCCTAAGTCACTTTTGAAAATAGCACTTTGGCTCCTAAGTCACTTTTTATTTATTTATTTATTTTTTTTACCCATCGTTACCCCTTCAGCAGCATTCCAGCACAAATGTAAGTTACACATCCTGCAAAAGAGGTAGAAAGCTTTAGGCTACGGCAGACAAAGTTAATCTGTGGCATCTTCTTTATCACTGCTCCTGTTGAAGAAAGCTGATACTGACATGGAAAGAGAAGAGGTTTGACTATTCTGTGCAACTGTAACAGTCAAACAAATTGACTCTTCAGAGCAGCAAGAGGAATAGGAGCAGAGCTGGCTTGCTGCTTAGCCCACAATAAGGTGGGGGAGGCAGCTATTGGTCTGCTAGTATTTATTACTTGAGAGGACACACTTGAGAGGACACAAAGGGCCTCTGAACTTCCTAGCACGGCTTGCTCCAGTTAAAGTCAGCTTCTTAAATCAAAGAAACAGGGCTCCCAACAGCTGAGCTGTGTGCATCTTTTCTGAAACCCAGCTCCTTCGTTTTTATTGCAGGCTAAATTAGTCCATTTTATTGTTTGGCACTGAGGGATGAGGTCAATTGACTGAGATTCCTGCTAACAAGATTTTAGTTCTGTCTGCCTTTTATGCGTGTGAACGTGGGGGGCTCCATTAAAGCCTTGCAGTTGTCACTTGCAAAGCAGAGAGAAAGATGAGATACCTAGGAACACCTTGGGACTCTCTCCCCTTCCCCACAATTGAACTGTTCAGCCCATCTTGGTGCACCTGAAGTCTGGTTAGTGTCCCAGCACTCCGATGCCTCCCAGAATATTATCACATGGAATTTCCCGCTGGCTTCATACAGTTGAACACTACTGCTATTGGACCGAAAAATAAGGTCACGGAGGAGAGGTCAGCAGAGCTGGGAGCAGGATCTGGTACCAACAACAAGGGGAAAGTGAGAATGTTAGGCAGAGAAGATTGGGTTTGAGAAGGACGTTAGAAAGGAACGGACACAGTGAATTCTAGAGGAGTTTAGGTTGGCAAAGCTGACACCTCCTTCTGACCCCTTCAGTGTGTTAATTACACCAGTCTAGACTCAGAGATTCCCTTAGACTCTGAACCTGAGTCTGACTTCAGAGGAGTCTGATCTGGTATGCATTATGTGCTGAGGGGACTCGAAGAAGGTGCAAGTTACATCAGCTTAGATTCATTTCTGACCTTGGCCCATTAATGCATCTACAGGAAAATTGGCAGCAGATCCCCTTGATTCGTCAGACTAAAGAACTGACTTTAAACCTCCCTTTGGCTGTGGAAAAACAGCTGAGGATATGAGCCAGGGTTCCTCTCCATACTTAGCTCAGCATTCCTCTGCCACTCAGACTAAAAGCAGAGTGAGCCTTAACAAACACTGCTCTGCTTAACCTACTGGTCTGTACTTAGCTGGCGAACCCTGCTGAGGTTACCTCCTTTGCGTTATCTGTCTCTAGGGGAAGGAGAATTTAGCCTGTATTCTATAAGTGGCTTGAACTATCAGCCCCCCTTGAGGTGTAAATCCATGCTTATCAGAAAGGAATAGCTTTCAACTTTCCTCCCCTGCCTCTTGTAGAAGAACATCAAGTCTGGGTTTTATTGCTGGTTTACTATTAATAACAATCAATAATTTAGTTATATAAACTTTCCCGGGCAATGCTAGAAGCCCAAACCCAAAGCCTTATGGCAGTGCATGGGAACCAGTTGTAACAGCCAAGCTGAATGAAGTGCAAAAGGATAAAAAATAAATAAATGGTCATTTATGGGCCTGATTCATCGGGGGGGTGGGGGGGAGGGCTTTCCCAGATTCCAGTGTAACTGAGAAGGGAGGCAGGGATGGAGGGTTTTGTGGTTAAGGCACTGGAGTGGGAAGCAGGAGATGTGGCTTCTGTTCTTGGCTCTGTCGCTGATTCCCTGTGTAACCTTGGCCAACCAACTTTGCTCATTCAGTGCCTCATTTCCCCATCAGTAAAATGGGGGTAATATTCCCTGCCTGACAGTAATGTTATGAGTAGAGCTGGTTGAAAACTGGTAACAATGTTTGCCTCTGAAAAAGGAGGGCAAAACAAACCCCAACATTCTGGCAAAATAACAGAACACTTCAAACATTTATTCACCAAAGTAGAAAGTGGGGGGAGCGGGATAAGATGGGGGTGAGTGAGTGGGGGAAAAAAAAAGAAACAAAATTCACTTTGGAAAACCGTGTATTATCTCATTGAAAATTCAGGAAATGTTGTTGATAAACAAAAAAGTTCATTTTTTTTAAAGAAAAGGTTTGATCAGAATGATGAAAAATTTAAACGAGCGCTAGTTATGAGGATACGTGTGTGAGTGTTTCAGAGCTGCTCGCATACGCCTATGAGGAGTGACATGGAAATGGATATGTTCCCCCTTTGCTGGAAGGCCTTAAACTGCTTGGGGCAATGTCAAATTAGGGCAGAGTGGGGCTTGACCAGCCAGCAGATGCATAGAATCAGCATATCTCCCAGAGAGCTCTCTGTTGGCTCATCTCCAATGGAACCCTGCCAGAAATTTAAGCTGTGTCCTTCTGGAGGAGCCCGTGGTGGCTGCAGAGCGTGCGTGTGCTTGTTTGCATTCGGCGGGTTTGCATTCCTCCTCTGGCACAGCTGCTCCTGTGAATGCAGAGGGTTCAGGCTGCATTCACAAAGGCAGATCTGGCCCCCCGTGTTTAAAAGCATGTTCCAGTTTTCCTAGGGGTTTTCAGACATCCTGGCTAGACTCCATCCCTGGCTTCTGGTTCCCATTACAGGACCACATCATCCGCCCAGGTTGGTTTTTTTGGTAAGGCTTTCTTTTTCTGCAGCTTTAACAATGTTTTCTGCTATTAAATAAACCCTCTTTCCCTAATTTTAAAAAAATCAGTTCTAATCATCTGAGCAGCAAAGCATCTGTCTATTGATTAAACTCTTGCTGTGTTTCAAAGTAAAACGGTGGTTCTCTATAAAAGTAAGTCCTATGTTTTGAGCTCATTTTTAGGCTATGGATATTGTGTGCCTGGTTCATTATGGGCTGAACAGTCCTTAAAGCAGGCATGATTCCTAACAAACCTGCAAAGTGCCTGATTTCAAACAGGCCATGTCTAACTTGTGAAGTTTTTTTGGACGTCGGTGTTTCTGTTCCTAGTGGAGAGGTGATAATGTAGAAAGAGACTGGAAATAAATGTCAGTCTGTTTAGAAATCCCTGGATGACTCACAAGTCCAGCTGGATGAGCGACGTGATTAGATCCAGACTGGGATGTGAAGGAGGTCATTTACCTAGGACACTCCTCATCGAAAGCACAGGGAGCCCTTTGACAGGGAAGCTTGCATGTCCCTTGTCTGTATGGTACCTGTCTTGTGGATGTCATTGTCGAGGGCTGTCAGCAGCACCAAACTAGCAGGGAAAGGGATGAGGCTGTCCAGGAGATGCCGAGGTGGTGACCTCTCTCTAGATGCAATATCTTCTTGTGATAATGCACCTGGGAATGACAAGCAAAGCGCAGTCACTTCACACCCTTGTAAGCAGCAAGGGCTAAAGCAGATACTCGATGTGCACCCAAGGATAACGGGTTTTGCTGGCTGGCCTGTCTCAGACCAAGTTCCTGAACAATCCTACCTTACTTGAGTGGGGGAGACTAGGTAGCCTAATAGGACTCTTCCTTCTCTAATTTCTTGGTCCATCATTGGGTCTTTTGTCTGCATAAGGACTGAGTACAGACTTCAGTCTTTGGGCCTGTGGTACTATGACTACGTGTGTCTTTGTTGTCTCATGCTTCGAGCTTCAGCTGGTCATCTGTAGGGGTCAAGAAGGGATTTTTTCCCCCTCTGTGTATTCTGAGGTTTTCTGTCTCCTTCTTCGGAAGCATCAGAGATGGCCACAACTGAAGATGTGGCACTGGATGGGAATTCTCTTCCTTGGGTGCCTGGCTGGTGGGCCTTGCTCACGTGCTCAGGGTCTATCTGGTCACCTTATTCAGGGTTGGGAAGGAATTTTCCTCCTGCTCAGATTGGCTTGGCTGTTTTGTTTTTTGACTTCCTCTGCCACATGGGGCGTGGGTTACTTGCTAGGATTATTTGGGTATATCTTACGTAATTCCCTGCCACTGCAAGGGCCCTCCTGTTCTCTGCCTGTGGCACACAGTAGTTTAGCCTCCTGAGGGCTGTAATACGTCAGTGTAATTTCGGTTGTTGGGTTACTGTGCGGGTGGTGGCGGTGGCCTGTATTATACAGGAGGTCAGACAAGTTGATCCAATAGCCCCTCCTGGTCTTAAACTCTGACTCTTTGACTTATGTAGGACTTCTTTCTTGTTTTTATTCCCCCAGGGGGACATCCAGCAGCTCCTGGTCGTGGCAGACCCCAGGGCAGCCTATGATTATTGTGAACACTACAGCCCTGACTGCGACACAGCCATTCCTGACACCCCCCAGTCTCAGGACCCTAACCAAGATGAATACGTAAGTAGAAAGGAAGAACCTCCACTTGTGCAAGCATGAAACCTTTGGGGTAACTGCTTAATGCTCCCACGAGGTATCCCGCCTAGAAGGGACACCCAGGATGGGTACCAATGCACCACGCTCTGTAGGGGGAGTTTGTTCAGGAGAGGAAGAAGGAACACAGGCCAATAGTGGTCAGGGCAGAAGCAGTCGTGATCAAAGATGATAAGGAAACCAGGAAATGTAAGAATAATGAAAAGCAAGCAAGGGTTTCCAGGGACAACTGCAAGGGAAATAAATTAATATTAATTGGGGAGCAGACTAGCCGTAAATAAGCAGATGCACTGTTGCAATGAACTGAGATAGCACGTGTGCACTGTTTCATATTTAACTTCCGTTTAGTTTTACTGTGAATCTCTCAATAAGTCACTGGCCTGTCTTGGATTGCTTTCCCCACCCCCTGTGGTTGCAAAAATCTGTTGCCTAATAAAACAGTGGAAGGGATCCTGGAGCATGGAAGATGAAACCCTGCCAAGGGAGGTCAACATTTTGGCCTTGTAACCTTGAGAATTTTTTTTCTTTAAGAGCTTGAATCCAGTTTACAAGACCGGGCACCCAATGCTACATGTGAGTGCTCGGAACATCCTCTGAAACCTCATGGTCAACATGGCTTAGTGGATCAGGTACAGGGCTAGATCTCAGGAATTGTAGGTTCTAATCCCAGCTTTGTTGCTGATTTGCTGTGTGACTTTTGGTGTATCGCTTCATTTTTCTGCTCCTTGTTTTCCCAGAGTGTGAAACAAGGGCTTGTCTACACAGTGATATAGTGCGTGGCAAGCCATGGTGTGAATCTACAATGCATAAGCTTGTCGCCTTATGCTACCATGCACTGAAAGCTTTTATACTGTAGATTTACACCCTGGCTCACTGCGCACTAAATCGCCATGTAGACAAACTCTGAGCATTTGAGTGTGCGGGTGCCCATGGGAAGCAAAATGTATTACCCTATACATGTAGCAGCCCAAGTTTGAAAATTGGGCCCTCACTAACTATTGCAACTGAATATAATAATTTACATATATCACTTTCTAAATGCCAACAGATGTTTCAGGTCAACAGTTTTAATAAGATCAACTGATTTTTGAAATGTCAGCTACTAGGGGTGATCAAAAACCGTGGGGGGGGGAAAATCTCAGTTTTGTTTTTTGTTTTTGGTTGAAATTTCATTTTGATCAAAATGATCCAAGCAGACCTATAATTATCCCATGAGTTCTTGGATAAACACTCAGCTGTGCCTAGTTAGGAGAATCACTAGAAAGGGTTAGACCAGGGGTGGGCAAACTTTTTGGCCTGAGGGCCACATCTGAGTATGGAAATTGTATGACGGGCCATGAACGCTTATAAAATTGGCGGTGGGGGTGCAGGAGGGGGTGAGGGCTCTGGCTTGGGGTACGGGCTCTGGGGTGGGGCTGGGGATGAGGGTTTGGCGGTGCAGGAGGGTGCTCCTGGCTGGGACTGAGGGGTTGGGGTGCAGGAGGGGGTTAGGGGTGCAAGCTCCAGGCGGCACTTATCTCAAGCAGCTCCCAGAAGCAGCGGCATGTCCCCCCTCCAGCTCCTATGTGGAGGCGTGGCCAGGCAGCTCTGTGCGCTGCCCTGTCCGCAGGTGCTGCCTCTGCAGCTCCCATTGGCCGTCGTTCCTGGCCAATGGGAGCTGCGGCGGTGGCACTTGGGACAGGGGCAACATGTGGAGCCCCTTGGCTGCCCCTATGCGTAGGAGCCGGAGGCGGGACATGCCACTGCTTCTGGGAGCTTCACTGAGCGGGGCAAGACCCTGACCCCACTCCCCGGCTGGAGCTCCAGGGCCAGATTAAAACGTCTGGAGGGCCGGATGCGGCCCCTGGGCCGTTGTTTGCCCACCCTGGGTTAGACCAAGATTTTCAATAGTGACTAGTGACTATGGATTCCTCTTATGTTCTTTTTTTTGGTGGGGGGGGCGGGGGTTGTCTTGAGACATCTTAAAGGGGCTGATTTCCAGATACTGCTGACACCTACCCTCTGAAAATTAGGCTCTTTGAAGGGGTCTCAAGTTTGGCACCCAGAATCATTTTTGAAAATCTCAGCCACACTCACGCTCACATGCTTGTACAAAACCCTTGGTTTAGTCATATACCTATGTCTGATCCAACTCACATTAAAGCCAATAGGAATCTTTCCATTGCCTTCCCTGGACATTAGATCACCCTCAGTGCCCTACTTCTGTCTAGAGAAACATAAAGGCTCATTTGTTTTTTTATATTTAATGTGCTCTAAAGAAGTGGAAACAATAAATAAGTACAAGCAAATAGGCTTCACTGTGGTTAAAATCTGGGGGGGATGGTAGGGAAATAAACCTATTTTTGGACCCAGTTGCTCACCAATCAAAACTAGTTGCAAAGGGCTTGTCTTGGAAGGGCCGTGTTACTCTGTAGAATTTTGTACAAGAATAGTTGGTCCATGAATGGCCTTTAAATACCAATAAAATTAGTGGACAGTGTAAGAATTTGTCACACCCAACTGTAACAAAAAGCCTTGTTTGTATTTCATTTTAAAAAATGGCTGACGCCTTATGGAAAACTCTGAAAATATCGTATTTTAGAAGTCATTTCTACTACAGGCTGCTCACTCTCTATTACTACAGATACAGGCATGAGAACCGAAACATTGCTTTTTTAAGAGCTCGTTTGTCTCAAGTCACTTTTCCCCCATCTGAGTTCATGAAACAAAACAGGAGGTTCTAACTACTTTGAGTTATTGAAAATCCCTATGTACTTTTCAACATGAGTGTTAACTCTGGTGTACTGGCCAAATTCCAGTTTGGGTAAATTCATTCCACCTCCTTAAATTCCCCCCAAAATTAAATTAAGTTAAACAGCTGCCAACTTCTTCCTCAAAAGCAGCTGTATTTCCGTGGTGGCTGAAAAGATTTTATGCAGTCTGCAAAGCATGTTGGCATCTTTCAGGGCAGAATATGCCACAGGAATATGAGAGATGATTCTTCTTTAGTCACAAATTTCTCAAAAAAACCCCCCAAAATTATGCCCCAGGTATACATACTGTAGGCAGAATATCACAGGAGCTGATGAACACTGAAAAAGCAAGAACCTGGTAGAAAGCAAGTATCTGTAGAAAGAAAGGGTGAAGGATGAGAAATATGGGAAATATGGAAGGCGCTTAAGTCCTTCAAGCATAGGAGTAGATCCATTGACTTCACTGGAATGACTCACATGCTTAAAATTAGACAGTTGCTTAATGAGCTTCCAGAACCAAGGTCAATATGACCCAAATTTAAAAAATATTTAGCAGTACAGAAGTGTTTGCAAAATATATGTCTAATCCGCAAACGAAAAGTGAAACTCTGATTCCGTTGAAGTAAATGGCAACGCTCTGGCTTCTGTAGAATGAGGATGTCACCCAGAATGGGTGATTTGCACGTACAAGTGCACCTAGATAACCATTTGGATATAACATTAATCCATGCAATTGCTCACTCTGTTTGTATTGGCAGGCCTATCTTGTCTGAATGTGTTGTTCAATACTCTGCAACATGCAAGCCAAACTGTATCTGGGTGTCCTGCTCTCAGAGTTTTGCATGAGGCATCAGTAAAGACTGATTTTCAACATGCGTTTGTGAGTGATGGCGCCTGAAGGGGTAGTGCATGCAGGAGTGGTTGCTGTATTTGTCTTTGCCAGGCTGCTGAACCAGGAGTCGCCATTTGTTAATTTTTATTTTTTGCAACTTTCTATGAGTGACAGCGGGGGTCAGGCCCAAAAATATTATTAGGACCACTCTGATCAAGGCCACTACACCTCAGCTAACCTATGTTTTATCAGGATTGTTTTAGAAGATGCTCAACTAATGGTTGCAAAGCTTAAATGAAACTTTAGAGCCTCCTCTCCTAAGGTGCATGGGAGTTTTTTGCTGTACACATCTAAGGCAATAATATGACCACAGTAATCCAAATGATGATCCTTTCTCAACTGCATCTCTAGGGAATTTACATCTTTTGACGTGTCATTTTTGTCATTGCAGTCTGTTAAATGGTCCAGAACCATTAGTCAAGGTCACCTCCAATGGTTTGGTGGCCCAGTGTGGGAGCATCAGGTTCGGGAAGTCAGCTAGGACCTCTGGTATCTTGAATTAAGAGGCGGTCCCCACCGCAGTATATGGCAGGTGCTGTGTGTTTTACATTCAGATGAGTATAGGGTAGCAGACGGAGCAAAGCAGCCAGTGAGGATGGAGGGAGAAAACCATCATCTCATATGTGGTCAAATTGCAAAGCTAAATTTGTTACAAACATGTTAGTGGCTTAAAAATCCTTCCTTCCCCACAGTTCTTTTGTGGAAATTTGGATGCAGTCTTTCATCAAATCTCAGATTTCTGCAAACTTCAGCCTTCTTTATTCATGACCCTTTTGTGTTTGCTTTCCCTGTGCTTCACTGTCGCAGATGCCAGTGGAAAGAGTGTCACTCTACGTTTGAATATAAAATTCACATGGCCTAGCAATAGCTGGCAAGGAACTTACTTAAGGAGTTGTCTGCCTTCACCTTGTTTCTTGCTGTGGTTCCTTTGCAGTACACTGAGGGGGATGGGGAAGGTGACACCTATTATTATGAATATCCCTACTACGAGGACACCGATGACACAGGAAAGGCAGAAGCACCCACTGCCAAGCCTATTGATGCTGAAGAAGCTGCTAGAGAGGTGACTGAAATTAAAGAGGTAAGTGACAGGGGGGAGGTGGCAAGCTCCTGTTTTGTTTCATCTTGTACTTTATTGAAAAGCTTGCCATTCTGAATTTTTATAGACCCATAAATGGCATGTGGGTGAAAGGCTGGAGACTTAAAATGGAAGAAACTACTGTAGATATGTCTGCATTTGTGCTTTGTGCGTGCAGTGTGAGGTTTCCATAGTAATGTGATGCCTGTACTTTGAGCTGAATGAGGATGGGTAACAAGCTTGGTGGTTTATGACACCTTGTCTCTCCAGCAGAGCTAGAAGAACGCAGCTGTGACCTTGCCATCAGAGCATGATTAGCCATGGTCTGCACCTGAAAATATACTTGAAGCAAGGTCTTGCATATATGTCTACAGGGAAGGTTAACTTTGTGCACTAAGGATGTGTCTACGCTGCAAGTGAACGTGTGATTGTAGCACAGATCGGCACATCCGTGCTAGCATTAATCTAGCTAGCACAGCTAACAATACTAGTGTGGACATGGCAGCACGGGTTCAGCAGAATACATACCCAGGGTCCCCGGTGGGCTTGTACTCTGATTGCTGGCCTGTAATGCCACATCTACACTCATATTTTAACCCATGCTAGCTGGATTAAAGCTAGAATGAATGTCACCCCATGCCACAATCACACCTTCACTTACAGTGTAGGCAAACCCTACATCACTTCCACAATGGTAGGTTTCAGAGTGACAGCCGTGTTAGTCTGTATTCGCAAAAAGAAAAGGAGGACTTGTGGCACCTTAGAGACTAACCAATTTATTTGAGCATAAGCTTTCTTGAGCTACAGCATCCGATGAAGTGAGCTGTAGCTCACAAAAGCTTATGCTCAAATAAATTGGTTAGTCTCTAAGGTGCCACAGGTACTCCTTTTCTTTCCACAATGGTAGTTGCTTTTGCCTTCAGAGCCTTTTCAGTTGTGCATTTTGAATTCCTGAATCTCAAGGCCTAAATTTTCAGAAGTGTCCATCAGCTTTGGGGCACCCACTCGGGCTGGATTTTCAGAGCTGCTGAGCACCCCCCGGCTCTATTGCCATCAGTTGCTCCGAACACCTGAAAATCAGGCCCATAGGTCTCACACTAGGCACCCAAAATTAGTAATCACTGCTGATGGCGTAGTTCTGAATCCTTACAAGCTTTTCACTGAGCTATTGATCAGCTGCCTGCTTGGTTTTAAGGAGCCTTCCTGTTTTAGACAAGAAAGGAATTTTCAAACCCACATCTTAGCTGGTAAGAGAGCCAGAACATCCTCTACTTTCTCTAACCGGGCATTGTTTGTATTTTGCAATAGGAGCTCACCCCTCTGCCCACACAAGCACCTACAGTGGTGGAAAACATGGAGGAGACGAAAGAGGATGAGAAGCTGGATGACCCCATCGTGGACGAATATAATTATGAAACCATTAACGAGGAGTACTACACTCCCCTCCCTTATGAGGACCTCAACTATGAGGATATAGACACTCAGGATACCCTTACTGAAGAAGCTGTCGAAGCAGAAGTCCCCGCCAGCACAGTCATCACCCCCACCGTAACCAATGTAATTTCCTCCAAGGAGTCTTTGATTTGTCCTTTTCTTTGTTACTTTTAAGTCTTGACAGCAAAGGATCTAATGTGATAGTCGTTATGGAAAAACTTGAAGTGTCCAAGGCACTTGTAGAGAAAAAGGCCTCCCTGAAAAATGTAATCCTCCTGCATTTTCCCTGTGTGAACACAGCACTGCTGCATAGAACTGGTTGAAATTTTTCTCATGAAAAAAGTTTTCCTGTCAGAAAATCTGTGTTTAGTCAAAATCGATGTTTTGTTCAGAAAAATGTTGGTTTTGACGATTTTGTTTTTATTTCCAGTCGGGAGAATCAAAACATCCGATGAAGTGAGCTGTAGCTCACGAAAGCTTATGCTCAAATAAATGTGAGTCTCTAAGGTGCCACAAGTCCTCCTTTTCTTTTTGCGGATTCAGACTAACACGGCTGCTAGTCTGAAAACAAAACAATTGTTTCAAGTCAGAATTGTCAGTTAAATTTAAAAAAAAATGTTGATTTGATAGAAAATGTCAATTTTTTTTCATTTGCACATTTCCTGTTCAATTCTGAGAAATTTTTCAGTATTTCAAATTTTTGTTCCCATTGGGAATGGAAGCTCATTTTGAAATGTCAGAATTTCTCATGGCTATGAACGTTACGTTTTCCTAACAGCTCTACTAATAGTCAGGTGAGATTCAAGCTTCCACAGTGAACATGATGTGGAGTGATTAAATTTTCTGGTGACCCTCTCTCTCTATGTTTTGGATGAAATGCACTGCACTCCCTACAAGTTAGTTAATATTCAAGCAGGTCTATTCCCCTCCCCCTCGCAAATTCTACAGCTTCAGCCCATTTGTTCTTTGTGAAAAATTGTCACTATTTTTTTGGCCAGTTTCTGTTAAATACACAGGTATGGGGAAATTCTTACATTCCCAAAAATAAATTAACTGAGATATGGAAGGAAACCTTCATCCCAGAAGTTCAACAAAACCCTGCTGCAGAGCAACCCAGTAGCAAATATCTAAAGCTGGTAGAAATTTGAAAAATTTGAAATTAAATTAAAAAAAAATCCCTCTTCGTTCTGCAGCTAGCTGTGTCACTGTTTGAAATATCTGAATCTTAAAAATTTCAAATTTTAAAGGGTAGTAGTATATTTTTTTTTCCAAAATTGTTTCCTTTTTGTCCTGACCTGCTCTAGCAATGACTAGCTGAGTTACTGGGCAGGTCTTGATAGACATTTAGGTAATGTAGACAATCAGTTTTGTGCTGTCTCATTTTGTGGCACCTGTTATCTCAGAGGGGTCCGTCTGTCACCTTTTGTCCAAGAAAGGCTGGCTGTAAGCTTGAACACAGCTGCTTTCTGGAGCTCTTTGGGTTGTTTCCTGATAGCATCTGTGAATATTCCATATTTAATGTGTCCTGCCCTTACCATCTAATATTGATGTTGAGATTGGTCCCTATTGATGTTGTCATCAAATCAGTCTAGAAGTGTCATGTCTGTGCCTACTAAATTTCTCTCCCAACCAGGAAATAACCCTCTTCTGGACTTCTTCTCTGCCCAGAAGCCTTGACAACAAATATCAGTAGTAGGAAAATATTTCCCAGGAGAACTGGCAGAGATTTTGGTTGCTTCTTGAATAGAGAGGGAGAATTTAGTTGTCATACTGACAAAAAAACACACCTCTCTGGGAAGCAGCGAAAGGTGTCAAAGACGCAGCGAAGGCTGGCCAAGAGAATTAAAGTTTGGAATAGATGCTTCCCTGAATGAATGAAAAGGTGTCATGGAAGCTGGCCAAATGGAGATCCAAGCAGCTGTAGCAAGACAGGAGAGGAGCCAGCAACAGATGAAGGAAAATCTCAAGGCAGAGATCAAATCCAATCAATTGGGAATAAAAAATGCAGTGAAGAAGGAGAGTGAGGCTGTATGAAAAGATACAATGGCCTGGGAAAATGTGTTGAAGAACCGAGCACCAGTCCTGAACAAACAAATAGATGAGAAGGTTTCCCAAGAAATATAAAACGGCCAGAATTCTTTGGCCAAACTGGAACTCTCTAGGAGAGAAGCTAGAGATGGGATTAGATGGCTTTGGATGAGGAAATGAGAGGCTCAAAGATCAATTTAGTTGTTAGGATATGGAATCAGAAAAGAAACAAGCTTCAGGTAAGGAAACGTTAAGACTTTGTGCCTAAGCTCTAACACCAGGATGCTCTGCAGGGCACATGGAACGGTGGCCAGTCTGTGCTCATAATATGGAAGCATTCAGTGTTAGAAGGGAAAAAACAGCTTCCGGAGAGGTTTATTTTTCCCAATTTAACATCTTGATGCAAATGAATTGTTGACAAAATGAACAGGGAGTCAGCAGGCTTAGCAGCTAGCTTGAACTAATCAGACTGAATGATGCAGCTGGAATTAGCCCCAGAAAAGAGAATGAGTTATTTTGACCTGATGAATGCCCTTAATGTGAGGTTCGGGCTATCTCCCTATCTGAGTTGATCCAAGTTTGTTTAAAGCCAAGGAAGAAAGAACAAGGAAAATCCATCAGCGCAAGTAGAGGACTTTCGTAGGTTAATGTGTCTGGCATATCTTCAGACCAAGGCAGGCATGCCAAATAAATGGGCAACAGGCCAGTTTATTGGTGACCAAGAGGATCACTTGAAAATTAAAATCAATGGGTGGAAGCCATAGGCCCTGCATGCCACTGTGGACTTTGAAGGATTTGAATTTCCATTGCAATGCAGTAGCACACCAAACTGCTCATGGGAGAGGTTGAAATGGGGCCCTGCAATCTTGAAGCCTAAATCTGTGTCTAATTTTCGTGATGAGACATGGAATTCAGGTTAGAGACAAGTTGAGAGGTTTGCAAACACATCATGCTCAGTTTGACACACAGAATGTCAGCAGCAGCACAAAGGCTATGGGAGACACTTCTTGCAAGCCCTGATCCTGTGAACGAATTGTCAGACATTCAGTCCAGCCTTGCCATCACTCGTGATGTAGTGATCACTCTTCATCCACTTCAAGAAACAGAATGGCACTCAGTCCCAGGGGCAAACCATGGAGTTACTTGGAGTAGCTATACAGTTTTTGTTTACAGCCAGTGGTGGCTAGATTGGGCCTGTCAACAACAGAAAAGGGCAGTTTGCCAGCTGTTGAATACAGAAGTAAAAAGTTGAAATAATATGGGAATTGGGGAGAGTGAACAATAAATCCCACAACCTACTGGAAGTTTCTTTTCCTGAGGCAGATGGTACTGGCCCCTGTTGGAAACAGGATACTGGTCTGAATCCAGTGTGGCAATTCCTAAATTCCCATCCTAGCCCTTTAATAAGATCAGGAAATGTGTGCTGTGAACATTAGTCCAGGCCTGTTAATAATCCTGGGGGATAGGTATTATAAAACTGGACTCCATTGGAAACTGTGATTGGAGAACTATCAGCAGTTCACAAATGGGGTAACTTGGGTTTATAAGAATGAAACTTTTGGAGTCTGAGCCTGGGCTTTTGGAAGCAGATTTAGTCAATGAACTCACATTGGGTTTAGATTTCATTGTAGCTAATAACTGTGTGATAACTGCCAGTGAAGCAATTCTGAACATTCAGTATGGAGAAATACGCCTGTGAAAGATGGGAACTAGGTAAAAATATGCTTTGTTTGATGACTGCTCTGCAGGGAGCAATCTGTTCTCCTCTTCCGGAGGTAGGTGTCACAGTTTCAAATTCGTATCTGTGTAATTTTCCAACAAAGGGAGTGGTGGAAAATCTGGTTTGAATGAGGTTCTTTGAAAGTGACAAAAGAAATTGACTAACTTTTGGGTGATTTTTTCAGGCCAGTTTGTGACCCAGATTATTTGGGGGGGGGGGGGGGTTTACTCAAAATTTCACCAAAATGTTCATTTTTCACACTGAACCCCCTCCTCTGTCAAAAATTTCAAAAAAAAATATTGCTTCTTTTTCAAGCAAATTGATTTTTTTTTGATGGAAAAAAATATGAAGACTTCAGTGTTTGAGTTTATAGCATTTTACATTTCAAACAAGAGGGTCTTCCAGGATGTTACGTGTTTATGGCAAGCAACAGATTCTAATGTCTGAAGAATTACCGTTAAACTGAATCTAGTGAAATGTGAACTCTTGCTAAGAGAATGCCCTGGTCAGCTGATCAGTGAGAAAGACATTCCACTGGGTGAAGGAGAGGAAGAGGTGGTGCAGAAGTGGCTAAATTCCTTCTGGCTCACAGATATATAGAGTTTTCTAGGACTCTGTTTTCATTTCTGGGTTTGCCAACATAACAGAATGTGCGTATGTTAAGTGAGAAAAGAAAACCCGAGAGTGGAAGCTAAACTGTGATTTCATTGGCGAATACTTGGCCTTTGCAGAGTTAAAAAAGGCACTTCACTGTGTCAGTGTTTGCTTACCCATGTTTAAAACCCCTTTCAGATTAGACCCAGATGCTCATGCTTATGGAATATGAGCAGTTTTGGCCCAAGAACAAAGATTGGAACTGATGGTGGCATATTACAGCACCTCTAAATTCTTCCTTTCTGGTGGTGAAGTAACTTCTCTCTGAACTGTTGGAAGTAATTAAGCCATGGACCATAAAAAGAAAAGGAGTACTTGTGGCACCTTAGAGGCTAACAAATTTATTAGAGCAACCATGTTCATTATTACCTGCATGGGAGAACATTTGTGCTCAGAACAGACATACTTCTTTACAATGCTCTTTAGATTCCAGAGTGCCATGGGACAGTTGGCCTGGAGGTTACAAAAATTACGGGACTATGATATTGTTGCACACAGGCTTGGCCAGAAGCAAGGAAATTCTGATGCTTTGCCTAGAGGTCCTCTTTTGCTGAACCCTTGCATACATTTCCTCTTAAGAATCAGAAGAGGGTATTATTTGGGTAGGGAGAAATGTGTGCTAATGAATGAATAGTACCCTCTCAGATGCCTAAGTGCAAATGTTCAAAGTTCTGCTTTTGGAACAAGCCTAACTGTAAGGTTGGATCCCAGAACAGTTCGGGAATGAACAAATGGAAGATCCTGGTATAAGGAAACTTTGATTTTCCAAAAAATTTGGGAGGGTCTTTGTAAAATCTGGGATTCATCATGATAAATTTCAGTTTCAGTATGAATTTTAATTATGGGCCAGATGTAAATTTCTGTATGCTTGTTAACCTGGAGATTTGGCTATCTGGGGTTTGGAATGACCTAGGGTTTCAGCACTTCGTCTCATGCCTCTTAATATGGGGTGTCTGGAACTTTTTGTCATGTGTTATTGCTCATACTCTGCGTGGTTTCTCACACATGGTATTTTACACATGTAATACATTTCATGAAGCATATAGGAAATCTGGGGGACATGTCATATTGAGTTCCATATGGGTGTAGCATTTTATATCTGTAATTCTGCTGGCAAGTCCCCTTGAAAGAGTTCATTGGTCGTCCCTTGAAGCCTTTAGATGCTACTTTACTAAACATTCTTTTATTATTGCTTTGTATTTGTATTTACTTGTGCCATTATCGTAAAGCTTATTCACCCCTGCTCCTCTTTATTTGGGAAATGCACGAGACTCCTCCCCTTAGTTTTTAGAGCATGTGTTGGGTTAGGGGCATCTTTTGTCTGACACAAGCTGCTGTTCTTGTTTTCAGGCCGAGGTGGAAACGGGTCAAGAGGAAGACGACCAAGATAAAGACTTTACTGAAGAGACAATAAAAGAGTATGATGGGAATTACTATGATACCTACTATGACCGAACTGTCTCTCCTGATATTGGGCCAGGAATGCCTGCTAACCAAGAAACAGAGTATGAAGGGGTAATGGAACACTTTCTGACTCCAGACCCTTTTTGAATTTCTTTCTATCTGCTTTCTTAGCCCAGTTTTTTAGCCTTTGGAGGGATAGGAAACCTCGACCTACTTCTTCAATCCCTTTCACTTCCCCCAGGTAATATGTAGGAGTTATAAAAGGAAAAGGCACATTAGATTCCTAGTTCTTGTCTACATGGGAGCACTCAGAAAAATTAATCTGAATTAACTAAAGTTATGAATTTTAAATAAATTAAACTGCATTAAACCCCTATGTGGATGCTGTCATTCAGAATTAAAGTGCCTTACTTCTGTTTAGTTTAATTCACTTCCAGAATGAATTAAGCAAAATCAAATTACGGCCACTTAAATTCTGAAAAAGTGTGTCCACATAGAAATGTAATCCACTTTAAAAGATAATTTGGATTAATTTTCTTGAATGTTTCTGTGTAGACAAACTTGTTGATTCCAAGGCCAGAAGGGACCATTGTGATAATCTAATCTGACCTCCTTCGTAACATGGGCCATAGAACTTCCCCCAAATAATTTCTGTTTGAACTAGAGCATTTTATTTTAAATAAAGATCAAAACTTGATGGAAAAGTTGCCAGCAATTAGGTCACCCTAATTTATCCTGCTGCATATGGAAGCAATAATTCCCTACAAATACCTGACCTCTGAAATTGCTGTGCACTAGAGAGATGGAACAGAACCTTAGATAGTAACAAAATGAGTCTTTGCTCCTTTTTTAATATGTGTCTTCTGCACCCATCTGCATCAAGTTCCGTCCTTGGGTGGTGTGGGCTCTGCTGACTGCATCTTGATCATGTTTCTGGTTCCCAGTCTGAATCCAATTGAGACAGCAAGCTTATATCCTTTGTTTAACTCATTGCCTGTGTTTCTCTTGTGTGTTACAGATTGGTGGCCCACGAGGTGAGAAAGGGCAGAAGGGAGAGCCTGCAATAATTGAACCGGTAAGGGTGCCCTTCATCTACAAAGATTTCTTCTTCGGGGGTGGGCATGTGTATATGGAATTGTATGGTACTGAAGCAGAGTTCTGTGTAGCTCGAAAGCTTGTCTCTTTCACCAATAGATCTTGGTCCAATAAAAGGTATTACCTTCCCCACCTTCTCTATGAAATTGAAAAGCAGTCATAGGTCTGTATGTTTGGTAGTCACTTATGCTCCCAGCTGCAGCTCGTAGGGAAATGGTCAGTATTTTCCATGAAATAATTTCAAAAGAAATAGAAAATTTTTCATTTTATGAAAAAAAAAATTCTGTTAGAAATTTTCTGGATTTTTTAAAATAAAAATTGAAAATGCTTGGGGGGGCATTTATTTTAAGAAACAGGGATAATTTGGAAAGAAATTAACATTTTCCATTTAGTCCTTTTCTCCCCTCCCACACCCCAAAAAGCTATTTTTGTTTGTAACAATTCTTTGGCCAAATTTCTTTTTACCAGTGTTCTGTACAAATGGCGAGAGCCTGTCTTAGTACTCCAATGGCTTTTACTTAGTCGTCGGTTTGAATTACAGCCCTCCCATCTGACTCCCTGCAGTTCTGGGAGAGCTTAGCTCCGGGTCTGAACTTTACAGCTCAAGCCCATCCTTAATTGTACAACTGAGGAGCACACCTCTGTGGCAAGGAAAGGGTTCTCCCAGCACACAGCTGTGGAAGCTGAGAATGATTTTTCCCCCTTCAATGTCCGATGTCCATTCTCTCCTTTAGGCCTCCATGTTGGTAAGGACCTTGAAAGTGCTCCTGTCTGATTGTTCAGGAACCAGAATCCTATATTCTCTACTTCTCTGTTTTGCCTGCACTGAGAGCAAGGGTTTCTTCGGCCCAGCTCTGAGGCACTTTTTGGTTTTAAAGTGCAGTTGTAAAATCAATTGCACTCACTTTATCAGTCAAAGGAATTTTCCAGCTACCCTACTGGGGTCTGAGAATCAAGCAGGGTTCTTTCTGTTTTTACAGCATCACCACTGATAAAGTCTCTTGGCCTTATTTTCCGAGCTTTCTGAGAACCTGCAGCTTCACTTGCCTTTAAGGAGAGATGTCTGTGCTCAACGCCTTTTGAAAATCCAGTCCCTGTGTGATCAGAGTTTAGCTGACAATTTAACTGATGGCACATGAAATGGACTGGAATTCAGCTGTCCTGCCCACAGGGTGTCTTACCTTGGTGGGATTAACTGGAGGAACAACTGCTTGTTGTGAGCTCTGATTGAAAGGTTCACAGGGAACGGAACTATTATTACGTAGCCCCTTTTCCATCCATAAGTACACTTTAAGATCTCAACTTGCCTCCATGTCTGCATCCCTCTCCGCACCCCCAGGAGAGACCCACAGATATTCGGATCCTTTCAATTACCCCCATTCATCTTGCTCCTGAGTCTCCGAAAGTCCAAGCACACGCTCATTGCAGACCAGTAACTCAATTAACCTAATTTTTCATTGGCAGAATGCCAACACAGTGCCAGAAGAAAGGACAACACTTCCTATCTGTTGGAGTCTGTTTTTTTCTGCCCTTCCTCTGTTTCTCTCCTGCGTGATCCTTTTCCAGAGGGTAGGGGGAAGGGTTTGACACCCAGAACCAGTGCTTTTAAAAAGCATTCCCAACCCTCCAAGTCAATTCCTTCCTTTCTGGGCCCTGCTTTCATTCTGCGGACAAAGGGAACAAAATGGATAGTTTGTCTAACTGAGGTGTGGAAAGCTCCGTTAAAATATGGGGGAGAGGGGGGAACCTGCTTAAACTCAGGCTGCCCCGTCCAATCTGAAATGTTACAGAGCGAACAAAATAGTTAAGTGTAATCATCCAGAAAGAATTTGGCTGCGTTGGCTGTTTCAAAACACTGGAGCATATATAGCCATTGCCAGAAAATAAACAAGACCAAATGCTGCCTTTCCTCTCTTCCTTCGGTTTCCCTTTAGCTGAGAGAAATGCAGATTCGTTGTGCTCTTTATCTTTAGCAAAGGCACTTTCTTCAGATCGGAGCTGCTGGATTGTGGGGTTGCGGGGGAGGAGGAGGAAGGATTCCTCTGAACTTTCCTTCCTTTCTTTCAGTCCGTCTGTCTTTCAATCCTTACTCGGTGCTGACGCTTGCTGGAGGCAGCAGGATAGCACAGTCTTCAGTCTAATAGTTTCTGTGATGGCAAAGGCAGCATTAACGCTCAAGAGCTTCAGGAGGTGCATGAGAGCAGGGATCTGGGAGTCAGGACTGTTGGATTCTGTTCATTGTTGTACAGCTTTGGAGCAAAGCAAAACACAAGAGAGACTCACTCTGTCACCTTGGGCAAGTCTCTCTTCCTCTCTGAACTGTGACTCATAGGGCATGTCTACACTTAAAACACGAGCAGCACAGCTGCCCCATTGTAGTGCTTCAGTGTAGACACCACCTCCGCCGACGGGAGGGGTTCTCCCGGCTTCATAGGTATCCATCTCTTAGCCGCTGTCTGCGTGGGGACTTAAGTTGGTTTAACAAGGCCACGCCAAGGGTGTGAGTTTTTCACACCCCAAACAACTTAGTTAAACCCACCTAATTTTCTAGTGAAAATGAGGCCTAAGGTGCCACATTATAGTAACTGTTGGTAAATGCTGACCCTTAGGATAACACCTGACCTTTCCCTCCCCCGGTCTATCAAACAGGCAGAAGTTAGAATACCTATATTAAAATGCTTGGGCTCTTCAGATGGAAGTGAGTAAATTTAAAACAGCATAGTTTTATTTTTATCCCTTCAGATTAACTTGAGGAACTCCCCGTGTCTGGGTCCCTTTACGAATGGCATTGCAAATGCCTTTGCTCTGAGAGTGCCCAGAAGGGATGGCTGTTGGCACAGATGCAAAATTGGGAAGCTGCTAGCGAGACCCTTCATCTTCTAGCCATGGAAGGGTGCAGGGAAAGAAGGGTGCCTTTGAGATGAGGAGGGAGTTGAGACAGAGGCATGGAATGACTTCATACAAATGGTGAGAACAAATCAGGAACAACTTGCTCACAACACTTTTGCCATCTTATGAAGCCAAGCCATGGGGCAGAACCCTGCCCCCGCTGAAGCCAACAGGAGCTTTGGCACTGAATTCAGTCAGAGCAGAATGGGGCTCCCAAATCTGTGGCTCTCGCTCCACAAGCCAGAGTTTTTATTCCATTCCATGCTCCCTCCTCTTCCCCTGCATGTCCCTCCCTGCCCCCTCCTGTCACACAGCCTGTCTCCTGCTACCCTGCCTTGTCGCCTTGCATGGATAATGGAAACTGTTGGAATTTCTCACTGAGGAGACTTTCCAGATGTCCCCACAGCCAGAGCCCAACATAAACAAATGGATAAATATGGGAGGATGCCCAGGCTGTCTGTATCAGGAATAGGTTAATTAGGTCTTCCTCTCCCGTCCTCTCTGAGGGGCCTCCTTTGCCTCGATGATTGGCTGTGGGAAGCAGAGCTCTCGGCACTGTAGCCATTGAGGAGACAGTTTCAAGTATTTCCCACATAAATCTGGCACCCGGCAGCTCTTGACGGTCGTGGGGCTCCTTATATGGGCAATGACTCTCTGTGGAGCTGAGGGGAGTTTATCAGCACTGAGCGGAGGTGGAGGTCTGGGGATGGTGCTAGTCTCCGGAGCTGCCACGCAGGCAGATGGGTGGTGCCTTAATCGGTCCAGTTTCTCAAATGAAATGGACGCCGGGGGGTGGAGGGTGCAGCTCCTATGAACCCACCGCTTTGCAAGATTTTTGGATTTATAACTTACAACCACCCTTCCCTTCTTTGCAAAACTAACCAGCGCTTTCTGCCCATCGTTCCCTGAGAGCAGGGAATCTTAAACCTCCACCCTAACTGGTCCCTTGTCAGCAGTCTCAGCAGAGAGCGGCCAATAGCAACATAGGCCATAAAGACTGAACTGTCCTCTCCCTCCTCAGGTCAGGACTGGGGTGCCTTGGTTAGAGCAACGTGAAGAGATTGGCTCAATGAGGGCCTGTATGCTGGGCACATTCCATCTTCCTCCTACTCACTTCACTTACTGCCCCGGGTTCATCTGAACTAAGGGAAAATAGAGTGTGTCCAGAGCTAGATCATGTTGGTGACATCACTGCACGCTAGCCAGATATACCCTTTAGCCTGTAGACCATGGCCCCTTGAAGCTCAGGTGCACTGAATGGAAGCCAGATCACACTCAAAGGGTCTCTCCGGAGCTCCAGGTAAAGAGCTTGTACTCAGGCCTCTGCTCCATGTCCAGAAAGGAACAGATTTCCTAAGGCCTCTATTCTCCCAGCACATCTGGATTCAGCCCTTGTTAGCAGTAATACTGCTTCCATATAAATTGTTCATCAGTCCAAATTCCACCACCAAAACCCCTTGCTTCCACTTGTTACACCGAGGCCAAGTGTTTCAAACCTGCATTGCTTCACCCAGGACAGATCAGAGGCAAGGAACAGCTCCCACCTCCTTGCACACCAGGAAAGAGTGGGCAAAGAATGTATGGTCTTGATAGGTTTGTACCCTGCTCACTCATTCTGGGTACTGGGGCTATTTTCTCCTTCCACTTCCCTCCATCTCTTGGCGGGTCATCCTATTGCCCAGGCTGCTCTTAGAGTCACCAGCCTTGTCCCAGTATTTAACCTCTGTTTTATTTTTTTGCACCTCACCCGTTGCCATGAAACACATGAGCACATCTCTTGAAAAGCCTGCAGCAACATGTCCTCCAGATTCTGCAGCTGTGCTAATCAGTTTCATACAGCTCAGCTGTTCCCCACCCCCACACACTTATCCTTCCATCCAGGGGGGAAATCTTACTGTCCTAACCCAGGACAAATGAGTGCCATTCATGAGTCTCTCCTCATACTCATGTAAATCAGGAGTAACTCTACTGCAGTCAGTGGAAAGACAGTGTTAAACTGCTATAGGATAAGGTCCATGAACCAAATTCTCTGCTAATGTAAATCCACATGACTGCATTGATTTCACTGGAGTTTCCCCTATTAAATCAACAGAGAATTGGCTCCCCATATAACCAAACAAACCAGCCCTTAAATCAGCTAGGAACGGGTATCAGTAGTATTAAAAAATCCTTATACTAGCCAAGGGATTTGGCTGCAGAGGGTATGTGTACATGCCCATATCCCACTGGGGGTGCCATCATGGTATTTGGCAATATAGTGTGATCTGTTTTCTCTTTGGGGGTGGGTGGGCTGAAGAAGTGCAGATGTTGGGGCAGGAATCCCTGTTTGCTGCATGTACCCTGACTGCTTCAGATTCACTCCGCTCAGCCCTTTGCACTGTGCAGGACATAGGAACCTGCGGTGACGTCAGCCCACACTTTCACCGGCTCTGCTCCACCAACTGGCCTTAGCTTCAACCCTGACCTGGGGAGACCACCCTCCTCCGAGGGGAAGGTGTAACTCGATCGCTGGGCTGGCTCCTTCCCAGGCTTCTCCTGACTGAGTTAATTTGACATTTGCTGACTTTTATGGGCTGATTTCATCCTGTAGGAGAATGACTCTGCTGGCTACATATTAGCCGGCGAGAGGTGAAACGGGCTGCTTGGAATATGGACACCTTGCTGGATGACTTTGAACTTGGTCAGCAGCCCAGCGATGGAAGTCTCCCCTCCCCCATTAAAAAACCCCCAACTCCACTGAGTACAACATACCCATGATTTAAAGGAATAGCAAAATATTTAATTTTTTAAACAATGAGATAACATTACCCTGACATGGTGCGCACACAATGATCTTATAGGTTCACTCAGTAAATCACTGCATAAAGTCTGCTAGGGAAAGATATGTAAAGACCCCTGGAAATGCCTTAGAATTTGATTGGAACTAGAGACAGCATTCTGAGCATTGGCTGCAAAACTCACTCTAGCAGAGCTTGGTTTTCTGGCATTCCAGACACAGTGCAAGGCTTTTCATTTGCTTGACCTTGGACTAAGATGAGAGAGGATTCCGCTCTCACCTGGTGTGATTCTGGGATGGTTGTTGGGGCAAGACTTTTATTTATGCCCAGCCTGGGCTGAACTGGTCGACATTTTGCTTTTCAGTGTACAGGATGTAGTGTGCCAATGGCAATGGACCCAGACTCCGCTGAAACAATGTGGAAGCTGCTCAGCACCAGGGTGCACTAACATCTGTTGGGCTTGTGAGCAGCAAAAGACCGGATGAGCTAAGAACAGACATGACTGCTTGACTTTTGAACTCCATTGCGGAGGTTGCGTTGGGGATGTGCCATGCTAATCACCAGTCTCTCTTACTGTTTTCTAGGGCATGCTCATCGAAGGGCCATCCGGTCCCGAAGGCCCAGCTGTAAGTCAATTTTTTTTAATACTTCTCTGGACTCTCTGGCTTCCATCGGCCATACCTGGATATCAGAGCAGTTCACGGTCAATTTTACTCTGCTAAAATAAACAGGCAGTTCCAGTTCTGTTTCTTTCCTTTGTGCATGCACGCTCAAACAAATAACAGCACATTTTCCTTTATGACCTAATGTTTTGTCCTGTCTTTTCCATACTAGGGTCTTCCAGGACCTCCGGGAACTACTGGGCCTGTCGGTCCACTGGGTGACCCCGGCGAGAGAGTAAGTATAATGGATTTATATCCTTTGGCTGTGGCCGCAGTTCATTCTTCTGTGTACTGTGGAGCTTTACTGTGACCTGGGGTGTAAAACATAACTGGTCTTAGTGGTGCTTGAAACCAACCACCTCTTGCACTTTAGCCCTTCTGCCTCAAAATGGGGAGAAGTTGTAAGCCTAGCAGAACTCGGCGTGGGGTAAAGGACAGATGTATGAACCTGGAACAAACATCCGGGAAGTGTCCACTCTAGCCTTTGCAAATGTGTCAAAGACCTCAAGTTACTTGGCAACCAATTAACTCAAGATTTTAAAAAAGAAGCTTAGTGTAAAGAAACTCTTTGACATGTCTCCACATCCTTTATTCCTACGTGACAGGTAATTACGCTGTGTCTCAGTAATAGTCAGAGGGCAAGTGTGGCGTGTGTCTGAGAGTTCTTCAGTGGGCAAGTGCAGCCTGTCTGAGATATTAGATGGCGGGCAGTGTTTTCTGCATTATGGCAGGGTCTGCTGGCTCAGAAAGTTTTGCAGTGCTATAAATACAGAATGAAGGTTTCACTGCAGGATTCAGAAGATGCAGGAGCTGGACTGTTGGTGTGAAAAACTTTCATTCAAACACACAGAAGTCTTCTAGCACAGGAAAAGTATAAATTAAGTTCAGACCTGGAGCCTTAATTAAACAATCCACTGGTTAGGAGCAAAAAATATCCACCACTCCTGCAGTGGATGGTGTTTTTCTCACGGAAGCTCCATGGTTTCAGTGGATTTCACTCTGTAGCCTATAACTTGCCCCACAGGAATGTGCGTTTCTTCTTGTGTAATGGTTTTGTTTTTTTTCAAATTACCTCCAATATGAAGATCCTTCTCCTACAATACTGTGTCTTTCCATTAGGAGGAGCTTTTGCCTTACTGACAGACACGAGCAACTGACCTGCTTTCTCTGTCAATGGGATTGTTAGGTGGTTTCCTTTATCATTATTTTATTTTATTTTGTTTAAATTCATTGCTGGGGAAAATACCCTACCCGCCTCCGATACGTCGTATTTGCGTTTTCAAGGCTCCTGGATTTTGGCGTCCAACTTGTGACACCTACAGCCTCATTTTCAGAAAGTGCTGAGCACCCTCAATGCCAGCTGAGATCCAGGATGTCTGCAGGTGGTCAGCACCTCTGAAAATCAGGCCCCCGGTTTCTGATTAGGGCCGCCTGAAATCGAGGCTCCCAAACGGCCACCATGCAAATGTGTTCTCCTCCTCATTTCTGCTTCGTTTTCTTCGCCTCTGAATCACGCAACCCCCGGTAAATGCTATTTTTCTCCCAATAGGAAGAAATTAAACGGCAGAGAAGTAACATGTGCAGTTGCTGTGCTGAAACAAACTCCTGCTTCTGCATACACCATGCAACCGGCCGTGTCTGTAGAGTTAATTTAGGTCTGACACCTAGTGGAGGATTTGGAGTACTGCTGCTTGCTTTGGTTTCGCGGAAGGCCTGAAATGGGGGGTCACTAGAACCTACCTACTGTAGCAGTCAGCCTAAAGCGGCTGGAATTGGAACAGTCCCTCGGCAGGAATCGGGAGTAAATAAATCACTGCATTTCCAAGCTGAAAGCTTTTAGGAGGGAAAAAATTAATATCATCAGGAAATGTTTCTTTTGGGTTTTTTTGGGTTTTTTTTCCCATTGAAGAACGGAAGCGATACTTTAATTTTAGATTGTTGGGCTTATAGAGGGACTTTTCCTGAATGGAGCAGAAGAGGAAAAGTAGTAATCTCCTAATACAGTGCATTAAAATCCCGCTTGTTTCTCTTGGTTGGCCTGCACGTGCAGACAAAGGTGTAAAGCTGATGGACTCCCTCACCAGCCCAGGAAATACTCAGTGTCATGCCCGGAGTCTTTTCAAACCCTTCCTTTAGGGCACAGTTTACTCTTCAAACGCAATAAAATAGTTCAACATAAGTTCCACATATAAGCCTTGTCTTTCCCTCTCACCCATGGTCTTCTGCAGGGGCCCAGGGGCCTTTCCTCCTGCCAAATTCTCTCCTCCCTCAACGGAGCTACGTTTTTTGGCTTTTATAATCACTTGAGCGGTCTCGGCTGGGACATAGCTGATCGGCATGCTGGGCCCAACGCCCCTTAGGGTTACCCCGCCCTGCAACAGGCAGACAATGCATTCAGTAAGAATTAGGGAGAGAACCCTTGGCTCTGAACCTTAAAAACCCAGTCTCCTGACACGTGAGCGATAGCAGGGCCTGCATGACCTGCACCGTAATTAAGACTTACCGCCCCAGTACGCTGCAGCCACGGGTGGGTGACAGACGTTGGCTGTGCATGCTTAAGCACGTTTGGCGCCAGGGACAAGCAGGCAGGTTCCTCTTTGTCACCTTACTTGTGCCCCATCGATTTCAGCAGCCCACATGTGAGTGAGGCAAGCAGAACTTGGCCCCGTGCCAGCACTGGGCATGGCCGTACAACAGAAGTATTTTTAGATTAGTTGAGTGTACTTCTGCAATATTGTTGAGTGTGCTGCTATTTCACAAAGTCACGAGTACTTCTGGGATGGGGGTCGCAGACAGCCACAGCACCGGGTTAGGTGTTTACGGACACCCGGGTTCACCGAAGGGAGAGCTTCCCAACAGGAGGTCTGACTCATCCCCTCGCGAGCAAGGAAGAAGGGGGCTGGAGTGCTGCTTGTGCTTTGAGAGAGGGAGCCATAGTTAAGTCAGGGGCTGAGGACAGGGAGGTAGCCAGGGAGGGACAGGGGGATTGTCTCTCTTTGAACCACTATGAAGCTACAGACATTGGGCTTGGATGAAGATTTGGCCCAATCTGAATCTCTTGGCCTGTCTCCAGTCCAAACCTGGCTTCAGTCACCACTGTTCTCACCTTAGTCAAGTATGGCCGTTTCTCCATGCTCACCTCCTACTCCTACACAGCAGTGCCCAGCTGGTGGTCTCCACTCAGTGGAGACTTGAGGGTGAACCAGCATGGAGAGCTGCGTCTCACTGACAAAACGTTAGAGTTCAGGGAAGGCAGAGCTGGGCCCCATCTAGATGTCTTTCCTGAGGTGCATTGGCAGCGTAGTGTGCAGGACCCTCCCCAGAGCTGTGCAGAGTGCATTCCAGGTCAGGAGAGAGGTAGATTGGCACCGCACTCCTGGGGAAGATGGCCATTGGCTCAGCAGAGTGCTATTATGGGCAAACTCGATGAGTGCCAAAAGTTCACCCAAAAATAAAAACAGCACTAACAACAGGCTCTGCCTGTAGCTCATTGTTGTGGTCAAAGTCATGGCAAGGATCCTTTTCAACCTCAAAGAGCAAAAAAAAAAAAATCTTGGAATGGGCCAAGAAACAAAAGGAAAAGAGTCTAGTTAGTGCTCTGTTTTCCCCGAGTCTGTTCTGTAACTCTAAAGGAGAGATGAATGGCAGTGACAATACACCATGGAAGAGCTGCAAGAATATCTGATGCCTCTGTTCCCCCCAGCACTGTTATCCAGTGAATAGCAAATACCAACATAAGGACAGGAACGGTTAGCAGAAGACGTTCCCTCAGTCTCCTCGTTAGGATCTTGGACACATTTTTCTGGCAGGTCATTCAGTCTGATTTCTAAAGCGGGCACTGGTGCAGAACAGCTTCTGTTGACTTAGCAGAGCTGCGTAACTGAGTCCCCTTCCCTGCAAGGACATATTGTGCAGTCACTTCCACCTGGGAAGGAGGGGAGAGGGGGAAGACCCATCCCCATAGGCCCTGGCCATCTGCTTTTGCAGTGCTCTATATGAGCACTTGCCTCTGGGCAAAAAAAGTTGGCATCTGGCTTCAGTATGTATTCTTAATGGCTGGCTGTGGAGTTACACCCGGGGTGTAAATAGGATTAGAATCAGGCTTAATAGCTGGGTGGTCTAAAGGGCTGCAGACAAAACACTCAAGTGCAAAGTTGTATATCCATTGCACGCTAAGGCTACAAAACAAATAGGAGCCAGCTCGCCATCATAGCCAAACCTGTTCCCCACCTCCCTGTGGTATTTGTGTCTCTACCAGCGTCAGATGTTGGCCATACGTTTGCCTGCCGGCTTCCCCCGTCTCACGAGCACAGCTGGCTGCTTCATTCCTTGAGACTGCTTCAGCACAGGTGCACGTACCTTGTTAGCTGTCTTCACGCCAAGCCATGGGCTGTTCAATTCTAGCTGGACAAGCCAAAAAAGGTTGCAGACCGAGCTAAGACAAAAAGATCCGGCCAGATAAAACCAAGGGAAGGGGAATAGGTTTCCTTTAGTGTCTTTCCTTAGGCTTTGTGCTAGTTAATAGATTCCAACACTTAAGTTCCTTCTGAGTTTTTGGTTATTAGGGGTCTGGTTCTTGAAGTTTGTTGTTTGTTTAATGCCTCAAAATTTGAAAAACCGGATTAAACTGTATATATGTGACGGGTGAAATTCACTTGTTTGCAGAGAGCCAGCACAAAGTCTGTACATCACCTAAGTCTCACTTAAACCCTATTTTAAAGGCTTAAGTAGTACATGAGCTTTGTCCTGGCTCCTTTGCTCAGTAGTGAACTTCACCCTAGGAGCTCAGACCAGTGCAAAACATGGCCAACTGTTCTTTCATCCAAATCCTTTCCCTTTAATGACTACTTCTTGCCTGGCTCCAGGCACCAGAACGCCAGCTGGAAATGACTACACACATGTTTACAAACGAGAACACAAGAAGAAATATATCAAGATATGAGGAACAGGAAGATATGGCTAATTTTTTTTCACTGGCATGACTCTTCTTGGATTTGATCTCATGCATGGATACAGAGCAAAGCCTGAGCCAGACATTTCCTTTGTTTGCACGCTTTTATAGTGAACTCCCATGAGCCTTCTCTTAGGCCTACGTTGCAATTCTGTCCTCAGGCACAGTGTTCAAAATCCCTCCTCGGATATGCTTGATCCTCCAGTTTCCTTACTGCAAGCTCTTGGGATCAATCAGAAGAAACAATCTCGTGTGTCCCCCTGATGTACCCTGTGATGATGTGGCTCTTCTCCAAAGTTGGGTGACTTCCACATTCCCTCTCCAGTGAGTGCCCTCCAAACGCTCTCTTCTCCATGGCTTCTTCCTGTAGCATGTGATTGAGGGGAGTTTTTAAATGCAAGATGGTTGCCTGGCTGCCTTCCATTGAGACAGACTCTGAGCTTGAAGGCACCAGCATAACAGAGATTGCATTCTCAGGTTTCCTGCCAACTGGGAAATGCAGTAACCACCAGGCTGCAGATCTTCAGTATCAACTTCACAGCCTCCCGATCTGCACATGCAAAATTCAGCCATGAAGAGCTGAATGGAAGGGTCTCTGCTGTGGTTTTGAGATGGATTTAAATGGATTATTGGGTATCAGGGCATTCTAGTGGTGATGACACTAATTTGGACACTTTTTTGAAAATTAAGGCTGTTTATCACAGACTCTCAGGGGATCTGGCTGGTATTTCCTGGACACTGCACTCCCCTAACCTCCCCCGTTAAGGCTCCCCCTCACTTAAACTCCTGGTGTATTATTTTTTTGATGGAACAATAATAGTGGTTCTCGTAGTTGTGACATGATTGAGAATGAAAGGGCTGGCTGTGCCACATTGATCCATGCCTTGGAATGCGCAGAATGTCGATATACAGCCACTCATCTCAACCCTAATGCATGGCCTCTGCCAGGAACTTGCCTGAGAGTTGTTAAGTTAACCCTTTAGATACGTTGGTCACAATTCATCCCTGAGCCAGTGCGCAGAGCCCAGCATGGTGACTGAGATTGTGGGAGGGGGCACAATCCTGGGGCTGACAGGGGCCTTTTGCTGGATAAGGTCAGAACAGCCCTCTCACGTCAAAGTGCCCCTGTCCCCTGCAGCTTGCAGCAGTCAAAGAATAATCAGGGCATCGAACTGTTTTGCCAGTCCCATCTGGTCCCCATTCACCGCTGGCTTGCCCTGAAATTCCCCTGGCAGGGAAGGAATTCTGCCCCTGGAGCATTTCCCCAAGCAAGGGAGCTGTGCAGCTGCAGGGCAGCCATGAATTGTGCCTTGCTTATCATCTATAGCTACTTCTTTAATCACCTCTCCATGTATGGTGACCTCCTCTTCTCCTAAGAGTTCATTTGTATGACAGGCTGGAAGGTGGGCTGGGTGGCCCTTATTTCTGCTGTTCTTCCGTATAATTGCCAGCATACTCTCCAGCGTGCCTTTGAATGGCCATGCCAAGCCGGCAGGCAGCAGGCATGACGTCCCTGACCCTTTTCACTGCACACCCCGGAGTGGAAAGCGGCATCTGCATTCAGGAGCAGACCACACATTCCACTTGTTTATAAATATTCTGTGCAGAACAAAATGTAACCGAACAGTATGCAACATATTGGGCATAGAAAAATGATGAATTAATAGAGCCAGGCAACTTGAATCCTTTCCACAAGTTAGACCAGATCGTCTTTAATTCATCTATTATTAGCATTATTATTGTTGTATACAACTGATGTGTGGAACTTTGCGGACGTAGCGTAAGACACATGTGGAAACAAAAAAGATTTTTGAAACCGGCCAAGTACATCAAACGAATGCGCCAATGATACTCAGCTATATCAACATAAGTCAACCGTGCTGTTTAGTATATTGGTATAACTTTATTCACCAGTCTGGTCCGCTCATTCAGCACTGCCTTGCCTGCCTGTGACGAGGTCTATCAGGCTTTCTCTGTCCTCTGCTGGAGGCATCTATGGCCTGACGCTCCCCATCCGAGGAAAATCTGTGCAGACCAGGTGACAAACAAGACAGTCCTCCAGAGGCCTAGAAGGACCAGGAGGAAAAATGACCAGTCATCAACCAATCAATCAGACTCTGCACAAGGAATAACAGCCGTCTCTTGGCACCCACGAGGTTAGACGTGTTCAGAAGCTTTGTTCAGGCTGATAGACAGTCCTTCCCCTGATTTTATGCTGGGCCAGTTAAGAAGACTTGCCTGCTTTTATTTAGAGAAAGAGCTGGGTGGGACTGGGACAGGGGAATGGTTCCTTGAGGCTCAGCCAGAATTGGGCCCTGGTCAGGGCTTTACCTTCAGTGCTGCAACAAAGTGTTTGCATTTGAAGGGTTTTTTTTTTCTCTTCGTTTAAGACTTGCTGTTTTGTTACTTGAGTGTGTAGAGACTGGCACCAAGCTTACGGCACAGACTGCCCTGCTCCAAGCTGGAGGCCAAACCTTGTAGACTAAAGGGGGTGGCAGGGGCGGGGAGGGAGTGAAATGGCTGCAGTACCACACATGGCTCTGCAGGAAGTGCTACAGAGCAGCTCCACCAGTCACACTGCCCCAAACCATGGGGAGTTCCAGCTGTGGGAGGGAGCCGTGGAACAACCAGTGAGGAGATCCCCTTAAGGAAGGATTTAAGGAAAAGAGGCACTTGGGAGCTGGCTTCATGTATATCCCAATGTTCCCAAGAAACTCTGAACTGGAATGAGCCGATGGAGAAAGGAAGCTCCTTTGGACAATGTGACTTTAGCCAGTGGAGCAAGGAAGGGCTCTTCCACATATCCAAGGTATAAATTCACCTGTCATCAGGAAGACCTGGTGTTCTTACCACCACTGGGACATTGCACCAGTCTGCCTTGGACTCTGCACAAGGAATAACAGCCGTCTCTTGGCACCCACGAGGTTAGACGTGTTCAGAAGCTTTGTTCAGGCTGATAGACAGTCCTTCCCCTGATTTTATGCTGGGCATTGATCACGCCTCTCTCTGCAGATTCCTTTGTTTCTCAGAACATGTGTGTTTCCCGAGCGCTCGGCCCTAGGGTGCGAACAGTTTCTTTCTGTCATTGTGTCTTTACAAGTGGATGATTAAAGAATGACGCGCCGCGTGAATGAATGTAGCCAAACGGCAGGGGGATGGCAGCGATTTATTGAGTGTCACAGGCCATCCGAACTGAATTCCAAAGGATTCACGAAGAGAATACAAACACCAACTCCAGAAAACATCCTTCCCGCCATTCGGCAGAGAAACGTATCATGATCCCTGCCTCAGGAGAGCGCCATGGATTTCTCCAGATCACTCTGCTCCTTGTGAGGCAAATACACAGCCATATTCTTTTGTCTTTCGCCTTTGGGAACATGTTAATTAGTCTCATAAACACCCTGGATGCTTCTACCCTTTTACACACTGTGCCATGCAGTGCAGAACGAAATAGAATAATAGGCCAGATCCATTGCGAGGGTATTTCCCCAACTTCCATTGAAGTAGGTGGAGCTACACTGATTTACATCAGTTGAGGATCTGGCCCTGAGACTGTGCACCTATGCACCTCTTTTAGGGCACCATTGAGGCCAATGCTAAAACTTCCCTTGGCTTCGCAGGCACGGCACCTGGCTCTCAGACCTTTGCTATGGTTCTGAAATGCTTGTCGGAAGGTCTTGGAGGCCCTTTTCCTTCTGGGTTTCAGGTGGAACCTGGTTCAGAGGTGCTGAAATACCAGGAGAACGGTTTTTCTCACAGCCATTTGGGCCAGCAATGGACGTGTCAGAAATCTAATCCTTTAAGAGATTTCTGGCCCAAATTTGGAGGCCCGAAACATTGGGCTAGAAAGCTGATCAGCGTCCATATTGCCTTAGCATTTGCAAGCATTTGCAAACCGTGTGAAGCTTGGCAGCACTCCTTAGCTATTGTGTATCAGCAGAGCAGCATTGACTTCGTTGGAAACACCCCAATTTGCACTGGCATGCAACAGGTTTCTTTGAAAGTTACTCAAAGGCCTTTGGAAAAGTGACCTGAATTTAAATTTGAGGTATTTTGAAAATACCCCCAGACAAACATGCTTGTGTAAAAACATTTTATCTACACTCGTTTGACAGAATACACGAAGATAGATAAACAAACCCAGAGATGATCAATCATACATCAGGACCGTGCGGACGAGGCGGGGAGAAAGAGTTATTATATAAGACAAGTTTGGCCTAAATTATTTATTGTGCTTTTAATCCAACAGATGGGACTGCTCTGTTTACCTATCAACTCCTCATCGTCTGAGTCAGGGACTGTTGTGTCGAAGTGGCTAAGTAAACAAAGTGGAAGTAACATCATGAGCTAGTCTTGAAAAATGGACAGGTGGATTAGATATGCAGCCTGCCTCCAGCAACAGAGGGGACTACTTGCGTTTTCTGCTGATAAATCACTGGCTGGAGTGGCCGTTTACTGCAGGTTTTCAAGCTGTGTTATTATTCTGGGTCAGTTGGAGGGTGACGCAAACCCTGGATTCTTCATCTGTAATGTTATCCAGTGCCTCTAATTATGGGGTGCCGTGTATATAAATAGTCTAGCTGGTGCGTGTGTAGTTCAGGGTAGGGTTGGGCAATGTTGTTTTCCCTAATTGTGGACTCACTAATCATGGGCTTGAAAATTCGACTGGCATGGTATTGGGTGCCCTTTTAAGAACGAGAAAGAGAAAGGGAGAGGGAGAGAGAAAGAGAGCGAGGGAGCATGGGAGGTGAGAGGGGAAAAAAATCCAAGGAAACAAGAGTGAACAGAGTTTAAAAAAAAAAAAAAAACGCCACACACAATGCAGAGAGAATGTGAAAAGGGAGGGTGGGAGGAGAAGCATATTCGAATATAAAAATAGATAAAAGTGCATAGACCATGAAAGGAGGCAGGGTAGCCTGGTGCTTAAAGCACAGAACTAAGATCAGGACACCTGGGTTCAGTTCCCAGTTCTGCCACAGACTCACTGAGTGACCCTGGGCAAATCACTTCGGATCTATTTTTCAAAGCACCTAACTGACTTAGGAGCCTCAGGGTATGTCTACCCTGCGATAAACAAAACCCAGGGCACTGAGACCGAGAGCTCAGGTCAGCTGACTTGGACACATGGAGCTCAGGAGGCGGGGCTATAAAATAGCAGTGTAGATGTTTGGGTGTGGGCTGAAGCCTGGGCCCTGAGACTCTTGCTCCTCAAATGTCTACACTGATGTTTTATAACCCCGCAGCCTGCGTCTCACGAACCCGAGTCCGCTAACTTAGACCTGCCACAGTCATGCCATGGGCCTTTCATTGCCAAGTAGACATACCCTAAATCTTGTTTTCAAAAGTGACTTAGGTCAGGTAGGAGCCTAAGTCTGATTGAAAGTCAATGGGAGGTAGGTGCCTAAATACCTTTAAAAATCTGGCCCTGCGCCACTTTCAAAACTTGAAAATTTTACTCTTCGTTTCTCAGGGCCTCTCTCTCTCCCCCAGCCATCACCACCCTCCCTTTGTCTTGTCTGTTTACATTGTAAGCTCTTTATAGCAGAGACCATCTCTTATGGCGTGTATTCACAGCACCTGAATTCTAGGCACTTCAATAACAAGAAAGGCGACTCATTTGTGCCAGGGTGCTGATGTCATCGTTTTGGTGCGTGCCTGGAGTGAGGGTGACTGTGTTTGCAGATTCGAAAATTAGAATGAGCAAGACTCCAGTCTGTGTTTCTTGTCTATCCATTCAGCACCTCCTGAGGGGAAGAGCCTAGACAAACAATATCATCCATGACATGCAAAATCAGGCAAATACAAAAAAAAAACCCCCAAACCCCAAAAACCCAACTTTTTGCACATACTCAGAGAGTCAGTATTTTTAAGGGTTCAGAATGGCTGGTGCAGTGCACCTATCCTGCTCCAGAGAACTTCCCAAGGGGAATTTATGCAGCTTTCATTGAAGAAGAGGGGAAAAGTAAAATGATTATGGGACCTTATTAAGTAACTGCAGGAAGATGGTGGATTACACCGGAGACTAGAAATGTTCCTCAGTTAGAGCCCAATCCCGCCATTGTTGAAATGAATGGCAAGACTCCTATTGACTTCATAGGATGGGATCAAGTCTACAACGCCCACAGCTTTGCATGCTAATGTGAAAATTGGAATTATGCATGCACCTTGCGTAGTTAGATGTCGCCCTCATTTGCATGCTGTATTGCTCAATGTCTGTGTAAATTTGGACTTTTTTGCAGGCACAGAATTGTGAGTGCAAATAATCTGGAGGCTGTTTTAGGGAAGTTGAATCTATGTTGTTCTTTAGAGTTTCATCTGTAGAACATTTAATGTGTAGGTTGCTCCTACAGAGTGAGATCAAGATACTCGACTGATGGATCAGTGGAGCTTTGCTAATTTGCACCAGCTGATTGTTTGGCCCAAGGCTGATGGAAATATTTTTGTAGGAACAAAAAGACCACCAAAAAACAATGAAAGGAAAGAAATGAACCAGGCAATTAAACATGTGGAAGAATAAATACATTTCAATGCATCTCTGCTTCACTGCTCTGAGTTATATTTTAAACAAGGTTTTATATACAGTTTTAATAGGGCTTAATATACTCAACTAAACATTGATATCATTGATCTGGAACATTGCAAGGGCTTTTATTGGGCATCTGAAAATTGCTCATGGCAGACTTGAAACTATGGAGGGAAGGGAGCAGGGGGATGGAATTACTAAGGAATACCATATGTGTTTAAGCAACACATACAGGCCACTGTAAACATCTCTGTGCTGCCAGCCTTACCATTGATCTGGATACCATCAAAATGTATAGTATATCTGAGTATACTTGGCTTTGCCAAGGCTAACGAGAAGCAAAGGCCCTTCCAGCTACAGCAAACTATGGGGAAGAATGAATTAAATAACATATACACACAAGCTCTAGTGATTTCTCTTTATTTCTTCCCTTCGTAGGGACCTCCTGGCCGGCCAGGTCTTCCAGGAGCAGATGGGTTACCCGGACCACCAGGGACAATGCTCATGCTGCCTGTAAGTACAATTGTAACAAAAGGGCATGGTTAATAGAGAAGACTGGGGGTCAGGAGTCCTGCACTTTGCTACTGACACCCTATCTGTCCTTGGGACAGTTACTTCACCTCATTGTGACTCTCTTTCCCCTTTTGTGGAATAGAGACACAACACACAACCTGTGGAACTCATTGGCAGGGCATGTTGTGAAGGCCAAAACTATAACTGGATTCAAAAAAGAATTTGCTAAGTTCATGGAAGGTAGGTCCAACAGTGGCTATTAGCCAAGATGGTCAGGGATGCAACCCCATACTCTGCGAGTCCCTAAACCTCTGACTGCCAGATGCTGGGTCTGGACAACAGGGGATGGATCACTTGATAGTTGCCTTGTTCTGTTCGTTTCCTTAGAAGCATCTGGCTACTGTTGGAAGACAGGAGATGGGGCTAGATGGACCATTGGTCTGACCCAGTGTGGCCGCTCTTATGTAAATTATTACCCATTTTTTGTAAAATGCTGGGACCTCTTCACATGGGAAAAGAAATGGGTACGTAGGCTAACGTTTTCAAAATTGACCCATGATTTCAAATGCCTCAGTTCTGCTGGACCCAACTTGAGACACCTCAGGTGGGCTCAATTTTCAGAAAGTGCTGAACACCCGTCTGAAATCTGTGAAAGTGCTGAAATTCAGGGCCATTTAAAGGGGTCTCAAATTGGACATCCAACACTGTAGGTGACTAAATGAGCTAGTCACTTTTGAAGATCGTGGCACTATTCTTTCTGGATGCCAGTCGAGCCAGCATTGAGTCAGCCCTCTTGGTCCTGGGACACCAAAGGAATGATGATGAGTATATTTTGTCTCTGCTTTGATGTGACAGAACCCAAAGGAGCCTAGCGGCTGGAAAATAAGCAGTTGCGTACTAAGAGGAGAGTCTTAAATAAAAACCACTGTGCACTTGTAGGGGTTCCAAATAGCAGGGTAATGCATGTGTAGGTTACTGGCAGAGAGCCTAGTGCTGCTAAGGCCAACTGCACAACATTGTTTCAATGTTTAGCCGGCCATTACAATACCTCTTCTGGCCCATAAAGTAACCAACCCTGGGTCTGTAAATTGTGGGCTTCAGTTCAGTTGGCCAAGTTCATGTTGGAACCTGGTTTCATTGCTTCTTGCTATGCAACAGGACGCCGAGGTGAAACCCAGGTGAAGCAGCGTTACCAACTAGGACCTACAGTCTGCAGTTTCCCTCTTGGAATGCTCTAAAGACACTGATAATTAGGCCAGTAACAGGGTATTGCTACAGGAACATAGGTTCAGAGATGTCAAAGGTGGGAAGAACCTCACTCCTCCTGAAGTTGAGGAAAATAATCTCCCAATGGAGGGCATGGCCAATAATCAACAGCTTACATTTTCGAGTGCTTTCCATGCCAAAGGATCCCAAAACACTTTCTAAACTGTGGGCTGAATTCTACTCCTTGAAGCACCTCCGCACTGGATAAAATCTGGGACGCTGTCTTTCTCCCTGCCGTAAAATAGATTAAAAAACCATGCATCCTCCCCCCCTCAATGTAGCCAAGTTTTTAACTTGTGTTTGGAAAGCTCTCTGAGATCCCTCAGAGGGAACGCACCACGCAAAGCTGCAGAGCACAGCGAATGCGTCTAGGAATGGGCTTTTCTGCCTGCATATTGCTGGCCCGGTGTTGTTGTTATCTCCCCGTAGTCCACTGCAGATTGGACTAATCCAAGCTCAAATGTTTACCTGTTTGGACGGTGTCCTATTTTCCAAGCAAACTTCAGGTGTCCTGGCATGGGGAGCTAGTATCTCAGGAATAGCTTTTAAAACACACAAGCCCAAACCTATAGCCCTTGTGCTACAAATGTAGGCTATGTACTCTAGTAAACTGGAGACTAACGCCAAGTGATTTGTTCCCATCCTCATGCAATCACATCTGCAGGGTTTTCCTGGCCAAGAGCAGCTGGGAGGAGAACATCAGACCTATGAATGTTCTGGCTTTAAAGGTTCGAGCTGATGATGAGTCCTTAAGGTTTTAAAGCATATATCGTGATCTCATGCATTTTATCCTTGGATTGTTTTGAGCTTCGGTGATTTAATTTGCAGGTGTTTACCTGGGAAGAATGTGGCTTGTGCCATACATAAGTAAGATCACCTGTCTGGTTTTCCCATCAGAAGCGAATGTCACAGGGCTCTGAGAGAAGGTGCTAAACGCGTGTGGCAGTTAGTAAGTTTGTTAGAGACCAGTAGGGCAGTGACTGAGCTGAGCTTGCCAATCCAGCGAGGCTGAATAGAAATGCTATAGGAAGTCAGGCTAGGGGGAGAGGGAATAGATAGCAGCATAGTCACATACATCTGCACATCTGCATCTTCTTTCTTGCAGTTCCGCTTTAGTGGGGGAGGAGATGGTGGCTCAAAAGGACCTCTCGTTTCAGCACAGGAATCCCAAGCTCAAGCCATACTACAACAAGCCAGGGTAAGTGGGGACATCACTTTTCTCTAGTGCCGTTGGAAGAAATTTACCCAGGTGATGTGTCTTGACTTTGGCCGTGATTTAGTACCTGGCATGGTAATGTGACCCCTTAGCATACTTTGGCCTATCGATAACAGCTAGAGATGGGCCAATCCAAAACTATGGTTCAAAATTCCCCCACACCTTTTGGACCAAATCCTCTGCTGATGTAAATAGGCATAGGCCTGTGGGCTTCAGTGGAGTTCTGCTATTTACAAGACTTGGTTCTTTGTGCTCAAAATCCGCAGCAAAAGTTTTGTATGTTTTTGTTTTTTGGGTAAATCACTCTCAATAAATAAATGAATGTCACAGGTGTAAGTTGTTTCTCAGTTCCATGAATCTCAGCCCGCAGATCACACTTTCTGTTAATGTATTCATTGGAAAGTGTGCCATGAGTATCCTTGCAAATATGTTTTTTATATATATTTAATCCTGTGGAATGACTGTAAAAACTTCCCTATCCGGGTTTGTTATTCGAGCTGTGTTGGTTACCTGTGATTGGTCACACATGTCCCGCAGTATTATATCTGCTCCCTGATTGGATGAACACACAGGCCCTTAAGGCCCAAAGGTTCACACGTTCAGTGCCTACTTAGTGCCAGCGTTCAGGCTAGTTCAAAAACTTTTAGTTAAAACTTGTTTTGCTGGGAAATGGGCTTTGTGACTAAATTATTTTTTTTTTTGTGGATAGTGTCTGCTTTTCTGTGAAACTTTTGATTATTTTTTTCTTTTTGACAGAAAACCAAAAACTGGAAATGGACATTTTTCCCCCTCTCCCCAGGGAATATTCCAACTGTTCTTTGAAAAACCATAAACTCCCCAACTGATGTTTTTTTCACTCAGTTTTTAGCCAAACTTTTTCAGTTATCAGTTGGTGAAAATAGGGGGAAGGGGGAAACAAACACACCGGTTTGGGGTTTATGGTTTTTAGATGGAAAGTTAAAAGTTTCCACAAGAGGGGAAAAAACTTAGCTGTACCCTGCGTACAGACCCTGTCATTTGAACTGGGATCATTAATAAGAAAATTGAGATCGAAGCCTTCTGTGATGAAGGCTGAAAGGGTTTTGGGGAGGCTGAGAGAGGAAAGGGACTCCTGAGATGGGTAGATTTTTCTTCTCTTGTTTTGGGGTAATTACATTATTAAAGTGATATATTCCTCTGAAATTTGATTCTTGGTAAAGAGGCCAAATGTTGTCCCAGCTGGCAGTATTTTAGAGCAGCTCCTTTTTATTGGGCTGTGGTACAAAAAATAAAAGTTATAAATAATCTAACATACTTATTTCATTACAAGTGCAGGCACAGGTAGATTTTGATTACTGAGCACCGACATAATTAGCAGTCTTTTAAAGTATTGAATTACTGCAATGGAACAAATTGTCCAAGCGGTGTTATAAAGTGTGGACAGTCCCATTACCTGCTGTGAACATTATTGACTGGGTGCTGGCTATATGGCTTTTTAATTACTGGGTTTAAAAACCAACAAAATTGAATTGCTGTTCTATTTATGGGATTGTTAAATAGCAAAAAATCTGTAAATTGAACTGTCAGGATAGGCCCGTTACTCAATGGGGGGGGGGGAAATAATATCAGAAAATGTGGAAATGGCAGAGGTGCTTAATTACTCCTTTGTTTCAGTTTTTACCAAGAAGGTTGGTGGCGATTGGACGCCTAACATAGTGAAAGCCAGTGAAAATGAGGTAGGATCAGAAGAGGCTAAAATAGGGAAAGAACAAGTTAAAAATTACTTGGACAAATTAGATGTCTTCAAGTCACCAGGGCCTGATGAAATGCATCCAAGAATACTGAAGGAGCTGTCTGAGGAGATATCTGAGCCATTAGCGATTATCTTTGAAAAGTCATGGAAGACGGGAGAGATTCCAGAAGACTGGAAAAGGGCAAATATAGTGCCAATCTATAAAAAGGGAAATAAGGACAACCCGGGGAATTACAGACCAGTCAGCTTAACTTCTGTACCCAGAAAGATAATGGAGCAAATAATTAAGCAATCAGTTTGCAATCATCTAGAAGATAATAAGGTGATAAGTAACAGGCAGCATGGATTTTTCAAAAACAAATCGTGTCAAACCAGCCTGATAGCTTTCTTTAACAGGGTAACAAGCCTTGTGGATGGGGGGAAGTGGTAGACGTGGTATATCTTGACTTTAGCAAAGCTTTTAATACTGTCTCGCATGACCTTCTCATAAACAAACTAGGGAAATGCAACCTAAATTAAGCTATTATAAGGTGGGTGCAAAACTGGTTGGAAAACTGTTCCCAGAGAGTAGTTATCAGTGGTTCAAAGTCATGCTGAAGGGCATAACAAGTAGGGTCCCGGAGGGATCAGTTCTGGGACTGGTTCTATTCAATATCTTCATCAATGATTTAGATAATGGCATATAGAGTACACTTACAAAGGTTGTGGATGATACCAAGCTGGGAGGGATTGCAAGTGCTTTGGAGCATAGGATAAAAATTCAAAATGATCTGGAGAAATGGTCTGAAGTAAATAGGATGAAATTCAAAGGACAAATGCAAAGTACTCCATTCAGGAAGGAACACTCAGTTGCACACATACAAAGTGACTGCCTAGGAAGGAGTGCTGCGGAAAGGGATCTGGGGGTCATAGTGGATCACAAGCTAAATATGAGTCAACAGTGTAACGCTGTTGCAAAAGAAGTGAACATCATTCTGGGATCTATTAGCAGGAGTGTTGTAAGCAAGACATAAAAAAGAATTCTTCTGCTCTACTCCATGCTGATTAGGCCTCAACTGGAGTATTGTGTCCAGTTCTGGGTGCCACATTTCAGGAAAGATGTGGACAAATTGGAGAGATTCCGGAAAAGAGCAACAAAAATGATAAAATGTCTAGAAAACATGACCTATGAGGGAAGATTGAAAAAATGGGGTTTGTTTAGTCTGGAGAAGAGAAGACTGAGCGGGGACGTGATAACAGTTTTCAAGTCCATAAAAGGTTATTAACAAGGAGGAGGGAGAAAAATTGTTCTTCTTAACCTCTGAGGATAGGACATGAAGCAATAGGTTTCAATTGCGGCAAGGGAGGTTTAGGCTGGACATTGGGAAAAACTTCCTAACTGTCAGGGTGGTTAATCACTGGAATAAATTGCCTAGGGAGGTTGTGGAATCTCCATCATTGGATATTTTTAAGACCAGGTTAGACAAACACCTGTCGGGGATGGTCTAGATAATACTTAGTCCTGCCATGAGTGCAGGGGACCGGACTAGATGACCTCTCGAAGTCCCTTCCAGGCCTATGATCCGATGATATGGATAACGAAAGTATGGGAAGAATACTCCTGTAGTCTAGGCATATATAGATTGACAGTGTGCCTTCAACACCTCTGTAGAGAGAGCCTTATTAATCTTTCTCTTGGCTATACACCAGCGTGAGTGAGAGGAGGCTCAGACCTATAGAGCCAGATCCTCAGACGATGTAAATCAACACAGCTCCGAGGATGTCAAACCTCAGCTAAGGAACAGGCCGTTAGTGTTCATGTGTGTATGTTGTTACAAATTATTTTTTAACAATGTGTACATTTATCTATCAAGACAGGTTATAGTTTCTACATAAGAGACAGTCTTCCCTACATAATTAAGCTACATTCCCTGTACTACATGTGGCAGTTTCCACGGTATGCATCCGATGAAATGAGCTGTAGCTCACGAAAGCTCATGCTCAAATAAATTGGTTAGTCTCTAAGGTGCCACAAGTCCTCCTTTTCTTTTTACATATAACAGAGTAAACATACATTGTCTCCAAAAATAGTTATACACATATGCTGGAAACAAAGTACGTTCTATTCAATAGGATCATGTAGGGGAGAGTTAACACTCCATATCTGTACTAGGCTGTCTGGGGCACCTTCATTCCTGGTGTAACTGCATGGAAGTCAAGGAAGTTGTATCAGCGATGTATTTGGGCCTCTTTGCCTGCATTGGACACATGGTTTGTTTTATGCACACTGGGCCAAAGCCCATTGGCTTTAATGATGTTGCACCAGCATCTGCTACTAGTGTTTTTGGTCCACTGTGCAAGATTTCTGGTCCCAGTGGCGTAGAGCCTTTGCTGGTGACAGCACAAGGTGTGGGTCATGCTGGCTTTGGTTGTGTCTGGCAGTAGGATGTAGAAGAAACTGGATGATTTTCTCTTTCTGTTGCAGTTGGCGTTGAGAGGCCCTGCTGGCCCTATGGGTCTTACTGGAAGACCAGGCCCTGTGGTAAGTAAGTAGCCAAACACTGAGGACAAGAAGGCAAAGCTGACACCAGGGCATTGCCTTGGAATTGGATCTCTGATATTATTGGTGCCCTGATTGTCAGAGAGCCTTCATTTTGCTGACACACACATTTGCGCATCTGCTCTCTGGCCTCTGCTCACTGTCCCATGCCCCTGTGTCGGGATTTGGATGTGCACACCGCTTTGGGGCAAACAATCTTGTCACAGCTTCCCTGTGCTCCCCCACGTCAAGCAACGTCCCTGTCATCGTCTATGAATGAAGCCTTGTGGCAAACAGAGACATTACCCCCGAACATGGCCACGCACTCCTGGAAAAGTGCTTGTTTCAGCACACAGGCCCTAATTGCTGGAGCAGCTGTTATTCTACTCCTGTTGCATTTGGTGCTGTGGATTCCCAGCCAACTCTCGTGGTCCCGCGGGTTAATGCGTCCTTCTTGACATCATTCGAGTCTTGACCATGGCAAAGCCTAACCTAACTGTATTGTGCATCCATAGGGACCCCCAGGCAGTGGAGGACTAAAAGGTGAATCAGGAGACATGGGGCCTCAGGTGCGTATGAGAAAACCACAGTAATTTTCAAAAGGGGGTGGAGGTGGGATCTTGTCTAAAGCTACTAAGCCTGTAACCAGGGCTTTTATAGTGGCCCATCTGGAGGAAGAACTCAGGCTTTCTAAAGGGTGAATAAGATTGGACAGACATGAAAATATGTTCTGCACCTACATGAGCATTTGAGTATCCAAATACAGAGCTCAGAGATCCTGAGACAGTGGAATATTCCACATTGCAAGCCTTCTGAAGAGCAGGCCAGTACAGATGATCCAGGACATCAAATCCTGAAAGCCCTTACTTCCTTCTTAATCTTTTCCCAGGCAAACCTACAGTTCAGTACATGGAGAATTTTGCTCCCCATTTAAGTCCTGTAAGATTCTGGGATGGGCTGACCAAGCTCAGTGGTGTGGGTGGAGAATCATGCCCTTGGCATGCCACGCTGCTCCACCCGGGAAAAGGGAGGAAAATAGTGCTCTTGTCTATTCTGGCTACTAGCACCTCTGAACGTGTATCAGCCTAAACCTCATGATTTTATCTTCATCTCGAACAGCACTTCCACTGGAAACAGTCTATCCACACAGCCTGGGCAAACACTGAATACAAGGTTCAACAGGATTCTTGGAGGTCCCACTTTCATAACGCAGGCAATAGTTCCAGTATAGAAATCCTGAAGGCCCCTAGTTAGTTTGTAGCTCACACTCAGGCAAAACTCCCGTTCTCTACACTGCGAAGCCTGTGTAAGGACTGAAGGATTTGCCTCCAGAACATGGAGTCACCGACAAGTGGGGAACAGTTCACATGATTAAGATATCCCTTTGGGGATACACCAATCAGTCCTCATGACACAGTGGGAGTTTCCTGTCCTCATCCCCTGCACAATGGACCTTTCCTGTATTTGATGTACGGAGGACTCTGTCCAGTGAGGTTAATGTCACATGTTCTGTGATCCCTGCGACCTTTGCTAGTGGCATTGTCTTAGCTGGTACATTACTCATCTCCTTCTCTGGTTTCCACCCTTGTTCTTTTATCTCCACTGAACCACCCGAGGAATGAGTGGCTCTGCCTTTATACATTTGCTTACTTTGGGCCAGGTTTACAAAGGGGTTTAGGCACCTAAACTAAAAGATAGTGGCTTACCTTAAGTAGGTAAGGTGACAAACTTCAATGGACTTTCAGTGGGAGCTAGGCACCTAATTCACTTCAGCACTTTTGAAAATCCCACTGGGTATCTCTAGGCACCTAAATATCTTTGTAAATCTGCCCAGTTAAAAAGATATGACAAGATGGGACTTAACCCTTCTTTTAGCTGCACTGGACAGGCCTGGCTAGAGTGGACCTGTGTCTTGGTCTTGTCCTCTGGAGAATGTGCATACGGTGTATCATCGTCTGCTTCGTTTTTTCTCCCCAATCTCTTCAATCTATTGCAGGGTCCACGAGGCACTCAAGGCCCCCCAGGCCCATCAGGAAAACCAGGCCGCAGGGTAGGTGCACTCAGAATCTCTTTGACGTATTTGAAATCGGCTTCCTGCTGCTGCTTAGCAACTGCTGAGGGAGAGGGGGCAATGAGCGTGTCACTGAGAAGGTGATACATTGCTGGTGACTACCCGCCCCATGTCACAGTCCTACCCAGGGGCCAGACTACGTTGGTTTCTGCGCATGGCAGATATCTGTAACAGGGAGGCCTCCCAGTACCTCTAAACTTATATACATATAATGGGGAGGCCTAACGGCTCTAAGGCATAAAGAGAGGGATGATGGGGTGAGGTGCATTTCCCATTGTATTCCACACTTCCCATCTTCTCCTATACGGTTGCTCCTCAGTGGTCCAAAATATACCTGCACGCATGCATTGGGCCTGATTCTCTCACACTGCTTTTGCTGTAACTCCATTGGCTTCACTGGGTTACTCCGGATTCTCATTAGGGTGAGCAGAGGATCAGACCCATGGGATATACATACAGGAGATCGTGTACATTGTATTCACACCCTATGCATGCATCTCCACAGGTGCCCGTTAAGAGGTTGAGCTTAAACACCATGTTGCTTCTGCATGCTAGAGCGTCGGCTCCACTTGTTGTCAGTAGAATTAAGAAACTATTTTGCATGACCCATTCCTGGGTTACTAATAAGTTTTTAACTCGTTACAATCTATGAACACCATAATTAATATTTCTTGCAATGTGCCGATTTACATTTTATTCATGTCTTCTCTTTTAAATCAATGGCCATGTCCCAGTATCCAGGGTCCCTACCATTTTATATTGTACCCTTGGTTAGAGAACCAGGCAAAGATAGGGCTGCTGCTGTCACAAAAACAGACCGTCATTTTCTCCCCACAAGGGAAACAGTCCCACTGCCAGTGGGTTCTGAATTATATAAAACTTCATTCAGCCACAAGCCAAAGAGCAGATGTCCCTGTGGTCTTGCTCAGCTTTTGTACTTGATTTGCCTTTCCTCTCTTTCAGGGACGTGCTGGCAGCGATGGTGCCCGGGGAATGCCAGGGCAGACAGGACCAAAGGTAGCTTTACGCATTTGTATGCTCTTTGCATTCACATCTGCTTTGGCAAACACAAACCAAATGGACCCTAGACAGAAGGAATTCAGTCCACTAGGAAGGGAAAGGTCCAGCAGTGTCTATATAATCATGGGCTCAAAACATTAGAGGTGGAAATGAGTCACCAGGGTCAGACAACAATAATGAGAGATTTTTGGTACAAGGTTTGTTAAACCAAAAAATTCCTTTGAGTAAGAAATATGCTCCCTCTGTGTGTGTGGTTGAAGAGCAAAGACTTTGGAATCCCAATTATGAAAAACACACAGTGAGCAGTTGAAAACGTCATGAAATCAAACTACAGAAAAGTACCCATTAACTGGGTAAGGAAACTTACAAAGTGTGTCGTGAAATTTTAATATCATATATGAGATGAAATCCCGTACTTCCCTGTGATCTTGTACTATTCGGAAGCAAGAAAGAAGCTGTTCCACCAAACTGAATGCAGAGGAAGTTTGCCCAAGGAATCGTATGTTAGAAATGTTAAGTAGTTTATTATGTAGATACTTAAAACTGGAATAGATGGGAGTTTCTTGATACAGAGAAAGGAGTCTGCAAACCATTTATCCAGTAAAGTGTGCATTAATGAGTGTTGTCTGTCCTCAGAGGAGTGAATGCCAGGGAGACATGAAAACCAGAATAATGAATAGTAGCCGAGATGGTGACTAATTCTATTGTGGGCGGACTTCAAGGGGCACTCTAGAACTTGACCAAAAAAAATAGCCATCTTGTTACTGCTCATGTATCTTGTGTAGGCAACTTCAATTGCTTGCCAGGTGGATTTATCCTTCAATTGCTCTGGCGTTACAGACTATTCCTGCTTATAAAGTATAGGGATGGAGAACAGGAGGAGAGGCATGCAACTATAATTCCATTATAAGTTAAATTAGCAAGAGAGCATGTCTGGCAGAGCAGAATGGGACACAGGATTTCTGGATTCCCAACTTTGTTAGTTTACTATGTGGCTGGGGACAAGGAATTTCAGCACTTACACGGGGATAACAAAACCTATTTTATGGGTGAGGTGTGCCAAGTCCAGCATCGTATATGAAAGCACCCAAAATCAGCACTCCCTTTTTGTTTTCCTCTCAAATTCTGATCCTGGTGTGTTTTGCCCATGGATGCTCAGGCAATTTATCGTTGCTTTTTAAGCATAAGGCCCTCCTTCCTCCCTGCTTTTATTTGTCTAGCAGGTTGTGGACAAGAGGGTGGATTGCAAGGGGTCAGCTGCTGGTGCACTATAGAGTACATTACGGTGACAGATGACTAAGCCACAGTCCTTGGTGATTTTCCTTGGTGAGGTGACTGGTTACTTATATACTCTGCTTTGCAGACCCCAGGGGCTTGTTCCAGCATAGCCAAGTCTCTGCTGAACTGATCCATGGGAACGTCTCTGTTTTAGCTCAGTGGTGCAATTCCCAACTTTAGTCCTACACACAACTTCTTCCTATCAATTAAAATATCAATGGATAAGTGCTGCTGTGAGAGATCCTCCAACAGGCTCTGTTTGCACAGGATAAATCCCACCAGCTTCGAATGATGAACCTCTGCAGGGCAGAGGCTACCCAGGGTGCTGAATAATAGATGGATAGGAGTTTTATGATGTACATTTTCTTTCCACTTGGTTCTCAAGTAAGACCAGAAACCTCAGTCACTTTATTGAAAGGAACATCCACTTAAACTCCAAAGAGAAGTAATCAGATTTAACATCCATCTATTTTCCTTCTTAGACCATAAACTTTCTTGTCTTTGATCCTAATTTTATTAACTCAGTTTCCTGTTTCGTTTCTTTTTTCCCCTTGAGTCCCTAGCAGGATTACAGGGAAAGCTTTGGCCAGAAAGGTGGGATGCTTTCTGAGGGGGCTTAGAGATTGAATTTGAAGAGGTGCTGATGGACATGGGAAAGTTGCTATTTAGGTTGCTACCCAGGGGTTATGATTAGTAACGGCATGAAATTTAGACAGTGAAAATGTGGACTGAATATCGCAAAAACTTTCCAAAAGGGGGATGTGTTTGGCAGTAGAATACTGTCCCAGGAGAATTGGTGGAAGCCACATTGCTTGAGAAACAAAGATAGGCTGGAAAAATCATTACATGTACAATGGCAGTAATCGGCGAGATGGGTAAGATGGCATCATGGAACTTTTTCATCTCTAATTCTGAAGTCCTTGGGGCTGAGATAAGAAGCTGAAACACTGTCCAATGCCTGTGGATAAAATCGATCCCTCCTTGGCCCAGAGACTAATCAAAGTGGAAAGGGGTACAACAGTGAACAGAAATCTGGACTGACCTTGTCTTTTCTTGTAGGGTGACCGAGGTTTTGATGGGTTGGCTGGTTTGCCTGGTGAGAAGGGGCACAGGGTAAGTTCTCATTTCCACGGCATCCTGGCGACAATCTTAAAAAGAGAAAAAAACAAACAAAATGGCTATGGAACATTATAAAAGGTTATTGAGCTCCCAAATGGACCAGTAGGGGAGTGATACGGTGTTCTGAGTCTGTTGGGAGTTGTGTGGAGTGTGGTTAGAACTAAGAGGGAGACATCATGGGTTGGCCGTTGTAAGAGGATGACAGATCTCTGTAGGAGTGCATAGGACATGTCATAAAAACACATCCAACCACAGTGTCCGCATGGCGGGAAGCCATTGAGAGCTTCTGAAGGCACATCGAAGGGGGGAAAAAAAACCAGCAGACTTTTTGGAGGAGGTAACAAACCCCAGAAAAGTAGAAAAGAAGCAAGAAACAAAACCTGCTTTTATGGTGTTGTTATTGATGAAAGGCAGCCCCAAAAAATGGGATTCTTCTGTGTGCTTTGCAGTTAAGCAAGAAGCCAACTCTTTTGGCAGGCAACCCGCCACCCCCACCCAAGAATGTAACCATTACTTTCTAAAGCAAGGGGGGAGTGTTTTTAGCAGTGGAGGAGATTACATGGTGATTACATGCTATGGTGGGGCGGAAAGGTAGCGCATAAGGGCAGTGTTTAACCAGCTAGAAAATGCTGTGATGTGTTTGGGTTGGAATGGGAACTATGCAGCAAAGCCAAGGTCCCTGTTCTCCGAGAAGCTGCTGTGCGTACCTTCGACACCCTGGCTGGTTTTCGTACCCATTATGAGATGTCATGGGGAAGGTCTGTGATGGATTGTGCTAGTCCAGTGAAGCAGGCCCTGTGAGTTCTGAGGCTGCTGTTATACTGTAGAAAGGACTCTGAGATTAAGCTCTAGCCCTGGATGATAGCAAATGTGTCAGTCACAAGGCATTTCCCAACGGGATCCCCCCCAAAACCCCAAGTTAATTCAAGTTACAGGGATGTTCAGATAACACGATATCCCTGTTTGGTGGGGGAACAGGCAGCTGTTCTTCGGGCAGGGATGGTTTCCTTCTTGCCAGTTTCACATCAGGGAGGGGCAGCTCAGGAGGCATGGTCATTATTAGTGAAACCGATCATGGAGGACAGGGCTGGCCCTAGGTTTTGTGAAGTGTCACACGCAGAGCACCATCTAGCACTCTTCACGCTACCACTAGTGCCCCCACCTTTGCATACCCATAATACAACCCAGTTCCTGGTGGCCTCCAGAGGCTATGGTGACATTTCTCCCTCCCCGCACCCGCCACCTAGATGTCATACACAATCTGCTCCTCCATTCCTGAAGCCCTGTGATCTCCCCTACATGGACTGGGAAGATAGGAGGTTGAGACGAAGCACAGCTATCTCCGCAAGAAGTGTGGGACTGGAGAGGCAAGTGTGGGACACAATCTCTCCCTGTTCCGTGGCAAAAGGGCACCACGGATGTGGGTTGAGGATGTTCCTCTGCCTGATGGATCACATGTGTGCACATGATAAATAGTGTCCTATATGGCTACGGAGTAGTGGCCATAATTCTAACGGGTTTTTGAGTGTACTAGGAGATGGGGAACAACTGAGCACCTGGTCCCACAAAGGTTGGGGAGCAAAGCGGTGGGGCCTGATGCTGCTCTCCCTCACACCTGCTTTACATCATGAGGGAGAAGAGAATCGGCTTGGCTTCTCTGGGGATTTCCTGAAGTGGCTGATTCTAATCTTACATTCCTAGGGTGATCCAGGCCCATCAGGTCCACCAGGAGCACCTGGAGATGACGGGGAGAGGGTAAGTTTATCTCTGAATACAGCTTCCTTTTGAATTCAGAACTATGCCCTGTAAACAAGAAGCAGGTGTGATATCAGACATGTAATGAAAACAAAGAGCAAGCAAGCGCTGGTGTGTTATTCAATGCAAAATCCTGATCATCTTAAATGAAGGGAGAGCATCTGTAGGTCTTGGGGTAGACTGGAATTCTGCATCCATGCAACATTAAAACATATACTCATGACTCAGCCTGCATTACAATGGTTCTGATCATGTTCTCTGTTTGGCACTTGTTTTAACTGGTTAATTCCAGCTGGGACTAGCAATGGCACTGAACGGGGCTCACAATGAAGTAGAACTGGTTGAAATTTTTCATATGAAACCCATTTTGGTGTCTCCCGTCCCCCCACCCAAATGAAGATTTTTTGTGGAAAATGTTTGGATTTTTCAGTGTTTCCCTTTTCTTTTTACTAGTATTGAAAACCTGAACAATGTTGAGTTCCCCCCCCCCCTTCTCTTGCATTTTTCCTTTTATCTCCCTTTTTTGGTGGGAAAAGAAAAAGAGATTTATTATTGGGGAGGAAGGTCGAGAGAAGGGATAAAAACTGGAAAATGTTTTCCAAAAGGTTTTCTTTTTTTGCCAGAAAAATTGACAGGTTTTTAAAAAAAATTCACAAAAAAATATTAGAATGATTTTTTTTTCTTTGTGAAATACACTTACCTACTTACCCTTTTTCGGTAAGTGCTAGTAAAATGCAACAAGGGCTCAGGGACAGGAGTTCCAGACTGCGCTGGGGGCCAAACATTAAAATGGTTTCTAATCCCACCTCTGGAATGGTTCATGTTAGCTTTAGACAAGTGACTTGTTTGTTTCCTCTATAAAACAGGCATAACACCTACCTTTCTCATTGATAGCTTGTGAGGATTAATTAGTTAAGCATAAAGTGCTTTGGAGTTGAAAAGACCTAAGTATTATTATTGTCCGTCAGCTGAACAATATGTAAGGAGGTACACTAACTCTCTCTGAGTATGTGATCAGTCTTAAATCCCAAGAGGGAAGAGGAATTGTTTGGGAAGGGGATATGACACAGAGAGAGTCTGACTTGGAATAATGGGATGAATTTTATTAAAAGAGGATTTAAGATGAATATCAATATTGATTTCCTAAGAGTGATATCCATCAGATTGTAAAATAGACTCCCAGATGAACTGGAGGGAGCCCCATTGTTTGAATAATTTTAAAAATGAATCGGACAAAGCAATGAAGAATATTCTATAGGGAACAATGGTGCATTGGTAGGTGATGGAGTAGATGACCTAAAAATCATCCCATCTTTAATTTCTCTAATCTAAGGAGCCAACAGGTTAGTTCGGCTAAATTTAATTGCCATGCTGGCTTTTCTGTATTGGCTCCTCCATTCACTTAGTTACTAAATCTGCTGCTTATTGATCCACAATCCTTGAAGTGTTCCTACAATATCTCATCTGTTAACAAAATCCGTTTTTACAAACAGATGAATTATGAAACATCCTCATAGGATTTATAATCTTCAGTAAATTCTGCACACATGACATTAGTCTCCAGGCTTATGAGGTCTTTCTTATGCACGATTACCATTTTATTACTCCAGGGAAGTTGGTTTTGTATGTGATTATTGTTTAACAAGGGTGAATCACCTACGAAGTGACTGAAATGTAGCTGATTTTCTCTCTCTCTCTTTCTCTTTTCCCCTCCACGGCCAAATAGGGTGATGATGGAGAAGTTGGACCCAGAGGTCTACCTGGAGAACCTGTAAGTACTTGCTAGTTCAAAATGTGGGCATCTCATTCTGCAGCACCTCAGTAACTCTGTAGTCCAGGGCTCCTATGGCTAGTGCTGTGCTTTGCAGGGATAGTGGCAGATAGTCACATAGTGCTACACAGTGTGTTAGATTAAATCTTCAAGGCAGTGAAGAGACATTGGACTCTAGCTGTCACTTGCAGATCTGTTCTGTCTCTCCTGTTCACAGCCATTTGAAAAATCAAGACACATTTCCTCCAATTTATTTATTCTTCAGACATTTTCAGCTAAACTTCTCAGTAGTTTTGTTTCCTCAGTGGCCCCTTAGTTAAAATTTAAAGTCCAGAATTTGAGCTGTGTTGCTTAGCAGTGATTGGTCAAGTCGGATGAGCAGAACTCCTCTAGCCTGGCTGTGGAGTGAATGGTTCATGGAAAGTGTATGTAAGCTTTGGTTTCAATGAGTATTCAAGCACACACAGGCTAAGCATTTGTTTTTCCAGGGCATTCATGCCGGAAAAACTTGATCACACAAGTATTTGGGGAAAATGAACACTTGGGCCTTGTCTGGGTTGTTGAGACTACAGATACAAATTGGCTGTTAGACATCACTGTGTCATCTAACCCTGCTCAGAGTAGGGCCAAACCGCATGGCGCTTAAAATGCTAATGGCAGTTCCCAACCCACCTCCACTAAAGCCATGGTACTGCAAAGGCTTGCACAGATACTTAGCATGATGCCCCGTGAATTGGAGTCACGGGATGAAATCCTGGTCCCACTGTGAGTTTTGCCGTTGACTTCAGTGGGGTCAGGATTCCACCCACAGGGCATAAAGGAAAGTACATCTGCAGATCTTTGCAAGATAAAGACCTAAGGCTCCTGATGTTGCTAACTTGGGAGTTGCTGGACCGGGGTTAGCAATGGAAGGAATTCCCTATTGTAGACAAGACCAAAAGGGGATGCTAATGTGACCAAAGCAAATGCAGTGTAGAAGTTCAAACCAATATTGCTAGAGAATGTTTTGCGATATTCACTCAGCTCTCCCAAGAATTAATTTCTGCCCATTTGAGAGGTCCAAAAGCACAGTTGCTCCTGGCACCAAATAATCCTGACTTCACTGGCAACAACAAAAACTTTTTCTGACAATATGGAGATGCCTCTGTGCAATGAAATTGTCATTTCATTAAAATCAGCTTATTCTAGTGTCCAAAGCATGTTTTCTTTGTATTAAAAGGGATGTGAATTACCTATCGTATGCCATCAGTTTTGCTTTTATGCTGTCTTGTTGTGTTGTTGTAAATACCACATTAGTGATACCAGAGTAACTGACGAGAAATGTTGGGAACGTAGGAAAGGAGAGGGTTGGCATTTACAGACTCATTGGGACTAAATTATACATGAGATGTCTGATTAACTTCTGGAAACATTCATCAACCTAGCGATCTCCTTAATACATGTCTAAAGCATGCATGGAAACTATTTTTAAATGAGTAGAAGAAAAAAAGTGGCTGAGGGCCCAGTCGGGAGTAAGTAGAAATTATAATATAAGAAACTTTGGCTGATAAATATACTTCCCCAATCTGCATGGACATCTCCTAATGCCATCAGCCAAATCCTGGTCCCATCAAAACCAGTGCCAATTTTGATGGTAGGGTATGGCCCTTTATGTTTTACTGGTGGCACCTTAGAATTTGTTCCTGTAGGCATCTAATTCCATTCTGCTGTCATTTGTTAAAATTCCTGAAGCCAATTCAGTCAAGGGAGTTGTTTTTGGGAGGCCCAGGCATGCAAAGATTTAAGCACATGGGTATTTTCCAGCCTTGCCAAGGTATGCAGACGATCAGTGGTAACATTAGTGACCAGTTGTGCTTAAGCGTACGTCTTTCCAGACTCAGGCCCATGTGTTCTGTTTTAATGGTAAAAACTATCATGTTTTATCTTTTATTTTAACTCTTCTGTTCTGTCTGTCAATCAAACATAGTTTTTGTCCATGACAATGAACGAACACCGGTAACGAAGGCTACATCTAGACAGCAATAAAACCCCCATGGCAGAGAGTCCCAGAGCCTGGGTCAGCTGACGGGCTCGAGCTGCGTCTTTAAAAATACCGGTATAGACATTCAGGCTTATGGGCTCTGAGACCCTCCCCACTTGTGGGGTTTCAGATCCTGAGCTCCAGCTTGAACCGAAACATCTGCACTGCTATTTTATAGCTCGCAGCCTGAGCCCTGGGAGCCCGAGTCACTTCCCCCGAGCGTGGTGGCTTTTATTTCTGGGTAGTTGTACCCTAATGTAACAGAGGGCGTAGGTTTAAAAATGAGGCTTTCCACAGACCCACATGCCCAGTCTGTCTCCCTAGGGATCTGTCTGAGAGCTGAGCTTAGATTCCTCGCTTTGAAAACTAGCTTCCAAGGATGGGCTTTTCAAAAATGCCCAAGTGCTTTAGGAGCACAAGTATCACTCCCAATAGGCCTTGTGGACCTAAATCACTTAGGTCCCTTTGGAAATTCCACCCCTGGTAATTTACCTGTTAAATACAAGACTCAAACGCAATAACTCCCTGAAGTTGCCACTATGCCTCCCAGCGTGAAAAGTCAGAAATGTGAGGTAAACACCACGAGTCGTTTATTACCTTTGACTAGGATGGCTTGCCTTTTGGAAATACAAGTGAAATATACAATTGAGACTGAATGCTTTTTTTCCAGCCCTGCCAAGGCCAATAGAGTTTCAGTGGCACAAATTAAATCCAGTGAGATTTGAAACACCCACCCCAGTGCTGCCTGAGCAGTGTGAGTTTATTTCACACAGTACTGTCCACCTAGCAGTATTTGCTCTGAAGTATTTTGTAGGTCATTGCTTCGCTTCCACAGCAGGAGAGTGCAGGAACAGGAGTGATTTACTTTGAAAGTTGGTTAAAGTGGGCCCTGTTCGAATATGAAAAATAAATGTCTCCATCTGTGATGGCTAACCTTTTTTGAAAAAGCATCCCAGACACACACACACTTTCTCTCTCTCTTTCAGTGGTCCCCAAACTTTATACCTCATGCCCCCCCTGCCCCCATCCATGCTGCCCCACAGAGCTGGGGCCAGGAGTGGGTCCAGGGCTCCGGGAGGGGGGATGCGGACAGGGGTAAAGGGGCCGAGGCTGTGGCCACAGCTGGGGCTGGGAGCAGGGTGGCGCTCCCTCCCCCCACCCCTGTGGGGGATGGCCTGGGTCCCAGATGCGTGCCCCTGAATGTTCTGATGCCCCCTAGGAGGGGCACACCTCACAAATTGGGGACCTCCGCTCTATTTTATGGCAACATCAATTTATAAAATAAGATATGAAGCATGTATTATTGTGGAACATGCTTTAAAATGTGTGATCCAGCAAGATGCTGAGTAACATCAACCTTCACTGATTTCAGTGGGAGCAGAGGGTGCTCAGAACCACTCAGGAACAGACCATAAGGAAGGTGCTATGAAGGCTTTGGCTGGGCAATATTTTTTTCCCCCGATTCTCTTAAGGCCTGAGCCAAAGCCCATTGAAGTCAATGGGAGCCTTTCCATTGACCTCAGAAAGGCTTTGGGTTGGGCTCTTCATAATTGGTGCTTCTAAGCATATTTGTTTCCACCTGCAGGGACCCCGAGGTTTGCTGGGACCAAAAGGGCCACCAGGTCCCTCAGGACCGCCGGTAAGTTGCACAGGCTTGCTGTTTCTGCTGTTCTGCTCAACAAGTTCTGCTGAGTTCTCCAGTCAGAGCTAGCATGTCCCACTGAGGCACTCAGGCAGATAATCCAAGTGGATGATTTTATGCATCTGTGTTGTGAAAGCAGGAGGTATAAAGAAGGGGTTAAAACTCTAAGGCCATATTCAGCCCTGCTTTGAGCCCAGCGTCAGTGGAGTCACTCCCATGCATACCAAGGTGGAATTTGGCCCATAGAGTAAATTAAACATCTAGGCCAAAGTTAAAAGGAAGAACATAACTTATTACCACTGTGGCTTTTCTATTAACTCGTGCCTGAGTCTTTTGAAGCCTGGTTTAATACAGTTTTTTTTCACGTTTTTCAAGCTAAATCCAAGGAAAGAGCATGCAGCTTTTCAGTCAGGCCTTTTAAGGAGATAGAGCTTAGTCACGTCGTCTGTCTTAGGCTCCTTGTTCCATGAAGTGCTGGTGTAAGGACCAGCTCTAGAGATCGTCATGGGTGATTGATCCCCAAGACGTCAACACGCAATGCCTCTAGCTGTTACTCCCTTCACTGGCAACAGTTATAGATAATTATTCCCTTCATGGACCAGCCACTATAAGAGGCCATGACACCCTTAGTCAGTGAGTTCAGAGGCCTTCAACTTCCATTGAGACTTGAAGGGAGTTGAGGATCTGGTCCCTAAAGTGGCTTATTTAGTAAGAGTGCCCAATAAAAACCGATCTCTGGTCCTGTGCAAGGAATCAACCTGTCGAAGGCTGGTCCCCCCAGCTGGTGCTTTCTGATTGGCTGTGAGCCGTGATGCCACAGACTTACCTATGGTACTCTGTGAATGTATGAAGCTGAATTTTTTTTCCTGGTTTCCATATATAAATTCCTTTCATTGCCGATGGACGAGGCTGCACTTCCTAAAGGACTGCAGCATCTCTGTGGGGCTCTCAACTAGCCTTCAGCAATAACACCATCAAAACACAGTGAGACAAATCCTCACCTGGTGTAAATTAACATAGCTTCCTCCGACTTCATCCATTGTCTTCTAATGTGCTAATATGCTATCTACCCATCATTTCTATAAATCTGTCCACTGTTCAGAAATAATCTTCCTACAGTCAATATACAGCATTTGCACAATGGTGCTGAGTTTTCTCTGCAGGCGTAAAACCGATGGAAAAAATGTTGAAATGGTCTTTGGAAAAAAAACCCCAAAACCGAATAACCAAACAAAACAAAATAATCCAACAACCTGGCATGAATTCTTGGCACTAGCTGCTTTGCCAGTCACCTTTAGGAAAACATTCTGTTTCCACTCAGCTGTTCCTTTTAGTCCAGAGGGCCACAGAGTATTTGATTAATTTTTACTGCATCTTCCTGCTATTTTTGGCTCAAAAGAGCCAGATGTTTTCTCAATTTAATGCTGTTTATTTTTTTTAATCCCTACTCAGGGTGTGACTGGTATGGATGGACAAACAGGCCCAAAGGGGAATGTGGTAAGTCTTCACTACTTCCATCTATCCCCATACACTCTCTCTCTCTCTCTCTCTCTCCATATAGTCAATCTTACATTAGATTTGTAATCACTGTTTAGTCCCTGTTGATTTCAAAACCAGTAGAGGCCATGGAGAATATCTTCCATGGTAAATGGATGTTAATTTATTATAGTTTGCAATGAAATTACATATTACGTCTCTATGAAGATCAAACATTTTCATCATGATTTATGTTGTTATACCAAACAGCAAAATATAATCATTAAATCAAGAAAGAAACTATATACATTGTGGACTTTGTAGTTACATGAGTCAAATTCACCTCTATGCAGAGAAGCCAGTACAAAGCTGAAGCATGGTTTAAATTGGACTTGATTATTGTATAGTTTGGTCCTCTACAATGGTCCTTCATCCATCAATAATGCCTCCCCTGAGAAGACTACCATGGCGGGGGGGAAGGGAGGGATTGTTGTCTAGTTGTGAGACCAGGACACTGGCAATCAGAACTCCTGGGTTCTTTTCCTGGCCTTGCCAAACACAGCCTGTGGGATCTTGTTCTCATCACTTTGCTGTGGCATTTGAAGTAAATACAGTGATCATGATTCATAACAGGGCTGTGAGGATTAATTATTTGGTTTGTCAAATCCTTGAATGAAGGGTTACATACTTTTACACAAATACATAAGTGTTTAAGAGCAAAGTATTTTTTGATTATGGTTGTGATTTAAATAAATTTACCCTCCATGTCAGCATGCACAAATAAAATCTAAGACAAAATGGTTTCTGTGGCTAAATAATGAACTCAATAGCATTTGGTAGCTGGTGTGTTCTGTTTCTAGCACTGGCCACTAGCTGTGCGTTGGAGATAGGCAGTCACAGCCCTCCACAATTGCGAGTGAAGAATCCCTTCCGGACCCCTGCAATAATAGTCAGTTTACACCTAATCGCACGAGAATTCATTTCCCTTGCTTTAGCATGAATTGAAGTGTATATAACTGTTGGCCATAACACTATGGATGGACATTATTACTGCTATGGTTATGAGCTTCTTTCAGCTCTTGCTTTGCTTCCTGGCAGGGTCCTCAAGGTGAGCCAGGACCACCAGGACAACAGGGTAATCCAGGTGCTCAGGTAAGGCAAGAAACAGCTCTTCTCCTCGATAGGAAAGAGTTGGGTTTATAGTTCTGTATGCGCTTTGCCCTGACCTGCAGAGTGGTTCAGATGGGACATCACACAAAGTATTGACTAGCAATAAATACGTTTCCTAAAGGCGGAGCCTGGGCTCTAAATCTAAACAACCTCCAGGGCTTGAAGAGTGAAACTGAACCTCATTCTGGATCCACATTTTCCAGCTGACTTCTGCTGCTGTGATGGACCAAAGCCAGATCCAAGCATCTCCTTGACTGAGGGAGTCAGTTATCTGGTTCTAAATCCAAATGTGCTGCTCAGTGTCATCTCTGATTTTTAATGTGCTCATTATGGAAGCAGTGGGAGCCGGTGGCTATTGGACTAGGAGTCAGGAGACCTGGGGACGTATTCTTCAGTGCTGTTGTTGAACTTCTCCTTAACCTTGGGCAAGTCACATCCCTTTCTGGTGCCTCAATTTCCCCATCTTGAAAACAATTCTTATCATAGAATCATAGCACTGGAAGGAAACTTGAGAGGTCATTTAGTCCAGTCCCCTGCACTCATGGCAGGACTAAGTATTATCTAGACCATCCCTGACAGGTGTTTGTCTAATCTGGTCTTAAAAATATCCAATGATGGAGATTCCACAACCTCCCTAGGCAATTTATTCCAGTGATTAAACACCCTGACATTTAGGAAGCTTTTCCCAATGTCCAACCTAAACTTCCCTTGCTACAACTTAAGCCCACTGCATCTTGTCCTATTCTCAGAGATTAAGAAGAACAATTTTTCTCCCTCCTCCTTGTTAATAACCTTTTATGGACTTGAAAACTGTTATCACGTCCCCACTCAGTCTTCTCTTCTCCAGACTAAACAAACCCCATTTTTTCAATCTTCCCTCATAGGTCATGTTTTCTAGACCTTTAATCATTTTTGTGGCTCTTCTCTGGACTTTCTCCAATTTGTCCACATCCTTCCTGAAATGTGGTGCCCAGAACTGGACACAATACTTCAGTTGAGGCCGTATCAGCACGGAGTAGAGCGGAAGAATTACTTCTCATGTCTTGCTTACAACACTGCTGCTAATACGGCCCAGAATGATGTTCACTTTTTTTGCAACAGTGTTACACAGTTGACTCATATTTAGCTTGTGATCCACTATGACTCCCAGATCTTTTTCTGCAATACTCCGTCCTAGGCAGTCATTTCCCATTTTGTATGTGTGCAACTGACTGTTCCTTCCTAAGTGAAGTACTTTGCATTTGTCCTTATTGAATTTCATCCTAATTATCTTCATTTGTTCTATGGATGAAATAAGCTATCTAAAAATGAAGTATTAGCATCTTCTGTGAGACATTTCGATAACTATTGGAAATACCAAGTCATTGAAAGTGTTAGAAGGATGCTACACTGAGGTGTTGCAAAATAAATTTGGAATGATTAATTTGTTTCTTAACCCCCCTACCTTTTTTCTTTTCACAGGGTCTTCCAGGTCCACAGGGTGCAATTGGTCCACCAGGCAATAAAGTATGTTAATACACTGCAGCTGTAACATAAGTCAGCTGTTGCCATTAATATGCATTTGTCTCCTCAGATACTCCTGTTTGCCTCATGCAATATCTGTTTACAGCTGTATGCCTGAAAGTTTAATTTGTCCTGCTCCAAACAGGGCAGAGAGGAGGAAACAGAGTTTGTCTCTAATTCAAAATATTTGTATTCACGTCCCATTTTAAGAGAAACATTTTGAAGACAGTCTGTATAAAATGTTAGGAGTTGACTTTAAATTGTCTGTTTCTGAGGCTAAATATGCAGAGATGTATAAAGGGACAGCATTTGTAAGATATAAAGGGACATTTGTAAGAGCATGGGGATTCAGATAATTTAATGAGGACCTTCACCCTGGGAGATGGGCCAAGTTACACCGGGTTTCCATTTTGGCTTAATGTACTGTTCTCACTGGGCAAATTCTACCCTCCCACCCATGCAGCACCCTGGACTTTAAATCAGGCAAAATGTTGCCCACTGGAATGACGGGACTAATTCATGTTTCTGAGTGCATTTGCATAATTCCCACTCCACTGACTTCCTTGGCATGTATCATTTACCCAAACATGAGAATTCCCCTTATTGTACAGTATTATGGGATCATTGACCAAAAGCTGTCCAGGAGAAAAATGAACAGAACGGATTATCATTTTAAAGGACAAAGGCATTTCTTGTTTAATTGCGGAGTCACACACTCAAGTTGTGTAAGTATAGCCACTCCTTGACGTGGTCAAGGGATCAGGATTCCTATTATTAAAGGAGAGTAACACAACTGCATTTAAATGAGAAGGTGAGGCAGATAGGGCAGTCCCCCCCGCCCCCCATTTTTTCCATTTGTCATAATGGTTTGTTTTTCTATTATGTGATTTTATGCTCTGTGGGCCCAGTTTTCCAGCACCCTGCACCTTGTGTGGTCATTTGCATCAGTGCAAAATGCTGCCCAGGCAGGATGGTAGTGCTTTGTACCAGCCTTGCGCTCAGTTTGCACTGGTGTGAAAGGCGGGGCAGGGTCAGGCCCTGCTTGTTGAGCCATTGCATCTTTTCTAAAGGATCTACCTGTACATACAACATTTGCGAGACCAGGTTCAGACAAAGCAAAAGATGTGCCTGTAACATGATGCCCTTTGTTCTCTGACTGTCGGTGTTTAATAACTTCTTGGGGACACTTGTTGCTGCAGTGATTCTGATTGTTTCTGGGTATTTTTTAGGGACCCCTGGGTAAACCTGGTCTTCCTGGCATGCCCGGTGCAGACGGCCCTCCGGTAAGTAGTCTGTTCCTAAGGTACCCCACCCCGCTTACCCCCTAGGGACCTGATGCTGCATCACTATTGCACCCAGCCACCTTGGGAGCTCAGTAGGATCTTGAGCGCTCAAGGTTTTACAAGATCAGGCCCCAGTCAGAATTTACACAAACGTCTCTGCCACGTTGCAGCGTTTGGTTCTCCTCTAGCCCCACATTACCAGTCTGGTTCTTCCCTAGGCGTGTTGTGCGCCTACTTCAATTCCCATTGATTCTAGCCGGAGCGGAGAGCGCTCAGGAGCTCTCAGGATTGCCCCAGTAATAATCATTTTCAGTAAACAATGTTGTGAGTGAGGAATGGGCGTCATTTTAACGCACACTATGGATCCTGCGAAACCCCAGAAGCTCGGCTGAAATGCATGCTTAAGTGTATTGGACAGAGCACTAGCACTGTGAGTGCATCTCAAGCCAGTCCCTGTAAAGGGGGCGATGCATGCTGTGAATAAAAATGAACCCTTTTATCTGGACCATAGGTCTGAATTCAGTTGCTGTCTCAATCCCCACCTGTAGAGCTTAGAACACCAAGGATATGTCTGCACTGCAATTAAAAGCCCGTGGCTGGCCCATGCCAGCTGAGTCAGGTTTGCAGAGCTACGAGCCTGTTTAATTGTGGGATAGACATTCAGGCTTGGGCTGGAGCTTGGGCCCTACACCACAATTAAACAACCCTTTAGCCTGAGTCCGAGTGAGCTGGTCTGGGCCAGCCATGGGCATCTGATTACGGTGTAGACGTACCCTAAGTGCTTCTGCAATGCAGCTAGTAAGAGCAACCTGAATTTCACATGAGAGTTCTCTTCTAGCAGCCTCATGATAATCCTACTTTAAACATTATCTGTTCTTGGAGGCTGGTGTTGAAAATCCCTGGCCTTTAAACTAGATCTGATTTTTTACACTCTAAGGAGACGTCCGATTTTAAGAGCAACAAACATTAAACGGTTACATTCCTGAACATAAATGCAGAACATGCCGAAAAATTACATTTTTCTATCTGGGGATTATCCTTCCCACTCGGGGAATTTTATCTGTCTCATAAAATTGTTAGCTGATTCAACAGTACAGAATATCTATAAGGCTGTTGCTCTCCATGTGAAATTCTCAGAGCAGCCTCCATTGGAGCCTCTCAGTTATAAAATCTGTCCAGTCCAGTTTTTATGTAGACTAAGGGTCATATATCCTCTTCAATGTGCACACACGGCTCCATTTGTTCTCATGGGGAACGATGTAGCCTGAAGATAGTCTAGGGCAGGTTTTAAGTGTGAGCATTAAGGAATAACAAGATGCCCAGATGCTCTGTAGTAATTGGACTCCAAAGATATATGGCATTTACTAAATTCCTTTTAAAAATCCCCCAAATCATATGGCATCTTGCTGCCAGACCCAGTGAAGTCCCTTGTCAATTATTGATCCCAGGGCTGGTAATGGAACTGCACTTTTTGAAATGGGTGATGATATTACGTACCGTGCAGATTTAGACCTCAGCCTGGACTTCCACTGATACCCACCGCTGCACCTATGATAGATCTAGAAATGAGCAAGTCGGTGCAGGCACAATTGTGTGCATGGGTGCTGTTGATGTCCTTTAGATATCTGGCTACATCAGGGCACCTTCAGCTATCAAAGTAGCAGCATTATATTTGTGAGTATATGAAGGGAGGGTTTTTTTTTTTAAATCCGATCCTTTTAGGGGAGGGATAGCTCAGTGGTTTGAGCATTGGCCTGCTAAACCCAGGGCTGTGAATTCAATCCTTGAGGGGGGCCATTTAGGGATCTGGGGCAAAAATTGGGGATCGGTCCTGCTTTGAGCAGGGGGTTGGACTCGATGACCTCCTGAGGTCCCTTCCAACCCTGATAGTCTATGATTCTATGAAATCCTGCTGGTCTGACGTTCTCCTTTATGCAGTGTGATCTTGGGAAATGGTTTTTAAGTGATTGCAAGAAGGTCATTGGCATGTTCAGACAGGAGCTCGCTGATGAAAAACCTACTTACTGCAGAGGTGCTTAGGGCTTTGAGAACCTGTGGTGTGGTCTGGGTGCCCTCGTGTTCCTTTCAAACGAAAAGATTATGAATACACATTAGGTGCCACAGCTAAGAGGTTAATGTCTTTGTGCTGACACTGCAAACCCCAGAGGGATGTTTTGCCTTGGCAATGTGTTTGGTCCGTTAGTAAGCAAATCCATTGCAAAGGCACTCATTGGCTCTTCACAATGCTTCGCTAGTGCACTGTGCTTGATGAGAAGCAATTTTTCAGGATGGAAAATGGTACTTTTGTTTTGTACCGATAGAAATCTCAACAAAAGGCTTCTAAAGACACTGAATAAGAATGTGTTGGAAGCTACAGGATGTTGGGTTATTCAGCGCCCAAGCCCAAGAAGAAAGCTGACCAGTGTCCAGACAGTCAGCATGCAGTGGGGATGCAGGTTAACTGAGTGTTTATCATCAGATCATGCAGCTGATTCCAGTAACCAGCAAATGATTGCAGTGTGGAGATCTGACCATCACAGCCTTCCCAACATACTCTCCAGTACTGTACAACTGGATTTTTTTCTCATCACCAACCTAATGACAGCAAATATCAGGAACAAAAGTGGCCTAGTGATTAAAACACGGGAGTGGAATCCAGAACTTCTGAGTTTTATTCCTGACTCTGCCATGGACTGTCGCATGGCCTTGGGTGTGACATTTAGCTGCATTGTGCCACAATTCCCTCTTTGCAAAATAGATACACTGCTAGTTGCCCAACTCGCAGAGGTGTTGTGAAATGTTATTGATATTTGCAAAATACCTTGTGCTGTGCAGATGCAAGGTGGTGTAGCAGCGTAAAGTAGAATTCCACTGCAGTCCCCTTATGTTGGTGAGCACTCATGCAAGTAGATCAGTTGACCTCAACAGGACCACTCGCATGAGTAAGTGCTCACTAATGTGTAAGGATCCCCTTGGAAATAGATCAAAACTGATGGTCAGTTTCCAAAGCAGTGATCTGATTATTAATCTCCTCTCTCTGTTTTGTCTATTTGTTTTATTAATAGGGTCATCCTGGCAAAGAAGGTCCTCCTGGTGAGAAGGGGAGTCAGGTATGTGTTAACCAGACCCTCATCATTCTTATTTAGTGTCACTGAACATGGAGGAAGAAATTAATCCCCATGCAATGTTAGACGTTGAGCAGATGACTTCATTGCCTTGGAGGCATTAAAGCGCTCTGGTCAGTTCTGAAGGAGAGAGGCCTTGTCTACACTAGGAAGGATTTGCTCAGACAGTTATACCTGCAAACTGGTACTGTACCAGCAGAGCTATACCGGCAAACCCTCTCCGTGGAGATGCAGCTCATTGCAGCAAGAGTTCTTTTGCCAACATAACTTATACCTGTTCCCCAAATGAAATAAGCTAGACTGGCAAAAGGACTTTTTTGCCGGTATAACTGCATCTACGTTAGGGCTTTTGCCAGCATAGTTATGTCAGATAAAGAGTGTATGGGGAAGTGGGGGGTGAGGGGTGTTTCACACTTCTAACGGACGTAGCTGTGCTTGCAAAACTTTTGTTAAACATGTGCTGGGAAACGGTCACATGACTTGGCTGTACTGGTTTTTGAAACACCAATGAGACCCACCAACCCTGCTCCTAAACCAAGTCCAATTGAACTGTCTGTTTGCTTCTTTGAATGTTCTTTCTACTTCTTTCACTTTCTGGCTTTGTCTAGAAACAAAAGAACAGAAATATTACCCCTGCCTCCCACTCTCTGTTTGGAAATGCCCCAGGAATGGTGATCTAGTGAGATTTACAACTCATTTAGAAATGTAGATGAACTTGGACGTTTTTCCTTCCTGAACCTTCAGAATCTAAGATGCGTTTTGATTGTTTTCTCACTTGTGACTTTGACCACAGGGGATGAGGAGGAAGGAGTCATGGGACAATTTCAGCTTGTCTATAAATGTGTAGTTGCACCAGAGATCTCTTAGCAGCATTGTCCAGCCTAGCTTTCCTGGCAAGCAGCACTGAAAAGCTTCCCGAACATGCAAAAGAAACCTGTGAAGGGGAAAGCTGTTAATCAGACACAAATAAATATCCTCAGTGCTGCAGAGGGAATGCAGAAAATTACTTTTTAAAAAAATTAATGTTCTTTTCTTTCTAGTTTGCCCCCATGTCAAAATCCCTCTTTAACAATATTTTAGAAAACATTGCTCAGAGTCCTTGAATGATATGGTTGTTAGTTTGTCTGGGAGATCTACCATCTGTGTTCCTGCTGCGTCCCATTCAGCTGAAAACCATTACATTTGTCAAAAGTCTTTTATTAGAGTACAGTCCAGTTTGATTGAAGCTCACCCTAGCATTGCCTGGGTACCGTGCAGAGCAGGAAAACAATGCCTGTCACCTTGATGGCGGCCATTCCTCCAGCTGGCATCACGTGAGGCTAGGAATTCAAATGTTCGTGTCTGTAGAATGTTAAAACCCAATCAACTGCCCTGCGCTCACTCGCTGTGCTGGGAGACATTTAGCAAACATCCAGAAGTCAGCAGGTGTCAGGGTAAAAGTCCAGATCCAGGCTATAACTTTCTCCATGAGTTATTGCTTAAGCAGTTATGATCCCAGAGCAGTGTTTGTGCTGCTAGATTTGTTCCAATTGACACTAGCACGAGTTCTGAGACTCCAACAGACCCCAAGAAGCATAGATCCTTCAGCTCAGCCTGGTTGTCAGGCTGGGAGAAATTATCCAGAACTCTCTTACAGAAATGGAAGAGTATTTTTTTCAGTTAGTTGAGCAAAAGAAAACAATTCAGTTGAAAATGTGATTGATGTACCGAGTCATAAGACGGCACTCTAGCGATGGTGCAAGGTACTTACAAAGTTACCGTGAAGTGTGTCCATCCAGATTTGGCAATAACTACAATTCAGCCCTTGGAGTCAGTGATGACTAGATGGATTCATAGCTCTGAATGCTAGAAAGGACCATTATGATCATCTTAGTATGCCCTCCGACAAAATCCAGGCCAAAAAATCTCACCCGAAAATGTCTGTATCAAGCCCATAACTTCTGTTTGAGCTACAGCTTATCTTTTAAAAAGACATCCAATCTTGACTTAAAGATTTCAAGTGATGGAGAATCCATCACATGCCCAAGTAAGTTGTTAATGACCCTCCCTGTTCAAATTTGCATCTTATTTTTAGTCTACATTTGTCTAGCTTCAGCTTCCAACCAGTTTATTAGGACATAAGCTTTCGTGAGCTACAGCTCACTTCATCGGATGTGAAGTGAGCTGTAGCTCACGAAAGCTTATGCTCTAATAAATTGGTTAGTCTCTACGGTGCCACAAGTCCTCCTTTTCTTTTTATGGATACAGACTAACACGGCTGTTACTCTGAAAGCTTCCAACCAGTGGATCTTCTTATAATGATGGCTCTATTCATAACAGTCCTAGAAATCAGAGCCAAGCTAGACTTGTGATGGCATCCAATGCATCTCCTTGTACATGAAGGATTGGTCCACGTTGCACATGTGCTAATGTTTCATGCAATTTAGGTTCACATGTGCCACATGATGGGGTTTCCGCTGCTTCCCTTGGGAGTTTATTCCACATGTTCTAGAAAAGATCTCATTGTCTGTAGTTTTCTGGATCTAGGGATCATAGGCTCCTAAGTCCCATTTTCAAAAGTGATGCAGGAACTTACAAGTCTAAATCTCATCGAAAGTCCTAAATCACTTTTCAAATGGGACTTGGGCCCCTAAGTTCCTTAGGCACTTTTGAACGTTTTACCCATTAAGTCTACATTTTCACTTTTTAATTTTATTCCATTGCTCCATAGGTGCTGGAACTAGAGGTGCTGGGGGTGCTGCAGCATGCCCTGGCTTGACGTGGTTTCCATTACACACAGGGCTACAGTTTGGGTCAATGGCTGTCAGCACCCCCACGATACAAATTGTTGCAGCACCCTGCATTGCTCCTATTTTATTACTCTTGAAGCTAGAGCTAGTTGAGGGGAAAAAAGGGAAATTAAAATTTTCTGCAAATATTTCCCCTCCTTTTTTTCCAAAATTTTGGCTGTCTAAAGTTTACTTCAAATTTGACAATGCTACACCTTGAATTTTGAAAAATTTGGACCGATTCTACAGTTGGTTAGAAAAAGGCAAGAAAAGAATTGTGAACATTTCAACGATTTTTTTCTTTTTAAAAATTTCATCATGACTTCGAAATTCAGCTTCAACCTGCTCTACCTGAAACTAAGCAGAGAAGTCACTTTTGCCATTGCGAATCATTAGCGGATCCTGTGTAGAAAACCTTTTCTTTGTAGCTAATTATTACAGCCGTCACACAGCTGGTGTCTCCTCTCTCTGTCATAGATTCATAGATATTTAGGTCAGAAGGGACCATTATGATCATCTAGTCTGACCTCCTGCACAATGCAGGCCACAGAATTTCACCCACCACTCCTAAAAAAGACCTCACACCTATATCTGTGCTATTGAAGTCCTCAAATTGTAGTTTGAAGACCTCAAGGAGCAGAGAATCCTCCAGCAAGTGACCCGTGCCCCATGCTACAGAGGAAGGCGAAAAACCTCCAGGGCCTTCCAATCTGCCCTGGAGGAAAATTCCTTCCCGACCCCAAATATGGCGATCAGCTAAACCCTGAGCATATGGGCAAGATTCATCAGCCAGATACTGTCTTCTGTCCTGTGCGCAGATCACAGACCACAGAGCAACGTGATCTCTAAGTTAGGTTTCCATAGCCTCTTCTAAGCACAGCCGACCTCCCAAATGCCTTCTGTTCAGCCAGCCATGCATTTTCCTGTGCAGTTCAGGACAGACAGTTTATCAAAAAGTTCCACCGTTGCTGTATCTTAATGTTGTTTTGTTGTTGTTGTTTTTAAATCACAGGGTCCAACTGGACCTCAGGGCCCACTTGGATATCCAGGACCTCGTGGAGTCAAGGTAAGGAAGATGGGAAGGCAGGAACACACACCTATGTCTTTATTTCTGAGCTGAATTCTGTGTCTTGTGTTCGAGGTAGAAGAGGCCGTCTTGGATCTCACTGAGTTTGACAGCAGCCCCTAAGGAGCAATTTCTTCTACTTACTCTTAGCACATCTTTCTCTGGCTTAAAAAGGGTTAGCAGCTCTGGTTCTGTGTAAATGGAACTCGGGAATGGTCATATGGAAGAGGAAGTGCTGCAACAGCACTGGAAGAAATCTAGGAGGACAGGTGTTGAATCAGTTAGTTGGTCAGAAACCTATAGGTATCACAGATGAGTCTAAAGGATACTCATCAGATTTACCACTAAATATGGATGTGATACCTATGGTAGATGTGTTATCAGTGAGCCTAGAAGAAACTTCGATAGCTCACTGGGGAGTGTAGCAGAAACACTGAAGCATTAGTAGTCAGTCATACTTACCATTTGATCCCTTCCTTTGGCCTGACCTATCAGCTCAGGCCTAGTAGAAATATAAAACTCTGCTGCTTTCTAGAAGAGCTTCAGATGGATTTTTATTCCCACGGAACATGGCACAGTTCCCTCACTAGTTGGAAAACAAAACAAATGTCAGCCTGTACATGAAGATTTTAACAGGCTGTGACTGTTAATGAAACAAAATAGCCCAATATTAAAACAAAACACAGTGTGTCTGTGCGCTCAGAGTACTCTGGAATTGTGTTATTTGAAGCTGAGATTTCTCTGTCATGATATTTAAATTCACATCCCATTCTCTTTCACTGAATTGAATTGCAGTTCTTCAGCTCGCTCCTGATATCTGCAATATGTGTACATTGATAAGAAGGTAGTGGGTATTTTCCCCCTGCCACTCTGATTCTTAATCCTGCATCAGAATCTGTTAACTCTGCCCCTGATCTATACAATGCTTCCCACACTCCTGTGAAACTGCAGGGGTCCATGCTTGTGGATATACATACAGGAGCAGAGGCTAAAGATGAAGTGAAAACCGATTCAAACCCTCCATACATTTTTCCAGTAGCACAAAGCCACTCACTATTAAATTTCCAAAAATTTAACTAGATTTATTTAACCAAAGCATGTTTTCATCTCATGTCTTGCAGCACAGCAGATTGAGACTTAGTGGTCCATTAAGAAATGGTTTTCTATTATGCTTACTGCTAAAGTGGAACTGTTCCTCATTACAGTGATATAGAGAAAGTGTGTTGTCTGCACAATCCTTAGTGTTTACCAAAAATGTTTCAGTCCCCTCAATCAGTGTGCTATTAATTGAATAAAGCTTCAGCTCTGAAAATCAAAGAACAGTGTCTCTCCTTGGACTTGCCATCATAAATCATTAGATCTTGTCCATCTGATCAGAATTCTCTCCTGCTGTATGAATTCACTGCACTTGAAATTCATTTGTATTTTTTGCAGGCCGGAGGGGTTGGGGGAAGACATTAAATACATCTTGGGTAAAATTAAATTCATTTTTAAAGAACTCTTTTTGTTGATATAAGAGTTACATTGCATAGTACAGCTACGAGATGTGTGTTCCCTGTGGTGAAATTCTGGCCTGCTTTTCCTGAGGGAAAATCAGTGTGCAGGAAGCTTCTTACTTTTTGCCCCAAGCAAGGCAAGACATGGGCCTAGCAATGCTTTGAATGACAGACAAAGGGACTCGGTCACACCTTTGACGCCCTCGGCTACTATCAGCTGCAAGCACTAGGGGATGCAGCGGTAAGGCACACTGCTGAATCTCCCACCTTCCACTCCTTAAACCATTCTGCCTTGACCTTCCATTGAGTCCCTGATACCCAGCTTCCCCCTTTCCGAGTGAGCCTCGTGTGCTTAAGGGCAGAATGTGGCTCACAAAGTCTTCAAAACTCAGAATAGAACTTGCAGCCCCCAAACCGCAAGAAACCACAGCAGCCAATTGAGAATTAGATCACAAAATCCATTAGTATTGAGTGTCTCACATATTGATACTCTCCAGTCTCTTGACAGACACACACAGCATGATCAATCCACTGCAGCTCAGTGAGTATGCCAGACCAAAGGCGAAATCGCAGTAATGATTTGCAGCTGCATATGGCCGGGCTTCCAGATTTCCTTATTGTCCAAGGGCATCTCCTCTTATGTCCTTCGGCCACCAGCACATGAGCAGCTAGACTCTGGCAGCTCTAAGCAGACAGAGAAGCGTGAAGCAGTTGCACCAGCTAGATCTAGGTGTAATGCAGGCAGGCACTGTGTAAACTTCCCATACACACTGCCATAGCATCTTAGGGCCTGTGCCCCATGTCACAACCGCTAAAATAATCTGTTAAATAGCTAAAATAATCTATTAAAAATTGAGGGCAAAATTCCACCTTCTGATGCATGTGCAGGACAGTGAGAGGAAAGGGAACAGGGTGGGTGCATCCACAGCAGAGCTCTTCAGTAAGGTTGCAAAGCGAACCAAAAAGTGCACAGGCTAAATTCTCAGTTCATGCTCGGTGCTGTTGCACCACATACATAGTGTGCAAGATCACGTGCTTAACTCAGGCATCTGGGTAGGAGGGACAAGTAAAAGATGTACTTGAAACCCCCTCAATTAGATACTTAGATTGTAAGCTCCTTGGTGCAGAGACCATCTTTTTGGTTCTCTGTTTGTACAGCACCTAGCACAGTGGGTCTTGGTCCATAACCAGGGCTTTTAGGTGCTACAATCAAATGATTAATAATAATACGTCATGTAACTGACATGTGTATGCTTTGGACTCACTTTTCATTCTTTCCCTTTCCTTTCCATTCTGTTCAATGCCCTAGTGTTGATTGATTTAAACATCCATACATAAATAAATCCAAAAAGTTTGGCAGGGTAAGAGATCCTGCTTCAAGGCATAAGCCAACTTCTCTAAGTGATACAGGTTAGGAAGAAGTGTTCCTCAGGAGCAGGTTATTCCTTAACTGCCTATTTCAGGGTTTCCTTCACCTGCTTGTGAAGTAACTGGTACCGGCCACGGTTAGACACGTGATGCAGGGCTAAACGGACCACAGCTCTGATCCAGTATGGCAGCTTCCTGTTCTCCAGTTTTCCTGTGCATTCTTCCTAGACAGTAGCTCCTCTCCCAGATGATCTCATCTCATTCCATAGTGCTGTTCAGCTTACCTCTGCTTACTCAGTAGAGGACCAGTGATTCAGAAAATGGGGGAGTTGCCCTGCATTCATATAATTTAGTGAATGTGGTACTGCATTAGTAACGGACAGGTATTCCCAGGCTTCATGCTTTCACATGCTGATTTTAGCTTTACATTCACTGCATTTTTTCCCGATCTCTTCCACCCCACCCCCCGCTTTCCCAACTGTGTCGTGGATCTTGGTGTCAGCAGTGTTTTGATTAGATGTAATGGCTTGGAGGCTGAGTAGAGGATAAAAGCAAACAAGGAGACAAGTCATAGAATCATAGAATATCAGGGTTGGAAGGGACCTCAGGAGGTCATCTAGTCCAACTCCCTGCTCAAAGCAGGACCAGTCCCAACTAAATCAATCAACAAGTCAACTCCAGGGGAAGGAACATAGTGCTAGATAATACTTGACTCTGTCTCTTGAATCCCGAGATGAGTAATATCGTCAAGAAGATTACGTCTTCTTCACCCTATCCATTTAGTGCTAAGGATCTCAGCTGTTGGAGGCCGCCTGAAGTAGCAGAGTGCTTAGGAGTGTCCATTTAGTGTCATTTCATACAGCGGCAATCATAGGTTACATTATGCTGCTTCAGATCCTAGTTGCGCTAAAGATTTATCCTGGTTTCAAAGCTGGCTGGGCGGTGGAGGGATGACTGCTGTGCTGAGTTATTCTATCAGGCTGGGAGCATAATGTGTTTTTACCACAAGAGGGCACTTGGCAAACTGAGTCTCAGTCGAGAGACCGCCAGCTGTAGCCCCTTGTAATGCCTTTCTCCAGAATCCTGACCATCCATAAACCGTATGAACGTTAAGCACAAGTTAGAATGCTTCTGATCTGCCCTTGTCAGACATATACAGCTGAATAGGTGGTTTAATAATGGTCCTGAACATTTTCATTTGACTGCCGTGGGTTATGTCCGTTCATACTTAGCTGAGGATCTGGCCCTCGGAACGCAATCGCTGCTGTTGAGTTTGAAGTCCCACCTCAAGCGGTGGATCAGTACGAACGGGAGGAATCCTGGCCCCGTTGAAATAAATGAGTATTCTTCCATTGACTTTCAAGGGTACGTCTGCACTGCAGCTGGGAGCCCGCTTTCCAGTGCGGATAGACAGATGTGCTAGCTCTGCTCAAGTTAGCCGGCTAATAATAGCAGGATAGCCAGGGATCGCATGAGTGGTGGCTTGGGCTAGCCACCCAAGTGTGCTGGGAGGGGTTGGTTTCAGACAGTTAGCCCAAGCGGCTGCCTATGCTACCCCCGGCTACACTGCTATTTTTAGTGCACTGGCTTGAGTGGAGCTAATGTGTGTCCGTCTACCCATGCTCGTAAGCGCGTTTCCAGCTGCCCTGTAGATGTTTCTTTGGGTCACATTCATTCACCCCTACAGCCAATGCACAACGGAGGCGAGCGTCGCACTAAAAAGGAGCCAGAAATCTGCAGACGCTTTGCGGGGTGAATGCTACAATTTGGCAGCAGAGAGAGCGAGGCAAAATTCGCTGTTGTTAACGATTCACCCAGCTCTAGCTGTGTGTATGCTTTACCTTGTGCAGGTGTAACATTGTAACGTGCCTCTGTATTTTTTCGTAAGGGGGCAGATGGAGTTCGTGGCTTGAAGGGCACTAAGGGTGAAAAGGTGAGTTACCCCGGTCCGCTGGAGAAAGGCTGCGTGGGTGTGCAGTTTTGCAGACCTGCTTTGCCAATGTAGGATCCAGTCCCGTGAGACGTACATGTATGAATATTTCCTCTGGTGAATGGAGCTGGACTGACAGTCCCAGAAACAGCTGCTCTCTATTTATTCACAGAGTAGGCTTAGCGTAGACATCCTCCACAGTGCTCAGCCAGCGTGTCTCAGCTCTGAGCTGGGAGTAACGGAGTCTCCATGACCTACTCAATCTTTGGCCTAACTGCTCAGGCCAGCCATTATTATTATAATTTAAATACCTTAGAAGGGAGGGGAGTCTGGTTTCATGTTGGATTTCCCCCTTACACAGGTAACTGAAGCACAATGCTTCCTAACGAATAGCAAACAAAAATCATTTCAGTGAACATTTTAGCAGAAGTCCTTTGTCCAGGAGAAGCCTTCTGGTTTTTATTGTTAGCCAGGGGAAAATCCACTGACATAAATGGAATTCTTTGTGATTTACATCTGGGTAAGAAAGATCTGAATCTGGCCCAGGGAATACAGTGTATGGAATACACTGCCAAGACCAGCCATTGGAGCAGCTTGTAAAATCTATTTTACAAAGGAGTTTGACAAAGTAGAATGTGCGTAGAAAAAATATAGATTATATTTCAGGGATACAGCTGTGATCTCCCAAAGCAATATCAGGAGATGGAGATTTGCTCTGCTGTTCCAGTCCTCAGTATCCTCATGTTCCTTTTTCATACCTGATAGTCCATCAGCAGCAGAGCTGGCAATTAGAGGCAAGGAGTTAGCCACAGGGACCTTCCAGAATCCAAAGTTGTTTTTGGTTACAGTGTCTGTGTTTTAGTCTTTTCCTGGGTTTGCTCTAGGAGTTGATACAGTATCGATTTGAGCTCTGCAGTTAAACTGTCTTGGCTGAAAGAAATATTACTACTGTCCTTGAGGTTTCATGGAAGGATGATGTAAAATGATCTCCGTGAAAATAAAACCCTGTTATTCTTCAAAATAATTTGTTGCCAGTACCGGTAAATTGCTGGTATTTATACCATCTGAGCAGATGCTCTCTACTGGGAGCCAAGGTGTGATTGGTTGGAGAATGCACCTTTGTAATTCCAGTGGGATTATAGTTGTCTGTTGATATGATACTCCCAAAGGTAGGCTCTTGAGCACTTACAGCTTGGCTGAGTTGCATGGATATGTTGTTCTCACCATGAATCATTCTTACATTTTTATGAGTGCATTGAAGACCTCTAGAGCCCTCTAGAAGGGCACAGGTGATGTGCAATTTTTCGGGGGGGGGGGTAGTGGGCCCATCTTGCCCTCCCCCAGGTACAGAGATGCCCTGATGCCACAGAAATACACAAGCATTGTGCACCCCCAGTTCAGAGTTTCACAGAGGCTGCCTTCATGCTGCCATGGAGGGAGAGGGAGGCAGTGACATGGTGGCCAAGGGAAGGAGTGTATCTGCCACTGCATGGATTCACTGGCCATTGCCCCTGCTGTGGAAGAGTGCATAAGCTGACAGTTCTGCTGCAGCAGCTGACCGGGGGGCTGAAATTGGTTCTTTCCCTCCCTCAGGACCCTGTTCAGCACTCACTACTCTTCCCCAAAGGTGCAGAATGTCACAGCTTATATTTGACCTGTGTTCCAGTATCCCCTTTGGACAATCAGCTGGTTTTCTCTTCCTGTTATTCAGGGTGAAGATGGCTTCCCTGGCTTCAAAGGTGACATGGGCATCAAGGGAGACCGGGTGAGTATTTGCTGAGGTGGTGAGGTAGGCTGAATGCATCTTCCTCAGAGAGAGAGAGAGAGAGAGCAGATTTGGGAAAGGGTCCTTCACGCTGGCTCTGGCTGAAATCAGTCTCTTGTAATGAGGATGGTTCTTCAGGCATGTTAGCATTCAGTGATGATAATAATAGGGCGGGGCTTTGAAAGTCCCTCATAAGCACTAAATAACTGTGGTGTTGTGCCATCATGAAATGCAGCTCTCTCTGGGTTGGAACACGATGGTTGTTCTATTGCAGCTTCAAGGGAGAGTGAGAAGGTTTTCCTTGTTGGTGTTTTCCCGATAAGTGCCTGGTATATAAAGATTCTGTCCCAGGGTAGAATACGTCAGAATTCATTTCACACCAGTATCCTGGAAAGGAGTGTCCTGCAGGCAGCAAACTCTTGCATCATCTTTGTAATGCTTACTCCTGTGTTCACTCATGAGATCTGCTCAGTGGAGAGCAGAAAGTTAGACTGGGTCATGATGAGACTCTGCACCCATTCTGTACATTCAGCTGCTATATAGGAACCCTGGCATCTTAGACTTGCTGGAATCAAGGAGGGTCTAAATCTCTCAATTCTTTATCCCCATATCAGTAGTAAAATTAAAGCTAGTGTTAACATAGAACCCAGTCTTGCAGCCCTGATGCCTGCGAATCCTGCAGGATCATTTATTTATTTCCAGTATCTCTTCCCCCCACATAACGTTACATCCTCTTTATTTGTTAAGCCGGATGTTGTTCCGTAGCACTGGAACAAAGTCTAAAGTCACCAGGCATGCACTTCAGTTGAAGTGAAAACAGGGCTATGAAAACCACCAAGGGTGCATTTTCATATTAGACACGTATCTTTAGCAGCAGGGCACATTGCCTGGCATCAAAAGCTTTTCAAATCATCAGCCCAAACTAACACAGAGATTCAGACAGCAGCTGCATAGCACACCTGTGCAGGGATCTGCTAGCTATGAAATGGTTTTGTCAACATGCCACCCTCGGCGTTGTATGGATGGAGACATTCTTGCCACTCCTTTCTGAACAATAAAGCACATCTTAGCTTGGTGTTTCATTAATAGATATTAGGCACTGGGTGAGAAGACCCAAGGGAGTGATAGACAACCGTAATTTGTGACATGTTTAAAAAAAATCCTCTTTGTTTGATGACTTGTAAAAAATGCAAAGCAAATCCACCATCGCTCCTGGCATGTAAGAATACATTGGAGCCATACCAAGGGCCCCATTCTGAACATCATCTTAAAGTCACTCTCCGTTGATCACTTGAAAGCTTTTCCAGCCCCACCTCCTTCTTTTCGTAGATGAAATTAACCTAGTGGCAGACCACGCTAAAAGGCTTGAATCTCATGATGATTATACCTTGCCAAACAGGTATCTGCCTGAGCCGTTCTCACCAAACATACAATCCCTGCTGCCTGCTAGCAAGGTCCTTTGTTTGTTTTTTATGATAAATACCAAGCTGCTTGAAGATAAGGGCTACGTGAGAATTTTGCAGACAAATAGGGTGCCATCTCAGTTACTTGTGAGCAAAATATCAGGCTGCCTGTGTGTTTCCACTGTGAAAACTTCTGTTGTAACCATGCACAATGCTAACTGCCAAGCCAGTTCCTGGCCTAATTTCCCAGTGACTTTCAGGCTGAGGCTTTCATACCAGTCTTTCTTCTGCAGTTTTTCAGGTCGGCCCTAAATTATAATATCTCCCAGGAGTTGCATGCATATAAACTCATGGTTTGGAGATCAGGAAGCGAAAACAAAGGTTCATAGGAGCCAGAGCTAATGAAAGCTATTTCAGTGGAGGGGAGCTGGTATTAGAGAGGATAATTGGAGTGAAGGGAAAGACTGCTGTGCTGGGAAATAATAGCCAGGCTATGTGAGTGAAAGCAGCATGTCTGTTCTAATAACACTCTAACTTACTGCACAACAATCTCGTCTGAGCAGTGACTGGCTAAAGGTTTAACTTCTCCACAAGTTGTTTTAGTGATGCCAGGGCGAGATGGAACATAGCTGTGTGTACGTTCCTGCCAGCCTCAGGTGATTTTTACTGGGACATGAGATTGCATGAGTGCCGTCTTCATCGTCACTTCCCTTTTGATTAACAGGGTGAGATTGGTCCTCCCGGCCCACGGGGTGAAGATGGGCCTGAAGGTCCTAAAGGTCGCGGAGGTCCTAATGGAGATCCAGGTCCTCTTGGTCCTTCGGGGGAAAAGGTAACAGTGCTAAAGCTGGAACTGTCCTTCAATGCCCAGTCAAAGCAGACAAGAATAGCCAGGGCCGGCCCAGTTTTACAGTGTGCTGCACCAAACTGTTTCCCCGGGATATTCTCTGGTGGATGGTGGGATGGTTGATGATGGGGGAGTCTGGAGGTTGAGATGAGTCTTCTTTTTGGGCGGGGAAGTGAGGTGGATTTTTGGGGCGATCTGTATTTTGTTTGAAGACATTGGGGTGTGGTGCTGTTTGATATCTCTGGTACACACAGAAGCACTTGACCCAGAGGATACAGCCATGCTGCATTGGGTAGACTCAGGCAGGTTCAGCTGTCACCAGCTCTAGAGTCACTGCTTTCATTCAACACCATCAGAGTGGAGCTGGTTACAAGCTTTTGTCCAAAAAATGGGATTTTGTTGCAAACAAAACTATGGTTTTAGAAGAAAATGTTGAGGTTTTGGTTGAAATCCCCCAGTTTTGAAAATATTAAGGGTTATGGCAGGTATTCTGTGTAAACCCCCTTTTTTTTTTTTGTTGCCATTTTTTCACATGGAAAAAAAAAAAAGATTCCCTGACCTGCTGTATGTGAGAGAGAGGAATCAAACAGAAGGCTTTTCCCAGCAGAGAAGGGGCTTTTGACTGTACCACTGCTTCTTAAGTATCTTCGGCTTCATGGTATTCGTGTGGTCTGATCTCACGTCTGAACTACTATGAAGCTTAGCGTGTTTCCTTTTGCATAATGCAAACCTTTATTGAATCTGCCTACACAATCCAGATTACCATTGAACGTGGTGTGGTGAAACAGTCACAAAATGCACACTACATTCTGTTTTTTAATTATGTTACAGGGAAAACTCGGAGTTCCAGGGCTCCCCGGTTATCCAGGAAGGCAAGGTCCGAAGGTAATTTTTCATTTTACTGTTTTTAAACTCCTCTCCGGGAAGCATGGCAGATATCGTCCATGAGAAGTTGTGGGAAATGGGCTGAACTCAGCTTTCTGTTTTATCACTATAAACCTACAAGGCCAGATCTTCAGCTGGTGTATCAGTATAGCACCATTGGTTCAACCAGTGGAGGATGTCATCCAAAGCAGTGACTCTCAACCTTTCCAGACGACTGTATCCCCTTCAGGAGTCTGATTTGTCTTCACCTCACTTAAAAACTTACAGAATCAGACATAAAAATACAAAAGTGTCATAGCACACTATTACTGAACAACTGCCTACTTTCTCATTTTAACATATAATTATACAATAAATCAATTGGAATATAAATATTGTACTTACATTTCAGTGTATAGTATATAGAGCAGTATAAACTAGTTGTTGTCTATATGAAATTTTAGTTTGTACTGACTTCACTAGCGCTTTTTATTGTCACCTGTTGTAAAAATAGGTAAATGTCTAGATGAGTTGATGTACCCCCGGAAGACCTCTCGGTACCCCCAGGGGTACACGTACCCCTGGTTGAGAACCACTGATCCAGAGTATTTAACCAAGTATGAAGTCAGTAGAAGCTGTTTACATGAGTAAAATGAGTGGCCCCACGCCCTACAGGTCTGATTCTCCATTGCCTTGTGTAGTCAATTACACCTGTATAAAATGAGTGCAAATCAGATCACTTTGCTTGGGTTAAATGGCCACACAAAATGTAAGGCAATGGAAAGTCAGGTTTTGCCATGTATGTTTAACTCTTTAATGCACAGCCTTCCGTAGGTTTTAGAGAACAATGTAGACCATCTAACAAATGCTTCAAATTGGTACCTCATATGTGGGAGAAATTTACAAACATGAAAAAAGAGGGACAGATTCTCACATGGTGTAGCTTACATTATTGATTCTGATGTTTCTTTAGTCTCGGTTAATGTAGGGGGCAAAGCATTTGGGAGAGAGGATTGGAAAATGAAAAGATTGTGGGCCCCCACCCTGTAGGGCTCTGCGGGAACCCTTTGATATATAGAAATCAACAAAGTGCATGCGCACTTTTAGGCTTGTAATAATAAAAAAAAAACTTAGCCCCCACGTTATGCTTTACGTCTTCAAAGCTCTGAACTACTGTTAACTAATTAATTGAGGAGAATAACTAATGAGGCGAAGTCTCCTTGAAATTAAAATAAAAGTGCCATTTGCAGAATTGCAGGCATCCTCTGTATCTCATCTACACGCCCACCTTCATTTGGGCTGGTGTCAAATGTTCTTTTTAAAATTAAAACCGAGAGTTCTGGTACATAGAATAAAAGCTGCAGCCTGGTTTTATCATCCCCGGTGGCTTTGGGAACTTACGTTTTTGTTAACATTAATTTTTCCCTAAGAATCATATTTTATTATTCATGTTAATTGCTTGAAAAACCAGGCTTGCTTGACACTGGAGACATAATTAACCACAAAAGATTGTTTCCTGTTTTTGTTTTTTAATTTGCATTTTGTGTTTGTTTGTGGGGGTTTTTTTTGTTTGGTTGGTTGGTTTTTGCGTGTCTGTTAACACATATTTGAAAACTAGCAACAACAGCTACTCTCTATACAGTTGCATCGGAAAAGGAAAGATTAGGGGTAACATTTTTCAGTGAGCCTGAGACCTATTTTCAAAAGTGATGTAGGCAAGTAGAGACAAATTTTTGGTTGTATTGAGGCACTTAAAGATACAGATAGATGCCTAGTGAGATTTTCAAATGTGAGTAAGCAGGTTAGGTTCCCAATGGAAGTTTGGCACCTAAGCACCTTAGGTGCTTTCGAAAATCCCACTAGGCATCTCGAGACACGTAAATGCCTTTGAAAATTGGCCCTTCCGAACACAAGTCCTGCTGGCTTTGAATCAGATGTAGGCTCCTAAATGCCTGAGTCACTTTTGAAAATGGGGCTTAGGCTCGCAAGTCACTGAAGTGCTTTAAAAATGGTTGACCTAGGTGATCGCTATTGTTGTACCCTGCAATGGTGTCGTTCTGGGTAAGGAACATTGGACCAACTCATTAGAAAACATGCTCCACTTCTTAACCATATTAAGCCAATGTGCAGTATTGTCCCCTATTCATGCCCCTTCTTTATATACTGAGGGCCACATTCTGGCTGGCGTGAAAGCACAAGAACATATCTGTAAACCCACAGGGGACTGAGGGAGGAGTATGGATATGAGCTTTCCTACCAGGGGCATGGTCTCAAGTGGGTGGCCCAGCCATTTGTCACTCAAGCCCAGCCGAATCTGAGCCTGTGTAACTGCAGAAGCCCATGTCCATGTGGTTGTGGATCAGGAGCTCGTGGCTGAAGAGCGGGTAGCTCTTGGCCCGTCAGCGGAATGTCATGGCTAGCAAGGAGCAGAGCAGTCTTGCCGGCCCCACCACTGCCTCTACTCAGCCCCACAAATTTCTCCTGGCCCCAGGCAATTTTAGCGACAGCCAAGCCCCATGCAAATGCCAGCCAGCCCCTTTGCCCTGGCTTAACCCATTCCTTCCTAGGACTGTGGGGATCACCTCCTGCACTGCCCAGCCAGCCCCCAGGCACCACTTCCCACAGCTCCCATTGGCCGGGAACAGCAAACCACGGCCACTGGGAGCTGCGGGTGGCCATACCTGCGGACCGTCAATGTAAACAAACTTTGTTGGTGGGGTTGCCCACCACTGGTCTAACCCCAATGTAAACCACAGGTACTGATCATACAGGGCCCAATCTGAACCCCATTGAAATAAGTGGAACTCTCATTAACATCAGTGGACTTTGGATCAGGGTGCAGTGCAAGCTACCCGAGGCCACATGCTTATCTGTCATAAGTCTGCATAGTCCCATCATAATCAGTGGAGCTACACCAGATTACACCAGACAGGGATCTGGCCCTCATTCTAAAATAGTAGACCAGAACAGTGCCAATTTCAGCTCATTCTCTTGTTTATTTCCCCCCAGGGTTCAATCGGATTCCCAGGATTCCCGGGAGCCAACGGAGAGAAGGGTGGAAGGGTAAGAGCCATTTTGTCTGGCTGCTTTGCTGATTTTCACACAAAACCCAATGAACTTGGAGATAAACCCTTGAAGTGATTATTCCAATCAACAATGCTATAGAGCAAAGAGCATGAGAAAATACAGTATCCATGAATGAGCTCACAGGATCAGAGCTGGAGGACGAGCAGAAAATGAAATCCAGATATCTGCTAAATAACATAGCATCGAAAAGGTCTAAAGTCATTAATGAAAGCCAGATTAATCTTTGTCAGCTCAGATGGGGCCATTGCATTAACCAGTTTGAGAGTTTTCAGTAAGAAAAGAAAAGAAAAGACTCCAGTCTCTCAGCCACCCAACATCCTCAGACATAATCCCCTTTCATTCCATTTCCATGCCACTAACAGGACTTGTCTGGCACAACAAACCAGCTGCCTAGGAAATTTACACGGTCTAAATGTTAAGCAAAATCGTTCCTTACATATTCACATGCATTAGCCCAGTCCAGTGCAATCAGAGCCTTCTCTGTCTCATGCCCCCTCAATCCTGGCAATGAAGTCCCCTTTGGTCACAACTGATCATAAATGTGATGTCATAGCAGGACAAATCCTGGGCTAAAATCAGTGCTGCTGTAATTCCATGGACTCCAGGGGAGTTGTGCCTGCTTTCACCAGGGCTGACTTTGGCCTATTCTATGCTCCATCGTGAAAGGCTTGTGCCATTCAGAATCTCCAGGCTCACCTGGTAGAGATGTCTGGCAAGTGAAAACTGGCCCTTCTGAATGGACTTTGTTGTTGTTCACGTAGCTGAAGTTGCATAACTTAGATGGACACCCCCCCAACCCCCCCGTAGACCAGGGCCAAGAGACCTGCATGCACACAGGGAAATACTGTCACACTGAAAGCTGATCAATTTATATGAAGAGGAGGTTCCCCTCTCTGTAGTCACAAGAAGCTCACCTGTCCATGACAAACCAAAGAACACCCTCTTCTCTCTCACCTGTTCAGTCTAACGGATGGAAGCCCCTGTGAAGACATCAGAATTGACTCTGGGAACATCAGGCTCTGAAAGTAGAGAAAGGATTTTGAGTTCAGCTATTGAGAGAGTAACAGGGCAACTAACAGTGCAGACAGCAGCTTGTCAATTAAATGCTGGATATTTCTCCCTCTGGATAGTCCAAGAGCTTTTTCTGAATCTTGATCCTTCCCACACCATGAAATGCTGCTTTGGGCATGAGGAACTTTTTAGTTAACAGTAATGATTAGAGATGGGTGAATCTGTTCCGATGCAGTATGGACCACCAGGAGCCTAACTTTAGGTTCAAAATTCAGAGTTGAAAGGTTTTGTTAAATGTATGTTTAATTTTCCAGTGCCTCTGCACTTCCTGATTCCTGTGTGGGAGCTGGTGTTATTATTTATCATTTATATTTTCATAAAGCCCAAAGGCATTGATCCCAGCTAGAACCCCTTTGTGCTAGGTGCGGTACAAATGCTTACACTCTTATTTGTAAACAGAAATGCCACATGGCCCAAACAGAAATGGGAAGCACTGGAAAGCTGATCAAGGAGCCCATTTCTCAATCTGATTATGCAGAAGAGGTGTTCAGTGGTTCAGATAAGCTTCTGGAGCTAGATCAGTTAGACTGGCTTGAATCTGGAGCAACTCTAATAAAATCTTCCCTTTACTCAATGGACCTATCTCAGATTTACAACTCAGCAAATGAGCTCAAAATCAGATCCTTAAAATGTGGGTGTCTCACCTGCAAACTTAGATTTCTAAGCCTGTAGATATTTGCCCATCACTTGTAATGAAGGACTATCAGGGCACTGGCCAGCTAACATAAAGAGTCTATTTCATGCAAAACAAACTTGGGTTAGATGATTCAGAGAACAAGTAGAAAGTCATTCTGTGCACCGGATCTGTCACAGTGAAGAAGGGCAGGGGCGGGGGAGAGGGGGCGTTTAGGAAAGTGAGTAGCATTACTTTCCTTTTTATTCTCATTTAAATACAAATTACTTTTAACAGGCATGTTGGATGGGAGTGCAGAGAATATAAATTACTTTGCACAGCATTAATATTGTGCCACCTAATTTTAGTTTATATCTTTGAGGAATTTTTTTATTCTTTTCTTCCACTGAGTAATTTTCATCTCCTGATTGCGAACTACAAATATGTCTCCTTTTCCCTCCCACCGCTCTTCGGCAGGGACTCAGTTGATGAGCCACGCGGCTGCACTGGGATGGAGGGAGGCGTGAATAAGGTAGCTCTCACCACAGGCGAGTCTCAGTCAGCGTGGTCCTGTAATTACCAAGCCACCTATCTGAAATGCAAAAAGAAAATCCCAGGGCCAGAATCTTAACCTGGTGTAAACTGACACACCAGCACTGTAGTTGCGGGAAGCCAAGCCTGTTTACACCAGCTGAGGATCTGGGCCCCCTTAGTTTCATTTGCTAATTTTATTCCATCAGGAGTTACAATGGGACTGCTGGGTTCACAAACCTTTTGATGTCCCTTTTTTAATGCAATGTGGAGTTGGAGCAAGCAGGCAGTGCAATCACCACCCAATTATCTCCAGCACTCTGATAATTCTTTCGGTTTAGACAAAGCTGAAGGGTTTTTTTTTTTCTCAGTGCTCCAGAAATGATCATAGAATCATAGAATATCAGGGTTGGAAAGGACTTCAGGAGGTCATCTAGTCCAACCCCCTGCTCAAAGCAGGACCAATCCCCAACTAAATCATCCCATCCAGAGCTTTGTCAAGCCTGACCTTTAAAACCTCTAAGGAAGGAGATTCCACCACCTCCCTAGGTAACCCATTCCAGTGCTTCACCACCCTCCTAGTGAAAAAGTTTTCCCTAATATCCAACCTAAACCTCCCCCACTGCAACTTGAGACCATTACTCCTCGTTCTGTCATCTGCTTCCACTGAGAACAGCCTAAATCCATCCTCTTTGGAACCCCCTTTCAGGTAGTTGAAGGCTACTACCACATCCCCCCTCATTCTTCTCTTCTGCAGACTAAATAATCCTGGTTCCCTCAGCCTCTCCTCAAAAGTCATGTGCCCCAGCCCCCTAATCATTTTTGTTGCCCTCCGCTGGACTCTTTCCAATTTTTCCACATCCTCCTTATAGTGTGGGGCCCAAAACTGGACACAGTACTCCAGATGAGGCCTCACCAATGCCAAATAGAGGGGAATGATGATGTCCCTCAATCTGCTGGCAATGCTCCTACTTATACAGTCCAAAATGCTGTTAGCCTTCTTGGCAACAAGGGCACACTATTGACTCATATCCAGCTTCTCGTCCACTGTAACCCCAGGTCCTTTTCTGCAGAACTGCTGCCTAGCCACCCGGTCCCTAGTCTGTAGCGGTGCATGGGATTCTTCCGTCCTAAATTCAGGACTCTGCACTTGTCCTTCTTGAATCTCGTCAGATTTCTTTTGGCCCAATCCTCTAATTTGTCTAGGTCCCTCTGTATCCTATCCTTACCCTCCAGCATATCTACCACTCCTCCCAGTTTAGTGTCATCTGCAAACTTGCTGAGGGTGCAATCCACGCCGTCCTCCAGATCATTAATGAAGATATTGAACAAAACCGGCCCCAGGACTGACCCTTGGGGCACTCCACTTGATACCGGCTGCCAACTAGACATGGAGCCATTGATCACTACCCATTGAGCCCAACAATCTAGCCAGCTTTCTATCTAGCCAGCCCATACTTCTTTAACTTGCTGGCAAGAATACTGTGGGAGACGGTATCAAAAGCTTTGCAAAAGTCAAGGAATAACACGTCCACTGCTCTCCCCTCATCCACAGAGCTCCACCATGATATCCAGCTCCACCATTTTTGCATTACTGTCAAATTGGATGAGCTCTTTCAAAAGGCGGAAAGACATATGATGGTTCAGGTTGAAATCTGACCATATAAACACTGAAAGGGCCAAGGAATGAGTGGCCAGGAGGGGAGAGCTAAACTCTCCTGACTCATTGTCCAGGAAAAGGAATAAAGTAATGTGCAAAACTGAGACATGTTTAAAAAAAAGTTGTGGTTTCTGCTCTGAAAAGTGATTATTTCCCAATGATGTTGTGCTACTCCTTGTTTGTTGTCCCAGCAAGTCCAGATCTAATCTGTTCAATTTACACGTTAAAAAAAGAGATGGCTTCTGTAGTTGAAACTCCACATAGCATGGGAAAGTTAAGCTACAATCAACCCGTAATAAGATTTTGCGCTTGAAACTTCGCTAACAAATCTGATATCGATACCTTTCCATGGCTAGTCAGCTCTATGGGGCAAACAGCAGTAAGAAGTGTAGCTAGGACTCTGAAGAGAGAAGGGGTGAATACTATATGCAGGAAAGCCAGCCCAAGGCCTATGCCCACATAAGCCTTCAAGAAGCATTTAAATGGAACTTAAATGGTTTGTAGGCTTCATACTGGGATGAATTCCACTTACTGGGATCAACTGTTAAATAAGAAGATGCTGTTTTTACATGGTCACTTTTTTGGCTATATCACCACTACATCTATTTGCCCTGCATGCTGTTTGTCCTTTTAAACCATCTTTACAAACGGTTCAGCGGGTAAAGCTAGTTCTACCCCTTAGCGTGTGTATGTATTGGGAGGAGTGCAGCACTTGTTGACAAATCTGTTCTTTATATGAAGCAGCCTAATGTACATCCAGAATGGCTGGGTTCCTCAAAATTACAGCTGGAAGCAATTGCGAAACACTGATGAAAATTTTCATGGGTTTTGGTGTTTTTCAATCAGCTTGACTGAAAATAATCCGCTCCCAAGGAAGATGTTGGTTTATGGATTAAAATAACAACAGAACATGGCATACATGAAATCAAATCTGGGAGTACTGCTCTAAGAAAGCATCTTTGGTAAAATATATTCAGTCTTTGCTGGGCTCAATGATGATATTATAGCTTCCCTGAACCCTGTGTGGTTGAAGAAAGAGTCCCAGCACCAGTGACAAGGGAATATCAGTGTAAATGACAGATTTCCTTTCCTATTAGGCCGTTGCATTTGGGTGTAGCTCACAAGTAAATTGGAATAAATCCAAATTGAATTTGTATTTGATTTTCATGATTTTCTATTTATTTATTATTTGTATTTCCCTCTGGCAACTATCTATGGTATTTTCATCATCCAGGGACTGACCTAGTCTTTCCAATGCTCATTATTTAAGCTACCGAAAGGCTCCGTGAGTCATTTTTAAAAAAAAAAAAAAAAAAAGAAAAAACAAAACCTGAAACATATAAGCACCAACGGCAGAACCTGCATACCTCTCTGACCTCCATTACTGACCGCTGAATTCCAGTGCTGTTGAAAACATACAGATTTGTGAATGCTTTCAACCCTTGAGAGACCTCTCCTAACTGTTTAAACTACACAACAGTACCATGAAACTTCAGAAAAAAGAACCTTTGGCATCTTATGAATTCCTTTAGCTCTAGCATGTTGAATATATTGATAGTTTTGACAAGTGCATATAGCAGGCAGCACGCTCATTAGACAGTAGCTTCATCTAAGTTCTGTTTTGTGTGGCAGATACATTTCCTTTGAGCTTCAGTAAGAAGCAGTGTTTCAGAGAGGTCGAGGTCAAACGCACTGAATAATGATGTGCAATTGCACTACTACTGCTAGCAAACAGGGCCTAAATCCATCTCGTCTGGGAAAGACCTTGAGCTGATTTTGTCAAAGGGAGGCGGCCTCGTTATTCAAGAAGAAAGACTGGCATTTCTAAGAGGGCAATCACAGGGACTAAAACATACACAGTAGCATTTATTTGTGTATCCGTCCTTCCCAATGGACCAAACGGATTTGGAACCAAGCGCACTCAGAACAAATGAAAAATCATCAATGCCTCTTAAGAAAAAAAGTCACATTAGTCAACAGGTCCATGTGCTCCACCAGTGATTTAGCCTGGAAACCCCAGGTGTTCCTTTCTTGTACTCCCCTCCCTACAGCTTCCTCTCAGCTGCCCCCTGACTCTGCTATTCCTCTGACAGCACCCCCCCACCCCGCCCCCAGCACTCTCCTCATTCAAATCACTGCTTCCTTGGTACCCAAAAGAAACGAGTTTAGAATAATCACAACAGACAAGCAAACAACCTTCTAAGATACCTGGATTTCTCAGGGTAGCCTTGTTTCTAGCCTTGAGTTAGAGACTATTTCAGCCGGTATTGAGGAAAAAGATGGCTTTTGTGGTTTGGGAGATCTGGGTTCGATACCTGTCTCTGCCACAGACTTCCTCTGTGACATTGAGCAAGTCATTTTTAAACTCTTCATGCCTCATTTTCCCCATCCATAAAATGGGAATAATAATGCTGCCTTTCCCCCCAGCCTTGTCTGTTTGGATTGTAATCTCACTGGGGCCGTGAATGTCTCTGACTCTGTGCATGTACAGCATCTAGCACAATATCGGCTGTAGCTTTTAGGGGATACCACAAATCATAAATACTAATAATACACAGATTGGAAGTGCTTGGGGCTGGCGCGGTCTTTATTACTGTTCAGGTTACAGCCAGGTTCTGTGTTCACTCCTGTACTAAACAATAAATTATAAATGGTACAAATAAATAGATTTATTAATATCTTGGTTGGTGTGGAGAGAAGCACAGATGTTTCAATGAGGGCTTGCTTCTACAAATGTGCCCTGGGTTTGGATTTCAGTTGTCTTGGTGGCTGCAAACCTCTATTCGCATGATGCATCCTGACTCGGGATTAGACTCATTGTTTCAACTTGGCCACCAAAGGGTGGTATTTTTCATAAGCACTGAAAACAGTTGTCTCCTATTCCCATTGAAAGCCAGTAGAAGTTGATTCACTGACTCCCTTAGGCAGTGTGAAAATCTCACCATAAATCCATATTTAGACACCCAACTAAGTGGCTTGATTTATAGGGCTGGCTGGAAAACAACAATTCTGTTTGTGCAGAACATGTTGAGGTTTTTGAATTTGTTTTTGTTTTGATGTAGAATGAAATTAAGACATTTTAAAAATTTTGCAAGAAAGATGTGTTCCAGGATAGCTAATAGCTTAGTGGTTAGAGTATGCACCTGCGAGGTAGGAGATCTATGGTTCAAACTCCTATTTGCTTGATTTGGAGCAGGGACTTAAATCTGAGTCTTTCACCTCCTGACTGAGTTCCCTAACCACCAGGCTATTGTGGTCTCTCTCTTGGACCAGAAATTCCATCCTGGACCTGAGAAATCTTCTCAATGAAAGTTCACTTGAAATTGTTACGTTTCTGGGGAAAGTTCGGTTTCAACAAAAAGAAGTTTAATCGGCAAATTTCCATTCACCTTTGCCTATTTTCAGTCAGTGAGTTCCCACAGTGCTCAGTAGGAGAACAAGAAGTCCTAGCAGATTATCCTCATCCAATGGGTGCTGTAGGTCCTCAGCACTTCTGAAACCCATGTCTAAAGGTGTCTAAATAATAATCGTGTCCTAGGTGGATTGCTTTGGGCACACATATTTGAAAAACTTCGGCCAGTGTGCCTTTACAGTGCTATATAAATTATTAGTAATAATAGCTATACACAGTGCTGTATAAATGATTAGCAATAGTGAAAAGCAGTGCAAAAATTGTTTATAACTTCAACAGTTTTAACAAAGGATCATATGGGATAGGCAGCAATGGGAATGTATGTACCCACTTACACCATGTCTGAATTTAGCCCACTATATTTAAAGAGAAGCCAGACAGGAAATTTCTTCATTTTTGTTGTTGTTGTTGAAGTGTTACAGTGATGATCATTCCAGGAAAAGTGAATTCATGACAAGCAGAATACGACACGGCTCATTTTAGTAGACTTAAAAACAAACTGACTCCAAACATGCTCTAGCACCTGTTTTGATGGTTAATAAATGCCAAATAAGTGAAGTCAAGATGGTGGAATTTGGGCTGAAAACCTCAAGTAGGAATTAAGCACCTATAATGCCACCATGGGAGAAAGGTCACTCATTCTCTTCCTTCTGAATCTTATGCCCAGATATAATATTGGACCAAAATAAGAAGATTCAACCCACTGCTGTTTTGTTGATACCTTGACATTAGCCAGAACATTGATTTCAGAGAGAAAGAACAAGGCCACCAGTTTTCTTCTAGGCACATGGTAATGGAGTTTAATATGATGCTAGATTTAGGACCCAGCCATCTCTGTCTTTTTCCTGTCAGATTTAATCATAGTCTCCTGTTGCAGGAAACTGAGTTCATCTGTCAGCTCTCATAACCCAGCTGCTGTGTCACCGCTGCACAAACAGTGCCTTAAATGACTTATTTAGCACCAAGTCTGCAAAGATGGAGAAAGGCGTGTAAACATGTGGGGTAGCTTAATTGGCTTGTGTTGCATAAAATAATTGCCTCAGTCAGGGTTCCAGCACTGCAGCTGTCATTTCTAAATATTTAACTATGCAAGTCTTACCAACATGCACTTAAATCAACCTGTAGTCTTCATGCATCTATACAATCCAGCCCACCATTGTTTAGTATTGCCTGGCGGAACTACAAGCTTTCCAGGTGCAATACAGTAGATGCAAAGGAAAAAGAGGAGATCAGCAAAACAGTGAAATAGCTGCTGTAAGTAATTAAGTTTATTCTTTAACTTTGTTTATTTGCTATTTCATGAAAGGGACTGGCTGGTGCAAGAACCTGGTAATAGGATACTGTGTTTTTCACTGCTAGGTCACCCATTCATATCTAGTCCAACAGTTATTTCCACCGGTGACTGTTCACTGGAGTGAGATTCATTGGTGGACAGAAGTCAGTCCTTCTTGGACAGATGACTGCAGCTGGTACTAACTGGCACTGTAGTTGGTAAAGAGACCAAACACTTGAATAGGCCTGGAGAATAAACTGTCCCCTGTCCTCTGAAGGTGGTCTCATCAGGTCAGGATATAGACTCATTAGCTGGGCATTTAACTACTGTTCCCTATGTTCTGCCAAAATCCTTTTTAGGGGCCTGATTCAAAGTGGATTCACTTTGACATCAGTGCCCTAGAGAAAGGGGAGATACAGCTAGAGCTGGCTGCAATTTGTTTCATAGACAAATGCCCTTTTTTAATGACTTTTTTCATTTAAAAGATTGTCAACATTTTTCATTTTTTAAACGAAAAAGTGCCTTTTTTCATCAACAGTGTTACCTGAGTGTGTTAGAAATGTTTTGATTGGTAGATTTAAAAAGTTTTATAACTATTTTGATAACATTTGCAATATTTAAAAGCAAAAAGAAGCAAAAAAATGATGAAAAGCAAATTTTGAAAATTCCAATTGGAACCTTTGAAACAATCCTAAATCAACCCATTTCAAATACTTTGAAATTAAAGCAGCTTTCAGATGTCAACATGTTTTTGTAGAAATGGGTTTACATTTCTTTGACCAGCTCTAGAAATAGCTGTTCCTCTGAATTTACCTGTTTGTTATGTCATTGTAAGCATGTGAAGAAAGACTCTTGTGCAGGAGAAATTTTTTTTAAAAAATCCTGTATCCTTCTGTGAAAGATAATACCCCCCTGTACAGCAGAATAGATTAGAGAGGAGAAAAACAGATGTTCTACCCGTCAGTTCCAATTATCATGTCAAGTTTCATCAGAGCATTCACATTACAATCTAGCCTGTTCAAACATCACAAAAGGCAAATAAATGTAATTTGAGGTTTCAGACTGCGTGACCCTTTTTTTCCTTTTATCAAAAAACAAAAATCAGAAGGAAAGTGCGTCTCAGAAGCTGTTGGGGCCCATCTTCTGCTTGTTTCCTGTTCAGTGAACCCCACAGGTGTGTTCACTCCATGCAAGCTCGGCCATTGAATGAATGTTGCAGCACAGCCATAAATGTTGTGTAGTTGGTTACAGACTTCTTCTCTTTGATTCCAGGGTACGCCTGGCAAACCAGGTCCAAGGGGGCAACGAGGTCCAACGGTAATCATGCATTTTTCCTAAAAATACCTTTCAAAGGCATGTTTCTAAGACTATAAATGTGGGTGGAAGAATTAGATAGGTGCCCTAATTCTAGTGAAAACCATTAGGAGTTAGGCACCTTTGTGTCTAGAAATCTCCCCATAGTGGAAGACCCAAGCCAAAACCTGCAACTGGGGGTGTTTAGAAATATAGATCTAGATCTGAATTTTGCTAACTGCTTTCTGTCCATAGGAAAGGCCAACCAAAACCAAACCCTTAGATTTTAGGCAAGTTTGAAACCCAGGTATCCAAATGTGGTTCATCTCCACTTAAAAATATGAAACATACACTGTGACTAGATCCTGAACTGATGTCAATCAGTGGGTGAAATCCTGGCTCTATGGAAGTCAGTGGGAGTTTTGCCATTTACTTCAATGGAGTCAGCCTTTCATCCAGTGTCTTGAGTGGACATGTGTTGATTGTATAGGCTGAGGATATGAACGAGCTTAATTCCCGCCTTGATTTTTTCTAGGATGTCTGTCAAATGGAGATGGGCCAGAACTGCAATATTTTTAGCCTAATTCCTCTCTTTTTCCTTTCCCTCACCTCCCATGAACATTGATGGTTTGGTTAGAATGGAACCCAGATCCAAACCATTATAGCGAGTGTATGTAACTGAAATCTTCTGACCCAAACCCTGCACGTTTTACACATGTGAGTCATTGCATTGAAGTCTGTAGAACTATTCCTGTGAATAAAATGAGCAGGATTTGGCTCTTTAGTTGATTTTGATGGTTTCGGGGTAGTGGAACCTCGGCCTGGCTTTTGCTTCGGTAAATTGACTAACTGAGATTTTACCAAAGTCAGATCGGTTTTCTTGGCCCATGCTAAGGTTTCTATCTAGCAAAGTATTTGAGCTCATGAGTCATCCCATTGATTTCAGTGGGACTACTCATTGTCTTAAAGTTACTCATGTGCTTCCCTTCTATGCTAGATCAGGGCCTGAGAATCAAAATATCACTTGTGCAGCAGGAAGTGCTGGAACGTTAGGTGACTTGTTCATTTGTGTCTTTTTAAGGGTCCACGTGGTGAAAGAGGTCCGAGGGGCAGCACTGGAAAGCCTGGCCCTAAGGTAGGTTTTAGGAGACTTTGAGTGTAATTGAAAATATAATTGTGTTTTAAGAAACAGCTGTGGATAAAATTTCTGGTCCCATACTATCCATATTCCTTTCCTCCTGAGAAAATGTTCCACTATGAAAGTCTAGAGTAACTAACAATCATGACCCAACCAAATGTCTCCGGGTCAGAGACTATGAGCCGGGAATCCTGGGTTCTATTCCCAGCACTGCCACTGACCCAAAAATGTGACCTTGGGCAAGTCATGTAAATTGCCTTCATTTCTCCATCTGTAAATGGGATGATAATACTCACCTGCCTCACAGGGTTATAGGAAGACTTAATTAATTTGTGTTATTAACTCATGTTGAAATTATTTGCGAGAAGGCTAAATAGAAGTGCTATGTAGTATTATTACTTAATGCTTCTTTTCATAATAAGCAGAATTTGTCAGCTATTCACTTCGTTATTATCTGATAAAAATTCTTTAAAAAACAACACACCAGCATTCTTATTTTGCAGTCTTGAGGTGGGCAATAACACTCCTTAACAACAAAATCAGGCTTCAGATTGTTAGTCCGGGCCCCAGACTTCAGCTGGTCTTAAACGCTCGTCTGGAGGGACGTTGACACCTTACCCGACACACGACTGTAAATTGAGTGTAAGGTATCTTGATAGTTACGGACACCTGAAAATGTTACTGGCTCACACTGTGGTGGGGGAAGAGTGTGTGCCTTTAGTGCATGAACTCAGTTTCTTCATGAGCTTTTATTCCCCCACGGTGAGATTCACCCCCATGCTGAGAACCAGCCCAAATCCTACTTAAGCCTTTCTGTGAGGACTTAGGTAGAACTTCAGGTGATGCATAGACCTTTTACTGGCCCCTCTAGAAAGGAGCAAATTTCACCGTAGGGTAACAGGAACCACTTTAGATGACCAAAACTGTAGAAATCTTTAAACAAAACAGTGCTGTTTATGAAAATTGATGGTCTCCGATTGGCTGGCATACGCAATACACATTGTTCTCTCAGCCAACCAGGAGTCAGAGGGTCAATTACACCCTGGGCAAGCCACTCTGCTGTGCCAGAATCCGCTAGATAAACTGATTAAGTGAATATCAATCGCTTGGCATAATGGAAATAAAGCCTTTGTAATGAAACATTGTCACAGCAGCACTGGCTGCTTTAAAGATAAAAATGTCTTGGCTTCATGTCAACATTAATTTTTGATAAGTACCTCGGCTTTGCCGCAGCATTTATTTCACAGAATGAGACTATTATCTGGTAGAAATCGCCTAAGCCCACTGGCATTATCTATTCTATATTTGTATTCAGAAATGCGAGGGTTCGGAGGGGGCCAGCCAGGGGGAAGGTGAATCAGTCTGTTGCTCATTTATTATAGGCTATTGTTTCCGATACAGTTTTATTAATATATGTGGGGGGTGGAGAGAGGATCATGGACAGAAGCTGAGTGATTGCCCCATTTCGCCTGGTGCTGTTTAGGATCTTTGTGTGAAGTGGCTGAAATGATGGTTAATACCATGTTTTATTTATTCTTAAAAGGGCAACTCTGGTGGTGATGGGCCCCCTGGTCCTCCTGGCGAAAGGGTAAGATAAGCCAGATGTGGCTACAGCAGAAACAACTGAAATGGCTGTTCCTTTAGCAAAGAAGAAAAAGCATGCCTAGAACAGGCAGTCTTTAACCACAAAACTGATCTTGAGTCCTGCCAGTACCTACCTGAAACTGGGATCTGTGGACATCTCACCAAAAGTCATTCAAAAATGTGAAATTCTGGTTAAAAATATTTCAACCCTGTGCAGGCAGCCAACACAAAGCCTAGGTACCACTTAAATCCCACTTGTCCCTTCAAGACAGGGCTGAAGTGAGACTTCAGCGGTGTATAGTCAGGGTGCCAGACTCTGTAGGGATGAAGGTCACCCATGGTGAAAAGGAAGAGGGAGGAAGACCTATCCACATTCGTCTATTAACCAAGTTGGGTTCTAGTTCTGTGGAGGCATGGCACCTTTAGAATTCCTGTGTCCCTTTTCCAGGTGATCACTACAAAGTATAGCTTGAGAACAGTCCAAACAATAGGGGAGTCTTGTTTTTTTTCCTTTGTTTCTACGTTCCTGCCCGTAAATTGTCTATTTGCCAGGGGCAAAAACAAAATTGCGTTCATCTTCCTCACATAAAACAATGTCTCTATTCTTTAGTTACATACCCCCAACTTTGACATTGTGTGTGAGTGAGTGGGGCAGGGAGAGAATTGTTGATGACAAGAAAAAAAGTCAAGAGCCAAACTGAAACCTGTAAACATGCTGAATTACTAGAGCCTAGAAGATATTCTATACTCCCCAGTTAAACTGTTGCAGAGAGTAATGGCCCTAAAGTCACAAGACCAATTTGTTTTTGTAAGTCTTTTCATAACATGTTTGAGATACAGATTTTGGTAACTCCTATCTACCTTCCACATCAATCATGGTGGGAGAAGATCTCATTGCAGAAATGCGAGGAGGTAATCAATAGGCCTAAAGACCCACTTATCATTTACAGCCCCTTTTCCAGTTAGACCAAAGGCTTTGGTACTTTTGCCCAGAGGTATTTTTCATTCATGCACTCCCTTTAAGGGACAAGTTTACTCAGTTACTGTATGTGTGTTATTGATATTTCTTTGGTTGCAGGGCAAGTGCTACATGTCTCTTGTCAATTTGCTTTCCAAACTCCTGAAATAGTTCACAATAAAATGTGTGTTACATCTAATGCACTTTTACTGGATTATTTTGCATCCCAGGGACCGCCAGGACCTCAAGGACCAACTGGATTTCCTGGACCAAAAGGCCCCCCTGTAAGTAACACTCCTTCCAGAATGAGCAAAGAAATGTGCTGGGTGTTTTCTATCCAGCTGCTATCACCTTCACGAATTCAGTCTTAGCTTCTTCACTGACAAGTGGTTACATACCCAATGAAAGGCATTTGAGAGGCACCCGTGTTAATAGCGCAGCAGTTTAGGATTTTAACTAACCAAACAAGGTGCTACTAGTAATATACAATCCACTCCCTAAGGACTCAATAGCGTTTAAAAACCATCAGCCCTCTCTCTGCATCACCTTTACTCCTACAACAGCGATGTGCCCAGAGAAGCTCTTTTGGGAGTTGATTTCCTTGCCTCGGGTGGAGTCAGGACTATTCTCCACCCTTTAATCCAAAGGAAGACTCTCCATTGGATTCACCATCTTTGGAGGGTCTGTGAAAAAGGGCCAGCTCTTGCAAGGCTCTGAATGAGGCCACATCCCATTGAAACAAATGGGAGTTGAGGGTATTCGGCATTTTGGAGGACTGGGTCTAAACACATGAGCAGATCTGATTCCATCCGGCGGAGAGCGTTGGTACCACTATACACACACCAACCAGCATGGTACAATTTAACAGGGTACTATTGGAAACCTGTTCAAATTCCTTGTCATTCTTTTTTTCTTCTTTAGGGTCCACCAGGGAAGGATGGATTGCCCGGTCACCCCGGACAGAGAGGTGAAACTGTAAGTAGCTGGAAACCTTGGGTAGATCATTAGTCCTGAATCTGTCTTGCTGGTTGGTTCATCTAAACCCTTCTGTGTAGCTGAGGAGATGTTGCCACATGTTTTATTCCAATGGTTTGTGTTTCTTCAACTACATGGGAAGATCTATGGGAATCAACATCTTTTTGAGCAGGACAGGTCAGTCTAATGATGATTTGCATGAAGACCACGCATTCTGCTTCTTTCTCTCTCTTTGTCCCTCCCCTCCCCCCCATCACCCTATGTCATTCATAGAGAAGACACCAGCAAACAGATACACTGAGAGCAATCCTTCAGCTCTTACACTTTTATATAACTTGCACTTAAATCAATGGGAAATTTGCATGTGTAAGAGCTGCAGGATCAGGTAAGTGGGTATTGACTTCTGATTAGGACATTTCAACTTCCACTCTAGAGTGGTAAAAATTTATTGAGGTCATCTTTGTATCAACAGAATAACACAAGTAAGAAATTATCATATTGTTGGCACTTGCTTTTATAGTATAGGAAAATGGAGAAAAAGATGCAAAATCATACCAGTTGGTTTCCAGGCAGTCCCAATGGTCATACTCCCTCTGTAACTCCAGTGATCTACAATTCTGATCTTGCCTTTGCCACTTAAGAGGGGAAAGATAGTCTATTTCTATGGACAGCTCTTTGCTGGACTTTTATGGAAACTGTCCATGTTCTCTCTCTCTCATTACTTCCCAAATTTTAAAATGTCTGTGCTCTGATTACATTGTAAAGCTATTCCAGGTCTGTGATAGCAGAAGTTTTAATTTGAATGGGATTCATCCTTTACGTCAGAGGAAAATATTTAACACTACAGTTGCTTAGGTCAATGGTCAGTTTTCTAAGCGCTTTTATCTGTTCTCCCACCTAGAACGCTGAGAATAAATTCTGCTTTTCCTCCTTAGTACGTCACACTACCAGTATGAAGAACTATTGCACGGCAATAGGGAATTCCAGCACAGTTTTGGTGTATGCATATCTGGAGAAAGGCTAGTCGTGACCAAAATTATTGGCTGTTTTGTCTGCTCATTTTAATCAGGAAGGTGAAATCCTGGCATCGTTGAAATCAGTGGGAATTTGGGAACTCAATAAGAAGTCTATGTTTGCTGTACATGCCCGTGTATGCAGCACACTCCCATCTGCCAGCTTTAGCAGACTAATAGGAATGGCACCCCCACTGATGCTGCCCTTTATCTAAAGCAACTCAAGGGGACTCAAGACAAAGTTTTGCCCAAGCCCTCAAGATAACCATATGCTAAATGTGGCTTTGACTCAAGGAGTGGCTCCTGGCTGTCTAGTTCCCCTGCTGTGTATTCTCTCTCTTTATATGCATACTGCTTTATCAATTTTAAAGGATTTTATTGTGCAGATGTAAGCATTGTTTCTCACCAAAGGAGAATGATGAGGCATGAAGAAGGTATGACTATATGGCTCTGTTTTCTTTGTCCTTTGGGAAAGTTTGCATAAAGGATGTTCTGCAGCAAAAATGTATATTCTTCCAATGTAACTTTTTGGATGCAGAAATTCATATCTTTCTGTTTTGCCTCTTCTTGGTGCCTTTTTTCTGCTGGTGATGATCCAACTCATTTGCTACTGTTATAATTATGCTTTCGTCAACATTGCATGCTGCATGCTAGCTGATAGACGGCCGTGTGTTTGGTATTTCATTTACGGGGAAATAAAACCTCTCTACTGAGCTTTGCATTTTTCTTCACTGCCCGTCCTGGCAGATAAGCTTTAAAAAGGCTTTGCATATTATGCATTTTCCCCCTGACTTGTCACAGAAACGTTTAATTAATTTGCCTGGCATTTGGATAAGCAGAGCAATGCAAATACTGTTCTGTGCAACGCTATACATTTATGTAAAGTCCTTAAGAGTGGCTTTGGAGTGACACAAATGGTACTTTAGATCACTAAAGCTATATTCTCAGATTAATTTAAAGGGGAACTGAAAGGTTTTGACCTGCTGAGGTTGGAAGGTGGCATTTAGTTTCCCTGACATCATCATTAATTCCAGGAGGGACACCTGAATTCAAGTAAGAGCTGCAGTCTTTACTCTGCTTGCGTCTGATGTCATCAGCTGTTGTAGGAAAAAAAACAGCCGAGCATCACACTCCAAGCTTGGCATGCAAATGAAGGAAGAAGTGGCTTTCAATTAACTTATTCAAAAACTTATTTATCTGTCGTTTTCTTCATCTTATTCTGCTGATGATTTGCCTATACTAGGCAATTACTTTCAGAAAAAAACGTTTCAATTCACCTTTGACTGGAACAAGCCCTTCAGGTTTAATGTTTAATTGTATACTCTGCTAGGGGATCAAACATACACGTCACGCAAGGACCAGTTTGCAGAAGTAACCTCCAATGTTGTGCCTGGAGTTGTACAAGCCAAAGACTTGCAGGCCCATTTTTATAACTCGTGCACCAGCTCTTGCTGCCATTCAATATATACTGTTACACTAACCTGGCAAGTACAGTGCTTGAATTCACAATACTTGAATTCTCAGTATTACTGCACTTGACCAAATCCATATTATTAAACTAATTCAGGTGACTTTTTTTCATTGTTGATTTGTTTCCTTATGCCATCATGAGAAAGGGGTGGGAAGTAGGAGGGGGCAAACAGAAAAGCAGATGAAATAATGGTTCCAAACTGGTAGCTGAGCTGGAGCATTCTATACCTGCATGCAAGAGATCCCAGTTCGGGTCCATATTCCACTTCCCTTTCAGCCCAGCATGCATTAGGGGTGCTGAAGCATCTTTGGATAATTGGTCATGATGTCAGGTTTAAAATTTGAGGTGTATAAAATGGGGAGAATCATGGGGATCCTTGCTCAAGCTTCAGGCAGGGACCTGGAGAAAACCCTTCTTCCACCTCAAAAAGAAAACCTGTAGAGATGGCTGAAATATTTTGCATTTTCCAAAATTTGCTGATTTTTATTTTTTGTGGGAAGTGCTCACCATTTTCCCATCAACTGCAACACACATTCTGTGGTCCTGCAAGCATCTAGAGTTGTGCTCAGTAGCTTTCTAGCATGTCAGAGTAGTGATGAGTTAAAACCTATTTATCCATCTCTGTGGCAGAAGGAAGCTCCATCTAAGGCCCTTAAAAATAATGTGGGTTAATCACAAATATAGGTTACAGAATGAATGTCAGTAGTGCATCCTCTGAAGAATTACCGAGGTACCTTGTTACCTAGGAAATCTCGGAAACAGTCTTGATGGCTAAAGTACATGGAATGTAGTTGTTCCTTAAATAACAACTTAAATCATTTGCTCCTAGTGTGAATAACGTGCGTTGAGGTCAGTGGAGTTATTTGTATCATATACTCTGTCCTGTGTCAATAGAAGTTACTTGCACGCACATGCAACACATGGCAATGTAGATTAGGAGTTTTTTTAAGCATGCTTCAGAGCTGAGCTGTATTAATTTTGCTGAACAAGGGCCTTCAAAGTTTGTGAATTCGGTACTGCTCACCTGTAGAGCTCACAAGAGAGTAAGTGTCCAAGAATACCTCTGCATCAATGAAAGGAGAGAAGAATGTTTTCGCCATTTTTCAAGGGACTGCATTAAACAGCTTCAACTGGAAGCTGCCAAGATTTCCAAATATAATTTCAGAAAGACACAAAGAGAAATGTATTTATGGTTTGTTGGCAACAAATGTTGATTAAAAAAAAAAGCAAATAGTATTTGGAAACTCAAACACAACATCCTTGTGCTACCCCGTTAGAACCAGGAAGTGAAACTGACTGTAGGCAGAAAGCGAAAGGCAGCAGTCCAGTCTCAAAGCTGGGACTGAGCGAAGCACAAAACAGAAACCAACAGCATAAGGAATAGGAATAAAGGGAATTAGAATTTTAAAATTCCTTCAGCTTTAATAATCTCACGTGTTATTACTAAGACCGATAAAGATTTCTTTTTTAATATCTCCTCCAGGTTCACAAATTCTGGGGAAAGTGTTTTATATGTATAAAAGTGCTTACATATATATGTAAGGCCAGATCCTCAGATGGGGTAAATCAGCATAGTGCCATTGAAATAATAAAGCTCTGCTGATTTATGCCATCTGTGGGTCTGCCCTGTATATTATAAACAACTAGTTCCTTTACTGAGTGTTTCCTCTAGGAATCACAGCCATAGTTGAAAGGGTTTGATAATCTCTTTTTCTTGTTTTGCCCCTGTGAATAAATAGAAAGATATTTCCCATCTCCTGTTTGATTTCCTCCTTTTAGTGTCTTTTGGGATTTCCATTCTTTTGTAGTTGATAGTAAGTTTTACCAGAGCATGCTGAGCTTGATACTCTCAAGTAGCATGCTGAGATTCTTGTATTACTATGTCTTGTGGCTAATTATGATTCATTTTTCTTTTAAAACAGGGTTTCCAAGGCAAGACTGGTCCTCCAGGCCCTCCAGGTGTTGTTGGCCCGCAGGTAAGAAATGAACGCAGCATTCACAGCGGTCCTGCCCTGCTCACACCTGTTGACAAACCACATCAGATTATAGACACTCTTGTTTATCTTAGCTAATAGGACGATGAATAGAATATACAGACCAGGGGCTGGGATTTTCAAAGGGGTGCTATGGAACAGCAATAGGTATTTGACATCCTTATGTTCCTGGTCAGACATGGTTGTGAACACCCAAACCTCTCTTTTTTTCCATTGTGTGTGAAATTTAACTCTGAAATTTTCACTCACCAGCCCAATCAGTCAAGGCATTAGGTATCTCTCAGAATAGAGCTTTTAGGAAAAACTTCCCTCGAAGTCCTGGAAAGTTGTCATGCTCTCATTCTGCTCAGTGACATGACCAGATTTGCATCTGTATAAATGAGAGTAAAGGTCCCAGCTCTGATCTCCCTATCGCAGGTGTAAATCAGGTAATGCCAATGAAATTAGTGGAATTACACTGGTTTAAAAATTGGTGTAAGATCACAATCAGGCCCGAAATTGGCCCATTTCTCATCCTGCCTCTGGTTATAATAGACACTTGTATAGAACCGTATTGTAAGATTTTAAGTAACAAAGCTTTAAAAGCAATATTGAATGGCTACACAAAATATGGCCACGTTGGTACGTTTCATGGCAATGCAACATTTCTGTTCAATGTCATCATAAGGAAATGCATCACTATTTAATGTATTCTTAAAACACTGCCCAAGTCTGCAAAACCCTTTCAGCCCTAGTGAAGTCAGTATGGCTACCTACTTGAATAAGTGTGTGCCGGATCAGTTTCTATAATATCATTTGTATTGTTAAGGTTTTAGAATGAATGGGGACTGATTATATACAAATTCTCCTTGCTTTGATTACATGGGAAAGTATTCACTGTTTAATTACACAGTAATTAACATGTCCTCTCAGATAAATGGCAAAGTTCAGTATTAAAGGGCAAGTATATGATTATCTCCGTCTTCTAAAACATAAAGCAGATTGCGTGGCAATTGCACTTGGATCTATTAAGTAGAATTAGTGTAATATGCAGGACTGTGACATCACTGTTTATCATTCAACCTACAGTAAGTGTCACCCTGCAATTTATCAAGACACACAGAATCCCCTTACAATTACAATTCAAAGTAAATACATGATTCTATGTGAATCATATGTTATCAAATACCATAATTAAATGATTAATTACCACCAAGTAACATTTTTCTTCATATCAGAATCTACTTTACGACAGAAATTGCAGGATAATTACTGTGTTGTGTTCTAGTCTATATCGGTTGTTCATTCCATGCTCATTACCATTAGACCCCATGTATAGTACTTAGGTGATCAATAATTGTCTTATGTAGTCATAAAGTTAATCAATTATTTATGCCCAGTACAAGAAAGACATGGCAGGGTTATCGTGCACTTTGGAAACTTTCCAATAAAACCTTAAGCATAATAATAATGTTGCACATTTATACAGCTACTTTCATTCTGAAGTGACCTAGTGTTGCACATTTATACAGCTACTTTCATTTCACACCTAACAAATGGATATACAAACTGCATAGAGATGCAGTTTTATCCAACACTGGAATGAAGTCCCTTCCGAAGTAAAACTAAGTGTCTTATTAACGGTGCACAGTGACACTGTTAGGACAATGACGTGAAGAAAATGCTGTATCCAGCTGAAACGTCAAGGAGAATTTAGATAGAACGAAATTGCCTTATTTGCATAACAATGCAAAACAAGTATGTAACTGAAAATAAGACAAATGATAGCTGTCCGTTGTGGTCAATAAAAATACTACAACTGAGCAAAACCAAGTAGGAGCTATAGGAGCCTTCCTGCTGTTTGATTTCTAATGTTGGTGCTTGAGTAATAAGATGATGATCTGGTGTGGCCCCTCTGACCTAGTTTAGGTGATCCCTAAGAGGAATGCTCCATGCATTTGATATGATGGTTTTCAGTTTTGGGTGGTAAAAGTGGCCTGAATGAATATGGTGACCTTTCAGTGCGCTTGTTGTTTCAGTGTTATAGGCCCAGGTAATGGAAATGCTGCCTTAGTGAATTAAAAGTGGCAGCTGTGGTGGGAGAACAAAAGACGCGCACAACGAACGACATGCTTCATCTGATTGTGTTTATTGAAGAACTCCAAGGAAATTAGCTTTTCATTCACATTGCCTTCCCAAAGACTGCACTAGCATCCCCCTAAAACATCGCTGGCGGAAGAAAAGGAGAGTCTGAAATGGGGTCCACATTTTTACAGAGATAAGCCGTGCTTGGGCACTGGCATCTGCAGCTTTTCAGTCATCAGTGAGGGTTGCCAGATTTAACTGGGGCCGTCCTAAAAGTCACTGGAGTTGCTGGAGACTTCCCTCACTCACAGTGCCAGTGAGCTTGACAGAATGTCGGTCCTAGCACCTCTGGGGGTGGGTATTAGCAGGTAGGCAGGAAAGGGCTGCCCATTAAAGGGGGTGGATGGCTACAGCTGTGAATGGCATTCACTGATGGACAGATTTTTCTTGCTCTTTGTCTCTTGAGTATTGAACTCTTCGCTCTGTATCTTTTGGTCTTCTCTTAGGGTCCTACTGGAGAGACGGGTCCAATGGGTGAGCGTGGGCATCCAGGTCCACCGGGTCCACCAGGTGAGCAAGGTCTACCTGGCCTGGCTGGAAAGGAAGGAACCAAGGTACATTGTTGGTACATTTGATCTGACTTCATATTTCATTCAGAGCTCAGGTATGCATTGGAGCATGATGTTCAGGCAACAGGGATGGAGGAGAGGACCAGACCTGGTTAGAATCAGGCTCATTCATTCTGTCTGAGTAATAAGTGACCCCTGGGGGGTCTGACTGGATAACACTGAGAGGTTAATTTTCAGAAGTACTGGCTTCTTTTTTTCAGGTATGATTTGTATCTGCCATTGTGCTGGGCATGCAAGTCTAAACACATACATCTCTAGCGACCTGGCTGCAGGTGCAGACTAGGTCATGAGAGCTGAAAGGGCTGAGATTTGCATTACAATGCTCTTTGGCATGAGCTGATCTGAGAACATCCCTGATTGTGAGCAAACCATATCGGGTTACATTTCTATTTGTATGAAGTTGGGATGGGCCCAAGCCAGAAACCCCAAACTGTACCACCTGTCCGCCACCTCCAAATTTTGGAGTGGCTGGACATGAACCTGGATCAGAATTCACTATGAACACCTCTCTTGAGAATGAGCTGAACCAGAATGAGGGACCTGAACATGCCCTGAACTTTAGGAGCACAGACCTTCAAAATACAGATTCCACATCCAAACCTGGATCTGAACTCTGCAGCGCCATCCCTGTCCGTGGCTTCTGTAGACAATTAGTAGGTGTTTCAGCTATTCATGTTTAACAAGAGGACAGTATGACACGCTGCTGATCGGTTGATCCTGGAGTCAGGAAGAATGTAGATAGATCCTAGGCTGGACGAATGAAGAGATCAGATTCAGAACAGAAGCTTAGTGTTCCAGATCCTAACAAGAGTTTGTATACCATTACATCTTGGCCAAAGAAGCCAGGCTCTTACTGATTCTTACTGGGGGGAGGAGGGATAGCTCAGTGGTTTGAGCATTGGCCTGCTAAACCCAAGGTTGTGAGTTCAATCCTTGAGGGGACCTTTTAGGGATCTGGGGCAAAAATTGGGGATTGGTCCTGCTTTGAGCAGGGGGTTGGACTAGATGACCTCCAGAGGTCCCTTCCAACCCTGATATTCTATGATTCTATGATTCCAAAGATTCTAAACTATTAACCTTTCCCGTTACAGGGTGACCCGGGACCTGCTGGCCTTCCAGGAAAAGATGGCCCTCCTGGCTTAAGAGGCTTCCCTGGTGAAAGAGGTCTCCCTGGCCCAGTTGTAAGTAAAAGCTCCTCTTGTCCTTCCCACTGGAGTGATGCAATAGATAGTGTTATGTGATGCAATATACAGTACATCATATTTTCCAATGAATGATGCTGTTTCTTCTCTCTTTTTGGTTGCAGGGAGCTCTTGGGCTGAAAGGCAATGAAGGTCCCCCTGGTCCACCAGGCCCAGCAGTAAGTATTGTCTCTTTGTCATTTATCGGCACTACCTAACACATTACAGGCCTAATAAGTAACTACTGAGGCCTAATCGCTGTTCACAAGCAGTTACCCGTTTTCCCTTTTGGTGTTAACTAATCAATATTTGGGTATCCCTTTATTTTACGAGACACATGTATGATAACTTGGTCACTGCCCTATAACTCTGTTGACCATACATGGTGTGCTGAGGGGATGAGATGGCTCAGGGCATTGGCAACATGGAGACTGAGCCTTTAGTTCTTCTTCAAGTGCTTGCTCACATCCATTCCACATTAGATGTGTGTGCTCACCACATGCACCGGTGCCGGAAGTTTTTCTGTCAGCAGTATCCATAGGGGAGCGGCTCTGGCACCCTCTGGAGTGGCGCCCGCATGGCGTGGTAGAAGGGCACCGCTTGCTCTCCCCACCCTCAGTTCCTTCTTGCCCCAGTGATGGTTCACAGGATGTTCGCTGCTCTTACTAACGTTGCTTCGGCTTCGTTCGTACGAACTAGAGTTCTTGTAAAGTTAGTGTACATAGTTAGTAGTTGAGTTCGTTAGCCCTTAGCAGTAGTTAGAGTTTAGTTAGTTCTGTCGGAGACCTAACCAGGGAATAGGGCATGCCCCAGTCCCCAGGCTTTAAGCCCTGCGATCGCTGCGAACAGCCCATGCCCATGAGCGATCCACATAGCAGCTATCTCAGGTGCCTTGGTGAAGGGCACATAAGTGATAAGTGTCGAATCTGCAAGTCCTTTAAACCTAGGACCAAGAAAGAGAGCGAGATGAGACTCAAAGCGCTCCTGATGGAGTCCAGCCCCGGAGCAGAGGTCCAACTCGGCACACAGCACCCTGGCATTGGTGCGTGGTGCCCCGCCGGCAACAAGCTGGCACCGATCCCAATCCAAGCCCCCAGCAAGAATTCGAAGAAGGCTGGTAGGGGACAGTCCCCTACTCCCTGCAAGGGGAAGGACAGGGCTGGGGGCAAGCTAAGACCTGCGCCGGTTGGCTCATCTCTGCCGTCAGGAAGTCAGGCCTCGGCTCATGTCGAGCGATGCAGCCCAACCCCGTTCCTTGCCTGGAAGCTTGGACACAGAGGCAGGCCTTCTCAGTGTTGCCAGTGTAGACTAGCCCTTAGTCACCAGCTTGAAGCCCACCCAGGTTTTGGCCCATTGAAAGCTATCCCAGTTGAGATTCCCTATTCAGCGCAGCCCTTCCAGAAGAGAATATTCATCATTAAACCCTTATTGCTCTGCTACATTAGCAGTAAAATGGCTTGCGCGCTTGTTCCAAGCTCTGATAATGTTTACCCAGCAACTGAGCTCCGGTGCCATCCAGAGAAGAACCCAGCCATTCCAGTGCTGTTAATTAAAATTAAAATAGGCAGGATCCCTCAAACTTATAGTGCAGGATCATTGCATGGCAGTTGCACCATCACACTCGCTCTTTTACCCGCTGAGTTTTGCACTTAATACATTTTCTACATCCTAATTTTTCTCCCTCTGTTATTTTTAATACATGTGATGCCTAATGACTGTTTCCGTTCTCCTCCCCTGCCAACAGGGGTCTCCTGGTGAGAGAGGTCCAGCTGGGTCAGCTGGCCCAATTGGTTTACCAGGAAGACCCGGACCCCAAGGACCTCCAGGACCTGCTGGTGAAAAGGGTGCCCCAGTAAGTATGGTATCCAAGTTCAAGTGGGTGAATATGCCTCAGTGTGTGTGTGTGTCTCTGTGCCCATGCGCCCCTGTGAAAACTCCATGGCAGGCACAGTTGGGACAAATTCTCTGATTCTCTGTTTTTCATGTCTTCTATGAGCCACTTATCCCCTCTACTAAAACCCCAGGCACATTTAGCTTTCCTGAAGGCAGCAAACATGTTTCAATCTGTAGCAGTTATAGAAAAGAAAATCGAACCAACCTATTCAACTGCTTCCCAACTCTGTACCAAGGAAGGATTTCTCTAAGGTTGTATTCTGGGAGAGTTAGTAGGTGCTAACTGGTTCTCTTGCTATTTTCTCAAAACTGGTGCAAGCAGGAGGGTAGGCCTGTGTATAGTAAATCCTGGATGACTCAGTGCTAGATGAAAGTCAAGTTGTTTTCTGTTGTCCGCAGCCTTGCCAGCTTTTCAAATCGAAATCCTGCTGCGTGGGTGGTGGCAGATTTTGCCATTGTAAGCCCAGGCACTGGAACTGTGCTGTGCGTGAGACTAAACAAGTGAGGCAAGCACAGGCAGAAAAGAAAGGCAGACGCATTCCCCTCAGAGCAAGTTGCTTTAGGGAACCATCTTTAATGATTGTTTTCATTCAATGGGAGATGTAGGGCTCTGTTGAAGTTGATGGGAGTTTTGTCATTGACTTCTAGGAGAACAAAGCTATGCCAGCAGTGACTGCTTTTGAAAATCTCACCTGTACTGTAGTGGAACTATTGTCTGTCTCTCCACTTTTCTTAACCGTGTTAGACTGATGCCACAGGTGAGCCCTGCAGTAGGAATGTGATCTTGCAACGCCTTGTTGAATGTCTGTTCTACAATGTGTGTAAGGTCCAAAGGTCAGAAATGGCTTCAGGCAGAGAGACAGGGTGTGTAGATTCTATTCTCAAACCAGGTGGTGGAGGTTGAAATGACAGGGCATCACTCCTCTTGGTGAAAACCACTCTTAGGATGCTCTCCCAGGCAGTTCATTTCACCCTCAGCATTACACATGAGAACCAAACCACGGCATCTTTAATGTAGATGTTTTCTTCTCTTCCTTTTCCCATGTGTCTTTGCATTTCCTCCTTTTTTAAGACGTGCAAAAAAATCTTCTATTAAAGTCTGAACCTTAAGAAAGAGGAAAATAATTGTTGCAATCTACAAAATAGTACAGGGCTGACGGTGTGTGTTTGGATAAATACTGACCTGAATGTGGGCTAATGTATCTTAAACAAAAATGTATATAACTGAATAAGTCACCTTACAATAGTGGTGTTGTAGATAGAACGTAAGAATGGTAATACTGGGTCAGACCAATGGTCCATCTAGCCCAGTATCCTGTCTTCCGACAGTGGCCAATGCCGGGTGCCCCAGAGGGTATGAACGGAACAGGTAATCATCAAGTGATCCATCCCCTGTTGTCCAGTCCCAGCTTCTGGCAATCAGAGGCTAGGGACACCTAGAGCATGGGGTTGCATTCCTGACTATCTTGGCTAATAGCCATTGTTGGGCCTATGCACCATGAACATATCTAGGTAAGCAATGAAAGTAGCAACAGCTGGTTTCGTTACGAAAAGAGTGGCCAAGAATGGTCTAAAAATCCTTAGCCCTACTGTCTTGCAGCCCGGATCTTCCTCCTTCCATCTGTTTTATACATACAGTGGTCATCCTCAACTGCCCTATGGTGCCCTGAGAGCCAGAGCCTGCATACCGTTGTGCTGCCCAGAATGTGTCTCCATATGGGGGCTGAGGATTTGGATGCCTGCAGCAGTGAGTTGATGCTGCTTGGTGCTAACACTTCACCAAGCTAAACCATGCTTGGACAACTGTCTGCTACTTCCATATAGCATGTTCACTGCAAAACTATGCTAAAGCTAGTCCAGAAGAACCAACTGGGATTATCATTTTCGTCGTTGAAAGGACAATGCCTCCTTGCACCATAGGGACTACTAAAATGCATTTCTGAAAGGAATAACTATCCTCTTCCAGATATCCCGGCAATAGTTCTTCCACTGTTCCTGCCTGAAAAGCTTAGTCCATATGTATGTGAAGTGGGATCCCAAATCCAGTTGGGGTCTTTGGGTGCTGCTGCATTATAAACATATGAAATCATAGTAATGGTGGTTTGTTTAAAACAGTCCACTTTGATGTCAAATGTTGAGTTGTGATTCAAAAATTGCACTTTTTCTATGGAGTGAGGAGGGAGAAACGTTCAGGAATAGCTATCTGCTTGGATCCTACGCTACAGCATTGGGCCTCAGTATAAGAATCTACCTGATAGATGGGTGGGAAAGTAGATACATAGATAGAGACCTGAAGTGGACTCTGGCTGTGCTCCTGCAATATATTACTTTGTGCATCCACAGGCCTGAGAAAACCAACAGCTCTTTCATTCTGTAGGAATATGTCGTATCATTCCATGTGAGAACTGGATAGTGTGTAGTTCATTATTTAAGGTTTCAGAGTCTGTATTTGCAAAAAGAAAAGGAGGACTTGTGGCACCTTAGAGACTAACCAATTTATTTGAGCATAAGCTTTCGTGAGCTACAGCTCACAGGCTATTTGCCTATCTCATGCCACGCCTAAGCTGCTGTGAGGATGTATATCACTGACTGTTTGCTTTTGAATCATGCTCATCACAGTCAGCCTCACGTCCAGGGAAATGGCCAAATGCTAGCCTCAAAGATTTCAGACAGAAGTAGGACATTTGTGTTGATTTATTTGTGTTATTCAAGGTGATCTTTTCCCCACTAATTCCTGCATTTGATGGTTTATTGAAAGTTTTAGCAGCTAGACCTGCAGCAAGCATTTCCTCTTGAAACGGCTTTATGAACATCTATGCTGCAAAGCATATGTATAACGTGTTATTGGAGAGATGAATATGCAATTTATCTGGCATCTAATCATTTATAGCAGGATTCAAACACAATTAAATTTTGTGCTAGGGACGTGGAGAACATCAGCTCTTCAGCTCATATAAACAAAAGTGAATTCAATTGATGACTCCCTCTGAAGGATACAAAAAAGTAAATATTTAAGCAAGAAGCCAGCACTGGTTGCCCTATTCACTTAAAGTATTTTTCCATAGTTCACCAAACACATAGGTCAATGGCTCTGGTACTGAAGAAAGAAGGAACTCTGTCTATTCCATATGTAGAATTAGCATTTACTCTTCATTAATTAGAGTGGGAGTTGGTATCAATAAGATTTGGCTCTTGGAAATGACAAATGGTTGAAGAAGTTTTGTTCATCACTCAGAGAAAGAGACGGGATAGAAAAGTCAAGATAAAATGTTATACCATTAAAGTAGCAAAATCTTTGTATTCACAGTCAGATACACTTTTTCCTTTCTTTATCTTTTGAGATGGAAATTATGGCTAGCTTACAACCATGAGCCTTATCGACCTATAAAATGTCTGCCAGATACTGGTTCTATTATATACATGCAAACACAAGGAAAGGTTACTGTCAGATGATAAGCAGTGAAGTTAATGGGATTTTATGCTTGAATTAGAGGATGGAAGAGAGTCTTGTTTAACATGCCTGTTCATGGTACCTCCAGGGTGAGAAAGGCCCGCAAGGCCCAGCTGGTCGTGATGGTATTCAGGGCCCAGTTGGACTCCCCGGCCCAGCAGGTCCCGTTGGCCCCCCAGGAGAAGACGGGGATAAGGTGAGAAAAATCTCCTCTTAAGTACAGTTCTACTCCAAGAAGCACCCATGCAAAATAGCCCCTTCCCATTTGGCAGACCAGTTGCTTCTGTGTATTCGGACTCAGATCTGCTCCATTTAGTGACATAATTACATTTTTACTGCTTTTTACGTCGCGCTAGCCCTGCAGAGTCAGTATAGCTGAGACAGAATTGGCTGGATTCTATTCCTCATCAACAAAACTATGTACTAAGTTCCAGTCAGTTACCCTCCTATGAGCCTATTATGTTGGCCTTGCTCCAGTTTGCTATCTTCTCCAAAATTAATTACATTTCCCCAACACCTACAATAAGCTCCTTTGGACAGCAGGATATTCAGAGATGGTTAGTACGGAAATATGCCTCTCGCTTTCGCTTTCTCCACCAACAAGCTTAGCATAATAAAATTTTTGTTATCTATCAGCAGCTGAGGAAAGATTTCAAAAAAGGTTTCAAAAAACTGATTGCACCCTGGGAGCCCGATCCTGCCTCCCTTCCCATAACTCCCCTGGGAAGTTCTACATGAGTTGGCTTCTCTAGGATCAGGCCTCAGACATGCCAGAATGTAGGGGGAAATGTCATCTGAGTATGTAGATACACAAGTAGTTACTGAGCTCTGGACATATCTGTACACATTTGTGTCCAACAGGGCGAGATTGGAGAACCAGGCCAGAAAGGAAGCAAGGGTGACAAAGGAGAACAGGTAAGCTGGAACTTTGTTATAAAAAAAGATGAGCCTTTTTGTATTTCGCAGTCCCTTTTGTCCTCCACGTGTCCTAGACAATGTCTTTGGCAGCAGCTAGTCTGATGGGACCTCTGCAAGATGGGGATTTTCCATTATTTGATGGAAATATAAAACTAAGTATTTAATTATAATTTCCTCTGGTATTTACCCCTTTTTTTACACATATTATAATGTGAGAAGGAAAAAGTAAAGGTTAAAAGATAGAGTGTATAAAACTGTAATTTTACCTAAATTAATGTATGGAACAGAGACTTGGCCAGCTACAAGAAAGGAAATCAGTGTGTTCTCCACCATGGAAATGAAGATGTTGAGGTGGTCAGATGATTGGACACTCCATGACAGGAAATGTAATGAGGTTGTAATGAGCCTAAAGTTGAGGGAGGCTAGGCTACGTTGCTATGGGCATATCCAGCAGAGATCTAAGAGCTTGCAATGATTGGGGATGAAAGATGACAATGGGGGAGATGAGAGCTCAGTACATGGACAGGATATCAGTGAATCTCAGAGAGACCTATCTGCACGACAGTTTGGCAAATGATCACGTGTTATGGAAGAAGGCTATAAAAGTCACCAACCCCAAATAAGGAAGTGGCAAGAAAGAAGAAGACTGGAATGTAAAAAGAAAAATATAATGGAGGGTCTTCCAGTGGAATACATTTAAATGGGCCTCGTATAATGCCCCCTTATTTTAACATTGCAGAAACAGCCCCATCATTACTACAGCAGGAGTAGCCCCTATAGCTGAAGTTGCATATTCATTTGGACCCCTCTTTTCAGTTGTTCATAGCATTCCAAGACTTTCCCCTATCAGTTAAAATTTCCAGGAGTGGAAAAGATGCTGCACGAGTAGTTAAGCTTGTAAAAAAAATTAGATGGCATTATTTTACATTATTGGAGAAATATCATACGATCATAGAGTTAAACCCATATGTAGCGCATATATACTGAGGGGCAGAGGTAAGACGCTGAGAGCAACCTTAGCTTTGGCATTTACTGTCCCTTGAGCATTTACCTCTGCTACCGTAATCTTCTAGTCATACAGTTTTCTGAGGTAGTGTTATAACTATTGGCCACATATTATATTACACAGTAATACATAACTTTGTTCCTCACTTTCCAGAAAGATTTCTGTCCCCTAATTGTTTTGCACTATATAGTAAAAGTTATGTTAGGGTGTGATTCTGTTCACACTCATCCTAGATTGCAGTCGTGTGATTCCATCCATTAGACATCAAACTAATGGATACTGGCGCATGTGAGAGCCCAGTTAGGCCCTTTCTCTTTTATTTGTTTTCAACACTTCAGAATTTTGGAGAGTTGATTCTTAGATTGTGCACATTTGTGTTCTCCATACCCGATGATTACTTTAGTCTGTATTGCTAACCATATGATTGAACATCTTTTTTCTAAACAGGGTCCACCGGGTCCTACTGGACCACAAGGTCCACTTGGTCAACCAGGTCCAGCTGTGAGTATTATTGCTATTATTAATAACTACCGTAATTATTGACCCAGCTTGCTCCCATTGAGAAAAGTGGGAGCTTTGCCATTGACTACAATGGAAGATGGGGATGAGGGCCCAGATATAACATGTATTTATAATTAAACAATGCTAATCTCTTTCCCTCTAGGGAGCTGATGGGGAGCCAGGTCCAAGAGGACAACAAGGCCTCTTTGGTCAGAAAGGTGATGAAGGTCCAAGAGGTTTCCCTGGTCCCCCAGGGCCAGTGGGCTTGCAGGTAATTTCCGATGACATGTGATATTTGGGGTTATAAGTCCCTATGTTGCTCTTACGATGTAACCCACTAAAAATATCCCATATAATCATATTTCCACAGGGTTTGCCTGGACCACCTGGTGAGAAGGGAGAAACAGGTGATGTTGGACAAATGGTAAGTGAGATCCAATTCCTCAGCAGTTTCATAATTAATATCAGCATCTGCTACCAAAGTTTTATTGTTTCACCAATTACTTATGCCTCTCCTTTCTTGTAGGGCCCACCAGGTCCCCCTGGGCCCAGGGGTCCATCCGGACCACCAGGAGCGGATGGTCCACAAGGTCCTCCGGGTGGAATAGGAAATCCTGGAGCTGTAGGAGAGAAGGTAAAGCATGCTGAGTCGGGCCTGATTCTACTTCCATTGAAATCAGTGGGAGCCTTGCCATGGACATCAATAGAAACATCCGATGAAGTGAGCTGTAGCTCACGAAAGCTTAGGCTCAAATAAATGTGTTAGTCTCTAAGGTGCCACAAGTCCTCCTTTTCTTTTTGTGGATACAGACTAGCACGGCTGCTACTCGGAAACAGGCCTGCAACTTGAGCTGTGGTACTCATGCTGCACAAGGGCCTTGTTAACCAGGAAGTTCTCCGTTAAGCTACCAGCAACTGTTTAAAATGGAGAGGGGACGTAGACAGTTCTGTCCATTGGTAATGAATATAGACCAGGTGTTCCAAACTTCTTCAAATCCAGCCCAGCTCGGTAGTGACTGAAAGTTTTACCATCTAAGGACTGTCCTGATTACAAAACAAATGTTGATGGGGGTCTCTCTAGTTCCTATTGGACAGGTGTCCAAGAACTGCCATCACAGTGGGAACTAATTAACACTTTTGCTGGTGGTCTCATTAGAGAATCCAAGGATGTAATTGTCATGGAGATTGAAGTGTACTTTCAGATAACATTGTGCAGTCAGGGTTAAGACATATCATGACAGGGCGAAAATGCAGTCAATGATGGGTCCATACAGGCTGGCTAGGAGTATTAATTCTAAAGAACATTTTAACAAGAGCTGGTTGGAAATTTTTGACCAAAAACCCCACAAATGACCAGTTCCCCAGAATTTCCAGGAATTTACTTTCCCATTTACTGACCAGCTCTATCTTTTTCACTGCTGGACATGGGTGCCTGCTTTGAGTTGAAGAGGAACTTTCTACACACCCCACCATGGTGTGCTATCAGTAGCAATCTATAACCTTTTCATTTTCCCCCTTGCCCCAATCTATAGGGTGAACCTGGTGAATCTGGTGAGCCTGGTCTTCCTGGAGAGGGTGGTCCCCCGGTAAGTGGTACATTTATATGTATAGCATAGTTTTAACTGAAACTGAATAGGATTAGTGCCTTCAAGAGCAGTTGCAAGGCAGGGTAAACAATATGACGATCCCTCTCATTATGGTGAGTTTGGCCCCACATGTGTGAATTGCCTTGAAAGCTCAGCAGATCTCCTTTGTTTGCCAAAGCATGGCATTTTTGTTTTACAATGGACTTCTCAGGCAAGTGGTTAGACTTAGCAGAAATATTAAGAGAATCAGGACAATGGAATTCATTCTCCCCCGCCCCCGAGTGCTCCCTGAAAGTCTAAGGTTTTTCAGGCCTGTCTTTCCCCAGGCTTTGCCTTGAGGCGTTGGAAATTCAGGTTTTTGTAGAGTGCTGTGTGGAATAATGATCATTGATGGGTAAGGATGCAGAGACTGAACTCATCCTCCATTTTGGAAGGAAGGGTTGTGGACGGCAGTGGGCAGAAAGACTGTGATTGGCTGCAGCTTACAGCAGGCTGGCCTTACCATGCTATGGTATGTTTAACCAAAAAGAACAGTTGTGAAATAAAGCAGGCCTTAATAAGAACAACACAGGGGCCGTCTAATTATTCAGAACAGGTATTTATAATAAATAATGTCCAGGTGTTCTGAGAGGTGTAATTGAACATATAAAACAAATAAGTAAATACCAGGTTTTCTCTACCTAATGGAAAATCCTGTTTTCCCTGCAGGGTCCTAAAGGAGAAAGAGGTGAAAAGGGAGAAGCAGGCCCCTCCGGTGCTGCTGGTCCTCCTGGCCCTAAAGGTCCACCAGGTGATGATGGACCTAAAGGTAGCCCTGTAAGTAGCCCATCATATAGGAAGAGTGTTAAACGGAGCGTTCCTTTTTGAAAGCTGTGTTCCAAAGATGCTCAAGAAAGTTGAGATGGCTTAACAGTCAAGTGAACCATACTTCTAGTGGTGCCCAATTTCAAACCAATTCCATTGGGATTTTAAGGATAAATAGTCCTAGTTTATAGTATATTCAGATAATACTAGAATGATCAGTCCTTTTCTCACAGATGACTACCTCGAGCTCTATGTCCTGCTCACTTCTCATGTAAAATCCTATCGTAAGGTCTAAGTGGGGCGTAGGCTTTCTGCACAAGAGCACACTTTGCAGAACAGTATATGTGCGATTTAAAAGGCGAAGTAAGTTTTGTTTAGTAAATGACTGTATTTCCTCATTTGGGATTTGCACCTCTAGGGCCAGATCCTCAGCTAATGTAAATCATTCTAGCTCTATTGACATCAGTTGAGCGAACCAGTTTACACCAGCTGAGAATGGCATGGTGGTTTTCTTGCCTCTTGCTTTGATGCTCACTGGCTGAAGAACTATAGTATGTGATAAGCAAGGATGGCATGAAATACTAGAGGAGGTGGTGGAGTTATTAATATGTCTTAACAGATGGGTCTTAGGCTTCTACCAATAACGTGAGATTCCAATTGCCTGAACACCATTCTGGAAGTCATTTAACGTATTCTGTAGGCATTGTACTGGGAAGTATGGCAGCATGTTTGAGCCATTAAATGCTTTGTGATGCTCCCTGTGTGAAAGATGCTCTACAGAATGGGTCAGATCCTCAGCTGGCGTAAATACAGGTTGCACTATTGGCTTCAGTAGAATACTGTTGATGTACAGCTGCTGAGGAGCTGGTCCAATGGAATTAAATTCTAGTGATATTTATGTTTTTAAACAGCCTGGCAGTTCAGTTTTATCACTTTCTATCTTCACATTCTAAGCTGCTGCTAGAGGCCTGTCCCAAACCTCCAGGTGTCACCCCCTGCCCCAGGCCTTTCTTGAGGCTCCCCCAACTTCATTCATATCTGGATCCAAACTTCAATGATGACCCTTAATTAATCAAAACAAAACCTCCAGCTCCAAACAGTCTCAAAGTTTGGAAAAGTTTTTATGACTTGCCCCATGTTTATAATGGGCTAACCCGAACATTGTTTATTAACACCCCTGAACTTTTCAAAAGTTTGGATCCTGATCTGAACTTCACAGCTCATCTCCATGTATGATGGCATGATCCAAAACTTAGGATCCTTTCAGCTTTGGGGATCTGAACATGTCAGAGCTGTGTGGCTCAAGACTTTGCTGTGTATAGAAGCTCTTTCAGTTGTGTCTGGAATAACAAATATATGTTGCTTTAGAGTTCTCCGGTAACTGTCCCGCAGCTGACCTTGGGATATCTTTCTCCTTCCTTTTGCAGGGTCCAGTTGGTTTTCCTGGTGATCCTGGTCCCCCTGGAGAACCTGGCCCAGCTGTAAGTGCCAATCATTCAGAAATGATCTCAGTGAGGTAGTCAGAATGAACTGCTTTCACACTAGACTGGAGAAGGGCAATTCTTAGTACTGTATATAAAATTCATTTTCCTCCTCCTAGGGTCAAGATGGTCCCACCGGTGACAAAGGTGATGATGGTGAACCTGGTCAGACTGTAAGTACATTCTGGTATGCAAGGTCTGTTAGGTATTAGGATTAATGTATTCACATTCTGCTGCTCCTTGTTCCTAGGTCTAACTTTTGCCCAAATCAATAGAAATGTAGGAACATAGGGAGAGATTTCCAAAGGGACAAATGGTAGTTACTCACCCAGCTCCCATTGACTTCTACTGGGAGCTAAGTACCTGACTTCCATTTGTGCTGTGAAAATCCTGCCGTCTCTTCTAAGTCTAGCTGTCCACCAGCAGTGGACTCTGTAGCTTGAGTATACTATGTGTTTCCTTTTATTCATTTTAAGATGCCTATTATATTTCAAGTCACCCTTTTGTTCTTGCATCATAAAATGGGGTAAAATAAGATACCAGCTGTCTGATTAGCAGTCAGACCTCATATTGTCTACCTCTCCTTAATTCTTAATTGTAATGCAAGCTAGAATTGCTCAGGTCACATGTAAGACACCTGGTCTGTTTCTTTTACTTGTCATGTTACAATTATGAGCTGTTTTCTTCTACTTTTAACCTAGGGATCTCCTGGCCCAACTGGAGAACCAGGCCCATCAGGTCCCCCGGGGAAGAGGGTATGTTAATTTGTTAGAATGTTGTTTCATGTACATTTTAATGAGATTTCTGAAATTAGTATCATCATAATGCTTTAATTCTAACAGGCCTTATCCAATCAGTTCACTTAGTAGAGTTCTTAAAGTTCTGATCAAATGGTAAATATCTGCTTTGCGTGGCAACATTTGTCATTTCAATATCAACTGTGCAATATTGTCATATTGATGTATAGAAAGCCTCCACTGGTTCAAATGCGCAAAAGTCAATGGAGCTGTGCATTTTTATACCAGCTGGAGTTCTAGCCCATGTGCAAAATGGTCAGTAAAAATAATATACACTGAAAACATTGATATGCATTTGCCTGTCTGTTTATGGACTGATCCTGCAAACACCAACAGGCAGAAAGTTCACTGCTCTTGGAGTCCACAAGGCAGTGGAATTTGTCACCAGCTCTCCCAAAAATGTGTGCATGTGGATCCCATGTGTGTACACGTGTGAGCACCCCCCCAAAAACTGAATCAGTAACACATAATAATTTATTTTCTGAAACTAAGAACAAAACGTGAGAGAATTCACACACTGAAATGCAATAGTTTGTTGGCAGTGTTTAAAGATGGTTAGAGGTCAATCCAAAGCCAGTGGAAGTTAATGGAAAGGTGCCGATTGAATTCTATGGGCTTTAGATCAGGTTATTGGTATCCAAAATAAAATGAGATAAAACATCTGGCTCTCCCATCCTATTTCTGCCAAGTGTTCATCTGAGGGTTAATTTATTAGGGTGTTAATTTTGAAGGCCATTGGCAGATAGCCACCTTGATGTTATTTTCCTCTTTGTTTACAGTATCTCTGTAAATACCACCACAGCCATTCCAGACAAGCTGTGGTCTAAGATGCTAATGCTTCTGTTTCATGTTCTCACTAGGGTCCTCCTGGTCCAGCAGGTCCTGAGGGAAGACAAGGAGAGAAAGGAGCCAAGGTAAGGGATGAACGTATATTGATAAAATCAGAATCTTCAGATGTGCCCTCTGCCGCCCTTTGTATGCAACACCTCATAAAATCTTGTGTGGGAAGAACAGAATGTCATTTCACTCTGTATTTCAACAAACCATAAACCCTGGAATTTGGGGCCACCAACTTCAAAGGAAGACTTATCTTCTAAGTGTTTGTTTTGCCATTTAACAAATTCCACTGGATATTTATGGAACTGTAAAGGGCTTTGGAATATGTTTTTGGTATCAAAAGTGTCATTTACTGTTTTGTAAATAGTAGCAATAGTATACAGGACTATGTAATGTCCTAAAGCAAACATGATATTCGCAAACAGTGATTATCCCAATAACAATGTTGAGCCAAAATTAGAATAGTGTTGTAAATGGTATTGTAAGTTACATTATTACTATTATTAGTTATGATATACATTGTGGTAGCACTCAGGAGCTCTAGTTGCACGCTATTGCGCTAGGTACTGTACAAACACAGAACAAAAAGATGGTAGAGCTTACAGTCTAAGCAGTACTACAGCAAGTTGGTCAGTAAACAGGTGGAAATGGAAAAAAGTACTGCAACTCCAGGATTTGGCTTTCAGTGGGTGCACTAGAGAGCAGGATGGGATGTGGCAGGAAGAACAGATTATTGGAAGGTATAAAAATAGGGAGGGAGTTGCATGCATCACACTAGGTCTGATCAACTGTAATTAGACTATTTTAAAGAACAATTTGGTGCTCAATTGAAAACTGAATCACTTTGTTGCCTGCCACCAGGGTGAATCTGGCCTGGAAGGACCTCCTGGGAAGACAGGTCCTGTTGGTCCCCAGGGAGCTCCAGGGAAACCTGGTCCCGATGGCCTTCGAGGAATTCCTGGCCCAGTGGTGAGTATTTAAAAACTGAGGCTAGCCCCAGCAAGCTTTTGAACAGGAATAATGACCAGGCCTTACAATAAAGCATCTCTCGAAGAGGAAGCTGAGCCACAGAAGCGAACAGTCTCCAGACTTAAATGCCTGATGTCTGGTGGGTAGGAGATTTTAGTAGAGGGGCCATGGCTCTAGAATTCACTCCCCCACCACCCAGTGGTGCAATAGAGGCCAAGTCTGCTGACTTTTAAAGCATGATGGTGTATCTGTTCTTTTCCATGGCTTTTGGCTGAGTTTTGGGGTGGGTTGGTATTTATTTCACTTATGGTGGGGACAAGGAAGTCAAGGGAAACCGTGTTTGTTTGGTTTTCATTTTTTATTAAAGGTTGAAGAAGCTCGAGGGTAAAATTTTCCAAAGTGCCTACGTCCAATTTTCAAAAGAGACTTACGCACTCGGGAACCAAAGTACTATTTACTTTAGTTTCTTTGGTGCACTCAGGCAAAACTCTCATTGCCACTTAGGAGTAAAGGAGGACTTCAAGATTGGGCCTTGTATTTTGCTTTTGTGTTTGTTTATTTTAATTTCAGAAGACTTGATCCAAATCTCCTTAAAGCTGCTAGAAAGACTCCTGACTTTAGTGGCCTTTGCATCAGGCCCAGACCATGTGTGTGCTCCTGGAGCATTTCTCATTGGGTGTTAAAATTAAGATTAATTAAGATTAAAATATATAAATGTAATAATGGTTATAGAATGAATCATTTTTTCTAGAGATGGGCCCAACCCACAGAGTTCACATATGGAGGGGTAAAGTTTGGGGTGCCCAGATCTAGAATTTCACCACTGGACAGCCTCTACTATGAATGCCTAATCTGAGTGGATTGCATTGTTTTACAGGGTGAACAAGGGCTCCCCGGTTCCCCAGGCCCCGATGGTCCTCCAGGCCCACTGGTATGTCTTTATAATCCAAGTTGTTTGGTTACTTATATACTGAATCTTGCATTTGGTGTATATTATTTTTATCTGAGTTTCCTCTTCCTTTATTTTTTTTAAGGGCCCACCTGGTTTACCTGGTCTTAAGGGAGATTCAGGTCTTAAAGGTGAAAAGGTGAGACTGCTACATAAAACATGTTCAGAAACTTTTATTTTCAAATTCATTTCATTGATCTCCCCACCTCCCCACCCCCGCAACTCTAAGGACAGTACGTCATAGATGTCAATAGTGATGCTATGGTGATGACATGTATATTATAACAGATTCTATAGCTTTTGGGGTGAAAACCCCCCTCCCCCCCGTGAGGTAAGCTGCACAAGGTCTCGGCACTGCTTAAGTCCAGTATAAACACTATTTTGAGGTCTTAAATGAGACTGAAGTGGTGCATAGGCCTTGTGAAGTCTCTCTGCATGGGAATGGATTTATCCCTCTATGCATAGTACACAGTAAGGTTCCACATTGGTCCAGAATTCACTGTTTTCACCACAGGACGTGCTAAAACAGAAAGAGGGACTGTTGAGGATATCATAACCTCAGGATATAATACTGTCAGGCAGTTCTTTAGAGCAGGCCTCAAGCATACAAGAGGTGTCTGTCACAACAACTACCTCAGTTATGAATCTTCAGGGTATATATGTTGAGTATCAGATGGGTTCATTGACCAGGAAGACCTGTAAGTGGGTCAGGAAGAAATTTCTCCCCATAGTTCAGTGTGTAGCACAGGGATGGGTAAACCTTTTGGCCCGAGGGCCACACCGGGGTGCGAAACTGTATGGAGGGCCGGGTAGGGAAGGCTGTGCCCCCCAAACAGCCTGGCCCCCGCCCCCACCCCCTATTTGCCCCCTCCCACTTTCCACCCCCTGACTGTCCCCCTCAGAACCCCTGACCCATCCAACCCCCCCTGCTCCTTGTCCCCTGAATGCCCTCTCCTGGGACCCCCTGTCCCCAAACTGTCCCACCCCCCCGGGATCCCTCCCCCATCCAACCCCCCCGCTCCCTGTCCCCTGAGTGCCCTGACCTATCCACACCCCTGCCCCATGACAGGCCCCTCGGGACTCCCACGCCCTATGCAACCCCCCCTAACCCCTGACTGCCCCAGAAACTCTGCCCCATCCAACTGCCCCCTGACCCCTGACCGCCCCCCCGGGACCCCCTACCCAACTCCCCCACTGCCGTCCCTTTTCCATGCTGCTCAGAGCAGCAGGAGCTCACACCCCGTTGTGGGGAAGGGGCCGGGGGCAAGCCTCCCGGGCCAGAGCTCAGGGGCCGGGCAGGACGGTCCCGCAGCCCAGATGTGACCCGCGGGCTGTAGTTTGCCCATCTCTGGTGTAGCATTACAGACAGGCCAGTCCTTGCCTACAGACAGCCCCGCAACCTGAAGCAAATACTCACCAACAACCACATACCACACAACAGAACCACTAACCCAGGAACTTATCCTTGCAACAAAGCCCGTTGCCAACTGTGCCCACATATCTATTCAGGGGACACCATCACAGGGCCTAATAACATCAGCCACACTATCAGAGGCTCGTTCACCTGCACATCCACCAATGTGATATATGCCATCATGTGCCAGCAATGCCCCTCTGCCATGTACATTGGTCAAACTGGACAGTCTCTACGTAAAAGAATAAATGGACACAAATCAGATGTCAAGAATTATAACATTCATAAACCAGTCGGAGAACACTTCAATCTCTCTGGTCACGCGATCACAGACATGAAGGTCGCTATCTTAAAACAAAAAAACTTCAAATCCAGACTCCAGCGAGAAACTGCTGAATTGGAATTCATTTGCAAATTGGATACTATTAATTTAGGCTTAAATAGAGACTTGGAGTGGCTAAGTCATTATGCAAGGTAGCCTGTTTCCTCTTGTTTTTTCCTACCCCCCCCCCCCAGATGTTCTGGTTTAACTTGGATTTTAACTTGAAGAATGGTCAGTTTGGATGAGCTATTACCAGCAGGAGAGTGAGTTTTTGTGTGTATGGGGGTGGGGGGGATGTGAGAACCTGGATTTGTGCAGGAAATAGCCCAGCTTGATTGTCATGCACATTGTGTAAAGAGTTGTCACTTTGGATGGGCTATCACCAGCAGGAGAGTGAATTTGTGTGGGGGGGTTGAGGGTGAGAAAACCTGGATTTGTGCTGGAAATCACTTTAGATAAGCTATTACCAGCAGGACAGTGGGGTGGGAATAGGTATTGTTTCATATTCTCTGTGTATATATAAAGCCTGCTGCAGTTTCCATGATATGCATCTGAGGAAGTGAGCTGTAGCTCACGAAAGCTTATGCTCTAATAAATTGGTTAGTCTCTAAGGTGCCACAAGTCCTCCTTTTCTTTTTGCGAATACAGACTAACACGGCTGTTACTCTGAAACATGGCTAATGTGTTATACCTTCCTGGGAGTTACCTGGCATTGATACATTATGCAGGAAACTAAACTGATCCGTTCTGTTATGCTTATGTCCCTATGCAATCTCTAGTTATCAATGCTGTGTAGTGCACCCAGTGAGCAAGAGGCAAAGAAAGAGGCAGTAACTTGGTAGACACGCTTGCTTGAGGTAATGGTTCTGAACCTTATTTGTAGAAATTAACACGGCATATGTCAATGTATGAAAAGAACAGACTCCAGAGTACAGCAGTGCCACTTCTGTCATCATCTTTACAGCATTCCTTTAGCAAAAAGCTCGTGTTTTTCATTACACTCGGAGTTGTGGGCATTTTTGGCTGCTTTTCATGCTCAGCTACAAACACTTTCCTTGTGCCTGCCCATCCCCGGATTCCCAAAAGGTACAAACACTTTCCTTCCACCTGTTTAGTTTCTTCCTTTTATAGATGGGTCTTCTGGAGGAGTTTCTGGTGCTCAACATCTTCCAGAGTATGACACAGCTGATCTTAATTAACCTCTGCTATTTATGTTCTCTAGGGTCATCCAGGTTTAATTGGCCTCATTGGGCCCCCTGGTGAGCAGGGAGAAAAGGGTGACAGAGGTCTCCCAGGACCCCAAGGTTCGTCCGGACCTAAAGGAGAGCAGGTAGGTGTTTTTTAGGGGCACTTTGGAGTCATTCGTGAGTCTTTCATTAAATGTGCCTGGGAAGCGATGCTGAGCCTTCATATGGGCTTAAAGGATTAAAACCTTGTTTTTTAATAGCGTAGTTGGCCTTCTCTGGTCAGAAGCATCATCTCAGCATGACACAGGGTGCTTTTGCTAACTTTTTAATGACATTTCCTATACAAATATACTATACAGTACCTATAGAAGCTAGAGATGGACACCAGCTGGAAGTTATTCAGCTTAAAGGAATTCAGTTTAAGGGAAGTTCTGCTCCAGATCCAAAACTGGTTTTGGTCTTAGTGATTTGGGCCTGTCCTTCTAAAGAGACGCTGAATCCCCGTGCTCTGAAAGGTCAGGGAAGTGGGCAACTTGGGCCTATCTCTAATGGAAAAAAGTGAGACCTGGAAATGAGGTGGCTCTTTTAAGGAGTCAGGCCCTGGGACGGTACACTGATCTCTGTGTGTAGACCCTCACACCTGCATGGATAAGTCCGCAGGATGGGGGCTTTATTCCATACTTAGTCATCAGTCACTAAGCACCCAAATTTGAAATCTGAGCTCATGGTACGTAGATGATGACCAACATGAATACATTGAAATAAACTTTATTTTGCCTTTACTTTTTAGGGTATCACCGGTCCTTCTGGTCCAATTGGACCGCCAGGTCCACCAGGATTACCGGTATGTAGCTGAAATCAAAAAGCCATTTGGTCAAACAGCAAAAGCACAGAACTGCAAGTCAAACAATCTGGGGCCTATTTCTGGCTCTGCCACTGATGCAATGTGTGACCTTTGACAAGTCACGTAAATGCTCTGTACCTCAGCTTCCATGAAATATGGATAAATGTGTGATACACACCTCCCCGGGGTATTGTGCAGCTAAGTTCATCAATATTTGTGTAGCACTTTGAAGTGCTTTGTTATTATTAATCATACATTTCTGATGTTCACTAATAGGCAAGTAAAGTCAAACTCTTCAAATGTCTGCAGAAAATGAAAATGGGCACAAACATGGCTGAAGTGAATTCATTGAAAAATTCAAATGACTATGAAATGATTTCACATTTTTTGCCGAATGCTAATGATATATTTTTCTCTTTCCTCTCTTCAGGGTCCCCCTGGTCCAAAGGGTGCTAAAGGGTCATCAGTAAGTATAGACAATACAAAATTAAAAGGCTGAGGAATTTTTATTAGGTGCATAACCTACTGTCACCATTAGAAATCAGTAGAGTCAAGGCAATTAGCTAAAGATTATCTTAGCAAATACAGTCCTTTCAGGCTGTTTAAAATGAAAAATTATAATTGGAAATATTTCTTTTAAGCACATTGTACTTTCTGCCACATTACTGTTGAGAAGATCAGAAATATGAAAACAGTAGAAAGTAAGAAGAAAACCTATTGCTGTAAAGATGGAGACCTTAAAAATGGACAGTGAGGGAAAAGTGGTAGGTGTGACACAGAGCAAAGAAATGGGTGGAAAACACCCAGTTAAGTTAGCTTAATGTCACCAGTTCCTCCTCTGTGAAGTTAGAACTATAGCTGGTTGAAAAATGCCAGTTACTTTTAATGGGGAAATTTTAAAAAAATGTGTTTATCAGTATGTTCTATACACAAAATTCAGTTATTCATTACACAAACAAAAACCTAAAATTTCTGTTTCAGTTTCTGAAAACCTTTTTGGTTTAAAATGTTCATGTTTTGGGGAAAAAAAAGAAGCCTACATAAATCCTAACCAAAATATGGACATTTTGCCAAAAACTTTTACTGAAAAAGTTTCTCAGCTTCTATTTTTTCAGCAAAATATCAGAAAATAACTGCCAAAATGAAAATGTTCTGCAAAAATATTCATTTTGGTTAAAATGCTATTTTTCATCCCCCCAAAAAAATATTTTGACAAGCCCTAGTTAGAACCATGTGTGGTTGGTATAGCTGGAGGCTGAGGAAGAGCCCTTCCTTCAGAAAGGAATTTAAAGAAAGAATGACATGCATGGACAGCTGGTATTTACTGAGTGAGCCACTCACACTTGCTTCTGTTTTTTGCACTCAGGGCCCAACGGGTCCAAAGGGTGAATCTGGCCATCCAGGCCCACCAGGACCTCCCGTAAGTATAACCCATTGTGGTGAAGTGTATGGTGAAATGAGAGCTAGAATTAGTGTGCGACATACCGCTGGGAACCCCGGGAGTTCTTGATAAGGAGGCAGAATGCAGTGAGTCCATACCGAGGAGATAGATGCCTTAGAAATACCAGAGAGGGAAGTGAGGCAAGAAGGCTGAACAAAAAAAAGGAGAGAGGTGTGCGTGGAAAGGTTCAACCCACAGGCTGAAGGTGAAGAATCTTTCTTGAAAGACTTTCCAACTAGGGTGGATATTTTTAGCACCAAAAGACTTTCCCAGCAGTCTGCACACCTTGTCCAGACTCTCTCCTACTACACAGGTTGAATGCCTGAGCCCTGTAAACTCCACTGGTGACTGAGGACTTTCATTAGTACCATAATGGACCTTTGAGACCTCCTGTGTGTGCGTGTCCTGTGGCGGTGAATCTTCCTGTCACTAGTACAGCATGTCGTTCCTGTGGCTGTCTCTTCTGTTCCTTTCACGTTTCCCCCATGAAGCTAACGTTGCAAGTTCTTTCCTCACACCAAGGGTCCTCCTGGGGAAGTAATCCAGCCCCTGCCTATCCAGTCCTCCAAGAGGACCAGACGTAACATTGATGCAAGCCAACTGGTTGATGAGGGAAACACCGACAACTACATGGATTATGCGGATGGCATGGAGGAGATCTTCGGCTCCTTGAACTCTTTGAAACTGGAAATTGAGCAAATGAAGCATCCTTTGGGCACCCAGCATAACCCAGCTCGTACCTGCAAGGACTTGCAGTTGTGCCACCCCGACTTCCCAGATGGTAGGTTCTTGGGGCTGGGAGTGGGGTGGGGGGCAGAAAGAGCTCCCAGCAGAGTTCATAAATCTGCAAAACCCTGTTAGTACAACTTAGTGCTGGTAGGAAAATAGGATTTTTATTTTCTTGCGAACATGAGGTGAGGGGTATGGGCTTGTCACAAGAGCCCCTCACCCTGTTGCACCCTGGGAGGTGTAGTTAGGACGGAGAGCCTAGCCCATAGAGGAGAATGGGAGCAGAAAGCACTCGAACAGCAACTCCCATGAGGCGACCCAGCTCCACTTTGAATCAAAATACTTCAGTTTTTGGCCGAAAGTCAAAAATGGGGAGGTGTTTCAGGCATTCCATTTTTTTCAATGAAACACTGAACATTTCCACAGGCAGTAGACACACTTTTCATGAAAAATTTAGTTTTGTCAAAACCCCATGTTTTCCACTGAAACACAGTTTTGACGGAAAATATCCAACCGGTTCTACTATAAATCCAATGTGTCAAGCATGAAGTACTGTATAGATATATACTGGGGGCCAGATTGTGGGTCTGGCCACTGGAGCCTTGTCTACCCTATGACTACCACCTGTTCCAAAAGCCACTAGTAGGTGTTGGAATTAATGAAGCGTTTATTTGGAAATTTTTCAGGTGCGTAAAAGGCTGCAGCAGGATCACTGTAGTAGTGTTCCAGTTTTGAATTTGTAATGGTGACCTGTTCCACATACTACACTTTGCATGTTGACTGCGGAGCCTTGTTATATCCAGGTCTCTATTACTCTATTCTCTATATAAGGAGAAACGTGTTGGCTGTCCACATAGATGTAATATAATCTTATCCCTGGGATGGAAATGGTTGGGTTTGATCCTGAGGAAGTTGTGGAAGTTCTGATACATTCTTAACTTCATATAGGCTAATCGTTTTTCCTCAACTTCCAGGTGAATACTGGGTTGATCCTAATCAAGGATGTTCAAGGGACTCTTTCAAAGTTTACTGTAACTTCACAGCTGGTGGCGAGACCTGTATCTTCCCTGATAAGAAATCTGAAGGAGTAAGTTCCCACAAACTGTGTAGTTTTCTTCGGAAGCTGGTAATGGAGTGTTTTCTATTGTGCATATTCATAGCTAGTCACCTTGATCAGATAACCTCAACAAGGGAAAGTAAAAATTAAAGATCCAATACATTTTGTTAATGTCAGACTCAAGACTGGTTTTGGAATATGTTTACTGAGCGCATTTCACTGGATGAGTAAGCACTTTTTACACTGTTTTAGGGCAAGGTTTTGATGGTCTCTGAAGCATGATGAATGTTGATACCTTACTTTTTTTTTTGCATTGCTTTACAAAGACAAACTTCTCCATCATTGTCTCTACTGTAGTTCGCCATGAGGTTTATTTAATCTACTCTTTTTATCCCCAGTTCAGCAGTTGCTGCTACTCTGATGGTTTTGTCCCTCAGCACTGCTGGTTCCTCTTCTACTTTGACCGAATCTTCTGACATAGTGGAGAAATGTTGTTCTGCTGTAATTTCTCCTGTTATTCATGTTGGGTATTTGGGTGTTCCAAACTACCACACCGAGGATCAGGACAGTTCATGGCATTCAGTTGGTACACAGACGGGGTGTGAATCAGTTTAGTTAACGGGCAACGATATGCTTTCCCATCCTCATAATTCCAAGGATCCCTCCGGTAGTAACTCAGCCAGTCACATCTAGTTGACCATGACAAGTTCTCTAAGTGTCTTTCAGTTGCAGTAAGGTGCTCCTCCCTGCCCCATATCCATCTGCTTTATATTATGGGTTGATCATCAGGTGTAAAGTCCTACTCTTAAATTTAGTGTCTCCACTAGGTAAATGTGATCTCTTCCAAGGTGGCTGCCAAGGATCCTCTCAGTACCATCAAGAAGGACTTCACAGGCTGGGTTAGGGTATAGACAAGAGAGATTCATCACTCCTGTGCACCCCGATATAAACTGTTCACTTGCTGAGATAATTCAACCCCTAGAAATATACATCAGCATGGAACAAGCGATGTGCAGTGCAGAATTTCCCAGGGGTTCTTTTGGGGATTGTTTAAACAGAAGATACATTTCTTCTCTTTGGTGTTAGACCACCGTTGTTCTTCTCCAGTCATTGATTATTAAACTATCAAAATCTGAGTATGATTTTGTAGTTTTAAAAATTCTTACGGTATTGACTTTGCAAGTAGATAATGTTATTGCAGTATTCCCAGTGGGACTGATTCTTCTAACACATACAATGGCATAAGTGAGAGGAGAATCCAGCCTATCTGCCTCATTAACATTAATTACTTGCATAGGTATTTGTGGCTATTTTATTATGGGCCGCTGCATGGCCTGAAAAATGTATCCTGTCTCAGTGCATCCACAGCATGGCAAAAATGCACTGTTTCATGTTATGGTTCTCCTCCTGTGCAGGAGAGAATAATCCCACAGCACCTACATCTAGTTCAGTCATTGCTCTTGGAGCAAGTGAAAGCAACAATGAGGAAGCTGGTGGAATAATGAGGGAATATTAACTAAATTCTATTGCTGCCTCCTCCCCCATTAACCACATCCCTTGGTCTGACTGAAAAGGGAATATTCAAATTCACAGCTGTAAAGGGTCCTCCAGGAAGGATGGTTTGGCAACTCTTCTCCTTATCAAGGTCACAATCTGGATCATTACAGACTGTTCAGTTGGGACTCCACCATGTATTCTGGTTCATTACCTGCCAAGGACTACACATTCCATTTACAGTATGTTACCGGTGCTCAAACACACAAAGCAGATGCTGGTGTTTTATTAATTCACCTAGCCTAGCCTCTCCTGGCCCCAGCACATCTGGATTTGACATTGGACTAACATCAGCCTTCTCCATTCTCAGTGTTGCTTTTCCATCCTTGCCCCCCACCAATCCCCATGTAGATAAATGGATCGTTTTCCGCTAATACTTTTCTCTCTCTCTTTTTTTTTTTTGCCATCCTCCCGCAAAATGTGCTGTCAATTTTCCATCAGCAGATATCTAGAGGTTACAGATCATTAACCTCGTAGCAATGAAAGGTGATGCCAAGGCAGTTTATACCTGTGTGCCATGGTGGAATGTCCTAACCCCAATGTCAAGCGATGAACCTTCTAATTTAGAAGCTGTCAGGACCCTAAGGCTCAGCAGACTGTTTTTATTACCAGTGTATAAAGTTTAAGAAACTATGTGTTAAAGTTAGACAGTTTCAGTGAGACAGACAGACCCAGGATGTGCAATTGAATGTAACCTTTTCTTTCTTTGTTTCTCTCTTTCTCTCTTCCACTTTCCCGCCCACAATTTAGGCTAGAATTACTTCTTGGCCAAAGGAAACCCCGGGCTCCTGGTTCAGTGAATTCAAGCGCGGTAAACTGGTAAGAGGCACCCTACCGCTTTCTGTTGGTCTTTAACCCGTCTCATATTTTACAGAGCAAAATGGCTCGTTGGCCCAAAGAGCAGCCTTCCACCTGGTATAGTCAGTACAAGCGGGGTTCCTTGGTAAGTGGCTAACCTTGGCCCTACAGTCTGAATCTGAGCACGTCAGCCACGTCCGCTTTGGTTATGGCCAAACTGTTTGCACTCTGCATGTTGGACTAATAACCATCATAGGACACCTTTTAAAAAAAAAATTAAGGTGGAAAACTGACTAAAATATATTGGAGGCACATTTATATGACTCTCTTCGGGGAAGGTGCTTAACACTAGGCATTCACTTGAGTACCTTGCTGGATCAGGGTCTCTGACGGGAGTTGGTAGCTTCTTTAGTACAATAGCCGAATCTAGCAGCTGGAACTGGCCACTGTTCTGAATCACAACCAGTCATCACTGTGCTACCAAAGCCTACTAACTGTAGCCTAGATCAACACTTACATACTGCAGTGTTCGGGTCTACACAAATACTAGACTTGGCCAGAATTTTTTTTTTTTTTTTACGAGGAAGTTTTCCAGTGGAAAAATGGGAAGTTTTTCCCTCAAAAATGTCTGTGAATTATTTTCTGTATTTCAGCCAACTCTAAGGGCACATGTGGCATGTAATAGAGTAATAAGCCAACCCACTGGAGTTAGATCCTTCAGTTTCATGTCCCGATATTGTTGCTGAGTCCAGGGCATCATGAGTCTGTCTTCAGTACACTCTCCTAGCAGAAGTATCCCACTTCCCACACCACCTCCATTAGTCTTGGCGAAATGGAGTAAAGCCACTGAAGAAGAAGGGTTTCAAACCATGCACATACTCTCTAAGCCTGTGTGAACTAGAACTTGGCCTAGAGACACTGTTAAAGTTTTAAAGGGAAGAAGAATCTCTGTCAGTTGAACAATTCATGATATCTCCATTCTACAACAGAGAAACCAAGGAAGTGAGGAATTGAGGAAAGAAGGAAAGCACAGATAGTTTACAAACAAACATCTACAACAGGGGCTCTCGACCTTTTTCTTCCTAAGGCCCCCAACATGCTATTAAAAATTCCTCGGCCTGACTGTGCTGCAACTGGTTTCCTGCATATCCAGGAGCTTAAAAGCCAGGGCCGGCATTAGGGGGTCGCAAGCAGGGCAACTGCCTGGGAACCCCCACCACAGGGGGCCCCTCAAAGCTTTGTTGGTCAGGCTGCAGCTTCAGCCCCACATGGGGTGGGGGAGGGCTCGGGCTTCGGCTTTCTGCCCTGGGCCCCAGCAAGTTCAGCACGGGTCCTGCTCTCTGGTTTATTTCAGCAGACGGCTTGAAACTTCCTTGCAGCCCCCCACGGGCCCCGTGGTTGAGAACCACTGGTCTGCAATACATGCCCCGGAGGTGTTGGGGGCTGGGATGTAGCTGTGGAAAGATGAAATCTACTGTAGAATGACTGCGTTTTATGGAAATACAGAACAGTATCCAAGGGTCCATAAACTATGTTTGTAGGTTTCATTGTGGAATGATTAGCATGAACAGGGCCCTTCAAAGAACAGAAAGCTCCTGAACGAATCTCAGGTCCGTTGGGACTTGTGAACAAGCAAGTAATGAGCTCTGTGGAAATCAATTGGATTTGGGAAGAAAAGAATACACACTGGGCCAGATCCTCAGCACCACCGGAGTAATTAGAGCAGTGGTTCTCAAACTTTTGTCCTGGTGACCCCTTTCACACAACAAGTCTCTGAGTGCAACCCCCCGCTCCCCTTACCAATTAAAAATATTTAACGCTATTATAAATGCTGGAGGTGAAGCAGGGTTTGGAGTGGAGGCTGACAGCTCACGACCCCCCAGTGTAATAACCCCAGTTCGAGAACCCCTGAATTAACGCTACACCGTTTTGCACTAGCAGAGGAGCTGACCCGCTGTATATACCCAGCATCTCCTTAGAATCCTAGAATATCAGGGTTGGAAAGGACCTCAGGAGGTCATCTAGTCCAACCCCCTGCTCAAAGCAGGACCAATCCCCAATTTTTGCCCCAGATCCCTAAATGGCCCCTTCAAGGATTGAACTCACAACCCTGGGTTTAGCAGGCCAATGCTCAAGCCACTGAGCTCTCCCTCCCCCCTTCCTTCCTCACACACAGAGTCAGCCTGCTTGGGCTGTGTGGGCCTCCTGTAACTTCCTCTGCAGAGTTTTGCTGCAGTACACATCAAACTTCCACCTTAAAAACCAACCAATAAACAAAGACACTGCCTTATTTTCTCAAGCCATATTCTTTGTCACTAAGCGCTGAACACTCTGATTCTGTCCATGAGAGAGCAACGGCTTCCATAGCTGTTCCTGCAGCGCACACCCCAAACAGCGGTGTTGTATTCTGAACGTGTCACAGAGGGGCTTAAAACCAGCACTTCAGCCTCTTAAGCATCTTGAAGGGGAGGGGTAATTTCTCATGACTTAATTTCAAAATACTTCACTAATTAATATCTGTATCTGTTTTACTGGTGTTTTTTTGTTCAGTCCATTGAGTATTAGCCACTCACTTTAAGGGCTGAATAGCCAGTCTAAAATTTCGGTTATGGGGTGTTTTTGTTTTGTTTTTTGCTAGGAACTTCAAAGCTATTTGGAGCCCTTTGTTTCATCTCTCTCTCTCTGTTGCCTTTTTCTTGCTCTGTACCTATGCTACCCTTTCTTTTGAAAAGAGCCCCCAGCACCTAGAAGATATTTGTCAATGGAATACCCCAGGGTTAAACATGTGACCCATAAAAACAATGCTTTGGTTCTAAGAACACAGCCAATGTCAGAAAAATGGATGGAACAGAATGCTGGTACTGGTAAGTGGAGGGAGTTAGTGCACTTTGACTGGAAATTGAAATCCTGACTTAGGTCAAAAATGTAAATGAGTTTGGTGGGTCTCTTATAAGCATCCAGTCCTGCTTTTGTTAAAGTCCATAGCTAGATCTCCGTGGATTGAGTGCCTGTCTGCACATCCCAGACACACTGGACACTGAGGGTTTGAGCCAAAGGCTGTTGAAAGGAATGGAAAGACACTCCAGGGGCTGTGAATGGAAGCTGTGGGTTCTCAGTACCGCTGAAATCTCAGGACACTTATTTAGGTGGCTGAACAGGAATTGAAGTGCCCACTCTTAAAAATGTTGGCCTTTCTTTTGGAACAGTTTGTAGAACCCCACAGATCAAAAAGGACATTAACATAATAAACAGAAAAATCATCTGGTGTGATGTTTCCATGCCATTATCTCTTACCCACTGGTTGCGTCATGAAATACAGACAGATGACCGAGTTAATTCCTACCACTTCTCAGTGATGGGCATAGTTAAAAAAGTAAATAGATTGCAGATCTTTTCTTCTGGGGTGTGCACTCCAGCCCTGGCATGAGTGTATGACTCCTATTAGAGCTAATTATGCTTTATACCTATCCAAGCCTATAATCATTTATTGCCATATGGCATCAATCATGAATTGTTATTGTAATGCATAAATAAGGAAGGGACTAATTCTGCAAAGCCACGCTTCCACTAGCAATTCTGCACATAACTCACCCCATTGGCTCCAGTTGAAAGGCTTCAAGGCCGGACCCTAGCACAGCATCTAAAGAACCACATCTCTGCCCACTTCAAAGGGATATTGGATGCCAAGGTCAAACACAGCTTAAAAAAAAGAGAGTCCTGGTGGAATTGGGCGATGCCTATCAGCTCTGTGTGCCCCTGAACAGGTGCTGGGCAGTTAGCACATGTGTTCATCTCCTTCTATATCCTGGTGGCTCACTCATATTTTCTCATCTGGCATGCATGGCTTTCTCCTGTTCAGTCATGTTTAACACTCAGGAGGAGATGCGCAAGGGATCCTGACACCAGAACCGGTTGGTATAAATACGTGTATATATTATTGTTGTTGTTGTTATTATTTATTATTATTACCTATTGCTGCTGATTTTATTGTCCGGCTGTGAATCTCTCCGACTGTTTGCAGTGTGTACTGTACCTTGAAGTTTGATGACACCGCAAGGAACACTGCACTGTTTGCGTGTCTGAATTTTTCTCCAGATTATTTCAAAAGGAAATGACTGTCGATAGATCACATTTGTAAGTGTCAGCTCTCCTGGCTTGGCCATGACAGCAGATGCTGTCTCTGTATAATTAGTTTAAAACCACACTGGAATGGGTATATTATGCATTCGCTCATCTGGCCTTTGATAGCCTACAGGATGAGGTTCCAGTTGCAGATGAAAAGCCTTCCAGAGCAGTATTGCTTTCAGGTCCATCAAAGGGTCTGAGTTGTAAGGAGTTGTAGAGTATTTCACATAGCTGTGTATTGCAAAAGATATATAATACACCATAAGGGGAGAGAAGGTGATTTTCATACCTTTACATGGAATAGGGAAGGAACGGGAAAGAGCAAATGCATTGCCTTAGATTTCATGGCATGCAGTAAAAGGTTTTAAAAATTGCAAACCGATAGGCTCCTTGACTGGGTGTGGTTCCTCACCAGGGTTCAGTGGCTTTGCCTGTCTCTTCTCTAGGCCCTCTGCATCTTGCTAGTGTCACTCTGTATCTCCCTCTCTCTCTCTCCTTCCTCCCCAAATAACCTCTGTTTCTCCCTTCCCCCTCTTCCGCCCACTCACTTTGTCCAATCTTACTACCCTCAGGGATCCTCTATCTGCTGTCATCTGCCTATACCCTCATATTCCTGCCCAATCCTCACTATTGTTACTTACTAGTGCTACAATTGTGCCTCTTTCAGATTCTGATCCTTTTCTTGCACAAATGCTGCTGGCAGTAATAGCAAATAACCAGGTTTCTTGGTGCATTCAACTTGGCAGCTGTTGGTGTTTCAGTGCCATTCTCTGGGAGTCTCAGCAGCACTGGAAGTGTAAAGGTGTCTCAGCCATGAAAACGAGGGGTCTATTGAAAGGCTCAGTTTCTTGAGTCCCTGCTGAAATGTATAGTGGATTTATCATTTACTCAAAGGCTAAACCACCCTCCCTAGTGTCCAGGCCTGGTGCTGCTAGTTTGGTGGAAGAAGTTCCAGCATTAGGCTAAACAAGAGGTGAAAGCTGTATATTTTTAAATCCTTCTACCCTCAAATTTAGCAGATGACGGCCTTGAACGCTGTGTTGTCAGAGGCTTTGGAAGGATCCCCCGGCAGAACCTCTGCATACATACCGTAAACTAGCACATGCAGAGGAAGAGAACGCATACCTAGCCATGAACAGGACTGTGGCTCCTTTCGCCAGGAATATTATGTCTGTATGACACATTGCAAATCAGTTTCAAAGGTATTTGATGGTGGAACACCAGCTCCTGGTCGAAATGAATGGCAAAATATCTCAGCCATACATCAAAAGATGTCCTCCGGGATCAGAAGATCTCACATGCCAAACTACAGACAACACTAAAGATGCCCCATTCGTGACGACAATGTTACCTTTAGCAAACTCTTTCAGAAGATGGAAGGTAGGGTTTTCTGAAGCCCTCAGTGCTGGCCTAACTCTGCTCTCATTGAAGTCAAGGATAATATGCCCCATGACTTCCGTGGGACCAGAGCTTACTTAGCACCGGACCTCACCCATTATTTCCATGTTTTTCCAACAGGATGGAAGTCTTGGAGACTTATCTCCCCTTGACCGTATGCCCCACTTTTGCCTTAGTTTTTTTTATTCACAGATGGCCCAGAATCAGCAGGAGAAAGAAAATTCCCTTCAGAGCAGCAGGGATGGCTGGCATCCAAGCAATGGCAGCAAAACCATGGCGACGGTCCTGTAATAGAAAGTCATAACGTAGCAGGGGCCTATAATTTGACCTTTTCATTGGTCGGTAACGGTTTTGTGCAAATGGCTGGGTGTGTGTGAAATGAAGTCCTAACCACCCAGACAAAGAGACTGTCTCGTCTGTGACATGTATGCCAGCTGCAGTGGAGTGCAAGTGTCCATTGACAGGATGCTGATAAGAATGGGTAGAGATGACAGGGATGGTGGCATGCTAATGACTGGTATCGGTTTTCCATGAAGAGATTAACTCTCCCACGGAGCATTTTTGAGTCCATAATTCTGTATCGGCTACTTGCGTTTCCCAGAGGCATGTTTCACATCACTGCCTAGCATTTCCCCTTCTCTGTTTTCCATTTCTCTCAGCTTTCCTACGTGGATTCGGACGGCAATCCCATCGGAGTGGTGCAGATGACTTTCCTGAGGCTCTTGAGCGCCTCCGCAAACCAGAACATCACCTATAATTGCTACCAGTCTGTAGCATGGCAGGATGCCACCACAGGCAGCTACGACAAAGCCATCCGCTTCCTGGGCTCCAACGATGAGGAGATGTCCTACGACAACAACCCTTACATAAGGGCTGTCCTAGACGGTTGTGCAGTAAGTATACACGCTGACAGAGTTAGACATAGGAGGAACTTCTGCACACAAAGCAGAGTCATTCTGGCTTAGTAACTAGAGCTGCGGGGGTGTCAGTCAAGACTCAGGGTTTTTTCTTCCCTAGCTCTGCCACTTACTCAGTGTATGATTTTGGGGGAAGTCACTTCAAAAATTTTCAAGTGTCCCCTGATTTTGGTTGCTTCCGTTTTTTGGTTCCCAACTTGGAAGACTTGGGACCTGATGTTTTAGAGGTGCTGAGAAGTTAGTTTCCACTGTCTTCAATTAGGAGGGGGAGTTCTCAGTACCTATGCTGAGTTCTAGGTGTTTCTTGTTGGGCACCTAAAAGCAAGGTGCTTAAAATGGGTGGCCACTTCTGAGCATTTTCACCTTAACCTCTCAATGACTCAGTTTACTTATCTGTAAAGGGGACAATAATTACGTACCTACCACATAGAAGTCTTTCAAGTCTTCTTTAATTAAGTATTTTGGAAGCAGTTTATTTTATAGTTACACAATGGTATGATTCCACAGAGGAGTGAAGTCTGTAAATCTATCCTGAAAGGCTGGGGTTTGGGAGCATGCAGTGGAAAAACCAGAGCCAACTTCCCAGAGTGGGGAGTGGTATTGTGATGAATTTGTACATCTGAAGCATGCAAGCCTGGTGATATTTGATCAGCCTCCTGATTTAAAAGGATTGTGTTACCATGTACCTCTACTGCATGACTTCATTCTTAAAATTGACAAAGGATCTAGGAAGCGAGGGTTCAGTTAGTTCAATGCTTGAAGCCTTTCCCCTGGTAATAGGGCAATCCTACACAAGGCCTAATCCTGTAGGAAGGATGATTCCAGTGGTTGGGGCACTGGCCTGGGACATATGAGACTTAGGTTCAGTTCCCTGCTCTATCATGGCACCCTGTGTGACCAGGCACCCTGTGTGATCAGGAACAAGTTTCTCTGGGTGTCAGTATCCCATCTGTAAAATGGGGATAATAGCAGTAATAAGTAAAAGATTGTGAGGTGTTCCAAAACTATTTTAATAGGGATCATTGAAGTACCTTAGAGAGAGAGATTATGGAGGCAAAATTTCCACTGGAGACAAGAATTGGAAATATAGGTGCCTAAATTTAACCACAAAAATAGCACGCACCTTGCCTGCATTTGTGTCTAATCAGGTATTGGTGCAAGTAAATTGAGTTGTGATTCATCCAGATGTAGGTATGCATGTTTGCCGTTTGTGCATGTAATTGTGGGATTTGTGTTTGCACATATTTTGCAGGCTCATCTTAGATTCTAAGGGCCTGATTTTCAAGAGTTCAGGCCAGATTTTTAAGTTTCACTACCCAAAAAATTCAGGCCAAATTTTTAAAAACTCAGCTATTTCTTTGGTAGCTAAAGCAGTGGACGTGTTGCTCCTTGACTTTAGCAAAGCTTTTGATATGGTCTCCCACAGTATTCTTGCCAACAATTAAAGAAGTATGGGCTGGATGAATGGACGATAAGGTGGATAGAAAGCTGTCTAGATTGTCGGGCTCAGCGGGTAGTGATCAATGGCTCCATGTCTAGTTGGCAGCTGGTATCAAGTGGAGTGCCCCAGGGGTCGGTCCTGGGGCCAGTTTTGTTCAATATCTTCATTAATGATCTGGAGGATGGTGTGGATTGCACCCTCAGCAAGTTTGCAGATGACACTAAACTGGGAGGAGAAGTAGATACGCTGGAGGGCAGGGATAGGATACAGAGGGCCCTAGACAAATTAGAGGATTGGGCCAAAAGAAATCTGATGAGATTCAAGAAGGACAAGTGCAGAGTCCTGCACTTAGGACGGAAGAATCCCATGCACCGCTACAGACTAGGGACCGAACGGCTAGGCAGCAGTTCTGCAGAAAAGGACCTAGGGGTTTCAGTGGACGAGAAGCTGGATATGAGTCAGCAGTGTGCCGTTGTTGCCAAGAAGGCCAATGGCATTTTGGGATGTATATGTAGGGGCATTGCCAGCAGATCAAGGGACGTGATCGTTCCCCTCTATTCGACATTGATGAGGCCTCATCTGGAGTACTGTGTCCAGTTTTGGGCCCCACAGTGCAAGAAGGATGTGGAAAAATGGGAAACCTCCAGCGGAGGGCAACAAAAATGATTAGGGGACTGGAACACATGACTTATGAGGAGAGGCTGAGGGAACTGGGATTGTTTAGTCTGTGGAAGAGAAGAATGAGGGGGGATTTGATAGCTGCTTTCAACTACCTGAAAGGGGGTTCCAAAGAGGATGGATCTAGATTGTTCTCAGTGGTAGCGGATGCCAGAACGAGGAGTAATGGTCTCAAGTTGCAGTGGAGGAGGTTTAGGTTGGATATTAGGAAAAAAAATTTCACTAGGAGGGTGGTGAAACACTGGAATGCGTTACCTAGGGAGGTGATGGAATCTCCTTCCTTAGAAGTTTTTAAGGTCAGGTTTGACAAAGCCCTGGCTGGGATGATTTAGTTGGGGATTGGTCCTGCTTTGAGCAGGGGGTTGGACTAGATGACCTCCTGAGGTCCCTTCCAACCCTGATATTCTATGAGTCTAAATAAGGGCCAGATTTTCAAAGGTGTATTTTTTAACCTAACTGGGAGCTGAGCACCTCTGAAAATCTGGAATCTAGTTTTAGGCACTGAGCCCTTCTGAAAATTGCAGCTACCTGTCTGGAAAAATTGGTGTAATGTTTGCCAATTCAGTTCATGCTGGGACCCAGGTTCCTAAGGCTCAGACATATGCAAAACCTCTCCTCCCGCCACTGGGATGATCAAAATCCACAGGACTAAAAGAAAATATTGAGACGTCTAAGGGAGTGAACCCTTCATAGAATTTAAGAGATTAAGTCGAACTCCATTTGGAAGCCGGAGTGTTTTTGCTACAGAAGCATGGACGGAAAATTCAATTAGAGTCACTCATTCTCTTAATGCTGCTGCAGAGAGATGAAGAGTGCTCATCCCATAGCTGAAAACACTCAGAAGCCACAAGGGAAAGTTTATTCTCAAGTATTTCATATCTCTTGACAATATGATGTGCCTTAGAAAAATCACCCCCCATCTTACCTTTCCGTACTAAGTCTCAGGGAAGCTGGAAGAGCATGCATCCCAGATTTAAAAGTCCATATGCTTGATGAAAAACATTACAGTTAGAAATTATTTTGCTCGGGTGGCCTACGTTTTCTACATTCCTGTTCCCGTGTTCTTTCTGTAGCTGCGGATATTTGCAGGAAAACAGGCCCTCTTAAGAGTTTATTTGCCTCTGTTGTTGTTTGTTACCAGAAACTGTAACATAACCTGTTATTAGAGCAATCCGTTTGGATGTCACAAATGGAAGAATATGGGGCTGAATAAACAGCAAGAGCACAAGGGATTGTGACTGGTGGCTATCGTTACCACTGCAGTAGCACCTAGAGACTCTGAATGAGATTGAGGATTTATTGTGCTAGCCGCTACACAGACACTAAGAGACGCTCGCCGGCCCAAAGAGCTTACAGTCTAAATAGACAAATTGTGGGAACAGAAATGGGCACAGAGAGGTAAAGTGACTTGTCCAAGGTCATAAAGCAAGATAGTCGCAGAGTCAGGAATCGAACCTGAGTCTTCTGAGTCCCAGTTACGTGGCCTATCCATTGGACCACACAGCCCCTGGAGAGATGGGTCTTCAAAGGTTAAGTCTCAGATTAAATTGTGCTATGCTACCGTACTTGAAAAGAGTGCAAAAAAGAGAAACTAGTCAAAACAGAATGGGCCGGATCCTGAGCCGGTGTAAATCGCCAGGCTCCCTTGACTTCAGTGAGACTATGTCAGTTTACTCCAACCAGGCACCTGGCCCCATTCTTTTTTTTTTTTCAGTTTCTCAGCTGCACCTACAGCAAAGATTATTATAACATGTTATTTATGACTTGTTCCGCGCCCAGAGGTGCGCTAGGCTCCTGGCCGATGGGGCGGACATGGTCCCTGCCCCAGAGACCTTGCACTCTAAATATACGTCTACACCTATGGAGGCCTAAAGGGGACGGACAGTGCACACCCAACTCGCACAGGTATAGCTGGCAGCATAGACAGGGAGGCCGAGCTTCGGTAAGTCGAGTAGTGTGCCCTACATGCCTTGCTCCCCAGAGTACAGACCCTACACGGCTCTCTACGCGCCCAAGCAATGCCTCCTACATCCACACCGCAGTTTTTAGTAGGGTAGTGTCCCGCTGCCTCCTTCCTGCCAGAGCCTTCCCTCACCCACCGCCGTGAAAGTCTCCAGCAGCAGGGAGCTCAGAGCCTTTCCCCACTGCCTTCCCCGTGCCAGATCCTTTCACTGTGGCATGGAGCTGCACGAGCCCTGTGTGCTGCCATGTAGACGTAGCCTGTTGGTCTGGATTTGGTAAATTTCCTTAGTCTTCATGACTCGGGCTTGGGAATGTCACTCCTGCTCTGCAACATCCACCATTTCCAAATCCATCCATCTGAACCTAAGTGCCATGGCTGCTATTCAGCCACTCGTGTCAGAGCCAGCCAGTCCCTGGGTATCTGCGGGTGCAGGGAGCCAGGAGACAGTCTACACACCTGTGAGGCTTTAAATGGTGCATGAACTTGTGGTCATCTTCTGCACAGGGTGAATTTCATCCTGCACAGCACTGGGCACCCTCAACGCACATTGATTTCAATGGGAGTTGAGGGCACTCCATTCCTTGCAGAAACAGGCCACAGGCTTGCTAAGGCGATTTTTGCCAGAGTTAGGCCAGCAAGGATTGGGTCCTAGCAATAATGGCTCTCTAAGCAATGTGGCCTTGTTGCAGAGTTCCTGTGGAAGCTGATCAAGTGCACACTCCTGCCATGATTCATTCTGTTACAGCGAATACCAAAGGAATTCCAGTGCTAATGTTTGGGCCATTACTTGAATGTGTTTTCACTGGTCTTATAGCCCCTTTTTGGTTGCTGTGATATAGCCTGTCCTTCCGAGACACATGAATCAGAGGACACGGTAGAGCCAAAAAAAAGCCCCTCCATAAATTCACTGGTCTGTGCAGTTTTGTATGCCCGTGGGTGCACTTCTGCCCCTCTGATAATTATTTATATTTCGGAAATAACTGTGTGGCCAGCAGGCATGATAAAAAGACAACATCACCTTGCAAATTCCATCAGACTTTAAATGTGGTCTTTTTTTGTTGCGCTTGGATAATAGCCAAACTAATACATTTCAATTAAATTGCACACATTTGCTCAACATCCCACGAGCATCCTCAGGGAGTTAAAACAACAATACTGCAGCCACAACAATTTTACTAGTCTCCTGTCCCAGCCCTGGTATGTGCTGAAGACTGGGGTAACGTCTCTGCATGCACTCAGCGGCTGCTTAGGCTTCTCCAGAGTCATTTTTCATGAAAGTAACCGCTCCCCGTTTTTGTTGAATGGGAATGAATCGCCCCATACAATTGTGTGTGTCAAGGACAGTGGAACATATATATTCAGGGTAGGGGTCATTCTATTAATGAGTCTTGGAGCTGGTGAATAGCCTGGCCCCTTTTCCCTTTTAGAATGTGCTTGGTTTAACCTCTGTAGAAATAATCCACAGCGCAACTGCAAAGAATCCCCACAGTCTGGCCAAAGATTTTTGAAACTGGTTGCCTCCCTTTTTGGATGACCGACAAGGATGCTCAACACTTTCTGCAAATCGGGTCCTTTAAGGTTTCTTTCATAGGGACCTCCCAAAAATGGAGGCACAGAATCATGAGTCACTTCTAAAAATCTTGGCCTGAGTCAGTGTTCACTGCTTTGTTTTTCACCTCCCCCACTCCTTATGTGTCATCCATATTCCAGTTTCCCCCCAATGTTAACCATTCCTTCTCATTTCCTATTTTAACCTCTACGCTTGTCCGGTGCTGGATGAGGCAATCTTCATGGCTTCTTCTGGCCTGGAGTAGAGAGATCCTAACTAGAGCTGATCAAAACTTGGACTGCCCACTTTGTGTGAAATTTTGTCACTTTGAAATTTATTTTCATTCCAGTTTGGAACAAATCCAAATAGTTTTGAAATTTCCCATAAACCAAAAGTTCTGGGGGAAAAAGTGTTTAAAAAAATTTTTCATTTTGAAATTTCAGATTTCAGAATGACACTTTGAGTTTTGTGGCTTTTTTCGTTTTATATTTTTATTTTTACATTATTTCATGGCATGTCAATAGTATAATATGTATGACAATAATATGCACTATTATCCCTGTAATGTCATCGTATGGCACAATAGTTAAAATATTTTATTTGCTGATAGGTTGGTACAAATGCACACTTAGCTATTTACTGACATGATATTTGTTTCTATTGGAGGCACAAATGTACTCAGCAGAGCAATTGTATTAATGTATTGCATTCAGACACTGGGCCCAGTTCATTCCTGCTGCAAGCAGATCCGGTTGCATTTACTTGGTGAAATTCCACCTGCTTATATCTGGGCTGAATTTGGTACAATCATCTCCATGTGCCGGGTAAGCCACCCAGTATGGCTTACGATTACCATGAGGCTCATTCATACACTTGGGTTTACTTTAGCATTAATAAAAAGAAAAGGAGGACTTGTGGCACCTTAGAGACTAACCAGTTTATTTGAGCATGAGCTTTCATGAGCTACAGCTCACTTCATCGGATGCATAAAAGTGGAAAATGCAGTGAAGATGTTTTTATATACACAGATCATGAAAAAATGGGTGTTTATCACTTCAAAAGGTTTTCTCTCCCCCCACCCCACTCTCCTGCTGGTAATAGCTCATCTTAAGTGATCACTCTCCTTATAATGTGTATGATAATCAAGGCGGGCCATTTCCAGCACAAATCCAGGTTTTCTCTCCCCCCACCCCACTCTCCTGCTGGTAATAGCTTATCTAAAGTGATCACTCTCCTTACAATGTGTATGATACTCAAGGTAGGCCCTTTCCAGCACAAATCCAGGGTTTAACAAGAACGTCTGGGCGGGGGGCGGGGGGTAGGAAAAAACGAGGGGAAACAGGTTTTTCCTATTATAAAAACATCCTCACTGCATTTTCCACTTTTATTCATCCGATGAAGTGAGCTGTAGCTCACGAAAGCTTATACTCAAATAAATGGGTTCGTTTCGAAGGTGCCACAAGTCCTCCTTTTCTCTTTGCGAATACAGGCTCACACGGCTGCTCCTCTGAAACCTGTCATTTAGTATTAATGAGACTATTAGCTCATCTGAGTCCCTTTTTTTTTATCCCCCCTTCCCTCTTATTAGACAAAGAAAGGCTATCAAAAGACTATCCTGGAGGTCAACACACCCAAAGTAGAGCAAGTACCTATCGTTGACATCCTGTTCAATGACTTCGGAGAAGCGTCACAGAAATTTGGATTCGAGGTGGGACCAGCTTGCTTCATGGGCTAAGGAGCCACCTGGAAACGAGTCTCCAAATGAGCAACCGCGTAACCTCATTGCGCCATTTAAAAAAAAAATTGTCACATGCACGTGCTGAAACTGGACAGTGATGGGTTAAAATTTTTTGGCGGGGGGGGGGGGTTTGTTTTGTTTCTTGTTTTGCCTGAGTTCCACTGCGCCACTGCGCCCATGCCTACCGAATCCACACCAAAGGGAGGGAGAACCATTCCCACGGCAGGCTCAGAATCACATGACCTAAACACACCACGGTGGCAAAGCAACCTTCCAAACCGGTCAAGGGCTACAGTACATTTTTCTGCATGCTCCTTTTCACGACCACCGGCGGACTCAACTTCCTCCACTCGGATGCACAGAAATTAGCACAGGTCAAAGACTTTCTTGCCATGAAACTACAGCAAGTGCTTGTTTATGGATTTTTTTTTTTTAAAGAAAAACTTGAAACTATGTTTTCAACTTGACCTTGAAATCATGTGAGAATTCTGGGCCTGATCCAGTCCCCATTGAAGTCAAGGATTGCCTTTCTGTTGATTTCAGTGGGCTTTGGATCAAGCCCATAAATTAGACTTAAATGATCATTTCCAGAATGTTTAGTTTCTCCATTTAATTATTTTCACAAAAATTAACAACCCGGATCAGTGAATTTGACAGTGTAAAGTCACTCTGTACATCTCCTTACCATGTATTAAAGGTGCTTATATTTTTGTATGTTTGTAAGTAAATATTTGTATTGTATATTATTTTAAATGTTAAATGTTTTTGGCTTCAAAACATGCATGTGACCCTGTCTGTAAAAGAACAACCTTTCTCACCAGCACCCCACACAAAGAAACAACCTAGAAAGGGGAGCAGTTAAGGTTACTTCTATTGTTTGTGTCCACGTCAAGGATCTTGCCAACACCTACAGCACATCCTTAAGTGTGTCCGTAATCAATGGAACTACTTGCGCTTAAAGTTAAGAATGTACATAAGTGTTGGCAGGATCAGGGCCCAAATTAGCAGTGATCAGTCCACACCCACAAATGAAATTTCAAGATCATTTTAAAAGTCACACAACTTGGATGGAGAAGTTTTGATGCAAAATTAAATATATATTTTGTGCCACTTTCTGAGAGCCCTGTTTGTAAAACCCTGATTTGGAAAATCAGAGTCCCGTCTGGTTCTTTGCCTTTTTGTACACTCACCTTGGTTTTTTTTTTCTTTATTGTTTTAATTCCATTCCAAATGGCAGATTGCACATGGCAGGGAAATCCGCTTCCCCCCCTACCTTAAAAATAAAATTAAAAAAAAAAAGGTGCTTTTTATTTTTACATTTCTCTTTGTGGTGCTATCTATTTTACTAACTAACACAACACTGGTGATCCCCTGCCATTGACCAATCTCCCAGCGTTCTTTGCTTTAGCCACTTTCAACACAGACTGCAAACGTTTGCTACAGTCTTTGATATAAATGCATGCTACCCTCATATTTGTTATGTAGAAGAGCTGCTTCTTTTCTTTAAGTGTATTATGGTAGCTTATATGGCCCATGTAGAAAGTATTAAATGTGCTTACTTGGTTTGTTGTTGTTTTTAAGAACCTTCATACACTTTATATGGTGGTAATTATGCCAGATTGTACTCAGTCGCTGAATTTTTGTGGTGCTAATTTATGTATTTGTTCAATGTACTGAAGTGAAGATGAAACTGCCCAATTGTCTTTCTTGTTTGCTGCCTCAGCTGTAATTGCTGACAAAACAGCTCAGAGAGCAAAAGAGAGAGAGGAGAATGTGCAAATTTCCTTTGTCTTCCCACATGGCTGGCAGGAAGGCTCTTCACGTAGCATTAGGCAATTCAGATTGCAACCTGCAGATATATTGGTTTTCCCCAACTGTTTTCTCATTTGGGTCACTGCTGGAAAACAAATATTACAGGCGATTATTTGGCCTGGGGTATGGCCATGTGCTTCAGCCAAGGGGGGGTGTATCATGGTAAAGGAAATGACATCACATTTACTGTGAATAGAAGCCTATATATGATGTCCTTTCCCCTCACCCCCCATCCTAAGCAAAGGAAAGAAAAATTTGATCCAAGGGAGGTAAGCAAAGTATGCCGAGACCGTCAGTCAGTCGCAGTGCTAGGGGAATAAACAAGAAGCTGTGACATTGCAACGGGTTGCGGTGCTTTTCATTCCGTGAGAGCCGGTGTAAACGTATCCTTGTTTTTTTCCAGTTAGGAATAAAAGGTGCTATCCAAGGAAATCACATACAAAACCAGTAAGGCAGAGCAATCACGTCTATGTATTATAGATCAGAATTCAGATTCCAATTGAACAAGTGGGAATCTCAAACCTGTTGCGCATTCATCTCTTCAATAAAAAAAGCCATATAGAGTTACACACACACCGGTGATTCTGTCTAGGTCATGTGATTCTGTTATGAATTCTCATCAAGGGAGCTTTTTTTTTTTTAACTTCATGTCTTTGCTTTTTCTTAAATTCCTCTGTTGAATACTACGAAGTGTTGTAATTGTACTGAAGTTCCAAACTCTTCCAATTCCCCCCGACCACTTAGCTATGGTATATTGCAATAAAATTACTTCTTGTATTTGCAGACTTTCTTTTTGTGTAATTTTATTTCCCCCACCCTTTAATATATATATGACTTGAACAAATGTTGATAAGAAAAATAAAACCTATGGGAAAAAAAGTTTTTAGTGCATAAGGCCCTTTTTTAAAAATATACTGTCAAATGACACATTGTACATTTCTTCAAAGTCCAATAAACATGTCATAAAATTTCAGTGTAATGCCCGTAAGAGGTATTTTTAAATATTTTAAACCTGTGTAATAAAGGAATAAATGTAATAGATTTTTTCAATAAATCAAGTTTACTGTTTCCACCTAACCCAACGTGATGTGAATGTCTTCTTGAAGTACAGCATGATTTCCCCACACACCCTTCTGCTCAGTGAAGTGTGAGGAGTTCAGCAGAGGAGTGGAAGAGGGCTCACAATAATATATGCTGTAAAATAGAAAATCAAGCTCTTCAGAGAGATCATTTGGAATTCCAGATGTCCAATATCTTTTTGCCGAGCAACTGAAAGTGACCCAACAGTCGGAGAACACAACATGAGGCATTTCAGATGGTAGTACTTTGCTAAGGTGGCAGTACGGCCTATTGGCTGTTATTCTATGAATTATAGTACCCCAGAAATGTACTAGGTGCTTTGTAGAGGATGAAGGAGGGCCTGGCTTATCTCAAGTGCTGCATTTGTTTAATATCTGGTACAGGGCCTGATTTAACAAAAGGTATTTAGGCACCTAAAGATGCAGTTAGGTGCCTGGTAGGATTTTCAAAACTGCCTGGGTTCCTAAATAACCATGGCCATAAGATTGGCCCACAGCCATTATCAGAGGTCTATATCCAGTGCTTGCAGAAGGATGGGCTCAGAGACCTGGTACGGTCGATCTTTTCTGTCTCTAACTCTTATATTGGTTGAAATAAAATCCTCCGAGTGCTAAAACTGCCAAGTTTCTCACGCTGGCTTTTCTAAATATGAAAGCCGGGTCTCAGAGGTTCCCCAGCACTGTCAAAGATATAGTGAGCGATTTTTAAAATGCTGCAGCAGCTTAGAAGCACAATTCCTACTGGATGTTAATAGGTACATCTACCCTGGGTGGGGAGGAAGCCATGACAGTGAGTCTGGGTCAACTGGATATAAACTGGCCAAATTTTAGACTTGAAATTAGACAAAGGTTGCGAACCATCAGAGGAGTAAAGTTCTGGAACGGTCTTCCAAGGGGAGCAGTGGGAGCAAAAGACATATCTGGCTTCAAGACTAAGCTTGATAAGTTTATGGAGGAGATGGTATGATGGGATAGCCTAATTTTGGCAATTAATTGATCTTTGACTATTAGCGGTAAATATGCCCAATGGCCTGTGATAGGATATTAGATGGGGTGGGATCCGTGTTGCTACAGAGAATTCTTTCCTGGGCTTCTACAGTGAAATGCAGGTACTGCAGCTGAAGCTTCCTGAGTGGCCCCAGCTGGCCCTTCCACTCTCCCCCGTAGTCATTACTGCTTCAATAATAAGACAGGCAAGATGGTTTTGAGGACCGGCTTCCGGAAATCAAGGTTGAATTCCCAGATCTTTTGTTTTTCCTGTGTGTCTTTTGGGTAAGTCTCTCTGTGTTTTGGTTCCTCACCTGAAAAACGTGCACAGTAATACCTCCTTTCTCCAACCCTTTGTGCTATAATCGGAGACAAAAACTGCTCAAACTCAATGGGGCCCTGATGTGGGTTGGGATGCACAGACACTACTGGAATTAATTAACAAAGGAACTAATCTGACTTAGATCATTCAGCAGCCAAACACATTATTTACCTCTGCTCATGCCTTTTTAGTAGGTTATCACTTGTTCCGCAGCCAGAAGTCACAGCAATAATGGCACCCAAAGAGTATTAACCTTGCTTCCAAAGGCATTCTAGATCCTTTTTAATTAACATTCTCATCAAGACATCAATTCAGAACACTCTACAGCAAAACTCAGTTAGTTCTCAGACTGCAGTTGTTCCCTTTTAGCATCAAGAGGGTTGGGTTTTGTTTGTTTTGTTTTGCATTTTCATGTTTGGCTTCAAGGATGTGTAAAAAGATTACTCTATGTACAAAAACAGGTTTAATGGGTCATACCTAGTTGTTATACCTGGGAAACAACAGCTACTGCTGCTAAGGTTTAGATTGCTGGGTTTCAAAAATGCTTCTTGGCAAGACTATGTGGCTCGCGTTGCTGTCCCTCAGGTCAAGTGGAAAGATGCCATCTCCTTAGAAACTTGCCCTTGGTTGTAATGTACTCCTTTTTGAACCAAGGTGTTTATATATCTGTATGAACCATCTTAGAGCAAAAGCTTAACTCAGGGTTTAGGTGAAACTTCAAGATGGCTCTTCCTTTATCCAAATTGGTTTGCTGATCCCTACTTTACAAGCAGTAAAACTTTGCAACTTGTAGCAAACACTTATTTGCAAATACCTCAAGGTCTAAGAGTTGGACTCTGTGGGCAGGGCCTTTGATCTACAGGTTAGGAAAAGTTTCAGAGTAGCAGCCATGTTAGTCTGTATCTGCAAAAAGAAAAGGAGTATTTGTGGCACCTTAGAGACTAACCAATTTATTTGAGCATAAGCTTTCGTGGGCTAAAACCCACTTCATCCACTGCATGCATCTGATGAAGTGGGTTTTAGCCCACAAAAGCTTATGCTCAAATAAATTTGTTCATCTCTAAGGTGCCACAAGGACTCCTTGTTCTCTTAGGTTAGGAAAAAGTCTCCCAAGATTCTGTTGCTTAAGATCCAAAAGAGGATTTGAGCGTGTCAGGGAGCTGACAAGTGTGGGAAAGAGATGGAATAAGTCTCATGACTTTTCTTGTTACACAGCCTCCGGAATTTGGTGCTATCGTTACAAAAAAATAGTTACCTTTTGCAGAGTAAAATTGTTGCCCTATTAAATGGAACACTCAGGTTAACCGGTGGCAGGATCTGTAACAAGAAAGAATTTATTGCTGCAATCAATCAGTCTTGTGTGTCCAAATTTGAAGTGGGAAAGGGGCTTGGATAAACAGCGTTAGGTTATCACTTGTTCCGCAGCCAGAAGTCACAGCAATAATGGCACCCAAAGAGTATTAACCTTGCTTCCAAAAGCATTCTAGATCCTTGGATAAACAGCATTGGCAATTTCCTCTTCCTCCCCATGAGGAAGAGCAAAACAGTATGAGCCACAGAAAAGCTTCTCTGGCACTCTGTGTATGATCTGAGGAATTATTCTTCTCCCGCAGCCCCAGTCACTTCCCGATTTGCCTTGTGCACAGACTGCTGAATCTAGAAGCAGGACTTGGCTCTAATTTTAGCTGGGTCATTGTAATTTTCACTGTGAATGGATCAGTGCTCAGTTGCCTGCAGCCAGATGTGCCCAGTGCACCAGCCTGAAGGAAGAGTAGCTGAAGAAAGCTCCCATCACTCTCCTCTCAAACTCATGTAGCCTGCTCAGACTCCAAGGTGCCATGACACAAGGTTCACAGCGCTGCACCTGGGCAGAGGTTTTCCATGAGCACAGGTACACGTCACTTCCCCTGCTCCTGTCCAGCACCTCATTTGTTTGAGAGTCACAAAGAGGTGCTTTAAAAGGGACAACTTTAGCTGGGCATTCACCAGGGAGAATGAAATGGAGACCTAAAGGGAAGTTTAGTAGCTGTATTTCTACACTGGCACTTGGAGTAACAAAGGCAGAGTAATGTGTGGGTATTCCAGGGAGGATCTGCACAGGGAGTGGCTGCTAAAAGCTTGCAGGCACTTACTCAGTTTGGAAGGAAGTAAATGGCAGAATTTGCCCTGGGTGGGGGGGAGGAAGAGGGTAGACAGCAAAGCGTTCCCTGTAGCTGTGAAAAATAAGGGGCATGACATTCTGCCCCCTTGTTAACTTAGGGCTTGGCTACACTTGTGAGTGACAGCGAAATAAGGGAGCCCCGGGCGCACTCGCCCACTACCCATCCACACTGGCGAGGCACGTCGAGCGCTCTGACTCCACGGCTACAGCGCTGCTGGTACTCTTCCTCGGCGAGTGGAATAACGTTTGCTGCGCCCCCGCTGGAGTGCCGCGGCACCAGTGTGAATGAGGTGTTGCTCTAGTGCGCTCTGATCAGCCTCCGGAAACGTCCCATAATCCCCTTAAGTCAAGTGGCCAGTCTTGTCATTGTTTGGAATCGGCTGTAGGAATGCGGAAATGCCCTTTCAAAGCTCCGTTTCTGACAGCCGGCTGCTTATCTGCTCCGAGACAAAGCAACCATTAGTGTGGGGTGCTGTGTGAGAGAGGTCAGGGGGTGAAGGGGGTCTGCTGCTGTCCGAACTTACAAGACAGCATGCTGACATGCTCTCAGCCCCCCAAAAACCCACTCTCCCCCCCACGTACACACAACACACTCCCTGTCACACTCCACCCCACCCCCACCATTTGAAAAGCCGTTGCAGCTGCTTGCATGCTGGGATAGCTGCCCATAATACACCACTCCCAATGCCGCTGCCGTGGCCGCAAATGTGGCCACACCCGTGTGCTTGAAGCTGTCAGTGTGGACAGACTGCAGCGCTTTCCCTACTGCGCTCTCCGAAGGCTGGTTTAACTCAAAGCGCTCTACATCTGCAAGCATAGCCATGCCCTTAGCGTATTTCACCAGAGCTTAGAGAGCCTAGTTAAAATCAGGACCACATTGTGCTAGACTGTGTACAAACACATAGTGAGAGACAGCACTCCCCATCTAAACAGAGAAGACAAAGGAGGGGAGGGGAAATTGAGGCACAGGGCAGCAAAGTGACTTGCCTGAAGTCACACCACAAAACTGTGTGATAGAGTCAGGGACTAAAGCCCAGGTTTCCTAGCCCCTGCTTTAACCACAAGGCTCACCTTCCTCCTTATGTGATGGCTCCCACACCCAATAAAAGGGAGGCACTGGAGGTGAGGGATACTGCCCCCATCTTAGGTGCACTAGCAGTGGTATCATGTGGTATACAGGTCTCTTGGGGTTCAGTGAAAGGAGCCCCATTACTATTATTATCCTCTTTCCACCAGCAGCGCCTCTAGGAAGAGGCCTAACTGAACCAGACAAGGGGAGGTAAATTAAATCCCAGCAAGGGTTTTCAGAGTCAGGGCAGGGAAACATGCCCAGCTGGGAATTAATTAGGTACAGCTGAGCCTCATTAAACTCCAAATGCCCTTTAAAAGAGGCAGAGGAAAGATGGGTGCTTTTATTTAGAAGGCACAATAGCAACTGCTAGGAACAAAGAGCTTCTCTGGGTCTATTTTTTTTTTTAATTCCCAGATAACTTTGGGCTTTCTTGTAGGTCAGGATTTTAAGCTGTATGAAATGGAGGTGGCCAGAGACTGTTATGGCCTTTTGTGTGTTCTGATTGTATAAGGGCCTTATAGAAATGAAGCAGAAACACTCTGGGAGGGTGACCTTAGTTTGCTAGGCAGAGGTCTCTGATGGAGTTTCTCTCCAGCTGCTTGGCCCCTGACTCTGCCTTGAGTGCTGATGGGGAATTACTCTAGCAGGGGCAGGGAAACCTAATATGTCTTGTAGCAACTACAGGGGAATTTTCAACAGACAAGATGAAATGAACTCTGTTGGAATTTGTCTTGGGCATGAGGATTATCCCTTAGTCCTGGCAATCCCAAAGGTTCAAAATTAAAAATAAAAGGTGGGTGTGGTTTTTTGGTTTTTTGAATAGCAGGTTCTTTGTAGTTGTCAGCTGGTTTCTGAGCCTTTAGGGATCCCAGCTTCAAGGTTTTCTTTGCAAGCACAAGGGCTCAAACGGTAATTCTTGTCCTGAGCCCTTCTGCTCCGATTTCCACTGGAAGCCACTTAGAAACCCATTTCTAAAACAGCTCTGCTGTAGCTGTGGAGGCTCTGAACCATTTATCAAACCAGGTGACATCACCCCTGAATGAGAGCTGGAGCCGCTGTGGGAAGCCGCAGCAGTGTTTCTGGTAGCAGGCCAGGGGCATCAATAATACAGATGTGTTCCACGCTGGAGGGGGGAAGCGAAGAGGGAATGGTGGCTTGCTGAATCTGAACAGAGGAAATAAAGGTGGAGGGTGTGCAGAGATGGAGGGGTAAATCAAACCAAGCCAAATCTAAGCCTGCTCAGCCATGCAACATAATTAGCAGCACTGAAACAGAGCCAGGCCAGCAAGGTTAATGCAGCTGCTGTTGCAAATAAGCCACTTCCAGAGGAATAACCACAACTTCTCTATCGCCCCATGCAGCCGCAGCTCTGCTATACCAAATGCACACGATCAGTGACTGGGGCAGCGGGAGGGGCATGAAATCTAACCAGGGAACAGATCTAAACGAGGCACAGCGAAGACTATCCCCATCAAAGCTGCTGCTGCTGCTTTTTAGAAACCACTTGGGCTAAACACTCCTCTCACTGAGGCTGGTGTAAATCAGGAGTGTTCGACTGGAGCCAGCGATGTGGGTGCTAAATCAAGCAGAGGGAGGCTAGCGACAGCAGGCAGGGCATTTGTTTTTATCTTTCTGATGCTCAATTGTTAGAGAGAGAGGAGGAAAAAGATTTTTTTTTTTAAAGAAAAAGCTTTTTCCAGCCTACAAATGAGCATGATTTAATTGTCTCTTTTCTTATCTTGCCACAAACTATTCAACGCTAGTGTAGCCCAAACCAGATAGTCCCTATTCCACCTAAGCTAGGAAGCGTTTGAAAGAGACCTTGTACTTCAATTAACAAAGTTGTCATTTGTATTACAGTAGCACCCAGAAAACTCATTCAAACATCAGGGCCGGTTTGTGCTAGGTGCTGCATAGACAAATAACAAGGACTGTGCCTACCCCAGAAAGCTTGCCAGGGGGCCAAGGCAGTCAACGGGGCGGTGCTTTGCAATAGACCATGTTGCTACTTGAGGATATTTGTTCCTAGGGTGGGAGAGGCAATTCTCAGATTTGTTTTCCTAAAGTCTGGATTAGTCTCTAGATATGTCCAATGTTCAGGTTTAGAACTATGCTTTTCACTATATATTATGTAGGGCTGGTGATGTGTCTCGGACAACCCTAATACAAACAGTGGGGTTTCTAAAGTGCCCAAACTGACAGAACTTTCTCCAAGACAAATGGGTCAAAACCAAAGCTTAGGGCTCAGGGTCAAAAGAAATATTTTGGACATCGGGGTCCTGGCACATGAGAACCTAACTGTGAAACTGACCAAAAACGAGTGAAACTGCCTAGTTTATTTTCATTTTTCAAGCTGAATCATGAGCAAAAGGGCTCAGATTGAAAGCTCTTTGGTGCAGGGATCAGGCCTTTTTTGTGTTTGCTGTGTACTCCAAAGGTGCTGTCAAAAGAGAGGAAATCTATTGCAATATAATAACAATGCAAACGAAAAGAAACAGATGTTGAAAATTAAATTAGGTTTTTAAAATTATTTGCTTTCATTAGCTAAGGGTCTTTTCTTTCTGTAACACAAGGAAAGCTGTGGTTAAAACACAGGAGATCTGGGTTCGAAGTTTGTCTCGGACGCGGATTCTCTGTGAGACCTTGGTAAAATCACTTAATCACTCTGTGCCTCGGTTTCCCATCTGAAACATGAGGATTATATTTCCCTTCCTCAGAAGGGTGATGGGGTCATAGAGGAACCCAGGTAGACTGCTTTTAAAAAAAATATATGGAGTGAAGTCTGGGCTCTCTAAAGTCAATGGCAAAACTCCCACTCATTTCAGTGGCGCCAGGATTCCATCTGTGGCTTTTAACCTCCCAGGCAGTATCCCTTCAACTATGGGGTATTGCTCTGACTTTTGCAGACATTCAGGGTACATCTACACTGCAAGTGTTAGTAGAACTCAAGTTAGCAGACCCTGGGTGTGTTAACTTCGGGCCTGAGTGTCTCCACTCATTTCTAACGCCAGATTAGGAACTGTTGAACCCTAGGTCCCAATCTGGTGCTCCAGCATCTACATTGCATTGTGTGGGCCAAGTCCAACCACCCATACCATAGACTGCTTAGTGTCCCCCAAATGTGGCCGGTTAGCCCTTGGTTCATGGGGCACTGTGGGAAAACTAGATTGTCCAGTGGACAAAATAAGTCAGCCCGTGGGATACTTTTGGCAGACTTGCAAAGCAGAAGTTCATGGTACTGTGTCTATGCTGCAAAGCAGTAGGGCTTGAACCTGAGTTCTGGCTTAACTCAGGCTCAGACCTCCACCCCTTGCGGTCCTGGGATCCTGGGTCCGAGCCCTGGGTTATTATGTTTTGTGTTTGGCTTGAGTTTGAATTCGAACTCTGTTCTTACACTGCAGTGTAGACACACCCTCATGGTCCTTTCATCCTTTGATCTGGGCAGGGACTTCTGCATGGATGCAGGTGCCAGGCCAGGATTCTCGGGAGTGGTGTGCAGTAACAACCCAGCATATGTCTGTAAGACAGACGCCCACATTGTACAAAAGATGATTGGATCAGGACTGTTCAAAGTGAAGGGTTCCATCTGTCCCAATGCCTGCATTGCAGATCCAGAGCAGTGGTACTCTGTGTTACAGAGCTGGCATTTGAGTTGCTTTCTCTTTTCCCAAATACAGCTCCCTATTTATATTGCTGCACTGGACAACTGCAGTACTTTACCTGCATTCAGGTAAGCCCTTGTAAGAACTGGTATGCAAGCATTTAAAGTGTCAGCTGTACCATGGCCTTATAGTGAAGAAAGAGGAGAAATGAAGTCACAGCTCCAGAACATACCGCTGACAGTCCAACATGTGCAATGCGTGGGAACTGTGATGATTGCATCCTGTTGTCTCTCTAAGCTGAGACAGTTTCAGCTGAAATGAGCCAAATACTATTATTAACTCACTAACTCATGTTCTGCCTCCCAGCTCTTTAAATACCTGTAATTATTTGAAACTGGCCTACGGATAAAAATAAAAATTGGTAAAAGGGAAGTTGTGTTGATGGTTAAGTTGGATGGAATATCAGGACTCTTGAATTTTATTCCTGATTTGCTGGGTAGATTTATGCAAATAGACACTGAACCTGTATGTAAAATCGATGTCTCTAATAATCGCAGGAAGAGCCTGGGCTAAGAGCTGAGCTAATTTTTTCAGCTGGACATTTTTTCTGGAGGAAAATGCAGATTAGGCACCACTGAAATGTTTTGTAAATTTGTGCTGATTTCACTGATTTTTTTCTGATTTTTTTTTTAAAGAAACAGACCTGGTTTTTTGTTTTGACGCTTTCTAACCTCAATGGTTTGGATTTTTTTTTACTTGAAACAACTTTTTTGGTTTCAAAATTTCATTTAATTTTCAAAAATTCAAAACCATTTTAAAAGGGTCAGAATGAAACATTTCACTTTTCTCAAAATGAAACATTTTGTTCGCCCCCAAATGTGGTGGGGTATTTTGTTTTTTTCCAGCTTTTCAACTTGCTGAACATTTTCATTTTGCGGCCAACCCCAAACAACGTTTCAAACTTCTAAAATGGTCAATGAATGGGAAAGTCCCTTATTCCCCAAGTTCTAGCTGAGCTTCCTTAATGTTCTTAAAGCACTTTGAGATGCTCAGTTGAAAAGTGGTGTAAAAATGACAAGTAATATTGATAAGGTGGAACTAGAGGGGACAAGAAAAGTACTTTAATACCTACAGAATATGTTTAGTATTTTGTAAACTGTGGCTTTCATGAGTGTGTTTATTCCCCTAACCAGAAGGAGCGGAATGGGGAAAAAGGGAGAATATCTTTCCAATATCAGCTGACCTGTGTAGCATCTTTCCTTCCACAATGGGTTCAATACTGCAATTCTATTTTTACTGACTTTCTAATCATATCAACTGATATTTCCAAAACCCCTACAAGATACTGTCTATGAACTGCAATGAGAGAGAAAATGGTGAAGACGGGTATCGGCAGACCACCGCCATCTGTAAATGAAGCTGTAGGCCTATTAGTGATGGAAAATACAGCCCTGACAAAACATGCCCCATGTTTTTCAACACCTGACAGAATGGCAGTGCCCTGTAAAAATTCATAACTTTGCCCTTTCTGCTAATGGGACACTCCTCTGCACATGCTCACCTGGAGTTCCCGGATTTAAAAAAACAAAACAAACAAACAAAACTGGATCTAAAACAGTGAAGACAAATTAAACTAGGGTTTTCATGTGTGTATATAAAGTTCTTTACCATTTAATTTCCTGGAAGAAGTGCCACAGTTAATGTGTGTACAACAAAACTAATTAAGGACAGTTTAACTATTGTTTACATTTCTGGTAGCACCTCTTCTGTTTGCTCTGTTTTGCTCTTCTGTTTGTTCTGCTCTTCTGTTACAGGAGTGCTCTGCAGCTGTCTGTGTGTAAATAGTTAAGATGCCAGTAAATAGCACACAGGAACATGTGGGTGGGTTTTGTAAGACCAATAAGACTTGTGCATTACAAATAGCTCCCTCTTGCTGCCCTTTACTGCTTCTCAAATGTAAACGTGTATCAATGAAGTAATTAAAATTTAACCAGCTGTAGAGTGGAGGATAGCAATCAGGTGGATGATGATAGGAAAGGGAGATTATGGTCAAAATTTTACTCCTACTTAGAGCTTGTCAGGAGCCTGATTCTCCATTTCACAGGAAATGTTGCCATTTCAAAATGTTTTCCCTTCCTAAATGGAATGAAGGCACAAGAAGGTGATATTTCCCCCCTCTCTCAGAATAGCAAGATGGGATGTGGTAGCTAGAAGCCACCTTCAATAAAGTTCTCATAAATCACCATTTGCCTTTGCATCTTAATGCCTTGTGTGTAATGTACTTTCCATCTGCCTCATTGCACTTCCTACGCCCTTTGAGGTCAGTGGGGCTATTTCTATGGACTTCAATAAGCTCTGCATTCGACCCTCTTAGCTGGCTCGATCCAAATGATAATAGGGATCCAAGCAGGGTGCATATGTGCTTCCTTTACACTATAAAGGCTGTGGGACTCGGGGGCTATATAGAATGGGGAAGAGATTTACGCCGCCAGCTGGATGCATGTTACAATGCCCTAAATGGGGCGTTTGAGGTGGTTCCCTGAGTGACAGCTCTGCAGAGACATTTCCAACACCAGCTCCGCCTACAAAATCATGCTTTTTGCACGCCGTTTTCTGAGATCAGCACAGACGTTGTTGTTTTTTTTTTTCCTGGTTTGACATAAAAGGCAGTTGCCTCGGGTCAAGTCCTGCCACTACCTGAAGCCAAAATTGGTAACTTCATAATCTCTGGCCAGTGTGGCAGCTTTTACACACAGTCGTGAAGCTTCTGTATTTTCAGGTCTTGACACACCCCCTGCAGACTGAAGCTATCTGATATTTCATCTCGTAGATTCAGCATAGGCAGTGGCAACACAAGCTTCCTCCCCTTGTCCCACTAGCGCTGTTCTGGAGGGACCACCTCCAAAGGGAGCCATGGGAGTGTAATCTTCTCAGATTCTTCTAACTTTACTTTCAATTCTGGGATTTCCAAACAAGGATGTCAAAAGTGGCGGTGGTTTCTTTGTGATGTGGACTGTCATCTGTGAGATTCTGGCCTGTGATTCACATGGCATTTGGCTTCAACGTGGACTTTTCTCTCTGCTTCTTGGCCATGAAATTTCTGCATGTCCCTAAATTGAAAGATATTTTGGCTTCTGATTTCTATGCGAAAGAAAGTATGGTAGCGGGCTGTAATTTAATTTGTGGTGCCTTTAGCTTTCTTTGTTTGTTTCTTCTCTCCAAACCCCTGGCTGCAGTTTTTCAGTCTTTGGGCAATATGACAGCAAAGGTTTTTCTCCAGAGGAGCAATCTCTACAGTTCTGAGTGTGGTTGGTATGTTTCTGCTTCTCAGAAAACAAAACTTGATAACTTTTATGCTTGTTTTAAATGGGGTTTCTCAAAAAACCAAGAGCAAAAAACACCCTGCAGAAAACAATGCCAATAAAATGCTAATGAAAGGGATATTTCTCTCAATCAAATAAGAAACCAACATGCTGGTTTTTAAGAGATGCATAAGTAAGGAAGCGCTGAAGCACTGAAATTACATCTTGTAAAACACAGGCTGTCACGCTCAAAGACACCCCGGAATGGTTGCTTTGACACAGCTGAATGCGGCGAGCAAATGTGCCAAACTGGGGCCCTGTGCTGGGATTTATGTTTCACTCTGCCTAATTATTAATATGTTAATTTGAAAAAGAGACTTCCTTTCTGCAGATAATGCTTTCTGCACCATGGCTGGTGTGTGACAGAGGCTTCTTTGCTTTCTCTTTGCCTCCTTGACTTTTGTTTTCCCTCAGTCTTTTCAATGCAAAGTTTGCTTGCAAAGCTGAGTGTAGCAAACAAAGTTAGAAGCGGGGGTGGGGGGTGTTGTTTCGCAGAGCCATCCCTAAGCAAGAACTAGCATGTAGTTGCATTGGGCCAACAGTTCGGGCACTGCCCTAGACTTGGCAGATTTGGTTCAAGTCCCTGCTCAGACTCTGGTAAAAGGGATCATTTAGATAGATTTTGCTGTGGGTAAGCACCCCTAGATCTACGCCTTTCCCTGCTCTCTTATCTACTGTTGTATCCTTGCTATCCACAATAACACTAAAAATATGGGGAAACTTTGACACAGATGACAGGGATATTATCCAATTCCTATACACTACACCTACCCTGACCACCCGACTCCAGGAGAGAACCCCTGCTCCTCAGGAGCTTCCAAACCCCTCTCTCCTCCCACCCACTGGCAAGTGTCCTGACCGCCCCCCCTCACAGCTAACAAAACTTTCCTGACATCCCAGCCTAACACACAGGCACTTTCAACTAAAGTTCCATATAAAGATGCACCTGAAACAAAACACTTGTTTCAAACACACCCATTATTGGAGGGGTGTTCAGTACCGGAGCCCCGATGTAAGTCTGGGTTTTGCAGGTTGGGCTAAACCATCCCTAAAATGGGCTGAACCAAACCTAATCTTTAGGGATGTCTGAAGCTTGAATCAGATTTCAGAGTGGTAGCCGTATTAGTCTGTATCAGCCAAAAGAACGAGGAGGACTTGTGGCACCTTAGAGACTAACAAATTTATTTGGGCATAATAAATTTAAGCTCACCTTAATTGATTAGTCTTGCTAGAGTTGGTATGGCAACACCCATTTTTTCATGTTCTCTGTGTATATATATCTTCCTACTGTATTTTCCACTGCATGCATCTGATGAAGTGGGTTTTAGCCCATGAAAGCTTATGCCCAAATAAATGTATTAGTCTCTAAGGTGCCACAAGTCCTCCTCGTTCTTTTTGCTGAAGCTTGAATGCATTTCTAATTCTGGATGGGTAGCAGGATGCAGTTCCATCTTGGTGGAGAATAGAGGAATATTGAAAGTCTCATTTTAAGAGTTGGCGGGTGGGGAATTTCCTAGTCCTGCTTACAAGTTTGGGGGCTTTGTAGGGGAGCATCAGTGTGTGATCAGTGTCTGTCTGGAAAGACAAACCTGCAGCAAGGTGGGGTGAGTTGTCCCTCATGGCCTTAGTAAGCAACTTTCAAACTTTCTCTGGTTTTGGTTTTTGTGTGTTATCATTCTGGATCCTCAGATGGAAGATTGCAACCTCCCCACAGGAGTATTTAATGTTAACTATATTCTCTATGTGTATGCCATGAACGTAACATATCTTAAATGGGACAAACCACCCATGCAAAACTCTCCCAGGTTGGGTTCGTTATCACAACTTGGTCCTCCCAAAATTTGAATACTTGCAGTGTTGCCAACTCTTATGAGTTTATTGTGAGTCACATGATATCTGGAGTTTTTCTTCAAGGCCTCAACTTCTGGAGTCAGAGGAATATGGGAGACTCAGCTCTCATTTAAACAAGTTTCCAGCTTTCTTGATGATGGAGAAATGGTTGAAAATGAAGAGTGTAACTTGAAGGGTCAAAACCAAGAAGGCCAATAAAAGGAAATCCAAACTATTTATCTGTGGTTTGTAAGCCAATCCCATGGTAGTTTGGAGCCTGACTCATGGCTTTTGAGTGCTTGGGGTTGGCTGTACTGTATTTATCAGAACTATCTGAACCTCTGGAGCCTATTCCGTTCTCAGCTCGTTGGTGTGAATCCAGAATGACACATGGACTTTCACTGGAGCTACTCCAGATTGTCACAAGTGTAGCTGAGTGCAGATGCTGGCAATGAAGAATCACATAAACACAGGCTGTTTTGTGAGATTTCCTAGGCCTGAGCATGGAAATACCACACAGACTAGTTTCTCCATCATATTTCAGCGCGATCACTTCCCAGAAAACCAGGAGGTTCCGTTTAATCTTTAGGCAAATGTTTGGACTCTGCTTTACTAAAATTGCTTTCTACCGTCTCTAATCAGGTCTGCTGTCTGTTCTGCTTTGTGTGTCGGCCCTAGCTGCTGGTTGAATCCTCGCTGCCTGGCAGTGCGTCACTTGTCATCTTTAATCTCCATCAGAATTAACCCAGGGGGCGAACCCTTCCACATGTCTGTCCTCAGCTCTGGGGCTGGCAGAGCAACTCCCGCACAGGAAGGGCAGAGGAGAGTCTGCAGTCGAGACAGCATGCAAGTTCTCCCATCAAAGGAGAACTGGAGCGTGACGTTGCATTTCCACGCACCTAGACTGCTGGAAAGTGCCACTTCCCATTCATTTTCCAGAGGCAGTGTGAGACTCTGAATCTGGAGCCATGCACTGGGCCAATAGTCAGTCTGTGGTGACTTGTGTGTGTGGGTAGCACTGCCCTTTTCTGGACAGAATGAGAGCTGCTCAGCTGTGTGGGACCCATCGAGTGAATAGCTGATGGAGATTCTCTTTAACACCAAGCGAGGGAGTCTGGGCTTTTAAAAGATCCATGTTCTATCCCATCTGTGGCTGTGAAGTTCTGAGTTGGTGCAGGCTGGCTCTGCTCCTGCTACAGATCCTGGAAGGGAAGATTTACCTTAGCTTGCACCAGCAGAGTTCCCTCGAGCCCAGCTGAGCTACTGAGACTGGGGTCCAGGGGGAGGATTTAGGTCTCTGAATAACAGGCAGGAGATGACAGGGTAGTATTCTTGGCAGGAGATGTACAACTGATGGTGGGGGTGGGGGAAATTAGTGAAAGAAATCGCCTGTTACACCCATTTGGCTGGATTAAAATATTTTAGGTTGAAGCATTCCTCACATTCAGTCCCTTTATAATTTTCCGAAAATAATAATGTCTGGCTAGGTGGATGCATCAGCCGGCAAAAGACGGATGCTTGCTGTTTGCAGGGTAATAGTTTGTATCACTGTAAATTGGAATTTATATTTGGCTAGACAATCCCTGTTGTGCCTGCTCTATGCTTCTAGGCCAGAATGCATTTACACAAGACACCTCCCTGCTCCACAGAGCAGCCTCTTTTTAACTTCTGCATTTGTCTTCCACGGAGAAAAGGCAGAACACGGACTGCTGTCTGAAAAGGCACCTCGGCATGTATTACAGAGAAAACAAATGTGATAAGCTTGTCGGGCTGCAATCAGTGGCCCTTCATTGGAATTCCTCCTTCTCAGAAGACCCCATGCTGCTGTCCAGGGGGCTGTGTAACTGGGCAGTCGCATGTAATTGGGACGAGTCATTGCCCTGGATGGATAGAGGCTGAGCTTGCTGGCTGCCCAGGGCCACTGGCCAAGGGTATCTGTGAGAAGCTTAGCATATGTTATCATGGAATGGCAAGTGAAGAGCCAAGATGGCACAGAAGTGGAATCAATGTCTGTACTTTGACCCGTTAAACTTTTACCCCCAATCGAGGAGATTGCAGATTATGTATTTCTTACACCACCCGTTCCTAAACCGAATTTTGCACCCCTTGATAATCTGTACCTTATTCCCTGATAACCAGAAACTTCTATGCTTAAACTCTGTACCGTTTTCTTTTTACTTCAACATCATCTGAATAAAATTATTAAATATGTTATCATGGAATGGCAAGTGAAGAGCCAAGATGGCACAGAAGTGGATAATCTCATATGCTTTCTGCGGATGGACTGCAAACTGCTTGCTAGAGGAGCAAACGGAGGTACAGCATCTAAGCACCGCCCCTCCCACAGCCCCCCGCAGAAGGCATCCCCATTAAGCAGAAGTTTTGTCCCCAGTGAGTACCAGTCATTGGTGTCATGTAAGGCTGGGAAGGAGATGGATTTTCCATTTCATGGGAGAGTCTAATACTGCTGTTTTTTTCTCGCTCTCAAATGGAACAAAAACCAAAAAAAATTCTAAATTTCCTGCTAAATTAAATTATGAAAAAAATGGTTTGGGGGTCAATTGAAATACTTTGTTTTGATAAAATCAAAACTTTTTGTTCCCATTTTGACCTTTTAAAGCTTTTTTCCTTTTTTTTTTAATATAGAAGCAAGAGGTTTTTGTTTTGAAAAGTCATTTCAAAATGAAAAATCAAAACGTTCCATTCCCAAAAGGTCAGCCTTTTAAATTTGACTTCATTGAAATGCTTTGTTGAATTGAGATCTGCCCAAACTTTAGGGCCTTCTCCCCAGGCAGAATCCCCACCCTCCAGGCAATTGCCATACGCCAGGCATGGCGGCCGAGTCAGTCACACAGGTCTGTCCATCCGTCATGTCAGAGACTGCCTGGGAAATGTGCTGATTCAGTGACTTGAAACTAGAGTCTGCATCCCCTTCTAAGTGCAAGGATCATGCATGAAATAGATTCTTGCACATACCTTGCATCATCCATGTGTGATCCTTGCAGTTGGGTTGAACTCTGGCAGCATTTGTGGTCCATCAGCTGGGCCCCAGTTTGTAGCTCTCTGCTTCACTTCAACTCAGTCTGTTTGTCCAGATCCTTGAGATCCGTGACTCAATCCACCCTGTTCGTGAGCCTTCAGACATGAGGAGAAATCTTGACACCAAACCACAAGGGATAAGAAATGTTAAGGATGGAGAAACTGGATTAGAGCCAATAGAACTGTGCAAGATCCAGACCACGTTTTGTAAATATTTTCACTGACTTTTCCTTCAATTTCATTGTACATGATTTTGGCACTCACTGACATTTAACTTTCCCTCTCCTCCTAAAATGGATTTTTTACACAAGAAGAAGAAAATTAAAAAATTAGATGCCCCAAAAAATTATTTGTCTGAATGAAATTTAGCATTTTAGAAAGATCTCAAAATTTAGTCCTGAAAATATATTGCATGTAAATGGGCCTATTTGCCATCAAGATGATACTATGTTTATGCACAAAATAGCAGGGTTTTCTGAGGATCTTTGCTTATTTTTTGTCTGTTTTTAATTAACCCATTCTTGCAAAGTTTGCAGCAAATAAATAAAATAAAAATGGCAAAAGACTCAACTTTTGAGGATTTCCAGTTGTGCTGTGAATATTTTTGGTGGTCTTAGTTGATGAGCCTCTGGTTAATAGTAATAGGGCCTTTTATGGGAGCACAGCATGGGCTCAATGGAAGAAACACCAGGAAGGAAACTTTGTTGATAAAAAAAAGATGATGAAGGAGGGCCAGGAGGATGGGTGAAAGCTTATCAAAGAGGAATTGCCTGTAAAATTAATAGCTGTGTGCAGTGGCAGCCAAAAGGCATCAGGGAGCAGATACCACAACAGACTAGCTTAAAGGGGGACAGGATAATAGTAGATATGCGACACGAAATTCACTCCAGCAAATGCAACAAGGGCAGTTTTGTTTCTGTTCTACAGACCCGCTGTTGGCTGGTCCTGAAGGGAAGAACAGAGGAAGCCTGGCACCAGACTCATTAGATCCCGTTCTTGCTTGATCCTTGCAGCTGCCTTCATACTGCTGAGTGAGCCCATGGATCTATTAGAAAGGGCTAGTTTGAGGCTAACAGCTGCCATGTCATAGCATGCTCCCAGACAGAAAAGCGTGATGGGAGCTAAAGGCTTTGAGCCAGTCAAATGAAAGAGTAACAGATGAACAAAGCTACAGGAGTGGACTGGCTGCTAGACATGGGAAAAGCTGGCTCAAGAAATCCCCTGGAATATATATACATAGATGGAAAGCTTGGGTTTTACATAGCTTCGCTGAGTTTTGTGAAATCGTAGCTGTATATAGTGTCCTTCCTTATTTAAACAATCTCCTGCGCCAAAAGCTTCGGAAGTCTAGAAGGCAAATCCTCAGCTGGGGCACATGGCCTTCAGTGGAGCTACGACCATTTAATCCTGGCTGTCTGACCTTGATTACACTGTCCCTGTTTCTGGGGGCCTCTGCTATGTATCATTTCTATTGTGGTAGCACTCGGAGGCCCCAACCAGGAAGAAGGCGCCATTATATCACGTGCTATACTGACGTAGAGTGGGAGATGGTCCCTGACCCAGAGAGCTTACATTTGCAATAAACAAGACAGACAAAGGAAGGATTATTTTTTCTACTTTACATGTAGGGTACTGAGACATGGGAAGATTTGGTGAGGTCACACAGGGCGTCCACGGCAGAGCCAAGAATAGAACTCTGCTTTTCCTTAGTCCAGGTCCGATGCCTCAACCATGAAGTCATTCATCCGCTTGATACTTACAACATCCTTTTAAAACCTAGCAACGAGGGAGCCACGAAAATATTTGCTGCTGGAGCTTTGGCTTTTACAACCAAAACATCTTCAAACTACCCCGTTCTCTGGGCCTGCACAATTAAATGGGGGAATCTTGTGAGGAGAGATTTTAGGTGTGGGTTTTGGTACATTCTTCTTCCAAATGGGCTGGATGTATCAAAAATACAGCCTGTCCGATGGGACTTTGTTACTGCAGCTCCTGCTTGAAAGCAGGTGGGGCAAAGGTGGACAAAAATGACAAATAGGGATATAGGAATTTAGGAATTGCAAGACTGGATCAGACCTGTGGTCCATCTAGTTCACCATCTGGTTTCCCATGGTGGCCTGTATCAGCTGTTTGAAAGAAAGTTGCAGGAAACCCTAGGGAAGGTGGCTCTGGGATAACCTGCCCTCAGAGAAAGTTTCTTCCTGACCCTCATTAGTTAGAGGCTGGTTGGTGCCCTGGAGCATGGGGGTTCTGATCCCTTCTAAAACTTATTCCATTTTTTAAATAATAATTTCACTTGTAATACTTTTAACCAAAAAAGTGAATGTTTTTGTTTTTTTTTAAAAATACAACCTAATTCACTCATCCCCTTTAGAAAACTTTTTAAAAATGTTGCTGATGTTGGATTACATAGATTCTGGTGGGGTTAAAAATCAAGTTGCTGTTGTTACTAGAAATGGGTCTGGGCTACCCAGCTAAAGCTCCTTAGACAATGGGGAAGAGAGGTCTGGATCTGAACTTGCAGCTGTTTCCTGTTTCTTCACATTAATTTCTAATTAAGGTATTTCTCTGCCCCACCCAACACAATAGTATCTGAGCACCTCACAAACTCTCCACGAGGTAGAACAGTGCTATTATCCCCCTGGGGATCCAGGCACAGGGAAGGCAACATGATTTGACCGAGGTCACACAGAAAGTCTGTAGCTGAGCAGGTATTTGAACCCATGTTTTCTGGGTGCTAATCAGTGAACCATCCTTTCTTTGTCCTGTCCCTAAAGGCCGGGATCTAAAACCTCCTGATTTCTTGGAATGTTTAAGTGCAGGAATCAGAAAATCTAGATGCATTTCCAGATTTTCTGTCAAACTGGCTGATCAGAGGCCTTCCCGAAATGGAAATCAAAAAGCTGCCAGACTTGAAACATTAATTAAACTACACGACAGCAGGAGAGAGAGGGAGGAGGGAACAGGGAAGCTTCTATTAATAAATTATCTGCTCTGAGAGGAAGTGCTTGTGAGTTTGATGTGCATATATCATTTTGGTCGTGAATGAAAGAAATTGAATCAAACTACACAGGAAGTTTGTACACCATGCTGGATTTAATTTTCAGACTTGCAATGGGCAAAGATTAACCTTGCTGAAGGGCATAGCTGTACAGGCGCAATGTGTAAAATTAATCCGTGCTATGAGTTCCTACAGGAAGACGCATTGAGCAGAATTAAATTGTATGTGAGTATGTACGTTCTTCTTTCCCCGTCTGCATTTCGGTTGCTTCTTCTACAGACCTCTGTCTGCTCAGTGAAGTGGAACCACTATAGCATGCTTTAGACCAGCTGTAAGTGCCTTTTGTCGAATGCAGCTGCTAATCAGTCTATTATCACTTGAGAATATAAATGTTGTTCAGGGTAAAAGCCAATGTATTTGAACTTGGCATTCCTAATGCAGTAGCTGCCTGGAAGCTATTCAATTAGACTTCTCGGATGGCAAAGGCTATACGGCATAAATTGAATGCACAAAAGTCTGTGTTTGGCATTTGTACGTGCAGTTATTGCAATGGCATGTGTAGCGGGAATAAAAGCGCTTGCAAATGTGCAGTTAGGCATCTATTTGGGCATTTGCACACGTATCTACTGTGATTGCGTGCACACATGCATGAATTGCCCTGAACAATCACCCCAGTGCAGTTATGAAAATTGGTGTCTATATTTCTATATGTAGCTAATGTGTATGCTAAATAGATGGGCTAAAATATATGGTGCCCAAGTCTCAACTCCAAGTATGACCTTACCTTGAGGTATATTATTCAGCCACTGAATTCTCTGTGCTATATTGAGTTCCAGGCAATGCCTGTCAAACAAAGGAGACAAAACCGATACTCAAGCTGTGTGAAAACCTCTTTGTTTCTGCTGTGGATGTAGCTGTTTTCTTTAACAAGCACCTCCTGTTTTAATACGGACTGTGATTTCATACAGCATTGCTCCATTACACCATTTAGCTGCCGTGCTATCAGTGGCGTTACACCAGCGTGAAATGAATGTAACTAACAAGTGGAGAATCAGGCTTTTCTTTTGTAATGGGAGGAATGTCAGTGCCTGGGAACAATAAGGGATTAATCAGAGCTAAATCCTACATGGACACACTTCTTTTCCCTGCCACTATACTCATGATGACTTGCAACCTCTCAGCTACTCCAGAGAGGGGTTTCTTCCAAATAGAAATTGCCCACTTGCCAAATGGTCTAGTCGTTCACTAAAGATGAAGGGCACAGTTCTGATCTCACTTACACTGGGGTAAATCAGGAGTAATCGCATGGAAGCCAATGGAGCTACACTGGTATGGAAGAAAAAAACCAATGGGAATCCAGTCCAAACTCATGCTAATTGTCACCCAGCCTGAAACATGATGGCAAGTCCCTAAAGGTGAAGGGTCAAAATGCAAGGCTGCACTGTACCCCAGCCTCATCTTTGGTACCAAGTGACCTTGGGCAAGTCCTTTAACCTCTGTGCCTCAGTTTCTCCAACAGTAAAGCAGGGATAATAAATATACAGTGCCTCCCTCAAGGGTGCACAAGCTCCTCAAGGGGTGAGATTAGCTCATTTGCCCGGTGTTATTGACTGAAGCCCTGTAATGCAGTAGAGTGCCTCTAGATATATATGTTTCATTGTTTGTTCTTTGTCTTTATGTCAGCTGTGTGTCTATTAAGTTAAACCAGCTGCAGTTCTTGAGCCCTGGCTCTTTCTTGTACCCTCCTCTGCTATTGTCCATGATGGTAACGCCAGGAGACAAAGTCCCAAGAAAGCCTAAAGGCACGGTCTTTTCAGATGGCCGAGAAGTGAAGAAAACTCAGCTCTGAGTCCTGAATGCCTCTAAATGTTTTCAGGAAGAAAGAAAGCCGTGCTGAAAGAAGACTCACAAAATGCAGTTTAGTGCCAAATGTCTTCTGTCATCTCTGGCCCTCCTGGCTTCTATATTCCAAGTTCATTGGTTTTCTATCAGCATTTGTGCTGCTACATTTGTTTCATACCTTGCAGACCATTCACCTCTGCACGTGAGGAAGGAGCTTATTCCACAGGAACCCCCCTGTAAAAGGGCCATGCTGCATTACCAGCTGAGAAATGGCCACGATGAAGCACTCTCTGAACTACCATCCCATTACCACATGCGCGCACACAAAAAGGCATGTGCTATTTATGGCATCTTTCAGACCAACTGTCTCCAGCCACTGGATTTGCATACATCATTTTTCCATTAGGGACAATGTTTTCTGATGCTTTTCTTCCTCTGCCTTCTGCCCACTTTGTGTTTACTGGTTAAAACTGCACAACAACTGCTCAGAGAGGCAGTCATGGTGTTTCTTGTGCTGCTGGTCAGGATGGGAAGGTAGGGCAGAAACAAAATCCTGCAATGTTGTTGGAAGAGAAATGAATGTAACAAGCGAATGGGTGGATCCAGGCACAGAGAAGCAGTTTCCCTGGGATAATGTGATAATACCTTGACACTCCATTCTGGTATCGCTCACCTTTCTTTTATATTTCACTTTTTTTTCTTTCTTTCTGATTTCCTTTAATCTTTTGAGCTGCAAAGGGAAAATGGAAATTGAAACAAGCACAGGAATTGCTCTGAATTCTTCCACTCACCAGTCTAGGGTGTGGGGCAGGCAAAATACAAATCCTTCCAAACTAACCTTTCTTTCTGTTTTTGTCTGACTCTATGTGACCATTCACTGATCAACTGAGTTTGCCAGCTCCAAAGCCCAGGGAAGCCAGCAGCAAGACTCCCATTGACTTCAGCCCTAAGTAGGTCCAGAATGCATCATTCCCCAGTTAGCCGATTCTTTCTTGGTGATGTGCGAGGATGACACATGCTGGAGGAAACTGGCATGTTCAGAAGGGATTTCAGTACAGCTGGAAAGATTTTTCAAACAGACAGCCTGACCCTCCAAATACTTACCAGATGAGCCATTGTACCCACATGAATAGTCTCGTTGATTTGAAAGGAAGTACGCTTGTGAGTAAAGTTACTTGCATACATCGGTGTTAGCAGGACTGGGCCTATATTTAGCCTCTGAATTCCACCCACAGCCAGGTGACCACAAGGCCAGGAGTCTGAAAGCCCTGGGTTCTAATCCCAGCTCTGTTACTGCTTTGTTGTACGGCCGTACGAATGTCACCTTTTCTCTCTGCTTCTTCCTGATCTGCAAAATAGGGATAATACAACCTACCTACCATACAGGGGCATTGTGAGGATTAATTAGTGTCTGTGCAGTGCTTTGAACAGGCAGAGCACTGGACATGTTATTATCTATGAGAGGGGCATGCAAGCCGTATCTCCATGCTTCATACCCTATCCATTTTCCCAGCTGCAGTTCCCATTTAATGTATAATCGTTGGCAAAACCTCTGCAGATGAACACAACCCACCAGATGCTGTGCGGCCTAATTAAGCTAATGTTTGTAAAGTGTTTGTCGGCCCTCAGATGAAAAGTGCAATGTATTTACGAACTCTCTTAGTATTAATGTGGCGTACGCTAAGGCACTGGGTCTCAGATATTTATTACAAATTGGAAACTAATAAATAATCATTCACTTTTGTAATAATAATAATTAATTCACTTTTCATCCATAGATCACAAAGTGCTTTAAAAAGACAACCTTATATATCCCCCATCACCATAGCATCTCACAGTTTTTAATGCATTCGCCCTGATAATACCTTCTGAGGTAGGACAGAGCTATTATCCCCCTTACACAGATGGGGAAATTGGGCCGCAGAGAGGCTCAATGACTTGTCCAAGCTCATAGAGGAATTCTCTGGCAGATCAAGACGCCGAGCCCAGGTCTCCCAAGTCCCAGCCTAATGTCTAATCATTGCAACATCCTGTTACCTCCATATGCTGTACATATGGGGAAACTGATGCACAAGGAACAGAAGGGACTTGCCCAAGGTGTCAGAATAGGTCATTGGCAAAGCCCAGACTACCCTATCCAGGTCTCCCAACACTGCTGCAGTGTATGCTACCCCAAACCTTACTGATAAGAAAAAAGACAATCCTTGTTACTAGGAATGGTTCCAAGAGGCATCAGGGATGTTTGGATTTGACCTGAGGTTTTTGGTCCAAGTTTTTTTGGAAGTAGGTGGCTTCAGTGCGTAGATGCGAGTCCTAGTGATCAGCTCTGGTTTATGCTTCACTCTATGTGTGGTCTGTTCAGTTGTGTATCATTTCCTTTTTCTCCCAGGCAAGCAGAAACAAATGTGTAATAATTTGTTCACAGCCTGGATCCTTCTATTTGCTCTTCTGTAAAAATCAATACAACTTTATTAAAAGGGGGGGGGGGAGTCAAGTTGCGTTGGTCTGTGAATAGACTGTATTTACTCTCCTTGCTTACATCCTGTAATTTGTTTGGCACCTGTGGAATTAAAACGCACTTGCCATCTCACAGCTAGTGGAAACGTGCAGAGGTTTGGTTTTTTTTTTTTTTTTCTTTTCCACAAATGCCTTTTCCTTGCCATCAGGACAAAATGCTGTAAATACAGCACATACTGTTTTGCACTCAAATAGTTGTGAAAGTTCTGGGCTGTAAATAACGTTCTCACATGGCTAAGGCAGAATGATTTTTTTTTCTTTTCCTTTTTTCTCTCTCTCTCCAGCTCTTGGAATGGGTGACAAATTAATCATTTCTTCCCCTGTAGCAACTGCCAACGTACAATATGGGACTGATTACTTCGCACCTGTGATTGAGACTTAAAGGTGACCCTGCAAATGGCAAAAAAGAGACTGCCGTTTGGATTATGTGCTGACTGGCAATGAGCGAAATAAGCAGGCAAGGAGGTGCGACTCAGCACATTAGTAACAACGTAAAAGCAGCTTGCCGTCCCCTGTATTTCTTCTTTGCTATATGTCCCAGCATGCCTGGATCCCATTGTAAGTCAGCTCAGCCTATGCTATGCTGACAGTCTCATTCACCTCCTTCCAACAGAGGCAGCTTTTGAGTGTGTTGGTGGGGGGTTTTCAGGGCAGAGCCACGTTCGTTTCTGCTTTCTGTGGGATTTGATGTGGTTAGTTGTCCATATTTTCTACTCTGTGCGGTGATGAGGAAATGATGGTTTTGTTTTTAATTGTATATAGGGAAGCCTTTATTTTGCAGACGCTATACTCTGACCTTCTCCCTATAGTTCAAGCCTCCATGGCAGATGGGACCTGATTGGGCAGAACAGCACACCCCAGGGCATCATGTTAACTAGAGATGCAGGGCAGGTTCTGGGCAGGGACAGCTAGATGTGGCAGGACCTGAGTTGAGGATTTTCTTAGCATTTGACCCTGCAAGATGCTGCTTACTTCCCTCAGCTGCCACTGGCTTGTTGGAACTCAAATGGGAGTTGAGGGTAGCCACACTTCACTGTACAGGGTCCTTCTGAGGGAGTTTTAAATAGAGCTGGTTGAGAAATGGGGCTTGAAGGGCTGTACGGGGAGGAGAATTTGCAGTTTAACCCCCTGATTTTTTCTTGCTGAGATTTTAAATGTTGCTAATAAATGTAATCAAAATTTCAATTTTTGCAAAATGTCAGCCAGCTCTGGTTATAAGTAAGGGGCTGAAGAAGGCCCTTCTAACTTGATTAGAAACAAGCTGTCTGGCCACCAGGGGTCACTCAAGAGCCCAACAGCTGCTTGGCCCCCTGGGAGGTGAGATTTATCCATGTCTTGCTTGTGTGGAGAGCTTGCCCATGCCTGGCTGCAGAAGAAAGAGTCTGAATAAAGCAAGACAATAAAGAAAGCAGTCACCTGTTAAAATGCATCTTCTCAACACTCTGCAGCTCTTGCTACTGCCTCTGGCTATATCTTACTTTAGTTTCTGGTGCAAGAAACGATTAAGGCCAAACAATCCACCTGAAATATCTGTCCCATAGCATCATTACCCAATTAAACTGTCTGGCTGCAGCTAATCCACCTGGCTTGCCCGTCTTTCCACTGGGGCATTTATATCTATTTTTAAAGTTCAAAATGTTTTATTTTGTTTTCATTCTCCAGAGACCTAGCAGGATTGGAGGAGAGAGAAAGGAGTTTGCAGCTGCTGGGTGTGTAATCCTGGTTTACCCAGAGCCTTATTAAGATCTAGATGTTTTATTACAGACATTCATCCAGTTTTGGTTTTTTTTTTTCCCTTTCCTGACATTTTTTTCCCCTACAGTTTGCTGCCTTTTGCTGGAGGAAAGAATCTTGTTTAAGTGGTACACAGTGAGGGATGTACAATTTAAATGGAAATACCAGCAGTAACAAACAAGCAGTGTCTCGCTAGGCTCAGGATAGGGTTTAAAACCTATCATCACTGAATGGGGCAAAAGCCAGAGCCCCAACCCATTTGCACAAGGACAGACATAGTCCTTATGCAGAGGTCATTTCACATAATAAACTGGCACTGCTGTCCATTTGTTCTCAGCTAAAGAGTGTCAAATGTTGAATAAATTATTAGTTGTTGAATTATTTTTCAGTTCCAATTAGTACAGAAAATATACCTAATGCAGGGAAATGATTTCCTATTATAGTTGCAATTGTTGTTTATTATTTCTATTACAGTAGTGCCTAAGGGTATGTCTACATGGCACCCTAAGCCTGGGATTTTTTAATTTAATTTTATTTTTTTTTACAAAACAGCAAATTTTTCAGTTTTCAGGTTTTCGTCCAAAACTTGAAAACCTTTGGTGAGAACAGAATATTTTTTGGCCATTTCATGTTAAAGAAAGCATCATTTTCTGTTTTGTTTTAAAATGTTTTGATGGAAATTTTTCAACCATCTGTGAAAAATAAATAATTGAACATTGCCATCTTTCACTGATTGGATTTATAGATGATATGTTAAATAGGCAGAATCAGACAAAAATGTTTTCTCAACTATATAAAACACCGATGTCTTAGTCAGATCCTCAGCTGCTGTCAACTGACGATGCTCAATTGCCTTCAGTGAAGCTATGTCCCATTACACCAGATGATGATGCGGCCCTTTGTTTTTATTTCCATAAGAATAATGTGCTCTATGCTCACGCTAGAGTTTTATACACACACTCCCTCCCCTTCCTTACCTCTGTTACTGCCAAAGCTCTGATCATTTATAACTCAACCTTTTAATTCAAGGGATAGAGTAGGTGGGGTAGAGGGGAAGAACTTCTCCCATAACCTAAATCCAAGACGCATTCTTGTCAGTTTGCTGGTAAATCTGCCCACACCAACGTGTAAGACCTTAATGAGAGTCTCCTCAGAGTGATCTGCCAACATTCATTGGACCAGAGCCCTCAAGGGTTGAACCCAACAAAATCTGTAACGTCTTTACACATTCTTATGTGTCAAGGGTGGGTGATGCATGGGGCGGTACTTGGACTAGAATGGTCACGGTAATTGTTAACGTTGGGAAGCTAGTCATGTCTTCACTTCTTCATCTGCTCATTTCCTTTCCATGACAGAACTTTTACTGCTGTCCTCATTTTTCAAATCCAGGGTTCCGAAACCAGAAGGCCTAGAGGTGGAATTGCCTCATGGATCTATATTCAACAAGGTGAAGGTTTCCCAAGAAGTCCAGCTGTGACAGCTGTGGTATAGGTGCCTACAGAGGTATACAGATTTTTTTTTTTAACCAAGATGTTTTGCCCATGTGGTGCCCAGAACCCATTTAGCTCAAACAAGAGGCTGCCCCTTCGTGTCTCTCGGACATGGCTGTAATTACTAATACTAATACCAGCTCTTATATAGCGCTTTTCATCAGTAGTTCTCAACATGTCTTCCTCCCCATTGTAATTAGCAAAGGATGGATAAGCAGCCTGGGCATTTTGTCCTGTGCAAAGAGCCATTTCTGTTGGCTGTGATGGATCCTGCCTCAAATATACCTTCCTAAGCCCTTTGGACACGACCGATGTAATGGACCTGGTAACTAGTGGAGGGAAACAATTGGTTCAGCACCCTCGGTCAGCTAGGTCTCTTCCAGGTCTGACTCCTGAGGGCTAGAGGCTGGTGTGAGCAATGGGAAACGAAAATGGCTGAGAGTAAGCATAAAATGAATTGACAAGCAACCCAGCATGGGGTCTCAGGCCGCGGTGTTCTTGGGCCTCCTTGCAGCGCCTCTCACGGTCAGGGAGCAGCTGCAGCAGGGTCAGTCTCCAAGTAACATGCTGGGCACAGCTGACCTCGGTGGGGGCTGCCTAGCGGACGGCACTTCGTCAATGGCAGGGAATGAAGCTACTGCTTGAGCCAGCAGCAGCCAGAGCTTGCTCAACTCCTTGCCAGAGCTGCGCTTGCTCCTGCCTCCTGGGCCTTGCTCCCATCCAGTCCAGGCCTGCTCTTACTCCTGCCTGGCCAGCTCTTGTGCCTGTTTCAGTCCCTGCCCTACCTCATCCCTGACCTCTTCGCCTCCGACCCCCGAGCGGCTCCACTTCCCAACCAAGTCACTGGCTAGCCCATTGGCTCAGGTATTTGGCTTCTGATTCCTTGCTCTGACCCTTGGTTCTGCTGTTGGCTACGCCTCTGTGGGTCCTGGGCCTTGATTCTTGACTCTAGCTCCGCTCTAACCCCCAGACCTAGCCACCCCCATGGCTCTGACCGTAAAGCCAGACCGCCCCATTGTGATCCTGACTCTCTCTTCAGGTAAGGCAGCTATCTCTAGAGACATGACAAACTACCTATAGCCCTTTTGCCTCCTTGTGAGATTTCTCATCCAAACACTGCAGGTCATCATCCGATTTCTGGGATGTTTGCTATATCGATAAGTCCTTTGAAATCCATCTATCATTAAACTACAATCAGCCAATTGCCCTCACAACCAATTCAGTTATCCAAGAAACACAACCTTGCAAATTTCTACTCAACCTGGGTAAATAATTTCTGTTGACAGGCAAGTAAAATATCATTAGATTTTTCATTAGTACTAACAACTATGGGAAAGGGCTGGTGAGTAAGTAGTTTTTATGCCTGGGTTGGTAAATATTCATGATGACAATTTTTAAAGGCCGCACAAAGTGCTTCATGATTTTCTATTTCACCGCTGTCTCAGTATACAAATGGGTTGCATTAACAATGTTTGCGAACCCTAGCACCTTGATTTAGAATAACACATGCAGGAGTTCGTCCTGTCCCCCCTCCCCGTCTCATAAATCATAACGAAAGAAATGACATTATGGGAGTTTACTACACCCATCGGGTCAACATTGTTATTGAATTCATCACTGTCATGTCCTGTCCATTGCTGCAGATTTGACTTGGGCCTCACAGCTGATATTTTAAGTGGCAGGTATTTCAAAGCTTCCAATAATAATCCTCATGAATAAAATGCATCGTGTCTGCCTATATCAACTGCATTTCAGGAAACACCGGAGAAGTTGCCTGTGTGAAATAAAAAGGTTTTAAGATTGGAGGAGTCAATTTTATCCAGAGATATTTCCTCAGAGAGTGAAAAAAAACCCTTTGTTGGCTTAACGTGCATCTCCGGTGATAGCTGGAATGCTTTTTGTGAAGCATAGTATAAAAAAATGACTGCCTTGCTCAATAAATAGAGGCTAGGAGGGAAGGGGAAAAAACTCACTTTCAGATGAATGAGACATCCAGTAAGAGCTTTGCCACACCTTCATTCTGTGTGCAGCATCTGCCAGTCATATTTCCTTCTGGGCCTTTCTGAGGTATCTACTATCTCCAGCTGAATTTTTGTCCAGTCACATTTGCTTATGGGGAAACACAATCTACCCTACAGTAAATAAAGAAATGCCCTTTTAAACAAATAGAATAGCCCAGCTCTCTTTTAAGGGGAGTTGTCACTTGAGCTCTGTGCTTACTAGAGGCTCTGACCAATATACTGCTCTGTTGTGTGGCTGGGTTGTTTATTTTATTTTCACCTTCAGCAAGCAGAAGCGTTTCTCAGCATAACCGATTTCTTATGCTATAACTTATGATGATATTGGCTGGAGGCATTGCATAGCCCCTGGGCAACATTTATTATTGACCAAACGAGGAGATGTAATTTGTTGGTGGGGGCTGAGAGGAAGGCAGAAAGGTCAACGCTTTATTAAAATCTTCATTAACATGTTAATGAAAATTTACGCTAAGGGTCATCTCTGATGGGCAGTCTTCCCTTCCCCCCCAACAACCCACCACTGTGTTAAGTGGACACTTAAAAGCATCCCCAAAGACTTCCAGAACTAGTTTGTTTTGTGTTTAATTAAATATCATGCGGCATATCCTCAGCTGCTGCTGAGCTGACGAGAGGGCTCAGAGATGCCCTCTGTGATGGCTTCTGTCTCGTCTGCTGGCAGAGGTTTCAGCAAGCTAAAGGTGAGAGCCTAGAACTGCTCCAACATGCCTCCGCTGCCAATAACCCCAAGAAGCTATTCCAGCCGGTAAAGGAGCCTTGAGTGTAGGAGCCATAACAGGGGCTCTGCATCATTCAGAGATCCTCTTACCCAGGGGAGATCACAGTTTCGGAGGCTTAGCCGGTTTGAGACACAAAGCGACTCATACTTACGTGCCGCCTTCTGTATCCCTCCATTTCCAGAGGAACTAAAACCTCCAGGTGACTGGCTCAATATCTAGCTATAAAGGGAATGACCACCCTCCTGTTCTGCTTGAGAACCCTGCTTGGTGACCAACAGAGCAGTGGTGGCTTAGAACACAGGTGTTCAAATCGTGGGGGGGAGGGGGGGGCGACGAGGTTATCGGGGAGGGGAGGTGCGAGGCCCCGACCTGAAGTAGAACATTCCCACATCCTTCCTGCTTTCTAAGGATCAGGAGCAGCTGAGGCAGCAGCCAGCGCACGAAGGGAGGCCTTAGGGGGAGGGGTTGCAGAGTGAGCCCGATGCTGCCATGCGTGTTACTGCCCCGACCCACCCCTCACACCCTGCCCAGAATGTGCCCCGGGTGGGCTGGTGGCAGCAGATTGCAGAGTGGGGACCTGCCGTGTGGAATAAGCAGCTGGAACCAGCCCGTGGAGTCAGCAGGCCCAGCCTGGTAGGGGATTGCAGCTCAGCCACAGGGTGAGGAGGCTGGTTGGGGGCTGCAGGCTGCGAGAGCGAGACCAAGGTGTCAAGGGGGAGCCGAGCTGGGAACTTGCGGGGGCAGGGCTGGCTGGGAAGGAAAAGGAGGGGAAGAAGGAAGAGGTCGTGCGTGGGGCATGAATCTCTGAAGGGGAAGGGCGGGGGCAGCAACACAAGTTTGGGAACCTCTCCATTAGAAGACAATGGATGGCATTCAGCCCTGTGTGGAGGGCCAGCACAGAGCGTAGGCATTACCTACATCCCACCTCAAGCTGAGTTTGGAAATATTATCAAAAACCATTGTGACAGCAGGGACTTCGAACACGCTCCCATCAACTTTTCAAGGCCAGTATAGACAGAGGAAACTTGGCACTCAAGTGCAGTTCATTAACTAAAGATACATTTCTATTTAAACACATTTTCTTTTGAGTTCATCTGAACCAAGCCTACAGGATAATCCCCTGATATTAATTACCGAGGTATTTATAACAAAGATAAATAAGGAGAACAAACACTAATAAATTATGAGAGGAAGCTGATTCCAAGCAAAGAGGTACATTAATCTCCTTTTCTTTCACTCAAAATCCATTTGGGCAGGCGATAAAAATGCTCCTCCACATGGTAAAAGTGCAGCTGAAAAGTAGAAAGTACCTCCTGGAATATATATTTAGTTTGCCATTTACAAATAGAGCGTCAGTCTTGTGTATCCTATAGCAAACCATGGACCGGGCAAAGGTAAACAATTCAAAGCCCTGATTTTGCGATCACTTATACACGTGTTTAGCTTTATGGATGTGACCAGCTGCATTGACTTCACTGGGATTGCGACTCACCTGCCAAAAGTTACTGATATGCACAAGTGTTTACAAGGTTAACATCCAGGGTAGGAAAGTGGTCCAATGGGCAACCAGAAGTCTACTCTGTAACAGCCAAGTCAGCTTTTGGTGCTCAGCTATTTGCTTGAGGTAGCTGTGCATTTTATCAGATAAAACTGATTTTTTAGATGCAACTTAACATTGTTATCATTTTTATTTGTATTCCAACAGCATCTAGAGGCCTCACCAAGATTGGGTTCCCACTGTGCTAGATGCTGGGCCAACACAAAGTAAGACAATCACTGCCCCACAAAAGCTTACACTTTAAGCAGACAAAATAGACTAAGGGTGAGAGAAAGAAGCGCTATTTTCTCCATTTTACAGATGGGGAACTAAGACACAGGGAGGCGCCGTGACTTGTCTACAGGAAGTCAGATCAGACCAGAACGACGACATTTCACTTGCACTTTGCACAAATGTAAACACTAGCAAAGGGTACAGGGGAAAGGCGCATCAAAGCACCTCTTCTTTCCCTAGTCTCCTTTCTGCTCCTTCATCATTCTCAGTAGCCTTCTTTCTTGATTGTGGCTTTTTGGGTAACTAGTAAATGCATCCAATGAAGTGAGCTGTAGCTCACAAAAGCTTATGCTCAAATAAATTTGTGAGTCTCTAAGGTGCCACACGTCTTCCTTTTCTTTTTGCGGATACAGACTGACACGGCTGCTACTCTGAAACCTGTGACAAAGTCAGTGATTGAACCTGAGTCCCAATCCTGTGCCTTAAACACAACACCATCTCTTCCTCTTCCTTGGATTCGATTTTTAGAACTGTTGACTCGGTCACTGTTTCTGCAGAATTTAGAACCCCAAAACGAAGAAGCCCATCTTAGTCTAGCCTAGGTTACAAGGTTCTTTATCGACCTGTTCATTACTGCTGGGGAGATAAGAAGGATGCCAAGTTATCTAGTTGTTTTTCCTCGCCTAGTACAATACCATCAGAACTGCCTCCCCTGTGATTTATAGCCTCTAATTCATCTGTCTCCATCGGTTATTGTCCATGTTTATTAAACTCCAGAAGTTACTTTGCTTTTTAAAAAATCTCCCTTAAAAGAAAAACTCATCAGCTCTGGGGGTGATATTTTAAAATCTAACTACTGATTGCGGCTCAGTCTTTTGCTTGAAGGGGTAATCTCATTACGGAACTCAAATGCTGCTGACTCATTTATTTCATTGCTTTGAAAATAGCTATATATATTTCCACAATAAGGCATTCTGTACATTTCAAGAGGTTTCGTGCACTTCTTGAGGGGAGAGAGGATTAAAATAACTCTGCTTTCAGCTTCATGCCTGATCATATGGACACGCGAGGTTTTCCATAATGGCTTGGAAATAAGCTGCTCTTCCATCAACACCTATTGGTTCTGGAGGTGTATTTGATCTCTCTGGTTCTCCAGTTTCAAAGATAATGTAAACTTCTAAAGGATTGGAAGGAAGCCTGAGAGGTTGTTTAATTTGTAAGTGCTACTTCATGGCATGTTCCCATAAAAGCTGGATCCATTGCCCCATATAGAGATTGACTGATCTTCATAAACCTCTCTATGGAGTTCCTTTGGCCTATCTCTTAGACTCATATATTCCAAGGCCAGAAGGGGACAACTGGGTTCATCCAGTCAGACCTCCTATATAACGCAGGTCATAGAACTTCCCCCAAATCATTCCTAGTTGCATTAGAGCATTTCCTTTTAGAGAAACAGCCAATTTTGATTTTAAAATTGCCAGTGATAGAAAATCCCCCACTTTGGCCTTGATTCTTCTGTGCCCTCAGCTCCACATGTGCATCAGTTCACAGTGGTGCAGTGTGGACGGGAAACCCCGCCAGATCAGAACGACAACATTTCACCTGCACTTTGCACAAATGTAAACACTAGCAAAGGGTACAGGGGAAAGGCGCATCCAAGAACCTCTTCTTTCCCTAGTCTCCTTTCTGCTCCTTCATCATTCTCAGTAGCCTGTTTTCTTGATTGTGGCTTTTTGGGTAACTAGTAAATGCATCCGATGAAGTGAGCTGTAGCTCACAGAAGCTTATGCTCAAATAAATTGGTTAGTCTCTAAGGTGCCACACGCCCTCCTTTTCTTTTTGCGGATACAGACTAACACGGCCGCTACTCTGAAACCTAGTAAAATGTTCTAATTCCCCATTATCATTCCCATTGTTCTGTTTCAATTCTTTCTCCCAGCTGTCATCCCTGTGCATTTAGACAGCACAAAATCTGTGTGCCCTTGCGGGTTCAAGTGGAGTCTAAGTGGCATGTAGACTTCTTAGGCTAACCTCCACAAGGGTGAAATTCACTCAGAATTCCCATCCCGGATGCAAAACTGAAAAGGCTTCAATGCTTATAGAATTGATTTCCCTGGTTCTTGATCACCACCTGTTCAGAGAAGAGTAAAAAGGCAAGTGGAAGGATACAAACACGAATCAAATCTCTCACCCTGATACTGGAAAAGGTGTGCAACAAGGCTGCAATCTAGCAAAGCACTTAGGCCCTGATTTACTTTAAGCGCATGCCTACAGCTAAGCTGAAGTGGTACTGAAACCTAGTTAATCATGTGCTTAAGAGCTGTCCTGAATCGAGGCTTATGGGCTCAATTAGAAACTTATTGAAATCAATCGAAAGATGCCCCTTGACTTCAGTGGGCTTTGGATCCTGGCCCTATAGCACAGGCTTAACTTTAAGCATTGAGAAGTCCCATCAAAAAGGATTTTGCGCACATGCTTAAATGCTTGGCTGGAGTGGCTCCCAAATCTCCAACTGCCTAATGACCATATCAGGTTTACATAATGGCCTAATTCTGCTCTGGATTAGATCTCGTTAATTCCCATTGAGTACCCTGGGGTTGGACTGGCACTGAGAAATATTCAGAAGAGAAATCCAGCTGTTTTGGTTAAACAAAATTCACGGCAAAGCCAAAGAGCCTCTTTTTCACAGGGTCTCCTTTCCCGATGAAAGGACATTGGAAGAACAGTCCAAATTGTTTTAGAAATGCATCTCAGAGGCAACATGGCTCTAAAATTAAACCAATTTGAATCAACAGGAGCTGGCTTATTTCCCCCCCCCCCACCCCCGCCCCCAACACACACACACACAAAGATGCATATAGGGATGGATAATGAAGGCCTGTGGAGCTGTAAAGATTAGTATTCCTAACTGTGACACCCACCGATTTAATTAGTCATTGGGTCTTTCTTCAGGGCCATGTTAAATAGACATGGGCATGCTGACCTTTTCATTGAGTTCATTACAGTTCCACTGATTGCCATAATGTGTTATAGTTGTGTCATTGCAGCTGCTTTTAAGGGAAGGTGAAAGCTATAACCAGGGGTCACACCAAAGGCATGACAGGCACACAGCTTGTAGCTGAACTTGCTGGACCAAAAAGTCCAGGATTTTGTTTCTTTGCTTCCACAGTTGGTTCTTTGCATCGGTAGTTTGGCTCAGGAGAGTGAGACACATTACAGATACAGGCTAGTATTTTCCAAAGACCCTAAGGGAGTTAGGCACCCAATTTCCATTTGGGAATTGTGGATACACACTTTCAAAAGCACCCAAGTGACTCAGGAGCCTACGTCCCATTGAAAGTCAATGGAATATAAGCCCCTATGTCACTCGGGTGGTTCTGAAAATGTTACCCTGTGCCTAACTCCCTTAGTCTCCTTTGAAAATACCATCGACAATGTATAAAGCTAGAGTGTCAGATTTCCTCCTGTCCCTCTGTTTTTGTATGCTAGCTGGTATTTCCCTGTCATCTACAGCTTCCAAAGCTATGCCTTTGAGGAGGTCCACCCCCACTCAGCTGTATAGTTCTAGTACCTTCAGCAACTCTTCTCTGGCTTCCAGCTGTGTCAGTACATTTCCTGGAAACCCATTGAAGTGTGATACCTATTGACTACTCAGCATATTTCTGAGTCTTCTCTAGAATGGCTATGTACTATGAGAACAACCCCTTATACTTTCACATGGCTGACACCGTGTGGTTTTGGATTTTGTGTTTGTGTGTATTAGAAATAAGCTCAAGCTGCACCTTTTTGGATCCAGCTGCAGCTCCAGATTTCAGATTCCCACAAGTTTGGTGGTGTTTGGATCCATGTGTTAGATTTGACCCATTATAAAAGTCTGCAACATTTGTATCCGGATCCAAAGATCAGGAATGCTTGGATCCATGGATATGCATATTCTATCCATCTCCAACCTTTTATATACAGTATTTTATATATACACACTGGTGAAAAACTATGTATTATATATACATAATGGCAATGTTAGATATACAGATTTAGCTAGCTACAGAAAAAAAGAGTGAGCATGGGATTTGTCATTCCTTCCTACTATCTGTATATTGAACCTTATTTTCTTTTGAAAGTAAATAATAAAGAGGTGCAGTTGATGTAGGCTTTCCTAGAGCCGTGGTTTGCAACCAGGGGGACGCAGAGGGGGTCCAGGGGGTACATCAACTCAACTAGAGATTTGCCTAGTTTTACAACAGGCTACGTAACAACCACTAGCAAAGTCAGTACAAACTAAATTTGCATACAGACAATGACTTGTTTATACTGCTCTATGTACTACACACTGAAATGTAAGTACAATATTTATATTCCAATTGATTTATTTTATAATTATATGGTAAAAATGAGAAAGTCAGCAATTTGTCAGTAACAGTGTGGCTGTGACACTTTTGTATTTGTAGGTCTGATTTTGTAAGCAAGTAGTTTTTAAGTGAGGTGAATCTTGGGGTCATGCAAGACAAATCAGACTCCTGAAAGGGGTACAGTAATCTGGAAAGGTTGAAAGCCACTGTCCTAGAGGTTTATTTTTGAGGGTGATGTTCATGATAGAGGAGTATACAAGACGATAAAGCTTTTTGTAGCCGATAAAACATAGAGGTTGAACTCAGGTTGCAACCTCATAAACATTACGTCTCTTTACAAGACTAAGTAAGATTCAGCCAAGCCCCATTTCAAATAAGAAAGGCCCCTGTTTTTCTTGTGTGCTGGGGATTTGGCAGTTCTATGGGGCTGTCTTCTTGCGTATTACTTTGGGAGTGGGGCTCAAAAGAAAAATATTCAAGGGCACATTCATAAAGCGTAAAATTCTCCCTTGTGCACAAAGCTTATTGCACCTCAAAAGTCCTACTTGAAGTCTAGTTTCAGGGCTCCAATGGAGCATAAACAGTGCATGAAGTTGTGATTGTACCTGAGGGGTGAACTTCATAGCGTATATGGCTTTCACAGCTCAAGACTTGGGTAAAAATGTGGCTTGTTAATGCAGAAGCTGGTGGTGTCAACGTGGACACTTTTCCGGGTTACAAAACCACCAAAACAACTGGAAGTGCTCTCTGTGCAGGAAATGCCCATGCCTGGAAGAATGAAGGATAGTAAATCAGGAATGAGACATAAAGCAAGTGGATGTCCAGGAGCAGAAGAACATGGGGTTCTGCGTGGGCGTGTGGGTAATTTTGCAAAGCACCTACTGTCACTATACTCAGCCCTGCTAAGTGCTATTATCCTGTCACTTTCACAGGTCCTAAATGGTTATGAAATCCATCCCAGCCTTTAAAAAAAAAGGAAGTGCTTTTTTAATAACATGACCCACCTTTTCCTCTATTAGCCATTTTATAAAGCTTGGATCAGTTTGTGTTTGAAGAGTTGCTATATATATAAACTGGCTATTTAGCACATCCTCATTCCTTCAGGATATATCATGTAGAAGGATTATACCCAGGTCCATCAGAATGAAAGGATCTGGCTTTATCCATTTGGTACCAAGGGGTTCAATTCTCATCCCATGCTGCTGTAAATCAAGAACAGCGATTTCTCTGAAGTCGTTGCTGTGATGCTGGTGTAAATCCAGTGTAAGTGAGATCCAAATCAGGTCCAAAGCCTGACTGTAAATGGACTGCAGCCACAAAAGCAAGTTTAATGGATATGTACAGCTCTTGTTTATTGCTAGGCTTCAGGAGGATGCCAACCATTTAATTGACTTCGATAGAAAAGGGCCTGCTTAGTACTGTAGTCTAAGGGAACACTGATTATGAAGCTAATCAAAGCACTTATTATCAAAACTGTACCTATTCCTCTTTTCTGGAACTCCTGTAATGCAAACTTTGTGTGTATGAATGGAACACTCTTCTGTCGTGCTGGTGAAAAGTTCTGTATTGAGGATCCTGAGGGATTTAGTAGCCTCGATACCCAGATATCAGATACAGCATGGCCGGTGACAGTGCAATCTTCCCCTTTGCGCCATTTTTTAAATGGAGTTTGACAATTTTTTCACTGGCCTTTTCAATTTCAACCTACACTTCATCCTGGGTTTCTACCAACTGCTACTTTTCACTGAGATGCCTGTTGCAGTCTCCCCATCAACATCCTCCCAAGAAGCTCTTCAGGATAAGTGACAACACCAGGTCTTGGGTACAGTCTTGGAGCAGCAAGCTATACTGATAACCAAGGTGCCTCTGTCCCAATCTAGAGTGTCCATTTAACAGAGGTAGTTTCTATTCATATTCAAGTCCTTTCAACTGAGTTCACCACTTAGTTCCCAGTGTGACGGTGCCTTCACTGTTTGATGGGCTGGGAACTGGCCATTACCACAGAGGCCACCTACGTAAGGCCCATTGCACAGCAACAAGGTAAACTGTTGACTAGTTTTCTGAATTTCAATTTTTTGAGGAAAATATTTGTTAAAATGTTGAATATCAGTAAAAAGAATTGGGGAGAGGGGAAAGGGAAATTCCATTTTTACCAGTACCAAAAGTAACTTTTGGCCATTGTGAAGCCTGGCCTGCATTTCAACCAGCGACCTAGCAGCTCCATATTAGCAAAATCCTTGGTCATGCAGAAACCTATGGAATACTCTACATTTATATTCAAGGAGCTGATGTTTTGTTGAAATATCTGGAGCACTGGGCTGAACTGAAACCCATCTTTTTAATAAAGAATCTCTCTCTTGTCTCTAAGGTGACATGTCTGAGATGGTTTTCTTTTATATTTTCTTGAAAGAGCAGCTGAGGGCTGAGGGATGGGGAGGAGTTGTGTGGGTGGCTACTGGCAGCGTTTTGAAGCAAACTGAGTACTTAAATCTGTATCTCAAATCCCCTTGGGTTCACTGCACTCAACCCTTTCACACTAAATTTACCTTACGTTCTAGCTACATTTTTTTTTTATCTGCGAATCACCAGCTTGTGCAACTGCAGAAAATATAATTCCATGTTTCTTGTGTTATCATTCCAGGCTGGGATTTTCAAAGGCATCTAAGAAGGGTAGGCACCCAATTGTCATTGAAAGCAACCAGGATTGACGAGGAGCCAATGGGAATTGGGTTCCTAACTCATTTAGGTCCCTATAAAACTCCAGCCTTGTTCTTAAGGGAGGCACAACGCTCAGGTGGGACCAGCAGGAGAAAGAATTGTTTTTCCTGCCACTTGTTTCCAGGCTGGGATTGAATGATTTAATCCACTTTAAGCATCCTAAATACTTACACATTTCAATTGGATTTGTTAAGATTTTGGTATGGTGGATCTAACATGTGGGTGGATGCCATTAATATTTACCAACATTTACTATGCTACAGCTTAAGAAATAACACCAGTATTTCTATTCTGTGTGGAGGACAATACCATGGTATCACAGATATGAGGGTGTGGTAACTGTTGCTGACATTTTAATGGTAATCACTGTACTACATATTCTATTACTTAAAGCCAGTTTATGGTCATCTAACTCAAGCTGAATATTACTTTACTTCACAAATCATAATACCTAGGTCTTGTACAGCACTTTTCATCAATACATTTCAAAGTCCTCTACCAAGGAGGTCAGTATCATTAATGGGGAACCTGAGGCACAGGGAAGTGAAGTGACTTGCCCAAGGTCATAGAATCATAGAATACCAGGGGTTGGAAGGGACCTCAGGAGGTCATCTAGTCCAACCCCCTGCTCAAAGCAGGACCCATCCCCAATTTTTGTCCCAGATCCCAAATGGCCCCCTCAAGGATTTGAACTCACAACCCTGGGTTTAGCAGACCAATGCTCAAACTACTGAACTATACCCCCCCAGACCAGTGTCGGAAATTGAACCCAGATGTCCTGAGTCCTAGTACAGTGCTCTATCCATTAGGCCACACTGCTCTGAAGAGAGAACAGAGTAATGCCAGTGAAATAAATGGCACTACTTGTGGAGCAAGGTCGTACTCAGCTTGAGTAAAGATATTAGTAAACTGATGCTTAGTAACTGAACATTTAATAATTACGGGCCTAAATCTCCATTCCCTTACACTTTGGCTTGTCATTTACATCTGTGCAAAATGCATCTAAAAACGCAACCAGATCACAATGGTAAGATTTTATACCCATTTTGCACTCCCTTGATAGAACTGTAAATGATCCTACCCGGCTGCCGAGAATCAAGCACATTCAGAGTAATTTTGAATCAACAATGGAACTTACTGAATCTAAAGTTATACATCTACATTTGTTCGAATTTTTTTTTTTTTTTGCACAATAGACAGTTTTCTAAAGCACAGAGCAAACCTGAACTAATTCATCTGCAAAGCATGCCTAGGAGACAGGTAAGTAAACATTCCTCTTCTTTTGTGGATGACTTACATGATTTGCCCAAGGCCATGCAACACAACGCTGGCATGGCTGGATTTAACACCTAGTCCCAAATTCTCATTCCCGAGACTGCCATTCACAAGCTCAGCCCACTAGACTGTGTGACCTCACTTTACAATGCCTTTCATTCTCCAAGCATCCCCAATTACTCCAATAGCTGTTCTAATGGCTGTGTAGGGAAATCCAGCAGTGACTTTCCATTCAGCAATAGCTTGCACAAGCTGGGTCATAAAGAGTTGGATGTTCATAGATGCACAATTCCAGTCGAAGTCAGTGGGATCTGCATTTGTTCAGCTCTTTGACAATCCAGCCCTAGAAATCTATTTTATTGAGAAATGTTGTTTGTGATCCCCTCCGTCTTGCAAAAAAAATTTCCCGTGGAATTCTTTCTTTCTTTTCTGACACTGATTCCGTCACAGTGAAATGTGAATTTTTACCTTGAGCAGCTATCGAACAATGGGCAGAATGGGCACAATACAAATAATAAATAGTAATGAATAATAACAAATTGCAGAGAGTCCAGGGGAGAGCATGTTTAGTCTAGGGAAGAGCAGGGTGAAAGGGAACATTACAACAGTCTTCAAATAGGTCAAAGGTTGTTTATAAAGATGAGGATGATCAACTGTTCTCTGTGTCTCACAGACTTTAAGGCCAGAAGGGCCCATCGTGATCATCCAGTTTTACCTTCTGCATATCGCAGGACACAGACTCTCACCCACTTGCTACAATAATAGACCCCTAACCTCTGGCTGAGTTACTGAAGTCCTCAAATCATGATTTAAAGACTTCAAGTTACAGACAATCTACCATTTTCCTCTAGTTTTAACTTGCAAGTGTCCCATGCCCCATGCTGCAGAGGAAGGTAAAACCCTTCCCACCCCCACCCCCCAGGATATCAGCCAATCTAACTTGAGGATAGGACAAGAAGTAATTGGCTCCATTTGAAGAAAGGGAGATTTAAGATGGATAGTATTCAACATTGGTGAGGCCTCATCTGGAGTACTGTGTCCAGTTTTGGGCCCCACACTACAAGAAGGATGTGGAAAAATTGGAAAACGTCCAGCGGAGGGCAACAAAAATGATTAGGGGACTGGAACACATGACTTATGAGGAGAGGCTGAGGGAACTGGGATTGTTTAGTCTGTGGAAGAGAAGAATGAGGGGGGATTTGATAGGTGCTTTCAACTACCTGAGAGGGGGTTCCAAAGAGGATGGCTCTAGACTGTTCTCAGTGGTAGCTGATGACAGAACAAGGAGTAATGGTCTCAAGTTGCAGTGGGGGAGGTTTAGGTTGGATATTGGGAAAAACTTTTTCACTAGGAGGGTGATGAAACACTGGAATGCGTTACCTAGGGAGGTGGTGGAATCTCCTTCCTTAGAGGTTTTTAAGGTCAGGCTTGACAAAGCCCTGCCTGGGATAATTTAGTTGGGGATTGGTCCTGCTTTGAGCAGGGGGTTGGACTAGATGACCTCCTGAGGTCCCTTCCAACCCTGATATTCTATGATTCTATGAAAAGCTTTCTAACTATAAGGCTAGTTAAGCACTAGAATCAGGTTATCTCTGGAGATTTTTGGAATCCCCATCACAGAGACTTGTAAGAACAGGTTAGAAGGTTAGATAAACCTCTGTCAGGGATGGTCTGGCATACTTAATCCTGCCTTCATGTAGGGGGCTGAAACAGATGTCCTCTTGCAGGCCTTCACATCCTTACATTTCCATGATTCTATGATCACTATAGAGACAGGTCACTTGAAAGAGGGAGACCATTGCAAAACTCTGGTGCTGGGGAAAGCAATGATTATGTGTTAGTTTTTCAATCACACTTAACAGTAAAGTTTATAATGGGGAAATAAACCACTGACAGAGGTATTAATGAATGGTCAATCAATTATTATAGAGTCCAACAGAGCGACAGTCTGCTCATAGCAATGGCTTACCACTAGATCTGGCAGAATTAGATTTTTTTTTTTTTTTTTTTTTATAATTTCAATGGATAAGATCAATGTTTATTTTTTAAGCATTTTTTAAAATTTCTATCAATTTAAATTTTCACAGTTGTGGCAAATTATGAGGGGAGGTCAAGACAATAGTTATTTCATGACAGGAAACATTGCAATTAAAAAGGTTGCTTTATAACTGTTAAAACACAAAACGGTCAACATTGCATATCAAAATATACAAAATCAGTATTCTTAAATCAAACTCTAATAAGTTCTTAAGTGGCATTTTTTTCTTACGTTGCATATCTGTATATTTCACTTATTATTGCTGGAAATTGTTTTTCATTGGTTTGTATATGAACAGTGAAATCGACATTTACTGACAAAAATCTAATCCTCTCAAGCCTATTTATAACCATCAAAAGCACCTTCTAGTGTTTAACACCCATTCCTGGAGATATTCCCATTTGCATGAGTCCATTCTGCCTTGCTCAAATTCCCTCTGCAACTTTGCATGGGTACGTTACTTTTCTCACTCTCTTTAGCTGTTGTGTAGTGAGGCTGGGGACAGTTAAACAGTTATTGTGCTTGACCACAGAAGTGGTTGCAGTTCAGTAATGGGTGGGATCATCCTTTTGGAGTAGTGCTTTGGGATCCTTCTGTAATGAAAGTCGGTATATAAATGTAAGATAATTATCATTCAATTAATTCTGGGCCCGTACCCATAATGCTCTGCCTGACCTGATTCACAGGCACTTGCTCTTCAGCTCTTTAATATTTCAGGTGACCTTTTGGGGTGGAAAGATGCTGCTGTTTCTCACCAGCAGTCCTGAGTCAACTCCTGTTTCAACTCAGAGCGGTAGGCGATACCTCGTTTATCATTCAATTTCAAGAGTCAGCACAGCCATTATTCAAATGACTGACTACACATGTAATCAATCTTTAATGAAACAATAATTGCACCTTCCAGTCAATGAGCTCTCTGGCTTTTCTAAAGGCATCTCGTATATAAATTATTAATGGCAATGGTGTTATTGCAGGTCTAAGTTATGTTTCATAAATTGGCATTTTTCAAGCCAGTTGCATCAGAAGATTTACAACTACTGTTTCAAGCAAGGCTGGGTAAACATCAGGATATTCCACTAGCCTTTCTCTAGCCTTGCTATTCCTCTGGCTTAAAACAGGATTTTGCATCTTGCCAGGGACTTCAAAGAAAGAGATTGTGAGCTGTGCGGTATTGAAAGGGTTACGCTCGTAGGGATGGATTTTGTATGTGGTGCCGCAAGGTGAATTTACTGTATGTCCCAGTGCAAAGGACCCAGTGTTCTGTAACTTTTTGTGATTGCAGCCAAGTAAATTAATGGCTCCACAAGTCATTTCTGAGACAGGGAAAGACTTCAGAGCTGAGTTATTTGTTTTTCGCCTGCTACTTTTGAAAATCATCCAGATATACTGTGCTTAATGGGATTTGAGAAGGTTAATCCAGAGACATGCACTAGGAACCCAAAAGGGTTTGCATTGTAATGGCCTCTTAATGTGCTTGTAAAAAGAAAAAGATGATGGTGAGCATGACTCTGACAAGCATTTATAAAAGACATTTACCTGTTGGCCAAAGTATGTGACTTTGTGCACCAGAAAACTAAGCAGCCACACACTTGGTTGTCTCTTGAATTCAGAAGGTCAAGAGGAATATCTATTATACACCTCTTATTTAACCATTTTGAGCCAGTTCATCTGCTCCAGTTCATGTGTGTGGGAGAGATGGGGGTAAATGGGGTGAAGGCTTCTTTTATTGGCTCATAGATTTTAAGGCCAGAAGGGACTTCCTGCACATTGCAGGCCACAGAACCTCGCCCACCCCCTCCTATAATAGGCCCATAGCCTCTGGCTGAGTTACTGAACTCCTCAAATCATGGTTTAAAGACTTCAAGTTACAGAGAATCCACCATTGACACTAATTTAAACCTGCAAGTGTCCCATGCCCATTCTGTAGAGGAAGGCGAAACCCCCCCAGGGTTTCTGCCAATCTGACCTGGGGGAAAATTCCTAACTGACCCCAAATATGGTGATCAGTTAGACCCTGAGCATGTGGGCAAGACTCACCAGCAAGATACCTGGGAAAGAATTCTCTGTAGAAGCTCAAAGCCATCCCCATCTAGTGTCCCATCACCGGCCATTGCACATTCACACGTGGACCTATTTGACCTGAAACTAGGGTTAGGCTCACAGCAATGCTCAGCAACACCTAAAGCTAATGCTCTGAGTTCTTGAGCTGACAGAGGCTGATTGAAACAACACAAGATTTTCTGAAGGTCCCTGTAGCTGAGAGTATTTATTTCCCCTTCCAGAGATGATCAACAGGCTCATAAAAACCCCACCACATCAACAGCAACATAATGGCATGGAACCTTATTTCCTTTGACATCCCAAGGAAGGAAGCAAGCTGGGTGAAAGAGAGAGATAAACAGTTCTATTTGTGCAGCAAAAATGATTGTTAATGCATGTATCTTGTTCCAAAAGGAACAGCAATTTTGCATTAGTTTTGAGGAGGAGGTTGCATCTGATTCATTAACCTTTCCTTGCTACTGCTAAGATTACCTATGGTTCTCCTGGACTTGCTCTTGGCTGCAGCCTCACCCCTCCCTTTATTTAACAAAAATGTTGTGGGTGAACTTATGCCCCTGGATAATGCTGGCAGGGAAAGTGTGCCATTAGCTTTCTCCTCCTACCCTCCCCTTCCGTCAATGCAGCTCAGTTCTGTAATGCTCCTTTCTGTTCTAGACCTGGGTTTAGACCAAGTTGTGTGGTGGTCTCATGTCTGCTAGGCATTGAATGAGACTGACAGTGCAAACTGTGCAAAAGAATCTGTAGGCTTAGAAAACACTTATTGTCAAGGTATTGGATGGCCTGTCTCTAAAGATACAAAGCTGGGCCTTCTTCAGCCATGTCCTACACAGAGTGAGTTCGTTTCACTCATCCATCTGCCCCAGCCTTTCTCATCTTATGAACAACCCACTTCCTAGAGTGTTGTCAGTCTAGCACTACATTCCTCTTCACCACATCGTTTTTACCTGCTCACGTGGTGAATGAACCTGAGATCTTGCAAGCTCTATCTGCAAATTCCTCTTTGGCCACAGTTCACATGTCCTGTGTGGGACTTTGCAACATCCTGAGCTTGGTTCCATGGGAATGTCTGTTATTGCAAGAAATCACATGCTAGGAACAGCCATCAAACTCCAGGTCACCAGAGGATGCAAGAACAAAGAGCACTGAGCAGAAATAATGAACTAGCTTCTAATTTCCCCCTGTGTGTTGTGATAGGATCTATTTGCCGGAGATTCTTTCCAACCAAATCATTCCAGTGAACAGGAGGAGTCAAATTCAGATACTTAGTGTAAGGGTATTTCATGCAAAAGTAGAGATTCTCGTGTGAAAGCAAGTCTTGCCTCCTTTCAGGATGACTAGGGGAATCAAATGAACAAGCAACAGCTGCCCACCAATCTCGTTTTGCTCGAGCCATAACTGAACATGGTTTTAGTTCTGTTCCAAAGGTAGGAGCCACGATTTTCAAGTGGATTCACAAGTTTCTCTCTTCACTTAACAGCGAGGTGAAAGGCCTTATCTGCCCTGATGATTTGCTCCAATTATAGCCATGGATGTAGCTTCACCAATGCAACCTCCTAGTGTAGACAGGAAAAGCCCTCACTTGTAGTGGTTCAGCTTACTCTGGGTTCAAGCAGCAATAGGTTCCAGCGGTGTAAATAACACCTTTGCCTGTCTACACTAGGGGTCTGCATAAGTGTTGCTATTCTGGTTGCTGGTTGTTGTTAGTCCTTAACATAGGGATTTTCAAAAATGTGAAAGTGAGTTAAGCACCCAGATCTCATGGGAGTTGGACACACAGCCTCAGTCACTGAGAATAATTTCAAAGCAAAGTACCTAGATTCAGGAAATGGGGAGATTGGACCAAACCATTCCACTAGGTTCTAGAGCATGTTAGTGTAAGGTGCAGTCCTGCCAAATGGAAAAGGTGGATCTTAGGGTGACAAAGGACTTGGTTTCCAAATAATTAATTGTTTTAATGCTGTTGTTTCAGGGCAAAAAAGAAAAGATGAAATAAAAGGAAATCTGTCCTGCTTCCCTTATGACTTGAACTCCATTCACTGGGAAAGGATTTATAATTTTCATCATAATTTAATTTTCCAACATACCACTTAATTAAATGGATTTATTGAAATCCCCCGGCACTGCCTTTTTATGATTAGTTGAGGATTCATCTCTTGAATGTCATGGAGAAAATTCATCAGTTGATTTGTTTAATACTGAAAGTCTCATCTCCTCTTTGCTCTCACCTGTTCTGACTTTCAGCTGAGAGCTGGGGAAAGAAATCTACAAAGATAAGAAATCTAGATACAAGATTGTTTTGCTTGTTTTATCCTTTGTCCCATGCTCCCACTTCTCCGAGATTGATTTCATGGGCCATTGTTAATAAGTCTATTTGTATTAAAGATAGAGTATGGAGTTGTCTGTCGGAGATAACTAGAGGGATGATTGCTAACTCTCAGTAAGCTGTGCTCCTCCTGACAGTGCTAATCTCCTAGTTCCTCCTGCAGCCACGTAAATGCCACTATTGAAAAGACCATACAATTCGCCCTGCTATGCAAAAGCATTTGAAGAGGAAATACAGGATTGCTCCACAATGTGGCATATATGACATCCACCCTTTCTGTGTTTGAACCTATATCATGCTGGCCTGAGTTAGACACAAACCCTGCAAAGGTTTATACACACGGATATCATAGTCCCTTTAAAATCAATGGTTTCAGAGTAGCAGCCGTGTTAGTCTGTATTCGCAAAAAGAAAAGGAGGACTTGTGGCACCTTAGAGACTAACCAATTTATTTGAGCATAAGCTTTCGTGAGCTACAGCATCCGATGCAGTGAGCTGTAGCTCACAAAAGCTTATGCTCAAATAAATTTGTTAGTCTCTAAGGTGCCACAAGTCCTCCTTTTCTTTTTTTAAAATCAATGGCACTCCTCATAGTGTGTGAAGTTAAGCAAAGTGTTCCGGTCTTTGCAGGATTCAAGTCCAGTGCCTGTAAGATTCTTGGCGCAAAATCATTTTTAAAAAGGTATCATTCACAAACTTGGAAAGTTTATTTGAGCCTATAGAGATGAATTCATCTCTGACATAGACTCCTCCAAGTTCAATTCAGCTGTGGCAGCTCACACCAATGGTCAACTTGGCTCCTTGTATCTAATAAATAGGCTCACACACGCATAGATTTTTAAGGCCAAAAAGGACCATCATGCTCGTCTAGTCTGACTTCTTGTACATTGCAGGTTACAAAACTTTACTCACCCACCGACTCCTGTAATAGATCCATAACCTCTGACCAAGTTAGTGAAGTCCTCAAATAATGATTTGAAGACTTCAAGTTACAGAGAATCCATCATTTACATTATATGCTTGACAACGGTATTTCCAGCTCTAATGATTATATCATGAGTCTTGTGAATTTGGTTTATTTCTTAAAGCCCCAGCTCCTGGAGTCATGTGAACAAATGAGATTCTCCTGAGGATTTCATTTAAAATAAAACATCAGTTTCTAGGCCTTATAATCGCAGAGGAGAGATTTAGAATGTGGTCCAAGTACATGCTAAAAGCTCAAAAATCAGAAAGCAAATAAAAAATAAATGAGGAGAAAGTAAATAAAGAAGTATTCTTTACTCCTTCTCATAACACAAGAACTAGGGGTCACCACATGAAATTAATAGGCAGCAGGTTTAAAACAAACAAAAGGAAGTATTTCTTCTCACAGTTCATAGTCAACCTATGGAACTCTTTGCCAGAGGATGTTGTGAAGGCCAAGACTATAACAGGGTTCAAAAAAGAACTAGATAAATTCATGGAGGATAGGTCCATCAATGGCTATTAGCCAGGATGGGTAGGAATGGTGTCCCTAGCCTCTGTTTGCCAGAAGCTGGGTATGGGTGACGGGATGGATCACTGGATGATTACCTGTTCTGTTCATTCCCTTTGGGGCACCTGGCATTGGCCACTGTCAGAAGACAGGACACCGGGCTAGATGGACCTTTGGTCTGTCCCAGTCTGGCCATTCTTATGTTCTTAAAAAGAACCCCTAACGTAGTCTTTTAACAAAGATTTTTAAGCCAGTCTCATGATTTTTGAATGCCTTGGATTGGAAACACTGTGACAGTCTCATGAGAACATGCAACAGAACTGGTGTTACCTCTTGGTTAAAGTTTCCCCTTCTTCTGACACTGTCACAGACTTACAAGTAGCTGCCTACCTGGGTTGACAGAAGGTGTCCACACACTGCATGTATCTCTGGGTGTTTACGCTGCTGCTGCTATCTCTTTCCTTACAGAGTCACTTGTATCCATCCTTTTGCTTTAGAGAACAGTGGCCTGCAAAACCACCGTTTCTGCTTATTTTTCCTTTTTTCGGAAGGAGTTCTAGGAATAATGGAGGAATTGTAAACGGGGACCCTACCTAACCGGATGACTCCACAATCCAATCGAGCAGACTCTGGTGGTCACCATCTGTCTCCTGTGAAGTTATCCTCTTCCAATTTCAACTTTGGACAAGATGTCTCAGCTCCAAGCATCGCTTCTCTGAACACAAAAATCCTTATATAACCCCAAAAGTGGGGGGCTTATTAAAATGCTCGTGAATGAGTTCAAACTTCCTCTGAAGACATTGTGCCTGCAGCTCTTTTAAGTCTTCTACTGTGAAATCAGGAGCTTCAGTTTTGAGCTTGCGTTTGCTTGCCTCGCTAATGTCTCCCCCTGAATACAAATGAATGCTTAAGGGCTACCTCTCTGGATTCTCATGTTAGCCTTAAATGCAGTAAAGCTTTGGATGTAGCTCTTAGCCCTTTTTATTAGAGTTGGAAAAACTTGGGGAGGAGAAACCCCACTCGGGGAGCATATTTTCTTTCCTTTTACTGTTATGTATAGGGGTATAGATAGAAAATACACCAAGTTTGCAAGCCTACTTTGCTGATATTTTAATAGGTCCCTTGCATATTTGCAGTGGCAGGTCTTCAACATAATAGCACCTGTGCGCTCTCTCTCTCTCTCTCTCTCTCTGTGCCTTAACCCTCTCAGCTGCAAAAAACTGGCTTTGTTTCTATTTTAGCCCCTGATGATTATACAGACTGTTTATTTATGGTGGGATATAAAAAGCAGCTAAGTAATTTAGATGTGCAATTGCCATCAAAAATCAATGGGATTTAGGCTCCTAAGTGTTTTAAAGTAACTAATGTGCCTTTCCCCCATCCACTTTCCAGATACAGAATCCCACTCAGATGTTAGCTTGTGCATCCAGTGCCTAATCCAAATGCCAACTGAAATCAACGGGAATCTTTATATTGACTTCAGTGGGCTTTAGATCAGGCCCTTAGTACACAGAAGTATTTATTTTTAAATGCAAAGGTCAGATTGAAAAGCCTGCTTTTCCTACTGCTTCTCTCCTCCTTCCCTCCATCTCTCCAGATTTTAGACCATGCTGTCTGGTTTTGCACAGCAGGTGAGTGCCATGCTTGAGAAGGGCCAGAACGCATGTACCGGAAGTGCCATAAGATGAAGGAACGGCTCCCAAAAAGGATTGCCAAAGTGGCATCTTGGAGTGTTCTGGCAGGACTCGAGCACAGGTTTTATACCATCATGCTCCTCATAACTCGATGTGAGCATCTTCTCCCAAGTGTATGAATTCCGCTCCTGCTCATATCACCTCCCTGCGCCAGAAAACTCTGTGCCAGAAGCCATCACACCACAGTCCATGAAGACTGAAGATGGGGCAAGAAGGAGCTAGCTCACATGTTGTGAAGCCTTGTTTACTCGTGTTTGAAGCTCAGGCAGATAGCTTGCTGTACCACCTCTCTGCAAAGCAGATAATTCCATTTGCCTGCTTAGAGGCTTTGGTCTGAAGCTTTCCACTCTCCATCCCTTTGTTGGGAGCTGAAAGTTGAGAGTGTAGCAGTTCATTTGCATTACAAATTGTGAGTTAGACATTGGCCTCGGGCTTATGAAGTACTGTCAGAGGACTGAATTAAAATAAAATGCCCTGACTCCCTCTCGGTTTCTATTTAATTAAGGCCTTTCATTCATCATTTATTTTTGCATCCCATCATATTTAGTGGTTTGTTAAGAAGGAGAAAGGAGGTTTCCTTTCGACAAAGTGTTTTCTGAAGTCAGCAAACTGTTCTATACAATTATAGATAGATACTGTCTATCTATCATGATATGGACTATTTTTGCTATGGGCTGGTAATCTTGAAAACCTCACAAGAGGAGTTTTGTTATATCTAGCAAAGCTGATTAACTAATTTATGCAGTCAGGAAATTACACATCAAGATCTTCCTGACATTTGACATTACTGACGTTTGTGCCCACAAATGCAAAATTAGATGCTGTTTTTAGAGATACCTCAAAGCAAATCACTAAGATACCAATGTGGGTACATGTTGATTTTTTAACAGCAACCACTTTAGGATGCAGAAGCTTCCATCTCCGCTCACCAAATGCTCGTGCCGAGTCTTCATCTTTATGAATTTTGGATGAGAAAACAATGTTGCGCATGGACCTTGGCCTGAATATGGAGTATAAAAAGTAGTTCTCTAAAGGATAAAAATATCCCTATCCTATCCTCTTTGCTCCAGTTACTCAAACACATGGACTAGAATTGCAGTTAAAAATATGGCCACATACACAGAGCAAAGCCTTTTTGGAGTCAGAGTGAATGCATTTGAATTTAGCTTTAAAATAGTCAAATGGTATTGCTTTTATGGTAAACAATTTCTATTCCACTTTGTTGGCTTTGATTCTTCCTTAAACAGAAATTATGGATGAATTTACTGCTCAGGAACGTGCCTGGTGGCAAGGATAAATGCAGACTTTTGTGAAAAGGATCGGTTTGTGTTTGTGTTTTGTGTTTTCATCATGCAGCTCTGCCAATGCCCACCTACCTTGAGCTGCCCCATAACATTCTGATCCTAATACCCACATAGCTCCACCATATGTGGATGGATGGCTTTGTGGTTAAGGCATTAGGAGATCTAGGGTCAATTCTTGGCCCTGCCACAGACTTCCTGTGTGGCCCTTGACAAATCACTTAATGTTTCTGTATCTCAGTTTTTCTGACTCTGAAGTGGTGATGATTATACTTTCTTTAATTCATGCAGGTAAATTTGTTCGTGTTTCTGATGCACTGAAAGATACTAGGGTGATTGAGGGGAGGGGGCATATGAGTACCTGGATAGATAAAGTACTCCTCAGTCTTTAGCTGGTGTATCCTACGTGATTTCAGTCCTGGTTATCTCTTCACCTTTGCCAATACACCTCTTTCTGGATCTGCTGGATCCCCCTTTTATTTCCCTGGCCAGCACACTCCAGAAGTGCTACATTCCAGGGAGTGGTGACTCAGCCTTGTCTCCAGGACAGCAACGTGAACTTGGGCTAGGAATGCATCTCTCCACCTCTTCTTTTTTTCTGGTGATGCATTATTTAAAAAAGCTAAAGCCGAAGTGTGTGTGTGTGGCCCACCCAGTTTCCCAGGGAGGTTGTCGGCATAAAAGAAGCTTCTCTTGTAAAGGCCTGTTCGCTCAGCTGCCTTTATTCAAATCTTTTCTGGCAGTGCTGCTCAATTATTTGAGTCTGCGTTACTCGGGAAAGGCTCCATGCGGTGACACCGGTTGTTGCTGGAGAACAGCACAGTGGCTGACAGTAGAATTCATGAATGCTACACTGGTTAGAGAGTGACATTTATTTCTACCAGTTCCTGCAACATTTCAGACCGCAGGCAGCATATTTCTCCACTACATCTGTGTGTGTGTGAGAGAGAGAGAATTTTTCACTGAGTCCCATGGCCCACATATACAGCAGTTATCTTCCTCGACAATCATCATTGCATGTTCTTCATTGTTAATACCAGAAGGATGCAACGTAAAGCACCGGGATTCCTACAGGGGGACACACATTCTCTCCCATAGGCACTGGAACAGTAAGATGTTCTTCCCTGTCCATTTATAGTCAGTGTGGATCTACTACATGCCAGCTGCCATTGCGCATTAGAAGTGGAAAGAAAGAAAGAAAGAAAGAAAGAAAGAAAGAAAGAAAGAAAGAAAGAAAGAAAGAAAGAAAGAAAGAAAGAAAGAAAGAAAGAAAAAGTTCAAATTTTTTCCCTTTTTTTTAAATTAGAAACATTTCAACCAGCTCCACAGTTGGTCAAAAGCACAAGGGGAAATTTTCCCGCTTGCTTTTCTTTTCTGAATGTGTGAAATTTTATCAAAATTTCAAAATCCAATAATGTTCAACTCGAGGAACAAAAAAGACTGGGAATGCCGTCTCCCACCCGTACGACACTGGTTCAGATCCAGCCCAAGTGGGTAGTGAGTAACCAAAAGCCATACATGTTTGAAGACTCTTCTATAGAGTGGGTGAAATGGATTTGCTGGTTCTCAGTCCAGTTCCTAGTGGCTAGCTTACCACAGGGCAAAAGCCACGACCACAAGTGGCACTAAATCTAATTTGCTACCTATGTGACTATCTCAGCAAAGGACTGAAGACCAAATGGGCCATTATGATTTATTATAAACCGTCCCTTCCTCTAGATGTACTGTCCTTCCCTCCTGGGCAGGCTGAAATAGATTAGGGGGACAGAGCAGGAAGCTTGTGTCACGCCCCCCATGCTGTACCTGCTCGGAAGATGAATAAAGGCCATCAGTCTCCCGCGCTGTAAGTCTGTGACCTTTTGTCAGCACAGTGAGGGAATGGATTTTGTGTCTGTCTCTCAAGAAGAGCTTGGGAGATGGGGCTGCACTGTACTGGGTTTCCTAATATAGGCTGCAATTCATGAAAGCATCACTTTCAGGGAAGCACTTAAAACTAAGCAGGTGCTTAAGTATCATAGAATCATAGAATATCAGGGTTGGAAGGGACCCCAGAAGGTCATCTAGTCCAACCCCCTGCTCAAAGCAGGACCAATTCCCAGTTAAATCATCCCAGCCAGGGCTTTGTCAAGCCTGACCTTAAAAACCTCTAAGGAAGGAGATTCTACCACCTCCCTAGGTAACCCATTCCAGTGTTTCACCACCCTCTTAGTGAAAAAGTTTTTCCTAATATCCAACCTAGACCTCCCCCACTGTAACTTGAGACCATTACTCCTCGTTCTGTCATCTGCTAACACTGAGAACAGCTGAGCTCCATCCTCTTTGGAACCCTCTTTCAGGTAGTTGAAAGCAGCTATCAAATCCCCCCTCATTCTTCTCTTCTGCAGGCTAAACAATCCCAGCTCCCTCAGCCTCTCCTCATAACTCATGTGTTCCAGTCCCCTAATCATTTTTGTTGCCCTTCGCTGGACTTTATCCACATCCTTCTTGAAGTGTGGGGCCCAAAACTGGACACAGTACTCCAGATGAGGCCTCACCAATGTCGAATAGGGTGAAATGGATTTGCTGGTTCTCAGTCCAGTTCCTAGTGGCTTTTCTGCTTTTAAGTACTTTTCTGCATGGAAGCTATCAGGTGCTTAAGGATGCATGCCAATCTTTGCTCTTTTAGATTACACTGAGAGGAAGAAGGTGTTATCCATCTTGAAATTTGCTTGTTTTGTCCCATAATTCAGAGCTTTAAAATACACAGGATGCCTCCGATTAAGTTATGAAGTATCCTATTCACTGTTAATCTGGGCTAGAATCTAATATCCTGAGAAGGAGCTGCTCATGAGAAACTCTCTAACACAACGAAAGGGACCCTCCAGGTACCATAAAATGGTATATTATCTTCATTTCACATTAAATAAATTCCATCTCTTCTTTACCCCTTCACTGGTTCCTGAAACATCCTCTGTTTGTCTCTTATGACTGTATTATAAAGTTCTTACTCAGCTGAACTGAGTGGGAAGTTGGCGTGAGAAATATAAGAACATAGGACTCACCGTACTATAGGAGACCAATGGTCCATCCAGTCTAGTATCCTGTTTCCGACAGTGGCCAGGACTAGCTGCTTCAGACGAAGGTGCAAGAAACTCTACAGCAGGCAGTTACAGAATAGCCTGGTCATGGGGAAGGTTTATAGCAGACGAAGCGTTTATATCTCTTCCAAACTCGATTTTGAATCCTTACTGATACATAGGGCTCTACCAAATTCACGGCCATGAAAAATGTGTCATGGACCATGAAATCTGGTCTCCCCCTGTGAAATCTGGTCCTTTTTTGTGCTTTTAACCGATACCGTACAGATTTCACAGGGGGAGACCAGTGTTTCTCAAATTGGGGATCCTGACCCCAAGGGAGTTGCGGGGGGGTCACAAGGTTATTTTAGGGGGGTCGCAGTATTGCCACCCTGACTTCTGCACTGCTTTCAGAGTGGGGCGGCTGGAAAGCAGTGGCTGCTGGCCAGGCACCCCGCTCTGAAGGCAGCGCCCCGCCAGCAGCAGCTCAGCAGTAAGGTTGGCAACACCCGACCATGCCACCCTTCCTTCTGCATTGCTTCCTTTCAGAGCTGGGCGGCTGGAGCATGGCGGCTGCTGACTGAGGGCCCAGCTCCGCAGGCATCAGCACAGAAGGAAGGGTGGCAACACCGGACCAGGCCATCCTTCCTTCTGCGCCGCTGCTGGCGGCGGCCCTGCCCTCAGAGCTGGGCCCTTGGTTGGCAGCAGTTGTTCTCCAGCTGCCTAGCTCTGAAGGCAGCGCCGTCGCCAGCAGCAGCACAGAATTAAGGGTCATGGGACTGCAACCCCCTCTGTTAGACCCACAGTAGAGGTCTCCCTACGGGATGGGGAGCAAACAGATACCGGACACAGTGTTAGTCTATAATACTCTAAATGCTCTTTATTGATTACAAAACAAACCTTACTCACTCCACAGTCACACCCCAGACATACTGCCCCAGAGTCCAAAGGTCAGAATGGTCACGATGGCCAGTCAAGGTTCCTTCCGCCAGGATAAGATCATAAGATGTGGGGAGCCAGCGAAAACCACATCTACAGCCACACGGGACTCTGGATCAATAAACAACTCTGATTTGCAGAAATCATAGGCGCCAATGTGTAGTCCATTTTGCCGTGTCATTGGTTTTTTGCCTTTTTTTACTAGGCCTTCTACCCACACAATTCCAAAGAGACAATCCTGGGTGGGCCGCCATGATCCAAGGCGTGCAATTTCCTCCATTTATATCAGTCCAGTCGATGTTATTTCCTTTTCTGCTGATTTTCCATATTTTGCTCAGAACATAAGATTGTTTTTGCACAAAGAGTTCTAATAGTCCTTGACCTTAAGTCCTTGCTTTGGTTGCTAACTTGCAATGCATGCATTCATACCAAGCATGCGTCATTCATACGAGGCCTCAGTGACCTATAACATATAATCACAATGTGTGTATCCATCTATCTATCTATCTATCTCCCAACATTCCCCCCTCTTGATACATGATTAATCCCATTAATTATTGTATCACTTTATAATTTTGCAAGCAATTCAATTTTATAGATCACCGCTCCAAAACTTCTTGTCACTTTCTTATTCGGCAGTATAAACATAGCATAATAAAAGTTAACAAAATCATTAATGCAAATAATATCACAATAGGATGTAGCATTAAATTTAGCAGAGCTGTGACCCTGGGAGACTATCCTTTAAAAACATCATACCAATGAGAAATTACCAATTCTTCTCCTTCTTTCCCAAATTTTAATATTTGACTATTGTTGATCAAAATGTTTATTTTCCCCAGCTGAGCAGACTTAGATACATCTTTTACATATTGCCCGATTTTTTCACTTTCATCCATCAATTTTTCCCATTGTTCCCCATGTATCCCCAAATCAAAGGCCCAGTCCGCATCTTTTGGTTCCCAAACAATTTCCCTTTTTAAAAATAGAAGACCTTGGGAAATAATTCCATTAATAATGACCTCTGTTACATAACATTACCATGACTCAATTGGGCCTTTTTCTGTCATACTTCCCCCAAATACATGTTTTTCAGTGGTTACAACACAAATACACTCATTGCCTAAATCAGTTAGAAGCTAAATATTGCATGGTACATTGTCCGCTTGAATGGTTCAGATGACATCCCTCTCGGGACCAAGTTAGTTGTCGGCACACCCATTTGCTTCGTCCCCACTATTCACGTTTCATTAATTCTACTAATTTATAATCCCCTTCTTCTTGAATCAAGTGTGTCCCACTTATTTCTATTTGCTATAATTCTCCATTAATAATTTTTGGCAACACCCAGGCCATCGCTGCTTTTCTTTGCTTCCCTGTGTTGTGTAACAGCATTCTTCCTTTCCAGTCTCCCCTCAGAGTGGCTTGATCCCAGTTTAAACTCCCTATATTTCTTCCTTCCTGTAATTAGTTGATTTCATATATGAGGATCTCTGAACCATTCAAAAGGCCATTGCCCATTACTTAACAAATTAACCATTCTCTCTATGTATCGTATCCCATAACTTTGCATCTGTACACATCATATTGCTAGTACAGTTTTATTGTCAATCTCAGACACACCAAATAGATTTACATTTAGAGACGTTTTCGAGGCTTGGGCTTGTTTCAACCAGAGTGCCACACTTCTTATTCCTTGTTCCGGTAATGCATCAAAATTGTGTGTCACGTGTCTGTAGAGCCCCCAAAATCTTACCCAAAGCTGACATTTTCCCTTGTAACATCTCAATATCAAATGAGTTTCAAACTCCAGCACCAATACTATCTACGATATATTCCCCTAAACCGCTCTTATTTCGTATAGTCCCGTCTGCCCACTGTTGTTGCCACACTTGAAATAGAGGCAAGGCATATGGCACATACTCTGGATGTTGTGCACTTACCTTTACTTGTGCTCCTTCCACCCAGATTGTCTGATCCACAATAGCTGGGGCTTCGATTACTTCTCCCCTCCTATATGGGTGCTTGTCTGCCATGATTCTTGGTGCAATCTTGTTTACTGGTATCTGATTAATAAACATAAAAAACCCAACCATATCCCCGAAAATATATTTCCCCATTAATTTTCCTAAAGCAACTCAATCTTATCATTGTGGAAGGATTTGCTATTACACCATATTCCCATAATTTAAGAGCCATTGACTCATTCCATCCCACATGAGTATTAGCCAGTTCTTGTTCATTCGTCACATCTAGGGTAACTACATCAAATCCCAAACTCCAAAAGGTACAGTTCAGAGGACTCAAATTCAGATTGTTCTCATCATAACTTAATTAAGGGTGGCAATACTGCAACCCCCTCTATAATAACCTTGCACCTCCCCTCCTGCCCCGGCCCAACTCCTTTTTGGGTCAGGAGCCCTACAATTACAACATTGAAATTTCAGATTAAAATAGCTGAAATCATGAAAGTTATGATTTTTTAAATCCTATAACCGTGAAATTGACCAAAATGGACCATGAATTTGGTAGGGCCCTACTGATGTAACTATGGGTGTTCTCAATAGCAATATAAATGCCCATTGCATTTTTTAAAATTCTGCAAGGCCCATAGTCTCAATATTGTAGCAGTGAATTCCACAGGTTGATTTGCATGACCTTCTCAGAAACAAACTAGGGAAATGCAATCTAGATGGAGCTATTATAAGGTGGGTGCATAACTGTTTGGAAAACCATTCCCAGAGAGTAGTTATCAGTGGTTCACAGTCATGCTGGAAGGGCATAACAAGTGGGGTCCTGCAGGGATCAGTTCTGGGTCTGGTTCTGTTCAATATCTTCATCAGTGATTTAGATCATGGCATACAGAGTACACTTATAAAGTTTGCGGACAATACCAAGCTAGGAGGGGTTGCAAGTGCTTTGGAGGATAGTATTAAAATTCAAAATGATCTGGACAAACTGGAGAAATGGTCTGAAGTAAATAGGATGAAATTCAATAAGGACAAATGCAAAGTACTCCATTTAGGAAGGAACAATCAGTTGCATACATACAAAATGGGAAATGACTGCCTAGGAACAAGTACTGGGAATCATAGTGGACCACAAGCTAAGTATGAGTCAACAGTGTAACGCTGTTGCAAAAAAACTGAACATCATTCTGGGATGTGTTAGCAGGAGTGTTGTAAGCAAGACACGAGAAGTAATTCTTCCGCTCTACTCTGCGCTGATTAGGCCTTAACTGGAGTATTGTGTCCAGGTCTGGGCACCACATTTCAGGAAGGATGTGGACAAATTGGAGAAAGTCCAGAGAAGAGCAACAAAAATTATTAAAAGTCTAGAAAACATGACCTATGAGGCACGATTGAAAAAAAAATGGGTTTGTTTAGTCTGGAGAAGAGAAGACTGAGAGGTGACATGATAACAGTTTTCAAGTATGTAAAAGGTTTTCAAGTATGTAAAAATGTACAAGGAGGAGGGAGAAGAATCATTCTTCTTTACCTCTGAGGATAGGACAAGAAGCAATGGGCTTAAATTGCAGCAAGGGAAGTTTAGGTCAGACATTAGGAAAAACTTCCTAACTGTCAGGGTGGTTAAACACTGGAATAAATTGCCTAGGAAGGTAGTGGAATCTCCATCATTGGAGATTTTTAAGAGCAGGTTAGACAAACACCTGTCAGGAATGGTCTAGTCCTGCCATGAGTGCAGAGGACTGGACTAAATGACCTCTCAAGATCCCTTCCAGTCCTATGATTCTATAAATATGGGCTGTATGAAAAAGCACTAGCATATTGAAAGGATTGGGTTCAGAGTCCAGTTCCAACGATGCTTTGTGCTAGCAAGGATCTTTCTGAATATCATCCTAGTTAATGATTATGGTATTAGTCTAAAGAGGTTGAAATCTGGTAGTGAGTCGTGTTGCACCTGTGCTGTAGCTGTCCCACAAACCAAAGTGAAATGCTCAGAACAAGAGCAACTGAGTTTAATTGTGTAAAAATAGTGATTAGTTTTTTTTAGTTCATTTCTCGGCAAGTTATTTTAATTAACACCATCTAATGCTGTCTGAGAGGTATTTTGCAAATGTCAGCATTCTGTGTCCCCCCCCCCAATGTGGGAAAGTTACAAGAGGAGGCTAGTGCAAAATGATTTGAGTTGATTTAGCAGTGGGAAAGTGAGTCACTTGCAAAGTGTTTTATGAAGCTAAAAAAGGATTTAAAGTCCTTTATAGGGTTCCTGAGGAAAATGTTCATTACAGAAAATTGTGCACTGCACTATTCTACCATGGTGAACAGCTACAAAAGAGTAAATAAATAACTTTAGGGCTACATAATGTCTTTAATTCAAGAATGTTGATCCTATTGAAATCAATTCAAAGTTCGAATGCTGATTCAACCTTTGCCACTTGTGACCATTGCTACATAGAACCGAGTTTCCTATTCAGCTCTAAAGCCATATCATGTTATCAATTTTTATGCAGACATTTCTACTGAGACCAATAGGGCCTTCTGTTTAAAAACTCAGGGTATGATATAGCTCCTAATTAAGAGCAATAACAAATAGAAGCCAAGTCCAGCTCTCATTGTTTTCAGGGAATGCTGCATCAGACATTGACGGCATGATCCTAGGCCCACTGAAGTCAATAGCAAAGCTACTAGTAAATTAAATGGTGCAGGAGCAAGACTTGAAGAGCAACTTTGGTCATTCTAATTTTTGTTTAAATTCTCCTCTCGGTTTCACTGATGCAGCCTCAAGGAAATGGCCCACCTGATGATCACTTTAGATAAGCTATTACCAGCAGGACAGTGGGGTGGGAGGAGGTATTTTTTCATATTCTCTGTGTATAAATAAAGTCTGCTGCAGTTTCCACGGCATGCATCCGATGAAGTAAGCTGTAGCTCACGAAAGCTCATGCTCAAATAAATTGGTTAGTCGCTAAGGTGCCACAAGTACTCCTTTTCTTTTTGCGAATACAGACTAACACGGCTGTTACTCTGAAACCTTCCTTTTAATAGTTGTCCAAAGGTTTTACTTACAAGAAGATATTTATGGCAGCTCCATTTACAAGGCAAAAATATCAGAAACTGTACAATGTACCTGGATAGTCACATTGTAATTTAAATTGGGGGATGGAATGTGGGGAGTAAAGAACATATAAAGGTGTATGCTTATGAGAATTCTTTTTCTGAGGAAATATACTAAGTAATTTGCTATGTCCGAGCATGCTCAGAGCCGCCAGATTTGGTGTGATGAATAATAGTCAAGTGCAGTTTACAAACTGCACATTGATAAACGATTATTTTCTCGTATAAGATTCTCCTACCCATTAAAGCTGTGTGACTGACGACACAGTGCTGCCAATGAGTTGGCTCCAATAGACCTCATGTACAGCTTCATGCAGCTAGCTATATTTCCTATGTTTCTCTTATACATCCAAAATATTAGGCTTCTAAGTAAAGTACACTAGGTGATGTAGTCAGTATAGTTTCCTCGTATCGCACAACAGTGTGATGTTTCATAGTTTAAACCTATTCAGTGAACATGATTTAACATGTAACTTCACTGACTTCAGTTCTAACTTAGTTAGAAATGACTATTATACACAACAAACAAGGCTCTACAGTGTATGATGAATTATAAAGGCCTGAAATTCCTCCTGATCTGCATCTTCTTGTTTGTTGTACATGGCTACTGGTATATCGGTTCTTTCTTTTCCTTTGGAGGGCATGAGGGCTGAATTAATTTATGAATACTGTATGTCACTGGGTCGTGGGAAATGTTTAGTGCACACTATCTTGGAAGGTTTACTGTATGCACGTGGAGGGAAAGTAACACAATGCACAAAGTAACACAATGCACACAGCAGGAAATGCACAATGCACGTAGCAGGAAATGCACAATGCACAAAGTAACACAATGCATGTAGCAGGAAAGTAACACAATGTATGCCTTAGATTGGTATACATTCTTAAACAGTATATCTTACATCAGCTTCCCCCTGGAGGGAGGAGAAGGCGTGCAGGACAAAGAATGACTTACCATGGGCTGGCTGGAAAGGATGCTGCTGTTATGGTGACAATTTATGAGAGAGTCAAGCATCTTGCTCTGGACAGACAGCAAAGGGAACAATTGTTGCCTCAGGAGAGTCTAAGCCTCCACAATGGTTCCAAAATCACTTCCCTGTGAAGAGGGTCAGGAGATTAGGGAACAATACCTGTGCTAATAGCAGTAAAGATGTTAGTTCCAAGGTCTGGCCAAACTCAGACAGGCTGGGAACTAACAGATCCAAAAGACACAAAACAGTTAAAAGGTCTAGAGACAGGTGAGGGCAGTTGCCAGTGAGCTCTTCAAGGAAGTCCAAGGTCACACACGAAGGTTGTGGCAGAGCAGAAGTTTGCATCCAGTTCCAAGTCTTAGGCTAATGTCCTTTCCACTGGATCATCTGTCCCTGCTCTCCTTTTGTATTAACAAGGTTAGGGCTCATCTGAATTGTTCCTGGTCACTTGAAGTAGCCTACCTCAGTCTCTCTGCTGTGGTACACCAAGTTCACCAATATCGAATAAACTAGAACCAAGGATATACCGAGGCCATGATCCTACTAGTCCTTGTGCGGTTTGCAGCAAGGAGTACCAGGTTACTGCACTATGCCTCGCCCTGCTCACTGAAAAAGTCGCCCCATGGGCCTCACAGGAGAATGGGATGGAAAGGCTGTGAAGGGAGAATGGGCCTCTCTGAGGAATCGCGGGTCTAGTTCGTTACACACTGCCCCTTCTTGGCATTGGGCACCCTTACATTCCCCATCCTGCCGCTCTCTTTTTATCATGCACTTGCACACACAGCTCTGTTCAGGATCAAGCCCGAAGAAGTCTGTGGTCCCAGGGACCTAGATTCTTCCAACGGCAATTGCTCCAAAGCTGCCCCTTGTCTATTTGCTTCCATCTCCTTTCATGATGAGACAAGAGTCTTTTAAAAGTCCTGGATCTACACCTGCCCCTCTCAAGCACACACAGGTCTGATCTATGTCCCTGTCTCCCAGCGTCTCTCTGTTCTTGTCAGAACACTTTGGCAAGGTATTCTCCGGTGGGTTCTGTGATGTCTCTTATTTATTTGGCTGCACAGAATCAACATAGATAGAGTTGCTCCTTCATTAAACAACAGGCTAGATAATTATATGCAAATGAAACAGCGGAGGACACATTGTGGATTCTTGTTAACCAAAAGGTGTTCCAGGAATCAAACAGTTAAAAGCTCTCCAGAGACTTATGCCTGTGCAATCCCTTTGAAGGCAGGGCAGTTGCACAGGTGCCTGTGACAGGCCTAACATGGAAGGCAGGACTTTTATGAAGGGTGATGATGTGCAAGGTGGAAGGAATCCATCTTGAGTCTGAGATCCCATGTTCAGCATCCAGGACCGGCAGAAAAACAACAGGAGCACCCTTTGAATTGCTAACTGAGCACATGCAGAGGACTGGACTAGATGACCTCTCGAGGTCCCTTCCAGTTCTATGATTTGGTAAGGAAATAACAATAAACACAAAGAAACAATAAACACAAAGCCCCACACAGCCATTTTTGCCACATTGTTTTCCTCACATGGAATTGCCCTTTAAATGTTTCTCTGGCAAACTCCCAATGTTGTCCCCATGGTATTTCCATCTTACTCTTCCCCCAAGACATTTTCTGTCCAGTTTTGCAGACTTGGGGGATTTCTCATACTCTGGGAAGATCTGGCTGTGCCTTGAAAAAGCGTGTTCATTGAATAGACCATAACGGCGATCAGGTCCTTTACCTGGGTGGTGGTAGTTACTTGAGACCCCATCAATTTGTGTTTGAGGATTTTCAACTCTAATTTATGAATTATGAATCCTCTAAATTAATATGGTCTAGTGGGTAGAGCACTCAGAAGACCTGGGGTCTGTTTCCAGAGACTTTGGGTAAGTCATATCACCTTTTTCCACCTCAGTTTCCCCATCTGTACAATAGGGATAATTATACTTCCTTAATTTCTAAAGCACTTTGAGATCCACTGATGAAAAGTCTATAGAAAAGCTGGGTACTATTATTGTTATTTTTATTATGAAGGTAGAGAAGTGATCATGTCAGAGGATTAGGCTAACACCCCAGTAATATTCCCCAAAATGACTATTCTTCTCATAATTTAGCTATTATTTTAAGGAAAGGGTAAATCCCTTTTTCCTGTCTCTATGCCATCCCTCACACTTTCAGCATTGCCATTAAGTGTTTGTTTTTCGAGTCAGCAGTCCCATCTGAATACTCAGACTCAGGCAGCTGTCACGTACAGCATATGCTTTTATCTCTAAGCTACATATTCAGCGTCTTTAATGGGATAGCTATGTTGTACTGCAAGACATGTCAGCATACAGCCCACGCTGGAAACGTACTTGACCTAAATAGAGGAATCTAAATTTTAATCTTCATTTGCTGCTGTACATTTGCATGTTTGTACCTGCAAAGCTCTTACCGTGGATAACCTGGAAGCCATCTCTTCCTAAATAGTTTTCCTAGTATCATGCACTAAGAACTCGTGATTTATGTTTGTCTTCTTTTTCCACTCCTGTTTTCCCATCCTTGTTAGAAAGATACTGTGAAAGTGTGATTATTTTAAGAAAGCACATGGAAGGGGCCCTGGGAAGTTAAAAATCGAACAGTATATTTTTTTAGAAAATCAATTCCTCTGTTATAATAAATGCCTTGGCTATTAAATTCATCAATATGTTATTTTCTGCATTTTCTTTCATTGCATTTACTTCCACTTTGCCAATACACATAGATTCATCGATTACACATTTTAGTTTCTAGTCAGTTTCAAGTTCTGGTTTTCATGCACTAACCCAAAGCTGCAGTGGGTAGGGTTGCAAATCCTGTAGAGAAATGGTTACTTGTGGGGTTTTCATCAGGCCACCATAAAGCTGTTTCCATTGCAATAAACTATATTGATTATGGGCATATTTCCATTGATTTTAGAGTCTGTGAAAGCTTATTTTTACAGGTTTCAGAGTAACAGCCGTGTTAGTCTGTGTTCGCAAAAAGAAAAGGAGTACTTGTGGCACCTTAGAGACTAACCAATTTATTTGAGCATAAGCTTTCGTGAGCTACAGCTCACTTAGCTGTAGCTCACGAAAGCTTATGCTCAAATAAATTGGTTAGTCTCTAAGGTGCCACAAGTCCTCCTTTTCTTATTTTTACAATGGTTCAAGGGAGTGATGCGCCAATGCTAGTGAAATCAGGGTTGCTGATTACTGTGATATAATTTCTCAAGTGCTTTAAGATCTCTGGATGAAAAGAACTAAGTATTATTATTATCTTTAAATACCCTGCTGGAAATGTTCCTAGTGATAATTAAAAAAAAAAAAAAGGCAGAGAGAGAGTTGAAATTGATAAAAGAGCAAAAAATTCTGATAATCTTTATTTCTTTGTCAGCATTTTCAGAGTAGGTGGGTGAGACATGCAAAGTGAGATTGATCTGCCACATTTTGTAGTTCCTGGGGGGAATCCGATTTATTGGATTTATTCATAGTCATTTCTATGGCACTCACCACACTAGTAATGTGCTGATGTGTACAATATATTCCTGTGCCATTAAATCCCAGGCAGGCTAGTTTTGTAGGTTACATTGTAACTTTCAATGCAGATGTCAGTGAAAAACACCCCCACTGCAAGAAACACCTGGTTTGGTTTGCAACTACCTAATTCAGATTCTGTTTATTGTGGGGTTTCATTTAGGGGGAAAATGGAGGTTGGGAATGGGCTTGATATTTCTGCAGTGAGATCTGGATCTAAATCTTCCTATTTCCTTCTTCAAGGCAACGGTCAACCACTAATTTCCTGAGGTAAGAAGAAAACTTCCCTGTGGACATACTGTTCCATAATTGTACAGGTCCTTTTTCCTTCCTCTGAAATGCCTGGTACTAGTCACTATCAGAGAGCTGATTGGGCTAGTTGGACCACTGCTCTGCTGTAGGGTGGCTACTTGACCTAATCTGTCCATGTATTTCATGGTACATAGTAACTCTGACTCAGGAACCAATCCATGCAACAAACCTCGATGCCAACTCTGCCCACATATCTACACCAACGACACCATCACAGGACCTAACCAGATCAGCCACACCATCACCGGCTCATTCACCTGCACGTCCACCAATGTGATATATGCCATCATGTGCCAGCAATGCCCCTCTGCCATGTACATTGGTCAAACTGGACAGTCTCTATGTAAAAGAATAAAGGGACACAAATCAGATATTAGGAATGGCAATATACAAAAACCAGTAGGAGAACACTGCAACCTCCCTGGACACACAATAGCAGATTTAAAGGTCACCATCCTGCAGCAAAAAAACTTCAGGACCAGACTTCAAAGAGAAACTGCTGAGCTTCAGTTTATTTACAAATTTGACACCATCAGCCCAGGATTAAACACAGACTGTGACTGGCTCGCCAACTACAAAAGCAGTTTCTCCTCCCTTGGTGTTCACACCTCAACCACTAGAAGAGGGCCTCATCCTCCCTGATTGAACTAACCTCGTTATCCCTAGCCTGATTCTTGCTTGCATATTTATACCTGCCTCTGGAAATCTCTACTACATGCATCTGACGAAGTGGGTATTCACACACAAAAGCTCATGCTCCAATACATCGGTTAGTCTATAAGGTGCCACAGGACTCTTGCCACTTTTACAGATCCAGACTAACACGGCTACCCCTCTGATACATGTATTTCATGTTTTTCACTGTCCCCGCTGATTACAGCATACAACAGGCTGGTTGAGACGAAGCAAAAGAATGAAGCCATAAAACACCGTACACCAAAAACATGGGCATCCATCAGGGACAGGCTCTGACATCCATGATTTGCCAGTAGGATGTTGATTATAAACCAGGTCAAGACATGGATGCTATGTCCATGTATGTAACAACAGTGTAATGAAGAGACCAACTGAGCACGCAGCACACTTGGGAACAGAAGGCCCGTACTAGAGCTCAGAAAGGGATTAAGGAGTATAGGCCAAGAACCAGATTGTTGTTAGTAGATGGGATAGGATAAGTGTTCCAGCAGGGAAAGGGTTAAATTGTCATCTATCTCTCTCTCTCTCCCCGCCGGCCCCTCACCCCTCAAAAGCCAGTGGCCTCTGCACTCTGCTAATGGGAACGAATGGCTCTGCAGGTAGTTTGATAGGAATGGTAAGGAGCCTAATTGGCATCAGGCAGCTAATTATCACAGGGTGGCTACATAAGACTTGGCCAATGGGGAAGGAAAAGGAGTTGGGGTTGGGGGTAGGTTTTCTGTCTGCTTAGGCTGAGTTATGGCTGAAACAAGGCTTTAATTATTTTGCTTCAGCAACTATGGCAGCAGCAAGCCCTGTATACCTCTGTGTTTGGGACTCAGAAGCTAGGAAATGCTTTGCTATTGCTTCTCTTTTTGAATGCATACCAGTGCTTAAACTTGAACTCAACCCTGAGGTGCAGGGTCCCTTGTTGGTGTCCTTCTGGAGTGCACCCATGCTGTAATTAAGTAGCTCCCAGAAGGTCTGCAACAATGGGCCCCCTGCGGGAGAGCATATGCTCTAAAGGGAGTCAGGACATCTGAACCCACATAAAAGGTTAGGGGGAGGGGAGGGAGATCAAGGATAGGGCAAGAGGAGCCCCTTACTGACTTGTGGTCTCCTCCTCCTCTCATTTATCATAAAACCAAGAAACAAAAACCTAAGGCAAACTCCTGGCTTGCATTCTTTTTCCTGCATAACTTGTATTTCCATGCACATGTTTAATCAGAGCAGGGTAGTTACTTAGTTGTAGGGATCAGAACCTATGCAGGCTCAGGGGCTCTGTCTTTGAAGAGCTCATTAAATGATTGAGGCCTGGCTATTTAAGTGAGCTGATGAGACCCCCACCGTGATTTTGGGAATACCTTACCAGGGATTTCGGGCGGGGGGGGCAGCATTTTTCCATAACACAAAGCCAGCCGTGGGAGGTACTGTAAAGTGAACCCCTTGCTTGTTCCAATCGCCTCTGCTCACACAGCCGGAAATGGTGGTGATTTATTCTATAGCGGCAGGGTTGTCTACCACCCTGTACCTCGCAAAAATAAACCACTAAGCATTGTACGTCCTCTGCAATGTCAAAAGAGGCTAGCCTCAGTCATTAGGGAATTCTCTCACATTCGCATGCGTGGATAATCCTGCAGTGCTTTAGGCTTAAATCAGTGGATTTGGTGTTTGTTTAGAGCCATTTTATTACTTGGGTAATTACATGCTGCCTGCCTAAAATTCCCCCTGTATTATAATTGGATTCATTCTTCATTTCCCCTCCTTAACGGGGAGAAGTTGCCTAGCATTGCTGTTGCAGAATGGCTGCTGCCTTCTACCTCAGAGGGGGGCTGTGATTCTCTGTAGCTATCAAGCACTTGGGGATCTTTCTGGCTGAAAGGTGCTAAACAACTACAGATGGTTATTATAGGGAGGAAGGATAGTTTTGTTTTTAAGGCACAGGGCTGCCATTTGTACTGTCTAATGGAAAGTAAACACAAGAGCACACACACACGGGCAGGCTTCATGCTGGTTGTTTTAGCAAAGCTCCAGCAGTCTGCTCCATATGCTCACTAATTTTGAGCTCCCTACTCACAACTTGCCACACTGGCGTTCTCCGGTTATAGCCATACAAAGGCACGGAATTGCACCTTGGACATGCCGTGTGACTTTAGGCAAGTCCCTAGATCTTGATTTCTCAGAGGTGCTGAGCACAGTATTGCCTGCTCCAAGTGCTCAACACTCGTGAGTCATCCAGTTGCCTTAAAAATCAGGAGATTAAATAAATAAATACATGGTGGGTTCTTCTTGTTTCCGTTTCGCTGTCAGAACCTTTAGGTTACCCTCAGGTCACGTTCTCCACCTTTTCTTTGCAACCATGAGGGCTACAAGTGTATTTGTTTGTTTAAATGACAGTTGAGGTTGTGATCATCTGACTCCAGGAGCTGAGGCTTTGACAAAAACACCAAATATCACAATAAAATAGCAAGAACTGGCAACACCAGGTGTACCCACTGTCCCCATTAATTGCATTCAGGGTCTTGAACACCCAGTGCTTCTGACAATCAATTTCTCTACCTGCACCTGCAGTTAAATGTAGATGCTGGTTCTGCCAATTAGAGATTGAAGTATTTGAGGTAGGTGTGCAATGGTGTGGCATTTACACGCACAACTAATCTCACAGGTTCTGTATTCTGTGCACAATCAGTTCACCTTGATCACCTTGATCGATCGGTCCTTCAGCCCGTGTATAGATTGTGCTGATCACAACACGTCTTCCATTCTTCTCGTAACCTGGCCTTCCTTCTGCACGTGCAGCCATGGCTTTTCATGGTAACGTCTTCCCATCTCTTTGGAGGTTGGCCGAGTGGTCATTTCAGGTCCTGTGGGTACCAGTCAGCAACAGCTGCAGTCCATCAATTGTTGGACAGACAATTAAGCAATCAGTTAAGCCCAGAAAATTGCACCTACAACACTCCAAGCCATTTCTTCCCACTGAGCACTTAATCTCTTTTGGCCTCAGTTTTCTTTTGTGCATAATAGAAATAACTATATTTACCTTCCTCATGAGATGATGCAAAGCTAAATTCCTGGAATAAATGTTTGTGAAGCTCACTCAGATCTCTAGCTGGAAGGTGGAGAGTTTTATTCTGTTTTTATTATATTTCATTTGCACTGATCTGTGGCTAATGGTGTGTTTTGAATCTGAAAGGAAGGCTTGTGGTTAAGGCACTGGACTGGAACTCAGGAGATCTAGATCTTATGATTTGCCACAGGCTCCCTGTGCGACCTTAGACAAGTTACTTACCCTCAGTTTGCCTTGGTTCCCCATTCTTACAAGGATCCTTCCTTTCTCTCACATTTCATCTATTTCCATTGCATGGGGCTGGGACGTGGTACTGGGGTCTTGCAGCACAATGGAGGCCCTGTCGTGGCCAGGGCTTATAAGTGCTTTGGCAACACAAACCATTAAAGCTGATGAAAAGCCTGAACATTGTCTATGCATTTTTGGGGTGCAAAAATCAAACTTTCCACGAACATTTTCTTCAGCACTTTGAAACTCAGCAAACATTGACTGGCTGGCCAAAAAATAAATAAATGGGGATGATCATTGCACGATCATGCCCTCTCCCATTTCTGAGGGGGCCCAACAGAAAAGATCTCAGTGCTGACTAGAATGACAGCAGGATCTTTAAGTTGCCCTTCAAAGAATAGGGGCTCATTCATTCAGTGCTCAGGGGGATTCAGAGATTTCAGCTTGATCAGCTCCCTGCCTCTCCATACATCTGATGAGCAAAGGCAGTGGGAGTGAAATAAATTGAGCTAAAATCTGTACTAATGAAGCCTGAAGACTATGCTTTTCATGGCTGCTCTGCCCTTTTCAAATATTTATTCCCCAGCACTATCATTCTTCACTTTCAAAGAGGGGCCTGTTCCTTAAAATGTGAGCTTAATTTAATACTAATAATGGCAAATATCTAAACCAGGGCTGGGGCCGACTTTAATTAAAATGACAAAGAAGGGGAGCCACAGGGATGAATTACAGAAGGAAAATGTTATATTTCCCTACAGCTCATTTAATTAAAAAAAGCAAACGCATCAGGCCTGGAGGGATTGTTTCCCCACCAATTCAGTGGGGTCGAGGCTGGCACAGATGTTCTGAGATTGAATCGCAGTGTGAACGTTTTGTGTGAGCCGCTTGCCTGTGTTATTAAACCCAGTCCCAGAAGCAGCTCGAGTGGGTCCACTGACTGTGGTAGATGCATCTATCCCCCTGCGTTTGTTTCAACCAAGGCGCCCAAGGGTTCAGTCAGCAAAACACGCTCTGAGTTCAGCCGAAAGGGAGAAATCAGCACAGGTTATTTCCTCTTTCCAGGACACAGTCATGGGAGGTGCTCAGCTCCATCAGCCCTGCTGGTTGCAGAGAGGGCACCCTGAAAGGTCCAGCCTTCGCTGTGTGTGGCCTTGTGACTAGCTATTAACACACGCTGGCACCAGGGAAACTCTGTAGCGAAGGCTTATCTTTTTTATGTGGGGTCCCCCCCGCACACTTTTTGGCATATTTTAGGATTTTTAAAGACACAGATGAAGTTTCTGGAAGGCAGTGTTCCTTCTGTTGTTCTCAGGTGGGCAGCCAGTGCCCGCTTGTTGGGCGGTGGAGCAACGGTGGAGTGTGTCCACGGAATCCAGTGTCTGCTTTTTGCTTGCCGCTGGATAAAAGTATTAACTGATGCACCTCTGGGCAGGTTCTTGACTCACTGTGGAGAAAAGTGGAGATAATGACCTAATTTCCATTTCTCTTTCGTCCTCCCATTCCTCACCCATGCCTGCCCATCCCTCCCAACTGCCACAGAATCAGGAGTCTAGGGGCAACCGACTAGAGACTTAAACATTCAAATCTACCAGGAGATGCATGTAAAATCACAAATAAACTACATGCAGCTACTTAGTTACTAGCTTTACTCCAGGGGCACAGATGGACCCCATTTTGGAGTGAGTGACAAAAAAACCATGATCAATCCTTTCATACCCTTGCAGAGATATCCTAGCCAGTTGTGCTTTTACATTTTAAGAATGGCCATACTAGGTCAGACCAATGGTCCATCTAACCTAGTATCCTGTCTTCTGACAGTGGACAGTGCCAGATGCCTCAAAAGGAATGAACACAACCATTAAGTGATCCACCCCCCGGTTATCCACTCCAAGCGTCTGGCAGTCAGAGGCTAGGGACACCCAGAACATGGGGTTGCATCCCTGACCATCTTGGCTAATAGCCATTGATGGACCTATCCTCCACGAACTTATCTAATTCTTTTTTGAACCCTGTGCATTGTGAGAATTTCCCTCCACTCACCAGTGACTATGGCAGGAGAAGCCCAGTTATTAGACAGACATGTCAAAATCATCAGTCTGATTTCCAGAAGTTTTCAGCACCTGCTGCGCTCACTGAAAATCATACTGCAAATACTCTGCATTGTCACATCACAGAGCTGGAAATGATTCCTGGGCCCATTCTCACATGCTAAGTTGCTTGTAAGGGGGCAGAAGAAACATAAGTATCTTGAGTTCATTACTTGGGGAAATACCAGTAAATGACATTAGAACCCTTCTCATCTGCCTCTTACTGGCCTCTGCTGTTTTCTACTGAAGGAGCAGTAACCCCATATTGTAGCAACCAGGCAAGGTACTAACAAACTTCAACAGGACTTTAAAAATAAAGTGGAAACCTCTTTACCAAACTGCTGCTTCACCCTCAGTAGCTCTCACTCCGCCTCCTCAACTTCCCCCCCTTCCTTCCTGTTTCCTTTCCTTTCAGACTCCCAACAGCCAGTGCTCCCAGTTAATTACAAGCAGCATCTAAACACCACACCCCAGAAACTAGTAACCCAAGGAGCAAGTTGACCAAATAGACGCATTCATCTGTTCCAAAACCTACAAGGCCTCTGGAACCAGTAGGAACCAGATGCAAATATTCAACTGGAATTTTCACTAGGGCCAAATACCACAGGCCTCAGATCAGAGCCTATCAGAGCTGCTGGTTAATTAGTCAGACTAAATCATAGTTGTGTCATCTGAGGTGCTGCCTACCAGAAGCAGAGTACATTGTCTTTGCAACACTCCTTATACCAGCTGGCCGGAAACATGATCTTGCAGGATGTTGCCTCTACCACCTAGCCAGAAGTACAGCCACGGTAAATTACTTTAACTGAAGTCACTGAAGCAGCTAATCGACATGGACATCAGGCAGACCCACAGGACCTTTCCTTACCTGACATTTCCCTTTAGAAGTACCAACATGTGTCCAAACAGGCAGCAAAATTACTTAGCAGACTAGAAACTTACAAGTCTTTAGAAGCACTTTTCTTTATCCTTCCAGGTCTTCACTTGGTATCATCTACAAATCGGGGGTGGGGGGTGTTACTGTCTCACACTAATGAGATGCATTTTCCAACCCAAAAGGTTTCTCCAGCTCCTTTAGCGACCGTCACTGTTCCCTCCTTGCTCAGAGTGCTGCATGCATGCATTTCCATGTTTATTTGTGGGTTCCCTTTGGGGACTGGAAAATAGCTCTGGGTAAATAATAACTGACCCGAAGCTTTGGATAAACATTCCACTAATCCTCAATCCACAATTTTCCTAGAGCTTCAGAAATGCTTTTCTTATAAAAAAGCCCAACCCAACCTTGTATTCATTTTCTCACACCTCTGAATTCCACATTTCCCTCTGGGAATGCATGAGCCAAAACCCCATCAGAGCAACATTTCTTGTGATAGGTTTCGGGAGTAGCAGCCGTGTGAGTCTGTAGCTGTAAAAAGAAGAGGAGGACTTGTGGCGCCTTAGAGACGAACAAATTTATTTGAGCATCAGCTTTCATGAGCTACAGCTCACTTCATCGGATGCATTTTCCCAGGCTGACCCCGTGCGGGAAGCACACAAGAGCTTATTCTTCTGAGATTCCCAGCCCATGTCTTTTTTTTGTGCCATGTCTCAGAATTCACTCATCCCCTGACTCGATACAGGCCTTTCTGTCCTGATGGATAACCGTGCAACCATGGATCTTTGGGGCAGGGACTGTCATTTGCTGTTTGTCTGTCCATTGCCTGGTACAATGGGACTCAGGCCTGGATGACGGATCTAGGTGCTACTGCCGTATAAATGCTAAATAATAGTAATGATGATAACCACACAGGCGTCCACCTAGGCAGCAGAGAAGTAGATTCGGGGCTCATGGTCACAGGAGGACCCTATGACAAGATGTAATGGTACTCCTCCCATCCCAGCATGGACGGGGTTACACCAAGTCCCCCATCTTTCACATGGCTGTTCCGGGGCTATAAAAAGAAAAGGGAAGCTGTTGCAGAGTAGGCTATCTAAAAGAGGGGCATGATCTGTCCCCTCCCTGCTTGCAGAAAGCCAGGAAGACTGGTGCTTGTGACCAGATGTTGTGTGTTGCTTTGCTCATGTTTTGGATAGTTTGTCTGGGTTAATAAGCCAGGCCTTGAACGTAATGTCAGTGATAACTACATTTCCTGTTCACTGGCTGGTCTATCTGCTCAGTGGCTCACGTACTCTCTTGCATGGCAGTGAATGAGTTAGAACGATAAATGGTATTGCACCAGCAGCCGTATTCTGCTCACCCCTGGTGACATGCCTACTACCACTTTTCAGTTTCTGCAGAATAAAATTTCCATTTAAAGACAAGACAAATTATGCAAGACAGGAGCTATGCTTCTTTACCATGGTTTGTGGTGAAAAATTACCGCCAGATTGATAACTCGGGGTACACATGGATCATTGCCAGCTCCTCAACTGTGAATAGATTAGTCCCAATTAAATCATAGAATCATAGAAATGTAGGGCCGTTAAGAGAGCTTGGGGAGACTTCAAGTCCATCCCCCTATACTGAGGCAGGACCAAGTCAACCTAGACCATCCCTGACTGGTGTTTGTGCAACCTCCAACGGGTATTACAAACTTCCAGTGACAGGGATTCTACAACCTCCCTAGAAAGCCTGTTCCAGCGCTTAACTGCCCTTAAAAGTTTTTCCTACTATCTAACCTCCATCTCCCTTGCTATAGATTAAGCCAATTTATTCTCTTCCTACCTTCAGTGAACATGGAGAACAATTGATCACTCTCCGCTTTCTAACAGCCCTTAACATCCTTGAAGACTGTTATCAAGTCCTCCCCTCCGTCTTCTTTTTTCAAGATTAAACCTGCCCAGTTGTTTTTTAACCTTTTGCCATAGGTCAGGTTTTCTAAACCTTTTATCATTTTTGTTGCTCTCCTCTGGACTCTCTTCAATTGGTCCACATTTTTCCGATACTGTGGTGCACAGAACTGGACACGATACTCCATCTGAAACCACCACCAGTGCTGAGTAGAGTGGGACAAATACCTCCCAGGCCTACATACGACACTTCCATTAAGACACCCCAGAATGATATTCGTCTTTGCAGTGGATAATACAAAAGGGAAGGCAAACATATGAGGCTTATTTTAACATAAGGTTTAGTAGCAAAACACAGTTCCTAGAGCTACTGTGGTTGGAAAACATGCCCCACCTGTTGATTTACCATTAAAGCAGCCAAGCTAAGCCCAGGTCTATAGATAAAGAAGCCTGGGAACCAGAGAACTCAGACTCAGAAATGGATTTAAATAATTATTCTTAATTTCCTCAATTTCAGGATGATCTTATTAAAGGAAAGAGCTGGATTACTGGCTGGCTGGCATTTCCCCTGAGCCTGCCTCCAGATTGGATTCTGCTTTTATCTCCTAATCCCCAGAGCTTTTTAATGTAGACAGTAATGGACTCCAAAAAGCCAAATTTAATTTTGACCAGTACTCTGACTTTCTCTCACTTTCTGGAGGCAGGTTTTAACCCTGTTTGCTGTCGGAAGCTACTTTGTATGGCTGTATTGAACATCCTTAGCACTCTGAAATCTTTCCAAGGGGGAGGAGAATATGAGGAATCTTTGTCAGTCTAGAGTCAAGGAGCAGTTTTCTTCAAACGCTTGGCAATATCTCCCAGTTTCAGCAGGTGTTTTATTAAATTTCACACATATCCATTTGGGTTCAACTTTGGTTTTCAGGTTTTGGGGAACAGTTGTGCTGCAAAAGCCTTCATCCTGGGAAGAAAAATGCAGTGGAGAAGAAGAGGGGAAGGAATTAATCGACGGTCTGATCCTGCCTCCTCTGAAGTCAATGCCCAATATGCATGTGAGTTAAAGAGTGCTGGATCAGACCCGTAACACTCCAGGAAGCCATTTCCAAATGGCTATGAGAAGCTATATACTAGTCCTCAGCCTTTCCAGTGCTGTGCCCCCTGTTACAACATAACTGAAGACTGCCCTTCCGCCTACCCATAAAGAACAGGAAGGCAATTAGGACCCCTGAAACGTGTTCTCTGCCGCTGGGTTAACATTTTTCAGATGGAACATTTTTTTCCACTAGAAAATGCCATTTTCTCAAAAGCAAAACTTTCTGTGCAAATGACTCACATTTGACAACATTTGGTTTGGGGCAGAACTTCAAATGGAGTGTTCTGATCATGTTGAAACGTCCTGCTTTGATATTTTTGGAATGGAAAGTTTTGTTATTTTTCATTTTTAAAAGACATTTTGTTTAATAAATGTTAAACAAAAAAATCCAGATCAAAATGAAATGTTTCAGTTGTATCAAACTGAAACATTTTGATATAATGTCAAACTTATTATGTGACAGGAAATTTTGACATTTCCAGCAGAACTGCAAATCAGGTTCCTGACTAGCTCTAGCATTCATGACCAACAAGTTGAAATTAGAATCCATCTACTCGAGCACGATATCATCTAGCACGCTTATGGCCCTTTATTTAATCTGCATTCCATAGCAGAGGAAAAAGATTTGTAAGGACTGAGGGTGTGGCATTCATTCAAATGAGAGCTAAAAAAAAAAAAAATAATTAAAACACATAATGGGGAGGGGAGGAAGACTAACAAACCCCAGCATCCTAGGGGCGTGCATAACTGATGCATGCAGAGGATGTAGAATTTCACCTTTGTTAGGCTTCTTCAAATCCAGATCCCAAATAACGTCTATTTCTGAATCAATTGACCTAAATACTGAATATTTCCTGCATATAAATATTTCTCCCTCTGCCATTCTGCTTAGTTGACACCAGCTCCAGGTTGACCTGATCCCTTTAAATAAGATTAGCAAAGAGGGGCTTGCCCTCTGGAAAAGCTACACTTACAATCTGGGACTTTTTTCTCAACCAGCCATAAAATGCATTGTGTCCTTGCCACTTTGCACCAATTCAGCTGACGGCTCATTATTCTGGCACATAAATACCTTACTCTTGCAGAAGGGAATTACACAGCTTGAGGCCTTTGCAGTTTCTACTTATTAAATAAAAATGTACAACATCTGTCTCACTCTATCTTGGTTTAAAACAAATCGCATTGGCAAAATAAGGGATTAGATTAAAATACGTATATTTGCAAGTGACATGCTAGAAATAAAAACCTTGCAGCAGCAGCAGCATCGGCCTCTCGGAGATGAAAATGGATCGGTTTTACTGAGCAAAATGTCACATGATCAGAGGTAAAACAAATCGGGACTTTGCTGCTGGTGCATTTGTGATGTAGCCAGTTAGGATAATCTAAATCACATCCCAGTGTACTAACTTGCTTTATTATGCTGCAGAACCAGAGGCCACTGGCTCTCTGTAGAAAACACATGTACTAGCAGGATTAGCTAGCCTGAGTGCTCAACATCACAGCTAAATTCATTTGCAGTTCCAATGTCGTTTCCAAAGATTATGGTCCCTAAGGGACAAGTTTATTTCACCAGGGGGTTGTTGTGATCCTTGGAAGTACTGCCCTCTGTAATTCTGGGATGTAGCAGTGTGTGACAGTTCTGTGATTGGGGCAGCAGGGGTCCTACACTTTTCAGAGAGAGGAAATCCAAGTACTTCCCCCTTCTGCCCCCCCTCCCCCCAATTCTGTGCATCACTCACAGCTGTGTGTGTAATAGACTGAAGATCCAGAATGGTGCTGTGTGTTAGAGGCCGAGTCCAGTGGAGAATTTACATACCTCTTGACCCTGCATCATCCTGGAGGGATGTGTCACAGGTGAAGTGCCAGAAGAGATGGCTTGAGCACTGGTGGCAAAAGTCAAGGTCAGAGCCTGAAAGGCTGCACAGTAGAGAATCCTTACGTTCCTCTACCCTTGCTGTGACACGGTCTGAAAAGTTTGGTTTGAGATTCAAGTTAATGGTCAGGGAGGGCCTTATTTTATCCAAATTCCCACTGCTAATGAAGTATCAACTTCACAATTACCATGGGCCAAATTAAACTCAGTCTGGGTTTTGCAGTGTGGCAGGAGCTCTACAACTTATCCTAAAAGCCAACCAGTGCATACTATTCTAAATGTTTGAGTTCCTGATGCTTATGCTCATTGGATATATGTCTCTGCAGGAAACAGATCAGATCAACCCATGCACCATATAGCCTCCGTGTCTTCCGCTTGGCTGGTAACTTGGGCATTAAATATTGTCACTCTTTACTCTGTGGATGACTGATTCCAGACACATAACTCAGCCTGATGCTACCCAGTGTAAGTAAATATGGTTTCTACAGAGTTAACACACGTGATCTAACAATTACAATAAGAAGAGCCAATAAACGGTAGCTGGTTTGTTTATTACACAGATATTTTCACAATGTTTTATTAGATGTTAGCCCAAGCTACAACCATCAGATACAACTTCGCCAAAGTTCAGGCACATGTGGGTTCAGTCCGTATTAGACAGGTACTAGCTATAAAGTTTGGATCCAGATGCAAACTGCCCCAGAGTGAGAAGGTGCTCAGATCCAGGTTTTTGATTTGGGTCCATTTCTATTTACTGTATACTCTAATGCTTACATTAGAATATGGCCACAGTCCTGAACAAATCATGCAAGTTGGATCATGCATTACAGATACAACTGATGATATATAACAGCTCTTTCCAGTAATCTACATAATTGTAAGAAATCAATTCCCTTTTTTTGGTTGTTGACATTTTAAACCTGAAATATTAATGTTAACTTTAGATATACCCATTTGATTCTTTTGTAGCTGAAAATAATTATGGATTTTTAAAAAATATTCGCTCACCTCTTTTGGTTTTTTTTACATCTGATGCAAAAATAAAAATATAAATCCACTTGTGTGTGTATATATGTATTGATATATATGTGTGTGTATATATATATATATGTATGTATGTATAATGGATATATGAATCACAATGTATAAATATATATAATGTAATATGTTATAGGTCATTGAGGCCTGGTATGAATGACGCGTGGCCATCGGGACCATTCTGACCTTTGGACTCTAGTATAGTATGTTTGGAGTGTGAATGTGGAGTGAGTAAGGTTTGTTTTGTAATCAATAAAGAGCATTTAGAGTATTATATACTTACACTGTGTCCGGTATCTGCTTGCCCCCCATCACATAGGGAGACCTCTATTGCGGGTCTAATACACTAAAATACCATTGCTGCTAATAATCCAACACAAATTGTCTGGAGGAAATCATTGTCAATTCAGTGATGACTATTTCATAAAATATTATTATATTTTATTATTATTAGCTTGTTTTATTCCATTACAACTTCCAGTCCTGAGAGAGAGAGCAATGGTAGACAAGCATTTAAGCCATCCCAAATTCAACACATCTACAGCCAATAATCATGGCCTGCTGACAAAGCAATAACAAGCAGAAACTGCAGTCCTAGCAAAGGAGAAAAACACAGAAACTCAGGCTCCCTTGCAAAAAGGAATGGGAAAAATAAACCCTTTACACATGCCATGCAAGTCAACTCTGAACCCCCGGCGGGAAACCTGAGTTGCGTAAAAACCTGGGCCTCGGGTCATTGTATGTGTCATGTCTCTTTCTGGTGGCTGAAAATAAGGGACCTTCTATTAGTGTTAACAACCAGAGATTTCCTTTTCCTCAAACGGATGGAGGACTATGTTTCTGAAGAGGGATGACCTGGGTTCTAATCCCAGCTTCCCAATTTTGTGTGTGTGATTTATCTGTAGCTCATAACTTTTTGTTTCATTCTGCTATAATCCAGCACTGCAGAGATTGCTTAAATAAGAAAAAGCAAACTACCTTTCACTGAGTTTTTTTTTAAACTGCTTGAAAAATCTTTGTATTCATATTCGGCTTTTGTAAAAACCCTTTTAACAAAACCCGACGTTTTAACTCTAAAATAACTTTATAGAATCCCTGAGACTAGGAAGTCAGGCCTGGAAACCTGTGTCTCACAGCAGGCAGGCTACAAAACTAGCACAGATATTCTTTCTAGCAGTAAAATATTTTGCTGTCAGGGCACACAGTCCCCTCTGCCTCACCCTGGAAACTAGTGACTGGCTATGGTTTACATGGAGCATTAGTGCAATGGAGATATGAACATGCACATTTCAAAATACACTAGAGCGTTTGCATTTAACCTGGAACTGCGTCCTCATATACGTCTCAGGGCCAGAGCACTGGAGAGACGCAGAGTTGAAGAGATTACATTAGACAAGAATATTACACAATGCAAATACAATTGGACTCAGCCATTTAATTTTAAAATGTTGTGAGGACCCCAGACAGAGATCCTGTGAACCAAAGGAAACAGCAGATTTTTGCATAGGCTGGTCTCGGCGCACGCCTCCCAAACCCCAGTGAACGCAACTGGCAACCCCAGTGCCAACAGGAGCAGCTGTGTCAACGGAGGCCTTCTCCTGCTGGGGAGGGAAGGTGGCAATTAGCTACAATTGCCCTCCCCAAGAGTTCTGCCCAGGGAAAGGCAGTTTTAAATTCCACCGAGGGAACACTTGTGGGAAGGCTATACTGACCTGCTCAGAGGTGCCCTGGTCCTGCCCCCTCTCCTCTCTGCTGCTGCCCACTTTCCTGGGCTGTGCCAATGCCCTGTGGACCTGTCTCTGGTACATCCTTGTCCCAAGAGCACTCTCAGTCTGCTTTCCACCACTTTGAATGAATTGGGCCCTGCGACTGTAAAGGTGATTTCCGCCCTGGGTTAGATATGAATTGCTTCAGTGTGGCTGTCGAGTTGTGGGGACGGGGGCCCTAAATGTTGATTGTCCATTAGCAGAGACAGTGCCACTCACAGTACAGAGATACCTGTCAAACACCAAGAAAGGAAAGGTTTATTTGAATGGTTTAAATAAACTTCCCCCATCCCTGCCAATGATCCCAATTTAACCTCTCCCATGCTATAGGATAGATAGCTTATCCCCTGCAAAGCTGTCACTCATAGAGTGCTGCACACCATCTGCGTCTTGCCGTTTGCAAAACAGAGCCCGACAGTACAGTCAGTTGTGACAGCCAGACGATAAAGCTGAAAGCTCAGCCACAAGGGAGGACATGATGGGCCTCGCCATCCCTCCCTTGGGAACGGATGTGATTCTCCAGCCTATCCTACCTCCCGAATCGAGTTCTTCAGCATCTGCAGATTCAGAAACAAAAGAAACAGAGAAGAATTCAGGTTAAGGAAGCCTTCAAAAAACAAAACAGGAACTCGGGATAAAATTGCTGAACACATGCCAGTAACAACGCAAATCAGCTGTCCCCGATCTTTTGTGTGCTGAAGATCCCCCACTTGCACCCACGTGGATTTCCTCAACAAAATGTGCCTCGCTAATGTTAAACAAGGAAAAGGCTCCCAAAAATAATAGAGACTGTGAGCTAGATTCTTTTGCTGATGTAAAGGGGTACAGCTCCTTTGATGCCAGTGTTGTCTCCCCCATTGACACCAGGTGAGAAATCAGCCCCCAAACAACAGTCCAAATAACAAAGACGCCAGCAAATGCTTTTGTCTGTTCTGCAGCCATCATCTCTCCTCTAATTAATTCTACTTGTATTATCTCTCTGAGGGCTAAAATGGTGCCCATAAGTGTCCTATCCGAGTTTCTCCCACACATTTAAAAACATAAATAACTGTAATAATCTCTCTCTTCCTGGCATCCCAGCCCGCAGGAGAAATAGCCTGATGAGCTTTTAGGGCTTTTGCAGTCGGTTGGTCGTGTGCATGAGTGAGTGGGGCTGTGTTGCAGGTCGGTGAGTTTGGGTGTGAAGATGTTATCGAGGGGAAGATAAATGAAAGGAATAACTTTTGTATGTAGCTTTGTGGTCTTTCTTCCCTCCTGTTGCTCATCTGTTTCATTTGTCTGCGAGAACATAGCTATCTATGGAGGTCATGGGCCAGGAAGGAGACAGGTAGTGGGGATCAATCCTATTGTAGTGGGGGCGGCTGCCCCATTCCATTAGGCAGGGGATAAATGCAGCCCTGGAGAGGGCTGGGGCTGGGAAAAGGGAATGAGAACAGCTGGGGAAGCTAACTGAGTAGCTGACCACAGGTGTGGCCAGCTCAATCAGGGCCCAGCAGGCCCGATAAGAGGGCTGGGGGCCAGGAGCTGGGAGTCTCACTCTAGCCCTGGAATGGGAAGGGCCTGGTTGCCTGGGAGCAAGGTACCTGAAGTGGAGCAGTGCTGGTGAAGGGCAAAGGTAGCTGGGGTGCTCCAGCCGGGTAAACCCCCGGGCTGCAGGCCTTGGTGAAGGCCCAAAGAGGTACCGGAGCTGCAGAGGAGCAGCCTGGGGATAGGCAAAGGCAGCAGGTCCTACCCCCTTGCCAGTGATGAGTGGCCAGTACAGACTGCAGTCTACCCCAGAGAAAGGGGGCTAGTTGATGACTGGTAGTAGCCACTGAGGCGAGAGGGGTTTAAGGCGTTGGGGATTCTCCTGGGAGGGGAGACCCAGAGCGAGGGGGTACTGCTGGGGCAGAACCCCGAGGTAAAGGGGCTCCGGGGTCCAGGAGGGACCCGGGGACAGCGGCAGGCGAGACACCAGCCTGCAGAGGGTGCTCCGAAGGCTGGAAAGAGCTAATTCCCAGGACGACCATCAGGAGGTGCCGCACCGGTGAGTCTCACTATGGAGATCTTTGAATATCAGGACAGGAACCTGGAATGGGACTCTGTATTCGATGGGGAGCAAGTACAGAAAGTGGACTGCCCGGGTGATGAGTTCACAGTTCAATGACAGCAATCTAGGTTATCTGTGTCCTGTTGCCACCATTCCTGCTTCACAGAGGTGTTGAATAATATCGGGGAGAAGATTGACCCGCGTGGGACTGGGGGACCACCGTTCATAAGTGCTATAGGTTCAGCCTAAAAGGAAGGATCTGAGACATTTCAGAGTATTCAGGTGCAGTTTCTTGAAAGCCAGGATAGGAGGATTTGATGCTGAATTGCCTCACATTTAAATCCCTGTGGTGGTACAAACTGCAACCATTGTATCTTTTGTCTCTTCCAGCTGACCTCTTATGCACAGGGATATAATAGGCCTGGCTTTCTTGTGTATAACAGTAAGATCAACAACTCTGGGAATATCAGAAAAATGATGTCCAACTCCCACAGATACTTTGCAGCACACACCTGGTAGACAACGGTTACCAGCAGTACAGTTAATATCTCCAGATAACCACGGACACATTTCCTCTCATGATTTTTACAAACTGTTGCAAGGTCTGATGGAAATTAACATGAAGCTAGTATCAGCTCATCCCTGGACAGAGAGCCAATCCCAGGAGAAAAACATGCATATTTGCCCCATTGATTGCTGCTGGCCCGCAATGTGGGGAAATTGTCCCAGAAAACAAGACAAAACAAAACAAAACAAAACAAAATAATCAATTGCAAACATTTGCTTTGGAAGCTTTCCCAGTAGGATTTTCAATGGCATTTGAACAACACTCATCTGGCATTATGCTGCAAAGGCATTTAAAATACAACAGCCAGAACTGAACAATGAACGCTCTCTGCCAGCTTCATGAATCCCAGGAACTTTCAAACAGTGCTGTAACCTTGGCTCTTACTCAGGTTAGATCATTGCTGGTCTACAACAGTTGGACCAGGTGCAGTTGACCAGCAAACCCTCCTTAGGACCCCATTGGCCACAGATGGTCTTCTGTTCTGTTATTAAACTCAGTTTCAAGATGCATGTAGACGGGGAACTGAGAGAATCCAAATCCATTTCTACTTTCTTGTTCCAAAGCTGAAAGGACTTTAAAATGAACAATAGCATGACACATTGGTCAGAGGAAGGAAGGTCTTGCACTCAGGAGTTCTCATTTGAATTCCCGGTTCTGCCACAGACTTGCTATGTGACCTTATCAGGGGATCTTGCAATGACTCATAGACTTTAAGGCCAGAAGGGACCATCATGATCATCTAGTCTGACCTCCTGCACATTGCAGGCCACAGAACCTCCCCTACCCAATCCTGTGATAGACTCCTAACGTCTGGCATACAGACCTACGTTCAGTATTTGGCCAAATACCAGATACTCACTGGAGTAGCACTCATCTGAAACCAAATCCAACGCTGTGGTTGACATATAGTAGTAATAACTGATACAGCTACAGAGTTACTGTGTATAAGCATTTGTCACACTAGGGTGTTCAGACTAAAACAGTGAGCCTGACTTCAACTGGTGCAAGTTCAGTGGACTAACCCCATGGAAGCCTGTAGGAGCCAATCCTTCCAGTCACGTACCTGAGCGCTGCAGTTCATAAATGGAGAGATTATCATAGTCACAAAGAGCATGGCAGTAACTGGTCACTCTCTCCCCAGTCAGAACATATGGGCCCTAATGGCTGTCCCTGGTATCTTGCAATTCTCATCCAAACCCTTTGTTTGGAATATTATTATTTATACTATGGTCCCATTGGGCTCGTCATTGTACAAACACATAGCAAAGCAATGGCTCCTCCCCCAGAGAGCTTGCAATCTAGAAAAGCAGATGCCAAAGTGAAAGCCAGACATGAGAATCTCAGCAGGCTTTTGGCATTGGAAGGGGAAACTCTCTACAATGCTGTTGTTTAGCTATCCAGTGTATCCTCTAATGGGCTCCATGTAGGCAGCACCCCACTGACATCGATGGGGTGTAGCTGGGAATGGAGGCTCCTCACACAGGGCTCATTAAAGCACCGGAGCCACTACCCTTGGTACAGAGCAGCACTCAGGTGATGATATCTGAACGATTCAGGGCAGGTCAGAAGCAAAACATCCCATCGTGATATACTGCAGCCAGTGCCTTTCTCCCAGGACACAAAGCAGTGAGGGGCAGGCTTTGGAGTTGGTCTGTCCGTTCAGCACTCAGAGCTTTTATTTCTTTTTATATCATTTGCTTTGGCAGGCACAAGAGGACTTTTGTTTCGGGGTGTGGGGGGAAGAAATGAAAAGAAAGGAGAAGAGGGCATCCATAGCAATTATCCCAGAAGGACAAACTTTTAATTTTCATCTTCCCAGGTTGCTGTCACTTCAGGGCATTTTTGCAAAATGCCAACTTTTGTGTTGGTGCACGCTGAGCTTTGGGGCGTGGGGAGTGTCACTGCTTTCATTGCACGGAAAAAATTCCCTTTGTCTTTCTTTTTTTAATATGCAACTTCATCAGACAGGTGTTTTCAAACTCCTGACTACAAGCAGATCTGAAGGGCCTTTGAGACCTTGAAAGGCTCCTGCCTCTTTGTCTTAATTTGGATGCTGTGTACTCCATTTGCTATTCTTCAGCTTGGAATCCAGTGTGAGGTCTGACCTGTGACACCTGGCAGCTGATGTTCTCTCTGCCTGGCCCCGAGTCGATCTGGCACTGATGCGTGACTGCCAGGATGAGAGGTTTCTTGACAACTGTAAGTGCAGAATACCGTTCCCTTCAGTTGTACATAAAGCATTCCCCAGTACCCAGTTTGCTAGCTGCTCCTTTCATTATAGCTGTTCCTTTAAAGCCATTGTTAGTGTTGGTGAAAGTTGTTGGATTGATGGCACAGGTGACACTGATGAAAGTTGTGCAGAAGATGCATATAAAATCCAGTAAATTAGCTAGAGCAACATGCGGTCCAGTGGTGTGAAAGCCAGTGACCTCTCATCGGAAAAAGCAGGGCATACAATAATCTTTGTTCTGCTGAACTATCCTTAACAAGTGCAGGAATTGATCTCAGTTTTGAGTATCAGTTTCACCTATTCCCTTTCTGATTTCACTAGCAGAGCTGTTTGGAAAATTGCAGTTATTTCTCATGGGAAACTTTTTTTAGAAAAATTCCCCCCAAAATGTTCCATGATTTTTATAAACACCTGAAATAAATTCAGTTTTCTTTAAAAAATAAAATAAAATAAAAAGTTAATAATGCCAGGTTTTGGGGAAATGTTCAGTTTTCAAAAAACAAATGTTTGTACTGAAAACCCACAAATGTTACTGAAAACTAAGTTTTGTGGTGGAAACCAAAAAAATATTACTGATTTTTTTTGTTTTGGTTTATTTTCCTGAACAGACAGAACATGTCAAACAAGAATCAAAATTTTGACAAAAATGTCATCAAGAATATCAGATATTTCAATTTTTTAACCAGCTCTGATCAAAGAACTTAGCTATAGAGGGTTGTCTAAAGATACTCCAGTTAAAGTCAATAAGGCCCCAGTTCGGCAAAGACTTACACCCAGACTTAACTCTACTGACTGCTAATACTAAACCCTTATCTTCTGGGATTACTCACAGTAGTAACGTTGAACAAAACAAACTTTACAAAGACATCATCATTATTAGTGTTACTTTAAGAGTAGCAAATATGTATTTTCTCACAGCATGTGCCATCCAAAGATCTCAAAGCCCTTTCCCAAACTTTCATTACTGTTTACAATACCACTGGGTAATAAGTATTGGTATCCCCATTTTACAGGGGGGTAAACTGAGGCACATATAAGGATTAATGATGTGCCCAGGTTACGCAGTGAGTCACAGTAGATCTAAAAGTCTTGGCTTCCAATGCATCCCTCCAATCACTCGCCCCCAATATTTTGGTCTTGATGTGCAAACCTTTTGCTTTCGGTCCTAGAATATACATTAAGAAGAGACTGAGCCTTGGAAATTAATTGAAGTTTCCATTTATAGCACTCTAATTACTGCAAGGAAGCTTTCAAAACTGCTAAATGTTTAGCAGGAGGTTTCAATGCTCATTTCATTCCCAGCCTGACCTCTGCTATACCATTTTATAAGCCTATTTTATGTATGCCATACCCCAAATCCAAAGGTCAGGTGTTGGTGGCCACAAATATTCCATGCACACAAACTGGGCCTTTTAAACCTCCTTTTAAATATTTATGACCATGCTTCTGTGGCTACTGGAGAATCTTGTAATGTTATTTTAAAAAAAATCCTTCTGTATCTAAAAGCTCAGCATGAGCCATTTTCATACATTATGCATCGCTAAGTGCAGTTTATGGCCATCTTCGGCAGCGTTTATACAGTAACAAGCTAGAGTTCATGAATTTTGAGCTTTGAGAGGACGTGGGTGTCTGCAGCATTACGTGTATGTTCGTCTGGCATGGGAGAAAGGTCCAGGAAGTGTCCTACATGCCATGGCCCAGCACTCTTATTTAGCAAATGGGGGATGGATCAAGTTTCAGGCCAGCCTGTTGGCAGTTGCTGCTGGAATGTGCCCAGAACTGGCTTCTCCAGCGAGCTCAGTGTTGTCATCGTAGCAAGCCCTTTTGCTCCCCACTTGGGTCGGGATCTGCTGCAAGTGGGATGCTGCAGAGCCTGTGCTTGGTGGTATCAAGCTGCGCTGTCAACAATAAAGACACGGCTCCCATTCCCTCACCTTGGCAGACGGAGTGAAGGGCAGTCAATTAGAGGGAGGGCCTTTGCAAGTGCACTGTAGTACGTTGGTATAGTGTGCCCATAGTAGAGAGGAGACAGGACTCGACTGAAATGAATATAAATGAGGGGGATTCTTGACTGAAACCACTGGGTGCACACAGACCCAGTGGTTCTCCTGCTCAAAACACAAGATCCCCCTAAATCCTGGCCTGAATTACTCCCCTGCCTCACAGGATGTCCTGAGGATAAATCCATTAAAAATTGTAAAGCACTTTCAGACCTACTGATGGAAAGTGCTACATAAGAACTAACCACTAAACAGCCCTGGAAGGGACTACTAACTACTCTGCAGCTGGCATTCCCTCAGGATACCTGGGTTTCAGCTACTCTCCAGCTGGAAGGCCCCCAGTGATGATATGTGTTAACATTCAAAAAAGGCTCGTGTCCATACAGTGACAGTAGGCATCTACCACCATGCGTAACAATGAACATCCGTGGCAGTTGTCTTAAGCTCCTCTCACTAGTGTGTTGCTAATTTTTAGGCCATGTCCTGCATGCCACCCTGTGCACAGGCTCCAGATGCAGATGTGCATGTCATGCCATTACACAGTGGGGGGCCACGGGGGGCTCTGGCACTTACTCCATTACAGTTCCACGGTTGGGAGGAGCTAAAGATGTGAGGTCTTTAGGGCCAAATTCTGCACTCTCCTTCACCCATGCAATCCTTTTGACTCTCATCACTTGTAAGCCAGCTCAGAATCTGAGCCAAGATACTGACTCTGGCTCTTTAGAAATGCTATCAGAACCCCAGTGCTCATGCGTCTTATTTCAAAGTGGCTTCTGGTCTGGAACCTGATGTAATTCATGGAATGTTTTCTTTAAATGTTGGCTGTTCCAGGAAAAATGACCCAAAATATTAGCCTGACTAAAGCCAAAGGCAAAACTCCCACTGTGTCCTGTAGCACCAGGTTTGAACCCAATGTAATGTATGGCTCGCTAGGGCCTGGCCCAAAGCTCATTGCGGTTAATGCAAAAACATACACTGATCCAAATGGGCTTTCAATCAGGCCTTTGAAGAGCTTTGAAGCACTGGAAATGAAAGCTCTCTGGTTCTCTGCGGGACAGATGAGGTATTGTGTAAGAGTGGCAGACAATGCAACCCTCCCTACACCACCCCCACCAGTTTGCCTACATCTTGTTCTGGAGGGACCTAGGTGCACCTCCAATGGTGAAAGAACAATGTACTCCTTGTACCTCTACAGTCCTATGGCTTATTGGTGAGGAGACCAATAAAGATGATGGTGACATGTGCTATGGGCACCCCATTTATCAGACATCAGTCTGAGGCCACCCACCCTTTCCCAACGGACGCTGAACACCCATCAAAGATAATGTGAATCACTTTTAATGGTTGGAGCAGGGGAACAGAACTCAGCACTCATGGATTCTATGCCTAATATCACACCATTGCTGATCCAGGAAGTCACTAAACCTCTCCATTGAGTTATCTCTAAAGTGGGTATAAAATATTTATTAACCTCACTCTGATGATATATTTATTTGCAGCATATTGTCCAGCCACTAGGTTTCTCTGCGTGCTGTACAGAATTCCAAGAGGGTCATGGTCCCTGGTAAACAAGAGCCACAAAGCTGGGACTCAATCTGTGTGGAATCTTGTTTGTTTGTGTCAATAGATGTATCTGTTTGTTTCCATAAACACCTCCTGTTTAAGGTAGACTGTAATTCCATATGTCAGGGACCTCACTGCGGGTTTGGAAGGCATAATTAGCCTGCTGGTAAAATGCTTTAAGACCTTCAGATAAAAGGTGGTAGAGGTATGCAAAGTGTTATTCTGTAACTGTGTAAAAACATGTTGTCTGCCCTTTACAGTGTAATATACTTGTCACCTTATAGCATGCCACCTTTGAAAAAAAACTCCAATAAACATGAAGTGTTATTTCTAGAAAGAGGCTCTAAAAGTGCTACCAAAAGTGAGAGTGAGAAGAAATGCTTTGGATACAGCCAGCTGGAGGGAGTCAGTGCTGATGCCAGGCGTCACCCCCTTTAAAACAGCATCTCAGACTTACATCAACTCAGACAGAAAATTGATTGGTGTCACTCAAAATACAGGGACGCTGAGAGAAGCTGGCAGAGAGGCCAACAAAGCTGAAATCACTTGTGTACTCGCAACGACTTCTAATTAACGCAGAGATGGGCTTTTGTCTCCATGCAGCACTGCCTAGTGCAGGCTGACTGATCTCTTTTTCCAGATGCTACTTGGAGAATGGCTTTAATAGCCCTTTCTTTGCAATTGTTGTGTGCAAAATCACTTGTGGTTCTTTGGGAATGCGCTAGGTGAGTTCTGCTTCTCAGTCCTTGTCATTTCTGCCTCCGACAGTTGTTCTTAACTCCAGATAAAACAAACGCCCCCCTCTTCACGGACATCCTTCCATCATACAGCATTGCTTGTGCCAGTTGTAAAATCAAATGTGTGTTGATAACAAAGGGTCTGTCTACACTGCAATAAAGAACCCAGGGCAACAAATCTCAAAGCCTGTGTCAATTGACTGCAGTGTAAATGTTCAGTCTTATTCTGAAGCCGGAGGTCTGAGACCCCGTAAAAGGGGAGGATTTCAGAGCCGGGACTCCAGCCCAAGCTGGAAAGTCTACACTGCTATTTGCCCAGGGCCAGCTGTGGCTATGCTGCAGGTCTCTTACTGAAGTGTCGATGTACCCTAAAGCACCACAGTAAAAATTCCACTGTGGATAAATGGCCACATAAGGAAGCAGGATATGGAAGTAGGGAAAAGAATGGATTGAAGTGCATTTTACAAAAATTAAGGCTAATCAGAGTTAAAAAAATAAAAACATGTTGGTTACTTTAAAGCAAATGATACTATAATGTACTTGGTATATTATGTCTTCAGTTGCAAAGTAGCAGCTGCTACATAAAATGAAATGAGTGAGCTACCATATGTAGGCAGCATAATGCGGACCCAAATTCAATAAAAACATTTCAGGGTATATGGTCCAATATGCAATCTGGGCCTTGGAAAATGCTGAGGTTTGTGCTGTAGTTGCTAGCAGTTGGCTAAAGTGTTGAACTTGCAACAACACAAACACATTCCATTTTTTAGCAACGTAAGCTGTCATCTGCGCAGTCCATCTCCGTGTGGCATTAGCGCTGGAAATTCAGGCACGTATTGTTTTAACTTATCGTCTTTTTTTATTTCTTACCATTTTTTTGCACCAGGCTGATTGCAAATTTCCATTTGCTGCAAAAGCGGAGCCCCAATTCAATGTATGCACCTGTTAAGAGAATACACTTTCTATTTAACCAACTGCCGTGACAGAAATACAATGGCAACTTTCCCAAAGAACACCCCATGAAGAAATAAACCTGTTAAAAAAATACATTGCTAATATACCTAGAGTTAAACTGAAATAGACAAAGACATCTGAAATGTATCTGGCTGCCACCTTGCCCAAATTCCTGCCCTCTGAAACAAATACCTCTTAAAGGAAAAGGCTTATTAAGAGACCAACATTTTTGTACAGCCAGGTGTTATTCTTTTAAGAGATCAGTCTAAAGTTGCAAAAAAGAATCCTTCCTGCATGAGTCCAGTTCACTGAGTCCATAACATTAGAGGTTATTCTTCTTGACCTCCACTTGTTTGACTTTGGTGTGACGTGGAAAGACTTAAGAAGCTGCAGGAGCCTCTCCATTGCTGGAAACCAGAATCCCTGATCCTTGTGTGAGTTCAAGGCCACTGAGAGCTTGTGAGACTTTTAAAAAGTGCTAATGTTATATATCATTTTCTTTTTAACGGGATGTATCAGGTTGTGAAAAGCAAGGGGGAAAAAAGCCACATTGGAATAGCAATAAATAGTGGCGGTGTTTTGCATAATGCTTCATGTCTTGATGGCTCGGGTAATTATGCCCTCCCAAACCAGAATTGCATAGTCTGTGGTTTTCCTCTGCTTGCTCACGTCCTAATCATTTGAATAATGAAGATGCTAGTGATGGCACCATTCTGCTGTTTAAAAGCGATGACATAGATTCACCAACTGTGTAGCATGGACTGAAGCATCTGATGAATAAAAATACAACCTCAGTAGAAAGCAAAGGGAAATGCAGTGTCTGCTCATGCAACTACCTGTGCATCCGTCTGTACACTTTGATATGCCTGTAAAACCCGTAGGAAGTTACTTAGTAAGAAAGGCCATTTACACTGAATTTGCAGGCCATTTGCACCATGAAATGGAATTCATTGGAAGACTTATGGAGAATAGTATTGTAACAGAACGGTATGTGCTGAGGACATCACAGTTGACAGTATGCTGCACACTAGGTTCCTTTAGGAATTTATGTAGCTGTGGGGAAAGAACTTGGAACCTTCTAGAAATAACAGGCTTCTACTATTTAAAATGTCCTTCAGTATTCACAAAAAGAAAAGGAGGACTTGTGGCACCTTAGAGACTAACCAATTTATTTGAGCATAAGCTTTCGTGAGCTACAGCTCACTCGGCTGTTACTCTGAAACCTTCAGTATTCAGCGGTATCAGGTCTGAGACACATGTTGCAGTTCTGATTCCATCCATCAGTGGGCAGTAGGTTCTAAATATTCACCATCCAGTTCATTCCAACGTCATCAGTAGAAGAGGTGGTTGAATAATGCAAACAAAAACCCCCAACCTCCCCCCAAAAAACCCTGATACTTTTTAAAAATAAATTTGCTTCAACTGTTCTCAGCCCTTTCATGCCCACCAATGTTCTATCAATTATTAGTATTATTTGTGTTAAAATTGTCCTTAAAGGCCCCAACTGAGATCAGGGCACTGTTGTACCAAGTGGTGCTGTACGTGCACACAATAAGAGATATTTACTGCCCTGAATGCTTGCAGTCTAAGTAGACAACATGTTGGGTAGGAGAAGGAGAGTATCATTAATCCCATTTTACAGATGGGGAACTAAGGCACACAGAGATCGGAGGCAAGCCTAAAGTCCCATGGGAAGTCTATGGCAGGGCTAAGAATCGAAGTCACATCTCCTTAGTCCCCATCACAGGGCCATTTCTCCTTTCAAGTGAATTTACTGGCAGGAATGGTGGTCAGATCAGAAAGTTGTTGTTGAACACTGCAGAGTATTCATGGAAAGTGTATTTCTCATCAACATGTTGCTTCCTTGTAGCAGTTCAGTGTTCCAAGGGATGGAGGTCTCCTGTCAAAGTACGGGCCAAGTCCAACTTTGCATAGCTTACGAAGTCTGGCAAAGTGGCATGACTGCAAATCTTCTCCCTAGCTCAGGATGAGGAAAATCTCCCACTGTCTCCTGTGGAATCTCATCTAGTCAGCCACAGGGTTAACACTGAAACTCAGTGGCTCAGTCACCAGCCACATCCAGTTTCGTTAATGCCAGTAATCGCCGTCGGATGGGAATCCTCTCTGTGCCGTTAGATCTGCCTTTTCCAGGTACCTTTTGTTATCGGCCTATCCACTTCCTTATTCCTTCAGGTGCCTGAATATTTGTTCTTTCGGAGACAAGAGTATTAGTCTTGTCAGTCCTCTGAGTCCTTCCAGGGCTCTGATCTGCTCTTTCTTGGTCTCCCTGAAGCATTAGTGAATGGACTGAAGTCTTGCAGCACCCCCAACTCCCCCCCACCCCATCCAAAAAGAAAGGTGACGCGCTGCAGAGAAAAAAAGACACGTTTTCTAAAAATATAAGCAAGACATTTTTCCACAAGTGAGCACACATGGTTCCTTTCTCCTGTCTCTTTCATCTGTGGCTACATTCCACACACGTAGTAGGCAAAGCTCAGCAGCCGGCAAGAACACGTGGAAAATATCCCTGTTCAACCTAGTAGCTATTGCACCAAAGGGCCAGACTCTCAGCTGATGTGAATCAGGGCAGGTTGGCTGAAGTCAGTGGCCCTGTGCCAATTAGCAGTAATTCAGGTTTTGGCCTTAAATGTTGTAACAATGGGATATGAATCTTCCCAAATGTCCCAGTATGTGTTAATCTCTGCAGTCTCCTCCTTACTGATGTAATGACCTTCATCCTTGGGACCACCTTCAGTGTCTGAGGTAGCCTGGGATGTGGGGGGAGAGGCGGCTTTGCTCAGCATTTGGACCTGGCTACTCAGAGTGGGGAGAGGCCCTGCCATGAGGCCAGGGCCCTGCCCAGAGACTGGGACACATGGCACCATTGCCCTGCCCGCTCCCCGGGAACCCTGTGCCTTTGGGCCTCTGTAGCGGGCTGTGACTCTGACATGGGGCCTGGGTTCTGGAGCCACATGCAGTTTCTTGTGCAAAGGAGCAAACGTAGCTCCCTCCCACTCCCTCCTCAGGGTGTTTTTACACCCTTGATTTCATGATTTCTGGGGTGCAATTGAACCCACAAATCCCCACTAAAGTCAGGCTCGATTGGTTTCCTTTATTGTTCTGTGTCCTGAAAGTCACTATCACAGATAGCTGCTCTGTGACATGAGTTAATGAGTTTGATGCCAAGCCCATCAAAGTCAACGGAAGGGAGGCAGGGCGTTGTCAGGGATATGGCACTGGATTGAGATTCAGGAGACTTGGATTTGATTCCCAGTGCTGCCACTGTGCCTCAGTTTCCCCTGTCACTTTTGTGTGTCTCGTCCACTTAGACTGTGAGCTCTTTGGGGCAGGGATTGTCTCATGTGTTTGTACGGCACCTGGCACAATATGGCCCCAAACGTTGTTGGAAAAACAACAAGGAGGCCAGTGGCACCTTTGTTGGGGCATCTAGCTATTATTACAGTAAATAAAGACTGCAACGGAAAGACTTCTACTGACTTGAATGGTCTTTGGATCAGATCCCAAACTCCCCACAGGGATAACTGACACTGGAAAGGCAGGAAGGGGAAAACCTGTATGAAAGTCACTATAAATAAACAGAGGATCTTTCACCAGCACTAAATTCATACAAAACTGAACACAAATGACAAATTCTGCCCTCACTGGGCACCCATTGACTTGGCTGGAGTAGCCACTGGTGTAATTAAGCAGAGTATGTAGCTCTAGGAATCTGTGCTACCTCTTTCTCTGGAGGCCCAGCACAGAATCTGCTGCTGTGGTTTTTTAATGAACTAATAAAATGGCCCCATTGTTCCTTAGCTCTAACTGTTCCCCTTATTGTTTGTAAGTGCTGGCCTTGTTTTCCATGTTCCAGATTCGAAAGACGGGAACAACAGGAAAACAAAAGTTGCTTTTGCAGAATATTCGGCAGGAACTATTTGTACCTTGAGTCCAACTATGAACGGTGCTGAAACATGGCAAAATGCATTAGCTGACAAGCTGTTCATCTTCTCTTTCACCTGAGGCAGCCAAAGACCAAAAGCAAAGACAGAAGGGTCAGGTGTCCGGAATTCCTGAAGATCAGAATGAAGGCATTTCTCATGTAAAGCAGCCGACTCAAAGAATTAGTCCAGTTTCCCTGGTATGTCTATCATGTAGATACAAAATATTTTGTATCTAAATGATACGCGCACACACACAGAGACACACACACACACACACACACTTGTTTTTCAAGGCAAAAGAGCCCATAAATGATTGCAACCCTGGGGCAGCACTAACATATACACTGGCAACGTATGTGGGTTTTATTGCTGTCTGCCAATTTACTTTACTACTCATGAAAAAAAACCAAAGTTGGTGCTGTTACCTTAGCAACCGCCGCATCCCATTGTGGTGATATCCTGCCCGAGGTACGGGAAGTCTTTTCTTAAAAGAGCATGCACGTATTTATTGATTTCTTGTTTCTTTTTCCTTGACAATTGTGCTAAAAGTTGATAATGCCTCCTCAGTGGCAAATGCACACGTTCTGGTAATGAAGCAGCGGGAAATGCGATTATTAATGATTCATGTTTATTATTTGTATTGCCATAGCTCCGGGACCTCTAGTCAAGAATCTGGACCCTGTGGCGCTAGGCACTGTACAAAGACAGAACGACAATGTAAGTGTAAGATAAATGATAACCGGTGGAAACAGAGAGCTAGGGGAGTGCAAGGGAACAATATTGGTCGGCGTGATAGGTGGTGGGCTCACTGCTAAGCTGCTAGGAATAATAGCTCATGAATAGTGCTGGGTGATACTCCTGGAACCGCCATTTTTTGCTTGCTTTCAGGTCATTATCATACCAATACACAAACAAAAAGAACAAACCCCATGGTGTTCTGTGGATTACTGTATTTTCCACTGAATGCATCCGATGAAGTGAGCTTTAGCTCACGAAAGCTTATGCTCAAATAAATTGGTTCGTCTCTAAGGTGCCACTATTACTCCTTTTCTTTTTGCGAAGACAGACCAACACGGCTGCTGCTCTGAAACCTGTCATTATGCAAGGCACTGCATTTAGCCGTACGGAGTGGAAATCTATCCACTTCATGAAAAAACTCGTACAGATACAGACAGACATCTTCCTTTCCAAATGCAAACACATGGACATCGTACCAAACGAACTGAAGGTAAAAAATCCATTACAATCTACACACCACACAGACTATGCTGACAGCTTGTGCCACACGCTCTCAAAGAAACTGCGGAATCACCTGATCAACATCCTCTACAGCAAACAGGGAAAGATTAAGAATGAGCTCTCAAAACTGGGTACTCTCATAAAAACCAACCTTCCACACAAACTTCCTTGTGGCTGGACTTTGCAAAAACTAGACAAGCCATTTACAACACACACTTTGCTTCTCTACAAAAGAAAAAAGACACTAAACTATCTAAACTACTACATGCCACAAGAGGCCACAGTAATGGTTCCCTTCACCCACCCAGCAATATTGTCAATCTATCCAACTATACTCTTAGCCCAGCAGAAGAATCTGTCCTATCTCGGGGCCTCTCCTTCTGCCCCTCCACCCCCACGAACATGATACAGTTCTGTGGTGACCTAGAATCCTATTTTCGACGTCTCTGACTCAAGGAATATTTCCAACACACCTCTGAACAACATACTAATCCACAGAGACCTCCCTACCAACACTACAAAAAGAAGGATTCTAGGTGGATTCCTCCTGAAGGTCGAAACAACAGACTGGACTTCTACATAGAGTGCTTCCGCCGACGTGCACGGGCTGAAATTGTGGAAAAGCAGCATCACTTGCCCCATAACCTCAGCCGTGCAGAACACAAGGCCATCCACAGCCTCAGAAACAACTCTGACATCATAATCAAAAAGGCTGACAAAGGAGGTGCTGTCATCATCATGAATAGGTCGGAATATGAACAAGAGGCTGCTAGGCAGCTCTCCAACACCACTTTCTACATGCCATTACCCTCTGATCCCACTGAGGGTTACCAAAAGAAATTACAACTTTTGCTCAAGAAACTCCCTGAAAAAGCACAAGAACAAATCCGCACAGACACACCCCTGGAACCCCGACCTGGGGTATTCTATCTGCTACCCAAGATCCATAAACCTGGAAATCCTGGATGATCCATCACCTCAGGCATTGGCACCCTGACAGCAGGATAGTCTGGCTATGTAGACTCCCTCCTCAGGCCCTATGCTACCAGCACTCCCAGCTACCTTCGAGCTCACTGTATTTTCCACTGAATGCATCCGATGAAGTGAGCTGTAGCTCACGAAAGCTTATGCTCAACTAAATTGGTTAGTCTCTAAGGTGCCACTAGTATCCCTTTTCTTTTTGTGGATTACAATGAAGATCATAAACCACCTTATTCCACTCCAGACTTGGCCCAGTGTCATATCAGGTCTGTAGGCCTGGTGGAGAAGATGCCCTGAGTTTGGGGTTTATCATGGAATCTGGAGGTTTATTCACTCTGCTCTGTTGCCCCCGGGCTTATCACCCTTACTGAAAAGTACTACATTAATGTTCCAAAAACCACTCCTGCTTACAATAGCGATAGGGCAGTGCCCTTGGCTGTCGCTGAAAGTTGTTTCTATATGAGAGGTCTTGACATGTTGTTTCTATATGATATAGTTGTTTCTATATGAGAGGTCTTGAGATGCGAAAGGGTTCTATAGCTTTGCAACTGACGGAGCAGCATACTGAGTTACTGTTGCAGGAGGAAGACTGTAGTGTGGAAACCTTAAACATCTCCACATGTAATGATGGAACGTAGGGAGACTAGGAATCTAAATAGCCCAGAATGAACTCCCTCTGAACTAAAGAAGGGACACAAAAGTCCCCATTGGGAATGATCTTTTTGACCTCAAAAACTTTTCTCCACTCCTTCAGTGACCTGTGGCCGTTGCCCTTATGTCCTCCTGTCTTGTCCCCCTTGCATTGAACAAATGCTTATGGAATACTGGTCCAAACCACAGCTCTCTTTCCCCACCCCCACCCCCCAACATAGAATGGGTCCTTGTCACTGCTACCTCCACTGGGGACCGATCATCAGGAGTTTCCAAGGTCAGAATCTTTGAGCGGGTTAGAGCCTTCATCTTAAAATGATGGCTGGATTAGCAGCAGGGATTGTCTTGTTGAATTTAGATTGAATGCTCTTCAGAGCAGGATTCCTTTCTCTACTTGCTGTGGAATATCTTGCCCATTTGGGGGGTATCATGGCCAGTTTTAAGCCTTCACCTGTAATTTTAGTTTTTCCTAAGTGAGAAGGTCTTTCTAAAGAATAGCTTTGATTTGGTGTTAATGCTAGTTCTAGTTGTAAGTGACTTGCCAATGGCCATACAATGAACCAGTGGCAGAGTCAGGAAGAGAGCCTAGAGGATCATGCCACACACTCCAACAAAGTAAGAGTCCTGGACAATCCTGGCTGCTTCCACTGGGAAGGTGGAGCTTTACACCTACAGCTATGTCGGACACGATGCTACTACACAGCATCTAAGCTGAAACTGCATATCCGAATAGCCAAGAAATTTGGATCAGGAACTAACTCCAAACTTGACAGCTGTCTGCTATCTCTGTCAATGTCCCATATTCAAACACCACCTTTCCCCATCCTTTGGAGAAGTTCAGATCCAAAATTTATGACTTGGGTCCTGAGACCATCTGTAACCCAAAAGAAAAAGAGTGTCTCACTGCACAGGAAATGCAATTAGCATCTACATCCCAACAGGAAGAGAATATGCTTTCTCTGTCCTGCCTGTACATAAAGGGATACTCAGAGATATCCTATGAGTCTACTCCAGGTTAGATCCTCTGCAGTTCTATGAATGCACCACATACAGAGTGGTATCAAGCACTACGTTTCCCTGGGAGTGCTCAATTATCCTGTCATGGAGCATGAGGAACCCATGACAGCTTTGCTCTTGCCAGGCACCTTTCTCCTGTCTCTTGACACTTTTCAGATAGGAGATCAATAATATGGGTCAGCTTGGAAAGTCAATCGCTCTCTGCACAACCCTTAGCAGACAGCCTAAGAAATGTCAGCATAAATAATAAACCTCCAGAGCGGTTTGTACGTATCTGGGGTTGCTTAATATATGAGGGTTGTGAGCCGGGGATGAGATGAGTTGGGTTTATAAACAACTATTCCGAGGTGGGTCCTTTAGTCAGTCTCCTTGGCTTTTTGTTCATCAGTGCCCCTACGGTGCAACCATCAATACCTTCGAGTGTAGTTCAAATGTATTCCTATACCAGTCAGAAATATTTTTCAGAGTATAAGATGGTTCTTGCTGCTTTGTGAATAGTACACAACTTCTCTGTGGGGCTGGACAGCTTAGGGAAGTAACAAGTGACTATATAGAACCTTTCATCTCTAGGTTGCTTGTTTGAATCCGACCCAAGCCCGGAGAGAATGAAAGTTGGTGTCATCTCATGGATGTTTTGCAAATAGCTTTGTTAGCCTCTGTTTCATCCAACTCATAAATCAAAGGGTTGTGATTGGTCAGAGAGTATTTTTCTTGTTTCCCTGATCTTACAATTGTGTGGGTATTGGTGCAAATCCTTGTGGGAGGTGAATTTAAAATTTGCTCTGTGCAAGTGTTCCAATGTGCAAGCTTAAAATTTGGCCTCCCTGGACGATCATGAGGGTAAAACTTGACCGCACGATCTTTGGGGAAAAGTGAACACAAAAGGGGCGTGAACACAGCAGAAGTGAATTTGCATAAAAACAAATACAAATGGCCACGGAAAGGTTTTTGCATTTTTGTTCAGCTCTGTAGGTAGCAAAACCTTGGAGAGATTGTTTTCACCATGCCTGGAATATTCTTACTCTCAATGGGAGAAGAGAACCAAAATATGCGAGTAACAGGCAGCTAAAGGAGACAGCAGGACCAGCTTTGAGGGAAGCAGTCAGTCTCTTCCTTGAGAGGAAAATGGAGGGTTTTATTTGTTTTCTCTAACATACTAGTAGCAAAGGGGAAAGAAAACTAGGCCACATGAATTAACAGCAGCCCTGTGGCCAACTGGAGAAATACCCACACCAGTAGATGTCCCTACTCCCAGTCCTTTAAGAGGAGCAAGATTGTTTCACATATGCTATATCTTACATTCAATATGCAGGAGTACTGAATGGGACAGGCACTGGTAATGCGATAGAGAGCTTTTTACCTATTAGATGCTAGTTTGAATCCAGCCCAGCATGGGCCCTCACTTGAAAGAAATAGAATTAGAGGAGCCCTGGAGCTGCTCTTACTTGTGGCACAGAACTGCCAGGTCAGGACTGAAAGATTTTTCCCTCTTGCAGCTGTTTGATGGCCGATGTGAAGTGAATTGTGTGCTCTCGTTCTCAGTGGAAGGGGGTAGCGCTACCGTAATTGGTACTAATTGACAGTCTGATCAGAGATGCTAAGGAATTATTGAAACCTGAGCTACCCCCTTGTCCATCAAGACACTCAAGTAAAGAGTGAGGAAGCTGCCACCGCTGACAGCTTTGTAGGGGAATAAAAGAGCTTTGTGTCTAGGGTTGGGCAGTTGATCCAGCACCTTTCATGAGCACTAATCCAACAAAGCAAAGTCATCAATGGACAGTAGGCCTAGCCCGCCAATGCTGTGAATTCCTGAATAATAAAGCGCCACATGCCCAGAGCCAATGGGCCACTTCATTCCAAAGGATGCTTAAAAATGGTTCATGGCCAACCCTTTAAAAAATGGAATAGGTAAAGTGTAAAAAAATATGTGAACATTGATGTATTCGCTGAAATGTCTTCTGATTCCAGCAAGACCATTTGCATGCTGGCCTACAGTCCCCACCACTGGCACCTCTGTGAAGTCTCTACAGATTGCCAAGGTATATAGACACTATAAGGCCTGGTCTACACTGTGTGTGTGTGTGGGGGGGGGGGGGGGGGGATCGATCTAAGTTACGCAACTTCAGCTACGTGAATAACGTAGTCAATGTCGATGTACTTAGACCTACTCACCGCAGTGTCTTCACTGCGGTGAGTCGACTGCTAGACTAGACGCGATAAATCAACCCCACTGGATTGATCGCTGCCCGCTGATCCGGTGGGTAGTATGGATATACCCTAACCATCCCACTCCTTCAGGTGGTTCCTCCTAAATACGATTCATTCCTCTGGGAAGGGTTTGGCAAGGCGATGCTGTGGGAAGGCAGCAATGCCTCTGTCCCGGTTATACTTTTTCAGTGAAGCCATCAGTCCCCAAACCTGTCCATCTGGCACCCTTCGCCAACGATACAATTGCTTTAAAGAGGCAGTGTGGTCTACTCTAGTGGATAGGGCATCAGATTGATTCATAGATTTGGAAACCGGCAGGGACCAGTATGATGATCTAGTCTGACCTCCTACATAGCACAGGCCTGAGAATTTAACCAATGGCATCAAACTCAGCATTTCTGGGTGAACTAGAGCATAGCTTTCAAAAAGACATCCAGTTGTGATTGAATAACTTCAAATGGTGGAGAATCCACAACCTCCCTAGCTAAGTTATTCCAACCCTCTCTGTTAAAAAGGGGAACTTTATTTCTAGTCTGATTTTGTCTAATTTCAGCTCCCAGCCACCGGATGCCTTGATGCCTTTGCTTGCTAGCCTAAGCAGCCCTTTGCTATGAGACATCATCTCCCCATGTCAGTACTTACATCTGTGATCAAGCAACTTCTTAACTTTCCCTTTGTTAAACTAAATAGATGGAGCTTCTTTAGTCGCGCACCCTAAGGCAGGTTTTCCAGACCTTCGGTCATTCTTGCAGCTCTTTTCTGAACCCTTTTCAATGTGTCAACATTCTTTTTAAAGTGTGGACAGCACAGCATGAGAGTTGGTAGACCAAAGTGCTATTCTCAGCTGTGTCATGGATCTACTGTGTGACACTGGGCAAGTCACTTCCCCTCTCTGCACCGCTTTCCCTTTCCCCACTTCACCTGCTTTGTATATTTAGCTTGTGAGCTCTTGCGGGGCAGGGACTGTTTCTTACTTTGTGGGTGTGTGTTGGACCTGGCACAATGGAACCTGGAGCTCAGTTAGGGCTTCCAGGTGCTACTGTTTTACAAATAATAGTAAAAAAACAAACCAGATTATGGACCAGATTCTCCTCTCACTTATCCCAGCGTAAATCAGGAGTCATTCCACTGAGGTCAGTGGAGTTACACAGGTACAAAACGTTAGAAAAGAATCAGCTCCGTACGTGCCCTGTCACTAACGTTTAAAATGTGTCTTTGCTTTGTGCATGACCCAAAGCCTCCTTTGTTGTTTGAGCAAATACCAACGTACCCCAGCATAGAACATTGAGCTCATCTGCTGTTCTGAGATGCCAAAATTGGGGCCACACAGCATGGCTCCCTGCAATGTAAAGGGCAAGGTGACAATGCTGTCCTCGTGTGGTGCTGCCTGCATGTGGCAGGCTCACCTATTGCTTCGCTGATATTTGCTTCAGGGTTGTGTGTTTTCCAGCTGTGAAGTGACAATTTGACTTGCTACCCAAAACTCTTAAGTAGCAGCAGCTGTGCTCCAGCTCTTGACAGAAGGGTCAATAGGATACGAGAGAGTTTCTGAAAGAGCTTTAGATGGTGCAGATTGGTGCAGTTCCAGTGACAATACTGCAGCTATATGAATAGCTGCTGAGGGAGGATCAGGCTCACTCTCTCGTATTGAGGGTGGATGGTCTAGCCATTAGGGCACTAGATTCGGCATTAGGAGACCTCTGTTCAAATCCCTGCTAGGCCACAAACTTCCTGTGTGACTTTGGGCATGTCACTTGTCCTGTCTAACTCCTGTTGTGAGGATTGTTATGCAATGCTTGGATACTATGGGGTAGGAGTCATACAAAGACCCGAGAGAGAGAGAGAGAGCTTTTATTGTTCGTTCTAATATGAAGTGTCTCAGCCTATCATCACTGCCCTTGGGGTACTATCCCGCTGCTCAGTGGTATGGGCCACCAAATTCACAGCCATGAAAAACATGTCACAGACTGTGAAATCTGGTCTTTTGTGTACTTTTATCCTATCCTATACAGATTTCATGGGGGGAGACCAGTGTTTCTCAAATTGGGGGTCCTGACCCAAAAGGGAGTTGCAGGGGTGGTCAAAAAGTTATTTTTGGGGAGTCACGGTCTTGCCACCCTGACTTCTGCGCTGCTTTCAGAGCTGGGCGGCCAAAGAGCCGCGGCTGCTGGCCGGACGCCCAGCTCTGAAGGCAGCGCCTCGCCAGCAGCAGCGCAGAAGTAAGGTGGCAAGACCAGACCATGGCAACCTTCCTTCTGCACTGCTGCCAGTGGCGGTTCTGCCTTCAGAGCAGAGTTCCCGACCCGCAGACACCGCTTTCCATCTGCCCAGCTCGGAAGGCAGCGCTCCCACCAGGAGCAGCCCAGAAGTAAGGGTAGCAGAACTGCAACCCCCCACAACCCCCAACCTCCTTTTGGGGTCAGGACCCCTACAATTACAACACTGAGACATTTCAGATTTAAATAGCTGACATCATGAAATTTATGATTTTTAAAATCCTATGACTGTGAAATTGACCAAAATGGACGGTGACTTTGGTCGGGCCCTAGCTATCAGGCTATTACTCCCTGCACTCATACTGAATCATCTCTCTTCTGCCTTTGTGTTTTCTGCCATCAGACATCAGTCCCCACTATGCATGCACATGCTGTTCAGCCAACATATCCACCTTTCCTCCGGTCAATCCAAGCATGTCCATTGCTCTTCTCTGAATTCTAATTCATCTACACCTTTCTAGGAAAGCCTTGCCCAGATCCAAACACAATACTCCTATTGAAATGCCCGCTCAGGGGGACTGTGATCTCTGTTTTTTGGGACGTGAAGCCTACGTACAAAGAAGCCCAAAATTTCACGGGTCATTATTCCTGCCACAATGCGTTGACAACTTTTGTCCCATTTGCTTACTGCTGTCACTGCGAAATCTTCCCAAATGTTCTCCCTTCCACTGATTTGCCTGTGCTTTGTACTACTTTAGGAACAGGAATTGTCATACATCAGATCAGTGGTCTATAGACTCTGGTATCCTGTCTCTGACAATAATCAATATCAGAACCTTCTGAGGAAGGTAGAAAGCTCATGTAATGAACATCACGGGCTAAAATGCCCAGGAGGGAATTTTCTTAGTAAAACCAGGGAGCTGCTGGGTGATATATGTCAAAACATGTTCAGCATTAACTTTTCCACCTGTAAAATGGTAATAATAACACTGAATTAATTCACCAGGGTATTAACATTTAGGCCCAGATTTTTCATGTTATCTCGGCATTGCTCCCCTCAGCGTTGCAAGGCCTAAGTGGTTTAGATGGCTAAATCCCATTGATAAAAGTGACTTAAGTACTTAGGCCCTACGTACCATTCACTTTCAGAGACGTAGGCGGCTTAAGTCAATTTTGAAAATGAGACTTAGGGCAAGTCTGCACTTAAAAAGCTGCACGGCTATGGTGCTTTAATGAAGATGCCCTAAGCCACTGGGAGAGAGCTCTCCTGTCGGTGCAGTTAATCCACCTCCCCTGGAGAAGGTAGCTAGGTTGTTGGAACATTTCTTCTATCAACCTAGTGCTGTCCACACCGAGGCTGAGGTTGGCTGAACTATATTGCTCAGGAGTGTGGATTTTTCACAGCCCCCAAGTGATAGCTGTGACCTCACTTTTTAGTGTGTCCCCGGCCTTGGGCTATCTCTACACTACAGATGTCACAGGGACACAACTATGGCACTGCTGCTGTGCCTCTGTATCACTGTAGTGTGGACCCTTGCTACAGTGAAGGGAAGGGTTTTTCCACTGCTGTAGTTAATTCACCTCTACAAGAGGCAGTAGCGAAGTCAAGCAAAGAATGTTTCCATTGACCTTGTGGCGTTTACACTGGGATTTAGGTCTGCTAAGTATGTCTTTTAGGGGGGTGAATTTTTCATGTCCCCAGAGCAAGACAACTTTCAGCCGTTTGCTCAGACAAACAAGTTTGTTTACATTTGTAGCAAATAAATGCTGCCCACTTATTATTTACCTGGAAGTGAGAACAGGCATTCACATGGCACTTTTGTAGCTGGCATTGCAAGGTATTTATGTGCCGGATATGCTAAACATTCATATGCCCGTTCATGCTTCGGCCACCATTCCAGAGGACATGCTTCCATGCTGATGATGCTTGTTAAAAAAAATACATTAATTAAATTTGTGACTGAACTCCCTGGGGGAGAATTGCATGTCTCCTGCTCTGTTTTACCGGTATTCTTCCATACATTGCATGTCTCAGATGATGACCCAGCACATGTTGTTCATTTTAAGAACACTTTCACTGCAGATTTGACAAAACCCAGAGAAGGTACCAGTGTGAGATTTATAAGGATAGCTACAGCACTCGACCCAAGGTTTAAGAATCTGAAGTGCCTTCCAAAATCTGAGAGAGACGAGGTGTGGAACATGCTTTCAGACGAGTTAAAAGAGCAACACTCCGATGTGGAAGCTACAGAACCCGAACCACTAAAAAAAAAAAAAAAAAATCAACTTTCTGCGAGCGGCATCTGTCTCAGATAATGAAAATGAACATGCATCGGTCCGCACCACTTTGGATCATTATCAAGAGGAACCCATCATTGGCATGGATGCACGTCCTCTGGACTGGTGGTTGAAGCGTGAAGGGACATGAATCTTTAGTGTATCTGGCACATAAATACCTTGCGACGCTGGCTACCATAGTGCCATGCCAACTCCTGTTCTTACTTTCAGATGACATTGTAAACAAAAAGCGGGCAGCATTAGCTCCTGCAAATGTAAACAAACTTGTTTTAGTGATTGGCTGAACAAGAAGTGGGACTGAGTGGACTTGCAGGCTCTAAAGTTTTACATTGTTTTATTTTTGAATGCAGTTATTTTTTGCACATAATTCTACATTTGTAAGTTCAAGTTGCATGATAAAGCAATTGCACTCCAGTACTTGTATTAAGTGAATTGAAAAATACTATTTCTTTTATTTTTTACAATGCAAATATTTGTCATAAAATAATAATATACAGTGAGCACTGTACACTTTGTATTTTGTGTTGTAATTGAAATCAATATATTTGAAAATGTAGAAAATATCCAAAACTATTTAAATAAATTGTATTCTATTATTATTTAACAGTGCAATTAATCATGCAATTAATTTTTTTAATCGTGATTAATTGCAATTAATTTTTTTAACTGCTTGACTGCCCTAATTGTTTCCCTTGTGGGTGGAGGTTTTGGCATTGCTAGGACCTAGATCAGAGACATTCCTCCACCCTCTCCCTCCCCAAAATCAATCAATTTTTTAAAAAAAATCTCTGACCCCAATGGAAGATGCATGGCATATGGCTGAATGCCAAGAAGGTTGAAGTTTAAATGAATTCAGGTCCCCCATATGCCTGCAATCCTGAGTCTCCTGAACAGGGAAAGAATGAGGGGTGTGTGTAGAGGGGTGCTGTTAAATCACACCCCCAAGAAAAATCCTCTTTGCCTTGAAAATACAGCCGCTGGCTCCCATTTGCATCTGTTCCTTGAGCTCCCTTCTTGCTTCTGTGCATTGGAGTTTCTCACTTTGGAGCCCGCTGCAACTGGGCCAGGGCTTGCCTTAAATTCGCTGCAGAGGGACCCTTCCACGTTCATCCTCAGTCCCTTTTGTCTGCTTTCCTCAGACCCCCAGTACCAAATCTGACCCCTCCTCCTTTTGTGTCTGGCTGCATTTTTGATGCTGCTGCTTTACTTCCCCCCACCCATTCCCTTCTCCGTGTCTAGTTAAATTTCCCCCGCCTTTGTTGATGTCACATCCTGTTTCAAACATCCATCCCTGCTAGTAGTCCCTGCCTTCCAATTCCTTTCCTTTTTTTTTAATCCCTGTCCTCCCTCCATCAGCCCCCCTTTTCAAGGCAAACTTTTGGCAATTGCAGAGATAATCATTTCGTGCTCCGTTGAATTTCTCCTCGCCAATGTCTTTCGATCAGGGGAGCCATTAAATAATCATCATCATAATAAAATTTGTAAAAAAAAAAAAAAGCCCGAGAGAGGCAGATCAGAGAGAAGAGGAGACACGGGGAGCTCACTAAATATGCAAAGTGAAGGCTGTGCTAAGCAGATTTCTTGCATTGCCTTCTCAGGGTACTGAGAGAATCATAATAAAAAAAATTGAAGGACCCAAAAGCAACCCAGGGGAGTCGGTGATCAACGCAGCAACAGAAAATAACCCAGGAGGAGAGGGGGAAATCTGCATGCCAGGTACCTGGAACTGTGTGCAAGAGATGCAACCGACAAGCAAGCTTCTGAGTCTCTTCTTTCTTCTGCTGATGGGCACAGAACTAACTCAAGTAGGTTTCTTTTTTTCTCTCCCTCTCTCTCTCCCAACGCCATTTTCTGCTAAAGCTGTAGGACACAAAAGAAACTAGAGTAGCAAATTGCATCTTTCTGTCAATTTCACTCCCCTTCCCCCATCCCTCCCCCTTCCTTCTTTTTGGAGCATGCAATAGAGGTCATTCATCAAATTCCTCTCCTGCGATGCAGGCGAGCAGTGAGGGGGAGCTCAGGGTGGAGGGATAAAGGTGTTCGTGTGCCTGGTGAAGAGATCGGACTTAAAGGGGATTTTTTTTTTTAAGGCTGCCTTTGTGCCTTCAGATCTGCTGTAGATTTTTATGGCAGCCAGATTTGGAATGGGGTGAGGGTGGTTGAATTCAACTTTTAATTGGGGAGGGGGGAGGGAAGGAGAGTTGAATTTCAGGTAAGGTGAAACTGGTGACTCTGTAATGTGACTGCCTTTTGTTTCACTAGGGGAGGAAGGGAATTCATCGTCATCTACCACAACATTTCATCACTGGGGGTCTTGAGTGTTCAGCTTTTTTTTTTTTAATTTTTTTTTATTCCTCCTCCTTCTTTGAGAAGTCCACAATTAAGGATGAGGTTGCTACAGTCTCAGTGCAATTCTCAGCTGGTAAATGGACAGGATTTGGGGGTGTATGTGATGTCTTTAAAAATGCAATAGTGTAAGTAGCTTGAAATGCACATTCTGTTATTGGTAAGCTAGGGGTTGGTCAGTCAGTCTGTCTACTTGTGTGTGTTCTAGTTTCCCTTGTAAAATATGTAATTTGCACCTGCAATCACTTCTGTTTCATTCCCGCTCATCCCCTCCCCTTTATATAGATAAATGACTGGTGTGGCGGTAGCTTTCCTGATTTAGGGTGACATTTAAATGTCTCTCAGTGTTTCCATTTGTGGCATGCTTGGGGGCTGTTTCTTTCTTTCTTTGATTGCCTTCCTGTACTTTCCAAGCCCACCTATTGTTGAGTTGGGGGAGAGGTTTTTTTTTGAGGGAGTAGAATAAAAGTCCATTCCACTTCTTTGAGAAACAAGGATGTTTTTGCTTTTTCTTAATCACGCAAGAAAGGAGCAAAAGTGATCACAAGGGGATACTCTATGTGGCTGTGTGTGTGTGTGTGTGTGTTAATTGTAATGTTGCCTGGAAGCAATAAATAAATAGGAAGGGACCCTCCCCAAGAGGCTCTCGGATATAGAACCAATTAGCAGTGGACTCTCATTCCAGATATTTTATGTTTTTTTTAATTATATTACACACACACAATAGCCTCTTAAGTCACTGTCCTGGGAACAGAAATGTAGTGGCTAAAGCATGTTTTACCTACAGAATATTTCTGAGCTGCTGCTGAAAGGAAGAAATCTCCAAAGCAAAGTCTTAAAACGTTGGGACCAAAGGGATGGGGGGGTGGGGGGAGGCTTATTAAAAACAATTCCAAGTTGCCTGTAAAGTGGAAGGGCTGGGAAGGAATTATAGCTAAAGTGACTGACCAATAAAAATCTGTTGTGTGCATTGAGAGAGAATATGCACCAGGGTATATACTCGCTCACATACACCTGCATGTGCCAAACTGGGCAAAGCAGGGTGAAACATACAAGAATTGCCCTGAAACAAACAAACAGTGCTCCCTGGTGAAGACCCTGCCATCCTCCTTTGGCATGATAAACACCAGCGATCTTGGGCTGCCTTCTCAGCAAGCTTGTATCTTCCCTCCTCTCTCCCTTCTTGGTCGCCCCCAGGCGAGCATGAGAGTATCTGTTTCATGGGGAATTTGAATTTCTTGGCTGCATGAAACTCTTTCCCCCAACTGCTTAATGGCTTCTTTCTCTCTTTCAGCACCCACCTTCTCTGCCTTGGCATTTTCCTGCAAGGACACCTTAGCTATTGCATCTCCTTGTGCTGAGGCAGCTGCTGGTGTTGGTAGAGTATCAGATTCTGTTTTGCAGGTGTGGAAGAACTTTTGTCCCAACTTTAGTCTGGGCAAATTAAATCAGCCCACTCCAGCTACAAGCTTTGGGCTAAAATAATCCCTGGCTGACTTCAGTGGAGCTATCCCAGAGCAGTGTTTAGCCCACTGGTTTTAAATAAAAACATATAAACCTTGGCTAGATTTTAGCAAAAATAGGAGCTGAGTAGGTACCCTCCTTGCTTGCTTTCACTGTCTACCTTGAGCTAGCAACACTGATTTAGGCTCCTTTCTCCGAACCGACCTCCTGTTCTATGGGAATGGAGAGCTCTCCAGCGTAGATGTGGAATTGTTTGGCTCTGCAGATCCGTTTCACAGTTTTTGCATCTCATTTCCATGGCACAGCTGCCAGATGCAATCCCCAAATAGGCCTTTCATCTCTGACGCCGCCCAGTTCCCTGCCTCCCACGTTTAATTTGGTGCCAAATTAACATCTCTATCACATGCACTGGAGTCACGCTCTCATCTGCATTCCCCTGCCCCCTCCAGAGAGCCCAATGGGGGGGCCATGGTTAAGGGAAGATTCATTTCTAATTAGGCAGCTTTCAGTGACAATGCAAAGGCTGTTGTCAACCCCCGCTCCCTCCCTTTAATAACACAAAGCATGCACATCAGCCCCCCCAGATTCTCCCCATAAGGGGTGCTAGAGCAGACTTTGCAATGGAAGGTGGTGAGTACATTGCTTTCCTTTAACAACTAACTGCTGCTGTTCTGTGTACAGAAGGGTAACCATCTCCTGGTGGGAAGGGAGAGCGTTGTTCCCAAAACAACCCACTAATCATATCTGAGCACCTAAACTAGAGCTGAATTCTCAAGTAATCCCAGTCACAGCTGGCTTCTGAAAAGCAGGGTTAGCTGTGCCCTACCCCTGAATTCGCTCCTAGACATGCGGGACATTGCAAACGGACACTGTGCATTAAATCCTGAAAAAGTAGCACATGCTTGGAATCAAGTCCTGACTAAAAGTTAATGGGATCCCAAGTCAAAATAACAGGAGTTGGCCAAACTTCTGTGTCACAGAGTCTTGTCATTGTTATAACTTCAGCTTGCCCTTTGATTCCCCACTTGTAGTTTTATCCCTTTAGACTTACATGTTATTGTCTTTTTAATTTCAGAGTTATTTCCATATGGAAATATTCAGAGTATTAGAGTCCGAGGCTTGTGCTAGCCCAAGTCCTTAAATTGCATTTCACGTTTTTACAGGTCAGTGATCCAAATAATGAAATGATGAATATTACAGTTGAATTTGAATGGACTGGATTTTACTGGTACCTGTTGCCATTGGCAGGCAAAACCCCAATTCTTCCATCTACATGCATGCAAGTTTAGCCAAAGTTCTTCTGAGTTCAGAATGAGAGTTTTCTTTCTTTGACAGCTGGAACCCCAGAGAGATAAAGGGTTACATCCTCAGATGACTTGAGTGGAGCTATGGGAATTTATACCACCCAAGGATCTGCTTCACAAGGTTTATTATATATGGCTATAGATGCAGATTTAAATATAGGCCCTGATTCTTACACTGATGTAAATCAGGAGTAACTTCATCCAAACCACTGGAGTTAGATGAATGGAAAACAGGTTTAAGATCATAATCAGGATTACAGACTGGACCTCTCCTCCCCCCCCACCCCATCCCCAATCTTGGTTTATAATGTATTCAGTCTCTCTTGAAACAGGGCTGTTAACTACACATTGAGGTACTTATGAAATTGCCATATCTTTTCCCAAAAGTTTTGAGGGTACATAGAGAGGTAAGAAACACCTTGATATTTATTTAACCAATAAAAATTCAATCCACAGAAGAAATATACATTCCCTGGGGCAGGGAAGTTATTGAATATTTAGGGCTCCCATTTAAGGGTCTAAGGGAACTTTAGCACTGATTTTCAAAATAGCATATCTGGTTCATTGGTATACGGTTTTCATCCCTGGGTGCCCTGGCAAAAAAGTGTGCATTTCCAATGGATCTGTAAAACCCCATAATTGTGAGTGCAAATGCTATCAGTTTGCACCCCTTCCACAATTTTCCAAGTGTCCAAAGCTGGGGGTTTTCTGGTTCATTGACACTGGAGTCAAACAGGAATAACTTCTTTACAGTCAATGGAGTTACACTGCTGGTGTAAAAGTGAGAGGAGAACCAGGCATGCATTTTTGCGATCTCACACGTTGCTTTGCCGTTGAAAATGTGGCTCTTAGCTTTTGGAGCCAGAGAGCAGGGAAGGAGGATGGTACTTCTCTGACTCCCCCTGCACATTGATCCCCATGCAGCTCAGTTCTAACTCACTTTAATGCCAGGCCTTAGACTGTGCTAGTTTAGCTGTAACTATTGAGGTGATTTTCAAACGTTCACGCTGATTGCTAGGCTCTTTCATCCCCTATTGTGGAGCCACATTGTAGAATTAAGCTGCAAATCTGCAGCCTGTAACATGAGGCAGATGCCTCATTTCATAAACCAATTAATGTCTCGTTTCGCTAACTTCAGCTTTCACCAATAAAAAAGACAGGTAATTGTCAGCCCTGGGTTATATTTATTACTCAAGTTATCAGGCCTTGTAATCAGTATTAGAATCACTGTGTAAAGTAATACAAAACTAATTACTATCTAACTGAATTAGGTAGATGAGGACTGTAAAACTGCATTGACAATGGAAGAAGCCAATTCTCAGTTATGAGTGATAAACTGCAGCTTTTGCTTGCTATTATGAAATCATGAACCATAGGGCCATAGTAATGCTCGAGACAAACACTAACATGGCTGTAGAGATGCAGAGGTGGGGAAGGAAAGGAAAAGGTTTCTTTTCAGATTTGTTATTTAATAATTATTAAGTTAAACTCTTCACGAGGCAAAGGGTGTGCATGAACCATTGTGAAAGGGAAGAAGTTTGCACTTTGTTTTTGCACACACCTTTTCATCTGAGGATCTCGGAGAGATCTGCAAATATCAATGATATTGAGTATCATTGATATATATAAGATATTGAGATATATAAGTATCATTACTCTTGAAGGAAGTGGGTTTTTTTATGCACAGGTAAACTGAGCCACAGAGAGGCCATGATGAGTCCCGGGTAGCACAGCAAGACAAAGCAAAGCTGGAAATAGTGGTTTCTAATCTCTTACATGCTTTAACTATTATATCACCCTTCCCTCTCAGAGCAGAGTCCAGGAGTGCTGACTACCAGTCTCCTGCATCTTCTCACTACTAAACTTCACTCCTCTTTCAGAACTGGAAGTAGAACCCAGGAGTCCTGACTCTCAATCCCTCCTGCTCTAATTAGTAGACGATGCTCTAAATCTAGTGAGATCACAAGAGACCTTGTGGGAAGGAAAAGAACAGGGAGAAGAGGATTAAAGCAGGTGCTTTGCCAGACTTCAGTACTAATTGTGATAGTATAAAGCAATTAACACACACAACAATGGGATATACTTATTTATTAATTTAAAAAGACTTTCTGGACAGTAGTTCTGAACCGACCTATGGAAATATTTCCCCATCCACACCCCAATATTGACCTTAAGGAAACCTGCTCGTAAAAGATATGCTGATAATTGCTCCTAATACAAACCTCATCTATTGAAATCGTTGCAAAACTCCCATTAACTGTAACGCTGCTATACTGGGCTCACAGACTTCTGTGACATATATTGGCATTTGCTATGAGATTGTGGGTTTAGTGTCAAGAGCAGCTTTAGCTAAACACAGATTTAGTACAAGGCAAAGATCTGTAAAGGGGGATTATTCTGTTCAAACGTAATACTGAGAGCATGATCTTTCTGCTGCAAAATTCAGGGTCTTCTGCACTGTGTGTAGAGAGTAAAACTCACATGGCACTTACCATGTGCAAGGAACTGCCTCGTGTTGATAGCTAGAATTTAACATCCTCATGACTACTGTGCAGCATGCTGTGCCTCGCCCCAGAAATGGCTGCATTTCAGTGCTGCTCTATGTGTCGAAAGCCAATTGTGCATAGCTTATGCAAAAATGGGAGTTTAGTGGGGGTAAGGTCTGCGGAATAAGGTCCATGGTTTGTGCAGCACATTGGGATCTTTCAGGATAGGGAGGTGCTGGGTAAATATAAAACAGGAGTCTCTCTTATAGGTGAAAGGAAGCTAGGAACGTTTCTGTTGCTTTAGTGCCGTCCTGCTCTATTGAGGCATTTCTAGTGCTATGAAAGCTCTTAGGTCCAGCTTCTCAAAGGGAATTAGGGCCTAAATTCCCTTTCAATAGGAATTAGGCTCCTAAATACCTTCTGAGGATCTGGGCTCTGCTGACTTCAGCTGGTGGGACACAAAGACAGCAGCGTGAGGCCCTGAACTTTGTATTGCTTTCGGTGCTCAATGGAAGGATTAAGGGGGAAATCATGCTCCTTGCTGGCAGTCAATCCCAACCCCCGGTTCCTGGAGTCTCTTCTCAGTTCATTCACCTCCCTTGCATTCTAATGGGGCCATGCACAGGGGTCACAGTCAATTGTAGCAGGAGGGGGTGCCCCAGCCAAGGAGCGGGGGAGCTGTGGGGGAGCACTGCTCTCCCACTCATGCATGGAAGCGGGGGAGCTCCCTTCTGCTATTAGCCACTGAGTGGGGAGTTGTGGTCCCCTTCCTGTGACTCCCAACCCTGGTTATACACAACGATTGAGGGGAGAAGCACAGAATGACCCCTACTGCCCCACTATGCTTCTTAAGGCCCACAGCAATGGGGGTGGGGTGAAATGTGATTATTACTTATTTTTATTGCCATAGCAACTACGAATCCCGGTCATGGACCGGGACCCCATTGTGCTAGGTTCTGTATAAACACGGGGGGTGAGGGGGAGAGAAACTTTGCAAAAATATTCTTTCTAATAGGAACTCTGCTGCCCCACCCACCCCACATTCATGTGCGTCTCTGTCTGTCCACTCACCGATGAACGTTGATGTCCAATATACTGTGCTGCCTTGTACTTATCACGTTAGAGAGGCGCCCATGGTAGAATCCTCGACCTAAACATCTCACCCACGGAAGGGTTTGAATCCAGACCAGGATCCAGGGCCAGAGCTGTACTTTGCAAGCAGTCCCTGTCTGTGTCATAGACTGAACCAAAGCCCCACAGGCAAAGAGCCCCTGAAGCCTGATCTGCATTAGAATGTTGTCCTTTGCATCCGTCTAGACCATCTGCAGTACTCTATTATGCACCTACGTGCCCAGTGCAGTCCAGTCTGTTTAATGGGAACATCGGCTTCCCACCGCATTTTCCCCACTCGCTGGGATTTCCCAAAGCAGAGGCCGGTCCACCTCACTTCCAGTTCTCAAAGCCTTCCTTCCAGTCCAACCTTGTGAACTTTCTGCACCTCCAGCTAGGCTGATAGCATCTAGTCAGTGTCACTTTAAAAGCAAATACCAACTCCTGTGATAAATGGCACTAAGGGGCAGATCCTTTTCTCTGCTCCCCAGGCCCAGAGGCACTGGACACAGTGGAAGCAGTGTGTGGGTGTGTTGCAAGTGTGTTGCAAGGAGGAGAGGCAAGTGTTCTGGAAACACCCACAGGGTGTGTGGTCCCTACCATGCCGCAGAACATAGTCCCTAGAGGAGCTTGGGATTCCCCAGCTTGCAGGAAGTTGATGGGGGAGGGGAAACACATGGGCGTAATGCTGATGGATCTATTGCTACATGAACCCATCAGACATTGCCCCTCAGAGGGGGCATGACTGCAGCCCTGAGGTACCATAGAATAACTTGGCTGTTGCTCAGTGGTCTAGGAGTATAAGATTCATTCTCCTAGCCTCAGTACACCCAGCCTGATTACTCTGGGCTGTGCTCGTCAGACAGGATTTGCCTTATGGGGCAAGTTCTCCCCAGTGCACGAGGCCTATATGCGCCTCGTGAGCCTCATTCTGAGGAATTGAGTGAGACTTAAATGGTGCGTAAGTCTCATGCAGGCCCTTTGCACAGCGGTGAATTCCACCTAAGGGTTGTGTGGAGCAGGCAGGAGGAATCATTCTCAGGTTTCTCCCTTTCAAAGGAGCACTGATGTGGGATGTCACCGAGCTTTTCCAGAGCACAGCTAATAAATAACTACCGCCCACTGCCATCCTGGTTTTGGTGCTCAGCCAAGAATGCTACAAAACATACCTCAAAGAGATGTTTAGTTCAAACCAGGGAGTCCTGTGGCCTGTGTTATACAGGAGGTGAGACTAGATGATCACGATGGTCCTTATAATCTATAAATCTATAGGGCATTATCACTGCTGACCTCAACCCCGCTTCCATATCTACCCCTGAATTTATGTGCACGCTCTCGTTTGTGAACGCAAGGAAGCATGAAAATAGTATGTGAAAATAACAATTGATTTGCCAGTCAGGCAGTTGCTGAATTTGCACATTATACATAAATACATGTTCGGCTCTGCATGTGTAACTGACACAGCTTGGGACAGCAGCAGAGTTTGAACCCAGAACCTTCCCTGCTAAAAGGATGAGCCTGTATCTCTTGAGCTGAAGAACAGAGCTAAAAATCCCTCTGATTCAATAGGAGCCTTTCTACTGTGATCAACAGGCTTTGGCTAGGACCCCAAGCCTCCACTTGGTAGCTGTGGCAACTTCATAACCTCTTATGTGGGTGGACCAGCCACAAGAGGGAGACAAAGATCTATCCTGTATTAGTGTGTCATGCATAAATACGGGCACAAATTTACTGACCATATTTGAGAATGCTGGCCTCTTAGGTCAATTGCAGTCAGCTGCGTTCATTTTACATTATGCATGGACAACAACTTTTCCATTAGTGAAATTTTCCATTTAGTAGTTTGCCATTAAGTGGGATCCATTCTATACCATATATTTTTATGTCTTTCTTTCCTCATCCTTTATTACTAAGGATATATCCATGCAAATGAGATCTTTTGTTCCCTAACAGTTCATCTTTCCCTGCTGCTTATTATCTCATTACAGCAGTAATTCACTCATTGAGACATCAGAATTGGCTGCTCTGGAAATGATTGATGCCATGGAGACATCACGTGTAGAATACACAACAGGAACAGATAAACTCAGAGACATAAGGAGCCTCTTTTCAAGCCAAATAACCCGTGTGATAAACAATGAAGCAGTCAGAAGAGAGGCGATCTGAGATATCGAGGAAAACCTAAGACTAAGAGAGGTTTTGTCAAAAATTCGAAGAGGTGTCAGTTTCTCTTTAAGGGCTAGATCTTGCTTTACACTGGAAAGCTTCCCTAAGAGGATGCTGCCAGGTTGAAAACAATGGCCCTGATTCTTTTCGCACTTACACCACTGTATCCGCATTGACTTCAGTGGCATTACTCCTGATTTACTTTAGTGTAAGTGAAGTGTAAGTGTAGGTTCAGGCCCAATGCATTTAAACATATGTCCTTGTGGCTTTTTTTTACTATCACCTTTCAGACCACAACAGTTGAAAGAACCTGTCTCTAATGTACACTTGAGCAGTAACAATGAGGGTTTCATTTTTGCATTTCACTTAGCTTGGACAAGGTCAATACACTGGTCATTTTCACTTCCTGGAGCTCAGGCCTTAGCATAAAGCTGCAGTGTTGGGGTTTCTAACCCTGCGTGATAATATTTAAATCTGAACAAAAAAACCTAATAAAAAAACTCTTCTGACTTAATAATTGCCGTTTAAAAAATAGAATAGAGACATTACAGTTGATCACGGATTTTGCAAAGCCTCCATTTGGGGCTGGAATTGATGTATCTGTGTGTGGCCCTTTCCGCTACATCCAGGTGGGACTGACTCTTTAGAGAAAGTGCTGTGGCAATTTGTTGCCATGTGAGGTTGAGCTATAAATAATGGAATTAGGGTCTGATAAGGAAGGCTCCAATCCAGGGATCTGGAAAGACAATAAATGCAACAAGTCATTGACTTTTTTCAGAGAGCCATTGTCCTCTGGATGGCTGGGCATAACTCCCGTTATGTTAACAGGCTCTTGAAAGAAGAGAATAGATGCTCTGAAGCATATGGAAGCAAAAGAGCCTAAAAATTCAAATGGGTTTATTCTTCTCTTGATTAGCCTAAGCATGGCCACTTCCTCTGCTGTTGTAAATCAATGTAGCTCCATTGAAGTCAGTACAGCTATGCTGATTTACACGAGCTGAGGATCCGGCCCATAATTTTCATAAAGGGAAGGTGGTTATAATAGGGATATAGGAGAGGGAATAGATTGGGAGCCCAGACTATGGCAGTCTGTGTCTTTGTGTGATCACAGGCAAGCTCGTCAGCTCCCCGTGCCTCATTTGCTCTATCTGTGAAATAAGTCTAATAAATTCCTACCTCACAGAGGCCCTGATCCTGCGCCATTAAAGTAGAGCTTTGCCATTGGTGTTACAAAGCTTAACATTTGGAAAGCATTTTTCAATCCTTGGATGAATGGTTCTGTATACTACTATTACCACGACTGAATACCAGTAACAGTACCTATGTGCACTGAGGGGGAATGAATCTTTATACATTCCTGGGGGAATAAAAGCTACAGAATGCATTTTTTTTAGCATTTTTAACATACTTTATTATTTAAAAACTATATGTGGGTAGAAGGTGAAGGTCTAAAAAAGATGTTAATTTCTATATGCTTCTGAACTAATTCTTCTTCTTCTATGTATTTATTGAAGACTAGCATGAGAGGTGAGTTTTACGTCATACCCTGCTTTCCAAATGAGCACTGAAATGATATAAATACTGCACTGATAAGTGTCGTACGGATCCGGCGCTCAGATACTGTGGCGATGAGCACAGTATAAGAACCTGAACAGATTAGAATAGAACAGAAGGATGTGATTTCCTTTAAGAGCTCTCTGCAGATGGCGTTTTACCTTCGACCTAAGCATTCACTGCTACCATCCTAGTAAGAATGCTGGGACAGATTTTGATCGCAGTGACACCAATGTAAATCTGAGTTGTTCCAATGAAGCCACACATTTGCATCTAATTATTTGTTGGATATTTGCACCGAAGGAAAAATATTCCACCATCCACCAGTATTTATGGCAGCCTTCCATGGGAATTAATGAATCACAGGAATTCAGTATAGGAAATATCAGTAGGGTTGGACACTAGGGTTTGGGATAATTCCCCCTCCCTAGTGAAGGTCTTCTAATGGCAGCGGCCCGGCAATATGAGCAAACCTGTCATAATAAGCCATGGCATGCACACGCGGGGCCATAGCCTCATTTTAATTCAGTTCATACTTGGGCAAAGTGCCATTAAAGTGAATTAGAGAAACAAGGTGGGTGAGGTACTGTCTTGTATTGGACCAGCTTCTGTTGACGAGAGACAAGCTTTTGAGCTTATACAGAGCTCTTCTTTGGAAGAAGAACGTATTTTACTTGGTCCAACTTGTCTCTTCAAAATCTTGGCAGTAACATGGCTACAACAACACTGCGCACATCACAGTCGATTATGGTTTTGCCTCCGTTGAGGACTGAGTGACAAATGAGCAATGAGCTCGGGATTTGGTGAGGTGAAAGAGGTCAAGAGTGACAGAGAAACTTTAGTTAGTTTCAGGCTTGCCAGGGTTATTGGGTCTGACCCAAAGCATAGTGGGAATGTGGCCTTTGGATAAGGCGAATCGTGAACAACAATGACACACTTCTACCCTGAGAGGGTCCTGCTAGATGTGGGAAGAGAATCATGTTTAAACTCTTTCAATCTGCAGCCATTGGTTGTATCCAGAGATTGAACCCAATCATCTTCCAGTCCCACTGAAAGCTCCCACTGCCATCGAGGGAGAGGCGGCAGGCCTGGAGTCAGCATGTGCACACAGCCTCACCTCTCTCCTCTTAGGGGGTCTCGTGAAGTGTTTGCTTGGCTTTGCTCTGTTTCTTAAACCTCCCCTGATGTCACTTACGGGCAAGTCCTGCTTTCCTCTCCCCTGCCCACAGCAAGAGTGGTGGGGATCCTGTAAGGGTCCAAAGTTAGGGCTTCTTCAAACATGGCTCAGGGCAAGGTAGAGGGACCCCACTGTCTGTACCCATTTTGAGATTTTGATCCAGCACTGGTGAAGTCAATGGGAGTTTTGCCAGTCATCTAATAGAAGCAGGTTGCAGGCAGGGTAGAGATTACTACCATGAAACAGATTCTTTTAGCAGCCTGGGGAAGGAATCTAAATGCCCACTCAATGGGGTTCTCCTGGGCAAAGTCCCCGTACTCAGCCCTGGGTGATCCCCATCACTGGAGGTTTTTAAGAACAGGTTGGACAAACACCTGTCAGGAATAGTCTAGTCTTACTTGGTCCTGCCTCAGTGCAGCAGGCTGGATCAGATGACTTCTCGAGGTCATCCCATTATGGGAAGGATGGAAATATGGTCCAGTGATTAGGACACTAGTCTGCAACTCAGAAGAAATGCCTCAGTTCCCTGCTCTGTGTGACGTTAGCCTGTGTGCCTCAGTTTCCCATCTTTAAAACCGTGATAACGGCACTGCTGTAGGGCACAGGATATATCCATTAAAGATTGTGAGGTGCTCAGACACGACGGTAACGGGGGGGGGGCAATAAGAATGGTAGATAGTGAATTTGTGAATGATTATTTAGCTAAAAAGTTATGTAGCAGCAAGTTATCCCTACTTGCAGAAATAGATCCTTATTTTCACCAGTGTAAATCTGACCTGTGAGATACCAAAAATGTGGATGACATCACCAAACTTTCTATATTCCACTGCCAACATCTGCTCTTCAGCTCTTACGCTGACAAAGGCAGATTGGGAGTTGTCTCTTAACCAATCCATTTCGGAGCTATTTAGAAATTCCCTGGCGGGACAATGAGTTATCAAAGAGGACTGGGAGTAGGATGAGTCATTGTTCCACTGTATTTATTATCACTGATGAGCCACTGTATTATAAAGCATCTTTTTGAAGGGGGGCCTGCAATACCAATCTATGCTAGAAGGGGGCACTCGAATCCAACAATTGCAGAGGCTCTGTGATGGCAGAGTTGCATAATATGAATGTCAGTCACTGGTTTGCAATTGCACTTCAGCAAGAAATTAGATCTTTTTGCAAATACAAAGTGAAACACCTTTAAATCCCCTCCACACACAAACAAAGGTGAAAACCACAGTGTTGCAGTACTAAAATGTATGCATTGCAGAGCCTTGAAAGAAGTTACAGACAATTGCATATAACACTCCATCTTACCTTAACTGTTTTGGTGTTTCAAATCTTGAGAGGAGGAAAGAGTTTGTATTATTATTTTTTTTAATTACTGTGATTACTTCTTGTTCCTCTTGAAATCTCAGGAAGCAGTGGGATAAGCCTCTGATTCCCCCGAGGCTGCCTTTATTACTGTGGAGCAAGAGATGTGACTTCTATTCTTTTGGGGAATCCTGCACATGACCAGAGGATTAATTTTGTAATCTCTCTTCTGCACGTGGTATTTAAATGTTAACCTATAAAAAAAATAAGATGGAAGTGTGAATTTTGATCAGAGGAACACTTCTTTTCTGAAGTCATTAGGAAAGTTATATAAGCCCCTTGAGGAAATCTTTTTTAATCTTGAATGAGAACTGTTTCCTTATGGAGAAGCCACTTTCAGTGAAAATGTTTTGACAAAGCCATCAGCACAGTCTGCAATGAAATGGCCATGCGGCTTCCTACTTACAGTTTGGTTCACTGTGGTGCAAGCAATTGCAATATGAGATTTTTCTGAAAAAGAAACCAAGCAGCCAGATCCCCTGCTGGTGTAAACCAGTGTAGCTCCACTGACTTCAGGGATTTGCACCAGATGAGGATCTGGCCGATGTGTATAATCTGATTTAGCCTGCCAACTTTTGGGTTGATCAGGGCTTTTGAAAGCTGAGGGGGGAGGCTGAGGTGCTTGTGTGCTTACCTTTTGTTCCCACATCGGTCTGTTGTATCCAGTGGTCTGTCTCACCTTATATTTAGACTGTCACCTCTTTGGGGCAGTGACAGTCTTTTTGTGGCGTATTTGTGCAGTGACTAACACAATCCTTGATGGGGGAGCTACTGTAATACAACTAATAATGATGATTAACACTGAGATACCTTACTCACCACCCATGGGAGACATCAGATTTGCTGGGGCTGAGGTGGGGAGGGAAGCTCATTTCCTCAGTGCTGGAGAACATCTCTCCCAAAGTTAAGACAATGAAACAGACATGTTCAGAATGCAATAAGCTCCCCACTCAGACATGGAGGGTTGCCTCTCTCCAGTTGATGCCCCTAATTCACCACTCCATGAATCACAGGTCTTCCTTGCAAGATGCTTGTTCTCCATCACATCTTCCACCTTCTGCCATCCTGCTCTCTTGACCATTCTGTAGAGAATCAGGGAGGGCTCTTTGAAGTCTGCCATGGCTGGATTTTTCTCCATTAGGGTGGGTTTGGGTTTCCTTTGGAACTGGAGCAACTAAAGGTTAAGGAAGGAGAAGTCTACCTGGTGTAAATAAGATTTTGATTCTGCTGCCTGGTTGTGGGCAGGGCTATAAATGAGGCAAGGAAATATGAGGGACTTTTCTATTTAATTTGTTTTCATTTGCAAGGCTGGGCAGGTGGAGGAAGAGCCACCAATTTAGGCTTAGATTGACTCTGACCCTCAGCACTCCCCTCCTATGTCTACACAGCCATAAAAATCCTGGGGCAGCGAGTGTCAGGCTCCAGCCCAAGCCCAAATGTCCACATGGCTATTTTACAGCCTCGCAGCCCAAGACGAGTGAGGCGGGCCAGCTGCGGCTGTGCCGTGGGTCTTTTATCACAGCGTAGATAGACCATAAGTAACAGTGGCTCAGAATATCATGCAACAGCTGGGTCAGAGGACAGAGAAGGTTACAAGAATAACGAAACCACAGATCCCCCACTATGACTGTATGGGCATCACAAGTAAGGCTGGGTCAATGGAAAACACACCGTCTTGCAGAAAAATAGATAGGTACGAGCGGCACTAGCCTCTCTTAAGGGGGGTGGGGGATGGGGAAGAGCTCCAGTTAAAATGAGAGCAGATGGAGTGCCGTGCGAACAGGACAGTTAATATCTGGGGAAGGTAAGCAGAGTGTCTGAAGAGCTCTGTGAAGCTGGAACGCTTGTCCTTTTCGCCAGCAGAAGTTGGTCCGATAAAGCCGTGATTTTCAAACTTTAGGCTGCGTACCCCTTTCCAAATAACATAATCTACGCCATACTCCCATCAGAGATAGGGTCGGAATACACTGGTGAAAACAGGGGAAAAGACGGTCTGTAAGGGGTAACACGATGTGTTGTCTGTCTGGACAGGATTATTCCCGCGTGCCCCTAGCGTACGGGTACCCAGGTTCGATATTGCCTCACCCACCTCATCCCTCTCATATCGTGGGCCAACATGCTACAACAATCGTGCAAACAATTATCGTCTGGCGTCAGGACTGTACGAGGAAAAATACGGCACAGCCAGGCAGAGAGCATTGCTAGGGGAAGGCTGTGCTGGTCTGATTATAATCCAATTCCTCATCCTCCTTATTTTCTTTTCAACTGACTGGGTTCTTCCTAATATTTGTTAAGGCAGCGCTGGGGGTAGCCCTGCTTCTCTCGCGTGCCAGCAGAGGCGAGTAAAAGAGAGCCCGGGAGATTTGTGCCACACTTGAGCTCCCTGGCAGCTCCCCCGACTAACCAGCCCTTCACCAACGCCTCAGACACCGGGCTGAGTGTGGTGCTGATGCAAACTGATGCTAAAGGGGGAGGGTACACCCCATCGTGTACTTACCCACCTGGTCCAAAAGTCCCAAAAGGCTTTTCCTGTCTGGGCGAACCAGCCCCCGACGGCGGCCAGGGGGCGCTGGAGAGAAGCAAAGGGAGAGAGAAACTAAAAAAAACCAAACCAACCCCCCCTCCCCACCAGTTTGACATCAGCGTGCGTTTGATTTTCACACCAGCCGCTGGTCTCCGCCCCCCCCCCCCCCATCCATTTCATCCCGCCCCATCGTCCGCGTCAGGCATGTGCATTGCACGTCCCAGGGAGACGCGGGGTTTTGGAGACCGGGCTCCTTCCACCTTACAAAAAAGCACCCCAGCACCCCTCCCCGACTCCTCCCCCCCTCCCCACCCAAATACCCCTCGCCGTCCACCCGGAGCGAACCCTCCGGCTGGCTGGGCGCTCCGCTCCGCCCTCCCCTGGGACCGGTGTGCCAAGCGGCGGCCCCCCCCGGCAGGGACCGTGGCTGTGGGGGTGCCGGGGCCAGCCCGGGGGCGGGCGGGCGGCAGGGAGCCCCGCAGAGGCGAGACCCCGGCGGGAGCCAGCGGAGATGTCTAGGGAGCGCTCGGCCGGCGGGGCGGGGCAGCGGGGGCCGGTGAGCCGCGGGCAGCCCCGGGCCGGTTCGGAATGAAGGGCGGCTGCCGCCGATCCCCGCCGCGATGTCGGTGCCTTTGCTCAAGATCGGAGTCGTCCTGAGCACCATGGCCATGATCACCAACTGGATGTCGCAGACGCTGCCCTCCCTGGTGGGGCTGAACAGCACCAAGTTAACCGCAGCCTCGGGGGGCACCTTGGACAGGAGCACGGGAGTAAGTGTCGGGGGGGGGGGCTGGTGCGCGGGGCACGTCTGTGCACTTCGTGTGAGTGTCGGGGGCTGGTGCGCGGGGCACGTCTGTGCACTTCGTGTGTGTGTCGGGGGGCTGGTGCGCGGGGCACGTCTGTGCACTTCGGGTGAGTGTCGGGGGGCTGGTGCGCGGAACACGTCTGTGCACTTCGGGTGAGTGTCGGGGGGCTGGTGCGCGGAACACGTCTGTGCACTCTGTGTGAGTGTCGGGGGGCTGGTGCGTGGGGCACGTCTGTGCACTTCGTGTGAGTGTCGGGGGGCTGGTGCGCGGGGCACATCTGTGCACTTCGGGTGAGTGTCGGGGGGCTGGTGCGCGGGGCACGTCTGTGCACTTCGTGTGAGTGTCGGGGGCTGGTGCGCGGGGCACGTCTGTGCACTTCGTGTGTGTGTCGGGGGGCTGGTGCGCGGGGCACGTCTGTGCACTTCGTGTGAGTGTCGGGGGGCTGGTGCGCGGGGCACGTCTGTGCACTTCGTGTGAGTGTCGGGGGCTGGTGCGCGGGGCACGTCTGTGCACTTCGTGTGAGTGTCGGGGGCTGGTGCGCGGGGCACGTCTGTGCACTTCGTGTGAGTGTCGGGGGCTGGTGCGCGGGGCACGTCTGTGCACTTCGTGTGAGTGTCGGGGGCTGGTGCGCGGGGCACGTCTGTGCACTTCGTGTGAGTGTCGGGGACTGGTGCGCGGGGCACGTCTGTGCACTTCGTGTGAGTGTCGGGGGCTGGTGCGCGGGGCACGTCTGTGCACTTCGTGTGAGTGTCGGGGGCTGGTGCGCGGGGCACGTCTGTGCACTTCGTGTGTGTGTCGGGGGGCTGGTGTGCGGGGCACGTCTGTGCACTTCGTGTGAGTGTCGGGGGGCTGGTGTGCGGGGCACGTCTGTGCACTTTGTGTGAGTGTCGGGGGCTGGTGTGCGGGGCACGTCTGTGCACTTTGTGTGTGTGTGAGGGTGGGGGGGAAAGGCCTGGAATCACAGATCCTTAATTTGCAGAAGGGGTACAAAGTTTGCCCTGGATCAGGGCTAGATTCTGCTGGCCCTTGTCTCCTGCTTCAGGCGTGTGTTCTGTTGGCCAACAGGAGGGTAGCGTGGCTGATCAGTTTCAGGGTTGGTTTGGTTGGCTTGGCTTGGCTTTGTTTTGTAAAGTCGAAAAGTCTGGCCTGATCATGGGAGTCCAGGGAAGCTAAGTGAGTGGCGGAGGCCAGTCATTGGGGTGGGGAGGGAAGGGAGTAGCACAGCTCCCAGCTTTGGGTGGTGGTGTCCTGCACCTGTGCTGGAAAACTGACCGGCAGAGGGTGTGTGTGTTTTTAAATACTGTTCTCAGAGGTTTCCCAAGGGCAGTTCTCTCATCTTGTAGAGCCTCAGGAATCGGCCTGGTGGAAAATCCCAGGGGTTTCTTTTGGGGGTGAGGGGTGGCTCTGTGTGTGTGTGTGTTTGTGTTGGCCGGGGAGATGAAGATGTTTTGCAGTTGTGCTGGCAAAGGATTTGCTCTTAGAAAATCTAATCATGCCATGCTCACTCGTCCCATTCCCTTCCTCCACCCCCTCCTTCTCTCTCTCATGTGACTGGGGGTTAATCCAGGAATCTTTTGGTTTCTCATTAAATAGGTTGTCAGGATGGAGCTATTAGGAGTTGAGCTACAGCCTTCATTTGCATAGCAGTAGGGCGAGGTTGCCATAGTTAGGAGACGGGTGTGGTAAAGGCACATTCCCAGCATGACAAATTGCTTGGAAGGAAAGGCAGAGCTGGTGGGTCCTGCCACTCCTCTCCTTGCAAAGCTGCCTTTGTGCTTTGGCTAAGGTGCCCCTCTTAGACCGCTTGTCAAAAGTTCCCTTGTCATGACATTTCACCATTTCCCTATAGCTTGCTGTCAGGTGTAAGACCTACAAGAATGGATGCACTCAGATGCCTGGAATCAATAGTCATTATTGGGATGGAAAATGCATCAGGGAAGTTGCAAATGCATTTCAGTCATGCCTTATGGATCCCCTTGCCTTCTCTGAAAGGATGCTGTAGATTGGATTCTTATCTATTGGAAATGGCTGAGTATAACAATCCTTCTTTCTTCCCTTAGCAGGAAAGAATTGACACCTCTCATCTCCAGGCTGCATGCTTCTGTCTTAAAAAAAAATAGTATTTTGCAGCCTCACTGTTTCAAGATGAAGAGTATTTGATACAGTGTCTCTGTTAATTGTGAGTGGATTTGGCAGTTTGTTCCCTGTTACAAGAATGTGATGTGACCCAAGATCATTTTTGCTGGAGTCTGTCCATCTACCTATCTACCTATCTATCTAATCAGTCTGGCTGTTTGCAAGGTTATTTATTACATATTTAAGCACTAAACCAGCATCTTTCCTTCTAGTTCTTCTAAATGATGAGGTCTCTTCTAAATGGTCAGAGACTATGATTGAATAATGTATTTTGCAAAATGTTGTGTGATTAAAGGGAAATGAAGGTCAGAGATTCTGCAGGGGCTGGGGAATGTGTTTAACTTCATTGCTGGGCTCCCTTTCCACGTATGCATTCTGAAAGCCCAGATCATAGTGCTGATTACATCTTCAAGGTTGTATTCCTCATTAGCTGGCACGCTGTCTCATGGTTATTCTGGGCTCTCTCTCCTCCTTAGGTTAACAGAACAGTTTAAGAAATATTGCAGTGCTCCTGAAAATCTCCTGGGACACTTTGAATAGCAGAGGGGGAAAACCAGTAAAAACGCTGGTTGCCTTTTCCTCCTAAGAGCTAATTCCTGTTTCAGGATCTTGGAGAGCTCTGCAGATTCCCATTGATTGCTGCTCAGTTCATAGAGTCAGGAGAACACTGACTAGTAGTCAGGATGCACTTCATTCTCTGTGTGTCAAGGAGAATTGAGTGTGTGTCTTAATAATAGATTGGCATCAAGTTTCACACAGGCTGGGTGTGCATCAGAACTCACTTTAACTAATGATGCCAACTGATCCTATTGCCCCTGGATTTTCCATGTCACATACCCCCAATTTTTCCCATTGTGTCCATATTATCTGCTTCAACTCTTGCTCTCCTTTTCATGCCATCAAACTCTTGGTTTATCTGTCCCCAATCCATATTTTTGCATTAAAAATGCATCCTATCCTACATATTTACTGGGTCCTCAGAGGAACCTTTCCTTTATTTATTCCATGGTTCCATTATCTTTCTGTGGTCTTGCTCTATTGCTACTTTAAAAAAAAAAGTTTTTGGTTTCACCAAATACTTCCTGTGCATCCATTTCCCTACACTCTCGCTATCCCTCTAAGTGTCCCCCTGTCTTACTTAACCCACCCCCTTTTCCATGTATCAATTAGGTGTTGCCTACCAACCCAGAGGAAAGCTGGCAGGTCTACAGCTCTGCCCAAGACAGCGAGGGACGGTGTATATGCACAGTGGTGGCTCCTCAACAGACGATGTGCTCACGTGATGCCAGGACAAAGCAGCTGAGGCAGCTCTTAGAAAAGGTAATGGGATGAACCATCCTGTGGGAAGGAGGGAGGATGGTCTGGTAGTTAAGGCAGGTGGGATTCAAGAGATCTGGCTGCAATTTGTGGTTCTGCTATGGACTCCTTGAGCAATTCCTTCTGTGCCTCATTTCCCCATCTGTAAAATGGGGATAATGATAATACCTTCCTACCTCACAGGTGTGAGGATCAATTCATTCATGTTTGTAAGGTGCTTTGATGTTGTGGCTATGAAAGGTGTATAAGTATCCAGATAGAGGGAGGTTTGTGAAAACCTTTGTGAAATGTAATAAGATCAAAGATACATGACATTGCCCTATGTAATTCAGTGGGGGGGGGGGGGGAAATTCTGCAGTTGACTCTAATCACACTGGTTTTCATTGAATTAACACTTAAATATTTTCAAAGGGTGAGTCTCAAAAACATGAGAGAGAAGCCCAATTAAAAATGAAGCTCTTTTAGCTGGATTGGTATTAAAAAGGCTGGATAACCCAGCATGAGCCAGCGACATCAAATAACACAGTCGTGAGGGCTTGTGGTTTTCTTCTTAACATTGACATTCATATGGTTCGTTTTTAATAGTCTGCTGTCTGGAGAGATCAGAAGACACATCCCTGATATCAGGAAATTCTCCGGATAATGGATCCCATTGAAGAAACACCATTTCTTGTGAAATGGTGTCATTCTTTTCTAAATCTAAGGAGACTCTTGTGTTGGGGCATGTAATTATCCCTCATGTCTCAATATTGTACTATGCCAGCATCTGAAGTATGTGACACAATAATTTTTATCCTGATACCTGGAGAAAATTGACGTGTTAGAGCATAGTAAAACACATTAAGTGCAGGTTTATGAATGTTTTGAGTGACTAAGTACTATAAACTGAGACATGAGACATTTCTTTTTTGTTTGTAGCATAAGCTTCTGGCTTTTGTTTGCTCACATAATAAAGAGAACGTGCCCAACACAACGAAATCTGAAGTAGGAACAGGAATTGTCATATGGTGCAGCATGAGTATCAAAGACCCATTGGCTTCATATAACTACTCACATGAACAAGACAAGCAGGTTTTGACCCAAAGTCCTATTCAAATGGGAACAGTGGGTGTGGGGCGAAAGACCTAAAATGTGATAGTTTCCAGTGCAGAGGGTGCTGAAATATAAATGTTCATTGTTTTTCTTAGACAGCAAGCTGCTCTTGGGATGCCAGGGTAGAAAGTAAGGGAAGAATGATGTGCAAAGTCAGATGCTCATGTGTGTGTTAACCTATCTATCTCTACACATACACCATCCTGTAAGAGAACCCAGAAATAAAGGGCTGAGTCTCAGCGGCCGCCATGAAGTTCCAGACCTCTGATCTGGATCTTCACTGAAACAAAATCCTTGTAGTAAAATGTAACTGCAGACACCTTTGGAAAACCTCCACGCTAACATTCGTGCCCCTTTCAAGAATCTAACATCTCAACTCCCCTGTTTTTGTGACGAGAACTAGCCTTGCATTTTTCTCACCACAAATAGCAGAAGAAACCTAACATGTCAAAGATGTAATTGTGTTTGGATTTCCCAAGGAGGAACGCAAACCCATAACCTATTCTTCACCTTTGGGGATAATAAAACGTTCCCGTAACTGGTCCGAGCAAACCTGCATTTTTTGAGTGAGCAATCCTTTTTTTTTTTTTTTTTTTTTAAGTAGAAGAAATGTCTGCCTTAGCAATGGATGCTAGTGGCTTTGCATAGGGGTTTGGGGAGTTAAACAAAAGATCAGATTCAAAGTTGTAAAAAGCCAATGTGTGCTAAAACACATTGACACCAGTGTATGAAAATTAAGGTAGGGCCTTAATTAAGTTTGGGGGGCCAGTGAGGCCCCCCCATCTCATTCTGCTTCAAAGGGCATTGACATCATTTGGCACCTTATGGTTTTTAACCCCTTGTGAAGGCCAAGTTAGAATAAAACTTGAAAAAAATCTGGGTGTGCCCCATGCGACCACAGTGTAGCTCTCTATCTCCCTCTAGTGGCTAGACCATGGATGGAGGATTATGAGTCTGGCTGCTTTCAAATGAATGAACTGGTCCTTTGCCTCAATTAGTGGAGCCACATGCATTTAGCTCCAGATGGCCCAGGCAGGGGTATTGCTCATAGACACTACCCCAAAGGATAGCACCCACAGACTGGGATGATCAGGATCTAGAGATATTACCTAGCTGAGGTAGCTTGCTAGAGTCACCAGGCCAAATTCTGCTCCCAGTTACACAGGTATAAATCCAGAGTAACTCCATCAGTGTCAAAGAAGCTGGCATAACTGGAAGCAGAAATTAAATTCCATCTTATTAATTTTTTGCTTCCCTAAGGTAAAATCAACGTTTTTCCCCCTGGGCAACTGTTAGCTTGTCTGTGCCATTAGATTGCTGCAAAATGAGGTTTTGTGAGCACTCGGAATATGTGTGTTTCATAGGTGAAAAAATACTCTTAACTAAGGTTCTTCAGGGATCATAAGTGATTGGAAGAAACTGAGGGAAATTTAAGACAGAGAATGTATTTCAGCCTCAGGTCCAGTAAAGCACTTACGCACATGCTTGACCTTAAGTACATGAGCAATCTCATTTAAGTTTAATCATGTGGTTAAGTGCTTTGCTGGATCAAGGCCTTAAAAAGGTAATAAAAATAAAAGATGTAGATCTTTAAATGATGAATTTTACGTTATTGTCAAAGATCAGGAATAATAGTAATTGATATTTAAAAATGTTCACCATAGGTTGCTACTTAATTTAAAAAAAAACCTTATTAGCAATGAATGGAATGGATTTGAACTTTACACCAAGCATGTCGCTGAAAATAACTTCATAGAATCATAGAATATCAGGGTTGGAAGGGACCTTGGGAGGTCATCTAGTCCAATCCCAGGACCAATCCCCAATTTTTGCCCCAGATCCCTAAATAGCCCCCTCAAGGATTGAACTGACAACCCTGGGTTTAGCAGGCCAATGCTCAAACCACTGAGCTTCCCCCCTGTTTAACTGTATGTCCTCACTTAAGCACCCTTCCTTATTTGCCATAAGTTAATTCGTGCACAGTTGGGCTTTTTATCGGGAGTGAGCACTGGCAGAATTAGTTGACCCAGTTTGGGGCAACTTCAAACATAATCCCCATTCCCATTGGCAGATGTACAAAGCGATCCCACTAGGTGGATGCAGGTTTTCTCAGGGAAGGACTGGCTGGCTCAACAGGAAAAAAATGTTGTACAAGTCCAGGCTGTAACAGACACTCCACGCTGGGTAGGCAAAGCTCCTCAAATTCGTCCCCCTCCATTGCAGGCAAATTACTGCCTTACTGTTCACCAGCACAGAAAAATACACACCTCCTTTTGTCCTCCTCCCCATTCAGTGCAGTCTACCTAAAGGCCTTGGCAGTGGCCTACATGAGGCTGGGAAGGTGTTGCTGGGTGTGGATGAGTGGTACTGCTGGAATTAGGTACTGAACATTCTTTCTTCTGCTCATAGCCCCCAGACCAGAGCAGAAAGAAATTACTAGCCATGAAACCATTTTCACTGGTTGGACAATGAGCTTCTCCACCTTAGCATGTCATAAACCATCAGAACTTGATGCATGGGTCCCCCTTAATTATTTATTTGAATTGTTACTTTTCATATTGTCCTTGTCATCAAATGTTAATGATGGTCAACCTCGATCATTTCACAAAACTTAGAGAAAAGCTGGCATTTGTCCCTTGGCTGGTTCCAGCAAAGTCCAAAAGGCCTGTGCTTCTGGTAACACACACATTTCCCACAGCCATCTTCAAGTAGTTACACTGGCTCAGCGAAGCTCCCTGGAGGAAATATTGAATGCCAGTCATCTCTTCCCCATCCCCCAAGTCCAATATTATTACACTTAGCTTCACTGAGCATTGAATGTGGAAACAGGAGCTAATTGTGATGGCATGGAATTCAAAGAGCTTATGGAATTTGCTTGCAGAGGAAGTTATGGGCAAGGAACGAAAAGTAATATTTCCTTAAGATTTGGGTTCTGATAAGAATTCCGTTAATTTCACTGGAAGGTGAACCAGGCTGTCACTGACCTAATTAAGTCCCTGGTTCAACAAAGCATTTATGCACAGCTTAGCTTTAAGAACTGGAGTATTCCAAACTGAAATCAATAGGGTTCTAATAATAGTTATTATTATTGCATTGCATAGCATTGTGTTTATTTGTATTGTGGTAACATCTCAGGAGTCCCAGGACTCCATTTTGTTAGGCACTCCACAAATACAGAACAAAAAGATTGTCTCTGCCCCAAAGAGCTACCAGTCTATTTGCAGGATTAATTGCTTTCCTGAATTGGGGTCATAGTTAACATCCCGTAATGGCACAAATATTGGGAGGGGGGAAATGGAGTTTAGCGTATCAATTTAAGGCCATTCTTCAAAATCAGGTCATTTTGATTATCACCTTGCTTCCTTCCTCATCCCTATTTCAGTCACAGCAGCCAGTGTTCTCACAACACTTCTCAAGATGGAGATAAATGTTTTAAAACATTTGAAAACTGATGGTCTCTGCTGGTATCTAGCACTGATTCCAACCTTAAAAGTTATTGAGATGGTGACCACTAAAATCAGAGGTCTCAAGTTGGTCAGCCAAAAATGACAACCACCATAATCAGAGGCTACATTTGGAAATATTAGCCTTTAATCATGAATGCGTGTATTATTTGCCAGTGTATATGGCATTGCCTACCTCTAAATGTATTCTTTGTGACTGATGACATACAACTAGTAATAAAGAAAAGACCATGTTGTTTGAATAGTGAGATTTTGCTAGCTGGGTCTAAAGCTTGCACTTAGGCAATCAGTGAATGTCTCCTTATGTACATGAAGCAGTGATAATTCATACCTGAACAGAAGTATTATTCTTAGTCAAATATGCTTCTGTTTAACTAATAGTCTTTCCACCTGCAAAGGCAGGCATTGTACGCTGGCTCAGCCAATCAAAGAGACCATTAAGACTCTCATGCATTTTATACTTGACTACAATCCTTATTTGCATTCATGATTGTTGGATTATTTTCTGGAGCATGGCAGAATAAATGTTTATGAAACCAATTTGCTGTGTTTTGGAGCACATGATGCTGCTGATTAACTAGTAAATAATGCATCTGCTGATTCCTCTGTAGCTTTGTTGACTGAGTGGGAAAAGGTCAGTGCTTTGTATTATGAGGCAAATGATGCTGCCTAGCTCCTATGAAAGCTTCTTCCTTTGACTGTGTTGCCTCTCTATTTTTTATTTCTCTGGACAGGTGCAGAACATGTCTCAGTCAATAGAGGTACTGGACAGGCGGACTCAAAGAGACTTACAATATGTAGAGAAGATGGAGAACCAGATGAAGGGATTGGAATCGAAATTCAAGCAGGTGGAAGAGAGTCACAAACAACACCTGGCAAGACAGTTTAAGGTATGTACATCCTCCAGCCTGCTAATGAGACTGCAGTGCCTCTTCCTCTGCCCCAATATACTGTGGGCCACATGATCAGAGAAGACAAAAACAATTCTCCAAACTTCTGTGTAGATGAACCTACCGTGTGGGTTCTGTTCCCACTGCATTCTGGGCCTTACTCAGCAAAAATTGACATCCAAAAAAGTTTTGCCTGAATAGAATCGTATCTTGAATGCATTGAATTTCCAGGGAAGGAATATTCAAGCATGCATTGAGAATAGGTCCCCTAATGTACACCTTACTTTGTAAATGACCAAATGACCAGAGTGATATGGCAACAATGAGGAGGGAAAAAAGACTGGTAAAGTGTATACGTTGCTTATTTTCCAATACTTAGCCCAAAGTCCTCATGTTAAGTCACCTCAGTAAACAGGTAGGCAGTTCCTATATTTGAGGATCAGTGTCCTCACTCAGTGAAACAGATCATTCATGGACCAAGGAGTGGGCAAGGATCTGGGGTGAAATCCTGGTGCCACTGAAGTCAATAGGAATGTTCCTGCTGATTTCAGTGGGGTCAGGATTCCACTACTGTATTTCACTGGGTTTGGGGAAAGATCCCATCCAGACTGACAGTGCGCACCCATTTATTCTCTTCTGAAGCAGTCCATGAATTGGAGCATTGCTACCATTTAAGTAGCAAATGGAATACAATGCTACAGTGGCACCAGAGAATTTCCCCTTCATATTCTTTGAGAAATATTTTGATTAAATTTTCTTGAAACATTTTCCCACATTTTTTAACAACTAGAGAGCTGGTTGAACTTTTTAATTTCAAGATTTAAGTGATGTTTTCAAATTTTAAATACCAAAATTTTGAATTAAAAAAAAGAGAAAGATGTCAATTTCACCCACATTTTTCAACCAGCTCTGATCCTCAAGTTCAGTTCTTCAGCTTAGATCTAAGTTTAGAACCTGCTAGACTGAGAAAACCTTCAGCTCGAACAATGTGATCTTATTCTCCCCCCAACACACACACACACACACACCATGGTGATACATTCACTAGAGAGTGCAAATAATAACCTATAAAATATAGGAGGGGAACTCATCACTTGCATAGAGGAGCATGGAAAACAAATATTGTTTCACTACATGGGCTAGTTTCCAATCTCATTCATGCCAGTATAAATCCAGAGTAATTCCACAAGACACTCAGATACCATGGTCCTAGGCATTGAGTAAGAATCTGAAATGGAACTGTCACTGGTGCTATTCTGGATTTACATTGGTTTAACTGAGATCAGAATCTGGCCTATTATTAGGCTTGGCAGAATACGATTTTTATTTATTTTTAATAATTTTGACAGATAATATACTTGTTTATTTTTAATCTCCTCCCCCCCCAATTTTTATCAATTTAAATTTTCACGGTTGCTCAAAATTTTAAGCATTTTTTCTGGTTTTTATCAATTTAAATTTTCACAGTTGAGGGAAAGTCTGAGGGGTCAGACAATGGGGGGCACAAAGATAAACATTATTTAATGACAGTAGACACTGAGAATCAGAAAGTTAAAGCTCTATAACCGTTAAAAATGCCAACATCATTTATTGAAACATACAAAATGAATACCTTTAGCCCACACTGTAGTAAGTTCTCAAGTTGCATTTTTCTTACTTTCCCTATCTGTAAATTTAAATTATTACTGGTGGAAATATTTTTCCTTGGTTTCCGTGTGCATGGTGAAATTGACGTTTATCAACATTTATCGATAAAAATCTAATGCTTCCAAGCCTACCTATTATGAATACTGTCCAATGCTTCATTAAATGGTAAGTGCATGCATATTTACGGGTGCATTATTGTCTAAGGGATCTCAGCATCTTCAACAAAATGTTGTGCACAATGCCCTTAAAGACAGCCTTTCTTTTCATTAAAAAAAAAAAAGTTTGGAGAAATAATGGTTGTGTTTCTGGAGAACAAAATTAAAAAGAATATTTTTAGCATGATTAAATAGCATTAAAGAATTTTCCGTATAAATTGCTGCCCAGGCATGATTTTAAATAACAGTCACAGCATTTTGTTTCTACCAACTCCAGCATTAAAATGTGAGTGGTTTGGGGTTTTTCTTATCATAAGAGTATTTGTTTATGAATGGATGTCTGTGTAAGGCAGGTTAGTGAGCTAGCTCCTGAACAGTATTTCATTTTCTTGCTTACAGGGCTAACTTAAAAGAAAGTTTTTTCAATGCTGCAGTGACTGAAGAAGCAGTTCACTCCCATGTAACCATGAAAAGAGGGTCACAGAGCATTTTGCACCATGCATTTATTTATTTATTTTTATTTTCCAAATTAGTACCATATCTCACTAAGGAACCTTGAACCACAACTGAGATCTTCCTTTGCATGCAATTGTAGTTGCATTTCATGAATAGTTTGAAACCCTTGTCAATGCATATATATATAATTTTTTTTAAAGAAAAAAAAACAACAGAACTCTTTGTGTATGTGATCTGAAGCATGTAACCGTAAGATGTTGCATTCTAAAAATGACAAATAAAGGCCTTTCCCAAATATTTTGGTGTTCTGCAGACTGTTTAATATACTCTTTCTAATACATCATTTGGACCAAAAAAATAATAATGATAAGAATGATTGTGGGGATAAGAACATTGCACTCACGTAGGAAGCAGCCAGATCAAGGCAGAGTGTTGCAGATTTTTGCACGCATAGCACTGAACCAAGCTTATTTTAACCTTGCAGGCAATAAAAGCGAAAATGGAGGAACTTAGGCCTTTGATACCAGTGTTGGAAGAGTACAAAGCCGATGCAAAATTGGTATTGCAGTTTAAAGAGGAGGTCCAGAATCTGACGTCAGTTCTAAACGAACTCCAGGAGGAGATTGGCGCCTATGACTACGAAGAGCTTCAGAACAGAGTGTCAAATCTTGAAGAAAGGCTCCGTGCATGCATGCAAAAATTAGGTAGGCTCAGAACAATATGGTGGCACTGGCAAAACACCAGCAATGTAAAGTACATATAACATCTGGAGATAGCGGTGCTGACCTGGACATCTCCTTGTGCCTTCCCTGCACTGGCTATAAGAAATGAGCTCACAAAGCAGGGTCCGAGCCTGTAAACACATATGCACATGAGTAACTTTTACTACCATGAGTAGTTACTCATGGCGTAAGTGCATGCAGGAGCATATCCTTAGCTGGACATGAGACTTTGCAAAGTAAGCATAAATGGACAGTGAAATATGGTAAACAGGCTATTTTAAATACTGCTTATGCGATGCAAACACTGGGTCTCCATTTAAATTATGTATCAATGTCCAATCTTTCTGCTAGCTAAAATTGGGACATACCATTTTAAATAATATGTATGTGGGGCATGACTTTTTACCAGAAAAGAGCACGCCCTCACCAGTATTTGCTCATGTTTGTGTGTGGGCTGCAGCTGCTATAAAAAATATAACCCCTCCTCCTGCAACCCATCACTTCCTTTCAGTGAAGGAGTAGAACATTTGTTGACCTAGCTCCCTTCTGATTTAATTGCCAGTTACATTATTGACTTGCTTGTTAAGCAATTTAAGGCACCTGAACACATTAACCGATCCACCTGTCTATTTTGGTAGCACATTTGAAATTATACTCTCAGGTGACTTCAGTAAAGATCAGCTCCCTTCTCCTCGCTGTATATTTTTGGCAAGGTACTATTTTATTTTTCTCCTGTCTATGCTATTGGGATTGCTTCTGTTTGTTTTTAGATCTTTCCACTTTTGTTAGGAAGCTTCCTCCCTTTAGAAATAGATTGTTGTTATTATTTTAGGTTGCTATCTGTTACTTTGTAACCCACTTGTCAGCTAAAAGCCCACAGAGGAAATTGAATTCATTTAGAATATTATATATGCACAGACAAATTTCTGTGGGAGCTATGGGTAAAATTTGCAAAAGTGTTTAAGTGACTCAAATCATTAACACACAGTCTCTAGAGTATAAGTCTAATTAAAAGTCAAAGGGACTTAGGCTCCTCCATGCCTAGCTCATTTTGAAAATGAAGCTTGGGCTCGTAAGTTTCCCTCGCACTTTTGAAAATGCCACCATCTCTGTTGGGGAAGGGAAAAGCCCATGTCCAAAGGAAACTTAATGAGATTGGCCAGGTCCTCAGCAATCAGCTTAGTCTAAAGGAATGGAGCTAGGCTGATTTACATCAGTTGAGGATCAGGCCTCTTGATTTAAAAATAAAAGCACTTGGGAAAGCTTCTTGTTCCCCTTCCACCTGCTGAGGAGATACATGCAAGGCATGCCACTGCTGCTCCTTGTTATTTACCATGTACAATATTGCAGTGGTTTTTGGATTGTAAAGAAAAATTCTCCACCTCTGTGCTATACAGGTGAAATTCACAGCACAAAGGTCTATGCCCCATTTAAGACCTCAAAGTATGGCTTCAGTGGCAAATAACTGGTGCATAGACCTCGTACTGGGCCCTCTGAGTTTCACTCTAAATGTTCGAAAGAAAGATGAAACCTGGTTATTAATTATTATTATGGTAGCACCTACAGGCTTCAGATGGGATTGGGCCCAGTCCCTGCCCTCAAGAATTTACAATCTGGACAGGCAAGAGACGGGTAGAGCGTGAGGAAGGAAGTATCATTATCCACATTTTATAGATGGGGAACTGAGAGACAGAAAGATTAAGTGATTTGTCCAAGATCACATAGTAAGTCTGTGGCAGAGCCTGGAATTAAACCCACATCTCCAGAGGCCCAGTCGAGTGCCTGAGTCACAAGACACTTCTGTTGTGAGGAAGCAGCTGTCTTTACTTCTTCTCTTTTGAAGGAAGAGATGGGGTTTCACATGAGGTAACAAATGGAGAGCAGTGATCTATTTTCTGTCCCACAGTAGAGAGAGTCTCTTCAAATCTACCACTTTTGGTTGTCTCTTATGTTCCCCTCCTGTCTCTTGAGAAATAAGAGACTCTTTCTGTTTTCCACTGCCAGCCCTCTGCTGACCTTTAGTCACTTTAACTGTAGGAACCGAAGAGAGGACATAGTAGGAAAAAATAACATTCTAGAGCAGAAAGAAATCACAGCTGTACCTGAAAGGGGAGCAGTATTATGCTGTCAATATTTTAACCAAGAGCTTCTGTAAAGATGCTCTCAGAACACGTAATAAATACCCCATGGACCAAAGGTGTGTGTGATTTCAAGGAGAAGAATGGAGGGACTGGGGAATCTAATTTGAGCTAAGGAAATAATTTGCAGTGAATAATTATTTAAACAACACAGCCCTCTTTGTCTGTTGGCAAAAATTCTTTAGAACTAGTTGTTACCCTAATGTGTGTGTTTGTTCAAGTTTCATTAGCTAAATAACTTACCTAATTTTTGTTTCTTTTGTAGCTTGACCACAAATATTCAACTGAGGAATTCAGTTGCTTAGTTGGGATTGGTCAGAGAAGTCGCATCATATTGTTCCTCTTCTCTGACAGCATGACCATGTGTAATCCCATATGCAAGCACTTCTTAGCAGGAATGTTTGCGTGCATGGATGTAAAATTCAGTTTTCATGAAAACTCACCTGTGCAGCTTTGAAATTAATTGTTTTATTAGGACCAACATTTGTATACCTTGATGCTCAATGTTAGTCTCCTAAATCCCTGTTTGGGAACCTAAATGCAAATAGACTGAGCATCACAAATACTGAGCATATAGACAGGTTTCAGAGTAACAGCCGTGTTAGTCTGTATTCGCAAAAAGAAAAGGAGTACTTGTGGCACCTTAGAGACTAACCAATTTATTTGAGCATGAGCTTTCGTGAGCTACAGCTCACTTCATCGGATATGAAGTGAGCTGTAGCTCACGAAAGCTCATGCTCAAATAAATTGGTTAGTCTCTAAGGTGCCACAAGTACTCCTTTTCTTCTTACTGAGCATATACAAATCCCATTGGAGTCGATGGTACTTATAGGAGCTCAGCATCTTTGATTGTCAGGCTGCTTTTATTTAGGTGCCTGATAGCGTTTTAAAAAACTAATTTTAAATACTCAAGGCTGGCTTCCTCCACTGGTGTGAATCAGCACAGCGTCACTGACTTTTGTGGAGTGATGCTGTTATACACCAGCTGAGGATTTGGGCCCCAAGTTTGCAAATGTTAGCCTGCCGTTTTAGCCAGTTGCTTGATTCTATGATTCTATGAAAGAGGACATGGGGAGGAGGGGAAAGGGGGCATTGAATATGGCTGAGGTGAGCCAGTTGAAAAATACAAGTGCATATTTGCAGGCTGCTGTATTCACAGCTCTCCTCCAGGAGGATGTCTGCGGCACTTGGCAGACAAATGTGAAGTGCATTTGTGGGAAGCATTTGCACCTTTTGCCTGAGAACCGCCCTGGGCGCACGGAGATGTGTTTCTACTGCTCCTTTGAAGGAGGAGGTGGGAGAGAGCCATTGCTGACAATGCCTGCTCCAGGGAGAAGTTGTCCCATGCAGGGATATGTTGCAACAGGACCCAGAGAGAAGGGGCCAGCTTATTTCAGTGGAGCTATGGTGACTGACACCAGCTGAGGATGTGGCCCAAGGTGACTCCATCAGATGCAGGGAGCCCATGTTGACCTTCCCTTGAGTTTGGTGGCAGAACTTTAACAAGTGGCTCCAGATCTATCCCAGTATATCACTGACCTTGGGTTCCCTGAGGGGGGCAAACTGGGTCTTTTGAAAATAAGCCTCTTCGCATGCTGCTCATTCTGCTTCCGATCTCACCTTTACCACCGGTTTAGGACCAGACTGTGGGACACTCACTCAAATTGAGAAGCACCCAACTGTGTATGTAACCCCACCCTACTGATACCATTGGAACTATTTACCGAGTAAGGTACTACTCAGCATGAGTAAGAGTATGGCAGTCTGGCCCTCAGTGGAGTTTACTAGTACTCCGCTCCTGGGGTAACAAAGAATTCCTTTGTGCCCAGCCCCAATCTCTGTCAGTGTTGGGGTCCCATTCTCCGCTAGGTTACATCAGTTTTACTCCACTGTGACTCCATTGATTTCAATTGTGATAGACTGCTGCAAAACTGGAGCAGCTCAGCAGTGGGATGGGCCCTTTGATTTCAAGCCCTGAAGATGCAGGACTTCTAGTACATTTCAGAGCTGGGTTCAATCAAACCCATTGTGTTCCCTCAGAACACTGCTGAGGAGGCATGCGTTTTGAAAGCTAAAAGAATGGCTGTCAAAGATGCTGGCAGCTGTAGTTCACATTCATTTCAGCACCTCTGAAAATCAGGCAATTGCAACGCCTGCAGGTATGTTGCTGCTGGGGAACTGTTGGTGTAAAATGAGCACGAAGGTGGGTGTTAAGAATGGCAGGTCCTTCCCACAATCTACACCAATTATCCCCCCACTGGCTCAGCTCCACGTTGGGTAATTGCATTCTCCCTCCATGTGCTCAGATCCTCTGCTGCTGAAAATCGGTGTAGTCCCATAGCTAAGGCTCTGGCCCGGTGCTCTTCGCTGTTGTTGAGTGGTGGTGTGTGTTGTTTAACATGTTCCATCTCCGAGGTGGTTGCATTTCAGCGATGGATGAAGCGATTCTTCTGCATTGGTTATAAATGTTTTGGGGATCTGCAACAGGATAAAACATTCGAGAAAGGGTTAAGGGCTCCCTGCCAGTCACATGACTCAGCAGGGGATTTAAGGGAGAGTGTGGGCTCTTTTAGGGGGAGATGAGCGAGGCAAGGGGAAAAGATTGTCTCTTGGTCTGGGGAATTGATTTATTTTGATGTCGTCTCCTGAGTTTTGTGCTTGAATGATAAATGGGCTCAGACGCAAGCACCTGAAACTGACTTAGGCGTGGTCCTGATTCCTTCCTGCGCTGATGAGAGAGCCCAGTAATTTACAGAAAACTTTGGGATAAAAAATCCCACGTAGACCAGCACAGCTGGGCAAATCATGCAGGCAACTTTCTGCAACTAGGTACTGGTATATTTTAAGTAGGTTTGCATTGGCCATGCTTACCCACTTTGGTTTTTGCTTTCTGTCGCCATTCATGCATCTGAGTGTTCCTGGCCCAGATATTTGCAGGGAGTGAATTCTACAGCATGTGTTTGTGGGAATTGATTTTGAAATTTGTGTTTGCAGGTATTTGCCCTGGAAGTGTTTCTGTGCTTGCCCTGTCATGTAGTTTATGGGGTAAACTGCAGCTAACCAACATGGATTAAATTCCTAAGGTTCCTTGCTACTTCAGAGTATATAAAATGTGAACATAGAATTAATTGATTAAATTCATAGAAAAAAATTCAAGGAAATTTTGATCTGCTCACCGATATTCCACCGGCATAAAATGAATCCAAATTTTCTGACTAAGTTAGTTATTTGCTCAGCTCTATAACTGGGGAAAAAAAATATTTGTACTGGAGACGTGCAAAGGAACCTCAGTGCAGGATCAGGGCTCTGTTGTGGTAGGCACTGTACAGACAACAACAAAGAAACCAGCCTCTGTCTAAGCCATGCTCACAGTCTATAGGATATTTACAGAGGGTATTACTAATTTAAAATGCTACCAAGTACCTGGCGCACATTGGCCTGGCCAGCTTGAAGGTGCTAGACTCGTGACAGAGACGTCTCACGGTGTCTGAGCGCCCCTCCCATTTCCTTGGTATTTTTCCTCCCGTGGCCCCCATTGCTTTGAGCTCCACACTGCTGCAGAACCATTTGCTTTAAACAAAGTCCCTCCCCGCCCCCCCATGCTTTTTTATTTCTCCAAAGCTTTACTGAAGAATCAATACTGAGAACATTGCCTGACCCTGGTGTGTGTGTGTTTATCTGTCCAAAGGCAGGTTGAGTTTGTTGTTCTGTTCACATTTTAAAAAGCTCGCTATTTATATGGCGATGTGAAGGTTTCCATTCATGCGCCGAAGAGAATTCTTGCAGAAGGAGCGAGAATATCACTCAGACTTGCTTCGTGAACTAGAGGGCAGGTTTAAGATAGCAGCTGCTTTCTGCAGGTTTGGAATTCTCTCCCTTTCCAAGCTTGCCCTTGATTCTTAAAGTGCTCCCTTTACAGGGATTAAGAAGCATGTGCGCACCCTAATATGAAATGGCGCTTGGCACAGAATAGGGAGCTGATCCCTAAAACAGAACAACAGCAACAAAATTCTGCCCCACAATTGTACAATTTAGGGACCGGAGGAGTGTGCTCTCCCCTCCCCTCACTACACACGCATTCATCCATCCCAGCAGCACTTCAATTAGCAGTCAGATTAGAGGTCTCCCCACCAGAAGACAAAGGCAAGATCAGTGCTGAGCTTTCTAGTTGCTAAAGAAAAGTCAATCTCCACCTTCAGAACTGTCCTTGCAAAGGAAGAGAGTCGATCCTGATGCCCATAATGTTACAATAGGGGTGTGTAAAATCACACTGGAGTAGATGCATCTCCAATGAGTGAAAATGGAAGTGAACAAATTCAGGACAAAAGTCTGACAGCCTTAAGATGGATTGGGTAGTGGGGATGAAGACAAAGGGGGCGTCTCCCCATGCTTCCACACAGGTGCTGCAGCCTGCAAATCCACTCCCTGGCTCAAAGGGACATAACCCTTTCCCCGCTGCCACCTCCGTGCCCTGAGCTGCCTGCTGGCATCTGGGTGAGTTTAAAAGCAGATGTAAAGAGCTCGCAGTTCGGAGCGCTTGTAACCTGCACACCTCCTGGGTGTGGTGCTCTGTCCCATCTAGTGGCACCAAGACCACTTAGAAATTAATGAGTCTGCTACAGCCTTAGCTAAAGGCATGTGGCTTTTAGCTTGTGCAGTAGAGGCTCATACGCTAAGCTCCAGAGGTCCCAGGTTCAATCCCGCCAGCCGACGCCCAGGGTGTTTTGGCGTTACACGCTCACTCAGGTCACAGCAGCAGAGTGCCTGCCGTGAGTGCTCCACACCCCGCAGTAGAGCCCCGCCACTGTCTTGCTGCAGGATACAAATAATTTCCTTTGACTTCCATGGGATTCCCTTTGTCCAGAGGTGTAGAATCTATCCCCAGCAGAGAAGCAAGACCCCAATTTGGCCTGTCATGCTGGCGATTCACAATAACCGTTGATTCCAAAATCAAACAAGCCCTTTGCTGTGAATCTAAAGATCCGATGGCTTTAAAATGGCTGCTTGGCCACCACACCTCACACACTGGCTGTGTGAAAAGAGGTGTTTTATCCCCTATTACAAGCCTAGTGAAGACGTGACAGTTGTAGCTGGAACCCATGTTAGATGGCGGAGGTATGTCCTCGCCTCCCTCGAGGGTGGTTTAGTGAAGGCAAGGCCAAAAGAAGGGACTGTTTTACACATGAGACTGAGAGCTCATCATATGGAACACCAGTGAACTGAGCCTTGAAAATCTCAGCCTTAAATCATATTTGCTGAGCCAGCCAGGATTTTAATGGCATGAGTCTGACTCCCATTCTCTAGCCCTGTGCAGTCGGGCTCTACAGGACCCCAAATAAATCTGACAAACAGTATTTGGGGAAATGTAGGCTGGAAAGGATCTCAAAAGGTCACCTAGTCCATCCCCCGAGGCTGAGGCTGGACTAAGTGTGCTTAGACCATGCCTGATAGATGTTTGTCTCACCTGTCCTTAAAAACCTCCAGTGACTGGACTTCCATAGCAGTTGTTCAGTGGTGTTTGTTTTTTCAAACCTCCTCCCTCCCTCCCTTTTTCCCCTGCATCCGGGAATAATTTGTGGAGACAACATAAAGCAAACCCAAATCATCTTATGCTAGTCTCACCACCCAGTGATTTGAAATACCCTCCAACTTGCATAACTTAAGCACCATAAATGGTTCCCTGAAGCACTAAAAGAGCAAGAGGAAAAACAAGCAGAAACCCTGAGTTATTTGGGGGTTATTCGGGTTTATCTGAATACTGGGATATTCAGTATGAAAAACATGAGTGTGAGTATAAAGAAGCATAAATATGACTGAGCCCTGCACATATTATTATTAATTATTTCTTTTGTGGTAGCACCCAGGACCCCCGGGTAGGACGCTGTTGCGCTAGGTGCTGGACAAACACAGAACAAAGAGGCGGCCCATGTATCCCTGCTGCTCTTATTTTCTGGGCCAAAAAGGGCTGAGTTTGCTACGTAGACAAATACTCAGCACCTAAGAGTTTGAAAGGGTTGCTCTTTGTTGCTCAAGAGTGAGCCCTAGGGTGCGATTAACAAGCCTAATTTAGGAGTTCCAAAAAGAAGGCCCATTCAGTGAGGAGCTGAACATTAAAAGGCTCTATGACAGGCAGTATAGTTTAGTGGTTAAATCAGCGGCCGCGGAGTTAGGAATTTTGGATTTTCGTCCCAGCACCGCCGCTGACTCATTGCACGGTCTCTCCTTGAACAAATCAGATAATTTCTTTGTGCCTCAACTTCCCAAGATGTAAAATGGGATGACAAGAGAGAACCTTAAATCACCGGGGCCTTTTGAGGCATAACTCATTAATGTATGCAAAGCAGTTTGAGAGCAGAGGCTGTATATGCGCAAATTATTTATAACCGACGGGCTATACAAGGATCCTATATTGTGAGATGCTGAGCTGGATTCACGCTGAGGGGTTTCCATGCCTAGCAGAAAGAATTCAGCACCTCACAGAGTTTTTTCCCAACACACAGTTCCTCACAGCTTATGTCGAGCAATCACTGAGCACATGGCATGAAAAAGACCGTGGTGTAATATCTGTAGTTGCTTCTTGGCTGGAATGAACAAATGCCACTAAAAATTCCCAGTGCAATGCAAAGATTGGAGTTGCCCATCCAGAACAATAACACCTAATGGCTGATGTTGACTTACCTTAAATGCAACTCAGGGAGCTAAATCAATTGTACATCTGATTTTTAATCTGAGGGTCCAGGGTACAAGTCTTGTTCAAGTGGTAGGTTCTTAATCTACATGATAAATTTGTGAATAGGATTGCATGATGGGGTTATCTGTGACAGCAGGGACTGGACTCAGAGACCCGGGGGAGTCCTTCCAGTCCTATGTTTCTAATTCCTGACAGCGTAGCTCAAATTTTTTAGATTTTGCCCACTGGCATCTGAGGCTCGTGACAGATTTAAACCATGAGAGAGACATCTAGCCTGGAATACGATCAGCCCTTGTGCCCCGCTGGGAAAGTGTTATAAATGTGTCTCCAGCTAAATGTGTAGTGAGCCATAGCCTAACTACTTGCAAACAGCACCAGTTTACTGGTATACGCTTTTTTAAAAAAAAAAAAAAAAAAAAATCAATGGGCTTTATACCAGTATTCTTTCCAGGAAAATAGAGGGAAAGTGTTTAAATTGACAGCAATGGAGAGGTATGAGAATTGCAGGGCGCAGTAGACAGAGGCTGGTCCTGTGCAGGAAAATTTGCAAGAAATTACCCGCATATTCTTTTAACTCTTTTTATTCTTCCACCAATACCTCATCCTCATCCGTGGCTGAGAGGGATTTAGGCTGAGTTCAGTCCGTGTCAAGAAGCGTTCATCGTGCAATCCACATTGTGGGCTGCATGGACGCTCGGCTTTTTGGCTGGTGTAACTTAGACAGTCCTAGAGGCCTAAGTTACAGTAGCCTCGCTGGGCTGGCCGATGGGCTACAGGGTGGCCCAGAATTTCCACAGAGCTGCATGATGTTTCTGTGTCCCTGTCCCTGAGGTGTTCCTCCCACCTCCAGCCACACCCACAGCATGTCCCTCATGCTAGGGCTTGGGAGGGGGGCCTCAGAAGGCCACTTTACGGCTATCTTTCACAGCATCTCTCAGCCACATACAGGGCTTTTAGGGAAAATTTAGGGTCCTTGTTCACTGCTCAGTGTAAAGGGGCTGAAGCAGAGGTAACAATCTCAGCCACTACTGAATAGCTAAGAAGCCCTCCAGTTGGCTAATTAGAACAGACCAAGTGGGAACTCAAAGAATAGATATCCCAGAAATCTTAGGTGTGTACTTAATAACAGCTTCAAATCAAAGGCCTGATCTGAACTGCTGTAAACCAGCACAGCTTCATTTACTTAATTTACAGCCAACTTACACCTGAGGGATCTGGCCCCTGATTTCCAGTTTTGGCTAAAGAAACCATGTTTGCTGCAGTTCAATTCAAGCCTCAAAATCCATTGACCATAGCCTACGCTCCACTTTGCCACTGAGACCTTCTCCTTGACTGAAGAGTCACAGGTGTAAAAACCTCCAGATAAGAGCCAGTGAACACCTTCCTGAGTTTAGTTTGCGTTGTTATCCATGTTCGTCTGCCCTGATGTCGGCTCATTAAGGACATGGTTCTACAGGGGCTGCTTTGCAGAGCTGGTGCAAGGGTTTTAAATGACGGCTCCTGTAGCAGTCTCAGTCTGTTCAATCTCAGTCTGCAGATTCTTCTGCTACATCTTACTTTGACCTTCCCCTTGTTCTTTCGTGCGTGTATGCGAGCGTTTCAACAGCCTGAGGTGGCGGTGTTCGTGAAACTTGTGGGCATTGTTGTAAATGTGACATCACCATAGGGCTATATTTTAGACATTAAGATTGAAGCACGGAAGACATTTATTCATCTGAATCCTGAGAAAGATACAAGATTATATTTTACTATGTGGGACCATGGAAGAGAGAGATTGATACAGGAAATTGAAGCAGCAAGGAGAATGGATGAGTGGTTAAGACATCAGAGCCAGATTTTTAAAGGTATTTAGTCACAGATAGGTGCCTTTTCAAAAGGGTGTAGGCATGGAACTCCCCTTGAATTCAGTGGGTTTGAAGTCAATGGGAGTTAGGAGCCTAGGTGCTTTGGAAAATCCTGCTAGGTGCCTATCCACATCCTGAGGCATCTAAATACCTTTAAAAAATCTGGCCCTTAGACTTTAGTTCCAATATGCATGTGTCCAAGTAGGTTCAAATCCCAGTTCTGGTAAGCTCACTAGCTTGGGCAGTGGTTATATCACTAGACTAGTGATCGGGAGATCTGGCCACAATTCCTGGCTCTGCCACAGACTCACTGCGTGACCACGGGCAGATCACTAAGGCCAGATTTTCGGAGATGCCGACCACCTAAAACTCCAGGTAAAGCCAATGGCAGCGGCAGGGGTGCAGTGCCTCTAAAACTCATGTCCTTAATCTTGCTGTGTTTCAATTCCCCATCTGTACAAATGAGGTAGCAAGAATTCCCTACCTCACAGCGGGTTGTGTGTGAAGAAAAGACATTACTGTTTGTGAAGTGCTTAGATACTACGGTGCTGGACACTTGATCGATAGGTACAGGTAGATAGTTTTGCTGGGAAGATAAGTATATTTATATAAAATGCCCCACTTTTTTAACCTGTCAGAGGAATGTTTGGAGACTCAAAATGAGCAGCACCAGGTCTATTACAGCAAAACTGAGCAGTCACTATTCAGGCTAATTTCTCAGCCTGATGCCAGCTAACTCTTCTCCTCATTTGCTAGTCTGCAACATTCGCAGCACGTCTGTTTTCAGGAAAGTTCATTTTCTTAGGGGCACTGCGGTAAGGACAATTGTTATTGAGTGGAATGAAACAAACAAAAGCATCCAACAGCTGTTCGCAATCTAATTGTCCTTAATTAAACTAGCTCCCTCGCAACTGGAGAGAGGCAATGTCCCAGCAACACGGGCGAGTCTTAATGCCCGTGTCACTCCTCAGAGCTGCTAAGTTCTGAATGTCTCAGGTCTGCCACACACGCTGAAGCCTAATCGTTGCTCACTGACTTTCCGCTCTTTTACAGCTTGTGGGAAGCTGACTGGAATCAGTGACCCAGTCACAATAAAAACCTCTGGATCGAGGTTTGGATCATGGATGACAGACCCTTTAGCTCCAGAAGGTGAAAACAAGGTAAGAGTACAGTATTCCCCTCTCCCCGTCCCACACGCAGCATGTCCCGCGTTACTCCGAGCTCTTTGCATCAAAGCACTGAGACTCTGAATAGAGGTCCACCATCACATGTCCAGTCCAGTGCCCACTGAAGACAGTGGAAAGACTAGATGCGTCTGAGCTTTATTGACCCTGTCTGCACTGCATGCATATCCACACAGCACTTATTAAACTCATAAGGTCCTGCTCAGCAGGTGCTGGGCTGCGTGTCAAACCTGGAATGGACTCTCTAACGGCTGCCTCTTCTTCGATTGGCCCAAAGGCAGGGGAGTTGGAGGGACTGACCACAAGTCATTACAACCCACGCACATTGTAACTTCTTGAAGCTTTGCCTCTTGGTTGGTTTTTTGGGTTTGTTGTTGTTGTTGTTGTTTTTTGAGAGGGGGAGATTTACTTATTTATTTTATTCCTTACATTATTTTTTATGTTAATTTTATTGCTCACGGAAAAGTTCCAGACTCACAGCCACTGGAGTTCTCTCTTTATCCATTGGTAACGATGGGTCACATTTTCCCCCCGCCCACCACAGTCTGTCTCAACTCTGGCATGCAGGCGGTGCCCCTTGGAGGAGAGGATAGTACCATTTCCATGGGGGTCAGTCCATCCTCAATCTGTTGACTGAGAATGCCAACCAAGCTTGCCTGTTAGGGCCGATTACCATTGTGTTCTTAATGGAGAGGACATGAGTGCACTAGGAACTGGACTGAGACCCATCAAACTCATTCTAGGCAGGGCCGGCTCCAGGCACCAGCGTTCCAAGCAGGCGCTTAGAGCAGCAGCCAGAAAGGGGTGGCAGAGTTTCTGCGGTGGCGGCAATTCGGCTGCAGCTTCTCCATTCTGCTGGCCACGGCGGCAATTTGGCGGCAGCTTCTCTCCCTCCTTCCATCCACGGCGGCAATTTGGTGGAGACAGGTTTTTTCACTGCTTGGGGCGGCAAAACCGGTAGAGCCGGCCCTGATTCTAGGCAGGCTACTCAACATCTGTAATTATTTTTATTAACTTATAAAGCACATTCCTAGGGGGCTCAGTAAAACAGTGGCCTTATTTCCGGCTGGATACCTGGATGCAAATTCCAAGCATGTTACAAGTGCAAAGTGTGCTCTAGGAGCTTTAAATCAGCTTTGAGTTAAAATCCATTTGCTGTTTATTGCTCTGATGAGTACACATTTCTGTTTAGCCCCCTCATGGCAACAGCCCGCTCTCTATAAAATTAATGTTCCCTTAGATTTTTTTTTAAAGGCCTCCCTGTCTGAGGCTTCCATATTTTCTAAAGCATAATGAACAGATATGTGTCCTCTACAAAGCAGATGAGAGGGAGACTCCAATAATTGGCTTGTCGTTCAAGTCTAGATTTATTTGTCATGCTTTGACAAAATTCACACAAGTGTAGATGATGGCTCAAGTTGCAGGTCCATATAGAATCAGGCCCATAGTTATTAGCCAACAGGAAGGGACCATCAAAGTCCCATTAATTTCTATAACACTGCTGCTCATCTCTCAGATAAAGTCATCTGACCAAGCTACATCTTCCCTCCTCCTTCTTCCTCCACCTTCATTGCTGTGTAGAATTAATTTGCTGCATCAGGGGAGGTTTTTGTTTTGTTCAGTTTTGGTCTTTTCAGTTCAGACTGTGCAGCTCTGCTCACAAGGAGGTACGAAGCGAATAACTAGCTGAAAATCAATCTAGGTTTCCAATGAGTGATGGAATGGAAAATATCTGAAGGCATTTGCTGAGGACATTGTAGGATGCAAAACAAACAAAGAAAAAAGCTTGGCTAAATGGAAATTCACTATTGGTTAATGCAGCCTTAGTCAGAGGGGCGGGGCAGCCGCACAGTTAAGGCAGGGTGGGAGGGCAAATTAATTTAATAGCTCACTCTTTGTTTGGGTTCTCTGGCTGAGACTGGGAAGAAGCCTACTAGAAAGAAGATACCTACTGATGATTCCAAAGTCAATTTCAGTTAGGAGAAGCTTCTTAGCTCTGAACATGTGCATTAAACCAAGGGCACTATGCAGAGGGAGAGACAGTCTGTCCCTTCCTCTCTCCAACTTAATCTGTTTAGTTTATTAAAAAGATGAAGGGGCGACTTGATTATAGTGTATAAATATCTTCACAGAGAGACAATATTGGGTACTAAAGGGCTCTTTACTGTAGCAGAGTGAGGCATAACAAGAACCATTGGCTGAAAGCTGAAGCCAGACAAATTCAGATTGGAAATAAGGCAGAGGTTTTTTAACAGTGAGGGTGATTAACCAAGGGGAGTGGTGGATTCTGCATCTCTTGGTGTTTTCAGATCAAGATGGGATGCCTTTCTGGAAGAGATGCTTTAATGAACAAACAAGTTATTGAGTTCAATACAGGGGTAACTGGGAGAAATGTACTGGCCTGTGATATATAGGAAGTCAGACTAGATGACCTAATGGTCCCTTCTGGCCTTAAACTCTATGCATCTGTGAAATTCCAGTTCCTTGCCTGCCCCTTAGTTGCCTTGCCCAAGAGACTCTGAGTCAACTGCAAGATCCAAAATCCCGATGAAAGGGGTTTTATTTTAGTCCCAGGCATCCCTGTTACAGGCATCAGTGGTACAAACCTTAAGAAATGATGAGAGATTATGTCAAAAGGAACAAGCCTCTGTTGCCATATAATGATAAATGTCACGCTGAAGCTAAAATGCTTATTTTCAAGGCTGGGACACCATGATCTGGTGACAAACTTTCATTACAAGTTTATTGCTGTTGTACCTTCTAACTGATGCAGATTTAATCACTTTATCTGATGGAGGTTGGTGCAACAGAGCGACAGTATCTCGTTGCTCATTATTCTTCTGCTGTGTGCTGTTTGGTTCTCAGAGCAGACCTATTGTATTCTGCCGTCAGTCTGGGCCTTGCTTATCCATAAGCTTACAGGGATTTTTAAAGTACATAATCAATGAAGTTGTCTGGCTGGCTTGCTAATTTAAGGTCTTATGGTCAGCTGTTTAGCAAGAGGATTGGCTGCACAGGATCCATCTGATATGACTTCTGACAATAACTAAACCAAATTTTATGCTCATCATCATTAAAAATGTAATTATGGAGCAGAACCAGAACCCTGTACCCTTATCACTTCTCATTTCACTCTCGATAAGACACAGGATTATTCTGCTGGGGCTACATTTTGGAGTATTTACTCAGTCCACTGATGTTAGTGCAGCTACTCCAGATTTACACTGGTGCAAGAGGAGAATCCGGCCCATTACATCTTCAAAACAAACTCTAATTGGCTGATTGCATTATAAGGGCCTTCCGTGGTTCCTAGCGTCTTCAGAAAGCTATTTGTCTGTCATTATTATTAATTATTTGCATTATCTTAGCACTTAGGAGGCCTCTCTTTAATAGCTGTCACACATAATTTCTTTTCTCCAGTAGACAATATTTTTTAGTGTAGGTAGGAAGGGAGCAACAAGGTTTTCTAAGGACTTAGCCCAAGTTTAGAAGTACGTGTATTATTTACAGTAGATTTTATTTAAAACATACACATCTATGAATTTCATCGGTTAAGTGGCAGAGTTTGAAGTCAATGGTGGGTGGTGACCAAAGTGTTGGTCACCACTGAGTTACATCACAATGCTCAATACGTTTGGTGGGTGTTCTTCTGTTCAGGTCCCTAAATGACTCATTTGTTCATGTCATAATATCCCTGAAAACAATTGGGCAGGATTGTGAGTCTCTCCGGAGAAGTCTGGCAATGAAATGGCAGGCGGCCGTTGAAGTCTGGGATTGATGTGTGCTGGCAGAGCTGTGTGTGGAAGAAGCTAACTCAAAGCCAGATTGCACTACGCCTGGCTTGAGACAATGCTATCAATCTCTTGTTTTCTGAAACAAGGAATCTCAGCAGATTCAGCCACCCTAAAATGTTAGCATTATAGCAAGGTTTTCTGCTTTTATGGTTTTAAAAATATCCACAGAGTTTGGCATGTATTACTTTTTAATGCTAAATAATGAAACAGGAGCTGCAGAGCAATAAGATGGCTCAGTTTTCATTTTTTTATAACATTGCCATTTCCTGGATAAATTCAGTTTAAGGTGAGATGTTCTTTAACCCCAAAATTGGAACCCCTAATTCAATAAACTCCACCTTTGAAGGGGGAAATTCCATATCCCTTCTCCCAAGATGTCCTGTCTCTACCATCCTGCTGACAGGCTCAGTGTCTTGTTCCATCTGGGACCTTCTGACACCCATCTCAGGCCCATCAAAGGAGGGGCATGGAACGCTGCAGTTGTGCATACATCCTTCATCCATGTTTGCAGAATGTTTCAAACCTGGGCTGTGTTTGAAATTCAGTGCAGATGTTTTGCAGAGCTCTCAAGTTAATTTGCCATTCTAAGATAAACAGCCAAACACAATGTGTGGATGTTTATATCCATATGAGAGCAGATGACTTCATAGGACCCTGGCAATGGTGGCATGGTGGGATTCTGATCAGTGGATGTTTTATGCATTTACAGTTACATCTACTGTATGTTTGGTTACACAAATCAGTGCAGCTTCTTCTGGAAGCAGCATAATTATCTTTTACATCTTTGATCAAAACAAGGGTTGTGTGAAATTGACAAATACTTCGCGGGACATTTTTTGAGGATAGCTAATCAAACTAGCGATGGGCTCGAAGCAGGGGGTTCAATTCAAACCCTTTCAAAATTTCAGATGGTGAAGCAGATTAGATTAAAATCTCTGGGTTTGATTCCATCCCTTACAGTTCTGGTTCCAGAGCAGATTCAGAATCAGTTTAGACTGAGTCAAAATCTCATGAAATCAGTCAGTACTCTTCAATTTAAGTCTGAATTCCTGGAGTAAAATCCTCACCCTAAAAGTTCTGTTGTTGACTTCATTGGGGCCAGAATCTCAAACTAAAATCTGAATCCCAAACCCTACTCTAATCCAGATATGGGTTTTAACACTGTCTTCTTGGCAAGTTCTTCAAAAAAGAACTAGATAAATTCATGGAGGATAGGTCCATCAACATTTATTAGCCAGGATGGGCAGGGATGGTGTCCCTAACCTCTGTTTGCCAGAAGCTGGGAATGAGCGACAGGGGATGGATCACTTGGTGATGACCTGTTCTGTTCATTCCCTCTGGGGCACCTGGCACTGGCCACTGTCGGAAGATAGGATACTGGGCTAGATGGATCTTTGGTCTGACCGAGGATGGTTGTTCTTATGTTCTTATGCATATCTGCAGTTAACATGAATTTTCCCATTGATACCTAAGTGCTCAATCTTCCTGCACAGAACTCGATGGAGGTTTTGCAAGGACCATACAGACAAAAGTTGTATTTGTTTAAGACGTACAAATACACCTCCTAAAAGTCATTTCTACTCCTATTTCATATATTATCTCTCCTCCAGCTCAGACAATTTCTGATCTAGAAAACAGCTGTCTTTCTGTTAGACAGCTGCATACAAAATGTCGTCAGTAGGACAGATTTTTTTTTCTCCACGCTCACTGTATTGCTTGATAATTTGCTTCAGTCTTGGTTGCAAATGACTAACACATGTTGTAAGGAGTCTAGACCGTGTCCCTAGTGAACTGGCATTTAAGTAATAATCTAAAATATCTCCACCATCAACTAATGATCTAACAATAGTGAGATTTTGATGTCTTTATCTATTGTGTTGTAACAGCCTCGCTTTGAGCTTTTGATGCAGGAGAGCATGATTTTTAAACGGATAAGGACTTTCCAATGAATTTCTGTGACACTGAGCAATTGCATTCATATTCTTTTGTATGCCAAATTAATGGAGTTCCACTCATCAGATGATATAATTTAATAAATGCTGCCCTGATGAGGCCTACAGGAAGCAAAAAAGAGGCATCAACATAATATATTGTTTTTATCCCAGCAGACTGAGATGTTATTGCCCTTTCAAAGGACAAAGACAACTACCTGGTACTTCAAGGCAACAGCTTAAACTACAGAGCTGCTGGAAAGATGTTAGCTTCCCCGTCTTGGAAAGCTTTTGTGTGCTAGTTAATTCAATCAGTTGTTTTTTTAGATTGTGGACCTATTTTTTTGATCATTGGTAGCATCCCCCAAATACATCATTTTCAAGCAGGTTGTCAATTACAGCCTCTCTTCCTAGCAATTTGCTCTGGATTTCTTGTGACCCTTGGTGTCTGTCCATGAGAAAACCTACTGTTAATAACTGCAGGACTCCATGTCATTCTCTGAATAATCAGGGTCTTGGAATGTGTGTTCTGGTGATGAGCTGGAGGGCAACACTTCTAGAACCAGTGAGGCCAGAAAGAGTCTGTCCATTCCTTGTGGGTATAATGAGACACAGTGGGAAAAGAGAGACAGGCTTTTCTCCTCAAAGTGAGGCTTCCTTAGTTTAGTCTTCAGAATGTTCCCTTTTAACATCTCGTTTAATTTCTAAGGTAACTTATGATGCTGTCGCGCTACATATCTTCTAGAAGAGGGGGTGGAAAATCTCTCTCTATATTGCTCATTTGTTATGGTGGTTCTCTGTCTGCTGCCTTCTAACATGAAATGTTTCCATTGTTTGCCTAGGTCTGGTACATGGATAGCTACCACAACAACCGCTTTGTCCGAGAGTACAAAAGCATGTCGGATTTCATGAATACAGACAATTTCACCTCTCACCGTCTCCCTCATCCCTGGTCTGGCACCGGCCAAGTGGTCTACAACGGCTCGATCTATTTTAACAAATACCAAAGCCACATAATCATCAGGTTTGATTTGAAAACGGAGAGCATCCTCAAGACTCGCAGCCTGGATTATGCTGGTTACAACAACATGTACCACTACGCCTGGGGTGGCCATTCTGACATTGACCTCATGGTGGATGAAAATGGCTTGTGGGCTGTTTATGCTACCAATCAAAACGCGGGGAACATTGTTATTAGCAAGCTGGACCCCAACACCCTGCAGAGCCTGCAGACCTGGAACACCAGCTATCCGAAACGCAGCGCTGGCGAGGCCTTTATCATCTGCGGCACGCTCTACGTCACCAACGGGTACTCCGGAGGAACCAAGGTGCACTATGCTTACCAGACCAATGCCTCCACTTACGAGTACATTGACATCCCATTCCAAAACAAATATTCACACATTTCCATGTTAGACTACAACCCTAAGGACCGAGCCCTCTACGCTTGGAACAACGGGCATCAGATACTTTACAACGTCACCCTCTTCCACGTCATCAGGTCTGATGAATTGTAGTCCACTTTTGTCTAGAAACTAATTTAAAAAAAATTACTAATATCAAGGAAACGCACTTATTAAAAAACAGCTGCCAAAATAAAGAACAACTGCACAGAGGATTATACAGCATACACCTGACATCAGCATTACGTCTACATTTCTAGAAGTCCAAGCCTGTGTTGTATAGACTTAAGAATAATCATATACTTGCAGCTGGAACTGCACTTAAAGAAACACTGAAGTTTTTGTTTTGCTTTTGGTTCCAATAGCAAATCTCCAGTACATGCTAAAGAAGTAAGGCAATGACTGTTGGAAATTATCACTGGGGAGTCTCTCTCTGTCATGTGAGTTGCATGGACATTTTCCTACATCAAGGTCAGCTATGATGGATGTGTGATTTGTATTTTAAGTGGAAAAGCTGACCCCCTCCAGGGAGTGTTTGGTTAAGACTAACACTGGTTAGTTTTACTTGCATTCCATTGCAGCTACTGTCTCTCAACTGTGTTTTTGTCTCTTAGATTAACTGTGCTGAGACCCAAAGTAGCTCATGGATCTGTGTCTTAGTAACTATTAACCATGATGGTTTAAGTATGTATTATGAACAAGTTGTTGTATCCATATTGTTTGAACTTATGTATTCAGCAAATATACTGTATCATGTATGTCTGTTATTTACCAGAGGTGGCAAAACTTTGTCTGTCTAGTTTATGCAATGAATGTTGTAAATGCAATGATGTAGTTTGGGTTAATAAATGATGGTTTCGTTTCTAAAAAAATGACAATGAATCAGTGTTCACCCCTAATACACAGGTAACCAATTTCATGTTGCTAATTTTAAAAATATTCTCTTACTATTATAATATCTACACAGCATTATGATTGATGGAAATAGCTTCTGTGGATATTCTGTGGCATCAGATTCCCATAGGAAGTCTTAGGAGGATGGACTTGTGAAGGAAATTAATTTTTTTAAAGAGGAAAACTTTGTACTATCCACAGTTATCTAAGGAACAATAAAACTATTAGGAGACTTCCCTGTTTTGTTTATTGTGTACTGGCTCTGTGTATGTAGGGGATGGAACAGTAGTAAATTAGAGAGACAAATTCTGTTCTCAGTTATAGCTTTGTGCAACCATCTTGTGTTGGGGTAACTAAAAGGGGGAAAATGGCCTCCTGTGTACAACAGCTGGCACCAGGCAGCAGCATCAGGAATTTCAAAGGGTAGTCTGCTTTGCAGTGTGCATCATTCAGAGAATCAGGCGGATGCTCTCTCAGTTGCAGAACTTATGCATACGTTTAGATTATGGTGTATGCAGCACTGCCCGTGAGCTCTGCCTGGTGTGTACCTGCCTTTCACTCAGCCCCTGGGATTTGGGCAGTGAAAAGCAGGCTGAGTATCTTCTGCTTTAAGGAGTTAAATTCCTCACTTCATTCATATAAACAGTCTCTACTACAAACGGAAGCAAAGCATTGATGCTGTATTGATTCACTGCCAGCAAAAAGACAGCCTCTTTTGCTCCTAGCAGTGCCAAGCCTTTCCTGTTCTGCATCCTGACTAAACCCTTTGGATTTCAGAACAGCATTTGACACGTGGCCTCTCTACACCATATTCGTCAGAGGTGAAGACACTGAGCCTTGGACTTGAAGACTGAAATGAGGGTGTTTTCATAGCCTGGTAATATTTTGTGAAAATTTTAGGATGATGAAACTGCTTGAAAGTTCCGCTTGAAAGACACAGACCCCCAATGTTCGTTAACGGCTCACCATTGCCTCTGATCATCCTCAACCCGGTGTCAGAGACACTAGGTTTAATTCAGCGTAAGACTGTCTTGTCTTGCCTTTGACCATTGTGAAGAGCTCATGGAGCTGAGGAATGTCACGGCATACCAACTCTTGCCTTCAAATAATCCCAGAGTGTCCGACAGATGAATCTGCTAATGCTCTGTGTGCCCTAACACCAATATGCACCCCCTAGCTACCTGTAAAACCATGATCCTTGGACACCCTGCCTCCCTGACCTACTCCTCCCTGACTACCAAGGACATTTCCCCTGTTGATCACCCATCACCATTACCAGATTCCCTATCCTGCCCTCTGCCGACTGATCACTGCTCAGCAGATCCAACACACCAGGTGAAACACAGGTGCCCCATCGCCATTTTCTCCCCAAGGCCACGTCCCAGTTGCCTCTGACCATCAGCAATAATATTAAGGCTTATTGCAATGTACTGGAGATTAGTGCAGGAGAGGGACAAATTGCATTTGATCCAACACCGGAGTCTGATATCCCTTTATTGAATCCATATAGGGCAGGCTGGGAGAGTGTTCTTGTAACAATTAAAGAACCAGTCTTGCATTTCGTATACATGTGAGGAGCCCCCTTGAATTCAATCCCCAGCCTGCCCTTACACAGACTATAAGAATGCTTCCTTTCATTATCATAAACTAAGCTTCTATTCTTTCAAAAAGAGAGAGAAGTGGATAAACATGTCTTGTAGCACCAGCAATCAGGCTTCTCAGCTAAGTCTGATGAGTGCGAATATGTTGCTTTCACCTAAATAAGGCTTCTAGCAGAGAATTCCATAAAGGGATTTCAATGTTAGTCAGTACTGACCACTTCAGAAGTAGCAAGGGCTCATCAGTCATGGGAAATTGAACATAATGAGAGATGCAATCACAGCAAATTGAACATATGGGATTCGTCCTCTTGACCCTAATGCATAATCCCTGCTCAATGTTTCAGCAGAAGATGAAGGGGCGAAAATAAAGGATAACTAGAACACTGTTTTCTCACAAATGGATGGCATCATGGCCAAAGAATGATTCTTCACAACTAGATTTCTGAGCCAGTTGTGTAAATCTTGGAATCCCACCTGGGTGATGACTTACTGAAATGAAATCTCATATCAGGAACAGGGACTGCTTTCTGGGGATTTGATTATATATCACACAGCACATCTCTAATGCACTGAATTGCTACATTATGGGTCTTATAGATTTATAGCAATGGTTTTCCTTTATAGAAGCTAAAAAAGGGAAGAAAGAACCATGATATAATTGGCAACAGTATTGATTTTCAATGTGCAGTAAAAAAATCTGTTAAGCAGGGAGCCTTTAAAGCACCTGCATTGTTTTCACTTAACAAGTGCATTCCATGAGCAGGGACTCATTTAGGAAGAGCTCTGCTGTTCTTTGAAAGATTTAGGGCCAGATCCAAAACCCACTGAAATCAATGGAAAGACTCCTATCAATTTCAACAGGCTTTGGAGCAGGCCCTCGCTGCATAAAGAACACATGAATTGCCCAACTATTTATGTGCATCAGGACATATCTTTCTTTGTCTCTCTCATTCCCTTTATAGATTTGAATTATAGTTGTTACTATAGGAATATTATAGAATATTTCTCCAGCATTACTCAAGCACCACACAATATACACTGGATTGCCTCTGCATAGACACTTTATTTAAATTCCTTTTTCTAGTCCAATTCATTTAATACAAAACTGAACCAACCTAGTGTCCTTGAACATTACAAAGACCGAACAGCTTTCCCCATAACATGTGCCAAAGTTAATGAGGTGAGAAAAATGGTCAAACTGACAGCACCTTTGTCTGATTAGCCTGTTGTGCGTATTCTATAAATGGACACCATATGGTAATATATTTTTGGTGTGCATTATTTTTCAAGTGGATGAGCCATTCTGAGGCAAATGCGTCCCAGAAGGATAAATTTCTATCACAATTGACTTATTTGGTGCATGAAGTACACTGGGCCAAACACACTGCTGGCATTTCCCCAAGGAAGTCAATGAATTGCAGCAATGAAAAATTTGACCCTGTGTGTGTGTGAAGTTAATATTTTAGAAGGTGTTGCTTTCAAAGGACTTTGCTAAATATTTGTGTCGGCTTCAGAGACTGCATTGTGCTAAGTGGACTCCAGAGCCTAGATTCTGCATTCACTTACGACAGCAATATTTAGTCCCAGGTGACGGTTTATAGCTGAGCAATAAATTCAACTGCCTTAAATTTGCCTATATTTCAAGTCAGCACCTAGCCTACCATTGTCATTTGATTCATTTGACCAACTGATCTCCATCCAGCTGGTTCATCTGTAGTTCTGGATGAGCTGGGTGCTAGTTAATGGAAAGATGAGCGAGCCATTCACGTGATCATCAGATGATTCTACAGAGGAAAGAGAAATAATCTCAGCAAGACTCTGATCTCTTTCATTCTTGGGCTTCACCAAGCCACAGTGCTTTCCCGCCTTTGCTAGAGTCATTGGCTTCCACTGCACTGTACCAAGTTACCTCACTCTCTTCTATGGGCTCAGAATGATCAGATATACAAGGGACCAGGAGTATCTATCACTCCTCCTCCCACTCAGGGAAAGCTCTCACTGGCAGCCCTCTTTCAATAGGTTTTAAGTGCACCGTGCCCTTGTCTACTTCAAAGCTGCAGCTGAAGGAAAGAGAAGAACATGCCTAGCAAATTTTTTTTTTAAAAAAGACTGGTCCAAAGCTCATAAACCAAGCAGGGAAGATCAGCTCTGACTATTTCTCCATGCAATACTCCTTTCATCTCTACTCTTATCCTCTTCTCCCTTACATCTCATCTCCTCCTACTGCTTTCTGTGCTGCACCTTCCTTCGGCCCAAATCTCCCTGACCAATTCTGTATCTCTTTTCTCTATTTCTAGTCTTTCTCCTCCCCCTTTTATTTTTCCCTCTCTCCCTTGATTTCTTTTTCCCCATTCCTTTTGTACATTTCCCCCTTTGAGTCTTCCTCCCTGCCTTTCACTCACTCCCTTGCCTCTTTTCACTTTGTTCACCCTCTGAGCTCGTATCTTCCTCTCCCTCTCTCCAGTTTAATTCTCTTTGCCTCACACATCATTCGTGCTTAGAAGGCGTGATCCAGCCAGACTCACACGTCCCATCATCCCCAGAGAGGATGTAGGCACAAAGCAAGAGATTGGCTTGAACCAAACACCAAAATTGGAGGTGTTTGTTAGATGAACACCTGGGCCTTGGTTCACATTTCAAGTAGCCTCTGTCTTTATAGTGGGCTGAACCAAAATCCTGTATTGGCACACCCCTGCACTTTGAAATCCAGATGTGAACTTTTGTGATTAAGGCTCATCTGATTCTAAACTCCTTATCTGTGTGCACAGATGGCTGGTTTTGTATGCATAGGGGAACATGACCACTTTTGAGGACTCAGTCATAGGCTGGCATATGTATTTGGAAGCCAAGGCTGATAATGTGACACACAAGTTGCAAAGTCCATGCTCAGTGCATGACGGCTAGTGAAATGCATGCGTCTTTTCAGGAATGTGTTCCACACTAGGATATGGAGAATGAGTCCATACCCTTAGGTTGGGCAGCAGTTGCTCGATTTCAACAAAATTCATGCTGGCATCTGTCCCTGTCCCAGAGGTCTGTTTCTTGGTAACACAAAGATTAATGCCTAGCATCATCATTACATTAAAAGCTAAAAAAAAATAAAAATCATTTTTCTTTCCCATTACTTGCATGACCTACAAGCAGTGAACTCAGAGCCCATATGGAGACAGATACCATTAAAAAAAAAAAAAAGGAATCTTCACCCCTTAATTAGCTCCTTGTTATCTGAAAGCTCCATACTGAAGTATAAAGATGTTGCAAAGCAATTTGTGGAGTTTCCAATTAACATTTTTAGAACTGTTGAGCCTTTTAATACTTTATGTTTACAAATTACCTTGGAACTAGACCAATGCACACATTTCCTTCACTGGGGAAATATGGCTGTGGATCCTAGAATTATTAATATAAAATCCCCACTTTTAATAAAGTCATAAAGTATGTCAACGTGGCTGCTCTTTTTAGAGCGGATACAATAGAGATGAGTCTCTTTTGAGTGAGTGCCGAAGAGTGGGAATTATTAAGAGGGTAATTATAGGCTGATTTCATAATAAATCTACTTTTACAACATAGTAAAAACAAAAACAACACACATCCCTTTTTACATTAAGTCACTTTGGGTCTGATCCTGCATGATGGTGTTAGGTGCTGAGTGTTTTCAGTTTCCCACTAAAGACCATGGGAATTAAGAGCATTCAACATTTCCCAGGAGATGAATAGCTCATTGCAGATTCAGGCCTTTTATGAATAAATTATGGTCAGCTGGGCATGGATTATATTCACTGTATTGCGCAAGCTGAAGGCTGGGGGAGTGGAGCAAATAGATACTAGAAAGGAAAATGGATTCCCTCTATGAAGCAATGAAACTCGCACAAATCTCACTAATACTTCTCTGAAATTTCTGCTGTCAGTTCTAACACCTGGCTGATAGCAAAGGGGAGAAAAAACATCTGGGGATAATGTTCTCTTATTGAAAGTGCTTCAAGCAAAGCGGCATGCTAGAGCTGTGTGAAAGTCTAGGTAACCAAATTCTGAGAGACTGTCATGGGGTGGCTGGCCCCTGAAAGGAGAGTCAGGGCCCAGTCTATCTGTGCTCTGGCTTCATACAAGAGAACAAGCCCATCTCGGCATACCTGTTAAGTAATTAACTGCCTAGGTGGCTGCTTGGCAGCTTAATTGATTAATGAGCACCTGGCCCTATTAAAAGGCTACCAGAGGTCACCTGGGGAGGTGCTTCTAGACACACTAGGAGAAAGACAAACTCATAGGCTCCAGAAGGAAGAAGGAGACGGTGGTAGCTGTGGCTTCCTGATCCAAGGAGAGAATGACTGTGAAGAGAGTGGTCACTTCGGATGGGCTATTATTACCAGCAGGAGAGTGAGTTTGTGGGGCGGAGGGTGAGAAAACCTGGATTTGTGCTGGAAATGGCCCAACTTGATGATCACTTTAGATAAGCGATTACCAGCAGGACAGTGGGGTGGGAGGGGGTATTGTTTCATGGTCTCTGTGTGTATATAATGTCCTCTGCAGTTTCCACAGTATGCATCCGATGAAGTGAGCTGTAGCTCACGAAAGCTCATGCTCCGATAAATTGATTAGTCTCTAAGGTGCCACAAGTACTCCTTTTCTTTTTAGGAAAAGTGCTGTGATACTCCTGAATACAAGGAGGGTAAGCCTGCCTGAATTACTACCCAGGCCCAGGGGGGAAGCTCTGGGATTCCTGAATTTGGTGGGGGAGGCCTGCTGGCAATGACACCTGGGCTCCCAGAAGAAGAGGAAGCTAAAGAGTTTGTACCTTGAATAAGAGTTAATGAATATTACCTATGTAGGGGAATCTTGATTTAAGGAGTCCGGTCTGGGAGGAAATCATTGCAAGTTTAAATCCCCTTTTAGCTATTTTCACACACTCAGCTGAGTCCAAATTGCAGAAACGTCCACCAAGGAGCCAGTGGACGGTTAAAGTTAAAGTAACCTTCCCCCTCCCCTGCCCCCCGTTAACTTATACCTTCTTCAGGCTCCTTCGTGTTTATGTTGCACCAACTTTGACCCTTGTAGACATCCCAGGGGAGTGGATGCAGAGCTGCCTGGGAGTTTAACTTGCCTATCACTTCTGCTGTATCAACCTGGACTCCGATCGCCAGCATGCACCTCCAATGCTTCAAAGCAACTCACTAGCCCTTTACCCTGCTCCCATCCAGGTCTTTGGTGGAAATTCAACTCTCCACCAAGCTAGCCCGATTTCCCACAAGTTTTCTTGCTGTCTGTGATAGGTGTCAGGCCTCAAACAGTCATCAGGTTCCATCACACTTGCTGCGGCCTCCCCCGTCAAAGAAAGGAAAGGAAGTTATTGGCAGAATTTCCCATATAATGAGTACAGCATTGCTCTCAGCGCAGGCAGTGTAATCTGGGTCTCCTAGGGACTCTAAATAAAGGCACTTTCAAGGACACACATACTTTAAGAAAACATGCTGGTGCCGGATCAGAAATCAGCTTGGCTCCTCTTCCAGGCAGCTGGAAAATTCTGGTTCCTGGTGAAAGCAACAGCCACAAACAGAGCTTCAGTGTGTTGCCAGAACTCTGTGGATGGCTCCTGCTCACTTTCTTTTGGCTGAGGGACTGATAACAGCAGACATTCTTTCAACGCAGGAGACAAAGGAACCAGTAGGTTCTGTAATAGGACAGGCTTTCGCTCTTGGAGCGCCGCTGGTGGGGTTCCGTCTTGTCGTTATTCTGGAAATAGTAATTTTCCCTCCAGTAGGACTTTCCATTGAAGGGTCTGAAAGTGCTTTCCAAAAATCGTAATTCATACGTGAATGTTGCTACAGTGTCTTTACATATGGGTGAACTGCTAGTGGAATTAAGTCACATACCTAAAGCCTCTCAGGGATTGATCCCATTTGGAGTCAGTGGGAATCTTGGCCTTGGGTCAGGTCTCTACTCAGTCAGTGGCACAGCAGAAGTTGGAATAGAGGAATAACAATCCCTGCACTATGCACTGAATTGCTTCCTCCCCCTGAAAAGTGGTCCCAGAGCCAGATTTAATAAGTGTCTTGTTATTAGAGGCCATTGCAGAATCCCAGGAATGAGGGTATCGCTTAGGGGAGCAGAATGACGGAAGCAGCTTTGGTATGTAGCAGGGATGGAGAATGATCTGTGGAATACATGACAAACAGTAGCTCTTGGATGCTGCGTGCATTAGGCTTCTGTTCTCAGGCTGTGCTGAGGACTTTTGATGTGATACTTATGTTCTCTTGGCTGTTGTAAAACCACGAGCTGATCTGTATTGAACATGTCCTTTATATTCCCACACTGTTTTTAAGTGAATCTGTCAAATAAAAGTTAAATGTAACCAGAGAGAGAGGCAAAGGAGAGACTATGAATGATTCACTGCACTATCATCCATAGCTGATTGGGGCAAAGGCAGCTTGATGCTTTCACTATCCTCTTAGGGAGGGGAACTCAGTACTTCCACCAAGTAGATAGGGTCCAGAGTTACAAAGGTAGCAAGTCCGATACATAGGATGGGAGTATTTAGAGCCAGTTGTTTTGGTTCAGAGCCATCTCTATCCACTTTGACACCTGATTTCTCCATCGGCTTTGATGGATATGTGTCTGTCTCCTCACCTTGGCCGTACTTGCAGTGCAGTCAGCATCCTCTCTGCTTTGGAACTGCTTCTCCCTGTTTGAATTATCATCCCTGGTTAGCTCCTGGCTGAAACTAACATATCAATAATGGGCCAATTCTGACTCTCAGAAAGTAGTGCCCTTCCTTTGAGATCTTCCTCTCTTTTTCTTAAAGGCACTGTAACCTACATAGGGAATAATTTATCCCTTACATGTGTACATTCCTATTTCTGATCATCCCAATGCTGGGTTTTCAGATGAGGGTGCCCACCTTGGAAATCTGCTCCCTACCAATTCATCTATGTCTGCACCCAAACTATAAGCCTCTTCCCAAATAGGTACATCTAGACCTCAAAGATGAACAAGTGACCTTGGGGGAAAGAGAACATAAATCTACCATCTCTGGCAATTTAGCATTCACCAGTTGCATTACGCTACAGCACTCCTCACCTTTAATGAATGTTAAAGTCTTCCTATCAATAGATCATGCAGTTCATTTCACTTAGGGCAGTCTCCTTTTTCTGTCAAATTGGCTATGGCATGCTACAATAAAAAAGAGAAACTATGGCTGTAAAGGGTCATTCAGAGAAGCTGACATTAACTCAAGGAGGTACCTTCTTGAAGGAGACATTCAATTAAAGTTTTATTGCATTTTGCAACACATAGCCATGAGTGTGAATCTCAATAGTTGGGTTGGGATTTTCGATTACAAGCTGAGTAGTAGTTTTCTGGAGATCCTGACCTCTAGCAAAGGGTGTGCAGTTGTGCTCAGTCTGGGAAAATCCTATTCTGGCAAAATGCAGGGTTTTTTAAAATGGGAATCACGACTTTGAAGTATAAGTTTGCCATTAAGGCCAGGATGGTCAGGGAAGGCAATGTGGTACATGGCCCAGTTCCTCAAAGGTATTTAATTGAAATCAGCAAGTGTTAGGTAACTAAATAGGCCCAGCTCCTCCTTAGAGCACTGAACTGGGAAACAAGATTTCTGGATTCATTTATTTGCTATGTGACCTTTGGCAACTCATACTATCTCTGAGCTTTACCATACCCATCAGTACAATGGTACAGTGATAAATTACTTCTCGGCTGTACAGAGGGCATTGTGCGGCTTAGGTAATCAGTGACTTTGAAACCCTAGGATGGAAAATGCCAAATCCTCCTATACAGTGAAGTCTTTGCCTGTCCATAAGCACATAGTACTGTTGTTACTTCAAAGCAACCCCTGCTGCAAACCAATGAGATAATGCTGCTGTGTCTTAGATTACTGACAACATCTGATTACTAATTAGTAGACCGTGACCCATTGTTAATAGTCTACATGGTTCCAAAACCAGAGCTGAAACTGGGGGTTCCACAGTCAGACACCGTTGCTGTAATGTATTAATTAGCATTAAGTATAATGTAATATTTGCATTACAGTAGAGGAAAGAGGCCCCACTCAGCACCAGGGACCCTCCAGAGTTAAGTGCTGTACAAACATAAAGAGAGACCTTTTCCCTGTCCCAAAGAGTTTACAATCTAAGAAGAGCAGCTGTGTGCCCTTTTTTCCTCCAATATATCTTCTAATCCAGTGATATACGCTAATTGAGGCAATGTAACAGCAGTGAATTTCTGTTTTAGGCAGCAAACTTCAGTTACTGGCCATTTCACTGGGTCAAATCCTGTGTCCTTGACCCAGTTTTCAGCCAGGCACATCGGAGAAGCTACACCCTTCTACTTGTCTGCAGGGCCGGGAGTGTAAAATTCCAAACAAGACAAAGCCAGTGTGTTAGATGAGTGTTTTGGCAGAGTGCGAACACCAGGACTTGAGTCAGTGTCTGTACTTAAGACATGTCGATCCCTCTGCCTCTTATGTTCTTCCAGCAGATTCTCTTTGCAGGGGTTAAGAGGTGGCCGGGTGCCACAGTGAAACTTCATCTTCCCAGCTAGCATTGATTTGTGGTTAATGATGAAGCAGCATCTACCTTTCTTCGCTGCTGCAGTATCGAGAGGTCAGTATTCAGGTGGCAGAAGTGACAGGCTCTGTGGATGTTCCCAGTAACCTGCAGAAATCAGACACCTCTCATGCCAAGGCCAGACCATTAATACATTTAACCGAGAGCTGTGCTGACATTTTGAGTTCATATTCCAGCTCACCTGGACCTGTTTCCAGAGCTGGGCCTGGATCCGAACTCTGGATCCAGAGTCAAATTGTGAGGGTCAGAGCCTCTGATTTGGTTTATTTGGTGGCAAGTAAAACATGTACCTTTATGCAGGGGATACTTCATGCAGATGTCCACCAGGAACTAATGCTTATATGATAAGAATAGCCTATCTTTTTATAGTGGTTTTCACATTAAAAGATCCCAAGCACTTCACGAATTATAGACCAACAGCACCACTGAAATGGAGCTGCACATGGCATTTCCCTTGAGAGAAGAGACAGCTTATAATAAAGGGGACTCTTTCTTGAGGCCACCAAGGTGGCTGTGTATCACAGATCCTGTCAAGTGCCCCTCTGGTCTGCTCACCAGATTACTGTGAAGGGATCCTGCCACCGGGTCCTTTGTGTTTTTAAGTCTCTGGGATCTGAACAGTGCCCTGGTACTGTCCTTGTCTTAGAGAATCCCCTCCCCCCACCCCAGAGGCTTCATTTAGCACCCCCTTCTGAGAGCTGTGACCACACGGCCAAGCCCCTGCAACCAGTGATGTTCCCCTCAGACTCCCTCCTCCTCCCCATAGCTTAAACATACCCTCTCCCAAAACTCTAGCTGTGGGGGTGTGCTGGGTCCACAGTTTACCTCTTCAAGGGGCCTGTGGTACATGTAACATGCAAAACACACAGACACTTTGCACAGGATTTTGACACAAGAAATACACAGATCTGTACAAAAATAATAAACCCTGCATGCACTCCCCTGCCTCAGTTTCCTCATCACTCCAGGGCTGGGGTCAGCGTCCTCTGAGGCCTTCCATTGTCCTTCTGTTGCACGCGTGGCTTTCTTCTCCCACATGGAGCATTCTCTCTTCAACTTGCCTTCTTTGACCTTAGCTGGTCTGTCACCTTCCTTTCTACTGCCCAAAACTTACTGGGGGGCTCTGAGTCATTCCCCTGGGAGTCCTTTTTAACCCCCTGCTTTTGTCACCTTTCTCTTGTTCAGGAATTTTACACTCTCCCCTCACCCCCTGCAGACAATAAGAGGATGTAGCTTCTCCTAGGCTCCTGCTAACCCATTGTCCCAAGGTTCTTCACCCTGATTGGGCAGTTGTTGAGTTCTAACAACCTCCCACTGACCCGCAGAGGGAGAGTCCAAAGGCCTAGCTAGACTATACCTAGACAGAGAGGAATTCCATAATACAGCAATTTCATAATAGCAATAGCACAATAGAAGCTGGAATTCCTAAGCTGCATGGACAGATTTCCTAAATGTTGCACCTGGTTTTCAGTTCTACAGGTCCAGATTTCAGTCCATAATACTTGATTGTAAATAGATGAGCTTAAAAACTCAAGAATTGGGGCTTTCCACTGGAAAAGCTGGCAGATTTTTAATTAATAGGCATTGTTAGTGAATTATAATAATGAGAGTGAATGGAAGCTCCTTCCAGCCTGCCAGATGTTCCTGTTTTGTGAAACATTCACTCTCGTTGCATCAGTGACGTGTCTGCAAATATATCCCTTTCTGTTTAGGAGCTCAGAAACAGGACATGCTAAATTCAGCCCGGTGGACGTGGACAGGATAAAAGCTGTGACACACCAGTCTTCATGATAAAAATAGCCTCTGCAGATAAACCAGCAGTGATAAAATTTGCATAAGGTCATCAATCCTCATGTATCAGGGCACAAGAGGATGGTTAGCCCTGACTCAGGAAGAAATTTCCCTTTGGGGCAGTTACTACCTTGTTGAGTATATTATGGAAGCTTATCACCATATACCGAAGCATGAGCTGCTGTTGAAGGAAGACCACCAGACTTAATGGTCCACAGTTCTGTTTCAGTGTCTTTTATGCACATGGATCTTTGGGGATTCTGAGGTACAAAGGGCTATCCCTGGCGGTGCCCCAGGCTTTGGCTGCTGCTCTGGCACCCTGACAGCATGTCTCCATTGGAACTGCATTACCAGGAACTTTCCATGGATATGTCACCCAGTACCACAGGACCAAGAGGGCTCCTATGTGGTATTATCATTTCCAAAGACTCTCCATGGGGACAGTAGCTCACTTATTCTCCACCCTTTTCCCTAGTGTGGACCCCAGAATCACAAAGACACCTGTAGAATCTGGGGGGGTCAGGGGTCAGATATGGCTCCACTGAGGTGGCTAATTTTGCACAGGAGCAAGGAGGGACATGCATTTTGAACTCCCTCCCCATGTACAGATCTCGGGGATGATCCTGCCCATCGATGGCAGTAAACCGGATCCTTAGCTGGTGTAAAGCAGCATTGCTTAGAGTCAATGAAGCTATGCTAATTCCCATCAGCTCAGGATCTGCCCCAGTGCAGTTACACCAGCCTAAAGCTGGTATGAGGGGAGAATCTGGCCCTGAGGAAGGCATTCGAGATCTGACCCACGGAAAGGAAGCACATGTTCCATGTTTGTTGGCATTCGTGTATCTGAAACATGGAACAAGCAAACCTGAGGGGAGACGGGATATGAAAGACACAGTGACAGACGTAAGAGTGTAAGGCTTTCGGGACAGGGCGTGTTTCTCTCTGTTTGTACAGTGCCTCGCAACATGGAGCCCCGATCTGTACTGGGGCCTGTTGGTGCTACAGGATGAATAATGTGTAAGTAAAGAGGAGGAGAGGAACAAAAACCTGGGAAATTGGACAGCTTTATCCCATAGCAACAAGAGTGCTCAGAATCAAGGCAGGAATGTACTCACAGGCAGAACCCTAAAGAAGAACCTGTTAAAAGAAACACTTTGGCATATCTAACACCTCCCTCTTCAACAAATGATGTGTGCTGTAAGCAGCTGTGGATGCATTTCAGAAGGGAAGAGAAGGAAAATACTGTGGGGGGGGAGAGATAAGAGGTACTCTAATTACGTGTTGAAATTAATCCTCCGCTTCCTTTCACTATCCAATATGTTTAGTCATAATGGTTTCTCTGTTGTTCATTGATGATCCAGTCGTCTCTTTCGGAGCATCTGGCTTGTATTGTTCACTTGCTTAATGATAGCAAAAGGAAAATCCAGCATATTTTTTTTTTTCGATGAAGTGTTTGTCCCACATACAGAATGCCACCTTGTATACAGGTAATGAAGGGCCCAACAACTAATAGATTGCCGCTCACTGGGTTTCTGGGCTTAATACATCTTGTGTGACAGGTTTGTATAGGCAGACATTCTAATATATTAGCCCAACCTTGCAAACTCTTCCCCACAGCAGTAATTGCTTATTCATGTGACTAGCTCCACGAAAGTCAATAGGACTGTGGGCATAAGTGTAAGCAGAGTCGGGATGAGCTCTACCATGACATCTGGTGGCGAGTCATGGTGAGTTGTGGAAAAGAACTTCAGGGGCTGATCTCATTTGCATAGGCACACGCACCCCACCTAGATGGTCATTTTGGCTGCTGTAGGAGCCCCAGTTTCTCTCTCTGTTAGGGCAGGAATAAACTGTTATCCTGATTATGTGAATCAAGGACAGTGGAACTGTACTTGGCCTTTTGTTATGATGGAGGGACTCGCCATCAACTAAGCAGCACTCGCTAGGCAAGGGTCATGGGTTCCAAAACCCAGTGACTGGAGAGAGGCTGGGAACAGATGTTGATACTTGGGGGTATGGGTCTTCTGGTGAGGTCCACTTTCTCCACTGTGGAATATCAGAGCTAATTTTGATTCCATTAGGAGTCTAGTTACAGGCTGTTGAGCTGAATTTATGTTGGGCTCATGGTGCACCAGCACTGAGGCTCCCCTACTACAAGCTGAAATCACCAAAGAGCTGAACTGACTAAGAGCGGAAATCACTGAGTGTTGTGTTAAGTGGCGGGGGAGCCTGAAGACATGTGCAGAGCAGTTTGCGGGACAGCTGGCAGAGTAGAGTGGAGCGCTTTGTGGGATGCCTAGAGCAGCTCATGGGGGCGGCTGGCAGAGCGGAGCAATTTGTGCGACAGCTGGAGGAGCGGAGTGGAGCCCCATGGAGAGGTGGGGCAATCTGCTTTGGACCATGTAAGGTGCCCCTTAACCCACCCCATCTCCACCCAGGTTGGGAAGTAAAACTCTGCAGATAAACTTTCAAACTCTGGGGCTGCACTGACCAGGGGAAGAGACTTTTGGGACTTTGGGGGACTTTGGGTTGCTGGACTCAAGAACCAAAGGGAAAGGATACACCCCAAGTTGCTTGGGGTGGGTTTTTTGCTCATGGGTTGTGTTATGAATCCTGTTGGTGGTGTTTCCCCAACATAATGCCGCATTTTCTCTCTGTTATTAAAAGGCTTTTGCTACACTCAGACTCTGTGCTTGCGAGAGGGGAAGTATTGCCTCTTGGAGGCACCCAGCGGGGGTAGTATATATTTGTCCCGGTCACTGGGTGGGGGCTCGAGACGGTTTTGCATTGTGTTATTGGAATGGAACCCCTAGCCACTGAACCCGGCCCTTGTTGCTGCCAATTCTGACGCACAGAAGGGTTACATAAGCAAGGACTGTTTGCATGTGTAAGAATCTGCCAGATCAGGCCTGGTGGAGTAGAGCATTCTTAAATGGAGAGCATACAGACCGGATATTGCCCTTTGTAGTCTGACATGACCTGAAATCCCGCTAAGGTTGAGAGGCAGTCTGCAGGCAATCAGAGAGTACTCGGAGTACTCGCAGTTAGTTCACTAGGGTGTGATGTGGGAATTCATTTCTGGAAGAGTTGAAAGGAATGCATGAGCTCTCATTGTTTGGAGGAATGATGGCTGATTCAGAGGCCTCTGCATGCTGTGTGTCAGCTTGCTATACCAGGAAGAGGACTCCATCTTCCTTTCAATAACCAGGATGAAATGAGTACAGCCTTCCAAACAGATGATGTTCCTTTTCATTTTTTCTTGAGGACATTATGATGTCATATGTATAGGCTGTAAGCTCTTTTGGGCAGACACTGTGGTCTGGATACACAAAGGGACTTAGGCCCTTGGAGGATCGTGCTGGGGCTTAGGCATCCCAACACCTGCCTGAGGTAGCGGTGTGCATGCCCAGAGGCTTAGGTGCCTCGGGAACTTTTCAGCAGAAAGTTCGGCAATGGTGAGTTTGGATGCCTGTGGGGTGAGGTGGTAGCTGAGTGGTGGTTTTGTGGATCACAGTAGCATCTGAATCGGGGATTTAGGCACGTAAGTAAATCCCCCTTGTGAACCTAGGCTTGCATGTACAGCACCTAACACAATGAGTGTCAATCCCTGACTGAGACAACCTAGCTCAGTGGTTCTCAAACTTTTGTACTGGTGACCCCTTTCACATAGGAAGCCTCTGAGTGCGACCCCCACCCCCATAAATTAAAAACACTTTTTTAAAATTTATTTAACACCATTATAAATGCTGGCAGAAAAGCTGGGTTTGGGGTGGAGGCTGACAGCTCACGACCTCCCCCTCCCCCATGTAGTAATCACGCTACCCACTGCAGAGTCCCAACCCCCAGTTTGAGAACCCCTGTCCTAACTGGTTCTCCAATACAAACAAACAGTAACCATAAAAATGATAGGCAACCAAAGTCAGGAGGTGATCCAGGGACACAAACCTGTCTGCACCTCAAGGTACTAAGTTGTGTTTAATATTAAATATTACAGGCCAGATCCTCCATTGGTATAAATCAACACAACTACTGGTTTCAGTGCAGCAATGCTGATTTACACTGGCTGGAGATCAAGTCTTATACCTATTGGTGATAAAATTTGGAGCTTTTTAATCACCAGTTCACATCTCCAGTTCAAAGCATTCCTGCTTCAAACACAGTGCACTTACTGACCGGCAGTGTGCCATACTTGCTCCTTGGTAAATCCCTGGACCTACAAACACACCCTGTGTAACTTTATACACCGCAGTCTCATTGCCTTCTCGGATGCTTCATGTGCACAAAATTACATACTCAATTGTTTACAGCATTGGGGTCTTCATATGGGGTCATACATGTTTAAGTTGCCTGTTATTGTATTATTGGTCGTCTCTGGGAATCCGTGAATAAAATGAGGCACAGCATGAAGGCTTCAGGAGAACATTGTCTCATTAGCCGGTTCCCTGAAGAAAACAGAGTAATTTTATTTTAAAGCTGGACTTGCACACAGATTTTTAATGGATTTCCCTCCCCCTCTTTCTTCCTATTTTATTTTATTTTTTTTGCATAATAATAGACTGAAATACAGAAATGTCACCGCTACCGAGAAGAAGCTACAGTAATGGAAAATGTGACATGATTAGAGATCAGGACAATAATGAGAGAGTTTATCTTCCCTACACATATAGTCCTGGCTAAACCTGTGGGAAATAAAAAAGCATCAATAAATCATATTGTCTCTGCCATGAAAGTAATAACACAGGCAACTACAGGTACAATAAAAGTTTGTTCTGACACTGGTCCTCAGACATCCCCATTAGGTACAGTAGATGAGACAGTGAGCAATATACCACATTATATTTTCATGACTCTGGGTTCTTGGAGTGCCCCCTCTCTCATGAATTAGGCAGTTAGGGTCAGCCTTAGATGAAAGCCAATAGCCGTGTATTTGGCATGTGTGAGACATCCAGGGGCACGCAGGGAATTTAGAAGCCTTGTTCTCATTAGGTTTACAGGGAGACTTTGACTCTCCCAGCCTGTATCTATAAAGAGTGGACCACTTCCTTATTCTGAGGAGATTCTACTCAGGTGAGTAGCTAGTTGTTTGCATGAGCCAGTGAAATTCACCTCTGGACAGAGCCAGCATAACCCATAGGCCTTAGAGCTGGTTGGGTTGTTTTTCTTTTCCTAATGAACAATTTGTCAATGAAAATTTTAATATCAGAATATTATGGCTGACCACCAAACTATTTTGATGTTGATATGCTTCTGTGGTGCCCCATGGGAGTTGCAGTTTGGATGTGTGATACTCCTTTCCTCTATATGGGGCTGGATGGTCCCTTTGGCCTCCCTGGTTGGACTACATCTCCCATGGTGCACCACAGATTTCTTTTTTGGAGAATAAAAGCTGTCCATTATGGGAATCCTTCACTGCGGTGCATCATAAGAGATGTCCAGCTGGAGACAATGGCCCAGAGAAGAGAGTGAGAGACTGAGACAACTAAACTGCAGCCCCAGGAGCACTGCAGCTGCAAAGCCAAACAGAAATATTTTGGATTTTATAAGTTCTGTTTTTCAACACTTGATTTAGTCAAAAACCCAATTTTTTCCCATCATACAATGGTTTAAATGGAAATGTTTTGACCATTCTTAATAGGAACCCATTAATGGTTAAGCCTTCAAAGTATGATATACTTGGACTTAAATATTATATAGGCCTTGGGCTAGTCCATTGCACAGGAGAGAATTCCAATGTGAAAAAAGTTTGCACAAAACTCCAGCTGAAAGTCATTTTATATTAATGTTGCCAATCACTAACCATTATTATTATTATACACACACTTTTGGTGCCCACTAACTTTGTACCTGGGTGCCACTAAATAATTAAACATGGACATTAATACTACCCATAAGTCAGCATTGCAAAATTGTTCTGTAAACTTAGCAGCTCTGGCTCAAATCTTCTCTTTGTGATGACAAAAAAGCAATGAATAGGGATATTTAATTTTCAGGTCCAATCTTTTCCAAATAGCAACTTGCCCTGCTTGAGTAGAATATTGTGAGGCTGCCATAAATAGGTAGTAAGCAAATAATACTGCAACCCACTGCCATCTGCTAACAGACAAATCCTACCTAGCTGAAAACTGAAGTCAAGGAAAAGCTACAGGAATAGATGCAGCCAGTCTAGCAAAGGGTTAAGTGCCCATAGCACCTATTTGACAGGAGTGAGTTCAGCAAATCAATGTGTGGTCAATAATATGCTTTGCATAGGCTTCACTGGATCACATGGATGTGCCATAGCACACGTGAGACTATTTGCTTAAAGAGTGTTTTTAAAAAGAAATCCCTCCTGTATAATATTTACAATGTTATAATTAGGCCTATATGAAAAACACAACAAGTGCGTGAGAATTTTCAAAACTTCAAAAAAATTGGAAATGGTAATGTTTTTGAAAGAGACCTGATTTTGAAAATGTTCACAATTTTTTTTTAAACCTAAAATGTTAGTTTTGGTGGGGGTTCCCCTCCCATTCCCCCCCGCCCCATCTTTTAAAAAAAACAAAACAACAATAAGGAAAAAGGGAGGGAGAGTAAAAACGGAGACCAGTGAAGAGGGGAAAAATTGGTTTCACTGGGAGGGAAAAAAATCCAGAAAAAATTTAAATATTTGATGTATTTGTGTGCAATTTTTAATTTGGGGGGAAGCCACTTTTTAATTTTTTCCAAACAATTTTGACCATCTCCAGTTTTATAATATGTATTGCAGTCCTTGATCAAACATTAAAAGTCAGATCATCAGTTAATGTAAATCAGCACATCTCCCTTTAAATCCATGCCAGTTCACACCAGTTTAACATGTGGGTCTTAATTTTTTTTTTCCCAAGGATTACAATGCCCATATTACAATAGAACTGCACTGATTTACAGATTATGGCTGTGAGGAACTAGTCCAGAGAGGCCTGCCGCATCTGCCATTGCTGCTGAAGTCGGTGGGGCTTGTACATGCTCAGCACTTTCCGGGCCTGTCCCTGAGTGATGATTCACAGCAGTGACCGGATGCCTTGCATTATTCACAAAAAGAAAAGGAGGACTTGTGGCACCTTAGAGACTAACCAATTTATTTGAGCATAAGCATCCGATGAAGTGAGCTGTAGCTCACGAAAGCTTATGCTCAAACATATTGGTTAGTCTCTAAGGTGCCACGAGTCCTCCTTTTCTTTTTGCGGATACAGACTAACACGGCTGCTACTCTGAAACTTGCATTATTCAGTCTTCCAGTGAACACAACTGGAGTGAAATTAGTTTTGTAATAGATCAATATTTTCCCCCCAAATTTGAGACACTGTTCAAAGCCAGACCTAAACGTCAGCCAAAGCTGCTCCACTGGCATTCATTTGCAGTGATTTCCCTTGGAGCACTTTGCAGAACCCGCGAGAGGGGCAGGATCGTGACAGAGAACAGGAGAGAGGAGGCGAGCAGAAAGCCTGTCTGCTACACTGAACAGAGTCCCGCATGTGCTGTTCGGCACTTGTTTGCCGAACAGGCAGCAATGCTGCTCGGCTGCTACTGTAGCCTGATTTTCGAAGACTCTGGGCACCCGCAGTCCCCACTGAGTTCCATGGGATTTGTGGGTGCTGAGTGCCTCTGAAAATTAGGCTGCTGGCCTTTATTTCTTACCTTCATGGGGATCTGGGTTACAAAAGGTACGGAGCTAAGACCCCCCCCCCCTTTACAGCAGCACTCACCCTGATGCCAATGGCTGCTGTTACGTGTATGTGTACGTGTGTGTTTATCTGATATCTTCTGGTATCATTACGCCGAGGAACAGCAGAGGTAAGAGAACTCTCTGCACCAGCCTTTTTCCTTAGTGGACCAATTACCAGAACGAAGAGGGAAAATAAATCCATCTTGTGCAAGCAGGATTGAGAATCCAGGGCCATATGTTCATGTAGCTGCATGCAGAATAGGAAGGAAATTGCTCTGTTTTACAATAATCAGGAAAGGAGGGGAGGGGGAAGAGAGAAGGTTAATCACAAGAATCCGCTTCATCTGCTTTCTCTAGCTCTTCTGATTGACAAATTGTAACAGCACGAGCTTCAATTGATCTATTGTAAATCCCACAGATGAGGGCAGAGGAAAGGGATGAATTGCTAGCTCTGCTCCCCTACCACCTCTGAACAAGCTGATCCTTCTCAGGGACATGAAGGGCCTTGGATTCCTTTGGCCCGAAGCATAGTCAAAAATGTGATTATGACCTTGTTTTTTAACTGCGAACAGTAGGGATGTCAAGAAGACACTCTGGCTGCCGCTGAAAATAAGGTGAGAACACCAGGCCGTGTGTGTGATGAATGACGGAAATGTTGCGAGGGAGCTTACTGACGTGGAGATGAAGGTGAAAGGCGTGACCCACATATCCTTCTGTTACCAGAATTACGGTAGCTGGGAAGCACTTTTCATTTCTAGGCCCTTATCTAGTTTTCAGAAAAATTTGACTGTACGACTCTTGGGAGTTAGTGCTGATCTGAGACCTTGCCAAAAAAAAAAAAACACAATAATAAAGCTGATTCATCTTGCTGCCACTTGAGACAAAAGAACATCTAATTAAGTTAGTGGCATAAAAATAAATATACAAGGTGCAACCTCCGTAGCAAAGCACAACACTGGAAATTTGCAGCCACTGTCCAGTATTCTTTACCTTGCCCTCAAACAGGACTGAATGCACACCAGGGACTAATCCTCTGTGGAGAAAACGACGGCTAAGGTTTTGTTTATATACTAAGCAACTTTCTTTTTTTATCAGTGTGGTATATCACAGGGTGAGTCAGGCTTTTAAGAGAGTCTAACTTGTGCCTGGCTTCCATCCTGATCAAGGGATTTCTGGGGTCTGTAGTCTATTTGGGTGACGCAGGCCTGAGTGCAAGGCCTAGGTATGGAGAGGGACTAGGCCATAGTCCATGGGTGGAAGATCTGGATTTGTGGTGGTTTCTCCTGGACTTCACTTTACTCCAGAAAGAGAGGCCCCTAATTTGGCTGGAGGACTTAAGTATCCTACCAGCCAAAAGAAACTGAGGCAGCAGCCATCCCTCTTGTCAGAAAGGTAAGGAACTGCCCTGGCAGTTAAAATAACTCATAACAATTCAGTAAGGTGAACTGTATCCAAACCCTGTAGCTGGGCTTGGCCCCTAAACACCATAAGCTGTGATGAGATGCTGAGCTTATCATGGACTCGGTGGGCTCTTGGGGGTGGGATTGGTCTGTGCAAACATCATTGGCCCTGTTTCCCTAAACACTTATGTAACCCACATGCCTTCTGGATATGGTATTCTGTACCATCTAGTTGCACTGAGACCATAGAGAGAGAGAAAGAGATAATGAGTCTGCTCTACAGCCTTAGTTAAGAGGCATATGGCTTTTAGCTCATGCAGTAGAGGCTCATGCACTAAGCTCCAGAGGCCCCAGGTTCAATCCCACCCTCCAATGACCGGGGTCTGTCAGCATTACACTTACACTTGAGAAAATCAGTCTTGGGTCATAAGAAAACCCCTACAGCTTTCCAGGGGGTTCTGTGTGAATGTTATTGACAGCTGTAAACCTGCAGTATAAATAACAAAGCTGGGGAGGTCCCTGGTGCAGGATGTTCCTGAGATACATAACTTAGAAGTATTCATAAAAGGAATAGTGGGAAGGGGCGAGATAGGAAGCAGTGCTGGCAATATGAACGGACAATCTCCTAGAATAAAGCCTTATTTTCAAGCATTTAAAAAGGTCTAAAACTGCCAACACAACAAAAATGAAATAATTAACCGTTTTGCTTCAATTGCCAACAGTCCAAGTTAGTTATTAATGGCAAGGCCAACAGACCAGTAACTGCTGCATGGGGCTTTGAGTCTCCACATCCTAATTAGTTCTCATTAAATGGACTTTGCCTTCTGCTTGGAAGGATGTCAGGCTGCAGTCTCTCCTTTCACAGCACCTCCATGGAACAAATGGCATAGGAACAATGATCCAAACTTTGGGAAACTGCCCAGCCCCTTCAGCATTTCCACCTTGTGCTCACGCCTGAAAGCATGGATGTGCCCAATAACTAAAATGTTAATGAGCATTATAGAAACAAACCATATGTATTTGCAGTTTTGAATGACAGCTGAATTCTACTGGCTGGCACATCGGAGGGTGGAGTAACCGCTCCATTCCCTGGCCACCCACTCACTGGGCAGGGGAACAACAGTAAATGAATGTGCAGCAACCTGTTCTGAGACCGCAAATCTGGATAGTCTACCCTGAGCAGTAAGGGGAGATTTTATTCCCCTGCCTGGGTGTACAGTTCAGAATCCAGCCCACACACTGTAATCCCTCCATGGCAGGGCCTGCATCTCTGGTTTGTCTCTATGGTGCCTTAGTCTATCCTGGAATGGAATTCCTTTGGTGCAATTCCACGTTACTTCCTGCACCAAATCTCTTCTGAATCTAATTATCCCTTGCTGTGAGCTTCTTCATTCCAAAGAGTTCAATGCCTGACCACCTGGTCTTCACACGGGGTCAACTTCTTCAGAGCTTGGTGCATGCAATACCCTCAGCTTAAACCCCAGCCAGCAACTAGCAGAAAAACACAGATAGACCCATCTGTCTATCAGTCACGGTATCCACATGAGACTCATAACTACAGAGCTAGAACATACTATAGTCCATGGCAGAACAGCACTTATTTGCATGGAAGAACCACATGATAGTTGAACTCCTCTGTTCTCAGAGCAGTGAACTGTCAGTCTCCAAAGTGTTTGACATATACAATATGCTAAAATACTGAAGAACATTCCTAATTCCCCTGCCCTACAACCCCACCCCCTTGCAAACCAACATTTCTATAGCCTGGATGCAATTTTTGTCATTCTCCATATGGAATCTGAAAGATAGAGACCCTGGGAAAACTGACCCATTTTCCGCCAACTTGATGGATACAGGCAGGGTGAACAGACACTGGTCTGAATCTCCATGGCAACTAGACGTGCATGCACTGTACATCCTCCCTCTTGGAAGTTTCTGTTTATCATAAATTTATAGTTCAATATTTTTATTCCCCCTCTGCTTAGAGCAGTTGCTGTTAAAAATACAAAAAGGAGGTCTCTGTTTGTTTTTCATGGATGCTGGAGTGCTCAGAAGCATTCAGCCAATTTATTTTTACAGCACAACAGTGTTTATACTCTACCACCTAGGGGAGGACCTTTGAGGATTTGTCTGAGAATAAGGCTCTTGGCTTTCCCCCTACGTACTCCCAGGCTGACTCTGGGCCCTGGGTGGTAATGTCTTTGCCCTAATAGAAATACAAGCTGATTTAAAATAACCAAAGTGAGAGGAATCCATCTCATTGAAGCCAACTGAATAGACCCTCTAGACTGGAGCAGAGGTGGGCAAACTACAGCCCGCGGGCCATGTCCGGCCCACGGGACCGTCCTGCCCAGCCCTTGAACTCCTGGCTGGGGAGGCTAGTCCTCGGCCCCTCCCCCGCTGTTCCCCTTCCCCCACAGCCTCAGTGCACAGCGTGGGAGGGGGCTGCACTGCGGGGGCAGGGGAACAGGCAGCGAGGCTCACTTGCAGCCTCCGGGGAGCAGGCGGGCGGTGCGGGTGGCGAGAGCGCGGTGAACGCGGGTGGAGACTCGGTAGGAGCACCAGGGAAACCACCGTTTCTCTCTGGCTGCACGGCAGCCCCTGCTCCTCCTGAGTCCTCCGCCCGCGTTCGTAGGGCTGCATGCTGAAAGGGGCTTTAGAGGGGGGGGTTGGATAGGGGGTGAGGTCCCGGGGGGCCTGTCGGGGTGGGGGTGTGGATAGGGGTCAGGGAGCAAAGGGGGTTGGGTGAGGTCCTGGGGGGGAAGGGGACCCCAGGAGGGGGTGGTCAGGGGACAAGGAGTAGGGGGGGTTGGATGAGTCGGAGGTTCTGAGGGGGGCCATCAGGGGGTGGTTAGGGTTTGGGGAGGCACAGCCTTCCCTACAGGGCCCTCCATACCATTTTGCAACCCCGATATGGCCCTCAGGCCAAAAAGTTTGCCCATCCCTGCTCCAGAGGAATCTATCCACCAGCCTTTGCATCAGGGGGAATTGGCCGGTCCTCTTAGCTTGGAACCTGAGGAACTGGGCTTCCAACAATTCGGATGAATGAGTAATGGTGCCTCAGCAAAGCATGGCAGAAGAGCAAATTCCGAGGTCAGGCTTTTAGTGGGATAAGGCAGATGAGCTGATGCAACTGTCTCCAAAGGGCCTGGCATTTCCTGGTGCATGACAACTACTTAGCTGGCTTGTCTGTTCAGGGGTTGTGAGCGGCAGTGCAGTGAGGTTTTATTTTTATGTTTTTTGGAGCGCTCATTGCAGGGTTTCTCCATCATGTGCAGGAATATGGGAAAATGCTTGTCAAACAACGTTTGCCTGAAGGACTCATTTCCCTAAGTGGATGTGTCAGAGTAGTCAGTGACAGAATTTCAGTAAGTGAGTTCTATAATCTCTCTCCTCCCCCACACACATACTTTATTAATTTGAAACAATCCTATTCTATTGAGACCTCTCTTGGCACATTTTTGAGACAGCAAAGCACAAACCATTATCTCCAGTGGTTCAGGTGATTTTTTTTTAAATTAAATTTATTGCAGTGAATGTGGGTAATCATCTACGCCATTTTCAGCTTTACGGGATGGGCGATCTAAGCAGAGACAAGCCACGGCTGCTGACAGAGGGGGTCAGAGTGAGGGCAGCCAGCTTCAGCAGTGTTACTGAGCATGCTCACGTGGATTGAGCATGCTCAGTACAAGCCAATGTGGCCGGGGGGGGGATATGACCCCACATGCCACGACCTCCCCATGTGTCACCTCTGGAAGTGACTGTAATTAACTGCATAGCTTGTGTGTATGTGTACCACTGGAAACCACGGGAGGCAAACTGTTTGCCTATTTCATAGGCCCTGATATTGTCCAGATTACAGGAGTTTATATGTCCCCACAAATTATATGGTCCTTGCTTTTGTGCAGTAGGATACAGGTTTTGTTGCTCTGATTTTCCAGATAGTGACTTCATCCATGTAATGTGCATGAAGTGCTCCAAAGCCCTCCAAAGTCAGGGCTACAGAAGAGCAAAGTATTATTAGGCATTCAAAGAGAAACCATTCGTGGAGCTGAATATGCCGGGAAATGCAGACGACTTGGCGATTTGCATTCAGAGATGGACTAGCCCCAACTGGAGACCAAATGTCTCTGTGTTGATCCAAACTGATATGCATCTGCCTAATTCTTCTGGAAATCTCATGGGAGAAGGCTTTCTCCTGTTTCTTGCATCAGGTTGAAATTCATTGAACAGCAGCTTTTGTGAGTATTTGGCACTTCTGGTATTGTACAGAACCAGGAGGGGCAGAGCAGCTCTTGATACTTGTGTTTTAAAAACCAGCTCTAGTTGGTTAAAGAATGTAACTGTATTTAGCAAAAAACATTGAAATGAAAAAAATGACCCTTTTTGTTGTTGTTGTTCGATATGAAACCTTGCAAAACTTGGAGGGTGGGGTGAGGGAAGGAAACCCATTTTTTGTTTAACTCCCCTCCCACACACACTGAAAAGAGGAATGGGGAGTAAGAAAAGTGAAATGAAGTGGGGTGTTTTCCCAACCCAAAAACCATTTTTCAAAATTTTTAGTTTTGATGATGTTGAAAAGGCATTTTTTTCATTGGGGAAAAAAAGTATGGAATGAAAATTTTCAGCCAGCTAAGCCAATTTTGTGGGGTGGCTTTGTTTGGTTTGTTTTTTAAAAGCCCCCAAACAGTTTTGGGTGAAGACATCAGCTGAGTCCTGCTGATGCTTCTGGTCTCAAGGGATATTCAGTGGGTGTGAGAGCATGTTTAGCCTTAGGATTTATGGCTTTAGGCCTGAACTTTTGGGATGGTACTGAGTGCCTGCAATTCCCTTTGATGTCAGTTGCAGAGGTTCAGCACATCACAGGATCAGGCCTTTATTGTAGATCTGAGTGAATCAGGATCCTCCTCCATCCAAGGCAAAACTGTGGGCCTGATTCACTTCTCACATGCCCTGGTGCTAATTACTGGATTAACTCTGCTGAAGTCAATGAAGTCGCACCAGTGTGAGAGGAGACTTGAGCCCAGGGAAGCCTTATCTACTAATTGAAGAATAGGAGAGGGGGAAGGGTTGATGTGTTTTTTAATTTCTTGTGAACCAAGTGAATGTGAATAGCTACAGAGAGTTGAACGCATGACCCAGTTTCATCTGGGTGATGGATACAGGCGTTGGTAAGAGCTCCATAGCAACTGGATGTGCACAGTTTAATTATTAAATCCCCACGGTGCTTTCTTTCAAAGATAAATGGGTACAGGATATTCTCACCTTTCACAGCCATTTGGAAGAAAAAGCATCTATATTTAGAAGATGCTGTTCCAATTCACTGTGTGTCACGAGGTAGCATGGCCTAAAGAAGGGCAACAGCTAGAACAAATGCAGCTGGGGAATGAATGCCTTTTAGGGAGACTTGAAAGCTCCAGGAGTTTTTCTCTATGGCCCTGCAAGTAGGTGTAAAATCCTTGACTTCAGTGTGGTAGAACATTATACTCTCTTTGCCCTGTGTACATGGCTACACATGGTGCAGGGCTATAGAGAACCAAGCCCCCCAGCTTTTATCACAAAGGGGAGTCTGATCCAGTAGAGTGACTGCTGATTCATGACGAGTATTGGATCTTTGATGCACGTGAGAAATGTCCTGCATGTACAGAGTGCGAGTTATTTTCTTATGTTCGTAGTGCTGATGAAAGGTGCTGAACTAACAGCCCTAAAAACCAAAGTCTTCTGTTTATCTACAGAACAGGTACAAAGCAGTTCAAAGCTGACCAGAACAGATCATCCTCATAGGTAGTTCGGTCTTCACAGTCCATTCAACTTTTTGATTTTCTGCTAAGTCAGCCGACAAGAAGCTAGCAATCGCCCGTCCTTTGGTGGCTTTTTTTGTGATGTGAATTGCACAGTGTATAGGATTAAACTTCAGACCAAAGCAAAGGACTGTTTTTTGTCCTGTGACTCAAATGATTCTCCACAATGAACTGGAAATCTTATAGGCCTCTATCTACGCTGTAGAAAAAGTTGGGCCCAGTTATATCTAAAACAGCACAAGGCTGTTCTCTTTTTGGCTTTCGGTTTGCATTTTGTGCTGAATATAGTGCCGGAGTAAATCTCACTTTGTTCTTTAGGAGGAAAGTTGATCTTGTGGTCGAGGCACTGGACTGGGATTTTGAAGGGCTGGGTTTAATTCTTGGCTCTTCCACAGACTCCTTGTGCAATGTTGGGTAAGTCGCTTAATTTCTCTAAGTTCTCCATCAGTGACAGAGAATTATTTGTTGTCTTTGGGACAAGGACTGTCTTACTCTGAGTTTGCTCAGCACTTTTCACAATGGAACCCTGATCTCAGTTGAGGCCTCTTAGTGCTACTAGAATATTAGAATAACTGAGGTCAGAAGCTTCAGTGTGAGGTGCAATCTAACTTGAATGCTCATAAGAACCTGGAAATACTCTGAAAACAGACTTACTCGTTATTTTGGATTTTTTTCTTCCTGTTCCAGTCAAAAACCCAAAGTATGAGGCAAGCAGCACTGAAAAACAATGAAGATCTGTAGTATTCAGGCTTTTATAATCCTCAGAAAAAAGTTCTGTTCCAGTTTTGAGTTCTGAATAAAGTGCCAAGTTAGTTCTTCTTTTGTCCCAAGTGCTCCACCCATCACAAGGTGCATACAATAGTTTTCCACACAAGGAAAGGACTTCTAGATGGAATAATAAATGGGATAATGCCTTAAGAACATCATCTCTCATGTTCTACTGCCATGGTATTTCTCTCCCCATCTGACTTATTGGTAATGTCTTGCGTCAGCCCAGCTTGACTTGCTTTGGATGTTTGATTTATGGGCCGGGGACACAGAGTAGAGACAAGTGGAAATTACAAATTAGATGGTTGAGAGCAATATGGCCAGGGAATAAAAGTGGAGATGACAGGAGCTTGAAGATAGGCTCCTCCTTCATCAAAGGGAAAGAATTTTCAGGGGGAGGCTGTGGGTATGTCTCCTCCTACGCTGATTTCTGACCAGCTTTGACAGTATTACAAGGATGTAACAAGCTACAGCACACAAGTTATTGTCTCCATGGGAATCTTGTCTTACTGTGGCACCCAGGATTGGGACCTCAGACATGTAACTAACAAAATCTGAAACACCATCCACATGCAGTGCTGCTATTATACAGGGAGACACCCTAGAAAATGAGCATCCAGCCTACTCATGAATGACTCTAGTATAGTACAGTGCCTGTTATTAAAAGCAAGGGTGTCATTTACACAGTGTAAATCCAACAAAAGGAAAACATACACTAAGGCCAGATCCTCAGCTGGTATAAATCTCCGTAGCTCCTTCAGCTGTAAGGGGCCCATTGTCTTCTGCATATGTAGACAGAGAACATTAACAGGAGTTATGATTATACCTGGGAGGAACCCCAAAGTGCTGAGTGTATTTGAAAGCTGGCCTTGCTGATAGAGGGTAGAATCCTGCTGAGATTATATCCTCTATCATTAATTATAGCTTTTATGGCTCATGATAATTAAAAGCTGGCCCACTCGCTCCTGCATCACCAAGCCCTGGGCTCTTTCTGCCCTCCTCCCGCCCCCGCCACTATAAATCCCTAGAGGAATTTCAAATGTGCCAGTAAAAAATGCCCTCTGATTTGCAGTGACTGGTATTCCTTCTCCCATCGCCATTAATAAAGGGCCATTTTATTACTTCCTCCAGCAGAATGGGATTAAAATTTCTCATTAAGGAAAACAAAGAGATATGTTACTTTGGGAATGATTTGTGACTCCAGAATATTTTCTTTCCAAGGGCCAAGCATAGTATTATTCATTGGGGATAAGGGTGGTGGAATCACGTCTCAGCTTAATAGTCTCAGTGAACACTATTTGTAGAAGAGCAGCTCCAAGAAGCTCCAGAGTGCTTCTATAATAAGAAAGAGAGTTTCTTCCTCTAAGACAGTGGTTCCCAAACTTGTTCCGCCTCTTGTGCAGGGAAAGCCCCTGGCGGGCCGGGCTGGTTTGTTTACCTGCCGCATCCGCAGCTTCGGCTGATTGCGGCTCCCAGTGGCCACGGTTCGCTGCTCCAGGCCAATGGGAGCCGCTGGAAGCGGCAGCCAGTACATCCCTCAGCCTGCGCCGCTTCCAGCAGCTCCCATTGGCCTGGAGCGGCGAACCGCGGCCACTGGGAACCGCGATCGGCCGAACCTGCGGACGCGGCAGGTAAACAAACCGGCCCGGCCCGCCAGGGGCTTTCCCCGCACAAGCTGGGGAACAACTTTGGGAAACACTGGTCTAAGAGCTTACCATCTAATAAGACACACACAGAATGGGAGAAAGGAGTTATTCCCTAGGCCATGTCCACACTACAAACTTTGGTCAGTGCAAGTTTCCCCAGTATTCGGCTGCTGAAGTTTGTATATTTCTTGGGTGCACTTATTCTTGTGTCAATATAAAATGTGGTGCACTATGGGTAGGTTTCCCGGGATGTACTGCACCACGGTTGGGCGCCATGCGTTTTGGGATATCTGTGTGGGATAGTAGTGATTTGGCCAGGGATCTCTGCATGCTAGGGGTCAGATTCCAGCATGCCACTTTCTCCATCCCATATCACCCACATCCCATAATTGTCTTTTAAAAAAAAAAAATCGCACAAACCCATGCAGCACTTTTTGGTATCTGCCATCTCTGGAAGAAACATGGAGGCTGTGAACTACCAATTAAGGGCTAGATCCTCAGTTGGTATAGACAGGACTAGTTCTATGAACTATAACACTTTAGCATTTCACGTTATAGCTTTAGGCCACACAGGGAATTTGTTGGTGGAATCAGAAAATGAACCTCATCTCATGAATCCCAGCCCAGGCCTTAGCAACAAGGCCCTCCTATATAATTGCAATAAGAAATTTGGCTCATAAAAATCATTTTAAAACAGAAATTGGCAACTCTTTTCTTGAGGAAGGAAGGTTGTGAGTGACCCAAGATGGATTGTAGCATATGAACACCTTTGTGAGGACCCACTGAACACATTCATTTAGAAATGCAGGCATAGTGTTTTATTTTCTACTATCATTTTATGTAAAGATTTCACAGATGCTGAGCTGTTCAGGGCCACTTCGTGCAATGATCACTGTGGATTTCAGTTCCAATCAATTATATCCTGGAGAAACTAGCAAAAATCTCAGTCAGGTTAAGGTAACTATACCTTTACTTTTTCTTTTTTTTTTAAGGCAGATGTAATTTAGGCATGCTCACGTACATGAATTTTCCTTGCACAATTGCACCTGCAGTCTGATTCTGAAAATCAGCCCCTGCAGATATGTCAGTTTGCATAGGACTGTGGGATCCTTCACAATGAGTGACTGGTATCCATTTCATCTGTTCTGTTAGAACATTAAAAATGGATTTAAACCACAAAATTCCTACCTGCATTTCAAATGCCCCAAAAGTCAAAGTAGTTTTCAAACAAATCTGTAAATCTTGGATCTAGAAGTCAGTTTGGATTTTCAGTATCCACCCAAAAATCAGACTGAAGTTAAGATTAAGGGATTCGGTTTGATTTGGAATACAAATTAAAATAATAAACACCATCTCATATTCTTGCATTAAATGATATAGAAATTCTAAAGAACATTTTGAAGCAGATGCAATTCCTTAATCTCCTATTTTTGCCAGTTACAGACACACATATGTACTAGTCCCAGTTGGATTACACTTTTGCATCCAGGATTAGCGTTCCAATCCAACAATGCCTTTAAATCTTGGAGCCAGCAGGCAAGCCAATGTTAATAAATTTCCACACTGCAAGAATACAGCCAAAGGGTCAGGGATTATAAACTGTTATTGAGGATAATAATGTAGACTGAAGAAAACACCTGCACTGGTTAGTTTCCAGCTGTTTGGTTAGCTTGGGCTATTTCATTGCTGTAGTGCGCATGCTCTAGAGTCTGAAGAACTATTTCATTTCTCTTTAGAATTGATAATTCCATTGCAGGAGCTACCAAAAATCAAGGTATGGGAGCAGTGATCCACCGGCCAGTTCTCCTAAAGATGTTAACTAACAAATGCTAATCCCCAGAACAATGGTCAAGATTTTCAGAAGTGACTAGTGAATTTTGGGTGCCCAATTTGAGACCCCTTTTAAATGGATGTTGAAAAGAGTTCAGAGAAGAGCTGATCTGAGATCTTGAAGAAACCTGCCGTATATTGAGAGATTTAAGAGGCTTAATCTATTTCATAGAATATCAGGGTTGGAAGGGACCTCAGGAGGTCGTCTAGTCCAACCCCCTGCTCAAAGCAGGACCCTATTTAGTTTCTCCAACAAAAGGTTAAGAGGTGACTTGATCACAGTTTTTATAAGTAGCTACCTGTGGAGATTTTTGATAATGGAGGTCTCCCTAATCTAGCAGCCAAAAATATAACAAGATCCAGTGGCTCTGAAGCCAGACAAATTCTGGTTGGAAATGAAGTGCAGTTGTTGTTTTTTAATGGTGAGGGTAGTTAAGCATTGGAACAATGTGATTTGGGATGTGATGCATTCTCCATTACTTGAAGTCTTTAAATCAAGTCTGGATGCCCTTCTAAAGGAAGACTCTAGTTCACTGAGAAGCGTCCCATGAAGTGAGCTATAGCTCACAAAACCTTAGGCTCAAATAAATTTGTTCGTCTCTAAGGTGCCACAAGTCGTCCTTTTCTTTTTGGGCTTGATACAAGAATTACTGGGAATAATTGCATGGCTTACATTTTGCAGGAGGTCAGACTAAATTATCATAATGGTTCCTTCTAGCCCTAAAATCTATTAATCTAAAGGGACCTGATTTTCTGCCCTCTGAAAATCAGGGGCCTTTAAGGTTAAGGTGTCAAATTAGACACCCCAAACCACCAGCCACTGCTGAAATTCTTGACCTGTGCCTATTGCTATCTGCTAACATCTGGTGCAGAGACAAAGATCTTGTCTAAATGGGAAAGTTGTTTGTTTCACTGTGACCTAAGGTGTGAATGTAAACTGATGGTGAGTTATACTGGTAAAACTCGCCACATGGAGAAACGTATCATAGAAGGGTGGCTTTTTTGTGTTTTGGGACGCTCAACTGAACGAAGCCCCCTCTAAAAATGAAATAATAGTGTCTACCTGGGGGATTATGGTTGTATAACTGGTGCAGCTTTTCCATGTAGACAGCCCAAAATAAACCAAAGAGAAATATAACCTTTAGCTGCCAGTAATTTCAGTGGATGTTGAAGGAATTCAGAACCTTCAAGATCAAATCCCCTGTTTTCAGCAGTAGGAACTCGTACAGCACCTGCTAAACAGATAGATGGATGAACCAGTAGGAACTCAGTTCTTTCCAAGTGCTGGAGAGGCAGCCCTGGAGCACATTCTTTGCAATCAAAATACGAGTGAAGCATCCAGGAACTGCCATCCTAGATACGGACCAATGTACCAATCAAGCTGCACTCCATGGCTTTATTGTAAGGAATGGAATTGTCCTAGCTGTGGTCTAACGCCATCCTTCTTCGCTTTGTTTCAGTGATATGTTAATTCTTTGTTTGTTTGCAAGGGTTGCTTCTCCACTCCTTCCCACTGGGGAGAGTGCATGCAAATTGGGCAAAGTGGCTGGTCCAGGGATTAGCAAGCGGAACAGGTGAGAATATAGTTGGTGAGAAATGAAAGCTAATTATCATTGACTAGCAATAGGCCACCAGGTTTTCTGAGACTGGGAACACCACTCGGAAGGGTGGGAGCTTGTCTTTGACCAGAGACTGGAGTTGGCAGCTGTAATCTGCCTATACTTTAACCTAGGAGAACATTTTCTGTATTGATGTTTGCTAAAACAGGAGCCTGTAGATCTAAGTGGGTAGGAGGCAGCATTGTCTTGAGGTTAGCAAAAGAAATGGGGAGCCCTGACTGTTTGTGACATTGGCCATGCTCTCCATTGCAATGCCTAACTTTTAGTCACCTAGAAAATCACTGGAACGCCAATAGGATCCACAACACCCGAGTTAGGCACCTAGCTCCCTATACAATTCATGGGGAAAGACCAGCACCTAAGAATCTGGGCTAAGTCTCTGTGTCCCTTCACATCACTCTTTCTCTGTTTACCCACCTGCTGGAAAGGGTAATGATCATCCCTACCTGCTTCTTGGGGATTTTGTGACTAAAGCAGGGCTCTTCTTAAAATCACTTCTGTCCTCTGTATCTCATGGTGTTGGCTGCTAGTGCTGATGTGATCTCCTGGCAAAGGAAACTCTTATCTCTTGAGTTAATGAGCAGACAGATTTCGTCCCAACATTGGTGAGTCTTAATCATCAAGGTGATTAAAACACAAACCCACCAGATGTTAATAAGCAGCAGTGATGCAAACTGTAATAAAGGGTCCTCCATTGCTGCTGTGCCACGCTCCAAGTCTGCAAGCGACAGGTTGCATTAAATAGAACTCAGCTTCCCCGGGTACTGGTAAACTAGAGACTATGTATTGTAGTTTTAACCCTTACTATGACATCATAATAAAACTAGATTCATATTAAACAACATCTGTAGTGTGGTTGGTTTTGTAAGCATCTTGGTTAAAACATTTCATCCTTCTCTAGTGGTTCTGCAGGAACCTTGGAAGTAGATACATAGATTCATAGATATTTAGGTCAGAAGGGACCATTATGATCATCTAGTCTGACCTCCTGCACAATGCAGGCCACAGAATTTCACCCACCACTCCTAAAAAAGACCTCACACCTATATCTGTGCTATTGAAGTCCTCAAATTGTAGTTTGAAGACCTCAAGGAGCAGAGAATCCTCCAGCAAGTGACCCGTGCCCCATGCTACAGAGGAAGGCGAAAAACCTCCAGGGCCTTCCAATCTGCCCTGGAGGAAAATTTCTTCCCGACCCCAAATATGGCGATCAGCTAAACCCTGAGCATATGGGCAAGATTCATCAGCCAGATACTACAGAAAATTCTTTCCCGGGTAACTTGGATCTTACCCCATCTAAAAACCCATCACAGTCCATTGGGCCTATTTACCATGAATATTTAATTACCAAAACCATGTTATCCCATCATACCATCTCCTCCATAAACTTGTCGAGTTTAATCTTAAAGCAAGATAGATCTTTTGCCCCCACTACTTCCCTCGGAAGGCTATTCCAAAACTTCACTCCTCTGATGGTTAGAAACCTTCGTCTAATTTCTAATCTAAATTTCCTAGTGGCCAGTTTATATCCATTTGTTCTTGTGTCCACATTGGTACTGAGTTTAAATAATTCCTCTCCCTCTCTGGTATTTATCCCTCTGATATATTTATAGAGAGCAATCATATCTCCCCTCAACCTTCTTTTAGTTAGGCTAAACAAGCCAAGCTCCCTGAGTCTCCTTTCATAAGACAAGTTTTCCATTCCTCGGATCATCCTAGTAGCCCTTCTCTGTACCTGTTCTAGTTTGAATTCATCCTTCTTAAACATGGGAGACCAGAACTGCACACAGTATTCCAGGTGAGGTCTCACCAGTGCCTTATATAACGGTACTAAAACCTCCTTATCCCTACTGGAAATACCTCTCCTGATGCATCCCAAGACGACATTAGCTTTTTTCACAGCCATATCACATTGGCAGCTCATAGTCATCCTATGATCAACCAATACTCCAAGGTCCTTTTCCTCCTCCGTTACTTCTAGTTGATGCGTCCCTAGCTTATAACTAAAATTCTTGTTATTAATCCCTAAATGCATGACCTTACACTTCTCACTATTAAATTTCATCCTATTCCTATTACTCCAGTTTACAAGGTCATCCAGATCCTCCTGTAGGGTATCCCTGTCCTTCTCTAAATTAGCAATACCTCCCAGCTTTGTATCATCTGCAAACTTTATTAGCACACTCCCACTTTTTGTGCCCAGGTCAGTAATAAAAAGATTAAATAAGATTGGTCCCAAAACTGATCCTTGAGGAACTCCACTGGTAACCTTCCTCCAACTTGACAGTTCACCTTTTAGTAGGACCCGTTGTAGTCTCCCCTTTAACCAATTCCCTATCCACCTTTCAATTTTCCTATTGATGCCCATCTTATCCAATTTAACTAATAATTCCCCATGTGGCACAGTATCAAACGCCTTACTAAAATCTAAGTAAATTAGATCCACTGCGTTTCCTTTATCTAAAAAATCTGTTACTCTCTCAAAGAAGGAGATCAGGTTGGTTTGGCACGATCTACCTTTTGTAAAACCATGTTGTATTTTGTCCCATTTACCATTGACTTCAATGTCCTTAACTACCTTCTCCTTCAAAATTTTTTCCAAGACCTTGCAAATTAAGTTGTAAATGATGTCATACAGTGTCTCTGGAATAGCCAGTCTCTTCTGGTGGAGAGCATGAGAATCATGCTCTAATCATTCATGTGGTAAACACTGATCCATTGCCCCCATCTTTGGCTATTGGAAATTGACTTAGATCCATTGGCTTCAGTGCGTCAACTGAGAATTTTAGCCCTTTGATTTCAGCTGCTTTTGTAAGTACAAGCAATCAAAGATGGCTATTCCATTGCAAAATAGATAGTTCAGTCGTGGACTTTGTCTTGTCCTCTTGGCTGAAAAGCAGTCTGGGAAAAACTTTCTATTTCAGTAGATTTTGCAAAACATCCTTTAAACTGCTTGGGATTTTCTCTGGTGGCAGAGGATATTGAAGATAAAACACTATCGGTAACTTAAGGATCGATGGGAGAGCTAAAATATTGAAGGGGCAATTTACCTGTAACATTGAAAATGGCAGGGATTGCCGTTCTATTTCAGGTGAACGGCCACCTGTTGGACACAGGATAATTAAATTCAGAGGGAGGGCGCACCTGTAACAAACTGATGGAAGTTAATAAAATACTTAATAGGGCAGACATCTTTGTGTTCATCTTTTAGCTTGTCAATTTTGGGGGGACCATTTAATATTGAGCAGATGAAAATATTCCATTGCAGACCATGGAAATCCCTGCAGTATTTGCATAACACCTGGAGCAAGACTGCATTCTTTTCCTTGGCATAGTTTTGACTTAAGTAGGTTGGCTTCATAAACACTTAAACTAAAAAAGAAACTTAAGGGGACTGTTTCCCTATTGTTTACATGGTGGTATAGAACTAAAGAAAATATTTTACCAAAACCATGGTCATAGTTGTTATGATGCTATTCTTCATGGTCACTAGGAACTTCTGTGTTGGCAGTGGGGATTAAACTCTGTTCCTCCTGCTCCAGAAGCACAAGCCCCCACCCCTTTTCCTAGAGGAGAATCTCCATTAGCTGTTAGCAGTATAAGGCTCATGACAAACAGAGATGAGCTGTTCTGATTTCATCCAGTAGAGGGCACTGGTACACTCCCAAATAAGACGATGCTATTGTGAGATACCGTATACCTCCTAACTGAAGGAAACTATTGACCTATTGAATCATCTGCGACAACTCAAAGCAGTGGCAAAATGTCTCCTCCCATTCCTTCCATCATTATCTTGTTAAAAGGCCTGATTTCTGGAGGATGCTCACCATCCTCAACTCTCCCTGATGACAATGGGAGTTAATGGTGCCCAGCTCCTTGCAGGAATTAGGTTCATTGTCCCTGACTTGCTGCCTATATTCTAAGTTAAAAGAGCGATACATTCGGAGCGTTTGTAACACTGGAAGGATACCTTTTAGTTTATCTGCTTGCCTGCTGTGGCCCATAGCAAAGGATTCCTGATGCAGCTGAAGTATGTGATCAAATCCTCCTAGAGAATAGAACTATAAATAGAATGCTTTGCTGTATAAAGACATTAAATGGAGGACAAAAGGGGGAATACAACAAATACAGCGCTGAAACAGTTGAAGTAGCTTAAGGCTTAAAGCTCCTAAAATGCACAGCGGAGTAGCAAGAATGAACCTTAAGCATAGCTGCATGCCATAAAAGAGAGCAACAGCTGAAACAAGCCAGTAGGGGGATTCTAATAGCCAAGGATGAGGAAAATAAAACCTCACAAGACCTGTTCTTCTTTTTCTCTTTCTGGCTCTGCCTGAAATGGGTTTGGAGGGGGTGGGGAAGCATCGCAAAGATGATCATCGGCCAGATCCCCAACTGGTGTAAACGGGTGACACTCGATTTGACTTCAAACCCAGGCTGATTTACACCAGTTGAGGTTCTGCCCTGTGCATTTTTTGTAAGTGTCTATGCCTGTGTTACTGATCTCCTCCCAGACCATTAACACTGGAAGAATGTTCTGTTATGAATCTAATTCACTTTTCACTGCTGATGCTCATTGTGTATATTCTCCACTTCCCTTGGACAATAAGCTGAGATTTTAAAAAGCAACTAGCAATTTTTAGGTGCCTCAGTTTTACGGTGCCTAACTTGTGGCACCTTAACGGGCCTGGATATTCAGAGGCCAAGTGCTCAGCACATTCTAGTCTGTGTATAGAATATTTTTATACCACACTCGCCACCGCGGAATTTGATCCCCTTCCAGTCATGCAATATGACTAACTTTGCCATTGGTGGTTTATTCTTTCCTCCTCTCCCCAGGCGGAGAACAGTATGTGCAGTGGAGTGTTTTGTTTTGGTAGGGTTTTTTTTTTAAGCACACATTGCTCTCTGTTTACATTATAGATTCCAAGGCCAGAAGCGACCATTCTGACCCCCTGTCTAACTCAGGCCATAGGACTTCCCCAAAATAATTCCTAGAGCAGATCTGTTAGCAAATCTTGATTTAAAAATTGTCGGTGATGGAGAATCCACCACAACCCTTGGAAAATTGTTTCAATCGTTAATTACACTCACTGTTAAAAATTTACACCATGTTTCCTGTCTGAATTTGTCTAGCTTCAACTTTTTCTCTGCTAGACTGAAGAACCCTTTTCAAATATTTGTTCCCCATTTAGATACTTAGTCTGTAATCAAGTCAACTCTTGGCCTTCTCTTTGTTAAACAGACTCCAGGAGATCAGTCACTATAAGGCATGTTTTCTAATCCTTTAATCATTCTCAGAGCTCTTCTCTGAACCCTCTCCAGTTTATCAACATCCTTCTTGAATTGTGGATACCAGAATGGGACACTGTTCCAGCAGCGGTCACACCTGTGCCAAATGCAGAGGTAAAATTAAGCCCCTACTTGATATTCCCCTGCTGATAAATCTCAGGATTGTATTAGCTCTTTTGGCCACAGCATTGCATGGGGAGCTCATGTTCAGCTGATTATCCACCACAACCCCCAAATCTCTTTGAGTCACTGCTTCCCAGGATAGAGGCCCCCATCCTGTAAGTATGGCCTATCTTCTTTAGAGAGAAGGCAAGTCTAAGAAGCGTGCTTTGCATTTGGAGTAGAAGGTGCTGTGTGCCATTTAAGCGTAGAAACTTTGAACTGGTTATTCTGACCCTCTTGGGAGAATTAGCCTTGGCTATAAAGTATTCTTATAGAGCAAGACTCTGCAGCCCTTACCCAGACTGGGCACATCTTACTCAAGTGATTTGTTTCCGATTTAAGTAAGTGCTGCTCCAGTAGACCTGATCCCAAGCCCACTGAAGTTTAATGGAAATATTTCCATTTTCCTCACTTTTTTGCATTATGATGGAGATTCCAGGAAATACCCTTACACATCTTAATCACTGGATTAGTGTGGATGGTTCAGCCATATTAAACGGGTCACTGGAAAACCAGGTACAATAGGAGATTGAGACTGAATTTCTAGGTTGCCTATAACTAATGCATTGGTTAGGCTATCGACTTGGCAAATGAACTAGCCTTAAACTCGTAATTCATCTTCCTGGTCTGTCCACCTGGGTGTCACTTAATTGAAAAATTAATGAATCTGAGCTTTACAAGATGACTATAATATGTTTAATCACAAAAATAGTCTTGTTTTCTATAGGATGGCACCAAGAATAAGACAGGCAAAAAACCCAGGTACAGAATTAGCCGTGGTGTGGCTCGTACCAAAGGATACTTCCATAGACGATGTGTGCACATCTGATCTCACCAGAAGCCCCAAGCTAAGTGGGGTTGAGCTGGTTGGTATTTGGATGGACCAGTCAGGAAGAAAAAAGCTTAACATTTGGAGTTGAATTGGGTCTGGCAGTTAAACCAAACATTTACTTGTAAACTGAGCAAATCTGATGGAACAGGGTGCCCTATAGATTCACTGGGCAGAGTAGAACCACACTTCAAAGGAGGAAAAAATGGGTGTGATATTCCCATGCACTGGGCCAAACTGATTCCTGGTGGCGCGGCATTGACCTGCAGGATGATAGAACAGGACAGGATTTAGCCCTCTCCCTCTTTTTTTCCTTGCAGTACATTAGGGTTGTTGCTGTCTGATTGCCATCTTTGGCAGGATGTAGAATGAAACAACTAATGTGTTATGACAAGAAAAAGACTGCCATGGGGTAGTTAACATCCTTGCATGGTGGTGATGCATCCTTTGTGTGTGGGGGGGTTTCCCTATTACAATATATGGTTTCTGTGACAGGGATGCTGTTTCTGGCATTTCACTGTGCAGCTCATTATTATAATTATTTAAAATTAGAGGGTGAGTTTACATGCGCCTGACAGTGAAGGATTATTAGTGCTCATTAAAGCCAACGACAGTACAGGCAGGTATGATTTAAAATGTTCCCCATACGTTTCTATCAATGCACCTTACTCCTGACTTGCGGCCATCACAGCTGTTCTCGTCCTGCCAAACCTCCACCACAACTTTGCTGAATATGGCCCTCAGCACCTCTCGCTCTTCCAGCCTTGGGAAAATTCCTGAGTGAAGATCCAATGCACTGATCGGATTGGTGGATGGATGTTGCACATCCTGCTGTGTGCTGATTCACAGAGGACATGGGTCTCTTACAGCCTTAGCTAGGGAGGGCCATCTTTTTAGCTCCAGCTGTAGCCGCTTGTGCTTTCAGTCCTGAAGGTCTCTGGTTTAGTCCTTGATATGTTGGCCAAGATGGCGGCCATCACGCTGGCACTGTGGTCAAAAATTCCACTGGAATGAGGGTGAGGCCACCAAACTCATTTCACTTGTGATCTGAACCATATTTGAATTGGAGCTCAGAAAAGCTACTAATTTTTCTCTAGCAAATATTCCCTTGAAATAAAGTCTGATATTTTCAGGAACACCTCTGCTTGTGCAGCTGCCTGATTTGAAAGTGCAATCGAAGAATTACCATGTACAAATTTTGCGCATACAATTGCAATCCTAATTAGCTGGAGTTTTTTTATATCTGGCCCTTAGAATTATTCAAACGAGCTTAAAAACCAGTAGTGTATAAAGAAGAGGCATTGATTATAGAATGATCTGGTCTAGTAACCACTCCTCCACCTCCTCCTCCTCTCCCCCAGTTATGTCATCAGGGCAGGGGGTAAAAAGACTGTCATGAAAAGAAGAGCTATTGACCTGAAAAAAAGGTGACAAAACTGTAGATGTGTGTTCAGAGAGAAATATATAATACATTCATTTTGTAACTGGGCTTTTAAATGAAGGTCGGGCTATTCAATTACCTCAATTTGAAATGTGTAATAAAGCCAGACGCACACGTGAAAATGGCATGCACTGGAGCTGGGGGATGACAATATGCCCTAGAACAAAATGACAAGTGCATATGGAGAGGATTTAGATGAAAGATACAAATAGTAAAGCATGATTATAGGCAACTATTATAGGCTTCAGGAGCAGAAAGAATGAGGATGCAGATGTGGGATTGCTGCAGAAAGAGCTACTTCGTTCATCATGAGGGATTTCTTTTACCCAGCTAATGGAAGGAATAGCAAATATGCAGTGACCTGGGTGGATAGGTTGGGGAGGGGGCATGCTATGGCCGTGAAGGTTGGAAGAGGTCACTATTCAGAAAAAAATGAAGGAAGGTTGTAGAGTATTCCTATTCTATTGCAATTGAAACAGAAGAGGATTCATAAACCTCAAGTGCTTAAAAACAGACAGTTTTCAGAATACTGCGCAGAGAAAATCTATGGGGAAATAACGGTAAGTGTGCATGTGTGAGAGAGAGAGAGATGGTGGGTCCTCAGTGTTGCTTTGGAAAAGGTGCTTATTGTAAGGCCAAGGCAGAACAATGGGACAAGTTGAGTGGAGGTTCAGATGTAAACACAAGAATTGCCCTCTCCATGTAGGATCTATTGTCGGGGTGTTGGATTAATCCAAATTGGCACCAATTTGGTAAGTCTCTTTCAGCTGCACTTCCTCCCCCACACATGTACAAGCAGTAAACTCCCAGCGCAAGTCACTAAGTATGGGTTCATTTTTCTCCCCCAGAGATCCCTGCACTGCCTTCTGGTGAGCACAGTCCCTTTTTCCCCAACCCTCTAAGACAAAGGCACTCTTTTTCTAAGGCGCAAAGCCTAAATAAACTCAGCTGCACTTGATTCACTTCCAGCAGCTTAGTAGTGCCTTTCTGAATGCTGGCTAGGAATTAACCACCCAAGATCCCAGGCTTTTGGATAGCTCAGAAAGGTCTCCTCCAAGGGACGCCCATGGGGCAGGGAGTATTAAGGTTTTGGGACCATCTCTAGGGCCTTGTCTTCACTAAGGAAAAATATGTGTTCTTAACTTGAGTTAACAGACACCAAGTAAATTCCTAATGAAGACAAGGTTGTAGTTTTCATGTGATTTAGCAGAGCAGAGTAAACCCTAGGCTCCCCCACAGTCTTTAACCTGACCTGCTAATTTGTGTGAAAACAACAAAATGCCTTGTTTTTATTAGGATTTTACCTGGTGTCAGATAACTCACCTGAAGAGCACACATTTTTCCTTAGAGAAGAAAAGTCCTAACAGGTACTGCAAGAACCTGTCCCCGGTGCCCCCAGGGCTGAGCAGTTTGAGATGTATTGGAAGACATGTTGAGGAAACATACTTAACGTGAGTTCAATACGTACCTAGCTGCAGAGAGAGAGAGAGTCAATAAACTGCAATTGCATAAAACAAGCAGCATCTGAACTAAGTAGTCAATCCCTGTAATCCTTTCTCCAGTCCCTGCTAAATTTGGGGGAGCTGCACGGACTACAGTCCAGCTGATCCAGATTCACACTGGTACAGCTGAGAGTAGATCTTTGCCCTCGTGACTTCAATGGGGATTTTGCCTAACTAAGACGTAGCTGGCCATTTCTTCCAGCGGTGTCAGATTGAAGTCATGGTGGGACTGTCAGATAAAGACTTGATCTCACCACCAGTGATGTCAATGGAAAGACTCCCAGTGACTGCATGGAGCTCAGGGTTAAACCTGGGATGTTGTTTCTGTTCAGTGTGAGCTGCCTCTCCTAGGCTTATCTCCTAGAGATAAGTTATATGTGTGACCTCATGTAAAAGCCAACGGATGGGCTGGGAACCCTAGCCATCAAAGCCTTTAACAGTGACTGACTGAGATTCCTGGAGTATTAGTCACACAAGGCTGTATCTTGTGAACTCTCTGTGTGTCTGTCTGTCTCTCTCTCGTACTGTTTTGTGTTCTTGTGTGTCATCATCCTGAATTCTTTAAGCAATATGGTAGTGTTACTTTACAGACTTCCAGCCAGTGTTTATGATTTTAACTTCTGTGTGTGTGTGTGTGTGTGTGCCGTGAAAATAACAAAAGGCGCAGCCGTGATCTGGTAGAGCAGAGCGGGAGAGCCTGGGAAAAGTTGATGTGGTGATGGGTGAACCGCAAGTGCATCAGATAAGCATCCCAAGTTTTCAGTAGAGAGGCCACGGAATGAATAGACTTTGGAGACGGAGCTGTCCTCTTGTTATAGAGGGTGAAGTGGAATGGGGCGGGGAGGGTGGGTTAATCTTCCTGTCTGGCAGCAAGGCTAGAGGGGAAGGTGCAGAGGTCTGGATTCCTACTTCAGCAGTGGAACCCAGGGTCTTATTTTAGAGGTGTTGAGTACCCAGAACTCCCGCTGAAGTCCATGGAAACTGCAGGGGTGCAGCCCTCTTGAAAATAAGGCCCCAAATACTCATTGTGGATTCTTGCTTGGGGCCTTACATATCTTCATTCTTGCCTTGTTCGAACATCGAGCTTTGGGCCTATTGGCAGAGCTGAGCATGGTACAGCTGTCCTAATGCCTGCCTGAGCTGCGCATAGCTCTGTTCATCCCTGTTAGCCCGTCAACTCCCAGAAGCACCAACATGTTGCTCTGGTTAACAAACAGGGATATGACTCTAGATAAGTGAAGAACCCGTGCCATCTTTCTGCATGACTTTGGGCAAGTCCTTTAACTCTCAGTGTCTGAGAATGCCCATATGTAAACTGTGGAGCTTGCTGCAAGGTTTAATTGACTAACACTTGCAAAAAGCACTGAGACCCTGAGAAGAGAGCCGGTGCATAAACGAAGTATTGTTATTACTAAGCGGGTTTGTGGCACTGAGCAGCTTTGCTTTGCATAGGCCTAGGCAAACATTTTCCTTGACTTCACTCCAAGTGGGCTCAATCATCCTGAGCTTTCATTAGACTTTTGCATCGGAAGAAAGCCACCAATTCAAAATTAATCTTCAGTTTTCAGGTCAAGTCTTCCCCCCCCCCCCCCCCCACCTATCCTTTTTCCATTCCTTTGTCTTTCCTTTTAGCTAAACCCCTTCCAATGAGAGCTGGGCAGGAAATGATTTGCCAATCTCATTTTTTTTTTTTTTTTTTTCAGATTTCCAAGGGCTTTCCAGTTCTGCCTCAGGACAAAACGGAGCTTTTTCAAAAATGTTCACGAAAAATGAGAGAGGATCTTACCCCCAACCCCAGAAAAGCCCAGTTGTTAGGGGACCCAGAATGTGGCAGACCCAGGTTCGAGGCCTTGCTGTAAATCAGCACTTGAATCTAAGTCTCTCACATCCCAGGTGCAGGAAATATTAGGCTATTGTCTCTCCAGTTTTTACTAGAAATTCCACCCAGGGCCTGAGAAACCTCACCAGCAAAAGTTTTTCATAGAAACTGCTATATTTCCATGAAAAGTTTCAGTTTTGACAAATCAGCATTTTCTGACCAAAAAAGTTTCATCAAAAAATTCCCGACCATCTCTACTCTCAACAAAACCCCACTCAAAGAATTAAACAGCCATGACCTCTGGAGGCTGGGGGGAATAATGGCGCTAACATGATATTTACAAACTATTCTATCCTTTTCCCCCATCCTTTGTCTTTCTTGTCTCTTTAGATTGTAAACTCTCTGCGGCAGAGACTGTCTATTGCTTTATGTATGTACAGCACCGAGCACAATAGGGCCCTGCTCTCGGTTGGCCTGTAGGCACTATTGAAATACAAACAACTTCAGGGCAAATGTCAATATAGGTTTTGGTATAAAACTCTTAATTTGTTCCAGGTTCATTTGAAACCAAGGCCAGGTGTAAATAGAACAGTTCATTAACTTTGCATCAAACTTGCTCTGAGCTTCCAGTTTGTAACAATCCCTGCCCCCGCCCAAGCCAGGTGATGCTCATGTGGTTTCTTGCTTAAGTTGCAAACACTGTGGACAGCTCATTGTGCCAAGTGCAGCAAAGGAAACTCTGGCCAAGTGTACACTCAAAGGTTAAGTCGACCCAGCTTTGTCACCAGGTAAAGGGGAGGCCCAGATTGCAGGCTTGTCTCTTGCGTCCTGTGGGATTCCATCTGACAACGTCAGGGAAACAAATCACCAATGCACAAGCAAGGAAGGAGGCACCAGGAACCTTTTCAGGAGCATACGATAGAATCATTCTTCTTGTTGTTTTTATTGCCTTCAAAGTGGAGAAAAATGAGTGCATTAGGGACTGAAACAGTGGCAAGGCTAAAGATTTGGTGTCAGAATTCTTTGTGTTTTAACTGGCTCTTAATGCCACCTTCGCATGGAAGGGATGAGGTGAGATGAGTCATGTCACACCACTAACTTTAGAAACTGGGTGCTAAGTGGCTCCGCAAGCACGCAGGAACTCCATCTGCTGAGCAAGAGGTCACTCACGGAGGTCAGCATGAGCCTGTAGAGAGCAGAGTGAAAGGCAGTAGAAATAACTCACAGGCCAAAGATTTAAAGGGAAGACTCAGGGAAGCACTGATGGTGTTATCTTCATGGCAGCTTTAAAGGGTCAGATTTGCACAGATGACTCACCTACCTTCTAAATGTGGAAGGCTGAGTGGTCTAGAGCAGCAGTTCTCAAACTGTGGGTTGGGATCCCAAAGTGGGTCACGACCCCATTTGAATGGGGTCACCAAGGCTGGAGTTAGATGTACTGGGGCCCAGGGCCAAAGCCCGAGCCCCACTGCCCAGGGCCGAAGTCAAAGCCTGAGGGCTTCATCCCTGGGTGGTGGGGCTCAGGTTACAGGCCCCCGGCCTAGGGCTAAAGCCCTTGGGCTTCGGCTTTGGCCCCTCCCTCCCATCTGGGGCAGCAGGGCTTGGGCAGGCTTAGGTTTCGTTAGGACTCTCCTGGGGTCATGTAGTAATTTTTGTTGTCAGAAGGGGGTTGCAGCGCAGTGAAGTTTGAGAACCCCTGGTCTAGAGGATAGGGCATCCATCTAGGAAACCTGGGTTCTATTGCCAACTCTGTTGCTGACCTATCATGTGAGCTTGGGCAAGTCGCATCATTTCCCTGTGCCAATTTCCCCTCCCACTCTTTTTGTCTTGTCTGTTTAGATTGTCAGCTCTCTGGGGCTAATAACTGTCTCTCTTACTATGTATGGGTGCAGAACCCAGTACAATGGAGTCCTGATGTCAGTTCGGACCTCTAGGTGTTATTACAATACAAATAATAAGCGTGCATGCCCAAGATGATGTGTGCAAGTTACCCAAACCACTTGGTTTTATACCTGCAAATCAGGCAGTTGAGTGTCTATGCTATTCAAATGCACAGATAAAATCTGCACAATGCAGATCCAAATATTTGAGCGTGCATACATCTGAGCACCCAAGAAAGTTGAAACTCATCATTTGTAGGGACTACTAGCTTAGAGACTGATTTTTGAAAATTTGACCAGCAAAGACTTCCTTGCAATATGGCAGCTGTCCATTGCTGACTGTAAAGGGTACTACAGGGAGAAAACAAAGTCACAACAATTACAGCTACTTACTTGAGCTGGTTGGAAATTCATCAACAAAACATCCATCAAAAATACAGACTCATCAAAACAAACTTTTTGCAGGAAAGGATCGGTTTCAACAAACTTCCAATTTTCAAAAAATAATAGGAAAAAAGTTTTGAAATGTTGTTGAAATATCTTGTTTTGACATTTCTAAATGAAAAGTTCTGTTTTCCAGTTCAAAATGACTTTTTTGTTTTACAATTTGTTAATTTACAGTGTAGAAAAATAAATAAATAAAACATGAAATGCTTCAAAATATTGAAACAAAATGTTTCAATTGACCTGAACCAAATGTTTTTCAGGTGCACAAAAGTCTGAACTGGGATTCTGAAGTCACAGCTTATTTCCCTTCAGCCCAACCATTACATGATGAATCGTTAAAAGATGGCTTACAACTCCCCCCTCCCTCTGTATATTCTTTAGTGATGGCCTGAAAATTGCATGTTACGTTCAGAAATTAAACCCCTTTTTGGAGTCTTTCATCATTAGCTGTTCATCACTTTCAAGTGTCTTCTAGGTCGAGAGCATTTCATCAGAACCATTCATCAACCAGGCCTTTGATGTACTGTGTGGGGTTGTCTCTCAGGGAAGCAAAGATCATGCTGCAATACACCAGTGAGGTGCGCTGCTCTTTATTTTTGGAAAGACTTTTTGTCAATGAACAGCCCTAATTGGGCCTTTAATTTAGATTTAATAAGGCATCTAATGCTTGTTAAAAAGGACACTACACCTTGAAGATATTTGTCATAATAAGAAGAAATTTTTTCCTCTTTATTAATGAACCCCTTAGAAGATGGAAATTGAAATCAGTTTCCTTAACTATGTTTCTCTCCCTCCACTTACCTACAATGGTTTTTCATGAAAATGGACTGGCCTCCTTTTTTCCCAAAGCACCACAAAAAACCCCCCCAAAACCCCAACAAACCTCCCTGCCCCCCACCATCTAATGCCATTCTACAGCGGGAGGTCTGGAATCGGAAACAAACTTTTTGGGCCAAACCAAATCTACTGATCCTGATGCCACTTGAATTTATAGATTCATGGATTTTTTTAGAACCAGAAGGGACCGTTAGATCCTCTAGCCTGACTCCTGTATAGCACAGGCTCTATACTTCCATCCGTTTACCCGGTGTTGAGCTCAATAACTTGCTGTAGCTTCAGGTCCAGGTCCAGGTCCAAGCATTACCCTGTGGCTCATCTCTAGTTTGTTTTGGTAGGGTTGCTTGTGATTTCTGGAGTTGTGTATGGTGATTGATGGTTATAGGATTATTTATATATGGTGTGCTAACGAGTAGTGTTGTAGAGGAGATTATCAGCACATGGGTTTGTTAGTGTTGGGTTGCTCATACCTGCTAACTTTTTAAAAAAGAATACCAAAGGTATTTACTTGGAGTAGGGAGAAGACTTACACTCATAAAGAATTACATGGACCAGGACAATGGGAAGAGCTGCCTCAAACATGGTGCTTTAGCAATCAAGTGAAACCTGTACAATGTCAGCGATCACCACACTTTTGCCCTAAGGGATCACCCCAACGTATCCCCACCATACTGAATACAGTTGTCTTCCACCTTGATTAGACGACCAGCTCTGTTACACAACCACGTTTCACTGGCATCTGGAGTGGTCTCTTATGATAATTTCATTGTATTGTTAACGCACTTCAGAACATAAAATCTTCCTCTTTCCTCAAACCCATCACCCATTTCTGTAGGGCCTGAATGCATCAGTCTCTGAGACATGTCTATGGCTCTGCCCACTGAGGGTATAACAAACCCCTACAGGTATTTGCACATGAAGATCTCCCATGGCATCCTCTGTCCTGCTTCTCTGCCACAGAGTCAGTGAAATAACCTCTTTTTTTTCCTTACATTTGAACGGGAGCCTAACAGCCTGAGTTGTGTTGTGACGCCACAGAAAGCAAATAATTTTTGCAGATTATATGCAACAGATTCTCAAAGACTTGGCATCTTTTAATTCCTCTCCGGCCATGGAAAACTGTGACTTGGACACATGGGGGGGAAAAAATGCTTTCATGTACCTACTGATCTAGCATCCTTGACAGATTTGTATGTAGAAGGAAGACAGCAGCATCAACAGACTAGGGACCGAATGGCTAGGCAGCAGTTCTGCGGAAAAGGACCTAGGGGTGACAGTGGACGAGAAGCTGGATATGAGTCAGCAGTGTGCCCTTGTTGCCAAGAAGGCCAATGGCATTTTGGGATGTATAAGTAGGGGCATAGCGAGCAGATCGAGGGACGTGATCGTCCCCCTCTATTTGACATTGGTGAGGCCTCATCTGGAGTACTGTGTCCAGTTTTGGGCCCCACACTACAAGAAGGATGTGAATAAATTGGAAAGAGTCCAGCGAAGGGCAACAATAATGATTAGGGGTCTGGAACACATGACTTATGAGGAGAGGCTGAGGGAACTGGGATTGTTTAGTCTACGGAAGAGAAGAATGAGGGGGGATTTGGTAGCTGCTTTCAACTACCTGAGAGGTGATTCCAGAGAGGATGGTTCTAGACTATTCTCGGTGGTGGAAGAGGACAGGACAAGGAGTAATGGTCTCAGGTTGCAGTGGGGGAGGTTTAGGTTGGATATTAGGAAAAACTTTTCCACTAGGAGGGTGGTGAAACATTGCAATGCGTTGCCTAGGGAGGTGGTGGAATCTCCTTCCTTAGAAGTTTTTAAGGTCAGGCTTGACAAAACCCTGGCTGGGATGATTTAATTGGGGATGGGTCCTGCTTTTGAGCAGGGGGTTGGACTAGATGACCTCCTGAGATCCCTTCCAACCCTGATATTCTATGAACGGGTTAAAAATAGCTCACACTCATTAGGTGGGCACATAGGCCGAGTGTGCATACTGGAGTGAAAGCATGGCCTGGTGGATCAGACAGCAGAATGGGAGTCAAGAATCACTCTGTCCCTGATTTGCTCTGCAACCTTGGGCCAATTAATTGACCTCTCTGAGTCTCATTTCCCCATCTTCAAAATAGGGGAAAGCCCATCTTCGAAAAGTGCTTTGAGATGCATGCGTAGAGGGTACTAGCTAGTGTTCTATCTAACTATGATTTGCATTACAATAGCTCCTAGCAGTCTCAGACACCTCAGAGCCCCATTATACTGAGCACTATTGAAATAGACAGTAAAATATCCTTTCCCCACAAAGCTTAGAGTATCAGGCCCTGGGCTTGCAAGTTGTCCCCACAGTTAGAAGCTGCTGTCACCCAGAGCAACTTGTGGAATCAGAGCCTTGGATATAGTTACACTATAGCAGCCCCAGCAGCTCAGCTATGGAGCTGCCCCTGGGCTGCTTGTGAAAATACTTCCTACACTGACCGAAGGGATTTTTCCATCACTGTAGTTAATCCCCCTCTCCCAGAGGCGGTAGCTAAAGCAGCAGAAGAATCCTTCTGTTGACTTACCCGCATCTACACCCAGGGTTTGGTTGACCTTACTATGGTGTGGAATTTTTCACAGCTCGGCGCAATGTAGCTAAGTGGATCTAATTTTTAAATGTAGACCAGGCCTTAGGCTAAGATAAGGCACAGCAAGAGGGGGAAATAAACAGAAGTGGAGTGGTAGAGACAGAGGATTCAATAAGAACATAGTTTAATTTTGTTCATAGACTAGGGGTAGATCCTCAGCAGCTGTAAACTGTCCTAGCTGTCAACGGCTCCAGTAGAGTTGACAATTTACATCGGGTAAGCAGGTACCTCTGGGTCCCCTATTTGTCCGTATAAAGAGGGTTTTGTTTGTCGATGGAGAAAAATAATGAAAATGCCAGGAATCCATTTTTCCCATAATATTTCACTTTGTTTTAATGTGCAAGCCCCCAATGTTAAATGAAGAAGCCATTCTGTGTTATGAGTATATATATTTTTTTAAAAGTCAGCTGATGTTTAATTCTAAAACTACATTGCAAAACAGGAGAAATTTATTTTAAAGTCCATTAAGAAGAGACTTAAAATGAAATGGGCTAATTTCACATTGAGTCTCTTTGTTCTGTTGTTTGGGAAGAGCTGACAATGAGATAGATGTCAGCGTTAAGCTATTAGAGAGAGCAATTCATTTTTAATCCGATTACTTTGACACACATCAGTTATTAAATCAAGGGATATAACTTTCCAGATGATCCTGCTTTTATTAGGTACTGTCTATGGCTTTCAAAAAAAAGTACAATTAATTCTAAATAGGAGCCGTAACATGAGATTGATTTCTTTATTAGCACCTTTTATAGCAGTTCTCTTCATCGAAAAGCTCTGTTGTATCTCCTGCTGAAATAAAAAGACAGCCATGATGTCTTAAAATGAAGCTAATAAATGTATACATTTGTGAACGTAGGATATTTAACAGCAAATCATTATATATTGCCCAACAAACTGGGGAAACAGAGATTGAATTAAGCCTCTTGAGAGCTGACATCTTATTTGCAAGATAAAAGGCACCAGTAGAAGCCTGACCCAGGACTGATGAATAATTCTGATGTTTTATGCTACCCTTCCTGGCTTTATAATGACTCCTTCTGTGGAGTTCTGCATTGTTTCAAATTGATGTGTCACTCCAGAGTTTCATGTTCCATCTCCAGCTCAATAAATGGGTTTCATTTTAACCTTTTCCCTCCCCCACCACCACCGAAGAAGCACAGTACATTCCCCTTGAAAATAAGCTTGTACCCATCAAACATTCCAAAGGTGAAGAAGCAGCTGAAATTTATGATCAAGTCCTCTATCTTTCTTCTGAGACACACGAAAATATTACTAACCCATCTCCTCCTCCACATCTTTAACACAGGGTTAACAACAAACATCTGCTAACTGGAGCTGAGCAAAATTTGGAATTTCTATCCCCTGGGAAATTCCAACATTTGTTTCTGTCCCAAATCAGCATGGAAAGTTGAAATTTTCTGCAAAATAGAAATTCAAAAAATAAATTTCATTTGGAAATGTTAAAATCTTTCTTTTCAACATTTTTGACCACAGTGAAGCATTTTGACATTCCAAAATCAAAATGTTTCAGTTTATTGAATTGTCCTGAAATGCTTCACCCTGAGTCAGTTCAATATCAAACAGTATTTTCCCATATTGGTACACTGCCTCTGGGAGTTGTAGTCCAGGAAGCTGGTGCCTTGGTTCTCCCCTATGAGCCAGACTCCATCTCCCATAATGCACTCAGTATTATGTGACGTCCATGATGCACCACCCAGGTCGTACCTGCAGTGCTTAGTGGGAGATGTAGTCCTCTGGGGAGCCTGGCCTATGGTAGAGAAAAGGGTCTCAAATTACAGCTCCAATAAGGCACACAAGGGAAATTCAAAGCAAAATGTTTTGGGTCAGTTCAAACAATGAAATAATCTGATTCAGGTTGAACCAGCCCCAGATGAAATTGTCTCTGTCTTTTTCATATCATGGGACCAACACAGGTACAACACTGCAAACAAAATGTCAATTTCATTTTGATTTTTCCCAACAGAAAATCATAATCTGGCACCAAAATCAAAATCCCACCCCCTTTAAAATTTTGATTTTTGTAGCGACTGCATTTTCTGCTGGAAAATCATTCCAATAGGAAATTCCTCACCAGCTACACTGCTACCTGAGGCCCTTTTCCTGCAACCTGGGCAAAATTCACATGGAGATCTGCTGACTTCCTCTGCCATCTGTGTGGCTACAGTAGTTTACCCCCAGGCTCTTAATTTCAGAGGGACTAAATTAAAGCATGAACTTGGATACAGATATGTAACATAGCTTTGTATTGCAGTAATGTGTAAAAGCCCCAATGTCTAATGGCTCCACAGGGCAAGGCACTATAGACACATCAGAGATAGTCCTTGTCTTGAAGACCTTACAGACAAACAGTAGGAGGGGAAACAGAGGCACAGGGAGATGAAATAGTTTCCCCAAGGCCACACATAGCATGTCAGTGGCAAAGCCAGCTGCTAAACCCAGGTGTCCTGGCACCTAGTCCTGTATCCTACCCACTAGACCATGCTGCCTTTCTACACCGCTGCTAGTTTTTCATTTCTGAGCCTCTCCCAGTTGATCTGATACGTTTTCCAAGTCCAAACAAACTCCCTTGATTCATGAAAGAGGCATAATGGAGCATTTGATCTGACCAAACATCAAGGACTAGTTCAGAATTGCAACAAGGTCTCACTGCGCAGAGACATAGATCTTCATTAGCAGAATTCTCCACAGAAACTCATACTGCAAGCCAGTGATTAAATTCTTATCCTGGAATCCCATTCTGCAGTGAAAGGGTGGTTACGCTTCTGTCGGCAGGACATGTGCTGAAAAGGATTGGCTCTTTGGGGCAGGGACGGCTTTACTGTTCTGTGTTTGTACAGCTAGCACAATAGTGTCCTGGTCCCTGGCTGGGGCTCCTAGGTAGGACCAAATACAAATGATATAACAAGGTCTGAGTTTTCTGGGGAAAGCCTTGTGAAGTCTGGCTTTAAAAGCAAACAATGGGCTATAAACTCTAGAGCTGAGCAGAAATTTTCAACCAACATTTTTTTCAATGAAAAAAAAAATGCAGATTCGGTGACACGGAAAAATTCCCCAAACGTGAGTCAGTTTTGCCCAATTGTTTTGGTTGGGAGAAAAATTGTGGCCAAAAGGTCGAAAAAAGAGAAACATTTTCAAAATGAAACCTTTCTAAATGTTTAATTTTATTTTTAAAAATCGAAAAGAGCATTAAGTGCTCAAAATCAGAAACGAAACATCTTCTTTGACCCAAAACAATTTAATTTTCTGGAACTGCCAGTCAAACAAACCTTTATTTGCACAGCTCTAGTATCAACCTTACCAGCTCTTGCTTTGCCATCAGCACGACCACACCTTGTTCTTCTCCTCCGTGTCCTGTAGCACAGACTGTTGCTACTGTCTTGTGTCATTTACATCATTGCATAAAAATTGCAGTGTGAGTAGTACCAGCATCCTACAGTGCGGTGTCATGAAACAGCTTTGTGTACTCTTCAGTTAGTTTGTTATGCCTTGTTCCCATTTAAAATCAGCTACCCTAAGATCTCCGCCCCCAACACACACACACCCAACTTTCTGATTTGTGTCCTTCTCCTGGTAATGTACTGAGGTGCAGACAATCTTTCTGGCATAGGAAAGTATAATTTATATCTCCCTGTATGCACTAGTGAATCTAGCCCATGATGTCTAGCAATACTATGATGGCATGCATGGGTCTTTCACTGATCCCGGGAAAGGTATGTCATGACACACCCTTAGGGAGAGGCTGCAGGAAGTTTTCAGAGTTAAACCGCAGCTGGGGATTTCAGAGGCTCTGCCAGCTGGGAAGCAATCAGATACAGCTGAGCCTGGCTGGGCTCAGAACCTTCAAAAGAGGCTTGCCCCCACCCCCCAAAGGGGGAGTGGGAAGGCGTGTGACTGTGTAGAAAGCCAGGGTAGGGTGGTCTAGACTCTAGAGGAACAACATTAGCTCTTTGGGGTGGAATGGAGGAAAGAGGTTATTGATAGTTGCTCTGTGTGCATGCTTTAAAGATTTAACATTCATAAAGGGAATATGGCCTGGCCTGGTCTCTGATTGGATTTGTGCATCTGTGCGTGAGAGCGAGAAAGAGAGAATTCATTTGATTGCCCCAAGGGGAGAAAAAAACTGGAAAAATAAGCTTGTACTCCTAGAACAGTTCCACCACCCCCAAGTCTTTGGGATAGCTTCTCTCCGGGTGCACAGACTTTGGCCCTGCCACTCCACATTGCATTTGGCCAGATAAACTCTTTTTTTTCCCCCAATACTGAAACTGAGCTTCCCCCTGCCTACTTTTGTATTTATTCTGCAAGTTCAGAAAAGTTTTGCCAACTTTTTCTATCTTTTTTTAATGTCCTGATTTGTTGGGGCGTCTCTGCATCCCCCAGAATGAATGGTCACGTTCAGCATGCCTTGAACTGCATATATTTATTCTCTGACTGCCATGGGTAAAGCACATTCATAGCGAAGTCAGCGAGGCAATGCAGAAGTGAGGCTGCTAGTACCCAACTGCATGTGTAGTGGGGAATTCCCATCATGGCATAGTAAAGTGACTGGCCTGGGGAGCCGCTTTTCCAGAAAGGGAGCATTAATGTTGCTAAATCAGGCACAAGGAGCAACTAACTTTCCCCCTGTTCTGTTTTGATTAAATGTGCTGTGTGTTAGCTCAAAGTTGCACAGAATAGGGTGGACCCAAAAAAGAGGAGGATTTCTAAGAGGCATACAAGCTTCACAAAAGCCAGATCCCTCATGGAAAAGCAATGTTGCCAACTTTCTGGATTTTATCGCAATTTACTTCTCCCAGCAAAGTTAATGGAAGTATTTCAGTCTCTGACACTGGGGGATGAAACTGGCCCCAACCTTGCTCCTTAAGTACCAGAACTTGTGTTACTGAAGTTAATGGAATTTTTTGCTGTTGGAGTCCATAGGAGTAGGGTAAGGGCCAAAAGCTACCATTTTCTCTGCTGCTCTCCCTGTGGGGCAATGCCTTTCCACCCTCCCTCCCACCCCCTATAGAACTCCCCTTTCTGCTCCCCAGCCCTGCAGCACAGCGGAGATGCATGGTATTTACACTGCATAGTCTTATTCTTATTCTAGTCTTATTCAGGGGCACTTACCCTCTTGAAAAGCTGAATTCTGCTTCTCAAACATGCAGCCCCTTGGGGCGATCAGTAAGAGGAGCAGGAGTTATAGCCCCTGTTAAACTAATCACAAAGGGCACATTTTTTGATGGGAAAACTTGAGTCATTGAGAAGCCACCCCCCCCCCCCTTTGGTCTGTACTTAGATTTGTTAATACAGTGACTCTATGGGTGGAAAAAATAGAATAAACTGTCTGGACTTGGTGCTTCAGTACTGGCCATGAGGCATGTCAGCAAGGAGCAAATGCAATCTGGGAGCTCTGGCTTCCTGCAAGACTCAGAAGGGAGACAGCTGAAGAGGGACAGTTCTTCAATTGCCAGGCTGCAGGATCTAATGAAACACAATAGTTTGTAATCTGTGTATTTGTCATGTAAATTAGTGTCCTTATAGGACTCCAACATGTGTCTGAGGTTTTTATTCTGGTAACTAACAGCAACATAGCAGGAAAGGACATTCATCATTTTGAGTAATGGATTTTCTATGACTAATATACTTGCCACTGCATTCTTCAAGGGCAAAGTCTTGATTCTCTCCTCCCTGCCCCCGAGGAGTTGAATACTATGGATTTCCAGAATCAGCAGGAGCAACATGGTTTACATGGAGATGAGATTACAGCTGTTTTTCATCCCAGTAAATAGGGGTGCAGCAGCCACAATAAAGCTGTGAAAGGCACTACGGTTTCCTTAATACTCTGAGCAAGGTGAAGCCCGGGGGGAGTAAGGGATGACACACTGGGTGATTGCAGCAGCCTCTCTCATACCACCTGGTTGTCTCCTGTCTCTGGGCCTGATTCTGCAAAGATGCAACATCCCTTCATCCTATCCGCATCAATAGCTGGTGATTAATCACCTTGCAGGGTTGGGCTCATAAATTGATTCTACCCTCTTTTAATGAACAAGTAGCAGGGGAGTAAAACTGGGCCTGAAATGATAACTCCAGTAACATGTCTCCCTCCATCAAAGCAGATTCATTCTCCAGAAAATGCACTGGAGAGAAAAGTATTGTATGTTCTCATGGCGTTTTGTATTAAGCATTGTGTTCTCATGGCATTTGGGGGGATTTAACTGGGGAGATGAGTTCCAACACCCACATCCCCTTCCTCCACCCCCATCCCAACAGGAGTTAAACTGCAGTACAATCATTATACTCTGAATTTGGGGTCAGTTTCGGGAAGGCAAAAAAGTTTGGAAGAAGCATAGCCATTGACAGCAGTGGAAGCAGGAGTAGCCCATTAATTGGTGGTTAGGCCAGAGAGCTAGAAGTCAGGACTCCCGGGTTATGTTCCTGGATCCACTGCTGCCTTGGAAAAGTCACTTAATTTCTCTCAGCCTCAGTTTCCCTGTGCTTAAAAAATGGGAATGCTAATAGTTACTTGCCAGTTAATTAATATTTGTAAAGTGCTGCAGGTGCCTTGGATTAAAGGTGCTCGTTTAAATGCAAAGCAGCACTATTATTATTAAGTGGCAAATTAAATAAAAGCCTTTGCTAAATTAACGGTGTTGTAAGACATTGCATTTCCACCGTTCTTTGTAAAAATGAATCCACTTTTTAATGTTTCTTGCTTTAATCCTAGTTCTTAAAGATTTACAGTCGCACGAAGTCAGGAAAGTCAATCTTGAATTATTGTAATTTATGTCACATTATGTTACAGTAATACATGTCACATATGGTATGTTATGTTAATTTAGGTAATTTATGCTAATTTAACGCTGAATTTATGTTGCGGTTCCCAGATAGTATGGAGATTGATGCTGTAGAAATTCATGTAATAATTAATAGTGATAATACAGGGGCTCTGTTTGCTGTGTTGGAATCCCTGAATGCTTGGATTGGGTTTATTGTCGTTCTGTGTTAGGATACAGTAGCTACATGGAGAGAAAAGAAAGGTCTCTTTTCTTCATAGATTCACAGTCGGCCACATAAAGCATCAGCCCCATTCTAGATTCCCCCCATCCAATCAACAATAGCATCAGAGGCTCAGGGCCTCTGAGCACAATAATCTTTTGCATTTGTAAACTCTACAACATCTGGACTTTAAATCTCTGGATTAATCCAACAGGTTTCCCTGACTCGCTTCTACTAGTAAATAAAGGTTCCTTTCCTAAAGAAGGTGCTTAATATTTAATGGACGCGCAAGAAAGGAATTTTTTTTTCCACACGTCCACTGGGAACTCTGTACTGTGTAACTCAACGGAGTTGAGGTCTGGTGGCTACTAAATGAGGGAAAGCCAGCAATTACAGCAGATCAATAAACTTTCCCTAGCTGGAGTAACTTTTTTTTATTTTATTTATTTATTTTACACCTCAGCAGCTCACTGCTCTGAATCCTGTCTCCAGGCTTGGGTGACTCAATTTGCCCCAACATTGTGGTGTGACTTGAAAATGAAATGTGAGCCTCCATTGCTTTTCCTCACACTGCTATAATGCTAGAGGAGAATATACAACACAGCACAGACTGCAATTGCTACATGCATTGAGGGGAAAGCTATGTCTCAGCCACCCATAGTATAACATCCTCTCTTTCATGCAGAAAATAACTCCTACTTGCTTGTACGTTCCAAATGGTTTTTCCCAGCACATTGTTCACTACAATCCAAGCATTGTCATTTTTCTCTTCTGTTTGAAAACTCCTGTTCTTTATAGCAAATGGCTCTCACGGTAAACAAGTGTCGCGACATGCATGTTGTATCAGGGTCTGATCTTGGGAGGTGGAATACCCTCAGCTCAAAATGCAATGGGAAACAATATGGACTGGTGGTTCACGGAAGATATTGGGTATCAGGGGGTCTATGTTTAATTCCTGGCTCTGCTACTGACTCACTCTGTGACTTAGGGCAAGTCCCTTCACCTCTCTACATCTGTGAAACTTGGATAATGAGATTCACTGTCCTTTACAAAGTGCTTTCAGAGCTATGGCTGCAGAGAGCTATATCAGAGCTCAGAATTGTTAATGGGAGTTGAGGGCACTCACAATATTGCAAATCACTAATGTTCAAAAAATCATGACATTGGCTTGAAAATCATCCAATTTTTTTTAAAAGGTGATTAATTTTGGGTTTTTTGTTTGCTTTCTGGTTTTTGAGCCTTTAGCGTTCACATTTCCAAGCCTTTTTTTTGCAACCATGAGGGCTAGATAGGCTTTCTTTCTTTCTCGGATAGCTGAGATCCTCACTTACAAGATTCCATCTTAAAGCTGAGGCTTATAAAACCTTCAAATATCATGAGACTCATGCTAAAATCTAGTGTTAACAACTTTGTAGGGGGATTTTGGCAATTTGTAAGGATGGGCCCTCTGCCAGGAACCATTTGGGGTTGCATTTTCTGGGTGAAATTCCATTTTCCAAGTTCTTGATATTAAATGTAGGCTGCCTTTCAGGAATTTTTAATGTGAACATTAATAAGAAATGATTTAATTAGAGGAGTAGACTATAAAAGCAGATTAACATCCCCCTAAATTCAGCTTTTACGCAAAATTATGTATGCCCCAGCTTAAAAAAATAATAGTCAGGACAATAATAAAATAAACCCTCCTCCCTCCTGTAGTTAAAGCCCTAACCCTCCCCCCGCACTCCCCGTTTAATCTCATGGCTCATTTTTAGGTCTTCACTGCAGATCAAAAGAATTTCATCAGTTATTCTAAAGGTCTGTCTTTTGTTATTATTTAAGAATATGTAATCCCAAGGCAAGCAAATAAATATGAGATCAGTGCTGTGTCGTTTTGTCCTACGTCTATGGCTGAAATGTCATTATTACAGTTATTGTGATATGTAATGAAATGGAAATATTGTTTAAGAAATGAAAACTCTAGCAAGTCTGCCATTGTTATAGGAGAGCGGCACTGGGTTCAGTCGTGATCGTTCTTACATGCACTTATGCACAGGAATAAGGGAGGTAAAGAAACATCCTTTATAGGCTACCTCCTACACAACTGGAAGCATCAGTCCTTAGTCTGCTATTCTGCCATCCCATGTGGGTGAGAGGGCAGGGTGGAGACTCTAGGCTCCTTCTCCCCAGTGCGTCAGCCCAGGCCCAGAACTGGTGCAGAGAGGAAAGCACCAGACTGTGACTCATAAACCAGCTGTTGATCTGCAGCTGGGGCAGCGCAACTGTGTCTTCTTCAGGCCGGACGGTCCAGTTACAATCCAGCCCATTGTGATCAATGAGGACATTTAGAAGCCGTGGGCCTGAAACTCCACTCACTTGTACACCAGGGGTTGCTCCATTAACTTCAGTGGAGCAACTCCTCATTTACATGGGTGTAAAGGAGGAGAAAGTCCCAAGTTTTCGGGGTGGGTAGAGAAGAGAAAGATGAAGGTGATTTTCCCTACAAAAAACCAATCAAGCTTCTTCATTCTGCCTTGAAAGTGACTTGAAATCTAGCCAATTGGGAATGTCATCCCTTGACACGAACGTAACCACGGTCTTGCTGCAGATCTGCTCCTTCAGAGACACTTTTAAAAAAAAGAGGATAAATGATTTCTCACTGTGTTTTGGTAAGCAGGTTATACCCATTATCTGACTGGCGGTGACTCACATAATGCCTGCATCACGGACTTGCTGTATTTTATTTGCAAGGGTTGCAGCTTGCTGGATGGCAATTATTATTGTGCTGTTTTACAGCTGCTGGGTGGCCTGTGTTAAATGCGTTTGGGGGTCACCGTTCAGGTCCTGCTGGGTAGATAAAAACAAAAAGGACACACAAAAAAAACAAGCCTCCCACTACAACTGGCACTAATTGGCCATCAAAGACCATGTGGCCCATAGAGAATGAAGCACCCCCTACCCAGCAGTCCCTACAGATCATGGTAGAGGAATACGGGTGGAGTTTACTTCTGATGCCATGTTAAGAGCCTATGTAAAGGGCAGGCAGAGAGAGCCATTTGCAGCACACAATCTTTTGCTGTCCCAAACCCCAAGGACTATGTTACATATTCTTCACTGCCATCTATTAGCACTTGATCTATCCACTATTTACATATATACAGCTAGAGCTCACCAGTAACCATATCTTTCACCAGCATGAAGTTCAAATAAAATAATAAGTAAAAAGAACTTAAGCTAGGGAGGAGCAAGGGGTGGAACATACCATGTACTGATACTATGCCTCTTAGCAAAATTGTTGCAGGATGATCATTCGAGGAGCATAGTTTCCCAGGAATAGCTAAAGAAGATGGCAAGACTCTCTTCTTGCTAGGAGTGTGCGCTCACTACATGCATAAAATCACTTTTATTTTTAGACACATCCCACCAGCCCCCAGGCCTCAATGAAGGCACGGAGCTGGTTGATATTTTGTTAGACTCAAAATAACCACAAAGAAGCTGGTTGATATTTTGACCCCAAAAAGTCAATTTATTTGCGACATTTTTCTTGCCAATTGTCTACTACCTGTGCCTTAAAGTTTCCCTTAAAGCTACCCCCAAAGCTCTGAGACAGTGTCTACCCACCACTGAATCCATCTGACTCAACTGTAGTTTTATGGCTGACTCCAGGGCCCATGGATCAGGCCCTCGATGCCAAGAGAAAAATCTACAAAGCCACTAACCTCACCGCCCAATCTTAATGTTAGATTTGCTGAGCCTTATAGTCTGTACTTCCTTCCTGGGGGGAAAGAAAATGCATTTACTTTTGAGTACTATATTTGCAAAACATTGGATATCTGCTTCCCCAAATCCCATTCTTAAGTGAATAGTAGATTTTGGAAATTCAGTGCAGGCAGCACGCCCATGACTGATGATGAGGCGATACAACTTGGCATGAGGTCCATTTTTCAGGAGCACTGGTGATACTTTGCTCAGTGACAATGATGGAGCTTTTATAATTGAACCTGCTTATTATTGGCAGGCAGGCAGCCCCTCGTCACAGCTAGATGTGCCTTAGATAAGAAAATTAGGCTCCCTTTAAATGCAGCCCTTGCCATGTTCCCTGACAATAATATTGCTTTTAATATGTGCATAGGTTTGCAACATCTTCTCAGAGTTGTGCCCTGCCTTCTAACCTCCTTCATTTTAGGATCCAGGGGTATCATCCACCACATTCCTAAATCCACTCCAAACATCCCTTTATTTCTCTGTCACGTGTGCACTACATTTTCTTTAAAGAATAAAACTTTAAAAGGCATCATTATGGCAGACTGCGTGATTTGGTGTGACTATGTGTTTTGAGGAACCCCAGGCTGCTTACAGTTCTTGAGTTCTGCTTTGAGTTTCCAATGGGAGACCCCACCCACCCAAAAAAATCAGTCCCTGACTTTAACCCGGGTTTATAAATTCATAGATTTGAAAGCCAGAAGAGACTATTATGATAAATTAGTTTGACCTCCTGCATAGCACAGGGTATGTAATTTCATACAGTGGTTCCTGCACTGATCCCAATAACTTTTGGTCGTATCTTTTAGAAAGATATCCAATCTGATTTAAAGAATCTAAGATATGGATAATTTATCATATCCTTTTGTTATTTACCCTGATTGTTACAAATATGCATCTTATTTCCAGTTTGAAATGTATCCATCTTCAACTTCCAACCATGGACTTACAAATTTCCTGGGTTTGATGGAAAAACCATACATTGACAAGAACTAGACCCAGTTTGATGACAACCTTGTCAATCATTCAACACACCTGGGATGAGGTCTGTGTTTCTAATGAAAACAGTAACTGAGTGTCAATTAAAGGAACCCCAGAATTTCTGATTTCAGGGCTATGGTGTGACAAATTCCTATCTATCCAGATTTCAGTGGGACTATTCATGTGCTTAAACTTAAGCATGTGCTTAACTGCTGTGCTGAATTGGGGCCTACATCAGACACTTTAGCCATGCCGACTCTTGGTTTGGTTTATTAGTTCCATGAGTTCATCAAAGGGGATCTCCTGAAAATGCTAGAGTCATCTTGGTTCAGCCTTCCCTCTTAGATTTATCAAAGCACTTTGCAGATGAGGTGAGGAGTTTGAGGTCAAGCAGGGACATTTCTCTCTGAAGGTAACGCTGTCATATTTGTGGTCACAAGGAGTATCTCTACAGTGATGAAAATGGCAATGGTACAATTGGGGGCAGGGGGGGCCCACCTCAATACAACAATCTGTTTCCCGCCTCCCGGTGTAAAAGAACAGACTCCGTGTAACACACACCTCATTGCAACAAGTAAAAGTCCTGGCTCCTAACAATGTACCTCTCAGATAGCTCCACTGAGATCAGGGGTGTAACAAGAGGAGGAATGTGTCCCTAAGCATTCTGTGTGAAGAGCTCAACACTCTTCTATTCTGCATCACTGGGTAAAATCATCTGGTGTGATTGGATGTGGAAAGATGTGGAAAGTTTATTAATTTATTTCTCCTTCCAGTGGGGGCAGGGTGGGGCAGAGAAGACGTAGCCCTTCCAGCTCAGCCTTCACACCAGAGCATGTCAGTCTCTCTACTGATGTCTGATCACCTTGTGCCAATTTCTGAGTTTTGCCTTTCACCCTAGGTTAGGCATGCGAATGCTACATCAAGGCCTCCCACTTAATCCCTTTGGATGGAGTATGTGGGCCCCTCTCTCCTGGGTCTGTACCATGTTGCTGGTGCTAAATAGGTTTTTGCTCTTTAGAAACTAACTGGGTGTTCCATAAATTCACTGCATTTGGCTTCCTGGCAAGTCCTCTTCTTGACCGGATTTCAGCAGCTCCTGTGCGGGTGGAGATTTGAACCAAGGGCCTCAGATGGAAACTGCCAGGGCTGAATTTTTAACGCCATCGTCCATTTTATTTTTCTCCAAGATGTGTTGCAAGATCAACATAATATAAAAGCAATGGCCTCTTCCGCATGCAATGCTTGGAATTTGTAAGTGGAAGACAGGCCGCCCTCTTGGCTCTTTCTATACTAATTACCATCATTATCAGCTGTCTCGTATACATACATGGCATGATTCAGCTCAAAGGATCTCTGTATCGAGGGACTAGTTCACCCACCACTTGAAATGCAGCCATCTCTACGGTGGAAAGTTCCAGCTCTAAAGCAGTTGGAGCTGTGAGCTGTGGAGCTCCTGTTTTCTGGTGCAGAGTGCCCTCAATTCCCATTCGAATCAGGGTCCTCATCGCTTCTCAGTATTGGGCCCTAGCCGTACTAACTACAGGATGCAGCCGGTTAGCAAAGGAACTGAAGAGAAATGCTTCATCTAATTGGAATTGCTTAGCAATTTAGTGGCTTGTGCAGCCAAATGATAGAGGCACCCCAGGGGAGTTTTGTGAATAGGTTAGTACCTGCTATGTTTGTAAACTGTCATGCAAAATCACTTCACCAAATATTGTCTGCTGGAGAGCACTACACGTAATGTCTCATTTGATACCTTAAAAGGGGATTTTCATCCTGAGTTGTACTTGAGGTAAAAGGACATTTAGGCAAAACAACAATCTGGTGTTTACTAGTAACTTTTCTGTATTCCCCTATCGCAGGAGATATTTGTGCTTGAATAAAGGCTCCTTCTACTCTTTGATCCTGCCATGAAGTCACACTCCTGTGTTTATGACATCAATCCATTGGTATGAATGCATTATCAAATAATCACTATGTCTTTTTATAATTATTATTTAAAGGGAATTATTTAGTGCTCAAGAAAATGCCAGATCAAAATCACTGGAATCTAAGGCTATACTTTTGATCTCCAAAGGAATCCAAATAAAGTCAAAAATAGCAATATTTGGGTAAACCTGAATACTGATGAATATCTCTGTATTCCTGGTGATGTTTACAGTATTCTGTCTTTTTAATGCTGCGGGGAGCTAGTTAGGATTTCAAAATAACATGAGTTCCCATCTTCTCATGGAATTTCCACTTCAGAGGCACTAAAATACCATGAGGAGACTAACTATTGTTCCTCAAGGGGCCCTGCTTCAGCAATCTGTCCCAATTCTACAAAGCACATGCTTAACTTTAGGTACAAGCTTAAGTCTCACAGACCTCAGCCAAAGTCACATGTTTCTGTTTGCTCTTTCTGATTGGATTAATTAAACTTTTTAAAGCTAGAGAATGACAAATGGTGAATAAGAAATAATGACACACTGGTGCACATTTTCTGACAGTTAATGTTAAACGTCATGAAACTTTCAGGATTCATGAATATTTTCAGGAACACTGGGCAGTTGTCTGAATAGTCACAAATGAGGTATCCTATCACACAGACAACAACAGGGAGCCACACTTGGCATTTAATATTAATTTAAAAATAATTAACCCCGGATCTAATTACTATCAAGCTGAGTCATATGTGAAGCCCTGGCCTAGTGGGGAAGAAGCTCAGTGTCCTACTCCTGCTGTTCCTCAGATCGATCATTTTAACTATAATGTAGGATCATTTGGTTGGTTCTTATAATCATCCTGCAGATTTACAGACTAAGGGACAGATTCTGAAAGGCGCAACTGGCAGACAGGGGGATCTAACTTCCATGGTTCCTAGGGTCTATAATAATCATAATTCATAATAATAATATTGACTTTCAGTGGGAGTTAGATACATTAAAAAAAAAGTATCCCTTTGAAAATCACTCCCTAGACCCCGATGCTGCAAAGAACTTACACATGTTTAACTTTACACACGTGAGTTGTTCCATTGGCCTCTGTGGGACTACTCACATGCATGAAGTGAAGCTTGTGTGTCAGTTCTTGTAGGATCTAGGCCTAAGCCAAGAATGAGAGAGGGCAATACATCCCTCAGATTGTGAGAAGCGCTGCTCCTTCTGGAGACATTATAGCTAATGGGTAAAGACGGCATTCTTCTACGGATCAGAATGAAATGCTGCTGGCATCAGCTTATTTTTCTCACTGCTGACGTCCCGCTTGGTACAGGGTTCCAGTTTCTGAGTGTTTGATACAGCGTGAAGGCCATGCCACAGCTAACCATCTCCCACGGATGGACTGTTCCTTTTGAGTTCGTTTCTCTGTCCTTTCACCAGGTTCCCTTGCATCACCTCTACAAGAAATCTCAGCTGATGTTTTGAATCAACGTGACTAAGCCAGACTGATGCCAATGGAATGGATATTTCACAGCTCTCTCAAGCTCCTGACCCACTGATGTCATCTGGCTTTTATAGCAATACCAAAGAGATCTCTGAACAGCTGCGATAGCTCACCGCGGCAATATGTCTTGTCTTCGCATACCAAAGTGGGCTCTGGCGATTTTAGTAATCATCAAACCATTTTGCATAAATGAAAGGGTAATTTCTCAGCAGAATAAACCTTGCCTGCTAGGAAAATCCTGTTTAATACTGCATGTAAAAAAACCCAAGTCCAAATGCTGGAATTACAACCTGTCATAAAACATTAGAAGCTATGTGTCGACCGCATGCGAGAATATTGCCATTTCTTCTTGAATATATTATTTACTTGAAAAATAGAGAAGAAAGTAAATAAGGCGCTTGGTAAGATACTGCATCTCGGGTAACTTTCCTGCATGCAGTCACGCAACCCACCTACACTCTCTGCAATAAATTGTAACCCTAGGCACTTTACTCCTTTCTCATGTCAATATGTTCTTTTTTTGCTCAGCAATTTTGACTTCCTCCCACTTTTGTTGGCTGGTGGGAGGGGGCAAAAACCAAGCGTTCCTATATTTTCTGAGTGACAAATGACAGTTGATTTTATTTCTCTCCGGAATGTCCAACGATAAAGAAATGTGTTTGTGTTCCTGTTGAAGTTGTCCCTGAAAGGCCAGAGGTAGCCAGTGACTGTGTATTTCATATTCCTGGGTACTCTAATCAATCTCTACGATGAAGCACGAGCAATGGAATGGAAGGCTGTCGAGAAGGGATGGGGCTGTGTACACGGGACTGTTCTATAGGACTGTTGGGAGAAGCGGACAATGGGCTGCCATTGAATATTGATGAGGGTTTCTTTTTTTAATCTTCCTTTCTGTTCACTTAATCGTGTCATGTAAATTAAAGTGATTTTCTGCCTGAGGAACCGCTACGGGCTTGTCGACACGTACAGCGCTGCAGCTGAGCTGCTGTATCGCTTCGGCGAAGATGCTACTACGCCGCCGGGAAAGCTTTTCCTGTCGGCGTAGTTAATCCACCTCATCGAGGGGCGTCAGCTGTGTCAGTGGGAGACGCTCTCCCGTCAGCATAGCGCTGTCTGCGCTGGATGTTAGGTCTGTATGGCTATGCTGCTCAGGGGGGTGGATTTTTTACATCCCTTGGGCAATGCAGTGATACCGATACAAGCATGGGGCGGGGGGGGGGGCAGGTATAATAGGCTAGGAAAGGCTGAGCCTTTCCTGGTGCAACTGCCACCAACCCGCTGCCGGACACCTGGGCCGTGGTGGCCCTGCCCCTACCCCTTCTCCGAGGCCCCCACTGCCTGCTACTACCTGCCTGTGTGCCGCAGCGTCCCTCCTCCTTGAGGGCGGGGGAGTGAGGTGGGAACGCGGTGAGCCAGCGGTGGGCAGGAGGGTCTGGCGGGGGAGCGAGGTGGCTCTGTGTGCTGGGGCTGACAGGGAGCGGGCCGGCGCTTGGGGTGGCCTGTGGCTCAGCTCAGCGGGGCTGGGGGCTCCGGGGGGCTGGCTTGTCCAGAGCCAGCCCAGCGGCTCAGCCCAGCTGGCACCTCAGGTGGTGGTGGCCTGGCCCGGTGTGCCTGGGGCCAGCCCAGGGCTCGGGATGGCCAGCAGCTCAGCCTGGCCCTCGGCGGGGCTGGGGGCTGGTGGCATGGCCCAGCTGGCAGCTCGGGGGGTTGGCATGGCTGGGGCCAGCCCAGCAGCTCGGGGTGGTGGTGGTGGCTCGGCCCGGTGTGGCTGGGACCGGACTGGCACCTGGGCAGGGGGGCGGCCCAGCTTGGCTAGGGTCGGCAGGCCGTGGCTCCTCCAGGCGTGGGGCCCTCAAGGATCCTCCTGTTACGGATGGGTTTGGGGCTCGGGAGGAAGGGGCATAGAATCATAGAATATCATGGTTGGAAGGGACCTCAGGAGGTCATCTAGTCCAACCCCCTGCTCAAAGCAGGACCGATCCCTGATTAAATCATCCCAGCCAGGGCTTTGTCAAGCCTGACCTAAAAAACTTCAAGGGAAGGAGATTCCACCACCTCCCTAGGTAACGCATTCCAGTGTTTCACCACCCTCCTAGTGAAAAAGTTTTTCCTAATATCCAACCTAAATCTCCCCCACTGCAACTTGAGACCATTACTCCTTGTTCTGTCATCTGCTACCACTGAGAACAGTCTAGAACCATCCTCTTTGGAACCCCCTTTCAGGTAGTTGAAAGCAGCTATCAAATCCCCCTTCATTCTTCTCTTCCGTAGACTAAACAATCCCAGTTTCCTCAGCCTCTCCTCATAAATCATGTGTTCCAGTCCCCTAATCATATTTGTTGCCCTCCGCTGGACTCTTTCCAATTTTTCCACATCCTTCTTGTAGTGTGGGGCCCAAAACTGGACACAGTACTCCAGATGAGGCCTCACCAATGTCAAATAGAGGGGAACGATCATGTCCCTCGATCTGCTGGCAATGTCCCTACTTATACATCCCAAAATGCCATTGGCCTTCTTGGCAACAATGGCACACTGTTGACCCATATCCAACTTCTCATCCACTGTAACCCCTAGGTCCTTTTCTGCAGAACTGCTGTCGAGCCATTCGGTCCCTAGTCTGTAGCGGTGCATGGGATTCTTCTGTCCTAAGTGCAGGACTCTGCACTTGTCCTTGTTGAACCTCATCAGATTTCTTTTGGCCCAATCCTCCAATTTGTCTAGGTCCCTCTGAATCCTATCCCTATCCTCCAGCGTATCTACCACTCCTCCCAGTTTAGTGTCATCTGCAAACTTGCTGAGGGTGCAATCCATACCATCCTCCAGATCATTTATGAAGATATTGAACAAAACCGGCCCCAGGACCGACCCCTGGGGCACTCCACTTGATACCGGCTGCCAACTAGACATGGAGCCATTGATCACTACCCGTTGAGCCCGACAATCTAGCCAGCTTTCTATCCACCTTATAGTCCATTCATCCAGCCCATACTTCTTTAACTTGCTGGCAAGAATACTGTGGGAGACCGTGTCAAAAGCTTTGCTAAAGTCAAGGAACAACACGTCCACTGCTTTCCCCTCATCCACAGAGCCAGTTATCTCGTTATAGAAGGCAATTAGGTTAATCAGGCATGACTTGCCCTTGGTGAATCCATGCTGACTGTTCCTGATCATTTTCCTCTCCTCTAAGTGCTTCAGAATTGATTCCTTGAGGACCTGCTCCATGATTTTTCCAGGGTCTGAGGTGAGGCTGACTGGCCTGCATGGCCACTGGGCTGGCCTCCCCAACCGCCCATGGATATAAGTTTGTAGCATAGTGCTGGCCTAAGAGAAGGCATCATTACCTGCTGAATTAGGTGCCATTCTCACTCATGGGAATAGTCCCATTGACAACAGAGCAACTCATGTTAGTACAGCCTGCAGCACTGTGCCTTTGAGCGAGAGCAAATAGAAAGTCTTTGCCATCACGTACTGCCACGAACTATACATTCATCGGGCCCGATGTTTAAAGTGACCTGAAACCAGCTTCCCTTTTGTTCCTGTAAATGACTGTTGGCACAGTCCAGGAGTTAGCTATTTACAAGCTCTCATGCCAGTACAGATGTTCCAGCACCAGGGCAATCTATCACTTATGTCTCATACACGCTGACCTCTGCACAGGGGTGAATTTTACCATGTTGGCATGAAAAGGAGGCTGAGTTTTCAGATTTGGGCCCTCAAAGTGAATATAGTGCTAGAACCTGCATGCCATAAGCAGCAGACACATTTCCCAACTCCATCCCATGAACGTGCCTTTCCCTGGAAGGCTCCCCACCACCTCTCGGGTAAAGAGGCTAATACAGTCTCCAGGCCAATTCAGTCTTGGGCTTCTCTGCTTTTGAATGTAATTCTAATGAAGAGCATTGTTATTATTATTGATTTGTAGTATCATCATGCTTAGAAGCCCTCGTCATGGTCCAGGACCACACTCTACTAGGCACTGTGCCAACAGAGAACAAAAGAAGGTGGTCCCTTAGAGCTTATAATATAAGCATAAGACAAAAAAGAACAGATGGATACAGACCGACCAACAGGAGAATACAAGGAAAAAGCTTTCTTATATCCAGACACTTGGGTCCAGATCCTCAGCTGGTGCAAATCAGCATATCAATTCCATCAGCTGAGGAGCTGACTCTTGAAATGTGTTGTCTTCTGCTTTGCAAATGTATTTATTTTTAAAGTCACTAAATGCAAAATTGTGGGGTCACAAAATGGCGGGGCGATGAAACTGGTTGTCAGACGCCTCCCAGAATCGACAAGCGGTTGTTGGGATATAAAGGGATTCAAGGGGTACAAACTCTGAAAATCAACCCAAGTTAAAGAAAAGTTCCTTTAAATCAATAAATAAATAGAACGTCAAGAGATCTTAAGAAGTTTAAATTGAAATACTATATATAACTGTGCTAATCCTCCCCCACTGACAGATTTTCATTACCCAAAGTTATTAAGGAAGCTGTACTTGTAGTCTTTAAATACTTTTTCATGTGTCTTAAAGGTGTGCCAAGAAAGGTGCTTAGATTAACCCACTGAAGGTGCGAAATGAAAACCTATTTCCTCCCCCATTCTTTTCTCTATTCATTGCACATGTACTTGTTTTCACATAGCTGCTTCTTGAATGAGTATTGAGCTGCCGGCATTGATTTTTTTAATGGGGGGAACAAGAACATTGCAGCATTTATTTTGAAAGGGGAAAAATGCCCCCTTTGGGAAAAAAATTACAAGGACATTCTAACAGACTAAAGAAAAAGTGTTTGTATTTCGGGCAATTTGACCTTTGCAATGTTCATATTGCTGGAATTGCTCCAAATTTACAAGAAAGAAACTGAGAGCAGAACTGATCATTAATTATTTGTAATACAACCAAGAACAGGTTGTGCCAGGTTCGGTACATACACGTAGGAAGAGACAATCCTTGCCTGGGAAGCTTACAGTCTAAATAGTGAAGACAGACGAAAGCAGAATGTCTTATTCCCACTTTACAGGTGGGGAACTGAGACACAAATGGATTAAATGACTTGAACAAGATAGCATAGCGAGTCAGTAGCAGAGCCAATAATTGAACCCTGATCTCCCAAATGCCAGTCCTGTGCCTTAATCACAAGACATCCTTTCTCTTGATTAGTTGGGCCACTGTCCTGGCTCTGTGTATGTCTGTTTTGCTGTTGACTTCAGAGGTAACAGGATCATACCTGTAAGTGCAAGTTAGTTGTGGAGGAAAAAAAGGTTTCTTAAATATTTTGGCATTGGTACTGAAGCTAAAAGCAAATGCCAAAATATATTAGTGCTAAACTAACTTAGCTATCAGCCTTTGCCAAGGGATTTCATGCCAGTTAGATCTATTTTATCATCAATATATTTCAACCCTATCTCTAAAGCATATTGCAGCCATCTGCACCTGTAGATGGGTTTGGACTGGAAATAACGACCATCTGCCCAAACTTGTCATCTCTACATAATGCCCTATTATCTACAGGTAAACGGAACAGCATTTGGGTCATTACTCCTTCAGCCATGCAGCCTTATGTTATGATCCTGACTGCTCTTGAAAAGTAAGCTGGGTTAGACCAAGTCCACACTTGCATCGGATTGGAGACTTCTCAGGCAACCAACAGTCAGTGTGATGGAGGACGTGGTGCTGATGTTTCAGGGGTGGGACAACTCTCCGAGGAAGCATTCTGAACCAATCCCCAGCAAGTGCGTTCAGAGGCAATGAGAGGCTAGAGATATTTCTGTGCACAGTTAAACAGCTGCTGCATTTCAGTGTTGGGGGAAGGGATTCTTGTATAAAGCTGGTGTGTCAATTTCTATTTGTTAAAAGGTATGGGATACTTAGGATTCAAAAAGGGATGCTAAGCGCCACTGTATTATTAGTCCTTTCTCACTCTTTCTGGAAACAGTGCTCGAAAGGCGGTAGTTCCTAGTCAGTACAGAAGGGTTTGCAATTACCCATGGCCGCTAAGAGAGCACTATAATCTCTACCACATACATCTCTTTCCTCTGAAGTTACTTCTTTAAGCTACACCCAGAGTGCCGGGCATCCTGCAGCTTCTTCTGCAGCAAGGCGTTAAAAGAGGACCAGACATTCCTGGGTCTCAACAGATTCCCATTGAGTTCAGCAGGCACTGGATTCGGCCATCGGTGCTGAAACGTGCGGTGTGGGGGGAGGCTGCCACACCACCTGGCTTGACGTTTTTACCAGGTTTACAGTTTGGTTCAACGGCTCTCAGGATCCCCAATATAAAAATTGCTCCAGTTCCCCTGAATTAGGCCCAAAAGATAGAGGAAGACACCAAAGTGCTTCCTTACAATCAAAGACCTCTCCTCTCAAGCAATCTACACAACACCATCTACAGTTCTGAGCGGGAGCCTTTCTGGGTTTATCAGTGTAGACGGATGCATTTGACTGATGCTATTTAATGACCAGAGTGGAAATAGCTGAGAAATATTTCCTAAATGTAGAGGATAATGCTCTTGCAATAGCGTTTGGGGCAACACTAAGAGGTGCAATCTTCTTTTTGTTTATTTTGGCTCGGTGTGAGATGGCTTTTGCATTTGGTAGGGGACTGACAAGGCCACTGGGGTTAACTTCTTTGGCGCCCTGAGGTCATGGGATCTAGCCTGGTGAGTGACACCGATAGATGGCTCTCATGGTGCAAACAAAATATTGTGTAAGGTGCGTCTGAAACTGCAGACTGGGAATTTAATTTGAAGGACCAGCAACCCAAAACCAGAATTTTACTATTTCAGGTCTCAAGTGATTCTTCTTATTTACCATAAAGATTTTCTAAGCCAGGTCTAAAATCACTCAGAGTTTTGCGCCTCTCTCAGTAATATAACTCTTTCAGCTCGGGGTCTGCCTGGCATCTGTCAAATCCAGCTCCCCACCTATGGGCATCTCTAAATGTGCTAAAAGAAAAGGAGTACTTGTGGCACCTTAGAGACTAACCAATTTACTGATGAAGTGAGCTGTAGCTCACGAAAGCTCATGCTCAAATAAATTGGTTAGTCTCTAAGGTGCCACAAGTACTCCTTTTCTTTTTGCGAATACAGACTAACACGGCTGTTACTCTGAAACCTGTCTAAATGTGCTGGATGCTAAAGGAACTGCAGCATTTCCACCTTTCAGAAAGTGAAGGAGAGGGTGGTAACTCACGGGGTAGAGACTCATCCAGCCCCAATGCTCACTACAGCATGGCCCTGACCCTGCCAAAGGGTGTGTCAGCATGGTCTTTTACCCGGACCAGATGTCCGTTAGAGTCATTGATTGAATGGCTCCACTCTGGTGGATCCCTTTGCAGAGTAGGAGCCCATAGCACCAATCTAATCAGAGGTGCTGGGGACCAAATTTGACCTCTCCATCACAGGAAGCTATGCCAGGGATGTGTGTGTGGCGTGGGGGGCTTATAATTGCTATTTCTTATTGATTATTAGCTTATTGCACCAAATGCTGATTCCTCCCCCCACCCCCCAACCCCCCCACCTCCCCAATCCTACAAAACTCTACTACCAGTTGTAGTTCCAGGTACAATGACTATTGAAGTCAATGGAAAGCTTCTTATGGACTTCAGTGGGCTTCGGATCCAGACCATAGGTGCTTACTTCAGACTACCTTCACTTTGGGGCACTACTCACAGTAGATATTAGGCCTGCTAGTTGCAATGCTGGGTGTTAAGTTTTCACTCTCTAATTTACTCAGTCCTTACTCAGGCAAAGCTTTCATTAACTGAGTAAGGACTTCAGGATTTGGCTTACGGGTTATTATATTATGTTGTTTCATTAAGACAACTAAGTCCCCTTTTCCCAAACAGACGCATCCATACATACACAGATCATTCTTAAGCTAAACCCCTGCATCCCATTCTGCAAGGACTGTTAACTTTCCCTCTTAATTGCTTAATTAAGCTGTCATGATCCAGGTAATAATTGCGGACTTTCTGTCTGGAAAAGGTTGGCAGAGTTAAGCAAGAAGTGATTATACCTTTACACTCCTAAGAGAGCTGTCTGTCCTTTTTTGTTGTACCCCTTTGCTGTGGAAAGTGTCTTGGTAGTCATCCAGGTACTTTCCCTCTGACAAGCATTATTTCTCCCAGATATAAAGGTGAGGAGAAACCATCAACCCACAAGTCAATCAATGCCAGGGAAGTGCACAAAACAAATCCAGTCATCACAATTTTCTATGCCCCTGGGAAACAGGTAGTGATGGAGGACGAGCAAGAAATACAGTCAGCCCTGGACCTGACTTCATCTCCGAGGGTAGGAGACACTTTGACAGCAATAAAAATAGATTTAATAGCTTGACAGCAAAATTGCAATTTTGTTTTAAACAAGGCAATAAATATTCATTTGATGATCCTTGGGAGTGTGTTGGGGTCAAGTTTTAAGCATAGATAAAACCCCCGTACAGAAGCTTTCCACCTTTCTGGAGGAAAACATTGATATGTATTATAGTGGAACAAAGTGGGTTGCCATCAACTTTGCGTAAACTCAGCACACACACACATACATGTTGTAAGACTGAAATTATGGCTTACTATTTCTTTTCCATCTTTAATTTCTTTGATTCAGTACAACTTTAGGGCTCTGTCCATCGAAGATTTGTGGATAGCACCTGCCACTGTAGTACGTAAGCAGAGCGTAACATTAAATCGTTCAAAATTAGAGCCAGTGGGAGTTTTAGATGAGCAAGTATCACAGGATCACCTCTTTCTTTTTTGAAATAGAGATCCCAAAATGCTTCAGAGGTAAACAGTGTAAGCTGGCAGACAATCTAAAATAGCACTGTTTTAGTAAGGTTTCAGAGTAGCAGCTGTGTTAGTCTGTATTCGCAAAAAGAAAAGGAGGACTTGTGGCACCTTAGAGACTAACCAATTTATTTGAGCATAAGCTTTTGTGAGCTACAGCTCACTTTATCGGATGCAATGAAGTGAGCTGTAGCTCACGAAAGCTTATGCTCAAATAAATTGGTTAGTCTCTAAGGTGCCACAAATCCTCCTTTTCTTTTTACTGTTTTAGTAAAAAGCCATGGGGCTAAATTGTGCTTTAATTTAAAGCAGTGGAACTCCATTAACTGTAATTGTATGTTGTAGTTCATGCAAAATAAAAGCTTTGGACAGGAAAATAACTCACCTATCAATGGCTTAAACCAATCTCTAGCTACTAGGGCTTTGGATGAGACTTTAATAGGAGGCAGGATATACCACATCTGCCTACAATGAGTTTTCTTTGCAGCATCTGTTATTGGCCACTGTTGAAGACAGAATACTGGTCTAAGAGCACCATGAGTCTGATCCGCTGTAGCAATTCCTATTTCCGAGGAATAGATTAAAGCATCTGATCACAAGGCTAAGATAGTGTTAGGCATGGGCAAACGCCACATTCCAAGATGGAGATCTAAAAAAAGAGAGAGCATTTTTCAACGAAGTATTTAAGGGTAAAATTCTACCTAATTTAAATAAAATAAAGTCAAATCCAGCCCTAAAATGCGTGGGGATGTTTCCAGCTTCACTGGAAGACTTTTTGAACTTCCAAGGGGAAAATCTGACTCTAAGGACTCTGATGTTGAAAGATTAAAAAAAAAAAAAAAAAAGGCCTCAAAATGAAATAAAATTAACAGGACAGAAGGGTGAATGATTTGACATTTAAACAAAAAGTGCTCCAGAAACCCAGCACAAACTTTTAGATGTCAAGTAATTTAAAAGCCATCCAAAGGACAAGGCTGGTAGGTTCAATTTCTAGTAAGCATCCACAATGTTGACTTCCCTGAAATTCTTTAGTTTCACCATTGGGCTGGAAATCTCACAGTGATGGGTGGACGAGCCACACGAAAAGATTTAGGCTGAAATTTCCAAAGGGGCTCATCATTTTGGCTATTGCAGTTTTGGGGGCTCAGTTTTCAGAAAGTGCTGAACACCATGCCTCTGAAAATCAGGCCCCCTTTAAAGTGCTTCAAGCGGAGTGCCCCAAAATTGGGCATCCCAAGTCAATAGATATTTTTGAAAATCGTGACTGTAATTTACAAGGAAAAATGGGAATTTAATACCCCAGGGATTACCCCTCAAAATTCCTGACCAGAAATTTGGAACAAATAAAGAAAAGACTGACCTGACAACTAGATAATCCATCCCAGGTTTTCAGAGCCCAGTGCATGCTGGGTTGGGATGTTAGCCATTGAGTCAGTGCTGTGTGAATGTTGCTACGGTGCAGATGTGATCAATAAAGCTCATGTCTTTACTTACACTACTTCCAATAACCCAGGACATGAGACCAAAATGGGACTAAGGGTATGTCTACACTACGGAATAAGGTCGAATTTATAGAAGTCGGTTTTTTTAGAAATCGGTTTTATATATTCGAGTGTGTGTGTCCCCACAGAAAATGCTCTAAGTGCATTAAGTGCATTAACTCGGCGGAGCGCTTCCACAGTACCGAGGCTAGAGTCGACTTCCGGAGCGTTGCACTGTGGGTAGCTATCCCACAGTTCCCGCAGTCTCCGCTGCCCATTGGAATTCTGGGTTGAGATCCCAATGCCTGATGGGGCTAAAATATTGTCGCGGGTGGTTCTGGGTACATATCGTCAGGCCCCCGTTCCCTCCCTCCCTCCGTGAAAGCAAGGGCAGACAATCGTTTCGCGCCTTTTTTCCTGAGTTACCTGTGCAGATGCCATACCACGGCAAGCTTGGAGCCCGCTCAGGTAACCGTCACCGTATGTTTCCTGGGTGCTGGCAGACGTGGTACGGCATTGCTACACAGTAGCAGCAACCCATGCCTTCTGGCAGCAGATGGTACAATACGACTGGTAGCCGTCATCGTCATGTCCGAGGTGCTCCTGGCCACGTCGGCTGGGAGCGTCTGGGCAGACATGGGTGCAGGGACTAAATTTGGAGTGACTTGACCAGGTCATTCTCTTTAGTCCTGCAGTCAGTCCTATTGAACCGTCTTATGGTGAGCAGGCAGGCAATACGGATTGCTAGCAGTCGTACTGTACCATCTTCTGCCAGGCAGGCAAGAGATGAGGATGGCTAGCAGTCCTATTGTACCATCTTCTGCCGAGCAGCCATGAGATGTGGATGGCATGCAGTCCTTCTGCACCGTCTGCTGCCAGCCAAAGATGTAAAAGATAGATGGAGTGGATCAAAACAAGAAATAGACCAGATTTGTTTTGTACTCATTTGCCTCCTCCCCCGTCTAGGGGACTCATTCCTCTAGGTCACACTGCAGTCAGTCACAGAGAAGGTGCAGCGAGGTAAATCTAGCCATGTATCAATCAGAGGCCAGGCTAACCTCCTTGTTCCAATAAGAACAATAACTTAGGTGCACCATTTCTTATTGGAACCCTCCGTGAAGTCCTGCCTGAAATACTCCTTGATGTAAAGCCACCCCCTTTGTTGATTTTAGCTCCCTGAAGCCAACCCTGTAAGCCGTGTTGTCAGTCGCCCCTCCCTCCATCAGAGCAACGGCAGACAATCGTTCTGCGCCTTTTTTCTGTGCCGACGCCATACCAAGGCAAGCATGGAGGCCGCTCAGCTCACTTTGGCAATTAGGAGCACATTAAACACCACACGCAGTATATGCAGCACCAGAACCTGGCAAAGCGATACCGGGTGAGGAGGCAACGTCAGCGCGGTCACGTGAGTGATCAGGACATGGACACAGATTTCTCTGAAAGCATTGGCCCTGCCAATGCATGCATCATGGTGCTAATGGGGCAGGTTCATGCTGTGGAATGCCGATTCTGGGCTCGGGAAACAAGCACAGACTGGTGGGACCGCATAGTGTTGCAGGTCTGGGACGATTCCCAGTGGCTGCGAAACTTTCGCATGTGTAAGGGCACTTTCATGGAACTTTGTGACTTGCTTTCCCCTGCCCTGAAGTGCATGAATACCAAGATGAGAGCAGCCCTCACAGTCGAGAAGCGAGTGGTGATAGCCCTGTGGAAGCTTGCAACGCCAGACAGCTACCGGTCAGTTGGGAATCAATTTGGAGTGGGCAAATCTACTGTTGGGGCTGCTGTGATGCAAGTAGCCCACGCAATCAAAGATCTGCTGATATCAAGGATAGTGACCCTGGGAAATGTGCAGGTCATAGTGGATGGCTTTGCTGCAATGGGATTCCCTAACTGTGGTGGGGCTATAGACGGAACCCATATCCCTATCTTGCCACCAGAGCACCAAGCCGCCGAGTACATAAACCGCAAGGGGTACTTTTCAATAGTGCTGCAAGCTCTGGTGGATCACAAGGGACGTTTCACCAACATCAACGTGGGATGGCCGGGAAAGGTGCATGACGCTCGCATCTTCAGGAACTCTGGTCTGTTTCAAAAGCTTCAGGAAGGGACTTTATTCCCAGACCAGAAAATAACTGTTGGGGATGTTGAAATGCCTATATGTATCCTTGGGGACCCAGCCTACCCCTTAATGCCATGGCTCATGAAGCCGTACACAGGCAGCCTGGACAGTAGTCAGGAGCTGTTCAACTACAGGCTGAGCAAATGCAGAATGGTGGTAGAATGTGCATTTGGATGTTTAAAGGCGCGCTGGTGCAGTTTACTGACTCGCTTAGACCTCAGCGAAACCAGTATTCCCACTGTTATTACTGCTTGCTGTGTGCTCCACAATATCTGTGAGAGTAAGGGGGAGACGTTTATGGCGGGGTGGGAGGTTGAGGCAAATCGCCTAGCTGCTGGTTACACGCAGCCAGACACCAGGGCGGTTAGAAGAGCACAGGAGGGCGCGGTACGCATCAGAGAAGCTTTGAAAACCAGTTTCATGACTGGCCAGGCTACGGTGTGAAAGTTCTGTTTGTTTCTCCTTGATGAAACCCCCCGCCCCTTGGTTCACTCTACTTCCCTGTAAGCTAACCACCCTCCCCTCCTCCCTTCGATCACCGCTTGCAGAGGCAATAAAGTCATTGTTGCTTCACATTCATGCATTCTTTATTCATTCATCACACAAATAGGGGGATGACTACCAAGGTAGCCCAGGAGGGGTGGTGGAGGAGGGAAGGAAAATGACACACAGCACTTTAAAAGTTTACAACTTTAAAATTTATTGAATGCCAGCCTTCTTTTTTTTGGGCAATCCTCTGTGGCGGAGTGGCTGGTTGGCCGGTGGCCCCCCCACCATGTTCTTGGGCGTCTGGGTGAGGAGGCTATGGAACTTGGGGAGGAGGGCGGTTGGTTACAGAGGGGCTGCAGTGGCAGTCTGTGCTCCAGCTGCCTTTGCTGCAGCTCAACCATACACTGGAGCATACTGGTTTGGTCCTCCAGCAGCCTCAGCATTGAATCCTGCCTCCTCTCATCATGCTGCCGCCACATTTGAGCTTCAGCCCTGTCTTCAGCCCGCCACCTACTCTCTTCAGCCCGCCACTTACTCTCTTCAGCCCGCCACCTCTCCTCCCAGTCATTTTGTGCTTTCCTGCACTCTGACATTATTTGCCTCCACGCATTCGTCTATGCTCTGTCAGTGTGGGAGGACAGCATGAGCTTGGATAACATTTCATCTCGAGTGCATTTTTTTTTCTTTCTAATCTTCACTAGCCTCTGGGAAGGAGAAGATCCTGTGATCATTGAAACACATGCAGCTGGTGGAGGAAAAAAAAGGGACAGCGGTATTTAAAAAGACACATTTTATAAAACAGTGGCTACACTCTTTCAGGGTAAACCTTGGTGTTAACATTACATACATAGCACATGTGCTTTCGTTACAAGGTCGCATTTTGCCTCCCCCCACCACATGGCTACCCCCTCAACCCTCCTCCCTCCCTGTGGCTAACAGCGGGGAACATTTCTGTTTAGCCACAGGCAAACAGCCCAGCAGGAATGGGCTCCTCTGAGTGTCCCCTGAAGAAAAGCACTCTATTTCAACCAAGTGACCATGAATTATATCTCACTCTCCTGAGGATAACACAGACAGATAAAGAACGGATGTTGTTTGAACACCAGCAAACATACACTGCAATGCTTTATTGTACAATGATTCCCGAGTACGTGTTACTGGCCTGGAGTGGTAAAGTGTCCTACCATGAAGGACGCAATAAGGCTGCCCTCCCCAGAAACCTTTGCAAAGGCTTTGGGAGTATATCCAGGAGAACCGCGAATGCCAGGGCAAAGTAATCCTTTCACATGCTTGCTTTTAAACCATGTATAGTATTTTAAAAGGTACACTCACCGGAGGTCCCTTCTCCGCCTGCTGGGTCCAGGAGGCAGCCTTGGGTGAGTTCGAGGGGTACTGGCTCCAGGTCCAGGGTGAGAAACAGTTCCTGGCTGACGAGGGAAAACCGGTTTCTCTGCTTGCTTGCTGTGAGCTATCTACAACCTCCTCATCATCATCATCTTCTTCGTCCCCAAAACCTGCTTCCATATTGCCTCCATCTCCATTGAAGGAGTCAAACAACACGGATGGGATAGTGGTGGCTGAACCCCCTAAAATGGCATGCAGCTCATCATAGAAGCGGCATGTTCGGGGCTCTGACCCGGAGCGGCCGTTCGCCTCTCTGTTTTTTTGGTAGGCTTGCCTCAGCTCCTTCAGTTTCACGCGGCACTGCTTCGGGTCCCTGTTATGGCCTCTGTCCTTCATGCCCTGGGAGATTTTGACAAAGGTTTTGGCATTTTGAAAACTGGAATGGAGTTCTGATAGCACGGATTCCTCTCCCCATACAGCGATCAGATCCCGTACCTCCTGTTCGGTCCATGCTGGAGCTCTTTTGCGATTCTGGGACTCCATCATGGTCACCTCTGCTGATGAGCTCTACATGGTCACCTGCAGCTTGCCACGCTGGCCAAACAGGAAATGAGATTCAAAAGTTTGCGGTTTTTTTCCTGTCTACCTGGCCAGTGCATCTGAGTTGAGAGTGCTGTCCAGAACGGTCAAAATGGAGCACTCTGGGATAGCTCCCGGAGGCCAATACCGTCGAATTGTGTCCACAGTACCCCAAATTCGAGCCGGCAAGGCCGATTTAAGCGCTAATCCACTTGTCAGGGGTGGAGTAAGGAAATCGATTTTAAGAGCCCTTTAAGTCGAAATAAAGGGCTTCATCATGTGGACGGGTGCAGGTTTACATCAATTTAATGCTGCTAAATTCGACCTAAAGTCCTAGTGTAGACCAGGGCTTAAACAAGCAGCCACTTGGCAAATTTTGCTCTCAATTACACGGACATAAACTCATCTTAACTCAGCTGAAAAACCTGCAGGGATCAATCTGGTCTCAGAAGAGTATTCTGCCCATTCAGCTCTAGCCAGCAAAGACTTATTTGCTGGAGTTGGTTGAAAAAAAAATACAAATTTTCACCATTTTTTAAAAAATTACCTTTTTTTAATTTCAATTTGTTTTGAAATTTCATAAAAAATTTCAAAAATAAAATAAATTATCCATAACGCCTTGCAATTTTTTTTTAATAACAGCCCAGCGTCCCACGGTCAGGTTTTAAAAGGTGAGCTCTGTTCTGTTCTATTCAATCACACCCATTGCTCTGTTAAATGAATGTTGCCTTCTGCAACGATCTTGAATCAGAAAGAAAAAAACAATGAAAGTTTATTGAATCTGCCCCTCTGACTTTGGCAGACTGTGTAGGAATCTGACCTTGAGCTTCTTATCCAGCAGCACTTCTCTTGATCATCCCTGGCCTGTGACCTGCATTGAACAGGTGAGAAGGGCAGCGCATTGCAAATGTTTCTTCTGTATTTTTTATGATCACATTTAACCATTAGTGTCCTGAGTTACATTTGTTTCTACAAAGAGGGAGTTTAATTTTTTCTGCCACTTCCAGATTTTTGTCAGGAAACAACTGGCTGAGGTTTATAATGTGATGTTCTGACTTTCATGGTGCCTTCTGAATAAATTTCCTTTTATTAGACACAAAGGCTCCCATTACTGACTCTTTCCTCTCATTATTCCTGAATAAGCTTTTGCATAATAGGCCTCAAGTTCCATTTTTGTTTTCAAAGTCCCAAGTCTCTTAAGGCTCCTAGTCATGCATATGTTAAAAAAAAGGAAGGAACAAAAGGCATTTGGAAGGTTCTGCACCAACCACCTAAGCTGTGTATACCGCTGGCTCTGTCCCTGCGAAACCATAGGGTACCATAAATTACAACTGGGCAATAAATTCTCTCCCCGTGCTTTAAATGAAGATGCGGTAAAATGCTCTTCCAGATGCATAAGACAGGGAAAGAACACATTTCCCAGCTGTGTGAAATCAAGGAAATATTTTTAATGGTCACCTAGTGTTTTTCACTGATTCTAAGGCCAGAAGGGACCATTGTGATGGTGTGTTGCAAGCCAGAGAACTGACCTCTTGTATAACACAAGCCAGGCAACTTCCCTGAATGAATTCCTTTTAAAAGTAGACCATCTCTTTTAGAGCAATATCCAATCTTGTCTTAAAAATGGCCATTGATGGAGAATCCACTGCAAATCTTAGTTAGTTTTTTTGATGAATAATTAGCTTAGGTTTTCATTGAAATTATCCCATTTTCACCTGGGAAAACTGTGCTTGCTGGTAGAAATAGTTGAAATTTTGTCCTGGCTCATAGGTGAGAAGAAATCCCGCCCCTCTCACCCCCCCCCCCCACCATCAGTTTTTACGTATGAAATAATCACAAAAGCAAAAGTTGGATTAGTGAATCTCAGAATAGAAGTGCCCAAGTTGCAATATTATGACAAGGGCGCTATGTAGGGTTTGACAAGAGATACAATCCCAATTAAATGCATGCTAATACACCACACACTTTTCTGAGAGACACAATGAGAGAACTGATGCTAAACATAGGAGTGAGATCCTTAGCTGGTATAAACTGGGGTTTGTCCACTGAAGTCAAAGACTGTTCCTGCTACCTAGGAACACCTGGCAAGTAAAATAGCCATTGCTGAGAGTGAAGATTAAATGAGCCTTGAGAGGGCCTCTTAGTTAGTAGGGAGCGGGGATTTCCTTTGAAATAGCCCAACAATGCCTTCAAAATGCTCAACTTCACTTTAGAATATCTAGCTCTTATTGTTGTTTTAACGTCATGGTACTTCTTTGGTTTCCAGCAGACGGGTTAGGGCTAGGAAGGATGAGATCGTTATTGTCTGTGTTGCTTATTGATTTACTGGGTGTTGTATTAAATATAGAGAAACTGTGGGCCTAGTCCGGTTGGCCACTGGTAGCCAAGTATGGGGAAGGAGTCAGCAGTGGAGGTCAAGAAAGTGCACCTAGAAAACATCAGCTGTCTGAGCATATCACCTCTACCCTGTACTAAAATCCTGGAGGTTGGACGCCACCCCCCAGGAAACCATTTGAATTCTGCTGACTGAGAAATTTGTCTATCTGCAGAGGCATCTTAGAAAGCAGAATAGATACAGTCCTCAGAATGTATTGTCTTTTTTTAAGGCATCCTTTGATTCTTTCCTTGCCACCCCATCAAAATCAAGAGCCGCTCTGAAGTTCCTAATCCCATGAGACTCTCTGCCTGTCCCCATCCTACAAGGAGAAAAGAGGGTATGAGAACTGAGTAGCTGAAAGGATTAAACAAAGGGGAAGGCAAAGTGCTTAGAATGATTCAGGGGCTATCATTAGACATAATGGGAAAGCAAAGGAAAATTTAGGCAAAATATCGAGACACATTTCCCAACACTGAGGTCTATTAGACTATAGAATTGTTTCCTGAGGGACCTGATGAGTGGTCCAGCACCTGAGTCATTTAAAAGTGGATTGGGCAGAACACTGGAATAGAAACCAGGGGGGACAATGATACAATAGCAGGGCACTAACAGATCAGTTCCAGTTCTATTATTTTGTTCCAAGGAAGGTAATGTTTTTCAGTGCAGAAGGCTTAGCATAAAAATAGCCAGGACTGGTTAATTTGGTTATCTTGCTGTGCATTCCATGTCTTGTTATTGTAGTAACATCTGATGATCAGGCAAAGCTAATCACCGTAACAGTTTCACCCCCTGGGTACAGAGAAAGTCAAGTGCAAAAAAAAAAAAATCATTGCATTTTTTAAAATAACTGAGTTTCAAATTGTTGAAATTAGATTGACATGGGAAATGGGAATGGGGGGAGTTATTTCCTTTTTGGCAAGGCATTTCTTTGCAGGTGGAGAGAAGTTGGCTGAAATGCATGCAGAAGCATGAAAGAGCTTGAAGAAAAAATATTAGAGTCAGATCCTGGATGAGAAGAGGTTGGAAGTGGGGGAAATACAAACAAACTCTGTCCCTTCTGCTCAGCTCAGCAATCTAACATGCCACAAGATGAAAAACACTCTGCACCAGGAATGGATCGTGCAATGTATTTGAAAGGGTTAGAGCCAACCAGCCCGTGTCTGAATCTGGGTTAAACACCCTGAAGGGTGGCTGTGGAAAAGCTGCTGCATTTCTTCCCACTGTGAGATGGACCGAGCAGAAGGCATGGCCCAAGAAACATAGACAGCCCAACCATTGATATGAAAGTCCCAGCCAGAGTGAGTGGATCTTAGGACCTCTGTACACATCTCTAGTGCCCTCCATCCATGCTCCAGCAAAGTAGCTATCTCCCACGCAGTACTGTCACTAGCTGGAGGGGGAATAAATTATACACCTGCCAGCTTTAACTTCTCGTACTGTCCACTAACTTACAGTGTGGGTCCCAGGGGTTTGTGCCCTATTGATAACAATACTTTGCATTTCTATGTTCCCGTCATCAGAGGATCTCAAAGCACTAAGGAATTAAGTCCATAACACTCCTGTCTGATAGGTGTCCCCGTTTTACAGATAGGAAAACGGAGGTAGAAAGCAGTTTAGTTTCACAAATTCACATGGAGCATCTTTTGATTCCAGGAGTCCTCCGGATTCCCAGTCCCCTGCCCTATCCATTAGACATTGGCAGGGTGGCATGGAGGAACCTTGTACTGCCACCTGTTCTGTGTGGGTAGATTTCACCCCTGAGCAGAACAAGGCTTATGTGCCACTCTAGCCCTTCCACTTAAGTCCCCAAAATAGGATATAAGTGGTGAAGAGCCTTTGTGCTGACTCTCTTCCCGGGATGAATTTCATTCTCAATAAACAAAGGACTGTGATCTCCAGGCAGGACCATTTGACTGATAAAGGGATAAGATCACATTATGTTCAACCACCCAAAGAGAGGGAATGTCTTCCCTTTTCATTTCCTATGCAGTCCGGGTGGCAAGCAGCCTTCTTCTCATTTTGACACATTTCCATAATCACATTTTCCTGGCATTTCCTGTTTTCTGGTCATTTCAAACATGATTACTCTCCCCAGCACTCAACCCAAAATGTCCCATCAGCAAGTTCTTGATGTTTTGACCAAACGAGGGTTTTGTTTGGTTAATAAAGCGTCTCCGAAAGCCCTACACGCCTGGCCTGCAACCGTAAAGGAGCGAGCCTGTCAGCTCTCATGAACAGAGCAGCATTGGGCCTGGTCAGGACCTGGACTGGGAACCCCTCCAAGTTACACTTAGGGCATGTCTACACTACAGCGGCACAACCATGGTATGCAGCTATGCCACGGTAGATGCTTCCTTCGTCAATGTGGATAATCCACCTTTCCGAGAGGCAGGCTCCAGGTTGACGAAAGAATTAATGCATCCACCTAGTTGTCTCTACAGAGGGGTCAAGTCAACCTAATTACATCACACCAAAAAAGTTTGGCCTACGTGTTAAGTGCAGACCAGGCATTAGAACGATGTGGAGGGTGGTGTTGGTGGTTCATCTTCCCCTCAGCTCAGCACTCCAGTGTACCACCATGCCATTAGCGCACACGCTGCTGCTTGACATGCCATCTTTTCAGATGAGAGGCAGAGCCAAGATCCGGACTGTTAATAGCCACATAGACTTCACACACACGGCGATACCCATCGATGGCCACTTCAATGGTGACAGACCTGACCTTCTGGCCAAATTCCAGCTTGGGTAGTTCAATTCCACTGACTTAGACCTTCCCTGTCATTTCAATTGGATGCAATATTCCTCTTCACTTCCAGTCCTAAAATGTTACTAAACAGCTTCTAGGTTCCATACCAGAGCTGGCTGCATTTTGGGAGTGGGTGAAATGCTTCACTGGTTTCTTTCTGCCTGAAAGGGACAGGGCCCCATCGCAACCCTGACTCATACACGTGAGCTCACTGAAGTCCTGCTTACTTGTGCAAGGTTTGTGGGATGATATGCACACCTATTCATTTGCAGTTTCAGCCTCTTCTAATGTATTCCATTGGTCAGATCTTGTGCACTGCAGCATGTGGCCATAAAATCTCAGCGAGTCAGTGGAACTATGCTGATTTAGATCTGCTGAGGATCAGACCTTGAATGTTTAACTACTAGTCTGGTGTAAATGTGTTTAAGCAATCCCGAGCCGCTGCAGCCTTTTCCAGTCTTCCAGGTATGAATCTAATCTGTATTCTACTCAAGAAGCTTGTAGAATGACTTCTGACAGCGGGAGAAGCTGCAAGCCCCTTGGCCTTGTAGGCCTCAAGAATACAAGGGCTAACCCATCCAGAGATGGTCATTTTGTTAGCCCTGTTAGGGTGGTGGAAACCGACAAATCCTGCAGTTCTACAAGGATAAAATTTACTGTAAATGCTCTGCTGACATCTGAAGTGTGGTCTGCTCTTCTGGGGGGCTCTTAAGATTCAGACAAAAGGATGGTGGAGCTAGTTCTCGACTCAAGCAAAAAGCTAATGTTAACCTTACTGAAGGTCTCAGGGGCTATTTTAAGACAAATCAGACCTGGGGTGACACTGGATGTCTGAAGAACTTATGGGCTCCCAAATAATTAAGTCTAGAAGCTAAATCCAGCGCTGTGAAGGAAAGCAGGCTGCTTTCTACATGCAGCAAGACTGTGCCCAGAGGGAAGAAAGAGAGACTCAGACATAGTGCTGAGCTGTAAGATTGCAGGGGACCATAATATCTCATGAGAGTTTAGGCTGGGGCATGATCCAACCATTTAGGACAAGTTTTGAAGGCTACCTCCAGAAGTCCGACAGACCTTTGAACTTAATTGAAAGATTAAAGCATGTTTCCCTAACATCTTGGGCTTCTTAGTATGAGAACTACCTAAGAATACTTTGAGAACTCAGGCAGGAGACAAGAGAGAGAGAAATCTCCCTGTGGCTCAGTGCAGGACCCAGCACAAAGGTGACAACGGTGATTGTACTGCATGACCTCACTTGTATTCCCCCAGTCCCCAGGATTGCTAGAATTTGTTCAATCTATGGTATAAATTATAAGAACATAAGAATGGCCATACTGGGTCAGACCAAAGGTCCATCCAGCCCAGTATCCTGTCTGCCAACAGTGGCCAATGCCAGGTACCCCAGGGGGAGTGAACCTAACAGGTAATGATCAAGTGATCTCTCTCCTGCCATCCATCTCCACTCTCTGACAAACAGATTATGCCAGTTGAGGATTGCTGGCCATGCCCCGCTACTCTAAGCATATACTCACAATTACCCCTATGCTATAAGGGACAGGAAGGGGTAGTGTACAGCTGACTACCTTTGGTCTATGTTGGCCTGGGTTTCCCTAGGCCCAATTATGGCAGCCTGGTCCCTTTGCATCCCTGTGCCTGGAAGAGTGAGCCAGGTAAAAAGGCTGCAGAATGGGCCAGGATCTGCCCCCGTGGATGTAGAATGCTACCAATCACCTGGTAGAGTTCTTACAGTCACTGGGCACAGGGCGCAAAGCGGGAAGAGAAATCATTGTATACACAGGGGAAGAGCAGCAATGACTTCCCCACATAAGAAAAGGTTTGGAGAGACATATTAAATCTCTGTTGCTGGCTGAACTAACCTGTCCTCCTTGCAGCTCTGCAAGGCAGACAATCTAGGTGAGGGTGAGTGAGTACGCCCCATAACAAAAGCTCCCATTCTGAAAGCGAGTCCTCTAACAGGTGAGCTGAGTAAAGAAGCAACGGCCAAAGTGGAGCGATGAGGATTTACTCCTGCTTTAACTTGTCTGCTCTTCTAAAACCATCCTTAATAAAGAAGGCAGAGGAGCAAACATACACATCAAAGGAACTTTCCATGGAACTGAAAGGGGCGGTGGACAGCTTTAATACCCATCCCAAGCAAATGGATCTTCTTGGAAAGAAAATGGATCAGAGATGCGCTCTGATTCTTCATGCTGGCAAAGGAAAAAGATTAATGGGCTGGTGGTTGGTTGCAAGGAAGGAACAGACGGAGTGGGGGTGGAATCATCTCTGAATAACTGGCTGGTGTAACACTGTCTGACTCCATTCCGGCTCCAGTGGGTACGGAACAGCGTCTGGTGGGAGGCTGCGTCTCCGTATTTGCACCCCTTGGAATACCATTAATAGAAAAAGTGATGGGGCCTGGTATCCTTCTGGGTGCTGAGTGAGGACTGCTTCCACAAGGTTCAAGTCACCCTTGTGCAGAGAGCCAGTTCGGGCCGGCACCCCACCCCAGCCCTATTTGAAGTGGGACTCTTTCTCTGCATACACTTCTGCAGGAGAGCAGAGCTCACCCTTTGTGACAAGGAAGGCGCTTCCCTTAGTAGGTGCATGCAAAACCCTGATAGATTCAGCTGTGGCCTGACTGGACAAAGGAACTCTGCAAAGACCTCCACACCCTGCCCTTTGCAATGCCAGCCATGTTGCCTGTAACTGGCTGTCCCTCTGACTGACCTTGTTGCTGGCTGTTTGCCCTGTCCAGTTCCTGCTGCACCCTCAAAGATCTCCCCTGGTGGTCCTGTTTGTGTTCTAGAGAAATAAGCACATGATGCTGTTGAGCTTCACAGATGGGAAATAATTAGGCAGACTACACCTCTCTGAACTCATCAAGGGATTTTATGGTCACTGCTAGAACTGATCAAAACCCCTGATTCCTTGTGAATAAATCATCCGGTGACTCTACCCACTTAGCTTTGCTAATCTGCATTCATTATTTACTGAATCATTTATACGAACGGATTTCTGCTTCTGAGTTATTCTCTCTGTCTATGTACTGTTCCCGTGGGATGAAACCCACCCTGGCACAAAGTCTAGGCACTATTTAAGTCCTATATTGAGGACTTACACAGGACATAAGCTCTGTGCTGGCCCTCTGCATGAGGGAGAATTTCACCCTAAGTCATTGGTCACTCTACCCAGGTACAGGATGCTCCCTGCTCCCTGGAAAACCAGAGGGTCATTCCAGTTTAGCTTCCCCTTCCTCTTCCTCAAGCGCTCAGGGGACGCACTATAGGACCAGCAGCTTGGGAGGCAGAGTGCATTTCAGTGGTAATTTATGAAGAATACCTGATGCTGTGGTACAAATGCTCTTTTGGCCCAGCCACGTCACTTGCAAGTGTGGCCAACTTCGTGGGAGACGAACGATGAATGGCAGTGCGCTAGAGTCTAACTAAATGGCCACGTGTCAGGTACCATCAGCATGGTCTTGGAGTGACTCCCAACCATTAATGCATTTATCCTCACAACACCTCATAGATTCATAGATATTTAGGTCAGAAGGGACCATTATGATCATCTAGTCTGACCTCCTGCACAGCGCAGGCCACAGAATTTCACCCACCACTCCTGCAAAAAAACCTCACACCTATATCTGTGCTATTGAAGTCCTCAAATCGTAGTTTAAAGACTTCAAGGAGCAGAGAATCCTCCAGCAAGTGACCCGTGCCCCATGCTACGGAGGAAGGCGAAAAACCCTGCCCTGGAGGAAAATTCCTTCCCGACCCCAAATATGGCGATCAGGTAAACCCTGAGCATATGGGCAAGATTCATCAGCCAGATACTACAGAAAATTCTTTCCTGGGTAACTCGGATCCCACCCCATCTAATATCCCATCACAGGCTATTGGTCCTATTTACCATGAATATTTAATTACCAAAGCCATATTATCCCATCATACCATCTCCTCCATAAACTTATCGAGTTTAATCTTAAAGCCAGATAGATCTTTTGCCCCCACTGCTTCCCTTGGAAGGCTATTCCAAAACTTCACTCCTCTGATGGTTAGAAACCTTCATCTAATTTCTAGTCTAAATTTCCTGGTGGCCAGTTTATATCCATTTGTTCTTGTGTCCATATTGGTACTGAGCTTAAATAATTCCTCTCCCTCTCCAGTATTTATCCCTCTGATATATTTATAGAGAGCAATCATATCTCCCCTCAACCTCAGTGAGTCAGGAAGTACCTTTATTCCCGTTTTACAACTGGAGAACTGAGACACAGAGAGAAAAAGTGACTTGCCCCAGGAAATCGGCAGCAGAGCCAGGAACTCTGGAGGAACTGATCTTTGATATTCTTTGCCCTAGATCAGTGCCTCAAGTGCAAACCCATCCCTTTGGGGAGCATAGTCTAGAAAACCCAGAAGCACCAATGATTGGGACCCACAGCCACACAAATTGTACCACCTGCGGTAACACAATGGTGGCTGTGAAACAGAAAACTGCATGTTAAAATGTAGTTGCAGTGATATTTACATTACCAAATAGCCCACCGGGACCAATCAGATCAGCACCCCATTGGGCTGGGCACTATCCAAACATATTGGAAAAGCAATCAGACAAACTCAGTTGGTGGGGGGAGGGATCCCAGACTTCTAAGGCCATTTCCTCATTAGTTCATTCGTCTGTGAACGAAAAAGAAAATGACTTTTGTCTCCTGTCGTAGCTATTTTTCAGTCAGGTGAGAATTGAGTTTCAAAATCAAACCTTCGGCAATAAAATGCAAATGGGGACACACGGGGCCAGGAGTGCACTGCAGAGGAGTGAACTGCTGCCTTTGATTGTTTCTGCTTGGGTCTCATAAATCATCTCCGCCTAAATCCCACATCCTGCTCTCTGATTCCTAGCATCGCTGCTACATTTATCCGCTCGTGTACTTGGTTTGAATTCGAAATGTTGGTTTAATGTGGTGTTGATGAGACGGCATACATTTATGAAGAAGTACAGTAGCAAACTGGTGTGTAGAGACTAAGACTTTTACAAGGGGAAAAAAAGGAATCCGTACTATAAAAATCTTTGGCTGAAACTTCAAAGGAAATTGGAACAGGTTTGCAAAAAAATTATGCTCTCTCTAGTCATTATCTTCTTTTTATTCTTTTGATTTCAGCTTCCCTTCAATATTAAACCAAAAAGCCCTAGCGCCGAGTAGAATGCCTTCATTTTGGGGACATGGTCCTTGGCCCATTTTGCATGCTGAGATTATATGCATCCGATGAAGTGAGCTGTAGCTCACGAAAGCTCATGCTCAAATAAATTGGTTAGTCTCTAAGGTGCCAGAAGTACTCCTTTTCTTTTTGCGAATACAGACTAACACGGCTGCTACTCTGAAACCTATGTTGAACATGAAATTGAAATCTGGTTTAAGTGGTTCCCTTGTGTATCTGGGTCTAAATTTTTTTTAAATGCATAGGGTCACATGATGTGATCCATACCAAGGTCTTGTGAAACACACAAGGCCAGATTTGTTCCTGGTATCAATGGAGATATATACCACGGTTGAATAGGATCCATAATCTGTCTATAAGAATTAAGGGGCATGAAGAATAGAAAAATACCAGACTGGGGAAATGCTATCTGAACCAGATTTGCAAAGGAAGGAATTCAGCTGATGCTTGTAATCAGGGATTTGAGTTGCTTCTTGTTTTGACCAAAATGTCTCCTGCTCATCCCTAATATATACAGTGCATTTAGATCTGCATCTGTATAGTGCTGGCTGGTGGATGAACTACTCTCTCTGCTTCTGAGAATGGTGGACAAAGACATTTTAATTGTCTCCTGCCTAGTCACTGATCTTTCCTATTGCCTCTGAGATGCATTGGGTACTAGCAACCCAGTACTTGGTTATGGAGGGTTGGCAGGTTTGAGTACTGAGCGTGATGGGAGGGACAGACCCAAAATATAAGACAAGTTCATTCACATGATAGGTGTGTGTGAATACAGTGCTAGTGAAAGTGGCTAGATTGCTGACCTCTTGCCTGAAGGATTCTTCCCCATGGGGTAGGGACAGCCTGGGCAAGGGCAGTGCAAGCTTCCATTACAAGGCCCTCTCACTGAGTCTCAGCTCTGAGCTCGGGGCAGGGGAAGGCAGCTCAGTCTTCATATCCCCAATCCCACTCTGATTGAGGCTCCTCTGCTGGGATTGCCAACTAGGTTGCCAGTTAGCACCAATTATGGTGGTGGATTTTGTGATCCATCATCCACAGGAACTGGCATGAGACCATCAAACTCATTTCATTGGATGGGTAACGAGTGTCAGTCACTTCAGACTAGTGACCTAAAGGCTCTGTATCCATTTGCCAATCCCCTGATCCATCCATTTTAATTTTTAAACAGGTGAAAGATTTTTGTGGGCTTTTATTCATCTTAAATTCGAATATAGCCCCCCCTTACTGCAGTGTCTGAGCACCTCATAATCTTAATGTATTTATCCCCATAACACCCCTGTGGGGTAGACCAGTACTATTATCTCCATTGTACACATGGGGCATGGAGAGACGAAGTGACTTGCCCAAGATCACACAGAAGGTCTGGGGCAGACTTGAACTAGGACCTCACAGTCCCAGGCCAGGCCCCCAACCGTGAACCATCCTCTTCTCTAGCCTCCCAGTGTTCAGTTTGCTGGTACTGCTACAGTTCAACAGGAAGAAGGTAGCTTGGTATTTCTGTGTGTATTGGACTGAAGTTGGATTGAAAGAATGTAGCAGGTGGGACCAGACCCCTTTTGATGTCACCAGGGCAGCTGAGAACATACCTATTCCAGTGAGAGAGTCCCCTTCCCGCTAAAGAAATCAGACCTTAAGCATAGTTAATCAATTGCTGTCAGCAAGTTCCCCCTTGGTGTCTCCCAAATTAACTAAAGGCTTTTGATCAGAAATGTCAAGAATTCACTCCATGCAGAAGTGCCAGAGCTAATCTTCTAATGTATTGATCACATGTCCAGCCAGCATGGCTAATCCCACTTGGAAAGGGGTGGCACAGGGGGTTATTTACTGAACACAAAGGTTGTATGATTTGATTGAATGTTTATATGAACATTTTTTTAACACGTAGGTGAGGCTCCCTAGGTTGTGCTGTGTTGCATTGTCCCTTCCTTCTGCTAGTGTCTGCTTATCCTCATATGCCCTGCCTGCTCTAGGGAAATCTTCTAAACATTTCCCACCTTAGCTCGTAACAGCTCAGCCACTGAGAGAGTGGTACCACTAGGAAAGGGAGGAGGTTGGTTGCGTGGGAGGATTTGTCGTGCGCTACAGAATCTTCCACCCATCTAGCTCATTAGCCCGTGTCACCAGTCACCAGAAGCTGTGGTTCTTTTATGGATCTTTGGTGACCAATGGCCTTGACATTGACTTGTTGCAACAATGGGATTCAGCAGTGGGTGCCCTAGCAGGGACCACATCTTAGATGCAAAATGTGGCTAAACTGTATTTGGTAACATATCTGACACTGCTGTCCTGGGCTGCTCCTAGGTCAGCCATTGTTTCTAAAATGATGGTAAACAAGGATTGGACCTGTCTACACTCGCAGCTAAACTGTGTTCTCCACCAGTTCTCCATCCATTGTAAGTAATGCATAAATCTCGTGTGGACACACCGCCAATGGGAAATATATCTGTGGCTTCAATATAATTCCTAGTGGAAAGGAGCTACACCAGAGTGGGCAGCTAGTTGGCATCCTTGCTGAAAATCCCAGAGGAGACCAGCAACAGAAGAGGCCCTCTCGTATATCTACAGGTCAAGGTTGAATCCTTTAACCTGGGACCAGTGTAGGGGAAGCTGGTGCTGCCAGCCCGCGTGCTTGGTATATAAATTGGGCACCCCGTCCTCTGGCACTGGGACCTTGGACACGGTAGGACAGTGCTCTGAGGTGGTACTGAGCATTCTCTGCCTCAGGTGTTTGGTGGTGGGTCTTGCACACATGCTCACGATCCAACTGAGCACTATATTTGGATTGGGGAAGGAATTTTTCCCCCAGTCAGGTTGGCTGGGACCTTGTGGGATTTTGCTTTTTTCTGCAGCATGTAGGTGCAGGTCACTTGCCAGGATCACTTGGGTGTATCTGACTTAATAATTTCCCTGTCACTGCAGAGCCATCAGGTATGGGTGCTCCTCAGTCCCTCCTATTCTCTGCCTGTGGCACATAATTGTTCGATTGCATTTTGGTGGTTGGGTTGCGTGTGGGTGAGGGTCATGTTGGTAGCCTGTGATATACAGGAGGTCAGAGAAGGTGAGCTGGTGGTCCCTTCTGGCCTGAAACTCTATGACTATAACTCTATCCCCAGCACTAAGGAGATTCTACAAATTAAAAAGAATATGATTGGTGCCCGATTCCAGGTTTTGTGCCATTCAACCCATGCCCATGCTACAATAAGAAGGGAAGTAATTTCCCCTACACTGCTGTGATCCCTCAGATCCAACCCACCTACTTTCACTATCACCAAAACTCAAGTTTGGTTTTGTTTTCAAACAGAAACAAAAATAAATTTGCTGGAGGCCTCAGAAAGAAAAACCTAACAGAAAATATTTACATTTCCCTCTGATGTGTCACTCCTGGTGTGGGCTAGTCATAGCGCTCACTGTGATGGCAGGTAACGCGGTGATGGGCAAAGGAGCTGTGTGAGTCATCGGTTGGGCTATCTCCTCCTAGCGTGACTTCAAACGTGGGAAGTGTCAGGTTAACATTTCCACAGACAAAGATATAGAGATAGACACGCACAGGGATTATCAAATGGTTAGAAAGTTAGGTGCCTATGAGAGTTATGCACCCAGCTCCCACACACTTTCACTTTTAGGTGTCTAGGTCTCTTAGGTACTTTGGAAAATCCCACTCATATTTCTTGATCTGTGCAGTGTTTAGTAACACCTTGGGCTAGTCAAACCGACTATTTTAGCACTCTACTTTTCACCCCAACGAGGGGTGCCACCTGACCAGGTTTTCCCAAGATCACCCCTTTTTTGAGGTAGCTGTCCCAGAAATCTGTTAGAGGTCTCAGTGCTCACTGCCAACTGCCCAGTTCGATGGGCTCGGGATCGTCCCAGATGTCCTGTTTCTTTGTACCTCAGAGGTGGCAACACTAACCACAACTGATGTCCATTTGCTGTGTGTGCAGTCCATGCGACGCGGCCATCCCCCTCCCCCCATGCCCTGCAGGAGGCTGGGGAAGCGAATGGCACAGATCCCGCAGAAGAATCCTCACTTGCTCCCTTAGGGCAGCTGTCCAGGTGCTTTGCACTGCTAAGGCAGGGCGTTCTTGAGCTCAGAGTTGAGCCCTGTATCCTTTTTCCCTGCTACCATCTAAGCTGGCCATGAATATTGCAGCTTGAGAGGCTTGTGGACTCCATATTTCCAAGCCTGAGGCTTGGTCTACACTACAGAGTTAGGTCGAAGGAAGCCGCCTTAAATCGACCTGTTAATGTATGTGTCTACGCTACAGGGTCCTTTACATCGACTTAAGTCGTCTCTAATGTCGAGTTCTGTAATCCACCTCCGTGAGAGGCGCAGCACGTAATTCTGTTTTCATGGACGACTGCGAGGTAGTGCAGACGCAGCGTTGTGTAATTTGATTTAATTGGCCTCCAGGTGGGTGTCCCACAATGCTCACCTGTGACCGCTCTGGAGATCGTTCTCAACTCCGCAGCGCTGCACAGGAAAACAGCCCCTCCCCTGCTAGAGCCCTGGGAACTTTTGATTTCCCATTTCCTGTTTGATCAGGACTGGGAGCATGCCAGCTTGAGCACAGCTGATCTCGGAGACTCCACGGCCCAAACGCGCTCCAGCCTGGTCTGCACAGGAGGTGGTGGATTTCATCGCTGTGTGGGGAGAAGAGCCTGTGCAGGCAGAGCGCCGATCCAGCAGAAGAAATGATGACATCTGCGCCAAGATCGCTCATGGAATGGGGGAGAAGGGCGACACGAGGGACACCCAGCAGTGCCTTGTGAAAATAGAAGAACTTGGGCAAGCGTACCAGAAGCCAAGGGAGGCGAACAGTCTTTCTGACGCTGAACCCCACACATGCCGGTTCTACAACGAGCTGCATGCAGTTCTCGGGGGTTACCCTACCAGCACCCCCACAAGCAACGTGGACACCTCACAGGTGTGTGAGTCTAGGGACAACAGGGATGACGATATGGTGGATGAGGCAGAGGAGGAGAATGGGAGGCAGGCAAGCAGTGGATCCATTCTCCCTAAGAGCCAGGAAATATTTTTAACCCTGGAGTCCTGTGGCTCACAGGACATCACAGTGGCCGACTGCGATGCTGAGGAAGGCACCTCTAGTGAGTATACAGTTACAATCAAAGTCCAGTTAAACTTTAGCAGACACACACATTCGGTGGTACTGCATGTTTACTGTGAAGAAAAAGCAAGGCACTGTGGTTCTCTGCTTACAAGAGGCCGCTCCAGCTACACAGAGGGTGGCCCCCAGAAAAGACTGTTTATGTGGACTGGGATAGCCCGGGAATCCTCCATGAATATCTCCAGGAAACTTTCATGGAGGTACTCTGCAATTCTTTGCAGAAGGTTTCTGGGGAGGGCAGTCTTATTTCTTCCACCATGGTAGGACACTTTCCCATGCAACTCCTGAATTAATTCTGCTGGCATCATTGTGGTGCACAGCATAGCAGCATAAAGACCAGGTCTATACCCAGATGCTTGCAGCATCTCCTTCCTTTCCACCTCTGTTACCCTCAGGACATTGATACCACATAGGGTCTCCAAGGGGAAACAGGGGAAGTTCTCATTAAAAATGCTCTTACAAGAAAAAAAAGAGCATGTAGACCCACCCCTTTCTGGATTGCTAAACCATGCAGCCGCTAGTGTACTTTTACTGTACTCGGCATGGGTCGGCAAGTAGTTTAAGTGGATGATAGGGGAATAGGGCCCCACATGTGAGATTCCGCAATTTGGGAGTGAAAACGTTCCCCACAGATCCATTTGTAAACAGCTTCCGGTGATGCTACGGGGAGGGGCAATTGTTTGACTAGCTACTTCTGCTCCTGATTTGAGCCTGCCATAAACTTCATTAAAAGTGTGGTCATCCATGACTTGGGGGTGGAGGGGCTACTCACCTTGCCTGGAACAGCAAAACGGCTCAGTGAATGGTTACGGATTCTGATTATGTTATGGCTTGCACCTAGTGTAATAAGTTTTTTTTTAAATGAAAATAGCCTTGATATGGAAACATTTTATCCATGTACAATGGTCCCTTTCTTTTTTCCCTTGACTGACAGCTGGAAATGTGTCCTTTGGCATGTCATGAACACCTGAAAGTAGGCTTTCGCTGATTAGAAGGAGAAGAAAGAGAATGCAGGACATGTTCACCAAGATAATGAACGCCTCCGGAACAGCTGACACAGAGCTGAGAGCGTGGATGATTTCACTGTCTGAGAAGTTAGACATGGACGTGGAGAGCACAAAAACTTCCCATAAGCATGAGTGTGCGGTGCAGGATGAGATGCTTCGGATTATGAGGCACCAATCAGACATGATGAGGCATCTGGTTGAACTGCAGGAACAGAAGCAAGAGGGTAGAGTCCCTCTGCAGACTCTGGTGGGCAGCCAGCCAGCATCGCCTGGTGCAGAATCACCCTTCCCCAAGAGTTACATGAGGCGTGGGCGAAAAGTCCGTTATCCCTTTCACTTAACTCAGGGGGAGGGTACCAGGAATGGGAGGCACCCATTCACAGATCTTTGATGCTCTAGAATGCGGTGTTATATTACACAGCTGAAAATGTTTCTCCCGTTCCAACTTTACAACCCCTTTTCCCCAAGGCTGACTTTTTTTCTGTTCTCCCTCTTTATTTATGTTTGTTAAATAAAGTAAATGGATTCAAGAAATAAATGTTCTTTATTGAGTAGAAGCAGTGGGCTTAGGTGGGGGGTTGGCTTTACAGGGACAGTGACACAAGCCAGGTGAAGCTTTGGGAAAGCACAATGCAGACAAGCAGCTCACATTACTGTGACTCATTATTGAAATGGCTTTTCAAAGCCTCACAGATACGCAGTGCCCTTTGCTGTGCTCTTCTTATTGCACTGGTGTCTGGCTGCTCAAAAATGGCTGCCATGTGATCTGCCTCAACTGCCTACCCCTGAGGAAAATTTCCCCCCTTTTTTTCACAGATATTATGGAGCACACAGCAGGCAGCTATAACCATGGGGATGGTCTCTTCACTAAGGTCCAACCTTGTTAGTAAACTTCTCCAGCGCCCTTTTAAATGACCAAAGGCATATTCAACCCCCATTCTGAACTTGCTGAGCCTATAGTTGAACCGTTCCTTCCTCCTGTCCAGACAGCCAGTGTATAGCTTCATGAGCCATGGGAGCAAGGAGTAGGCTGGGTCCCCCAGGATAACTAGAGGCATCTCAATGTTGTCAATGTTCACTGTATGGTCTGGAAAGAAAGTCCCGGATTGCAGCTTTTTGAACAGACCCGAGTTCCTAAAGATGCGCGCGTCATCCTGCGTTGATGTTGGTGAAATGCCCCCTGTGATCCACCAGAGCTTGCAACACCATTGAAAAGCATCCGTTTCAGTCTATGTACTCTTTGGCAAGGTGGTCTGCTGCCAAGATGGAGATAAACATGCCATCTATTGCCCCACCACAGTTAGGGAACCCCACTGCAGCAAAACCATCCACTATGTCCTGCACATTTACCAGACTCACTACCATTCACAGCAGAAGTCAATGAATGGTCCTGCACACTTGGAGCACAGCAGCTCCCAGGGTTGATTTACCTATTCCAAATTGATTCCCCACTGACCATAACTGCGTTCCAAGCTTCCAAATAGCAATCGCCACTCGCTTCTCCACTCTCAGAGCAGCTCTCATTTTTGTGTTTCTGAACTGCAGGGCAGGGGAAAGCTCTGCACAAAGTTCCTGGAAGGTGGCCTTCCGCATTCAAAAGTTTTGCAGCCACTGCTCATCATCCCATACCTGCAGAATGATGCGGTCACACCAGTCAGTGCTTGTTTCATGGGACCAGAAATGGTGCTCAACAGATTGCAGCTGCACTGTGACTGCCAACAGCAACTGTGAATTGGTTTTTTTTCAGTGGCTTGCAGCAGGGCTGCTTGCAGGACCCTACTTCAGCTCCGGAAATACTGCAGGAGAAGGTGTGAGGTGTTTGAGATGCTCACAGTAAAAGTGCACAACTGAGCAGGCTCCATGCTTCTGGGGTTATGATGTGTGCGTGGTGGTTTTAAGGAGCAAAAACCACTGGGTTGTGTGCGGTTGATATGATGGAGGGAGGACAGTGCATCATGGGATGCCGATGCAATGTTCCCATTCTTCCCTGCGACAATGTTTTGGTCCCATGAGGCATTGAACAAACTTCCCAAAACACACTGCAGTAAGTTGGAGTTTGGGAGAGCTACCCACGATGCTTTACCAGTGAGGACACACTCCATCGAGACAATGAGCATGGTGGATCAATTCGGAGGCTCGAGGTCGAATTAGATAAAGTAGATTTAATTTTGTAGTGTAGACAAGCCCTGTACCTTGGCTTACAATGGCTGGACCTGTATCTCACAGCCATACTAACACGTCCATACTGCCCTACACAGACCTTCTGACTCAGGTATTTGACTTGATCTGCGTCCACCCTGCAAAATGACAGGGCTTGGACCTGACTCACAGTGGGACTTGGACTCTGATCCACTCCCATAGCAGGGTCCTAGGATCTGGATCCTGAGTGTTTGCTGACCTGAGTCAGACTGATGTATGTGAGGACAGAAGGGAGGCTTGGGCTCAAACCTGAGTCAGAACCTGGGTTTAGCATGCAGTGTAGACGTACCCTAGCTCATAAAACTTTTGACCTGAGTACATAGAGTATACAGTCTAAAGGTGTGAGTAGGATTTGAGAAACAGGTGTTTTGCCTGACTTTAATGATGGGAACTTACCTGCCAGCTATTTGACTAATAAAACATTATAAGACAGGGACCAACATCCACAGGATTCTGCCAATAACTTGAAATTAAAAAAAGAAAACTATGATTTATTTATTTATTTATTTTTGGTCTGCTATTTTCCAGCACAGCTATAATCCTGACGCTGGCACTGACTGACAGCATTGTCTAGAAGGCTGATGCATGAGAGATATCCATTGGGAAATTGCATGTTATTGGCATGTTAATTGCATGTTGCTTTCTGGGCAACACTGAAAGTCCCAAGCCTTTCAAATCCAGAACCTGGAGAGCAACCACATGCCCTGTTCTGTGATAGAAGAGTCTGCCTGCAAATATCATAGTCACTGCATGCTCGTTCTTATATGGAAATGTACACAATACAGTTATACAGCTACATATCCGATCAAGAATATTGCATCTGTGTGTCAGATATCTCAGATTAGATATTCATATCTGCAGTGAAAATGGTGTTCCATAGCACATGCTGCAGAAACAGACAGACATAAAATAACATTTCATTCCCATCATTAACCCTGCTGTTATGTGGATCAATTTGAAAAAAAGGTCGGCTAGTAAGCAGAGCTGATGGCTGAAACGTTCTGGGCAACACTGGGCCAAGTCACTTAGGCAAAAAAAAAATTCCAAGGTGGCTTGGAACTGCTGCTGATTTTGGGTGTCTGTTTTTTGGTTGCCCATTGTAAGACACCTAGGGCTAGATCCTCAACTCCTGTATATCTGTCTAGCTCTGTTGGCTTCAAAGAAGATGAGGATCTGCTCTGGCCCCTCCTACTGTCTCTCCAAAGCTCTCAGGACCTATTTCAATTTAAGGCAGTGGGAGCTCGAGGTGCTCAGAACCTCTGAAAAATCCAGTCATAGGGGCGCTAAACCTGAAAATGGAGGAATTACAAATTAGAGGCCACTCTGAAAATTCAGGTCATATTCTCCTTGTGCCTTAGTTACCCTGCCTTAGATACACTTACATATGAAACTTACAGTGGTGATGTGATGTGATGCTGAATGTTTGCAAAGCACCTTGAGATCATGGCATGCAAGGTGCTATATTAGTGCCAGGAATGATTAATCACTATTTGTCTGTTGTTTGTTTTCTATCAGCCTCCTTGCTCTGCTCCTCTTCTGCAGCCGAATCCTGGAGCCAAGCGGTGATATTTTAGGAAATGCGGGTTATATAATATTTACATCTGTCCCACTTGTTTATTCCTCTCTGAGAGTTAATTTTATTCCTGCATCCCTCTCCCTAAAGCCGTGATTTGCAAAGTTGAAACCATGTCATTGTTTTTAAGGAAGTATCAGTTTTAATCACTGAAAAGCTGCTCCATTCCATATGCCCAGACAATACTGAGGGATGGCAAAGGGGTTAGTTTCTTGCATGTTGTGATGTGCCAACCAAGTGCCAAGATCTAGTCTCTTGTTAAGGTCACTGGGTCAAAATGGCCTCTTATCTGATGCAAGACACACATCTCCATCTAAACGGCAGTGGACTTGCAGTTGAAGCAAGAGCAATGCTTACCCCATCTCTTACCTTGCGGGGCACGGATCCTGTACTCTCGCCCAAAATGTGCGGCGCATTCAAGACATGCCATTGTGGTTAAAGCACAAGAACGTGGGCATCAATAAATCTTGGTTCTGTTCCTCGCTCTGCCACAGACTTGCTGTGTCCTTGGGCAACTTCTTAACCTTCCTATGCCTCAGCTGAGCCATCTGTACGATAGTGATAATAAGCCATGTGCTGGGAAGCATGATGTGGCAGTAAGGATGCTGAATTCACTAGTGTTTGGGAAGGGCTTGGAGATTAGAGCTGATTGAAAACCAGTCTATATTTTCTGCACACACAAAAATGCTCAAACAAAATGAAAAAAATTTAGTTCATTTGAAATTTGTTAATCAATTTTTGTTTCTTGATCAAACAAAAACTAATGTTTTGCAGGGACTATTTTGTTTGGTTATTGTTTTCTTTTCTCTTTCTCTCCCTTTTCTCCATTGGAAAAGGGAAAGGAAAAAATAGAACGAAGGGGGAAATTAAAAAAAAACAACCTGGAAATCTTTCAGGGTTGTTGTTTTTAAGTTGAAAAAATGAAAATTTAAACTGAAATGAAAATTTTGGGCAAAACACTCTTTTGTTTGGAAAAATGTTTAAATGAGAAAAATGATGACCTGCTCTATTTGAGATCACCCACAGGAGGTACTGTTAAAGTACAAAGTATGGCTCTCCGATTGTTTTTTTTGTGTGTCTGTCCTACATGGAAACATAAGGGAAAACCTTAAGAAAGAGCTGAGAAAAACTTATGTATGTATTGATGACAGATTACTTTCCATCAGCTTGGTTCAGAGTCAGGTCATTGGTTTATATAACCCATCATTAGTCATTTGATCCACTCCACTTGTGACTTAAGTCAAATTGGATGTTCAGAGCAGTGAAAGGAAGCTGCCCACTGAAACCTCTTATCCCATAACACAGAGATGTTATAAACAGAGAACATTTGGGAAGTGCCCAGCTTAGTAATAGGGAAGAAGTAGGATTGAAATACACCTATGTCCTCAAAATAGGGTTTACATGGGTCTTAAGTGGTGCATAAACCTTGGGCTGGACCTCTGTACAGGGTTAACATTTTGACTCCTAGAACAGTTCTTGGTTAATTGCAGACAGTACTGTTTGAAACTCTTCTGGTTTTGTCACTTTGTAGATGAAGATAGAAACCATCTGGAGAGGAGGATGATGCAAAGGAGTTTGCTGACTGCAAAACCAGAGCAACAGTTGCCAGGTCTCTGTTAGAGTGGCTGGGTCACAGAGATAAGAGGTTTCAGAGTAACAGCCGTGTTAGTCTGTATTCGCAAAAAGAAAAGGAGGACTTGTGGCACCTTAGAGACTAACCAATTTATTTGAGCCTAAGCTTTCGTGAGCTACAGCTCACTTCATCCGATGAAGTGAGCTGTAGCTCACGAAAGCTTAGGCTCAAATAAATTGGTTAGTCTCTAAGGTGCCACAAGTACTCCTTTTCTTTTGGAGATAAGAGGGTGAGACAAATGGCAAATGAGGAGGGGCTCTGGCAGAATGTGCTCCAAGGGACAAACTGCTGACAACTGCTGTCGTGGTGCTCGGGTGCACTAGTTACAACATAACACCACATTGTGGCGCATCTTCTCTCATGTGTCTGGGGCACTTTTGCCTCTGGAAGAGCAAGCCTGCTAAATGAACAGTTGCGAAAGGTGCATAGATCTGGGATAAAGGATCACTGTTGTTCTCACTTTTCTGAGTGGGGCAGCACCCAGGAATGAAGTGAGTAATGCAGTATCACGTCAGTTTGTGCATATCTGGGTAGCATAAAAAGCATCACACGTTCAAACAAGCCCCTGGTGGTTAACATGTGTCGGTCTGGTCCAAACCAAAGCTGATTTTGTGCGCTTCAGTAGACCACGCTGCACAGCTCTAGCCGTGACCATAAAACACTACAGAATGAAGCAGAAAGCTAGACTCTCAGCTCTTTGAACCTTGCACACTAGATCACGGCAAATGCAAATACAAATCAATCAATTTGTCTTCTTTCAACCTTGCCTCTCCAGACTCAAGTTGGGCTCTTGCTTGCTTATTAAACCAGGTCTTTTCTTTTTTAAAAGCTTCAGGCATTAACCTCCTGGACTTAAGACTTAACACAGCTGCTCATTACCACTACAGAGGCCTGGTAGATAAGACATCTCTCCCTCCACCCTGCCTGTATTCAGAAGCTGTGTTTGATAGCAGTCCTACGGGATTCACTCTCTGATAACAAAAGATATATCCGTAGCACATGGGAATTTATAAGACAAATAAGAGCAAAAGGTTAACAGCATTTAGTAATAAAGAATGGTATTATTATCACATCTAGGCAAGGAGCCTGACTAGCATAATCCAAAGAACATATGAAACATACAAATCAACATATACAGAAAGGACCGTGGGTCATATGGTAAAAGCGATTTCTCTCTGGTTTAAGTGCTTTGCCAGAGGAGCAGATGTGTTGGCTGTAAGAAAGGGGAAAGGGAGATTTGTTTATTAAGAAAAATAATCCCTTTACTTTGGCTTTGGGCCTGTATCAGAAAAAAATATACTCAGAAGGGTTCTGTCTGCATTGAGTCCTCTCCTAGCTAAGGAAGTAGCAAAACCAGGCCAAATCCTGCTTACACCAAAATCAATACAGGTTTAGTACCAGTAATTACCAGATAGTGCAGCTTGCTGTGGGATTGAGCCGCAGAAGCATTTCCTGATATGACAAGGCTCTGCCAACACTGAGAGCCAAGAGAGGGGCCTTTAGCGGCTCTGGCACTATTAGCTGGGATTTTTATTTTCTTTTGGTATCAGGGCTGGGCAGGTAGCGTGGGGAATGTCCCCAGCTCTCAGGAGTTCTAGAAACCCTGGGATCCACAAAGGAGGGCGTTTGCCTTTGAAGACCTTAAAAAGCTACATGGGGGAAGCCACAGCTGACAGGGAAAAGGCAGTGTGGTCTAATGCATGAAGCAAGGGAGCCAGGGATGCAGGAGGTCTAATTCTCCTTCCAGTACAGCTTTCCTCTGTGGCCTTGGATGAGTAGCATAAAGCTAGAGTCTTCCCAGTCCTTGAATTGGTGTGCAGTGTGGGGAATGGGAAGAAAAGAGCCTACTGAAGAGCAGGTAGAAGTGCATTTCCTTTGCACAGGGGAAAGCAGAGACTCCACCATAATTACTCCCTCCAGTAGCACATGATGCCTGAAAGGGGGCAGGGAGGGGCCGAGAGTAGGTATAGCCTTGGTCAAGAGTGGGAAGGAGAATGTCGCTTGGGTACCTAGGATCAAAAAGCAGTGGTTTTTCCTCTGCAGCAGTTGAGCTCCTGCCCCAGCCCCAGTACAGAGCTATGCTGAAATGGTGTAGTCTAGTCCTTTGTCTCTCTGTCCCAAATTCATCCCTGCTATGACTCCGTTGACTTGGATGCCTTTGGCTCAATGTCCTTCAAGGTTCTTTGGGATCCTTCTGGATTCAAAGCCCTGCAAGAGCCGTACAAGGTAAAGTTGTTATGATTGAATTGCCAGAGGAGTGTGTGATGGGTTCCCTACCCCAAGATGCCACTTGGAACTGAGGTACCACTGAACCCACCTTGACTCACCAGCCTGGGCTCCCTTTACACTGTACTGCTGTGACCAGCCTGCCAAGCCCTCTCCCAGGCTCCAGCACACATTCAGGTAGGGACACGCCCAGCTGCAGTACATACAGATGCAGTGATCAGCTCTGCATGGGGAGGCTACAGCACAGGAACTGCCCTGCTACTCAAGTGCACCCCCCACCACCCTGGAGTGTAAACCCAATATTATACTGTCTTGCGCTGCACAGAGATCTCTACAGCATAAACTCATGAAATTTGCCCCCTCCCTCAATGTGGAGAAGGATAGGCAACAGTTTTCTGCCCCAAGTTATGACTCCCACACACTGGTTTTAGACAAAGCAAAAATAAGTTTATTAACTACAAAAGATAGATTTTAAGTGATTTAAGGGACAGCAAACGGATCAAAGCAGATTACCTAGCAAACAAACAAAACACACAAACTAAGCTTAATATACCAAAGAGATTGGATATGAGTAGCAAATTCTCACCCTAAATGATGGTTCAAGCAGGCTGCAGAGATTCTTAAGGGGCCAACTTATCACTTAAAAACCCCAGGTGTTCCTTTCACAGGCTAAAAACCCCTTTAGACTGGGTCTAGCACTTTCCCCCAGTTCAGTCCTTGTTCCTCAGGTGTTTCCAACAGTCTCTTTAAGCAGGGAGTCAGTGAAGAACCCTCTGTAGGAGGGTGGTGAAGCGCTGGAATGGGTTACTCTAGGGAGGTAGTGGAAGCTCCATCCTTAGAGGTTTTTAAGGCCCAGCTTGACAAAGCCCTGGCAGGGATGATTAAGTTAGGGTTGGTCCTGCTTTGAGCAGGGGGTTGGACTAGATGACCTCCTGCGGTCTCTTCCAACCCTATGATTCTATGATGATGTCACTCCTCTGCCTTAATATAGTTTTTGCATGTGGCAGGAACCCTTTCTTTCAAAGCTTGGTTCCCATGCCAGTCAGCAGAAAAACACTGGTATCCCAAGATGGAATCCAGCACCAAGTGACCTGTAGTGTCATAGCAGCCAGGAGTCAGAGGCTGTTTGTAGCGTCCTCAGGAAGCCCCCACCCCAGTGGGAGATAAACTTCTTCTAAGGCCTATTGTTTTCTCTAATGGCCCTTCCCAGCCAGTCATCTAGACTAAGTGCTTTCTGCCTAGTGAGCATTGCCCATATGTAAACTCATTTGCACCACAGATACATAGTCAATATTCCTAACCTCAGATACAAAAATGATACATTCATACAAATAGAATAATCATATTCAGTAACTCATAACCTTTCCAATGATATCCACATGACCTATCTTGCATAAAATACATCGGAATTATGCCATACTCATCTCATAATAATATCACTGTGGAGAATATGAGGTGCAGTGTCACAAAGTGTGTGCTGAGGCCCAGGTAGGCCCTCCTAACCCTGGAGCTGTATTGCCATTCATGTCTGAAGCTTCAAACAGAGAGGACATAAAAAAGATCGCGTATGATGTATTGCTCCCGTCAGATTTGAATCATTTCCATCCTACGCCCCTAGGAAGTGCTGGCTCGCAAGGAAGAAGGAGGTGCTGCTAAGTATATTAAAAAATGTTTTCTGAGACAGCGAGGTGATAATTACATGCAATGCTAAGTGCAGAAGCAGTTCCAAGGGTCTGTTGAGACCAGTGGCAAAAGGGCAGGTTGTTTTAATTGAAAAATGCACTAAAATGTAAGCAGATATGTTGTGTTCCCTGGGAAGAGCAGGATGCTCTGGCAGTCAATACTTTATCGTTACAAATGAAGCAGACTGTGTTGTCTTCTCCATGTCACACAGGTAACTCAGCCAGATGCAAAATGTTCTGCATTGCAATGTATCTTACGCCAAAGGGAAGTAGAGCAGAACAGAATTTGGGTTAGTATAGCACTCTTTGTGTGCCAGGAATCTCAGGGCGCTTTTGAAAGACTTGACTTTGCCAAAGCTCGGTGAAATGCTTGAATTGTTACCCCTCACTTTCAGTTTACAAATTGTCTGTGGAGAGACTTTTACCTGTCCTTTCCAAGGAACATGCCATGATAACAAATTTCAGCCTCTGAGCAGCCTGTGAAAAAATCTCATTTTACTAATGAAGAGCTGAGACGTAGCAAGATCCAGATCTGGTCCACAGTCCCATAAGAGAGTCTATCGCAGAGCCAGGAGTTGCATTCACATTCCATCCACGATCTTACTCATAAGCCCATCCTTCCTCTCCCCGTTAAAACACCCTTTTCCTCCTACAAGTCAGCGATGATGATGAAGTTGTTGTCTGTTTATTTTTAAGGACCATCACAGCTTGCATTGGCTCCAGGTTCTTCCAGTCCTTTTCCTGCGCTTTAAACACACTTCATTCCTGGGAGCTGACTTGAAATGTAGTTCTATGGCTTTATTAAGGTAAAATTTTCTGTATATTGTTTGACATTTAACAGATCAAATGAAGTGTGTCTTATGATACACTCGCTTGTCATCTTATATGAGCACACTGATCAAAATTACTAGTTCTGTTGCAGCACAACACTCAGAATAAGGTAGCAATTTCACATTAAGAGCAGATGATTTAAAAAGCAACAACCCCATGACTTCAGATCGCCCTCTTCATATATATTACATGAAAAATAAACTCGTCTCTTCAACAAGAAATAACTGTAGTTGACACAACACTTTAGAGACCGCTGACTACGTTTCTCAATATCTTCTAAAAACCTACAGAGCTGCGTGGCAGCAGGCCAGTACCCAAAATCTATGCACACATAGGGAGCAGGGGTGTATTTCCTGCTACAATACTCCCAGCTCACCCTCCCAGTTCTAGAATTTTTTTTTTTAAAAGCCTGTGGGTGGAAGCTACCACTGCAATTGGCACAGGTAGGTGTGAAAATATGCCATACGTGAGAAGGTGATGTCTTAGTCAGGCAAACGGTGCATTTACTTATCCCTCACATTTGACCTCCTTACCTGCTTTCTACCTACTAGCCAGTTGTGTGAGATTCAGACTAACATTCCAAACAGGCAGCTGCCGTGTTTCAGGGATTAGCTGTGTAACTCACCAGCTACTATAGCCTCTATACTGCACAATCATGTGTTCCCCAGATCTGTGTGGAGCCAGTGTGTTGTCTAGTAGATACAATGCTACACCAGGAGAGCTGGGTTCTATTCCTGGCTCGGTTGCTGGGTCACCTCGGGCAAGTCACATCACTGATCTGTGACTTGGTTTCCCTATCTGTTTAAGTAGGGATGTTAATAGTGTAAAGCACTTGAAATCTACTGCTGAAAAGTATGATATAAGAGCTGGTATTTTCATTATTATTCTAATGTATTGCTCCAAGTGCGCAGCCTCGGTTCTCTGCCTGTGGATTTGTCCTGAATACACAATCCCTTGGCTTCCACTCCAATGGATGGAGATTCGGTATTGGAAATAGGCAATAGTCCCTAGATAATAGGCAGCTCTAAAGAAGTTATAATATAGCACAGCCAAAGACTTCTTGAACAGGCAGAAGGAACCTATCTCTTTTCCCCGTGACCTTTTCACAAATTTGTTAAATGTTTGATCAAGGGTATTGCAAATATTTTTAAAATATTCATGTCCATCTGAAAATACTCTCCCTCCCTCCCTCCCTCTCTCTAATATTTAAAACTGACCCAAAGTCATGAATAAGTTAGAACTAGATCTGAAATGTTGGTGTATTCACACTTAGGGTTTTGTGCTGACCAGTTATAGCGTTAAAATTGAGCCAGGAAATTTGGATCTGAATCTGGATTCCCCAGAGTTCTTGGGTGTTTGGGTCCAGGAATTTGGTCTGCTCCCATTATAATTTATGGATTTTGCAAGCCTTGAAAATTGTACTAGAGAGAAAACAAACAAAACCAAAATCATTCAAGAAATATTATGGCAACTGTTGTATTTATAACATATTTGCATATGAACCCATATTTGGAGTTTCCCGCCTGAAGAAGGGGCATACAAATAAACTACATTTTAGAAATGAATGAGTTATATTAGTTGACTTTGTCCTTGCAAATTGATGCAGCTCCAGCAAATCAACAACAAATCTTAAATTTGTTTGCAGATAATCTGTGCAATTATATCCCATGGCAACAGGGTCATGGCTTAGTTCAGATCTAAGGTCTTATTGAGTCCCAACCCAGTGCTCTGTCCATTAGGCAATAAGCTACCAATGCACTCAACTCTTGTCTGGTTGAAAGTAAATGTTAAGCTTTGAAAAAAGAAATGGGGGCCAACTTCTCAGTAGATGTCAGTGAGCATTAATTCTGATTTACACCAGCTAAGAGTCAGGCCCTACCAGAGGTGCAAGCTACCAAGACCATAATGGCCAGTTCACCAGCCATTCCTGACAACTCATGAAAGGGATGTTCCACTTAAGGCATAGCGCAATTCCGAGGCCAATTAGTAGGGCCTGACCTTTAGCAGGGCAATTAATTGAAGACAGTTAGAGGACATTTGCCTGAGCCAGGTAATGGTTTTGCCTAACCTTGAATCACTGACAGATAATAAATTTATAATTGGTTTGCTTATCCAAAAGCCCCAGTCCCTTAGGAGTTTTACATTTGGGACGTTTTCAAGTCAATGTGTGTCCTCCATGAACTGCTGCTCTGTGTGTGTGTGTGTGTGTGTGTGTGGAGGGGTGGTGTTCATTAGCTCTCTGCATAGCAGAGTTTATAGGCTAGCATCTCAATATAGCTGTATCATCAGCCTCTCAGTTGGACTAGCTGCTGACTGTAATAGCCATCAGGGTCTTACTGCATTAAGGGGAGGGCGGGGGGACAAAAACAAAAACAAAAAAATCCAGCAGCCTCTGGGGATGCAAATAAGGAGAAAATCCAGTCTCATTCTGAAATAACATGGGGCTCCTTTTCGAAAGCACGGGGTCCTAGCGGAGCTGGGAGAAGCAGTCTCACTGACGTGTGAATGACTATATCAAAATGGACGTCTAAACAGGGCTAGAATATAACATCCTCTTGAAGAGATTTTCTTGTGATGAACCATTCCGTGAGGGTCCATATTTGTTCATCAGAGCGCATTAGAGGGGCCCGTCCCTGTCACAAGTATAGTACTGGGTTAGCACAGTTCTCGGGCCAGTTAGGGGCGCTGAACTCTAACAAGGATGCTTGTTGCTAGCGTGAACATGTAGTTCTGTGCTTCTGTTAGGGCACCGTGTTATAGCCTTGGTCAAGACCTAGGGGCAGCTCCTCTGCTATTCATTGTCCCATCTCCATAGCACTTTCCCACACTCACTCATGCGGAGTAGTGCCTTGCCCACAAGTTCTTCTCATTTGTCAACCTCAAACTATTATACAAAGGAAGTTGTGTCTCGTTAGCCATAGCTTAATGATGGGGAAACTGAGGCATTGAGCTGCAAAGTGACTGGCCCACAGTCACACAGCAAATCATTGGCAGAGCCAGGAATGCAACTCACGGCTTATGGGTTGGGTGCCATATCCACTGCATGGTGCAGTCTCAGTAGACCTGCTTGTGGAGTAAGGACGCTCCCTGTAAATAGGGGAGGCAGAATCCGATCCTAAAGGTGCCTTGTGTAGTCAGTGAAGATGATCCTGAAGCACGAGGAACAGGGGGGCATCCTTTGAAATGTCACTGTGGTCAGTGCGCTGGAGCCCATGAGAATCCTGGCTAATGCAGCTCTGCAGGAGATAAGGAAACTACTGCAGCTGAGATAGGAAAGGCAGCATGCAAAATGTCAGCCCTAGCAAACCAGCATGCAGAGAGGAGGGAAGGAGAAAGGGTGCTGTAGGATGGGGGGAGGAGTTGCTATTCTGCCTCCTCTTTGTATAGTTAAGGGTGTCATGAATTAGATAGCAACTTGAATGTTTGGCTTATGTCCAGATGTTGCTGTGGCCATGGAACGGGTCCTAGCAGGCAGCCATTACGCCATCAGTTATAGCCCATTGATGATTATAGCCCATTGTCACTTTTGTCAACTCACGTCAACGTTTACTTTTCCATTGCCGCCCCAGAGCTCCGCGTCAATACATGCGAGGCATAAAGTGAAGAAAGAACCCGAGATCCCATTGATCGATGTGGTGAAAGAGAGAGAAAGATCATTAAGTATTTAAATGGAGACAAATGAGTCTCCTTGGCGTTGACATCCAATAACCTTACAGCCAGCAGCCCTAATTCTGCATAAGTACAAAAAAAAATCATTAGTTCAATCAAAGTCATTAATGAAGCCATAAATCATTAGGATAATAATTCCTCCTGAACTGAATTACTCCTTTCAATTATTTTGCTTTTCTTCCCTTTTTTCTTTCATTTCTTTATCCCTCAAGGAGCCAGCACTGTCAAAGCATTGGAATTAAGCTCAGCCGGGTTGATGCTGTTAAGTTTTTCTTCCTTTCTTTCTTTCTTTCTTTCTTGATAAAAAAGACTGGAAACCATGATTTCAAAGCTAAGGATTCTCTCTTGTGAATTGCTCAATAGCTATATTTATTCATTTATTTTTATATTATGTGCCCTGTGGAAAAAAGAGAGAGAGAGAGAGAGAGAATGTCTTTGATTTTATCTTAATGAACATTACTGATCCAGCAAGCTCTATCTTGCCAGCTTTCAAATCTTATCATTCAACTAAGCCATATACAGTGATAATGTGAAGCCACAGTGAGACAAGATTTAATCTGTACAATGTTTCCACACTAGTGCATCATCCCTAATGTAATCTAGAAACTGTTCCTTGCTGACAGTCCAGTACAAACAAGGAATGTACAAGTAGGCAGGTACAGAATAAAAATCCTTCCCAATTCCTAAAGGGTTACATTGCTTCAAATCATGGGGAACAAGATCAGAAATCTGCCTTCCCCCCCCTCCTTTATTTATTTATTTATTTATTTGGGTAGAAAATTCCTGGACTAATTTTAAGAAGGAAGATTATTACTATTGTTTGTTTGTTTGTATTGAAATAACACCTAGGGAGGCCTAGGCATGGATCAGGAACCCCATTGTGCTAGGTGCTGTACAAACATAGAACAAAAAGATAGTCCCCACCCCAAGGAGCTTACAACTGCAGTGGTAGCAAAATGCCTATTCCTGTGTCATTGAAGTCAATGGGATAGTACGTACGGACTTCAACAGTGCAGCATCAAGCCCTGATCTGCTGCTTGATAAACAAGATAAATGAACGGCTTTGTTCATAGCTCTCAGGGTTCCATTACCAGCTATGCCACTGTGACTGGGGGGGTGGTGGATCACGTCTCTGCCTCAGTTTCCCCTCCTGTAAAAGGGGCATAATCACAGAGAGGTGCTGTGCAGCTTAATTAATTTATGTTTGTAAAGCGCTGTGAGAACCTCCGGTGAAAGGCGACAGGTATGCAAAGTATTAGTACTATGCAAAGCTTCGTACACCTTTCAATGAGCCTGGTTGGTTTAGAACAAAACTCAGGGGCAGGTGACTACTCTTTAATTTACATAAGACATGTCAGAAGAAAAAGGATAATCTAATGAGGTATGTCCTTTGCTCCTAGGGACCTCTTCCATTCTTGTGGGCTTCTTTCACATGAACTGATTTTTGTTCAGTTCTCTGTTTGCTCCCTGTTTTCTAGTGTGTGGATTATAAATCATAGACTCATAGAAATGTAGGGCTGGTAGGGATCTCGAGAAGTCATCAAGTCCAGCTGCCTGCCCTGAGACAGGGCCAACTAAACCTAGACCATCCCTGACAGGGGTTTGTCCAACATGTTCTTAAAAATCTCCAATGATGGGGATTCCACAACCTCCCTTGGAAGCCTGTTCCAGAGCTTAACTGCCCTCGTAGGTAGAAAGTTTTTCCTAATATCTAACCTAAATGCCCCTTGCTGCAGAGTAAGCCCATTGCTTCTTGTCCTGCCTTCAGTGGACATGGAGAACAATTGATCACCACCCTTGTTATAACTTCCCTTAAAATATCTGAAGATTATTTTCAGGTAACCCCCCTTCAGTTTTCTTTCCTCAAGACTAAACAAGCCCAGTTTTTTAAACCTTTCTTCATAGATCAGGTTTTTCTAAACCTTTTACCATTTTTGTTGCTCTCCTCTGGACCGTTTCCAATGCTCACTTTGCACGGCGTGTTGTAGGGTTTCTGTCATACACAATTGAACTGAAAGGTGCTGTATTGTCTGTATTCCCCAGACTGTTCCGACGCTGGTGTGGAAGGACTAAAACTAAGCGTTAAAGGGAAGGTGAGCCTCCTAGGCGTATGCATGTCAAGGCATCTCTCCTATATCTGCCAGCATGATTGCCAAATGGTGCTGATTTCTGTGATGTGGACACTTGTCCCCTGGGAACTGGACAGAGACCAACCACACTCGAATCACACTTTGTTGTTATTGATTTTACATGGAAGGTGCCCAGAAACTATGGTGATGGGCGTTGGTATAAAACCCTAGGATAGGCCCCCGAACAACCAGCAAGTAGGAACAACTTTTGCTCATTGCCACCTGAGACTGGACTTGAACTGGTGATCTAGTGGTGGAAAGTTCCATGTATCATTATGGATACATAGATTGCCAGGCTCGAAGGGATCATTAGAGCAGCTAGTCTGACCTCTTGTATATCACAAGTGTGACAAAGTCAGACCTGACCATTCTAAAAGGGTTCTAAAATGGCAGGTATATCAGTCGTCGAATGGTTAAAGCCCTTTCTCCTATGAACTGAAAGAGGTTACCTCAGGTTAAACATGGACACCTGAGTCCCATAAAGGGCAGCCTGCAACCTTTAAAAACCTCTTCAAGGAGCTAGAGGAGGAGCAGACTGCCAAAGGGTTGGGTGCAGCAAGGGGGGAAGGCTTCTTCTAGATCAGTGGTTCTCAACTGTGGTCCACCGTTTGTTCAGGGAAAGCCCCTGGTGCACCAGGCTGGTTTGTTTACCTGCCGCATCCGCAGGTTCGGCCGATCGCGGCTCCCACTGGCCATGGTTCACCTCTCCAGGCCAATGGGGGCTGCAGGAAGGGTGGCCAGCATGTCCCTTGGCCCGCACCACGTCCCGCACCCCCCATTGGCCTAGAGTGGCGAACCGCGGCCAGTGGGAGCCGCGATCGGCTGAACCTGTGGACGCGGCAGGTAAAGAAACCGGCCCGGCGCACCAGGGGCTTTCCCTGAACAAACGGTGGACCACAGTTGAGAACCACTGTTCTAGATAAAGAGCTGCTTGTTGCTAGCAGGGAAATCTTGGGTTTATTTCTGTCTGAGGAGGAGGCCTTAGTTCCCAGCATAGCTGGGACCAGAGTGGGTGGCTGGTAGCCAGCATAGGAGGATGCAATCCTCCAGCAGAAGTTAGGAAAAGTATTATTTTGTCTGTTTGTTTTTGTTCTTGGTCCCCAGGGCCTACCCTTAAATATGATAAATAAACCAACATTAAGAATCATAGAAGATTAGGGTTGGAAGAGACCTCAGAAGCTCATCAGTCCAATCCCCTGCTCAAAGCAGGACCAAGAATGAAACCTCCAGAGCAGGACTGATTTCCCTCAGCCCCCCACGGCGCCAGAGGGAGAAATGCTGTCTTGATGTGACAAAAGGGGTGCATTGCCACACAAGCCATTACATTTCATCCAGTGACCCTTGTATTGAGCTAAAGCATACCTTCCAGGCAGGTCTTCATTTGAAGACATCAAGAGATGGAGAATTCACCAGTTCCCTTGGAGTTTGTTCCAGTCACCCTTACTGTTAAAAATGTGTTTTGTTTGAAATTTTGAATTTTCCCGTTGTGTGAAAAAGAGACAATTTTGGAGAAAATGTGTGTGATTTCCCCAGCCCTGTTTTTTTTTTTTAATAATCAGCTTTATTTATCACATAGCTATCTCCTCCCCAATGTGATGTTCTGTGTGGGTGTGTATGCTCATGTGTCTACACACAAACATGCTAGTTTGGCTCATGATAGTGCTGTTTAGAGAGTCGCAAAACTGCAATGCTCTCCCCAGCCTGTAATACACACATCAAACAAATGTAAATGCAGTTCTACCCAAAATAGTAGAATGGAAGAGTTATTCCAGTCTTCTGGGTAAGTAATACCTATCTTAATAAAGTACATAAATACATATTTATTTGCTAGACTGGAACCAAAGAGGCTGTTCTGGTCTGTTGGAGGAAAGAAATACACATTCTAAGACTGTGTAGGTACATAATTACCTTATACGGAGAGTGAAATAAATCATAGGTGTCTTATTACTTTCCATGTAGGATTTCATTTCTATCCATCTCTTTTAAAGCCCTCTCCTCTCACTAACACATCCCTACACAGTCTGTGCAAACCGTCCCAATATTTAATGAGAAATAATGTTGGAGAAGAAAATGGTTAAAACCCAGTAAATACAACTGTAAGGCTGGTGCGTTTTCATACTCTGGAAGCACATCTGAAAATGGTTTGGCCTTACGCACCATGGGGCTTGGTATACACTTAGCTCCCATTAATCTTGATGGAATGCAACATCTGCAGTAAGAAAACAGGAAGTGGGGGTGAACTAGTCTGATTAAAAACACAACTGGCCCAAACTAACTCATGAAATGCAGGTTGTGCCTCAACTGAAGGAAACAAAGAATGGACGCCTGGGTTAGAGGCCGTGGACTGAGAATCAATAGACATGGTTCTATTTCTGGGTTCTGCCACAGACTTCCTGTGTGGCCTTGGACAAGTTACTTTATCCTTCGGGGGGCTCAGTTTTCCATCTGTAAAATGGGGGAAATAATCCGTCCCTACTACAGAAAGGGGATTGTCAGAAGAGTCATTTCAGGTTTTGGTCATGCTTTATATTAAGATTCCATTGATAAACAGGCTATAAAGGGTTAATTAATAGATGTTTTAATAAATGGTTCATCAATTAGTATAGATCATTATAGAGTCCAATAAGTTGCTTATAACCATCAACTGTAACTTCTAAGGATGATCTTAAAACCATCTGCAACACAAACTGCTCATGCTGATGACCTCTATTAATAACTTATTAGCCCTTTATAAACCATGCTACTCAATCACCCCCTTCATTTTTAAAAACCACGGACCAGGTCCTGTGCTGGTGGACATCAGCATAAATCCATGGACTGCCGTGGAGTTCCACTGTTCCCACAAGCTGAGGATCTGGCTTCATGTTTGAATTACTCAAGGAAAAGAACCAGAACGATGAAGATGTGAACAGATGCTGATGCTGTAGCACGTCAAACATTACAGAATAACAGCAGTGCCCTGCTATTCAACTCCAGATCCCTGAAGGGAAGGGCAGGAATGACAGATACGCAGGAGAGGAATAAAAGGAACAGAGTTGCTACCCAAGGAGTCCTCTTCACCCGATGAAATAGGAACAAGATGGGGCAAAGGACTCTGTACACTGAGGACTCTCTAAACCCCTCTGAATGTGTAGTGTTCACAACCGGATTATACCTCAGATCTTAGTGGGGAGTTATTTTCCTACTCAACTCTGGTCTGAGCTACAACCTCTGAAAAGAAAATGAATTATGTATTGAGAACTGAGCCAGTTCTGGTAATAAATAATTATAAGTTACAGTTCCATTAGTTAGCTGCACAGTTCACTCACAGACCTACCCTGCTGGCTTAAAAAAAAAGTAACTTTTTTCATGCCAAATGAAAGAAGAGGCGCCCAGAGAGCAGAGTGATAAGAAAATAAATAGGCTTTGCAATTGTCCATGAAGCTGACAGAGCAACTTTGGTGACACTGTTTTCAGGGGTTCTTGCAAATAGTTCTTTGATTTTGCTGCAGGTTAGCATCTCTTGAAATTTGAGCTCTGGATCAGAATGAAGCCCCAGAAACTCATAGTGAATGTCATCAAGAGTGCTGAGTTTCACTGAGGGCCATGTGAGGTAGGTCAGTGCTATTATTTCCATTTTACAGATGGGGAACTGAAGTACAGAGGGACTAAGTGACTTGCCCAAGGTCACACTCAGCATCTGGGAGGCTAATATGAGGGGGAAAGGAGTCCAGGAGATCTGGCTGTATTTTAAAGAAGCCTTATCGAGGGCACATTAAAAAACCATCCCGATGTGCAAAAAGAATATCAAATATAGCAGGTGACCAGCTTGACTTAACAGAGAAATCTTTGGTGAGCTTAAACACAAAAAGGAAGCTTACAGGAAGTGGAAACTTGGACAGATGACTAGGGAGGAGTATAAAGATATTGCTCGAGCATGCAAGGGTGTAATCAGGAAGGTCAAAACACAACTGGAGTTGCAGATAGCAAGGGATGTGAAGGGTTTCTACAGGTATGTTAGCAACAAGAAGACGGTCAGGGAAAGTGTGGGACCCTTACTGAATGGGGGAGGCAACCTAGTGACAGATGATGTGGAAAAAGCTGAAGTACTCAATGTTTTTTTTGTCTCTGTCTTCACAGACAAGGTCAGCTCCCAGACTGCTGCACTGGGCAGCACAGGAGGTGAGCAGCCCTCAGTGGTGAAAGAACAGGTTAAGGACTATTTAGAAAAGCTGGACATGTTCTTGGGGCCGGATCTAATGCATCCGAGGGTGCTGAGGGAGTTGGCTGATGTGATTGCAGAGCCATTGGCCATTATCTTTGAAAACTTGTGGCGACTGGGGGAGGTCCCAGGCAATTGTAAAAAGGCAAATATAGTGCCCATAGTTCAAAAAAAGGGAAGAAGGAGAATCCAGGGAACTATAGACTGGTCAGCCTCACCTTAGTCCCTGGAAAAATCATGGAGCAGGTCCTCAAGGAAACCATTTTGAAGCACTTGGAGGAGAGGAAGGTGATTAGGAACAGTCAACATGGGTTTACCAAGGGCAAGTCATGCCTGACCTACCTGATTGCCTTCTATGATGAGGTAACTGGCTCTGGATATGGGGATAGCAGTGGACATGATGTATCTTGACTTTAGTGAAGGTTTTGATACAGTCTCCCACAGTATTCTTGCCAGCAAGTTAAAAAAGTATGGATTGGATGAATGGACTATAAGGTGGATAGAAAGCTGGCTAGATCATCAAGCTAAATGGACAGTGATCAATGGCTCTATGTCTAGTTGGCAGCCGTATCAAGTGCAGTGACCCAGGGGTCTATCCTGGGGCCAGTTTTGTTCAACATCTTCTTTAATGATCTGGATGATGGAATGGATTGCACCCTCAGCAAGTTCGCGGATGACACTAAAATGGGTGCGGGGAGAGGTAGATATGCTGGAGATTAGGGATAGGGTCCAGAGTGACCTAGACAAATTGGAGGATTGGGCCAAAAGAAATCTGATGAGGTTCAACAAGGATAAGTGCAGAGTCCTGCATTAGGATGGAAGAATCCCATGCACTGCTACAGGCTGGGGACTGACTAGCTAAGCGGCACGTCTGTAGAAAAGGACCTGGAGATTACAGTGGACGAGAAGCTGGATATGAGTCAATAGTGTGCCCTTGTTGCCAAGAAGGTTAACGGCATATTGGGCTGCATTAGTAGGAGCACTGCCAGCAGATCGAGGGAAGTAATTATTCCCCTCTATTCAGTATTGGTGAGGCCACATCTGGAGTACTGTGTCCAGTTTTGGGCCCCCCACTACAGAAAGGATGTGGGCAAATTGGAGAGAGTACAGCAGAGGGCAACGGAAATTATTAGGGGGCTGGGGCACATGACTTATGAGGAGAGGCTGAGGGAACTGGGCTTATTTAGTCTGCAGAAGAGAAGAGTGACGGGGGATTTGATAGCAGCCTTCAACTACCCGAAGGGGGGTTCCAAAGAGGATGGAGCCAGGCTGTTCTCAGTGGTGGCAGATGGCAGAACAAGAAGCAATGGTCTCAAGTTGCAGTGGGGGAGGTCTAGGTTGGAAATTAGGGAAAACTATGTCACTAGGAGGGTGGTGAAGCACTGGAATGGGTTACCTAGCGAGGTGATGGAATCTCCATCCTTAGAGGTTTTTAAGGCCCAGCTTGACAAAGCCCTGGCTGGGATGATTTAGTTGGGGACTGGTCCTGCTTTGAGCAGGGGGTTGGACTAGATGACCTCCTGAGGTCTCTTCCAACCCTAATCTTCTATGGTTCTATTATCTGTGGCAGAGCTTGGACTTGAACCGCATTCTCCTAAGTCCCAAGCCAGTGCATTATGCACATACCTGTTGCACAGATATGAACCTGAAAGACAGGTAACATGCTCATGATGTCTCCATACAGGTGCCAAGTGCCTTCCTCTCGGGCTGAAAATTCTTATCTTCCCATTGAAACCAACAGGAATTGAGGGTTCCCAGCATCTCGCAGGTTCAGGCCCTGAGGGAGCAGACCCTTCGAGCTGGTTAGGAATTTTTTAACTAAAAGTTTTGTGTCAGAAAATGTAGATTCATCAAAATGCAAACTTACTGTGGGAGGCGCTCGGTTTTGACAATTTTCCCATTTCAATACAAAATTTGGAAAGAAAAACCCAGTTTTGAAATCGTTGAACCATCCCGTTTTGACAAAAAGTTCTGCTTCTTGGCTGGAATGACTTCCCCCTTTGAAATTTAAGTTAATTTATATTAAAAGATCAAAACAGAAACAAAAAATTTCAACTGGCCTGACCTGAAAAAAAGGCAAGTTTTTTTGATTTGTGGAAAACTTTTGATATTGTGACTTTCTGTCCCAATTTGAGTCATGGCTCCTTTTTGGAATCTTGAGAATTGTCACAGGGCAGAAAAACTGTTGCTTGCCCAGCTCTAGAGAATATGCGCCCCTTAGGGAAAGTCATGATGAAACACTACCATGAACTGAAAACTAATGTCATTTTGCCCTGGCATCTAAAATATGTTCCTTAAGCCACAATGAGCAAGTCAAAAGCATACTTGTGTGCTGCCTGATCCAGCCACAAAGAGCTGGGATGTGCATTATCCCTAAACGTGCATTAGCAAGCTAACACCATCAGCCAAGAACAATTTTTCCAACATGAGGAGAGTTCCTAATGCAGATCCTCCTGGCAGCCAAGCCTGATCTCACTGCACTCCAGTGGAGTTACCTGCTCTCAACATTTACCCAGCATGCAATGGGGGAAGAGGTTGCATTGTTCTCCTGGGTCATTATTATTTCAAGATAAAAGCTTCTGTTGCTGCCCCACAAGGCTCGGCAAATACGTGTAAAAACCACGCCATTGTCAGTTACCACAGGATTGCTTAGTCGCTAAAGTGAAGCTGCATCCACTTGATTTCCCCATCCTTCTTCCAATTAAGAGTTAATTCTGCCAACAGGCTATTGCAGATTTATGATTATGTCGACATCCTCCGCACTCTCCCACCCGCACTAAATGTACTATAGCTCTTGTCTACTCCCAGCCCAATAACTCAATGGGCAGTATCAAGGGAAAGCTGACTAAGCCATAAAGCCTTACAGAGTGAAGGGCATGTTAGTTTGTTTGTTTTTCTCTTCCCCTAAGTGAAATACATGGTGGGGCCCTCTGAGCCTCTGTTCTGTATTTTAATGCTTTAAAAGCCTCCACTTTCTCTCCAGGTCAATTTTCTTCAAACCAAAATCAGAATTAAGTTTTGAACGCTTGCCATCGTTTAGCATTTAATGAGTCTGAAGTATAGCATCTGTCCATCTGCGGACTGGAAGAGGCAGATCTCACAGTGAGGGCCCCCTGCAGAAGGGATGGAAGGGAAAGATAAAGGAGGATAGTGGTCATTGCAATAACCAGCCATCCCCCCGGGATTTCACCTCCCCCTGCCTTTTCTGGTTACTGTACATTTCCTGAATACAGTCATCTGTGGCCTTGGAATGTCACTCTAATGGGACTTCATCTGACAGGGAGGGGATGAAAGTGCCATCAGTGTTAAACCATCAGCAAGGACAAGGAGAGGAGCTGGAAATAAGGGCCACAGAATGCCATTTAAAGTGTGTGTGTGTGTGTGTGTGTGTGTGTGCGTTGTGGGGGAGGCATAGATTTGCATAGATTTGCCCTCTTCTGGTCTCTGATGCCCTGACTCCACCAGCCTGACCCCTCGGCCCACAAGTCCCTACACTCACCACCTCCAAATTTGGGTGAGTGGAATTGTGAGCTGGTGCACAGAATCATGAGCACCACTCAGGTTTCGCTCTGCCAAAAAGTGATGGGCCAGGGCCCGAGTGTCCCGCTCCCCTCACCCCAGCTCCGCAGTCCATGCCTTGGAAGATGATGTTCTGGGTTTGTACAGCCCAGTGCTTTTTATGAAACAATTATATGTAAATATAGCATTTTTCTGGTCTGGGATTTATTATACTTTTCATAATTTTGACAACGGATGATTGACACTAAGAGTGATGGAACTGTTCACCATTATCTCATTGGATCACTGCCAAGCAGAAGAATCTAGAGAAACACAAAGGCAAAGGAAAGAATGGAGCGAAACTTAAAGTGGGTGTAACTTATCTAACAAGTATATCACTTAGAAAGAGCCCTCCCCATATCGCTCTGGGATCATGCATCACTTCTACCTACCAGTTTCAAAACAAGCCCGGTCTGGCAGAAGAAATTTTAAAATAATAGGCCACATCTTCTCCTGAACAAACTGTGTGCTGCCAATTTGAGCTCTGACAATTATTTTCTAGGCAGAGGCGAACTGATCTGAATTAGAAATTTTCCGGGATGTGCGCTGCACATTTGCTACATGATGTTCAAAAACAAGAGCTAAGAGATGTACTAATAAGCAGCTCACAGCTGACCCAATGAACTCTAAGTGTCCGCTTGAATGCCTCTGTCCCTTCTATGGACATATGCAAGTATGATGAGTGTTTTCTACTCCCCACTTCACTGCTAATAGATGTGAATAGTTATTTGCCCAGTAGTTGTCATGGTGGGTTGTTGTATAATAATTAGGAACATAATGGTCATGCCAGATGAGGACTATATAAAGGGTAGACTGCCAACAGCCACCATATTACACTGGTCAAACGGGGAGTATCTGTTTACCACAGTTATCTATCTATCTATCTATCTATATGCACCTTAATATCAAGCATAATATAACAATACAGCTTGTATATGCACATATGCCATAATCATTAATCAGCCCTACAAACAGATTATCAACCGAATTTGAAATTGAATCCTTCAGCTGACCGGCGAGGCTTCCTCACTTGCATACTAAGGAAGCTGTTTGACTAGCTCAATTACTAGAGCGAACAGTTATATATCCAAGCAGGTTATTACATTCCAGCAGAGGTCACCCATTCTACATAGACTCAAGATAATTCATCACTACATGCTGTAAGAAATGTACAGCTACTGCTCATCTGGGTCATCCGTCTCCATCTGTGTACAAGAGGGGAAATGGTTGTTAGCCCTCACCTGAAGTTCACGCACAGACAAAGGATGTCTGGAACGACTTTAGAAGCCAGGCGCCACAGCGTGACCCGCCTCACCACCCCTACAGTGAAGACTGTTATGTTGTGAGATACTGGATTTGCCCGTTTTGCTTTGTTAATTCAATAGAAGTATTGTGTGTCTGCTCACTTTTTGAGTGATTAGTAACAAAGCTGAGGTTATTTTGAAATGGACTCCCTCTCTCTAGCAGCTACCACTCATTTATCTGACCTGAGACTCCCCAAAGTTCATAAAAATCAAAACAAGACTGTGCACGTGGATGGCAAAACCATATAGGATGGCATCTATTTGTGCAAGAATGAGGTGTCTGTAATGTCATCATCTAGCTGGTAGGTATTTTTGTTTCTCCCTCTCTATAATAATGTCTGCCACTGCTATAACGCCATTTGTCTGTGGCCACCATTGCACCTTACAAACATGGTGGGGTCTGTTTAATGGTTTACAAATCTAAATACATGCATAAGCATTACAAGGCAGTTAAGACTTTACCCAGGGTAAGCTGAGGCACAGCCATTAATGACCTGATTTTTTTTCAGAAATCCTGAGCACCTTGTTGCTCTCATTGATGTCATCTGGGGTTCGGAGAGAGCAGCCTCTAGGAAAAATTGACCACAAGTATGACATGTCCAAAGAAACACAGCAAATTAGTGACAGAGCTGGCAACAGAACCCAAGAGTCCTGATCCCCTCTCCGATGGTATATTCACAAGATAAAATTCACCCTTTATGTAACGCAAGTACACCAAAACAGAAATGAAGCTTTGCAATGAATTGCAAACTTTCTGAGTAGCACACGCGTGTGGGTGGTCATTTATCTCAACTTCTTCAGATTTCTGTTCTACTCCATCTGTTGAATTTCATTTATCTTTTGAAGTCTGCATGGACAAAATGTCTTGTGTCTTTTACCCCTGGCTTGGCAAGAAAAACTGAATCCAGGGTGATTTCAGTGCTACAGCACTGAGCATGCCTTATGCCTGCTTGCATAGTCACCCTTTTCAAGGTCAGGTTGTATTTTGGAACCATTGCCTGAGACACAAAAACTGTATACAGTCATACTTGCCGCCCATAGAGGGTTCCTTGCTCAGGTGTCACAGTCCCAGGGGGAGCGGGAAATGACACCTCAGGGGCATCATCTTCCCTCAGTGGGATCTCAAAGGAGCTCCTCTCCTCAAGGTTTGTGGGTTGTGGGATATGTAGGATTTTGGGGGTCAGGCAAAGCAAAAGGCTAAGTGTTTGTCTATTACTGTCCCTGCATGACTCTTACAGACATGCAGTCTGACCACTGGGTCTCCTCACTGGTTTCTGCTGAATGGCAGAATGGGATTCAGCCAATATCAGCACATTCAGGAGTGGTGCTTCTGGAAAAGGATGGGTGCCATACAGTACAAAGGGTCAGCGCTCTTCATAAATGATTTCAAATACTGACCTAGAACTTCCCTGTAAATATTCATGACCCATTATATCAGGAGGCCACAACCACTGCCTACTCATTCCTACCTGAGATAACAATTACTCTACAGTCTCAACTTCTTGAATTTCTCTGATCTCTCTGTCCCACTGTGAGACGTGTTTAAGGAATGGGTGATGGTCTAACTATAGGTCTTAAAGGGGTACAATCGAACTGGAGCAAATTTGGAAAGGGAGAAGTTTTACTCAGCTCATGTGGTATGGAGAGGAATTTTCTGACATCCAAGATAACATTTTCATAACTGTAAAAATTCTTGGTGTCACTAAAACATGTTTTGATCTTGTCAAGTTGAATCAAATTTAAATTGTTTCTAAGAAAGGGTCCAGTAACTTCTGGATCTCACAAAGAGGCTTGGCTCAGTTTCGAATAACCTGGGTAAACTAAATTAAGCTCTAAGGAGTACTATGTAGTGAACTTCCAATGAAGTAAAACATGGAGCAGAGCAGATCTTTTCTTGAAGCCGTTCTAATGGTTAGTGCAGGGAATCAAGCTTCCAAGATTTTACAAATGCAAATGATTATGAATGATATTAATACCAAATCTATTACTAATGGATACTTGTTCAGACTGGAGACAGCGGTTTCCTGCAGATTTCCACATTGAAGAGTTGAGAATTGACTCCGTTTCAGTTAATTAAATTGAATTTAAATCCATCAGATTAAACATCCTGCTATGTCTAAAACAGGTCTGTTAAATTTAAAAACAACTATAGAACAGTTATCACTTTCCATTAAATTCAATAGGATTTTTCTTTAAGGGATTGCTGAACAACTAGTGCTGCTGTAGTTAAATTCTAGCTTCCAATCTAAACCTCCTATTTCATTGTGACATAACTTTGTTAAACAAATTGGGCTGAAATTATCTATCTGTCTTTCTGTCTACACACAAACACAAATGAAGAGCAAAAGGGTGATCCGTGTATGGCACAAGAGAACAGGAATGGAATTAAAGCCACTGCACCTGTGTGACCTGACTGGGCAGCAGACTCACGTAACTTAGTGGCCCAAAGAGTGTAGAAGAGGGTTAGTGTGATGTTTTTATTAATGTATTTCAATTATGTCTATATTAACATGTCTGTTTCAAAGTACACTTACCTTGTTGTTTCAGCATGCTTCACTTCTTGTCCTAAATGGTTGGGCGTTGCTGCTGTGTGTGCATGGGGGAACATCCTCCACAAATAACTGGTCCAATGATGGACAAGAAGAACCTTCTACTTCTAAATAGCATATGGAGTTAATCCTTTAGCTCTAGTGACAGAGGTCTGGCCTTTTCCTGCTGAAGCTCTGGGGTTCTAACTCAGCTGACTGTCTCTGAAGGGGTTGAGAGATTTGAAGCAGCTGCCACAATCCATTCTAGGAGGCAAGCACAGAGTGTTTTTTTTTTCCTTTGTACATTTGGTAAAAAGCTTTGGAATCTCTAGGATGAAAAACTCTGTACAAATGCAAGATGAGGCCTTAAGATACATTGGCTCCTCTTGCTACAGTGTCGGCCATTTCCAAAGGGTGAAAAGGCAGGTTCTTCCTGCAAACAGAAGCACATGGGATTTAAATTATGCCAGCCACTGCTGCTGTGCTCTCTCGATATATCAGTTTATACCAACAATCTCTGCTCAGGAGATTTCCGTGAGGATTAAACTGCAAACCCCTTTTCCAGCATCTGCTGCTTGAAGAGAGAGCGTTGCTATGGAAACCGCATCCGGCCTAGTCACTTGAGTTTTATAAGGAAAGAAACAAATACAAAATAAAGCAAAAACAACACACACACACACACACACAAAAGAGAGGTTGTCTTTGCCTACATTCAGCAAAGGGCAGATAGCAATAATCATAAATAATACAGGCTAGTTATTTATTTATGTGTGCCTGTTTAAGACCCATCATTCCTGGTTCTTTTCCAGAATTTTGGTGCTGGGGAGAGAGTCAAACGCTTGGCAGTGTAAGCAACAGGGGATGATCAGAAGGGAAGAGATGTATGTCTGGGTGTGCATCTGTGTGCTTGGTAGAAAGAAACTTGCTGTGTGAGGGTGAAATAAATTACACTGTGTAAAGGTCAAGACAAACTGAGAATGACAATGCCTCATAAAGAAAGCATCAGTCAAATTGACTCATTGAAGAGTGCTGACATTTATTAACAAGCATCTCGACTAAACCCCCTGCTTATTTTACTTCTGTGTGCTTTCAGGGCCTGCCACACCTACTCCTTTCACCAATGCAATTCAGAAGCCACTGTATTTATTGCTGCTGCTAAGAGGGATTATTTAATATTTGTACTGCTGTAGCACCCAAAGGCCCCTGTCAGCATTAAGTCCCCATTTTTCTGGGTGCTGTACAAACACACAGGGAAACACGGTCTCTGTCCAAGGAATTTACCATATAAGGCTCCATAGAAATTCCATGGAAGTCACAGTGCCTGAAGGTAAGCAGCCACCTACATCTTGGCAGGACCGGGGCCTAAAGGGTCGGATTCTACCAGCCTAGCTCAAAGTGAGTAATACTTTGAGTTCCATTGATATCAGTGGGATGATTCCTGGAATCAGGTGCTACTCAATGGGCCAGAGTCTCAGCTGGTGTAAACTAGTGTAGCCCCCTTGACATCAACACAGCTAAGAGAGTCGCACCAGCTGAGGATCTGGCCCAGTGTGGCAAATCTGGCACCGTCTGGTTCTTAGAAGTCAGTTGAGCTAAACTGATGGAAGCTGGTGTACCTGAGATTGGAATCAGGCCCTTAATGGTCATGTAGCTCTGATAAACCACATTCATTAAGGTTTCATGGTATCAAGAAACACGACCACACTATGCTGAAATAGCCTGGAATTGCCCAGACCTTTGCACTATCACTATTGTAGGATGTAGTGAATTAAAGCCGTCACGGTGGGACACCATAGTACTTTTTATCGTAGGAGAAGTAATAGGGAGGGTGTTGTCTGGGGGCAAAACCAGGACACTCAAAACCACGACTTCTTGGCTGTTTTCCTGGTTCTACAACTGATTCACCCTCTGATCTTCAGCAAGTCACAACCTCACTGCAGCTCAATCTTCTCGTCTTTAAACTGTGTCAATTATTGGGTTTACTGACCGCACGGGGATGTTATTCAAGTCAATAGCAGTTCGGAGGAACTCAACAGCACTTTGGAGGATCAATCCTTTTCTTCCTCAGAGCTCCTCAGGAGAAACGTTCCACCACTGTTCAGTGTGAAGTGTTCACTGTACTTACAGCTACCTCTTTACTAAATTAGTAACGTGAACTTTAATTGAACAGTCATAGAGCCACTGTAACTTCTTCTGCTTGCTAATAAAAGAAACATCAGGAACTCTTAAAACAATGTCATATTTTGAGCACAGCTGACTGTCATTTCCTTGCTACAGCCCAGTGTGGCACAGGTTTACTCCATTGCTTCTCTTCTACATGGAGAAGACTGAATATCCTCCCATGCCCCCATCTTCCTATGGATTTCAGAGTGGGAGGAAGAGGAATATTAGAAGCAGTAATACTGGGCAGATTCCCAGCAAATTAAGCAAATTCTTTCCTCACTTCCTTTGCTGGAACAATTGAGAAAAGAGAAGGAAAGGCTGAATGTTAAATGACAACTGCCAGATGTTCCATTTCTCTTCTCCAGGTGTCCCTCGGAAAAGGATGAGATTTTAAACTACTGATGTCATTGGAGAGATTTTGATCAACAGCCTCTGGAATTGTTTTCTTTATATGCTGTATTTGTATTTTGGGAGTTTCTTATTTTGGGCTTTATTGCTAAGTACTGGAGATGGCCTCAAGTCACCACATTTGGATCAAGAGCTAGGGAGATTCCATTGAAGTCAAGGGTGCTACTCCCATTTACAATGACAGAGAATTTGGCCCCTGGAGTTTTAACATCCCAACATTCACTTATGTTCAGAGCCAAGGTTTTAGATGAACTCATTCAAAAGACAGGGTACAGTTGCACAGTTAGATTCAGATACAGATTCCAGCCACTGCCAACTTTTTGACATGTTTGGACCCAACACTGAAGAAAATGTCAAAAACACAGAGGGCCTGGTTCTGATTTACACTAAGGCCCCCTTATGAATTCTCATCCTTCCTGCTTTCAGGCCAGGATTGCAGATCAATAAGCTCTTAGCTAAGCACTTCAGAATTGTATTCCAGTGCCTTGACTTAAAGAACTCCAAGCAACAATGATCACAGTTGGCTCAATTCTCCTATCATTTACGCTGGCTATCACCAGAGTAACTCAACTGATGTCTGGAGCTCCTTCTAAGATACAGTAATGTCACTGAGGCCAGAATCAAGCCCCCAAGGTCTTTGCACCACTGTTTTATGGAATGTATCCAATATCTTTTGTCTGACTTACCTCTGTAGCACATTTTGAGACTTTGAGACAGATATTCAGGTGGTGAAAATAAGTTTCATTGCCTTCAGGTTACCCCAGGGCCCTATGTGCCAGATTCCAATTTCAGTCACACTGGTGTAAATCCCGAGTAACTCCCTGAAGCCCGTTGACTGGTGTAAGTGAGATCAGAATCTGGCCCACCGTTTGCAGGAGAGATGCAATGCAAAATTAAGTCTCTCCAGCAGCCTAAAATGAAGAGGTGACAGCAGCTCAGGTAGTCTTCAAATGGGCAGCTGAATTATAACGGAAAAATGTCTCACAACAGATGTGCCTGACCCCCTTATGCTGCCAGATGGTAAAAGAAGCGCCCAAGTGAATGACAGACTGGTGTTTGGTGAGATCCGGAAGCAGACATGCTGGCATCCTTATCAGCAGATGCGGACTGAGAGACTATTGGAATCAGGACTGTGTGAAATTCAGTGCTGAAGAACAGCGCTGTGGAAATCTGCTGAGGGGCATCTTCCAAATCTATCAGCAAGCTGGCTGCCTGCTTCCTTCAGTGTTCACAGCCAGGCTCCTTCTGCAAGGAAGGAATGAAGTGACAGTCCTGAAAATGCTGCCTGAAGATTCGTTGCAGGTACTGCTCTGCATGGGCACAAATCTGCAATAGCTGGCAGCAAGAAAGGGGCTGCAGGAGAAGTAGTCTGCAGTGACTCCCTGGGGGAAGGGAGGCATGTTTGAGGCTATAGTGCCCGGTAGCCTGCAGTTACGTCTTAGGAGCAGGTTTCAGAGTAACAGCCGTGTTAGTCTGTATTCGCAAAAAGAAAAGGAGGACTTGTGGCACCTTAGAGACTAACCAATTTATTAGAGCATGAGCTTTCGTGAGCTACAGCTCACTTCCTCAGATCTGAGGAAGTGAGCTGTAGCTCACGAAAGCTCATGCTCTAATAAATTGGTTAGTCTCTAAGATGCATCTGAGGAAGTGAGCTGTAGCTCACGAAAGCTCATGCTCTAATAAATTGGTTAGTCTCTAAGGTGCCACAAGTCCTCCTTTTCGTCTTAGGAGCAGAGAGTTTGGGCTGGTAAATCTAAGGAGGGGGGTAGCTAGAAGGTAGCGCCGAGAAGTGGGAAGATGTAGGAAGTAGTCCAGGGGGAAAGCAACATGGTCTGGGAGTGAATAAACCACCACTGCTAGAGACAGGATCCCTGGACTAGAACTCAGAGTAGAGGGTGAGCCCAGGCTCCCCTACCAGCCATTGGAGTGGCACAGTCAGGGTGTTGAAGGAAAGACTGCCATTTTGTATAGAGGGACTTTGATAGGGGAAGACTCTAGTGACCTGCTGGAGGGCTGAGTCATGAAGGAGCACCCCGAGTCCCAGAGGAAGAGAGATGGGAGGGGAATTGACAGATGTGGATGCTGGACCTGTGAAGAGCTAATCCCCAGAGCCACCAGGAGGAAGCACCCTACAGCTGCGTAGACCCCATGACACCTACTCCCACTGAGGTGGAATATTTTTGCAATAAAGACATAAAATATTAATCATAATTTGTTCCTGTAATTAACTAGCTTAGGACATAAGGTTCTTCCTCACATCCTCCCTTAAACTGTTGTGCAGCATTGCGGTGTGTTGTGAAAAAGCAGAGGCATTCCAGCCCTGAGGTGGTTGCACTTCGGGAGTGAAGCATTTTGGGGGCATTGAGAGATTTAGCTCAGTGTTTGCAAAGCACGTTGAGACCTTCAGATGAACGGTGGTGGATGAGTGTTGTAGTTATTGTTATTTAAATGTAGTTCATGTTACGTGTCACCATCGAGACACGTTATTTTATTTGTATTGTGGTATCAGCTAGAGGGTCCATGCAGGCACCAGTGCCCCTATTGACAGGCACTGCACTGAGGAACTTATATTCTTAACATATGACAAAAGCCAACAAGTGGCTGCAAGAGACAAATGGGGAGAGGAGACGAAGGCAGCATACATCAAGTGGCATACATAGGGATCTGAGCCCAGCTGCCTAGCAATATAAATGTCAGCTGTTTTATACTCAGTCTCCTAAAGTTTTATACCTACCACCAATTCTTCCAATAATGTTATAGCAATACGATAATCACAAGTCAGTGCATTCTGCTATGTACATTTCAGTGCATTTCTGATCAATCATGTGACATTTATTGTTGCCCATCAATTTCCATTGAATCCATTAAAATCCTCCCATTTTCAAAAAGGATTTCCCTCCCAAGTATAGATATCCCTTTGTAGTTAGTGTTTTCCAGTTAAAGAAATTGGGGACAATGTACTTCCCTGCGCTCCATTAAATTAAACCAGTTTACTGAATCCAATAGGCCAAATTCAATTCAACTCAATGACAAGCAATTCATTTACATGCCACGTAAACCACTAAGCTTTGTTCAGAGCAGCGTAGGCATTATGGAGCTCAGTGGGATTTAGTCCAAGTCAATGAGACTCAAATAAAGTCAATCAAATTAATATAAATCAGCAGGTTCCATTAGAAGTGAAGGACTGGCCTGCTGCTAATCAGCTGCTGATTCCTCACAATCCCACTCAAAAAGCTTCCCACCCCTTTCCCCAAGATCTGAAAATGAAGGAAGTGGAGCTCTATGAAGCTCGAAAGCCTGTACCTTCCACCAGCCAAAGTTGGTCCAATAGAAGATATTACTTCACCTACCTCGTCTCTCTCATATCTAAAAAGGTCAAGCCAACACATTTTATGACATTAATGCTCCCCTCCCCATTTTGATTTGATTAACTAAACCTGTAAATTAACTAACGGGACCTTCTCTTTTGATTGTTCTTCCCACCTGGCTCTCTGCTAATACTTTTAAAGCATGAGATCTTTCTGGAACTTTGAGACTGTTTTCAGATTAAATCTGAGTGAAACATACTCTGGTCCCCGGGGGCTAGAGCACTGTGGAAGAACGAGTGGGATGGGGTCTGCAAACTCAGCCGAATTCTCTTCACCGCTTTTCCCAGAAATATCTCCTGCAGGGGGTGGAGTTTGAGCTTTTGGGTTCCAGGAAGCGGGCAAAGCTGTGGGCCCTTAAACCTGAGTTTTCAGAAGAAAGAGAGTACGCCAGATTCAGGTTGGCTGGAAACACCATGAAGAGATAACTGCACCTCCAGGCCTGACAACATGACTTGTACAAGAGACATGATGGGAGTAGCTGAGCCAGCACCTCCATCCTCCTCAAGCTGCTCAGCAGCAGCCTCAGAGGGCTGTGCATCAGTAACTCCTGCTAGAAAATCCACCAGGTCTGCTGGATGACTAGGGAAAGATCCAGGGATGGCCAGCTTCTCCTTTGCATCTGCCCATCCTGTATCAACCCCCCTGAGCCCTGGCCTTCTGCCACATGCAAGTGGGGGAGCATGCGAACTGTGCCACAGAGACAGCATCCTCTCCCCTGTCTTCTGTATAGGAGTAGGGAGTGGCACCTGCACTGCTGGCTCTCCCTCTCGCCTTCAATTTCAAAGTCACAGGAAACAATGTGTTTGATGGGATGCCATTAGATATCAGATCACCTGATGAGAAATGTCTGTAGAACATTTTAAGGTCAGGCTTGACAAAGCCCTGGCTGGGATGATTTAACTGGGAATTGGTCCTGCTTCGAGCAGGGGGTTGGACTAGATGACCTTCTGGGGTCCCTTCCAACCCTGATATTCTATGATTCTAACTGCACAGGGGTGAAATCAACAGGGTCAATCAGAAATCATCTGTAGAAATGGCTCTTACGAAGCCTATGGAACAGCATAGAGAATGATGCCCCAGCTATCCAGCTTTAAGCCATCTTACACAATTATATCCTGCTATTGAATTGTACAGGATGGTTTAAAAATTCTCTCTCTCTCTCTCGCTTCCTATCTAGGCTTTTTTCTATCTCACTCATCACAGTCTATTAAATCCGTTAGGACTTTTCCATAAGGGAACCGCTATGGATCTGTCCAGTCAAGCGAAATGCTTTGGAGTTAGACACTACCAAAGTCTTTGCCCATAGACTGATTTACACAAATGGCTTGTGAGTGCATGCTTGTATATTAGGACCAGCTCAGGCTGCGCTGAATGGCAATATTTCTGATGTATTCCTGAGCTCTGGCCCGTTTTGGAGCTAATAAATTCTGCGGGCAGCCTGCTTAACTCTGCCTGTTCATCCCCAAGTCAAAAAAAAAAAAAAAAAGAGGTAAAGAAATAGCATCACCATAGCAACAAGCTCTTTCCTGGAGCTGCAAAACCTTAAAGTGCCAGCTCCCCATTTATCAGTTGTGTTTGATCAGGCAGTGATGACAGGAAGGATCATTAAACGTTAAGAGTGTTAGTTGTACGGGGAAGGGAGTCACATATCAAAGAGAGCTGCACGCTTTAAAAATCCTGCTTCTCTTTTTCACTTTGGAGAGCCCTCTTGCCTCAAACAGGTGGCCTGGGCTCCGTTTGCTGTGAAATTTCATTGTCTTGAAATCTTCCTCATTAATCTGCAGAACCCCAATCATAGCACCAGTCTGGAGAGAATTGCAGGTTAGGCAGCTCTGATGCTTCTGGGCTGACAGCACATTGCTTTTAACTAACTCCTTGTAACACCCCACCCCACAACCCCCCAATAATAGCAAGCCTGGAGAGAACACAAAGGAAGGAAGGAAGCACAGTTCAGAGCAGGGACTAGAGTTGAGGGTGGTGACCTAGATAGTGGTGTATTATTGCCTAGGCCAACAAGGCCTAGGCCTAGGGTGGCAAATTTGCAGGGGCGGCAAATTTATAATAGCAGCCAGAGGCGCCAACTTCCCCCGGCACTGGTGGGTGCTCGTGCCCCCCGCCCGGCCCCACCCCCACTCCACCCCTTCCCCAAAATCCCTGCCCCAACTCCGCCCCCTCCCTGCCCCTATTGGTCCCCTTCCCCAAATCCCCACCCCGGCCCCACCCCTAAGCACATGGCGTTCCTCCCCTCATTCCCCCTCCCCCCCCCAGCCACACGAAGCTATTTCGCGCACAAGCGCTGGCAGGGAGTGGGGAGAAGCAGGACTCGGCGGCGCGCTCAGGGAAGGAGGCGGAGTTGGAGTAGAGCAGAGGTGAGCTGGGGTGGCGGGGGCACCCACGGAGTCGGTGTCTATGGACGCCGTGATTCTACCAATCATAGCACGGATTGAAACCACCAATGACGGCGCGAATTTGTAAAAAAACTAAAACCAAGTTCATATGGGGGCAGCAATTATTTCAGGGCCTAGGAGGCGGCAAAATCATTAATCCGCTACTGGACCTAGAGGGTAGAGGTTGAGCTGCTTGCTATGAGCTCAGAACCCAAGGAGCAACCAAGATTTAGATGGGACACTATGTTATTGTTGTTTGTTGTTGGCAGATAAAGTCAATCCCAATGATGGGTAGCAGACTTATGACCCTGCCGAGGGTCTGCAACCAGATCTGTTGCAAATCTTGCGCTATTATCCTGCTGGGCTGTGTGTTTAAATGATACATATGCTGTGCCTTGTAGGTATTTCTAGAAAGATAATGGGCCACAGCTTCTGCTGGTGTAATTCCACTGGCTCTCAACATGCTGTGCCGGGTTCTGCATTGGCTTACATCCTGTGCTATTCCCGTGAAGCCAATGGAACTGCACCGAGGATAACTCAGTGAAGAATTTGCCCCATTGTTTATAAAGGGATCCTGGAGTTCCTTCATGCTGGGCTTGTACAAAAGGACTGAAAAAGTCTATTGTCGACCTATGGAGTGCTGGCAGGGGTGGCTGCAGCAGTGGATGCTTTAACGGGCATGACAGGCTTCGTTATATCTTGTTTGTAGCTTATTAGTGGCCCAATGTGTGTAAGAAATCAGGCAAAGGTGTAAGTAACTGTTGTTTCTCTGGGACAGAGAGTTCTGTTGAAGTGATGCTAACTGGGAGGGTAGCCAGGGTCTTTTTATTTTTTCTAGCAGCCCAACGTGGTTAACATAAAGGTGGCTACTTTCTTACAAGAAAGCCCCATGCACAGGAGCTGTGAAAAGCTGGCCCTCTGAGAAAGTCTCACGGGACACCAAGAATTACAGGGCACACAAAGGCATTTTAACTAACAGGGAGTAGGCGGGTATAAATTGGTGTCATTCCATTCACTTGAACTCCAGCTAATATAAATCAGTATAGCTCCACTGACGTGAAGTCAGCGAAGCTGTGTAACTATGTTGATATACAACAGTTGAGTTGGTAAATTTGGGAGTTACCTGTCTATATGGGATCTGAAATCTGTTTGCATCCTAGCAAGAGTGGGCCCAGAAAGCATGGCCAATGTGCCAACAATGAAAAATAATTTTCTTGCTTCCCAGATATGTAATCTTTTTTATGCTTGCAAATCTATTTCTTTTTGCAAACAGAAAGAAAAGCAAATGCCTTCTCACCATCTGCCAGATGAACATTGATTCTGAAAGCAAACATGCTGGCACATTCATAGATCTCAAACTTTAATGATTTTGATGCTAAATCTGACTTCCTGTATTACACAGACCATAGAACTTCCCCAAAATAATTTCTAGAGCAGATCTTTTTGAAAAAAAACCATCCCATTGTGATTTTAAAATTGCCAGTGATAGAGAATCCACTACAACCCTTGGCAAATTGTTCCAGTGGTTAATTACGAAGGCACCTAGGCCCAGAGTCTCAGATGTATTTAGGCTCCCAACTTTCATTGGTTTCAAGCCCCTGGTGTTTTTGAAAATCCCGCTATCATCTATCTGCATCTTCAGGAGCCTAACCACCTTTGAAAATCTGGCCCTCTGGGGCTCAGCTGGAAATAGAATGTAGTCTGCTGACTCGCAAGCCTGCAATCTTACCTTCCCTCCTCCCTTTAAAGATGCTCTTTCATACCAAAAGTGGCATAGATGTAACACACCATTGGTATAACTAAGCACATATGAATCCCTTCACCTGCTGCTCAATTCAGGGAAGTCCTATGGCCTGTGTTACACAGAAGGTCAGACTAGATTATCACAATGGTCACTTCTGGCCTTGGAATCTATGAATCTAGGCTGGAATGCAGCCAGCACTGGGGAGCTGAGGTACAGCCAAGATGACAACGGGCACACAATGTGCTGCGCTCCAGTGGGGGGCAGAGAAATATTTTCACCAGGGACAATAGGGCAAGCCACTTCCCTTACAAAGATGCAATGGGATCTTCAGTACTGATAGAGAACAAACAGGACCTTGGACCAACCATGACTAGGTCCTTGTAATGAGGAGTATGGGCCTTTCAAGCCTAGGGGAAGCCAGAAGACCCTGTTGCAGGGTTGGGAACTGGCTGAAAAGAAAGACAGGAAGTGGTCCCGGGGAGTTTGCAGTGGGATGGGAAGATCTCAGGACACTTACTTTAAGGGCCTGGGATTGGGAGCTCTGTCGTGCAGGGTGGGGCAGGGCTCCTCTCTCCCAGCCAATCAGGAGGAGCTCTCAGAAGGAGAGCAATATATATGCCGTCTTCCCTCTCAGAACAGGGCTCCTGATGATAGAGGGAGGCCAGGCCAGGCCAGGCCAGCACAGCAGCATTGGAGATGGGTCTGAACTATGGAATTGCTATGATGGACCTTGTGTCTGGGACACTGAGGACTATTTTGAATTACTTTTGGGTTACTGACCCAGTTTCAAGGGGGGGGCTGATAATTTCCCTGGGCGAGACTGTATGGCATTTCTAAGGGGCCCTGAAGAGAGGGGACAGATGGAGGGCCACTGTGGAAACACCTCTGGCCTCAGGAGAGAGCCAGGCAAATGGTTTCCCTACTACAGCCCCCATGGCACTTGGTAGATTTTAAGCTCTGTGGGGCAGGAATGATGTTTTTGTTACATGCCTGGACAGCGCCGAGCCCAGTGGTACCCTAACTGGGGCTTTCAGGTGCTGCCCACACCACAAATAATAATTAAGGAGGCATTGTGCAGACAGTGCTTAATCTGATGCGCTTACAAGCAAAATAGCCAAGACAGGCATAGGTTTTATCATGAAAAACTGACAGGCAAAGAGATTAAGGGATTTACTCAAGGTCACATAGGCAGTTTGGGCCAAAGCTGAGAATTGAATCCCCTTCTCTTGAGTTCTAGTTCAATGGTTTTTTAAGAGCAATGTTGTTAAGCTCTCATCCACCAAGGGCCCACCCAGGTGCCAATGTGTGGAACTTGAGCTGAGCTAGGAAATCGATTTTAATTGCTGTGGCAACTCTTCCCCCTCCCTCTTGTGTATTTGTGCCAGATCTAGTTATTCTGAAACAATGAAACTCTCACTGGCAGCTTAAAGAAATGTTGGGGCGGGGGGGGGGGGCGGAAATCGCACAACGAATTACAGCACTTCATTAGTCTTTGCGCACTTTGGCATTTTAATTCTCTCTCTTTTTTTCCATAGGCAATGTTAGAAACTTGCAATTCTCTTGAAACAGCAACTGGAGAAATTAACAAATTAGCTCAGTGCACTTCTCACTAATGAGCCCATTGCACGGCAGTCCTCCATGAGGGCAGAACATTTCCTGCTTTTTATTTATTTCATGCTGAGCGTTTTGCTTGGTTGTGCAGTCTAAAGTGGCTTTCGGTACAAGGCTGCTGTTTAGCCATCATGGTAGGGATTTCTGTGGCACCTCTGTTATCTGCGGGCTGATTGTTCATTCTAAACTGGATGGAGAGTACATGAAAGTAGCCCTGACGTAGTCCCCAAGCTGGAGTAAAGATAGCTGGATTCTTAATTAGCGTGGATTTTGATGCGGTTTGTGAAAGGGAGGCACGGGTCACTATTCTGATTAGCAAATTTCTCATGCCTAATTCTGCAAACCCATCTCCGCCTACCCCTGAAACCCTTTATTAAAGTGACTCCTGCATGTCTCCTACAGGCACAACCAGTGATTCCAGAGTAGTTTAATTAGTGCACAGCAAGGTCCACTAGATATTAGGGTGAGTCCACCAAACTGGGTTACCAAGCACTCTGTGATGTTCAGCCAAATCATGTGCAGATGCCTTAAAGAGCAAGGCCATGATCCTGCAAAGACTCACATGATTAACTGTACAAACTGTGAAGTGACTCTTATGTATGGTTTATCCTGGAGTAACTGGAGGGTCCTAAGTGAGGACAATTGAGAGATGGAGGGATAGAGGAGGAGAAGAGACTGGATGAACATATAAGGAGTGTGGAGTGAGCAATAAAATATCCAGGAATTATTTCTGGTCTAAGATGAAAAAGGTGGGGGTGATGGGGACCAAAATGTGTAACTACTTTTTTTGAATATCTTTGCCTTTTTGAAAAATTTAAAAATTCAAAAAATATCAATTAGCTCTATTAAAGAAAAGGCGGGAATTCTTTTCACAAAACAAATGAAATTGTTCCTGGATTTCAAAATTTCATATTTAGAAACTTCCACTTTCAAACTTTTATCAAAATTTGCAACTTTGAAAAAATGTTGACCAGCTCTTCCCAGAACAAGCCCCTCAAGTAAATGTTGTTAAATATTCCCCAGTGTTGGCACTTCCAGTCTTGAACAAGACTTTACCCTTCTAGTAGCAGCTGTGTCTCAAAGCCCTTCACAAACACTTATCCAAACCTCAACACTACTCTGAGGAAAATGTTAATATTCTCACTTTACAGATGGGGAAACTGAGGCATCAGAGGGGTGAAATGACTTGCCCAGGCCATATGGTGAGGCATTGGCAGGGTTAGGGACCATGACTCCCTAGTGACCTGCTCTATGACAAGATCACCCAACCTCCTGTGAGCTATTCTTTAGGATACTTTCCTTTCTCTATTAAAGTCAATGGAACAGGCGAAAGACCTTAGGGATGTCTTCATTTCAAGCTGGGGGTGTGTGTGTGAGACTCACGCGCTGACTGAGTTAGCATGCTAAAAACTGAGCCTAGCCATGGCACCTAGGGTCTCAGACAGGTATATTCGTGGGGCAGCTAGCCCCGCTGCCAGTCACTCTGTTGTGACTACGCTCTATCTCTAGTACACTAGCTCGATCAGAGCTAGCATGAATGTGTCTCCTAGCTGGGAATCACATCCCTAGCTCAATGTGTAACCATAACCTTAGCCTTGATCCTTCCAATGTCTAAGGTCCAGATAATTCATAGGAGTTAGGTGCCTAAGCCCCTTTGATTTCAATCCTTCAGATCCTACTCAGAAGCAGGAGCTACTCAGCAGTTTAGCAAATTGGGCCTCTTCCTTTTAACTCTCAAGGACCTGATTTTCCACTCAGAGAAACTTTACCCTGCTGCAACTACTGCTGATTTACTGTGCACTGGTGTCTGTGAGAGAAGAACAAGACCTTAATCTTTAAAGCCTTTTAAGTCCCAAACATTCCTTTTAGAGAGACAAACCAGCAGGCAGTTATGTCCCTTGATCCGTCCAATCCCATCATAATCTTCCTGTCTTCCCCACCCTTGAACCTGCAGCTCCGTCCAGAAGTTTTTCTCTTCCTCGGAATTCTCTGCCCATTAATGATCAGCTCAGCATGGCTTTTTCTACCACTTATCTCCCGGGACTAGCTAATGAAGATTAAAGGAGCACTGCCATAAATATGTCACTCACAAAATAACCTAAAATAATACAAGCAATAAAATGCTCCAGCTACCAGCCCAAGTGAAAGTAGCAATTCGCAAATATATCAATCACTGATGACATCTTAAACATCTTTTATACTCCGAGCACTGCAAAAATGATTTGCAATTATAGGGATGTTTTGGCATCTTTGCAGGAAACAGACCTCCCAGAGTGAGCAGCGTCTCTGAGTGCTTGTTTCTGTAATGCTTTTGCCTCTTCCTTCAAGGTTGTGGGCTCAAGTGTAGAGGCCAAAGTTCAGACCTAGTGTGATCCATGGAAACTCCACTGACTTCATTGGAGTTGCTTCCACTCACACTAGGACTGAGTTTGCCCTGAGGCTTCAGCTGTGGGGTGTAGAACCAGCGGAGAGGATGTTAGTTTGAAATAAAACTATCCTTTTTTCAAGAAGAGGTGAAATGTGGTAGAGTTCCTGGAGAAGATTCCATCAGGTATGAAGTTACCTGAGAATCAAAGTGGGGGAGAACAGAAGTTAGCAACAAGCAAGCAGTAGATGGAGAAAACACTGGCTACTAAAGGAAAAGCCAGAACAAAAAGCAGTGGCTGGTAGCAGACAACCAGACAAATTCAATAAAGAAATTAAGTACACATGTTTAACGGTGAGGGTGATTAAGCATTGACACAAACTAACATGAGGTACCATGGATTGTCTCTCTCTTATTGTCTTCATATCAAGACTAGATGTCTTTCTGGAAGAGATGCTTTGGTCAAACGCATGTTATTGGGTTAAGTACAGGATTAACTGGATGAGATTCTATGGGCTGTGTTATGCAGACTAAATAATCTAATCATCCCATCTAGCCTTAAAATTGATGACGTTATTTGTTTCTCACTGAAAGGAGTAGCCAATGTATTCACTAGGATTAGCCTCCCCCCTCCCCGACCCGACACACTGTCTATGAATCAGTCCCTGATTTTTATTAATTTCTTCTATATTCATAATTGCCCCATAAGTTCATGAGTGAGGGCCCGCAGCATGTGCTCCTTGGGAACTGTGGCTGTTCAGAATTTGGTCTGTCTGATTGGTCACCTAAACCACATGGGGTGGTATCTGTTCCTTGACTGGATGATCTAATGTTTTTAAACAGCCGCAGCACCTGATGAAATTGTTGGAGCACTGGCTCACTCAAGAAAAGTGGGGAAGGAGTGTTTTAGAAAAAGACAGAGACCGAGCAGACAGACACATGTGTACACACCGAGGACATTCTTGGACATTAAAAACATTTCCCTTTCATTCAAAAAAAACCCCATAGCATTATATTTGTCTATATACATGGACCTCAGATTTTAAAATAGATTTTGCATTTGGTTTGCTCTTCTCATATTTCTACCAAATAATTGTATGAATATAGAAATAGAGATAGAAATAGAGGGCTGGAAGGGGCCTTGAGAAGTCCATATATAGCAGAGCTGGGCAAAGACACTTGAGTATGCTCATTGACTTGCAGATATTGTTGAAATATGCAGTAGCCCTAACTGATATCAGGGCCCCCACTGTGCTTAGCAATGAATAGACATATAGTAGGAGACAGTCACTGGCCCAAGGACTTTACAGTCTTAAAAACAGAGAAAGGGTGGGAGCAAGGATTTGGTTCCAATGAGGAACCAAGGCACCCAGAGATTTAGCAGCCCACCCAAGCTTACACAGGGAATATGTGGCAGAATTGGGAACTGAACCTGGATCTCCTGAATTCTGGACAAGTGACTTAACCGTAAAACTATCTTCCCTCTCTGAATACACTAGTCTACCTCCGATAACACTAATTAATATTCCAGTAACCACAATCATGTAAATAAAAGCTCGTTCCCAAATGCTTGTGTGACTAAAATCGTACATATATGTTCATGGAAACACAAACGGGGAGCAAGGGTGAAATCAAATGACTAGTTAGCATCAATCAATGGCTTCACAAAAACAGTTTTCCATTCTGTGCCCAGCTCTCATCAGGAGCCTCTGTGAAGGCTGTGCTTCATACCCACTCAGAAAGGCTGGCTTTGTTTTAGCTCAGAAGGGGACATTTGTTCCTGTGGGAAGGAGACTCTGCTTGGTTTTAAACCTGCCCGCCTTTAAAGCTTGTGAGAAAGTTCTCTCTCTGCAAGGCTGTGCTGTTGGACTATACCAGGCAGTTCTGCCAGTTGACAGCCACAGAACTGACGATAGAGAAGAGCTAGGTGACATTGTGCTGTTGATAGTGAAGTTCACTCCCAAGCATGGGGCCGGGACAAGAAAAAGGCACCACGTAAGTAGGGTGACCAGATGTCCCAATATGAGGCGTTTTGTCTTATATATGCAACTATACCCCCCCACACACACATACACACTGTCCCCTGAAAAAAAAAGTCCTGCTTTTTCACACTTGCTATCTGGTCGTCCTACACATAAGACAAGTCATCAACATAGATCTTAAGTGGGACTTAAGTACCGCCCAGCAGAGGCTTGCAACCTGATCCGGACCCAACCACAAGTAGCCGGTTTGAGTCAGGGTAATATACCTCGCACGCATTCAGGCTTGGCTTGTGTCAGGTAGTCTCTTATCACTCAAGGTTTGTCTACACGCACATTTAGATTGCAACAAGCTGGGGTATGAAGCTTCTCTGCACTAGCCTGGTGTGGACTAACTGTCCTTGTGCATGTGCACCCTATTGATGTCAGTGACGTGCGCTTTGATCTAGTCCCACTGGAAACAAGACAACTAGAGGAAAGCCCATTAAGGAACAGTTCATGCACATGTTACTGGCAACATCAGGGTGCACAATTAGTCCACGGCAGGCGAGTGCAGTAGATTCACACCGCAGCTTGCTGCAAACTAAATGCTCATGTAGATAAGTCCTGAGTGTGCTGAGGCTGAGGCTGACTATGGTTCTATTGTTTGTAACTGTAAACCAGCAAGTCCTTCTGTACATTTTCATGTTTTTTCTACTGCGTGCACAGCCATATGGGTCCTAAAGACCTCGTCCAAATTCCTTTTTTGCCTGTCTGTTACGCATCCCATGTGAGTGAGGTGTTGCCCTTAAAAACGCAGTGAGTGAGATATGTTTGCTGCAATTTGGATTGTGGGTTAGTTTACTGAAAAATCTACATATCTAAGACACAGAGATTCTCTGTATGAAATGTATGAAGGCTGATGCTGTTAAAAGGAAATTGTCAATAGGAGAATGTCTAGCCGTGGATATTTCAATTTCTGGAAAGGGTAAGTCTAAATCCATTTGTTTGGAAAATTGATGACGTTGTATTCAGTGATAAAAGTCCATGTGGCTGTGTGCAATGCAAAACATTACGTAAATATGGCAGCATAAAGATGGGAAATTCATCACTGCAATAGCACGCTGGAAAAGGATGTATTTGCTCTGTAGTAGTTGAGCCAACTCAGTTGTGCGTGATTTCTATTGTGCAGACTGAAAAAAACCATACCTGCAGATAAAACAATCCAATGACAGACAAACGTGTGAGTCTCTGTTGCAAAGATGTTTGTCCTTTTAAGATTGTCTCTGGAAAGGGCTTCATATAACTTTTTCGCAAGAGCTGATTAATGCGGGTGCTACCTACGATCGAGTACCAGCAAGTAGTGTGTTACCACACCCAAGTACAGTTTCAAGGAGGTGGTGTGATCTAGTTGAACAGAAAAGACAAGAACTAATTCCTCAGCTTGATGATGTACTGAAAGATGAGCTTGTGGGGGTGATGACAACTGATATGTGGACAGACAGCTACCATAAAATGCTCTATATGACAGTGACTTGCTATTACGTCACACCAAGCTTTTAAACATAGAGCCAGAATCTTAGCTACCACTGTGGTTCCTTTGGAAGAAGCAAAAACTGGCAAAAACATTAGGCATGAGCTTTTAAAGGTGCTGGTGAATACACTTGGGTTTGTTGCAACTAATTTAAATAAAGTAGTGTGGATGACAGATCGGCAGCTAATATAGTCTTTGCTATAAGGCTCTATAGATGTCTAAATTGTCAGACCATGTATCTAATACTGTTCTTCTACATGGACTTGATACAACAGAATTAGCTCGCAAAACTCCCAATGTTGTGGAGACTATACATAATAAGTCTTTCACGTATTTCATCAAACAATCTGGCCTTGCATCACAGTTGTCGAAACCTGTGGTGCAAATGGCAGAAACCAGGTTCAGCCCTGTGTATCTGGCACTGAATTCAGTTCAGGAGATTTACACGAGCTGCACAAAAAACCCAGAAGGGTGCGGGGAGAGCTACAGGTTGGAAAACATCACCCTGATATGCTACAGTGTTTGGCGTAATTCCTCCAGCCATTTTTATGAAGCTCAGAGGGAACTGGAGGGAGACAAGTATCCACCACTGAACTTACTAATACTATGGTTGGAGAAACTTAACTGACATTGTCAGCTTCTTTCTTCAGATACTCCAGTGCAGGCAGTTGTCAAGCAACCACACAATGAATGGCTTGTAAAAAAGTGGGAATGCCTGACTTACACGGGATAGCACTATTTCTCTGGCCTCAATTTAATCAGTTCTAAATGCTGTCCAAGCATGAAGGTGAAGGAAGTTTGCTCTGAAGTGCTCGGGCTAATGAAAAACTTCAAAGGAGGCAGAGCAGACCCCGTAAAGCAAAGCAACGTCATTGACCATCTACCAACAGCTGCCAAAAAAGCACTGCCTGACTTTGATGAATGGGGCACTCTACGTGATGATGGAGGGTTAGATGGTGACCTGCAGCAGTATACAGCACAGAAGGCCAGAGCAGAAAATGAACAGGGATGTGTTGAACTGGTGGAAGGAACACATTGCTGGGTAGCCTAAATTGACCAAGTTGGCTAGGCGTGACCTATGTATTCCTGCCCACAGCAGTGAGAGGAACTTCTGTGTGGCTAGAAGGACAGTTGACCAGAGGAGGACTGTCCTCAAGCCATCAACTGCGACCGCTATTGTTTTCTTATATTACATTTTATAAAATAGTTTTTTAAATTAATTACTGCAGTTTGTTTTCTGTTAAGAGGGATGTAATAACTTTTCCTGTCCAGTCCAACTCGCCCACAGGACAAAAATAATATTTGTCATGGATCAGTAAAGACTTTTTGGATTACTTAATTATTGCAAGAAGATGGACACCTCATGATCCCCTGGTTTACCTTAAGAAATGATATTATTAAAAGCCACAGTCATGGTTTAATATTTCAGTTGAACGTTAACTTTGCTGTTGAATATTAAATGAATCTCAATTTTTCATGAATTCCAGGACTCTTCAACCTCTTCCTTTTTTTTTAACCAGGGTAATTATAAAGTTGAACAAGAAAAAACATGCTGAGATGATTATGATCAGGACATATTGTGTTTTCTTTTCTTTTATTCCACATTGCTGTTCCCAAAGGATAAGAATTCTGCTCATCATAGCTATGATGGGCTTGGGAGAGGGGCTTTCTTCTTGGAGTTGGAAGCTAAGAAGACAATAGCATCACATTGTGAGTAACCCCTTAAAGATGGCACAGCTAACAAGGGTGACTCTTCCACCCCCATCATTATAAGCTCACTGTAGCTATCATAAGTGTGTTGCATTTCTCAATGTGCGTGGCAAAGCAGAAGGATTCGGATTCGGACAGCGGGGGTGGAGGGGTGAACCTCCCCCATCCCTGCAATATCCTGCTGTGGACTCGGGCCTTGTCTACACTTAAAACACTGCAGTGGCAGAGCCGCACCTCTGTAGCACTTCAGTGAAGATGACACCTACATGGAGAGGCAATAGCTTTGTCAATGGAAGAGTTCTCCCATCAGCCTAGCACTGTCTACATTGGGGGCTAGGTCAGTTAAACTACATCGCTCGGAGGTGTGGATTTTTTTTTTATCCCGACCTAATTTCCTAGTGTAGACCAGGCCTTTCCATCTGTGTGGAGACTGCTGATGCACGCATTAACTGTTCATTAATGCACTTTGATCTAGTCCTTTTTGAAACTGGACTAAATCAAGCACATGAATGAACTGTCAGTGCACACATCAGAAGGATGCGCATGGATAGTTATCTATGGCAGCCCATTGTGGAGTAGATTCACACGCCAGCTTGCCATGAACTAACTGTTTGTGTAGCTAAGCCCTTATTTTGAAGCATGTATGTTTGGGGAGGAGGTTGGGTCGTGCATAGAAACAACTTCACACGCTGGAACTCGGGTCAGGGTCAGGACTGGCTGCGATCCACTCAGGTTTAGGCCTGAGCAGACCTCTGCTGCATAGGTCTTTTACTGGCCCCCTGCACAGGGATGAATTTCACTCTTACAGAGCAACCATCATGAGGAGGAAGCTATTCCAGAGAGGACCCACCTGCTTGAGCTGTGTATAATGCTTTTGTATCCCTGGCCAATGTCCCCTCTGTCAGTACAACAGGTGCTAATGTCCATGGCCACCCATAAGCCATTGCCAAATGCACAGTGACTGCTCTTTGCTCCCACCTGTTGAGTCTGCAAGGCTGGTAGATTGTGCTAATCTAATTAAAATATCACACATGATCCCCATCTAATTAAAATATCACACATGATCCCTATCATGGGATACCTCCCAAGGGGTTGTTTGGGGTTGGTAAGACTGGGATCAGCAGAAGCAGTGCTTCTACCTGTTATTTGCATTATAGTAATGGCCCAAAGACCCAGTATATACAGGGCCTGGACAAAGACCTCTGAGTATTCTCATTCACATATGCATATTTTATTACAGTAGTGCCTAGGAGCTCCAACTGAGATCAGGGTCCCATTTTGCTAGGTGCTATGTTACCTCATACTGAGAGAGCATTCCTTCCCTGCAGAGCTTACAATAGAAGTACTAATACTTCTCGGGTGTCTTTCTCTTTACCCTACAAAAAATTTTTACATCAATGGTTTGGGGTTTTTCATTTTTGTTGAAGATTTTTCTTTGAATTGTTTGGGGGTTGTCAAGAGACTCAAAACCTGAATGTTTCAGTTTCCAGTGACCAGTGAGCAAAAAATATTCAGTTCGAAAACTTGGGGGGTGAGAAGAGGAATCAGTCTGCAGTTGCCAAAATCCAAAAATGTTCGATTTTTAATGAAAAATCCAAAAAAGTTTGGTCCAATTTTTCTCCAAAAAAGTTCCATTTTGTCCAAAAAAGCTACTTTATGTTAAAAAAACAAACACACATTTTGATGGAAAATATTCAGCCAACCGTGTAATCGATAGATAAGACAGACAAAGGAGAAACAAAGGCACAGAGAGATGTGATGACTTCTCAAGCTCACAGAACAGGTCAAGGGCTTAGCTGGGAATAGAATCCAGGTTTCTTTAGTTCCAGTCTGGTGCCTGATCCCACTCAAGTGTGTCAGTTTTTGAAGGAGCAAGGAGGCACTCCATCCCTTACCAATCTTAGCTCACAGGCCTCATTGCTTATTGAGTAGAAAGAGTGCAGCTTTGCATTGCAGCCAGAGCAGTTGCATAGTAAAATGTCTGTGCACCTGCACTGAAGATGTATGAGCTGCACAGTATAAGGCAGTGAACAACCAGCTCTTGTGCGTATGCACACACATTAATTGGCATTATCCTGAGAACACCGAGCATCATACAGAGTTCGTTATAATTGGGTTTGCTTCATCCGGCCTGACTGAAGTTAATGATTAGAGCTGCAGGGAATCATTCAGCATCCCCACTGCGAGCTGTTCTGGTGAAGGAGCGCTACAAAGTGTGGCCGGACTCCCACCACTTGCTCTGCTTGGAGCTGTGCGAGAGTTAGCGGCTCTAGTTTGCAGGGTGTCTATGTGAACTTCCATTTGGTTTCTGTTCACATGGGGTTTGCATCCCATGGTGTTTCATTCTGGTTTCAGGTTCTAATGAACTCAAAATCACAGAGGGGAAGCCAGGGAATTTTATCACCTTTCTTCCCAAACCATTCAATCCTTTCCCAGCACTGGTAATTTGGCCCCTGTTAGGCTCTGAATTTGGACTTTTCTTGGCTCTGAACTCATGAAGCAGTGGGGCTCATGCCAATCTCAGACCTCCCTTTAGCTACACCCCTGAGTGCAGACTCACTCTGAACTCTGGGGGCAGCTATCGGATATGTCTCAACCAAGAGCCAGCTATACTGAAATCTACAAGGTGTGAAGTGGTCAAATTGAAATGTACACACATGTGAAGCCAGCAGAGCAGGATCCTTGTCTAGTTCATGGGACTGGGAGCAAGGCAGCCAGTGCAGGATAATAGTGCCATGACAGCATTCACATTATGCCTGGTTGCATGAAATGGAACTACAGCAGATTAGGAGCTTCCATTCAAAACAGCATCCCCCTGAAAATCTTGAGTCTGGAAAACTAGGCAGAAAACAGCTTCTTGGGGATTTCTGGGCCTCTGTGCTTCCATTTTCAGCTGGGACCTGGAAATGCAGAAAAACAACGGGGTGTGAGAAGTGAGTGGAACTTTTTAAAACTGATAAGTTTCTGCTTGAACTTTGGGTGAAGTTTAAGGGATGGTTCTTATTTTATCTTTGAAATATTTTCCATTTCTACTTCAAAATCAAACAAAGCGGGTTGGTTCTTTCTTAGACTCAACGTTATCCCTTTATTAAAGGCAGCAGAGACTTCCCCCACCCCAATAATTAATTAAAGCTCATGAACTTGAAGAATTTTTTACCTTTGAAAGACAGATTCCTACTTGAGCAGATTTTCCTCCAGCTCTCCCAGCACTTAATGACTGTCCTTGAAAAGATCCACCTGAAGACTTCATTGAGCCTGAACAAAATACATAATGGGCTGAATTCTGCCCTTTGGGTTGCTCCACTGACTCCAGTGTGTTAGCCAAGGCTGTAGCAAGTTCATCAACCTCTGCCTGCAGCCCAGCCACCGCTAGAGACTGGACAGAGCACTCCAGCGAGTGAATTACATGCTATATTACAACAGGGCTAAATTCGGTCCAACGTTTCTATTTGTGATGTAATGGGGGAGGGGACAAAGGATGGTTAAGCATGGGATCGGGAGCTGTTCTGTTCCTAACTTTGATTCAGACTTCCTGTGTGACCTTGGGCAAGTCACTTAATCTCTCTGGGCCTTAGTTCCTGACCTGTACATTTGAGATAATACCATTTTTTTCTGTGTTGTCTGCACAAACCATACGATCACAAAGGCAAAGAGCATCTCTTACTATACATCTGCCCTTGTACGATGGGGCACGATTCTTGGTTTAGGTGCTCCCATAATACAAATCATAATAATAATTAATAATAATCTGTACCTCCATTTTTCCATCTGCAAAAGGATAACACACGTGCTGCACAGAGGGGAGCCGGGGTTTAATTCCCGAATGTCCATTAAGAGCTTTGAGATCCTCGGAAGGCCCTCGAGGAATTGCAACGTATTATGATTATTAGTCTACTTTTCCTTTACAGTGTGATTGAATCAAAACAGCTTCTGGCTATTTGCACATCAAGTACCTGGTTCCACTCATTACAGGCAGGACAATACTCCTTGTGGATATCTTAATCACCATTCACACAAGCCCTCCTGATGCCGGAGATAAAACTCATCATTTCCCTAGGTGATTTTTGCAAAGCAATAACAAGGCTGGTTCTGAAGGATTTGGCTTCCTTTGCTGCTGACTTTTTTCCATCACACCTCCTCACGCTCAACAAAGGAGTGCTGGGGAACAGCATGCATTGGACCTGATTCTCCTCAGCTTACCGCATAGACTTCCGTGCAGTTACACAGGTGTACAGCCGACACAGCCAATGGGGACCTTTGTCTCATTTTGCTCTGCGGGAGCTTATTCCCTTCCATGCAATGCAGTACACAAAGTGCCAGGGTGGAGAGTAATTCAGCCTAATAAGGCTTAAACTATTCAATACTCTAATGGCGGAGCTGTTAATGGCTCAGTTTGTTGCACTCAAAACCTCATAAAATTCCAGTCAGCCAAATTTTACAGCCTTTCAATGGACTCTGAGTTCCACAAGCTGAGTAGCACCATGAAGAATAACATTTTAATCAGGTAGATCCTGCCTCGCCTGCAGCCTGCACTCGTTGGGGTGTGACGGGGCTGCATTTTTGGTGGGGGTGGGGGGTTTGGTTTTTTAGCACCCTGTTTGGCTCCAGCTCACAAAGCTGTTGCTTTCTTTGATAAGGATCTGTCGGATGCTACAGCACTGCAGCCAATGACAGCAGATCACACCCGGATGGAAGGAGGATCTGCTCCATCGGAATCACTAGTTGCTATACAACTCCCTCTGTAAAACAGCCAGTCCCAAAATGGCCATCAGGGCTAGGTGGCAATGAAGTAATGCGCTAGCATTTTGCTTCCAGGGGCCTGGCTGCAACTTTGCCTGTAGAGTCCTTCCTGAATGAGAGTGAATTAATTCACTAAAAGAAAAGGAGTACTTGTGGCACCTTAGAGACTAACCAATTTATTTGAGCATGAGCTTTCGTGAGCTACAGCTAATAAATTGGTTAGTCTCTAAGGTGCCACAAGTCCTCCTTTTCTTTTTGCGAATACAGACTAACACGGCTGTTACTCTGAAACCAATTAATTCACTGTGTCTCATACCGGTCCCTGGCGGATCTTTGCCCCCATCACAAAGGCACGGTGCACCTTGCCAGAAATATCAGTCTCTGCTCACAACTCAGGAGAGGGCTGGGTTTGATGCAGATCAAGGATGGGATGTATTGAAAGAATCGTGTGGTGAGGGAAGCCTGTTTCCATTATGCACCTGTGTGCTCAGAGCTATCAGACTCTCACTTTCCAGGCACTACAGTTCACCCATAACGGTATTTTAGCAAAGAGATAAAAAGGGATGATCAGAAATATTCTGCATTATGGGCGATCTGAATTTGTATCTATCGGAAGAATGCATGGTACCATTTACCATTCATATCACTCCAACTGAATATAATAATGGCCGTCACCCTTTCTTCAACCTATACATGTACTCCATGAAATTAACTCCCATCTGGCACTTTCTTATTGTGCCCTTCGTGCACTCAGCACTCCTTTCTGTCCTTCCAATTCCCTCCCTACAATGCTAGATTCGAGCCATGTCACCTCGCTGTTGGTTACAGAAGAGAATCCTAACTAGAACTGGTTAGAAAATGGGTTTCCACCCCTCCCCCATGGAAAATTTCCATTTTTCATCAAAAAGCCCAAACCCAAAAACCGCTCCCTTCTCCCCCATTTTGGTTTTGTTGTTGTTTTCTCAAGGGAAAAAATGACATTTTTGGAGGCAGGGAGACACTTTTATTTAATCAAAATCCCAATTTGCCGTAGAAGAGTCAACCCAGAATATTTTCAACCAGCCCTAAACTGAACCTTCTGCATTTTAGCAGATGAAACACAGATGGTTATCATGACCATCTATAAACTACTGAGGGGGTGTTGTAGCCCTGTGAAACAAAGAGGTACCCAGTCACTGAGGATAATGGGTATTTTGTTGTTTGCTTTTGTTTTTCAAGGGATTCAAATAAATCCAAAGACTCGTACTGAGACTTAGGCAAAACTAGGTGCTAGGTGACTCAGGCTCGGGCTAAGGGGGTGTTTAATTACATTGGTTTGGGCTCCGACTGGAGCCCCAGCTCTGGGACCCTCCAAGTTCACAGAGTCCTAGAGCCTGAACTCCAGCCTGAGCCCGACAGTCTACACTGCAGTTAAACAGCCCCATGAGCCCGAGTCAGCTGGCACAGGCTGGCCGTGGGTTTTTAATTGTGGTGTAGACATATCCTGTGAATCAAACCAGTTTCACTTAGAGGCTTGGGGTAAAAACTGGGGCCATAGAAATCAATTGCAAAATTCCCATTGACCTTAGTGTGGCCAGGCTTTCACCCTTCGACTAGGTTCTCTTGAAACTCAGCCTAAGATTGCCCAAAAGTTCGTGAACTTTTTGGTAAATCTTGCTCAAGTTTTTGATCTCACTACAACAGGCTCTGAGCAGCAGTGATGACAAAAACAGAGTCAGCAGAATTATTTAAGAGAGGGGATAACAAGGAATAATGTGCCTGCCACTAGAAAATGTGGAGTACTAGATTAGACAGCAGCAAATACCCCTTCTAAATCAGAGTAAGACGGCAATGGATTAATTTGCCAGGCAGTTCCTTGAGGCTTCATCACTAATGTGAATCTAGCCTGACGTAGGGTTGCGGCTTTGGATAGCTAGCATGTAGCGAAATGGACTACGCTACTGAAGCAATTATTGCCAACCCTATCATCTCTGACTCTGACCTCCTGTCAGACATAGCACAGTCATCTCTGCTGTACACCCTGCTGACATGAGGAAGTACTCCTACTCTTCTCACAAACGGTGCTGACTGCACCATTAATAGATGGTTGGTAACTTCCAGGCCTACAGAAGGCATGTAATAATGGGACTAGGGTGACCAGATGTCCCGACTTTATAGGGACAGTCCCAATATTTGTGGCTGTTTTTTCTATGGCCTCCTATGACCCTCCAGCCCCTGTCCCCATTTTTCATGCTTGCTATCTGGTCACCCTAAAAATGGGAATCTGTAACACCGAGTGCTATGTGAGCCAGCCTGCTCATATATGGAGGCTTGCTACGGGCCTGATTCTGCTCCTACACTGCTGTTGCCCATTAATGTTGATGAAGTCACTCTTGCTTTACCCCCGTATCTATGAGAAGAATCAGGATTAAACAAATAAATTTAAACAAATCAGGATTAAACAAGAATCAGGATCTTCCAAATTCTCTCATGGTGTAAACAGGCACCGCTGCATTGACATCAATGCAGTTGCACTCCATTTACACCAGCACAGAACTGACCTTGTATATGTCCACACTGGGGACCAGGCTTCACTCCTCACACACCTGCTGCTAACTGTAGGGGTTAACCCGATTTTCGCTCCCTCACAGGTTCAGCTAATAGTTGGGATTCATCTTTCCTAGGATCCAAATCCACCATCTCTCACCCTCATGAAACAAAACCCGAACTGGAGAGAAGATGAAGCTCCCGTATCAAGCCCACCAACGTGTGTCATTCAGAAGTCGCTGAGCCTTCAGTGCTTCTGCAATCCCATTAGCGCCCTGGACTCAGCGCACTAAATTAGATTTAATAAATACCTAATGAGAGGGTGACAGCCCCTTGGGTTAGTTACAAGCTCAGGAAAGTGCAACTTGGTTTAAATAATTGATAATCCATAACGCAGAACTCAGGGGGAAACCCCATGAATGATTGACGGGCAGCAGGGTATGTCAGCCAAGAGGGGAGGGACACAGTGACTGAGATAGGACTGCGGGCTTGTCTACATGGCAAGTTACTGTGCAGAAAGCCAGGGTGTGTATGTACAGCCCACCAGCCTGCTGTGCAGTAACTCACCAGGGACCCTGCTTCAGCACACTAAAAGTCCCAAAGTGCGGCTTAGTGTTCTTCACTCTGAGGGCATCGTGCACTAAGCTGTACCCTGGCTCCTTCACTGGGCTGTAGCAGCATCCCTACGGTGAACGACTTCGCAGCAAGCTGGTGCGCTGCATATTCACACCCTGGCTTGCAGTGCACGACTCCCTGTGTAGACAAGGCCCCAGAGACTGCGCGTGAGTGAGTGACGAATGTTTTTGGCAACATTATGAGCCATTTCCATGGTGAAGCATGAAAGAATCCTCACAACAGACTTCCGAAGTCAGTCTGTATTATTATCCCCACTTTACAAGTGTGGAAACTGAGGCACAGAGAGTAAATTTCTCATCTAAGGTCACTGACGGAGGGAGTGCCAGATTTCCAGTTGAAGCGGGGGCATTCCCAGAGAGCTTAAACCACTGGCCATTGAGCCTTTGAACTCATGCCTTTGAGTACACGGGTGAGGCATGAGAGAATTCACAGCCAGTTTCTTAAAGGCCATAAATGAAAAATATAAATGCCACCTAACCTGAATTCTTCACCCTGGCTGCAGATTGACTTTATGCTGGTCCTTAGGGGTGAGTGACCTGGTGATATTTGAGGCCTCTTATTGACAGGCTTCTGTGCTCTGTTATCACTACTCCGTTAGGGCTTGCACTAGGCATATCTTGGGGTCTCCATCCTGCACCCCTTGCTTGGGCAACTTTCCCACAAATATTGCTTTAAATGATTCCAGCTCAACCTGCCATGGGTGGAGGTTGCACAAGCTGTCGACCTCCTCTTTTTCAACGTGTCCAAACGTAGAGGTAAATTTTCTCCTACAGAGACGTGAGCCCAGATGCTCAGAGGTATTTAGGCATTGAAATCCATGGGAGTTAGGTGCCGATATACCTTACAGGATCTGGGCTTTTATGTCCAAGTGTCTGATTATGCCAAGGCTTCAAAATCCACCTCTGCTTCCCTGCATACTCAAGAGGTAGTGCTGTCCAGTGGCCAAGGCCCGGCCCTGGGAGTGACGAGATGGGAGTTCTATTCCCAGCTCCCGCCGCTGACTTTGGACCAAACAGGTCACTTCTCTGAGCGCCAGTTGCTACATCTGTAACATGAGGATAATAAGACTGCTGTGTTTTCTAAGGCAGTTTGGCACCTATGGATGGGAGGACAAAGTTAGATGAGCTAACGCCTCACAGCTATTATTCTGATGGTACTGGCTTCAGTCTTGGACTTGTTTATTTTGTATCAAGCAGCTAACCTGTATCCCTGTATTAAATTAAAAACTGCGGCTCACGAGAAGCTTGGTATTGTGATCTATAGCAGAATGTCATCGGCACATGGAACTGTCCTCCCTAACCTCTGTATAGTTATGCTGGGTAGCCGTGAGTTAATCTTTTTTCTTATTTTAAATATAACTTTTACCTTGACACTGCCTCTTTAAAACCAGACGTGATGCAAGTGATTAAAGAGATTTAGAATGTAGTTCAAACGTGGCCATTTTTTTATTATTTGAAACGTGCTGAATAGGGCAGTGGGGTAAAGGAGAGTTGAGCAGACGTACTCTCGATTTGACGGGAGAGGAGACAACAAATGGTTCAAGCCTTTTCATTCTCATTCTTAGCACCTCTTTTGTATTCCAAAGCACATCCCTTAATCCTCAAAACAGCCTTTCGAGACAGATAAATATTCTTAACCTCACTTTACAGGCCAGGAAACCGAGGCAGAAAAGGTGGTGAAGTGACTTGCCCAAGATCAACAGGGAGTCAGTAGCAGAGCTGGGAATAGCCAGAGCCCCAGGGCTGCAATAAGAACTGGTGGGACAAATCCAGCTGGTCTTTCGCGAACCCGAAGATGTGGAACCAGGACTTTCCCACTACCAAATCCAGACAGGAGGCTTGGGAGGAGAAACTACTCTCTGAACTTCATACCTATTTACAGAGAAGTTCTCTCTGGAAGAACATCACATTGTAAGGGAGCACGCTGCTTCTCTCCCATCCTCCTCCGCTCCATCAGGTTTGCTTGCCAATGTCATGTAATAACAGAGCGGATTCCTTTCCAGAATGGAGTTATTTTTAGAGATAGGCCTGAGCAGCCAAGTTTAGATACAGATCTAGATCTGAACTTCCCCAAAGATCAGGGCTGTTTGGATCAGGGTTTAGCTTTGGTCCATTATAGACAAATGGAGCCAGCCCTGATGTTCAGATCCAAATCTGCCTCTGAACCTACTCAGGATTCAAGGCAGGGTGGTTCAGATCTGGGCATGTGGATTCAGTCTCATCTCTAGTTATCACCACCCATAACAGGGTGTCTAATCCCAAGCCAGTGGCCAGTAAGGAAGAGGTTAAGGTCAGGTGGAAAATTACCATCCCTGAACAAGCACAGCACAGAGAGTGAAAGGAATGAGAATGCTGCACTCAGCTGGAGTGAATTGCTCCATTAGGAAGGATGGGAATGAGCTCAGCTGGGGTTAATGGTATCATTAGAGGACTCAGACATTATAAAGGAGGGATCACTGAGGACAGCTGCTTTCTCTGAGTTTGAGGAATTGTTGGGGACAGATTTATCCTTGTTATTCTCATTCTTTTAATCTTTAAGGTGCCACTGGACTCCTTGTTGTTTTTGTGGATACAGACTAACATGGCTATCCCCTGATACTTCATTCTTGTAGTGAAATTCTGGAGGGAGAGCAACCTCTGTATTTTTACTGGCTCTGGCTACTAGAATCCCTTTGATTTGGTCATTTGCATCAACTCTCTGAACCTAGAGTTTCCCCCTCTCCCCCTTTCTCTGCTTACCTAGGGGACTCTGCATTTTTTATTGTTTGTGTTACCATGGTGCCTACAAACCCTACGGGCCCTGCTCCAAAGAACTTAGCAGTCTGACCATAGGACAAGAGACAACAAATGGATAGAGCCAGATGGCCGATTCAAGGAAACAATGAGGCCGTATTGGTCAGCATGATGTCCAGTGGTCTCTGCACACCTCAGCAGCCCAAGTGCTGTCAGGCGTTTCTCTAGGGATCCCAGAAAAGTGCTTTGAGGAGGATAATGAGGTTGGTTTGCGGGTGTTTACGGGGAGCTCCTCTTTGATTCTTGTGTGGAAGGTGTCACAGGAAGGCAGAGTTGCCCTGAGGTGAGGAGTCACCCTTGAACACTGTTGCAGCTCATGCTCTTCATGTAAATATAATGCAAAGGAATCATAAGGGGTGCAGTTGGGTCCGAATAACCATATTTACTAACTTCACACAATAGGCAAGGCCTAGGGCCTTGCTTACACTGCTGCTCTGGCAGGGTTCTGGTGGCTTCTGGAGCACAGAAAACTGTGAGAGCCACTAGAGCGCTCACAAACTATTTTAGAGAGGAACTACCCAAATCCTATATGCTACAAATACCATGTACAGCACCTACAGTTGGACGCTGTGCTCTTTCGCTCCCTGCTGCTGCTAGAAGGCACGGCAGATACATCACAGCTAAGAGAAGCAAAGGGCAGTCCCAGTGAAGGAGGCTCTACGATGTAGTAAATTCTGCAGAAAAAGGAACACGCCCAGGGTTTTGCATTTCTGTGGGTCTGTGTTGCATGGACACTCATAGAAGTGTCACAGCCAGGCTTTGTGCTTGGCAAACAAGTGCAGTAAAAATGGCAACTGACATTTCCATCAATGGCACATAGGGAAGTTGGAGAGAGAGAGATGCCAACGTGCATGTCAAGAAAACACATTTAAAAAGTCATTGCAAATCCGATCACATTTAACGCTGTGCTTCAAAAATTCTCTGACATCTTCCTAAACCCCCCTCCTAGTCGGGTAATGAATCTGGGTGATTTGCACAGCACCTGCCACGGAGACCATTTTCACCTTTCCAATGAGGTTTTAAGGATGTTACAATCAACAATCTCTTATAGAGGAGGGGAGGTTATGGGGATGGGAGGTGGGGGTTGGTGAGTGACTTGAAATGAGCTCAGAGCTACCCTACCATGCTACCACATGAATGATGCTATTGGTTGAAAATCAGCCCAACCACGTGCCATGCCCAGGAGATGCTCCTCATTTGCAGGGAATGAATGTTTTTGTTTTATTTCAGTGTCATGGCAACAGTTTTAACAGGGATAACCATGTGGCAGAAATAAGAAAACAAAGAAGAGAGAAAAATGCAAGGATGGGATACCAGATCAAGAGAGTGTACGTCAGAAGATTGCAGTTAACAGTGGATTTGGAGTTTCTTGTGCATGCAGTTAGCAGGAAGCTTGACACACTATTCATAGATCATAAGACCAGAAGGAACTAGCTGATCATCTAGTCTGTCTTCCTGTAGAACACGCTGTAGAATTTCACCAGCAACCCTTGCATTGAGCTCAGTAACTTGTGTTTGACTAAAACAAATCTTCCAAAGAGGCATCCAGTCTTAATATGAGGTCCTCAAGAGACGGAGAATCCACCATGTCCCTTGGTAATTTGTTCCAATGGTGACTCACCCTCACTGTTAGAAATGCAGGCCTTATTTCTAATTTGATATTTTTCTGGCCAAAGACTCACTTGAAGTAGTCCAAAGATGTGTTTTCTCGGGTTTTATAGCACCATCTCTTATACCCGAGGCCGCATGCAAACTTTAACCCACAATTTTTCAATATACAGATTCCAACCACTGTTTTTAGAGCAGCCATGTTATGATCATTTGTTTCTGGTAGCGCCCGCAATTTGTTAGGTGCTGTAGAAAAACAAAAGAAGGCTCAATCCCGCCCTTCAGGAGCTCACCACCCCCACTACACCCCCCCCCCATGCCAAGCACATCTGCCTCTACACCCAATTCCTCCCTAAACGCCCAAGGGAAAAAGCAGGCTTGGAAAGTCAATGCATCCATGCCCCAAGAGGGATGCACCTTTCAGAACCAAGGGATCTTCTCAGAAGGAATGCCCTGCCCAGCAAACCCCAAATGAGCTCCAGTCAAGGGTCGCCACAGATCACAGCTGTGGCAGAGTCTCAAGTGGGGAGAGAAAGGGGTCTCTCAGGTAACCAGGCCTCAAACCCACAGCATCACTATTTGAAAGACCCCTGAAAATACAGCAATAGCCCTTTCCCATGTTACTTTTGCCAGTGGGTGGATCTGAAATGCTGAAATAAGACGCCTGGGACAGGTCCATGTAAACAGTCCCCATGGTCTATGGAGATGATGGTTCGGCAGCTGATTTAAGAGCACAGTGTCTCCTTACCCCCAATGCTCACCATCCTGTTCGCTGACCAGATGGTTGCCAAGGCATTCAGATACTATGATAATGAACACAGTGTGAAAACCTAGATGGATAGATCTTGGTCCATCTTAGGCCTTTCGAGTGCAGGTCATCCAGTCAACCCTCCTGTAAACTGCCCTCTTTGGTCTCTCACTCCCTGGCTGTTACCCTCCTTAGTCATCCGCAACACACTTCTCTAGGAGACGATTTGCTAGTCCTTGCCGTTTGGATCAGAACAAAGGTTTAGCTGCCTTCCGGTCCTCCAACCTCTGTATGTTGCGGATATCTGCAGGGTTACTCTTCTCAGAGATGACAGGCCTGGGCGACTCTTTCCAAACAGCCAGCAGATTTCTTTGTAAAACAAGTTTTATTTGAAGATCAAAAAAAGCACAGAGGAAAATATGTTAAACAAAAGTAAATAGTTCCATCCATGTACCTAATTGCCTGAATGCTAAGCCCAAGGCAGGTTCTCAGATTCATTTAGAGAAGAACAAGCTTCTATTCCCTTAGAAGCAAAGATCTTTCTGTTTGATCCTCTCTGTTCCTAGGTGAGAGCCAGTCATGCTGTTTCTTTAGCCTGCCTCCCTGTGGGAGTATCTGTCTCTTTAAGAGGCCCAACTTCCTCTTGGTTCATGGATTCTCAAGAGGTAGAGTTAACCTATTTCCAAATCCCCTTTCATCTCTGGAGACCTCCTATTAGCTACCTACCTGCCACCCACTTCTACTAGTCCTTGATGTACTTATTGCCTCTTCACATAAGCCCAGTAATCAAAAGCGCATTGTTCTAGTATCATGTTGGAACTGCTGTATTCATAGGCTAAGAGTGCTTGTTCAGGGTTTCAGGAGAAACCATCAGCCTATGTCAAGGGGTACATGACGGACCAAATGCCACCTGCCTTCTTCCATGAGCCTTCAACTATATTTTTAAATTATTAAGTGCATAAATCCTATTTTGTCACCCCTCCCTCGCACAATTACCTTGGAAGACCATACAGTGTATATATACTGTTAAGGGAATAGAAGAGAGAGGTCCAGGCCTAGTTCATGTCCATTAGCAATGCATGTAGCTATATGTGCTAAGAGAATATGGGCAATGATGCCTCTGGCTCCTGATAATCTGCAAGGGTCAGATGGGAATCGCCTCTTCGGCTGGCTGCTGTGGGAATTATGGGGGTGGAGTTACCTTGCTACAAAGAAACAGACACTCAGTGTGGCTACAGGCAAGATGCTAGACTTGGCCCAGCAGCCTGATTCCGGGTGAAAATATGTTCATCTGACTTTATTACTTGTCTGGGTAACTGTCAATTTGCAGCTTCTGTGCGTTAAAATAAGCCATGTTCCTGCTATCATCAAACTGAGCATCAAGTTGTCGAGAACGCGTCACTTTGTTTGCATGCATTAGAGAGTGATGGAGCGATGCATTAGCCCTCAGTGCAGCCGCGGCACTGCCTGCTTCTGCTGGAACGTGGAGTGAAACGACTGTCTCAGCTGTTAAAATAACCCTGCAAGAACCACATTTCTGCTGTTAGTCTGACATGGTCCCCGACACATTTTGTCTCCTTTCAGCACTTCTCTTTTGGCTGGGGCACCAAGTATTTTAGGACTCGAGCAACCTGTCCTAGAAAGACATGTTTTAAAATAAATAAGCAACACATACATACAAACACACAAGATGCTAGCATTATTTATACACAGCACATGCACAGTGATGACATTTCATTAGGAACCCAACAATATCTTGGCCATACGGTGTTTTATTAAATATCCACAATCAAAATGCAGCCTTTGTCAGCTGGGAAAACATCTAGCTTCAAAAAAAGCTGGTGGTGATGAGTTCTCAGAGACCATTATCTCCTGGGGCTTTCATGATGTGTTGGCCAATGTTGGGTGTTCGTGGAGGGCTGTCCCATTTTTGATCCTGAAAAAGCATACACAGTTGAGGGCTTATTTCAGCTTTTTCCAAACTAGCCGACCCTTTGGAGCACGCACACCCATACAGGGAATCCTATCAAACAGGTCTCGGTGCTTTTGTATCCAGTCCTGGCAGGAGCCATCTAATAATCTTGGTTTGATTTGGCTGGCAAATGCCCAGAAGTTGGAGGTCAGTATTTTGTTCCAAATTGGTGCATCCGCTCTGAGGACAGCAATTGCATCTTTAATTAGAATAGGTTGGCTCCTGTGCTACAGAAATGAAGATGAGCCCGTACCAAAACCCAGGATCCAAATGCTGCTAAATTTTGCAGGTGTTCCAAATTCAATCTGGATCTGGATTTCTGAGCTTACTCTTACATCTAAAACATACCTGTTCCTCATGGCAATTATAACTAATCCCACCTTCTCGCTCAGCTGCGTTCGGAAAGTCCTCCTGGATTTCACTGTGGATCAAAATTTAAATAAGGGATGTATCTGGTTTTAAATCTCTGATTTCAGCCTTCACTGGGGAAAACTTCCTTTTGGTGTATGTATGTATAATGTATACGCCGGCATATCACGCACCTTGCAATATAAAGGCTCTGATCCCTTTGATGAGAGGGTTCAGAGTAACAGCCGTGTTAGTCTGTATTCGCAAAAGGAAAAGGAGGACTTGTGGCACCTTAGAGACTAACCGATTTATTAGAGCATATCCATTGGCTTGGCCGCCTAGCACTGGAGATACACCATGTGGAACACAAAGGCATGTAAGAAATCATAGCAGCGGCAATCCCCTCCTAAAATTTCCTTTGTGCATGCAATGACAATAGGCCTCCCGGAAGCTAGCTATAAGAATAAAGCCCTGTCTTATAGCACTCAGGTGTCTCAGGAACTATACACAGTCTCGATGTGTTCTGTCACCTTTTATTAGACTCATGGCAGACCTGTACATTTCCTAAGAGCAGGACTATAAACACTTAGCAGGCTTTTGGGCTCTGACTTTCTCAAAATGTACAATACGTTTTAGTGCTTCTCCCCTTCTCTCTAGGATAATAATACAGAAAATACGACATTTGGTCTTAAATATTCTTGGGCTCAGGGAATGAAAATATGGCTTTTTGAGCAGCAGCATTATCACGGCATGTATTTCTCTCTAAATCACGTTCCTCAGTAGAGCTGGGGAATAGAAACTAACGTTTGTGACCATGTCTGTGGATGAAAGCTCAGAGTTTGCTTCGCTATGCTTCACGAGCTCATCTGATTTTCTAGTTTGCAAATCTTCAGAGGCCCCGATGGATGTTAGCGAAAATGTTCATAAAGGCATCCTCTGAGGCAATTGGTTGGTGACAAATAGGCAGAATTGCTGGGGAAGATAGCAGGGGATGAAGGTTACAGCTGAGCAGCAGTGGTATAGCGGGAAAGTAACAGAAGTGGGATGAGCCTTGCAACAGAAACCAAGCAAGGAAGAGACCTCGGAGGGAAATGGTGAGACAAAGTGAGCAAATGACAGAAGGGCTGGGGAGGGGTAGCAAGCAGCGGGGAGAAAAGACGACCTCCTGAGGGATATGAAGAGTCTTAATAACTGGTGTAATTTTACTTTTGCGGAGCTCCACTGAGACAAGTTCTGGAAAAGAATGAGATACCATCTAGATCTGGCAAGGCAGATGGAGAGAGCTGCATTATTTATTCATTTTAATTGTCACACCAGGATACATTAGCGAGTGGGTGCATCTCTGCTGCAGTCACAGTCCGCTCTCAGTTTACTTAATTTTTTTACAGTTTTTGGTTTTAAAGGTTCTCTAACCTTTATATATACAGACCTTCTTCTCAGGCCCGGATCCTGCAGCTGAATTTTATTGGGGTTCTGTGCAGGCATGGGGGGTCCACTTGTAAGAATCAGGCTGCATCACTGGAGACCAGAAAATAACCTGCATCCCTCCTGTTTATGTCCTCTCTCAGTTGTCACACATTTCCTCTGGCCTTGTTCTCCTACAGCAGAAGGCAGCATAACTGTCTTTTGTGTTCTTCTGCAATCAGCACATCTGAGGATGTGGCTCGCTCTGGGAATGATGGTGATTAGGCGAGGTGGAAGCAGAACTCACAACAAGAAAGTCAAATGCTGCAAAGGCAGCATTCCAGTTCCAGTGGCTGTTCAGGAGAGGCATGTTTTCTCTCCCCTTTTCATTCCTCATTATCAGACATGATTGCAAACGTGTCAGACCAACGGCCCTGCTAACCCAGTATCCGATCTCCACCACTAGAGGGTTCAGAGGAATTCCGTTTGTTCTATTCCATATAGGTTCCCATTCTCTGCTCATCAGACCACCTTCCAGTCATGCATTAAGCAACAGGACTAACATCTCTCATGTGTGGTTTGCTAATCCTCTCATCTGGTCCCCAGGGAGAGAATTGTGTGTGCAATGTTTGGTTTTGAAGTGTATATGTTGCTGTGTGTTTATCTTCATGAAGGTAGGTCGGAGAAGTGCCCCGGCACTTGGAGCAGGAGGAGGGGAGTTTTGTAGTGGTCCTCAGTCACTGTGTGAATTCATTCCACAGTCTGGGACCAGTCTCCGAGAATGCTCTCTTTCCTGCACAGAGCAGCTCTAACGTTATGGTAGAAAGTGCCATTCTACCAGAAGAAGAGTTGTCAACCACAATCTTCATCCTATGGCTTCAGGTGATCTTTGGACAGGCTGGGGCCAGGCCATGAGCACCTTGAAGTGGGCTAGAGACTTTTAACTTGATTCAGTGTTCAATGAGAAGTCAGTGTAGTGAGTGGGCAGGTTTGGTGGGCTCACAGTAGCCCATGTTTCTGAGAAAATGCTGCAGGAAGGTGCATGGATCTCCATTATGGAGAATTATGTAATATAACCTGTCCAAAGGGGAAGTTTCTTCCTGACCCCCATTAGTTAGAGTTTGGTTTATATCCTGAAGCATGAGGGTTCATATTCCTTGTGCACTTTGTACCCTGTGTAATGTAACTGGTTGGGTTTTTGGTCACAGAGATGTTTGGGGAATGGTGGTTATAGATCCACATGCCTGTGTTCACATGCAAACAAGGGAATTCAGGCACTTATGAAAGTACTTGCTATTCATCATTTGTTGTTCACAATTTTTTATTTGTTATGCATTATCCTCCCATCACAAAGCAGCTGCAGCATATTTCAAGGAGAGAGACATTGCACTCTCTCCCTCTTGCGGGGATTTTACTTTTGTTCTTTCTTGGTGCATTGTTTTTCCCTTAATCTAAAATAAGTGACTCAAGCTGAGAGAACAGGCTTGCTCTTTCTGTTTGGAAAACATGACATTAATAAAGGAGGTTTTGTTCGGCTAAACTCTATTCCTTCCATGTACCAGCTCTTGCTGACTTGCCGTACAATGATGATACAGCCTTCTGGCTCTGATAACTTCAGCTGAGTTTCTAGGAAACCCAAGAAGAAGGAACATTTTTCTTTCAACTATGCACTGAACTGGCCTGGTATGACCCTGCTGCAATAATCATTTCAGATTCTCTAAGGGAGAAAACCCATTTTCAGCAATGTGGAGGAATTTCTAATGATGAGGATCTTTCATAGTACAGTACAGTAGCAATAATACACTCCATTAGTATCCCGTCTCCTCGCACAGAAGCTCCTGTTAGTCCCTTCTGCCTGTCCTCCAAAGACTTTAATAGTGAAAAGTTTAGAGTGCAAATTGCACTAGTCACTAATAACAGGTTCTTTTACTCAGACGGCAATGCCAAAATGTTATTGAGCTGGAGGTTGGTGAACCACACACAGAGACTTTGAGCTTTATGTCGTAAAGATGAGTATAATTGAAATTATAGAAAAATCAGTGCAATAAATACAGCAAAATGACCCCTGGATCGTACATACTTAGCCTTAGGCTGGCACAAGATCAAGCAATCCCCCTGTTCTGACATACTTACAACCTTATGGAGACCCTTAGAAACAAAGATGGAAGAAACAGTTAGTGGAGACCACCACAAGAAGAGATGACATTTGGGGCTGCTGTAGACTCAGTCACTCCCAGTTCCCATCTGTGATCACTCATGCATCAGGTTTTCATAGAACCATCGGGCTAGAAGGTACTGCAAGGGTCTAACCCCCTGCCAAGATGCAGAATTTATATAAGGTTTCCTAGCCCCTTTTCATACATTTACATATCAGTGACCATATTTACTTAGGTCTTGGCCCTTTATCCATAGGTGGCTTTCCAAATACCCATAATCAAATGGCTGACACAGTTATTTGCATCAATACTGCATTAATACATTTCCCAGTGTTTCCAGTGGTTAATTAGTCTAACCTTATGGTTATACATACTAAAAAAATCCCCTAGAAATCTGTTATTTCAAGAATAAACTGGGTGGTTTTTTTTGCAGTAACTTGTTTTTTTCACAAAGCTCTTACTGCTAAATATTGCTAAATCTTATAACCTTAGGTTAAGCATTCATGCGAACTCCTTTGCTATTTCATCTTACTATCAGAACTACTAACAGGCCCTGCAGGCCTCAGTTTATTGCCAAGCCTACCTTAGTTGTTATACATACTCTTGTGTTTCCCTACTTGCATTACAGGTCTAATAGCTTCTATTTTGCTTTCTTAAAGCATTTTTAATATGCCTCAGCACAGGATATGTAATTTAGTCTTGCACCCTAAGATCAGGTCGGGGTTGCAGATCAACAACAGATATATCTCCACAACAGCCAGATATCAGTCCATCTTTTTTCCCAGGAGACCAGCCCAGCCCGTATCACTCTGCTCCAGCAGATCTGCAGGAAGTTGCGATAATGAGCAACTTGTAACAGAGGGAGATTGTTTTGACTTTGGCTGCTGGAAAACAGGGTGGGCAGGGAATGGTGACTCCCCAACCAAGAGAGAGGATGAGGAGTGATACTCTTGCGCTACAAGCAGCTGCTTTCAGAAGTGGTTGCTCTGAGTTTAGAACATGGGAAATCTGTGAGTGGGGGAAGTGCCCAGTATATGTTGTTAGTTCTAACTGTACTACAGCCATCCAGTTACTCTGAGATAAGCCAGCTGACTTCATAGCTCCTTAATTTTAAGGCCAGAAGAGACCATTATGATCATCTAGTGTGACCTCCTGCATGACACAAGCCAGAGAGCCTCACCCAGTCATTTTGGAATCAAGCCCATAACTTCTGTTTGACATAGAGCGTATCTTTTAGAAAGGCACCCAGTCTGGAGTTAAAGACTGCAAGTGATGGAGATGGTTTTATTACAGCAGCAGATAGCTCTGTCTAGGTGCTTATATGGTGTCCACAATGTCTGATTGCCACACAAACATTAATCAATTCATCTTGCACCTGGCCTGTGAGGTAGAGAGGAACTGAGGCATAGAAAGACCAAGTCACCGGCCCAGGGTTATTCAGAGAATCTGTAGCAGGGTTGGGAATTAACCCTAAGTCTTCTGATTCCGAGTCCAGTGCCTTAATTATAAAAGCAGCCTTCCCCCTCCTAAAGTTAGAAATGCCCTGGGATCCAAACCACCGTGTCCCCAGACTTTAGGGTGTTTGGATCTGAGCTTGGCAGCTAGAAGCCATCTTAAGCTGTCATCCATGTGGACAATCTTCTACCTCTTTCACACTTTCACTTCCCAGCAACGTACTGATCCCTCTCTGTCTGCTGTTCCCTAGGCCTATGTGCTCTGAGAAGGCTGTCATGACAGGCTCATCATAGCTCTGTGTCCCATGCTCTGCTCCTCCCAGAATCTCCCCAGTATGGGAGAAGTCAGTCAGCAAGGCCAGCTATCCCTACCTCACTCTCGTCATAGCAGTTAGGTGAGACGCTCCCATGGCCAGTGACTACTTTCCAGGCTCTTTGGGTAGCCCCTGCTGGGCAAGGCAATGGGTGAAGGAAGAGAAGGATTTTCCGGCCACTTCTGAAGCCCCTTACTGGAATATGCCGATGTGTGCTGGGTGAAAAGGGTTGAGAGGCAAACCCTTAGGGATCATTACATACCATCACACCACCTCATAAGCCACTGCAAAATACTTTCCTCTGAAGGGTTGTGATAAGGAATGAGGAATATAATAATAGCAACACATTGCTCTTTTCATCAATATTCCTCAAAGTGTTTTACAAAGCAAGTCCATATCATCCCCATTTTACAGATGGGCAAACTGAGGCCACGGGGTGGGACAGCAACTTGCCAAGGTCACCCAGAAGGCTGAGCCAAGAATAGAATCCAGGTGTCTTGAGTCCCAGTTCCATGCTCTAACCACTTGCCTGCGCCTCTAGGGAGTGAATGACTGCTATTCAGCATTGTGACCCTTATGAACACTGGTGTTTTCACCCCAATCAGGACAGCAAGTGAACATTTGGTCGGGTTAAAAACGAAACCAACCACCACCAAAGGCTGGCTGTCAAACTAGCTCCACTGGTAGCCTAGTATATGTCCCCCAGGAAGGCATTATTTAGAGGGCAGGAGTTTTTAAATAATGTCTCCTGCCCGCATCCGATTTGGACACTGTTAAATCTACATTCTATTAAAGAGCCTAGCACTACATCTCCCCCATTCATAAGGGAAGAGATTTATAATAAAATCATTACAGGCAAAGCAAATGAGCCAGGGATCCTTTGGCTGCCTTTGTCGGCTCAATGAGAGAACACAATTTATGAATTTGATGAATCTTCCCCCATATAATGTTAAGACCCATATAATACTCAGATGAGTAACTCTCCGTTTCCCCAAGTTTATTATGCTGTGCAAGAACAATAGTGGGGAGGTGGCTTCGGAGAAGTCACAAGAGCTAGATGCCTGGTTTGAGCAAAGTGTTCACCTTCAGTCCCCTGGATGGGAACAAAGAAGAAAAGAATTACCAAGGTGAAAAGAAGAGGAGGGAATGTACTAGTTAAAATATTCAGCTCTGCGTTACTCCACTGCACAGATCTGGAACACATCACATTCACATCTAATTGCCTACAGTGAGGAATGAGATTAGCACTATGAGCAAAGATCTTCTTGTTCCTCCTCTGGAATACAGGCATGGAAACATAGGTGCCATGAGTTCTGTTGGGTCTTCACTCCTCTCTACTGCTCATTGGGAATCCAGCTACCTCTTTCACCAAAAGGAACTTGTGTTACTAAGCATGGTGTGCCTTCAGTACTAGCATGTGATCTTTAGTGATATAGTGCTTTGGAGAGTGCTGAGAGATTGCGAACGAATGGGACATTCAGCTGTTCCTTCTTCCCACAAAAGGATGGCTGGGGTTGGTTCTCTCCTTGTTTGTTTAGTCTTCCAACCCTTTGTGAGCACAATGAAAAGCTGTCTATTTGCTGGAAATGGGCCCAAGTCTCAATATTTAGGTCCAGATTCTGAGCCCCCTGAAGTTCAAGGGGCTTTGAGTCTGGGAGTTTACTTCAGGCCCATCTCTGCTATTATTATGATTTGATTGTATAGGGGACGTATGGAAATCCCAGCTGTTGGCATGTGATCAGTGCTGACGCCTCCATCTCTCCCCATATAGAATGTTCTCTTTTGGTGTCGGAGACTCCGAACTGAGCATGGTATGTCTCTTACATGCGAGGCTTTCTGAGACCACAAGCCTAGAGGGGACGTCTCAGGGTCCCCTTGGGGCCACGGGTTCCATTCCAGACCGTTTTCATAGCTCTTCTGTTTTGACCGACATTCTTTATATTCTCAGAGACCACCATTGAAATGGGTTAGTCTCTGAGGTGCCACAAGTCCTCCTTTTCTGTTTGCGAATACAGACTAACACGGCTGCTACTCTGAAACACCTCATACACTAGCTCACAAAGGATTTTACATGGCCACTGCATGGATTGAGGCCACAGTGAGCTTTCTGGAACACCTCCAAGTTAGACCGACTCTATGTGCACGAAATCCTATCTCGGAATGCACAGTGTCCCGTGAGTCTGTGTTATACCAGGTTTCCACAGATCAGGCCCTAGCACATGCTGCATTATTCGTGCAACGCATTTGGTAATGAAAACCTGTGTTCTGTGTCCTGTCTGTGATGCCGCAGAAGTGTAAAGACCAGGTCACAGGAGGCTCAGCAATGGCTGCGTTGGACTTCTGGGAACTGAATCACAAAACACTAGGGTGTTGCAAACTAAGCAATCAGTCAATTTATGGATGCCAGTAAGCCTGACATTAACACTGAGTTTCACAGGGCTCTGCGTGTTTAAAAGCCAGAGACTTATGGATGCTGTGTAAATGATCTCTGCCCTGGAGATGTGATTCAGAAGCATTCTCACTTCGGAGGTATGTAAAACTGAAGAATCATCCACAGATTTTATAAACAAGTTTAAATTTCATGTTTCTTATGCTGTGATGGCAGCAGAGGAGACCCCCCAAATGAACTGACACGTGGAGATTTAACACCGCTAAGGCTAGTTCAGGGTCATTCCTCCCTCGTGCTGGGCCGAACAAGTGCCCGAAAATACTTCCCGACAATATTGCCTTCAATAAAAAAGAGTGACTTGACTTACCAGCCGGTGCTTTCCACCAGTACCCTAGTAAATGAGTGCACAGGCAGGAATGCTTGCAGAAAGAATGAGTTCTAAGTGAAGAGCAAATAATATTTGCAGAAAACAAATTCCAAACTAGCAAACAGGAGCATTTAAACCAGAAACCCGACTCTACGAGTTCTGTTCATCCAGCCAGAGAGCAGAAACAGCATCACATGACCGACCAACCCAGCTCACATTTGGAATACCTAATGCTCACGGCAACCAGATCTATGATGAACATGCCATCCCCACAAAATACACGTCTCAGCCATCCCTAGTGACTAGTGCACTGAAAAGATGGGAGGAGCGCTGGCTTTTCCAAGAATGCTCAGTAGCTAGGCTACTGCACCAAGACTTCCCAGACCTGGGTTCTATTCCTGGTCTAGCCAGTGACCTGTTGTGTGACCTTGGGCCAAGCACTCCCCCACACCTTTGTTTCTCCTCCCACCTTTTGTCTTTCTTATCTATTCAATTTGTAAGCTTTCTGGGACAGGGAGGTACTTCTACCATAGTACATGTTTATACAACACCTAGCATGATGGGGCCCTGATCTTGGTCAGGGCTTTTAGGTTACCCCACAATACAGATAATGAACAATACAAAGATAACTCTTGCTACCACAGGAAGTTGGCAATGGTGATGTCTGGCAAAGCAGAGGAAACTGGCATCTGTCGGCAGTAGGGTGGAGAGGCAGCCTGTGTTCCTTTCCTGTAATCATATATCATCATATGTACATCACCCCCTTGTAACCTCTGTGAGGGAGGAAAGGGAGAGGGTGCATTGCAAAGCCTTTGTGAAATATGGTGGGTCTTCATATTAGCAGCCTCTTCTCCTCCCTTCCCCTTGTGCCCCAGCCATCCAGAAAGGCATCTGAGAACAACCCCCATCACCAGTGCTGGCAGGTACAGTTTCCAGTTGCTATCGCTTTTCCATTTCTGGCTGTGACAGGTGACTCTGCATAATCCCTTTGGGGGCTGGGGCTATTGCAAAAACAAACTAGAAGGGCCTTATAAAAATCAACGCTCATGAGAAATCCAAGCCAATGAGTCAGAGTAAACTCTTTGTTCAGCTGTACTCTCAGGCCTTTGGCAGGTAGATTTGTGTCTGCTACTAAAGATGTCGTACACTTTAACTCCCTCGTATCACAGCACAAGTTGTGACCAGATCCATCAATAACAGGCAGCCGTAGAGGCCCAGTGGCTAAGCCAATTTTCATTCTCCTGTCAGATTCCAGATTGGATCCAGCTAGAACTTATAAAGAAAAGGCACCTCCCTGTTTTCAGTCCATCATGGCTCTTCGTTCCTCCCTAAGACAGTTCATTAAAAAAAATGATTAAATAAAGTCAGATGAAAAGGCACAAGAAGCACAAGGCACATTTGGGGCTGATGAACAGACTGTATTAGGGACAAAGTCTAGTCCCTGCAGGGAAGCTTTGCAGGTCAGGAATCTTCCCCTGGAGGGCACAGCGCATAGGCAGAGTCATTCCATAATCCTTGTCCTGTAGTAGTTTCCGTGGCACATGCCCATCCCTATTAGGCTAGGAGGATCTCTGGTACATTTACACAGTCCTGTTTCCTCTGAACATGCCCTTCCCCTCCCCACTCAGCCTGACTTCACCCCAGGCCGATCCTGCATGCTGCTGCAAATGGATCCTTGCAACACACAAGCCTGTAGCGTGCAGGGACGTTGGCTCTTCTTCCCTTTTCAGAAATTGCCAATGAGACAATGGCGATTTCCTCCTATGTTATAAGAGTGATTAGAAATTATCCGCTGAATTATCTCCTCAAACGGTTCTTGGTCTGTAGCTCATTCATGAATGTTGCCAATATTCCAAATGTGAGGGGCTTTGGTTGAATGCATAGGCCACAGGGGATATTTCTGATCCCTGGTTGGATCGGGGGAACTCTTAGAATCAGGCTTTGCGTGAGAATACGCCACTTCAAATTTGGCCTTCTGCAAATATTCCCAGGTGTACAAGGATGGTGGGATTGTGAAGACGTCTCCCACTGGTGAGTGGTTATTCACCCATTTGTTTCCATGGGGTTACTGGCAGGAGTATGTGCTCCCCAAGCACTGGACAACTGAGCCCTGCATTTGCTGTTTCTGCCAACGTTCCTGCCAGTATTGCTAGAATATTCCAGGAAAGAGCAAACACGGCACAAACGCAGTCCAGGAAAACTTGTCCCAATAGCCAGGCATCAGCAAACAAAAGATTTAGTTACCCTTCTCAGGACAGGAAAAACACAGCACTGGTTCTGTCCTGCACTGAGATGTGCTGGGGAAAATATTTCAGGCCACACCTCCTTTCCAAGGAGGCACTACGCTTCAATAATGAGTAAATGAGCCACATCCACATCCAGATGCACTGGGAGGCAGACTCCCCAAAGTGGCCACCTGAACTGCTCACAAAAGTCTTCATTTGCCCATTGCAAACAGATGTTTGAAGCTCCAAGTGCCCAGCTCTGGGTACAACTGCAGGATTTGTACATGCAGTTTGGGGACTAGTTAGGAACATGGGGTCCACTGTCTCCAAACAGGGGCCTTTTTCTTTTTTCTTTTTTTTTTCTTTTTGCAAGGGGGAGTGAAAGGTGCTATCTAACTAAGGGATTCTTACTGGTGGTGATAATGGTGGTGTTATTAAGGAACCACATCTGGCCAGAAATGGAAAGGCGGGCAAGTGTACCTTCCCCAAGGCAGAGCAATTAAATTGCTTCTTCCAGGACTTGTTCTCACTTTAATGTGAATGCTGTGGATTGCCTGTTCTGTTTATGTTACACTGAAATATATCTCACTTAAAGGCCAGAAGAAGTTTTGCTGTGCTTCAAATAATGTCAGTTCCTTGCAACGCTCCCAATTATTGCCATCCGGGTTACTCTGCATCCACAAAATGTAACAGAAAAAATGTTAGATCACCATTCATCAGTGCCAACAAGTGAGGTGCCTTTTGTATGCAATGAAAGTCTATGGGCAGAGTTACAGCCAGCACAAAATGCTACTGTCTTTGTTTATAGAAATAGTCTCTCTCCATTATTTCACAAGACAGATTCAAGCAACTGCAATAGGAAAAATAAAATACAGGCACGGTGGATTGTTGTGTTTGAGCAAAGATCGTTAAGAGTCTGGAGGCAAATTAGAAATGCCGTGAACAACTGCGTTTTTACATGATTGATTCAACTGAGTTTAACTGAAACCACAAGAGCAAGAGAGTAAGAATTCTGTTTCTCATTGGCTCTGTAAAAACTCCACTTCCACAAGGATAAATTGTGTGTGTGTGTGTGTGTGTGTGTGCATACCCTGCTCTCAGTTAGACAGAATCAGAACTGCCCAACTGTGTGGCATAGACCCAATACTACTATAAGCTAATGGAGATTCTCCTTAACCTGAAATGGTAGAAGTCTGTGCTTTTAAAACTGATGCATCTGAGTTCAAGCCCAGACAGGGTGAGTGATTCATCCAAAGTCTGACAGCAAGACAGTAACAAAGTCAAGAATAAAATCTAGATCCCTGGTTGAAAAGGCTTATACCTTAACCACAAGACCATCCTCTGATCTATCGATGTTATTTCTATGGCATCTCTTTTCCTGGTATGTGCATTTGCATTAATGGGCTGTGTGAGGGGGAGAAGATAGCTGGCACGATGGGACACTAGATTTAAAGTCCTAGATTGAGGTGAAAAGTAAAAATGAATGTATTGCTCTCTATTTCTGGTCTGACTGACACTAGAAGTCATGAGGAAGTGTAAAAAAGCATAAAAGGTTGAGGCCGATGGTTCCATCAGAACTGATTTGCCTGACATTGACAGCTCCCCGTACGCTGCCGTTGCATGTCACAGTCCCTCTATTTAGCCAGATACCCTTCTGCATGCGCTCCTCGCTAGCAATATGCTGGCTGCAATGGCATCTTGGAAGCAATTTATGAAAGACGTACAGGTGGAAAGCAAATCAGATTCCTGTCAGACAGTTCATTGCTCAGTGATCCCTGTATATTTCAGATGTGACACCAATTTTGTTGTGAGTATCTGCTACACAAATGTTAATGAAGAACCTCTGAATTCAGTCTGCACTGATAAGTTACCAGGAGCCCTCTGCAAAGGCTTGGCAATGGAGGAAGAACCCTGGCGCCGGTCTGGCAGCATTTAGCATTTGCTTTTAGGTGGTAATGTGGGGTTCGCACCGATCTCTGGAGATCTGGGTAAGAAGATGGCTTTTGGTCACTAGGAGTCCTCAGTCTAAGACCAAACAGATTCCAGCTCTGGTAAAATTCATTATGGTCCACAACTGAAGGGTTGCTACTTATCACCTGAACCTGCTTACACAGTGCTCAGATTGCTATTGGAAGGAGTGTGGTATAAATGCCCAGAAACAGTGAGTTCTGAGCTACTTAGGAACCAGAATTAGACCCAATATCTTGTTGGTTGGTTGATTATGGTCTTTAAGATAAATCATCTCTGCTGGATTTCTGGATTCTTTAACTTTTAGTAGGTCAGACAACATTAGACAGTGATGTTCTTGGAAACATCTTACCTCCTCCACCCATCCTCAGCCATAATGCCTAATCTTTGAGATGCATCTCTGCCTGGCAGTATGGGGGGCACATTTCTTGAGGGGGGTTTCACATTTTGGGGGGGTTCATGTTATACTAACTGATGGGCAATTCCCCAAAGAGATGGAGTCTTCCTCTATGCACCCAACCCGCTTGGACTGGAAATGTCATGTAACCAGGATCCCAACAGGATGTCCTTCTCCCAGTTGGGTCAGGAATGCGGGAGGAACAGCCTTTCTTGTGGTAATCACGCAATTCCACTTCTATCTATCTGTGGTATTACTAAGGCACGCATCCCCAGAAGCTTCCAATCCTGACTGTAACCAGAAGAACGGCGGGAGATTAGGAAAACTCCACATATTTTTAAAAATAAGTTAGCCAAACTTTCTAAACCTTAAAAAAATTAGTTTGAGTCTTAGTAGAAGCTTTGAGTCAGTTCTTTCTTCCCCTGAACAAGTTCACCTATTGGATAGCTGATCAAACACCATGGTGATGGTCACAGTATAGAACCTAGATAATATATACCCCCAAGCAGCTAGTCACAGTTGGGGACCCTTGGGACGTTCCAGTTGGGGTTACAAATTGCTGATGGAGTCTAGTATTTGCTTTGATGCAGTCTTATTTATTTACGAGGAACTTACAAAGTCTTTCTCCTGCAGTGGCAGAAGGACCCAAGAGCAAAAGGAGCAGTTTCTTAGCTTACAGGCCCAACTAATTTCAGCCAGCACTCCCTGACCCAGTACCGTTCTCTAGGCTTCTTCCGGGGTCCCAACATGCTCATGGGCTGTTGCTTGGCTTTCTCTCTCTGCTCTCAGTCTCTTTCGTGTACATGTCTGCACCCCAGCTTGTCTTTCTCACAAACCCACAGACACACCCACCCATCTGGTCAGAGCGAAACTCTCTGCCCACCTGGTGTTCATTTCTGGGCAGACTGTATTAAGGCCATGTTTTGGGATGTGGCCTCTTAACTGTCTCGTACAGCAATCTTACATGAAGGGCATGTTCACACATCAGTTTCATTGGGGTTTTAACTCAAGCCCTAAAAATCCAGCTTTTAAGCCAGCTCATAACAATTACACATAATGGCCACACCACCATGCGTGGTGTTGCCAGTCAAAGTAGCGGAGTGGGAGCCACGCATAAATTCTATGCCCCTACTTTTCTATGAACCTCTTCTGTGATCTGTGGCAAGTCATTTCGCCTCTCTGTGCCTCAGTTTCACCATCTATATAAAAGGGATGATCATGCTGACCCACCTCACGGAGGGCTTGTGAGACTTCATTCGTTCATGTTTCTAAGGGTATGTCGAGACTGCAGTTGAACAGCCCCTTAACCTGCAAGCCCGATTCAGCTGGCATGGGGTTTTTAATTGTGGTGTAGATGTCTGGGCTCAGGCTGGAGCCCGGGCTGTAGGACCCTGTGAGTCCCAGAGCTCAGGCTGCAGCCCAAGTCTGAACGTCTACACTGCAATAAAACAGCCCCTTAACCCGAGCCCGGGTCAACTGGCATGAGCCAGCCGCGGGTGTCTAATTGCAGTATAGACATACCTGTAAGGGTTTGAGTTCAGGGGCTAACGCACTGGAGAGCAGGGCAGCGTTGCTCTCCCTCCTCTTCGAAAAGCAGCAGGGAGCTCTCCCTGGCTTGGATAAGCAACATTCCCCCACAACTCACCCTCTCCTTGGCTGGCATGAAGAGCGCTCCCCCATCCTGCCTCAGTCCACTTAAACCCCTGCTCGAGATCACTGGATGGCAGGCCCCAGAGAGGCACCAACGGCTCGTTATTACTATCCCCAGCTCCTGTCTATCTACCACATGTGCAGTTCTTTTGTTTCCAAGGGCATGGTTAGGGTCCGGTACTTTTGTTTGGTCACCTCTTCTGATCTTGGCTCCGTCCATGGTGGTGCGAAGAACAGCCGAAGGAGATGAGGAGTCATCTGCCTTCGTGGAAATGCAGCCACAGGGGGTTCCCATTCTAGCAATTTCCTGGCATCTGTGGCCTCCCAAAGCCCCTTTATCATCGGGATCTTTCCAGTGAGGAATATTAATGCCAGGCTATAGTATGGAATCAAGTTTGAACAGAGATTAAGAATAACGAGGCATCAGTCCCTCTGTCCTTCCAATCTCAGCTGTCAACTCTGTGGGTGCAGGGAACTCGGTGGTGCATTCACTCCCTGATTTTCCACGCTGCGGCAGTCCTATTTTAGTGGGCACTGGTGGAGTGTATACATCACCAGTGCTGTCTGCTGCAGGAAGCGCTCATCTGAGCGGATAATTCTTAAATATAATACTGCAGTGGGTTAGGGATTATGGTAGTTTAGGCAGGCAGATGCCTCCCTAGATCAGCTTCCTGCTAAATTAGCATTAGCTTTTTACAGTACCAGCAAGCTGTCTACTTCTCAGACGCGCCGTTCGTGAAGCACGCTGTTCTGCCGGGCTTTAAAAAAGGCATTGCTCTGTAATAAATTGGCCTGCATCAGCTATAACAACACATGCGATAGGATCCAAGAAGACCCCTGAGGTACTTTATGCTAACTGAGACAAGATATGCTGTTGAGAAGCACAGTTCTTTTCAATGGGGTCTTTTCTGCCTACCATTTTACCTGTCACCAAACACCCCAGAAACATTAATGGAATCTATGCTTGCTCCTCTGAGGAAAAGGAGTATTAGCCTCCTGTTTGACAGACGAGCTGAGGCCCAGAGAGGCAGATTCCCTAGCTGGTGTAAATTATCAGAGGCCCAAGTGACTTGCCCCAGATCACACAGGCAACATATGGCATGCAGGGGATTGAACCCAGGTCTCTAGAGTCATTGTTCAATGCCTTAACTCCAAGAGCCTGAGCACATCTGGCACAAAGACAGAGTCCGTGGTGGGAATGATTCAAAGCAAGCCGGGACCATTGTATCCTCAACAGACAGGCCTCTCTGGGAGGAGGAAATGGTGTTTCTGAGTGTTTGTGGTGAGCGGTTGCTGGAGATAATGTGGTAGGGTGTCCAGGAAGTAATAATTTTACCAGTTTTCCAGTCATCCAGAAAAAGGACCTGATTTTCTAATGTAAAAAATAAGCATAAAAACAGCCTTTAAAAAATTCTCTCTCTATACACTCAAAAGAAGGGCCCAAGCCACTTGAAAGGTCACCTTTATTATACTGAATTAATTTTATTTCAAAGGTGCATTCGTAGCAGTGATCTCATCTCAGGATCTTTCACTGGCATAGCCCTTTGTCCCGTTCCACCCTCCTCCTCCCTTTGCTGTCGCCATCCTTTGCTGTGTTAAATTTGATTTAGTTGTAAGCTCCTCAGGGTAGGGCCCTGTCATTATTTATTTGTCTACAGAGTGCCCTTGCATACCTGTGGTGCTGAGTGCATAATAAACAATAGCTGGCTGCAAAGCTCCTGTACTCTGCCTCCCAGCCCCACCAAAGTTCACAAACTCCTTTTAAAGTAAGCGTCAGTTTATAGCTAGACACACACCGTTTGTGCCTGTACTGCCTGCCCTGATTCCCTGCACATGTTGCAGCCAAAATGCTACCAAAAGCTGCATTTCAGGGACAGGTTGTTCCATAATTCTACATGATGGAGTTTCTTGCTTCTCCTCTGTCTGAGACCTCTGGAATCAGCCGCTCTTAGAGGTAGCACAGGGGACTAGGACTAGGTTAACTACGGATTTTATCTGGCACGTCAGTTCTTGTGTTCCCTGTGTAACACCTGATATGGGATCTGAAATATGACTAGCCCAGGGAATTTCTTATACCTCTCTTTTGTCACTCATCTCACTGTCACACATGGGAGGAGAAATTCCAAACAGGTTTTCTATGGAGCACAGGCAATCGACAAACTGTGATCTTCCCCTTAACTCTGCTCATTACATCACCTCACCCGCCCACCCTATTTGTCTGTTTTGTCCTCCTGTCCACCATGTGGCTTATGAGTTCTCTGGGGGCAGAGACTTTCTATGTTAGGTGATGAAAACCATCTAGCTGAGATCAAGGAACCTCATACGTATGGAAGTTTCTGCTCCAAAGTTCAAAGACTGTAGTTTTAAAACCTCCCAGATCAGATCCAACCATTTATCCTTCTGCTTCTCAGCCATTTGCTGCTCCCCTTGTTCTTTCATTCACATTTGCCTGTGTTGCCCCTGCAGCGATTAGTAAGTTGCTACAAAGCTCTGTGATGCCGTGGGGAACACTTTGGAATAAAAGAGAACGAAGACCAATATTTCTTCCAGGTTTCACCTTGGCAACAGTGGCAATGAAGACTTCTAGTCCAAGCAAGAGAGTGGGAATCTAGATTCCTACATTCTCTCCCTTGGTCTGTCACTGACTTGCTGTGTCATGACCTTGGGCAAGTCACTTCACCTCTCTGTGCCTCAGTATCCCCATGAGTAAAATGGGGATATGAGCCCTTATCTAACCTCACCAACAGAGGGTGATGGGATGCTTATTTCATGATTGCTATGAGATCCTTTGGTGTAAGATGCCAGGTAGCAAATTCTCCTCCATCACGTTCAGAAAAAGGTGGCAAAAAATCCTTACAACCCCTGTTCAGCTCCAGAGCACAGAAGAAAATCCATCCTAGCCTCACCTATATGGAATAACCCAGGCAGGACCTGTTTTTTAAACCAGCAAAGTAGATTTGACCCTGCTAGATTTGACACTATAACTTTCCAGAGGGAACCTAGACTCAGGTTTAGGGGTTCAGTCCTACGAGGTGCACAGCTGCCTTTCCCCTTCAGCGGTCACTGAGGGCATTCAGCACCTTATGGGCCTGATCCAAAACCCATTGAAATGAATGGAAACACACCCATTGACTTGAGTGGACCAGGGTCAAGCATGAAAACCTAAGACATCTCCTCCCTCAGAATGCAAAGGGTGATGCAGACAATGCCCTTTGCAACCACCAGGCCTCCTAGTTCTGACTGCTTTGCTCCAGGATCTCCAGAGCCCCTAGCGATGCTCTGGGAGGTTGGATCTGGAAGGGCTCAGGAGTGACCAGGTCATTGACTGCACCAAACTCCACCGTCCATGACCACTGACCTTTTCCTACAAACCTTCCTAAGCTACTCCAGAGCACGTTTCCGCTGCAGTATCCTCCACCAACAGCCCCCACTCTCCAGAGGCCCTTGATTTTATTTCCAGTTCTGTACGAGCACTTCTGTTATACTGAATGCTGAATAATTTATAATTTGTTCACGAAAGAAAGGGAGAAGGGGAAGGTGGAAAAAAATATGTATAAATATATATTTGAAAAAAATAGAAAAGCAAAAAAACCCTATAAACTGCTCCTTTGATCTAATCTAGAATAAATTATACATAATGAAGCTGGTTGGTTTTGCTTGCAGACAGCATGACTGAAAAAAAGAGAAAGAAAGCCAAACCATTTCAGCTAATAACAATGTGTTCGGCGTACATGTTTCATCTGTTATTATTTTTGCGACAGCTTGCTCAGATTTTTCTGCAAAAAAAAAGTCCATCTTTTAAAAAAAGACTAGGATATGCAGGCTATGATTTGGTAATAATGCTCTGGAGCAAGATTTAGTTTAGACGGCGGGGATTAGTTTTGCTGCAGTGACAAGAATAAGGGTTTCTCTGACATGTACTGTGGCTCTCTGGAAAGATATTAAGGTCACAATGTCCATTGTAATAAAACTGTACTTTGCAAAGTATCACCACAACTACACCACTGAGGTGCTTAACATATTATTAAGGGGAAGGAGAACAGGTCTTGTGGTTAAGCTATTGGACAGGATGGACCTGGTGTTCATTTCTTGGCTCCTCTTCACCTTTCCTGTGGCCTTGCCTATGTCATTTATTCTCTCTGTGCTTCCATCTGTAAAATGGGATAATATCTACTAGCTCCCTTGAGCTCTTTGGGTGATGGACTGTCCCTTACTATGCCTATGTGCAGTCCAAGGCACAATGGAGCTTCCATCTTGGTTGGGGGCCTCTGTGTCCTACCATAATACAAATCATAATGATGTGCATCTGAGGAAATGGAAGCACAGAAAGATATGGGGACTTGCCTAAAGTCAGGCTGCCATTTGGTGTCGGAGGTGGAACGGTTCTCAGGAATTTTGGATGCCATGCCCCCGTTCTAAGCACTAGACCACATTCCCTCCCCTCACATGTAGGGTGATCACCCATCCTGAATGGGGCAGGACAGTCCCCAAATGTACATTTCAAGTCCTGATCCCAGGCTGAATGACTCCAGGACAGCATTTGTCCCGGATTCCCTGCGGTGCGGCTCCGTGCCTGTCTGAGGCTCAGGGAAGGCTCCAGCCTCTTCCTGGTGGGGGGGAGGAGGTGGGCCTTAGCCCCCCCCCCCCCCATGCCACAAGGCCCTTCCCCCTGAGGCCTCGCCCTGGGGAGGCCAGAAGCCAGAGCTAGGCAGTAGTAAGAGCTGCCCAGGGAAATCAGTACTGCAGCAGTCAGTGCAGAACTGGATTGGCTTTCGCAGATGAGAGGGATATTGACCAAAAAGCCAGAGCTCCCAAAATAAAAACAACATCCAAGGTAATAGAGAGCCTACTGGCCCTTTAAACAAGCAATTCCATTGTATATCCAATAGTCAGTGATGTCGGTTGCAATCTGGGTCAGTTGCTGACCAAAAGGTGCTTCACTGAGTTGAAACTTTTGTTTATGAGACCAAAGAGAGAGACTACTAGTGGCAAATGTGAATCATCAGGATCAGGACTGGGTGGGGAGGGGGAATCCTTTAAGGTTTGCACTTGTAAATGTCTGGAAATCAAATCTAGCTATCAGTCAGCATTCTCAGCAACAAGAGATGGTTCCATAATACTGTCTCACAAATGGTGACGGTATCTCTCTTACACCTCTCCCTCGTCGTAGGGAGACTTAGAGCCATTTGAAAAAATTGAATTTTCCTTTCAGGGGAAATTTTGATAGTTTGAAATTACTTTTCTGGGTTCCAAATCAGAACAAAAGAAAACAAAAATCAAAATATCAAAAATTTACACAAAAAGAAAATCTCCCCAAACGTTTCAACTCAGAAATGTCTACCTGGAAGAACTTCCCATTTTGGATCAAAATGAAACATTTTGATGTGTCAAAACAAAATGTTTTGTTTCAGATCGATGTACCAGTCCTTGATAATCACCATTCTTTGGTGAGATTACATCCCATTATGTTTGTCTACGTAATAACTAGGGCTGCACAAAATTTGGCAACTGAGTTCACCTGAGCCTTTTTAATTGGTTACAAATTTGACCTTGAGGTGTTGGGTTAGTTCAATCCTTAGTTGAAACTGTAGACTTTTATTCAGTGTAAACCCAAACTCCACCCAGGTGTGCAAAAGAGGTCCATGAATCTTAGCACAGCTTGCAATAAAAACCAAGCTTGAGTTCCATGTATGTTGAATGTTGAAATTATTCTTCATCTGAACTTGATATCCACACCCATGTTCATATTGAGAGTTGGGATACTCCTGCGTTTCTTTAACTCCCTCCAGCTCCCTTCGCTTTTATTTTAAGCAATGAGAAATGGGGATTTAGTGATTTATGCACATTTATAATATATGCCTTAGGCTAACTTTCTATACTGCTCCTACTCCCCAGTCCAAGTTGTGCTGCTAAGGGCTCCAACACAAGATACGTGGTCTAATCCAAGAGTTCATAGCACTGAGCCCATTTTAACAAAGACGCTGTCAAAGGGGCACATCACCCTTCCCATTCACCATAATGTGTCGTGCTCCCTGTGTCAATTACACTGGGGGAGTGTTTAACATATTTTAGGGGGGTTTAATGGAATATGGAAGCTGGGGAAAGGAGTAGAAGCTCCATTTTAGCTGCAAGCTCTTTGTGGAGCAACAGCGGTCCATGGACCAAACACTGAGAACTGTTCCTCTGAACAGATTCTGGAGACAAGGGAATGACTCAGACCATTCCTAGAGGTTATCAATCAGTTCCCTAGACAACAATCTATTTTAAACTCAGTGTCTAATATTTCATTGTGGGTCAGCTTTACTGAGCATCTGGCCCACTGTTGGCTAAATGAAAGTATAGAACTAAGTTCCTGGGATAAGAGGATCTTATTTTAATGGGAAGTTTTCCCATTAATAGGTACTTGGCTGGTACTAACCATTTAAAGAAAATATTAGCCCTGAAGCCTGGGAAAAGGAAACTAAGTTACCTGAAACTGAGCTGAACAAATCAAATGAAGTTTCAGCATCTTTCAGATCAATTGCAATTATAAATCTAGCTAGAAGTAGATGACTTTTCACTGAAGAACGAGGAGTATTTGTGGCACCTTAGAGACTAACAAATGTATTTGAGCATACGCTTTCGTGAACTAAAACCCACTTCATTGGATGTGGGTTTTAGCCCACAAAAGCTTATACTCAGATAAATTTCTTAGTCTCTAAAGTGACACAAGGACTCCTCGTTCTTTTTGCTGATTCAGATTAACACGGCTGCCCCTTCTGAAACTGGTTCACTAAAGGCTCACTTAAGGGCCCTCTTATTAGAGAAATCTAGTACCAAAAAGGCTAACATATCTTCGACTGCCACCTAAAGCCAGTCTCATTATAAAGATCAAATGATGACACAGACTCTTGTAATCTCGCTATTTCATTTCTTTGCTCCAAGTAGCAGCTCTATAAAGAGGATGATCTATTTTCTTGGCATGGTTCCGGACTCTTGCAAAGTTGACGGGATTGATTTTGATCTTTTTTACATCAGTGTGGCTCCATTGACGTCAATGCAGTTATTTCCCATCAGGATGACATCTGGATTGGGCTCCGGGGCCAGATCCTCTGCTGATTTGAACTGGCGCTACACCAATTTACACCAATTCAGGGTATGACCCCAAGTCTTGAAACTATAAGAGCTGCAAAGCTGCAGTTAAGGAACATGGACTCACTCTGAACATTTGGAATTCTTACCAAGTTTCTGACCCCTTTTCTCTTAGGAGCAGCATGAATTATTACGATGTGCCGCAGAGTCTGGTTTGTTGTTTATAATGTATTTAATCAGTAAGAGATTGGTTTCCATTGCGTCAAGGAGTAAGGTGCCACTAACTGTTGACAAAGTACGTCTGATATCAGAGGAATTAAGTACTCTATTTTGTTTCCTCTGGGTTCATAAAGTTTGGGTTTTTTTTTTAAAAAAAGCTCAGCTTTTGCTGCCTGACAACTATAAATGCCTTGATTTAGATTAATTAGGCTTTTCTTCAAAATTCACCAGCTCATTGGGAAAATTAATGCACCCAATGGTTATGGTGGTTAATTTATTTAAAACCAAGTTGCAAACCATGACGTTGACAGCAGTAAGTTTGAGCTACTATCCTCCCTCCGCGCTAGCTCAGCCCCACCCTCTCCCAACCGCCTTCAGTTCTTCTCAGACAGCATTGTCCATATTTCTGCTAGGTCAATGGAGCCACAGCACCGCAAACAGATTTGCAGATTTGGTAAGGTAAAAGAAATTTGGGTGACTTTGCAGGATGATTTCCAAATGTAAATGTACCTAGGGTGAAATTCAGATCAGTCCAGAGATCTAGCATAAAGCCTCTGCATCACTTACACCCTCAAAATAGGAATGAAGTGGTGCTGAAGTGGGGCATAGGCCTTGTGTTGAATTTCACCCTAGGATGAAGCCATATGGCCTGCCCAATATCTGCCTATGCAATGTGAATCTCAGTGTGCGTTCAATCAGGGACAGTTCGCAGCTTTCTGTTGATTGTTCTTGTGTACAAGAAAATTCTCTTGATAAGAGCAGTGTTCCAAGCTTACAAGAACAATAAGCTACATAACATAACCTGAGCACACATTTGGGTCAATCCTCAACTGGTGTAAATCAACATAGATCCATAGAGGTCAGTCCTGGCTGATTGTATTCACCTTAATCTTGTTTCTGAACTCCACCACTTGATTGGACTAGAGCTGAGGTCTTGATTCAAAGAGCTACAGAAGAAGTATTAACATAAGCCAATCTTTTCAGAAGTAACTAGTGGTTTTAGGTAGAGCTAGGCTGGAACCGGATTTTCTATTTCACAGGAAATTTTGTGATTTTTCCATTTTTTTCCATTCCAAAATCAAGCAAAAATAAAAATTTGAAATTTCCTGCAAAAGGAAATGCTAAAAAAATTCATTCAGAGTCAGTTGAGATCTTTCCTTTCAATAAAAGCTAAACATTTTGTTCCAAAAACTTCTTACAATGTAAGAAAAGTCATTTCAAAATGAAAAATTGAAACATTTTGTTTAAAAAATGTTGAAGCAGGACACACCAAATTCTGGTTCCGGGACAGCTCTAAACTTGAGGTCTTTGCTTTGTAAAATGTTTGAATCATAGAATCATAGAATATCAGGGTTGGAAGGGACCCCAGAAGGTCATCTAGTCCAACCCCCTGCTCGAAGCAGGACCAATTCCCAGTTAAATCATCCCAGCCAGGGCTTTGTCAAGCCTGACCTTAAAAACCTCTAAGGAAGGAGATTCTACCACCTCCCTAGGTAACGCATTCCAGTGTTTCACCACCCTCCTAGTGAAAAAGTTTTTCCTAATATCCAATCTAAACCTCCCCCACTGCAACTTGAGACCATTACTCCTTGTTCTGTCATCTGCTACCATTGAGAACAGTCTAGAGCCATCCTCTTTGGAACCCCCTTTCAGGTAGTTGAAAGCAGCTATCAAATCCCCCCTCATTCTTCTCTTCTGCAGGCTAAACAATCCCAGCTCCCTCAGCCTCTCCTCATAACTCATGTGTTCCAGTCCCCTAATCATTTTTGTTGCCCTTCGCTGGACTCTCTCCAATTTATCCACAGAATTGTTTGTGACAATTCTAAAAAGGTAAGGATAATTCTAATACTCAGGAGCTAAGCAGCCTCTCTGATCCATTCCACATGGAACTTCTGCTTGTGTCAGGACAGCAAATCTTGATCTGTCAAGTTGACCAGAGAGAAAGATGACACGTGACATTTGTTTTAATCTTGCTAGTTTTTGGTGAAATTTCTGCAAATTTCATTTCTGCAAAATATCCCATTTTCCCAGAGACTGGGGAAAAAGAAATTCCACTTTTCACTAGCATCATGGGCATCTGAAGTTATAAAAGAGCCATGTAAGCAGGAGGGATCATTTTTGTTTCCAGATTTTATTAACGTGAGCATTCAATTAAAAAATTAAACAAGTATTATATATTCCGGCATCATACAGAATAATTCCTTTGGTGGTAGCTCTAATAGACAGTTATCCTCTCTGAGGACGAGTGAGGGGCCATGACGCACGCAGATCTGATGATAGCTGTCAAGTCTGATTTTCACCCTTTGCACTTTGACATAAATACTGTAGTGCAAATTTCTGGCAATGTGGAGAGAAGTATGGGTCCAAATCCTGCATCCCTTATGTCAAGGCATCCCATTGACTTAAGTGGCACTGCTTGCAGTCTTACATACTGCTCAGTGAGGACAGGTTACAGAATCCAGCTACGCTGAGTTTGTTCCATGATAATAGAACCCTTAGAACTCCAGTGAGGTGCTTTTGGGGCAATTAAATAACCAGCCTCTCTTTCCCTACCCCACTTGCCACAAACCAATTGCTACGAATCCAGGCACTCAGCAGCGCTAACGCAAGTTTCCAGACTCTAATCTCTGTGATGAGAAGGCTCATGAGCAGCTGCAGCCAGGAGCAGATGCATGCACATTAGAGACGAGTTTCGTGCAGCTGTGATGTCATAATTTCTGTAGGTGGGCTGTGACTCTCCAGACCCAATGCACATGGTATTAAAATCAATCATGTAATTAAGGGCAAGCAGGATGGGTATTTCCCTCCCTTTTGCAAAGCAGGTTTGGAAGGAAGGCTTAGCTGTGGTGCTATTTCTTTTTAAATGTGGTTTTATTTTATATTTTATTTGCTGGGAAAAGCTGGAGGCTTAAATGGGTGGAATGAACATCTGGGGAGGAGAATTCTGTGTAATTCATATTCCAAAATGCCCTGTTCATATTCTCGATATGTTTCTCATATTTAATTACAAATTGTGAAAGATTTACACCTATTGACTGGAGTGATTTTCCCGATCTTGAGAGAGAGACGGGAAAGCAGAGATGGGGGAATATGGATGGAATGACAGGTCTAGAGAAAGCTGTTTTGGAGAAACAAAATGGGTAGGTCATATTTAAAAGCATCAGTATTAATGGTAAAGCACAGGGACAGACTTGTACACTATATAAAACCCATGAGCTTGATGTGACCTTGTTGTGAACGGAATTCTGAGATGGAATCAACTTTCTGAGTAGGAGAAGCAAGGAGCAAGCAGAGAATTGTGGGAAATAATCACACCTTGTACTTATCCCAGGACATCACAGCACTTTGTGTGGTTTATTGAGGGTTGTGTTGGAGTTGGAAGCTATCACTTTAAGAGTGGGGGTGGGAGAGTTCATGGTCCACCTTGCAGGGGAGGGGACATTGCATGCAAACAATGTGAGAAGAGCCAGTTTAGAAAAAGGTGGGGTGCATTGTGCCTGCCTGCCTGCCTTAGGGAGCAGCCTGCTTTGTCTCTTTCTGTTTTGGGGTTCTTATGTGATCATTCTGAATTTGAAGAAATTAAGCAATGATACACTGCACCCTTCCAGCGAGAGTATTTTTATGTTTTCATCTAACTTCTCTGTTTATATGCCACGAAACATAACACTTTGCTAAGCTGGGGTAAGTGTACCTTAATTTTTCAGATGGGGGAAATGGATGAGCAGAGAGGCAGAGTGACAGAATCAAGGATAGTACCCAAGTATCCTGAAGTGGCTGTCCCTCATATTAGAGGACAGGGCTGGGCACAGTTGGCCCAAGATTAGGGGAGCAGATATGGCCCAAGGAGGTAAAAAGTCCTCCATAGAATGACCTACACAATGTAAATATCTGCCTTTGTTAGCTTAAAGCCTCCCATATGTTCTCCCTCTACAGAATGGCATTGCAGGGTTTTTTTCACTCCAGGGTGCTAGCTGCTTCAAGAACCCATAGGCAGTGAAGTCAGTGAGAGCTAGGGCTGCTCTTTGGATCAGGTTCTAAGGCTTTGATTCCAAAGCCCAGTGGAAGTCTTCCATTAACTTCAAGAGTCTTTGGCTCAGGACCTGAAGGAGAAACTACCCAAGTTCTGATGGCACCAGTACAGATAAAGAATGGGCCAATCCTGCAACCTCTCCTCACCCACATCCTTTCACTGCAAGAGAAATATCCTCCTGAGCATTACCTGCAAGACTTTCTCCTTGACACACAGAATTGAAGGTGGAAGCCCCATCCCACTCAGAAGAAGCAAAGCTACCGTGCCTTGACTGTGAAAATGCCCAGAAGACAGTATCACTAAAGCCAGGATTCAGACCAAGAAACTATTAAATAAATAAGCACAACTTCCTTCATTTACTAGGCAGTATTAGGTCAAGCAACACCATTCATCTCCAGGGATCACTGGAGGAACACTTTTCTTATTCATTTGGGGCTTAACATCACTTTAAATAATAGATCATGCTACAATATAAAGTAAATATTTAGTTATCATTATTGAATATTTTACTGAGGAGTTTATTATTTATTTTTTCCATTGCCCAAAAAAGTGAGCTAGGTGCTTTATGGAGCACATGGAAAGATCTAAAGCTAAATTCTTTAGTGAAAATGTGCAGTAGCTGCACCCAAGTCAATAGTTACTCTGGATTTCCACTGGTGTGACAGAAATCAGAAGTTGGCCCATGTCCATTCCTGAAAGAACTTACAATTAATGCTAGACATGATGGCATAAGTCAGAGTGCTTCTCTGATCGACTAGAATTCGTGGGACATGGCAACAAAATAAAGGAAAAAAGAGAACTAGCGGATCATTTATTTGGACTTTAAAAAGTCTTTGACATAGAGTTGTTTGGAAGTTTTCCAGCTCACATTTTTGGGTCAGCAAATGCCAATACATGGAAAGCCAAACGTTTCACAGAAATGTATCAATTTCAACAACATGTTGCTCTGGGGACACTTTCAGAACGTTTCATTCTTTTGTTTCAAAGTGACGTCATTTTGAATATTTTTATATTAAAAAAAAGTTTAAAACATCAAATCTGAACGAAGTGTTTCCATCAACTTGAAACATAAGTTTTTTTCACAGTGTCATTTCATGGGACGTTTTGAAATGTATGGTTTTGTACTGTTTGGGAATAGGAAAACCTTCAAAATCATGGAATTTCTCAGTAACTGGAAAATCTGGTTCTTGCCCAGCACTGCTTTAACTAAGTCCCTCCCAAGAGGCTTTTAAGGAAACTTAGCAGTCAAGGGGTGACAGGTAAAGTCCTGTCATGAATCAGAAACTGGCTGAGAGTATGAGTAAATGGTCAGTTTTTAGCATGTCAAAAGATTATGAATAGCCATGAGACACAATGGAAGGTAGGATGGTCTTAAGACTAAAGCACTGGGCTGGGACTCAGGAGATCTGGTTTGAATTCTTGGCTCTGCCACAGGCTCCCTGTATTAGCCTAGGCAAATTACTTCATCTCTCCATGCCTCAGTCCCATCCTTTGTCTGTCCAGTCTATTGAGATTGTGAGCTCTTTGGTTCAGGGAGTGTCTTTTCTTATCTGTATGCACAGCGCCTAGCACAATGAGACCTCAGTTAATGCCTCTCAATGCTACCATAATACCAATAAATAATCATCTTTCCTGGTGTTTGTTCCCTGCCCCAGTGCCACATTGCATGTGGAGCCATGAAGAAGGAGTGGGGCCACAGCCTTGTCTCCTCCCTACCTCTTACCAAATGAGTTGCTCCCTAGATGGATAACAGACTGAGCACCTCTCCTTGCTTACTCCGACAGCCATCATGTTCTGCTTTGCACAGCTTGCACAGAGACAAGACAGGCTTTCTGTACATTCCCTCCCCACCTACTTCCCCAAATCCGCCTGTCTGTAATAGCCCAACTCCCTTGAGGAGGTATCTGGAAGGCATGTCGTTCATGCCTCTCTCCTTCTGCCTCAAGCTGTCTTCCACCTTCTTTCTCTCCTTTACTTAACAAAATCCACAAATACAGTACCCACAGGCTCTTACAAGACTGTACACACAGTTCCCTGTTCAGCCTGGCTGGGCTGGACCATTTGTGTCTCCCTGATGGATGCCATCAAAACAAAAGCCTTCAAAGACCAATTCCAAAACAATGAGGAAAACAGCCTGCTTTGGGGAAGCAGGAGGAGAATTACAGGTATAGGGCCTTGCTCTTTGTTTATACAAGTGTAAGTTCAGTGAAGCCAATGGACTTACTCTGGTGTCACTTTGCAGTCAGCCAGAGGAGAACCAGTCCCATAATATGATCAAGGCAAAGCACGTGACCATTAGAACACAAAACACCGTGACTGGATGGATGGCACCTGCCTAAGGGGAATAATATTTGTGCAGGTCAATATTTGACCCTTCATTGCTGGTAAACAGTAAAGTAACTAATAGCCCATCAGTTCAGGGTTGTATCATTCCTTGTTCTTTTCATGCTTTCTGGAGCACCCTTTGCCATGGCATCTGGGTGCATGGACATTAAAAAAATGGCAAACGTCCGTAACCAGTATCCCCTTTGTGTGCGACTAAGGAACAATACTCTACCCATTCTCACCCCATTGCCACAACAACCCGCCATGGCAGGTCCAGCAGGAGAGGGTTCTTCAGCCAGGGTGCTAGTGAGCCACAGCTCTGGTGCCCACCATTTCCCCTCTCTAGGCTGGTGGGTCTGTCCACCCACTTGAGGACAAAACAGCCAGCCCTGCCCAACTCCACAGGTTCTTCTGTTCCTAATGTGGAAGAGTAACAAAGGGGACTGTCCTGACCTAGACCAGTACGGCAAGGTCGTCTCCTCCCAGCAGTACAGGAGTCACGGCCCTCCCTTGGCCCCAGGGGGACAGCAGAACCCATCTGCCTTGTTACAACCTGCTGCTGCTGACAACGCCGCCCAGGGAAGTGTTTCTGTCTCAAAGCCCCCTTCTCATACAGAGTTGGGTCCTCACGTATAGCTTCCGGCTGGGAATCAGAGCCAATCATCAGCTGCTGCTTAGTTGGATCAGCTGGTTCTGAACATCTGCTTGGTGGACTACTCCTTAGGCTGGGGCTTGCTCCACAGGCCCTTTACGGGGCAGACTGCCCTTCTCTACCCTCCTTAATGTCAGCCACTACAACAGAAGAGTTCACAGGGAAAACACCCAGTGCCAAGTCTCAAGAGGCCTCCAACCAGCTCATGGCAATCCGCCAGACCCCTGCCACCACAGAGGACAGCCTCTCCTTGCCCAGAAACATGCAACCATCCAGCTAACGCTGCAGTAACCATTGCTCAGTGCAAAGGATCCAGGCCACATCCTGACTGGAGAGATGGAAGGTCTGCTGAACGGCCAACTCAAGCAGAACTTCCCTCCACTAATTCCTCGTGACCGTCACAGTCAAGAGATGTCTTTGGTGGGCCCTTTGCTATTACACGAGCAGCGAGCAAATGTCCATGCTCTATAATGCTGGACAAAGGGTTCCAGAATTCTTTGCTGAGTGTGGAATTTCAACCCTGTGCATCACTGAAGTGAAACTCAAGTCGTGCTCATATTTGCTGTAGCCCTCGACATGGGGGTGAATTCCACCCCATGAGCTGAAACAATCTCAGTGACATGAGGATGGGAACCTTGGAAATGTCATCATTTCAGCCTGGGCAGCCAAGTCTTGGTCTCAGCTCACTACTGCCTTATTTAAACCTCCAGAATGGATTAACGGGGCTTTGTGCTGTGGTTATTTATCCATCTGACACTGTGGTGTGACTTCCCCTAGATTTGCTGTCCTCCTGCCTCCCCTTTACTGTGCCTGACAGCACCGTTTGGAGTCTAAAGTCGTCCCTTCTGTGTGCTGAATTTATTTTGCCTAGTTTGCTCTAAGTGAAATTACCTGCCTGGCTGAGTCTCCGACTGCACAGAGGTGCTCTGAGGCAACATTTAATACTGATCCACAGGTGCGCTCCAGCCAGCTGCAAGCCTATAAAGATGCTCCACCCGTGACCCCTGCTCCTGACCTCGTGAGCACTCCCAAAGCTCTGGGCATCAGAGCTGGGTAGTCTCCTTCCAGAGAATGTCAGTGCTAACAAGCTAATCACACCCTCTTGCAAAGAGTTGGGTGCCCTGCCTTCGGCCACCAGCGACTTCAACAGGAACTGAGGATGTTTGGAATTCTGCAGAACCGGATTCAAAACATGTTGCTCAGAGCACTAAGCTCACGGGGCTCAGATCCTCGGCTGCTGGGAACTGGCATCGCTCTACTGTAATTGTAGCCTGTTGAAGTCTAGATTTCTGGTTGTGAGGAAAAAGACAGCTGAGGAACCTGCACGTGGCGGTCTGTACCCTTCCGTTAAAGAAGAGGGCTGCTTTTGTTTTAAACTGTTGACGTGCTAGAGTAAGTCCTTTTTCTCCCGGGAAATTCATCATGCACAGAGACTACACAGTGGGACAAATCTATCCCTTAGCCTTTTATTGTTAGAGACAGGCCCGAACCAAAAGCCTGGATTAAGCCTTCCTGGCTCCAAGCTTCATGGCTGACCCATCTCTCTATTACAGATCAAAACACCAGGTCCTGGTAAAGTTTGACTCCAGTTCAGACCTCTCTGTCTGTTTTAATTATTTCTGTAGTGCCGCTGGGGTTCGTCTGGCAAGCTGGAAGCCCCTCAGCTGAGATGAATTTGTTTAAAGCGTGCACACATCCTCTCCCGCTCCTTCGTTAGTGCTTGCAGGCTCATTACTATAATATATATCTCGCATCTTCCCAGACAGCAGGCAGTCATTAGCTACAAGCCGTGACACTATGGCGAACCTCCATTTATTCATAGTGCAAAGTTGTTTCTTTTTCCCAGAGCAAGCCAAACCCCAGGAGACTTGGCTCCATGGAGAAAAGACTATCTGCTCACTGTCGAGTCATTGGTTTAGCTGTGCAGTCATTACGAGGAGGTCTGTTCGTCAGCAAAGGAAACCATGACAAAAACTGAAAGCTAAACGGGGATGCATTTTGGGCTGGAACTTTATGCCGTTTGGAAGGGGAGCTTTGCCCAACATGAGTCACGGGAACAAAACAGTGCTTCCCGGGAGAAGGGAGCAAAGTCACCTGCAGTCCTGCAGTGGGATGACATTTAATTATTACCTGCCTTGAAGCTTTCAGCTAAGCATAGAAACTTCAGCCAAAGAAAGGGGCTCAGTGGTGGTACTTTGCCCTCTTGCTGTCACAGGTTGCAGCCTCCCATTGGCTTGAAAGTTAATAAGTAATTAATAGGGATTGTTAATTTATTTGCAAAACTTCGAAGCAGAATAATTGTGTTTTGCATGCATTGAAATCAGGCAATTTTCCCTACTAATCTTCCCACTCAAGAGTCTCCTTCCCAGCCCCCAGACAGCAAAACAGAAAAAGTTGCTTTGTTTGGATTAAAATAATATTTTTTAAAAATATCATTTTAATGGGTTCCAGCCTGGCAAAAGTTCTCTCTCTCTGTAAATCTCCTTGCAACGTAAAACACAGCAGAGCCACACACGCACCGGCAGCATCTAATGCGCCATCGTTAATTACTATTTTCCATTATTAAGAGAAATTTCATTTTCATTTGCAGGGCTCTTTGGAGTTTAGCTGTCTGATTGCAAGGATATCAGGATTAGCTCCTTCAAATGGCCTACAGTAGCAATATAATTAGCAGGCAAAAAAAAAGAAAAAAGGTCTACACAGAGGCTGCAGGGATATCAGAGCTAGCCATACAGATTTGCTGCACCAGATTAATTTCTTTAATTTTCCACTGCTTCTTGGTGAATCATGCTTTTCCGCAGAGAGTGTAAGGGAGGATTTGAACCAGAGCTCTGTGTAACATTCCTGGGTTGCTACTTCCCAGGGACTTGGAATATTGGAGGTTGATTTCAGTGGACAGGATTTATTGTTAGTATTACAACTTTTTTTCAACACAATTGCTTTAATTTCCAATCAGCCAGAGACACGTAGAGGGTTATGTATCAGCAGCTAACAGATGGAGGGTTATGTGTGGGGATGGACGGCAGATGGAGGGGGGTTATGGACGGAGACATTTTGGAGTGGGAGCTTAAGTCACTGTGTCTCCTGACACTCAGTTCTAATAGACTGTGAATGAAACAATGGTGGAAACCCTCATTCCTTGGGACATTTAATGCGAGAGTGGACAGCGCTCTAGAAAATATCCCGAGCTGGAGCCAGCTGTTGTAAATTGGTATAGCTCCAGCTGAGGTTGTGGTCCACGGTTGGGAACAATCTGACTCTGGTCAAATAAGATAACTAGATGGGACAATCTCTGATTTCAAGGAGGCCAGCCCTGAAGTCCTTACTTGTCTTCACTCAGGCAAAACTCCCACTGAAATAAATAGAAATAAAGACCGAGTGAGCACTTCCTGGTTTGGCCGGTTCATCTATGCAAAAGCAAAGGGATCAGGTGAAAAATCAACTGACGCAGACTTTGTGTTCCAAACCACGACATTGGCATTGGCTGGTAGAATGTATTTGCATTATATCCAGCAGGCAAACAGGAGAGGTTTTGGTTCCAGTCTACTTTTAAGGTACATTTAATTTAAAAATTCCCAGACCGTTTCCCGTGGCACTGAGCACGAAATCAGACTGTCAGTGAAAGTGACAATCTCTGGATAGGCCCATTACTGAATTAGCAAATAGACCAAGAGAGTCAGCTCAGGTCAGGCTGAATGTATAGGAAGAACTTTCGTAATGACAAGCTTGCCGGCGTGTACTGCATCTCTGGCAAGAGGATGCATTCAGACCCTCTCCCAGTACTTCAAGTTTCTAGATCCAGCCTCCTGGGCTAAACAGCACCTTCAGTAAATGGGAAAGTTAGCAGAAGATCTACTGACACTATGGAGATCATGTAGAAATGTCACTATCCATTATCTCCTTGGCATTTGTCCTGCAGAACAAAGAGTGATGCGCTACTCACCTCCCGTCACCCCATGACACCTGCCACTGCTTCTGCAAGTACCATCTCCCTGCCAGCCACCCCTGCAGGCAGTAGAATCCTCACAGAACTGACATTTCAGGATAGCAGGGAGAAGTCGCTGGTACTTGCAAGACTTTGTTACCTACAGTGCTAGTGGTTATTCACAGAGAGATAAAAGAGACTTTGGCACATAAAGAGTCAGTGGCAGGGGCGTGTTTAGATCAGGGCATCATGGTCGACTTCCAAAGCTTCAATTTTAATAACTTCATTATTTTCCCGGAGGTTGGTTGGAAAAGGTCAAATGCTAACAAAGAAATCCAGAAGGGGGATAACTGTTCACAGCTGCCTTGACTCACCTTAATGCTATTTTCTTCTTTTCCCGTGACCTTGTTTCCACCCAGTGACTGGTGTGATGTCCACATGGAAAGAAAGGGGCAAAGAACCTGCAAAGAAGTAACTAGTCTAGTTCTACCAGGATTACACTGAACCTCCATAACATTCCTATATTCGGTGCCTAGATCCAGTGGGCACAATGACTAATACCATAATAAAGAATTTAGTTAGAAACTAGAGCTTGGTAATGAAATTTCCAGGCCAGTCTCCATCTGTCTGTAAGCATATGCCTTTCACAACCTGCTCTAAAATTAAGTCCACACACTGTGTAAAATCCAAAACTCGCTCCCTTTCTGAGGAATGACTCTGTTAACCAAGAAAATTACCCCAAAGGTAACATAAAGATCAGATCGAACCTTCTTCCCAGGCATGACTCCTCCCTCAAGACAGCTCAGCCCACACCTCAGATCTTCCCCTGACTCCACATCCCTTATGTTTGGGTGTGATAATGAGGCACCTGCTTCAGTGAGTCAGCAAAACCTATTTAACTTAGCTAAACCTATTTTCTTAGCTAAACTCACACCTGCTAAGAGGACGTGGTGTTCAGCAAGCACTGCCAATCTGTTACACTATCTGTTTTTCCTAGGCATATAGGAATGTGCCCACCACAATGGTGTCTAGGCACTGATTTCTGGACCAGAGATAATCCAGATACCCTTGAGAAGTGACCCTCCAAACCCATCACTCCTGACATCCCTTCCTTTCTTCCCTCTAGGCCCTCTCCTCCCTGTTCCCTTCTTTTGCCATTGTCTGGTGTCTCAGGCTTGCTGGTGAGTAGGAAATCGTGTCCAAATCAGCTGACTGTGACCCATCTTCCCCCATTCTTATAGTCTGGAGCAGTTTAAAGTAGCACCCATCTCTCCACAGCCCTTCTCTCCCCCCTAGCCCCCCCGCCCCACCAATGGCCTTGCCGAAGCCCTATCTCAGAATATATTCCCCGTGCCCTGCAGTGCCATGAATTGTCCTCCTCACTGGCGTTTTATTTATTTACACTTGGTGCTCACCTGCTGTCCGTGGAACAGAATGTACGCTTGGGAAGCTTTATAAATATTGCACGATGGATTTATGTTCCCACAGTGGCCCTGTCGGGGGGGGAGAATAATGAGACGCACTGCAAGTCTTTCACAACAGAGACGTTTCTCCGACTCTGAAGCTCTCAACTTTCCAACTGAGCAAGGATTCTGGGTGGCCTGATCCAAATGGGAAATGCAGCTGTGATTTCCTTCCTGCAAAGAAAGCAAGTCAGATGGGCAATGCACTGGGGGCCATGGGAGGGGGCTAGAGATATCTATTGCCTGCTGCCTTCCCCCCCGAGGACAAATACTCGTTCTGTGGTTTACATGAAGATTCTTGTTTAAAGGAGCAGGGGCCCCATGGAGAGATGATTTTGTCTGTGCTAACAAGGAATTGGGGGTCACACCTTCTGTGTCCCAGCGAATGACTAAGGTATCTGTGTTAAACAAGCTACCTTTCTGCCAAATGTTAGCGAGTGAGTCTGATGCAGGGAGAAGATTCACCTAGTGTCGCGAGCAATGGATTTGAAACGCAGAAGGGGAAGCAAATGTATATTCTTTGTGGTTCCCCATCAGGTTGAAAGAGATCCCATTTAATGTCAAAAGCTGCTTATGGAATGGCTCTTGTGGGATGGGGGAACCAGGTTTGGATACACAGAACAGAGCAGGTTCTCAGCTGGTGTGAACTGCAGCAATTCCATTGAAGTCACACCACATGGATCCCATGTGTCATATTGTCCAAGGAAGATCTGCTCTGAGTTTCCAGCTTCTCTGGAAAACTGATCAGCTCTGAAGAAGCCATTGCAGCTTTTATCCAAGGCCCCAGTGTTTGAAGTTCTCTGCAGACATCCAGCCAGGATGTGTCCAACTTTGGCGGGTGTTTGGAGCTGGGACTCCAGTTCAGCTCCATCATTGAACTGAGCCGGATTCGGATGTGGACTTTCCCAAGGGTCTTTGAACCACCTCCCCCCCGCATGCCAACCTGCTGTAGGCATGAGTCAGGCTTGAGGCCTCTGGCACTGGCCAGCGTGCGGGGCTATTGCACACATCAAAAGATACTCCCTCAGATAAGCCAGCGGAAGTCAATCTCTCCCCTTCCCAGCTGTGACATCTGAGCCCTTTCGCCGTATGTGTGTGATTTATGAGCCAGGTCTCCTCTCCTCTCCTGCCACCCCTTCCGTCTCTTGTTAAATATTCATTGGAGCCAGCAATACCTCAGAGGAATCATGTCTCTGGAGACCGAAGAAATGCCACTGGGAAATGTGGGTAATGATTAGACGCAGGCCTAGGCCCTAGAGCACAGTCTGCCTAATATCCTGTTGGAAGACTCACTTTGCTGCTTAAAATAACAAGTGCGGGCGGGTGCCATTGCTTCTGGCTCCAGGGAGATCAGCGGTGTCGTGCTGCCATTTATTTGCTCTAGCCCTTTTTTCCTGAGCTAGTCCAGTGAATGTCTGGGCCTCCTGCAGGGCCGGCTCTCGGTTTTTTGCCGCCCCAAGCAAAAAATTTGCCTCCCCAAGCTCCGAGAGCGCAACTGCCCAAGCGAAAAAAAAAAAAAGGGTGGCTGGAATGCCAACCCTGGAATTGTGCTGCCCGAAGCATGTGCTTGCTTTGCTGGTGCCTAGAGCCGGTCCTGGCCTCCTGAAAGCTTGGGACAGAGATTGGTAGCTACACCCAGGCATGGTTCTGTTCACGACAGGCATCCCTACCTCTCCACCGAGAGTTAAAGTGGGTCTGAAAAGCACATGGAGCCCACAGATTTGGACATCACATGCTTGCAGTATCTCACATTCCCTGAAGGGTGGGTCTGAGGAATGTTATGCATCTAGCCCTGGGCACTCTGAGGCAAACTGGGCCTGGATTCTGCAGCAGAGTCCCTGGATTCGGAGGCAAGCTGCTGCATCAGTCTGGAACTTCTGCTACAGCCTCATTTAAATGGACAAACACAAGGGTTTAAGAAACTATGCAAACTGCAATGTAGAAATTGGGATCAGAGGCAGGTTTTGGAGCTCAGTGAGGGAGGACATGGAGGCTTTAGGCGGTTGGGGAGGCATGGGAGGCAGTTTGGGATTAGCTCATGAGCAAGATGCTTCTGCTAAAATGATCAGCAGAGAAATAGTTAACTGGCTGAGCATGTGAACAGTGATTGTTAGGTTTCAGAGTTAACACTCCGTTGAGATGAATTCGAGCAATTGGCACCCATAGCGTCGAGCTGCACTGTATGGCTGTCTACAGATTCATGAAGACAACACCAGTCACATGCACGGCACTTTTGCAAGGTTGGCTTGGCAACGAGGAGAAGTAACAACAGGTTTGGTTTTAAATGAACACTTAGCTACTGGAGACAATTTGCCAGCTATAGCATCAGAGAATGCCTTCGGCTTGTCTTCTCGTCTGATCCAGCACTCTCCAGGGCTGGGGATTTTTAAAGGGGAGAGAGGTGCCCAATTTTCAATGGGATTTGGGCCTTAGCAAACCCAGCCTGGAGTGTAAAATGTCTGCCTATGAGACCTCAGCATAATCTTATGGTTGCATGTTGCAGTGAAAATAACTCAACCTGTGTCTATTTAATGAAGGGGGCACAGGGGCTGCTCCTTTCAAACGCTTCATTCCCTTGGAGGCATTATATTCTGGCAGCACTGATCACACCAAACGAACCAGCTCTGTTTGTCTGCTTTGTTCTGTGCGACCTTCATGGGGGAGCTGAACATCGCGTTCCAGCCGTCAGGATAAGGTGTGCGTGGTACACAGTGCCCTAGAGAGACAGAAGTCTCTGATTGCCTCCTGCACCCAGCTCCGCCTGCTCTTACCGGGCTGGGAAATGCTCCCTAATGCTCTCTCACCTGGGCAGATAGACAGCCCTGGAATAGTTTTCCATAGAGGCTGGAAACACAGATGCTGTTGTCTTTCCTTCACTACAACCGCTGGGAGAGAAATGACTGTGTCTTTGCAACACAAAGGTGACTTAGGGTGAAAGTATTTGCAACTGGGAAAAAAAAATTAGTGTTCAAAAGCCCTTTTTAATGGTGTGCAGACTTCATCAAGTGCCTAATGGGGTGTAGAGCACGAGAGAGTTCATGACTCATGTTTCAGCAAAAAGCCCTTTTGCTAATATAAATGCATCAGCCTAACTATCATTAGCCTTCCTTTCATTCTCTTGCTCCATCTTCTAATAAAGACTTTCTGTGTTAAAAGACTTCATCTCCCATAGGGATCACTTTCCCTTTTGGTGCCCCCCTCCTCCCCGCAATATGTTAATCATCCCTGGCTTCGGGAGATGATCTGCTTTGGTTTTCCACAGGTTGGAGATACAAAGATCCCACTATCCTCAAGAAGCATGCTCCCAGCAGGGGAGCTGCCTGCAGTTCTTGAACTGGCCGGAAAGGGGTCACCTTAGAGCAATCTGAGTTCCGCACGCTGCCTTTGGAGCGCTTCCAGCAGTCTCTGAGAGTCAGGTGAGGACAGGATTGCAAGCGATGCTGCAGAGTGAGCTTAACTCTTGCCGTTGCAAGAGGTTGAGCATGCTCCCAATCCTGCTGCTTTGTTGTTAACAACAGAAGATTCAGTTTCCTGTGTGTATTTCAGTTTCTGAGATTCTGACTCGGCGGTCATTGATTACATCCTTTGGCTGAAGTAGCTGTCACATCTCTGCTCCCTCTGGAAAGGAAGGGGTTAGTATGTTAGTGATCAGCTGTAATGGAACATTCCCTTGTCCCTGCACATACGTGTCCATCACAGACTAACAACCACGAGGGTGCTTAAAGCACACAGAGGACTTGGAGGTGGATTTTATTCCTGGCTCTGCAACAGATTCCGTGTGTGACCAGGGGCAAATGATGTCACCCAACTTCTCCGTCTTTAAAATGGGGATGATGATATAGTGCTCCAATAACTCCAGAGGGCTTTGAGATCCTAGGACAGAAGACACTCTCCCACTAGTGTTCATATCACACCCCCATTCATGTAAACAAACATTGAATCACACACAACATGGATTTTACAAATCACCCTCTGTTTAAAGGGACAGATCAATTGCAAAGCAATTTGTTAATGCTCTAAATGGTTTCCTTCTGTTCCCGACGTGAAGCATCTATGTTTTCATTTCCTCACTAAGACTCATAGACAGAGACCTTCAGTAACAAAACAGCATGCACAAGTGTGAGCACAGAAACGTTATTTCAGCGACTGATTCCACTTTCACATTTCGAAGCATTTTTAATACAAACAACCCCCAGGAAAAAAATCCGTTTCAAAATGAGGACACTGGCTTGTCGGCTGGGTGAGATGGGCAATGTTCTGAACTGGGCATTTTATACACTGAAAGAAAATAATTAGGGATTGCACTCAAACCCACCCTAACGAGCTACACTTTGGATTGTTGCTGTTTAACCCCGTGGACTTGTCCCTTGCTGCAGCTTCTGGAATCCTTTGAAGTGCTCGCATTCCACTGGAAGAATCGAAGTATAAAGAGGATGACCTGTTTTTCTGGCATTGTGTGTTCATTTCCCCCAGGTAACAGGGTCAGCTAGGCAGCACCAAAGCAAAATGTTTTCCCTGCAATTTGTTCATTGCGGAAGGTTTTATCTGCCCAGGGCTAGTTCAAACCCCTCTCACTGCTTTGAGGGTGTTGACATTCTTATTGTGGCTGCTGCCGTGATATCTAGCGGCCCAGTCAGCCCACTGTGCTGTGCAGGCTACACGAGTATAACCAGAAATGGTCCCTGCCCCAGAGACATTGCAAAATATGAGAGGAGAGACGACGAGTGACTACAAAGAAGTCGTGGGGGTGGGATGTGTCATAAGAGAGCGACAATTAAAGTCATAACCAGTGAACCCAACTCTTTCACCAATCAATATTTGGAGCAACTTCCTCCAGACAGAAACAAATCAAGAAGCGACTTCATTTAAACCAGAGAGGCAATGTAGCCTAATGGTCTGTGCTTAGGGCCAAGAGCTAGAAACTCTTTAACTCTGATCCTAAATCTGACCCTCTGACTCTCTCTCTCTGGTCTTGGGCAAGTCCCTTTAGCTGCTCTGTGCCTCAGTTTCCCCATTTAGAGAACAGGATTCTCCCCAAGCTATTGGGAGGGGGAGCCAGTGTTTACAAAGAGCACTGAAAGCACTCAGTATCATTGTACACCAGCTAATCACATCTCTCTCGTGTCCCTTTATCAGCTCTCTTTATCTTTCTTCTGACCTTCGCTTTATGAGCTGCTCAAGACAGTGGCAAAGGAGAGAGACAGCTGCCCTCACTAGACGGTCCCTGTCATTAATTGACCTCCAAGCATGGTACATATCCTGCCTGCTGGGTCTAGTCAATTACTGCCTTCAGGAATTATTTTTAAGACGTTCCCCCCTAAAGGAACGTTTTTATTTCCATCGCTAGTTTACCATTAACTTTTGTGTGTGTGTGGATGTCAATAAAAAAGCTATTCTCTACCTTTTATGTTTTTTACTGCTTGTCCTTTGATGAGGAGGAAATATAAAGTTTAATAAACTGCACACTTCATTCTGGTTCCTCCAGGCTTGGCAGGATGTTTATTCAGAGGCCTGTTTTTCTTCCTATTTAAGACCCGTGCTGGGGGAGAGGGGACACATAACATATGTGGACAAGCAGGAGGCTAGCATGTTATGAGTGCTACCCCATGGGCTCTGTCGGGTGGCAGAGAGACAAAATGGAAGCATTTGTTTATTTTTCTAGACCTCTATTGGATGCATTAAAACTTGAGCCATGGTGACCACGTTGGCCCGGGTCTTGGGAGTAGGCCATTGGCCAGAGTAGAAGTCTGAGAGTCAGAATTTCTCTGTTCTGGTCCCAGCTCTGCCATGGTCTTCCAATGAGATCTTGGACTTGACGCTCAATCACTAGTTTTCAAAATCTCCCCTAGTTTTTCGGTGCCTTTATTTTGGGGGGCCTGATCTGAGACCCTGAGCCTGTGTTTCAAGGATCCTGAAGTCAGCGGGAGCCGTGAGTACCCAGCACCTCTGAAAAGCAGGCCCAAGGTGTGACAGCTGTAATGATATCCTGGCCAAAGCTAATGGAATTAAGATGAACCTTACTGAATTAAGTTTAATACTTTTAGATTTCATTGTACTGACACTGCACGTGTTTATGGACCATTGTGGGATTGTACCGCACTTCTTTAGGAGGAAGACAGGATTAATGTAATCTCCGGGTGATATTAGGAACCTCCAAGGCCTCTTGGGGACAATACTTGTGAAGCGGATTTCTTAGTGAATACTTGGGGGTGAGAGGAATGCCAACAACCCACCTTGAATCCATCCTGTTGAAGCTACACTTTTGCAAGAGACCCATTGTCTGGCTGATGCGCTAGTCAAAGAGTCAAAGTGGATAAAGAGTGACTCCCTTACTCAAGCGGGTTCTTGTCCGGAGCAGAGAATGTGAAGGACATGAAAGCACAGAAAGACCCCTGGGTGGGGGGACTGAATGATTGCTTCTGCCAGAGCCTATGTTGCAGTTGTGGTGATTTCTGGTGAGCTTATTACTATGGTGTAGGTTCTTTTCTTGGTTTTCATGTTTTCTCTGTAATGCTTCTACCTTAAGAATACAATGTGCTTGCTTGGAAAGAGCTGGGTGATGACTGACACCAATGGTAATCACACTGTATGCTCTTTCTGAGGGCAGAAGTGAAGCAGGCCTGCTTGGGCAGGCTGACTGTTGCTGGCAACAACATACTGAAGGAAGGGAACTGCTCAGCCTGGAAATACCCTGGTCAGGAGGGAGAGAGATGCAGGTCTCCACCCAGGAGAGGCTACAGCTCAGGAACTGGGAGCCTAGGGGGGGTGCCCTGGCTGGACCATAGAGGGGGAATACGAACGCAATCGCCCTGAACTGTGACCCAAGGGGTTTTAAGTTGACACCAAAAATTAGAGACCAAAATTGGGTTCTTAATTTCTCGATGCCTCCGTTTTCCATTCAGTGAAATGGCTATTGTGATAATAAATTAACAATGAGTGATCCCTGACTCCCAAGGATTCACTTACATAATGTTTGTAAAGTGCTTGGATATCCTCCGATTATTAGGACTATTTATATTTGTATGACAGTAGCATCTAGAAGCATCAACTGAGACCAAGGCTCAGCCTTGTACATGTGCATGGTACATGCAGTCCCTACCGCCATAAACTTACCATCAAAACAGCCAAGGTGGAAAGGAGGGATTATTAGCCCCTTGTTACTGATGGTGGACTGAAGCACAGAGATAGAGAGAGAGATTTGCTCAGGGCCACACAGGAAGTTTATGGCATAGCTAGGAACTGAGCCTCAGATCTCATGCGTTCCAGCCCAGTGCCTTAGCTCCTAGCAACTGTCTTAAACGTGAGCAGAGAAGGGTTTGACCCAACCTCCCAGGCTCAGACGCCATTTTGAATCTGGGCTCTGGAGCCAAATGACTCAGTTGGCCCCTTTCTCTAGGAAAAGCCAAACCAATGCCTGGATGTGCACCCAAGATAAACTTTGGGCCCGTTCAGTCCACTGCCAACTTTGTGTTTCAGGCTCCTCTCCGAACAATAGGTTCTGATTAGACAGTCACTCGGAGCTGAGCTCTCATGGCACGCCAGCTCTGAGGCCATCCGGAACGGTGCCGCACCCCAAACCACGTTATGACGTGACGCGGTGCAGCGCCCTGGTGCATCACCAGGAGAAGCTGCCGTCAACTTCGGTAGGTGCGTTGGGACTGCTCCAGGTGGGACACCGTCGCCCGTAACCACTGTTCCCTCTAAGCTGTATGAGCACACACACAGATCCTAAACCCAGCGCACACGGTGAAACACCGCACACACAAACATTTGCACAAAAGCACAAAAATTTGCACAGAAGAAATTTTTTGTGCACATGGCCTGTCAAACATTAGAGGGAACATTGCCCGTAACCTACAGTGCCATTAGCCTTACACCAAAACAGAGGGAGAGGAAAAGAGGGCTGACTTGCAAGCTTTGATGGAGATATACTTCAAGGAATCCTAAACCGACTCATTAAATGTATTATTCAGGTTTTTAAAGTATCACTTGTGGTAAAAGAATAAATGAGGAGCCCGGGGCATTGCTTCTGGGTCTCTTTTTGTACAGCAGATGTCAAAGGATTTTTTGCCATCAGAAAAAACAACATGCAAATTCAGACCTGTCCCTTTTATCTCCCCTTTCCCCACCCCTGTTTTCCCCAGTGCTGTTCTTTTTTTTTTCCTTCTGCAGATTCCTCGCCTCCTTTTCAATGTCGATCAGCCCTGTGCATTTGTCATCCACTACGCGTTAGGGGGAGAGAAGCTGGGGGGCCATTTTATTTTACTTCTTCCTTTCCCAAGCAGTTAGCAGGGACAGACAGCTGCAAGTGAAATGTATCAGAACTAGAGAAGTAACATGCCATCGGGCTACTGCCTCGCTATCCCCTGTGCATCAGGAAAAGCCCGTCTCTTTGGGGGGGTCTGTAATCAGCAGCTGCACATTTGGGCTCTCCTGTGGTCACTGCCGCACACCTTCAACCACCTGTTAAAAGGCCATCAAGCAGATGGAGCACATTGCTGCTTGTGAAGCTATCAGGCCCTTGTTTTCAGGAGAGAGTGACAGAAGCGGTATTCTCCTACAAGCCAAGCCCCTCTGATAAAGAGGGGTTGCCTTAGGTGCCCAATACAAAGCGTTACCCAGCACCACCTAGTGAAGGATCTAAAGAGGTATGGAGAAAGGGAGATGGAGGGTAGCAGTGCTGGTGTTATCCCATTGGGGGGTCTAAGCCCACACACAACGTTCTATTAATTAATGGGGGGGCCCCGTGAGCTGCTTTCGGCCCTAAGCAATAGCTTAGTCTGATTATGCCTAGCACCAGCTCTGGGGTGAGGGGATACCGAGTGGGTTATTTTGAGACACAAGGCTGGGGCAAGTGATAAACAGGAACCCACAAGCAAGCTACAAAAATAGTCAACTTCAGACCAGGGAAGCAAGACACCAAGGAGCCACTTCGCCCCCATTGTGTATGCGGTGTTATTACGGTTAAAAATGGAGACTGGTTGGCGTGGCTGCTCTAATGGGTGGAACCTTCAAATCTTTGATCACGGCCGCCCCAGCTGTGCCACACTGACGCAAACTGAGTAAAGATCTTACTCCACCACGGCCTGAGTCTTCTCAGGTACAGCAGGGTAAATCCAGAGTAACTCCACTGACTTCATATTGATGCTGGGATTTACACCGGTGTAACTGAGATCAGATGCTGGCTGAACGGAGCTATTCATGGGGTCAGTTACCGTGCAGCCTGAATACAGAGGGTGAGCTTGCTCGCTTGCTTTTCTCCTTTTCATATGGTTTTGGGAAAAGGCAAGACATTGAGACACCCATAGGCACCTAGCAAAACCCCCTCTCCCTCCACCCAACTCCTGGGAAAGCAGGACACATCCAGCATAGAGGGAGTGATCCAAAACCCACTAACATCAGGGAGATGGTGGAATCTCCATCCTTAGAGGTTTTTAAGGTCAGGCTTGACAAAGCCCTGGCTGGGATGATTTAGTTGGGGTTGGTCCTGCTTTGAGCAGGGGATTGGACTAGATGACCTCCTGAGGTCTCTTCTAACCCTAATCTTCCATGATTCTATCAGTCAGACTCTTTCTGTTGCCTTCAGTGCGCTTTGGATCATTATTCCATCCCAGTGTCATACTGCCTAGGCACATTGGGGCTGCCATTCAGGACCAGGGGGAGTGTGGAGAATACAGATCCTCAGCGAGTTTAAATCAGCAGAGTTACATTGACATTGATGAAGCCAGTTTCATTTACACCAGCTGAGGTTCTAGCCCTCGGTCTCTTTGCTTATGTCATTTTGTTAGTGGCCAGGCACCATGGTGATGGGCACGTTACAAATACCTAGAGAAAGCAGATGATAAATAGACTTTACTATAGAGAAAATAGCACTGAGCATCTTCAGAGTACTGTGTGAACACCAACCAGTTAACCCTTACTGGTCCTTTGAAGTAGGTGGGGGAAATATTATTATCCTCAATTTACGAATAAAGAAATTGAAACATGAGGCCTGATTTTGTCATTTACCCTGAGCAGATCAGCAATCAACCCTTTGAAGTCACTGGAGTTACACCGATGAAAACTCAGTGTCTGCTCAGAATAAGGCCCCTGTTTCTTCAAAGTACCAAGGCTAGTCCCTTAGGGGCTGAGTCATGAAAAATCAAATTTTTTGGTATGTTACTTTTAAATAATCCATGTAAAAAAGATTCTGAATTTATAAAAATCATTGAAGAATTATAAAAGCATCTGAAATGAAAGCTGAGGAGGAAAAATCACTCCCGTTTAATGATCTGATCCTGCTTTAAGTGAAATCAGTAGAGACGCTGCCTGCAACTCTGGGCCCAGTCCAACTCCAGTGGGAACCTTGCCATTGATCTCAATGGCCTTGGATCTATTTGGAGCAGAATCAGGCCCCAAATGACTTTGGTCACATCAGATTCTTGAACTTTCCCCGGAACTTCCCTCCAGAATTTGAGCAGAACCCAAATGTGTTTGAAGGCACACATTTTTTTTAAAAAAAAGGTAGTTTAAAAAGCTTTCCAGGGTTTCTCTAATTATCATATTGTTTTCTGCTTTGCTTGATTACAGGCTTTAGGGCCCTGCAGGGTCCCATATCTGTTGCTTCTCTCCGTACGCCTTGAAAGATCTCTTCTTGGAATTCAAGCTCACCTCGAAGCGAGGGGAGTTTACTTTGTATTTCTCCAGGAATGAAAAGAGGCGGGTGCATGACAGCCACACTGTGAACCCTAACATCTGGCAATTCTTCACAAAGAGAACGGGAGCGGGCTGTGACTAGACGATGTTTTTCAGGGCAATGGGTAGCTTCAGTCCTGCACGTTAAGGCTAATGTTGAGAGCCAGAGGTGTTTTAAAGCCGGTGGGCCCATGTGACGTTCAAGGCTTTTTGCTTACACTGCTGATCAGCCAGAAGGTCAGTTTTAAGCTTTGGGGGGGGATCAGGACAACTTGACTGACTTCAGTGAACTGATGCTGCTTACACAAAGACTTCAGTTTGCCCTGGGGAGCCTTATGGTCTTTGGAAAGGGAGTGGTGCCGTCACTAACCCGTGGCTTTTTACCGGTCCTTGCCTTAGTTCCCAATCTATAGTATGTCAATCACAATTTTGCTACCTATATTATAGTCTGTTTATGAGGAGTGCTGTAGGAAAGACTATCAATAAGGAAACCTCTGGATGGAGCCCAGATGGGTAAGGACACACACCTCCGAGGGATTGTGCTATAAATCATCTTGTGACCTGCCAAAGGTCACAGTGTGTGGGACAGAGCTGGGGACAGACCCCCTGATCTCCTGGTCGAGGTCACTGGCCCCAAGGCCATCCTTCCTCTCTGCTAGTTTGGCGTGAGGGTGCTGGTACTCCAAGTGGTGTCACCTCTTTCCATGGCCTGGGTCTGATTCTGATCTCACTCATACACGGGTCTGAAAATGGTAATTCGGTGAGGTCAGTGGAATGAGTGCAGATACCCAGCAGTATAAGGGAGTGAGCCTTCCAGGCACTGTAAAAACAAACTTTCTCCAAACTTTGCTTGGATCTGAAAAAGTGGGCTGTGAAACCCCATTGACACAGGCTGTCGTGAACGATTTCTGATGCTTTCTGCTTCCAGTGAGACTGGAAATATCATCAGAAGAGTCGTTCTCCAGCTTATGCTCTGTCAGGGAGTTAGGTCAACTTTTGGAAACCTCTGACATGAACCAGTTCAAGTGTGGAGAGAAGGTTCTGCTGTGTCTTGTACCTGTTATATATTTTTCTCCTGTTGTGCTGAGGAGTTCAGGAAGAAACTTTTCATCGTGCATAGGGAATGGAAGAGTGGTATCTCTTTAAATAGCTTGGGGGGAGCCCGCTGGTGGGACTTCCTTTCTTCAATTGCAGATCCCACCAGAAACTAAAAAACCAGCAGTATACATGTAGATCGGCCTTGTATTTTTGTGTATATTTAGTAAACATTGTTATTTGCTCTTTGCACAACATTCAGAATGTGAGGTAACTGAATGGACACAACTGGGTTCCAAAGACACAACACTTTCCCTATGCTGTCGATGCCAGTTAGCAGCTACAAATAGGGAAGAGCAACCCAACCTTCACAGACCAGGGTGAGAGGTAGGATGGTCCAGTGGTAATGGAGCTAGAGACTCAGGAAGCCCAGGGTCAATTCTCTGCTTCACCACAGACTTCCTATGTGGTCTTGTGCAAGTCTCTTGGTGCCTTGGTTTCCCCTCTGTGAAACTGGGAGAATAGCACTGCCCTCCCTTACCGGGGTAATGTGAGGATGAATGACTGTCAGGTGCTCAGCTAATGAGGGCCATACAAATGCTAAGGATAGTTTGGGAAGTGCTGTCCTAGAACGTAATATTCAGGGTCCCGTCTTCAAAATCCCCTTGCAACAGCACAGTCTAAGAAGGATCCAGGAGTGCAGGTGATCATCGAGAGGACAAGAAAATACCACTAGCAGCAAGGGAGAAAGAGAACAAGGAATGGGGAGATCCAACAGACTGAGGGGTTTTGAGCATCAGAGCTTTACCCCGACTGAGAGTAAAGCAATTGGTTGGTTGGCTGTTAAAGGTGGTACTAGGGGCTGTTATCACTCACACTGTTCAGCAAGCTGCTGTTCCTTTATTTTTTGCGGTGCTCAAAAGTTTTGGAGATTTTTTTTTTAACAAAATGAGAAAAGGCGACTAAATAAACAGCGTTCCAATCAGAACTGCACCTAGAGGAATAAAATTGCGAAAGCCCAGGAATCTGGCACTAGTTTTGAGCAGTTTGCTCCAATTATAATTTAAAAGGGAGAGTTTACACGCAACAAAAGCTATCTCTAGAAATACAAGAGTTGCCTTGCCCACCAGCCCCCACTGTAAACATGTGCATCCCCGCGATAATCACTTTTCTTTGGAAAGCAAAAGATCATTTATTATTTAGATTCCAGTGGCAGCCAGATTTACTCCATCTGAATGGAGACCAAAGGGCTTGATCCTCATTTGGTGTAAATCGGTACAGCTCAATAGACATTCATGTGCTTTACACGCCCTGGGGATCTGCCAGCAACCCCCCACCCCCGCTGCCTACATATATTAGCGTTTATTAAAAAATCTGCCTTAGAAAATACAAATTCCGTGAAATACTGCTGAAGATTTGCATAAATAAAATTCACTGAAACAAATGACTTTCGTGATGTAAAGGATCATAATAAAGCAGCCTGCAGGGCCTTGGGTTTATTTCAGGAACATTTTAGCATTGCAGATTACCATTTCATTCAGACGAAGGTTTTCTAATAACAAGACCAGAACGGAGGCATTCTAATTGCACTGGCTGAGCGGCTTGTTACTACGAATAAGATTTTCTAAAAACACTGGCCCTGTTACAGGAGTATCGATGGGGGCAGTGGGCCAAACTGGCTTTATATGTCACCTGATCCAAAAGCTATGGAAGTCAATGGGCCTGTGCACAAGTGGATGAAGCATGTACGTAAGTCTTTGAAAGTCTGGGGCCAAAGGGCAGCGTCTCCCTGACTTCAATGGACTTCGGATCGGGCCCTGAATGCTTACTAGGAGCTGTAGCTCACGAAAGCTTATGCTCAAATAAATGTATTAGTCTCTAAGGTGCCACAAGTACTCCTTTTCTTTTTACTAGGCAAAACTTCCCTTAAATGGGCAAAATAACACTGGGATTTTCGGAGGTGCCTAAGGGAGGGAGACACCCATTGAAATGTATTGCGAGATGGATGCCTCACTCCTCTGAAAAATCTCAGCCTAAATAAACACAAATGAGCTGTGAACATTGGTTAGAATTTTAAAATGAAACCACCCCACCTGTGTTAATTTTGGCTTGTTTCCTGGGTGAAATTCACCCCCTTGCAGATGGCTCATGACCCAAGTCCCACCTGTTGCCCTCCAAAGGGCAGTTAGTCCGGGAGATGACTCCAGACCTGAGACTGCTCCGCAAGTGGCCAACAGGGAGTGCTACATGCCTGCGCCCAGCTTGGAAGTGTTGCATCATGGCAACCTCCCGCATGGACATAAGCCTCTCCCGAGAGGTGTTCCTCACGAACTAGCGGCTAACCTGTGACTGTACAATCTGCCCTGGGGGAGGGGGGATGTGCATGGCCCAGGAGCAGAGCAGAGTAGTGAATTGGGGCTCACTGGCCAGGCGTGCTCCCTGCTGGGGAGAAGTAAGATACTTCAGCCCATCTAGTGGAGCAGCTCGCTCTCCCCAGCACCCTCAGCCAGCTTCCAGGGCCAGTGAGTAAGGAGAACAGAGCCAGAGACCCTGCCACTTCTCACCCCATTCCCCACCTGCTTTCTTGCTGCAGGCAGTAAGCTGCATCTTCCCCACCTCGGCCAGGTGCAGTCTGAGCCGAACAGGGAGCAGAGATGGCTGGGGCTGAATCAGAGCTGTGACAATCCAGACCCAGAGGAGTTTCTCCCACCACCTTATAAGCTGCGCCCTACCAAATTCACAGTCCATTTTGGTCAATTTCATGGTCATAGGATTTTAACAATCATAAATCTCACGGTTTCAGCTATTTCACTCTGAAATTTCATGGTATTGTAATCGTGGGGGTCCTGACCTAAAATGGGGTCATGGGAGGGGGCACAAAGCTATTGTAGGGGGGTCATGGAATTGCCACCCTTGTTTCTCTGCTGCTGCCTTCGAACTGGGCAGCCAGAGGGCAGCTGCCAGCAGCAGCACAGAAGTAAAGGGGGCAATACCAGACCAGGCTACCCTCACTTCTGCGCTGCTGCTGGAGTCAGCGCTGCCTTCAGGGCTGGACTCTGAGCCTGCAGCCGCAGAGCTTCCGGCAGGTGTTGGCGGTTCCCAGAGATGGGTCTTACCCAGCCTTGGGAGTAGCCTGTCCCTCCCCAGCCTGTCTGGGACTCGCAACTGGAGCCCAGCACACAGTCAGAGTCCTCGGCTGGGACACCCTCAGCCCGTGGGCGGCGGGGAGGGGAGGCTGGGGGAGGCCATGCATCCCCAAACTGCCAGGCGTGGCGCTGCCCACACTCCGCCCCCAGGGCCCCACTTTGGTGGTGCCACGCTGGGCTCCAGGGGGCTGGGGGTTAGCCTCCCACAGCCAGCGGTTCACATGCCGCCCATGCCTCAGCCCTGCCCCTCCCTGGCTCCAGGCCCAGCGCTTGGGAGTTAAAGGGGCCTTGGTCTGGCTGGGGGAGGAGGGGTGGTGGCCGCGATGCACCTCTGACCATGGGGCCCTAGGCAGTTGCCCACTCACCCAACTGTAAGGCCATCCCTGCCCCGCAAATTGATGACCCTCTCTATACCAGGCCACCCTCACTTCTGCGCTGCTGCTCATGGCAGCGCTGCCTTCAGAGCTGGACTCCCGGCCAGCGGTCGCTGCTCTCCAGCCAGCCAGCTCTGTGAAATCTAGTTTCCCCATAATAGCCAGATTTCACGGGGGAGATCAGATTTCACAGTCCATGACGCGTTTTTCACGGCCGTGAATTTGGTAGGGCCCTACTTATAAGAAGGGGAAAGCATGAAATCACACTGAGCTGTAATATCCCTCCTTCACCCCCTCCAGATTTAGGCAGCATTGTTTAAGTCTTCCTGGTTGACCCAGTCAACCTCTCCCATCACGGAGCAGGATTGGATGTGTAGGCTGAGAGGTCTGAGTCCTTTTTGCCCTTGCAGAAAGCAGAATACTAGCATTCTGGGCAGGTGAGAATGTGTCCTGAGATCCTGGAAATAATTTCTCCACTGCTGTTCCATCAGTACTGGCTTCAGTTCAGTCAATTCCCTTGTTTTGCTATGCACTTTAGGAAAAGCACAAACCAGAATAAATTATAGGCAAAGCCTGAGGATTTGTAAATTACTTAAAAATCAAAAGGAAAAGGAGGACTTGTGGCACCTTAGAGACTAACCAATTTATCTGAGCATGAGCTTTCGTGAGCTACAGCTCACTTCATCGGATGTAGCTGTAGCTCATGAAAGCTCATGCTCAAATAAATTGGTTAGTCTCTAAGGTGCCACGAGTACTCCTTTTCTTTTTGTGAATACAGACTAACACGGCTGCTACTCTGAAACCTGTCCTTAAAAATCAAAGTGCATTTCTGGGGAAAATGCTGCTTTTTGGGAGTGGGAAAATGTGCATGTGTAAAAATAATGTGCATTTCATGCAAAGATCTCAAAGCTTTTTGCAGACGTTAATTAACCAAGCCACGTAACACTTCCTTGAGTTGATATTCTATCCATTTTACAAGAGGATATCTTGAGGTGTACAGGATATTCAGGTCAAAAATTGCTAAAATACCCAGTCATTTTGGGTGATTCCATTTTGAGTGCCCACTTGAGATTTCCAAGGCTTCATTTTCAGAAGTGCTGCCTGTTATGTTCAAGGCACAGACACAGAGAAGTGAGACAAACACATGAAATGCTCTTCTTGGAAGGTTGCAATGTAGCACTGCTTTATTTCTTAGCATTCATAATGGGTTCACAATTCACACAAGAATCCAAAAACAGAGAGAGAGAAAGCAGGCTGCTCCCTGAAACAGAGGCACAACTCACCCCACCTTAGCCTAGGCTGTCTTTCTCCAGACTGATGGTCAGTAATCATACGCTTCCCAGTAGAGCCCCTTAGATTGCTGCAGGATCAGGAAAACCCCACCACCACCACCACCCCACCCCAGTCTTGCTATTCCAACACAGTCCGCAATATGCCATTGTGGAAGTATAACATTGTATAAGGGGACATGCTGGATACATTTTATATGAGAGGGCATGCCAAAACATGTTACAAAGTATCTGAGGGAGCACATGTAGGGACAGTTAGCTTTTGAATGGAGAAGCAATTAAGATAGAGCCAGCACATCTAAGAAGCAGGCATCAGAATGGAAGGTGTGAAGGGCAATTAGTTAAGTTAACTGGAAGCTGTTAAAGGAGATTGTTAAGTGTGGCAGGTAATTGAAGATACGTGACTGGTCTCAGGGATCTCGAAGGGTGGTGACTAAAATCTTTCTCTTCTTTTGTCTGTAACTTCTCTGTAACTTGTTCTCCAAAAAACTGTATAAATTAAAAAACACAAGCCCCACTCGGAGGGCTCACTTCTAAATGTATTAGCAGAGCAGCTTTGCTAATAAAACAGAGTGGTCCGATAAACTGTGAGTCTGAGTCAAACTTTGACACCACGCTGATCATCCACATCTGCCATTGGAGTTACAGGTGCTTTCTCTGAAAATCAAGTCCCATGTGTCCCAAGTTGGGCACCTAAACTGAGTGGATGCTTCTGAAAATGTTGATATAACAAGAGCTAGAGGAAACTTTTCCAACTTATTCATGTATGGACACCCATGACAGTAAGAATTAGTTTGATCAGTACCATTTCATAGCTGGAGTAACTGAGACCCAGGGAGGTTGTGTCTTGTCCAAGACGGCACAGCCACTCAGTGGACAAGTTAGAGATACAACTCAGGAGACCTGATTATCAGCCTCCAACTGTACCAAGTAGACACATTCCCTCTCCTTAACAACCGATTTCAGTCTAATCCCCTTGTCTAAAACCCCAGTAAGGCCCTGATCTTGCAGTTAATAGTGTGGGCAGACACTTGTGGCCCACGTGAAACCTCATTGGAGTCACTATAAGATTGGTTATGGGGAGACCATGTTATATCTAGAAGGAACCATGTTCTCTGGAGCAGCTGTTTGGCTTCCTAGTTTCCAGTTTCTTTAGTTTTGCTACTTGTCCATGATACAACCTGCATCTGATTTCACAAACAAGCTCTCAGTATTTTCCTCACAAATCTTAGTGAAATCTGACAAGGAAAAGTGATCAATACGTGAAACAGAGCCAGACCAATGAATCCAGCAACATTTTTTCCCAAGGTTCAATTTTTAAGATACTTTGTTTTTTTTTTGCCTCAGAATCCATTAGTCACTTCTGTGAATATAAACCAGTTTTGTTTGTAGACAAACACCCAATCTCTGCAGTTTTCTAAAGATTCCCCCACAATCTAATTTCAAAATAACACTGCACTTCTTTAATGATCAATAGCAATTACTAAGTCATTTATATCCAATAAAGGCTGCAGCAGGCGGTCTGTGTGATACATTACTGTATAAATGCACACCATGAAACAGATTAATAAAGCATTATGATAAGCAAGCTCATAATTTGCATGAACATGAGGCTTAGGAACTAATTGAAGCAATCCAGCAAAATGTCAATGACTTCTTTTGGATATGAAATATTCATTAAAGGCAGACATTTATTTGTGAACAGTTGTTTATTTATGCCTTTTCATTTGCATCCTCCTCTAAACTGTGGCTGTCTTTCCTTTCGAGTGCAGCCAATACTGTTTTCATTTTACAATGCTGGATCTTTCAAATTGCTCCTGGCTGGCAAAAACAGTGTATCTGCTGGTTGATTTGTTTGAAAGAAACTCAGAGTCAGGTTTGTTTCTGCCCTGGCGTAGGGCGAGAGCGAAAGCTGCTTGCCCTCCTCTTGGTCTGTGGCTGAATGTTCGGTGTTGCCCCCAGCAGAGTCTAGGATAAGCCCCAAGTGGCTTTGCCAGGGCACAGGTCTGCAGATTTAAGGGACTTCTGTGGTCCCACATTAACACACAATCTTTAGTGGGTTAGCCTCACAACACCTCTGTGCAGTAGGAACTGCTGGGCACAGGATGACCCCATTTCACAGAGGGCAAACTGAGGCATGGAGAGCCTAAGGGCCAGTTGTTTAAAGGTATTTGGGTGCCTAGTGGAAAATCAGTGGGAGTTTTGGTGCTTTTAAAAATCCCAATAGGCGTCTTTCTGCATATTTCGGCAAATTTGGCCCTACCGATTTGCCCAAGGTCACACAGGGAGTCTGTGGCAAAGCTAGGAATAGAACCTGGATCTACCCAGTCCCAAGCTAGTGCCTGCACCGCTGGTTCCTCCGTCCTCTGCCTTGTCCTCATATCCAGCTGGCTACTCCCTCCTTTGGCCTGCCCGTGCCCCACCTCTGACCCACCCCAGAAGCAGTGCAGAGCTAGATTTGTGCCTCGTTATGGGGTCACCTGACACCTGCCCTGCAGCCCCTTGTGTTAGCTGGAGCAAAGGCGCTATCAGGCAACAATGAGTAGGGCCCTCATTGCAGGTCAATGGAATTCACCCTTCGGGGCAGGAGGAAATTGAAAGGGCCAGCACCGTAGTCACCTCCGTTGGTGCTGTCTCCCCGCCCCACTTTTCCAGCAGAATATGGGTTGAACTCCTCTCTGGATGTCTGTGTGGTGGCACAACGACAGATAAGGCCCTGTGCACTTTATGAACAGCGAGAGCTTAACCCTCACCATGCATGACCTGGGTCTGTCGGATTAGCCCTGTTTTACAGATGGAGAAACTCAGAGGGGGGGAAGTGACTTGCCCAGGAGAGTCTGCAAAAAGAGCAGGAGCCCTTGTGGCACCTTAGAGACTAACAAATTGAGCATAAGCTTTGGTGGGCTACAGCCTCCTTCATCGGGGAGTCTGCATCAGAGCTGGGAATCCAGCCCATTAGTCCCTCGTTTCCCCCCGAGTGTCTGACTGCTGGACTGAAGGGTCCTTTTCCACCGGTCGTGCCGGCTGGCTTTGCCTTAGACCTGGCTGTAAGGAAGCGGGAGTGCAACAGCTCCCTCCCAGCTGGGGGTAATCGCACTGAGCACCCTGTTTCTAGGATCTCAAGCAGGGAAGTGCTTCGTCCTTCCTGCCTGCAGCACTTTGCCGAGAGCTGTTCTTAGCTGAGCGCTTGCCTGGGGGCCTTCCCTCGCCCCCCAGCCAGCGGGTTGACACGTTAAAAGGCAGGTGTTAGAGAAGCACTTGGTTAACAGCACACTAAATGTCCTGACTCTCTGACAAGTGCCTCCGCGGCTCTTCCTGCACGGGAGCGGATAGAGCTGGGCCGCAATGCCAGCTCAGCCATTTTTTTTTAAATTCCGTGTTTTCCATGCATTTATTAATGCTAATTAGTGATATTTGCCCCCACGTGATGGCCGCATCAAGCTCCAGCCAGCTGCTCTGCGTTCTGCAGAGCGCTTGACTGCACTCGGGAAGGTTAGGCAGCACCACAGTTGACAGGTCCATCTACTCTCTTCAGAGCGTCTCTCGGGGCACAAAACGTGCTTAAACATCCACGGAGGGGCCAAGAGGAGCTGGAGTCGCCCGCCTCTCCGAGCCGCTAATAGCAAACCTGGCGTGTTTTGCTTCCCAGCTCCTGTTTTTAGAGCATGACTTGCGGTGGAGTGAGGCTAGAAGCCATGAACAATAGCATGGGGGCCAGGTTTCCGTCTTCCCGCCCGTGCTGCTCCACTGAAGTTGGTTGGGGTGATGTTTATTTACATCAGGACTGATTTGGCCCTCTGACTGTAATTTAGTTATTTTATTTGGACGTGAGCAACATGCAAGTTCCCTTTCCCAAGCCCAGCCATCAGTTACAAACACAGGCCAGAGCAGCATCAGAAACAACCAATAGCAAATCCTATGCAGGCAGTGAGCAAAGGAAGGCTAGGCTGTGGCTAAAGCCATGCCCTGGGACCCGCGACACCAGCATTCTGGGCTAGAGCTATGAACTGATTTTCGGTGTGATCAGGGGTCAGCCACTTATGGCCTGTTTTTTAAAGGTGTTAAAGTGCGTAACTCCCACTGATTTCACTGGGACCTAAATGCCTAAATAGCTTTAAAAATCTGGGCCTTAATCGTTCTGGGTCTCACCTGTAAAATGGGGATACTGTTTCTTTTGTCTCTTTAGATAGTAAATTCTGCAGAGCCGGTACTGTCTCTTACTACGTGTTTGTCCAGTGGCCAGCTCCACCTTCAGGACATCTCAAGCCAAGGGGGAGAATGAGTTCCAAGGTCTGCAAACCTAACCAAGAGTTGCCAGCTGATGTGGGAATGTAGAGAGCTGCTCACCAAGGCTTGATCCAACCCCCATTGACATCAGTGACTGATGTCACTGTTTTCAGAGTAGCAGCCGTGTTAGTCTGTATTCGCAAAAAGAACAGGAGTACTTGTGGCACCTTAGAGACTAACCAATTTATTTGAGCATAAGCTTTAGTGAGCTACAGCTCACTTCATCGGGTTTTGGATTGGGCCTTCTCCAGCTCTGGTTTCCACGGCCCTCTCTTGAGGTGGGATGTTTCTACCCAACCATACTGAGCACCAGCTTTGCTCCTGCTGGTGCTCAGTCTCAATAATATTAGTGGGAGTTACATGGGCTCCCAGACTGAAGCTTCTGTACCCCCGTGTTTTCTTTCCCGGTAATAAAACCCACTTTCTGTTCCCACTGGAGATCAATGAAAACACATGGTAAACCAGTGGCGTGACTTATTGGCATTGCAGTACCACCTGTCTGGATTGGGCCCCATTGTGCTGGGCTTTGCACAGGCATGTGAGGTTAAGGGCCTCGGTGGCCCAGGCATGGCAACAGGAGCTTAAGGTGACTGACATAGGGGAGTGTTTGGGTATGAAGAAGTGAGTTAATACAGGATACTTGTAGTGACAGGGTGCACAGATGGATGGACATGGACAGACTAATATAGGTCTGGAAGGGACTTCTTGGGTCATCGAGTCCAATCCCCTGCTATCCCCTGTCATAGATAGAGCCCTGCACGGCTACAAAATTTGTATGCGCATCCTATCTGAGATCCGCAAACGTGCTCCACAGATATCTGCACCCGTGGATGCAGATACCTGCAGATATAAAGTGGATATCTGCAGATTTTCAGGGCACTAGGCATAGAATCCCGTTCATAAAAATATCAAACTCCATCCAAAACTAGTCAGGTTCTTGGCCCCCCATTATTCCTATTCATAGGTGCTGGAACTAAGGGTGCTGCTCCACCCCCTGGCTTGAATTGGTTTCCATTATATCCAGGATTTACAGTTCCGTTAAATGGCTCTCAGCACTCCCAGTATGCAAATTGTTCCAGCACCCTTGCTGCTATTGGGCGGCTGTTGCAGAAAAAATACTTGATTTGTCATTGAAAAAAGATGCACTGCTTTTGAAATCCCACATGCGACCAAGATGGCAATTTCCTGCAATAGCCTGGACAAAGAGCACTGAATTAAGTTAAACCTTACTGAATTAAGTTTAAGCATCTTAGGAGTTCACTGTATTAAACATGCAAGATATTACCTCACTCGCCTTGTTTCTCTAATATGTATGATTACTGTGGAATTGTATGTAATGTCTCCGGGGGGAGACGTGACTAATGTAAACCCTGGGAAGTGTTATAAACTTCAAAGGACTATTTGAAACGATGTGCCAGACAAGAAGGAACTTTCAAAGTTAAGTGGGTTTCCGAGGAAATTGCTAGAGGGACGTGTATGCAAACGGACCCCTTGCCAGCTATGCAAGAACTCAGCCTTTTGAAACTTTTCCCTGGGTGGGGGGAGAACCTTTGTCTACTGAGCACCTGTGACATAAGGTCAAGATCAAAGGCCCAAGCTGTATAAAAGGAAAGGCCACAGAAAAAAAACAGTCGGTGGGGTTTGAAGCACTACCAGAGTCTTTGTTGGAGCTGAGGAGCGATCTCCAATGAGCTCATTAGCACGTGGATAGGGTTTTTTGTTCTAATATGTTTTTTTTTCTGTAATGCTTTCACCTGAAGAATAAATGTGCTTGCTTAGGAAAAGCTGAGTGGTACCTTATAACTGTGGGCCATTGTGCTGTTCATAGCCTCTGAGGAGAAAAGTAGAGCAGGCCTGCTGAGGCAGTCTGACTTGCTGGGGAATTCAAAGCATAGGCAGGAAACCGTGCAGCCTGGAAATACCCCGGTCAGGAGGGAGTGAGATGTGTGTCTGCACCCAAAAGAGGTGACAGGTGGGGAGTGAGCAGCCTGCGATTGGGTGCCCTTAGTGGCCTGTAGAGAGGGAATACGGGAGCAGTTGCCCTGAGCTGTGACACCAGGCAGCAGGTTTGTAGCAGGCAGGGAAGGGTCTTCCTGAGCTAGCAGCCTTTACCTGAGTTAGTTCACCTCCATCAGAGGTTTGCTTTTGAATCATGTGTGAAGTACAAGTTGTATGTCTCGGCGGTTCACTAAAAAGACCGAGTAGAGGCAACAGAGCTCTGTGGATATAGGTTCTTCCCTAAAAGTTGCGGCATCCTACAAGTTGCAAGCTCACGTGTAAGTCAGAAATTAAGGCTTTTCAAGCCCATCTATTTGCAAAGACAGCTCTCCGACTTTTAATCAATGCGCCCACTCTATCTTATTTGCTCTGCAGCCAGTTGAGCGAAACAATGTAGCACCAAAAAAAGACATCAAACCTCCCTCATTTATCTTAACTGAAGAACTTGAACGCAGAGTCTTTTGTGGCTATTTAAAGTCAAGAATATGAGGTTATACAAATGACTTGGTGGGGCCCCGTATATATTCTCTCTTAATATTTTCAAGGTCTAAATTGTTGTTTAACAGTACGCAGCCATGGTAGCTGTCGTTGCCCAGTTACTGGAGTGATCAGTGCTTCTTTTATTCCCCCATCAATCTGTCTATGTCCATCTGTTGTCTCTTGTCCTATTGATTGTAAGGTCCTTGGGGCAGGAACTAACTTTTTGTTTGATGTTTGTACCGTGCCTAGTGCAGTGAAGTCATACCAGTCATGACAATAGAACAAGAAGTGAAGACAAATTTACCCACTTGAATTTGCAGGGAGACTGTAGGAGAGCGTAAACCCTCATTGTCCAAACTGGAATTTGCTTTGGACATATTCCACCGGGCAAAGACACCATGGAAATTTTGATGAATACATCAAATTATTAGGAATTCAGCTTTACATGTCAATGGAATAATGGCCCTTCCAGAAGCACAGTGCCCCCTAGCAGCGTGGCAGGCATTGGTTCACAAGAAAGAAGCCCAACTACTGACACTCCCATGTTCCATCTTGCATCAGTCTGGATTTTCCTTTGTGGGTCTCCCATGCAAGTAATGAACAAACTCAGTATTGCTTAGCTTGTGAGAGTTAAGAGGATTGCAACTCAAAGTGGGAGTCCTGTTGTACGCTTGTTGTAGTCCTGGGCCATCTTTTATACATTCCGTGCCAAACTCAAGAGGTGGCAGGAGACTCCAGAATGATATTTTTACAGCCAATTTTCTGCTTCAATTAGTTTTCTTTCCCCCAGATCTATTTCCTGGGAACTGACTGTCAGGCAGAGGGAGGGACCAAGAGCTATCTGAGCTCTCATGCTCCCTGCTGTCCATTCTTTATGTTCCATCAATGAATTAAATTTCTGTGCCAGCTGGAGAAGGCTCTAATGATCTCATCCTTTCATTGTTAATCACCTCCTTGGACCTATATAATTCTGTCCAGGTTCCCGTGCTCATTTGTATTGTGCTGGATGCATTGCAGTGAATCATAGGATTTTTTAGAAAAATGTTGTTTCGGTGGACTGACCCCCTTTGCTAACAATTTTTCTTCCACCAGACCAGAAACCAGATGTGATAAATTGCACCATCCTGGTTGTTGGTTATTTTCTCCCCGTCTCCTTGCAGCCTGAGCATACACACAAACTATTATCTCTCTCCGCTATAAAAGAAGGATCTTCACGGCATGGTGGGAGGACACCTTGTGTGTGCGCCTGAAACCATGTCAAAGACACAAAACACCTCTCATCTAACTACCTTTGCTCCACCGATACTGACAACCCTTTGGTGACTTACTTAGAGTCAGGGGAGCGGGGAGCAGTGCAGGGAGCTTGCAGGCTGTTTTAGTAATAAATGAACAACATACCCTCATATCTCAATGTCTGTACTTTGACCCGTTAACCTTTTACCCCCAATTGGGGATATTGCAGATTGTGAATTCCTTACGAGGTGAGATCCTAAACTGAACTTCATACTCCTTGATAATCTGTCCCTTATTCCCTGATAACCAGAAACTTCTACGCTTAAACTCTGTACTTTCTTTATTTTAACATCATCTTAATAAAATTCATAAATCTTTGCTTGGTAAAACCATTCTCACTGCTCCCCAGCCTAAATCAATACCTATTTCTGTGCTGTAAATTACTTTCTTCTCTCCCAGACTGTCAACAGCACCTGCAGAATATCGGCTGTGACATTTTAAAATAATTCTATCGGAATTTCCCCACCCAGAAGTATACTTTAGGGACTGAATTCCTGAGGCTTTCAGAGAAGCGGGGGAAAGACAGAGCAAACAAGCAGAGTCTAGAAAAGATAAGCTTGTTAGGAGGAGAACATTAGGGGAGGGTCAAGGGAAAATGTATACAATAGGCTATAGTTTCTTTGGGTAGTGATTTAAATGGTCAATCTTTAGCTCTGATTGTGTAACATAGAGTATAAGAATTAGAGATGGCTGGAAATGCTTAATTGAAATGACAGGTTTCAGAGTAGCAGCCGGGTTAGTCCGTATCCGCAAAAAGAAAAGGAGGACTTGTGGCACCTAATACATTTGTTAGCCTCTAAGGAGCCACAGGTCCTCCTTTTCTTTTTAATTGAAATGAATTTGGGAGGGGGACCCGAAACAAAGCCTTTCAATAAGTGGAATGGACTGTTTCAATTTTGCATTTTAAACAATAGTCATTGTTTTTAAGATCAAAAACATTTTCTAAAGGTTGAGATTGGAACAAAGTAGGTTTGATTTTCATGAGACACGTTGCTTCACGGAAGCTGAAATGAAATTTTTAGCATTCTGCTGCCTGGGTAATTCCAAGCTTTCCTTGTTTGGTTTTGGTTCTGCTACAGAGTGGAAAAAACTTCCAAGTTGCAGAATTTCCCACGAAATGGAAAGTCCAGGCCCTGCCCAGCTCTGATAAGAACACAGGGTGTTTCAAAGACACTATGGGCCAGAATGTAGCTTGTGTAAACTGGCCTAACACCATTGACATCAATGGAGCATTTCTGATTTACGCCCGCTGAAGATCTGACCCAATAGCACAACAGGGAAATCCATTTTAGAAATACCTCGAGTACCATGAGTAACTTCTAGGCAATGAATGTTACGGGGGAATACGATGGTACAATGCATATTAGATGCTCAATGCCAGATTTTTAGAGATCCAGGTCCCTAAACAGACAGCCACCTAAATCCACCATGTAGGAGCTGCTGACCTCTTCAAAGATGCAGCTCTGGCACTGCCTAACGCCAATAGGTACCCAAGTCCCCGAGGTGCTGAGGTTTTCACCAGTCGGCATTTTCAAAGGAGCCTAAGCACAGCTGCCATCCTGCAGCTCATGAGCTTCTCAGAGCCCTAGCTTCAACCAAAGGCCCTGAAGCAGGATTTTTAAACTACGTGGGGACCCAATCCCTTAGGCATGCTTGGAGAATAGGCAGCTGCCCGCGCAGCTGATAGGTGTCTGCAAACCCCTTTCTTAGGTGCTTAGCTATCCCCATGCCTCGGCAGCACAGAGTCCCCTCACTCAGGGCTGAAAAGTCCACTAGGCGGAGAGACATTGCTCTGCTCAGCCTTGCAACACCGAAATCCCTTTTAAAATCTGAGCCTTGGTTACTGAATGGTGGGTGGGTTACAAAACCCTAGATAGCTCAATAGCGTTCCTTCATTCTAACCCCGGCTCTGCCACTGACTTGCTCTTGTAGCCATGAGCTGGTAACTCCACCTCCCTGCCCTCTCTCCCCCCATCATTTGGGATGACAGGTTTCAGAGTAGCAGCCTGTTAGTCTGTATTCGCAAAAAGAGCAGGAGGACTTGTGGCACCTTAGAAACTAACAGATTTATTTGAGCATGAGCTTTTGTGAGCTACAGCTCACTACATCAGATGCTTTAGTTAATACTTGCAAAGTGCTTTAAACAGATGGGGCCTGATTCCCAGATCGTGTAAATCAGCAGCGTGCCGTTGACTCAATGGAGCTATTCCCGCTTACCACAGCTGAGGGTCCTGTCTGTAAAGTGCAAAGTGAGTGCTAAGTATTGGTACTCAACTAAGTAGAATTCCCTCCACCATCCTGAAACACTCTTCCGCTACAAGCTTGGTTTCACCCAACTCCAGAATTAGCTAATGTCTACAGAGCGCCTTGAAGATGAAAAGGCTTCTCTAGTGCAGTTATTAGGACTTCCTGAATCTAACTGGGTGTGAAACTCTACAAAAAGATCTAGTCTCTTATTTTATTTTGTACATCTTAGACTCTTTAAGTCCAGGACTGCGGGTCTGATTCTGGCCTCACACCAGTTTGCATTAACATAACTCCACTAAAAGAAAAGGAGGACTTGTGGCTCCCTAGAGACTAACCAATTTATTTGAGCATAAGCTTTTGTGAGCTACAGCTCAATTCATCGGAGGCATTCAGTGGAAAATACAGTGGGGAGATTTATATACACAGAGAACATGAAACAATGGGTGTTACCATACACACTGTAAGGAGAGTGATCACTTAAGATGAGCTAATACCAGCAGGAGAGCGAGGTGTGGGGGGGAAGAAAACCTTTTGTAGTGATAATCAAGGTGGGCCATTTCCAGCAGTTGACAAGAACGTCTGAGGAACAGTGGGGGGTGGGAAATAAAGATGGGGAAATAGTTTTACTTTGTGTAATGACCCATCCACTCCCAGTCTCTATTCAAGCCTAAATTAATTGTATCCAGTTTGCAAATTAATTCCAATTCAGCAGTCTCTCCTTGAAGTCTGTTTCTGAAGTCTTTTTGTTGTAATATTGCGACTTTTAGGTCTGTAATCGAGTGACCAGAGAGATTGAAGTGTTCTCCGACTGGTTTATGAATGTTATAATTCTTGACATCTGATTTGTGTCCATTGATTCTTTTACGTAGAGACTGTCCAGTTTGGCCAATGTACATGGCAGAGGGGCATTGCTGGCACATGATGGCATATATCACATTGGTTAGATGTGCAGGTGAACGAGCCTCTGATAGTGTGGCTGATGTGATTAGGCACTATGATGGTGTCCCCTGAATAGATATGTGGACACAGTTGGCAATGGGCTTCGTTGCAAGGATAGGTTCCTGGGTTAGTGGTTCTGTTGTGTGGTATGTGGTTGCTGGTGAGTATTTGCTTCAGGTTGGGGGGGCTGTCTGTAAGCAAGGACTGGCCTGTCTCCCAAGATCTGTGAGAGTGATGAGTCATCCTTCAGGATAGGTTGTAGATCCTTGATGATGCGTTGGAGAGGTTTTAGCTGGGGGCTGAAGGTGATGGCTAGTGGCGTTCTGTTATTTTCTTTGTTGGGCCTGTCCTGTAGTAGGTGACTTCTGGGTACTCTTCTGGCTCTGTCAATCTGTTTCTTCACTTCAGCAGGTGGGTATTGTAGTTGTAAGAATGCTTGATAGAGATCTTGTAGGTGTTTGTCTTTGTCTGAGGGGTTGGAGCAAATGCGATTGTATTGTAGAGCTTGGCTGTAGACCATGGATCGTGTGGTGTGATCTGGGTGAAAGCTGGAGGCATGTAGGTAGGAATAGCGGTCAGTAGGTTTCTGGTATAGGGTGGTGTTTATGTGACCATCGTTTATTAACAGCATAGTGTCCAGGAAGTGGATCTCTTGTGTGGACTGGACAAGGCTGAGGTTGGTGGTGGGATGGAAATTGTTGAAATCATGGTGGAATTCCTCAAGGGCTTCTTTTTCATGATGATCCAGATGGTGAAGATGTTATCAATATAGCGCAAGTAGAGTAGGGGCATTAGGGGACGAGAGCTGAGGAAGCGTTGTTCTAAGTCAGCCATAAAAATGTTGTCATACTGTGGGGCCATGCGGGTACCCATAGCAGTGCTGCTGGTTTGAAGGTATACATTGTCCCCAAATGTGAAATAGTTATGGGTGAGGACAAAGTCACAAAGTTCAGCCACCAGGTTAGCCGTGACATTATCGGGGATACTGTTCCTGACAGCTTGTAGTCCATCTTTGTGTGGAATGTTGGTGTAGAGGGCTTCTACATCCATAGGGGCCAGGAGTTACCCCTGATTTACACCAGGGTAAATGATAGAAAAATCGGGCCAGCATCTTTATTTGTGTCTTGTGCAATTAAAGCATCAGACTAGAAATCCAGGCTGTGTTTCTGTCACTGAGTTGCTCTGTAACCTGAACCTCTCTACCTCAGTTTCCCCATCTCTAAAATTTCACTAATAATAACACTTCCCTCCCTGCCATTAGGCTTAATCCATTAACTATCTGAGATTCTCAGCAAGAAGGTGGAATGGAAATGGAGGCTGCTGTTTTTATTTTATCTCGACGTGTTTCATTCCTCTCAATCTTGACTTTTCCACTGGCAGATGGGCATTTTCCCACCCCCCAAACGAACACGCACATTGGCACAGCCTGCAGTCTCTTCTCAGGACATTCCCAACACAGTAACAGCAGGAGGTACAAGAAGTCTGGTATGAGGAGCATTGGCAGAGCTGTGAGTGGCAGGGGAAGCTTTTCTTGAGCACTCATAGCATTTAGTATATTAATAGGCAGTAGTATTAGTCCCATTTTGCTGGTGGGAAAGGGAAGCACAGAGAGTCTAATGGCCAGATTTGCAAGGCAGCTCAGCAAATTGGGTTCTAAACTCTCAATAAACATCACAAGGGTTGCTGCTGGGTCCTGAGACATATAGAAAATCTAGACTTAATTAGGTGTTTAGATGGGAGCTGAGCTCTTTTGAAAAATCTGGCCCCAGTGATGGCTGCTGAACACTCAAAAAAGACTCGCCCAAGCTCACCGTCTGTGAGAGCACTGGGAGATGAGCCCTGTTTCCTTTTAGACAGAAGATCATCCTTTCTCTGTGAGATGCAGCGAGACAACCTTGGAAGGTCCAGGACCCAGCTCACGTTAGTCAGTTCATTTAGAGCCAATTATTTAGAAGACATCCGACGTCGGATTTGATCTCTTATAAGTAGAGGTCCTAATGGCAGTTAAGTCTTTAAATGGCTGTGAACAGACGGCTTTTTAGAATTAGGAAGCCACATTTGGGCAATATGCTAACATCAACACCCTGGCTTATTTCTCTTAATGGCTTTTAAATCGCAGAGGTTCAAAGAAATAAAAAAATTACCACTTGCACACATTCATCCAGTCTATTATTTGCATATAATTGCTTCCTATCACAATGTGTATCATCCAACACCACCTTAATTACAGTAATCAGGCCTAATTTTATACAGGGTGCATTAGCATACAAGCCCTCTGTTACACCAAGTAACTGTAACTGGTACCTTTTTTTAGGGCAACAGGAAGGCTCATGTGGCTATTACAAGGTAGATTTAATTACAGAGGGCAGCATGGAAAAATGTATTGAGTAGCATTAAAACAAGAGAGTGTTTTTTTACTAACAGCACATGGTTATTTCTGCTAATTCAAGGTTATTAATGTCCAGACACATAAAGCAAATCCCTGTTTTCCCTTCCCTGATACCTTAATTCTTCTTTACCTGCCAGTAGTTAATTTGACAGTGCATGTGACTAAACTAGATGTCGTGTGGAGAAAGCCAGGGGAATTTTGAAAGAGACCTATCACATACGTGCTGATGACATTACTGTCCAGACACAGACACAGGCCTCATTAGACATCCCTCACCCAACCCATGGGCATCGGAGTTTAGCGTAGGTGGCATAACCAAATATTAGCCTCACTATCCCCCACATAAGCAGGGAAAATAACACCCCAGAGATATCACCTTTTGGATTGGAACATGGCTCTTTAGAGATAACTCAGCCATGTCGTTTCAGTTCTTGCCCGTGGTGATGTAGTGATGGTAAACAACTTTCCTCCAGAGCCTATGCAACTTTCAGCCCCCTCAGTGCAAGTCCACCCCAGCGTGTGGCTAGTTCCCCAGCTGGACGGGGAATGCAGAAAGCAGAGTGCCGTCCATCAACAAGCGGGAAAGCAGTTGCTCTGTGGGTCCTAATAAAAAGCCAACACTGATCAGTTCAATTCACTAGATCTCTGGGGTGGGGGAGGAGGTTTGTGGGTCACACCAAAGAGATTTTATTTAACCCCCTGTGGTGTGCAAACTGATACGCACAACGGTAACTCCACTTTGCTCTTGGATTAGTCTGAGTAACCCAGTAAGAGCTGCAAACACATAGATCAAAAGGCAGAATTTATCCCTACAAAATATATCACAAAGTATATATGACAGTGTTTCTAGTGTGGCCGTGCTTAGAGGCCAATCAGTTTGGGGCGCCATTCTGCCAGGCACACCAAAAACAGAGTAAATTACATTCCTTACCCCAAAATGCTCTCTCAGTCTAGAAGACAAGACAGAACAGGTGGTTGAGGCAAACAACCGAGGGAGGGTGGAGGGGCAGGAGGAGACAGGCTATCAAAAGGAGTGGGAGGTGTGTGATTCTTAGCCAGTCAGACACAACAGTCACAAAGAGCGATGCTGTCCCATTCATGAACAAGGAGTAATGGAATCACAGCTGGCTGATCTCACCATCACTGATGTTCTTGCTTCCTCTGAACTCACCAGTATTCTACCACCAGCAAACCAGGTGCTGGGTATAAATTAATGTAGCTCCATTGAAATACATGGATATGGTCCATGGCCCCACACAGTTATCAACTGTACTGTTTTGGATCATGACTGTGCAATACTCTGCTATGCTTATAGTGGGGAGGCCAGTGATACTGTTTGGTTTGCTTTTTCTGGGCAGGGGCCAGCTGAGATTTCTTTTTGTTTTCAGAGGCAGGGACAGAACATAAGTTATTTTTTGAGTTCCTTTTATTCCCCCTACCTCTGAATGATTCATGTGGATGGTTATTATACCCAATTATCTGCAGTAACTCTGCAATCCCAGCCATCGCTGACAGGAGTGACTGTATCACAGAATCAAAGGGCAAGGGAGAATTTGGGCCTCCGTGCCCTGGACTGATAATCCTTTGCAACCCTATAGGACCAACAAACAAGACAATGTCTGCTAATGTGATTTCTAAAACTGATTGCTCAGCCAGTATTTGAAATGATTTTATTAGCTAGATGCAGCCCCTATTTTAATCCTTTGTTTCCATTTATCGCCCTGACATGTAATACACAACAGCATGGTACAAAGGTTTTATCAGCATGAGTTTATGTGGTCACTTTCAGAAGCTGAGAAGCTTCCCAGTAATACTACTGCTAATAATAATAATAATAATAATAACAGCCCATTGTATGGAGGAAGACTTTTCAAAAGGACCTAAGGGATTTAGGGGTGCAAGTCCCTTTGTTTTCAGGGTTGGGCTCCTAAATTCCTCCAGAGATTTTAAAAAATGTCCCCTGTGGAGTGTATTTAACTAGAACGTGCAGTTGTTCTATCAGGAAATTACATTCCCACAGGAGCCTGTCCCTCCCACTTCACCTTAATTCTCACAGGCAGGTGACAGAGGTTCATGATTCAGACAGGAGACAGAGCAGCTTTAGAATGATGCCTTTTATTGTAGGTTGCTATTTGTCTATCAATCATTGCTATGTCTGTGGCACCTGTCATTGTATATTTCACTTCTGTAACTGACAAATTTTTCATTTTCCAGTTAAACCCATTTTTAATATTAAAAGAAAGAGAGTTTAAAGATCCATGATCATTTTTAGTGACTATATAAATATACTGCATATAACACTCTGGTTCAAACTCTGTAAGTCAGGCTTTCACCCTTTGGGTTCCTGCTCCGATGTATTGTGTCATCATCATGAAAGATGTAATACAGCCCTACACTGTGGTTGGTGAGGTAAATTATTTTTTTCAACATGCATTTTCCAAACCCTGTGTGCCACTTTCAAAAGTGGGTGTGGGGTTGTTGTTTTTTTCCTTTGGAAGTGACACTTTAAAACCAAAAGCTAAGTAAACTTTAAAGGCTATGCATTCTCCTTATCACAAACTTTATATCCTTCCATCAAAAGTTTCTTTGTGCTGAACTCCTCGTGGTCTGGTTTATTCTTTAGCTAAAGCCTGGTTCTTGCATTTCCTCAATAATTTTGGGATCCTGTAACAATTCTGCCTCCTCTAACCCATCACAAGCCCAATCAACTCTTCCAAATAGGAACCAGCTTCTGAATCCTTTCAGTAGCCTCTGATGCAGACAGTGCCATTCTCCTTGCCTGGAATAGTTAATTTAATCCCCCACAAGTGACAGAAAGGAGCTGATTGTCAAAGGTGTCAATTACCCACAGCTGCCATTGGCATCAATGGGAAATATGTCACTCAGCACTGATGGAAATCAGGTCCTCAGTTCATAATCCTGCAGGGTCTTGAGCACTCTCAATTTCCACTGAAAGCACTTCTCAGCATCAAGCTTTTGGAGCAGGGGATGAAGGAGAAGAAGAGAGGGTTGAAGCCAGGATTTAGGGAAAGAGGAAAAGTCCAGGATGAAAGGATAGGGTAGAGGGAGATCAGAAGATAACAACTTTGACTTCAGATAGTGGCTGATGGGTTTTACTTTTCATGCTTTTCCATAGTGAACACAGGGTGAGGGACAAACTCCTGCATTCTGGCCACCCATTAGCAAGGCACAAAGAGATCATGGCTGAGATTTTCAAAGTGGCCTAAGGATTCAGGAACACTTCTTCCATTAAGCTGAGTGGAAGCTATGAGTCTGCAACCCCTGGACTGCTTTGAATATCTCTACGTTTGCCTTTTTCACTAATGGCATTATCTAGCAGAACTATTTCCTCTTCAACTGGAGGAGATTGAGCAGATTCACCATAAGAAGCAAAGTAATTTTCTTCCACAAAACAGACTCACAAGTGCACACATACAGAGCCAGTGTTTTCCATTTACCAAAACTACACTGGTATGTTGTCACCATGCTGACAATTCAACTGGACTGTGACTTCTCAAAAGGATGCTCAAAAAGAAAAGGAGGACTTGTGGCACCTTAGAAACTAACAAAAGGATGCTGGCTCCCACACAGCTGTCCATCACTTGTCAGCATGGCACTTACGCATGTGCTTAACTTGAAACAGGTATCTATGTGACTTTATCTAATTAGAGTATGACCATACAAATCATTGTTGCTACCACTGTTATATAATTGCAACAAATCTTTTATAAAGTGTGGTACGTGTCCAGAAAGGGTTAAGCATCCTGCAGGATAAATGACACAGATTCAACCTTTAGAGACATGTCAGGAAAGTATGCAAATGGTAATTAGGGCCACTCCATGCTAGATAGGCTAGAACTTTGAAATGCAAACCTGTATTGTTAAAGAATTTGAGGTGATACTCATTGTATGTGTGTACTTATATCTTGTTAAATGTTAGCCATGTGAAAAAACAGTTCCTGTCTGTCACTATAGCTATTGATTCAGAGATCAAAAGGACATATTAATATTTAGATGAACTGTAAACATAGTAACATTACTGTATTCATCTCTCTTTGAAATATATAGCAAATCACCTGAGAATGATGCATCCGATGAAGTGAGCTGTAGCTCACGAAAGCTTATGCTCAAATAAATTTGTTCGTCTCTGAAGTGCCACAAGTACTCCTTTTCTTTTTATGAATACAGACTAACACGGCTGCTACTCTGAAACCTGAGAATGATGGAAAATGGGTAATTGCTTTATGTTAATCTGTGTAGCTAATTACCAGGGATGCTTAGGAAATAGGTCTACTTCAAAATCCACGTGATTGCCTATTGTTCTCCTAAGAACTCTGACCCTGTCAAGAAAAGGTCTGGAATTGTATAAAAACCCTTTTGGCCTTTTTGTCTCACATCTGCTTGATGCTTCATGCAGAGGAAGTTTAAACCCAAGATTGACATCTCCAGTCCTAATTTGAAATCACCCTGAATGTGAAAATGGACTATAATACCCAGGGACTATTTCTGAAAGAACTCTTTGCAACTACAAGCTCACCATCTCTACTATGAATCTAATCTCAAGAACTGGACTCATGTCTGTATGTATACTGATCTTGTAACCAATTCTCTTTTCTTTTTTAATACATTTTAGTTTAGTTAACAAGAATTGGCTGTAAGTGTGTAAGATTTGGGTAAGATCTGAAGTATTCATTAACCTGGGAGGTAGTGTGACCAATCCTTTGGGACTGGTAGAACTTTTTTATATGATGATTAAGATTTTCAGTGATCCTCATCATGGAGGCTGGGTTACTTTAAGGGAACTATGTTGTTGGGTTCTGGGTAACCAGGGCGGTATTATAGAAGCTGTTTTGTGCTGGCTTGGTAAATCTAAGTATTGGATTATCCACCACCTTGGGGATTGTCTGCCCCAGTCTTTGCAGTTCACCCTAAATGAGTGACTCAGTTGGCTCCCCTGGGATCCCGGTCACAATCTAGCATTAAGAATGTGTTCCAGTGCTTAGCTGGGGTCAGCGTGATGGGCATTTGTCTATAGCACCTGTTGACCAAAGGTAAAAGCTCATCGCACTTCACAAACAGATCACAAGCCACATATGCAAGGATCACTTCACGCTCTGTTGAAATGCAGCCACCTCGGGAGTGGAACATGGCAACGGCACGCAGCAGGGTCACACAACAGTTTGGGATAGACTGGGTAAAATATTCTATCAGACTGAAACCTAGAGAGAATTTAGACGTCCAAAATATGATATTCAGCCAGAACAGTGGGACTGACAGCCCTGTTCACTGAATTCTGCATCCTGAAATATCACCGGGAGAGCTATTTTATTTACAATTATCGCTCTGATGTGAAATGCTGATGACCCATTAACAAACCAAGCAGGATAGTTCATTTTGAAATTATTCACTCTTACCACTGCGGCTTGCCTCTCAAATGCCCTAAAAAGCAATCAGACTTTTAAAGGAAGCATTTTTTAAAGCTCATTTAGTAGCCAATTCAATTTGAGAGTGTCGCTCTGGCAAACCGACAAACTTTCGGAGCATGTCACTTTGTAGCGTAATTATTTGCCTGCCATTTACAAAATCACTCCGAATGAGTTCCCCCTCCCCCCCAGCAGCTGCACAGTCCTGAAGGAGAAGAGGACCCAGAACTTAGGTGAGAGTTTTTTTGCAGGAGTGGGTGGGTGGGTGAAATTCTGTGGCCTGCGTTGTGCAGGAGGTCAGACTAGATGATCATAATGGTCCCTTCTGACCTTAGTATCTATGAATCTGTTAACTTCATATTGTCACTAAGAGGCCATAAATAAAATGAGGCCCATGGAATTTTAACTAATGCCTGTGGTTTGCCAAGATCCCCTTTTTTAGCAATGGACAAGAATTGCAGGATGGGTGGGGGGCTGGTGAGAAGCAAATGAGGGAACAAATTTAGGCTGACATGTTACAGGAGGTTGAGATGAACGAATTATTTCACTAACAAAAGCTCTTAATGGAAAAAGTGCCCTGTATTTTATCTGATTATTTTAACGTTTCCCCCATCTCCCGTCAAATACATCATTGCAGGCAAACACTTGCATTAGCTCACATGGTTTATTCATAAGCCACAGGGGTTCTACCTTCCACTTTGAGGGTCTCAGGAGCTCAATATTTTATATGTAAATCTCCAGCTATCTGCCCCATTTCTGGTTTAAGCTGCTTGCTCAGTACGCTGATCTCTTGAGTGCAAAGACGTAATATGTGCATGGTTTCCCTGCAGGAACTGTCCTGTTGTCATTTTACTCGACAACAGAGAGGAGGTTTTTAAGTTTCAAGAAGCTTTTGGAATCTCTCTTTGTTTGGTCTCTTCCCAATAACTGCTACTTATCTGGAAAGAAGCCACTTTGCTATTCCATAATGTTGTATCTATATAATTCATATATTGGGCCAGATCTTCAGATTCAAGTCAATGAAGTCAAAACAGTTTCCCCCAGCTGAGGATCTAATCGACTGTTAGCAGAGTCTCACTGTGAAGCACTGACACAGTTGTGCTTGGGCATATCTTTGCTTTCTTATCAAAACAAACAACTTTGTTCTTCCATGCTGAACCGAGAGGCTAATCCTTTGAGGAGCTGAGCCCCTGGGCTTGCCACTGATGTCCCTGAGGGACTGAAGCCAAGAGGCACTCAACATCACTCAGGATCAGACCCCTAGGGTACGTGTACATGGCAAGCAGACACCCGCGGCAGGGAGTCTCAGAGCTTAGGGCTACAGAATCAGGCTCACGTTCCAGCACTAAACGTAGCTGTGTAGAGGTTTGGGCTCGGGCCGGAGTTCAAGCTCTGGCTCCCAAACCCCTCCAAAGGCTTCAGAACCAGAGTCACAAAATCTACAGCTACCTTTAGCGCAGCGCAAGCCTGAGTCTATAGCCCCAAGCTCTGAGTCTCGCTGCCATGGGGTTCTGCTTGCCATGGACCCCCTGATAGGGGAATGGCCTTTTTTGGGAGGGATCTGTGTAAAATGAAGCTAGAAACCTGGTGAAACTCACAGGGTTTGGAGTTCTGCAGTAGACATGAAGCTCAAACCGCACTCACCAAAAGGTTTGTGAGTTTTAAGCCACTTGGGAGCAACCTGGGCCGATTTATTGTTTTGGGGTAATGAGGCTAAAATCAGTTAAATTGCAGCCAGGGCGGTTTAGGTTGGACATTGGGAAAAAATTCCTAACTGTCAGGGTGGTTAAGCACTGGAATAAATTGCCTAGAGAAGCTGTGGAATCTCCATTGCTGGAGGTTTTTAAGAGCAGGTTCGACCAATATCAGTCAGGGATGGTCTCGATAATACCTAGTCCTGCCATGAGTGCAGGGGACTGCCCTAGAAGACCTCTCGAGGTCCCCTCCAGCCCTATGATTCTATGTGCAGAAATCCTTCAGACTTGCTGCTGAGTTTCTTCCACACTCCCTTGGTTCATTCAGTGTATTGGATGCAGCACCTGGGGCCTGGGCTGCTCTGCTCAGAGAGAATGGTGGTGGCAGGACCAAAAAAAAAGGCCAGGTTTGATTATTTCAGAGCCCAGAGATCTGCAGGGGCCTTTCACAAAGAGGTCAGGGTGTGCTGCTGGGGGCTGGCACTGCCTTCCCACACACATACACGTAAGTCCCTCCCTACACCAGGCACTGAGCCAGTGTTAAATCCAAATCCCCCTGTTGGCCTTTCAGTACCACCTGAACACCCTGATTGATCACTCTTACAATAGGAGGTGCAGCTTGGGGTGGTGTAAAAAGCTGGATGGCCCCTGATCACAGAAGGAGCCACACCTGAGAGAGATCAGGGTGACTGCCATATAAAGAGCATTAGGGGGCAGCAATGGGGGTAGGGGAGTGTTCAGGGATTACAGACTGCTAGAAGTGAGCACGTTCTAGCAGAGAGGTAGGACTGAGGCTCCAGGTAGCTGGGGCCTGGGGGTGTCCTGCTGATGTGGGAAAGGCCCCAGGCAGAAAGAGAAACCTTTGTTTTGTGTGGACTTTTGGAGGGGGCTTTAAAACTTTCTTTTGACTGACCGTTAATTGAATAAAGCAGAACCTGAGAAGGGATGGGAATGAGAAAAGTGTGTTCTGAGTGTGAACAGCGCAAACAGGGAAGGCTAGGGTCTGTTTAGTTCTATTGACTCAGGGATTTAAAACTCGCTTAAGGGGAAAATAAAATTCATTAAGGAGGAAGGCCAGCCTTGTGGCTAAGACAACTGAGTGGCATGTAGGAGACCTGGGCTTAAATTGCCAGCTCTGCTACAGGCTGCTTTGGCCTGTGTTACACAGGAGATCAGACTAGAGGATCACAGTGGTCCCTTTGGGCCTTGGGATCTAGGAATATGAAGCCTAGTGCACCTCCATTATCTTGCCTGACCCTGCCTTTAGTCCAGCTTTCATATATCATTTAGATTCCCCTTGGACTAAGCTGCACTAGGCATTGAGTGCTCCTCTGAAGTACAGGATCAGCCCTTCTCTTTGACTCCCACGTACACCTGCTTTTTGTTCCATAAAATGCAAACGCCTGTAACTACAGATCCAGTTGTCTCCATCTTATTGAGACCAAACCACCTTCTTTCTCTCTCCCCTGCCCCAGTATTACAGCCCCCTGGATGGTACTGCAAAGGCACCGCACACCTTATAAAGATTTACAACCACAGAACCTCCAGCAGGAAGGCCCTGAGACATTTAGGCAATCCACAGCACCATTTCCTCTCACTGCCACGGCAGCTGTAACTTCAACAGTGTGCAGTTAGGTCCTTGCATGGATTTATGTCCTAGCAGATGACATTTAAATTACTGCATTTCTGGGAAATTCAGAGAGGTGTTGGCTTATAAAAAAAATCTAAAAGAGATTAAGCCAGCTTGGATGAGTTAAGAGCTACGGGAATGGTCCTTGACCCTGTTACCAAATCCTGAGCCATCCAACTACCAGTTCCATCCTTTAGCCTATCAGTTCAAATCCAGCCCAAGGTGTTAGTGACTGAATAATCAGTTCACTGTTTTGATTGATCCAAACTGAAAAAAGTTTGGCTTTCTGGTTCTCAAAAAAAATGTCAGAATGTTGACTTTTGGTCCCAGTTTGGGACGGGAATTTCATTTATTTAGTTTGGAATTTTTCTCAGGACAGGAAATCAATTTCCCGTCTATTAATTAGTAGCCTGGACGGCATCATCAGCCCTTGCAGGTGGTCCCACCAGTTCTAGGACTGATGGAGGGAAGATGCGCATGTGAAAGTGACAGCAGAATTTCACTCAGTGCAGCTACTTATGTGTGAATGCCTGGAGATAACTGGACAGCCCTGCAAATGTTTATAGCCTTTTTGCAGCTTTCATGCCCAGCCCAGCTCAGCTCATCAGCAGGCAAGCGTGACAAGGCTGGGGGAAGCTGTGGATCTCAGCAAGGTGGTATAAATAGTACTGAATGTATTTCTGTAGCTTGAAAACTATTCAAAGCCTTAACTTCCATTGGATTGCCCTGCCACAGCCGTATGAAGGTCTCCCAGTGAGGTAGGAATTTGGCCTGGACATCTGGAGACCCTTCTTGCTAGTGCAATGAGATTCGAAACCATTTTGTGCTGTGTCAGCTTTCTTTCTTTCTTTCTTTCTTTTTCCAAGGAATGTTTCCAGCAAGCAGAATTGTCAGCTGGTTGTCAGCTGGGTTCATTTCTCTGGCGTAAATGTTGTCCCATTTGGGAGCACTCAAGCACGGTCAGGCACACTCAGTACAGTAGAAACATATCCCGAGAGAGACCTCCCTCCTACCCCCACTTCCTTTTAACTGTGTAGCAGTTAATGTACCTTTTCATTGCCAGCTATTGACAAGCAAGAGTCACAGGGGAGTGTGTGTGTGTGAGAGAGAGAGTCCATCGTGGCTAAAAGGCAGCAGCTATTAAAAAAAAAATAAATAAAATAAATGAATGAAACTGCCAGTGAGTTTGCTAAGCCAGGAGTGAAGGGCTCCATTCCGTGTAAAGAAAATGTAAATCCTCTGACGAGTATGAGACCTACCTGGGCTCCTGAAGTGTGCCAGTTTGGCCTGATTTCAGAACAACAAGCCACTGCAGTAGCTTGCTGTGCTTAAAAACATGTATTTCTCTTCAACGGATAAAGATTTAAACAGCTTAAGTTGTTTGTGCAGAGTCCCCGTCCCCTTCCTCCCCTGCCCCTTTCCCGGTGTCAATCCAGGTGAATTCACACAATACCCAGTGAACTGTTCAATAAATAAAAAGCTGCACAGCTAGTTTGTGGCTCATCGTTCCAGTCACTGCTTGGCATTTGGGAGAGCCTGAATCTTCAACTGGGAAAACATCCGCCTTTCACTAAATTCATCTGAACGACAGAAGCCAGTTTAAACGCTATGTACTGGCTTCTCAAGACATCTCAATGGGCACTTATGCCGGGCTTTGGGAAATGTCATGAAACCTTCTAGAGCTAAACTTCAGATATAAGGACCAGCCAGAGGGAAATAGCTAATTTACATGAGCTTGTTATCTTTCCCCCCACACACAGCTAGAAAATCTCTGACTGTCCTCCACAAGGGATACATAAAGCACCAGGCCTGTGTCCCAGCGAGAGAATCTGCAACAGGGAGCAGTCTGGTGGGAAAAGATGCTTCTGGAGTAGCTTCATAAAGTTGTTCTCTAATCTCCTGAGTGAGATAATTTTATGGATTCTGGGGAACCAACCCCCTGTTGTGTGTAGGGATTCTGGGAGCGCCCCATCCATAGTCCATATGGATTCTGGGAGCTTTCTTCCTGCCCTCCACCCCTGTATGCTATATGGATGTTGGGAGTCCCTCCGCCAAGCCCCCACCCACTTGGCTGTAGGGACTCTGAAGTCTCCCAGTGCTGTCAGCCAAAGTGAGAGCCAGGTTTTCAAACCCTGGCTGAAAGTCAAGAGTTTTCTGCTGCATCCGATGTTCTTGCTCCTGTATCCATGCGATAGTTTAATTGGACTGTGTAATAGCAATGGGATACACTTCAGCGCTCTGTTCCATGCATTCACCCCTGCCGGACCTGAGCGAGATTGTGTAGATACTTCAATGTCCAGTAACAGAGGGATCCAATGGGCTCGGAGCCTGGGGGGCTTGTTTCTGTCGTTCGCCTTCCTTCACTCCCCACATTTCTCTGTCTCTCAACAATCTCCCTCCCTCCATGATACCATCCTTCCCTCCCAGTCTCTCCACTCCCTTACACTGACTTCCTCTCCCTGACTCCTAATTCCTTCACTTCAGTCCACATGGGTACCTGGGCTTCCTCCCTGGGTCAGGCACCTCAGCCGCCTTCTGTCATTCTCCAGAGTAGGCTCCAGGCCTCTCCTGGGTGGGAATGGGGGCAGAGGGCAGGGCTTGGGCCAGCCCCGGGTGGAGAGGGAGGGGAAGGCTCAGGTTAGCCCCACGGGCAGTTGTGAAAAAGGCAAATCTAATTCTGGAGTGTAATAACAGGAGTGGGGTATCTAAGACATGGGATGTAATTGTTCTATTCTAGTCAGCATTGGTGATGCCTCAGCTGGACTACCATGTCCTGTTTTGAGTGCCACATGTTAAGAAAGATATGAAGAGAGTCCAGAGAAGGGCAATAACAATGATAAAAGATTTAAGGGGTGGTGATTTTAAAGGTATAACTGATTTTAGGGAAGGGTTCAGATATTCCTTTCCTGTCTTTGGTAATGGGTGTCACACTATCCAATAGATACAGAAGATCTCCAGGCATTTAGAAAGGAGTATTTTGTGTTAATGATTGTCATTGATTTGTATTGCAATAACACCTAGGAACCCCACTGTGCCAGGCGCCGGACAAACCTAGAACTAAAAGCTGTCCCAGCCCCAAAGAGCTTCCAATCCAAGTATAGGACAAAAGACAACAGATTCAGACAGATGGGGAAGTGCAAGAAAACAATGAGACTCTAGTAGCCAGCATGACAGGCCACAGTCTCAGCCCACCAACTGCCTGACCATGGTCATGTATCTTGTAGGCATCGCAACAAGGAGAATTTTTAAACCTCGTTGAAAAATCTTTCCACCATAAAAATGACATTTGCATCTTTGACGTCACTTCTACCAATCCCCGCCTCCAGCCAAATGAGAGTGGCCAACGACCTCCGTGGCCTGTGTAGCCAGGGAGCAACACTAGTGAAGAAAACACAAATCCTACCAGAAGCAGAGTTTGTATTTTAAAAAGGGAGCAGAGTGAGAGGCTCCGTGAGGGACGTCGCAATTTCTCTTTATTTTATGGGACAGGCGCTCAGACACGGGGAGAGATGAGTCAGTATAAAGCCCTAAGGTTGATAGATAAGGAGGGATATGCAGGGCAATGCGGGAGCTTTGCAGATATTTATGGGGAACACCTCCTGTGCAGGAGAAGCTGCATGGGACAGCGCACGTAGGTGTCAGTTTAACAAATGGACAATGAAGGTTGGCATTGGGGCAGAGCGGAGTTGGAAGTTAACATGGTAAAGCTCCCACGCACCTCTGGGGAGCTTCCTAAATGAATGAACTAACAATAGGACTATGGTAAAGTACAAACAATTAATCATCTCACTCTGCAAAAGACAATGCAAAGAATGGAGAGAATAAATGATGCCGGAGTAAGTGTTGATGCCCAGGTTATCCTACTTGGTGACAGAGTGGTTGACCCGGCAGGTTTGAGTCAGGGGGAGCTGAGAGGTTTTGCATGTTTGGGCTTTACACATTTGGCAGCTGGGCAGCACTTGGAGACTGGAGCTTCGCATCTGACGAGCATTCATTTGCATTCTACCAATTACGTCTCTCTTAAAAGCAGCCCTTTTCCTACACTCCCCTTGTGGAGCACTCAAAAATATGGGGGAGGAGACAGAGAGACAAAAAAGGAACTAATGAGTTGAACAAAAAAACGCTGAACCTCCTAATGAAGATCTACCACAGTGCTGCTTCCCAAATGCCACTGGGCTTTGAGATGTTTTCAAACTTCATGAGCTTCCAACCTTTTCTCTTCCTGGCCTGGATCCAGTAGCTGGGCTGAGCTAATAGAATAAATCTGTGAGGGGATGGAAGGGGTAATTTCTTTTCCCCTGTAGAGTTTGAGCTGGACACTTGGGGAGTTCTGGAATCTTATTTCCTCTCTTCTTCCTTCTCTGTTTCCAAATTCAATATAAAGGGACATTGAGCCAGATCCATCCTTGCACCAGTCCTTAAGCTCAGTGCAGGGATAGAAGCAAGGCGGTTTGCACCTCCCCGATCCTAGCAGAAGCACCCAGAGTTACAAATTGTAGAACTATTTCAATGGACCCTATGCAAAAGAACACTGCCTGGGTGTAGCAATCCTGGGATCTAACACCACCTCAGTTATGCCTCCTCCACCCTTTCTCCCCTCCATGGGGGCAGCAGGTGTAATCTCTGCAGAGGTGGGGCATAGTTGGCAGAACCCCCCATGCTATGAATCTGGCCCATTGTGAGGCTGAAAACCAGAGATGCAAGTCAGAGGTGAATCAGCCCCTCAGAATGAATCTCCCCTGAAGCCACCACATGTTGCCTTTTTCCTGCCTCAAACCAGAAATCAGTCAGGGGTTGCCACACACAACCTGGCCCGGGCTTGAAAACCCTCAGCCAATCAGGCTTCCAGCAAACCTACCCCAAGCGCTAGGGGACACCTGGGGAAGTTTTAAGGCACCTTCTTTTCCAGCCTTGCAATCACAGCAGCAAACTGCCTGGCTGCAAATCTTGGCGGTGTCCTGGGAGCACAGAAAAGATGCAGGGTGCGTTGCATGAGCCTCCATCTGAAGCCATGAGAGGACTCGCAAACATCTGCATGCATATAAATCCTAGCTGTTTAGAAACGATATTTTAAAGTCTATTTCCATATGCCAACCCTAGTGCCGTCAGTCATGCATATTGTGAACAGAAGGGGGGTTGGAGCGAAGCGAAAAACACCTACTACATCACAATAACCTTTGTCTGTCTGTTCTTTTCCGGCCTGTTCACGTTTTCAGCTGAGCTCTCATACCAGGTTGCTGTGCATCGGGTTTTAAATTAGACCCTTCCACATGAGCGTTACTCACCGCTCAGCAAACATGTAAGCAGACATCACAAGCCAGTTCTGTCCGTGAGGGCTTAGTCGGTAGTTGCTTGCGCTCCTTGCGAATTTAATGAGCAAGTCCAGATGTTATAGGATCTGATCCAACCCCCAATGAAATCAATAGTGAGACTCTCATTGACTTCAATGGGATTTAAATCAGATCCATAATCTCCATTTGTCATATCAAGTGTGGTACTCTGCTCAAGAGTTGTCTCAAGTTTTCTGTGTTTTTACATTTACTCTCATGCTAATATCACTGTGAATCAATCTGGTACCTGGCCCACTCGCCGCCTAATATTTCTAAATAATTTAATATCAGCGGCTTAATCCTCCTGGGATCTTAGTCTACATTAAAGCCAATTGCTCAGTTGAAGCATGTTCCTTATTGAAAAGCATTTCCAGCCGGTTGATTTGTCTGTGTTCTGCGTTTTTGTTGGGAGAGCGGTAAAAGATATGAGTTTTCCCCTCTTGAAATTTGATTTATTTGGGTTGTTTCCCTTATTCTAGCCAATTGTACCACAATTGTTGTTGTTGTTGTTGTCTCTGTCGGTAGCTGGCTCTGCCAAGTTGTTGTATCATTTTCCGCATGGCCTTCCATCAGAAGATGAAGACAAGTGGGCGCCCCCAATTAAATCTGAGCAAGCCAAGTGCAGAGCCCGGGGGCTGCAAATTACCAAAAGACGATATATTGCAAGTTTTCTCCACCTACAGTCTGTACCGTTCTAGAGACTCACAGAATCCTGTAAATGGGATGAACAGGGAAAGGGTTTTAATTAGGAGCCTGGAGCACTGGAGTGCTGATTACCAAAAGTATCCTTTAACGCTCTGTGTGTTATATACAGTTCATTATATGGATTCTGGGGGAATGAGTGTCAGTCCCTGTTAATTTTTTTTTTGGAAGAATAATTGTGTTTATACAACATTGGGGCAGGCAAAGCTATTCGAATGAGGACGGGGGAAGCATAACAGAAGTGTTAGCAGTGTCTCTTCAGCCGGCGCCCCACTCAGCCCTGCTACTGTCAGCTAACTCCATCTAGCGTCTCCTCAGCCTGGCACCCGTAAATGCAGAGACTCAGGCAGAAACAAAAACAACAAAGGAGAGGATTTTGTGTAGAAACAACAAACAGATTTTTGAGCCTCGCACTCTGATCTAATCCTACCCAAGCAAAGTCAGTTGAAAAACTTGAAATTTTATTTTCAGGTTTCTTCCCTCCCTCTGCCCTCACTGACAGCCAAATTTCCAACAAACGTTGTATTTTGTCATAAATTCAAAACTCAGCAGATTGCAAGCATGTTCAGAAACCCCCACATTTTGGGGCTATGTGGGGGGCTTTATTATTTTTTTGTGTCAAAAATTGATTTTTTTGGCAAACATTTTCATTGAAAATTCAAAATCCAGAAACATTGTACCCAGTTCTAGGTCTGAGTCAGGTATCTGGTTCCCCCGTCCATCGGAATAGCCCATCCTTTCAAACCAACAACCACATGTAAAAGTCTGAATTAAACACCGTCACCAAGAAAGAAGCTTCTTTTGCATCAGCCAGCACTTTGTTTGCTGCCAGTTTTCGTAGATCCCAGGAAGAGCTGGCCAAAACATTTTCAAATTTTAGAATTTTCCACATATTTTTCCACAAATAGTTTCAGGAATTTCTTTCCCAAGAAATGTTCCCCATTTTCCAGGCAGGTCTATTTATAAACTCCTTGGGGAAAGGACCTTTTTTTGTGTGTGTCACACAGTTCTGAGGGTATCGTTGATGCTTCATAAGTAAAAGAATACTATGTAAATATTGGAGCTGCATAAATGTTTTCTGTTCACTACTCACGGCTCTTCGTCTAACTTTTCCATCAGTTCCAGTTCAAGTGGATTTGTGTTTAATTTGGGTCACAGTGTCATTGTTATTTTCCAGTTTGTTGCATCAAAATTCTACAGCGTCATTGAAGTATCAACCTTGCTGTTCCTCTGAAACTTGTAACAAAGTTAGAGCAACTCATTATCCGTAACAAGTTACTTAGCAACACTGCCAAGTGCTTCTGCAAGACTGATTAAAACCATTCATGGAGAATAATATAAATCAACACTATTACCCTCTCACTAAGAGAAATTAGTTTGCACATGCTTCTCTGTCTTGTTCATTTTAACAATTTTAATTACAAATGCACATTGGCTCAGTATTTGCCAAGATGCTTTCCAAGGGGCAGGCACGTTGGGTACAGAGGCAGGTTGCTCAGGGTACAACCTCCAAGGCTGGTATTTTAAATTGATTCTGGTACTTTCTGGTTTGGAAAGGAAAGGGGTTGGAAGGAATTATAAATACAAGTCAAGGGGCCAAGCAACCTGTGTCCTCCTCAGCTCCGTAAAATATCAATTCCTGCTCGTGGTCTCCATCACAGAGAGTAGGGGTTGGAACTGCCCTAAGAGATGCATGCACAATGAGCAAGAACATGTCCCATGTTGCTCAATAGTGACCCTTCTGGCCAATTTAGGAGGAACACTGATGGGCTCAGATGGCAACCCCAGATCTCCAGGCCATTCCTCCTGGCTGGAAGCATGATTTCTGCAATGTGTGTGTAGGTGGATGGACGGTGCTGCAATCAATGGCGAGGCACCTACCACGCAATGGAAGGAATGAAATGATGAACAAGAGACACGGGACTGAATGGCTGCAGGGGTTGGTGAAAGGAGATGGATCCTTTCACTTCTGGGTCACTGGATCAGATGAGTGTGGGCTTGGAGATACCCTATAGCAGATAAATACATCCTCCCCCCCACCCCAAAGTTTGGGGGTTTAAAATGTGTCCTGCAAGGTGTTTTGTGTTGAAGTGGTTTCCATTATACTCAAGGTTTATATACAGAGTTTAACTGGCTCTCAGCACCCCCACTATAACAATTGTTCCAGCACCCCTATCTTTGAGTATGGTTTTTCAACCAGTTGTGGACCCACCTTAATTTTAATCTAGACCACATTGTTCTAGGATTTTTGTGGGGGGTGGGGGGAGGGGAGGGAGAAGAGAATGTCATGTGGGAAAGTGTGAAAAGCCTTGCTAAAATCTAAATATATCACATTTACAGCCCCCACCCACCTCATCCAGTAGGCCAAAGAAGGAAATTAGGGTGGTTTGGCATGATTTTGGTCTTGACAACTCCATGTTGACTATTGCTTATCATCACCCCATTATCCTCAAGGTGCTTACTGGTTGACTGATAATTTGTTCCAGTATCTTTCCAAGAATGGAAGTTAGACTGACTGATCTATATTTCCCCAGGTCCTCTTTGTTCCCCTTATAAGAATAGGTACTATGTTTCCCCTTCTCCAGTCCTCTGGGACCTCAACTATCCCACACAACAGAACCACTAACCCAGGAACTTATCCTTGCAACAAAGCCCGTTGCCAATTTTGCCCACATATCTATTCAGGGGACACCATCACAGGGCCTAATAACATCAGCCACACTATCAGAGGCTCGTTCACCTGCACATCCACCAATGTGATATATGCCATCATGTGCCAGCAATGCCCCTCTGCCATGTACATTGGTCAAACTGGACAGTCTCTACGTAAAAGAATAAATGGACACAAATCAGATGTCAAGAATTATAACATTCATAAACCAGTCGGAGAACACTTCAATCTCTCTGGTCACGCGATCACAGACATGAAGGTCGCTATCTTAAAACAAAAAAACTTCAAATCCAGACTCCAGCGAGAAACTGCTGAATTGGAATTCATTTGCAAATTGGATACTATTAATTTAGGCTTAAATAGAGACTGGGAGTGGCTAAGTCATTATGCAAGGTAGCCTATTTCCTCTTGTTTTTTCCTACCCCCCCTCCCCCAGATGTTCTGGTTTAACTTGGATTTAAACTTGGAGAGTGGTCAGTTTGGATGAGCTATTACCAGCAGGAGAGTGAGTTTGTGTGTGTATGGGGGTGGGGGGGATGTGAGAAAACCTGGATTTGTGCAGGAAATAGCCCAACTTGATTATCATGCACATTGTGTAAAGAGTTGTCACTTTGGATGGGCTATCACCAGCAGGAGAGTGAATTTGTGTGGGGGGGTGGAGGGTGAGAAAACCTGGATTTGTGCTGGAAATGGCCCAACCTGATGATCACTTTAGATAAGCTATTACCAGCAGGACAGTGGGGTGGGAGGAGGTATTGTTTCATATTCTCTGTGTATATATAAAGTCTGCTGCAGTTTCCACGGTATGCATCCGATGAAGTGAGCTGTAGCTCACGAAAGCTCATGCTCAAATAAATTGGTGAGTCTCTAAGGTGCCACAAGTCCTCCTTTTCTTTTTGCGAATACAGACTAACGCGGCTGTTACTCTGAAACCTAATGATCCCAAGATTGTTTCAGCTAGTTCCTTACATATCCCAGGGTGAATTTCATCAGACCCTGACAATTTGAATACATCTAAATTATCTAATATTATTTAACTTTTTCTTTCCCTATTCTGGCTTTTCTTCCTTTCCCCTTGTTGTTAATATTAACTATGTTAAGCATTGGGGCACAATTAACCTTTTTAATGAAGACTGAAGCAAAATAGTCATTAAATACCTCAGCTTTCTTGGTGTTATCCATTATTAGTTCTTTCCTGCTAAGTAGTGAACTTACACTTGCCTTCATCTTCCTCTTGCTCCTAGTGTATTTAAAGAACCTCTTTTTATTGTCTTTTATGTCCCTTGCTAGGTATAACTTGTTTTATGCCTAAGCCTTTCTGAATTTGTCCCTACATGCTTGTGCTATTATTTTGTACTTATCATTAGCAATTTCTTCATGTTACCATTTTGTATAGGATTCCTTTTTGATTTTCAAGTCATTAAAGAGCTCCTGATACAGCCATATAGATCTCTTGCTATTCTTTCTATCTTTCCCTCGCATTGCAACAGTTTGCTGTTCTGCCTTTAATATTGCCTCTTTGAGAAACTGCCAACTCTCCTGAACTCCTTTTTCCCTTCGATTTTCTTCCCATGGGAGCTTATGAACCCGTTCTCTGAGTTTGTTAAAATCCACTTTATTTGAAAATGGCTGTTTCCCATGTTACACTGTTGGGTGAACCATTCCCCATCTAATTCTTAACCACAGGCTATGCACTCTCCCTATCTCAGAGTAAATGCTTCATGATGCCTCTACCACATGCAATCCCAGCCAGAAACCAGATCCTCTTCTGCCCTGACTATGAATAATATCATAGAACAATGAGTGTTCTGTGCAGCGTGACCAGCTGAGAATGACATCATTTCAAAAGTAATCATGTAAAGTATATGTTTATACAACACTATAGACTGTAGAGAGACACCATCCACCAGACCCTGACCCTGTCCACCATGCTAATATGGCCTTTGGTACTTCACTCTTACTGGTGATCAGAGACCAGATGTTCCACATGCAGGCCTGGCAATCACCTTCTTCCAAGTCCAACTTCAGTCTGATACCCACAGACCCTAAATAACCTACACACCATTGCAAAAGGGGCCTGTCAATGCCTATAAATGACTGGAAGGACAAGTGCATGTTATACCATCCTACAAGATGCCGGTGACGGGTTACCCTCCATTCCGGGGTGCCACCTGATATACTGGAGTCCTGCCGAGCCTGCCCGTTCCATCAGCCTGGGCTCTCTCACCCTGCCCTGCCATGCCAGGCCCTCAAGCCTCCCTTAGCACACACACAGGTAGGGACACGCCCAGCTGCAGAAAAAAACAGACACTGAAATCAGCTCTGCATGGGAAGAATCAGCTATGGGATTGTCCAGCACTCAAGCGCACACTCCCTTTGGGTGCAAATCCAAAATTGTATCGTCTTGTGCTGCACAGAAAACTGTACAGTGTAAGCTGATGAAAATCACCCCCTCCCTCTATGTGGAGGAAGATATGCACAGCTTTTTACCCTGCCCCCAGTTATGAATTGCACAAACTGGTTTGTTTCACATTTTAGTCCCCACCCCCATTAGTGGAAAAATACTAGTAGGCCAAGATGGGGTCCAGAACCAGGTGCCATGATCACATGACCCTGCAGTGTCAAAGCAGGATCCCAGGAAACTTCTCAAGAAGGTGGGATATAACCATCTTCAAAGTCCTATTGTTCTCCCTAATGGCCCATCCAGACTGATTGCCTACTGTCTGGTGGGCATTCCCCAGGTGTAAACACTGTTGTAATTGAAAAATTAATTATTGGCTTGGCTCTTCTCCTAGTCTGGTACTTTCAGCACAAGCCTATCCTTCCTCTCAAACCAAAACTCTGGATACTAAGAAGCGCCAAACTCCGGGGATGTTTAAGACAAGGTCAGAACTACATGGCTTATGGTCACTTCTGCTTTTAATATGAGAAGTGCCAATGAACTATACACCTGTTACTCATGTGACTCCCTTCTTGTGCACTAGACTCTCCTCTGATACGTACAGGCAGCTGCTAACACAGGTAATGGGAGTTGCCCAAGGGAGATTTGGTCCTGCATAATCGAGCTTGTCCTCCATTGTAATGAAGAGGACAAAAGACACACACACACACACACACACACAAAAGAGTCATTGAAGTAAGCTAGATGAAATTCATTTAATTTTTTTGGTTAATGCTATTAATCGCTATAGGCACCTGTCAGCCATCTAATGCATATTTAAACTGGGCCAGGAGCCAGTGATATCTCTTATGCAATTTCCTCATGTTAATAATGTTTCCATTAGTTGTAGTGAGGAAATCTGCCATTTTTTTGTCCCCTTCTGGCCTATACTTTTTACTTTTAATTATGACCAAATGTAGACTATTGAATAGGTTGAGGCATTTTAGATGTCTGCCGAGATTTCTTTTTAATAACGCAATTTCTGGGCTGTAATTGGCACATAACTTGGGTAATTAATGAAATATGCATGTAACATGCTTTCAGAAGTCGCACATTCATTTTGAACCAAAGTTGTTTTGAAGGGGTTAGCGTGGAATCGTGAAGCAAAAGAAATATTAATAGGGTTAGTCCTTCCACCCCGAGGGAATGCATTCTGTCTGAATAATAAGTTCTTGTGTATCTACAGCACTTTAATCCAGAAGAGTCCCAAAGAATTCAATACAACTACACACCCCCACACCAGCCACCACTGCGGTGGAATGTGGCAGGTGTTTATCAGCACACAGCTGTTTAGAACAGTGTATGGAGGGAAGGGAGAAGCCATCGCTCCACTTCCTGCTCCTCATCTCAACCAGACCCTTCTTCAGCAAGGACTGTGCAAAGGATGGGAGTCTCCTTACACCTCCGCAACACACGCACACACAGCTGCATAAGGGGAAGGCCCAATCTTGCTCATTGTGATTTCCCTTCCCTTTATCTAGGCATGCTCCCTCTCCTTCAATGCCCCTCGCTCAACAGAGGCAGGGCAAATGCCGCACGCCCATCAGCGTCCTCTCCGCTGCAGTGGGGCTCAGCTAAGCCAGAACAGAAGCCAGTGCCACTAATCTATGTGAACAGCATTTTCCCTGTGAGAAACTGCAATCAAGTGACATCCTTGAGCAATAAGATGGCAAAGCACCCATTACAGGAGGTAATGGACCATGCTAAATAGTGGAGCATCCCAAGGAGAAGCCAAGGGCACTTCGTAGATCGTGCCAATTGCCTGATGGTAATGCCCACTTCAGCCTCTTTAAATGCCTCTCAGCACTTACTCTGTTGCTGCTTTGTATTATTTTAGAATCCGTCCAAGAAGGAGTTTGCACCTGGGGGGCATTTCTGTGGGTAAAGCTGATCTCTTCCTCAGCTGCAAGCCAACAGCAACAGGGGTGAGTTTTTATGTATCACCATTTAGAAACCGCTCTTAGGTGAGCCTGAACCACCCTCACCGGCTCTCTCAGGCCACTGAGAGTTCAGTGCCTGAGCCCACCTGGTGTTTTTCAGTGATTTGGGGGTGGGGAAGGCACTCAGCAGGACTATGAATATAAATGCAGCCCTGACAGTAGGGGAGAAGGAAGAGGCGTTGTTGTAAGATGTTTGCTGTGCCTTCTCTGCCTCGGGAGTTCAGTGGTTAAGGTATGTTGGGCTGATCCCAGCGAAGGGTGCAAGACACAGAGTTCAATTCCCTGTACTGGGTCCCACTAAATGTATAGGATCAAATTCAGCCCGCATGTAAGCAGGTGCATCTCGGGAAGCTGCCCATAGCTCCAGCCCCAGAGCTACCAAGTTCCTTCCATGCACAACTGGGGTCAGCAAGACTGATTATTTTCCTAGGCTCATTGTTTTTTCCAGGGTTGCTCTAGCCACAACATAGAAGATAAGAGCCTGCTACTGCTACCAGCTGATGAGGTTTCTCTTTTAGTTTAAGAGGCTTGTTCTTTTGGCGCTGATGTTTACAATTTCAATCCCTGATGACGATCTAGGAAACAACTTCAAACAAACGTCTAAACTTTTAGTTCATTATCAACAGGAAAGATCTAGATCTTTGGGGCCTCATCCATCCCAGTGATGAATGTGACTTCACTGGAGGAATGTGGCCATTTGAGTTTTGCCCATCTCTTTTGCAGTGTACACTCCCAGCCCCCAGAGAGACACCAGAAGAGAAGGCTCTACTAATGAGGCACATTTACTGTCAGCCCCCTGCTATGGGGATTTGAATTGCTGTAGCACCTAAGAGCCCTCCTATGACCCAGGACCCCGCTATACTAGGTTTTGCACAAACAAAAAACTGTCTCTGCCCCAAGGAGCTTCCTAATAATACCTAGCTTTTGAATAGCATTTTACAAAGGAGCTGAGTATTATTAGCTGCAAAGTGAGGCATAGGCAAGTGAAGTGACTTGCCCGGGGACACTCAGCAGCAAGCCAGGAACAGAACCCAGGTGTTCTGCATCCCAGGCCAGTCCCCTATCTGCAGGGCTACCATTCCCAACTGTTCATGAATGTGGAGGGCCAGCTTCTGATCTCACTCCCACTACTTTTACACTCCATTTACTTCAGTGGGGATGTTCCTGGTTTACAGCCATGAATATGGGAAGGCAAATGAGGACCTAGCTCAGCAAGAGAAAGGCACCCTGGAGAGGGGATCCCTGACTGCACCGTCTCCATTCTAGTCGGCAGCTGCAGCACATTCCCGTCAAGCAGCATGACAACCGCCACATGGCACTGCGGGGAATTTTTCAGAAGTGGCTCTAACTGAGAAGCACATGGAGAGTACAAGAGGGGTAGCAGGGCCCTGGCGAAAAATATGACCTGCAGCTGCCACTCAAAATCCCCCTGCAATTTGTTTTCACCCATGGGTGAAAGAGCCTCAGGTCACCTAGACTCATGTGGCCATTGCTTCTGCTGCAGGACTCATGCCTTGATCACCTTCTAACAGGATATCTCATTGCTGGGAGCTGTGTTTTGCCTGGTCTCCGAACAGGCAAGCAGATAAATAGGCTGCTATAGAACACATCCAAGGTCTCACTACTCTCTAGTAATCATCCCTCATTCCACCCTGCACTGATCACACCTGCACACGAGCAGCCCTGACCTCACTTGTCTCCCCCCCAGTGGACCTTGACAGCTTGGAAATTATCAAATTAAACTAACAGGCTCCAATCAGAAATAACTAATGAGGGCTCCTGGTAGGCTCTGCTAAGTCCTTTATTTTGATCACTGACAGTGCTGGGGCACGGTTACTAACTCTTTAGAAGCAAAGGCTTTGCAAAGGTCTCAGAGGCAATAGATCCATGTGGGAGCCACGCTGCTGAACAACTGAGCTTCTGCTGTGTGACTTCAGTAAAACAACAAGCACAGAAAAGAAAGGCGTTGTCAAAAGTTGGGACACCCACACTTTGATTCACTGCCCATTTTGCCTTCTGTTTTGTGTCTCGTCCGTCCGTGTCACTCTGTCCTGTGTGTTTTCAAAATGAATCCCTCAATCAATAGCCTTTCAGAATTAAAAAAAAAAAATGCTAGCAAGCCCATCTTCTCTGGAGCAACCCTATCATAACAAAGCAGCGTTTGCACCCCCAGGGGGAATAAAAGAAAAATGGGGTACAGAAATGTATCTTGATTGATAAGTTGTTATTGCTCAAGCTGGTCTGTGTCCAGAGCAAAAAGTGCTATGGGATCTCTAATGACCACAGAGATCCATCTTTTCACATCTTCTCTGTGAGCCAAAATCATAATGTCCTTTAGCGTCCTACTGGGGGCACTGGTCTATACTAACTCAGAGGGAAGTGTGCCATCTTCTGAGACACCAACTCCCCTATTTGTAGAACTTTAGATGTCTCCAACCCAGCTTAGCACTCTGTCACTTGTGAGATTTTACAGGCCAACAGCCCCAAACAGTACCGTATGACGCAGTGCTTAGCACAAACCACTATAGCAAATGGCCTGAATTACACAGGAGGTCAGACTAGATGAGCGAATAGACTCTTCTGGCCATGAAATCTAGAAATCTAGAAACAAACGTGACTTTCGTGTATTTCTTTAGGAGATGATATCTTGACCACGTCTTACTTGTTACCGTGACTTCTCTTCATGCTCTATAATATGCACTCAAAAGTTTGTTCGGTGGATCATAGGCTTGGAGTGTGGATCCAGATTGACACCCCAGCACCGTGCAGGGGTGTTCAGAGCCAGCATTTCAGTCTTTGGTTTTGTCTAAACAGGCCCCAGAAGTGAAACAACAAAACTCCTTTTAAGACACTGTTAAAAGAGTCGTGGGTCCTCAGAGTCCCATAATTAGTGAATTTCAAAGAGCTGCCTGGAGCCATGTGCCCAGACGGCCGGGGGAGGAAGAGCCCAGACAGAGCTGTGATGAGAATCCCACACAGCAACCCGCCAGCCTCCCTGAGACTGTTGCTCAGCCACCTGGGAATGTTACTGATGCTGCACCTGTCACTCACGCCCACTACATACACTCAACAGATCAGTGCGACAATCGCCTCACTGCTCACCAAGGGTTGGAATCTACCAGGCCTCCCAAGTCATAATAATAACCGCTAACAATCTCCTCCCTTGCACTTCTCCAGCACGTTGCCTCTGCAGACCTTAGAGCCCTTGGCCAACATCCATGAAGGCCTGCTCCTGCTCTCACTGAAATCACTGGCAAAGCTCCCAGTGCTGCCGGATTCATAGATACGCAGACCAGAAGGAACCACTGTGTTTATCTAGTTTGAACTCCGGTGGAGCACAGGCCAGAGAGCTTGACCCAAATAACTGCTAGCGCAGATTTTTCAGAAAAAGATCCCATCTTGATTTAAAAATTGTCAGTGATGAAGAATCCACCACTACCCTTAAAAATTGTTCCAGAGGTTAATTACTCTCACTGTTAAAAACTTTAGGCCTTATTTCCTTATTATTTAATACATTTAGCTCCAACTTCTAGCCATTGGATCATGTAATACCTTTCTCTGACAGATGGAGGAACCTGTTGTCAAATATTTGCTCCCCATGTTGATAGGATTAGGTCCTAATTCATTAAACCCCATCAGACTATCTATTGGGCATGCTTCCAGAACTATTTGTTAATGAGATGCTCCAACATCCCATAAATGAGTCTGTCTTAGGTACTTATGTGGGCCCTGAGCGATCTTTAATGCATTTACCCTCCAAACATCCCTGGGAAGTGGCTTGAGGGGCAGCCGTGATCCTGATATCACTGTGAGGCCTAGCAAACATCACCCCACCCCTTGAGTACAGGGATTGTTCCAAACACCTGGGGTTGCAGAGATGTCGAGCAGCCCACATCCTCTCTCGTTTGTAGACAGTATGAGTGTTGCACTGATTGCAATGGCTCTTGCCCAAGGATCTCAGAGGGTTTCAGGAGCATGAGCTAGTGAAGCCCTGCACCCCTCCTGCCAACGAGGGAAGTAGTGTCGCACCAGTGTAAATCAGGAGTAACTCCTTACTCCACTGATATTGTGTTGCAGCAGTGTAAACCCAGCGTGAGATCAGAGTCAGGGTGTAGATGGAGAGACCAGAGGCCAGATTTTAAACAGTAGGTAGGTGCCTAGTGTCTAACGCCCCTTGAAATCAGTGGGTCTGAAATCAATGGGAGTTAGGCACAAGGCAGTTCTGAAAATCCCACTAGGCGCCTTTCTGTATCTTTAGAGCCCTTAATACTGTCCTTTAAACAATCTGGCCCCAAATCAAGAGTGTAAACCAGGCATCCTGGTTTATAATTACCCAGTTCTAACGGCTAAACTGCACTGCCCCTGTGTCCACACAGAAATGACTCTCTTGCAAAGGCCTAGATCTGTTACACAGACACACCTATTCCAGCATCTGACTAGTTCAGGCACCTGGCTCGATGGACACATGGAGGAAGAGGGTTTGTTTTGCCTCATTTAAGGCTCAGCATTAGTGAGAGGCAGGCACCGCCAATGTGTTCGGAGTAAACTGTCCAGATAAACCAAGGGATTCAGGCCAGGCAGGATGCCTGTGGAGAACACAGCAAATTAGTCTGGGCAGCGGGGCACTCTTTTCTAGCCAACACGGCTCCCTGTGGCACCTCGGCTCCTGTAGCATCCGGCTGTTTGAAGTTTTGGCATGCAAAGGGAAAAACAAATGATGGCCGTGCTGTTGGAGGAGGAGAGACAGATTCCCTGGAGAAAAGGGGAGCAGCTTTGCTCGAGGCTTTCTGTGTTTTTAAACTCTTCGTTAGCCTCCCAGGTTCCTGGAAGCACAGTGCCATTAATATACTTAGAAATCTCTCATTGATCAGGGATTCCTGCAGCCAATGATGGGGCCAGCTGTTTCTGCCCATCCTGGGGACCCTCATGGTCCCCAGCAGATGCTGGAAGAAGCAGTCTGGATTTGTCATGCAATCAACCGGGCTGTTGTATTTTTATTCTTCCACCTCTCTCCTTCACCCCCATTCCCAGCCAAATGCACCTCAGGTGTCTTTTTCCTGCAGCACCAAAAGGGTGGGGGAAGAATTAATCTCACACTCAAAGATCTATTTTAAGCTAACTCCCCCCCGTGATGCTTCAAATGAAACACCCTTAGGCTTCTCTTGAGCAAGCCGTCACTCAGAACATAGTGGGATCTCTGCATGGCTACACAGCAGACGTCTGGAACGAGCTTCCATATTCTGTGTCAGGAAGCAAACTGTGTGGCTGAAGCTGCTCGCTCTTTGGGGTTTATTTACTGAAAAAAACCAGCAGGCTCATTTCTCCACTGTGTCCAAGCTCAGGCTAGGCAGTGGAATGGGGATGGGGCCCCAGAGAGCTGGTCATGGCTCCCTGATTCTCTCTGGTTGGCTCTTACGGAAGGTACAGCAGCTAAAAAAATAAGAACAGCCATAATGGGTCAGACCGATGGTCCATCTAGCCCAGTATCCTGTCTTCCGACAGTAGCCATTGCTTTTCCAATTTCAATACATCTTTTTTGAGGTGGGGTGACCACACAGTATTCAAGATGTGGGTGTACAATGGATTTATATAGAGGCATTATGATATATTCTGTCTTATTATCTCTCCCTTTCCTAATGGTACCTAACATTCTGTTTGCTTTTTTGACTGCTGCTGTACCTTGAGCAGATTTTTTAGAGAACTATCCACAATGACTCCAAGATCTTTTTTGAGAGGTAACAGCTAATTTAGACCCCATCATTTTATATGTGTAGTTGGGATTATGTTTTCCAATGTACACTACTTTACATTTATTAACATTGAATTTCATCTGCCATTTTGTTGCCCAGTCACCCAGTTTTGTGAAATCTCTTTGCAGCTCTTTGCAGTCTGCTTTCGACTTATCTTGAGTAATTTTATATCATCTGCAAATTTTGCCACCTGTTTACCCCCTTTTCCAGATCCTTTATGAATATGTTGAACAGCACTGGGCGCAGTACAGACCCCTGGGGGACACCATTATTTACCTCTCTCCAATCTGAAAACTGACCATTTATTCCTACCCTTTGTTTCCTATCTTTTAACCAGTACTGATCCATGAGAGCACCTTCCCTCTTATCCCATGACAGCTTACTTTGCTTAAGAGCCTTTGGTGAGGGACCTTGTGAAAGGTTTTCTGAAAATCTAAGTATACTATATCCACTGGATCCCCTTTGTCCACATGCTTGTTGACCCCCCTCAAAGAATTCTAGTAGATTGGTGAGGCATGATTTCCCTTTTCAAAAGCCATGTTGACTCTTTCCCAACAAATCATGTTCATCTATGTCTGATCATTCTGTTCTTTACTATAGTTTCAGCCAATTTGACTGGTACTGAAGTCAGGCTTACCAGCCTGTAATTGCCAGGATCGCCTTTGGAGCCTTTTTTTAAAAATTGGTGTCACATTAGCTATCCTCCAGTCATCTGGCACAGAGGCAGGTTCAAGCAATAGGTTGCAGACGACAGTTAATAGTTCTGCAATTTCATATTTGAGTTCCTTCAGAACTCTTGAGTGAATCCCATTAGGAGCCTGCTAAGTTATGCCAGTGGCATGAGGTCCAGACTTCCTGTCCGTGGAGAATGGGTGCAGCAGAGTAGCACTCCACGGCTAGGAGCTGGTGTAAAGAGCTGCTTTGAGGAAGCCATTTGCAGAGCACAGCAAGTTGGACTGGTCCTATAAAGCCCAGGAACTATGCTATGTGTTCTTGAGTGTCACCGACTGGCACCTCATCTATTAATTATTATTATTATTATTATTTACTATTTGCATTGTGGTAGTGCCAAGGAGCCCCTCTGATGGACCAGGACCCGATGGTGCTAGGTGCTGTACAAATGCAGAACAAAAAGACGGTCCCTGCCTCCAAGAGCTTACTATTCCATATATGCAGGCATAGAGCACTCTGTGACACCCCCACCATGTTCTCTCCCATCCTCTTATGTCAGGGATGAGGGGGGTGGCTCGGATGCCTCTACCAGGCTAATGCCAGTGGAAAGTAGATGGTAGTAGCCTGACGTCAGTAAAATATAAGAGCTGGCTCTTTAATCTAGCAGGAGAAAGGTATAATGAGATCCAGTGGCTGGAAGCTGAAGTTAGACAAATTCAGCCTAGACACAAAGGGCAAATTTTGAACAGTGAGAGTAATTAACGATTGGAACGACTTCACAAGCGCTGCGACGGATGCTCCAGTATTTGCGGGGTTTCAAACGAGAGTGGATGACTTTCCAAAAGAGACGCTGTGGCGCAAGCAGAAGGTGTGGGTTTGATGCAGAAGTTCTCCGGCCTGTGTTACGCAGGAGGTCAGACTAGACCAGGGCTGGCCAACCTGGGGCTCCGGAGCCGCACGCGGCTCTTCAGAGGTGAATCTGCGGCTCCTGGTCCAGGCACCGACTCCGGGGCTGGAGCTACAGGCACCAACTTTCCAATGGGCCGGGGGGCGCTCACGGCTCGACCCCTGGCTCTGCCACAGGCCCTGCCCCCGCTCCACCCCTTCCTTCCCCTCCCCTGAGCCTGCCGTGCCCTCACTCCTCCACCTCCTCCCCAGAGCCTCCTGCACGCCACGAAACAGCTGATCGGGAGGTGTGGAGAGGGAGGGGGAGGCACTGATCGGGGGGGGGGCTGCCAGTGGGCAGGAGGCGCTGGGCACGGTGGTAGGGAGAACTGATGGGGGGCTGCTGACGTATTACTGTGGCTCTTTGGCAATGTACATTAGTAAATTCTGGCTCCTTCTCAGGCTGGCCAGCCCTGAACAAGACTGTCATTCCCGTCCCTCCTGGCCTTAAAAATCTACGGGCCCGGGAATCAAACTGCTGGTGTCTTTGGGGCCTTCCCTCTCAGATCTGCAGGGGAAGGTTTTATTTCCCACAAGCCCCCATCCAACTTCTCTGAACAGCTTTGCTTTTCAAGTTATATCTGCGCCCCTGCGTTTGTCACTTCCATTCGCTAACCCCGTTCGGCTGGCTCCCTTGAAGCCCAGCTGGTTTTAGCCCTTAGTAATACTTGTTTCTAGGATGGTTTACATTGCCCAGACAGAAACGATTACAGTGCAAGCATGTGCCGGGAGCAGAGCGAAGAAAAACCTATTGCTGCGTGTATCGATCTGTATGTTTTCTGAATCAGAATGGGTTGAGCCAGTGGCAAGGGCTTACAATGTCTGCCGTGCTGTGGGCTGAGGAACAGGCAGAGGGAGGAGGAGAGGCTGAAATGGCTGCCTGGATAGAACAGGGAGTGTTAAAACATAGAGCTGGACTGCTTGTTTCTATAAGAGATTCCACCCCCACACACCTCGGTACAGTGCAGAAGACAAATCCACATGGATGATGATTGCGTGTTCATCAAATGGGGCCCCATCATGCTCGGTGCTGTATAGACACAGAGTGCCGTCCCTGCCCACAAGAGCTTACCAGCTAAATAGACAAGACAGACATAGGGTGGGGGAAGGGATAGAACACGCCAGCCGAGTGACCAGCAGGATGGCGGCAGACATTGGCAGACACGATTTGGAAGGGAGGGGGTTACTTAGGTGGGGATCTGCTAAATGGAAAGGAAAAGGAAGGGAAAGGGGCAGGTGAGAAGATGGTAAGAGGGGCAGGTGTGGAGTGATGCTGAGGTGCAGAAACTGTGAAGTAGGTGGAAGAGGAGGGGTGGAGCAACCAGCCAATCAGCACAGGGCAGAGGAAGTCCAATGAAAACTGTAGAAAGTTCTCTGAACGGGGGCACTGTCTGCACAATGTCTGTCCCCCATAGACTCAGGCAGAGTCCCTTTAATAACACAAATAAGCTCGAGCAGTCAGAGGAACAAAGCACCAGAACCCTTTAGCCCAGATATGGTTCAGCAGCTCTAAAGGCCCAGAAAGTTATTCATGTCCAATATTATTATTTGTTGTTCTCCGAAGGGTGCAGCCTCTGGGGCTCTGTTTCCTCTTGAAGTGTGATTGTGTTCATGCATTGCCTGAGCGGCAGTATGAATAACACAGGGCTGATTTTTATACCTTCAGAGACAGGAATGGAATGAACTCCAGACTGCATTTGAAAGGCATTTGCTAAGAGGTACGTCATGTTTAACAATCAAGCCAAGTGACCCTAGAAAACAGTCTGCATTGTCTGGTTCTACAGAGGCATCGTGGCCCTAACATACTAATCCTTGTCTCGCACAAAAGGGAATTACCACTGGCCACCGCAAGTGTCTTCAAACAATAGTAGTTCCTCCCAGAGCCCTTTACTCCAGCTCTCTGCTAGATCTTTGCTGGCTTTTAAAATATAGGGCCACGGCTACAGCACCATCGTGTTAAGCCAGCCCAGACGCTTATGTCTCTAACATGCTCCCTGTTAGGCAGCCTGCATGCTCAGTTTCAGATCTGGAAAGATGGCGGACAATGGTTTTCCTTCACAGCTGCCTGTGGGGACCTACCTCAAGGGCAGGCTGGACACACATTGCCGAGGATGGCCAAGAAAGAGTAGAGTAGGCTTGGCCCTGCGATGAGGTTGAATGAGAAGCTATCAAAAAGTCAAGATCCTCAGATTGAAAGGGGAAAGATACACAGCCCTGCCCAGCAGGACAAAGGGTCCGACACCTGGAGACAGGAACAGAACTTGCCCTGCTCCCTGGAAATGCCTTGGTTGGTAGAAGCCCCCTTCAGCAAGGGTTTGTTAGCAGCAGGTGCAAAGGAGAGGCCGTGTGGGGGAGCTGGGTTCTTTCTGGTTGTGGGAAGTGTAGCATTTTACTCCACACTGACATGAACAGGATTTGGGTTGCTGGGTCCTGATGATAAGGACCTCTGGTTTATTTTGGCTCTGCCTAGCCAGGGGCAAAGGGGCTGCTTTGTCTTTCTGCCAGCTGATGGGCTGGATTTTGAAAGGCACTCACTTGTTGCGTGTCCTCATAGGAGCTGCTGGATGCTGAGCACTTTTTAGGTGCCTGATAGGAGCTCAGCACTTTGGGCAATCTGCCCCTGTGTGTCTCCTGTTATCCTTTTGGATGCACTAACCCTGAAAGGGACCCTGTTAATACCCAAGCTGGATTGCTGTCATAATCACACCCCTTTATCACCAGGCCAGGGGTGTGATGAAACCAGGTAAAACTTTTAGTCGGGGCAAATTTTTAAAAGATAAATTTGATAGAAATCAAATGTTCCTCCTCCTGACCAGCCTCCTTGGGTCTGCAGAACTCTAGAGCAGAACGACGGGACGAGAGATGCTTCCATGTTCTAGCTGGCGTCCAGCTGTGGGGGAAGTTTTGGGCTCCAATTTGTTTTCTCCCCACATTGCTCCATATCCCTCATTCCCTGCCAAATATGGACACATTTCAGTTCCAAAGTGCCCGTTCCAAGTTTCTGAGCATGTTGAAATTCTCCCTCCACCTGCCTCAATTTATTTCTGGAAATTCCTTGTTGTATTACAGGGAATTAGTTCCACTGTTGTTGCTTCCCCTTGCCCCTCACCCACCCAAAACCAGCAAATGTCTTTTTGACCAGAATGCACAGCAACCATTCAACTCCGCTCCTGCCTTTTTTGTTTCAAGGAGACACTGATGTGGAATCTGACTTAACGTCTCTGTGAGCTGTGGCCTGGTCAGCGTTAAGCCGACTGTTTGTAGGACTTCGGGGATTTTTTTAAATGATAGTATAAGTGAGATAATACAGCAATTCCCTCTCCCACAATAACAAGTAAAGAAGAAAATGACAGTGTAAGAACTTGGCAGTTCATTACCAAGAAACTTTGCCAGTAGAATATTTACCACTCCCACTGTGTGGGGATACTTCACTGGTGTATTACTAGGAATACTGTATATCACTTAGCTACTTAGAAAAATATCCATTCAAGACAGAGCAGCAGAAATCAGGGCAAGTTCAGAAGGCCACCTAGTGCATTGTCTGTGTGGCGCTTTGATCTGGCAACTTCTGGGGTTGTTCAGCACAGCCTGCCAACTCCTCTTGCTCACTGCGGTAAAAAAGACACACTGCATTTTCCTGCTTTTCTGTTTTTTTTCTCTTGCCCATCCAGCTGTGAAAAGTGGCTAATTAGACTGTCCACAAATTTGAAGAACAGGGATGAGTGGGTTGTAAGGGAAAGTAAATGCCTTAGAAATGAGTGTTGTTCTGGGTTCGTAACTGTCCATGAATTTAATAACAGAATAGTTTGCATTCAAAGGCCCAAAATGCTTTACAAATACATCGGGAGATTGCTTTCCTCACTACTGAAATGCAGCCACCTCTGGGGAGGAACACAGCTGCTGACCCAACAGGTGTGGAGACGAATAAAGCTAGTTCAAATTGCAGGGGAAGAATTCCGTTTGGCCAGGACACAAGAGCTAGTCCCCCTTTTCCTGTACAAAGTGCTCTTGCATCTTTTAATCAATGCAGCTGGTCAGGACCTTGGTTTTGCAGCTCATCCAAACCTTTCAGCCATTCTCAGCCTGCTGAAAAATGAGAGTCTCTTCAGCAACTCTTCCTGGAGTTATTGTCTTTCTCAGACCAAGCTATTCTGCATTCATGATGCACGATCAGAGCATAACTCTGTAAGCAAGGCCCATATGAAATGGGTGGGTATGTGCAAAAGATAGATAGGGTGAGTGTGTGGATAGCAGCAGAGCCGCACATATGTTTCACAGCTCCCTCTACTGCCTGCTCTGGGGGAAGAGGTCAAGAAGAAATGTTTTCATTCTTATCCTCATGACACAAATATTTTGTCCGGCAACAGTGCGGGCTGTGTAGGTATGTGACAGTCGGTTTCCCAGCTCAAGCTGCTCCGGCCTGATCTCCTGACACAGCCGCGCGATCCCAGAAAGCAGGGTACAGAATTGTTGCTGGTGAACAGGAGAAAATGTCTCCCAAAAGTGACAAGCATGCACACACGTGCAAACCCCTGTAAAGACCTCTTCCTGATTCCAGACCAGGACTTTGGAACAACCCAGACGGAAAAAGAAAAGGAGTACTTGTGGCACCTTAGAGACTAACCAATTTATTTGAGCATAAGCTTTCGTGAGCTACAGCTCACTTCATTGGATGCATACTGTGGAAAATACAGAAGATGTTTATATACATACAAACCATGAAAAAATGGGTGTTTACCACTACAAAAGGTTTTCTCTCCCCCTACCCCACTCTCCTGGTAATAGCTTATCTAAAGTGATCACTCTCCTTACAATGTGTATGATAATCAAGGTGGGCCATTTCCAGCACAAATCCAGGGTTTAACAAGTTTCAGAGTAACAGCCGTATTAGTCTGTATTCGCAAAAAGAAAAGGTGCCACAAGTACTCCTTTTCTTTTTAGGGTTTAACAAGAACGTCTGAGGAACTGGGGGGGGGGGGAACAAGGGGAAATAGGTTACCTTGCATAATGACTTAGCCACTTCCAGTCTCTATTCAAGCCTAAGTTAATTGTATCCAATTTGCAAATGAATTCCAATTCAACAGTCTCTAGCTGGAGTCTGGTTTTGAAGTTTTTCTGTTGTAATATCGCAACTTTCATGTCTGTAATCGCATGACCAGAGAGATTGAAGTGTTCTCCGACTGGTTTATGAATGTTATAATTCTTGACATCTGATTTGTGTCCATTTATTCTTTTACATAGAGACTGTCCAGTTTGACCAATGTGCTTGAATAGAGACTGGGAGTGGCTAGGTCATTATGCAAGGTAAACTATTTCCCCTTGTTTTTTCCAACCGCCCCCCCTCCCATTCCTCAGACGTTCTTGTTAAACCCTGGATTTGTGCTGGAAATGGCCCACCTTGATTATCATACACATTGTAAGGAGAGTGATCACTTTAGATAAGCTATTACCAGCAGGAGAGTGGGGTAGGGGGAGAGAAAACCTTTTGTAGTGGTCAACACCCATTTTTTCATGGTTTGTATGTATATAAACATCTTCTGTATTTTCCACAGTATGCATCCAATGAAGTGAGCTGTAGCTCACGAAAGCTTATGCTCAAATAAATTGGTTAGTCTCTAAGGTGCCACAAGTCCTCCTTTTCTTTTTGAGAATACAGACTAACACGGCTGTTACTCTGAAACCCAGACTGAGGTGCCCCTGAAGAATCCACCCTGGGGTTTACACAAGACCCAGAACCTGCTGGAATAAACCTTTGGGAGGATTCCTTGTGTGGGGCATGAGGCTGGATAGCATGCATTCAGCAATACTGTTAGCTTGTCAACCCTGAGTCTTAGTGTATTTAATGCAAAACTCTCCAAAGCCTGAGATACACTAACACACACACGCACTCCTGGCAGCATTGCTCCTGCTGCTTACTTGGCAGACAGATGCAATAATTCACATCTTTGGGGAGGCAGGGTAAGGAACAGAAGAGATCCCATAGCATGAAGTAGCTTTTCGGGGATTGCCTGCAGTCTTCAATGACTCCAGCTGATGCCTTTGGCAGAAACAGCAAGGTGCCTGTGAGGAACGAATGAGATTTTGATCTTGAGTGTAGCTGGTTACCAGCATTACAGTGGTCACTGGGGCTATATACCGGCACCACAGAAGGGGACTGATGAGTATCCTACCCGCTGGAGCATAGGGGAGGAACACAGAGGTGGTAAATGGGGAGTGCTAAAAGCCATCAGAGCTGACACACCCTTCAGTTAATTAAGGCAGCCCTTGGGGTGCTCTGCTCCAACAGTAATTTCAAGTGACGCAGGCTGGTGAAGGCGGCAAGTGTATGCAGGATGTGCAGGAATATGTGTGAAATCCCAGGGGAGTTGGTAGCAAGGATCTTGGGGTTATTTACAGCTGTGTGCGATACTAGGCATGCCTGAAAGGAGGCTAGAAATTTGTGCCGTTTCTCCCTTGGGAGATTACATAGAATCATAGAATATCAGGGTTGGAAGGGACCTCAGGAGGTCATCTAGTCCAACCCCCTGCTCAAAGCAGGACCGATCCCCGACTAAATCATCCCAGCCAGGGCTTTGTCAAGCCTGACCTTAAAAACTTCTATGGAAGGAGATTCCACCACCTCCCTAGGTAACGCATTCCAGTGTTTCACAACCCTCCTAGTGAAAAAGTTTTTCCTAATATCCAACCTAAATCTCCCCCACTGCAACTTGAAACCATTACTCCTTGTTCTATCATCTGCTACCTGAGAACAGTCTAGAGCCATCCTCTTTGGAACCCCCTTTCAGGTAGTTGAAAGCAGCTATCAAATCCCCCCTCATTCTTCTCTTCTGAAGACTAAACATCCCCAGTTCCCTCAGCCTCTCCTCATAAGTCATGTGTTCCAGTCCCCTAATCATTTTTGTTGCCCTCCGCTGGACTCTTTCCAATTTTTCCACATCCTTCTTGTAGTGTGGGGCCCAAAACTGGACACAGTACTCCAGATGAGGCCTCACCAATATTGAATAGAGGGGAACGATCACATCCCTCGATCTGCTGGCAATGCCCCTACTTATACATCCCAAAATGCCATTGGCCTTCTTGGCAACAAGGGCACACTGTTGACTCATATCCAACTTCTCGTCCACTGCTAGGTCCTTTTCTGCAGAACTGCTGCCGAGCCATTCGGTCTCTAGTCTGTAGCGGTGCATTGGATTCTTCTGTCCTAAATGCAGGACTCTGCACTTGTCCTTGTTGAACCTCATCAGATTTCTTTTGGCCCAATCCTCCAATTTGTCTAGCTCCCTCTGTATCCTATCCCTATCCTCCAGCGTATCTACCACTCCTCCCAGTTTAGTGTCATCTGCAAACTTGCTGAAGGTGCAATCCACACCATCCTCCAGATCATTTATGTAGATATTGAACAAAACCGGCCCCAGGACCAACCCTTGGGGCACTCCACTTGATACCGGCTGCCAACTAGACATGGAGCCATTGATCACTACCCGTTGAGCCCGACAATCTAGCCAGCTTTCTATCCACCTTATAGTCCATTCATCCAGCCCATACTTCTTTAACTTGCTGGCAATAATACTGTGGGAGACCGTGTCAAAAGCTTTGCTAAAGTCAAGGAACAACACGTCCACTGCTTTCCCGTCATCCACAGAACCAGTTATCTCATCATAGAAGGCAATTAGATTAGTCAGGCATGACTTGCCCTTGGTGAATCCATGCTGACTGTTCCTGATCACTTTCCTCTCCTCTAAGTGCTTCAGAATTGATTCCTTGAGGACCTGCTCCATGATTTTTCCCGGGACTGAGGTGAGGCTGACTGGCCTGTAGTTCCCAGGATCCTCCTTCTTCCCTTTTTTAAAGATGGGCACTACATTAGCCTTTTTCCAGTCATCTGGGACCTCCCCTGATCGCCATGAGTTTTCAAAGATAATGGCCAATGGCTCTGCAATCACATTCGCCAACTCCTTTAGCACTCTCGGATGCAACACATCCGGCCCCATGGACTTGTACTCATCCAGCTTTTCTAAATAGTCCCGAACCACTTCTTTCTCCACAGAGGGCTGGTCACCTCCTCCCCATGCTGTGCTACCCAGTGCAGTAGTCTGGGAGCTGACCTTGTTCGTGAAGACAGAGACAAAAAACACATTGAGTACATTAGCTTTTTCCACATCCTCTGTCACGAGATTGCCTCCCTCATTCAGTAAGGGGCCCACACTTTCCTTGACTTTCTTCTTGTTGCTAACATACCTGAAGAAACCCTTCTTGTTACTCTTAACATGTCTTGCTAGCTGCAACTCCAGGTGTGATTTGACCTTCCTGATTTCACTCCTGCAAGCTCGAGCAATATTTTTATACTCATCCCTGGTCATTTGTCCAATCTTCCACTTCTTGTAAGCTTCTTTTTTGTATTTAAGAGCAGCGAGGATTTCACTGTTAAGCCAAGTTGGTCGCCTGCCATATTTACTATTCTTTCTACACATCGGGATGGTTTGTCCCTGTAACCTCAATAAGGATTCTTTAAAATACAGCCAGCTCTCCTGGACTCCTTTCCCCCTCATGTTATTCTCCCAGGGGATCTTGCCCATCAGTTCCCTGAGGGAGTCCAAGTCTGCTTTTCTGAAGTCCAGGGTCTGTATTCTGCTGCTCTCCTTTCTTCCTTGTGTTAGGATCCTGAACTCAACCATTTCATGGTCACTGCCTCCCAGGTTCCCATCCATTTTTGCTTCCCCTACTAATTCTTCCCGGTTTGTGAGCAGCAGGTCAACATCCTTGTATTTATCCCTGTTCTCTATTAGTGAGGCTAGGATGGTCCTGCTCCCCAAACCAGAGCCCCAGCTGTGTCCAGATCCAGATGCTGAATCTGGGGTTTGAATTTTGTCTGCTAGTGCAACAACCCAGCAATGAAAAAACACACACCAGTCCAGCTCAAATAAGAAGACCTTGAATCTCCACCCCCAAACGTTTGCAGAAAGGGGCCGAAAACTTTGGTTGACTAGATGTTGTTCTCCCTTATTTGCAAATAACAGGAGGAAAAACTTTTCTCTGGGAATACCCAGCCCACTTTGAAGCTTGTACTTTATCTTCTGAGGGAACCTTTTTTTGCAACCCTTTGTAAGGAGCTCAGTTGCATTGCAGGAGCATCTAAAATTTGGAGGTGTATATAAAGATCTCAGGCTTATTCATCACTCCTGTAATAGCTGGGTCATCCGAGAGTGTTGTTCTTTGTTTATTCTTCCATATATGTGTCCAGTTCCTGCTGTTCGCTTTCCAACTTTAAACTTTCCTAAGGTGTAAATACTCCCTTGGAGGCCCGGCTTCTTTATCCTGCAGGGCATTCATCTTTTATTCTCATTCAGTTCATATTTTTCCTCTCAACATGAAAGTGTTTGCTCATGTTATTGGGGAAATCCACTGCAGGCAGATTGCAGTAAGACGAAACAAAGCAGTGTATCTGTTTCTTTCATTCTTATGCCCAATCCCATGTACTGAGGCTGGCGGGAATGGCTGCAAGGCGTTCTGGATCCCAACCCTTCCAGGAGAATTCGGAGGAAGAAGTTTGATGTGGTGAGAAAACACTGGCAAGCTCATCTCCAGTGACAAACCCCACAGGGAGCATGCCTCAGTTCGGGACTTTGTTGGCTCACGAGAGCTAAGCAGTGTTGTCATTTTAGTGGTTGGATAACAGACCGCACAGGGAACCCCAGCACACGTGCAGAATGCAGTGGTGGGAGTCAGTAGGTGGTGTGGTTCCCTCTGGACTAATGCTCCAGCATTGTGCAAACTGCGAGCTGCCATCTTTCCAATGAGAGCTAAAATGGAGTTCCTGGCCACTTGTGCTCATTAAAGATCCTGTGCTGGAGTCAGAGTTTTAGGTTGATGTCTTGGCCAAATGCTACTTCCGGTAATTACATTTTCCCTCATTAAATTCTGACCTGAACCATGAAGTTTGGTAGCAGGTGTATACACAATTAAATGAGCAGGGGGTCCAACGTGGGAGGGAATGTGTCTCCGCTTGCCCTCCAAACCCACATGTTCTGGTGCAGAGTTGGAGAATCCAGGAAGCCCTCTTGGGACCTTGTCAGGCCAATCTCATTAAGCTGGGAAGCACAGAGACGCTAGTGGTGAGTGCCAGTACAAAACGAGTCATGGAGGGCCAAAATCATTCCTGGGGGTAACCCCATTTGGGTCAGAATTTCCAGATGCTACTGAAGGGAGACAGGGCAAAAGGTTACGTGGGTTAACAGGTGTCCCAATCAACTGGGAACTCTGTCCTTCTGAGCGAACACTTAATGCAGACTACCTCAATGCAGCTGTAGTCCCTAGTAAGGGGGTTCTCAAACTGGGGGTCGGGACCCCTGAGGGGGTCATGAGGTTATTACATCTGCGGTCGTGAGCTGTCAGCCTCCACCCCAAACCCCGCTTTGCCTCCAGCATTTATAATGGTGTTAAATATATTTAAATGTTTTTAATTTATTAGGGGGGGGTCACACTCAGAGGCTTGCTGTGTGAAAGGGGTCACCAGTACAAAAGTTTGAGAACCACTGCTCTAGTAGAAGCCTCTCTGGAGAAGGCAAATACTGGGAGTCAGAGCAGTGAGGGGGTATGCGCCTGTCTCCTGAAATAGATGGAAACAATTTTCATCTCTGGTAAAACATGTAAACTTCCGGGGAAGGGACAGATGGCAGAGCTATCATGAGAGCCCAGATTTACATACAAAGAGAAGGGAAGAGAGACACAGCCCCATACGCATTCCCGGTTGACATTGTATAGCTGCGGCTCAGTGCTATTGGAAAGGAGTTACGGATTCAGTAAAACTTAGCTAAATAGCCCACTGGGTCCCGTTGGGCTCAGAGACCTGGCCTATTATATATGCATTTACGGGTTTTATAAAATGTGACAGCAAGAATAAAGTTAGAGTCTTCTGGGAACTGAAAGGGGATTTTGCAGGGAAGAACAATGAATCAGACTTCTTGTTTGGAGCTGTCAGTATCTAACTTAACATGCCTTGAGATACTGTGTGTGCTGAATGTGCCTTGCGATGTGTTTGTAAACTCAAGGTGCCAAATAAGTGAGTGTTAATAATAAAATACATAAAAATCAGAAACTGAGGCCAGGTCTGCATTATAAAGATTGGCTGGCATAACTGTTTCTGTTGGGGGTGGGGAATCGGACCCCTAATTGACATAGCTATGCCAGGGGAAAAAGATGAATTGTGGGTACTTAGCTGAATCCTAAAGGAACTTTATGTTTGGCTCTTGAATATAATTCTTGAAGATGGGAGACCAAGGACACATCTTAGCACTAGGCTACATTTCTAAATGGTAAAAATACAAGAGTAAAAAAACCCTCTAGCTGCAATAACCAGGGTGTAGGGATGGGATGTTCACACTGCATAGTGTAATGAGCTGACTGTTGTGTATGTGTGTAATGCTACCCTCTAGTGCATGCAAACAGAGATGCTTGTGTGTCTGTTTAAGCAACAGCTCAAGCATCGTGGTTCTCTCCTGATGACCCCACCTCCCTTCCCAGCACCTCAGTCCTTTACTGCTTGGCTCTCAAAATGCTTCCTTCTGCTTTGCAGCAGCTCTCTGCAGATCTGGAGGTAACCAGTGAGAATCGTTGAGCTAGTGAATGATTCCACTGGCCCAAAGCCTGTAACTTTGGAGGTGAATTATTTCCCCTATGGTAAGTGGATGCGTTCATTTAACTTTATTGTACTGCAGTGAACTAGCTAGTGTCTATGTGACACTGCTGCCATCTACTAGAGGGAATTAAAGCAGCTCAACTGTGTGTCATAGGCCCTATAGTGCTAGGAGCTAATGGAGATTCTCCTTTTTACTCAAGTGGTAGGTGACCGTGCTTTTAAAGTTCTATCTCTGCTGTCCCTGGGAGGTCCCACCCAGTCATGGCATACAGCACAGTGACTACAGCCCAGGTCTATTTGGTCACCGATTCTTACAAGAAACATTGTCCAGACTGAACTGAGTTTAGGCTTTGGAAACATGAACTCATGGGGTACACAGAGGATGCTGACTATATAAAAACCATCTGTACAGGCTCAGCTCCAGCATATTCTGCCTCAGCCCCACCTCAGACACCTTTCTGCATCGTCTGCTTATACATCTTCCTGAGTCACTCTTGTTACAGACATTTGATCAGTGCTAATTCGCCATAGGGGGCAACAATAATGCACCCTAGCATCTCAAAGTGCTCTATCAATATGAATTGACTGTGGGAATTGGGGCACTGAGAGGAGAAGGCCTTCACCAAAGTCACCCACCAGGCCCATGGTCCATCTGGGAATAGAAACCCCAGAGTCTCTGTGAATGATAACCTGATTCAGCAGCCCTCTTGCTCTAACTACTAGACCACACAGTGAAGCTCTCCAGGAAGCATGTCAATCAACATGGAACTATGGAATAAAAACATCACATCTCCTCCTTAGTCTAGCTGAAAGGAATATCGCAGCAAGAGTACCTGGGCAATTGTAGGTGTGACCTGCTTCACATTTATGGAGACCCAGGAGTATCCCAACAGGGCTAGTGCCCATTTAAACCAAGCCTGTAAAGCACGACCAGCCTCAGGCTGCTTTGGTGCAGACATCTGAATGCTGCAAATGCAACACCGTTTATTAGATCAGTGCATTGGGGCAGCAGCCAAGCAGTTGCATATTTAAGATGCTGCTGAATCTCATGGCCTGATCCATTCAAATTTCTGTAACCGAGAGGTTCTCGACCTTCTGGGGAACATCACTGATGTTTGCCTTTTCCTGCTGTATTTCATTAACCCCCAATGCTTTCTCCTCTGTCAGCATTTAAAGAGACAATGCCAGGTTCAAAGCAATAGCCATGGGCTGTATTACTGATAACCTGAGCCTGACAAATAAGGCCAATACCTTCTGCCAATAGTCCTTCAACTGCCTCTACCAATTCCCTCTGAAAGGGCAGGAAGGTCTTTCCCTGCTTGTCAAGTCCAGTTGCTCCCCACCACCCATACTCACCAGAAGGAGGTGCTATACCCATGGAGCCTTTAGGCTAAAGTAGCAGCTCTGAAGGTGTGTTCTGCTCATTCAGCAGCCTGGGGAGAGAGACTTTACCCTCTGAGTTCTCCAGTGCCCAGCTTGGTCAGCTGAAATGGTCTGAAATGGAATTGGTCCTTAGTGCATTAACTCAAAGCGATAAATGAGCTAGGAGACAAGGTTTGGTGTGTGTCTGTAACGCCCTACATAATTCTGGCTTCCTCATGAATTCACTTCACTCTCTATTCGCTGCCACAACAGGTGAGCTCACCTGGGTCCATCTTGCTAACTCTCCCTCGATTTAAACATCTGAGCCCCTGGATGCAGGCCATGATGAATGGAGGTCTCCTGACTCTCAGAATCTGCATCCCCAGCTGGTCCGTCAAAGTCCCAATCTGCTGACCTTCCAGAGCATGGTCCAGGTTCCTCTGCTTTCTCATCTGGCAGGAACAGTGATGAATGAGTGAGTTTTCCTCAGCAAGGGTGAGCTGGAGAGCTTGTTTCTGGCTCTCATTGGTCTGTGTGCCCTATATTTTATTTTTAAGCCTCATGGGTCTGTCATGTGCAAGGAGACTTGAGTGCAACAATTAAATGAATATTCAAGGCATCCCTGTGCCTTTTAGCAGAGGGGAAATGCTCGATTGTAACAGAAATAAATCTTTCGCTCATCACCACAGTACCTGGGAAATTTACAGTGCTCCTCTGTCTAGTACCAGATGCTTTGCTACAGTATATTTTGCAGCAGTGTTTGACAAACAGGCTGTGGTGGGGATGGAAAGAAAGCCCAGCTCAGAACTTCGGCTGATGAAACTTGTCACTTATATTTAAAACAAGAAGGGAAACGAGGCGAGTACTTAGAAATCCAAAAGGTAATTCAGGTAAAGCTCATTAATATTTCAGGCCAGCACTGCACCTGTGACAGCAAACAGCCTGGCTGCAGCCGAGGAAATGGTGGGAAACAGCTTGTCATGTTATACAATGGCACATTCCAAGATCAAAGCCATAAAACTTAAGAAATCTGTTAACAGCCCTTGCAGGGGTGAGTCTCTGGAAAAGCTGGGGAGAGAAAAACATAAAAAAGCTGCCTGTTCTTGTTGCATGTGAATAATCGTGGCCAAAATCCCTAAGATCTCCTTAGTGCCATAGTAAATCTCCTCCAGATGAGACAATTCAGCTCAGCGAGGGGGCTCAGCGAGAGGGCTCGCCACTCCAGGAGCCGTGAGAGAGCCTAAGGGATTTTGCCAAATGTAATTGGAAGTCAAGTTTTTCGGATGCTGTCAGGAGGGAACAGAAGAGGGGAGGGGTTAGAGCAAGGATGGCACAGTCATTAGGACAATAGCTTAGGACTTAGAAGACCCAGATTCACTTCTCTGCTCGGCCACCGATTTCCTACTTAACCTCGAGCAAATCACTTAGGCCCAGATTTTTAAAGCCATTTTGGCATTGCTGCGCTCAGCATTGCAATGCCTAGTGGATTTAGGAGCCTAAATATCATTTTAAAGGGATTTAGGCACTTTCACGCCTAAATCCCATTGAGTCTCAGTGGGATTTTGGCTCCTAAGTGCCTAAATCCCTTTTGAAAATGAGATTTAGGTTCCCAAATCAGGCATGGCCATGCCAAAATACCTCTAAAAATCTAGGCCGGCTCTGTGCCTCAGTTTCTCATCTGGGGATCATTACCCTTCCCTACCTCCAGGGGTGCTGTGAGGAGACATACACTGACGAGTGTTGAAGCGCTTTGAGATCTACTGATGACAAGCGCTATGTAAGTGCTAGGTATTGTTATTATTGAAGCAAAAAAACGCAGAATGGAAGCAGGGTGCTAGCTCTAGTGTTGGACTTGCTGTGTTCACAGTAAATAGAGAGCGGGGGAGACTTGTAATCAAAGACCGCTCTGTCACGGGCAAGCGGGAGGGGTGAACAACAAACATTCTCAGCAGGTGGGAAGCCAGGCTCTTGGAAATCTGTCTCCCTCCCTACTTTCTTACCCCTCCTATGCTTTTTAACGAGGAACTGAGGCATTTTGCTTCATCAAAGGGCAGATAAAATTTTCAGCAAGAGAAAATGTTTCTGAGTTCTTTTCCGAGAGTTTTAAAACATTTTGATTCCTTAAACTCACCAAAACTGCCCTCATCTTCCCTTCAGTGTTCAGATTAACAAGTGAGTTCTGTGTGGAATTTGTGTTTCCACTGCCTAGTGCCTCAAGCCTGCTTTAGGAACATGTAAATGAGTTAAATGCAGCATGTCATGTTGTGTTGCAAAAGGGCTTGTATGCTTTGCTCTTGCTGTGTATGTTCGCATTTTGAGCAGTGGCTGCATATACTCACCTTGGCCTTTTTCGGCAGATAAATATTCTTAATGATCGTTTTAAATAACTTGAAGGCCAAAATTTTGAATTTTTCATAAAGGAAAAGAATGGGATGGGAAGAAAAAAGAGACCTGATGCATTTGAATTCATTTTGCTTTAACGTAAATGAAATGATAAGCATTCATTTCCGTGTTGTTTTGTGTGACACAATACACAACAGCTTTTCCCAGGAGAAGTGGGTGAAACTGACTCTAAACAGAGGATGAAACTCTACAGATGCATTTTCACTGAAAAAGCTAGAGCTGAAAAATTAACATGTAGGTGAAAAGTGCATTCTAGCCTGTCATCTGGAGAATTCCACGGCTCTCATCTGGCCCGAGACTTTTCAGATGGTTTCATTTTTAGTCATCTGGAGACCCCTTTAAAAAAATGTAAAGGAACTGAAACAAAAAATAAATACCTATTGAAAATTCCTCCTGTCAGGGTTCTCTCCCCACTCTGAACTCTAGGGTACAGATGTGGGGACCTGCATGAAAGACCCCTAAGCTTATTTCTACCAGCTTAGGTTAAAACTTCCCAAGGCACAAATTCTTTGCCCTTGGAGGGTACGCTGCCCCGCCAAGTGATTTAACAAAGAATCAGGGAAAGGACCAGTTGGCATTCCTATTCCCCCAAAATATCCCCCCAAGCCCTTACACCCCCTTTCCTAAGGAGACTTGAGAATAATATCCTAACCAACTGGTTACAAAGTGATCACAGACCCAAACCCCTGGGTCTTAAGACAATAGAGAAATCAGTCAGGTTCTTAAAAGAAGGATTTTATTTTAAAAAAAGGTAAAAAATCACCTCTGTAAAATCAGGATGGAAAATAACTTTACAGGTTAACAAAAGATTCAAAAACACAGCAGAACTTCCTCTAGGCTTAGTTTCAAAGTTACAAAAAACCGGAATAAACCTCCCTCCAGCAAAGGAAAAATTCACAAGCGAAACAAAAGATAATCTAACATGCCTTGCCTGGCTTTTACTTACAATTTTTGTAAGATGAGAGACTTTTAGGATGGTTTATAGGAGAAGGAGTTTTCTGACCTGATGCTTCTCTGCTTCCCAAGAGAACACACAAAACAACCCCCCCACCGCCCCCCAAGATTTGAAAGTATCTTCTTTCCCCATTGGTCCTTTTGGTCAGGTGCCAACCAGGTTATCTGAGCTTCTTAACCCCTTACAGGTAAGGAGGAATTCTAGGCTACCTTTAGCTGTATGGTTATGACACCTCCATTCCTATAGGTTAGGGAGTATCAGTCTTACAAAAACTCAGTGTCATTCAATGGGATTGCTCACTGCACTGTTATAGTGGAAAACCTGTTCTAATGTCCAATGAAGTCATTGGAAAGATTCCCATTGCGCATTAGATCAGGACCATAGGCCAGATTTTCAAAGAGATTTAGGTGCCTAGCTCCCAGTGACTTTGTAAATCTGGCCCTTAGTGGTTATCAAGCTAATCTGATTCTACCATGTTCCAGTCATTAGAAAAAGTATGTGCAAATACTGCCTAAAACAGTCCTTTCGTTGTTTGCATTCACACACACCCAGATCTGTGTTAGCTGTGAACCTAGAATAATTCCATTGACTTGAATAGTTTCTCTGGCTTCACACTGACATACCTGAGAACAGAATCTGACTCTCTGACTATTGCTTCTGTGTATTTCCCAGTGCACGCGCCTTTTAGCTTCCTGTTGTTTGCTGCCACCTGGGAAATCTCCCTTATTGTATTTATTGACAGGCAAGGTAATGAAGTGTCCTAGCCATGTGGATTTCTTTGCCACCGTGTCTGTCTGCTTACAAGCCAAGCAATCTGCTTTGTGTTCCAGGAGGGGTGAGTAAGGGGAGAATTGCTCTTCCCATCTAGAATTAAACGTACTATTGGGCTAACCAGCTTGCATTGGTTTGCATTGGATGATTTAGTTGGGGATTGGTCCTGCTTTGAGCAGGGGGTTGGACTAGATGACCTCCTGAGGTCCCTTCCAACCCTGATATTCTATGATTCTATGATTCAAGACCACATTGCTTACCACGCACCAGCTGGGAACTCGAGGATAGGTCTTGATTCACCTCCTGTAACTCCAGTCTGATGTCAGAGTTAACTCTGTTCATATAGGCACCACGTAAAAATGGACAGAAACCCATAGTGTATGGGTCACAATGCACAATGGTTTGTGCATTGAACTCACTCCTGACTACAGCTGGTCGAAAATTTCCCCACAAACCATTTTTCCATCACAAAATACTGTTGTGTCCAAATCCAAGTGTCCAGGGGCATGTTTCAATTCTGACGATCTTTTGTTTTAAAAAAATCAAAACAAAGTATTTGGATTAAGTCGAAATGTTCCCTGGGGAGGAAGTGCAGCCCTTCTCTAGCATGGATAATAAAGTGCTTTGTAAACCCATGGCTATTTCCTTCCTTCGATCCGGGAGACGAAGGCCCAGAGAGGTGAAGTGACAAGCAAGTCAGAGCCGGGAATGAGAACCAGGAGTCCTGACTCCCAGAGCCACGTCCTAAGCTGAGATCAACATTCCCAAATATCCCCCCTCCTGGAATCTTGTAAGTTGTTTTAACCTGTCCCACCTCTTTCCCTTCAGTGCTCCGGTGCCTTACTGGAGCTTATGGCCTCCAGCAGTGGCATTTCTTGCCACCTGAATGTTCCTGTTCTTCCTTCTGCAGTTTGGGTTCTTTTCTTTTTTCCCCATCCGTGCTCATTTTCTCAAACAGAAATGGAAAGTGCAAGGCCCAGCAATCTCCTTTCCCTGCCCTGCCAAGAAAGCTCTCCTCTCTTCTCATTGTTTCGTCCCCAGGTCAGTCAGACAGTTGACACCCCCCCCCCCCTTAGTGCAAAGAGACTGCTCCACGAACTGCCATTAGCCAGCAAGTTCTCGGAGAGGTGGGGGGATCCAGAATGCTACCAGAGCGATTTGTTAATAAAAGCATGTTCCACCCAAGGAAGCCCCCAAGGGCAGGCTGCCGTCAGCTACCCGAGCCCCAAGAGGGGAAAGACACAGGAGAGGGCTGATGTTTTGAGCAGAGTGGAACCGAACTAGTGGTGAGATTTTAAAAATTAATGGTGGAAATTGTTAGCCATTTATTCGTTTATTGGCATGGCAATGAAAGCACACACCCACCCCAATACCCCCACATCTCGCACCCCATTTAGCTAAGGGCAGTGATTTCGTGAACGGAAGTATCTCCTTTCCCTGTTGCTGATTTTACTTGAATGCTCTTCATCTTTGCTAAGCTCTTCAGGGGTCAAACCCTGCCATCCATCAAGTGACCGGCTAACCTTTCCAGCAGCAGGGCTGCTATAGACCCCCAGCCTCTCTTGCTGCTTGATATTCTGATGGCACCAAAATGGGACCAGTTTGCCAGCACGTCTGGCTCCCACTCTGCAAGGCCGTTGTTGCTTCACGGTTAAAGAATTCAATTTTCCGCTCCTATAGAAAACCCAGCTCTGAACTGGGCTGCGGGCTTGGGCGGGGGCAGGCGGGGGGGAAAGGGAGCAAAGGAACCTGGGTTGAAATTTTTATCAAACAAACACCAGGCTTGCTTAGAGGCCTCACGTAGCGTGGCTGGGAAGGAGCTGGGGTTGGTGCGACATACAGCACACAGCATCCCCAGCGAGCCTGGCAGGAGAGAAGATGCTGTCGTGCTTTCAAGCCGAGATAGCAAATATTGCTAAACTAATTATCACTCTCCCATATCATTGATATTCCAGAGGCAGCTGCCAGGATGGCTGGGCGCTTGGAATCTGCACAATCTTGTCTTTAATCTCCCCGGAGGCGGGGGCAGAGAGGGGCATTGCAGCTCTCCGTAGTCTTTAGATTTTAAAGCAATCTCCTTATTATTTGCGCAGCTTGTGTGGTGGGTAGCCCAGGTGCTCAGCATTTTGATTTTCCCCTCCTCTCCGGCTTGCTGCTTGAGGCGTGGCCCTGGGAAGGCTTCATTGTAGCAGCCTGAAGGAGCTTCCTCATTTCCAGTAAAGTTAGAAGGGAGACATAACGTTAACCAGGGGACCCCCGGTTATACAAAAAGGGGCACTCAACCTGTTAGCTCAAGCTCTGATACCACTGTGAGACCCTCATTGCCGAAACTTCTGAAAAGCTTGCAAGGGCTTTCTCTCCTGCTTGCTGCTGCGGCCTGAGGACGGTTTAGTCTCCTGAGGACTGAAATGCTTCAGGCCAGAGGTTCTCAAATTATGCCCCTTCCCTCCCCCCGGGAGGCGCGGGCATGTGCCGGGGAGGCATCAGCTGCCTGTCTTTTGGCCAGGGGTGTACCACTGACAGACCGCCACTCGGCCTAGGGGTGAGGCAGAGGGGGCCAGAGCTCCGGCCTGGGGGTGGCGCTGGGATGGGATCTCGCTGGAGGGCCTGGACACCAGGGCAAGCAGCTTCCAGGGGCTGCTCTGCTCCACCCAGTGTTCTGCTCCTCCCCCTGCCCCAGCATTGCCCTGCAGTATCCCAGGGGCTCATCTCCTGCCCTGTGTCCCCCTCCATCTCTGCCCTGCTCTGCAGTATCCCAGGGGCACCCTTCCATTCGCTACTGAGTCGCCCCTCATCCCTGGGCAGCAGGGTTGGGCAAGCTGGGCCTACAGGAAGGGGACTCTTTCCGGTCTGCCACAGCTCATTTCTAGCCCAGTGGCCCCATCATGGCAGAGACCCCTGGGCAATGCGAGCTTTGAGCTCTGCAGAGGCATTGGCTGCTGCCTTCCTCCCTGGTGCCAGAGCTCAGCCTCTCACACCACAGAGGAGCTGCCATGGACACAGGGTCCCTGTGGCTGGTCAGGTCACCCGGGGCCCTGTGCAGTTCCTGCCCAGGATGATGCGCTGCCTCCCCCATGGCACTAGTGCAGCTGGTCCTGGCTGACAGCAGCCCTGCCTCAACCCTGGCTACCTTGCCCCAGTCTCGGCTACCAGACTTCCTGCTGCCCCTGTGCAGAGGTCATGGTGTTGCTGGACCGGTGACTGCCTCCCTGCCCAGGGAACCTCGCCACTCCCAGCCTCCATGAGCCCAGCCCTCTTAATCCCCAGGCCCCTGAGAACTGGGGTGGGGGGTGTCACACAGCCAGGGGGTGCTAGGATCTTCTCAAATGTTTGTGCGGTTTTATTTTAGCTGCTGTATTTGGTTCTCTGTTTGAACAGAACTGTGAGAGAACATGAAAGGTCATTGATGTTATAACTACACTGATCAAAGCCCTTCCACTTTATTACTCATATCCTTGCAAAGCAGAGGAGATTCAGCTTGTTATATTGTCTTCGTCAACTAGGTGGAGGGCAATTATTTTTTCTTTGTGAGGGAGGCTCACTATGACAAAGTTGGAGAACCCCGGCTTTAGTCTAACCCAAGTTATTGGGTTTAATATTAGGGGTAACTTGCACTGGCTTGTGTTATAGAGGGGTAGGGCTACGTGATCTAATTGTACCTTGTGGCTGTAAACTCTATGAAATTTCTGCTTCCTGCATATGGCTAGCAGTTTCATACCATCTTGCTGCTTCTTCCCCTTCCCTTCCTAGGAACTGCCACTGTCAGAGACAAAACTGGAGTTACATTGCTGCACATTTCCTCTAGTTATTAAAACTCAGATGTGTAGAGGGAACAACCACATTGTTTCTTGTTTTGTTAAATAACTAGAACAGTTCTACCATTTCTCCATATTCCGCAATCACAGATGTCTTGGGACAGGCTCTTCCCCTCAGGCATGTCAGAAACTCGATTGCAGACGATTTTCAAAATGCTTTTCAGGCAGGATGTCATCCAAATATTGAATTAGCAGTTATGAGAGCAGGGACTTGCAGAGGTGTGGAGTAGATTACAGGCACTCCAGAGCTCTGGTAACTGGTAATTAATGACCTATATTTTCCAAGAACACATCAGACAAATGTTTGTCTCCTAAGCAAATGGAAAAAATAAATATGAATTCCTCATGTCGGTCTTATTTCTTGGCCTCCTCTTCCACTGAAGATGGGGCACATGGAAGAGCTGGAGGAGGGGTGATTGCATTCCCCAGTGCGGTGTAATGTTCTGTGCAAGCAGAGCTGTGAAATTCCCAGCTTGTCGTTATTTATTAATGTCAAAGTTCTCCGCTTTTTCTCCTCGGTGGTGTCTCTGAGTGGAATGATTCCCAAATCAAATTGCCTGATTTTCTACAGCACCAGCCCCTTTGAATATACAAGTCACGCAGGTCAGGAAGGAGATTGTAAAGGCAGACATGGCAGAGAAATTGTGGGATGACTTGTGTATTTAGTTTTACTTAAAGAAAGAAAGAGCCAGATTCCTTCAGCTGATGGAAATCAGTGTTGCTTCACTGATGAGCCGATGTGATCAGCTGATGGGGAAGTTGAAATGATGGGAAATCAGACAGGGTTGAGGGTGTTGGTGTATTTTAAGGCATAAGACTGAATTAATTTGGTGCTTTGTGCTTTTATAACCTGTCTGCTGGGGATCTCAAATATTTATTGATTAAGCCATAAATCACCTCTATAAGGATAGTAAATAATATCCCCATTTTACAGATGGGTAAACTGAGTCATCAAGAAGTTAAGTGATTTGCCTTGAGTCAGTGGCAAATAGAACCTATGACACCCTCTAATTCCCGATCTGCTGTCCTCTGCTCAAACCACTAGGTAACCCTGCCTCCATCTGAGTCAGGCTTCATAGTGTTTGGTGGAGGAGCCACGAAGGAATGCTCAAGTGGCTGCTAGTAGCTGCATTTCTTTTCTGGAGAGCATTATCTTTGTGGAGCTTCTGTCAGACCAAGACATTAGGTGTTTCCTAACTTTATCTGTCCAGTCTCCATTCTGGCTGTGTGACCCTTTAATGCCCTAGAGAATCCACCCACTGAAACAAATTTCTGCAAACGGGAGCAAAAATCCAGGCCTCTTTGTCCTTTCCTGTGTCCGCCGGAGGGCAGAGGAGGGTGCTGCAGAGTAGAGCTCCTGCTCAGCCACCATTGCACTAGAGTAAAAAAAATTTTGCATCCTACCGGCTGCAGTAAAAACCTACTCCTGCTGCACCAGCAAAAGTGGCTTTTATTCTTAGCGATTTGAGTTCTCCAATAAATCTCGGCAAAGTTGTAATGTCTCTGAAAATGGCATGTTCTCATCGTTATTACACCTGCCGTTCTCTGCTCTGAAACATTTAGGACAATGCTTCTTTGATGGGATCTGTTAAGCGCGATATTTTTGGGTGCGGAACAATTGCGGTAGTTAAATGTTCCCTGGGCTGATCATTTACAACAGCATCACAGCAAAAATGGTCCTGTGAGCCAGGAACTCGAAGGAGCGGATTGTTACCAATTTATCTTTGGCGGGAACTGTCTCATTCTCGGGCCAGAATCTATCACTGCTTCGTATTCATTTGATGATAGACACACTGAAAGAAATGGCCATGCAGGGAGGGACGGTTCTGGAAGTCAGACGGCAGTGATGCTTACCAGGAGGCAGCAGCCTGTTGTCTCATGGAACATTTAAGGGAAACTATTATTATTTAATTTTATTGAAGTAGCACCCCATAGTCCCAGTCAGGGGCACTCATGCCAGATCTTGAAATGATAGTGAAATGATGGTCTCTGCCCCCAAAGAGCTTACAGTGGCTGTATAAGACAAGAGACATCAGGTGCATACAGCAAACAGACAGGCGTGCAGAAAGCTCTCGGGTGATATAGGATCTAAAAATTATATTTATGAGATGTGGGGAGGCTCTGTTGTGAATACAGTGTTGTACAAGTTTTTTTTAATGGAATTAAAACAGCTTTCTTTTTTAAATGGAAAGATTCCTCTGTTCTTTAAAAAGTCCAAAACAAGCATATGAAATCCAGAAAGTGAAGCTGGACAATTTCATTGTCATCGTTTTCCTCCTTCTGCTCCTGTTGTCATATCTAAAGTTGTGATCTTTCTTGAAAGAGAGCATGTTTGATGAAACAGAACATGTTTGACAAAACAACCACACGCACAAACAAACACACAAAATTATGTATTTGTACATTTGTATTCACAATCCGTCCTCCTCCTTTTCCACCAAAATATAACAGGCACGCAGCTTGAGTTCCGGCTTTGTTACCTTGCTTGACAAGTAGCCATGCCTTATCTGCAATCTGTACCACATACAAGCACCTCTAGTGGCTGAATAATATATGGCAAGTAAACATATCATTGCAGCACCGGGAATGTCCTTCTTCGGAGACAAATTTATGTTGCATTTATTATTGCTCACCTCCAACTTTCCTTAGGTAGCTGAATATTTTCAGGAGGACACCGAGCAGATGTAGAAATGGCCACCTATCTTTTTATTTAAAATTTTAAAAATGTACAGTTTCCAGGAACTGCTCTGAAGTAAGAAACAATATGATTCCGCTAGTGAATAAGTCATGAGGGTTAGAGTCTGAATCTACATATTTATGTTCATACTCCATCATCCAGGGGGATGATTTATATAATTCATACAAGTGAGAATATTTATATTCCAAACCACAGCCATCAAAGCCTTCCTATTAAGAGTCCCATGAATGCTGGAAGACTGACTATGCCCCAATGTAAACCAAACTCATTTGAGGGAAATATGCGGGGCCACACACTTTACCATTGGCAATAAGGCCCATATGTCATTGCTTCTAGCTCGTTGAGGCTGCTTACAATAAAGCCGGGCAGTGATGGGATGAAATGATCAGCAAGATGAATTTGTTTCTTCCAGGAGTAACCGGAAGAATCCACAGAACTTACCCAGGCAAGTTAACAAGTGCTTCTAGGAAAATATTTCCACCAGAGACTGCTAATTTCATTTAGGTCTAACTGTTAAGAGACTCCAGCTCATCTTCTCTCTTAGCACGATCCAAAGCCCATCTAAGTCAACGTAAACACTCCCATGGACTGTAACAGACAGGCTTCGGATCAGGCTCTCTCGTCATATCAAGCTGCAGGTTTAAACATTACCTTATCCTCCGCTCACCCCTCCTAAAAGGAAAGCGGCTCATTCTACCCACCCACAGCCGCACCCTTGTCTTATGTCTTGAAATTGGAAACAAAATCTAGTCTATCCATCAGCAAGGAAAGAAGTTCATTTCTGGGAAGGTCACCAATGTTTTGGCCGCTTCTGTTCTCTTTGGGTTTGCTGCTTGGTTGAATTTTGTTTGTTTGGGGTGTTCTTTATTTTTGCATTTGCCGCCCACTTTTCAAACATATCCTGCCTGGGCTTGATCCAAAGCCCTTGAAGGCAGCTGAGAGTCTTTCCATTGAGTACAATGGGCTTTGGATCAGGCTGTGTGTGCCCATTTCTGAAAGGGACTCTGCACCCTTCTCTGCTACTCCCAGCCCCACCAATGCTCCGAGCCCCCTCTAGGAACAGGCCTGAAACTGGCTGGGACTTGAGCCCTTCATTCTAGTGGGTGGCCTTGTCCGATAGGCACTGTCTTTGCCTTTCTCCTGGGTCTTGCTAATAGGGTTACCAGCTAGCCAGTTTTTAACCAGCCTGGCGGGTTTGGGGACTCCCTTGCCAATTACAAGACATGTTGGAGCACCCACACGCATAGTCCAGCCTGTAGTTAGGATATGGTAAAAAAATTACACACACACCAGAAGCAATACACTGATATTGTGTTGTGTGGAGGGGTGTCAAATGGTCAGCGCTAGGACCCCATAGCACAGTGGCCGTTTACTACTAACGCCCCGTTGTGGCTAGGGTGCCTGTCCCCTCTCCATCCCCCTTCATCCAGGCCCCTTTGAGTCCCGCCGATCTCCTCAGGCTGGCAAAAGGCTTTGTCCCAAAAACGGAACTCAAAAGTCCAAAACTAACGTGGAGTTTTTTACTTCTCTTCCAGTCTTTCCCTCTCACTCACAGCTTATATCTGGCTAGGGCTCTGCAGCAGCCCTGCTCCTTGTAATGGCTCCTTCCCCAGCTCCGCAGTTTTCTGTTTGCTCAGTTTCCCCAGTTTACTGCCAGGCTTCCCAGCTGCTCTTTTTCAGCCATGGTCTCCCTGCAGCTTCCTACTGCCTTTTATACTGGAATCACTTGATTCCATCTTGGAGGGTTGGCTTAGCCCCAGGCTCTCCAGTCCATTGGCAAGCCACCCTGTCCCAGCCCCTTTTGCTTGCTGCGGGTGTGGCAGCCAATGACCAGTGTTTCTGCATCTCTGACCTATTCATGGCCTGCACCCGCAAACCGTTTTGCTTACGAATAACTGCTCATGTGAGGCGTCTCACTGAAGTCAATGGGCCGAGTCACATGGCTAATGTTAACCCATGGGGGAAATTCACCCCATGCGGACAGCCAGCACAAGATCTGCATGTCACTTGTCCCATGTAAACCCTATAAACCAGGCCAGAAGTTAAATTTAAGTGGCACACAGGGCTTGCATTGGCGCTCTGCACGGGGTTGAATTTCACCCGCCCTACCCATATGCTGGGGTTTGAGGGATCATGTGTTTGATTTGGGTCATCTAGGTACTTGGACTAGTGGTTTGTTCTTCTGATTTCATTTATCAGGGCTGCTATACGCACAAATAGGACTGCTATTAATAGTAATAGAGATGTTTAAAATAATGCAAGTGTGATCTAACCAGCTGATATTTTAACGCCAGGAGAACCCGTGATCTCTTTCAGATATTTTTTCCAGAACAAGAAATAAAGAAAAAAAAGAAATCTCCTCTTTTTTTAACTATAGAAAGCTTCTGCTTCAAGAAACTTTTGTTTCTCAGGGAAAAAATTAAAAATGCCTTTTGCTAATCTCTGTCTTTTAGTGTCTGTGGTTTGATTTGTAGTTATCCTCTGAAAAATCTGACTAGAAAGCACTCTGACACCTCCCTCGAGTTTTTAGCGGCATCAGAAAGACATATCAGAAAAGTCCGCTGCCTTTGGGGTCTGCTAGCATACTCACCAATTTGACAGAAACTAGCCTAATTAAATTGCAGCCATCTTTTCTGTTCTTTTTAAAGTAGCTCTTTGTCTGTGACACCAATTACCATTTTCAACTATCTCTCACTTCAAGGCCCAAGTCCCGCTCCTCAACCCCCTGTACTTTGCCGTTCAGTCATGGGGGGAAATGATGAAGGCATGGGAGCCCCATAAAGGAAGTGAATTGCCTCAGTGCTGTTGCCTAAGGCCTAGCATGTGCTGCCCCTTACTCCTCCTCCTTGGCGACCTTCTGTGGATGTCTTTGCTTTAGCCCGTCCTACTTCTCTCCAGCCTCTCTCACACAGATGAAGAGGTAATGTTCTCCCCCCCACAATGTGATCTGTCAGGGTTTTTTTAATTCTCCTTCTTCTGAAGCATCAGAGAAGGCCCTGCCTGGAGATGAGACACTGGACAGGACGCAGGGCTCTGAGGGGGCACCGAGCACTCTCTCTCGCTCCGGGGCATGGCTGGCTGGCTCTTGCTCACCTGCTCAGGGTCTCACTGATCACCAGATGTGGGGTCAGGAAGGAAATTTCCCCCAAGCCAGAGTGTCAGTGAGCTGGGGGGCGAGGAGGTCGCTCTCCTCTGCAGTGTGGGTGGGGGCACTTGCCAGGATGATCTGGGTATATCCCATTTCCTTGCCTCTGCAGGGGCCCTGAGCACTGGTTGTCAGGACAGCCAGGCGACCGGCCATTGCTGGAGCAGGAGCAGGCTGGAGCGGACACAGTCTGTCAAAACTACCAGGTAGCCAGGGGTGTCCCCAAGAAGGTAGCGACGTTGAGCAGACTGGAGTGGCTGCTTTCATCGTAGCCTAGATGCCGGCCTTTGGAGCACCTGGTTAGTGGATGGCTGGGCCCTTAGGAGTCACAGGTAGGGTTGCCAGCTTTCTAATCGCACTAAACCGAACGCCCCTGCCCTGAGGACCCGCCCCTTCTCTGAGGACCCACCCCCTGGTCACTCCATCCCCCCTCCCTCAGTTGCTCGCTCTCCCCCACCCTCACTCACTATCACCGAGCTAGGGCAGGGGCTAGGGGTGCGGGAGGGGTCTCCGGGCTGGGGCAGAGGGTTGGGGTGCTGGGGGGAGGGTTGGGCTCTGGGCCGGGGGTGTGGGCCAGAAAGGAGGGGTTCAGAGTGTGGGAGAGGGCTCCAGGCTGGGGCAGAGGTTGCGGGGGGTGGTAAGGGCTCTGGCTGGGAGTGTGGGCTCTGGGGTGGGGCTGAGGATGAGTGGTTTGGAGTGCAGGAGGGGGCTCCAGGCTGGAGCAGGGAGTTGGGGTGCAGGGGAGGTAAAGGCTTTCATGGGGGTGCGGTCTCTGGAGTGGGGCCAGAGATGAGAGGTTTGGGGTGCAGGAGGGGGCTCAGGGCTAGGGCAGGGTGTTGGAGTTTCAGGTGGGTGCAGGCTCCAGGAGGGAGTTTGGGTGAGGGAGAGGACTCTGGGCTGGGGTAGGGGATTGGGGTGCAGGAAGGGGTGCGGGGTCCCAGCAGCGCTTACTGCGGCTCCCAGGAAGCGGCCGCCAGGTCCCTGTGGCCCCTAGGCATATGGGCGCCAGGAAGGCTCCGCACGCTCTCCTCGTGCCTGCATATGCTGCCCCTGCAGCTCCCATTGGTTGCGGTTCCTGGCCAATGGGAGCTGCAGAGCCGGCACTCAAGGCGGGGGCAGCATGCGGAGCCTCCCTAGCTGCCCATGCGCCATGGGGCTGCAGGGACCTGGCGGCTGCTTCTGAGAGCCACGCAGAGCCAGGGCAGGCAGGGAGCCTGCCTTAGCCCTGCTTTTAATGGCCCAGTCAGTGGTGCTGACCGGCGCCACCGGGGTCCCTTTTTGACCAGGCGTTCCAGTCAAAAAACAGACACCTGGCAACCCTACTCACAGGTAATTATCTCAAATGACTCATCAGTCTCAGAGGACTCATCATACTGATGCACCTCGCTCTCTCCTGTTCTCTGCCTGTGGCACATACTAGTCTCCTGTGGGCTATAATACTTTGGTCTCATTTCAGTTGTTGGGTTTAGTGTACAGGGCCTGATGGTCTTTGCTAGACAGGAGGTCAGACTAGATGATCTAATGGTCCCTTCTGGCCTTAAACTCTGTTATCTACTGTTATAACTTTACAACCTATGTAATTAACAGAGAGGAAGGATGATCCTGTAGATAAGACACTGGACTGGGACTCAGTGTTTACTTCCAGGTTCTGCCACAGACTCCCAGTGTGACCTTGGGCGAGTCACTTAGGCCCTGATCCCAGGCACATGTTTAACTTTAAGTTAATGATATTTAAGCACATGTGTTCGTGCTTTGCTGAGTGGGGACAGGATTATTCATGTGCTTAAATGCTTTGCTAAATCCAGCTTTAAATCTCTCTGTGCCTCAGTTTCCATCTGTAAAAAGGGGATAACCCTTTCTTTTGCCACATTTTATCTGTCTTGTCTATTTAGACTGGCAGCTGTCTGGGGCACGGACTGCCTCTTACTTTGTGTCTGTACAACGCCCAGCCCAATGCAGCCCTGAACTCAGTCTGGGCCCCGGGTGCTACTACAATACAAATAAGAAATTCCTCCAAAATTCAAAGTTCAACTAGCTAATAACATCCCAGCCTCTGACCAAGGCCCTTGTTGGATTGAAGTTTCCTGGTTCTCACGTTATTTGTAATGCCGGAAGGTGGCATTGCCTCTTCCTAGCCAGGAAAGCACATGGGTCCTGTGGGCCAGGAGCTGTTAAAGTGGGAGACAGAGTATGTGACCGTGTGATAGGAACAGCCCAGAGCATATTCTCCAGTCGCAAAAGCAGCATAGGTTTGGGGAATACGTCTGATCCTCCCGCTGGATGATCTGGGAATTGCAGCTGGGGAACGAGGTCTGCAATGGCAATTGTGCAAATTCCAGAAAACCTCTTCTCCCAGCACAAGACATTGAGGTGTCCAGTGTATCTTTCTCTAAACAGTTGCCCCACAATGGACTCCCAGCTTGGAGAATTTGAACAAATAGCAATTACAGATCCTGGCCATCAGTGCGTGGGTGTGCATTATAACTGCATCCCTGCTTGGGTGTCTTCTGCTCGCAGGAACCATTTGACCCTCTTCTAATCAGTGCTTGGAATCCATTACTCTTTCAGAAATGATTTCCACTTTAATTACTGCCCAGCCTTGCACAGGACGTGCACACACTGCGTAGGACTGATCCACATGCTGGTTTTAAGTGAGGCCACTTTCTTAGGTCCCGAATCTGCAAGCACTGACTCCCATGCTTAACTTTAAACATATGAGTCATCCTGTTGACTGCAGTGAGATCGCTCGAATGCTTATGCACTTGTATGATTGAGTCCTTATCTGTACTATTTCATAGCACCTATACCACTGAACTTAGCGCCTTCAGAACACAGAGGAAGACCTAGTCATAGCTCTAAGGAACTTCATGTCGATGTAGGAGCTTGCAGCTTGATTCTTTGGAGCTGCTGAGTGCCCACAGATCTCACTGAAGTCAATGGGAGCTAGAGATGCTTAGCACCTTTGAAAATCAGGCCATTACCGACCCAATCCACCAAACACTCCCGGCCAGCTGAGTGCTTGCGATCATAAATAATCCACTTCAAATCAACAGGACAACTCCTGGTAATGAGCACACCCACCCTGTAGGAAATGCCCAGAGGAATGCACCCAAATGGCATGCAATGATGTGTACGTGTTCCAAGGAGAGTCTGCTAAGATGCTAAGTAGGGGTCCTATTTCTGTGTAACTAGCTGCTCGGTCTTATTGAGCTCTCGGCTGCAACCTTTGCTCGCTGCACTGATGAAATAGCAATAATAATAATAATTAATAATAAATGAGTCATCCCAAAATCTGTTGGCTGCTTCTAATGCCAACTTATTCAGCTGGTGGCTAGACATTGCAGCAGCTGTGTGTGACTTGAAGCCTGTCAGATTGAAAAATCATCTTCTCAGACACAAAAAGCGCCAAGAATAGATCCCAAGTGGTTGCAGAGGAAAGCGCTGGTGGCACTGAAATCATTCACTCCTGATGGGCCTGTACCTCAGAGGACATTGCTCCTATTGGACTGCTGCATAGCTCTCACCTCCTGCAGGGGCTGCAGAACCACCCTACTTGCAAGGCACGCCCTCATGTCTGCATGTGCTTTCCCCAGGGAGGTTCTGTTTTCCATTCTCATGTTGCTCTCCCCCTTGGTCATATTTGCTGGCCTTCATGGCACACTGCAAGGCTCATCTTTTTTACAGGGGCTATTGGGAAGGGGTGATGTTGGCTCAGGTGTCACGTCTAGGGAAGGTGGAATACTCCTGCCCTGTCTCACAGGGGTACGGTGAAGCCATATTCATTAATGATCATGGTACTATGTTGATAGGGGTCATCTAAGTACTTGGACACCCAGATGCAGGATTTTACCTGTGCATGCAGAGGTAAAAGGGTCTGCAGAGCATTTCCCAAGCTACATGGTCCCCAGCCTGAAGACAGTTCACACCATGAACAGTAAGGACTCTATGCTGCCCTTTTGTTTCTACATGAGCAACCGCCCTTGACATCAATGGGAGATGCATGCAGGGACAGAGGGCAGTGTGCAGCCCTTAATCAGAGGAATGTGGGGCTGGAAGGGACCTTGAGAAGTAAACCTGGCCCATCCCTGACAGGAGTTTGTCCAACCGGTTCTTAAAAACCTCCACTGACAGGGATTTCACAACCTCCCTCGGAAGCCTGTTCCAGAGTTTAACTAGCCTTAGAGTTAGCAACTTCTTCCCAAAATCGAACCTAAATCTCCCTGGCTGCAGATTAAGCCCATTGCTTCTTGTCCTACCTTCAGTGGAGCTGGAGAACAACAGATCCCTATCCTCCCGAGAACAGCCCTTAACATACCTGAAGACTGTTATCCGGTCTCCCCTCAGTGCCTGGTTCCCAGACTGGCTTGCTCCCTAGGCGTGGCATGGGGAGAACACAGCTAGTGCCATAATGGCATCACTTGAAGGAAGCACCTGCGCCAGATATCAACTGATGTTCGCTGAAGTGTGCTCCAATATGAGATGAGAGCAACACTCATCCTGTTACTGGGGAAAACAGTCCCCAAGTCCTCCAGCCTCTGTTACTTCTCATACTGCCTTACATAGGTTAAACAGGAACTAACCCACTTCCACAATCTTTCGTGCAAACCATAAACCTTCCTCCAAATGATTTGCCACCTGTCTTTGTGTGTTATAGAAAAAGAGAAGGAAGTATTTAGATCTCAAGCCCTGCTGCTAAGTACCACTGAGCTGGAAAAATATGTAAGCTCAGATCCTCTGCTGGTGTAAATCAGCCCTGTTCCAATGGAAACCATGGGCGAGATCCTGAGCCATAGTAAATCAGCCCTGCTCTATTGGAGGCAATGAGACAGATTTCTAACTGGTGTAACTCAGCACCACTCCATTGGAGTTAGGGGACTAGATCCTCAGTTAGCATAAATCTCCACTGAATGCAATGGCGCTACTTCAACTGACACCAGTTTAGGATCTGGCCCCTGTGCCTATGTAGAAGTCAAAGGGACATAGTCTGCCCTTCTGCAGTTCTGGAAAACTCAGAGGAGATTTACACCTGCTGAGGATCTGGCCCTGTAGTGGAACATGAGCTGCAAAAAGAATACAGACGCTTGGGGTGGGAGGAATCAGAGCCAGTTCTTGATCATAAATTTCTCGCACCAGGTGAGGAAGGGAGACTATGAAGGATTAGCACAGACATGAAAATTAAGAGTCAGAAATAATTAAAACTGCCTGGATCTCTGTTTAGCCCCAAAGGAAGCCCTCATGGCAGTGTGGGTGCTCATTAAAGAGATATAATTAGAAATCTGAAACCACTGATGAACTGCTTTAAATCCCCAACACCACATTCTCCCTGATAAAGGAGCCTTTACCCTCTTTATCACCTCTCAAAAGGCTCTTAGTGCTGCAGAGGGCCCTAATGAAAGAGAGAGAGTGCTGGCCCGGCCTGGAGAGTTAAGAGACACAGAAAATTACATTGCAACCTTAATTCTGAAATAGCTTCATCAAAGGTAGGAGAAAATGAGGAGTGAATCAGAAGCTCAGGCATAATTGGCCACCCCACTACTTCTTCCAGGCTCTTCACCAGCTAATCTAATGTCATTACTGTCTGGGATGACCATAGAAGGACAGTCTCTGCCCTGAACAGTACACAAGGATATATTTCACTCATGTAAATTGTTATATTCTTGGCACACACACAGAGCAGTTAGATAAAAACATGAAATACACTAGTTGGAAGAAAAAAGAAAAGGAGTACTTGTGGCACCTTAGAGACTAACAAATTTATTTGAGCATAAGCTTTCGTGAGCTACAGCTCACCGATGAAGTGAGCTGTAGCTCACGAAAACTTATGCTCAAATAAATTTGTTAGTCTCTAAGGTGCCGCAAGTACTCCTTTTCTTTTTGCGAATACAGACTAACACGGCTGCTACTCCGAAACTAGTTGGAAGGTTGCAACACAACACTGGTTTATTTCTTAGAATCCAGAGCCCTAACACACAAGAACCAAAAGCAGAGGGAGCTAAAACAGGCTGCTCCCAAAGGCACAGAGGCACAACTCAGCCCACCTCACTCAGCTCAGACACTTCCCTACGGATCCCGCTAGCCTGAAAGCAGGATCAGGAGCCTTACATCAAATCCACAGAGAAAAATATCAGCTCTGCTGATGCATGTGAATAATTTATGAAATCTGTCAGTTGAATTTACTTCACCAATGATGCCATAGTATCATCAACAAAGAGCAGGGGGGTGGTTGGATGAGTTCCGTCAACATTCTTCGGGCTGCTGTTCCCCCTCTCGCCCGATGGTCGTTGGGTGCCCTTACGACTTCTCTGGTTTGTGCCACAATTTTCTCTTTGCCTCCCCTAGTGGTTGCAGACGTCTCTCACACTTCCTAGGGTCGTCAACCCTCAAGGATTGTCTTGGAGTCTCCAGGAGTTAAAGATTAATCTTTAATGGAAGATTATGTCATGTGACAAAACCTCCAGGAATACATGCAACCCTACACTCTATCCCACCATCCCTTCTGCACCGTTCCACGGCCATCTTCCTGCTATCTATCTCACCCTGCCTGCTGCAGTTCTCTCCAGCCCCAGCATGCACAGATGGGTGCCGTAAGAGCGCATTGGCAAACGCCCCACACACATAAACACCATGCCTCTGCTTGGAGCGCTCCACGGCTCCTTTGAATTTTGCCGCCTAGATGCACATTCTCACAGGCACATGTTATGTTCCCAAATAATCTTCCCGGGAAGAGGCAGCATCCATGAAGACTTGTGCAAATTGGTATTCACCCATAGGAGTGTGAGCTTGGCCATCCTTTGTGAGTCTGGGAGCGAGCCAGCTGTCACAGATCCTAGCCGGTACCCCTCAGGGCCACCCACTGGGACTACTGGGAGGAGAATTCGAGCTTCTGCTGCTCTGGAGACCCTGGGTGTTTGAAGCTTCTGGAGCCTGCAGAACCGGTTCCTTCCTTGGACTCTCTGGCATATTTCCTGGGCACACTGACTCAGTCTGCTACCCCATCTTGGAAATTGAGCTCCTCTGTCCATCTGCCCAAGGACCAGTGCTGACCCCTGAGATACCCCACTTATTTAAATGCTCCCCTGTTCTAGAAGGTGCCCCCTTTTTCTAATGGTGTGACGCATCTGGTTACAGTTTAACTCTGATGAGGAAGGGACATGTGGCGATGGTGAAGCAGTCAACACCGAGTCTAAAAAATCTGTGCTCTTGTACTTAATCATGCAAAGCAGAGGAGAGCACAGACCATGCAAAACACTAAATGTTACATACATGTCCCTCTCTGGCTCGCCCCTTCTCTGGAATTACATACCCCACCCTGCCACCAAAGCCTCATTCTACTTTCATGTTCCCAAACTCCCTGAGTCACTCTCTTGCAAAAGGTCCCTGGCTGCTTCACAAGAGCTGCTTGGGCTTTAACAGAAACACTTAAGAAATATTCTGGGTCTGACCTTTTGCTTCGACTGATCTTTCAGAACTCCAGCAGAGAAATGACTGATTAATTCCAGTTCTGAAACTAGTGTTTACAGTGGGCCAGGTACAATTCCCCAGTTGCACTGGCGTTAGGGTGACCAGACGTCTCGATTTTATAGGGGCAGTCCCGATATTTGGGATTTTTTCTTATCTAGGCTCCTATTACCCCCCACCCTCTGTCCCAATTTTTCACACTTGCTGTCTGGTCACCCTACCTGACGTAGCCTACGGCACATTCTGGGTCTCTGTACATTGGAACCAGTGGGTAAAGTCATCTCCCACTAATTCGCATTGAAGCGAGCCCTGCACTTAGAGGAACCTGGGTCGTGCTTGGCAAAAGCTTCCAAACTGCTCTCCTGTTGGCAGCTACACAGATTTAAGGCTTCCCAGCTCAGAACAGCGTCTCAGCTGACAGTGTAGTGCTCTTTATTTACATATGGCGCAGCCGCTGAACAATGGAGTGTCAGGGGCGATTAAACGGAAAACCATCACAGCAGCAGAAATAACTGCAAGGCCGGCACTTAATACCATGTTTATGGATATCCCATCATAATCCTCTGCAGCATTTCAGATGCAGGCTGGGGTGCGCCAGGCCTGCAGACATTCTGAGAAACCTGAAGGCAAATGGGAAGGTTTACAGGGTGCAGCGTTGGGTTAAACCTCTCAGACCAGCTGCTCAGCTGCTGTAAATCAGCATAGCGCCATTGACCTTGGGGAAGCCGCGCCACTTTACATCACCTGTGGAGCCTTATATTTAAAGGAGGGAGAGAGGCTTCAGCTCTGTGTTGCCAGGGCCTTGGAGAGTGAGCAGGGGAAAAGATGGAGAACTCTGACTTCGCACCATTTGTCCTGTTTGTTTGACTCTTCTGTGCTCCGGAGCTTATAAAAACACGACTGTCGAGCGGTGGTTCTGAGGAGGGTGGGTTACAGACCTGATCTCGAGTAGAGTCAGGGCGTGGTTTTACATTTGGGTTTGGATTCAAGGGACCTCAAATCCTGCAAGCTTTACTCACAAGATCTGGGCCACACCTAAACCAGAAAAGTAAGTCCTGGGTGCTCCTCCTGTGGAGGGAAGAGGCAGGATATTGTTGTAATTAATAAGACGGGGAATTTTTATAAGGGGTGCTGGAGCCATATGGGCCTTATGGGTCCCTCTTACTCTCTGGCTCCCAGCCTGATTAACATAGCTGGTGGTGGTTCGTGTCACCACACAGACCTGGGCTGGACAATGAAGTCATGGAAGGGTCTGCTGACTACACTACTGACTACCCCACTCTCAGTTCTGGACCATATCCATGAAATGCAACTTCCCCAACTCCTTGAAGCTCAAAGGGGTTTGGATCAGAGGTTCTACTTCAGTCCCAGCTTTAATAAATACAGGTGTAATAAAAGGCAAAATCATATGTATCAGGAATTCTATTTTACTGGTGGCTTTGGAGATCTGTTCGGAGGCCAACATTTATCTAAGTCACTCTATCCATCAAGAGCCTCCAGAGCTAAGACACTAGCTAGCTCTGTTCTGGGGGTTGATGCCACACTGACCCATAAAGCTTGTTGGGGTTTTTTTTAACATAGCTCTGAGAAAGAAGCTTTAATCCTGGAGATCTGGGGCCAGACTCAGCCCTGGCACAAGTGGGGGAAATTCCATAGCACCCGGATAAGTGGCACTCACTTACACTGGGGCTGGATTTGACCCTTTTGACTGCACACAGCCCAGGCTGCAAGTATTCTGTGAATTGTTTGAATATGTGATTAAAACTCTGGGGGTAATGATAGCACACTAGGGTGTTGTGGGGTTTAATTCCTTTATGTCTGAAAGCACTTGGAGACCCACAGAGGAAAGACACCATTAGAGAAGTGCAAAGTAGTTGTTTTTTCCATGAGAAGAAAGCAGGAGCCAACCCTGGCCATGTTTCCTCTTTAAAGAGCAAAACATTATGATGACCAGAACTTAAGATTTTATCTTATGGAAATGATCCTGGAGTTTCTAGTGATGAGACATAATCCCTGACCTAAGAGGGTATGCGAGAGGGGTGGGGTGGAGGAAGCCTCCCAGATGAGAATGGAGAGCTGATTATTTCCTCCTAAGGCCTTTGAGCTGTACAATTGTTAGAGTTTGGATCAAAATGTCTCTATATTCATCCATCTCATCCATGCCACAGGCGGCAGTTCTGAGTCCCAGAGCTGGCCAGATCCCCCTCCCTGAGGATTCCCCTGGTGTGGGAGAGCCCCAGTGGGGAGGAGGACATCTGCAGTGGGGTGTGCTCTGGCCATCCCCAGCTGGCAAACTGTCCCCTGAGGGCCATTGGCAGAGGTTAGGACAGTCTCTCTACCAGGCCTTCCCTGCTGATGGCAGGTGCAGAAGAATTTCGGAACTTCTACCACGTGCTTCAGGGCTGCGTCGGGCACCACCTCTTTCCCAGTGAAGATGAAATAATGCACTGACCACACCAGTCTTTAGGGCAAGCCGCTCTCTCATCTTTCCTGTTGTATTTTTGCTGTCTAAGCAATTTGGCAGAAACCTCCTGGTCATACTTTTCACTGCAGTCTCAGCCGGCCTCCTCAGCCACTTGGGGACAGTACTTGGCAGTTTTCTTCTCAGGCACTGAACTGAAAGCATCACGCAGGGGCGTGTCCTTTCCCTGGATGGATTATCAGAGCTATGACCTGAATGAGGTTTGAATCAGGCAGTCAGGTCTTCAGGGCCAGGATTATATTCCCACTCTGTGTTTGCACAACCTCAAAGCAAAATTTAGGTACAAGCATAGCTTCCATTACCACAGTATCTGAGCACTTCACAAATTCTTTAATATAGTTATCCTCACAACACCCTTGAGAAGGGCTGGTAGTCCCATGTTACAGAAATAAGGCATAGAGAGATAAAGGCCCTGATCCCACTGAAATCAATAGGAGTTAAGAAACATAAGGACAGCCATACTGGGTCAGACCAATAGTCCATCTAGCCCAGTATCCTGTCTTCTGACAGTGGCCAGTGCCAGCTGCTTCAGAGGGAATAAACAGGCACCTAAATACTTTTGATCAGGAAGGGTGAGGCAGAAAAGGGACATGAATGATGGTCTCCCAAGCCCCAGGCTAGCACCCTGACCCCTGAGCCATCCTTTGGCTCCTGAAGTCTGTTCCAATACAAATAAAAATAAATAAATGTGCCTGATGCTATCTGAATGAAAGGTGCAGCCCTTCAGATTTCAACGGGACTCACAGTTCTTCAAAGAATGGAAGAGAGCCCTGGGGGCTCTCTGCTAGAAGGAGGGCAGCATCCTGAAGGTGATGGAAGCAAATGAATATCACATTACCTACACGCTATGTCCATTGGCCTGACATTAATGTGAAACCAAGTGCACAGTGAATTAGAAATCAAAGACCCGACCATCAATTCACTAACCTAAACCAGTCAACCATGAAGGTAATGAGGGGCGAGTTTAGAAATTATTACTCAGTCAAGTGAGAAGAACCTCAAGTCCCCAGCATGAGCACAAACAGGCAGAGAGATGCAAACTCATTAGTAAGTAAAAGCCTGCGGGTGTGGAATAGAGGGAAGTGTGTATTACCTACCTGGCACCTGCCACTTCTTTCCTCAGGTTCCTGCTCTTTGGGGAAGGGGGAGCAGAAATTCCCTGCTCTTTGGGGAGGGGAGAGCTTGTGAAACTCAGCTGGACTGAGCCACGCAAACAGCACTAGGGAATTGTTGAATGGCTTCCCTTCCGGCTGGCGTTAGGTCAAGAGATGGAAGGAACCATCAATACACACAACCCCCAGATGGTACCAGCTCTGCTATCAGGATGGAGAAAGGTAGTGAATCTCCTATGAAACAGCCTCTGCAGAATTGCGCTACTGAGTGTAGACCACAGGGTGTTGTTAAATTAGGGGTTGGATTAACTAGTTCTTTGTAAAGTACATTGACACTAACAAATCCTATGTGCACTTTAAAACGTCTTTTATTTTGCTAATGTATATTACAGCCATGTCTAAAGGCCTCAACCAGGATTGAGACATCATTGTGCTAGGTGCTGTACATACACATAGGAAGAGCCTCCTTCTTTCTCCTGAACAGCTTACAGTCAAAATAGACAAGACAGACAAAGGGGTTGGTGAGGGTTAACAGAGACTCAGTGGTCACACAGTGGGTGAGTTGAGAATAGAATGCAGGTCTCCTGACTCTCAGCCCAGTGCCCAGTTCACTAGACCACACTGGCATAGTTACCGGCATCAATGACCAGTTCATGTTGTGCATCTTCCCATGCTGAAATCGATGGGTTACAACTATGGGAATCCAGAGAAACATTAGCTTTCTCTCTCCATCTCTTGCGACCGACCCAGCTCCTTCCTGAGCTTGATGGATGTCTGAAAATTGCAATAGTGCACATTCTTTCCAAATCCCACTTCCAAAACCATCCTAATCATTCAGAACACAACAGTACAGGAGATCTGAATTTTGTTTTGCTTTCCTGTTGTAGATTATTAATCCATATACCCTCACCTGTCTGTGGCTACATAAGAACTTCATGCATGTCACCTGCTGCAAGCCAGGGATACTTAGAAGTTCCTGGCAGCATGAGATAAAGCATCTCTCACCTCCTGCTTCAGAACCACAGGCCCTTGCCAATTGAATTAATGGAGAATCTCAGTTAGGTTTTAGTACTATAACGTATATGACACATAGTTAAGCAGTTCTGATTTCTTCCAGAAGAGAGCAAGAGGGTCCACATGAACTAGCCAGCTCTAGAGAATACAACAGTGGAAGCTTTGTGTGTTATCGTACACTGTTTTAGTACCAACATGGTTAACTGTAGCTTTATGCACCAGATCGGTTTTAGGTAAAATTGCTTTGCGAGTGAGTGTTAATTTGATTTGGATGTTTTTTTATGTGAATGGAGTCAAGCAAGTTTCACAGCTAATGATTCAAAGGCTTATCCCTCATGACTGCTGAGATATGACAGCAAAGGTCTATTGAATGCAAATCAGACTAGAAATGTATTGCTTTAACTAAGGGAAGGGGAGGGAAAATCAGTATTTTAATGGGAGAATGTTGACCAGATAAGTCAAATTTTCCCTGGGTTTTGTCCTCACGCATACAGATCCAAATCTGGATTAATGTGGAGATGTGGCTAAATGCTGGGCATTTGATTGTCACCTATCAAAGGGTGTGCTGTGCAGATAGGGGAACGAGATGCAGAGGGAATGGAGGCTGGGCGGGCGGGCAGATTGATAGAGAGAGATGATTATGTCTGGTGACAGGCAGGTAGAAGAGAAGTCACTGTTAATGCTGGCTGCATCAGAGAGTGCAAAGGTTGTTCAGTGGATAGGGCTCAAGCCCGGAGACTAGAGAGAGCCAGGTTCAGTTCTCTGCTCTGCTACAGGCTCCAGTTGTGACTCTGGGCAAGTCCCTCCATCTCTCTGGGCCTCAGTTCCCCTTCTGTAGAATGGGGATAGCAGCCCTGCCCTGCCTCACAGCGGGTCGGGAGGATAAAGACACTGAAGACTATGAGGTGCTCAGACACCACTGTGGTGGGGCCAGGCAAGTACCTAAGACAGACAGTGTTGTTACCATCGCCACCAAGGGCTAGCTTGAGATGTTTCTGTTGTTTAGAGAATTTTATGTTGTTGCTCTAAAGGCGGCGGGGGGTGAGAGGTGATTGACCAAAAACTTCTCCCAGGTGCTAGAAAACAATTTGCCACAAGTCTGGGAGTGACAGGCCAGCTCACAGATCAGGCCAAGTGAACAACTTCTGGCCAGCCGAGAGCAGCACGGCAGGAATGGAGAAAATCCAGGCACCCAGTGTCCTTTCGGGAGCCTTTTATTGTTGGGCTGTAGAACGAAGTAGCTTTATAGCTGACACATCACTGAGTTGTCCAGGGCTGGTTAGCGTGACCCCATCGCTCCCCGCTTACAATGTGCATATCCTGCTCTCCCATGCACTGATGTTCACCCTATGTTGCTCAGGGGTTGCTCCATCTGGGCCCTAGTGTAAACATGAGCAGGATCTGACCTTGCGCATCTGAGGGAGGCAAGGAACACACTTCTGCCCCTTTCATAGTCTGGGATCCTTGCAGATTCCTCCCTCCCTCAGCTCTTTCCTTCCACTTCCTCTGTTGCCAGGGGCAGGGAGATGGTCCTTGACTAACTATAAGGAGGGATTTTTAACCCCTTGTCATCACCGCCACCCCCTCGTGGCCTGTGTAGGTCTGGCACCTCCACTCCTCCACGGTCTGTGGGACTTTGGCCCACCCTGGCCCCATCACCTGGGCAGTCTTTAGCCAGAGCTGCTTTGTTCTGCTCCAGGTGGGGACACAAACAATCCCCTCTGGCAGGTGACTCTGTGTCCCTGACCACTCTGGTTCGGCTGCCCCTGAGCATCCATGGGGTTGGCAGAGGATCTGCCCAGCCTGGGGTATAATCATTTGTGGAGCTGCTGGAAGCTCATCAGCATCTGACTCTCCATCTCTGTGTCTTTCCCCCCCGATTTAGGGGTCTTTTCCATATGGAAAAGGTGTCAAATATCCCTCCTGCAGAGCTGTGCACACTCAGACTGCAAGAGCCTCACTGCTGTTATATAGGCCAAAATCTCGCTCTGCAATCCCATTCCAACCAACAGGAGCACAGCTGGGCCAATCCCTGCAGACAGGGCTGCCCTGAACAGCCAGCACACAGCACTCCGTATCAGTTCTGCACCAACGCTGTCCCTTCGTCACCCAGCAAGCTCCCAAGGAGGGGATGGACTTCTGTGATGCAGAATGCTCCTTGCTGGTGTTTGACGTTCTTGTATCACTGGAATGGGCAAGGCCTGTTTCTCTGGAGGATGTCCTAAGTGCACTGGGCTCTCGAGAAACCCCATCCTCCCTTCGCACTGCCTCTCCGTCTGCAAAGCCAAGCTGGGAGATTGATGAGACATTTTCAGCACTTCCATTCCTGACTGGAAATCATGCAAGAGTGGTCTTGTGATGCTTTGGTGTTTTGGCTCCATCCAATCCCAAGCAGAAATTGGAAGAAGGGGAAAAAATGGACATGAATATTTCATAACCTTAAAAGGGAATCAAGTTATGCTCAGTTCTAGTAAATAGTGAAGGATCAGAGAGCTGCTAATGGATTTGTGTAGCCATGCTGGGGTCCACCGCTCCCTAGAGATAATCCCCACAAACATGTATTTTGCTAGGTCCCCCAGGTGAGAGGTGCTGTGCAAAGGGTCAGTTCACTCCCTTGAGCCTTGCTCACCTTTCCAAAGGGAAAGAACAGCATCTCGGAAAGGTTTGTTTCTCCATTTCTCTCTACGGCCCCATGTTGGATTCTCATTTCCTACATCTAGCAGAACCCTAACCCTACAAATCGCTTATTGTACCTGGCAGGCTTCTTGCTAATGGCTTCATTCAGACTAGTCTACGTTTGAGCTCACCTCGGCTAAAAGGAGGGATGTCGCTGCAATAAGGATGGCTGCCTGATGGAAATGCAAGAGATCTGCTTTTGAGAAGAGGAAAGAAAGGAAACCCAGGAACTTTTTGCTCCTGTGAATATATTCCAGGGAGGAAGGGTCTGGAGTATTTGCAGACACCAGGGCTTAATTTGTGCCAGGCTTCCTCTAGGCTTGGCAGTTCATAGCCCCGGCACCTCTGGGCTTGCTGCATCAGTTATGAAAGTAAAAACAATTATTTGAGCCCTGGCACCTCTTTCATTACAAATCAAGCACGGGCAGACACCCCAGGGCTGACCTCTCGGCGGAGACCCTCGCCCATGCCCTGTCACTGCCTGCAGTTTAAACGTGTGATCCCAGAAGGATCTGCAGAGACCCCACAAATAAATACATAGAAATAAGTTGGCTGCCTGCTTTAAACAATATCTTTCAACTGCTGTGGCGTCCTTCGGCCAGCTGCTCTGTGGATCGACAGCGGCCTCTGGTGGCCCAAAGCAGTAATTGCAGGTGTGGAGAGCTCCTCTTCTCCTTCGGGACTCCAGTGAGGGTTTAAGCTAGCAATGGAAAGTTTTGTCAGCAGCAGGGCGAGCCGTGTATAAAGGTTCAGCCCAGTCCTTGATACTATGCTGGTCAGAGCCAAAAGGCTCAGGGAGCAGCCCTGGGGCTGGTGCTCTGGGGAGATGTGAAGAGGCGTCAGCCAGTTCTGCAGAGAGGGCGGCCGGGGGAAGTAAAGCTCTGATGCACCAGGCTGGATCCGCCTTGCTGCTGAAGTCCCTGCATGCCGCTCAGGTAGCCTAAACGGAGCCTCCCAGGAGGAGCTGCATTGCTAGAGCAGCGTGAAGGAGCCTTCGTGTAAATGAGAGCCCGGCACTGCATCTCCACAAAACAGGCCTCTCCGTCTCTCTGAGAAGACCTGTTGTCACTGGTGCGCATGCCCTGGGACATTTCTTCAGCTCCCTGGCCTGCCCAGGCTGTGCCACCCAGGCCTGCCATGCTCCCTTCCCACTCCTGCGTGCTTTCCAGACAGACCCCCCCTCATCTCCACAGGGATGCTAACATTCCTGAGCTCTGTGGGAGGCCTCGGCTCAGGGGGCCTGACAGCTCCTGAGCGCTGCCTGGCGAAGATGAGAGTGGGTGGGGAAGAGGAGAGAGGCAGAGCAGGCGGAGAGAGGGGAGCGTAGCCGGAGGAGAGGAGGGGGCGGAAGGAAGAGGACAGAGACAAAGCAGCAGGAGAGGAGAGAGAGAGAGAGAGGAGCCGGAGGAAGGCATCATCCAGAGAGGATGCTGAGTGAAACCAGCTACCGGGGGGACTGGGTTAGAGGGCTGACAGGGTTGGTCACGCTGGAGCCTGTTAGACATTTGGGAGGGTCTGGTCACCAAGGTCACATGTAAAGGGCGGAGGGAGGAGGAACAGCCTCACTGGAACATCCCCTCCAAGGCTCCGTGCAAACCGTTCCCCTGCCCACCTCACCCAGTATCTCTGCTCTCATCCCTTCGCTACACTAATGAACCCTCTCTCGTCAACTCCCCTGCCAGCCCCACGCTGCTCCCTACACCTCCCAGATGGGGTGAGTCTACCAGCTGCTTGTTCAACACCCTCCTGGAAAGTCACTGCTCCCACAAGGCCTACAGGCCTTAAGCCAGATTAGCAAGAGCCACCTCCCCACCTTTAAAAGTTCACTCTACACCAGCAGTCCCGCTTAGGCTCTTGAACAGCACCCTGAGCTGGCCCAGTGTTTAGCTTGCAAACGCCATTGGTGTCTTCTCCTGTGCTTTGCTAGTGGGCATGGCAAGTGTCTTGATGGCGCATAATAAATAGAGCATGTGGGAAATTTTGGACAGTTCCCCCACCCTTGCCCCCTCCTTCCTGACCAGGTCTAATCAGTAATGAATGACCCTAATGCATGACCAGGAGAAGACAGAGCTACTGCTCTACCCACTCTCATATTCATGTCCCCCACATCTCAGGGTGACCGACTGCTTCAGTGAGTGGTGTGTGATCCGTTGTGTTGCCTGCTCCAATATAATAATAATGCCTAGCTCTTTTCTGGCATTTTTCATCAGTAGATCTCAAAGTGCTTTACAGAGGAGGGTAGTATCATTATCCCCATTTTTACAGATGGGGAAACTGAGGCACGGAGTGGTGAAGTGACTGGTCCAAGATCGTCTAGCAGGCCAGTGGCAGAGCCTGGAATAGAAGCCAGGTCTCCTCAATCCCAGTCTAGCACTCTGTCCAGTAGGCCACACTGCCTCCATAGAGGAGAAGAATTTACTACTGCTACCCACTGTCAGAGCCAGTCCCCTAGCTCAGTGGTGGAGGCATTGCTCTGGAGCTGGAGGTTGTGTCTTGAGTCTCCATGGATGGCCCATGATGGCGCGTTGCTGCATTAGCTTTGTTTATTTCTGTTCCATACGGGCTCGCAAGACTTCAAAGACAGATGTGTGGGAACTGATTTTACCCCTGTTGAAGTCAATGATGTTTTTCCTACTGATCTGAATGGGAGAAGGCCTCTCTTGTATCGCAGGATGTGAGATCTGGAAATGAGGTGCTAGATACTGGGCGAGTGAGGGGTGGGATGGGATTTCTACAAAATGTAGGGCACCAAGATCAGAGCTTTACTGTATGACTATCACATGAGGGAAAGTGCTGAGGCGTTCCTGCTCGAACAATGCGGGGCCTAACTAAGCCAAGTTAGAGCCAGCGACGCCGCTGTTTCTGCTAACACCCCAAAAACAGGCCCCCTGTGTGTGTGTGTGGTTGTGTGAAATTAATTAACACTGCTGCTGTTGCCATGGAAAGCCCTAATTGTGATGCAAGGGAAGCTAATGAAATGACTGATAATTACAGAAAATGACACAAAACTGAAAGGGGGGGTTGTTGTGGTGAGTCTGTTCTATGATCATATTACAGGGGTGGGCAAATTGCAATGAGAAACTGACGATCAAAGCAATGAATGAATTAGGAAAATAAATAATATCAAAATCTGACCCGGACTGCGTTCCTTGTTTTTGTCCAGAAAGCAGAACTTTTAACTCCCATAGAAACACTCTTGATAGGATCCTGAAAACAGCTGTGGATTCATCCCACTCTCGAATTAATTATAATGCTTTGCAGCAAAACCCTGGCAAAATCAGCCTCACAGCCCCTGTGTGAGGTTGGGAGATGGCACGTCATAGGTTGGGAAACACACTGTGTTTAAAGGCCTGGGTTTCTGAAGCACTGTGTGTCCACAGCTCCAATTGAAGCCACAGAGAGCTGCAGATCAGTAGTTCTGAAAATCAAGCAACAGGTAAGTAGGAGACAAAGGAGAGAAGATTATGTAGACATTCTTGGATCTGTATCTGTTCCCACAGAAAAGAAACTTTATGTTTAAGCCCCCCGAGATGATGGCCAGGAAAACTGAACTCTAATTTTGGCAGGACAGAGTTCCCAGAGTTCCCACTTCATCTCTCTATGTCTCCCTTTCCGCATCTGTGAAATGGGCTAACACTTATCCACTCCAGTGGAGCTGTTGTATGTAGAGCTGGTCAGAGAAATTTCAACAGAGCTATATTCCATCCGAATATGCAACTCCATTGACATCAAAACACCTCGCAAAATTGGGTGGATTTTGCCAGAATTTTTGATTTGGAAGAAAATCAGGAGGAAAAAAAATCCAACAATGTGGAAACATCCCAGCTCAATACTTTTGGAATGAAACACTACAGTTTTTGTTTGTTTGTTTTGAAATGCCTTTTTGTTCCAAATCTTTTTAAATTGTATTTTATGTAAGACAACGTTTTAAAAGTCAAAACTGAAACAAAACATTTCAGTTGACCTGGAAAGGAAAAAAAATATTGAAAGTTTCCTTTGCCGAGAATTTCAAAATGTTGGGTTTTACCCCAGTTTGGAATGATGCCAGCTTTTGAAATCTCAAAATGGAACTGCCACCCTCAGCACAGCTCGAGTCGTGAGACTTAACTCATAAGCGCTTATGAGGCGCTTTGAGATCCTAAGGAGGAAGAAGCAAGGAAGGGACATCTGGCTTTGGTAGAGCATCTTGATGGTGCACAACACCCTGATCTTGGTGCGTCTCGGCAAGAGAGAGAGAAAGAACTCTTCACAGACAGGCGGAAAATGTATGGCTCACAGTGCTAATCTTTGCAAAAACCACGCTGGCCCCAAAGATTTCGTCTGCATCCGCTCACACTCTCTTGTCCATCTCCTGCCTCTGGTTAGACTGGCCATTTCAGTTGTCCTGAAAAGAGATGGCCTGGGCACTGATCTGTGTTCACAGTCTGTCCGACCTGTCTTCGGGAGGCAAAAGGATGATATTATCCCCACCACATGGACGCTGCTTGGAAGATGCCCTGGATCTCCACACTGTTTGGAATTCTCTGCGGGATCCACATGGTTCCATGGGAGCTTCCTGGCCTCAAGATGCTTTTGGAGTATCTTAGCACAACTGACAGATACAGTGTAAATGAAACTCCAAAGAAGAGGGGAAGAGCAGGAAAGCCCCAGGTTACAGCTCATTCCACTGCTAAGCAAGAGACTCCCATTAGACTGGGCACAGTCCCTGAGGGGCTGGTTTTCAGAGACGCTGAGTGCCTGCAACGCCAGATGAAGTCAATAGGAACTGCAGGTGCTCAATACCTCTGACTATGAGGCCCTAAACTAAGTCCTCCTGTTTAAAGAGGATGCGAGCCTGATAAACCAGCTTCAGCACTGTTTGATGACTCTTATTCTCCCGGCTGTAAAATGTGGCATCAGATATATCTCGGCACCAATTTATACAGCATTACAGTGTGTTCCTTCCATCTCCCCTAGACATCATTTGGCAGATCTGTGCTTTGAATGTCACTGCAGTCTTTCAGAATAACTTCCCCTGCTATCCCATCAAGCTCAATGAAACCTGTGTACCATCTGCTGGAAACCTTTCTCCATGTGGAGAGAGCCATCTCTCTCTTTTCACTAGATAAACCCTAAAGCGTTTGTTTGTCTCTCTTAAGCTGTCTTCCCATGCAACAGTTACGGCTTTGCTTTATTAGCCTCTACATGTCTCTCAGTAAGTGCAAACAGCTTCCTTTTATCAGTCCCATTACAGCTTTTTCCCCTTCTGTCTACCGTGAATGCCACTTACTGCTCTATTTTAGATGGTCAAATAGTTTGAGTATAGTCAGATGCTGGCAATCTTGTTTGAGAGAGGACACTTGTACTAGAACAAGATGTTAGGAATGACTGTTAAAAAGTGAACAAACTTTAACTCCACTTTAAATTCTTTCTCTCAAAAGACCCAGTCAGCAGCACCTCAGACTCTGAATTTGTCATTCTGGACAAAGATTTGTAACTTCATTTCTCCAGTCAAGAACATGTGATGCACAACAGGGGAAGATTTGATCAACTTCACTGAGACAGATGTTCTACTCTGAAATATAGAATTATAAACCTGAATTATAAATCTGAAAATAGCCTCGCATGAACCATTTGTGTTCTGATCAATGAAACAATCTAACATATGGCTTGATCCAAAGTCCACTTAAGTCAATTAAAAAAAAGACTTCCATCCAGGATCTTTTGGGTCTTGGTACCTGATTGCACCTACAAATCGGTTGCATAGAGGCTCCAAGTGAAAATAACTGCAGCCAGAATTATCAGAGTTCCAAACTTGCAAGCACAAAAGAGAGACCAGTTTTTAATAACTTGCATTAAGATGTGTGGGATTAGAGGGGTGAGGAGTATATTTTCGGTTGGGCTGAAGCCCAGCTGAATTTTGTGGACACAAGGATCTAAGTACTTGTACACATTATTGCACAAAATCTGAGTACCAGATAGTGACAGACACAGCTACTTAGATGTGTCCCGACTCCCTGCCATGTAGCTGCATAACGTCGGCACAAAGCTGTGGACATCATTTACAGCCACAAAAAAGTAAAAATTTGCTCCTCTCTCTCTCTGCACCTAGAAAAGCACTTTTGGTGGCAGTAAAGTTTTCTTCTCCATGGCTTATCCCAGCACATTTTTGGTTTTAAGGACTGAAGAGGAGTTTGGCTGTGTCGTTAAAATTCCAGATGTTGAATTCAGCCCTTGGCTGTGGTGGCAAGGATCAGTTAGCCTTTTCTCCAGCTTTGCGGAGCCATGAGTGGATAAGAGCACTCATTGCTATAACAGCTGAGATGAGGCACACAACCTTGTTTCCAAGTACATTTCATGCATCAATTCAAAAGTGCTCCTTCAACCAAGGACCCAGAAAAGGCAGTGCCATGTTCAAAGCCCACTGGAAATGACTGGGACAGACTCACTGCATTTGTTCTGTAGGAAGTGACAATGGGCGGGTGATTTATGGCTGTGTTTTCACAGGAGGTGGGATGCATCCAAGCTGTAAAGTCAATTAATACAGGAAAGAGAGATCTTGTCTTTTTTTTAAATGGTACTTATTTCTTTATTTTTCTTGTAGCATCTACAATATGCTAGCGAGGGAAAGCATAGTCCTTGCCCCTGAGAAACCCACAGTTACAGCAGATAGGAAAATAAAATAGAGATATATATTTTTGCAAAAATATGTGAAATGATTTCCATTTTGAAGGAGAAAAATTGACCCATTTGTCACATATTTTTCAACTTTTTTTATTATCAAAATACCATCAAAATGCTTCCTGAAATGTAATGCTGTATAAATTGGGGTTTTGCTAACTGAAATGTTTCTGTAATTATTTTGATAATGTTTTTATTCATTTATTTTCACTTACAAATCAGGGGGGGAATACGAAAAAAGGCATGACATGTTTTTGGGGGGGGAAACAATTGGAAAGGGGCCATTTTCCAGCCCCCAAAAATGTTTGCTTGAAAAACGTTTAACCAGCTCTGCTCACAATCTAAAGATAGACAAAAGGACAGAAGGCAAGGGGATGAGTCCGTTTGGGGCAGGGACAGCACCTAGGCCAGAAAGAATCCTCATCGCAGGTACTACGATAATACAAATTATATATATTATAATAATATTATATGTATAGCTACGTCAACACAGATATAAATGACTCTGGGGGGCTTTGGCTGGGCACAGAGGTGCATCTGGCTTAGGGAAATCAAAGAGAGGATGTAAATGCAAAGCATTATAATCAAATATTGTTAGTACCATGCAGCAAATAGGTAAGTGGACCAAAGAGTTACATTGCACTTATCCCTTTCCCATAGTTTCCTTACTTAGCAGATTGTGATCAGACAATAATTATCTGCATACAGCAGTATCTCTCAAACCAGATGGCACCAGGGGTCCCCTTGGGCAGTGCATTGCAAAGGTGCTTCCAGGTTTGCCTGTGTACAGTGAAATGATGCAATTTGGGATCATACTTTAATGTTCTCTACATCCCTCTGTTGATTTGGCAGTGATGGATTTGATCTGAGAAACTATCCTTGTGGTTTGGTGCTCCAACCTGCTCCTGGACATCTGCTCGGTGTTGGAAGCTGAATCTCTCCTAGTAAAATCAGCATCTTTCCTTCTTTCTAACCAGCAAAGGGACGGGAGCCACTTAGTCAGTGCTGGAAACTGAAATCCTCTCTCTAGGCATGGACAAGGGACAGAGTGGGTGGCACCAGGGCAAGCTTCCTGCCTTGCCAATGTGCTTCAATCCATCCCTGGAGAGATCTATCATGTTCCCACATCCGCTCACTTCCTGGCCCGCTATGAGCACTGCAGAGAAGTATCCGTCAGAATGGTAGTTTTGCTTTTCTGAATACTGGTCCACCAGGAACTGGACTGAAAGAACCAGCTCTATTCGTATGGGCCCCTGAATAGCCCTTGGATGCTAACCCCTTCAAGTCGTTTGGCCTGAGTTGGAAGCATCCATGCCTGTTTTCCAGTCTGATTTGTTTATCAGCTTTCCTTTATTTTTTACAAAGGGCCCCAATCCTCTCTAGCATGTCTGGTAATGATAATAAACTGAACCAATGCCTTGTTCTCAATTGAAATGTTGGACCAAAAATGTAATCAGGTTTTAGGGATTGGCCATTACCTGGTCTTTATTTGTAAATTTCACAAACCCTCTCACCAAATATAACAATCCTCTTGAGAATGAATGTTGGTCTGTTTACTGATCTGAAAGCATAGGCTACACATCAGCTGGAAGGTGGTCTCATGTTTAGAGCAAGGACCTGAAAGCCGGGATTCCTGGGTTCTGTTTCTGTCTCTGCCACTGACTTGCTCTGTGAGCTAGGTCAAGACACATAAACCTCCTTAAGGCCTCAATTTATCCCTCTCTAAAATTCATATAAGGATATTTACTTCACCAAGCTAGCCTCCTAGGTGGTGTTATGAGTAGAACTGGGTGGGAAATAGTTTTCCAAACCCATGAAAAGAGTTCAGATTTTGAAATATTCTCCTGTCTTGAATTGGGATGAAAAGTTGAAATCTCAAAAATTTTCACAAACCAAAGATCCAAAAAAAAAAACCCCAAAAAAACTGGTTCTGGTCAATCAAAATATTTTGTTTTTGGCAAATTTGAAATATTTTGTTTCAATTTTGGTCATATTTTATTGTACTGTTTTAATTATTTTACAATAACTAGCTTAAATTTTGAAACAGAAAGTTGTTTTGAATTGGAAAACTGGAATTTTTTCTTTCAAAAATGCTGAAGCAAAACATTTTGACATTTTTTACCAAAAAAAATCAAGTCAAAAAAATCAGTTGGAACAGACCCTTCCCTGCAGAAATTTTGGTTTCACTAGATCAGCATTTTCTGATGAAGAAAACATTGTTGCCAGATTCCTGACCAGCTGCTGTGATGAGGTTTAATTAATGAATATGTTAAATCCTGCATAATGGCCATCCTTATTGATTGAGCTTTTGTTTTAAGAGATCATTCCTAAAAGCAGTAAGTACAGTTCTGCTCCATAGAATCATAGAATATCAGGGTTGGAAGGGACCTCAGGAGATCATCTAGTCCAACCCCCTGCTCAAAGCAGGACCAATCCCCAATTTTTGCCCCAGATCCTTAAATGGCCCCCTCAAGGATTGAACTCACAACCCTGGGTTTAGCAGGCCAATGCTCAAACCACTGAGCTATCCCTCCCCCCCCATGATTATTAGATGACACCCTCTCTTTTAGTTTTGGTCAGTCCTGTGAATGGTTGCTTGGAGCAAGTTCTGCTCTAGCTGCAGAGTCTTCGTGAAAGCTGCTGTCTACTTGTAGTATTTGTTGTCCAAGCTCATCCTTCTGCGGTGTCGCAAATTGCCTTCCCTCTTGTGGCACTGGGGAGCTTTCCATTATTCCACCAGATAGTCCAGTTTGGCTTCAGACCACCCTTTCCATATGACTCTGCTGGACTGAATTACATTGGAAGTCAAATGAAACGATCATCTACAATTATGAATTATTGGTATTACTGTAGTCAGGGCCTAGGAGTTCTGGTTATGGGCCAGGTCCCCATCATGCTAGGTCAGTGGTTCTCAAACTTTTGTCCTGGTGACCTCTTTCACATCTCAAGCCTCTGAGTGCGACCCCCCTTATACATTAAAAACACTTTTTTATATATTTAACACCATTATAAATGCTGGAGGCAAAGCGGGGTTTGGGGTGGAGGCTGACAGCTTAAGATCCTCTCCCCATGTAATAACCTCCCAACCCCCAGTTTGAGAACCCCTGCGCTAGGTGCTGTACAAACTCAGAACACAAGGTTGGTTCCTTGCCCAGCTGACACTCTACATAAAAGATCATTGTGGTTCCTTCTTGCCTCAAAATCTAGGAAGATCTGCAGGGACTCCGTGCATTTCCTTGCTGGTGCCTGTTGCTGATTTTTGCAAACATGTGACTGTGAGCACTGTGACTCTGCCCTCCTTTGCTTGCTTTGAAAGCAGGTGCAAGATGTTTATTTGGTTGCATTGTCTTTATTAAGCACAAGCAAAATAAAATGACCCTCACAAGAGAGACCACCCTTGGTAGAGCCTGAGTCTTAGCGCAAAGAAACCAGGGTGGGACAGCCATCTGCCTCTGGCTTCCAGGTGTGATCAGCAACGAGCAGCAGTAGATTGCCAAGGCAGATGTTATTTTTAAGATGCAGATTGGGATGTGGGGGGAGGGGAGGAATAAACTAACTCTGGAGATTCCCATCAAGGCATATTTGCATAATTAACACTAAAATTACTCCCCGGTCTGTCATAATAATTAGAATGGCTCATAAACTGAGCCTGATGACTCAGAATACTAAACTCTGAACTGAGCCCTGCTCTCAGCCCTCGATAGCTGGTGGAGTGGGGCGGTGGGGAATAGTCCAGCCGTGCTCCTGTTTTTATCTTTCCTGGTTTCCTTTTGTTTTCCCAGTGAACCCAACAGCAGCAGATTACGAGGGCTCAGATTCCCCTTTGGAAGGGCTGATATTCTGCGTAAAGGGGGAAGGAAGGGGTCAGTCTGGAGATGAACAGACTTTATTAAGTGTTGATCGAGACCAGATGTGAAGAGGGACCCATAGCAGTGACATCTGTGCAGGTTAGGGGAACATTCCAACTCCACTCTTCCACTGGGGAGCCGCTGCCAGTCGGTCACAGACTGCCCCACATGTGTCATCCTTAAAGCAGGAACCAAGCTGGCTGCGATACAATTGACTGGAGAGGAAGGAAGGTCTAGGGGTGAGGGCGCTGGCCTGACACTTGGTTCAGCTTCCTTCTCTGCTACAGTCCTCTTGTGTGACCTTGGGTGAGTTACATAGTCTCTCAGTGCCTGAGTCTGTATAATGGGGATAACATCACTGCCCTACCTCCCGCGGGTGTTGTGAGGATAAATACATAAAGGTTCGAGATGCTCAGAGGCTTCAGGGACCTGAGCCAGATAAGTATCTAAGTTAGACAGAGGCGAAGTGCTGGTTACTAATAAAGGCTGGATTGCTCTAGCACAGAGAAATTAGTGCCTTCCATGGATGAGGGGCTGAAATACTTGCATTCCCCAGACCCTAGCAGAAGCCCTTCTGTACCTCCTCTGTGAGGATGGGAAAAGGAGCATCTGCTGTCTCCCAAGTGAGTTAATGCAGACTCACTCTAATAAAGGCAAAGCCAAAAGCTGATATTCAGATCAGAAAGACCCAGACTGCAGATTCCTTTGTCTTAAGGAAAGGAGTGATGGAGCCATGGCTTGGGGCTCTAGAAAGTCCTGGCTCCTTGCAATGTTAATATACATGCAGAATAAATAAATAAATTACCAGAGCTGAAGAAGTGCTCTGTATATCTCGAAAGCTTGTCTGTTTCACCAACAGAAGTTGATCCAATAAAAGATATTCCCTCCCCCACCTTGTCTTTCACATTAAAAGGACATTCTTTAGGTTGCAAAACCAAACATCAAAAGTTAGGAAATGCCTGTGCACCTGTAACTCTAGCCCTCTTTTCCCCGCAGCACCTGTGCACTGAATGAGGCAGAGGGTCTTTGGAAACTCTAGTAGGTGATCATGCAATTAAAGACTGCAGGTAAAATTTTCAAAACACCTAAGTCACTAAGGACCCGAAGGCCCATTGACTTTCATTGGCCAAACTCCCAATGGAAGTCAATGGGACTGAGGCTATGTCATAAATATAAAGGGAAGGGTAAACCCCTTTGAAATCCCTCCTGGCCAGGGGAAAGCTCCTCTCACCTGTAAAGGGTTAAGATGCTAAAGGTAACCTTGCTGGCACCTGACCAAAATGACCAATGAGGAGACAAGATACTTTCAAAAGCTGGGAGGAGGGAGAGAAACAAAGGGTCTGTGTCTGTCTGTATGCTGCGCTTGCCAGGGACAGAACAGGAATGGAGTCTTAGAACTTTTAGTAAGTAATCTAGCTAGGTATGTGTTAGATTATGATTCCTTTAAATGGCTGAGAAAAGAATTGTGCTGAATAGAATAACTATTTCTGTCTGTGTATCTTTTTTGTAACTTAAGGTTTTGCCTAGAGGGGTTCTCTATGTTTTTGAATCTAATTACCCTGTAAGATATATACCATCCTGATTTTACAGGGGGGATTTCTTTATTTCTATTTACTTCTATTTTTTTATTAAAAGTCTTCTTGTAAAACACTGAATGCTTTTTCATTGTTCTCAGATCCAAGGGTTTGGGTTTGTGGTCACCTATGCAAATTGGTGAGGCTTTTTATCCAACATTTCCCAGGAAAGGGGGGGGTGCAAGTGTTGGGAGGATTGTTCACTGTTCTTAAGATCCAAGGGTCTGGGTCTGTAGTCACCTAGACAAATTGGTGAGGCTTTTTACCAAACCTTGTCCAGGAAGTGGGGTGCAAGGTTTTGGGAAGTATTTTGGGGGGAAGGACGCGTCCAAACAGCTCTTCCCCAGTAACCAGTATTAGTTTGGTGGTGGTAGCGGCCAGTCTAAGGATAACGGGGGTAATATTTTGTACCTTGGGGAAGTTTTGACCTAAGCTGGTAAAGATAAGCTTAGGAGGTTTTTCATGCAGGTCCCCACATCTGTACCCTAGAGTTCAGAGTGGGGGAGGAACCTTGACATGGTGGCACAGTGGTGGGATTAACCTGAAATCATTTTGAGATCCAGTTGAGATTTTTTTGAACTAGAAATACAGATTTTAAAAAGGAATTTTTAGGAAGTCCAGAAGGCAGCTTTGAAACTGAAAGCAGCTTGGTTTCTCTCTGCTTTGTGGCCAAGCAGAGACAAAAGGGGATTATCTTGTGAATTGCAGGTTTTCTTTGCCTGGAGGCAGGGTACTTAACTCCTGCAGGGAAATTCACAGTCTTCCAACCCAGAGGTTTTTTTTTTTTCTTTTCTTCCTAAAAGTAAATAGGGGGTGTGTGCTCTACCCATTTGCCTGGAGACAAAAGTGGCAGGGTTTTTTTAGGATTTTGATTTTTTTTTTGTTTTACAAGGAGCACAGGTTTGAAAAGAAATTTTTTTTTTTCTTCTTTGGGCTGGGTAAGCAGGTTTCCAAGTAGTTGGAGGTTTTTTGCTTTAATTTGGGCCCAGAGCAGAGACAAGGGAATTGTCTTTTTCTGTAGGCTGACAATCACTATCAGAGAATAGGTATTCTATTCCAGCACAGCAAAATTTTACAGCCAAGTTTTGTTTGTTTATTTCCAAACCTCGGGTGTAAAGTTAGTTAAAAACAGAGAGGTTAGAATGGCCAAATCCTCAGCTCGACTACAGCTGGAATTAGCCAAATTTCAGGCTGAGGAAAAACAAAGGGAACATGAAAGACAGATAGAACTCATGCGGCTGAAGGAGGAGGAGAAGGAAAAAGAGAGGAAGCATGTGGAGGAGATGGAGAGGATAAAGGCCCAGCAGAATATACCAACAAACCCTAGCAATCCTTCTCCAGGTACCACTTCCCATCCCAGAAAGTTCCCCACCTACAAGGCAGGTGATGATACTGAGGCCTTCTTAGAAAACTTCGAAAGGGCCTGCCTTGGGTACAACATCTCTACTGACCAATACATGGTAGAGCTGAGGCCGCAGCTCAGTGGACCCTTAGCTGAGGTGGCAGCTGAAATGCCTAAAGAACACATGAACAAGTATGAACTGTTTAAATCCAAGGCGAGAGTCAGAATGGGGATAACACCCGAGCAGTCTCGTCGGAGGTTCAGAGCCCTAAGGTGGAAACCAGACATGTCATTTACCCGACATGCCTACCACATTGTAAAACATTGGGATGCCTGGATATCAGGAGCAAGTGTTGAATCTCCAGTAAATTTGCCCTTCCTAATGCAAATGGAACAATTCTTAGAGGGTGTTCCTGAGGAAATAGAAAGATACATCCTAGATGGGAAACCCAAAACTGTAATTGAGGCAGGAGAGATTGGAGCCAGATGGGTGGAGGTGGCAGAGAAGAAGAAAACTGGTCGCAGTTGGAGCGGAGACCAGAAGGGACCACCCCAGACCACACCCTATTACCGGGGGCCGCCCAAAGCCCCACCTACCTCCCAAAGAACCCTCCAGACCCCTTATCGTCCCACCACCCCGTTCTCCAGCAACCCTCCTCGCCCCAGTGACCCGTCAGCTGGACGATGTTTTAAGTGTAACGAGCTGGGGCATGTAAAGGCCAACTGCCCCAAGAACCCCAACAGATTACAGTTCATTGCACCGGAATCACACCAGAGGTCCACAGGCCCAGATACCTCCCAGATACCCTTGGAGCGGAGGGAAACTGTGAGTGTGGGTGGGAAGAAGGTCACCGCGTGGAGGGACACCGGAGCACAAGTGTCAGCTATCCATGCTTCCTTAGTGGACCACAATTTAATCAACCCAGAGATCCAAGTGACGATTCAACCCTTCAAGTCCAACTCTTTCAATTTGCCTACAGCCAAGTTGCCTGTCCAGTACAAGGGCTGGTCAGGAATGTGGACTTTTGCAGTCTATGATGATTATCCCATCCCCATGCTGTTGGGGGAAGACTTGGCCAATCATGTGAAGCAGGCCAAGAGGGTGGGAATGGTCACCCGCAACCAGGCTAAACAAGCCGTGAGGCCTAGCTCTGTTCCGGAAACTTCTATCAGGACCCAGTCAGAGGTGATGGACCTGGACCCCAGGCCAATGTCTGCAACAGCAGTAGTGGATCCAGTCCCAGAGACCCAGACGGAACCAGTCCCAGAACCGGAACCAGCCAAACAACCAACACCAGACCCCGTGTCAGCACTGAATCCAGTACTTGCAACCTCAACACCAGAGGGCCCCACCGAACCTGAACTGGCAGCAGCCGATAACCCTACACAAGAGGCTCAGCCGGAGCCTGAATCCCAACATAGTGCACCAGCGGAGAGCGGTTCACAGTCAACAGAAACAGCTCCATCCCCTATATCGCTTCCAGAGGGACCAAGCCTAGGTCCACAATCCCATGAGGAACTGATGTCTCCAGCATCAAGGGAACAGTTCCAGACCGAACAGGAAGCAGATGAAAGCCTCCAGAGAGCTTGGACGGCGGCACGGAGCAACCCACCGCCTCTCAGCTCTTCTAATCGATCCAGGTTTGTTGTAGAAAGAGGACTTTTATACAAGGAAACTCTTTCTGGGGGACACCAGGAAGACCGGCATCCTCAGAGACAGTTGGTAGTTCCAACTAAATACCGGGCCAAGCTCTTGAGCTTAGCCCATGATCACCCTAGTGGCCATGCTGGGGTGAACAGGACCAAAGACCGTTTGCGGGGGTCATTCCACTGGGAGGGAATGGGCAAGGATGTTTCTACCTATGTCCAGTCTTGTGAGGTGTGCCAAAGAGTGGGAAAACCCCAAGACCAGGTCAAAGCTCCTCTCCAGCCACTCCCCATCATTGAAGTTCCATTTCAGCGAGTAGCTGTGGATATTCTGGGTCCTTTTCCGAAAAAGACACCCAGAGGAAAGCAGTACATACTGACTTTCATGGATTTTGCCACCCGATGGCCGGAAGCAGTAGCTCTAAGCAACACCAGGGCTAAAAGTGTGTGCCAGGCACTAGCAGACATTTTTGCCAGGGTAGGTTGGCCCTCCGACATCCTCACAGATGCAGGGACTAATTTCCTGGCAGGAACTATGAAAAACCTTTGGGAAGCTCATGGGGTAAATCACTTGGTTGCCACTCCTTACCATCATCAAACAAATGGCATGGTGGAGAAGTTTAATGGAACTTTGGGGGCCATGATACGTAAATTCGTAAATGAGCACTCCAATGATTGGGACCTAATATTGCAGCAGTTGCTCCTTTGCCTACAGAGCTGTACCACATCCCAGTTTAGGGTTTTCCCCATTTGAACTTGTATATGGCCGTGAGGTTAAGGGGCCATTGCAGTTGGTGAAGCAGCAATGGGAGGGATTTACACCTTCTCCAGGAACTAACATTCTGGACTTTGTAACCAACCTACAAAACACCCTCCGAACCTCTTTAGCCCTTGCTAGAGAAAACTTACAGGATGCTCAAAAAGAGCAAAAAGCCTGGTATGATAAACATGCCAGAGAGCGTTCCTTCAAAGTAGGAGACCAGGTCATGGTCTTAAAGGCGCTCCAGGCCCATAAAATGGAAGCATCGTGGGAAGGGCCATTCGTGGTCCAGGAGCGCCTGGGAGCTGTTAATTATCTCATAGCATTCCCCACCTCCAACCGAAAGCCTAAGGTGTATCATATTAATTCTCTAAAGCCCTTTTATTCCAGAGAATTAAAGGTTTGTCAGTTTACAGCCCAGGGAGGAGACGACGCTGAGTGGCCTGAAGGTGTCTACTACGAAGGGAAATGTGCTGGTGGTGTGGAAGAGGTGAACCTCTCCATGACCCTTGGGCGTATGCAGCGACAGCAGATCCAGGAGCTGTGCACTAGCTACGCGCCAACGTTCTCAGCCACCCCAGGACTGACTGAACGGGCATACCACTCCATTGACACAGGTAATGCTCACCCAATTAGGGTCCAACCTTACCGGGTGTCTCCTCAAGCTAAAACTGCTATAGAACGGGAGATCCAGGATATGTTACAGATGGGTGTAATCCGCCCCTCTGAAAGTGCATGGGCATCTCCAGTGGTTCTAGTTCCCAAACCAGATGGGGAAATACGTTTTTGCGTGGACTACCGTAAGCTAAATGCTGTAACTCGCCCAGACAACTATCCCATGCCATGCACAGATGAACTATTAGAGAAACTGGGAAGGGCCCAGTTCATCTCTACCTTGGACTTAACCAAGGGGTACTGGCAGGTACCGCTAGATGAATCTGCCAAGGAAAGGTCAGCCTTCATCACACATCTCGGGCTGTATGAATTTAATGTACTCCCTTTCGGGCTGCGAAATGCACCCGCCACTTTCCAAAGACTTGTAGATGGTCTCCTAGCGGGATTAGGAGAATATGCAGTCGCCTACCTTGACGATGTGGCCATATTTTCGGATTCCTGGGCAGACCACCGGGAACATCTACAAAAAGTCCTTGAGCGCATAAGGGAGGCAGGACTAACTGTTAAGGCTAAGAAGTGTCAAATAGGCCTAAACAGAGTGACTTACCTTGGACACCAGGTGGGTCAAGGAACTATCAGCCCCCTACAGGCCAAAGTGGATGCTATCCAAAAGTGGCCTGTCCCAAAGTCAAAGAAACAGGTTCAATCCTTCTTAGGCTTGGCCGGTTATTACAGACGATTTGTACCGCACTACAGCCAAATCGCTGCCCCACTGACAGACCTAACCAAAAAGAAACAGCCAAATGCTGTTCAGTGGACCGGAAAGTGTCAGAAGGCCTTTAACAAGCTTAAAGCGACACTCATGTCTGACCCTGTACTAAGGGCCCCAGACTTTGACAAACCGTTCCTAGTAACCACAGATGCATCCGAGCGTGGTGTGGGAGCAGTTTTAATGCAGAAAGGACCTGATCAAGAATTCCACCCTGTAGTGTTTCTCAGCAAAAAACTGTCTGAGAGGGAAAGCAACTGGTCAGTCACTGAAAAAGAATGTTATGCCATTGTCTACGCTCTGGAAAAGCTACGCCCATATGTTTGGGGACGGCGTTTCCACCTGCAAACCGACCATGCTGCACTAAAGTGGCTTCACACCGTCAAAGAAACTAACAAAAAACTTCTTCGGTGGAGTTTAGCTCTCCAAGATTTTGATTTCGACATCCAACACATCTCAGGAGCTTCTAACAAAGTGGCTGATGCACTCTCCCGTGAAAGTTTCCCAGAATCAACTGGTTAAAATCGTCCTTGAGATGTGGAAAATATTGTTAGTCTTTATGTACTTGGTAGTATATTTAGAGATGCATGTGTCTTATTAACTCTGTTTTCCTAGAGCTCCAGGAAGAAATCCCAGCCAGTGTTTCACCCTAGCTGAGATTTGGGGGGCGTGTCATAAATATAAAGGGAAGGGTAAACCCCTTTGAAATCCCTCCTGGCCAGGGGAAAGCTCCTCTCACCTGTAAAGGGTTAAGATGCTAAAGGTAACCTTGCTGGCACCTGACCAAAATGACCAATGAGGAGACCAGATACTTTCAAAAGCTGGGAGGAGGGAGAGAAACAAAGGGTCTGTGTCTGTCTGTATGCTGCGCTTGCCAGGGACAGAACAGGAATGGAGTCTTAGAACTTTTAGTAAGTAATCTAGCTAGGTATGTGTTAGATTATGATTCCTTTAAATGGCTGAGAAAAGAATTGTGCTGAATAGAATAACTATTTCTGTCTGTGTATCTTTTTTGTAACTTAAGGTTTTGCCTAGAGGGGTTCTCTATGTTTTTGAATCTAATTACCCTGTAAGATATATACCATCCTGATTTTACAGGGGGGATTTCTTTATTTCTATTTACTTCTATTTTTTTATTAAAAGTCTTCTTGTAAAACACTGAATGCTTTTTCATTGTTCTCAGATCCAAGGGTTTGGGTTTGTGGTCACCTATGCAAATTGGTGAGGCTTTTTATCCAACATTTCCCAGGAAAGGGGGGGGTGCAAGTGTTGGGAGGATTGTTCACTGTTCTTAAGATCCAAGGGTCTGGGTCTGTAGTCACCTAGACAAATTGGTGAGGCTTTTTACCAAACCTTGTCCAGGAAGTGGGGTGCAAGGTTTTGGGAAGTATTTTGGGGGGAAGGACGCGTCCAAACAGCTCTTCCCCAGTAACCAGTATTAGTTTGGTGGTGGTAGCGGCCAGTCTAAGGATAACGGGGGTAATATTTTGTACCTTGGGGAAGTTTTGACCTAAGCTGGTAAAGATAAGCTTAGGAGGTTTTTCATGCAGGTCCCCACATCTGTACCCTAGAGTTCAGAGTGGGGGAGGAACCTTGACAGGCTACTTAGCCATTAAAAATGTTACCAGGTATCATAATGGCATACGCACAAGACAGCCTGCTTCAGGAATCTTGTGGGACCTAGTTAACACCTCTTTGTAGAGCATTTTAGTACTTTTCGACTGAAGAGCTCAAAGGACGGCAATTAGACTGTGAGGTTGTTTTTAGGGCCCAGAGTATTTTATTTTTTTTGTTCCGCATTTGTACAGCACCTTGCACAATGGGGTCATGGTCTCTGACCGTGGCTTCTAGACGCTACCACAATACAACTAATAAATAATAATAAAAATAATATTAGTGTCTTTTTTGAATTCATCTTTAAAATAGACTTAAATTCAAACCATGTCATAAAAGCACTGAAATCTGAGCAGCATTTGAACATAAAGTCATCATTTCTCTCCCAAGAAAACTCTGTGTTTTCTCATGTTGTTTTTTTTTTAAAGCTGTTCCTCCCACCCAGCAGCAATTGTGTTCAGAACAGCATCATTCTGTGGAGCAGCTAGTGTGCCAGAGCAAAAAAACAACACTCAAACCTGAGAAGATTAAACTCAGCGTCGGGATCCGGTGCACTTGGCAACACTTATTTTTTTTCCCCACAACAAAATGTCAAAAATGTACTTAATGAGAACTTCTCCTCTTACAAATGAAGCAGTAATCTGTCAGAAGGGAAAATCTGCCTCACAGCTCATGCCTTGTCCCTTTGCCAGCATGCATTAACGTTCATTAGCTAGCTTCTCTTATCTCAGCTTCTCTGCAGGTTTCTACCATGAGGATGACAGTGGGGCAGGAGTGCCATCTATAGAGATCAGGTAGAATTAGTGAAGCATGGTTATGCTCCAGAAAGTGTGTATACAGACAGGCACTTTCCCTTCCATCCTATTTTTTCCCTGTGCATCTTCGAGCCAGCTCTGCTGACTTTATTGACAAAGGGTGAGATTTTTCAAAAGGAAGGTCCTGGCTTGGAACTGGGCACTGAGAGCCCAGCCAAACATTGACTCCTGTTAGTTCTGCAGAACCAGTGCAGCTATGAGAGAGTGAATGATCTGGATTCTGTTCTGTTTCCTGCATCGTCATCCTCATTTTATTTCATTACAGCACCACCTTAAGGTACATCTATATTGCAGTAAAAGTTGGCCTGCGTCAGCTGATTTGGGCTTGCAGGGCTCAGGCTGTGGGCCTATAAAATTGTATACATCCTGGCTCGGGCTGAAGCCTGGGCTCTGAGGCTCCATGAGCCAGAGACAGCTGACTCAGACTTTGAGATTCAGTGCAACGGGTTTTTTATTGCACCGGAGACATACCCTTAGAGGTCCCAACCAAGACTGGGGCTCCATATAGTAAGAGATATCACTGCCCTGAAGACCTTACAGTCTAACTAGACACGACAAAGGGTGGGAGAAAGGAAATATTGTCCTCTCCATTTTAGAGTTGGGGAAATGAGGCACAGAAAGACAGGCACACCAATCAATCTGCCAAGGCCCAACTGCACAACACAATAGATGACAAAGAGATATCATTGTCATCATAATCCCTAGCTCTTATAGAGCATTTTCCATCAGTAGATCTCAAAGCCCTTTACAAAGAAGGTCAGTGTCATTCTCCCCATTGTACAGATGGAAAAACTGAGGCCCAGAACAGGGATGGTGTCCCTAGCCTCTGTTTGCAGAAGCTGGGAACGGGTGATGGGATGGATCACTTGGAGATTACCTGTTCTGTTGATTCCCTCTGGAGCACCTGGCATTGGCCACTGTCAGAAGACAGGATACTGAGCTAGATGGACCTTTGCTCTGACCCAGTATGGCCGTTCTTATGATGAGATTTGCCAAGGTCACCCAACAAACCAATGCCAGAACCAGGAATTGGACCTAGGTCTCCTGAGTGTTCTCTATGAGGGATACGAATAAAATTATGCATGCAGGAAACTTTAAATACTGTTGGAGGGTTGATTCCTGTAGCGTAAATAACTTTCTATATCCTCCATACAATGATTCTTTGTTTCTGATATAAATTTTGACCAGCTTTATAGAAGAATCAGAAAGACTGGAAGTGTAGGTTCTATTCTATGTTGATCCTTTGTAACACTGGGCAAATTACTTAGTCTCTCTGGCCCCCATTTCCCCATCTGCACCTTGGAGATAATTGCACTGCCCCGCTTCCTGGGCTGTTGTGAGGATAAATATATTAAATATTGTGAGGGGCCCAGATATTATGGTAATCGGGGCCATATAAGTACCTAAGTTAGCTAGGAACTCTGGAAGACTGACAGCTATAGCTTCATAAACTCTCATATTACAAGGGCTAAGATGACTAATTCTCTTCTCACTTACACCAGTGTGACTGTATTGACTTCAGTGGAGATCTCCTGATTTACACCAGAGAAGCAAGAGGTGCATCAGGCCTCTAATATCCAGAAAACTGCTGAACGAGTGCACATTAATAAGCTGCCCAACAAAAATGCTCTGACCCTTTAATAAGAATTCATTTGCATCTTGCAGTAAGCCAAACTTACAACAGAGACCTCGGCTTGAGTAAAAAATGAGAAGCAATCAACTCTTTGAGGCAGGGACGATGTCACTCACAGTGTATGTGTTAGTCCAGCAACTCGCACAATGGGGCTCTGATCTGGACTGAGGACTCTCGGGGCTAATACAATATAAGCAGCAATCAGTAAAAGAAAATCTACTCTGGATTCATTCTGCATCGGAACATGTGGTGCATTCTGAAATGTACCCATGACATTTATTGCAACGGCAAGTTCTAATATTTTCCAAGATATCGTAAAAGGAGGAAAAGCTTCCTTTTCACTGGAATTTCTCTGATTGTTCCACACAAATCATTACGCTTCTATATTGTTTTAATCTAAAAAAGAGGGACTGCGGTGAGAAAATTTCTTGGGAATTGGGTTTCGTCTTTTGTTTCCCCTCAATGGCTCCAGATCAAATTTGTTCAGTTCATGAGTCAATAAATGACTTTTCCTAACAGTCTGTGTGGCTCATTTTGCCTGGAATTGGAAAATCCCGCTGATTTCTTGCTACTCTTGATGGTGTCACCAGTAATAAAGTCTCTGCTAAGGAGGCATAAGGGACTGTGGAATCCAGGTCTCTGTCTCATAGCTGAATTGTATCTTCCAGGCTAACAGGATCAAGGACCCCTCTATTTTATACAGGTTCCTATACTGCCCTCATCACCATAGTATCTATGCACCTTGTACCCATCTCTCATGCTGCCTCCTGCCAATAAGGCACCATCCTACCCTGGAGGGACCAAATCTAGAATGGAAAGGGAAGCTCAGCCTCAGGCCTTCCAGCGAGGGTGCCAGTTGATACCAACGATGGCTGTATTTTGAATGATGTGGATGCTTATTCATTGGGAATCGGGCTGCGACTCACGTAACAACCTTTCCCCGCTCCTTCCCACCCAAATCTGGCGGAGAGAAATCTCCTCTTAGGGCTGAGATGAGACGGTAGGGGGCAAGTGACTGGGGTTCCTCATGAAAAAGCGTGATAGAACCTTCACTCCTCCAACAACCCGTTTACACAACTGGCAAAGCAAAGCAGCCCTGAAGCTATGGGGCCAATCCTCAACTGGTGTCAGCTTGTGTAGCTCCACTGACACCAGCTGAGGATTGGGCCCATTGGCTGTTTCTTCAATTCAATTCCATTTTTACTGCTAAACAGGTTGCCAGTGTCTCGCTTGGGCTCATGCCGCCAGGACATGCTATGCTGAGGACAGATGTGCCAGAAATAGCATGAAAGACAGATTTTTGTCACATCAGTTCCACACAGTACAGTGCCTGCTGTTGGCTGAACATTGAGGATCCGTGGAGCAGAATCTTGAGCAACTGAGACAAGAGGGACTGTCTCATCCAGACAAGGCAGAAATGTGGTTATCTCCCTTTAAGAACTGATGCTAATGTAAGAACCTGTGAAGCTCTGAGCACTTCCCACAAGCTGGTGGCGCTCAGTACCTTGTAGGACGTGCTCAATTTTGTACAGGATCAGGCCCATATTTAAAGGCATGGAAGGATGGTAAAGCACATGAGAAAACATCTCTTATAGACAAGTACAGTGTGACCCTCTGTATGTGAGGCACTTTCCAGGAAGAACGGGCTCTGTCCTAAGGAGCTCACGCTCCGAAGACAGGCAGCCAAGTAGACAGAGGTGAGGATGGGGAAAGGGCTATAAATAAGTAAGTCTATAAATAAATCAATTTGATTTACTGTAAGCGACACACCAGAAGTGGGTCTTTACGAAGGACTGAGATGTGGACGGAGTTGGTCTTTTGTGGATGAGCCCATAGAGGACGTGTCATGCGTAGGGGGCCAGGTGACAGAAGGCACAGAGGTGACGAACAGATGGACGAGGTTGAGAACATCGGAGAGGGGTAGGGCCATGCAAAGGCAAAGGAAGATAACTAGAGAAAGGCAGAATTAGGAGCTGTGGGATGCTGGCCTGTTCTCTCAGCCCAGGGCAGAATGACGCCTGGTGCAACCCTCTTCTCAGGGCTTCATCTTTGTTTCTTCAACATAAACCCAATGAAGCACATTGCTTGTCCCTTTCCCCTCAACTGCGGCTCTCTATTCCTACAGGTTTCCACTCTACGGGCCACCTGCCTGACAGTCGCACTCTGCTCCAGGGCCTGCCCCAGAAGCAAGCTTGCTTCCTGAAGCTCTCTGCTTAGGGAGCTCCTGGCAGCTCTCTCCCCAGCTGGCCTACTTGCTAGCTTTTATAGCCACCTGATTCCAAGCTGATCCGTCTCAGCTGGGGCAGGAGAAGAGGTAAGCCGATCCACCACAGGTGAGGCTGGGACAGGTGCACACTTACACACACACACACTTGTATACAAGCACACATATGTGCACATACACACACACACACAGTCCTGCACACAGAGGCCACGACTGTGGGCAAGAGATTCCTTGAAAGTCTTGTTTTTATCTAAAAGCTGTCAAAGCTGAACTAAACGAACGTGGAAAAATGAGCACCTGCATAGTAATTTATTTTAGAAATGTAATGGCATGAGCTGTGTGTCCTGATGAAATCTCATTCATCACTGATATTCCTGCCTTCCAGAAGAGAAGTTAAATTAACTGAGAGTTCTGCTCCAGTCTTTTCAAATGAAGATGTTGCCTTTTTAACCAGCTTCTGAAGACTCCCTCAAAGCATCTGTTCTCCGGCATAAGGAGCAAGTTCCTGCTGGCTTCATTGTGGGGGAACCCATGAGCTGTGTATCTGAGGGAAGGAATGGGCTCCTAAATAACGTTGGTTGTCCTGGCAACATCCTGAGGGACAAAAATCCCAAAACACACAAGTATGGACATAGACGCAGACATATGAAGACGACATTCATGCAGTGATTTGTGGAGCTAAGTAATAAAGTATATTTATCGTGCACCTTTGGCTAACTTGCCATGTGCTCACTCAGGGTGAAATTCGCCCCAGTACAGAGAGCGAGGACGAGGCCTATGTGACACATAATTCCCCTTAAATCATATCTTGAGGACTAGCACCCCATAGCCTTGTGCTAACCCACTGCAAAGGAATGACATTCACCCTGACCCATCTCCCCCAGGCCTCGTTCTATCATTCCAAAACTCTAAGAATGTTCTGGAGAGCTGCCACCCACAAAAATATTTCCTTTTCTTCCTGTAAATGTGGAATTTTCTTCCCCAAAAATGTCACAGCCCCAGGCTTGGACCAGTGACAGGTTTGAGGTCAGAAACTTCATATCTTCTTAATGCCAGAAAGGAGAACTGTATACCAATGGAAAGGGTTGAGTCTCACATGGACACACACGGCTGGCTTCTAGTCCTGGCAGATCCGGAGATATTAGCCTCTAAACTTATCTATATAGGTGTTTGTATGGACTCCATCACTACAGTATCTGAGCGCCTCACAATCGCTAAAAGACTCACGACACTGCTGTGAGGTAGGGGATTCTTATTCCATTTTACACATGGGAAACTGAGGCACGATGTCGATTGGGTGACTTGCCTGAGGTCACACTGGAAGTCTGTGGCTGAGCTGTGAACCAAACCTAGGTCTCCTGAGTCCCATTCTCTGTCTCTTTCACTAGCCTATCCTTCCTAGCCTAGGAACTCATGACATTTCTAGGAATAGAAAGGCTATTTTTGGCCATAGTTTGAGGCTTTTAGAAGACATTACTTATATGTATTTTTCCTTCCCTGTGACAACTTGGCTCCTGTGACCAAATTCTGTGCTAACTTACGCCTCTTGAGATACTTACAACTTCCCTGGACTGTAAGCAAGTGCAGAATCTGGCCTATAGTAACTGAAGCACCTAGCTCTACAGGTGGCCAAGGAAGCAGGAATGGAATGTCTTTCATGAATATGCACCTGTCCAGTGTGGCCTTAGGCTAAAGTCCTGACTATTCTTTGTATGTCTGAGCAGCACAAACTCCATCCTGCTCTAAAGAATAGGGTCAGGGGAGAAAAGATGCATCTATTATGCAGCGGAGCTGACCACACAGCCTCCTAAGCTTGAAATAAAACAGCCCTGAAAGCAATTTTATTACTCAGCTGGACTTGTATTACTTCTGTCTCTCAACAGCTGTGCCAATGACATTCCCATAAATTACCCTGGTGGAAATGTGAAGTGGTAATTAAAAAGAGACCTCCCTCCATCTAACAGCAGCCTCTCTTCTCTCCTCGCGCCCAGCGTCTCCTTCTGCAGGGTGATAAAGCCACTTCTGGAGCTTTAGGCCCTGAGCGAGTGTCAGGTTTCTGCTTCCTGCAAACTCTTCCCTGTCGCTGTAGCGAGGGGCGGCCAGGAACCAAACCAAACTGGCGCCACGTCGACAGGAAGGCAGAAAAAAAATAAGCGATAAGACAGAAAGCAACACAACGCCTGATCCACAGCTGGTATCAGTTAGCAAAGCACCTATATCTGCAACAAGCTACAACCCCACTCACATCAACAAAACTGCACCAGATAGTGAATAAAGAAGGGTGCATCCATTCCCCACCCACATGCTCCAGGGAGGGAGTAAGCTAGTCCATGTCTAGTTGGCAGCTGGTGTCAAGTGGAGTGCCCCAGGGGTCGGTCCTGGGGCCGGTTTTGTTCAATATCTTCATAAATGATCTGGAGGATGGTGTGGATTGCACTCTCAGCAAATTTGCGGATGATACTAAACTGGGAGGAGTGGTAGATACGCTGGAGGGCAGGGATAGGATACAGAGGGACCTAGACAAATTGGAGGATTGGGCCAAAAGAAATCTGATGAGGTTCAATAAGGATAAGTGCAGGGTCCTGCACTTAGGATGGAAGAACCCAATGCACAGCTAGAGGCTAGGGACCGAATGGCTAGGCAGCAGTTCTGCGGAAAAGGACCTAGGGGTGACAGTGGACGAGAAGCTGGATATGAGTCAGCAGTGTGCCCTTGTTGCCAAGAAGGCCAATGGCATTTTGGGATGTATAAGTAGGGGCATAGCGAGCAGATCGAGGGACATGATCATCCCCCTCTATTCGACATTGGTGAGGCCTCATCTGGAGTACTGTGTCCAGTTTTGGGCCCCACACTACAAGAAGGATGTGGATAAATTGGAAAGAGTCCAGCGAAGGGCAACAAAAATTATTAGGGGTCTGGAACACATGACTTACGAGGAGAGGCTGAGGGAACTGGGATTGTTTAGTCTGCGGAAGAGAAGAATGAGGGGGGATTTGATAGCTGCTTTCAACTACCTGAGAGGTAGTTCCAGAGAGGATGGTTCTAGACTATTCTCAGTGGTGGAAGAGGGCAGGACAAGGAGTAATGGTCTCAAGTTGCAGTGGGGGAGGTTTAGGTTGGATATTAGGAAAAACTTTTTCACTAGGAGGGTGGTGAAACACTGGAATGCGTTGCCTAGGGAGGTGGTGGAATCTCCTTCCTTAGAAGTTTTTAAGGTCAGGCTTGACAAAGCCCTGGCTGGGATGATTTAATTGGGGATGGGTCCTGCTTTTGAGCAGGGGGTTGGACTAGATGACCTCCTGAGGTCCCTTCCAACCCTGATATTCTATGATTTTATGATTCTATGATGGTCAGTAACTCTATTTACTCCTGTCTGTCTTGATGCAATGTCTAGGTGGCCAAGGCATGGGTGTAGAGGGCACTCTTACTCCCTTGAGCAGGCATGTAGTCAAGCAGAATCTAGCCCTCCTCATTATCTCTGCCACAAGGAAATGTTGCTAATACGTACAAAGCTAAAGCATGTCAGGTTTTAATTCTCCCTAGTTCGCTGCCACCCAGCTTCCTTCCTCTAGCTCCCCTGTGGTTTATCCAAGCTGCTCATGCCTTTCCTTCCCAAGCTCATCACAAGTTGCTCAGCTGACCTGAAGAAGAGTAACAGAAGGAACTGGGGCTGATTCCTCTCTTTGCCTTCCACACTGAGCTTATTCCTCTGCGGGTGATTCAAACTGCGTGATGACCAGGAAAGGAAAGGTGCCGTTAAATATGGCCAAAGTTCTCAGCTGAATTTTCCCGTGGAACAGCTCTGCCCAGGGGGACCTTGCAAAATGTGAAAGACACCAAGTAAATGGTAAGGAAACTTTTGTCTCTTTGATCCACATAGTCCAATCTGACCAATGCCACATAACTGAACAAAGCCGGGCCTTTTGTGACTAGCATTCAGAAGTGACTTTGTTATATGAACTAAATGTCATGCTTCCTCGAGCAAATAATTTCTGAAATGCATTGTCAATGGTAGACTGCTTAAACTGCCCACGTGGCTTAATAGACTGGCCTTTCATCTCTAGAAATCTGTCTTTTCTTACAAAGAGCACCAAACAATCATATTCTGCTCAGCTCAGCCACAGTCTCTGCCCAGGAGTGGAATAGGGAGGAACCGCGAAGCTCAGAGATAAAATACATTGGCAGAGCTAGACTAGAGAAACTTCCATCATTCAGTGACTAGAACTAAATAAAACTATGGGCCTGACTCTCCCATGTCATGCTGGTGTAATTCCACTGAAGTCATGGAGTTAGATTGGTTAATGGAGTGGAGAATTAGGCCCATATATGTGACTCTGCCCCCAGAGTCCCTGTGTGACCTTAGACAAGTCACGTAATCGCTTTCTGCCTCAGTTTCTCCATCTGTAAAGTAGGAATAATAATCTCCCACCTTTGTTCGACTTTTCTATTTGAACTGTAGGCTCTTTGTGGGCAGGGACTGTCTCTCACTATGCCTTTGTACAGCACCTGGAGACACAACCTTGGCTGGGAGATTCTAGTTGCTACCGTTAATACGGTTAGTTAATAACAATAACCCCCCCACACACACACACCAAACTTCATTCAGCACTCACTCCTGTGACTGGTGCCGAGGCACCACAATGCAGGGGGCTATATAAATGCAGAAAATAGGTGAGAGTAGATAATTAGCTAAAGGGTTTGTCTAGCAGTCAAGGAATCAAACACTGAGTGGGATGATAATTTCAGATGGGCTGAATGTTAAGCACCCAATGACATCAGGTACAACGCCTGCCCAAAGGAAACATCTCTCTAAATATCAACTTGTTTTTCTTAATGTTTACAGGAAGGACAGGAATAGACCTGCTTTATGCTCCAGAAGGCTCCGATAAACCCTTCTCACATAACATATTTCTAGTGCCCTTTTACAATCAATATTTCTCCAGCCCTTGCCAGCTAATAAAAGGATGGGGGGATAAATCAGATATTGTCCTTGGTCAAAAATTGTCACCACTGGAGATACACCAGGGCCCTGACAGAAAATGCAAGTGTATCCAAAATAAGGGATAAAAATAAAATTTCTCCTTCTAGAAGTTCAGCTGGGTACAGTAGGGTGCTCTTCTCTCTGAGTCAGCGCAGAATTGGTGCCCAGCATGGGGCTAGGAGATGCTGAGCCACTGCAGGGGCCATCTCTTAGATTAAATGAATTCTTGACTATTTGTGGTGGTTGTTGCAATTGGCTCTTTGTTTGTTAAATTAGGAATGTAAGCCTTTCAAGAAGACAAAGCTATGCCAGCATGGAATCGCTTGTAGCTGACACTAGATCTCACTGGAGCCAGAATGGTAACATTTCAGCCTGTCCCTGGGGGGGACCCTGGAGACCATTGGGCCTCCTGCAGTTGCAGGTTTGACAGTGTAGTAGCTGGAACTGACTTTGAGTTGCCTTGGCGTAAAACTGAGATCAGAATCATGCCTGGCACTCCTTCGTATATCCATTACCAACACACCAACATTTTCAAATGCCCAACAAACTGTTGGTTCATAGTGGATATATTCAGCTATTAAAAGAAATTGTCACATGCATCAAGTTTTAACCCTTGGTTATCCAGGCATAATCTGGGATGTGGGGTCCTGTAGCAATTGCATATATTTGTCTATGGGTGGAACACCAATAAATGGAGTTTAATAACAGATCTCAGGAAGGGTCAACTTTTTGTGGTGTGCTTCAGCTGTAAGCTTTGAAAATCTGCCAAGTAACCCTGTTATGAATTCAATGCAGAGAAGTCTCCGTTCTTTGCAGTCAAGAGAGTCTACGCATTCTAAAAATAGTAGAGTATCCCTGGAAGCTGTTCTGCAAAGCTTAAAAAATATAGAAAAATAACGATATTTTTTAAGAATACTAGTTCAAAATGCTAACTCAGGACCAGGTTCTGATCCAGTTTACACCCTGAATCAGGAGTAGCTCCAGGGAAATCCATGGGTTACACTTGTATAGAACCAGGCAGAGATCAGAATTAGGTCCTCATTTATAGAGCCTGCTTCTGGTGCCCTTGAAGTCATTGAATTCGATGAGAGCAAGAATGAGGTTTTACATACAAGTGGACTAAAGGGACCAGATCCTAAACTGGTGTAAATGGGCAGAGCTGCACAGCCCTGTTGACTTCCCCGGAGCGCTGCCCATTTACGCTAATTGTGGATCTAGCCCCAAAATGACAAATGACTATTTATTATTTGTATTGCAGTGGCACCGAAAGGCCACGATCGATGCTCAGTTGTGCAAGGTGCTGTACACACATATAATAGTAGGGGAATCATTTCTCTCTGAGTCAGTATTGAATCAATGTCCCAGTGGAGCAGTAAGGGTCAGCTCTCAGGTGAGATGTAAGATAAATGTGCTGACCCCAAGATGCTTTTCATAGGGTATCTGTTAACAATGCATGTGCTGGCCAAATTCACCCTCCCTAAAATTATCTTGGAAGTTCAGTCTCCTTCTTCTCCTGCAGGGAGGCCCTGCACTGACATACAGCTGCTGAGTCCCATCTCATAGGTGGCTAGAGTGATTCTTGTGTCCATGAAGCACGTGGACAAGATAGGCACTCATAGATAGATGGATACTAAGGTCAGAAGGGACCATTATGTTCATCTAGTCTGACCTCCTGCACAACGCAGGCCACAGAATTTCACCCACCCACTCCTGCGAAAAACCTCTCACCTATGTCTGAGCTATTGAAGTCCTCAAATCGTGGTTTAAAGACTTCAAGGAGCAGAGAATCCACTCGATATAGCTGAGACGTTATCATTGCAACTAAAAAGCCGTTGGTCCAAAACTGTGTTGGGACTTGCCAGTAAAACAGTCAGAGAAACCGCAATGAGGAAAGGTTGGTAGTTTGAGGCTAGAATGCATTTTCTGTCCCCCCAGTTCCACTGAGATGCTTTCTGTGATCCTAGTGAAAAGCCAAAGCAGAGCAATTGCCTTTTGAAACAAGTGGCACGGGGCAACAGCTCAGTTTCATTATGTTTTTCCTTCAGGTAGCGATAAAGGTGGATTTCCCACTGGGCTGCTTTGATCTCACCCTTTAAACAGTCCATTCTGAAGCCCCCAGCCCTCTTATTAATCGACTTCCCCAACCACAGTTGTGGATCCTAATGCTCTGTGTTTATATTCCAGCTCGGGGCAGGCATCAAAGCATCACTGTGGGAAATTCTCCAGCAGGATGGGACGAATGATTCATAAAACAGATATGCTTTCAGAGGAGCATTACAGTCGTTCAACTGACACAACCCTGGCCTACAGTCTTTGGTGTTCTTTGTTTTGATTGGCTGGCCATTGTGAGTATTCAGCCTCTTCGATGAAAGTGGGGTGAGGGCCCAATACTGGAAAAGTCAGGACCCAACTATGTTGTTGTTTTGCATCTTTTTGTACAGCTGCCAGGCTGTGACAGGCGCTCTACAGAACCAATCAGAAGGCATGGCCCCTGCTTGACACGCTCATGTTAGAAGTGACACAACAAGTCAAAGTAACAAACAAAAAGAGGGAGAGAAAGGACAGGGTTTGCAATAATACTTTCATGCGGTTGCTTGGGTGCAGCATGCCCCTGTCTTGATTCCATTCAACGTAAAGCTTTTGTCTTTTTTACTGATCCTTTTTTTTACTAAATAACTTGCAGGTGGCGGATCACAGAGGCTACCAATGTATGATGAATGCAGCACTATAGTGTCGGCATTTCGCAGATCCAGCTCTCCAGCTATGCAAGTCATCCTTCCTGAAAGGGAGTTCCTCCTCCTTATGCCAGGTGTGTTTGGCCCAATGAGCTCAAAGTGCCGGGTCACCTGTACAGATGCCCAAAAATGTTTTCGGTAACAAAACTCTATAAATTGCCTTTTACAGATTATGTATTTTTGAAGAGGGATTTTTAAAGCTATGATCAGTGAGATGCGCCCTCTGAGCTAGCCGAGCTGTGTGCCGCACAGAAGAGAGAGTTGGAACAAAGGTGATTTGTGTCACTTTTGCAGCTTCCCAACCCTGGCAGGGCTGGTTGGGAGCCAGTTCGGACCCGAGAGTAACTCAGAGCAGCCTCGACAGTCTCACCCAGATCTCTAGGGCCCCAGCAGCCAGGAATGGCCAGAGTGCAATGGCACTGTGGCTATGCCCCCTTTACACCAGGCATAGAACTAATTCATCAGCTCTGCACAACCCAGAAATTCCCCTTACCCTGGAGAAATTCTCAGGATGCTAGTTAAGCTGCCTTTACAGTCCTTTTCTGCTTCCAAAGCAGTGCAAAGGTGCTGTAGTAAGCTTAAAGTTGTGACCTGAGATGTAAAATATAAATGAATCATGTAAAGTACATGCAATAAAAGGGCAGAAATCTCTGCGCCACACTGCAGAGCCTCCACCTACTTCCCAATCTGTAAACCAAGGTCCCTGAAATGGAAGCTGTTCCAGGGCAGAGTCTGAGGTGGGCATTAACAGGAGCAAATGGGGCCCAGAAAGAAGGTGCCAGTGGCTGGCACAAGGTCATGGTTTGGTGGCTGATTAAGCACCATCACCTCATTTTCAGCAGATGGAATCCAAATGTCCCGGTGTGGGGGAAAAATCCCTCTGTCCATTTAGAGTGTATCCTGCATTGCAGACATGTCTTGATATCCGCTCACGTTGCTACTAATAGGACTGGAAGATGATCTCTTGAGATGACTTTTCATGCTGTCTGCGGCTCTATGGGAAATTTCAGAAACCAGATACTATGGTGATAAAAGTCTGACACCTAATGGTCACATCCGATAGTGTAACAAGAATAGAAATTGGCCAGCTATTCAGTTATTGGAGGGGAAACGTATAGCATTTATTAAGGATGAAACCAGGAGGAGTCCACCGAGATTTAGGAGATATCTGTGGAGATTACTCTCATAATCTACAGAATATTAGATACTTTCTGTGTTTTTTAAACCTCCAACAGAATTTATAGCAGGATTATTTATATATGTGTGTATATGGAAGGAAAGAAAGAAAGAAAACCTTCTGATAGCTTTTTAACCTATTTATAGCATGTAATGGAGACTTATTCTCTTCTGATTTCTAGAGACAGGTCAAAATATAAGACTTGTCTATAATGGTAACCAGAAACAGAAGAGGTTGCAACCAAATCTTTTGGCATTAAATTCTATTCCTAGGTTTTACTCTAATTCCAGGTGTGCAGGCTGCTAGCACCAATATAGGGAAGACTGAAAACAATACCTGACTCTGCCCTATACAAATTCTGGGCCCAATCTTGGGAGGTGTTGAATACTTTCAGCCCCCATTGGTGGTAATGAGAACAGAGGCTGTTCAGCACATCATAGGATTGGATCCTGAAACACCAAAAGTAATAATTTTCCTTTGGATACACTTAGTAAGTACCATGTGCCTCTATTTTATTTTAAGTGGCATGTAAGGGCCATTTACATTGATTGATCCCTATGTTGCAGTCGCAGTGAAGGTGCCAATGACGAACTGGGCCATGATGACTAAGAGTGGAAAGTCAGTGAAGCTATGCTGATTTCACCAGCTGAGGACCTGCCCTCAATTCCCCTCCTCCCCCGACAGGTGGGCCTTCCAGGTCAACACTGAGGCACTCTGGGATAGAAGCTCACACTACCTCTGCTCCTGCTGTATCTCTCCTGCGAGTAAATGGAGATATTCAGTTTCCAAGGTTGTTCGCTGGCAGCTTTCACCAACGGTGAATTCACTCTTTAGAAAATTAGATCTGTCTCTTATAACCTCAAGGCCCCAGATGTGTCCCTTTAGCATTCGTTAAATAACAACTTAACTGTACAATCAGTGATATTACTCCCTGACCTGATCGTTCTCCATCAGGCCTGCTGAGTATAACCGGGTGGAAGGGATTTAACAATGTTTCAAAATGAGAAGGTGCAAGTGGGCATTATTTGGGGACCATTCCTTGTCACTCCAACCCACAAAATTACAGTGTTTATAACAATCCTGGAGAACTGATGCAGTTCTTTGTTTGTTGCCAGCTGATGTCCCCTGGTGTTCAGAGCAGTGGGCTGTGCTTCCCACATTAGTGGGAAGCAAGTTAGATCCACACACAAGTTTTGCAACAAAACCAGGGGGAACATCCCTTCTGGGTTTCACCATAAAGCCAAAACGTGCACCAGTTTTGCTGCAAAGTTTGCTGAGTCTCATGAACCTTGGTTGACAGCCATCCAAACCTATAGCCCCAAGTTCTGAGTAAACCCAGGGGTCAGTTATAGCTTCAACTTGGAACCATACAAAACCATATAATTTTATACCGTTTCCACCCCCAAACTCAATGACCTGGGCTGGATTTCACTTTTTAAAGGTTTGTTTGAACCTGAAATTCAAAGTGAAACTCTGCGAATGTAAACCTACCAGGAAAAATAGTTCACGCAAGCCCCACAGGCTGAGATTGGCAAGTTTCACACTGCTCTCAACACAGCTATATGCTTGTGCATTGCACAGTATAGGAACCCTTAATGGTCTGAATGAAACAGGAGCCTGGTAGAAGTGTGTGGGTTTTAACAAGTGTCACTATGAGAAATATAATTGGACATGGAGCCACAGGTTACCTAACATCAGGAGAAACTGCCAGGTGATTCTTTTTTCATGTCTTTTCAGCCTTGTCCTTTTTCTGTCTGAAAAAAAGCCATTTTCAATGCTCCAGGCTCAACCCTGGATAATCCATATACAGAAGCAGCTTTAGTGTCTAATGCATCGCCCCATATAAGCAGAGCCCCCTGCAATGAGCTGCAAATGAAATAGTCAGATCCTGTGGTCAGGAGAATGTTCCATTTTGAAAACACTGACATTTTCATTCTAGTAATTTTAACAAGGGTGCCAATTAGTGCTAATCAGTTTTGTCATCTGTCCCTGAGGGAACTGGGCTGAGAGCACTGGCCTCATTTGCATATACATTATTGATCAGAAAGACAAATGACCTCAGGAAGTGGCTTGGTTGGTCTCTCAAGTCAAGGGATGTGCAATGTGGCAACTCACCCAGCAGAGACGTAAAATCCTGCCACAGCTTTCTAGTGCTTGGTAACTGCAGAGCGCTGTCAGTCAACAAGCAATTTCTATGCAGCTCCCAAGGAAAGGTGTGTGTGCAAGAACAGTGCTGCAGTCATTTAGGTTTTTATCTTAAAAAGTGTATGTATGTGCAAATCGAACTGGTACATTTCCAATGGGGTGCACAAACATTGAGTCCTTCCTCCTTTCTCACATGGCTTTGGAGGGAAGGACGTGTCATGCAGAGAGCATACCTTAGGGCTACACTTGCAAGTTAGAGTGCATTAAAGCAGCCCCAGGCACCCTAACTCATGACCTGTCCACACTAGCAGGGCACTTAGAGCGTCTGGACTCTGCAGCTGGAGTGCTCCTGGTAATCCACCTCCACGAGAAGCATAACGCTTGCTGTGCCTCGGCTGAAACGCCCCAGCGTCAGTGTGAATGAGCATTACTGAGCTCTGATCAGCCTCCGGAAACATCCCATAATCCCCTTAAGTCAAGTGGCCACTCTTCTCATTGTTTTGGAATCGGCTGTAGGAATGCGGATATGCCCTTTCAAAGCTCTGTTTCTGACAGCTGGCATGCTTATCTGCTCTGGGACAGAGCAAACCATTACTGTGGAGTGTTGCTTGTTGTGAGTATGTGTGAGAGAAAGGCGGGGGGGTGAGAGAGGTCTGCTGGTGTCTGAACTTACAAGACAGCATGCTGACATGCTCTCAGCCCCCCCAAAACCCACTCTCTCCCCCCACACAACACACTCCCTCTCACACTCCACCCCTGCCCACTTGAAAAGCACGTTGCAGCCACTTGCATGCTGGGATAGCTACTACAATGCACTGCTCTTTGTGGCATTGCAAAAGCTGCTAATGTGGCCATGCCAGTGCACTTGACTCTGACAGTGTGGACACACTGCAGCGCTTTCCCTACTGCACTCTCCAAGGGCTGGTTTAACTCACAGCACTCTACATCTGCAAATGTAGCCATGCCCTTAGTCACCACTGAGCTACAGGCTTGGCGGTTAGGGATGAGGGAAGCTTATTAGAAGCTTTGTCTGGGTGGGGTTTTGTAGAAGGTACCTTTTAGAAAGCTTGTTCAGCCAAGCAATCTCTGAATTGAAAAGCACATTATATATGCCAAAAGAAACACTGAACATTCAGTGAGTTTTATTTCCCCGGCTTCAGCTATCATAGGGTAGGAGGAAGTTAATATGGGAGGCTGTAACCATACATGCCAGCCTGAGTTGGCATCTCATCAGATTTTTCAAACAAATCAGGGTTGGGGCTGGTCATTAGTTAGATGGGAGACGTCTAAGGAAACGTCAGGAAGTGGCGTTAGTTTCCCAGGAAATGGCATGCTTCTCTCTGAAGTCATATTGAAATAATATCCCTGTTCTCTAGAAGTGCCCTCTTTTGGGTGAAATAGAGAACCAACATCTTGTCCACACAGGGGTTCCAGTTCTCATCTACCCACACCCAGTTCAGACATTTGCATGTTGCAAAGTGAGTGCAAAGGTGTGTGCTCATGCTACTAGATCACAACTGGAGCATGTCACACCAACATTTGCGTGGTGCAAAGACTTAACAAGGTGCAGGGTAACAGCAAATTGGACGAGTGGTCATTAAAGTTCCAGTGGCACTTTTTGCAAGAGTAGGAATCTTCATCGTTGGGGATTTTTAAAGAGCAGATTGGACAGACACCTGTCAGGGATGGTCTAGGCCTGCCTTGAGTGCAGGGGACTGGACTAGATGAACTCTTCCAGTTCTATGATACACAGTCCCACTCATCAACATACATGCATGACTCCCCCTGGCTTTGTTCTCTCTCACACATTTTGTTTGCTTCCCTGCTCTCCCTCTCACTACATCACAGTCTGTCTTGCTCATTCTTGCCTTTGATCCCTGGGCTGCTCCACTGACTCTTCCCTCCCGGTGTCCCTCTCTAGCTGTTTGATAACATTAGAATTGCAGACAAAGCCCTGAAGTTTCAGCTCTGTGCAGCTGCGCCAGCAAAGGCCCTTCAAAGCTTGTGGATTGGAGGGAGCAGAGCCGCATGCTTCGCTGGCATCTGGACAGCACAGCGGAGGGATTAGGACGGAAGAATCCAATGCACCGCTACAGACTAGGGTACGAATGGCTAGGCAGCAGTTCTGCAGAAAAGGACCTAGGGGTTACAATGGATGAGAAGCTGGATATGAGTCAACAGTGTGTCCTTGTAGCCAAGAAGGCCAATGGCATTTTGGGATGTATAAGTAGGGGCATTGCCAGCAGATCGAGGGACGTGATCGTTCCCCTCTATTCGACATTGCTGAGGCCTCATCTGGAGTACTGTGTCCAGTTTTGGGCCCCACACTACAAGAAGGATGTGGAAAAATTGGAGAGAGTCCAGCGGAGGGCAACAAAAATGATTAGGGGACTGGAACACATGACTTACGAGGAGAAGCTGAGGGAACTGGGATTGTTTAGTCTACAGAAGAGAAGAATGAGGGGAGATTTGACAGCTGCTTTCAACTACCTGAAAGGGAGTTCCAAAGAGGATGGATCTAGACTATTCTCAGTGGTAGCGGATGACAGGACAAGGAGTGATGGTCTCAAGTTGCAGTGGGGGAGGTTTAGGTTGGATATTAGGAAAAACTTTTTCACTAGGAGGGTGGTGAAGCACTGGAATGCGTTACCTAGGAAGCTGGTGGAATCTCCTTCCTTAGATATTTTTAAGGTCAGGCTTGACAAAGCCCTGGCTGGGATGATTTAATTGGGGATCAGTCCTGCTTTGAGGGGGGGGGTGGAGGGGGATGACCTCCTGAGGTCCCTTCCAACCCTGATATTCTATGATTCTATTCTATGAGGAACCATAAGCCTTCATGTCCTGACCAAATTCTAGCTATCGTATTGTACGTAGCTAAACCTCCACTCCAATTTCAGTTATACTTTCTATCCTAAACTCTATTGTGTCATTGCAATATGCTGTCAGGCAGCTGACACGTTCCATCCAGAGGTGGCAGCATTTCAGTTGTGGTCATGCAATCTCTATCCAAAATGCACAGCATGCTTTGTAATCTTTGAATAGAAAAAGGTTAGAGAAAATGATTGTGTGATATGATTATTAAGAGGAGTAGGGTCTGATTCTGACCTCATTTACGTTAGTACGTCATCAACAGCAACTCTCCTGAAATTAATGGAGTAACACTGGTGTACAAAAAGTGGAAGAGCGGAGAATCAGGGCCATTGTGTCAGGCTAGCATTGTGCAGCAGATTGATGGCACAGCCACTAGATGTCACTCCGTTTTAAGACTGTGATTGAAAATTTTAGATTTTTTCTCTTTTCTATTGACATGTACTTGAGGGGGGCTGAGGTATCTGTAAAATTTGCAGCATTTCCTGCATTCATGTTGGATCTTCACTGTGTGGTTTTGGTAACAAGCATACCAAATACTGTATGTTTCATCAGATGAATTTGTAGTGAATGCTAATTGTTGTGAAGCATCATACAAATATTTATGCTCTGTGAAATTGAGTGTATTGGAAAATAAATCAAGGTGGCATGTTGGCCCTTTCATCTGTGGGAAACTAAAGAGAACTGACATACATTTGAAGATATTATTAACAGGAGTGTAATATGTGGGACATGGGAGATAACTGTCCTGCTCTACTCAACACTGGTGAGGCCTCAGCTGGACTATTGTGTCCAGTTTGGGAAAGATGTGGACAATTTAGAGAGAGTCCACTGGAGAGCAACCAAAATGATAAAATGTTTAGAAAATTTCACCTATGAGGAAAGGTTTAAAAAATGGGGCATGTTTAGTCTTGAGAAAAGAAGACTAAGGAGGGACCAGATAGTCCTCAAATATGTTAAGGAAGGTTATAAAGAGGATGGTGATCAATTGTTCTCCATGTCCACTGAACGTAGGACCAGAAGTAATGGGCTTAATCTGCAGCAAGGAAGATTTAGGTTAGATATAAGGCAATCTTTCTAACTGTAAGGATAATTAAGTACTGGAATAAGTCACCAAGGGAGGTTGTGGAACCCCAGTACTGGGTGTCTTTAAGAACAAGTTAGGCAAACGCCCGTCAGTGATAGCCTAGGTATACTTGGTCCTGCCACTGCATTGTGGGGGAGGGGGAGCTCTCAAGTTCCCTTCCAACCTTACATTTCTATGATATACAAATTGAAGGCAACTTTAATATTCTTTACATGAACATTGAAATTGGCCCATCATAAAAGAGTTGTTGGGCTTTTTGATCATTAAGGCCCCAATGAAGCAAAGCTCTTAAGCATGTACATAACTTTAAGTACGTGAGTGGCTGCACTGAAGTCATGGGTTGAATCAGGGACTTAACGGAAGTTCTTGCTCTCTTCTGAAAGTGTTACATCTGCTGTTCCGTTGTACAGTATCTGAACAGCAACAAATGCTCTAGAATTGCCTGCTCATTAATCCTGATTATATGTCTCCCTGTTCCTATGTTTATAGGTTTCTAGATGCAGTGATTAGAAACTGAAGCCAAATTCTTTGCTGAGCCAACCCAGGGGGAAGCTTGAAGCCACCTTTGAACCCTCCTGATTCAAAGTTTCTCCAGTGGCAAAAACAGTTCCCAGAATACCTGTTGCTTTCTCCTCCTCAGTGCTGCTTGTGGCACGAGTCAGAATCGCTGTAACGGTATGTGCTATGCCCGGTCTCCTCCTACTCCCTGGTTCCACCCTCAATATACCCCCTAGACCAGGGCTTGCTGCAGACAGGAGCAAGTGTAGGGAGCAGAATCTCTCTTTGAGTTTTGTGCTTGCTTGCTTGGGGGTTATTTGGTTTTAAGGATTTTTTTCTCTTGGCCAAGGGGTTTATATTACACTCCCAAGGGTCCATTAGCGTGAATTATTTTTTATCTTTGTATGCGACATTTTTCCTGGTCTTGGTAATAGCATCTGTGTATAAATACACTGCACTGTATGGGCCCAATCTTGCAAATTTAACACAAGTGAGTAGTCCTGTTGAACTCAGTTGGACAACTCAGGTGAGTAAAGTTATATATGTGCATCAATATTTGCAAGATTGGGACTTTAGGCCCTGATCTTGAGATGAGTTCCACAGGTGACTCTAGGCCCCAATCATGTAAAGATTTATGTATGTGCTTATCTTTAAACATGGCAGTAGCCTGGGACTACTCACCTGTGTAAGTATTTGCAGGTTGGGGGAGTGTCTTTTTTTGTAATTTTATTGCAAAATATCCATTATATATAGTTTAAAGTATTTTTTGTTCTAAAGCATATTTTTTCTATTTCATTTTTACCTGGCGTTGAAAAACATTTTAGGTTTTAACTCTTTCCAGTCTTTAAAAATATTATGTGCATTTACAAGGAAAATATTACCTATTTGTTCAAGGAATATTCCATTATTGCTCTCTCTCTCTCTCTGATGAAGAGTGCAAACTGTTGTTTAGCTTTTGTTGGTTCCTTTTACACCTCCAGCTCATATCTTCTTCAAGCTGATTGTCCCTCCGCCCTTTTTTAGGCCTGCATAACAATGCAGGACAGAAAATGAACAGAGTAAAAACGACGATAAATATAATCCTGAAAGAGCACTGTCACTGCAACAATAGTGTTCTTTCACGGCTAAGAAAAAGGAACCAATAGTCCTTTTTATGAGCTGTCTGTTACTAGAAGGAGTGGTATTTCTGACAGGGTGTTTCAGTGAGTTAAATAGGAGATGGCAGATGGTGTGGAGAAGACCCAGAGATAGCCACAGAGCTAGATGCGAAGTATAGCTTGAGCTAAAGGTCTTTGTTAAGTGCAAGGAGAGACAGACCTGGCTGGGAAAAAGGAAGAACTTCAAACAAGCACTGTATGATGATTTGCCTACATAAAGACACTACTGGTGGGGTCACTTGCAAATTTTGAACATGCGATCTTTAGATCAAGTCTGAGTCTCTCACTGCTTAGCTATACATATGTGTGTAAAGACAGGTTTCAGAGTAACAGCCGTGTTAGTCTGTATTTGCAAAAAGAAAAGGAGTACTTGTGGCACCTTAGAGACTAACCAATTTATTTGAGCAAAGACTGACACTCATAAATTCACCAAGTCCCAATCTAATACCTATTGAAGTGTCAGTAGAAAGATGCCTGCTGACTTCAATTGGGCTTTGGATCAGGCCCCAAATGCATTAATCAAGTTGACCTCATGTTAACTCTTAAAAAAAAGAAAAGTTTACTTTTCCGAGAGGCAACTTGTTTCTATGGACACCAGCAGCATGTAGGGGTCTGTGACTGTCCAGAGATTAACCCCACAGCTGAGGTGCTGGTGTTAATACAGCAGGCCTAAAGGAGACCTGCTAACATCCCCAGCATGGGACACCTGCAGTGATGGAGCCAGGTATCAGCAACGTGCAAGGAACCCCCGGGGGGGGGGGCACTGCTCGGGGCCAGAAGCGGAGAATCCGGTTCGCCACAGACGAGAGGCAAGAAGAGGACTTCTTGCAGCCCAGGGAGGTCTTCACTTCAGGCTCTTGGGCTCGGAGAGGGGATTTTTCAGAAGGGCTCACGCCACCCGCCGGAGGGGGGGGGGAGGCAGGTTTTCCAGCGGGCTCCCCTCCCGTCTCGGGACCCAAACGAAGGGGCCAGATTCTGGAAATCTTTGGGCAGCTAAACGGGAACTGAGCCTCTCTTGAAAATCGGCTCCCCGCAGCCCCGAACAAAGGATGCCGCAGTCGTTGCCGGGTTCAGGCACGGGGGGGGCTGGGAGGTTTAGGAACCGGTGACTAGGGAGGGGGGCAGAGATTAAAGAGACGGAGACGGTCCGTCCCCCCGTCCCCCCACCGGACCCTTAGCCTCATGTACAACAGGGACCCCCCAGCAATTCGCCATCTGCAACCCCGGCCCCAGCGCACCCTCGGCGGGGGCAGAGTGGGCAGGGCTGGGGCAACGCACTCGCCTGCCTGCGCCGCCGCCGCCCCCCCAGCTGGGGGCCCCGGCCCCGGCCCGGCCCCGGCCCCTACCCGCCGCTCCGGCCCGCCAGGCCGCCGCCTCCCCCGGCGGAGCCCTGCGGCGCATGCCCCCCGCTCCCCGGGGGCAGGGGAGGAAGCGCCGCCCGGCGCCCGCCCCTGCACCAGCTCGGCGGGCAGCGGCCGGAGCAGGCGGGAGCCGCGCCCCGCTCCCCCAGCGCCCCCAGCCCGGGGCCCCGCGGCAGGTGAGCGGCCAGCGCGGCGGGGAGGCGCCGCGGCAGCCGCCGAGGCCCCGGCCGGGCAGCGGAACAGCCAGGCCCAGGGCGGCGGGAGTCGCTGCCAGGCGGAGCCGAGGGGCCAGGCCCGGGGCCGGCGCGAGGCCAAGGGCGGTTGGGGGGCCGGGGTCTCGGGGGCGGTTGGGGGGCCGGGCTCCTGGGGGAGGGGCTGGGATCGCGGGCGCGGGGTCCTTGGGGGGGCTGGGATACGGGGGGGGGCTCGCTGAGGGGATGACAGGCTGCGACCCCGGGGGGGGGGCTCTCTAGCGGTGGCAAGGCGGGGTCCTGGGGTGTGCAGGGCTGGGATCCTGGGATCGGGGTCCTTGGGGGTAGGGGGCTGGGATACGGGGGGGGCTCGCTGAGGGGGTGACAGGCTGCGACCCCGGGGGGGGGGGCTCTCTAGCGGTGGCAAGGCGGGGTCCTGGGGTGTGCAGGGCTGGGATCCTGGGATCGGGGTCCTTGGGGGTAGGGGGCTGGGATACGGGGGGGGCTCGCTAAGGGGGTGACAGGCTGCCACCCCGGGGGGGGCTCTCTAGCGGTGACATGCTAAGATCCCGGGGAGTGACAAGGCAGGGTCCCTGGGGTGTGCAGGGCTGGGGTCGAGGGCTTTCTGGGGGCGACAGGCTGAGATCTCTGAGGCTGGGCCGGTGGGAGGGGTCCCTCGGTGTGGCAGCCTAGGGTGTCTCTGGAAAGGACTAGAAGTTGCAGCCCAGGAGGGTGGAGGTAGTGATGTTTGAGCAGAGAAGCCAAGGGCTGGTTGGGAGCGTTTCTGGGTTGGGGTCCCGGGGGGTGTGAAGGCAGAGGCCCGCGTGAGGTGGGGCTGAGGAAGACCGATGCTTTGATGTCTCCTGATAGGGGCATCTCCTTCAGGAAGGTGAAATTCAATGTGCCTGGCCATTCTCGGGCACTGAAGGTACCGTGGCACTGTTCATGGGACATCTACTTTGCAGCGATCGGACTCTTCAGCTGCTGTTCTCAAATCCTTTTACCGAGGTGGGTTGCTATCACTGTGTCCATTTATAGCAAGTTGCTGAAGGTTGTGTGGCAAGTCAGTGGCACAGCTCTGAAGAGAACTGTGTCCTCTTCAGGTCCACGCCCAACCAGCAAGAGTCAGGATGCTAACTTTAATGTCGTGGCTAAATTCCACTTGGATAACTTCATTTTACCTCCTAAAATCTCTGTGCTTGTATTTGGGTGCAGTCTTGCTGTCTTAAATTATTGTGGTACACTACTGTCTAGCATTAAATAGCTGCTATGTACCTTTTTAGAAGTGGCTGCATTTCAATAGCTGGAGAAAGTGATAGCTATGTATGTGCTCTGTAAAGTACTTTGGGATCCTTTGTCCATGCAGATGCTGAATGTGGTTATTATAGGTAGTCTATTGCTTTAATATAGTGGTGTGCAGTTAAGTTCCGTCAGCCTCTATTAAATGATTGGCAGTGGCCCACTGAAGTTATGGGTGGATAACATGACACAAAAGTTAAACCCAATCCCCTGTGGATAGCTGTGAATTTTCAGTACGCCAACAATCCCATGTTGTTCAGATAATGAAGACATCCACTATTCTGGAAAGAAAGAGGTTTAATAGGGAAGAAATAGCAATGTGTACAGAGCCCAAAGCTTAAATGTATTGAATGCATTACTCAGGGGTAACTAGCCCAAGTGTTCTGAGTCTCTCTCAATTCATTTCTCTCATAACATGATTGTTTAACTTACCACCAGTGCTTGAAAGCCTCCAGGTTTTTTATGAAGTGTACTGTAAATTGTATTACAGAAAACTTGGAAACTATTTAATCATCCACATTCTCTACCAGTGACCCTCACTGTAGTACACATTACAAGTAAAGTCTTCTAGGCTACTACTAAGTAATCACCACCTAGCTAGGTCACCAGTTTACCTGTGGTTCCTAATTGCTTGACACTTGAAAGGTCAAAGATACTTGTATTTTATTAGAACGTGCATACTAGGGGTAAATCCTTAACTTTTTTTTTTTTTTTTTTGCTTGACTATAGAAATAATTTATAATGGCATGTGTCAGATTGCTCTGGGCACCAACCAAATTGAAGAACATTCTTAATCAATACCCTTAAAAATTAAATTATACAACAAGAGCAATGCTCTAAAACTAATTATAACAGGGGAAAAATCAAGAATCAATATCTAGAGCCAAAGGCTTGGGTGAGAATGTTTTATGCCAGAACATTGTGGCAGGGAGCCAAAGGATGAAGGAGCAGCGAAGCATTAGCTCCGTTGGACTTTCCGGGATGGGAAATCACGTAAGGCAGATCAGGGGTGACTCTGCCTAGACTGATGGGATTTGAACAATGACCCAGGCTATTTTTTAAATGGTGTTAAAGTTGACCCCTGCCTCTAGGTCAAAGAACAGGTTTGACAAAAATAACCATATGTAGCACATTTGTAATAAGAACAGGAATACTTGTAATGCTTTTTTCATTCTTGGTGCTCCAAGTGCCTGATAAAAGTAAGCAAGCAAGCATCATTCCCCCCACATTTTTAATACCCACTTGTCTGTAACAAAACCATGAGAGAGGTAAGAAAAAGTTAATATGCTTTGTTTTAAAAATTCTAGAACTATAATAATTCTTAAAGAAAATATACTGCCACAAATTAAATTGTTGCAAAAAAAATCTTTCTGAATGCTCCGTCTAGAGAAAAGTTAGATTGGAAGAAATTCAAAGATAGAAGCTTGGTTTTATAGTTTCTATACAGTACAATGCCACGCAGTGGTTGAGACCCACCATGTTTGTGGGAGTGACTGCGTGTCAGAGTTGTGGAATGGCTCCCCTGCAGCAGTGTTTTGCCAGAACACGGGGTTGACAAGAGTATGCATTGAGCAAGCAAAATTCGATCTTGATCCTGCAAACTGATGCCTGCAGTCAAAATCCTGTGTCCTTGTGGAGTCCCATGGAAGATTGTAAGGTCTTTGGGGATGAAGTCTATTTTACACTGGGTGGCTGTACAATACTTACGAGAGTGGGCCCTACTGTAATATAAAGAATAATTCATAATCTTCTTACCACTTTTACTGGCTATTGAAGATTTGTATTTATAGAAGGGCCTTGATCCTGCAGTGAAGTCATATTGCTGAATGTGTAATGTTGCAGTCATTCAGTGGAAATATATTCATAAATGATTTTACCGCACAAACAAATAGTGAAACCTGGTTATGGATGGTGAAAATTACTTAAACACAATAATGATGACAGAAAATACAAACAGACATTAGTAGAATATTTTGCAGTTTTCCCCCTAAGTCTGTTCCAGTTTGAAAGTCCTTAATTTTTTTTTCTTTTTTGTCCCCAAACTCTTTATAGAATTAATAAAATGATGGACCCCCATATAAACGGTCCTCTTTACTCATCCCTAAAATGCAGCTACAGCCCACCTTGACAACTTTTTACAGCCCACAGCAATTAGAATTAGAGTAAAAGAATACTATGTTCAAAGTGCAGGAAGAGTTTTAGGTAGGCAGAGTATAATTACCTGGATTGGACTATAGCTAGAGCCAGAGTGCCAGGGGACCTTTAATGAGCTCAAATGGTCAGCAACTCAGTTTTATCTCCTCTTTAAATGGTACTAGTAATAGATTTCCCATTTAAATTATATTTAGGAGCAACTTCTGAGAATAGCTGATGTAACAAGACTACTGGACATTAGTAACGTATGAGTTGTATCACATGCAAATCTGTCTAAGTGGTGTGTTTATATATTTTATTTTATATACATTATATGAGTACTTGTGGCACCTTAGAGACTAACCAATTTATTTGAGCATAAGAGTATGCATCCAATGAGGTGAGCTGTAGCTCACGAAAGCTTATGCTCAAATAAATTGGTTAGTCTCTAAGGTGCCACAAGTACTCCTTTTCTTTTTGCAAATACAGACTAACACGGCTGTCACTCTGAAACCTGTCATTAGTGTTTTTTCTTTTCCCTTAGGATGGACGAGAGACCAGCCTGAAAAACTGTTCTTTTGCGGATGTCTTCATTGCCTGCTAGAATGTTTCTTATGAATGCCTCTCCTTTGATAGCTCTGCAGACAAAATGGGAGTCCTTTGGACAGTCGAGGAGTTGTAGATACCCTGTTTGCTTCTCTGAATCTGAAGAGGATGTTACTAGAGCATCTGTAAGTGCAAAAGTTCAGATGATCATAAATAACCTGCAAAGTCAAGAATCTTCCCTGGGTATGAACAATGATTATGATTGTATTACACAGAAAAAACGAAAGGGAGAAAAAAGGGGTAACAGACTTACATCTAGTACCCGGATGCTACAACAGCACACTAAATATTCCAAGCGTGGTTGCCCTGCTGATTCTGATGGGACAGAAGTGGAAGACAGTTCAGAGTTTGGGACCCTCCTGTTGGATTCTGATAGTGACGATTCTGTTGACCGAGACATAGAGGAAGCCATTCAAGAGTACTTGAAAAAGAAAAGCAAGAGTATCCAGCCATTGCCAAACAATGCAGAGTGTTCAGATAGAATAGATGGAGACAAGAGGGTCAAAAGGGAACTCTCACAGAATAAGGTGACTAATAATCTACTCCCTATGAAATTTAAAGCTGAAATGGTAACTGAAGGCTTCATTTCTGATCACTTGGGAATTTGTGAAAAGCTACGGTCTGCTTCACCTCTGAGCATCAGTAGTGATGACTCTTTTGAACAGAGCATACATGCTGAAATTGTACAGTTCTTGAATGAAAAGAAACAGCAAGAAACTAATAAGTGTGTAATTGTGGAGGATAAAAAACTAGAACAGAGAGAAACTCAAGTGAAATCTATGTTTAAATGTAACAAAGAATCAGCTAACAAAGCAAATCGCAGTACTTTAAAGCAAGGATCCAAAGCACTCCTCTTAAGGCACCAGTCCAAACTAAGGAGGACCAATGTACAATCTAAATGTTTGAAGTCTAAAATCAGTGAAGAGCCTAGTGATTTCAGTAAAACAAACCATGCACATTTTAAAATGACTGCTATTAGCCAACCTTGGGTTGTCGAGCACAGTAAAGAAGGTGAAGGCAAGAGAAATTTCTGCAAAACCGGAGGGGAACAAATAATTGAAAGCACACACTTCTCTGATTCAAGTAGCGATGATGGTATCGAAGAAGCCATTCAGCTTTATCAGCTGGAGAAAATCAAGAAAGAGGCGAATCCTACAACAGACTTGCAAAAAGGTGTGGCAGACATTTCTGCAAGCCTAACAATTAGTTCAACAAAATGTGCATTGGCAGAAGACCCTAAAAAATCTTTAAGCCGCAAGAGGAGAGAGATTAGTACAAAATCTACACCATTAAAAGGCACTGGCAATGAATTTAACAAACTGTTTAAGCCATTGAGAAAAGGCAGAAGTTGTGCATCTCCAGTAAACAAAATTGCCAAATGCGAGCTCACATTGCAGGCTTCTTGCAGGGCAGACACGTCCGCAGAACTGATGTGTGCGGAAGCCATCCTTGACATTTCCAAAACAATCATGCCACCCCAAATGGGAGGTGAGGACAAATCATTTGCAGCAAACCCTTTTTTCTATCCCCAAAGCATGCCTTCCTCCCACTGTGAAAGTGACAGCAGCCCTGTGGACAGTGATGATAGCATAGAGCAAGAAATAAGGGCTTTTTTGGCTCTCAAGGCACAGTCAGAAAGTCTTGTAACAAAACCTGATAATCTCTCCTACTCTGTCCAAAGGCCTTTGTCTTCTGAGCGTAACAGTGTAATTGGTGGCCTTGAACCTTCCCTCCCCAAAACTTTAAATCTATCGTTGAGTCGTAAAAGGAGACTTAAAGGAGAAAGCAAAGTAGCAAAACAGAGCATAGACAATAAAACGGAAGGGATGGAGAGGGGGTGTACTGAAGCGGGTTATGGTAATAGCGCCAAAATGCCAGTTTTGCAAGATGGGAGTGGCCTGAGCAGTCATAGAAAAGCCTGTGAAGCTGGAAGGTCTGGTAACGAAGAAACAAGTCAGCAGCTGATCTCTACAGAATTAACTGGACTTGTTGAGAAGCATGTAGCTTTAGACTTCGCAAACAGCTTGATGCAGGTTCAGAGTAACACAAGAGAACTGATAAAAAATACAGTCCAGGCTCAAGAGAGAGATGGTACAGATGACAAGAGCAGTTCTCTGGACAGCGATGAAGATCTTGATAGCGCTATCAAAGACCTCTTAAGGTCCAAGAGGAAACTAAAGAAAAAGTCCAAAGACCAAAAAATCCAATGCAAGAAGAAAGTCAGATTTGGTGACACAGAAACCCAGCTTTTGGATGAACTCAGTAGCCTCCAGCAAAAGGACTGGAAATGCAAAAGTCCTATTCTGCTAAAAAGCTGCCTCTCAAAGTCATATAAAGATACTAAGGAAAATGCAGTTAGAAGCCCCCAGAACAATGTAAATGGCAGGTTGTCAAAGGGAAGATCAGAAAGCATAAAGGACTTACCGTTTGCGTTGCAGTTTAAAAAAGAATGTAAACCTAAACCAGTTTGCAACCAGAATAACCTGGAGGCAGCTAAAAATAAAAGATGTTCTTTGACTGCTACTTCAGCAACAGATGACAGCAGCTCTGTGGATAGTGATGACAGCATCGAACAAGAAATTAGGAAATTTTTGGCAGAAAAGGCTAAAGACTCTGCAAGCAGTATGGAAATACGGAGGGTTAACTTAACTGCTGACTCATTGAGAGTTACCAAACCACGTGCAAATAAAGGAAAAGCAAAGCACCAGCTAATCAAAAATGAGACTAACATGTTATCAGGTCAGAGTAAAAAAACTAAAAAGGTATCTCAGCAAACAGATGAACTGAAAAGCTCTCTGAGAACTGTAGGAGAAAGTGCAATAATGCATGATAGTGGGGAAGGTGCATCCTACGCAGAGAATGTGTACCTCCATACTACTCTGGAGTTGAAGGCTGAGCAAGGGACAGTGTGGACTAAAGGTGTAGCTGCTGGTGCTTTATCTGTAAAAGGAAATTCATTAAGTAAAAAGGGTACTATAGAGCCTAAGCAGAAAAGTCTTCCATTGCCACACAGCAAAGGTGATGGGTGTAAATTGCAAAATTACTTTAATGCTAAGTCGAGTTCCAAAAGAAATAGCACCTTTCAGTTAAAAATTTCCAGCAAATTTATAGCTGGTCTAAAGTATGCTCGTGATAGAAAGAAATCTGTGCTTTTAAACAAAAGGCAAAATGTAGAACTTTCACTTCCCCATAGCAGCACATTAAGGACTGAGATAACTCTCCCGAATGTTTGTGCACTTGAACAGAAAAGTGGAGCCTTGGTGCAAAATGGGAACCTTAGTGGAGAGGGAAAGACAGGAATAAAAGAAGCAAATTTTACTCAGAGCCTCATAGTAGAGGAGACAAGTCTTCATATAGCAGAAACCTGTGAACAACTGGAGGCTGCTTCTTTGCATGTTAAAACTGAAGCAGATGATTACAGAAAGGATAACAGTTTGGGAGACAAGCAGATGTATTGCAGCTCAGATTCAAATCCAGATCCCCCATTGCAGGAACCCATCATGGCAGCAGTAGATGAGGACCAAGTTAGTGTAGGAACATTTATTTTTGAGAGCCAAAACACGTACACTAAGGAAGAGGAAGGAGAGAGCCAGCAAGACAGCAGCAGGCAGGAAGAAATTAATGTACCCAACTCTACTTTGGAAGGGAAAATGTTAGCCCAGCAAAGTAGAGAAGCTGATTGTAAAGAGGACCATGTTCAGGAAGCTTTAGACAGAAGTTCTGCAGAATTTAGTGACATAGCTGTAGAGGAATGCACAAGTTCCCTGGTGAAAAGCGAGGTGTCAGATTTGTAAGTACTTTTTTTTATAACAACGTTCAGTCTTTTTAGAAAATACCTATCATTGTAAATATCTTGATAAAACTTGAGAGTAAAAGGAAGAAGATGGAAGATACTGATATATATCATGTGTACGCTAATGTGAAAAATCCTATTTAACAGGTGTATCATGGATAAATGTTTAAATTTTTTTGTAGAATTTTGTAAATTATTTAAAGTGCTTTAAGGAAATATTTTTATAATGATTTTTAGGGCATGCATTACTACAGGATGCTGTATTTGACATGTAATTGTCATAGATAAGAAGACAGCATGGCTAAATATGCTTTCAATTATATGGTGCATCGAAACATACATATATTGGAATTGAACCCATTTGTGTCCATAATGTATTGGCCAGTTGCTAAGAGATCTTAGAAAACAACAGCAGTTGATTAGGAATACTATAGATAGTGAAGCACGTTCTCTGACATTTCGTGGAATTGGAACTATTTTAGAACAGCCTCATATAGCCATTTTCCACTTGGGTCCCCATCTTGAAATTAGAACTGCTCTGCTGGACTACTATAACTAACACAGGCCCACTGAAGTCAGGAGTCTGTCCCTATAGATTCAGTTGCAAGTTCAGGAACATGGTGTGGAGCTGCCTTTTAAGGGCTTCCTGCTTCAACTCTGGGACTGCTGAGTCCTTTTTATCTTCTGAACATCCTGGTAGCCTCCTGTAAGCAGGTGCTTCGAAGCACAATTGCAAAGTGGCTTTTTGCTTCTGTATGTTCATTCGAACAACATTTCTGCAGTGGATTGCTCTAGATCTACATGTTGCTGAAGTATCCGAGGCCAAAATAATTCCAGAGGCGTTCTTTAATCTCATTTTGATGCCCTACAATTACGTGATGCGTTTTGTTCTTCAAAATTAACTTTATGTTGCATTGGAGTGTCTTGTGTCTAGTATTTAACAATGGTTTCTATAAGATGCATCTCTGCAAAAATTTGATCCCTTTCTACTGTTTTGTGCAATAGAGCAAACTTAGGCTTGCTACAATAAATACTTCCTTAAAATTTTTGGCGGGCAAATCTTTGTTTGAGTGAGATCCTAGGGTATTTTCAGTGTCTCTACTCCATTCACCCCTCCCACCCACATTCCATCCAGAGTAAAAATCAGGTTTTTTTTAAACGGGACACTGATGTTGGAATAAGAGCATCCCCATGCATAGACTTGCACTGAAATAACTAAAATATGTGAATTAAAACTAATTTAGTTGTTTCAGTTTGTGTGTAGTGAACCCCTTCAAGTCAGTCTGTATCTTTTGTATCAGCAGTTTTATTTAGCATTTCTGTAATAATCTGGTCTTTTTAAATGGCTAACCTCTTCCAAATCTCTATTTACCACCCATCTATTTCTTATTTCAACAGCCTGCCTGAGGCTGGCCTTAATTTCCCAGAATAGAGCAAAAGCAGTCAAGAATGCATGCAGTATTGCATTTCATCCCCCTATATGCTCTGATCTTGCAGAGAATTGGCAGGCTGTAGCATAGAATAGTGTAGTACTAGTAATGTTGTTATAAAAAAGAAACAATGACCTTTATGTCTAGACATCTTTTGTGTGCTTTATACTGTTGTGCAGTTAAACTTAAAAATATTTCAGTCGTGGTCGTCTGGCATCTTATTGCCTGACCACATTTGATTTTTAGATTAAATATTTACATCAGGTCACTAAAAATTTTAATTTAGTAATAGTACACCTGGAAAAAAAGATTTATTCTAAGCCCCCAAACCTGCAATCAGTCTGCACAGGCATAAGGTTCTGCCTGCCTGAGTCTGATTGCAGGCCTGGGGTCTTTAGTTTGAAATTGGGATGCAAGTTGGTATTTTAAAATAGCAGTTTTCCAAATATATTGCTTTAATAAGATTAAGCTGTAATTAATTTTAATGACGAAAGCACTATATACCCTGTCTATATAAACAAGGCTAAGTGTTTCCTTAGTTAAAATTTCAGTAAACCAACGTTAAGGTTTTAAAAGTGTCTCATGCCCCAATTGATGTGTGTGTGGTTGAAACCTTTCTTGATGTACTAATTCACTTTCAATTAAGATGCAGTTTCTTGTAACTTGTGCTTTATACTAATCTAATTTTTAAAGAGCACTTTTTTAAAAATTGAAAAACTTGATTTGTATATAAGAAATGGTGTGAATTCATAAGTTTATAACATTTAATAAATTGGGTTCTGATCATGAACCATGAAACCAGCAAGATTTCAAGTGGTTTGTATCAACATCCTGAGTAGAAAGACTGATTGAAAATGAAATCTTTCTTTCCCTGTCCATTTTTTAAATGCAAAGTTGTCAAGAACTGCTGCCAGCAGTTCTTGTGAGTAGGTCAGCTGGATGAAAAAAAGACTTACTTCTGCTTCCCTTGAAGACCATGGCAAAACTCCCATTGACTTAACTGGGAGCAAGACCAGAGGCTCATCTGTTCCTGCTGCTTATTGTCTCCTCCCACTTCTGTACACATCTTATCTGAAATCATAATTCTGTGGCTATGACAGAAGAAGGTTTCCAGTGGGAAGAAGCAGGAACAGATTTTAAAAGGTCTGGGTTTTATGCAGATATTCCTAGTAACAATAAAGAAAGCGAGAGGAGAACCTACAAAGCTTACAGGAGGAAGTGTGACAAGAATGTAGTTTGGAGAATTTCATGAGTGATGTGAAAAAAGGGGTCTGTAGATCTAGAAGTTCTAATGGCTCCCAATTGCATTCAGAGCTGGGTTGCCAGATGCTCCAGGGCTGCAAGAGAAGTAATAGTAGGCACCTTTCTTCCCCTAAGCTTGTGGACAAGGAGGGGGATCTTTCCTCAGCTTGCCGTAGCAGCTTCTGAAGACTGCTTTGCAGGAGCATTGTTTTTGCTCTCTTGGGAGGTAGGCAGAGGTCAGCAGGAGATAGTGGGATTGGAGGCAGAAAGCATTTGTAGAGACTTCACTGAGATACTTGGACACCACCAACCCCCACCTTCCAGGATCAGCACTCACTCTTACCCAGCACCACTTCTCCAGTATCCAGGACCAGCATACACTCCTTACAGCTCCCAGGGCCAGTGCTGAGGTTTGGAGGCAGTGAGGGTGGTTATCTGCCTGCACTGGGAGAGAAGGAAGTGAAAGTTTTCCTGCTTACACTGGGGTGTGGATGGCTGGGGTTTGAGACTGTACTGGGAGGAGGGTGGTTGGGGATTAAAGATATTCTGCACTTCACAGAAGCTTGTCTATTGTGGCCTGAGGTTGCATTTTGGTATGTGACTCAGCCAGTCTTCCCTGATGTTTCTGTCACAATGTGTGCCTTACGGATATCCCCCTAGATTGCTTTGATGCTTCTCCTGAATTTTTCAAACTTCTTCCCCTTAGAATTGCTCACTCGTCAGAGAAGCAAACTTTTCCACAGGGAACTTTATTCTAAACACTACACATCATCTTCAGTGTTGGCACCACACCCACATGCAGGCTGTTGTCAGGCTTCTTCCTATGCTGTGTTTGCAACAGCATCATTCACTTAGTCAAGAAAATAAAACCTGAGTGCTTGGAACAACTAAAAAATCCATATTAAACTAACAGAATAAAGGCTGCCCAGTTAAGGAATAGTAGTTTTGCATTAACTGAGTCAGTGACTATATGAATTTATGTGGATTTAAGCTGCATCCAGAACCTGCTTTGGGATCACAAAAGAGATCAACCTGGCCCCTTTATACAAGGCAACGTCGTTTTAGGCACAATACCAAAATGGTTGAAGCTTCTGTTTTCTTTGTACTGAGGAATGCCATCAAAAAAGCCAATGATTGGAAAGGTATGGAGCTAGACTAACTCTCTACCTGTGACACCTCCCAGGTGATGGCTGAAGGTGCACTGGCATGCCCCTGCAGTGCCTGTCCTGTAGTTACAGTGACTCCAAACTTCCTTTAGAGGTTGGTGTTATCCTTTCACTGTTCCATATTTCCTCTGCAGTAGACAAACTCAGATCTTGGCAGGTAGGTAAAGAAGAAAATGACTGACTTTAAAATCATCCACCGTCTTATTTTAAAATGTAATTATTTGTGATTTTTAACTCTGTGCATAAATTCTGCTAATTTAGGTTTTAAGCAATTTAAAATATATATATTTTTCATGCCTAAAGCAGAAGTGATTATAATGCAGGTCTGTTTCACTTTGTCTACTGATGCATTTTGTTGTTGTTGTTGTTTTCCAGTTCTTTAAGAACCTCTATTGATCCTGGATTGACAATACAACCTTATATAACTTTATCTCCAACACAGCTATGTAAAAATCTTACTTTAAAAATCCCGAATGGAAGGAGAGAATTCCAGGTATATTCTTAGCTGTGAAATTTCACCTTTTTCTTTGAGTGTTTCATTTTTTGATCCTCGGTGTCCCAACGTTTAAAATGTTTAAACACATTGAGGGCCTATTCGTTGCCACAGATATTCTCTGGAGTTTACTAGATATACTTTATCTTATACATAGTTCTCCATATAAATTGATCCTATTAGGAATCATCTGTAGGGGCCTTTTTCTCGTTAGAATGGACCAGGGCCATGGTTGTAGAAAAGCCTCCTCTTTACCTTACTTAATGCACAACTTTAAGAGCACACTACACTGAAGCATTTAGGCAGCATGCGGATGCAAGGAGAGATGATCATTGTTCATACACCTATCCTAAATGCACAGGTCCTGTGTTGGCCATGATATACATTGTATGTGGACTGGATAATCTGGAGGATTTGTAATAAGATAATGGAGGCTTTCACCTCTAGGTCAGCTGTGATTTTAAGTTGCTTGTATCTAACAACGTCCTGGTGACCTATGTGCAATGAATTTGACAAGTCTCAGTCCCATTCCCAGTGTACAGATGTCCCCATTAATAAAGCCACCACTTCAAATGGCATTAATTAGCGGCTTTCTTGGCAGTCTCAGTAGAGAGGTCAAGAATTAGATGGGACCATACAGGTTCCTCCAGGTCAGGAAGAAAGTACATGTGTATTCCTGCATTGTCTATTCTTTACCTGATCTGCTACTAAACAGAGGATTACAGTCCCCAAGGCTGTCAATACAGCATTTTTCACCAGTACTCCATTCATCTAAAACTGGTAAAGGTTAAGTGTTAGCTATATTTCAAACTCTGATACAACACTGATGGGCTCATGAAAAATAACTAGGCAGAGAGATTTGTAATATTTGTCTTGTGGGGGTGGAGAGGAAATGAAGGGTTGTCTTAAAATGTTTGGAACAAGTGTTTACAGAGACTGAAAAAATGTTATACTAGTAAATTCTGGATTAGTCACGCTTAGAGAAAATGTAAATTTACAACATCTGATGTCAACATTGTAGTTTAGTACCAAGCATATCAACAGCATCCCTGTGATAAATACAGTGTAAAATTTTTAGACTAAAACCTGTGTAAATACCTAGGGAAAAAATCAGATGCCCTAACACTCTGTTTTCGTATGGGCAATTTTCTTCATAGCCCAATGAAAAGACTTTCCCCCCTAAATCATGTTGGTATGTTTAATCTAGGAATGAAAGGGGTTATTTGTTTTGTTTTATTTTTTGGTGCTTTCTGAAAGTGTGCTGCATGTTTCTGAAGGCAAAAAAACAAAGAAAAGAAGACTGACTTGTTTCTCAGGGTTGAAAAGCAATGGAAATAACAAAATAACGTATGTATTGGACTTCACTATGACACCACCTGTAATTTTAAAACCAGCTAGTAGGCTTTCTGCAGACAATTTTGTAGCTCATTTGCTGTTTAAAACAGCTAGTCAAGGCTTTTCCCACGATAGTTAGACATTTTACCAGGTAGCATGAATATTATCCAAATACCCTGGTCATGGTGATGTTTGATTCTAAAAATGAAGGGATAAGCACTTTGTTTCCGAAAAGGAGGGATGAGTTTAGTTGTGCAACTTGTATTATTTCATCTAAAAGGGGGGGGGGGGTTCCCACTCTTTATAATGGTATACAACTACAATTCGTTACTATATGATTTTATTTTGCATAGCATCTTTAATACAAACTGTATCCCCAAATGTGCTACAAAGTTAAATTATGCAAGGCAGCCTGTTGTGGAAGATTATTACATATGGTTTATCTCACAAAGTGAAACATTCAGCTCAAATACCAAAACCAGGGAAGAGGCTTAGGCAAAAGAGAAAAGATTTTTTTTTTAGGTGAGATTTTAAAAATTGTGGAGAAAGTATGTGGTAGAGAGATATGGGCAGGTAAATGTGAGTGGTTTTTTAAAAAGAGGCAGTCCTCTCTGTAAACTAATCTCATCGGTAGAAAAAGTGGATGAAACAGTAAAATTCTGTAAAATTGCCAGAACTGATTCTTATTTATTCTGCACTGTGTTGACTTTGTATTTCAGGCAAAAAATTGGAAACAATGGAGGAAATGAAGACATGCCCTGAAGTCCTAGAAGAGAAGTGGTAAATGAGAAAGCAGAGGGTTGATTTTTTTTTCTAAATTACTTCGGTTTTTCTTTGGAAGCCAGGTGATAGATATTGAAAATATAAGTCCTTTGGGCGAATTTCAGCCCTTGCTTTATAATATTTGTTCAACTCCATTGACAGATTATAAATGAAGGCAGAATTTTGCCAGGTATTTCTGTATTTGAGATCACCAAATCTTGTGTGGTGTAATAGTGGAACTACACCATGGGCCTCCTCCAAAACTCTTTGAGGTCAATGAGAACTACAATAGGTTTTAGATCAGGCACCATATATTTGTATTTGTTTATTCTATGTTCATGCCTTTATTAGACTTACTATTCAGTTTCATATTTCAGGTGTTTCATTATTGATCTTGTGAACTAGTAACAAAGTAATCTTGCCTTGCTTGTATTTTTGAGAACTTAGCCCTGTCATGCTTGATTAATTTGGTTTTATAAGACAGTATAAAATGATCCAAGTCAAAGTGACGTTTTCTTAAGAAAATGTTATGAAAAATAGAGGTTGCAGTATTACCTGGGCACATCTCATCCATTATATCAAATATTCTTTTTAGCCAACTGCTGGAAATTTTTCCTAGCTTTTAGTTCTATATTACCAGTGTGTTGCACTGTTAAACTAGGATAGTGTCTCATCTACAAACAAATTTCTTGAGAACTATAGGTAGAAATACATTGCGAAGTTAGCACTGCAATGGAGTGTGATTTATATATTAATGATGCAGTTTCATTGGTTGTATAACTGCATTTGTTGCAATAAAACTTTAGAAAATATTTCTCTAGGATTCATTCCCCTTGTTTGAATAATCCATTAAGAAATTATAGTCTTGAGACAGGAAGGAATAACAAATCAGTTAACAATACTATTTAAAGGGTTATTATCTTTGGGAAAACATGGATCTTGAGATATCCTGGTCAGATTCTAAACAATATAGAAACAAAGATTCAAAAATTCATTCATCCTTTAGTACCATGCAGTACATGAGCCAAGAGTTGAAAGGATCACTTGTGATTGAAGAAAAGGCTATTAAGCATATGTTTATCTTTGTTGTAAGCTACGTTAACTGAACTGCCACTTAATTATAAGTAACTATATGTTGACTGGAAGGGGTTCAGTAACCATTTCTACCTGAACACCCAAATATCATTTAACCATATTAAATGTGTGTTAATGGATGTCTTTTTTTCTAATAAAAGTTTATTCTTGAAATTCTATAGTGATTTTTTTCCAGTTCCATCGTGAAACATGTTTATGTTTCCTAGACAGAAGCTATTGAAACTGTTTACAATGAAATTTTTAAAAAATTTTTGTATCTCCAAACCTAAATTTAAGGGTTTAGCTCCTTGAGTCTCTCTCAAACAAATTTCCCCGATGATACCTTTTCTCAGGTTTATGAACACAATTCCACCTTAAACCTCTTAATTTTGTAGTTGCTTTGTCAAATCCTCATAGGAAATGTCCTGTTATCAAGCAAGGTAATTTTTTTTTCCTGCAGTGGGAAAAACATAGTTTAACAGGACAAGATTTGACTTTTAAGGTTAATGTTGAAGCATTTTTGTTAATCTGGTACCTCTTACTGCACTGTAGGAATTATTTTATGGCCAATTTATGTACTTCTAAGCAGTATCAGCTCAAGTTATTGGTACCACTTAAACTACTCTGTTTCTTGCAGTAGACAAGTGTCCATGTCACAGAAGTCACCATTGTAACAGTTACGGATTGTGTTCAATAAACATGTCTGTTCCATATTAGGAAAAAACAGATGATGAAATGTTTCTACTCCAGCAGTAACTAAGTATGTTAAACAGCAGCTACTAAAGTTAGACATTTATAAATCAGTAGGTTCAGATGACTTGCATCCAAGAGTTTTGAAAGAGCTGGCCAAGGAGAACTGTGGACCATTAATGTTGATTGTCAGTAAGTCTTGGAACACAGGGGAAGTTCCAGAAGAGTGGAAGAAAGCCAATGTTGTGCCAATATTTAAAAAATAAGTGGTATCACCTAGTTAATTATAGGCCTGACATTGATCCCAGGAAACATAATAGAGGGGCTGATACAGGACTCGATTAATAATGACTTAAAGAAGGGAGTAATAAAAAATTAAAGTAGGGTAATATCAACGCAAATCAACCTGGATTTGTGGAAAATAGATCCTGACAAACTAATTTGATATTTGTTTTGATGAGACTACAAGTTTTGTTGATAAAGGTAACAGTATTGATGTAATAAACCTAGATTTCTGTAAGGTGTTTGACTTGATAACGGATGGTATTTTGATTAAAAAAACAAGAATGATATAAAATTAACATGGAACACATTAAATGGATTAAAATCTGGCTAACAGATAAGTCTCAAAATGTAACTGTAAATGCGGAAATCATCACTGAACAGTGTGCATTTCTAGTAGGCCCTGGCAGGGATTGGTTCTTGCCCCATTGGGCTTAATATTTTTGCAGATGACCTGGAAAAAAAACATAAAACCATCACTCTCAAAGTTTGCAGATGATACAAAAATTGGGTGAGTGGTAAATAATGAAGAGGACAGGTCACTGATACAGAACAATCTGGATCACTTGGTAAACTGGGCACAGACAGAAGGCATCTGAATGCAGCTAAATGGAAATGTAGACATCTGAGAACACAGGCCATATTTGGACGATGGGACACTCTGTCCTCAAAAGCAGAGACTGAAAATGGTCGTGGTGATGGATAATCAGCTGAATGTGAACTTTCAGTGCAACACTGTGGCCAAAAGGGTTAATGTGATTCTTGGAGGCTTAAACAGGGGAACCTTGCGTGGGAGTAAAGAGGCAATTTTACCTCTGTATTAGGTATTGTTGCAACCACTGCTGAAGTACTGTGTCCAGTTCTGGTGTCCACAATTCAAGAAGGACGTTGATAAATTGGAGAGAGAAGAGCCATGAGAATGATTAAACGGTTAGAAAGCACGTATAGTGATAGACTGAAGAGGCTCAATTTATTTAGCTTAGCAGAGAGAGGATTATGGGGTGATGTGATCAGTCTATAAGTACCTTCCTGGGGAACAAATGTTTGATAATGGGCTCTTCAATATAGCAGAGAAAGATGGTTCACTGGAAGTTGAAACTAGATGAATTCAGACTGGAAATAAGGTGTAAATTTCTAACAGTGAAGGTAATTAACCCTTGGAGCAATTTACCAAGGGCCTTGGTGAATTCAAATCAAGATTGGATGTTTTGCTAAAAGATCTGCTCTAGGAATTGTTTTGAGGAAGTTCTCTGGCCTGTGTTATACGGGAAGTCAGACTAATGATCACAACGGTCCCTTCTAACCCTGGAATCTATGAATAAGTGTAGCCTTACTTGGCAATCTTAGCAGAGAGCCAAGATAGGAATGGACCATAGAACTTCTCTGACATACCCGACAGTGGGTTTGCTGGGCAATCCTGAAGCACACTGGCAGGGCAGCATGGCATGGGAAAGTGTGTGTGTGCTGGCTGCCTGTGCTGTAGTGTATAGTGGGGCCATCCATTTATGTTTAACCAGCATTAAATTCACTTATGTTCACAGGCATTTTAAGAAAACAACAAACACTTTTCCGGATTATTTTCTTTATTAACACACCTGCTCTAAAGCAACATTTTGCTCTTACTACTCTCTCAATGACAGAGTTTTCATCCTTGCTCATTTACCCATTTTATTCTGTTTTCATGACCTTTTCTACTACGTTATGCTAACATGCTAACATTGGATCTAGGCTGTCCTTCAGCAGGGTAACCTGAAGTCAGACTTTAAAATAAAAGATTCCCATTGCAGCTTAATGATGCTTTAATGGCATGTAGCATTATTGTAACAGAAGCCTGTGTTTCTTGTGATGAATCATCCTGCAAGCTAATGTGGCAGACGGAAGTGTATTTAACATCACTCAGTGCAGGAGCATATTGTTTCCAGTCATGCTTTCAAAGTGAGTCTTAGGAGCTGATTTAGGAAAGAAGCAGAAATCCTAAGGAAATGTCAATGCTATTGTTTGCTTGTTTTTTTTTTTAACCAGGCAGTAGACAGTAAACTGAAGAACAGTGTCATACTGCAGACACCACAGCTGAAACATTATTCACAGTGGGATGGCCCACTGCCATTGTAACTGGGATGAAAGTTGAGTCTGTCGTAGAAGGTGATAAAGTTATCTATGCCAGTCACGTCACTTTTGTCTATGTAGGTGTTGAGCCCGTTATTCCTATACATGCCACACTTTCCGAGATGTTTCGAAAATGCGTGTGAGGTAATGTTAAAGGAGGTCTGTGGGGGAGAAAAGCAAGAGGAAATATTTTAGATACCCATATGAATAGCATCTCTGTGTTTTACAAGAGCTAGGGTATAATTACAAGGGCGCTGAAACTTCATGCTTCAGAGCATGAATCAAACACCAGCTATGGTCAGGAAAAAAACCCTACACATCCATCCGTTTGCGTATTTTTAATCAAGGGTCTTTGTACTCTTGGAAACTTGTCCTAAATTTTGCTGCAAGGGTGCTGGTTTTTGCAGCACACCAATGGAGCAGACCAGAGATGTTGCACCAACTTCAGCTAAATTCAGAAACTGAAATTCTTACATAGCGTATTAATTCCTCTATCATAGAAAGGTATACTATGTGTGAGTGGGGAGAAGAGCTCGGGCCACCGTCTGAAGCTTCAGGCACTGATCATCACACATTTCCCTGAGTGTGGTTTTGGTTATGGTTTATTTTTTCACTTTAGCAATCCCTGTGTTCCAACTTGGCTTTTCTGGTTTTTGTTGTTGTTTTTTTACGTAGTAGTAGTATACTATAGTAGTTGTGGGGGTGTTTGTGAATAAACACCCTTTTCTTTTGCCATCGGACTTTAGCCACAAGTGGCCAGAGATTAACTCTCCGGGTTTATTTAGGAGGGGACTATATTGTGTCCAATTAAAAAAATCATTGATCTGCTCCAGTGTGTTTCCAAAGAGATTCTAGATCATTGCATCTGCCCCCTTTTAAACTACTGAGCCTTTTCTTTCTAACCTTCCTATGCTGTAAAATTCATGGCCTGGAGATACCGAAGCTTCTGGATGGGATTTTTCAAAAGCCCCTAAGTGACATGAGAGCACGTGTCTCACGGAAAATAATTTAGAGGCTTCTGAAAATCCCACCTTCTGATTTCAAAGATCCCCTGAGACCTAGAATATTAAAATAGAACTATGGTCCCCCTCAGTTTTTCATGAATTATATTACTGTAATTTTCCTTCCTTTGTAAGTGGCTGGAGTGGCAAGATGAAATGCAAATTTGAATAGCAATAGAAAAATTAGCCTCTTGGGACTTATACAGGAGACCTAAATTTGAACCACTGCTGGCCACCATCAAAAACCCTTAAATTTAACAAAAGACATAAGGGTAAAATAAATTTTGAATATCAGAATTCTTCATGGCCAATTTCCCTTGACTATTTTTCAGTATTATTCTGTGCCTGTATTCTGGTTGGCTGTGCCACGCACCTACCGTTTCCCTACCCAGTTTGCTCATGCCAAGAGCAGGTGATATCTGGGCAGAGGAGGGTGAATCAACAGTGCCCACAGGATAATATATGCATTTTAAAATACTGCAAGGGCTAGATACTCCTGTAAGGAAGGTAATGTATCATCGCAAGAAAGTGCATTGATCGTTTTTTAAAGGAAGGAACAAAGCAAAAAGCGTAGCTGAGTTTTTTTTAAAGTACTCCTACAGATAAAGCAAATAACTTATTCCTCAACAGGTACCTAGAGTTCACTTAAGAGGTAAGATTGATACACACTGTAATTAGCCTTGTGCTGCATATACTTACCGGCATTTCATGTACAGTAGGTGCTTTGCTTCCATAGATCTGATTGGTGGTCCTGTACCTGGGATGGGCCTCATTTGTTCTACACAATAGAATGTAATTTTACTTGGTATGGTTTCTTTCATACAAACTGTATCCCACAGCACTGTACGGAGTTAAATAGTAATTTATGGAGATAAATTACAGCAACAGATGGACATTAAGAAGTGCAGACAAGGGAAAAGATGCTTTTGGGATGAGGTAGGGAATGGATAAGATGGGAAGAGATGAGAAGGCATTTCTAAGTGACACGGGCTGCTAAGCAGCTCACCAGCAGTGAGACTGATGGGGCAGAGAGGAAATGTCTGCTAAGGAAACAGCAAGACAAGGTTCCTGGAGGAATTTAAGAACAAGGACAATTCTGTGCATGCTTGGCTTTGGAGAGCTGGGGCTTGAATGAAGAGGGAGCAAAGCATGCTTGGGACCTCTAGCCATGATGGCTAATCTGGCTGTAGGTAATGGGACACATCCCAGAGGTCCTTCAGGCCTTAAAATGGGTATCATTTTCACAATCATGCAGAGGTCATGATGACTTTACAGGATCTCAGGTCATTGTTGCAAAGTGTGGCAACCTTTGGGTGCACCGTGAACCCCTCCCTCTCTCTCAGCATGCTGCTTTTGCTCATCACACAAGTTATATCAGCTTCCTCACCTGTAGCCCCGAAACCATCCTGGGTGGTTGAACCGGGCTGGCAAATTGTCATTAACTCTGTAGTAGTCACTGGTTCTCTGGGACTGACCCTCCTCTGCCTCTTTGTTGCAGGTGGTGAATGTTTCCGGCAGATGCCCCTGGGACATTTTGAGCTAAGACCTTTTTAGGACTCTGGTCCAGGCAGGACAAAGAGGCAGGAAATTGACCAGGCACACAAGAAACAGGGTGCTTAAGTAACAAACTGTATGTTGCTAGGAGACAGGCTGTAACTTGGCAACAAAGAGAGAGGCCCTTAAAGACACAGTACTGTTTCCTAGACAAGAGTCCAGCTTACAAACACTTTCCATGCACACCGCTGGGGGCTGTGAAAGTATTAGCTCCTCCTAAGCCCTGCAGTGGTTGCAGGATCAAGCCCTTAATTCTGTTACTTTCAGTCCTCCTAGTTCAGTAGTTTTCCCGAAAGTATTTTGCATGACTCCTTTTTTATTTGTTCATGTAGGAGAGAGAGACCCCAGCTGAAGTGAAGCAATGAAGGTGCATTTGCTGACTTATATTTTCTCATTGTTTCCCTTGCACTCCCCGGTCTGTCTGCACCTGTTGTTTTTTCTCCTCTGCTTCGTTCCTGCTGCGAAGAATTGACGTTCTATCTTTTCTGTGTTTGCACAGTGCCTTGCACAATGGGGTCCTTATCTGTGACTGGGGCTTTTAAGGGCTATCGCAGTCCAAATAATAAATACTGATAATTTCTAAAAAAAAAAAAAAAAAAGGGGGGGGGGGGTTGATCTGAGGAATAGTCATTTGCTCACCCATAAACCCTGTTGTTTCCAGCAGTGCTGGAGCCATTTTTACGGGGGGGTGCTGAGAGCCATTGCACCAAACTGTAAACCCTGTACATAATGGAAAGTACTTCAAGCCAGGGGGTGCTGCAGCACCCCTAGTTCCAGCACCTGTGATTGTTTCTAGAGCTTCACACCTGTTCGGGTCCCTGTAGAAACCCACTAGGTCCCGGCTGGGAATCCCAGCCAGCCCCTGCTCTGTGAGGGCAGGTTTTTGCAGGGTCTGCCTTTGCTCCGGGCATTTGCAGACTCCTTGCGGGCGGGGGGTGTGATCAGAGCGGCCCCAGCACGGCAGACGAGCCCGCGGCAGGGCGGGCAGCTCGGGCTCCCGGCTGGCGGCTGCCCCCGCCAGGCAGGGGAGGACCGGGGGCCCTGTGCAGCTGCAGGCGGAGCTGCGCCGCGCCCGCCCCGGGGAAGGGGGCCCGGCTGTGGCTGGAGGAAGCGGAAAGGGCCGGTGCAGCAGCCTAAGCTGCCCTTCCGTGCACGGAGCTGCTGCTGCCGCCCCGCTCCGGAGATGGCCGCTGCCAGGCTGCTGCAGGCGGGTGAGGCAGGGAGCCCGGGCTTGCTCTGCGTGCAAAGACTCGGGGGGCTGGAGGGTAGGCGGGACAGGCGGGCGGGTCCGAGCCCAGGCGAGCTGGGCAAGGTGCCTCTCTCGGCCTTGGGCCTGGTGTGTCTCCGGCTGGGGCAGTCCTGCCAAGATCAAGCATGTAAAAATCCCCAGTGGCTTAAAAAATCCGGAGGTCTTTTTGTTTGTTTGTTTGTTTGTTTGTTTAAAGCTCATTTTAAAAAATGGAGCCTGATCCTTTGCTCTCTGGTGTCTGAGCCTTGCGGGCGCACGTGGGTGACAGAAGCTAGACACTTGTCTTTCAGTGTGAGCTGAGCTTCTCCTGATTCCAGGAGCGGGGGCTTTAAGAACCCCCCCCCCCCGACGATCTGGAGACTTGCCTCTTGCGGGGTTATGCTGCTGGAGTCTAGCCCCCCGAGAAACAGCCCCTCCGGGTGTTACCAAAATCAAGCAACCAACTTCCCCAGCTTCTGGTTTTGTAGCAGCATCCCCCTTCTTCTCCCTAGCAGAGCTTCTAAGCCTGAGCCCCCTGCTGTCTACCCCCTCCCCTGGCAGGGTGTCTGCTCCTTGCTTTGCTAGAGGAAGGGGTGCTGCTTGACTTGTTATGAGGTCCCAGTATCCCTGATGCAGAGCCTGCCCCATGCTCCCTGCCATCTGGTGTGCACACTTCCTACTTCCCAAAGCCCAGCTGGAGGAGAGAAAGTTCTTAGATCTTTCTTAGGAAACTAGGCTCTTAACACTGAGAGGCCCAGAGCAAGCCACTTCTCCACGCTCTGCCACGGTTTCTGCCTCTGGGAAGTGGGTCTAATATTAACCTACGTTTCAAGGACTTGGGAAGCCTTAGTGTTTGTGGAGTGCTTGGGGTTCTTCTGCAGATGGGTGTTGCAAAGTATTCTTATTGGTGTCTTTATTTTACTGCCCATCTGTTTAAGGCTTTCGTTTAATTTCTCTCTTCTCTCTGTTGTCAGTCGTACCAAGGTTCAGCTGCTTTCCGTCACTGGGGAAAGCTGCTCCCAGAACCTCACAGCTTAGCAGTCGACTTTATGGAACTCTTCTTGCCCCGGAAGCGAATCAGCAGGTGGATCCCAATGGTAAGAGTCCTTACCCCACCTACTTTAGGAGAGTGAAAGCATCCAGTCTATTTGGCTTATACTGTCCAAAGCAAGTTGAGTTAAGCCAACCATCCCTCTCTGATAGCCACCAGGTTTGCTTTAAGCCAGAAGATAATGTATTGCTAAGTTAATGAGCACCTCTTCTAAGCCCTGTTGGCTACTTTAGTTTTCAGATAGTATATGCATGTGATTTTCAGTACATTAGATTCCCCTCTAACCCATCTGAACACGCACCTAGGAGAGGAAGGAACACTGTGTGGCTAAGGTTTGGGATTGAGAGTCATGGCTCCTGGGTTTTATTCCTGGCTCTGCCACAGATTTCCAGACTCCCAGACCTTGTGCAAGTCACTTAACCTCTCTGTACCTCTGGTTCCCTGTATGTAATGAGAGAGAAATAATATCAGTCTTAAAGTGTAAAGCACTAAGATACTAGGCTGAAAGTACACATTAATCGCCATATACATGCCCAATTGTGGTGTTATTGGCAATCCAGGACTAAACAATGCTCTTCTTTTCACACCACAACCAAACCTTTGTGCTGCACAAACTGGGGGCAGAGCTCACACTTCTTTTTGTCCTTCTTTCAGTTATTAATGACAAGCTTATAACCGAGCCCCTCAGACACCCGGACTTCTTCAACGTGAAAGAGCTCTTCTCCCTGAAAGATCTCTTTGATGCCAGAGTGCACTTGGGACATAAAAAAGGTTGTCGTCATAGGTAAGTTACACAACTTTGACGTGGACCCTTGGGGTTGAGCCAATACCCACTGAGTCAATGGGTGTATTTCCCTCAATTTGGGAATTCGGCCTTTAATAAAAAGAAGGGAAGGATTACTTTCCCTATAAAGTGCTTGTAAGGTGGCTCCTTCCTAATGACTTTGACAATAAGTCTGTGTTTGACTGTCCTAGCACAGGGAAGGTTATTTTATTTGCTGTCACACAGGCATGCAGCACTGGAAGCAAAAAGTTTTAGGCATCCAAAGATTTCTTCATATTGCATATATTCTGGGATTCCAGTGTAATGAGTTGAGTGGCCGGTCAGTTGGTTTAGAACCAAAATAAAACCAGATCCACCTGGTCAATCCCCTGTCTATCAGGGCATGGTGCAGGGATCTGATTGGTTGATCAGGGCCTTAACTGCCCTTTCCCTTAAATGGAACACAGGAATTGCCCGACAGCATCAGACCCAAGGTCCGTCTAGCCCAGTGGCCTGTCTCTGACAGTGGCTAGCAGCAGAACCTTCAGAAGAAGGCAATTTTGGAATAACCTGCCCCCTGAGAAATTTTCTCCTTGACTCCTATTGTTTAGAAGCTGGCTGATGCCCTGATGTAGGAGAGTTTCTATGGGACAGACAGCGTTTGGAAATGTCAGTCAAAAAATAAAATTTTTCCGAGATCTTTATGTCTCATTCTCCTTCCCCAGGTTTATGGAGCCATATATTTTTGGCTGTCGCCTTGATCAGGACATTATAGACTTGGATCAGACGATGAAACACCTCCAGCTGGCTCTCAACTTCACAGCCCACGTCGCCTACCGCCAAGGGATCATCCTCTTCGTCTGCCGCAACCGTCAGTTCGGCCACCTGGTGGAAGTCACGGCCAGGGACTGCGGGGAGTACGCCCACACCCGCTACTGGCAGGGTGGCCTGCTGACCAATGCCCACATCCAGTACGGGACTGGGGTTCGCCTGCCCGACCTCCTCATCTTCATCAGCACCCTGAACAACGTCTTTGAGCCGCACGTGGCTGTTCGGGATGCCGCCAAGATGAACATCCCCACTGTGGGAGTGGTGGACACTAACTGCAACCCCTCCATCATCACGTACCCCATTCCTGGGAACGATGACAGCCCCCTGGCGGTGGAGCTCTATTGCAAGCTCTTTAAGATGACCATTACCCGGGCAAAGAACAAAAGGAAGCAGATGGAGGTTTTGTATGGACTGCAAAACAAAGCCGAAAGCAGTTAGATCAGCCTCGTGCTCTTACTAGCCCTAGTGCAAAATCTGCTAGCTCATCCGTACCACGATGGTGTTCAGTACTCAGCAGGTTACCTACCAGGCTTCTTTGACTTGCCGGCAACATGCATAGGGCTTGGGTGGGAGGGAGTGGGGGATGGGAATGCTCCCACCTTAGCTCTGTAAGGGTCTGATCCAGCTCCCATTGAAGGCAGTGGAAATATTAACATGAACTTCAATGAGAATTGGATTGGGGTCCTAGGAGAGAGGTCCCTGGCCTACTCCTGAGGAGGAGATCCCATGGTAATGGCAGCCCCCGCTCTGCTGTTACACATCTGTGCTCATCTGTGATTCTTAACTTGCCGAACCAAAAAAAAAAGAGTGGATTTGTCAATCAATATCAGTCACCTGTGGGTGCCGCTTCCCCCCCTGCAAAAGGAACTTCATCCAGAGCACCTAAAACAATGCAAGGCTAAATAAGACAGACATATCCAGTTTGGTTTGCTTGTATTTGCCTCTTCTTCGAGGAAGAATGTGTAAAGCATCTGTCTTGTGATTTCTGCCCCACACACAAAACTTACTGTGATCTGAATTTAACTGTGTTAAAGTTCCCATCCCCTCTCCTCCCACTTCTCTTCTCCATATGAAAAAATAAAATATTCCTTTTTTTTTCACATGCAAGTGTGTTGTATTAAATGAAAGATGAGAAATCCCTTACAAAAATATAAACTGACTGAATGTCATTGGTTGGGGCAGAGAAAAGGTGTCTTATAGGATAATCAGTGCGAAGTCTGAGTCAGGTGCTATGGCATAGGCTGAGTGTAAATTGTATCATATGATCCTAAAATATGGCTGGTAAAATCTCTACTCTTTAAAGTGTCCCTATCAGCTTGAAATCTGGTGAGTTTAAAAAATGAGTTAAATAGTTTTAGGATCTACACCTGCCCCTGGGTGATCCAGGCCCATTTCTGTGGCTTGAAAATCATACGAACAGCCAGACGGGGTAAGACCAATGGTCCATCTACCCCAGTATCTTGTTTCTGACAGGGGCCAGTGCCAGATGCTTCAGAGGGAGTGAACAGAACTGGGCAATTATTAAGTGATCCATCCCGTTGTTCAGTCCCAGCTTCTGGCAGTTGGAGGTTTAGGGACACATGGAGTCAGGGGTTACGGTCTTGACCATTTTGGCTAAGTGTCATTGATGAATCTATCTTCCATGAATTTAGCTAATTCTTTTTTGAACCCACTTTTATTTTTGGCCTTCACAAAATCCCCTGACAACGAGTTCCACAGGTCGACTGTGCGTTGTGTGAAGAAATACTTTGTTAGTTTTGAAGCTGCTGCCTATTAATTTCATTGGGTGACCCCCCTCGCCCCCCTCCCCCCGGTTCTTGTGTTATGGGAAAGGATAAATACTTGTTCACTTTCTCCACACCATTCATGATTTTATAGACCTCTATCATTACCCTGCCCCCTACTCATACCACAGTCGTTTTGATCTCTCCTCACATGGAAGCTATTGCATTGCCCTAACAATTTTTGTTGCCCTTTGCACTTTTTTTCCAATTGTAATATAGAGTTTTTGAGATGAGGCGACCAGAACTGCAGGCAATATTAAAGGTATGGGCATACTATGCATTTATATAGTGGCATTCTGATATTTTCTCTCCTATATTATCTCTCCTTTTCCTAATGGTTTATAATGTTGTTAGCTTTACTGACTGCTGCTATACATTGAGCGATATTTTTAGGGAACTGTCCACAATGACTCTGAGATCTCTTTCTTGAGTGGTAACAGATCATTTAAACCCCATAACTTTGTATGTATAGTTGGGGTTATTTTTTCCATTTGCATTACTTTGCACTTATCAACATTGAATTGTCATCTGCCATTTTATTGCCCAGTCACCCAGGTTAGGGATATCACTTTACTCTTTGCAGTCAGGTTTAGACTTAACTTCTCTTGAGTAAAATGGTGTCCCTAGCCTCTGTTTGCCAGAAGCTGGAAATGAGCGACAGGGGATGGATTACTTGATGATTACCTGTTCATTCCCTATGGGGCACCTGGCACTGGCCACTGTCAGAAGACAAGAAACTGGGCTAGATGGACCCTTAGTCTGACCCAGAAGGGCTGTACTTATGTAATTTTGTATTGACTGTAATTTTGCCACCTGTTCACCTATTTTTCCAGATCATTTATGAATATGTTGAATATCACAGATCCCAGTGCAGATCCTTGGGGGACCCTGCTATTTACCTCCCTCCATTGTAAAAAATTACCACTCGTTCCTACCTTTTCCTAATGTTTAGCCAGTTACTGATCCATGAGAGGACCTTCCCTCTTATCCTTTTGACTGCTTAGTTGTCAAAGGTTTTCTGAAAGTCCAAAAATACTATGTCAGCTGGATCACCCATGTCCACATGCTCGTTGACTCCCTCAGAGAATTCTAATAGATTGGTGAGGCCTGGTTTCAGCTTTGCAAAAACTATATTGACTTTTCCCCAACATATCATGTTTATCTATGTCTGTTGCTGTCTGAACTTACAAGACAGCATGCTGACACGCTCTCAGCCCCCTAAAAACTCTCTCTCTCTCTCTCCCCCTACATACACACAACACACTCCCTGTCACACTACACTCCACCCCACCCCCTGCATTTGAAAAGCACGTTGCAGCCACTTGCATGCTGGGATAGCTACCACAATGCACTGGTCTTTGTGGCGTTGCAAGAGCTGCTAATGTGGCCACATCAGTGTGCTTCCAGCAGAGAGTGTAAACACTTGGCAGCGTTTTCCCTGCTGCAGTCTCCGAAGGCTGGTTTAACTCCCAGCGCTCTACAACTGCAAGTGTAGCCATGCCCTAAACTAGCGGGAAATATTTTTTTCTCCAGTCTTTTCCCATCACAGTGATTGTAAGTGTTGCTTGTAACAATAATAACTAAAGCATTATTCAGACAACTGTGTGATATTTTTAAAGGTTAGAGCATTCCATTAGAAGTTATGATGTTTTATTTTTTATTTTATAACTCTATTGCTTTATGTGGAAGGAAAATATGGGTGCTGGAAGGCCCCAGTTCACCAAAGCTCTTAAGCTTGGGCTTAACTTTTTAGCTTAACATTGATTTCCCACTGAACGACTCACATGGTTAGGTGTTTTGTGAAGTGCAGCCTATATTATGAAAAGACTGGGTTCTCAGCTTAGCATTTGAAACAATCCGTTTATTTTAACGCCAGGGGCAAGATCTGTGTTTGACTTGGACAAGCACAATTTGATCAGTGGTCTCTGTGTGCCATTGCTTTTTAAACCAGCGTCCCTGTTCATTTCAAGAGGAAGGTGTGTTTAGTAATCACTGTTACCTATATGGTCCTATGTCTGCGCACACCTTGAATATGGAAACGATGCACAGGTCTTACTCAAACTCACCAGACTAGCTTCCCGTTCACTCTGAGTCTATCAGCCTCATTGCAGCGCTCTCCTCATATGCATGCACACTGAGATATTCCAGGGGTAAAATCACTTCCTGGACAGGAATCGGTCTCTAATCCAGCCTTACCCCACTTCTCGTTCCTTCCCAAGGCTGATCTCCTCCCCATTTCCCTTCCTTTCGTCCCCTGCCTTTACAGACCCCTTTCCAGTGTTGCCAGCTCTTGAGATATTTGGTGTTTCTCTTAAAGCTCCATCTTGTGGAGTCATGGGATTCATTGAGCCTCTCGCCATTGTAGTTATTTTTTTTAAAGGAAACCTGTGTGTCTAGCCTGCATGGCTGGGGAAGGAAGCTGGGAAATGTGAGCTGAATAGGCTCAGACACCAGAAGGAGCAATACAAACACACAGGCTATTTTGAATGTATTTAGCTGTTGAACAGAGCTAGGCTCATGCTTTTTGAATGCTGGAGGTTGACCATATTGGCCCCCTCTTTTCTTTTTGCCTTGCCCCCCTCCCCCTGCTGATTCTCCTCTTCTCTGCTTCCTCCCCTCTTCCTCCTCCCATTCCCCTCCGCCCCCTCCCTGGGCCCCTGAAGCCGACTCCCTGCACTTCACACTCCTGTCCAGCAGGGGGAGTGTGTCTGCGGCCACGAGGCAGCTGCGGGCCGCGGAGGGCAGGGTTTTTGGTCCCTTTAGAGCTCCCGTCGGGCAGCTCTATATAAGGGGGAGGAGCGGGCCTATCGGCCCCTTTTTCTCGGCGAGCCGCACAGGGACGGTGAGTGAGGAGCGGCCGGGCCCTTCCCTCGCCCTGGAGGGACTGTGGGGGAGCTCGCCACCCCGCACCCCAGCGGGGCCGGCCCCTGCCTCGGACCCTCCCTTCTTAGAGACCCGGGGCCGTGCTCCGCTCAACGGTCACCCGCGGCGCCTCCCTTCCCCTCCCCCCCCGGCCGTCCTTCGCGGCGCCTCCCTTCCCCTCTCCCCCTCCCCCCCCCGGCCGTCCTTCGCGGCGCCTCCCTTCCCCTCTCCCCCCCCCCCCCCGGCCGTCCTTCGCGGCGCCTCCCTTCCCCTCTCCCCCCCCCCCCCGGCCGTCCTTCGCGGCGCCTCCCTTCCCCTCCCCCCCCGTCCGTGTCCGTGTTCGCGGCGCCTCCCTTCCCCTCCCCCCCCGTCCGTGTCCGTGTTCGCGGCGCCTCCCTTCCCCTCCCCCCCCCGTCCGTGTCCGTGTTCGCGGCGCCTCCCTTCCCCTCCCCCCCCGGCCGTCCTTCGCGGCGCCTCCCTTCCCCTCTCCCCCCCCCCCCCCCGGCCGTCCTTCGCGGCGCCTCCCTTCCCCTCTCCCCCCCCCCCCCCCCGGCCGTCCTTCGCGGCGCCTCCCTTCCCCTCTCCCCCCCCCCCCCCCGGCCGTCCTTCGCGGCGCCTCCCTTCCCCTCTCCCCCCCCCCCCCCCCGGCCGTCCTTCGCGGCGCCTCCCTTCCCCTCTCCCCCTCCCCCCCCCGGCCGTCCTTCGCGGCGCCTCCCTTCCCCTCCCCCCCCCGTCCGTGTTCGCGGCGCCTCCCTTCCCCTCCCCCCTCGGTCCGTGTTCGCGGCGCCTCCCCTCCCCCCCCCCGGTCCGTGTCCGTGTTCGCGGCGCCTCCCTTCCCCTCCCCCCCCCCGGTCCGTGTCCGTGTCCGTGTTCGCGGCGCCTCCCTTCCCCCCCCCCCCCCGGCCGTCCTTCGCGGCGCCTCCCTTCCCCCCCCCCCCCCCGTCCGTGTTCGCGGCGCCTCCCTTCCCTTCCCCCCCTCCCTTGTCTGCTCCTAGGGCGCCCACTCCCCCCCCCCCCTCGGGCTACATGTTTTATCCTCATAAGAGAAACAAGAGGTTATATTCAGTTTGGCTGTAGGGTTTAGTTTTCCAAACTGCTCTCCGCCACACACTGATACCTAAATAGTGGGCCCCTGAAGCGCGTGTCCAAATGAGTATAACAAATGCTCTATTTATTTTCTGTGTTTTTGCTGTTTTTACAGGGGGTGGAAATGTGAATACTGCACATGCAAGAGGTTTTCTCCTAGAGCTCAGGTGAGCATCATTTCATGCAGGTTCACTACATGCCCCTATAGGCGTTGCAGATATGGTTGCTATGCCATGTTTGTGTCATCAGGTGGCAGAGAGGAAGAGGCTGTGTCTACGCTCAGCGCTCTGAAATCATGAGCGCTCAGAATGATTAGCAGCCTGACATTTTGTTTCTTTTCTTTACATTGTTCAATGTAAATGTAGTAGTCAGTGAAAGGTGTTGGATTAAGAGCTGTGGAGATAGAAGTTTTCTATCAACTGCAGGTATCACATGTCAGGAGGAGGGACAGTTTCTCTGCCCTGCCCCAGTGTGTCCACCTCTGGGCAAGAAGGTAATTGGTCTCTCTACCCATTCCATTGGGGCAAATTGTGGTGATGCCTTTTGCAATGTGGGCATTTGTCCTACGTTGGACTGATGCTATGTAACCTATTGTGCATTACCAGCAGATAGCTGTTTAGTGGCGAACCAATTTTAGTTAAGTACTACCAGTTGGAGCTGAATTTGAATCAGCAGCCTAGAATTGATGAGTATTGTATTCCACCAGTATCAGTCCCCTTCGGTCATTTGGTATCCCCTGGTGATATTGGTTCTGAAGTAGCGTAAAGAGGATGAACAAGGTCTTTTGTGAAAATTCACTGTTTTGATCAGCAAGAGTGGGGAGCTCTAACTTTGTTTAGGTACCATTGTGACCTGGTGTTTCCGTGAACTGCAATTTACTCGGTATTTGGCGATCTTTAAAATTATAGGTGGACCTGCCCTGATATTTCACTCTGCAGACTGGGATTCTTTAATGGAAATAAACGCCCATCTAGCACATTATTCCCCCCCGCCCTCCATTTTTTCAAGAACATTATGTTTGCAGAGGTGAGCCTGAATCCAACTCTGTTTCTCTGAACTCTGAAATAGCCTAGATCCAAACATCCCATCCTTTCCATCTCTCTTGAATTATAATTCCTTTTCATGTCAAATTTTAGAATGATTATAATTGCTGTACAGTGTGTTTTGTCTTTTTCGGCAGAACAATCAAAAGATACCATGGTCCAAGAAGTCTGCATCCTAGGAATGAGGTGAGCATGGAGACCGTGTACATTCTAAATAGTACTTCCATATATCAGAGACCATCGGCTAAACCCTTGTCTAGACTAGGAATTAGGATGTGTTAGCGATAAGAAAAGGAGGACTTGTGGCACCTTAGAGACTAACCCATTTATTTGAGCATAAGCTTTCGTGAGCTACAGCTCACTTCATTGGATGCATCCGATGAAGTGAGCTGTCGCTCACGAAAGCTTATGCTCAAATAAATGGGTTAGTCTCTAAGGTGCCACAAGTCCTCCTTTTCTTTTTGCGAATACAGACTAACACGCTGCTACTCTGAAATTTTGCTAACAATGTTGACAGCCTGGAGTGTAGACAAGGCGGTGTGCCTTTAACACATGTTAAACTGACATGGGTTATACACACAGCCTTGTCTACACTAGCCTGTTAGTATGTCTTGTCTAGACCAGAATTTGGAAGTAGTTAGCGAAGTCCTTGATGTACAGCTCTACAATCAAATACAGATATAAGCTACAAAATGACAGGTATTTGCATTTCTTTAGATTGCTGAGAGATGAGAGCTGTCTCAGAGGAGCTGCTCATGAAATTCTGCAGCTGTTTGTAAGTGGATAGGGGGTGATTATATATGTCCATTTCAGTCTCATGGTTGAGGTCCTACTTCGGATTTCTTTTTTGTTTGTTGCTGCTTTGCATTTATTGTGGAAGAATCGCTACTTCTCTTCAGCATCCTATATATTAATCGTCCCATGCCCCTAGAGGCGTTACACTTGTGGCTGTCATGCCATGTGTGTGTCATTAGGTGGCAGAGAGGAAGAGGCTGCGTCTACGCTCAGTTGTTCTGAAACCTGTGAGCACTCAGAATGATTAGTAGCCTAACATTGTTTCCAAGTATACCTGCTTTCTCCAGAGAATTGGTGAAAGATGGCGCAAATATCCTTTGAAAGGCAGTTAAAAGCACACTAATTTTAGCTGCGTCAGGAAAAGGCCCTACATCCTTGTATGCAAGGACAAGTAGAAGTGACTGTTCTATTCTCGGGAACTCCTCAGTCCCATGTTTGCCTTTGAAACTGTCTTCTGTGGCCTTGGGAAGATTGCTACTTGGTGTCTGTTCTGCTATCTGTAAATTGGGGTTAACGTTTTAATACCTCTCATGAGATTTTTTGGGGGTTGTACTTTTAAAGCACTTTAAAGACAAAAACTATCAAATAAATTCTAAGACTCTGGAATGAGAGATTTCAGAGTAACAGCCGTGTTAGTCTGTATTCGCAAAAAGAAAAGGAGTACTTGTGGCACCTTAGAGACTAACCAATTTATTTGAGCATGAGCTGAGCTGTAGCTCACGAAAGCTCATGCTCAAATAAATTGGTTAGTCTCTAAGGTGCCACAAGTACTCCTTTTCTTTTTGGAATGAGAGAGTGACTTTCCGGTTTATCTAATGTCTCTTTGGCCGCAGTTTAAGCTATGTGAAAAAAGGACATTCTTATCCTGGAATAAGAATGCCACATGAGGCGTTCTCCCAGTATACGTATAGCAGTCTAATTATTCAGCTATAGTTTTGCTGCTTAATTTCCCATGTAGACAAGCCGTAAGTAATGCTTCTATTCAAATGTTAATCCATTAGCTTCAGTTCTGGGTTTGTGAGACTTAGACACACTTCTTAATGAAAGAGCAAAGAGATAAATTCTGGTTACTTATGAATTAAAGTAGAAATATTTGTGGCTACATTGTTGGCATGCAGAGTGGTTGAATTATACAGGTTACGGAGTGTCCAATGAAAGGGGGGGGTAAGCAAATGATATATGAATTGTAGGAACATTACTGAGTTCACGTATTGCCTGCATGGAAATAAAAGAACAGTTCAGTGGGTTTTACATTTGAATGTATAATTTTAAAATAGGAAGAACTTCTGAGAAGTATTTTAAAATCACTGCCTTGCTTTGCAAACGTTTGATATTCTGTCTCCTATTCACAGTTGCTTTGGAGGAGGACAGCACTAATTTCCTTTGAAATTGTGTAACATAAGTGCTGTTGAAGGTACGTATTATGGCATCCTTAGCACCGGAATCTAATATTCCTGGCATGAGATCAGTTACCACAACTGCTGGTGCCAGTGAGTTGGAGCATAAAAACTGATGTTTAAGGGACATCATGGTCAGGTTATTTTTTTTAATCATATTTATAAAAGAACATATCCTTATCTATATCACCAATAAACTGTTAGATGCTTGAAAATGAAAGAAGGCTTAAAATGTAACTTACCTTCCACCATTTTTGCTGATTTCCCCCTCCCCTCTTTTAATGCCCCGAATTTATATTAGATTGGTAGTTTCACTTTTGTTGTAATCAGTTTCGCTTTCTTCTTCTCTGCAGCACTGTGCTCATGCATATGTTTAGGTTACTTAGTCTGAAGGGGATTTTTAAATTCAACCTGTAAACTATTTTCATGGAATTAAAAACTTTGAGTACATTTCTCTTTGTAGCTTATATTTCTACAACGTTCATTTTGGATCTAAGCTCCCAGACTATATACCGTTAATTTTGAGAAACACTCAGCAATTATTTTTTCCTACTTTGTGTCCATCTTTGCTTTTTAAGCCTTAAAGAAAAACCCAGTGATCGTGGAAGACAATCCTATAATGCATTCATTATTTAATTTAGAACAATCATGTACATCATTGTCTACTGGGTTTGGGCTGGAACTTTTTTTCTGGCTAATGTAGGAAACTGACAGTCTGTTAGAGCTCTCATATTTTATGTTTTAGATGTACATTATTTGTAAGCACTATAAAATTCATGTGCACACAAGCAGAACTACATTACTTTCATCATAATATTTCCTGATAACCGTCTGGCACAGGGCAGGTCCACCACTAGTGTGTCAACATTGTGGAGACGTATTAGTCTCTTAAGTTCAGATAGCTAAAGTAGATGTTTGCTACTTCAGTTGGCAAGGCTACGTTTTTAAATTTTCCGATTACCATTGCCTGCTAATCAGTTACTGCCCCGTGGAGACGTAAATACAACTGCAGTGTTGTCTTTATGCCAGAAGGAGGCAGACAGGAAGCACTGGCTGCTTTGAGTCTATATCCTTAAAGAATGGATGCAGACATTTACCGCGGCTAAACAATTTATTAATTTGGGGAGGAAGAGTGAGGGGGCTGTCTGTTTTCTTTGTATCAGACTGTTCTGTAGAGATTGAATTTGTGTTAAGGTTTTAAAGTAATAAGCACATTTAAGGACTGTTGAGTTTCAAATTAAATTGGTCTTAATGCATTAGTATAGCAATTAACTTGTAATACAAAGTTATTAAAGCACAGAATTTTTCTCAAATGTCTCAACAACAAAATTATGCTAAATCAGTACACACATTTGCTAAAGAACTTCAACGCTGATTGTATGTTTCCACATGTCTGTTTGCAAAATCCTTTCAAACACTGCAAAAGCATTCATCATATGTCACAAGTATGTAATAAAACAAGTTAATTCAGACATGTTAAAGGAATAGATGAGATAAAAGAATACGCTTTCAATATCCAATCCAAACTCCATGCAGAAATTCAGTGAAGTCCTTTTATAAGAGGAATAAACTTTACAGTGCATCCAAAGGTGAAATGCTTTGATCTGATTAAAGAAAAGTTCTGGTTTTTTTTTAAAGCTGCAACGTGGCTTGTAAGTTTTCTACTGAGTTTTATATGTTAATGCATCTGCAAAGAAGCTTGACCTCCAAGCTAATGTTCTGTTAGGAAGCAAAGATATAAACGTGTTGTAATAATTGTGCAACCTATGCCATCTCTGGGAGTATAGTGCAGATAGTCCTCCACTGTATTGGTGGTATAAGGTGACTGAAGAGGAATAGGCTATCGCCAGACTGAGTTTTCTAAAACTCCTGAAGGCTTTGACTAATAGCCTGATAAAATCTGGAAGTGCTGAATGCTGGAAAATGTCCTCATTAAGTGGGCATTATAGGGGCCAAAGGTGCCATTAACCAAATGGGTAGCTGGTGGCTGCAAAAATGAGCCATTTAATTGGGAAAAGGCGCTGCCCGATAGCAGTGGCTTCTTAAAAGAATGTCAATAAGGTTGTGGTGTATACGGCTGCAGTTCTGTGGAAAGATTCATGCATTAAGATGTGAATGTTTCATTTAAAATCCCTGATTTCTTTTATCCCCCTCAAATATATATTTGGTTTCTCATAAGTCTTTAATTAGATCAAGGGTTCCATCAGGGTAGTAAATGCCTAATGAGGCTATTTTAAAACTTCACCTTGTTAAAAGTATAACTTTTTAAAATCCTCAGAAAATCATGTTCAGTTGAATTATGCTGCTAGAAAATGTAAAAAATCTAAGACAAAAATTTGAGAAAATCAGAGAAAATAGAATTCTAGAATTTGATTAAAATACAGTGACTCAAGCAGATGCTTATCGCTTTGGTTTGAACATGTCAATGAATCTGATGCCTAGTCTTTAGGAGATGCAGTTACATTAGGTAAAACAAAAATGTCTTATTTAAAAATTGCCCAGTATTAAGATCACTTCTGTGCAGAAGGGTTACTCGCTCAGTGGATTCCCCAACATGTTAATACTGCTAGTTAATAATTATCTTCCCAAAGCCGGACAGAAATCCAGATATGGACTATACCTTCCTGGGGGACTCATCTATGGTTCTGACTTTCAGCCAGTGAAAATACCAACATTTTAAAGTAAGACATGCTTTGAAAGAAAAACCTTTGGTCACATTGACTCATACCTCAGAATCTAGAGCCATTCCATGCTGTGGCATAATCTCTAAAATAAGTCGTCTTCACTGTATTGCATTTAAATCACAAATATCCAAGATGTAAATATTGTGAAAAATAAAGTACTTTTGAAACTTCCATCTGTCTAACCGTTCATACCCCACGTGAAGAGAGGTTGAGGGGGTGGGGTTATAGTATAGCACGGGGTGGGCAAACTTTTTGGGCTGAGGGCCACATCTGGGTGGGGAAATTGTGTGCAGGAGGGGGCTCAGGGCAGGGGGTTGGGGTGCAGGAGGGGTTCAGGCTCCGGCCTGGTGCCGCTTACCTAAAGCGGCTCGGGTCGCAGCAGTACGCAACAGGGCAGACTCCTTGCATGCGTGCCCTGGCCCCACGCAGTGCCACTCTGGGAAGCAGCTGGAACCCTGTCCCTGCGGGGGGGGCCCAGGCTTCGTGGGCTGCCCTTGCCATGCCTCCAGGTACCTCCCCCAAAGCTCCCATTGGCCATGGTTCCCTGTTCCTGGCCAATGGGAGCTGTGGGGGGCAGTGCCTGGAGGCAAGGGCAATGCACAGAGCCCTCTTACCCCAGGGCCCCAGGGATGTGGTGCTGACCACTTCTGAGAGCGGTGCAGGGTCTGTGGCACCACAGGGGGCAATCCTGCGGGCCGTAGTTTGCCCACCCCTGGTATAGCATATTGAAAGCTGTGCCAGAAAGAGGTCAGTAGTAAAATGATAGCCAAATAAGAATCAAGATAATTAAGAGAGTGGGGGGAAAAAAGAAATGATCTGCATAATTACAGTCCGAGATGTTGAGCAGAATTTAAGATAATGGTTTTTTTGGACTAACTACACAATTAAGTAATGGTCTGATTTAAACCAAGGAATACAAAGAAATTAAGAAATTAGGCTAGTTCTCTAGTTACAGCTCACTGGCTAGATATTGCATATGTTACCTTATGGAAGTCACTGTTCCTAGACCTGGGCACAGCTAAATGAGTTCAAGAGAAACTAAAAGCCTATGTTCCAATATGTGTTCATCTAGTGTGGAAAATACCAGTCTTCCTAAGGATTAAACAGATGAGCATGGAAACCTCAGTTGAGTTTGTTACTTTACCAGGTGTTTATATGTAATTTCCTACAGATGTAATTGGGATCTCTGAAAACGTTTGAGACACTGCAAATAGAGGTAGTAGGTTGGGACTCCAACACATTTGATTTAAGCACTCCAGCAGCCTGACGGTTGCAGTTGTAAAATCGCAATAGCCATGTGGTGTCAGGCCTTTGAGGGTCTGAGTTTGAGAGAATGAAAGCTCCAGTCTTGACACAAGTGTTAATATGGAACAAACAATAATTTGTGGAATGGTCATATGATTTCATATTTCAAGTTTTGTTTTTTTAATTCATGTACCCCACCAACATCTTGAACTCATGGAAATAGGAGTATGATGGAAAAGCTATAAGAGACAAACTTGGAGGATTTAAAAAAAAAAACTTGGAAGAGTTGAAATGTTACTGATATAGTGAGAAACTTAATAAACTGTCAAGAAGCATGTATCTTAAGAAAAGTTTAAAATGTGCATTGTTGCATATTATAAATTAAACATAAAACATGTCTTGAGACCCAGTTTAGCTTATGCTGCCTTTGCTTTTTCTTCTTGAGTTGTCTTAGAATTCATGCTTACTAAATATGGCAATAATCTCTTCATAAATATAGCTATAATTTGGTTTCTGCATCAGGTTTTCTTATCAGCTGCCATGGGCTTTTACCTGCAGCTTGTGGCAATGGTGTTATTATCTGAGATGAGTTCTTGTATCAAATCTTATTACTGAATATGCCCAGAAACTACTACAACTCGATCATATTAGTGAAATTAGTTGCCGAAAGGAGATGAAGCAATTTGGATATCAAAGTAATAAAACCTTAGTAAATAACTAAGGCTAGATCTAGTCTGTTGGAGTACAGCTGAGAATGATAAATCCTTGATTGCAAATGGTTTTGGAAAAAATCATCCCTTTGGTGCAGCTCAGTGGCATCCTGGGTAATGCTCTCTGTTGCTATTGGAGACCCAGTTTGAATACCAAGAGCCAAAATCCAAGCTAGACTTCATAAGGGTGTCTAATAGCTGCATCTTCATACTGAGCAGCCATAGGAAGGTGTAAGTTAAAGTAAGAGTTGGAGCAGGTGCAGGACTGCTTAATTTAGCACCTGATGTCCTTCTGTTATTGATCCTCCCTGTATATCTCTCTTGCAGAATCTCATAGAAATTACACTAACATAGATTCTCAATCTCAAGCCTGCTTGCTGATGTAATCATACAATTTAGTTTTGGCTCTGATTGATACGGGCTTGGACCTGCTGTGAGGTTAGCACACACAACTTTTAGTTTTGAGGTGGGAGGCAGAGAGAGAACCTTGCATTGCTCACCAATAGCATCTACTCATTTTGAGATTTGCTACTGATGCTTCGTTCCTCTTTGGCTGGAAGGAAGATGGCTACAAGTTGGCTTTACAGTGGTGATTAGGGGGGAAGGTGGGAACTGGCAGAGGACTCTGAGGGATGCAGAAGACCCTCATAAGCAAGAAAGGATTGGAAAAAAGACCCTATGGCTTGCTAAACTCTCAAATGATTAGATCTTTAACTTTTTTCTGGAGTGACCCATGTCCTGAAGCAACACTGAACCATCAGCCCAATAACCCTACGCAAAAATGGAATCCTTTGCTGTGGACAAGTCACGAGGTTGTGAATGGCTTCTTAACCCTGTATCCTCTTTGTTAAATGGGCCCTGAGTATTCTTTACTGGAACAAAATTCAGCTCAGTGTGTGCACAGAGCCGTATTCATGACTTAAATGCATTGTCAAAGGGATTAATTGGGGTTTACAGGTTGCATAAGGCCTCCTGCCAGGCCTTCAGTGCTGGGATAAATTTTACCCACTGAATCCATATTGCTTTGTTTCTTAGTAATGTCCACCTACCACTGTTCCTGGGCACGGAATGGTTAAAATGTAAGCTCCTTTCGAATTCTTCATTTAGCCATTGTAATGACTTTCCTGAAAACTGGGTTTCATTTTACAGAGCTGTTTTTCTTTGAGAAATGAAATTCTCTGAATAGTCCTTGAGTCATAACTGACTCGGTTCAACATCCTTGGTCCATTGGCTACAGGGACAAGATCATCTTGTTGCTAATCAGAACAGAGATGTATGCTCATGTTAAATGTGTAATGTACTCGGATGCTGTACCACAGTGATCAGCAAGGTCTTAAATGCAGGGACTGATCAGCTTCTCTCTTTCCCCTCAGAGCCACAATCAGAGGTGTCAAACCAGACGTGCTTGAGGAGCAGTATGATGTACCTTCCTGAGCTACAGAAGCAGGGCTGGCCTTACCATGAGGTGACCTGAGGTGGTGCCAGACTGTGGGGGGGGGGGCACCACTAGAATCCAGAGTGTAGAAAATTGTGTCTGCTGCTGGTGCGTATGTATTTTCTCTGATCTAGATGCACAGAGATGGTGGAGTTCTGTGCTAGAGGAAGGAGGGCACAAGAGACATAACAGGCAGGCAGGAGAAAAGGTGAGAAGGAATAACAGAAAGCAGCAGGAGCTGCAGGGAGAAGAGAGGAGGAGGAGCCTCTTATGTACCTCTCTAGCACCCCCCAGGAGCCTGGACTGATTAACACCAGCTTCTCAGGGAGATTCCTGTTTCCTGCTGCTTCCCTGAACCCACTTGAGGGGAACAGGCAGTCAACTGAAGTAGTAGGAGCCAGTTAGGCCCTTAAGACACTAATATCTTCCCTCACTCGCTCTGCCACCAGCCTGCTTATTTGTCCTCTTCAACTGAGTGTTGAGAGCCACTATAGCTGGCACAGAACAGCAGTCATGAGTGAAAGAAGAAAAATTCCCTCTGGGGCAGTATTCAGAAAAAGAAAGAAAGCAAAGGAAGCTGGTCTATCTAAGCAGGACGGAGCTCTCCTGAGATACATAGACACAAATGTTCACGGTGAGCCTTCTGGCCCCAGTGAGGATGTGAGTGGTGAGGAGATGCCTGATCTTCCAGTTAGTCAGAGTGCAGGTGACCTGCCAGCTACTGCAGCATCCATATCTCCATCTCAAATGGATGTAACCATGTACATTCCTGAAGAAAAGTGTAGATGAGAGAACAGTGTGGGAGAGGCACAAGAAACAGCTGCTGCTGAGTTTAGTTCCTTAAGTCTAGATGATCCAGGACTGTGGACCCACTTGAGCAGTAGCCTGAGGGACTTCCTTATACTGCATGAGCCACAGCAAGTGAAAAACTTCATGTTCCCCAAAGACAATGAAAATAGAAGTTTCCATCCAACACATTACTGGCGTGAAATCCCCAATGGTGACAAAGTGGAGAGGCCATGGCTTATGTACTCAAAAACCCAGAATGCTGCATACTGTGTGTGTTGCAAACTCTTCCAGTCTAATGTTCCAGCCACATTGGGTTCTACAGGAACAGAAGACTGGAAAAATCTGCCTAGAAATCTGGCATGCCATGAGAAGGCAGCAAATCACCAGACAGCATTCCATAGGTGGAAAAAGCTTGAGATGAGGCTAAGGTTAAAGGCCACCATAGATAATCAGCATCAAGTGAAGATTGCATCAGTCTCTTTATTGGCAAAATGTTCTGAAAAGGCACATTGCCATTGTGAGAACGCTTGCTACCCAAAACCTAGCACTGCATGGCACTTCAGATCAGCTGTATGTGCCAAACAGTGGAAACTTCCTTAAAATTGTGGAGCTGATGGCTGAGTTTGATGCTGTACTTCAGGAGCATCTAAGAAGAGTCACCACCCAAGAAATGGAGTACTAAGTGCCACCTTAGAGACTAACCAATTTATTTGAACATAAGCTTTTGTGAGCTACAGCATCCGATGAAGTGAGCTGTAGCTCACAAAAGCTTATGCTCAAATAAATTGGTTAGTCTCTAAGGTGCCACTAGTACTCCTTTTCTTTTTTGCAAATACAGACTAACACGGCTGCTACTCTGACACCCAAGAAATGTACACACACCACTACCTTGGAAAAACAATTCAAAATGAAATCATACGGTTACTGGCAACAAAAGTCAAACAGAAGATTGTGGCAGATCTGAAGTCAGCAAGATATTACTCTGTTATTCTGGACTGCACACCTGACATCAGCCATATGGAACAAATGACTTTAATGGTGCGTTTTGTAACAACAACAGAACCTAGTGAAAATGTCCCTGCAATGGTGACTGTCAGAGCATTTTCTAGTATTGACATTGATGATACTACAGGAGCTGGTATGACAAATGTGCTGCTTAAAAAGCTGGAAGATACGGGAATTGCAATAGCTGACATGAGAGGTCAGGGCTATGATAATGGTGCCAACATGAGAGGAAATAACAGAGGAGTGCAGACACGGATCTGAGAGTTAAACCCTCGAGCTTTTTATGTCCCATGGAGTTCTCATTCATTGAACTTGGTGGTCAGTGATGCAGCATCAGCTTCTAGTGAGGCTGCTGAATTTTTTAATGTAATTCAAAGCATCTGTGTATTTTTCTCTGCATGAACTGCATCAACAAGTTGATGGCAAACTTTGAAGCAACATCTGGGAACATCCTCTCTGACACTGAAACCACTGAGTGCCACATGATGGGAAAGTCGAGTGGAGGCGATAAAGCCTATCAAAAACCAAATTGGGAAGATAGGGAGGATAATGCTATGACAGGAACTGTTTGTGGGAGAACAGTGGCAGAGAGAAATGGAATCACCAGAAACATACATAACTTCAAATTTCTGTGTGACTTAGTGTTGTGGCATGATATACTGTTTGAAATAAATGTTGTAAGCAAGAGACTCCAAGGTGTTGACCTTGATATATCTGAAGCAATGGAACAACTGGACAAAGCAAAGTCACACCTACAGTCTTAGCGGTCAGATGAGGGATTTCAAAGTGTTCTGAAGAGTACACAGAAGTTGGCAGAAATCTTCACACTGAAGCTATTTTCCCACCCATTCAAGAATACAAGAGTCACCGAAGAAGATGACATTTTGATTACGAGGCACTGGATAATCCCATAAGAGACCCCAAACAACAATTCAAAGTTGAATTCTTTAACCAGGTGCTAAATTGTGCAATACAGTCAGTTGAAGAACATTTCATGCAGCTCAAGGAACACAGCAGTATATTTGGGGGATGTTGTATGATATTCCAAAACTCCTCACTATACCTGAAGAAGACCTACACCAGCAATGCAGGGCACCTGTCATAAATATAAAGGGAAGGGTAAACCCCTTTAAAATCCCTCCTGGCCAGAGGAAAAATCCTCTCACCTGTAAAGGGTTAAGAAGCTAAAGGTAACCTCACTGGCACCTGACCAAAATGACCAATGAGGAGACAAGATACTTTCAAAAGCTGGGAGGAGGGAGAGAAACAAAGGGTCTGTGTGTCTGTCGGTATGCTGCTTTGCCGGGGATAGAACAGGAATGGAGTCTTAGAACTTTTAGTAAGTAATCTAGCTAGGTATGTGTTAGACTATGATTTCTTTAAATGGCTGAGAAAATAATTGTGCTGAATAGAATGACTATTTCTGTCTGTGTGTCTTTTTTGTAACTTAAGGTTTTGCCTAGAGGGATTCTCTATGTTTTGAATCTAATTACCCTGTAAGGTACCTACCATCCTGATTTTACAGGGCTGATTCCTTTACTCCTATTTACTTCTATTTCTATTAAAAGTCTTCTTGTAAGAAAACTGAATGCTTTTTCATTGTTCTCAGATCCAAGGGTTTGGGTCTGTGGTCACCTATGCAAATTGGTGAGGATTTTTACCAAACCTTTCCCAGGAAGTGGGGTGCAAGGGTTGGGAGGATTTTGGGGGGAAAGACGTGTCCAAACTATGTTTCCCAGTAAACCCAGTTAGAGTTTGGTGGTAGCAGTGGTTATTCCAAGGACAAAAGATAAAATTAATTTGTACCTTGGGGAAGTTTTAACCTAAGCTGGTAAAAGTAAGCTAAGGAGGTTTTCATGCAAGATATTACTCTGTACCCTAGAGTTCAGAGTGGGGGAGGAACCTTGACAGCACCAGAGACAGTGTTGACACGTGATGACATTCGCGATATTGATATGAGTGATTTAGGTGATGAACTGAAAGCCCTTTCAAGATACATTTCAGCTGGATCAACTCCAAAGGCTGTTCTGGAATATATGTGCACAAATAAGATGACCACCCTCTTTCCAAATGTTTTTGTTGCTCTGCGCATACTTCTAACACTTCCTGTAACAGTTGTCTGTGGAGAACACAGCTTCTCCAAGTTGAAGTTAATAAAATCACATCTACGCTCCACAGTGACACAGGAGAGGCTGGTTGGCCTTGCAACCATCTCAGTAGACCATGAGCTGGCCCAGACTGTGGACCTTCAGGAAGCAGTTCAAATCTTTGCAACCAAGAAGGCACGGAAAGCACCACTTTGATTATTCAAACAGATAAAAATGCCAGTGTTTACTATGCAGACAAGAAAAGTTACATTTGCTGTTCAGGTGTTTGAAAGTTGTGTTACTTAAAATTTTTGAACAAGGCATTTTAAGTTGTTAGTTCTCCTTTATTGGGGTAGGTAGCAGAGCAGTAACATGAGAGGAGTAGAACAGGAAGAAGGCAGAATGGAGACATTTCAAAGGTTTGGCCCAAGCAAGGGGGAATGGGGGCGTCATTTGAGCTCCCCGCCTCGGGTGCCAAAATGTTGCGTGCCAGCCCTGTACTGAAGTATTGCAGTGTCTAGCACAACATTTTGAGGAATGCATTTATTTAAAGTTCTTATTCTAATATGCTGGTGCACTTTGTTTGCAGATGATGCCTGTAGGTTTGTTTTCTAACAAACCTGACAGCAGAAAAAGAAAGCATTTAGAATCTCTGCACTTGAAGTTTGCTAGATATAGCTTGATCCTCTGCCATGCACTTGCTCAAAGACGCTCCATGCGCTGCAGACCATGAATGTGAATATAATATGGTGTGATGTTAATATATTTTTGCAACTGTAAATGTTTTCTGTAACCTGTTTAGCCAAGGTGCAATAAAGAATAAAAAGCTATTCTGACCTTTACACTGCTTCTGTGTGTGCTCCTGATAAATTACATTAAATGCTATATTCATGTGTTTTCCAGGCATTTTCAGATTAGCAAATGGATAGTGAAACCATAAAAAGACTAAAGTTTAAACAGACTTTCTTCCTGGCTTGGGGTTTGAGCTTCATTTAAGTGTCAGTCTAAAGAGAAAAGGGGCCTACCCAATTAATCTAAAGTGAATTATACTGATGTATTCACAGTACTGTAAGTAATATCCATTTGAACCATTCCAATTTTTTTATTTTATAAAAAATTGTTTAAATTCACTTCTGATTCAACTGGCAAAAAATGGGAAATCCGGCACTTAACTAGGCAGAATCCTTTAAAAACTCTTAAACCGAGTGCCCTTTTAATGCAATAGCATGCATTAAGTTCGGATTGTTGGCCTTGCCTTTGCATTTCTAGGTTCCTTTTCTTTTCTTTTTTTCTACACACTGTAGTTTTATAGTATTTAAAAAGTGTGAGTAACTTTTATGGACATAACACAATGAATCTGAAACCCCAAACAACAAAAATACCCCCACAAAAGATGCTTAGTTTTCTGGTGTATGAATTACTGTAGTGCAAAGCTGGCCTGGCTCTGGGACAACAAGTTAAACTGGCTGCAAGCTAGATTTAAAGTATTGTTGCCACTAAAACATTTTCCCCATAAATAACAGTTGAGTGATAATGATGGTCTTATAGAACTAAAAGTAGGGACTGATATCTCCACTCCAAAGGACTCATAACTTTACAGCTGTGACATTAAAGATTGCTTTCAGAGGCCATATATCCTGTGGGACAGAATTTTTTTTTTCTAGTGATTGTACTTCAGATGTGTGCTTCACTTCACCAAGCTACCGTCGGATCACCAGCATACAGTCTATCAGAATGGAAAAAATGGTGCAGGGAATGGAGAACCAACTAACAATAGTTTACATAAGCTAAACACCCCACTCCATCCATGTGTTCAGAGCACTTGTGAATGTTAAAGGATTATTATAAGTTTATTATAAGATTATTAAAAGGATTATTATTATACAAATGGAAACAAAGGGTCAGTACTTCAATAGCAGGTAGTGTTTAGACAGCCAAATGAGATTTGTTTTTGTTGTCTACTGAAAAATTGTTTGAAATTCCTTTCTTTTATTTTTATTTGGGGGCAGGGGAAGAGCAGTGGATTAATGGGGGATTAGTCTTTTACCTTTCCAATCAAATCCTGTCAATTTTAGAAGTGCCAATTAAACCAAGAGGCAGATTTGGACCTGAACTGGTGTTTGAGCACTGTTATTCTCTTGATACGGGGAATACAGTATACTATATAGCGCATATGCCACTCTTAATTTGGTTCGTGTCTTTGTCTGGGGACTTTCTGTATTTGTATAGGTCTGTTTTATCCTTATGTTATAGCCATCAGTGTTTTCCCTCAACTGTAATCATTTTAATACATTATTAAACAATGCAAATGGGTAATGGTGCGGTCCACCAGGCAATGCTCCTTCTCGCAAGCGTAGCAAAACCTAGAATTCCTAGAAAACCTAGAATTCGCCAGGACCTACCTACTATGTGGTCAGGCAGTTCAGGAAGGTGTGTAACAACCAGACTCAAAGTGTGTGTGGGTGAGCTTGTCTTACCTGCTCCCAACACGGTGTCTGAATTTTACAGAATCAAATTCAGACGTTAAAATAAATTGTGCAGACTCCAGCGTGGGATAATCTACCCTTTTAAGAATCACCAGGATGCTGGTATTTAAAAGGCTGTTTGCCATTGACGTACCAGGGCTGCTCACATAAAAGCTATTTATTTACATCAGAAGTGTTCATCAAAATAAGATATGACAATTACAGCATGATGATTCATTCTCTTTCTGCACTTGTGATTGTTCCTTGATTAGCAGGAAAGAGGTGCAGCTCGACTCTGGTTCCTCTATCTTCTTCTCCCAAACCTATTCAGCCAGGTTGTTGGTATTTCTACTTTGCATCATGTTCTTTACAGACCTAAAGCACGCTATTGATGATTTTGCTAAGTAGTACGGGTCACTGATGCTTTATTGGCGGTGGGGGTTTCATGAAGGAAAAAGGACTGCAGCCATGTGAACTACCTGCTTCCGGTGCATTTCCTCTGGTGGAATGAGGAGGCATGACCTTCTGTCCTTAACTGGATACCAACACTATAGCCCACAGTCACGGCTGTCCTGTTAGGAATATTTGGTATTTGAAATCTTCTTCCAAAGCAAGGTCTTGAGATTGTTCAACACAAGTGAATGGTGCACTTCCATCTGGCTAGCCAGGCCGCTAAGGGTCATACAGGTTCGTAGCTGCTTCTGCAGCTCTTCTTTCAAATCAGATGGAGCTCCGTACAGCAAGTAATCCTGCAGCAGCCCGCAGACTTTTGCCAGGTTGGGCTGGACCATGTCACTCTTGCACTGCTTCATGAGTTTGTCACAAGTCGCCATGCAGTCCTTCCCGTAGGTGCAGTCCACGTTCTGCTCACAGTGACGTCCCTTGAGGAAACCTCTGATTGTCATCTCTGTTGCCACCCTCCTCAGGTTGACCATTTTGAAGTCATACTTGTCATTGTAGCCCACATTCTTAAAGCTGGTTTCACAGATGTAGAAGTTCCCGTATGTCCCATGGAATATCTCCTCCACAAACTCCAAAAGGCCAATGGCGATTTTTGCTCTCCTGGGCCAGGCTGGGGCAAACCACTGGTGAATAATCCGGTGTACAGCTGAAGGCAGCAATGGCTGGAAGAAGTGAGGGACATTAGTACCATAGAGGGAGTTGTGAGGGATCTTCTCTGTGACATACAGGTCCCCGCAGTGTCCCAGCAATTTGGAGGTGTGCTCTTTCTCATGCAAGGAGAGCATGAGCAGGAATTCGTTCAGATGAAGTAGAGCCCAGATGGATTTGGCCTCTGCCAGAGACACTTTCCCATCTCTGTTCACATCTGCCATGGTGATGATTTGGTTCACCAAGGCTGCAAGTGATGTCTGATCTCCTAAGTTAGCCTGCAAACCAATAAGAAATTGCATCAGCTCTTCAAATTTTACCCATTGTGTACATTAATTCAGGGCAGAGTATTAGGGTGCTGCTCTCTGAGTGAGGTAAAAATACTAGAACAACCCTGAGACACGCATTCTGCTGCAGCCAGCTGCTTACAGCCCTTTAGATTCTCAGAGTGATTTTGCTGCTGAAAGCTGCTCTAATGTGGGATAAGCCCTCACGGGGATAGGCAGAGTGCAGCATTCCCTGGCTATGCTCTTGACACACCTTTGTGCCTGTCCAACACCCTTGGAGTGTAGTGGTTCTAAACCAGTTGGAGCCAGCCTCGGGTTGGAGCCAATCTGGGATCAGAGCCACCAACTCCTTCTTCGTAGGAAATCTATTACAGTCAAATCTATATTCTAATTACAAAAGAGTAAATACATCTCAAGTGAAAATAAGAGGATGTCCTCTTAAACACCCTGGTTTAGGTTCAAACACTACTGCTAGACTGCACAGGAGTGGTAGAGACTCACACTAAAACAAAACAAAATGAGAATGAAATGTACCGTCGCACCTAACACAGTGATTTTGTTGGATGTATATCCTTATCTAGTGGTTCCTACAGTATTTGCTCTGGGGATTATCTTGAATATGACATATCACACAAAGCCTCACTCTACAACAAACAGTGGGGATCAGAGTCCTTCAGACAGGACTGGATCTTTTCAAAGATTACAGGGGATAGACGAATGCATTTAGCCTAGGCTTCTTGCCACTGGCAAGCACTACTGCTGGTCCCAAGGACTTCCAAATGGAGGTGATAATACCCTGTCCAGAAAAACACAATGCGAGAGCTTGGGAGGCTCAGCAACACTGACTTTTAGGAAGTTCAGGAGCATCTCTCTGAATTCGTCCATGGATGTCCCTCTTGTAGGCTTGTCAAAGAGAACCAGGTCCCTCTTGGACACTGAATCGGGGTTGCTGTCGGCCTTTAAGGCATCTTCAATACCACATTTAATGATCACTTCTTTCTCCATCCAGTGGCCCCTGTAAACCTGGACCAAAACAGAGGTAAGTGACCCTGGGAAGATTGACTGGGTGAAAGCAAATGCAAATGATTAATTGGTGCGTTCTTCATGGGTTCCCAGGAGAGCCCAGTGGCTGTGGGGCCCATTGGATATCAGTAAGATTCATTCCACCAATTCCAGTGAGTTTTCTATTGGCAAACAGTAAGAGGGTGGGTTTGCAGCCATGCAGCCCTATATCTGCATAATAGGCACCAGATGGGCAGTGGTGGTGCAAGCTTTGCCTACGCTGTGGAGCCAACATGGCCCAGGCAAGGAAGAGAAGGGTTCAGGGTGGCCCCCTTGGTCCTTGGCCTTTCTACTGAAGCAGCCAGTGCGGCGGCACATGGGGGTAACCACAGTGGAGGTGCTCTGGGGAGTGTGTTCACCCACCTATGAAGGGAGGGGTTGAAAAGCAGCTCCACAGAACTGCCATGGTAGCCCAGCATTGCACCAAGTCTTCTCCGTTTTATTTAACGGGGATCTTGGATGCCAACTCCAGAGAGTTCAGGTAAGCATTGCATCCCCACTCTTCTAATGGCCCCCGTACAGCCATTATTTCTTGTCAATGCCACCAGAGGCTAGAAAAGCTGGTTGACCTGCCTCATCTCCAAGGGCCTGATCCAAAATCCATGGAAAGGCTCCCAGGAACTTTCATGGACTGTGGATCAGGCCCTAAATGTTCCCTCACCCCCTGCCCTGCTTTGACTGTAGGAGACTGGCCAGGGGATGGATGAGGTTACTTAGCAGCACAGGCTGGCCTGCAGCTCCAGGAGAAGGAAGCAGCATCCACTGAGGTCTCTAAGGAGCTCAGCCCAGACCTCCCAAGCAAAAGACATTTGTGACAAAAATGGTGAAAACTAGGCTCTGAGGAGTAGGGGGTGTGCATGGCATACATCTATCTTAAAGGGGCACTAGTAGCCTACTTCCCCCCCTGTGGGAAGAGACTCATTTGTCCACCAAGCTAAGTTCCCAGAACTCAGACAGCCCCACCTACCTGCTGAGTGGGGGATGAGGAAAGACACTGCTGGAACACCAGGGTGTGCTCCTCACACAAGTCTTTGCATGTTGAGCCAGCAATGATCCCCTTCTTGTACTGATCGCACTGGGGAGAGGGAGAGAGATGTTAGCCAACTCATTTCCAGGTTCAGAGGCACAGTTTGACTTCTGTATGGGGGGCAGCTCCTATCAGGCCAATGGGGCTGCATGGGGGGGGGGGCAGTGCCCCACTCCCACACTCATGGGAGTTAATGTCCATGAGCAGGATCCATTTTCTACTGCCACAGAGTTGTTCCCAAGCTGCAAGGAGTCATAGGTCATTTGAGCCCTGCTTCCAGAGCATTGTGCCAATGAGTCTACGCACCACCTCCTGGGTCAGGGTCCCAGCACTCTGTCTGAATACGATTATGGCAACATCTGGCTTCGGTATGACTGCCAAGGGCAATGAATGAAAGGAGGGTTGGACAGATTTAATCTTAATGCAGAATGTAAACAGCCAGTTCAAAGAAACTAATCGCCCCATCTGATTATGGCATTTTCTGCTTGCTGTCCTGGTCCATGTAAATCTGTCCGCTGAGTCATGCAGGATGAAACCTGCAGCTGTCCAGCCTACCCACCACCATTTTCACAGGATGTTAACTTCAATGCTTGGTGCTAAGGCTTTTAAATACTGAGCTAGAACAGCCTGAGTTACTAAAAAAACCCAAACAAAAATTAATTATAAGAGGCAGCTAGGTTCAGTTCCGTTTCTGACTCTCTGACCCATGTGCAAATAAACACAGAAGAGCCTGTAGCAGCTGAATGCTTTAACTATACATTCTGAACTGCTGCCAATCTTCTCTCTAGGTTAGCCTCTGTGATTGATGTAAGGTTCAGCCACTCTTGACTAAGAGCTCTGTGCTTCCCTCGGTGGGAGTTAAACACAGCCAGTCCAGGGACATTGAACTCTAAATGAATCAGCATGCTTAGAAAACCAACTGAATGATCAGCACAGTTTACTTCTTTCTGTATTCTAGCACCTCATTAGTTACATTTTGAGATTTGCATTTTCCTCTGAGCACAGCTAGATGCTCTTCAGGCATCTGGAATCCTATTTGCTTTCATAAAGAGTGCGTGGAACTTTAATGTTGTCCTCGGTATAGCTGTTGTAGCCTTTTAGCTTTCGCAAGCCTGTTCCTATAGGGTAACCCCAGTAAAGGGCGAAGCCAAAGACCAAGAGCCCAAAGGGGGCAGCAGTGCCAAGTGCAAGGAGCACAGCACCACACGCTCATATTTTGAAAGCTGCACAGTCTCCTGGGAGCGGAGTGGTGGTTTGGTATCTCTACGGCTGGAGCTTGACCTTGGAAGAGTATCATGGCCTTTGTGGGGTGGAGAGGGGCTTTCTGTTTCCAGTTTTCCCCCCATGCCCCATTGGTAAACAAACATCTACTACTAATTTTAAAAAAATCATGGATTCAGGTGTAACTAGCTAACGGATATTGTACCTCATACATAAAACTGATGTTAATTAACTACTGTTTTCTCCTGCTGATAATAGCTCACCTTAATTAATTAGCCTCTTACAGTTTGTATGGCAACTTCCACCTTCTCTGTATATATATCTTCTTACTATATGTTCCATTCTATCCATCCGACAAAGGGGGCTGTAGCCCACGAAAGCTTATGCTTTAATAACTTTGTTAGTCTCTAAGGTGCCACAAGTACTCATGTTCTTTTTGCGGATACAGACTAACACGGCTGCTACTCTGAAACCTACTATTTACTATAACCCTACAGTAAATGATTCAGGACTTAGACTAGCTAATGGTTCAGTAGCTATATGAACTAGTTCTATATAGTTAGGTATGTTTTAAATATGTTTTATACCAGTGGTCCTCAAACTTTTGTACTGGTGACCCCTTTCACACAGCAACCCTCTGAGTGTGACCTCCCACACACATTAATTAAAAACACTTTTTTTATATTTAACACTATTATAAATGCTGGAGGTGAAGTGGGGTTTGGGGTGGAGGCTGACAGCTCGTGACCCTCCGCATGTAATAACCTCACGACCGCCAGTTTGAGAACCCCTGTTTTGTACAGTCTGGTCATAGAATCATAGAATATCAGGGTTGGAAGGGACCTCAGGAGGTCATCTAGTCCAACCCCCTGCTCAAAGCAGGACCAATCCCCAATTTTTGCCCCAGATCCCAAATGGCCCCCTCAAGGATTGAACTCACAACCCTGGGTTTAGCAGGCCAATGCTCAAACCACTGAGCTATCCCTCCCCCCTGTCAATTTTTTTTCTGTTGGTAGAAGTTGACCCGCTAAGATAACCATACATGCAGATTAGAGAAAATATATATTTGCTCTGGTTTTCTGTCTGTTTACTTTGTGCATTCAACAGCATTTTGTTTATATTCAGTTTCATGGTTTCCTCTGCTCATGGGGGGGGTCTTTCAGCCAGTAACGGGGTCAGGAAAGAAAATCTTACAAACTAGGAAAGGGCGATGGTAAAAACACAAAACTTGTCAAGGGGATTCAGATACTTGGAGGTGCTCTGTGCCTCAGTTTCCCCACCTGTAACTTGGGGATAATGCAGTTGTTCAGTATCATCTAGGTGGGTGAGGCTTAACTCATTCATGTTTGCAAAGAGCTGTGAAATTCCTGAAGAGCTACATCAGTCAGAAGGGCCAACATTTTCAGACGTGGCTCGTGATTGTTGCATGCCCAAACTGAGCCAACTAGAAGGGCTGTGATTTTCAGAGGGCAAGTGCTCAGCCACTTTGAGGCTCAGGTTAGGTCCCCACAAATGGTGGTGCCCAAACTCACTAGACATTTCTAAAAATCTTGCCCAAGAATTTTTACCATAAACAGCCAAGGCCAAGGTAAAACTGGCTCCTGTCACTTCAACTGCGCTGGGCCTGAGTTTTCCACACTGGATCCATGTGCCAGCTACATTTGGCTTTATTGCAAAGCAGACCGTGCAGCTCAGCTGGAGCTGTTGCCTTTCCTGCCAGTTTGATCTGACCTGTTGCCTACAGCCCATGTCCAGCCCCGTACTGGACACTATCAAACGGCCATCATCAGAAGCAGGACAACTGCTGCACCAGATAAGGGTGAGCCCAATGCTTTGGAATGTAGCAAATTCCCCCACCCAGCCAGGGACATGTGCTGCACATCTGCCTACTCAAATGGATGGCTGCATTAGTCACCCTAATTGCTCTCTGTTCTGAAAGTAACCCACCCCTTTAAGCCCAATCTATCCCTGGGCTCAGGCCTGCCGTAATGATCCAGCAGGCATCAATAAACAAATTAGTCCCCGCAGGCAGGGAGTGGATCAATACTTGGTAATCACTCATTCTATCATGGTAGTCTCCATCTGACAGATGAGTGGTGCCTTAATTAGGATGGACTGGCAGGCAGCTCAGCACTAAATGACCTGCCGCTCTCACAGTGGGGAGATGGGCTGTGCCGTCATCGCATTGCTTCCCTCACTTGGGTTGTTTCATGCCACTCTTTGCCCAGCTCTTTCGATAAGCGCAAACAGGATGCTCTGGCTCAATCTGGAGCTGGTGCTTTCCAGCCAGGGCGCTACTCTCGAGATGGGGATTAGTTGTAAACTGGATCAGGATCCAAACTCTCCCAGCGTTCCGGGATGCTGGGGTTCCCATTTGGCCGGTTATGGCACTAAGTACCAGCCACAAAGGCCAAGGAGCTCAGCTGTGCTGTGAAATGGTCAGGGCTAACTGGAGCTGGGGGGAGTTGTTCTGAGCCCCTCTCCAGGTGAAAGTGGTGCTAAGGCATGTCCCAGCCTATGGTAATGGGGGCATCTGTCACTAGAGATTCCTCCCCTCTTTAGCACAGGATCACACACTTCCTCCAGTCAGCACCACTGCAACCTCAAGTCTCAGATACAATATCAAGGGTTAGGGGAGGGGAAACAGGCCACCTTTGCTTTTAGTGAATTGCAATTTGAGATGGTCACCTTGACCCTGCCCTAGGGCTTCATCCTGCCAGGGGTAGAGGGCCCTTTCGTCCCACTGATGTCAGCAAGTTGAGGGCACTTGGCATCTCACAGGAGTGCTCAGCACCTTGCAGGATTGAGCCGCCATCATCCCATTTATAAGAAAGTGGGTGCCCCTGCTTGCTATGGTGGTGATAGAAGAGGGTTACCAGCTGGGTCAAACAGAGGCAGCACAGGAAAACCAGATGGGGAAGCACCTCAACTCCCCACTCATGTAGCTAAACAGGGGAGGGGTGGGGAAAAGCACCTCACTTCCCAAGGAGACAGCCAGCTAGCTAGAGAGTTTGGGGGAAGGTGCTAGGCCCTGGAGCAGAGCTGGGATTCCCTGCCCTGCAAAACTAGGGAGGGTCAGTAAACAAGCAACACTATAAAGCCAAGCCTGGGAAGTGGTCACAAGCAGGGGCTTGTGAGTCTGAGGGGCTGTTTACATGTGGAGTTATTCCTGATTGACCTGCTAGGTTAAGCTAAACTGGAACAAGGCACCCTTATTCCAGAATCAGGATGGCCACTCGTGGAGTAAATCAGGAACCGTTACTCAGACACAACTCTGTGTAGACAAGTTCTGAGTGGGAGATGGGCTACACCTGCCATCACTGAGTCTGGCTAATAGGGAGAGCTGATTGGAGAGCAGGAAGGGAAGGTGTCCAAGCCTTTGAAAGGGCCTGTCTGAGGGCTGGGCTGCCCTTAGTTAGGTAGCAAGTCTCCTAGTTGCTGCAGTGCTAGGGCCCTTGTTGGGGGATTTCTTGATAGGGGGGAATTGTTCTTTAAAAAGACTCCTTTGCTCAAGCTGTTGTGTAGCTAGAAGTGGAGGGAGAGAGTCTAGGCAGGGAGGCCTGGGGGTGTGGAAATGCAAGCCATGCCAGGTTGCTGAGTAGATGAGACATCTCTGAGGTTTGATGGAGGGGGCAACTGCTGGGGATAGGGGCTAGCTGGGATGAACCTGAATCAGGGAGAAGAAAGGATCTTGCAGTGTGTATTCGTTCTGTGTTTGCTAGGATGGCTGGTAAAGCTGCTGGATACAAATCAATGGTGACTAGGAGCCACATATAAACTGAAAAGGCGTTTTATGGGCGGGGGGGTCCTTTACACTCCCTGGCCAAATGAACCACTGTCCCAAACTTGCAAGATAAGGCTGCCTTCCCTCCTAAATCCGTTTGTCCTATTCTGTCCTCAAAGGACCCAGTTCCTGCCCCTCCCCAGCAGGGCTGTGCACCTGCCCATGCAGCCTAGGTACCATCTGATCCACAAGCTGATTGATGCTTTCATACAAATGAGTAAATTCAAGGAGCTGCTCAGTTCTCCTCTCCTGAGGCAATTTAGATGCTGCCTGACTGACCAAGCATCCCCTGTGATCTTGCCACTGAAGTCCATGCAGAGGCTGGATTCATAGCAGCTGTTGCCAGTTAAGAAGCTTGGGCCCTCCAGTGACTTGGACTTTGAGTTAGGAAAATAAATGGATTTTCCCAGTGTCCCCAGATGACATTGACTCTCCCTCCATCCCCAACTCCATCAACAGCTCTTCCCCCATGGAGGGACCTTTCTGAGCTTGCACCTGTGCAATCTGGCAGCAAGGGATTGTGCCGTGAAGGCTTGTGCAGACTTCAGCACTGTGCTCGCCCTGGCTGTTTGGCCTTCCCCAGGGGCATGCAGCCGGATGCACCTGCAACTCCCATCAATTCCCGCACTGAGTTCTCAGTGCCTCCGGGATTCAGGCCTGGGAATAAGCCTCTGAAAAAGGAAGCTAAGGGAAAGCAAAGAGCCAGGTGAGCTGCTGTCTCAGCCAGGCAGGGGGGATGCTCCCAGCAGCACATGGCCTGTGTACCCCAGTCCGACACTTCCCCAATGGGGCTGGCCCAGGCCCCACAGCTGACAAATGAACCCTCAACTCAGGAGGGTTGGGTGCCTGCAGCAGTGAGTTCAGCATGGCCAGATGGCAGACTCCTGCACCAGCTTACAAATCCTGCCTGCTCCCACCCACAACCTGCCCCAGCAGAATCTGTTAGAGCCAACAAGGAAACCCAAGGGAGCAGACAGAGCCTGGAATCTGGGCTGCTCGTGAGAAATAGATGGGGTCCAGTAGAGTCAGTAGAAACCCAGCCCAGCCATTGCCCGCTGCCAGCTCAGCACACGGCAGGGAAGGGCGCTCTTACCAAGGCTGGCAGGCTGTGCTCAAGGGCACAATGAAAGCCTAGGCACTGCAATCCACCCACTTGCACCCTTCTCCCCCACAATCCTAACACACACATTTTAGTGGGAAATTTATGCCAGAGCAGCAATGAGGTTGGCCGGCTGTGCGGGTCGACTCTCAAATGGTGCTGGTGACAGGACGGCAGCAGACCCATGGAGCACCAACCATTTAATCAGCCCGTAGCTATTCCATGTAATGATAAGTGCATTTCCGAGGCCAGTCCTATCTATCCTGGCAGCAATTTCCAGCAATACCGTCATCATATGTTCTCTCATCAAGCGGGCTCGTTGGGAGCGGGGTTGATTCAGCGACATCTCACCAAGTAGAATCAATTAATGTGTCAAAACAAGGCAGGCGCGGCAGTGCTGAAATCTGAAGTGAGCACGGTGTGCCTGCAAATGAAAAGGCTCCCTACCAAGGGAGCCGTTATTAGTGATGGAGCTGAGAGGGAAGAGATCTTAGCACAAATGGGGTGGGATCACGGCTTTATCGACTGCTGCCACACTGGGGGTGAGCAGAGGAGCTTGGCATGAGTGCCAGTTCCTGGACGCAAGCTGCCTGCAGAGACGAGTGCAAGGCATAGAGAACAGGTGTCAGCATGTCCCGCAGCAGCAACCTCTCTGATCTCTAAATGGGCAGAGCATGCCCTTTACCCCGCCAGCCAATGAGGAAGGGCCCGTCTTCTCACGCTGGCACCCTAGAAAATCCTAGCAAAAAGGAAGTACTGGGAACAAACAGGAGAATTTACATGCCAAGAGGAAAAACCCATTAAAATAATGAATCTGCCAGGCACTTGGTCTGAGGGCTTCAGTCAGCTAAGCCTCACAGCAACAGGGAGGAATAAGTATTTTTAAATCCATTTATACTGAGCGACAGCGAGGCGAAGTGATGACTCAGTGGATGAGAACCCAGGAGTCCTGACTCTCAGTCAGCAGCCTTAAGTACAGGCCTGCAGTCTCCTTCCAAAGCTGAGAAAAGAACCCAGGAGTCCTGACTCTCAGCCAGCTGTTTTAACAACAGGCCAAAACTCCCTCCAAAGCTAGGAACAGCATCCAGTAGTCTTGACTCCTGAGCCCAGGTTCTAACTTCTAGACAGTGTTCTTTATGTTGGGAAAAAAAAAATGACCCAAGTAGGAAGAGGCCATAAGAAAGGAACTGACTGTGAGTTAGGGACACCCGGAGCATGGGATTGCCTCCCTGACCATCCTGGCTAACAGCCATTGATGGACCTATCCTCTATGAACTTATCTAATTCTTGTTTCCACAGTATGCATCCGATGAAGTGAGCTGTAGCTCACGAAAGCTTATGCTCAAATAAATTGGTTAGTCTCTAAGGTGCCACAAGTACGCTTTTTCTTTTTGTTTGAGCCCAGTTATACTTTTTGCCTTCACAACATCCCCTGGCAATGAGTTCCACAGGTTGGTAGTGCGTTGTACAAAGAAATACTTCCTTGTGTTTGTTTTAAACCTGCGGTCTGTTAATTTCACTGGGGGACCCCTGGTTCTTGTGTTATGGGAAGGGGTAAATGACACTTCCTTATTCACTTTCTCCACACCAGTCATGGTTTTATAGACCTCTATCATATCTCCCCTCAGGTGTCTCTTTTCTAAACTGAACAGCCCCAGTCTTTTTAATCTCTCCTCGTATGGAAGCTGTTGCCCTTCTCTCTTGCACTTCTTAATAAGGGCCTGTGTATGCTTCCAGGTCTCTCTCACAGGCAATGTGTGCTTGGGGGACATAACAGAGACTCTTCCACGCTAATGCATCCTTAATGGCCTAGTGCTTCTGACCTCCTGATCTTCCCTTCCCTTTATTACTGCAAGATTAGTGATCGGGTGCCCACTGCCTGACACAATTAACTCAGTAGTTACGCACTGAGGACGATCAAGAGCTGCTGTTAAAATCTCATTAAGGGCAGTTGTAGAGACAGTGAAGCTGTCTGCTAATGGCTAGGAATCTCCTTGCCAGAGAAGTGGAGCCATGACATAAAGGAGAAAGGGATAACCCAGTCTCTGGGAATGCTTCCTTGGAACCCAGGTGGGGGAGAAGGGAAATGCAGTCTGGTTGTGTGGATAGATAACTATAGTGTAACCAGGAGCTTCTTCGTTAACGCCTCAGCCCAGCCATGTTGGCCTAGCCCCAGCAATGCACCCGACCCTCTCGCAGATGGGCCTGCAGGGCGTGCCTTTGCCAGAGATATACTGATGTGTTCAGGATCTCCCCAGAGCAGCCACACAAGCTGCATTTGTTCCTCTGGCAGAGCAGCTTGTGTGCTACAAAGCCTAGGCACAACCAGGTTGAGCTCCAGCTGGCAGCCTTTCTGGGGCACTTCATTGCTGCTCTCGACTCATCGATTTTAAGGCCAGCAAGGCCGTTTGTGATCCTGCAGCCTGACCCCCTGCCTAATACAGGCTACTCAGCAATTCAGGTCAATTAGGTAACGTTACATTAACACAACTTCTCTGTGTTTCACTGCTTTTGTTTGGGCCTCTGTACCGCTGTTCCAGAAGCCACGGCTTTCCCCACTCCTCTTCAATGTGCAGCTCACACTGAGAAGTCCTGGTTTCCAACAGCAGGCGTGGACTGAAATCATTTTGCTGCCATTCTGCTAGTGCACCGTGATCTCCCCTGACACAGGAATCGCTTTGTCATTGCCTTGACATTGTAACTTCATTTCCATGGCCTGACTTTGACGTTAATTTGCCGCTGTCTGCCTGGCCTAGCCTCCTCTCTGCTGACACCTAATTAAATTGCTTTGCCATCCTCCAGCCAGGACAAGCTCAACTCGTGACCTCCCCCTGTGACAATGCCAAGTCCTAGGCTGTTAACACGGAGGGGAATTAGGAGTTACGAGGCGTTATTGGGGCCCAGCTTTCAAACCTGAATATTTTAATATCTCAGCTCCCCTTTGCCAGGATGCAAAACGCTTGCGATCAATTACACAGCTGGTATGCTCAGACCACAGCCTATCATGCTGACCAGTACCGTCTTATTGATTCCTTGTGCTCCCCAGGGGATCTGCCTGTATCCATCTATTGCTTCTTGCCCCATACTTAGAGTGTCAGCAATTTGGAGTAGGGATTGTCTTCTCATTCTGTGTTTGTACAGCCCCTAGCACAATGAGGGCCTGGGCCGTGACTGGAACTCCTATGTGCTACTGCATTATTAACGATGAACAATATTAAATCAACCGATGTAACAAGCTAAGAGCCCAGGCTGTGAACTCCCTCCCCTCTCCGGGACAACGTACATGTGTAGCTACTCACCAATGGGAGTAAGGGGTTCACAGTCTGGCCCTACATAGCTGAAATCCACATTTCAGGCTAGCTGGCTTGGGGTATTGGACTCAAACTCAAGCATTATAAGATTGTGCATAGGAAAGCCTGAGAGAGAGAGTCATCTCTTTGTAAGGTGTTCAGATCCCACAGTGATGGAGGTGGCATTATAATTCTAGATGGGTGGATAGAGGGACTAGACAGGCAGATAAAAACACCAACGGACAAACTAGGTGCGAATGAAGCACTGCAGTAGCAGGGAGCTGATTTGTGTTACTCGAACAGCCCTGGTCCCATTTAGCCATGGCCCAAACCCAGAGGGTGAAGCTGGCTTCCCATTCTCCATCCTCGTTGGACGAGAACAGGGGGAGGTTTTGTGGCGCGCTCTTGGCGCTGAGCAAAGGGCTCCAACTGCCCCCTTTAGCACAGGCTCAATTCACTGCTGAGAGCTGCAAACCTCTTCAACATCCCTGCTCTTGAGATCTGCCTGCCACTGCTACAGCCTCTGGCAACCCTTTCCTCCCACCTCCCGCTAGCTGCTCGGTATCTGCCACGCATGTCACCCTGCATATAAACCCATCACTCTAATAGGCTTTGATGGCGCTACAATGCTCCTGGGACTACGGCTATGATCTCCCTGCTCTGATCTTGCTGCTCGTGCTATTAATTTACATCTAAGACGGGGCAAGTCTCAAGCGAAAGCATTCCCTAGCTTCCGACTGCAGCATGACCCGGACCAGTACACAAGCCTTCGCCCCTGGCTGCTGCAGATCGCCAGAGAAAACGCCAGTGACAGCCTACAACTCGGGTGCTGTAACATTAATGCAGCTGTAATGAGACAGAGGGAGAAGCCAGGAGCAAGGGTACAGACACATAAGCTTGCTGATGTGTCACAGAGAGATTACTAGAGCTGGCAGTGGAGACAGGTAGGCAGAGCGCGAGGGGAGATGGAAAGATAAATTCAGGGAGCTGATCTGCTGTTTTCCAGGCACCTGAGACGCTTTCCCAGAAGGAGCTGCCTCTTCACGTCTGCATCATGCCTCCCTCTGCTCGAAGCCTATTCTCTAGTGCCTTTCAGCACAGGGTCTGCCGTCAGGTTTAGGCACTGGCCTGAGACTCCAGAGACCTGGGTTCAGTTCTCAGTACTGCCACAGATGCCCTGTGTGACCTAGGGCAAGCCACTTCCTTTCTCTAGGCTGCAGTTCCCCCTCTGTAACATGGGGGTAATAATCCTGCTTTGTCTGTTTAGACTATAAGCTCTTCGGGGCAGGGACTCTCTCACTACATGTTCATGCAGCACCTAGCACAATGGGGTCCGTTGGGCTCTCTCTATCAAAACAAGTTTTAATAATAATATGGCCCCACAGGCTGAGCGGAACACCGTAATCCAGGGCCCTGCAGGGTTGTTCTGCCCGGTTGAGAAATGGTTGATATGAGTCGGGTATATTCTGGGTGCAGTCTTTTTATTCACAGAAATAGACACACCGTCATGTATCTCTGACCAGCAGTAGGGAGACACAGCACACAGGCTTTTGTTGAGATCCCCAGCAGAGCTGGCTGGAGAACGACAATCCCATTTCATGCCAACTTTCGAGGTTTCAATATTGGTTTTCGTTCTGCATTGGAACGAGACCAAAAACCTTCGGAACATTTTCACTAATTGCACTGTGCCAAAATGAGCATTTTGATCCCAAAATGTCTAGGTTTTTGATTAGGGTGTCTCTCACTCTCTCTCTGATCAGAGGTGACCATAGAGCCCTGGACCACAAAAACCATCACCATGAAAACGTTGTCGAAATTGACACATCTCCACAAAACATTTCAGCTTCATCCAAGCACCATACTGTGATGACATTTAATTTTGTTAAAAATGCTCCAACCAGCTCTCCTCCCAAACCGGACATGCCAGCCCTGGTCCCAAGAAGCTGCTGTCTCTCAGCCTCTGTCACCTTCCTGGGTCACTCTACACTTCTGTCTATTGCTCACTGCTGCTCCTCTACACACAGTGCAGTAGAGCGCCCAGCCCTTCTGTTGGCTACTTGGAAAACCCTCTTTCACCTCACTGGCTTGCCTTTCCAGGTGCCTTTGAGGCATTCACCGCACCCTTTGTCTGCAGCTGGTTTTACTGCAAGAGTTCCAATTGCTGCTCCTCTTAGACACAAAGGGGAAAGGTTAAGTGTACCCACTCACCTCAAGCTCTGTGATTGGTCTGCATCCAAGACCCCATTACCACCTTTCACCATAACAATAGCAATAGCATCCACGAGCACTTTGCAAATACGGATTCGTTAACCCTCATAACTCCGTTTCACAGATGGGAAACTGAGGCACTGAGTGATATGAGTTACTCACTGGGGGATCTTGGGAGAGTGGCAGAGGTGCTGATGGACCCCAGGAAGCCTGACTCCCAGTCTCCTCCTCTGAACACTGGACCCAAGTGACCGGTGCTGGTGCCAGGAGAGCTGGGAGTTACTGAAATAAACCCTTTGTGTAACCCCCAGTGGGATTTGATTCCAGATCTGGGGTGTGGAGAGAGACAGAAAGTGAGGTGAGCAAGTCCAGGGTGTGTGTAGCAGGCAGGGAGGGGGTGCAGACAGTGGGTTCACAGGAGTGCATCACAGCAAAACCCAGGCTGCACACAGGGAAATGCTCAGAAACTCATTAACTGGCAGCTGTCAGGAAGCACCGTCTGCTTTGTAATCCTCTGCCTGTCAGCAGTTCAGAGAGGAAGGCAGGGATCTCCTTGGAGACCAAGCCAGCCAGCATAAGACTAGGATCAAGGAGGAGGAAGTAGGGTCTGCCATGGCAGGGGAAGCAGGAAAGAAAACTAAGCTGAATCTAGGGAAGCTGGCACATTGACCCATGTCCCTGCCACCAGATCTCAACACCCAGCAGTGCCTGGGCAGAGCTAAGGGCAGAGGGAGTGAGGGCTCTGCTGTCCTTTCATAAAGCTCCCACTCCATAGACACACACACCCCCGCCCCTTACCTTGGTCACCGCCTGTCCAGTCAATAAGCTGTAATCACCAGTCCATAGTCTACAGCAAGATACCAGCCGGTCGCACTGAAGTCACTCATCCCAGCCTCACAGTCTCTGGCTAATCAGTGGGTATCTGCTTACATGTCCCCACCAGATACACCCAGCTTCTCAGGTGTCCTTGCCAAGTGTGTGCTGGGTTCAGAACCACCCTCGTGTGGCCACGGACATTGCACCTGCTGCTGTCTTATCAGCCCCCCCGGCCCTTTCTGCCAGTGCCTGGGACACCAGCCTGGGGAGAGGGGCCGAAGCACCTATCGATCTGGGCATGTTTGCTCTTGAGAAAAGAAGACAGAGCAAGGACCTGAGAACAGTCTTCAAATATGTTATAAAGAGGAGAGTGATTGATTGTTCTCTGTGTCCACTGGAGGTAGGACGGGGAGCAATGGGCTTAATCTGCAGCAAGGAAGATTTAGGTTAGATATTAGGGAAAGCTTTGTAAAAGCAAGGGCAGTTACGCTCGGGAACTGGCTTCCAAGGGAGGTTGTGGAATCCCCATCATAAGAGACTTTTAGGAACAGGTTGGACAAACCCTTGTCAAGGATGGTGACCTTGGCCCTTCCTCAGCGCAGGGGACTGGACTCGATGACCTCTCAAGGTCCCTTCCAGCCCGGCATTTCTGTGATCCTATGACCTGAACCTGTCCCAAACTGGGCCCTGTCTTCACCGTTGGAAGCCATGTAGCTTTTCCCCACTTTGTCTCCCCCCCGTAGCTCCCTCGGCACTGCTGCAGAGGAAACACCAAACATCTCCACAAGCAAGCCAGCACTCTCTGGATTCCCAGACACCTGGCAGCCCAAACTCTGTCCTTGTGAGCCTTGCAGCCAAACCCTGCACACTCCACAGGAAGAGAAGGTTCAAAGAAGCATCAGGGTCCTAAGTCCTCATCCCAGGTGCTGATCACAGTACCCAGCCGAGAACCCACTGTCCCTTCCTCACTGTGGACTGACTTATAAGCCTCTGTGTGACTAAACTGCCACTCGTCACGTCTCGGCACCTCTCCTCGCCTCTATTGAGTGCTGCAATCAGTTACAGCCTCTTCCGAGACCATCAAATTGGTTCCAGTCTCTCCAGTTCTCTGCACGGTTCTCAGCGCCATTGCCCAACGATCAGCAGTGTATGAAGGATTTTCAATTCATGAAAGTTTTAGAGATTTTTTACTTTTTGTCCCAATTTGAGACAGGAAAATTTTTTCAAAAATTCTCGAGGGACGAGAAAATCCACAAAGCTCTAAGAATCATCCAGCCTTCCTCCCACCCTGTCTATTTAGGGTCTAAGCTCTTTGGGGCAGGGACTGTCTCCCCCTGGGCGTTTGCACGATGCCTGACACAATGGGCCACAATGGACATTACCCTAATACAAACCATTAATACATCATAATAAAGAGACGTTCAGCTCCGATCACCCATCGCTCCGCACCACCACCCCGCAGATCACCACTTTTAGGACTATGTCAGGACAGAAAAGCAAACAAGCCCTGGACGCTCCTTGCTCTTGGTACCCTTGCCAATCTCTACATCCCCAGCCACCTGGCTGCTGCATGCTTTCCAGTGCCCTCCCTCCTCCTGTCACCCAGCCTCTCACTGTGCAATTACCCCCTTTGCTGCACATAGAGTAACTACTCAATCAGACGGAGGCAGATCACTCCTCGTTTAACAGCCATTAAATCGGGGCCTTAAGAACTCTTCAGTAGAGGCCACTCCCATCCCCAGCTCTCGATGGTAAATTCTGGCCCCTGACGCGCTAAAAGCTTTGAATTTATCTATCTCCCTCTCACTCACTCCCATCCCTGATCCATTACCAAAACATAGTACGTCCTTTCAATAACTAGGGCTGATTAAAAAGCCTGTCTCAGTAAGTGGGGAGAGAGAGAGAGAGAGAGAGAGACTGCTCTCTTGAGACCTTCCTTCCATTTTGCGAGAGCCTTACCCATCCACTGGCTGGATGAATTCCTGGCCAGGCATGGAGAGTTGCCATGGAAGGCAGTGGAGGTATGTATGTATGCAGCATGGGCCAGCTGCGCACACAAGCTGGGGGGCAACGTGCAGGTATCTGCAGCCCATGTTGAACCCCTACTCACTACCTGTTGTGTGAAGCCTTCAGCGTGAAACCAGCCTCCGTCACCCACTGTGACCCCTTGGTCAAGTCTTCCAGCTCAATGAGGGGTCATGGAGGGATTCACCTTTGGGCAGAGGGTCACCACAAGGCCTGTGCACCAGTTAATAACAGTACATAAGGAATGGTTCAGATTGTGACCTCAGTAACAACCCTATAAATCAGGAGTAACTCCACTGAAATCATAAGGCCTAGTGGGCAGAGCACTGGACTGGGACTCAGAGGAGACTTGGGTTCTACTCCTGGCTCTGTCATGGGCCTGTTGGGTGACCCTAGGCAAATCACTTCCCCACCCTGTGCCTCAGTTTCCCCAGGTGTAAAATGGGGGTGATGATACTTCTCTCCTTTTGTAAAGTGCTTTGAGACTGACTGATGAAAAGTGCTATATGAGGGCTAGATATAATTATTCGTAAGGAATTACCCCATATAGAATGAAATCTGTTCCAAACCGATGCTATCATTGCCCCTTGTCTTTTATTAATTAGATCACAACACAGATTTCATTCATCAGGGCTGGTGTCAGATCTGACTCCAGCAGCATTGACAGTGAAGCCTCTCCTCCCCACTTCATTCCAATTACAAGAATTAATCACTGCTGAAGGCAGATCTGATGGGAACACTAGATTGGACAGTCAGCCGCGGTGACCCCTGGAATAAGTAACAATAGGCCAAAATGCTGTCGCGCTCTTGTTCAGGCAAAACTCCCATTGACAAGAATGGAGGCTTTGTCTAAGTAAGGACTGAGTATTGGCCCAATACAAATATCTTGCATTTCATCTCAAAGTGAATAGGTAAACTATATGAGGAGTCACTTCATCCCCCACTGAAATGCGGCCACTTCTGGGTTGGAGTATGGCAGCTGTTTAACAGCACACAACAGCACTACACCACAGTCTAGAAGGGATGCTGATGCGGAATCTTATATCCAACTGAAAGCGCAGGGTGAAGATAGGCAGACGGGGAGTAGTTACCATAACTGAACTCATCAACACTGACAGAAAACAGGACCTGCTTTCCGGTCAGGTGGGGTCTTCTCACCTCCCCCCATGTGTCTGTGGCCCCAACAGCTTTTGTTACAGGGCCCTAGTGTATAGTCACAGTACATGCTTGACTTGCCTGATATGCCTGCAAAGAAAATGATAGGTAGCCAGGTTGATCCTGATGTTGTCTCCCAGAGTTATGGATTCACTGTATATTTAGAATAACTGATTCACAAGGCAACTCCTTGGCGTTAGTATGGATGGCACATGAACATACCTGTTTAGAAGTTCCACCTTATTCTGCATTAGAGAAATGTCCATGGAAATGAAGCTGCTGTTAACTCTAAACACCCCCCTTCACACACACAAACATACACTAAGGGCCAGATCCCCAGCTCGTGCGAATCAGTGGAGCAACTTTGACGTCAAAGGAGCTACACGAGTTTACACCACCTGAGGAGCGTGAAAGTTAAGGAGAGTATTAATGATTGTCAGCAAACAAATATGCTGCAGCTAAGCTAAGAAAAAGAGAGAGGTTTGAAGTTGCCTGACCCCAAATCTGATCTACTTTCATCTTTTTCTCTCTGTTTTCAAAGTCTGTGTAATTCTTTGTATAGTTCTTTCCCCACAGTAGAAGCTGAAATGTTCTTTTCTTCTGTAAGCGTGAGCCACACTGGCCGCTATTTACAAGACACTGCAAAAACAAGTCAGTACATTCTCATGCTTCAGGGTATAGGCAGACCACTAATTGGTTGGGGTCAGGAAGAAACTGTCTCTATGGGAAATGTCCACACCTTCCTCTGAAGCATCCTCTCACTGGCCACTTTTCGAATCATGATACCAGTCTAGGTGGACCAAGGGTCTGCTCTGGTCAGGCAATTCCTATGTTTGCAGGACACGCAGCTCCAGGACTCATGAGCCACCCAAAAAACAAACATACATGCTCAACCTAGGACCCATGCACAACCCTCCAATAACAAACTCACGTGAGCAACCCTACAATAACAAAGGGAACGTGCAGTCTGAAGAAGAAAGAGAGTTAAGGCCTAGGCAGAACTATGAAAGTTGCATCACAGGTTTCCGAGACCAGCCAGGTGTGGGGCAGGGCACAGGTATCAGATGTGAGCGGGCAGCTGCGGGGTGTGCTTCCCGTGCCACTTCCCATGGCTGGTCCAGTGACAGCTGCTTCCCCTGGGTCCATCCACTTTAATGCCTGCTTGTCCCTGCAGAGCTGCCAAGCAGAGCGGAGCTGCTCACACACAATGTCAGGCCGTGTACCACGCCACACTAACCTTTCATCCGAGCCATGGAGGAGGGGCTCCCTGTGACCGCAGGGCTGGCAGCATGGAGCCAGCCCGGCATGGGCCCGGAGGGGCAGGGAGCATACCTGGCACATGGGTGGGCTCACACAAGGGCCGATTCTCTCATCATGTTACAAGGGAGAGGTTTTGGGTTCAGGGAAAGGCGAACGAGCCCAAAGGAGCCGAGATGGGGCCAGATAACCAGCGAGTGACGATTGCCCTGAACAAAGGACCTCAAGTGAGCACCCAGAGGACCTGGGTCAGTTCATAAGGCATCAAGTTTCCACAGACGTCCGTTACTATGCGCAGGGCTGTTCCTCATGGATGCCCCCCCACCCAGTCCCTCTCTCCCCTCTGAGTTCTACACAGGAGCCACCAGACACTTCCCCCTTCACCCGTTCCTAGCTGCAGGGTCAGGATCAATAGCAGGAGATTAAGACAGGCTCAAATGTGTCAGCTGGAGCAGGCTTCAGCGGCCCACCTCCGCTCTGTGCTCCAAAGGGAACTCAGGCCTGGAAATGCACGGGTCTCCCCAGGCCCCAGTGGGACAGCAGTAGAGGGACGGACCTGGACACACATGCACCTGTTTATTGGCTACTGAGCCCCGTGTTTGCTTATCACTGCGGTACCTGAGTCCCAGACCCACAGATGGGGTGAACTGATCTGACTTCAGAGCTCTGCCAATGATCTGGTGCCTCATTGTTCCAACCCCCTTCCAGATCAACGCCCTTCTCAGAGAAGCTCTGGTGATCACTACATTTCCCGGCCCCAGCCCCATGGGCAGTTCTGAAGCTCTGGGGCAGAGATTCCTCCAGATGTGCCCCAGCCCTGGAATGCTCATGGCACCTCTGCAGGTAGAAGAGATGCCTGCCTCCTCCTCCCCTGTGGGCCCATGTGGCTCATCTCTCTGTGGGTGACAGGACCAGGCTGGGGCCCTGGATCGTTCCCTATCATGGCCTGCAGTGGAAAAGACCCTTCATCGCTTTAAAATAAAAATTAAAAAAGGAGATGAACGTGCCGCTATTTCATTCTAATCTTGACAGCAGGATTTACATCCTTAACGAATAACTCGTTAGTAGCGATTTAGAACCCCAAAGGGAGATGACAGAGAGTTAACAATAAAATTGATGGACAGCGTTACATCGTTTACTCAATATTGTCTTTCTCGTAGCTCCCCCGATCCGCCATCCCTTTGGGTTTGAATAGCTTCCCAGCGCTGGCTGGCTCAATTAGACAGCTCAGCCTGCATGGCAAATAAAGCATTTTTCAATCCCACTAACATCCTCCCTCCCCCACCCCCCATCACTGCTTTCTTCCTTCCTACTATCCGATTAGAACGTAACAATGTTACCATGGCCATTTGCAGGAGTTGGTTAGTGGGAGTGGGGTTGGGGACTTGGGGGGAGAGTTAATCTGTCTCAATGAAATCCACAGCTCCAGCCAGGAAATACATTTCTGGGAATTTAAATGGAGTAAACACACACACACACTCTCACATGTGCACAAGGCTGCACAGATACAACCATGCTCACACAAACAGGCCTATGCACTCGAACGCGTGTGCGCAGATGTTTAAGCAAGCACATACACACACAAGCATGTGCATGCCTATATATGCAAGCATCCATGCCTGTTAACACACACTAGCTCTTTTTATTATTGTGCAAAATACCATTAATCTCGCAGCAAAGAGATCTGCCCTGCAGGGTCTGAGCCGGAGAGATACTGAGAGCATTGCATCGGGGGAGTTGAGGGTGCTCAGTGGATGCTCAGGATCAGGCCCAGAATGATTTTCTTTGCCAGACGAGGATTTGCATTGGGTGGGTATAACAGGAAGACACTGGACTCCATCCTATGATCCTTAGAGACTAACCAATTTATTTGAGCATGAGCTTTCGTGAGCTACAGCTCACTTCATCGGATGCATACTGTGGAAACTGCAGCAGACTTTATATATACACAGAGAATATGAAGAATATGAATATGAATATGAGAATATCATATTCTCTGTGTATATATAAAGTCTGCTGCAGTTTCCACGGTATGCATCCGATGAAGTGAGCTGTAGCTCACGAAAGTTCATGCTCAAATAAATTGGTTAGTCTCTAAGGTGCCACAAGTCCTCCTTTTCTTTTTGCGAATACAGACTAACACGGCTGTTACTCTGAAACCTGTCATCCTATGATCCTGAACAATGGCTACCTGTCCATCTCTGCGTGCATTTTGCATTGGCACAGGACATCCCTGCATTTTGGGGACATGACCCCCCCCCAACCTCAACAAATCCCTCTCCCACCCATTTGGTGTTCTAGTCATCTTGTCAGTTCGGGAGGTTTGCATGGCAGCACAAACTTCTCCCAACACAACAACAGGCTGCAGTGGAACCCCCAGGATGTTTCTGTAAGACATCCCCATGGCTTCATGCAATCCAGCACTCAAAGCACGTGGATGTTGTGTCCCAGTGTCAACACATGGCACAGGAGTCTCAAGGTAGGGTCACTTGCTCGGCCCCCCACAAATAGCCATCCAGGCAGCTGTGATCCTTGCTCGTCGGATGTGTATTCACCCCAAACCAAATCAGCATGAGGCTGGAAAAATTCAGCTTCCCAAGCATACATGTTGGTATAATACACCAGCTCAAGGCATTCAGCAATGGCTCTCCCTCTAGTCTCTGCCCCCATCCTCTGTTAGCCTTCTACTCACTCCCAGATGAAAGACTTAGGACAGGATTTTCCAAAGCGACTTGTTATCTTGGTTGGTGCGGGCCCATCCTGAGTCACTTTGAAGTGGTCTGACCTGCAGAGGAGGGGTGTTCAGCTCCTCTGAATATTATGCCCCTTTGAGGCATCTGAGGTTGATTACTGGAGGCACCCAAAGTCACCAGTTGCTTTTGCAAATCTTGGCCATATTCCTGCAGTTCAGTAGTAGATGCTTGTGCATTCGGTACCCAGATCCCACCCTCCACATGCTAGCACAGCTCTTACATGCTGGCTGTCCCATCTACCCTGCTGGTTCTCCCGTGTCTGGCCATTTGCTCACATCCTCTAGTGTCAGAGGGTTCTTCTCCCGCAAGAGAGGGGACAGTGTCCTAGCACAGAGAGGAGGGAAAATGTTGTAGAGGGGAGGAAGCTGCTACCTTCCCCGGGGTCAACAGCACCTCCACACCCTGGATGATGCTTCAACAGGTGGATCTCCAGGAAATAGATGGGCTGGAGATCAGGAGGCTGTCTTGGCAAGAGGCCACACTGGGTTTTAGGGAGGGGGCTTCGGAGGAGGGAGTCGGGGGAGAGAGCGACTGTGGAGTGATGCCACTTCTCAAGGCGGCAACATTTGCAACTTCCTTTCAATGCTTGAGGCCGTCGCCTTATCACATATTGTGCCTGCTCTTCCCCACATGCGAGGGGGCCAGGGTGCTGCTGCTCTTGTGGACACCCTTGCTGAATGCAGGGGAAATGGGGCTGCTTTTGTCTCGTTCCTGCTATACGAAGCCAGGGGCATGGTCTCAAGCCCCAACGACCAGCTTTGTGAGCTGGAGCAGGGTCAGGGCCTTGGGAATACCTATCCTGGCAACAGTACCATGAGAACGGGTAGACATTGACTCATTTTTTAAAGGAAATCTAAACTGAAGGGGCCCTGCCCAGTTCTGGGGCTCCGTGGGCCCCCACTAAAGCTCACTCTGGGGCCGGTGTTACTTCCATTGCGGAAGTTTGGGTGAGAGCAGAGGTGAGCTGAGACGAAGCAGAACCCAACAAGTGTTAATGGGGTTAGGAAGGCAGTAAGAAATGAGCCAGAGAAGCAGAAAATTCTCCGGCATCTACGGCTCATTACACTGCTGAAAACTCTTGTGTATGTTAACTGTGGCATATAAGATCTTTGATTCCCCACTAATTACAGCTATCGGGTGAATACTAAGTGGGCTTCTTTGCAGGTCGGACACTTGTGGCACTGGGAGGTCACAGAAGGGAAGCACTGGGTGAGTGTCTGGGACAACCCAAGGGTGTTCATTCTAATTAGACATCTATTAATAAAGCCCAAGGAACCTCGTAAGAAGGCCCGTGATGGTTTGAAGCAGCTTTCCAGCCATCACCCTGGGGAATCATGTAACAGCACTTTGCAGCGCTGCTTGCTCAGCACATTCGGAGGCTGCTTGGGAGGGGAAGGGCTGCCCAGGACGTGCTGAGGGCACTGGGCGTATTGGCACAAGGTGAGAAGGAGTGAGCAGGGGCGAGTGCACTGCAGAGCAAGGACCTTGCCTCATCAGTTCATGTTCTTAGTTATTTGTGTTACCAGCGAGCCCCCAGTCGGAGCTCCATAAACACAGAGTTTGAGACAGTCCCCAAAAACAGATTAACCCCATGTTACCGAGGGGGAACTGGCACCAAGACGAGGTGACAGGCCCAAGGTCTCACACAGGGAGTCTGGGGCAAAGCTGCGATTTGAACCCAGATGTCCTGCCTTGAGTGCAGGGGACTGGACAAGACGATCTACTGAGGTCCCTTCCAGTCCTACATGTCTGTGATTCTATGTCTTGAGTCCCAGCCCAGGGCATTCATTGCAAGGACATCTTTCCTCTCCAGGCTACTCCAGCTGAGTACCAGGAGCGAGGCCTGAGAGGGGAGAGCCTGGCTACATGTCTGCTTAGCATGATGTGGCTGGAAGCCAAGCCCAGGTCAGCTCCTCAGACACACCCATTCCTGGCCCTACTTTACCTTGCCCCCGTGGGCATGCAAGGGGTTGAGACACCACACGGCCCCGTGTGAGACTGAACTCATTCTGAGAACCCCTGCTGCACACATGGCCCTTGCCATTCATTCACGCCATGCGTTTGTCAAGAAACGTTTTCCACATTGTTCGCCTCACTCCATCTCTGCCCACATGGACGTGTTCCATTCTCAGATCCCCCTGCAGCTGGCTCATTCAGTAGAAGGTACTCAGATATTGGGGATAAAGGCAATAGAGCTCCCTAGATATGTAACCAAGTACAGCAGATCATCTCCCCACGAAGGGAAGGAGTCACATCCATGCCAAAAAGCCCTCCAGCATCATTTGGCTACAGTCATCCCCTCTCTTCCATCCGGGAGAAAACAGAAACCTCCCCCAACTCCTGACCCCTTATAAGAGCTCAAACCAAACCTCATCTCAGTCCTGAAATGCTAAGATCAGAGATAAGGCCAAGCTACAAAACTTGGGTTGGAGTTGTGTCCACATTTCTCCAAAGCTTGGGGATGGTTGGGAATTTTTTGATGAAACTTTTTTTTTGCTGGAAAATGCCAATTTGTCAGAACTGAAACCTGTCACGGAAGCTGCTTGGGTTTGATGTTAGTGTTTCTCAGACTGGGGGTCAAGTCTCTGCTCTGCCTGGGACCCTTTCTCTCTGGTTTTTCACAAAAATACTCTCCGACACAGAATGAAAACAAATGACTAAAGCTCTAAATGTTTTGTGAAAGGGAATTCTTGTTTTCTGGCCAGCCCTAATGTTGTTCAGTCCCTAGGGGGCAGGATCAACCCATTGTGGGAACTGCGACCAGTGCAAACAATGGAAAGGGATTCCAACATCCGTGAATTTGGTGGGCTTCTTGTCCAGGGATTTGGTTCAGTCCATTATAGAAGCACACACCAGCTATGAAGTGTACATCAGGCTCTGAGCCTCTCCACAGTATGTGAATGCCTGGATCTTTAGCTGGGGTGTTTCTTCATTTTTGAAATGTGAAAACATCATGGAACAGGCTGTTTCCCCTCCATTGCCTGGAAGCCAAAGCGCAAGAAATCTCACAGGAAAGCATCTCCCCTATGAGATTCTCAGCCCACTCCTCTCTTAGTTTTATATATGGCCCCTTTCATCCCCAAGAACCCCCAAAATGTGTTAAAAATGACATCCAAACAATCACAGTGATCGCTTCCCTCGGTGAAACATAGCCAGGACTTCTGAGTCCGGTCCCCTTCTCTGATCACACTACCTCCCAATGCCCCAAGTCCCCCGCTCCCCTTCCTGAGGGCTTTGAAAAACACACAGATCTGAAGTAAAGCAGCAGGATCAAGTGAAAGTGGCCGGCACTCACGATTATCATCTGGCAGACGTGACCTCTGCACAGTTCGGAATAGGATGAGTAATGCATGTACACCACCCAGCTGCCCACGAAGATGCCCAGCCAGGCAAGGAAAAGATATTTCACTTTGATGCCAGGGAGACGACTCTGGAAAAAACAACAGGAAAATGCCGGCATTACATACAAGGAATATAAAAGTTAACGCTTGAAAAGGGGTGGGCAGTGGGTATACTGTGACTTATTACACTCCAAGTGGTCATTTCACTGTTACCTTGTCCATCCCCCTAACCCCAGCTGTTGTATTCACCTGTTGCCTTGCTGAGCTTTGAGTGTAAACTCTCTGGGGCAGGGACCGTCTTCTATCATTTTTGTTCTTTGCATTGTAGTCGTGTATGGATGGATGTTTGTACAGCAACGAGCACAATGGGGGCCATGATCCCGGATCAGGGCCTCTGGGCACTACTACAATGCAAAAAACAAAAAGGAGGCAAGTACAGAGAAGGGGGTTTGGGCCCCATGGGAGGAGCATTGATCTCCTTCCTCTAAGGATCAGGTAAAATAAGCAGGTGGCCCCAGGTGAGTCTCTGCAGGGAGCAGCAGTATTAAGGTTTTGGCGGCGGTCCCCATAGGGGACCTATCAATTTGTTTAGACATAGCACAGTGAGAGCCAGGATCCCCCATAGGCCAACTGGTTCAGACCCGTGGCTGGTGGAACTTGGCCACTGAAGTCAGTGGAGCACTGCTGATTAACACACATTTACCCCAGCTGGGGATCTGGTCCCAGTGGCCTCTGGGCGTGGAGGGAAGGAGCATGAGGAAAGTGCAGGAGTCACTCCCCATCCCCGCTCCTGCAGTCGTCCTGAGTTTAAAGCACACTGGGCGGAGCAGATAGACGCATTTATAACTGGGCTGTTTTTCACTCCCAGAATTACTGACAGGTACAAAGCAAATCACACCAGAGAGTCACACACAGTAAGTTCTGCACCTGCAGAGTCCTTCCTAGGGGAAGAAACAATTACCCCCCTCTCAATCCCATTGTGTATGTCTACACTGCACCGTAAACCCAGGCTCAGCCTCAGGGTTGAGACCAACCCCGCCCTTCTGTCCACACACAAATCAGGCTGACTCGAGTCAGCTACTCAGGACCCTGGTCCTAGTACCTACCTGGCAAGTGTAGCCATGCCCTGAGACTTGAGTCCAAGCTCTATCATTCTGCAGTGCAGATGCAGCTTAAGCCGCAGATCCAAGTCAGAAGGTCTGCATAGGGCAGCGTGGACCCATTAGCCCAGGTGAGAGACCGCGGGTCCAGCAACTGTAAACCCAGGTTTACAATGCAGGGTGGATGCTCAAGCATGGGCTTGGAAACACTGCGTCCAGATTTACAATGCAGTGTAGACACTGCCCTGCTACACAAAAGCCCAGCTGGAGGGAGTGTCAAAAACCTCAGGCTGAGATCAGAGAAGTCTAGCTGGTTTCTGCCCAAATCTGGTCATTTTTTTCCACAGATTATAGCCCCAATTAAACTGAAATGGGGCTTTTGTCTGCCCCTACGGAGCGGAATTGCCGTCGAAAAAGCTTATTACATGTGGAGGCAAGAGGAGAAGGTCACCGAACAGACTGTAGACATTCATTGACTACCAGGGGAAATATCCCAATGGCAGACATATGTGATTTCTGTGTGTGTGTGGCCATGGGCATATGTATTCACGTGTGTATCTGGGTACATACCTATTGGGGGAGTGAGTGTCTGTGTATGAGAGTGTGTGAGTGTGTCTGTGTTGGAAGAGATTGTGTCTGTGTATATGGCCCTGTGCGTGCGTAAGGGAGTGACTGCGACCCAGATCCTCACTGGGAGTTAGACAGCTAAACACTGTTGAGGATCTGGACCTGTGAGATCTGAACGCTGTGTCTGTGTGTGTTGGGGGAGACATGCTCACGTGATTACATTTCCACATGGAACAGTTTGACCATCAGCAGAAACTTCAAACTTTCTGTTCTCGGTAACCCTTTCTAACCTTTATTTTGATTTATCTGTACACCCCAATCTCTCATGAAACTATGGCTGCGAGTAGGTCATTTGCAAATTAAATAAAAGGAAGATTATGTTGTGAGGATCTGAGAAGTTGGCCAGACTCTTCAGTACGATGGAGATGGGTAACCACATGTCCTGGAACCTGTGAGGCAAAACCACATGCAAGATGACTCCTAGGTTTGGGGTGATGTCACTGTGCCCCAAGGTGATTCGGCTGTGTCATTGCAATGCAAGAAACATCAGCCCTTTCCAAAGCAAATATTTTCTGTTATGTGAGAAACGAGGGGCAGAGCTCTACTCTAGGTCTACAGAGCCCTTTCCCTTGCAGCGGGCTGCCTTTGAGTCCCTAACATCATGCTGCTGTTTTGATTCAATGCCAGCTCAGAGGGGGGGAAATCGCCCCCTGGGATCATGTCCAGCACCTGGGGTTCCCTTTGAGCTCTCATCTCCCCTGTACAGAGCCACTCCAGTGCTGCCTTGCTTGCAAGAGCTCACAGTGCAAGCGCCTCTCTCATGGCACATGTTGGGCTCAGTTGATGATACCAGTGTAGCACCATTGACTGGGTTGGTTTGCAACAGCAGAGGCTCTGACCCTCCTATGAAACTGTTCCAAGGGCCTGTTCAGAAAACTCCAATTCCTAGATACAATATAATCCAAGGGCAGGGATTCCAGGCACCCATAAACTCTCTAACACTGCCATTGTCCCCTTGGTAAGGGGCACTGGGATAAAATGGTTCTGGGCTGACATATACAGCTGGAGGCATCGCCTGTTGCTCCTTCAGAACACCTCGTGTACATGGAACAAAACCACCAAGCACTGCCAGGTTCTGTCCTCTGGTGTCCGTGCCTTGTCGTGGTGGGACAGCTTGCACGCTCTAACGATCCCCAGAGTCTGTGTCGCCAGTGGCTTTTTGCTCCTGGCAGGTTCAACCATGCCGAATTGGTCTGTGGAGGAGGGGTCAGACAAAACAGACATCCTGGCTTTCCAGGTTGAGGGTTAGGCACAGGGCTAGCAATCCTGTCCCATAAAAAACAAAATATGTTATGGAAACAGCAGTGGAGAAGTCGACCATTACTGTGTGTGATGGCCTGCAGGTGTCAACGACCCGTAGGACTGCCAGCAGTGAAAGCAGAGAGGAAGCCACTGGCATGAAGACTGAAGTGCTCACCACCAAGACAAAAACCAAACTTGGTTTTTGGAACACACAGACATCTCAGCAGAGATGAGACGCTTCAGCTTACACATCCTGGGTGGCAGCGAGAGCAGATGGACGGGATCAGGAAGATTAACAACAGCCTTGCGCCATGTACTTCGGATGGAAACTGATTCCATCACCAGAATAGCAATAAGATGGTCGTCTGAAGGCAAGCAAAAATGAGGCTTCCTGAAAATAACATGGCGATGAGCTGTGGTAGCCGAGCTGAAAAACCTGGGGCACACCTGGGAACCATTGGAAGACAGGAGTGGAGGAGCTTCATCGCTGCCCTAAATGCCAGAGACGTAATGGGAACATGATGATGATGATGACTGTCAGGTTCTTACCTGTGGGTTTTCATTCTGGAGAGTCCACAGGAACAATGAATAATGAATGGTCTGTCAAAGGCATCAACAATATTCCATGCAAACGATGCTGAGGTTCAGAGACTGATTTGTTCCTGGCATTAAGATGGTAATTTCTCCCTCTCTGCCCCAGGGCCAGCAAGCACAATGTCCTCGCTATCCGATATCATTTGGCTTCCCTACAATGAGGATCTTTGCCTGATTTTTGTAATGGGATCCAGGAGTCCTGGTGGATCTCCAGTGCCTCTTAAGCAGTTAAGTAGATGTAGCAGCAAACCACTTCATTTCATCTGCATGTGATGAGGAGGTTACAACCTTTCCTGGGGCAGGGGAGGGACCTTGCCCCAGTGAGCCAGTCCTTGGTTGGTTCTAGACTGGATTCCTGCATTGCAAACTTCAACTAGTGCAGAATAGCAGCTGCAAACTTAGGACCTGAGCCAATGACCATGGAAGTCTTTCCATAGGCTTCAATGGACTTTGGATGAGTCCCTTACTTGGCAGAGCTCTTCACAGGAGACTCTGTTTCTAGATGCAATTCCTGGCATTGGTTTTGACCTATAAAGCACTTTATGGTGTGGATCATGGCTACCACAGAAACACCCTCTCTCCTCATGTTCTGTCTCAACAGCTGTGATCAGTCAAGTCACTCAAACTGAGAGTTCCCATTTTTAGGACCAGATCCAAAGGCCATTGAAGTCAATAGGTATCTTTCTATTGATTTCAGTGGGCTTTGGATCAAACACCCGGGGCTGGAAGTAGGGTCTCTTCACTTAGAGGTCACCAGCTGTGGACTCACGCCCCATACTGGTCTGAGAAGCCAAATTTATTGACTGTCAATGTGTGTTTCAATGCCTCCCTATTTCTGCTGGCTTTTCCTGGAGGGGGATGAGCCGGGGGGCCTGAGGGGCCTGCATGGTTTTAGCAAGTGGTGCAGAAATATCAGTGAGAACTTCCACTGACTCTGGCGGTCACTTTGTTAATTGTTCACTTCGTTATTTCATTAGCTTGTTTCCAGCTGACCCTTCTAGAGTTCGGCAACCACGTTTTATCAACCAATCAATGTTGCTCTTATTGGTTTATCTGTGCCCACTCAGTGATGTTGTATTTGGGTCTCCAGCAAAGATTATAAACACACTGATCCAATTCATCAGAGAGTCACATTGGGGTGAATCTGACCCACAGTTTCCAGTGAAATAACTCACCAAAATCGGCAATTGTTTCCATTCATGTAAGGCCAGATCTGAATGGACCCAATGGATTTACACCAGTCCATACCAGCTGAAGATTTGGCCCATTATGGTTTCCAAAGCCACTTAGGGATTCTAAATATTGGGCCTATAGCACCTCCTTGATCTAGCTGCATGAACACCTTATGGTGTTCTGACCTGCTGTCAAAAAACAAGGGCAACAAACACTCCCGTTCTTCCATTTCAACTTGATGGGCTTTCGTTAGCTACATTATTTCAGTTCAATCTGAATAACTGTTTCTGAACTAATTTGCAGATAAGTGTGAAAGCGTCTAGGTTTGAGCAGACATCTTGACACACTGTGTGCTAATTGCAAGTATTGTAGCAAGGTGTGAATCAGCTCACAAAGCCCTAGGTTAGCCTGCCTTATTTCACCATCAAAAAAATTCACCTCAAATTAATGTCTGTAAAAAGGGGGACTCTAATTACTGGAAGCAGTTGTCATATACAAGAGATTTGTGGCTATTCCTATTTGACTATGTTGCATTTAACATCTAAAATCAGCTGTACTCAATAAAGGCACACACATCATCAGCAAATGGGGCTCTCTCGTGGCAGTTTAATACTACCACCTAGGCTGCTTCTGTTGGATCTAGAGGGGGCCTGATATGGGGCTATAGCCCTGTCAAGTGAGACTGGGTGTTTAGTCTTGAAGTCAGGTCAGTGAGCAAGGTACTCCTATTCTTTTCTATTCCAGTTCTTGGTATCTGAATGTAAGGATGCCCTGCTTGGGTCACCTACAGCACTGAATCCAGGACATCTCAAGCTACAAACATGACTTGGGTCTGCAAGCTTGACATCAGTAACAGAGTCATACTCCTTTTACATGATTCAGCCTCTCGAGGGGGACAAAAACACATTGGGCCAATGCATTTCATGAGCAGGAGGCTTCAATAGGAATTTTGCTCAATTAAGGGCAGCACGCTTAGGCCCAAACATTTGTAAAGCCACATGCTATTTGAGTCCTTTGGAATGCCTGAACATTTATACTCTCCAAGTTAGTCTGGTTATTTGTCTGACTGTAGGTGTCAGTGTCTTTGGATTATCTCTGATGGTCACAAAGCTTCACCACGTGTCTTCACCATTGATAGCTTAGAAGGAACAAGGCAAATATATATATATATATTTTTTTAAGAAAAAAGGGAGGAAATGAAAAGGAAGAGTCAGGGAGGACAGGGGGAACGCTGAAGAGAGTGGAGTTTGCCTGACAGAAATTAAGGGTTCAATACTCCACTCCTTGCGCTCTTCAAACTCCTACTCACATCCTTGACTGGAAAAATTAATGGACCCCATGGGTGTTAAAACAGGAACGGGCACTAAATTATCCATAAAAAGGGTGGTCTCATGGGATCTAGTGAGACATAAAGGGTCGACAAGAGTGCACAGGAAAAGGCAGCCCTCTTTCTGCAAAGTGGCTCTACTGCATTGGCCCAAGCAGCAAGGCTAGAAACTCCTGTGTGGCCAAGAAGAGAAAGCCAGTTCAGCAGGTAGAAGCTAGCTCCAGCAATATGGACAACCCCAAGTGCTCACAAATCATGAGTCAGCCGCCACCCCACCGCAAAAAAATCAAGAGATTTAAAAAAATAATATTTGCCTTCTGGTGTTTAAGCCTTGATTCTGATGTATTCACATGATTCCAGCAGCTGGGACTTTAAGAAAAAAATACCAAATATCCTGAGACTCGCAATAAAATTGCCAGAGTTTGCCACACAATTACAGGGTCAACATTCCCACTGAGGTGCTTGGGAGCCTCACCTGCACAAGAACTACAGGATAGGTCCCTAAAATGTTAGTGTTCTTTACTTTAAACCTGGTCTCCATCTGTGGAGCAAGCCAGCCAATCATTCCAGAAGATGACACCAGTGGTTTTTCTCCTTTGATGAATTTTATCTAAATACCAATTGCCTTTGGCATTTTATTTTATTTTTTTTTTCAAAAACCCAGCTCCTTAGCTAAGCCTGTCAAAGAGGTTTGCTGGGCAAGCTGCCAAGGCTGGGATCCAGCCTCCAGTGAGTCAGCAATGGATGGGCCTGGGCAGCAACATTTTGGATCTAGATTCTGAACACCCCAAACACTGAAGGTGTTTGGATCTGGCAGTTCAGATGAGGCCCTGGTTTAATGTCAGCACATCATACACATAGGTTCATAAATTAGTGCAAGCCAGTTATAGGAGAATACTACATGTTATATTGGGGCAAGTGATTGGATAGATAGATAATAACTGAAGAGATGAGAGGCTGCACTCATGTTATCCTATCTCCATTTTCAAGCGAAGTTACATATCCTAACAGCTCAGCCATCAGCCCAATGATGGTCCATTCAGCTATGTGCTCTCCCAAGGAGGGTATTGGAAATGCCATTTCTTAAGACATGTAAAACTTGCCTAGACAACGTATTCCAAAGTACACAGTAGGGATGGACTAGATAATCGAATGGACCTTTTTCCATCTTAAGCTGCTGTGAGTGACATAGTCCAACCTTCATCCACTGAGTTAGTTTTTTCCAAGCCATTGAATAACTGACCATGTGTAAGCATCACTCTTGCCCTGAAGGATGCAAAGTGCCGGTGCGTTCCTATAGTGGTGTTCCACGTGCAATGAAGGGGAATTAGACCCCTGACCTTCCTAGCATGGTCCTAGAAGACAGACATCTCTACTGCAACTCCCAGTGCCGTGGTCTCCTGCTCCTTTTATTTCACTTTTTTGCCTTCCCAGTGAATTGCAAGAGGAAATCGTCCTCCAAATGGTGCATGTCACAGCTGAGACAATTGGTATTAGAGTTTCCAAAGTCACGGCTACTTCTGCTCTCAGTTAAACCAGTGGAATCCAGAATAAATCCACTGAGCTAAAAATCTCGGCGTTACTCTGGATTTACCCCAGAGCCGTTTGTACAGCATCTAGCACAATGCGACTGGCCCCTCTCTCTAAATAATAACAGGACCCATTTGTCTTGATTTATTTAGAGCTGGATCTTCACTTTGAATAAATCAGCATAACTCCGCTGAAGTCAGTGGAATTCTGTCAGTTTACACCAGCTGAGGATCTGGCCCTTCAGGTTTAATTTTTTCTGGTTTTATGAGTAACTCCACCAAGCTAAAAACCCTGAGTGACTCTAGGTTCATACCGTGTAAATGAGAACAGAATTTGGCCCCAGTAGGGATCTGTTTGTTTATTTGTATGTATTTAGTTTTCGGCAAAATATGGGCCACTTTCCGGGAAATCAGAGGGAATCTGTATCAGTGTTTAAAAGGTAGCTTTCCTTGACTAATTATTATTTCTATTGTGGGTAACCCCTAAAGGCAGGGATCAGGGCCCCCTACCAACTAACACAAAGACACGTCCCTGCCCCAGAGAGCTCACAGTCAAGGAGCTAAGCAGTGTGCCGCAGGTGAATGAACAAACAAAAGGGAAGGACAAGAGAACTGCAGACAAGTGTGTTCCAATTCCATCTGAAACCCTGAGAATGCGTGACAGATCTTCAGCTCCCACTGGCTCCCTCCGCAGAGTTTTCATCCCCGCGAGGACGGATACATTCTGGGTATTTTTAATGTATATTTCACCAAAACCTATTCTCAGTCTCGGGCGGGGTTTTACTGTTAAACCGGACCCTCTCATTAAGATAAACTGCATCTCATTAGCAGCTAGCGTCTGCTCTTGCTTTGGCCAGCGTACAGTGGGCAGGCTGAATAACAAGCTGTCAGCTGGCCAGCAGGAGTCTTTAGTGCCTCCTGTTTGAAGTGCTACAGATACTTGGCTGGAGTTAGCTTCAAAGGCGAAACTGACAGAGTCCTCAAAGGCTGCTCTGTCTCCTTTCTTCTGCAGCAGCTCTCCATGACCTGCCAGCCATTCTCATGCTTACCTAGCTGCCCCTCTGATGATGCTCTTTCAGGATAGATGTGGGACTAGGGCAAAAATGTGCAACATCCATTCTCTTCTCTGCTGGGCTTTACTTGTGGATTGACTGTTATTTCACTACAGAGAGCACCAGTGCATTTCAGACCCCCGCATCCTTCCAGAGTAATGTCGGTTTCATCAACCACATCGTTTTGGCTCTTTTCAAAACAATTTGCCCCATGGCCTGTACATTTGTACTGGTTTCAGAGTAGCAGCCGTGTTAGTCTGTATTTGCAAAAAGAAAAGGAGGACTTGTGGCACCTTAGAGACTAACCAATTTATTTGAGCATAAGCTTTCGTGAGCTACAGCTCACTTCATCGGATGCATTCAGTGGGAAAAAAATATTTGTACTGTTTCTTTAAATCTGTTGCAGGAATCTAGATAAGATTGGCCTTGGGTTCTCAGCAAAAGCTTTCCATTGAAGCCTGGAGACACAGAGAGTAGCTTTAAGGATAATGCTGGTTTTTCCCTTATTCTGATGGAGTTCAGTGTTGGAGGAAAAAGGCTCTTTCTGTGATTCTTTACCACTGCCAAGCCTTGCTAACAGAGAGAGAAACTCAGGGCTTGTCAATAAGATTTCCCACAATTCTCACATTAAAGGCATAAACTGTATAACAGGCAAATTTTAAAAAAAAAAAGCAAAAGACAGCTTCTTAAACAATACTGGTTCAGGACTATTATCAGTGCACACCAGGCTCTCACCGACAGCGGTTCTCTACCCAATGAATATCAAGTTCCTTTCTGTCGGCATCACATTTCTGATTTTGCAGATCAAAATCAAACGTGCACACATCAGCTGCCAAATGCACTGATTTCACACAGACACCTAGAGGCAGATTCTCCGCTGCCTTGCACCTTACGGCAGCATGTGCACCTGGGCAAAGGGAGCATGAAATGCCAAATCATTTACTCCCCACTTTGCCCATCCTGGGCCAGATCCTCAGCTCCTGCAAATCAGCACAGCTGTGGTTTACATTTACAGGGCTTGATAGACAGAGGGCTGTGTAGATAGATAGATAGATAGATAGATAGATAGATAGATAGATAGATAGATAGATAGATAGATAGATAGATAGATAGATAGATAGAAGGGGGATATTTGGGGATAGAGCTGAGGACCTAGCCCACTTTGCCCAAGTATAATGGATGACACAAAGTGCAGGGCCCAGAGAATCAAGCCATTATGGCTTCAGTGAGACCTCTTGTGCGAAGAAGTCGAGCTGGATTTGGCCTTTAAACAGTTCGGTTGGTCTCTTGACGTTGCCTTGCAGGGTTAACACAGTGAGTACTGGAAAAATAACTACGGCACTAATCCTAACGCAAGTGCAAAAGGCTGCTAAGTATTACCAGAGCTGCACAGTTGGCATAAGAGGAGCAAGGTGCAGTCAAGAGATGCCAAAATGGATGGCTAACAGGCTCGACTGTGTCTGCTCCGCAGCGGTGGTAGCTCGCTATTTGACACTCCATTTTCCATGCCAGGGACTGATTTCAAGTCCTGCGTGTAAAGCCCACACTGCTCCTCATGTACAGCATCACCCCAATGCCCATTTCAGTGCCATGATTTCGCATTACAAGGAAAGCAGAGAGCTTGGGGAGCTCAGAGGCCCTCCACCTCTGAGATCAGGACTAAACGGAGCCAGCAGAATGCTTTCAGCTCAGCTCCTTCCTGGGCAGCAATCCCCATCTCATTGTGACTGTCCCACATGCTTTGGCACAGGGCCGAGCTAGCATTGCAGATTAGATCTATGCTGCCAGGACTGTGATCATTCCAGTCAGAGAGGGGTTGAGAGGGCAGAATGGAATACATCATTCTGCAGGAACAGATCTGCCATACGGGAGAACTTTGCTCTTTAACTGCTCCCTCAACTTTCTGGGGTTTGCTGGATTTCTTTCTCTTTCCCCCCCCCCCCTTGCCATTCCTCTCACTTTCTCTGCCATTCTTTCCATTTCTCCCGCAGTGCTGGCCCTAATGGATAATAGGAAATCTCCTCTCCGCATATAGCCCATTTTCCATCTAATCAAACATGTAAGAGCAGCTGAGATTGTTCCTTCAGCTCTAATGGCCACCTGAAAAGACAAGCATCATTGCTGGCTTCAATGTGACTTTTGCTGGTAGAACATTCATGGATGAGGAACTTCTGCTCTCCAGAGTCAGATCTCCTCCCCCTCCAAAAAAAAATCAGTGAGTCCCAAATCCTGCTCATTTTCCTTGAAATTCCCTGGGAGTTTTGCCTTGAGTAAAAGCCTCAGGTTCTTCTGCTAGGTTCTATTCCCTGCCACTCCAAAGACCTCTTGGGAGATAATCGTTCCTAGTCCTTCTCTATAAACCAGACTTTCAATCCAGTTAGGTCGGCATGCCAAAGAAAAAAATAATTGTTCTAGACTGGTACATTGCTGCATTGGCTTATTCCGTTATTTATGTAAGGACTGATTGATTAACTGGCTCTTTCATTCTATGTAGATGCAATGTGGATTCTTTCCAACATGAGGCTCACAGTTAAACTTCATGTTATGCAATTGGTGTGCCATGCTGGTCCATATTTACCCCATGTAGAATAATCCAGGATCACTTTTCAAAAACAAGCCAGAGCGTGGGGGGGGGGGGAAGCATTAGTGGTTAATGTGCTATCACCAGCAGGAGAGTGAATTTGTGTGGGGGGGTGGAGGGTGAGAAAACCTGGATTTGTGCTGGAAATCACTTTAGATAAGCTATTACCAGCAGGACAGTGGGGTGGGAATAGGTATTGTTTCATATTCTCTGTGTATATATAAAGCCTGCTGCAGTTTCCACGATATGCATCTGAGGAAGTGAGCTGTAGCTCACGAAAGCTTATGCTCTAATAAATTGGTTAGTCTCTAAGGTGCCACAAGTCCTCCTTTTCTTTTTGCAAATACAGACTAACACGGCTGCTACTCTGAAACCTGTCATTAGTGGTTAAAATATCTCACTGCAAACCAGTGGATTAAGGGCTTGATCCAATGCCCCTTGGAGTCAGTGGAAAGACTCCTGCAGATTTCAATGAGCTTTGGATCAAGTCCTAAATACAGTGGCGCTGAAAGCTGAATATCCATCTGTTTGCTTTTTTCATTACATGCACACCTGAGATTTCATTCATAGCAGGGTCAGAAACAGATTTCCAAGTGCAGCATCCATACCGACCCTCTCCAGTAACTACAGAGAACCAGGCATTCTGATCAAATTAAAATAAACAAAATAAATAAAAAATCCTCAGGGGAAATGGAAAAAGAAGCCAGCACAGTGACTCACAGCTCCCAGGGCTGGAGGGTTTTCGAGTGTTTGGTGTAGGAAACCAGCATTCTGCAGGAGAAGAACATGAGTTGGGTACCAGGGAATGGTTTCATCAGACTCTTCCCATCCATCCATCTGTCCTATGCGCCCAAAGCTAAACAGCCACAATTTTCATCTCTCCCTGTGTGTCCAGCACCCTGACCTACAAGGTCCAGTACAAGGGAAAAGCAAAGGTGCAGTGAAATTAACCATTTGTAAGTTTCCCCCTCAGGCAAATCCCCTTGGGAGTGATGGGGGGGGGGGTTAAATCCACCCCTGCTCTTTTTTTAAACATAAAAAATAAAAATTCCCTTCTCCAAATGGCACTAGGTTGTTCAGGATCAATCTGAAGGACCGGCCATGGGCTTAACTTTGCAGGTATTTATGTATGTCTAACTTGGGATCAAAGGCAGCCCCCCCCCCCCACACACACACACACTCCCCCGACCTCCAGCCTCCGAAGACGCAGGATGTCCCGTCCCCCCCCCCCCGTCCCCCTCCGCCAGGGCAGCTGCGTCGCCAGCCTCCCCCGCCTCCATCCTCACCTGCAAGCCCGTGGAAAGCGGGCAGAAAAGCACCAGATGCACCAGCCTCCGGAGCCTCCTCATGCTGCGGGCTCCCCCGCCGCCCCAGCCGGGGCTGGCCGATCCGCAGGGAAAATCACGGCGCGCTCCCCGCCCTGCTCTTCAGCGCCGGGCTGCGGGGCGGGGGGGGGGGTCCAGCTGCAGCCCGTGGGGGGGGGTGCAAGGGGAGGAAGCCCCCCCCGGCCCCTCCCCGGGCGCGCGCCGCTCAGCCCCCGCCGCCAAGCCTCGGGCGAGGCGGGGTCCGCGGCTCTCCGCCCCCCCCCGGGGGCGGGCTAGCGAGCCCGGCGGCTCGGCGGCTGCATCGGGCGCGGGCAGCGGTGGGCGAGGGCGGCCGCTCCCCCCGCGGCTGGCGCATCCCCCGGCCCGGGAGCTGGGCTGGGCTGCGCGGGATCAAGCCCAGCTCGCTCCGGCCCCGCGCGCCCCCAAGCCCGGCCGGGGCCCGGGGACCCCGCAGGCGCCGGCCCCGGGCCGCTGCATGGGGACCCCGGCGCCGGGCGGACGCCGCCTCCCGCGGCTGCGGAGCGAGCTGGGGGGGATCTGCAGCAGCGATGCCGTCTGGCTCCTCGCGCCGCGCCGCGCCGGAATTAAAGGGGAAGGCGAAGGGAGGTTTCTGACGGCCGATGGGGGCTGGGGAGGGGTGGGGGGCTGCTTTCCACTCCTCCCTACGTCCCCCCCCCCCCGCTCCCTGCTGCGCTGAGCGTGGGGGGCCCCCAGCGCCCCGCCGGCTGGGTCTTGAGTCAGGGTCCGGCTGGGGCTGCTTGGGGGGAGCATCTGGGGGAGATGAACCCTGGTGAGATCTGGGGGGGGGGGCGTCGTGTGCCGCAGGCAGGGGGATAGAGAGACAGGTCCCCGGTTTCTATTCATGGCAGCAGCCCTCCTGAGGGTTTCCAGACCCCATTAAAGGCCCTCAGGGAACAAGGCTGCTCTGGCCCCTAGATAGAGGCACTGGTTGCTGGATGAGCTCGGCCCGCTCCACCACCCCCCCCATTTCAGTGAAGGGGATCATTTATTTGCAGAGTGCCCCCCAAGTTGGCCTGGCGGTTTGCTGCCACATCAAAAGCAAGGACTCTGGCCCATGAAATCATCACCCCCTGGCTCTCAGCTTACAACTACATCTGCTAGTCCTGGCCCACAAGGAGCTCACACAAGCAGGTCCCATTGCAAGATTGGGGGGGCGGGGGGACAAAAACTTTGTTGCATACCTGTCCCTTCTAATAAACCTAGGGCTGGCTATCTATCTATCTATCTATAGTAGGTACCTATATGGCCCTTATCATTATAATGTCTGAGTACCTCATCTGAAGTCTCATTCAACTTCAGAGAGTATGCCCAGAAAATGTACCCCTAATGGGCTTTCCCTGCAAGATGTTCAACTGGAAATAATGTGTTTCGCCGTCAAAAGCGTTTCAATAAAGACACTGATTTTTCTGACCAATAATTTACACACCCTGACCTGTTTACAGTAATTAATCTGTGAGAATAGTCTCAGTACTGCATATTTCCCTTTTGTTTTATGTTCCAATAGATGAGGCTTATCATAGAAACTCCACAGAGCTATTCTCATCGCCAGAAGGAACCATATAGTCTGACCTGCACATTAGGCCACAGGACCTTGCCCACCCCCTCCTGTAATAGGCCCATAGCCTCTGGCTGAGTTACTGAAGTCATAGAATATCAGGGATGGAAGGGACCTCAGGAGGTCATCTAGTCCAACCCTCTGCTCAAAGCAGGACCAATCCCCAATTTTTGCCCCAGATCCCTAAATGGCCCCCTCAAGGATTAAACTCACAACCCTGGGTTTAGCAGGCTAATGCTCAAACCAATGAGCTATCCCTAAGCTAAAGACTGCAAGTTGCAGAGGATCCAGCATTTACACTAGTTCAAATCTGCAAGTGACCTGTGCTCCATGCTGTAGAAGAAGCAAAAAAAATAAAAATAAAAAAATACCCACCCTAGGGTCTTTGTCAATCTGACCTAGGAGAAAATTTCTTCCCCATCCTGAGAAAACAAGCTCCAAGTTTCTTTCTTTCATCTTATTAATTTAACAGTACACCGATAACAATATAAAGTATTGTTATTTGTATTACATCAAGGCCCCATTGTGCTAGGCATGGTACAAACTGGTAGAAAAAGACAGTTCCTGCCCCCAATGTGTTTGCAATAGAAATAGACAAGGAAGAAAAACAGCAGCACAGAGAGGGGAAATGATATGGGTAAGGTCACACATAAAAGTTAAAACTCCTATTTTTGAAATAATTGCTTGCCTGTGTTACTAATAGCACTTCAGATTATTAAACCTGCACAGGTAGTTTTGTCCTTGGTTTGGTTTGGTTTGACTCTACTTTCCTTTTCACTGTGTAAGCTATTTGTTTACTTTTGCACTTCACTCAAAGTGGACTTTGAAACCAGAATGTGATCACTTTCACTTATGAGCTTATGCTCAAATAAATTGGTTAGTCTCTAAGGTGCCACAAGTCCTCCTTTACTTTCACTTTAGTTTCCCATTGGTTTCTATTCAGTTTTTCTTTCTGGTTCTTATATATTAGCACAAAGATGCTATTGTTTAAGTTCATAACCCTATAGGGATCTGCTTAAATTAACAAATAAATAAAACACCCCATTTATTTAATTTTGCTTTTAATATAAAAAAAATCATTCTATCCATATGAAAACCCCTAGAAAGATTTTATTACATCTGCACTTGGAGTTTTAAACTTCTAGTTAACAGCATCCCTTTCATAATAAGCCTGGATTAACAGCCAGCTCTAATTTACTCCGTTTCCTATGGTCTGATGAAGTTGGTGTAATTCTTGCTCATCTTATTTTTAGTTTGAATTGGCCCAGGAAAACAGACAAGTCCCTTGAACTTTCTTTTAAGAAACCACTTTCATGGAAAACATAGATAGCAAAACACAGGTTGTGAGGGACATGTACAGAAACCCCTAGTACAAGTAGGGCCAGTGTCAAATGTCCCAGGCAGCAGGTGTTCCTCTTAACACAAAAAGAGATCAGATGAGAGACCTCTGGCACAGACCACACCAGTGGGGTGTAAACATATTCCACTGGGCCAGTAGAATTGTTTATCCAAAGTCACCCCTGTGAGTGGAAGCACGTTTGAAAAGCACGTCGCCAGTGTCACTTTCAGTGTGGGAAAATAGGACCTCATACCGGATCAGTTCGTGCACTCATTATGCCCAGTGATCTGCCTCCAGCCCTGGGCAGTATCTCATGTTTCAGAGGAAACCAGCACTCCACCATTCTCCCCCACCCCAAAAAGCACATCTGCCAATCAGATTATTATATCCTTAAGCACAAGACTTTCCCACCCCTATTTTAGGACCTGATCCTGGAGGTATTGAGCTAGAAGAGGTCAGACTAGATGATCGTAATGGGCCTTCCAGTCTTAAAATCTGTTATTCACCTATTGACTGCAGTGAGATTTGAGAGTGCTCAGCCTCACTCAGGAGGTACTCAGCACCTTGCAGGATCAGTCCCTTTGCCTGCATCACTATAAATGCTGCTATAGTCCATAGTCCAAGGCTGGATCCAGATTTTGAAAAGTGAGCTGTAGCTCACAAAAGCTCATGCTCAAATACATTTGTTAGTCTCTAAGGTGCCACAAGTCCTCTTTTTCTTTTTGCGAATACAGACTAACACGGCTGCTACTCTGTAACCTGTCAACTCAACATTCATGGGAGTTCAGCTCCGGGTTTTCAGTTCAAATCATTATAAAGATAGGGAGGCAACTGCAAAAAGGGGATTGGCGCCTGGATTCAGAGTTCAGACAATCCCATATTTCCGGGATGTTTGGATCCAGGGTTTTGAGCCAACATCCCTGGCAACATCCCATCATGATCCCTCTTCAGGACTTTGGAATCACCATCAGAGAATCCATCCCAGGTTTTACTGCAAGTTCATGGAGGACAGGACTTTTAAGAGTTTAGTCAGTGCAGAGTGGATGCCCAGGCCCTGTAGTTCACTACCCTCACTGCTGAGACTCAAGTGTTTTGCTTCAGGAGGCCCTCAGGAACCTGGACCACAGCTGGGCCTATGCCTAGCTTAATGGGATCCATGCATTTGCCAGAGCAATTAAAACAGGTGATTGACATCTGATCTGGACCAGGTGCTCCTGGAGCAGCGGAGTATAGAAAGATGACCAGACAGGTCAATTCCACAGTGCAGTGTTGGACAGCAGCTGGGCACCTACTTGCCCAGGTTTAGTTAAATCGGAAATGGGATGCATTCCAGCTGCTACTAAACCAGTTTAACCCCCACTAGTACAGGGTTGCTTTGGTTGCAAGCCGGATTCATTTGTGTCGATGGAAGTCCAGAAAACTCCCCCAGGAGGACGTGTGTGCATGGACACACAGCAGTTGCTACCGGTATAAGGAAAATTATATAGATCCAGGTTTGGTGTACAGACAAGGTCCTCCGAGTGAAATAGGATAAAAATCCCAAATGGGCCCAGTGCATTGCAATGTGCCCATTGCCATTTTAGTTGTAGGGAAACATCTGTTTGGAATAAGAGGGATCCATGGTGTGTTCGCTCACTCACACACGCGCACACGCACGCGTCACACACACACTCTATCCTCTCATCCACCTAGTATTTCATTTCATAACAGAATATGGTTCTCCCGCTCCCCCTCATCACACACTCTCCCTCATCATAGACTAGGGTCATAAAGGCAGGAACCGGCCGTGTTACTAAGCAATCATTCATTATTTTGCTTTAAATCTTAGGATCATTATTTTCACACTTGCCTGATGCTCATTGGCTTGGGGATCCATGAAGCAGTCTCCAGGCCATTATATATATAGATGTGTGTGTGTGTGTGTAGAAATAGATATATATGTTCTCATGAGGCTTTTGTGTCACAAATGGCAAGCACAATATTCTTCTTCCCCACTCCCCTCTCCCCCTGCCTCTCCCACCTCCACCCCGGCTCCCTACAGCCAGAGTCCTTCTAATAGGATTATGCAGTAATCCTTGTTTTGTATTTTATTGACAGGTGACCTATTTGACCTACTTGCAGAAAACCACCACCCTGGCCACTCTGTACACGGGGCCCAGGCTACCTAATAAAACCACCCAGCATTAGTATAGAGCTCTGCCTTTGACTCCAGCAGCATCCTGCTTTCGCTGACAGAGCCCTGGCAGATGTACGGCTCTTGATCTTTCGCTCCTACGCCCTGTGTTTGCTATTCATTGTCATTCTTCTGCTGGAGATTTATGCATTTTAAAAGCCCAAGAGCTGGGGCAGAGCTCTGTTCAGATAGGCACAATCGTACCATGTGTGGAGGCCTGGTGGAATAAGGAGCAAGATGAGAAATGACACATTTGTGAGAAGGGCTCAGAGGGGTTTGAAATGCCAGAGATTCCCATAGAGGCTGTGTAATATTCAGGGGTGGACTGCCCAGAGTACCTAATTAGGAGTGAGCAGACCTTCTACAGCAGCATCCTGCCAAGTAATTAAGTGATTAGTATTGATTGTTGAAATGCTTAAAGATCAATTATCACTGAATGATTAATTAATCCAATAATGAGCGTAATAAAAATTCTGCAGGTGTGATTATATCATCTACCCACTGAGCATGAGTAGAGGAATCTCTCTGCATCTCTGTCTGATTCTGGGATCTATCTATCTGTGTGCATTCAGTATCTGACACTGAACACTGGTGTAAATCAGGAGTGCCGATCCTGTTCTAAGGATCTGATCCTGCACCACTGAAATTAAGGGAATAAGATCAGATCCTTACACCAGTGTAAATCTGGAGTAACTCCACTGAAGTAATTGGAGTTACACCAGTGTAAAACTGGAGTGAGATCAAAATCAGGCCCTATGGTTCTCTTGTTCAGATCAACCTTCACAAAAAGGCCTTGTTGCCCAAACTGCATTGCTGTGACGCTCTGCCTTCACATCAGGTGTGTGAGGATTTTTTAGATTATCCTTTTGTTCCAGGAAGAGCTGAAATCTACCAAAGGATTAGTGGCTGGTTGGGAAATAATATAGTTTCCCATGGAAAACTTGTACAAAAATAACTTTGTTGTTTTTGTCAAAAATATTCATCAATTTTTTTTAGGCTTTGGCACTTTTTTTTATAAGATACCCAAATTTTTTTTAACAAAAATGGACATTTTTCATGAAACGTCAAAAAAGCCATTTCCCATCCAAGAGTTTCAATGGGAAGTTTTTGACCAGCTCTTCAAAGAGCTCGTTAAAACACCTCATGTCTGTTAGACTGACAGACCCAGAGAGGCAAGGCAAACAAAGGAGAGAAGGGGTAGAACAGGGTGGGGTGGCAGGAAATCCGGCTAAAAAAATAACTCATTCATTAAAGGCCTTAGGTGCCATCCAGGCTCTGTTGAGATCAATGGGAGCTGTGCTGTGGACTTCAAATGGAGCCAGGATTTTTGCCCCTTTTTTCCAATGGAGAAACTTTTCTCTGTGCCAGGCCCATGCTGCACTGGTTTTACAGGACCTCTGTTGTGCAGGGGTGGCTGGATTGGGGACCAGGGCTATGGAAGCAAAGTTTCCCATTCACAGCTGGTATCTCCTGGGAAGAATCAAACCACTTAATCTCCTTCCTCTCCACCGATGACAACAGCTTGTCAGAGGGGGGGGAGGGGGTTTGAGAGGCATCCCTTTCAAATTCCTACCCTGGATCCTGGAATCTCCAGAGAGGTGATTCCTACCCAGAGATTCCATCCCACGTTTGCCCTGAGCCCAGTACCCTGGGATATGACTTTAGAAAGTTTGTCTGGGCTGTGGATGCTCTTGCACTGCAGACATGACCAATAAAGGTCAGGGTCCTTGCTGTCAAGTTTCAGTGCCTGGACATAAGGAGCTCCCAGGAACCCTAAACTCACCCAACAAAATCAGTCAGACCAAATTCCTGCAGTTTTGTTCCATTCCCTGCACCAGCAAGAACTATTGGCTTTACCCTCCTGTTAGCAGGTTGCAATTTGAAGCCTGTTCCAGGCTCACCTGTGAGTTGGCTCTAGGCAGTGTTGTTGTCGCTGTCGTGCTCAGGATATTAGAGAGAACAAGGTGGGGGAGGTAATATCTTTGGTTGGACCAACTTCTGTTGGTGAGAGAGACAAGATTTCGAGCTTACACAGAGCTCTTCTTTTAGAAAAATCCTGAGCAGTAGGAACCCTGAGACAGATTCAACCGTGATGCGAACCCATGTGTGTAAATGGCAGTACGATGGCCAGGTATAATAATAATGCCTACCTCTTACAGAGCACCTTCAATGGGTCTCAAAGCACTTTATAAAGGAGGTCAGTATCATTATCCTCATTCTGCAGATAGGAAACTGAGGCAGAGAGTGGGAAAGTGACTTGCCCAAGGTCACCCAGCAGGCCATGGGCATATCTGGGGACAGAACCCTGGACTCCTGATTCTTAATCCAATGCCGGAGCCAGAGTCAGTCCAGAGGCCAATATCTGAAAGCCATCTATCAAAGGCTGGGCTGAATGCCCCCAAACTTTGCAGATATGAGAAGGGTTCAGCATCCCGGGCCTTTCTTTGAAGAGCCAGACCAAAACACAGGGTCTGAACGACTTTGTGGGGAGGTTGAAATCTGGGAGCAGGTTTGTGCCTCAGGACCCCCTCTATCACAAACAGGGCCATAGCAGGAGAAAAATAGGAGCACACCCAGTTTTGGAGAAGGCTGGTTGCTCTTCAGGTCAAGATTTCTGCTTTGATCCAGCTCGATTCTTGCTCTTGTTCCAGGCTATCATCCACCCCTCTGTGCTGAGAGTAAAAGAGCCTGCTCAGATATGCGATCAAAAAAGATCAGAACACAGCCTCAGCACCGTGACCTTTAACTACATGAGAAGCCTGCCACCAAGCCCATAGCTCGGGAGGAAGAATCCATTTCTTCTTCAGACTTTCTCTTCCCCTTGCTAAAGGCACAAGGCCCTTGACCACTTAAATCCTAGCCTTGGGAGTTAACTGGGGTGTGGATCTTGAGGTGGTCCCCTGCACCGGGGAGAATCCCACCAAACTGAACATTCTTTCCACAGTACAACCTTGGAAACCCACCCACACATCTGCCAGCCTCGGCGTATGAGGCTGGTGGAATGGCTGTTTGAAACTACATAGGAAGGGATACAACATCGGGTGCTTCAGAAGTGGAGGAGCTAAACAGTTTGCCCGCAAACTGCATCCTTGAGAGCCCCCAAAGCAGCTATGTTGATCTTTGTGGGAATCTACCACTAAAGCCCTTTGATTTATTTGTTTCAGCTTCTCTCCAGTAATTTAGACCACAAATGCCCTGATAATCTCCGATAAATCGGCTTCCTAGAGAGCCACAATCCTGTGATCACTTCTCATCCATGTCTTTGGGTGTTTTTTGAAGAGAATGTATTGATTCAATGAAAGGACACAGACAGTAAGAGTGACACCGTTTCCAAAGTGTCCTCTCAGTAAATGGAGACCCACGGGAACGTTTCTGTGTATAATCAGAGTAGGGTAGGAATATGTTATTTTGTTTTGAAGTGCTGTTGAGAGCTCATGCATTCCAGTTACATCTCCAGAAGTTCTCAAGTGGCAGAGCTCAGATACCTGTCTCTTTCTGACACATACATGTGAATAGTATAATATACAACCCTTATAATAGTGTAATAAGCATCCCTGAATAATAAATAGCCCTTATTTATGAATGACACTTCCAACCCCTCCATCATTTGGCAAAACATTTACCAGTGTGCCAGGCGATTTCCCTTCCAAACAATGTGGTAGACACAATTGTGATAACACATCAGACCAATGTCTCGTTGGGTCTGATTTCCTGTCTCTGACAATGTCCAGGACCAGATGCTTCAGAGGAAGGTGCACTAGGTCATCTAGACCCAGGATATGGGGGTGGCATCTTTACAAGTAGTGGTGGGCAAAAGAGGAATGAACAAATCCTGAACATCAGGAAGCAATTCCTATCTGCAAGCTTTATTAGACTGGGTACAGTTCATGGCCTCCGTTAGGCAGGTCAGGCTGGGTGAACGTGGCCTATGACTCTAGACTGTGGTGGAGTCTCTGAAGGGAAGTGATGGCTCTGTCCCTGGGTCATTTAGGAGTAAAGTTCAAGGAGCGATCCTGTATGGCGTGAGAGGACCGACAGCAACACCCTCGTTGCCCTTTTGTGCCTCTGGCTCCTGGAATGGATGGATAGACAATGGGGCACGTGCTTGATTTTCCCCAGTGATGCCCCATTATTAGCCACCACCAAATGTGGATAGCGATGCCTGTCCCCAGGGGGTACCAAGCCCTGCCCAAGTGCCAGTCACCCCTACTGTTTGTATTACAGTAGCACCTAGAGGCCGTCATGGACATTAGGGCTCCATTGTGCTCGGCACTGTATAAACACAGAGTAAGAGACAGTCCCTGTCCCCGAAGAGCTTAAAGGAGGGAGAAAGGGGGTATTATTATCCCCAGAAGGGAAACTGAGGCACTGAGTGGTTGGGTGACTTGCCCAAGGTCACACAGAGTCTGTGTGAGAGCTGGGAATTGACTCCCCAGAGTCACTCCAGCCCCTTCATAACAAGGCCTCCTTCCCTCTCCTCTTTGCATCTATAATTCTGAGCAAAATCTCTCCAAGTGCTGAGTGCCAGGATCGTGTCTACCAACAGCCTTTGTGTGTGGGCCCTGCCCCCCAGCACACTGCTGCCATGACAGCCTACCTATCAGGGTGAATACACTCGGGCCATGTCGTCCTACCTCAAGACTGATGCCGCCTTCTCCGGTAGCTGCTTGGTGTAGGGAACAGGCACATCTCCGGAGACCATTCTGCCTTTCCATCCCGCACTCGCTCACCCCCCAGCATCATTTCAGATTACGGCCTCCGGGATTTTATCCGCACAGAGTGGATGTGGGTGTCTCTAGGGTGCTCCTGGCACCAGGTTCCCCAGGGAGGAAAGCCTCCAGGGTGGAAGGATGGCAGCTCTCCCTTCCAGACACAGCAAAGGGAAACGAATCAGATACAGAGAGTCTAGTAGAATTAAATGGGATTGTTTGAATTCTCCTGAGTGGGACTGATTATGCTGCTAGCGTTACAGGAAACACGAGGAGTCAGATTCTGCTTTGAGTTGCGCTGGTGTAAATTAACATCACTGTGGTGAGTCTTGTGGAAATAAAAGCAGAATCCGGACCCCAGCCTCTCCAATCATCCCCATGGAAACCATTCATACAAAAATGGAGAGCAGAACAGCAGCCTCCCTGCTTTGTCAGGTCCCATCCTACAGGATCTTGCCTTCATGGGGTCGGGGCAGGTGCTCAGCACCTCTCAGGATCAGGCCTGCAATCTGTTACAGGAAAGATTAGGGACCCAATCCTGCAAGGTGCTGATTGCCTCCTGCACATGCGGAGATGAGTTTAGGGAATTTGAGGGTGCTCGATCCATTACAGGATCAGCCCCTGGGAGTGCGGGGAAAGAACAGCTCTCCTTGCTCTAGGGATCCACTCACACAACAGCCAGGCCACGGGAGTGGCTAGCGAAGCAGGGGACGGGGACTTCCAAAGGACATGCACACTGTTATGAACACACAGACACAGACACTCTCGCCGAGTAATTCACAGCCACACGCGTGTAAACTCTCACGCACACTAATAAGGATCTGAGCTCCCCATGAGGTGTGTGCCCCTCTTGCACGCTGCATTGAGAGCGACTCGGTCACATTGCACAATAGATGCGTTCGCTCCCTAGGGCTCCCAGCTGCCATCTCTTGGGAGCTGTTCTGCAAACGACAGAGGCGAGGCAGGATCCTGACGAGGAAACGTTAGATCATTGCTGTGCAATATTAGGGGAGGTTGGATCCCCCGGGATTGGCAATTGACTGACTCCTTGTGCAGAGATTTGCCCTAATCCCATTTAGCCCTTGCTACCAATTTGAACCTGTCAAAGGAATGGGACCCAGTCAGCTGGGCTCAGTGGGGGATGACAAGGCTCTTTCTGCTTGATTTGTAAAGAGGATGTTTTGCTTTCCCAGCCTCACTCACTATCTCGCTGAAAAATCCCCCTGAGCTGCCCCAGTCTTCACGGCTCATCAGACCATCCTAGAAGGCAGGAAGTTGGATGTTGGCATTGCGTGAGAGCAAACAGTTCCCATTGGTGACAGCCCAGTCATTCTGACTGGAAATCGATGACGTGTCACTGAGCACTTGCCTGCTCTTAAGAGGCATCCAGATTAAACCAGGATCTGGTCTCTGAGGCAGTGTGGTCTAGTGGATAGGACACAGGACTAAAATTTAGGAGAGTTTGGGTTCTATTCCTGACTGCCACTGGGTAACCTTGGGTATTCCACTTCTTCTGTCTGAGTTTGTCTACAAAATGGGGGCAGAGGATGCTTCCTTCTTTTGCAAGTGCACTGAGATCTACAGATAAAGGCTCTGTATAAAGGTTGGATGTTATTATTCTGAAACCCAGTGTTACTGCCTCCTATCAAATGCCAGAGGTTTCTGACTGTGGAGCTTCTTCTTAGCAAGGCGTTTCTCTAAATTAATTTCCTAACAGGACAGGTGTCCCCGTCACAGAACCCATCAGGGCCAGCTGGCAGCCTCAGTAAAGAGCCCTAGGACTGAGTGGCCCATGGAGACAGAAATCCCAAAAGCAAGGATATTCTGCCAAGTAAACTCACGTCACTGGGTTTGCCAGTGAGCTAGTCTGGTATGTCAGTTCTTATTCCCTTCCACGCGGGATCTCAATCTCTCTCTCACAGACACACATTTAAAAAGAGATTTAAATACACTGAAATCCACACTAAGCTACTGCAAAGAGTCTGAGATGAGCCAGCGCCAGGAAATGCAGAGCTGAAAATGAGATTCTTTCTCTTCCACCCACCCACCCTCTCCGGCTAACCAATTTATTTGAGCATGAGCTTTCGTGAGCTACAGCTCACTTCATCAGATGTAAGACTTCATCTGATGAAGTGAGCTGTAGCTCACATCTGATGAAGTGAGCTGTAGCTCACGAAAGCTCATGCTCAAATAAATTGGTTAGTCTCTAAGGTGCCACAAGTACTCCTTTTCTTTTTGCGAATACAGACTAACACGGCTGCTACTCTGAAACCTCTCCAGCTGTTATTCCTGGGGAGGAGAGGAAGCATGCACTGTGCTTACCATATGTGGTTGAACAGCGTAAGGACTCCAGCTACCTGGAGCCCTCAGGTCAAGGTTTCCAGGCTGGGTCAAGCTAATCCAATGCCCCCTTCCAAGCCCCTTAGCTGCCCCCTTTGTCGTAAAGCCCAAGATTTAGAAGCCTTCTCCCCATCTGCCCCGACTCGTTCTACCAGGAGGCTGGTGGATCACTTGAGCTCAGGAGTTCTGGGCTGTGCCAGGTGGGCGTCTGCACTAAGTTCAGCATCTGGACAGTGGTCCCCAGGGAATTTGGAGCCACCATTTGTCACACTGCGCCCTGGGGTGGGTTATCATCAGCAGGGATTGAAGCTTGGACGTCTGGTTCTAAACAAGTTGTGCAGTCTCAGCTAAAAGAGCCTGCCCCGTTACCCACGGATGTAGCAGGCTTATGGATTATAAAACCAGAAGGGACCACTGCGACCATCCTGTCTGACACCCTGTACAGCACAGGCCACAGGACTCCCTTGAATTCCCATGTGAGCTCGTGTGTTTCTTGTAGAAAAACATCCACTCTTGATTTCAAAAATTTCCAAAGATGGAGAATCCATCACAGCCCTTGGTGAATTATTCCAATGGTTAACTACCCGCCCTGTTAAAAACGCCTGACCCTGTCTAGCTTCTTCCAACCGTTGGATCTTGTTATACCTCGGTTGGCTAGATTGAAGAGTCATTTATTACCAAATTTCTGTTCCCTGTGTAGGTTACAGACTGTGAGCAAGCCAACCCTGAACCTTCTCTTTGTTAAGCTAAATAGATTGAGCTCCTTGAGTCTATCACAATAAAATACATTTTCCAACCCTTTAATCTTTCTCATGCCTCATCTCTGAACCCGCTCCAATTTCTCAACATCCATTATGATTTGTGGATCAAGCGCTGAACACAATATTCCAGTAGCAATCGCACCAGTGCCAGATACAAAGTATAACCCCCCCGACTCCTCTTCAGTATTCCCCTGTTCATACATCTAAGGATCATATTAACCCTTTACACCACAGCATTGCACTGGAATCTTGGATTCAGCTGATTATTCCACCAAGCCCCCCAAGGTTTTTCAGAGTCACTGCTTCCCAGGTAGAGTCCCCCGTCCTCTAATAATGGCTGACATCCTTTGTTCCTAGATGTATACATTTACATTTGGCCTTATAAAAAGGCATATTTTTGCTTGCAACCCAGCTTACCAAGCTCTGTATCAGTGACCAGTTCTCTTCATTATTAACCCCTCCTCCAATTTTTGTGTCATCTGCAAATTTTATCAGTGATGATTTCATGTTTACTTCCAGGTCATTGATAGGCATGTTAAGTAGCACAGGGCCAAGGAAGAACCAATCCCTGTGGGACGCAGCTAGAAACATATTCACTTCATGGAGATTCCCCAGTTACAGTTACATTCTGATACCTGTCAGTGAGACATTTTCCAATCCATTTAGTGTGTGTCCTGTGGCTTTTGTATCGTTCCAGTTTCTTCATCAAAATGGTGTGTGTTACCAAGTCAAATGCCGCATAGAAGTCTATTACATGGATGCTGTTACCTTTATCAAGCAAGAGGGGGGCTTTTTGTGATGAACTCCAGGCAGGGCTTTGAAAAAGGGGATAACGCCCTGAACCCCCAAGAGCTCAATCAGCGTGAAGCGGCATGCACTGCACCCTGTTAGCCTTAAAAAGGAAACATCGCATTAAGGACTTCCCCTTCTGCCTGGTGAGGTGGGAGCTGGGGGCCCCACATGGCCGCAGGCTTGGACCCATCGCCCAACCTGGGATTCCCAGCTTCCCCAGCTTTGCTCAGTAGATGACAGACGCCTATTGTAATGTTATTTTCTGTGCATCCTTGAAGTGTTTGAGGCAGATCATCCATACTTCCTGCATCGAACTCCCAGCTGGCCGTACACAATGCCATCGGCTGTTTCTGACTGCCCGACAGGGCTGATGTTGCTGTGTGCAGCAGTTATAATTAGAAATGCTAATCGGCTCTTTTTTTTTTCTGGCTTGGCAGCCCACCCACCTCCAACACAATATTCTCTCTCTCTGTGTCCTCCACCCCTTCTCTGAGTTCCCCATTAGTTATGATTAAACCTCTGCTGAAATCAGTGAGTCTCCAATTTGGGAATAGGGGGTCTGTTCAGATCAGCACAGGTGGGGGAAAAGAAAAGCAACATTTGTATTACCTGCCAGGACTCCTTGGTCATGCAAAATTGGGCCGACAACCTCGAGAGCTCAAGGGGATTCCCAGCATTTCCACCTCCGGCCTCAGCCTGACACAGGGCACCCAGACATGGACCAGGCTGTTTCAGAACCTGAACGAAAGGGCCAGCGAAGATTCGGGGAGCGGGAGGAGAGGCGGGTTCTGTCTTTAATTTCTTCCTCACACCATGGGACCTCAGGATTCAATTCCCGCAGCTGAGACTCTTAGCATCCCCTTTCCTATCCCCATCCCCTCTTTCTCTTCCCCAGAGGACCCCTGGGTTCTATTCCTGGCTCTTCTGCTGTCTCCCTTGTATGAGTCACACACAGCCACAGTGCTGGGACCCAGCCTGGGACTTCTCCAGGGCTCAGGGATGCTCAGATTGAGGGCTTGGGGCATGCCCCTTCCCTGTGCCTCAGTTCCCCATCTGTAACATGGAGATGATACCAGCCAGGTGTAATAATAAGGACACTGAGCCCCTACATACTGCTGGACTTTTCTCAAAGCACAGGGTAAATATGAACAAAGTCCTGTTAATGATACCATTACCCAGGGGATAGTAATCCTTCCCTGCCCCTGAGCAGGGCCTTGTGAGGCTTATTCCATTCACGACTGTAAAGTGCTTTGAGATCCTCGGGTGCCAGGGGCTGGAGAAGGGCAAAGGATTCTGGGTTCAGTTGGATCCTTGAGATAGTCTGTGGAGATTAGATGGACTCTCAGGGGCTGAGTCATCTTTCCCTGCTTTTACCCCAGTGTAACTCCACTGACTTCAGTGACATTGCTCCTGATTTACACCAGTGCACACTGGAGGAGAACTTGCTTTTGCCTTGGCTGTGTCCTGCCCCAGGGAGCCCCATTTGCACACCAGATTTAGCAGAGCAGGAGCGAGAGCCAAGCACCGCGGTCTCCCCTCAACCTCTCAGATGGCGGCAGAACTAATTGCCTGTTGACTTTGTAACTGTTTCTGGTCTCCGGCAAAACATACATTGTGATCATTGTCCCCGTATCGCTTACTCTGCTGGTTCAATCGATTCCCCACGCCAAAAACACTGCTGCAGCTCAAGCTCTGTGTCACGGCAGCCTTTCTTTCCAAAGCCCAAATCTACCCCAGGCCCGCTCGCCTCATCTCCCAACAAACCAACATTTCTGGGGAAGGTGAAATCCTCTCAGGCCGCGTGGTGAAGCAGTGCAGAACAGCTACACTTGGTTTGTGTCTGCAGAGCTGTGGGGTGGGTTTGCCTAGCTCTGCCCAGATGAGATCTGGCAAAGGGGTGGGAGGATGGACCAAGGGACAGCAGGAATCCTGCTTGGGCCACAAAATTCCCATAAAATAGGAAGCGATCTGAATTTTGATCTCGATTTTTGCCCAAGGCGCAAATTGACCCCAAACTCTTTGTCTGCAGTGGTGTGGTAGCCATGTTGGTCCCAGGACATTAGAGAGACAAGGTGTGTGAGGTAATATCTGTTATTGGACCAGCTTTGCTGGTGAGAGAGACACGCTTTCAAGCTCACACAGAGCTCTTCTTCAGGGCTGGGAAAGGTCCTCAGAGTGCCCCAGCTCAGTGTAAGGTGGACCGGATTGTTAAGCATCAGGAGTTAACACATGTTGCAAGAGACCGGTCAAGGTGAAGTGGGCAGTTAACATCTCTGCAGACACAGGAAACCGGAGGGTTAGTGGGTTACAGATGGTTGTAATGAGCCATAAATCCAGGGTCTTTATCATCATTTCTGGTGTCTAGCAAAGTTAGGAATTTAAGCTCCCAGGCTCGTCTTTTGAAGGGGTTATGCAGGTTTCTTTGGGGATGAGGACGAGGGAGTCTCCTCTAAGAGGGACCTGGAGTGATCGCATTCGGAAAAGTGTTTGCCTGGGGATCGGGTGTTTTTGTCTTTTATCGCTTTTGGGTGCAAGTTCATTCAAGAGCCTAGTGATTGTCTCGTTTTATGTGCACAGTTGTCATTGGGACACTTAGTGACAGGGCCTAGTGTGCAATGTGAACATACCCACAGGGTCCGGAGACTCTAGATCAACACCTGAATCTAAACACTTGGCCTGCAGAGGTTTCCCATCACGAGAGGAAATCTTCCTGGGCAGATAAAGTGGAACTCAAAGGCCCAGGCCTGGAGGTCCTGGGCTTGTTCTTGTGCCAGGATTGTCACAGAAGAGAGAGGGATGGACCTACGTACGCTTGTCTCTGGGTGTTAAGCATTGGCTCAGCTGATGAGTTTCAAAGCTCACTTTTCTCCGGGAATTCGCTTGTGCCCAGCCCCAGAACAAGGGGGAGGCAGTGCCCTTTACTCAGCTTTCATGACTTTAATGACCGCAGTGCATCTCTGGTCCATGGTGTTCAAGGTCCCCACCTACCATTCACCCAGCAACAGTGCCGTTCCCCATCTTATCTGGGCCACTAGGGTGCAGAGGCAACAAGCTGGCGTACAGTGTGGGATGGGGGAAGGAAGAGGGCTGGTCTGTTCTGCACTGCTCCTTTCCTCGGTTTCCTCTGTCCTTTGATTTTTTTTTTTCCAGGAGAGACACTTCCCCAGTTAGCAGGCTGGTGGGAGTGTGTGTGCGCACAAATCCGTGTTTGCATGTGAGCCCAAATGCATGTACCTGTCTGCACGAATGGGTGTGGTTCCCAGGGGGTTGATCAGCAAGGCTTCCTTCTGCACTCCCATGCATCTGCAAAGTCCAGCAGCCAGGCTGTGGGTGGGTAGGGACAGAGAGGGGAGAGGCTAGGCCATGCACTCCCACTGCTAGCCACCCTCTGCTGCTGCCAGCCCTGTCATCATGTCTGTTCATCACCCAACACACTGAGGATCTCCCTGCAGCTTAGCTCTCCCTGGGGAGATCCCAGCTGGGCCAGAGCCCTGATATCATCCGGGTGCAGCACCCAGCCTGCGCCCAAGCCCAAGGTGAGCTGAGTGAAGCTTACGACACAGGTGACGATCCCTAGCAATGCATAAGTCAGTGAATTGTTTTTCCTCTTTGCTGTTCACCACCAGGAGATTCCAAGCTCAATTAATTGGGCTCGGCCCGAGCTGCTTGCTTGGCAGCCCAATTTATCAGCTTGCCAGGGCTCAGATGCTGGAGTTAAAGGCAAAAAGGTGGAGCGAGGGGGAGTGGGAGGAGGCTGCCATTCAGAACAGCCAGCCAGGCGGCTCTGAAAGGGTAGCTGCTTTCATTAGGATTTCTGTCATGTGCCAACTACAGGCTCTTCCCAGCTGAGAATCCAAGAGCAGAAGAAAGGCAGGGGGCTGCTGAAGGAGCCTGAGACGATGTGGGAAGAGAAAGTAGTTCATGCTAGTTAGTTAGTCAGTCTTCACTGTTTGTGCTGGAAGATTCAGGCTGCAGGGACGAAAGCTTACGCTCAAATAAATGTGTTCGTCTCTAAGGTGCCACAAGTCCTCCTTTTCTTTTTGCGAACCCTTGGGAAGTGTCCTTTGCTTCTCCCCCATCTCTAACCCCTCCCCTCACCACAAGGCATCATCCCACCATTAGCTCTTGAAACAAAGACGCCTGGGTCTTCTCCAGAGAAAGAGTCCATGGGCTAAAGCCATCTTCTCCCTGCAAGAGTTACTGACATGCGGACAATGCGATCAGTTCCTTGGAAACAAGGGCAATGGACTTTGGATGCAAAGTTTTACTCACACTAATGCTGTCCACACAGAACCGCTGTACACCCCCCACCCCCACCCCCAGCGGACACCAGAGAGCTACTGCACAGACACATCCAGAGAGCAATACACAGAGAACTGCTGTGCACACACACTGCTACACCACACCACTGTAGACATGCACAGTTATACGCACAGAGCTACGGCACACCCAACTGCTGCATACGCAACTACAGTAAATACCCACAGACAGCTATATACGTAGATGCCGTCCTCATATACACACACAGCTGTCGTACACACTCACCCATATGCAAACACAGAACTATACACATCAGCTAATCAGTTCCTGTTTGGGCCCATCTCTACTGTGCACGGGTATATTTACTGTGTATTTGTCCCATAGATATGACGCGTGTGTGTCTGGGACTATCCTCTGGCAGGTGTGTAGACAAGCCATAGCCAGAGGCCTCCGGCTGATCCGTCACTAATACCGGGCATGTGATTAAAAATGCTTAAAAACACTGAGCTCCCCCGGCTGGTACGTGGGTTGGGCGAACCGAGCTTTCCAGGGCAGCCCCAGCCAGTGCAGTGAAGAGTTACAACATCATTACAATAAAGCTTCCGAGGCAGGGAGGCAGGAAATGAAATTTAATTCTGAGCTACACTTCTGAGAGCATCTGCAGAAGCCCTGAAATATCACAGCTCCTTTAAGTGGTGTTCTGCTGGAAAAGAAATAGACAGCTCTCGGGTTTATTAAAGTCAGTCTTCATCTCCCAAGTGCGTCTAATCTATTGACATAACGTGTCAGTAGGAAAAAGCTGGACTCGGCGGGACGAGCATGCAAAAGGGCAGGATTTGCAATAATACCCGGAATGGCCAGAGGCCCAGAGCAGATTAGAGTTACTCAGGTTCGCCTGTCTCAGACAGCGGCGGGCACCAGCTGACTCAGAGCAAGGTGCAAGGATTTCCATAATGGACAAGTATTATTATCTATTATTTGTATTACCATAGTGTCCAGGGGCTCTAATCAGAGACCAGGACCCCACTGTGCCAGGTGCTGTACAAACGCAGAACAATGAAATAACCTGCCCCCGAGGTTAATACCCCTTTCTTCCATAAGCTACACCCCAAGCACCTAATTCTTCTTTCAGATACTCCTGGATAAACCCCCACTGAAGTGGGAACTGAGGGTACATCATAGGATCAGCCTCTTAGGCCCTGATCCTGCAATGGGATATGTGTGGATGGACCTAGGGTGACCAGATGTCCTGATTTTATAGGGACAGTCCCTATTTTTGCGTCTTTTTCTCATATAGGCTCCTATTACCCCCCACCCCTTGTCCCGATTTTTCACATTTCCTATCTGGTCATGCTAGATGGACCCCTGGATCCCTGCAGAAGCCAATGGGGCTTATGTGGATCTGAATGCAGGATTGGGGCCTTGTAAGCCCCTTGGGGCAGGCACCTGTGAAACTGATTTGTCTACAAAGCACCACGGGTGCTGCAGAAACTGGAATGCAATCTTTGGGAGAAGCCCTGTTGTTTAACAGGTGAGCTCAGGGCTCTGAAGGTGCTGCTGATTGCAACACGAGGGATCTCAGAGAATGGGGCAGGTGTTATAAGATACGGCAGATGTCCCACAAACCTACCACCAAGTCCCCGCAGCTGTGGACCCCTTTCCTGTACAGGCTGATGCAGGCTGCACGGTCCCACTTCCCACAAGGCCTGGAACAAGCTGTCAGACTCAACAAGGTGACACTGAACGTAGCGCTTACCTGCGCCTGGCCTACAGTTCTCTAGCAACCCCCCTCACCCCCCATGTCCCACAGAAAAGCTACCACTAGTGCTAGGCAAGGAAGGGAAAGGGGACAAATAGCAGGGTGGGGTTTACAAGAAGGAAAAGCTTTGTTCTGCCTTTCTTTGCCTGAGTCAAGAGTGTGTTACTGAGAGTCACACAGAGCGGCAGGTAGCGCCCCAGGGTCAAGTCCTGCCGGAAGAGGCTGGGTTTGACTGGTGCTGCTGGAATGTGGTGTGACGCCCTGAAGAATGATTTAGTGGGACACAGCTGTGCGTTGTCGAAGCTGGTCACGCACACGCGCGTATCCTTGTGTGCACACACGCGACAGGGGCACATTGTACCTCAGAGCACCCGTTTCCCACAGCCTATGGGAAACAGATGCCCCAGCCAAGATCGTCTGGGCCTAGGGTGGTTTTTCTTCTTTCATATTCTGAACACAGTTCTGGTGTGGGGGGATTAATTCATTGGCCTTGCACGTCAGGAGACCTGGGTTCAGACCCTGGTTCAGGTGAAGATGGGTGTTGGGTGGTCTCACCCCAGCCTGTTTGTGCCTGACACACACTTTAGCACAAGGGGAGCACTAGCCTCTCCCAGTCCTGGACACCGACAACAACAAGACGCGTAGGCAGCGGAGGTCCATAGCGCCGAGCGTCCATGACCACACTGTGCGGCTTTATTCCAGGTGTCTCGGGGCTCCGCAGGGTTATTACTGACCTGAGGCAGGCAGAGGAATGGCGGGGGATGGAGTAACTGCCGCCAGTCCTTGACAGGGCAGCATCCCCTCCTGAACTCAAGGCCCAGTCCCGGAGTCTTCCCCGAATTGTTCTGTCAGGGCAGAGGTTCAGTTGCTCAATGGAGCCTCCCCCCCAAGATTGGCCCACATCTCGGGGATCTGCTGGATACCTAGAGTCACCCCCATGGAAGCTTGGTGCCAGTGGTTCTCAACCTTTCTGGGCTCCCGACCCGTCTGTAAACCTTGATGGCCCATCACAACCCGGGAAATACCTTTAGTGCAAAAAACGTCTGGCTTGCTAAATATTTCTTACCCACGATATAGAACATCACGTGCACCTTAGCCGCAGCCCCGTCCCACAGTGCTGGCTGGGCTCGGCTCCCTGCTCCGTGCAGCACAACCTGGGTGTCAGAGCCGCTCAGGTTTGGCCCAGCAGCTGTGCCACTCACTCAAATATGGCCTGGCTCGATCCCTGTCATCATGATGGAGGGGGCAGCTGGGCCAAACCTGGAGCAGGGAGCCAGCTCCAGTCAGCCCTGTGGGACCAGAACCACAGGAGCTGCTGCTGCAAGGTGAGTGCGGGGCGACCTCTGCAAATCTCCCAGGGGCTACGACCCTCCTCACCCGGCCCCATCCTTGGTTCCTCTGTGAGCCCGCAGGCGCCCTTTTCGTTTCCCTGTGATGCAGTGCCAGCCGTTGGTCATACAGAATACATTCAAGAGCTGGGTTAAGGCGTGATTCAGCTTCCCGCTAAAAGTCTCCCAAAGACCCTGTCATCCCCGAGAGATGCAGCACCGGCATCTTCACACCCATCAGCTTCAATGAGGTTTTAACGCAGCTGATAACACTGTTTTTGATACCATGTAATTTTTAGTCACGCTCAGTTTTGTAACTCCTCTTACTTAAAAAAGAAATCTAAATTTTGGCCTCAACCTGCTGCAGCTGAAAATAATCTACCTCCCAGGATGGGTGGCTATCTTTGTATCGATGTTCATCTGCAACTATCCTGTTAGACAAAGTTAGGGCCCAGTTCTGCTCTCCATCACGCCAATGTGAATTCCAGTGAAATCAGTAGATTTAATCCAGATTCTCCCCGCTGTCACGGAGCAGAATGTAGCTCCAAACCATCTCAGCTACCCAGGGCATGGGCTGTGTGTGTGATGGCCCCTTAACCAAATAAAGTGCTTACGCAATGAAAGGCGCTGCAGGAATCGTGGATGAACAGGAGCCAAAGCACACGTTTGCAGCAGCTCTTTGGCATTTGGGAAAGAGCAAACAGCCTTCCCTTCCCCTTGCTTGGTTGTCAAAACATTGCATTTTTCAGAGGAGGGAAATAGAAGAAACAAGGCTGTGTAGCAAACAGGACAATTGGTCACGGTCTTTGCAATCAAAGCTCCTTCCACAGAGTCTCTAGCAGCTTGAAGTTGTATTTATTTGCTGGACTCCAGTTCGTACAGGTTTCAGAGTAGCAGCTGTGTCAGACTGTATCCGCAAAAAGAAAAGGAGGACTTGTGGCACCTTAGAGACTAACAAATTTATTTGAGCATAAGTTTTCATGAGCTACAGAGCTGTAGATCACGAAAGCTTATGCTCAAATAAATTTGTTAGTCTCTAAGGTGCCACAAGTCCTCCTAGTTCGTACAGTGTTCAGAAACTCTCAGCTTGATGGCTCAGGAAACCTGACTGTTTAGGTATTTAATGAGCATCAGCTCACTTCCTTGATGCTGTGAAGGGGCATGGTCCCCCCTAAGGGACAAGTAAGGGTATGCTGGCCCTTTAGGACCTTGTTCTCATCGAATCATAGAACTGGAAGGGACCTTGAGAGATTGTCTAATCCAGTCCCCTGCACTCAAGGCAGGACTAAGTATTATCTAGACCATCCCTGAGAGGTGTTTGTCCAAACTGCTCTTAAAAATTTCCAATGATGGAGATTCCACCACCTCCCCAGGCAATTTATGCCAGTGCTTAACCACCCTGACAGTTAGGAAGTTTTTCCTAATGTCCAACCAAAACTGCCCTTGCTGCAATTTAAACCCACTGCTTCTTGTCCTATTCTCAGAGGTTAAAGAGAACAATTTTTCTCCCTCCTCCTTGTGACCACCTTTTATGTACTTGAAAGCTGTTCTCAGGTCTCCTCTCAGTCTTCTCTTCTCCAGACTAAACAAACCAAATTTTTTTCAATCTTCCCTCATAGGCCATGTTTTCTAGACCTTTACTCATTTTTGTTGCTCTTCTCTGGACTTTCTCCAACTTGTCCACATCTTTCCTGAAATGTGGTGCCCAGAACTGGACATAATACTCCAGTTGAGGCCTAATCAGCGTGGAGTAGAGCAGAAGAATCACTTCTCGGGTCTTGCTTACAATACTCCTGCTAATGCATCCCAGAATCATGTTTGTTTGTTTTGCAACAGAGTTCCACGACTCATTTAGCTCGTGATTCACAATGACCCCGAGATGCCTTTCCGCAGTACTCCTTCCTAGGCAGTCATTTCCCATGTCGTATGTGTGCAACTGATTGTTCCTTCCTAAATGGCGTACTTTGCATTTGTCCTTATTGAATTTCATCCTATTGACTTCAGACCATTTACTTTCAGCTTATTTACTTCTCCTGGTTTTCCAGCCTATGCTGGCTACCCTTTAACTCCTTGTCATAATCTTTCTAAGGGCCTGACTGACAACATGAGTCTCAGAAAGTCAAGTCCTTTCTGCCACCTTGCGGGGTGGCGTGGGAGAAATGCACTTAGCTGTTCCCTTCCCACCTATCTCACCCCACTCCCTGTGGGGCTGCCGAGTCTGTGCCTTGGCAGGTTTTTGCCAGCCACTGCCTGGAAGCTGCCCCCTTGGGCCTCAGAGACAGCCTGTTATCCCAGCTGTTGCTAGTCAGGTAATTAGCTGCAGGTGAGGAGGTAACTGCTTTGTCCATTAACCCTTCTGTGGCCATTGCTGAGCAGAGTTTATACACTCCATCAAAATGGCCCTGGTCCAAAGGCTTCTGGGCAATTTAAGAATGATAACTAATAATGATCCTTAGCGGCGTAGCTCTCCAAGCGCTTTCCAAAGGAAGGCAAATATCATTAGCCCTGCTTCCCAGATGGGAAAAGAGAGGCACAAAGAGGTGAGGTGACATAGCCAAGGCCATGCAGCAGCTCAGTGGCAGAGCCAGGAAGTTGTCTCATTCTCCAAACAGTCATGTGAGCAAAAACCCATTTGCACCAATGTTCACCAAGAACTCAATACAAAGAGCACAGATGAGGCTGGAACAACCTGTTCCCAGAGAGGACTTTTGAAGAGACCCCCCTACCCAGGAGATCTTTCCTCTGTGTCTCTTGCTAAACAACCAGCCGCTGGGGATCTGAGCAAGTGTCCACAAACTCTCCTTTCCCAGTATTCACCTGCCCATCTCACTTATAGCCCCTGTGGCTGTATTGGGCTGAAGATGCTGATCTAATGAGATTTGCCAAAAGTTTAAATTCTTCCTCTGCCAGTTGCAAACAGGCCCTTGTTGTAATTACGACTCCCAGCTGGGAAGAGGAGATGGACCTGTAACCCTAGGACTTTGTGCCTCAGTCAGCCCGGGTATCCCTGCAGAGCAAAGTGAAGCTTTTCCTCCCTGCTGCACAAACTGACTCTGACATCAGTGAGAAGGGGCTTTGCATCAGGGTCGGAACACCACCTCCCCAGACGAAGTTAGGCGATGTCTACATTTAAAATGCTTTAGCGGCACAGCTGTGGCTGCACCACGGTAGCCCGTCAGTGTAGACGCTCATTACAGCGACGGGAGAGGGTTTCCCAGTGCCGCAGTTAATCTGCCTCCCTGAGAGGCGGTAGCTAGTTGGATGGAAGAATTCTTGAGTCAATGTAGCGTTGTCTACACCGGGGCATAGGTTGGCATAGCTATATCTCTCTGGGGTGTGGATTTTTCAGCCCTCCTATGTCAGTCAGGGGTATGGTTTTTTCACACCTTGCACCGACATAGCTATATTGACCTAGCTTTTAAGAATAGACCAAACCTGGCTTTGCAGAGTTTTATTCTGTGTCTTCCCCTCCCGTCCTATTTATTTTTACTGGGGACAGTCCCCAGTAACCAAAAACCAGGGTCTGAATTTTGGGAGAGTTCAGACCCAGGATCCAAATATCACGACCTGTATTAGGGACGGAACCACATCTCAACACTCTTAGTGTCTCGGTAAGTTTGGATCTGCATCCAAACTGTAGGCCAGTAACTCTCCACAGACTGAATCAAAATTTTGAATACAAACACCCCTTGGCAAAATCTGCACCTGTGCCCTACAGTAACCGGTGAAGAAAGAAAACTGATTCTGACATCAGTGAAAAGGTCTATGCAGTGCTGCCAGCTGACTGGGAAGTCTCTGGGGATGAGTAGTTAAAATTTGCCGTCACTAACTGAATTTCTCCAGTGTTGCAGCTCAGGTTCCACAATCCATAGGAGACAGGTTCCAAGCTTTCAGAAACTAATGAGAGTTTGACCCTCTCTGTGCAGCCATTGGGACTTTTCCAATACAGTCGCTTGGCTTAAAAGGCCTCCTTTTTGTTTACATATCGGATCAATTGGGATAGTTATAATCTAGTCTCTGTGAAAGACTTGAGGACCTTCTTTGTTACCAAGCTCGCTCAGGGGAGGAGGGGAGAGAGAGGTCATGATGAAATATCGATTGGGCACATTGTGGTTTTGCTCCCAGAGAGGACTTCTGAAGAGACCCCCCCCCACCCAGGAGATCTTTCCTCTGTGTCTCTTGCTAATGCCTCTCCATTGATCTCCCCTGGCAGGCTGCAGCTACAAGATTTTTAAGCTGGAGTCATTCAAAGGAATCAATCAATAAGAGGTAAATGCGCATGGATCTGCAGGGGGGCCAGGGAGAGGGGAAGAGAAAGAGAAACATTTTCTCCGCAGGAGTTTTAGCACTTCTGGGTTAGTTGTTTTTCAGCAGAGAGTGAGGCCTGCCAAAATAGTCCCGTTGCCCTCAGCTTTGGCAGCTGGGGCACCGTCTCCTAACCCAGTCAGGCCCACCTCTTGAACTCAACCCGGTCAGTGCGATAGAAAGGGGCATAAGTAGGTTTAGTTTATAGTAATATAAACTTCAGTTTAGACACACGTCCCACGTGCTCAGCATTCCCAATTGGAGCCATGTCTGCAAAAGAGTGAGGCCCCTATCCAGACACCTAAACCAGGGACAGCTTTTCCAAACAGCTCAGCCCCCAGCTGCTCCCATTGTGAGACTTGTGGTCAGATTTTCCAGAGAGCACGATACTGAGTGTGTTTAGAAAAGCTGGCTCTTGATTTTGGTGCCTAAATGAGAGCTGTGCTCCTTGGAGAATTCTGGCCCCCTGGTGGCTGAATTCTAGTCTCATTTACACCTGTGTAAATCCAGAGTCACTCCATTGAAATCAATGACATGACTCAAGATTTGGACCGGTGCACATGAGGTCATAAACCAGCCCCAGACACTCCCTTGCACCCAGATTCACATCTTGCGGGGTTCCTTTGTCCTTTTCCCTGCTAATGGAAATCAAGTGAGATCCCCCAGGTGGAGAGTGAATGCGTTTGTGAGAGAAACATGGTTTGTGTGTGAAATGCCAGAGACGGCTCTAAATCTCCCCTTCCTCCCTCTCAAAAGTCATCTTGGGAGTTACACAACTAAATACCTTTGGGGATCTGAGCCATTATATCTAATCCCCATTAGCATTACTCAGATGTGGGATTATTCCTGGCACTTGCCTTTGATTCTGCAATGTTTGCAATGTGAGTCTCTTTCATGGTGAAGTGCTAGAGGGCAGTGTGGCTTAGCCTGGCCCAGGGCTGCCCTCTCTAAAGATTTGCTGAGCAGCTCCTGAATCCCAGCTCCCTGAGGATAAATAACCTGTCAGGGGTCTCTAGACTCCTTCCTTCTTCAGTTATAGGAGGCTGAAGAAGGGGAAGCTTCGGGGTGGGGCGGGGGGGAGTGAAATGCGGTTTGGAGACACAGCTTCAAAAGAAACAGCGGGAGGACAGGGTAACTTCTGAGGCTGTGATGCAACTACGGGGGTCATTTTAAAGACCAACTTAGGCTCTCCCTGCCCTGCTCACCAGCAGTGGCAGGATCCTGAGCATCTTTGCAAAAGACAGTCCCAGGCAGAGAGGTAGGTGCTGCATGCAGGATAGCTTTGAGTACCTCATGCCTTGCAGAATAGCATTTGTTTTGCAGGAGATCCCAGTTCAGGCCAGATCCTGCGTAGTGTGGGTGCAGGGAGCTGCACATGCAAGCAATGAGCTGGTCCGAATGGGCAGGGAACCTTATCTTCCTTTAATGACAGTGCTACTGGGCAGACGCCACCTTCTTCCTGTCTGGCAGCCGATCATTAGCACCGTGGACTCCAGACACCGTTCTCCACCCAAGCCCTACCCTTCTGCTATGCCCTGCGCTTTTACAGGGAAGCAGGATTCAGGGCCGTGCCACTCTGTGCAGAGGGCTGTGCCAAGCATGTAACCCAGTATCGCCGATCCCAAGTGTTCAGAAAACATGGGTCAGGTCCCCAAACCTTGAGATTGGCTTAAAAGTCATGAGGAGTTTTTTAAAACAATGGGTTCTCTTTCTTTCTCTTCTGGTTTCTGAGTCTTTGCTTTATGCCTCCAAGCTTTTCTCATCAATCACAAGGGCTGGAGATGAACTTTATGTCAATGCAAATAGAGATTCTCGTGTAATCTCTTGATTCCAGCAGCTGGAGCATTAAGAAAAAAACACAAATATCATGAGACTCACAATGAAATCTCAAAAGCTAGTTATACTGCTAACCTTACTTGTTCCCTTGAGTGGCCTCTGCTCGCTCCTGAGTTGGAGTGAAATGAGTTCACACTCCATGCCAGCACTAGAGATGGGCAGGAAATGATTATCCCATCCTATGAACATTTTTGAGATATAAAAAAAAAAAAAAAATCCATCCCGAAGTGGGACAGAGTCAAAATCTCAAAATGTTTACAAGCTGAAAACCAGTGGTTCGTGTCCATTGAAATGTCAGATTCTTTTATTTTGTTTTATTCTAATTAGCTCTAATTGCTAAACCAAAAGTTGTTCTGAGCCAGAAAACCAGAATTTTCTGTTTTGAAAACGTCAAACCAGAATGTTTCAACAATTTCAAAACTTTTTTAGTCAAAACTATGTGTTGAAACCAGCCCTTCCCCGGGATGTTTCAGTTGTGACAAATGGGCATTTTTCTATGACAAACCATTTTGTCAGAAAATTCCCAGCCAGTTTTACTGAGGACGTTCAGGGTTAAAAGTTGAATGGGATACTTATTATTGAGACATCACCTGGGTGAATGGTGGGCCTGAATCTCTTCTCACACTGTGGTAATTCAAGGAGAAACTCTCTGAAGTTAGTGGGCTGGATTCACCCACTATCCTTCACCGAATACAGTCATCTACCCTATACCTTGTTTTGTTCAGAACAGTGTGAGTGGCAATCATAAACGATGTTGTCTGCAGGACACAGCAGGGGAGAAATAGTGTTTAGCGCAGGACTCCTGGGTTCTATTTCTGGTTCTGCCACAGACTCACTGTGTTGCTTTCGGCAAGTCACGTGCCCCATGTCATTTTCAAATATGCCCCTGATTTTGGGTGTCCCGATTTTTGGGAAGCCTAACTTGAGATACCTTTTATTTGGGAGGTAAAATATGCATTCAGGATCCTCACTTTAGGCAGACAGGTATGAAAATATTGGCCTTAACCTTTGTGAGCCTCTGCTTAAAGAGGTATAAAAGACTTCCCTGCCGCCAAGGCGGTTGTGAGCGATAGTTAATTAATGTTTGCAGTGCACACCTCTGAAGGAATGCTGGTTTTGTAAGGACTAAAGAAGAACTCAGGAGTCTTACAGAGAAATTAGAAGTGACTGTAATGTGCATGGATCTATTGACCTGATTCTTATCACAGATGGGTGTCAGAGCTCAGTCCTGTAAGGTGCTGAGTGCTCTGGCCCTGATTTCTCAAAGCAATTGAGCACATGCTTAATGTTAAGCCTCCACTTAAGTCCCATCTATTTTACAGTTATGTGCTGGATGAATTGGGGGTCTTAAGTACATGCGTAACTTTAAGCCCGTGCTGAAGTCCCATTGATTTCTAAAGTTAAACATGGCCTTAAATGCTTTCCTGAACTGGAGCCAAGGTGCTGAGCCCTCAAGAGGGAATAACTCCCCCAACTCAGCGGAGTCACTCGCCAGTAAAGCAAGAGGTGAATCAGGCCCTTATTTTCATTAAAAACATAGGTGCCCCACCTACCAATGGACAGCATGAATGATTCTTGCAGCATTACAATAATAATGGTATTGTAGTGCAGTATTATTATTCACAGATCTTTGGTCATCTGCCCATCGATCTGAGATACCATTCAAAACCAATGTGGGATTGCTAGGGATACAACTGTTACATGCCCAATGCCCAACAGAAACAAAGGACCAGAGCAGGAAAGAGGGGGTGTTTGGATGACAGAGCAGGCAGCATGATCCTGACGGAGCTGTTTTGTTCCCCTTGTTATCTGAATCACACCTCTCACTTAAATCTCCCAAACCCCAAATCATCCGCAGCTCCGGCTCACACAGCCCATTGCTCTGTGGCAATTACAGCAGCTGTCTTGGGAAACCTGTTCTTTGGCTTCCCCATAATTACAGCGGCAGGTCCGCAGTGAAAAGATCAAGGGGGAGTGGGGGAAGCGTTAATTATGAACTTGTGACCGCGAACAGTTGGTGCATGTTGTAAGAGCTCTGGGCTCTCACACAAATGAGTTTACAAGCATGCACGCCCAAACTCCTCCAGGCGCACCAGTGCAATCAGACTTATAAATGCACAACTGGCATGCAGACACACAAATGCACAGCAGTTCACTCTTTGTGTTCTTCCCCGCCCCGCCCCGCCCCGCCCCCCAGGGGTCGGCAACGTGCCTGTACACGGACACAAGTGTCCGTCGTAAAAATGTCGAGGTCCGTGGCGTGGGGGGCGCTCACCTCGGATGGCTCGGCTCCCCCCGCAAGAGCTCCCCATCCCTGCTGTTGCTGGCGGAGGGGAGGCACGGCCAGGCACTCTGCAGGCACGCTGCCTCCGTCTGCTGCAGGTGCCACCCCCGCAGCTCCCATTGGCTGCGGTTCCCGGACCCGGCCAATGGGCTGGCAGCTGCGGAGTCAGCTCTCCGGGAAGTGGGACAGCGGCAGCATGCAGCCTGGCCGCACCTCGCCTCCGCCAGCATCGGCAGGGACGGGGAGCCGCCCGAGGTGCTAGGAGAAGGTGAAGAAGAAAGAGGTTCTTTCTAGCTGTTGGCATGGCAGGTCTCTGGAATGAAATGGGTCGCTACACAATTATCCACTTTTACCCACTGTCCCATGTTGGCAAGCTGTGTAGAACAAGGCCATCTCAGCGGGAGCACCAGGAGGCACTGAACCTGATGGGAGCCTAATCCCAGACACACAGGGTTAGAACCCCCATGGCCTCATCCCTTCAGGGTAGTAACCATGCTGCTCATCTCCTGCATCTGATCAGTGGGCAGGCCAGGACGCTGCCTCCTCCTCAGCCCCTTGTGTGCCCAAGGAGGCCCAGTGAGGCCCAGCAAGGCCCCGCTGTCAGCAGAGCATGGGGTGTGGGAAAGTGGAGCAGGAACTGCATTGTGGTCGGATGGTCTTGGTGAAGGTGCTTGGTGGTCCCTGAGAGACCAGGTTTCTGTTCTTGGCTCTGCCTCTGCCACTGATTTCCTGTGTGACCTTGGGCAAGGCCTCAGTTTCCCAGCTGTCCCACAGGGATAATAATAACCCATTGTGCAGGAATGAGGGCCATAAAGAAATATTTGGAAAGAGAAGGAAAGTCTGATGCTGAAAAGAGATTCGAAAGGTGAGGAAGAAGAATTTCTAGTCCCCTCCTCCCCCGACCCACCGCTGATCATCCATGCAGGGCCCAGGTGCAGCCTGGCCCATAGTTTTTATTAGTGAACTGCTACTGGTGTACAGATTACAGAACTTTGGTTTTCTGTAGATCCTGTAAAAAGTAGTTATTTTTAACAAGTATTCGGAATTCAAAAGCATTTCCTCCATATTTAAACAGTGTGTAAACAGCTTCTAATAAGTGCAAGCCCAACAAAATGCACCTAGGGTACCTTTTATTTTGTATGATGCTTTGGTACCAACCAAACCCATTGCACAGTTAGAGCAGGCTTTACTCTATCAATCTACCTCCCTACATATCCACACACACGTGGGATCCAGTTCTGAGTGCCAGCAACTTCAATTAAAGTTAGTTAGCCCAGTCCTGAAAGGTCCTGAGTATCTTGAACTCACATGGCAGTCACTGGCTCTTGAGGGCCCTCAGAAGCTCATAGCCGCTGCACAGGACCTTGCAGTATCAGGGCTTCCTTCTCTTTCCAAACTTCTCCCTTGGTACTTCTATGGAACTCAGTAACACAGCATTTGAGTGCAACATAAACAATTAATTTAGCCTCATGCAACCTTTGTGAGGTCTCCCGATGTCTGCCTATGCTAGCTGTGGTGGCGAGGTACATTTAAAACACTAAAGTAAGTTGAATTTATTATTATTCTTGTTATTGTTATTCTTCTTATTATTAGCGAGCTAGCTAGGTTACTTTTAGTGTGGAAAATTACATGCACTATTTTACGGGTTGAATGACTGAATGACACGACCCCCTGCCAATGTCTGTCTCTAAGTCCAGTAATTTTGTCAAGTGTCCGTCGCGCAACATGGTGACCCCTGCCTCCCTCCCCCCAGAGGGGTTTTTCTGTCCCTCTGATGGTGTGCTCAGAAAGGGGATGTCTGTTACAGAGCTTGCCCGGGACTGCATATCCCCCAGCAGTAGGGGGCTGCTTGTTTCTCTTCTGTCTGCCCGTGTGTAGATGTGGAAGGAGATAGTTTTGCGGGGGACTGGATGGTGGCTACTCATTTGAATTTGGCCCAGGTTGGTAGCACATGAGAGTTTTTACCATCTGATGTCTGTTTTTAGGGGCCTGTGTGAAATAAGGTGCTGTTCTCAGTTCCATTCTTAGTGAACTGAGCTGGTCTCTATGGGTATGTCTACATTAGAGCTGGAGGGGTAACTCCCAGCTTGAGCAGACTTAGGATATATCTACTTGAGTTGGAAATTACCTCTCCAGCTCCTACCCTACGTCACAAAGAACATCAGCACAATTGGCACTAACTTCTAGCACCTTTCTTGGCAACCTCAGCAGAGAGGTTACCGAGGGTGAACTAACTCTTACCTTAGATGTTCCTCCAGAGCATGTTTTAGGCAGAGCAAAGCAGGTAAATCCTGACTCTGTCAGTCTCCAGGGCCAGCTTTCACCGCATGAAACACACTCAAATCCCATTAGAAATGGCCAGTTTTATTTTATTTTATTTACTGCCTTGGGAATATGCTGGTTGGAGATCCCTAGCCAGATGGAAGTCTGGATCAAAGTCTGATATTGTCTGTTCAGTTCTTTATTGCTGGATTCTAAGAGCCCTGTTTGGTGCTCAGTATCTCTCAGCTCATCAGCACATGGGGTTGCCAGCCTCAGTATGTAACTATAATGCCATCTTGAATTTCTGGGGGTTAACTTATTATTAAAATGGGGGATAAACTAGTCCCTGACTCGAGCTTCCGGCATGCTAAACTGGGAAATGATGCTGGAGGATAAGATACTGCACATGCTAATGCAAAGCTAAGGCTATTGGGCCCTGATTCTACAAACACTGATCCATGGACTTAACTTGATACGAGTAGTTCCATTGAACTTAATGGGACAACTTGCCCGGTTAAAGTTAGGCACATTGTGATGACTTGTGACACACATGCTGTGCATCACCTTGCTGAATCAAGACCTTGTGTATTATGATGGATTTGAACAATTTGGCTAATCTGCTCACACAGGCTCAGAAATACAGAGAAAGTAGCTGTGGGACCAGAGCTCAAGGAGATGCACTTGACAAATGTTTTTTTAGGAGCCTTAGGACCGGCTGGGCTGGCAGGGAGAAGCTGTGATCAGAGGGAAAATGTTGAAAGTTCCTTCTGCCAGGACAGCAGATTCTCTAAGCAAATGGCCTTGTCCGTATGACACTTCTGTGGCAGGTGAGGAAAGCAGGAGTGATCGGGGAGGTAAGTGCTACAGGCAGACATTCAAACCACGCAGTAGAAGTAGCTCTGAATGGAACTGGCAAGAAGTGATGAAACCTCAAGTTCCAGGAGAGAGGAAACAAGCCACAAATCTTGTTTGTGGGGCCGCTGATCAGATAGGTCTCTCTGTACGTACTGGGTATGGGATCTAATAAAAAGAGCAGGGGACTGAACTAGTTCTATTCCTGGCTCTGTCATTGACTTGCTGTCTGACCTCATAAGTGATCCTTTCCCTGTCGCTCTTTCCCAGCTTCTGGCAGACAAAGGCTAGGGACACCATCCCTGCCCATCCTGGCTAATGGTGGACTTATCCTCCATGAATTTATCTAGTTCTTTTTTGAACCCTATTATAGTCTTGGTCTTCACAACATCATCTGGCAAGGAGTTCCACAGGTTGACTGTTTGTTGTGTGAAGAAATACTTCCTTTTGTTTGTTTTAAACCTGCTGCCTATTAATTTCATTTGGTGACCCTAGTACTTGTGTTATGAGAAAGAGTAAATAATACTCCCTTATTTACTGTCTCCACACCAATCATGATTTTATAGACCTCAACCATATCCCCCCTTAGTCGTCTTTTTTCCAAGCTGAAAAGTCCCAGTCTTATTAATCTCTCCTCATACGGAAGCCGTTCCATACCCCTAATAATTTTTGTTGCCTTTTTTCAAACTTTTCCAATTCCAATGTATCTTTTTTGAGATGGGGCAACTATATCTGCACGCAGTATTCAAGATGTGGGCGTACCATGGATTTATATAGAGGTAATATGATATTTTCTGTTTTATTATCCATCCCTTTCTTAATGATGCCCAACATTCTGTTCGTTGTTTTGACTGCCGCTGCACACTGAGTGAATGTTTTCAGAGAACGATCCACAATGACTCCAAGATCTCTTTCCTGAGTGGGAACAGCTAATTTAGATGTATAGCAGGGATTATGTTTTTTTCCAGTGTGCATGACTTTGCATTTATCAACATTGAATTTCATCTGCCATTTTGTTGCCGACTCACCTAGTTTTGAGGTATCCTTTTGTAACTCTTTGCAGCCTGCGTGGGACTTAACTATCTTGAGTAGTTTTATATCATCTGCAAATTTTGCCACCTCGCTGTTTACCCCTTTTTCCTTTTACCTCAGGCCTCTGTATGCCTCAGTTTCTCCATTTGTAAATTGAGAACAATGGTACTTACCTATTGTACCTCCTAAGGGTATTGTGTGGCTTAGTTCTTTAATGTGTGCAAAGTGCTTTGGGTTGCAGTGACAAAAGGTGCTTAAACAATGCAAATGAATTTCCTTCTTTGACAGGGTTATTGGCCTAGTGGAAGGGGGGAAGCAGTGGATGTGATATATCTCGATTTAGTATAGCTTTGGACACAGTCCCACATGACAGTCTCATAAGCAAACTAGGGAAATGTAGTCTAGATGAAATTACTATAACATGGGCCTGCAACTAATTGAATACCCATTCTTAAAGATAGGTTTCAGAGTAGCAGCCGTGTTAGTCTGTATTCGCAAAAAGAAAAGGAGTACTTGTGGCACCTTAGAGACTAACAAATTTATTTGAGCATAAGCTGAGCTGTAGCTCACGAAAGCTTATGCTCAAATAAATTGGTTAGTCTCTAAGGTGCCACAAGTACTCCTTTTCTTCATACTTAAAGAGTAGTTATCAATGGTTTGCTGTCAAACTGGGAGGGTGTATCTAGTTGGGTCCCGTGGGGGTCAGTCCTGGATCTGGTACTAGTCAATATTTTCAGGACTTATAAACATACTCTCCAGGCCATTATATGAAAATTGTGGCCGTCACCAAGCTAGGAGGGGTTGCAAGCACTTGGAGGACACGATTAAAATTCAAAACGCCCTTGACAAATTAGAGAATTGGTCTGAAATCAACCAGATGAAATTCAACAAAGACAAGTGCAAAGTATTACACTTAGGAAGGAAAAATCAAATGCACAACTACAAACTGGGGAATAACTAGGCTAGATGATACGGCTTGAAAGGATCTAGGCGTTCTAGTGGACCACAAACTGAATATGAGTCGTCACTGTGATGCAATTGTGAAAAAGGCTAATATCATTCTGGGGTCTAATAATAGGAGTGGTGTATGAAAGACACAGGAGGTAACTGTCCCACTCTACTCAGCACTGTTGAGGCCTCAGCTGAAGTATTGTGTCAGTTCTGATGACCCGCACTTTAGGAAAGATGTGGATAAATTTCAGAGTCCAGAGGAAAGCAACAAAAATGACAAGAGGTTTAGAAAACCTGACCTATGAGGAGAGGTTAAAAAACAAGGTCATGTTTAGTCTTGAGAAAAGAAGAGTGAGGGGGGGTCGTGATAACAGCCGTCAAATATGTTAAGGGCTGTTATGAAAAGAATAGTGATCAATTGTTCTCTGTGTTCCCTGAAAGTAGAACAAGAAGCAATGGGCTTAATCTGCAGCAAGGGACATTTAGGTTAAATGTTAGGAAAAACTTTCTCCCTACAAGGGCAGTTAAGCTCTGGAACAGGCTTCCGAGGAAGGTTGTGGAATCCCCGTCATTGGAGGTTTTTAAGAACAGGTTGGACAAACCCCGTCAGGGATGGTCTTGGTTTACATGGTTCTGCCTCAGCGCAGAGCGGGGAAATTGATGACCTCACAAGGTCCCTTCCTGTCCTACATTTCTTTGAAAGTGTTATATTTAATATATTGTTGGATAAGAGATATGCCTTCTTTATGCAGGGTTATGGCATGGACTAAGGGTACATAAAAGGAAAATTCTAGGATACACAATATACCAGTGCAATAGTTTTCTCTCCTTTTCACTGATGACCAGAGCCAAATCTTCTCATGTGCTCTGTCTCTTCCTTGAGTGCTGATAGGTGCACTTCTGGAAAACCATATACAGATGTGAATTCAGAGCCATTTAGCAACAGAGGGCCTCTCTTTTGCAATGTCTCTCTGAAACCTGGTAGCTAATTACATATGACGGTAAATATGTCAGGACCGAGACAGTTACAGACTGACCTAGTGGTCAGAGCAGGAGTGGTCAGGCCTAGTGGTCAGAGCCAGAGTTCACGCCAGGAATCAGAGTCCAAGAACGAGGGATCAAGCAAGAGTCAGGTCAGCTGCAGCAGCCACTCAAGAAGTCACTCAATTGCCCAGACAACTTCCCGTGCGTCCTTCTGGCTTACATAGTATGGTCAGTCCAATCGGTGCAGCTGGTCATCACCCCATCAAGATCCTCGTGGGAGGTGCCTCTGGGCAGGGTCACACTTCTGCTAACCCTTGAGCTGCCCAGTAGCAGCCAGCATGGAGGGCTGAGAACCCCCAGACTTGGGATTGGGGGCCCCTACGCCCTTACAAAAAGCAGTTCACATATTTAATGTGCCAGCTCCTTTCTAGAGTGTTGATTCTGTTGTCATGAGAGCAGGATTGTGTTGTTGTTGAAAGCTGTTGAGAAAGAAAGCAGCTAAAAAGGGCATCTGATTTCTGGACCCCATAAACCAATGTAGCATCATATATCAGCTCAAAGCCCTATCACCCCCCTTTGTCTCAGCATCTCTAGATTTCTATGGCAACAACACTAAAAAAAATATAGGTTGGAAATACCATATGTGGTCCCAACGATCTCTGTTGTTACTAATGGCGTCATATCACTTGTTGCTTATACATGGGCTTGGCAGAGTTCAGTCTTTATTTTTTAATAATTTTGATGCATAATATTGATGTTTATTTTTAAGCATTTTTTTTTTACTTTTTATGGATTTAAATGTTCGCATTTGTGCAACATTATGAGTTTTAAGCATTTTCTTCTGTTATCTATTTCAGTTTTTACAGTTGCAGGAACTTACAGTGGGGGGAGGGAAGGAGAAAATAATTATGCAATGACAATAGTTGTTGAGATTCAAAACATTAAAGCTACCTGAACGGCACCCCTGCCGCAGCTCCCCTAACACCAGCGTGACCACACGGTTTATACACATTGCGGTTGGACTCCAATAAGTTCTCAAGCAGGACTTTTCTTACTGTGCCTATCTGTAAATTTCTACTACTACTGATGGAAATATTTTTTGTCAATTCGCGTGTGTGCGGTGAAATCGATGCTTGTCGACATTTACCAATGAAAATCTAACCCTTCCAAGCCTACTTACACAGCACACAGGCGCTGATGGTTTGTCAGCCAGAGCGCCGCCCCGCCCCCGCGGCCCCATCTTGCTCTCATTGAAATAAACAGAAGTCCAGTGGCACAGAAGTCCAACTTTGACAAATCAGTGCTTTCAAGAACGACAGGCCCCAGGAAATATGGCTGTGATCGTAGTGTTGCCGTTTGGCTCAGACAAGTGAGTAGGCCTGAGGTCCAGTGATGAGGGGGGCCACATCAGATAGATAGAAGTTCTCGGGTAGAGAGTCTCTGACACCCTGCCAAACTAAGCAGTTTGGCCTGTGTCATTCCTGTGGATGTCTGAATGGCACCAGGGGTTAATAACCACCCACCTGAACCACCAATAAGCCTGAGCTGTCGGTAGTTTCTGCAACTGCTGAAAGCTAAGTCAGTGACGTGCCTGTGTACTCTGCCATAGCTAAGATGCTCCACTGGTCACTTCCAGCTCCTTTCCTTTTTTTTCTCATGGCACAAAAGCAGTTGCTGCTTTCAAAACACTCCAGTTGTCAGGAGGCAAAGTGAGGGTTTGAGTCTTCAGAGCCGCTGCAGGAAGTCACGGGCAGGCGCTCAGTGAGGCAGAACATAACATGATTCTGGAAATAGAAACGACAGCAGCCCTTGATCCACTAAGTTTGAGATTTACAGTGCGGACTCCTGCGAACCGATTCTCTCAGTAAAACCTTCACACTCCATCCGCAGGGCTCAACCATGTACAGGGTTATGCAAAATGATTGATTGCATATCTCCTCTATCTGCACCTCTCTGTAACTGCTCTCCCTGTTTCCCCCCACACTTGTCTCATCTCCTCTGTCTGCCGTGCGTGTGTGTGTGAGAGACAGAGAGAGAGCTGCCCATTCCCTTCTAGGTGAAACCTATTCAATCAAAAGTGGCTGCTTCTTGCAATTGCTCAGTTTCCTGTGCTGTTTCCATGGGAGGCAATAAATCAAAACAAATAAAAGCTGAATAACCTCAGCAGGATTCTGCCCCACCCGCCTGCATGGAATTGGCCTGATTTAAAGTCAATGGAAAGTCCCTTGGTTTACATCACCTTTTTGTGCATATTTATACATAACTGAAGCTTCTCCAAGGCCTCAGCTGTGGAGAAGCAGTCATTTGATAGACATAGGCTCTCAGTCATGAAAGGGGGAGATTGGACTCACAACAACAACAACAACAACAACAGTGCTGTAAAATCAATCCAGGAAAGGGCATTTCAGAAAAATCTCTTATGCCTTTGAGATTTTGTTTTAAATCCCAGTCCTGCAAGCTGCCCAGCTGGACTCTCTTATGCCTCTACAGAGCTGTACTGAAGGCAGTGGGGCCTGCATAGGTAGGTCTGCTCAAATGGATCATGTAGGATCGGGGCCTTGGTTTGTTATATTTGTATTGTGGCAGCACCTAGAGACCTCAGATGAGGGTCAAGGCCCCACTGGACTAGGTGCTGTATATAGAATAAAAGGACAATCCCCTCCCCTAAGAGCTTACAATCTATTCAGGGTCAGTGGTGTTTTGTTTTTGCATAAATGTGTTGGACACACGCATTTAGAACCACCCAGAGGCACATTTGAAATAAATCTAAATAATTAAATCAATATTTTAAATATGCAAAATGCACTGCACAATCTAGTAGGTTTTATGAAAAATACACAATGTTGTATAATGCACATTGTTGCTGAATCTTGCCCAGGAAGGGACGTTCTCCCTGAGCTTTCAGCAGAGGATGGGGTAGATGTGCTACCCTGTGTTCCCACTTACTTTAATCCCTGCCCAGAGCTGGCTGCATTTCAGTGACTGTGACGTGATCCTTGCCACATTCACTTGTCATTCTGTAAAGTGCTTGGAGGCTTGTGTATGTGACTATATAAATCAATTTGTTATGATATTAATGCATAAGCAGTTGTAATCCGGTGACAATTGCATAACCATCTTCTTTATGCAGTAACTCAATATAACCACTCCACTTCCTAACATACAGGTCCATGCCTGACTTTCTAATTTGGCATCCGAAATTATTCCCTTTCCTCCACTTAGGAGCTACAGACTCATACTAAGTGTTTCATTTGCATTGCTCAAGCAAATCCATTAGAGGGCTTCAAAACTTACAGCTGAAATAGACATTAACACTTTATGAGAGACAGGTAGGTGAAATAAACTGATAACACAATGATCTCTTTTATATTGTATTTGCTACCATCACTTCATGTCATCTTTAAATTTCATTTTTCTCTAATGGCACCCATTTTCAAGCAGGAATGCTTAGCTATTCGGACCTCAAAGTGATAGACTGTGAGTGACTTTCTTAAGATGTTAACAAAAGTGAGTATCACAATAAGTCAATGCAACAGTGCTCCAGCCCTGAACAGAGCTCAAAGATTTCCACAAACACATGCTGTATGGTGCAAAAGATAACTGAAAAGCCTTATATGGTACAGACCACACAGATTAATATAATACAGTATCTAGATGCTAATAAAATACGGTTTCTTGGCGGTATTAGTGGGAGTCATGAGGCCAGCTGTGAAACTTCATCACTGGGTGAAACTTTCTTGCCCTCCTTGCATAACACTGGTGCAGGCAATTTTAGGGACTGCAAGCCTTGATCTATAGAAATAAGAGACATAACAGCTGTACTTGTCTCTTTTTTTTAAGTATTAAAGCAGCTTAGTTATCAGATCCTCTTTAAGAGGGACAGTAAAAATACAAACAGGCAGACCCTGTTTTTGCTAAGTTCTCATATGGGAAAGATCTGTATCTCCGTTATTGAATGTAGGGACCATAGTGAAAGGACAAGAGGCTGCAGAGGCTGTAAAAGGAGGATTTGACTAAAATAACCACACGGTGCTCATTATCTATGATCTGTTATCTGTCTATGTGTGACTTTTAGGTCCTGATGTACGGAAGTCAATAGGAGCTGTGCACAGCCCTATACAGCACGAGAGCCTCATCCTACAAATATTTATTACCAGTCTTCAGGTGAAATCCTGCTCCACTGAAGTTAATCAGTTTTCCCACTGACTTTAATGGGGCTAGAATTTCACAAATAGGGTCAATTGCAAAACTCACTGAAGCCAATGAAAATGATCCCACTGAGTTCAATGAACTTTGGATCAGGTCGGTAGTGCTTGCCACCATGAATTGACCCAATGAAGTCATTGGGCCTGATTTTGATATCACGCTGGTGTAAATCAGGAGTAACTCCACCAAAGACAATGGATTTATACCAGTGTAAAGTGAAAGCGGTAAAGCTCAGTGGGTCATTCACAATCATCAGCACATCACCTGGTACTAACTGTTTGCAGGTCTGAGCCCTTAGTGGATTTCTGGGAGCAAGGGTTTCATTTCTTATTGTTTCTGCTGTACACACAGCTTAGTAAATTGCTGTGTACTGTCCCTCTCCAACAATGTATAAACCTGGCAGAGAGCGGTGAAAATTTAGAACACCCTTGAATCAAGGGAGCTCTCTGTTTGGTAGAAATTCCAGACCTCTGTGAGCAGTGTTATCAAGCTGAAAAGGAATAAAGAGGTGATGCACAATGTCAGGGTGCATCCGAAAATCAGAGCTGCGTGAGATATTGGGGATGTGTTTAGAATTTGAAAAACTGTAGCCCTTTGGAAAACATTTACATGTCTATATTCAGATATTATGCAGTTGAATGGGTACAAATTCTATAAAGCAAAGGCTCACCTTGTGTTAAAGGGACAAGATCAATTTAACGTTTGCCCACCAAATTTTGATTTTGTACAAACAAGCTTTTAGAAAACCTAAGTCCAGTAGAAATGTTCTTATGAATTAGGGGCAAAATAAAACTCCGAGGAAACTTAAAAAACAAACAAATCCTCAGTCCACTTACAGCCAGGTGGAGACTGGCTCCTTGACTGCCTGTGTATGAGAGCCATGACATTTTCTTGCAGGGTGTCCCTCAGACATGAGATTGCAGATTGAAGGTGCTTGAGTTGACTTGTACAATAGCCCCAACCCCAGACTTCCCCAGGGCTCAGCACAAGAGCAGGAGGCGACTTGCATGGAATCAGTTGCAGAAATTACGTGTAAGCTTGTATTTATTTTATTCACTTGATCTTATTTTTTCCTGAATTCTTTACAGACATTCAGGTGCCAATCGTGCAAACTGTCCTACACAGGCAGATTTCTGTATCCACACAGAGTCCTGCTGTGACTTCATCAGGGCTCTGTGCAGATGTAGAGCCCACTTACAGAGCAACTTGTGCAAGTGCAACTGAAAGGCCTTGTCTCCGCTGGAAAGGGCTTGCGGATATGGCGAATACCAGTATAGACAATAGACGCAGCTTATAGAGGCAAAATAATGTTTTTGCCAGTATAGCTTATGCCAGTTCCCCAAATGAAATAAGCTATAGTGGCAAAAGGCTTTTTTGCCTGTATAACTGTCTACACTTGCGCTTTTGCAAGTATATCAATGGTGTAAAAATCACACCTTTCAGTGACATTACTATTCCAGCAAAAGTTTCTAGTGTAGACCACGCCTTAGTGAATTGTTTTAACCTTTTTCTCCTTTTCTCTTTAAATGCCCCCAAATCTTTGTGTTTGTGTTAGTCAGGGTTTACTTCTGATCCTGCTAACCCTTGGACCATATCTACACTACAGCCTTCTCTCATATAATTACATCGGTCAGCGTGTGAAGAGGTATAGTCCCCAACCAACACACCTGTGACAGCTGACATCTCTAGTGTAGACAAAGTTATACCAGCAAAACTGAGCTTTTAGCAGTATAGCTTGTTTGGCTTGGGGTGGCTGGAATAAGCTACCCTGGTAAAAGCACGCTTTGCCAGTATGAACTGCAACAACTAGGCGCGTTTTGCCCATAAAGCATACTGATATTCCTAGAATGGCAAAGCACTCCAAGGATAGACTTGGCCTTACTCACTTGAGTAGTCCCACTGCAGTCGAGCGTGATTCCCCCCTCACCTTGACTGGGTTTTTAGTGGTGTAACTCCATTGCATTCAAGGGAGTTGCTACAATTTACACCAGTGTGAGATCAGAATAATGCCCGATATGGTCACTTGCATGAGTAAGGATTACTCATGCATTGCAGGAGCAGCTCTATAATGGGTAGTGGGTGTGTACAATGGGAAGAGTTGGTCTCTTTCCATAATAAACATTTGGCAAAGCTTGCTGACTTCTCAATTGTTGTCACTTTGGACTGTGACTACAATCCAACTGCCACCTCTACTGGGCAATCCTCACAGCAGAACTGGGTCAATCCCTCCTGCTAATCCACGTGCAGGAAAGAAAATTCAACTCCTGGTGCCACTTCAACCCATGCAGCAATGTTCTCTCCACTGCAAAGCACTAGAGGATAAAACACTCGTTGAAAATGAAAAACAATCGTTCCTCCGTATCCTCAGTCCCCGGTCTCCAGTGACCACAAAACATAGATGGACACTGGCAGATACAAACCACAGTCTAAACCCAGAGAGCTGCAACTCTGCCACCACTGTGACAGAGACATGGAAGCACAGAGATGCTTTCCCCTCCAGTGTCTGAAAGACGGGGTTTCCTGAGATTTCCTCAAATGATCAGGAGCCCTAAAAGCTGCCTCTTCAAAAAGAGACGAAGAAAACCAGTGCCTGACCCTGGGAGAAAGGAGAGAGGCCGAAGTCAGTATCACACCGCATAGCGGCTTGCCCTGGGATACAGAATGGACCGTGCCGACAAATGGACACAGGGAATCAAACCCGGGACTCAGCATTTGGCGCGCTCTTGGGCAGGTCAGACCCTCCTCCCCGCTGGACACCACGGGGGCCTGCCTTTTCCTTGCCCTTTGGCATCACTTGCCTAGCCTGTGGTGCCGACAAAGTCTCATTCAATATTGCAGGAAGGGAATGCCAACGCTGGGTAGCGCAGGGCCTGGGCCAGGTGAGCTGGATGGTGGGAGAGCCGGGAAAGACCCCCAGAGGATCTTGCCCAATAATATCCTTGGCTGGGAAGTGTCTGTTGGTGCTCGAATGCCAGGGAGGGGAAAAGTAAGTGTGTGTTGGGTAGAAAGGTGAGTGTCACAGAGAGGCAAAAGAGTGGGTGTGTCACGGTGAGCAGGGGGAAAGAGTGAGTGTGTCAGGATGAAGGGGAGGCAAGAGTGAGTGTGTTGGGGTGCGATGAAAGGAAAGAGTGAGTGTCAGAGTGAGTGAGTGTGTCAGGGTGAGCAGGGGAAGAGTGAGTGTGAGCAGGGGAAGAGTGAGTGTGAGCAGGGGAAGAGTGAGTGTGTTAGGGTGAGAGGGAAAGAAAGAGCGTTGGGGTAAGAAGGGGAAGAGTGAATGAGTGTCAGGGTGAGCGGGGGAAGAGTCAGTGAGTGTGTCAAGGAGAAGGAAATAGTGAGTGGGTCAGGGTGAGCAGGAGAGGAGTCAGTGAGTGTGTCAGGGTGAGCATGGGGAAGAATGTGTCAGGCTGAGCCGGAGAAGAGTGAGTGTGTCAGGGGGAAGGAAAGAGTGAGTGGGTCAGGGTGAGCACAGGGAAGAGTGGGTCAGGCTTAGCAGGGGAAGGAAAGAGTGAGTGTGTCCGGCTGAATGGGAGAAAAGTGAGTGAGGAGTGTGTCAGGGGGCAGGAAGAGTCAGTGAGTGTGTCAGGAGGCAGGAAGAGTCAGTATGTCCAGCTGAGTGGGAGAAGAGTGAGTGTGTTGGGGGGAGGCCGAGTCCGTGTGTCAGGGGGAAGAAGAGTGTGTCGGGGGGAGTGTGTCGGGGGGAGGAAGGGGGAAGTGAGTGTGTCAGGGGAGGAAGAGTCCGTGAGTGTGTCGGGGGAGGAAGGGGGGAGTGAGGAAGGGGGGAGTGTGTCAGGGAGAAGAAAGAGTGTGTCGGGGGAAGGAAGGAGTGAGTGTGTCGGGGGGAGGAAGAGTCGGTGAGTGTGTCAGGGGGAGGAAGGGGGGGTGCCAGGGGGGAGGAAGGGGTGAGTGTGTCGGGGGAGGAAGAGTCAGTGCGTGTGTCAGGGGGAGGAAGGGGTGAGTGTGTCGGGGAGGAAGAGTCAGTGAGTGTGTCAGGGGAGGAAGGGGGTGTGTCGGGGGGGAGGAAGGGGGGTGTGTCAGGGGGGAGGAAGGGGTGAGTGTGTCGGGGGGGAGGAAGGGGGGTGTGTCGGGGGGGAGGAAGGGGTGAGTGAGTGTGTCAGGGGGAGGAAGGAGGGTGTGTCAGGGGGAGGAAGGGGGGGTGCCAGGGGGGAGGAAGGGGTGAGTGAGTGTGTCAGGGGGAGGAAGGGGGGGTGCCAGGGGGGAGGAAGGGGGGGTGCCAGGGGGGAGGAAGGGGTGAGTGTGTCAGGGGGAGGAAGGGGGGTGTGTCGGGGGGGAGGAAGGGGGGTGTGTCGGGGGGGAGGAAGGGGTGAGTGAGTGTGTCGGGGGAGGAAGGGGTGAGTGAGTGTGTCGGGGGGAGGAAGGGGGGGTGCCAGGGGGGAGGAAGGGGGGGTGCCAGGGGGGAGGAAGGGGTGAGTGAGTGTGTCAGGGGGAGGAAGGGGGGTGTGTCAGGGGGGAGGAAGGGGGGTGTGTCGGGGGGGAGGAAGGGGTGAGTGAGTGTGTCAGGGGGAGGAAGGGGTGAGTGTGTCAGGGGAGGAAGAGTCAGTGAGTGTGTCGGGGGGAGGAAGGGGTGAGTGTGTCAGGCGGAGGAAGGGGGGGTGTCAGGGGGGAGGAAGGGGGGGTGTCAGGGGGGAGGAAGGGGGGGTGTCAGGGGGGAGGAAGGGGGGGTGCCGGGGGGAGGAAGGGGTGAGTGAGTGTGTCAGGGGGAGGAAGGGGGGTGTGTCGGGGGGAGGAAGGGGGGGTGTCGGGGGGGAGGAAGGGGTGAGTGAGTGTGTCAGGGGGAGGAAGGGGGGGTGTCAGGGGGAGGAAGGGGGGGTGTCGGGGGGGAGGAAGGGGTGAGTGAGTGTGTCAGGGGGAGGAAGGGGGGTGTGTCAGGGGGAGGAAGGGGGGGTGCCAGGGGGGAGGAAGGGGTGAGTGAGTGTGTCGGGGGGGAGGAAGGGGTGAGTGTGTCGGGGGGAGGAAGGGGGGTGCCAGGAGGGAGGAAGGGGTGAGTGAGTGTGTCAGGGGGAGGAAGGGGGGTGTGTCGGGGGGGAGGAAGGGGGGTGTGTCGGGGGGGAGAGGAAGGGGGGTGTGTCGGGGGGGAGGAAGGGGTGAGTGAGTGTGTCAGGGGGAGGAAGGGGGGTGTGTCAGGGGGGAGGAAGGGGTGAGTGTGTCGGGGGGAGGAAGGGGTGAGTGTGTCGGGGGGAGGAAGGAGGGTGTGTCAGGGGGAGGAAGGAGGGGTGCCAGGGGGGAGGAAGGGGTGAGTGAGTGTGTCAGGGGGAGGAAGGGGGGGTGCCAGGGGGGAGGAAGGGGGGGTGCCAGGGGGGAGGAAGGGGTGAGTGTGTCAGGGGGAGGAAGGGGGGTGTGTCGGGGGGGAGGAAGGGGGGGGTGTCGGGGGGGAGGAAGGGGTGAGTGTGTCGGGGGGGAGGAAGGGGTGAGTGAGTGTGTCAGGGGGAGGAAGGGGGGGTGCCAGGGGGGAGGAAGGGGTGAGTGTGTCGGGGGGAGGAAGGGGGGGTGCCAGGGGGGAGGAAGGGGTGAGTGAGTGTGTCAGGGGGAGGAAAGGGGGGTGCCAGGGGGGAGGAAGGGGGATGTGTCGGGGGGAGGAAGGGGGGTGCCAGGGGGAGGAAGGGGTGAGTGTGTCGGGGGGGAGGAAGGGGTGAGTGTGTCGGGGGGGAGGAAGGGGGGGTGTCAGGGGGAGGAAGGGGGGTGCCAGGGGGGAGGAAGGGGGGTGTGTCGGGGGGAGGAAGGGGTGAGTGTGTCGGGGGGAGGAAGGGGGGGTGTCAGGGGGGAGGAAGGGGGGGTGCCAGGGGGGAGGAAGGGGTGAGTGTGTCAGGGGGAGGAAGGGGGGGTGCCAGGGGGGAGGAAGGGGTGAGTGTGTCAGGGGGAGGAAGGGGGGTGCCAGGGGGGAGGAAGGAGGGTGTGTCAGGGGGAGGAAGGGGTGAGTGAGTGTGTCAGGGGGAGGAAGGGGTGAGTGTGTCGGGGGGGAGGAAGGGGTGAGTGAGTGTGTCAGGGGGAGGAAGGGGGGGTGCCAGGGGGGAGGAAGGGGTGAGTGTGTCGGGGGGAGGAAGGGGGGGTGCCAGGGGGGAGGAAGGGGTGAGTGAGTGTGTCAGGGGGAGGAAAGGGGGGTGCCAGGGGGGAGGAAGGGGGATGTGTCGGGGGGAGGAAGGGGGGTGCCAGGGGGAGGAAGGGGTGAGTGTGTCGGGGGGGAGGAAGGGGTGAGTGAGTGTGTCAGGGGGAGGAAGGGGGGGTGCCAGGGGGGAGGAAGGGGTGAGTGTGCCGGGGGAGGAAGGGGGGGTGCCAGGGGGGAGGAAGGGGTGAGTGAGTGTGTCAGGGGGAGGAAAGGGGGGTGCCAGGGGGGAGGAAGGGGGGTGTGTCGGGGGGAGGAAGGGGGGGTGCCAGGGGGAGGAAGGGGTGAGTGTGTCGGGGGGGAGGAAGGGGGGGTGCCAGGGGGGAGGAAGGGGGGAGTGTGTCGGGGGGAGGAAGGGGGGGTGTCAGGGGGGAGGAAGGGGGGGTGCCAGGGGGGAGGAAGGGGTGAGTGTGTCAGGGGGAGGAAGGGGTGAGTGTGTCAGGGGGAGGAAGGGGGGTGCCAGGGGGGAGGAAGGAGGGTGTGTCAGGGGGAGGAAGGGGTGAGTGAGTGTGTCAGGGGGAGGAAGGGGTGAGTGAGTGTGTCGGGGGGGAGGAAGGGGTGAGTGTGTCGGGGGGAGGAAGGGGGGGTGCCAGGGGGGAGGAAGGGGTGAGTGAGTGTGTCAGGGGGAGGAAAGGGGGGTGCCAGGGGGGAGGAAGGGGGGTGTGTCGGGGGGAGGAAGGGGGGGTGCCAGGGGGAGGAAGGGGGGGTGCCAGGGGGAGGAAGGGGTGAGTGTGTCGGGGGGGAGGAAAGGGTGAGTGTGTCGGGGGGAGGAAGGGGGGGTGTCAGGGGGAGGAAGGGGTGAGTGTGTCGGGGGGGAGGAAGGGGGGTGCCAGGGGGGAGGAAGGGGTGAGTGTGTCGGGGGGAGGAAGGGGGGGTGTCAGGGGGAGGAAGGGGTGAGTGAGTGTGTCAGGGGGAGGAAAGGGGGGTGCCAGGGGGGAGGAAGGGGGGTGCCAGGGGGGAGGAAGGGGTGAGTGAGTGTGTCAGGGGGAGGAAGGGGGGGTGCCAGGGGGGAGGAAGGGGTGGGTGAGTGTGTCAGGGGGAGGAAGGGGGGTGCCAGGGGGGAGGAAGGGGTGGGTGAGTGTGTCAGGGGGAGGAAGGGGGGGTGCCAGGGGGGAGGAAGGGGTGAGTGTGTCAGGGGGAGGAAAGGGGGGTGCCAGGGGGAGGAAGGGGTGAGTGTGTCGGGGGGGAGGAAGGGGTGAGTGTGTCGGGGGGGAGGAAGGGGTGGGTGAGTGTGTCAGGGGGAGGAAGGGGGGGTGCCAGGGGGGAGGAAGGGGTGAGTGTGTCAGGGGGAGGAAAGGGAGGTGCCAGGGGGGAGGAAGGGGGGTGTGTCAGGGGGAGGAAGGGGGTGTGTCAGGGGGAGGAAGGGGGGTGTGTCAGGGGGAGGAAGGGGGGGTGCCAGGGGGGAGGAAGGGGGGGTGTGTCAGGGGGGAGGAAGGGGTGGGTGAGTGTGTCAGGGGGAGGAAGGGGGGGTGCCAGGGGGGAGGAAGGGGTGGGTGAGTGTGTCAGGGGGAGGAAGGGGGGTGCCAGGGGGAGGAAGGGGTGAGTGTGTCGGGGGGGAGGAAGGGGGGTGCCAGGGGGGAGGAAGGGGTGAGTGTGTCGGGGGGAGGAAGGGGGGGTGCCAGGGGGGAGGAAGGGGTGAGTGAGTGTGTCAGGGGGAGGAAGGGGGGGTGCCAGGGGGGAGGAAGGGGTGGGTGAGTGTGTCAGGGGGAGGAAGGGGGGGTGCCAGGGGGGAGGAAGGGGTGGGTGAGTGTGTCAGGGGGAGGAAGGGGTGGGTGAGTGTGTCAGGGGGAGGAAGGGGGGGTGTCAGGGGGAGGAAGGGGTGAGTGAGTGTGTCAGGGGAGGAAGGGGGGGTGCCAGGGGGGAGGAAGGGGGGTGTGTCAGGGGGAGGAAGGGGTGGGTGAGTGTGTCAGGGGGAGGAAGGGGGGTGTCAGGGGGAGGAAAGGGGGGTGCCAGGGGGGAGGAAGGGGGGTGTGTCAGGGGGGAGGAAGGGGGGTGTGTCAGGGGGAGGAAAGGGGGGTGCCAGGGGGGAGGAAGGGGGGTGTGTCATGGGGAGGAAGGGGGGTGTGTCAGGGGGAGGAAGGGGGGGTGTCAGGGGGAGGAAGGGGTGAGTGAGTTTGTCAGGGGGAGGAAGGGGGGGTGCCAGGGGGAGGAAGGGGGGTGTCAGGGGGAGGAAAGGGGGGTGCCAGGGGGGAGGAAGGGGTGAGTGAGTGTGTCAGGGGGAGGAAGGGGGGTGTCAGGGGGAGGAAAGGGGGGTGCCAGGGGGGAGGAAGGGGGGGTGTCAGGGGGGAGGAAGGGGTGGGTGAGTGTGTCGGGGGAGGAAGGGGGGGTGTCAGGGGGAGGAAGGGGTGGGTGAGTGTGTCAGGGGGAGGAAGGGGGGGTGTCAGGGGGAGGAAGGGGTGGGTGAGTGTGTCAGGGGGAGGAAGGGGGGTGTGTCAGGGGGAGGAAGGGGTTGGTGAGTGTGTCAGGGGGAGGAAGGGGGGGTGCCAGGGGGAGGAAGGGGTTGGTGAGTGTGCCAGGGGGAGGAAGGGGGGGTGCCAGGGGGAGGAAGGGGTTGGTGAGTGTGCCAGGGGGGAGGAAGGGGGGGTGCCAGGGGGAGGAAGGGGTTGGTGAGTGTGTCAGGGGGAGGAAGGGGGGGTGCCAGGGGGAGGAAGGGGTTGGTGAGTGTGCCAGGGGGGAGGAAGGGGTTGGTGAGTGTGTCAGGGGGAGGAAAGGGGGGTGCCAGGGGGGAGGAAGGGGGGTGCCAGGGGGAGGAAGGGGTGGGTGAGTGTGTCAGGGGGAGGAAGGGGGGGTGCCAGGGGGGAGGAAGGGGTGAGTGTGTCAGGGGGAGGAAAGGGGGGTGCCAGGGGGGAGGAAGGGGGGTGTGTCAGGGGGAGGAAGGGGGTGTGTCAGGGGGAGGAAGGGGGGTGTGTCAGGGGGAGGAAGGGGTGGGTGAGTGTGTCAGGGGGAGGAAGGGGGGGTGCCAGGGGGAGGAAGGGGTGGGTGAGTGTGTCAGGGGGAGGAAGGGGGGTGCCAGGGGGAGGAAGGGGTGGGTGAGTGTGTCAGGGGGAGGAAGGGGGGGTGCCAGGGGGAGGAAGGGGTGGGTGAGTGTGTCAGGGGGAGGAAGGGGGGGTGCCAGGGGGAGGAAGGGGTGGGTGAGTGTGTCAGGGGGAGGAAGGGGGGGTGCCAGGGGGAGGAAGGGGTGAGTGAGTGTGTCAGGGGGAGGAAGGGGGGTGTCAGGGGGAGGAAAGGGGGGTGCCAGGGGGGAGGAAGGGGGGTGTGTCAGGGGGAGGAAGGGGGGTGTCAGGGGGAGGAAAGGGGGGTGCCAGGGGGGAGGAAGGGGGGTGTGTCAGGGGGAGGAAGGGGTGGGTGAGTGTGTCAGGGGGAGGAAGGGGGGTGCCAGGGGGGAGGAAGGGGGGTGTGTCAGGGGGAGGAAGGGGGGTGTCAGGGGGAGGAAAGGGGGGTGCCAGGGGGGAGGAAGGGGGGTGTGTCATGGGGAGGAAGGGGGGTGTGTCAGGGGGAGGAAGGGGTGAGTGAGTGTGTCAGGGGGAGGAAGGGGGGGTGCCAGGGGGAGGAAGGGGGGTGTCAGGGGGAGGAAAGGGGGGTGCCAGGGGGGAGGAAGGGGGGTGTGTCATGGGGAGGAAGGGGGGTGTGTCAGGGGGAGGAAGGGGTGAGTGAGTGTGTCAGGGGGAGGAAGGGGGGTGTCAGGGGGAGGAAAGGGGGGTGCCAGGGGGGAGGAAGGGGGGGTGCCAGGGGGGAGGAAGGAAAGCTCGCGGCGCGGGCCCGGGGGAGCGGAGCCCCGGCCGGCCAGGCGAGGCCGGGCCGGGCCGGGCGGGGCGGGGCGAGGCGAGCCCGGCCGATCCCCTCCCCCGGGCGGGGTGCGCGAACCGCCCCTTAAGGGCGGCGGGGGCCGCCCCTTGGCGGACGGGCCTGAGTTCGGGGCTGACTTCGCCGCGTCCCCGGCCGGCCGCGGAGGCGTAGCCCGGCCTCGAGGGTCCCCGGGCAGCATGGAGCCGAGCTGGCTGCTGGGGGGCGCAGCCCTGCTGCTGCTGCTGCTGCTGCCCGCGCTGCTGGCGCTCAGCCCCGCCGCCCGCTTCCAGCTCAAGATCGGCGTCTACTGCGTCCTGTGCCTGGCGGCCTCGGCGCTGGCCGTCCCGCTCTGCCTGCTGCGGCACGGCGGCCGCACCGTGCGCAACATGAGGCGAGTGCGGCGGGAGCGGGGGGGCCCCGGCCCCGCTCCGCCTCCGGCTGAGCCGGCTTGGGAAGCGCCCCCCGGTGGGGAGCCGGGCGGCCGAGCCCCCCGCGCAGCCTGTGGGGAAACTGGGGGGGGAGCGGGCGAACCTGCTGAGCGAGGGGGGCCTTGGCTGGGCCCTTCGGGTGCTGCTCGCTCGTGTGCCCCCCACCGGGGACCCGCCAGCTCCACTGACCCTGCTCTGGCCCTTGCGTGCCTGGGCTGGGGGGGCGCTCAGCGCTTTAAAGGGGGGCTTGTTTGCCAGCTGGGTGTGACGGGGCGGTCGCTGGGTCCTGGGGCCGCTTGTGAGCACGCCTCTGTGCCGCTCGGCCCTGCCGTTAGCCAGTGTGGAAAGGCTCCGCACCCCGAAACGAGTCTTGTGTTGTAACCCCAGCGTTGTCCTCGTGATAGCCCGGTTGGACTCGCCCTTCCTTCAGTGATGGCCCCATCCAGTAGTCATGGTGCTGCAATCTTTTGCTGTCAACGCAACAGCTAGGTCACAAATACTGTGTTGTGACAGCTCTGAATGACTTGAGTAATAGGAGGCTAAAACAGGTAACTGCTTTCTGTTGGCTTACAGGCCTTGGTAGCAGGCAACACTGGGAGGAGGAAGAGCTAGGATGTTAATGCCCCCCCCCACCCCCCAAAAACAACACACCTCCTTAGAGGCTTACAACCAAAGCACTGACGGCTTTTGTGGTTAGGTACTGTAAGCTATGGAACTGTGGCCCATTTACCACGAGTAGCTTGCCAAGGGATGTCAGGCCACAGGGTGCTGGCTCTCTTCCTTTCCAGTTGTTAACCTGCATTAGAACGTGCGATGGCTAAAAATACATTAAATACTTTCCTAACCTTGTTTGTCCCTGTATCCAGTTGCTGTTGCAGCCCCAAGGATTCATAGATACTAAGGTCAGAAGGGACCATTATGATCATCTAGTCCGACCTCCTGCACGGCGCAGGCCACAGATGTTAAAGCTATTGCAAATTGGCAGAGAGGTGACCTGTGTCCTTATGAAGGAGAGGTCTTCATGAAGTTTCTGTTAAGATGTGATCTGCCCCATAAACATCCTTGGGACTCTTTATTATTAGAATGTCCTCCTTTCTGCTTCTTAGGTGTGTAGTTTTGTTTTGAAGTGGGAGTGTGGATTTTCTATAGCTTTAATGCATTCAGTTGCTAGTTGGAGGACATGTATTAGTTGGACAGAGGTTTTTTAAATACTGTATGACTCAAGCAGTTTTAATCTGTTCAGTTTTTTATCCACCCCATTGCCTAGAGTCAAACACAGCAGGCTGAGGGGGTGATCTGTTAGATTGAGTAACTTGTCACTTACGCAATAATGCACCTGATTACTGAAATCGCCAGAGGAGGATGTGAAAGCTTGGAAGTCACTTAACATAAAAGAAAGGTAGTGAGCTGTGTTCGGGCCTAGGTAACCTGTTCCAGTTGGAGCCCTGATTTGTTTTGCCTCTGCTTAACAATCTGTCCCAACTCACATTTAGCTCAGATACTCCGCTTCCTTCTCCAGACCTGAAGAAGAGCTCTGTGTAACTCAAAAGCTTGTACTTTATTGGACCAACTTCTGTTGGTGGAAAAGATAAGACTTCTGTTTGCATTGCTACATTTAGAGGTTATGTTGCTCTGATTCTGACAATGTTCAGTCCTGGTTGGGGTGAGGATCTTCGGGAAATCGCTTAGTCACACAAGAACACTTTTTTTGAGAACACTTGGGACTTTCACAGCTGTAGTATCTTTTTGATCATGCTGGTTCTGGTACTCCTGAAAGTGGTGTTGTACAGAGTCCAGACAAGCTGAAGATAGCTGTAGAGTTTCCTGTCACTGTCCTGATTTACTTGGGAGATAGATCCCCTGACTAAACAAAAGTGTCTTTGCTTTTGCAAGGGGGAGACCGAGGGGGGGGGAGAGAAGCAGGGAGGGCAACTGAAAAGAGACACTCCATATTACCATTTCTTGTTACAGGCACATATGTGTCCTGACCACGTCCCAGAAATCTACAAATGTGAAAAATCCATTGTGGTAGCAGGGAGCTAAGGTGCAGGTGTGATGGATTTAGAGTGGGGTAGTAAATTATTTTTATTTTTTTTTCTCTGGACAAAAAAATAAGTACATATTTTTGAGGTCTGTTCAAAAGCGTCTGGCAGTCCAGATTTGGTGCTGGTTTGCCTATTGACGAACCCTGATTTAGAATGGCTGTGCAATAATTAATGAATACTGTATGTTGCCCAGGTTATTGGGATGCTTACTGTATGACTGTATTTGTTTAGTTTAATGGAGGGCTGGGGTGGGGAGAAAATGGCTCAAGACAGGCCACTGCTCGGCAGACACTTGAGAATTAGGAGATGATGCCAGGACAGGAAAGGGCCTCGGAATACAGGCCATCAGAAGAGTGGTGGCAGGTTTAAAAAGGAACACTATGGGCGATGGGGTGTATTTTGGCAAGTCAGACTGCGATGCAGGAACCTGCTAAGGTGTCTGTAGAAGCTAGGCCTGCCTAGGTTACCATCAGAGGATTCTTAGGTAAGATAGACATGCTGGTAGACTCTTTTTAACATCTAAATGCTTTGTTCCTACTGCAATATAAACAGTACTTGGTTTTAAGAAGGCTGTTTTGTCACTGTAGAATCTGTAGACTATTGGTCAGACGCCTTTGGAGTCCAGCCAAAAACGCAGTCAAACCTGCGGGATAAGAATGGCTGATAGGCCGGCCCCTAGGTAAGAGTTGGAGAACTGTGGCATTCCACCCCAGGAGAGGTAAAGGCGTGAGAGGTGCACTCAGACCAGCAAGTGTTCAGAGGTGCTGCTAGTCCTATAACTGACAGGACTGTATTGAACTGGAGCAGGACCATAAAGCCTTTCCCTCAACTGGGAAATGCTGTTGCTCACTCCATGCTGACGCCACTTGGCTGTATTGGGAGCCTTCCTGTCAAAGGGCTGCTGGCTTTTTAAACCATCCTTGGGATCCCTGCTCAGAGCAAAGTTAAACCTCTTTATTCCCCAGATATGTCCATCTACAGTTATAGCTGTCGCTTCTGAAAGTGGTGTGTCCCTTTGCTCTTGTCTGTATGTTGGAGCTTGGCTACCAGATTCTGCTTCTGTTCTCTCTACACACAGTGCACATGTGGCAGCTTCATGTTTATGTCCGCTGCCACGGTCCTCTTTCCCCATGCCTCCCCACTCCTCAAAAAGTAGTTTGAAACAGCAGTGATTATGGGTTAGTTCAGCATGAGGGTGCTTCTGCATTGGGGTCATATGAGGTTAATTATAATCTTGTGAGCAACCAAAGGAGTTTTCAGAGAGCAAACACGGATCTATCCTGACGCATAAAACGGTCAGCTTTGTCTGTTAACTCTCAAGTGTGTATCTGGAGGTGCTGTCTTTTGAATAAGATGTGAAAACACGGGGCTGACCGGTCGGTATCTAAGCGGCCCCTCTTCTGAAGTGTAGGGATGTTAACCTTTTCGAGTCCTAGCCAAATTCTAGTTGTGGTTTCACATCTGTAAATTCCTTGGATGGTTTCCATGGTCTGACATCCTTATTCATGTCCCATCTCTAATTGTAGCTGTGTGCTATTAAGCAGCTTCTGTGTACCACCCTGGAGGTAGCTATGTGTTAGTGGTAGGTGGAATGACATGCCCCTGGATAGTAAATAAAGATGGTCTGAGACAAGCGAGTGGTTTTTTTGTAGTCTCACTACAGTGCAATGGTAATAATCCTGTTGTGGAAGTTTAGTAGCTAGAGTGTGACTTCTATTGGTACATGATGTAATCTGGGATGCAGAAGCCAGAACTCTGTGTTGAGCTTGCATATGAGCAAAATGAGTTGATTCAGAATGGCTGTTTCCCTGCATGCTTCAAATCTATATTTTAAATGCAAAGGTGTAGCTGTCAAAACAGTGCCCTGGTACTGCTGTATACCTTTTTACAGCAGTGGCCTGCCATGGCCAGAGATAGGAATAGTCTACCTAGTTTTCCCTTGAGCTGCACGCAACAATCCCTGCATCTTTGTGTCCACCTCTTAAGCCATTCATAGTGCACAACAACAGATACTGATCTCTCAAAACTCAGGAACCGCACTGCATGTTACCTACTTGTATCTGACCTATCTATTGGCTGTTTACATATACAGCTGTCTCTTACAGAACACTAGTCTAACAGGAACCAGTATTATTGTGCTAAAGAATATTTCTGCAAAGTATATACAACATACTTCAGCTGAGGATACAGAAGGGCTTGTAGGAACCACCACAAAACTGAAAGACACCTCAGTCTATTGAGACTATACAACTGTCCTTTCAAAGCAGCCCGAAAGTGTGCTTGATGTAAAAGTACTTTTATAAAAGCAAAAACTTCTTCTCCTGGGCTCTTGCTGTTGATCTCGCTACCATGACCTCTCTTTAGATCTGGAGGAAGGAAGAAAAATCTAATTGTACTTCATTTGACCTCCGAGGCGGTGTTCTAATGTTGTCAAAGCAACCGCTGTACTTGAAAGGAAAGTCCTGCTACAATGAGATGTTTAAAATTTCCTTGGGTCATTCACTGAGAACTCTGAATCTTTCATCACTTTCCGATGTGTATATTTCTTGAGATCTTGCCTTCTGTGTGGACCATTGAGTCTTTCTGACAGATCAACAAAATAAAAATTCTGTTGCCTTGATAAAAAGTGTTCTGTAGCCGTGGGTAAAAAATATCGGCACGTTGGGGAAATTTTCTTTATGATATCATAGCGTTTGTAGTTGCAACACTTTGGTCTGAAGACTTTTTCACTTCAGAAAGAGAACAATATTCAAGGGCTTTCCCTTTTCCAACAAGCATTCTTTGGAGAGCTGACTGACTTGTCCTTGTTTGGCTCTGCTGGCTGTCTGTTTTTTAAATTAGTTCTCCCTATATCACCACCCAGACATCTCAACTACTCTGGTCTCCTTTCCCTTGCCTACGTGTGTGTGGGGGCGGGGGTGGTGGTAGGGAAGCAAAACTGCAGTAGAAGTGTGGTGGGAGAGTCAAGAGCCTGGATCCCTGGAGTGATAGGTTTGGCCCTCCTGCGTGAGGGGTGGGTCTGAAGGATTTTTCACCAGAGTGGGTGGGGAGTTGAGACCAGCAAGAATAGTGACTTGTGTAGAGGGACTGCAGGCAAGAGAGTGAGCAGAGGACTGACATGGCAGATGGGGGAAACTGAAGACAAGATTTTTAGAGTGGTAGCTATGTTAGTCTGTATCAGCAAAAATAACGAGGAGTCCTTGTGGCACCTTAGAGACTAACAGATTTATTTGGGCATCAGCTTTTGTGGGTTCGTCAGATGCAAGATGTAACTATTCCGATAACCAGGTACTGTACTTCCTCAAAATGAGTTTTTTGGGATGGGGAATGCAGTGACTCAATGCATGTAAAGGCATACAAATAAGCCACCGTCCTCCACTTCCTGGGATGTTGCCAGCATGGCCCTGCGTGCTGCAAAGGTTATACACAACTGACCTAACACAGTTCTGCAGTTACAAACGCCCCTGGGAAATGATCCAAGTAGAACTGTCTTTCATGGAATTAAAAGTCCAGTGGAAATGATTTCATTAAGATTCAGAGGGTTGTAGAACTGTCTCTATCTTGGTGTTAAACTAAACTGTGCCCCTTTAACTGTAAATGTGTGTTGTACCAGCATGCTGCTTGTGTAACGCAACCGCTGCACTAGCTGCCTACCTAGTGCTGCTCTGTGGTGGTCATGCATCCTGGCAGGCGTATGATGACTTGCTTTGCAGTCTATGAACTCTGAATGTATTGTGCCATGTTAGCAGGATCGTTCCCTCTGAGACATGCCAATGCCCCGGCCCTCTGATTGGATGAAAAGACTAAGCACAATGATGAGAATTACTATCCTGCACAAAGTATCACACTTTTTATAGATGTGGGGCATCAAGGTGCAGAGGCTCTCAGGGCCACAAAGGGTATGTCTGCACTGCAATTAAAAACCTGCAGCTGGCCTGCCGTAATGCTATGCCTCGAGGCAGCGCTGGTTCTGGGATCTCAATATTGGGGGGGGGGGGGCGGAAGGTAAGCTGGTATTTTGGTGCCCCTGGGTATTACAGTTAACCTTTCAGGAGTCCTGGGCCAATTACCACCCAGGGTGGCAGATAGTGCTGGGCCTGCCTAGAGGCAAACTGCCTTCTGAGGAAAGCTGGTGGTGGGGGCTCCTGGCTTTAACTTGTTGTGGTTAGAACAAAGGTCAAGTTATTTTAAAGTCCAGCTCCACTGTGTCGGGATTGCACATGCTGAATGAGAGACTTTCTGGCATAGCCGCTTCCTGGATTGTCTGTGAGCCAAGTCCCCTGCTGGGAGGGGGAGAGTATCCATGTTGCATCTCCTGTTTGGTACAGGTTTCAGAGTAGCAGCCGTGTTAGTCTGTATTCGCAAACAGAAAAGGAGGACTTGTGGCACCTTAGAGACTAACCAATTTATTTGAGCATAAGTTTTTGTGAGCTACAGCTCAATTCATCGGAAGTGAGCTGTAGCTCACGAAAGCTCATGCTCAAATAAATTGGTTAGTCTCTAAGGTGCCACAAGTCCTCCTTTTCTGTTTGGTACAGAATACACTATTGCTGTAGATAAGGGGCGGGGCTGGGCTGACCCTGCCTTTTCCAGGAAGGACAGGTGCCAGGCTTTACAGCAGAGCTGACGGTTAGTTTCGGGGGGGGTGTTTTGAGCACAGCTGAACTGCCTGTGACTCTGTGTGTGTGTGTACGTACTTGAAATAGTGTTGTGCCTCGGTATTTCTGTAAGCAGTTAGTGCCTAATTCAGCTTTGTGTTTCAGCTCTGATCCAGATGAATTGAAGTGTGAGCTGTGCACCTGCAGAAGCTCTGGATTCAAACTTTGAGTTATGGGACCCAAATGTTTGCTGGGTTAATTCCGTACCCAGGTGCCAGTGATTCCTGTACTGTTGTCTTCAGGTAGCATCACTGAAGTCAGTGCAGTTTATTCTCAGTCTATCTCCAAAGGTGGTAGGAAGGGTAGAGGGTGTGTGTGTGTGTGTGTGTGTACACCTGCACACACATCTGGGAGAGTGGGGGTCATGGTATGAGGAGTAAGTGTGTAGATTTTGGCTTTTAACCCTTAGCACTAGTCTCCGGGCATGTCACCTGGCTCCATTCTCTAGTCTCTGCACCTAGACTAGTGGATTAAGGTTTAACCTGCACTGATGAAAGTTGACTAAATGAATGATGCACACAGCTTAGAGATACCCATGGCAGGCTTTATGGCCTGGTACAGAGATCCTTGCCCCTGCCGCTGATTCAACTCCTGGCTCCATAACGTCAAACCCAACATGACCGAGAAGAGGTCACTGTGTGCCAACGTGAGGCTCAGATGTCACTCGTTACACACAGCCGATTGTGAAATCCCATTAAAGCTGCCAACATGTAGCCTGCCCCATTAGAACTTCAGAAGCATGAAATGCACCCTGCATTGACAATATATTCTGGTGCTGGGGGAGGGGGGTGCACTGCAGTTAGACACCCGCAGCTGGCCTGTGCCAGCTGACACAGGGCTCAGGCTGTGGGGATGTTTTAATTGTGGCATGGAAGGTCTACACCAGAACGTCTGGCTTGGGCTGCAGCCAGAGCTCTGGGACCCTCCCACCTCACAGGGTCCTAGATTCCAGGCACCAGCGTTAACACTGCAATTAAACAGCCCCAAAACGCAAGCGTTGTGAGTCTGAGTCAGCTGGCACAGGCCAACTGTGGGGGTTTTAGTTGCTGTGTAGACATGCCCTTGGAAATACATTCTTAGGTCTCTGATAACATGTTGGTTGATTAATTAGACTTAATGTTTTAGTTTAACAATCAAGTGTGGCTTGTTGAGGCTTGTGAAATCCAGTCTGGTGGTCAGGAAGCTCTCTCAGGTGAGGGCCTGTGACTTGTACGGAACGTAAGTGTCTCGTTTTAAAATAAGAACTTGGCCTCTGGCATGTAATGTTGAAAAGAACCTTACAAACATGAAGCGAGCACAGCTGAGCCAGTGTTGTTTACACACACAGAGCAGAGGCCCTGGAGTGACATCGGGGATCTGACAAAGCTGCAGCAGGTTGGCTGCTCTTTCTAACCCTGTGGGCAGCCATGAAAACTATCAGCTAGGTCAGTTTAGTACAGCTGCTACTCCGTAAGACTGAGCAGCAGTAGGGTCAGGAACTGGAGGAAGACAGACAGGATTTATCTGTACTACAGACTACAAAGCCTGGACAGTTTAGCTATGCCGGTAGAAACCCCTAGTTACCCCATCTGAGTAACCAGGGAGGTGAAGGAATGCCGTTTCCTCCTGTCCCCTGCGGACTCTCTCACTAGCATGAGGCTTATGACCTTTGTAATACTGTCCCCACATGTACTGGAGGAAATCCTAGCTGCAATGCCCCTCCTCTTGCCCAGTTAGTGTTGCTGAATGAGTCGGGCCCTGTGTGCTCTGGCTCTGCTCCAGATCAGTACTTCACCCTTTATGGTCTGAGCAGTTTCAGGACAACCCCCTCACATGTTGTGCAACCTGGACCTTCCTCTTACAACATCAAGCCACCCCCTCATTCTTGCCAGTATGTGCTCTTGGTTAATATGTAACCAGCTCCTCCTGCTGCTTTCTGCAGAGCCCTAGTTTCCTGAGCAGTGACCTCTCCTCTGGTTTGGTGAGGGAAGGAAGGTGGAGTTGGAAATTGGGTCATTCTCATGGCTAGGATACTGGTGATCCTTGTGCTGACTTAGTCACATTGACTCTCCTAACCCCACCACACAGTCCTTTTGACTTTGTGCCTGGAGTGAGACAAAATGGGCTAAACCTCTGCCTCTGATTCCTGCAAAGAACGAATTGGTGTGTGTGTTTGTGCATGCTAGTTCTGAGCAATTGCCAGTCTCCTGTTCGTTCCTCTTATAGTAAAATGATCTGTCAAGATGCAGACTTGAATGCAGCCTGGGTTGGTAATCACTGGAGGTTTCTATTTGAGTGTGTGGAGCACTGGCTCATTCGGACACCTTGAGAACCAGAAAAAAGGAAACCTACTTTATTTGTAGCTTCTCAGTGTGACAGGGTCAGGCCAGATAGCTACAGGAGAATTGTTTTTGTTTTGTTTTTTGGGGGTGGGGGTTTGGTTTTTTGCAGGAGCATTTTCTTTATTTACATATAGAAAATATTTTCCCGAAGCATCATTTACTTCAGAGGAATGAACCTAGATGAGTGGGTAGCACTGATACCAGGTCTGCGAGGTGTTTCACTGGCTTGTAAGTGATGGAAAACTCACCCAGGTAGTGGCCAATCATCTCGGGCTTGATTTCCACCTGGCAGATATAGTAGCCCCAGGTTAAGTAGGTTCTTTTTCCCTGGGTAAGGTAACAGGGAAGGTTCCAGAACTTTCTGGAAACAATTAAGGCAGACAGGCTGATTAGAACATCTGCAGCCAATCAAGAAGCTGCTAGAATCAATTAAGGCAGGCTAATCAGGGCACCTGGGTTTAAAAAGGAGCTCACTTCAGTTTGTGTGGCGCATGTGGGGAGCTGGGAGCAAGAGGCGCGGGGAGCTGAGAGTGAGAACGCGGACTGTTGGAGGACTGAGGAGTACAAGCATTATCAGACACCAGGAGGAAGGTCCTATGGTGAGGATAAAGAAAGTGTTGGGAGGAGGCCATGGGGAAGTAGCCCAGGTTGTTGTAGCTGTCACACAGCTGCTCCAGGAGGCACTCCAGACAGTTGCATTCCACAGGGCCCTGGGCTGGAACCTGGAGTCGAGACTAGGCCCAGGTTCCCCCAAACCTCCCAACTCCTGGTCAGACACAGGAGGAGCTGACCTGGACTGTGGGTTCACAAAAACGGCCAAACTGAGGGCTGCCGTGAATCTCCGAGGCGAGCAAATCCGCCAATAAGCACAAGACCCACCAAGGTAGAGGAGGAACTTTGTCACACCAGACAGGAGCCATTAGCTTCACCCTGGAGGCCAGTTGGTCTCCTGGAGGCCAGTCCATGGACTGTGATTCACTGAATTAAATGACAGGTTTCAGAGTAGCAGCCATGTTAGTCTGTATTCGCAAAAAGAAAAGGAGGACTTGTAGCACCTTGGAGACTAACCAATTTATTTGAGCATAAGCTTTCATGAGCTACAGCTCACTTCATCGGATGCATTCAGTGGAGCTGTAGCTCACGAAAGCTTATGCTCAAATAAATTGGTTGGTCTCCAAGGTGCCACAAGTCCTCCTTTTCTTTTTACTGAATTAAATTAATCTCATCTCAGTCCCCTTCTCTGTGGGTCCGTGTCCCTGGTGCAAGCCACTCCTGCAGCTGGAGGAAGTGGGGCTTTCTCACAAGTCTTGGCGTAGACACTGTGCGGGGTAGGCCACAGTCATCCGGACTGACCGGCCCTGCTGTGTTGGGATCAGTGCTATGCAGAGGTGCTCACGTTGCATTACCTGGGCTGTGTCTGGTAGATAGAGGACTTGAGTCTTCTAGCACCAGTCCTGCCGATATCCAGCCACGTCTGGTATTCTGCTGACCTGACTAGTTTGGGGAGTGAGTGCTGTCCTGTCAGTGACTCCCGCTGGCTCGCTCGGCATCTCTCTAGTAACCCTAAATCAATAGGATTTAGTAATGATCCAGGAGGGAAAAGTTGCCCTCTCCTGACCTTGCTTCTGTCTAGGAAAACCAATAGCTGCTGAGTCAGGCTAGTCAGACGCTTTGATCAACTTTGTTAATAGCAAATCGTTTTTTGACAAAATGAGGATCTTTGCAGAAAGCTGCTACTTTTCTCACTCTTGTTTTTTGTTTGGTCAGAAATGGCTTTGCCTGAATCTGGTGTTTTTACCAGTTGAACTCTTCCTGTGGGAAAACTTGAACATGTGAAAAATTGTCAATTTTCATCCATTTTCTGCAGGGGAAGAACCGGTCCTGACCAGCCCGAGTGCTGGCACGGAGCCCCATGTATTCTCCCTTGGGTGTGGGTGTTGTCCGCCTCTGGCATGCCACTCAGCTGGCTGTAAAAGCCCCAGTCCGTTCAGTCCAAACCAAAACTACTTGCAGAGTTCTCTCAAATTTAGTTGGGCTTTTGAGGAGACTGTACTGTCCTGAGCATGCAGGCTTGGGAAAAACTGAGTGGTCCCCTCCCAGAAGCCATGCTGTAATGAAGAGAATCCAGGTAGAGCAGGAGAAATGCTTGGAGTGTCCTAGTGGATAGAGGATGGGGACTTGGGAGAACTGGGTTCTATACCTGGCTCTGTCCCTCTTCTGCTGGGCTTGGGCCTCAGTTTCCCTATCTATAAAATAAGGATAACACTTACCTCCTTTAAAGTATTCTGAGGCCCACAGATGAAAAGTGCCATATAAGAGCTAGGTGGAGATGATAGGGAGGCGAGAAAACACTAACTTGTAGTATGGACAAGGGTGCTCGTGACCAACTGCAGGCATGCTGGCTTGTGTGGCTAAAACTCTGCTAGTAACCAGGGCAGCTGACCATGTCTGCCCCCCTAACCGAAGTCTAGCTTGGGACATGGGTGTGTGTGCCTATGTTTTGCTCCCTATGGAGGGTAGGAATCTCTAATAATGTTGATGATCTGCTTTAGCCAGCCTCTGTGCAGAGCTGGGAGGTAAAGCATCTGGGAGAATGCTGCTCTGTGTGAATGCCCCTGGACATGCTGGCTCACGCTGAAGTGCTGTGTGAGTTCAAATGCATTCAGCCACGGTAGGTGGGGAGGTGGGCGCAGCTGCACAAACAGTTGTGCTGGCAGAAGCTGCCGTGTGGGCGCAAATGAAACTGCAGCCTTTGCCCTGTCTGGCTACAGAATTGCTGCTCCCTGCCGATGGGGAGGTGGCAGCCAGCGGGAGCTTTGGAAATGGCCATCTCTTTTGCTGGGGGGCTTATTGGAGAGTGAAAATGCTCAACCCAGGCAGTCTCAAGCCTGGTGCAGGGGAGGTGGGGGGAACTTCAGTCTCGGCAAGCAGGGCTGTGCCTGGCTGTCCGGCATGTTCATGTGGAAAGGTGGGAGGAGCTGCTGCTGCCCGTGGTATGAGAAGGTCTGGTTAGGGTGCTCACTCCTTCTTCCCCCAAGCTGAGAGCCACTTTAACAAGACACCCCTCCCTCTCCTTCCCCTGCCAGCATTAGGGGAGCATGAAATACTCTGATTCCTCATTAACCTTCCCCAGGTTCCAGATGTGCTGTCACACCTTCATCTTCATCATCCTCCCCTGTAGGTGGCAGTAGCTATACACGCACACCTGAAACAGCCAGTATGCGCTGGTCAGCTGATCTCTGGGCCCCACACTCCAATTCTGAGCTCGGGGGACCCTGTCCCACCACTATGGCTTCTAAGCGCAGATCCAAACACACGCTCTTCTCTTATTAGATCAAGTCTTTTGTCTTAAACAGTGTGCGTGTTGCAGTGAGATTTTCTGGCACTTAAGCACAGAAAATAAAATCAGCTCGTGTTCAGGTGTTCTACACACACGCACCCCATCTCTCTTATCCCCTACATCTGCTGAGGGAGGCTGTTAGCTTCCAGCACACTCCCAGCATACGCGCTTGCTTCCTCTGCCTCTCCGATGGGGACACCTACTGGCTGCGCCATCCCCTGCCCCCCCATAGCTGTTAGCATGCAGGAGGTGAAGGGCTGAGCATTGGAGCAGTGAAATATGGGGTTTATCCAGAACAGCAGGCTCTTTGCATAGGTGCTAGAAATGTATGGGCAGCTTATCTCTGGTAGCTGCTGAATGCCCTGGCCCTGTGTCATTGCTCTGTTCGTCCCAGCCCTGTGGCATGCCGGGAAGAGGGATGGGAGGCTTGCAGTTGGAAGTTCTGGTTTTTAACTGTTAACCTTAATTTAAATGAAACTCTGGCTGGCACTTAATTCCATAAGGGCTCCACCCAGCTGTGTGGGTGGTAGGAGCAGCACCCTAATCTCTGCTTGCTGGCAGGAAGCTTGTGTGCATCCTTGTACAGGGTGGGGTCTTGGTTCTTGAGTCTGCACGAGTCATCCTGTCTCTGCTCCATGGAATTCCCTCAGCAAACAGCCAAACTCTCACTTTCTTTACTAGAAACTAATCCAGCTGTTTCCAGATTGCTGTAAATTGGCTCCCTTGGTTTCAGAAACAATGACTGCTTGTGCTGTAGGGCGCTGAGCCCAAAACTGAGTCACATCGTCAGTGCTCAGCCCAATGTCCTGCCACTGGGTGCTGAGCTCTCCTGAAAACATGGCTCCTGCCCAAAGAGCCCACAGCCTAAAGCAGTAGGCAAGACTGAGTGTGTTGGGGAAACCCAACAGTGGGGCTAGCATGGCCCATCTCCAACAGGTTCAGGAAACAACTTTTTCTGTTGCCAGAACTTCTGAAGCAGCTCTTCTTAGTGCAGCAATGGGGTCTGTGCGGCTGGACCCCAGTACCTGTGTGGGGAGCCCCATTGAAGCCAGTGGTGCTCCCTACAGATACAGAGCTCTCCTCTGAGTTCATTGCGGGATTGAACCCTTGCTTCTTTGTAAAGAATAACTGGCCAAGATGGCACTGAGAAGGATCCCAAGCTGCTCTGTGCCTTCCCGCAAAGCTCTTTGGAGTGAGCATCTCTCCAAATAAGTTGCATTAGGCAGATATCTCAAGTAGCATTACATAAGGGCTAATGTACCATGTCTAGTCATCTTGCATGCTGGAAGATGGCAGGTGGTGAATCTACTGACCTGGTTCCTGTAGTGGGCTGTTTCACTAGACAAAGCTTTCCCCCTGCAGATGGCAGTGTCTTACAATGATGGTGCAGATAGATGTGAAGAGAAATAAACAAATGACTTCCAGGGAGAGGTCTACAAAATCCTGTAGTTTGTGTGTTTGATCATTGAGCTCAGTAGAGAACTTGTTTGCCCTTTGTTTATATGGGCCTTTCAGTTATGTAGCTTGGACTGAGAAAGTCAAAGCAATTTCCCAGACTGGGGAAGAATGTCACACCTTTTTGGAGCACAGCAGGCCTGTGGCAGAGTGCTGGCGTCGGGGGGGCGAGCAAATGGTAGTTTGATTGACTAGCCTTGGCACTAAAGTGTCCTATGAGGGGTTCACTGCTTCTCTGCACACCTCTGATCTGGGAGGGCGACTGTTCTGCGGAGCAGTGTGCAGTACTGCACAGAGGAAGCTGGTCCAAAGGTACCCTTGTGTAAGACCTTGTGCGGGGAGGCTGTCGATGAGGGTGGGGTTATGTGACAACTGTTCTGGGACAGGAATTGAAGGACGTTACATCCTCCTGCCCCTCCTAATAAACTACAGGGCAAATTAGGCAGCTTCCAGCTCATGCAGGGATATCCCAGGACGTGTGAGAGCAGGTAAATGAGAGAGGTGCTGACACCTTTTTTGGTCCTTAGGCCTGTTCCTCTGCCTTAACAGATTCTTTCTCCTGCACTAGTGCTGCATCTTCCACACCGTAATGCAAACATTGTCGACTCCATGAGACCTGCTGCCCTGACTTCACTTCTCTTTTCTCTATGCAGAATCATCAAAAATATCGTCAAGAACTTCAAGTATATTTATGGCCTGAGGTTTGAGGCAACAGGTCTGGAGAACTTCCAGATCGAGGAGCCATGTGTCATCGTGTCAAATCATCAGAGCATCCTGGACATGATCGGTGAGTTGATTGGGTTGAGAAAGAAGCTGTCTCATTTGAAAGTGAACTGTTGGGTGCACCTAGCTTTGCTGTTGGGGAAATCCTGCGCTTGCCCCTGATTTGGGGAGTCTCCAAGCCTTGTAGTGGAAGAGGCTCCAGGAGACCTGTCTGTATGTCACACAGTGCATTGGTCAGTTCTGCCTACGGGAATTGCCATTTACGATGTTGAAAGCTACAGCAGTGTTTTGAGTGGGGAGATGCACAGTGTAATGGGGTATTGGGTGAGCAGTGTAATGGGGTATTGGGTGAGCAGTGTAATGGGGTATTGGGTGAGCAGGGAGGGGTATACTTGCGGTTGGGCTCTCTCCACAGAGCAGTGGAAGTGCTGAGCTCTGTAGCCTGGTAAGTAGTGATCTAGGTATTGCCAGACTGGATCAGACCCAAGGTCCATCTAGTCCAGTATCCAGTCCATGACAGTGATCACTGCTAGATGCTTCAGAGGCAGATGTAAGAACAGCAGTGGGATAATCAAACACAGGCACGCAAGAGGGACTCAGTGTGGCTTACAGCAGGGGTATGAGAGTCCTAGTTTGAATGGTCACTGACTGGCTTCGTGCCCCCTCGGGAGAAGAATATGGCTGCCCCCCCTTTTTCCTTCTGCCCATGCTCTCTAGTGATCCTCTGCAGGATACTTGTTACTACAGCTTGCTGAGGCTCTGAACAGGTTTAGCTGTACCACCCCAATTACTGACCCATGGCAGGCATGGGTCAAGTCTTAGCCTTCAGTTGAGTGGAAAGGTTCTTCTGCCCTTGCCCTGAAATAAAGGCCAAGGTCTCCCCATGGCTTAGGGCCTGTTACTTCATTCAGAATTTGAAGGCTGTCCTATTAGGAAGGTTGGCTTGCAGCCCTCTGTCCTGCAAAGACCGAAAAGGCCAGCCAGGCAGTGAGGTATGTGGAGTAACACCTGGAGGCCATACTTCCACTTTCTCCAGGTTGGGACAGTAATTGGATCCTGTGCATCATCCTTCCATGGGTAGATATGCCAGCTGGAATGCCTCTTGTTGCACTGTCTGGCTCGCTTGGGTACGTCCCAAAGGCTTGTTCATCTTAATAGATAACGTTAGCATGACAGGGGTAGTGAAAGGGTTTTAACAACAAACCACCAGAAAATAAGCTAATGGAGCCCTTCAAACGAGGGAGGAGACTCTGGTACACCTACTTTCTAGCTGCAACCTGTCTGGTGCCTCAGCAATTGAGACGACATTATTATTATTTATCCTAGTGCCTTAGCCTGTCATGGACCAGGAAGCCATTGTGCAGGTGCTGTACAAACACAACTAGAGTTTAGGATCACCTGTTTCTTCCAAAGGTGGTGGTGGTGTAACCCCATCTTGCAGACAGGGGAGTAAGCAGGGAGGGTCTAAGGCAAAGTGAGGAGTGATGGCAGAGTTGGGAATAAAACCGCAGTTTCCTCCATCGCAGCGCGTTGATCCAGCCATTGGCTCCTGCTGCCACCCTGTAAGTGCAAAACGTTAAAAAAAATTGCCTTTCTGGGCTGCAGCCCCTGTTAGAGAGGAAGAGGCTCCCCTAGCCATGGCAAGCACATGGGTCCCTTCTGCCATGCTCCTGCTGCAGAACCAAGGAAGCCCCTGAGGCAGAGCTGTTGAACAGGTGGTTATTTTACGTCTCCTTCCCTTCCCCTCCCCCCCCCACGCCCCTTTCTCGTTCCATCCTCTTATGACTACGTCTCTTCGGTGTCTAACGCCTGAAAGCTGCTGAAAGGCACGTGGTGGTTTGCGAGCTAGCAATGCTTTTGAATCGGCAAGGGATCATCTTTGCAAAGCTCTCTGGCTGCTGCTGCCCTTCCTGTACATGCAGCCTGTTGCACCCATTCACTTTGGGTGCTTGGCAGCAGGCCTGGGTTGGGTCACTCGTACACTGCCGATCTGGTTTGTGGGTGGAGAGAGAGGTTTTCTTGTTGTTGTCATGGCTTATTGTGGGTGGGCTTCTTACACTCTCTCCCTTCACCCTGGGCTTAGGGTTGATGGAAATCCTCCCAGATAACTGTGTTCAGATCGGCAAGAAGGAGCTGCTGTACATGGGCCCTGTGGGCCTGATAATGTACCTGGGTGGTGTCGTCTTCATCAACAGGAAGAGTACGAGCAATGCCAAGACCGTGATGGCCCAGGTTGCCCAGACCATGCTGGATGAGAACGTGAGTACAGTATATGCCAATAGGCTTTGTGAGTGCTGGGCACTGCTTGCATTTGTTACCAAGTAGAGGGCTGCATGTGCTGGAATATTAGTCAGACACTGAATTAAGGATGCGGGAGGGTGGGATACTATGAGAACTATTGTCTGACCTCTAGTACCTGGTGGCTAGTGTAAACTTCAAATGCCAGCCCTGGCTGTAGCTATATCCTGCAGCAAAATCTTCTGCGGGGGTTCCAAACAACTAGGAACAGAGGCATGCTATCTATGATCCGACAGAACCTCTCTAGAGAGGTTGTGGGTTAATTCTACAGCTAACTTTTGGTGTGCCAACAAATGGACTTCATGGTTTATCTCACTGTCTTACAGGTGAAAGTGTGGGTGTACCCGGAGGGCACGAGGAACGGGAATGGTGACTTGTTACCGTTCAAGAAAGGAGCTTTTCATCTCGCTATACAGGCACAGGTAATGCTGGTCAGCTTCTTTCACAGCCAAAGCACTATACGGGCCTTCCAGTGAAAGGTCTACCTATGGTGACCAGATACTGGCAACACAGGGCTCTTTAGCGGTCCAAAATGGGGGCATGATAAAAGACACCCTTTGAAGTGAACACTGTCTTCAGAGCACCCAAGATAGTAAGTTGCAGAGAGAAGCAGCTTTCTCACCGGGCTCCCAGAAGTATGGGAGCCTCCTTTGAAAATGGCACCTGAAACTTTTTCAGATAAATGGGTTGGTGGGGACTGCCCTCCTTGGTGCATGGGGAGGAGATGATGGCCAGCCAATACCATGGCGTAGCTAGCATTCTCCTCCAGGACAATCCCATGAAACGTGATCAAATTCTGGCTAACTTGGCTCCTTCTACTACTAGCTTGCATTATAGCTTCTAAAGTCATAGTTCTAAGTCACACATCTAGCCTGCAATAACTTGGGTTAGAACCCGCCTTTGTCAATTAGATCCCTCCTTTAGCCAATTGAATCACTTCCTCGGTGCTGCCTGCTCTACAGTGCATGGTGACCCGGCAGGTGCTGTGGTGTCTGCGTTGTTTAGCACACTGCAAGACGGGACTGATTGATTAGTGCCATATCTTGGAAGAAACCAAGATTTAAAATGTGCTTCGCTACATACAAATGCTGCATAACCGGGTTTAAGGACTTCTCCATGTTCCTGCAAGTACAAGAACTGGTGACTCGGCAGGTTCTGGAGAACAGCCCTGTACTGGGAGGTCTGGGGGATCAGCTTGTCCAACATTGCTGAAGGCTGCAACATTTCTTGAGTGATCCCACTGAAAGTGCAGAAGGTGCAGGTGCTGCCTCTTGGTGGCCCTCCCGCAGAGTACTCCTGTGGGGCAAGTCTTAAACTTGAAATGAAAGGCACCTTGGAGTAGCTATTAAATATGGCGAACTATGGTGGCTTTAAACCAGTGGCTCTCAACCCTTCCCGATGACTGTACTCCTTTCAGATGTCTGATTTGTCTTGCATACCCTCAAGTTTCACCTCACTTAAAAACCACTTGCTTAGTAAATCAGACATAAAAATACTTTCTCACTTTTTTACCATATAATTATAAAATCAATCAGAATATAAATATTGTACTTACATTTCAGTGGGTAGTACACAGAGCAGTGTAAACAAGTCATTGTCTGTATGAAAATTTAGTTTGTACTGACTTTGCTAGTGGTTTTTATGTAGCCTGTGGTAAAACTAGGCAAATCTCTAGATGAGTTGAGGTACCCCCCAGGGGTACCTGTACCCCTGGTTGAAAACCATGGCTTTAAACCCCTGCCTCTACCAGATCCATCAGACTTAATGGTGACTGAGCACAGGCTTCAGTGCACTAAACCTTAGGCTCTACATGCAGCAAAATGTATTTCCCCCTCAGCCCTAGATGAGCCAAACCATTGAAAAGCCTCTGGGATGGGTTTGCAGATCTATAGATAGGACAAGCAGTTGCTTCTGGGAGCATCGTTCCTCTTGTATATTTAAATTTATTTGTGCCAATGGCTACCTCCTTCCTGGGGATGAGTTACTATGAGGACGAGAGCCCCTACTGCAGGGTGTGATCTAGCAAGCACTGGGGCAAGGAGAGCATTGGATGCCCCATCTTGCAAGCCTGTCAGTGTGGGGCTCCTATAAGATTGAATACAACCTCAGGGGTAAAGAAATGAATGCAAGTCCTTAACACTGGAGTCTTTGTTAGTGCTTGTTCCTTTAAAGCAGCTTCTGGACTCCATTTCTATGGATATGGCTGCTCCTTCCTGTGCAGCCTGTGGCATTGTTTTATAGGGTCTTCAATGCCGTCTTTTTCTTAAAATGACAAGATCCTTGAGTGGCTAACAAGGGAGCACCCAGAACAGCTCCTTATGTTAATTGTTGTTGTTTTCTAGAATTGCTGAGTGGGTGGGGTAGAGTGACCAGATAGCAAGAGTAAAAAGATCAGGACAGGGGATCAGGGGGGTAATAGGTGCCTATATAAGAAAAAGCCCCCAAAATTGGGACTGTCCCTATAAAATTGGGACATCTGGTCACCCTAGGATGGGGTCTGGCCTACCACTGTGGAGCAGATGCTGCAGCGAAGGTGGGTTTAGGGGAATTTTGAGGACCTGGGAGGATTCCATTCTGCTGAATGGGGACCAATTGCAGTAAGCTAAAGGTCTCTCAGTAGATTCCAGTGTCGACCTCACCTCTAAGCCCTAAGGCCATGCCACAAGGATGTTGTCTCAAGCTAGCACCATACTGCAGTTCTACTATTAACTGGGGCCCAGCAGTGTAGCTTATTCTGTAACTCTATCCAGTAGCCACTTGACTGTCTCTCAGCGATATCTGCCAATACATGTGGACCTAACCCTAACACCCGGCTGGGGCAAGCCAGAGGTGAACTTCCCAATCTGAATTTTTTGCCAGATACTCAGCTGCTTGGAAGAGATGCATGATTTAGCTTGAGCAACTGTGTTCCCTGCCCACCCTCCCCAAATCTGTTAACTCTTCCCCTAAAAAGGCTTAAATATTTTAGGTGATGATGCCACAGAGGATAATTTAGACCAGATTTTTGGCCTAAATTATCCTAATTTGGATAGCCATCAGTTACTGCCTCGCCAGACAGTGCGAACAGTATGACTTGCATCTTAATATTGGAGTTTCCTTTAGCACATAGACAGGCCATGGGGAAATCCTTGAACTTGCGTGACTTGCAGGCAGCCTTGCTTCCCTGTCTTAATCCAAGAAATGGCTCTTGGCAGGTATCCTGCAGAAGCTGGACCTGAACCTAAAGAGACAAGAGTTTGGCCTAGATTTAGGCTGGTAGAGACTGGGAGGACAAAATCTTGGACTGCGTTAGTTCTCCTCTTCTTGGTCGTGCTGGTTTCCCACATTGGTGCTTTGGTCTTGCACCAGCTCTCTTGTATCCAAAACAGGCCCCCAAACAACAAACCTCAACCTCTCCAAAGCTTTGGGAGCACGTAGGCATGCATATCCTGGTTTAGACACACCAAACCTCCACAGTGTGACACAGGCTCCATAGCCAGACATGCTGTACTCTCAGCTCAAGCAGGTTTTTTTCTTCGCATATAAAGATCTCAAGCTCAGATACTACAGTGGTAGGTTCCAGGGAGAAACCATAAGACTTCTGCGCTTTGGGCAAATGAACTTCAGTCTTCTGGCTTAACCATTGCTGGCTTATGGAGGTGTCTCTGCAAGCCCTTCTTGGCTGCTGAACTGATCTGAACCTCCAAAACCAAAAATTGTTCCTGTCTCATTTGTGGAGGGCAGATTAACCACCAGTGAATGTTACTCTCTGCTGCACTAGAAACGAGGCATGTTTCAGAAGCTGTGCCGCTTGTGGGCTGAACATTTGGTGCTCTCTGAGACGTGCAGGTGTCTGATTTCTCGCCACTCCCAAAGCAGAATCCTTCAGTGGCCCCAGCCATTTGCTGACTGACCATCTGATCTTAAATCTCTGGGCTTTTTTTAAAGTTAAGTCCATGCTGGTGAAAGATGCAGCACTACAGCCCAGGGAAAGTATCCTTTTCGATCTCTAATGGGTGCGGTGCAGGCAGCAGCCATGCCAACCTAGAGCCGCTATCTCCCAGGAGAAACTTGTCTGCAGCCCTAGAAACCGAATACTTCCTGGGGCTTTATATGCTAGTTGCCACCCCTTCATTCTGAAATGGCGGCTGCTAAGCATCTGACAGCCCTGTATTTTGAATGCTTATGTATTCCTGTGTGTCATTGGGGTTTGGGAGGGAGCATATGATTCTAGTCAGCCATTCCTCAGGCCTTGTCAACCCTCCAAATGCTTTGCCAGGATAGCTAGGCTAACGCTACCCGCAGTGTAGACACAGTGAGGTGGCAGAAGGAGCTGTCTGCTGGTGTAGCTAAACCCCCTTCCTGAACAGCACTTCTGTGCTGACAGAAGTGCTCTTTTATTGACACAGCTGGGTCTACGCTGTACACTTTTGCCAGCATAGCTAAGTCGGCTGAGGGGGTGATACTTTTTTTCCTTTGCATGCTGCTAGCCAACATAGCCCAAAACTTTGTAGCATAGACTATGCTCCAGTGCACATGGCATCCATCCCGCTCTCTGTTGTGCATCCTGGGGAAACAGCCACAACTTATACAGGCTGTGGTCTGGATCGTTTAATTTCCAACTCTGTAGTGGTTGGTTAGAGGAGTTTATTAAACTGTAACATGGAAGGTTCTACAGCTGAAGATCAACTCCTGTCTGTCATCTAAAGTAGTTATCTTTTGTGACCATTGTACTGTGACCATTTTTCTCTTCACCCAATTCTTTCTTTCTTTTTTTTCTTTTTAAATGCAATTTAAATGGTCACCAGCACACTGGAAGCGGATATTGCTTGCAATGGTGCAGTGGCCTACTGAGCAGATACATGGAGGATTCTAGTTTCCCAGGCCACTACTTTGGAACTTTACGAAGTTCACTTGAAGCGGAGTAGCTAGGCAGTTTTCTTCCAGATTTCTTCAGGCTAGGAAGTCCTACCAGACTCTGAAAACCAAACACTGTACTGCTTGCTATCTCAGGTCTATTCTGTGTTTGTGGAGGGCATGATGTTTGTATGTAAACAAGCTTCAATATACCAGGAGCAGAAGGGACCATAACTGACAGTGAAGCAGAAAATATTGAGATTGTAGTTCTTAATCTATTTCCTGTATATTTGTCTCAACCTCCTTGATCTCTAATGGGCAGATCAAACCCAGTGTGGAGCCTGTGACTTGATTTAAGCCAATTGCAGCTAAAGACCACAAATCAATGTACAAATTAACCACCCAGTAACAAGTCATTAAAGATGGATTTCTAGAGACTGGGCTAAGGACAACATCTGACAAGGTGGCTGGCTTCATTTACATTCTCAGTAAGTTGCCAATGATAGATTAAAAATAGCTGCCTTTTCTTCTCCATCTTTCTCTGAGAGGCATTGCCTTGCTCATAAATGATTGCAAACAGTGATTCCTGTTCCTAAATGTTTAACCAGCGCTAGCTGGCCTGCTCCCTCTTGTGTGCTCAGAGGCATTTGCGGTGCATGTTCGAGCTGCTTTTCAACCTAGGGAGTTGCAGGGTTAAACGTGGCTGAGGAGGATGGTGGCTTGAGGAGGTTTTGAATTGGGAGAGTAACTTTGTGGCTAAAGCACTGGCCTGAGACCTCAGGTCAATTCCCAGCACTGCTGCAAGCTCCCTGTGACCTTAGGAAAATCACTTGGGCTCCACAAAGGTGTGGCAGTGTCTAATTTTCATTGATTTCAATGGGAGTTAAGCTCCTAATACCATTCTGAAGATCCAGGCCTTAATCTTTTACCCCATTTTACATATGGGAATGGAGAGAGTAACTGACTTCTACCCTTTGTTGGCTTTGGGGACTGTAGGCTCATCAGAGTTACAACTCTGCTCTGTATTTGTAGACAACCTAGCACAATGGGGGCTCAGTGTTGGTGGGTGCCATGCTATTGTAATACAAAAAACCTCTAACTTTCTGGTACTTTTCTCCTCCCCTTTCAAGGTTCCAGTTATTCCTGTGGTGTATTCCTCGTTCTCTTCATTTTACAATCCAGCCAAGAAGCTATTTACATCAGGTACTGTACTGCTTTGAACCCCTCTTATTTATGGGTGGACTCTGTATTTCTGGTCTCCCAGCAGAAGAAAAGCTGGGCTCAAGGCAGAGTTGTTGAGACATCTTTATTTGGGCATTCCTGTCGCAGTGGCTGTCCTCTTACTAAGTTGTGTTTGTTCAGTTTCTTGGAGTCTTCCAGAGCCAGATTGTCCAAGGCACTCAGTACCTATGATCAGGGCTAGATGGTTTGTGGTGGGTTGTTTGTTTTTTTTTTTCCCAGCAGAGCTCGTCTCAGATAGTGCTCAGTCAATTGAGCTCTCTTGACCATCTGGCCCTTAGGTGCCCAAGTAGGAGCTCAGCTCTTCTGAAAAGCAGCCTCCAAATCTCCTTCACTTAAACTGTTGCACCCTGACACCAGTGGTGAGAGTAGCATATGGGCAAGAGGGGGCAATGCTTGGTGCTGGGCCAGGATTGTTTCTATGTGCTGTGTTGGGCCAGCTGCTCTAAGATGCAAAGCAGGGTGCATTTAGGCACCTCTGGGGACCAGGGATCAAATTCTTGCATCTTACAAGCATCTTAAGCAGCTGCTAACCTTCCAAAGCCCCCCAGATTACTTGGCTCAACAGGCAGTCTCCCCTGGGAAGGGTGGGGAGGCCCAGGGATAGAATGTCAGGGGATGCTGTCGGTGGGTCAGTTTGCTCTGGCAGGATATCGTATGCCCGGTTCCTTTCAGCTCCTTGCTTCAATGAGCAAATCCAGTAAGGAGGCAGTGACCGCAGCAACTAGAAGCTTTTTAGGATAATCCTTGGGGAGAAAATCATCTGCTTCTGTCTCCTTGCTCTTTTCGCTCACCGCCAGGCCACTCCTGTCCCAGTGTCACTCATCTGGCATCTCAATTCTTCTCCCATTGTCTGCGGGTTTAGTAATCTCGCTGCTGGGCTTGTCCTCCAGACGTGATGAGCCTTGGGCTAGGGGGCTGTAAAATGGAGAGGACACTGACCTCCTTTTGAAAAAGCACTTTGAGATCTTTGGATGGAAAGTGCTATGTAAGAGCTAGGCTGTGGTCTTATTACCTAAAGAGGCAGCTCTGGACCTGTGGTAGAAATATCTCTACAGAAATTGGGGCGTAGGGAGAGGGGTAAGCACTCTGCTGCACTAGAGAATTGACTGAGGCGTGGTCCAGTTAACTCTCATCTGGCCCATACTTGCAGTAGATGATGGACAAAAAGAGAACGTGTGAACAAAGCACCTGACACTGTTGTGTTGTGCACAGTTGGCAATGTCCTAGGCTGTTGTAATCAGCAGATGCTTCCTGTGCTCCGGCCTGCTTCCCCAGCACGTGCAGGCTAGGTCACTGGGTTGGCTTTTTGGCTGACCTGTTATCTCAAGAATATCAAATGCACCTGGTCCTGTAAGAGACAGCACCTGAAGGGCTCCTGCTGCCTCCTAAACACTCTTGCAAGGTGAGGCTGGAGTTTCTTTAACTGATCACTCAGGAGCTTTTGGCGTCAAAGGAATGAATTGTAATTCTCTCCCCAAGGACTTCCTAAGTGTTGTCCTAGCTGGGTTCGGCAGCACCTGCTCTGCCTGACGGCTCTACCCAGTCCTTGTGACAGTAAAGGGCACCCTGAGAACTGAGTAACTAAGAACTTCTTTCAGAAGTAGCTATTGTTACTTTTCTTGAGTGGGTACTTAGCAGTCCTGTTGAGTCCTGTAAATGCCATTGCATGCCACAGTGGTTCCTGCTGCTTCAGAAGAGAATCTGGGGGGTATGTGGCTTGCTCTAGCAGGCTTGTTGCAACAGCAGGGTCTGTGGGTTTAATTATCCAAAAAAATCTTGCTCTGCACAGCAAAAACCACCACCAGAGAACTGTACTGCTGGGCAGCCATGGGGAGGGTTGCTGGCACTTCTTACAGTCTGGGGAAATCCAAACAGGATTGCATGGGTTCCAAATGAATGTGTGCCCCCATGGGTGGGAGGGTTAAGGGGGAAATATCACCTAGCCAAATCAAAAATGTGATGACTTCAACTCTGAGAGCCAAGTGGCCTGGCCTCAAGTGAAGCGCACCTTGGCTTGATTGTGGCTTTCAATGACCGGGACCTGAGCAGATTAGATAAGGCCAGAGGGTATGTAGCTCAATTGAGGAGCAGAAGTAGTTTACTTGCAGAAGCAAAGCTTTAAAGATTGAGTGGAAGTTTCTTGTTTCAGACCATGCTCTTACTGTGTATGTATTAACTTACCCCTATGATCCCACCAAATACCTCCAAGGATCTAAAGGTTCCCAGAGAGTAAGATCTTGTTCCAGGTGGTTCAATTCACTCCCTAGGGTGAGGCCTAAGACACACTTGGGTATTGAATGTAGAAATGCAAAACCCTGGGTGTCACAGGCCTTGTATGTTGCGTAACGTTGCTGCTCATGACACGACACAGGTCCAAGAAAATCTGCTCTGTTGAATGCTAATAGCCACTTGCTTGTGTATGTAAGTGGGTTATGCTGTCAGAATCCTTTCTAGAGAATCTTTGTTAGTAACAGCTACAAAAATTACCCTGCTTTCTAAAAAGTCACACCGGTGACCTTTTGCAATGGACTCTAATTGGAGGCTCTTACGGTCTCTGCCACTAGCCTGGTGGGGACAGGGAAAGGAGTTGCAAGTTCTGCCGGGTTAGTCTGTTTGCAGCATTTCCTGCAATAGGAAGCCATGAACGCTTGGAGTCTGAGTCTGCTGCCAGGAACTTGTACACAGCCTTATGACACAGATGAAAATGAACTATCCCCACTAATGGCTGTTACAGCTGATGTAATGGTGCACTTAAACTGTATCCTGGTAACTAGCACATGCGAGCTTTGCTATGCTGTCTGCTATGGCCATGTCTGCTGGGCTACCGGGAGTTGTGAAGTTGGGGATTATGACTGGTATCTTAGTCATAGGGAGGGTGGAGAATGGCCATCTAATGGCCAAATGCAGAACTTAAGTTCCTTCTCCTGTTCCTAGGTAAAATCCGGGTTGAAGTGCTCCAGCCAATTGAGACCAAGGGCCTGAAGGCTGAGGATGTCACGGACCTCACGGAGAGATGCTACTGCACCATGAGGGAGACCTTTTTCAGACTGTCTGGCATGGCAAATGAGGCGAACAGCTCAGGGCAGGGCCCTCAACAATAGTATTCCCAAATAGCAGGGACTGAAAGGACTTGTTTCAATTGCCAAAATATCCAGGGGGTTTCTCCCCGTCGTTTGCAGCAGGTTTGGACAAATCCTAAGCCTCTACTTAGGGTAACCTTAGTTGACAAACACCATTTGTTGGGCCAGTTCTACTGTTCGGTGAATCTCTTTGTGGGTTCGTTATCTCCCATGGGGAAGTGTATCCTGCACTCAGTTTCTCAAACACCCTACAAGTGCTAGTGAAGCGCTCCTGTCCTGATGCCCAGTGCAGTGACCATTCTGAACTCTTCTGCAAGCTCAGGCCACGCAGCTTGGACAGTAGGTGTTGCAGAACACCACGTTAAGGTCCTGGCATTGATGCTGTAAGCCTGACGCTTGCCAGAGCCAATCCACTGGATGCCAAAGACGGTGTTAGGTACATCTTTGCAGCCTCCCAAGGATTAAAACTTGCTTTCATCCTGTCCCTAGCTGTTGGTGCTTGAGGAGATGAGGGTGGGAGCAGTTATTCAGACAGCGCTCTTCATGCGGCTGCACTCCACTAGTACATTCCCAGTGCTTATGGGCAGAGACTGATGCCCTAGTGATAAGTCTTGCTCACAGCTGAAATTCAACTTCTAAGGTCTCTGCCCAGCACTCAGTTTCATTCTTTCTTGCCTCCGACACAATTTGGTTTTTGCTGAATCAACTGGTTGGGTTGTTGTTTAAAGACCCACTAAGCATCTGTGATTCTGCTCAGACAAAGATGGGAGACCAACCGCTCACCGCTTCCTGATGGAATGGCCAAGTCCTAGGACATAGCAGGGAACTGAAATGTCCAGGATTCTCTTACCAGAAGTCCTGGGGCAAGCTTTAGACAGATGTCAGTCCCTTATTTGCTCTCCAGACAGAGTGAATTCCCCACCAGTACTTCTAGCAATCTTGCAGCCTAAGGCTTTCTTTAGGTGGGCCTCTACACATGCTTCCTTTGGGCGCTGCTGGGCTAGGACAGATGTGCCTTATGGGGCCAGCTACTCTTGATGCTGTCCCTTAATGAAGTCAAGTTTCCATGTCCACTGAGTGGACAAGCTCCATGTGGACTTATTTAGGGGTGGGGCAGGAGGGGGAAATGTGGAGACCTAAAAAACCCAACCCAACCAAACCTGCTGTATAGTGTCTTAGTAGGTTTTATCCAAACACTTAGCCTGATGGCTGCCGTAAAGCAAACCTCTATGGGGATGCTATCTCTAAACAAAATCCCTGGGGTTTGTAAGTGATGCATGAACATGCCAAGAACTAAACTAAAAGATGAGAGAAACCCACAAAGAGACAGGGACTCGTCTCTGCTCATCCCCATTGTTTTGCATTACAGCCAGCATCCCTGACTTAATATTTAGTCTTTTACTCCACCTGATGGCTTGCTTTTAGCATAGTGCCAGGTATGATGGGCTGAGGGAAGGGTAGATCTGGCACTTCCTTGGTATTTGTTGCAACACTTTCAGTGCTCAAATGTGTGTTTTTTTTTTGTTTGTTTTTTGGTTTTTTTTTTTTAAATTGTTTTTAATCTAGGTTTTGTACCTAGATTCTTTGTTGCTGCTCTTGCTTCCTAAGGGCTATCCTCTGCTGTTTGACACATTGCACGTCTGAAGCATTGACCAAAAGACAGTGCCTGCCATACAAACATGTCTTGGAACATTCGCCTTACTAGGACTGTTCGTGTCAGTTGCAAAAGCCATGGTGTTGGAGATGTAAAATATGCTGGATGGGAGAGGGGTATGATGGCCCTGAACCAGTGTTTCCTTTGGTCTGAATTTACCAGCTGGGAAACAGTAGCTGGAGGGATTCCCGGAAACTGAGTTTCAGACTCTCCTCACCCAGCAGTAGAAATGTAGAGCCCGTCTCAAAGGGAGTAACAGCAGAGATGTTTATTGTCTCTGGGGGAGCAGGCCTTAGCCATGAAAACTCCCAGGGATTTGATGAGAGGCCTTGTCAGCTTGAGGCAACATTCCCACAAAGGCAGTGCATCTCTTCTTGTAAAGTAATCTTGTGCAATGTATCGTCCCCAAGCCTCCTGCTCAGTGGGTGGCAGTGGAGATGATGCTGTCTCAATCACTGAATTCCTGTTTTTTCTTCCTATAAAGGACACCAAATCTAATGCTTAAAAAGCACTAATGCAGAACTGGGAGAAACCAAATAGAGGATGCTGGGGGTAGGTAGCTCCACAGGGCTCAAAGCTGTAGCTAGAGCTGTGTTTACAAATGAATATTGGAGCATCAATCTGGTACAATCCAGATTTCAGAACTGAAAAGCAGGAGGGTTTTCTTCTTTTACTGGTTCTGTACTGAAATCAAAGCAGCACTTTTCCCCTTCCATAAGAACGGCAGACGACATGGCTATGTAGTTGAAGCAAACATCCAAGTTCTTGTGGAGATTTCATACCCTCCTGCCCAGCGGCTCCGGTCTGGAGTGAGCAGTTGGGATGGTAAGGTCATAACGGGTGGATATTTTTCTTTGGCCAATGATGACTCTGTATCAGATGTATAAATCTAAGTCTGTCTGTTTATGACGGAGGTGGGAAAAGAGCTTGAGCGTGTTCCATTCTTTTAGTTGTTTAAATGTATGTTTGATCAATGTACATTCTTATAAAGCAGTTATTTAAATAGAAAGTCTTGTGTGGGGTTTATTCGAACCCAGGTTGGGTTGAACTTATTGCCTGGAGGAGCTTTTCCTGGAGGTGGAGGAGTGTACCCAATATTGTCAGTTTCCCCTTTGGTATTTGAGAATCTGTTGCTACCCACACTTTTGCCCCCTGTGAGTGTGGTGAGGTAGTGGGTGAAGAGAGCTGTGTCTGGACCAAATCTGTAGGAGGTTCTGCCACTTCCACTCTCAAATGCATCGCTGTTAGTTTGGGCACAATACATGTCAAAGATTGCATGGCCGTAGGGATCACTGCAGAGATCCTGCCCTCATTACCAATTTTGTAGAAAATCTTTAGTGTTCTCGCAACCAAGCACTGAACAGCTTGGGTGAGGTTGGCCAAGTGAGCTTCCTGCTACTAATGAGCTGGACTGAATGACTCCTGCATAAGGAGTGCTTTTGTCCAAGCTTTGCAGGGAGGACTTGTTTAGACAGGGTAATGTGTGGAGCCCTACAGATCCAAATTTTGGATTTGCATCCACTCTGCCATCCACAACTGCAGAGATCTGTGGATATAAATCTAGTATCTGCAGACGAGTGGGGCTCTGTATGTGCTATATAGTAACATGCTGTATGGACATAGCTACAGAGCACTGGGTGCCTGCGTATTGCCTGGCATACAATCCTTTTCACCCAAGTGTGGCTGAGGCTCTGGGAACACAGCCTGGGCTCCCTTCCTCTTAACCCAAAGGTAAGTACCCTCTCCTCCCCATAAAAGCACCAGAAGGACAGATGAGCTGGTCTTGAGTAGCTTCCTTACCAGCCCTTCCCTTCTGCTCCCCTATTTCCCAGCAGCAGGCCCTCCACTAGGCTCAAGCAGAGCTGGTGACCACACTAAAGGGTTCCAGTAACTTCAGGCCTTCTAGGAGCCATGCTCCTATGTATGTGTGGAGGGGCTGGTCATATTCCCTAGGCAGCTGTTTGTACCCTCCACTTCCTGCTGGATCCCATTGCCCCCTTCAGGCAGTGAAGAAGAGAGATGCTACTGCAACCCTTCCCCATGGTTACCATGATGATGTTCCCCCTTCCAGAGGCAGGAGCTGGGGAGAGATGCAGACCTCTCTACCTGCAGCTTCCTACCTGGGTGTGTGCATTTAAATAAAGTTGCACCTTGGCTCCAAGCGAAAGGAAGCTGCTACCCTCCTCAGCCTGACTCTGCTTCAGCAGTAACTGTGCCCTTAAGCTTCCATGAGTGAAATCATGACCTAGGGTAGAATAACTGGCTTCCACTGGGCCTCCTTCATGGCTCAGCATCTTGACCCACCAATGACAAGCCCGTGCTCAAGAGCTGTACAGGCCATAACTTTAATACAAAAACTGCACCACCCTACACAGTGCTCGGCTAATAGACCTCAAGTCTCCAGCTGTTTATAAGTAGAAAAGCATTGTACCATAGAAGACTCATTAGTTTTCTAGAAACATTAGGACCCTTCCTCCAGCAGCCTTAAGATAACCATGTGAAGAGGCATGAGCACGGCAGGCTTTGCCCGCAGCAACCTGGCAATGTGCATCTGTTCCTACTTTAAATACAACTATTCTACCACTCCTAGTTCCAGTCTGAGCCAAGGCTGGTTTAGCTAGCAAAACTGGCTGGTTATCTTGACACATAGGCAAGCAAGTGTGCCAGGCTTCAGTGTGTAAATGATGCCAATTTTTAAGAAGCAAAGTGATTATCTCTCTCCTCTTGCCACGCCCTCTAGCATTTCCAATGGAGAATATATACTAGTTCTCTCAGGTTTTAGTGACCAGATTTGACTTGGTCCATTTTGAATCTGTGTGAATTTCAGGTATGTGTAAAAAGGAGGTGGTGGAAAAGCCAAGGAGCAGAATCCAGCCCTCCTGTATCTCTATCTGCTGCTCTAACAGTGAAGCAATGTGTGGTTTGGCAAAACTTTCCCCCTGGGTACTAGCAATAGCAAGGTCTGGCTATATAGGCTCTTAACAACGTAGACTTCTAAGCTAAACAAGCTGCGGCTTGCACAGATCATCTCATGCTGCGGTACCACACAATTAATTGTTGGCCCAGGATTTCACCTCACTCTCCGTCACAAACAAATCAAGCACCAAATGGTTTTGCTTTTAGCAAGTCTTGTGTGGCACTGGCTGATGCTGTGCCAGCTGGCCAAGCGCTTGGAAGAAAGTGTTATAACCCTGAGCATCTCATACAACTTTGCCATAGGGGCAAAAAATAAATCCAATTTAAAATCAGTCTCCAAGCAGCTCAATTCTTAGAAAAACACACTAGGGCCCTTCGTATCAAAATAAGCTCTTTATGCCTCCATCCCACATCGTCCTGAAGGCGTCGTGGCCTCTTTCGCCAGGCTGGGTCAAGAGGTGCTGAGACAGGAAATCCAGGGTTACAAATTCACTCTGCTCCCATAATGAAGTACTGCTTCTCTTGTTATTAGCGTTCGTTCTTACATGAACCTGAAACCAGACAATTCCAGAGCTAGCGTTAGTCTAGGGGCCGGTGATGGGGCTGGGGCCTGGTCTACACACTGATTTTGTTTTAGTATAACTTCCTGGGTGTGACTGGACTTTGTTTTAAATTGGGTGTAAAGCTTCACAAGCTCAGCCAATCTGAGGGTGTTTGTAACGGGGGTAACTTTTGACCAGCACAGCTGATCAAGTCCCAGATTTCAGGGAAGGTCCTAGGCATTTATGGGTAGAACCCTTACACAGTCAGTCTGGGAATGAATTTAAACCCAACCGTCTAGTAACATCAAATGCTAAACTATTAAACCATAGCAAAATAACGCTTCCAAACCACACAATGTTAGTTGAAGCTAGAGGATTTTAAGGGCCTTGTTATTTGGTCTTTTATCCACAAAGCATTTCACCATTTAACACATCTATTCCACTCCCTAGGGGGCTCAGATTTTTCAGGACACAGTAAAGTTAGGGGATCCAAAAGTCACTCTTATCTCAGTGCTGTAGGGTCACTAAGCTACAACAGGCCTCATTCTAAACCAAGAACAGCTGCATTTTTCTATTTGTGGCTGCTGATTGCTGCCCATGCAGCCAGCCAAGTACCCCGTACATAGAACAGTGGGGAAGAAAAGCTGTGCCTGCGAATGAAGCCTGCGGACACCACTTCTTAAAAACCTGGAGTCCTGCTGAGGATGGAAGGAAGGGAATTCCAGCTACCTTCCTAAGCCCTGTTCAGGGGCAGGTTCTGCACTATCAATACGCTTTAATTGAGTGTGATGGGTCTTAGTTTCCATCTTAATTTTTCAACATTCTTGTTTTCAAAGGGCAAAAACATCCAGCTGGCAGGATGTGACCTGGCACAAATTAGTGACAGGTGTGAACTGTAAGCAACATCACAAGGTCATGTGTCAATATTCCAGTTTACAGCACCACATTCCAGGGTCGTGCTGGTGATAAGAATGTGTACTTAAAAGACTGAGTGAGCCTATTTCAAAAAATGTCACTACAGAGCAGTAACTCTTGACATTTTCCCACAAACATATAAGGAGGTAACTTTTGACCAGCACAGCTGATCAAGTCCCAGATTTCAGGGAAGGTCCTAGGTGGTTTGTTGGTGTTTTTTTTAAAGCAAATAACAGAAAAAGTTTTGCCCCTTTATAATAGGAACCAGCTGGAAATTGACTTTGTCTTGTAGGGCCTGTGTTTTTACACACACACAAGCAACTCTATGGGAACTAGGTATATTGTAGGACTTCCTCCACCATTTAGAGGCAGAGTAACTAATCAGGAATTAAGCTGTATTGTTGCTGAGCACCAATTCCTGAGTGGACAAATGATTGGGTTTCTCCGCAAGTTTGATCAAAAGCATTTAATGGAAAACAAGGCTTTCAAATGCAAAAGTTGTAAACGGCTGGCAAATTACATACTAAAACAAAACACACTAAAATTGTAATGGGGAATAAAACATTATACTATCCCAAGCAGCAGTGCTCAACTGTGGGCTCTGTACACTGAAATTAATGCAGCTGTGTGAAAACACCAAACCTATACAAGGCTGCATGGTGAAATAAGTATCAACATAAAGCTTGCTGTTAATTTCCATGACCCACGTACTAGCTGGATAACTACAGCTGACATGAACATGGTGGTGGGAAATTAAGCCCCATGCCTGGTCATTATTCAGCTCGTTCTACTTTTTCAGAAGCGAAGGTTTTCATCAAATGCTTTTGTTCAAAGTTGTGTAGAACTTGCCTGTTCTAAACAGCACTGATTTGCTGCACTGCAGAAAAAAAATTTGTAGAATTTTAGGAGCAACTTCCCCCAGTGTTCCCTGTACTCATGATCTGAACTAGTTCTGTACTCACCAAACTTACTTGGACTGTTAACTTTTGTATTGTGTTTCACTAAGGAGTGAGTTCTGACACTGCACCCACAAACCCTAGAATCTGAGGCAGTTTCTGATGTAGATGCTTATGGCCCCTGAACAGCAGTGGCATAAAAACGAGCTGAGATAATATGTATCCTTGCCACCACGCAAAAACATGTGATCTCCATGCAGCTGTTTGTCATCTTTGGATGCTGCACTAATGGATCGGGTTCAGCACCCGCACAAACAGCTTTGAAATGAAACTGTGCCTGTTTGTAACCATCTTTTATTAATTACAAGCTGATGGGTTTGGAGTTGGCATGGAAGTAGATTAACTGTGGCATAGACATAACCGCTCCAGTTGGTCTGCACATGCGGGCTATGTCTGCCATTCTACTTCTTAGATCTGCTTTACAAGAGGGAAGCAGTCTGGCATTTGTACTTTAAATGGCCCATTTTTGGGGTGCATTCCTAAGGGGTAAATCAGAGCATGCCGCTGCTGCACCTGCTCCCCTCAAGTTAGTGATGTGGCTTTTTGAAGTGAGCTTGTCTAGATTGTCTAGAGCGACATTCCCAGAGCGTTCTACCAAAACGCAGGTGGTGATTACTCTTTAAAAACAAGGGCTTCTCATAGGCTGAGGAGGTGAAGCGCTACCCAGCGATTAGAACTCAGCAGCAGGACCCTGTCTGCCTTACAGTGTCACTGTAATAGGTGCAGGGGGAGAAGAGAACTCACCGGTGCAATCTCTAGCAATAACCAGAACCAAGGGCCTTCTCCTTGCTGAGCGCTGCCAAACTACCCTTGCTACTTACACGTCTCCAGTCGCTCCTCCAGGAAAGAGATCTGCTCACTCAGGGACTCAATTCTATCCAGCTGCCGCAGGGCGTAGAACAGCTGGCTGATGGGGTCGGTGCTGACATCATCCGCTGCTGATGGCATGAGGTTATGGAATGGAGCCAAGAGTAACTGGAGTTTCTTTTGAGAGCGAGAAAAAGAGAGGAGCTGTTAGTTTTCATCCCTCTCTGTTACACTATCAGACCCACCCAGCGTGACCTGCCAACAGCTGATACGGCCAGCGCGGCCATCTCCAGGGCTGGCAGAGCCGAGGGTTGGGGTAGTTGACTAGTGCTAAGAGGGCTCCTGGCGGGGAGAGTTGTTACAGTGTTCACTGCAAGCGGTGGGCGACGCAGCTGGGAATGCTAATACCAGAAGACAAGACTAGATTAGGTGGCGAAATTAAAAATAGAGCCGTTGAAGGGCAAAAATTCTGGATGTGAACAGCTGTGCAATGACGCGCTGGAGACAAATCTTCTGACTGTGAATTACAAGTGCATCAAAAAAAGGCTGAAGTACGAGCACCTGCGTCTCTGTCCGCGCTCGCTGACGGGAGCTCACCTGCTCCAGCACTTCCACCCGGCTCCTGAGGGTTTGCATTTCTTCCTTCATTTCACTGGAGGCGCCTGCCATGAGCAAAACACCACAGGAATTAATAAAATCCCTCAGAGTGAACTGTCCTCCTCAAATTCGGGCTGTGATGGTAGAGCAAGGGCGGCCACCTCTGAGGCACAAAAAACCCAGGAGCCCCTAAATGGGCAGAGTTGGCAGTGTGGACTGAGACCCCTGACGGATTTCCCAGCCATCCTGGGAAAACCTGGACAGGTGCCACTGGCAACCCTAGGCGGAGCAGCAGCCGAAGGGTTAACCCGGAGGTCTGCCGGAGTGAAGGAATGAGCTGGCTGTGCTCTGCCACCCCAAACGCCACCCTCTGACATGCTTGTTGAGACCAGGATGCTCCCTTCGCTGTTCATTGACCAGCTGCAGGAATGAAAACAAGCGACAGTTCCGGCTTCCCCCCTATCAATCTACGTACAAGCTAGACATCCCCGCCGAGAGTTTACCAGCAGCTAATCCAGGAACTTTGGCAAGCGGTTTGTGCAGTAATGACCAGCCAGGACACCAGTGCCTGATTGAAAACACACAACTGCCCTCAGTTGAGCCCCCGAGGAGGGCTGGTTCTTACTGAAGAACGTGGTTCTTTGCACTGTAGCAAATCACAAGGCATTGAAACACAGAAAGCTGTCCAAGCCCCAGCCTCTGACCCTAATCCTGATGGGCACATTACCCCACAAACTACAACCAGCCTTGGTTCTTCAGGCTGAGATCAGTTCATCTTTTTCCCCCTCACAGGGTAGCAAAGCATGGGTCCAAAATGTGTGTGTGATTCGGGGAGGGGGTGGGATTACCTTTGTTCTGAACAGGAAAGAGATGAATGTTTAGAATTATTGCCTGGCTGTAACTAATTGGGTGGAAACACAGGAGGTTACTCCAGGGCCAAAGGATATTAATTAAGAGAAGGCCGTCAGCCTCTGACACTTTTCCTTAGAGAGGCTCAGGTGCCAACGATATTTAGAAAGTGATTCATTTTCATTCCTTGGCTTTGGCAGCTTTTCAAAAGGCAGTTTGGGGTCTGGGATCCACAGGGCCCTAAAGCTGCACTCCTCTGGCAAAGCAGGAAGGGTCTGACGCCCGGCCCACAACAGTGGGCTGCAGCAAGGTACAATTAGCAATGGGATGCCCCATTGCCCCGTGCTAGCAATTGTCCTTGTGCATACGTGATTGAGCAGGGCCTTGCTTTCACTTAATGAGCTCGCTGGAGCCTGCTCCCCGTCCGCAAAGCCCAAACAAATAGCCACTGATGGTCTGCTGAACGGCGCAGGTGTTGCTAGGCTGGGCTGTGGTGTATGCATGGTCTGTCCTACCCTTCCATGGGCTTGGACGACAGCAACATGGGTTGGATCCACAGCAGAGGCGAGCCAGCCCAGCTTCATTGACTTCAGTGGGGCTGTATCTACCCAGTGTGAAGAGTAAAAGGGCACCTGCACCCTTCCTCGAGCACTGTCCGCCACGCTGCTGCTGTCCTCAGGGCTGGGCAGCTGGGGTAGCAAAGAATTTGCTCAAGAGGGTGGGACTCTATCCCGTTCAGCCCTCGGCCTCCTGCATAGGACTAGCGATAAAGCTGTGCCCCTTGTACCACGACAGAATTATTGACAAAGAAGACCTCAGTCGCGGAGGTCACGGCAGTCACAGATTCCATGACTTTACCGGACCTCCATGACCTCTTTGGCTTCAGCGCCCCTGCCCTGCAGCTGGAACCCGGACCGTGCGCTCCCCTGCCCCTGCCCTGGGGCTTCCTCCGGGGGCTGCGGTTGGGGCCATGTGCCCCATCCTCCAGCTTCCACTGGGGGGCCGGGGCCATGCGCCCCCCTCTTGGCTTCCCAGGGCTGTTGCGCCCCCTCCCCCCCTGTGGCTGAGGCTGTGCGCCTGCAGCTGGATCTGGGACTGTGTGCCCCTGCACCCCAGCTCCAGAGCCGGGGCTGTGCGCCCCATCCCCTATGCCTACTCCCCACCCCATGGTTGCAGCCGCTGGATCCAGGGCTGTGCGCCCACCTTCCCCCAGAGGCAGTAGGGTTCAGATGGTCCGTCCCTCCCATCCCTCCGGGACTCCAGCTCTCGTTCCTCCCCACCACCCAGCCCGAACGTCACAGACAGCTCACAGGGTCCCGTGAATTTTTGTTTGCTGCCCGTGACCCGTGCGTCACGTTTACCAAAACTAACCATGACCAAACCTGAGCCGTACTGCTAAACGTGCTGCAGTGATGCAGGAGGAGACGGCCACGATTGCCCCAAAGGCGGAAAGGTGCCCTGCCCCGGTAGCTCTGGAGAGGAGAAAGCCGAGAGGGCAGGCCCCGGGGGATCACGTCCACGACCACACGGGCCGGCGCAGCCCTTCCGCCCCGCGCTGCTCCCGTCTGTCGCCAGTGCTGGCCGCAGCGCATTATTACTCACGGTACGAGTTTGAAGTGTCACAGCGCGTACCAAAAGTAATAATGGGCCGGCACCAGCGTCGCCGCCACTCCCGTCCTCGTGGCGCTGGAGTCACGTGCAGAGAAGAGGTGACGGTGCGCTGACCCCATTGTCTCCACGCTGATCATGGCGTCTCAGGGGCTTTGGAAGCCAGCTACTGGCCAGACCGAAGTCCCACCAGCGAGGGGGCGGTCTCGCCCAGTACTCGGTTAAACCTCACCACGAGCCATTAGCCCCATTTTACGGCCGAGGCACGGAGTGGGCCGGCGACTGGCCCAGGTCACAGGTCAGCCTCGAACCCAGGAAGCCTAGCTTCCAGACCCCTGCTCTAGCTCCTAGAGACCCCCGCTGCCTCACACCCTTTGGTTAAGGCTATGCAATTAACATCCAGCCAAGCAGTAAAATGCCCAGGGACTAGCTCCGGCCCACGCAGGGGTGGCTGTTACCTGATCGATTGAGGGCGGGGAAGGCAGAGGCCTCTGTCTCAGTGGGCGGTGCCGAAGCATGGCATGATTTCCCATCGGCGGAGAGCCTGTGCCCAGCCTGACAGGCACAGCCATAGCTCCCACGCGTGTTGACACAATGCTGGCTGCAGCCGTGGTGCGGGCCAGCGCATTCATCCACATCTGAAAGTACAGAGGTTAAATTCACAGGGGCTCGGGTGAGCGCGGGCCATCAGGAAGCAGCCCTTGTGAAGACAGGGTGAGCACAGAGCGCGGCAGATTGACACCACCAAACAAGACATGGGCCCCTCACAAAGAGCGTACAGGGGACAGCTAAGACTTGAGAGCAGTCAGCCATCCCTTGTGAGACGGCTTCATCCAGGCTACAAGTTGGGGAGACCTGTGCGGTGACAGCAGGCTGGATTAGTTAGAGAGCACCTCCCAGGGTCTGTCCATACCCAGGCTGCCCCAGTAAAGAATCTCTTTTGCTATCAATGCAGCCAGCTCGGGTCTCTCTTCTAGCAGGAGCTAAATTTCATGGCCCTAATTCGCCACTGTGTTACTCCCATTTTTACGCCACTGATGCTGCACCAAGTAAAACGGGAGTAGCCCCGTGACGCATCAGGCCCAGTACGTCTAAAAAGGGCAAAAACAAAGCCCCTGATCTGAACGCTCCCTAATTCTGGAGCTGGATCCCACTTCCCCCCGATCGGGTGAGCACTGTTCACCGCTGGCTCTGGCTACGCACCAGGCCATCCCTGGTGAGGTGCTATTAGCCTTTCACGTGCATGTGTGTGAAGCCCAACAGCCTTGCCTCACACAGGGGCAGTTATTAAAGCCGTGCCCACAAAGTGAAATGAACATGACAGCTCCCCCCACGTGCCTGAGCAAGTCTGTTCTAGGCACCAGGAAAATCTCTTGAGCTGGGCTCCAAGCTGTCACTACAGCCTGCCAGTGAGTCGTGCCTACTCCACACACATGCTTTGGACTTACAAATGCGCCAGATCCTCAGCTGGGGGACGTTCGTGCCGCTTCACCGGCTTCAAGAGAGCTGATTTACACCTGTCAGGCCTCTGCCTCCTACCATGAACTGGACTTACTGGGCCTCTGATTTAGCCTGGGACGGGTTTTTACACCATTTGAATCCACAGTTACTCCTGCGTTACACTGTGGTAAGCGAGAGGAGACCCAGCTCCACTGCGGAGTGGGCTGCAAAATCACTGCCTGCACCACGAATAGATTTTATTGAGCTGCGCTGTACCTAGAACGGCAGCAACACCTTGCAGGCCTCCGGAGGTGTAACTCAGCAGCGCTCCCTTGCCGTCCCCAGAGCCAGGCCGATTCGCAGCAATTGTGGGACTAGCTCACGATTCTGGTGGGTCTCTGCTAAGGCTGAGCGACTCCCACCCACATGAGACATGGCCTGGCACACAGCTTGCCCGAGCGGTGCCCATGGAAAGGCTGCGACAGGACTGAATTCCTGGGCTGGGGCTGGGCAGGCCTGTGCCTGCTCCAGGTGTGTACCATGAAGCCCCCCCAAAATGAGGCTTCTCGAATAAAGTGAGCAGGAAAGGCCATTTAGGGAGAGATTCTCAAGTGGTGTAAAGCAGCCGAGCACCCCCCCCTCCCATCACGGGCGCGTCACCCATTTACCCCAGCTGAGGCTCTGGCCTGTTTGCTTTTCAATGGCATCCAGCCGCAGCACTCGCAGAAGGGGGAGGGAATGGAGGGAAGGCCTCCAGCGCATCTCCCACAGCTAGCACCCCCCCCACACACCCCCAATCCACCAAGCAACCCGAATGCCTTACCCCAATCTGCCAGCTACAAGCTAGCTTCTGCCTCCCTCTGCTGGGTCAACAGTGTTACACCATCCAAGCCCTCCCTGCTGGTCTGTGGGAGCTGTGGGCACGAAACAGCGCTTCCCCTCCCCACGCTGCCCCCAGACCTTTGCTGTCAGCGAGAAGTCCAGTGACCTGCCCAAAGTCACCCAGTGCCAGAGCCCAGATCCACAAGCCAGTCCTATCATCCCTCCCCCAGCGCTGCCCATGATCGACAATGCCCACGCCCCTGGGAAGGCAGCCCTTGTTCTAAATGACGGGGCTCACCCACGAGGAAGCAGGGAGCGTCTTTTGCACAAGCACCTGGCCTGACCATGGGTGAAGGCACAAGGACTAGGGCAGCACTAAGCTGCTGAAGATGCCTGATGGCCCATTACATGCGTCGGGTCCAGTGCTGATGCCTCGCGGAGGGGCTGACCAAAAGCATGGAATGGAGGCACCATGCAGCTGGTGTCACGGGTGGGGTAAGCGTGCTGGGTCCACCTTTGCAGGCAGGTCCGTGTAAAGACTCTCTGGCAGCTAACAGAGCATGGAGTTACTCTCTCAGCCCACAGCCTGGGACGTTGGTGGTGCATGGCTCAGGTTCACTCCCTGCTGAGAGCCAACAGAGGAAACCATGAGGCCTGGGTGCGCTTCACAGTGCCACTGGCCTATCCAGGAGATTCTTGGCAGCCACAGCAAATCACCGTCTACAGGTCACCTGCTATATTCCGCTGCCCCCCCCTCCCCCGCCCCGCTCCCATCGCCCTGGCAAAGGGAATCCCAGGGAAGATACAGAAATACAAAACAGGGAAACCAGAGCTGTTACCTGTCTGGCAGGATTTCCCCCTCCAGCCTGGGGGACAGGTGCATCTGTCTGGGGCTGAGCAGCTCCCTCCATTTTGACAGGGCACCCTGCAAATGGCTGTAAAACAGTAACGCACGGTCACCATATTGCCGAGGCAAATGTCCGGGCCTCCGCCACATGCAGCTCCCACCGTTGCGGATTCCTGTTGTCGGGGAGATTTTATTACACACTTGAGAACTCCTGTCCATGTCTTTGTGCCACCAGCAGAAGACAGGAGACTGTTAAAGGGGAGTGAAACCATGGGGCCGGATCCTCAGCAGCCGTCAATACCCATAGCTCCGTTAAGATCAGTGTCGCACGGCCCCTTGCCACCAGCTGAGGACCCCACCCCGTGAATGCCACAGCCTCCATGTGAATCAGATCTGTATTACGCTCAGCACGTCCAGTGAGGCTGACGGGCATTCTGCGTGAGACAAGCGGTAGAATACACCACCGTGACTCACAGAGGGCAAAGGCTGTGAACGCCCCGATCCCATGGGCCAGCAACGAGACGACGTGTGCAAATAGCTGCTCCCAGTGGATGTAAGAGGTTCGCAATCCGGCCCAGAGTTGGTCAGAGATCCCTGAGCAGATCAGAAAGGAGACATCAGCCCCAGAAACTCAGTATAGGGTGACCAGATGTCCCGCTTTTATAGGGACAGTCCTGATATTTGGGGCTTTTTCTTCTACCGTCTCCTTTTACCCCCCCCCCCCGTCCTGATTTTTCACACTTGTTGTCTGGTCAGCCTAACTCAGTATTTTCATACAGCCTTCTAATAACTCCGGGAGCTCATCAAATGAAGCAACAGATCTAGGACGGTGTCTTGAATGGCACTGAGGTGATGCCTGGAAAGCCTTTCCACTTGTGCAATAAACAGTCTTTCATTTGTAGCTTAACCCATTCCAGCCCTGGAAAGAGGAAGACATCTTTAGAGTCTGCGAAGGAAGTGGGGTGGGGGGGGTGAAGAGGGGGCCTGCAGCAGCTCTCAATCAGTGACAGGCTCTGGGAAGCGTTAGTATATCGCAGTCTGGTTTGATCTAGTAAGAGATCAGCCTCTGATGTGCTTGGCATTCCCTTTGCGCTGTTCATCACTATTTCCCCTGAAAAGCAGAGCTGTTCCATTACCGCTGATTTATGCGGAAAGGGTTTATTAATTTCTCCTCTGGTATACGCCAAGCTAATAAAGCGATATATGCACAAGGCAAGCAAAGCAAGGCTATAAATGAATGGCTAATTGAAACCGATTTGTTCTCACAGGCGGATGTTGGAAGGAAAAGTGCCTGCCTAGTACAAGAGCGAATTACACTAATTTCAGACAGATCTGGTAACAAGGGCAGTGACTGGATAGGCTTTTGAGGCACACAGAGGTTGTGATCAGAGAGGCGCTGAGAGCCCTCGGCAGGGTGTTAACAGCCCCTGTCTGCACTGTATTTCCTTTCCACCAGCTGCACTGTGTTTCCTTCTCACCAGCATTCTGTACTAGGAGATCCACGCCCATACTTTTCATTCAGAGATCTCAAAGCACAAACCCTTTTGCCAACATGGGGGTAGTAGGTACAATCCCTGTGTTACGGATGGGTGAGCTCAGGCTCCAAGAGGGTGTGATTGGCCCCTGCCAAGTCAATGGCAAAGTCAGGAACAAAATCCCCATCTCCGGACTCCCAGGTCGGTGCTCAAGCCAGGCTGTAGCTGTCCCTCTCAAGGCTATGGGACTGATTCTGCTCTTTTTTACACCAGTGTAGATCAGGCAGAAAGCCAATGACATCAATGAAAAAAGACAGGTGTAAAACCAGTGTAAGGGAGAGCAGGACCAAGGCACCAAAGGGGAGATGCTGCAATCTCATCACGATCCATATTCTTCTCTCTCTGCCACTCATTTACCTTTGCTGCATCCGACTGCGTGGGCATTTGCCCGTCTCCATCCGGGGCAGCACATATACATGGGCTGGGAAAACCTCCTGTAGGCCAGGCGATAGGCAACCTTGTATGTGGTTCTGCAATAAGGTTCAGGAAAGGAGTTAGGGACTGAGCCCATATGGGGTGCGGAGAAAGCCGACTGCTTCACCCTGGGGAGAGTCACAATCCTTCCCCTGCCTTGCTCCTAGGGTTAGGGAGTAAACCAGGTCATCCCTTTGCCACTTACTTCCCCTGTTGTGCCAGCCTGGCTCTGCCGACTCCCTATCCCTCCCTGCCCACATGCTCCCAGGAGTAGGGGCCAGGCCCGCACCCAAGATTCAAGTACTGCTGTCTTTCCCAACAGGGGTACCAGGGAATGGTCTTCCTCCCTTTAGTGTGCAGGGGTGATCGCTCCTTATACACCTCTGAACAAGCACCCCGGGGAGATGCTGTGTCTCTGGGCGAATCCTTGTCCTCAGCTTTCCCGGAGACTGTAATCCAACCCCGGAGCAGACTGGCTATGCCAGATGCCACCTGTCTGTCTGCAGCAATGGCGCCCGTCATTCCCTGAAGCAGGCTGCTCTCCTCACCTGTACGAACTGCAGAGCCAGTGTCCCTGGCACGTTGTGAGGTAGGGCTGGTAGACAGGCTGCACATGGGACTCCACATACGAAGCGGCTCTCTTCTGCATCTCTACAGAGCACACCCTGCGGCTAGACAGAAGGCATCGTGTCCCACACAAAGTGAAAGCGACAGGCATAAAGCAACAGGGAATCAGGCCCAAAGGCAGGTGTAGGAATGCAGGTAAGGAATGTGCTCTGAAAACCCCTCCATGGGGCCAAATCCAGCTCCGTCTATGCAACTGTACCCTCTTACTCCATGGCTGCATTTGGCCCTTGAGGGACCTGATTCTCAGCTAGTGTCAATGGCCCCATGCCTCCAATGGAGCTGTGCCAATTTCCACTAGCAGAGATTCTGGCCAAGAACCTCACAGAGGGTCAGTTAAGATGCAATTGCTAAGGCCCCCGTAATTCCTCATTTACTGGAGCAGAGTTATTGGGGTGCAGTTGGGAAGAGGAGCTGATAGGGGCTTCCAAAACTTAACATGAGTAAATCCCTTGAATATCAGCTCTATATCCTGCCCCACTGCAGCAGGCCTCACGCAACTGAGAGTTTATATTCTACACATATCTCGACGAGGTTCTACACCCGCAGGTTCGCTCCCTTCCCCCCTCAGAGCTGCAAAGCTACTCTACAGTTTGCATCCAGGCACCCTGGCTGGCCATCTCCAATCTCCCTGAAAACAATGCCACTCATTCCAATGTCGGGAACAGGTATCCGCAGGGAACGGGCTGCTGGGTGACTGCATGCAAGGTCTCAGAACAGAGGCCTACACAGGCTGCTGTAAAATTACCGTACAAAGGAGAGGAATCCAAATCCATTAGTGGGGGGAATCATTTTCCCCTGAACAGCAGATTAAAGGGGACATGTCAACGCTGTAAGAAAAATCATTTATTTTTTAGCTGGCCTTTGATTTGTTTTCGTTCCGAGACCGTGACAGCACTGAAAAAACAACACCTAGGTGATGACAAAAATCAACAGCAAGGACCAGATTCTGTTCAGTGTGGTAAAATCCCTTCCACTAAGTAGCTCTAAATTTGCACCGGGGTTGCTGAGATCAGGACCTTCTCCCCCCCCCCCCCCACACACACACACACACACAATGTAAAAGGTTCATGAAATTCACATCCAAAGAGTTCTTGGTTAAAGATTTTTGCACCCTTTTGCCAGCTTGTGAGGTTCTGTTCAGCTGGATGTTGTCTGGCACAGATCTTAGCCTCTGGAGTAGAAGCCCATTAAGAAACTCGATTATTTGTGGCAGCTTCCCAGACAAATTAGAAACTTGAACTAAAGTGCTGAAAATTAACACTGATACCAGATGCCTTCCATTAACTCAGGATAACTCATTTCATCCTGCTGGATTAATGGTATGAAAGAGGCAGTTTTGCTGACATTATTATAAAGATCTATCTACTCTGGCTGTGTGTATGTATATCAGCAGCCAGCCTTGTGTGTGTGTGTGTGTGCGTGTGTGTGTGTGCGTGTGTGTGCGCACAAGACAGAGAGATTCAGCTTGTGGACTTCCTTACTACAGGACTGCAAAAGATTCAATACTGTAGCAATGGGCTGGGTCATTCACTGTAAAACCATACGAGACAGGTCAGAACTACAAAACTGGGGTCCAGATATCAATATTTCCAAAGTTAGTGGGAAATGAGTTAACTCGGGGAGGAGGGGAGTCAAATCCAGACTTCCCTAAATTTTAAGATGGCAGTCAGGGGGAAGTTTTGCTTTGGAGCTGGGATGCTGTTTTGACCCATTAGAGAGCTGAGGGCTCGTTGCCCAGCTTATATCCAAATCTGAATTTCCCCCCAGTTCAAAGTGTTTCGATCCAGGGGTTTGGTTCAAACCCATCTCTAATAACAATATTAACAGCAGTTATGCATGATCAGATAGGGGACATCAAATCCCATGCTTCAAGGCACAAACTGATTGCACGGTGGTCAGGAAGGAATTGTTCCACCATCTACAGCATTGCTGAGTTAGGGGTATGAGATGTTGCCCTAGTTTGATGCCTCTCATATTGGCTGCTCCTTGTGGCAGGATATTGAACGTGGTGAACCAGTCATTTGTGTGTGCGTGCATATATACATGTGTACGGGCTGGGGGGTGCATCTGGAATGTGTAAGTGTGTGTGAATGCATGTGGGTGGGTATGTTGGTAGTGTGTTTGCACTTATGCTTGAAGGGGGTGTTATGCATGCAGGAGTGTGCACTAAAGACACAATAAGAAATCTTTAGCTGGGTGTGCTCTATTTAGCTTTTTGACTCCCCAAGTCAAGTGACAAAGATACTCTCTTTGTATATGCTGCATGGACCTAGACCAATAAGCTTGAATGTATTTGGATGGCTTTCTGCTTTATGGACGCAGCAAACAAACACCACAAACGCTTGCTAACACCTACACTACCCAAGAAGCATCTTCAAGGTTGTCTCTTGCCTGTCCCCACACCTAGAAAGAGGCTCATTCATGTGCAGCAGACTGGCTGAACTTGGCCTTTCATGTCTCCTTGAGCCTGGCCCCCTGAAAGGCCAATCCTTATTGTGGCTTGCAGAGAAGTCCAGCGGTATGCATGCGGCAAGCCAGACTTCTGAAGGATGGACAAAGAAGAGGCTTACCCTGACTGGGCAAAACGCTCAGTGCTGGTCACACCAAGGATTAAGACAAATCCCGTGAGGAGGCAGCTGATTCTCTGCATTTCCTGTCCTCTGCTGGCTCTTTCTTTCCTGCTGTGCGATATTGTGTGGCATGAAGGGGTGTCACTCTTCAGTGGAAAGCACTGGCTCTTACTGCATGTCTCTCTTCAGTGGGGAATCCTGGAACCAAAAGAATAATGACCTTACCAAGCAGCGTCCTTTCTGGGACGGTGACATTTCAATAGCCCCCTTTGGCCCTATCGAAAAAGACAGCACAGGGGAGCAAGGTGTTTTGCTGCTTTCACTCCAAGGGACTAGGAATTTCCCTGCTGTGCGCTAGCAAAGCAATGCGGGATATGCTCTTACAATGATACAGTGGGAGCTAAGTAGGTTTTAAAAGTGAAGCAGCAAAAACAATAATTTCATGGTGTTGTTTCTGGCTTGGGACTCATGCCATCTGAGTTCAATACCCAGCTCAGCCAAAATCTCCCTGTGTGACCTGGGGCAAATCACTTTAGGTGCCCCATCTGGCACTGGGGATAAAAATATTTCCTTTGTCTCGTTCGACCCTAAGCATTTTGGGGCAGGGACTGGCATTTCTTATTTGTCTGTACAGCCTCTAGCACGGCCTCGTTGTTACTGCACGATTAGTAACATTAGGATAGCAGTCCCCCTGATGGGTTTTAAAATAAACAAACATCACTAATGCCGGCCACCCACTGCTCACAAGTAACCCTACAACGACAACGGAGCATGTGCAGCCCAGCCCTCACGAGCGAGTCGCCCTGTAATAACAAACCAGTATGTCCGGCCAACGCTCACAACCAACCCTACAATAACAAAGCACCCATGCAGCCTGCAGCTCCCAAGTCACTCTGCACTGACAACCCAGCATGTTCAGCAGCCTTCCGATACCAAACCATTGTGCATGTACCAGCAAGGATAAGAAAAGAAGGTAACAGAGCTGAGCCTGAAGGGTGTTCCATGTAAAAGTGCTTAAAAAAATTAGAGAGGGTTATTGTTATTTCGCATCTGATTCACATTAAGTACTTCTGGGTCAAAACTTCTGCTGGCATAAAAACCCACATCGCTCCAATGAAGCCAGTGAAATTACGCTGATCTTCACCCTCTGAAAATCTGGCCTCACAAGTTTCTAAACCCACAAGTTTAAGAAGCTTTTCTTTTTCGAGGAATAGAGTAAATGGCTTGTTGAGCTGTGGCATATTTCAGAATGATACTAGTGCCAGACAGGGAGGCCAGTACAAAGGTCTGCAATATATATGGCATCACAAAGCCGCACATGTCTCACTAAATGAAATAGTGAAATCAGGTCTCATTCCCTCTTAAACACAAGGGCTCATTCCTCTCCAGGGCTTTAGAAGGCTGAATCTTTTCTCTGCAAAGCCAATACTAACCAAGTTGGGAACAAAGAGGCATTGATTCTGCTTGCAGAAGGCAAATACATAAGGCAGCGTTCTAGCGGGTCAATAATGATATCTAATTTAAACAATCCATTGACCTCCAGGTGATGGAAGTTAAAGGGAGAAAAACAACAAATCAAATACATGACAATGAAAGAGGGTCAGCCTTTCTGACTGTACCCTCTGAAACAAATCACTTTTATTGGGAGACACAAGCTTAATAAGAAACAACCCCATGGAAATGCGATATCACATTGATATAGTGAAAAGCTTGTTAAAGGGGAAATCAAGGCTGGAAATAGAGTTGGAATGATCCAGGCTCGTGTCATGGCACTTCTTTAGAAGAATTTCCAGCTCTCCAGCTGGTATAGCTCCACTGAAACCCGGTGCAACGCCAACTGAGCATCTGGTTCAAAGCAGAGCAAGGTGGCCACATGGCTAATAATGGTGATGGGACACAAACCAACTCCTCATGGATTGGATCCTATGTCCAGAGGTACCGTGGAAGAGGTCAGAAGCAGCGAGGAAGGTCTGGAGCAGAGGGGAAAGTGAGGTCCAGATCAGAGGAGCAAGAGCTATAGAAAAGATAACACAGGCCCTCGCTTCAAACACTCTTGCTCAAGGTACGGCTGGATTAGGTCATCTACAGCCAATGAGGGGACCCATATTAGCAGGCAGGTTGTATCCTTGAAGAGGACAAATGCAGTGATGCCCAGGCACGGGATTGGGCCCCTAGAGAACATGAGGGAAACGGCCCACAGAAGCAATTGAGAAAGAGACGGATGGCTTGAAGCTGGTTAAAAACCTGAGCTCAGTTTCACCCCTGACAGTTCCGTGGACTAGATCCATGCATTTGAAGGCCAGAAAGGACTTTACAGTCACCTGGCCCCAAAACAGCACCGCAGACTCCATCAGAAGGCTGACAAGCAAACCTCCCTCTTCTTGTAAAGGCACAGAGGCTGCCATCACATCACCCTATTTGGTCTGATTAATCCTAAATAGTTTGTATTTAGGATCATTGATAGCGTTGGCTGCTTCCCATGCGCCCCCTCGTGGCCGGGGCGGGGGGGGGGGGAAGGCACGTGCAGTGCCCTGGCTCTGTTTTCCCCTTCTCCAGGGCTCCTTAAACAATCACCATTCCAAAGAAAATTAACACATTCCCCACCTGGGAGCTGAATGTATGTGTTCACTCCTTAAGCACATTCTGACCCAAACCCAGTACAGTTCAATGGCTTCCCAGGAACCAAACTTGCTCCCAACAGCAGCTTCTTCAAGCCAGCTGCAGCTCCTTCATCTTCTGTTGCCCAAGGAATCCCCCCACTTCACTGCAGCCCCCTGCTGCTCTTTATAGGGAATTACTTGATCTCATTCAGGTGGGGCTCATCCTGTATTCAGGGCTGGCTTAGCCCTAGGCTCTCCAGCCCATGGGGCAAGCCACCCCGTTACTGGTGCCAAATCACCACCAAGTTGTTTTGTTGCCCCTTTTGGGTGGGGGGAAGGAAAGGGGCCAAAAATCTTTTCCACCATGGGTGACAAAACACCTGCTCAGATGCTGCACAGAGCTTGCGCTGGCTGCCTACGCCAAATTCACCCTCTAGTTAGTAATTTGTGGTGCTGGCCTCCACAAGGAATCAAGCTTAGGTTCATTTACAGAAATAAGAACGTCAACCACCAATGGAAAGGAAAGAAAACCCTTTTGCACACCTCAGCGCACAGGGAGACATCTTAGGAGGGTCATCAGACCACCCAAGCCGTTCTAATTCCCTCCAACCTCACCTAGGCTAGAGCAGGGTGCAAATTCTCAGTGAAATCATAATCCTCCATGCCAATGGTATTTCTTCAACGAGACTGAATTCCGTGTTCGAAATCAAACCCCGAAGATCATCTCGACCGAACTCCACTGATGGAGGTAGGAGTTTTGCCTGCGTGGGGGTGGCAAAGAGGCCTGGGTCCAGAAGGACAATTTGTTTTGTTCTGTTTTTAAAAATCAAAGACTCTAAAACAGGATTGTTTTGCCCCTCACCCGTCAGACTGTATCTCCGCCTCCACAGTGTTTTAAAATCAGGGTTGTTCAACGTCAGCTCAAGATCCAATCTTGATCAAATTAGAGCTGTTCTACACATTTTAATGCACATAGGAAGCCAGGACCCCTGAGAGCTGCAGAAGACGCCTAATGCTTGTTTGTCAAATTGTAATTTAGCGCTGTCTTTTCTCTGATCTCTTTTCTAAAATGATTGGCAGCGATAACAATGCTTTTCCTGTTTATGTCCCAGAAAAATCTGTGTGTGACGAGAACAAAACCCCAACACAATACATTTTTGCACACTCTCTCTAATCTCAACAGTGCCTCATGTTTTATAATGTAAAGTACGTTGCTCTGTTCATATAAAGCTACTGTATGTAGCTCTATGCTCCTGAAATGCTAGGAAGCACCAAAGCCTTGTAATATGAGCGCCTGTAGCCAAATATGATTCCAGTGGTTGCATCTGACTTCTATCCAAAAATATACGCTAAAACTCCTGCCCTCAGAGCTGGTCCCTAAACTACTGCGGGAGCCAACAGAAAACATTATCACATGTTGTGTGTCAGCTGTCCTACTTTCGCCAGCTCTGTAGCTGAAACCCAAGAACCGGCTAACGTCTATTATTGAATCATTGTGTCGGGGACTATTTTCTAAGTGGCGCAGGAGGGTTCAGCCCCCCCCAGCTCACATTCACCTCCGGGCGTGAAAACATTCCTGAAGGATCCATTCTGACATTCGTCATGTGGGACTTCTGGGAGTCATGTTCCCATCACGGGAGTGCCCCGATCCTACCTGGAGATGTGTAATTCAAACTCTTCGGGACTTGAGCAAGAGACAGAGCAACTTTCTCAGGGACCCCCAAACTACTCATGGCAATTCTTCCTCCAGTCTGCCAGGACAGGTGCTGGGGCTCATTAGTATTCCACAGGCCTCTGCAGTAGGGTACTGTGCAGCTGAAATGTCATATTCAGTAAGCATATTAGGACAAGATCCTGCAGTCAGTGATGCTAAAGAGAGAAGGGGTGGATGGGGATGGGGGGGGGGTGGATGGGGATGGATAGATAGATAGATAGAGGGTCTGGATGGGGATAGATGGATGTGGTGGATGGGGATAGATAGATAGATAGATAAGATTAGAAAGAAGGGGTGGATGGGGTTAGATAGATGGATAGACAGATAGATAGACAAAAATTTCAGATGAGCCCCAGCTCAGATCCAAACTTTGCCAAACTTTGGGGTGTCCGGTTAAGAATTTGAACAAATCTTTTTCTAAATTAGCCATTTTTTTAAAATAGAGATGACTCTAACATCTGCCCTTGTGGCACACAGGGAAGACGTGTCTCCTTCTGCAAGCGCTACAGGATTCTGCTAAGATTGTCAACCCTGAAGGTCAGTCACCCACTTAAGACAACTGTCAACAGCCATCAACTTCCTGAACGAGGGAGTTGTCCATCTCGCTGCCTCCCCTCCTTTGGGCATTTCAGTCTCAGAGCCGCTAGAGGGGGCCCTTTCCTAAGGGTCAAACAGACCCCTGGAGCTATTCCGAGCTCCCCTGCAAAAGACAAGGCAACTGTTGCCGGCGTGGGCGCGCGCTGCGGACCCAGTGACCCAGGGTAACCCTGCTAGGGGGGACCCCATGTTAGGGGCTCCATCAGGGCAGGCCAAGTCACCAGCTCAGTTTCTTTCCGGCTGATCCAGCCACGCGTCTGGGATGACTGGGTGCAGGGGCATCTGTGATGCCGGCGCAGGTCCTGATGCCACTACCTTTGCATCTCTGCAAACCCGCCCCCCACCACCACCTGGCCCCTATGCTCGCCCCTTTCGGGTCTGCTCCTGCCGCTTTGGGTACCCCTCCTGCCGAAGCGCGTCAAGATTTTGCAAATAACCCAGTGCATCCATTCCCTCCCAACCACCATCGCTGCCTTTTTGCAAGGAGGAGGCTTCCCCCACAAAGTTAGACCCAGCAGACACAGCGCGTGCAAAGAAATCCGAATTGCAAAGCAAGCAGGGGGGGGGGGGGGCAGAGACCTCAACGCACGTGAGTCGAAACTTTGCAGCCCCCTGGTCAGAGCGGTTTGCAAACCCGGGGCTCAGCCACGAAGTTACAATCTCCAATTTCCAGCCTACTTACTTTCCCTGCCGCTCCGAGGAAGGCGAATTTGCAGAGAGGGAGAGAGCGCGAACTCCCGGAGCTCGCCTGCCCCACAGTAGCTGCGCACACGCAGGAGCCCCAGCCCCCAGCTTTTGCCTCCCTGTCGGACCAGCCCGCAGTCTGTAGCCCCTTTGCATGTCCTTCCCCCCGGGGCTCTGCCGCGTCCCTCGCCTCTTAATCCAATGAGCTCGTGGAAAGGATCAGAGCCGAGCCCTGCACCGCGGGAGTGAAACCCACAAAGCATTTCGGGGGAGAATCCACGTTGCACCAAGGAAGACCCAGCCTCCCCTTCCCCCTGCGGCTGGAAACACCCCCTACCAGGGGGGGTCCACCTGCAGCCTCTCCCGACCCCCCCCCCCCAGGGGAGGGGGAAATCCTCCCTCGCCTTTGCACCTGCGCCTAATGGTCACCTCCGGGGTTACCTCTCTAGGTAGTCTCAGCAGGGGTCCGGAATCCGGATCGTGCCCTGGGGGTGACTGCTTACCCATCACAGCGGGGCAGGGCCGTGCAAAGAGGAGCAGGGTGAAGGGGGAATCCCAGCGGGGTGCGTGTTCCGCGGCTGCCCCCCCCCCCACACGCGTGGTACCCTGAACTGGTTTCTAAAATCACCCCCTTCCCAGGGAAGCAACGTGCGCTCCGATCCAGCCAGCGCACCCCTCGCTGCGGATTGCACAAGGGGGTGGCGAATGAGACTGAATTCTGGGCTCGTGAGTGCTTCCTGGCTCCTCTGTCAACGATCAGCCCTGTCTAGGGTCCCCTCAACCCAGCTGCTAGCCAGCCTGCCAATGCCAAGCTCTACAGCACACCCAGCCGCCTTGCACGGACACGGGCGTGAGGGTGGCTCGAGGATTAGGTCTCCAGCATGCCACGGAGTGTCCAAACCTAAACTGCTCACCTGCCTGTCGTGCTCGCTAGGGGGCGCCAAGCAAACCACCCATCTCAAAGCCAATCGCAATTTGAAAGCTCTGGGGGTTAGTTGCCTTGGGTGGTTTAAATTGCCTTCTGTTCTGTTTCCTTGGGTGGGTTAAATTGCTCTCCATCCAACTCGACCGAGTTGCCTGGTGTGTAGACTGCTGCTTCCCCAGAGAGAAGAGTTCATCCCGTGGTGGGGTGGGGCTTTTTCGGGTTAACATGTTCCCCCGCAGAATGCAAAACTAAACCATGTGTTTGTCACATGTGTTCTCAATGCACTTTAGAGCAATGTTTGCTCCCTACTTCATGGAAATAGCAGGGCGGGGTGTTTTTGTTTGTTTTGTTTTGTGGGGGGTGTTAATTCTGCCTTTTATTTCCAAGTGGTCCCAATTATGTCATTGTGATTAAAGGGTTGGGTTGTGAGTGTTTGTTTTTTTTTCAAACCTCTCTTTCCAGAGGTTGATAACTCAGTTCAGTGTAGGCTGAGACTCAGTGCACAAGGGATTAGGCTCAGAAGCCAATTTGTTTCTCTTCGCAAAACTTTGGAAAACTCTTTCTAGTGGTTTTTGAGGTACCCAAAAGCAGCAGTGAAGGTCTGGATGTCTCAGGTGCATGACCGAGGAATGCCATTATTAATCGGAGTGGCTTGTACACTAAGAATGAGTTAAAGGGAATTTGAATTCTGGTCTGAGAGTCAGTGAAATAGCCTTCAGAACTCTCCAAATTACCAACACATCTCAGGGTACGTCTACAGGACAGCCAGGGCTGCGGCCACTGACAGTGCCGCTCTAGTGCCCTAGTGTCGGAAGGGCTTGTTCCACCTACACGGTTGATCCATCTCTACGAGACGTAGTAACTAAGTCGACGCTAGAATTCTTCCTTCAACTTAGGCATGTCTACAAAGAGTCAACTTAACAGTGTCGCACAAGGCGCGACATTTCTCACAGCCCTGAGCCAGGTAGCTAGGTCGATCTAATTTTTACCTATAAATCTGACCTAACAAATCCTATGACACTCCAAGAACCAGGCATCAAAGCTCAAGGGCAGAGGGCCCAGTTCTAGTGAAGACAGGGGTGCTCAGCAGTTCGCAGGATCAGCTCCTTACACATGACGTTACACAACAGAATAAGATAAAAGCCTAAATGCTAGGGCCCAAATGTGTCCCTGGTGCATTTTCATTTCCTCTAACCCAGTTTCACTACAAGGAACACATCAAGCCTAATGGCCCAGCTGTCCACAGACTTCCTCACTTTGCATGTTATTTTGTTAGACGTGTTGGTCAATTATCAAAGACAATTGTTCAGTCCCTTTGTGCAAACCAGGATTTGCTTTGTTTCTATCTTTCCTCATAAGGAATTAGAGCAAAGTCGCGCTATTGTTCCTAAAACAACTTAGCGCAGTCTCCTGCCACCTGGCCGTCCACAGAATTTCCCCCAAAGCCAGCAGGAGCCTGGTGTGTGAAGGAAGGTCAGGATATGGTCCACATGGGAATATTTGTTACCCTCTGGCTTGGGTTGGGGTTTTTTTTTTAGCACATGGACATTTAGGGGAAATAGACAACAGCAGCTCAGAAATTGCTGGCACGTCTACTGTCTGGGAGTTGTGCAGGCTGCTGATTTAAGCCCAGCTGCCCCCTGCCCACAGTCACACCAGCTGAAGGTTGGAGCTAGAGGCTGATTCTCCGCTGCTGTGCATTCATTGACACCCGTGCCAAGTGAGCGTGAAACACAACGAGCCAGATCCTCAGCTGGCGCCCTCGCTTCATCAGCCGAGGCACTCGCCCCGCCGTTGTGGCTTGAGAGCACGTTATCCCCCCTTTGGCCTGGTGTAAATGACATGGAGCAGGGGCGTGGAGAATGAGGTGCCCTGCGTGTGATGGGACGGAGCGAGCACATGAGAGGAGTCCGGATCCCCACAAGCAAAGGTGATAAGCAACCCCACCAAAGGAAAAGGTGATTGGCTCTGATTGAAAAGGCAGCTCCCCTTTGTGTGGCATCTTGCATTATGTAAGCACGAAACGGGAATTGTTTTATTCCTCCGTCTGGATCCATCTACCCCTGGGGAATTATTTAAACTCATTTAATCTCGTAAACTCAACGCACAGACAGCCCTTCCCGAGAGCCTCACAGGGACAGTAATAACCTTAATGCACAGTCTATTATTGCAGCTCGACTGCCTGGGGGAAATGAACAGTGCCCGCTATGGAACTCTGCTTCCAAAGATATTTCTATTAGCCAAGTGAAAAGCTTGTCCATAAAGGTGTTGGATTTCATTTCACTGCTGTGTCACTCACCTGATCTGTTGAAATCAGTCATTTGTCATGAACGGAGGATGCTTCCTTTAAACGGCACCATGATTTCTTACTGTCGGAACAAATAAAACCACGGTTATGCACGGCCATTCTCCTGACGTATGATTTCCTTGATTCAGATCTTGATCATTCTGGGCCTGCTTTTGGATTCCTTGTGCACCCAGCTCTCCCTCCGGACTATCTGGGTGGGGCAGCAGGAGTACAGGATCAGGCCCAATCTCAATGCACACTTTTAGCGAATATTTATAATGGAACCACACTACAAAAATGCAACCATGTGTTGGTGGCGAAGGGATGGAAAGAAGTGACTGGCGCTGTTGTAGGACAGCGTCCGTCCTTGGGATGGTACATTTTCTTTCTGTGCAACGCAAGTCCTGGAGGACACATTTTCTCTGTGGGGTTTGCATGAGCAGGATCCTTTACACTGGTAGAAATTGGGGGTATCCCCACCAAAGTCAGTGGAGTGCCACTGGTTTAAACCTGGCACCAGAGGAAAATCAGGTCCTGTGTGACTTTAGATTGTCCCAAAGTCCAGTTATAAAATAGGCAGGAAAATGAACATGTTGATTCAAAAGAACTCCAGGTGGGACCATCTAACTCAGAGCTGGTATTCATCCCCCAAGCACTATGTTATGCTGTATCCAAGTCATTCCAAAGCAATGTGTGAGGCTGAATTAGGTGCTTAATTCCCATCTTCCTTAAGCTCCTTTGAAAATCCCAGTTTTAAAGCATCAGTACACAGCCCCAAGCAGTGTGTTATCCCATCCCCAGGGCTCGTCTGCATGGAGGAATAGCCCGGAATAGCCATTCTACACTAGCTCTCCATGTGTATGCTCTTATTCTGCACTGCCTTTGGGCAGTTTAGCGTAACCCCCTTTGGAAACAAAAAGCCCTCCCCTCCCCCCCCCCCGAGTGGAATAAGAGTACACCCTAGTTTATTTCACAATAGCTTCCCCATGCAGCATGTTATGCCATTCTCAGTGGCCCACCCCTAGGAATATGCTATGTCATCCGCAAAGCGAGTGTTATCCCACCCCTAATACTCATCCTTGAGCAATGTTATACATACTCAGTGCCCATCCCTAAGCACTATGTTATACCAGCCACAGTACTTTCAGACGTGTTCAAAATCTGCCAACAAACACAGAAACACAACTCCATGGACAAATATTTCAGTTGTCTTTGAATTCCTAGGGCGGAATTCTATCAACATGCACAATGAATCCTCATCTCATCCCTTGGAGGGAGGTCAGCGATATTATCCCTGCTCTACTGATGGGGAAATGGAGGCAGAGCGGTTATGTGTCTCACTAAAGGCCACAGGAAAAGTTAGTGTCAGAGCTAGGCATAGAATTCAGGAATTGCTGGTGCCCTGGCCTGTGCTCAACCCACTACACTACACCACTCTTTGCCAAACTGCATCTGAATTTAAGGTGAAACATTTGACTGGAAAATTTGGGGCCCAATCCTGTAAAGTTCCAAGCACCCTCAGCCTCAAGTCAATGAGTAGTAGCAGGTGCTCAGCTTTGCAGGATTATTCCTTAGTTATGTAACAGAAGTGTAAAATCATACTCAGATACCAATGTGTGAATGAGAGTGGATTAATTCACACCTAACTGCATTCACGGCACACAGCGTTTAGCTTCATATCTAATAACAACACACAAGGTAGGAATAAATACACCATAATTCAAGCTCTCTGTTATCTTATTGCTTAATTATTTCTGAAGTGCATTGCAGCAATTTATAATTTTGCAATTATTTTAATTGCTAAAATGTTTGAATTTTTGCTCCTTTTTCTAGGACAAATCTTTAATCAGGCAAACTCTCACTGACATCAGTGTCACCTAGGGCAGGACTGAAGATAAACTGATAAAAGTCTATTTGATCCCCTGTCTGTGGAGAAGCATTCAGTGCCCAGGACTGTAATATTCATTTCACCGGGCCAACGCCCAGATCTTCAAAGTTATTTAAATACCACTGAGTATCTGGGCACAAATCCTCAACTGGTGTAAACTGGGATCTCTCCCGTAATTTAAATGGAGCTGTGGTAATTTACACCACTGAAAATCTGTCCTATTGCTCTGTTAATGCTATAGAATTTCTGAAAAGAATGTTCATGTCTTTTAGTTCTTGAGTTTAAGTCTATCTGAATTTGATACCATCCCTAAACTGATAGTCTGGATGATTCACCCACGGTGCACCCCGTCAGACATTAAAAGTGGACTCCTGCTATGTCTAATATTATTGTTTGGCTCAAGACCAAGAAGGAAACATTCCTGCATCATCTCTTCTTATTTGTAAAAAAGTTGAAATCTGTCTGCCAATGCAGAGTCTTAGAACGGCAACGCTGCTTTCCCCACAGACTAAAATGTTAATTATTCCACACTCCAAATGCTTTACAGCATCAGTTCTAAATTAAAAGCCAGGTTAAATTTTAAGGGTAAAATTCTTCTATCACACCCTCATCCTCATGTCACCTGCAGTGCAGATTCTTCCAGCATGTGCTGCAATATGCTAGGCACACTGCTTCACATAAACCCCCTGACGTCAGCAGAGCTGACATGAGATCCTAGGCACTGAAGGCTGAGTGTAGGATAAAGATAGGATCCTGGATCCCTTGCACACCCAGTTCCCAGTGACATCAGAGTTTTGGGTGTGCAGCAAATGCTGCAGTAGGGCCCTGAGGGAGGACTACAGGCTTTGGCTCTAGGTCCACAAGGGACTTGTGGCTCTGAAAGAAAATGGTGCCCTGTATATATGAAAAATGGATAGGAATGACTAACAGAGGGGACACAATAGGAGACGCAGTACTAAAGCCCTGATTCAGGAAACTATCCCTATTCAGGAAGGCATGAACATAAGAGAATACGAACAGCCACACTGGAGTCAGACCGATGGTCCATGTAGCCCAGTGTCCTGTCTTCCGGCAGTGGCCAGTGCCAGGTCTTTCAGAGGGAATGAACAGAACACGGCAATTTATCAAATGATCCATCCCCGATCATCTAGTCCCAACAAAGTCAATGGGACTTAAACATGTGCTTAAGTGCTTTCCTGAACTGTGGCCTTAGAGGCAGTAAAGGGCAGGATAGATAGATAGATAGATAGATAGATAGATAGATAGATAGATAGATAGATAGATAGATAGATAGATAGATAAGCAAATTCTTAAAACATATTTGCAACAATTTTGCTACAAAATCAGGACTGACCCAGTAGCTGTTCTACACAATGACCTCTCCTGGACTGCAGTGGGGGGTTTGCATGCAGCATAGCTCCAGGAACAGATACCTAAAGTAACAAATGATTCTTTAGTGCTTCTTTTTTAAGATACCAAGCATTTCATTTTTTAGGGAAAACCTTTCCAATTGGAATGCTTGGAAGACTTTTAAAGGGGTCTTTTAAATTAAGGAAACAGAGGAGCAACCCCTATTTCACAAAGTTTGCTAAGAAAAAAGACTGCCCACCATTCTGTTCTCTACTGCACTTGCTGTGGACCAGACTCTGATCTCAGTTACACGGTGTAAATCCAGAGTAGCTCCACTGAAGTCAGTGCAACTTAAAGCAAGTGAAATTGAGATAAGAACCTGGCCCATAGCCTTTAGCCTGTGAGCTCACCTATCGCCCGGTGCTGTGGGCACCTCTGATGCAAAGTCAACAGTCATTATTCAGGCAAATAGGTAAATGTTTTGCTGGTGTAAAGACAAACACTGAGTGAGGACCTCAGGACTGGCCTCTTATAATTAAATACTATGGCAATAATTCACTGCAGTCTAATTTTCTCCACCATAAAGAAAATGTATGAGCAACATTAATATTATTATTTAGCCAGGTTTTTTATATATTATTACTTATGCTTGCATATTATTTGCACAACATTTAGATGAGACAGTGATGGTCACTGTATAAAAGTCAAGAGAGAGAAACTTACAAAACATGGGTCTCTATTGCACCTGGATCAATCAAGAGTCACGCCATTAACTTCAGTGGAATTACACTAGTGTAAAATGGGCATAAGTCAGGAGAGAAATCAGCCCCCATGTTTTTTCCTGTACATTCACCCAGCAAATTACTCCCTAAGGAAATATACTGCCCTCATTCCATTGTGGGAATCAAGCTGAGTTGCATGCATGGATTAAATTGGTCCTTAAATCACACCTCTGCCAACAAATAGTTGCTTCAAGAAGAAATCATTTTAAAATAGATCATTTTTCTCTTATGATCCTTTGATTCTAAGAGACCGTTTCTGGTTCGAAAGTGATTGCACATAAGCATGGACCAAAGTAGAGCTTTTCTAGCTTATTGGCTTTACAAGAAGCAGACCAGCGAGGAATACTGGAATTCCCATTACTGTAGGGTGGGTATTGTAGTGGGAGAGGAGGGCAGAGAGAGATTGAATATGGGAACATTTTAATTTCTCCAGTTTGTTTTTTCTGCCATCCGTTCTCTCCCCTCCCCTCATTCCCTTTTTTTTTGTTCTTTTGTGTCTATTTTGAAGGCACACATTAAATCTCCCCCCTTATGCTCCGAATTGACTTACTGTCACATTGCCCATGTATATTGATTGAGACTTAGATTTATTTTGCTGCAATTTGTAAATCTACTGCCCCTCCACAAAATCCATATTATAAAGAAATATGTCAAAATGAGCAAGCTTTGAGATTCAATTTCTCTTCATTAGCTGTGGGGGAACCCACTGGAGTTGGGTCTCAGATATTACTGAGGGGTGCAAATTCAGATACCAGAATTAGACTGTGGGTCACAGGGAACAATGTTTAAAAAGTCAAACAAATATACACACTAGTTACAGTCAGCGTTTTCTTACCCCACTGCTAATTCCGCTGTGATCCACAGTAGATCCAGATTTAATGATGGGGGACGGGGTCTGAGTCCAGCCACTACATCTGTGTCGCTGTCTCATGCAATCAGCTTCCCAGGGCCAATGAAGAGAGCGTCAGAAGCTTGCCCATCAGCTCATCACCTACAATTCCTTGTTCTTTTATTCTTTGCTTAGTGAATTAATCCAATTACCATGACAAAATCGTCTTTTCACTCAGAAAAAAAATGCCCAATGAAAAAGCATTCCCTAACATTTTACTTCTGTATATCTTCTATCTCCAGTGCCAGCCACCTTTTGAGTATCACAATAACTGACACCCAAAGTACCCTCCAAACTAAGGACAAAAGACAGACCGCCCACCCACATTGTGTTCTGCCCTGGATTGCGGGCAGTATATGGCTACACACACACACTGTAGAGATGTAACATCACCTACCCCTGAAATGCAGCCCCCTCTGGGGTGAAATGTGACAGCTCTTTAACAGCACACAGAACTCCTCAGGTCAGTTCAGGGAATCAGGGCAGAAAGTATGGAAATCACCCAGCTATATAGCAGTAACTTCAGACGATCTTTGACTTCTTGCTTGCCAGAATCAGATAATTCTCAGCAAATAGAAGCACACTAAATATCCAGGATATGCTGCCCCTATTTGAGATTTCTGGGACGTTCCCAGCCCCTAGGGATCATTCTGCGCTGTATTTTGCCTAATGACTTTTTTAGCATTGGTAATCGAAAACAACTGGATCTGATTAGTAATAAGCTTTGCATTAGAGCTCTTTGAATCATTGTTATGAGGGTGATGAGGGAGGAGAAAGGGTTGCATATTTGCACTGTAGAGCTATGGACCAACATGCATGTATCATATGCAGTACCAATAGCAATCTTAATCATTGTACCAATATGGGGCAGAGGGGAAAGTGAAAGAAAGTAACTTTATGGAAACCAATGAGCTCTACCTGTATAGTTCTTGTCACTGTCTCTGTTTGCTCCCACAGCCTTAAAACCCAGACTTTGACCTGTACATGGACAGTACATAAATTAAACTTATATTTGACCTCCATCACTCCTCTTTTCAAGACAAACAGCTTGAGAGATGGTGAAGTGAAATTAAAAATTTGCACGAAGGGCTGGATTCTGCCCTCAGCAATGCTGAAGACAAAGGAATTCCTCCGGATTTACCCCAGTGTAACGGAGAGCGGAGTTGGCCCTATGTGAGCACACTGGGCTCATCTCAAAAGAAGCCAATAGTTGCTTTAAAAAACTGCTTTGCTGTAAGGGTCATTACTTTTTTTATTTATTGAGCCAGACCCTGAGGTTCTCAGTTCCTTTCTCTGGTCTCATGTTCTCTGATGTTCAAAGCCGTGTTGAAGCCACTGGAGAGAGACCTCAGGAACTGGCCTGTTGCTACTGGGATAAAGTAGGCTCTGATTGGCATCTCTTTTAACCCTCATGTGCTGGCTTTCCTACCCATCCCCAGCACCTGCAGCCCTTGGGCACTATGCCCACTCTGGCATACAGTACCTGCTATGTCCTCTCCTCCTCTCTGTGCCCCTCTGCAGCAGCCATGGGAAATGGGCCACCTTCTTCTGCTCCAAGCAACTCTCCACAACCCAGCCTCCACCTCCTCTGCTGTTTGCCGCTGCTGCATGGCCAAAGCCTCTCCTCCCCAGCTGGCTGCATCTGCTCCTCTCCTGTGCCTCCCTGGCGTGGCTGGTCACTGGTGCTGCAGGCAGGCAGGAGGTCCCTTTAGAGGTGGAAGGGAGGCTTTTTATGCTTTTCTTCCTGTATAAATCAGGATTGGAATGGACAATCCCAGACAGGACTTCCTGTGTGTGTTGCTCGCTGATAACGAGCTCAGAGAACAGAACAAACACAGCGGACAGCTCACAGCAGGCCGAGAGAAGGACAGGGCCTAGGGACAAGGCAGAGCTAGCAGCCCTCGTGGGCTCCCCCGTGACACCCCAGTCATAGCGAGGGGGGGGCTAAGAGCCTCTCTAGGCCACTTCCAAGCCGTGTGGTGCTGGGACCCACAGACTTACAGAACACGGACAGCCCCAAGTGGCTGCACTGAGAGCCCCTCTCTGGAGCTCCCCAAGCTACTCTGAGGGTCACCCTCAGACCGGGCAGATAGATGGGGGGAGCTTTTCAGAGACACTGGCATGTCTTAGCTTTTAGCAATGAGCCTGGCTGCCCCTCCGGCTCTGTGTTAAACCCAGACCCGCTGCCTACAAAACAAGGTCCCGTCACACGGCTTTGGGATTGGCGCTGGGGGGAGAGCTGGGCACCACTTGTGTGCCGAGTGGAACTGACCCCCCCGCCCTCCATCCCGGAGCACACCCCGATGCTTTCCATGGACATTCTGGCTGCACTCAGGCCAAGATCAAGTGGGACTCTTTCTAGAAGTGTTAAACCCCGCCCGGAACACAGCATCCCTTTCACTCCCACCGCACTGAGATATTTAAACACACGGGCTCTCAAGTGGCTGATGGGTGAAGAAAACCTACCCACCCCTAAACTCCTGGTGAGCCAGAAAACCCTGGCCAAGCCACAACTGCGTTGGACAGAAGATAATGAGCCTTTCCTATCTGCTTCATCAGTTGGAACTCATCCCAAAACAGCAGTGACTGAAAGCCAGTAGCATCTGCTGGCTGTCCGGCAGCCTACACAAAATGAGTCTCAGTCAAGTTCCCAAGGGGGAGGCATGCATGTCCCCAGCTGGTGGCCTGCTGGAAGTCAATGCTCTCACATGGCCTCTCCAGATTTAGTTCAGGGCACGCTGGTGGGAGAAGCTTGCACAGTCTATGCTGTACCTGGATTTGGATTAATATCTAATTATATCTATTATTAATTACTGCATCTATTCATATCTAAGTATGGAATTATACATCACAATCATTAAGGGGTTTTTTTAAATTCTCACAATAACCCCTGCAAGGTAGAGACGTGTTAATCCCATTTTACAGATGGGGAACTGAGCTACAGGGTAGAATAACAGGTTTCAGAGTAGCAGCCATGTTAGTCTGTATTCGCAAAAAGAAAAGGAGGCCTTGTGGCACCTTAGAGACTAACCAATTTATTTGAGCATAAGCTTTCGTGAGCTACAGCTCACTTCATCGGATGCATTCCTGAAGTGAGCTGTAGCTCACGAAAGCTTATGCTTAAATAAATTGGTTAGTCTCTAAGGTGCCACAAGTCCTCCTGTTCTTTTAGGGTAGAATAAGTGACTTGTCCCAGATCACACAGGAAGTCTATAGTCAAGCTGGGAACTGAACCTCACAGGTCATCCTTCCTCCCTTAGCATTTAGTCTAGAGATCGCCATCTGGCACTTTAGCATCCGCTCTACATTCATGGGGAAACAGAAGAAGAAAACATTGGGATGCATAATATTACAGCCCATCAGAACATGGGAATTTTTTCCCCAGGCCAACCCACCGATATTTTCATCCATAGTTTGTCAGGATTTCAAAATTCTCCACAATCAAAGTTTAACTACCACGGCTGGTACAACTGCCAGCCGTAGCCGGTCAAAGATTGGGGGCGGGGTAGAAATTCACGTATTTTCCCCTTTTTAAAAACATTGACATTCACAGTTTGGATTAAAAGAAATGACGTTTTGAAAACCATGCTATGCCTTGTAAGATATTTGAAACTGTTGCTCATTTTACCTAATCCACCTGCAAGGAAAGAATCCGAAAACACAGCACATGTCTTTACAGCTGCGCTGCCTCCCTTTCTCTGTGCTGGTAGGGGTGAGATCTTCACTTACACCTGTGCTCATTTACACCTTGATTCAGTCACACACATAAGCATGTCCAGACACCCCCATTCAGCGCAGCATTTAGTCATGTGAACAGGCTCATTGAAATCACAGCAACTATGCGCATGTCTAAAGTTAGGTGCATACTTCAGTGTTTTAAGGCCTTGAGATAGCAAAACACTTTAGCATGTGCTTAACTTTAAGCACACAAGTGTCCCCATCCCTATTTGGCAAAGCACTTAAGCGTGAACTTAACCTTAGCTGAATCAGCTGACAGTTTATTTCCCGGATTTACTTATTTTCCTTAGTGGGAGCCTTTTCAATGTTATTTTTACTACCATCATTTTAATTTGATATTTTTAAAAATATGTCATTTCAAACTGTGTACAATTCATTATTATTATTAGCATTGTTTTCCAAAGCATTTATCTGTCACCCATCACCATGGTATCTGGGTGCCTATTGGGTAGTGCATGTTGTCCTGAATAGTGTATTTAGGGCCTTTTCCAAAGTCCATTGAAATCCCTGGAATGACTTCCATTGACCTGCGTGGCCTTTGGATCAGGCTAAGGCAGATGCATTATACACTGAAAGCAATACAGAATTGTAACTAACCAGAGCTGGGAGGACAGCATAATGTCAGATCAGAGACCCCGCACACTGGGAAATTCAGATCCAGAGTTCATCTAATGCTCTATAACGTGCAGTCATGGATTCAGTTCTGCAAGGTGCTGAGTACTCATGTGAAGTGCTGAGCAATCTCATGTCCCAAGATCCCCAGGTCACCAAACTCAAACCCCGCCCCCCCCACCCCCCGGAGTTTTGGGAAAGATCCGATCCAGACTCAGCTCCAGCAACTACCTCTAGCTCTAACCCATCCTTTCCCATGTCTCCTCGCTTACTCACAGCAATAGGTCACAGTCCATTGTTGAGAGCCTATCAGCCACCCACCCAGCAACAGATCACAGGGAGACAAGTGGAGAACTCTTTTTCTGACCTCTTCGTTCAAGCCAGCGGGAATGAAAATGTGATGTGTGGAAAACATTTCCTGTTTACTGAAATGTACCGTTCACGTTAACTGGTGAGGCAGGAAATGGTCACAAGAGGCCACAACATTGTGTATTTTTAAATTTGAAATAATGACACTTCATCTCCAAGAGATTTGTTATCCTTTTGTGGAGGTCAGGACTTTTGGTAAAAACGGTCTGGGGGGGGTGTATGCGCGTGTGGGTGTGTACACATTCAAAGTGCGATATTGACTTGTAGATAGTCCTGCAATCCGTGTGTGTGGGTGTGTGCACATTCAAAGTGCTGTATTGATTGTAGATAGTCCTGCAATCCGTGTGTGTGTGTCTCTGTGGGTGCATTTGAAGTGGTGGGTGGGTGTGTACATTCACAGTGCTGTGTTGACTGGAGCTACTCAGGACTGCAGTCCGCGTGTGTGTACAGTGCCGGGCTGAGCTGCTGCTTGGGAGGTGCTCCTTGGTTTGAAGGGAGGCGCATGCTATACCTGCAAGAAGGGGCAGCCCGGTGCAAGCTGAGCGAATGGCGGGGCAGAGAAGGTCCCCTGTTGGAGGTGCTCAGGCTAGGGCACTTGTGGGAAATAACGAGTGCTGAAGAAAATGAAGACAACAAAGAAGCAGGGCTTCCTAGCCCATGGGAAGGACAATGAGCAAAATGCTGTGGGCCAAACTCTGCCATTTCATCTGTCTTGAGCAGGGCATACGGCGCTTAGAAGATAAACCTTTAGGATCGTTTAGCCTGCTCTCCTCAGGCACCCCACCCCTTGTTTGGGCAGTTTGGCCCCCGGGGCACATTCAGGGGCAGTCCTTACACCCTGCACCCAAAGGTTTCCATGTGGCCCTCTAGGAAGTCCACTAGGCATTGGCATGGAGATCAAATCTATCAGCTCAGCACTCATATACTATGCTGATGGGCACGACAGAAAAACCCTAAAAGAGAGAGAGAGAGAGAAGCCAGGACATTTGTTTTCCTTGCCCCTGTGGCTGTGTTCTATCTCAGCGACATTCCACGGTCCTGATCCTTTGTCTCTGGTGGCAGTTGAAGTAGAAGAACCACTAGCTAATTTGTTCTGTTATTGTCCCACTACAGGAGATCCATTTGCTCATAAATGTTTATTCCCCCTAACTCCAAAGTCTCATCTCTTTTTCAGAGAAGCTGAATTCTGCCTGGTTTGAACTTTTAGTTTTTGGAAACTATGGGCACGAATGCAGCTGGTCCCCAGTAGGATACGCTTGCCGCAATATTCTGTTTGCTCGCATTTTAATCAACAACCTGAATGATTTTCTGGGAGAATATTATTCCATGAAAAGGTGTGACATTTTAATTAACGTCTGCAATGTCGTATTAAAAGAAGCAGGGAGCAAACTAAAGCAGATGGCAAAAGCACCATTGCATGCCATGGAGCTTTAATTTACAAGATTTCCACTCTTGCAACTCCTTTTATGCCACTTGTCCTTGCTCCTCTCACATTTGTTTTAGGCACCTGTGTAGGGCCACATCCTCAATTGGTGTAAAGCAGAATAGTTCCATTCGCTTCAGTAGCGCTATGCTGACTTACACCAGCTGAGGATCTGGCTTCTGATTCTTTAGCATTGAGCTTTGCTACGTTTACAGAAACCTTGCCAGTGAATTAAACAGTAGCTAGGGTGCAATGTAAATCCTTTGCAGGCTTCTATGGCAACACGTTGAATTTGGGAGGATTAGCTAGTGATTGGGCTTGGGCCTTGGTTTCCTGCGTTCTAGTTCGGTGACTTCTTGTGTGATCTTGGGAAAGGTATTTAATCTTCGTGCCTCCATTTTCTCATCCAGGGATAATAAAACCTACAGTACAATCACAGGGGTGTTGTGATGCTTAACCAAGTGAAGTCTATAAAGCTTTTTTTAGATTAACGCATGAAATGTGCTACATAAAGGTGACTCCTTTTATTCCAGATGACATGGAACCCCACTGGCTTTCTTTCCCTTGTTAAAAAGAGAAATCAGATACTTACCTGAGCTGGAAAAGGTGGCTGGAAATGGGATTTTAAACCTGAAACGCTTTGGGGACCCTGGGAAAAAACAAAATCTTTCCGCGCTGGGCTTCCATGGCACCTGGCTAGCGGCTCTCATCCTTTCATGCCTCATTGATTTGCTGGGGGGACACACCTGTCAGCCAGCAGCACAGCAGGTGTTCATCACCTAGGAGCGCCTGGAGTGAACAGAAAACACTGACATGAATGCTGGGCTCCAATATGCCCATGTTGCTCCCATTGAATTCATAGCCACATGTGCACATCCAAGAACCTGGGCCCAGTGCATCACACAAAACTTCACCCCTAGAGTACATCCTGTTTCTGATACATGCTACTTGCCCTGAGTTGAACTGCAGCTATTCTTATCTTTGTCTTTTCTTTAATAGGATTCTCACAGTGGATATAGCCTGGGATGCACTGGTGGGTTATGATTAAAGCCACCTCTAGGATTTCGATGCACACCGCTCAATAATTGCACAGGGGAATCCCAGCTGTCCCAGAGCCATTCCTTCTGACAATCACAGTGGAACAAACAAGGCAGGAGTCTTGAGAGTCCATCTGAGAATCCATCCCAGATTTTACAGTGAACCTAGCACATGCTAGACCCGAACTTTGGGAGTTTAGGGAGTGCTGGGTAACTACCCATGCGGAGCAGACATGGTTAACAGAGCGCTTTGAGGAAAGGAGCTACCATGGTGAACCTGGTGCCCCACAGTACAGCTGGTCAAAAAATGGGGGCAAGGGGAAGCCTGGCAAAAATGAAAGTTTGGACAAAATGTTTGGACAAAAATGAAAAAGATTTTGCCAACTTTTCTCGTCAGAAGTTTGGGGGCTTTCATAGAAAATCTGAAAACTGTGGGGTGAAAAAAAGCAACCAGCAATTGGCTTTGAAAACAAAAAGAGTAATTGACATCAGACATTTCCCATGGCAATTTGTTTTCATGAAACAGCCATGTTTTGTTAAGAAAACAACGAAATAACATCAAACAAAATGAAACAACAAACAAAAAATATTTCAGTGAAGAATTTCAGCCAGGTCTGAACAACATTTCCCAGCTTTTCTCAGCAGGAAACCACACAATGCACTCGGGTACTAAGGTGATGGGGAATGGAGGACATGTCAATTAATCTGTCTAATCTATCTGTCTGAGGGATTTATAACATGGCCAAGAGCGTCAAAATGGCTAATGATTTGGGTTGCCTCAGCCTGTGGGTGTCCCAAGTCAGGGCACAGGAGGTATTTCACACTGGGAACCAAACAACTGGAAGGACCAGAAGGAGAAGTCACTTTTGGACTATTTGGCTGCATGTCATTGGTGTTTGTGATGGGGGTTTTTTAATGATCTTATTTTAAAGAGCCGATCTCAAACAAACTTTTTAAAAATAAACATTCTGGAAAGTCTGTTCATGTCAAGTCTTTCCCATATTGTTTCAACTTGCCTGATTCTTGTTATCAATTCATAGTTCCCAGGAGGTGCTTCCGAGCTGTCTGAAGATATGAATTAGAAAGGGTTTCTAAGTTCCAAGATCAAAGCTGCACCTTTACATACTAAAGGAAATAGCTAGAAATATCAGATTTTACCCCATCTCATTCAGAATTCAAGTTTAGCACTTCTTGGGGCAGGAACCATCTCTCATCTCTGCTTGTACAGCACCTAGCAAAATGGAGCCCTGACCCCTAACTGGGCCATCTAGCTGCTAGCAGAATATAAATAAAGAAAGGATTCATTAATAGTCTGATCCAGCTGCACTGAAATCAGTGCGAATCCTTCCATTTGGATCAAGCCTTTTATTGCTACATCTCCTAATTTAACACCATGAGCTAATCATTATTGATTTATTATTTAAAACATTCAACTCCCTGGGCCCAGTCTCACATTGGAAGTGATAAGGGTTTTGACCAACGGCAGCCTGAGGATCTGATCCCACCAATGCTGACTTGCATGAGCAGTCCTTGTGTGAGTAAATGGCCCCATTGACTTTAGCGGAATGACTTGCTCAGGTAAGGACTACTTGGGTAGCTAAGAGTTCACAGAGCCTGGATTTAAGGCCCCTATTCAGGAAAATATCTCTGTTGTGGAAACACTTGAGCACGTGCTTAAAATTAGATATGTGCTCATGTGCTGTCTCGAAAAGGGAGGGACTGGAGCACATGCTAAATGGCTTTTCTGAATCAGGACCCAGGCGAGAACGATATGCCGTGGAAAGTGCTCGACTGCATTCTCCCTGCTGCCACACCACAATGGAAATTGTACAGCAGCATTCTCTGCACTGACAATGACGCTCCATAGAGCCAGCCTCTGTGTAGCTAATGTATTAAGTTCAAGGTGGCTGTTGCCGAATCAGACCCCCACGTGCTATTAACCTTGCCTCTTGCTTCTGGTATGTTGCTGATCTCAAATGAGAGTTCCAGGGAAACCAGATACAAGAGAGAGGGAAGGCTACCGAAGAGCTTTGCAAAGTAATGTCTTTCTCGCAGGCTGGGAAATCTGGGTGTAGCGGGGTGACTACCCCTCTCCTCCCCTGAAGGGGTTAAAGCAGCCCTGCAGAGGGCTGTGAATGGGAAAAGCAGGCTCATTGGGAAAGCAGCCACAGCTGGGGCCAGCTTAATCAGGGTCCAGCTGGCCCTTATAAGAGGGCTGGGGGCCAGAAGCAAAGACAGATACTCTCTCTACCTTTCTAGAGAGAGAAGGACCTGGCTGCCTGGGAGCTGAGAAGGGTATCTAAGGTGGAGCAGGGCTGGGGAAGGGCAGAGGATGCTGGGGAGCTCCAGCCTAGCAAAGCCCCAGGCTGCAGGCCTAGTGAAACTCCTATGAAAGGGTCCTGGGGCAGCCCAGAGATAGGCAGAGGCAGCTGGTCCAACCCCCCTTGCTGATGGTGAGTGGCTATTACAGATAGCAGTCTGCCCTAAGGAGCAGGGGCTAGATGATGACCAGCAGTAGCCCCTTAGGTAAGGTGGGGATAGAGGGTTGGGGGTTCCCCTGAGTGGGGATACCCAGACTGTGGGTTGCTGCGGTGGGCAGCACCCCTGGGTAAAGGGCACCAGGGTCCTGGAGGGACATGGGGGACAGCGGTGGGCGAGACACCGGCCTGCAGAGGACGCTCCTGGCCGGAAGAGGTAATTCCCAGGATGACCAACAGGAGGCGCCACGCCCATGAGTCACTGCCCCATGACACTGGGTCTAGCAACAAACACAGAGTAGGAAAGCGGGGGCAGAGTAAGTTATCAGAGAAACAGTGGCTGAGATCTTTGAATGCTGCCTAGGAGATTCAGATCCCTAATTCCCATTCATTTTAGCAGGAAGTAGGTGCCGCAATCCGTCTGGCAGCATAGAAATAATCATCCTTTATTTGAACTTTCTAATATCATGCATTCTCCAAAATGTCTGTAAGATGGAAACAAATGTCATGAATGTAACAAATGACGCAACACTGATGATTCAGCTGATATGCATTTGATGAAGTGGCTGGGAAGGGAATGAACTCATCTTCAAACTATATTCTCGGTGATCAACCCTTGGTATTCTTATTTGTAGAGTGATAGGGCCTGGGATGGAAAAGAGAAAATCCGTGGCAGTAATTTCACAGCCGCTCTTGAGCCAAGCTGACTCAATAAAAGTTTCCTGGTGGTTTTCTTTATCTTCTCTTTGGTGTGGGATAATGGTTCATGTTTGTCTTGCCAGAAAGAGTTTTCCCTTATCTCAAAGATATCTCCCTTGTTGGGGCTGAGGTGCCACAAGTCCTCCTTTTCTTTTTGTGAATACAGACTAACACGGCTGCTCCTCTGAAACCAGAGAAAGGAAAGAAATGGAAGGTGGGGCAAATCACATTTGTGGTTTCAGATGTTTCTCTTTGTACGGCTGGGCACTAATGGGCTGTGTTCAGAAGAGGCATGATACACACCAAGGTAAATAGCTTTTTTTCAGGGCTTAGCAACTTGTAGGATTGGGCTCTGAAGACCTAACCTAGTTCTCATCTTTCACTGAAGCCTATGATAAAAAGGACTACCGAAGCCTGAACAAGAACCTGAGTATTTTGTCCCAAATTATTTACATTGGTTGAAGATAGGGCAGTGTGTGTGCATTATACATCTATTCTTTGAATGTAAAAAGATTAGATCCTTGAATTTACCTTCACCTGATCAAAAACCCAGAGAGGTAAAACTCTCATTGACGTCAGCGGGCTTTGGATAAGGTCTGTAGTGAGGAACTCTTACATTATAAAAACATACATAAATCCAGTCATTAATTTCATGCAGTTAGTTTCACCTATCTTTCATTTCCATTAGAAGGTTCTGTATAAACAGTTAACCATGACTTCCATAATCACCCCACTAATGTTTTTGGAAGCAAATAGACCTTAATGTTTGTCTCTTTCTTTTTTTTTCATTTCCCCTTAGTTTTATATCAGCACAGGATATGTCAACAGATCATTACCTAATGGCTGATATCTGCTGCATGCTGTCTTGAATTACATGCATCATCATTCTTCCTTTTTTTTTTTTTTTTTAGTAACCACTTGCCAACAAAGTGTAACTCCTAAAAGCCGAGCTCCTCTTTCAGCAAATAAATAAAATATACGTGTGGAATGTTCTATAGTAAATGACATTAAATGATCAAATGAGTATAAATAAATCCCAGACACTTCCTACACTGTGTGAATGCAGCAAAGAAACATTCCCCCGGCCCCCCTGCCCCCCCCCCCCGTTTCCAACCTTAATGATCTGCTTGTCTGGTGTCTGAACATTTTTAGAAGTAAATCAAGTTTAAATGTTTAAAAATCAGCGTGTTGCCATTGCTTCTCATATAGGGAACCTGATGATTATGCAGGTTAATGAAAGCTGCCTTCTGCCGTTGACTCCAATGACTTAAAATCCCTTCAAGATTGGGCCTCTATGTAGCACTGTGAGGTATGGCTCCAAAAAGGAGATAGGTCATCGAAAAAGGGTACAGAGAATGAAATTCATCCCTGTGCAGCAAAAAGCCTATGCACCATTTAAGTTCTACACCAGCCCATAGGACAAGTTGGATGAGTAAATGGGACTTAAATGATACATAGGGATTACTCACCATAGGGCTGAAGTAGGCCTTAAGTGGTACTTTTGTGTTGGCTCTCCGCACAGAAGTGGATTTGACCCCATATGAAGAGACCTTACAATAAGAAGGCAAGTATTTTCCCCACCTCCTCGAATGGCACAAGACGGGATTAGAATCCTAGAGGCTATTTCTGTGCGACACGTCCCTCAATCTCAGCAGTGATAGCATGCACATCACTGAGCATCCGATTCCAAATATCTTAATAAAGATATAGAAAAACTGCAAAAGAAAAGACAAATTCGGAAGCATAGAAGAAAGGAATAAACACCATGGGTAGACAGAGGCTTGATATTCGATAATGATGTAGTCACAATAAGTCAATGAGAAACGCTTTGCAGGATGAGATCTATTATTGATTAATAGAACAGTACTGAGCAATGAAGAGTTTTCCTTATTGAAAACCTTGTCGCAGTGAAAAATATACTCTAAGGACCTAACTCTGATCTTGGTTGCACAGGTGTAAATCCAGATTAACTTTCCTTCTGGAGCAGTCTATAGAATTTAATAGACACTAAACCAGTAGGGTTCTATAGAAATGAACTAGAGAGCTATAGATATTATTCAAAAACCTATAGAATTGAATGGAGCATGATCTTTTTCTATAGAATTATTAAAGCCACCTGTAGTGTGGAATAGAGAATTATACCCCTGTCAGCAAATTCTCTCCATTGCTTTAAAGACTCTATACAAAAGAGGTTCTCTGTCTTTCACAGAATATCATGGTCAGAAGGGACCTCAGAAAATCATGTAATCCAACCCCCTGTTCAAAGCAGGGCCAATCCCCAATTTTTGCCCCAGATCCCTAAATGGCCCCCTCAAGGATTGAACTCACAACCCTGGGTTTAGCAGGCCAATGCTCAAACCGCTGAGCTCTACATTCCTGCCTTTCCTTCTGCCTTGATTGGATTTACCCCAATGTAGCAGAGAAGCAGAATTCAGTCCCAAAAGTCATGCAATGAATGCAGAAGTCCAAACTTAGGAAATAGGAAGAACAACAAAAAAGAACTGTTGATGGGGTTTTTCTTTGAAATTTGACGTGAATCAAAATGGCCACAGCCATGTATTTTGTTGAAGCACTTATCTCAGCCAAAGGAAGAGGAAATTCCCAAGAATGTGTGTTCGTTAAAAATATTAACTAGATCTAATGATTATTTTTGGTAGCTAAAACTTCCTGGGCGGAGGGTTTTCTGCATGCACTGGGCTTTACCGAATATTTCAGTGCAAGTTTAATAAATACCCATTATGCTCAACTCACTACACAGTTTACAATGCAATGGATAAAGGGTGGAGATGTGTTTCTCTTTCTTTTGTATTGTAAGCCCCTGGTAAAGTGCACGGAGTTGCACTGAATTAGCGTTTGGTTATTTTCTCGTATCCTCAAATAAAGGATGCTGGTTCACACAGTCCGAAATCTCTGTTTCCTCTCTGGCAGGAAACAGGAAGTGAATGCAAGGGGGAGATTTGGAGTTTGCTCCTAAGAACAATTAAACTCTCCTCCAGAGGGGAAAGGGATCTGCGTCAAAAGGAATTCACCTTTTTTTGGAAGGGAAGAGAGACTGACCTTTAGTTTAAAAGCCGGGAAGAATAAAAAGCCGAGGCATTTAGAGCTGCCTGCACAAATAGAGTCATAAAGGCCTTTTCCTGATGTAATGATTCCAGAAGCCACAAGTGACTTTGTTCAAGTGGTTCATACTGGCTGGAGTGGTGGGTCCTTACTGAAAACGCCCTGACTTGCTATTCCAGGTGAAGGGTGTCGCCCAGACCAGCCGACTATCCCTGTTTCGGAGGGACAGTCCCTGTTTTTTTAGCAAAATATTTCCCATTTGTTACTGCAGCCCTTCCAAAAGTTTTCCTGGCCCAAGGCACTTCAACGACTTTAGAGAGCTGTCCTTATCTTCCTTCCCAAATATCCCTATTGATAGCTCTCCAGTGCTGGCAGATAGGACTTCAGTACAACCTGCCCCCGAGACAAGAATTAACAGTGGAACAGCCAAAGCTGCTCTCTTTAAAGTTAATGACAAAACTCTCACTGAACTCCCTCAGTGCAGGATTGTGCCCTATAGCCCTGATCCACCCCCCAATGAAATTAATAAGAGTGTTTCTATCGACTTCACTGGCTGTTGAAGGGAGCCCTTAATTAGCAAATGGGGTCCATTTTAAGAGACATATATATGTTGGGTCAAGTTCTTATTCATTTTGTGCCCATACCTTACTCAGGCTTAAATACAGTCTGGAAATCATCAAAATACAACATCCAGACCAAACTCAGGATTTATCAGAGCTGCATACTTCCAACACTACTTTATAGTGCAGAATGCTGGGGACTGACAAAGTATGATACGACCAAATAGTCTTCATTCCATACAACCTGCCTCCAAAAAATCCTCTATCCTTTGGCCCAGAACAATCTCAAACCAAGACGTATTCACACAGTACAGCCAAGAGGATCTGAGCACCATCATTGCCAGGATGCATTGGAGATGGATTGGCCATGTGCTTCGGATGGACACTGAGTCCATCACCAGAACAGCAATCAAATGGACACGTGAAGGCAAGCGAAAACCAGGCCACCTGAAAACAACACAGCGAAGAGCTGTGGAAGCCGAGCTGAAAAATCTTGGGCACAGCTAGGGAACCATTGAAAGACTTGCCAGAAATAGACAGGTGTGGAGGAGCTTCGTTGCTACCCTAAACACCAGAGGCGTAATGGGTACTAATGAACTAACTTACTTACTCAGGCCAGGTTCCCATTGGAGATGAAGCCAATGGAAGTTCTGACCGGGTACGAATGGAGAGCCTGAGGCTGCGGGTACCAAGCACCCTGAATTCCCACTAAAGTCAATGCTGTGCCGCACCGGGCAGGATAAGCCCTTGTAACATGACTTCAGATCTTGGCCCAATGTAACTAAACACAAGGAAATCGCACGTTTCACCTCCTTCTGGTGTCTTTTTCCTGGAGATCTCAAAGCACTTCACAAGTATTAATTAGACTTCACAATGGCCCCCTGAGGTAGGGGCTGTTAAACTCCCTGTACAGATGGGACCACTGAGGCACTGGTGAAATAGTCAAGACTAGAACCCAAGAGTCCTGACTCCTGGCTACCGGCTCTAATTACTGGACACTTTGGGTCAGATCCTCAGCTGGAGTAACTCAGCAGCGCTCCATTGGCTACCATGGGGCCATGCCACAGTTCTCACCGGCTGAGGACCCGCTGCCTTAAACTGATGTTCCAGTTTTCAGCTCCTTTTTGGCTGCTGCAGCTAGAGCATCATTTTCCCTGTCACACTTGCCACACGTGTTGTAGGTAATTTATAGGGGATGGTTGATTGAGGGCCTTTGGGATGTTGCAAGAATCATTCTTCCCACATATTTAAACAAGCTAGTCCCGAGCAGGTTTCCTCTCCTCCAAGCAAAATATTTGTTCAGCCCATGAAACCACAGCTGGGCAATGTCAGCAGTGAATGTTGGTGAATGTCAGTGGAAGGAACAGAAACTAATTAGACAAAAGGGGCGAGATTCCTCCCTGGGAGAACTCTGCTGAAATCCATGCAGGCACACCAGGAAATTTAATTTGGCCCAATAAGTAAATCCATAATTTTTTTGCTCCCTTCCTACATGAACAGGCTTCACTCAGGCAGGCAGTCCCATTGATCGCTATGAGCAGCAGAACCAGCTTCTTAGTGCCCAATCCCTTTCCAGTTGAACTCACTGAGATCAGAATTCGGCCCTATGACTACACTGATTTATTCTGTGTGATCTGCACTGGCTACCTAGCAAATACCAGGTTTTAAGGTTCTGGGGACAAGTGCTGGACTCACTGAAGTCGTCGGGCATTGGCATAGGTTTTGGATCCTGGTCTTTGTCTCTCAAGCCCTAAATAGGCTAGGGCCTTGCAACATGAAGATACACCCTTGTGAGCTAGCTGCATTTGAGAGGGAAGCTAAGGCTGGTGGGACCCAGATTCAAACTCTGAGGGAGAAGGTCCACACAGTGCTCAGCAATGGGGTCTTGGCCAAGGCATTCACAGCCAAGGCAACTGGACTGAGCCTAAGCTTTGCTACTTGTCGGCAGCACTGCTCTTTTTCTGCAGACCTTCTCTCCCGTATCTGCCCGGAAGGACCGCCCAAGCTGTGGACTCTCGGGAATGTACCTCCTAGGTCTGATTCCTCCTGCATGACAGCTTACATCTGCCCATGGGCTGGGAGAGCGAATGCCTGCCATCTCTTAAACTAATGATTGCTACTTTGGGGTACGTGTAATCGGTGGGCAAATACGACAGAGAGGAGCATTTTCAAAAAGTACATCAATGAAAACCTGGGTGAGGGAATATCTTCTATTGGATCAACTGGTGTGGTGAGAGAGACCAAACCCAGAGCTCTGGGTAAAGATGGTCCAACCAAAGGTATTACCTCACCCACCTTGTCTCGCTAATATCCCGAGACTGACTCAGCTGCAACAACACTGCATAGAATAAAAAAACCCTACCAGGGAAATCCGCTCCCGATGCTAAAACTGCCATCCTCCAACCACATCTTGGCAGGCATTCACATTCCTTGTCCTGAGGACCAGGATTCAATTGGCATGCAGCTGGAGTCGCATCACCATCCGTCCAGCACTTGGAAACACGCAACCATAGATCATAGAGGAGCTTAGTGAAAGATGTAATTGTTTGTGAATGGAGTGGGCATCACCTTTGTCAAAATTATGTGTCATCTGAGCCTTGTGCTGGACAAAGGTGCATCTGGAAGTGGCCTCTATTGTTATTAGTCACCGTATATCAGGAAATGGTGTCATTCTCTATGGCTGCTCTGTCTTCTGCGGTTTCATTGCCCGTGTTAACCTCTAGGCTGCTCGGAATTTACATCTTTTACCTTATTAGCTGATTAATTTCACACAAGGCCTAACGAATGTAGCCAATCAACCTACAGCAACAAGACAGAATTTATTAGAGTTCAAGGGAGAAATTCTTGCTCCCTTGAGGACAATGGCAAAACTCCCATTGACTTCAATGGGGCCAGGATTTCTCCCCTTATGTATTAAGCTGTCTCTTTAACATATTAAGCCCTGAGGTCACTGAGGATAACGAGACTATGTATATAAGTATAGTTTCCACACTTGAGTAATAATGTTCAGGATCAGGCTCAACTGTGTTCCATTCATATTTCTGGGTTATCTGAAATCCTGGTCAGCCTGGCATTAAACTCTCCAAACTCTCACCTAGTCATTCAGACTACAGAGCTTCACAATGAACTTGGCCCACTGTAAGAGAATGCACAAATAGCCTATCAGGAATGCAGCCTGTGGCCTGAAGGGCTAGAGCAAAAAGGGAAAGACAGCGAGACGGATAAAGAGAGAGAGAGTTGGTGGACTATGCTGAGAAAGAGCTAATTGGCTGACACGTCCATGGAGAAAACACACACCTGAAAAATGAGCGCAGTCACCTGGGTGAAATTCTATCATGGGATTCTCTCCCATCATCTGAGATAGAGCTTTTGACGATGTAAACAGCTAAATAAGAGGAGCCTGGGTTTCCTCCCCACTTTGGATTGTGGCTATTTACATTGTGTACCACAGTGGTTTTCAACCTGTGGACCACAGACCCTTGGAGGTCCAAAGGTTATGTCTCAGGGGTCCATGAAAGGTTGTTGTTACCATAAAACAGTGGTTTTCAACCTAAGATCTGTGGACCCCTGGGGTCTGCAGACTACATCTAAAATTTCCAAAGGGGTCCGCACCTCCATTCAAAATTTTTTAGGGCTCCACTAATGAAAAAAGGTTGAAAACCACTGGTGTAACATAACACTCAGCAAACAGTTCTTTGAAGGGCAAGGAATTGGCTTTGTTCTGGCTAGAAGGCAGAATGCTCCATAGCATGGATATCCAGTATATATTTTATCTTCCACAAAGGAGTGGGGAGTCACAGCACTGGACTTGTGAATCTGGGTTCCCTTCCCAACCCTGCTACAGACTTAGTTCAATTACCTCAGACATGTCACTTAAACCCTCTGCGCCTCGGTTTTCCCTCCATAAAGTGGGGCTAATACCTATATCCTAAGAGAGACCAAATTTCTTACTGCTCCTAAAGCGCTCTGAGATGCTTGGAAGGAAGATGCTGTAGGAGGGCTCTGTGATGAGCTCAGGGAGGTTGTACTGTACACAGGGGGCTGGCAGAAGAAGGGGTGGAGGTGACTGTGTGAAGATGACAAGCAGCTGGACAAGGCAGGGGCTATTAGCAAAGCAAGGGGCAACATGGGTCCGCCTGACAAGCACGGATGTCAATATGGTCCAGAGAGCTCCATAGGTTTCTTTCAGCACGGAGGTCCTGCTCATTTGATACTCAGTCCTTACTCAGGCTTTCACTGAAATCAATGGGATTTAGCTAGGAGAAGGACTGGGAGAAAACAGGGGAAAGAAAGGACCTCAAGAGTTAGACTTTGATCTACCTTTGCAAGTGCCATCTATATGCATTAAACGCTTGCACTGAGAGGAGAGCGTAAGGGGAAGCAGACATGCTAGAAGCAGATACAGCTTTTAGTGCGTTCCATGGCCAGTCTGAAGATGTGAAGGTTTTCTCTCCACTGCTATAGGATCTTTCTTACTCAATGAAACGCAATGGAACCTGTGCCAGCCAAAGAGATTGCTGGAAGGCCGGGGCCAATATTTATTGGCAGAAAGAAAAATAACCCTTTAGCCTCTTTATTCATAAAATGCAACATCCTTTAACGAATCAGACTCTTGTGAAAAGCTGCTCTCTCACTGGCTGAAGGGCACAATGGGTCTGTTCTCTAAGCCAATGAGGACTTTGAAGGTCAGTAAAGGCACAGTGAGTTAATGTCATAGACAAAGTGATAACATCTATACCAGTGGGTTGATGGAATAGAGACCAACTCATTGGGCCAGAACATTGTCACATGACCAGTGCCTCCTGTTTTGGAAATAAACATTTTCAGTTTCGACACATTTATTTTCCATAAATGCATCAAGTTTTCTCTCAGATTTTGGGGAGGGTAGCGGCAGGAGACCATTATCTCCAGAGCAAGAGCCGTACCTCAAACCCAGCACGATTGCTGCTATAGCCCTATGCCCACAGCTGCTGAACGCCCTGCAGTCCTAGGACTGTTCTCTAACAGATTATGTATGACGAAAATCACTGGAATACAGTGGAACAGATTAAATATGTATTTCATCTTATTGTTTTTCTTCGTTTTGTTTTTATTTTTCTATTCTCAGACCTAACACAGCTAGCAACACACCCTAGAGCTAGCTCAGTGGCAAGTGTATTTTGGCAAGGACACATTTCATGACACTGTTTTGAGAGCCAGCATTTGGATTTGCTTGTCCCTTTGTGCCTGCTGCAGGTTGTTGTGAGAACAATTCGCTCTGGGAGTCACTGTGCACGGAGCTGAGCAGCCCTTTGCACGCAAGTGATTTTGTGCAGGGGATAACAGCACACTGGCTTGGTGTTCAGGGAGATGACATTCATTTCCCAACTGGCATTGTTTATAGCCTGCCAGGGAATATGGCAGAGAAACAACATGCTTGTCAGGAGCTATTTTCAAGAAGAAACACTGGGAAAGAATGTGCGAAAGATAAGAAAATGCATTTTTGCAGCATCTGGGAGGCCCTTGTGCAAAAGGATAAAGACAAAGAACGAGAAAGCTCTTTATTTGTGACAAATTTTCCAGGCTGGGCAGCCAAACAGGACATCCTGCTTCAGTTCTCCTTCCTCTCCTTAATTAGCATTGTGTTCAGGACACCACCATTACTGTTGGCTCAGCATTTCCATTACGAAGTCCTGTTTTCAAGAGAGTTTAGGAACTGGGCCCTAGAAAATTTGCTGTCAACATAACACTGCTCAGCCCAGGGTTGTCTCTCTCTTTCTCTTTTCCAGAGAAAAACAAAAGCACTTTAAGGTGCGGTTGACATGATCATCATGCAAAACGGATGCTAGTGTAATGTTTGGTGAATGTTTACATTGTCCTGTACTTACAAACAAAGAAGAGTCTGAAACCCTAGATCAATACTCCTCTGAACTTTGGGAAAGTTTAGGTTCAGCTCCAAATTGTTGATCCTGGGCTCAACTCAACTGGAGATGTCTTAATTCTCATCTGAAATGTCCCAGACATTTAAATCTGTAACGTTGATTTAAAATTTGGAGGGCTACGTTTTTCAAAAGCGACCACTGATTCTGGATGCCTCCATTTTCAGGTGACCAACGTGAAATGCCTTAAATGATGATTTTCCGTGGGTGAGTGCTCAGCCCTATCTGATAATCAGGCCCATCTTTAAAGGGTCTCAAGTTGGGCCCTGTAAAACTGAGGCACTCAAAATCTCTAGTCACTTTAAAAAATGTAGCCCACAGGATCGTAGTACAAGAGCTGCATTTTCAGCAGCATTCTTCACACCTGAAATTAAATTCAGTCCAGATTCTCAGATATCCCACATTAAGGTGGGCTCCAAATTTCTCAGTGGGAAAGCATCAGGCTAGCTTGTTGATTGTTACATATTTTTAACCCAACTTCTTAGTCCCTGTTGTTTTCCTTCTCTGACAGAGCTCAGAGTTTAGAGTATTTCAATTATTTTCTAAGCACGTTTTAAGGGTTTCCACCTTTTTTGCTCTTTCTCACGCATGCAGGAAAAACAGCTACAAATGATATATCATAAAAATGCTGTTTACAATAACAAACCAAGTTATATAGGGGTGGAGGCGGTGTGAGGGGATTGTAAAACTAGATAAAGGAACCAGAAATCCCACACAGGCCGGGGGGGTGCGGGGGGCGAACTACACAATGCTAATGGCAGTGCTGGCAAATGGTTTGGCTATCGAATGGCTTGTAAAAATGGACTTTTGACCATACCCGACTGAAGCCTAACAAACGTGGGGAAAGGTGGATTGCTACAAAGCACAATCTGACTGAATGTTGAAAATCCTCCTGTAAGAAACCCAACTCAGATCAAATGTAGCTTGATGGGTTTAACACACCAAATGAAACCACCTCGCTTTAGGTCCTTCAGCGTCAGGTCCTGTAGAGAGAGAGGTACATTCTAGTGACCTGCGCAGCAGACAGGAATTCTTCAGTTCTAATCCCCTGGCTAACACAGTCCGCTCTGTGGCACTAAGCAGGGCAAGTTACCTCTCTGTGATGAAAGTACCAACCTCGTAGTAGTACTGAGATAATTGATTAATGAGTGAAATTCAGCCAATGAAGTTGATTAAAGAACAAAGTATTATTAGTGTAGAGGAAGCATTTCTACAACGTAGAAAGGCGGGTGGTCTGATTGAGCGTATCTTTGTGTTTCTTCCATACCTACCACCAGAGAGAAAATAGTGTCACTCTAGAAGGTGCAGATGTCGCTGCTGGTATTTGCAGAGCCGTAACCCTGGAAGAAGATACAAAGGTGCAATTCAGCAGAGGACAGCCCCAGGCCCGAACTGAAGACAGAGGCAAGCTGAATGTCCTTTCAGTCCTTTCAGCACAGAACTGGCACTTCCAGGCCAATGATTCAACGATCCTGTCTGCCCTGTAGAAATGCTGTGTTGGGGGACCCATCATACACAGCCATCCCCAACCACATTTAAAGCCTGGCATGGTCTTGCAGAGCAGATGGGGCAAACAAGTTCCTATAGCATGCCTCAGCCGTGGGCTTTGCAGGGGTGTAGCACAAACAGTTGAACTATGATTCAGCTCCCATCTATGCTGCAAATTCAAGATTAAATCATACCGGGGGATGGCTGTGTTGAATCAGGTGCGCTGGTGTGGGTCTTTCTCCAGTGTATATGGAGCCGACAGTACACAGAGCATATGTTAAAAAAAGTGTATCGGTAGGCAGAGAACCTTCATTAATAAAAACTATTTGAAACATTCCAGTGCGGAACCATCAGCCCTGACAAATTCTGCCAGACTTCAGCCTCCCCACCCGCACCACGGCACCTCTCCTTAAACAATGGCCTTTATTTACATTAGACCTCTCGGCTGTTTCCAGAATCCTGAGCTGAGTGCTACTATTTTGAGAGCCTCCTGTGCCATTAGCTATTGCCACTGGGGACTTCCACATGCTGGAAGAGTTGTTAACAGCATGAGAGGTTCTTGTCCTGGGGTCCTTTACACAAGCCCTCTAGAGACGTGCAACCTCTGAGCAAATGTAGCAGGGACTATGAGTGTGAGGCTTGAATTAAAATGAAATGACGGGTAAGCAAATGAATTCCCCCTTCTCAGTAAATCAGCAGTCTTATTTGTTTATCACCAGCTCTAACTGCAGTTGGGTCTTACTATTTATTATCATTGCTAGATTATGAGCTGTGACGAGATCGAGAAAGGCAGCTCAACACATCAGACACTAGGATTTTGCATACTCCAGAGTAGAAGATTTAGATACCTAGTTTCCAAGACATTTAGTTTTAATGGGATGTGGTCAAAATCCCTTAGGCAGCTTTCATGGAAGGAAAACCACAGCCCAGGTCCAGCCTGGCCAGCAGCAGCAGCATGAAGTTCCCCGACATCATGCCATACCAGGGTACTGCCAGTCTAACCTAGCGATCCAAAGGGGTTTTCAGTCTCAGCAACCATTCAGTCCTAACGGGGAACCAATTCGTGCTAATCGGGGCTGTGATGTGGATGATTATCAATGGGGAACTGGAGTGAGACCATGAAGTTCATTTTATATAGGGCACCAAATAGCCTTCAGGTGGGGATGACTTTCGTGTGCTACTGACCTGGGCAGCACTGGGACCAGTGACTCAGAAGCAAAAGGGCCTGGGGCCTGGTAAACACCCTTATTACGTTGTATACCACACTGGGCGAGCCGTGACGATGCCCAGAGAGAGGCAGGTATCGTGTAACCCTGCACCACTGGCACTAGCTTTGTCCGTTAATGACTTTTAATTAACACCAGTCATTTCACAGCTTGCACTGAGTTATTTAAAAACCCACAGCCCAGTAAAGCTGACCCTGACCCTGTTGGGACCGTGGACATAACCAGTACAAGCGCCTCCCCAGGGATAACAGAGCTTCTAGCTCTGCTGAGAGCTATCGGCATTATAAATGCATTTGCACCGCCATTTGGCTATGGAGCTGCTCCTTGGGCTGGGCTCCACCACCCCTCAGTAGCTCTCCAGGTGGTGCTGTCAGACGATTGCTCAGGCAACCCCCATTAGCAGCAGGTTCATGGGGTCGACTCCCTCACTCTCGCGTATGGTAAACCACAGTTCTAATGTTAAGTCAAGGCAGGAAGAGACCAGGCGGAGATGAGTGTTTCCTGCTTCTCTGGAGTGAAACAGAAAAGAGCAGTCAGTCAACAGTCCCCCAAGTGCAATGGCAAGATAACTTCAGATACAGCAGGCATCACTTCCGCCTTTTGTCCCTGGCTTTTTTCAGGCCTTCCTGACGAGGAGCGTTCCGTCTCTGAAGGAATGTTGTTTCCACCAGCAGGCAAGCTGTTCATTCAACTCCCAGCAGCCACCTTGTCTGTGCTTTTCTTTTCACTTGGGGCGAGCACACGCATGCGGGCATGCATGTCCTTTACAATCCATTGTTGATGTCACTGCCTGGTCTCATGGATCCTTTGCTCAGGGCTCCAGGGCACATTAAACAGACTAAACCATGCGAGGCAATTTGGTGGGAGGCGATTTCATGGGAGATTTACCATCAGTTGATTTGCCATTTAGCAGGGTGCTGGACAAGTGACCTGTGACACTTAAAACTGGGTAAAAACGGCATGGCCTTTCCATTCCTGACCTTCGTTGTTACACATTTCCAAGGTGAAGGACAGTTAGTCGTGACTCTCACGGGATCCCTTAAGGGAATAGCCCCACTCAGAAAAATGTGGGAGAAATTTAGCATAGATGATGCTGTGTCCCATTCACGGCTGTTCCCAGACTGGCTCTGCAACAGGGCAGATCCGTGTGAGGGCTGCAGGTGCTCCAGCGGCCCAGACTGTGCCCATCCCAATAAATAGTTCAGAGAGAGGCACCCACAGACAAAAAAGCCTTCTACTGACCCACAGGACAGGGACAGCACTTGGTACCTACCATGCAAACACTCAGCCCTGTCACCGCCCACCCCACCCGCTACACACACACCCCACCAACGTGCGTGGGCCTGCCTCCGGCTGTGAAGACAACACCCGTGTCCACTCCATAGCCCAGGCCTCTCAGCGAAAACACACTTAGTGCTCCCTTTGCTGGTGGGTTTTGTGATGTGGCGACGGAGGCCACTCATTCATTTCACACAGGCCACCAAGCAGCCATCAGATGGTGCCAATTTGAGTCAGCGGGGAGCTCTCCCAGGAGGTGGATCTGTGGCTCCGTCTGCTACAGATTTGACAGGAGTGCCCGGAGGTTCCGATTAAAGATACCACTAAGTGCAACCACCACTGCCTCGCCGCTCCCCCAAATAAAACGATGTGAATGCAGCACTGCCGCAGGGATTTAACATGCACCAGGGGCAGGAGATTCTAAAATTATCTGTCCCTGAAAGCATCCTCCTTGTCAATTGCATAGAACTTTGTGACAGGATTTAGGGTGCTCTGAGTTCTTTTGATACTTCCCGGAAAGTAGATGCAATTCAGTATTTGTTGATGCAAGAAGGACCATGCCCCTTATTTCTTATGTACCCAGCAGTCACCACTCTCTAGAGGATGGGATAGGTGTAAATCAAGCATCTTCTATCTAGAGGACACTGAAAACCAAATGTAACGGAAGCTGTCCAGCCATTATGCTAGGGGATAGACTGGATCATCAGAGGGGTCTCTAGAAGTCTTCGCAAAGCCACATGCTTCTATGGAAATCCCTTTTTCAGCCCCAGTCCTGTCATAGCCCATTATATGGGAGGCAGCCCAGTTTAGAGGAGAAGCACTGAGCTAGTCGTTAGACTATTTGGGTTCTGTGCCTCGCAGTCTCTTTGCAACTGACCTCTCTGCACCTCAGTTTCCCAGTTTGATAACAACGCTTCTCTGCATTTTAAAGTGCTTCCAGATCTAGAGCGGGGGAGCACGCTGTTCGTATTGTATTACTTGGTGCTCTGACTGATTTCACGGACTCCAGTGTCAATCAGGCATAAAGCTCTGTCTACACTACAAGTGCGGGGTGTGGTTCCCCGGCTGGCGTACCCAGACTCCCACTAGGTCTCACTGAGTTAGCATCAATAGAAATAGCAGGGCGGCCATGGTAATACAGATAGCGGCAGCGGAAACATGGCTGAGCTGTGCCTCCTTGTGCTACCCTGACTATACTGCTAGTTATGCTTGTGCTAGCCCAAGGAGACAGCGCACATGCTTGTCCGGTAGTCCCACACACCCGCTAGTGGGGTAGACATAGCCGTAGCCAATGGAGTTACAGCCAATGTAAGTCAGTCCAGACTCTGGCCCCGGCGAGGAGCTGTGTTCTCCACAAGTCGAATTTCCCCACGCCTTTGAAAGCAGACAGCATTTCCACCTCCTACATTAGCTTTTTCCAGGTTCCTGTTCCAAACAGGCTGCTAGGTGTTGTCCACCTACATTTAATGGCCCTGTTGTGAGCTATTTTGGATCCAAATTATCCTGAGACGTCTCTTTTATTGAAGTAATGAACTAAATAAATGCCACTTCCTCTTTAGATGAAAGAGAACAATTAACAGTTAATATCTCGGCACAGGAGGGTTGAATTCCCATTAACCCCATCGACCTTGATAGTCACGAGGCACACGCCCTGGCTGTCACATCTTTGGGAGTGAGCGGAGCTGGTCTCATATTAAAGGGTGTGATCGATGAGTCTGGAATCCAATGGTGAGAGCAGGAAGCTTGGCCTCCCTGTAGGAGGCTGGGACACAGTTTCAAAAGTGGCCTCCCCTTTTGAGTTCCTCAGTTTTGGGGGCTGATTTTCAGAGGTGCTGAGCACCCACTATTCCATTTGAAGACAGTGGAAGCCACGGGTTGCTTTGCACCTTGACAATTGAGCCCATACGGTGTCTAAAGGTGTGTACCCCAAATTAGAAGCTGCTAGCCTCTCTCTACCTCTTTGTTCCTTCCTCTGTACAATGGGATAGTGCTTCCCGATGTCAGGATTGTTAGGAGGCTGTGTTAATCCGTGCATGGAAAGGTGTCTGAGCGCCTCAGATGGGAGATGCTAAAATATTTATTTGTTATGACCAAACTATATGCTGAAGAAAAATTATGTTTCAAAGAGTTTGGATTGTTCTCAAAAGACTGGGATCAGAAAGACCTCAGCTGTGATTTGCTCCTCATAGACAGCAACGCGCCTGACCCTAAATCCTGGCAGGATGAATGTGTGGTTTAAGGCACTGGATTGGAACTATGGGGGATCTGAATTCATATCCTGGCTCTGCCACCACTCCCTGTATGCCCTTGGGTGAGTCAATTAATCCCTCTGTGCTTCAGTTCCCCTTATGTAAAATGGGCATAATGACACTTTCTGGCTCTGACTTTTCCTCCAACTTGTTTACTTAGAGCCAGACTTCTGAAGGGGTTTAGGTGCCTCACCATCCCCTTGAAATCAATGGGCATTCGGCACCTAAATACCTTAAAAAATCTGGCCCTTCGATCACAAATGCCATACGTGGGTTGGGGAAGGAATTTCCCCCAGATCAGATTAGCAGTGGCCTTGGGGGGTTTTCACCTTCCTTTGCAGCGTGCAGTGGGGGTCACTTGCCAGGATTATCTGAATCTATCGCAGGCAATCATTTCCCTGCCATTGCAGGGGTCTCAGGCCCGGTGCCCCTCAGTCCCTCATCTTCTCTGCCCGCGGCACATCATGGGCTAGTCTCCTGTGGGCTGTGATACTTGGGTCTCGTTTCCATTGTTGGGTTCAGCGTGAGGGTGCTGGGTGCTGGTGGTGGCCTGTGATATACAGGAGATCAACCTAGATGCTTTAGTGGTTCCTTCTGGCCTGAAACTCTACGACGCTTGATGGACTCTGAGGCAGTGACCGTGTCCAGTGCTTGGCCCAATGGTCTCTGGTCTCAGCTGGCACCACCAGGCTCTGCACAGGGCAAATAATAATTGTAAACAACCCTGAGCTTTGGTTTGGTTCAGAAGCAAAACTGGATTTATGGCCCAGATTTTACACCCGGTCCCTATGAGGCAAGGCCTGTCGCCAAAGATCCCTGAATTAGAAAGCATCACAGGGGAGATTAAGAGACCACTAGAGCATTTCACATCTTTAGGAGAGCTGCAGAGGGAAATTAAGGGCCTGATCCTGCCAGATGCAGAGCTGTATGTGGGGGCGGAGGGTTCCTGCCATCTTGCACCTTGCAGAATTGGGCCCTAGAAAAGGGCAGCATCAATATTCCCAAAGAGCAATCCAGAATATTAGTCTTTTATATTGTTCTCCCCGGACTCCCCTGTAAGGACAGAAAGTCTGAATATTTTAGAATGGCATTTCCATCCTGGGGTCCTTTGTTAGCAATTATCGTCCCCTCTGGTCCGATCTAATTTCCAGTAAGAAATCACTACTTAGAGATAACCGCCCCTTTGGATGAAGTTTAATGGCGGACGTGTGTGCGCACGTCTGTCATCTCCGTACATTCTTTCCCCCTTTCGGCTCTCCTGGCCTTTTTGTTCTGACATAGACCCTGCCACACTATACTGCTGCTGGGCCGCATCTCTCAACTGCAGGGACCACCAGGTGATGGATCTTTGTTGTAACACGACCTCTTTCTACCATTCAAAATGTTTATCATAAATAGGGGGCCCAGGCCTGTCGCAGACAGATTCTTGTATACACAGCCCCCAGCCCACACATGGGAGCATCGCTGCATGAGCTGCCCTGGCTAAGCTTTTCCATTAGAAAAGCGTTTCTCGCAGCAGCTTACAACTCAGCCATAAATATTTGCAGATTTCCTAGGCGAGATCTTAGCCTGAGAACAATTTTTGTTTGAAACAATCTTACTCTGGATGTTTACTTTTAATCCTCCCATCAGTTAAAAATGCCTTCATTCTAAATGTAATAATAATAGTAAATCCCTGATGGCTCCCTTTGTTGGGTTTTTTTTAAGGACTATGGAAATCAAAGGCCAAAAACGGTGGTTTGACTCATGCTGTCCCAGCAGTTCAAACAAAGCCTGACTCGGCTCTTCGCCTTGAGCTACGCTGGGGACTTTGCCAATGATTTCACAGGTTGCCAGCGCTAACCGGGAATCTGAGTATTGTCTGGTTGTTTTCAGGCAGCTAGGCCCAAAACAAAGCCCTGGACTTCCAACTTGACAGCCTGGGACCATCTCTGCTCTCAGTGCTATTTGTAATGGAGTTTTGGGGCCAGATCTTCAGTGGGTGTCGACTGCGGGGGATCTGCCCTGCGGGTGTGTGATACGAACAATGGAAACACCTCTGCAGTCTCTGCGGCTATCTTTATTGCATGTTTGCATTCTGTTCCCAGGTAGGAGACACCCATCGATATCAGTGGATGCTCAGCATGAGGAAAGAGAGCAGGATGCACATAGCTGCAGTGCAGAGGAGAAGCTGGTTCTAGAAGAGGTCCCCTGCTGTACTCCCCCACCAGACACACACACACACACACTGCAATTTGCACATTTCCACTGCATTGAAACTCACTGCATGAAACGTGATGGTTTCCATTGGACAAATAGGCCTTTCCATAGAATTCAGGGCTGCTCAGATTCAGGTCTGGGGTCAGGCCCATCTCCGGCTTCCGGAGCTCCACACAAACATTGTTCTTCAGTGTTGGTCATGTGAGTTAGCACACACCTCAGATCCCAACATGACACTGAGTCTAAGGCACATGCCCATGAGTTCAACGCAGCCTGTAAAGCAGAGTGAGTTTACTCAGTGCTTTTGGGTGAGGGTCTGAGATGCAACTGTAAAGAACTGAGAGCCCATGGCTTTGTTACAGCACCATCTCACAGCTCTAAGGGTCTGACTCTCAGCCCATTGAAGTCAGCGTCTTTGCATTGACTCAGGAGCTTTGAATCGCTCCCTCGGGGAGGTAGCCCAGACTTTCCTTCCCCTTTGTTGCAGAGAGAGGGCCAAGTTCTGGGTGATGTAGAAGGCAGAGCCCCTGGCAACAACTTAGCTCCCCTCATGCATGGGTTAAGCGGGTGTAAGGGAGCATGAGGGTATGGCTCAGCCCTGCAGCACAGCCACGGCCTGCCTGGGCCAGCTGATTTGGGATAGTGGGGATCAGGCTGCGGGGCTACAAATTGCAGCATAGACATTTGGGCTCAGGCTGGAACCCGAGCCCTCAGACCCCACAACGCGGGAGGATCTCAGAGCCCAGGCTCCAGCCTGAGTCCAAATGCCTACACTACAGCAGCCCCGCAGCCCAACCCTTGCGAGCCTCAGTCAATTGACCTGGGCTCTGAGACTCATGCCTCAGTTTTCTATAGCCGTGTAGACGTACCCTGAGAGTCCCAAGTACACCACCTGATGCATCACCTCTGAGCCTGGCTCAAGGACCTGACTCTTGGCTAAGCAGCTTGTACTGTAGGTTTTCCCTCTCTGTGTGTAAAGCAGCTCCCTCTGCCCCCCGCTAGGTGAGGAGTAACTCATCTGCCTGACCCTGACAGCCAGGCTGCCGGAGGGAGGGAGCTGGCCAGCCCGAAAGGAAAAGGATATCACGCTTCTCGGAGCTGCAGCCGTTTGGAGGCTACAAAGGGCCGTGGGTCGGAATGTTATCCAATCTCTCGGAGCAGACATTTCCGGCTGCACTTTTATTCTGCTTCATTAATAAATCACTAATCCCGCCTGCCTGTGGCTGGCCTTGGAGAGGAAAGAGGAACCTGTGCGAGTGTGGATGAGAGCGTGTGTGCGTTACAACCAGCTCCACACAGAGAAACAAAACCCTTGGTGCTTCTTCCTAGAAAGGGGTTTACAGGTGTTTGAGACCCGTCCTCATGCCAGTAACTCTGACTGGCTCACGACATAGCAGATCTTTACTCATAGACCATGGCAAACCCTTTACTCATAGACCATGGCAATCCTCGGAACAAGTGAGAATCTGCAGGCAATAAAGATCCCTTCTGAGTGCCCTTCTCTAGTGGCTCCCTTTTTATCCCTCCATCAGATAACCCGCCAGGCTGTGACACGTGGCGAGCTTCCTCACAGCGGTGTCCTACCAAAAAATTCACAGGCTTGCCAGTTGTCAGGTGTGGCCCAGCAGGTTGCAGCCCTCCCCCTCCTCTGCTTTGACGAACGGAGGAGAAGGAGGAGCACTGATTAGGGACGGTTCATGCTGCACTCACTCGTCAAGGCTGTGTCAGCATTTCTAGGTGGAAGCCTCAGGATCAGGACGCGTCTAGCTCAGCCATGAAGGAGTCACAGCGGCAGGAGCCCTGGCGTCACAGAGGCCTGGGTCAGGAAGCTCATTTTGTTTCCAGCGAACACACTCACAGTCAGTTTTGACACAACGGGTGCTTCAGGAACCACAAAGACGCAGGCTGGGCAGCGATTGAAGGGCTGGATTGCAGGATGCACTTAGGGAAAGGGAAAGGGACATTAGCACCAGAAAGAGCTGATGATGTAATAAAGAAATTACAACAGTAGCTGATACCCACAAGAGATGGGATTAACCCCAAGGGGTTCAAGGCGTTACAAACTCCCAAACAACTTTTGGAATCTGCAGAACTAGTTTGCTTTGGAAACTATTTTTCCCTGTAATTTACACCTATCTCCCCCACCCCTTCACACCCCAGTCCCAGCACACACACCCCTCTCCTGGACAATTCACGAACAACGACAGCCAACACAAAGATGTTCTTCTTGCTCAAGTGCAGCTTATGCATAGACAGGACAGAAGAGCTGCCAGCGATCCCTCACAAGCTGGCTGCCCTGTATGCAGGATACAGCACAGACGGAAAGGAGCCCATTTACTCTGAAACAAATGCTCTCCCCGGATTCCAATACTGATTCCTACCAGATGAATGAGCTAAGCGTGGCCCTAATGCCATGGTGTAGCAGGAGTGGGAATGTAAAGGTGGCTTTAAGTCTCTTTTGTCCCCAGTCCAGGGCTCATCCAATGTATGCTGGTCCATCTGCATTCCATTCCCTATAACACGGATATGCTTCTGAGGGTGACGGATACAAGATATGGCCTTCTCTAAGTAATTATAAAAACTGGTCCTACCAGATCTGAGTTGCCACTTTCTGCAGTTACAGTAAGATTAAACATATTATGTTTGCTGGAGAATAATTTACAGAAGCCACTCAATTCTGACCTGGCTGTGCTTCAACACGTTTAGCTCACGTAAGGCATACAGTTTTCCTAAACTCCCTATGAAATTTTATAGTTGAGTGTTCTTCTTTTTTGTAAGTTCACATCATACAGCCCTTTACTCCCACATGTTGTGGGTTTATGAATACTAGTTGATTCAAGATGCAGGCTGAAAATTTCAAGTCTTGAAAAATCCCCACGGTTCCATTTGGATATGCTGTTCTCCTTATTTCTTGGGCTAGCTTGCAGTGTGCAGATAAACAGCTGCCATGTCATACCCCAGAGGGGTTTGCATTTCATTGGTGAGTGAAATGAGAGCTCTCTTGCCTACCTTTCAGGGGGGTAGAGATGTTGATTTAATTGAATTCATATTTATAAAATCCCTTGAGAGCTTCAGATGAAAGGCATGAGAGAGTTAAGCCCTGAGTTTTTCAAGCCCTGCATTATTCAAATGTAGGGCTGGAAAGGACCTTGAGAAGTTTTCTAGTCCAGCCCCTTGTGCTGAGGTAGGATCAAGTAAACACAGACCATCCTCGAGCGATTTTTGTCTAACCTGTTCTTAAAGCCTTCAATAATGGGGATTCCACAACCTCCCTTGGGAACCTATTCCAGTACTTAACTGTCCTTATAGCTATGAAGATTTTCCTAATATCTAACCTAAATCTCCCTTGCTGCTGATTAAGCTCATTACTTCTGGTCCTGCCTTCAGTAGCCATGGAGAATAGTTGATCACTTCCCCCTTTCTAACAGCCCTGAGCATATTTGAAGACTGTTCTCAGGTCTTTCCTCAACCTTTTTTGTCAAGACTAAACATGTCCAGTTTTTTGTAACCTTCCCTCATAGGTCAGGTTTTCGAAGCCTTTTATCACTTTTGTTTCTCTCCTCTGGCCTCCCTAATTTGTCCACATCTTTTTCTAAAGGGTAGCTCCCAAAACTGGACACATTATTCCAGTTTAGGCCTCACCAGTGCTGAGAAGAGCGGGACAGTTACTGCCAGTGTCTTACATAGAACACTCCTGTTGGTACACCCCAGAATGATATTAACCTTTTTCACAACTGCATCACATTGTTGACCCATACGCAATTTGTGATCCACTATCACCCCCAGATCCTTTTCAGTTGTTTTTCCCCATTTTGTAGTTGTGCATTTGATTTTTCCATCCTAAGTATAGTACTTTGCATTTGTCTTTATTGAATTTCATTGTGTTGATTTCAGACCAATTCTCCAATTTGTCAAGGTTGTTTTGAATTCTAATCCTGTCCTCCAAAGTGCTTGCAACCCCTCCCAGCTTGGAGCCATCTGCAAGTTTTATAAGCATAGTCTCCATTCCAGTATCCAGTCATTAATGAAAATGTTGAATAGTGCCAGGTCCAGGACAGACCCCCATGGGACCCCACTGGAAACCTCATCCCAGGTGACAGCAAACCTCTGATAACCTTTGAGTACAACCATTATTTATTATTAGAGCTGGTTGAAAAAAATTCAAGAAAACTTTTTTTCCATCAGAGAAATGTGAGAGGGCGCAAGAGCCACCTCAGTGTAGCCTGCTGGTTAAGAAATTTTATTCAAAAGAGGGACTTGACCCAGGATATACCCTCTCTCCTCGGAGGACCCTAAGTACCAGGCCATTCTGGGCTGGGTAGGCTAGTCTCTCTGTCCTGTATTTTTCATAAATATTTTCAAAAGGTCTCCACTTCATTCGGCACTAGAACCAAAACATTCCGTAACCTTGGCATTTTTTTGCAAAACAAGATCGTTGCTTTCTGGCCAGCCCTATTTCTTATGCCCCTTGCCAGAAGGCCACCTCCTGCTTAGGAGCTCCACAGGAGCCTAGCTTCACATGGATTTCTGAAGTCCTTCAGGTTACATGCTAAATTGCTCATTAGCAAAGTTCTGCTTAGCTGCGAGTTTAGGAGCTCTGCCAAACTGAAGCTCCTGAGTGCCCCCCGCCCCCCACTTCACAAAGGTTTCAGATGCCCACTTTAGTAGTGGGATGCCTCTGGTGTCCGAGTGAATGCTGCAAACCTGAAGGGAACAGATACAACCTCCTGGGTGGAAGGAAGCTCCCTCTAGGAGCTCAGGGAGAATTGAAATCATCTTTCTTCTGCTTACTCTGAGCAGCGCTGGATGGAGATGCCCCCACGTTGGCGCCCATCTGCACCTAATTGAGCATCAGCGGCCGCAAATGCCCAGCAGTAAATGAGTCTCATTGCCCCCCCACCCCTGTTACTGTCCTCGTTCCCTTCAAACCCAGACTTCCCCGTGCCGCGAGCAGCTCAACGTGGCATGGCCCAGCCCCGGGTGGGAAGCTGTTCTCTGCTGTTTGCTCAGAGGGTGCCTTCCCTGCCTCAGCTGCCTTTCATCAGGGGGTAGCCATGTTAGTCTGTATCCACAAAAACAACATGGAGTCCGGTGGCACCTTAAAGACTAGCAGGTTTATCTGGGCATAAGCTTTCGTGGGTAAAAACCCCACTTCTTCAGCTGCCTTTATATGAAAGCAAACTGAAAGCAAACAGTCTGAGTCTCTGCAGGACCCTTCACCCCACCCCTAAACAACGCAAGCAGCATCCAAACCTCACTGTTTCTTTGGGAAAACAAACCTAGTTTGGAGAAGGGCCGCTTCAGAGTGAACCGCAGAGCGAAGCGAGTTTTTTCGGGGTGTTGGCTGCGCTTTCCAGCCTCAGGCGAGGTCTGATACAAACCGGAATGTGCCTGCAGCTGGGCTGACGGTTAGATGGGAGCAGCCAGCGACTCGCCAGACCCCAGCCCAGGGGCTCGGTCAGAAACTGCTTCTTTACTCCTTTCCAGCCAAGGATCTCCCAGCACTTGGGCGATTAATTCGCCACCTTCCTAGCCAGGGGGTGAGGTGCTATTATCCCCCTTGCAAGTGGATGCTCACTTGCAAGTGGAAAGAGAAGTGGATGCTCAGAGAGGCCAGGTGATTTTTGCTCAAGCACGCACAGTGGGCCAGGAGCAGAGCTGGGAAAAAAAGTCAGGAGTTCTGACTCCCAGGCCCCTGCTCTAACTGGGGTGCCTTTGACAGTCCTCATTCACTTCCCCCCCCCCCACCCCTTCATGGGAAAATGAAAGAACAAAGGATCCTGCGCAGCTAACCGTGGAAAGAGACACCCGAGCAAATCTCCCCTTGCACAATCGCAGCTGTGCAGGGCTCACGCCCACTTTACAATGCTGCCCTGGGCTCTGCTCAGGTCCCCAGCATTAGAAGAGGGCAGAGGAGATGCATTTTTTGGTCCGTCTTGGATATGAAATAATAAAGAGATCACTTCTCATTTTAAATATCACAATCCACAGCTTTAGCCACTAAACCGGATATTCTTATTCCTTTCCCCACCCGTTTCTATCTAACTACATCCGGTTATCTTATACCCCCAAGTAGCCTCACTTTTATCTCTCTAGGTGCACCCCCGTCGCCATTGTTAATGTATTTAACCTGGCAACATCCCTGTGAGACAGGGCAGGCCTACTGTTCATATGGAGAATTGAGAGGCTGACCATGATCACACAAGATGGTCCATGGCAGAGGAGGGATGGAACCCAGGTCACCCATGGCCCATGCTAGCCCTCCACCCAGTACTGAGGAGCTGAGTCCCTCCTGCCTTCTTGCAGTTGGGTTCCCAGAGCATTGCAGCAGTGGCAAGCTCCAGGTTAGTAATGCAGGGGTGAATCAGGCCCTTAAACTACAAAACCAGCCCACTAGTTTAATGCGGTTCCAATGCAGCCCCTTGGAGCAAATCAGTGAATCGGGGTGGAATTTCCAGCTTGGAAATCCGGCACCCGTATACATTTGCAGGAAGAGATCCTAGAGCTAACACTGCCCTCTGAGTCTGTCTGCCGTGGTGTATCTTTACTGTGTAAACACTGGTAAAACGGCACAGCGGGATCACTTACAGATGTTTCTACACAGATAACATAAGGGAGTCCCTCTGGACCTGAGGCATGTTCAACTGTTAGTCTAATGTGTCAGCAGGATTGATGCGGGGAGGGCGGGCGGGGGGGAACTGGAGCTAGTGCCCAAAAGCTCTTTCTGATCCACTAGTAAAGCATCTGAACCTTTGCACTTTAAAATATCACCTTGAAAATTACAAACAGAGCTGCAAAGAAACAAATAAACCCCTAATCGGACATCAAATTTAGCTGACTAAATTACAGCAGTGACTATCTCTGGGTTTCAGGGAGAGGTGTGAAATGGGTTGGTGTCCTACGAAGGAAGGTGGTATGTTTGCTAACAGTTTGCTCTGTCCAGTAAACCCCTTCCCCTGAGTTTGTGGGGAGCGGCGGAATCATGATTCATACTGTTAGAAGGGATCCTAAGGGTCATCCAGTCTAACCCTGGTCTTGCGTGATCTTGGTCAGTCTCTCTGTGCCTCAGTTTCCCCACCGTTTGAACTTTGGTACTTTGATGGCACGTTTGTAACTGCGACTTTGTAAGATGCTGGAGCAAAGTCAGCCCCACAAACCGAACTCCACTGAGTTACCCCAAGAATCAGCATCGCCCGTCATTTCTTGCTGTGTCATGCCCTGACCTAGAAAATGTGCTATGGGGAACAATCCTGCCCTGAGTGATGAGTCTGCCTCATGGGGGTGTAGTGAAGCTAAAGACATTAACGCCTGTGATGGGGGAGTGCCTGGAGAGAGAAGGGTGGGGATAGATGGGGTTATGCGATATAAGGGTGTCTTTAGGCCGCTTTTCTAGAGTGTCCAAGGACCAGATCCTTAGCTGGTGTAAATCAGCATAGTTCTGGGTCAATTTACATCAGCTGGCCCTATCATGCAATGATCATCTCTTTCATACAGCAGCTTTGGCCTCGGAGAGGCTTGGCACTTAGGGGAAGTTTGGGGAACGTTTTGAAGCCATTTTTTTAAATTTCAAAAGCCACTTGGTTCCCTCCCCACTTCCTCCCATCCGTCCCTGTTCAAACAACTGACTTTGCTCATGGCCCTTGCCCACCGTTCGCTCCCTCCGATCCCCATCCAGCTGGCCAGCCTGAACGTAACCTCAGCGCTCAGTGTCCTGCTGCCCTGCGTGTTTTGTAGCTGTTTACACCCAGGAAGAGCAAGTGTGCAAAGCCACCCAGTCACTTTGCACTGGGTGTAAATGACGACACACAGTGCAGGCCAGCTGTGAATTTCTCCAGCCTCTTGTAGCTGATTGAGCTGAAGCTGGATTTGACCTGCTAAAAGTAGAGTGCGGGTTGGGGTCCTGCAGGCCGCGTTTCCCATCATGCTTCATCAGCCACATCTCTCCCAGCTGAGTCACCATATCACAGCACGCAGCTCAGCAACCAAAGCCCAATACGAAGTGTGCCTGGGGTATACAGATGCACTGGACACTAAGCTGTGCTGATTTCTGGAACAGACGAGATCGAGAACCACAGCAGCCTCGCCCAGGCTCTGGGTCCCTGCTTTAAGCTGTGCATGACGTGACGGTGCCCCAGCCCAGGCCTACTTTGTAAAAAGCCGTAACGTTAGCTTGGTAATAAAACAAATCCCTGCAATCGACTCCATTTCCTGTTTTCCCGTTAAAAAGGGACGGTGCTTAACCAGAGCCCTTGACCCTGGTGAGACAATGTTAGAGAGGATGTGATGGAAATACACACACACAAAGGCACATTCCTAAGCTGGGCTAGGTGGCAGGAACGTATACCAGAGGCTGCCGATTTATTTGTACATCTGCCTAGACACAATAGCCTTGCCATGCCTTAAGCCCAGGCGTAGCTGCCAGTTTCCTCTGAAGAAAGGCAAGGAGCGTCTGAGAGGGCCAGGCAGAGAAGCAGAACAATGGAAAGGAAAATCTAAGCTGCCACTGTGATTTAAATTGCATTGGTTTTCCAGAATCGCAGGATCTTTCCATTCACTTGCTTAATGCAAGTTGGATTCCTCCAGGACTACTTTTGATCCCAAAGAGTCTGATATAAAACCTGATCCCAAAGCTCCTAGAAACACAGTAGAAGTCTCCCATTGTTTTCAACGGGATTTGGATCAGGCCCCTCTTTCTTACAAGCACCTGTACCTTTGTGCAAGACAACCCTGGCAGAAGTGGGGCTGCCCCATTGATCGCTCCAGTCCTTGCTCAAAGGAATTTGCAGTCGCACATGTGATTACCCCACCATAAACACCAACCAGGCTTGCAAAACTTCACCACAAAATATACCAGCGCCGGGTCCAAGATGCTACACAATGATCTTGTTCATGGTGGTGACAATATTCAACTTGCCCATCAAAACAAATACAGCAGTCCCGGGCATGTGGACAAGGCAAAGTTTGCACTGCTGAGCTCATACTATCTGGTTCCAGCATGGGAGCAGACAGCATCAGAGAAGATGACTGCAGCGAGGCTAAGCAAAACCAGGGGATTAGATGAGAGAGAGGGAAAAATGTGGGTGCACAGAGGTAATGGAAGCTGCTGCTGAATATAGGATCGTATGTGTGTGTTAATTTGCCTTCCAGTTTGCTAATTGCATTGCCTGAAATCCTGGGTCTATTTCTTGGGTCCAGCCCTATTGTGTGTGTCACCTGAGAGCAGGCTCCTTCCATGAACTGTCCATGAGCTAGCAAGAGCCCTGGAGAACATCCCCATCCAAGATCCTTGCACTGGCCACGTGCAGCCAGGCCTCCCCTTGTTGCCAGACCCCACCAGTTTTCCCCAGGGGCTAGGAAAGGGGAGTGTCCTCTTAATTGAGAGGGTGAGGAGCTGGCTTCAGGGGAAGGGTTGTGATAACAATACCTAGCACTTTCCATAGATTTCAAAGCACACAGAGAAGGGAAGTGACTTGGCCCAAGGTCATGCTGCAGCACATTCAGTCCAAGTGAAGTCTTCCCACTAGGAAAGCAGGACAGCCGATGCTCCCATATATAGGTCTGCTCTCCTCTGTAGAGGGTAGAGTTACAAGACTGGCTCCCTTATTAAAGGGCCAGGCCTTATACCTTTTGGATCACCTTGACCTTCTCGCCAGCAGATGGAGACATTTCTGACCTCACCTTTCCTCCTCCACACTACAGCACTGCCTAGGGGATACCTCGGGATTATCTACTTCCCTATCAAATAAACGGAGAGATGCCAAAGCGCTGCGTTGGCGATATCCTTGTCTGTATTGCCCTTTTTGTCATGGTACCCACACCTACAGAGCTCATGCTGATGGAAGGATGACAGCATTTGCTTGCTGGGTTTATTTCCTTTGCATCTTTTCTCTCCACAATGGTAAAAGCTTATGTATTTTTAGTTTCTTTTTTTTTTTTATGCTTGATAACTAAATCCAGCAGTGCTGCACCTGGTCAGCTAGATGTGGGGGATGAAGAGAGAGGAGAAAGAAATCACTGCTAGAAAATGGTGGTCTAAATGGAAACAAACGAAAAGTCAAGGCTGCTTCATGAAACCCACCATCAGCTGAGTGAAAACCACCACTCAGAGTTTATATTGTGTCTGGACTTTAATTATCGGGTCTCCTGGTTCTCTCTCTTAACAGCAGACGTGAGACAGAAATAAAGATCAAGGGAAATAGCAGAGGATCTCCGGGAAATATTTTGACACAGAGAATCCTACTCGAACATTTGAAAATCACACCAGGAAGTCTGAAGAGCCTGTACTGGGAATTTCAGAGTAACAGCTGTGTTAGTCTGTATTCGCAAAAAGAAAAGGAGTACCTGTGGCACCTTAGAGACTAACCAATTCAGGTCTTTGCAGAGAACAAAAGAAATGGAGGAAACATCAGCTGGTGGATTTGCATTGGCAGCAGTAATGGGTGTATCTCCAAGGCAGAGATGGGCCCCTCACAGCAGAGCAGAAACAGGGCTTTGTTATGAAATATATGGGGGGGGCGGTTAACTAAGTCTGCTGGACACAACTAGACCCTCTGGTTCTCACTGTCTTTCTATGTCCCAGACCAACTTACATGGTCTGTGCTGATAAGAGACTGGACTGGACTGGGAGTCAGGAGACCTGGGTTCTATTCCTAGCTCTGACCCTGGGCAAGCCGCTTCAGCTTTCTGTGCATCAGTTTCCCCAGATGTAAAAATGGTGATGTTGGTACTTACCCTTCCTCCTTCGTGAGTGCTTGGAGAGCTAGGGATGAAAAGAGCTAGGCCTTATTCTAAAGCCACCACATGGTAGGCTTGATTCTCCTCCCACTAACACCACTGTCTTTCCATTTGCATCACTGCAAATATTCCTGATTTACACCAGTGTAAATGAGAGACGAATCAGGCCTAGGCTCTTCTCAAGTCCTGGCCTGGAGTCAGCAGTCCTGGAAGGGACTTGCTGACCACACTACAGGCCCAAACAGTAGGGTGACCACCCACCCCAAACTGAGTGGGGCCATCCCGAAATGCAGAGGTCAAGTCCCAGTCCCAGGCTGAATGACTGTGTGGAGCGCCAGACCCTCCACCTCCCCTGGGCAGTGTGCCTTGGGTAGTGGGGATACGGGCCAGGGGATGCTTTTGGGCACCCCACCCAGGACAGGTGGAGGGTCCAAGGCTCTTCACAGCTGCCCAGGCTCCCTGGGCAGCTCTGACCACTGCCTGTCTCTGGCTTCCAGCCTGGCCAGGGGGCGGGGTCTTGAGGAGAAGCAGGGGCGGGGCCACCGAAGGGGGCAGGGCTCCTGCAGGTGTTCCGGTTTTGCATTTTGAAAAGTCAGTCACCCTACCAAACCGATGCCCCGAAGCCACCTTCCCGGCCCTGTCTGGAAAGCGGAAGCAAAAATGCCGAGCTCAACAATCTCAGAGCTTCCAGAAGCGGTTCTGATTGGGGGCAGCTCCTGGCAGAGCTGCCGGGAGTTACAGGCACTACTTCCCTCTGGGAATGGGATTCTCCAGAGTTCAGCATGGCCCTGCAGCACCTACAAAGAGGAAGGACCCCAAATCCAGGGTCCACCGCCAGACCTTGGTGGAGCAGTGAGTAAAGGGCGTGGATTCCTACACAAGGACCTGCCCAGCTTCTTGAGCCAGAAAGAGCAGCTCCGAAATCTGCCACGAGCACTGAACCCTGGCAGGTGGCGCTTTTGAAGGGCTGCTAATGAAGAAACCTCCCTCCCCTGCAAACGGCTCACTTGGTCCCATGGCAGGTGAAGCCTTTGAGAGAGCAGAAGGGAGGAGGGGGAGGCCGCCCTGGGCCTTTGCTGTCTCCACCCTCTCAAGCTAAGGAATAGGAAGGCAATGGAGGGATCCCCCCTTTGGTGCCACCTAAGGCAACGGATACTCTACTAGGAGAGCCACCAGGCTTAGCAAATTGAGTGACCGAGGGATGAGAACAGTGGGGTGCCTTTAAAAGCAATGGGGGGTGAGAGGGAGATCCACCTTCTTCTGTACTTCCCCCCTCCCTCCATCTTCTCATTTTTACAGTTCAGTTGCTCCTTGAAAGCCTGCCAGGGAACAATGGCACAGCGAGAGCCTCGCTGCATTCCTGTCAGAGAGCGGGGCGCTTCCATTCAGCTGCCTGGTGCGGCATCCACAAGGCACATTCCAGTGGCGCCCTCGAGAGCATAGAGACTCTGAAGAGGCAGATAATTAAGCCTTTTTCCACGGTGGGTAATTTCAAAGTGCCCCTGTCTTGTTACTTGGCGGAAAGCCGAGTTCAGCCGCTTGGCCTCCCAGCGCGCCGGCGAGCCCCCAGCAGGCCCGTCGCCCTCCCGGACAACACGAGCCGGTCCAGGAGGCCCAGCTATTCCCACCGCTGTTGCACAGAATAGAATGCAGGAGTCACGGCCGGAGAACGTGGGGAGCCACAGGCAGTGAGAACGAGTCATCTCCTGACCTCCTAGAGTCAGGAAATCAGGGCAAGGCCTGGAACGTGCAAGGCAATACTCTCTAGGCCGAATCCACTGGGAAATAGAGGGTTAGATGGTGACTTGAACTATGCACACACCTAGGGAGGAAAAACCTCCCTTTCACCTCACCCTTAGGTCCAGGTGCATAGGAGCAATGGGGCCACTTGCCAACTTACACCATCTCTGGAGTTTCTGGGCAGGGAGTTGGTGGAAATCATGCAGGGACTGAGTTGCACCCTCTCTTCTCATTGACACATGGCGGGTGCACAATCTGGTGCTGATACAGCCAACAATAACCCATGCCAAGGGGAAGAATGAGCAGGCATTCTGCCTCAGTGGGGTATCTCAGATACTTTTGCATCCTGAGGCTACTGCTGGGGTGGGGTGGGAGCTTACACCCCCCTGCTCAGGGCAGCACCTAAGGTCAAAATTAAAGCTGGGGGGGAGGATTTTCTGATCGAATGTTTTTCCATCGGAAAATGCCCACTTGTCAAAACTGAGAAGTTTCCCAGAAACATGTCGCCTTTGATGAAAATGCATTTAGAGACAAAACGTAAGAGAAGCGTTTTGATAAGTGGGTTGGTTTTGACCTTTTTGTAATTGTGACATTTCAATTTTCTGTTTCAAAACAAATTTGTGTTTACATTTTTTTAAATTCTATATTATAAAATGTACTATAGAGTGGGAAAAAGTTTAAATAGGAACAAAACATTGCCACTTTGTCAAAACAAATGTTTAAATCAATCCAAAATGAATATTTTTTTTAGAATTTTGGTTCACAGGAAATTTTGAATTTTTTTTTTCATTTTCATTCCATTGTGGAGCAAAAGAAATTTCAAAAAATCACAAAATTGCCCCTGAAACTCAAAGTCCAATTCTTGCCATGCTGTGGTCAGAATCCAGCCCTTCCTGTACATCCTAGCCAAATTGTGCACCGAAACCTGGTTACAAAATACCCCAGCACACCTGACAGCAAATAACAGTGAACTAGCTCCCCTAATCCTCTGTCCATTGTTAACATCAACACAAATAATTAATCTATTCTTTGATATTGAGGTTCTTAGACCATGCCCATCACTCTGGTATCTGGGCACCTGAAGGTTCATGCTTAACACTAGAGCTGGCCAAAGCATGACAAGTCCTTTCCGCAAGTTTTCAAAATTTGTTTTTGTTCCACATTGCAATGAAACACACACCTTTTGAATGTTGTCCTGACATGCAATTGGATCAAAACGTGACGTTTTGGCTTTAAAAGATCAGGTTTTCAATTCCGGTCTCTCTGATCAGAAGTGGCCAGACAACCCTCCAGTTGAAAACCTCATTGAAATCGATGTGTCTCCATAAAACATTTTGGCTTTGACAAAAAAAATCATATTTTGATGAAAATGCGTTTCATCGAAAATCTTCTGACCTGCTCAACTTGATACCGTTCCTTCATGAATTGCAAAGTGCTTTGCAAAGGCAGGTCAGCAGCATTGCTGCCAAGATGAGCTAAAAGTCTCCCTCTCCAAAAACAGCCCTACTACGGGACCCACTTACAACACATTTAACCTCTCAACCGGTTAGACTTACAAGGCTTTAGCTTGATTACACGACAGGTTGGAGACAGCTAGGCCTCATTGAAACTCAACTTTTCAATGTGCTGTAACTGGACCCCGGGTAAGTTATTTTTATAGTGCAGAGAGGCCCCCAGTGTTGGGTTTTCAAAAACACTCCGCACCCATTGAGACACCCAGACGAGAGGCCAGGTTCTCAGAGCTGCTCCACCCACTGGGTATACAGCCCTTTGGGAAATCTATCATTTATTTAGGTGCCTACTTGGAAGCCGAGTTCTTGAAAATCCATCCTCATTGGTGGGTGCTGAGCACTTGCCAACCTGGTGCTCAGTGACTTGCCCACAAGTCTCCTGACCCAGCATTCCGTGTGCTACCAGTTACAGCCACTGCCTCCCGTGGGCTCGGACACAGTCAAATAACATTCCCCCCTCTGCTCATTTTTAAACTGGGATCCAGCGAGGATCAGCAGGGGAAAGGAAGGGAATCCCTAGAGAAAGTGTCTTCTCAGGAGATTCCAGGTCAGGCCTGCAGACTTAAGAGATGCCAATATAACCTGATTTCCAAACATTTTGCTCCCTGCCTTTTGCCCCTCAAATCCCTGCCGGAATGATCCATCCCAAGATTATTTAGGGGAGCTGATTAAAGGCCCGGTTAAAGGTGCAGAAACCCAACCTCATGCCATTCCCAGCGTACTCCAGAAGCAAGGAGTATAAGCTGTTTGAGGCAAGTGCTGTCTTTTTTAATACAGGTGTGTGCAGTGCCTGCAATAATGGGGCCCAGTCCCAGACTGGGGTCTTGAGGCACTCTTGTGATGCAAATAATTAAGAATATTTTGCATTTCTATAGCGCCTTCCATCAGAGCATCTCAAAGCGCTTTGTAAGCACTAAACGAGTTAATCTTCACAACCCCCCTGGTGAGCTAGGTCAGTATGGTTATCATCAGCCTCCTTATCAGATGAGGAGATTGAAGGAAAAGAGGATAAGTGACTTGCTCACGGTCACGTAGTAAGTCGGTGGCTAGCCAAGAAATGGACCCCGCTCTCCTGGTTCCCAAGACCACACTCCCCACTCAGATCAAACCAGAGCCAGTTTGGTTTCTTTATGATTTTTTAAAACTTTTTTACAGCCAAGCACAATGCAGTGGCACAGTCCAGCAGAAATACAAATCCTATCTTTATTCAGAACAGGTCCAAATACAACAGAATGGGAATCTATCAAGAGATAGACTAATGAAAGAAACAAAGCAGTCACTGGTAAACATAGGAAACAGTTTAATGTCTTGTCACATGGCCGATGTCTGTTAAAATAACTACTGGACATGCCAGGATCGCCCTGGCACCTCAGGAAAGACATCATAACACCATCCAGCTCTCATTTTAAAAGGACAGTTCCTACGCCTTTTCCTTGTGAACAGCCTTGCAAACAAACTGATGTAAGTTGATCATAGAATCATAGAATATCAGGGTTGGAAGGGACCTCAGGAAGTCATCTAGTCCAACCCCTTGCTCAAAGCAGGACCGATCCCCGACTAAATCATCCCAGCCAGGGCTTTGTCAAGCCTGACCTTAAAAACTTCTAAGGAAGGAGATTCCACCACCTCCCTATGTAACGCATTCCAGTGTTTCACCACCCTCCTAGTGAAAAAGTTTTTCCTAATATCCAACCTAAATCTCCCCCACTGCAACTTGAGACCATTACTCCTTGTTCTGTCATCAGCTACCACTGAGAACAGTCTAGAGCCATCCTCTTTGGAACCCCCTTTCAGGTAGTTGAAAGCAGCTATCAAATCCCCCCTCATTCTTCTCTTCTGAAGACTAAACATCCCCAGTTCCCTCAGCCTCTCCTCATAAGTCATGTGTTCCAGTCCCCTAATCATTTTTGTTGCCCTCCGCTGGACTCTTTCCAATTTTTCCACATCCTTCTTGTAGTGTGGGGCCCAAAACTGGACACAGTACTCCAGATGAGGCCTCACCAATGTCGAATAGAGGGGAACGATCACGTCCCTCGATCTGCTGGTAATGCCCCTACTTATACATCCCAAAATGCCATTGGCCTTCTTGGCAACAAGGGCACACTGTTGACTCATGTTGACTCACTGTTGACTGATGACTAGGGCTGAAAGAAACAGGCCAGGTTCTACTTCTGACGCACAAAACTGGGAGGGATTTTCCCCCATCATACACACATGCTTTATTTAAAATTGATCTGTTTGAGATCTAATTACCCCCTCCCCTGGCCCGGTGTATGGGAGGAGGAGCATGGTGGGCAATAATCAGTTACCATTGTCTCTCATACACAAATTGTTATGTTATCCTGGTCCAAAACCGCAAAGGCTGGTTCTGCAATGTCTTTTACTCTTCTTAGCCCTGTAGGAGCCATTACAGCCATAAGAGAATGAGTTGGATTCTGGGACAGCTGAGTTCTGCTTTGCCTTCTCAGCTCTCCCTTGCTGCCATGGTCATTTAAGGGAGCGGTTCATTGCATTCTTCAGCAATGTAATTTTGTGTCATGGTTCACCTAGTCTCTGCCAAGTAATTCCCTTTGCCTTGATGGAGTTTCAAGTGACCTGCCAGTGCATATCGACTGGATGTTGTTAAATCTTGCATTTAAGTTGCATCTTGTTCATAGTGGGATCTCAGAGCAGGCCACTGAGTGGCGATACTGGCTGGCTCAGCGACATGGAACAGTGTCCAGCAAGGAAATGGAATTAGACAAAAGAGATACTTCAAAAAAATAGTTCTGTTTCATCATGTTGATGATTTCAGAGCAGCATGGAAAGAAAATGCCCCATATTTTTAAAAAACTTTGCATTTCATGATGGGCTCTCTGGATTGACGATGCTGCACTGCCTTCTGTTTTCTGGGTACTGTGCCTTTTAACTTTTAAGGACTCTCCCTGCAGGTAGAATTCCACAGCCATTTTGTTCATAGAGAAAACACACACTGCGATCTCCTTCACACGGACTTTACTTTTGTCCTTTCTTGTTGTTGTCCTTAACCCAAAACAATTTAGGCTGATTGCATATGGAAAACATAAAAACACAGGATTTAAAGAAGGTCTCCTTAAGATCAGTTCAAAGCCAATAGGGCTGCTATACTGAGATAACGCCGAAGTAGCTCCACTGAAGGGAATGCAATGGAGATCCAAATTCAGCCCAGAGGAGACAGCATGGTCTAATGGTTAGGGCACTGAACTGTGTCAGGAAGCCTAAGGTCTATTCCCATCTATTCACTGTCGCTCTCTTGCCCATCCCAACCTTTGTATATTTAGACTGTAAGCTCTTTGGGGCAGGAACTGCCTCTCTCTGTATGTTTGGATCATGCCTCTAGGCGCTACAATGATACAAATTATAAATAGTATGTCTTGCCCGCCAGGTCTAGAAACACCTCCTCTTGCAGACAAGTGGTGCTTTTCCAGCACAGCTGCAGCCCCCTCTGGGAATGGTGTCTGGGGATACGCAAAGAGAATCAGCAAATTGATGCGAGCGTGCACTGAAAGATATATAAGCAGAGGAAACAGATGGGAAAGGCCTTGTCATTAGGTTTATTATTTTGTTTAGAGCACTAAAACATGACTAGCAGTTGCACACAAATGGGTTTAAAATGATACCTTCACAACTGGTGCTTTCTGAGAGCTTGGACAAACTCCCCCAAAAGGCAGTTCTGCATCTTTTGGGGGAGCGGGGTCTGACCTTTGTTCTAAAGGAGGTTTCAGGCCTGAGCATCCAGGGAGATTTTGACAAGAGTCATCAGAATAATCTGTTAGCAAGAAGAAAAGCACTTACTGTAACTGGGGTATATATTGCTTCACTCACTATAGGTCTGGACTTGGAAAGTACAGAGTGAATGTCAGCTCAACACAAAATCAACAGGAGTTCAGGGTGCTGGGCCCCTTGCAGGATGGAGCTAAATTTGCTCTCCCTAGAGTAACCGTGGTCTTGAGAAGGTGCATTTGTGATCTTAAATGCCTAGGAGCAGATCAGCACCCAGCTTGCAAAACGGCCTTCTCTGCAGCTATGGATTTCACCAAAAAAATGGCAATCACTATTCATGGTAAGGGTCAGGCATTGACTCTCCAACTGAAGGGCAAAATTCTGCTCTCAGACCTGCATGCCAGATCTCAGTTCCACCTTCGCTTGTGATGCCTGGGTTTCATATTGGTGTTAATTAGAGATGAGATTGAGCCAGAGCCCCAGCACCAAACACCGAGAAACATTCGTGAAGCTCAGGTCTGGACCCAGATCCACATGCAGACTTTCTATCAACCCAAACAATGAAATCTACAGATGGAAGGCAGAATTCAGAGCTGGAATCTGCCATGCTGATCTGAGAGCAGAACTTTGCCCCAGATGTCTGCAGGTTTCTAGCAGGAGGAGAGGTAAAAGTATATTGTAAACCTCCCCCACCCCAAAAAAAGTTTGCACAGGCCTGAGTTTAGGAGCCGTGGTGTTGTCAGGGATGTGAAAATGTCTGACACTCTGCCTCAGCCTTTGATGGTCACAAGGACACTGTAGACATGACTGGGCATGGGTGAAATGAGAACCAACCCAAACCCATGTCCAAGCCAGAACCAGCAACTAATTCAGAACTTTTCAGATTATGGGTCAGATGATGTCAATCAACACAGCTCAATGGAACAACACCTGTTGGCACCTGGGGAGGATTGGGCCCTGTACATTTATTTCAGCATACACAAGTCACAATATTGTGATCCAGATCAAAGAGCTGAATTTCCCCCAGAGTTCAGGGAAGATAGAACCAAAGCCCCAGAGCCTATCAGTCTACACACCTGTGTATCTCTAATGTGCTCACCACCATGATACGTAAGAACTGCCCCTTGCAAGGTGGTGAGCACTCCTGCGGCATGCTGAGTGCTCTGAAATCCCATCCAGGTCAGTGGAACTGGTGGATGCTCAGCGCCACACCAGACTGAGCCCTACATGAATCTGAGCAGGGCTTGAGTCCATCTTGTTTTAAAATTATTTTTTCATGTACCTCTGCTATAACCTGAGACCAAAATACCACAAGGATAGCTGGGGCTGCATGATGTTCTCTCTGTCCTCCATATAAAGTACTTCGCTGACCCCTGTTACCGGGTATCTGAGCACCTCACAATTTTTAATGTCGTTCCCCCTCACCACACCCCTGTGAGGTGGGTCAGTGCTGTTTTCCCCATTGCACCGCAGGGGAACTGAGGCACAGGGAGTCTGGGTGACTTTCTCAAGGTCACACAGGATGAGCGAAGACCTGAACTCAGGTCTCCTAATCTGGCGCCCTATCCACTGGGCTTCCTCTCAGTGTTCTGGGAAGCAGGGAGGCAAGGGGATCTCTCAGTAAGCCTGTTCTTGTGCTATCACCTATCCCAGGGTTGGAAACCCAAGTCATGTTTGGAATCAGCATCCACATTTTTGAGAGCTGCTCTGAACTGACTCCAGACCTCTGGGCCTCCTGCAGTTTGCCTGTCTGGGATGTGCTGTAACACCCAAAAAAGATACAATGGTTTGTCAACGTGATGAGATATTGTAGGTCTAAGAACAATGCTTTCTGGTTGAGTTAGATCCAGTGGATCCACTTTCCCAGCACTGACCAGGGGCTTGGGATCCCCAGATCAGCAGCACCTCTTGGTTTAGTTGATTGCCTTCATTGTCTTCTCCAGACATTTCTTTCTTTGGACCTTTCTGGGCAAGTGCAATTAATACCTAAAATCACGAAAATGAAGGACTGAGACTTGGGCGTAACTAAATTGCCAGTTGGGCCTTGCAAAATGAGGGCCAAACCTGACCAACAGCTCCCTCTGCTGTTCTCCTGGCAGATCTTCCTGAGCATTGCTCCAAAGCCTGCTCCGGTCGAGAGCGGCATTCAGCTCAGCTGAGTCCAGCAAAGCCGCTCGGTTTGTCACCTCGTCCAGATTAGAACACAAGCCTCCAAAGGTCTGACAGGCTAACGGATTGGACCCTACACATTGTATGGGAGTGTAATAGCTCACGTCTCAAGAACAAAGCGAGAGCTGATTAGATTCCAAAGACGTTTGTACCCAGCGGAGTCCACGCTAAACCATGTCGGTTCTGCTGTTGCATCAGACACATAGATAAATACAGAGCCAGGCTTTCTAATGGATGTGTGATAAAGACACAATCCTGCCTGTGGAAAGAATATATTTCTGGAAGGTAACATATCATGTAGAGCACTCCTGCTAATGAGCTGGACCTATTCAACGGATACTTACAAAAGATCCTAAATCTATTGGATAATCCAAGTAAAGACCCTCCAGTCACACTTTCTATTAAGGGGGCATTTGTAATTGGTTTCAGGTTAATAGCGGATTACTATGCACCGGAAGCACGTTTCAGACATAAGCCATGTGTGTTGTAGATGGTTGTGAACGCATTAACCTAGTGTCCTGGTAGAGGCTATAACAATCTAGAACAGTTGATTAGCCATTTATTTAGCCATCTGCGAATCATTTCATAACAGTTTATAAAGTATTATGAATGTGCCTTTAATGTGAAGCATACCTTGTCCTCCTTTTAAAACGTGGCTCCAGTCTGACTGTGTACAATAAGGATTCAAACCCAGTGCACACTCTGCTGCTGGTACTTGTCCCGGCTATTGCATGGGTATTTTATTGGCAATATGATACTACGAGCGCTGTATATACTGTGACAAACTTCCTCCTCTACCCTGGTGGTCTTGCGCTTATTGGCGGATTTGCTCGCCTCGGAGATTCATGGCAGCCCTCAGTTTGGCCATTTTCGAGAACCCACCGTCCAGGTCAACTCCTCCTGTGTCTGACCAGGAGTTGGGAGGTTTGGGGGGAACCCAGGCCTGGTCTCGACTCCAGGTTCCAGCCCAGGGCCCTGTGGAATGCAGCTGTCTCGAGTGCCTCCTGGAACAGCTGAGCGACAGCTACAGCTCCCTGGGCTACTTCCCCATGGCCTCCTCCCAACACCTTCTTTATCCTCGCCATAGGACCTTCCTCTTGGTGTCTGATAATGCTTGTACTCCTCAGTCCTCCAGCAGTACGCGTTCTCACTCTCAGCTCTTAGTGCCTCTTGCTCTCAGCTCCTCACATGCACACCACAAACTGAAGTGAGCTCCTTTTTAAACCCAGGTGTCCTGATTAGCCTGCCTTAATTGTTTCCAGAAAGTTCCTGATTGTTCTGGAACCTTCCCTGTTACCTTACCCGGGGAAAAGGGACCTATTTAACCTGGGGCTAATATATCTGCCATTTATCACTCTCCTGTAGCCATCTGACCTGACCCTGTCACAAAACATAGAACATTGCGCTCTAAAACCAGAGGGCTGGATTCTGATGTTGAGTTATGTCAGTGGGAGTTATGTCAGTTATGTGACCCAGGGAGCAAGGTGCTAGTCCATGGAACGGTACCAGCATTATACACTGGTAGACTGTCTTCCAAGACAGGGTGGAGGAATATTTGCAAGGATGTACGTGTGTGTGAAAGCTGCTGTCCTTGTTGTACCTGTTTTCTGGCTCAGGAGAAGACTTGAGACTCCAGTGCTATCCCTTGTGCACCTTTCCCCAGCAGTCTGGTCACCCTTGGAGAGAGAAAGGAAAATATTGGTGCAAAAGCCAACAGTTGAAAACCCCCTTTTCAATAAACCCGGACACCTACCCGCATGGAAAGATGGTGAGGACTCATGTGCTGAAGTGTGTGTATTAGTGCAGCCGGACAGAGCAGAAAACCACGCAACCATGGGCCCAAAGCAACATCCTTTATTTTCTTCCTTGTCTATCCATTTAATCTATCACCCAAGAGCCGGAGACGTTTCTGATCAAACTCAGCCACTACAAGAGTAGCTGCCTGGGGGAAGCTTTCTATTCCCACATAGAAGACAGCAGCAGACACAACAGAGAATGTGGAGGGGTGGTTTGTAGACTTGTTCATATCCTGCCAGCATCAGCGGTTTTTGTCAAGCACTGACTTCTCACAGCACTTTCAAGCCCAGTTCAGGGTCAGAAAGGTGAATAGGGGCAGCTCCAATTTGCAGACATTTGTGTGAACATTTTCTGTCCGAATGTGGCTCATGCAGAGGATGAACCAAGAGGGCCTGGTGAAGATAGCGTGGCAACAGACGGTGGTAAGAAAGAGACCCCAAGGAAAGCCAAGGAAGAAATGGCAGGATTGCACCAAAGAAGATAAGCAGGTGGACCTTCACGCTGCCTCCGACAAAGATGGCGGACGCTTGCATGACGACCCGACCTGTGACGATGAGATAAGGGGAAGAAGGAGATGTGGTTCATGCAGCCCAGGCTTACTTTGGGGTTTGGATTTGAATGGAACCAGACTCACCTTAAATTTTGGAGGAAGCCACTGAACTCCATCTGGTTTCACGAAGCAATGACACAGCAGCAGGTTGCGCTAGCCCTGTAAGGCAAGCTACCGGCCCAGTTGCCACTTCAGCCCAGAGCCCAGGCATTCTGGAGGCCGTAGTCCCCAGAGGGGCTGAGGGAACTGTAGGGTCTTGCTAGACATGCTGGGAAGGATAGTGGGGGACATAAGAGGCAGCCTTCCCTCAGAAGAAGGAGAGTGCCCAAGAGAAAGGGGCTCTGGGAGAGGGGAAAGTTAGCTGAATGTGTGGTTTCTTTGTGAACCCCCAAGATACCTTGGTTCTGGGCTGGAACAGGGCTGTGTCGGGTTTGTCGCCTGCTTTAAGGGACCAGCACACCCTGTAGCCGGCACATTCACCATGTCTGCAATATTTTTAGACCAAGCTGTAAAGTGGCCCAGTTGACTTGAAATCCCCCATCTCAGACTGCATTGTGAAAAGGAAACGACGTAACAATAATACCTCAGAGTTAACTTGAAGATCTTAACACACTTTATAAAGGTGAGTAACTATTACCCTCTTTCTACGTCGATGAAGATGTTGAGACACAGAGAGATGCAGAGACAGGACTAGAACTCAGGTGTCCTTGAGCCTCCTCCCCTGAATAGCAGAGCATGTTGCAGGTATGAGAATCCAGCACAACACTACATCTGCTGGGATGGGGGGGCAGTTCTAGCTCCCCAAAACTGCCATTGCACGTTCTCTTCCTATCAGACTGCTTAATAAACTTCCGAAAATGGGCTGCCACCCGGCACAAATATTTTCAGAAAATAGTTCTCTAAACCAAAGAAACCAAAGGAAATTACATTGGGCTTGTGGCTCACGTTCCACATGGCCACCAGCCTATCTGGAAACCCAGACAGAACAAAAGTGAAGGGAAACAGCTTGGTAAAACTCTAACCAGTTTGGGTAGGGGCTGTACACAGCACCTAGCATAAGGGGGCCCTGATCCTTGGTTGGTAGCCTCTGAGCACTGTTGCAATACAAATAATAATAAAGAGAACACTCCCATTGACTCCGGACAGAAATATGGAGCTCGGCTTTTTGTGCCGGTATCGGTGATGCTGGGACATAACGCGCGAGGCCTTGCATGGGCAAATAACGTTCCATGGGATGCTATCATGGGCTCACAGCTGGGAAGAGCCAGAGTGTCAACAAACAGCCTGCTGTTTATAAAGTGGCGGGGTTAGAGAACAGGACCACAGAACGCCAGCTTCTTTCCAAAGCTTTAAGTGACCCGTGTAATTATCTCCTCACCCTCTGACCTGATCTTGCCTCACACACCTTTGAAAGTCTAAGGAAATAAATGACTCCTGCGTGTTTGATTTATTTCTGGCTCTGTGGCACGGATGGGAGGTGTTTCAGGGCTAGGATCGCTGGCGAGTTGGACTGACCTACGGTGTCACCTAAGCCAGGGAGATTCCTTTCCTTTGAAGCAGAAAGCACTTGAAATGGGAGGAATTCTGGAGCCTTCTCCAAACACACTTAATCAATTCAGTTTATCACAGGAACAACATCATCATCAAAACAGGGTAAATGCAACTAGGGTCCCCCTTAGGACCAGTGCATGTCTGGGAGAAGGAGCCTGATCTGCATAACGGCTGCCAACGGGAGTTTAACCAGCAACGGCAGCAGTCGCTGCTTCAGGTCCTACTCAGGCATTTCCTCTGGACAGCAGAAGAGCTCTGAAATAGGTAGGCAAAGAAAGGGCCACACTTTAAAAACAACAACTGTCTATTGCACCCACCACTTCATGCCAGAAATCAACTGCAGGTGGAGAATTGCTGGGGCACTTGACTGCAAGCTCAAATGCTAGCCTTTAGGGGGTGCATTTTCAGAATGGAAGGGGCTTCCTTTTTGCAGGGATACCTCTGCACCCAGAAAATGCACCTGCAAGTTGGCAAACGTGGTTGAATTGTGGCATAAAAATCTCAGTACTTGTTCTTCTACCCTCCTGCCTGTGGATGCTAGTTGTAGTTAAAGTAGCATGTCCCGCGATTTGCACCAGTCAAGTGTGGGTGGGAAAAGGAAGGTACACATTTTAGGCCAGCGGGACCTCAGAAACTTACACTTACCCTCTCGCTACACCTACCCTCTCAAGCAGCAGCAACCAGATCTACAGGCATTACAACTATCTCTAAACATCAGAGCAGGGGAAATGAATGGGCCTAGCAAAATATTTGTAATTAATTAAAGGGTTGTTTTTTTAAAAAATCACAAGTATCATAATAAACTTGATCATCTTAGCCAAATAATTAACTAAGGGATGGTGCTGATAGTAGGAACATGCCCTGTTCTGTTCATTCCCATGAAGCACTGGGCATTGGTCACTGTGAGAAGACTGGATACTGGGCTAGATGGACCATTGATCTGAGCCAGGATGGCTGTTTTTAAGTTCTTATGACTATCCCAGGCACATCTCTCAAAGGCTGTAGTGTCCATCTGGGGAAAAGACAGGAGCAGTGCTGATCTGATGATAGCAGATGGTGCTGGTGAGAAGGGCCGTCAAAAAGAGTAGGAGATCAACAGACAAGCTCACATGGTTTATTCATCCAGTCACCAAAGAATAAGGGCCAGATCCTCAGCTGGGATAAATCGCCAAGTCTTCATTGAATTCTGTGGAGCTACATTAAGTGTCACCAGCTGAGGATTTAGACGTTGGATGCTCATAAACAGGATCAGGAGGGGGAAAGGAGAAGTCTCTGGGTCTACCTTCACGGCAGAGTTAGCTCAAGCTACCCCATTGAGTAGAGCAGCCACCCTGCAAAGTGACACTCCAGTGGCTGTGTCCACACTGGTGCTGGGCTCACTCCTGTGTGGCACCCGGCTTCTGGGGGCATCACCCAGGGCTCCTAGCGTGGCTTTAAGCTGAGCCGCTCTGTGAATTCTTTCCCAATGAATTGTGGGAGAATTTGTTTATCCTTTCTGTGAGTTCTAGGTGGGCGTTGGAGGACCATTGGCACTTCAGTGGCGCTAGCTTGTGTCCACACTAGGGCAGCTGCTGAGTTGAGCTAAATCCAGCTTTGGCCTGTATCCCCTCTCAGCCCCGCCAGCTTCAGATAAAAGCTCCTCACTAGAGTGACGGGGTATTGTGTGTGGATGGGACGGGAGTCAGAGGCAACACTCGAGTTAACTTCGCAGTGAAGACAAGGGCAATGATGCAGATGCAGATTCTATGATTCTATGTTGCACTTTGCAAGAATACAAGATATGAGAATAACCAAAGGGAGGAATGAAAAGCTCCTTACGATGCCAGTGAGGAAAGAAACCAATCAAATCATGAACTTAGAGCAGAAATTAGTCCTGCTTTCGGTGATCCTGAATCGATGGAGTTTTTAATAAAAATGGCTTTGACCAAAAAAACACCTTTTATTTTGGTCAATTTTTTTCCAGTTTTTAGATGAAAAACCAAATAACTCCAGGTAACTTAAAAAAAAAAACGAAAAAAAAAAAACATTTTCAGTTAAAAAAAAACAGGGTTTTTTGTTTACATTTTTTTGTCATGAGAAATTTTTAAAACTGAAAAAAATTAACAATTTCCCATGAAAATACTTGATCTTCTCCCACCAGCTGTCATGGAGCGATGCCAGTATCAAACCGGCCAGAGTGAAAGAAAGTCAGGAAGAAGGGAAGAAACCAGGCTGGCAGGCAGTGTCATCTAGTGGCTAGGGCATTGTAATGGGATTCTGAAAACTTGAGCGGGGGTCTATTCCTGACTCTGCCACTGGTTTGCTGGGTGACCTTGGGAAAGTCATTTCACCTCACTGTGCCTCGGTTTCCCCATCTGTACAATGGGGCTGATGGTACTGAACTCCTTTGTAAAGTGCTATACGAGAGCTAGGTGTTGTTATTATTGAATGACAGCACCTGAATTGTCTGCAATGTTCCCTGCCTGTTTGTCACACAGCCTTTGAAGTGGGAAGGCCCTGCTCAGGTACATGCCAATGGATGTTAACTGGTTATATACATTACAGTGAAACGTTGGCTGGGTTAGCGCCCTATAGCACTGCTGGCTCACGCGGGCCCGAAGGGTATTTCGCCGTGTGGTGTTAATGCAGCAGTTTGGTTTGATTTTGTAATCTCTCTCTCTCCCTCCAAAGATAAACCACGGTGGGGGACTGCCGTGTAGCATGCAGCAAGCCTGAAATGCCTTCCAGATGTTACAAGGCAGCACAGCCAGATCTCTCCTACTGCCAGATTAATCAAATCACCTCGGAGTCGCTGGCTCTAAAAGACTTAGTCTCTTTGCACTCTTCGAGCTGGGGAGTGTGACTTATTTCTGACTTAAGGGAAAGACTCAAGACCCTACTAGCCTCAGTGTCCATCATGCTTACACTCAATGAAGGGGCTGATCCTAGAAGCTGATGAGTGCTCTCAGCTCCAGCTGGAGCCAAATGGGGGTGGCGGACCTTGCAGAATTGGGCGCAGTGGCCGCAAGACTCATCGTAACAAAGGAAATGGGGAAACAAAAGTTTCACTTCCCCCGAGCTCTGTCACTAAGGCCATTCTAAAGATTTGGTCTTTTCTGTGTTGGTATAATGGGGCCCTCATATCAGCTGGGGCTTTGGACACTTACCATAATGTTTACTACTAATAACTTAAGCTTAGTGGACTCCCTTCCCCTGCTGCTGGATGGTTCCTCCTCGATATTAGTGCATCTATTTATTTTCTGTACCTTTTCCTAGAGAGTGTTTCAGGGCAGTGTGGTAATGGATCAATCTCAGCAAGTTAGTGAGGGAGGCATCTCAAAGTCCCCTCTACATGAAATGCAGACTCCAGCCTAGAGTTGAAGAACGGTGAACACCATCGGTTGGTGTGAAAGAGAAGCTATGCACGTATGCTGCCCTGCTCCTAGAAAGGGGTGAATTTCACCCCTGTGCTGGAGCCATCACAGGGTTGATGCAGTACTTATGGGGCTCATCAACTCTTAAGAGTCTGGACCATCCGGAGTCAGATGGAAACGAGAGTCTCAGACCTATGGCTGTGAAGGGTTCTGTCATGTGCCTGCCACTTGCCAAGCTGACAGGTCAGCAGGACGGACAGGATCTCCTGCTGAGATTCCCCATGAGAACACAAGGCCCTTTGAATGCTGCTGGCTGGCTGGACTTTACATGGCACCATCAGTGCCATCTGGGGGCAAAAACACAACCTTGTCCAAGGCTAAAATTAGAGCTGCCTTTTCTTGCACAGATTGGCGGTGCTCCAGGTGAGGATGGATTGCTTTGGCTTTGCAAAGTCAGACCAAAGTCCCACAGCAAAACCCACAAGGACAGGAGAGAAGAGAGTGCTTTGGGTGATCTTTACAAATAACTGTTCATATTTCTAAATACAGATCAATAAAGCCAGCCTCTGCTCCATTTGTCTGTGCAGAGGGCAGCAGCTTCTGCGGCTACGTCTACACTACGAGCTGGGGGAGTGGTTCCCTGGCTCGTGTGCTCTCTCATTGAGCTCAGGAGCAGAAATAGCCACGTAGCCACAGTGGCCAGGTAATGGCAGCATGGCTGAGCCAGGCCGAGTACCTAAGCCAGTGGGTACGTACTCGGTACAGCTCAGCCGTGATTCTACCTGTGCTATACGGCTATTTACACGCACACTAGCCCGATGAGAGCAAGAGCGAGTGTGAACGTAAGCAGGAGAATCACACCCCGAGCTCGCAGTGTAGATGTAGTCTAAGATGCTGCATTAAGGAGTTAACTATGCTCAATTTGAAATTAAAGGGCAGCAGGAGGCAGAGTGGGTTGAAAAAAATGTGATGAATTTTCCCCCCCATCGAAGTACTGTTGCATTCAGATCAAAACGTTTCATGGAAATGTATCGCTTTTGATGACAGTTTTGTTGGGACGGCATCTCACATCCGGGCACTAATAGGGTTAAAGCTTCACAGTGTCTGTAACTATGTCCACCAAGCTGAGTTACGGGTAGGGGAGAAGAATTGGAGAAATACCCTTCCAGCTCTTTTCAAAGGGGATTTAGTTCTGGTGAACTAACAGCCCTGGCACAAATTAGCGCTTGACAAGCCCCTGGCTGATTCCCTTTGTGGTGAGGAACCCTCAGGCAGCATCGAGCTGCTCTGGCAGCTGGGTGCTATTCTGAAAGGTCGCTGGTGTACGTAATACAGCAAGGTTCCTCTGTTCCTTGAAGGCACTTATAGAGTTCCCGATAGCATCTTAGCACCTCAGAATCTTAGGTATTTAGCTTCTCAGACCGCCCCCCGTGAGGCAGGGCTGTGCTATTAACCCCATTGTACAGATGGGGACCTGAGGTACAGAGACACCAAATAACTCACCCAAGGTCACATAGGCAATTTGTGGCAGAGCAGGAATTAAACCTAAGCCTCTGGCTATCCCCCCAACCACTGCACCAGCCTTCTCCTCTCCCTCAGTCTCTCACAGCTGCATCGACACTGCAATCCTGGCTGTTTCTCCTGATCAGTCCAAGCTGCTGACCTTCACTGATAACCTTGGAAATGCCCCCTGCTCTCTGCCTGGGGCCTGGAGAGAGGAAGAGCCGGGGCGGAGAGAGGTGTGAATGGGAAAGAAGTTGACTTTTAACCCCCCCGCCACAATTCACTTTCCTTCTAATAGGCACCGAGCGAGAGTCCAGCACCAGACAATTTCCTTCTCCCCAACACTCATTCATCTTATTTCTGCTGCCTGGATTCAGCCTTGGAGAGACACCCGTTAGCTGTGGTTACCCCAGCAGCCTCTGTCCACCAACAGCACCCAGACACAACAGGGATGGGTGTGCTGGTCAGGGAAGTAGAAAGACCCCCCCTGCCTCTGAACGACAGAAGAAAGCTGTCAAACAGACCCGCTTGTGTGGCACGTGTTCAATCTAGCGATGGCTATGGAGGTACAGCCGCCAACCAAAGCCTGGCCTACACCAGGAAATGAGGTCGGTATAACTATGTCACTCGGAGTGTGAAAAATCCACCCCCTGAGCAGTGCAGTTAAACCGCCCCGACCCCCAGTGTAGACAGCGTCAGACTGATGGGAGAATTCTCCTGTCCTCCTAGCTACAGCCTCTTGGGGAGGAGGCGTACCTACACCGACGACAGCCTTGCACCAGGGTTGGCCCGGCCCGGCCCACCACACTGCATCAGTAGCCTTCCATGTGAATATAGGGGCTAAAATCCACCCTTGTGAGCTAGCTGCTGCTGACCCCCGGCGCTCCCAGCCAGGTGCTAAGTGTGGCCAGTGATGCCACTGTGGCTGAGCTGGTGTTGCCAGCCACGGGCAGGACCGGCTCCAGGCACCAGCAAAGCCATCACGTGCGTGGGGCGGCACAATTCCCGGGGCGGCGTTCCGGCCCCCTTTTTTTTTCTTCTTCTTCTTTTTTTGCTTGGGCAGTTGCGCTCTCGGAGCTTGGGGCAGCAAAAAACCTCGAGCCGGCCCTGGCCACTGCTCCGGTTGGAAAATGGAGACGGATCTGTTCCTGTTTCTTCTCCAACACCTTTTGGACCGGGCTTTCCCAGCCAGCTTTGGTCTCGTTATCGGGCTCGCTGTGGGGAATTCCACAGCCACGGTTATGCTGGTGAGACGAAATGGTCCCTTCTGGCCTTGACATCCATGGCTATTGATGCAAAAATGACGGAAGCCAGGGCCCTGGGTCTCCGGGCAAGCTGCCCAGTTTGGGGGAGGGGGGCTCCAGCTGTAGAAGCTCAGCCTCTGATCAGAAGCTCTGTCTCCCCAGGTCCCAGGACAGAGGACGGCATGGGAGGCGTTATCTGGGAAACGTCTCTGCACTCTGTCACTGCCCCGACAAAGAAGACCCACAATACTGATGAAGCAGCTAATGCTGCCCTTATCGGAGCCGCTGCTGGGGCCCTGATGATAAAAAGGCCATCAAGGAGGGAGGCAAAAATCCATCTCTAAACAACAGAGCACTCAGGGCCCGCCACAGCCAGGGACAACGCTCTTCCTGGGGGTCAGCGTTAATTTCTCTGGGGCGTGCAGCTTCCGAGCTCCGTAGTGACACCTGCTGGAACAGGCCAGCACATGCCCCAGATGCCTATGAAGTTAATTTCCCCAGATGAGAAGCTTGTCTCTCTCCCCAAGAAAAGTTGGTGCAATCAACGATATTACCTAACCCACCTTGTGTCACCAAAATCCTGGGAGCGACCTGGCTACAACAACACTGCACCCAAGACTGAAACAGACACTTGTCCGTGGAATCAGCTGCAGTGTTTGCCCAGGTACCTAGTCTCTCTCTCCCTCTCCGCGTTTCCAAGTGGTGCACATTAGAGTCTCATCACAGGGGATCGGCTGCTAAAGCAGGGGACACAAAGTGCATTGTCCTAATTGCAGAAGGAGGAGGTTTCCCAAACCTCACTTCCACTCCCACTTTTGTGTTGCTGAGCGCTGAGAGCTGTTCCCCTTCTTTGCATTCTCCCTCCTCTTTCCCCCCTCCTTTCTTCTGCCTGGGCAGAACTCCAGAACCATCGCAGGGAAATTCAGACACGACTGACTTCCCATAATCAGGACTGGCCTTAGGGTTAGGCCATGTGGGCAACCACCCAGGGCGCCCTACTCAGGGGGGGTGTCGTCCGAGTGCTGCAAGCTGGTGGGCCTGGGCTGCTGGAGTGGCGGTGAGTGTGGGTGAGCCCGGGGTTGGAGCCCCTGGCCAGCTGGGCAGGCAATGCAGGCAGCAGGGCTCATCCCTGCCGAGCCAGCGGGCCAGCCCCTGGTCTCCCCTTCCCGTGGGCACTGGCAGTGGCTATGCACTCGCTCTCCTCCTGCTAGGTGGTCAAGGGGTGTATAGCCAGGGGAACCCCTGGGCACAGACACTCCTCCCTGTGCAGCCCGGCCGCTGTTCTCAAACTCAAAGAAAGGGTGCCAAAATACAAGTTTGCCCACGGTGCCATTTTCCCTGATGCCGGCCCCACCCGTACCCTATGTGGCACTGGAAGTATAAGCCCCGTGGGCTGGAGATGCCACTGCAAATAGATGTCAGCTTCCAACCTTCCTTTCTTAGGCAGATTCTCTGCAACAGGTCCAGAGGAGAGCAAGCAGCAGGTTGTTAATTAGATGAAAATAAAGATTCAGAGTTGTACTTAGAACTGCAGGGTGCCTTGAAAGAGATGGGAAGAACAAAGACCAGGACAGAGACAGAATTTTGCTCGTATTTTTTTCCTGTGGGTGAATTTAAGGGGCAGGGAAATGAGAGGCTAATTGCATTGTGCAAGAGCCAACCACATGGCAGATGAGTGCCGGGACCCCATGCATCTGTGACACCAGCCCTGGGTTTCTCCTGAGCACACCCGACAATCATGCTGGATGGTCTGATAGTTTGATAGAGGTGCCTAAGTAAGCCCGTCCTATGCTCAGCCAATGAGAGCTGCTCTGATGATGCAATGATTTGAGCTGGTGTTTCATTGGTTGAGCGAGTTGCCACTCCGTACCTTGCGAGTGGACTTTCTCTGGTGCTATCTAGAATTGGAACTGGTTGCTTTTCACTTTGCTCATGCCAGTCCGTTCAGCTAAGCTTTCTTCCAAGGCACGTATTTTCCTGATTCCTCTCTGGACTCGCTCTGTTTTACTCCAAGCACAACAACTTTGTGATGTGACTTAACATCCGCCATTGGGCTCACCAAACTCGCGTGCACCTGGGACCTAAGCCAGAGTTTGAAACCTAGTTTGTTGTATTAACCCTTGGAAAGAGAGAGACTTTCCAGGGTACCCATCATAAAGGCTTTCAGAGCCTCTGAGTAGGAAGGAACCGGTGACGTGACCAGTACATCACATCCATGGTATTGTCAATCTGAAAGGAAGACATTCTCCTGAACAAGTTGCTCTGGTACCCAGATAATAGAGAGCTGCCCATGCAGGTCGGCACAGCTGTGTGCCCATCATCTTGACAGAAAACCACCCGCTATGGGAGTGATCATTAAGGCAATAGCAAGCGTTTTAGGCCTTATCGCTACCATCTGTGTTCTGTCAACGGCTTTCCTCCTCTCCCTTTATGGCTATAGTGACGTGTAGAGTTAATCCTCGCCATCTGTAGTGCATATTACAATGCCTGCAGCCCAGCCAAGAGTCATAGGCAGCAAGCTCTCCCGCCTCTCTCATGCCGCCGTGAAGGATACACTGCTGGACTGGAGCTGCAATGCCCAAGCAGTAGCTTCCAGCCTTCCCAAGGCTGTTGCTGCCTATTTCCAGCTGATGGAGGAGAGCTAGGCAAAGTGTAGATCCATTCAGACCCCTTAGGAAGGGCCCCATCTCTTAAGGGCAACCCTTGAGAGCTCCGTCTTAGAAGAAACTATTATTCATCATGCCTCATCTTTATATTCCCCTGGAGGCATTTTAATCAACCGATTTCATTAGGAACAGAAAGGGGCTCAACTTACCGCCTAATTTCCTGTTCCAGCTCATTGGAGAGAGACGTTTTTAGAGCTGGGGGAGATCTGTGGCAAAGTGTGTGGGGAGAGGGGGGTGTCTTGTCAGTTTACACTGTAAACCATTTGGGTGCATTATGTGTCTATAAGCACCTAGCACAATAGGACTTTCATCCTGGTTGGGGCCTCTGGGTGCTACACAGTAAATATAATAATAGATCAGATCTTGAACTGATTCCTGTTTTTATTCATTCCCATCACCAGAGCCCTTTACCTTTATTATATTCAGTAGCCAAGGCCCCTAACATTAATAATGGCAGCCAGCACACAGAGAGTAAGAAAGGTGCCCAGACCATGATACTTTGCTCTCTTCTATTTTGTTCCCTCTGGTAACCCCAATGCCCTCTGCACATGTGGGTTTCACAGCTCCCCTGCGAGGGGGCTAAGCATCATTGTCCCCATTTTACAGATGGGCAACCCGAGGGACAGGGAGATGAGGTGATTTGCCGATGTTACCTTAATGATCACTCCTGGCTCCCAGTCCATTGCTATAACCACTAGATATCACTACAGTAGAGTCCCCTGTGCCCCTGGGGTATGATGCTGTCACACACCATTGGGTTAGGTGCAGGTTGAAGCGGGATGGAAAAGCAGGGGGTGGGGTGAGCCCCAATCCAGCTCTGCTCCACATATGCTCTCACCTTCCAACATGGCCCATCTGGGCCTTTGGCCTGGAAGTTTGCTCTGGTGCCGTTCCTGTGGTGTGGAGCCAGGGCTCCAGGGCACTCAGTCCAGCATCTTTCACCACTCGGGGAATTGGGGGCTGAATTCCACCTTCCCCGGGGACGAGGCAGCCACGTCACTTGCGCTGTTCCCTCCTCTAGCTGCTGTCCGTAGTGCCCAGCTCCGAACGGCCAAGATTGTCTCAGGCCTGGCCACACACTGGGTATGGAAGAATTCAGAGCAGGGGCCTGGGGCTCATTTAATCCATTCCTGGTGCTCATGCTAGGGATGGGACAGCGAGGTTAAGGTGGCTTTCAGCCACCTTTGCCCTCCCTGTATTCCGGAGCTGGTAGGGGGCAGGGGCTGTCTGGCCCCTGGGGTACGTTAGAGCAGCCTCCTTAACTGTCGAGATGGTCCCTGCCTGCACTGAGTGAATCTGACCCTGCAAACTGGGTTCTACCATTAGTCTCCTCCTGGGCGCGGAAGGACCAAAGCGAGATGGGCCCTGCAGTCTCCGTGAGTGGCCCCCCGTCCAGATGGTGAAGGTGGAGTCGGACACGCTGCATCACAAGAGACCCAGGAGCTTGGCTCGCAGGCCACACCTAGGATGGAAGGTGCTTAAGAAGAATGGGGACGATGGCCCAATGGTCCGTGTGCTATGCTGGGAATGACAAGACATGGGTGCAATGTCCTGGTCCATCACAGACTTCCTGTGTGACCTTAGGCAAGTCACTTAGCGTCCCTGTGCCTCAGTTCCCCCATCTATAAAATGGTGATGCTAACACTGCCCTACCTCACAGGGTTGTTAGGAGACAATCAGATGGGACAGGAGCTTTACAGGTACTTATGACAGAGTCGAAGAACCTGCAGTTCCCTTTGACTTCAGTAGGAGTTTGGCGATGCCCTGCACCTCTGACAAATATCAGACTTTTAAGTCTATTTCAGTCAATTTCACACTTTCAGGTTCTCATGCCCTAGCACAATGCTGCAATGTTTGGGCTGCAAAATACAGCAGGGAACATGCTTATTTTGAAAGAGTTCTCTTGGCATTGTTTTTAGTCACGAAGACAGTTCCATTCAGAGTAGCTTTTGCAAAACCTTTTTTAAAAGTCTGTAGAAAACCTAAATATTTGGGGCTAGCTCCTCATGTGATGTTGATCAGTGTAGCTTCAATACCTGCTGGGGATATGGCCCTGGGTCTAAACTATCCAGCATGGTCATTGCATTTGAGTTTGACTACTTCACTTTAAAAACCCTCCACACGCTTTGACTCCTGGCTTTGATTCTGGGTTTTGAACGAGGTTATTACTTTTCCGGGCTCAGCCATGTGTTACTGTTTATTTGCGTTGCAAACCAGTACAATCTTCGGATAAGGATACATTATGTTTGCATGTGAGCTGCAAATTTGATTTTAATTTGGTGAGTATGAGTCCCAGGGGCCTCTCAGATGTATTATAAATAGTCACTGGCTCTGAAAGAACTCTAAGCCACCATGCACTTTAATCTAAGCCTGGCTCTGAGGCAGTGGGGGGCAAGGCAAGAAGTGGGAGGGACAGCCATGGGGAAAAAGGACAGAGAGGTGTTAGCAAAGGGACAGAAGGGAAACGATGCAAAGAGAAGGAATGATGTTCCCACCACTAGAAAATGTCCTAGGAAACCCTGCGGGGGCAGGGAGATGGATTAGATCGTTTTCTCCACGTGAAACTTAGGACTGGATCTTCAACTGAGGTAAATCAATATAGTTCTGTTGACTTCTGTAGAGTGATCACCCATATACCCCTGCTGGGGATCTGGCCCATTGCATCTGATCCAAATATGTCTGCAGAAAGCAAGGCAATTTCCCCAATGATTTCTGCAAAATTGTGCCCCACCTACAAGCTAGTGAATGTGTCTCTCCTCTAGGCTATCCCGTTCTTTCACCCCAACAGCTGTCTCACACCAGATCTTTCTTTCCATGGCATCTCTCAAGAATTTCCGGCTACCTGCTTCCCCCTAGTGTGCAGTTCCAACACACAGCAGGAGTCTGGGAATTTTTGCCCATTCTGCCAGGCAGGCAGCTGCTTTTCACAGGCAGTGGGCATGATTCTGAGTCCCTTACGCCTTTGGCAGTGGAGGTCAGGGTTAGGTGCACAAGGAAGACAGCACTGGGCCTAATGTTTACAATCAGAGCGCTGGCAGTTCAAACAGACACCCCCTATTGGCTCATGTCTCATTGACTCTTGGCTTCACCTGTTTTAGGCTGCTAGACCCAGATCCTCAAAGGGCCTTAGGCTCCTAACTGAGGGTCTGAGCCCTAGTGTCTCAAGCAGACCTAATGAGCTGGGTGCTTTCATGCAGCAAGGAGTGGCTGGGCTGTGACACCTGCGTGGCAAAGGAGACCCAGACTAAAGAAACGTGGCACAGCCCAAGTTGGGGTCACCCAACCAGTCACCACTGGATCCAGAAATGACAGAAGGGATTCCAGGGTGATTTAGTCCAACTTGAGGACAGCTGATGGGCCAATCTCTTTCTGCTTTCAGACACAGGTTTGTAATTGTAGGATCCCCTGGGAGAGCTCGGGGGAGCTGCCTTCGGTGCAAGTGTACAGGAGAGAGAGACCATTGGCATTCGGTATTTGTATTGCGATAGCATCTGAGAGCCCCAGTCAGACACAAGGACCCCGAGGGGCTTGGGGCTATACAAGCCCAGAACAAAAATCTAGCCCCTGCCCTAAAGAGTCCACCGTCAGCATGGCACTGACAAGTCACTCGATCTACTGGGATCTGAGTTCTGGGAAAGAGACATGGAGGCTGCCGTCAACTTCAGAAGCCCTGGCTGCATTAGGCTACAGTTTCCATCAATGCAACTCCACCTGGTGCAGTGCGACAGCTGCCATTCTGGCAACACGCCGGGGATGGAAAGAGGGATTTCCAGAGCTAAAAGCAGGAGCAGCTATAGCTTGAGCTAAGCAATCAAGGCTCCCTAACTGTGGCAGTAACAGACTCACATTCTCTGTGGGGATCAGCCACAGAGGAGAATGCATAACACCCACTTGTGAGTGAGTTATAATAGCAGCCCAGGGAGCCTCATCGTAGACGAGCTCTGCCTTGAGCAGCATTAGTCCAAAGCGGGCTTAAAATGCCGGCGGCTGCCCGGAGGTCTGTCTACATTAGCACACCCGCGCTTGTTACCACTTATGAACCTGCACTGTGGAGAACAAGAGTAGGAAATTTGGAGCAAAGGAGAGCCTAGTGCAGACGCCACCCAGAAAGATTGGGCAGAGCTCTGTATGGCCATGGTATTGGTGGCCATTAGATGGCAGTGTAGCTTAAACAATGATTGTGCACGGCCAAGGATGGATTTGAAAGTTTCGGGTGTCTCAGTTTCCTGCCCCACCTGAACAAGCTCAAAAAAATCTCCCCATCCTGCCTATCGCAGAGCTGCTCTGGGGAGCTGCCCGGAGAAACTTTTCAAACTGAAGACCACAGTTTTGAAGCAGCTCTCTCATCTTTTAAATCCAGGAATGTCTCTGATATTTTACATATCACCTTAACCACAGGAACAAGAGCTTACTGGCTGAGTAGGAAGTGTTAGCTAGTGGTCTGCACAACAGACTGGGATGCAGGATGCCTGGCTTCTATTCCCATCTCTGGTCACCACTGGGTGACCTTGGGCAAGTTACTTTCACTGCTCTGTGCCTCGGTTTCCCCATCTAAGTCATTATAATACTTGGTGTCTAAGGATTCCAAAGCTCTTCGCATGACACAGTTACAACAGAAATGCAGCAGCCACCACTGGAGTGGAGGAGGGCAACAATGAGCCTTGGAGCACGTTGCTCAGCACTGGAGTTGGGACACGTTTAGCCAAGGGACCCTGTTGATTCAGTTCCTGGAGCTGAAGGCCAGACTATAGCTGCCTGTCGCAGGAGTCAGGATGGGGAATACCTGGAGGCACCAAAAAAGAGCAGCCCCCTGTTTCCAGAAAGCAATTTTTCTGCCTAGCAATCGAGTGCTTCTCCCCACCCCGCACCGCAAATCTTCTCCTAAAGCCAGAGTGGTGGGGATTAGTCCAGGAGGAGGCTAACGGCACTGACTCTCAGTAACGCTGATCCACGGTAACACGCCTGTCTGATTTCCATCCCTCCATAGTCCCCATCTGTGAGTTGGGAGCCCGTTTGGAAGGGAAAAGGGCTGGAGTTTCCATGGCACTTCTGCTTGAATTAAATATGGGTGAAGTATCAGCTAAGATCTAGGTGCAAAGCAGGGTTGGGTGCGGGGGCCAGGATCTCTTTCCCGTCACCTCTGGTACTTCCATCACCCCATTGGCATTCAGTTGGCAGGACCAATGGAGGTGTTAGCATATAGCGCTCCCCTCGCCACCTGACACACGCATCAGCACAGCAGGTGCTTTCCCCCTGCACCATCCATTGGCACAGCCAGTGCCCCTAGCTGCATAATGCCACCTGTTCCAGGGCTAGGTTATTCCATAACTGTCCAGGGTGGAATTTCCTGCACCTTCCTCTGAAGCAGCTGGTGCTGGCCACTGTCAGAGACAGGCCACTGGGCTAGATGGACCACTGGTCAGATCTAGCAAGGCTGTTCCTACAGACATGTGGGGACAATTCAGTGTCACAGCCTATCCCTCAATAGACCCAGCTTGCTTGGCAGCCATGTGGTTATTAAGGAACAGAGTAACTTGGCAGGATTTGTCTTTTCCATTGAGGGGGGCTTAGCTGGGGCATCCACCAGATGGGCTCAGCCTATAAAAGTGGTGTTTATTTACGTTGACTTGAAATGTGCCTAAATGGAAGTAGAGAATGGGGGAGGAGTAGGGGTTGCCTTACATTTAGGCTGGACAATAGCGAGACCCGGTAAATTGTGGGTGAACGGAAGTGAGATAGCTAAGATGCAAGTTAGAGATAAGTGAAGACATCTCCCCAGGACATGTTGTAAACATGCTTGGTTCTACCTGGTTTTCATAAGAGTTTTCAACAAAATGTGAATGTTGAGGATACATGCTCTCTATGTTGATAGTTATTGGAATGGCATTTATGCTGCTGATAACTAAGGTGAGGGTTAATATTAAACAGCTAACAAGGGAGTAAAAGGTATTTTACTGAGGGTAACAGAAATATATATATGGAAAAAGGCAGGCTTACTGCTAATTAATTAGGGGATTCTATTATAAAGGATTATAACGAGGGTCGTACACTAATTTAGATTAGCACACTCATCCGCCATCGAGGTACCGCTAGAGAAAGGATTCTATTCTCATTCTTCCATCCAGGGAGTGACCCCCTGGTGCCCCGTTCGCCTTGGAAGGGGAGTGAAAAATGCAGCATGAGATTAGGTTGCAATGCCTGCTTGCTTTAACTAATTCTCTTATTTTAAATAAAGTCTTCCGGCCTGTCGTTCATTGTGTCATTCACAGTCCGCCACTAAATGAAACTGATTGGTAGCTGCCCCAGAGGCTAGAACCTGAAGCATTTGAATGGGTTCTTGGTATTGTTGTTTATATTTAAAATATGAATTGACAATATTTAAAACAACGGTTATAACTCCTTTGCCACTTGCTCCCTACAGACCTGGTGAGACACCCCCCTCCCTGGGGGAAGCAGCTTCCCAGGACAAGGGGGGCCTGCTCCTCCCATCATTACACCAGTGTAAATCAGGAGCAACCCCACTGAAGGCAGTTGTGCTGTGTTCAGAGCCTTCTGCAGCCCTGGCTTTGGCGCACACGGTGGGGGATGGCTGCTGCCCACGGGCTGGGCAGAGAGGATTGTTGCTCTGAGGCAGTTCACAGGGGCTCAAAGTGGGCCTGGTAAAGCTCAGCTGAGTCACCCGAACCTCCTGGAAACAGCCCGTTTGACAGAACAAAAGGGGCTTTTTGGTCGGGCGGGTGGGAGGAACATGACCTAAAAGTCCCGCGGAGTGACCCAGCCACCTGACCTAATTATTTTCAACCCGTCTCAAAAGCACAAGTGGCACAAAGGGGCGATTTCCCAGGCCTGCTTCACAGAGCTGGCAGGCTGGGAGGGAGCAGGCGAGGTTCGAGGAGCGCCGGCTGCTCAGCTGGGGAAGCCAAGATGGCAGCTCCGTAAAGCCAACGGCTACTTGCAGAGCGCTTGGCCTTTTCCAGTCACTCCTCGCTCGCTCTCGCCCAAACAATGCAGCAGCCGAACAAAGCAGGAGGGAGCCAGAGGCCCAAGGGGAAGTGCCGGGCGAGGGGCTCTCACCAACGCTATCTTGCTGCCACAGGAAAACAAAGGACTAATTGTGTTGCCGGGTAGGGGCTTTATCAAGCTGGAGTTGTTTTCGTTTAAAGGCGAGTAGGGATGGGGGGTAGGGCAGGGAAATGCCCAGGCGGGAATGGCTGCTTCCATCTCTGGCACCAGTGATTGACACAGTGTGGGGAAAAAGAAAAGGTTTCAGGGAAAGGTGGAAGATGACAAGATGGTTAATCCAGGATTCATAGAGTCCAAGGCCAGAAGGGACCATTGTGATTGTCTAGTCTGACCTCCTGGATAACACAGAACTTCCCCCACAATAATTCCTAGAGCAGATCTGTTAGAAAAACATCCCATCTTGATTTTAAATGGCCAGTGGTGGAGAATCCGCCATGACCCTTGGTAAGTTGTTCCAGTGGTTAATTACTGGTTTCAGAGTAACAGCCGTGTTAGTCTGTATTCGCAAAAAGAAAAGGAGTACTTGTGGCACCTTAGAGACTAACCAATTTATTTGAGCATAAGCTTTCGTGAGCTACAGCTCACGTCATCGGATGCATACTGTGGAAAGTACAGAAGACGTTTTTATACACACAAACCATGAAAAAATGGGTGATTAATTATTGTGTGTATAAAAACGTCTTCTGTACTTTCCACAGCATGCATCCGATGAAGTGAGCTGTAACTCACGAAAGCTTATGCTCAGATAAATTGGTTAGTCTCTAAGGTGCCGCAAGTCCTCCTGTTCTTTTTGGTTAATTACTCTCATTGTTAAAAATTTACACCTTATTTCCATTCTGAAAGTATCTAGCTTCAACTTCCAGCTATTGGTCCATGTTATACCTTTCTCTGCTAGACTGAAGAGCCTATTATTAAATATTTGTGCCCCATGTAGGTACCTATAGACTGTGATCAAGTCACCCCTTAACCTCCTCTTGAGCTAAATAGATTGAGCTCCTTGACGCATATTTTCTAATCCTTTAAGAACATAAGAACATAAGACCGGCCCTACTGGGTCAGACCAATGGTCCATCTAGCCCAGTGTTCTGTCTTCCGACAGTGGCCAATGCCAGGTGCCCCAGAGGGAGTGAACAGAACAGTCAGGACCGGCTCCAGGCACCAGCAAAGCAGCACGTGCTTGGGGTGGCACAATTCCAGGGGCAGCGTTCCGGCCCCCCCTTTTCTTTTCCGCTTGGGCAGTTGCGCTCTCGGAGCTTGGGGCGGCAAAAAACCTCGAGCCAGCCCTGAGAACCGGTCATCACCAAGGGATCCATCCCCTGTCGCCCATTTCTAGCTGCTGGCAAACAGAGGCTAGGGACACCATCCCTGCCCATCCTGGCTAATCCCTTATTCATTCTTGCGGTGCTTCTCCAAACCCTCTCCAATTTTTCAACGTCTTTCTTGAAATTGGACACCAGAACTGGACACAATATTCCAGGGCCAAATGCAGAGGTAAAATAACCTCTCTACTCCTACTTGAGTTTCCCCTGTTTATGCAGCCTGGGATCGCATCAGCCTTTTTGGCTGCAGCTGGGAGCTCACATTCAGCCGTTGGACAGAGGTCTCCTCTCATAAGAGTTAACCCTCCTGGATTGGCACTCTTGATTCAAAATCATTCATTATTATTTGTATTGCAATAGCACCTCAACTGAGATCAGGGGCCCATTACGTTAGGCGCTGTACATACACACAGCTGAAGATCTCACCGGCTAAATAAACAAGACAAAGGTGGAAGAGGATGCATAGATGGGAAGTGACTTAACCAAGGATACCCAGTAGGCCAGTGGCAGAGCCAGGAACACAACTCAGGTTTCCTCAGCCCCAGTCCAGTGCTGTATCCACTAGACCATACTGCCTCTGAGAAAGGTGCCTTGACACCACCTGATGGGTCTTTGCTGTGAAATGAGTTTTGTGGGTCTCTGTTTCCCCCATGGATAAGTGGCTACGTCACAGCAGTCACCATGAAAGGGAAAGGCCAAGGGTTGAATGAGCCCAGGAGACTGAACTGTCCCTCGCTGTATCAGTAATTCTCTACATTACGAGACTCAGCCCCTGATTCTTTACTGCAGCAGGTCTGGTTATTGACACCTGTGCAAAGTGGGTGTAATATAGCCTGGGTATTTGTATTCCTATAGCCCCAGGAGTTCCAGTCATGGGCTAGGATCTCATTGTGCTAGGAGCTGTACAAACACAGCCTTTTAACCCCCATCTTGCTCAGGTGAAGATAGCTGCACAAGGTGCAGGAGGTGGAGAATTAGACCCTTTAACTCTGTAGGTTTCAGCTGTTGAGTGACATTTCAGCCTTTCAGGCTGGAGGGAAATCCAGGCAAAGGGAAGGTTGCCCTAGTGGCAGGGTTGATATGCAGGCAGTATTTACCAAGCCAAAAGCTTTGAAGTGATTTGTTTGTAGAGCAGCCCAATGGTCCTGTACAGCTCAGCTCTGACATGCAGGTCCCTCACCCACACAAAACCCCGCCTATATTATTCAGCACAGACCCAGCAAACACGGTGTGACCAACATTGCCTGCTTTCAGCAGATGGCACACAGCGGAGTCCATGTCGCAATCATGCATGAGTAAATAAAGACAGAGAGAAATATGGGGTATGTAGCTTCTGTAACTTGTGATGCTTTTTCTTCTCTGTCTACTGCACCTTTACATTTCTAAGAACTCTTCCTTAGTTCAGAGCTCATCAGCCATTTTGTCCTCAGAATGGCGGGAGCATATTCCAAGGACAGAGACACCACCGTGCCCTTTCCTGGAGACTTTACTTTTGCTCCTTCCTCTTGTTTTCCTTAATCTGCCTGGAAGCAGATGCTTTGCTCAATGTACAGAAATAGCACAAGAAACTGGCTTCCTCACGTCTAACGGGAATACCAAATCCGTAACTTTCTTAAAACCATCGCCACACCAGACCTCCACTCAAGGTGTGGTAAAGTTGGGCCCAAAAACTCTGGTCTCGACAGGACCTAAAGAACAATCCCTGTTCCAAAGAACTTGCGATCTCAGTAGCCAAAGGAAGATTATCCCCAGTTTTCAGTGGGCAAAGTGACACCATCAGTGACTGAACAATTCTCAAGGTCTGTATGCAGTGAGGAATCTGTATTCCCCTCCCAGATCTCCTGCATCCTTGTTTAGTGCCTTAACCACAAGATTGTCTTTCCTCTGCTCAAATGATGCCCCTTTGAATACCCTAGCTAGCTTCACAAGGCACATATACCTTTCTCCCCATCTATAAGGTATGCCCAATCCTGTCCTTCACCAAAGGACCATTTGCTGACAGGGCTCTTCTGTAGCTTTAAGATGCTGCCAGAACATGTAACATGTTGCTCTTCCCATCCTCCACTGATCTTCTGAAGTCAACTTAGCGGAGAGTAATTAGTGTGGTTATCAAGGGAAGAGGTGGATTAATGTGGGAAAGTCATTGATGAAGGCGGAGGAAGGCAGATGCTTTCCTGGAGTCCCCAATCAATGCAGACCTTGGAGGATGAATGAGAGCTTCAAAGAAAAGCATCAGTGAACAATTGCACGCGGCTAGCTCCCGGCTGGCTGCTCTGCCTGAAGCGATGAGTGAAAGATGGCACGCTGCACACGGCACACTGTAGCCATGTAGCCCTAATTTTGTGTCTTTGAAATGAGCCACTGCCCATTGGACGGCCCCACGTGATGGAGGAGAGAGGAGGAGGCGGGATCCACAAACAGCCAGGGGGGCAACGTTGCACAAAAGATGCTCGGTGTTGTTCATTTGAGTTTAATGCTTGGAGAAGCGAGGGGCTGAGACTGCGCATCATGAGCCCTGTGGAGGCCAAGCGAGCTCCCTGACCCCTCCTCGAAGGTTTGCAGGCCTGTGGAGCCCACCCGGGCCCCCGATCCAATCCCCAGGAATGGCTCTTGGTCTCCGCCTTCCCTCCCACAGAGGGTGCATTCTCACAGTGACCAAAGCTGGGCATATGTACAGCGGGCGGGGCTGTCTGTGATAGTCATCATGCTTTGCATGATGGGATAGCAATGGCCCCACACTCACGCCTGCTTAGGCCATGGGATGGGCAAGGGTGGCAGCTTCCCGAGATAAAAGGGGCTTAGCACCGTGGCACAGCATCTGTGCTGTTAGTCTGGGTGACATGAGGGGCGATGACAGCTCTTTTTGGGAGCCCGGTTAGGAACGGTCACAGCAGGAGTGTGCTGCTTGCCCTGCCAATGGCCCAGGCTATCTGCGGTGTAAACGGGACCACCCACCTCCAACCATTGCTTCATAACCTGTTTAGCTAGTCCTCCTCCGTTCCCCTTCCGTGCAGCGAATGTCCCACAGGGCCGTGCCCCAAAGGCTGCTGGAGGTGCTCTGTGGGCATGCCCAATGGCAGCTCTGTCCCCTTCCTGAGGCACTATGGGAAAGCCAGATTTCCCCTGAACGCACTTGCACCAATACGGGCCAGCAGCCTGGAGAGTGTGGGGGGCGCACGCATGGCGGTGCTGCAGAAGTTCTGGCCTGGACACAGCTCCACAGTGTTGTAGCAAACAGGATGCAGAGGCCTCTAGCATTGGTGGCCTCGGTCCCGATGCTGACTCTCCTTGGATAACCAGGTGTCCTACTTTACCGGGAAGAAGGGAGGAGACATCCTAGCTATGCCCCTGTTTTCCTCTAAACTGCCCATCTCCCAGCCCCACCCAGGCACTTCACCCCCCCTCCGTACTCAGCAGCCGTATGGAGGATTCAACAGGGGAGAACAAACTGGAGCATGTTCCAGAGCTACGGTCCAAGCTCCCAGCCGCAGCAGCCAACGCCCACTCTGTCATCCCTCCTTTGGAATGCACATTTGAATTCCTCACTGGCTTATTGCTTGTTGCTGGCATGTTTGGTTTCTGATTGTTTGGAATGATTACACTTTTCCCACACTTTGGGAAACAGCAAGGACTCACCGCATGGCACTCTGCTGGCTCCATATCCCCCCCGGCACAACCTACTGGAGCGAACACAGGCAGGGCAGCAATCCAGAGGATGGGGCCAGATAAAGACGGTGTTGCATGATTCACTCCTCAGTCATTCAGTGCTGACCTGGCCCATCCTCTGGGGCAAGTCCACTGATGCCATGAGTGAGTGCAATTGCAAATATGACTTCACTGCAATCTGTCAGATGCTTCCCTGTCAGATGCGTCTAGGCAACCAAAATAACAAGCGGGGCCTGACCTATCTTTGAACATCTGGGACATGAGGAGCAATTGTCACCTTCTGAACATTTCTGATCACTTCTGCATTGATGTCTATTGAACACGCCAGACACATCCCTTAACATTTTCATCATCTAACTTTACCTTTCACCACTGATGCTGAGTGTTTATCTTCTGCACTTCACCCAGCTGGGACACTGACACCCAGCTGGTTAATTTCATATCTGCATCCAGCTGGTTTCATGTCAATGGTTCTTATGCACTGGCCCAGTACTGTTGCGTTTGGGCTCATAACACTGCAGAGAGGATGCTGAGGATGTTTAAGGAACAAGATTAACCAAAAAACAGTGCTCCCTGAAATTAGAAATAAAAAGATCTCCATGTAGGTTAGGGTTTGTAAATCTTTGATATGTAAGCCTGGATCCATCTATCTATCTATCTAGGGCAGTCCTGTTACCTTAGCATCTGAGCTCTCACAGTCTTCCATGTTATCCTGACCCACCCCTCTGTGGCAGGGCAGTGCTGTTATCCTCATTGTACAGATGGGGCACTGAGGCACAAAGCTGCTCAATGGCTTGACCAAGGTCACACAGGGAGTATGTGGCAGAGCCAGGAATTTAATGCAGGTCTGCTCCCAGGCTAATATCAGACTTGCCCCCACAGTTTCTTATTATCACTGATTTACATCTGGGAATGCTAAGGGGCAGGGACACTGAGGACCAGATTCCAATACTCTTACATTCCACAGCTTCACCAGTCACCACTGACTTCACTGGGGACTGTCTGCAGCATAAGGTGCTACTCATCTCAGCTCGAGTTATGGGTACGAGAAGCTTACCAAGGTCACCTAGGGAGCCAGGAATGACCCTAGAGACCCCTTGCTTTAATCCCAGACTTGGGTCCCTTTTCAGACTTGAATACACTCACCTGTTATTTGCGAACAATTCACCCATGAGTACTAGGCAAACAAAGGAGTGTAATCATAGATCCTACATAACACAACACCAAGCCCTTGACTGTAAAGCGCTGTGCTGATTTGCTTCTGTTTGAGTTATTTTATTACAAGACTTTTAAATCACTCTTTTTATTTGAGTTGCATTAAAGCTAACAGGGGAAAAATCAGCACTGCCCGTGTTCCTGGCAGGGTTTCGGTCCCTATCTCTCTCTTTCTCATAGGAACCCCCCATAAACCTGATGAGAACAAAACACCCACAGCATCGCCTTCTGTTCTGCTCATATCAGAAACCAAACACAGCGGAAGGTGAATGTAAACAGTTTCTCTAGCCTGAGCAAATTGCCAGCTGTCAAATTAGCACACTCAGTTAAGCTTTTGCCTTAATTACATTGTTTGAAGTTCTAAAGCAGACTACAATCCAGCCCCACTACCCTGGACTTTAAATAGTGACTCAACAGCCAAATCCCCCTGGTATATCTAGTTTAAGTATGGGTTGGACTGATGGGTAGCTTTGCCCACAAGTGGCAATAATGGGGTATCCGCTCTACTAATTGTGCAGAACCCTGCTATGCTTTCGCCAAGCACATGTTATTGGGTTCATTCGTGGGTGGGATTCTCTGTCCTGTGTTATACAGGGGGTCAGACTAGGTTCATTCTGGCCTTAAAGTCTATGACTGTGGGTAACATGGGTTGGCCTGGGGTTTTGAGTCATTGCTATGCCAAATGGCACCAGAAGTATGAGCCAGATCCTGTGCTGGTGTACATCAGCATAGCTCCATCCAAATCAATGGAGTCCATTTTCACCAGCTGAGGATCTGCCCCATGGGTGTGGAATGGCTGTACTTTGCATAACCCAGGCTAGAGGTGGAAGAATGGAGATGGAAAGTGAACCAGTTCCCATCTTAGCAAGGAGCCAGAGTACTTTAGAACGCCTGTTTTGTCATGCATCTCCCATCAAGTCTAGCATCTGTGTTCAGGGACTCACGCAAGGAAGGACGACCTTGGGCTAGGACTCAGAGGTGCTGGGCTTAATTCCCAGCCCTGCCACAGACTTTGTGTGTGTTCCTGAGCACGTTACTCCGTCTCTCTGTGCGCCAGACTCCCCTATATAACAGGACAATGCTTCTCTACCTTGCAGGGGTATTAGCAGGCTGAACACATGGGAGATGTTCAGAACACGTGAGGATGAGGGCTACAGATACAGCAGGTCATCTAGACTGCACTGCAGTCGATAGAAAGACTTCAGTGGGCTCAGGGGCAGGCCCTGAGGGCTGGACAGCAATTTTCTCTGCAGGGCTTGGTCTATTTTTAAATGCTCTAAGCCATGAGGCTTCCACCACTTCTCCTGGGAAATTCTTCACTCACTCTAGCACACCTCCCCGTCGATAAGTTTTTCCTGATATTCAACCTTTTTTTCAATATCATCCTATTATTCTTGTACCCTGCCCCTAAATAATCCCTCTGCTGCTTTGGTATCTAAAGCCATTTCTGAAACCCTCTGTCACTCCATTTCTCCTTTGTAATCAGCCACCCAGCTGAGAGACTTTCTGCTGTGACATCTCTCCAGAATTCTCCCATTCACATCAACTGTTACCATTACCCTTGCAGCCCAATCAAACCTGCATTGCCTCTGGTGCCATGAAGAGAGACTTTCTCGCCTCTTCCGGCCCTTGCTCAGTTTTTCTGTAACTTTGCGGCTTTCCCTTCTGGGGCTGTAACTGCCCTCTGAAAATGATGGAGCTTTATTAATTTGATAGAGTGTTCCACTAACACCCACACTGCAGGGCCTATATCTGAGGCTCCCTATCTTGCTCAGCTCTGCCAAGGGCTTATCGCCCCTCTCTGTTGTTGGCACTTCATATATCTTGCTGGGTTTTGTGGGAAGTGTGTTATTTTTACACGACTGGGCCACTCATCACTTGGCCAGAGGTTTGCTTCCCTCCAATCAGTGGATTCTGATGCCCAAGGAGCCAGCACTCAAGATCCTTGCAGAATGGAGGAAAGAAAGGCCACTGAGTGAGGCGGATCATTGCAGCAATCTCAGCTGGCTCCTAGGATCTTGTCCTCTCCAACTCAATAGATCCTGTTCCACCATCGCCAAGGGCACCGTACCATCAAACCATGTGTTTGCACTGTCTAATGACACTGGAGGGAATGGTGTAGCCAGGCCAGTCAATCAGCATTACCCTGCTATGTGATGGCATTCCCAGGCATGCCTGCTTTCAGAGTGGACATGATGAGGGCACCACAGAGCAATTCCTATGCTGTGACAGAGGAAAGATGCCCCATATGTGGCAAAACCCTGAGCTAGAGGTGGGCATATCTGCACCCAGCGGGAAGGCAGAAGAGAGTGATACTGTATCCAAACTGTTTTGTCCAGCCCTGCTTGCTCATGGTTCGAGACAGGGCACTGGATCCGCACAGAAGATCTGAGTGTGGAGTATGTCTTAGAAAAGCCAGAAACAACCCACGCTTTAGAATGCCAGCCGTTTTATCCATAAAGGTGGAAGGAAGGGGGAGAACCAGGCTGCTGGGTCGTACAGGATAAGATAAAGCAGATAAATAAACCATGGCAGAGCTTGCTGTAAGAAGGCTGTTAGCACTCAGCAGAAAGCTCGCTAACCCTGCAACACCATGACCTGGGCTAGCAGCAGCCACACTGGTCACTGTTGACAATTCTTATCAGGTTTTCTCAGTAGCAGAGTTGTCTCATTTTTAAGACAATGAAGGTCAGGGGTGCAGAGGGATGTTTGATTTCTTGCCATCAGAACAGTCCCCTTTTTTTTTTTTTTCCTTCCTCCCTGTCAAATTCCAGGTCTACATACACAGTAAAACCGGTGAGAAAATGTTACCTTGAAGCACTCAGGGGACAAGAGACAGATCCTGCAGGGTTCTCGCCAACCGTGTTATCCAGTGGCAATGCGCTGGAAACTAGCCTTTGCAAAATGCAAGCATGTTTTATGAAGGTCCACCAATGCATTTGGTGATGGGCACACAGGTAAGGGCATGCTTGCAGTCTTGCATACAGAGTAACAGGCACAGTCTATGTGAACATGTGTCTCACTGCCATGTGCAAGGTGTACGTGTCTCTGTGCGTTTATTGCAACCGTCTGGCTATTTTGCACCACTGCCCTCTACTGGATGGAGTCGGGACTGTTCAACTGTGGATCATAGGTCCTAACCTGCTAACAGCTAGTTGAGCTTCCCCTTTTGCTCAAGTGGTGAGGCCCCATGCTCTTGGAGCAAGCGGAGCCAAGCTCTCGTCCCACTGCTGCGCATGATATTCCCAGTGGTGTCCTGCCTGCTGACAATCGTGAAGTCAGGCGTGGCCACAGGTTTGTTGCAGTCTAGGTGGGAATGCGTTTCACTGTGTGTAAGCAGTAGATGCAGGATTATCTCTGCCCTCGGAGACTCAGCAGCGGAGAGTAGGTGCCAGCTGCACCTATTCAATATAGAACCCTTCCCCTTCGAAATCGAGGCACAGAAAGTGCCTCGTTCTTCACAGGCTCCAAAGGCCAAACTCATCCCCAATTAAACGCTCCTGATCCGGATGGATTTGGCTCACAGAGGCTAAGTGATTGGCTCACAGTCGCTCAGCAGGTCATTGGCAGAGCCATGATTAGAACCCTGGGGCACATGGCTACCAAACCACATTGCCCAGGTACTCGGGAACTGCCCCATCTGCTGGAGGGAGAGACCAGCACCAGCCCTGCCACCATTCGGGAGAGGAAGCAATAGCCCCCTGCTCCCCTGTGGCAAACAGGGGGAGAGGATTTGAGTGCTGCTCAGGCACTTGTTCTTTAGATACTCCTGTAACAGACAAGTGCACCCTGGGACATCCCTGGTTTGGTGTCACATTATATATGTCTGTGTTCTCTGGATCTCTCTTTCCTAGTGGCCTCCTCTTCCCTGCCTGGGCTCCCTCTCCTTCTCCCCCATCCCAGCTCCTCTCCGTCAGGCCATGCCCTCCTGCAGCTCACTTGCTGGTGTAACCAGCCTGGGCTTATGTTGACTGCATTCAGCTGGCTGGATAGCTCAGTAAATAACAGCAAGAGCACCGGGGAAGGTTCTGCTGAACTTTGCTTCCTCTATCGATAACAGAGTGTTCTTGGCTGGAGCCCAGCAGCGGATTCCCGGGGAAAACGGACTCATTCCCGCCGTTGTCCTGCCACAACGACTCTGCTGGACGCAGCATGTGTCTCCTCCTCCCCCGAGCAGTTTGCCAATGGGGTGGCCTCGTACCTTTGGCCATCTCCCTGCTTTGCTAAAGCAGCTTTTCCTTAGCAGGGACAGAAGAAAACACTAAGGGACTTTGGCCCCAGTGAAATCTCCTCTGTGCCATTCCAAGGGTGCAGGGGGAATTGCCAGGTGTTTATAATCATTTAGCTGAGGCTTCACCCCAGTGCTGGGGAACCTTTACTCCCCTTCTTAGCTCTGGCATCGAGGTCGTGTTGGGGGTAAGGAGGTGGCGTGTCGGGGCAGAGCTAGAATGCAACTGTGCTCCAAAGATCCCTGGTAGAACAGTCCTGCCAGCATAGGTTAGAGCAGGCCAATGCCTACATCTCTAATGCCCAGGACCTGTTCAGCCCTAAGGCTGGAGGCAATAGAAAGTTGGTTTAGAGCCATCTTTGCCTTGCCCCACTCAGCTAGAGGGAGGGTGAAATTGGAGCAGCTGAGGATTCAGCCCTAGATTTTTTCCTACCCTGTGTCTGAATGTAAAACTCCTAAAAGTGAGGGGTTTCTAGCTCTGGCTTGCCCAGAAGCCAGTGCTCCTTCTCTGGGTACAGGGGGCTGCAGAGAGAAGGGGGATCAGGGAAAAGGTCTGCTTGAGACCAGCCACTTTGATGCCACCGAAATGCATTGCTTTCCCCTGAGCTTCTCACGGAGGTTTCTCTGAGACAAGCCTGAGCACAAAAGGTGGGGTCCAAACTTCCCTGAAACTGGGGACAAGTGGATGGTGCTTGGAGCAGAGGATCTGGCCTGGCTCTTGATGGAGAAGATCAGTGTAAAACTCTGATCTGGAGACTGTCCCACAACCCCTGTGAATAGGGGGTGTCGGATTGGGAGCCCCTCACTGCAGGTTTTAGGTCCACAAGACTCCAACACTGAAAACCAAACTGGGAGCACCTGGCACTTCCATCCTGCTCCCCACTACCCAGCGCCTCCCCATCATAGAAGGGCTTGTTCTTACTTCCTAGCTGGCAGCACCTGCTGGGGCTGGAGGAATGGGAAGCAGGGTCTATTTGTCTTTACATCAACTGGTTGAATCTTAGGTCAGGCAGGGGCTCTGCACATCGAGGTCGGGGTGGGCAGGGAAGAGGGTGATGAGTCTCTTTGCATCAGTGTTGGTCAGCCAGGATAGGGGCTGAGGAGGGAGAACTTAATATTTGCATTTCAATCCATTGACTAATCCAGGGTCTGGGGAGAACCTGCAGCAGCGGAGAAGAGTTTGCTTATTTCTAAAATCAATTGGCTAATTGGGATGAGTCTGAGGCGAGGGAAACATCCTAATGCTTAATTGCTTTAATTAGCCAGGCTTGCCCTGAGCAGGCTCCCACATTGAATGCTCAGTGCTCTATTCTGATCAGCCAAGACAATGGGCGGAAACCTCATAAATCCCTAGCGAGGGGAGAATTTACCCCTTAGAATAGCAGGCCCAGACTTCACTAACAACCCTTTGAGAGAACTCAGAGCCGCTAGCCAAGCCACCTAGGACATGGCCCATACCGCTTACTGTAGGGTTCCTTAGCCATTCTTAAGGAGTCCGTCTGAGGGTGGTTTCTCTAGTCTCCCCAAAGGTGAGTGAGTTGCATCCTGAGATCCCTCTGGGTGGGTTTGCCTTAGGGAGGAATGATCTTGGGGGTTGGCCAATGGAGATCACATAGTTGCTTCCTTGCAGGCAATGTTCTTTGGAATGGGGAGCCAGGAAGCCGCTGGCCAGTTATAATTAGAGCTCTGATGGGCTTTTGTCTTTTCTCTCCATGACGGAGATGGGCAGGGATGGAGGATTTACCTTTGCTTTGCATGTCCAGGCCTGACGGTGTGTGTGTGATCTGCCCCTGGGGCAGTGGCTCAGCCCGTGTTGCTATGACGCTATAGAAAGTAGCGAGTAGGAGCACCCTTGTCTCTACTTGCAGCTTTCCCCGCTCCAGGGCTTGATGGTGGAGATAAACTGCCTTGATGGGATGGCAGGACAAGTTCCAACATTGCTTCCCGGAGCCTGCTGCCAACTTCAGAGCGTGAGAAAATACCAGGAAGGATCAACTTTGTAAGGACATTTCCATATGATTGATATTTTCACGGTGAAGTAGGTTTTTGGGTTTCTTTCCCCCCTTCCACAGAATCCAACGCTCGTGCTCTCAGGCACGTGCTCGACAGAGCTCAGCCTGCAGGCACCACAGACAGCCTTGGACCCACTCGTTACTGGGCTTTCTTGCACCAGTTGAGCTATGCACCACCACAAACTGCCAATGTACACACACAGTGGGACTGCAAATCATCAGGGTTGGTGACCCCAGAGAGAGCCCCTTTGGGCATTAGCACGGCATGCCAACAGTAGGGGTTTTTGCTAGTTTAACTGCACTCTTAGACAAGTTACCCGGGGCACTTTTCCTTGCTTTAGACAAGCCCTCAGGACTACAGACCATTTTCAAAAGTGTCCAGTCTTCTTCAGTTCCTCAGTTTTGGGAGCCCCAACTTGGGGCATCTCAAAGGGGCCTGGTTTGCAGAGGGCAGATGCTCAGTGCTGTCTGAAAATTGGGGTTCAGCTTCAGCCCCCTCAAAAATCAAAGCACCCAAAATCACTAGTCACTTTTGAAAATTTAGGCCAGTGTTCCTGTGCAGTTGGCAGTCACAGAACCCAAACAGCCCCTCCCCCACTCCGTAATGGTCCCTCCATCTCGGGGTCAACCCATATTGATGGGGCATGGTGTGGAGGCAGGGTGTTTCACTGTCTCTGTCCATACTCTCTCCCTACAGCGCTTTCACCCAAGGGACCAGCAAAAGCCAATTGCCTTATGGAGTCAGCCTTCTAGTAAAGCTGGAGCAGAACTGCACTCAATGCACTTGGGGGTGCAGCAGGGTGGTCTCTGAGAGCAGGCGGCTGCCCAGTAAGCATGGTCCCTAATAGAGGCTACACTGTATTATCCGTAGCTAATTCGTCCCCAGTCCAGGGCTAGCTGTTCAACCCTAAGTTTACTGAAGCTTTTGCTCTTCAGAGGGTTTCCTTCACACCTAGAAGGGCTACATTCACATTGGGCGAACACTCAGTTGGCAGAATAACACCTTCAGTGCCCACCGGGGAGGGGAAGACGCGCCCCAAGATGTCAATTCTGCACCGTTCTCCAGCACTCAGCTCACCCCACTAAGGAGATTAACACTAGACTGGACGAAGCACCGGGGAATAAACTGTTGGGAGCAATGCCGAGCTTCTCACACATTGCTGGACATGCCCAGACATAAACCATTCCCCTTTGCTGGAACTGCAGAGGCTGAGAAATCCCACAGCTCGGTCGCAGTACCTCCCCTTCCACCTGAGAGAGGAGATTGGAAGTGGGCAGCCCCCGTATGTGACTCCTGAACAAAAGCACACAAATCCCAGACCTGCGTTCTCCAAGAGAGAGGGTGAGAGCAGCTCTCAGCTACTAAGGCTCTGTAGGGAATGTCTGAGTTGTCTTAGCCCAGCTCTTGAATGCTGAATTGCACTGGAAATTCCTTCAGGGTGCTTATCTCCACCCCGTGAATACCACCTGATTATCATTAGAATAAATGACAAAGGAGCTCCCAGCCCTCAGATATCCTTCAACCACATATCTGGCAGCCTGGCTTCTCTCCGATTTTCCCATTATTCTGGTCTCCCTCTCTGTTAACATTGGCTTATCCTAGCCACCCATATGCTGGTTAGTGCTCCAGTGCTGGGAATTATTTGAGGACTCCATGCTTGTGTATGTTGTATTCTCCCGGTCCAGAAGTTAACTGCAAAGAAAAGAACGATTCAACAAACAAGAGCCCTCACTAAAACATGGGTAAAAGAGCACGAAGTGTCAATATATGTTCATTTTAACCACCATTGTTTGAACTGTGAATTCTTCCAAACAAAAGGGCATCTTATCAGATCTGGGCCAGAGTCAGTTTAGTTTTTACGAGCTGTATCTTTCGCACTCCTGGCTAGGTATTCATACTGTACTCATCCGCACAGCAGTGCCAGCATCCCAATTCAGCAAAGTAGTTAATTCAGTAAGTAATTCAGCACACCTGGGGCCTAAGCACATGCTTAAAGGGTGGCATATATTTAAAGTGCTTTGCTGAAGTGGGGCCTAAGCACCTTACGGAATCAGAGCTATATGTGAGAGAGAGCAGGGGAACAGTCCTAGACACTGCAGCGAGGATGCTGAGGCACCACTGATGTTGTTTAAGGAACAAGGTTAACAAAAAAAAAAAACCCTAATGCTCACAGAAATTTAGCGTTTGCAAACCTCTGGTATGCAAGCTTGGATCCATCGAGCTATCAATATATGGCAACCATGTTACCTTAGCATCTGAGTACTCACAGTCTTCAATGTGGTTATCTTCACCCACCCTCTGAGGCCGGGCAGATAGGGAACTAAGGCACAGAGCTGCTCACTGGCTTGTCCAAGGTCACGCAGGGAGTTTGCGGCAGAGCCGGGAATTTAATCCCGGTCTCCTGAATGCCAGGCTAATAACAGACTCATCCTCCTAACCCCAAACCTATTGGAGTCTTTGCACTGACTTCTGTGGGGTTTGTATTCAGATCCAGGCTGGCAGGCTGGAAGAGGCCAGTGTTTCCTGAATGATATTGTTTTATTTCATGACAAAATAAGTTCCTTCTCCAGAACAGCACCATTCTGGAGAGAGAGAGAGAGCTTTCTAAATGGAAACAAGGCTGAGCCATAGACAATGGGAAGTGAACTAGACAGACAGCCCACTTAGCAATCAATTGCATTGCAGAATAGCCACATGGGGAAGTCTCTACGTAAAAGAATAAATGGACACAAATCAGACGTCAAGAATTATAACATTCAAAAACCAGTCGGAGAACACTTCAATCTCTTTGGTCACTTGATTACAGACCTGAAAGTGGCAATTCTTCAACAAAAAAACTTCAAAACCAGACTCCAACAAGAGACTGCTGACTTGGAATTAATTTGCAAACTGGACACAATTAACTTAGGCTTGAATAAAGACTGGGAGTGGATGGGTCATTACACAAAGTAAAACTATTTCCCCATGTTTATTACACACACACACACACACACACTGTTCCTCACAGGTTCTTGTCAACTGCTGAAAATGGCCCACCTTGATTATCACTACAAAAGATCTTCCCCCCACCGCCCGTCCCGCCCTCCTGCTGGTAATAGCTCACCTTACCTGATCACTCTCATTACAGTGTGTATGGTAATACCCATTGTTTCATGTTCTGTGTGTATTTAAAATCTCCCCACTGTATTTTCTACTGCATTTATCCGATGAAGTGAGCTGTAGCTCACGAAAGCTTATGCTCAAATAAATTTGCTAGTCTCTAAGGTGCCACAAGTCCTCCTTTTCTTTATGGGAAGGAAGACCTTCAGAAATGCTTCTGGGGAATCATCCTGACCATCATTAACCCCTTGGGCATTTATTCTACAGTTAACCATGCTACACTGGTATGGGGCTGCTTATTACGGCTCCAGGAAGATTTTCTGTGTATTCAGCATTTGGTAAACAGACCGACAGCCTTTGAACATTTTCTGTCCTTTATTTCTGAGTGTCTGGCATGCCAGCCACCTCCTGGGAGCTAGGAAAGACATGGTCCCTACCCTCAAGAGCTTATACTAAATCTCAGAGCCCTGCAAGTCGATATTTCGTTTTGCCTCCTCCCCTGAGGAAGGCAGATGTGGACTCGGGTGGTTTTGTGGGGGAGTCATTTGCCGGGATAGTCCACCTGCTCCCAATCTCCTTGCTTAGGTGGAAGAGAAGGCACTGTAGAGAAGGCACTAACTGAGGGATCCTCCACAGTTACAGCAAAGGGAACGGTTTGTGTCCGGGCATGTCCCAGAGCACGCTAGAGCTCAGCATCTGCTGGCCGGGCCCTGGTTAAATGACAGAGGTGCTGCAAAGACAGGACAGGCTCAGTTTTTCAGTGGTGCTGAGCACCCACCATTCTTACTGAGTCAGTGGGAGCTGCAGGGGCTCAGCACTTGTGAAAGTCAAACCCCACATGAGGTGAAGCGGTCCCCTGCCTCTCTCCTGGGGATTGGAAACCTGCACTGCCTTCCCTTTCCCTTTCTACTCAGCTGCCTTTGACTCTTGCAAGCTAAGCGTATGGGTTGGTAGCTGCAGAGGCTGTTAGCATTGTATAGACTCTGAACCCCAGGGCCAAGCCTGCCTCACCATGTCACAGCGCTTGCGTTGTAATATCACAACGCAAACCACTGATGCAACAACAGGACGCAGCTGATCAAGAGGAGCCCAGCTAGACCAACAGCTGGGGAAGGGGCTAGTGCGGAGAAGGCCCAGGAGCCCAATCCCAAAGGGAGGAGAGAGCTAGGCACTCCCTGCCGCTGTCCTAAAGCATTGCATTACCCAGGGCAGATCCTCAGCTGGTGTCCAGGGCTCCACTGAAGTCTGTTGAATTCAAAGAAGCTATGCCAATTTCCACCAGCTCTGACCATTCGCACCCGCTGAGGATCTGCCGAACAGTGTATTCCAGGAGAGCAGGACAGCCACAGGAGGAAACAGCTGTTCAAACACCACCCTGAACTCCAGGTGAACAGCAACTGCTCAGTGCTCTGCATCACAGTGGGGCAGGGGGAAAGGAAACTTTGACTCACGCAGCTGTTACAAAAAGCTCCAAGAACTATTTACTACTCACGTAGGGCAGAACATGTCACCTTCAGACTTCACCTACCGAGCCACCTGCAGGGAAGTGAGCTTGTCTGGTTCAAGGTTTGAGAGGTCATTAGCGGGACTGAACCCATTCATACGTGGCATCTAAATGTTTCAAACCCAATACTTACACCACTAACGTTTCACAGAGCGGGCCGGAAAACATATCACATCCTTATTGGGATGACGGCAGAAAGAACAAATGATATTTCACTGATGCCTTTACTTGCCTCAGGGGAAAGGGTGAGTAGAATTTTGAAAGGCTCTGTGAACAATCGTCCTTCCCCACTGAATTAGAATAATGAACGCACAGTAATTACACAGCATTTTTCCTCCATACATTTCCAAGCACTTTACAAAGGTAAAAGCATCATTATCCCCATTTTACTTATGGGAAAACTGAGGCACAGAGCTGATGGGACTTCCCTAAAATCACACAGTGTGTCAATATAAAAGGTGAGATTACATCCCAGCCCTCCCCCAATTTACAGTCTGGTGCTCTAGCCACTGGATTGTACTTGAGCTGTGGTAGCATGTGACTCACAGGGATCCCAGAAAAACTTGCTACACTCCTAAAATTAATGGGCTAGATACTCAGCTGGTATAACTCAAGCTAGCTCCTTTATAACTTCAGTGGACCACAGGAATTGCCAGACTAGATCAGACACATGATCCATCTAGCCCCATTGCCTGTCTCTGCAAGTGGCCAGTACCAGATGCTTCAGAGGAAAATGGAAGAAACCCACAGTAGGCAGTTCTGAGATAACCTGCCCCCCGAGAATGTTTCCTCCTAACCCACATAGTTAGAGGTTGGCTGGTGCTCTGAAGCATGTGGGTTGATGTGCTGCATTTAGCTGATTCACATCTGCTGATCATCCGGCCCAGTCTCTGAACCGGTGCAGGAACAGAAACTTTTGCAGGATCCAAGTCATGCAAATGGTGCAGCTCAGGTGGCACTGAGGAAAATCACCCCTCTACAGTGCTCTGGGGGAGCACCCAAGCTTCCCATTCAATTAGCAACGTGTGCAAGTCATGCCTAAAGAAAGGCCTGCCACCTGTCAGAAAAATTCCTATCACATTAGCAACACGCTATAGATCAGAAACCCCCTGTTGGCATTGCCAAGTTCATTCCCTTAGAAAGCAGGCAATTTAGAGAACAATTTAGTTCTCTTTCCGTTGGAGCAGGCTATAATTCCTCGCTCTGACAAGATGATTGCAAATTACCTACCTTGCTCTCAGTAAACCCCCCAATTAAATGGTAACAACTTCCCAGACAATGCCTGGCTGGAGTGTCCCAGGATTATGGATCCAACTTGTACTCTGCCACCCCACAATCCGCATAGGAGATCAGGTGAGGATCCTATTGGCTTGGTCCTGTCTTTGTACCCAACTTTGTGTGGCAAAGGACAGATCAGGCAGTTCTCTCCATCCTGAGTCAAGGGACCCCGAGTCTAGGCAGTCCCTTGGAACAAAAGGTTTGGAGGTTTAACATTATGCCAGGAGAAAACAGCTTTCTGGAAACCATCCAAAATTCACAACTGAAGACGGGACTAGCCCAAACAAGTCCTGTTACTGACTTCTAATGACAAACACACAATACCTTCATTGTGCCTTTAAAAAGAGCTACATCTCGAGAAGCAAAGCATGCTTGCCAGTCTCTCATTTCCAAAGAACACCTATTGTCACCACTGTGCATTGCTGAGAAGTGGAGCCATAAAATCAGAACCAGGAGCCAGGTGGTGAGTTCCCCTGTTATTCAGCCAAGAGTCCCCATGACTTAAAACCTCGTGTGGCCTGGATTCTTGCACATCTTCAAACACATTTATCTGGGCATGCAATACATTCCATCCTATTAACAGTGGTGGAGAAAAGACAACTTTAGTTGCATAACTAACGGCTCTTCCTCCTCCCCAAGAGCTAGAGACATGATATCAAAGAGGCACTTTCCTGAGCACATGCTTAAAAAGAATACTAACCGTAAGAACATTTTTCAAGGGAAGATCCAGCCGTGTTCATATATAATGGATGCAAGGGCTCAGGGGATTGGAAAACCAGTTTACCTCTGTGTCACCAGTTCAAATCCAGCCAATGTTAGTAGCTACGGAACACAGTCGCCATTCAGTCACTGATATGAAATGAACTGATGGTCTCACTCCAGGTGGTAGTGGACAGTTGTCTGTGTCACTATAACTGCTGACAGTCTCAGTAGACAGGGAAAGGGCCAACTGGAGGAGATAACCACTGCAGAGCCCCCGCAGAAAGGTCCCTCCAGACCAAAGTTAGAGATACAAGCGGAACAGCCTGGGGACCTTTTCCTGGCGACTGCCCAAAACACTCTGAACAAAGGTGACCAAACATTTTCTGTCCAAACTTTTTTCTGACGAAAAGTCGGCTTTTGGCCAAACCTGAAATTTTTGTGAAAACGTTGCTTTTTCATTAAACATTTTCAGCAAAACAACAGAACCCCATTTTTGTTTGTTTAGTTTTTGGTAAGGAAACAACATCTAAAAGTTGCCTTTTCCAGTGCAAAAAATAAAATAATAAATAACTAAAAACAATAATAATGCAGTTGTTTGGTTTGGGGTTTTATTTTTCAAAAGCCTGAAAATTTGTGAAGAAAATTTTTGCCATAAACTAGTAATTTTCATTTTCATTGAAACTTTTCAGAGGAGCAAGATACTATTTCCCAACCAGTTCCAAATCTGAGTGCTCTGCTGGTAATCCTGGAAAGTGAGTTTTGCTCCTTTCTTGGGCAACAGGCTTGAGACATGTACGGTTTCGTTTGAACACCTGGCCAATCCACCTGCCCAGTTGAAATCTCATCTCTCCAGTTGAGGAGGAGGCCTGGTGACGGGGACGGGGGCTCTGTTATCCTCTGCCATTACAGCACAAGGAAGGATTATGTCCAGGCATGTCCCAAAAGTACACTGGGAGCTGTTGGCTTCCTGATCATTGTGTTCTGGTAAATGTAAGAGGAATCCCTGCACTGTGGGTTAAGAGAAGGTGTCAGCCTTCAGGCCTGTGATTCTAGTGATTTTCACAAACACTCAATACACCTTTTTAAAGGGGGAAGAAAGTCCTGTCTGGTCTGTGCTTGATTGACCCATACCCCTCTGCTTGGGAACACAGGATTGCTCTTTGGAGTCAGAGTCAGACCAACCTCTGGGCAATTTAAAAGCATGTCAAATTACAAAACAAGAAGAAATAGACCCATGGAATCCAGACTCTCTGGAGCCTGCTCTTCTCAGCATGGTCCAGTGGATAGGACCCTGGCCTAGGGACACGACCAGTAATCTTGCACAAGTCGTTTCACTTCTCTGTGACTGTTTTCTCTCCCAGCCTGAATCTGTCCTGCCTATTTGGATTGTGAGCTCTTTGGAGGCGGTATTCTCTCTCTTATTATATGTTTGTACAGCACCTAGCACAAGGAGGTCTCATTCTCAGCTGGGGTTTCTAGGTGGCACTGCACAAACAGCAGCAATAAGTGTCACAAGACCATTGCATGTCCTAGCCTGCAGTTGTTAGAATGGAGGGCTGGACACACACACAGTGGGCAGAAAGTGACAGCCAATAATATCTTTCATCTTTTGGACCCCACTTTGCAAGTCCAGCCTGTGAAGTTCTTTCAGGGTTTGGCCACATTCATTGCATGCACAGATGTGCTGAATGTCTTTAATAATCTCCCTTTCTTCCCTCCAGTCTCTGTAAATTAGCAGAGCATTGTCAGACTCAGTACTTAGCCACAAAGACCTGTTTCTACCTCACCATCCTGCATGTTATAAACTTTGGATCAGGTCACCAAATGCCTCTGTGCCCTCATACATGGGCAGGCATGTACATGCGATAGTCGACCAACATCTGATACACATTTCAGCACATGATGTATCATACACTGAAAATGAAAGACAAAAGAGTCATAAATTATCACACAAACCACACTGGAGTGCCATTTTTATCTGCATCGTTATTTAGTGGGCTGTAACTTTACTGCTTTTAAAAAATAATTACTTCATTAGATAGGAGATCAAAGTCACTATGCAAAGGGGAGAAATGTCTTCAGAACAAAACAAAAACCTTCAAAGGTTAAACAGCACATTTGGACAGGAGTCGGGGATCAGCTCTCCATCAGTCCCAGAATGATTTTTCATTATTCTGTGAAGGCCCCTTCTTTAATGTAAAGTTTAATGTCAGGAAACACTCCCTGTTTTGTATGTGAATAAGAGAGAAGTAAAGAGGAGGCATTTTTGAGAAATCAGATCAAAGTGCAACTAAGAAAAGACACAATGGGTTGGGAACATCTGATTCAAGAGATCATTTTGTTTGATCCATTGTCCCCTGTTTGCCAAACCATTTACAGCTGCATAAAGGGAGGGAAGAGTGACACCTACTCAGAATGCTGGAGCTGTATTTAGAGTGTAATCTCTTGGGGCAGGAACCATCTTTTCCTTATATAAGTGTACAGCACCCGCACGCTGGGGCTTGATTGAGGCCTCTACACACAATATAAATAACAACAACATTTTGCAGAGGCGCAAATGGCTGCACAAGGTACAAGGTGCTGCAACAATCAAGCCCCTGTTGTGTCTGAGTCCTGGTTACCTTTCTGACAAACACAAATGATTACTGTGCTTTGTCCGTGCGGCCCCAACACAGCCGCGGGAGAGCAAACGGAGTTCTGCTCTGATCCGCACATCCATGGAGTCCTGATTGCAGAATCTTTGTCACTGGAGTGGATGGAAGAGGCATAACGAGAAGGGCTGGACTTTTCAAATCCCACATGGAAAGTACGAAAAACCACCCTAGTTTGTCAACTGAGCAGATGTAGTCAGGATGACAGCGCAGAAGAACTGGGTAAGTTCAGAGTTTCTTTCCAAGTTTCTCCTACTTTAATTTGGTGACCTCTGCCCCCCTACAATGTGGATCCCAACATATCATTTTCATAGCCAATTTCCTGATGAGAACCATACTCTGTGGAAGATATGCATCAGTTAAACACAAGCTACTGTGCACAACGCGGGGTAACTGGGTGAACCCCTATGGCCTGCGTCACACAGGAGGTCAGACTAGATGACCCTAATGGTCCCTGGTGGCCTTAAAACCTAAGAATCTAGGAATCGTTTCTAACTAGAGAGGGAGCTGAAGGCAGACACTGAGTCCCTCCAATTTCAGATCTGGATGCCAACTTTATGACTCAGGCCCATTTCTATTTCTACACGAAAAACCCCATTGGCGTTTTCGAGAGGGTCTGACCCACACATGCCCAACCCTCTCTGAGCGTTAACATCGGAGAGCCAGGTGCTGGTAGGGGAAGAACATATATATTCCAGCAGAAGGCAGTGGTGCACGGCTAGATAAGTCATGCAGGGTCACTTGCTCCCCACCTTGGTTATGGCTGGAGCCTTGCCCCTGAGACCAGTATGACCAGTTCCCAGTTCAGAGCAGCATGTAATGGTGACTGGGAGCTAAATACCAGAGGGCAGAAAATGGTTCGGATCAAATATCACCCTGCTGAAGTGGAACGGAACTTCCGGTGTCCAGGCATGAACGGAAGGGCAAGTACGGAGTGTTTGCAGGAGCTCTCCAGCCAAGAGAGGGCCAGGATAGACACTGGAGCCATGCTTAGCCCTGACTTCAACTAGACCAGGATTTGGCCTGAATATCTTCCAATAACCCCTCTGGTTGGGTGCCACTGCCCTCGGAGCATCTGCCCCTTGCTCCCAAGATACTCTGTAGCTTATCAACTGTCTATATTAGAGACAGCCCCCAAGCGACAAAATTCAGACCCAGATTTCAAGCCCTTCACCCATGCTCGGGGGGCATAGGGATCTGTGGATTTGGCACAGCCCATTCAGGAGATAGAGGATGGATCACGGTGCAGATTCCAAGCCAACGGTCCCCGGAACTTGAGATGGGATTGGAGGCCGGATCTGACCTAGACCCATCTTTCATGCACACGCCGGATACAAGAGGCCAGGCAGCCCTCTCACCCAGCTGGAAGACAGGAGTGATAATATTCTGCACATGCTTCTCCACCCTAGCCATTCACTCTGAGGCATCAAACACCTTAAGGTCTGGCCACATCCCAGGGCTTTGGTGGAACATCCAGAGCATCGCTAGGCTGGAAACAGATGGGGTTTTGGCCTGCCGTGAGCCCTAATTGACCCAGCTGCTTCCCTCTGTCCCACGCCTGCATTCCCAGTATGCCCTGCTTCCCTCCACTGATTAGTCCCATCTGCCCCTTCTCTTCACTTGGGGTCTGCGGCAGCTGTAGCCATGGCCAGGGTGAGGAAGAGCAGCAGGTCCAGCAGGGAGCAGGGCTGGTGGTGAAGGTAAAGGGCGGGAAGCATGAGGATCTCCACCCAGGGGAAAGGAGAGCCCGTTCCAGAAATTGCTGGTAGGGAAGAATGGGAGAGAGCTGGTGAGGGGAGAACAGCCTCCTTATGCTCAGGAGATGGGGATGGAGAAGACAAGCAGTGACTGACTGAAGTGAGCTGTAGCTCACGAAAGCTCACGCTCAAATAAATTGGCTAGTCTCTAAGGTGCCACAAGTCCTCCTTTTCTTTTTGCGGCTACAGACTAACACGGCTGCTACTCTGATACCTGAACTCAGATGGCATCCCTTAGTTCAGCAGCCTAAACCCAAGCACAGTTCCCTTGAAAGCCAAACCCAGAGGCCCGGGAGATCCCAAGGAAATGCCAAGCTCCAGCCCCAATTACTAACTGTGACACTCTGGCCCCCTTTGAACATGATGGGCCGACAGGAGCCTGCTTACCCTGCGCGTGAAACAGGTGCAGCAACAGGCTGTGAGTCATCCCGACATGCCCCTGCGTCTTCTAGTGACTTTTAATTGCTCCTTTGCAAGTAAGAAAATACTCATGAGATTGAAAATCCTACACGTTGGGGCCTGAAACTAGAGCGCTCCGGTCTCCAGAGCCGTTGACGCAAGAGACTCTCCTTCAGGCTGGATAGGCTCTCCTCAGCCTGTATTTATTAGAACTGATTGCACCATCTAAGGAGAGGTGGGACCCTGTCAAATGTAAACAACCCTGCCCGCTCTGAGTAATGTCAGCACCTCAGTCAGCACCATCCCAAACAGAGCCCTGGGTGGACAGTCAGGTAGGGAGATCGGGGAGGAATGGGCCCATAGGAGCGGAGGGAAATGCTCACACCCCAGGGGAAGGAGGAGGCACAAGGGAACAAGCCAGGGGTGGGACATTAGGGCAACAGAGCTGCTGCAGGAGCTCAATGGATGGTGCTTATATACCACAGTGAGGAAGGCACAAAGGCATTCTCTTTGTTGATTGTCGGTTTGCTCTGTGCTCCTCGCGGTCACTCTGCTTCCAGCTTCACACTCCCTTCTGTGCGCCCCTCCACACCTCTCCTTCTCTCCCCTTCCCCACTGCCTTGGGCTTTTCCGGTTATCCCACTCCTGCCATCTGCTAGCCATCGCTGTTCACTTTGCTCTGTAGGGGTTTGCCCTTTGCCTGCCTGGTCTATTTATCCTGCAGGCTCTTCGGGGCAGGGACTGTCTCTCTCGGTGCGTTTGCAAACCACCTAGCACAATGGCGCCACGATCTTGGTTGCAGTCTCTAGGTGCTCTGGTAGTTATGCAAGAACGCAGAGCTAGAAATGGAGAACTAGAGAGGGGTTTGCATCAGCACGGTCTCAATTTTAAACCCACCGCCGTTAGCAACCCTGTTGACAACAGCGCTAACGACGCTGGTCCCCTGGGAGAACCTCCCACCATCCAACAATGACATTTTCAGCTGCATATCTCGGGCCTAGATAACTGTCTGGAAAGTTATCTCCTCTCACTATCCTGTAAGGACAGAGCCAGCAGGTCAGGAGAGAGCAGGCTGGAAACGGGTGGGGGGTTGTTTTGGCTTTTTTAGAACTGGCGTGAAAAGAGCTTTCTCAGACTTTCCACGGAATGGAAACCAATCCAGCCACAGCTCAGCAGGCTGAGGGCCTGATCCTTGCTTGCAGCCTGGCCCCGCCTTAGAGCTTGGTGTAAATGAGACGTGGGCCCTGGGCAGCTAGCCTGCATTCTCCTCTGTCGGTGAAAGGATACATTAAACAGCCCTGTGAAGGGCTATCGCACTGCATGCATGCTGCGGCTGTGTTTATCCTTCAACCCCATGACAATGGGGTGCAGAGAGCACAACCGGGCACTTCTTGTTGAGATCACGCCAGTCTTCCTCAGCGGGTAGATAGCAGTGGAACATTTCCAGCGTACACAACATGCTCCAGTCCTTGCCGACGGCTGGAGGGGGCTGTTAAAACATTTTTTCCACCCTAATGAATTGGCTGCCTGGGGCTGAAATCCTCTCTTGACTCACTAGCAGACATAGCACAGAGCAGATCTGCTTTGAGCCCCCAGTCCCTGACTCGGATCCCAACCTAACATTGACCTAGAGGGAGTTCAGTCTCCAGGGGCCATTCAGTTGTTGGCTTGCCTGCTCAGGCTGGAATTGTGCGGGTACCATATGGACTTCTATACACTAAAGACAGGGCCCGGTCTATAGCACCAGTCTCTCTATTGATCCTGGGGTTTACAACACACTCATCACAGTAATAACTAAGGGAGAGGTTTTCAAAAGAGCTCGGCTCCTGATTAGGCGCCCACGGGGAGTGGCCAGATTTGGAACAGAAGTTGGCATTGCTGGGGGCACGTTGGGTGCTGAGACCTTGAAAATCACCACGTGCCTCAGAGACCGGAGTTATTTCTCAGAGGTTAACTAAGCGTCAGACGATGACAAATATGAATTTCCTGCACCAATCAAGCAGGCAGTTGAGGAGTGAAAAGCTCTATATTTCGCCCATTCATAGTCACTAGAGCCATCCACTGGCCAGGGATCTGATATTCCTGCATCTTAGCGCTTCCTCACCAGAGCTCAAATCAGCAACTGTGACTGGAATTCCCTTCCAGTCCCCTCCTCCTGTCACTTAGTCATTCAGGGACCTCCTCCTAGAAAGATGTGACAAGGTCAAAGCCAGAATATCTGAAGGCTGCAAGGAAGAGCTGGGAACTGATAGAAATCTATCATCTGGGCGAGACCAGTGTGGCAGAGTCCCATGGAATCAGAAACCAAATGAATCCAATTCAAGACAGGCAGCTGGATGTTCTATGGCTTTAGGGCACTAGTCTAGAATTCAGGGGAGTGGGGGAGAGAAGAAAAGGAAAATCAAATTCAGCTTTTGCAGCCAAGTGTTCATTTCCCCAACTATTTAACAGCTATCGCAGCAGAGACTGTAATTAACAAGACTCGTCCTCTCTGCCCACACTATTACAGTGCTGGATGCTGCCTTGGCTCTTTGAAGTATGTTCACTACAAGGATTAGAAAGGTTCTTTAAATCTTTGTCAGTTATGCTTATGCAGGGCTATAAATGTACCTGGCACTTCAGTCTGCCTTCCCTCCACTGGCTTCTAATTACCTTGTCCTGGCCAGGTCCCAGAGCCTGTGCTCCACCCTCATCTTTCTCAACCTCTTTGCTGCCTGTGACACTGTTGATCACATGGTGCTACTTGAAATCTGGTCTTCTCCTGCCTTTCATTGCTGCGTTCCCCTCCTGCCTTTGGTTGACAGTGTAGCCGGATGGGCTCAAAGTTAGGTTGCTAAAGGCATTCCCAAGGCAGATGTCTTCTTTGGCTTTCTCTAGGGAGGACTGGGCTGACCTTTTGTCTTCGTAGGGGGCTTTAGCAAAAGCAGTGCTAAGAGATGTTTAATGCGGAAGTAATTTGCAATGGATAACAGAAGCAGCTTTATTGAGCCTACTATTTGCTGAACAATGCTTTATATTTTTATGTGCTGGTACCTATTAACCACCCCCACATACACATGGAGGCAGACCGATCTAGTGTAAATAGCCCTCCTACAACAAACTGCTGCAGGGCCCTCCAAGTGACAGGCGTACCTCAAAAAAAAGTTGGGTTCAGGTCAGCACTCAAAAGTTACCAAAGCTCTTTCAAGTCCCTTTGTAGCAAGTGGGACAGAACAGATCAGAACTCTAGTGTGAGCATCGTCTTCTTCATGGCATTTACGCTTCTGGTCTCAGCACACGCCAGACTGCCAGGCAAGACAAAAAAAGTGAACTAAACTTTTTACTGAATCTTTCAAAATGTTTGGGTGTGGTGTGAATTTTGGGCAAGAGATCAGGGTCGGTTGTGTTTAATCTAAACTGGCTCCTCTACCCCTAATCCTGCCCCCACTTTATGCCACTCAGCACAATTTAACAAGCATTGTGGCTAATGTTGGATGATTAGAGCAGTAATGAGCAAATATCACGCACCCATGAGAGCGCCAGAGGGAGTTCAGGGCAGGAGCTGAAGGGCTGGCTGGAGGGGTGGAATTGGGAAAGGAAGCTGCAAGAGGACTGTGGGACACTTGTGTATTGAATAAGGAATCCAGCGGACTCTCACTCGCTGCTTGGCCAGAACACACCATGACAACAGAACTCGAGTAAGAACGGTGGCTGTCCGGTGAGTTGGTTAAAAACAGAAGCACTGAGAAAAAAATCTGGATTTAAGAACCAGTTTGATATTAGATTCTCACTTCCCCAAGGCACACAAAAGATATCAGGAGAAAAATCAAATGCCTGGACTACAGCACCTATCCCACACAAGCTTCTAGATACCAGAGTGGGGAACAGGAGATAGGGACTGCTAAACAGAGAGGTGGATAAGAAAGTGGTGATTGTTTAATGGGAGAGGTGGGTCTGAACTGTGAAATTCAGATCAGGACTCCCCCCATCCAAAAAAAAAATTCTTAGGGATGGGGGAAGAGTAGAACTTGATAGGTGAGGGTCTTGTCTCAAGTTACTAAAGATGGGGGGTCAGATCCTCAGCTGGTGTAAACTGGCATAGCTCTATAGACTTCAATGGAACTGGACCATAGTGCCAAGCTATCCAGTGTGACTCTACTGAGCTCTCCTGTGGTCAGTAGAATTACTCCAGATATACCCCCATGTAACTGCGATCAGACTCATAGAGTATCAGGGTTGGAAGGGACCTCAGGAGGTCATCTAGTCCAATCTGCTGCTCAAAGCAGGACCAATCTGCAATTTTTGCCCCAGATCCCTAAATGGCCCCCTCAAGGATTGAACTCACAACCCTGGGTTTAGCAGGCCAATGCTCAAACCACTGAGCTATCCCTGGCCTGTTACTTCTAGAGATCCCAGCTTAGATTGTATGTTTATGGAAAGTTCCCCAGCTGTTTCTCTATTTAAATCCTTTTCCTCTGTATTTATAGTTTTGCCTTCTAAGTTCTCCACACGCCCAAGCCACAGAGAGAGAGAGTGTGAGAGAGTGAGTGAGAGAGAGAGAGAGAGCACATACATTTTTGCCAGCTGACTGGTTAAACAATGATGCAATTTCTTAAAGAAATACTCTGTGTGTGTGTGTGCAGGCAGTTGAGACCATAAACACAATTAGGCAGTGGAGACAATAGCTCACTGTGTTTTAATTGCAATATACGCGAGGCTCACCCACTGATGGAGGTGCTGGAGCTTCGGTGCGAGCTCTCGGCTGTATTGTTCCTCCCGGCCAAAATGTCAATTGCACAATTTTAATTGTCATTAAAAAGCAGCATGTTTGTCAGGACAACTCAGAAAGCTTGCAACATGGTATTTCCATTTCCCGAGCTTCCTCTTTTCACTTATATTTATGCAGAGACAGTTATGAAAATTAGGAACTAGGAATATCCCTGCTAGCATATGCTGTATAGTAAATCATATCTCCATGGAATGATGTGGTGCTTGCAAAATACAGACACAAACACATTCTCGTCTGAATGTACTAAGCCATTGCTTTTATCATGCTTCGCGTGTGCCACATTTGCAAAGGCCTGAGACAGAGTCATATCAGGATAGTATCCCATCCAAGGAATTAGCCCCATCTTCCAGACAACTGCTCATCACTGCAACGAAGTCCAGTGAAAGCCAAGCTAGGAGAAGAAAGTTGCAGGCAAGGTGGCTGTTCTATTTCACAGGTTAGTCGCAGGCTCTGTCAAGCCAATGCCACGTAGCAGAGATTCTTCTGCCCTGAGTCAGGATGCACCCAATCTGAGCACACCTTTTCCTACCAGTTTTGGGTGCCCGCTTTCAGATATCACCACATAAACCTCCCCAGCAACTGGATGATCCTGCCTAGAAACACTCACAAAGAACAACACAGCTCCCTCCCGCACTGCATCCACTCATGTCCACTAGCACTAAGTTCCTCTGGAGACTACCCAGCTCCCTCATTCAGTTTGCAAGGCTCTTTCACAGCCATAGCAACCTGGAAATTCTTAGCTGGCCATGGGCTTGTTACACTTCCAAAGCAGCTTTCCTCTAAGAATCTAGCCTCTACGGAAGGAGCTGGCAAACAGATACCGTGATGGGCATATCAGATAAGCCTTGAATAAAATGGATTAGTTAGAGCTTTACAACCCCGTGGAGGTAACTATGAGTATCCCCTTGTGCATGGGTTAACTCAGGCAATGTCACAAAGTAATTCATGGCAAAACCTAAGAGTCCTGACTCCCAGCCTTCGGTCGTAACCCCACCAGGCCACACTCGCTCCCCAGAGGCTGTTACTCTTAAGGTAGGCCAGATAGTTTGCTTTACAGATAGTGCTGACAGCATGCCCTTGTAAGGTCCCGGCTGCAGATGCCAGGCCACTCAACACTGAATCCACCGCAGCTCCCGGCTTGCCTCCTGCTGTCTAATCAAATCAACTAATGGCCTTAGTTGGTGTAAGTGTAGCCAGACACACTTAGATTAAGTTCTGAGTCAGCTGAGCTAAATAAAGGTGTCTGTTTAAAGCTGGGTGTTCACCGTTGGACTCTAGTCTGTGCCTTTAGCATGCCTTCTAAAAATAGACAGTGGGAGCCCAAACAAACAGGGTCCTGGGCACAGTGATCTGCACGGGAAGGGAACGGGATAAAAGCACTCCTGCCCTACTGCTGCACCAAGTTTCGCTCCAAACTGAGTCCTGCACTCGGAAAGTTCATTTCATAGCTGCACGCACAAGCACTTGCAGGCTCACGCCGTAGAGGAATGGAAACAATGCCACGCGACTTCTCGGACCGACCCTGGCAAGAGCCCCCTGCCTGAATCTAAGCATATTTGCCATTGATTTGTGGAGTGACACATTCCAGGAAGACAGGTTTTATCCGATGAAGTGAGCCGTAGCTCACGAAAGCTTATGCTCAAATAAATTGGTTAGTCTCTAAGGGTATGTCTACATTACGGAATAAGGTCGAATTTATAGAAGTCGGCTTTTTAGAAATCGGTTTTACCTATTCGAGTGTGTGTGTCCCCACAGAAAATGCTCTAAGTGCATTAACTTGGCGGAGTGCTTCCACAGTACCTAGGCTAGCGTTGACTTCCGGAACGTTGCACTGTGGGTAGCTATCCCACAGTTCCCGCAGTCTCCGCTGCCTGTTGGAATTCTGGGTTGATATCCCAATGCCTGATGGGGCTAAAACATTGTTGTGGGTCTTTCTGGGTACATATCGTCAGGCCCCCGTTCCCTCCCTCCCTCCGTGAAAGCAAGGGCAGACAATCGTTTCGCGCCTTTTTTCCTGAGTTACCTGTGCAGACGCCATGGCACGGCAAGCATGGAGCCGCTCAGCTCACCGTCACCGTACGTCTCCTGAGTGCTGGCAGACGCGGTACTGCATTGCTACACAGCAGCAGCAACCCATTGCCTTGTGGCAGCAGACGGTGCAATAGGACTGGTAGCCGTCATCGTCATGTCCGAGGTGCTCCTGGTCGCCTCTGTGAGGTCGATCAGAAGCGCCTGGGCAGACATGGGCGCAGGGACTAAATTTGGAGTGACTTGATCAGGTCATTCTCTTTAGTCCTGCAGTCAGTCCTATTGAACCGTCTTATGGTGAGCGGGCAGGCGATACGGACTGCTAGCAGTCCTATTGCATCATCTTCTGCCGGGCAGGCAAGAGATGAGGATGGCTAGCAGTCCTATTGTACCATCTTCTGCCGAGCAGCCATGAGATGTGGATGGCATGCAGTCCTTCTGCACCGTCTGCTGCCAGCCAAAGATGTAAAAGATAGATGGAGTATATCAAAACAAGAAATAGACCAGATTTGTTTTGTACTCATTTGCAAACTCCCTCCCCGCCCCGGTCTAGGGGACTCATTCCTCTAGGTCACACTGCAGTCACTCACAGAGAAGGTGCAGCGAGGTAAATCTAGCCATGTATCAATCAGAGGCCAGGCTAACCTCCTTGTTCCAATAAGAACAATTACTTAGGTGCACCATTTCTTATTGGAACCCTCCGTGAAGTCCTGCCTGAAATACTCCTTGATGTAAAGCCACCCCCTTTGTTGATTTTAACTCCCTGTAAGCCAACCCTGTAAGCCGTGTTGTCAGTCGCCCCTCCCTGCGTCAGAGCAACGTCAAACAATCGTGCATCTGAGTTGAGAATGCTGTCCAGAGCAGTCACAATGGAGCACTCTGGGATAGCTCCCGGAGGCCAATACTGTCGAATTGTGTCCACAGTACCCCAAATTCGACCTGGCAAGGCCGATTTAAGCGCTAATCCACTTGTCAGGGGTGGAGTAAGGAAATCGATTTTAAGAGCCCTTTAAGTCGAAAAAAAGGGCTTCATCATGTGGACGGGTGCAGGTTTACATCGATTTAACGCTGCTAGTGTAGACCAGGGCTAAGCTGCCATAAGTACTCCTTTTCTTATTCCAGGAAGAGATTCAGCCAGGAAACTGGAGCTGCAGAAACATTTGCGGGTCTCCAGATCAGTTCACAAGCAGAAACAGAGGCCAAACTTCTGCTTATCCACTAAATTATTCGCTAAGCTCCCAGGGAAGGTGTAAACTGATGAGCTCTCCCACCCACCCAGGAAGGAGGCAATGCCACACCTAGTGTGGTTCAGCCCCTGCCGCAGGGCATAATTTGCTGGTTAAACAAAAAACTGAGAAGTAACATCAAAGCAAAGCAATTCCCCTTCTTCACGTGGGCTGCAGCCCCCGACTCCACAGACCTTAGCCTCGCCTTTCTCAGCTGCTAGGCCTGGAAGGACACACAGGTCCCTTAATTTCCTTGCTGGGTCATGTGGCAGGCAGGTGTCCCTTAGTCCTTTCCTGGCTGTTATCCTGTCACAGAAGGTCTCTGCCACAAAATCACACAGTGTTTTAGCTGGGCTCAGAGTAGAGCTGGGTGAAATTTTTCAAGACAACAAATTTTGTTTCCACCCAAAACTGCAGATTTGGATCAACCGAAGCATTTTGCGGATTCACAGCCGATTCGCCAAATTGTTTCGGTGGGAAAAAAAAATTCAGAAAAAATAAAAATATTTCATGTTAACCTTTTTTAAACGAAAACTTTTGATTATTTTACTTCGAAACAACGTTTTGTTTCAAATGATACTTCAATTTGATTTAAAAAAAAGGTTAAGAAACTAAAAAAATGAAACAATATTTTGTTTGACCCAAAACAATTTTTTGTTTGTTTGTTTTCCATTTTTCTGTTTGGCCTGAGAACCAGAAATCAGTTATTTGCACAGCTCTAGTTCAGAGACAGCAGAGATGAGTATAGGTCTGTTCGTTCACCCTTTCTCTAACTCAGCACAGTCCTGAAGCATGTGTCAATCACAGAGTCTAGGATGCAATGACCGAAATGCATCCTAAAGGTACGTCCCAGTCCAGTGCTCCTCTAATCTACACCATGGGCTTTTGCTCCTTAGAACTTCTCTGCAAGAGCCATATTGCCAAGGAGGAAGCAATGCAGAAAGAATGGCGGTGCACGGCTCTAACCATTAGAGATCAGGATGAGACCCACCGTGGGAGCCAGATTAGCCCACACCTGCTTGCTGCTAGGTTCTTATACCTTCCTCTGAAACATCTGCTGCTGGGCACTGTCAGGGGCAGGATACTGATCTTGATCAACCATGGGTGTGATCCAGTCTGGTAATTCCCGTGCTTGTTAATTGTAACTAACAAGAAGCAAGAAGTGGATGATGTCTTGAAGTTGTCCTTTAGCACAATATGAAAGCAATACAGAGAGTTCACTCTATCTAGTAACAAAGACAAGTGTTCGTCTCTAAGGTGCCACAAGTACTCCTGTTCTTTTTGCGGATACAGACTAACACGGCTGCTACTCTGAAACCATTTATTAAATACTTGCTCTACAGCAGAATGCTTAGATCTGTTCTATTCGGTGATAAAAGATCATCTATGGAGCTTTCCAGACAGGAGGAAGTTATACTTTTGATTGACAGTCCAATTAGGCAGCCAGTTCTTAAAGACATAGTACTAATGTATCCATTACCCATTGCCAAGAGGCTCGGACAAGGAAATCACATTACAGGCTGTATTTGCAGTAAGGATGTTAATAAAAGCAGTGATTCACCTGCAGGCATTCACGTGTTGGAAGCCTACTCTGAGGTTTCCTTCCCCTCGTAGTGCTGGCACCACCTACCTTGGGAGGGAGTAAAGAACGGTTCCAGCATCGGTGCAGGGAAAGTGGCAGCCCCTGCAGACTCCCAGTGAAATCCTGGCCCCACTGAAGTCAATGAGGGCTTTGCCATTGACTTCAGTGGGATCAGGTCTTGAGACCTACCTCTGTTATGGAGCTGGAGAGGAAGGCGCTAAAGGGTGGCTTATAGCATTCAGCTGCTGGGCTCCAAGTTTTGCCACCCCCAACCCCTCCTTTAGCCCTGCCTCAGGCTTCAGAAATTGGCTTCCCGCTTTCCCTTAGCTGAAGAACTAGCTGCACCATTAAATTCATTTGCAGAGACATTTTCTACAGCCCCTTCCCTTCTCCTGGCCTTACATCAAACTAGTTGGTGCCAGCCTGTTGGGCCAGAGCAGCCTGAGTCTGGGAAGCACACATGAGCACAGGCAAAGCCTCCAGCTTATAGCGCCAGCATGAGATAGGGTCCAGCTCCCGTGAACCCATGGACACGCTGCACACGGCTTCTGGGCCTCAGGGCCTTTTTCGTACAGGCACAAGGCTGAGGCAGAAATTTTCAAACAGGGGGCACTGTGGCCAGAGCTTCTCGGTTGAGCTATTCCAACTGTCAGGACCTCCAGGTTCAAATCCCATTTGGGGTGACTCAGCCCATCACCCTTCAGAGGTAGAAAACTCAGTCTCTGCCAACGCAGATGAGGCCTTAGAAACTCAGATCCTAGCTGCCATGCGTGAACGTCAATGGTAATCACTGGGGCTTACCGTAACGTACAGGCTAAAATCTCCCATCACCAATATTATTTGCCTGACCTCCAGCTCAGAGGTGGCTGCTTCTCAGTGGGGGCTGAAAAGATTGCTAAATAGATAGTGCCCAATCCCATGGGGCTTTTGTGTGAATAAGGAGTATTAGAACTGGGCCCACAGCAATGAACACCTCCAGCTCCGCTCATTGCAGGATCCAGGGCACCTGGTGAAAGGTGCTTTTGCATGCATTGTGCTGAAAGGAGTTATTAGAGTGAATATGGCATAATTAGCGAACTAGGACTGATGTCTGGAAAAAGCCATTTCATGCATGTATGCATTCAGGCTCTCCAGGATGAAGCCAGCTAGCTAGCTGTTCCTTTGCATAGCTACAGTAGAACCTCGGAGTTATGAACATCAGAGTTATGAACTGACCACTCAACCACACGTCTCATTTGGAACTGGAAGTATGCAATCAGGCAACAGCAGAGACCAAAAAAGAAAAGAAAAGCAAATACCGTACAGTGCTGTGTTAAACATAAACTACTCAAAAATTAAAGGGAAAGCAGAATTTTTCTTCTGCATAGTAAAGTTTCAGAGCTGTATTAAGTCAACGTTCAGTTGTAAACTTTGGAAAGAACAACCCGCAATGTTTTGTTCAGAGTTATTGAACATTTCAGAGTTACAAACAACCTCCATTCCCGAGAACTCTCTGAGGTTCTACTGTACATGCTCGCAATTACTACAGTGTGAAGTCATTTAGTGCTGAGAGCAACAGCATCAGTGCCAAGCTTCATTTATGCCGAATCCTGCTCAGCTTAAAGAACTGTGTGGGCCGTAGCATCTCTTCAATTAACTTCCGCTGTGATTTGCTACCAACGCACACAAAGCCTCAGTACAACTCAGGATGTCTTATAGAAGCACACACACCTTTGCAGTGCAGAACCATAGTTTAAATGAGCCCTGAAGAGGAGCAAGAAAGATTCCGATGAGATTGAAGTGTCAGACATAAAGCTCATTGGCTCTCACATGGAGCTGAAGATTTCACACTTAGAGCTGCGTGAAGCTATTCATGTTCACTTCATGTGTCTCTGCAATGCAAAGAAATTGTCACAAACCTGTGACTATTGAGAGCTTCACAGTTGTCCCTGTGCTGTACAACATGGTGAGGGATCACAATTCCATGGCAGCAGCGGGAATAGAACTCAGATGCTCCCTCTGCAAAAGCTGTGCTCCTGAAGGAGAATCACCTTCTGCTCAGAGCAGTACAGGACCTATGACACACAGCCATACAATTCTGATTTTATCCAGCAGTCACACACAGACACACACAGACACACACACTATAACCAGTTCATTGCATCAAGTTCCTAAATGTTTTGCAATTTGTGTCCTAGGTGAAATATATTTTCACCAGTCGAAGCAGTTTTTCCACATTTAAAATAAATGAATTCTGCTGGCTTGGAGGAGAATGCTTTTTGTGATTTTTGTCCAAAGTGGTAACATCGGCACAGAAATCCAGCCTGTGTAGCAAAAATCGTTCTTTCATGGCAAAAACACAGAGATGCAAGAACGACAAGAAATTATCCTTTTCCAGTTGCCTTTGGAAGCTAGAACAATTATTGGGAAGTGAATGACACTTAGAATGAATTGGAGATGGGAGAGGTGTGGGAACGGAGACAAATCAGTGCCGTTACCCTAACATCAGAGAAAAATGAATTAGGCAAGAGACACAACTAGACAAAGTTAAAGCTAAACATTTTAGGTTTAGCAACATGGTCCCATCTCAAATAATCTCTACAGGAGCTGGGGGGAGGGGGAGGAGTTTAGAATGATAGACCAGAAGGTGCTAGTCTGACTCAGTTCTCACTCAGCCCACACATAAGACGAGGGGATATAATTCTCTGCAGCAGGCTGATGCTGATGAGTACTCAGATGGTCTAATGGTTACAGTATTAGCCTAGGACCTGGGGTCACGTTCCTGCTCTGCCACAGACAGACATTCTGTGTGACCTTGAGAAAGTCACTTGGCAACTCTGTGCCTCAGTTTCCCCATCTGTAAGACAGGGATAACTACACTGCCCTGCCTCACAGAGGAGTTGTGAGGAGAAATATAAAAAATATTGTGAGGTGCCTAGCTATTACAGCTACAGCAATGGGGCCCAGGTAAGTACCATGGACAGGCACTGAGAATTTGCAAGCACTTTACGCATATTAATTAATTGAGTCTTCCCCCTGGGAGGCAGGTATTGTTATCCCAATTTCACAGATGGAGAAACTGAGGCACTGCAGATAGTAGCAGAACTGGAGACAGAACCCTGAAGTCCTGACTCTCATTCACCTCCTTTAGTCACTAGACCACACTGATCAGACAACTCACGTTGACCTGTGAGTTCCCTTTTGATATCCAGCAGGTTTCCCAAAACCCATCAGTTTTGCAAGACAAGGGCCTTTCGTAAGAGGTCAAGAGTTTTGCAAGCAGAGAAAAGCTGCACACAACTTTTCAAAATACACTTGACCTTTGGGGCTAGGTTACCGAGTCTTGCTGGGGAAACAGAGATGCTTCCTTCCCCTTTCTGCACAGGAGACGATTCCAAACAGTCACGAGAAAGGTCAAGAGGTTAAAAAGTCACTTGTGTCATCCTGCTGGGCTAAGGGTGAAGCCATGCACTGCCAAAGTTGGGGAGCACAAGGTGGCATGGGGGCAGGGCACGGAGCCCATCCCATGGGAGAGTTTGACTGGGCTTGGCTGAGATCTGGCATCTCAGAGGCAGGGAGGCGTGGAGGCCCAATGAGCTGCACCTGTGAGCAATGTATTCAGCTGTTATCAATATTTAGATAGTAAATCATAGGAGTAATAAATGGGAAATGCACTAACTTTAGTACTTTAATCTGGTCTTTTGGGCTAATACAAAGCGTAATATAAGTTTAACAGCTGATACTTCCTGCTGGAAGGGATGCACTCTGTGCTGGCAGGCGGGTGCATTCAGTGCTAGAATAGGTAGGTCTACATCTCCTCTAATCCAATGCTCCTTGTTGCATGGTGCAGGACGGGTGCTTGTGGCAGCCTGATGTGTCCACAGGCCCATTCTTCACCCCCTCCACTACCTGCCCAGAGGCCAAGTCCTGGGCAAGGCTTCTGCGAACAGTACCATATTCCAGATCAGCCTCATGCTTCCTGGGCTGGGGAAACGTCCGGCAGGGGCAAAGGGTGAGCCGTGTCATCCTGCTCAGTGGGAACTCTCCTGGAAGGAAGGGGAGGGTTAGGAACTCATAACGCCAAATCCCAGCTGGCGTCAATCAACCTGGCTCCCCTGACTGCGACAGAGCTGTGCCCCAGAGCCCCGCTGAGGATCTGCCCTGAGCTCCCAAGGGTGGGGAGCTGGGATGGGTTTTCGGCCACTTCTCTTGGGACCCCGGCTGGCTAGTCTACGAGCCACCCCAGCTAGCTCCCAATCACGAATCATCGAACCAGCCAGCCAGGACATGGCAGTGATGAAACAAAGGGCCAGCAAGGTACTGCCATGTATCAGCACGGGGCCAAGCACAAACCAACAGAGAGACTACTGTCACCAAGCAGGGCACTTGTCAGACCCCCATCTGGAACCTAGCGTGGTGCTGGGGATGTTCCTGTCCCCGGCAGAAATGGGGCCCAACGTCTGAGGTAAATCACACCGGGGGGGGGGGTTGCCCTGGTGACACCCTCACATAGACAAGCAATGCTGCTTTTGCAGTGGTGCAGCAAACCCCTGCTTGAACCCGGGATGAGCGCAGCAGTGCCAGCAGTGGGTTGACTGGTTTCACTGCAGATGCCAGGGACTAGCCCTGGGGCTGCCATGGCTGGAGTTGGGGCTCCCGAGCCCAGACTTTCAGCCTGTTCTGCAGCCAGATAAGTCACGAGGCGAGGCGACCGTCTTTGGTTCAAGAACCTTGCAGGCCTTGGGGTCTGACCTGAAGAACTCCCGTTAATGACAATGCTCTTCAAATCAGGCCCCAGATGACCAGCTGAAGGCGGACACGGGTGATAGAACTGGAGTCCAAGTGAGTTAGGCTGGATAGCAGAGAAACCCCCTCCCAGCAGAGGCTCAGCAGAGTAGAAGGGAGAGCCAAGGAAGGTAGCATAGAGGGATTTAAAGCTCTGATGGATAATCACTGGGAATGGTAGTAAATGTAACTGCCCATACCTGGCCAAAATTTGGGCACAGCTGAGGGAGGGAAACAAAGGACTGAGTGACCCTGTGCTTCTCTCTATCCTCCAGTAGCTTGTTCCTTTCTTTGTATAGTAACTAGAGCCCATTACCAGCTGCTGAAGGCCAGGTATATTGCCTAGTAGTTAGAGCAGAGACAGGGGACCGGGGTACTACTCTGCGCTCTGGCCTTGACTTACCAGCTGCCTCTGCTGGCAAGCTTGGTAGCTGTAATTCGCTGCCAGTCACGTGAGCCGCGAAGGAGCTGTAGTGTAGACAGGGTGCAGGCATTTGTACGACCAGCTGTGAAGCCGGGCTATAAAAGTTTGCTTGGTGGACGAGGCCAGAGAGAGAACTTGGACAAGGCACTTTGCTTCTCAGTGCTCAGTCTGCCCATCTCTAAGTGAGGGTGGTAGCTATCCGACCGCCCTCGCGCGCAGTGCGGCTCCATTAAACCTTGCCAACCTCTTGCAGGTCTTCAGCTGAACTGACCTATGGAAATTCAAAGGGTTATTTTCTTCGTATTGTTTTATTACAGACAAACGAGGTTATTCTTTCGCTGAATTGTGCATGGCAGAGACTAACCAGCTGTCACCCAGCCTCTTTAGAAAATAACCAATCACAATCCCAGCTCTGGAGCTGTTTTTCCTTTGGGATTATTATGGCTTGCTGCAGGGACAGTTTTGAAGACCTGGGTTTCCCTGCCTTCTCCCATACATCTTTGAGTCAGCGAGGCAGAGAAATAATAATAAGTCGTTAGCATGACAGAATAGTGGAGCAATCAGTCCACACCCAACCGACAAAACAAAGCACAAGACACTGGGGTCAGTCGGAAGGACATAGACCCAGGTGTGGTGCTTTGAAAGAGGCAAGCTGCTATACCCCAGCTTGGCAGCATTCACTGCCTGTAGTCCTGGTTTCAAAGTCCTGTAAGCTTGCCTGCGATTCAAAGCTATTGAACAGAACGGTGTCAGCAAATGCCACAAGACGTGAGTTCTGCTCCAGGTCTCCCAGGTAGCAGGTTCTGGGTGTAGAGCTAGTGAGAAGTGATGGCTTGACAGCTCTGGAGGCTGCTTCCCCACAAAGCAACTACCACACAGGCAGGAGCAATGCTTGATTTTCTCACACAGCCGAGTTTTCTCCTGGGGTCATGGATCTCCCATCTCTTTATCTTTAACCCCGAGTAAAAAGGCCATAAAAAAAGCTTTGAAAGCAGGTGGCAGAGGCAGGCTCAGGTGCCTGCGCCCGATTCCCCTGGGATGTGCGTTGCCGAAGTTAATATTAAACCGAGTGTGTGCACATCAGCAGCCACCCTTTGTTCTCCAGGCCTCGCTCATTCATGTGTGCACCAGAGAGGGGCTCAAACTCGATCACCAGTTCCAAGCCTCCTGCACCGAACATGGGGGAGGTCTGGACCACGGTTGGGATCCAGGGCTGAAGTTTGTATCTCAGACCCATGTCAATAAGAGACTGATCTATCTTATCTCACACTGCTGCTCCTCGCTGTCGTATCGGATCTGAATCAGAATGCTGATACAGAGTTTCCATTGACTTTTGGGGTGGGGGGTTGGGCCCAGGTCTGGATTTCATGACTCAGGACCCAACTCTACTAAACACTCGCTCGGGAGGTGATCCAGCTACCAGCAGCTTCCCAGTCTGATAAGGGAAATGATGCAAACATATCACCTTAAAATACACAAACTGGGCAATTAGTTCACCTGATTCCACCCCTTTCCCCAAAGAGGTGACTTAAAGCACTTATGAAAATTGAGGTGAAGGCTGCAGGGACCTCTTAAGGAGAGATGAGTGCTAGGCCCCATGAGAAAAGACTCCCAGGTCCCTAGACATCTGAGTCCATCAGTCCGTGCACAAACCCATCCCTACTAGGCATCCCTGTGGTGAGTAGCTTCCCCTTCTGCCATCTTCCCACGCAGCCCTCTCCTCTCTGGGCAGCCTGAATAGATCCCTCATGCCAGCTCACGTTAGGGCCAGAAAGATGCATTTGGTAGTGGCTGGACTGAAGGCTGCACCAAGACATGAAATAAGGAAAACTGATTTTCCACAGGCTCATGTGCGTGTTGGAAGCCTAAGGATCCAGTCTCTTTCTCATCGCACCGAGCCCTCAGCACTGTAATCAGGGGGCTGTTGATGGCCTTTTGGGTTGGGGTTGAGCAGGAAGGTGCATTGCGATCCCACAGCCGGTTGTGGCTTTCATAAGTCTGTGGAAATATGGTTATAATTAGACGTAGGGATAAGGCATGGGGGGGGGGGGGGAATGTATGCTTTTATACGATCCCATGAAAAGTTCCTGCTCAGAATATTACGCACATTTCCTGGTGGACACAGTTCAATAGCACAATATACAGCCGCTTTGAAAAGGAATCTGGGAAAGCTCAGAATAAAAATGTTGTCTCTGCGGAGATAATGTGTGCAATATCCTTCCATGGGGAGCCCACATCTGTTCCAGTTCAACCACCTTCCTTCATTCAGGGAGCAGAGCGCGGTTTCCTAGCCCAGTGCCAAAAACAGGCTTGTGCTCTTCTGTTCCCACCAGAATCTATTTATTGTTGAGGGAGAAATAAAGCTCTATTTAAAAAAAAAATCTGGATCTAGAGGCTGGGTCTGAAATGTCACTGACTGGGCACATCCCCTGAAGTAAACATCCCTTGTAGAAGCAGGAGGGGGAAGGGAACCTGTTGCCACTGCAGAAAAGAACAGGAACATAAATTACCAAACGGACAGCGATCCAAGAGAAAAAAGGGGAGTTGTAGTAATGGTGTAAACTTATTCAGGGTGTTTTCTGCGTATTTGTAAAGGATCTCCCCCTGCAGGATGATCTTCCTGGTTATGTTAAAGAGGGTCATTTAGCATTCAGTTACATCTTTGCCAATGTCCAGGACAGGGAGGAATTGCGTAGCATGGCACCTAGGGCAATTACTAGGAGCAATGAGATGTGATTAAGGGAGTGACAATAATACAGATGTTAAGGGAAGGGTAATAAAGGCTGTCTAATGAAAAAGTTCCTGAGAGTGACATGTTTTAGACTGCAGATTAGTCTCCCAAAGGACATGGAGGAAGCGCCCTCCTGGTCGGTCCATTTAATACTGTATTAGCCCTTGCAAATGTTCTGAACATTCCTGCCCTGATGGGGGACTGACTAGATGAGCTTGTGGGATGCTCATCGCTGATTTCTACGATTCCACATCTCGTTCTTTCTTTTCCGAGTCTCGTACAGTTTTGCTCAGCTCTGAGACACATTCGCCTCTGCCTGACCGTTCAGAACAGCCCCTTCTGTTCAGCGCCAGAGCTTCCGTGACCTAATCCACGTTAAGCCGAGCCTTTGAGAAGCCCCATTAAACACATGCCACCTTGCCAGCCAAAAGGGGCTTTTGAAGGAGATACACCGCATTAAGTCCCATGGACTCAATAACCCCTTGAAAAGAACAGAGCGCACAGAGATTTTTTTTTTTTTTTAAATTCCACCATGAGTTTTAGCATCAGGAAGAAAAAATTTGAAATGATGCAAACCTGCGAGAGAAAGGAGCTCTAAAAGGATCCCTGGTGTTTATCAGATGGGAAGGGAGGGTAAGCATGGGGTACAGTATACGGGGCAAGTTATGGTTCCTTTTTCCAAGAACTGCACCTTTCAGTCATGTGAGTAGAGGAGCGGGGCAGTGCTGGGCATGAATTCATGACGGCTGTTTGAGACGGAGTCATACACTCTGCGTTCTTTCTTTCTTGGGTATTTTGCTTAGTCAGAATTCTCTCCCCCAAACCAGTAGAGAGCTGCTCTTTGCATACGGAAAGCACAACAGCAAAGAGAAAGATACTAGCAAAAGAAAAAGGGAGATATATCTCGCTTTCATTTCCTTTCAACGTCTTCCCATTCAGCATGTGATTGAACGTTCCTTTCCCCCACCCACGGCAGGGTTGCACGCCGAAACACTGTGAGGTTTTCCCCTTTCAGCCTGTAATGCTTTTCATTTTAACTGGAGATGAGACAGAGCAGGAACCTTTGGATCTACATCCGTATCCAAACTTCTGCAAACCTGGGAGTGAGGCCTGGAATTTTGGGTCAGCCCAAGGAAACAGCTGCAAAGTTCTGATCAAGATCGAAACTTGCCCAGAGTTCCAGGGCTCTGGTCAGATGTGGGGTCTTAGCTTTGGCCTGCCAGCCCTGCTGCTACATTAATGTAACATGCCCCACTCAGCCCAGAATGCCCTCAGCGTGGGAAGATGCTCAGCCCAGGTACCATACACACAGGAACAGCGTCTTACCCTTCCAGTGTTTCTAGCAAACATCCCGGCCCCTTGAAAATTCAGCACTTTCTTGCTCCTCAGACGCTTCCAGCCAGCAACTGAAAGCAGCTGCCTTTTGCCTCTTAACTTCCTCACAATAGCAACCAAGCAGGCTGCACACCCATAAGGGACTGCTGGAGAGCCAAAGAAGCAGGGAGAAAAAGAGGTGACAAAAAAAAAAAAACAAAAACAAAACCCCAGTTCCCTTTCCTAGCTCCCCCTGCAGGTAGAGAAAAGAGAGCGGCTAAAGTTTGCTTGTTGCTTTCTTTCCCAGTTTGGGAGGCATCAGGATACTACGGAGATTGGCCAGATATGTACCTAGGCAGAGAACGAGGGAGAGAGAAGGTGGGTGGACTTTCGCTTTTCCTCTCTTCACGGTGTAACTGTGACTCTAAAAACCCCTCAATGCCAACTGGCAAAGCGTTCACTGTTCTGTAACAGCAACTCCTACAAGGCCTGACAAACTCGCTACGCCTAACATGCTGCGTTCATAGTATTTATCCACGAAGGGTCCTATGAGGTGTCTAATAAAAGCTGGTGTCATGATGATCCCCATAACTGTTAGGAGAGGTACGTATGGGTGAGGTACATTAAGGACTTGTGTTTGTGTGCTGAAAATATATTTTTGAAGCTATGTCCCAAGCAGAATTGACAACCAGGTTTTGCCAGACCAAAGGATGCAGATTCAGCTGTCTGCCTAGGTTCATACACTAAGCATTGTAAACCACTCCAGTAGAAGCCCATTTTGCATATGAAATCAACATGAGTACGTGAAGAACACTTGCAGCCAGCACGGCAGGAAATGAACCTCATGGGGAGGGTTGTCCTGGCTCTGGGGACAAAACTCTGAGTTTTGGGAAATATAAGGAATAACAAAAGGATCCTTTACTGAGGAAGCAAAAAGGCAAGCTCCTTTTGCATTCATGAAAGGTGGATCCCCGCCACCTTGGTGGGTGATGCTAGGACATTGTGTTAGGTGAGAAACTGATTTAGACAAGGGTTTTAGCCTGTTAACTTTAAGTTTGGACTCTAAGAAGCACATTGTACTTTTGGTTATATGCACCCATTGCTGTTTCCATTAGCCGTAGTCATTCGCTCTTAGCCTTTGATGATGAATTGATGATCTATCATAACTATGTCTCGGTGCAGTGATGTTATAAAGGACCTGATCCAGAGTTGTACCAGTCAAGTTGTGTGAATTATTCCCTTGGGCACAGCTAACCTGGTAATTTCTGAGAGTGGCCAGTGACGGGGGCTCCATACTACAGGGGGCCGCTCTCAAGGAGCTCAGGGACTGGAGTGCATCTGTTGTTACCTGCAAGGCAAGGTCAGGGCTGGCAGAGCCCTGAGGCGGTTGTTTGGATGGCTAACAGATGGGGGGGGGGGCGTGGGGAGTCAGGGAGCTGATAACCAGTTAAGCACAAGCAATTCTCTCTCTTGCTGAGGTGGGGTATCACAAGATGACTCACTGTCCTGGGCACCCTGAGAAGCCATCTCTGTAACACACCATTTGCAAGGCTTCCCCAGAAAGTGAGATACATCATTAAGATCACTGATGCAGGATCCCATTCTCTAGCCAGTGCATGGCAAACTATCCTGCAGCTGTGTTAGCCTGGAAGGGAGCAGATTGGGTATGTCTGCTTTGCCCCTTAAACGTATTGGGTTCGAATCCCCATTGCCCTGCCCCTCGCACAGCCTGTTACACTGGCGTACAGGCCAAAGGGGAAATAGAAGCCGGGAGAAAACGTTAGAGATGACAATGAAGCAAAGGGATGGGGGACATCTGGAGCGGCCAGAGTTGAGAGGAAGTCTCAGTGGAACTAAAGATGAACACCTTTCTTTGGTGTCGGGAAGGATGGGAGGTATAGAACCAGAGGGACTCTTGTCTTTCCACTTGTAGGCCCACGATGCGTGGCAGAGCTGGCATTCGGATAGCTTTCTTGCCTGGTGTGAGAAGGGGCCCATGGGCAGCATCTGAAAGCATATCCCACTTCAAATACAGAGAGAGCACAAGGAAGATCACCCTCTCTAGAACCCCAGCCAAGGAAACCAGTGCCCCAACGCTCATGGTCTGGGCTTAAATCCATCTCCCTCCCTGAAGGAAAAATCCCCAGTCTTCCTCATTCCCCACCCCTTACTCACTAAGATCTTATTCCTAACCCCTCAGCGTCTGAACTCAACTCTAAGACAGTTTAACAGATCTTTGCCTGTGATGTAAATTCCTTGATCTTGGGCATATTTTCCTTCCCCAACAGGGCCAGGCCAGGCATCCCCCATAGCCTATACATGAGGACCTCTACCTTGCCTTTGCACTAATGTGCTCTTTTATAGGTTTATCGAGTGGGGCGGGAGTGGCACCCCACCCTCCCCAGTCTAAAAACCAATCTGAGTTTTTCAGCAGTTAGGCTAATTAACAACAGGGCACAGTGTATTTCATAATCAGCAGGGTAAAATACACTCTGTTTGAACAAAACAGATCCCAAACCACTGAACCAGCTCAGAAAATAGACAAACACAGGGCAGAAGCTCTTCTAATGGGCGAACATTAGACCTACAAGGGTTTAGATTAGTGTCCCATGGTTAGGATGAAACTTGAGTGGAGTTTGATTTAGCTCAAGCCAGTTTAAGGAAGTATGAAGTCCTAGGGCATAAAGGAGCCTTTAAGGATCTCAACACCTTTACAAATCTGGGCCTAAGTCTCTTGGAAAAGGTACGCATCTGGCGTAACTAGCTTATCAAGCATGGCAGGAAATTGGCCTATGGAATGAGTGTGATGGGTCTCAGCTGAGTTCCCAGTGCACAGGTGTCCACAGAAGCCACACCTCCCTCAACTATCTGCCCACCTGGCTGCTTGACTCATATTAGAAGCCCAGGACTGGGTGAGCTCCTGAGGCTTGAACTATGCTATCCTGCCCACAGAGTACAGCACAGTTGATGGAGTAGGGAAAGCTATTCGTATTCATATTACAATAGCATCTGGTGAACCTAGCTAAGATCAAGGCCCCACGGTGCTGGGTGCTTTACATACACATAGTGAGAGATAGTCCCTGCCCTGAAGAGTTTACAATATAAATGGACAAGTCAGGCAAACAGCAGGTAAGGAACTGGAGAGACAGAGAGGTGGACTGGCACAGCATGTCAAAGTGGCAGAGACAGTAATAAAACCAGGTCTCCTAATTCCCACCCCAGTGCTGTATATCCACTAGCGCAATCGTGTCTCAGCCACTGACCGGCCGGTGGCCTTGGGAAAAATCGCTTCATCGCTTCGTGCCTCAGTTTCCCCCCATGCAAAATTCTGAGACTTCTCTTACCACCTCCTAAGGATTTTGTGAGGATTATTTAGTGAATGTTTGTATGGGGAAAGGGCTATATAAGGGTTAAATAGTATTATTAATCCTAAATATTGTCCATCCAGGACAAGGTTGAGGCAGATTGGCAAGACAGCATGAAGACAGACTGCAGCGCCCTCACCCATTCTGTTCTATATATCCACAGAGGACATCAGTCTTCAGGTCTCTCGCTAGAGCAAGTACCAATTAAACTAAATTCACTCACACAGAGAATATTTCAGTTAAAAAACGAATCCGTGAACCATTGCAATAGAGAGAGGCCTTTGAATTGGCTCTGGTTTATCTTACATGAGTACGGCCCCTTAAATAAAACCTCACAGAGCAATGGCGTGTGTATAATATGCTTGCATGCGTGGTCATTCGATGACATCATGTACACAGTGGATGGATGTGTTTAAGACTATAATCAAGCCTTGCATTTTGCAACATGTAAAGCTGGGAGGCCCACGAGGAGGAGAGAGGACGCTGGCGTCTTCCCCAGTGACAAACACAGACCCTGAGAACAATTGACTAAGCATCTCAGGCTGGCCAGAATGAATTATGGACACCTCCATGCTGCCGAGGCTGTCAATCCTGCCGGCAGGTTTTGCTTGGGTTCAGCAGCCACATCTGCCTCTTGGTGACTCCCCGGGGGACAGGAGGGCATGAGAACACTCTGCTTTTGGCAGGAGTCACACAGGACTGCCATGCCCAAAGGGATCAGGCTGTCACGGTTTGTCCCTCTTAGAAGCTGCTTGTTTTGCAAGCAGGGACCGTCTGCACTGGAATGCCCAAAAGGGCTGATAACAAGCTCTTGTTCTGAGAACTATTTGAGGTGAGTGAATGCAACAGTGCTATTTGGCTGGTTTGCAGCTGCAATCTGTATTGCAAGATCTAGTGTCAGTCTAAGTTAGAGCCTGTTGCACCAGTGTAAATAAGGAGTAAGCCACATTACAGCAGTGTAAGTGAGACCAGATTCAAGCCCTGTGTCCTGAAGCTCCAATTCTTAAACCTTCTAGAATATATTGCACTTTGTATGAAGTGATGTTATGTTTCCACATGTCTGTGCAATGTTACAGCTCCCAAAGAGAGAGACACAACATGCACCGGACTTTAAAAACCAAGATCCCGGGCTGACTCCTACTCCCACTGAAGTCAGCAGGGACTTCTGCAGCTAGGAAAGGACAGTATATGGCATAAGCATCAGCATTTCCCCATTTACAGGGTTTAGAAATATCTGGGAGGGGATGTAATTTTTAAATTAACAGAAATACTCCATCCTGCCATCTGATCACACTAGCATATCCTGTTAAGGTCAATGGAGGTGTGTCTGTTTACCCCAACTGAGAATTAGGGCCCATCATGGCAACCTTCCTTATGGATCCCCAAAACTGGGCAAATTCCCTTGGTTTCAGGTTTAGTTACTAACCCTTTAAGGGCTGATCCTGTGCCACTGACTTCAATGAATGCAGAATCAAGCCCTGCTCATCACAGTAGGATCTGGGGATGAGGTTGCGTGTGAGGGAGAGGGAGAGATGCAGAGTACTGGTGTGTGGTAGTGTAGGCAGGTTTCAGGTGTGTTGGCATAGGTCTGGAGTGGGTGCATGCCACATACAGGTGAATGCGTGTGAGCATGCTGCTGTGATTATTTAATGTGTGTATGAAAATAGCACTTTATAGCCCCAATCAGCATCATTTTCCTTTTGTGGCACTTGCTGAAGAAATGTACAAAATACAGCCTGGGGAGCTCCTAGGTGAAGGATCATGTTTATTGCAATGACTCACACTACCAGGAACAAGCAAACTCAGGGATGCACCCATGGCTGGCACAATGCTGCTAATAATAATAAAATGGAGAGATGTGAGAAAATTTCAATGAAAACAAACAAACGAGTGAAAACTGGAACCAAAAATAAAAGGAGTACTTGTGGCACCTTAGAGACTAACCAATTTATTAGAGCATAAGCTTTCGTGAGCTACAGCTCACTTCATCAGATGCATATCGTGGAAACTGCAGCAGACTTTATATATACACAGAGAATATGAAACAATACCTCCTCCCACCCCACTGTCCTGCTGGTAATAGCTTATCTATTAAGCTAATATTATTATTAATTATTATTATATTATTATAATTATTAATAATTATTAATATTATTAAGCTAATATTATCTAATAAGCTATTACCAGCAGGACAGTGGGGTAGGAGGAGGTATTGTTTCATATTCTCTGTGTATATATAAAGTCTGCTGCAGTTTCCACGATATGCATCTGATGAAGTGAGCTGTAGCTCACGAAATGTTTGTGATCTTTCCCCTTCTCCCATTTCCCAAACAGCTCAGGTAATGTTCTGTGTTCAGTTACTTAAATCTCCCCACTTTATTTTCCACTGCATGCATCCGATGAAGTGAGCTGTAGCTCACGAAAGCTTGTGCTCAAATAAATTTGTTTCTAAGGTCTCTAAGGTGCCACAAGTCCTCCTTTTCTTTTTGCGGATACAGACTAAGACGGCTGCTACTCTGAAACCTGAATTGTCTTGGGCTTTCCTGCGTGGAGGAGGGTTTTTTCCAGAAGATCCCTGATGCCGTCTGCTCTGACCGGGCCCAAAATTCCAAGGAAACAGCCTTTCCCATGTTCTTTGCGGTGGCCAGGCTGGAACCTGGAAGTGCCAAAACTACACCAAACAACGGAGAAAGATGGGGAGGAAACAAACTGAGCCAGCCTCGCTTTGGAGCCCAGGAAAGCTCAGGCTGGTGATCAGAGTGGATTTACGGAGAAGGCTGCATTCACCGCTTGCTTGCTGTGACCTGGTTATTATGTATTTATTTTAATTACTGTTATTACAGTAGTGCCCCAGTACCCTCGTGCTCAGAGGTGTACACACACATAGTGAGAGACAGACGCTGCCCCAAAGAGCTACACTCTCTAAATAGACAAGACAGACAAAGCATGGCAGTATTATTATCCCCATTTTACAGCTGAGCCAGGAGGGCTAAGACACAAAGAGATGGTTCTCTCCATCCAACAGGACCCTAGGAATTGCCAGACTGGGTCAGACCCATTGTTCCTCTAGTCCAACCTCCTGTCTTCATACCCCTGATTGATCCCATCCCGACTAGAACACAGGTGGACACTCTCACACACATTCTCTTCCTCATTTGCCTGGTCCTTGCAGAGGTTGGTTCTAGAAGTAGCCAGGAATGCTTCTCTCACTTGCAGCGTTCATCCTTCTCCGGTGGATAGCACCATGCCCCGACACTCCCTTAGACCCCTTGTTCTGAAGCAGGTCAGCCAAGAACAGCTGTCCCTTGGGTAAACCTCAGGCTGTTCAACCTTTGATGACTGCAGTAAACTCCAAAACAAATATACAGTCCTTAAATAAGGATTAGATGAACAGCAGCTTTTATTTGAACAAACTCATATTACACGTTGTAATGCAAGAGCGACAAACTACACAGCAACTAAAGATCTAGAACTGCACCTGGCCAGATTCCAGTCTGGTTCTGTCCCACCTGCCTGAAGCAACCTCCTGCCACGAGACGTGTATTCCTCACTTCCCCTCTGGCAAACTATTATTGAGCATTGTTGTGCAGTGGTAAACAGCTGACTTGTTCTGCCCCAGAAGTGGCTGCACTCTGATGGTGGCTGAAGCAATGCCTTTTATGACATTGGCTTGCGATTAATGTTTGGAAAGGTGCTGTAAATCTGGGCCAGCACTAACTGAAGTCAATGGCAACACTTTCGTTGATTGCTGGATCAAGCCCCATGTAAATGGGAAACGCACTATCACTCCAGTTTCCTTTACCAGAACGCATGGCACTCTTTGGCGTGTTTTTTAGGGTAACATTCCATAAGGTACTCTGACTCAGCACAGCACCTGCATAGTCCCACTGAAGTCAATGGGACCACTGGTGTGTTTAAAGGGATGGGGGCCGGTGTGCTCAGCACCCGGCTGGATTGAGCCCACAGCCAGCACAGCGGCTCTGGTGGCATTTGGCTGCTGTTGCTGGGGTTTTATAAGAGGCCAATGATCATTGTTATCTGGATTGTAGTAGTGCCCAGCTGTGCTTTCCAAACACAGCAGCAGCCCAGGCCCTGCCCCCGGGAACACACAGTTGCATATTAGAGACCCCCGGCTCTGAAACGCACTCACACAAACTTGGGGAAAGTTTGGATACTGTTCTTAACTCCACAGCTCTGGCTTGTTTCTACAATGGGTCCAATCCAGAAACCCAAATGGGAACATCCCCACACTGGGAGGATACTCTGATCTGGACCCCAACTATGTACCTAGCTCTCTTCTCAAGTTTCTCTCCAGGTAGGAGGGGCTGATCTGGAGCTGGGAGGGAAAGGAAACCAAGCTCTTTGGGGGTTAGGTCTCTGCAGAGGAGGGACTTAGCTTGCTGCAGGGATCAGAAGTGGGTCCTGAGGACAGGCAGAGAAGAATTAAGTGGCTTTCTCAAGTAGCTGTGTGCTGTAGGGAAGCCTGTTGTTATCTCAACCAAAACTGAGTTCCCATTGTGCTGTGCAAACCTTTTCCGGGGCAGGAGTAGCCTGGCCATTTTTCTCTGGCTCCCTTGTTTCAGGGAGTGAGGGCACATGCTCCTTCTCTCACAGAAGGGTCAGGGTGTCACTGCAACATATAATTCAGCAGTCAGTTCCTGGGAGGTGAGCAGGGCAGGTTACCTTCCACAAGTAGATGACTCCATGGTAAATCTCCATCGCATCACATCTCACGCCTGGTGGGCTGGCTGGGCAGAAGGGAAAGTCCCTTGTCTTCTTCCTGCTGGGAACTCCTTCACCTCAGCAATGGCACGGCACATTTCAATAAAAATTCTAGACACTAGAGGGGAGCAGGGTCAAACCACTCCGAACTCTGGAAAACTCATCCAGGATCTTGCTTCCCCAGCTGGCAGCATTTTCAATAATGGGCCAGATTTGTCTGAACACCTGCAAACTTCAGGAAAGTTCAGCTGTGGGCCCTGCCCCCAAATTTGCAACTTGGTTCCATCCCTAATGAAAACACATTTGCTTCTAAAAGTCAACTTCCAGCAGAGAGCCTGCTTAGAGAGAGGACTTAAGTGGTAAACATGTCACAAGGATATTCCTCTTCCCAGATGTCCCTCAGTCTGCTTATTGGAACCATCATTTCACAGCTCTCCACCCATTCAGGGTATCTATGGATTTGGGATGCCTATTTTGAGACAACTAGATGCTTCTGAAATGAGTGGAGTTTTGCGTTGAGACGAACCCCAGGTTAGGGTTAGGGTTTGGCCGATGTATGAATTACGCAGCGGGGCACTCTGAAGCACTCCTCAACCAAAGAAAACCTATTGTGAACTGAGGCCTCGTGGGAGCTGGGGGAGAAAGTGCAGTGTCTTTTCTATTAAATGCGGGCCACAGCACCATGCCAGACTCCAAGTCTGTGGCCACATCTGCGTCCTCGTGATGTCTGTGGAATCTGTAGTTTGAGCCTTGCTTTCTGCTTAGGGCAGCTGCAGTATCTCAACAGCAGCTGTTCTCCGGTATGTATCTTAAAGTAGCAGAGCCCAAGTGACTGCAATGCCCAATATGTGACACCAGATACAGCCCAGCACCAACTGGACGCGCCCCCAGGGTCCCCTTTCCCTTCCTTCGGGAGGGGGGCGGGGTGAGCTCTCCAGTTCGCACTGCACCGCTTGTAACCCTTTTCAACACGTCTGGACCACAGATCTGTTTGATTCGGGTTGTGCAATAGGACGAGACAGCGAGTGATTTCCCAGCGTGGCCCAGGAGGGGCGATTCAGTGAGTTACTGTCTGGGTTTCCAGCCCCACGCTGTGCAGAGAGCACTGCACAGGAACCCAGCTGCTTGAATGAGAGCCGCGGGTGGACCATCAGTGGGATAAATCAACAGTGGGCCCCAGGAGAAATGCTTTTAAGGGGAGGAACCTCTCTGCAGTGAGTGGTGGACGAAAGGCTGTGAACGATCACTGGGCCAGGAAGATGTGTGGGGGCAGGAACACACCAGGCTAGGCAGGAAAAGCACAGAGGGGCTGGTAAAAAGCCTGCAAGAATTTTTTTTTTTTTAAAAAGGTGCCTGGGAAAGGAAACCATTGTTAAGCGCAGATCTTGACGGCTCCAGCCATCTCTCCCGGGAGATAACCAATCACAGCCCCCGATGCTCTCACAACCAGAAACCCAGCCCAAAGGGCTGAAAGGTCTCTTGGAAGCAAAAGATCATGCAGCCCTGCTCTGTGAGAGCAGAGAGACCATGGGGTGTCCCAGAGGGTAAAAAGACACATGCTCACAGCTGCACTCACTGCAAGAAAGGGAGCACTCTAGGGATGGGGCAAATTGACGCTCAGCTCCTCAGCCAGGGTAGCTTCATTAGCCGATTTACACCAGCTAAGGATTTACCCTATACTAACCAGCCCGGAAGTAGTTGGAAAGCGAATTGTCCTTGACTGAGAGCGACGTACCAGCCTCTTTGGCACAACCAGGCAAACTAGCGTGCAAATACCTCGGCCTCTGCAGCCTTTGAGTTTGCACTGGGCTCAGAAGAAACAAATAGCTGATCCTGGGCCAGATCTTCAGCTGCTGTAATTAGGTAGTGATCCATTGACTTCAATGGAGCCATGCCAATTTACATCACCTGAGGATCTGGCCCATTATGCCCGTGAATAGCCTGGGTGATACACCCAGCCCCCTCTGCTTTCCTCTGGGTTGCTTTCAAGATGCCTTATTTGTTGTAGTTGCTGCGAATTTATTTCTTGCAGCTGTACGGTTGCCTCGTCCCTCTGTTTGCTCCTTGCACTTCATGTCAGTTCCATCAGGCCAGCCATTTGCTGCACTGGGTCCACCACTGCTAGCATTGCCCAGGGACAGAGCGCTCATCTCCAGCCACCTGCCACGCCTCATTCATATTTGCTTTACTACTCACAGTCACTACCCTACCCCAGGTTAGCCCTGTGCCTCTCCAGGGAGCTATGCACACAATGAGACAGTAAACAGTGATTTCACCAAGTACTTGAGTGGCTGAGAGGTTAAACAAAACGGTTCCCAGTCCGACTCTGCTACATGTACCATATGTCTACAAACCCATCCTAGTATGGATATTATATAGCAATCCAGGGCCATTTCTCATCTTTCCTTGCTATTTCTCAGCTGTTGTAGAGCCTGAGCAATGACAGGAATGCTTTCCGTTGTCAGAGGTCAAAGCCAGAGAAACCACTTTCCTCTCAGGCCTGGTGTGCCAGCTTCTTGGACCTCCCGGCTCCTCCTACCAATCCTTATAGTTGATTTGTAGGCCGTGTCTCAAGTTGCTTTGCCTTGATTTGTTCAGAAGGCCGTGTCATTTTGCGGTCTGAAGTGTGTGCAAGGTACGTTCATTCTGTGCGTTTTCATGTGTGCCTGTAACGACATTGTTCTATACTTGTGCAGCGCTTTGCCTCTTGGGATTTCAAAGCACTTCAGATATAAACTGTTTTAAGGTCCATCGACACTGACTCTCCTTTTGGTAGTGTGTAGAGTACATATGCTACACGCCTCCCCTAGCACAGGTCTAAGGAGCAGTGCTGACGACGAGGCCCTCTTTAGGGGAGTAGAATAAAGTCACTCCTGAACCCTGTGAACATGTCCCTGGGTATGTACCCTGCAGCGCTCTCTACTCGCCCAAGCAGTGCCTCCCCACTCTGTCCTGCCATGTCCCCACTGCGGAAGTCCTACCCTGACATAAAGAAAGACTCCAGCAGGGAAAGCCTCTGGCAGGGTGGAGGCAATGGGAAAAGGCTCTGGCGGCGAACAAGCTTTATCCCGCTGCCTCCCCCTGCCAGGGCCTTTCACTGAAACGTGTAGCTACATCCCACAGTGTGGACGCAGCCTCCTTTTCACTGCCACGTGTAACTACACAGACCCTCCATGTTCCCGCAAGAGGTGTGCAGTGTAGACATACCCTAAGATTCATCACCCCTGTCAAGTAAGTCATTATTATCGGGCGCATTTTATAATCAAGTAAATTGAGACACAGGGAGGTGAGATGATTTGTCTAAGGTCTTGTAGCGAGTTCATGACCGAACCCTGAGCCCTGACTTCTTCTCTCACCCTCTAACCCCTGAACCTCAATCCTAGCAATGCTGGTAGCAGCCGTAGCTACTTTTCATCTCTAGGCAACTGCAAGAGACCAACTGAGTTGCCTGTAATGTCCAAGTGTAAGTGAGGTTGCAAGAGGTTTAGGGGGGATTTTCAGGAAAAAAACAAAACAAAACCCAAGAGCATTAGGTGATGAAATCCCACTGAAATTCAACGAGGGGTTGTACTTCAGCTCCTTTGAAAATCACAGCTTTAAACACATCTGTTGCATCGGAACCTGTTTCCCAGTCAAGTCATGTATGTTTATCGTTATCTTTTGGAGAACCAGGAATTAAGTTCTTTCTTTGGCTGTTTTCTGCTTTTGTGGCTGAATACATATAATTACGTACGCTGACATCTTTAGAGCTGGTATCTTTACTAATCTGTGCTGATTTACAATAAGCTTCTACTAAACTTCCAAAGGTTTCAGAGTAACAGCCGTGTTAGTCTGTATCCGCAAAAAGAAAAGGAGGACTTGCGGCACCTTAGAGACGAACCAATTTATTTGAGCATGAGCTTTCATGCGCTACAGCTCACTTCATCGGATGCATTCAGTGGAAAATACAGTGGGAAGATTTAGATACATAGAGAACATGAAACAATGGGTGTTACCATACACACTGTAATGAGAGTGATCACTTAAGGTGAGCTATTACCAGCAGGAGAGCCGGGGGAGGAGGGGGGAAACCTTTTGTAGTAATAACCAAGGTGGGCCATTTCCAGCAGTTGACAAGAACGTCTGAGGAAGAGTGGGTAGTGGGGGGGGGAAATAAACATGGGGAAATAGTTTTACTTTGTGTAATGACCCATCCACTCCCAGTCTTTATTCAAGCCTAAGTTAATTGTATCCAGTTTGCAAATTAATTCCAATGCAGCAGTCTCTCGTTGGAGTCTGTTTTTGAAGTTTTTTTGTTGAAGAATTGCAACTTTTAGGTCTCTAATCGAGTGACCAAAGAGACTGAAGTGTTCTCCGACTGGTTTTTGAATGTTATAACTTCCGAAGCCATCCAAACTCTAATCAGCTTCCCCACTATCTCTCATGACTGGAGCTGCTTATTATCAAACAAAGGGAGTTTTCCAGTCCTCATTAAGATAATAGGTGTTTTGCTTTAAGCAGGGAAGTGTTATGGGTGACACGGTAATGTCATTTTCCTGTTGGAACAGGAAGTGCATAAAATTCACACCAAGGAAGGTAAAAACTAACACGCAAGTGTTACAGCTGCGTGCAAAAAAGGATGATAGTTTCTGCTGTACCAGGGATTTCCCAGTAACCAGCCTAGTCCTCCATGGTGCTGATCCTAAGTCAATGAGGCATGAGGATGCTCAGCATGGGCCTGATCCAAGGATCCTGGAAGTCAGTGGTAAGAGTCCTCCTGACTCCCATGGGGCTTGACTCAAATCCTGTAACAGACTCGCTGGGTCAGGCCTACAATTTGCAGAGGTGCACAAAATATTTGCAAGAAAACTGGTTGTGTTTTTTGTGCAACGTTTGCACTGGAACAGGCCCACTTTCAAGAGTAAGTTGCTGTCATGGCACAAACTGTGGACGGTGGTAATGGTGCCTGGTTTTGCATCCATTTTACCCTTTGCCTTATATCCTGGGGAAAGCTGCAGAATTTCTGGGATGTACAAACCATGCCGGGGGGGAGGGAAGGGGAAAATGGAGGGGGAGAATCACAGGGTATTTCTGAAAGAAAATAGCCTGAAATGTTTCTGTGAAGAATGTGCATCAGATGGCATCGGCTTTGGTGGTGCACAGCCCGGTGCTGAATGGTGGAGTAGTATTAATGGCGGGTTTATAATGACTCGCTACTTAGCATGACTTTGCCTTGTGCATTGCAGCTGATGCCTGGCCGGAGCTGACACCTTCTCTCGCTGCTCCTCCCGAAGGCAACCTTGGAAAAGGGTGGCCTCTAAAAGCATCCCAAGGGCAGCAGTAGCAGTGAGAAGAGCTGGATTGACTTTCAATGTCAGCTGACTACTGCATGATCCTACACTGCAGTCCACCCTGGGGCAGAGGGCCACCTTCATTGGTACTGATCAGCTGATCGCCTGGACCCCCCCTCCGCTTCTGTCCCTGGCTGGTTTATCATCTGGTTCCCAGGCCCAGCAACTCCACATCCTGTTTGCTTTTTTACCTGCAGCTCTTAGCTGAGCCCAGGGGCCGCAGGCAGTTTGTTTGCTTGACAGCACCTGTCCCCATTGCCTTCCCTGGCTGGCCTGTGCTTACGTCTCTCCATTCAGCGTATGCAGAGAAGCAAACGTGCCCTTCCTAGGGAAATTCACCATGGGCCCGAGCCTGAAGTCACCACTCGATTTCCCTGGGGCTGGGTAGGGTTACCTAGACACAACTCCCAATGACTTCAGGATTTGAGGTCAAGGGGTGTTACTCCGATCCTGTGGAAAGCAGGGAGGGAAGGGCCCCGGGGTTCTTAAGGATCCATTTATTTTATCATGCAGCAGGAAAGAGCAAACCTAGGGGCGGGGGTGAGAAAGAGAGACAGGAGGCCCCAATATGGAAGTGCTGCATAAGATGGTCTACGTGCCATTACCTTAGACACCAACACCTATGCTCAGCTAACGAAGGTGGGGCTGCTTTAACCTCGAACTCAGACTCCCTTGCACGACAGGTGACTGAGTGCGGCAGGATCTCCCAGAGCACCGTGGAGCCAGACGTACACCCCTCATCTCTGCGTTCGGCCCAGAGCCAGAGGTTTTCCTCAGTGGCGACGTAGAAATACCCTGGGAACTCTTTTCTGCTGCTCTTCGTACTTTTCCTGTGCTGAGCTGTGGTTTGGGACAGCAATCCACTTATAATAATCCTGCTGTGTCCTTCCTGAGCACCTTCCCCACGAGGATCTCAATGTGCTTTACAAGCCATATTGAAACCGCCCAGTGGGCCAGTCTCAGTACATTGTACTGAGCCCAGAAGTGCCAAGTCACCAGATGAAATGCTGCCCAGGGGGCACCAATCTGGGGAGAGTCTCAGCCCCCACATATTCAGAGAGTTTGGATTGGTTTGCCAATGGACAGAGGCTTATCCGGGACAAACTTAGACCCCAACATTTCTGAGGTCACCCTGCCTGTAACACAGAAACACATGCACTTTATCCACTTGCTCCCCCAGACATGCAAACACAGACCCACATGCCTCTGTACAAACACACGTGGGGGGGTTCATTAGTATTGAACATTCACAGGAATAATGGGAACAATGTGACTCTGAATGAAAATAAACAGCGAGGGTTCTCCGTCTCTCATCCCACTCCCCTGGCCCGGCAGCTGTTTCCACCACATGAAGGCCGAGGGCAGAGCTGGGTCAGGTCTGCAGTTGTGTTTGAGGAATGTCTGGGAAGAAAGTGATAGTGGCCTCAGCTGTAGCTTTAATGCAGTGTCAAGGACACACATACACACAAACCTCACCCATAATGCAGCTGAGAAAGGAGACTTGGAAAGGATCAAAGGCCTAGATTCTCCTTCCATCTCTCCTTTGCTTCTTATTGCTAATGTCATCCTTTAAAGTCATTGGCAATGATATTCATTACTTTGTCCCTGATGTTGTTCCAAGGACAGGCTTGGCCAGTGCTGTTCTTGTTGATACTGGGAATTGGAACAAACGGCTGACAGTCGAGGCACTGGCTTGTCACTGGCATGGGCCTCTCACATCTCTAACTCTTTACTTTCTCAGTGAGGAGCCTGTGAGTCTGAAAGGAGCAATTGGAGCTGAGTTGGTGGGTGGCATCTTGTGTGCCCTGCGCAGGGTGGTTAGAGATGGGGATGGGTCATTAGGATGCCTGAGTTCTGTTCCCATCAATGTGTGACTTTTGGAAGCCACTTTAATCTCCCTGTGCCTCAGTCTCCGCAGCTGTAAAATAGGGACAATAATTCTGTAACTATCCTCCTGTGACAAGGTGCTGGACAAAGGGTTGCTGATTCAGCCCTCTGTCATGCCAGCTCCTATTTAGGGGAATAAATTAGAGCTGGCTAGAGATAACCTGGCCCTAATTGGGGAAGCAGAGACAGCTGCCGCCTCATTAACCTGGGGCTGTATAAAAGCCTCAGAGGAAGGAAGCTGGGGGTGGGTGGGGAGAGACAAAAAGAAAGGGAAAAGGCAGGGAGTAGAAGCAGGGAAGTAGCTCTCCCCTCCTGCCTGCAGATGGTGAAGGGCCAACTGTACATGGCGAAACAGTGGTGGGAACAAGCCTGTGAATAAACTGCACTACTGGGTACTAGCCTGAGGGTCTCAGAGTGACTTTGTGGACCTAGAAGATGCAGGAGCAAGGGGGCCCTGCCATGCCCTGCTACGCTTCCTTACAGAGCTGTAGTGAGGCACCACTCAAAGGCATTGAAATCCCAATTTAAAGGTGCTAAAAATTAGCATTTCTCCCCTGTTCCCACACAGTAGCATCTACAACATAATAGTGACTTCCTATTTTAAGGACCGGGTGGAGGATATGGCAGTATCTCAGCTGCTGCTATGTGGCAACTTGGTAAACGTTGACTTTTTAATGGCAACCACTGTGGTTTCACATTCCCTTTAGATTAGAAGCAGAATGGGTTTGTAAATCTTATCCTAGTTCCTTGCATAGAGCTGGTCAAAACACGTGAAAGATGCATCCTGAAAATGTTCTCCAAATTTCCCCCCTTTTTTCCTCCTTTTCCCCTGTCAAAATTAAAAAAAAAAAAAAAATGCAACCAGCTTTTCAGATGGGTTGTTTGTCCACAACCACTGCACAGACTGGCAGGATACTCAGCCTCTGTTCAAGAGAAACCTAGGACCAGGCAACAAGGAGCAGGTCCAATAGATATGCAGTCGGGAAAATGGCACACTTGTCCATGCTACACCAGCTCTAGTGATCCCTCACTTGTACATACACTGAAATCAAGTACAAATGTTACAACTCCAGGGCCAATTTCTGAGGCTTTACCCTGTCCTTACTCCTGTGGAAGGAGTTCAGGATTTTGCTCCTTGTTGAAAGCTAACTTTTGTAATAACCTTCACAGTACTTTGCCGATCAATATTTTACTAGTTGAACAAGGTACCATAAAGGCTGTGATCTATTCAGAAATGTGCTGGGTATTCAGAAAGCCCTGACCTCATAACAGCCCTTGTTTCTAATAATTGATTTGACTTGAAAGAGCGCGTTTTGGAAAAGCTCAGTGCCCACTGCTTTCAGATCAGCAAATTGATTACCTTCTCTTTAAGTCACTGAAATATACATATTCATTTTAGCCTGGTGCAGAGCATGACTTAGCATGCAGGTTTGGAAATGGGGGGAAACAAGCATCTCTTGTTCTGTCTGAACTGCTTTTTTAAAATCTGAAGGCAGATTGAAATTCAGACTGTGCCCGAGACAATGCAGAGTTTCCTTAACAAGCTTCCAACTTTTAACCTCTTAAAATAGTGAGGTATTTCTAAACCTTCATTTTAAAGATGGTAACGTTTGCGAACAGCTCTCAGCAACCACAGGACAAAGTTTGACCTCTTGTGCCTGGCCTCACTGACCTGCCCAAAAGGGTTAAAAGTTCAGGTTTGATATGAAAATACTTTACCATGAATGGAAGGGTAAAACCCCAGGGATGATAAATGCTGCACTCACTCAGATGAGCTTTAAAATCAGGCTAATAAACACACGGATACAAAGACTAGCTTGGGAACTTTTCACATTGAGTTCAGCAATATTTCTTCCACTTCAGTCACAGTAGTCCTCGCTTACAGAAAAAAGGATTTGTTGGAATGCTGCAAGTGACAACTCCAGCACACACAGGCAGGACTTAACTTCTGCTTCTCCCCAGCCCTCCACCCAATCACCCCCAAAAACAAGACAACTTACTATTCAGATAAAGATACAGCACCACTTATTGGCAGCGGTGTTGTCTGCACTGGTCATTGCAATATTCCCTGAAGATCTGGGCTTGGACTGCATAATTCAGATCCAGAGGTAGACGTTGAATTTCTCACCAACCTGATGGGGTGTTCAGATCCTGCTGTGGGGGAGGGGGGTTGTTTTGGCAAAGTTTACAGAAAGAAGCCAGCAGTGAAACTGGAATTCAGATTCTGGTTTGATATTTAGAACTAGGAGTTAAACTTTAACCTCCAAGCAACTTCTAAAGCATTCTGCTTGATGCAGACCTGACTCCTTCTGGTGGATTTTCAGTAGTGGGTGAACCTCAGAAAGGCTGGTTTGAAGGTTTGGTTCGGAGTAGTGTCCAACCTCTATGGATTTCAGATCAGGCTAATGATCCCATAGGAATGGAAGCAGTGGAGAGAGGACTGTTTCTTCTCAGGCTGGAACTTGCCAGAAGTCCTAGGGGGCATATCCTTAGCTGGTGTGAAGCACAATAGCGGAGGATAGATTTGAACACAGCCCCCATGTCAATGCTTCTGCTTCTGGCCAACTACCGCTGGTCAAAAAGCAGGATTTATTTTTTGGGCAAATTTCACCAGAAAGGGGGCCCGTTGTTTTGTGGGTCAGACAGCTCTATGGCTGATGAGACCAGACGTTAGAAGTTCTCGCTACAATTTTTATCTTAACTCCGCTATAATGAAGTGTACAGATCCTCTGCAGCTTGTAAGAGAAACCCTCTAGAACCCACTCACCTGGTCCAGGGTTACCTGTAAAAACGTTCCTGGAATAGGGAAGGTGGCTGGTCACTGAGTGGGAGGCCTCCATCTCTGTGAAGCAGTTGTGGCTTAAGGCTGCCTGAGGCTGCAGCTCCATAAGCAGGGGTTGCCTGGAACTCCCCTCAATGGTGGCGGGACCATGGTGGCTCAGGATGGCTCCAGCCATTCTCATTCTCAACCTCAACCTCAACCTCTCTCTCTCTCTCTCTCTCAACCACAAAGCAAGGCAGGCTGGGAAATGTAGTCCCCCGGGCATCCATTTGTAGTATCTGGGGCAAGGCATGCTGGGAACAAGGGAAGCATATAAACCAGTGGGTTGGAGATTATGCAGCAGGAGAAAACCCCAAATCCACAAAACCAATAGTAATGCAGCTCCTGATTTCAGTGGACATATTGCCTGAGTCAGGAGGCCCCAAACCCTCCACCCTACCCCCAGAAACCTAACTGAAACAGAGTTCTGACCCCACCAAGAGCAAAGTGCTAGAGAATTGGGATGATTTAGTTGGGGTTGGTCCTGCTTTGCACAGGGGATTGGCCTAGATGGCCTCCTGAGGTCTCTTCCAACCCTGATCTTCTCTGATTCTATGAACTCCACTGGGGACTTTGCTACTGCTCTTGGTTTTTCATGGAAGGCACTCAGATGCCACAGTGATGGGTGGCACACTAAGACAGAGAGAGAGAGGAGTGCAGATGAGAGCCCTGGTAAATTAATGTTTGCGAGGTACCTGAGGATCCCTGACGATTGGTCTCAGCCAGCGCATCATTTTTCTTCAAATAAAGGGACTCTGAAGCCCTCCTAATGGGCCAGATCATGAGCTCTTTACATGTGCTCCAGCCTCACTTGAAGTCAACATCGCTTTGCTCAAGTGCAGAAGAGGAAAGGCTGAGGTATTGGTTCCTTAGGCGAAACTCATCCCTGTGCAGAGCTAGCCCAAGGTCCAGGTACCAGTTACACCCTATTTTGAGTGTTGAAGTGGGACATAAATGTTCTGTAAGCCTTATGCTGGCTGTCTCCACAGATGGGGATTTCCCACTTAGTGTTCTGGTTGATTTTCCAATAAGTTGTCAGGACATTGTCAGTAAAGTCATCAGGGCAAATAAAAGTTTTGAGCACGTTCTCAGGATAAATCCCTTTGACTTCTAAGGAGTCAATATGGGGATCAATATGAAAATTGAATGGTGGATAAGGAATTGGTTAAAGGGGAGACTACAGCGGGTCACACTGAAAGGTGAACTGTCAGGCTGGAGGGAGGTTACCAGTGGAATTCCTCAGGGATCGGTTTTGGGACCAACCTTATTTAATCTTTTTATTACTGACCTTGGCACAAAAAGTGGGAGTGTGCTAATAAAGTTTGCGGATGATACAAAGCTGGGAGGTATTGCCAATTTAGAGAAGGACCGGGATATCATACAGGAGGATCTGGATGACCTTGTAAACTGGAGCAATACTAATAGGATGAAATTTAATAGTGAGAAGTGTAAGGTCATGCATTTAGGGATTAATAACAAGAATTTTAGTTAAAAGCTGGGGACGCATCAATTAGAAGTAATGGAGGTGGAGAAGGACCTTGGAGTATTGGTTGACCACAGGATGACTATGAGCCGCCAATGTGATATGGCAGTGAAAAAAGCTCCTGTTTAAGAAGGATGAATTCAAACTGGAACAGGTACAGAGAAGGGATACTAGGATGATCCGAGGAATGGTCATGCATTTAGGGATTAATAACAAGAATTTTAGTTATAAGCTAGGGACGCATCAACTAGAAGTAACGGAGGAGGAAAAGGACCTTGGAGTATTGGTTGATCATAGGATGACTATGAGCTGCCAATGTGATATGGCTGTGAAAAAAGCTAATGTCGTCTTGGGATGCATCAGGAGAGGTATTTCCAGTAGGGATAAGGAGGTTTTAGTACCGTTATATAAGGCACTGGTGAGACCTCACCTGGAATACTGTGTGCAGTTCTGGTCTCCCATGTTTAAGAAGGATGAATTCAAACTGGAACAGGTACAGAGAAGGGCTACTAGGATGATCCGAGGAATGGAAAACTTGTCTTATGAAAGGAGACTCAGGGAGCTTGGCTTGTTTAGCCTAACTAAAAGAAGGTTGAGGGGAGATATGATTGCTCTCTATAAATATATCAGAGGGATAAATACCAGAGAGGGAGAGGAATTATTTAAACTCAGTACCAATGTGGACACAAGAACAAATGGATATAAACTGGCCACTAGGAAATTTAGATTAGAAATTAGACGAAGGTTTCTAACCATCAGAGGAGTGAAGTTTTGGAATAGCCTTCCGAGGGAAGTAGTGGGGGCAAAAGATCTATCTTGCTTTAAGATTAAACTCGATAAGTTTATGGAGGAGATGGTATGATGGGATAACATGGTTTTGGTAATTAAATATTCATGGTAAATAGGCCCAATGGACTGTGATGGGTTTTTAGATGGGGTAAGATCCAAGTTACCCGGGAAAGAATTTTCTGTAGTATCTGGCTGATGAATCTTGCCCATATGCTCAGGGTTTAGCTGATCGCCATATTTGGGGTCGGGAAGGAATTTTCCTCCAGGGCAGATTGGAAGGCCCTGGAGGTTTTTCGCCTTCCTCTGTAGCATGGGGCACGGGTCACTTGCTGGAGGATTCTCTGCTCCTTGAGGTCTTCAAACTACAATTTGAGGACTTCAATAGCACAGATATAGGTGTGAGGTCTTTTTTAGGAGTGGTGGGTGAAATTCTGTGGCCTGCGTTGTGCAGGAGGTCGGACTAGATGATCATAATGGTCCCTTCTGACCTAAATATCTATCTATGAATGGAAAACCTGTCTTATGAAAGGAGACTCAAGAAGCTTGGCTTGTTTAGCCTAACCAAAAGAAGGCTGAGGGGAGATATGATTGCTCTCTATAAATATATCAGAGGGATAAATACCAGGGAGGGAGAGGAATTATCTAAGCTCAGTACCAATGTGGACACAAGAACAAATGGATATAAACTGGCTTGAAATTAGACTTGAAGGTTTCTAACCATCAGAGGAGTGAAGTTCTGGAAAAGCAGCGGGGGCAAAAGACCTATCTGGCTTCAAGATTAAACTCGATAAGTTTATGGAGGAGATGATATGATGGGATAATATGATTCTGGCAATTAATTGATCTTTAACTATTCATGGTAAATAGGCCCAATGGCCTGTGATGGGATGTTAGATGGGGTGGAATCTGAGTTACTACAGAGAATTCTTTCCTGGGTGTCTGGCTGGTGAGTCTTGCCCACATGCTCAGGGTTCAGCTGATCGCCATATTTGGGGTTGGGAAGGAATTTTCCTCCAGGGCAGATTGGAATAGGTCCTGGGGGGTTTTCGCCTTCCTCTGTAGCATGGAGCACGGGTCACTTGCTGGAGGATTCTCTGCACCTTGAAGTCTTTAAACCATGATTTGAGGACTTCAATAGCTCAGACATAGGTGAGAGGTTTATTGCAGGAGTGGGTGGGTGAGATTCTGTGGCCTGCATTGTGCAGGAGGTCAGACTAGATGATCATAATGGTCCCTTCTGGCCTTAATATCTATGAATCTATGAGTTCACATTTTTTGGCCCTTGCAGGTTTCTTAGAATTATATTTTGCAATCAGTGAAAATCTCTAGGCTTGTTCAGGATTTTTTTTCTCCTGAGACTAACACAGACTGTCCCATGTTGAGAATGTAACGTCTGTTTCGATTTCTGTATAGAATAATGGGCCAGATTCTCAGCTGGTGTAAATCAGCAGAGCTCCACTGAACTCAATTTGGTTTTGAAGTTGGGTGTAAATAGTCTGCAGTTCTAAGGACTATCCCAGCAATGGAGCTAAGCTGATTTACACCAGGTGAAGACCTGCCTCAATCATTATAATACCCTTGGCAATAAGCAAAAGGCAGACTGTGTGGTCTGAAAATACAGAAAGTCCCTCCTGCCCTTACATGACCCATGCCCACAGAATGCGTTTCCAGGCCCCTGGTGCACCAAGTGGAAAGAATGTTTTCTTCTTTGATCATGAAATTTCCAAATCCCACACTTAGGGCCTGATCCAAAGCCCTGGAGTTTAATGGGAGTCTGTCCATTGATAGCAATGGGCTTTGAATGGGGCCTTTCAGAAGAAAATAGTGCAGCAAAAGGATTTACTTACTGCTCCTGCCAGCCACCAGCTCCTAGTAATTCCAGCAGCTGTTCCAACTCAGCTTCTTTCTTGCAGCACGCCAATATGGGGAGGGCGGGCAGGCGACTGACTTACAAGCAGAGGGGTTGGGCTGCTCTAGTATGAAAAGGCAGCCCAGCTTATTTAGCACTAGGGGTTTGAAATATTATTTTTCTATTAATACATCAGTAAGAAGGGCTAATGGGCTTGCCAACCCTGTTCCATTCTCAGACCCAGCTGAGCAGGGCAGAGGTGTCTTCTGGAGACGAGGTATAGGCAGCAAGGGGGCTCCTGCGGCTGGTCCTGAATAGCGGGGAAGAGATGCAAGGAGAAAATGCTCTGAGTCCCTACAGCCTGTTTGGGGTGAGTTTTATAGTTTGAATTAATAAATAGCGCCGCCCTGAGGCAGGAGCTTGAAGACTTTGAGTGGGGTATCAGTCCTTCCAGGGCTGGAGAAGCAGGCCAGCAGCCTACAACATCCATTTCTCCTCTTCCTCTCCTGGGACAGACATCAGACCTGCAGAGTGGTCACCTGAACCTCCAAATGTGCATGCACTCAGCCTCTGAGGTCCAACACATTCAGGAACATCAGACCATGCTAGCGAAAGGTCAGGGAACTTGGACTGAGGAGGGTTGCACAACTGACCCGAGATGTGCACCTTCCTCAACTCTAGCTTCGGTATCTTCCCCTGAAGACATCTATGGTAAGAAGGGAGGAGACCTGGGAGTTGTCAGGAAGAGAGGAAGGGCATGTGGGTAAGTATCTAACATGTGTTAGGGTCTATAAGAATACATGGGGGGCGGTGAGGAAGTGTTCCCATTGCAGGTTCAAGTTCACATTTGCCTACCTTGGGAGAAGTCCCCCAAATCCTAGAAACATAGAATTTGCCACCCTGGGTTAAACCGAGTCCTGGATTAAACCACTGAGTCCAGCATCCTGTTTCTTACAATGGTCAGTATCTTATGCTTCAGAGGAAGATGAAAACAACCCATTACAGGTAGCAAATTGTGCATGGGGGTGAGTGTGGAGGAGTTCTTTCTTGGATCACCCAGCTGATCCCCTTCTGCCCGGAGCTACGAGATTTGTTTACATTGTCATCTCAGGACTAGACTCTGCCCGAGTACTCCCTAACTCCCCCACTAGTCCCACGGAAATTCATTTGACAGCAGAGTAAAGCACCATTTGATGTAAAGAAGGGCAGCAAAATTTGGCTCTGAGTTTGCCAGGATTCGGAACATAGTTAGATATGCTTCACTTTTCCAGGAACCACGCTGGCTGGATCCTACGAGCTCATTCCTGCCAGGTTGTATGATGAACCGATGCAAATGGAATCGTGAGGACTGTGCCAACCTCAGACTTTTAAAGGAACCAAATGGTAGAAGGAAGGCAACGATTCCTCACAAGCCCTTGGGCTGTGGAAGAACAGAGGCACAAAGAAGCTATTAAATTGTCTCTTTGGCTTTCCCTGCTGACCACGGATCATCAGCTATATTTGAAAATAAAAATGGGTTCTGCGCATGCAGATGCAGAGAAGAGCCTTCCCTGTGGGGCACTGGATCCATTCATCTCGCTCCATGGGAAATTTTAATTAAACTCCCTTTGATTCAGGCATGCTCTGCATCCCAGTGCTCCCCTCTGCCAAGGTGTTCAGCAGCCAAATTCTTGTTCAATGCCACCACCCCATTTTTACCCCTTCTCCATTAGAGGATAGAATATGAACTCCCAGTCCTCCATGTTGTTTATGTGTAGTTACAGTCTATGGGCCTGATTCAAAACCCATGGAAGGTAACAGGAGCTTTGCCATTGATTTAATCCGGAACCAGAAAAAGCCCTCGGGCTTGAATTTGGCCCTTACATAACTCCATCCGCTTCAAAAGTTGTGCTTGCTTACACCAGCATTAAACTTGGCCCACTAGGTTTCTCCATTTAGAGCTGGCGTTTGTTAGCCAGCCAGAAGAGAGGTGTTTCAATACAGCTGCTAGCTCTCCACATTAATACCGAGCTTCGGATTACTGAGCGCAGCCATCCCAGTGGCCTGGAAGGCACCAGGAATGGGCTGAGCTGATTGGCTTCGAGGATGAATCTAGGCCTGGAAAGAGTTACACTCTAGTAATGCGAGCACAGGTGACAAGAGCTCTTGAGTGCTAACCCCCTTCTGACACTGACGTCAGTTGAGTGCTTCCTCTGCTTTTGTTTGTCCATCCGTAAAAGGAGCCATGGTGGTATTTCCGTCCATCCCAGGGCTGCAGCGGGGCATGCATTACGGCTAAAGTGCTGTACAGATGACAGAGGTAATGGGGCGATTAGTGGGAGCAAGATTTCTCATTCCACCCAGCTACCTCCTCATGCCAACCCCTGCTTTAGAAAAGCTCTTTTCTCGGTGGAGATAAAATGGTTCCCCAACTCCTGTCACGCTGGTGACAGCGTCCAGATTTCCGCATCCCTTCAGCTATCAGGCTGGCGTCATTACGCAGGCTTCCTGTAAAACATACCATTACAATGAAAATTGCTATCGTTGAGAGAGAGACAAGTTTGGGGTAACAGTACATTTCATTATAACAAACACTAAGCGCTGATACAAGACTTCCTCTAGGAGTCACAGGAAGGGCTGGAGAAATGACCCCAAGAAGAGATGGCTAGTCCCCTTTGCTGGCTTGGATGTAGTAAGTTATTTATGTTGATTTCAAGGTTTAATTGCCAGTTCTATGGGAGGTACAGTGTGCATTGCATCCCAAAAGAGAAAGAAGTTGCTGGCCACCGCTGTGTGACAATAGCTTTCTTGGGTTGCCAAGAATCAACCCAGAGAGACAAACTCAGCTTGTCCAGATATTGGGGCAAACTGACATAATAGATGGAAAATTCCTATATAAAAAAAATCCGTCGTGCCTGATGATTCATCTTTTTAGGCCAGATTATCAGCACAGCATTTGTACATACATTCGTGACACTTGTACAGTAAATACCAGTTAGTGACATCACTGACCATTTGTATGCATAATGTACAATGATTCTGCAAAGAGTCATGTGAAAATTAGGTGTACAATGACATGCATATTTTTGCATGAATAAGTAGGTATGCACTGATCTGAAAAATCCCATCCTTTATGTTTTAATATCATGATTAATTATCCCCAGTAGAACATGTGATTAAAATTGTTTGCTCTCTTTCATCTCTTGCTCTGTTTGGTAAGGTTGGTGAGTCTAGTTTGAGAATCTTAATGACTGATTACTGGTGTAGATAGCATTTCCTCGCTGCCCTCTGGATGTGAGTTCCACTACAATCTATATTGTCTGGATATGTTAGATCAATTTGGCACTTCTTCACTCATATGAACTTTGTGTTTTAAGTTCAGTTTTCTTTCAGAAACGGTAAGTAAAATATCAGCTCACTCCCGGGAACAGGATCATCAGTTCAGGTTTGAACTGGCCATCCCAAGGAAGCTTAAGTGACCTTATGACATTGAAAAGTTATTCTGTATATATGGGGAAAATTTCTTCCGTTGAGCTCTCCAAACCAATCTCTCTCATAGATTCCAACAGAATGAGACCTGGAGGCACTGATTATATCACTGATTGATGGACTAATTAGTTACAGAATTTGCACTACCCCAGGGCTGTCAAAGTAACAGGATATAAACTATAAGGAAGCTGCTGGTGGTGTTGAATGGTGTTCTGTACCTGCTAGGCAGGGCCAACCTTCAGGAACGTATGATGCCTATTGGCAGTGCTCTGTCTCAGTTCCTAATTTACTCCCAAGTGGCAATTCCAGGTACTGGTTATGACCTCAAATTGCTCTGAATGGCCTAGGATTTTGGTTATTTAAAAAAACCTTCCCTGAGCCTATGATCCCTCTTGGAAGTGATGGTCCTTTGGGAAATTTCTGGTGTCAGCAAATGGGCTTGAATTCTGTAGGGCGCCAGCTGGGGGATCCCAGCAGCAGGCCCTCCTTTACTGAGCTCCCTCCATGAGGTGGCTTGCCACAGCACGGCCGCCTTCAGGGGTCATTGTAAAGTGCGTCTCCTTAGCCTGGCTTCTTGAATGACATTTTCAGCTGTGCTGAGCAGAGACTAGCCAGCTAGAGAAAGCATCCCTTGAGCTATGAAAGTTTTGGGCAGTCATGCTTATTTCAACTGCATGTGGTTTTCTAAGTCACTGATATGGTGTAACAACGATCCATGAATAAGATGCCTTCTGTGAGTGTTTTCCCCCAAAGATCCTACCACTGTTTGAGTATTAAAAGAACTGACTATCCGGTTCTTTGCCCAACTTCTCCTCTTCATTTTTCTTTTACTGGTTTAGAAGTAACAGGCCTAGAGCCTCAGCTGGAGTTACAGCGAGGTTACCATGGAATCTCTGTGCAAACATTATGTCATACTGCCCCCCGCCTAGCTCCCTCTGCTCCCCATTGGAAGCCCAGCTGCCTTTGCCCGCTTTGTAAACATGGCTCTGCATTGAAGCTGAAGCTTAGCTTCTTCAGCTCCTTCATTGTTACTTGTGGATAGCTGCCTCCCACTCTTTCTTCCCTCAAAACTCCAGGATGTGCACACTCTATTGATCAGCTGCTCAAAAAGGAGACAACAGGAAAGGGAAGCACAGAGGAGTAAATTCATCCCTATGGTCAACTCTGCTGCTATCAACTGCGTTACACCAGTGATGAATTTCACTCAATATCTCAAAGACAAAGGGTCCAGTGTGATATTACAGAGAGACTTTCCTATCAGGGCAAACTTGATCAAAGGGAGCCTGCAAGGCGAGGATCATTTCTCTTGCCTGTAATTCTCTGTTTTTCCCTGCTGCTATGGCAAATATTTGCACGTGGAGAGGAATTTTCTCCCAGGCTGCCCAGCTTTTCCATCGGCCAGTTCCTGAAGTGAAGTCACAGTTCTGTGACAATTGTGGGTACAAATTGGTTTTGGGGAAAAAATTACAGCCTCTTCCCATAATCTTCATTAATGATCAAATCCAAAACGCCTATACAGGTTCTTGTTACAGACCCTCCTAAAACGAGGTGGGTGTGACGCAGCTGATTAGCCTCCCACTAGTGGAGAGGATGAATTAAGTCAAATGGCAAATGGTTAAAAGAGAGGACTATGGAGGCTGAAAGGGGAGCTGCAAAGTGAAGTTGCAGGAAAGATGGTGCCTCGGCGTGGGTATCTGTATTTTGTTACTTTGTTAATAAACCAGACCCAATGGAAGGGTGTTGTTATTGGACTCATGAAAGCCTCTTTTTTATGAGTTATTGAGCAACTAAGAGGGGAAACTGAGTCCGGGTGCCACAGAGCCACCCCTGGCCATGACGAGACACCCACAAGGTGAAGTTACAGTTCCAAAACAGCCTGCTGAGATTTTGCTTCTCTTCCAGCTGGGACCGGAAGGAGATGTGTTGAAATACCAGAAGGAAAGTCTGTTCCCCTAGGAACTGAGAGCCCGTTTTTCAAGAGAGCTTTTGCATGCTCAGCATTCACAATTGGCCATAGATTTTCAAAAGAGCTCAGTCCCATGGAGGCACCTACATAAAGAGCCAGGTTTACAAAAGGGCTCAACACCCAAGGTGAATCCAATATTATAGAATATCAGGGTTGGAAGGGACCTCAGGAGGTCATCTAGTCCAACCCCCTGCTCAAAGCAGGACCAATCTCCAATTTTTGCCCCAGATCCCTAAATCACCCCCTCAAGGATTGAACTCACAACCCTGGGTTTAGCAGGCCAATGCTCAAACCACTGAGCTAGCCCTCCCCCCAGCTCTCTGACAAATCCACCCCTTATTTAGGTGCCTCAGGGACAGCTCAGCTCTTTTGAAAATCTGATGCCAATTGTGGGCATTGAGCTATTCTGAAAATTCTGGGTCTCCGACCAATGCCCCATGATTTGTCTCTAGTAGTAGCCAACATCCCATGCTTCAGAGAGAGGGGTGGAGGGGAAATCGGGCAGTGTCTGTTCCTCGCTTCCCTTCCTCTTGCCTGTTCTCATCTTCTCTCCCTTTTCTTGTAGGCCAGGAGTGGTTGGGCCAATTGCTTCTTAAAAGAACAAATGATATCCTTCTTCTTCCGTCTCCTCACACTCCTCCAGAGAAGAGAGATCACTCCACTTTAAATCATAACAGTTGGTGCTGCTTAGGTGCCTGAGTTGGCTGAAGGCAGAATTGAAGAAGGGGAGTTTAAAAAGACCGTGATGCTGTTCCAGACTCCTATCCAGACCTCACTGAAGCCAGTTACCACTTGGCTGCAAAGAGCTTCAAGTGTTTGGATGCCGAGTGGAATATGATGCCAATCTAAGGCCCCGTTGCTGTATGAGAAGTTAAGAAGCACTGAGATCTGGTTGCCCACCTCGAATAGCCTCTGATTGGCTTTGCTTCCTAAGTGCAGCCTTGAAGCAGAGATAAACTACTGAAGGTTGAGGGTCTTCATTTTCAGATGAAAGCCTAGATCTGTCATTGACCACATTTATTGCATGAGAGAGACTGATGGATGTTCTCCTAGATCCTATGAATTTGTTGGTGACGTAGACCCCAGAGACATAAAAACTTTGAGTCAACAATGGAGTTTTCAAGCATGCACCACCCCTATCAGGGGTACCACATGAGGAAACGTGGACTTCAGGGGCTAGATTTTGCTCTCCGCTGCATCTCTGCCTTCAGTATCACGCCCAGTTTCCACCCAGGGTAACTAAAAGCAGAATTTGGCCTTGTATATCTTAATTAATTACTACTCCCTCCCCTCCTTTGTTTGAGTTAATCGGTCTGATTCTCTTAACATAGAATTGGCTGGGACTTTTGCTAAAACCCATCTCATTAGTGAATCAGTGCTTGCAGCATCCTCTACAGCAGCAGCTCTCAAAATATGGCTTGGGACCTCAAAGTGGGTCGCGATCCTGTTTTAATGGGGTCACCAGGGCTGGCTTAGACTTGCTCGGGCCAGGGGCCAAAGCCCGAGCCCCACTGTCTGGGGCTGAAGCCCTTGGGCTTCAGCTTTGCCTCTCCCGCAGCTGTGGGGCAGTGGGGCTTTGGCCCCGCCTCCCCACCCGCACTCAGGGTGGCTGGGATTGGGTGGGCTCAGGCTTTGGCCCCTCCTGGGGTCATGTAGTAATTTGTTTTGTCAGAAGAGGGTCGCGGTGCAATGAAGTTTGAGAACCCCCTGCTCTACAATAATTCAAGCAGCCAAGTGCCTGACAACAGCAAAGGCCACTGAGCTGCTTTGCATCTTCCACTTTAAGACTATCTGATGCAGATAGGACTATAAGTGCAGCAGGTGTTCCAAGTTCCACTTGCTTATTCATTTTCATTCCAAAAAGATTCAGCCTTGAGACAAGGAGCTGGAAAAGCAATGGTGGGAAAGTCTGTTTCTTCCCTGTTCCATCACGTTCCTGGGATATGTTCGGGCATATTCTGTGCAACAAAAAATATATAACTATTGCCCTCAAGAAGACTTGGGAGTTCCGATACCCAGAGACTTCATGGGACTGTGAGTGATGGGATTAGAGGAGTGAGTTCAGGCTGCCACCTGCCTGGATCTTTATAAAACAGGCTCCATTTTTTGCAGCTCCTTCAAAGCTGATTTGCAAAATGCTGGCTAGCCTTCCAGGTATGGGGCAAAATCCCGCGAATCGGGATCCAGCGGAGTTAATCCCTCCTCTGTCCATGCATGTCCTTTTCCATGAGAACCCCCTCCACCCTCCCAAGACAGCTCAGAAAGCCCACAAGCGCCCCACAGGTGGAGCGATTATTCAGTGCTAGTCTCCTGACCATAGGCTGACCACTGCGTTTGCTCAGAGTGGTTTCCTGGGATGGGCTGCTTTCCAGCTGGCACCAACCGATTCCTTGCACTTAAGATCTCAGACTGGACTTAAATAGTCCCAGGAGGAGAGGTGAGAGGCAAGTGCCCCTGCTGTTGAGCCACCCAGCATGCTGCGGAGCCTGCTGCACACAACTGCAAGCCTGGGGTGTGGTTAAATAAAACCACCTCTTGATCTCTCTGTCGTTGGCGTCGTTTTGAGTTGGTGGCCTGACTTCCCATAGTTTGCTTTGGTGGCTTGAGTCTGGCTAGAGTGGCTGGCTAGAAACACAGCCTCATTCCCAGGCTGTCCCTCTCAGCCAGAGCCCACTGGGAAATGGGGAGACACAGAGACAGCACTAAGTGAACCAAGTCTGCTTCAAGCCGTCAGAAGAATATCGGTGATGCTGTAGGACTATTTTTCCTGCCCCCTTTTCACAGAGGCATAGAGCAGCCTGTGCTTTACAGTCCCTTGAGACATTTTGGCAGCATGATCTGTGATTCCTATCAGAGCGTCATTTGCTGTGGGGCAAGTAGGGGTAGCAGCTCCCCCACGACTTTTCACAAGTCTATTTGCTCCATCATGACGTCCATGTTTAGCCCCTCTCGGACTTTGGACGTGCTCATTAGGAAAGCACTAATTGCCTAGTTTTTCTCTGTCATGATGCAGTTTGGAATGGAGAATGTACTAAATGCTGGCACCACTTTGCTTCGCCCCCTTGAATGTTTCTGAAATGACTCCCCTGAGTCCAAAGGACTGTGAGAACAGCCTTTCGGGTGCTTCTGCTCCTTGCTGACACCTGATAAGGCAGAGATGTGAGAAGATCCAGGGGTTGGGTGGTGAACTCGGAAAAATTCAAAGTGGAAAGATAAACCACAATGAGGGCTCTTAACCACGGGTTTAGATCACCAAGGGACGTGGTGACCTCTTGATCACTTGGAGTGTTTACGCTAAGAATGGGCATCTTTCTCAGGTTCTCCCTCCAATGCAGCGCCACAACTCGATTGTTGCATCTGTCGCGGCGACGCTTCCTCCATCGACGGAAGGGGTTTCTCGGTCAATGTCGTTAATCCAGCTCGGTTCTAGAAAGCTGTTATGTTGCTGGTGGCGGGTTTGGGGCCGGGAAAGCTGCCACTCTTTTCCCAGCCGGTTGGCTCATTTTTGAGGGTCGTGGTGGGTCATCAGCTGAATATGAGCTCCCAGTGTGACGCTGTAGCCGAAAGGGCTAGTGCAATCCTTGGCTGCATACACAGGGGCATCTCAAATTGGAGTAGAAGGATTATTTTACCTGTGTTTGGCACCGGTGTGCTCGCTGCTGGAATCCAATTCTGGTGCGCACAAATGAAGAAGAATGTTGACAAATTGGAGAGGATTCAGAGAAGAGGGACAAGAATGATTAGAAAACATGCCTTCTAATGACTGAGCTCCTGGAGTCTATCCACTTAGCTTAACAAAGAGAAGGTTAAGGGATGACTTGACGACAGGCTATAAGTGCCAACATGGGGAACAAATATTTGACAATGGGCTCTCCAGTCTAGCAGAGAAAGGTCTAACAATCCAAAGGCTGGAAGCTGAAGCTAGACAAGTTCAGACTGGAAATAAGGCATACATTTTAAACAGTGAGAATAATTAATCATTGGAACAATTTACCAAGAGTTGTGGTAGATTCTCCGTCATTGACAATTTTAAAATCAAGATGGGATGTTTTTCTAAGAGATCTGCTCTCGGAATTATTTTGGGGGCAGTTCCCTGGCCTGTGTTATACAGGAGGTCAGACTAGATCAGGGTGGGGAACCTATGCCCCCCGGGCCGGATCTGGCCTGTTGTTTAATTTCGTCTGGCCCGTGGCAAGTCTCGGTGCCATGGGCTGGAAGCCCTGAGCCTTAGGGCCCCTCCCCACCACCACCACCAGCGGGGCTGGAGCCACGAGTGCCAGCTCTCCCCGCTGCGGGGAGAAGCCCCAAGTCTTCACCTCTCCCCCCCCCCCCCCAGCCCCACTCCATGGGACTGTGTGTGGCCCACGATTGATTTTTTTCTGTGAGTCAATGGCCCGTGATAGAAAAAAAGGTTCCCCACCCCGGGCCTAGATGATTACAATGGTCCCTTCTGGCTTCTATGAATCCCTAGTGTTGAAGATACTGGACCCAACCCAGCTTCCAAGGAAGTCAAGGGCAAAATTCCCACAGACATCAATTGTTGTATGAAGTGTAGTTGTTGCCATGTCAGTCCCCGGCTATTAGAGAGACACGGTGGGTGAGGTAATATCTTTTATTGGACCAACTTGGTGAGAGAGACAAGCTTTCGAGCCACACAGAGCTCTTCTACAGGGCTGCCTGTGTGGCCGGAAAGCTTGTCTCTCTCGCCAACAGAAGTTGATCCAATAAGAGACATTTCCTCCTGCACCTTGTCTCCCAGCCATCAATGACAGTGATTAGCCCTATTATCTGAAACAAGCACATAAAGGCCCTGAAGTGAATACAAAAAGCTCTAGTCCCCCGCCGCCCTAGAGAGTCTTTATTCTGAGATGATCTGCAAACAGGAGCCAGCCTGAGGAGAGTGGAACAGAGTGGGGATCTTTCTGTAACAAAAGCGGCCTCTTTTCTGCCTTTTAGAGCTGGATCCCCTTTAAATGGATCTTTTCACTACATGTTTTCTTTGGGTTGGGACCCTGGCACTCCCCGAAATGTGGCCTGCCCCGATTGGAACCCCACTGTACTCCTGGAAGCTCTTCTAGAAATGAAGCCTGCTTGAATTGACCTCTATAGCATGGGACCCTCTCCCAGCAGCCAGGCCTGCTCAGATTTTGGAACTGCTGTTACCATGACAAGCAGAAATAGGGCCTGCTCTTGTCTCCGGTAGATGTGACCCGCCCGAAGCCCTACAGGCCTCCAAGAATGTTCCAAACCTTAGATGCCAGAAGTAGCAGCAATGAAGGTGAAGAGAAAGGGGGGGGGGAGGCAAAAATCTGCACCAGTTCCTTGAGATAATGGCATGAGTTTCAAGCTCTCTGCCTCCCTCCCCATGCCCAGCTAGCCCCCCTGCACGCTCTGTGTCAGCTCCAGGTGGACAGCGAATGGCTCCGTTTCCAGCACTGCCTCCCTACTTGCCCCTCCACACACACTCACACTCACAAACCCAAAGCACCTGTGGAAGGAAACAACCCTCTCCTGGCAAGTGAACGTGCACTCAATGTCCTGCATGCAGCTGTGCGTGGGGGAGAGGCGAGAGGGAGGTTCCCAGGGCTGCTCTTTGATGAATGGGAAAGCGCCCTGGCTGCCTTATCTAGCACTGGCCGTGGACCAAGACGGTGAGGGCAGCTCGAGCTGCCCCCTTGCTACTGCAGCCATCTCAGATCTCATTCATTGAAACGCAGGCCTTTCCCCCTCCCCCCTTAAAAAGGTTTAATTTGCTCCTAACTCCCTGGTTATCCTAGCCCTGGAGTTTAATTTAATGATGTTAGTCAGCGAGGACCTGGTTGGCTGCGCCGTTCTGAAGGCTGATCGGGAAATCAATTGAGGGCAAAATTGCAGCAGACAATCGTCCCTTTGTCCGTCTGCCAAGGTTAGCCGAGCTGAACAAAACTTCCTTGAGCTGCAGCTCACACAAAATGCTGAAGAGCTGCTGTAGGGGCCGGTTGGAGAGGTTGGAGAGGAGGGATCAGCGGGAGGAAGAGGGAAAAGGGGTGGTGGGGGAACAATGGCAGCAATTAGCATATGCCCACGCGCGCAAGCCTGTTGTGCGTGTGATTGAGATGCGGTCAGCCGGTGGGAGACAGGCCCCTGACTGTGCTCTTCCGTCCAGCTTCTGCTGCTTGCTGTTAGCTCTCAGCTGAGTGGCTTTCAAAAGAGGAGCTGATGGTCAGCGGCTGACGGGTGACGGCCTGCATCGAGCGAGACGCTGGCGGAGAATGGGGCCCAGGGAGGGCAGCGCGTTGGCTCGTCAGGGGCTGCGTGCCAAGGGAGCGCCCATCATTAGAACACGCCGCGACATGTGCAAAGCACGGGAGAGGCATCGACTGACTGGCTCCCTGTGTCTGTGGCAGGGAGGGGCGTATCATTATCTCCCATTCTACAGCTGAGGAGACTGAGGCACAGAGCACACAGGAATTGGATCAGACCGGAGCTCCATCTAGCCCAATGTCCTGACTCTTACAGAATTACATGCTTCGGAGGAAGGTGCAAGAAACCTCACATTAGGCAGATGTGGCATGAGACCTCCTCCTAACTCCTCTAGTTAGAGATTGGCTGATACCCTGAACCGTGAGGCTTAATATCCCTTGAAAAATTGTTAGCATTTGACTAAAGGGTGACACACTTTGTTGTTTCTGGTGGCTGAGCTCTTTGCACATCCCAGGAGCAACTTCCATCCCTCCATTTCTCCCACCCCACCCCCAAACTTCCTGTGTGCCACCTTCCCCTCCCCTGCTACAACCCTCCTACCTCATGCCAGGGCTCTGTGTTTCCTCCCCCCCACCTCCCCCCCATGCTAGGGGCTCAGTGTGTGTTACATCCAAAGAAATGCCATCAAGTTGAGTGTAGGGCCTCACAATTTGAGTTGGTAACTCTGGATATTCTTGATATCCATATAACTGTCCAATCCGTGTTTTAATCTTGTTCAATTCTTGGCTTTAATGACATCATGTGGCAATGAGTTCCACAGTCTAAGTGCATGTTGTGTGAAGAAGTATTTCCTTTGATTGGTTTGCAGTCTGGTGCCTTCCATTTCTTCGAACGTGCCCATGTTCCAGTGTTATGCGAGCCTAAGGCTGCCATTCCCAAACATTGATGCCTAAAACTAGACACCTATATCCATACTAAGGCACCTAGTTAAATAACCCGATTTCCAGAAGTGCTGAGCACGTCAGTGGAAATTGTGGGTGCCTCAAGCCATTGCTTTAGGTTTGTATGTGCAGATTCAGGTGCTTAACTTCATATTTGAAAATCTTGGTATCTCTCAGAGACTCTGCCTCGTCTGTGAATGGCTAGAATGATACTTAGCTTCCCGACAAGAGTTTTGAGAGACTTAATCTACTGACGCTTTGCAATCCTGGGATGAGAGGCACTGGAATATATAGGGGGAAAGTATTATCATTATAGCTTGGAGGATGGCGATTCTGGAGCCCTGCATATCTTCTGCTTGCCTATTTTCCTATTACAGTCACTTGGGGGCAGATCCTACCCTCTCTCATTCACACCAGTCTGCCAACGGCAGACAGGGCCTGGGGGAACATATAAAGGGATAACAGCAATTTTACTCTCCACTGGTTTTCCCAATCAACATCCCCTTCAGAGCTGGATGTCAGCAGTACAGAAACCCAGTGGCAGATTTCTCTTCCAAAACAATCATCCAGCAAAACACTTCCTTTCCCTTTTAATTAAAACAACAGCTGCTGACAGGCTCCTCCCTGGCATCTCCATGATTCTAGCTAAGGATGTTTAAAGAAAAGCCTATCATGTAAATGTCAAGTTCTGGGAGTTGCCTACACTGGGTGGTGTCATAGCTATTACTCCAAAACAGGCAGCGCAGCAAAAGGGCATGTTGCATAACTGATTGTGTAGGAATCAAATCCAAAATAGCAGGTTTCAGAGTAGCAGCCGTGTTAGTCTCTATTTGCAAAAAGGAAAGGAGGACTTGTGGCACCTTAGAGACTAATTTGTTAGTCTCTAAGGTGCCACAAGTCCTCCTTTCCTTTTTGCAAATCCAAAATAGCTGTCCCATGAGCCTTGCAGGAAGGCCAGAGGAGGCATCCAAACAGGAGCAGAATGCAATGAGGTGATTCCACAAAGGGCAGGAGATGTTACTGCTCCATCCAGAAGGCAAAAGAGGTGCAGGTCTGAGGGTGAGCATGGGCAGCAGGCAGAGAGGAAGAATCAGCCGCTAAAGGAAGAGAAGGAGATGCTATGCAGCTTATAGCCAGCCGTGGTGGCACACTATACTCTGCATGTACAGAGCCACCGAACCAGCACCATTCTTAGTGTAGTAACCAGCCCCACCAATGCACAGTCACAGCACCCTGGTTTCAAGTCACCCCAGGACTCCTGCTCAGATCTCAGGGCAGTCCAGCTCCTTCAGCCTCTGCCTTTCCATTCTCCAGCAACTCCAACACCACCTCAGCTGCTGGCTGCCAAGTCCTGCCATGAACCGCAACCCAACCACCTGCTCTTTCCAGGCACCCAGAGCGCCTCCTGAATGCCAGCTTAGCCCAGCCCCTAGCCCCTCCAAGCCAACAATGTACTTCACAGTGCTCATTGATTACCCCAGTTAAACCTGCTGACTGAGCCACAAACACCATGGGCTAAACCCCCCCGTGGTTCAAGGACAGTGGGTTCCCCTCACAGATTAATGAGGTGCTCCCTTTTTTCACCAGTATATTCATGGGATCATCTCTTAGTCATGGGGAAAAAACTTTCTCAACAAGAGCCATCTAGTCTTTCCCTGAGAGCATGTCAGGGCATTCCCCTACCAGCCAGCTTCATCTACCAGTGCTCAACTTAGGGATAATTTCTTTATCAGAGGGAATGCAGCGTAACATATAATGTCCCCAGGAAGTCTTCCAGGCTTCTCTGTGGAACAGCACGAAGCACCAGACAAGACAAGGCACTAGACGTGCATTCTCTAAATGCCACCAGGTCCTTTGGCAGCAGGTCAGTGACTCAGCCATGGCGAGTTACAGGCGTGGGCTTGTGCAGCAGTAACAAAGCCAGGCGGTGCAAATAAGAGTTCTGCAAGATACAGTCTGAAAGAGAGGATCTGCTCCAACACAGCAGGCAAGGAGGGAGTCAAGGTGCCTCTCGTAGAAACCTAACAAATGGCCTACCTTGTGCTACAGGAAGGACAGGGTGCAATGGTCACAGCACGGGAGTCAGCATCCAGAGTGCTCTGTACCATCTCAGACACAAAACCAACGCTGAGTGGGGGGTAAGGTTGATACAGATCAGTCCCTGACGGGTACAATACGTCACATGACAGCTGGGGTAATTATCCCCAAAAACAAGAATGGTAAACCCAGGTAAGTCAGAGTTAAGGTTAAACTGAAAAGAAATCCAAGCAGGTTCAGATTTGGAAATTCACAATTAGGGCACTCAGGTAACCTTAACTCTTCCCTGCAGTGACATCATTCAGTTATGCTGAAGGCATTTGAGCCTTTGCTGTCCCAGAGCAGATGAAAGTGATTTTTAAAAAGATTGGTTTTTCATTATTTTCTTTCTCATAGCATCTCTTCAGGCAGCAGAGCTAAGGCTTATAGCTTTGTTCAGAGGGTAAGGGCACTGGCCTGGAAGTAAGCAAGCCGGGGGTCTCTCTCTGACTCTGACTTTGACATACTGAGTGACCTTAGCCGAGACCATCACCACTCTGTGCCTCAGTCTCCCCTCCTTTGCAAAGTGCTTTATTAGTTTCATTCAGCCATAGAGCTAAGGAATATGTTGATGACGATCTGTGGAAAGCACTTTTAACATATATGGACAGTGAATAAATCATAACTCACTTATTTTGTTTTCTGAGCACAAAAATAAAAAAGCCTATTGGGAGGCATAGTCCAAAACCACCTCATTTCACAGATTTAGGAATCTCAGCTGGCTCTGTACTCCTTACATTACAGGAGGCAGTTTTTTGCATCTTTTGTTAACGGCTATGAAATGAAAAATAAAAGTGCTTTTTCCATCAATTTTCCTCCAGTGGCTGGAAGCTACTTGCCTGAAAGGAACCTCTGTTCTGCTTGAGTAATGAGGACCTCTGTTCACTTTAGTCTAAACATGTATTTTCCCATAGGGATCTCCCCACATCCAACTCATATCATATGATTTCTGGCTGATTTCTTCCCCAACCCCGTGATACTCGCTAATTCCAGCAAGAGTTGACTTGTCTCCTTTCTGTGGTCAGGTTGCTGTTCTTTACATGTGCCTGTCTTCTTTCAGGCAACACTTCCCATTTTCATCCCCTTGTTGGCTAACAATGCAGCTGGGTTCAGGGCTAAGAGGGACTGGGGGTCTCGGGGGCTTGATGATATGTTACAGCACCTTTAACTTGTCAATTCCGATCAAGCCTTGTTGGATAGTGACTGGCCTAGAGGAAGAGATCTGGTGGTTTCAGGCTAGTTTTTAGAAGACACAAGTGTCTACTCCACAAAAGCCTCAGCACAGAAAGACTTGCAAGTGAGTGAGAACTCCCCTTTCCCCAAAGGTGGTCTCTCCAGGTCAGAGTAGATTCATGCTGGTAAAGCAGTGTTCTTCAGTGAACCAGCGTTAATTTCTTGGGTGGTGCTGGGAAAGGAGAGGTGCCATGGTGCCAGGGTATTGCTGCCAATAGCTGGTAGGTGATTATACTGTTCTCCCATCTCACTGCCACCTTGGCCTTGCTCTTGGATGGATTGGCCTTCTAAACTGAGCGGAAAAAGACATAAAAGATGTGAAAGTTTTAGCTGGCAGGCAAGTGCTGTGGTGTCAGTTCCCTAGCGATGTAGAGGGAAGGCCAGGATCTGGTGAGGAGATGATGGTCAGACCAGGACAGCAGGTTATTCGTGATATGCCCATGGTGTATAGGAAAGTTGTAGCCTTCAGGAATGGTGAACCTGGGGGACTCCAGCACTGCGCTGGGCAGCAATTCAGTTACACCTTCGGAGCTCTATACTTCCCAGATTTGCTTTTGAAGTTGTAGTGGGAAAAATCCAACCTACTGTCCCCATTGGGAGCTGGATTTATGGGAACCTAAATAATGAAGGAAGAAGAGAGGGAGGAGGAAATCTAGCTTCCTTTTGTGTCCCCCTTACGTAGAGCTTCACTCAAGATCACAGGCAATTTTCAGGTTTCAGAGTAACAGCTGTGTTAGTCTGTATTCGCAAAAAGAAAAGGAGGACTTGTGGCACCTTAGAGACTAACCAATTTATTTGAGCATAAGCTTTTGTGAGCTACAGCTCACTTCATCGGAAAGTGAGCTGTAGCTCACGAAAGCTTATGCTCAAATAAATTGGTTAGTCTCTAAGGTGCCACAAGTACTCCTTTTCTTTTTAGGCAATTTTCAGTTCCTCCCAAGAGGCTGCAGCTGCTAACAAAGCATAAGACTTTCATCTTAAGCAATCTCTCCAAACTTCTAATACCCCCAAGTTAAAGGCATTTTTTTCCCCTCACACCTACATGTAAATTACCATCTGCTTCCTGACATTCTAAACCATGAGCTGGTGCCGGTGCCATTTCTCACTCTCCTGATCCCTTCCAGGGCACACATAATGGAATAGATGTGCAAGGGAGCCCTCCCAGGAGACCGAGAATAGCAAGCGAGTGAGGAGTGGTGGGGGATGAGGGAAGATCAGTTGCATTTCCTAAGGACTGAGGCGGATTGGATTGCTTTCCTTCTGCACTTGGGGCTAGCTTCCCTGGGATCTGATCATCCCTGGGGACAGATAGGGCTGGAGATTTTTTTTTCTTTTGCCCCTTGAGCCTGACATGAACTTTGAAGGAAGCTCTGGGTCGGTGTCAGGCAGCCTCCTGCTACATTTAAAGGGAGATGCCACCAATGATGTGTCTTTAGTCTGAGCTCTCAGCAGTCCAACATGGGCAGCTCAGCGGGGTATGAGATTTCTCTCCCTCCTGAAAACAACAGATTGTGACTGCTTCCTCTGTCACCCTTGTCACCTCTTCCCACCTCTCTCCCCCCTCAACTCTTCCTGTAAAGCTGCTGCTGCTTAAAGAGTTGCCGGTGTCAATCATCGGCACAGCTTCCCTTCGTTTGGTGTCCCTCCAAGAAACAGCGTCCTAACACACTTACTGCTGGCTGTTATTTGTATTCCAGTAACACTAAGAGGCCCTGAATCAGGCTTGTGCTAGGAGCTGCAACCACAGGTAATAAGAGAGGTTTCAGAGTAGCAGCCGTGTTAGTCTGTATTCGCAAAAGGAAAAGGAGGACTCGTGGCACCTTAGAGACTAACCAATTTACTTGAGCATGAGCTTTCGTGAGCTACCGCTCACTTCATCGGATAATAAGAGAGCGATTGTAAGCTCTCTGGGGCAGGCACTAAGCCGACAAGACAGTCCAAGCGTTGGATGTGGACAGGATGGAGCACAGAAGCAGAGTGATCAGGGTGAGAGGTAGCAAGTGGCCGGCTTGTTCCTCGCCCCCTCCTTGTCCCCGCTGGCGTTTTGTCTGTTGGAATTCTGTCCAGCAGGAGACAGTGTGATCAGAGGAAAGGGGAGTGGATGATCAACTAGGAGCCTGGGCGGGGGAAACGAAGGGAGATCAAGGGAGGGCAAGAGCAGAGAGCAGAGGGCGACGTTGCAGCAGGGGCCGGTGAGGGGAGCATTGGGAATTGGAGAAAGGAACCAGTCGGCAAAGCGATCCAGAAGCACAGCATCAGAAACCAGAGCCTGACCCCTCCCTAGTTTGAGATGCCCTGCGGCTGCTGCCTCTGCTCCCAGCGCCTGCTCGGGGAGCGGGTTCTCTCTGCTCCTGGGGCACTTGGCAGAGACAAATGGCACAAGGCAGCATTCGGCATCCACAGGAGGCTTTGTGCAATTCACCCTCTTCAGCTAGTAGTCATGAGGCCAGCAGCAGTGAGCAGAGCACCCCAGGGGAACAGGCAGGGAGGAAAGGGCACATCTGCAGAGGAAGTCTGAGACGAGAACAAGGGCTGACAAGGCAGAGGCCACAAAAGATGCAGAGGAGAAGGCTCTTGCGGAAGGGGCAGGTGGAGGGCACAAGGGGCACAGGCAGCTGCCAGGGGAGAGAGCCCATTGGCAAGAGGCTGCAGTGAGTCCACAGAGAGTCATCCTAAAAGAGGTCCGATTGCAGGAGCATTGGAGGGAGTGTCTGCAGGGAAAGGGGCTCCTAAGCCCTGGGAACGGCAGGGACTAGGACTGATGCAGGGGTAACATTTGCTCTGCAGTCTTGAGCAGACAGAGCGCCTCCACGGGCCTGAGTCTGCTCAGGTTCCTGAAACCCTCTGCTTCCCATGGTACATGCTCAGAGACCTAACACAGGCATCAGTGCGCAGCCCCTCCCAAACCAGCCTGGTGTCACATCTCCTGTGCTAGCCTGGCAGCACAGACAGTTATGTAGCCAGGAGGGGCTGAGCAAGGAAGGTTTACCTCCACCCCCAACCCCAGCAGCGACGCCTCTGGCTGACACAATTTTCAACGACAGTCAGCCCAGTGCTTCCAGGGATGGAGGATGGGTGGATGATGATGTTCTGGGGGATTCAAAATTCAGCAAAAGCTGGTCAGAAATTCCACCGGAAGCTAAATTTGGCCAAAAATCAGCCACGGAATTTCACAAACCTTTTTTTCCAAATGTTGTTTCCCCATCTTCCCCAGCGAGAAAGCCAGCGAAGCCCTGGGTGATCTAGAACTGCAACAGGATCCCATGGCCTTGCACTGAACGCCAGTGGATCCCATCCACAGTGACCCCTTGTGGGAGCTCCCCTGGAGGTGGGGGAGAGTCGAACTGGGCAGATAGCTGAGGGCTGTTGCCAGTGAGGTAGAAAGAATAGGTCACCCTATAAGAGCCAGGAGTTTGTCGGGGGGTTTCCCCCCCTAAGCATGGAAAAAAATAAATAAAAGCAACACAGCTTGTACAGCTCAAATAACAACTGATTGCTGGCACCCAAGCGGCTCCGCTTCAGAGACAAGGGGAGATAAACAGGGCCGCTCTTTGAGCAAGGCAGACAGCTGGTATCTCAGCTGCAGCTTTTCACTTCTTGGGGCCTTCGACTGCAGCTCCAAAAACTTTTTTTTATTATTTATTTATTTTTTTAAAAACAGGAAACTTACACAGAGAGAAGGTGGGGCAGTGTCTGATGGTTTAGGGGTTAATTAGCCGCTGTTTTATGCACCGTCTAGCCCATGCAAAAGCGTAGGGGTCCATCACCTATCCCACAGACCTAGGCTTAACTTCTCCCAGCCTCCCACTTATTCATCGAAGTGTGCAGAGAACCCGCCCGGTATAGAATCAGCAGGGGTCACTTAAAAGACTGGAGGACTTTCCTCAAGCTCCAGGGGAAGGCTCCAGACACTTCCTGTTTGTTAGGGCTTGTCTAAACATGGAGTAGGTCCATGTGTGAGCACTCTTTACTCCAGAACAACAGGATCTTTTTCCTGACTGGGAGGTCACCCGGGATGGTGGTCCCAATATCTGGGACAACTATACTCCTCCAACTCCATTTTGAAGCTGTTTAGGGAATAGATTCTGGTGCTGAATTGAACCTCAGCTGGCGTAAGTCAGCATCACTCCATCAAAGTCAGTGGAGCTATGCTAACTTACACTAGCGGGGATCTGGCCTTGCAGCTAACATTCCTTTATCCTCATGGCTCAGCAATGGATTACATATAAATGTCTCCTATGGTTGGGTTGCTCCTATGGCTTAGGCTGCATGAGCTGGTTCGTTATGGTAGGGTTGCTCATGAGTGTTGGGCTCCTGGTAGGTTTTCCCAAAGCATTTAATCCTTCATTTGGGAGAGAGAACACAAAGCTACTACAAGGATTAGTGTCATTCTGTTAGCAAAGAACCTGGGATCGAGGGAACTGGGGTCACCTGAACAATGTGAATGAATGAAGTCCTTCAGCATCCCCGGGAGGGAGAAAAGTAAGTGTTCGGGGAAACTGAGGCCCAAAGAGGTTACAAGTAGTCTAGTGGGGAGATCACTGGGACGCAGCCTGGGGCAGAGAATAAGGAACCGAACTGGGACTCACGAGACCTAGTTCTGACACTCACCCTGGGCAGGTTACTTCCTCTCTCCTCCTCCTTCCACCCTTTGACTGTCTTGCCTGTTGAGATTGCAAGCTCTTGGGCAGGAACTGTCTTTCACTCTGTATTTGTACAGCACCGTGCACCCCAAGCACTGCTGTGATACACATCCTCTTTCAGAGACACTGACGATTTCAACCTTTTCTGCTTATTCCACAACAGCAGCCTCAGGATCCCAGTCGTCCAGCAGGCCTAGAGCCTCAGGGTCATTAGCCAGGAGCTGCTCTAGCTATATGCAAACTAGGCAGCTGCCTAGGGTGTCCGATTCTGCCTAGGGCAGCTGGGCCAAACCTGAAGTGAGTGGCGTTGTGCCTTGGCGCTTGCTTCCACCCCCTTCTACCATAACCACTGAGCCAGCAGAAGACTTGCTGCAATCCCCCTGCAGAAAATCCGATGCACCCCGCTCTCCCGGTGGAGAGCTTCCGTTCTCTGGGGAAGAAGAGATCAGCACACTGACATTTTTCCTAGGGGGCGGCAGATTGTCTTGAGCAGCATCTGCCCACAGCTTCTCACTCTCTCTCTATTTTAAAGGAAAGACTCATGTGACCACAAGCGATATCCCAGCTGGACCCTCTCGAAGCTTTGTGCCCTTTCTATTGCCACCGTGAAATGCCCGATACCGACCTGTCGTTTTAGGGTCTGCTTTCCCCGACTGGGGGGTTTGAGATGGAAGGGAGGCGGCAGTCTCACCCCTGTGACAAAGGAAGTTAAAAAAACACAGCAACTAAATTAATGCTGGCAGCACCAGCGGGGGATCTCCCAGGCAGCCTTTGAACATCAGACCCTGAATTTCAAATTCAATTTAGCACTTGCTGCCCGAGCGGTGTGACTTGCTATGGACAGCAATGTCTGCAGGCAGAGGGATGTAAACACTCACAAGGAAAAGTCCAAAACGGTAGATGTCTGTCCATCCCCTCCTCCCCCCCCTCCCCAATCAGACATCTTTGAAAACAAGGCCCTGACTTGGTAATATGTTCAAGTGCTTGTAGATGAAATTGTGTCGCTGTCTAGAGGAAGTGATGCCTGCCAGCCTGCTAAGCATGTACGATATAGACCCAGACATATACAGACACAAGGCTTTGGAGCAGGACAGGGAAGCCAACCACAGGCTGCAGTGTGCAGGGTCCCAGACATACAGCTCCTTTCATAACGCTGCAGAGAGCTGAGCCCCACCAAAGCTTCTGGGCATCGTCTTCTGGATGGACCTTCTAGAAAGCAGAGCGGTGCAAATGTTCTCGTGCAAGATCCTGGCTGCCGAAATCTTAAAACCAGTTGCAAACTTCCCAGGCAGTCCTGGGCCTGTGAAATGTGATCACCGCCAGGTTTAGCTGGTGACCAGATTTATTTGAATGTGGGGAAAAATAAGTGTGAGCAGGATGGATCCAAAGAATTGGTTGCAATGCATCAACTCCAGAAACCACTCTGGGCCTGTTGTAGTTTTGTTAATCTAGTCATGCACCAGACACTAATCACATGACCTGTGGTTGACCATCTGTTGTCTTGGGTGATGCTTAGCTTTGATTTGACTGGGCATACACACACATAAGGCCAGCTGTTGGGGCCTGAATTGAGGTTGTGGGGGAAGAGCAGGATAATTTAAGGATCTATTGAAAGTCTTAGATTGAGAAACACATTGAGGAAAATATTGATCTTTCGGCAAGAGGGGTAGGTGGGGAAGGAAAGGGATGCGAATGAAAGAGTTGCAAACGATTACATCCTCTAACTTGACATGCCAAGTGCAGCTTAATGCCTAATTGTTTACTGGCTGTAATTTAATTGGACCTTGAAAGGCTTATTTTGCCTTTCAGTTTCTACTTTTGCTGACGTGTTTGGATACTAAGAGAGATATGGGGAATGTAGAAAAGTCCCACAAATACCCTCAAAGCTGCTCTCGAGAGAGGCATCATAGAAATGCCTATAAATAAATAAACCCAAACCAGAACTAGTTGCTTGTGTTGCATAACGTACACAAGATAAAAAATGCACAGTGCTGTCATTTCCAGCCGGCAAATTAGCTGGGTTTCAATAAAGAAATATTTTCAATATTTATTTTTTGCAATAAAGAAAAATGCCAAGAAAGTCAGATGAGCAGCACGTATTTAGCAGGGGTTTATTTTTACCAATTGGTTCCCCATCTTAAAAAACTAGAGAGAAAGATTCTACACCTGTGCAAATTCATAAGGCTAAATTCTCAGATGGTATAAATCTGGGGATCTGGTCCACCGATCTGGATTTACATTCACTGCAGAAGAGACCAGAATCTGACCCGCAATGGCTTAGTTAACAGTTTGCAGTTGCCAAAGACAAAAAATTCTTTGTTTCATCCAGTTTTGGCAAGTTTTGGCCTGAAAAATGTCCTAGTGGTGTTGTCCTTTTCCAGCCCAGAGGCTGTCTGCGGATTTGAGCCATCAATGAGTGCCTCAGTTCAGAGCGGAGCAGAATGAAATGCCTTCAGCAGCCTGAATCTGTTGTTGGGAGGATGCCATTAAGCACTGGTTAAAAAAGAAAACAATATAAATAGACAAAGCCTGGGATCAGACTAAAAAAAAGTTACAAACTATATTTATTCTGCCAGAGACACTTTGCTGCCTTACGCCCTTACATTAAGTTAAAAGCCTCATAAGTTACTATTCACAGAGGGCCAAATTCCAGGAGGTGCAACGCCCACGGTCTTAGTAGAATTGCTTCTGTTTGCTGCCCCTATAACTGAGATCAGAACGGGCTGGGATTCTGCCCTGCCTCCCACTCTATGGGTATGCTGCTGCCGTAGCACATAGTGGTGGGACTGGTTTCAGACTGGTAGCCGCGTTAGTCCATATCAGCCACAAGGGGACGGAGAAGATTTCCCCAGCTCAGATCTGCATTAGGTTGTTGTCAGCTACTCTGCGTAGACCACCTCACACAAGCCCTGCTATAGGCAGTTTGCCCAGGGGCAAGAGCAGGCAGGGCTGTGAGACAGAGTGCTAGAGGGATTCAGAAGGCTGGAAAGGAGAGCTCTCTAGGGCTACTCTATGCCAGAGTGGTAGCCGTGTTAGTCTGTATCAGCAAAAAAACCAAGGAGTACTTGAGGCACCTTAGAGACTAACAAATTTATTTGGGCATAAGCTTTTGTGGGCTAAAACCCACTTCATTGGCATGCATCTGATGAAGTGGGTTTTAGCCCACGAAAGCTTATGCCCAAATAAATGTGTTAGTCTCTAAGGTGCCACAAGTACTCCTTGTTTTTTTTCTATGCCAGAGACCACTTTGGCCTCTGGAGCAACCCCAGAGTGGTTAACAAAGTGGGTGTTAATTTTGCCCCACCCCTCCTCAGCTGTTCTTCGTGGAGACATAGCCCAGAATTTCAGCCTGGGTGTTTTGACTGAGTCACAGGTGAGTGCAAACTGAGCAAGCCCTGAACAAAAGTATTGCCAGCCCCAAGCATTCAAAAATAATGTGTCAGGCCTCAAAACAAACAAAATGTGTTTTTTAAAAATATGGTTCATTTAATTTGCCTGCCGGTTTGAGCCTCTAGGGTGCATTCAGGTCACATTTTCCAGCCTGACTCTGCAACCATCAGGGCTAGAAACTTACTTTAAATAAAATTTAAAAAAAAAAAAAAAGCTGAGATCCTTAATTAATGGCACGACTCCAGGAGCTTGGGCTGTTAGAAAAGCATGAAATATCACTATCTTTGCAATAGAACTGAGAGAGTTTGCAACACTAGAATAAGCATCTTGGGAACTGGCCCAATATACAGGTGTATTTTATTTCTTTATATGCAACTGAGTTGTTTGTTTTTTTTTAAATGAGAACTGATTGTTTTTTGCTGAGATGTAATCATCCCCCTGCAGTATTGTGAACCCAAACACAACAGAACTGGGCCAGTGCATGAGAACCTGAAACTGACTAGATACAGCACATGAAACTGACCAGCACATTCCCACAATCCAAGATGAGTGAAATTCAAATATCAACCTGTTTTTATGGCAAATAATAAATCAGAATTTAAGAAATGTTTCACATCCAATAATTGGAGAGGCTACTAGTCACACAGCTAAGAAGCCCTGGGGTTAAACATGACTAGCAACATATGTTTGTTTCTTGTTCATGCTGCAAATTACAATGGTGTTAGTGAACATGTTAAAACACAATTACAGATTGTAGCCCCTGGTGAGAAAGTAGAACCCCTCATACACAGATTTAGTAATAACAAAATAAAAGTAGAATAAACTGCTAACAAAGGTTTCCTGTCCCAGCACTAAGGAAAGGATTTGTCATTTACCAATACAATCTCTGCAGAAACTCAGGAAAAAAAAGGCATTTGCCAGAGATTTTCCTGATGACACTCCACAAGTGTCAAGCATTCATATCAGTGCATGGCCCAATACTAGGAAGTGCTAAGCACCCTCCATTTCTTGCAGGATTGAACCAGCTACACTCCAGAGATTTTTAAAGCAGCATTTAAAGACACACAAAGCTAGAGCCAAATCGGCATTTCCATTAACCCAGTTTATATCAGCTGAGGGTCTGAAACCAGGCTCTGAAGGTACCATTGCAGCAGGGAAATGAAAGGTGGCAAATGGAGCTGTTCAGCGCATAACAATGAGTGTGGATTTTTCCCCACACCCACTTTATTGCTGAAAAGACATTTGTTTATTTTAGTTTATTAATTTATTTTCTATTTCAAATGACAACTAAAGGCCTTGTATCAGGGCTCAGACCATCCTTCACAAGCATTGACATCTGACCTACCCAAGTAAAATGCTCTGACAGTTGGGTTTTTTCCATAATCAATTTTAACTGTAAAAGAATTCTTATCAGAGGAAAGTATACAGTGCATGGTTTTAACTAATAACAATAATAATTAATAATTCATTGCAGTCATGGCTAGCAGCTCCAATCAAGAAGCAGGACTCTGTTGTGCTAGGCACTGTACAAACAGAACAAAAAGCTGAGTTACCAGCAGAAACCCCAAATCAGTGGGTGGGAAAGTTTTAGTTTCAAACCCTGCGACCTGCAAACCCTGCAGTTTTTGTCTGAGGTTAGATCCAAAGCTACCCAGTGTACATTTCCCACTTCTACCCCAGACCTGACTCGACATGACGACTTTCAAAGCAGCTGATGAGATGTTAGCCCCACCAAACCTACCCTGAGTCCTGATTCATTCCCGTCTCTGATGTCTCACTGTGTGACCCTGGGGAAATGACATCTTCTCTGCACCTCGGAGGGCCTCAGTTTCCTCTGTGTGCATCATGGGGGCAATGATCCTGGCTCACCTTTAGAAAACACTTTGCGATCCTTGAACATGGTGGATAGAGAAGCCTGTTGTTTCCAGTGACAGCAATGTGTCAGGAGAACATACATGGTGGGGGGGTTATTCTCATTCAGTGGTTTGCAGATATAGGAGGTGATTTTTGTAACTGGGAGTGCTGCTTGCTTGATCTTTGGATCTTAGCACAGTCAGCAGATGTGACTGAAAGACTCCCAGGGAGCAGATTGCTTGAGTCACAAGGTACTTTTCGCATAGTGATTTTCCTGGCGTTTATTTTCTTTCCACTCATCCGGTATAGTTGTTTTGACATTAATGTCATCAAACATCATTAAACAGTGGGGAATCTGAGGTTTTCACACTGAACTTCAGTAAGACTGCACTGATAAAAAGGGCAACCCTATTTATTCTAACAAGATTTAAAATGGTGTAAATACCGTTGATAGACAAAAGCACTATAGCTTAGTAATAATACTTTGAACTCACCTTTCCATATGTGTCCTTCAAAGATCTCCAAGCGCTTTACAAAAGGTAGTTCCTTTGCACTAGCAAATCACCTGCCAACCAGTCCAAATTTCTGCAGCTGAATTTATTACTCAGGAGCACTGAGCAAATAGTTTGGGCGGATAATTTGCAAACAGTGGGTTGTTTGCAAACTCTTCCTTCTGGCTTTTTGTTGTTTGTATACCATGCTTGGCCACCTACGCCATATGCAATTTTTTTATGCTCCCTGATTGGTTGGCTGAAATTTTTTAAGCCAAAGTATAACTAAGAGCAAATGATGCGCCTGCTGCTGGGAGTTCTCAAGAATACCAATTGGGAATTAAATCTATGAAATGTTGGGGATTTGCAAACATTCACACTTGACCAATCAATGGCTGCCTCAGTATTCACCAATCACTAACAATTTGATGCACGAACCCCAGCAAACCAAACACTCTTCACAAATAGGGTTCTTTTACTAGTCAGCTGACTCTCATCCTCCCTCCTCTAGTCCCTCCTCTTGCTGCTACACTCACTTGCTGTGTCTTGACTGAGATGAGGCCCCCAGCGTTCTGCATGGCTGGATCCCTGCTCCCACACAGGCTAATGGAATCAGGCCTGGGTGCATAGGGGTCACCTGCACAAAGCTCATTGCAGGACCAGAGCTTTAATGTGCAAGCACTTTGGGGCAGGAGATACAATGTATTTAGTTTCAGAGTAACAGCTGTGTTAGTCTGTATTCGCAAAAAGAAAAGGAGGACTTGTGGCACCTTAGAGACTAACCAATTTATTAGAGCATAAGCTTTCGTGAGCTACAGCTCACTTCCTCAGATGCATATCGTGGAAACTGCAGCAGGCTTTATATATACACAGAGAATATGAAACAATACCTATTCCCACCCCACTGTCCTGCTGGTAATAGCTAATTCACTGAATACAGTGGTGCCCCATCCCAAATGAGGCCAGTAGCTGCTACTGCAGCACAAATTGGAATTGCCTAGTGGTATCCCGGGGAATCATTTTCTACTATTTTAGCTGATGGGATATTTTCAATAGACAATATAAACCAGAGGCATAAAATATTTCTCCAGCAAACAACAATAGAAAAGCCCTCGGTTTATGGCACTAACCCCTTCTCTAGAGGGGCAAGGGAGCCCACGGCTCCCTGAAGCCAGAGGAAATCCTTTTATTTTTCAGTTGTGCAATGAAACAAACATAAGCTCTTGTTTATTTCCTGGTCAATTGTATTTTTGAGGATGGAGATGGCTTCTCCAAACCCTGAAGGTTAACTCCCTCGGTGCCAGGTTTTAATTGTCTTGTTTCCTGCTGCCCAAGAGCCCATTAAGTGGAATTTCAACGCAGAGTGGGAGTTGTCTTCTCCCCCATTCCCTCCCCACCTTAATTTACATTTGCTTTGAAAACCTGAGGGTCGTAAATAACATTCCCTGGCCTGGGGAGCCTGGGAAGCAGGAAGTCTACCCGTCTCCTCCACCGCAAACAGGGACTGTAAAATCCCAGGGAGCGCTGGGTAAAGGGATTCAGCACTTGAGCTGGCTCTCAGTGAGGTGAAGGGCAAAAACGCTCACTGACTTCACAGACTGCCCCTACTGCTGGTGCAAAATCTAGACCCTGAGGATATTTAGAGCAGAAAACTGCTCCAAAGAAGGGATGAGCCCAGCTCCAAACCCGCCCCCCACGCCAAACGCACTCCTGAACTGTAGAGCAATTGGTCTCCCACTTTGCCGCTGATCCCGACAACAGGTCTGGGTTTCAGAGGTGATGAGCATTGGCGGCCATTGGCGTAGACTGGAGAGGCAGGTACCCACCGGTCAGCACCTCTGAAAAAAGGGGTCTACAGCTGCAACAGGTTAGGTTGAAACGACCTTGGGACATGTCCGATCTGGCTCCAAAGCGGGTGGCTCAGGCCCATCCCTGCCACAAAACAATAATGTCATGGGAGCTTTTGGAGTGGGGGCATCGCCTTTTGGCCAAGGGCCAGTGGTGACCAAAGCCTAAACGTGCTCAGCTCTAGGGTACATGGTGCCCTCTGCTAGCCAGGGGAGGGGCACAGTGATCGTGCTCCATAGGTGCCCCACCCCCAGCCAGCCTTCCCATCCCACAGCCAGGCAGGATTTGTCCCTAAACTGGCTGCCAGAATTGTTCATTTGTCATCATTTCCTTCTCTTTCTGCCCTTAATTTCCTTCTCTCTGCTAATCCTCGGCCCTGGTTTACACCCTCCCTTATGGCTTACGTTTAACGCTGCCTTCACGAAAACCCATGAACTCTCTCATCTGCGTCGTAGTTGTCATGTAACGGGGGGAGCAGCTCACACGGAGGCAGAAGCTTTGCCAGTCTCAAGCATTTCTCACAGCCTCCCTGTCAGATCTTCTCAAACTCCCACGTTTGTGTTTCACAGGCACTTTCCTCTTGGCTCCCAGCCTTGGGTCCTGGTGCCTGGGTTGGAAACATCATCCAGATGGATTTATTTTTTCATCTCTTCTTTGAGGGAGGAGGTGCAGGGGAACTGACCTTGGAAAGAAGCAGCGACTCTGGCGGGGGGGAATGTGACGGCAATTTTTGGAGGCTGGTTATCTCTTCAGTGCCTAAAAGTAATGTTGGGGCCTGGCCAAGAATGTCCTGACCTAAACTGATACAGGTAGGCAGCTGCTTCTCCCCAGAGACTGAGGAGCCCTGGAGTTCTCTATTCAATTCTTAGAGGACTGACAACAATTTTACTAGCACGCCCTACCCTATGTGATATGCGTTCACTGGAAACTTAAAAGAATGGGATTTATGCCATTTCCAGCACAGATTTTCAGGACGTCGTGCCTAATCTGTGTGCACGGTTAGCACCCACTTATGACAATTGCACACATGTTCCTGAAGTTCCGGGCTTCTCTGCCTACCTAGGAATCATGTCATCTCCCTGAAATGCAGCCCCCTCTGGAGTTGAATGGAGTGTCTGTTTAACCTCATAAAGCAACATGACTGCATAATAGATTCGGGCAGGAACTTGGTCCAGGCACTGGGGCCACCACTTTTACTCCTACAAAAAGTGCAATAGGATCTTTAGTGATCAGAGCTTGTGTTTTGCACACCCTGGGAAAGACGGCCTCTCTTCCAGCGTGATGCGGCACTGGCTCTGTATTGACCGTTGAATCACTAGCACCGTTCCTGGCAGGATCCTTTATTGTTCTGAAGAGGAATCACCAATACAAGCCCTGACTGAACTCAAACCAACGTAGCTCATGACAGCAGACACAATCATATCCCACAATGGCATGGGGATGCAGTGAACCAGCTATCTGAGGTACTTACCAAGGCATGTGGGCACCTCACAATCTTTAATATATTTATCCTTATAAACACCTCTGTGAGGCAGAGCCATTATCCCCACGGTGCAGATGGGAAACTGAGGCACAGAGAGGCTAAGTGACTTGCCTAAGGTCACACAGGAAATCTGGGGCAGAGCAGGGACTTGAAACCAGCTCTCTCAAGTGCTAGGCTAGTGGCCTAGCTACTAGACCACTGATGCTGTGTTACTTTCTGCTAAGGCACCTGCTTCTGCTCCCATTGAAATCAACAGCACAACTGCTATTTGGTCCAGGATCGGGCCCATTTGCCCTGATGTTGCCTCACAATGTTCCAGCATGAAGCAGGTCACATTTGGGTTCGTGATCAAAATTTGTGGCTACAGCCCCAACCAGCTTCTTGTTCGTCCAAAGGTGGGAGGGATTGAGGAACAGACCCTTGGTGCCTTTAACCTAGGGGAAAAAATGGAACTGAAGCTTTAGAAAACCCACCATTGTGTTGGGGGATAAACATTTATTGAATATTTCCTGTTTGGCACAAACCCTCTTTGACTCGTCTGTGGTCTTTTTTGTATTTTTAAATAGGAATTCTTTGGACTGAATGTAAAGAAAAAGTATCTTTAGAATGTATATGCCCTTGGGAACTGGGGGGGGGGGGGAAACTGTACCCTGCCTGCTTGCTGTTAGCTATTAATTTCTCTCTCCCGAGGTCTGACATGAGCAATGCATTATGAGAAGGTTATGGGAATATGCAGGCGTTGGATCCCTCGGGAGAAATAGTGATTCAATTCCAGTTTTACAGGGTTGGGTTTTTTTCTATTCTCCCCCTCCCCCCTTTCTTTAAAATAAGTTATTTCAGCTCTGCATAAGAACAGTCACTCCTAAGGAGGCCTATGACAAGGGCAAGCTGTGCTCAGTGGGGAGGGAGCTGTCATTTCTGAGGGCAGGCTGCAGAGCTTAAAGCACAGCTCTCGCTGTCAGGAGATGTGGCTTCTTCTACTCCATGCTCTGCCATGGAGCTGCTCACCTCAGGGTGAGGCACGTCACAGCTCCGTGCCTCAGTTTCCCCACCTATACAATGGGGATAATAACTCTTGCCACCTTTGTACAGCACTTTGAGCTCTTCCTATGTCTAGTGTGATGTACATGATCAATGTTTCTACTGTGAAATTTGCCACTTCCAAGACGCGTCCTGTGAAGCTCTTTGGAAAAATCCTAGGGACTAAATCTCTAGCGTGCAATGGCAATTAGCATATAACAGCATTCCACACAAATGAGTCTAAAAATCAAAGATTTGAATAGAGAACGAGTCCTTTTCTACAGAGCATTTGCACCATCCTAAAGACTTCCATAGGGGGACTTTAATTCTGCTACCAACCAGGGTCGCTCTGACCGGCACAGCAGTCCTCAGCAGAGTATGTCCATTTGACGATGATGAGCTAATTTTGTCTCCAGTTCTGTCGGAGGGGCCAAAGAACCTGTAGAAAAGTCGGCATTTCCTATTCATGTCTCCAGCACTGGGCCATAAGCATGGCTTGCGCACCCTCCCACCCTGGAGAAGTTAGTGGAAGAGGAGGACTGTACCCTCTGACAGCTGCTGAGCCACATCTGAGCAGATCCATCCCTAGGCCAAATGCTGTGAGCTCGGAGTTATTTATCTGCCGGCACTTTTCCTGCGCTCTGGGCTCTGTCCTGCAAGGTGCGGAGCATCCCTGTGAAATTCTGAGAGCCCCGATTCTTACTGACTGCACTGAGAGTGCTCAGTGCCTCACCGATCTGCTCAGCATCATGCAGGATGGGGCCCTAGTTCTCCACGGTGCTGCAGCTGGTGTCACCCTTTTTATAACGGTGTTAAAACACCACCCAATCGGAGCTCTGCATTCACACTGCTGGCAGGGGCTCACTCAGAGGTTGCATGGGTGTGATTGATGACATAAGGCACCGGACAGTGGAGAATCCAGCCTCAAGCCTCCCAGCTGTGGCTAACTGGCTCCCCTGGCACCTGATCCAAAGCCCGTTGAAGTAAATGGAAACTGAAAGGCTTTGGCTCAGCCCCTTAGCAGACACCAGTTTTTCAACCAGAGCAGAAAAGAACTCGAGAAAAGCCACAGAAATGTCCCTTTGTTGAGCCAAAAAAGGAGGCTTTGCGCCTAAGCGGCCTTATCTGTTGGGCACCTCCGTGAGAAGGCACAGTGTGGATATGAGCGAGGCTGGGCTGGAAGTAGACAACAGAGCAGGAACACAGGAGAGGTGCCTAGAGGGAAGGCAGGCTGGAGCTGGGGTTTAGACTCAGCTGAAATGGGAGCCCTTCCATCAGATAAGCTGTCAGTAGACAACAGTTGCAAGCATTTTGCGGCTACTCAGTCTCCATAAACAGTGGCCCCTCAGGCTGTTAGAGACGCGAGGCTACTGCATGTGATCAGCTGTACATCCAGGGGCAGTGGGGTCACGGGTCACTACCAGTGCTGCCTTGGGGTGCACCTCGTCACGTGTCTCATGGAGCTGCAGGCGGAGATGGGAATCTAGGGGCCAACCAAGCCCTTAAATCAGCTGTGCTGTAGGAGACTGAAGTGCTCGGAGCCTCTGGAAATCAGCCCCGGTTTGGCACACAGCAATAGAAGCACTGCAGGTCAGTGGCCACTATAGACTCTGTCAGCATAAGTGACCTTTTACCCAAGATCACAAAAGAAGCCAACGCGAAAGCCGAGAACAGAACCCAGCAGTCCTGACTTCCAGGGTTATGATTAGCCATCAGACCACCCTGGTTTATAATGAGAGAGCCGCTCCACAGAGTTCCCCACCACACCCCTCTCTCATGTTGTCACAGCAGATTCTTTTCCTTGTTGATCACACATTTTCCTGCCTTTGAGCACAGTTATCAGAGACATGTTCCAGAAAGGAAGGTGCCCAACGTTCCCACCCCCAGGGCTCCGATCCAAGTGAACAGAGCTCGGCCAGCATTGGAGAGGCAAATTAGATCCATACAGGTCGTCCGGGCGCTAGCCTAAAATTCTTCAAATAGATGCAAAGTTTGTGCTCTACAGAAATTCAGCCAGTGGGACAAGCCTGGAGAAAGACCCCAAGTCTGCTAGATATTTTGGTAAATGCCAACTTTGCACCAGAGCCACAGCTGGTGAAGATCAGTGTTGTTCTGTCAACATCAGCTTCAATGAAGCTACACCACCTGAGGCACTAAAGCTGTGTGTTTAGACCAAGTGTCTCTGTCCGACTGGCATTCTTGCCCTGGAGGGAAGAGAGGGTTAACATCACCTCACAATCCCATGATTGGCGTTTGGGTCGCCAGTGAACCTCCCATCGGATATGTCACACTGTTTATCAGGTAGGGAGACCAAAGCAGGTGGGGAACTGCAAAGGGATGGAGAATGCCTGGACATGTTGCACTGCTGAGGAGGGCAGTTAGCTGCGGTTGAGGTGAAACCCCTTGGGTTCTGACTAGAGAAGTGTTTCTTTATCCAGGAGATGCTCCTGCAACTGCTCCCTGGACAACTCTTTCTTCTTTTTCACCTTGATTTCAGACAACAACAGACGGAATATTGTTTTCCTGCAGGCAGGAGTCAAACCTTTCCCACGTGTCTCTGTTGTTCTTGTTACCTGCTTCAGCAGGTCGAAGTGAGGTCAGCAGAATGGGAGCTGAGACTCCAGGGCCAACCCCCAGCTCTGCATGGCCCTGGGAATTAGGCAATCTGAATTCCACTCCTGGAGTGAATGAGAGCAAGGAAGGAGCATGCTAGGGATCAGAGAACAGTGCTGCAACTGACCCCTGAGACTTGCTGGATTTCACTTCAACAGTGGCCACCTGATAGGGCAGAAGTTATTAACCTCTTTCGCTTCTCCGGTAGGACAACATGTCATGGCATTTCCCATCCTTGGATAGTCAACTTTTCACTTCCCAAACATGCATTCCGAAGGAGACAGGAACAAGTGAGCCCATATTGCGGCCACGAGGACACCAGTTTGCCAAGGTCCATGGGGCATCTGTACCCCCATTTTCATGGCATGATATATTCCATACGCACATTATCGCTTGTGTGGCTTTGCTAGAAGTCTTTCTGATGGCTAAATATGGAAGGTAATGAAACAGGCAGTTTGTTTGGAGGCAATCTAATTCTGTACCAAGTGTAATGAAACATGATTTATTTTTCGCCTCCAGACTATTGCTGCCTTTGGGACTCTACTGGAAAATATACATCTGGCCTCTGTGGGTATCTTGGCAGTTTGCTTAAAAAAATAAACCCTACTCATCCCTGATGGTTGTAAATTGCACCGGTTTTGCTCTGCAAAGGACAAACTCTGCTCTCATGTATCCTCTCGCACTTCAGGGAAGGCAGTCGGACTTCAGCACATAGGTCTCACTGTGACTGCGTGGGTGAAACATGGAGGATAATTTAGCCGTAGATTTCATAGCATTCTGCCAGAATTTGAGCTTTGTAGGGCTTTTGTTTGGTTTCTTGGAAGAAGCTTTCAGGTCTTCTTATGATGGAATTAGCCCTTCCTATGCACATCTAAGTATTGTTTTTCGGTTCCACCACTGCTCTGCAAACTCTGACGTGGCAGTGGGAATCTTGGGCAATTCATGCCTTTCCCTTTTTAAAACACAACCAGGACTCGTCAGTACCAAGATGCGGTGGACTGCATCAGAGCAGGCATGGTAATGACTAGCGACAAGTTATGATCAGCAGCACACCATTCCATTCACACACACATAGCTCCCAAACAAGTCAGACATGATAGGACCAGATCCTTGGATGCTGTCAAAAGGCATATCCTCGCTGAAGCCAATGGAGCGATGTTGATTTACACCAGCTGAGGATCTGGGCTGAATGCGGTGAGCTCATGCACTGGGTACACACAACAGTTTCAAGAGCGTAGAAAATACCAGCCCCGAATGCCACCCTGCAGAGGTGAGAGCAGAACTTTGTCCACACTGAGACAGCCAGTTTCTCCCAGACTGGATCAGGTCATTGGTCCATGCCAGGCCCATTCCTGCGCTCCAGGCCCAGCACTCCCACCCAAGTCAGTCAGAAGCTTGTGCCTGGGAAAGACTGAGTCCCAGCGACTGTATTACAGAAGAGCACAGGAAGGAGAGACTGATTAGTTTGCATGTATGCCCTGCCTGGCCTTAAATCCCTCTGGAGCCTGCAAGAAAAACGGAGGTTACATTGGCTAGCTGAATTAACCAATGGGCACTATGGGCAGGGAGTGGTGGATAGACGAACAAATGGCGACTTAGATGAGTCATTTTCTAGACTGTTCGAGCAGACAGCAATTTTAGGCCTAGCCCAGGACACAGGGCCCTTACAACGACAATCACGTACTATCCTCACTTCCCTAGGCCTGAGCAACAGCTTTGCGGGTTTGCAGGACACGGCTGCCCTTCTGCCACCTCGCTGCAGTTAAACGACTCCGGCATGCCCTGGCATTGCTTCTGAAGTGCAACATCCCATGACCCTTCCACCCTGGTGCTGACAGCTTCTTCCCCTCCCACCCCATAGCAGGCGTTGTGATGCCCATGCTGGTATGCATCGATATTTAACACTCAGAGCAGCTGTAGCATGATTCCCAAACGAACCTGGCAGAAACTTCAGTGAGAGGTGAGCCGACAAGAGTGATGTGTGGGTCACAAAGAGCAGGCATGGCATCCCTCAGCTGAGCTCAGATGACTGCAGAATTTAGCAGGCCAGCTGGGCTGCTTTCTGCAGGGATTAGCATGGGTATATACTGCGGCCTCTTTGTAATCCTGCGCTGGAGAGCAAAGCAGTGTGTGATAAGAGTGTTGTAGGCCAGAGCCTCAGCTGAAGTCAAGCACCCTGCACTGATTTACACGAATGGGGATCTAAGTCTTTGGGCGCAATGCTGAGGAGAAAGCAGCCGCCTATATTTCTGCTGCCCACCGTGGTGCTCCTGGAAAGGTCCCTGGCGTTGTGGAATGACCGTTTCAGCTCCAGGAAGAGAAGTAAGTTTCAGTTCTTGTAACATCCCCAAAACATAGATTGGAGTGTTCCACACTGAAACAGACCAGGAGCCCAATAAAGGAACTAAAAATAACCCCCTGAAGAGCTGTACCTTCTTCCATCCTGCTCCATGACATGAGCCCTCTAACATTAATGACACACCAAGGGAGACGAGCACATATTTCAAGACACTGGGATCACATTTATTTTTATGTCTGGAGTGAACTTTGCCACAAAGGGTCAAGGCTTTGGCGGGGGGGGGGAGGGGGGGTGAAAGAAGCTCAGTAAACCCCCACAAAAGGGACATGATATTTCCTTCCCTAAATGCAGGTGAGAGTCAGATACAATGTTAACATGCTCACGTTCCAATGCAGATCCTATAAATACACGAGATACACAGGAACCTGGGGCCTTGAGGCACAGGGCTTCCTAGGGGTTTATTTTTATTTGCAGGAAGCAGGAAATGAAAATGAGAGCATCCATCGCTTCCACGCCATATTGGGGATCACTGGTGACATGTCCATCTGAGCAGATTCAGGTCCACTGTACTAGGCCGGATCACGCATTCAGCTCCTCAGAGACAGGCAGCTCCCTTTGAAGTCAATGCAAATTGTCCTTGTGTGAATGAGATCGGAATGTGAGCCAGGGACAATGCACCCAGCATTCTGATTAACCCTTTGAGCACTAGCATTTCCCAAACCAGCAGCCAGATGAATAGTAATTTTCTCCCTACGACCGGTCCCCAAATGTCTCAGGGCATCTTTACCTACAAACTCATGGCAAGAAGATTTTCACAATGGCTCAGTGCTGCAGGTCAACACTGAGAGAGCTGTGCCCAGGACAGCCCAGGGCTGGACTAGAGGGGTGACGCAGGTCAGAACTGAGTTGAATGGAGAGAGCTGTGGGGGTGCCCGGGACTGGAATGGCAGACACACTGCAGGACAGGATTGAGAGGCAATGGCCAAGCTGCATGGAGAGCCCTGGACTGGAATAGCAGGGTGCGTACTACAGGTCAGGAAGGAAGTGCATCGACAAAGCTGCGTGTCCTCCGTTTTAATAAGCAGCAAATTCAGACGCACACAGTAACGAGGAAAGGAAACAAAGTAACTAAATGAATACAGTGAACTCCTAGCATGTAGGGCTCTCGGAGGACATGAAGCAGAACTCGCGCCAGCGGGAAAGAGGGTGATATTTCAAGCTGCCATGCCCAGCTGCTGCTGCTATTTCAGGGAGTTTGGCCCAAAGATTTATCAATCCGACCCATTTTAAGTCCCTTTGTCCCCCCTTTGCCAGAGTAAATACACCAGATTCTCAATGCAGCAGGGATCTCTCGTGTTCATGCTGAGGGCTTTTTTTGGTTTTGGTTTTTTTAAACACTGCTTTACCCGGCTGATTTTTCCCTTTCCCACTGAAGCTCTAAGAACTGGATAAGATAACAACACTGCAAAATGATCAAGCCAAGGGAGGGGGACAAAACAGAAAGGCAAATTGCAGGCCCATCAGCTAGAGTGCATTACCAGAATGTCACTGTCTAAAATTATATTTTCCCACTAGCTACATTTACCGTCTTCGTTTGCAGATTATGGGCTTGATCCTGAGCTCCCACTCCTCCCACAGACATAGGATCAGGACCTAAAGCAACAGGCTTCATTGTGAAGAAACAAATATGTTTCCTTCCATTCACTGAAAGAAAAGAAAATCAACCAAGGCGAAGGCTCCCTGTGTGATAGGACCTGCACAGACCCATAGTAAGAGACAGCCCCTGCCCCCAAAGAGCTGTGATCTAAATAATCAAGGCAAAGGAAGTTCTACTATCCTCATGTTACAGATGGGAACTAACTAGTGATTTGCCCCGAGATTACAAGGGGAATCTGTGGCAGAGCCAGGGATTGAACCCAGCTCGACTGAATCCCAACTCACTGCCAAAACCACAAGATGATCCTTTCTCAGCACTGACTGCCAAAGGAAATAGACACTTGGCCTTCTACATGACCAATAGCCGCGCCACATCCTGCAGAGATTTTTGCAGACCAATGCTGGCTCCAATCCTGCTCCCATTGAATTATTGTAAGAAGCAAAATTCCCATTGACTTTAATGGTTCAGGCTCAGGTCCATAAACTGCATGTATCCTTACTATGATATAGCAAGGGTTGCTACCGAGTTCAGTTCCCTCCCTCACTGTTTGCACATCACTCTTGGGCAGCATTAAACTTGAAATCTGTTTCATTATCCAAAACATTTTTTATGTTCTGGCATGCAGGCAAGCTGTGTTATTGTAGGGTCTTCAGCACTGCTGTGTTTAATTTGAAGCGTGTTAGTGATTTGCAATGAAAACCACACAGAAAGGATTCAATGGACTTGGCAAAGTGAGATGGGGGGGTGGGGGGGAGATAATGAAGCCAACATTCTGAATGCCTCATCCTTCTAATTTAAATTTAAATCTTAATCTAATCTATCCACCCATCCAAGGTTTTTCTGGTGCATCCATCTCCATAATATCCAGTGGTTTTATCTTTAAGGGGAGTCAAATGCAATAACCGTTCTAAACCAGCAATGGAAAAGCAATAGCACCCTAATTGCACAGTTGTTACCAGCACCTTCAGACATGCTCCTTTCTCTTGTTTTCCTCTTCTAACTGCTAGACAAGTGGGCCTAGCAAGAACCACATCCCAGGCATGGACAATGCAAACAGATCCGCTGTGAGAGCCCTACCCAGGTTTTACATCCGATAGGTGCCTGTGGGCGCGTCCGCTCCCGTTTGTATAGCAAGCACGTTTTGTAACAGACGAATGGGAATGAAGTATTTCAAGAATGTCTCTTGAACACAATAATCTTTGCGAAGCTGATGCCCAAGGTCAACATTAATTTTTCCCCCCCTCTCCATGCTGAGCCTGTGATTCTGATAATGCTTCTGCTCTGCTGGATTTTTCCTCCCCTGATATATTCTGTGAATGCTGTGGCTGTCCCATGCCTCAGTTCTCAGGGTACCCTCATTTTGGTGGTTTCAGAGTAACAGCCGTGTTAGTCTGTATTCGCAAAAAGAAAAGGAGTACTTGTGGCACCTTAGAGACTAACCAATTTATTTGAGCATAAGCTTTCGTGAGCTACAGCTCACTTCATCAGATGCATACTTTCTAGAAGATCTAGATCTTCTACACTTTCCACAGTATGCATCCGATGAAGTGAGCTGTAGCTCACGAAAGCTTATGCTCAGATAAATTGGTTAGTCTCTAAGGTGCCACAAGTACTCCTTTTCTTTTTCCTCATTTTGGTGGAGGCTGTTCATGATCTACCATGCATGCAAGAGAGTCGGGTGCACATTTTCCACCCCACCTGGGTCACTTTGCAAAGCCCCAGGCATGCAGTTCCTATGTAGCCAGAACTGCACCATTTAATTGTATAGAATGGGTTAGATCCTCCATAGACTTCAAGGAAGCTACTTCACTTTACACCAGCTGAGAGCCTCGACTCTATTTTTAAAATCACACTCAGGTCCAAGTTCAGAAGTGATGTGTGAGGAAGTGTAAGTTACAGAAGGATTCTCAGGGCTTGCGTCTCCTCTCTCACACACTGACGTAAATCAGAACTAGCTCTCGTCTACTCTATTCAGGTTCTCAAATCAAGCCTAACACCGCCATAGTTCAGTGCTTGCCAAAAGTGCATTTCCTAGTGCAGTCGATGGAGTCATGCCAGTGTAAAAGGAGATCAGAATCAGGCCCAAAGTGCATCTACCAGAGTCCAAGGGCCTGATTTTACACTAGTGTAACTGCACTGGACTTGATTTTCCGTTCTATTACTCCACTTGGTGATTGCCTGTTCTGTTCAGTTCAATCCGTCTGGGGTACCTGATGTTGGCTGCTGCCGGCTGGTGGGCTAGATGGACCTTTGGTCTGACCCAGGGTGGCCGTTCTTATGTTCACTTTTATGCTGGTGTGACTCCACCAAATCCAACGGATTGACCTTGGCGTAGAACTGGCGTAACTCATGTCGGGATCATTAACTTCAATCGAGTTAGTCCAGATTTAGACCTGTGTGAGTGGAAAATTGGGCTCTAAGTTAGCGCAGTTTACACACGAGGACCTGATTCGTCTCTCAAACTGCTTTGCTATGGATGCAACTGCACCGACTGGACTCACTCCTGATTTAAACTGATGTAAAAGAATCTTAGAAGGCAGCGTCAGTTACAGGAACCTACTGCAGACTTCATTAGAATTTGGCTTCTACAGCCCATTCTCTTGTTTAATCTGGGTTTTGCCCTCTGCTACCAGCTTTGCCCATTACTTTGGGATATGCTCATTTATTAGGGTTACTCTTCGGGGTTACTGCTTGTGTCACTTGTGTTCTCATAAGGAGCTCTACTTCTCCCTGCTGCAAGTTCCCTCCCAGTGGAACTATGCTGCAGGACCTAGGTTCCCCAGGGCTGGGTCTCCCACTGCCTTTTCATTGCTTTTTGTAAGTCTTTCTCCTGATCGGTTTTGGTTCAAGCAGTGGCTGCGGGGTGGGGGGAGAAGGTCTTTTGTGAGTCAGACAGGCTGGGTACTGTGCCCTGTTTCCCCAAGAACACACAGCTGACAGGTAACACCTCTGTCTGTCCCCAGTGGCGGATTAATGATTTTGCCGCCCCTAGGCCCAGAAATAATTGCCTCCCCCAAGAGGAGGCATCGCTGGGGCAGGGATTTGGGGAAGGGGACCAACAGGGGCAGGGAATGGGGGCTGAGAAGGGGTGGAGTTGGGGCGGGGCCGGGGCGGAGGGCGCGAACCGGCGCTGGGGAAAGCAGCCTCTGGCTGCTATTATAAATTTGCCACCCCTGCAAATTTGCCGCCCTAGGCCTAGGCTTTGTCGGCCTAGGCATTAATACGCCGCTGTCTGTCCTCAAACCTGGCGGCTGGCCCAGATACTCGCTCACCCATTGCTGCAGCTTTCTGGTTTTCATGAAGGCCTTTTTCATGAAGGGAAGGAGCAGCTACTTTGCAAACCCAGCACTCGTGTTACTGCAGTACCCCATGGAAGGCTCTACAGGCACAGCCTCTGCCCTCTCAGGGTCATGCTCGGAGCCGAGTGGGAGAAGAGAGGATGTGGTGATGCTCAGTTTGTGGCTAACATCAGCCTGACAAAAGGAAAAGGACAGGGCAGCTGGGAGTCAGCAGATAAATGTGATGAGAAGAGGAAATACCTGTTTACAGACCGGAGTGTCTTTCATTTCATGGTTGGGAAAAACAGAAAGGCTTCTGAGAAAGGCTGGAGATGCAATGCAGTCATGTCCCCTCCTCTCCTAGAATAACCCAAGAGCCTTTCAGCCATTTGGCACCGAGGGATGCCGGGCAGGCTTCACTCATCCCAACTGATGCTTGCAGAGAAAGGGCAAAATGCAGGCTCATGAACCTTGGGGTTCTCCCCCTTTAAATGCTGGAGACACTTTCAGACTCACTCCCTTCCTGAGGTCTGGAAAACAAAAAAAAAAAAACCAGTAACATAAAGCTCAGCTGTAACCTTCTCCCCAGCCTCAGGTGTTTCTAGGCCTCCTCCCTTAGGACTGCTCAGCCCACATTCTATATCCTCTCCCAGCCCTCATATGTCCGGGTGAGATGATGATGAACCTGACTCAGTGAGTCAGCAGAACCCACTTATCTCTTTCCCAAGAGGCTCAACGCTTGCTGATAGGGTGGGGTGTTTCGGCCAACACTGTCTGGTACAGTGTTCTTTTGCGAGTATGAAAGAAAAGTATTGGTTTTGGTTTCACTTAAGTCGATTAGGAACTTGTTTAAGTCAATCAAAATAAGAGCCTCCACACAGAGGTTTGTAACAGTTTACGTTAAACCAGTGCAACTTTCCTGTGTAGGCAAGAGCTCAGCCACAGGATGGTCACTTTTTTCTAACATAGCTCAACCAAAAGGCATATTCTTAGCAATGGGTAATAATAACTCAGATAAAGAAAGAGCAGGAAAGACAGAGATTTAATTTACATCCATAGGAAGGATATTATATATAGGCACCTGAGAAGATGAAATAATTCTCTGCTGAGGACAACCTGCTGTGACATGTTCCATTACAGGTATTCACCAAAAAAGCTTAATCAGGGAGAAAGAAGCCAGTTAAACTTGTGATGTGTCCTCATCATTATCTCAGTGTTATTCTCAGATCAGGGTGATTAACAATTACACAGCTGCCTGAATCACATACAGAAGAAAAATTATTTAGTGACTGCTGGATTTTATTAAACAGGTCTTATTTTGCCAGATTTGTTTTCCTCTACTGTCCTCACGAACTGGCATAGCAATTCAGAAAGGAGGAGGAGTGGCTTGAATATTTAGTGAGCTTTATAAGCCCCTGTTGTGATGGTGCCCCCCATGAGGCTTTATGGAAATATGCTTTTGAATGTATATATGACATAACCGGAATATGTTTTACGCTACATATGCCATGTGACATATCTCTGTAAAGGTTATGATCTACTGAATCTATCAATCCTATTTGTATGCATGTATCATGTTTGTGTTCAGAGTTATGAATATTGGCTGTGTACTTGCTTGATTTTTAAGTAGCCTTAGTAAAGCATTTGGTCAGCTTCTTTAGAAAGGAATTTGCAAGTTAAGTGCCCACTCATGGATCTTGCAAGGTTCCAATCCACATAAGAAGTCTACATGAGGATGTTCAAGGTAGCATGTAAACCATGGCTGCTACCTGTAAGTTCTGAGTCATGCATGGACATGTGACTTGCCCATGTGACTCCAAAAGTCCATCTTGTAGCTGGACTTCTACACAGGGGGAGGGAGTGGTATCTACCCACAAGAGAAAGTCTATTTAAACCTCTGGGAGACCCCTCCATTTTGCCTTCAGCTGGCTAAAGAGATAGCCTCTCCACCCCCAAGGATACCTGAAAGAAACTGGAACAAAGGACAGTAACTACAGGGGGTGTGAGTGATTGCTGGACCCAAACTAGAAAGAGACTAATCTGTAAAAGGAACCTTACTGGAATTCCTCTAAGGGTGAGGTTTTTATCTGTATTCAGTTTTCTTAGACATAGACTTGCATATTCTATTTTATTTTGCTTGGTAATTCACTTTGTTCTGTCTGTTACTACTTGAGAACCACTTAAATCCTACTTTCTGTATTTAATAAAATAACTTTTTACTTATCATAGAATATCATGGTTGGAAAGGACCTCAGGTCATCTAGTCCAATCCCCTGCTCCAAGCAGGACCCATCCCCAATTTTTGCCCCAGATCCCTAAATGGCCCCCTCAAGGATTGAACTCACAACCCTGGGTTTAGCAGGCTAATGCTTAAACCACTGAGCTATCCCTCCCCCCTTATTAATTATTAATTAACCCAGGGTATGTATTAATACCTGGGGGGGGAGGGGCAAACAGCTATGCATATCTCTCTATCAGTGTTATGGAGGGTGAACAATTTATGAGTTTACCCTGTATAAGCTTTATACAAGGTAAAACAGATTTATTTGGGGTTTGGACCCCATTGGGAGTTGGGCATCTGAGTATTAAAGACAGGAACAGGTCTTAAGTTGCTTTCAGTTAAGTCTGCTGCTTTGGGGCACGTGGTTCAGACCCTGGGCCTGTGTTGGAGCAGACTGGCATGTCTGGCTTAGCAAGACAGCGTGCTGGAGTCCCAAGCTGGCAGAGAAAGCAGGGGAAGACGTAATCTTGGCACATCAGTTAGCAGCCCCAAGGGGGTTTCTGTGATCCCACCCGTCACACTGTGTCTCTCAATTTCTGAACCTGTCCCATCTCATTCAAGGGGCTCCAGCTGTGATGACTTGGAGAGCCAGTAACTAGACACCCTGACATGCTATAGGGAAAAGTAACATGATACAGTCTTGCTCTGCCTTTGAACATGCGGCATGTTACTTTCATGAGTTTCCTCTGAGGATAAAAGTAATTGTTTACAGTCGGTTACATATTCACACTGGCAATCACCTTCACGTTAAATATTCAACACGGCAAGCGAAGTGCAAGAAGGTTAAATTCAAGAAATTCATCAATGGATGGTGTTTTACTTCACTTCCTGCCCTAACGTGTTGTGCAGTAGTTGCGGTGTCATGTTGCACCCCAGAAGAAGCTGCATCTCAAGGGGGGGTGGGAGAGTGGTTCCTGTATATATTTAAGGTAAAAGTTTCAAAAAGGTGTTTCTCAAGAAATGTTTCATTAGGTTCATGCTGCCGATGCTGAGTCTCCTGACTCAGGCAGCAAGCCGCTTATGGCAGGAACTGTCTCTTTGTTACGTCTGTACGGCACATAGTACAATGGGTCCCTGGCTCCAGACACTATCACAACACAAATACACATATTAATCTTCTAACGCTCAAATAGCTAAAAATTTGCCACTGGAGATGGGCCAGAATCAACACCCTAGATCGCAAGATGTGGCTTGAGTCCCCCTCTATTTGCTCCCCAATTCCTGTTGACCCTGGCAGGGTTTTACAGGCTCCTCAGGACAGAGGTGATGCCACATCATGAGGATTTCCATAAGATGCAACAGGCTTTGCAACCTTTCCCAGCAGGATTCCGCAGAGTAAGCAAACTTCTCACACTTGTCCACTGCAGTGTTCCCACCAGGATGCAGTATGTATATAGGAACTGCCAGACTGGTCCAGACCTGTCTCTGAGAGTGGGCAGCCCCAGAAGCTAGCAGTCAGCAGTTTGAGGTTAATCTTCCACCTGAGGAAGTGTCTTTCTTACCTCCCAAGAGTTTGAGGTTAGCTGATGCTCTGAAGCAGGAAGAATTTGATCCTTCCAAACCTCTTGTTTTTTTTTAATTTTTAATATTAACTATTGGAACTCTGGATAATATTGTTTTCCATAGAAACATCAGCTGCAAAATGTTACCAAACAAAATACACATTTTTCTTGAACGGATGCGCACGGGCTTAGCTGCAATTTGGTTTCTTTGCAAAGCAGCTAGTTGGGGATTTCACCGAAACCTCGCTGGACGCCAGTTGCCGCCAAGCTGATGAATCAAGTCATCCCATAAATGTCCTGAGCGGAGTTGTCCCAATAACTCACCAGTAAGTGCTGCAGCAGAGCTAAGCAACTCAAAGCAGACAGTCCAAGCAGAACGGAGGCTAATCATATCACCTTCGCCAGATGAGCAGTGGGAAGCCCTGTAAGTCCTGATGAAAATGCTCTAAAAGAGATTTCCAGGGGGTTCCTACTTTAACCTTTTCGGAACAATGAGGTTTCCTTTCAGTGAAGCAGGCCAGAGAGTCAGGTTTCATGCTAGCATTCTCACAGCTGGGATAAACAAGTGGACTCCCAGTCCTGTCACTCTCACCATGTCAATTGTATTCACCTCATTGGAATTTATGTTAGTTGTGGGCCAGTTAATGAAACATTGCTGAGCAACTTGAACCCTTCTGGAGGGCTTTCCGATAAGGTCTCTCTTATTTTATGGATTCCAGTCATGTCTGAGATTTATTTATATTTGTCCTTTTGGGTTTAATCCTGAAACTCAGTTTTTTAATCATTCTTTTGCTCAGACAAATCTTCCCTTTCCAAATTGGTGCCCAGCGGATGACTGAGGCCTGATCTGCATTAGACAGCTCCCCTGGTGTAACCCAGAGCAGTGTATGAAAGCAATGCATTCCCCTCTGATTGTGCGTTCCCACAGTGTTGTACTGCAGTGCAGCATTCCTCTGCCCTGTGGGTAGGGAACCCGGGATTCCGGGCTCTGCCCCCAGGCCTGCTGCATTCTGGGAAATGTCCACTCCAGCTAGCTCCAGCAGGGCAGGGGAATTGTAGCAAGATGGGGTGAAATTCCCCTAATTCCCCTGGCTGTATCCCAGAATGGCCAGCGTCATTCCCAAACGGTCTCTCAGCATGGGGAGGCTCCAAGCCTCTGTTTAGCCAAAAGACAGGAATAGCATGAGAAGCGTCTCCCCTATTTGCGTGCTGGGATGATGGCAGCTCTGACTGGGACCAAGGGCATGTCCGTTGGAGCAGAGGTGCCTGCTCTGCCGACCCCTGCCCACTAGGCACTGGACTGAGGTCACCAACTCACAGGCCAGGCACCAGGCACCCCAGAGCGCTGCCTTCTGTCCAGATTTGACTTTTCCCCTCCTGACAAGATTAGAGCTGGTGACCTGGAGGCGGGAGACCCCGTAATCCCATTACCAAGCTACTGAGCCATCCAGCCCTCCTGCGTTCAGTACGCGTGGACAAGGCAGCGACGTTTGAAACTGAGCCTGGCTGCAACACTAACACAGTGACAAAATTAAGGGGTAGACATTGACATGCGACACAGCCCAGCCTTCCCTGCAAGACCACGCAGCACGGCTGCAGCCCGCTGGCAGGGGTTAGTGTCCCACTACATCTAACTCCCAGCAATGCTCTGTTCTCTTTACGGACATGCCTCCCATGAGCAACAGAGCGTACGGTCCGGAGGAGAGCACAAAGCCCCTGAGGGTGTGTTCTCTGGTTTGTTTCCATTGTGATGCCCATGAGTCTAGAGCTCGGATGCTGGTTTGGAGCCATGACTTGTAAATTCCGCACTGCAGCAAGGATTGTTCAAAGGCATGGTATCAAACGCAATTGATTGCTGGGCCCGCTCATGCTCTCACTTCTTAAGAACTCCGCATTGAAATGAGTCCAGCCTGCGACCCACGGTGACTCTAAGCCTGTGTCTCCCCACAAGCACAGGAACAGTCCCACTGATGTGAGCGAGACTGCTCTCAGTGTTCCTGTAGGCACATGCTCCAGTGCCCGGCTGAAAGGGAGCCAAAAGTCAACAGCGCCCCATGGCCCGCCACGGAAGAGTAAATCACTTTCCAAAATGGCTTGTGCATCGTAGGCAACCGTTTGGGAAGAATCGCCGTCAGCTAGAATGTGTCGTCTTGAGCGTGTGGCCACATTTCAGGACGGATGTGGAAAATTGGAGAAAGTCCAGAAAAGAGGAACAAAAATGATTAAGGATCTAGAAAACATGACCTGTGAGGGCAAATTGAAAAAACTGGGTTTGTTTAGTCTGGAGTAGAGAAGATTGATGGGGGACATGATAACTGTTTCCAAGTCCATAAAAGGTTGTTATAAGGAGGAGGGAGAAAATTGTTCTCCTCAACCTCTGAGGATAGGACAAGAAGCAGTGGACTTTAATTGCAGCAAGGGCGGTTTAGGTTGGACATTAGGAAACACTTCCTAACTGTTAGGGTGGTTAAGCACTGAATAAATTGCTCAGAGAGGTTGTGGATTCTCCATCGATGGAGATTTTTAACAGCAGCTTAGACAAACACCTGTCAGGGATGGTCTAGAGAATATTTAGTCCTGCCTTGAGTGCAGGGGACTGGACGAGAAGACCTCTTGAGTCCCTTTCAGTTCTACGATTCTATGATTCCATCTGTCATGACCCATGAGGCCTGTGAAGACCCTGTCTACTCCTAGGCTAGCCCAGTGATATCTACTGACAGGGCATTGTTGCCTTCCCTTTTCTAGAGGGAATATGAGGTGGACCTGTTAGAGCCAACCTAGATCATCCTCCCTTCAGGGAAAGGGTAGTTACCTAGCCACTGAGTCACAAAAGGCTGTTTCTGCCCCCACAATAGAGGAGAGAGAGGATAGATGGTCCAATGGTTAGAGTGTTACGGAGCGAGCATGGCAAGTCAGTTAGGCCTGGTTACCCTGAAAAAGATTGACCTAGCTACAGCACTCAGGGGTGTGGAGAATTTACCCCACTGAGTGCCATAATTTGGTCAACCTAACCCCACAGTACAGATGCGGCTAGATCAAAGGAAGAGCTCTTCCATCAGAGATAGGTTAACTACAACGACGGGAAAACCCCTTCTGGCACCGTAGGAAGCATCTACACTACAGTGCTAGGGAGGCACAGCCACAGCGCCAACCCTGGGCAGCTGTAGCATCTGTAATGGAGACACGCCTTGAGATCACAACCCAGCCCTGTGGCACAGGGGTGTTGTGAGGTTAAATACAGTAATGATTGTGAGGGGCTCAGATACTACAGGAAAGGGGGCCAAGCATAAGTCCCATAGATAAACAGCAGCTGCACAGAACTGATGTGCATGGGGAATTCCAGCCATATTCTGCATTTTCTTCTTGCGAACCCTTTTCCCAAAGTCCTGGGGCCTGGTTATCTCCCTGCAGGATATGAGTAATTCCTGCTGGAGTCCATGGGAACTATTCACATGTAGCCTGACTTTGATCCCACGGAGGACAACGGGAGCAGAGTCTAACCAGGGAGTATGGAGCCCCAGGATTGCCTCTGCCAACCCATCAGAGTGTATAAATGACAGAGAAAGCACACATGGGCTTTAAAGCCCTGCAAGTGAGGCTATGATCAGCCCCGCACCCGAGCAGTGTTTCCTAGCCGCAGTGTATTTGGTGATCTTTGTAGCATGTGGGTCCTTGAGCCACCTCCGCAGTGGGGCACTCGACCAGCTGAAATTCTGTGATAACTAGTCCTCTCTTTCCTGGAGATCCTGTTGTTTTTCTCTTTTTGACAATTGTGAGTAGCTATGTTTGTCTTCTTTTCCCTTCCTGTTTACTCTCTGTGGTCAGACAGGCTTTGATGTATTTTTGCTGTTGCCTGTCCCTGGGAGAACAGGAGGTTGTTGCCTGTAATGTGAAAGCAGAGTCCATTTTCACTCCTACCTATACTTCAGTGGCATCGAGACATTTCCCAGAGCAATCAGCAGCAGGATAAGTACAAGTAGGGAAGTGAGCTGTAGCTCACGAAAGCTTACGCTCAAATAAATTGGTTAGTCTCTAAGGTGCCACGAGTCCTCCTTTTCTTTTTACAAGTAGGGAAGTTTGCCATTATGCACCATTCAGTCGTCAGTATCTAACCAAATAGGACACTTGAATCACTGGGCTTTTAACACTTCTCTTTGCTGTTAGAAGGAAATGTAGAGCTAAGTATATGTATAAACAACACAGGTAGGCACCCTAGCTTTTGATGTGGTATTGTTAGGTGCTATTAAGATCACCCGGTACTTGAGACAACTGCTGTTTGGTGGAGAATTGTTATGCACAACTACTTGGTTAACTCAGGGTGTTAGCCACAGGCTCCTGGCTAAATTCCAACTTGGTTTGTTACATTCTGCCTCCTTGCCTTCACTGTACAGGTCTATTTTCATTAGTATACATCATCAGAGCAGGTTCAACTGCCCTGCTATCCATAACTATACACACAGGGAGTGGGGACAGGGCTGGTATGTACTCAGAAGTCCATCAGTAGCTGGGGTGGAGTCTTCATACACATGAGCATTAAGTGAAGAATGGCCTTTCCTTTTTGTGTGTTAAACACTAAGCACATAATAAACACCAGAGATAGACAGAACCTGTATACTAGGGGAAGTATGCTTGAGCATAGGCTTGAATCAAAGCCACCAAAGTCAGTGGGGCAGCCTGAACAATCTTCAGACTTCGGGGGAAATTCACCGAACGCTCTTGCAGCTCTGCATCTTGTGCCGTGAGCCCCTTTGCTCCTGCAGGCTAAGCAGGTGTGGTCTGGGTCAGCTCTGCTAAGGAGGGCCGAGGTGAAGCCGAAAGAGGAGCCAGTCACGTAGTGGTAGGCTCGCCTCTCCCAGAATCAGCGCTGAACCCACAGCCCAGCGCGGCATGAGGGGCAGAGCTGTTGTCTTTCGGAAGGGACAGAAAAGCAGCATCGTGACTGCTTGGGAGCATTGCAAAAAGAACAGGAGCCCTTGTGGCACCTCAGAGACTAACAAATTTATTAGAGCATGAGCTTAATTTGTTAGTCTCTAAGGTGCCGCAAGGGCTCCTGTTCTTTTTGCGGATACAGACTAACACGGCTGTTACTCTGAAACGTGTGAGCATTACAGATCCCCTGGAACTTTCTGCAAGTGCAGAGGTGTCAGTCTCATTTCCTTGGCCAGATTCCAGCCTAGCACTTACTCTCTTCCCCCATTTCCCTGGATGGGCACCTCTACGCCTCCTGTCCTAAACTGTTGCTGTGTTCCACCCCCGAGGTAGCTGAAATCACCTCTCTGTCAAGTCTGCTGAGCTCTTTCAGCATCCCTGTTGATTAAAGGTGCAGTATCCATGTAAGATAGTCTTAGAGCTCAGGAAGAAAACCATTTGCCTTCTGGACACAGCCCAGCTCTCCCCAGCACAGGGGCATCTGTGTAACATTTCCTTCTGTGTCTGAGAGACACATTGCTGATGTAACGGCTTGCGCATTTAACAGGTCACCCCGGCTTTGAAGTCACTGGCTCAAGGACCAGAAGGGGAGGGATTCACACCTTCCCTCTGCCATTGTTTCCCAGCAAACAGCTCTCTGCTGGGCTGCCTCCAGAAGCACCAGCACCCTGCGATGCACAGAAACAGTCTAGAACGTTTTATTTTCCTTGTAATTAACTGTTTGCAGCATGCCCAGCATATCACCAGCTCAATGGCTCCAGTCTCAGTCCACTGACAGAAAGCTGCAGCCTCCCCTAATTATTATTAGTATTCAATGCTTGTATTTCAGTAGTATCCAGGAGCTCATGGTGCTAGGTGCTGTACAAACACCAAACAAAAAGATGTCCCCGGCCACAAAGAGTGGACAGTCTAGGGGCTTGTCTGCTCATACAGTGCTACAGGCTACTCTGCCAATGGGAAAGCTTCTCCTGTCAGTGTCATTAATCCACCTCCCTGAACAGCAGTAGCTATGTCGGAGGGAGAAGCTCTCCCGTTGACACAGCGCTGTCTACACACAATAAGTGGATGCAGACAGAGTCAGGGAAGCACACGAAAAGAATGAGACCATATTAACGACATCGACTTGCTAGAGACCTTCCCTCGCCAACACCAGAAGACAATCGCTTCTTTCTGCACTGGAAATGCAGCCACCTCTGGGGCAGTGGACGAGTCAGTTCACAGTGTAACACTGGGATGACATTTTTGACAAGGGGCCATGAGGGTAACCTCCCTTCTTTTTTCAAGTGCGTCATGGGATCTTTAATGGCTTCCAAAAGCCCCACCCAGAGGATCCTCCCTGGAAAAATCTATCCTGGGGACAAGAGGCTGAGTTTATATTGCTGGGCTCTGAACCTGCCAACTGGCTCCTCAGCCAGTGTGAATGGGGGCCGTGCCAATGACTCTCTCAGAGCTGTGTTCATTTACACCTACTGAAGCTGTGGCCCAGGCCAAGGAGTTTGTGGATATCAGCCCTGATGCTCAAGCTGCTTGCCAGCCTCTCTACAGTGACAGGAGGCCTTCTCCCGCCGGTCGCTGCAGCTCATCCACCTCCGCGAGAGGCGGCAGCTAGCGTTGCCTATGCCAGGGGTGAGGTCGGCTTATCTACATGGCTCAGGCATCTGGATTTCTCACACCCCTGAGCAAGTAGCTGGGTCGACTTAACCTGCCCTGGCTGTGCCGCAATGCAAGCTGTGCCTGCTGCCATTGGCCTACCATGGGGACAGCGGTCATGGGGTTGCTTTCCGGGCCACGGTTTTCTCGGTTCCCACCCCTCTCCTGGTTCCAAGGGATCAGTTGCTCTGCTTTTGCCCTGTTTCCCTGGCAAGCCCCACCTCCCAAGAATAGAAGAGCCTTGTGGCCTTAATTCTGCCCATGGGCTGGGAGGATTCGGCCACCTCTCTGGCCAGGGCACAGTGGTTGGGAAGCAGAGGGCTGGCAAATGAGGTGGGGGGCAGGGTCTCCTCCTGCAAACCTGTCTCCTCTTTTCTGTCACCCACAAAAGAACCGTGCTTGGACAACATTCAAGGTCTGTCCTGAATCCATAAAAACCAGGGATTCCTACATGCCTTAAACCGGGAGCCAAATTTTCCACGGACTCCCAGAATTTGGTGTTGGGTGTGGCCTGGTGGCTAGAGGAGTGGAAGTGGGAGCCACAGGCCTAACGCCAGGGTCTGAGACTGAGCCGGGGGCCTTCCGATGACTGGCTCCAACATCACAAGACTTTTAGCAGAGCCACGGCCAGGGGCGGTCTGAAGATACCATGCTCAAAGCCACTCCAGTCACGCAAGTGACCCTGAATCAAGGGGGATCCCAGTAGGACTGGCCCCCCTCAAAAGCAGTGAGGTCCAGTGACAGATTACCTGCTGCCCAGCTGGGCTTTAGGGAAAGCACCTGGACCTTATAAAGGGGGAGACAGCAGCAGGGGAAGGAGGGCTACCCACTGACCTCGCTCGACTCCAGAGGGGAGGGTCCTGCAAGGCACAACTGTGGCAGAGGCTGCAGAGAGAAGGAAGCTCCTGCAGGAAGCCTTGACCAGAGGAAGAGTTCTGAGGCCCACTGGGATCCTGTGTGCATGTGGAAAAACTGCCGGTAGAAAGGCCTGGAAGCTGCTGTAGAGGTATAGAGCAGGGCTAGACCCAAGGCAGAAGGCCTGAGAGCGGACGCTCAGATGAGAGCAGGGAGTATTTAAAGGAGCCCAGGGCAGGCTGAAGGGAGAGATAGAGCAGAGCCTGGAAACGGCAGAAGGGCTGGGGCCATCGTGGACACTTGAAGAGAGACAGACCTCAGTGAGGAGGGGCTGTACCCAGTGTGAGACCAGGGTAGCAGAGACTTAACTGTATGTTTATGTTAATAAACCAGGCCCCAAGAAGGGGTCTTGTCTTTGAGGAGGCTGAGTGAAGGGGAAACTGAGGCAGGGAGTGGCAGAGCCATGCTCAGCCAGCAGGGGGCGCTACAGGACAGATACACCCTTTCACAATAGGGAACAGAGAGATGAGTACACTAGTGTCCCTGATGGTGAAGAAGAGACGGGGTTCGGTTCTAATTAATCTAAAGGGATTCTTTACTGGGACGCCTGGACACGTGCAGAATTAGTGGTTCTCTCTAGCTCCCATATTAAATAAACACACCCTGCACTGCGCAGTGTCACAACACAGGGCTGTCCTAAACCCTGGCCTAGATTTCGCAGCTCTGGAAGGGACTGCTGACATGCTATCTAAACAGCGCACAAAGAAGACAATTCCGGTGTCCCACCAAACGGGATATTTCAGTGACTTGATTAATTCTGACAAAATCAAATGGAGGCCAAGATTCTTGGTGTCAAAATGAAATGAGAATCTGGGTGGGAGCAGCAAGGAAAATTTCCCTCCTTTCAGTTTCCCATTGTCAGGCAGTATGGGAGGCAGGACTCCTGGGTTCCATCCTCCCCTCTGAAACTGGCTCATAGAGCAAGTCACTTCGCTTCTCTGTACCACCGTTTTCTTGTCTTTCCTTCCAGTGGAGCTGAGAGATGCTGTTGTATATTCACCCAAGCAAACAAACAACAATATAGACAAAGTTTGTGGTTCCAGGCTGCTAAGCAGAAGCCACCAAACCACCATTTTTGCATAAGGCTTGGGCCAGGCTGTCAGCACTTAAGGAATCCAGAGATGAAGCAAAATACCATCTGTCTGTCTGTCTCTTTGTTTCTCTCTTTGTCAGACTTAGTTATGGCCTTCTGGGGAAGTCCCATATGTTTCTGAAGTTCCCTTAAAGGGCAGCAGTGCACCATCCTTACCAGAAATCAGAGTGTGTGTAATAAAGTGCAGTCTAACCCATGGGATTATTATTAGATCTTACACCTTTCGGCCTCTCCTAGCCGGGCTGCGCCAAAAGGAAACAACATCTTTCAGCTGATTTCTCCTGGTGCTCAGCTTCGTATGCTGGACTTTGATTCCACTGTGAAGCTAATTCAATAATGTGGTCTGCATGGGAAGGAAGGGAGTAGAAGGAATTGGCTATTATTTTTGGCCTCTCTCCAGGCAGTGTTTTTGCTCGGAGGCTCCGAGGTCAGAAATGGGTGGGAAGCTCTCTCCGGCAGCAAGTCCTTTCACATGCTGGTTTCGCAGAGGGTGACTCTTACTACTGAAATGTTTGGCCTTAGGCGGTCGAAGCCCACCAGAGCTCCAGGCCCCACGTGAGCACAGGGCTTTGGAACAGTCTGGGAGTGAACAGCTCCCACTTCCTGTGGCCTGGTGTCAAAGCTGTCCCCTGAATGGAATCGCGTCTTTGAATCTCCCAGGGTGATTGAATGGTGCTGAGCCGGACTGTGGCCCTGGGTGGAAATACCCAGCCACTCTCCTCTGGGAGATGCAACTGCATCCTCCCATCCAGGCAGAAAGGATTGAGGCCCAGCTCACAAACCCCATGGTATCCCCCAAGTCCACACAGCACTCAGGAATGTGCCAGGGAGAAATGGACCAACTGTGGGGTGGCCTTACGCCTCAGCATTGGCTCTGAGCTCCTTGGGACTTTGCCCCTGCTCCCTGGAAGGTCCTGGGCTACTTCTGCTGGGTATCTGGAGGAAGGATATGTATCACTCACACAGCCCCACCCCCAAATCACACCTCCCCCCAGACTACCCCTCCCACTATGCAGGTTCCTGTACCAGGGAGAATCCTCAGTAGGGCCTGGAGGAAGGGGGGCATTTGTCAGAGAGGCAGCTGAACTTCTTTCCAGATGCAGAGTGACAGACCCAGGAAGTCACCCCCATGGATGCATGTACAGAACAAAAAGCAGCCGATTCCAGAGTCATATTCTCCAAGGCACTAGAGAAAGGGGCCAGATCCTACCACCATCAGCATCAACGGGAATTTGGCCATTGACTCCAGGAGGCATGAACCAAAAGGTACCACACTGCACTGCTTGGAAAATGCAAAGCATTTCCGTCCAGCAATTTCAAAAGAAACAAACTGTTTCCCTTTAGCTTCTTTTGAAATGTTCCATTTATTGATTTACAAAAATGGCCTTTTTATCCAAATGAAACCTATCATTTCTTTTGAAATCTTCCAGGTTTTCAACTGAATAATTTCAGGTTTTGGTTTTTCCTTGAGAAAGAGAAAATTTAAAATGAAACAAAAGGTTTTGTCCTGGGGGAAAAAAAAAGGCCATTTTCTCTGGAAAAAATTGCAAATGAACATTTCAACCAGCTGTCGTGCTACAAAAAGACTCCTAAATCTTAAATACTCATTGCTTTTAATAACAAGCTGGCATCCAACCTACTCAGGCAAGCTGCCCTATTAACTAAAATGGCCTTTAAGTAACCTACATAACCAAACCTCTTACAGAGTATGTTTGTGAGCTAGAATGTATATTTCTGAATTCCCAGGAGCACCCTTCTCTGGAGACATAAACTGGTTTAAAATAAATAAACTAACAACAGCAAAATATCCATGTTATACTACATATTTCTTGACTGTCAAATGGCCTTAAGGGAGGCTGTATATAAATTACATTCATGCAGCTCATTTGAAGTAGAATTCAGCTGTGATCACACCTGCATAACTAAGAAATATCCATCTTTTCTTCACAATCCAGAAATATGCAGTATACGCTACATGCCCAGGCATGTATGGCATGAAATCACACATCATTTTGTTGGGTTTTTTTGCTGCTGCCAGCAACGATTTTCAAGTATCTATATTTCTCAAAGTAGCTATTATGTAAGAGCCCTATCCTGAATTTCTTACCCAGCCCAAAAGTCCTGCCTAATCCAGCGGGAGCAGAAGCGTAGAAGAGACACTGAGATGGGAGGAGAGAGAGAAAACACCACCAAGAAATAGATAGGGAGAGAAAAGACCCATTAGAAATAAAAAAAGCCTCAAAGAAAGAAAATTTTAGAAGAAAAAATCAACTGGAACATTGGAAAAGAAGAGAGATGTGAAAGACAGAGGTGCTGTTATGTTCTGTGCCTTGAGGGGAGGCACAGCATCGAATGTGATGCCAAAGGGCTCAGGTGCCCTCTAGATTCTGGCCTGGCCAAGGGATCACAGGGTCCCCAAGTATAAATTACAGCCCTGGCTTCTCTAATCCCCCAGCATCTCCACAGTGCCACTGGCTACATGCCCAGCTCCTGCCACCCTGGACCCAGCCAACCCAGCACAGCCCCCAGGCTGGAGCTTGTGAAGGGGTCAGTGCAGGGTCTCTTAGAGCAGCTGAAAACCCAAAGGAACTGGAGAAGGGTTTGTTGGTTGGTTGCATTTTGTGGAAAGGCCAGGTCTCGATTTAATGGCTTGGCTGTCTCTGGGAAAGTTTTCTTGGCCTTGCACTGGGAGGAGCCAGCGCTTCCCCAAATTCCCAGCCCCGGCTCCTTCTTTTCACTCTGTATACAAACTGTGCAATGTCCTGTTCCCCGGCTCCCTCTGATCATTACTCTGAGCTCTCGGCGGAGGTGGAGTCAGGGGTTTAGCAAAGACCAGGTAGCACCAGTCAGACAGCTATCCAGAGGATACAGCAGGTCTGCGCACAGACAGGGGCATGCAGCAAGCAACTGTGGGAAAGTGAGGGCAGTGTTCTGACGCAGGGACAGAGGAAAGGCCATATTGGCACAGATCAAGGGCCTGTCTGATCTGGTAGCTGCCTTCAGCAGAAGGTGGGGAGAAAACCATAATGGGTCTTGCTGATTTGCTAGTCTAGTATGTGGGGTGGTATTCCTTCCTAACCCTGCAAGTCAACGCCCTGAAGCATGGTGTCACTCATAAATATAAACAAACCACTGGTCCCCCCATTCCAAAAGCACCATGCATGTGGGCAAACTGAGGTCCAGAAGGTTAAGTGACTTTACCAGGTCACACAGTAAGACAGTGGCAGAGCTCAGGATAGACCCCAGTTCTCCTGACTCCCAGACTGGTGCCTTATCTACCAGCATTAGCAAGACAAAGTTGCTGGAGAACTGAATCCACAAACAGTTCAACATATAACAATGGGGAGTGCGCCCCCAACGCTGGGTGCTGTAATTTTCTACAAAATTACTGCAAAACCCATCTCCAAATTCAATGCACAACCTCAGTGCACAGGCCTCCTGCACAGCAGACGTGTGTGTGTGGGCCGCACGCAGAGGCTGGTTTTAGAAAAGGAGTTGACCCTACAGGCATGGAAGAAACGATCACTGATAAACCTGCTCCGATGTGTAGTTCACATGAACAGAGCTGTAGGACAAACGTTGTTTAGGATCTCTGCCTCTATTTACGCAACAGCGAACGTTTCAGCCCTTTTATTGATGTAAACGAGAGTTAGCCAGTGGCGCAGAAAGGTAAGAGACCTATTGAAGCGATGGCTGGAAAATATCTGCTTTCCCCTCCTTCTCCTGAGCTAAAGGCAGGTTATTTTAAACACAGCATATACTTGCTAGTAACAATAGTACTTTGCACTCAACAGCAGCTTTCATCCAGGGGTCTCCAAACACTGTACCAACCCTGCAGTGACATTCATCCCTCTACACCATTTAAATCCCCTTCTAGCCCCTGCCACTAATCACTTAGGTAACTATTATTATCCCCATTTTATACATGGAGAAACAGCATTTGGGAGCAACCCTACAATAACAAACCAGCATGTGCGACCCAGGAATCAGGAACAACCCTACCATAACAAACAGGTGTGCACAGATTCCTCCTAGAGGTGTGCCAGGGTAAGAGCAAGGCCGTAGCCCTGACCACTTTTTGCCCTGGGCATCACAGCTGAGCTGGGGAGGGGGTGATCACACTCTGCACCCAATGTCCCGGCCCCTTCGCAGGGTGGTGCAGCCCTTCAGGCAATTCTGGCTGCATTACCCAGAATGACTCTGGGGACTCGTGCTGGAGCAGAGCCTTTGTACATGTCCCAACCCCACCCCAACATGGCTCAGCCACAATATAGCCCTAAGTGTAAAAAATGTAATGATCTTACACACCCACCCTTCCTTTCCCTTCATCCCCCGTTACTGTCTGCAGAAAGAGGGAGATTAGGTGCATGAAGTTTTGCCAGACGTTCACCCCTTTAGCCATGATTTCCTTCCCCGGATGCAGGACTACTCCTCCATCGCTGAGTAATTATCAAAGGAAACATGCTTTCAATGTCTTTTTAATAAGCGACGCTGCAGAGAAATAGTGTGAACAGTGCAATTCATCCTATGACTGTGCCTACTCAATCCACCAGTCAGCTCTTTTTAAAAAAAATAAATCAGGATTTAGATCATTCTTGCGAGTCCCGCCACATTTCCCCTTTGCCCCAGATTTGCCCCACATTTCCCCTTTGCAGGCTTGTCCCATTATGGAGCAGCTTTGGCGAAGATAGTTTCACATCGGCAGCCCCTATATAAGCAACTGCCTGTATTTTTATTTGTGTAGACTTTCCAGGATGATCTCCCCAGATTATATTTAACAGACCATAACAATATCTAAAGCTCTGCACTGTTTGTGGTTTCAAACGATGGCGGGCACCGGAATGCATAGCTAAACGTGACTTGGGAAAAGGAAGTAAAATCCAGTTTGTTGTCTGCCTTTTCATTGCTATTTTTATTGCACCAAATGTCTAAGTGCAAAATATCGAATGGGATGATAAAGAGATGGCAGTGACATGAAGAAATAGACACACCAGTTGCTGCTTGTGTTTAACAGGCATTTGCCATTAAAAAATGCCTGTTTTTATTTAAATAGCCTAGGGCAAATTTCTCACTAAACCAACTTTCCCACGCCAGCCCAGTGCTCTAACTGTGGGGTTTGGCAATTTTTTTCCTGAGCTGTCAAGGCAAAATATATAGAAGAATGCTGGTCTCACTTAGGGTTTTTTTCCAGCCCCTGGAGACATGAAAATAATTTACAGATGTGCACTACCTGATTATATTTGTATGAAGTTTTGCTTAGTGAACATAATTTTCCTAGCTTGAAGTAACAAAACAAAAACAGAAAAAAACCCCAAACAACCCAACCCCCCCAAAATCCCAGGTTCGGACCCATTTGATTTTAACTTACTAAAAATTTTATATGTGTCCGGATTTTTTTGAACAACTCATCATATGGACACTTTCCATTATTTCTATTAAAACCATTTTATGATTGTTATTTGGAAAACTACCTAAAATCCCATGATTTTAACCCAGAAAGTCTACTCAAAATAAACAGCTTGGTGTCTTATTTTCCTGTAACTTCTTCAGTTTAGTACAAAAGGTTTATTTTTATAATTTGCCTCTTATTAAAAAAATGGGACAGTCTTCATAGGAAGTGTTTTGAAACAAGCAAATGAAAGGCAGCCCTGTGCTAAGATCCCTCTGCCAGGATAATCAGCCTTTTGGTAAATTATTTTAACAGATTAAAACTAGGTTTGTATGTGTCTGAGCAGGGAAAGGGACATTTCATTATAGCTGTAGCATTTCTGCTAAGGTGCCTCCTGAAGTTGGTGGAAGCACTCCCAATGGGTTCAGTGGGCACCGGATTGAGTTCGGTTCTATCCCCAGCGGAGTCAGTGGCAAAACTCCCATTGGTTTCAACAAGAGCAGGATTGGGCCCCTTGTTGTTCCGGGTGCGACTGACCCTGATTTAGCTTTGGCCTGTAATGTGCAGCGGAAGTTGAATGTCCCTAGCAGTGGCTGAGCCCCACAGCAGAAATATCCCCTTGGGTGTTTTATGCTCATTCGCTGCCTGTTCTTGTACCTGGCTGCCCCCGGTCCCATCCCTCTCCAAACACAGAGCCCAAACCTCGCAGACCGCTCATGGAGGGGAAGGGGAACACAGCGGCATCATCCCGTTCTTGTGCATCTCCTCGGTGTTCATTCTCCTTGTCCATGGAGAGAGTGGGGAAAACTTCGCCCAGTTTCCCTAAACTCTGAGCCATCAGGCCCATTGCCAAGGCTTGTGTCAACACTGGCATTTTTCTCAAACTCCCCCATCTTTGCGCTATCAGCAGTGTAACTCCACAGGTGGGGCCAGCCATAGGAGCAGAAGAGTAGACAAGGTGCCAATGCCTACCAGTGTGTTAACCAACAGAGAGCACACTAACTGAGGGTTTAGGAGACATGGGTTCTGTTCCCAGTTCTACTGCTTGATGATCCTGGGCAAGTCATTTCCCTGCTTTATGCCTCAGTTTCCCCATCTGTAAAATAGGGATACTCATTTCCTTTGTAAAGTGCCTTGAGATCTGTAGAGGACAAGAACCCTAAATGATCCAGGTGCTGTTATTGTAAATGCGGACCCCGTTCAAGTCAATGGGAAGGCTCTCACTGATTTCAGTGGGGTCAACATTTCACCTCAGCATGTGTCTTCACCTGCTCCGACTGTTTGGTCTACACTGGTCTTGGCACAATTACTTGTACTGCAGTGCAACATGTGGCCTAGGGGTGAAATGGCAGTTCATTCTCCAGCCCCCACAGGGATTCTGTTGAGACTACCCAAACCAAGCCACTTGGGGTGATTTCTGTGCTATGGTCACCCACTAACAGAGTGCTGGAGGGGGACACAGCTGATGGAAACAGCTTTCACTACCAGCATGAGCTAGATTGGAACCAGCTAGCAACCGCATCCTCCAATGGGGTTATATGTGTGGAGTAAGGTATTACTCAGCAGGAATAACGGTGGCTGAACTTTATAAAGCACCTTTCCTCTGAGGACCTCAAAGCCTTTCACAAGAGTTTCACTACCCCTATGTCAACACTGGAGAAACTGGAGTGCAGAGAGACTCAAGAGACTGGCCCAGAAACGTCAGGGAAGGATCCCAGGGGTCCTGAGTCCCACTCTGCCTCGCCGCTCCAAGCCTCTTGAGTCTGGAATCCTTCCACAAGGCCATATTTGGGGTTGTGGGACCCCTCATGACAGGTTTCTTGAGGGAACAACCCTAGGAGACATACAGCTAACCTGCACCTGGAGTGCTTTCCCAGCTCAGAGAACAAGCCCGGGCAAAGGGAACATAGGCTCCTGCTAACTGCTTATGAATGTGCAAACACAATGGACAAGATGGGGAAAATGGAGGGAAACTCAATACCTAGGAGTATTCTAGATCTACTTCTGCCAGGGAGAAACCTCATACTCAGATGCACAAAGCCGGTTCCGCTCTGCTCTGTAGCCCCAGTGACAAGAGAGGAGTCCAAGTGCTGTAGCCAGTGGGAGTGCCAATCAGTGCAGAGTGGGGCTGATGTTTTGTAATCTCAAAGAGAAAACTAGCAAAGAAGAGATGAGGGCAAAGCAGCTAAGTGTTAACGAGGTGCGAGGATGTCCCCTCCTCTGGGTTTTGGCAGCATTTACAACCCTACCCCCATTATCTTCTTCACTCTCCCCTAGCTGCTGTTTCAGAGTAACAGCCGTGTCAGTCTGTATTCGCAAAAAGAAAAGGAGGACTTGTGGCACCTTAGAGACTAACCCATTTATTTGAGCATGAGCTTTCGTGAGCTGTAGCTCACGAAAGCTCATGCTCAAATAAATGGGTTAGTCTCTAAGGTGCCACAAGTCCTCCTTTTCTTCTAGCTGCTGTTGTGAGCCATTCAACTTGGAGAGCAGGAAAAAGGGAGGAAAACACAGGGGGGAAGTTTCCTTCCCTGTCCAAGTGTGGAAAATAACAGATGTAAAGAGAGGCACTAAAGCTATCTGCTCAGGTAGAAACATAAACATGCCTACCAGCCAACAGCTACTGCTTAGAGCTAAAAGAAAAGGAGGACTTGTGGCACCTTAGAGACTAACCAATTTATTTGAGCATGAGCTTTCGTGAGCTACAGCTCACTTCATCGGATGCATACCGTGGAAACTGCAGCAGACTTTATATACACACAGAGAATATGAAACAATACCTCCTCCCACCCCACTGTCCTGCTGGTAATAGCTTATCTAAAGTGATCATCAGGTTGGTCCATTTCCAGCACAAATCCAGGTTTTCTCACCCTCCACCCCCCCACACAAATTCACTCTCCTGCTGCTTCTCTGTGTGTATATAAAGTCTGCTGCAGTTTCCACGGTATGCATCCGATGAAGTGAGCTGTAGCTCACGAAAGCTCATGCTCAAATAAATTGGTTAGTCTCTAAGGTGCCACAAATACTCCTTTTCTTTTTGCGAATACAGACTAACACGGCTGTTACTCTGAAACCTGCTTAGAGCTAGAGTTTGTCGGCATATCAACCCCAGGGCACGTACAAAACCATGAAATCGTCAGATGTCACCATTGCCTCCCTACGTGTTTAAATCAAACACTCTAGGCCTGACAGCAGTAAAGCATAAAAGGCACTTAAGTAAATGCTCACATTCCCGCTTGCTTCTTGTCGGTCCATAACGTGCCTGATCCAAAGCCTAGTGAAGTCAAGGGAAAGATCCCCTTTGGGCTTCAGGGTGTTTCAGATCAGGGCCAATAAGAGTCAGAATGTACATCGTGGTTATTGTTTTTAATATCTACCCATGGACCTTCACTTGAAAAAGGTGGATAAATTACTTCATATTAGCCTCATTTCACGAGGTGGGGGTAACCGGCATGCGGAGGCAAAGGCCACAGTCTCCAAAGTTGGGTGCCTAAAGCTGGGTACCTAGACTTGGATTTTCACAGGTGATTAAATTCAAAGGGACACCCAACTCGCTTGGAAAATCACAGCCCTAAATCCAGGCTGGGGCACTTACATCAGAGGCCTGTTTTGAAGGACGAAAGACACAAAGAAAATGAAGACAGCATGCAACAGAGAAATGATGTTGAGGGGCTCTTCCCTTTGATCTGCTGAACAGAGACTTTCCCCTCCGCTTTTTTATTTGTTTCACACTCGCTCTGGAAATAATTTACAGCAGGAAATAGTGGGGTAACACCAGCTCTGTGTAGGATGGGAGGTGCCTTTGGAGATGAAGTGAGAGACATACCTGTGACAAGGGACAAGTGAGAGGTGTCACTTCTTCTCATAACCCATTGTGGAGTTGGTCTCTCTTTCCCTCTCCCTCCCCCTTTTAACCAAACGCACACTAACCGGGACAGGCATGTTCCCTGACTCTGACTCCCTGTTAGCAAGCAGTAGAGGTTGAACAGAACCATTTGGAGACAAAGGAGGGACAAAACAGATACAGCTGGCTCAGGACAATTCATCTGTCCTGTTTGCACTTGGATTCTCCCTGAAATGATGATCGGTCCAGGACACGGCAGAAACGCTTTGCAGATAGGGGCCCACAGGATGGCTTAGCACAGACCCATGTGCAGATGTCATAGCCTGTGCTGGTGGATCCCAGTAAAAGATAGGTGCCAGGTTGCTAGCAGGGCCAGCTGTACACTAGTGGGATGAACACTGAGATGAGAGCCAGGAAGTCTATGCTTTCTTCCTGACTTTGCCACTGACTTGCCATGTGATCTTGGGCAAATCCCTTAGGCCTTGCACAGACTCAGCTTTTTCTCCACATTTCCCACTGTTGCACTAACCGATTATGTGGTTACCCAGGTGGTAGCAAAAGAGGGAGCTCTCATGTCGGCAAGGCACTGGCATTTTTTGCTACCATCTGCGCAGGATTAGGTGACACAGTGGAAAAGAAGATAGTACATGAGCCTTCCCACACTTGATGCCATTGTTGGTGTTACATCACGGGTTGTGTAGTAGCGGGAGAGGTGAAGGAAAAAGCTCACCGTAGGTACAGACTTTGGCCAAGATTTTCAAACACGAGTGCCTCGAATTTGACACCTAAATCTATATTTAGGCACCTAGACAGATGGCCGATTTCAGTTCAGCTTTAATTGCTGGGATTATATAGTAATTGCTCAGGCCATGCTGGAGCACCAAGGTGGGGCAGGAGGGGTTGGGCCTTGTACATGTGATTGTATTAGTAACTACAATTAGTTGTCCTTGTTAAGTTCCTAGCGGTAGTCACATTTAGGAATCCATCCTGCAAGCCTGCCACGTACAGAAATCCTATTGACTCCAGAGACAGCTCTCTGCTTTGCAGGACTGGGCCCTTGGATGGAGCCGGCCTAACAGGAGAGAGCTAGAGGAACAGGGTGCCCAGAATAAAATACAGAGGTAGCTACAGCACATGGCAGCAGCCAGCGTTTAATGTTGCCCATGCAGGTGTCTGGGCTAGGCGTTTGCTCAAGTTTGGGTTTTTTTCCTCCCTCCTCTAGAATTGGCTTCCAGGCCTTCTTTTATTTAGTTAGCTAATTTCTTTCTTTATTGTTGGCCAGAGCTTTGGCTGAAAGTTCAGAAGTTTATAGCACAAAAGAAATAAACAAACAGACCCCACTCGAGCTATTTCCACTGGAGCAGAATATATATGCTAGGAGTAGGTAAAAATGCATTCCCAATATGCAGGGGCTTGGGGGTGGATAAATCTTTATAGGGATGGTTTTGATAAGTCACCTCACTTTGTGTAACCAAGCACATTCCAAGAGCAAAAGTCAATCACACAGTCAATACATTGGAGACCCAGAGGTGTCTGAGACTGTGGGACTCCGCGGGGGGGAGGCAGGTTTGTCAAGGCAGACACAAAAGGTGACCTCACAGACCTGTTTATTCACCTGTTCACTTGCCAAACTTGGAGCTGCTCACACTGCACCTGCAAAAATGCAGGTTGCATCCACTGCCCTGGTGAAAATGCATCCTCTCCATCTGCAGCTGGACAATTGAACAGACCTCCTCTCCCGGACTGGCCTGTCAGAAAGGCAGGCAAACCTGTCTGCTCTCACAAAACCCCGCAGTTACCTGCCTTGATAGGTGGCTAGCCACAGGGTTACCCGATCCAGGTGCACACACAACACAGGCTCTGGGAGGTGCAGGGGTTGAGTGCACATTTTTGTGGGTGCATCTGTTGTGCCGTATTTGAATACTGCCCCCCCTCCCCACCAGTCCCCAGGTTTTGCAGCCTGGCTATCAATGACTTTCCCCACAGACCTCGTGCGTGCGTGTGTGTGTGTGGGGGGGGGTTACTCTCTCCCACCCCCCGAATAGTGGATACAACTTGTCCTCTAGCAGCACCCAGCTCTTGCCCCCCCCCCCCGGCTCCCCAGCAACATGCAGCCTCAAGTCCCCCTCTTGCTGCCCAGGGGCAAACACACTTCCCCAGAGTTTCCTACCCTTCCACCAGCCCCAGCGCCCTCCTGGAGCCCAGGGGCAGAATGCCCCGGGCTGGGACGCGGGCAGGGCATCCCGGGGGTGGCGGGGGGGGGACACCCCAACCCCGCTTGGGGATGAGCAGCGCAGGGATCCCTCCGCGTGCGCGCGCACACACAAAACTTCCAGCAGCCTGGGAAACTTCCCGACGCCAAGGAGTTTCCCCTGCCCAGGCTCCCCCTGAGCGCAGGGGCTTAAAGGGAGCAGCTCCCCAAATCGATCCCGCCCCCACCTGCTCCTCTGCAGCGCAGGGGCAGGCTCCCCGTTGCCCCTTGGCAGGGCGCTGCGGCTGGCTGGGTTGAGCCCCGGGGCACCTGGGCGGAAGGATCAGGGGCGGGGGGGGGAAGAAAAGGGCGGAGAGCGCAGCGCAGAGCCGCCTCCTTCTCCTCGCTGGGGGATTTGCAGCCGGAGGTTGCACGGGGCGCCGCGGCTCTCTGCGTCTCTGGGGGCACCGGGCATTTCTCCCTGGGAGCGGATTCCTTTTCCCGCCTGAGTTTGGGGGTGCTTTTTTTGGGGGGGGAGGGGAGGATCCTGCATGCCCGCCGGCTGGCTGGGGGCGCCCCGGGATCGATGTGGCTCTGAAAAGGGGGGGGCCAGGACCAGCGCAAAGAGAGACGCCCGTGTGGAGCTCGAAGAGAAGGAATGCAGCAGCTTCTGGTGCAGAGCCTCCTGCTGTCGCTGCTGCCCGTGCTGAGCCGAGGTAGGGGCCAGGGCTGGGCCTGGGGGAAAGGGAGAGGCTGGGACGGGGCGTCTGTGGCCGCCAGAGAGTTGATGCTCCGGAGCAGAAGTTAAGTGGCGCCCCGGCCGGGAGCTGGAGCTGGGCTCCGGCGTGTCCCAGCACAGTCCTGCCTCCCCTCGCAGGCGAAGCGGAAACTTTCTCGCCCGTGTCTTTCCCTTCTTCCCCCTGCTGACTGGAGAAGAGGACAGAGCTCCTTGCTGGGGGGCTCTAGCGGGGGAGAGGCCGGGGCTCACGCTAAGGCGGGTGAAACCCTCTGCAAAGTGAAAGAAGGGCTGACGGGCAGCGGCTCAGCCCAGAGCAGGCTGAAGGGGAAGAGGCTGTGGCTTGAAAAGTTCTGCTCTTATCAGGGGAAACGAGCAATCCGGAGTGAAATTGCTCTGGGGGTGTGTGTGTGTGTTCGTTTGCCGTCTGCTACCAACTGCCCTCCAAGAGGGAATCTCGCCTCTCCACTCCCCTCTGATTTTAAAAGATCACAACCCACCTGAGAGGGTGTGTGGCTGGCATAGCTTCAGGGCGGGGAATCCAGTGTGTTTAACCCCCTCGCTTTTAAACCAGTCCGTGGGGAGAGCTGATCCTGCCTCAGAAGGTGGCAGACCTTCAGCCCTCAACCAAATCCAAGGCGGGGAAGAGTGGGGTGGGTTGAGCTGAGTGCTCTTCAAACTTGGTTCTCTCGAGCTCTCCTGAGAGGAGCAAGCCTTTAAAAGCTGCCATCACCAGGGCTGGAAAGCATGACTGGCTTTATAACACAACCCAAGCCCCTGTGTGTTGGGGTTGGGTGGGGGGGGGGGGGAGAAGCTTTGCGAACCGATCTCAGGATAGCAATGGGGTGTGGTGTGGGGGGGGGGCTTTTTGGTAGGAATTCTTTTTTCTCAGCAGTGGAATATTTCATGTTGCAAAGCTCAGAGAGAAGGTCTTTCCCTTGTGCTCTTTTCAGGCTCAGGCCGGAGACTGGCTTTTATTTTTTGAAAGCCTGGTTCATTCGTTGTTTCCTGTTTCTCGAATCGACGTCAGATTTCTTGTTCTCTCAGCCCCTTTCCTCGCAAGTTTTGGGGCGGATGTCAGAGGCCGTTTTGTTTCGGCACAGGGCAGTAACCTGTGGGGAAACCATCAAATGGAAACTCGTGCAGCGATTCTTTTTTAGTCTAAAAGGCCTAAACTGAAAGATGCATAAGCTTCGCCAAGGGGAGAGAAATGAGTAGGAAGATGCTTTCAGAAAAAAAAAAAAATTCTCCTGAACATGCAGAAATCACCTCCGCTTGCAAATGTAGCACTTCGATCCTGCCTTTATCCTCACAACACTGGAAAAAAAATAAAGGTTTGTGAAGCGCTTTGAAAAGCGCTCTGTAAGAGTATAAATACAGGAGTGGCACCTACTCACGTGAGTAGTCTCCCTTACTGCCTGGGGCCTGCTAACACAGAGTAAGTGCTACTCAGGGAAAAGGCAGCAGAAGCTGGCCCTTAATGTTTTGGCTCAAACAGATGCGAGCTGTGACATAGGGGGTTGGATTCTGCCACGCTGACTCCCACTGAAACCAGTGCCACTGATGCAAGCAAGGGAGCTTACCAGGAGACACCGTGTTGGTGTATAAGAGAAAAAAAGGGGTCCATGCTCAGCCAGCCTGTATAGCCACCTCTCGTGTGTGTAAAAAGGGATGCCTAGCTGCATCTGTCCTGAAAGCAAAGATTTTTAAACAGGAGAGAGACTGAGGTTTTTCTTCTGGAGCTTTTGGACCAGGGAGCGTAGGACTGAGCAATGCTCTGTGCCTTAAGGAGTGTAGGGTTCCCCGGCATACTTCAGAGTTATGATACAAAGTCAGAAGTCTTACTCATAGTAAGGGTGTCATCACAGCCTTCCGGGAAAAAAACCCCGTTTAGGTAACGTTTGCGCTGTCTGGTTTCACTTCACTTTGCATAACTGAGGAGAGACCCAGGCTGGCTTAATTCCCTCCTCCCCAGAGAAAGCAGGCTGCAGTGTGTTGGCATGGTAGGAGGTAGGAGGGCTGTTAGTTGACTCAATCAGATCTTCCAGGCAGCAGGTATTGAGTATCAAGGGGGATACAGGATTGAGAGCTGCCCTACAGTAAATAATGTAACAAGAGGTGTCTTTAACGTTTTACAATGGGTAGCTCTGATTTCCCCCTTTGTTAGGAATCAGGGAAGGCTCTGCTCTGCAGCTGTTGCACTTTCCCACGAGCAAGGAGGGGAGTGTGTGCCTGTGGCTTTACAACTCTCTGTTCTCCCTCTGTAGGACAGTCTGTAGCCACTTTTTGTCCTTTTTTTTTTTTTTTTATCATGAATATCTGAACAGCCAGACAATTCAGCAATAGTTTCATGAGCGTTTTCTGTAGTCAGGAGAGTAGCAGTATGGAGTGGAGGGGGGGGGGGGGAAGAAACCCAGCTAGGTGGCTGAGAACAAGGATGGGAGCCTGCCCTGAAATCTGAACTTCAAGTTTGCAGATAACTTTGCCTTGTGAAAGCAGCCCAGGGTGCTCTGTGACTGCTTTTCTTTAAAGCTCCGTGGCAGCCCCCTTTCCCCTGTAAGCTGTTCTAGAGAATTGCTAGCACGTCGCCATATGTTTGGTGGCATTCCATTGTACACTGCCATTTACATATTGGAAACAACTTGTGTCATGAGCAGCCTTCATTCCACTAATGTCCCATGCCACTGCAGTGGCTCCTCTGCTGGTTTTTATTGGTTAAGAGTCCTATCTACAATTATTATTACTGAATTATTTTTATGCAGTGCTGTAGAGATGCTTGGGGCTTTGCAGACACACCAAACACCCAGGGATGTGTTCTGCTTGAAGAGACCCTGCTGTAAATCTGAAGTAAAAAGAAAAGGAGTACCTGTGGCACCTTAGAGACTAACCAATTTATTTGAGCATAAGCTTTCGTGAGCTACAGCTCACTTCATCGGAAGCTTATGCTCAAATAAATTGGTTAGTCTCTAAGGTGCCACAAGTACTCCTTTTCTTTTTGCGAATACAGACTAACACGGCTGTTACTCTTATATCTGAAGTAACTCCATTGATTGATCTGAAGTTACTCTGGTTTTACCCCAACGTGAGAGTCAATTTTGGCCAAGGGTCTCTGCCCTGAAAAATTTACAATCAATAGGCCAGATTGAGATGTAAAATCAGGAGTAATTCCAGGGGAACTGAGAGCAGAATTTGGCCCAAAGGACCAGATCCTGAAATCCTTACCCTAGTAGCCTTCAATGGACTGCTCACTTAAATAAAGATTACTCCCATGAGTAATGATTACCGGTTTGTCTCCTTGGTTAGGTTTTTAGAATAGCCCATGTCACCCGAATCCTAAGGCCCTGACCAACTCCATGCTTAGGCAGTGCTCCCATTGAGCTCCTTCAGAGTTTAACTGAATAAAGAATGCATGATTGAGTCCAAAATCCATCAAGTTTGCAAAAATTATCTTTTCAGGCCATCTTTTCCCTGCATGAAAGACAAGAGACTGGGCAATGTTATGCCAGCCCCCTTTGAAATCACGTGCTGCCTAGAAACTGGTCACAGCTCCACCCGTTGCAATTAGCTATGCATTTTTATGTGTTTCATCATTTGAGGACATCTTCTTCTGAGAGCCCATCGCCTCCAGAGGTTTAGCAGCGCTAGCGTCTCTGTGAGCCTGCTGTTATAGACTAATATGCAGGCTCTTCTTAGCATGGACCTGCCACTCACCTACAAGTGAAGTATAAGACCACCTCTCATAGACTTGAGTAAGAGAAGGCCTTCAATCAGCAAAAGACTCGGTTTGTTCTTTCTGGGGATTAGGCTAATAGAGGTGTCGAAGGCCTGGTTTACACTACAGAGTTAGGTCAACGCAAGGCAACTTACCATAGACCTGACTATGGAAGTGTCTATGCTAACATTTCACTCCTGCTGGCAGAACTGCCTTGCCACGCCGATTTAATAACTCCACTTCCACGAGAGACATAGCGTCAAGGTTGATGTAGTTGGGTGGACACAGCATCAGTGTAGACATTACATCGCTTACGTCGACTGTTACTGGCCTTCAGAAGCTGTCCCACAATGCCCCACACTGACAGTTCACTTGATACAAGCACTCTTGCTGAGGACGCACACTGCTGACACAAGGAACAAAGCGTCAACACGCACAATGTAATTATTGAGGTGTCTGTGTACCAACAGTCGATGTAATTTTGTAGGGTAGACATGGCCCAGCTCCTGGTTAATTCTCATCTTCTGTTTGCAGGTTTACGATGTACACAGCCTGCCGAATCCTGCTTGAATGGGGGAAAGTGTGAAACTTACTCCAATGGGACTGGGGTATGCCTGTAAGTATAAAAGAGAACTGAGCCAATGAGTTTCCTTTATCGAGACGAACACATTGCCATCAAGTTGACTTTGCTTTGAAGGACTGAATTCTAAAAGAGGAAAAGCATTTTCTTTATTTGAGGTGCAAGAGTAATTTGCAGCCATATTTGGTCCCAGTCCTACTTGCATAGGAGTCAGTGCAAGTCAGGCCTTTGGCCTCAGTGGAAGTGTGATGAAGCGTGGTGTCCTGGTTGGGGGAAAATACAAGACAGGGCCAAATGTGTCACCCTGTTGAAGGCAGTGGAGCAGGACCATCTGGACCAATAAGTAACTTCTAAGGGAGATTCTTGATAGCCTTATTCGTTCCAGGACAAGCTCCCGCTTCTGGCCCCAGAATCTTGTGCTTTGGAAACCAGCTGCTGGGCCTGTAAAAAGCATTAATGTCCACTGCAAAAAATTCAGCAAGCATTTTAAGAGTATCCTATTATTTATCCTACCCTTTGGCCAGAGATCACGCTCAGTGACAACCCAGTGACATAGATTCATAGATTCCAAGGCCAGAAGGGACCACTCTGATCACCTAATCCGACAACCTATATAGCAAACCCATGGATCTTCTCAAAAATAATTCCTAGAGCAGATCTTTTAGAAAAACATCCAATCTTGATCTAAAAATTGCCAGTGATGGAGACCCTTGACAAATTATTCCAGTGGTTAATTATCTTCACAGCTAAAAATTTACATCTTATTTCTAAATCTGAATTTTTCTAGCTTCAACTTCCAGCCATTGGATTGTGTTATACCTTTCTCTGCTAGATTGAAGAGCTCATTATTAATAAATATTTGTTCCCCATATAGGTACTTACAGACTGTAATCAAGTCATCCCTTAACCTTCTCTTTGTTAGAGATTGAGCTCCTTGAGTCTGTTGCTATAAGGCATGTTTTCCAATTCTTTAATCCTTCACCTGCTTCTTCTCTGAACTGCCTCCAGTTTATCAACATGCTTCTTGAATTGTGGACACCGTAATGTCAATTTACAATAGAGCGTGATCTTCCTAACATCGTGACTCTGATTCTGCTGCCACTGAAATAAACAGACATTTAGGTATCCATTGATTTCAGTGGATGTGACAAGGGGCCACCATCTCCCATGAGAGTCAATGGGGGTTGGAGGCGGTTGTGGCCAGGCTCTCAGCTATGGCACATCAGCATAACTTCACTGAAGTCAGTGGAGTCGATGTTCGCCAGCCAAGGATATGGCCCATGCTGTGTTGCAGGATTAGGCTCATAAAAATGCATGGCTCACTCGGTAAGAGGAAGGCACCTTTTGCCTGCAAGATAGTTTTATGTGATGGTTCTCTGACCGGCCTTCTCCAATCCTGGATCATGGAGCCAACTGATGTGTAAAATGTTGGGATTCCCTGAAGGACTCATGAACTGACCCACCACAGCGATGACTGATTCACTCCAACCTTCCAAGGAATAATAACCAAAGAGAAATGAATAAGATTCCAGTCTTTTATTTTTTTTTCTTCACTGTTACATAAACAAAATCCGGATGGGTTTGTTTTCCAGCCAGCCTCCCCCATCCACCTGTTAAGCGTGTGCGAGGTCGGGGCTAGCCAAGAAGACAGTCTTGTCCGTTCCAGACTTCCAGTTCAGAGCTCCCCTCTGCAGAGGGACCTGAAGGCATTTCCATGCCAACTGTTGAATGGCAATCTTCCTCGACAACGTTCGGTGGGGAGGGGGAAGATCAGGTTTGCATGTTTGCTTCAGTTGGGTTATTCTGCCCAGTTTGTCATCTCCTGCCCCCTCCCTTCCATCCAAACCACCCCCCCACCCGGAAAAAAAATCAGCAAATTAATCAGGCACATGAACAATTTAATGGACAAAATTTGGGTCCCTTTGTGAGCTGCTAATGAATGCACGCCACTTTTTTTTTTTATTTTGCAGAAGCCCTTACCAACGCTTGACGCTCTAAATCTTGTTTTCTTTCATTCAAAGAGCGACAGCTGGGATTCGGTCGAAATTCGGCAGCTATTGTTGAGGGAGGCAGATTAATGCTGTGTGACTAATCATGTATGGCTTCCCCGAATGCATAACTCTTTCCATCCCCCACCCCAACCCTACACCCCTCCTTTTTCTTGTAGTCGGTCGGTCGGTCTGTCTGTCTTTCTTTCTTTCTCTTAAATTCCAACTCCCCCGATTTACATTGCATGTGCAGATGGCAGTGGAATCTAATTAGATCTGATGTGTGCAAGCTCTATTAAAAGGAGGAAAAGCCTCCAAAGTATCTGTCCTTTTTAAGAGAAAAAGAGAGATTTTTGGTATCTTTGAAGAATTTCTTTGCTGGCAGCCACAAGTGACTTATCTTAACCATGAATACAGAGCTGCTTGCGAATGTGTGAGCTGTTTTTTGCAGAAAACTAAGGTTTCGGTAGCCATTAATATTGAATGCTGTCTGTGTAGGTTGAACTTTTAATGGATGATGATTTCGGGAAGGCAAATTTAGTAGGGACTGAGACGTTGGATGAGATGTAACTTCCGAGGTAGCTGATGGGGTTAGCAAAATCTTATTTTTCAGACTTCTCTAAGTATCTCTTTACTAGGAGTTTTGCTTCCAAGCCCCTTAAACAAAGCAAAGTTAAGAGCACAGATAGCAGAAGTGGAAAAAGTTAGCACCTCCCATTGGCGCCTGAATGAAACATACCATTTTGGCTTGAGGCCACATCTCAGTTTGGCCTGGCACTTAACACAGTTTGGCCATAAAGCTCCTTTGTGCTCCCCCCACAAATCCAATTAGAAAGTGGAGTGAACTAAATAGTGGACGAGGGAGAAGCTACTCCACTGGAGAAGTATCTCTGCATTTGTTGTGGATACTCATTACAGCAGAGAGATAACTGAGTTACTTGAAGGTGACTTTGGTTTCAGAGTTATCAATGTATAAGCCCTGTTATGGAAAACAAATCACTGGGGTGAAATGATGAGCTTTCACTTACTTTTATTATTTTACAGCTACATTTCCGAAAACTCCTGGTCCTTTATCTTAATGTCTCCTTGCCAGTCCGTCTGTGTACATAGAGCTTTAATTGAATGAAGAGGCCTGGGCATTTGATCAGCTAGAGGTTTTGCAACAGAAGTGGCCTAATTAAATTGCCTTTAGAGTTCCTATATGCAGTGTAGTTGTAGCCGTGTTGGTCCCGGGACATTAAAGAGTCCAGGTGGTGGAGGTAATATCTTTTATTGGACCAACTTCTGTTGGCGAGAGAGACAAGCTTTCAAGCTTATACAGATCTCTTCTGTGGGTTTCGGAGTTTGTTTCCCAGACCTGAAGAAAAGCTCTGTGTGAGCTCGAAAGCTTGTCTCTCTCACCAGCAGAAGTTGGTCCAATAACAGATAATACCTCACCCACCTTGTCTCTTTCGAGTTCCTATGCAGGAACAATATGATCTTGCAAACAGCTAGAAAGATGATTGTGATATTTCATCTAACGGGATCTTGCGAGGAACTTAACTCAAGGTAAAAGTAACCCAACACCAAACTCTTGCCCTCAATCTATAACATTAAAAAGCCTGGCTTGCAAAAGCTTGTACCAGCAGACGGTGATGCTAGCCGCTGACTGCAACAGCACTGACAAGTGTAGTTTTGTGGTGTGTGTGTTAACTGTGGCTTTAAGGAATAGGCTTTCATTTGAATCAAGCATGTTCCCATATCAGATGAAAAGATTTTTCTGAGGATCACTTTGACTTGCGGTGATAGGTCCTAATTAAACATTGGTACAGTTATATTTTGGACTGGTACCATCGCAAATGAATAGGACTGATCTAAGATTGTTGTGACATGAATTTTATTCCCAACGAGCCCCCGTTCCACTAGTTAAAAGCGGATGGTTTGGGAGGGGGCTGAATTACAAACTCAGTCCCACCTGTGTCATCACTGAAAGCAGTGGGTTACGCCAACGTGCTGAGAATCTGGCCCAGTGTAGCAAAGCAGCTGTTAAGGCGAAGGAACAGGTTAAATCTAACCACTAGGTTTGCAGTGAGGAAAAGGTCAGTTTGCTAAAGTACTTCCTTTGTTTATGAATCTCTGCAGCCTTATGGCTCAACTTCTGGATATAGGACCTGATCCAAAGGCCGTGGAGGTCAACGAAAAAACTGCAGTGGCCAATGGATCTGACCCGTAGGAGTTGGGGAATATTTGTTTAAACCTCGATTTTAAAAAGCAAGAGATTATTACTTTAGATTAAAATAATTTTGTGGCGACAACCAGAAAGCTCCGGCGACAGTCTTCATTCTGCAGTCCTTTGTGGCCTCTGAGTTATTCAACTGCTCGGTCATTGTTATCTCATTTTAAAGGACGGATGTTTCCTTCTGGCTTGATATTTCTCATGTGCTTTAGCCCAACGTTATTTCCATGAAATAATAACAAAGAAAAAACGTCGCCTCCATGCTGGACAGGAAGAGGGTGGAGTGTGAAACAATCAACCAGAGGAAACTCTTAAAGGAACAGTCTCATGGTGATTCAGCCACGTTGAGACTCCTGGGTGGTCATTTCAAGTCTGATCTCATGTTTTCGGAAGGAACATGGTTGGAGCCTGGAGACTTGGTGGAAGAGGGGAGATTAAAAATACAAAAGTACCAGCATCCCCTGTTGCAGCTTCCAGTGGAGGAGAATCTTGGTCCAGATCCTCAGCTGGCATAAATCAGCACTGCCCCCAGAGTCAGCAGAGCTTCATCCATTCACACCAGCCGAGGATCTGGCCCCTTGTGTTATTTCATGCTGGTTTATAGGGATTTTTTAATATATTAAACTTTTCCCCCACCCATTCCAATGTGGCTTCTATTCTCAGAGTCAGAAGAGGGATTGGAAGAGTGATTTCATGGCTGAACTTTGCATATAGCTTTTGTCACATGCTTAGTGCAAGAAACTGGTTGCAGTGCCCTGCCACCTCACTGCTAAACATCATTTAGGAAGTTTTTCAGAACAGGGGTTTGGGGGGCTCATTCTCCAGTGCCTTTTGCCTTGTGCCTGTGCAAAGTGTTTCCTCATTGAAATCAGCGGAGTTACGCTGATGAACTGAGAGTCTGGCCTTGGTGAAATCCCTCGTTACCACCTTCAGCTGACTGAGATTCTGCCTCCACAAAAACACATTGAGTTATTCCAGTCCCTTGGCCAAGGGCTTGGGAACAGAAGGAGCATAATCGTTAATGCAGTGACTGATCACTCTGTTTTCCTTAAATGCCACCAGAGACTCTGAGCAAGAAAGAAGAGCCTTAGAACTTGTGGGATCCTGTTTACTGAACACCCTGTACTCATGATGGCAGGTGTAGCTACACTGTGTGTAGGATTCTGGCTGTATATTATGTTTTGTTTTTTTTTCCCTTCATCGCTTGAACCTGCCCTGTCAGAACTATCTGACCTCAGAGGGCTAGAATTGTAGCTGGTGTGAATTGTCATAACTAGGTGCCACAAGTACTCCTTTTCTTTTTGCGAATACAGACTAACATGGCTGTTACTCTGAAACCTGTCATAACTACGTTAACTTCAATGGAGCTCTGCTGATTTCTGCCAGCTGAGGATCTGGCCCAAAGGCTGTTATAGTTTATTGTATATTGCATTAGATGGTTCCACTTTTCCCCCACCTTCTTTGCCCCTCTATTTGTAAGACATTAGAAACAAACAATTTGGCAGTTAAAGGACTGAATAACATACATCAGCAAGCAATTAGCAAGTTTTAAACTAACATCCTTTGTAAATTAACTTTCTCTTTTCAGACCTGGAGGTGCCCTGACCCTCATTTTGCTCATGTTCATAGACGTGCTGACTGGTAACGTGTATGTATGTGAGTGGAATGTGAAATTTATAGAGCATAAACATATTTAACCAACTAGTAGCCTCAGGGTGCAATTACCGTAGGCCGGTGTACGTGTGGTCATTATGGTGAGTTCTCATGGCTAAGCTATCTCCAGGGTATGGGTACAGTTTTTCAGGGCCATAAATCAAGTCTGTGGGGTAGAGGAGCCTGCATTTACTTGCAGGATCCTACATCAACATCTTCCCAAAGCAAAGTAGACTTTTGATGGGAAGGGTGGTTGGCTTAGATGCTAGATAGGAATCCATCTGCCTGTCTGCGGGCCATATCCAGACAGGTGATGAGCAGTTCCCACTCACCTTGGTGGGATTTGTGGATGCTCAGCATCTCTTGGGATTGGACACTGAACGAGGCCTCTGACCCAGAAGGAGGGGGTTTCGGCCTCTAACTGGCACCAAAGGACCAGCCTGGCACACCAGATCAGGGAAGTGCAAAGGGCACCTTTGTGCAACTCCCCCATCCACCAAACTAAGCCTGTTTATGTCAGGCCTAGGCACTGAAGGGATCTAAGGGCATAGTGGAAAACAAGAGTCCAGTGCAAATGCCAGACTAATGGAGCCTTCCTTTCAAATGGCACCTCTTGCTCTTCATCACACTGGGCACCATTAGGAGATGGCTGTTTATCCCCCTGTGCCTAGAAGGGGTGTACTTCCCCACCCCACACCCGGTGGTAAATGCCTGCGGGTGGTACCTGCCCAGTTTTTAATGGCGCTCGCTCTACTTTCTGGCCTGTTGAGCAGTAACAACTTGAGTTATGTTTGGTGTAGGAAGAATTATGCTGAGACTTTTAGGATCTGTTCGTGTCTGCTCCTGTCCACTGGAGTTGAACCACAGACTCTGTGATTCCTCCATGTAATTCTGCTTCTGTTGCTACATCTAAAGACGGGGCCATTTCGTTTCCCTGGAAGTGTGGGTATTTGGAGACCTCTGCACGGTTCAGTGCAGTGTCACAACCGCCAGGAGGTAAATGGTTTACTTGGCCGTAGCTAAACTAACACGGAGCTTTGGCAGTCGGTGTCCTGCGTCCCCGGAGCAGGTGTGCAGAGCTGAAGCCGAATGCAGGAAGTCAATGGAATGGCATTCCTGGAGTGTAATGGGCTGTCCAACAGCAGGAAGCTTTCAAGGGCTCAAATGGAAGGTCATGGGATGTAAACTTTTGCATTTTCAGGGCAAAAAAGGAAAAGCTGAGCCGCTCATTCCAATGGGCTGTGTGGGCAAGGGTGTCAAAGCATGGCCACGCAAATGCCAACTGCTGCAGTTCTTAGCCTCGGGAGGACTTTGCTTGAATATGGGCCGCATATGTCAGCGTTTTCAGGAGCAAGCCCTGTAGTGTATTCCTTATTTACAGGCACAAAGCTTTGTGAGCCATAAGGTAGAAGGGAGAGTGACTGAGCGACACAGTGAAACGGACGGCCAGAACTATCAGCAGGATAACTAGGTGTGGGGGGAAGTGACAAATTCCCTTCTCTCAGGGTAAATACACCCCTGTGCAGCCCCAGAGCCATGTGCTCCTACCCACGTTTGGAGTTGGTAAACGGGGCAATTGTAATACCATGTGCTGGCTGTCCGAATATCACTGCAGCAGTTGCACTGATGTAATTGAGGAGAATTTGGCCCTCGGTGTTGAAAGCTCGTCCATTGTACTTTCAATGCTGAGGGCCACATACTGCTCCGTTACACTGATGTAAATCCGGAAACGGCTCCATTGTACATCGAGAGTAATTCCATTGGAGCCAGCTGAGAACAGAATCTGGCCTTAAGAGCCAAATTCTCCCCTGATCTGCATCCCGCAAAATCCTCTGAAGTCAATGGGATGAATGGCAGGTGGATTGGGTGCACATTGGCTTTTATTCTAATTTAAAACCATCGAACCCCTTGGGGAATTTGACAAATCTCAGCAGTCCCATTAACTGGACTGCTCTGCTTGTCGATGGTATTTGATGCTCGGCTGTCCCGCTTCACTACTGACAACTTTTGAAACACAGTCACTAAACATCCCTTTAGCAGTGATGTTCAGGGCACCGAGTCTATTGGGTAAGAGCCTGATCCTGCGTGATACTCTGGCAGTGCTGTTAGAAGGATGGTATTATTACTATTTATTATAAGTGTTGCGGCAGTGCCTAGGAGTCTGAGTAACAGGCGAGGACCCCCTTGTGCTAGGTGCTGTACAAACACAGAGCAGAGAGACGGCTCCAAACAGCTTATAATAACCCAAGTGACAGAAGTGTAGCGATTCTAGTTTGATGCTCGCTTATTACGCTTTGCACTTGTTCGAATATGTTAGATTTTTTGCACACCGGGAATACCAGTGGTTCTCAACCTGCGGCCCAATTAGCACAGAGCTGCAGCCCATATGACATCCTCAGGGCCACACAGGTAGCATTGGATGCGGCCCACAGAACACGTTCTGGGCCGCGTATGCAGCCCACAATGGTAAATAGGTTGAGAACCACTGGAATAGACCAATAAAAATGCGCATTTACTATAAGTTCACTAAGGAAGGCCCGATGTGGTGCGTAACGTTAAAGATCTCCCTGAGGAAGGTCAGTTTAATATTAGTGCCTTCTCTGCAGGTCCAGGAGTTTGGTTTCCCATAGAACCATCAGGTTGCAAAGAATTCTGCTCCCATGTTCTCACACACGAGGTTTGTGACTGTTTGTTTAATTTCCAAGGAACGATACAGAGACGATAGGCTAGATTCTCAGCTATTGTTAATCAGCGTTGCGCCAGTGACTTCAGTTGAATTATTTCAATTTACACCAGCTGGGGATTGGGGCCAAACAGGGAAACGTGTTGTTGTGGAGTTTATTTTCTCCATTTATGCTTCTCTGCCATCTTACAGACATCTGTACTCCGTGGCTCTTAGGATCAGAACTTGAAATCAGGCTGTCTTATCCGAGGATCAGATTCTCCTTTTGGCAAAACTGTTGTAATTCTGGTGTAATGCCAAAGAAGTCTGGAGTTATTCCAGATTTACAGTGGTGGAATTGAGATGAGAACCTGGCCTATAGTATGGAAGACAATGCGCAAAATAAAGGCTTGCTCCAAAGCCCGCTGAAGTCAATGGGCATCTTTCCCATTCATAGCTGAGATGAGAGTCTGATTAGAGTGGGGTTTGTTCATTGGTACTGAATAGATTCATATCATAAATTGCCTTGGGAGACTGTGGAATCTCCATCACTAGAAATTTTTAAGAGCAAGTTAGACAAACACCTGTCAGGGATGGTCTAGAATATACTTAGTTCTGCAATGAGTGCAGGAGACTGGGCTAGACGACTTCTTGAGGTCCCTTCCAGTTCTACCATTCTGTGATCATGAAAAACCACGTGGATTAAGCCTGGCTATTCTTGGTTTAGAGGCTTCCAGTTTCAGCAGAAGCGAGGGGAATCCTGTGTAGATGTCCCTACCATCTCAGGCTTGTGTATCCAGAGGTGATGCTGTGTGCATGCTAAATACTTCCCTCCCACACCTCTAAACCACAGTGTTCAGGGTGAAGAATGGGGGCTCTGAAGCTTTCATTCTTGGCTCCCATTGAAGCTAATAGCAGAACTCCCATTAGCCTCCTGTGACGTGATTTTGGTGTTTGTGCAGCATTCTCTGGTAGATCTCGGTAAGACCATACCCAGGCCCCTCATCCCCCAGCCTGCCTGCTCAATATCCAATGGTGGTTGAAAATACCTGATCACTTATAGTTTTCTCTTTCAAGTACACCTCTTTGAAGCTTATAAGTAAGAGTATTCAGCGCTGTTTTAAACTGACCATACGGGTGAAGTACATACATCTCTCTAAGGCAGCCTGTGGTGCGTGGACACCTGGGGGTCTGCAGCAGACTATGCCTAAGATTCCCAAAGGGGTCCGCACCTCCATTTGAAATTTTGTAGGGGTCCGCAAATGAAAAAAAGGTTGAAACCCATCACTGTAAGGAGACGTGGGAAGAGTCATTCGGATAAACAACTTGATTGGACCTTCCTTATGGAAACGACAGGAAACGAAAGAGCTGTTGAGAAGGTCAGGTTGGAGCGAATTCATTGCAGGGCTGCACTTTACAGGGTGGTGACAAATTCTGCTGTGTATCAGAGCCAGCTGTCTGCCTTGCCGGTACATCAGCAGAGCCCACAGCTTGGAAGTGTAGCAGTACAGGGGATGCTGGAGGAGGAGGCGGCATTGGCGGGGTCCTGTCTGCCACGCTGGAGGTTTTCCTTTCATTAAAACTGTGCTTTAAGCCTGCTTTGATTGGGGCATATATATAAAAATGCTATTTGTAAAACACCGTATATACTTTCTGTGAGCTATGTACATATCCGCATTATAGGCAGGATTTTCCAGAGCACTCGGCATTGGACTAACTATCGCAATGGAAGCGGTTAGCCCAACTCTCAGTCCCGTTGACTGCAATGGGCCCAGCGGGCTACCATCTAATCTTATCCCTATCAGCTGTAATAGATACGCTCCCTAGCTATCTGCCTACCCATCATAAAATGGAAGTTGCATTCTTGAGTGGTTAGAAGGTTGGGCAGAAAGTCCGGGCTCCTGGTTTTATTGGGAAGTCCCTTAACCTCTCCGCGTCTATTTCCCACCCCCTGATGTTCCCTGTGCATGGAAAACTCTCCTTATATGATGCATAGAGCACTGTGCATCTCTTGCTAGGCACTTCTTGAAGCAGAAACACAGTGCAGTAGAATCTGTTTATACAGATGAAACAGGAGATACGGTGCCTACTTCCTGAGACTGTAGTGACAAGAGTCCTACTGACGTGAATGTAAGAAGGATCAGGGTCATGGGTAAACAGTGATTCGGGTAAGTGTGTGGCTCTGGTGTAACTGAGGTGTCTGGGGGCACAGCCCAGTTCTGAATAGTTTTCCCTCCCCACCACAGGAGGGGAAGAGTTCTGCTATAATGTGGCTGATGTGTATTAGATTATTTTCTAACTCCATCACTGTTCTAGGTGGTTTGGTTTGGTGTTTTTCATTAAAATCAAAAGTAACCAGAGTGGCTTTTAACTCAGCAGTCCTAACTCTGGCCCCGATTCAGCCAGGTAAGTGAGTACATGCCTAACTGATTGAAATCGGGAGGATTATTCACAGTTGGAATTAGCTACAAGCCCATTTACTTTGCCAAATTAGGACCTAATTGCTGGTGCCATTAGAGCAAGCAATGATTTGAACATTGAACCTAACGAGGGCAGAATATTGTAATTTGTGACTCTTATTTCTCATACAAGAGTTAACATTTTGTTCTAACTTTTATGCCATGATGTTCAGTCCTAAAGGCTGTCTGAGGTTAATATTGGCAATGTCAGTTAATCAATTAACATTTAGGCATTGGTTGAAAGCCCTCGTGAACCTTCAGCAAATGGTGGGGGCGGTGAAGAGGGTTGGCGGGAAGGGAGCTGAAATTTAATGGGAAACTTTCATGCTCAGTCAAGTTGCAAAATTTATTTGCACATAAATCAGTTTCTTTTTAACAAGATTTTAACTTAATTCCCTTCCCAAAACTCTGGGAGGCTTAACAGTATTTAGATGTGAAATGGATTTGTAAGTGTTAAAGATGCCATAATTGCTCCCCTCTTTAATAGACTGTACCACTGCAGCATGTAAGGAAGGCTGGGAGGTTAGTCTGCTAAAGTGCTTTGATTTATGATGCCATGTTGCTGCTGTGACCTGGGGGAAAGAAACCAGTTTAATAAAGTTTAGATATTGCAGTGTCTCACTATCCTGTCACCTAGGGCCTGATCCAAAGTCCGCTTAAGTTGATAGAAAGACTCTGGTTACCTTAATTTGGTTTTAGAACAGGCCTTACAGCTAACTCTGGGAAGCCGGAAAGGTTGCAGAGATGTAGCTGAAGGCAAGAATGGACCTGAAGAATCAGGCTGTATGTGAAAGTTTGATTCCAGTGCTGGGCCAGGAGCTGGAGTTTTTAAGCTCCTGCAGAACAGGAGAGTGTTTCATTCACAAGTGTCTTATTCTTTTGTGAATGGAGACTTGGCAGCCTGGAAGCCGAAAGCTCTTTGACAGATGGGTGGCATGTGGGCTCCAGGGGTGATCCTACAAACCCTTACTCCCTGGAGTAGTCTCATGGAGTTGAATGGGATAGCTGCCATGGAGCAGGGGAACTGGGCCTCATTTTGTACAGCATCTTTCATTGTGTCTTTACCCCCGCAGATGCTCTCCGAGACATTGGAGGGCTGATCTTTCTTTCCCAGGCCTGCTGATCTCTGGCACAACAGCCTCTGATTTCTGAGCCATCAGCGCAGTCCAATCACCAAACCTCCATCCTACGGTATAATATACAGGCACCAGAATTAGTGGCATGATGCTTTGACTGTGTTTATGGGCTGTGCTGTGACCCTGAGAATGAAAGGCTAATCCATCAAGGCCCGCTCAGGCTGCAATATGGCTCTTCTTGTGTCCACCGAAGACTGTCCCCAGGAGGGATAACAAAAAAAGACTTCAGCATTTGTGCTGTTCACGCTGTCAGCCATCCTGAGTCCTGTGCCCTCCTGCCATGGTGGTCGTAATTAAAGGGGTTGTGCTAATGACATAGAATCTCTTCTAATGGTATTAATGCCTTGTAAGATCAAGAGCCAAAGTATTTTAAGGCTTCTTCTAGTGTTTGCTGCATAGAGCTATTGAACTTTGACTATGCATAGTTTCATTTTGTTTTTATAAGAACTGACTGTTGTAGATCTGGCAGGGGGGTGTGTGTGTGTCTATGCTTAAAATATCAATATTAGACACAAAGTAGATTTATGCAGATGGGCTACAGTTAAACAATGCGTGGGTGCCAGTGTTTTAAGATATGTGGATAAGGCTCTTCCAAAGAGATGCAGTGCTAAACAGTGCAATAGCTTCACTTGGGGCATGCGGACGCATGTGGTTATGGGTAACAGGCAGGCCCAGTACTGTAATATTTCGTCATGAGGACGATGCAGGTAAAGATAGGAATCGCTCTTTCTGCAGTTCTGCCGGCGTCCGTCAGCCTCAAAACTCTGGTGTCCTCTCGCTGTCTGAACGTTCAGGCGAGAAAGCGGTTAGTTTGGTTGGCTAGAGAGGAAAAGGATAGTGACAGTTGCTGGATGGGGGAATGACCGACCCTGCAATGGAATGACCCTGGAGGAAAGAGAAGAGGGGAAAGAAAACCCAACCTCTCCCTGGCCCCTAGCTGCTATTAAAATGTTAGACACAGGCCTCAAAGTCAAAAGGCAAGGCGACAGACGGCCCTTTCACCGTGCCTGCTGTTCTTAATAAAAGGTGGGTTTCTAAGGAACACTGCAGAAGAATGTGGGATAGCGGCCTGAGGGCAGAGGCTCCCCTGTTGTCTGCTTTCAGTCAATAAGGCTTCATGTTGACACAGGGATTTTTGCAGGCGAAAGGTGTAGAAGGCTGCATTGTGTAGAAGGCTTCCCCCTCACTGGCTGTTTCCTTGGTTAAATTTAACAACCAAAATATCAGGCTCAAAGGAAATATTTGTCTGCTCAAATGTATTTTTTAATCTCAGACTTTGGAGAGGGGGAATTTTGTTGCCAAAAAACTATTTTAAGGGATTTTTTTATTACTTAAGCTACAGAGGGGTTGTGTATTTTTTTTTATGGGAAAACACAAGTTAGATCCATCACTATTCCTGTCTTTCTCTTTCATTCTTGCTGTCTGTTTCTTCCTCTTTTCGGTCTCGTTTGTTTCACCATAGTGCAACTAGTGAAATACTTTAGGTTAGTATTTTCAAAAGCATCCAAGTGACTGAGGAGCTGAGATCCCACTAACTTTCAATGGGATTTTGGCCTCTTAAGTCATTTATGAGCTTTTCAAAATCCTATCCTCATTCTCAAAAAAAAAAAAAAAAAAAAGAGGACTTTTGGCACCTTAAAGACTAACAAATTTATTTGACCATAAGCTTTCGTGAGCTACAGCCCGCTTCATCCATGCATGTAGTGGAAAATACAGTGGGGAGATTCCCCCCACCCCACTGTTCCTCACATATTCTTGTCAACTGCTGGAAATGGCCCATCTTGATTATCACTACAAAAGGTTTCCCCCGCCACCCCACTCTCCTGCTGGTAATAACTCACCTTACCTGATCACTCTCCTTACAGTGTGTATGGTAACACCCATTCTTTCATGTTCTCTGTGTATATAAAATCTCCCCACTCTATTTTCCACTGCATGCATCCGATGAAGTGACCTGTAGATCATGAAAGCTTGTGCTCAAATAAATTGGTTAGTCTCTAAGGTGCCACAAGTCCTCCTTTTCTTCTTTCAGATACATACTAACATGGCTGCTACTCTGAAACCTGTCCTCATTCTGTTTATAAATCAGGGTTGAATATAGGTTGTTTAACTCTTGGTATCTTCAGACTTTAATCTTGGGTTTTATTTCCAAGATTAGTAATGTAGATATATGGATCGAATGTGTTGCTTGTGGGACTTTCCCATATATGGAGATAAGGTAGTTTAAATGATTAGCCAAAACATGAATGAGGTGATTTTTGAGAAAGAAATGAAGTACTGGTAAGTCTTATTCATCCTTTAGTGACATGATGGTTTCACTGGTACTGAAGTTTATGCCAAAATTTCACGGTTTATCAAATGTAATTCTGGCCTAATACCACATGGGAATCCTCTGGTTAAGGCAGAGGTACATTTACTCTCACAATGCAGCGTTCTTACTGTAAGTCAACAAAAGAGCTTTAACTTTGCTGTGAAAGTGGTACTGAAAGATGGCACCGTAGGCCAAAAAAAGTCACATCCTATACTCTCCAATGACACCAGCATTTCCAAGGTTAATGATTTCTATAGCTGTCTTAAAAAACAAAAAAAAAAGTCAAATATGTCATCATTCCCCCCCCCCCCAAATTTTGACAAGGTGAATTTTTTAATTTTATTTTGAACATCAAAAAATTAAGTGAAAATTCTCATAAAAAATGTTTGGACGAATTTCTAATGAAGTTTAATTGCAAAATCCAAATTGGGAAAAGGTCAAACCCATGTTCATTTGCAGCTAATATGCAAAGTGCAGTGGACGTGTACTCAGTTGATGTAGAAGGCTTGTGTGGATTGGATTCCCGAGGGGTACATGGAAGTTAGACCACCTGCAATCAAATTGTGGGTTTGATTCTGTAAGCTCTACTCATGCTAGCTGTCCTTACTCAAGAATGTAACACAATGGGGACAACCTGCATGAGTAGGAGGCCTTAGATCCTTATGAACTAACCCACAAAGTGTTTTATACCCTTGGTCTTTGGACAGCCCAGTGGACCTGTTGGAATTTAATGCATGACTCTGCATTAAGCCTGGATTCTGTTTTTCAGGGATGAGACTGCTTTAGAAGTATCGGTTACATTTGCAGTGCCAGAAATGTTTTTTGTTTCAGATAGTGTCTGGGAGTAAAGGATCCCTAAGGAAATTAATTTAACCTTCAATTAAACATACCCAGTGAATTCTCTAGGCCTTCGATCAACAGGGGCAGAGTGCAGATGGATCTGAAAGTACTTTGTGGCAAGAGATGGCTGGCCCCTCAGCTAGTGTAAATCAGCATTGCGCCACGGCCACAGAGCTATGCTGGTCTACACCAGCTGAAGAGGTGGCGTTGAAAACGAATGCAAAAATCAACAGGAAAAAGTTAGCAGCCTGGATTCTGAGGGTGGGAATTAAATGATTTTTCTCTTAGCCTCCTCATTTCTCATCCTACATTTTTATTGTGAATGAATCTCTGGGACTCATCATCCCATTGAAAGGCAGTTACTTCCGTGTAGCTATTTACCATCATTGATGAATAGTCCAGGCTGTTTCACTTCGTGATGGGATTATATTGTGTTTCATTACAATGGGGACTTTGATTCCAAAATTGTCCAGATATTTCTGCCAACAAAACAATACAAGATTTGCCCCCTCCCTGCTAGAAAGAGCAGCAGCTTGAGTTCCTGTACTTCCCTCAACCACCCCTCTCCTCTCACACAAGCATTTCCAGCTTTGGGGAATTCCTTTTGTTGTCTTTCAGATAAAAACCTACTTCTTAAAATCTCACTTAGATGGCTTGGGCTAGGTATAAAAAACATCGAAGACTTGGGATTACAATTTGATTTTTTTTTTTTTAAATTAAGCAAAGATTGCAGATGCAGCTGCCTGCTATATTAACTGTATGTCACTCATAATAACCCGTTGCTTACTCACCCACTGTTCCTTTCTAGCCGGTGTCCTGGGGTGTTTAATAAACTCAGGTGTGGACAGGAGTTTAAAGTGAAACAGGCTGTTTTTAATTTAGCATCACTGTTTGGCTGTAGTGGTTCCCACGGTGATTCCGCAGTTCTAGTGCTGTGTTCCTTAGGAGAGGGGGGGGAGATGAAGGAATGCTGGCAAGAGGAAATTCTTGTGCTGGTGCTGGTAGGAACAAATCTTTGCCCTTGTGTTTTATCCAAGATGTGCCGGGTGTGTGAGCGCTGAACTCCGTCCTCAAACCCAGTTGCAACAAGAATTGGATGAAGGACAGACAAGCCTGCGCAGTTCTCCGTGGGGCAGAGTGATTGTACTGGCTTTCAGAGTAGCAGCCGTGTTAGTCTCAAATCGGTTAGTCTCCATGGTGCCACAAGTACTCCTTTTCTTTTTGCATGGGCTTTGCTTTGACCCTCCTCCTTGTCATTTGGGGAATGAATTTGTAGTGTTTTGTGTACCTTCCTCTGAAGCAGCTGGTTATGGCCACGGTCTGAGGCAGGGTGCTGAGCTAGATGGGCGGCTGGCCTGGTGCAGTCTGCCAGGGTGAGCAGCCCTCAGTGGTGAAAGAACAGGTTAAGGACTATTTAGAAAAGCTGGACGTGCACAAGCCCCTGGGGCCGGATGCGCTGCATCCGAGGGTGCTGAGGGAATTGGCGGATGTGATTGCAGAGCCATTGGCCGTTATCTTTGAAAACTCGTGGCGATCGGGGGAGGGCCCGGACGTTTGGAAAAGGGCTAATGTGGTGCCCATCTTTTAAAAAAGGGAAGAAGGAGAATCCAGGGAACTACAGACCGGTCAGCCTCACCTCAGTTCCTGGAAAAGTCATGGAGCAGGTCCTCAAGGAATCCATTTTGAAGCACTTGGAAGAGAGGAAGGTGATCAGGAATAGTCAACATGGATTCACTAAGGGCAAATCATGCCTGACCTACCTGATTGCCTTCTATGATGAGATAACTGGCTCTGTGGATATGGGGAAAGCAGGGGACGTGATATATCTTGACTTTAGCAAAGCTTTTGATACAGTCTCCCACAGTATTCTTGCCAGCAAGTTAAAAAAGCATGGATTGCATGAATGGACTATAAGGTGGATAGAAAGCTGGTTAGATCGCCGGGTTCAATGGGTAGCGATCAATGGCTTGATGTCTAGTTGGCAGCCGGTATCAAGTGAAGTGCTCCAGGGGTTGGTCCTGGGGCTGGTTTTGTTCAACGTCTTTATTAATGATCTGGATGATGGGATGGATTGCACCCTCAGCAAGTTTGCAGATGACACTCAGCTGGGGGGAGAGGTAGATACGCTGGAGGGTAGGGATAGGGTACAGAGTGACCTAGACAAATTGGAGGATTGGGCCAAAAGAAATATGATGAGGTTCAACAAGGACAAGTGCAGAGTCCTGCACTTAGGACTGAAGAATCCCATGCACTGCTACAGGCTGGGGACCGACTGGCTAAGCTGCAGTTCTGCAGAAAAGGACCTGGGGTTTATAGTGAACGAGAGGTTGGATATGAGTCAACAGTGTGCCCTTGTTGCCAAGAAGGCTAATGGCATATTGGGCTGCATTAGTAGGAGCATTGCCAGCAGATTGAGGGAAGTGATTATTCCCCTCTATTCGGCACTGGTGAGGCCACATCAGGATTATTGCGTCCAGTTTTGGGCCCCCCACTACAAAAGGATGTGGACAAATTGGAGAGAGTCCAGCGAAGGCAATGAAAATGATTAGGGGGCTGGGGCACATGACTTACGAAGAGAGGCTGAGGGAACTGGGCTTATTTAGTCTGCAGAAGAGAAGAGTGAGGGGGGATTTGATATCAGCTTTCAACTACCTGAAGGGGGGTTCCAAAGAGGATGGAGCTAGGCTGTTCTCAGTGGTGGCAGATGACAGAACAAGGAGCAATGGTCTCAAGTTGCAGTGGGGGAGGTCTAGGCTGGATATCGGGAAACACTATTTCCCTAGGAGGGTGATGAAGCACTGGAATGGGTTACCTAGGGAGGTGGTGGAATCCCCATCCTTAAAGATTTTTTTTTTAAGGCCTGGCTTGACAAAACCCTGGCAGGGATGATTTAGTTGGGGTTGGCCCTGCTTTGAGCAGGGGGTTGGACTAGATGACCTCCTGAGGTCTCTTCCAGCCCTAATCTTCTATGATTCTGTGCTCCTGCTTTATGACCCAGCCTTCTGGCCAGGTCACTAAACAGTCCTCCCCTTCTGGGGTAAAGTCTCACTGGACTCGCTATTTGGGTATCATCTCCAATTCTAGATTATGCCACTTCCCTAGTGGTGGGTAGGGAAACTGGGGCCACCCACTACTTCAGGTTCCAGCTCAAGGACCCTCAAATCAGCAGCCATGGGCTGCACCATCTCAAATCTTGCTGCTGTTTTCCCGGGCCCTTCCTACTCCAGCCCCATCAGGCTTCTGCTCCACCACCCTTGTTTCAGGGCAAGGAGCCAAGGGCTTCTACTCTCTCCTTGGGTCTCCTCCTTTGCCTCTCTAAGCCCAGAGAATGACTGCAGGCTTCCATGTTGCAACCCTCTTTCTGCTGCATACTTCCTGGCTTTATACCAGCCCCGCCTGGTCCTGCCCAGCTGGGTACTATCCTCAGTCAGTACTTGCTCATCCAGCCTAGTTCTCCCACAGGTGTGGCTCCTCCAGTTACTTAACCCCCTCTGAGTCTTTTCTGGGATCCTCTGGGGTGAACTCCCCGTCAGAGGTGGGAATCTCTGCTTGCTTAGGACAGGACCCCCCCAAACGCATTTCATGAAAACCACTGAACCCCCCTCAGAAGCTAACAGCTTTTAGCCGAGAGAAAGCATAAACTCTGTAGCTAGCTGGGTGGGATCTGAACCAGGGACCCAGGAGTGAAAGGCCCTGTATCCCATTACCCTCTGCTCTCCTCTCCCCAGTTATTCTTCTTAATGCACTTTGTTCTTTAAGTGGTTGTTGAAAGTCTTCACTGCGTCTAAAAGTGTCCAGCATCCAGGTGTGTGTTGGAAAGCCGTGAACTGGCTTCTAACTCTTGATCCTCCTCTTTTGCCACCTCGCTTACCCCCCCCCCCCTCATTACTTCTCTCTTGCTCTCCTGGGAACCCATTGTGACTGCTATGAAACATTCAACTTCTTAACGGATGCATATGCCAGAAACCACAGTGAGAAACTGCAGGTGTAGTTTCAAAGTAACCTGATCCTAAACCCACCATGCCATCCTCATTATTAGGAAGAGCCTTAAGCTCTGCAGAGGAGAGATTGGCTTGAACAGACCTCTTGTGGGTTTTTGTTTTGTTTTTTAAAGAGGCAGGTGTTTGGAAATAACTCATGTCTCATTTGAACACAGCAGTGGGTGTTCTGGGGATTTTCCCCCTGCCCCCCAACAATGATCCACTTTCAGCCCACCGGGGGGGTTTGAAGGTGCTCCTGTGTGCTTGGCGTTGGAAAAGCACAAACAACCAGAGGGCGGGGAAAATCTGAAAGGGAGCAAGGTTTAAAAACAAAGGCTTCCTCTAATGTGAATGCTCACACGCACACAACCTCCTGGAAGCAGAAGGTGGTGATGAGACAGGCAGGTGTTCTGCCGAAGGCTCCCTGGGGAGTGTAGAGCCGGTCTGGTTAAGACTTTGATCATTCTGATGTTGAGAAAACTCCCACTTTTATATAGGTTGTGCGTGCTCTTCAACCCCTTTTGACATGAGCTGTTTGATGCATACAGCACAGATCATGGGGCTCCATTTTGCCGTGGTCCCCCAGCCTCCCCGACACTCCAGAAATCCAGAATCCCAGGAATATAATTGAGTTGTATCTAGAAGAGCTGGTCAACATCCTTTAGAATTCAAAATTGTAAATTTCAATGAGAAAACAGGAAAAACTGTCAGAAAAATGTTTGTGATTGCCTTCCCCCATCCCCATTTTTCAACCTGCTTTAGTTTTCTAATGTCTGATCTAGAGAGCAGTCTCCTCGTTCATCCCAACCCATCTGTTGCACTAGAGGTGACCTTTAATTTGCGGGAGGAGGAGGACCTTTCCCAGTGGCCTGTCCATAACCCAGGTGGTGATGGTGATTTGTGTTATAGTGGTGCCTAGATGCCTGTTGTGCTAAGTGCTGTACAAACATCAAATAAGAGGTAGCCCCTGCCCTGAAGATCTTAAAAATCTAAATAGACAAGATAAAGGAAAGGAGTTCCTATTTTTATCCCTGCTGAGGCAGAGGTTAAGGGACTTGCCCAAGGTCACACAGGCAGTATGTGGCAAGGCTGGGAAGTGAACGTGGGTCTTCTGACTCAGTGACTTAAGCACAAGACCATCCTTCCTCCCCCGAATTGTGGTGGCCTTGGAACAACCTCCTTGTCAGAGCCCTGTTGGAGGAGAAAGTAGTTTAAAACATGGAATGTTCCCGTGGTAGCCCTGAGGAATCATGGCAGATGGCCAACAGGACAAAGCTGTCTTTCCTTTCCACCTTTAGGCTGTGCCTGGAACATCTGGTGACTTGTTCACACAGCCACACTGGGAAGGCAGTCCAAGAAAGGATGCATCAGGCTGAAAGAGAGAGACTGTAGTTTACCTCTGGCTAGTGCACAGACCTGGGACTCCTCCTGCTATTTGCTTTCCCACAGGGACCAATTTTCCATGCTTGTTTGTCTTCTCTCATGGCAGGAAAACCTTAGTTTGTACTGCACTAGACCAAGAGATGCAAGCTATCTTGCTGTCACCTCCATTTCCAGGTTGCAATTAAATAGATGGGATGCTTCCAAAGTTAGCTAGGCTGACGCCCTGACATTATGCTGTCACGTAGACACTAGTTTTCATGTCTAATCCTTGGCAACGCTCCTCACAGGAATTCTGCGGTGACCACCATGGCTGGTGTGCACTCAGGGAGAGCAGCTTCCATGAGTTTATGCCTCTAAGTGGAAATCAGGATCTACTAATTGCACTCAAATGAACTGATTTTTTCAGTGCATGAATGAAACCAGGACACCAGCTGGAATACGGGAAGCAAATCTTTCTCTCTGTGTCCCCAAGAGCAGCTTTTCTCTACCAATGGGCCTTGCTATTATTATTTGTATTGCGGTAGGGCCTGGAGCTGCAGGCAGAGATCAGGGTCCCATCCCACTAGGCACTGTGTACACAGCTGAAAGGCTGATCATTTAATTTAAACTAAGAAATATGGGCTTGATTGTAGCCTATGTTCTCCAGCGAGAATTCAGCTGAATAGAAACCAGTGATCTAACTAGGTGAATAAACTCCTCTGTGTAGGAGTTTAACAGTAAAAACAGACCTGACAGTTGTTTTCAAGCAACCACTGGGTTACTAGACATGTATTTCGTTTACATAAAGGGACTTTTTAAAGACTTGCCCAAGAGGTAGACAGTTCTAGTTCCTGTTTATCTGCATGGAGATGACCATTATCCACTATAAATGCTGCAAAATAGTTTAATGAACTGGTTGTACACCACTGCCCTCTACTGCTTAGAATCAGAAATTGTTCAGCTGTGTCATAGCCTTTATAGTGCATCCAACTCAAGGAGAGTCTCCTTTTCTTTGATGGTCATTGGCAAATGTTCCACTATTGGGATATCCAGATAGTGTTTGGCCAGTCAGGGTTCTGCTGGAATTTGGCCGGTGAACAGGTCCAAATTGTGTTGCAACACCCCTGCTTTTGACCTAGACAGGGAGTCGGGTTATTGCATGGTGCGTGGATGATCTTTTGGCTCATTTGGCTACAGTGGAATTTAAAGTTTGCCATGAACACGATTTCTGAGCTCTCTTTTCGTCAAGACCAAAATGGCTGCCCCATTGAGGGGGCCAAGAGAATGAGGAGATCAAAGCAGAGACAAGACTGTCCAAACATTTGGTTTGATGTTACTTTAGCACATGCTACATATATTCTTATCACAAAGATAGTTGTTTAGCTTTGAGATACTGTGCCAAATCGAGGAAGTTGCCTTTAAGGCTCAGTGAGGTCCACGCCCTAGTTTGTTGTTGGGAAAGGGCATTCTTTAGGATGGTGAAGTATGACGTGAAACCCCAGAGGGAATACCTCATGGATTTAATTTTCATCTCCTCTGCTGTGCTGTTTCCGAGCAATGGAAAGAATGCTGTGCCAGGCGCTCTTCAGACACCAGGTCAGGTGGCTTATCTAGGATCATTGCTAAAAGGCCACGAATACTGTGGAACAACAGATTCGCTTCGTGGCTACAGCTGGGGTGTGCTCTACGCACATTCAGCATAGGTTGCATTTGTGTAGGACTTTTCATCCTAACATTCTTTATAAACATTACACTGTGGGTTTGGGGAGCGTGATTGTCCTCATGTTACAGATGCAGAAATGGATGCACTGGGAAGTGAAGTGACTTGCCAAAGACAACACAACGAAGTTAGAAACCAGACTCCTGACTCCCAGTCCTGTGCTTTAGCCACAAGACCTTTCTTCCCCATAAAGCAACAGTTTCTTTTTCCAATCTATCGCTGTGCAACTAGATCTTGTGATAAGTATTTTTTTCTTTTACAGCTGCTCTTTCCATCTTTCCCTCTCAAGCCTCGCCAGCATACGCTAATGCTGTGAATGCTAACGAAGGAGAATGTCTGGGGTCAGATTGTGAAAGGTGTTGAGCCCCTACATCTGCAGGTGCACCTTTCATGTGCCCACATCATTACCATGAGGAAGGGTAGGAAATCCCTGTTCCAGTGAAATCACTGAAGATGTCTGCCTAAAAATTGACAGCATGATTCAGCCTATTTGTCCCTTTATGCAGCAGTAATGTTCATCCCCAGGGAGGTATTAGAAGCCCTGTCTCTTGGGAATGCACAGATCCCCTGGGGAATTTACTGTAGGGAACACTCTTGTATTGCCAGCCATATGGGGGCTGGAGAAGGCCCCGTGTCTAATCTCTAACATTGAGAGGTTAGCTCCTGCCTCGCCAAGCTCTGATATGTTCCTGGTAGAGATGATAAAGTGCTGCTTTTATTGTCCGCTGGCGACATTACCCACCGGCTGATGAATAGCTGTAAACTTTGAACCCAGGCATTTGGTGTAAATAAATAAATAAATAATCCCTGTGATGTGAGAGCAGGGACTTGTCCATAAAACACCACCTGGAGCACAGCAGGGTTTGTAATCTCTGAGGGCACCACCTGTAATCAATGAGGTGAAGGGAATGCAGGAAATGCAAGGCGAAGGCTTGGAAATCTGGGGCTGGTGTGAGTGGCAGATGTCAGCTGTGGAGCTGAGAGCACTCTCACCTGCAAGTGACTGCTATTCAGGAGGCAGAGGGAAACTACGGGCCCCATTAATTCAAAGGCAGGGGGACTAATGAAAGCCATGACCCTTCCTTCCGAGACTTTCCCACAGGTGCTTTTACCTTAAGGGAAAACAAACATGGCCGTTTATGTTTCCAGCAGCTGAGAGTTAGGAAGAAGTTACTTGCTCATGCCTGAGATTAAGCAGGTCAGTGTAAACTTGGTGGGGATGTCTAGAAGGTGTGAGGTGCTGGTTCCAAACTCATCCCCTCCCCACCCCTTTTTTTGATTCTTCCTCACTGAACCTAACCGCACCAGAAGGCCAGTCTTAAGGGACCCCCCAGGCTGGTGTACTAGGCCACCAGCATTTTCTTCCTGGGGCATGTACTTAGCCTTGCTAGGTGGGATTACAAGCACCTCTGGCTATTTTCTAGAGCAGCTGCCATGCACCCCCATCTCCAATAAGTGACTCCGCCTCCTGAATGCCATGGTCCTAGGATTGCTGGAGCTCTGTGGGTGAAACCGTCTTGTTTGCTGTCACTGGGAAGTTTTAATGTTATGCCCCACGCAGGCTTTGTTCTGAGCCCTACTGACTCTCATTTGTGGCTTTATCCCTTTGCACTGGAGGCAACAGTGCCCAGCACTGGCCAGAAAAACACCCACTTCCTATGACAAGAGTTTTCCTCCTGTCACCCTGAAAACCTAAGTGGGGTGTCTGCGGCTGAAAGCTCATGGGTTAGTAATAGTCTCGTGTGATGCTAACTGGGAAATGCAGGCTGGCTCTGTTTATGAGTGCTGATTCTGCTGTACACACCTGGCATCTTTTCAATAACCTCATCTGCAAGAAGCCCTTAAAATGCTGGTTGTTACATAGCATAGGATGTTACCATGTCTGTCTTGTGAGGGCTTTGCTGCTCTCCCCCATCATGTGCTGCACATCCCGTAGGAGTGTAGTCTTGGGTTTCTTGTCAGTCGTTTTTGCTTTGGGGGTGGGGAGGGCAGTTGGCTTGTCATCTGTCCCTGGGGTGGCAGATGGGAGCTTAGCTTAGAAAGGAAAACAGCAACACTCTGAATTAGTCCTGGGTTAAAGGTCACAGAAACATCTGCCTTAGGATGCTTTCAGTGGCTGCATTTCTATAGTGTATGAGGGACAGAACCTGTTGCTGGTAAGATGAGAGAGAATCCCTGCACAGTGGAAATATTGAAATAAGTGAACAAAAGGGGAGGCGCTATTTGTTGAACAAGAGACACGGGCCAGCCTTTGGCATGCGTCCTCCCCGTCCCTGCACGCTGTCAGCCCCCGAGTCTGCACTTTGTGCTTCTGTGCCACTATCTCACCAGCCCTGTCTTAGAACGCAGTTATACTAGTCTCTTTGCAATCAGCTCTGTGATACTCTGGAGGCCAGATTGAGACCAGACATAGGGAAGAACAGCTGGCTTCAGTGGAAGATACCTGGTCTGCACTGGGCCCTGGGTATTTACATTGTATTTACCTCTTTTAAATGCACATTTGAGTACACCATATTCTTAGACACTCAGCACACAGGAAACGAATTTATTTGGGGTGTGCGTAATCTAAAAACATTAGAACAGGTACCCAACCAACTCCTACATCCACAAGTCATACGAGCATGTGTGCGGGTGTGGTTTACACACACACACACACACACACACACTTATACAATCCATGGATGTAGAACTGGTTGGGCACCCTAATATTTCTAATATTTGTGTTGCAATCTGTTAGAGCCTGGGATAGACACAGTGGATGAAAGTGACCATACTATGTAGCATTTCAAGTCAGCCATAGTCCAGCAGCTGGTGCATGGAGTTGGGGGCTGCTACTCCCAGTTCTGCCACTGTGACTCACAATATGGTCTTGGGCAAGTCACTTCACCTTTTGGTGCGCCATCTATAGAAGGGAGAGCAGCGTGCAATGATCCCTACCTTAGCAGAGCAGCTTGAGATCTGGGGATACAACGTGCTAAAGAAATGCTAAGGATTATGAATTAGAACCTCCCCGGCCACCTTTTTTTTTTTTTTTTAACCATATTACATTTTATTACTAGAAAATTTGGCAGGGACATACCTTTAAAAAAAGCCAAACCCACCACAGTGGTGTCACGGGAGCTGACCCATCAAACTCCCTGTGTCATCGCTAAACTGAAAGGACGTCAGAGTGAGCGTAAAGAGCAAGAAGCCCAGCTGGTGTAAATCGGTATAGCTCCATTGGGATGAGCCGACGTACGGCAGCTGAGAATGCTGCCCAGTATCTGTATCTGCACGTGTCGGAAACTGGTTGCTTTATCAGCATTCTGTTATGTCTTATCCCCATTTTGCGCAAGATCTCACCTGATTCTATCAGTCACGTTTGAGTCAGATCATTTTGAAAATGTTATCTTAAAAATGCAGGGGATTTTGGGGGTCAGGAGGCAACTTTGTCATGGTGTGTCCTCTCCTAGTGTGCTAACTCAACCTTTTCCCACCCAGGCAGCATCTTAAATAACTTAGCGAGGTCAGTGTGGGTGCAAGGGAAAGTATTTGGTGAAAGGTGTTGAGCTCAGGTGTCATTTGCCTGTTGGAGTCTTCTATCCATCCTTTCTTTTTGCAGTTGAAATATTTGACACTTCATCGCCAGGTTAATGAATAAATGGAAGCTTCTCCCAGCAGGGAGAACACAGATATTTTAGCCATTCTTGTTTGCTTTGGGAACGGGCTGTGGATGGGTCGGGATTTCTGCCTTGGGAACTGATTTCTGGCATGAGCTATTGGTGGTTTCAAAGGGAATCTGGGGTTTGGGAGAAAGCAGATCCCCTCTGTGATGCAAGGGGGTTTGCCTATATTCTGCCTGTCAGCACATGAAAACGAATGTGTATCTTTGACACGTCTAGTGCAAATTCTTATTCAGCTCAGATTTCCCTGCTGTGTAAAGGCAGTTTGCTTAAGGGTGGGATCTGTTATATGGGGGATTGGTGTAGCCCATAGAGCTAGCTGCTGCATTTATTTAATTCAGCAGTAATGCAAGGAACCTACAAGCCTGTCTCCTGTAAGACCTGGGCGTCAGCAGTTAGCATATGGCTTGAGGCCTATGAACTTTGGCACAGACCAGTGGCCTAACGGTCACCCCTAAGTTTTGGGGAACTGTGAGTAGAGTGTTTAAGGGAGACGTTTGTCCATAACGACACCAGCCAGCTACAGGAACATGAGCTAACACCACCTTTGGGATATTTTAGGATGGGAATGTTTGCAGATGTCTGACCACAAGAGTTCCATGGAATGAATGGACATATTGGAGAATAAGCTGAGATCATTAATATACTAACTTATAGGAGAAATGCAGCCCAACGTTAGTAGGGTGAGGACATACAAATAAGGAAGAGGGGAGAAACCCCTACTGAATATGCATTAAACATAGTAGCATTAGTGTAACATATTAAAGAAGTTGTACACCAGCCTGGGGGCAGGAGAAGAGAGAGATTTAGCCTTTGGGAGGTGCCTGGATGATGGCCATTGGTGATGAGGAGGATGGTGATGAGGAAGATAATGGCTAACACTTCAGGTTGTTGTGCAAGGGGTGATGTGAGTATATGGATGTTCAGATGCCCATTCTGCATCTCTACCGCGGTTAGAGTGTTTGTGACATTGCTAGCTGTATTAATAAACTATTACAAATACACCAGGGTTCCTAAAGTGTGAGTGTTGCAACTGTGCCCATCGAGGTTTACAACTATACAGTCATTTTAATAATACTGGGCCTGATCTCAGGACAAGAACCTGTCAAACCTCAGAGTGATAACTGAGAATTCTTATGGAATCAATGTAATTAATATATGATTCACAGATCGGGCTACATGGGTGAATGAGGCTAGGAGGGCTAAAAGTCTGTCTCTAAACGCCCTGCTAAAACATTTTGGTCCCGGGGCAGTCACACTATCCTGGACCAAAACCCCATACAGTTCATAGAATCATAGAATATCAGGGTTGGAAGGGACCTCAGGAGGTCATCTAGTCCAACCCCCTGCTCAAAGCAGGACCAATCCCCAATTAAATCATCCCAGCCAGGGCTTTGTCAAGCCTGACCTTAAAAACTTCTAAGGAAGGAGATTCTACCACCTCCCTAGGCAACGCATTCCAGTGTTTCACCACCCTCCTAGTGAAAAAGTTTTTCCTAATATCCAACCTAAACCTCCCCCACTGCAACTTGAGACCATTACTCCTTGTCCTGTCCTCTTCTACCACTGAGAATAGTCTAGAACCATCCTCTCTGGAACCACCTTTCAGGTAGTTGAAAGCAGCTATCAAATCCCCCCTCATTCTTCTCTTCTGCAGACTAAACAATCCCAGTTCCCTCAGCCTCTCCTCTTAACTTGTGTGTTCCAGACCCCTAATCATTTTTGTTGCCCTTCGCTGGACTCTTTCCAATTTATCCACACCCTTCTTGTAGTGTGGGGCCCAAAACTGGACACAGTACTCCAGATGAGGCCTCACCAATGTCGAATAGAGGGGGACGATCACGTCCCTCGATCTGCTCGCTATGCCCCTACTCATACATCCCAAAATGCCATTGGCCTTCTTGGCAACAAGGGCACACTGCCGACTCATATCCAGCTTCTCGTCCACTGTCACCCCTAGGTCCTTTTCCGCAGAACTGCTGCCGAGCCATTCGGTCCCTAGTCTGTAGCTGTGCATTGGGTTCTTCCGTCCTAAGTGCAGGACCCTGCACTTATCCTTATTGAACCTCATCAGATTTCTTTTGGCCCAATCCTCCAATTTGTCTAGGTCCCTCTGTATCCTATCCCTGCCCTCCAGCGTATCTACCACTCCTCCCAGTTTAGTATCATCCGCAAATTTGCTGAGGGTGCAATCCACACCATCCTCCAGATCATTTATGAAGATATTGAACAAAACCGGCCCCAGGACCGACCCTGTGCTGTTGCCAGTAGCTTGTATCTTGTTTACTTTCCTAAGCTGTTCAGGGTTGGGTCTGGTTAGTAGTTGGATGGGGTGGGAGACAGCTAAGAAAAACCTGGGAAGAGCACTACCAACACTGCTTCCTTCTTCCGTCTGGCCTGAGTTAAAACAATAAATGCTGCATCCTGGTGCTAGAAGGGGCTATGCTGTCTCTTTGCATTCAGTAAAAACCAAGGTTAACTGATGACGGGATCAGTCTGAAAGATCTCCCCACTTGTGATCAGGAAAGATCCCGTGGCACTTTTCACAGGAGTTAGCGTTGGATTTTCAAAGGAATTTAGCCAAGGAACTGAGCGCTGGATTTTTAAAGGTATTTCGGCACCTGGTGGGATTTTCAGAATCCTCTAGTCGCCTTGACTAATTTCCATTTCAGACTGTGACATTTCACTTCCCTGAATCCCAGTATTGTCAGCCCCAAGCATCCAAATTCATGAGTGAGGCCTTAAAATCATGAGATTGATTTAAAAATCAGAAGATTTAAAATAATACATTTTGGATTCTTTTTATTTGCCTTTGGTTTCTGAGCCTTTAGGTGTCACATGGATCATGTTTTCGAGCTTTTCTCTGCAACCATAAGGACCAGAAACTTTTTTTAAATGAAAACTGAGCTTGTCAGCTAATCACAGGATTCCCAGAGCTGGGGCTTGAATTAAAACACCAAACAGTGTCAGACTCGCAATAAAATTGCAAAAGTTGGCACTCAGTGGAATCTTCTTTGTATTTCAACTAACTACAGTACCCTTCACTCCCTGTTCTAAGAGTGGATCCCGCAGCCACTTGCACATACAAGTAAAGTTACTCCCCTGTGTGTCTGCAAATATGGGCCCATGAACTGCAGAAGTTGGTGGTTTTTAATGACAAATGATTCTTGTTTGTAAAGAGCTATAAGATCCTGCAGGGTGGGCAGTGCTAGAAATGTATAAGATATTATTAATTATCTTGTTTCCATGCCTTACAAGCATGGAAAAAACAAGCTTAAGTTAAGGAGTTGCTGGTGTCAGCGTTCAGTATTCCTGATGAGACTGATAACCATTTGATGGTCTCTGCAAAGACGGCAATATTCATGCCCGCAGCTGGGGGATAGAGGAAGCCCTCACGCCATAGTTTTGAAAAGATAATCAGATTAATGTGAACCTGCAAGGAGAGCTCCACAGAGTGAGATTTGATGGTAGCTATTTCCCTAGAGTTGGATTAGGAATATGTTTTCCCCAATGGCAAGTGGGAATGACATCCCATTGCTTCCAGTACTGAGTGCATAGCAGAGAGAGACACCGGGACACTTTTTCTTTCCTTTCTAGTTTTGATGGTTCTAATTCAGCAGTTGCAGGGAATTAGGGGCCGTGATCCTGCAATTGGGTCTGTGCAGGTGGCTCCTGGAGTCAGTGCAGAGCCCTGCCGGGTCTTAGTCAATGTACCATATAAACCTGCAGTGTTGCATTGATTACAATGGGAATAAAGCCGGGTGGGTTTTGTTTGGTTGCTTTTTGCTTAAAACTTGCTTTAATAGTAAATTTTATCCAGTCTTTCTGTGTTTGCCCCTATCTGCTCCTTCAAGAAAGAAACTAAAGGTGCTAATATTACCAAGTCCATTTTATCAGAGGGGTAGGCATGTTAGTCTGTATCCACAAAAACAACGAGCCAGACTCCTCGTTGTTTTTCAGGTCGCTTTTGTCTTGCATTCTTTGCACACATCAGTTCCCTTTCTTTCAGAATAGTTCTGCTGTCTGGTATGGCGAGAGTTTTCTCTCCCAAGGAGTGTTGCAAACTTCCAGGTGTCAGGACTTAGGCCCTGATTCAGCAAATCAGTTGAGTGCATACTTATATTCCAGTGAGATGGAGCAAAGCAAATGCTTTGCTGAATTGGGGCCTATAAGCAGTGTTGTCAAATGAATTTTGGCCCCAAATGTTCAGAATTTCTACAAAACCACCTTTTCAAAACCTAAGAGCAACAAAAATATTTCTGTGAAACTAAAGAAAAATACAAACCCAACAGCTATTTTAAGACAGCTGCCTGTAGTGCTTGTAAGCTGTAGGTTGCTGCACTAAGAAACTGAAAGGGAAACCGACCCTAAACAAATATGAAAGTGGCTTCCTTGTCCAAGGTGTGAGAAATGCAGAAAGTAAACAAAGAGCATAACAATTTATAGCATCTTAACACTTCTTTTGCTGTTAATGTTCTGCAGTGTTACTGATGACCTAGGCAGGGACATTGGTTTGTTTAAAATAAGATTTGTAAATTTAGAGACCCTTTAACATGATCATATATTCATAGACTTTTAGGACCTTTTTTGATCAACTAGTCTGAGTTCCTGCATAACACAGGCCAGGAACTTTCACTCTGTGATTGCTGCATCAGGCCCATAACTTCTGATTGAGCTATAGCCACTGAATCTTAAAACGCTGCTAACAAGAATCTAAATTGGAAATGGTCCGAAAACTAATTGGGTGGGTGGGCTTTACTCCCAGCAGTTTCCATGTGAGCCTTATTTCAAATCCTGACAAAACCCCACCACACATGAATCTGAATTCCAATTATGGAATTACTAAGAACCCACCACGTCCCAGTTCCCTTTGATTCAATTCCCACTAGAACATGGTTGAATGCCAGATGAACTGAGGCTGATATTAAAAGGAGAGTGGTTTCCAAGATTATAATGTCACTGCAATTCAGTACATCCCTGGATACAGAACCCTCTTCCCCCGCCCCTGCTTCTCACTTCACAAACCATTGAGCCTCTGCAGGGACCCAACATAGGAAGGTGCCACTGAGTGAGCTGAAGACAGTTTCACAGCGTATTCCTAACGGCAGAGCCCGGTTTGGTTTGGTTTTAATACGGCACATTGGGGTTTTTTGTTTCTTTCTCTCTCTCTAGGATGGAGACGGGTGAGAATCTTGCGATGTTCTCATCGTAAGCAACTGTGAAAGTTCTGAGGATTGTTTTTAAAAAAGGGGGAAAATGGTGGTTTTAACAGATGACTGCACACTTTAGCAGTTTACAGTCGGCGTGCCTTCGCTGGCCCTCTGGGACGGAGAGGGGGGTGCGCTGCACAATGGCCTCTCTCATAGGAACAGCAGGCTTCAAAACCAGCCTGTTGAATTCCCTAACGCAGGGATGCAATTCAGCCACCCAGAAGTCCACTTCCTTCCCCATCCCCAAAGCTGCCCCCCGCCCACCCTGTGCAGCTCTTGAAGTTTATTGGACGGCAGGGTACACGGCAGCTGCCGTCCCCTCATTAACATGCACACCTGCTCCCCACAGCCTTTGTGTGTCCAGCAGATGCCCTGATTTATTATTATACACATTTTCTTTTTCATTGGGCCTGGATAATGCCATCTCATTAACTCAAAATGTCTCAGAATCCTGACAAATTCTCACACAATCCCCAACAATGAAATCAGAATCAGGTTAAAAAAAGGGGGGGACTGGCTGTGGGAGGAGGGGGGACGGGACCTAGATGTATTCCTGCCTCTCTCCTCTCCCAGTAGAACGTTTTGCAACCTGCTTCTTTGGTGGCTTTAGCACAGGCTGGAATGCCTCTGGGTTTTACGCTTGCTATGCTCATTGGAAGAATCGCCCCTTTGGGGCTTAATAATATTCAGCATTTTGTAAACTCTTTGGCGGTTTGCAGGCTATCAGGGTGGGACCACAGGAACCTCACACTTCCGAAGCAGTTCAGTTTTGCCCAGTGTCAGGTTTGAAACGAGGCTTTGTGGAGCGCCGAAGTATTCATTAGAGAAAATCAAGATAGTTCAGCTCAGTGTGTTTCTGATCCTGTTCTCTCTGGGAGCTGAGGACTCAGCCGCTTGGAGGATCAGATGTTAAATATGCATATATTATTTATTTCTGTTACGGTAACACCTAAGCACCTCGAGCAAGGCTCCGGCCCTTGCTATTCTAGGTGCTGCACAGACGAGGAACAGAGATGCCAGTCCTTGACCTAGAAAGCTCACAATAGGACAGGACCCAACAGATGGACAAAACACAAATGGGAGCTGTTGGGAGGATGAGATCACAATGAAGTAACAGAGTTGCATGTGAGAACAGAAGGCTCAGTTTGCCACTTGCATAACCTGAGTTAGCCTCATGGGTGTGTTTACTCATACTAAGGATGCTCGTAGAGCTATGCCAACAGGAAGTGAAGTAAGAGGCATCTCATGCTTAAAGATCCAGGTAATTTTTTCTTTGCTGCTAAACATGGCAGGGTGAAATGGCAAAGAAGCCTTATGCTGGCTTAAAGGCCTCAGTTCACATCAGTGGTGCTAGCAGCCACTGTTTGTTTTCTATGAACTTCTGTACACGTGACTCTTTGCCACCGCTGTTCACATGGAAGTTGGGGAAAGCAGAAGTCTCACCAGTCCTCATGCAAATATATTTGCACAAATGCTTACACCATATATAGCTTATCCAACTCCTCCTCCTTTATAAAAGGATTAAGTTATCCAGTCACAAGTGCAAAAAAATACTGTGACCTCGAATGACCAATCGCAAAGTGTAACTCGTGACTACCCACAGCCAGTAGCTTGTCAGCAAATCCGCAGATTTGGTCATGTGGGGAAAAGAAAGCATTGAATAAGTTTGAAGGGTGATCGAATTCTTAAATATTGACAAGTGGGGAATTAAAAAAGAAAAAAGGGGGTTTCAGGGCCAGATTCGCAGCTGGTGTGAATCAGCATCTCTGTAGTCATGTCGGTGGGGCTATGGGGACTTATGCTAGTTGAGGCTCTGTCTCTAACCAATTTACTGAGCTGTAGTGCTAACATTTCTGGCAACGGCAGGAGGGATTCTGATCACAGCTCCCCACTGTGAGTAGCTTTATTGCATGTGGCTGTTAAAAGCATGTGACCAGAGCCCAGATCCAGTGCCTGTTGAAGTCCGTGGTGGTCATTCCATTGACTTCAACGGGCTGTAGATCAGGGCCCAAGAGCTACAGAACTACGCCTTGTCGTAACTCACTACAATCTTTCTCCAAACTCATTTCCCCCAGTTACAGCTTTGATGGTCGCCAAATAATGTGAAATAGGCAAATGTCTGGAGGAGAATTTAACAGGGTGGGCCAAACTCTGCTCTCAGTTACATCTGTGTAAATCTGGAATACCTCGATATGCCAGGTCACCCTGCCGCTGTCTGCAGAACAGTGACTCTGGAATTACAGCTGCGTCACCAGGCTCAGGATCCAGCCCATGTCCGTCACATTTCACTCCTTATGTGCTCCTTTTCTGGGGAGGCTGCTGATTAGAGTCTGGCAGGGCCAAGGCAATGGAGTAAAGCTCCCTTTGAAGCACAGTAATGCGAGCATCCCAGTTCAAAGAGCGAAATAAACAGCATCTTGTGTTGAAAAGGCCAAACAAAAGGTGCTGAGCCGGGCGGATTTGTGCCAGAGAGGTGTTGACGAGACTTGTCTCCAGAACCTTCTTTTGAGGATCAAGTGCCCTCCCTCTTGCCTCTGAAAGTTTTTCCCTATCCCACCCTTCCCCCTCCCTGTTGTCATCAGCTTGGAGGGGTCTCTGCTGCGGGTCGGGTTGTTCCCAACAATGGGGTGCATTGAAATCCGATTGTTGTTCCCTCCCCCCGCCCCCTTCTTGTTTAATTCATGAGTGAATCAAAGAGAACAACTGGGCGCAGACATAAGGGCGAACCCCACTTCATTGCAGGAGATTCATCTTTGCTGGGAGGATTTGGGAGTGTGGGGTTAAGGGAATCTCTTCGAAGCATTAAGCCTGGTCAGTTACTGGAGGACCGGGGATACCACAAAGCAAACTTAAGCAACCACTGTTTGTGAGTCAGGAATGACAATTTATTCCGTGCATAGCATGTCAATCCCCTGGTCCTGCAAGCTGCAGAGTACCCTGAGCTCCTGCCGACTTCAGTGCTCGTTGAAGTTGCTCAGCCCTTTCGCAAGGTCACCGTTTCACAGCTTCCATTTTCTGCTGGGTTTTACCCATATTTATTTGGGGCTAGATCCTTCCACCCGTTACTGAGTAGCCCTTTACCGCGTGAGCAATCCTGTTGATTTCAGTGGGGCTAGGTGCAGAATAAGGTAACAAAAACAATGCATGCTTTGATATCACGCTTGTCAGGAGTAGATCTCAGTGTTTTATAAAGGAGATCAGTGTCTTTACGCTGGGGGGCAGAATCTGGCCCTTATTTCTTCCTCCTCTCTTCCTCCCTGCCATCATCCCTGAAAGGCTGGCTTATGTTAAAGCACATAAGTGTTAGGTCAGAAAACACTCCCCATTTGCAACCCATTCCCATCACCTGGTTTTGTTTTTTCATGAGCCAGTTGGCTTGGACCTTTTGGCTTTTGGTAACAGATGGTTGGGCCAGTGGCCATTTCATGTGTCTTTTTTTAAAAGGCCTTCATGCTGAGATAAGGATCAGGCATGTGTTTGTTTGGCCCCCTCCCACTGTTGGAGAGAATACTGCTTTGGAAAGCGTTTATCTTCAAGGAAGAACTGAGCAGCTGTTTAGGAAGACTGTAATGTAAGAGAAAGCATAAATATGCCACACCTGTTATCCAGGCTAAAGCTGAGCTCTTGTTTGCCAATGCTGAGATATGTTTGACTCTGATTTCTGCAAGACAGGGAAGTTGGGGAAGCTGTCGGTTGTCGATGAAATAGTAATATTGTAAAGTTTACATAAAGCCAGAAGGATCTCAAAGCACTTTACATGAGAGAGTTGTGGCCCTTTTAGGCGCCCATCCAGCCAAGCACTCAAGCTGATGAGTAACTTTAATCACATAAATAGTCCCATTAACTTCAGGGAAATGACTCGGGTCTTAGCATTATACACATGCTCAAGGGCTTTGTTAGACTAGGGGCTTTGGCTGCTGCACATGTCAAAATGCAAAGGGGCCCCTGATCACAGATCATTCTGAAGGCACTTTGCATGCAACCCCTTTAAGCTCTCTGCTGTCAGGTTGCAAGTGGCCAAGATCTTGAGACAAAGTGGTGGAATTAAGAGCACGGTCGGAAAGGCCAGCTGTATGTTTCGGGACAGAGGGGTGGAAATTGATCTGTCAACGTCAAATCTGGCTTACTGTTTAGGAGAGGGCGAGGGAATCTATCCAGGGAAAAGAAGCATGTGGGTACAAAGACCTCCTAGCACTGTTCAGAATACTCTCTGGTGTCCCACAAACCCTGATTGGGTCTCTAGAGGGACTTCGTCTTATGATTGCAATGTGGCATTTTAGTTAAACATCCAAAGGCCAAGTGGGCAGAGCACTGGACTGGGACTCGGGAGACCTGGGTTCTATTTCCAGCTCTGCCACGGGCCTGCTGGGTGACCATGGACAAGTCACTTTTCTGTGCCTCAGTTTCCTCATCTGTATAATGGGGATAATGACGCTGGCCTCCTTTGCAAAGTGCTCTGAGATCTACTGATGATGAGTGCTACATGAGAGCCAGGTGTTATTATTTTGCAGGTCTCTGCATGCTATCCGGCAGGGGCCGGCATATGTTCCATGTTTCTCTTTCATCTTTTCCTTCCCTTCTCTCTTCTCCAGAGAAGCCGGCACAAGGCCTATACCCCACGTAAATCTTCAAAATAGGCCTCAAGTGGTCCGTTTGTCCTGGCTCTCTATACAGGGAGGAATTTCAAGCAGAGTGAATATATCTCACACACGCGTATCATCAGTGCTTGGGTCGCTTTGATCTTAGACTTGCATATTAAAAAAAATCAATAAAATGGTATTTCCAGCAAACATGCGCTATGCTGACTGGCATCCCTTAAAGAAATAGACCCCAACAGCTCTGATATTGATTAGGGACAGGAGGGGGGGTTGGGGATTGTTCTTCCTCTGCTCAGCTGGTCTGAGAAAGGCAATTTACTTGGATCCCAAGCTTCAGTTATTTGGTTGTGCTTCAAGGGGGTCGGAACATGCCCCACAAGCTCTTTGAAATCTCAGTGATTTATGGCACTTCTGTGCTCTGGAAAATGTTGGAGACAGGTGGCAAGGGATGGGAGCTACAGGGTGTGTGTGAAAGTGATTCCCACGCAGGCATGGAAGTTGGCAGCTTCGCGGGCTGCAGGGAGTGTTTTTCTTTCTCTCCTCCACAGCAGGTCGCGGGGGTAATCAAAGGTGCCCATGAAAGGACAGGGAAGGGGAGAAGCCAAAACAGATGCTGTAACTGAAACCACATGTGCAAAAATTGTCCTAAGATAAAGCAACCCGGTGCTATGGACCAAGCACAGAAGCCTATATCAGGCTTTAAGAGGGAAAATGCCTATTCAAGCTGAGAGCACAGGATCTGTATGCTAGTGTTAGTCTAACTACCTTTTTACAATACATCTGAGATGGGAAGTGGGCTCTTCTCTGTCTGATTTTAGCACAGACTGAACTTCTCCCTTTCTTTTCCCCTGCACAATCCACCTAGCTGTCTTGTACCAGGTGTATTTAACCCCCAACAGCCTGCACTGAGCTGCCAAAAAAGGGAGCTGCTGTTTGCCCTCTGTGTGTTTACTTTGTTTTTAATGATCAATGTGTAACTCAGTCTGAGACTAAACCTGGCATTTTCTCATCGGTGTGATGGTCACACCCCACAAGGCAAATGGTAACAGATCAGAGAAGAAACATTATAGTTAATAAACCTGTATATTACTGTAGTACCTACAGGCCTGGATCAGGATCGGAGCCCCATTGTGCTAGGTGCCATAAGCACCAACTCCGTGGGTGCTCCGGGGCTGGAGCACCCACGGAAAACAATAGTGGGTGCTCAGCACCCACTGGCAGCCCTGAGGATCAGCTCCTCCCCTCCCACCCGCCAGCAGGCCCCACCAATCAGCTCGTCCACCTCCCTCCCAGCACCTTCTGCCCACCACAATCAGCAATTCAGGGGGTGGGGAAGAGGGGGAGCAGCGGGGGGGGGGAAACATGGGGGGTGGGGCAGGGATGGGAAGAGGCAGGGCGGGGAGAGGTTTTGGGGGAAAGGGTGGAGCAGGGTCGTGGCCTAGGGCAGGAGGCAAGGCTTTGAGCACCCCCCCAGGAAGTCAGAGCCTCTGCTAGGTGCTGTACAATCCTATGATTACACGGTCCCTGTCATGTAGCGCCTGCAATCCAGTCTGCACAGGCAGACTCCATACCAGTCAGTGAGTCTCCTCACAGACGCAAGGGGTCCACCTGCACAGACCCGATTGCAGGAAGGGGGTTAGGTGCTGTCTGACTTGCCCAGTGGCTTTGTCTGTGGTTGTTAGGGCTGTGAAATTCTGGACAGAGGCTGCACTTGGGAGGAGGAAGAACATCCTAGGGATGAAGAAAAATGTCCCCTTTTACTTTTCCCTGCCGTCAGAGTGGGCACCGCAGTACCGGTAGGAACTAGTTCACTGCCACGACTCTTGTGTGAGTGATAGTACCTAGCACGCTCCAGAGAAGGATCTCACAGCACTTCCTCCACACTGATTAAGCCTCATGATGCCCCCTTATGGGAGGGGTGGGACCAAGTTGCTTCTTTGATGCTAAAAGTTTGGCCTGATCCCCTTGTATCGTAGCCTGGTGGTTATCGGGGACTAAGTCACCCGGGGCCGCGTGTTTCCAGAGCCAATCTGCACCAATTGAAATGTTGTTTGTTGCATTGTTGTGTATGCAGCTGGCCTGTCTGAGAGCTCACCACTGGCCTTTGCAGCTAAGAATTTAGATACACAAGAGAAATGGACCAAATCAAACCCTTTCCCCTGCGCTTGCCAGCTCTCTGCAGGGGCCGCTTTATCTTGGGAATGGTGGGGAGGTCTGATTGACTCTGACTTGGTGTCTTTTCTTCTCCCCAGATGCAACAGTGCCCACGTAGGTGACCGGTGCCAGCTGCCAAACCCCTGCCTCAGCTCCCCGTGCAAGAACGCCGGCACCTGCCACCCGGTCATCCGTGGCAACGCTGTGGACTACACCTGTTCCTGCCGCCTGGGCTTCACAGACAGGCTGTGCCTGACGCCCGAGGAGAACGCCTGCCTCAACAACCCCTGCCGCAATGGAGGGACCTGCGACCTGCTCACGCTGACTGACTACAAGTGCCGGTGCCCTCCGGGGTGGTCAGGTGGGGCCAGCACACATACCTCCGTCAGGGAGCCCCGAGAGCCCCACTGCCCCCATCCCCAACACACAGGGGTGGGATTGTTGTAATGCCCTGCATGGAGCAGAGTCCCCAAAGCCAGGATGCGCCTTGGAAATCCAGGGCAAGGGGTATTTACAATGCCTGCTCCCACGTAGCAGCCCCCATCTGGTCTTCTAAGGGGCTCACTGCAGCTGGTCAGGGGCAGGAGGGCCCATGCAGAGCAACACGGGGTGCTTCCTCCTGTCCCCAGGCAGCGAGTGTGTTGCCGTCCTCATGGGGGCGTGGGCCTCCTACATGACAGTGCTATCCAGTGCCTGTCCATGGGAATGGGTAGAAAGGGGGAGGCTTAGAAACCAGCCTCGAAACTCCTACAGGCTCCAGGGAAGGCAACAGCAACTCCATCCATTTGTCCTGTCCGCTCTGCGGGGACACGAAAGATTCCTCAGCCTTTTTGGTTAGTGGAGTGGCTTGTCCCGTTCTCCTCTTGCTAGCATGCAGCAGGCCAGGCGTCGTGCGGGAGCAGCATGTGTACAACTGGGACGCGCTTTGGGGTGAGGGGTGCTATCAAGAGGGGGAGTGCGTATTGTGAATGAAACACGCCTCTGTGCAGGCTGAATGCCAGTGCAAATTCTCTGGGGAGGAGCACCGTTCAGCCACCAGAATCCCAAAGAGGGGGCAGGATTGGGGAACACAGGAACCCACAAGGGACTCTGCATCTGTTTGCCCTCTGGTGAGCTGCAATCTCCAGCCTCACCCTCTTTGTTCGCTCCCCAGGTAAGACCTGCCAGCAGGCAGATCCCTGTGCCTCCAATCCCTGTGCCAACGGAGGGCAGTGTGTTCCTTTCGAAGCCCATTACGTCTGCAAGTGCACAGCGGGCTTCCACGGGGCCAACTGCAAGCAAGACGTGAACGAATGCAACACCAGTCCTCCCATCTGCAAGAACGGCGGGAGCTGCACCAATGAGGTCGGGACCTACCAGTGTTCCTGCAAGCCAGCATACACGGGCCAGAACTGTGAGCACCTCTATGTGCCTTGCAACCCCTCGCCCTGCCAGAACGGGGGCACTTGCCGTCAGACCGGCGACACCACCTATGACTGCACATGTCTTCCAGGTACGGCCTGCCTTTCTTACTCTTTGCCCGTGGCGATCCAGGGGTGAGGGCACTAGTGTGGGTCTTGGGAGATCAGGGTTCGTTTCCTTGCTCTGCTACAGACTCCCTGTGTGACGTGGGGCAAGTCACTTGGGGTATGTCTACAGTGCAGTTAGCACAGCATCTGTAGGTGTAACAGAGCTAGGGTTGATTGAGTTGGCAGCTACATGGATACTTTTATCAAGCTAAGTATGTACCCTGGGGTTGAAGGTAGGAGGGTAGCTAGCCCCTGCCGATGCAGCTACACTGCTATTTTTAGCAAGCTAGCTCAATCCGTGCTAGTTCAGGTATGTCTACACGTACCGCAGTCACGCTTCCCAGTTGCAGTGTAGATATATCCTTAGTCTCGCCGTGCTTCAGTTCCCCCTTTGCAACATGGGCAATAACAGCACGTCCCTACTGCAGGGGTGCTGTGGGGATAAATACCATGTTAGATTGTGAGATGCTGAGCTGCGACATTGGTGAGGGCCATATAAACGTCTCCGATCAGTAGATTTGTCCGAGTTGCCATTCATTTTGGAGGACTGATTTTCATCCTATTGTCCCTGAACTACTGAGGTGCAGAAAGCTCAGCAAATTCAAAACCTTTCCAAGGAACTACAGTGCAGTCTACCTGGAGTGACCACTCAAGGGACTGAGAACAACCAGCTCTAACAGAGGTGGAACAAAGATGTCCTCAGTAAGTCTGGGCGCATACTTTGTGGCAGTCCCTGTTGACGGGAAACATCACCTCAGAGCTTATCTCCAGCTGGAAATTGACTCCAGAAGGTAATCTGGAATAGTTATTTCAGCAGAAGCCCCCGTGCAGACACTCTTACTCCGGCCTAAGAGTGCCTTTTTCTGATTTAGCTTAATCCACTTCTAAAGTGGCACAATTATTCTGGAATAGCTAGTTTGGTAAATTTCCAAGTGGAGACAAGCCACTGTTAGGGGAGGCCTCTTGGCCTGAGTTGGAGAAGGGAGACCCGCCCCCCCCCCGTGCTCTCTGCTGCCCCTGCTGGGCAAACCAAGGAACAAGACAGATCAGTTCCTGTAGCTGAATAAATGACTGTGAAAAGGGAGAATGTGGGAGAGCGAGAGAGGGGAAGGAAAGGGGTGGGGTTACCCGCTCTGGGTTTAATTCATCCCTCTGCAGAGGCAGTGGGCCCAGGTCTAAGCCAGTGAGGACTTAAGTGGAGTTCAGGTGTCTGGCTAACTTCTCACCAGTCAGGGAGATGAACCCAGGCCTCTGAACTCAGGGAGACCTTTCAGTTCCCTCGTGCTGTGGAGGTTTTCACCACAGCGCGCTGAGGTCAGAGCCTGAGCAGCTGGAGTGGAACTGGTTGAGCTTTGCTCGTGGGTGTGAGACAGCTCTCTGGCTTCTGTGGCAGCGAGGTGCTCGTGGCCAGATGGAATGAAATTTACCAACTTCCTGCCTGTCAGCAGCCTGCCCCCAAGAAGGAGCTGCAGTTGGGCCAAGCCCTTTGCTGAGGAGGCTGAACAGTAGGAGAGCTTTGTTTTCAGGAGGATTAGTCTGGTTTCTCACCCAAACCGGCCTCCTCCACCTGTCTCAGGCAGATGCAGCAAGAGGAAGCATCTGCCCAGTCACCCTGCCGTTGGAAAGACGCTATCGGCTGTGTTAAGCTGCCTGGGAAATCTCTGTGCGGTGGAGAGGGCTCGAGAATTTTTAATCTCCTCTTTTCACAGATAAACCATGATAGGGTGGCTACTTTGGGTGTGAAGATGACATAGTGGTTAGAGTGGGAGACTTGTGTTGAGGCTTCCCCTACTTCTCTTCCCAGCCCCTTGCGGGAGTCACACTTTGGTTAGAGCAGGGAGTGCGCTATCAAGACCTCCTGGGTTCTGTCCCTGTCTCTGCCATTGACTTGCTTTGTGGCCTCTCTGTGCCTCAGTTTCCTTCTCTGTAAAATGGGAATTATGATATTTGTACAGCAACAGGGGAATTACCCAAGTAGATCAGACCCCAAATCCGTCTAAGCCAGTGTCCTGTCTCTGACAGTGACCAGCACCAGCTGCTTCAGAGAAAGGTGTAAGAACCCTCCAGAAGGCAGATGTGGGATAATCTGCCCTTGGCATAGCACTCATCCTGATCTCTGATAGTTACATTAGTTTTAGCTCTGGAGCATGAGGTTCAGTATCCCTTCCACAATGTACTACTTCCCTGCCCAGCTTCCCAGGGCTGTCGTGAGGCTCCTGTCATCCGTGTTTGTCAAACAAGAGATGATCTAAAACGACAGAGCTATAGATGAGCTGCCTGTGACTTAAAACAGCAGCGCTTTCTCCTGGGCCAGATAAGTGAATGAACTTCCGAAGCTGGTGAGAGCTGGGAGCGAGTTCTGATAAGTGTCACCTGCAGGGGTCAGGAACGCCCACCAGAAGTTAGTAGTTCACTGGTGGCTGCTTGGAAGGATGGCCATTTTAGCTCTGTATGGGTTATTGTGACAGAGAAGGCAGCCCTCCAAGTGAGGGGAGAGGGCGTGTGGTGCCCTGCTGGCCCTCTCAGAACTGGGAAGGAAGTCTAGCTCTGACTAGCTAGCTTCCTGCAAGAAACAATGCCTTGTGCATTAGTGAAATGTCATCTCAGAGAGATTTCAGAGCAGCAGCCATGTTAGACTGTATTCGCAAAAAAAAAGAGGAGTACTTGTGGCACCTTAGAGACAGACAAATTTATTTGAGCATAAGCTTTCGTGAGCTACAGCTCACTTCATCGGATGACGTGAGCTCACGAAAGCTTATGCTCAAATAAATTTGTTAATCTCAGAGAGAAAATCTCTACTGCAAGGGGGATGGGTGAGGAAAGCATTAGCTCTTTGGCACCCAGCTGTGATGGGAGGGAACTGCTTCCTAGGGGTTTGAGTGCACCCTTTATTGGTTTGCCTCCCATGAAGTCCAATGGCCAAATATTAACATGCAAAATAACCTTGGAGCTATTGAATGCTCTGGTAACTTCTCTATTTGAGGCTGATCCTGCCAGGTGCCAAGCTCCATTGAGACCCTTCAGCACCTCTCAAGGATCAGGCCAGCCGAAGCATGTGTCTTGTGAAGTAAACACTGTATCAGATTATTCTGGCCAAGGCATAAAAGACCGAGGGCCATTTCTCATGATAAGATACTCATTGATGTGCTGGTCTGTAGGTCAGCACATTTTAAAACAATACCCTCTTTTAATTTCAAAAGAGTCTGTCCGTTCAGAGTCTTTTACAGCTGAGCTAATCTAATCTGTGTTATCATGCCTTAGTACCTAACCCTGAATTTAAAGTAATTGCAGCACTAATTACTCATTCGGGTGGTTCAAAATCAGTTAATCCTGGTATCTAGGACGTTACAAGTTATTGCCATTCATGCTCAGATCTGCAGTTTAAAAGCTAGGAATGAATCAACATTATCTGCTTTGGACTTCTACCAGCAATCATAAATAACTGTTATTACTTTTCATTCACTATGGGGCTGATGTTTGTGGGAGGAGAACAAGGCAGTCATTTAGAGAGAGGCTCAGGACATGGCTGGGACGCAGGTACTCGTGGGTTCTAATCCTGCCTCTGACCTGCCATGGGCAACTCGCATAAAGTCTCTTGTGTCTGGTTGTTTATCTGTAAAATGGGGACAATGTTACTAAATCTACTTCTCTGGTGTTGGGTGGAACATGAGGGGCCTGATTCCAGTGGGAGCTGCAGGTCCTCAGCACTGTGGAAAATCAGGCCCTTTAAAAGTGTTGAAGGTATGTCCTGGGGTCAAGGACCCTGCTAAGTGGAAGGGTCGCAGAGATCCGGGCCTGAGCCTGGAAGTCTACACTGCAATTAAACAGCCCTGCAGCGAGCCCAAGTCAGCTGGCGTTGGCCAGCCGTGGGTGTCTAACTGCAGTGTAGACGTACTGTAAGGAGTGGAAATAAAACCAAAGCCTTGGGTCCGGGAGACCTGGATCTTATTTGTTACCCAATATTATCCAGAATATTTTGAGGACAACCAAAACATTTGGATTAGCTGGAGAGGCTAGGATCACATGAAGGGATGCTACAGGGCTGTGTTCACCTGGGGCTGTGTTGTGTATACGTCTCATTAATGCTCCAGGGTCCCCATCCTGTGATGATTGCAAGCATCACAGCCTGGCTTATCCACTCTTGCAGCCATCTGAGTGGCATGTGTTTCAGGGTATGTCTGTAGTGATGTCCTGTGGGGGGGACTGCAGCTTATGGGCCTATGCCCCAGCTAGCTGTAATGTAGCTAAGGATTCTGGAGCTGTGAAGCTGCAGCAGCTCAAGCTTCAGCATGCATGGCCTATACGTGCCCGCCCAGAACCATTGCTTGCACAGCTAGCTTGTGTTGCTCCCGTAGGTGAGCTATCCAGATTAAAGCTAGCTCGGCTGTGTCTACATGAGCTGCAGCTGCTCCTGCCCCCGTAATTGCAGTGTAGACATAACCCTCCTGGTCTCTGCAGCGTAGCCATCTGGACACACAGTTTCCACGATATGCATCTGAGGAAGTGAGCTGTAGCTCACGAAAGCTTATGCTCTAATAAATTGGTTAGTCTCTAAGGTGCCACAAGTCCTCCTTTTCTTTTTGCGAATACAGACTAACACGGCTGCTACTCTGAAACAGTTAATTTCAGTAGTTTCTATAGTTAGTTGTGTCTGGTTTCAACTAGTGGCTGACTAGGTGAGCACAGAGCTGAACAAACAGCTTGGTGAGCGGCGATTTCATTACACCTGCAATGTAGCCCCAAACCAGCCATAGCTTCAGTCTAGCCCGAGTCTACTGCATGTTCTTTTTGGCAGGCTGGCCGAGCTGCTGTAGAGGAGCCAGTCTGTGGTACACAGTGTTTACAGTAAATACATCACTTAACCCTGTAACAAGGACAGTTTAAAATGTTAACAAGCAGGGGAGGGGAGAGGGCCCTGCTTGACAGATCTGCTGATAAGATCCTGGCCTCTTTGTGTTTGTTCTGCCCACCTTGGGGAGCTGGGAAAGGTCAAAAGCTATTCAGTTGCCCTGTGTGTCATGCTCTGGGATGAAGATAATTTAAAAAAGCCCTAGCCTGACGGTGCAAAGAAGAGTGCTGGGATTTCGGTAGCATTGGAAGCCTTGATTCATGTTGCAAGAGTCCTAGTGGTGAAGAATTTTCCCTGGGGGGAAATACTGGCTATTAGCCTCATTAAATGGGCTATTAAAATGCAGTGATTCAGGGCCCGATTCTGCAGCCCCTTCCGTGAGTGATCCTCGGTCACGTGGGCATGCCGTGAAGTCAGCAGGCTGCACTCATGAGTGAGGGGTGTGCAAAGCGAGGCCCCCGCCTATTCCCTGTGAAGAATCAAGGTCCTCATTTTCAGAGGTGCCAGGGAGCTGCCACTTTCGCTGAAGCCAGCGGGAGCTGCAAGTGCTCTGCGCCTCTGAAAAACAGACCCTGTCCTGTGAAACAACAAGTGGGAGGAACCTGGCTGCTGCCTCCAAGATTCCTGCAGTTCCAGAGCGAGATTTCTTCATTCGAATGAACCTGCAGCTCATAAATAAGTCTGCAGAGGGGAATGGAGGTGAACCTGTGCGGCTTTCTTCAAAGCCAAGGGTGAAGAGCTGCCGCAAACAGTCGGTGCACGTTAATTAGTAACCTGCCACAGGTTGGGCTTGCTGTGTGGCTCGGAATGAAAAGACTTCTTGTTCCTTATTGCACAAGTCGGGGGGAGGAGACTTCTCACTAACCAGCAGCGATGAGGCTTTCCAGCTAACACCTGTGTCCCCGTAGCAGTGACATACAGCTTAGTGCTGCATTAGGGAGCAGACAGAGTCCCCACCTGACACATCCCTGCTACAAACGCTGCAATAAACAAAGCCCAGGTGGTTACTGAAGCCTGACTGAAAATCAGGAATGGAAGAGAAAACAGTTGGCCTGATTCTGGTCTCACGCCATTAAATTAGTCTTCGGGAATAAAGGCTGCAGGATTGGGCCCAGAGTGTCGCACTGAAAGCTGTGTATCCTAGAGGTGAAGCATGCAGCAGTTTGTTGCAGTGTGGTCCCAGGGGAAGGGGGAACGGGGAGTCAGAGAGGAAGGAGGGCATTTTGTTCAGCTGGGAACAGAGGCGGAGCTGAACCCAAACCCTGCAGCCAGACACCCCCGGTCTTTGGCACAGGTCACATTGGATGGAGGCGGCTGTTACCTACCTCAGCACCTGCATCCTGCTGTGGATAGCCAAGCCTGTTCCTGGGGTGTGGGAGATCAAGCTCCAGTTAGCTCTGTGGCGTTCCGGAGGCCGGGCCAGGTTGTTTGCCTCCCATTGCCAAGAGCAGAGAGTAGACCTAGGTGTTTCCTTTCCCCAGGTTTTGCTGGTCAGAACTGCGAGGACAACATTGATGACTGTCCTGGGAACAACTGCAAGAATGGAGGCACCTGTGTGGATGGAGTTAACACCTACAACTGCCAGTGCCTTCCTGAGTGGACAGGTAAAGCTGGGACTGTGGAGAGAGCGTGGGGAACTGGGTGAGCTTACAGACTAGGGACTGCAGACAGATCATGCTGCAGATGAAGCAGATAGCAAAAGTTCCATTGACTGAATTGGGAGCAGATGTAGGGCAGATGTTACTGCCAGTACCTAACTCACTATACCTACTATCTATCTCACTGTGCAGGGCTTTACATGTGGCGGGGGAGGCAGGAGATTCCTTCCTGACCACTGTGGAGAGACCAGCTCATGCCCTGAAGCATGAGAGTTGGGTTCACTCATTATGATATTCCTCCCCATTGCAGGCCAGTATTGCACTGAAGATGTTGATGAGTGCCAGCTCATGCCGAATGCCTGCCAGAATGGAGGAACGTGCCACAACAACCACGGTGGCTACAACTGCGTCTGTGTCAACGGCTGGACTGGCGAGGACTGCAGTGAGAACATTGACGACTGCGCTATGGCTGCCTGCTTCCAGGGTGCTACCTGCCACGACCGGGTGGCCTCTTTCTACTGCGAGTGCCCACATGGCCGCACAGGTGGGTGATTGCAGGTTTAGTGTGATACATGGGGATGGAGGGAAGTGCGTGCAGCCAGATTAAAGTCCAGTGGTACATTCTGGGGACTATATCCTGCCCTGGCAGTGGAGCTGGCTTGATCTAATAGCTCTCTGTTCTATAACCCTTGGGCCACATTGATCTCTGATGTAACAGCACTGGCGTCAGTGGAGTTACACCAAGGGGAATTTAGCCCTTTGCCTGCACCCAGGGTAAAGAGTGAATTGGTCATTGGAATGGGAGTCTGGAGACTGGGTTCTTTTCTTGGCTCTTCCATTGGCCTGCTCTGACCGTGCCCAGGCTATTTCCCCTTTCCGTGTTTCTGTTTCTGCCACCTGTTGTCTGTCTGGTCTGTTTAGATTGGGAGCTCTTTGGGGCAGGGACCGTCTCTGACGCTGTGTTTGTACAGCGCCCGGCACAATGGGGTCTGCTCTTGGCTGGGGTCTCTCAGCACTCCGCTCATGCAGAGGTGGGAGACTTGTCTCCACAGCTGTACCCTGACAGGTATGTGTGTGTGTGCTTTGCTCAATAGGCTTGCTGTGCCACCTGGATGACGCCTGCATCAGTAACCCCTGCAACGAAGGCTCTAACTGCGACACCAACCCTGTCAACGGCAAAGCCATCTGCACCTGCCCCTCGGGTTACACGGGCCCAGCCTGTAACCAAGACATAGACGAGTGCTCTCTAGGTAAACGCAGGGGCTGCCAGCTTTGGGGGTTGTTTCTAAGGAAATGTCAGCGGATGAGGCCCAAGCTGAGTTTTGGTTTAATAATACATAAATGGGGCGGGGAGGTTGTGTAATGCCCCGTGACCCCCTTGCATCCAGACATTGGGACCATTAGTAGAGACTGCTAGATGATTTTATCAATGGCAGTTGTCATTTTTAGGAGCCAATCCTTGTGAGCATGCTGGGAAATGCATCAACACCCAAGGGTCCTTCCAGTGCCAGTGTCTCCAGGGGTATTCGGGCCCCCGCTGTGAGATAGACGTCAATGAATGCCTCTCGAATCCGTGCCAGAACGATGCCACCTGCCTGGATCAGATTGGTGAATTCCAGTGTATCTGCATGCCAGGTGAGTAGAAGGGCTGTCACTTTTCTCTCTCCTAGACCCTGATCCTGATCTGTGCAGGCAGATGTGAAAGTAGAATGAATTATATTGAAATTATAATTCATTAAAGAAATGCTACTTGAAGGGTTTGTTGAAATATAGTTGTCAGGAAGAGAAACATTAAGGAGTGTGAGACAATGGTCCTCAAACTAATTAACTTAAAGCTCCTACTGAGCTAGGAGATTGGTAAATGTTAGTAGGCAAATAAGATATGTATGTATATTTGTCAGTTTCTGCTTCCTTTTGTCTCTTATGTTAAATTGGCTTTGGCTTATTTGTATAAATAAGTTAGCTTGAGCCTCAGAGAGGGGCTCACATATCTGGGTGCATTGGCAAAGCACTTTGCTAATGAACAGAGTCATAATTTGTCACAGGTTTCAGAGTAACAGCCGTGTTAGTCTGTATTCGCAAAAAGAAAAGGAGTACTTGTGGCACCTTAGAGACTAACCAATTTATTTGAGCTTAAGCTTTCGTGAGCTACAGCTCACTTCATCGGATGCAACAATTTGTCACAGGAGACTTGGTCCTGGCGGGGAGCATGGTTTACTTTGAGAGGACACCATGGGGCATGCAGATCTGATGGCAGGATTGTGGATACCACTTAGCAATGAGCGATTACTTTGCATGGAAGTGTGATTTATTTGTAACCTTACCATCAGTGTTTTTGAAACCTTGTAGGAACAATGACAAGGGAGGTTCCTTGGGCAGGGGAAATCCTGCTGTGGGGCATTTAAAAACCCTCCAGCTGGAAGACCCATAACTAAATCTCAGAGCCCACAGGCCCAGCCCGGCTGCCCCTGATGTCAGCAAGCTGAGCCCTTAAGGCCATTTTCAGTCAGTGGAGAGACCTCCAGTGACATCAGTGGGCTTGAGTCAGAGCTCTGATTTGCAGGGAAGGTCTGTGCAGGTGGAGGTGAGAGGCTGAGTTTTGGCAGAGAATGAAGCTTAGGAGAAAAATCTGCTGCAGGGTTTAAATTTCCTTGACAATACTGCGGCAACAGGAATATTGGGGATGGGTGGGGAGACAGAAACCAACGAGGGCGTTGGGTGCACAGAGAATGTAAGATCGGGCCCTTTTTATACAATGCCTCTTACAGACATAGGACTTACCAGGCTGGGGTCCATATCCTGTCTCCGACAGTGACCAGCCCCAGCTGCTCGAGGGGAAGGTGCAAGTACTGCATGGTGGAGATTTATGGAACACCTTGCCCATAGAGAATGCTTCCTGCTGACCCCCATCAGCTGCAGGTTGGCTTTTGCTCTGGAGCATTGCAGGCCACTGTCCCATGCTCCCCAAACACGGCAGGCTCCATCCATGCCTGGCGTCCCTCGGAGCAGGCCTGCAATGCTCCGCATGTGGGTCTTTTGCTGCAAACTCTGAGAGGCACTTTGGATCTCTGACTCACAGGTTACGAGGGCGTTTACTGTGAAATCAACACGGACGAGTGTGCCAGCAGCCCCTGCCTCCACAACGGGAACTGCATCGATAAGATCAACGAGTTTCACTGCGAGTGCCCCACAGGTACGGGGCGATCGATAGCACTGCCTTCAGCATAAGCCTTTGTAGTGGAAACAAAGTTGGAATTAATCCACCACCCAGAGGCAACGCTGGGCCGATGGATTTCAACCCAGCAGAGTGGGGCAGATCCCTGGAGCTCAGGGAAATAACGCTCCTTTCGTTTGAAGCCTCCTAGCTTTGGCAGCCTGGATATGAGTCTGGAAACTTAAATGTGAGCACCAGGCGTGTTCTGGGAAGGGAGGAAGGAGCGCCAGTGGGATTTCCCCCCCTAGACCCAGTAAGTGTCTGGGGAGAGCTGGTCTGGGATCCTCTCTCCCACCCAAGAATCCCCAAAGGCCTACGCTGGAGAGATTCTGGCAGATGATTTCAGTGAGCTCCGCAAGGTAGCGAGCTCTGTAAACCGGTGACTGGTGGTATATGTCCCACTGCCCTCTGTTGGTTGAACTAAGAGCTGCCCTCCTGTGTGTCATAGGCCCTGTATTGTGAAGAGATTCTTCTTTAGCTCCAGAGATGGGGGCACATGCCTCAAAGTGCAACGGTGTGCAGTGCAGTGACAGTCACAAAGGCCTGAGTCTCCACAGAAGAACTGGTGTAAATCAGCATCTCTCCATTGCAATCTATGGAGCGCAACTGATTTATCCCAGAGCAGCATCTGGCCCTTTTCTGGTGTGAGGCCCAATTGGCCAGGTGAAAGAAGGGGCACAGAGGTTCTCTTCACGGCAGCCCCAGCCCTTTCCTTCTGTGGAGCCGAATCCTGAATGGAGCTGAGCGCCCACAAATCCCAGACACTTCAGCCAGAGCACAGCTCTTCTCGGGATCAGGGCCTTGTGGGTGGGAGGATGCAGCGCAGCCCACTGGCATTCAACAGGAGAGCCAAGCAGGGCCTGCCCAGCCAGCGGGGGAGAGGAGCGAGGATTAAAAAGCCCAACTTTGCACTTGAAAAGGCCCCAGTGTGGGGAGGAGGGGTGGCTGGGCAGAGGGGCCACGCTGGCGGGTTTGAATAAGGTGTCAAAGTCAGGGGGTAGAACAGAGAATGGGGAGACGGTTAATCTGTGAAAGGAGGTTTTGAAGTTCAGAGCCTTCGCTCCTCTAGAGATGTAAATACGATGTGCTCAATACTGGGTCACAGCCCCCCATCCAGCCATCACCATGGAAACCCCAGCCCAGTCTGGAAAATGTCGTCTCCTGCAAGGGAGCGAGGGTTCCCCCAGCCTCATGTGTGGGGCTGGGAAATACTCGGATGAGCTGGGGCGGTAGAGGGGGCAAACCACTGGTGGAATCTGCTAGCTGGAGCTGCCTGTCTGTTTGCCATGGCCGAGCCCAAGGGCTGCTCGCCTTCTGCCCCCTCCCCCTTGCTGGTGTTAGGAGCCATTGTCCCAGACTTGCTGGGAGTAAGCGCCCTGGTTAAGGGGCGAGGGTAGAGAGGCAGTGGGTGGGGAACAAGTTAATCCAGGTTGCGTCTGGGCTGTTGGGGTGAAGCCACAGGTTCTTCATTCCCCTGCTCTACCCGCCACCTCCTGCCCAGTGCAAACCTCTCAACACCCGCAGCCCCATTAGTCCCATTCTTTCGGAAGCCGGTAGGTTTTGAGACGGCCCCCGAAATGCTCCCAAGCAGCCAGTGCTCGTCCCAGCGCTGGCCTTCCCGGGGCAGCGCAAAACCAGCGTTCTCTCTCTATTCTCCTCCAGGCTTTAACGGGCACCTGTGTCAATACGACATCGACGAGTGCGCCAGTACGCCGTGCAAGAACGGGGCTAAGTGCGTAGACGGCCCCAACACCTACACCTGCGAGTGCACAGAAGGTGGGGAGACCTTTAGCTGACCAGTCACAATGGGGCGCGGGAGTGTTGTCTGGCAGCTAGAACAGGGGGAGGCCGGGAACTGGGACTCCTGGGTCCCCTTCCTGCCTCTGCCATGGATTTGCTGAGAGATCCTGGATAAGTCACCCTTTGTGTTAGTTTCTGCCTCTGTAAAATGGTAAGAATATTTAATGCTGAAGCGTTAATCAGGGACCAATCCTGCTTCTGGTGGGGAGTTATGTGCTTGAATGCCACGGCAGCAGGATCGAGTTCTGGAAGCTTGTCAAGGGTTTTGAGCTGCTTGGGCAAAAGGTGCTATAGAAGGGCAGCATCTGGAAATAATGGGCCAGATTCCTGGAGTCGATGGATATCAGAACTGATTTAGTGCTGTGTTTAGACTGTAGGAGCTTCAGGGAAGGGACTGTCTCTCGCTGTGTGTCTGTGAAACCCCTGGCACAACAGGGCCCTGCTCTCGGTCAGTGCAGGGACTGGATCTCGCTGTGTGTCCATGTAGCGCTTGGCACAACGGGGCCCTGATCTTGGTCAGGGTCTGTTGGAACTGCCATTATACCAATAATGAACCCTACATATAATCCCACCTGCCTGGGACTTGTTGTTTGGGGCCTGTCCTCTTCCCCGTCTCTACTCCCCGCCTCCACGGCAAACGCTAGCAAGACAGAGAAGGAGGGAAATAAAGCAGCCTCTATCGTCCAAACAAGGTGCAAGGCTCTGTGGGTTCGATGAGTGAAACCTAAGGCATGACTGGCCCAGACGATGACATGAGCTGCAGTGGCAAACAGTGGCTCTTTTGTGGAGCAGCTCCCGCCAGAAATCTTCCAGCTGAATGGCCTCTAATTAGTGTATTGCTTATGCCAAGCCCTGATGAAAAGCTGCTATGTGGGTTTCATGGAGGATAGTCAAAGCTGCACTTTGTCCTCCACGCCCCCGCCCCCCACTTCTGGGAGCGGAGTAGGGCCGGATAATGGCGAGAGCGTTATCATCTATGGGTGCGCGCGCCCCTTCCCCCCTCGGATTCCATGACAAATGCACGGAGGGGCCGGCAAGCGAGTGAGGCACCGGCTCCTGCGCGGAGCCAGCTTAATGATGATCATTGTGTATCACCGGGACAAAGCCCAGCGCTCCTGGCTCTGAAAGGCCCTTTCGTTTGAGTGCGGGGGAGACGCTTTTGTTCTGTGTGCTCTGGCCACGTTCTCAAGCAAAGCCCCATTGACTCCTCCGGGCTTGTGCTCTCGCTGCGCTGGGGTAGCTTGGCAGGGGAGGACGGTTATTAATTAGGGGGAGGGGGTAGCAGTTGCAAGGCTGATAGAGATAGGCAGGCTCTCCGTGCAGCTTGGCATCTTGGGGCCCAGTTCCCCAAGGGAGGCTTCCACTCCCACTGAAAGCTAAGGGAGTGTGAAGCATGGGATTGGGGACCTGGGTCCTTATGCTATAAGAGGCCAAGAAACCGCCCTCAAATGGAAAGAGGGAAGGAACAATTGCCTAGTGGTTACAGCGTTAGCCCGGGAGTCAGGAGACCCAAGTTCAAGTCCCTGCTCTGCCACAGACTCCCAACATGACTGCTCTGTGCCTCAATTTCCCTTCTGCACAATGGGAATAATAGCACGGCCCTGCTGCCTAGAGAGGCTACATGCAGTGATGTTTGTGAGGTGTGCGGATACTGCAGTGACAGGGGCTTGACAAGATAGAAACGCTGGGATCAGACAAGTGCCTAGGTAGATAAAACACTGTGACTGCATTCAAGAGCAACTCACGCCAACTGTCCAGTCATCCAGAGGCTGGATACAATGGTGCCACCTCCCCCCATCTAACTATTTGTAAACCCATTCTGACGTAAGGGGGCTACCTCCAAAGCAGGTTGTGAATCTCTGCAGCCTGCAATTCACCCACTCTCCCTTCAGCCTGGCTCTATTTCCAGGTTCTTTAGATTGGACAAATGTTCCCTACAGAGTGGCTGGCGTGACAGATCAGGCAGGGTTGGGACCGGGGCTCTCCCATGAAGCCGGCGACTGTAGGCACACGTGAGCCATACAGGCTGGCTCTGTGGCATTGTGGCAATGCTTTACCTGATCGCTGTGGGGAATACCTTGGTCCCAGCCCATTTGACCCTGGGGGTCGGGAGGGAAGGGATGAGCCAGTGTGTAGTCTGACTCAGCTGTGGTATCTCCAGAGGCTATGTCAGTGGGCACAGGACAGCGCGCTACCTAGGCGTGTTCGGGTGGAAGTGGAATGGCTGTGAGGTTGTCTGTGGATGGCTGAAGGAAAAATGGGTACTTCTTAGGACTTAGATTCTCTCTGTGTTCCCTCCCCTTTCCCCTAGCTGCTTGGGGAGAGGAGCCATGGGCACGATGGGTCTGCTCTGAAGGGATTCTGAGCATTGCAGCTCTTGGTAGGGAGTGGCACATGCTTTACGCCTCTCAGGACCAGGCCCTGCATTAGGAGAGGCAAGTGCATGACGCGAGGCTCCCGCTCTGGCTTGACTGTTGGCTTCTTCCCCGTGCCAGGATTTGCGGGTGCTCACTGCGAAGTCGACAAAAACGAATGTGACCCTGACCCGTGCCACTATGGGACCTGCAGAGACGGCATCGCTGCCTTCACCTGTCTCTGCCAGCCTGGCTACATGGGCCACCTCTGTGACATCAACATCAACGAGTGCCAGAGCCACCCATGCAAAAATGGAGGGACCTGCCAGGACAGGAACAACGCCTACAACTGCCTTTGCCTCAAAGGCACCACAGGTAAGGAGGAGTCACCCGTCTGGGACTCTGTTTTAGCAGTGAACAGGGCAGTCCGGGCTCTGGCAGGACTCCAGTTATCTGTCCATGAGTGGTGGGGGGGATGTGATCAGTTGAGGTGAGTGTGAACATTTGGGTCATGGAAACAAAACCAGGGGATGTGGAGCTAATTTACGCTCTTGCTTTGTCTCCCAGTGCCTGGCTGATTATGGGAAAGGCCTGTGGGTTTTCTATGAAGAGGGCAAGTTCTCGGGGCTTGACTGTCTATTTTAGAACCACCTCCGCACCTGGGGGTGTGGAAAGAGTTTTCAAAGGAGGACTTTTTTCAGGGGGGAAGAGTGCCTCAGTTCCCCACCCCCATTATCAGTCTCTTCTGACTATATTTGGTCTTGTCAGTGAGGCCTGAGGCCTGTAAACTTCTCGTAACATTTTCCTCTTTAAGGGCCTAACTGTGAAATCAATCTGGACGACTGTGCTAGCAACCCGTGTGACTATGGCAAGTGCCTAGACAAGATCAATGGCTATGAATGTACCTGCGAGCCAGGATACACAGGTGAGAGTTGTCGCTGGCCACTGGAGAAAGGGCCGGGGACAGGATGGAGTGGGGAGCTCGCTATGATCGTAGGGTGAGATTTTCCCACCCAGGTTTAATCAAGCCCTCTGATTTGCAAGCTCAGTTGGGTATTTAGATGTCTGAATATCCTAAATCCCACCCACAAACTTTGAATGCAGAGTCCCTCCCCTGACTCTGAGGCTGGGTGCAAAGAGGAGGTAATGGCAGAAGAGGTTATGAAATGATGGATTATTCTTTCTATTATGGAAGGACCTAGAGCCATAATCAGGGATTAAGGCCCCATTGCGCTAGGCGTTGTACACCCATATAATAAAAAAGTCTCTGCCTCAGAGAGCTGCCATCTCTACATTGGGCAGGAGATGAGTGCACATCAGAAGACGCATTTATTTAGAGAATTTACAATGATTTAACCTCACTGCGCAGAGTGAGGCAGCTGCCCTGCTGCTGTGCATTCTGCAGCAGGAGAGAGATGTGGGCCACGATTTCGGAAGTGGCTGGAGATCCTGGATGCCTCCGTTCCTAAGGCCCCAATTCGAGACTCTCCCTGAGCACCCGCCCTCAGAAAAATCTGGTCCTTTGGAAGAGAGCCGGCCCCATCAGCTGGTCTCCAGTTGGGCCCCAAAGTCTCTGGCAGCGAAGGCTACAATTTCCAAGGTGATCAGTCTCCATCAGCCTGTCTTAGGGGCTCCATGCTTAGCCTAGCCCAGGCCCTAGCTGCATCTGAAGCCTGCCTTGGACACTAGTGTAGACCCTGTCCCTGCCTCCTTGCCGCAGCATCTGCTGGTCTATGAAACAAGCTATTCGCTCTCCCTAAGGGAGGCTGGGGCTCCTGCCGGCTCAGGTGGGTGACTTAGCTGAGTCCAATAATAGAAAGAGTCGAAAGCTGGTGATTAGGCTCCCACACCGTCAAATCCCATGGGTATCGGGTTGCTGCCTCGTCTAACTGGTTTGTTTGATTGCCGCTGGAAAATGTGTACGTCCTTTGATACGCACAGACCCCGGCTGGCTCCTTGCTCACCCGCAGTGGGGGCGGTAGCCTTGCAGAGTCTCTCTGCCCTATGCCTGCTGCCAGGGGCTTTGAATAGGGCCTTTCTTTGCCAAGCTGCCAGCAGGTAGGGTTACAGGCTGAGATTGCTCCCCTTCATTGTTTCCTCCTGCAACCAAAGTAATGTCAGGGATGGCCTCGCTCCCTACAACTGTATTTAATTAAGAAGAGAGGCAAGCCAGCGACTGCTAAGTCACCTTCCACCAAAGAGGAGTCATGCCGGTGATTATGTGCATGTACCTTTAGAACCAGCACTGCTTGGAGACTCCGTCCTACCGGCCTTTATGCAGGCTGGGTGTCCGTTGCACTCAGTGGGAGCCTTGCCTACCTGCCCTGAGACCCCTTTTATTATTACTCCCCTGATGAGACAGGTGAGAGTTCCCAGGATACCTCGCATACTTCACGGAGGTGACGCTTTTTGGCTCTTCCCCCTCCTAGGGAGAATGTGCAACATCAACATCGACGAGTGTGCCGGCAACCCGTGCCACAATGGCGGAACCTGTAAGGACGGCATCAATGGCTTCACGTGCATCTGCCCCGAGGGATACCACGATCCCATGTGTGTGCTGGAAGTGAATGAGTGTAACAGCAACCCCTGCATCCATGGGAAATGCAATGATGGACTCAATGGGTAGGTTTTCAGGAAGCCAACAGCATGTATCTGTCCACGCAGCTCTGTTAATGCACCTTCCAAATTCCAGCAGCACTCTTCGCTATTTCAATTTTGGGCCCCAGCACAGCTTTGCCACGACACCCAAATCTTGCTCCGCAGCCCTCCTGCTATTCCAGAGAGGCTCCCACATACAGCTCTGTCAATGTGCCCTGTTGCTGGTGTACATGGCTAGCTCTAGGTGTAGCCCCTGGCTTCCACTGAGCAAAGACTGCCTAGCATCCTGAATTGCCATGGTGGTTTGGGGACTTGTAGAAACCCAGATTTGAACTGGAGATTCCAGGTGTGAAGAGCTGTAGTGTGTCGTCGTCCCCCCCCCACCCCCAAAACGAGATCTAGCATTTGACTTAATGCGGGTCTCTTACAATTGTGGAATCCTGCAGTCCTATCAAGGAGCCTCTAAAGCGCCGGTTCTCCAACTGCTCAGTCATCCAGGACTAGCTGCGAGCTCTTTTCTCTGCTTCAGTGTGGCTGGGAGCTTGTGCTTCAAATAAGTTCTGACGGTTACAAAATAAGGGTTGATTGAAGGGGTTGGGGGGGTGAGTATAACTGGACTCTCTGCTTTATATTTTTCTTTCTGACAAAAGCTACAGGTGTGATTGTGACCCAGGCTGGAGCGGAACAAACTGTGACATCAACAACAACGAGTGTGAATCAAATCCTTGCATGAATGGGGGCACCTGCAAGGATATGACCAGCGGATACATCTGTACCTGCCGGGAGGGATTCAGCGGTAAGGACTGTTACTACTTTCTTATAGCTGAGTGGTGGGAGCTTTGCTGCTGTGGATAGTTCTGGGTGAATTTATTGTCATGGAACACAAACTGGGCATCTATGGGAAAGGCAACAATGGATTGGTCAGCACTGGGCTTTGAACCTGGAACCTTCTGCACTAAAAGGGCTGACTGCCACAACTTCAGCTAAAGGAGATACTCCTCTAGTTGGTAACAGTAGTAAACTCTTAACCTCTTATCTGAACCGGCCTCTAGAGGTAACCAGTGGGTTCTGTGTGCATCATTGCCTCATTCATCCCGTCCTCCTGTTCTTCTCTCTGGCTTTCCCATCATACCATTCCTCTTGAGCCAGAGGAAACCACCATCATGGTCTGCACCGAGTTTGCTGATGTGTGTTTGGTTCTTCTAACTCAGGGCCCAACTGCCAGACCAATATCAATGAATGTGCTTCCAACCCTTGCCTGAATCAGGGAACCTGCATAGATGATGTAGCCGGCTACAAATGCAACTGTCTCCTGCCGTATACAGGTAAGAGAGCAGCCTGTACTGAAAGTTACACTGCAGCAGAACTGCTGCATGGGCTTTCGGGTCCTGCATCCTTTCCTCAAGAGAGATCAGCCCTGAAAAGAGATTCACTGAGCAGCACAGCACCCTCCCTTCTCAGGCAGTACCACACCAGTACCTCCGCAGGAGAGTTTTGCTATTGGCTTTAGTGGGAGCAAGGTTTAGCCCATAATTCATAAAATACCCGTCTCCCTCCCTATTGTGCACACGCCATGAGCCATATCCTCAGCCAGCGTAAGCCGAAGAGGCAACGCTGACTTCCTTGGAGCTTTGCCAACTTACATGAGCTGAGGATCTGGGACTGCGTACAGGACGCTATGGGGCGACCCGGGTAGTGTTTTGGCACAGCCAAACCTTAGAGAAGGAAACTCCAAGGAGCTTTCGGAAGCGGCAGGGCAGGATTTTGAACTTGTGCTTCGTCCCTGCCCCTTTCCGATGAATACAGAAGTGAAGATGTGGTTTGTGGGCGCTGGGCTCCCATACTCCTCCTTGTCTGGTGCTGGGTTATTAAGGACAGCATGTCGTGTCTCCTCTGCTTTCAGCCCTGTCCCCCGTTCAGGGTCTGTTTTGGGAACAACTCTGTTTACCCACTGACGCTCCTTTTGGAAAAATACGCAGCAGGTCGGGGTGCATAACCGGCTGTGGATTCCGTAGGGGGAGGAATTTCTGCTGACCTGATTCCTGTTTGCCAGTTTCCTGCTTCCTCTTGCACAAAATGGCAACATGTGCACAATTGTAGGAAGCCATGACTAGTTTCCTGTCTTCGCCAGTAGCCATGGAAACCAATGGGGGGAGGAGGAGAGTGGAAGGCTCTGGAAAATAGCAAAGGCCAACTTAGAAGATAACGGCTGACAAGGAAGATAACATTTTGGAGGGAATTTAGCCCTTGGCTAGTGTGTAAACAGGAAAAACGACCATTCAGGGGCATTTGAAAGCCCTCCTTCCAAAACTGCACTTTCCTGTCAAATAAAGACTCGGTTTTGGATTGTCTCCATAGTTTCAATCTGAAAGGTGGGTGCCCAGGCTGTCTCTGGACTGGGAACTGGGACCAAGTAAAACCATTCAAAGCCCCCCCAGCAGATGGGACATCCCCGTCCTTCCCAGTAAGGAGCTCTCCTGGAAGGCCTCCAAGAGGCAGGTCATGAGTGGGGAGTGCAGCTCTACATAGGCGTGTCGGTCTCCGTGAAATTGGTGGGAATTCTGAAATGACCCTGGTGGGTGACGGAGGAAGCACGAGCTCCTTTGTCTTGTCAAGGCCTGGAACTAGCCCAAGACTTCTTGGGCAGCGGGCTGGATGCAGCGAGCATGTCCCAGGCCCTGCCACCTTTTGTTGACTTGGGACAGCAGCCTGCCATCAAGGCTTCAGCCGCGTGTCCCTCTCGCTCTGTCCACAGGGGCTACGTGCGAGGATGTGCTAGCTCCGTGTGCGGCCAGTCCGTGTAAGAATGGCGGCGAGTGCAGAGAGTCGGAGGACTACGAGAGCTTCTCCTGCGTCTGCCCCTCTGGCTGGCAAGGTAAGGAGGGGATCACTGATGCGTGCGCTGAGCCGTCCTCTTCCGAGTTCAGCACTCTCCTCTCTCCTGGGCAGCCAGGTTATGCTGAACCCTCCTCTCGTTTTGTGCCTTCCCTTTCCCATGTGGCTCAGAGAATATCAGAACAAAGGTGGGAGAGTGGCCTTGTTGTTAAATTAAGGACGTGAGAACCAAGACTTCTGGGGTCGATCCTTGGCTCTGCAACTGACTCACTGTGTGACCATGGTCAACTCGCTCCCTGTCTGTGTGCCGCAGCCGCCTCCTTCCCAGTGGGAATAGTGATACTTCCCCACCATAGGGGTGATCTGTGCTGGTGCTACAGGAAACCGTGATCGCAGGACTTCTACCAGCATGTTAAAGTGCGAAAGCTTTCCCTCCCTTTCTCTTGTAGGTCAAACATGTGAGATTGACATCAACGAATGTGTGAAAAGCCCCTGTCGAAATGGCGCCACGTGCCAGAACACAGATGGGAGCTACCGCTGCAACTGCAAAGCAGGCTACACCGGCCGCAACTGCGACACCGACATCGACGACTGCAAGCCAAGTAAGAGCTGGGCCGAGCATCTACTCTCCGAGCTGGTGCTAAAATCGTGTTCTGTATTCTGAACTCCTTAAAGGAGCTTGAATTTCAGGGAGAGCAGTACATGGTGCAGCGAAAGGATGAGGGCAACCAGTCGTTACAACCTGTAACGATGACGCAGATTCCAAAAATTCCAATGAGATGCAGTGTTTTCCTGGCTCGCCGTTCACAGGATCTGCTGTTAATAAAGCCTGCAGTTGCAACAGTTCCCCCCGCAGGGGCATTGGGGATTCCCCTTTGCTTAGGGTGGGAAACAATGTTCCCCTTTTAATGCCACCTGTTGCACCTTGTGTGGTTTTTAAAGGTACCCATGCCGTTGTCCAAAAGGGAATCAGAACTTTTGGACTGGATTCTCCGTGGCGCTGTACCCAGTGTCATCATTTAGAGCAGGGCAGGATGGGTGTGAATCAGAAATGGCAGCTTTTCACACCTACCCGGCCCTGGCACAAATGACAACACAAGGAGCAGGGAATGGAGAATCGGGCTCTTTGTGCATTCAGTGCCACCTCCTGCCTTGTCCAGGATCGGGCCAGGGCTGCCTTGCTCAGCTGCTTTGATACTCCTGTGAGCGAATCTGCCGGCTGAGCTCCAGAACTGGAGATAGCTTCAATTTGGGCTGGGTTCTTTTCATGGCTGAACTGCCCCGTTTTCTCAGCAAGATCTGGCTGCTCACAGGTGGCAGCATTATGGGCTAATGCTGCATGAAAGCTGCCCGGCTTCACTGCTGTGTTCGGGGCTGTGAACTGCTGTATCTTAATGCTACGTGACTGCCTCTTCTTTCAGATCCCTGCCATAATGGTGGCTCCTGCTCTGACAGCATCAACGCCTTCTTCTGCGACTGCCTGGCAGGCTTCCGGGGGCCCAAATGCGAGGAGGACATCAACGAGTGCGCCAGCAACCCCTGCAAGAATGGGGCCAACTGCACGGATTGTGTCAACAGCTACACGTGCACCTGCCCCTCTGGCTTTAGTGGGATCCACTGTGAGAACAACACACCTGACTGCACAGAAAGGTAACTGGCCGGGGTTGGGCGCTGCTTGGGATGCTGAACACCTGGTTGCTACCAGGGGGTGATGGTGGGCCTGGGAGTCGCTGTAATGCCAAGTGTCCCAGCAGCCCCAAGGGGCTCACTCCATTGGCCAATGGCATTGCAGGTGGCCCTCATGAGGATGCTATGTTGGGGCAGGCACATATCCTGTCTCCCCAGGGGAATCTCATCTCCGCTCTGGATTCGCTTGAGGAGCCTGGTCTGTTTAAACTAATCTTGCCAAAGGGTGAAGGAAGGGATTAGTTCAGCTCCCATTGGCTTCAATAAAAAAGCTCTCATTGATTTCTGTGGAGCTGGATCAGGCCCTGGAGGTCCTTGCTGTACTCCCACTGAAGCCAATGAGTCGGTGTCTGAGGGCTTTATTATATGTAGCCCTTTCCCAGCCAAAACTCCCACATGCTTCCTCTGGAGTTGTGTTAAGGCACTGGACAGGGACTCTGGAGACTTGCGGTCAATCCCTGCTCGCTCACAGACTCCCTGCAACCTCGGGTAAGTTGCTTAGTGTCTCTGGGTTTCAGCTCTCTGGGGATCCTAGTATATCCCTGCCTCCCAGCAGGGCTGTGAGGGTTACTATGTTCAAGGGCATGACCAGCTCAGATATAACAGTGAATAGGGCCATGCAGATACCTTACACAAAGTCAGGAAATGAAGTTTGGGCCCAAACCATGTGGTTTTTGCTCCAGTCATTAAAATGGTAGATTTACATTGCAAGAGCATAGATTCTTAAAATTCCCATGAACTGTCCTTGTGTTAGGTGCTAGCTTGTGAGAGGTACAACCCATGGGCTATGCCGTTTAGTGGTTGAACCAGAGGACTAGCAGTCTGGACTCCTGGGTTCTGTTTCTAGTTCTGCCACTATACTGATGTCTGACTATGGGCAAGACACACAAGTTTTTTAAGCCTCAGTTCCCCATCTGTGTGTTTATCTCTTTCCCAGAGGGGTTTTGAGACTGAATCAGTTAATGTTGGTACAAGGGCTTTGAGATCCATGGATGGAGAACGCCATTACAATAGTCACTATTGTTTACTGGGAAGCAATGTTTGTTTTCCCACCTTCCAGCTCCTGTTTTAATGGGGGAACCTGCGTGGACGGCATCAATACCTTCACCTGCGTGTGCCCACCGGGCTTCACGGGCAGCTACTGTGAGCATGACATCAACGAATGCGACTCCAAGCCGTGCTTGAATGGGGGCACCTGCCAGGACAGCTATGGGACCTACAAGTGCACCTGTCCGCAGGGCTACACCGGCCTCAACTGTCAGGTAAAGAACAATCAGCCCATTAATCACATGAGGCCAGATCCTCACGTAGCACCATGGAAGGATTGCCACTTTACACCGACGGAGGATCTGTCCCAGGTTCGCTGCAGCTCAGCACCCCAGATCCAGAGGTCTCATTTCTCCCCTACTTGCTGTGTCCTGCACAATCCTTTCCATTCAAGGAAAGTATGAACTTCCTTCTTCTCTCTCCAGAATCTGGTGCGCTGGTGTGACTCCTCTCCCTGCAAAAACGGAGGCAAGTGCTGGCAGACCAACAACCTGTACCGCTGCGAGTGCAACAGCGGGTGGACGGGCCTGTATTGTGACGTCCCCAGCGTATCCTGTGATGTGGCTGCGAAGCAGCAAGGTAACGTCTGCTCTCAGTGCTGCAATAGCGCCCTGGGGCCTGGTGAATTCATGGAGGTTTAGGGTCAGATTTCCAAGGAATAGCCAAGCTCTGTTCGGTCCTGGGCCCAGGAAACGGGGACAAAGGTGGCTGTACGCCTCCATTGCACTTCCCTGTTTCCTAGTGCTGCTGGGGGCTAGTTCAGGCCCTGGCACAAGTTAAAGCAACCTCAGGGCTGCTGTGATTTACATTGACTCAGAACAACTCCCAGTGGCTGCTGTCCTGGCCAGAGATCACCGGAGAGAGACAAAGAAGCCAGAGCGTGGGCCAAGACCTGGCACTTCTAACAGTGCCCTATGGGGGTGCTTTTCTCGAAGAGCAGCCTCCCCTTTACAGGCCCATTTTGCACAAATGTGCCCATGCATCGCTGGCCTTGTAGTGTGCTTCACTGTCTGCTCCCCGGCCTTGTGCTCTCCCAGGTGTCGACGTGGCGCACCTGTGCAGGAACTCCGGCCTCTGCGTGGATACAGGCAACACGCACTTCTGCCGCTGCCAGGCCGGCTACACCGGCAGCTACTGTGAGGAGCAGGTGGACGAGTGCTCCCCGAACCCCTGCCAGAATGGAGCTACGTGCACGGACTACCTGGGAGGCTACTCCTGTGAGGTACGCTGGCTGGCTGCCAGACTACCCGCGGTCAGCAGCACTCGGGGAGCGTGTGGGACCTAGCAGTTAGAGCAAAGGGCTGGGAGATGGGACTCTTGGGTTCTACTCCTGACTCTACAGCTTTGGACAAGGCACTTCGCTTCTCTGTGCCTCACTCTTCTCCATCTGTGAAGTGGAATTAATGGCATTGCCTGTGCATAATCCATTTGTGTTGGTAGCGTGCTTTGAGATCCACAGGTGGCAGGTGCTTTTTAAGTGCTAATTATTTTCCTTCTTTCTATAAACAAAGCTGTCCAAACGTCTTCCAAACCACACTGCCTCATTGGCAACTGGGCTGCCTCCGGGTTGCATAAAATGCAGTAGATTGCATTTGCAATAGTGAGGCACAGGTATTGCTGGGGAGAGAGGGGAAGCAGTGTTTAGCCCATGCTTTGGACATCCTGGCCTTTAATCAGGGCTAGAATAGCCCCCACATGACCGCTGAAGGAAGAGATTAGGCACTTGGATACCTCAGTGATGGGAACAGCATAGGAACCCGAGATTAGAACTGAACAGGTTCATTATCAGAGTGAATGTAACTAATGGTTCCCCTTGTTCTTCCCTTGCAGTGTGTTGCTGGCTATCACGGAGTTAACTGCTCAGAGGAGATCAATGAGTGCCTGTCTCACCCATGCCAGAATGGAGGAACCTGCATCGATCTCATCAATACCTACAAATGCTCTTGTCCCAGAGGGACTCAAGGTAAATTAATGGGGAATACTTTTCTGAGTGCAGAAATCCTTGGTATGTGCTCATTAGCTCCTGTGTATGCACGCTGGTCTTAATGGTGGAAGCAGCTGCAGGAATATTGGATTACATTAGCTTGTTAGCCCAGCCATCAAGGAGCTCAAGTGGTCTTGTAACGCTACTGGTCACCTCCTGCCAGAGACCAGGTGTCCTCAACTTCCACTAGAATGGCTGGAGGGGAGGTTGGCAAGCAGTTACTCATGCTGCAGAGGGAGACGCCATCTAGCTGCCCTGTTAGTGTCTTAGATGATCAGCAGAGACCAGTGCCTGCCATGCTGACCAATATTGCCTCATGGTTTCCTTGCACTCCCCCATCAATCTGTCTGTCTCCGTCTCTTGTCCTATACTTAGCTTGTAAGCCCCTTGTCTTTTGGTTCTGGGTTTGTTCAGCACCCAGCACAATGGGATCCTGGTCCATGACCAGAGCTAGGGCAAAACAAAAAAAAATTCAGACTAAACATGGGCTGTTCCCCCTGCCCCATCTGTCCCCAGGGGTGCACTGTGAAATCAACGTTGATGATTGCAGCCCTTTCTTTGATCCCATCACTCTGGGGCCCAAGTGCTTTAACAACGGCAAATGCACAGACCGAGTGGGCGGCTACAGCTGCATCTGCCCACCTGGCTTCGTGGGGGAGCGCTGCGAGGGGGACGTCAATGAATGTCTGTCCAACCCCTGTGATGCGCGGGGGACCCAGAACTGCGTGCAGCGCGTCAACGATTACAAGTGCGAGTGCAGGCAGGGGTATGCAGGTGAGCGAGCCTTTCCCATCCAGCCTGTGAAGGACCCTGAGGCTGCTGGTAACACGTCACACTCATGGGTGCCTCCTTTCTCCTCCCCGCCCCCTTCCCCACAGGCCGTCGCTGTGATACCGTGGTGGATGGCTGTAAGGGCAAACCCTGCAGGAACGGTGGAACATGTGCAGTTGCTAGCAACACTGGCCGGGGCTTCATCTGTAAATGCCCCCCGGTATGTATCTAACTCCTTCCAGATTTCACCCAACGTTTCTGCCCCATGTTCCTAGGAGGGCAAGCTAGGGGATCTAATGGTCCCATGTGGCCTGAAAATCTGAGTCCTAGTACATCACGCGGACCCTCCAAATCCGGACGTTGGAGGGAACTCAGACCAAAGGGGCCAGGTTGTGAGCCCCTTATTCACGAATCCCACTGCAGTTCATGGGACTCCACATGTGACAGTAACTGCTTACAGTCTGGCCCCAAATGGTTAGGGGGCTGCAGGGAGTGATTAAAGCAAGGGGACTGTGGTAGCCAGGTGTGAGCATGTGCAGGCCGTGACCATGGCAGAGAGAGAGGAATTGGGGCAGGTGAGCAAAGTGGGAGAATGCCATCTATTATCCTAACGAGGAGCAAGAGGGGGATGTTAAGCAGAAAGAGGTTTTGGCTGAGTATCAAGAGAACAATGCCTAGCAGTGTGATCTGCCAGGACTGTGGAAGAGGCTCCCAGTGGAGATGGTGGAAGCTCTGATATATGGGTCATTTAAAGCTGGACTGGATGGAGCGCTAGAAAATATCCTATGGGGAAGAGTCCTGCTTTGGTTGGAGGTGGATGATCACATGGTAGAGGAGCGTCTAGATTTTTTTCCCCATGTTTAATTTCAAGGTAAATGTTAAAGCTCTACTTCTGATTTATTATTTTTTATAATAGTTAGGTGCCTGATTCCCAATTGCTTTCAATGGGATTTAAGCACCAAGCTCCCTTAGACTGGACATTACTAAAGGACATTACAGTTATTGTTCCAGAGCTGTGGCCAGGCTGGCCATAATGATGATGAGAGAACTGAGTGTCTAACACAGAACTGGGCACAAAACCAGCCTGGCTAGGTCACTGCTCTTCTGCTTTCACTGTCTCCCTATCAGTTGGTTCCTCCTGATCCGTGCTTCACAAGGCTGATGGCTGCAACATCAGAGACACTAACTCTGCCTCCCTGGCTCTTGTCTCCCCAGGGTTTTGTCGGCGCCACTTGTGAAAACGACTCGCGCACTTGTGGGAACCTGCACTGCCTGAACGGCGGCACCTGCATCTCCATCCACAAGAGCTCCAAGTGCATGTGTGATCCTGCCTTCACGGGGCCAGACTGCCAGCACCCCGTCAGCAGCCCTTGCAATTCAAACCCATGTTACAACGGGGGCACCTGTGAATACTTCAGTGACGCTCCCCCATATTACCAGTGCGACTGCCCTGCAAATTTCAATGGCCTATACTGCCACATCCTGGATTTCGATTTCCGGGGAGGCGTTGGCCAGGACATCACCCCACCCAAAATTGAAGAGAAATGTGAGATACCCGTTTGCGCGGGTTTCGCTGGCAACAAGATCTGCGATGGGAAGTGCAACAACCATGCCTGCGGCTGGGATGGAGGGGACTGTTCCCTCAACTTCAACGACCCCTGGAAGAACTGCTCCCAGTCGCTGCAGTGCTGGAAGTACTTCAACGACGGGAAGTGCGATTCACAATGCAACAACGCTGGGTGTCTGTACGATGGCTTTGACTGCCAGAAGGTGGAAGGGCAATGCAAGTAAGCAACCTCCTCCCCATTACTGTCCCTTCAAAGCCAGGGTCTTTTCTGCTGATTATCAGAGGAACTTTGGTTGGTTGTATTGGTTCTCCAGATGCTATTTTATTATCAGGTGGGGCCAAATCCTGAGCAACCTCAACGTCCACTGACTTCACTAGGAGTTGTAGGTGATCAGCAACTTCCTGGGTTTGGCCCTTCTTTGACTTACTTATCCCATTATGTTACACCCCTGTTGGCTCCCTTTCGGGCGTCTCTGCTGATGGAGCATCCTGTATAGAAATTCACCACTTTGGTGAACTCTTCTCAATAGGTAGCAGTGCCTTGTTGAGTTTGGCACTGTTAGTGCTTAGTGGGAGATCAGCAAGAAATCTCCAGGATTCTATAGAAAGTGGTGCTCATGTTACAATGGGTGGTACTCACAGACTTTAAGGTCAGAAGGGACCGTCATGATCATCTAGTCTGACCTCCTGCACATTGCAGGCCACAGAACCTTACCACCCGCTCCTGTAATGGACCCCTAATCTCGGCTGAGTTACTGAAGTCCTCAAATCATGATTTAAAGACTTCAAGTTACAGAGAATGCACCATTTACACTAGTTTAAACCTGCAAGTAATCCATGCCCCATGCTGCAGGGGAAGGCGAAAACCCCCCAGGGTCTCTGCCAATCTGACCTGGGGGAAAATTCCCTCCCAACCCCAACTATGGCGATCAGTTGGATCCTGAGCATGTGGGCCAATACTGAAGCCATCCTCCCGGTGTGTTGCTGATGGCACCAACTTTCAGAAGATCCGCCAAATACTTGCTGGCTTTTACTGAGAATTCTTTTGCAATTGTACGGATTTGATCTCCGGTTCCTGGACAAACTCTGTTTTGAGTAATTGTATTCTGCCTCTCTCAGTTTCCCTGGGTCAAAGTAATTGTCTTCACATTCTGTCCTAAATTGCTACCTATAGTTTAATAGCTGCCATGTTTCACCCCAGAAGTGGTTGCTTTTCAGTGTTCCATAAAGTGATTCCCCTCTTTATACAGCAATTTAGGATGTGTCAGGGTGAGCAGTGCTGTTGTTACAGGAGAGAAGTCCTTGAAACTCCTACTACTATACTAATAGATGGATAATAAGAGTGGCTGTTGGTGTAATTAATCCTTTCCCCTTTCTTTTCCTTCTCCCTAGTCCTCTGTATGACCAATACTGTAAAGATCACTTTTCAGATGGTCACTGCGACCAGGGGTGTAACAACGCTGAGTGTGAATGGGATGGTCTGGACTGTGCCAACAACATGCCTGAGAAACTTGCAGATGGCACTTTGGTAGTGGTGGTCCTGATAACCCCAGAGAACCTGAAGAACAACTCCTTCAACTTCCTCCGGGAGCTCAGCCGTGTCCTTCACACCAATGTGGTCTTCAAGAAGAACCCCAAGGGAGAGTACATGATCTTCCCATACTACGGCAATGAAGAGGAGCTGAAAAAGCACCACATCAAGAGGTCAACGGAGAACTGGTCAGACATGCCCAGCGCCGTCTTCAACACAATAAAGACGTCCCTCTCATCGCGTGTCGGTGAAAGGCAGCGGCGAGAGCTGGATCAGATGGATATCAGAGGGTGAGGGGGCAGAGAAAAGGCTTTCATTGAACAGCAGTTACTGTGCCCTATTGATATTAATAACCTGCTCTAAGGAAAATGCTGCAGGATGGAGAATTTTACCAAGATGTTGGTTTTAAATATGTACTGGGACTGAATTTCTTATGCAAGAGAAGTTGGGAAGGGGATGTCAATGCTGCTTTATGGTTTGGAATTAAATTTTCTAAAATAATGCTACAGCCAGTGTTCCCTCTAATTTGTGGCAGGCCGTGTGCGCAAAAAATTTCTTCTGTGCAAATTTTTGTGCACGCGATGTTTCACCGTATGCACGGGGTTTAGGATCTGTGTGCACGCGCACAGTTTAGAGGGAACAGTGGCTACAACTGACATGGCTAATGGAGTCCCAGGTGTTGGCTAGGAGTCACGCTCGGGGGGTGGGACTGGCAGTCAGAACTAGGTTGGCTCTTGTTATTTTAGGTAGTCACTTAGTTAAGCCTTGGTTTCCTGACCATGGAGGTCTGTTAGGAGTCTCAATTACTGCAAAGTTGTAAGGTGCTTTGAGACACTTGTGCTGAATAGCTACAAAGGGCCCAGTTTTTCTCCTACTCAGAGCAGTGGAAGTCAGGAGTCCCTCCACTAAAATCAGTGGCGAATACGATGGGGTAAAACTGGTGTGAAAAGCAATTCAAGCCCCAAGTACTATTGTTATTTATTACCTGCTCGTGTTTGTGTGACTTCTGTCGTTGCTAAGGAAAGACATTCTGTGTTACTGAACAGCTGACAAATAGACTTGGGGCTAAATCCTACAGTCCTTACACAGGTAAAACTCCAATTGACATTAGCAGGGGCTTTGCCTAATTTAGGTCTGCAGGTTTGGGCCATGCATAAGTAAACAAGTCTGTTTCCACCATCTTAATCTACCCTGATGTGGGGTTATGGGGAGAACAGACCTAGGTCTTGACTCTCCTTCAGTTTGATCATTGTTCTCTATTTCCATTTGCTCTCCTTCCATACAGATCCATCGTATACTTGGAGATCGACAACCGCCAGTGTATCCAGTCCTCCTCGCAATGCTTTCAGAGTGCAACTGATGTGGCGGCTTTCCTGGGTGCTTTGGCCTCGCTTGGTAACCTGAACATCCCCTACAAAATAGAAGCCGTTAAAAGTAAGTTTAGCTGGCAGCTGCTGAAGGGATTGAGACTGGAGGTGATTGAAACTTTCCAGCCCACATCCGTGATCCAATTATCAGGCAGCCAAGCTCAGAATGCTGTATCCAGAGACAGTTCGGCTTTAATAACCTTGAATCTTTGTGGATTTTAAATCTACATTAATAAACTAATTCTGTTTTTTTTTTTTATTTTGCTTAGTTTGGGTTTATTTCAAAATCATTACAGCTAAAAAAGGGGGGAAAAAACACCCATCTCCAATCAATCAGTGACATGTGAGGAGCTGGAGTTTGTATCTTCGAAATCCCCCTGAATCCTTTTGTCTTAACAGCTCAATGAGAGCGCAGTGATTTGAAGTTTGCTAATCCTTTTCCTTAAAGGAGAAAAAAGTAAAGCTGTCTCCTGATGCAGCTGGCTTGTGCAGAGGAGAATTTGCTGATAGTTTGCAATTCTGATTAATAGCGTATAAAATGACCTTATTTTGGGGGATGATTTAGATCAGCCATAGGTACCTCTATTAACTAATTTCACTTCATTTGTGCTCCGTCACCAGTTTGATATGCAGCTTAATGTCTGTGTCTCCATGCGCCCCGCTCTTTTTCAGGTGAAACAGCTGAGCCCCAGAGGAACTCCCAGTTGTATCCTATGTATGTGGTGGTGGCTGCACTGGTCTTGCTTGCTTTCATTGGAGTGGGAGTAGTGGTATCTCGAAAGCGGCGCAGGGAGCATGGGCAGCTCTGGTTCCCAGAGGGCTTCAAAGTGACAGAGTCAAGCAAGAAGAAGCGACGAGAACCACTTGGGGAGGACTCCGTGGGACTGAAGTGAGTAATCGTACTGTTAACCGGTTAAATGCTGTGGGGTGCAGCTGCTGATGGCAGTGCTGCTCTCCCGGAACCTTTAGAGCTCTCTCCTTGAGTGCTTGATCTGATACAGCCGGGGAAACGGTTATGAAGAGTTTTCAGGGTTTTGCAAGGGGGGGAACAATACCCTAGCTTTGGGGGGATTTTTAATGTTCTGTAAATTGCCAGGTATTTCTTCATTTAGTTTTGTGCATGTAGAGTGAGAGATCCATTGCCTCTCAGTTTTTGCAAAAGAACCAATTACTTGAGTTTCTTTTTTTTTTTTTAAAGACCCCTGAAAAATGCTTCTGATGGCACCTTGATGGATGACAACCAGAATGAATGGGGTGATGAAGAAACCTTGGACACTAAGAAGTTCAGGGTAAGCTAAGAGTAACATTAGCACACTGTGCTTGCAGTGAGCTATTTCATTAGAAAGGTGAACAGTGCTACGAGACATAACACAAGGGTTTGCTTTTAGGGTTCCATACCATGCTGATCACAACTTCTGAAGGCTCCTTTTCAACCTGTGTGTGATGTAAATGTAGCTTTGAGTCTTACAGAGCTTTTCATTTCAGCTCTGCTTTTTTATATCTTCTCTTGCCTTTTCCTTGAGGTCTGACTTTCAGCTTCCTTTTGTCCTTTCTTAGTTTGAGGAGCAGGCGATGCTGCCAGACACGGACGATCAGACAGATCACAGGCAGTGGACTCAACAGCACCTAGATGCAGCCGACCTGCGCATCTCTTCCATGGCACCCACCCCACCGCAAGGTGAAATTGATGCAGATTGCATGGATGTCAACGTTCGAGGTCCTGGTAAGGGAGATTCCTTTGCTCTGATGCTTGCATAATTTAATCTATAACCCTCATTCTCTTTCTGCAATTGAACAGTGCAAGAATATCTATCTAGTCGCATTTCTAATGTGCCTATTGCTGTGCTGCCATTTACACGTCAGTCTTTGTGTAACCTAACGCAGAAGTGCCCCGCCGAGAAGTCCTTCCATGCTGCATTGCTACTGTTTTGTATAATTTAAGGAGATTTGCCTTTGTGGCATTTTGTTTTCCATAAATCTCTCCTCATTTAACCACAGAGAGGGAAGTCAGAGAATCAAAGTGGTTAGAGTTGGGGGAAGATACCCTTTAGATCATTCCGTTCATCTCCCTGCCAGTGCAGGATTGATCCCTATAGGATGTTTACAAGTGTTTTCTTGTCTAGTCAGGTTCTAACTATCCCAGGCATCAGAGCTTCATCCACTTCCCTTGGGAGACTGTTCCACAACCAAATACAGAAAGCTTTTAAACTGCAATACAGTGCAGCCGTATTCCGCATAGTGTCTTCCATGTAAACCGTGCCCTGAAATGCTTTGGAGAGTTGAATCCAAGACAGCAGACAACATGGGGAAGCCAGTGAGTGGTGAGAAGCTACTGAATGAGGAATAATTTCAGATCAAAATCAGAGGAAGGGTGTTAGTTTCTGATGTCAGGAAGTACATAGGAACCAGAGCTTGATGTGCCAGGAAAACAAGTAGCCCCTGCAAGTCAGAACGTCTCCCTGGTATCGCCCATTACAGAAGGGCAAAGAGCCCCTCGCTGTTCATGGGGTCGCTCTGTGTTTTCCAGACGGATTCACCCCGCTCATGATCGCTTCGTGCAGTGGAGGAGGACTGGAGACTGGCAACAGTGAAGAGGAGGAGGATGCTCCTGCTGTCATCTCGGATTTCATTTACCAGGGTGCCAGCTTGCACAACCAGACAGATCGAACCGGCGAGACGGCACTCCACCTGGCCGCAAGGTATTCTCGCTCCGATGCTGCCAAACGCCTGCTGGAGGCCAGTGCAGATGCAAACATCCAGGACAACATGGGCAGGACGCCCCTCCATGCAGCTGTGTCAGCTGATGCTCAAGGAGTCTTCCAGGTACATCAACCTTAGCTAGCAACCTTTCCTACTGTGGTGCATTCCTATAGAGTAAAGGGCCACTGGGAGTCAGTTTTGTGGCTCCTGTTAATTGATCATATCCCAAAGTCTCCATCCTGGCCTTAATCAGCCAAGTCATTATTGATGTCAATGAGAATTTTGCTGAGTAAGGATTTTAGCATTTGACCCAGCATTTAGCGCCGTGGAAAGGTACAATGATGTAAGCCTTGGCGACTTGAAGCCGCCTCTTTAGTCACAGAGCAGGTACTGTGCGAGCCTCCCCAATCCTGCCCCGCTTATATGAGCCACTCCTGGCCTGCAGGGACCAACTCTAGGCAAGAGAGAGGGGGAATTGATCCTTCACAACCCCTTCCAGACCTTGATCTCTCTGTAGCGGCTCCCAGCAAGAGGGCTGGTGGTTTTTGTTATGCGGACACCTCGCTGGAATATCCACTGTCTTTCTCTTAATGCTGGGGGTTTTCCATGCATTCGTCTCTTTATGGGCAGATCCTGATTAGGAACAGAGCGACCGATTTGGATGCCCGCATGCATGATGGGACCACGCCGCTTATCCTGGCAGCTCGCTTGGCCGTGGAGGGCATGCTGGAGGATCTGATCAATTGCCACGCAGATGTCAATGCAGTGGATGACCTGGGTATGGCAGCCTGCTAAAACGCGCACCGCTGTCTGAGGTGCTGAGGGCAGGGAATATTTGTTGTGGCTCTAACTGCTGACTAATGCAGGCTGTGTGTCACCTTCTTCCCCAGGCAAATCAGCACTGCACTGGGCAGCTGCTGTGAATAACGTAGAAGCTGCCGTGGTGCTGCTGAAGAACGGTGCCAATAAAGACATGCAGAACAATAAGGTAGGGATGGATCTACAGGGCTAGCAATTATTTCCCTTGCACAAGTCAATCCGAGGCTCATTTTTGCCTAAAATGTAACCCTGGCTGCCAGATGGTGAGGTTTGCATCTGATTGTTACTCCAACTGAAGTGGATGGGAGTTGGCTTGAATACGGAGCCCAAGGGTTGGCCCTACATGCAGTGTTAGTGACCTGTGTGCTATTGGATTAGGAGGAAATAACAAGTGTGTGTTTGCTCACTTCACTTTTAGGTGAAGGTCACATGTGATTAGTGGGTTAGTATTGGATATGGATGAGGTAACTCACAGAATTCAAACACAGAGGCATTCAGCAAGGTCTTTCCCTGGACCTTACCAAAAAAGGGGTAACCGAAAACTCCCCCAGCCTAGGATTCAACCCAGTTCTGTAACTAGCTGGAGCCCAGCTTTCCCATGAGTATTGTCCCCACTGTGGCTCCCCAGCAGCCTTTCTCCTGAGCACTTGTGCCAGGGGAGAGAGAAGCTATGCAAGGAAGTGAGACTGCCCCTTACCTTTGCATGAAGTTGAACTCCTTGAACTTATGAACCTAGCAATTATTTGTGCAGCTGCTGAGCTTCCTAATTAAGAGTGATGTCTTCACATCTAAAATAAAAACAGGATTGGACCAGCTTGGGAAATCTGTTAGCTTTGGGGTTTTAAAACAAACTGTCTCCCCCGTGTTTCTAGGAGGAGACGCCGTTGTTTCTTGCAGCCAGAGAAGGGAGCTACGAAACTGCCAAAGTCCTCCTGGACCACTTTGCGAACCGTGACATAACAGATCACATGGACCGGCTCCCGCGGGACATTGCGCAGGAACGCATGCATCACGACATTGTGCGGCTGCTGGACGAGTATAACCTGGTACGGAGCCCTCCACTGCATAATGGCCCGCTGGGGGCGCCCACCCTGTCTCCTCCACTCTGCTCTCCCAGCAGTTACATCGGCAACCTGAAACCCAACGTCCAGGGGAAGAAAGCTAGGAAGCCAAGTACCAAGGGCCTGAGCTGCAATAGCAAAGATTCCAAAGACATCAAAGCCAGGAGGAAAAAATCGCAGGATGGGAAAGGGTGCCTTCTAGATAGCTCTAGCGTGCTGTCTCCAGTCGATTCCCTGGAGTCACCCCATGGGTACCTGTCGGATGTTGCTTCTCCTCCATTGATGACCTCTCCATTTCAGCAGTCCCCTTCCATGCCTCTCAATCACCTGCCAGGCATGCCTGATGCCCACATGAGTATCAACCATCTTAACATGGCGGGAAAGCAGGATATGGCAATGGGCAGCTCCAGCAGGATGGCCTTCGATTCAGTGCCCCCGCGTCTCTCTCACCTTCCCGTATCCAGCCCCAGCGCAGTCATGAGCAGTGCACCGATGAATTTCACCGTGGGCGGAGCGGCCAGCCTGACCGGGCAGTGCGACTGGCTAACAAGGCTGCAGAATGGGATGGTCCAGAACCAATATAATCCAATGAGAAACAACATCCAGCCTGGGGCTCACCAGCAAACCCAAGCCCTTCAGCATGGCATGATGACCTCCCTGCACAACGGCATGCCCACCACTACCCTGTCTCAGATGATGAGCTACCAGCCCATGCCGAATACAAGGCTGGCCTCCCAGCCACATCTGATGCAGGCCCAGCAGTTGCAACAGATCCAACAGCAGCAGAATTTACAGCAGCAGCTGCAACAGCAAAATCTGCAGCAGCATCACAATACCAGCTCAAACACCAACGCCCACATTAGCCAAAATTTCCTCGGTAACGAGCTAAACCAGTCAGACATGCAGCAGGTGAGCAGCACTACCATGACAGTGCACACTATTTTGCCTCAAGAGACCCAGATCCTATCAACGTCTCTACCATCCTCCCTCACGCAACCCATGACCACCACCCAGTTTTTAACTCCACCCTCTCAACACAGTTACTCCTCCCCCTTGGACAATACACCCAATCACCAGCTTCAGGTGCCAGACCACCCTTTCTTAACACCTTCTCCGGAGTCACCGGATCAATGGTCCAGCTCGTCACCTCATTCCAACATATCTGATTGGTCAGAGGGAATCTCCAGCCCTCCCACGAGTATGCAGTCACAGATAGGACACATCCCAGAAGCCTTCAAGTAAAGAAGGTGTTTCGGAGACATTGACACAGTGGGACTTAGGATCATCTTTTAAAAACTTCTTCTAAGGACACTGTTTTGACTGAAGGATCCCTTTTTATATGTTTTTTATACAAAATAAGAATACAATGTTTAATCTTTTTTTAGTATTTATTTATGTACTTTTTATTTTACATGAAAACACTGCCTTTTTATTTATATGTTCTATTGTTAAGAACTCAAAATGAGACACTTCAGTTGCGCGCCAAGGAATAAAAAACTATTAGATCTTTTATAGAAAATTCTTTTTTTGTTTTTGGGGTGTTTTTTAATATGTTGACTTGATAGGGGGTGGGGGTTCTTTTTGTAAAGTTATAAGCAAAGATTCGTGATTCTGAAATGCCATTTATTTATTGATTTTTTTAAAATTTTTTTATTTTATTTTATTTTGCTTTCAAACCCAGAAAAAATGGGAGGGGAAGGGGGGAGAATTAGCTACAAATGTCACCCCTTGAAAAAATTATAAATATGAATCGATTTTTGAAATGTACTTTAAAATGTTTTCTTGGGTGTTATCTGAGGACATTTTATGGTACTAGTCATGAATCTTTGTTTAAAATTTCAGTATTATATAGTTGTACATTTATCTTAATACATAGAACAAGAATTTCTTTCTTTTTTATATATATTTAAATGCTGTCTATATCAAAAAAATCAGGATTACAGACCTGTGATAGGTTATAAACTTAAAAAAAAAAAAAAAAATCTACATAACGTTGCTGCCTAAAGAAACAGAACATTTGCCAAATCTGTTGAAAACCCATAGCTATGGAGTCACTGCTGAAGGGTTTCTCGGGGGTTTTCTGCAATTGACTGAATAACAATTTAAACAATAAAAATGCTTGGACTTTTAGACACATCCTTCATTTAAGGGTGGCCCGTCCTATTTTGAAGGAGGCATTTGTCAATTACTGGAAACCAACTTGAATGAAAGTTAACAGAGCATTACAAGGCCCAACCACAGTCTACTATCAATCCATAACATTCAAGCTGGTTTTGAAACGCTGAACTTTTGGGTTTGCAACTTAAGTGGTCAGGTTCGGCTGTAGCCCTGACCTATTCTATCAGGAGGGCAGAAATTAGGAGACAGACAGAAACTGGACTGCTGAGCCCATGTGTTTAAATGGTGACATTTGATTCTTGCTAGTCTGGAGTGATGCATCGGGTTTATATTGGTGCGCACTCTTTTGTGGAGGTGGGGGGAGACAACCATATAAAATATAGTATAAGCCTATGGCAGATTTAATGTTTGTAAATAAGTTTTTTTTTAAAAGGTGGATTTTGTTTCAAAAATCTAAATGAACAAGTCTTAAGTACATCATGCTTATTAGAGGTGTCAGAATATCGCTTACTCATTGACTGCGAAAGGAAAGCAAACACTATGCTTACATACAGGACATTCACTCACCTAAAATGCAGTCAATCAAGGAAACCTAAGAAAAGGGAGAGATTCCTGATCCCTTTTAGTTAGAAACCAAATATGATTAAAATTTCTCAAAAGCACAAGGCTTTCTGCAGTCCCTTGTGTGCTCATCTCTTAGTAAACATTTATGGAGCATCGGTATTGTGACATCCCTAATATGAGTGATTTAAACATCAAGTGGTGTTGTCTTCCTCTGTTTTATAAACTAGAATGTAGTTTACGAAAAAATCTTCTGTAATAAAGTTATCTACCTGCAAAGTTGTAGTTTGCAAAAATGATGTATTTTTTGGTAAACTGATTTGCAATAAATGATGCTCACGGGCGTCTAGATTTTACTAAAACTTGAACATGATGTTTTTGCCATGTGTCAGTAGAATTGTTGTGGACAAACTCCCCAGCCTGCCTGACCTGACATCTGCTCCTCATCAATACCTGAGGGCTGCGTGAAAATCCTGCATCTCCAAATGAAACACTGGTGCCTTCTTAATACATTGTTTGTGTAACTAAGGCCCAATCCAGTTCTTGTTGAAGTCAATAAAGATTTCAGTGGAAGTTGGATTGGGCCAGTAGGAAATGTTACTGGAGGCTTTTATTCGGGCAAAACTCCCATTGGCTTTTTTGGAGGTTTTGCCTGAGCAAGGTCTGTAGGAGGGAACTTTTTTACTGCGTAAAGCCCTGACCTTGCAGTGAAATCTGTACAGGAGGTCTCTTACCTGAGCTGTGCTATTGTGAGGACCCCGCTACTAGATCAGGGCCTAAAATCGGAAGAGCTGGGAAGATGTTTTAAACAGCTTCTTATATGGAAACTTCAACTGCTTTCTTAATTCTTCCACTGGAAAAATAATCCCTCTTGACCCCAAAGGTTAGATTTTAGGAGAACTTTTTGGTAGACGAGATAGCTAAGAGTGAGTGGTGGGTAGCTGCTTTTAGTTATATATGGGCTTTTGGAAAAAAACAAACCCTATGGTGTTGAATAATGCAAAATGCTTTACACTTCACACCCAAAACAGAGTGCATCTGGAAAAGGCCACAAGTGGGGCTGCTAATGTAGATATTGTAAAGAAGTTGAAAAGAAATCTAAATCCCTCGTTAAGTGAGAACATAGCCTTGAACTGAAAATGAAACCAACACTATGAAGTTTAGTGAACTAACCTCACCAAAAAAGCAAACATGACTATTCTGTTGTGTTTAGATCTTTAAGACAGTTATTTTAATTCTTTTTCAATAAGAGCTCTGTATTGTTCTTAATGCAACTGTGAAGTCCCAAAGTACCTGAATGTAAATAGAAACCTAATTTATTACAATGACTGGAAACTACTACTAAATCAGATAAGCATGTTAACTCTTGGAACATTGACATTTCTACTCTGTTGCCCAAACAAATGCTTGGGAAGAGTGTGTGGGTGTGTGTATATATGTCTGTATACATCTATATATAAAGTACTGTCTGGGTCTCTTCCAAATATTTTCAGTATGTCTAGCAAGAAGCTGCCCATGCAATGCTTCCTCCATACTGATGAAATAGCAGAGGAATCTGTAATGCATCCCTTAGGAGCAATAAGGACTCCACAGTACTTATTGCAGAAAATGTTCAGGCTACCATGCCCAGTCTTTGTGATTAATTACAAGAATAAGTGAAACAACATCTTACATTTCCATAGCCCTTTCCCATCCAAAGGATCCCACAGCACTTCACAAGCCATCCAGCGCCAATGAAACGCAGCTGCTTCTGGGATCGAGGGAGGCGACTAACCAGCATACACCATGCTATGCAAACATGGTGGACAGTGATATTTTGGCTAAGAACACTGGGGACAAACCTCTCCACTTCTGAAAAGGGCAATGGGATCATTAGTAGAGAGTTCCTAAGGGCTAGTCTACACCCAAAACTTACATTGGCATAGCTACTTCTCTCAGGGGTGTGAAAAATCCACCAGCCGGAGAGATAGAACTATGTCGGCCTAACCTCGCTGTAGATGTGCCACTCAACAGAAGAATCCCTCCTTCAACCTAGCTACTGCTTCTTGGGGAGGTGGATTAACTACAGCGACGGGAGAACCCTCCCTGTCGCTGTAGCGAGAGCCTACACCGAAACATTACAGTGGGGCAGCTGTCATGTGTTAAGTGTAGACATACCCTCAGTTTCTGAGGTCTCATTTGAAAGAGCCACTCCCAAATAAATCAAATCCCATGCTGTTAACTACCTCATAAAGGAGGAAAGCTGAGCTGATTCCACAATGATTTGAACCTGTGCTTCCAGAGTGTCAAGGAATTTCAAGCCTGAACATTTCATAGATTCCCAAGCCAGAAAGGACTATTGTGGTCCCCTGGTCTGACCTCAAGTACAACATAGGCCAGAGAACTTCCCCAAAATAATTCCTACAGCAGATCTTTTAGAAAAACATCCCATCTTGATTTAAAAAATGCCCCAGTGATGGATGCTCCACCATGACTTTTGGTAAATTGTTCCAATAGTTAATTACTCTCACTGTTAAAAATTTACACCTTATTTCCAGTGACACGTTGGACTGTGCCTGTGACATGTTGCCTAATCTTTTAATCATTTCCATGCCTCTTCTCTGAACCCTGGCCAATTTATCAACATCCTTCTTGAATGGTGGGCAGCAGACCTGGATACTGTCTTCCTGCAGTGGGCGTGCAAGTGCCGGATACAGAGGTCAAATAACCTCTCTGCTCCTACTCAAGATTCACATTTATGCATCCCAGGATCGCATTAGATCTTTTGGCCACAACATCAGACTGAGAGCTCACGTTCAGCTGATTGTCTACCATGCCCCTCAAATCTTATTCCACCAGTCAGATGTGAACTGGTGAAAGTTACAAGGGGCTACCCTCTGGATTACAACCCCACTGGTTATACAATAGGGTTGCTAACCCTCCAGAATTGTCCTGGCGTCTCCGGGAATTAAAGATTAATCTTTTATTAAAGGTAATATAATGTGATGAAACCTCCAGGAATACATGCAACCAAAATTGGCAACCCTATTATAGGGGCAGATGATTATTGAAATCCCATGGTCCCAAGTCCCTATAGGAGCCCAGGCAGGGAGGGAAGGAAAATCTCACCTCCTCTGCTACTGCCTCCACACTCCCCCTTGGTCCAGCCCTCTGATAGCTTAATAAGTTCCAGAGCAGTTCTTCCCCGACTCCCTCTTCTCCCCTCCCCAGACATGCTGAGGAAAGTGCTGTCCTTGGGCACTGGACCAAGCTCTACAAGTTTGCTAACGACTGCTGAGCGCTGTGGAGAGGAGGGGAGAGAAATATTCCCACCATCAACCCTTCATCTAGGTGCCCCCAGCATCAGAACCCACCCTACACCCAGGGCTCACCATCCCCAATACCAACATTCCCCCATCCTTACACCCCCCTCTCCCAAATCACCTGTCTTTTCTTGCCATGACCCCCTCCCCCCCTCCTTTGTGGCTGCAAAGAGATGATGGGATTTGGGTGGGTCCTGGCAAGAACCTGCAGGTGGCCTGAAGGGTCCAGGTGGAAAGTGGTGGAGAACCTCTATACTATACCATAGTGATCAAAGGATTTATAAGCACCTGTTTAGAACAGAATACCACTCAGCCGCTCTGAGCGCAAGCACATTTGTTGCTAATGAAACACCGGTGCATCTGAGCTACTTGTTTTTATGCTGGAGGATTAGTTGTGTTGGTGGTATTTTTGGGTGTGTTTGTTTTTTCATTTATTCCTGCTCAATTAGATGGAGCATTTGGAAATTGCTGCTCTGCATGGCTTTCTGGGGGCTGTCTGTGCTTGCTCTGAAAGTTTCCAGCACAGGTGCTTGGGTCCTGATCTCTGACTTGTGCCCCAGCAGTTGGGATTGTCCCCTTAGAAGGATCAAAGTGGGAGCATTTCATCCCAGGCGTAAACCCAGTGGCACTGCACCGGGAACTCAGTGTGTTTTGAATGATGAAGGCTAACAGAAAGCTTAGCATGTCTGAGTTGGCTGGACTAATAGGATGCCGATAGTTGAAGCATAAGCTCTCCCCAGAGCAATTGCCTCCCTGTTGAACTCAGACTGAAAGGTAAAAGATTTTTCAACAGTCAGCTCTTTGAGGCAGGGACTGTCTTCGTTTTTCCCTGTTGTACAGGGCTGAGCGCACTGCCGGCACTTAATAATGAAAGATACATATAACTGCATTGCACCCCGAAGAGAGTAATGGTAACTGCACAGAACAGAATGAAAAGCAGGTTTGCAAATGTTCTATTCTTACCTTCCACGCATCTGCATTTTGTCCAGTGTGCAAGGAAAGGATCCTTTGCCGTTACTTGGCTAGCACTTATTTCTTATTTGGTACCCTGACCCCAGATCTGGCTGCACTTCAGCATTGCTGCATGTAGACTGTAAAGGCTACAGAATGAAATCTCATCAGTGTGATATTATAGTGCAATCAGTCACTTAAGAGCAGAAAGAGCAAAGATAAGCTCCCACTCTAACCTGATAGTGTTTGAATTCAGTAAATAGCATCAATAATGAAAGACCCATGTAGGCCCAACTAGGCTAATCAAACTCAGATGTCCTCACAAAATACCCCTAGGGGAAGCACCAGGACATAGCCTTTATGTTCACTTCACGACTGTGTAGGTAAATGGCATTTGACAAGCTGGTTCATAAGAATGTCCTCACAAAAGAGAGATGAAAGGCACTTTTAAAAATCACAGCACTGCGTCTGGTTCCCACACCATCATCAAAGTGCTGCCTGCCCTGCTCGGGCTGGGTTTGAGGATATTACCTTGCTTTAATGATCAAGTGGGCAGGAAATGGCCCTTGAACTGACAATGACCCTTGATTAAGATGTTTGTTTAGGTCACTTGTATTTTTTGTACTTTTGTCTCAGAGGCTTTTTGTTCAATACAGAATATGACAATGCAGGCACAGTGGAAACACCTGTACACAAACTGTTGTAAATAAGACCCATCATTCTTACTTTTGAAGAATGACTTCCTCTTTAAAAGCAAAAAGAAAAGGAGACTTGTGGCACCTTTCTCCAGGAGAAACACATCCTCACAACAGAGCTAGAGCACAGACTTACATGCAGTAAAAACTCTGGCCCAGTTCATGGTAGAGTGTTAGCAGCTTCTTTAGAAAAACAAAACTCGTGCTTTTCTGGAGCAGTGCTCTCACAGTTTGTTAAAAATGGGGAACTATGGTTTCAAATTGCAGCATAGACAGGGCCCTGTATCTACTTCATCTGTAAAATTACAATCCATGGAATCTTAAACCACAATCCTACAAATATGCACATGCTTAACTTTAAGCATTCCTGTTAAATTAAGCATGTGCGTAAATGATTGCAGGATGAGGGCCTTAATTTGTAGCTTCTGAAAGCAGTAACATAACAAGCATCTTGGTGTATTCAACTGCCGCTCAGACAAAATAATTTTTGATTGGCTTAATTTCTAATAACCCAGTGCTATTAAAGCCCCATTGCACTTCAGTGATCCATTCTATAACCTTTTGGTAACTCAGTGAATCTTTCTAGGCATACTTACTACAGAACTTCCAAAATCTTTGCCTTGAGAAACCAGACAGTGTTCTACGGATGCAGTTGACTCTTTTGAGTAAACTTCTAACTAGTATTGCTCCACACACTTTAGAATATTGGTGCAGAATGACTCTGGAAAATCAAAAAATCAGAGTCACTTTCCCCCTTTCTATGCTCCTTAAAGTAGGCACCTGACTCAGTTGAAAACAAAAAGAATAGGAGGACTTGTGGCACCTTAGAGACTAACAAATTTATTAGCGCATAAGCTTTCGTGGGCTACAGAGCTTATGCGCTAATAAATTTGTTAGTCTCTAAGATGCCACAAGTACTCCTGTTCTTTTTGCGGATACAGACTAACACGGCTGCTACTCTGAAAGCTGAAAACAAGTTTTCCAGCATCCGCCTTGTTGGAAGGGCATGCTGTATAATGAAGGAAATGGAAAAGGTTGGTAGACCCACATTTCCCTTTTAGTTGGATGCTAATTTTACAGGTCCAACTAGGGTGACCAGAAAGCAAATGTGAAAAATCAGGACGGCGGGGGAGGGGGGAGTAATAGGAGCCTATATAAGGAAAAGACCCAAAAATTGGGACTGTCCCTATAAAATCGGGACATCTGGTCACCCTAGGTCCAACATTCCACAGGCAGTGCTCTGCCTCACCCTAGCGGTTCTTCTTTGCAAGTTCATCTCTTCAGTAAAGGCAGGTCTATACTTAAAACACTGGTACGGCTGTGTGCAGTGCTTCAGTGAAGATGCTTCTACACTAAAGGAGAGCCTCTCCTATTGGCGTAGTTAATCCACTTCCAGGAGAGGCCTGCCCATCAACATAGCGCTGTTGGCACTGGGGGTTAGGTCAGTAGAACCACGTCACTCGGGGTGTGGATTTTTCACACCCCTGAGCGACGGTAGTTATACCAATGTAAGTTTATAGTACAGACCTGGCCTCAAAACAGTCTATATGGTCCATTCAGCCCTTGACTTTCCTTCTGAAACTGTCCATGAGCTTACCTGTTGTGACATTGGGTTTTGTGATATGGACACCTGCCCGCTCTTAAAGTTGAAATCAAAGTTCAGATCCAGGATTTTGGCTCTTGCACATCTCTCCATAATTTACGAAACTAACAGCTTATTGCCTTATTTCACGTATCTGCAATGCTACAACCCCACAACAGCCAAAGCCACCCCATAAGCTCTTTGGGGCAGACTGTCTTTTTGTTCTGTGTTTGTCCAGAACCTAGTGTAGTGGGGTGAATGACTGGGACTCCTAGATGCTACCTTAATGCAGTAATAATTAATAATAATATAGGAACTGGCACAGATGACTAGGCCTTACGATTGCTAAACTGAATTTCCTTACTTCTCAGAATAGTTTGTGGTATGGCGTGCTTCTCGAGGCTGTGTGAAGACGGTGAAACAGGCAGGAAGATTGCTGGCCAATGACTCCCGTACATTGTGTTTATTGTTCATTGTGATGTGATTCTATGGTGCTTTGAATTCAGAGAATGTATGCGAAGTAAGAGGAGTTTATTGCTCTGTGGTTATTGAGAACACTGAGCAAGCTCCTGGCAGGAAACCACCTGATTATTCTAGTTGCCTTTTCTAAATGGAGCTTTCCGGGTGAATCTGCGGGGGCAGAGCCCTTCCACTCAGACGCTCACATTTCAAGAAAAATGAAAGGGATGGAAAGGAAGGTAGTGGAAACTTCACATGGCAGAGAGACGAGATTCTTCATTCTCCATTTGGAGTTTGCAGTCTGGACTTGCAGTCACAGCTGGGCTGGGATCCACAAGTCAAGGAGGGTCATCAGCGAGCAGGGGTGAGAGGAATCGCTGGAGCCAGGTTCAATAGGCAAAGTCGGGGTTGGAGTCCGGCTGGGGTTGGAGATCATAGGTAGTGCTAGGCTGGAATCAAGAGGCAGGGTCAAGGTCCGAGTGGGGCTGGGGTTGGAGAACAGCGATCAGGAGACTTCGGTGAGGTTTGGAATCACAACAGGCCAGAAGTCTATGTGGTTGCCCAGACAACTTTCTAGGCGGCCTCCAGGGTTAAATAGTGCATTTGGACAGGCAGAGGGCCGCAGGGCACTGTCACGCTGCCTCTCCTGGGCAGTGCTTCCTGCAGCGCCTGCTCTCCCTGGTGTTCCCCGGCTGTGCCTGGTGACACTGTGGGAAGATCAGCCAGCCCTGGCTCTGCGGAGTGGGGTTCTCGTCACACAGATCCTTACAGTTTAGTCAGAGATGTCTAATTATCTGACACCTCCTCCAGGCATCGCCGGCACCTGGGCTGTCAGCGCAGGGGCTGACAGCGCTCCCAGGCCATCCCCGGGACACAACCACACGCACTGGAGGGCACAGGCAAGAGGGGAGGGCCCCTAAGGCTGTGCAGTGCAGGGGCCACTGGGGGAGGTGGGCACCTGCTTTCCTGTGTTTAATAAGGCATTGCGTGTCCAACACAGGTGGGCAGGCCAGGCTCAGATGCGGCTTGGCATGGGGGGGGGGGGGTCATAGTGTCCCAAGGGAGATACGGTCTGGTTGGGCAGGTCTGACGAGATGGACAGGCCCAGCCCGGAATAACAGGCTGAGCAGGTGAATCCTGCTCAGGCCCGTCAAGGCTTCTCCAACCTCCCTAGGTGGGGCTCGAACCTGTATCCTCGCGTCTCCAGAAGCTGTATTTGTTAGCGTGCCCACCCACCCTCAATGCGCATGCGCATAACCCAGGCGGCCTTCGGAGGACACGCGCCGGTGAGCGCCGAACCCTTAAAGGGATGGTTACATTTTCTGTCCGCCGACGCAGCTGAGTTTACACCCGCCGCCGCCACCCGACGAACCCTTTAAGCAACTCAACGGGGTGGGGAAAGAAACAAAATGTGTGTGGCCTCGAAGCGTACGCGCTGCGTCATCGCGTGCGGAGCGTGACACGTCGGCGGCCGGGGCCATTGGAGCCGGATGTTCCAAGATGGTGGCGATTGTTGGGGTTGCGGCTTCTGTGAGGGGGGGAGGCGTCTGCTGCTGAAGGGGCTTCGCCTGCTGCGTGCACCCCCTGGGGGCCGAGCCGGGTTCCGCCGGGTGAGGGGAGCGCGCCGGGGGCCACCTGGGGGGTGGGCTGGGGCGGGCTCGGGCTGCCACTGGTTGGGGAAGCCTGGGGGGTGACAGGGAGCGGGGAGGGGTTGGGAAGGTGGAAGCTTTGGGGCGACAGGGAGTGGGACGCTTTGGGGGTGGGTGGGAGGGAGTTTGGGGTTGCAGCTGGCCGGGGAGAGGGGGACTTCGGGGCGGAGGGTGACAGGGAGTGATGGGGTGGGGTAGAGCCTGGGCCGGGGACTGGTTTCGGGGGCATTTGAGAAGGGAAGCAGCTTTGGCCTGGGAGATTTGGAGCCACAAAGTGAGAAAGCTGGATGTCAGTAGGGTGCAGCCTGGCTGGTGGGAAGCTTGGGGCATGAAGAGATGTGGATGCTGTTATGGGAGAAGTCTGGAGGTCATTTGGTTACGTCGTTTGGGCCGGGGGCATAGCCTGAGGAATGTGGCTCAAGACTTGCTGGGCTGTGGGGTTCAAATGCGTGGGCAGCTCTTCACATTGAGAGAAAGGATGGCCCAGTGGCTAGGATGCTACCTTAGGATTTGGGAGACTTCGATGCTCTGCCTCAGTTCTGTATCTGTAAAATGCAGATCTTATGACTCCCCTATCAAATAGGGATGTTGTGAGGTTAAATAAATTAAAGGTTGCAAGGCACTTATTGAGTAATGGGAGACGTACAAGTATGATGTATAGACAGTAGGGGTGGAAGGTCCAGCACTGGGTACTTCAGGGACTGGCTGTCTATGATTACCCCCAACTTCTCGTATGTATTCATATTGGTCCCCAGAACATGGTACCTACTGTTCCCACCCTGGACAATTCTGATTTTTCTCAGGGTGCCTTTGTGGCATGTAAGCAACAGAAGCAGCTGTAGAAAAGGGATTTCTGGGAAATCCTGAAATTGGATTGGGGTCCCTGATGTGACACTTCATGATATTGCGACATGGTGGTGCTCAGATGTTGCAATGTATGGGTTTATACTGTAAGATGAATTTGCAAAGATGGCAGTTGAAGTTTCTGCCCCGCCACCTATTTGATTGTGTTTGGGAAACCCAAGCTCCACAGTAGGTTAGAGTGTGTATGATTGCAGGTCTGTCTTGTGGGTAGATGTAGGGTATTAAGGCTATTTTGAAAGTATGTCCCTGAGTGTAAATGTTTTTGTTTCTTTTCAACAAGACATTTAAAATGCTCTCTTCAAAAGCAGAGTCTCCCTTTTTCAAACAGTTGTAGCTTCTTAGCCATGTGTATAATTGAACAGGAGAGACTTTGAGAACCTGCTGATGATGGCTGAGTATTGCCTGAAAAAAGTTGGGAACCACTGACCTAATTAACTAGTAATTTCCTTTCCAAAGTAATGGAAAGGTTTATGTTGCTGTTGTCTGAGGGCTGCATGTTCAGCTCTATGTTCTTGATTCCAGGAGCATCAGAACAATATTTGCATTTATGGGGAAGCTGGTAGGAAGTGTTTAGCATTATTGTTGCAGTATGATAGTGTTCCACAGTATGTTAGATGTCATCCATGCATGCAGGAAGATGAAGTGCCTGTTCTGGACAGCTTATGGTTTGTGGCCCTGATCCTGTAATTGGATCCGTGTGAACACAGGGGTTTGCCCATACAAATCCGACTGCAGGATTGCGGCCTAAGATGACCAGTAACGTATAAAAGGTGTGGGAGACTAATAAATCATACTGTTGAATTTTTAAAAAGTGTTCAGTTACTCTGCTTCTAGTGTTGGAGAAAAACTGTCTTGCAGCATAGGATTAACTTAACACTGTAGCCACTGGTGTCCTTTTGCAGGGTCTTCTGTGATAACACAGTGAAATCTGCGTTATCCGGCAATTTACCAACCCGAAAGCTCGAGAAACAGGCATTTCTGATATCTCCCAATACAAATCTTCAGTAGAGTTGCCAGGCTACCTGCAGGGCTTCCCAGAAGCGGTGACATGTCTCTGCTGCTCCTAGGCAGAGGAACAGCCATGGGGACTCCGTGCACTACCCCTTTCCTGAATGCTAGCTCTGCAGCTCCCATTGGCCGGGAACCATGGCCAATGGGAGCTGCGGAGGTGGCACCTGTGGGCAGAGGCAGTGTGAAGAGCTGCCTTTCCGCCCCTCTGCATAGGAGCAGCAGGAACATGTTGCTGCTTGTGGGGAGCCACCCGAGGTGAGTGCCGCCTGGATCCGGCACCCCGAAACGCCTCCTGTGCCCCAACCTCCTGCCCTGAGCCCCCTCCCGCACCTAAACTCCCTCCCTTCGTTGGTAAGTATAACTCTTAGTTAACCACAATTTTTGACTAACCAGCACCCCCCATTCCCCCGGCATGCCGGATAACAAAGCTTTTAGTGTTTCAATTCAGTTCACAAGCTTTTATCTCTTACTTTGCTTGTGTCCAAAGCATAGCAGAGATGTTGAGAAAACTTTGGATTCCTTTCATCTCAGCCAAAACTACAGTTGCCTGTAGATCTTGTTTTGATAGTTAAAATTGCTTAATTGAGGCTGTTTTGCTCATTGAATAAATTATGCATAAAATATTTATGACCCAAGATCTTCAATTAGATAAATCTGTAATCAGTATTCTAACTGTATTTGTGCTGTTTACGTATTCCTGCAGTGATGTTGACAAACTCGTGTACTAGATAACTAATTTAACTACTTTGGTTTGTGTGTATTGTTGTATCATTGTGCATGGGTTACGGTACACAAAGGAGGTACACAACGCTGAAAAGCTCTGTGGAGAAAGTAATAGGTCTTCATTCATTGTTCACTGCTTCATGATAACATTTGTCATATTTCACTTTTAGTAGTTGCCATTTAAGCTCCACAGAAAATCCTAACATAAACAAAGAGAATTTTTCCAGATTCTACCAGGGTGTATCATTTGGTCCATTAAGATCCTTTTCAAAGAATTAAGAAACCTGTAAAAACTGACACCATTTTAGTTTTGATCATTTGTTATAAGTTTTATTTAGCTAGGCTGACTTTTGGGTAAATGATCACCTCAAGTACACCTGTTGCATTCAAACTTCACTAAGTGTTGCAGATGCTATTCAATGAATTTCATTGGTTTCTTGTTTGGGTACAAATCCTGATCCATTGCAAAAATTCAGTTTTCTACTAAGATGCCACTCTTGACACACAATAAGTTATAAAAATGAAAGCTCATATGAATATAAATATCTTAATGTGAACTGCAAGAAATTTGTGAGATGGAAAAAAAATCTTCTATGAGCTATTCTGCATGCTTAAGTAGAGAACTGTGTGTGAATAATGCATGTCTGAAACACTCCTTATGCTGTATTTTTTTGAGTAAACTGACTTGGGCTATGTAATAACATTAGTTAATGCAGAATTTGATATAGAATTAAGTCCAATATCTAGTCAGACACTAGATAAAATGCAGACATAAACATTTTATCTTTTGTGGCTCATACTGAAAGTTACATGTGGTGGTGGTGATGATGTAATAACCCTCAGGACATTATTAAATTAATTAAGAACACCAAACATATCTCTTCATAATGCATGTTGCTAGGAGGCAACACGAAAAAAAACTTAGTCTGGTTCTTGAAATTGCATTGCGATCTGAGTTTTTATTAGTTGGCCTCTGGAAAGACAGTCACATGAGCTTTCAGTGGAATTATTTTTCACACTGAGCGATCGATTCTGTAAACATGCTAACAAATATTACTTTGAGCAATCTCACTGACTATGTTGGCCCCTCAGTTTGACTGTTCTGAAATGTATTCATACATCTTTTAGATATTACTTTAACTCTTAAAGCTTAAGCCTAATTTTTCAAATTTTAGCTATATCTTTTTGGGGTGTTCTAATGACTTTTTTTTTTTTTTTTAAACAGTTCATTTCCCTTTGTTTAGGTGTTGTCTACATGGGAAAGCTTTTTTAGTATAACTAAAGGAGTGAATTTAAGCTGATATAGTTGTAACGGTATAACTCCCTGTTCGAACCCTCTGGCAAACTCTCCTAATGGAGACGCAGTTTGTACACGCAGACGAATGTTTTGGCCAGTATAATTTACACAAGTTCCCTGAAGAAAATAAGTTATATTGAGAAAAGGAGTTTGTTGTTATAAACTACATATACGCTAGGGCTTTTGCCGGCATAGCTATGTCTATCGGAAGTGGGATTTTTTTTTTTGCCTCCTACTCCTAACTGTCATAGCTATATTAGCAAAACTTTCAAGTGCAGAGGAGGCCCAAGAGTGGCTTTTTTGCTTTACTTTATGTTACTTGGGGAAGAGGTTTAAGCTAAATCAAAAAAGCCACTCTTACACTGGAGTAAGTGTCTACATTGGGTTATCAGTGTAGCTATACCTGGATAGCTACGCTTTGGTATAACTGGTAAAACTTTGTTTTCGGTAACCTTTTCTGGGGCTGCCCTTTTTATGCAATTGTAGATTTTCTGTAGTCACTCGGTGACTAATATTTAGTAGGCCACTGTGCCTTATCAACTAGTAAAACTTTTTGAGATGCAAGATTTGCCACCCTAGATGTGAACACTCTAGTTGGATTAGTTCTGAGATTATTATGTAGCCATCATAGTTCTCACTTATTAAAAACAAAAAAACCCTTCTGTTAATTTTAAGTTTTAGAAAAAAGATTTTTTTTCCAAATTGATATTGTGGATTAAAACTACTTGCTTTCATCATTTTAATAACCTGCAGTTTGTGTTTTTAATCTCTTACGCACCTTTTCTACTTGCTGTGTATGATCTGTTTATTAACTTTGATCCAGAAAAGAATGCATCCTCCTGGCTTGGGCCTCTAAAATAAGTTTGTGATTAGAGTTCTTTATTTATTTCTGAGATCCACAAAAAAGAGAACAAGTAATTAATGAAAGTTGGACTCTTCGCTAATTTTGAATTTACTAATTATCCGTTATTACAAGAATGCTGAAGATATTAGTGTTTTGTGTGTGTTTGATAAAATATTGTTAGGAACAAAGTCTCTCTCAGAAATGTGAAAGTCAACACCTACATTCTAAAACAACTGATTTCTCTACCCAACTACATTTTCAAAAACAAGTTTTTGGGTAAACTAAAAAATTTGTAAACGGGAAATAAACATTTTGTTCACAAGAAATTATGGTTTCCACTTGAACTATTGTCTTACATTTCTGGTTTCCACTTTCCCATGCATTGCATGAGAACAGCTAGTACAATGAAAACACAAATCTTAATAATTTTAGTGTAAAAACCTGAAAACTTAACTGTGGAAAAATAAATATAAGGGGATGTCCAAAACAGATTCTTAGAAGCATATTCATTTTCTAAGTGTGTAGAATCAGGAGCCGCTGACTAGGCAGGGTTTCCTGGTAACATCCTGGTTGGCAGTAGTTGTGCCCTGCTGGAAAACCTTCTCGCAGATATCAAGGCAGAGAGAAACGATTACAATATTTTGAAAACTCTTTGAATTGCAACTAATGTTCCCTGACATGGATTAAGCATGCAACTGTTTTAAAAAAGAATTTTAAAGAAAAATTGAAGTTATGCCTGAAACTAACAAATCTAAGTTCAATATTTCTATTCAAAAGCCTAGCATTAACTCAATTCTGCTCCTCCTCCCCATCCTAACAAAAGATTTACATTGGATATGAAGCAATAACTAGAACATTGTAATGGGGTTCATTGGCTCTTTGGTCCCCATGGAGGGGGACCCCGATAGCAGACCCCCTCCTCAATGATCCCACATAAAGAGGGGCTGCATTACCATGACCTACGAGCTACAGTAATACAAATAATAAATAGTAATGAGAGATTGTATTGATTAGAAGCCAGGGGAAGTTGCCTTCGGGAAATATATAAGGGCTCTCCTGCTCATTGGCTTACGTGCTTTGTGTTTTTGAAGTTTACTGATTTTAAAGCTTTACAGAATGAATGCAGCCAGAGACTTTTTGCCAAGATTATATTTTGATTAAGCTGAAACCCCAGAGAGAGGTTTTTGCATTTAACCCCTTCTCTAGCTGCTTAGCTCCTGACCCATTCACAAACTTTGTTCTGTTGTAGTTTCTTAACGTACAACTCTTGCTATCAAAAGACACAAGTTGCTTAACCGGAAATTTAAAGGTGGTTTTAAATAGGTTATTGCCATTGACTTTGGGAGTCATATTGCTAAAACGCTGCGCAACTCTTGGTTGCCTTTTATTATGAAGGATAAACAAAAATGTATCCAATAGATGACACAACTACTGTGAATGCTTTTCTCTCCATGATGTGAACTACATTAATAGCCTATTTCTATTAAAGGTCACACTGTATAGTACGGGACTAGTAATAATGCCCCATATCTCATATAAATCGCCATGGCTTGTTTTATTTTAATTTTTTTAAGTGATACAGTATTATAAATGGAAAAATACAAGGTCTTAACTAACTTACGAAAACTGGTATTGTGCAACCCACTGAATTCTTACAACTGATATCAGTGAGTTTGAGTTGAGATGGAAAACTTCCAGAACAGTCCTGTTAAAATTAACCAGAGAGCATATATATTTTGACGAACTGTACAGGAGAATTTAGACTGTATTTTAAGTTTAAAATACTCTGCTTCTGGTAATGTCTTCCTTCCCTTCCTCCTTCCCCATGCCCCAGAATGTCTTGCAGTGATAAAAGTGGAACGCCCTGAATTAATGCAGATAACATTTTGTGTTGTTTGTATGGATTTCTTTCTGAAAGTAATATGCTTTTATTCCATTCATACAGCTCTTCCTATGTTTAAATGCAGTTCAAGCTAAAACGCTTCCTAAGAAAGTATGGGAAGCTGATAGTTTTCCTAACTGAGCGTTTCTTAATATCTTCCACTAGTGCACTACCACTAACTGGTGCTACCCGTGGTGGGAGTGCTAGGATAGCTCAGTTGCTGATGTTTTGCCACTATATTGTCTAATCCTGCTGAAAGCCAGTCTAGACATGATGGTATAAATGTCACTACACTAGTGCTACCCCTGGTGGAGCTGTTAGTATGAGACTTTACGAAAGAGCTCCGCACAAGTGTAAAAGTCAGTGTAAACACTGCCTGGGTCCAAACGGTATTTAAAGACATTTCCCTGTAGGTTTTTTTTTACATTGTTTTTAAAATGGCTTGGCTTTATTTGCACTGACTGGCCAAACAGTGTTAGATGGAACCTTGTGTATAAATACAATTATAAGTCTAGTGTAGTGAAAACTCAATGTGTGAAATAAATATACATTCTGGAAAAACTGGCAAATATTCTATTTTTGGGAATCCTGTGTCTTCAGCAGATCACTTTCTGAAAATTCTTTCTTTTAGGGAAAAAACAGAATTAGTTTTTTTTTAAATGCTGAGTTTTCTTATAGTGGGATGTGAAACTAATTTGTCTTATGTTCTCCTTTTCAGTGTGGGGAAAAAGGAAAACCTGTCTACAGCATTCATTGGTGGTTCTCCAAACAACATTTGACTTTGCTAGAAATTCGTCATGCAGCCACCTCCACAGACAGTTCCAGCAGGGGCTGGTGGACCTCCTCCTGCAGGAATTGCTCGGAACACGTATTGGCGAAACAGCCCATTTAGTAGACGGGCAAATGCACCGGTCTCAGGAGCAACTGCCCCGGTGCAACCTGTGACAGACCCTTTTGCATTTGGCAGGCAAACTCCACAAGGTTCCCTGTTAGGTAATCCATCCAAAGGCAATCCCCTGATTATGCCAGGTCCTGCTTCATCAGTGTTTCCTCGTCCAGCTGGTGTGCATTCTTCTCAATCATATGCAGGGGATAATTCTCATGGACTGCCTACATCTTTATCAACATCTGTATCTCAACCAGGAATAACTTCAAATACATTTTCTAATGTGGTGACTCCTTCATCGCCAGCACATATTATAAATAGCACTGCAGAAATCCATCAAATGCATCCAAATGCAGAACATGGACCCCATAACTCTTCAGCACAGTCGCTTTATAATACAGGAGCAGCACACGAAAAGTCTCTCAGTGGACATCCGGCTATGGCACATGTGGCAAACAGACCCCTAAGCAGACAAGATATTAATAGGGATCCAAGCAACAATAGTTCAGTGCCTACAATAGCACCATTTCTCCCTCCACCTGTTCAACAAACCCCACCTCAGTGGAGACCCATTCAAGATAACCTGCAGCCTCAAGTTCAGAACTACTGGCCCTATACTGAGCCACCTTCTCAGAATGCAGTTTATAGTGTTTCTCACTCTTCTGCTGTTAAGTCCCATCTTCCTCCCCAAGCAAATCTGCATCAGGGACCCGTACATCAACATATTCCACAAAGTACCATGCAAGCACCTTTGCCCATTGGTGGTGAAAAGAATGAGATAAGCAGCTTCCCAGTTGCCAACCACCATGTGAACAACTTTCAGCCTGAAAATATGTTTAGACAGAATGTAAGAATGACTAATCCTTGGCCAAGTCAACCTTACCAAGAACAGTTTTACCCACAGCCTCTTTTACCAGATGCTGGTTTTGTTAATCCCATCACTCAGGAAAATAACCCACAAAAACAATCTCAAAATGTGTCTGAAACACCAAGTGGACATACATCCACAAATGCAGATTCAGGAACTATCTCCATGTTTTTCAAAGGGGATGAGGCAGAAAATGAAGAAATACTTTCATCAGAAAAAAATGATCTGTCCGGTAAAGCTAACTATGATGCTTGTCAGCTAAATTCAGGACATATGTATCACCAACCACTGCATCCTCAGCAAGCTGCAACTAGTGTTCTCTCTCAACCAGAGATTAGCACAGGCTCAGCTAATGAGACAGTGCAAAAGGGAATGGATGTCCAATATTTTTCTAAAACTATAAGCAGCCAGCATGACACACAGACCAGTAAAAACTCTATGTATATTAGTGATGACAAAGCAAATGATAGCAAAGCTAATGAGAATGTTGGGTCACATTATGAAAATGTTGAGAACCTGGAATGCATTCAGAATCAAGAAGTTCTGCCAAGCGAACCACAGAATATTAATCGCTCATCCCCAAGTGTAGGTTCTGATCTGTACAGATATGGGTCACTACCGGGGCAGTTGCTTCCAAAGAACACCATTATGAGCCATGCAGAAAGAGGACCAAATCTAGAGGCACCCGACTTGTTACCTCATCCGGTCCGATCTGATAGTGTATCCTCAAACTACAGTAACATAAGCCACAGGAGTGTTTCTAGTTCAACAAGACCTCAAGAGCTTATTGGTACATTTATTCAGCAAGAAAGTGGGAAGCCTGATGAGGAGTCCTCTGCCAGTTTCTTTAAGCAGATTGACTCCTCTCCTTTGGGAGGAGATTCGAGTGAGCCAAATGTCAGCAAGAATTACCATAGTAATCTGTCACAGCCTCAAACTCCAAGTCCCCCCAAACCTACAGGAATATTTCAGACAAGTGCAAATAGTTCTTTTGAACCAGTAAGGTCCCATGGGGTTGGGGTAAAACCTGCAGAGGTTGACCAAGCGAAAATGGTGGTTGAACTAAGAGAGAACCACCCAAACCAAAAGAATACTAAGAAAAGTATGGCTACGCCTGCTGCCTCACCAGGTAATCTTGAACAGCCGCCAGATAACCTGGAAACTATTTTCATGCCCCAAGTACATCCATTGCCTCTTACAGTCACTGGTGAATCTGGAAACATGTTGCAACCTGCTAGTGGACCTGTTGTGGAAAACATACAATTGGTACCTGAGAAAAGACCCTCAACTAGAGCACAGGGAGCAACTAAAAAGTGTGAGAGTCCAGCAACAACTCTCTGGGCTCACAATGAGTTACCTAACTTTGGGGGTAATGTCCTTCTAGCCCCTGCTGCTCCTGCAGTGTATGTACCTGCTAAACAGACAGTGGAAATTATTCAACCGCCCGAAGAAGGGCTGTCCAATCAGCAGCCAAATAAACCAGAGTGTGTTCCTGTGCAGCCGTCCCAGCCTGGAAATGTATCTTCTGAAAACCTTGAGAATCCTCCCAAAATGGGAGAAGAGGAGGCACTTCAGTCTCAGGCAAGTTCAGGTTATGCAAGTTTGTTGTCTTCTCCACCCACAGAATCTCTGCAAAATCATCCTATTTTGATTGCCCAGCCTAATCAAAGCTATAATTTGGCTCAGCCAATTAATTTTTCTCTTTCTTTATGTAATCAGCTAACCAGGAATGAAAATAATCTTTCACTGAAAGATCCTGGAGTTGAAGATAAACCCGTAACAGGACTCCAAGCTCCACATGCTGGTGGGATCCTCCCTGGGGAAGATGTGTCATTGTCTGTGATGCAGGTTGGATCTTCAGTTAATATGCCTCCATCTTCTAATCTGTCACATTCTAATTTATTACAAAGCCCTGTTAATTCTTCAGAAATCACCTCAAATCAATCCACAAATTTGATGCAACCTCCATCTCAAACTCCAGTTAATTTGGCTCCAGAAGGTCAAAAGAATACTAATTCAGAAGGTTGTCTGCCTGAATTTGCTAGTAAACCAGGATCTGACTCAGCTGTTTCTCCTGGGACAAATCTCCCCAGTGGAAATGCAAGTGTGGTGTTAGTCCCACCAGTGTATACCATGGTGCCTAATAATAATTCTACAAATGACTCACATAGTCATGAAGAAAATTCTGGAGCACTTGATTTTACAGTAATACGGACACTGGACAAAAGCAAGACCAGTAATCCTGGACAGATGCATAATCCGTTACTTTCTTGTGGTCCAGTATTTCCTCAACAGCCAGTCAAACATGCTAGCCAGATGGGGCCAGACACACATGACAAACAACATTTCTATCAACAGGTAACACAAGATGTGCAGCTTCAGGCTCCATCAGACAGAGCCACACAGGGGGCATTGCTTTCTCAGCAACAAAAGCAGACTGCTCAAATGCCGCAAACAGTACCTTCTGGGCAGTCCTTGGTTCCTTCAAATTATCAGATGGCTTCAGGAATTAAACCTACCCAAGCACCACAGCGACAAGAGAATCAGATGCCAACTAATAGGTATTATCCAGCGGGTCTCCCAGAGGGTAGTTCAACACAGCCACCAACAAGCTATAGTCAAACAAGTGCTGATAAACAACCATTTTCTGGTCAGTCATTGAGTGCTCCAACTTCATCAGCATCTGTTACCACCAGTCAGCGAGCCATGCCAGCCATGCAGCAAGAGCAGAATCCACCACCTTCTCAGACTCCTCAGGATGCCTGTGGGCCACCACAAAACCCTTACTACTATTACAGACATCCTTATGATGCTTATCAGACTCCATATCCACAGCCTTACCCTCCCCTGGATCTTAGAAGTGCAGCTCATCTCTATTACCAGGTAGAGCAGGAACTTTTTTCTCTTCTCTCATAATTGTATTGATGTTTTTAGTAACTTTTTTGTCTTTGAATCCTAATGAAGTGTTTGAAGTGATCAACAATATAGCATTATCTTGAAAGATTCACTTTATATTTCATTATAGAGAGATATCACAATGTCAATAACATAATGCAAGAACTCAACAAAACTGTAGGTAATGAGAAAGTAATGAAAATGTTACCAAAAAATCCTTCCAAAGGCTAACTGGCAGCTTTAAGCTAACAAACATGATACATATCTGATGTCAGAAAGCAGAATCAAAATTCATAGAAAAATAAATTTACAATCAGGAGTGTGAAAACCCAGACTTATAAAGACAGAACTGAAAATGGTGGATAAATTATAAACAGATTTAAGATAGAAATGAGTATTAATACTGTTAACTTCCAGGAGTGACAGTGACTGCTATCTAAACATTGTTTTCTGGGCCTGAGTGAAAAAGATGGTGGTTTCAACCTTGTCCTAATGGGACGGATGTCCAAATCCTAAAAATGCCCTACCTCCCAGGTGGGACTATTGACAATTTCAGAAGTATTTTCGTAAATTGGGTTTTAAGGCACATTGTCAGGGAACAGTGTAGCCATCTGTACCCTTTGTGGCAAGATAATACACTTCAGCATCCATGGTTGACAATACAGCATCTTTCGTGGGTGCTAATTTCAATTTTTTTAAGGTGGTGGGGAGAGGAAGAAGAGAAATTGAGTGTTCAGAAAGGGGTTAGCCATAGCAAAATGTGTGCAGGTTTTGTTTTTGTTTTATTCCTTGTCAGATTTTCAAACTTTTTAACTTACTAGTTGGTAATATATAAACCTCTCTTCTCGAGGATGATGTCTATGGACAATATGGTCCCCGCTACCATCACTATGGTAGAAGCAATGCTGCCTATGTGGAGCCTGGTGGTTATCGATATGGTGAGCCTGAGCGTCCTAGTTCCAGAGCTAGTCAGTGCTCTGATAGACCTCCTTCTAGGTATGTAATTAGGGAACTATGCAAAGGTTTAGTGTGTCCTGATGGATTAAATTTAATTATGCATAATGAACTTTTATCTTGTGTAGCTCACAGTATGGGAGCTAGATGGTGGAAATGAGTCTGTCAATATAGACAAAACATTCTACAATTTAAACTACACATGCTATTAAACACATAATCCAAAAGTATGAATTGCAGATTGTTTGCTGCTTTTAGAGGTGAGGGAACACAATGCCATGTATAAAATGACAATGGTAAGATTGCGGTCATCTTCTTACTGCTCCTTAAGCCTTCCTTCATGCCCATTTGTAGGCTGTCATTACAGTCTTATTCCCTTTAGAAGGGGCTCAACAATAGCATCAGTACTGATATTCTCTATTTTCTGTCTGTCCACTGAGAAAGCAATGCAGGGTACAGCCTCTCATTAGAGTTTAAGAGTAACGTTTACAAAGCTGTGTGTAAGCGGTACATTCTCCAATCCTGTTAACAAATGACATTTCTGCATGTACCTCCTGGGATTTGCTTTTGAAAATATACCAGTACATGTTGCCGACTGAGACATAGATTTTTGTTCTCAGATGGGAGAGAGGCTGTGAGTCAGATAAAAAAGGCCACAATTCTGTATCAGGTCAACTTTTCCAGTGATGACTTTCACTGTGGTGATGTTAAACTTTTTAACAATTAACAAATAAAATAAAATGAAGGAAGAGGATGAACTGAAATTACTCATGTCAGTCAGGAAGCAGCCAGTTACCCTTCACAAGGGTAACTAATTTATAATGAATATTACATGAGTAATTTATATGAATTTTTCATCCATCACAAGATGTTGCTGTAACAATGACAAAGAAGTCGACAGGCTTTGAGAGAATGGATTGTCCACTAGAAAGCATGAACCTCACACCAGTTGCCATCAGCTATATCTTCAGTAATTCTGCTATGGAACCTCCTTCTCCTGAAATAATATTTGACAGCCTCTAAAAGGGAATGGAGGAAGTTATGGGTTTAAGGAGCAGTACAAACAGCTGCAATAGTCTTGTGCACATCTGAACCTCCAAAAACAGTGAGAATTTATGGTGAGATGAGTTAATGGGGTTGCTTTCTCTTGATAGCACTGTTCTCAGGGCACATCATCACTATTACAGATAGTATTTCAAAACTCCTTGGAATCACAGCCTTGTAAAATTATTCTTGCCCACTTACTGTAAAAAATGTTTAAGAGATTAATAAAATTTAGTTTCTTTATCATAATAGAGAGCAGACAAGTAGATTTTTGTTTGGGTTGATAAATTTTCGTGTCAGTTTCTGCAATAACACAACTTTACTGTCCCTTCTGTCTAAATGTTTTTAATGCTTTTATAAAGTTCATATCTGCCCTGCTAAGACTGAGCAAAACTAAATTATTCTTTTTTTTAATTTTTAACCAAAATAACATTTCTTCTGTTAAAAATCAGTGTTTTATTGCACAATCCTTGATATAACTCATGGTCCTGGCTCACAATGGTAGGTTAAGATTTTCCAAAGACACAAATGGGAATTGGTTGCCTTAGCTACCTTTTGTGCCTTTGAAAATCTCTCCCAAAGTAGTCTAGGTTGACAAAATCTTATCAGATCAAATTCACTCCTGCAAGAGTGGATGCTGTCTTTACAAGCTTCCCACTCACTGCTACGCTGCTTGCACCTCTCTTGACCTATTCAGGCACTCACTGAGTGTACACTACCAATTATGTGAGTTTGTGGTGTGGACAGAGACTTTCAGATTCATTTAATTGGTGGCATTGGTTACTAAAAATTAATCCTGCAGAAATGGAAAAGTTGATCCCCACCAAACATTTGTACCTGGTTCAGTAATATGGCTGACCTCTCATAGCTCTAGAGCTGAGAATCGTTATCTCAATACCTAGTTAGCTATACTGGCAGCATCAGTAGAGAAGCCAGTAAGAATGCCAGTTGTAGTAATGGCTTTTGTGATATGTTTAATTGTCCATAAGTGACTGGACTGACAGACAAATCTGTTCACAAGCCACTAAGCTATTGTATGGTAACAATTTTCAGTCACTGATGGCACGGAATGATTTGTATTAGTGATGTTCTGGTATATAGGCTCTAGTTCCCTGAACCTTCCACTTCCTGTAACTGCATTTTTTTAAAAACGATAACGCTAGAAATTTTGTTGTCATAGTGAGTATAAGCAATATCAGCTGTGTCTATCCTCTAACAACTGTAAGAATAGTCACTATGCCTCTTTTAATCATGGTATTTTATCGCCCGTATTTTTTTCCTCTTTCAGACAGGGGTATACTGAAGATTATTATAATCCAAAAAGTGGTTGGAATGATTACTATGCAGACTACTATGCAAACCCATATAATTATGGAGGTACAGTTGGACAATGAATTCTAAATTTTTCTGAGTAGTTCAGAAAAAACATGGGAAGTGTATTAAAATTAGCATCAGAGAACTGTTATAAAACTAAACTTGTCTTTTACTGAAATTGTCATGTTTTCCACAGCTAATGAGAATAAAGCTTTCAGTTTGTTGAAAACTGATGTCCTGCATTGCAGTGGTCCTTAATGCTTTGCTGTCATCTCTGTATCCTTGGTTCAGTAGGAGGGAAAAGCAGAAAATTACGTTTGAATTCATTGTTTTGATTCCCTATTTGACAATGAGGAAAATGATCAAACTTTTCTTTTGCCTTCATTTATCATGGTAAAATTATACGGTGGCACATGTATGGAATTGCTTGCTGTAGTGTACAACATATACCACTGTGCCCACTTGTGCCTGAGCAGATGTATTGTGGACAAATTCTTCATCACTGGAAAACTAGTTAATTATCAGAACATAAATGGACTACCTCAAAATATAGTGCTCTGCACAAATATGCCCCACAGTCACCCATGGGGTAACAGTGTTCTGGAGATCAGTCCTTGCATTCTATCAGACCAATGTGGATAGGGGATTCTAGAGGCAATTCTTTCTCCTACTCCAAGACTACCTCTCCTCCAAACTCCAGGATTTTATATTGAGGGTTTCCATATCTTCTTGTAGAAATAATTTTATCATAACTTAGCCTCATAGTAATTTAGATGAAAAGATCTATTAGATTGCAGAGACCATCCCTTTGAAAGAGTACAGTATAGTATCCAGAAGAGGTACATAACAGTAATCTGATAACTACACTTGGATATAACCAAATTTATCACAGGGACATGAAATTGATAAATAGCTTTTTTGCTTACAGTTCAACAGTTCATAACTTTTATTTGATCTCATCTGGTTATGGCAAAATGTATGAGTAAACATATTTCTAATAAAATTAGTATCTCAACTTTGTTTTGAAAGCTTTTTTTAATTGGATTTGTACAGTAGTTATCTCAGATGTTAACAAAACATAGGTGTATGCATTTCAGGAGGGAACAAATAGAGAAGTTCTGTGAGCAACTAACTGGGCAAAGATTTTAGATTAAACCCGTTCTTTTTTTTTTAAAGATCCAAGTCGCTGGGAACGTTACCCATCAGCATATGACTCCAGATATAGAGATCCCAGAAGTTATGACCAGAGATACTGGTATGACACTGAACAGAATCCATACCAAAAGAGAGAGGCATATCCATATGATAACAGGTTTGTAATCCGTGCCCTGTATTTGTAGGCTTTGAGAGCTGGCTTTTTAGTGTAATTTACTGAAACTTTTGATTATCCAGAAAGCTTCAGAGTTTCAAGTTATTCTGTAAAGTTCTGGGCAGAATTTTTTTAAATTCATTTCAAGGGAAAGTGTCTTACTCTAAGTAGGCAAATCTGTTGCATGACAGACTATAAAAATGTTTGAGGTTTAAAACAGGATTTTTTTAAAGTGTTCTTTATCAGTCTGCATGTTTTCTTTATGGCAAGGAGAATTGTTATGGAAATTGAGGTACATTGGATAAACCAGCTTTGAGAGAATGATTTTAGGAAATAGGACTTGTTTTGTAACTAGCTTTTTAAATGACTTAGTACAGAGTCTAAGGAGAAACCAAAGTAAGAAAACGATGTTCTTCAAATTTTCTGTCTTAGATGGATTCAGAATGGGATATTTGTCTTAATTTTGAAAAACCTAGGTTTTTGCAATTAGTCTCTAAACAACATTTCAAGTTGAAAGGGATACTGTCAGGGTAAAATCATGTCTTTTTAAAAACTGATCTTTATACTTTTGCTACTAACGCGTGATTACTAAAAAATTGAAACGCTGCTCCATTGTTTGTTTACTTTTTGCACTTCGTTTTGGACAGTGAACACAAGATTAGTCAATTTTACTTCCTGGTTCTCATGCACTTGCTATAAAGCTGGGTTTAAATCACAGCAAGAAAATATTTTCAAGGGAAAAAATAACTGAAGATATTTCTATTAAATCAGGTTTTGGACTGTCTACTTTACAAAACCTATACCTGTGGCCTAGTTTGTGACATGGTCTCTTGAAACCGTACTCTCTAGTTAATGGACACAAATATCCACTGAAGTTAGTTCTTCCCAGGATACAGGTTCTTATCTCTATTTTCATATTTCATTCCTCTTTAGACAAGACCGATATGAAGATCACTGGCGATATGATCCTCGCTTTGCTGGAAGCTTTGATGATGAAACTGAGCCTCACAGAGACCCTTATGGTGATGAATTTGACAGACGAAGTGTCCACAGTGAACATTCTGCCCATAGTCTCCGTAGTTCCCACAGTGTTCATAGCCATCAGAGCAGCTTCAGTTCTCGCTCTCAGCAAGTGAGTTCATATGAGTGCATCATGTGTTTGACTTTGTTCTGTTAACCTGCTTGATGTTAGGAATGGGGTTACCTGACAATCTCTTGGACAAAATCTCTAGCAGCTAGTGGAAGATCATAAACATACAAAAGTTGCAATTATTTCTGTTCTGAGCTTGGGTAATAGAGGCGCATTTTGAAAGTTCATATTCATCAACTAGAGACTGAACATTGTGCCACAGTGTATGCTGGATTTTTAAAATATTTATTTGGTAGTTCTTCGAGACTTTGATTAGAACTGGGGCTCAAGTTGTGCTTGGTGTTACATAAGAATGTAGGAAGAAATGGTCTCTTTGGTTAAGGGCTTGATCCTACAATTCACTGGGAATGGGAGCACTGTGTCCACATTTCTATTTTTATATGTCCTGTTCCTTCCAGCATCACAAGCATAAAAACTAATACTGGGCTGAAACTTGGAATACATGTAAAGAGTCGAGGCTGTTGGATTGATATACAGAACAGTGTTCTACTGTAAGGTTTTTTTAAAAAAATAAATTACCCTTCTAATTTTAAGTACAAATGCACAGATAATTCCATGAAACATTCTAACTGGTAGATGATTCTTGTATACTGTTAGTAGGAATTTCCATCTGCATTATCTGTGGTCTCATATGTTAACCTTCCAGGAATCCAAATATAGTTTTAAATTTAGTCATCCATTTGGGAGCCACATGTTTCTTTGATATTGGACATGGAGAACTGGAGGTTAACCAGGCATTTATACGGAGTATCCATACTCAATCAAGACGGATTTTCTCTTAAGTCAGGAGAGGCACTAAGAAAAGGTTTTGGGGTCGTTCTGATCTTGGCTGAGCTGCGGGTGAAGCAGCACTATAGTCTGCAAATCATTCTGTGAATTTTTATTCTTGGCAAAATACACATGCAAATAATCATTTAAAAAAAGAGGGGGAGGAGTTGGCAGAGCGAGAAGTAAACCCACAAGTGCAGTCTGAGGTGAGCAAATCAAATTGTAAGAGAGGAACATAGGGAAGTAGAGCATTAAAATAGACAAACTATTTTAGCTCAAGTCCATTATACCACTTCATTCACTGTGCAGCTTTCATAAATCCAGTGAAAGTTCTGTGCAACTTACTATATTAAATACTTGTAAGGAACCCATATAGTTGCTAAATGAGAGATAAAAAGCTCCTCAGTCCTGCTTGCCACATTATTCAGCCCATGTGATTCTTTCCCCTCCTGCTATTATGTCTTTAATGCAGCAATTAAAATATTAAAGTAAGTTTCTTAAGTACAGAAAGATAAATTTTAAGTGATTATAAGTAGTAGTTACCTAAGAAAATAACAAGTAAACATGCATTCTAAATCCTAAACTTTCAGACTAAGCAAGATTTGAATCAAATAGCTTTTCTCGCCCCATTGCATATTGAATGCAGGTTCCAGTTCTTAATATGCAGCTGAATTTCCTTCTCTGCCTGGGACCAGTCTCCTCAGTTCAAAGTTTTTATCTTCCCAGCGTTCTCGTTGTCTTCAGCATAGGCGGGGAAAGAGAGAGGTGGTCTCATGAAGTCCCACCTTGGGGGGTGGGATAGCTCAGTGGTTTGAGCATTGGCCTGCTAAACCCAGGGTTGTCAGTTCAATCCTTGAGGGGGCCGTTTAGTTGATCTGGGGCAAAAAATGGGGATTGGTCCTGCTTTGAGCAGGGGGTTGGACTAGATGATCTCCTGAGGTCCCTTCCAACCCTGATATTCTGTGATTCTGTGATTCTATGTTCTATTCAGAGCCAGCTTTATAGAAGCAACCATGATCTGACCGCTAATGCATATGAAACCACCACCCAGCCAGTCTCACTTCACACAGATTATCCATACAGCGGATACCCTGCTAATTTTGATGGTCAACAGCCTTTTACAGATTATGGCTACTCAGCTGAAACTGGATGGCCATCTGTAGAACAAGGTATTTGCAAAAATGTGCGGGAAGGTTGGGTTGAGAGGATAGTTAACAATTCTTTGCTTTTGTGCCTTTCATTCAACTTTTAAAATGCTTTACAAACGTTTATTGAACCTATTGGTAGTCAAGACACCTGTGTTCATAATAGATGTTAAACTGATAACAGTTGAATGTAATGTTCCCGATTTGTAGAGTCATAGAGATGAGCTATACCTAAGTTAAGTTTTGGTCACTGTGAGGACAGTCCTTGCTTGTTCCATCCTGGGTTGTCACTGAACAGTTCTGTTATTTTATGGCCAGATATTAATTGCCACTGGTTATGTATTAAGTACTGCACACTTATTTTGCATTTGTCGGGTTTGCGGTAGAAGCAAGTGTATACTAATGGGATGCTGTAAAACTCTCTTGAATCCAAGCATGCTTTGAATTCAATCTACTCTTAATTCATGGAGAATCTTTAAAATAAACATAACTTAGAAACAATTCTGTTTATATAATCTTTTGATTTTTCTATTCACCTTGCTTCTTGCAATTAAACAGCATTGTTTCTAAATAGAGTTTTTCATATCAAAAAGTATTAGTAGTTTTTAAAGAAAATATTTGTCAGAAGTCCTTGAAAACATAGAAATGCACAGAAATATACTGGGGATTGACAAGCAATATATCTCTTATGGGAAAAATAATGTTCAAGTTCTCTGTACAGAATTTTTTCTCATGATTTCAAATTTCTGAGGGGTCTGCTCTCAGTACTGTGTCTTGCATTTGATAGGACAGTATAGCTATTAACTTTTTGAAGATGGTGTTTAGCCAACTTCAGTAACTAGTTTGTTTCATGTCTGCTTTGATTGTGATAAGAACTATATAGAAAACTAAATTAAACGTTAATAACTAAGTTGCTGAAAGGTAATTAAGTCACTTGATTTTGATGTTTCTCTCTACTGTAGTCCCATCAAGACCCTCAACGCCTGAGAAATTTTTAGTGCCTCATGTCTGTGCAAGGTTTGGTCCTGGGGGCCATCTGACAAAAGTGCTGTCAAACCTGCCTTCAGAAGGACAGCCGGCTTTGGTTGAGATACACAGTATGGAGGTAAAGCAAAAGTACACCAGGAATACAAACATTTTATGTTTATAAAATCTTGTTTTTTTTCTAAAGGGAAAATAGGGCACTTCAGTTATGTTATGGCTTTCTGTTGTGTGTGCATTAGTTTATAGAAAAACAAATGTTGATTCTTTGCTTCTGTAAAAATTTCCTTATATTTTCACTTTCGATTTCTTCCGCAAACCCATTTTTCTCACTATGGCATTTGATTAATTAAAAAAGAATTTCCAAGTCCTAGGAAGGTTGGGGGTCTTGATTTTTGTGTACGTACAGCCATTGATTGAGACATGAGCGTTTGTACCTTTCTCTGCCAACTGCGATGGTGATGGTTTGCTATCTTGGTGTATGGCTACACAGCCTGTGGCAGTGAATCTCTGAGCCCGGGTTGTCAGATTCAGGCTCATAGGGCTTGCACTACCATGCTAAAAGAGCTGTGTAGACATTGCAGCTTAGCTCTCAAGCCCACCTCATCCTTAAGCTTCCGAGCTTCAGCCTGAGCCACACTATGTATGCAGCTATTTTTAGTGCAGTAGCTCAAGCACGAGTCAGTTGACCCAGGCTCGGAGGTGCGCTGTGTAGACGTACCGAAGTTGGAAGGAGATAAGTACCTTGTGTGTATTTCCCTTTCTCTTGTGACTCCACCAGTGGGCCAAAGGAATACAAAGTTTTTGGTCACCAGAAAGATGTGGACAGATTGGAGACGGTTCAGAGAAGAGTAACAAGTGAGTTGCAGGATCTGATTTATGGGGAAAGAGTAGAATGTGGCCAACATGACCAAGATAGAACACAATTATCTACGAGTATTTGAATGGTGTACACAGTCAGGAGACAGAGGAATTATTTAGAATGTCACAAGGAGATATGAAAAGGAAAATGTAGACTTAATACCAGGAAAAACTTCCCATGAGATCTTGTGCTGTGGAATAATCTCTCATGGAAATTAATTAAAATATTTAAATGGGATTGGACAGGGCCCTAACAAACATACTATAGGGAACACAACCTATGGTGTCATCTAATCTACCACTCCTGGACAGCATAGCTATGTGTAGCTTTCATTTATTTATTTAATTTTAGATACACTGTTAGGTACAAAATGAATTACTGTATAAATAGTGGAATTTATAGATGTAAGAGCTTCTCATCATGCTTTTATGGTTTGTATTTTTTTTTTTAGACTATGTTGCAACATATGCCAGAACAAGAAGAGATGAGAGCCTTTCCGGGCCCTCTTGCTAAGTATGTTTTAAGGATTTGATAAGCTGTTTTAAAGTGTTCTCAAGCTTAATATTTCTTTGTAATTTTGCATGGCCACAAATAATAGATTTAAACTGGGTTTGATCAGATATTTCTTACCTATATTCCACAAGCCTAAATGTTGTTGGAGGTTTGACTTTGCTCTGTTCTACGTATTACGGTGATGATGATGTCTGGCACTTCATACTGATTCATTGTTTCATTGCATACTTTTCTTCCTCTTTCAGAGATGATACCCATAAAGTGGATGTCATTAATTTTGCACAAAACAAAGCCACACAGTGCTTTCAGAATGAAAATCTAATTGACAAAGAGTCTGCAAGCCTGCTTTGGGATTTTATTGTATTGTTGTGCAGACAGAATGGGGTATGTCTTAAATCTTTGTAAGCTTTCTCTTGATGCCCTGAAGGTCAGTTTTCAGAGCCTTTATCTTTAGGCTTTAGATAAGAATCTTAAGATATAACAGCTCCATTTATGTGAAGGCGGCAAGAATATGTAAGTTTTTTGTACTGGGCCAAGAATGCAGGTCAAAAGCTCAAAAGGCAGGTATTCCTCCTTAATCTTGCTGCTTGAAGTGCCAAATAAGATGAGCAATGAGTCTTTATCTCTATAGTGCTGCTGGGACACCTGAGTTGGCTAATCCAATCTTATCTCCTTTTGTCCAACCCACTGCATCATTTGTGTTAATTAACTTGTTAGACTTCAAGTGTTTGAAATAATTTGACTGAAATATTTTAAAGTAATTGAATTTGTTTCATTTATAGACCGTAGTGGGCACAGACATTGCAGAGCTTTTGCTACGGGATCACAAAACAGTCTGGCTTCCTGGGAAATCGCCCAATGAAGCAAACTTGATTGACTTCACTAATGAGGCTTTGGAGCAAGTGGAAGAGGAGTCTGGTGAAGCTCAACTCTCATTTCTCACCGATAGTCTTATAACCACAATTGACAGTCTTGAAAGAGAGACAGAGAGATTCAGGGAACTTCTGCTTTATGGTCGTAAGAAGGTGAATGGTCACACTGTTGCTTAAAGTACTGTTTGAGTTTGTTTTTTTTACTTGGATTTATTGTTCCAAAACCCACGTATCCTTAAAACCCTAGTGGCTTGCATATAATTAAAATGTCAGGTAATAAAAACGAAAGCTAGACAAATATTAATGTGTATAATATGTAATATTTATAGTACCGTCAATGTCCTTGGCGCGCTACAGTAAAGAGACAGATTCCCTGCTCCAAAGAATTCACAATTCAAAGCCAAATTATATTGTAACACACTAACATGTGACTTAATGATCATTTTCGGTTCATAGTCACAAGATATCTGCACTAGAAATCATTAGTACTTTGTCCTGAGTGGTGTATTGAACTTGTTCCCCAGTAAACTAATTTACTTTTCATATGCTTTCTACATTAATAGGATGCTTTGGAGTCTGCCATGAAGCATGGATTATGGGGTCATGCTCTGCTTCTTGCCAGTAAAATGGACAGCAGAACACATGCAAGAGTCATGACCAGGTAATGATTTGCTGCTTTATGATGATGATTAGAATATGCTTCTAGTATGGAATAGCCATTCATTTCCCATTAATGAGGTAAAGTCCTGTGGCTCAGAAGTTGAGGCCACAATTATGATGTGTGCCTGTGCTTATGCAGGGATTCTGCTTTAGATGTATTGTCTGTGTGTTGACTTAAGTCATGTTGGAGCTTTAGTTTCAGGGACTTTAGCCTTTAAAGTTAGACTTCATGGAATTGCAGTGACTGCTACAACTGTTGTCAAGAGCTATTCTGCTACCACCTTCACTGGAACGTGATTTCCTCTATGGATCTTAAACCATGCCGTAAACTGACTTATTAGCTGACTGACAGATCTTCCTTGCTTTGATAGAATTATGCCATACAAACTATAGTGCATTAATGAAAATGGGGGGAAGGGGGGAAATAGTGGAGGGATTAGCTGCATTTCACGTTTAATAAACTCAGATTTTCACACTAAAGGGATTAAATACTCTATATGTATGCTTGTCTTCCTTCAGAGTTTTGGGTGGCTATTTTCCCCACTCACTTTTGGGACTTTTAATACCCAAATAATGTTATGCCCCCACTCCTTCTTATTTCGGAAAAAGCAACCATCTTCCAGCAAGGACTGTCTGTACATAAGAGCTTTTCCTGTCCTCCCACAGTATCTGAAACAGTGTTACACCTGCTGGCACTAAGAGCCCGACTCTTGAGACTGTTCCTAGGCTTGTATTTGCATATGACTGTACTGCGGGTCCAATAATTTAGTCAGTAACCGTTTCAAAGGTGATTCACTGGCCAATTACACTTATTTCACTGCAGAGCTTTGAAAATGTACTCCTTTCTCAAGGCTAAACTAAATATAAAAATGTTAGTCGTGTTAACTGCTTACCTATAATTATTTTTATTTTTGTTTTTATGTAGATTTGCCAACAGTCTTCCAATTAATGATCCCCTGCAAACTGTTTACCAGCTAATGTCTGGAAGAATGCCAGCAGCATCCACAGTGAGTTTTAAGAATAAGCTTCAATTAAGACTTGTACATGTTCTGTTGTGAATTACCTCTTACAGCACACTAGCAATATGCTTTTACATATAACTGGGTTCCAGAAAGAATTAGGTAAGTTCATGAAGTATAGGTCCATCAATGGCTATTAGCTAAGATGGTCAGGGGTACAACGCCATGCTTTGGGTGTCCCTAAACCTCTGACTGCCAGATGCAGGGACTGGATGACGGGACGAATCACTCGATAACTCCCCTGTTCTGTTCATTACCTCTGAAGCATCTGTACTGGCCACTGTTGGAAGACAGGCTACTGAGCTAGATGGACCAGTAGTATGGCCATTGTTCTTGCATACCTGATCTAGTACACAAAAAATATTCTAGCCCTTACTCAGGTTGTAATTCTTATCCATGCACCCTTCTGTTCTATGGCTTGATGGGTACCTCTTCTAATCTAGTGCTGTGGAGATGAGAAATGGGGAGACTGGAGGCCTCATCTGGCTATGGTGCTATCCAACTTGACCAATAACATGGATGTGGAATCAAGGACTATTACCACCATGGGAGATACTCTTGGTAAGTAATTTGAAGTTGAATCTGTGGAGAATAAAGTGGGTAAACAGCAGGGCTGTTTATACTGGGAGCAATGGAATGGATGTGGGCTCTGAACAAATGAAGGGTTTTCTTAAACTTAAGTTGCTGGGTTAGTTTTCATAAAACAATTGCTACTTATACGATAAAACCATACCTTTTCTAGTTCTGCGGATTTTTGTTTTGTGAGGATAAATTGGAATTACAAAGAGCCAAAACAATTCAAGATACTATGAATTAGTTATGTACCATTCAGATAGAATTTCATGAGAGATCTATTGTGCTTTGTTTCAGCTTCTAAAGGCCTTTTAGATGCTGCTCATTTTTGCTACCTGATGGCCCAGATCGGGTTTGGCGTTTATACAAAGAAAACAACGAAGCTTGTTCTAATTGGATCAAATCACAGGTGTGGAATTCAAATTACTTGCCCTTGTTTTTGTTTTTGTAAAACTTTGCTATTTAAATTAAAAGATGAAAATAGAAGGAAATGGTTAGAATATCACAAAAAGTAACACTCCACAATATATAATTATTTAACCAAAGTTGTTTAGGACCTAGCTGCTTATTTCTGAAGCATGGAAGTTTCTTGATCTGATGCTTTATACTCAGTAATATCATGTGACTAACTTTTTATGTGCCAGTAACATTACATGATCTAAATTAGAAGTAATATGTCAAAATTAATTTGTTTTTCCACTTTTCTCTCAGCTTGCCATTTTTAAAGTTTGCCACCAATGAAGCCATTCAAAGAACGGAATCCTATGAATATGCACAGTCACTGGGAACGCAGCCCTGCTGTTTACCCAATTTCCAGGCTAGTAGCGGTTCTGTTTTTTTTAATGTCGTATCACAGGTTTTGTATGAAGTGCTCTTTATCCTTTTTTTGAATGGAGTGGTGTTCACTTTCGTTGCATACTCAAGTACTTGAAGGGCCTGGTCTCTGTCTCCCTCCCTCCCAAAAACCTGCTCCCAAAAGACTCCTGATGATGAAAATAATGCAAGGTAATTTTCTAGTGTAAACAAAAGTTAAACTCAGGAATGATTTAAACATTTAAAAAATCACCCCATAATTCTGGATCTTTGTTTTCTGTTTGCCATCCAAATAAATGTAGATCTTTTAAATATTTAATTCTACATTTATGACCTGGATCATTGCACTGTGTAGTTCTAGGATTTTCCTGATGCTAACCACTAAATCTGATTTTCCCCAAGAGCAAATATTGTGAATTCCAGACTTCCAGAACCTAAATTAAAGATAGTGACTGAATTTTTAAAATTCAAAGAAGAAATCAGGCAGGATTTGTTTGTACCTGTTGTATACAATCTGACTCCCCTCTTGTAGAACTTGAGTGGAGGAACACTTTGAAAGCTTTTTGACTAGTATTCATTTTTAAATCTAGAGTACATGTGATAATGGGATACTTCAGTTTGCGGCTGGAGTAGCAAACTGCCCTGCAATACCTTTAGAAATGATTTGGCCATGCAGTATAACTTTACCTTCTTTCATTCTACAGGTTTTCAAATTCATCTATGCTTGCCGACTAGCTGAGATGGGACTTGCTGCACAAGCGTTTCATTATTGTGAAGTGATTTCCAAAACCGTTCTTAAAAATCCCTACTATTATTCGCCTGTGCTTATCGGCCAACTTATTCAGGTACTATAGGGATGAGTACTTTTCAGAATTAAGCACTCATGGCTTGATACATTTTGGTTCATGAATGATAGCTTAGAAATCTCTAAAATTTCCATTTTATTTACCTCTTTACCAATTTTGTTTGTTTTTATAATGCTTCCTTTGATAGATATCATCTCAGTTGCGCCTGTTCGACCCACAGATTAAAGAGAAACCAGAGCAGGAATTATTTATTGAACCTTCATGGTTGGTACGACTTCGGCACTTGGATGGACAGATCAAGGTATAAAATCTGCTTTCCAAAATTAAAGGGTTCCATGCTAAGATTTTTACTTAAGATCTTTTTCATAAAATGCTTTTGTGGTGCACTTGTTCTTGTCTAATAATAGATGGGAATTAGAAAATTCTGATTTCTTACATATTAAAGCTACCCGGTTGCATATCACTTAAATCAGGTTGATGTGCAGTCTTGTGGGTGCCCCAGTTTTCAGTGTAAAATAATTGAAAGATGGTGTGTGTGTGTGTGTGTGCAGGGCCATCCTTAGGCATACGCAAGCATACGGCTGTGTGGGGCACCCGAACATTTGGGGCACCCCTGGGTCTTAGTGTCCACCCGCCCGCCTTTTCCTATCCCTGTTCTGATCCTTGCAGCAGGCTCCCACAGCCAGCTGCTGCAGCCTGGTGAGTCTTCCTCCCGAGGAGATCTAGTACTTGAAAGTAAAAAAAGCCTTACAGCCTGCCAGACCTATTAGCACAACATTGAAACTGTTAAAAGAGCCATTCAAGTGGTAATGAAGCCATTTAACAGGCATTTGTTAACCCAGAGGTGGGCAAACTACGGCCTGAGTGCCACATCCGGCCCGCAGGACCGTCCTGCCTGGCCCCTGAACTCCTGGCCGGGAAGGCTCACCCCTCCTCTGCTGTCCCCCCTCCCCAGCAGCCTCAGCTTGCCGTGCTGCCAGCGTTCTGGCCCGATGCTCCTGCTGCGGGCGGCAGGGCTGTGAGCTGCTGCTGCTGCTCTGAGCAGCATGGTAAGGGGGTGGGGGAGGAGGTTAGATAAGGGGCAGGGAGTCCCAGAGGCAGTCAGGGTACAGGGAGTGGTTGGGTGGAGCGAAGGTGAGGTCCCGGAGGGGCGGGTGGGGGTGTAGATAGGGGTTGGGGCAGTCAGGGGACAGGGAGCAGGGGGCGGTTGGATAGGCGTGGGAGTCTGGGGGGGGCTTGTCTGGGGGCGGGGGTGTGGATAAGGGTCGGGGCAGTCAGGGGACGGGGAGCCGGGGGTGGGGGGGTGGTTGGATGGTGGATAGGTCCTGGGGGGTGGTTAGGGGCAGGGGATCCGTGGAGGGGGAGGTCAGGGGACAAGGAGCAGGGCGGGGGTTGGATGGGTTGAGGGTTCTGAGGGGGGGCAGTCAGCGGGTGGGAAGGGGCAGGGGCCAGGGTGTTCGGGGAGGCACAGCCTTCCGTACCCGGCCCACCATACAGTTTTGCAACTCTGATGTGGCCCTTGGGCCAAAAAGTTTGCCCACCCCTGTGCTAACCCCCAGCTATATACTGTCAGTTTCTGAATTTACTGGCAAAAACAGTTGTGTATTACTGTAATATTTACTCAGAACACGTTAGCCTACAGGACCTTAGTTTAAAATTTTCTTTAAAAATATTTCATGAGTGTTTTGCTGAAGATTATAAAATCGCATCTCTCAAAAAGTCCTTGCATAGATTTTTTAGATGTACAATCTGAGTATTCATCTTTAACCTTAAATACTTGGATCTTCATAGTTGTTTTTTAAATAAATCCTTCAAAAGACCATCCTTATCTAAAATACACATGTGAGCCCGGGCTGCCGTCAGGAATAGGGACACCAGTTTAATAATAATGCATAGGGCCCCATAAATCCTAAGGATGGCCCTATGTGTGTGTGGAATAGACTTCTTTATGCATCCTTGTGCAAGGAAAACTGTAAAACTCCAAGGCTTTAATAGGAGCAAGCAGAGATGCACTTGTTAGAAGAAAGGTGAGCATGTAAGTATTGATCGTAGTAACTAAGTTACAAACACTGCAAGAGGGAGGTATGCTGATTTTAAAACACTGATTCTATTAGTATTTTTTTATAAAACCTGAAAAACTTTTCTTAAACTTGCCTTTGCTTTTGCAAAAGCTTGTGTGTTTGTGTTTTGGTTTTTTTTTTAAAGCATCTTTTTGGGGGGCTGAACTTGATCTAACAGTGACCCTTTGCTTATTTTTTACCTGAGAAAGTTGTGAATGGAAAATCTAGTTGCAAAGTTTTCCCTTCCTCACCTTCAAGAAACTAACAAATGATCTTTTTTTATTTAGAAGACTTTCCTTGTTAAGCTCTTCCTGGGTTATGAATTTAACATCTTATGGTGGTTAATAGGCTTTTGTTTTCTCCTAACAACAGGATGGTACGATAGCTTACAATGCAGATAGATCCACCCCTCAGCAGTATGCCTGTAGCACACCAAGCTCTGAATTAGACCATATCAGTCAGTGTGATGGAACAGGATCTGGACAGGAAATGGGGCCTGCTACTGAAAACCCATTGTTGGCATCCTTGTTACCTAATACGGTGCACCCCATGCAAGGTGTGCAGCTAATGCCTTCAGGTTAGTATTTCACATTGTTCTCCATGTGTGTCAAGGGGAAGAACCAATACAGTGGACTACAAAATAGAGAAATCATTTAAAAGTAAAACTAATGGGATTTCATTTCTAAGCTATATCATTTTAGTTATAAATTGGCTCTTTTGGAGATTGACTCATGCAGCATAACACTTCCTTACGTAATTGCCAGTTAACTTTTTATCGTATGTTAATGGATGTAAAGATTGTACAGTTTATATAGAAACCCCATAAAGGCATCGGGCTCATGTCTTATTTGTAATGGGGACAGAAATAGGAGATGATATTTGAAACATAACTGGGAGTGTTTAACAGTCCCCTTTTGACTTCAAAGGAGTTTACTGGTTTTTTTTAAATGGTTGTCATTGTCTTTGAATGACATGTTTCGTTTTGTACGTCGGCTGCTTCATATCCTATTGCTGCTTCACTACTGCCACAGAAGCAAGTGTGAGAACGAAGGACGTAAAAAATGCCAGGCAGCAACAATGGGAATATTGAGGCCTATTCTCCCAAGTAGGCATTCCATGAGCTTATCCATGTGGAGGTATTAGATCCTCCTCAGAGAGAGGTCTCCTGATATGGTGACTTGCTTAACATTTGTCAAATACACAAATACAGACTAAAAAAGACCTACTGCCCATGAACTGCAATAACTTCTTCACAGTAAAATGCATCCCTGTAAAGTAGACACATATTCTGTGTTTTACAGATGAGGTTGTGGGAATTGGATCCTGGCTCCTCAGTCCAGTGCTTAGACCATGTCTCTCTTTTTTTATTACTAGTAATTTTCTTAAATTTTGTTCTGCAGCCCCTCAGACTATCCTTGAGGAATCAGCAGCTGTGACTCCTCCTATTCAGCAAGAAACTGTTGGTGTTCCTTTCTATCCTGTAGCCCCTCCCTCTATTGGGCCAGGGTCTGGCTTTGCACCACCAGGCTTTCCAAATCAATATGGAGCTGAACAGTCTTCACTGTACCTGGGATCTACAATGCCACCGGGAGGACCACCTCCGCAAGCAGCAGAACCACGGCCAGAAGAGCAGTTAAACCAGGAAACAGGTTTGTGCTCTGAATAAATGTCTTCCCTGCCCTTAAGGGCACTGAAGTCTTTTTGGAGATTGAGTGCACAGCAGCTTGTTTCAATAATTAAAATTGTGAAGTAAATCTTGGGTAACTGAGTGTAGAGTGAAAACTTAAAAGAAAGCGAAGAATCTCACTGAGAAGAGTTGAGTACTGCTGGCATTGCATATCAGGTTTGACTTAAGGTTTGACATAAATCCAGCGTAAGTAAGTGAGTCACCGCCTGTTCCCTACTGGACACCTGTCTATCACAAAACCACTACCTAATGTCGTCATATGGGCAGTTTCTGTTGGAAATGCTCATGATTGGAATTGGAGGAAGTTCTTCACCTCAGGCTGAAAGTGAATGTCTGATGAAGTGAGCTGTAGCTCACGAAAGCTTATGCTCTAATAAATTGGTTAGTCTCTAAGGTGCCACAAGTACTCCTTTTCTGTTTAGAACTGTGGGAATCATAGAATTTAAATAGTAGGAGATGCTGCATGTGAAGGCTAATCTCCACTGACCAGAGCTGTGCAAAGAATCTCGCACAGCACCATCCTAAGGAATGCCTCACTTAGCCGGTTCTGACCCTCCTTTTTAGGAAACTAAATACACATGAATAAACTTTATAAAAAAAAAAAAAGACATCAAATGCAGTTTATGCAAGCCCTGAAATTTAAAGTTAATTCTTTAAAGCATCACGTTCTCTAGAATCTAGAATCAGCATTAGAATCACTAACCAATGAGAAGTTGGGTAAAGTTTATCACAGTTCTTATGCAACTGCTTAGACATCTATTATGTGTTGAAAAACACTGAAATTTACTAACTTACTCTGTTCTTCTTCTTTTTCAAGCAATGCAGAGAATTCCCCAGGAATCTCCAATTCAAAAAACTTTCCCTGAACAAAGAGAGGAGGATTTCTATGGAAAAATGGCAAACATGGTATTTTTACATCATACATCCTTAGTGCTTTCTCCAAATCGCACTATGCAAATATGGAACTCATTATTCAGTGGCACTCTCAAATACTAGTGCACCTCAGCACCAATCCAGTCTTTTCTTGCAGAAGAGAAACAATCCAGGAGAAACATGAGACCTACTATTTTAAAATACTCATGGAAGTAGAAAATCAGACCTGTTGGATTTAAAATGTTCATATGCCGACCCAGCTACATCAGTGGGAGAGAAAAGCAGATCCTAGTGAGCAAGTCTGCTGTCTGTGCTTTTAAAAGGCAGTATTGATTTGCACTTAAGGCGTCCTGCCCTGAACAATTGGTGGTGCTATCCAAATTGTACATAAGTGTTCGAAACCTAGCCACAAACATCTGTTTTACTGTACAGCAGGTATTTTCAGCGTTAAGTCACTTAAGTTGGACATCTCCTAGGGAACTGATTTAGCCTCATGAGATAAAAGTTGCTTAATTGAAACAGAATTAACGTTAATTTTGCTTAATAGGGACACATTTGGGTACTGCCAATGGATGAAGTGATGTTAACCACTTATTAAATAAATAAATGTACAAATCTAAATTCTGGTATTTTTAATACCAAAATTGCTTTAAAAAGATTTTAAAAAATAATTTAAAGATCACATACAGAAAATGTAGCAAACATCAGTCACCTTTAAATTTTTTTACAGCCTCTCTCTCAATGGTGATAGCTGTTTAATGAGTGTGTTCAGTGGGATGCCCTGACACGATTACCTCTTCAATAGATTGGACACGCTACTGTGAAAGCATAGTTAGGTTTCAGCTTTCTCTGCCTCTGTACCTAAACCCGAGGGTAAAGATGTGCCTCAACAACTAATTCAAATGGCTTGCATTTTGTTTGGGAATGTGTAATTAAAATTGGAAATGAAGGGGACTGTACTGCCTACAGTTTGTTTAATTGCTTGCTTATTAAGCATGTGCTGACTTTGTATCTAACCAGGCACCGGGACGAAGATCCAGATCCACCTCTCAGTCTTCAGCACATATGGTATGCCATGACCAGGCTGTTTTTCACTATATCGTCATTCCTACCTACATTTCACCCACTTCTAATTACTTTGCATCTCTGTTATTACTGACATTTCAAAAGAAGGAATTTCTTAAGCAAAATAAAATATAATCCCTCTGGGTTAGTAGTAAAATGGTTTAAAATCCCTGCATATTTGTAATACAGGGCTATGGGCGAAGATCTCGGACCACCTCAGAATCCTCCACCCATTCTATAGGACGAGAAAGATGCAACTCTGCAGCAAAGCAGCCCTCTCCTCCTCCTCCATCCATTCCTGAAGGGAAAGAGACCAACAAAGAGATCAAGAAGGAGCCAGCAGCGAGAAAGGTAAATTAAAATGGGTATCTAGTTACAAGTAGCAATGATTAATGGCACCTATGGTAAATCATGGTGCTAAAATGGGGAGAGGCTGCCTACCTGAATCATCAGATGAACATTTCGTCTTGACTATTGCAGCCTCAATCCACACGTTCAGCGCAGGCCCCAGGCTCCAGCATGTGCAAAATGCTGCTACGTGGCTTTCCAGCATGCACTAAAGTTACATGAACTGAAGCAATGACACACATTGCAGTTGGCTTCTCCTTCTCTTCAGGAGCCAGTTCAAAATTGCCTTCTCTGACTTCAGCCAATCTCTCAGAACTTGTCTGACTCCCCATTTCCTACTCCATTCTGCTCAGTTAGCACTGATCTCTTGGCCTGCCATACACCTGTCTCAGCTGAGAAGAGCTTTCTCCTCTGCAGCTTCTTACATCTGGCTCAGGCATCTTGTATCTCTCTGCCTCACTGAAATTCATGATTTCAACTACTAGCATCTTTCTCCTTTCCATATGAGCCTTAATTTTTCTCTATTGATTATCATTTAAACTGTCTTGGAATACAGTTTATATGAAGGACTAATTGAAATGGAATTGTATGAAGTTAGATTTTTAAATCTGCTATCAGCAGATTCTTAGAGGAATACACTAAAAAGCCTTGTATTTATTTTTAGAGTGGTGCAAATTGGTTTCGCTGGCTGATGGGAAAAGGAAAGAATGAAGCTCACCTTCCAGATGATAAGAACAAATCAGTAAGGGCCCTAAACTGCAGCACACAACACACACGTTAATTTGCTCAAACTGTTTCTAGTCCATAGAGTATGGATTTTTTTTTCTTGCGGCCAAACAAAACTTTATACATTAAGTTTTTCAAAATGCCTAATTCTGAAAATGGGTTTCAAAATTAATATTATAAATGATTTGCTGCTTACTTGCCTTGTTACCTATTTGCACTCTTAATCTTGAACTGTGATTTCTTCATAGATTGTTTGGGATGAAAAGAAACAGCGCTGGGTTAATTTAGACGAGCCAGAAGAGGAGGTAAAATGCTGAGGAGTTTCTCTTTTTCCTTTGCCTGAGTGGATAAGTGTCAGATAATGGGACTTCCAAATAGTGGCTCTTAAAAGCCATCTTTGCTGGCTACTTTGGTTAAAATGTAGTATGACATGAACTGCAACTGGTAAATATTTACATAAATCAGAGTGAGTGATATGTTTTCTGGGGCTGTTTCTGCCCTCAGTTACTGGTGTGGATCCAATGAGTGCTGTGATGTTTCTTAAGGGGACTTATCCTGATTTACACCAGTGTAACTGAAAGTAGACTATGGTCTTCGAGAGTTGACACCACTCAGACCGCTTTTTCTCACTCAGAGTCATGATCCTGGCGGGGGCAGGAGGAGGTGTCACAAGGCATCACATTTTCTGCACACCCTTATTCTTTAAGGTCAAATATTGCTGCTGTTACTTTTTTTAATGCTTGTGGTGAATGTGAGGAGATTCTGAAAACGTTTGATTTCACATAAGGGGTTGCCTGCCTGAAAAGGTTGAGAAATACTGAGCTAGACTGGGGAGGGTGGGGAATGTGTCCAATTACATGTGTGATGGAATGGCTAAGGAAAACAGCAAAGAGAAATGTCTGTTTTAAAAATGCCATTCAAAGGCTAATACTGGTTTTTGGTTCCAGAGCAAGCCACTGCCACCACCTCCAGCCGGGGTTCCTAAAGCTCCTCAGACTGCTCCACCTGGGCCCGGGGGTCCACCTGGTGTCAACATGTTTTCCAGAAAAGCAGGTAACCGCACGGTTGTGAATGGCAGTCCCCAGGATAGAGGGGAAGGCTTAAGATTGTCCCTGTTGTGAAGAACCCTAAGGCAAAGTTTCAGAGTAACAGCCGTGTTAGTCTGTATTCGCAAAAAGAGAAGGAGTACTTGTGGCACCTTAGAGACTAACCAATTTATTAGAGCATAAGCTTTCGTGAGCTACAGCTCACTTCCTCAGATGCATATCGTGGAAACTGCAGCAGGCTTTATATATACACAGAGAATATGAAACAATACCTATTCCCACCCCACTGTCCTGCTGGTAATAGCTTATCTAAAGTGATCATCAGGTGGGCCATTTCCAGCACAAATCCAGGTTTTTTCACCCTCCACCCCCCCACACAAATTCACTCTCCTGCTGGTGATAGCCCATCCAAAGTGACAACTCTTTACACAATGTGCATGACAATCAAGTTGGGCTATTTCCTGCACAAATCCAGGTTTTCTCACATCCCCCCACCCCCATACACACACAAACTCACTCTCCTGCTGGTAATAGCTCATCCAAACTGACCACTCTTCAAGTTAAAATCCAAGTTAAACCAGAACATCTGGGGAGGGAGGGGGGTAGGAAAAAACAAGAGGAAACAGGCTACCTTGCATAATGACTTAGCCACTCCAAGTCTCTATTTAAGCCTAAATTAATAGTATCCAATTTGCAAATGAATTCCAATTCAGCAGTTTCTCGCTGGAGTCTGGATTTGAAGTTTTTTTGTTTTAAGATAGCGACCTTCATGTCTGTGATCGCGTGACCAGAGAGATTGAAGTGTTCTCCGACTGGTTTATGAATGTTATAATTCTTGACATCTGATTTGTGTCCATTTATTCTTTTACGTAGAGACTGTCCAATTTGACCAATGTACATGGCAGAGGGGCATTGCTGGCACATGATGGCATATATCACATTGGTGGATGTGCAGGTGAACGAGCCTCTGATAGTGTGGCTGATGTTATTAGGCCCTGTGATGGTGTCCCCTGAATAGATATGTGGGCACAATTGGCAACGGGCTTTGTTGCAAGGATAAGTTCCTGGGTTAGTGGTTCTGTTGTGTGGTATGTGGTTGTTGGTGAGTATTTGCTTCAGGTTGCGGGGCTGTCTGTATTTGTGCTGGAAATGGCCCACCTGATGATCACTTTAGATAAGCTATTACCAGCAGGACAGTGGGGTGGGAATAGGTATTGTTTCATATTCTCTGTGTGTATATATAAAGCCTGCTGCAGTTTCCACGATATGCATCTGAGGAAGTGAGCTGTAGCTCACGAAAGCTTATGCTCTAATAAATTGGTTAGTCTCTAAGGTGCCACAAGTACTCCTTTTCTTAAGGCAAAGTTGCCACCCCTTTTGGAGGTGGCTTCTTTGATGAGCACTGGACAGCTTGCCATGTCATGGAGTTGTGGGCAAGATTGGCGTTGCTGGGTAAATTAGCATCACAATTGTGATTGCTGCCAACACCATATGCTGTGATTCAGGGTTTACCATCTTGATCCTTGGGCCTACTTTTTTCTGATCCTGAATGATGTTTTAACCAGAAGACCTGTTCTGTCTTCAAGCTGACTTATTTCCATATGTTTGTTGTCCTGTTTTCAGCAGGAACCAGAGCTCGTTACGTTGACATTCTAAACCCAAGTGGAGCGAAATGCAGTGGTGCTGTTCCTGCCCCATCAGACCTCTTTGCCCCCTTGGCACCAATGCCTATCCCTGCAAACTTGTTTGTTCCAAACTCAGGTGTGTAAACCCAATGCAGATAAACTGCAAGTAGCAGACCTCTTAACAGATGCTTATCCATTACATGTATCAAAAGTGCTAAAAAATGTTAACTCCTGTTACTATTGGTCTAAACTTTAAAACAACTTTAAAAGGCATTGAATGCCATGTTAGCCTGGAGATGGCAACTGGGAAAAAACAGCTACAGCTCTGCACTTCACAAACTTCGTCTTCTAGAAAACGTGTACTAAGAGGGGTTATGTCTTAGCTGCCTTGGGCAGCTAGGACCTCAGAACAACAAATCTGAGTGAGTCCAGCACCTGTTCTCCAAACCACATGACACTTTTAAACATTGATGCTATATAGTAACTCTATTTTTATTTAACAGGAAATGGGAGTTTTTACTAGAACCCACAAAGAGCACCTCATAAAGCAATCTGATTAAGCAATGTATGTTCTCTGCTAGACAAATAGTGCTTTTGTTTCCCCCAAAATTTGAACTGTGCAAGGTGACATAATTCATCAACCCTTATTCATATTTGCTAAGTGCTTGGCGTCAGTTCTCGTTTCTTTCTCACCTGCTGTTTTCTGTCCCAGAATCACGTTTTCTGGGCCTTACCAGCATATTTTCTTGCTATAGATCCTCTGTTTACTGTGTTGCTCCAAGGTTTCCCATATAAAATGTATATGCTTGTATTGCATATGGCTAACTATAGTAATATAATTAGCTGTGCGCTCATCCATTGAACAAGACTTCCCACCATCTTTGAGGGGAGATGGAAGAAATAATAGAAATAGATCTAATATATTTTTCCTTGAATATAATCAAACCAGTGTAACTTTTCAAATGAGATTTTTAATTCAGCTCATTCGCTGATTGCAGTTTGCTACTCTGAAAACCTGGTTCTGCTGTTGATTCTGTTCCTCATATATCTGTAAGGTCTGATACAGTGTTCATTTTTGGTTAAAACCTGTTTCTTCTGTAGTTCCTGAGGAACAGCAACCTATGGAAGGGAGCGGGGCACGAGAACAGACATTCTCTGCAAATCAAGTCAGCGCTGATGTTACTACAGAACCACAGGTAGGTTAGTAAAGATGCAAACCACCGTTCGTATCCAATTATAACATTTATTGAAAAAACTAAGTATTATGGTTGCCATTTCCTAGTGGCATAACCTAAAAGGCATGTTCTACCTGTACATAAATAATCCCTAGTGAAAGAAGGGAAAAAACTAGGAAAAGGAGACAGAAGAGAAAACACAGGGGAAGAAGGAAGATGGAAACCTTTTGCCTGGGCCCCAGTTTTGTAGGTGCTCAGTTATGGGTCCACATGCAGGGCACCTATAGGATTAGGACCCCTTAATTATTTTTCCTAGTGTATATAATATGTCGGTAGTCACTCTATATGTCATTGGTAACTTATAGCCTGAGAGTGACATGATCTACTCCCTCTGTGGAGATGAAGTACCTTTTCCGTGCTTCAGTACTATTTACTTTATTGTTCCTATGACTCATAACTACGTTATATAGTCAAGCCACATTTACGTTATTGAAATATCAGTCAATACACGGGCAGGAATTCTTTGGTCTTATGACTTCCTCCCAAAATGTAGAATTTTGTAGTACCAATGACCTATTAATAGAATACCCTGTCTCTTCTGCATACCTCCATATCTGCCACATATTTAAGATGTAGATTTCAGATATTTACATTGTGAGTTCTTTGGAGCAGAGACTCTGTGGCAGTAGCACAATGGGGGCTCAGTCTAACTTGGGTTATCTGGGTGCTACCATAGTACAAATGAGTACTAATTAGACCTCCTGACTACTCATTCTTTCCCTGCAGTAGTTGCCATTGAACCTCCGTGTACTCAGCTGACTCAATCCCGGATGGTTTAGTAAAAATGGCTCTTCTCGGAGCTATGCTTGAAGGACACTCAAAAGCTTCAGGTCATGCAGAATATGGCAGCCTACTCAGCAGTGTTAGCCTTATCAAGTTTGTTATATCTCAGTGTATTCTATTATGGTTGCTTCCGAAGTGTTAGTACAAGCATAAAGCAATACAGAATCCCATTGGAAATCTAAATTTGGTCTCGCTGACTTAAGATATTGAAAATGAATAGGGTTACTTTTTTTTTCCTTTTTTTTTAGTATTTAAACTCTACAATGCTTCCACCTGGTTCTGAACTCCCTGGGTCCAATCCAGATGGCTCCCATTCAGGAGAGGTAAGGCTTGCTTCAGAGTGGGTCAGCTATTGCCTCTGTGCAGCGTATTTTAACCATCAGGCTGTAATAGTTTTAACCTGCATAATCTAAAACAGCAAGTAACTGATTCAATTGCTGATGACTAGCCAAGATGGAAACTTAGTTACTGCCTCTAAAAATCTAAACGAAAGAGCCCCTCAATTCCATAAGCAAAGTACAAGCTAAATGTCTTAATTTCATTGCTGCAAGAGCACCTTGTTCTGTTTGAACAGGATTTTAAAATGTCTTTTCAGAACAAAGTATCAGTAACAGTTCTTTGGGGTCTCTTGCCTCTGTTCATGCATTTAATTTCACTAATATTAAATGCTTGACACACAAAGAGGAGAATAGATCGCTATATGCCAGGTCACCTTTTTTCCTACTAAATGTGTTCTTTATCTATAATTTTGTGCTTTCTAAAAAAAACCCAAACCTTTTGATTTTAAACTAACTTCTTGCTCTTCATTTTTTTTAATTCAAAATTGGTTTAAACCTTTCACAGAGTGAAACTTCATTTTTAATGAAATAAAATGACTGAAAACTGCTTGGGGCAGTGACATGCATGACGACATTTTTATTTGTTTTTTGTATGTGTGTGTTCTTGCTGTTTTGTAGCTTTCGCGCTCTAGTTCAATGAGTTCATTATCACGTGAAGTAAGCCAGCATTTTAATCAGGTACATGTGGCTGGCCATTTTCACTTACATTGGCTTTTTCCCCCTTTATTTTGCATTTGCTCAGTTTCTTACTAATGCTACTTTAAGTCATTTCCCCCCTCCTCCATTTCAAGGAATTAATATTAAAAATAACGTATGATGCAGTGTTCCTTTTAACACTTAAACAGGGTCTTCAAAATTTCACCATTACATTTATCAAAAAGCACGTAATCTAGGCATGCTTGCTTTATTTTTATGTTCTTAAGTAATTCACTTGGTAATTCTGCTCAACTCTGTCCTTACATTAATGAGAGAGCCAAAGTAGTCAGTTGCCTTAAATTAAAAACAAACAAACAAAAACACTTAATATGCTGCAATACTCTGAACTCAATAATGATAACCTTGCCCGTTTAATCTGTAAACAACCCCTGTAGGAATTAAAGGAATGCTTCATCTCTGCTGTTACGTTTCAGTGCACTGTAAAGAGCTGACATCATAAAACTTTTCTGTACGTACAATAAAGCATAACAGTTCTCACAGATGGAACATTTTATTTTTGCGGGAGGCCTAAGCTCTACTAACAAAACCACAGGGTACTAATTCAGTAAAGCTGCACTGGTGTCTTGTTACTTTCGTTTTTGCATGCTTGGATTTTCAGAGCTGTTTACAGTTCATGCATGTGATATTATTTTGCCAATGCCTACAGATTAAGCAAATAGTAATAATAATAATAATAATAAAGAGTTGCAAAAAGTGCTGACACATATTGCACCCATGTGTTGCAATCTGCTGCTCTGAACCTACTTTAGAGTAGCAATGCCTATAATATCTTCTTTCTACTAGTAAGCAAACAAAACTTGGGAGAGATAATACGTAGAATTAATGGAATGTAATCTGCTTTCTAGCCTCTCCGTAGTGTGCCACCTTCTGGGGGACCTCCAGCAGGAACTGTTCAGTTCTACAACCCTTCTCAATTTGCACAAGTGAGTGAAACCCTCATTGTTGCTAGAGAAACTGTGTGTGGGCTCCTTTATCTTGAAAATAAAGCCAGGTAGCAAAATATTTCTGACATAGCTGATAGTGATGGTGAAATCTCTTGCTTCGTGTCTGCTTCTCATATCTGCCTTCAAAAAGTGACGTGGCATGATGTACCAGTTTCAAACATACAGACAAACTCTCTGCTTTCTTTTCTGCCCTTAATCTCATTCTGTCTCATCTCTGCATACGCCCTTCTTTTCCACCTCTGTCCCCTGTTCACTCTTGTTCATCTTTCTGATCCACACCTACAGCTCTCCTATTGTTTCTATGGTGCTAGTCCCTTCAGTTTACAAATCACTTGGCCCTATCTCTTCTGTTTGCCCTGCCCTCCATAATGTTGTGGAATTTAATCTTATTAGGTGCTAAGCCATAGTCCCTTACATCTGCTCCTCCCAACCAAGTATGCAGGGTCAAAAGGAGTGGGGCATGGGAAATATTCTCTTGTTTTAGGCTTTGCTGTGAGGGGACAGGAATCATGGGGTAGCCATGCAGCAGGCTGTCACTACTACCGGGTCAGGTTCCCTAGCCCAGCCTGTTCATCACTTTTGAATTTGTGCTTACACATGCAACACCCCACACCTGTCCTGTGGAGAATCAATCTTGGTGTGTTACAACAGACTTCTGAAATGTGGCTTAGCATCTTAATACTTAATGGCAGCAGACAAGCAAATCATTATCTGCCTTGCTAGCTGAATCTCTGATAAACTTTGGTTTTATATTTAAGCAGTTTACATGGATAGTAGTGACATGTTTAATTGACACTAGGATGTTAAATTTAGTTGTGGACCAGTCCAGCTCCTGTGTAAATCACTGGGAATTGGATTAGACCTCCAGCGTATTAAATTTCTTTTTTCAAAGCAGAAAAAAATATTCAGTCTTTGTTCTGAAAGGTAACCAGATTTTTGCAGGATTTTTAGTAGGTGAGAAGAGCAATTGCTTGATTTTTATAAATCTTTATCTTTTTCAGTCTCCTGCAACTACTGGAAGTTCAAGGCTGGGGAGAATTGGACAGAGAAAATACCCAACATTGAAATAGAATATAATGACTTGACGTTTGGAACACTTACACTAGTTCTGGACATTCAAAGAACTACTCAAATTTTATGGCACATAGTAGTATCATTGCAATCTTGAAATTGACATGACAGTAATTTAATGCTGGCTGATCATTTGTCATGGGTCTCCCTACTTGTAGCTCATGTACATGAATCATTACCAAACTAGAAAAAATATACATTTTCCCTTAAAAGCTGGTTAGAAAGGTATAATCTCCTACTGGGGTTGGAGAAGGATGAATGGGGAAGGATGTGGTTACTGTCTGTTGTGAAAACCAACTGTAAACTGCCACCAAAGGGAGGAGTTCTTCGGTTGATTTTAAACCTACCAGTGTGACTTGAAGACATAAATTAGGTTTTAGGGTCATTTCTGAAGGACACTTCCCTCCCAATGTAGGACATATATGTCCACCTTTTAACAGAAAACTCTATGGCCTTAACAGGACCATGCACAATTGTAATGCATATAAAACAATACTGGCATTTGCCAATATATGAAGGTTTAAGATGCTCATCTGGGACATGCCTCACATGCTTATATTTTTTTTTTTAGGGGAGGGGGGCCTCAGCTCATCCAAATAAATAAATTGGCCTATAGTGAATTAAAACTGTGACTGTAATAAAATCTGAAATTCGTCTGATTTGGATTTTATCTAGTATGTCTGTAGTTGTGTTTTAGACTCCTTGTAAAACAAATTGTATAGTCTGAAAGAAGCTCTTTGTAAAATAGTCAATGCTGTACTATTTCTGATGAGTGAGTGTTCTTCTTAAGTGCAATATGGTTACTTGCTTTCTCTCTCAAACTACTGGCACTATATAATTAAGGTGGTAACAGCTTGAAAGTTGTTTAAAAAATATTTTCCTTTTGAGTGCCAGAATCTCTTCCTAATGCTCTGCTCTTGAACTTCCGTTAATAAAATAACTAAGGTCTTAAATAGCTAACAACTGAATTTCATACTAAATTAAATGGATTACACCTCTACTGATGGACTTGAAAAGCTTTAGGTTTAGTATAGGAAATTCTGAAAACCATTGAGGTGTAACATTCACATGCATTGAAAAGTCTGAATGGCCCACAAGGAGAGAAAATAAACTTCAAATATTTATTAAATCATTAGGTCATACTTTCTTTAGGATTTGACAAGGAAGCTGATTGATGTTACTTGCATTCTGCCCATGAGTTGAAATAATGTATATGTGGAATTAATTCCCCCCCGCCCCCTTTTTCCTGGGTAATACATACCACCTTTTGAGATCTGGGCAGCCGTATGTATATTTCCAAAGGGATTATACATGATTTGAAATAAAATGTGGTGACTTGGAGGAATTAGTAGCCTTCTGGTAGTGGTCCATGCTCTAAATCCTGGACTTGGTCAGCAGCAGTCAGTGTGGCTTTCTTTTGTAACTAAAAACCTGTTCAGATACTTGGCTTCAGAGACTGCCAAATATCTTTTAATTCAAGAAGGCTTCCTCTGAGCTGGGAGCTGCTGTCTTTCCGAAGTGTTAGATTTGATGCTGTAAATTCTTAAATAAAATATTTTGCGCTCTGGAGCACTTTCACACTTTACTTTTTCTTGTGGTTATTGGTTAGCAAGCTAATTGGATGGAAACTTTTCTGGACAGTTGGAGATACATCACTGAACGCTTCAGGCTTCTTAAATAATTTAGAAAATACTGCCTCTTAAGGATTGCCACTTATCCATTACTAATCTTTAACTTGTATATATTGGAAATTGATATTTCAACCTCTGATTTAAAAGTGAATATTTTCCTTTTAATGTTCAAAATTAAAACCTATTTTACAGTAAATAAATGACTTTCCAATTTGTTTCAGGCTTGTAACAATATAAAAAAAATCAGTGCTTATTAGAAAAGCAGTACAGTTGGTTTAAATGTACACTTTTCAGTAAATATCAGACAAGGGTTTTTTTTTTTTAAAGGATTCATCCCTGGGTAACCTTCCCAAAGCCTCTGATTTTTATATGGTTTTATAAATGTGCTGTTTCCTATTGGGTTTGCATTACTGCAGCCCGACATCAAAAGTAGTCAGTATCTTCTCTTCCACCTGGATACTTTTTTGTGTGTGGAATTTTCCATTTGTCATGGAATGGTTTAGAAAGCGCACTGTTTTTACCTTTATAATATGCAACTGTTTGTAACTGAGTAACAGGGCAATCAAGTATGTTATACAAAGCATCAATGGTGCGGACTAGATATTAATCTAATCCTCCTAGCTTTCAATGTTTCGTATTAAGTGCCAGCCTTCTTGATTTTTGTTTCTGTTTTTACTATGTTTTCTCTATTCAGATACAGCCAGTTTACTAAAGTTAATAATGCTGTTTTATAGTTCAGATATGGATAATTAGTTTTTCTTCACACCTTCACTGCATGTTTTATGTCTTAACTTTTGAAATACCTGCACTTCCTGCAACCACAGGCTCAAATGCTGGCAGCTGTTCGTCCTTCTGCAACAAACTTAATTTATCTACGTCAGAGGTCCTCTCTTGGTATAGATACTAAAGGTTTTATGGTAGTTTTCAAAAGTTCTGGGACCTTGGATAAATTTTTCCCTCCACCTGGAATGCAGCTGCATTTTGATGCTAGTTTGTATATAGTGGTGAGTTTGGATGACAAGCACTGATCCTATTTATGATGGGCCTATTCACTGAAATTTTTTTTTGGAAGATTCCATGATAAAAGCTGCATTAGTTTCTGTCCACTTACAGACGGCTTGAAGTAGGAGGTGCTTGCTTAGAACAGGCACAGTTAAAACCTGTTGCATCCCTACTTTATGGGCCCAAGTCAATGAGGTTTTTTCCTTTTTTTTTTTTTTTTAAAGTAAGTATTTAGTAGCATGTATCTAACCTCCAATCAATTTCTAAGTCTGAGAAGCAAGAAATGCCTCATCCTTAGTTCTAGGCACCTTTCTTTAGCTGACACTTCCATGTTCAAATCAAATTTTATATGAAAGTCCTCCCAGTGCTTAATATGCAATGAAAGAGGTGCTGTGGCTCAAGCGATTTTTTTTACATTGATAACTGATGCAGGAACGCCAAAGCTATGAATTGCCAAGCCTGGAGGAGCCAGGGCTCGGCCTTGCCAAGCACTGGCACAAATTAAGCACTGAGTTCTCCCCTTCCATCTCTCAGGTGCAATGGGTGAGACGGTGTCTCCTGTGATCCTTCATGATTTCCCATAGGGCCGCCTACTGATATTGCAGATCGGTTCAGACTTCATGTGCTAGTTTTTCAAAAATCCTAGTAATTTGCTCTACCATGTATATTTTTAAAAAACATTTCCTTTCCCGAGCTGCAGAGGTGAGACAGAAAAAGTTTCCATTTATTCTTGCTCAAGTTTTGTAGTGTATGGTGGAAAGAATACTGCAAACGACCTGGGTTTCTGGCTAACTCTAGTGAGAATCTACTTGTATAATCAGTTTAAGGGGTAAAAAATGAAAAAGGAATGGGTGTTAAACATAAGAATTGCCATACCTACTTCAGCCAGTGCTCCACTGTAGTGCAGCCAGAACTGACAGTGTTCGAGGCACCTGTAGGATACCATGTAATGGACAGTTGTGGGATAGTCTCTGCCTATAGACGACAATGTTACTTCCTAAACTCTTTCAGTTGTCTAATACCCTGAAACATCCCTTCTAAATTCTGTATCCTATCTCCTAGGAATAGCGGCTCCTAGTATATCATGTTTAATCCCTTGTTGCATCTTGCTAAATTGTTGAAAGGCTGAAATGGGAGGCCCCTGGTTCTCAACAAGGGGTCTGAGTACTTCTGGGGGTACAGGTTTCAGAGTGGCAGCCCTGTTACTCTGTTTTCGCAAAAAGAAAAGGAGGCCTTGGGGCACCTTGGAGACGAACCCATTTATTTGAGCGTGAGCTTTCGTGAGCTACAGCTCACTTCATCGGATGCCAATTCATCTAGATATTTGGCTAGTTTTACAACAGGCTCCATCGAAAGCACCCGCCGAGTTGGTACAAACGAAAATTGCATAGAGACAGTGACTTGTATATACGCTCTACAGGGAAACGTGAGCACAACAGTGCTATTCCAGTGGATCCCTTGGGGTATTTAGATGGTAAATTGTTTGTTTTCTCTCTCTCTCTCTCTCTCTCTCGCAGGCAGGGTGCTGTGCCCCTTGTATTTTTCGGTCTGATTTTGTAAGCAAGCAGCCCTGAAGTGCGGTGAAGGGTGGGGTACCCAAGCCAGATCAGACCCCTGCGAGGGGCACCGTGGCCGGGAGCGGCTGAGCCGCTGCTCGCGGCGAAGCGAGGGCAGGCGGCTGGGCGGGTCCGCTGCCTCCACGCCCCCGCGGCGCTGCGCCGGGGCCGGGCCGCCGGGGCTGAGGGCGCCGGTCCCCCCTCCGGGCGGCAGGGCGCGCTCGCGGCGGGCTCCGGCCCTCCGAGCCGCGGCGGCTCGTTGTCAGGGGCGGCCCCGGCCCGCGGCTGCCGAGCGCGCCGGTTGCTAAGGCCGGGCCGCGGGCTGCTCGCTGGACTGGAGGTGAGGGCGGCGCCGGATCCTCCCGCGGGCCCCGTCCCCCCCGGGTCGCTCGGCCTCTGACTCGCCCCCCTGCCCGTAGGGTGACTGAGCGCCCCCCCCGCCCCTGTTGGTCTAGACACGGGGTCCCCAGCCCGCTCCCCCCCCCGGCACTTCAGTGTCTGATCACACCCCGCGGGCACTGCCCCCCCCCCCGCTGTGTGTCTCTTCCCCCCCCCACACACACAAGTGTGTCTCACTGCCACATCGACAGACACAATCTCTGCGTGCCCCCCCTACACAGACACACACACACACAGAGTGTGAGTCCCACACACTGGTGTGTCTCACTGCCACATCGACAGACACAATCTCTGCGTGCCCCCCCTACACAGACACACACACACACAGAGTGTGAGTCCCACACACTGGTGTGTCTCACTGCCACATCGACAGACACAATCTCTGCGTGCCCCCCCTACACAGACACACACACACAGAGTGTGAGTCCCACACACTGGTGTGTCTCACTGCCACATCGACAGACACAATCTCTGTGTGCCCCCCCTACACAGACACACACACACACAGTGTGAGTCCCACACACTGGTGTGTCTCACTGCCACATCGACAGACACAATCTCTGTGTGCCCCCCCTACACAGACACACACACACACAGAGTGTGAGTCCCACACACTGGTGTGTCTCACTGCCACATCGACAGACACAATCTCTGTGTGCCCCCCCTACACAGACACACACACACACAGAGTGTGAGTCCCACACACTGGTGTGTCTCACTGCCACATCGACAGACACAATCTCTGTGTCCCCCACACACTGTGTGTGCCCCCCCTACATACACACACAGTGTGAGTCCCACCCATACACACACTGCCTGTGTTCTCCCCCCCACCACACACAAACACACTGGTGTGTCTCACTGCTATATCGATAGACACAGTCTCTGTGCCCCCCATCTCTATCTTGCCCCCCCCAATATATAGAGACACACACAATATCTGTGTCCCAGTCCCCATATGCACACACACCTGGAGTGAAATAAGTGTTTTTATCACTAACACAAAGCTCGGGCACCATCAGCCCTAGCTATGGGGGTCCCTGTCCCAGAAAAGGGGAGCTAGGGGGGTGGCCTTTCCTAACCATGCTGTTTAGACTCTCTGTCCATCAGGTCACTGAAAAATCCCAGCCCCTTTGGATAAAAATAGTTTCCCCAGGAGTGACCCACCCTTTTGTGGGGTAGCATAATGTTACGGTTGAACAGGAATTAAGGCCCAGTCTGGAGTCCTTTTCTTTAGCCAATAAAGAAACCCTGCCTTTATTCTCTCCAGACTCTTATGCTACTCCAGTCACCATAGTAGCTTTACTAAAACTTTATTATTTGCATTACCAGCAGAACTTCTCTTACAAGTACCTTAGAAAATAATCTGTGGTATGGTGATTTGAACCCGAGTCTCAAAGGGTTTTAGATTATTTTGGTTTAGCTCTAAATTGGTTAGGAACCGTAAAATGAAGTAAGCCACGCTTAAGCCAAAATAAGAGCGGTTTGCACCAGTTCAACAACTTATGCAAGCTTGTGTGCAGGTGAGGCCTACATTTCATAAGGCTCCTCTGAGGCAGGTAAATAGTAGTATGCCCATTTTACAGGTGAGTAAATTTCCTCCGAGAGGTTAAAAGGTCATAAAGCTCCTAGTAAATGTTTGGTGCCATATTAATAATAAATAATCAGTGGTGAATCCAGGAATAGAATATCATTCCAGACTCCCAGCCACTGGAGAACATACACGTGTTGACCCAATACGTGTTGAGAAGATTAAGGTAACATTCAGGCTTGATTGATATTTAACAGGATAACTCTGATAAGATTTGCATTTCACCCCTGTCAGGTGAGACTGTTGAGCAATGCAGTGTAGTACTGCAATTTGCTTGTAGCTATCTGGACAAGCACCTTGCCTTTATGGTAAGAAGTTGTTTTGTGGATCCCAAGATTGTGTCCCATAGAGGGGCACATATAAACGCCTAATGCTGCTGCAGCTAAGGGAGAGTCTTCTTCAACTCAAGTGGTAGTGGCCTATGTGTTTTGCAGCCACAGGTCTACCTTAATTGATTATGGTGATATGGGATCATTACAGAACCTAAGATCATTGAAAACTTACTGATTTCTGATGCTGAATGTTTTACCTACCTGTATTATGGAATCAGCACACAGAGTGACCATCTGAAAGCCTAAAACATTAAGGTGGTAACTTGTATGTGATTTTAATTTTCATTTCCTGCTCTGCTAAAGTGAACAAACATCCTGCCTTATAAAACGCACGGTGGGAATTTACTTCCAGTGTCACATACAGCCCTTGGGAAGTCACTTCACTCTTCTGGGCCTAAATTTCTCCTTCTGTAAAATGGAAATAACACTAATCTTTTTTACAGGGGGCTTGTTAAGGTTTGCAAAATGCTTTGAGATCCTCTGATGGAAGGGGCTATGCAAGAGCATGATTTTATTGTGTTTATAGTATACGGCTCAGCAGGTTGTTACAGTTCTGTTTCTTTTGGGCAGTTGCAGGTTTCTTACCTCTAAGGCTTTTCCAGCCATGCATCTTGCTACTCACATAAATTTCCTGTATTCCTGGCAAAAGACTCATGTGTATTCACATTCCCGATCTCTGTGTTTCGGTTCAAACTCCTGAACTTACCACGCTGCGAGCCAAAACTATACAGTAAAGGAAGATGACTCTTTGAGGGACTGACTCTATGGAGAGGGGTCCATAGCTGGTACATAGGAGGAGAATGAACCCTCCAAATGGATTTTCCCAGCATGCAGTGGCATGTATTACTTCGAACACAGCGGGCAGAGTACTACAGGACCAGCAAGTGAAGAAGACTGGTGGAGCTATGAGGAAGGAGGCTGGTGACAGCAGGGTGCTTGCACTTGAGGACCATCCAGACATAGAATCCTTTTTAAATGACACCTTAAGATTTCCCCCTGATGAAATCAAACCCAATATGAAGATTAAATCTGTCACTCCAAAGCCTCCCAGGAAACCCAGGCTAGCGCGAGCATCATCTCTTGATGAGAAAAGCTGGAGGAGGAGGAGAGTGTTTAGAATGAGTCTGGAAAATCTGATCGATCCCAATGAGACAAGCTCCTCCAATGGCTCTCTCCAGGAGTCGTCCCTGAGTCATCCCACCAGGAGCAGAGTGGTACTCAATGGCGAACAGGGTTCTTTGCACAACTTGCAGGATGCCTCGGAAGCGAGCCCTTATGGGAAGAACAAGGGTAGCATTTCAGATTCCGAGAAACAGGTCTCTGAGGTTCCCAGTGCCTCTGTGGGGCTTATGCAGGGGAAAGAATCTTCAGGCAGCAAACCCCGGCTGTCCAAAATAACACCCCCTCGACCACTGCCCCCCCTGGAACTCAGCGTGGCCTCTCACGTGCTGAGGACAGCTAATAGGATCGACTCAGATTATATGGATTACCAACATTATTCTCAGAGCAGGTTTGAAAGGTTGAGCAGCAGCCTGAGTGACACCGGGCTTCACAACCGTGGGATGGTCTGCGATAGCTGTTCCACAGACTCCATGAAGTCTACGTTCAGCCTGCTCACCCCTCTTCGTGCCAAGGATGTTCGAAACAGGTATATTCTCCTTCTTTTCACAGCAGAGAGAATACAGTATTTGTTACTAGATGGCCCATTGCCTTGCAGAATTCTGTTTGTCTGGAATAAGTAACTTGACCAGTGAGCAAATTATCATTAGTTGTTTGTTCCCTTATATTTACTGTCATGGGAGGGGCAAGTTTTTGAATGGCTGCTTTATGGCAAAGCTCCTCAGAAGAGCAGCATGCTAGGAAGAAACACTGGGGCTGGATCAATGTGTGTCCAGGAAATGCGGGGAATATTTTGAGAGCACAAGCATAACATGTAGAAAGTGCAGTCGCTGGCTGTATTAATCAAGGCTTAGAATCATAGAGCTTCCTGACACCAACCTGAGCATTGGTCAGAGGCTGACTGGGGATTGCTTGAGAGAATTGCAAGCAGCTTTGGCAGTGCTCAGAGAGCTCTCTAAATGGCAAATGGGATGTTGTAACTGAAAAGAGTGTTAATACAACTTGGCTGTTTAAAAATGTCCTTTCTGGTTTAGTGTATAGTCAGGAAGCTTGCGTGCTGTGAAACAGGATGCTGAGTGTTCTGTTCCTCCATAAGAAGACCTCTGAGAACTCCAAGCTACTCTGCTTTGTTCTGTGTGCTTCATATCTTTAGTGTCTCATGCTTATGGCCTTGTGCCCCCTCAGGCGACGATGATCTCATCAGATTTGCCAAGCTAAAGCAGGCTTGGGCCAGCTCAGTACTTCACTTCAGTGGATATGAAAACCCCCAAGGAGCACCTGGTGCTGCAGGAAGTAGTATTAGTGATTCAGTACATTTCATTATTCCTGCTGAGCCGTTACTGACGGGTGCCCATGTGTTATAGGAGAGTGAGTAGAACTGTGCTGCTAGAATTGTTGTCTCTTGACTAAGATATCAAACAACCCTGACCACTTGTGGGTGTTAAAAAACCTTGTGGCACTTTTCACAAGAGAGTGTATGGACCCTGGTGTTCTGGCCAGATTCCTCTTTCGGTGTCACGTCTTCTCTCCCTGGAAGCAACTCAATATTTAATGCTGCATTTCTGAGGGCTGTGAATATTAGCTCGTTTTTTAAAGGAACTTTTAATACACAAAGTACTATACAATGTTAAATATTGTTAAGATTTGGGTCTATTCTTGAGTGATGCAAATTAGGATTCCAGCAACCAGAACATTTGCTTATATGCCTTTTTAATAATATGGAGTTTTTAAAAATTCTTTTCCCTCTCCTTGTTTCACAGAAGCTATTTGGAAGGCAGTCTTCTAGCTAGTGGTGCATTGCTGGGAGCAGAAGAACTGAGCAGATATTTCCCTGATCGGAGCATTGGAATATTTGTGGCCACCTGGAATATGCAAGGCCGGAAGGTGGGTACATGAATCTCCTGAATTTGGCTCTTGGCGATGCATATTTCCCCCTGTGTTTGTTAAACGGACTAGCACCACTGCTTCTTGCGAAATTGTCACTTTCAATATATTTATGATGTTGATCTTCTTCTGCCTGAGTAGCTTAGTCTCTATGGCAGCTCAGCCTTCCTCCTGTGTCCTTGGATCCTCTTGCACATGCTCAGTTGAGCAGATGTGATTGTTGTAATGGTGAAATTCTGTGACCTGTAGTATTTGATATATAGCGAGCAGGAAGGTGGGAGCTGCTGCTTTTTTATTAGTATTGTGAGTGCTCCCTAGGGCCTCAATTAGGATTGGGGCCCTATTAATCTGTGTGATGCACAACTGCTTATGGAGAGAATGTCTCTGAAGGGGAACATAATTGTAACTACATCTCTGCACAGCAGAGAAACCTGAGATTGCTGCAGCCAAGTGACTTAGGGACAGAGCCAGAGAGTTTGAGGCTCACTAGGTGAGTTCAACGGGGGATGCAGGTTCAGGACTTTAAAGAGGTCTGTATATAGCCTCTAAACTCTTCTTAAATAAATATCCGAGAGGAGTTAAAAATACACACTAGGCCACGGCATTCATTGTGTGACCTTGACCAAAACTCTTCACCCCTCTGTTTCTCAATTTCCATATCTACAGCATGGGTACCATGATGCTTAGCTATGGGGCAGGGAGGTTATTAGACTTGATTAATGTTGAGTGTCTCAGATCTAAAATGCTATGTAAGTACAAAATATTAGCAGTGGTTGTAAGTGATTTATTAACTCATTCAACTTGAAGTCTTTCTGGATTTTCCCTCCCCTCCTTTTCCAAATGCTAGCATAACGGACGCTGTGCATCTCTTCCTTTTTTTGTAGGAACTTCCAGAGAATCTGGATGACTTCTTGTTCCCATCGGATCCTGACTATGCCCAGGACATGTATGTTGTTGGCGTTCAAGAAGGCTGTCCAGACAGGTAGCAGAAACAGTGTAATGCAGAGCCACCCTTGTCACTTGCTAATCACTGCAGGTTTTTTTCTTCTTTTTAAATTAGTTTTCAATACACCAAAAAACAGAATAGAATTCCCCTTGTGCTTTATTTATATTTCATAAATCTGTGAACTCCTCAGTATAAGGAGAAAACGAGTTCTAGAGGGTGTCTTTATTTAACCTCATAATAGTCCTAACCACCTATCATCACCCAAAGTTTGGGCTCGGTACTCCTCTCACTGAAAGCAGTAGCAAAACTCTTGATTTCAGTGGGAACCTTCAGCTCTGCTGCTGACTTGTGTGACCTTAAGCAGGGTCGCTCCCCAGGGTACAGTTAGGCATCAGGCTGGCTGAAAGATGCTGTGGATGTGCATTCATTCTTAGCATCCTTCCAAGAATTTCAGAATGCCCTCTGGCAGTTCCTGTGATCTATTGATATATATAAAACTATGTCAGAGTAAAGTTGCTGCATGCAACCAACAAGGTGCTTACTGTGTTTGCCTATAGGTTTTATACGTCCTCAATTTAAAAAGCTGTTTGTCTTCAGATCAGCCCAGTGCACCATTGTTTTGGTAGAGGAGGTTTGCCGTGAAAACCCTAATATGGTAGCAGTTGCTGCACCCTCACACTGCTGGCTCCCCACGCTGCCTGCTCATTCCATTGTCTTCCTCATCACCATCACCTTCCTCTCATCACCAGTGGGCATCATTGTGGCACCTCCCAAGGGCTACATCTCTCTCTCCTACTGCCCAGAGACTGATAACTCTTCCCCTCCATGTTGTCCTGTAGTTGTGATGTAGCCATGGTGCTTTTGTTGTCTCCCATAGAAGAGAGTGGGAGATCCGTCTGCAGGAGACGCTGGGGCCCCATTACGTCATGCTGTACTCAGCTGCACACGGAGTTCTCTACATGTCAGTGTTCATAAGAAGAGACCTCATCTGGTTCTGCTCAGGTACGTTGTTAATTAAGCGCTGGAGATTACAGAGAGGGAAAAATTGCGCTGTCGCTGTGTGGGACAGGGAGGCTTGTAATGGTGGGTGGAAACCTCAGAGTGGCATCAGTCAAAGGTGTAAATTCTCCTTACCTGCTGAAAGTGTTTGTGATGCCCAAACTCTGATCAGTAGCCTGCCATGCCAAATAGGACCAGGCTTTTTGAGAGCTCCATGGGGGTTGTGAGCGCTAAGCACCTCTTGGGAGCAGAGTAACCTATGTATTTATTATGAACCACAAGCCGGAGGGGATGGCTTTTAGGACTAAACCTCATGTTTGAAGCCTCTGGACTCCCTTCAGTTCGAGGTTCATCTGCCACCAGGGTGGGTGCATCGTTCCTCCTTCTGTGAAGGCTAGATTCCCAGATAGAGAAGCTGAGTGACATTTGCAAAAAGAAAAGGAGGACTTGTGGCACCTTAGAGACTAACCAATTTATTAGAGCATAAGCTTTCGTGAGCTACAGCTCACTTCCTCAGATGCATATCGTGGAAACTGCAGCAGGCTTTATATATACACAGAGAATATGAAACAATACCTCCTCCCACCCCACTGTCCTGCTGGTAATAGCTTATCTAAAGTGGGTGTCTCGCAGATGCCACCTTGACAGCAGAGGTCTTGTCTGTGCCACATGGACCTTCACAAACCTGTGGCACTTGCTAGGTGTTTTCCCTACGTCCTGAGCCAGTGGTGGTATGTGTTCCTGCTAACTGCCTGGCTGGGGCCTGGCCGGAGGGCGGGCGTACTGCAATGATGCATGTACAGTTTGTAAAGTGAGCTGGGATCCTCGGAGCCCTATCAACAACGCAGCAGCCTGATTAAATGACTGCCCCCTCCTCCCTTCCCCACCCTCTTTCCTCCCCACAATGCAGTTTCAATGGGCTTCCTGTAACAGCAGCAGCTTCTCTTTCCTTCTCCCTGCAGAGGTGGAATATGCCACTGTGACCACTCGCATTGTGTCTCAGATCAAAACGAAGGGAGCCCTGGGAATCTGCTTCACGTTCTTTGGGACTTCCTTCCTCTTCGTCACGTCCCATTTCACATGTGAGTCAGTTACATACTTAACACAAATGTCCTGTTTGGGGGGCGGAAATTGCTTCACCTGGCTTACAAGATACTTGTGCCCATTTGCTGTATTACTTACTGCTCTAAGGCTGACTCCGACATGGAGCTACTGTGTTTTGCTCTTGGCAGTGGTAAAGTGTATGAATTCCTTATTTTAATCTCCTCTTTGCCATAGCACACCCCACCATTTAAGCTGTGAGCAAACCAAGTGTAGAATGAACTCCTTGTTGGCATATCTGAACTACTGCTTCTGCCTTCGCTGCGTTTCTGAGATCTGAGCCTTTCGCTCTAACCACACAGTTAAATCCTCCTCTTCTGGCTTTATTACTGTAAGCTCCTCTCTGGTCTTCCAGCACTCACTCTGCCCCCTCCAGTTCATACAGAGAACAGCTGCTAAAATCCTCTTGCCTCTCATTCCATCCCACCTGCTTTGAATCCCTCCACTGACTCCTTTCTTCTCCGTCGCATCAAGTTCAGGCTCCTTGCTTTTGAGGCTGCTGCTCCTTATATATCTCCCTTTGTCTCTCATAGTTTTGTCCCATCCCTATCTCCTCCACTTTGCCAGTGACGCCAGGCTTATTGCCATTTGTCCAGCTCTCCCACATCTGTGTCTCCTTCCACGCTCTCCCTCCATAAAGAATGAGGGCTGGTCTACAAAATGACTCCCCTCTCCTCATTTAAATCTCTTCTGAAGATCACTCCTACCGATTAGGTCACCTCCTTGTACATTACATTAATGGATCCTGAGAGTTAACTGCTCCTACATGCGGAGGGGTGGTGGTGCATAATGACACTGGATTTGAAGCTGGGGATTGCAGGGTTGGGAAGTATGAGGGAAGGGAACTCACAAACCAAACTTCTACTAACACACCAAATGCTCTGTATGTTATGTCCCCTTTCCCTATCACACCTGTCGCTGCCTTTTTAATTTGTACTCTCTTCAGGGTAGGAACCATCTCATCCTACATGTTTAGAAAGTGCCCAGCACATTTTGGACTCTACCACAATCTACATAATAATGATCCATGGCAATTGTATTTATATTCTGCACAAAATCTCCATCTTTCCACATGAATTTGCAGTGTTTATGCATCTCTCTTTCAGCGGGGGATGGTAAAGTGTATGAGAGGATACTGGACTACAATAAAACCATCCAAGCACTTGCACTTCCCAAGAATGTCCCGGATACAAATCCCTATCGATCCAGCCCTTGTGAGTAACTTGATGTGAACAGAATCCGTGTGTGTGTGTGCGTGGCTAGTGGAAGGATTTGTGGCTTAACTTGCTGCTCCACCCCAAAGCAGAAATCGGGCTGATGGCCGTCTCACTTGGCTTTGCAGCTGACGTCACAACTCGGTTCGACGAGGTGTTCTGGTTTGGAGACTTCAATTTCCGATTAAACAAGGATCGTGAGAGCGTGGATTCAATCCTGAACCAGCATCTGGAAAAAGACCTGTCCAAGCTACTGCAGTATGACCAGCTCATTAAAGAAATGAATAATGGTAAGGGACTTGCTGCCTTCCCCTCTACTGCTAGTCCCCACTGACTGGAGATTTCCAAGCATGTGAATGTCTACAGCCTGCTCCTTACTTCTTGAATAGCCACTGAAATAAGTGACAGGTTTCAGAGTAGCAGCCGTGTTAGTCTGTATTCGCAAAAAGAAAAGGAGGACTTGTGGCACCTTAGAGACTAACCAATTTATTAGAGCATAAGCTTTCGTGAGCTACAGCTCACTTCCTCAGATGCATATCGTGGAAACTGCAGCAGGCTTTATATATACACAGAGAATATGAAACAATACCTATTCCCACCCCACTGTCCTGCTGGTAATAGCTTATCTAAAGTGATTTCCAGCACAAATCCAGGTTTTCTCACCCTCCACCCCCCCACACAAATTCACTCTCCTGCTGGTGAAATAAGTGAGGGCGTTGTCTCTGGGAAGGGAAAGCCAATAGCTTTCAAATCTAATCACACTTCCAAGTAGGGGAGTAGGAATGTGAATTCTTGGGTTCTGCCTGACATTCCACATGCTCCTGCCAAGGTAGTCCATTATTATTAATCACGTCTATTATGGTGGTGCCTGCAGGCCAGCCAAGACTAGGTCCCATTGTGCCGGTTGCTGCACGAACACAGGGTAGAAGACGGTCCTTGCCCCGAAGAGCTTACAGTCTAAACAGACAAGAGAAACGCAGGGCAGAACACACAAGTGAACAATGTGATGGCAGCAAGTGTCGTGTTAATTCCGCCACCTGGGTCCTAGTGCCCTGGAGTTGGGGAGTCTCCCCTGCACTTAGGTGGGGTGTGCCTTGCCTCTCTTCACTGCTCTGTAAACTGGAGAGAATTCCCATCTGTCTCACAGGGGTGCTTAGAGCTGATTGATCTGCAAAGCATGCGGAGGGTTTCAATGGAAGGTACCATAAACATGCCAAGTATTAGTTCTCCAGTCTTTTAAATGTTCCCTTATTAGAGATTCACCCTTAATTTGAACAGACTTTAGCTAACCCCCCAGTTATGCTGTCTGGGTCCGGTTTTGTAGCCCTGTACATTACTGGTTTAGTTTCTAGCCGATTGGTAAACTGCTTTTAAAATGTGTGTTGTAAACGTCCAGATGCTGTTATGCTTGGTTACTAGAGAAGAATCACTTTGTTCTTCATACTGTCTCCCCTTCCCCTGCAGGGGCTATTTTCAAAGGGTTCCAGGAGGCTGCCATTCATTTCCGTCCTTCCTATAAGTTCGATATAGGGCAGGATAGCTACGACACCACTTCCAAGCAGAGGACGCCTTCATACACGGTACAGGGTTACTTATAAACATGCTTCTGGGGAGGGAATGGACTAACAATCCTTCTTGGCCACTGTAGGTTCTCTACTCATGGCTGGGGCTCCTCCTCCTGACTGCATCTGGGAAATGGCTCTGCGTGATCTGATGCCCTTCCTGCCGCTCGGGTGGCCTCTCTCATACTCCAGGGGTTGCGGTGCTTCCTCTTTATGGCTTGGCCTGCTGGCCAGGTCACTAGAATTTCACTGGTGGACCGGCTATCATTCCCAGCAGTCCTCCAGTTCAAGACTATATCACTTCCCCAGTGGAGAATCGGGGAACCTGGGCCCATGCACTAATCTGGGTTCCAGGTCAGGGAATCTCGAATCAGTGACCACGGTTTGCACAATCCAAAACCTTGCTGCTATTTCCCTGGGCCATTTCCTGCTCCACCTCTACAAGGCTTCCGCTCCACAGCCCTTCTGGGTAAACCCTGCCTTCGTGGCCAGGGCTTCTACTCTCCCTTGGGTCTCCTGCTTTCCCTCTGTAAGCCCAGAGAATGACTGCAGGCTTCCTGGCCTTATACCAGCCCTGCCTGCTCCTGCCCAGCTGCTCTTCAGTCTCTCTTAGTGCTTGCTTGTCAAGCCTAGCTCTCCCTCACGTGGGCCTATTTAACCCCTCTGAGCCACATTACAACTTTCCAGGCTAGTGTGGGGTGAACATCCCATCACAGCTGGATAGCAGTTCTGTTGCTCTCTATGGGAGGAAATCCACCTGTTGTGGGTGACTGATGGGGATGCCCTTCCCATCGCCGTGTGTCTACCTGATCAAACAGGCATGCTGGAAACTTCCACATCACCCCAAGCAGAGTGGCACATAGGGGGTGAGCTAGGGGAAGGGTCAGTGGATCCTCAGATATATGGATCCAGGATCCCCAGTCCCCTGCCAGATAGGAGGTGAGATGCGGCAGGGACAGCTATCCCTCTTCGAGTCCAGAGGGTCAGCCATGTAGGGCATGGAAGCTCATTGAGAGGGAATTCTCACCAACACGTAGAGCTGTATGCAAAGCAGATCCTTGGGTTTGCAGTGCCAGATATGCATGCTCCAGTGTGCTGCCTCCCTCCCAGGGTGCTGGGGCAGGGGAGAATGAGTCCTACACAGGACTCTGAGTTCCTTTGATTGCAAGGCACTTTTAAAAGTGGACGGTTTTAAATTAACCTGTGTCTTTAGCGAACAAGTGTTTCTCTCCAGAGCAGATAGGCAAAAGGGAGTGACCATCTGTTTCCCTCCTTCTTTCTTTCTCGGCCTCCCAGGATCGAGTGATCTACAGGAGCCGTCACAAGGATGACATCCATGCCGTGAAGTACTCCTCCTGTTCCGTGGTCAAAACGTCAGACCACAGGCCAGTGTACGGGCTGTTCCGGGTGAAAGTCAGGCCCGGCAGAGACAAGTCAGTGACCTGTTTGTGCATCTACACATGTGATCAGGCTGCAGTGAGTTCCTAGGACATGTTTCCTGTCAGGAATTTGTGGCTTATGTTGTCACAAGAGCTCCTGAGATGGAATGAATCCCCTGTAACTCACTGCAGTGTATTTGGGTGATTTCTGTGTAACGTTTGGACCCAGTGCCGAAAACAATAAAGAGCATTTAACCCAGCCTGGCAATAGCAGAATCCCTCCTGCCAGTCCCCTTGGTCCTTCTGAGGGAGATAACTTGAGTCTAGTGCATTTACCACATAAGGATGCTCATCCGAGAGACAGTTCTCATTGCCCTTTATAGAGGAAATAGGGGGGCTGCCCTTTTCCCCTTGCCCAAAACTTCCTTTTCCCCCTCCCTAGAAGTGGTTGCATTTCAGTAGAGCTAGTTGTCTCCCTTGTGAGTTGCATGCCCAAGTAATTAAAAATGTTAAAGAATCTATAAATTAGAAAACAGTGCTGACTGGGTGTTCGGGAAGTCAGTGCAGTTAAAATTGCTGTTTGCTCGGTTTCAGATGTGGGCGGGTTTGTGCCTGCCCACCTCCAGAACTCAATAGGTGCTCTGTTCTGGGGTGGGTGAAATGTGACCATGTCAACATGATAAATACAGAGATGTTGCTGATTCCATGAAGGCAAACAGGTTTGGTGCATTGCTCCCATTCTTCTGCTCCCTGGCTACAGGATGGGAAGTAATTTATGGGCTCAGGAGGAAGACGAAGGCTTTCCGATCCTGCATAAGTAAACTCCATCTTAGCCTGCGCGGAACAACGGGGATGAGCTGTGGAGTCGTACACATTTCAGAGTGACTTTTCTTGGAAGTTAGATAACGAGACTCGCAGGACCAGTTAATAGTTAACCAAACATTTATTGTTTCTTTTATCTATTTGACTGACAGTCATATGTTTAAGGGTCCAGTGCTGACAGCCACTTCCTCATGTATGTTTCCCATTAATACTGGAAGTTTCATGCTTAGATTGAGGGTGTTTCCTTTTTACTATTCAATCTAGCCTCTCCAAACAAGCCTAACTTGCTGCGACGGTAGAGAAACATTTAGTTTCACTTAATGTTAGAGCAACAACCAGATGCCTTAGTCCAAGAGAAAATGGAAAAGTTCATTCTTGCTACTGTTGGGTCCTTCACTAATCATGGAGCTCTAAGTCAACATAAGTTGTGCACATTGCACAAATCTAACAGCTTTTCTTTATATTTTAGCATCCCGCTCGCTGCAGGGCAGTTTGACAGAGAACTTTATTTAATTGGAATAAAGAGACGAATTACAAGGGAACTTCAGAAGCGGCAGGAGATAAAGGACCAAAAATCCAGCAGAGTCTGTACTGTTTCCTGACCTTAAAGCCCAGCAACAAGCTTGTAAATGGTGCCCTGGAGGAGGATTTCAGACCCAGGCAAAGACGACTTGATTCCATGTCTGCAGAGGTACAGCTTAAGAGGAAGGGGTCTCGGTTTGAGTACCAGTTGCTGTGGCCTGTGCTAAATGTCTTAAACTTCAGCTCTCAAGTTTCATTTGCATGAGCTAATCCAAGGAACTTGAGTGCTTTATTGCTGAAGAGAAAGGGAGTAAATATTCAGAACAGAGGCCCCTGCTTATTCAGTCAGGTCACTTTTAGCAAAACTTCCTTTGCAAGCAACAGGATGCAGTTAGGTGGTGATTCTGGCCATACCCAAGACAAGATGCCCCATTGGGTGCATTGTATTACGAGCGGTCTTGGATTGGAGCGGTTACTCAAGGACATTTTGCAAAAAGGAGACAATTGTGGTTCCATCTGTTTTATTCAGTCTGTTCCGGATACTTGCTTTGTAAGTATCCATCTCAGGAGGGCATTGATGGCAGTTGTTTATTTCTTTCTTTACCTGTAGCCAAATGTATTCTGTAAAATACCTAAGGGGACCAACTAGAGAACCTGAGCAGTCTCTCTCCCAGGTTGATGCTTGCTCGTAATAGTTTTGCTGTTGTGGACCTCTGCAGCAAGATCTGTATGGATGTACAGTAATCAAAGTGCATTTGAGATGGCCTTTTAATTAGTATTTATTTTTACTACTTCTGTTGTTGCTAAGGGTGCATATTAATCTCTCAAACGAGCACATGTCCTCAGATAAAGTCAGACTTTCTGAACCAATGTTCATATCATAATTTATGGATCCTCTGCAGTGGAGATCCAGTTTCTACTTCAGTGAGAAATCGGCTACAAGCGTGCAGCAGCAAGAGACACTGCAGCTGAAATCAGTGGCCTCCGTGGCGTTAATGTGTAAAAATCCAGCAAAAAGTGATTTATGGTAGAAGTAAAAACTGCACTAAAGAAAGCTACTTTGGGGTGGGAGAAAAATGCATTTTGACCTTTGGGAGATATTCAGAGCAAGAACCAGGAATCAGAATAACTCAGTTCTGTTCTTTCTCTGATTCTCAGTTTGGAGAAGTTATGTCCCCCGCGTTTCCCAATCAGCAAAATGTGGATTCTTCTGGAGGTAAAGGCACTCTTAAGTGTCAAGTATTACACTGGTAAAATGTACGTGACCGTTAATACAGTAAAACTTCTCATGGGCATACCTTGCTTGAATCATTAGCTAAAGCTAGCACTTTTTAAACCACATTACTACTGAAAATACAAAGCAAATGATTTGGAGGAAGCTCCATTGTAATTAAGTATTTTGCAATCACCTACTTCCACAATAAACCTTTGGATGAAAAGATATATTTCAGAACATGAACAATATTGTGATCATTCCAAACTCTGAGAAGAAAACCTATGAGAAGTACTACCCTTCATTGGTAATAAATTAATCACCTTTTCAACAAAAATGTTGCTCTCAGTAATTGTGTATCAATGCCTCCTTGAGCAAAACTTTCATTGAGGTATCTGAGGATAGAATTGTTGAATGTGTAGGAGAGCAAATGAGAACTGGCTGCTTTATGGAAGGAACATAAGGCTCAATCCTGCAAGGTGCTGAGTATGCCAACCCCGATTCAGCAAGGGTGAAGTCTGGGGGACTACTCTCATGCCTAAAGTTGAGCACATGCTTAAGTGCTTTGCTCAACTGACCCGAGCACCATATGGAACTGAGTCTTTAATGTGTCTCCCCATCCCCTTTGAAAAACACATCAGATTTTGGTTTAAGTGATATTTTCATACTGCAAACATAGCCTAGAAATTAAATTATAAAGAAAAGTCCAACTTTCTCTCAGTTTTCAGCATTTTTGTGTTAAAGCACCTGTTAGTGTGTTTTCTGTCCCAATTTCTGTTTACAAATAAAATGAGGAACAGATTTACTCATACCTCAAATGGCATGGTTTCTAAAATTAAGCTTGTTACTGAGAAGTAGATTTCCTGTAGGAACCGTACTAAGCTATAAAAGGGACCTTCTGCCCATGTGCCATAAATCCTTTGCAGAGAGAGTGAAGGTTCCTGGGTATGTGCAGTAGTGAGAAGATGCATAGCCCTAAGCCTATGGGACCATGTACATGCCAAGATAAATAGCCCACAGAGTGAGACAGAGCCTCTGAATTTAAAACCATCTCTGTTTGTGCACAGGACAGGTCCAGCCATCAGTTTTAGTCATTTTTTTTTGGTTCCTTAAAAAAAAACCCAACAAAACTGTGCACCTTAGCTAGAGCCAGCTTTGTTGCTGAGCAACAGCAGAGCTGAGTTCTAGTCAGAGCTGTGACATGGGCTTACTGCCTGGGTGGCCTAGGGCTAATCATGTCATCTTTCCTCAGCTGTAAAGGAGAAGCGTGTCCTTGCTTGCCTTGCTAAGTGTTAATGGATTAGTTTAAAAGCACTTCATTAACTATCAATTTAAAAGCCTTCTAGAAATCCATTAAGAGTTGATAACTTTCTAAACTGTCATAGTCACTTTGCTCACTTACTAATCACACCCATTCATTTCATTGCCTTTATTTGTTTCCTTGACAAACATACGCACCACAACTGACAGGACAAAGCGGTCTGTTTTACAGCATACCATAGGTTCAAAAAGCGGCTGCATTTTGTTAGTATTAACACCACCACTTTGGGCATGTTCTCTGGGCCAGAAGCATGCACAACTTCCACTCACATGAATGGATGTTATGTGTGTGCAGCCAGTAGCTGCCTCTGAACCTTCTGCTCAGTTTGATCACTGATGCAGAGTCATTTAATGGCAGCACTGAACAATTTCACTAATTATGTCTAGAAAGGTCAGAAATTTGTATATAACTGGATATTACATCTCACCTGTCAAAGGTGATGGTTTCTTGTGTTAACCCTGTTATTGTTGGTATTCTTATATGGATTTCTTCTTAATGGCTTTTAGTAAGAACCAATTACTTTCAAAACTAAGCTCTTAATACAAATCATTGTCTGTTTGCTGACAACATTTAATTCAGCTTAATCTTTCCTGGGGAAATAGGCAGTTATCAGGGTAAATTGCTTTTCTGTTTGCAAGAAACAAGGAGTTGCACTTAAGATTCAACCTAATTTCAAGGGAGCACTGTGTGGCCACATATCTACCACCCCACACCCTTCACAGGGGGAATCTGTCTGAGAGCACAGCATTTGATGGAAAGCTGTAACTAAGTAAGTAGGTTATCCATGATACGTCTAAACAAGACCATGCAGCAATCTTGTTCAGATTATTGAAGGTATTTTACAAAAGCAGCCAATATTTACATTTTAAAATGAAGTATAAACTCAGAACTTTGTCACGGGGACAGATTGTTCTAGTGCCCTCCCTTCCACTTGATTTCAGGTGTATATATTCTCTGGACTAAGCAGCATCACATTAGCACCTTACTTTAGCAACACTTGTAACAATCCTCCCCAAGGGACAGTATTACTACTCACAGTCTGCAAGATTGGAGGACAACCGGTTTATGAAATGTAACTCCACCTAAATCTATTCTTTTCGTAAGGAACACAACCACCACCAATGCTCAGACCTATCAAGAAAAAGTAACACGAACACACTTCCCTTGCAATACTGGATATTTAAAGCAAGTGGTAACTGTAAGATCTTGGCTAATTCATCAGTATGTGTAGCCCTTTCACCTGTAGTGGTTTAGGTTTGCTTTGCCACACTGTTATTCAAGGTGCCAAGAGAAAGGCCTACACACACAGCCTTCCGCGGAAGGCAGAAGAATTTATTGATGGCCAAAGTGGTCATTCAGAGCTGGGTCCGCTCTGTAAGCTTATACCAGCATGAACGCTTCACATTCTGAACAGCTGACGCCGTCTCAGCTACAAGAAAAGTTCCGTATTTACACCATGTGCATGTAAATATTCTTTTTTTTGCAGTGACATAATCCAAAGAACAATATGTATATAAAAAGTAAGTTTCCTGTTCTATACAGCATTTGCTGCTTTATCGAAAAAGCCGATACATCCTAGGTAGCCGCCCATCCTTACTAGACAGTGCTGCTTGAATGTGTTCATACGTAGGCAATTCCGTCAAGTCACCCAGTGCAGCCACAGCTGGTTTGTTACGAAGCATTTTAGCGACCACTCTCTTGATGTCGTTGGGTTTCACGTTACCTGCAGACGATGACAAGAGCTATTTCAAATGCATTTTAAACAGAGATAGAAGCTTTGCCCTGAAGGCAGAATAATTTCATCGTGCTGGATCTATACTTGGAATGCCTGCATTTTAATCCCAGCTCTGAAACTGTGTGTCAGATTTCTCCTTCTGTCAAACGGGAGCACCAAGCTAGCTAGCTCACAAGCAGTTGAGGGTTACTTTGTAAGATGCTTTGAAGATATTAAGTTAATTTATTACAAGTATGCCCAGTTAAAGGGGGACAGGTTCACAACTGCATTTCCCTCCGATTTGTAACTGTTAAATAATTGCCACAATTGTTCTGAGATCAGAGAAAACTTTTTTGATAGTGCTTTTGTCAGGCCAGTTCTGCTGGTCAGTTGCTCTGGTTTTGGTACACAAACCAGCCCATATCACTCATGCGCTACGCCCCACCCAAGAGGGCCTCTCTCAGTAATGACAGCAGCAAAGCTGAAATAAATTGAGAGGCAACACAGATGATAGAAGAGACAGGAATGGGGAGGAGGGGCAGAACTGGGCCTAGGTCTGTTCGCAGGGGCTACTCCCAGGGCTGCCCATAAAAGCCTTTTGGGGCTGGCTCTTAAAATTAATTTAAAAATCAAATTGATGGTGTCTCTTTAAGCCTTGCTTAGTGTAAACACACCCTAGGGCTGCGGGGGCAAAACGAGCACTTCCATTTGCACTGTCACCCTCCCTCCTAACACCCCGTGAAGTGAGAAAGGTAGTAATTCCTGTTCTACAGAGGGGGAAACAGAGGATCAGAAACATTAAGTGGCTTGGCCAGACACAGAGCAAGTCCATGCCACAGCTGGGATGGCCTGGCTTCCAGTGCATTAGACAAAAAGAGCCTAATCTGAAGTCTTTCCGTTGATTTAAATGGGCATTGGCTCAGACTTCATCGCCTCACTAGTTAACATTTGCTGTCTATATTTGAAATACCATCAGCAGCAAGGTGAGCTGGGAATTTGCCCCAATACTGACAAACAAATATTTAATCCTTAGAGCGACTGCTGCCATTGAGGGATTCTGCTGAAACTTCCCTGCCCCCCACTCTGGGGGTTAAGAGCCTATAAGAGTCTCACACTGCTGAAGAGGTGGCACCCTACCAAAAGGTCCTGTTTTATCAAGGACAGGATTTAGGCGTTTAAATCCTCCCACCCGAACTCGCGAGGTGGCTCCTGCGTGAAGGTATCAGCAGAGTGCACCTACAGCCCAACATGGTCAGCGCAAAGTCAATGGGGTTTCCTCACCGATGAGAGAGCACAGCTCATGAGGGAGCTTTCTTGTGTTTGTTGCCAGCACTTGCCTTCCTACATCCTCAAAGATAACTGGCCGGGATTCTAGGTTCATCATAAGCATGGATTTCAGCTGGGTCTTTGCTCGCTCCAATTCTACCTGTATGGCAACAAAATACAGCAGACTGCTTTAGACTGGTCTCAGGACTGGCAACTACTCTACCTGCTGTACACAGTCATCATCCTCCACGAATAACTGGGAGACATCAATATCTCATTCTGCTGTCAGCATAAGTCTGGAGCTGGGGGTAGTCTAAAGAGGTGGGTTTTTTTAAAAGGAAAAGGAAGGTGCTTGGTAAATTAACGGAAATGGTTCCAAAATGAAGTGGCGTGAAGTCAGGATTGGGCAAAGGGTCCCTTCTTCTACATAGATATTTGACACCTGTACACACAGAAAATTGATCTACAAACACCTGCCTCCTTGTGGAGATGCTCTTGTGATTACTAGACTATTAAACACATGAAACATAGTCAGTAGAAAATGTACATTCAAAATCTTACATATGAAATTCATCAGCCTAGCTAGGGCCCATCACCATGGTATTTCAGTACTGAGACTATGTGCATAAAACAGAGCTTGGGCAACTTGCCTCTCCCACTGCTCCCGCCATTAAAATGAACTCTCTTGTGATTATTTCCACCATTTCTCGGACCTGTAAAAACAAGCGAGTCTTTGAAAGAAAAATAGAATAATGCCTGCCCATTCTCTCAGCTTGGGTTTAACCAAAAAGATCAAAAACCAGCAATCAGCAGGTGACTTTCCCTTTTCTCCTTTTGGAGTCTGAAAGATTCAAACCCCTCCTTCACTGAACTGCATGAGTACAGGAAAATTGTAGTAGGGCACCACAGAAGCAATTCCCATCACTGAGAATGGAGCTTTGCCAGAAGGGGAGTGAGGCTGTGCAGAGCACTTGAGCCATTTGGGGAAGAGCAGTGGGTCAGGAATACATAAACTCAATTCATCTTTATACATAGCTAAGTGGGAAAATAGGATGCTCTCTTCCAGAGTCGTGAACTTTCACAATGCCAGTAACATTTTACAGTTAGAATTGGCCATTATGAACATGCAACCCCACCTCAAAATAACGTACCCTGTAGTTGTGAATGACAAAGTTTGATGTGTTATATGCAACCGATAACCGCTTAATGATAATATGGAAAAAACGACTATCTGAAATTAAGTCAGCGACAGACTTACCTTTTATGAATTTATGGCTTGGGATATAGAAGAGCCACGTACCTGTCGAGGATCTGCACTGGCATGAATACACAAGAGACCTGTATCTTCATAACTGTGATGGTAAGAGGTTGCATTATACATCCAGTGATGCCTGTAAGTACAAGAACATGCATCTGAGTACTCTCTAACTAACAAAAGACAATACACTCCCTGCTTCATCTTCAAGATAGGATTCCCAAATGCTGATGGCAATTTGAACTGTCAGTCCAAGAGTCAGGAACATGTCTCCGCTCCCCTGATTATTTTCTTCTGTGCATGTCTGCCTTCTACTCCCCTCCCCACTGTTTCAACAGGAGAAGGATACTGTGCAGGAACAGCTGCATCAACTGCTGATTTTCACAATTTTTTCCCCCCTGTTGAAGACTTGGGCCAGTGGAGGATGACAGGATCCCAGGGCACCTGCGTGCTCAGTTGAACGACACCCACCTCCTCCCAAATAAGCCATGTCTGGCTTCTTAGAGCTGATTTTTAAAAACCGGACATATTTAGGCTTTCAGGTGAGGCCTTCTGTTCAGGGCCCTCATCAGAGACGAGTTCTTTGGCAGCATTCCTTGAAAGGGAGATAAACACACCTGTTGAGCACATTAAGATACAGACGGGTGAACATGCCCTTGCCAGGCCCTCCGGCAGAAAAGGAGCCACCGCCTCCCATCATCATGTTTAATACAGCGAAGGGAATGAAGTCTTCCTCCTGAATCACAGTGAGAGAGTCAGTGGAGCTGCAGTGCCTCTTGGTGCTCAAAGTGAAGTGGAAGAGGGAAAATACCAGGAGAAATGCCCCGATGAACACAAGAAGCCGTGCAAATATTGGTGCATCGCTCCAAGGTCTTGCTAGCGATGCATGTGATAGCACACTCCTGCATTTGAGAGTCTGATGGCAAAACCTTTCCCAGCCTCCCACCAGGCTACTGCTGGAAAAAGCTCCCTTGCTACCTGCATGCGTCTGTACTCTCAGACACAAAATAGCTCCAACTTTTGAACAATGACATGGTTGCTCAAGGTTTTGCTAGTTTAGGGTGTGCACAGCAGTGACTTTTGGGACAGTGCTTACCAAAAACGAGCAGCTTTCTAACCCAATCATGATGTGGGTCAGCTCAGGGATTGGGGTAGGACCCAAACTCACATCCGACATGTCTTTTTCAAGCTGTGGGGAGAGAACAAATTAGGATTGAATTTCACCTTCAGAGCGTGGCCTGGTAAATTACAGAAATCAAACGAGTTGCCCAGCAGCAGCCTCAATGGGCGCACACAGCTGTTAGAAGTGCGGGCTTATGAACTTGCATCTGCACAGTAGGCAACTGCATGTACAAATGAGCACTAATGTAATTAGCTGTTTTGTGGGTACAAATGCTGCTTATCACAAGTCAAGAGGTGCCTTTTTGAAAACGAAGACCTACCACGATGAATGAAATCAAGGGAGTTCAAATCTATTACTGTACTTTAACACAAGAGGAAGTTGCATGATGCACTGATTAGTTCTTGCTTTTATTTTACCTTGATGATTCCTCCTGTGTACTGTGCAACGGATTTGTCAACTTGCTTGGGCTTCTCGCTTCTCCACACGGGATCTACACCAAGCAAATACTTCCTGGCACACTCGACCAACTGCTCATGCTCTATCCCAACCCCAGCCAACACCATCCGGTCAGGTGTATAGTAATTCTGCAGATATGAATGGAGCACTTTCTGATCCATTTTCTCTATGTTTTCCACGGGGCAAAACCTGTTGAGTCCCACGGTGTTCTCCCTGTAAGCTGCCTATTGGGAGGGTGAACACACAACCACCCTTAGTTTAGAACACACAATGCTTTGTTCTCCCTCAAAATTATGACGTGAGCCTTCCTTTGCCCCTTTGTGCCTAGGCTAATGTAGATGCAGTAAGAGAGGGAACACATACTGAGCATCATTTCACTTGTGCCCCACCCGCAAAGATAAGTTATAGCAGGAGAGGATTGGGTAACTGTCAGGTTTGAAACATTTAGACTAACTGGACTCAGGATCAACAAAGCCCTTCATTCTTTTGAGGAAGGTACAGTAAACTTAATGGACTCAATGTACATGGCACTTCCAGAGGCTTTAAAAATCCAAGACCCTGTCTGCTGTACATGGATATTAATTATATCATGGCCCTGTTTGTAAGAGCAGGGATTTGTCCAGTTTCTATAGCCTATACTTTCAGGGGCAGGATCCCGCCCGCCTCAGCAGAACCAGAGCCCAGACTTCAGTGGTACTAGATGAATAGCTTGGATCCTTGGGGAGAAAGAGCACTACATAAATGTAAGTCATCATCCTGAAGGTGGAAACAGGAAAAACAATGGAATGCTGGAAACAGGAAGTTCTAAAAGAAGCATGAAGTCCAAGTATCAAGCACACTTTACAAAGATGGCAGTGTGAATAAGCTCTGGTTTATGTTGGAACCTTAACTGCCCCTTTCTTGACTTTGTACCTCATGCAGAATATAGGATTTCAAAATGGAGGTGTAAGCAAAATGCTCCCCAAATTCTATGTTAGCATAATAAAAGTGTGTTTATAGACCAGATAAAAAGCACCAGTGAAATTAAGTAAAGGGTGAGAAAGAAACTGCATCACATATTGCAGAGAGCAATGTGTGCGAGACAAACCCCACAGCAGTTTACCGCATGTATCATCTCAGTTAGTAGCGGCTCTGGATCAGGTCTCATATTCAGATCTTCGAGCTCAAATTGCACAGCCATTCGAGTCATCTCAATTTCTTCATCTACAGCGAGATAAAACAAAGGCTATGAACCACTGTCCAAAGTATTGAATAGGTAATTAACTCCCTGGGTCCTGCACAGACAACAAGGAGCACCATGGGATGTTGGCTCCAGCAGAATCTCTGAGGTCCAGAAACAAAGAAGCCCAAATCAAGAGGGGTGGGGGAAAGAATCCATACACACTATTCAGTCCTAAGTAAAACACTGAGGCTGATAGGAAAGCAGCAGTAGATTGAATCCATTTTCAGACTAGGGCAATATTATTCTTTGTTCATCTTCTCAGATGAAAGCAAACAGTCTAAAACAAACCCTGTTGCTAGAAGGAAGTGGAAATGACTGGCCTGTCTTATTAGCATATTAACTTTCATAATAAAAACATTCTATAGCAATTTAATGTTTGCTCTAATCCAATACTCAACACAGACTTTGTAAAGTCTTTAAATAAGTAGGATGTAATGAACAATAGTACTGAAATAATTTTGTCATGTGATGTCTAGGTATCCTTTCCTGAAACAGTGACTCAGATTCTCACACCTGATAACCTGGGCTGTAGTACTACATCAGCCAGTAGATTCACCACAGTGTCTAGGCCTTTGGCATCAGCAGAAACAGCATACATTGTGGTATCCCTGCAACACAAACAGATGTTTTGCATTCAGTTTACAAGTGGAATATATGAACTCCGGGCAATATTTGCCCATTACTTTGAAGATGGTAAAGTGCTAAAATTCCATATTTTATGTTCACACTAGCATCCTTATTGCAATTTGCTACAAAGAGATTACTCTTGCTATTCAAAAACAAAGTCATTGTTGTTGTGGAACAGAAAATCAAGTTCAGTCATGTGTCATTGTCAGCAATCATGACAACTATTCATGCATAGGGAAATACAGAGTAAGATTTGTACCTTGATGCCTGACAATCACAAATACCCCCGTGCTTTTCCAAGGTGAGAAGAATTTCATCTTTGCTGCCAAACTGGGCTGTAGACTAACCAAAAGGGAAAAAAAAAGTGTTAAGGCTTATGAAATGTGTCTATTGACCGTTTGTTAGTGTGATCTAATAAACTGAAGCACTTTTCTTTTTTTCCCCACTTGAAGCAAATAAATACTTAGAGCTTGAGCCGCATTCCTTGAAGTCAGTAAGAATCTTGGGTGCTCAAGGAAAGCAGACTTGGGCCTTCTGAGAATAATTACAGCCACACTAATAACAGGTTAGGTTTTTTGTAAGTATTTAACACAGAGGCTTTAAGAACCTTATCGTCACAAACAATACTTACAGAGAAAGCCAACTTTTCCAAAAAGTGTGAAATGCCGCTAAGGTATTTTGCTTCATGTCTTGATCCTGAATTTATAAGAACTTACATAAAAAAAAATTAAAAAAAGTTAATGTTTATTTTAACCCCATAGCCTATTCACTGGTTTTACAAGCATGAGAAAGCATATGACTAGCGAAGACCACCTCAATTTAAAACATCATAATTTCAATGCATTCGATTATTTCTAAGGTTTCAGAGTAACAGCCATGTTAGTCTGTATTCGCAAAAAGAAGAGGAGTACTTGTGGCACCTTAGAGACTAACCAATTTATTTGAGCATAAGCTTTCGTGAGCTACAGCTCACTTCATCGGATGCATACTGTGGAAAATGTCTCCACAGTATGCATCCGATGAAGTGAGCTGTAGCTCACGAAAGCTTATGCTCAAATAAATTGGTTAGTCTCTAAGGTGCCACAAGTACTCCTCTTCTTTTTGCGATTATTTCTAAGTAAATATTTAACTACCATATCGCTAAGGACTTAACTTCACTGCAAATTTCATTTGAGTTATAACTCAAGTGTTGCTCCCGTCCCCACACAAAATCCCTTGACTCAAGTGAGGTGCTTTTAACTCAAGTTGGCTGGCCCACTGGGGTATAGGCCAAAACTCAAGTTAACGCAACTTATCAGCTGCCACTCTGCCACTTGGTACAACTCTAGTGTTATTTTGCAGTGTGGCTGCTCTCGCTTGAGCTAGGCTAACTCAAGGGGAGTAACTCAAGCGTAGATAACTTAAGTTAACTGTGCAGTGAAGACAAACCATTAGGTATGTCTGTATTGCGTTGGTACCTAAATACCAAAGCTGCTCCCGGTTAAGTCAATGGGAATTTGGCCATTGATGCCAAAGCAGGATGTGGGCCTCTATATACAGTAGATCCAAATGCAATGATTCCTAGATTCCAAAGCCAGAAGGGACAATTGTGATCATTGAGTCTGACCTGTATAACACCAGTCATAGCACTTCCCCTGAGCAGTGAGACTTGCCTGCTTGAAGTCATTCAGTACTTACTGCCTACAGTACAGAACTGTCCAAATTTGTTTTGTGACGCAATCCGCAGTCCGTTCTCTAGCATTGTAACTTTGGTTTCAAATTTCTCCTGTCCGTCAACCGTTGCGAAGACAGGCTTAGGCACTCCAGGCAGAGGAGAAGTGAGAGGGACACTGGGGCAGCCACCACCACTGCTGTATTTTCTGTAGGCTGCCAGGCCAAACCTAGACCAATCATAGACATTTGTATAAAAACACTAATCAGTGCACCGGACCTCAGTTCATCAAACAGGCTTTTAGTAACAATTGAGAGTGGATGCTTTGACTGTGAAGATTATGGCACTTCCCTACTTTGTTAGAGTGTTGAGAAGATAAAAATTCCCTCAGATACCACAGTGCTGGGGCCCACACAAGTACTTAAATGGATACATGGAATCAACTGGCCCTGACCTCACTAGTGACAGTCATACTGCCAGAAGGTTGCTGAGGTTTCCAATTCTGTCCATCAAGGGCTGTTCAATGTCCAGCAAACTATGAAAGAGGCTAAAATGTTCCCACAATCATGTGGTTGAGCGAATGGGCTTCCAGCCAAAGGAAAGCCCTGCATGATGCCCCAAGGGAAGGAGGCTGGGTAGATGAGGTAGATAGATATGCTTTCATTTATGCCCCCTTATTTATGGGCAGGTCAGGACCTGTGGGGATCTTGTGAGGTCACTGGCCAAAGAGCAGCTAGGGGTGTGCGGGGTCCTGAAGGCAGCAGCCCGACATAGATCTTGGGGGTCCCTGTCAGAGGAGAGCCTGGGGGTGGCACCCGGGTTCTTGGAAAGGTGATGGTGAAGCAATTAGGAGTCACTGAGGAGTGGGTTTGGGTGGGGGGAGGTTTCTGGCAGGGGAGGGGACTCTTGGGGGTGTCTGGCAGCGGGCACTGGGGAGGACCAGGATTCTTGAGTCTCTGGCAGGAGGAAGAGCTCGGGGAGAGCAAGGGCCTTGGGGCCCCTGTCAGAGGAGAGGCTGGGGGACTCTGGGGGGAAGGGTGGGGAGTCACTGGAGACTCCATGGGGGGGGGAAGGGTGAGGGATCACGGGGGGCTCCATTGGGGGGGAAGCTAACGGGGGGAGTCATTAGGGGGCTCCAATAAGGGGGAGAGTGAGGGCCCACGGGCCGCTCTATTCAACTACTCTTCGGGTGGGGGAGGAGGCAGCTCTCACCTGCGAACCGGGCCCCACGCGCCACCCCGAAACCGCACCATGTTCGCCGCCATCTTATGTCCGGGAAGCCCCGGCCTCCGCCTCCCCTTCCGCCCGGCTGCCCGGCACGGACACCGCGCGGGGGGCGCGGGGAGGAGCTAAGCGCGTTCGGGGGCGGTGCTTGCTGGTTGGTCAATGCCGGCGAGGGGTGGGGCTGAGTGTCCGGAGGCGGGCTCCCACTGGTTAGCGCGGAGGCGAAAATGACCCGAGGTGGCTGCTGGTTGGACCGTTCCAGGAAGGGCGGGCCCAGGCGGGGAATGGCCCCGCCTCCTGCCTCGCGGGGAGCTGACTGGCCGGCCTGGGGCCTCTCTAGCCGTTGCTGAGGGGGGGAGGCGGAGGCGGAGGCAGCGGGGGGGGGCCATGGCGGGTCACAACCGCGCCCCAGCCGTCGGCCCCCGCTCCCCTTCCCCGAACCCCCACCTCTGGGGCGGTGAGAGCCGGGAGGGGGGGCATGGCGGGAGGGGGGGGTGTCTCCCCGGGCCCCGAGTCCGCGCCGCCCGGCTGACGCGCCCCCTCTCTCCCCGCAGGCGAGGAGCCCGGCGCGGCCAACCCCTTCTCCTTCAAGGAGTTCGTGCGGAGCCAGGGCCGGAGCGCGGCCCCGCGCGGCGCCAGCCCCAAGGTAGCGAGGGGGCGGGGCGCGGGGAGGGACGGGCGCGCGACCCCCCTCCCACCCCCCCAGCCAGCCCGCGACCCCCACCTGCGCCCTCTCTCCCTGCAGGGCGCCGCCGGGCCGCCGCCCCCCGAGGCCTCGGGGCTGGGCCTGCGGCTCCCGGAGCCGTTTTTCCCGGACCCCAGCGCCGGCGGCACGCTGCTGGACGAGGAGGATGCGGAGTGGAGCGGGTGTTACCAGCCCGCCGCCGTGGAGGAGCGGGCCCACTTGGCCGGGCCCCGGGGCGCCTCGCCGGGGCCCAGCGCCTCGGACTCCTTTTACTGCGACCGCCCGGACTGGTCGGGGCTGGAGGACTCCGCTCCCTGGCCTCTGGACGAGAGCGACCCGCTGGGCTACGCAGCTCTCGGGACCGGGGACCGGCGCCTGGCGTCCGGGGCGGAAGCCGGAGATGGGCGTTATCACCCGCTGCAGCCCGCCGTCCGGGAGGTAGGCGGCTGAGCTCGTCGCTGATCGAGCTTGTAGAGCTCTTCCGGTCGGGGGAAAGGACTCGGAGCATCCCAGCCGCCAGCGCCACACTCAGAACCTTTCCCCGGCCTGAGGAGCTTCTCTCTCACCAGCAGAGAAGTTGGTCCAGTCACAGATACTGCCTCGCTCACCTTGGCTTTCTCGTTTATAGTCCTGGTGGATTGTGAAGTGCTGGAGCTTGAGTTTGCACCTCAGCATGCTACAGAAAAGTTATTTTAGGTCACCCTAAAGCAGGGGGTCTCAAACTGGGGGTCGGGACCCCTCAGAGGGTCAGGGGGTTATTTCATTGAGGGGGGGGGGTGATCACAAGCTGTCAGCCTCCACCACAAAGCCAGCTTTGCCTCCAGCTTTTATAAGGGTGTTAAATAAATTAAAAAACTTATAATTTTTTTTTTATATATAAGGGGGAGATTGTACTCAGAGGCTTGCTAAGTGAAAGGGGTCACTAGCACAAAAGTTTGAGAACTACTGCCCTAAAGGGTCTTTAAAATGTAACTTCATTGTCACTGAAGTCTGTGCATGGTACCAAGGCAACTTGGCTTCAGAGTTCGATGAAATAAAGCCCCTTGAAATAGTTCTAAACTCTTTATAGCATAAGCTAAAAGATCAGTACGATCACCAGACCATACATTCCTGATTTCTAATGAGAATTTTTCTGCAGCTACAAGAAGAAAATGCCAAACTACGAAGCAAGATTAACCAGCTTCACTTCTTCTCTGAAATTCAGACAGACAAGTATGTATACTACAGCGGAAAAGAAATCATTAACTTAATAAATGAAGATGAAGTGCTGATATCCTTATACATTGTAACTAAATGAAACGAGATTTGTGACAGTTTAAACCAGTGGTCACCAACTGTTGACTGGTCAGTCCTAGAGGATCTCCCAGTCAATCACAATCTCCGGTGGTGTTGCAGGGCTGCTGCTAAGGCAGGCTCCCTGCCTGCCCCAGCCCCAAGCCCCTTCCGGAAGCAGCCAGCAGAAGCACCGCCCCTGCAGCTCCCATTGACTGGGAATGGGGAGCTGTGGCCAATGGGAGCTGCAGGGGCGGTGCTTGCAGAGAGGGGCAGTGCGTGGAGCCATGTGCCCCCCCCGTTCTCCCGCAGGGGTGCGTTGGCCGCTTCCAGGAGTGGTGTGGGGCCAGGGTAGGCGGGGAGCCTGCCTTAGTGGCAGCCATGCTGCACCACCAACCAGGAACTGCCGGAGGAAAGGGCTGCCTGGCGGCAGGCTGTGTTCCCCACCCCGAGCCCCATCCTGGAGCCAGCACCCCCGAGCCAGCACCCCAAACCCGCTCCTGCACCGCAACCTCCAGCTCTAAGCCCCCTCTTGGAGCTTGCACCCCTCACCTCCTCCTGCACCTCAACCCCCTGCCCCAGGCTTAGTTCAGAGCCCCCTTCCACACTGCAAACCCCTTGGCCCCAGCCCTGAGCCTAAACTCCCTACCAAACCCCTACCCCAGCCCGGTGAGGGTGTGGAAGAGCGAACGATGGAGATTTGGGGGGATAGAGTGAGCGGGGCTTTGGGGAAGGGATGGGGTAGATCCTGGGTTGCCCTTAAATTCAAAAGTGATCTTGGGTGTAAAAAGTTTGGAGACCACTGGTTTACACTATTGTATGACAACTTCACTACAGGGTTATTTCAGCTGAGAAACTTTGGCTTCCAAGAAATCAGCTGGATTTCCTTTTAGAAGGAAATCAGGGAAAGTAAGAATGTTAATCTGATTTGGTGTCTTGTTTTTTTAATAATAATTGGAGCCAAATCCTGTCCTCTTTTATAACGTATTCAACTCAGTTTGTCAATGAGGGCAAACTTGCCTATTGGAACACTTCAGAGTAATGTATTAATCATCCTTCCTTTGCTCCTGTGAGGCAAGTAAGTATTTTCATTTTACCAATAGGGAAATTGATGGTGGGGAGGTTAAGTGAATTTCCCCAGGTCACAGGTGAGTCAGTGACAGAGTTGTGATTAGAACTCAGGAATTTCTCTGTCCACTACACCATGCTGCTTCACATACTGAGGCAATTCACACTTTCCTAAAAATGGATTGTTACACAACCAACCACACCTCAGAATGGCTTGAAAAGCAACATAAAAACAAGTATCAGGGGGTAGCCGTGTTAGTCTGTATCCACAAAAACAACAAGAAGTCTGGTGGTACTTTAAAGACTAACAGATTTATTTGGGCATAAGCTTTTGTGGATAAAACACCACTTCTTCAGATGCATGGAGTGAAAATTACAGATGCAGGCATTATATAATGACACATAAAGGGAAGGGAGTTACCTCACAAGTGGAGAACCAGTGTTGACAGGGCCAATTTGATCAGGGTGGATGTAGTCCACTCTCAATAATAGATGAGGAGGTGTCAATTCCAAGAGAGGCAAAGCTGCTTTTGTAATGGGCCAGCCACGCCCAGTCCCTATTCAAGCCCAAATTATTGGTGTTAAACATAACAACAGTGAATGGACTTGATGTGCAGAGATTCAGCTGCATAATTATCCTTGACGCTAATGGATGTTGAACAAATAAATCCCCTGAGGCCCAGCCTGGAAACCTAATTCTGTGGGTGGATTTTCTATAGTACATTAGAATGAACATTTTTGTCATACTGAAGCCTCTATCTAGGATGTTCTAAAAATATTGGACCCTTAAGAGAATCATCTTGCCTGCAACACTTTGTACTCTCTCCCACTGAATGCAAATAAAAATGCCTACTTTGTTCTCTTTAACAAGGGTAAAGAAGCTTGAAAAAAAACTAGAAGAGAACAAGATTAAAGAGCAAAAAGAGGCTCGGGATCTAGAAGCAATGGTGCAGCATGTAGAACAGAATCTCCAGTTGATGACTGTAAATATTTCTTTGTGTTCTTATAGTACAGAACCATGATCAGGGTTGTCTTGTGGGTTTTTGTTTTCCCCCTCACACACTGGAGGAAGCATAAGCAATGCAGGGGGGAGGATGGTTCAGTAATGGTAACATTCTCTTTTCAACTCTGACACTTGGGTTCAACTTTTTCCCTTACATTATTCAGGAGACAAGTTATCTATCACTTTTCATAGTATCAAGTGTCTATTACTGACAGCACGTGTGAAGCAAGGGCTGCTAACATGAAAAGGAGCTGAGTTCCACTCCAAACGTACCTCAGTTATACAGGAGTCAGGGCTTTGCATGACTGATTAAAGAATCTTAATCACTCATAAAAAGAAAAGGAGTACTTGTGGCACCTTAGAGACTAACCAATTTATTTGCGCATAAGTTTTCGTGAGCTACAGCTCACTTCATCGGGTGCATACTGTGGAAAATACAGAAGTGATCACTTTAGATAAGCTATTACCAGCAGGAGAGTGGGGTGGGGGGAGATAAAACCTTTTGTAGTGGTAAACACCCATTTTTTCATGGTTTGTATGTATAAGACCATCTGTATTTTCCACAGTATGCATCCGATGAAGTGAGCTGTAGCTCACGAAAGCTTATGCTCAAATAAATTGGTTAGTCTCGAAGGTGCCACAAGTACTCCTTTTCTTTTTGCGAATACAGACTAACACGGCTGTTACTCTGAAACTTAATCACTCATGTTCAGCTGATTCTGTGTAGCTTTCTGGAAACACCCACCTTACACATAATTTACAGATATTTACATATAGACATTGCCTGCAAGAAAGTTGGTATTTAAGTCATCTGTTTGTTTATAGTGAGTAAATTCTTTCCTTATTCAGAAGGAAGGAGATGTATTGCTGCCTTGATCACTTGATAGGGAAGGGATGTAACATACCGATCTTTGTTATTTTAGTCTCTTTGAGATAGGGCTTATACATTCCTCTGTATGAGGAAAATGCATAGTGCATTCTGGGCGCTACCGCAATATAAATATAAATAATCTTGGTATCTTTTATTTCAGAAACGGGCTGTGAAAGCAGAAAATAATGTTGTAAAACTGAGACAGGAAAATGCATTACTTCAGGTATGAATCTGTCCTCTCCTTTTTAAGGTTCTCTTACTGTATGAACTTCAAGTGAAAATATCTTGATATTTCAGAGTTTATAACAGTGCTACTGGAAAAGTATTCACCTGTGGGTGAATCTTCTATAAAATGTCCTTGTGTTCTGATTGAACGTATATTAAGTCAATGTAAACCAAAAATTTCACAATTCCAAAGTTTAGAATTTGTGCGCCATGGGACCAGTAACTATTGTGAGGCTTCTTATTCCACAGAATCTGAGATTTCTCACTTTCCATTGGCATAAACACTGACTTTTAGCCATGGTATGTTATACGTGATAGACATTAAAATCATATTATTCTCTTCCTCATCCCCAATGCACACTCTAAATTTGAACTGATTTTAGTGCCTTGTATCTTACACTGGTAAGAGAAGACAGTAACCCCAACACCACCTGGAAGTCCAGATTTCTGATATCAAGTATTAACTTCTGAATGAGTTGGTAAATCTACTACTATAATATCAGAATTAAAGTTGAGTAAGGGAAGCAGCAGCAAGATGGTTTTCAGAATGAAGCAGATTTCAAGACTGCTAACTAGCAACCTGCCAGGGTTAGAAGCACATGGTGGGACTCTAGTACAGATGCTTTCAGGTCTGGTAAAGACTTCCAAGGTTAGTCCTGGATCAGAGATCACATGAAGAATTTTGATCCCTGTAAGTGGAGACCATGATCTTGCAGATAGCACAAGTTCCTAATGGAGAGAGCCCTAAATTAGCCCCCCAAAAGTAGCATTCAAATACTCATAGGAATTGTTTTCTTATGCCATTTTATATAAATAAATGTGCATCTGCTCCAGAGAAATTGTTTATAATAAACTAAACTCTTCCTAAGGTTCAGCTGAAGAATTACAAGACAGAGAATGAAGCCTTGAAGACGGGCGAGTCTGCTAGTTTGGCTGTAGTGAAACAAAATGCAGATGTTGCCCTGCAGAATCTTCTGAGAGTAATTACAAATTCACGCTCTTCAATAAAGTAAGTTCAGCTTTATAAAGAGAACAGTAAAATAAAGAACTTGTCCTAATAGGAGTCTATAGACTAAATGAAAATTACAGTACTGGAGGCTCTTCCATTGACATTCATGAGATCATGTTTACATTTTGTTTACATTTTGAATTTCAATTTCACATAGCATGGAGGTTCAAACAGACTGTTCAGTTTCACTTTCTAGTTTCACCTACAGTAGCTCAGTGTTGCTATGTTTGTGTTGTGCACACACTGCAGGAAAATAATTATACAATTCAGATTTTTCACTAACTGTTCAAAATTAAGTCCATTTTCTGTGTAGTATTAAGCTTTTATACAACTAGGGTTTTTAATTAACACTGTAAATATTAATCCTAAACTACCTAAATCTTTTCTTTTACAGTGAATTTTGCAATTCAAGTGAACTGTTTTTCTTAGCAACTGAAATTGCATAGATGTTCTCTGATGATCTTTGTCTCTGCATATCAACCCCTCTTCTGGTAACATTTCTTGTTACTTGTAATCTACCCTATCCTGTTCAGTATTTTGTTTTTTAAATTCCAGGCAATTGGTCTCTGGAGCAGAATCATTGCAGGTTGTTGCCGAACTCCTTAAATCGATAGACAGAATTTCTGAAATTTCAGATGATGGACCGTGAAAAAACCACTAAAGGAACTCAACCCCAAGAGTTCTGTTTACATACCAAAATCACTATTCAAAGATTGTTTGCTTTAATATTTAAAAAATGCTTTGTCTTAAAATATGCAACCTTTACCCTTAATGTTTTTATTGTGGGAGAACAGTTATGTACTGGTGTAGTATTACCCTTCCTTACATTGTATCAACAGTACAATGGCAACCACTGGCTCTCCGAAACCTGATCCAGCAAAGCATATATTTTAAGTGCTTTGCTGGATTGGGACCTCAAGACCCAGCCTTCGCTGTTTGTGCATTGCAGTCTCCCATTAAAATGAACTGGAGCACTGGACTCAAAACACTATGCTCCCTGCATTTTCCCCTCATTCCCTCTAGTAGTGCTGTGTCAAAGTATTTTATAAATGCTAGGAGCAAATAAATCTTTTCTGTGGTTTTGTTTTTGTTACTGCCATGAGTGGTGAGATAGGGGAAAATATTTTGAACTCTTGTATAATTAAATATGAAAATGAGACTACACCATACATAATACTTTAACAGTTTAAGTACTTTCTAAATATATTTAAAAATGGCTTTTTAATTGTATTAGGTTTTGTAACCATACTTTTTTTTAAAAAAGAAATTAAACTGCAAAATACTATTGCCTTTTGTTGGTGATTCTTGGTGGTTTAAACAAAATGGTTTTCAGAAAATAAAAAATGATGGGTTCTTTTTTAAAGTGGAAAGAGTCACTTTGGTAGAGGTGAGGCAGCTGCTTTTGTGCAATGGACTACTTTCCAGAAAAAGTCCAGAACTCTGATCTAATACAATAGTGTATTCTGTCTAATACAGGAATTGAGTATAATGCGTATAAATATACCCATAAACTCAAATTTGAGCAGAAGTGAAACTATAATTACATATACCAACTTCAGGTGTGACTGAAAAAATGGAGTTAACAAGTGCCAATGAAATAGTAGTGACTGGAAAAATGGGGAAGTTAATATAGGTGCAGTGTGAGAAGAAATTAGCGTTTGGGAATTAGTCGTTACTCAAATTTGCAGTATTTATTTCCAGTGTTACTATGGCAGGTGCAGTGAAGGGAAGTGTAGGAAATAAAAGTGTATACTAGCTGCTGCACCCTACCTCGGTTGTTAACATTGAGGTGGGTGTAAGTGGCATGCGCACAGGGTAGTTCTGGAAAGACAGCAGCAAGGTCAGATCAGCAACCTCTTTCAGAGGCATCCCAGGTGGATGCTTTCCTTTATTTATAGGAAGAAAAGGGAGGACTTGTGGCACTTTAGAGACTAACCAATTTATTTGAGCATAAGCTTTCGTGAGCTACAGCTCACTTCATCGGCTGCATACTGTGGAAACTGCAGAAGACATTATATACACAGAGACCATGAAACAATACCTCCTCCCACCCCACTCTCCTGCTGGTAATAGCTTATCTAAAGTGATCACTCTCCTTACAATGTGTATGATGGAAATGGCCCACCTTGATTATCATACACATTGTAAGGAGAGTGATCACTTTAGATAAGCTATTACCAGTAGGAGAGTGGGGTGGGAGGAGGTATTGTTTCATGGTCTCTGTGTATATAATGTCTTCTGCAGTTTCCACAGTATGCATCCGATGAAGTGAGCTGTAGCTCAGGAAAGCTCATGCTCAAATAAATTGGTTAGTCTCTAAGGTGCCACGAGTACTCCTTTTCTTTTTGCGAATACAGACTAACAGGCTGTTACTCTGAAACCTTCCTTTATTTATATAAACTAGTTGTCTCCCGGGGGAGCGGTGGTCCTCGCTTTAAGGCCAGACAAATGAACTACCAGCAGGACTACCAGCCTCCTGGGGGCAGCAAGCGCCTGCCTAGGCATTTAAGCCCTGGGCTCCGGTTATTCCGGTCTGCTTCTGGCTGTGTGGCCGGTTACGATGTGTGGGCTGAGGCAGCCACCTCCCTCCCCCCTTCCTTCGCGGTGAAGAAGGCGGCCTGGTCCCCTCTGCTCTGGCTGCAGGGGTGGCCGCCCAGGCCCCTGCTGTTTCGCCTCCCGGGGCCGCGGGAGCCCTGGGCGAGCCCGAGACCAGGAAGAGGCTGGGTCTGGAGGAAACACGTGCTGGGTCACCGCCACCTCTCGGGGCGTCCACTCGCCGTGAGCGCCTCCGCCCCTTCACGTGGCGGCATTCAGCCAATCAAACAAGTCTCCTAGGGGACAGGAAAAAATGCCGCGGCACGTGATTCCTCAACCCAGTCAAAAATCACCCTCCCTGGGCACGTGATAGCCACACATTGCCTCCCCCTCCGCACATGATACCGGCCGTCCAATCACGTTAGCTCCTGGGTCAGGTGACCGTCTCCTAGGCAGTGGGAGGGCGGAGCTAGCGCGGCTGGCGGGCCGGGAGGCGCTGAGGGAATCTCGCCTCCGCCTCCCTCGGGGCTCCGCAGCCGCCGCCGCGGCCATGGCCCATTACCTGGGGCCGGCTGGGGACCTCCTGCGGGAGCGCGGTGAGGGGCGCGGGCGGTGTGTGGGGCTGGGGCGGGCTCCCGCGGGGCGGGCTGCAGGCTGGCCCCGCGGCCGTTACCTGGGGGACGCGCTCCGGGCGGGGGGGGCTGCGGAGCCCCTGCCGCCTGCAGCCACCCTCCCGCCCCTGGGGGCCGGTGCCGCCCTGGCTGCAGGCGCTGCCGCTGACCCTTCTGCGTCTCTCTCTGTCTCAGAAGTCATGTCGCCTGTGGATTTACACGCGGAAAGAGAGAAAATCCGGCGGGAAATAGAGGAGCTAGAAAAGAGCTTGGACCCTGCTATCCCCAGTATCGAAGTCCTGGTGTCGGATTCCAGTCTGGACTCGGATTCCGACGTAGGTCCGTTCTCACGGCGTGAAGCTGTTTCTCTGATCTCTTACAGTTACTCTAGTTCTGCCCGAAAGATGTGTCCCGCAGCGTCTAGAGGCTGATCCTGAAGGCAGTGGCTTTCTCTCCTAATTCCATCGGGCTTGTGTGCAGGGCTTAAATGTTGTCACAGTGTTTCCTGCTAAAAACTGCTTGTCGGCGCCTGCTTTATAATTTGTGAAAGGCTTGTTTGGTACCTTGGGGGAAAATCAAATGTGATGTTTGTTTCTTGTGGGTGCTAGAAATCCAGTCGTTATCCCGTTGATCCTACAGTGGTCACGTGAAAACTCTGAGAATGTGAGGGTCTTGCTTGCACATTTTTAAAATCACTTTATATTATATACAAATGTGCTTTAGATTCATATATTTTATCTATAGAAGGGACTGTCATGATCATATAGTCTGACCTCCTGCATAGCACAGGCTCAAGAACCTTTCTTAATAATTCCTGCATGAAGCCCGTAACTTCTGTTTGAGATATAGCATTCGATGAAGTGAGCTGTAGCTCACGAAAGCTTATGCTCAAATAAATTTGTTAGTCTCTAAGGTGCCACAAGTACTCATTTTCTTTAGCATAACTAAAGGAGAACAGTTCTCTCTTCTATGATAGATTGGGTAGGATTTGAACCTGTGACCACTTGCATGCAAAACATGACACTTTGTACTTCTCTACTAAGCAATTGCACCTGTTAATCATTTTATAGAGATGTTTATACCATCTGTTTTTGCTATCAAATTGTAGTCCGATACCTGTGGTTTTCATTGCATCACATTACTTGTAGTATGTCTATACTGGATTGGCGAGCAGTGATCGATCTAGTGGGGGTCGATTTATCGCATCTAGTGTAGATTTATAAATTAACCACCAAGCGCTCTCCCGTCAATTCTGGTACTCCACCGGAGCGGGGCGAGAGGTGCAGGTGGAGTCGACGGGAGAGTGTCAACAGTTGACTCACCACAGTGAGTAGATCTAAGTACGTGGACTTCAGCTATGTTATTCACACAGCTGAAGTTACGTAACTTAAATCGACCACACGCACCCCCCAGTGGAGACCAGGCCTTATCTAAGAGTCTTATTTCTGTGACTCCTTTCCATGAAGAGCACACGTTATGTTACATCTGCTGTAAATATAACTGTACTGTATTTTATGTAAGGTCAAAATTCTATGGTAGTGCTTTAAAGCTAAAGAAAAGGGAATGTGGAATAGGTAAAGGGGAGTAATAGACACTTGAAATGAATTAGCAAAAAGAAAAGGAGTACTTGTGGCACCTTAGAAAATTGATAAGGCAGAGGTTACAAAAAAGTTTTTTCCAAACTGATGTCTACTGAGGAGAAAGTTCTTGTACCAGCAGTTGCCAGGTTTTGTGATGAGACAGATGAAGTGGGCAGTAGTTGAGAGGGAGGGGATTAAGGAGGCGCATGATCTGCCAAGTGGGCTGGAACCAGTCAGTGGAGTGTGTTACAAACAAGGAGGGCAATATTGAACTGGCTTATGGATTCAAATTGCTATTTTGGAGTGTTGCCAAAAGCAAAATCAAGCAGGTGTAAATAATCATATTTTTTTTTGTTCATAATTGGGGTGGGCATGTCTGTTCAGTGCAATATGCACACAAACCATCTGTCTTAACTTGCATCTGCCTGCATCTTTGTGGTGAGACATCCCTTTAGAAAAAGAACTGCAAAAAGTCTTAAGCCACCAGCTGCTAGTCTTGGTGATCACTGTGCACATTCCTTCATTTTACTACATCCCAATTCTCCACATACCCAAGTACATGCTTACCTTTAGTGGTCTTATGGAGAACAAAAATGGAAGCTGTATTTATAGCTGAAGTCTGTAGGATTACTCATGTGCTTTGAAAGTTAAGCACATTCTTAAATGTTGCAGGATTGGAGCCCTAGTCTGCTTGGTTCTGCACCCTGGATTATTTGTTGATGTTGCTCACCATAGGAGCTGAGACATAGCTTAATTGCAACTCTAGTTGTTGAGAGATGTTCTTTCATTCTCCAAAGAAAAAAATGTCAGTGAATGGTGATTTATCGAAGTTTAGTCTTGGCAACCTTAACAGTGGCCTCAAATGTTGTTGGGTCAGACTTAAGAAATTATGTATTGTTCTGTTTTCTTGTAATCATCTTAGCCGGAAAGCTTTTGCTTTCAAAGCTCTTGTCATCTTTACATAAGAATGACCATACTGGGTCAGACCAAAGGTCCATCTAGCCCAGTATCCTGTCTTGCAACAGTGCCCAATGCCAGGTGCCCTAGGGGGAATGAACAGAACGGGTGATGATCAAGTGGTCCATCCCCTGTCGCCCACTCATAGCCTCTGGCAAACAGAGACTAGGGACACCATCCCAGCCCATCCTGGTTAATAGCCATTGATGGACCTATCCTCCATGAGCTTATCAAGTTCTTTTTTGAACCCTGTTATAGCCTTGGCCTTCACAACATCCTCTGGCAGGAGTTCCACAGGTTGGCTGTGCTTTTTGTGGAAAAATTACTTCCTTTGGTTTGTGTTAAACCTGCTGCCTATTAATGTCATTTGGTGACCCCTAAATTTTGTGTTATGAGAAGGAGTAAATAACACTTCCTTATTTACTTTCTCCACATGAGTCATGATTGTATAGACCTCTGTCATATCCCCCCCTTAGTCGTCTCTTTTCCAAGCTGAAAAGTCCCAGTGTTAATCTCTTCATATGTAAGCCATTCCATACCCCTAATCATTTTTGTTGCCTTTTTCTGAATCTTTTCCAATTCCAGTATATCTTTTTTGAGATGAGGTGACCACATCTGCACGCAGTATTCAAGATTTGGGTGTAGCATGGATTTATATATCTTTTCCCGTAATAAAAAAAAAAAAAATCTTGTACTTCTATTTTTAACAGATGATCTGGATGATGATGACTCAGATGCCCATACTGAAATGGTAATTCATCTTACTTAAAATGAATCATCCTATCTTTCTGATAATGGGGGAAGAACAAACAGAATTTTGTATGTCTCTAGGAGGCTTTTCACATTTTTACACCTAAAGGGAAATGTTGCATCTGAGAGGGGAAAGTTACTGCTAAAGTTTTCATTTTTACAAGTTCTGTTACTGTTTTTTCTGTGGAAAAATAAAACATTTTAATTAGAGATCATGTTTCCTGGAACTCATATTTAAAAATATTTGTATAACAGAGCACATACAAAGGGAACTTTCTTTGTGGGTCAGACCCAGTTGATGTTATTGCAGGGCTCACTGGAGTTTCATATCTGACTAGTTAGCTATTTGGATGTAGTGCACTTGCAAAAACAGAGTTCTGTTTCACCCACAATGTTTTTATTGAGTAGTTCATACTAAACTATATCTAGACACTCTAGAAATCATGCGTTTGGGGATAAATAACAGCAGAGGGGGAGAAATGAGATGAAGAGTCAGGAGCGTAGTTCTGGAAGGCTGGCTCATACAGCAGAGGAGAAGGTCCTGGCATCAACAGCTGCAAAATTGTGAGACTGGCCAGAGAAGAGGCAAGTACTAAGGGCCTGATACTGCACCTGTAGAAGCCAGTAGCTACATTCCCATTGACTTCAATGGAAGCAAGTTCAGGTCCAAAATCAGTAGAGGACAAGAGAGAGGGGAAATAGACAAGGTTGATGTTGGCAGTGAGAGCACTAAAGAGGACAGCCGGGTTAGAGATGCACAGTTCTTTTCAGAAGGATTTACACAATATTCCTGACATTAATGGTAGTGGCTGGTTAAATTAAAATCACTGTCTGTCTGTTCAAAGCAAGCCTGGCTCTCTTCCCTTCTATCTGCTTAAATCACATTTATTTCGCCTCACATCAGGAAGTAGAGAAAGAAGGGGGCAGTAGTGATGACGACGACATTGATAACAACCTCCCAGCAGACCCAGAAACATGTTTACAGATGAACCTCGTGTATCAAGAAGTTATTCAGGAAAAGATAGAGGAAGTCAACCTTCTGATCGCACAAAACAAAGAACAGCAGGCAGGTGGAACTTGGGGAAAAATGTTCCTTGGTGCACAGTTGGGGTGTGATTTTTCTCCCATTCATATCAATGAGGGAAGAAGTCTTGCGGGTGTCTTTTAAGTGGGAGTAAATTTGAGTCCTTGAATTGTGATTTATTTGGTGAATCATCTTCAAGTCTCTGGAACTTTGAAGATTTTATCAAGTATCAGCAGAGGGCAGCATGATCTGCAGAGTAAAGGAATCCTATTGATTTTGTTTGTATACCAAGAGCATGATCCTGGGAATCATGTGAGTGGCTCCATTAACTTCAGTGGAATTGCTTATGGATTGTAAGGATTGGCAAGATTGGGCCCTAAATCTGGGTTTAAAATGACTTGCAAAACCTAATATGAAGAGAGACTTTTTTTAATGAAATTCTGTTTTAGGGGTCTGTTTTCACTGGGCTATTTAATTTAAAAAAAAAAAAAAAAGCATTCAATTGATGAGTTACAAACTTCCAAGCAGCATTTTCCTAATGTAGGAGAAGCACTAACATTACAGTAAAAATGAAGCCGAATGAAGCTAAAGTGAGTGAAGCTTTTTTAAAAAAAAAAAAAAAAAAAAAAAGCATCAATGTGGGAGGTAAACTAGATTTTTATTATAATTGGTACCATGTGGGTAAGGAATTTCTTTTTAAAGTAGATTGCACAGAAGTTTTCAGAAATAACGCCTTGATAGGCCCTATGGATAAAACTAAGATAGGGATATTAATCTTCACAATGCAAACAGGTTTTTTTGGTGGTTTTCTATTATGGTTTTGGATGCTTCATTCCTTGCCATTGGTGATTTTGACATGTAGCACATGTATGTAGTTAGGCTTTTTTTGCTTGCACTGGGATGGTGACAGCTAGATTTTTGCTCATTACAGCAAGTTGCTCTTGTCTCTATTTTGTGTTGGTCCATTTGGCAGTTACATAGGAAATTTGCCAGGTTGCAGAAACTACAATTAAAAGATTAGCTAATATATATAGTGTGATGGTGTAAGGTAATTGGGGCTTAGCCTGGGATATGCATAACAGCAGGGCCGCTGGCTGGCTGAGTTTGAGGTGGAATCATTTAAGTCTCTGTGAAGTGTATGGTTTTCAATTAATGATTTGTATTGTAGAAAGAAATTATGTGTGAGGTTGGTGGTCCAAAGATGGCAAAGGCAGGAGATGGTAAACTTCTACCACTGAATATGTTCTTGGGCCATTTTATGAAGCCATACTTCAAGGATAAAGTATCAGGAATTGTAAGTATAATTAAATGCATACTATGCTCATTATTCCAGTGACATTTAGCCTTAGTTTGTTACTTGCACTCCCTCTTGAAATGAACATTGCTGAATGCTAAGGTCATTGCATCTAAGTTTTCAGTGGGTTTTGTTTTTCTTTGTTTCCCCTGATTTGAGATAGAGACTTAGCTTATCGTTTGCTTGCTAGTTTTTTGCCTATCAGACTCTTAAGATATAAAAGACATGGGGAAATGTCTTGTTTGTCTGTCCGCCCCCCCCCCCCCAAACAAAATTCTGGCTTATACAGCATCCAGAAAACAAAGGAGTGCCTTTAAAATATATGTTCATAACCATTCAGTTATAAAATGCATGTGACCTGGAAGAGGATTCTGGGTAATAGCATGGAAATCTACCCACCAAGCTTTCTAGGCACAGCACAGTATAATGTCAGGCAAGTGACAAGCTGTGACTTCTTTGTTTTGTTACCTCATCTTCCCAGCCCAACCCCCACTGTCTGTTTTACCCACCTGTTCCGTCCTGACTGTCATGTAAACTGAGCTCTCTGAGGCAAGGGCTGTCATCTTTGTTACATAAGAACGGCCATACTAGGTCAGACCAGTAGTCTATTCAGCCCAGTATCCTGTCTTCCGACAGTGGCCAGTGCCAGGAATGAACAGAACAGGGCAATTATCAAGTGATCCATCAACTGTTTTCCAGTCCCTGCTTCTGGCAGTCAGAGGCTGGGGACACCTAGGGCATGGGATTACATCCCTGACTGTCTTGACTAATAGCCATTGATGGACCTATCCTCCAAGAATTTATCTTATTCTTTTTCGAATCTAGTTATAGTTTTGGCCTTCACAACCTGTCAGTGCCACAGTTACGTATCTTAGCCCACTAGGGCCTGACCTCGGTTGTGGTTACTGTAATACAAATAATAACTGCTCTTCATTTATGAATCCTTATCCGAAATGGTCACACATTTTTTTTTTTTAATTGGAATGGGCAGGTGTCGCGTGCATACCATTACCCAAAGTGCTCTTCAACCCAATTCCCAGCTGGTGTGAGACACTCAACATGGATGAGTGGACTGAGCGCTGGGTAGAAAGAAAGGAACTCAAGAGTTCTCACATTAGCTGTGCCACTGACTTGCTTGTAGTCTTGGACAAATCACTTAACTTCTCACTCCCTTAAGATCCCTATTCATAAAATGGGAATAAAGCTGCTTGCATGCCCATCCCTTATGGAGTTCCTCTGAACTAGTTTGTAAAGTGCCCTGTGCAGCGGGAGAGTGTGAATGCACAGGCTTGAATTGTCAAATCTGTTTTATAGCAGTGCTGGTATCAGAGCTCTGGGAATGAGCTGAATTCTCAATAAAAATGTAACATTTGTGCTGTATCTGACATCTCTGATCTTTGCTAGGGCCCTCCTGCCAATGAAGATACCCGAGAAAAGACAGCGCAAGGCATAAAATCCTTTGAGGAGCTGCTTATAAAAAAGTGTAAGAAACTTCCTGTCTGTGTGCACTGCTCCATGTTCTGTAGTAGGCTTGGCAAACTCACTGAGGTTTTCTGCATCCGCTTCCTCCTTGTTTTTCTTCAGTGTTCACATTGTTATGCGTTGAAGCTACCAATGCACCATGGAAATGGTGCAGACGCTAAAAGTAAATGGGACTGCTCTGAATTATGCTAAACTCTGCTAGCCTTGAATGTTGGCGTGGCTGATAGAAGGCTCTTCCCTTCCCTTGCATCTGCCCTGACACATTGCATGTTAAATTGTGCAGCTGTCCTATTAGCTCACACAAGCTAAGCAGGGTTGTGCCAGGTCAGTACTCTGATGGGAGCACCTCGATGTTACAAAATTGGTGCTAGGGATGCAGTAGGTGACGCTCTTCCATGAGCTGGGTCTCGCATCAAGTTAGCAATAGAACCAGGGATAGAACCCAGATTTCCTGTTTCTTTGTGCCTCTAGGCACAGAGGGGACCAGCAACAATCCAGGCACAATGCACGTGGACCTTTCCAAGAGACCCTGGGGATACTTTGAAGTGGTGGTTGAAGCCAGTGGGTTTACTTATTGGAGGTGGCCTTGTATTAGTGACTTTGTGCCTTCAATCTGTGTTTTGTCCCCAGGGAAAAGCAGAGAGAAGAGCCTGCTGAACAAATCAGTAATAAGTGACCGTTTGCAGCGTCTGCTTCAGCCAAAGTTACTGAAGTAAGCAAAGCATAAGTCCCATCGCTGCTAATGAAACAAGTGTATTCTGGGATTTAATGGCTGGTTAGGCAGTGGGGAGGAGAGTGACTAAGAGCTGTTATCATTTCCACCTCCCTTCTCTCAAGTGCATGCCTTGGCACAGTTACTGCCACCTGCAGTGAGGTTACAAAGCACAGCAGGGAGAGGGTTGTGTGTTTGGGCCTGGGATGGTCAGCCTGTGACTGTAGGGAGCATAGGTCAAGATGTGAATGACTCAGTGATTTATATTGCCGGTAATTAGCAGGCTGGGAGTTCGCTTTTATATCTCAAAAGTACCAAGACATTTCCTAGCCGTTCAGCCCTTCCCGTTAATATAATTGGTATGGCCTAAAATCCTGTTACAGGAGCTGTGACGTTTGGGCTTGGAGGGCTAGCGTGTAGCCCTTGAGCCCTAGCTGTGCATCTTAGAATAAACTGAACAGCATGGAAACAGATTCTTGTTCCTACTCAGTATCTCCCTGCACTGGGCTCCTGGGGGGATATGGCTTGTCTGAGCCATGGACCTGGCACGCTTCTCTGTCTGTGGCCGCAGCAGCCATGCAGATCTTCTTAGATCCAACTTGCGGGGGTGGGGAAAGCACTTGGTCTGTCACCTGTTCTGTAGATTAGCACTTGGTCTAGATGAGGAGGCAAAGCATGAGCAGTGGGTCTGCTATGTGGAAGAGTGTCTGGCTGGGGGCTGTTTTCTGGAAGGTGGGGACAAATGCAAAGCGTTGGATTTTGAAATAAGCTCCTTGGAATAAGGATGGCAGAAGAAAGAACCCAGCTTTTGGGCCTGCCAACTTTAACACTATCTTATAGCACTTACCCTTGCTTCTGTTTAGTCATGTTTCATAATCTTGGAAATGTCCTTAAACAGGCTCAGCTATTTGAATCAGAAACTGGAAAAAGCCAAGAATGAAATGGAAAAGAAGATTTTCGAAAAACAAGTCAAAGAAGCAGAGCGTGAAATAGAGGAGATCAAGTGAGAGGATTATATTCTGGGTGAAGTGGACACTATCTCTTCTAGGGATTCCCCCTCCTCTCCACCCCCTCCCCTCCCCCCGCGCCCCAAAGACATTTGTAAAGCTCAAACACCAACAGACTTAAGCTGGGAAAACCTTGTCTTATTCTGGTTTGCAAAGGATTCCAAAAACAGTGTTCAAACCTTCCAGCATTGTTTCAGAGCCCTCACTCCTCAACTATTTGGTAGCAGTGTTGTAGAGTGTTTTGGGTATTAATATGCAAATGTAGGCATCTGGATTTGTCTCATCACTTCTGCCTCCAGTACTGAAGTGTTGCAATCAAAAGCTTTTAGTTTAGCTGCATTGAGGTTAGGAATTCAGAGCCATTTGTAAAGCTTTGGGCACTGCTTTGGGTGTACTGATGTTCTGTATAGTGCATTTCAGAATTGTGGTAGAGTTAAACTCCTATAAAGCGAGCGTCAAGAATCTGTGTGCGCTAAGGTACGTGTGTGTGTGAATTTGCCTCATTCAAATAGGTGCCATTTGGGCTTGTCTAAATTATAAAAATTAACCGTTTGTAGACAACACTTTTCTGCATTCCTTTCATCACCCCTATTGCAAAGTATATTAGTGTGTCACCTTAGGGCATTGTCACGTCTGGGTGCTGTGAAAGGAAAAAACAGTTTATACACAGGTTAAGGTACTCTCTTAGAGACATTCTAAAGTCCATAAGAGGATTTAGACACAAGTCTAAGTTATACGGTAGGTGTATTACAGCTTTGGCAGCTACGATATACTAAGGGAGTTAATTAATGTGTGTACCTATTGTCATTTATTTGTGTTGTCGTGGTAGCTAGGAGCCCTGGTCATGGACTGGTCCACATTGTGCTAAACACAGCATGTCCTGTTAATCAGAGTGTTGAGGATTTTTTTCCAAGGGGCCTATGGGAATTAGGGAACCAACTTCTATTGGAATTCAGAGAGAATTGGGAGTCTGAAGCCCTTAGATCCCTTTGTCTTCATTATAGAATGATTTCCAATCTCGTGTCACTTCAGTCCCATACAACCTGTCTCATGACATGCTGTGAGCCTAACAAACAGAAGTGCTTACCTTCTCTTGCTGTTTGCTGGCAGGCCTTGATGTTACCAAAGGAAGTATCTGTCCCTAGAAAGCCTGTATTGTGCAGGTGTGCCAGGGGTGGGAGAGGGAAGGCAAACAGATGAAGCAAATGCCAGTGTCAGATCATCTTAACAATGATTAAGAGCCTGAGTCTCTACACCTCCCATTGAAGGCAATGAGATTTGGAGGTGTACAGCGCTTTGCAAGATTAGGCATAGAAAGAGACCCAATGGTTGATGTGATCATTTCTTCTTCCCCATACTTTTAGCCATCTGCCAGAGGAGGCCTTATTAGGAAACAGACTGGATGAGCACGACTGGGAGAAGATTTCCAACATCAATGTAAGTTGGTAGACCAATTACTTAGACCCAGATTCTGCCTCCCTTCCTCTCCAAGTTGCCCCATTGATTTCAATGGGACTTTTTGTGAAATAAAGAACTACTTTGGGTGGACAAGGGAGGTAAAACCCAGCCTTTAGCACTTCACTCTTTTCAAAGGGCTGCAACCCAAACCATGATTTAACTTCCAAATATCCATCTGGGTTCAAAGTGGGAGGGGACAGGTTTGAGATTTGGCATTGTAGAAGGGATTCAAAAGTTAGGTGCCAATGGAAAATACCCAACTCTTTACACCAAGATTATAACAGCAAAATATATTTGAAAATTTATTTAAGAAATAAGCCTTTTGCATCAATCTCACTCAGTTTGCTAGGATATTTCGGTAATGTCTGCAAGGCAGAGCCAATCTGTGTTGTTTCTCTTAGTTTGATGGAAGTCGCAACGCAGAAGAGCTGAGGAAATTCTGGCAGAACTGGGAGCATCCGACCATCAACAAGAGGGAGTGGAATGAAGAGGAGATAGAGAAGTTAAAGGAAATAGCTGCGAAACATAATTGTCTGGACTGGCAAACTATAGCCCAGGAGCTTGGGGTAAGGTGTTCCCCACTATGAACCAAATAATTATTTGAGGCGTAGGGTTAGATTTGAAAATAATGCAGTCTGTGCTGAGAAGTGACTTGCAGTGATGGGTGTACTGTAGGGTGCTGTTTTGAAAAAGGAAGTTCATTGTAGTGCTCAGGAAATGGATAAACCAAGCGAGTCCTAGCAAGGCATAGTGTAGGCAGGTGCTATATGCAGACCTCCCCACACATACTCCTCCATTCTGACCTCTAGCATTTCTGCTGTTCTAGTTCTGGGCCTTTCTCCAATAGGTAAGACACCAGTTGTGTACTGGCATTGCATAAGGAATATTTCTGCTAGCACATCCAGGGGAGGTGAGGCTGAGATCACCAAACTCCTGGCGCTTATAACTAAAATCAGAGGTGAAAGATGCTCTCTGCAAGTTTTCTCTTTATTGTATACCCTCTTGCTGCTTGAGGAAAATGTAAGCCAGAAACCATGCTAACAAATGCTTTTGTGAGAAACACTCGAGGGAGCATAACCAAAACCTCTTAACTTGTTCACTTTCTAGAAATTGAAGCAACCAGAAAAACATTTCCCTTCTTGACTCTAGTGAATGTGGGTTTTATGAACACTTCATAGGCATGTCAACACACACTCCAATCTATGCAGGACTTTTTCCAGGCAGTGTCAATTGAAGGCTAACAGTGTGTAACTGCCCCACTTGGGTGGCAATAACTTACCATTTGTACAGCAGCAGGGAACTCCTTGCACCATGTTCCAGTGTCGACACTTTAAAAAGGATGTCATAAAATTGAAGAGGGTTGAGAAAAGTCGTGGTCTGGAAAACCTGCCATACAGGGAGAGGCATAAGCTGAATTTATTTAGCTTCTCAAAGAGAAGGTTAAGTGGTGACTTTGATCAGTTTATGTGGGAAGAAGAGTTCTGAAGGATGGCTCTTCAATCTAGCAGATAAAGGCATAACAAAGATCCAGTAGCTTGGAAGTTGTAGCTAGGCAGATTCAAAGTGAGAAACAAGGCACAACTTTTTAACGGAGCGTAATTTGCTGGTGGGACAATTTACCGGTGGGACAATTTACCAAAGGATATGATGGATTTTCCATCACTTTAAGTCTTTAATCAAGATTGAATGTCTTTTTCTAACAGAGATGCTTTAGCTCAACCGCAAGGTCGGGGCTTGATGGAGAAATTGCTGTGAAGCTCTGTCCTGTGTTATGCAGGATGTCAGACTAGATGACCATAATCGGCTCTTCTGGCCTTAATTTGTGAAAGGAGGAAAGATAACGAATCAGTGAGAGCTGGTGTTGGACCATTAATTGACAATGATTATAATCACTTCACTGTCATCTGGTGCTCCCTTCCGTGTGCTGTATACACTTGTTATCTTGGTTGTCTTAAACTTCAGTGACAAGCTCTTTGAGTAGGGACTGTCTTTTCATTGTGTGTAGTGCTTAATACAATTGAGCCCTTGTCCCTGACTGGCACTACTGCAATATTAATAATTAAAAGGACTGGATTTGAACCACCACAGGTTCATGCCAGAGCCAGATTGATTCAGCCCTCTCTTTCCTAGGTCACAATGCCCCTTGTGATCTAAGTAACTTTTGTTCTTTTATTAAGACAAACCGAAGTGCATTCCAGTGCCTGCAGAAGTTTCAAGCCTACAATAAAGACTTCAAGAGGAAAGAATGGACAAAGGAAGAGGACCAGATGCTTCTACAGCTCGTTCAAGAAATGAGAGTAGGAAGCCACATACCTTACAAGAAAAGTAAGTGATCTCCAAGGCAACCCCCTCCCTTGTACTGACGGAGCCCGAGTCTCCAAGGTCTTGTTTTCAGTGATGTTCCCAATGTGCGATGCACTTTCCAAATACAAAAGGTGACATGGTCCCTGTTCTGGAGAGGTGGAGTTAATTTCATGCAATCCTTGGACTTTCCTCCTTTAATTTAAAAGGCTCATCTGCAGTCATGACACCTGGTGCCAGGAGTCCATCATATCTTCCAAGGATGGATGTGGTCAGTACTTGGATGCAAAACCTCCCGGGTGCTGCAAGGTTTGTTGTTGGGAGTGGTGTATGTTTGTAATACGCATGATTCTAGTATAAATGGTAACACTTCTTACACACTGTGTGTTCTCGGTTTTTGTTACATGCCAGTTGTGTTTGAGAAGTTAAATATTTAAGTCATAACTACAATGTGCTTTAACAGGAATGCTAGAAGCATCGTATTAAAAGCAGAATTTAAATATTTCTTTCAATTTCTAGTTGCTTATTACATGGAAGGAAGAGACTCTATGCAGCTAATTTACCGCTGGACAAAGAGTGTGGATCCCAACCTAAGGAAAGGATTCTGGACACCAGAGGAAGATGCTGTAAATTCCTTTCTTTTCTCTAGTGCTAGAAAAATGACCAACATGCAATCTCTGCTGGGTTCATTAGTGAAACATTAACTTTAATTAGTGTTCTATGGACACTTGACTGTCTTCACACATTATCCAGGGACAGAAGCGGGTTGTGATTTCTATTACAAAGATGGCATAGGTGCTGTACAGACCCAGAGGTAGATGTGTAACTCTCCCCTGAAGAGCTTCCAATTTGCTCTGACCAAATTTTACTAGAGCTGAAATGCCAGTCTTACTTCTCTTCCTCATGCACTAGACCAGTGTAGCAGTGGTTTCATTTGAAAATGAGCTTTGGTAAAGTAATGGGTATTATTAAAAGTAAAATTAATTTTATCATTGCTGATCCTTGGAGTTACTCAGAGGGGTCATGCCAGATAATTTATGCCCCCAAATTAAAGTCCTCCTGTGATGGATCTTTATTTGCCTCTTCTATGGGGGTGGGGAGGGAGGGTGGGTGTGATTGGGAGGGCACAGACCTAATGGAGGCAGAATTAATTAAAAGCAGGGTGTGATGCGTATAGCTAGGTAATTCCCAAAAGATTCCAGCCAGTGGAGACTTGTTAGCTTGGAATGACTTGGATGCGTTACCCGCCTAATTTTTCTTTGTCTAATTCATGTAGAAGTTGTTGGCAGCAGTTGCTAAGTATGGAGAGCGTGACTGGTATAAAATTCGGACAGAGGTACCAGGAAGGAGTGATGCTCAATGCAGAGACAGGTCCGTATAGTGACTAAAGGAATCTTGCTTCCAAGTTCTCTCCTTTTGTAACAAAGATGCAACATTTTTAAAAAAAAAAAGGATTTTTACAATACGTGCACCTAGTTCCTCTACGCACCTTTCACAAATAAAAACCTTCAAAACCTATATTCTAAATAGAACAGGGGCCAGAAGGAATCTCAGCATATCCCCTCCCACATTTTCACTATTTGATTATTGTGTGCATGTCTATGAAAAGTCTAGTCAGTGACTCTTGTGATCTGTCACTGATGTGGGGAGTTAGAAGTGCTCAGCACCTTCCAGGATTAGGCCCTAAATTAGCAGTTGTGCTTGAAGTGTATCTAGTTTTGTGTTGCCTTTACTACTACTCAATTGAGAGTCCTGGGATCTTTGAGAACCAAGGACTTGCATTACCAGCAATGGCTCTGCAGTGTCAAGTATACAGGTATGTGGGACTACGTGGGGAAGGAAGGGGTCCACTGATTTTACTCTCCATTTAACTTTAGAAACATGTCTCAAGAAAGAGAACATTTAATCCCGTTAATCTTTTGTATCAAATATTTTAATTTTCTAGGTATTTAAATGCATTACACCATGACGTAAAGAAAGGCAGGTGGAGTTTAGATGAAGAAGAAAAGTTAATTGAACTGGTAGAGAAACATGGTGTGGGTAAGTTTTCACTGTGGCATGATCTTTAAGGGCTTGTAATGGTTTGAGCTGCCTCCCCCCCCCCCCCCCACCAATTTCATTAAAATCCTGCAGTTGATACTGGAGAGCTTTGCAATATGCATTTCTCAGTAAGAAGCAATCTTCCATGTATGGTATGGCCTGCATGTAGTGATCTCTGGAAGAGGGAGACTGTTTACCTAAAGAAGTCTTGAGTTGTTTCTGTGCAATATGCAGTCCTGGTTACAGAAACCCTCTGCTTGTGAAGTTGACCAGTAGAGGGGGAAGAATTCTATAAATGGGCTCCCCTGTGCATCATTCTCTTTCAGGATAAGATCTTATGGCACTACAGAAGCTTTGGGCAGGCAGCTATACACTTTCCTCTTCTAATAGTAATTACTGGAAGGGAATCTTCTTTCCTGCTTCTAACACCAGCTACAAGTGTATAGCAAAGAGAGGTTGAGTTGGAGCACAGGTCTGGGAACTAGGGATTCCTCTAGTTTTGGTCCAGCTCTGAAACTGACTCTTCGTGGCTTTGGACAAGAAATTACATAACATTTGTATAGCACTTTTCATTTGGCTCACATCCAGTCTTGTGTTCCTAAAGCTCGTGCTTCAGGGCTTTAGCTGGCCACCTGCAGGGGTCAGGAAGGGATTTTTCCCCATCTCCCCACAATGTAACTAGGATTTTTTGTGGTCTCCTTCCTCTGAAGCATCAGGGATGGCGACTGCAGGAGGTGAGACATGGATAGGGGGTAGGCCATGGTCCTGAGGTGGCACCAAGCATTCTGTTTCTCTCAGGTGCTTGGCTGCCTGGCTCTTGCTCACATGCTCAGGGTCTAACTGATCACCATATGTGGGATCGGGAAGGAATTTCCCCCCAGATCACATTGACAGTGACCTTGTTTGTTTTTTTTCTGGCTTCCTCTGCAGTGTATAGGTTGTTCCTGGAGAGTTTTTTGAATTAGCAAACTACTCACTCACTAATCACTCGCCAGGATTATCTGGGTATATCTCCTTTCCTTCTCATTGTGAGGGCCCCGGGTGCCTCTGTCCCTCCTATTCTCTGCCTGTGGCACAAAATGGTTTAGTCTCCTGTGAGCTGTAATGCTTTGGTCTAATTTTGGTGGCTGGATTTAGTGTGTGGGTGGCTGGGTGGTGGTGGTTGCCTATGATAGACAGGATAACAGACTAGATGATCTGGTGGTCCCTCCTGACCTTAAACTCTGTGTGAAAAGCACTTCCTTTAAAAATCACACTGCTTTCTGAATGTTGACCTACTCTTGACGCAGGTAACTCCTCAGATTACTGGAACTGAAAGAGATTAGAGAGAGGAACAGTCACCCACTTTTCTAGTTTATGTACTTTGCACATTTCACAGCACTTTGCGTATTGTCCATTTCAGCTTCCCTGTGTAGCTGGTCAGTTTCCTCTATCAGGGCCTTTCACAGAGAGGCATGGGAGAGAGAGAGAACTTTTTAAAAGTAATACAATGTGATCATAAAGCCACAAAAAACTGGCTGGGAGCTCAGGGCAGGTGTAGGATCTGAAACTAGTTGGAATTTTTCTTAAATTGACCAGACTTCAAACTGACATCCCTCTTTTTTTAATCCTTGTGTAACCCCTGTCTGGTAGGCTGTATTCTACATGTTGCTGTGAAGGAAGTTGAGGCGCAGAGGATCAGATTCAGGAACGCACATAAGCATGTGTTTAAGTCCCCTTGACGTCACTGCTTAAAGTTAAGCATGTTCTTGTCTGACTTCCTGAACTGGTACCAGAGGTTTTGACTTGCCTAAGGTCAGCCAGCACATCTGTAGCAGACCTAGACACAGAAGCTAGATCAGTGTCCAGATATAATGATTTAATGACCTATAACCTCTTCAGAATTAGCATTTTGAGGGATACTCTGATGCCTGATTTTTCTTAAAAGAATTACTATTCAGTGAAAAAAATCTTAAATAAAAATCTTCCTGAACAGTATAAATCCAATATTATCTGGAGGCTAATCTGGTGAGAGGGGGACTTGCTTTCCTTAATTTAAGATATTAACATGGCCCAACTATTTATCTCCTTAGGTCACTGGACCAAAATAGCTTCTGAATTACCACACAGAACTGGCTCCCAGTGTCTAAGCAAATGGAAAGCCATGATTGGGGCTAAGGTATTGTAACTCTCTGATCTGGTGTAATGGGTTATGTTCCTTTTCCTTTGCAGTAATCAAATGACCTGTTTAGAAGTAGAACATCCTTCTATGCTGTAGACCCATCTTATTTAAGAAAAGACTGGGAAAAGTCAATCTGACTTGGGTCAGTGAGCATTCAGGACCCAGGTCCTAGGACCCTGTTAGTGGGGTGGGTTGGAGCCCGAGTCATACTGTGATTGGATCCTCACCCTGCCATCTTGAAGCATGGATGCAGCTCAAGCTGTGGACCTGAGTCAGAAAGTCGGTGTAGTCCAGTGTGGATGTGTTAGCACGGTCATGAGACCCAGGTCCAGAAATTGTAAGCCCAGGTTTACGATGCCATGTGGACACTCTCAAGCATGGGCTTGGAAACAGCAAGTCCACAAGCCTGGTTCCCACAGAAGTGGGATTACAGTGCAGTGTAGACACACCCTGTGGCCAGATCTTCAGTGGGGGCTGAACACACTTGCAAATAAGAAGAAATGGGGGAGACACACATCATTGGTGAATATTTGTCAGCTCTTATTTGTTGTGTGTGTGTGTGTGTGTGTTTTTAATGCCAAACAGAAAAAGTCTGGGCCAAGGAAACGCCTTCAGAAACGCAGGCGAGTGCGGAGACACAGTTCCAGCTCTTCAGAGAGCAGCAGCGAGGATTCAGAGCCAGAGCTAATGGATAGCTCTGAGGGCGAAATAGACTCTCCCTCAGGATTCAGGGGTACGGTGCCCGGCCTCGACCTGTGGATCCCGACGAGGACAGATCCGGCCAAGTGCTGGAAAGCCAAACACTTGATTCCCTCCCTCTACTGTTCCAAAAGTGCTCTTGTAAAGGGACAGTTAAAACGAATTCCAGCTACATCTTTTGGGGGAGGCAGGGACAGAGTCCCAACTGATTCAGCAGGGATAAGTACCATACTGAAAGGTATTGGGTGTCCACCTTCTACTGACATCAATTTGAAGGATCCAGAAGAACTGGTAAAGGAGGTGAGCATTGACTTCTACTTTAAAAAATTGTACTGTTGGGCTGTCAACTGAGCTCAGGCTGTGAAGCATTGATCAGGTCGGATGGGAGATGGCAAAGGCAAGTGGTGTGTGTGATTATGGCCTCTTTTTTTCTTCTCTGAATCAATACTGGACCGCTGCTTCTGTGTGTCATTAAGAAAGACCATCTTTTGGATGAAACGTAAAATCCAAGGCCTTTTTAGAATCCTCAAGGCCTCTGTAGCACTTCCTGTAAGAATAGGGTGTTAACCTCAAGGTCCTAGCCAAGTGCCAATGTCGTCAAATGCATTCTGCTTGTCAATTCCTTCTGCCATGACACTCTCTTCCTGCCCAAACTGTGGCTTCATGTGGCTGTCAAACAGTGGCCACGCGCCCCTCTTTCCCCCCGATGATGGTATTGCTGGGGCAAGGAAGAGCCCTCTGTGCACAGGGGTCTGTTAATATAAATTGTAGAGCATCTGGGGTTAAAAGCTAACAAACAAAAGTGTATATTGGCTGTGGGAGCCTCTGTTAATCTCAATGCAAATGAGGTATTTGCATAACTCAGGGGGAAAATGTAATGGTACTGTGTCTGGATCACACTCTTCGAGGTTGTTCTGGAAAATCAAATGATCAGGTATAGCATTGGCTTGATATTCAATCAGTTATACTGTTTGATTTGCCTGAACAACTTTGCCACACCCCAACAGGATGAGGTGCCTTTGGAAAGTTTTACCGAGAATGGCTTGTGGAGACTTTAATTACCCAGTTTTTCTGGGAAAAGTTTCAGGTTTGCTCCCCCCACTGTGAAGCCAGAAAAGCAGAACAGGTGGGTCAAAAGGGTCCTAAATTTCGGTTTCCTAATTTTTTTTTTCTTTTGTAACACACAAAGTTTCCTCTGAAGTATCTGCAAAGCAAACATTGCAGCACTGGGCTTGTGTGTGAGAGACAGAAAGTTAAACTGACAACAAATGAAAGTTGAGCTGGTTACTTTGAGAAAATGCAACAAATAGCAGAAATATTGAGTGTCTTGTGTCCTTCTGATGCAGATATCCAGCTGGCAGTATGCATTAGTTCTTCACAAGACTCTTAATCCTGTAAACTTTTGTTTTGGTTCATGCCTTAGATAAATTCATGGAGGATAGGTCCACTGATAGCTAATAGCCAAGATATTCAGGGATGCAACCCCATGCTCTGGGTGTCCCTAAACCTCTGACTGCAAGAAACTGGGACTAGATGATAGGAGATGGATCACTTGATAAATTGCCCTGCTCCATTCGCTCCCTCTGAAGCACCTGGCACTGGCCACTGTCAGAAGACAGGACACTGGGCTAGATGGACCATTGGTCTGATCCAGTATGGTCATTTTATGTTCTTACGGCTTTTGTATACTTTCCTCTAGGCATTCATAAGAGGAAAGCAAGTGTTAAAGGTTACCCTGGAAGATGTGAGGAGAGTGCTAAGAAATAATACCTATTCTCAGAGGAAATGCGTAAGTACCTTTTGTTTGGGTGTTCTGGCTTCCCTCTCTAATAGCACAGACAATCTGTTTGTAATTCCAGATGTTCTTCATGATACCCATACGATGGACTGAAGGGAGTAAAATTCCCAAAGCAACTTTAACCCCCATGCTCCTATTTCCTGTCTGAGCTCTCGTTAAAGGGCCAATGATGTGTGTGGATCTGAGACTGCCTCTAAAAGCGTACCTAACCAGGCTACGCATTTCAACAGTGCCAGGGCTTTAGGGACTGAGAGTTCCATGTGCTCTCCACTAAACCTAGTGCCTTGCACTTCTCATTTATATGTCCCGGTGGAAGGCTTCACTTTAGTGCGCACATGATCAGCCGAGTTTGTTTTTTAATCCTCCGTGAATGACCAAACACACAAGTGTTTCAACTGGTGGTTTATCCAGTGTGATATGCCACAGGGAGCAGCGTTTGAACCTCAATTGTGTAGATAAGCAGATAGGTAGCTAATGTGCAATTAACAAGGGAGGCAAAACAAACAGTCTAATTGGTCAGCTTCTTACAACCTATGCCCTTTCCCCATCTACACTCAAATAGTGGAGTGCCCTGTAACTAATAATATTGGCATCCCTAAAGATGTGGTTATGAACCCACATTGATGCTCTTCATGAAGAGATAGTGAAGAGGAAACAGAAGGATAACAGTACTCTCAATTCCTAACCTAAACAATCTTATGGCTCTGCTATAATCATTTAATGTTGGTGGTCTGACCTATAACCCCCTCAACCCCCCCCTGTAAGAAATCCAGGGTGTATATGCTTTCTTCTAACCTGCAGCCTTTATTTTAACACACAGTAAGTGTTTGACCCCAGTGGCTGGTAAAATGGAATAAAAACCCACTGGAGCAGATCCTCCACTGGCATACATTGGCATCGTTCCATAGAATTCCATGGAGCTCTGCTAATTTACAGCAGCCGGTTTGGATTTTTGTGAGTTTATATCTTTGTTCTGCCACATACAGGAAGATGGGCTACGGAAGCCTTGTGTCCCCTCTTCAGCAGTGGTTTCTGGAGTGACACCAGGCACATCAGTCGGCCAGGTGCTGCAGGGATTACAGAACACAATGGAGAAACAGTACCGTCGCCAGAGAGAGCAATTCCAAAGAAAGAAGCTGGAGAGGAGGCTCCTGATGGCAGTGACTCCGTGGGTGGGCAATGTCCTACTGCCTTGTGCCTTTAGAGCCGAGAGGGTGGCGTCCCGTCAAACAAAAGGTACCGTTGACCCATCAGGTTTCTAAGTGTTGTCCTCCTCTCCTTCCCCCCCCCCACCTTTCATAAGCATGGTACCAGACTCTTAAACACGGCTCCAGGATTGTGCCTTAGGACACAGCACCTTTCATCTCAGGATCTCAAAGCACCTTTGACCACCTCAGGTGTAAGGTAAGTGGCATTACCTCTTACCATTTACAGCACAGGTACCAGAGACCCCAGAGAGGGGAAGTGGGTAGCCCCATGTCACACAGCAAGATGGCAGCAGAATTGGCAGTAGGACCCAGGAGTCATATTCCTAGTCTCCTGTCCTAACCACTGGACCACACGCTTCCTGTGTAGGTTAGATTTTATTGAAGCAGTACTTTTTCCTATCCACAAGTCACTGTTAATCAAGAGGCAGGGAATTATGCTCATATATTTACTCAAAATATATGGTCATTCTGAGATAAAGTATTAACAGAGGGGATTCTCTTTTGCCAGTCTGTTTATAAGAGCAGGGTGAGTTGCAAGTGTCGTTATTCAGCTTCTCAAATGTTGATATTGGAGGGGTGCTGCTCATAACCCTCCACAGACCTATGTGAATGTCCACTTAACATTTTTATTTTTTACATTGGACTCCTTTTTTTCCAGCTCTTGTTATTCAAGAACAGCTTCAGACAGTCACGCTGGGCAGCACTCCAGTGTTCGCACTCTTCATTCAGGTGGGCACTGCTGCATTAACTGGACTCCAGAATTTTAACAGTTATTTTTATACTTGTAGTTGATAGATATTTAACATCCATGACTGGCACCCCATTTTGCTCTTGAATGGTTATGTCTCACTGTATTTATATGGCCCATGTATAGAAGCCATGATTGTAAATTCAGCTTTTAAAAAAAAAAAAAAAATCTTGCAATAAAAAGAATCAACTACTACCTAGCTTCTTTCCAGTGGCAAGAAAAAGACCCTGAGATGCTTCAAATGAAACGTCTCCTGTTTGCAGGGTGCCGTTCCCTCCACCCCCAGAATGCCTCTCTTCCAAGCTTAACTTTAACATAAGATTTTTGTCTCCTTGTAGCTCTTCCAGATTGACACTAGTGGCTGCATGAAGGTTATTCGTGAGAGGAAGATGAGGCAGTCGAACCTCATCAAGGCCATGGCTGGGAATGCAAGGAGACTTCAGCAGGTACTGTATGTGGTGTTTCAAACCCTGTCCCATCGTGCAGGCCTCAAGGGGATGCCTGGGTGGAAATAATCGACTGCTTGTGTCAAGGGAAGCTGTACGTATTCTGTTTGTCAGCTGCTGCTTTGTACTTTTCACAGAGGAGAGACCAAAACCAACGTTAATGTAGCTCAGTGGATAGAGCCCCGAACTGGGCAGTTGGAGACCTGGGTTCAGTTTCCAGTTCTGCCACTACCTCTTGGTGACCATAGTCTAGTCACTTAACCTCTGTTTTCCTCAGCTATAAAATGAGGTTAATAAAAGTCACTTACCTATGTAAAGCTCTGTGAGATCTACTAGTGAAATGCTGTATTAGAAGAGGAAGTGGCTGTTGTGAATTTGTAATTACAACTGGCAAAATGGCTTGTCTAGACAGTCGAAGCTTGAATACCTTATGCTCGCTGGGTCTGCTGATAATGATTCTCTTTTCAAAAGCTGGTGGTAGGCTCTCCCACACATCCCCTCCATACCCTATGTGCAGGCAGTGAAACACTTATTTATCTGTATTGCAGTAGTGTCTGGGAGGTAATGGGGAAATAGTGAAGATGTCTTTGCTGTTGGTGTTCACAATAATGAAAGGGTCAGCTGGACCCTTGCCTTCATGAGCTGATGCTCTGTGGCTGAATGATTCAAGTGTTGCCAGCTGGCTCCAAGAACAACATCATCTACCAAAGAGGATTGTTTGTGTCTCTCTTACCAGAAGTTCTGACTACTGTTCTAGGCCAAGTCCTGTGGACCTGCTGCTCAAACTCTCCAAAAGAGGCATGTGGTGTCAGTAGGAGGGAAGATAAGAGAAATCAGACATGCACAACTCCACTGACATCATTAGTTTTGTTGGGGTCCACTTCTGACATATATTTTCTGTGTCCTGAGGATATTTTCCTGCGATGCACCAATGCATAGCTGCCAGAATCATGTTTTCCTGCAGGAGTAAAAGCTCTCCCAGAAACATCTGGAGAAATGATATATCCACAATATGAGTCCCCTCTACTTCAGTGCCATGTCTCTGATCTCTAGATATCCCAAGAACATAATTCATGTCTGTTTTTGTTTTTTGCAGCCCTCCTGCAGTTCCAAGAACTCTTCAGGTACCTACCCAAACACTTCCATTTATTTTCACAATGTACAGGGACTTGTGCTTAGTTAATCCTGGTTAATATAACTCTCCATCTAATCTGATAAAAGCCTCAAGAGCAAAATCACTTTAAATTTTACTCTCTGGTAGCTTTTAAGCTGGTTGTATTTGATCATTCAATTACTGGCCATACAAAGATGCCACTTAATAAAGAAGGCCAAAGATTCTGGAGGGACAGGGTGACCAACAATACTGTGACATCATCTCTGGGCATTAGCACGGTAATACTGTTGAAGGCTAGGTGTTCTGGCAGAGCACCTGGGCACGGTCTAATACTGAATGCTGCTGTTATGTTGACCTGATTGAGTGGGTGTTCGCTTCAATGGTATATAATACTGCCAGTAAGCACCGCCCATGACTCCTGGGACGATAGTTACATTCACTCCTCATTACTGGGGTTCAAGTATGTCACTCCTTTTTTTTTTTTTTTGAGGCCCTCAGAACAGGGCTGATTCGATCCATTTTGCTGTCATAGCATCCCCCGGAGCTCCCTTTTAGCATGAATGGTAGTTGTGTGTTGCTTACCCTATGGTTTAATAGCTAGAGAGTGACTTTGAAAGCATTGCTAAAATCTCTTCTTTCTGCAGGCTTGCCAGTACAGTCCCGCTCCCAGAAGGCCGCAGGAAAGGGAAGAGCCAGGAGGCCCATCGCCTTAAAAGCAAAGGAGAACCCTGCAGCTGTTTCGGCGGGTGTCCCTGCTCTTCCCACTCCCAGGCAAAAGCCTAAAACAGTCTCAGAATTACTGAGGGAGAAAAGGCTGCGGGAGTCCAGGGCTAAGAAAGCTTTGCAGAGAACAGTGATTCTTGCCCCCCAGGTGTTGGTTTCGCCCTCTGTGATAATCCAGCACCCTGTGCAGCAGGTAATTCCTGCCCCACAAAGAGGAAGTGAGCCTCCGACAGCTGGGCTGGCAGGTAGCAGGAATGCTCAGGCAGCATGTGCACCAGTGCCCCTACCTGCATTTACTCCTGTTGTGGCTCCTGTCCCCTCTCCCAAACCTGTCGGAAGCCATTCATCTCCAGTCCCAGACTCTGCAGAGAGCGTTTGCTCCTCCGAGAGGAGAGCAAAATCCAAGAGAGAGCTCAATGAGGCAGCTTTGGGAGATGTGTCCAAAGGCGAGGCTTCTCAGGACAGACCTATGGGTGCAGGGGAGAATGGCCTGTCCCAGGGGTGCAAGAAAGCTCCAGCATTTGGTGGCAGCTCAGCACCTGTAGTCTTGCAAAACCATGCCTTTGTGCCGCATCAGATTGCATTGATGCCATCTTCAGCCATTTCTCTGAACCCTGCCGCCATGAAGTCAGGCCCCAAGGAAACCTCTCCCTCCACATCCATGACTTGTGCCCCAGCCCTGGTCAGATCACAGCAGAACGCTATCAATCTGTTGCCTGCTATCCTAGCTCCCCAGAGGGGGTCTCACGTGGTTCCCAAGAACATCATGCCCATCACCTGGGTGGTAACACCACAGGGTTTGATCCCCACCTCTGTACAAGCATTGGTGAGTGTTCACAGCCAAGGGAAGCAGCCCGCAGCTGGGATTATAGGCAGTGCTGCCAAAAATCAGAGTCGGACTGGAGAGACCTCTGCCCCAAGAGTGCCGCTGATGCCAGTCGAAGCAAGTCACCCTTCCATCAGGTGCACAGGTGCACAAGTGCTGAGCCCACAGTTAGCGGAAGGGGCACCCTCAGGGAAGACTGTTTGCTTAAACCCTTCCACTCGTCCCTCATCCATAACCTCCTTGGACCCTGGGCACAGCTCACCCAGCGTGACTCCTCCAGCTCCTGCCTCTTTAAACAGCCTCTCGAGGATATCCAACTCCTCTGGAGAGAGGAGTGCAAGTCCAATGAGCCTTCCAGATGAAGGAGCAGCTCTGCACCCCAGCCCTGTGTTGTTGCCCCAAGTGAAGCCTCCTGCAAGCACTCCGTGGGCTGACCAGCTCTGCTTGCCAAGTCTCCCTGGCACAGGTGAGAGCAATAACTGCAATATGCTCACCGGGGTTGCCTCCAATCCAAAAGTCCTGCTGGAAGGGAGCCTGGTGCAAAGGCCGGATCGGCTTCTGGCCTGTAACAACATAGTAGAGAACTCGGACTCTCCTGGTACACAGGTAACAAGGAACAGGCCGATCTTCCCAAAGCCACAGAGCACCCCAAACGTGGACAACCCCCCTGGATTGCCCACACCCAATGCCGAAAAGAACCTCCTGGACGTCAGCCTTCTCTCCCTTGAGGATGAGGCTTTGGTGAAGGAGTGGCTGAGAGGGAAGCGGGGCATCCCGGTGGCCCCATTGGAAACCAGCTTGGCTTACTTTCCACCTTTCTTGTGCAACTTGAAAACGCTCTCCAGGCTGCTTCTGCAGAAGAAGACGCTGGAGCAGCGTGTGTCGTGCCTCAGGACCTCTGAGGAGCGCAGGGATGGGGGTGCAGGGGCTGATCTGCCTGCTGTCCGACAGCTGGTGTGGCAGAAACTTGGTGATAACCCTGCCTATCTCCTGTTAAAAGCCAGGTTTTTAGCAGCATTTACTCTCCCAGCTGTCCTAGCAACTCTGCCTCCTCCCACAGTGACTACAACTCTCTCCAGTAGCTGGCAGCAGAGTTCAGAGAGTGACGAAGAGGAGTCCCCTACTGATAAGGAACTGATGGAGGCAGAAAGCTGTGGGAAAGAACCAGCCAAAGTACCTTTGGATAGCACAGCTGGCATTGTCCCCGGGAGTGAGGATGCTGACATCACCCATCAGGTAAAGTCAAAGCATTGAATTGGAGTTAATAACAAAACTTCCATTGGATTTGGTGAGGCTAGGATTTGGCTCGTAACTAACGTTTTTTTCCTTTTTGAATAAGCATGGATTTATGTGTTGAAAACTAGGAGAAAGTTTCCCTATTTCACACAATGCCTAGCCAAGTCGGATGACTTCCCCAGCCTCCCCTAATAAAGATCAAGCTCCCATGCAACATGTTAGAGCTGGATTACGCACCACTCTTTTCCACCCATGCCAAAGCCCTCTTCCCCGGAGCACCCAGTCAGTAGGTACAGCATAGTCAGTGCAGTGTCTCTGGGCCTGTTAAATAGGAAGCTCAGGTTAGTTTACAGTACCCGCAGATTTTCACGGGGCTGCAGGTGTAAACCCAGAGCTGCTTTGTAGAATGTTGTCAGGGGGAATCTGGAGAATTTGGTTAGGGCTTTTGGAAGCCATGACGGCACAGAAGTTGGTTTTGTTTCGCAATAGTGCATTTCTTGGTTGCGATCTCTTTATATCTTCCAGTCCCTTAAATTCTCTTTATAGTGTTAAAACACAAATGATCCTCTAACTTCTAACCCTGTTTCTTGACCTATTCTCAAAGCTCCTGTTTACAGAATTGGTGGTGTTTCCCATAAAACTCCTCCTTTAGGCTTGTGCTGGTGGATACTACAGTAGGGCAAAGCAGAAAGGATGCTTAGGGAAGACCTGTAGTTGTTTACCTCTCCCAGGAAAGCTTGGGTTAGCAGGTTTGGGTGTGTCTGAGATTTCCTTACATCCTGGAGATGCAAAGACCACTGTGTTACCTATCCACAATGTAAGGGGAAGAGCACCTGTGTCCCCATGTAGAATGTGAGGTCCCTATTCCACAGTGACATATGTAACTAGACTATGGTTTTCCAAGTGCTTGTATGCCTGTCTGATGGAAGGGGTTTTGAGGGGGAGAGAAATTCCTGCTGAAGCTCCGTAACACTGAGGCATAGTCACTGTCCACCCCTTCGTTCTCGGGCCCTCCTGTTCCTCATTCATTTGTTCCTATGTTGCTACCAGCGGTCCCTTCCTAGAAGTGCTATCAAAGATGCCCTCTCCCCCAGTATGACCAATGATGCTCTCTTCATGGAGCTGGCAGTTTGAAGGGTGTTAGAATAATGCCGGCTTCACCCCTTCTCCTCAGGGAAGAACCTGCAGCTAGGCTTGCCCCCCTGCGTCAGCCCCACAAGCTCAGATACAGGGGTGCTAAGCACAGGGAGTCATACCCAGCAGGAGCTCCCAAATTGCTCTAGGTGTGGGCGAAGACTTGCAGGTCCTGCTACACATCCACCTTCATCCAGTCAGAGTGACTTCTTTTCAGCAGCAGGGGGGCTGTTGGGGAGAAGTCAGACTAGATTCCCTTTACCTACTAGAACGTGCGCGCGGTCCAGGTGGCTGCACCGGGGTGGGGAAGAGTTTTTCACTTTGAGAGACTCTGGAGCCCCTTGTTCAGCAGGGCCCCGGCCTGACCCCCAGCAGCAGTGGCAAAAGCATCATGTGTGGGAGGAGGAATCGTTCCCACGCAGCCAGGCAGAGGCTGTGAGCCAGGGAGCTGCTGTAAAAGCAAGGCTCCAGCTTGAACCCTCGCAGTATCACTGTCCCCAGGAGGAAACACCCAAGCATTGGCTAGATGTATTTTTACTGCACTCTGTATGTAGTATTCCTCACTGTTGGAGGACACATACTGTCTGGCACGTCTGTGTGATCGAGGGGAACAGGCATCGCTTTGTGCTTTTAATGATCTGGGAATAAAGGGAGTGCTATTTTCGTTCCATTTCCTCTCAGCCTTGCCAGAATCCCTGAATGATTTGTGGGGGGTGAGGGGGTTCTGGTCTTTCCTGCGGTCCCAAGTATCTTCCGCCTGCAGTCATGCCCTGTCACTGGTTATTTTGCAGAGTGCTGGAGCTGAAGTGCCCGCTGTGCAGTCCGTCTCAGGCTCCTGCGCTGACGTGGGTGAGGCCAGAGTTCTGCGAACCAGGAGAAGTGCTCGCTTCAGGAAGAGGAGGAGGCAGACGTGAGAGAAGCATGGGGAGAAATGTTAGTAACTCCGCTATGAAGCTGTTATTTCTAGCTTGAGGAGAGAGACCTGGAGAGACTCTTTTTTTGTGAGGCACACCTTAGAAATAGCCTGGGAATCATGACGCAAGGCCTACAGCAGTGGTTTGAAACAGGCCTGTCTTGCCTTCCCTGTGGGCATGCAGGTCTGAAGTCACTTGTTTAGCCGTGATCTGTAAAGACTGTAATTATAAGACATGCTACATTTATACAGTGCTTTAGAGACAAAGGCCCACTCACTGTCATATGGACTCAACAGCCCAGAGTCCTTGCAGTCCGTGGTAAGAATTGGTGATAATGCACTGCAACTGATAGTTTTGCACGATTGGTTGCTAAGATAAGACAAGTTTAACAACAAAAAAAGGATGACTGTTCAGGTGAGGAGGAGTGAGCTCTTGGGGAGAGGAATGTTTGAAGGATGCCTTTAAAGCTATTGACTCCTGCTGCAGAGCCTAAACATTGTCCCAGTGTCTTCTCTATACCCCGGCTGCTGTGTGCCCCTTGCTGATGGCCTTAGAGTTCTGGTGGTGGGGGTTCACTTTGGCTGCTTTGTCTGATGTCTGGCCGGCTCTGCAACAGTGGAGCAAAGATACTGTAGGTCCTACACTAGCAATGGCAGCTGTTTATTTTTAAATTCTCAGTGGCCAGACTGGTGGATTTTTAAATAGAGTGCAGAAGATGGGCTCCAGCAGGCAGTGTTTCTAACATGAGTAAGATCACCCACAAGCCACTACAGGGCAAAAGGAGTGTTGTTTAGCTCTCAGAGGATCTGGGGAGTCGGATTCTTTTTGTGTCTCTACCATAGAGACACTGCAGGGCAAGCGGTTTCCCTGCCTGTATTCACAGGGCTAACACCATACTGCACAGGTGTGCTGTGGTCTGATCATCGTAAAAAACACCACCAACTTTTGGTTGACAGGTACCGAATAAGTGCAAAGATTTTTTTTGTCTTGATCCCTCCTCAGTTCATGGAGTTGTTCTCGTTTCTTTTTGATTCTTTTCTTAAATGGCTTCAGAAACTGTCCTGTGACTAATGAGAGGTGAATGTGTCCTTATTACAGGAGTCTCTGAATGAAGCTTGCTTTCAGACGTGGCAATAGCAGCTGTTCCTTGCACTACCAACCAGTGACACTTCAAATAAACTGACTCCGCAGTCCTGGGGAAGAGAGGAAAATGGTTGCACTGTTTTTCCCAAGTCTGTATATTACTACAGTTCTCGTTTCAAACCACTAATTGGGAAAGTTAGAGACGGAAGTCTCTCTCTTTTTTTTTTTTTCTTCTTCCCCTCCCACCCACTTTGACACAGACTGATTCTGTTCTAACACGCTTACAATCTGGCAGCAGCACGGACAAAGGTGGGAGAAGACTATTGGAGACAGGCGTTAAAAATGAATGCTTGTTTGTTTTTTGTGTTGGAGCCTATTTATATAAATGTCTGTCCCCCAGTTCAGAACATGAGTCTCGGTCTATGTTTTTTAATGCTGTGGCAATGCTTGTGGTTGACAATTAACTGGTTCTGAGGCGACAGCACTGCTGAATGATCAGTGGATTTATTTTGTACCTCAGTGATTCTGACTGTTGGATTAAATATAAACGTTATATTTTTCTCATTTAAAAAGATTTAGGCATGTTCTTTCTGGCCACGCAAACAGGAAAGGTTTCATTTGAATATGCTTTCCCGTAACTGTTTGGTCTTTGACAACGAGAAAGGTGATGTTTGTTTCCTCACATAGAACCAAGGAGGGAGTGGGAATCGGCTGAGCTTGTGGTTAAAACACAGGACTTTGTCAGACAGGATCCCCTTCCTGTCTCTGCCGCAGATTGCAATGCAACCTTGGGCATGTCACTCTGTCTCTAGTTCCTCCATTAGCAAATCAGGGATTTCTGCCCCCAGGGAGTGCTGAGGTTAAATGAATTAAAGCTGGTAAAGTCGGAGTTCCATGGATGAAAGATGCTGGGAAAGAGCAAACGCTGCAGCGTGGCTCTAATTTCTCAGGAGCACGGCAGTGATTTCAGGGTGTAGCTATGCTATGAAGCATGGCCGTGCTGGCAATGCTTTGTCCCACCCTACGTGGGTGTGGTGCTTTCCAGGGTCGCTAAGTCCCAGTAGGCCAAGGTGCTATTCAAATGTTAAACCCGTATCATGCCCAGAGAAGGGAATTGCGGGTGAGTTGTCCCCCTCTCAAAGCGTGTGCAAGCCACCCTCCTGCATGAAATTCACCCCAGAGCAAAAGCTTTGCCATGAAACCCTGTGTACCACTTAACACACAGCTGTGAACATGAGGCTTAAGTGGGGCAAAGCACCTTATGCCCTGAAGTGAATGTGCCTTTGTGAATGCCGCTTAGGTAATGACACCTGCTGGGCTGATTGAGATGAGGTGCTGCACAGTGGCAGCTTGGCTAATCTCCGGTGATGGGGTCGAATCGTAATGCCTCCTACTTAATGGGTTAATTGGAATGTCATTGTTGACTTGGAGGGTTGTATGTGGGATGTGGACAGCAAGCTAGGACTAAGGTATGGAGCATTGGGAGAGAATAGAAATAGGGACCATACTCTGGAGCATCCCTATAATTCAAGGACACGCCTTTGGTCTACGTGGTACTCCACCAGATGGTGGGGCGGGAGAATTGGACTGATTCTGGAAGATGTCCTCAGGCTCCATTGCAGAGACGGTAAATGCATAGTGTGCACAGGTTCCATCCTGTTTGCTGGCACCAAAAGGGGGCTGCTTCAGGGAGGTCTCTCCAGTGGTTTGGCTTTAAAAGTAACCCCCCTCCCCTACTGTGCTACAAATATGCCCAATACCTGGATTCTGTTGTAATAGAGATTGGAGGATGCAAGAGTGGAGTTCCCAAAACCATTTTATAGAAAGAGCCAGAAACTTAGTTATTAAATGAAGAGAACTTGCTTAAGCTACAGCTCAGCCCTAGGCATCAGTCATGCTAGTGAGTCTTTTACCCATCTGTGTCTATTACACAGCTGAAGAAATGATCAATAAGCAAACTTTCACCTAGGAACCAAGTGAGGTCATCTGAAACTAGTGCAGCCCTGGCTTGTCTGAAGATGAGCCTCTCCCTTCAGTGGTTGTAACAAATTAGAATGTATATATCTTCAATACCATTTCCTTCAAAAAAACCAAAAAACAAAATCACTGCCAGCTGACACCTGCAGCCCCGATGCTCCTGAGCAACCTCTTGCCATTATTTGTCAAGAAAACATAGAAATAGAGGCAGGTTTTTATGCTGTAAGATGGCACTGAAGTACTGTCATGATGAAGGCCCCACAATGTGGGTAGTCTGACAGCACATTGTTTTCAGATCAGCCTCACACTAAGTCTTCACAAGCATATCTTAGAAGGCATATGCTACGCGTACAGTTTGTACGCAGCAGGAAGCACAGGGTTACAGAAGCTCCAACCAGTTTTTCTCCACCCAGAGGGTTTGTGCTGAGGTCCTGGGGCTGGGGGGAGGTTCTGACAGCCCTGCATGAGGCTGTTCAGGAGTTTAGCCTGTAGAACAAAAGCAGGGAGAGGTGCTGATCCAAAGCTGTGTGACGCTGCATTAACTGCAGGAGTATCGAGTTATGTGAATCCTCTGGACTCTTTAAAATCAGGTGGCTGTTGAATTGTCATCACTGTTACAAGTCTCGAGTTGTGTGGGAAGAACAACAAAAATAGTTCTGTAAAGGAGCAGTCAAAATGATTTGTGTGCATGCTTAAAATCCTCCAACTATTGCTGGACTGCCCCTCCCATCACGTGCTTAGAGCTGGGGCCTAGGAGCCAGGACTCCTGGGTTCTATTCCTTGCTTTGTCCACTTGAGACACCTAGGGCTTGACTCTTTTTTGAAGGGCCGAGTACCCACAATTACCATTGAAGTCAATGGACACCCAAAACTTGAGGCTCCATTTGGGAAAGTGTCATAATGGTCTATCCCATCAATCGCAGGCACACCTGCTATGGTTCTACACCAAAAAAGGGACAAGAATTCTATCTGCATTCCGGCACAAAGGTGTTGGTGTGTTGATAAGGCTGCTGTTAAAGGTATCAAGGCTTAAGCTGAAAGGCTGTTATAACTCCAGTAGTGTGGGGCGGTTGTTGATTTTTTAAATGAAAGCATTAGTTCTGTTTATTATCTCAACCCTCCCATCCCTGAAGATCCCTGTCATATAATGTTGGACCTAGAAAGAGGAGAACCTACTTCAGAAGCTGTCGTTTTCCCACATGGCTGTTAATGCAAGTTTCTTACTGAAGAGATTGTACATTCTAGATAGTGCCAGTGAATTCCTGTAATACGTCTCATCAGTGGAACCTTATAACCATTAAATAAAGAAGCCTCAACTGCTTCTCAGAGGTATTGCGTGGTACAGATGGGGAAATTGAGGCGCAGCGAGACTAAGTTATTCAGCAAGTCAGTGGGGATGTGAGGTACTTCCAGCCACTGTTTTTTTTTTTTTTCCCCTTGTGGCTTCCTCTTTTTTTCTTTTCTCAGATAAATGCTGTTACCCACTGGTTTCACCCTTCTTCTTTTTACTTCGAGTCATCTGTGTTGCAGACGGACTATTTAGGGAGGCTGCCATGCCGCTGGGTTTGCTGGGAGATTGGGCGCAAAGATCATTGCCATGCTGAGCCAGTGAGAGAAGGAGAGGAGAGCCTGTGAGAAGAGGAAACACTTGATGTGCAGGGCCACGTTGGTCCATGTGACACAGAACGACTGGTAATTATGGAAATCTGGATCCAGTTTTCATCTAGCGGGAAGAGTGGGGTGTGTATCGACTGGGCAATGCATTTCTACTTCTCTTACCTGGCTGGGAACTGGGACTGGCCCCACTAGTGGGCAGAGCAGTCTGTGTGCTGGGGTAGCAGAATGTTTAGGGATGGGTCAGGCAGGCTGCTGAAGTCAATCCCACTAGCTTTACCTAGTGTCGATCATGTAGTATCTATGCGTTGAAGTCAGTGAGTTTTGCCTGTGTGGGAACAGAGTAAGACTTGTAGAATTTAGCCCACTATGAGAGGGGAAGCTATATATATCCCAGGCTCTACAGAGCTGCTGCTGTCAGGAATGATGCAGTTTTCCCCCAAACAAGGGAAACACTCCTGGATTTGTAGGTGGCTGGCAGCCACTCTGGGCCACTGGCTATTGCAACAAATCCTGTTCTGATCTGAGCACTGCAATCAAATGCCTGGGTTAGAACCTAGGCGCCCATTTTGGTGCAGCATTTGGCCCCAAATGGGCAAAACAAAGAATGGGGATAAGAGAAAATGTGTTAGTGTTTTGTTACAGACAAAGCCATCGTTAGGTCAGAGAGGTCTTGACGCAGCGTCAGGTTATTTCGCGTTATTTTCTCTAAACGGGAAGAGTGAACCTGGCCCAAGTGTGCATTCCTTGTATCAAAATGTGATTTGCTAATCAAGGAGTAATGCAGATCTAACTGTAGGCTACAACTTCTGTAATGTGGCTTCTGCATCTTGATGACTACAGTCCCTGAATGGCTCCCTGATTCCTCGAATCAGCGTTTAGCCTAGTTGAGCTGACACTGGAAAATTCCAGTCTGGTTTCATTTTGGTATGTGGGTGTATCGGAAAGATTGCACTGGGGAGGAAGCATTATGGGAAAGAAATCTCAAAGTGCAGCTGCTGCTTAGGGTGGATGTGATAAGTTCCTGCAAAAGTGACACACAGGAGGCTCTCTGCAGTGACACAATGCTCTGTTGACCAGCTCAGGCAGTGATGTTTCAAAGCAATGTGCATGGTGCATGTAAACGTTGCTAGGGTTATCCAGAGCTTGTGACTTGCACGTGCAATGTGTCCGGCACTGCTTATGGTTTGCAACGTTCTGTGTAAGTTGCAAGATCGTGTATAGTTGTGGGTTTTGCACATTCTCTTCCTTTGCAAATGCAAATTAGACACAATTAAAAATATTAGCTCTTGGTAGTTACAGTTAACTGCAATTTAAGAGCATAGATGTGGAGGGTTCTTCCCCCTCGAACCTTTCAAACAGGTTCACTCTAATGTTCTATCCCTGTTGCCTGAGGGGCTGTACAGCACCCTCTCCTTAGATCTCTGGTTTCAAGCAGGTAATAGCTGTCTGTTGTGTGATGGTTCCTTGTTTATGCTCCACCCTTGCACGTGTGGGTCACTAGATTAGGTTTGGGCCCAATCCCAAGCGGTGCTGAGTACGTGTGACCCTAGGTAATGTTGGTGGGACATGTAGGTTCTCCCTTGGTATAGCCTGTTGGGAATCCATATGCAATTTGAGTTCCTGGTGTCCTCAGCATCCACGCAGGAGCTTCTGGTCTTCAGTGCTACTGACCCAGGGTGCACGCTAAGTGGTTTCACTTCCCTCCTGTAATGACTCGGGAGATGGCCGGTTGAAGGGCACTCACCAGAATTTCATCACCTCTTCAGCAGTGGTGCCAGCCCTGCCAGCTGCTGAAGGAGCTTGGGATGTAGTACTTGCACAAGCTGGCATTTCTGTACATGAAGTGCCCCATGACCCGATCTGTTCATGCAAAGGGGGGTGCATGTATTTTTTGCGTACAGAGTTACAGGCTGCTGTGGGAGACGTGGTCGTCCCTTATGGTGAATGAGCGTGTTCCTAGTCCTCAGGTTGATGGTGTTGGGCCACCTGCTATCCTTGCTGCTCATCCCGAGCTGCTCTGAGGCTTATGGTGTGGCTTTCAGACAAGAAGACCTGGCCTGCCAGTATTTCTTGCTCTCCGCCATGTCGGAGCAGGAAGATGATGAAATGTGCTGGAATAACTTGGAGAACTTCCGGGTGAAGCTGATCTCCGTGATAGACCCCTCCAGAATAACGCCTTATCTCCGCCAGTGCAAAGTGATTAACCATGATGACGAAGAGCAAGTGCTTAACGACCCCAGCCTGGTCGTCCGGAAACGGAAAGTAGGTGGGTACTGAGCAGCTTCCGACTCCACGTGTTTGTGTGGGTGGCCTGCCTCTGGGGTGATACACTGGAATGAAAATGCCATGGTGTCAGTTGCTTCTGCAGGCCACATGGTGTTACCATCAACCCATGTAGTGCAATTCTGGGAACCATGCTTTCAAGGTGCATCTTTTCCCAGCCATTTGAGAATGGTTTTCTCTAAATCCAAATAAACAGGTAAATAATTCCTTCTCCTCAAGCTAACATGTGGTGGATTTTCCATCACTGGCAATTTTTAAATCAAGATTGGATTTTATTTAGTGATTTATTTTAAGATCTGCTCTAGTTCAAAAGGAAATTATTTTGGGGAAGTTTTCTGGTCGGTGTTATAGATGAGGTCAGACTAGAGGATCACGGTGATCCCTACAGGCCTTAAAAAGCTCTGAATCTAGGATAAACTATTCCTGTATCTCAGGTTCAGAGGGACTCTGGCAACATTAGAAAGAAAAATTAGCCTGTATTACTAGGAGTCCCTGGGGTTATTCAATCTGAGAACATTACAAATCAAAGGTAATTTTCACCACTTATTCTATTTTACAATAACCCCTAGCTCTTTTGTGACTGTTTTCATCAGTAGACCTCAGTGCTTTAGTATTGTTACCCCCATTTTACAGATGGGGAAACTGAGGCACGGAAAGGGGAAGTGACTTGCCCAGGGTTACCCAGCAGGCCAGAGATGGGAACAGAATTGAGGGCTCTGGCGTCTCAGCCCAGTGTCTTAGCTTCTAGGTCATGCTGAATCACTGTTAGACCTCTGGAGGCTACTACAATCTAAACAACTGAATCAGGATTGAGATCCTGTGATATTAGGTGCTGCGCAGACACAGCCCCTGCCCAAAGAGTTTACAGTCTCAGAACAGTTGAGTTTCAGACATTGTGGGCCATGAAGTGAGGCCGGTTGCTTTCCCTTGGATAGTGAGTTACGCTTTCCAGTTCTCCTTCGCCACCATGGTAAGGAGCCGAGATTGGAAAGGCTTATTGTGGACTCCTCCTTTGCCTCCGTCCAGCTGAGTGTAGAATTCTTCTCTGCAGGATATTGACTAGCACACGCTTTGCTGCTGTTTAGGTTTCCAGCATTGCAGGGCGTGTTTAACTTCAGAATGACACAATGAGAGAGACTTGACTGTGAAAGCATCTCTGGTCCTATTAGACTTTAGAATTCCAACTTTAAAAGCTGGTGACAGACTTCTTGCTTCTCTTGCTCTCACTGTGGTCCCGCTTGTAGCAGGAGACGGAGGCTCGGTCCCGCTGACCTCAAGAGTGGAGCAGAGGCTCCAGCACTTCATGGCAGGTACCTTGCCCCTTGCAGGATCAGGACATCTGTGCCAGAAGTGGGGCCCACCTAACCATTGCCTCTTCTTGAATTTGAGACCAAAGCTGCCCAGAGTTATAGGAACTGCCATGGCTGTTTCATTCAAGCCTGCCTGCTCCTCCTCCTCCCTAGCCTTCAGCAAGGGATTGCTTCTCTTGCAGCACCTGCTGTTCGCAACACTAAAGTAGGAGCAGGGGCCTAGGGGCAAACCCTGCAGCTGTTGCTCAGTTAAATTGCCCCTTAAAGCCAGTGAGAGAGTTGCCTGGGCCACGCCTGCAGGGTTTGACACCAAGGACTCTTGTCTGCTCCTGCCTACAGAGGAACGCAAGTACCAGCCATCTCTGGAAGTTCAGGGAACGTGTGTTACTCTGACATGCTATGTTGCAGTAAGTGCCTTTGTTTCTGTATTGCAGGCGTCCTCCTGGATATACTTCAGAGGACAGGCCAGAAAGGTTTTGAGGCCTTTCTTGAGAGCCTAGAGCTTTACTACCCACTGTTATATATGAAAGTAACCGGCAAGGAGCCCAGCAGGGTCTTTTCGATGATTATAGGTAACGTTTTGCTTCGTTCCCACAATGGTCTCTTTATTTGATGCTGCTTTGCAGCTAGAGGAGACCTCAAATTCCACACCCAGTTAAATCCCTGGTGGCTCATGTGGGCAGAGCCCCAGCCAGCCTTTGACTGGGCCACTGGCTTGAAAGCTCTTCAGCGAGGGTCAGACTAACCTTCATGAGCAGCCGCCCAATACTAAGGCCCCGATCCTGCAGTCAGATTCCTGCGGGGAGAGCTCTGTGGAAGCCAAGGACTCCCGGGCCTCCCCACCCAGATCAGACTGTAGGTTGGAGACTAAAACACAATGCTGTGTTAGGAGCTACATCGCCACCCTCTCCCAGGGACTTCCAGTGCTGCTCCGTGTATCAGAAGGAAGAGCAGATGCTAGATCAGGGGTGGGCTGTCTCTCCCCAAACAGCCAGCCCCCACCCCCATCCGCCCCCTTCCACTTCCTGCTCCCTGACTGCCCCCCCTCAGAACACCTGACCCATCCCACCCCCACCCCCACCCCCCCCGTTCCCTGACCGTCCCCACCCCCTTACCATGCCGGAGCCAGCCACACCACTACGTTGCCCGGCAGGAGCAGCAGGCCAGAGCGTGAGGCTGCGGGGGAGGGGAACAGCAGGGGCGGGGCCAGGGGCTAGCCTCCCCGGCTGGGAAGTCAGGGGCTGGGCAGGACGGTTCCGTGGGCCGGATGTGGCCTGCAGGCTGTAGTTTGCCCACCTCTGTGCTAGATAATGGCCCGGTTCCCCCTCATGGACTGTTCAGCCATGGTGTAAGGAGACAGAATTCCCCATGAAATCACCAGGAGGTGCCCCCACTGAACATGGCTCCCAGAGTGGCCGAAGCCTGAGGCACTGTTCTGGAGCACCTGGCATGTCCACAGGCCACTGATGGTACAGGGCGAGGTGGGTCATTGCTCATTCTGGCTCTGGCCAGCTGTATGTCAGCATGACTGTACTGGGTGTGATCGTGCTGGCCATGGGGCTGGCTCGAGGGCCGGGGGAAGAAAAACTGCCGTGGCACTGACCTGTGGGTGTTGAGTACATGCACCATGGACTGGACAGCACTCGTTTGGAGGTTTTGTGATCCTGACTCATGATCAGGGACCTTTCTGCCTGGGACTGGGGACTGGGCCCCAGCTAAGTGGGGCGGGGACCATGTTGTGTGAGGGTCTCTGTTGCGCAGACACCGCGGGGGAATCGGGCCTGAGCCAGCTCCTGATGAACGAGATCATGAAGCTGCAGAGCGCCGTGCAGGAGGAGAGGAGGAAGGCTCAGGAGCTCAACATGTGGCTCCATGCCAAGGAGGATGCGATCAAGGAGATGCGGGTGAGGGACAGTGTGCTGCGGAAGCACCAGGAGAGGGCCCAGAAGATGAAGGAGGAGAGGGACAACTTGGCCAAGGAGCTGCGGAAATGTAAGGATGAGAACTACGACCTGGCCATGAGCTACGCCAAGCAGAGCGAGGAGAAGAACACAGCCCTGATGAAGAACCGGGATTTGCAGCTAGAGGTCGGTGCCTTGCCTGCTCTCCTTCCTCCCTCGTGCACCCCACCAGGGATTGGAGAGCTGAGCACAGTCAGGCCTTAGCGACTGCACGCTATAGTCAGATGGGCACCTCCCTTCTGCACCGTGTGCCAGGAGTCCTGAATGTGCTGCGCAGGACTAATGCATTAAAGGGGATTTTTGACACTTGGTGCTGCAGGCCTGGCTTTCCCCCTACGGCAACAAGGGTGCACGCAATGCAGACAGCATCATGCAGTTAGGCTTGCAAATTAGCACCATCAGCCCAGATGCTAGTGGCTGCGTGGGCCCTAGAAAATGAACAGGGTCTCCCCTATGTAGGGATGGGAGAGCCTGGCAGGGCTGTCCCTGCAACTTGGCTTGTTAGCTCAGATCAAACGTTGCAGCAGCTGGGGACAGATTGCAGTGCTGCTGCCATGTATCTTACGTGTGGGTAGGCAGGTACCATGTGCTGTGGGCAGAGAGAGGACTCTGCCTCAGGACTGTGCTGCATTCCCAGGGGTGGGGAAGGCATTCTCCTTGTGTTTCTTGCTGGAGGATGGGACTAAAACCATGCCACTACAAAGATGTCCTAGAATATCAGGGTTGGAAGGGACCTCGGGAGGTCATCTAGTCCAACCCCCTGCTCGAAGCAGGACCGATCCCTAAATGGCCCCCCTCAAGGATTGAGCTCACAACCCTGGGTTTAGCAGGCCAATGCTCAAACCACTGAGCTATCCCTCCTGGTGAGGCCTGACCAGCTCCAAATCCCCCTCCTCCCCTGCAGATTGACCATCTGAGGCACAGCCTAATGAAGGCCGAGGACGACTGTAAACTGGAGAGGAAGCACACGATGAAACTGAAGCACGCCATTGAGCAGCGGCCAAGCCACGAAGTGGTGTGGGAGATCCAGCGGGAGAAGGAGCTGCTGCTGGCCAAGAATCAAGAGCTGGAGAACACGCTCCAGGTCTGAGGAGGGCGGGCGTTGGGCCTCTGGGACTGGTTGGGGTAGCAAGTCTGCCTTGCTAACGCAGGCTTCTCCAAGGGGGTTGGTGTCAGGGCCCCCTCTTGGTGAGGCCAGGGAGCTTGGCGGGGTGAGAGCCATGGGTTAGAGTGGAGTGTGCTCATGGGTGCGTTGTGACAGAGGGACCCCCTGAGCGGTGGTGGTGGGTTATACAGTGTGTAAAGGTTGACAGCAGCTAGATGGGCTGAGGGGAGAGATATGAGCAGCCATGGTGGCAGAGGAGTACAGCATTGGAGAGAACAGCTAGGCCTGAGGCTCAGAAGGGTTTAAATCAAGGGCCCCAGACTTGCCCAACTCACTCTGCACCTTCCCCTAAACTGGCTGCCATGACAGCGAGATCCGAGGCTGGATGGGGGGACTGATCATGCCTGGCACTTTTTGTGTTCTGCAGGGCTGCACGGGAGCCTGCGGATCCCACCTGCTTGGCAGGAAATGGAGCAGAGCGCAGACGCCTTCATCTGTAACATGGAGGGAACAGCGGCCTGTGGGAAGAACAGATCCTGGCACATGATGCCCTGTGTTGCTCAGAGCAGCACTTGCTAGGATTCTCGCTCTCCAGGCGACTCCCCTCCATCTCACAGATGAGGGCAGGCTGGTGCTGCATCGGAGAGCGTGTTGCTCATCTCTGCTTTAACCTGGAGGCAGGGTGGAGGCCACGGGGGTGGTGGAAGGGCAGTGAGAATTGGCCATTAGTGCTGTTAGACTCAGGAAGGGGACAGTGCCTCCTGACCCCTGGCTTTCCTAGCCAGTTAGGCCACCCCTCATTGTAGCCCTCTGCCCCTTCCTCCTGGAGGTCGCCAAGGAAGGGAACTTGGAGAAGAACAGCCTCTATGTCCAGGCTCTGGAGGCTGATCGGAGACGGGCACTCGGGGAGCATCAGGAGCTGGTGAACACCATCTACAGCCTGCGCAAGGCACTCCGGCAAGCGGAGGATCTCCGGGACAAAGTACAAAGTCTGGTGGGAGCGGGGAGAGATGGAGTAAACTCCTCATGGGAACGTGTGTGCCATGAAAGCCACTCTTCCCTGTGGAGCAGAGCAGCACCTGGGCAACTAGCGCTGCAGCTTGGCTTCTGGCTCAGATCAAATGTTGCAGCAGTTTAATGAGAGACATGCTCCGACGGGTACTCCTCTGCTCTGGTACTGACTCTCTGTGTTGGGAAAGACTTGGCCCCTCTCTGCCTCACGTATAAGATGGGGTTGATGACACTGATCCACCTGGATCACCAGGAGAACTGATCAGTTACTGTTTGCAAAGTGCTTACATCGGCCACACATCTCCTTTGCCTGTTTACACTACAAGCCACAGGTGTTTCAAGAGTGAAGTGAGCTTCTGTGCTTTCCTTGCAGCACGCGGAGGAGAAGGAGGTGCTGGAGCTGCAGTGCATGTCCCTGAGGAAGGACTCCTGGATGTACAAGGATCGCATCGAGGCCATCTTGAAGCAGATAGAAGAAGTGGCTGCAGAAAGAGATCAGGTGATAAAACCTACTGTTTGGAGCACAGCTACCAAAGATAATGGAAGGTGTAAGCTCAGGCACCAGGTCAGTGACACACTTTGCCCTCCCGCTTTCTGCACCAGGCGCTGCTGACCCGAGAACAGTTCCATATGCAATACTCCAAGAGCCTGGTCGACAAAGACGCATACCGCAAAGAGATCCGGGAGCTGGGGGAGAGGTGCGATGAGATGCAGCTACAGCTGTTCCAGAAGGAGGGCCAGTTACTAGCTGCTGAGGCCAAGCTGAAAAAGTTGCACCTGGAGCCACCCACGCTGGTATGTCTGCAGGAATACACAGCTACATGCAGGTACTGTGCTATGGGCAGGGGAAGAGGCCGGTGAGCCCTGGCTGTGGGTGTTCCACTGACTTCATACACTGACACTGTCTGTAGTTGGGATCAGCCTCGATTCAGCAATTAATGGCTGTGCTTAGACAAGGGAAGCTGGAATTCGCCACAGTAGAGCTCACCCTGGTTTCCAGCGTAAGTAATCTCCGACAGTGCAAACGCATCCCTTCCTTGTTTGCATTTGGGGCTGTCCCTGGTGCATCAAGGCCAACTGCTGGTGACTGAAGCCCAGGAAGGACAAGTCTTGAGCCATTGGGGTGAAATCGGGGTGGGGGCGGGGGAAGATGTACCATAACTGTTCCTAAACCCCGAATGAAAACAATGCCCTAATATCCTAGTCTCGTGGGTGCCTTCTGTTTGAGCCAGTAGGGGCAGGTAAGAGGGAGGAAATCCCTGCGTCTTCGTTCCTAGATTTCGTTCCGTTTTACGTGCCATCGTTGCTGCTGTCTCACTGTGGAGTGGGGTCTGCATACAGATCCCTGACTGGCTTGTTTTCTTACAATTCCAGACTTCTGACCTAGATGACACCTCGCCCAGGAGCTCCCAAGAGGTGAGGAAGGTGGCTAGCTGGCTTTAGTCTGACCTCCTTATGGAAGGTCTTTGGGTTCCCCAGCTCTGCTCAAAGGCTCCTTAGCAGATAACCTGCAGCCAGCTTCTGTTTGTGCTCGAGTGGCACGAAGCACCCGAAAAAAACCACCCCAGCGTAACCAGCCAATGGAGGATGCCCCCGTGCAGACAAACCTCTAGGAGGTGTAGATCCTGCCATAGCAGGTCTTCCCCCTTTGCAGCTGCCAGAAGAGTGTGTGTATCTGGGGGGAGACGAGGACACTACTCCAGCCATCCCTGTGAGCAGGAACCAGGATTAGAGTAGTACCAAGGCTGCTCTGCTTTTATACTGGAGACCAGCCCGGTGGCTGGGTGGCATCAGGTTTGAGAGGATGTGTGCACCCATCCTGAGACTCATCCAAGCACATCTGGGCTGCAGCTCAAGATTCTGGGCCAAGATTTGTAGCTCTGTGAGTGTAACTTTAAATGCTTGGGATACAAATAAAAGGCCCAGTTCTGCAGCCCTGAATCGTGTGGGGAGCCCCACTGACTCTGAGCAGATGACACAAGTCTCTGAGGATGCGTTGAGACCGCCTTTCCAGCATGGTCCTTAGCATGGCCAGATTGCTTCAGCTGCCGTGAGGCAGCCGCATTCAGCGGTAGGTGATGAGCCTGATGTGGGACAAAAGGTGCCATACACACAATAGAAGTATTATCCTATGGTGTGGGGTAGTGTTTTCACTGGAGAATTGGCTTCATTCATGCATAGCACTTGTATCTACAGGCATGTCACTAAGGTGATATTGGGTAGGATGGGTCGGCTGCCTTGCAACTCTCGCTAGACTGGAAAGAGAAACTTGTGGAATCCTGGGGCTCTGTTTGTTTTTATTATTTGTCTTTTTTGTGGGAGATGAGGAGAGGAAAATGAGTATTGCTATTTCCCCAGATTAGACCTATTTCTTTTTGTCCCAAAGCTCTCTTTCCATGGAAACCTAGATGAGGACGCGCAGCTGTCTGATAAAAGTAAGACTTTTTGTTTAATTTCTGCTTGGAGACATTGGAGCAGTATTCCCGAGACCATATGCCTGGTGGTTAAAGCAGGCAGCTGGGAGTTGGGAACTCCTGGGTTCTGCCACTGGCTCTGCTGTGTGGTCTTGGGGCATCACTGGGGCCTGAATTCTCAAAAGTAATTAATGTTTTTTGGGGCCCCAATTTGGGACATGCTTAAAGGATCTGATTCTCCCAGGGTGGGTTCTCAGCACTTTGTGAAAGTCAACCCATAGAAGGTGTCTCAACTTTGTACCCCAAAATGGAGGTGTCTGGAACCCCTGGTCATCTCCCAAAAGAGATGTCTGTGAAGCCCCTTGCTGAGCACTTAGAGCCTTTTACCTTCATTCTTCTCTTCATTACATGTGATGTGGGAGGATCCTCCAGTGGCTGCATTCTGGAAGGAATATATTGGACTAGCTCAGTATAACAGCACTAGGCAGTACTGTTCCATTTGGTCCAAAAGTCTCATTAATAAGAGATTGCCAGTGTATTGATGCCCCTAGGAAAGCTTGGAGATGTGCAGGGCCTGACTTCTCAAAGATGTGGAGGACTCTCTGTCCCCAGTGAAGTTAAGGAGTACTGCAGGCACTTGGCATCTATGAAAATCAAACACTACATGACTCTCCTGGGCTCTCTCTGCTAGTCAGGACAGATCTGAGAACAGAACCCAGGTGTCCTGACTCCACTTTAACTGGACCGTGCACCTTTCTCCATGCTCTTTGTTGGGTTGCTTTTTTCCTTAAATTAATTTATTTTCACTTGGTTTTGACAAAAGCAGAACTAGCTAATGAACACACTATCCCCGGTTCTGCTTTTGAGGAGTCCCAAGTGGAAATGACTCATCACTGAGGAAGACTTGACAGGCTATGCTGAGGGTTTGAACTACACTTCCAAAAAGCTCTATCTAAAAAAGTATAGAGAAGGAAACTGCCAGCATGGGAGCGTCTTCCTGTTTTAACTTCTGAGGGGCCTGAATATTTTTTTTCACCCATTTTGAGAAGGCAGTTCACTCAAAAGCTTGAGAAACCCTGATCTGACTTTAAGTACCATTCCAGGTTGGTAGCGATCTCTGCTCCTGGATGGATTGCTGTGAGTTCAAGTTCTGCACTCACATGATGAAATTATAGTGTGAACTGCACAATTCTATATAGGGTTGACCTTGCTAGAAAACTAGGCTGTTTTTAACACAACCCTCGAGTGTGTTCTAACTAACATGATATTAAACATGACTTAGCTAGTGTGAACAGTGACAAGTCCATGTTTAATATCATGTTAGGTAATGTGACCTCTCAACTTGTCTTCATTAGAGAACAACCTAAGGGGCTGCTTTGTTGAGGTCCCAGATAGCAAATATCCCACATCTTTTTGAAAAGTTAGGGAAAAACCCCACTGTCCTGAGCAATGGCTAGTAAAATGGCAGCTTGCTCTAGTGGACTGAGGGCAGGACTGAAATCCAGGACCTCCTGAGGTCTGGTTTTCACTCTGCCACTGATTTGCTGTTTAGTTTTGGGCGAGTCACTTCAATTCTGTCTCCTTTTCCCCACCCATCTGTCAGTTGGGGACAGTAATGCAGATTACATTCCAAAGAGGTTGGAAGACTGGCTTAATGTATATGCAGCACCTTGAAAACGTGGCACACTCTGCATGTACCAAGCAATAATCTCCTACGCTAGGTGTGAGCTATTGCCAGTGACACAATGGCCATCGCCCTTCACCTGCATCGGTTACTGTGTTCTCGCTGTCTCACTCGTTAATTCTGCAAAGCGCTTTGGGACACCTGTGGTATGAAATGCACAACGTTTACAAGCAATTTGTTCTATTTCAAGGTTGTAAAACCACAAACCAATGATGTGAAGAAGGATTGGCTTGTGGTGAAGGCCCTGGATGGGGACTTGGGAGATCAGGGATCAATTCCTGGCTCTGCCACGCAATCCCTGGGTAGTCTTGGGCAAATCACTTCATCTCTCTGCGCCTCCGCTCCCTGTTTGTACAAAGGGAGAATCCTTCCTTTGTCTGCCTTGTCTCTATCAGATGGAAAGCTCTTTGGGGCTGGATCTGCTTCTAGAACAGCAGGGCCCCAAGTGCTAATGTAACAGATAATAAATAACAACACCAGTTTGCGACTACACTTGCAGTTTTTCCTTCTCTCTTAGAAGATCTCCCTGAAAATCAGGATCAGCAGCTCAGTGCGTTAGAGAGCATTCAGTGCCTGCAGTCGTCAAATGTAAGTGTCTTTGTGAACTCTCCGCTTCTTGCGACCTCGCTCACGGCGAATAACATTTGCATTTGCGATAGGCTTGCCCAGTTTGGAGGTACCTGGCACTTTCGCAGGGAGAGTTTTGTATTCTCATGACCAAATTCATCCTTCAAATAACAGCAGGGCATCAGTGTCCCTTACATCTCTTCGGGAGTGGTATGGGTGGGAATGGAATCTGCCAATCAACACATCCGCTGCCGCACTGTCAGTCAGGAATGTACTGCTTTCAACTCCTGTTACAAGAATGGGCAGCCTACAGATGCCATCTCCAGCAGGGCACTTTTGGGACTGTTGTTGGTGTTTCTCTCATCCACTTGACCTTAATGTTCGGATGTAGTGGCTGGTCCTGCCTTCTTTGCATAACCTGAACTCCCGTTGTCGTCGTCGATCATCTATATTGCTGTAGTGCCGGATCAGGACCTTTGCCTGTACAGCGCCTCATGCAACACATAGTAACCGCTTGCCCCTGTCCCACAGAGCTTAGACTCTGTGGGTGTCTTGTTGAATAGGATTTGCTGGATCTAATTCAGGAATAATCCACATTAAATTTAAGGGATGATATCGAGCCTCTGATTTTCTAGAATTAGCACTGGCAACACTATTTGGGTTTTTAAGCAATTTCCTATCAACGGGAGTGTTTTTCTTTTCTCATCTACGTCAGCCCTTGCAAATATCTCTCAGCTTCTCCTTTTTCTCCTAACATCGTGTTTCAGCCACTGCTCATTTCTCCCCCTGCTCCCCAAACCTGCTGTAGCTAATTAATGTTCAGCGTTTGTGTTGTCTGGGCACTGGTGTTTGTGATTAAAAGGTCTCCAAAGTAATATTGCTGTTTCTACTCACACTGCTGGGAAGAGAGTGTGAACCTCTGGCTTTACAAATGGATGAATGTGGACATCCCTTCTGTGCCCCAGGAGCTCTGCTGTCATTGCAAAAGGAGATCTTAAGTGGTTTATCTTCTGATTCTGGTGTTTAGGGCTTCACCCTCCAAGCCCTCACTAGGGCAAGTAGCTCCATTGCCTTTGGTGGGATCGGTAGCATGAACACTAATCCGTAAATGATGCAGGAGCGGGCTCCTGTACAACACACAGTGGGTGCTATGAAGAACCAGCCTGCTCAGGAGAGATGAGGGCAGTTCAGCAGTTGGGGAGGGAACGGTGGTGGCATGGATCTTCAGTCCATCAGACGCCTTCAGAATGAGGCCATAGAGTTTTAAGTGTGAGCCAGGGCCGGAGCCTGACTCAGCCATGCACAGGATAATAGGGCCAGGAGTGAATGCAGGAGGCTGTAATGTTCCCTGGGACTTGTGGATGTCAGAAGCTGCCAGCACAAAGCTCGAGTGCTTTCTGAAGGGCAGCAGCACCCAGAGAATGCATTTGGCCATGAAGTTGCTCTCCGCCCATTTACTGGTACAGGCTCATTTTTGAGTGAATTGAGCGCTCATGGAAACCACTGGGAGCACACATCGCGGCACTGCATGGATAGCGGCTGTCCGTGTTCTCCACACCCCCTCCACTGCCCTGCCCATTGTGCCTCTCCTTTGTCCTTCAGAGGCCAACTCCAGAAGTTGAGTCTCGTTGCCCACGTAATTCCTGGCCTCTCTGTAGAGCAAGGCTGGCCCCATCCCCAGCCCGTCCCCAAGCTTCAACTAGACCAGGCCTTTCTTTTCCTTTCCAGGAGGGTGGCCCACCCAATGGAGAGCTGGCTGAGAAGGAGCGGCGGCGGATGAAGGACAGCTTTGAACACTATCGGAGGTGTGGCCTGTGCTCTCAGGACTGCTCTTGCCATATTTGTTTGCATAACCTACTGGTCACTGTGTGTCATGTCCCCTGTTGTGCCTGATCCACGGAGGATGAGAGTTTGTTACTGCCTCCTTTTCTAGCTCAAGCTGTAGGGACTCGTGCATTTAGTCCAGATGTACCGAGCATGTTGGCCAAAATGGAAGCCGTTGCATTGCACTGAAACAAGTGTGGATGTTTTCAGACAAATGTATAACATGGCCTGTGTCATAGGCTGCTTCATGCCATTTCCACAGTAGTTTAACAGAGGGGTACCCAGAGGACATAAGCTGGAGGTGGTCACCTGTGTCATGGGCACTGGATCACAATGCCACTCACTCAGATTTGTAGGGGGTCTATGCAGGGGCTCATGGGCCATAGGGGTCAGGCTGCTGGTGGAGATAAGGGGTTCCTGAGAGGAGAAAATGAGGGTCAGGTGGCAGGGACACATCTATGCCTCCCACCCCAGACTTTTAATGGCACTCTGCAGTCCTGGGGGCACCATGCTTTGGGAACTGCTGGCTTGGTAAGTTTGATCTATTTTACTAGCGCAGGGTTCCATCCTGCTACTGCTGACACCAAAGACCAAGTTCCTATTAATGAGACTCGGGGCAGGTTTGAGCCGTTTCAATCCCCAAAGACGGAGATGGAGGCACTCCGCAGCTTGCAATAATTCTGAAAGGGCCGAGCATCTTGTAAAATACGGATCTTAATTTGCACACTAAATAGAAATGATCCAAAAGAGCTAAATACTGGAGCAGATTACAGGAAACATCTAAAACCATGTTGTATTGTTTCTGTAAGTGGTAGTGTGCTGGGCTCTTACGTAATATTTGTATTCAAGAAGGAACTGAGAGTCTGGAAATTCTCGCGTTCAGTTGTACTGTACTTAAAGGAATATAGGACTGGCTTTACTGCTCTAGACTAAATCCAATAAACTGCTTCTGATCACAGTCTATATTGGATGCTGGAGAAAACCCAGAATACTAATAACAATTGTGGATAATTTATTTGACAAAGTTGCCCCAATGAACAATGTTGATTCAGCCAGTGCTCCCCAGAAGGTACAGGCATGTGTGATACTGTTATCATGGAAGGAGACTTCTTCCTGACCTTCAGCAGGTGATTACTTTGTTTCCCGATGCATGAATGTAGATAGGCCTTCTTAATTTTTACTTTGGCCAGTGTTTGACTGGGTACTAATTGAGTTTTTTGAGTTTGCTGGTTTATGTGTAATTGAGAAGCTTGTTCCTCATGGCATTTTTTTTTTCTCCTAAATGTTTAACCTAACTTACAGGAAGAGGGCATTGCGAAGGGTGCAGAAGGGCAGACACCATGAAGTGGATTGGGAAAACAACACTGGTAGTGACAACACAGATACTGAAGGCTCCTAATAGCATCAGCCCAACCGCAACGGAAATTACAAAAAGTTTGCTGGGGATGTAGTGCAAGAATCTTCCCTTCTGCCCATCCAAGCTGATTGACATTTAAAACTTTTTCTAAACCACCACCATGAACATTTACCAAGTCGAAGGCACTGGACTGGGACGCAGGAGATCTGGACTATATTTCTGCCTCTGCCATAGCACTCCTATGCGACCTTGGCCTAGTCACCTAACTGGTTGACATCTCTGATTCAGAACCCTAATTCTTTTATATATTTAATAGGGATGATGATGATGTCCTTCCACAAGGAGTTTAATTCATTTAGACTCATACGACAATTGCTGTAGCAGAAATTCTTACAATCATGGTGCTATGTTAGTGCATTGTAGTATTCTGTGCAAAAAACAGTCCAAGTAAAAAATATACTTTATTTGCTTCAAAAATGGGCTTAAGTGGTGTGCTAAAAATGTAAGGTATGCTAAAAGTTGTTGCTATAGCAACAGTACACAACAATGGGATATGAAAAACCCACCTACTAGCTTAAGAAAATCTTTCTTATGATTTCCAGAAAAATAACTAAATAAGGGAGAATATAATACCAATTAATGCCTCAATTCCACAATTGCTAGCCCCCTCTGTTAAAAAATAACGAGCCATCCCCTGCTCACCACCAAACAAAATCGTGAGACTTTAATAAATGGATTCCTTTTATTTTATTATTTGTTTCCTGCATTCAGGTTGTTTTTTCTTCCATACCTATGAGGGCTAGAACTTCACTGTCTTGTTTTATGTTTTAAATGAAACCGGAAGAGCTGGGGTGTTACGCATGTTTGGAATGGCAACACTGTGCTCTTGTAACTCCAGCTGTGTGAGCAGGCCTCGGGTGGAGCTCTATGCAGGTGTCATGGCCAGGTACTCCAACACCGGAAGGGCCTAAACCAGAAAACTAACCATATCCAGCAGGGTGCAAAGGGCCTGCCCCTATATCACTAGTAAATATAAAAGCAAACACCCAATAGCATAGGTTTGACCAAAACTAATTTAGCTCCACTCTCTTGAATAGCATTTTTGAATATATAGCAGTTGTTATGTTAAGGGCTTCTAAGGCTCTGTGTAATATCAAAAAGAGAGAGCACTAGTGTGTGGATAGTGACCCCGACTGGTTGTTTATAGGGGTAGATGTCCAATGCTAATAGCAAAGAAGAGAACACACTCTCTTTGCACATGACCTGCTGTCCTTCTGCCCACCTGCAAGTGGACTTATATAGCTTCACCATGTAACAGGTTTTTATTTCTCTTGCCTATTCAGCGGTTGCTAAGGTTTCTCACACTACTCTGACAAGTGGGATGTGAGACCTTACTGGACCCTGGCTTCCTCCTTTAGTGGTAGATAGCAGGCTCAGCGCAAACCTGGGTCCGTGCTCTGCGTGGCCAGAGCCCCGGCTGGCTAGCAAGGGTGCCTCTTTACTTGGCATGGGGACAGTGGGGTAGGTGTGCCACTCGATGGCCCAGCCACCATTGGTGGGGGACAGAGCACCTACGACTCTGAGGGATGGGGGAAGGAGGGATCCCTTCTATCAGATGGATTTTTCTGGGGGAATGGGGACCTTGTATGTTGATTTAAGGCTATAGGGTCTAGAGGAGTAGGGGAGACCCCCCCCAGTTCAGTGGTTGGGGGAGGGGGAGAATGGGCAGGGCCTGCAGTGGGGGGCAGGGACAGGAGTCTCCTGTGTATGATTTTGGGGTCTAGGAGCAGGGCTCCCCCCGGGGGCCCAGCTCGGGGATGTTGGGGAGGGGCCCTACTTCTGATTTTGCAAATAGAAAAGCCCGCCCCCCCAGTAGCCCGGAGGGGGGCAGGACGGGCTCCCCCCGTAGCCCAGTGCGTGGGGACCCCCCCCCCAGTACCCCGGTGGATTGGGTGCACGAGGGCTCCCATATCCCGGGCCCAGCGGGGGCGGGGAGCCAGGCTCGCTGCCCACACCTAAGATGGCGGCCGGAGCGTCGGCGGCCGCCCCATCCGGCAGCCGGAGCGGGCGGGATGCTGCGGGCCGGGCGGAGGCTCGGGGTCCGGCTGGGGTCTGTGTGGCGATGGGCCCCGCCGTCCCGTCCCAGGGCTCGGGCCGCCCCAGGGCCGCGCCCCTGCTGCCCGGAGCCCGCCTGGCCTCGCGGGCTCTGCAGCGCCCCCGGGCCGGGCGGCGCCGTGGGGCGGGTGGAGGCCGCGCACTACCGGCTGGTGTACACCTGCCAGGTGGGGGGGCCTGGGGGCCCCTGAGGAAGGGGAGAGGCTGGGGTGGATGGGTGATGGGGGGCCCTGAGAGTTGGGTGCGAGGGGTACCCCAGTGATTGAGGGCTGAGGACTCGGGACAAGGTAGCTGGGCATATCGCTGTTATCTTTTGGGGGGCAGCTGTGTTGTTTTGGGGCTGGGAGTTGCCGCACGCTTGCAAACGAGGAGGCTCTTAAACCCCATAAAACCATGTTTTGTAGCCCCGCAGCCCCTATTGCAAAAGGGAAGGCGACTAAGGCTAGTGCCCACTAAAACTGCTTCCCCCTTTTAGCTCTTCTTTTAGTATTAATAAAGTGTGCGTGTTTCATTTAATCCCTTGAATGTCTTACTCAAAGCTAACGTGAGATGTCACGTTTTGGGTGAATATTTTTTAATCCGCATCGGGGTTGTTTTAGTTCATAATAATGTTTTGATTATTTGCCATCTGTGCTTTCATAGTAAAATTCAAACCTTTAAATCATATCCAAAATAAACTTAAATACACAGGAGTTGGTCTTTCCTGAGGTTTAAAAACACAAACCAGTACAATCCATGATACCTAAACAACCAAGAATATCAGGTTTGAGAAACTGATCTGTATTCTAGTTTACGTTTAGGAATCCAAACCAGTGTGGTTTTTTAATTAGTCTTTCAGCAAGAGGGTAAGAAAAGATCAGTAAGTCTCAGAAATCAGAATGCATTTGAGACTGTGTTCTTTCCATTGGCCCAAGTTCAAATGGTATAGGAAGGGAGCATACAGCTGGGTAGATCATCTTCTGGGGCTACATGACCGCTTTAGTTGAAGAAATGTTATGGATGGGGGAAAACAAGTCCTTTTTACTGAGATAAACGGTGTCTCTGGTTTTGTTGGGTAGTAATAGAGTTGTGCCTTTTTACAAAATAAACCTATAAAATGTAAGCATCTTGGTCATGGAATAAACTTTGTTTACTTTTTAGGTCTGCAAAACACGGTCAGCAAAAACGATTTCCAAACTAGCGTATCATAATGGCGTGGTGATAGTAAAGTGTCCTGGTTGCAAGAATCATCACGTCATAGCAGATAACCTGGGATGGTTTTCAGATTTGGAGGGGAAAAGGTAAGTGTGTCAGTGACAGCAACCTTCCGCCTTCTGCCCCCTGAAAGGCCATCAAAATGTACCCCAGTCCGGTTTAGCTGGTACACTGGACTTCTGTTTCTTGTAGGCTTTGTAAGTGGTGGTTTAAATGCTCAGGAGAGTTATTGCAGGGGATAATCTCTGATTCAGCCAACTTTCTGAAGCATGTAAGAAGATTCCACTCCCCTGGCCGAGTTTTCTGACCCGTTGCAGATGGGTGGTATAAATAATGGAATCGCCCAACCGAGGCCCACTAAGTGGGATGTAGCCAAAACAGTTAGAAAGTGCATGTTGCACAGATATCACTGTTTCTAGTTGCAATCTTATTGCTGGATGTGATATTCTTTTGTTCTCCATCAGGCCTTATTAAATCATTGCTAGTCTCTGGCTAGCATGTTCAAAGGAGCCTAAAGGAGTTAGGTGCTCAAATCCTGTTGAATTTCAAAGGCTTCCAACTCCCTTCTACTCCTTTGAAAATCCCACCTCTGTCTTAAGTGCAGTTGCCAAATTAGTGATCATATTGGGTGAAAGTTGCCCCTAAAGGCCTGTAATCCCAGTTTCTCCACAGTCACCTGGACTCGCTCTGCTAGGAGAAAATGTTATATTCATCTTCAGAACTTGAATCCCTGCTAATGGTGAAAACAGAATGCAGCTGAGAGCCCCTAAGCCTCAGCTGCAAAATCTAACATCTAGTCTCATGGGCACCTTTGTAATGTTACTAGTGTTTTTTAACTTGTAATTCAGGAACATTGAGGAAATCCTAGCAGCCAAAGGGGAGAAAGTGAGACGTGTGGTTGGCGAGGATGCCTTGGAACTGCTCCCGGAGAGGACTGCAGAGACAGAGTCTCAAAATCACCACACAGAGGGAGAAGGTGGGGGAAGGTCCTCGGAGTCTGGAGGCAAGGGAACAACCTGATCAACAGAGTTCCCTCTGCTCTGCACTTGGCAGAGAAAGACTTTGCCATTTCTCTCCCCCTTTCAACTTTGTGTTTTTTTATTTTTAAATAAATTCAAGATCAGGGAAGCCTTGGCCTCTGGTTTATTCCTGTCTTTGTACTGTGCAGCTTCATCTTTGACCAGTCACATGGGAGTTGTTTTTTATAGCTGGAATCTTCATGTTCTCACTGTAGCATGTAGTGGTGATTTTAAAACCAGCCTTATTTCTTAAATGACACTAGGAATCCTGCTTTGTTCTCTTGTTCCACGCCTGGAACCAGTAGGTCTTCATTAACTTGTTTGGGCCCAGAGGGGGAAAGCACTAAATTAGTGAGTTTTAGCAGTGTTTTGCTGTTCTCATCTGCTATCTGCATATATTAAGGTTAGTTCCTCAGGTGGTATAAATCAGCATGGCTGAATGGAGAGAGATTGACTAGTACCAGCTGCCGAGCTGGGCTCTTAATGGAATTGGAGCTTGCATAGCCAGTGAGATTCTGTAGCAGGGAAGTATGCCCCCAGATCTCTCTGCTGCTTAGCAGGGTGGCTGTTCTGCCTCTTGTTTCCCCACCTTGGTTTCTTTCTTGCATCCACTATTAACTTTAGGCAGCTTGGTAAATCATCTGCCAGAGGTGGCTGGTACTTGGGGTCTGATTCCTCTGAGGATGAATGTTTGGTCTGTAGAAGGCACTTTCTTGTAGGGAAAATGCAGCCTGTGGCGTGGGTTGTTTGGCTGTAATTATCTGAGAAGGATTTTGCACCCTTCCTGCCAAGGGGCTGCTGCAGTCAGGCTGTAGACCCCTACTCTGCCTTCCCTCATCTCCATTCCAGCCACAAGAACCAGCAAATGGGTGAGTGACAAACCAGAGGTTTCTGCTTTACAGGCACTGGAACTGCAGTTAGTCTACCTCGGTTCTGCACCAGGGCCTTCTGGCAGGATGGGTGTGTGCACATACAAGCTAGAGGGATGATGTTTAGTCAGCCACGGCTAAGATCTCCATTGTGGTCTGCACCAGGCATGATGGGGGTAGCCAGAAAGTAGTTGCGCTGTCCTGGACACAACCTCTCCAGGTCATGCACAAACTTTCATCCTTTCATAATCCGTCAGCAACACGCACTGCTTTCCTGTGCTGCCCTGGGCATGTCTCGAACGCTGGGCTGGTGCCCAAGTGCTCCTGAGTTCTAATTTGGGCTCTGCCACCGTTGCTACATGGTGTTGGGCAAATCACTTCACCTTTCTACCTCAATTGTCCCCTGGTGCAAAATGGGGATTAGGAAATCTAATTCCGTTCCTCAGGGGGTGTTCTGAGGATTAATTAAAGTTTGTAAAGTGCTGAGGAGATGAGTCCTAAGTCTGAAGAGTGTTCCTAGAGCCACTTGGCAAACACTGTCGAGGTGCTTATTAATTTTATTATGGGATGTTAAAATCAACCACAGTAAAAACTAAAAGGCTAGCAGGATGACCTAATGCACAATGTTATTTCAATGATGCGTCTTGCAGCAGAATGGTCCTATCAGATTGTCTTTGGGAAAGACGGATTGACACCCTTTATTCTGGGGGAGGGAGGAAGAAAACGGACTAGGCCCTGAGGTGTAGTGGCCTTTCTTGCTGAAGTGTAATAAAGAGAACCCGAGTCCTTATCTGCGCTTAAATATCTGTCTCTTTAGGTTCTTATATGGCCTTGCCAGAGTATGTGAGCACCTCACATATATTCATGAACTCGGTGCCATTCATCTGAAGCTCTCATAGTACTTTAGAAATGTTAATTTAGCCACCAAACAGCTCTGGGTGGAAGGCTAGGAGTGTCTTCATGCTTACAAAAAGAAAAGGAGTACTTGTGGCACCTTAGAGACTAACCAATTTATTTGAGCATAAGCTTTCGTGAGCTACAGCTCACTTCATCGGATGCATTCAGTGGAAAATACAGTGAGGAGATTTATATACACACAGACCATGAAAAAAATGGGTGTTTATCACAACAAAAGGTTTTCTCTCCAGGTTAGTCTCTAAGGTGCCACAAGTAGGGAGAAAACCTGGATTTGTGCTGGAAATGGCCCATCTTGATTATCATATACATTGTAAGGAGAGTGATCACTTTAGATAAGCTATTACCAGCAGGAGAGTGGGGTGGGGGGAGAGAAAACCTTTTGTTGTGATAAACACCCATTTTTTTCATGGTCTGTGTGTATAAAAACATCTTCTGTATTTTCCACTGAATGCATCCGATGAAGTGAGCTGTAGCTCACGAAAGCTTATGCTCAAATAAATTGGTTAGTCTCTAAGGTGCCACAAGTCCTCCTTTTCTTTTTGAGATTCCATTGTGACAGATGCTTTAGAAATGAATGTAATAATATATATACCTCTCCTTGAGCACTGCGAGCTCGGTGCTGTTTTGGTAATCATGAACTTGCAAACTTATCTTTAAGAAGTCTCTCTTACCGGTCCGTTTATACACTAATTAAGGACAATGGGATTACACTACTCAATGGGCCATGTGGCAAGGGAGCGATATAGGGAACCCGCTCTTTAAATGATACTGTTCACCTAAGGTAGCAACGAACAAGGGGGAGAAGGCTGGAGAGCTGCCGAGGATTCACAGCCAATGGGGGATAAACACCTCTGAAAATCAGGCCACAAGTTGTTTGTTATTATTTAGTCACAGACCAAAACTCCACTGTGCTAGGCGCTGTACAAACACAGAACAGAAAGGTGATCCCTGCTCAAAGGGGCTCACTCTTGCAAGATCCACAGCAATGTTTCTGTAGGGTCTTCCACGCTGTCCATGTATTGGATTGGATTTGAATGACCTATTTTAAGAACACCCTGGAAAGGGATGTATTTATCTGCATGATGGAGAAGTCTAGTTGGGAAACAAATCCACTGTTGTCTGAAGCAAAACTGCTGAAAAGTCTAAATTGGAATTTCTAGTGCTATTGTATATTTTGCTTTTCTCCCTCTGTTTCCCCCCATCCCTTATATGAATAATACTTGGCACTTTGAATCTTCAGAGATAACTGTTTCCTTCGCCCCTGTGAAGCGGGTTAGTTTATTTGCATTTTGTTATAGGAGAGAGCGGCCCAAAGTCATGCAGTGAGGCAGTGCGCCTGAGAGCCTGTCCAACCACTAGGCAACACGTCCACACTAAAAGAATGTGATTTTAAATCAGAAACAACTCTTGGCACTTCCAGAGCACGTTACAATGTTCAGAGTGGTTTAAAAGGCTGGATGTTTAATTCAGTGTAGTCATTAAATGCTGGTTTACTAATTGCAGCTCCAACACTTAAGGGATTAATCCTTGTGCACCCGAGCAGGCCCCTTGAATTCTGTTCCCGCCTGCAGGGTGAATGAGTTGCTCAGTTGTCTGTGTTTGTGTCAGTTGTTCACTCCCCTGGAGTTTTGCACCTGCCCCTTTAACACTGGCTCTGCCCGGCCCCCTTTCAGCAGAGAAGACAGAGCCTGCGCTGGGAGAATTTGCAGCTGCTTCTGAGGGTCTGTGCTGGGTGGCCAGGAGGGAGGAGGCACAAAGGGCCAGGAGCCAGGCTGCTCCCACCTTCCACAGCAGGGGCTGAGCTGAGATGGCTGAGGTAGGTGCAAAGCCCCTTACCAGAGGGGAACCAGCCTGCCCCACAATGCCCAATTCACTCCATTTTCTCCTTACTAGAGCAGGGAGGAAGGGGCCGCCAAGGCTCCTGGGAATTGTAGTTTTTTGGGAGGCTACTGCCCTTAGTAGCCTTGAGGGTTTGTTCATAGCCTGACTGGCCCTGCCTCTGGATCTGCAGAAGGCCAGGGGCTGCTGGGGCTAAGCTGAGCTGGGACCGTGCCAGCGGAGGTGTGGGGGGTTCCTGGGTTTTGAGGCTCCATGGTCGCTCGAATTTACTCGGCTCCTGCCGGTTTCACAGGGGCACTCAGCCTAGGGTTCAGCCCCAAAGGCTGGCCTCTCACAAGGAAAAGAAGCAGGCGAGTGGCAAGTGAAGGATGAGTTTGTGGCTAAGGCCAGGAGCCGGGAGAGAGGGGTTGAGATCCCAACTCTGCCTCAGATTCCCCTTGTGACCTGGGGCGGAGATCAAATCACTTTGTCTGAGTCTCTGTTCCCTGTTTGTAGAAGTAGAACCCTGCCTTTCTCCCACGCTTTGCTGTTTTATCTTTGTAGGGCTTATGTACACATGAAAGTTATTCCAGAATAAGGCAGGATGTGAACTGAAAATGGAATCGCTAGTTTGGAATAGCTCCCTGTGTGGATGTTCTTATTCTGGAATCAGTGCCTTTTCTGGTTTATCTTAATCCACTTCTAAAGTGGATTAAACTAATTTGGAGACAGGCACTCTTACTCCGGAATTGCTCATGGACAGATGAGCCCTGAGATCTATAAAGCCTCTGAGGCAGGAACTGTCTCTTGTTTGTACAGCACCCAGCACAAATGGAGAGCCTCTAGGCATTACCATGATACCAATAATGAATAAACAATCAGATTCTGGACTGGAGTTCCTTGTTTCCTTCTTTGTCAGCCTTGTTTGACGTTTATGGGCCAGGAAGGCCATGTTATTTTTTCCATTTTATATTACAAATTGCAGCTTGGGGGAGCAAAACCTCCTTTGTCTACAGTGAATTCTGGACCAGGACCCCAGGGTGCTAGGCACTGTACAAACACAGAACAAACAGATGGTCTCTGCCCGCAAAGAGCTTCCAATCTAAATAATTATTCTGTTCTCATTTACTTGCCCTGCCAGATTTCACAGGGTTAATAGATACCAGGGCCGGGAGGTTGATGGTGCTGCTGTTTATGTTCGGTACAAAAGCAGGCTAGACTGAATGCAGAGCCCTGAAAAGCAGTGGCCGTGCTCCAAAGAGCAGCTTACAGCCAGCAGAGTCCTGACAAGCCGGCAGGGGTCAGTGTGGCCACGTGGAGTTCAGCTAACCGCTGCCTCTGTAAATTTGCAGCAAACTGTGTACAGACTCTAGCCCCCAGGGACTCGATGGCACCAAACCCTCAGGCTACACACACACACGAAACGTGCTCTTCATCAGAAAATATTGGAAGGCTTTGTCTGCTTTTAAAAACATCGGGTTGGGAGGGGGTTGTGTGCACTCGGGCAATTTGTGACTAATAGAGGGGGGTTTGCTGGGAGTAAATTGAAGGGTTTTTAAGTCCTGTGCTCACACTTGAAGAGGCAGTGCAGTCTGGAGGATAGGGCACTGGACTGGGACTCACGTGACCTGGGTTCTAATTCCAGCTCTGACACTGACTTTGTAACCACAGGCCAGTCGCTTCACCCCTCTGTTTCTCCTTCAGACCTTTGTCTGCCTGGTCTCTTTTGGTGGGGAGCTCCCTGGGGCTGTCCCTTACTGTAAGTCTGTACAGGGCCTATTGTGCTAGGTTCCATATTCACACACAGCAAGAGAGTCAGTTGTTCACTTACTTTCTCAGAGGACTATTTGTCCCAAGAGAAATTCTCAACAGATGGCTCTGTTCATCTAAGACACAATCACAGAGATGCCATTAGTTATGTCCATGTAACACAAGGAGATGTACAATCCCTGAACACAGGCTACAGCTGTTCTCTGAGCACAGAACAGGGAACCAGGAGTTCCTGAATTCTCATCCTCACTCTGCTGCTAAATCCCTCTGGGACTTTGGCCAAAGTCATTTTCTCCTGTTCCGTGCCTCAGTTTCCCCTTTCCAAAAATTAGGTAGAACATTGACTGACTTTCCAAGACTGTTCTCAGGAGTCACATCATACTTTATAGTTATGAAATGCCAAGTATGAGCCAAGCCTCAGCCAGATCCATAGGTCCGAACAAACACTTCCCGACTTCAGGGGACTGTGAATTTCTCTTTGGACTGTGTCATGTGGGTCCAGCTCTGATATTATCTGAAGGAGGCAGATAACATAATATGTGCTGTGTCTAAGAGCCACCCAGCACCCTCGCTGTCCGCCGAAGGAGCAGGAGAATGAGGAAGAAAAGAAACTTTTCTCCTGAAGTGGAAATTGTGGTGAAAGGGAGAAACGTGAGCAGGGGGGATTGTGCAGCTGGCCAGGGCAGACAAGGTGGGTTAAAGGAGCAGCTGGCTTGAGTAAGTAGACTTGGGGATAGTGGGTGGAAAGGGTGGCAAAGGAGCATTGTATGAATTATGCTAGACATGCAAAGTTTCTGGCACTGTCCTCTGAAGCGTCCAGCGGTGGCCTATGCTAGACCAGATCGAAACCGGATCTGGTACAGTCTGGTGACTCCTGTGTTCCTAGACCCCACAAGGACTTTTCAGCACCATGGCAAATATGCTTTGCAAGGTTGCTTTCTGCCTCTCCCGCTAAGAGATCTCAGTCCATTTCCTCTTGGGTCACATTCAGATCCCAGGGAGCCTTGATACCCTGTGTAATAGAGTCAAGACACTGCTGTTCGGTCGCCCATGTGAGGAGGTGGGAAGTGGGTGCTGCTACTCTGGGGCTAGGACCTGTGGGGGAACGTGGCAGGTGGCTAGTTGGTTGCGGTGTCTGGAGATGCCGTTCCCTTCTCATGCTCAGTATGTAGGTGTCATTCCAGATTCCGGGACTGGGCGCGGATTCTGCTGCGACCTCTGCAGCTCTCCTTACATCGTCGACCCCGGCCGCAGAGGCAACCAGCTGAAGACCTCAAGCTCTCTGCCTTCTCCGCGCCACAAGCGGGATCCCAGGACAGGCCAGGTGCTGACGCTCTGCAAGGCATGGGGTGAGGGAAAGTGCTCTCCTGTGGTCTGAGTGGGGTTGAGCTGGGCATCACCTGATAGCCCTACCTTATGTTCAGTATCTGTCTCTCCCTCTTGTTCAAAGGATGCTGCAATCCTGCTCAGGAAACAAAATCCATGCATGTATTGAGCCATCCAGCCACTGCTTTGTGTGTGATGTGTTTGGTATCTTGGCTCCATACAGCCAGTCTGTATGTAGGGCCCAATCCTGCTCCCACTGAAAATCAGTGGCAAAATTCCCTGTAATAGGAAGAGGATCAGGCCCTTATGATCTTCTCCCAAAGTCTATTCTCTGGTTAGATGTGAGCAGGTAAGTGCTGGCCAGGCCCCCCCCCCGGGTGATCTCTGGTCATCTTTGAACATCATGTCCCCCCAGTCCCAGTGGGGTCATCGGCCTTTGCCTTTATCAGCTGCCACCCATGTGAGATCCAGCAGCTGCAACGTGTGCAGAGTGACCTTTCCCTGCGAACAGTCCCCCAAGCCCTTCACTCCGATCCCAGTATTGTCTCTGCTTGGTTACTGTCCCAGGAATATAGTCATGGTGGCTAGCCCCAGAGTGACATGGAGAATGTCAGTGGTGTGGTGGTAACTGGTATCACCAAAGTGTCTTTGTGGGTTTTTTAGCAGCGAAGGGGAGGTGCAGTAGCTGGGGCGGTTGGGAGCGACGTACCGTCTCCAGGTGCTACTGCTGCGATCCGGCCCTTGTTGTGTTAGCAGCTCTGCGCGTAGGTGTGAAAACGCAAAATATTACAGCTCGTCCTTCGCTAGCTGTAATAACCATTGGCTGTAACTCCTCCGGGGGCGGGGCTGTCTCCCCTGGGCCTGACACTTAGCAGGCCTCGGAGCACTCCGAACCCTGTGAAGGATCCTGGGCTGGACGAGAGGAAGCGGCATGAAGAGCAGCTGCAGGCGTTTGGACGGTCCATGGTGGGGGACCAGGATGGGAGCAAGCTCTGCTGTCCTGCCTATACCAGGAAACCCTGCCTCTGCCTCCAGAATTATCTCAAAGCCCCAGGTGGGTGGAGATGGACCTAGAGTAATATAACGTAGTGCTGTTCATCCCAGAGCTCTGTACTTAGTGCACTACTGAAATGCAGCCATTGCTGGGGTGGAGGGTGGCAACCTGCGAGTGTAGAATGTGTTAGTGACAGGAACGGGACATGTTAGCAAGAACACTGGGATGTAGTCATACCCTTTAAAAACTGCCGTGAGCTTGGTGTCCCTCTACCGCTGACTGGACCTTTGTTCTAAGGTCGTCTTGGAAAGCCCCACATGTCGGGAACTGTACAGGCCTCTCTTCATCTGGCTCAGAAAGAGGGGAAGGGCTGGGTCACCCCAGCCAGAATATCAACCTGAGGTCCCAGGGAGTCAGGTTGTTTAAAACTTCCACCTATTAACTACGGGAAACGTTTGTAGACCACCGCGATGGTGCCCGAATGCTATCGGGAAGATTGACCGACACGCGTGGCTTAGTCCATGTGCTTCTCGAAAAGCAGCTCACGCATTCACCTGCCCTCCCCCCGAGAGGGCGCTGGCTGTAACTCCCAAAAGGTGGCATCTCGCTCCATCACTGCCAGTGTCTGCTTTGAGCTATTGACTCACACCCTAGGGTGGGATTTGAACCCATGACCTGGTGGTGCACACAGTGAGGGTGCCACCAAGTGAGCCATAAAAAATAGTCCCCAGCATTAGTGTAATGCAAGGAGGGAGGAAGGCTGGGTCCTGTGGGCGCTGTCAGCCAAAGCTGAAATGTCTGCCCCATCAATCCCAGCCTCTTGGATCGAATCCCATGGGCCTCCCTTTCCCGGAGGGCTCAGCAGCTCCTCATAGCAGGGCACAACTCTTTGTAGAGCCCCCCCGTCCACATGTGGCTGACATGCTGCTCCTTTGGCAGGGCTGGGCGAGAGCGAGAGCTGTACACGAGCCCTCGAGTTCTTGAAGTTGCTGCAGGAATCCAAGCAACTGAAAGCCGTGAAGTTCTGCAGTGACGGGGCCAGCCAGAAAGCCGGGGAGCCCAGGAGGCAAGGAGTGGGGTGGGGTGAAACCCCTGGGGAATAATGGAGCATCCGCGGTGTAAGCAGCATGTCCCCTAGCTGAGGGGTCGTGCGCGTGGGCAGAGCCTTCCCAGGCAGGATTCTCCATCAGGGTCCTCCAATGTGTTGCTGCCAGGGCTCTGCCCCAGCTGACTCATGGGAAATGCCGATAATCATGGACAAGAACAGAGCTTAGGGTGACAACTGATCACTTCCAGTCCAGAGAGAGAGAGAGGGAGACGTACAGGGAAGGGATTTGGGGTGATGACGTGCTATTGTCTCCGGTGTCCATAGGCTCCCAGGGCCTCTGCAGACCCATGGGGTGGTACTGGCTGCCAGCAAGCCTAGCTGGTTTTTGAGTGGCTATGTTGTCCAGTGGTTAGAGCAGGGGACCGGGCCTTGGGATTCCTGGGTTCTTTTCTCAGCACCGGTATGAATTCAGTGTATAATTTGTTTGGGGCAAGCGTTTTCCCAGCCTTTCTCCAATAGTGAAATGAGGGGTAGGCACCCTGATTCCATGCAGTGCGCTGAGGCCCTGAGCCAAGGTAACAACACTGTCCTGTTGATTTCCTCAAGGAGGAGAGCCATCGGGGCTGGGAAGTGGCCAGCGGAGGTCCCTAGCCTTCGAGGACTTTGTCCTGAAGAACCAGAGGGTGTTGCGTGAAGAGCTGAAACTATGCGAGAGAGTCACGCAAAGGATTCTGGGATACTCCAACAACTTCCTGCATAAGAAGCTCCAAACTAGCAGCCAGGTAAGTTGAAATATGAATGTCCCCCCTTTCCTGCCCCGAGGATGGGGTTGTGTGGGGCAGTGTGGTGCTAACCAGTCTAGAGATGGGGATGGAGTGTTTTGGGCAGTGGGGGCAGGCGGAGTTACACCCCAAGGGGGTTGCTAGTGAAAGCCTGGTGTTCCCTACAGAAGCCCGCCAGAGCTGAGCGGAAGAAGGGGAAAGGAGCTCCGGGGCTCCTCAAGCCCATTGCAGAACTTGGCGAAGAGGAGTGCTGTGCGGACAACTTCACAGTGGTAAATACTCCAGGTGCCCCCACACTGCGGGGACGAGGGTGTCGGGGATGCCAGGCTCGCAGAAGCGGTGGGGCAGATCGCGCCTTCAGAGCAAGTCAGTCAGATATAGAAAAAATGAACATCTGGCATACCAATGCCTCTCTGCCAAAGGGTCCTGGGGAGGCCGCGAGGGCTAGAGCTAGGGGGACTAAAAGCCAGAGCTCCTGGGTTCTAGTCCTACCTCTGCCTCTGATTCACCATGAGACTCTGGGCAAGTCACTTAATCTGTTTGTGCCTCAGTTTCCCTCACTCAAATATTTAAAATAAAACCATCCAGTCTCCAGGGCTCTCTTCCTTTCCCTAGACTGCATTGGGCATTGGCCTGATGTGTTAGTGTCCCCTTCTTGCTCCACATGCCTGGGAGGTGGGTGTCCAGCCTGTTTTCACTCCGATGGGGGTGGATCAGGCGGCCTGGCATGGATATGGACTGTACCATATAGCATACAGGTTTCCTATGTGCTGTCTCCTTTGGCTCCTTCCTAGATGGCCCACACCTACGGCCGGCTGCTGCAGCACTGGAGGGATCGAGCATTAATGGGCCAGTCAGAGGCCCACCGAGTCCTAGCTGAAATGCTAACGCCCTCAGGTGAGTTGTAAGCATGTGCTGTGTCCCTCTGGTGATCGCACAGGTCTGCCATAAACTGAAAGACACTACGTTCCCTCTGAGAAGCAGCTGCACGGGTGTGAACATTACCATAATGGGCATGCGCAGAAGGGAATTTAGACACCTATCCAGTTGTGTGCACAGTGGTGGCAACTTACTGCATAACTGTAGGCACAGGTTGTGCACCCTTTTGCCCACGGACATCATGCCTCCATATCTAAACATGTGCTCCTCATCCTCCCGGGGATGTCCTGAGCCCCTTACCTTTGGATGTGCTGGAAACACAAAATCTTTGCTGATAAAGTTGGCTGATGACACACAGACTGGGGGAGTGGTAAATCCTGAAGAGGACAGGTCATGAATACTGAGTGATCCGGATCTCTTGGTAAACTGGGCCCTCGCAAACAATAGGCCCTTTTAGTACAACTAAATGTAAACATATACATCTAGGAATAAAGAATATTGGCCACACTTGCAGGAGGGGGTCTCTAGCCTGGGAAGCAGTGACTCTGACAAAGATTTGGGGGGTCATGGTGGATAATCAGCTGAACGTGAGCTCCCCATGCAGTGCTGTGGCCAAAACAGCTAATGTGATTCTGAGACATATAACCAGGGGAATCTTGGGTGGGAGTAGAAGTTATTTTACCTCTGTATTTGGCAGTGGTAAGACCGCTACTGGAATCCTGGGTCCAGTTTGGGGTCCACAAATGGAGAAGGATGTTGATAAATTGGAGAGGGTTCAGAGAACAAACTGAGTAAAGGAACTAGTGATAGACTCGAAGCTCAATCTATTTAGTTTAACAAAGAGAAGGTTATGGGGTGACTTGATCGCCGTCTGTAAGTACCGACAGGGGAAGAAGACATTTGACGATGGGCTCTTTGCTCTAGCAGAAGAAAGTCTAACATGATCCAGTGGCTGGAAGTTGAAGCTAGACAAATTCAGACTGGGAGTAAGGTGGGTACATTTTTAACAGGGAGAGTAACTAACCATTGGAGCAACTTACCGAGGGTCATGGTGGAATTGTTGTGGGGACGTTCTGTGGTCTGTGTTGTACAGAGGCCGGACTAGATGATCACAGTGATCCCTGCTGGCTTTGGACTTTACGAATAAACGCAGAGCAAAGCTCGGGGTTTATTTGGAAACACGATGTGTGCACATGCCACTGCCCTCTGCTGCTGGAATCAGATCCCTGCGCTGCCCTCCTAAAACAGCAAAGGCCAACAAAGAGGTTCAAAGGCTCGATGGAGCTCCTGGAGGTTCTCTTGGCACCGATGGTTGTAAGGCCTGGATCTCCTGTTTGCAGGTGCCGTGTCGTCTGTGTGGGACCAAGCGGCCAGGGCACTGAAACCCTCCAAACAGTCTGGAAAAGGGAAAAGCCCCACCTGAGCCCTGCTAAGAAAATACAGATGTTGTTGGTGCAGGGCAGACCCCCGCTGATCTTGTTCTTCTGGGGCCCGTTGCAAAGCCCATTCACACCCATTGCGTGGGGTTTGCATCAGACCCCCGATGCCCTGGCATTTATCCTGGCTGCGCAGGCAAGAAGGCCCTGTGCCCCTGATCGCACCGTTTCCTGTTTGCCTGCAGGGGGCTGTAGGTGTAACTGTTACCACTTCAGATCGTGGGTGACCGGTTCCAGCCCGAGCACCGTTAGCAAGGTTAACGAGCAGATGATGAGGCTGGGGGGAGATAGGGAGCCCCCTCCCCACAAACTCAAGCAGTGGAGGAAGGTTGGTACCAAAGGGCTGTCCCAAAGCTGCTTCTCCCCCCACGGAGTTTCCGCTTCGGGCCCGTATTTTTCATGATGTGCATTTATTGCTATGTTTTGCTAACTGCTCGTGTAAAGGCCTCGTATGCAGGGGAAGGGGGGACTGGCTGCGGGAGGGGCATGGGCTGTGGCTCCTGCTTTCTTCATAGGGGTGGGTATGTTGGATGGGTTTAAACACCGATTAGCTCTCTGTGCAAGCAGGTGTAACCTAGGCAACCAGGCTACTGAGGTAACGAGGGCACCAAGTTGTGACGATACCGACCCTCGTGCGTCAGGGCTTCTGTGGTGGTCTCTGGGGTTGGAAGGGGATTTGCCCTGAGACATCACTGACTGTTTGGTCGGGAGGGTGCGTGTGTCTTTCTGTGAAGCATCGGCTATAGGTCACTGCCAGAGACAGGAGAGCGGTTGGTTCTTCCGATTGTAAACTCCAAGGGGCAGGGGCCTGCCTTTCTGTTCTGTGTTTGTCCAGCCCCTCGCACAGCGAGACCCTCGTCCGTGATCAGGGCCTCTGGGTGCTATGATACAAGTACATAATCAGAGTCCCTGGGCCTGTGATGTGGGATGGTCCTAACTGCCTTACTGGTTACTTTCACCTGTGAGCCTTGAGCACAGCAGCTGCGGATGAAGGACGCTCGATGAGCTCTTAGTCTGGCCTTTTGTTCTCAACGAGCATGGCCCTGTCTGCTGGGACCCGGGGCTGGTCTGGAACCAACAGAAGGCAGTTCCCCAGTGTACCGTGATACAGCATCCTCTGCCTGCCTGGATGGGACGGTCCAGAGTCAGGGTGATATCACAGGGGAGCTAACTCACTCCATCATCACATTTCATCCTGGAGAGGTCCCAAAAGGGCCAGCTTTGTGAGCAGCCTAGGACAGCCCTCCAGCTGTGGACTGCAACGTATGGGGGGGGTGAAAGACTTTTCAGCCAGATGAGGGTCAACGGCTGAAGCAAGAACAGGGTGAGGGCCCTGAGGAGAGGGGAGGGAAGTGTCCGGCCTCAGCGCTGAAGCAACAGCACATGGGAAATAGCCCAGGTCCCATGGAGTCGCTCCTCAGAACGGGCTGAACCTTGGCACCTGTCTCCAAACTGCCTGAAATAACAATCCCCATCCAGCCCTTTTCCCTCTGTTTCCTTACCCTGCTCCTCATCAGCCTTCAAGAGGAACCCATCAAGGCTGGTCCTTGGCTGGCCGGGAGGAGGTGCCCCTGCCATCCTAATGCCAAGGGCTGCTTCCCCCCTGCTGCCAACTCCCACCAGTCCAAGGGCAAGGCGTGAGCCCCAGCTCTCCCACACGGTGGGACTGGGTGTCTTCTAAAGGCACCCTGCCCTCTATGGCTCAGTTGTGCCCTCTCAAGTGCCCTGGTGACTGCCATGCCACCTGTGGGTGAGAACAGGGTTGGCCCATGCTATGTATTTCCTTGTTGCTGTGCCGGGCGGGGTGTCTTGGCCTTGGAGAGCAAGAACTCTCTGGATGGGTCCTTTTCTCTCTGCTCAGAGGCCCCAGCATCACATGGGCTGTTTGGTCCAGATGAATGGATTAGGCACATCTATGGGATTCCCCTGCTTTTATCAACGTGACCTTTGCAGCCTCCGTTCTAACCTTGAATGGCATCAGCCTTCTGCAGCATGTGGGCCTAGCCGGCGGTCACCCCAGCTGGCCCCCTGGCAGACGCTGGGGAGACCGCCCGTTTTAAGGGCGTGGAGCTCCCGGGGACTATCAGGCAGTCCTACACAGAGAGGCTGAGCAAACAGCCCTGATCCCAGTGTGGTGGGCTAGTGGCTGCAGGGTGGGCGTCTGAGGTCAAAACTGTGACAGGAGGGAGGCTGCGTAAAGGGGGTTATCAGGAGCCGGGTTCAGCCTGGTCTGTGGCACCCCAAACACAGACCAGAGGAGCCGGCTCATTGTGTGTTCTGTTGCCATATTTTCTCCCCTTCTGCTCCGTTAACCTCCTGGCTTCCCGTCCCGCCTGTAGGAGAACCCCAAGCCAAACAAGAAGGGTTCTGATGCTGGGGAGAGAGCGCAACCCAGTCAGGCACCATCACTGGCTTCCCCCTCCACAGCTGGTTCCCAGGAGCTGCCTTCAGCCTCTGTCCATGGGCCAGCCTCAGCTGGCGAGCCACCCACCTCTGGAACTGGTGTGAGTAGAAGGGCTTGTTTGGGGTGGACTCTGTGGCCGTTGACCGGCAGGGAGGAAGGGCATCCTGAGGGCTGTTGAATGCAACTCTCCCTGGGGGGCTGCTTTCCTTCCTGCTCACAAAGACCTGCTTGGAGCTGGCAGTAGCCGGTGGCTAGGACCCCTGGAGCGAGAGGTCGCAGTGCAGACAGCATGCGGGAGCCTCGCCTAGTGCTTGAACCTGCAGCTCTATGGAGAGCCCCCTCTGCCCATACATGGTGCATGGTGTCCAGTCTCAGCCCAAGCCCTAGGGGCTGATGAGTTGCTGCTGGAGCAGCTAGTCTGTCTGCCCTCATGGAATCCTAGAAATGGAAGGGACCTCACGAGGTCATCAAATCCCCTCGCCTGTGCTGAGCCAGGACCAAGTAACCCTAGACCATCCCTGACAAGGGTTTGTCCAGCCTGTCCGTAAAAACCTCCTATGACGGCGATTCCACCACCTCCCTGAGAAGCAGTTCCTGAGCTGAACTGCCCTTGTAGGTAGAAAGTTTTTCCTGATCTCTAATCTAAATCTCGCTTGATGCAGATTAAACCCATTGTGTCCTGTCCTACCTTCCTTGACGTGGAGAATAATCGATCGCTGTCCTCTTTCTAATCTCTGCACTGAAGAGCTTACTATATAAAAAGACAGACAAAGAAGGGAGGGGAAGGAAGTGCTTTTACCCTATGTAATGGGGAAACTGAGGCACAGGGAGTCTGTTGGCACTAATTGGAATGGAACCCAGAGTCCCATACAGTGCTTTGTCCAAGTCCCTCCCCCCTTATCTCTAACAGAGAGGCCTGGCTAACAGAAAGGTTAAGGAACCGTGAATAAAAAGCCAGGAATCCCAGCTTCCAATGCTCTGCCCCAACCACTAGGCTGCATCGCCCTGGAGTGACCCACTGCTGTGATAGTCTGGTGACCTTGGCAATGATCTTCCTTTCTGTCTCCCTGGCAGGCTCTGGACCCCTGCCCCCCGCCGCAGGCCATGCTTGTCTCTAGCATTGTCTCAGCACCGCCCGGCACTGGGGTGGAGATATCACCTTGTACCAGAAGGCCAGCTGACACGTTCTCTCCTCTCACCCTCTCCAGCCCCCTGCCGCACAGAGCCAGGTAATATGTCTGGTAAAACATCACCAGCTGTGGGCCGTATCCTCAGCTGCTGTAAATCAGCGCAGCTCCATCAAAGTCAATGGGACAGTGTTGACTTACTCCAGCTGGGGATTTAGCCCAGTATCCCAAATGCTTTAGAGAGGGGCAATTTACGTGGGGTTAGCCAATCCAGGAACCAGTGCTAGGAATGTCCCGGTCATTTTAGCAACCAGAGCACAGGCCTCTTGTAAACGTAAACCCACTGGCCTGGTCATCTGTGGCTCCCAGTGAGACCTCTAGCAGGACAAGCGTTAGCCCTCGCGCTCTGGGTAACTGTGTCCTGCCTCCTAGGAACTCCCCCTGCCGGCCACGTGGACACTGTCCCCCTGCAGCCATGTGCTGTTCAATAGCTGCCGACTGCCTCCCCCGGTGTCGGGAGCAACCCCTGCTAGCCTGTGAAGAGTGCCGTGCTCTGGGGAAGGAAGGTGCTTTGTGAAGGTTGGGCCATATTTCCACATGCAAAGCACGACCACAGTTGAGAAGTGCTTTGAGAGCTGCGGGTGGTGGAATGTGCTATGTAAGACCACGGGATTTATACTAACCATTGCCCAGTCCTCCTGTGGCTCATCCCGCAGGTGTCACCATGGCAGAGCCCTTAACGTGAGGAGGCTGAACTGATGCTCTTATCAGTGCTGATTGACTCCAAGGGCTGCCAGACTGCAAGGCTTAAGGAGATGCTTATGGGGGCGAGCGGCGTGCACCTGCCTTGACCTTGTGGGCACTCTGTGTAACTTTCCCTGCAGACTGATTGACATCTTCTCTCCCACCCCTTAGACTGAGCAGCAGCATCCACAGGGACTTGGCTACCCGAGGGATCCGGCCCACCCTGCGCAGCCTTCACCCCCGGCCCAGTCTCTTGCTCGCTCTCAGCTTCTTGGTCCAGACTCCGGGATGTGTCCACCCCATCAGTAGATGCAGGGAGCAGAGGAACTATGGAAAGGCCAAGAGCTGCAGCCTCCTTTGATCCTGATGGGGGCAAGCAACGGCGCTGTTCCAGGATCCGTTAACACAGGAGGCCAGTTTCTTGGTGAGTTTGGGCCCAGGCCTTGCGCTGCTGGCGTTGGCTTCGGAATTGCATGACAGCAATAAATACATGGGGAGAGCGATTTCCTGGGGGCTCCTAGGAGGAGAGGTGTAACACTCCCACCCCCATGGGCTAGCCGGGGTCTCGGGAAGGGCTGTGACCCATGGTAGCTCTTGAGCAAATGTTAGGCCAAAGCAGAGGGACACCTCCCCGGGCAACCGTGAGGGGAAGGGAGCCTTGGAATGATCTAGAATCCCCCCTGCATCTTCAGCTGGGGTGCAGCAATGGATAGACAGATGAGAGCAGGTCTGTGCGGGGAGCTGGGGTGAGACATGTCCACTGCACAGGATGACAGCAGGAAGCTGGGAAGTGACCTAGCAAAGCAGGACGGGCCAGAGAGCTCAGCCAAATACTTCCCTGGCTGTTCCGACAGCAGGCCTAGGGTGCGGGTACATAGATGTACCACAACATAACTCCTCTGCTGGGGATGTAACCTGGGCTCCAGAGGCTCTCTGAGATTACAGGTTCAAATCCCAGCCAGGCTGCTGCCACCTTTCCTCCTCCTGAGATATACAAATGGTATTGCAAGCCATTTCCCCACTGTGCATGTGCGACCACCATGTCTGCATCCCAGAGAGCCCCTGGCATGTCTTGTTGGAGTAGGTGTTTACCCTGCTGCTCTTGTCCAAAACTTTCCTGGTCTGGTGCATGGTGCCGGTCAGTTGCTGCCCTCCTCGGCTTTGGGGCACTATCTATCCCTGTTACTATTCTGAACCTGCTGTAAATGCAGGTTGATGGTTTACAGCCTGTCTCCCCTTATCCCCAAGTGGTGCTACCCTCAGCCCTTTCTCTGCCAGACCCCTTAGCCCTCGGTATGCTGCTCTGAAACTGTGAGGAAGGGTAACATGTGCCATGGAGAAAGCAACTTTGAAGTGCGAGGATTTCCCCCCGGTGCATGGGGCAAAAGCTGTTGATTGCATAGCAATCTGGCAGGGGGTTGTCCCCTGCACACCCCTTACATGGCCATTCTCCTCAGAAAACGCTCACATTGGGTGACTTCTGTTCCCTAGGTGCTGTGAGGGGCCCACTGCCCACCCGAGAACCGAGGCTCCCATCCCAGCTGGCAGGAGGTGTCAAGACCTGACGGCCGGTAACAGCCTTTGTGAGCTTCCCCCTTCACCTTCCCTTAGCATTTCTGGTGGACTTGCCCTTTACCCCACTGCTCACGCTCGTAGCCCGGCTCCAAACTGCTAGCTCCAGGCTTTGACTGTTCTGCCCTTTGCTCAGCCCGAGGGGGCGCCATCTTCCCAGCCAGTCCAGGGGAGTGAGAGGCGGGGAGTCAGTCCTAGGGCTCCTGTCTGCTGGTACAGTATGCTAACCACAAATCCCCTCCACTCCCTGGGCCAGCCCCGCTGCAGTCTGACTCTGTAGCAGGAGCCTGTGCAGGGTTAAGCATTCGGTTCCCCCTTGGCCTGGCAAGAGAGGCTGCTGGTGTGATGACAGTGCAGACATGCAGCTGTCCCTCCTGCAGAATCTCAAACCCCTTCTCCGCTGCCCACCAGATGGCAATGGAAATGTCAGGCATCTGACCCCACCTCCCCCCTTTCCAAAGGGCTGGGCATTGCCTACAGCCTCGGCGTGCGCTGTTCCTCTCTGCTTGGAGAGTCCCATCCTTCCGTGGTTCTCTTCTGCCTTGGTCCGTACCTGGGGGCTAGCTGTCAGGTCTGTCCCTAGCCTACTTACCGTGCCTCTGCTTTGCGTCTCCGCAGCTTGCCCTCCCCAGCAGCCTCATCCTCCTCGTTAGCAGCGCACGGGGTTGCCCCAGTGCTCCCGGGGGCTGGAGCGTGGGTCGCAGAACGCAGTTTGCCAGCTCAGCTGCGGGGGCTGCTCTCAGCTCCACAGGCGAATGCCACCTGCTTCCTCGTGAAAGCTGAAGGACAGCACGCGCGTGGGGAGGCTGAGATCACTGTTCACCTCAGCTGGCCACTGACTTTATGCTGCCCTGGGTAGGGCCAACAATGTCCAGCCCTGACCACACTGGCACGTAGGGGGTTCCCTGCTATTCAGCAGTCCTCTGGTTATTGATATGGCCTCACTACCAGCAAGCAAAGCCAGAGCGTCTGGGAGCGTCCAGTGGCTGACCTAAAGCTAGTGTGAGAAGGCAGCCGTGAAGAGTCAAACAGCCGTGCTGGGCCTGGGGAATCTGTGGCCACCCTTGCAAGTCCTGTCTCCCTGGAGAGGATTCAAAGGCTATCGCTTCAGGTAGGGGTCAGAATTCTACCTGGCGTGGCTCTTGACTTCTGAAACCGAGTCCGCCGGCTGCATGCCCGCAGGGAGAGAGGCCGGGGCCCTGGAGCAGGTATGTGTGACCAACCTGAGCCTTTGTACCTGGACAGGCGTGTGCACAGCTTGGGTGGGGACTTGGCTCTTGGTCCCTTAAGGGAGGATTGCACGGGGTGAGAGAGGCCTCCTTTGGGGGAGTGGGCTGTCCCATCGCAGCTTGCCTTCTGTGACTGCTCTGTAGGACAGACAGTTCAAGCAATTGTTTGGAGACAGAAACCAGTCATGGGCCTGTCCTCATTGGCTGGGAGAGCTAGTTACTGTTCCCCACGAGCCCTGCAGCACGAGCCCTGACGGCCCAATGCTTTGATTGAGACCCGGGAAGCTCGTAAACATCTGCTTAAACTTTAGCATGTGCACTTTCCCCAGGCAGGGCTTTGCTTGCACTGCTGGTGGAGTTCTCCGAAAAAAAACAAAACACCCAGAGGCCTTGGTTCCTGCCTTCTCTCCTGGGCTGGGAGTCCTCAGCCCAGACAAGGGGCTGCTGTGTTCTGGTGAAGCAGTAGAAAGTTACTCTTGGCCTGGAAGTTTGGACCACAAATGTTTATTAAGCACAACCCCTCCCCTCCCCCCCCAAGCCCTATGTATTTCTATATATTAATTCATTTGGCAGATTATTATTTTTTAAGGAAAAAACAAGTACCTGGTGGGTTAAAATTCCCTCTTAAAATGACATTAGCAAATGCACATGTAAAAAATAAATAAGCTCATACATTCAAGTATATGGCAAATACGTCACACTCTGCAAGCTGATTGGTCAGATTCCAGTTTGTGGCCTGGCCAAGCGCCGCACGGTCACGAGTCCTCTGCTGGTCATGTTGTTGTAACAGCAGGAGCCCAGGAGCGAGGTGGCCCCTCTTACTGAATACAATGCAGGGACTGATGGTGCCCCTGAACCAGTCCTTGCATTGGTTGATCCCTCCAGCAGTAGTGAGGGGTGAATTTTACCTGCTCACACCTAGGACATCTACACATGTTAGGGCCTCCCCCCAGCTGGGCTAAGTGGTGCCTGGCTGAATTTCTTGCTGCTGGAAATTTTCCATGAAGGCCGCTCCTGAGAGAGACGCGGGGGCAACGGGGACTCAGCAATGGACTTGCGGGGAGATGAACAGTAGCTGGAAGGCCCACCAGAGGACTGATGCAGCCCTGCCAGTCCCAGCTAGCGCAGCAGTGCAAAGGGGCACCTCTGTACAGCTAAACTTGAGGGTGGCTAGCCCCATTCTGTGTTAGGCAGGAGGGTTGTTTTTCAGCCTATTTGAAAGTGACAAGTCCCCACCAAAGTTGGCCCATTCCCTGTGTGCTCCTGTGCCGACCAGGCTGGAGGCCTCTAGCTACTACTGCAAGAGAAAAGAGGAATGTTATGAAGCCCCATGGATGGGGGCAGTGCTCTAAGCTAGATTCACACTGGCCAGACTAACGGCTTTCCTTTAAAAACACAGGGCACCTGTATTCCCAGAGCAGTGAACGGTGCCCAATTGACAGCTTCCAGCTTCACAACACACAGCAAACCAAGTTTCCGCTCCTGCGGCTCTGCTTCAACCTGAACCCGCCGGGTCCCCAGTGGGTCTGTGACGGGGTTTGCTGCCAGCCATGCCACAACCAACCAGCAGCACTGTCACACAGGCCAACAGCTGGCAGGGGCTAGTACCAAGTATACTGGGGACCTCTTGGTTCATGGTCAGAGGATCTCCCTGGGCCCTGAATGTGCTGGCTGTGGAGATAGTTATGGGCAACCTCCTTGATGCGGCTGCTTTTGCGGGGGGGCATTGCCATAAACAGTGGCAGCCCCACGTGCGCACAGCAGCTGAACTGGGCTTGCTCAGCCCTGTGGGAAAAAGCCAAGCTCGGCCCTGCAGGGCAGGACCCCAGTTCCAAGGGCTGCTGCTGCCACCTTGGCAGGCTGGTGAGGACAGCTCCAAACGTCTCCTAGCCAGACGGTAAGCAGGGAGGGAGGAGTCCACAGCAAAGAGAGGGTCCCCGTTAACCCACGTGTTGCAGAAATAAAATACCTAACGGAACGTGGGACCACGGGCTGCAGCCAGGGCTCAGGGTTACACTAACTGCTGGCTGCCTTCAGCTTCTCCACGGTTGCACCCCAGCCCAGCTGGACACCCCTTCCCCACAGAGCTCGGCAGGGAGGTGCAGACGCTCTCAGGCACTGCTGGCGGGGGGACTGCAGCAGCCAATTCACCGGTTGTCTCAGTCTACTTCCCTGGCGCCCAGCCCTGCGTGAGCAGTTCCTCCTAGCTTTGTTCAGCTGTAGAAGAGTCATTGTTTGTATAAAAAGCCATAAAGAAAAACTGTCCCCAACTGGTGAACCTGCCTGGCCCCTACTCCAAAGAAAGACAAAACTACCAAAGCGGTAGGAAACGCCCCCTTCCCCTCCACACACACCCCCCTTCACTGAGCAGGGCTACTCCTCACCGGGACAGTCTGCCACGGAACAGCCAGGCTCAGGTTTTAAACAGATGTTGCTTTCCTCAAAGCAAACCCCAATTCTTAGCTGGAGCTAGGTCTCCTCTGCTGCTCCTCCTGGGCTGAAGCCAGATCCACCCTCTGCTCGTCCATACGCTTGGCCTGGACACGCTGGATGAGGCTGAAGAAGTCTTCGTCGGGCATGGTGGGGCCACGGGGGACGGTGTCCGGCGGAGCGCAGCGCTGGTCGTCTATCCGGGATGACTGGCACGGCGGAGGGGAGGGGAGGAGAAACAGGCATTAGAAACAGTTCCCGCCTGAGCGCAGGGACCAGGGGATTCAGTGACAGCTGACTTTGTCCTGCTGGGGGGACAGCGAGCTCCCTGCAGCTGGCTATAGGCGAAAGGGGTTGCCACGAGGAGGTGGCAAGAAAGGGCAGAAGAATCCCACCCTGGAAACGGTGGCCCTGAGCCCAGGGCCAGAGGGGAAGGGAAGGGCTTTTCACAGGGTTTGGCATGAGCCCTGCTTTTATGGACCAGCCTCTCAGGCCGCTCCCCTCACTCCCTCCTGGTTTGCAGGCAAGCTGGCACAGTGCACTCACGGGACAGGCGTGGGCCCTGCGCCTTGGCCTACCTAACTGCAGGTGCAATCAAAGAGCAGCGCAAGACCTTGACTGGCACCTGCTCTTCCGTTCTGGAGGCACAAATGTGGCCCCGCAAAGAGGACGCTGGGCCCTTTGCCGGTCTTGCCCCATGTTCATACAGTGCTGTGTACTGTTCGGGATGGGCCCCAGGTGTAGCCCTAGGAGTGGCAGGAAAGCTGGCACAGCCCTGCCCCCTGGGGCTCTCCCGGGCCGAGCGGTGGCTCAGCCCCTGGGGTCAGTGCAGAAGAGCAAGCTGCCTACCTGGCACTTCATAAGCATGTTGAAGAACTCGTCCCCTGGCTCCTGGGCATCCCCCTCCATGCGCAGGTGCCCCAGGTTGTTGTGAGTGATGCGGAGGCCGGGCAGGCTGCCCACACTGGCACGCTGGTCATCCAGCCGCCTGCTCTGGGAGCTGGCGATGAGATCAAAGAACTCCTCTGTCTGCGGCGATGCCATTAATGAGGACTGAGCTGTGGGGGGGACAGGGAGAGCACCAGGGCGTCAGTCCAGGGAGGGGGCCCGTGTCACGGTGCTGTTCAGCTCCAACATGCTGCTCAGTCTCTAATTAACTCGTTCACCACCCCTCTGAGGTCTGGGAGCCAGGACGCCTGGGTTCTGTTCTGGGCTGTGATGCAGATTTGCTCGGTGATCTTGGGTAAGTCACTTCACCCCTCTGTGCTTCTCAGTGCATGCACAGTGGGGGTGGCTAATCCCGCCCTGCCTTTGTAAAGCCCTTAGAGCTTGGCCCCCATAAAGTTCAAAGTGCATCATTATTAACTAGTAAATGATCCCCTTTTACAGGTGGGCAAGCTGAGGCAGTGAGCGAGCAAGTGATGTGCCTACGGGTAACCATCTAGTCAGTGGCAGAGCCGAGATTAGACCAGGCCTGGGGTCAGCCTCACTCAGCAGAAAAGTGATTTGAGCTGTTTTTTTTTGCCCTACTTGATCTCTTAATTGATCCCCCTGCTAAGAGTAACCTCATTTCCCTGCACTGAATGCGCTCAGCTGACCTACAGCAGGAGAGAAGCGAATTGCAGCCATTTCATCTAATGGCAAAGAAGAACAAATGACCAAGACTTTTCTTTTATAACAGTGGGTCTGGCCAAGCCAAAGCTGAATGGCCCCTCTGAGCTGCAGGCAGCTCCCATTACCAATGTGCAGGGCCAGCCAGGGCCTCATCTCAGACCAGGCTTTCTGAAATCAGCCCGCTAAAGTGAGGGCCACTCCTAGGGAGAGCAGACTGCTGGTGCTGTGAACTTCCCCACAGCAGTGCCACACAATCCACTCAGGCTGGGGGTGCCGGAGGCCTTGCAAGGAGCGCGCTCACTCAGAGCACAATGGCTGGTAGGACCTTGCCTGTAGAAGGCATGAAGGCTCAGTTTCCACCCTGCAAGCTGGCCTTGGGAACAGCACATGCTGCGGCTATCACTTTCTCTGTGGCATTAAAAAAAACCTTTTAAAAGATCAGAGGGGGCTTATTGCCTTGCTTGACACAACATCAATAAAGTCTAGACGGCATCAGTGCCTCCCTGGAAGGAGGGCTCTGTGAGTGCATAAACATCGGGCAGCGAAGGGGGAAAGCAGCTGGCTTTATAGGGTAAACCACAGAAACTCTGGCTACACATCTCCCCCTGGCTGACAAGGCTGCACAAAGGGAGCAGGACAGGATATTAATTGCACTTGGACCGATGATTAGATTAAATTAGGGAAGAGATGCCTCATTGACGTGGCCTTTCAAGAAGGTACTTAATCTCTAGCATTCTCATTGCATTGCCAGCCCTCTGCCTGTGAAGCCATGCAAGCAAAAACTGTACCTTACTCCGGGGCCATGAGACATCATCCACTCCCATACAGCTGCTGCAGTGCTCTCTAATCCCCAGCACAGGGATTCCCGAGGTCCCCCTCTGGCTCTCCTAGCAAATGGCTATACTGCCCCAGGAGCTTAATTTCTGTGCCTCTTGACCCCTCCAGATCAGGAAAGTAACCCTTCCCTCCCCCCTGCCCGGGGTGTGCTGCCAGGCTGACCTGGGTCTGAAGCGCCTGGCACCCCTCCAGTGCCATACAAAGGGCTAGAAACGCAGGATTCTAAGCTGCATCTTGGCTCCCCCATGCTGCTGTCACTCCAAGCAGTGAGCTCCCGCTGGGAGCAGCTGGCAAGGAGCGCAGGAGAATGCAGCGGGAAGCAGATCAGGGTGCAGAACGGTGCCATCAACGCGGGCACAAGCGCCCAAGTGCCCTTTTAAGCTCCGACACGGGCGAGCAGGTCTGCCTTTGCGAACTCCCGGGTGGTGGGACCGAACAGGCCCGTTCCTGGTTCCGATGCGTCCTCTAATTGCCCGTTCTGAGCCCCGGAGCAGTCTCCTCAGTGCAACGGCAGACCCCAAGTCAGTTACTAGGCCATGATTACAGTGAACCACCGAGGAACCTGTCTGAAGCGTCATTTCCCGCCTTCCTCGTTATTAAGCCTAATTTTAGGATTCGGGGGCAGGGGGTGGCCAGTTCCAAGTAGGTGGTAGTTACAGAAATTGTGCTTGCAATTGACTCCAAAGTCCCTGGAAGCTTGAGTGGCTTTCTGTCTTGCGCTCAGGCAGCCTCCTGACAGATGCCCCATGCAATTACAACGGGTGGGATATAATTAGAGGCCATGTAATCAGCCAAGTGCAAGCAGAGGTAAGTGATTCATCAGATGGCTCGTCCTTTCCGAGTCCCCTAGACAACTCTCGCCTTTCAGGGCCAGTGCAGATACGGTATCTGCCTGGGCAATGGCTGCAAATGCTCTGTCCAGCACAAGGCAGAGGTACCTGCGTCATACCGTGTGCCTTAGGAAATCACAGTCCGAGCCTGGTTCTTTTCAGTCCTCCCAGAGCCAGCCTGCTCCTCCGAAGGCTGTCCGGCCGGGTGTGCGTTTGGGAGCTAGAGCACGAGCCAAGCTCTCCGCTGATGTAAATGGGCTCAGTTCCATTGACTTCAGTGGAGATTTGCCCATTTCCCCCAGAGGAGAATTTGAGCCATGACTTCCCACCACCCTCCTTACAAGCAGTCAGTGCTATGCTCACATCCAGCACAAAGGCACACGCTCCCAATGCCACCTAAAGATTCCAGTGCTGCCTCCCTATGAGAAGCAAAAGACCAGCAGGCTGCTGGCACAGACAGCCCCCTGAGCCGAGGAGCTGGCGCTCCATGTGGGGGGCCGTGCTCTGTCTTGGAGCATACCCGTGGGAAACAGGGCTGGGGGAAGCGAAGGGGAAGGTGCATTGCAGGCTCAGCCAGCAGCCCAACGTGCTGGCTAACGTCCCTACGCCAAAGTGCAGACTTACTGTGCTGCCAATGCCCATCACGCCTGGCATGACCAGGTCTGGATGGCACCACATTTGGCACTGCTGTGAACCTCAGACAGGAGGGCTTTGAAACGACGGGTGTAAGCAAACAGAAGGCACCGCACAACGAAAATGTTCAGTCGCAAGCCCAGAAACAATATTCAACAGTCCATGAAAACAGCGGGGTGCTTCCTTTTTGCTGCTGGTTAGGAACGAAACATTCCCCCGCAACGTAGAAATCCAAACACGCTAACACCGGGCGAGCAAAGGGGACCCAGTAAAATAACTCTAAATAGAAAGGAAAACAGGCCACGTACTTTTACTGTCTAAGCGAGAGTGCAAATTAATTAAACAGCAGTGTGCCCAACGCGCCCTTTTATCGAGCGTCTCACAGTATTTGCTGTTGTCCTGAAAGCCTCCTGTTAACGGAGGCATGTTAATACATGAGAATCTCAGCTTTCATTTAAAAAAGGAAGCAAGGCCCAGACTGTCAAAAGGGATTGATTCCAATGAGAATTTGGCCCAGAAGCTCAAAGGTATTTAGGCACCTAAGTTTCTAGCCGTCAGGGTTGTGGAGAAAAGCTTCATAATGTTAAGTGAGGACAGCACAAAAGCTCAGAAATCAGGAGCTGAATCAACAGAGCCCCAAATTCACGTTTTTATTAACAAATCATGATTTTTAATCCAGCCTCCTGCTCTGGAGTTCGAGCACCTGGGCTGATGGCAATATTGGAACAGCTTAAAGGCTGCTGTTGCCTACAGCTCCCTCGATTATAGCCCTCAGCACAGCTGGGAAACCCATGCTGGTTTCTGTATCAGAAACATGCGTATCTTTATAAAAATGATGCACACTTCCAGTCTCTTTTTAGGGTGAAAAGCCACCTGACTCGGAGCCAGGCTGTGCTCCTTGTCACAACACAGCCTGACCTGTTCAGCACTAGTTCGCTCTCGCTGCTGCGTACGCGTCGTCCCAGCTCTATGTTCCCTGGGTGCTTCGGTGCTGCGTCTCGTGTGTCAGCCGTTTTAGGGATGTCAGGGTTTTTTTTTTTAAAATCTTCTTTTATGTTTGTTTGTTCCAAACTGCATAGTTTGATCAAAAACATATGGAACAAATAAAAGTACCATAGAAATGGCTTTTAAAGCGAAGAGTTGAATACTTGTCTCTTTAGCCGTTGCTTTCTGATGACTGTTTAAACACATCTCATCACAGCCTTGCAAAATGGCCATGAAAATATACCAGTCCAGCACCCAATCTCCTTGCCTACCCTTACCATGTTGATATCACTACCATCTAGTTTTCATACACTTTATCTACCTATTCATTCAGCTATCTGCGATCTTCCTGTGGTTATCTACCTGTCTGTGCTCTGTGTCCCCCCTATGGTTTACCTTTCTCTCCAGCACCTTTCCTCATAGTATCTAAGTGCTGAACAAAATTCAGAAGCACAAAAACCAAATGACGATTTCAATGAAAAAAACTTAACACTCTTTTACTTGCCCAACAAAAAACACGGCAAATGACCTAGGGGTGTCAGCAAACAGAATTTTGCCAGAGCGCCTTAACATTATAGCCAACCCCAAAATTCTGGGGTTCTTTTTGTGTGTGTCTTGGTCCTTGTGCTTTTGGGGCTCATCTTTTCAAGCTTTTCTCTGAAACCAGGAAAGATACTTTTGAACAAGCGAAAGCTGAGATTCTCACATAAGCACCTGACTCCAGGAGCTGGGGATTTAAAAGAAAACACCAACTATTGCCAGACTTGCGATAAATTCCTGAGAACTGGCAGCACTGCAGACATGTCATTACTCTCGTTAACGGGAGACCCCAAGTGCTTACATATTCCTTCTTCCAGGGCAGGCACGGAGGCGGCAGCAGCCTCTGTTTGGCACTCTTCTAGCGGGCAGCGCTGGTCATCCATTCGGCTGCTCTGGAACTTGCTCAGCAGGTCAAAGAAGCATTCCTCGTCTGAAGGGGCCCGGCTGATTTTCTGCAAAGAAGAAAGGAACCAGAAGAAGTCAAGCAATCAAAAGCAACTCCTTACATCTGCAACTGTTGACTTACAAGTTTCCTGCCCTGTCCTAGGCCAAGTGGAGGCCGGATTCTCTGCTGCTCGGTGCTGCAGAGTGGAGCCGTCAGAGAGGGTCAGCGATATTTGATTCTCTGCTTGACTCCACCCCCAACCACAGGATAGGTTAAGAGCAGTTTGGGGGCTGCTCTAACCCGCACTGGCTGGCAATCATCTCCAAGGGACTGTCCGCACCCCATTCCGTCCCCCAATTCCCTCCTTGGCCAGGGCTAGGAGGGTAAGGCATAGAAACTGCCTCTGTCCCTGCTGCAGCCTCTCTCCACGCGCACACACACCACCCTTAGCCACCCCAGCTGGGACGCGTGGCGGGTTCCCCCCTGAGCCATGCAAAGGGAGCAGAGCAGGACAGCGAATGTGCCTCCGGGAGTCCAGGGGCCAACAAATTCCCTTTCACTCAGCTCATCTCCTAGTGATGCGGCTCGTTTCCAGCGCAGGTGTCCCCCCCCAGGCATACAGCTGCATTGTGTCCCCATCCACTCCCATCTCCGAAATAGCTTCTCACTGTTCTTCTCCTTGCCTTTCCAATAGGGGCGGGTAAAACTAGCCTCCACCAGAAAGAAAGATCAACTCCTCCCACACCCTCCCCCCCAGCAAGGCAGAGTTACCTTCCTTTGCAAGAGCTCTCCTTCAGGGGCTATTACCAGGGAGCATTCGCAAAGGCACAAGGTGAGCAGCTGTCACCCTTCCTTTCCGTTCCACCAGAGGAACATTTGTGGCAAGCCCTTCTGTTAAATAATCCAATCACGTTCCAGCTGACCCTGGGAAACTCTGGATGCTTTCCAAGCCGCTTTTGGCTGGGGCCATGTTTCTAGACTTCCTTAGGGCTCCTAGCAATGGGGAAATTAGCCTCACTGTCCAACAGCCTTCATTGCTGCAGAGCATCGTGAACACATGGGCGAGCTCTCTCCTGGCACGCGGGGATTGTTCTCTTGCAGGGAGAAAAGACTGGTTCTAAAGGAGAGGTTTTGAGAGAGGGAGGGGTTTCCCTAGCCCTGCATGGGAGAGGGAATTAGTTACTGAGCAGTGTTGGGGCAGCTAAGGGAAAGAGAAGCGATCCGGACAGGAGCGGAGTCAGCCTGGGGAGAGTTTAGTAACCTGGGAGCCCAGTCCCGGGCTTGAAGCCAGAGGGATAGGAAGCCAGTGAATGAGATGGACCACAGGGTATCACATAGAACTCCCCTTCTGATGTGTTGTCCCCATCCCCATCCTCTCCCTTTGCAAGGTTATAACCCTGTATGCACAGACAGCAAGTATTCCTCTCAAGCCAGCTAAATTTAGACTCCCATAAAGGTCTCCACAACCTGAGCTTCCCAGAGTTCTTCCTTCCTTTCTGCTATCCACAGGAGACCGCTGGTTATAACAATCAGTGAGCTGCAAATGCCACTCGATTATAGCTCTTCAGGAAAACAATTCCCGCCCAAGAGCCCCAAATGATCACCTTTCACCAGACAGTGATATATTTAAGCTGTGCTCTGGAATGGATTTGCTTCCAAAGCCTCCATGCACAAGCCCTGTGGTGTGACCAATTCCACTTCAGACAGATGTGTTTTGTATGCCATTACGAGGCACGCTTCGCTAACGGAGTAAACACAGAGTCCCCTCTTTGGCTCAGCCAAAATCATCATGAGCAGCAGATTTCTCTGAAGCATTACTCAGAATTGGATGTAAAATTAGCAAATGAGAAGAGAGGCATCTGCCAGGCTCAGGAGGGCTCCGACTGGGATCTCGTACGGTCACACAGACTGGTCAGATGCTACCAAGAGCAACGGATAAAATCAGTGGACATTGATGAACCTCTGATACCCACTCAGTGGCCCACTGACATGAGCTGGTGGCCTGGATGGAATGACAGCACCAAAACCAAGAGCAATTATTTTGATTAGTATTATGAAGACCCAGCTCTTCAAAGGTATTTAGGCACGTAACTCCCATTGAAACCAATGGGACCCTGAAACCAATGAGAGTCAGGCGCCTAAATACCTCGGAAGATCTGGACCTATGTGCCCCAAGCAGGATCAGGTCTCCATTGTGCTAGGCGCCGTACAGACACCTGGCAAGAGAGAGTCCCTGCCCTGAGGTGTTTATGATCTTAATGGACAAGTCAGGCAAAGGGCGGGAGACAGGAAGGATTATTACAGGGCTGGAGGTGAAGTGCTCTGCCAAACAGGGGGGCTGTAGCAGAGAGGGGACTGACCCCAGACAGCCTGTGTGCCAAGGCCTTTTCCGCACAGCCATCCCTCCAGTCAGGCGCTTGCCTCAGCAGAGAGGTGATGCATGAATGGGGCCCACAGATCAAACCCCCGTTCTCTCGCCTGCTACAGGCGGGTCCCTCCAGGCCAGTCGGTGGGGAATTGCGGGTGCCTGCCCTGGAGAGATGGAGAGTTAGCGAATCTTGAGCCATTCACCAGCACAACGTTCACTGATCACAGTCAAACCGGTCTGGTTCCGAACTGGATGAAGCAGGGAAGGCACGTTTCGTGAGCGGGGCCAGCTCACGCTGCGCTCGCTACATGGCCACACCCCGTCCGTACCTAAGTCCGTCTGCCAGCCCCTCTGCTGTGCTGCTTCTCTGCATTGAGCTGGCTTGTATACAGATCACCCACCCTGTTCCCCTCCCCCGGACCACTTGTCCGTGTGCCGGTCTTGTCCTTAAACTGCGAGCAGGACTGCTCTCACGAGTGCCTGGAAAGCACAAGTGCACAGCAGGAGCTATTGGAAATACCTACTAACAAACGGGCTGGCCGCGCTGGTGGCGTGTGGAGCATTCAGCCTTCGGGCTCAAGAGATGTGTGGGACACCAGGGAGGCCAGTCATGCTACCGCTTCCACAATGCAATGCCTGTCTGGAGATTTATTCTTTAATGCACCGGCAGCGCCTTCAGACAGCCGTTGGAAGAGCTCACCAGCCTTTGCCGATTTTAACCCTTCGCATTCTACGTTTTCCTAAGCGCCGACTGATGCCAGCGGCAGCTCCTTTCTCCTCCCATCATCCCCGAGAGGCAGGGGAGGGCTGAGCCCTATCTTACAGGCTGCAGAGCAGAGGGGTCAGGTGACTTGGCCCAGGTCACACAGTGGGTCACCGGCAGAGCCAAGGGTAGAACCCAGGTGTCCTGGCTCCTAGTCACCTTCTCTGATCACCGGAATCTGCTTCTCTCGCGGACACTGAAGGTACAAAATGAAGTAAAGCTCCAATGCATCCTGGGATAGAAGCACTTAGAGGCACTCACATCTTAATGTAAAAAACTAACAGCAACAACGACCCTTCCTTTCCTTCCTGGTTTTGGCTTTTGTGGCCTTGTGCATCCGCGCTAATTTGCTACCTCAACCCCCACAACTCTCCCCATCACACACCAGCTTTTGGCAGAGGTCCGGACAGGGATTCCTATTGGGGGAGATACCGCCGCAGGGCTCCTAACTTGGCCAGTGGAAGGGAACGCCTGGGTGATGCAAGGCTTAGCTCACACTCCTCAGCACGCTGGCCGAGCACTCTGCTTCTGGAGTGACTGCAGCTCCTTCCCAGTCAGGGAACAGGGCAAGGTGTAGCAGAGTCAAAGCCAGATGGAGTGCTCGGGTGGATGCACTCAGCCCCTAGGCCCAGCCCTTTTAGCCCTGGGTGCTGGACACAGAGAGGGCATCAGAGAAAAGCCTTAACTCATTCGAGATCTCAAGCAACAGGTGCCTGCTGGTGGCAAGGAAAACCTGGAACTCCAGCCCCAGACGCATAGGGCGCTGGAGTAAAGCCAGCAAAGCAAGAGGAGTAGTCAGAGTTCGGGTCCTTTGCTGACTCTGGGATCCTCTCAAGCTTGTCAGCAAAGCTACGGGTTGTCCTTTATGGAACCGAGTCTGGAGCAGGAGAAGCCACGTGAGGTTTCTCTTATGGGCCCCTCCTCGTTCTATCCAAGCAGCGAGACCTTCTAAACAGGTGAAGACAACTTCTAACAAAGGGCAGCTCGGTTGTTTTCAAAGGAGATGGAAAATCCCCAGGAGAGAGTTGTGATGAGGGGGTTAACGCAATGGTTTTGGCTCAGTAAATGGAGGAAAATAATTTTCTCTTAAGCTAGGCAAACCAGCCGAGATACACTCATCTTCTATTTAGGGCACCGTCAAAATTAGCAACAGGCCAGGCAATGGAACATTAGCAATCTGGGAGCTGATTGGGGGTGGGTGGGAGTAAAACCCCACCTCTTCCATGTGCTGATCTGCTAATAAAATGGTGTGTTGGAAAGACAGCCTCTGAACCAATAATAGTTGCACCCTGGAAATCAAAGGGTTTACAGTGAGGGTGTGCTGCATTTATTACAGTACTGCCACATCAGGTTGCGTGACCCAAAAATTTCATCCGGGAGAAGAAATTCTGCTCTCAGTCACACTGATTCAACACAGCTGGTTTCAGCGGGGTTGCACCAGTGTAACTGGGAGTAGCATTTGGCCCTGAGAAGGACTCTGACTTCAGAGGTGCAAACATTAGGGAAGTGTCACGGGGGAGGAAAAATTAAGCTAAGAAGTGATGCCACACACTCCAGAGAGCTGAGTTCAGATCCACCATGGTGGGAAAAAATGACCTTCTACTGGACACTTTGTCTGTGTCACAAAAGCATCACACAGTTTCAGGTGACCGGCAGCCACTGCTCAAGCAAGGGCCAGGACTGGGACAGGAGGGGGTGTTTTGCCTGATCTGTGTGAGGAGTCAAGGACTGAAAGAGCCAGGGGTGTGGCGTGGCGGGACCCGGGACAGCATGGGAACAGTCAGGCAGATTCAGAGATGGAGGCATGTTGGGGGAGCCATACAGGAGTCCAGGGCTGGACTAGCAGGGGGAGCTGCAGATCAGGGTCAGTGTTCACAGGCAGCCCAGGAGAAAAGCAAGGAATGCAGGTCAAGCTCACAGGACACTGGCAGAGAAGGACAGGGGAGCTTTTGCACTCTGCTGGCCCAAGCCAGTGCTATTCATCCTTCTCCTTCATAAGCATCACTCACCTAGTTAACCCCCCTTGAGAAACAACTCCCACCTCCTCCATGTCCCTCTCACTGCGGACTAGCAGCTTGCTTTCCCCTTGGCTCACCATGGACTGGCTCAGCACCCCTCTAATTAAAATGCTAAACCCTGACGATACTCCGAGCGCCTAGCTCCCTCCGTCCTGGCTTCGGACAAGGAGCTGCGGAGACAGCTGGACCACCATGATGCAGGCTGCGGATGGGGTGGCGATCAAGAGTGTGTGGATGATGCCATTTTGTAGAGTAAAGCGGTGTCCTCATCCGACACATATGGTGCGTGTGCTACAAAATGGCATCCTCCGTGCCATCTGGGGTCGCGGGAGTTAATAAAGCGTCAAAATGGGGTCCTGCCACCAAACAGTTTGGGAACTGCTGCTCTAGCCTATAGGACTGCAGTTCCCTGGATCTTTCACCCATGAATTAGACTTTGTCTACAAGTGTCCTTAACTTACCATAACAATGAAAAATGAGACGGGGTCTTCCCCAGCTGCCATATCAATATGCCTCCCTCGAAACCTGTTGCTCAGAAGTCCTTGCCCTTTCCCCAGTGTCCTCTATAAGGACGGCAGGCAAGGAGATGAGAAAGGAGGGGCCCTTCCGCCGAGTGGCTCATCATTTATCTGAACACCGCCCACCTGCGGCCCAGCACAGCCCAGGGAACCGTGCCAAAGAGACTGATCAAATGGGTCTGCACTTCCCTATACGGATTTTAAATAGAAATGAGGTAGAGGGTTGGGGGGGGGGGGAGGAGATGTGGAACTGCCCTTATGATCAGAAAGAAAATCTCTTCTCACATGGCACCATTCACAGCAGGATCTCAAAGCAATCACTCAAATACGAACCCAGCCTTGCAGCCAGAGCAGAGCTCATAGTCTGCAATGTAGGAATGCATGTGACTAATCCAGTTTTTTTCTCTGCCAGTGGTTTCCAATTTCGACGTATTTATTCGCGCTATTAAGTGAGAGTTTTCTGCCAGCTGATGGAGAGACTCCCGTAGCTCAAGTGCTAGCGGTCCCCAGAGCACCTCTGCTTTGGCTGCTGTCCCAAAGCAACGAGTTAGCCCGTGCTCCAGTGCTGGGTTCCAACCCTGCTGATGATCCACATAGGGAGTCATTACAATTAATTCCGGGGTGGATATTTATGTGCATTAATTGAACATTCAGTTCCTCAAAGACTTGCATGGGCCCCTTGGAGCTCTGTTTCCCACAAACCTTTGTGCTAGTGACGTTGCAGGACTTGAAAGCAAACGACTGGAGCAAACCCACTGAAAAACGCAAACTCACAGCAGCTTTCTTCTGAATGTGCTTCCCCCAAATTTACTCACAATGCCCCACGAGGTCAGTAATATTAGTAAACTGAGGCACAGCGACTCGGCCACACAGCAACGCAGTGACAAATCTGGGAATAAGGACCAGAAGGCCCTGGTTCCCAGTATGCCAAGTAATGGGTTACTGGTCCTGCTGATCTGATATAGGGAATTTCTACTTCTTACTTAGACTCAGAAATCATTCCAAATGCCTCACTGCAGCATTCAGGGCCCAATGCAAAATCCACTGATGTCAGTGGTCATTGGAGCAGACCCTTGAAGTCTCCTTTGTGTTTCAGAAACAGGCTTCAATCCTCATCTTCCCCCAAAGGTTTATTTTTGCTCCAAGAGGGGCTGTGGGGAGGTCTGGCTTTGTTCCTCTGTGGGAGACCCAAGTGAGGAGTTGCAGTCTCTCTTTTGGGAGGGGAAGGTTCCTGAGGCAGCTCCTAAGCCTCTTCCAGGGGTGGCAAAAGACATGTGAAAACCAGAGGAGGTATTTAATTGTCAGGGGAAAGCTGAGGGGCTCCCTCAACAAGAGAGTCTGGTCTTGGCCAGGCGGGTGGGCCCTGAAAGAGAGAGAAAATCCAGCTGTGCCTGTCACCCTGGATTGGAGCCTCCCCCATGTGCTGCTGGGGTTTTTCGTATTGTCAAAGGGGGCCAGCTTACATGCAGACTTCTTCAGCTCAGCTACAAATCCATTCTCGCTCTAAAGGGCACTGGAGACACACCCCTCTCCCCCGGCCTCGCTGCTGGGCAAGACACGAATTCTCCTCTTGCCATCTGAGAACACAGCTTGGAATGGAGCCAACGACAGGGTCAGGGCTGTTTGTGGGGTCAGAACAAGGGAGGCTGGCCCCATGTTCTCCCCTCAGGGAGCCTGCATCAGCTGAGCTAATGGAGACCTACCCAGCCAGCGAGGGGGGCAGAGAACTGCATTTGGTTTAAAATCACAGTCCCCATTTTGTATGACTGATTTTCATCACGACACCTGACTGCTAATCCGAGTGCAGAGAGGGCTAATGAAACCCGGCCAGTCAGACTCGTTTACCTGAAATAGGCCTCCCTAATTTGAAGGCATCCAGGCTTTTGCATACATTTTTTTTTCTCTAAGTGATCAGCAGGCCTGTTTCATCTGCTGTTTTGTAACCACTGTGGAGAAAACACCAGCTGCTGTCTGGGAAATGCATCGAAAAGCAAGTGCCCAGGCGACTGGGTGTCTCGGAGTCACCTTCTTGCATGGAGGATTTGCAGAGATGCTGTACACCCACAACTCCTGACAGGGTGCGGGGCGCTTTTGACAATCCGGTTGAGAAGCCTAGGGGGTTCGGAGACTTCTACCTCCTGAGCAGCACTCATAAGGGAGTGAGGATCTTGTGGAACTCCTTTCTCCCAAGGCCTCTTAGCCCTAAAACTCCCCATCTCCCATTATTAGCATGAAGGTATTATGCTTGGAATTATTATACCAGGATCAGGCCCCATTGTGCCGGGGGCTGTACGAACACAGACATAATCCACCGGTTTCCCCACTGCTCTTGTGGTCTAAAAGCTCTACACTGAACTCACCTAAAATGCCTGGCTCAGGGATCCCTCTATTGACCTTGGGCTCTGACTCAGGTCTGAGCCCAAGCCCTGCTTCTGTCCACACACCAATCAGTTAGACTCTGACCCATCCCACTAGCAGGATCCTAAGACCCACCTCCTGGGTGCTTGCTGAAAGGAGTCAGAGTCCTGCTGACATTTGGTCCAAGGCCTCTCATTCTGCTGTGTGGACGCACTCGTATGGCTGAGAGACCCGGGTCCAGGAATTGCGAGCCCAGGTTTACAATGCAGCCCACAGACTCAGGTTTACAGAGCCAGGTAGACAGCCGCTAGAGGGCCCCAGGCTGCCTGGCTTCCTGGGGAAGACGAATGTGATCCAGGGCCTTGGACAAACAGTGTAGCAGCAGCTGTGCAGGGACAGCTTAGGGGGAAATTCAGCAAATCACTTACGCACATGCTGAAGGTTAGTCGTAAGCACTTGCTTAAGGGCTTTGCTGAATCAGGGCCCTTGGGAGGAGATTTTCAAAAGCACTGAGGAGAGGTATCCACCCAAGTCTTGTTGACTTCCAATAGCACTCGTGCGCCTGAGTCCCTTTGAAAATTCCCCTAAAACTGCCTCTGTCTCCTCTCACAACAAAGGCAGACCCCAGGGCGGCTCTGGCTTTCCGTCTCTCCCCTCCCGGGCCCGACATGTCTCTGCAAAAGGCAGCCTTCCCTTGACACGCACCCAGACAGAGCTACATTCTGAACACGTACTGGATGCGTTAACATGCGCATGAGCCCTGTCTTTGCGGCACCATGGGGTGGTTTTATCCAGCACCTCTCCTGTGGCTGGTGCCCCAAAGTGCTTCTCAAAGCAACGAGCTAGACAGCAGTGCTGAGTGGCCAGCCAATGGAAATACCCTCTGTGTGCTCAGCAATTGCTCCCGTCCAGCTGGGGAGGGGAGAATCTGGTCTGTTACGAAAGGGCGTGCGGGCCGAAGTTACCACCTCCCCATTGGCTTGGTCCTTCCATCTCCAAGACGTTCAGCTTCATGGAGCGAAATAGAGACGGACCCAGCGCTGGAACCCGGCAGCTGGTGTGGCTGTTCTGTGCACGCAGCTGCCACCCTGCCTGTTCACTGATTGGTGCTGCTCTCAGCTCAGCAACCACCTGTGGAGAGCGCAGCACTTGGCCCTGATCGCAGTCCTGGCCGGCCCAACAGGCCCCAAAGCAAACCCCGGCAGAGCAGGGCCAGGAATTAAAATTCACTTTAAACACGGAGCAATTTGGGGCAGGGACTTTGTCTTCCTTCTTATGCTGAGAGCACCTAACACATCGAGGGAGCTACTGTAATACCCATAATAAATCACAACCACTCTGCATCCAGGAGAGGGGGGGCAAGAAAACAGAGAGACAGCGCGAGAAGGAACAAACAAGGAGGAGATAAATCCTGGAGGGCGAGTGGAAGGAGGAAAGTCACATTCTGACTCACCGACCCCACAATGTCCTTCTAAGCTTGGTCGGATGGTAGGGCTTACAGCAGGGGACTAGGCGTCAGGACTTCTGGGTTCTCTTCCCCACTCTGTGACTCATTGTAGGTAAACCATGTAACCTTTCCATGTCTGAGTTTCCCTGAGTACCTTATGTTTGTGAAAACACTTTGAGATCCTCAGATGCCAGAGAAAAGCACCTTTGTTTAGAGAAAAGCTCCTAATTATTATAATTATTACACGAGCGTAGTACACGGCATCTTGACACCTCTTATTCGACAGTGTCATAAATGCAGAAAGAATGGTGATCAGCATTTTCTAGTGATCACACTATTATCCATATACTCCATAGGGGCTTCAGAATGACAACATCTGCTAATAACGTCCAAGGTTTCAGTCCCCTTTAGAGGCTTATTATTAGAGCCGGTCAAAAAGTCTTCGTGACAACATTCTCTTCCCCAAAGAAGAGGAGGCTTTTCAGCCAAAATCGAAATGTTTGTTTTGTTCCTTCGGTTGAGATTTCTGACCCAAAAAACCCCAAACTGATTTTTCTCCAGTTTTTGAAAACCAAAAAATGTTTCAAGTTCTAGTTAGTCCCTCCCTCCCCCCCAACCTAAAAACTTTTCAGGCTAAAGTTTCGAGCGGGTAGTGATTTAAAAAAAAATGCCAAAAGTTGATGGGCGTTTTTTCCCCAGCTCTCTGTGTTATACATTTAACTTCACACCGCAAAGAGTCATGGAACTTTCCTGCTGGCAAATGCTTCCTCCTCGTGGACACACACACACACACACACATCACCTGCCTGCCAGTTATAAATACCCCAGCCAAATGGTTCTGGCAGCCGGGGCTTCTCCCACAAAGCTTCCTGCTGCCTCCACCACATTTTAAAGTTAGTTCTTTTTAACACCGTAAGAGTCAAACGGGAAATAGGAGCCAGCCAGAGTGGCTGGAGTGGGATACAATTTGGGGAGGAAGGTTTATTATTGATCCCCACGCTAAGAGAAAAATCCTCCCACTTTCGTCTCATTTTACAATCATGAGATGCGATTGTGTGACTTTCTGACATGCTGCTGGCTTGAGGGTCAGAAATTTAAAGTTCAGAAAAGTCCATTATGATCAGCTAGTCTGATCTCCATAAACATAGGCTGTGGAATTTCACACAGTGATTCTATCATCTGTCCGATGACCCAAGACCATCGTGGGGGCTCTCAAAGCCTCCACGCTGTCCAAGTGATATAGGGATTGTCATTGCGGATCAGAGCAGAGGGCTGACCTAATCCAGTGTCTTTTCTCTGAGAGCGATTGGCGCTGGATGCTTCAAAGGCAAGTAAAAGAAATTCTAGTGGAGAATTAAGGACTAGGAAGTCCAGAGCGGCAGTTTCTTCCAACACCCATCTGGATGGCTTATGCCATGAAGCACAAAGGCTAATACCCTTTCTGAACTGTGTTTATCCCATCCATTGTAACTACAGATGTGCTCATTATCCATGTAAATAGCTAGTCTTCGGTTCTCTGATCACACAAATGACATCCCCTTGTAGCACCAATTCCATTAAGGAGCCTTGGAGAACTTTGATGCTCAGCCCAACCAAAAGAAGTCTGTTTCATTATAAGACGTACCCCCAGCCAGCAGAAAGTCTTAGATCTCTAAGGACTTTTCACTGCCACTTAAAACATCCCTATTTTGGATGAAAGATCATCGCTTCTAAATACACAATGTGGGACATCACCAAATGAAAATTAAAACAGTAGCAAGTTTCTGAACCGTAAATCAACTTCAAAACCTCCAAATTTAAGGCATGGTTTTTGGTGTCTCTCAGTCTTCTAGAGCACCTTCCATCACAAGATTTCAAAGGACTCAGTCCCGACCCCTCCGATGTCAGCAGCAAATTCCCCATCGACGTCAGTGGCGTAAGATCAGACACAAAGTGCCTGGACCATAACACCTGAGCATGCCAGTAAGGCAGGTAAATATCACTAGACCCCCTTTCCTATGTAGGTTCTCATGCTGGCCATCAGAAGCACCTGCCAAACACTGAAAAGAGACTTCATCTCTCAGGCTCTTCCTTCTTATTTTAGCCAGGAGGGGACTAAGAAGCTGAAGTGACTTGCCCAAGTCACACAGTGAGTCAGTAACAGAGTCTGGGACAAGACTCAGGGACTCCTGGATTCTAGAGTGTTCATTTCTATATTGCAGGAAGGTCTGGGGAATATCTTCCTCATTCCAGGCAAAGGATAACAATTAATATGCCCATCACCTGCGGGATATTTGTCCCAAGTCACACTTGTCCCATATTTCATTACTTTGACCATCTTGCCCTCTGTATATCAGACCCACTACAGCTACTTACTTAATCCTGTCTGAAGGGGGGGATCTACCACAACAGTGCCAGCCAGCACACAGGAGTGAGGACGTGCCAATACATGAAGCCGCTGGGTAGATCTATTGTATCAATCCAGCCAGCCATCTCCTGAGTACCATCAGCCACTGCTTCTCAGTCTCTTTTCTTTCCTAACGCCTGCCAATTAAGGGCTCAGTCCTGCAAAGGAAAACACCTTGCAAGGTGGCAGGTACCGTCCGCTCCCACTAACTTCAAGAGGAGTTGGAAGAAGTCCAGGCCTGGCAGGAGGTGTGCCAAGAGAGGCAGGAGCCGAGCCTGGGGTGAGGGGACTGAATGACGATACTGGCCATCATTGGCAAAGACGCATTCTGGCTGCTTCAGGCACTGAACTAACGTTGCCGTCTAACCTGTTTTGGAAAACTGCTGCTCGACAAAAAGCGAAGCAAGAAGATACAAATGGAGCGGAGGCACTGAAGTGAGCCTTGCAGAGGAAAAGTGAGGGGTGGGGGGAACCCTGTGGTCAAACATTTCAGTCTGACAGGAAGAGAAGCTGTCTGGAGTTTTCATTCGAAATCTGGATTCACTGCTTCTAGTGATGAACAGTCTCATGCTAGCTAGAGCCCACACTCCCATGCTAAAGCTATTGCCGTTTTAACACATTCAAAAGGGCTGTTCAACTTGTACAGTCTTTGTGCTGAGTAGAGCATTTTAATGGTCTTTCAGTATCACAACCAGCCACCCTCAGAAATGATCTCACAGTGTCCTGGCCATACACAGGCACCCCTCACCTCCTCCTAAATAAACACACCCGTCATCATGAGCGAGACCCCAGTCATCAAAATCCCCACGCTGCCTTTTACAAGACATTCCCAAGACACCAGGGGCTCCTCTCTTGAGGCTTGGGGGATAAATGAAAGCAACAAACAATTGTGTTACAATTAAGTTCAAACTGAAGGGGCTCTTGCAAACTTTAAAGAAGCTGATTTTTTTAAACAATTTCCAGACCAAACCCCAGCCTTCCTATCCCCCCAAAATACAAATATATAACAAATTCCTTCTCTCCCTTCATGTGTTCTCTCCCTCCAGAGAACAAGGAACACAAATAGAAAGACAGAGTGCTACTTACTGATCCCAGCAACAAATTCCCTCTAAAGCTTCTGCTTTCACATCTTGAAGCGCATGACAATCTCACCCCGTATAGGAATTGTGGAGAGAAGCTGCTGCTTTGATGCTTTTTAGCTACTGCTAGCAGCCACAGAGAGCTCTCACCAGCTATCTCCCCTCGCAGGCTGCCGGAGGTAAGATTTATGCGGAGCGCTCAGCCATGTGAAAAATGTAGACAGTGCCAATGACCCGCTCTGAGCTGAGATGTGGTTTAAAGTGACAGTCTCGTTTTCAGAGCCTCTGTCCTCAGGTGACTGTGTTCTGCCCGCTCATGCAGAGGGATGTGTGGACTCAGTTAAATAGGTCTGCTTTCTCACAGTTGATGCCACGATCCTAATGTTATTAGATGATCTTCAATCTGCGCTAGAGATCAGAGAATATTTAGCTCTCCCTCCTCCGCCTCGCCCACCCACCCGTCCACCGCACACATTTTAGCTTATAAACAGACTATCGCTTTTGCCAGAGTAGAGCTACAAACACACACTCAGATACATATGACAATAAATACACAGTACATACAGAGGCACAATATGACAGGGAAGAGTTTCAAACCAAAACGAAAGCGTTGTTTGCTGCTTCTTCTAATTGTTTTTATATATAATTTCTGTTCGTATTTTTTCTCCCATTGCAAAAGCCAGAGGCATGACTTTCTGTAACCTCCTCTCTTACTTCAAATGCACTGATATTAAGTAGATGGGAATTCAATACCAAATTGCAACAAGGTTTTAATAACAACAAGACTGATCAGATGGAAATGCTGTAAGAGCCAAAGAAACTAATCCTCCATTTTACAGATGGGAAAAATGAGGCAACAAGAGATGTAGCAACTTGCCCATGTCATGCAGCAGGGCAATAGCATAGCTGGGAGCAGAACCCAGTTCTCCTGGCTTTCTGTCCAGCAGCCTAGCCACTGGACCACACTGCCTCCCTAGACTGGACCCTTTCTTCCTGGGCGAAACTACCAGCTTCAGAACAAATGCGGCTGTTGTGAACCCAGTTGTCTTTCTGAATCGCTTCTCCAGGCTTAATCCCGAGTGCCCCATTTGTTCCCACTTATAGCAAAGTACCTCTCAGAATCAGGGTCTAAATAAGCAGTGGTGAAAGTACCCTGTTTTTCAAGCAGGGAGAGTTTATTCAGTTAGAGACATGGATTTCTTTGCAGGGAACCGCACACTATTCTTAAAAAGGGGAGACTGTGTGGTTGGAGCAGGGGCTCTGGACCCCTGGGTTCTCTCTCTGGCTCTGCCACTGATCTGCTCTGAGACCGTCAGTTCTTGCACCTCAGTTTCCCCACGGGGAGGAAGATAATAACTACCATGCCCCCAGAGAGGCTGGGGAGCCTAACTGGTGTTTGCAAAGTGATGCGAGACCCGTGATGGGAAGTGCCATGGAAATGCAAAGGGTTACTACTAAATATACCGTGCTGCAGCCGCAGCTCTGGGTGCTCCTTGCGGAAATGCTAACACCACTCTGTGGCAGGACGGGGCAGCAGGGCCGTGGCTGGAGATGCGGGAGGGCTGGATTTGGAAGTAAAGCTGCTCACACTCAGAGATGATGGGACATGAACTTGAACAGGAGAAGAAAGAATTATGCCACTGAGACAATTAGGCTGCGAGATGGAGGGTGGCTTGTGAGTGTGATCGGGTCAGGCAGTGTGCAAGGGCAAGGGAGAGTTCTGAACTGATGAATGAAAAAAATCACTCATTAATGAGAGCCAGTCCTGACATGCGTCCTTCTACATGGCCCATCCCGTATTGACCAGAGACAGCCCTGACGTGTGACCTTCCACACAACCCCCCTCCCTGTATCGACCAGAGACAGCCCTGATGTGTGACCTTCCACACAACCCCCCTCCCCGTATCGACCAGAGCCAGCCCCGACGTGTGACCTTCCATGCAACCCTCCCTCCCAGTATGGACCAGAGACAGCCCCGACGTGTGACCTTCCACACAACCCTCCCTCCCAGTATGGACCAGAGCCAGCCCCGATGCATGCCCTTCCATGCAACCCCCCTCCCTATACAGACCAGAGCCAGCCCCGATGCATGCCCTTCCATGCAGAGCTAGCCCCGACATGCACCCTTCCATTCACCCATTTCTGGTCAGCTCCTCTCCTTATTAGTACAGCTGCAGCACTCCATGGGTTGTCCAGAGAAATCCAGATGTTGGGACGTTAGGAGAAAAAACAGAATTCTTCAGGGGGAAAACCAGTCCCTTAAAGTACAGTGCACACTTCGTAACAGTGTTGGGACACTCTGCCCTAAGATTCGCCCTCCCTCCCTGAGACTCGATGCCCTGAATGTCAGGTAGATGAATGTATGAACTCCCGACTGTCCAGTGAAAAGAGTAACTCTATAAACCAGCCTTGACACACTGCCACTCTCTCTCAAACTCCAAAGCCATCGCTCCAACCAGGACTTACCCTGCAATCTATCCACAGAGAGAAATTCACCTTGGAACTACTTCCTCCGGTTCTTTCCTTTTCTGACTGTGCCAATAATGAATCAGAAAACTAGAGAAGATGCTCAGGCAAACAAACCATGGACCTCTCAGCCGAATAGCAGGGTGACAAGCTCAGCACAGCTGAGTGATGGAGGCAGCACGTCTGCAGAAATGCTTTCCCTTTCTGGAACGCCGGCTTGACAGAGACAGGTTTTTCTTCCTCATCCTCTAGCTCCCGCATGGCAGGAGAAGCCAGAGAAGGGCACCGGAGGTGCCTATTAGCACTTCATGCCAAGACTGGCCTTCTGGACACATGATAGGAGTGCCAACACCAAGAGACTCTCCGTACAAGTGACATGCCTCCCACACTAAGTTTCTTGCTCACCTGCCCCAAAGACTTAAAGCAGCTGCTGCTACCTGGCAACATGCGTTTCCTTTGTAAAATAGGTATCTTTCAGGGGGTCTTTTCAACAAAAATGTCCATTACATTTCAGCCAACAGGACAGGAAAAGGCACATGAAATATACGAGATGGAGAACAGACCATGAAACCAAGGTAGGCAAAGAATATGGAGAGAAAAGCAGTGGACGAGAAGGAAAGGTGAAAAAGCAGGGTACAAGAAGAGTGGAAATACACCCTGGTTGACATTTACAAAGTCCCCAAAGCAATCATTTTAATAGGGATTTGGTTTCAAAATCACCTAGGTGACTTTAAAATCTCAGCCTCTCTGCTTATTAAAGGAAAATAGCCTATAGAAAATCCTTCCAGGGTCAGAGAACCAAAGTCTGAGCTCAGTGATGCAGGGGTGAGTTAGAACCCAACTTGAGAGCCGCTCACTAGAAGCAAGAGCAGGATTTGAGAGAGAGCGAGAGAGAGAGTGTTTCAGCCATGCAGACACAGAGGTGAGGCTTATGGCACACTGGGTTTGCACTAAGGGCTGGCAAATTAGTTTGGTTAAAACGAGAAAGGACCTGAACCACAATCTCCAGGGAGGGCTAAGGTGGACCTAAGCTGTGTGTTGGCTAAACACGCAGGGGGCGGATTTCACCCAGAAAGCAAACATAAAAAAGGAGGCATGGAAACGCAACATGACCGAAATGTAATCCGGGATGTGCAGGAACGCCCCTGGATCTACTTCCCCGCTCATCACCTGGCCCTGTGGCTTCATCCCAGAACACGGGATGGAGGAAGGACACCCTGCAAAATTATAATTACAGAAAATTGGCCGGGAGCAGTGACCCGTGAAACTGACCTGTAGTGACACAAGGCCCCGTCAGTGCGTGCGTGGCAAAGGGAGGAGCTAAGTGGGAGGGGAGCCACAGCCACTTTGGAACAGATTGTCAGAGACTCAGCAATTGCAGGGCAGCCTCAGGGATATCGCAACTCTTTGGGGGCATGCTGGTTAACATCACTTTTGCCCCTGCCCACTCCAAAACACTCATTAGTTGTTGCAATTAAAACCGTGAAATGCTTCATATGTCAGAGAGGGTCTGTCTTTAGCCCCTTGAGCCCCTCAGACGGCACAGTGCAAATCCTTCAGCTGCCACACAGGAAGCATCACCACCAAACGGAACGAGACTGTGGAGGCTGCTGGTGCCAGCTACTGCATCACAGGGGATTCCCTTGGAGCAGTGCGTGAGTTAAGGGTGAACCCCAGTCAGGTGCTGACAGTCCATACAAAGCCATCTGTGCCATGTGAGCCCTCTGCAGGGGGGTGAGCAGAGCGGAGATGTGGGGGTCACCGTGTTCCCTGTCATCATTTGCCATCAGGATGTTCAGGAGAAAACAGAAAGGGCCCAATTCTCCATGGCCCTGTACCTGGTAGAGCCGTTTATACCAGTGCAGAGAGGGTGTAAAATGCCACTAACTCCGGATTGATGGCCCTCTGCTCCCACTTCACACCAGTGCAAGTGGCTGCACAAGGTGTGGGACCCGAATCGGGCTTAAACCCCCAGCTGCTGATTGCAGAGCTTGCAATCCCAATTTTAAACATGTTGCAGCAACCGGGTCTAGAGCAAACGGGGCGAAGGAGAACCAGGAGCACAGCAGTAAGACAACAAGAGTACTCGGCTTGGGCACCTGTATGGTGTCGTGGTTCCATTTCCAGGGCTGGATCCTCAGCTGGTGTAAATCAGTTCCATTGACTTGAATAAGGCTATATCGATATACACCATCTGAGGATTTGACCTCTGGCTTTTAGTGTTGACGCGAGGTATTGCAGCAGGAGTGGGGCTTAAGGAGGGCTCTGAATGAAGACAGGGTAGCAGTGGGCTACACCAAAATCGGGAGCATGTCTCGTTCTTAAAGAGCGGGTTGGGGAAAGGCACAGGATGGCTGTGAAGACAAAGACGGGCCGATGGGGAAATGGAGAGCACATGGGATGATGCAAGAAGCAGCCAGGTTGGATACACAGCCAGAGGCACGTTACAAAGGGCTCTGAAGGGGTTTGAACTCGATGTAGTGGAGAAGGGGAAGCCAGCCTTTGAGAGGGTGATGTGGTCCGATTGCCAGGCGAGGGAGATTGTTTTAGGACCTGCAGTTTGGATGGACTGAAGGGAAGGGGCAGGCAATGCGCACGTCGGGAAGGTCAGAGCTAAAGGCTCCAGGTCACCTGCAACATGGCTGGGAATTACCAGTTATCAGAATTGGGGGGGGGGGGGAGAGGCAGGTGTGCGCACACGGACACAAAGATGCACACACATTTTTTCCCTGGGGATGAACTTATTTTCCTACTTGGATTGTTTCCAATGATTTTTTCCCCCCTTAGACAACTCATCCCCCGTATACACCTGCTAAAAGCTGGGTCTGTTGTTGGATTTCAAAGAACCAAATTTTATTATTTCAAATAAAGAAATCAAGCACCCCACGCTTCCTCCAAATGCATTAGCTGAGGCCCTGTTCACTTGCATGGCTCATGCCAAATAGATTTACACGTTAAATAAAAATAATTTGATTTGATAAAATCAGGTCACATTGTGAGTTTTGCATAAGAGGGAGAATGTGTGAGCGCCGCATGGGTGTGTGGGGGTGTTTGGTTTAGGTGTTGGTGACACCTCAGATACTTAAAGCTCTTGACCTGAATGCCAAACTGCTATTGACAACTCTCTGAAACGTTCACACATGGCTACTTTGTGCAATCGTTTCATTCGTTCTGATTTTACACTTTCTTTTTTAATACACTGTAATCGAGCCTGAACTTACAAGTCTGCTAGCCAAGGTCTGTAACATAGAGCCCAATGCATTTCTGGTGCATGGCTATCTCCGGTTTATTGTGGAGAAGACAACATACCACTGACGGTTGTATCCACTCAGTTCACAAACAACAATCGTACTACTTTGCAGTTAATATAGCACCTTTCATCCAGGGGTTTCAAAGCACTTTACAAGTCAGGTTAAGTATCACCATCACCACTCCACAAACGGAGGCTGCAGAGAGTTTAAGTGACTTGCCCAAAGTGACTCAATGAATTAATGGCAAAGTGAAGATCATCACACAAGCACTCTGCTCCCACTTGCCTACTCTGTCCACTAGCCCACTCTGCCTCCTCAGTTCAAGATTTGCTTGGGATCTGGTATTTCACTGGCAGTTTGAGAGGGGAAAAGATAATGAGACGGGCGTGGGTAAGCACCATGGGCAGTGCCATCAGAGGATACACGCCTCCCAATCCAAGGGGGGAAATTAACCGATACGCCCCAAACAGCACATGTATTTTCCCACATACTGTGCTCGATGCAGCTGAAATTGGAATCAGCCAAATATTTTCTTTGAAAACCTCTGCAAAGAAGCCTGCTTGTGCCTTCTGGCTCCCCAAATGGCGCTGTTTAGTTGTGTTTATTTGCAAACATGTTCGTTCTTACAGGTATGATTTTTAAATGTGTATTGAGATGCACGTAACTTAAATCTGCAACCCATCTGGCAGCACGCTCTTTAGCGACAGTGATAAGGATCATGTGAAGGTAGAATATGTATACGTATACACCCACCCATACTAACACCACCACCTAGCTCCCATTTACATGAACACCTTTCATCCCAGAGGACGCCAGAGCCCTTCATTATTGTTGTTATTTATTTGTATTCCAGTAATGCCTAAAGGCCTTTGCCAGGATCAGGGCCCCTTTGTGCTAGGCTCTGTACAAACCCATACAAAATGAAATCCTCACCCTACTCAAGTCAATGGGAATTCTGCTGTTGGTTTCAATGAGATTAGGATTTCCCCGTGGTCAGAGGCAGTCCCTGCCTCAAAGAGTTTACAGTCTAAATAGACAAGACAAACAAAATTGTACACACGTGTCGCGGGAGTCTCTTCCCCCATCAGGGAAAAGCAGCCACTGTCGGGGTGAGTTGTGGCAGCTGTTTCAGTCTTGCAGAGGCTGGACACAGCAATTTGGGACAGGAAGTGAAGAGGATTATCTCCAGTTAAAACGGCAGGGAGAAATGTATGAAGGCCAAACTGGAACTGAGCCATGGACCTCACACCCCAATTTAGGCATAAAATATCAGGGCATCTTTAATGATCCCCACTAGTCAGGATCTCCATTCTCTGTTTCATCTGAAAGCCAGGGTGTCTCCAGCCACACAGCGGCCCTCCAGGTGTATTCCGGGGGGGCTCAGCTCAATATCGAGGAGAGGGTGTCACCTACTGCCCCACCAACACCTCTCACTGCACCGTGATTCTCTCACACGTACCTTGACCTGGTGTCTTGGAATGAAAGACCTCTCAAGTTTCCAGCTCTCCCCAGAGCCCTCTAACTCCTGCAGCACAAATGGAGAGACCCAGGAGGGGAGAGCGGGATCCAGGCATTTGGTTGGGGTTCGCTATTTGAGGGTACATCTACCCGTCAAGCTGCAGGTGTAATTCCCGGCTCAAGGAGCCCTATCTGCACTAGCTTGGATCAAGCTAGTGTGCTAAAAACAACAGCACAGCTCTGGTGGTGCGCTGGCCGCCCCAAGCGTGTGTCCAGTGTTTTGTCCGGGATTGTACTCAGAGCAGCTAGCCCCTCCGGCTGCTCGCACTGCCCCAGCTACACGGCTGCTGTTAGCATGCTAGCTTGATCAGAGCTAGTCCAGGTATGTCTCCTTGAACCGGCAACAACGCCGCTCTCCAAAGGTACCGTCCTGCCTTCATTCCTTGGCACGCCACCAGCTGCTGTCTTATTTCTGAAAGATTGAAACTATGGTTTTGCGAATAGCTTTTTCCAAACACTGCCCTGTTTGCAAGCGACAGCAGCCTTCCCAGAATGGAGCACTGAGGGGATCCTGTGCTGCCCCACCAGAGTTTCAGCCCCAGTTACAGCAGCAGACTCAGCACTAGGCAGCGCCTGAGAGGGTGATGTGGTCCGATTGCCAGGCGAGGGAGATCGTTTTAGGACCTGCAGTTTGGATGGACTGAAGGGAAGGGGCAGGCAACGAGCACGTCAGGAAGGTCAGAGGCTAAAGACTCCAGGTCATCTGCCCCACCAGAGCTGTCATGCTCTAGGGGCCGAGCAGCGCTCCGTGGGGAAGAGGAAGGGACGGGGAAGGCCCTAGGCTGTGAAAAACCCATTATTTTGGCTCCTTTTTTAGATTCAGTGGAGTTAACTGCCTTTGGGAGATGCAATAATAGCCCAGCTCGTATGAAAAAGCAGATTCAGGCTGGAGGTGAACCACAAACAGAGATGAGCCTCTATTGCCTGCTCTCCTCAGGAGGGGCTCCCTGGATTTCATGTTAACTCTAGTCTCCGGGTTTGCCCCGTCCAGTCCCCGCCTGCCAGGGATGCTTGTCAGACAGCTCAGATGAAGCGCCGACAGGCAGCTACTGGAACAGGACAAGGGGAGGGTGTCTTTCTTCTTTCCAGCAGCAAGTCTGCGTATCTAACAAACCCACGAGACTTCCGGTACGGTAACAGGCCATGCACCTGGGCACAGCGCCTCTAGTGCCTTACAGCCATGACAGCCTGGTAATCCGTGCTGGCTCAAGCTTCTTTTATTTATCTCGTCACACACCCGCCCAGGGCCAAATCCTCGCCACTTCCCCGCAGCCTTGGACAGCCCTCGCCCTGGAAGTGATGGCTTCCTGTCTATGCCCCAAAGCATGGGTCCATCCCAACCACGCTGGCACAGACTGGCTCCAGACAAGTGGAGTAAAATGTGCGGCTGGTCCCCAGGGGACGTGCGATCCAGAAGGGACGGAATTGGCTTTAGGTAACATGCCTTGGCCATCTCCGAAGGAATGGGTTCGATAGTGACGTTCCAGCAGCTGTTGTGCTCCCAACCATAGTTCACGTGTAGCCTTGGATAGTAACAATCAAGGCCCAAATTCATGCCTGGGGGCTTTCCCCGACTTCTGTGGATTGACACCAGGGATGAATCTGGCACTGGCTTTTGAGAGAAGGAATGCTGGCCACGAACCCTAGGCTATCTCCTACTCTGCAAAACGTCCCCTCGGCGCTTGAGCTTCCCCTGGAGAAGCAGCAGGATCTCAGCCTCGGGGCTCACCCATCAGACTCTCTCACCGGGCATCTCCCAAGCCTACGACGCGGTGCAAATGCTGGAGACAGGATGGAGTCTTGGTGGGGGATTAGAACCCACCGCCCTCGGCTCCAGGCACAAGCATTCCACCAGCTGAGCGGCACCAATCCTATGGCTCTCCGTCACGGGCAGGCATTCGCGTAAGGAACGGGGCACAAAGCCTTGAGGATGTGCAGAGGTAACCGTGCCTAGTTTGGAAAGTGCACAAGGCTGACGCAGACTGCAGCAGGGTCTGAATCTACTACACAAAAGCCGATGCTTTTCCTTACCACGTATTAACTGTGCATCTAAGCCCATGGACTTCACAGGGCTGCTGTATGTCTGACAGCACACCAGGCCTCCGAGTTGAGGCCCAGAAATAATCCCCTTCTGCCTGAGAATTACGACCCGGAGCCTTCAAAAGACATTTGTTCTCATCGCTGTGCCAAAGGGTCACTGATGAGGCCTCTTTTCTGCTGGAATGGACAAAAATGACGGAACAGCCTCTGCTGGGCAGCTTCTAATCAAGGATTTACCCTTCATGAGCTTCAAGGGCATTTTGAGGTTTCCATTTCCCATGGGTCCCAGCCAGTCCCAAGGCATCGCAGTTTGGGGGGTGCTGTCATGGCTTGGCGAGAAGGTAACTAACTTGCTTGTGGTTTGCAGCACTGTAAGCAGACCCATGGGGAACAAGGGCAGCAAGCAGTGTAAGTGCCAAGCCGTATGAAATCAAAGAGCTTTGCGGTCTCATTCGTCGCTTGCATGTGTGCTCTGCATGCGTCTGTCAGGGAAGGAGGATTGTCTCATGGATAAAGCAAAAGCCTTGGAGTCAGGAGAAGTGGGTTCTACCTTAGCGGTAGCTACGCACAGAAAGAAGATCTAGGCATCATGATGTGATCAGGGAAAATGGCCACAGTAGTCAAAACGTCAGGGTGCATAAGGAATTGGACTGAAACTATCCAAATGCCATCACATAAACCAATGGTACGCCTACAGTCGGAATATTATGTTCTGTTCTAGGCACCCAGTGTCTGTAAAAGGATCTAGAAAGAGTGAGCACTCAGTCAGGTTTGGAAATGATTAGAGCCATGAAGAGAGAATAAAATGGTCGAGGATGATTTAGAGGCATACAGAATAATAAACAGTGCAGAGAAACGAAATCAGGCACTGCTCTATGGTCTCTCTCAGAATAGATAAGAAGGTGACATTCAATAAAATTGAAAGACAGTAACTGTAACCAACAGAAAGAAATCAACACCATCAACTTGTGGAACTCACGGTCACAAGATATTGATATCAAGGCATTAGTGGGGTTCAGAAAAGGATTAAGAGTGTATGGATACTGAGAAAATCCACAGCTGCATTAAGATGGGAAAAAACAAGAGATGTGAACCCTCATGCATCAGAACAAAACCAAACACAAATTCCATAATTGTCCACTCTGGGATATCTCTCACATTCCTCTGAAACATCTGTTCTGGCCAATGTCAGAGACAGGACAGTGGGCTAAGTGGACCACTGGTCTTACAATATATGACAATTCCCTGATTGCTATAGATATGCTCTTTAATTTAATAGCTGTATTAGCATGGATTCAGTTCACTATTTTAAAGCACTCTCTCGATTATATATAATCTATTTAGATTATATTCGATTATATATAATTAGATTATTATTATTAGATTATAGATTATTATATATAATCTATTCTAAAGGTATATTTACTGGTGTAGTAAATTTCTGAAAGTATTGTGTAGAATGGACAGAAAGGCAATAACTAAATCAAATCCTTAGAAAGGCATTTAGTGCATCTCCAGTGGCTTCAGTCAAATCTCTCCCACCCCAGACCGATTTGCAGAAGTGGCCGCAGCGACAAAATGCACATGCAGCTGTTGTGCCCATAAAACCCACATGTGCATGAGCAAAAAGCATTTGTGCAAGCAAAGAATTATGGCTCAGATCTTCAACTGATGTAAATTACTGTTGCTCCATTGATTTCAATGGAGTTATGCTGATTTACACCAGATGAGGATCTGTCCTGTAATTTTTTTTTAAGGCTTCCTGGCCTGTATAATTTATTAAAAAAAAAAACTCCAGAAGATTTTACAAGGGAGTGTATGGAATGCCCCCAGGCATGACAGAGAAGTTAGAAATGGGTGAGGAGTTCCAGATTTCAAGACAAGGCAAACATTTGCAGTTTTATTGCTCTGGGACTGGCTTTAGTTCACCCTTCTTTTTTGTTATTGTTCTCTTTAAAGTGACAGTTTATGAGACCCGGCAAATATAACATTTCTTTTATTGTCTCACCCCACTTGAGTGTCAGCACCTGCCCAAGAGCTTGCTGGAGAGATGACAGCATGAAGAGAAGCCCAGGCCTTGGCTATGGCTACAAATGCCCATAGCTGAACAACCTGCTGGAATGAATCAAATATGCTCAGGGGTGTTCTAACGAGGACGGTGGTCAGTTCTTCTCCAAGTCCACCACAGGTTGGACAAAAAGCAATGGGTTTAATTTGCAGCAAAGGAGATTTAGGTTAGATATTAGGAAGAAGTTTCTAGCCTAAGGACACTTAAGAATTGGAACAGGCTCCCAGGGAGGCTGTGGAATCACCATCGCTGGAGGTTTATAAGAAGAGGTTGGACAAACCCCTGTCAGGGATGGGCCAGGTTTACTTGGTCCTGCCTCAGCGTGGGCAGCTGGACAGATGACTTCTTGAAGGCCCTTCCAGCCCAGCCTGTCGCTGATGGTCAGCCCACCCAGGCTAAGCTTTAATCTAGGTAGCACGGGTAACAATAGTAGTGCAGACACCGTGGGATGGGCTTCAGCATGGGCCAGCTGCCCAAGCCAAGCCTGCCGGGGACCCTGGATGCGTCCTGGGGCTGCTGTCTTCACGACGTGTGCTGATTTTCACAACGTGTGCTCGCTGGATGAAAGCTAGCGCAGGTCTGGCCCTGACGATCGTATCTTTGCTTGCGATGCAGATGCACTATCCAGCCCCTTGTTTCTGAATCAGCCGAGTGCTCTCCCACGTACTGTGTAGATGGGGCCAAAGGCACGTCTAACGCTGTCCCAAATCCTTCACGTCCCCTCCCTGCCGGAACGGCTCCAAAGGAGTCCTGGACAGGGCCCTCGCGTTGGGGATAAGCGTCCTTCCATGGGCCGTAGCTGGTTGTCAGGTAATTTCTGTCTCGTCTTTTCTGGAACCTGGTTAGAACACATGGACCGAGGCGGGACAACAGAGCTCCTGACTGGCACTATGATTAACCCCTTTGCTGCCAGACTTCCTGCGTCCTTCCCTGCAGCACGCGCTGCTGAGCTCAAGCCGGACGGGTGCAGTAGGAGTCTAAGCAGCTCTGCAGAGCTGTGTCAGGGACATCACAGTGTCTGCGAAAAAGACACGCTTGGGGCGGCCCATTACAGCACGCTGGCCTTGTGGCATCACAGCGTGAACACGGCCCGCCAGGGGCCAAGGGCGGCACAGCGCTAGCTGCTCGTGCTCAGCAGAAGGCAGTATTAGGATCTGGCCTAGACCCAATCCCGACGCCTGGCAGGCTTAGCAGCAATGAAGCACGTGAAGGCCCAGTTGTCACCGTGGTGCTCAGAGCCTCTCTCGCGCGCACACTTTAATGAAAGACAGAACCAAAGCAAATCCTACACGTTCGTGACACTATTGTCAGTGGGGGGAATGGGGCTGTTCACGGAGGGAATTCCATTGCCTGGTCCCTGCTAACAGTCATGGAAGCCGCTCTGCTCTGATAATCAACACGTGAGCTGGTAACACTGATGTGAGCCTTTCTCCTTGTGAGGCTATTTTTTGCTCCCCCAGAACGACTTCCTTCCAAGTGGAGATTCACTGCAATGCACCGACCGTTCCAGCCTCTCTCCTCCACTCCCCAGTCAGTGAGCCCCAGGGTTTCAGATTCAGGGAGAGATACTGCACGTGTGCTGCTGGGGAGTGAAAGCTCTGGGCTGCTGAGCGCATGAGCCTGGCTTGGCTCCCACTCAGCTATTTGTGCTGCGTCTCTAGAGCTCACGAGTGAGATTCCTAGAACGCTCCCCGCCTTGTACAGCAATCACCCGTTTCGCTCGCTTGGCCAGGGGAAAAGAACAAAAAGAAAACGGCCCCTCGTGCGCACAAAAGACCACATGCCTCAGACCTTTTCCCTGTGGCAGGTCAAGGGGCGACTGCTATGAGCAAGGGCTGAACTTCAGAAAGCTCAGTCTCTGAAGAGGCGCTAGAAAGCTCTCCAGGGCAGGCTCTCTGTTGAGACGTCCAGCCTCTGCGTAGCAAATACCTTAGGAACAGTTTCAAGCGCTTCAAGAGCCCGGTGAAAGTTCAGGTACCCGTCCCTGGTATTTCAAAGGAATCTACACAACCGTGGCAGTGTCCCAGGGGGCAGTCATGGTGTCGTCCTATTAGGATGTAACAAACCCATCAGTGGTCTTGTCCGTCCATGATTCCAACTGGTCTTTTTCTTCTTCTCTTCCTCCTCCTCTTTCCTAGGGCTTGTCTACAGAGGGAAGTTTTATCAGTTATACTGGTGTAATTATACCAGTATAGTTAACTGGTGTAGCTATACTGGTATAATCCCCCTTGTGGGCACGTACTGCAGAATAAGTGTGCTCACCTGGGAAGTTATACAAGTATAGCGACATCATTTTCAATTCACACCTTAGCTTATACTGGCCTAACTTTCCTGTGCAGACAAGATCGGACGCTTTTCTTCTCACCCTACATCCACGCTAGGCACTGGTCCTAGAAAAGGTACTACTGGGGGAAAGACCTTAACCAAAAAAGGGGGTCTTGCGTTTGATCTGGTGAGCGCTCAACCTGTTCTCCTCTAGCGGTGTGCTCCATAGCCTGGTACCCCCTTCAAGAATGCCTTGTCCTTCACAGCTGAGTCTCTGAAACGTCCTCGGTGCATCTTGGAGGGTTGCCAGTGGAGAGGTGTTTGCTGGGATAGCTAGGTGCTAACCCAGGAAGAGCCCTATAGTTGAGCAGGGACTTTGAGCTCAATTGGGAAAGGAACAGGAAGCGCACAAGCACCAGTGCAAGCAGCTAAGGGTGGCCTTTGGTGCTTAAGACTTTGGCTGCAGGGTGTGGTATGAGCTGCTGCTTCTGCATGGCATTCACATGCAAGCCCAGACAGAGCGCGTTCCAGCACCGGCACCAGGAGAGGCAGGGATAACATGGGCTAGGAGAAATTTTCTCCGCTCACGGATAAACTACCATGCAGATAGGGCCCCTGTCTGTTATCCAGCCACAGCGGAATGCTTATCCCACCGAGCTAGTTAGCACAGCCAGCCACAGTCACTTCCACTCACGCCTGCTGTTGGCACAGCACCATTCCCTCGCTGGTGACGTCAGGCTTTTGACGTCTCAGCCTTGCAGTCCCACAGCACTCGTGACCAACACATCAGTTCAGTGCGCTGTTTCTGGCGGTCATAAAACCACTTGCCAAAAGCACTGGCCCACTCTAAATAAGACAAGTGAAAGTGCATCCTGCCTACGGGGGGAATCAGCAAGATTTTCCGTTCTTTTTACAGCAACAGCTCGCTATAATAATGCAAAAAGACTAGTAAAGCCATTTGTCATGGGGAATGTTTAGAGATACGGCATGCATGAAAACTGTTTAGTGTCCAAACACATCATCGGCCCGTCTCTGCAAGTCTTCATTCCAATCAAAACCAGGTTCCTCTTTCTTGTGACTATAAATGGTCTGTGCTGAGAGCAGGGCAGTTGTGAGGGAGGAGGGGGCTCTGCATTCACCTCCCAGGTGGATCCTGCCTGCCAGAGGAGGGTTCGCATGCGCAGGGCCATTCCCAAGGGGCCGCTGCGCTTGGCTGTGGTGCCTAAGGCAGAATTCCCACTATTAGCCCTAGGTTTGTTACTTGGCTGTTTTCAGTCCCAGCAGACGGGCACTTAGGCCCTGACACAGCAAAGCACTTTAGCAAGCAGGGGAACGTAGGCGTGTGAACCATCCCACTGACTTCGACAGAACTCCTCGCAGGCTTAAATGGAAGCCCAGGCTTTCTGCGCGTTGTCTGAGGAGGACATGAGCTGCAAGTCCCTGTCCAGGCACCAGTCTGTTCTGGATGGGAATTTGAAGCCGCCAGTTTTCACCTCAGTCCATTTGCCCATTTAAAAACAAAGGGGACGGGGGAGCGGGGAATGGGAGAGCAATACCCACGTGAGACCATTTTGGAATCCAGAGTGTTCTCCTCTCAAATTAATCCATCCATTTAAAAAGTGACTATTGCAAAGCACTGCCCTCCTTTCCTCAGAGCCTTTTTGCACATGATACATCCCAGCCAGGCAGAAGGAACTGGCGAGCCAGATCGGTGAAAGAAGAAATCAACCTGGACCTTTTTGCTCGAAACCTTGAGCAAACAGAACCCTTTCTCCAGTTTGCTACCCTTTAATCGGGGGGAGAGTGGCCATGTGGTTAGGGCACTGGCCTACCACACAGGAGAGTTGAGTTCACGTCCTGATCTGCAAAATGGGTATAATATTCCCCTCTCTTAGAAGCATGGTGAGGCTCTGTCCATTACGACTGTCACGCTGACTGGAGTGGCTCACAACTGTGAATTCCTGCCTCAGGGCACTGGCAAAAAGCAGAATAGATACCCCAAACTGGTGGTGTGTTCTACAATTAGATTTCACCAAGCCAGTGACAAATGTGAGTTCCTGGAGCTCTACACCAGTCTTACCATGGAGTCACAGACAGACCCTTAGGCTCTCCAGCCTAGCTTACCACCCAGACCAACTGGACTATGTGATAAAAAGTCACTTAAATCAAAAATCACATCACATCATGTTGCTCCCAGTTCCAAAAGACCAGCCCTTACCCCAGATCTGCTGGTACTCTAGATCCTAGACAATGCTGGTAGCCAATTCTTTAGTAAACTAACTAAAGGTTTATTAGCTAAGAAAAGGAAATGAGAGTTATTGAGGTTAAAGCAGGTAAAATATATGCACAGGTAAGTCAGTTTGTAATGCCAAATGGTGGCAGATATGTAAAAAACTGCCAGTTTCCTAAAAGTCTTTTCAGGGTACCCATATTGTCCCTGGGGATCTCTACTTTGCATCAATACACTTCCCTGTCAGAGTCCAAACAGTTCAGAGATGAAGGATCTTTCCTTGAATCCATATTTATAGCTTCTTCTGACTGAAAACAAGCCGACAGTGTTTCTGCCCACATGGGCTTTGTGAGCGAGGAAAGCACTTTGAGTCTCTGACCTCCGGCCATCACACACAGTGGCCATTTGCTTTGAAATTAGCACTTTGTCTGATAAAGTCCTTCATTAGCATTCCGCAAGGCTTTCTTGATGGGTTATTTAGTTACAGGGGTATGTACAAGCTTGTAACAGGATACAGATAAGAGAAAACAATGCAAGTAATGCCCTTGGTGTTTACACTTCATAAAACTAAATACACTCTTCTACCTTCAGCAATCACTTTGATCTATACTAATACACAAGTGAATTGGCCTGGATACACTGCTGGCATGGCCTGGCCTGCCAGCATCACAACTACTGTCAAGTACTTTGAGATGCTTGGACAGAAGGTGCTTTAGGGTGAGATTTCAGATGCTCCTAAGTGAGTCAGGAGCACAAAACTCAAACTGACCAGCAACAGGACTTGTGCTCCTGGGCCATTTTAAGCAGCTTTGGAAAAATCTCACTCTTAGCAATGCAAAATAAAGTAGTGAGAAAGCTCTCTGGGGATGCACCGTGTAAGATGCAGCATCCCCCGAAAAGCACATCAGCATTTGGACCCAGCCTTAGCATATGATCAGTCACAGGGAAATGGGAGTGAACTTTAACATCACACACTTTTGCTTAGGGCCCTGCTATAAAAAAAAAAAAATAACCAAACAATCCCTCTCCACCAACCCCAGCCCCACCCCAAACCAGACCCAATCTGTACCCTGACTGCAGAGAAACAGGTCTTCAGAAGCCCTATGCTTCCGATGCAAACTTGGCAAACTTGATCTACGGGAAGCAAAGCAAAGCCTCTCCCAGCCCCATGGGAAGCTGGGATCTGTGCTCACATCTCTCCCAGCTCGCTGGCAACACACTAACTGAATTCAAGGTCCCATCGAGCCCTTCCCAGTCCTGCCAGCTCCATGCAAGGGCCAAGACCAGAGGGCGGATGGGCTCCCAGAGGAGGAAACTTTGGCGGATAGGTGGAGAGGGTGAGCAAAGCCTCCTCTGGAGAAACCGTCCCAACCAGCTGAGTGCTCCTGGCTCAGGGGGCCCAAAGAGCAGAAGGTTGCAGCACAATGATATAGCCCATCTGTTCAGATGTGTTGGGGCTGACCCCCACAGCCAGGCCAGCTGGTCCCGCTGCGCTTTCTCCTACCTTACACAGAAGCTAAGTCATGGCTTCCCCCTACCTGTCCCTGAGATCTGAACTGCGTTGGCTGCAGGCAGCTGCTCTCTACCAGCCCTGACACCAGGGCTGGATAAGGCTTCTGGCAGATGCAGGGGCCTCTCCCTCTCCCCAGCCTCCTGGCTTGCCCAGTGTGTCTCCTGCTCCCTTCTCCTGACTCCTCTCCCACTAGGAGTTTATCATCATCACCATCTCAGTAACTGGCATCAATGACCATAACAATAAGAATACAGCACCATGCATCCCAGGCTCATAGACATCTTTACAGTTATCCTTTGTGGCTCACACACCTTGGGTGAGGTAGGCAGGCGGTAACCATCTTACAGAAGAGGAAACTGAGGCACAAGATGTCATACAGCTAGTCTGCAGAAGAGCTGGGGAAAGAACCCAGGTGTCCTGCCTCTCAGTCCTATGCTTTAGCTGCAAGACCACCCTTCCCTGAGGTATTGCTTACCTCTGTAAAGCCCTTTGGAATCCAAGCGGTATTCAAAATGCTACCGAAAATAAAGGGCATTGCAATGCACGGGGTTTTACAACGCTCTAGGAGGAAGCACAGGCCGGTGGTTAGGACACTAGCCTGGGATTTGGATTCAATTCCTTGCTCTTGTGTGATCTTGGGCTTCGTTTCTGGGCCTCACTTCCCCACCCGTAAAATAGGGATAATATCTACTGCACAGAACTGTTGTGGGGTTAAATACGTTAAATTCTGAGCAAAGAAAAGTCTCTTTGTTGGTATCCTTCACTGACAGATTTCACCCATTAGAGGTTTTAAGCAACAAACAATCTTCACTAAAGGACAGACTTTGTGGATTCTTGTCTAAAAGGTCCAGCCAACGGCAGCTTTCATGGAGCTGGCTCTGCAGCGTCGTCGTGTGACCCAGCGGACACATCTATTTTTACCTCATCACGTTAGCATCTAGGGTGGGATTTGCCAGATCAGAGTTAAAAAAGGATCATGTAAATGAGAATTATAGCTTAAAAAGCCCACCCACGCTCCCACAAAGCAAACTGCTGCACTGCTGCATTGGGCTTAAGCAGAAGGAAACCGAATGAAAGGTTTTTTGGAAGAGTGACTGGGGCAAGAAGTTGCCGTGAATTATCCAAAATAGAGTGGCCATGACATGCAGTCTGGAGCGAGGGGTCCTTTTCAAGCCTCTGTGTGTGTGTGTGTACACGTGTGCGAACGCATGCATACAGCATGGCCACACTTTTCAGAGGGGCTCAGCACACGTAACCAGGGCCCGTGTTTCAAAAGAACTCTGCACCCGAAGTGTCACAATAGGGGCCACTGGGTGCAGAGAACTTTTGTAAATCTGGCCCCGTGTGTGTGTGTATTTCACACATGTGCCCATACACATTGTTACATAGACCTATACACAGGAATAGGTGTGTGAGTACGTGTGCACACACACACACACACACACACACAGAGTACTGATGAGCACATCAGACTATCTGCAGCTATCTTCTACCGAGCCATAATCACAGGGATGTCTCACCATTTTACAAAAGGGCAAATAAAAATACTGCCCATAGCTTTTTGTGTATGAAAAGAGGGGCAAACCCTACAGAGGGGGTACAGCACCGCCTGCTGGAAAGTAGGGGGAAGTCACAAACACCCCATTGCAAATGAATATTGGAAACTCTAACATTTTGCTATACACTCCCGTCCTTCAAGGCAACCGCCTACATTTCAGCAAAAGGCAGACAGATAAGGGACAAAGCTCTGTGTAAAGAGAGGAACCAGCCATAGTAGGGACACCAGCCCACACGGATTTATTCCTGGCCCAAAAGCATACGTTTGTACCAGCGTATAACCCTTGGCCTGGCTACTGATTGAAAACAAATCCAATCAAACCCTTCTTGCTAGCTCTTGACTGGATATGGGCCATTAGCTACCAAATAAGGGACACCCCTTCAAATACAAGCCAGGTGGTCACCCTCAGCTTTCAACCCAGGGCACTCCTGAGTATCTGATCCATTCTCTACTGGGGTGGGATCAAAGGGGCCATGTTCGGTGCTTGCAGGGAACAGACTCAGGTTTGTCCTTCTCTAAATTCTGCCACCCTTTCCCACGCCCTGTGGCTTTGTGAGGTACGTTAGCCTCACATCATGCTGTTGCCCCAGCATGCAGAACAGATGAGAAGAACCCTAGGCTTCTGCCCATACTACAGACGAAGAGGTGTAGAGGAAAAACCTCAGCCTGAAAATCCAGAGCAGGCTGCGAGGTAACGCATCCTGTTCTATGCAAGGCCAGAGAAGACGCAAAAGGGGCTTTTGCTTCAGGAGTACAGCTGACACCAGCATTAGATTGCCAATAGCTAAGTAAAACCTTCACCACCACTGCCCAGGAGAGAAAACTCTTCCAGAGGACCTCCAGCAGGGCACTGTCTGATTTCCCTAATGATGTTGGGAACAGTAATTCCCTCCTCTGTGTGCACATTTCTATGGTAGAGGTTTAGGAGCCTGCACATGTGTAAGACGAGATAATCAGAATGGCCCCTTCTAGCCTTAAAAAAAAATATCGATTTGTGTATAACTTAGGGTCTGATCCTGTACACACCATGGGCTTGTCTACACTCGGAAATTCATCAAAAGGGCTACTCTGGGCTAATCCGTTGGGTATAAATCCTGCAGTGGACACGCCTACAGAGCCATTTCAGTACATTTCAAAGTGCCCACAAGCCCTGGCTCCTGAGCAGGGCGCACCGTCTGCAGGATTGGAAAGTACTCAGGATAGCGACTTGTCTTTTGGTCTGCAAAGTGCAACGTTCCTCCCTGTAAAACAGCAATAAAGTGTGTGTGTGCACACGTGCGCGTGAGCACAGCTACCCCTTGCTGGCCAGTGAGCGTGTGTAGGCCTGTGCATTTGAGGAGGCCAAAGGGGTTACAAGTTCTGGTTCAGACCTGAATCTCCGCCTCAAAGCCACTCCCCAATTGCCACCCCCTCTCCCCTCCTCCCACCCTCACCTCCCAGGGCTCACTCGCAGACAGGTTGGCTTTTCTGCATCAAGACTTCCACAAGGTCACCATCGGTCAGTGACGTTCAGTGCGGGCTTGACTACCACAGCAGCCTATTTACTCGGCATTGTGCTCCTGGGGGGACGTGGTTTGCTTGACTGCTTGCTGGAGCTGGGCTTTTGTTTGGTTTTGGGCTGTATGTTTGTGTTAAAAATACAAGGCTATTTCGAGCAGAAATGTTCTCTCTCTGTGTTCCTTCTGCTGCCCCCGTGCCGCCTCCGTCTCCTCTTTGGCTTGCGGAGCTGTGTTTCCCTTGCTGGTGACCAGCTTTGCAGGGGTAAACAGAGGGAAGCGCTCTTCCTAGTAGACTCCCATTTTCCAAGGTGCTGCCTGGCAATGGGATATCAGCCCAGAGAGTTCTCTCAAAGGGACACAGTCCTGGTAAATATCCTATGTAGGGCGGTCTGCGGCTCCCAGCCCTGGGCTCTGACCAGTAGACCGCAATCCAGGGAACCCAAATGCAACAGTCGAGATAAATCCAAGTACCCCAAGCCCTAGGGAAGTTTTGAGTCTAGATCCAAACTTTGCAGCGGAGATTCATTTCTAGCTCATACAAAAAGCTTCTGTCTCCCCTGATTGTTGTTAGTGTTTTTAATGCTAAGAAAATGGGTCCTTTGGTTGGTTGTTTTTTCTGCATTTGGATTCAAAATATTCCCCCGTAGGTTTTTGTAGCCCAAACATTGCAGTGTTGTGCGAGTGCATGAAAACAGAGCGTTCCCGCAGAGCCGGCAAGGCTTAGCAGTGCCCACTTTATTATTTAAATCATAACTGTCACACAGAGCACAAAACAGCCACCTCAGGAATCATAAGAACACGATAAAACGATAAGAATGGCCATCCTGGGTCAGACCAATGGTCCGGTTAGCCCAGTGTCCTGTCTTCCAACAGTGGCCAGTGCCAGGTGCTCCAGAGGGAATGAACAGAACAGGGCCATTATTGAGTGATCCATCCAATTGTCCAGTCCCAGCTCCTGGCAGTCAGAGGGACACCCGGAGTAAGGGGCTGCGGCCTGTGGATGGACCTATCTCATTCTTGTTTGAATCAGAGTTCCTCATTTGAGATCACTCAGTGAAAACGTTTCAAAGCCACCTTGCCCACAATAAAGAAACCTGCAGTTGCTTGTGGGTCTGACTCCCCTCTGCAGTGCTGAATATAAAACCCACACAGCTGCAGGAAGCCTCCGCAGGATAACCCATTAGATGCCTGTCAGAATGGAAACTGGCACACAGTTATTTTCTGATTGTGTTGATGGTACCGAAGAGCTGGATGTTCAGAGACAACAATATATACAAAGGTTTCAGGGGAGCAGCCATGTCAGTCTGTACTCGTAAAAAGAAAAGGAGGGCTTGTGGCACCTTAGGGACTAACCAATTTATTTGAGCATGAGCTTTCGTGAGCTACAGCTCCACGGTATGCATCCGATGAAGTGGGCTGTAGCTGACGAAAGCTCATGCTCAAATAAATTGGTTAGTCTCTAAGGTGCCACAAGTCCTCCCGTTCTTTTTGCGGATATATACAAAAAGACACCAACAGTTTCCCAGACCGGGACCCTCTGCCCATGGCTGGGATCAACCGTGTAAGTCAAAGCAACTCCCCTTCTGACACCACATGTCGTAACCGCCAGACACCACCCCAGCCAGTGACTGAACACACCTGGCACCAACGTGTCTATTCCCTGTTCCCCACGGCCGCGCTCCTTTGCCGACTGTGCTGTGTAGTCACTTGCGAGCCCTCAGAGAGGAGGGGCTGGCCTGTGCTCTTCCCTGCTCTCTGAAGCAGCACATAATGACGCTCAGCTACTTCCCAGGGCCTACCCAGAGCTCTGGCCCCTAGGAGAACATCAGCGCCAGCCTAGGGACGGGCTCAGAACAAAAAATGGGCCAACCGTTTCCAAAAGCGACTCATCATTTTGGACACTCAGGTGGGGACTCCTAAAAAGGGTCTGATTCTCCCAAAGTGGCGAGCACCCGCCCCCGGAAGAGCAGGCATCCTCACATGGATCAAGCTAGGGGCCTGCAGACGGAGACAGCCAAAATTGTTAGAGATGTTGGCCTCACACGTTAACACTCCCACACTTAGGAGAAGTTCAGGTCCCCTCTCTAGTAAAAACAGCAAATGGAAAACCACCATAGGATCTTTCACATCATAAGAATTATTCACATTATTAACAATAATAATCCACAGCTCTTACATAGCACTTTGTATCAGTAGATCACAAAAGGAGATCTTTATAAAAGGAAGTCAGTACCATTATCCCTATTTTAAAGATGGGGAAACTGAGGCAGGGAGCAGTGAATTGACTTGCCAAAAGTCACATATCAGGCCAGTGGAGAGCTGGGAATAAAACCCAGGTCTCCGAAATCCAGTGTTCTATCCAGGCCCCGGCCACACTGCCTCCTGCCTTGTCAGGCTACACATATGACAAGAATGAACATTTTATAAAAAGCTCAAAGAGCTCTGTTTGGAAACCCCCCCAAACCCTCATCTTCCTACCGATTGAGACACCTGGAGTCGTACATCACTGGCATCCAGCGGTGACATATTGGACTCCTGGGATTTCCTCTCTGAATTGGACTGGTTCTCATGGTATTTCTTGGATCTCACGGGCAGAGACAAGAAGTCCTTTCCCGTGATCTTCAGGTTTCCCATGTGGTGGCTATCCCCATTCTGCTCCTGGGGAGGACAAGAAACAGTAATTGCACAAATCATTCAGCTGAGGCTTAATGTGGTGATTGCGGGTTTACACCTAGAATCTGTAAGAAATTAACCTAGAGATCAGAAGCCACAATCGCACACTTATGATGGTGTCATGGAGGGTTAGGCATAGAAAGTTTTAGAACATAAGAACGGCCACACTGGGTCCATCTAGTTCAGTATCTAGCCAGCAATAGTCCATGTAGCCCAGTATCCTGTCTTCTGATAGTGGCCAGTGCCAGGTGCCCCAGAGGGAATGAACAGAATAGGTAATCATCAAGTGATCCATCCCTGTCACGCATTCTCAGCTTCTGGCAAACAGAGGTTAGGAACACCATCCCTGCCCATCCTGGCTAATAGCCATTGATGGACCTATCCTCCAGGAACTTACCTAGTTCTTTTTTGAACCCTGTTATATTCTTGGCCTTCACAACATCCCCTGGCAAGGAGTTCCACAGGTTGACTGTGCATTGGGTGAAGAAATACTTCCTTTTGTTTGTTTTAAAGCTGCTGCCTATTAATTTTATTTGGTGGCCCCTAGTTTGTGACTGATGCACCGTTTAGTAGAGGACAATATACATTACCGGAGAGGATGTATCATTCACAGGAAACAAAATTAGTCGAGCTTACACTAGCTTGTCAGAGTGTGTGTGCATGTGTGTGTAAGTCCAGACCGGTAATTTATTATATTTACCAGGCACATAGATAACCATCCTGCAGGCCTGGCTGCAATCCCAGGACAACGTATTAAGATGTGACTGGAGGTAACCACCACGTTAGAGAGGTCTCCTAGTTGCCTTCTCTATTCCTGACAGTCAGCTCTCTATCTCTATAGCTGCTTTTCAAAGCCTGCTCAGGTCGGTCAATTCCCCTTCCCCAAAGGGGCCCGATTCCTTGCTGGAACAATACTGCAAAACATTTGAGTGCTGTCAACTAACAAACGGGAACTGGGACTTTCAAGGATATCACCCGTTTGTAGCGAAAGCACAAACCATCCTGCACAAACATCTTGGCATAAATCACTGATGCAGCCCGTGAGACAGAGACAGTATCTTCCTCTACACCACCTAGCACATGGACTGCGCTCAATAAGGATAATAAACAGGGTGCAAGGATTTCCTATCGGGGATTAAGGCTCAGGAAACTGAGGAGAACCCAGCAGCTTGGTCACATTTCAAACTACTCAGCGAGAGAAATTACCAGGTCAGGCAGACGCACGTGACTCAATCATTCTGAAGCAACTCCCCAGAAATTTGATTCAATCACTTTAATTCCATCCCTAGTGGGTGTAATTGTGATAGGAAAAAACCCATTTACCCTACAGATAGTAATAGGCATCTCTCTGATTTGCAAACACAAAGGGTCCTTAGAGCTCAACAAATGAATCAGCTACTGTAGGAGTAGAATCACTCCCTTTCCATCCACTTGCTTCCACACCTAGGGAGATATTCTTCCCTTTCATAATATACATACATCCTCCAGGAGCCCAGCACACTATTTCACTAGGAGGGTGGTGAAGCACGGGAATGGGTTACCTAGAGAGGTGGTGGAATCTCCATCCTTAGAGGTTTTTAAGGCCCGGTTTGACAAAGCCCTGGCTGGGATGATTTAGTTGGGGTTGGTCCGTCTTTGAGCAGGGGGTTGGACTCGATGACATCCTGAGGTCTCTTCCAACCCTGATCTTCTATGATTCTAAGTGACTTGCACAAGGTCACAGAGAAGGCCAGAGTCTGGAAGAGGAACCAGTTTCCTAGTCCAGTGTCCTGCTCATTGGATCACGTAACCTCCATTTCTGGAAATAAAGCTCCTCCCATTCCAACCCTCCATGCCTTAAAAGAAAAAATCCCTACTAATACCTCCGCCCCAATCACGGGCTCCTGCTCCTTACTTCCCTCTTCCAAAATGCATCCACCTTCCCTCCCTCTCCATGTCTAACAAACAAACCATCCATCCCTCACTGGCCTGTCTACTCTGACACGTGGTTATTTCTGCCGTGTGGCTGAGGCTGACAGGGGTGTGCCGGTGCAGGGCAGCGTGGAGGGGTTTGACGCTCAGTGCTTCCCGTCCTTGGGCTACACGGCACTGTGCTTTTCACTTGAGCACAGCACCTGAATGCTCCAAGAACCGTATTCAGCCTTAGCACTTGCTGGTTCAGCTGGAACGTCAGCTGCAGTACGGAGCGCTTTTGCTGCTATCGTCCTCTAGCATACATATCTTGACTTTAGCAAAGCTTTTGATATGGTCTCCCACAGGGGTAACTGAAATTTAAGGCCCGCATTATACAGGAGATCAGACTAGATGATCTCTTTGGGCGTTGACATCTATGAATCTGTGAAAGTGATGGAGGGATTGACGCAGGAAAGGGCAAGAGAATTAGGCAATGGGGTGGAAAAGGGGCTGGAGAGATTGAAGAGATGAGACAGAGATGTGAGCTTTAATCCGATCACGCTTCCCCCACTGGGAGCTCAGAGCGGATGCCCCCCTCCTGGGCTATAATCACATTCCCATCAAGTGGGCTGAAGAGCGGAAGGGACAATGCAGCTGAAGAGGCTGCCAGGAAGAGACCAAAATATACTCTCTCCTCAAGGGCCACTTAAAGGAGAATGGGAGAACTCAGCCGCTGCCTGCTGACAGCTCCCGTTTACTCCAGCCTCCCAGCAAGATCTCTGGAAGCTCATAATCCTGCCCGAGGGCTCAGCTATTACACTGAAGCCCGCAGCAAGCCACACATCAGCGAGAGAATCCCCAAGGCCATCAGGTTACTCAGCACTAACTATCCCTCGGATGCTCATTCAGACGCCTCTCTGATCTCAGCGCCGCGGCCTGGGCGTCACTGCTCCTGAGTCAGAACAGCAGTCTGGATGCCGCGCTGGGGGAGGCTGGCACCATTCATGCCAGTCCAGCTCCAGAGCTGGATGTGTCCCGGTCAGTGGCTGGGTGAATTAAAGGGGCAGCTATCACGTCGGGGACTCGAGAGGTCTGGGGTCAGATTTACAAAGGTGTTTAGGTGCAGATGGACACAGGGGCGCTGGAATAGTTTTCATAGTGGGGGTGCTGAGAGCCATTGCACACACTGTAAACCACCTCAAGCCAGGGGGTACGGTAAAACCCCCAGCTCCAGCACCCGCGGATGGACTCGAGCAGGATTTACAAAAGCCCCATAGCAGGTTAGGTACCTGATTTCCACTGAAAGCCAGTGGGAGTTAGGCACTTGTGTAAAACTCCACTAGGCACCCATCTACATCTTTAGGCGCCTAAGTAGCTTTGGAAATCTGGTCTTTGCTTGCTAGGCCTACCTGACCCGTGACTCGCTCTGCAACCTTGGGTGAGCCACAGCCCCGCGCTGTGCCTCAGTTTCCCCATCTATAAAGAGGAGGGGGTGATAATTCTGACACACCGGAGATCTATGGATGGAAAGGGCTATCTAGATGGTAATTACTACTGCAGATTACATTCAAAGCAAAGGAGACTGCTGCTGGCCTGGGAAATCTCAGGCCTGACCCCGTGACAAAGGCAATAATTGCCAGCAGAATCCCAAGAAGAAAGGCAATGGCCTGGGGAAGGTTTCACAGGAAAATTAAATTTTTCCCGAAGATGGGAGGTTTCAGCGTCTCCCAGCTGGCTCAGACACGAGCCTAAGCACGAGAGAGAGACACAGCAGAGAAGAAACATGCCTGGACCCCACATTTCCTCTGGAGAAGCCACTGGCAGGAAAGCCTCAGTGCACTAACAGAGCAAAACCCTGTGGTAATGAGAAGGCTCCTGCCTTTGGCCTCTCATTCCACATTCACCCTGAAGACAGCCCTGTCCCAGAGTAAAATGGACTGAGATTGGCCACCGGGAGCCAATGGGGTCTAAAGTTAACTCTGGTCTTCTCCAGGAAGGATTGTTTTCCAAAAAGTGTAGCCATTGGTTTGTCAAATTTCAACTAGGTGCCTTTTTTAGCTCGATCAGCTGTTCCTCTCCTCCAGGCTCCCTAGAAACCGTCCTTGGTTAATCCCAGCGACTCTAGTGATATCTACTAATTGCATATGTCCCTGCAGATGAAGTCATCCAATAAACCATCATAGAGTCCTGCTGATATTTAATCTCCTAGGCCAGCCAATGTGAATTTGGTTGTCCCGCCTCCCTGCCTCCTCTCACAGACACCTCTGCTTACCTTTTCAGAGGGGAACTTCAAGAGGTCTAAACTGTCCATGCTGTTCCTTTGGATTCTCTTAGGCCTGGCTCCTGAAAAACAACAACACAGACTTTATGCAAGTGGCTGTCACCTATTGTCGGTATTAATGTCATGCAGATAAAATTCAATCCACAGCAGACCCCAGCTCCTGTTAACTGGAGTGATACAAAGTCAACAGGACAGGATGTTGCAGCCGGGCTGTCCTTGAGATTCAGAACATGTTTTGTTCCCTTTTGTTCGTTTGTTTTTTCAAACCACTATCGCAGTTCAGTTAGTAACAGCTAGAGTCACACGATGCCAACCTGGACACCATGCCAGCATAGTGCTACAAGCCTGGAATCTGGGCCAGGTGCTCTGTAGCAGTGTTGCCAACCGCAAACATTAAAAAAAAGAATAAAATCAAAAGTTTCCCCCCCAAAATCATGAGATTGACTTAAAAAAACATCAGATTTAACCAAATAATATGTTTGGGGTTCTGTTTCTTTGCCATCTGGTTTTGAACCTTTGGGACATGCCTGGGTCACATCTTCAAGCTTCTGTCCACAACCATGAAGGCTAGAAACGTAAATGAAAGCTGATAGACTTACAAGCTAACATGACTCCAGGAGCTGGAGCATCAGGAAAATACACCACGTACTGCAAGATTGACAATAAAATCATGGAGAGCTGGCAACACTGAAGAGAGTGTCTGAGTTTCCAGCAAATTCATTTTATTAAACAATTACATCAAGAATATAACGGATGAAAATGGATTTAGATTCTAACTGTAGAGTTCTAGATTTAGATTCTGACTCCCCAAACTTTCCGTCTCTCTCTCTCTAACATACTTCCTCTTGCCTCTGCACTTCCAATTAGATACATGCAGCATCCCCCATTATGCCATAATCATCCTGGTTGGTCCTCCCCCAACCCTTCCGGCTCTCGCCTCTTCTCAGGAGTCTAGGTTTGGGTGGGAACCATGCAACATTGAGTGATTTCAGCTGGCAGAGATACTAAATTTAGAGGTTTGGGACCAGTTTTACCTGGAAGTTTTCAGGCTTGGAAAACAAAAGCCATGCCAATTCCTGAGAATGGAAACGCCAGAGCTTTGATGGTTGTGACAGCAAATTCACCAAGAGCAAAACTATTCTGATTTCCCACAGCAATGCCCATTAATAATCTCAGATATCTGTATTACCATCATGCCCAGGTACCCGGATCAGGATTGAGGTGCCATTGCACTGGGGATTGCACAAAGCAGAGAGCAAGGTACATTCCCAGACTCAAAGAATTTACACTCCAGTTTAAGACAAAATGCAACTAATGCCTGTAATAGACAGGCTAAATGGCAGCAGGAGGGCTAGATAATTGTGGGGAAGCATAGCAGCATTACGCTTCTACAGGAAACAACAGCCCCAAGCTGAGTCCAGCTGCACTGCGAGCCTGTGTGTAACCAGGACCAGGGCTCACACTGGGACCCTCATGGTCTGCAAGTCTCAGCTATTCTAGGTGCACCAAGCCTGAGCTTCCCTCTAGCTATTCTGGAAGGAGCTGGGCTGAATGTCTCTTGGGCACACTCAGTGCACGGTTTCCATATGATGAGAGGACAAAGTCCAGATAACTCTTGTTGTGACCAGCACTGTAATAAAATGTGGTCTAGTGTATGGTAATTTCATTTGACTAACCTATATCTAATTGCACCACCCCTAAACTCTGTCCTGTCAGCCTAAAATACTTAGATTATTACAGTCCTAAAGCCCCAGTTCAGCAAGACACTGACACGCATGTTTAAGTCCATCTCTATTCAGCAAAGCTTGGCAACACCTGCTTAGTTTTAAGCATATGCTAAAGTCATATTAAAGTCAACAGGAATTCAACTCATGCTTAAAATTGAGCACAGACTGATGGACTTTGCTGAATTGGAACAGTTTGTGGAATTGGGACCTAAATAGAAATTAAATTTCTCTAGAGAAAAGGATTTTTTGGTTAGGCTTCAAAGCAAAGAGTAACCACCAAGGCAACCACCATGTCCCTCCAACAGGGAAATCTGTCACCTTGCCACAGCTGCAAAGGCAAGGCCAGTTTCTCAGCTGGCGCTCGCTCAGCAAAACAGGACTCTGTCCCGGAAGTCAGGCAGTTGGCCAGGGTTCAGCCACAGAGCTTGCCCAGCTTTTGGGCAGATGGGAAGAAGGGCCTCTGTTACTCTGAGCAACTCGGGTAGGGCTAATTGGCTTTTGCAGTCTTTGCTTCCATCCCTGCCTACTTTTGCTGAGAGACTTTGCAGTGCCTCAGTATCTGAAAGCATTAATCACCAGTCGCAGCATTTGCACTCAGAACATGAACAGGGCCCAAGTAAATATATGCTCGGGTCAAATTCTCATTGGTGTAAACTGACAGCTCCACTGACACCAAGGGCATTGACCAATCTATACCATCAGAGAGTTTGGCCCACTGTCTACATAGCCCGTCATTTAGTCATTTTAAAGCATTTTGCAAACACAGCCCAAACCCCTCCTTGCCCCCTGCCCCAGGACATCACTGTCCCTTGGAGCCTAGACAGAGCCCAGAGCTGAACCGAAGGTCACACAGCAAGGACCTGGCAGACCCAGGAATGCTCACTCCCAGCTCTGACCACCAAGCCACACTCTCTGCCTTCTCACAAGTCATCTTCGGGCGCTGACAGAACGGAGGGGAGAGGCAGTACCACCCAGGCTCCCCCACCCCAAATCGAAGTGTGCTCCTCCCATCCCAGTTCCAAGAGTTACCTTCCAGGAACCTCCCATTAAAAACAAAAGGCATTTTTCGGACAACATTCATTTCAGAATAACCTTTCTTCTGCATCTGCTGTGAAGGTTGCTCCCTGATATCCAGGAGTGCTTTGCACCCTCTAGGTATCAGCGAGACTCCGAGAGAATCTGGACAGGACTATTATTTCTGCTCCTAGAGATACTCTCTCTGGGTGCATCTGTATAAACAGGGAGTCCATATGTGAGTTGGGAAATAGAAGGCTGGTGTGGGGGAGGGACGGTGGTGTTAAGAACCACTCAATAAAGGTGCCCACAAATCTCCACAGCTACCTGAAAGCTGCTCAAGGCACTGAACTTTCCTTGAAGTAAGCTACAGCCTCCTCCATTATGTGCAGCGAGGGGTTTGGAACCAAGATCATTATAAACATTTAAAGCAGTTTCCGCATTTTGTTCTCGCTGAAGCAATGCCTCTGAGAGGTGAAGTCCAGTGCTCTAAAGCAAGCGTGCATCACGGTGAAAACAAAGAGCAGCGTGTCTTATAAGATAAATAGAAATAATTCCTAACAGCCTAAAGAGTCGTTAATTATACACCACATCCTCCGTGCTTGAGTGTATTTGCAATAGCATTAAACCGTTGCAGATAGAACCATTAATCTTTGATCTGACAAACGTACCTTTCCTTTGTTACTTTAATATATGTATTCAGCGGAGACCTTCCCAGTAATTGGGGCGTAACACAACAATTTGTTTTTTCAGTTGTGGCAGTGTGTTCTTCCTTTATTGCCACTAGGATTTCAAATTCATCTGAGGGAGAAGTTAAGAGTTAACAAATACAGCTTCCAAACAGACAGGCAGACTCTGTATCTATTTACCTGGGAGAGAAATTAAAATCAGTTATGGGGCCAAATTCTGAACTCAGTTACGACAATTTTGCCACACTTCCATTGAGTAATACCTTACTCTGCAAGCAGCCCCATTCACACTACTCAGTGTGAGTAAAGGTCTCAGAAGCTGGCCCTAAATTTGGAGTAACTCCATGGAGCTCATTGGAGTTTCTCCACATTACTCAGGGGTGCAACCAAGACTAGAATGTGGTGCCTTTAATCTTTGTATCACCCTCAGCCTCAAGAATAGCAGAGAGACTTCCATACTCACCTAACCACTGGGAAAATGTGAATCCAGCTAATTTTCTATTACAGACCAGGGCATCATTTCAGATGGCTCCAAAGTAACTTCAGGGTGCACTCAGTCCCGTCCCCACAACCTCCACCAGATTATTTTTCCCCAGAGATATTTGTAACAGCCTAATATTCAGCAAGAAAATGACACTCTCTTACTCTCTCTTTCCTCCACTGATCAGCAGCAGCAGCCCTGGATGCAAAAAATTGAGCAACTGAAAACCTGTGTCTGTTACTCTGTAGTTTTTTTTTCTTCTCCCCTGTATTTATTGGCATGTTTACGAAGCCCATTGCAGACTAACGGAAAACCTCAGGGGCATTTCTAAATGCTCTCTCTGTCTTTACAGTTTGCAGAGGTCTTTAATCTAGCAAGTTGAAACCTTTTTGTGAACATCAGCTGAGCAACCTGACTGACTGTATTCATGGCTTTTTTTTTTTTTGAGAATCTGGGTTTGGGTTTTTGTTTTTGTTTTTTTTTTGATACTCAAGGTCATGGGTTGTTTTTTTTTAAAATATTTTTTTAAAAATATATCCGCCTTATGAGCTAAATAGCTCGATTAACCAATCAGAATCTCTCTGGCTTGACAATTTGGGCCACGTTAAATGTTTTTCACATTTTGTTTTTTTCATTTTATAAAACCAGATAAGTCCACCACCACCTGATCTTAAAGCAGGCAGACATGAGGGCCTTCATAAAATGATAAGCACAGAGAGACATTCTCTCTATGCACATATTTGAGCTATACGCATAAATACACCCCCTCTCTTTTAAACCACCTCATATCTACAAACACCCCTGTTCTTACCTCTTTGCCTCTCTCTCCCTCCCACAGTCAGCCCCCCATATCTACCTATATTGAACACCCATGCCGACCTCTCTCTCATACACACATTCTGTATTTCCCTATATTTATACATTACTCTTCACAGCCCCCACCACCTTAGGGAGAGTTAAAAGCTCTCCTGTTTCCTGGAGTGACTGAATTATGGCAAGTAGGTTCCAGCTTTGCAGGCCCTGGATTCAGTTGTTTACCAGAACTGACTGAACTGGAAAATCCTGCCTTTTTCCTCTCCAGTGTCCAGGGCAGGCTTTGGGAATGGCTCCCCTCATCAGATAGCAGGAACTTCACTGCTCAGCATCTGGCCTGTCGGCCTCTTGGTGACTTTGCATGAGGCCGTGAAAGAGAAGGGGTCTGACCCACGTCTGCAGTGCAGGAATCCAATGTGACACACTGGAACGCACGCTTCCGCTAGATACTCTCCAGTCTCGTTGAAGGGACATTAACAGGTCAGAATCATGGTACGTCTTTGTCTATTGACGGGAGAAGCCAGAGGAGCTGTTTAACAACAAACGCACGCTTGCCCTGCTCCAGCACCTTCTGCACACGGCTATGAAAGCACTTTGTGAAGGTGGATATTGGCCCCATAAGATAGCTGGGAAAGTGAGACCTAGGGAGGTTCAGTGACTCACCCAAGATAATGCAGGTAATGATGGGCATTGGCAGATCTGGGTGGGTGGAACCCAGGATGGGAGTAGTTCAAGCTGCTGCAACTCATCCCTCTGGTACTTCGAGACGCCGCGGCACTTCATGCTGTTGCTATTTGCCCTTCGCTGGCCACAACTAACAACCTTCACACAAGCCTTTCAAAGTGTGTTCTGTTTGTGTTTGAAAGGGGCAATATATTTATATGCATACGTGGGACATTGTATTTTATGGAAAGCTTTCTAATTTTGTAAAACATTAGGTCTAAACTGAATGACCACATCTGGGGTTTTAATTTGCCACTCATTGATGTTGAACGGGATTTCCAGTGCTGGGTTTTCTGCAGTGAAATACTCTAAATGTGGAGATGGACTTTAGAAGAAGACACTTGGAAAAGATAATTATTTGATTTTAAAAGGCTTTTTATTACATTTGTGTCCAACCAAAAAAGAGAGAGGCCCCAATTCTGTAAATATTTACACGTGAGTAACTTTATGCATGTTGTGAGCCACTCTGCACATGTGGGCAGGTCTGCCTGGTTCGCTAAGATTAACTTTACACCTGGGAGTACTCACATGCATAAATTGGGACCATTACGAGAGACCCACTTTGCTCGGAATTTGACTCTCAAACAAGATTGCAAGCGTTTTATTCTCTGCTCATCTTCCAGGAAACATATTGATTCAAATACTTCCCTGTGGAGAATGGGATTTAATAGAACGTGTGTGTGATTAAGGAAGCACACATGACATACAAGGAAATACTGACAGTATCATGAACGGCTCAAGATTTGCTGTATTTTTGTATACTCCAGATATACAGAGACGTCCTGAAGAGGGGATTTTTCAGTCTGGATTAAGTTCATGTTACAGTTCAGGTTGGAGGAGGCTCAAGGCTAGGATTCACATTCAGTGAGTTCCGAGTTGTCTCGTAAGATTTCAGCTCCAATGGTCCAGTTGTACTATTTATTTGTACAACTACTGTGGGCAGCCTATATAGGGGTAGGCACTGTGCATACACACAGCGAGAGAGTCCCAGTTTTACACTCCAAATAGACAAGAGAGAGGGGAAGTCACTTGTCCAGGATCACACAGCGGGTCGGTGTCAGAGCCAGGAATAGAACACTGGTGCCCCAGTTCCCCACCCCAACGCCCTGTCTGCTGTACCCTGTTGCTGACGCTACAGCAATTGATTTCACCAGAGTTTCACCATCATAGGTCGCAGCTGAACCACACACAAGGAACAGGCCCCACCTCTTGGCTTTCAATGTGTCCTAGAAACAAAACTATAAGGGTCAGTTTGGATCAAGGGATCAAACTCCAACCACATGTGAGCTGTGGATGCAGAGGGGAAAGGGGGAAGAACAGAATATGTGAGGTTCTCTGCTAGCATGGAACACGGAAGCGGTCTACAGCCCTGACCCAACAACCTAATCTGTGCAGCCGGGGATCTGTGATGTGTTCCACCCAGAATAGGACGTACAGATCCATACATGTCAATCAGTCTGCAGGACCAGGGACTCTGATTTTATCAGCAAGAGAGAGAGAGCCCCAAATCAGAACCCCAAATCTGAACACTAAGGTTGGATCCAAAACCCTGGATCAAGCCTGCCACTGCAGTTTTGGGTTGGGGTAACAGTCAAAGCCAGAAGTTACCAGTTCTCCAGGCCAGATGCCAATAAAGTCCAAGGTGGCAGGCAAATCCTGAGGTCACATCTCACAAGATCACCACCAAAGAGGCTGGACATCAGTAAGGATTCAGCCTCCAGTGTGAATGGCAGCTCCTTAGCCCATCTCTATACATGGTACAGCCATACCAATGGTACAGCCAATGCAGCCATTTCAGGTTAGCAGTTTCGTTGGCCCAGCCATATTGCTGGTGGAGTAACATTACAACTGTGACCAGGTAAGGTTCCCTCATTCCACCTACCCCTACAGATGGAGACTGGTGTTTATCTGGTGCTTGCTGTAGGATCCTGAACAACAGGTGGAGAATGGGGAGAAAGCACACACCTGTAGGGGGCTGTGGCTCTGCACAGAGAAGGCCTTCTTCCATCTCATCAGCGCTCAGTGACAGAGGGAAGCATTTATGGGCACACCGAAAGCTGTGCTGGCAAATTCCATTGGTAACGTGCCATGGACACTCTTTACTCTGGCAAAAAGGCCAGCCAAACAGGAAGCACCCTTTAACTACCCCCTTCAGTGTCAAGGTTTCATCCCACTGCTTCTCAATCCAAAGAGTGTCCCTTTTTCATTATAAGGCTTGTTTAGCATGTAGGTCATGCACATGCCATGCTTTCCACCCTGGGCAAGAGGCTATGGAGTGAGACGTTGGGTTTATACCACAGTGCGGCACGAAGGATGTGTGATTTGGGTCCCTTCAATTGAAACGTTCAGCTGAGGTCGCACCTGCCCTGTTTCTATGGGAAGGTCAAGATTCTTCCCAAGACGCTTTTCATGAAAATGAGGCACAACCCCTGTGTCCACCTTGCCAGGGCTGCAACCATTGTGCAGCCGTGTCAGCTGGTTGCTGCCGCAACGGCCATTGAACATCCCGGCAGCACTGCAGGTCACCCCGAGCCACGGCTGCGCTGGTTCAAAGCGCTCTCTCAAGCGTGCAATATATGGAAGGCAAGAAAAAGAGGAACACATTATAAAGACGACAAGAATGAGGCACTCTGCTTCCTGGTGGAAACAAGCCCCACCGCCATCCTCTCCCGCTCTTCCCTTTGTACAGCGCCATTTAATCACAACGAGCTGGGGAGGCGGCATGCTGAAGGGAAGGGGTCAGCACGGACTCGGAAGGAAAGAGCAATACCCAGCACTGCTTCCCGTGGCACCGGCATTTCCCAGGGACGTCCCCCAACAGCCGGGCCCGGACTTGCTTGGCTTGCGAGACTGGAGTCACCGGTGATGCGTGGTTGCAGTGGTAGTAGCTCAATACAAAATAAGACGTGAAACGACCAGGAGGGGAAACCTCTCTTCACCACCACCCGTTAACAGGGATTTTCCTAACCGTGGCGATGAGACACCCCACCTGTAACCCAGCTGCACCCGGAGTTGCTGTGCCCCCCGCGAGGTGAGCGGCGGCTGGGACTGCAGGGCCAGTACCTGACTGGCACCTCGGAGATGTAAGGCTTTGATAAGATCCCGCAGAACGCGTGTAGTGGTGACTCGGGGAGCTGTTTAAGGAGCTCTCCGTGAGATGACATGTGCTTTGATGACTCCTAGGCTCCCCCACCCTCGGGGAGCTGCCTACTCCATCCCTGTTAAAGACAAATCAAAGCCCCCTCTAGAAAAGTAACGAGCAGCAGTTCTATTTGTGGGACAGGGACATGCCGGGCCCCTGTGGGAAGGCTGCACCAGATGAAACCTGACAGCAAAACTCCACAGAAATCCAGTCTCTAAAGGCTACAGGGCTAGGATGTTCTTTTACCCTCCCTCTCTCTGGCTCACGTGGCTGGCTCAGTGGCTTGATCCAGTGCCACCCTGAGCACAAGAGCTGCCCTACAGCGTTTCCACAGATGAAAACAAAACACGACAGCTGTTGGCTTTGGCCCTCGGCACCCTTCAACGCTCACTCTTTCAGGAGCCATTTCTCTCTCCCTCGGGGCCCGATCCAAAGCCCGATGAGGTTAATTGAAAGACTAAAAGGGGTAAAAGGGATTCAAGGCTTGGGGTTCATGATCTGTGGGTGAGATCATGAACCCCAAGTTTTTGAAAACCCACACACAAAACAGGCCCTGTAAAAGTAGTCTCGGCTTCGAGGGGTCAGAAGTGCACGCTGAGACGTGGTCTAGTGATTGGCATGCACGCAGCGCGGCTCTGATCTCTTCTACTGACACCTAACCAGGGAAATCTGTGTCAAGCTAATACTCCATCATTACAGCAACCTCTTCAAAGCGGGTGGGGGCGAGCACAGCGGTGGGTGGGGGCGGGAGCCTGCAGCAGGAGCAGCAGCTCAGTTAGGGCTTTAATTAGTCTTCAAACACATAATGAGTTCGGCTGCTGTAAATCCACTTGACCTCTCATATTAACAACACACCTCCCCGTGGCTCACAAAGGCTGGCACTTGCTTTCTCAAGCACTGCTGCCGTGAGATAGCACTACACAAATACTGGTTATTTACAGTGACCGGGTGCTGACAGGCCTCACAACACAGAAACCGAACTGCTGGCCAAGGCCACTAAACCCCTGTCTCTTGAAGGGATGGCTAAAGTACCTGTAACCATGGGATCGTGACTTTGGGGATTTCCCCGTTTGACGTGGTAATGGCTGCAAGGGTTGGGGGAGGAGAGGAATCCTGGGATCTCCTGGGACTTCAGTGGCTGAGTGTGCGGGGAGAAGGTGCAGTGAGAGAGTGGCGGCTCAGTGGCTTCAGGCAGAACATGACTGGCTCTGGTTAAACCATCTGCAGAGGGGACAGTGCTGGACTGAGCCTCCGAAGGGTTCCGTGCCTGGTGCTAGCAAATATGCCTTGAGTAACCTTCGGTCAATCTCTCTGGGCCTCAGTTCCCAGCCTGTCTAGTGAGGATGATCAATATTCTCTTTCTCCTCCCACCTTTTTTGGACTGTGAGCACTTCAGGGAAGGGACTGTCGCCCCCTCTGGGTCTGTGCAGTGCCCAGCACAAAGGGGCCCCGATCTCCAGCGTGTCTCTGTCTGCTACAGGAAATAAATCATGAGTGTGCTGGAGCCCACGATGTTCAGAGAACCCAGCAAAAGTTGACTCCCCAAAGCCAGCTGCTGGACTTGGCGTACACAGAGTTACAAACACGAGAACTGGATATTTTCCCTACCCAGGCAGAAAAGACATTTCAGGGTGCGTGTACCAGTGTTTGGGGGCTGCACTAGGCTAGGAAAAATACAGCTCAAAATCCAGTGGATAAGGAAGTAGTGACAAGAAGCATGAAATCAGCCCATGGATAAGGGCCAGGATCAAATCTGGCTGCTTCCCAAGTCTAGTTGGACTCTCCTCAAATGTTGAATTCCAGGACTCTGCATTCTGGGCCCTTTCCTCAACTAACCCAGCTGGGAACATCAGGTATCTGGCCAGTTTCTGCTGGGAAGACAGGCTTCCAATGTGTTTGTGCTGCCTAGCTCTGAAGAGCTGTATTCACTGACATAAAGAACAGCACACAGCTAAGTCAATATCAGATCCTGAATGTTACCCGAAAACTCCCCACGACAACAGCTTTGAGGGGTTTCCCCCCCATGACAAAACTGTTCCTTTACGATAAACAGAATAAATATACAGCCACAAAAATTGCACTTCTCAACCGAGCAGCTTCTCAGCAGCTTGATTTGGCAGGAGATGCACCACAATGTTGTCACCCTAGTTCTACACCCTCCAAGCAGCCTGTCTGACAGCTGGACAACTGGCTCAGAATAGCATTAATAATATTTCACAGGTACATGGCCGCTGGGAGCCCATCAGAGCTCAGCAGCTTGTGCGCTCCGGGAAGCCAGCCACCTCCGTGATGGGGGGGGGGGGGGGGGAAATACTGGACAGGGCAAACCCTGCCTTTCCACACTGCTGTGAGATCTTTAATGTCCACATGGGACAGGCGGGAATTGAGATGGGAAAGCCTCCTCTGAGCCAGTGAGATCACAGACACATCATCCCCTGGTGGAAAGCACATCTGACCTGCACAGAAGCCAAAGATTGAGGCTCTTCAGAAAAGCCACTGGCCTCAGGTATGAAATGATTCCATTTCTAATGGACTCAGGTGTTCGTTAAGGATCCGGTTTCTCTTTCCTTGCAGATAAGCCACCAAGAGAGACTTTCCTACAGAACTGCCCCTACAACCCCCCGGCTGCCCTATCATGCATGGCTTTTCCATTGAGGTTTTCAAGGAAGCAGTTCAAGAAGGAGCAAATACTCTTTTGGGAGGCTGCACGTCTTTAGTGGTCAGAGCAAGGCACTGGGAACCAGGGTGCGCAGGTGGGCAGGGGTCACAGCGGCACAGTGGTGGGCTAGAGGGACTCTGTGCATTGGGCTAGAGGGACTCTGTACTCTGACTCATGTGCATTTGGGTAAAGCCCTGTGCCTCTGTTTCCCCATCTGTAAAGCGGAGACATCTGGCTCCCAGACAGGGCTGCGGGAGGCAGTGGAGGCTTGTTGGCAAAGCACTCTGAAACTCGAGGGAATTCGTGAACCAGAACAGCCCAACCGCAAAACCTAGGCTGGGGGGTTTGTTTCCGGAAACAGGACTCCAGCCAAGCCCCTAACAATTTTGCATGGCCAAAAATAGAGTCAGGATGGAGTCCAAGCCTGGAACGGTAGGGGAATCAGGAGCTGGATCCGAGTCCATCTGGAACCCTAAAAGCGTCCAAGAGACTCGCCTCTGGACTGGGCCAGGGGCCTGGATGTAGCAGTGCTCCAGGATCCTGCCTGACAGAGAGAATTGTTAGGCCCGTGGTGAGTGGCCCCACAGGGTGGGGGTGGGAGGGTTTGCTTTGGTTGATCAAGAGCGAGCCCAGGGGCCATTCAAGGAGCAGCAGCGCTGGACTCAGGGGAAGAGACCCTTAGCTCTCATCTGAAATGGGGGGCGTCCTCTTTGGGGCTCCCCAGGATAGCAGGGAGACAGTAAGGTAACCTCGGGGCCCTGGGAGGAACAGGCAGCCCCTGGGCCTGCTGCAGGAGAGCTTAGAACTTCTTACACTGCCATGATCAGCTTGTGGAAATAAACAATAGACCAAAAAGGAGCTGAGACTCAGCTAAGCAGAGACCTGCTGTAATAAACACGGGCAGGCGGGCGGGGCGGACGGACCGACCTTCTGAGGCAGCTAAACAAGCCCAGCGGAGGCAGCTGTGTCCTCCAGACGGATGCAGGGAGGGCACAGCAAACAGCGGCTGGCTCAGGCCTCTCATAGTCCCTGCAGTTCCTCATCCAATGCCCACAACACCCGTCCCTGAAAAGAGGCCCCGACCCATACTCCTGGTGCTGGCATTTCACATGCACTGCCGTGCGTTGGTAACACAGGCCTCTTATTAACCGGGCACTGTCTGGCCAAGGATCAGAGCTGCTTTCTTCACAAAGACGTCAACCTGATGAGAAGGAATCAGCTGCTAATGGGGTGGCGTGCGAGAGAGAGCTCAATAACCGAACAGGGCTGTTTGTCTCCGAGGATCCACCTGGAAGCATAGAATCATCGTAGAGTCATATGCATCCGATGAAGTGAGCTGTAGCTCACGAAAGCTCATGCTCAAATAAATGGGTTAGTCTCTAAGGTGCCACAAGTCCTCCTTTTCTTTTTGCGGATACAGACTAACGCGGCTGCTACTCTGAAATAGAATCATAGAATATCAGGGTTGGAAGGGACCTCAGGAGATCATCTAGTCCAACCCCCTGCTCAAAGCAGGACTAATCCCCAGTTTTTGCCCTAGATCCTAAATGGCCCCCTCAAGGATTGAACTCACAACCCTGGGTTTAGCAGGCCAATGCTCACACCACTGAGCTATCCCTCCCCCTGCATCCCACACTAGTGCATGGAGGTGGGTGGCGGTGTCAGACTGCGGGCTCCCCCCCATGGGGGGGTCATCAGTGCTACCCACCCCGGGGAACTCCCACTTGCTGTGCCAAGCAAGTTACAGCTGTCCTGAGGCCCAGCCCTTCTGCTCGCATAAACCAGTGTAGCTAGCACTGAAGTCAATGGAATCATAACAATTAACACCATCTGAGGATCTGGCCTTACTCTGTTCACTGAGATGATAAAGGAGAGACCTCAGTCATCAAGTCGTCTTTATAAAACCCTTTGAGTGATACAGCATTGGCCCCTTCTCTGCCGTATTAAACTTTCCCATCAAAGAGGAAGCAAAAAAGTCCTGGAGACAAAATGCCCTCTGCAGTACTCAAGCATTCAGATACTGTAGTGATGGGGCCATAAAAGTACTTAGATGGAGATAGTTTAGAGCCCTCTATTCAAGGGTCTCGAGGTGCTTTGCAGACATTATGGGCTTGCATGTACATAGCACTTGTCACCCGCAGACCTCAGAGCACTTTCTTGTTATGCCCCTTTTACAGATGGGAACAGCAAGGCGTGGGGAGCTGTTGAAATGATTTGCCCAAGATCACATAGGCCAGGCCTACACTAGAAAAGGTTTGCCAGTATGCCTACACAGGCAAAACCTCCTAGCATAGATGCAATTTACACCAGCTAAGTCCTTTTGCTGACATAGCTTACACCAGTTTGGTGAGCGAAATAAGCCAAACCGGCAAAGCCACTTTTGTGCATAACTGTGCTAGGCCTTTTGCTGGATTGAAAATGGTGCCCCACCCCCCACCAAAAATAAATAAAAATCACACCACTAAGCGACATTACTATACGAGCAAAAGTTTCTAGTGTAGCCCTGGTTATAACCTGTCAGTTGCAGAGTGGAGCACACCTCCTGGGTGAAATGCCAACGAACAAATCCTTTCCACAGATCAGTGCTAATGCTACATACAATGCAGGCTTCGCGAGAGAGGGATTTACACTACAGACAGGGGATGCACAAAGGCCAGAATCTCAGATGATGATCTCCCCAGGACAGATATTTACCTTGCAGCTATAAAACCCTTGAGAAGATGCAAGCAACCTAACCTCCTGCAGAACATTCCACAGGGAGTATTTCTCCAGGTCACCACGAGACTGGACTAATCCGTTGTGGGAATTTCTCTTTACATCAATTATTTTTTCTTTACTATAACAAACACAACACAAAAAACAAAACAACCACCCCAAATCACGGCTAGGTGCTTCAAGCTCTTGATAGTGGGACCCTGTGCATCTCTTGTAGGGCGGTGTCATTCTGTATGTGTGAGAAAGAATCATTCATCCTCTCCCCTCAGCCCCAGGCACCTGGCCTGGTGGGTGTGTTCTTACATTTAACGGTGCTATGTATTTCAGCTAAGAACATCACAACCATGGCCATTTCCCATGCCCTTGGCTGGACAAGGCAACTGCTTACTGAACGTGCAACTTTGAACCGAATACAGCATATACCAAGAAGCAGGTGTAAATGGTAACAGGGCTCTCGTGCTACCATCTAAAGATGGACTCCTCCAGTTCAAAGGTAAAACAGAAACTTTTATGAGGGATTAAATATCCCCACAATTATTAGCCTCTCCCAAAATTAAAAGTTTGGAAGGGTTCATCAAAGGTGCCATGGGATGCCATAGGAGGCGTCATCTGGCATCTCCGGCCATAGGTACATGCATGTGCCATGGGACGCCAGAAAAGGCATCATCCTGGCTCATCATTCTCTCAGATGCACCAATCCCTGACAGCAGAAGACAAGCTGAGCAATCTCCTCTGACATCTAGAAAAACAAACACATTGGTTTAATTAGCTCATTGCCTTCTGCTGTGACCTAAACAAGACTTGCTGGACTATACACTTATCCCAGAAAGGAGATTTGCTTAAGAAGAGAGGCAACTGGAGCTAGTTATGAAGTAGGCTAGAAAGGGAATCAAGTATTCTGAAACACAGGGTACGTATTTTTAAATGGCATTCAGACAGAATTGGTGCCACTCTCAACTGCGCATCCCAAACAACTGACATCTGAATGGCTTTAGCTAGAGGCTTAATCCCCCAGGAGTATGAAGAATAGGCTTGTGGTTTAACAGCCGGGTAATGAGACTGTAGTATTCCTGCATCGCTAGGGGGCCAGTGCTTTACTGGAAGGTGCGGGGGAGCGGTTCCCTGCCCTCAAGAGCTCACAGTATAAATAAGATCGCCCAATCTAAATATCTAGTAAACAGCTGTTTGATCACCAGAAACCAGACCAGTGTGTGTTCTCCCTCATGCTTGGATCAATCAGAAGTAACTCTGGTGAAATCAAGGAAGTTTCACCAGTGTCAGAGCAGCGTAAGGCGCAGACAGTTGCATGGCCACAGATGAGCTGTGGCCGAGCAGCACTTCCAAAAACCAGGCCACTTATGTAGCTAAGTATAGCGGTAGCTGCGTAACATCAAGCACCTAAGACTGACAGTGCTGGGAGGGTGGTCAGGAAATGTGAATGATCCTTGGGCAGCTGGGTTTGCTAGAAGAGGCGGAGGCTTTCCTCAAGTGAGGGCTAGTAGGAAAGGGTTAAAATCTCTCCAAAGCTCTTGGGAAAAGGTGATTGGTTTTTTTGCAGCGGTGCCATCTTGAATCCCTGCAATTTATCTTACTCTGTCTGAACTGTAGGAATGGGTCTGCCGCCCCGCTGAAGCTATTTGCTACCTGCCCTTGAAATGGGCTGAAGGGAAACCAGTCTGTAAGGAAGCTCGCAACAGGGCAGCGGAGGAAAGTGGGAATCCCCAGACAGACTGGTTGCTTTCTTATTAGTGACACACAAACTCCAGTTCTGCACAGTTCAGCATTCGGGACCAGACACCACCCAGACAGCTACAAGAGGCCAACACGAGCAGGCTTTGCTTTCCAGGCATTCTGAACAGCTGTCAGGCTAGGGGCAGGCGGGCCCTGGACAGGACATTGCTCTGCACAGCTCTCCACATGCTCATCCATCCTCGTCTGCAGCATCCTCTGCTGGGCCCTCACAGGGCTTCCCTGTGCAGAACAGATCAGCTACCCTGTTTGCATGTGACCTCCCTGCAACACCAGGCTCTAAACACTCACTGATCACCTGGCCCTTCAATAATTGTGGGCAGTGGCCCCTGGTATTCCTGTCCAGGCCCTCAGCCCTACCAATGCAATCTCGCTGGACTAAGCGATGGTATGGATGAGGAAATCATGCAAGGAGACAAGCGATAATGCTCTCCAAGAGGCCAAGCTGTCACATGCTGGTCCCCTGCTCTGCTTCCCAACCATAACGCTGCTGCTGTCAAGTGAAGTGGATTCAGGCTGACTTGCTGCTGGGTGTGAAAGCACAAACAGTCCTGGAGCAGCTTTCACTTAAGGGATGCACTGAAAAATTCCAGCCTGCTAGCTGGCTGGCAGAGACAGGTCTCTGCCTTCTGTCTAGCATCTCCACCCCCTTTTGACATGACCAACCCCCTTCCCTTCCCATCCCTCTGCCCAGCTGGCAGGTTTCCCCAGATCCATGCCAATTTCCACAAGGGAGAGAACCACTGCTGAGGAGCTGAGGGGAGCGAGAGCAGGAGCTCTGTTTCATGTACCAAAGAGACCTGAGCGAAACCGTGGGGGGGGGAGGGGAGGGGGGAGACTTGCGGGAAGCATAGCCTAGTGGTCTGAGCACAGATCTAGGAGCCACCACCTCACAAGTTTTAATCTCTCTCTGAAAATGACTCCGCTCCGTGGCCTTGGGTGAATCATTTAACCCTTCCGTGCCTCGGCCTGCAGAGAGATCAAACTCACCTTCCTCACAGCCATGCTGCAGGGATTGCGTAACGCCTGCGAAATGCCATGCGCTAAGGCCTGTCTTACTATTTAGAGCAGAGCCTGAAAAATGAGGCTCCGAACGAGCTGTGTCCTTGCCCAGGGAGCCATCTCTCTCCGCCTCCGAGCGGTGACACCCCACCCCCACCCCCAGTCTCTAACGGGAGCAGCAAGCATACATTGGGCTGTTTATGCCTCCTGCTCTCTGGATCCCATCCCAGCACAGGACAATGGTTTCCATTGTTGGCAGCTGCCTTGGCTTCCCCTTGCTATTTGCACAGCAGGTTCCCTTCATTTTCTCCAAGAAGCAAAAACCTGCCAGTAACAGGCTCTTAACTTGCCCCTCCCATCACAAGAGGCTCTTTGGCTTCATAGCAGGCGTCCTACCTTGGGTAGAAGCCCCTCTACCCTGGGTAGAAGGTTTGAACACATGTCCATGAGGCACTGAATTCTCCTATGTGATACCAAAACGACCTACCTGAACCCCAGGCAGAAACTAATCAGATGCAGTATCATTTCATGCATAGAGCTCGAAGTGCTTTACAAAGGTGGGTAAGGCAGCTCCCCATTATAGACGGGGAAACCGAGGCACAGAAACGGGAAGTGACTTGCTTAAAGTCACAGCAGGTCAGGAGCAGAACCAGGCATAAACCGGAGCCTTCCTACTCCCAATCTGGTGCCCTATCCCCTGGACCATAATCCCCTAGGCCTGCTGGAAACGAGGATGGGGGACTGGAGAGGGGAGGGGATGTCCTGGCTGCTCTTCTCATTCATAATAAAACAGGTTCTGGTGGGGAGGCTGCGTGTGAGCTCCTATCAGAACGCCTGCTCTGTCTGCACACGGCCATTGCAATGCCAGTCTCTAAATCCGCGGTTCTCAACCCATGTTCCATTGTGAGCCACCTATCCTGGTCTCTATGAGCTACGTGGGCCGTATCCACACAACATATATACTACCTGTATAGCCCTGAGGATGTCACATGGGCCACAGCTGTGTGCTGATTGGCCTCTAAATTTTCACAGCTTTCTGGCGTTCTTTGAGTGAACAAATTCTGTTCCAGCCCAGATCCAGCTGGCTGGGTGGTAACTCCCACACCTGCCACCGTGGGAAGACAGAATAACTGCCTCACTTAAACAGAGCCAGTAGGCGCAGCCAGAACATGAGTCACTGCTGCCCCGGGGATGCAAAGTGCAACGCAAGGCAGCCAGATATGGAAAGAAGGCTCAACCTCTTGGCCCAAGAAGCAGAGAAGGTGGGGTAAGGGCAGGAAGGACAGGATCCTGCACAGAGCCATCTCGAAACTGGTGATGGGCCAATCTCAGAAGGTTCGTCTGGGATGAGCTCCGACAAGTGTGGATGGCATAGAAGCCTCCATCCTGAGACCTCTGAAATCAAATGCAAACCTCGTACCACTTAAAGCAGAGGCAGCACGGTTCAGTGGACCTGGTTCCTATTGCTGCCTCTGCCCCTGCCTCACTCTGTGACCTCAGGCAAGTCACGTCACTGCTCCGTGCCTCAGTTTCTCCCGCTCCTCATTGAGGACGAGGAGACTCCTTCTCCTTTGTACAAGCCTATAGGTGTAATGGGCTCTAGCAAGTTCTACGTGTTATTTACTCAGGGGGGACAGGTCCAAGCCCTCGTGTCAGAAATCTCATGAGAACAGGTTCTCTAGGGAGATTCATGGCCTTTCCCTTTCCCCGACACTCACCGATTTTGTGAGGGAGACTCTCCCTCTCTGGGGGGTGAAATTGTAGTATGGGCCCAGACTCTGGGAAGAGACTCAAAGTCTAAAGGCATCAGTGAAAACAGAAGATGAAGCTCTCTGCGCTTGCCCAACCCCTAGCAATTCAGTGGGGGAGTTTTGGGCAATGGTCCTGGTCAGTTACATTTCTCCAAACTGGTTCCTCAGCCTAGCGGTAACTGGGTGAAACTCTCAAAACCGTGTTATGCTGGAGGCCAGACCAGATGATCTAATGGTCTCTTCTGATCTTAAAGCCTATGAAATCTTGGTTCCCTAAATTAAAATAGAAGTGCCAACCTCTCCTGAGCAGAAGTACTGCAAAACCCTTTGTTTTCCAGTTCTGCTGCATTCAGGCCCACATACCCCTGCTCAGAGGAATGACTAGAGCCCATTTATTTGCTCCGTCTTTGTGCCTCTGGCTTGTTTTTGTTTGTTGCTTTAAGCTCGGCATGTTTGGGTTGCATGACAAGGTCGCTGATTTCACAAGACTTTTACAGCCGCCATCCCGCTCCTCTGGCCTCCAGCTTTGTCTCCACACAGCCAATTGTTCAAGGAATATTAATTAGATCACAAGGAACCCAGCAAGAGGAGCCAAAACAGCAGAAGAGACGGATCAGATGTGAGCCTTTTCCAAACATAATGCGATGCCCATTAATTAGACGTGAAAATAACCAGCAGAAAAAGTCTGTAGTTTGACAATACAGCGGGCTGTGTTTCAGTTCTAGGCCCAGATTCATGGAGACCATAAGTGAGAAACTGCCAGAGGAATCTAGAAAGCAATTCAATTGACTTCAAACAGGTAGAATATTTCAACAATGCTCTCCCTTCACCATCTGCTGATTTTAGCATCCACATGAATAAAGAGCACCAAATAACCTTCCCCATGCTCTGAAATGGAAAGGGTTGGGGTGTTCAAAGAGCTTCTCACCACAAGATTTACTGACCCCAAAAAGCATGACTTGTCCCAATGTCAAACCGAGCATCAGTTCTACGTTTTGCCTGCTTCCTAGTACAGACACACATTTTCCTCTGTCTGTTTCCCTTGCTGTGAATTGCTGCTAGTAATGGTAACCATGCTTTTATTACACATTGGGACCATCAGAGGCACCCACTGAAGTGCCTTGCAACCATTAACTGAGCCTCACTGCTCCCTTGCGAAGCCGAGGAGCATGATTAACCTCCCCTGTGCATCAGTGACTTCAGCAAATTCTCACAGGGAAGGAGTTAGTCTCAGGCTATGGCTACACTGCAATTAAAAACCCCTGGCTGGCTCGTGCCTGCTGACTGGGCTCATGAGGCTCGGGCTAAGGGGCGGCTTAATTACATTGTGGATGTTCAGGCTCGAACTGGAGCCTGGGTTCTAGGACCCTGCAAGGTGGGAAGGTCCAAGCTGCAGCTCAAACCTGAATGTCTACACCACAACTCGACAGCCCCTTAGCCCGAGCCCGCTGGCACGCACGGGCCAGCCATGGGTGTCTAGTTGCAGAGTAGACATCCCCCAAGAGGCAGGGACAGAACCCAGGAGTCTGTCTTCTAATTCCTGTGCCTTAACTACAAGGCCATCTTTCCTCTCTTATTATATACACGCAACTATTGTCACACAGAGTCACTGAAAAGGCACTCATGCTGTGGCATCATTAACATTTACCCTAACAAATCTGAGCGTGTCCTTGACTCTCTTGAAGTGAAAGCTCATCCTTACACAGCACAAATACACCTTTTAGTGACAGCCCACGTCCTATAGTTGTTTCCATGGGTGCAGATACACAGAGAGCTACAAAGACAAATATGCATCTATTCCACAGAAGAATACAGCTCTGCAAAACCTCTGCAGCAAAGGAAAAACCCAGGGGTGGGTTGTCAAAATTCATCTGGTTTGGGGCTTCACTGAAAGTCCTAACTCAGGCCTAGGTTAGGTGATCATTTCATCCACTGCCGAAATGCAGCTACATCTGGGGTAGAACGTGGCAGCTTTTTAAACACAACCTCTAGGGAAGCTACAATTTCTGCTTTAACAGGAGATGAAGAAGAATGCTGTATCCAATCAGGAAAGCTGCAGCGAGCAGGAAAATAAAGATTAGGCTAATGGGTCAATGCTGTCCCGTGAGCGGGAGCTGGGGGGAGAAGAGACATTGGACCAATACCAGATTTTCCAACTCAGGTGAAAAAATGCTGGCTTTTTTCCCCCCACAGTAGAAATGGGTCTGTATCAGTAAACTGTAGCCAGATAATCTTCAGCATCCTGGAAAACCCGTAAGCCCCACCCCGCAGTCACACCGCACCCAGCTTCTGGTAAAAGAGGGCAAGAAGCCAGGCTTCATAAATTGCCATGTCACTGAAAGAAAGGACCGTATTTACCTCCCCTCTCGGACATGCCCGAGAAGTGCGGTGAAGTCCCTCCTTGGCAGGCCATAGTTCGTTAAGGAAAGCTCCGATCTTTGCCACTGGCCCACCTTTCATTCCCCCTCACTCCCGCGCTCCCCTCAGTCTGTCACTTTTTTATTAAGTGGTTTTTTTTTTAGTTTTTTTTTTTTTAAAGAACATTTTGTCCTTCTCTTTGGAACAAACCTGACCCTGGAAACCCGATCCGTGGCACCGCTGATGAATGAGGTCATTATAACCTATAAAAGCCTCAAACAAACAGTGCCGTCTGATTAACGCAGCCACTCTCCCGTTCTCTGATAATTAGGCACGTAGACCGGCATGGCTTTCAGTCAGTCCTAAACGCGCTCAGATTAAAGGGGAAAACGAAATCCGGCTTTGGATGCTAACCCGGCACAACACCAGCCTTGGGCTTGGAGGGGACAATGGCAAGGTTGATGGGCCTAAGATTTGCTGCCCCTCCCGAGTTCACTCCCTTGCATATTAGTTTCAGTTATCAACCTTCCCCTTCCCCCTCTCTCTTTAGCCCTGCAAAAGGCTTAACCCTTCCAGCACTGGCCGATCTCCAGGGGTTTGAGACCTTGAGGACTGGGGAGCTAGGGGAATGGTGCCAGGGTGTGGGACAGTTTCTGGATGCTGGGAGGGGGAGCAAGCCACCCAATCTGCCTCTCCCTGGTGGGAAGCGCAGTCTTCCTCCAGGCTCAGCTCAGCTCCAGTCCTGCGTTCACTTGGGAACCAGCATGTGGGGGAGTCGTATCAGGGAGGCAGGTCTGGAGGGAGGAGGAGTGAACAGCACTAAGTACCTGAGGCCCCAGCTCCGATCATCCTGTCTAGATGGGGAAACGGATCAGCTGAACTCCAGAGCTCTAATTATACATCTCTCCATGTGGACGCAATTTTGGAATAAAGTGACTTTTTCCCCCCACATTGCTTAAACTGCTTCCAATGCAACATGGAAAAAAGAGGTCGCTCTTATTCCAGAACAGCCGTCGGCCCAGGGAGCTAGGCTGGCAGAGCCACAGTGTGATTATACTAGTGCAGCTTATTAGCAACCTCTCGGTTGCTAGCAAGATGCTGCTATTATCCAAAAGTTTCCAGTAAGCCAAAGGCCCGTGCCTGAGACAGCAGCGTGGGGCGGCCCCATGGGGACCCGCTGCCTGCACAGGACATAACAGGGGAGCCCTGGCTGGCATCCAGCGCTGCAGGGAAGGCTGTGGGCGAGGAAGGTGGCAGTGGGGAGGGGAGTCCTGGGGTTTCAGGGGGTTGCATGGGTCCTCTCCTTGCCCTCTCCTGGCTGCACTCTGTCCTGGCACCAGGCTCAGCACATCACAGCACTTCCTTCCCTGGCTGCAGCCCTGCAAACCTGCCTGTGGCCAGGGCTTGCCACGGGAAGCAGGAGCTACTGGCATGTCAAATGGTTACCAATAAGCTGCATGGCAGCTGCCAGTATCCAAATCCCATTAACGTTAAAGCGAGTGGGACGGGATCTTGGGCAAGCGTCGCTAATGACCGAAAGTGGTCTTTATCGGGATTCCAAATAACCAGCAGCCACTGTGCAGTTCTGCCTGTCAATTTCCCCACATAGACAAGCCCTGTTATACAGTGGGAGCCGTCACAGCTGGCTGCCTGCCCACCAGCTGGGATTATCAAACACACCCAGCCCCATCGCACTAGAAGACAGACTAGGTCAGGACTGAGGCAACTTGGCCATGCCACATGGGGGCATCTTGCCCTGCTGGGTCTGCTGTGAGGCTAAACATTGTGTCTCAGATGGGCACACAGGCTCTTTTCAGCCACATTCAACTCTGTCGTGGAACCAAAAAACTAGGAAGCAAATTCAAACTTCTAGGTTAATTCCCACCTCCATTCAAAACAAAAACATCTGCCAAAGGGAGGAAGCTTCTAATGAGGTGCTGCAAACAACGGAGGACACGAGCTAATTAATTGACGAACAGAGACGTGAAAGGACGGCTTTGCAAAATGAGGCCAATGGCCTGGTTGGTACGGCTGCAGCATTCCAAACTAGCTTTGAGCACGCTCAGCTCCGCTCCCGTGCAGCACAGGGCCTGAGCCTGGACGAAAGCGTTTGCAGCTCGGGTGCTGTGAATCCTCTGGAAAGGCATCTGGTATTTCAGCTCCAGGCTCCACCTTCAAAATCAACACCCTACGCAAACAGTGATGGCTAATTTCATTTAAGAAACACACTCACACCGCTGTGCGATCCTCTTTCAATCTGTTGCAAATAACAAAATAATCAACGCGAGAGAAAAGTGTCAGCCCTTATGAGGTCATATTTAATTAACCAACAGCCCCGCCCCCAGACGTTACTGCATGTATGGGGAGAAACAAGGTCTGTTTGATGCATGAAGGATATTGGTGTAAGAGATGCCATGTATTCAGCATCGCTAGATATAAATTATTCTGGGGGTACTTTGACACTAGTTTTTGGCATGCAGAGGGCCCGTTTTCATTGTGCTCTCCAAAAACATGCACACTGCAAGCGTCATCCTTCCAGCCAAGAATTGCAGGGCACCATTTGGTGATATGCAGCGTTTTCCCCCTCACCCACAGGGGCCTGGGAACGGTGAAACGGTGAGATACAGAATCTGGCTATGAACACAGGCCGGGGCGGGGGGGTCAGACAGCCCGTTGCCAGCGTGCTAAGTTGTGTCTGCCCCACTTCCAAAGAATAGAAACCCCGAAGCAGAGGTGACGAGAGCTGGTTAGAACAAGTCGCACGAAACAGGTTTTCATCTGCATTTCCCAGTTCGTCGAAACCAAAACCTTCCACAGAGACCGTTTGATTTTGATAAAGTCTCAGGAAAGCCAGGCAGGCTTTCAAAACCTGCCCGGTGTCCTGCCAGTTCCTCTGTCTGGCTTTCAGCAACCCACCTGCCAGGCTACAGGGAAGCCAGGATTCCAGAGTCTGCAGTCCTAGGGGCAGGGACTGCCAGGTCCTGTGGCCACAGGCCAAGCAGCCAGGCAGAGTGTGCCCCGGAGTCATTTCCAGGTCCATGATCTCAGACCCCAGGGCTTCCCCTTTTACAGAGAATTTTAAATTTTTCTGTTTATATTCCTAATTGGAATGAAAGCAAATTTGAAACATCAAAATCCTCCGTGAAATGGAATTGCCTTTCTACACACACCTCTCCTCCCTCGATCTGCCCCACCCCCAAATCAGCAAGGGATGTGCAGGGCTCTGCTTGGTTACATCCTGGGCCGGAGGTGAAATCAAAGCCCTTTTGTCCCCTGCAACAAAGTCATGCAACATCTCACCTTTTCTCTTGGGAAACAGGGAAATGCCTGTACGGCTTTCAGGGATGAGTGAGGCCCTGAAATGTTGAAGCATGTCACTCACTGCAGGTCAATGCAAGGGCTTGTTGGAGGCTCCTTTCCCAGGCGCCCACGAGTGGCCAGACAGCCAAACAAACAGTGACCACCCTTTGGAAACTTGCTCGGTCACCCAGAGCAGTCAGAGGGCGCGTCGGGAGCTCAGCAGAGTGTTGCCGGAGAGGAAGTAGAGGGTTTGTTGCCCGTCACAAGAAGATTTCGTTCAGAATTCATAGCGATGCTGTTAATCTGCATCTCTCTGCTCCCTGGAGCCCAGTTCTCCACTACCCTGCACCTTGGCTCATGTACACACCTGTGCAGAGCATGGCGCCAAATCCAGACTCTGCACACACTCACACCACTGGCACGACTTCCCGCCCATGTGGCACAGTGGAAAACGATTCCGCAAGAGGCAAGGAAGGGGAGAATCAGGCCCCAGTCTTTTCCTGGTGACAAACAACAAAACCCCCTTTGTTCCCAACAATTGTCTTGGGCCTCCCTCCATCTATGGAACATTTAATGCAGCCATGCCCTATAGCACTCGCACCATCCTCTTTGCATCCTTCTCCCGCTCCGGCTTTCGCACCTTCTCCTGCGTTGCTCTTGACACCTGGAAATACCTCCCTCTTCACGTGCGCCAAACAATCTCCCTCCTCCTCCAGGAAGCCCGCACTTCTCCCAGGTTCCCATCTCTCAGCAACCACATAAACAGAGATCTCTGCATCACCTCCGGTTTTTGCAGTCATCTGATGTACTGCGTCTGAACTGTTCTGTCTGAGTCAGGTGTCCTTCAGACCCCAGCAGGCAGGGACATATGTCTATCCATATGTTTCTAAAGCACCAAGAGCGCTGTCAGCACTTAGCAACAACAAAGACAATGGTGATGAGCAGCGTTTTGCTTTCAGCTGGTCAGCTCAGAATGAGTCTGAGGAAATGCCTCTTCACACGGAGGGTAGTCACAACCTGCGGAACTCACTGCTGCAGGAGGCCAGACAGTCAAATACTGCAAAAAAAACTTTCCACTTAAGAGGCGGCTCCCACAAACTTCTGGATGCAAGACAATCACTGCAAGGGCCAGGGCCTTTCCCCATTGCTTGTGTCTAGATGCATTGTTGGGGAGGCTTTCACCTTGTCCAGAAATACTGACTATTGCCAGAGGCTGGATACCAGACTTAGAGGACCAACAGCAACACTTATGACTCCTATTGTTTTAATTTTGCTTTACATTTTAAACCAACTATGTGCAAGAAAACTAGCAGCTCCAAAGACACGTGAACAGAGCAAGAGATCAGAAACCCCAACCTGCCTTATTTCAAGAAAAGGGCACTGTGGGGAAGTAAGGGAGTATAGGTACAATGTAACGGAGAGTGAGTCTCCCCGCCGGGGTAGACAGACTTGCCCTAGCTCCTCTCCAGCTAGCGTGCTAAAAGCACGGTGGATGTTACGGCATCAGCAGTGACTCGGACTTGCCGCCTGAACTTGGACCTCCCCCAAGGGGTCAGGCGGGCTTGGGCGGCTAGTCAGTGCCGCGATATCCACACTGCTACTTTTAGGGTACTAGCTCAAGTGGCACTAGTGTGAGTCTGTCTGCTGGGGCGGAGAGCCACGCTCCCAGCTGCAGTGTAGACGTACCCAAAGAGACTACAGTTCTTGAGACTTACCTTGCGCTTCGTAGCCAGCGGAATGACGGGTTGCATCCCCATCCTCATCGCCAAGGGCTGACTTCAGCTGGGCTACGTTCATTCGAGCCGTCAGCTCACCATTCCGATCCCCGATCTGCAAAGCCAAGACCAGCAAGGGAGCTGTTGAAAGGGCAACGTGCCACGGGCCTGCGTCCTCTGTGCAGATTCAGAAAGCCCTGGCAGACCCAGGCGACGTTGCATCACGCACACAGCTCGGCTACGCTGTGTGCCATCACTCCAGCAGCGTCAGGCGTTGTGGGACAGATGCTGGAGGACTGTTAAGGTCAACATGAGTAAAGCAGCGTCTACGCTCACGCTGCATCAACCTCAGGACATCGACCAGGCTCAAAGCCACTCAGGTAGCTGGTGTTACTACATCACCTTACCAGGGCATTTACATCAGTGGGGGACAAATTTAAGTGTAGACTCATGCATAACCAGGTCAGTGCAAGGCAGATAATGTCATTCTAACTTTGTAGTGTAGAGCAAGCCTTAGCAGTTGAATGGACAGTGCATCTGTGGGGCTTGGATACGCCTGGATCAGTACTAAACCAGAGTTGGATGCTCTAGAAGAATTCCATTCTGGAGCAGATCCTTGGGTTTTATGTTCTCCCTAGCAATATCCCAGGACAAACTGCCCCAAGAGAGGTCTTTTCTGAAAGTTAATGACATGCTGGTGAGTAACATCCTTGTGAAATGCCTGTATTAACGCTATATGAGGAAACAGGGATACTTAATGATATTGTGCTTTAAAGCCCGTGGCCAAGCAGGGAGAAACTGCTAGCTTCTCTCCTGTCTGGGTGGGGTACTTATTTACCTGTGTCCTAGGTAAATTAAGCATGGTGGAATCAAAACAATGGAAGCCCCATTTACATATAAGGGGATGGGAAGCCCCCAAGAAGGGAGAAACAGTGTGAGGCCATCCTGCCTCTTGAAACCAAGTCACTGAATTTAGGAATATATAAGCAAGGACAGAAGCAATCTTTGGCTTCTATCATTAGACAACCACAAGGGAACTGAGCTTTTGCAAGCTGAGAAAGATGGGTCCCTTAACCACAGGGGGAGGGAGGAGGAAGGGGGACATGAAGTCTCTGGTACCTGAATACAGGCGAGAAGCCTGCTTAGGCTAAGAACTTGCACCTAGGAAGACAAAGGAAGCCAGAACCTTGTACTTCTATATGGAAGGTCCTGACTGAGAGAAAGTCAGCCAAGGCTGGGAAGGAGAGTGACTGGTGTGAAAAGCCATCCAGAATAAAGCCTGTACCTTGCTAGATTAAGTTTTAGATGCATGTTTTCTCTTTTATTTGCTTGTAACCCTTTCTAACTTTATTCCCCTTACTTGGCATCACCTATCCTATGCCTGGTTCATAAAATTTGTTTTATTTTTACTACAGACTAACTCAGTGCTGGGTTATTTACCCCAGTTAAGTTAATAAGCTGCGATGTGCTTTTGTCTCTTTAAAGGAACAAACAAACCTCATTATTTCTCTGAACAGTCCAGGAGAGGGCTGGACATTGAAGAGACCATGCAGAGAAAATCTGGGACTGGGAATGTGTTGGGATCACCTGATTGGTTATAACCAAGACCGGTGGAACTGAGGGGCTGTGGACAGGCTGCTAGGGTTACCAGAGACCTGCACGGGACACACCCCGCAGCCATCTTATGCACTTAGCCACCATAAGCTGGAAGTGAGGACACACCATGTAGAGAGAAAGAATTTGGCCTTGCTTAGGCAGACAAAAACATCTACACATCTGCAGTGTTACTAACAAAGATAGCTCAGCTTGGTCTGGGTGCCTGTGTTTGTAAGTTTCTTGTTAGAGCTGCTTTTCCAATAAGTACAAATTATGAGTTCTTTGCTGTTGCTAGAGAAATTTTTAGCTTATCTGAAGTTACTCTGAGTTATGCTTTCTTTTGAGTTACTTATAAAAAGATTAGCTAGAGTGTGTACTTTGGAGAAGTTTGGATTTTCTACGAGCAAGGAGACACTGACATCAGTCTCTCCAGCGGCTAGGACAGAGGTGGGCAAACTATGGCCCGCGGGCCACATCTGGTCCGCGGGACCGTCATACCCGGCCTCTGAGCTTCTGACTGGGGAGGACCCTCCCCTCCTGTTCCCCCTCCCCTGCAATTACGCCGCTGCGTGGGCAGCGTGGCTGGCTCCGTCAGGGCAGTGGGGCTGCGAGCTCCTGCTGCTCTGAGTGGCATAGTAAGGGGCCGGCGGCGAGATTGGGTAGGTGGTCCCGGGGGGGCAGTCAGGGGACAGTGAGCAGGGGGCGGTTGGATGGGGTGGAGGTTCTGGAGCAGGGCGGTCAGGGGTCGGGTAACAGTGGGGGCTGGATAGGGCGTGGGAGACCCGGGGGGCCTGTCAGGGGACGGGGGTGTGGATAGAGGGGTTGGATAGGTCTGGGAGACCCGGGGGGCTTGTCAGGGGGTGGTGGTGAGGTCCCGGGGGGACAGTTATGGGCGGGGGATGCTGGGAGGAGGAGGTTAGGGGACGAGGAGCAGGGGCGGTGTTGGATGGGTCAGAGGTTCTGAGGAGGGCAGTCAGGGAGCGGGAAGTGGGAGGGGTGGATAGGGGGCAGGGGCCAGGCTGTTTCGGGGTACAACCTTCCCTACCCAGCCCTCGATGCAGTTTTGCACCCTGATGTGGCCCTCGGGCCAAAAAGTTTGCCCACCCCTGGGCTCGGAGGAAGGCTGGCCACCGGAACTCTGCTGCTGCCACTGGACATCCCCTCAGACTAATGCCCAGACACTCAAGGTATGACTGGCATGCGTGTAGGCTGGCTGCCAGCATCCCAGGATGGGAGCTACAGCCACAAAACTTTGTAAGGCATGCAGGGTTGCACGGCCAGTGGTGACATCATCAGTTATTGGTCTGGATCGTACCCTGAACCCCATGTCAATCCAAAATATTTTATCCATCAGCAGTGCAAAATGATGGTTGGGGGGGGGGGTGTTTGTGTGTCACTTTATAACTGCTGATATCTCCTTAAAAAGCTCAACTCCACTGTGCTGAAGAACAAGAGAGATGAGCTGTCTAAAAGTTGGGAACAGACTGTGCAGGATCCGAACAGGTTTCCGCAAATATGGGAACTAACTAGCCAGGAGTCACCAGCACATAAAGGTCATTTGAAAGTAGCCTCTAATTTCTCTACCAACAGCAGTGTATTTTAGAAACGACATCTTGGTCATCCAGAGAACACAGCTCCTTAATAAATGCCTCACTGTGGCTTATCTTGTGGCCATTCGAGATAGTCCCTATGGTGTGAGCAGTCTTAAAAACAAAGTAATAAATCCCCATGTTATCTTTGACAAAGCACTGAATCCCAGTCAAAGGGAGCAAGATCAAACCATTTCTAGTTAGGCAGAAATCCTCTCCCGGTTACACCAGATTTGCTGTTGAGATGATCTCCAGAAAATTTATCCTGTTCTGGTTGGGTCCTAAAGTCCCAGACACACTCTACGAAATGTTTAGCTGATTCCCACTTGTTTTGGATGACCCTAAAGGAAGAATTAATATCCGACAGAGAAATTCTGCCAGTGGACTGCTCGTGGGCACCTGTCAAAACACATAGGTCCTGAAGGGGGAATATGGGGACAGAGATTTCTGACCTAACCCTGGATCTCCAAAAACAGAGATGCCGCTTTGCTGTGAACGGAAAAATGAAAAGGTGGGCAGGGTCTAAAAGTTGGGACGTGGTCCACATTTTTTCTTGTATTTACATCCCTTGCTCTGTCATCTTGGAGCAATTTATGTCCCTAATCTGGCTCTTCACTCACTAAGAGCAGACGAATGCTAGAAATTAATACATGCCCTCCCCCCCGTATCCCTGAAACGGACATGATTTTTCAGCACCACTCCATATTTAGCAACATGGGGGAGTTTATTAGCCACCTGCCATGAGTAAACCCCTTCTGACACTGCCCTGTAATCAAAGCCATCAGCCCACAAAGAACACAGTATTGTAAATCCTCAAAGGCTTCCCCCCGCCACCTCCAGGAGCAGTCAAGGCTGCTATTGTTTCTGTCCTCCCATCCCCATTCATCTGCAATGCCAACAGCTGAACCTCCATCTGGCTGTGAGTAATCAGCCGCACGCTGGAAGACTCCAACCCAAAGCCGAAAAGTCAATTTGTTCTAAAATGAACAGGGCCAACGAACAGTGTTTCTCCTGAATGGCTGACAAGTATAATTAAGTGTATAATTAGGCTGGTGTGTTAGCCCTACCCCAAGATTTAGCCAAGCTAATAGAGGCAGGAGAATGTACAAAGCACTTATAAATGGTGGTTTCAATTAATGCTTCAAAAGGGCAATTTCATCAACTGGGGAAAGCTTTAAAGGTACCATGGCTGATTTCCGCATATCAGGCTACAAAGGGTAAACAACAAAGCACATTTGCTGTCTAGATTTCTAAGCCACCTGAAAAGCCTTTGGCTTTGTCTAGATCAGAAAAGTTGCATCCATATAGTTAGATTGCTTAAAACTGATCTAGTTACACCAGTGCAAAACCCTAATGGAGACGCTTAAACTGGATTAGCCCTCACTTGTATTGATTTGAGCTAAATCAATATAAGCGAGGTTTGAACACGTTTAAATGTGGCTCTGGGGTTTGGACTCAGGTAGCTAGCTCGATAATATATATAGGAAAAGCAACATGTCAAAAACCCAACTGGCTTGGGCTTCAGGCTATGAGCCACATTCAGATCTAGAGCAAAGTGGGTGAAACTTCACGGATGCCTTCTGCGGGGTTCGCCCTGGGTCTGAACGTGCCCAATGTTTGTGGACAGAGGAAAGTGTTTTCTGGGGTAATTATATGATTGCTTTGGCTACCGCTGGATTAGCAACTCTCTTGTGCTGACCCTTTCGGTCATCTGTGCCCCAAGAGGCACCTTTATATAAACATAAAAATAACAGCTCACAGTTTTAGGCTTGCAGAGGATATTTGTCAGTCATTTCCTTGGTAGCGGTTTGAGCCACTCGAGGCGAGAGGTGCCAATGCTGTCCTTAAAAGATGAGTGACGCTTGTCTGGCTGCGGTTTGAAAACGCAGACCAAGGCCTGACTTGCTTCTCAGCCCCAGCCAAGCCTCTGTCTGCAAACCTGGGTGGAAGGCTCAGGAGAACTGGCTTCTGAGGGGGCCTCCCAGCACTTCTAAGCCAGAAATATGGTAAGAAGAGCCACATGGGGCTATTCTGGCCCTTCCACTCTGAACCTAGAGGCACCCAAGCGAGAGCAAAACCAGGATTGGGAGGAGAAAGGTAACCGTTTGGTTCTAGAATACAACACTGACACACAAGGGGTGTGACGCTGTAGGGAATACGGGAGACACTTATGATGCTGTTGACACCAATACTATAAAATTGCAAGGAATCTGACCAAATATGCCATGTGAGGTATCTGTGAAAATGTTATAATTTGCCAAGTATGAACATCTTGTTTATATGTTTGTATCACTTTTGTATTGTAAGTTATAGATATGTAAACTGTCTGTTTTTCAAAACTTGTGCTGTGTTTCTGGGTGACACTCCCAGACGGATTGGCATCAGCACTGCCTAGCCTGTTCAATGCCCATCAAGAGTCATCAGCTGCACAATGAACCAATTGAAAGGAGCCAGGGGATACACCTATTGAGTCAGCAAGGCATGTGGTATGCCTGTGGACAGAGAACGCTAAGGTTTTTCCATGCCATGTATTGTGAAGCTTATGTTTGGGACACAGGAAGTACAAGCCACGTGGCAAAAAGACTATAAAAGGCAGCTGCATCAGCTCCATTTTGTCTTCAGTCCTGCTTCTTACCTCTGAAGTAACTTCTCTACAAACAAAGCTCCCAACAAAGGACTGAATGACCCATCCAAGCCGTGAATGTGTTCCAGAGGGACTTTCAAGCCAGCAAACTCACCAACACTGCTAAGAACCTGATACATGAACTTTGAAGTCTCTGTATGTATCTGAGTGCTTTATCATATACCAACTCTCTTCTTGTCTTTCTTTATAATACACCTTTAGTTTTAGGCACTAAAGGACTGTCTGGCAGTGTGGGATTTTGGGTAAGATCCAACTTAATATTTACCTGGCAATGTGGGGTTCAGAAGAACATTTTGTATAGTGGGCAGAGTTTTTCAAATAACTTCTCACTGTACTGGACCTAGGTGCTGACTGGGAGCCAGAGAACTAGAATGTGAGATTTTTTTTTTTTTAACTTGATGACCAGTGTGGGGATCAGAAGTACAGTCTGTAACACTGAAGTTAAACTCATCCACCAGTCAATCACCATTTTTGGGAGTATCTGCTTGCCCTTTTGCAGCCTGCCCTGACCTTGGCATTTTCAGTGAGGGCTACCCCAGACACCCTGGGTCACAAGGGGGATGGCTCTTATTTTTTCCCATCTTTACACAGAAACGTTCCCTGCCCCTTTCTCAATCATGTTCCTTATGGTGCCGCAGGGAACTGCCAGCCCTGAGTAAAACAATGTTTCTGCTCACCCAGAGATGTGGCCTCACATTGCATCTGAAGAGAAAAGCCATCACCCATCTCTTTCAGACCCCCTGATCCTCTACAGAACAGGACTGGGCTCTGAGTCAGCTACATGCTCTCTGAGTTCAGCCAAAGTCACACAGCCCAGGTCTCAAATGCGGGTGTTCTCCTAAGTGGTTTGACACGTTGTATTTAGGCTCCTCCATGCCAGCTGGAGCCCACCAGTGCAGAATAGCTTGGAAAGTGGGGCCCACCCTTTCCTTTTTGCCTTGGCAAACACACCCCAAAAACCATGCCAAGAAAGCAATTTGCAAACCAGGGCCGAGTTAGCCAAGTACAGTAACTATGTTAGCAACAATTAAAAGGCAACCCCGGTGTCAGTGGGTCTCCCATGATGAGATTTTTCCAGCCTAGATTTGCAATTCTCAAAGATACCACATAAAAAACAAGCACCACACACGATGGAAGCTTTCAAGACTGGAGAAGAACTCCCTCAGTGTGTCTTAGCATAATCCAGGCCTTCTTCCCAACAGGGAGATCTGGTTCACCCTGATCCAGACTAGTTCATCTTACCTCTTGGGAGATTTCAAGATGTTTCCTTGCAAAGCGCAGGGCTTGGTCATGGTTCCCGAGAGAGATATAGGCATTTCCTAGACTCCAGCAGGCTCTTCCTTCTCCCACTCTGCAAAACAGGAAATCATCATCCATAGGTGTTCTGTGAGACACAGCAAAAAACAGCAATTTCAGAACCTGTATGTTTCTGGCTGCTCCTTGGAAGCATCAAAGGCCCTGTTTTCATGTTGATGTCTGTGCCCACTTTTGCACACATAATCAAGCCTATGGGTGAAATCCTCGTTCCATTGAAGTCAATGGCAAAGCTCCCATTGATATCAATAGGGTCGGGATTTCACTCCGTATCTTACAGAGCAGCTATTTGCATGGCATCTCGCTGCACCTCGAATAGTGGGCTGCACACTTATAAGCCGCGCGTGCAAGCTGGCTGTGCAGAATGAGGGCACCCCCCCCTTTTGTAAAGGCAACCGGCTGGGACAGCTGACGCGAGCAGAGAAATCAGAGACCCTGGTGAAAAAAATGGCTCTAGACTTTAAAAAACCTGGGCCAGATAATCAGTGGGGTAAATCAGTGTAGCCCATTGACTGCTATAGAGCTTCATTGATTTATGCTGGCGGGAGATCTGATCCACTGCGTGCAAGGTCAACAGGCAAGAGGGGGATTTATTTTCAGTGCCTTGTGGATAAAATGGCCTTTTGAGAATTCCTCTTTCCTAAGACTGGTTGTAATCACTCAAAAACCACCTTGATTTTTTCTCTCCCGTCACCAAATCAATCAGTTTCCCCCCTTGCCGGACTTTCCCCCATCCTGGGGCGAGCAGCTGCCTCTACAGCACTCCCACCCCCCTGGAGAGCAGAGGGGTGGGAAACTGGCAATCACTCTGGGGGTCCCCCGTGCAGCAGAGCACACATGTGCCCGTCCTCATCTTCCAAACACAACCAGATGTTCAGCAGGCTGCTGTCCCTGAACTCACCCCAGCTACCCCCTGGCAATTAACCCCTTCGCTTCGCACACAGGTTCCCACAGCAACAGTGACAGGGCATCCAAGAGCCGCCCCATTTGCTCACAGGCCAGTGATGAATAAGCAGGAGTGTAGCACAGATCAAACACAGCAACATGCAACCTGCACACGGCACTGGCCTTTTAATGAGCGGCTCCATGGGCCACACACAGAGACTGCCGCAGCCGACAATAACCTCAGTTACCACCTCCTCCCCCAGGGTGCAGCTTTTCACAGTCCACCCCACTTCAGGCATGAACCTGAGAAAGCAGGCGAGCTCTACCCCACGCCTGGAGGGTCATCAGACTGTCAGAGCAGCAGGGGAAGGCCTCCCTGCACTGAGCCGGGGAGTGGTAGAGAGGCTGCCCACTAGCACATAACTAGCCCAATGGCATGTGTAGTAAAAGGACAGGTGCCTATTACCTACCACGGAGCGGAACCCATGCTACTCAAGGGGTGCAGGCGGGGGGACCTACAGAGCCCCCCTAAATCTGTTCATGAGGAAGACACCGACAGGGGGAATGGGCTATTGGAGGGTTTCTAATTTTCAGTGGGTTTTTGGTTTTTTAAGGAGATTGTGACTCACTTTTTAGGGTTAAACATCATCTCCCCACTCCCATGTTTAAGCATTTCCTTTGAAGCAACCCCTCCATGCTCTCCACTCCTCAGGGCCAGCTCCCAGGGGGGCCAGAAGATCTTTACGACTCACCAGCCTCCCCTAAAGACTGCTCCCAGCTCCACACAGGAATGGGAAGTCCAGCGTGTGTTTGATAAAAACCTGTTCCCTAGGTTTTGCTTCTGCGCTGCTTCTACTAGCATCAACCTAAATGCAGAATATCCCCTCTCAAAGCTCACCAGCCCCCTTAATGCCCGATGGACTCCCAGGGGGCTGCTGGGAAAGAGACCGCTCTCCATCTCCCAGGGAGCCATCGGAACCAGCATCTCACCCAATGGGGTTTCTGATCAGACAGTAAAAGCACAGAAATATGCAGGCTGGCTCCATTTTAATGTCCATGCTCCATCTAGTGGCAGGAGTTAGCAGGGGCGCTGGGAGGATTTTTATAGTGGGGATGCTGAAAGCCATCGAACAAAGCTGCAAAGTCAGTCAGCGATAGAAGTCGTGCACAAGCTTGCGGTTATTCCTTCCATCCAGAGGGTGCTGCCGCACAACAAGTGCTCTTAGACCCAGTGCCCCTGGGGACTGGAGTGTCCCAAAGACTCTTTGGAAATTGCTCTATATGGGGCCAGGGAGTGGTCTTTTCATAGGCTGATTAGACAGGAAGGCCTATTTCAACACACCTAGTCCATCCTCGGAGAGCAAGGCTGTTCCTTCGTGCCGCTCTGTAGCGCTTCGTCCTGTCTCGCTTTCCTGGACTCTCAGAAGTTAGAGCTGGAAATGACCCACCGTATGGCTTCACTGCGATCACGGGTGGTGACTGCAGCTCCTGAAGACATGCCCCCCATTCCTCTCCCTGCCCGAGCAGAGCTGTTCTTTCCCATTCAAGCGCTTGGTCTCGTCTCCAGCTATGGCATTCCACCACTTCCACAGAGATCATCCCACAGCCTGAAGGGTCTCCCCGTCAGATGACCCCAGTGACAGCGGGTCTCCCCTGGGGGGACAGTTGTACCCTCTGAGGACGCTCACTAATTAGACTTCACATTAAAGCGACACCAGCACAACACTATGGCTTCTCACACTGAACATCTGAGGCTTTTCATTCAGATTCTGCCCTGAAACAGTCCCTGGCTCACTCCATCCATTCTATTCTACAGACCGGTCAGCCTCACCTCAGTCCCTGGAAATATCATGGAGCAGGTCCTCAGGGAAACCATTTTGAAGCACTTGGAGGAGAGGAAGGTGATCAAGAACCTTAAAAATCAACACTATAAAAGTCAACATGGATTCCCCAAGGGCAAGTCATGATGAAATAACTGGCTCTGTGGATATGATACATCTGGACTTTAGCAAAGCTTTTGATACTGTCTCCCACAATATTCTTGCCAGCAAGTTAAAAAAGTATGGATTGAATTAATGGACTATAAGAGGGATAGAAAGCTGGCTAGATTGTTGGGCTCAATGGGTAGTGATCAACAGCTCAATGTCTAGTTGGCAGCCGGTATCAGCCAGGGGTTGGTCCTGGGGCCAGTTTTGTTCAACATCTTTATTAATGATCTGGAGGATGGGATGGATTGCACCCTCAGCAAGTTCAGAGATGACACTAAACTGGGGGGCGGGGAGAGGTAGATATGCTGGAGGGTAGGGATAGGGTCCAGAGTGACCTAAACAAATTGGAGGATTGGGCCAAATGAAATCTGATGAGGTTCAACAAGGACAAGTGCAGAGTCCTGCACTTAGGACGGAAGAATCTGGGGACCTACTGGCTAAGCAGCAGTTCTGCAGAAAAGGACCTCAGGATTACAGTGGATGAGAAGCTGGATATAAGTCAGCAGTGTGCCCTTGTTGCCAAGAAGGCTAACAGCATATTGGGCTGTGTTAGTAGGAGCATTGCCAGCAGATCAAGGGAAGTGATTATTCCCCTCTATTCAGCACTGGCAAGGCCGCATCTGGAGTATTGCGTCCAGTTTTTGGCCCCCCACTACAGAAAGGATGTGGACAAATTGGAGAGTCCAGCAGAGGGCAACGAAAATGATCAGGGGGCTGGGGCACATGACTTACGAGGAGAGGCTGAGGGAACTGGGCTTGTTTAGTCTGCAGAAAAGAAGAGTGAGGGGGAATTTGATAGCAGCCTTCAACTATCTGAAGGGGGGCTCCAAAGAGGATGGAGCTCGGCTGTTCTCAGTGTTGGCGGATGACAGAACAAGGAGCAATGGTCTCATGTTGCAGTGAGGGGGGTCTATGTTGGATATTAGGAAACACTATTTCACTAGGAGGGTGGTGAAGCACTGGTGGAATCTGCATCCTTAGAAGTTTTTAAGGCCTGGCTTGACAAAGCCTTGGCTGGGATGATTTAGTTGGTGGCGGTCCTGCTTTGAGAAGGGGGTTGGACTAGATGACCTCCTGAGGTCTCTTCCAATCCTAATCTTCTATGATTCTTCTATGGAACGGCTCTTTCCATATGCCCCACAAGAGTAGACCATTCTCACAACACCCCTGTGGGGTGGGTATTTGTAACCCTATTTTATTGATGAGGAAAGGGAGGCATAGCACGGTGAAGTGGTTCTCTCAAGTATCCTAGTGAATCAGTGACAGAGCCAGGAATAGAACCCATGAGTCCTGATTTCCCAGTTCACTACTCCACCCCTTGTGTGAAAACCCTCATTATACACAGCCAAATATTCAACTGGGCCTGGTTTTGGATGCACATCTTGGGCCTGATTTTCAGAAGGGGTGGAGCATCTGCAGTGCCCATTGACTTCATCTGGGGTGTGGGTGCTCAGCAACTAGGAAAAACAGGCCCTTAGAGGGTGTCTCAAATTGGACATCCACAAAGCAAGGCACTGTCCACTCTTTGGGTGCTTTGACCACCCCCTTTAATGGCACAGCAGATCATTCAACTCAAATGCTCTCCCAGCTGGATACTTCCTTCTCCATTTTGCAATTCTCATTTCTTCTAGTCATTTGCCAGTTCCTTCCCTTGAATCTTCTGCGCTGTATGAAGCTGAATATCCATCTTGCTCAGGTTTTAAGAGGGTCATTTGCAGAGATCCTCAACAAGCTGGCTGAAAATTCACTTAAGGACCTGAAAGAGACTTGAGACCCAGCATGGCAAAGCTCAGGAGTCAGGAAAACTTCACACAAGGCTGGAGGTAGATGCAGTAACAAGTTGGTAATAATTTATCTATGGAGTAAAATGCATTTCCCTAACTATTCCGGGCAATACACCATTTTTCCCCAAATGCCATTTCTGGTCACATCAGTGTGGAATCTTATTGCAGCTTCTCAGAGCTTCCATTGCTAGCAGGACACAGCGGTGGGGCTTTTGGGCTCATTCACTGCTCACTTTACTCCTTAGGCAGAAGCTATTTTACATCCCGGCGGGTGCTCACCAGGAGGTTGCATGGATAAACAGGAGTAGCAGCTGGGATAGAGGGCTGAACACAACAGACCTTTAGTAATTCTCACCAGAGAGCTGATATCACCCACATTAACACAGCTGGGGGTGGGGCTTTGACTCCATTGTAGGAGCTGGACCATAGGAAAGGTTTATGAGTCTGCTACTATTGTAGAGCTAATGGTCTTAGTCCTTTAGCCCTAGAGGCTCAGGCTTTTAGTGTGAGAGACGCTGGGTTCTATCCCCGCTGAGGCCATTATACTAACAAGGCACAGATGCGGTCCCAAATCTCTCACCTGTCCCCCAGCTCCTGCGCTATCAGCAGGTGCTTTAGATGGTACTCGATGGCTCGCTCGTAGTCTTGGAGCAACGTGTAAGTGTTTCCGAGGCTGTAGCAAGCCTGAGCTTCTACTGCTTGGTCTTTCAGCTGTCTGGAGAGTTGGAGTGTTTTCCTGCAAAAAACAGATGGAGACAGACACATTCACGCACAGCACACGTGCAAGTCAGGGAGAAATGCTGATCTGCTGAGGGTAGATTCCTTAGGGAGTTTATCTGAAGCCAAAGAATGCCACATTCTAAGGGTGTGTCAGCACTGGAGGTGGGATTCCAACTCGTGTAGACATCCCGGTGCTAGCTTTGACGGAGCGAGTGAGCTAAAAACAGCGGTGTAGCCGCAGAGCGCCACGTATGATCTCATCCAATACCCAAGGTACATGCAGGGTGACGCACTGCTCAGTCGGAGCTAGCGCGGGTATGTCTACCGAGCTGGAAATTTTCCCTCCAGCTCTAGTGTGGACATCCCTAAGACCTGCTGATGGCTGCCCCCACCTTCCCAACCCAACCCTGTGCAGCCACTGGCTTCCGTGCTTTACACCAGGGTGAATTTAGACCCGTTGTATCAAATCCTTTTTTTCCTGCCTGATGAAGCTAGGGTGTTTTGTGTGTTTTTTCAGTGAGTGCAAACAAAGGGAAGCAAATTGGGGGGTACCCAATTTCTGGTTCTGTCAAGCAGAACCGATTGAGATAAGTTTGGGTACGTGGAGGTCTGCAGAAAGGCTGGAGGCTTTGTCACGCCTCCTGTTACACAGCAGGCAGTCCCTGCTCTTTTGGGATGTAGCCTCCTTGGGTACAGCTCTTCCAGCACCAGCACGGCAGAGCGCTGCTTTGGAGAATCTGAGAATTTGGAGAAATTTGGGGAAAGCCAACAACACGCACCAACTTTGATCTGTACAAGTTACAGAAGTGGCCAACAGGGGGCAATGTAACACACATATCAATTGGGAGCCTAGCTCCAGCTGGAGAAAGACAAGACCGAGAGTCCCTCGAACCGGCTCCCGTTCCCTGTGGGTGGCTTATACCTAGTGCTTGTGTCATGAGTCTGAAGTCCCAGGATGCATTACAACAGACCAGGGGAATAGCTTCGCTCAGCCTGGCTGCTCTTGAGCATTCTGCCAAGACCGAGCGCCCAGAGCCCGGCCTTGGCTTTCCCCAAGCAGCCGTGGCACTTACTTGTAGTACTCAGCCGAGATGTCAAACCTGCCGAGGAAGATGTGTGCATTGCCCAGGTTGCTGTACGCTCGCCTCTCGGCTGCTTTGTCCCCAAACTCCTTGGCGATGGCGAGTCGCTGAAAGTGACACAGGCAGGCGTGTGAGAACGTGTTGGGGAAGCATGTGCTACTGCTGGCAACTGACGTCCTCTCTCCAAGGCCCAGACCCAGTGAGGCGTGTGCCTGTCAGTCCGGGAGCAATCCTGCTGGCTCATAGATAGGCGTGTAATTAAGTGGTCAGCTGGCGGGGGGGGGTCCCAAATCAGCTGGAGAAGTGACGCGGCTGATCACTCCGCCGTAATGCCCAGGAGGGGTTCTGTTGCGTCGCTCAGGTATGTGGGTGCAGAGTGAATTCCCCTCATCAACTGGCTGCGTCTCACTGAGCCCCAGCCCCGCTCTTCAGCCTTCCCTCCTTGGTTCTGCACTGCTCCAGCTGGGCCCATGTCTCATCCCTTATCTGGTTCTGCCCCACTCTCCTCTCTTCTCCCGTGTTTGCCCTGCCGCACCCCCGGCTTTGCATTGAGCCTGGAACAGGGTCCCAAGCCCTCCCCCTCCTTCCCACCCCATTTGGCCAGGTGCTGTTTCTGCAGTTCCTCCCCCGGTCACAGAGGAGCAGCCTGTGTGGTTCCAAGCAAACCCCACTGCAGGGCTGTAGGCCTGGCTGCCGACCCCAGGAAGGGGAGGCCATGCGCAGAGGCTGCCAGGCTGACCTGCTCCAGGCAGCTCTTCATCAGGCCGACTGCCTGGGACCCTCCGCCTGCTGGGGCCCACTCTCGGACCCTGCCTGCTTTCTGTAGCTTCCCCCAGCTGATCTCAGCTGAATCAGGTGCTCCCGCGACAATCATCTGGCACCTTGCAAACTACCAGGCTCCAACAGGGCTCCACGCAGAACACAGCTGGCTGGCTCCAGCCCTCTGGCCCCGCCGGGGAAGACCACGCTGTCACAACCCTGCTGAGACTTATCCCGTGCCAGATACCTGCTGCGCCCCTAAGAGCAGCCTGTGTGACCACCCCACTTGATGCTGGCCCCGCCGCCGCTGACGCTAACTCAGGCCACTTGGCCTGGCGCTGTGGGGCCAGCCAGTCACCTGGCGGCCGGGTTACTCTTTGGCTGGGAAAGCCTGGCCCCATCGCACCTTTGACCGTGTTCCTTCCTGGGGGAATTGTTCCATGCCGCGAGGCAGCTGTCCCAGCAAAGATGGGGCCCGAGAGCTCTCTCTGCTCGCACTGGAGCAGGGCCCCGGTAAGGCAATGAAGCTGGGTGCCAGTCACTTCACAGTGGGCTGTTTCAAGCAGAGACAGCCTTACTCCCACTGGCTTTGGGGGGATACCTTGTGGAGTCAGGCGATACTCAGCCTGAGGAAGGGTGACAGGATCTGGTGTGCGGTGTCTGTAATGGGAGATGAAGGATTTGATGCAGCTGGGGGCTAACGGACCAATGTCTAGTTCCCTACTGCAGGCCAGGCTGAGGAAGCGACTGGATTGCCCAAGCCCCATGAGAATGATCGACACCCTCCTTACCTCTTTGTGGAAAGCTGTGGCTTCGCTGAAGTTGCCGAGCAAGTACTGGGTGTTGCCGAGGTTCCCATAGGCTCGGCCCTGAGCAGCTCGGTCCCCGAGCTCCTTTACCAGAGACAGATTCCTCCTGCAAAAAATCAGAGCAGCCCATCTGGTCACTCAGCCAACGGGCATCCAGCTCCTATTGACCTTAACATGAGATACAGAGAGCCCAGGGTCAAAGTAAGGGGCTCTGAGGGGACACAGCTCTCCCGGGCCTGCGTAAACAGCTCCCCTCGTAGAACAATGGTCTCAAGTTGCAGTGGGGGATATCTAGGTTGGATATTAGGAAACACTATTTCACTAGGAGGAGGATGAAGCACTGGAATGGGTTCCCTAGGGAGGTGGTGGAATCTCCATCCCTAAGAGGTTTTTAAGGCCCGGCTTGACAAAGCCCTGGCTGGGATGATTTAGTTGGGGTTGGTCCTGCTTTGAGCAGGGAGTTGGACTAGATGACCTCCTGAGGTCTCTTCCAGTCCTAATCTTCTATGATGCGATGATCTGCCCCTCTTCCTCGCCTGATGTGGCGAGAGCTCCCCCTCCCATTTCAATCACCTTTAATCGCTGGGTAGAATGGCGCTTTTACGCCTTCAGACACAAGCGAGAGATTCCACCTTGGGACACTTAGCATTTCACACAGGCCAGACCCTTAGCTGGCCCAAACCAGCACCGCTCCCTCAACTTCAGTTGATTTGCAGCAGCTGCCTGGGTGTCGAAACACCTTCAGATCTGCTAAGAAATCACAGCTCTTTACAAAGGGAGAACAGTGTCATTACCCCCACTTTACATATGGGGAAACTGAGGCACAGGAAGGGAGCGTTACTTGCCCAAGGTCACCTAGCAGGCCAGTGGCAGAGCTGGGAACTCAATGCATTACCACTGGTGCTGCCTCAGTGTCCCTTATTCTAACCATCTCTCCTTACACACAACTGCCCTGCTCAGCCAGAAGAGCAGATACCTTCATGCCCAGAGTTATCTCAAGGAAAAAGCCAAGGAGAGAGCGTTATTTTCAGCTTTCAAGTACAGCATCTATTTCAGGGGATGGTCCCTGGGAGTCATGCTTTGCCTCTGTTTCCCCATCTGTAAAATGGGGATAATGACATCTCTCATTTGTACAGCGCTTTGAAACCTATGCATGAAAAGAACCAGAATAAGAGTTCGATGTTATGATTCTTATTCAACGTTGATGAAGTCAGGAAGAAGAAAGAGAAACAGGGGAAAAAAAAGCGGGAAGGGCCAGGAGCATTGAGCTATTCTTCTCCCTGCCTTCCCAGCGCTGGCAGCGGGGATGCATCTGAGACGAGCATGACTGGATGCAACTCTGCAACAACAGGCACAGTCAAACCCTCTACAGCATCTGCTCAGCACATTCAGAGCACCCTGGACGCTTCAGGCTGGCACGAGTTCACCCTGTAGATGCTCAACATGCACTGCTCCTTTGACAAAAGGAGGGGGAGCTATATCGAGGTGCTATCATCTCTGCAGAGACGAGGAGACTGATTTAAGGGCGATGCTCGCCTCTCCCTTTCAGACAAAAAAGGTTATTTTTAAAAACCCATTTCCTTAACTGAAGTTAAAATCAAAGGGGAGAAACCTTGCAGATAGCTCTAAATAAGCCTAGTGACAGCGTTCCAGCATATGCCATAGCAAAAACATCTACAGCCATTTGGAAAAGGCAGAGTTGTTACTGTGGGACACGCTGCAATGCCTCTGAACTTCATGGTGACAGAACAGGAAACTCCTTCTGCAGAAACGCAGGCCCTGACCACTTAAACTAGAGGCGATCTGTATTAGCTATTGCAGTATAGGACCAATTATACAAAGTTGAAGAGTTCTAATTCTATTCAGTAGAGGGCAGTAGTATGCACACAAGTGAGTTTGTGAGTACATTTCCCCCCTTCCAAATTATCATACTTTGTCCAACATTGTGGCATCAAAGCAGATGCTCAGGGACTGAATTTAACTGCATGTGTTACTGTTTGACCTATTCTGAGCTATACTCAACACAGGTAAGCTCAGAAGCTTAGTTTACAACTCTCTGAAAGAGTTTTGTTTTATTCTTTTTAATTAAAAAAGCCTGCAGTCTTTCCTCATCCCTCCTTGTAGAGAATCCCATTCCCACCCCCAGAGACCCCCAGCAAAGCACCCGTTGGTCAAAATTATATGAACTGCCAGGAAGCACCATCCCCACTGATTATTCTGGCTCGATTAAGATAAGGATCGGAGCACAGACAAGTGACATCTGACTCTGGCAGATGAGATCAGCTCTGGTCCAGCTTTTCATCTGCTGAGCGCAATGTTTCTGCATCTCTGGTCATTCCCACGCAGCTGCCAGATGGGACAAAGCAGCTTATTCTGCTGCTTCTCTAAGCCGATCTCCATAACAGTATGTACAGCATTTGGGTCCCTTTAATCCACAGCTGCTGAACCAGACCCAGCTGATCCCACCCACAGAACAAACATTCCTGTTCCCCTTTATCTTTCCAGGGAAAGAGAAAACCATAAACCCTCTGCAAAAATGTGCAAGGTGTTTCCTTTTCCAATTCTAGGCACTGAAATTGTACCACACTATAATATCCCCAGTCCCATAGTAAAAGGAACAGACACAAAATCTAGGGACCATAATGCAATTGTTGACTAATGCTTCGTTCATTACAGATCATCACAAACTCTCTATGCACAGCAGTCTACTCCTCCTTTCACTTCGCTTATCCCACATGCTTTATACGATCCCCTTGCTGTACTACATTATTTCAGCCATCTTGTATTTGAGCTCACTCAGACTCGAGCAGGGGACTGCAGTTTGACGTACCATCAGTCAGATCTCTAGCTATATCTCCATTTATCTCCTTACAGTATGTGGCAGGGGAATAAACACACAGGGGTTACAGGCACTGCACATTCTTAAAGAGGAACTGAGCCTGCTCCACAATATAAAATAGAGTTATTTAGGATTTCAGATCCTTGGCAAAGTCTAATGTAGCAGTATATGATTATCAACATTTTGCAATTATACAGAGCCTTTCATCAAAGGCTCTCAAAATGCTTTGAGATATTTAAGAGACAAGGTGGGTGAGAGAATCTCTTTTATTGGACCAACTTCTGTTGGAGAGAGAGCAGCTTTTCAAGTTCAAAAACTCATTTCTCTCCAACAGAAGTTGGTCCAATAAAAGATATTCCCTCCCTCACCTTGTCTCTCTAATATCCTGCGTCTGCCTGACACAGCTACAACACCGCATTGAAATGTTTAATGAAGTTTTACACAATGTGGAAACTGAGGCAGAGAGGCCAATGGCCTGATTTTTAGAGGTGCCGAGCCCCCAAAGACTTCCTGTAGGTTCTCAATATCATGGAATATCAGGCCAAAAGAGACTTGCTTAAGTTCTCACACACAACCCGGAAGAAGCCTAGAAGTCCTGGCTCCCAGGCCCTCTCCACTAACCAGAAGTGTCTGTCTCCTGCCTTGCCATTTAAAAACTATCAATAAATACATTTCAAAGCAGCCAAAAAGCCAATTCCTCCTCTGATGGCCTGCCAAGAGTAGAGTCTCTCTTCTGCCCAATCCCACAATATCGCCAGCACCTCAGGCAGGCCGAGGGATGCAACACTTTGAACTGGTAGAGGTATCCAATGCCACTGCCAGCCGCAGGAGAATGATCTCCAATCTCAGGTCCTGGTATCTAAGTTCCCCTTTGGTTCAGTTCATGTTTAGTGCAGGGGAAGAGAGGTCTTTTCCAGGAGGCACTGGGTGAGGGTCTCTGGCCTGTGTTACGCAGGAGGTCAGACTAGATGAGCCTAATTTCTGGCCTTAAAAATGTCATCAACTTTTACTTTCCTCCCTGCTTCCCACTCCCCCCACTTTCTGCCTTTATTCTCCTCTCAACAGCCCATATGGGTGTGCCCCACCCTGCCAAAGAGGTGAGCACACAGGCCCCTCTACAGGCAGGCAAGGTGGTCCTTGGGTCAGCCACAAGGGGTGGGTTGATGTGGGGATCACAGGGGAGCAATGCACAGCGCTCCCCTGCCCAAAATCTCAGCCAAATCCGCCCCCAGCTCCTTTAGTCAGGCGAGACCCAGTCACCTTCTAAGTGGAGTGCTTTAAAGAAGGCTGTGTGAAAAATCACTTGTCACAAGGCCAGTGCTGTTATCTTTCACCTGACGTTCATCACCACACTTCTGCAGCTCCCCAGAGCTGTCATCAGGACAGTAACAAGACACACGCAGACAGCGCTGGAATGATGCACTCATCACTGAGCACTGAGAGTGCGCCAGACGCTTTGCAAGTTTGCCACATGCATGATTGTAGTCGGGTAAATTACTGCCAACCACAATGGGGCTGTCTGTGCAGCCCCATCCCCTGCAGACCTGGGAAGGGTGGGTACTTACTCATAGTATTCCGAAGCTCTCTGAAGCGTCTCCTTGACTTCTTGAGGCAGGGAACCTGGGTCTTGGGCTGTGCTCCAAGACAACTGCTTTCCCTTTGCATGATAAACATTGCCAATGTTATACAGCGCTCTAGCTTCACCTACCTGGAAAGGGGGGCAGAATCACAGAAGAACAGGTGTTACATTCCACATTGCAATGCCAAGCTTCCCGTCTCTGGGCAAAGGGCAGCTAACCAAAAGCCAGGGCAGCCTTGCAGACCATTACAGCTTCATTTTAGAAGCTGAGTCTGGGGGACTGGATGAATCCAGGGACTGTTTAAAAGGATGTAGAACCTGCCACCTTTAGGTCGCCAGTTCAAAGCCAGCCCAGGTCAATGATCCCTAGCTCTTACCTAGTGCTTTTCATCAGTAGACCTCAAAGCACTTTACAAAGGAGATCACTCTCATTCTCCCGCTTTTACAGATGGGGAAACTGAGGCACAGATCAGGAAAGCGACTTGTCCAAGGCCACCCAGCATGCCAGTGGAAGAGTGGGGAACAGAACCCAGTTCTCCTGAGTCCCAGTCTAATGCTCTGTCCACTAGGATACACTGCTCTGAAGAGAAACCAGTACTAACCTCAAGTCCTCATCCAATGGCTGCTTGGTGGCCTATGTGCAAGGGATGGTTTCAGTCCAGCCCCTTGTGGATGGGGACCATGGAGACTCCTATCTATACCTATAACAAGCCCAGCACAGGCAGCTATCCCACAATGCTGCTTGCCAATCTCCTGTGGGCGCAGAGGGAGAATTCAGCCCCCATGACTCATTCACCAGAGAGGCCAGTCAGTGTAACTGCCAGCTCAATGCTCCCAAGCATGGTGGGATTTGTGTGCGCGAGAGAGAGAGGCTTGGATGCTTGTCCAGCAGGAACAGGGCTGAGAGACACCCAGTTCATTTCATATTGGCCTCCAAACAGCATGTGTCAGAGAGACAGACTGGGAAGAATCCCTTTCCCTAACTGTACAATGGATTTCCAAGAGCCATCCTGGAGTTCTTTGCTTGGCCCCATTCTGTGAACTCAAGGACTGTGAATCTCTATTTATTTGGGTTCAATTTTCTCTTTTTGGGGGAATCCATTGCTTCCTGGGTATTTTGGGGTCTTCATTCCAGGGATGGCCTGCCCACATTTTCATCCACTAGCTGCCCTGGCATCAGATCTGTAGCTGAAAGGGAGGGTGATACGGTCAGTCTCCTTCCAGAGCCAGCTTCAATGCTGTCCTGATCGTTGGCTGGCAGGAGGAATCTTTCAAAAGCCAGGGAATATTTCCTGTGGGGCATCATGGATCAAGTACCTTGTCTCCCTGCTCTTGGGAAATCTCCAAGTGTCTCTGGCAACAAACGATAGCTTCATCAAACTGCCCAAGTATTTTCAATGTATTCCCAAGGTTGCCACTGGCCTTGGCTTCTCCGATACGGTCCCCAATGGTTCTACAAGATGACCGGAGGCAGGGAAAGGGCTGTTATAAATGCTGGGACTCAGCAGGCAGAATTCAATCATGCTGATACTTAAGCCTGTAGCAGGAGTAGGCACTAAACCGATCCGCTCCTAGCCTGCAGGCAACATGTGCAAACAGAAGGAGAAAGCTCCTTTAGTCTTGGAGACAGATTTTTGCTTTCCCTCTGGCAGTTGTCTAAATCCAGGATGGAAAGTCAAAGTTCTATTTACCAGGCCCCCCACTCCCAGACCGGAAGCTCCCCCTCCCCACTTACGGTCCTTTCAGCTGGAGAGGATAGGACACAATGCCCCAGATGGCCTATCAGTCCTGCTCGATCAGAGTTTGCCTTCTTTTCCAGGAACCAAGTATACTGTTGCCTCCACACAACTCCCAGCCCCTGGGGACTGGTGCACCAGGGAATTACATGCAGCCACACCGGATGGCACTTCCACTAGCCCAGCCCAGTCTAGTTACTGGTTTTATACCAGTGTCTGGAGGCAGCCAGGTTCTGAAGCTGCCCTGCAGGGAGTGCAAGTCATGCAGGGACAAATGCCACGCCATGCTGCTCACCTGGGCCACCACATTGGTGCTACGTTCTCTGCAGAGAGTCTCAGATATTACAGTAAATCTAACCGACTGCAGGCGGAGAGTTGTCCCATTTTTAAAGGTGCCCCCTCTATTAAATGGGTCTTGAGGCCACATTTTCAGCAGGCCTGCTTCACTACCCTTCAAAAGGTGTGGTTTCAGCTGACAAAAACCCGCTGCATGGGCGTGTAAGTCAGCGTTACCTCTTTGCACACACAAAGCAGATGGGCTTGCAAACGTCTGCCACTTTCAGACTCTTTCCTCTTCCTCACAATCCCATACCCCGGGCAGACCCTTCCTCCCTGGCTTCTTGATTCTCTCCAGACAGTCACCCCCCTGGTGCCCCAGGTCTGTTCTCAATTGCAGTGACCGGTTCCCTCAGGCTGCTGGCCTGGGATCCCAGGGATCTTGCCTTACCTCGAGCTCTGACTGATCGTGTTCGCAGGCATGCTTACCTGGCTAGAGTGAGGTCATGTTTATGGTATTCCAGGGCCTTGGAATATTCCTTTAGGTAGAAGTAGGCATTGCCCAGCTGGCTGTAGATTGCGCTGAGAGTCTTCAAATCCTCTGTCCCCACCTGCACTGCTGCTTCGAAGAAGGCTGCTCCAGCCTTGAAGTCCCCAGCTTTGCACAGGCGCTCTCCTTCGAGGGCTAGTTCGAGGCAGGAGGCCTCCATTCTGTTAAAATCAAGATAATTTCCAGATGAGCCAAGCTCTGGAGTTCTCTCCTTTTTATACTGTCATTTTAAAAAGACAGACATTTTGCTGAGAGCGCAAGGAACAAATGCGTGATGCAAACCACAGGCTGTCCCTACCAGACGGAAGGCCCTACACGCCGAAGGCAAAGGAGAGCCAGAATAGATTTTAAAGATTAAAGGCAAATGTTTCGAAAGCTCCTAAGTCACTTAGGAACTTAAGTTTAATTGAAAGTCAATGGGATTTAGGCTCCTAGGTGCCTAAATCCCTTTTGAAAATAGGACTCATGCTCCAAGGTGACAATTTAGGAGCTTTTGAAAAGTTTGCCTGAAGTGTAAAGATGTGGAGAAGGGGAATGGGGGGTTGTACAAAACGCTCCATACAGAATAACCCCCTGATCAAGGGCTGCTAGGCACATGAACTGGAGAAGGAACTCCTGATTTCCCCTTTCAGTGAAAAAACATCACACTCCTCTTGAAATAAGAAAAAAATAACAATACTCCACACATCGTGGGCACCTTCCATCCATGGCTCTCGAATGCTTCACCCGCATTATATTTAGCCTCTGCACCCCCATGACACACACTCTTCATGCTAGAAACAGAGAAACCGAGGCACAAAGGCTGAGTGACTGGCTCAAGGTGGCACAGAGAGTCTGTGGCAGAGCCAGACTCAGAAGCTAAGTCTTCTAACACCTAGTCCTGTGCTTTAGCCACAAGCCCATTCTTCTTAACAGCCCTCTGAACCGGCTTCAATTAGCACATGCAAATAGCCCAGGTCCTAAAGGGTTATCGGACTATACTAATTAGAAGTGCCCACCACTGTCACAAAGGGGACCCAGGGGCTATTTCCCGACCTGCTCTCACCATCTGCCAGTATGGCCACCTCCTTATTCCACTGCACAGCAAAGTTGTGTTGCCTCTCTTCCTCCCCAAGCAGCACCTCATGTACTGCCTGGCTATAAAAAAATTATTAATCATGTTTTTATGGCAGTGCCTAAGGGCCAGCCAAGACTGGAGCCCCTGGTGCCAGGCACTGGACAAACAAAGAGTGGTTGACGGTCCTCGATAAAGCTTGCAATTAAATAGACCCAAGGTGGGGGAAGGGGTAGAACACACCAGCCAAGCCAACAATGTGATGGCAACAAACATCATGTTAGTGCCACAATTTTTTTGTTTTTTGGGGTGGACTTAGTGAGGAGTGGGATCAGCAAAAAGGGAAGGGAAGTGGGGTGAGAAGGGCAGGTTTGGAGTGATGCTGAACTGAAGAGACTGTGAAACAAGAGGCGGTGAAAAGAACAGGAGCAAATATCAGGCATCAGCTAGGACTGAGAGTGCTCGGCCGCTTTAAAAATCAAGCCCCGTCTGTCTGAGACGAGAGTAATCCAAAATTACAGGCCACCTTTGAAAATGCTAGCTTAAGTGATTTGGGTAGCATTACACCCAGAGTCAATGTGGGATTGTTCGGATGAGAATCCAGGCCTGGTCTCCTGGTTCCCAGGCCCCACACACACTCCGCGTCACCACACGAGAGCAATGGATGGGTATGGTTTTCTTTAAGGGGGTGCAAACCTCATCCACCCTAAATTAATGCCTATGCCACTTTCCCAAGGGGTAACACAGAGGCTAGCCCGGTTGCTGCACGTTTTTAATGAATACCACAGAAATCTGGCAAGCACTACAGACTTTGGACTGTATAGAATTTCTTGGCTGATAAGCTACAGTTCCCTGGGCCTGTTTTTCATTAACTTCCTGGCCGTCAGTTTTTCCATCAGCATTCTTTACACAATAGCGCTAGGGCCCACCTTTCATCTCTTGTGCTTCTTGACACCTCTTATTACTTACACACATGGTGGTGGGAATAAGGGTCAACAGCCCATCCAAGCATAGGGAACCTGGGCAAAAGAACGGCGCAAGAGGTATTCCTCCCAAAGCAATGTATTCCGCACAGAGCCTTGCAGCTCTGTCTCTGGTAAGGCTAAAGCCGTGCCTGCTATAACCTTGTTTACACTTTGTAAAACGATGAGTATATTGGGGGGAGGGGAGGGGGGGAGAGAGGGAGGTTGTTTCATTAAAAAAAATTCAATGACATTCAAAATATTTTTAACGACAATTCTTTAATTTTTTTTTGGTCAAAAACCAAAATATTTAGGCCAAAATGATTTATGGATTTCTTTATTTATCGTGAACATTTCGTTTTGGTCAAAACGCTTTTTCCATGGACTAAAAAGTTTAGATGGCACATATTTAGGGTCGATACCTGTTGTGATTTGGGCTTCCATTACGGTCTGCCTGATCAGTATGCCCCCCCCCCCCGACACTCTGGTTCCCCCCAAAACACAAACGCAGTGTTACACCCCGGTGCAGGATAATCTTGTAGCATGGTTTGGCCAGCACAGATCCCAACTGTCATAGAAACCATGAGGTATTTAAACACAATTGTCACTAACATCTCTGCAGTCTCTAACGTTGACAGTGCCTAGTTGGTTTGTAGCTCATAACCTTCTTTGCACAACTCATAATCAACCGGTGGAACTCGGAGCTGCAAGGTACTATTCAGGGAAGTATCTTAGCAAGACTCATAAGGAATTGACAGGTTTCAGAGTAACAGCCGTGTTAGTCTGTATTTGCAAAAAGAAAAGGAGTACTTGTGGCACCTTAGAGACTAACCAATTTATTTGAGCATAAGCTTTCGTGAGCTACAGCTCACTCCATTGGATGCATACTGTGGAAAATACAGAAGACGTTTTTATACACACAAACCAAGGTTCCTGGGTTAGTGGTTCTGTTGTGTGGTATGTGGTTGCTGGTGAGTATTCGCTTCAGGTTGGGGGGCTGTCTGTAGGCAACGACTGGCCTGTCTCCCAAGATTTGTGAGAGTGTTGGGTCATCCTTCAGGATAGGTTGTAGATCCTTGATAATGCGTTGGAGGGGTTTTAGTTGGGGGCTGAAGGTGATGGCTAGTGGCGTTCTGTTATTTTCTTTGTTAGGCCTGTCCTGTAGTAGGTGACTTCTGGGAACTCTTCTGGCTTTATCAATCTATCCTTGCAACAAAGCCCGTTGCCAACTGTGCCCACATATCTATTCAGGGGACACCATCACAGGGCCTAATAACATCAGCCACACTATCAGAGACTCGTTCACCTGCACATCTACCAATGTGATATATGCCATCATGTGCCAGCAATGCCCCTCTGCCATTACATTGGTCAAACTGGACAGTCTCTACGTAAAAGAATAAATGGACACAAAATCAGATGTCAAGAATTACAACATTCATAAACCAGTCGGAGAACACTTCAATCTCTCTGGTCACGCGATTACAGACATGAAAGTTGCAATATTACAACAGAAAAACTTCAAATCCAGACTACAGCGAGAGACTGATGGAATTAAGACTGGAGAGACTGAATTGGAATTAATTTGCAAATTGGATACAAGCTATGTATATATAGCTGATTGCCAAAAGTGTGATTGGCTTGTCTGAGCAGCTTCCTGGGCAAATGAAGGACACGACATTCCTGAAACAATCTGGGTGGATTTCTCAGCTTTTTGGGCTGCTAATTTACCCCTCAGCAATATAGTTATAGCAGAACAAAAACTTGTGAGTAGACAAGGCACAAGAAAGACAGAACAGGAAAAGAGTGTTTCAGTGACCAAAGCATTGACATTTTGGAAATGTCACTGATAATGCAGCTTATGACACATTTCCCTCCTCTATGCTGCACCTTTAAAATGTCTAGCTTGTCTGCAAAGGCAGCTGCCATTTTGCAAGGCAGACTGGCTGCAAGATGTCACAGAAGACTCACTCACACTGTGCTCTCACTCAGACTTTTCTTTGTTCTTTCTTGTTTTGTTGTTTGCCTGTAATCTAACATCCAAGTTGCTGAGGCCAAGAGTACATGACTGCTCTTTGGCCTGGAGAAAACAACTCATTTGTCCGGAGTCATACAAGCCAGGGGTAGAGAGGAGGCGGAGGGATTTGTAGAAAGTTTGACGGCTGCACCACTGCATTGGGGTTCCCTGGTTTTGGATTGTAGAAGGATGGATTGTAACACTGGTGGACAGGTGTCCCCATTGCCACAGCAAAGAGGCCACAGAAAGAACGGGCCAATCGCCGGCAAGCGTGACCTCTGAAGATCAAGCCTGAGGCACGATGGCACGAAGAAACTTACTCCAATAATGCCTTTGCTGTTCCTCCCTTGTAGATGAAGGGAGCTCCCCACCGGCACTCGGAGCCCTACCAACCCGTTTTAAAATGGGGCACTGAACCCCTGACCTGCAGAGGTCCAGGGTAACCCTTGCGGCAGGTTGGATCTTCAATGGCTTGTTCCAGACTATTCACTCCGCACAACCAGCCAACTGCATGGCTGTTGCATGTTGGAGATGGGCGACCTGAGCTTCTCTCGAGTCAGCAAGCCAAGCCAGCCCTTCCCATTGTGGGCTAATCCTATTGGCCTGGTAATCTCGCTAGGCAATCCTGTCAATACAGCCCCTCCTCCCAACAGGAGGATTTACTTCAACTGGCTTTGCACCCTGATCAGAGCGACCCAGAGCGCTTAACCAGCCAACACGCCAGGCTGAGAACAGCTACCGCAGACCGAGCTGCAAAACACGGGTTCTCAGGCAACAGAGCCTGAGAAGTGGAGCTTCCCGGTTGCCGCACCAGCGTCACTATTTGGGGGCTACTTCGTCACACGCTTGTGACTGCGGGAAACCCAGCGAGTTGCCTTAACCCTCATTTCTGCCCTGCAAGTAGAAATGCCATACCCCTGCTCCACAGATGGGGATCCTGGGAAACAGACGGGTGCCTTGCACAGGGAGTCAGCGGCTGAGCCGAGACTCAAACCCAAAATCTGTGCTACTCTAACTGCTAAAGAAAGACAGTCTTGTGGTTAAGCTGGGTTTGATATGGGAGTCCCTCTGTGAGCTCGGCAGAGCCCCTTAGCTCTGCCTCGGGAAAACACGGATAACAATTCCCTACAATGCAGGGATGTGGGGAGAATTCATAAAGTGTGTGAGGAGCCCAGACGTTACAGTGTACTACAAAGTGACAGCACGGCCTAGTGAAGAGAGCACAGGACTGGGGCTCAGGAGACCTGTGTCCTATTGCTGGCTCCACCACAGGCCTGTTGGTGTCCTTGGGTAAATCACTTCACATTTCCATGCCTCAGTTTACTTAGCGGAAAATTATACTGACCTCCTTTATGAAGCACTTTGAGATCTACTGATGAGCAGTGCTGTAGAAGAGCTAGAGATTATTATTATCCAGTGAAGCAGGCCATAGAAATACCAACACAGAGCAAGAGGACACAATTCTGTCTTTACTGTGGGACAATTTGGCGCTACACTTATTTGTTCTGTGCAGACTCAAAGTGGAAGGTGCTGCAACATTTGTGTTGTTCTCAACAAAACCAGCACCAATTCAATCCAAGGCATACACGGGGCATAGTTTTAGCATCATATGCTTTAAGTTCTTTAAGCTCTAAACATTTTAGCAGCTGCTCCTGCTGCTGCTATTTCACCAAATGGGAACTGGGTGTCGAATTCTCTACTGTGCCTTGGAAAATATCCCCCAAGTTCATAAACAACAGTCTGACTGGCAGGTAATCAGGGAAAATGGCAGTACAGTAGCTGGAAGAAAGAAAAGCCGCAGCAGTTACTTCTCAGGCTGGATCAGATTTCTAAAATAATACAGGGAAACAGACAGCTAGAACTCTCTCTCCAGCTGACATACTGTCATGACCTCCCTTCTCTGACTGCTTGGTGCCCCCCCAGTCCTTTAATAACAAAGGGAGAAAACACCCCAGAACAGTTTGTTTAATGCTTACTTCAAACCCCAACACAAACATTTGAGTTAAACTATTGTAAAATGCCCAGATTTACGTGGTTGTTTTGCTTGGATTAGGAAGCCCCTCTGAGTTTCAGGGCAACACCAATCCTGCTTTAAGCAGTTTTCAATGGAAATAAAAAGTTATTACATCATCTGTCTTCGACCCAGGTCTATAGATCATGCCTGTAAAGCTGTACAGAGAAACGAGCCTTGCAAGAATAAGCGTCCTTTGTTGTATTTTGCCCTGTAAGGGCCCAGTTTTGCATTCTTTCAGCATCCCAAACTCCCACGGGTTCCAAAGGCAGTTTGTGGTTTGCCAAAAATGCAGGATCATTAGGACTGGCTTCTACGATTATTATTATTATTCATAATAATTTGGAGTGGTTCCTTCAATGTCTTAGGTAGGCACTTTCCCAACACCTGCCCCAAAAAGCTTACAATCAAAAGACAGAGGTCAGGGAAAGGGGAATAAGATATCGCAAACGAGTCAAATCCTGAGATTTTCACTCAAATAAAACTTTAGCTGGCTTCAAGACTGACCTTCCCCGAGGATCCCGTTTGCCTGAGTATAGCACGCATAAAAGCTGAGTGCACCAGTTCCTCTAATCCTATGGAGCATGAATAATCAGGGAGCAGTTCACGTTCCAATCAGCAGGCTCATCAAAAGGAGCTGGAAGTGAAAATTATGTGAACGACTTATTTAAAAAACCCAACCAACCAAACCCCCAAACAATCCAAGCTTACAAAAAACCTAACGGTAACAAAACACCCATCTACTTCTTCCAAGGGCAATATCCATCGCTCTCATTTTAGATTGGCCAGAGGTGAAATCCGTTCTGCCACTGAGCCTAATTTGTGAACTTCATACACACAAACACAATCGCATACGCTTTCTGGTGTTACCATAGTAACAACTCAGGCACAAGAGTGTCACGGCTCCCAAATGCATGCAGCCTTTAATTAAAATCTGTTTGTCCTTGAACTGGCTGCTTTGCTGAATGTCTGAATTGCCTAATTACCATCAATGCTCAGTTTGGGACTTACTAAAAAGAGAGGTCGAAAAAAAGGCTTTTTCCCTGCTGGGCACATGGCAAATGAAACCCATTTGCTTCTGTGTGAAGGGATGAGATTTGCAGGGCTGATGATTATGGGGAATGCAATGTGGCCCCCACAACCATTGGTCCTTTGACACCCCAAAGCCTCTGTATTCTGTGGGAGCATTCGCGTGCTGCTGCTCCAACTTCAAGGCCAAAAAAAAAAGAAGAAATGTTGCACACTGCGTCCTCCAGCTCCTGGAGTCCCAGGGCGGCGTGGAAATCAGATCAGGGCATGCTCTGGATCACAGGAAAGGGGCCCTCCAGAGAAGGTCATGCTGGAAAGGAGCTATTCGCTTGGGCTAAATGGGTTGGGATTTCAGCAGACTCACAAGAAGGATGCAGGTAGGAAAGAGGAGTATCACTGCCAAGCCTGGTGGGTTAACAAAGGACCAGGAGCTAAGACTCCTTGCTTTTAGACCTGGCTGTGCCATTGATTCACCAGGTCACCTCACGTAAAGCCTGTGGACCGTGTCTCTCTCATGTTACTCATCTGTAAAAGTGGCCTAATTCTGCTTATACATCTGCCTGGATGCCATGTGCCTTAACGAACACTTGTGAAGTGCCATGACGTCCGGAGCAATCGACATTCAAGTGATCCCTACGGTGGCTCTCAGCTTGGAATACAGATTCCAAACTTCCAGTGTGGCCTTGGGCAAGCTAGGCTCAATCTACACTTAAAACTGATACCCACATAGCTATGCCCACCAGGGGTATGAAAAAAACCACACGCCCCAATGACACAGCTCTGCTGACAAAACCCGCAGTGTAGATGCAGCTCGGCCAACAGAAGATGCTTGTCAGCAGAGCTAACGTTTGTGGAGGTGGTGGTCCTACACTGGTGGGAAAAACTCCTTCTGGTGGCATACACATGGGGAGGCGATGCCAGCATAGGCGCTGTAATGTAGACATTGCCTGTTACTCAGCCTCTCTGTGCCTCAGTTCCCCACCTGTCAATGGGGAATAATAGCACCGTCCCACGACACAGGAGTGTTCAGAGGATAGATCCATTAACAGCCATGATTAGTGCTCGGGCACTGCACTAATGGAGGCCATACAAGTACCACGGACAGCAAGGAGAAAAGAGGACCGACCGATGCATCATTCTTGACAGCCACCCTTCAAGGACAAAAAATGCAGATGAGTAAGTTAAAGCCCCCAGTCCTCACACACAGAAGACAACAGGCCCCAGCCCTCTCTTTCCACAAGTTGTGTATCTTCTGCACAGAGCCAAAGGCCCAGCCCCAAGTCCACCAGCAGCAAGGAGCAGTGGGGCAAAGAGCCGCACTGGCCAGTTTTGCAGATGGCTTTCTCTGCTCAGTTCACGGTCAGAAGCTGGGGCTTCAGAGGCGCCATGGGCAGCTTCAGTCCCACCCAACACAGTAACCACTTTGCAGCCTCGCTCCGTGCGCTTGATGGATTCTGATGGTCAATCCTTTGGTCTCTGAAAGACACTGAGCCAGGGACGCACTGCTTGTTCCCTTCTGTGCTACCCCTGCACCGGAGAAGGGGAGGAGGATTCTACTGGCTTGATCTCTGCAGCCCCAGAAAAAAAAAAATGGGGGGGGGTGCCTTAGGGCAGCAGAAAAACAAAATTTCCACCCTGATCACTGAAACCCAGCAACCAACCAACCAAAGATCCCTTCTCCATCCACCTTCTCCCTCACCTTTCACCATGCAGGGTAACAGAAAGTGCCACAGAGTTATCCACATATGGTGGCTGTAGGAGCGGGACAGCAAGTTGTAAGCAGGCCATTCACTGTGCCTCACGGAGCAGAAGGCCCATCCTCTCTGGGTTCTCCCCTGGCTGCGGACCGTGAATCACCGAGCGGTCAGCTCCAGCTCATTCCATCCAGAAAAGTTGGTCTCATTCTGCCAAAAGAGTTTCCTCTCATGGGCCAACACAGCGTGGAGTTGCGCAGGAGAGACTCCTCTTTGAGCTACCGCCCACTTCCAGCTGCCGCCAACGTGTTCTCCACATGTCTCAAGAAAGTTTTAGATCAATAAAAAATGGGCAAGGGTTGAAGAATCCCATGGAAGACCCCATGGCCACCTTTTCTATTTGCTCATCCCCCCTGGGGTACATGGGAGCCCCAGCCTTTCCTTCTTCTGGTGTTTTCCTTCCTCCTCCTTGTTTGCCTTTTGTTTAAAGCACGTTCTCTTTCTAAGGAAGGAGAGCCAGAGCAGAGCAGAGGGAGGCAGGGAGGTTAGGTGTAGCCGTGACGAGCAAGGTGGCTCAGATTTGTTCATCACTATCAGCTAAAGATTAACGATGATTTATACCAAATATCTTTTTGCTGCCTCATAACTTAACCAAAGGACCAAAGAACCTAATCACTCCTTCACAAAAACTATGGGAGCAAACACAATGGCTCCAAAAGAGAAAATGCTTTCACACTATCCGAGAATGTACCAGAGCCGGTGGGAGAGCTAGAACGTCCTCTTAGGTACAATGGCTACGTTTGGGATGCTGCATAAGGCATGAAGCAAGTGCAGCGTGAAGGGTTGTTGGGGCCATTAGCGGTCACATTACCATGGCTCCCATCAAAACAGTGCTATAATTGGGCTTTCCCACATATCAGATCAAAATATCTGACTAATCAAGGCCAGATTCACTTATCACATTTTCTTGTTCCCTAAAATGGCACATGAGGGATGTTTGGATTTGATTTAAAACCAGTCAGTGAATACACGTTACTGAATTAAGTGTCAGGAAAAATATGAAATTATAATAACAAAATTCTATAGATTTAAGCAACAGGACAGGACAAGGTATGGCATAGACAGATACAGTAGAACCTCAGAGTTACGAACTGACCAGTCATCCACACACCTCATTTGGAACTGGAAGTACACAATCAACAGCAGAGACCAAAAAAATAGCAAATACAGTACAGTACTGTGTAAAACATAAACTACTAAATCTTGGCTAGGTTGTAAATTCCTCAGGTCAGGCTGCCTAGATTTTAGGCCCAGCATGTTGCAAATGCTTGGCAAACAAAACAAACAGGACCACCACCACAGCACTTCAGGAAAGGAAAAATCTCACCGAAGCAGAGAAAATTTGGATAAAAGCAGTGCAATCTCCTGGCCCTGTTTGCAATCAGCCTTGAATAATAATAGTTTGATAACACTTTATTATTAAACCAGTTGAGTTATCAGGGGTTTCACAACTGCAAATAAATAATGCTTTGCATTTTCATAGCAGCTTCCAGCCGAGGATCACAAAGCACTTTAAAATCATAACATCTCGCTTTACAGATGGGGAAACTGAGGCCCAGAGCTGTGCTCTGCCTTCAGTGAGTTGGTGGCAGAACCAGGCATAGAACAGCCAGCTGTCCAACTCTCTGATTGAAGGGCAAGTCTCAAGTCCACTCTCGGCAGACTCATTTAGGTGTGTAAGTGGGACCTGTTGGATGCTCAGCTCCTTTAAAAATCTGTCCCTTATTCAAAACCTCCACCTTGCCTGTTGGGTGCTGCTTGGCTTGTCATGCCTCATCCATAATGAATGCCTAGCAGCCAATATGCCTGTCTAGCGACTCCGAAAAAGCCATGTCACACACTGAGCTAGGAGTCAGTTCTCTTAAATACCAGCTCTCACTGCAGTGAGAAAAAACTCACTCAGGGAGACAACACAGTGCTAGGGTAGCAACACATTAACCCTTTTCTTTCTGCACGGGAAAGTGAGTGTTATGAGCAGCCGACTCAGGTCGTGCGTTACTGTAAGCCGGGGTAGGCAACCTATGGCACGCAAGCTAATTTTCAGCGGCACTCACACTGCCCGGGTCCTGGCCACCGGTCCAGGGGGCTCTGCATTTTAATTTAATTTTAAATGAAGCTTCTTAAACATTTTAAAAAACTTATTTACTTTACATACAACAATAGCTTAATTATATATTATAGACTTATAGAAAGAGACTTTCTAAAAACATTAAAATGTGTGACTGGCACGCAAAACCTTAAATTAGCGTGAATGAATGAAGACTCAGCCCGCCACTTCTGAAAGGTTGCCGACCCCTGCTCTAAGCAGATCCATTGCACACTCCAAACAGAGCTACTGTGGTTATAAAGCAAGAATCAAAGATAGGCGTGATTAATAGCACTGGAAACATATACACTGGGAATACGAGGGCTACAAAGCTTTTCTGAGGAACTAGTATTTGTTCCTGTTAATGTGATTTTCATGGCTTCAGCATGAAAAACTTAAGACACCGCATTGAAATGTATTGAATTTTATATGAAAGTAAATATTTCACAGCATCTGTTATGGGCTGGTGTAAATCCTGCCTTCTCTAAGCAACCACAGAGCAAGTTCTAAAGTGCTCAGCCTAACCAGATATTCACAGGTTTGTCTAATTATAGATGAATTAGCAATGAAAGGGGCAGCACACCTTTAAAGAAACTAATCAAGCTGAGAATTAGATCCCACCAGTAATCTGCTCCCTCAGCTTTCAAATGGTTCCTGCGCAAGAGGAGCAGTAAATCCCAACTATTCGTGACAAATTACCAGGCTCAGATAAGAGATGCTCGAACTCTCGGGCTGTGTCATGCTCAGCTACATTGGCTCATGATGGATGAAGATCACATGCCACAAAATGCACAAGTTGGAACTTAGATCTCTCATGCCAAACTATACACCATTCGCAATGAAAGGTCACCACTGAGGGAATGAGTGTAGGGTTTGTGCCCTTTGTTCTGTTTTAATTCTGCCCTTGCATGGATGCACTACGCTCGTCTTTAATTACATGAGCACGTTCTATTGTTTGTTACAGGCATGGTCACTGGCGTCTAAACCCTTCAGATTCACAGCACAGACCACTTCTACCTGAACTAAAGGGCAACTACTTGCAAAAGTAGGCTAGTTTCCTCTACTTCAGTGGTTTTCAACCTTTTTTCCCATTTGTGGATTCCTAAAAAATTTCGAATGGAGGCACAGACCCCTTTGGAAACCTTAGACAGTCTGCGAACCCCCAGGGGCCTGCGGACCACAGTTGAAAACCACTGCTCTGCATGGACCAGCCCCTAGAGGGGGACACGGCACACACTTTAAACACTATTTCTGAGACACCAGTGCAATGTGGATTCCTGGGTTCAATTCCTGGCTGTGGGTGCAGAAAGGGTGCAATCTCGTACTTTGAACAGTTGTGACATACAAAGAGCTAAGCAGAAAGCTGAGATACAGTGTAAAGGTAACTGCTGTTTATTGGTGGAGAGAGTAAAACCCTGTAAATAAATGACAGAGTGGTGTTGACAAGGGTGGAGGTCCCAGTGCCCAGACGAGGCAGGGATCGGGGCATGCTGCCCCTCCACAACACAGCACAGTTACTCTAAAAAGGCCGCGTGGCTGAACCGTGGGTCTGTGATATTGACGGTGTTCTATCCCACAGGGTCCGTTCTGGCCACTTCATTAAAGGTGCCTAGAAAGGGAGCTGAGCTCATTTGACAATCTAGCCTCTAACGGATACAGAGTTCTTTTGAAAATATCTTGTCTATAAGGCCCACGCATCTAGGATGCCCAAGTGCACCCACCCTGATCCATAGCTAAGGGTCACTAACAGCACTTCTGAACACAGCCCAGAGAGAAGGTGGAGGAGCTGGCTGCAGGAGGGGTAGAGGTCTGTCTCTCTTCAGGAAAAGCCTTGCACCTGCTATAGACAAGAAGCAAGTCCTGGAAGCTTTTACAAATGGCGTGATGGCTCAACCCTTTACAATCTCCTGCTGCTCTTGGAAGAAAAAAATAAAACCAAGGCACTGCAGCAGCTCACCTTCATAGCAGAGAAAGGACAGGACTCAGTTGTGATGAATAGAAAACGCTGAGGATTCTGAACACACGGAGACCATGTGCTTCTCCCGAACTCCCTATGTAAACATTGGTGCTCCCTAAGTCCTGGCCTGCAGTAGTCAGTCACCTTCAAAGGAAGGGGAGGAGGAATCTACAATTGAACATGGAAATGAAAGGCACAAGACTAAACTGTTTTTGTTCCACCCAGTACTTCTGAGCTGCCAAATCAACCAGCTGTCTGAGGCAGACACTGCATTATATTTCCTAAAGCATGTCAGGAGATGGAAGCTGCACCAGGGAGTGTATGTGGAAGAGACAGGGTGGGGTTTGTTTGTTATTTTTTAAATCTGTTGCTCTTTCATTTGCAGGGGCTCCCTCCGATTGTCCTCACGTGCTGCACAAATTGGCTTGCCGCTGCCTGAAAAACATTTGCTCAAGCCACAGCTCCTGGAAGTAACACAGTGAGGCAAGGCTCATTGCAGCCCTGTGTGCGAAATAGGTGAGAGGCTGCAGGAGAGGGAAAGTGCAGAGCTCCCAAGGTGTTCACGCAGGCTTCATCTCTCTTCCTTTCCTCATTGAGAGAGGGATTGCTGCTCACCAGTGCTCATTTTGGTCGATTTCTATCCCCCATTAGCTCCAGAGTACTTAAAGGGCATTCACTTCCATGGCACATTTGCTAACAAACAACAGCACAGGCAGCGGTTGTATTTCATTGCATTTACGCTGCTATTAACAGAGCTGAGTCAGAGGCCAACATTTCAGAGCACAGACAGGGCCCTCTCTGCAGCTTTGGTGCTCAAGAACTCATACCTCTCACCTCCCAAGTTTTCTTCAGGGGCCAGGATTCAACAAACCCCACCCCTCAAAGCAAAACTCGGACAGACCTTCCCCTGCTTAGTTTCAGCAGCTGACTCTCCATTCAGACTCTGCCTCGCCCAGAATGTCCCCATCCTTGGGCTAGGCTTCAAGCTTACAATGAAACCTGAAAGCTTGCAGGTTTCAGGCCATGTTTTAGCACTGAGGTTTGGCACAGCAGCTAATGAAGAATACCTGGCACTTCTAGAGCTACGTCCATCTGAGGGTCACAAAGCATTCTGCAAAGGTGATTACTATCATCCTCATTTTACAGATGGGGAAATAGCCAATAACTGCACAGGAAATCTTACGTTCCAAACCAGTGAGAATCAGCTCTTCTGAAAAGCATGTGTAATGACACCTTGTGGGAGCTGGCGGCAGGGGGTGAACCCAGAACCTTCAGCACCACAGCACAAACCTCTGCCACTCAATATAAAGGGTAACACCCTCAGCTGTCAAAAGCAGACTATTATCCTCAAGTAGGGGGGCCAGTGGTACACACTGGCAGGTATTTTACATGTTTTGCAGTCTATTGAGGTAAAGTCAGATTGCTGAGTTTAATATGGATTTCCTTTTTCTACAGTTAAAACCCCACTCCCATCCTCATATCCACTGACTAAGGTCAAGGGTAGCAACACTTCTACACCTGATATGTACCTTGTTAGGATAACTATACCTGTATTTATGGTGGGACAGATTCATGGACCTGATGGGTCAATTCCCTTCTCTAACTCCTCTCATGCAGCAGACAGAGAGAGGGTTGCACTGTTCTGTCTCCTTGGTGCGGATTTTTTTTTCAAACAGGGTACTTTAAATTACTTCAATGAGCATTTCAGAATGGGAGGGAAGGCTTGCAAGGGTTCCTAGGACATTTTGTCTACAGTGTCAGTACGCTCAAAGGAATTCGTTCCATTGCACTGGACTGGAAACAATGCCTCTGGGATGGTTTTGCCAGAGATGAAGTCGCATTTTCTTTAGCTTTTTCTCAGACCGACTCTTTCCAGCATCCAGAGGGCAAGAGAGGACAGAGAGCGTGAATAGCTTTGCATTGTAATGTTCCCTTGGTTGTTACATCAGTGCACCCTCGGTCTTAAATATTTGTTTTTGTTTTAAGGCAATATGTCATTTCGCAATAAAATAAATTGAATGAAATGTACAATGCACAGCAGAAGTAAACGGATGGATTGTATTGGTAGGCAATTTGCTGGCTGCTCAATCGACATAAGACGAAGATAGTGGATTTAGTGATTATTTATTTTAGACATATAAACCCAGCAGTGAACAGGGACATGCATGTGGCTCAGTTATTACTGAAAATGTTTACACATTGGTTTGTTCTTTTTTTTAAATTAGGGAGCCATAGTGAACATTAAATGGGAGATGCCTAAGCTCAGCCATCTGATCTTCAACAGAATTTATTTATTAAAGTCCCAATCCTCCTATAGAATCCAAGTTGGCAGATCTTTCAGCCACACAGATCACCATTACCTTCAGGGGAGGCAAGAGATTACCTGGAAGACTGGACTTATATTTTCAGCGTGAAATCCTGGGTCCATTAAAATCAATGGCAAAACTCCTGGGGCCAGTATTTTACCCACTGTCTTTGAGCGCAGCTGCTGAGAAATTCAGCAGTGATAATTTGGGTAATAGGACAACCATGCTTTGGGAAATCTTCCTACTGGAATTTAATGGGGCATCTCAAAAGGCAAATTTTAAGCTTGGGAAGAGCACAGTTCCTGTCCCTTGGCACACACCAGGCTGTATTTATTTGTCTTTCCGTTTAACACTAGGTTTGTCCTCTAGGAGAATTTAAATCAAGACTGGATGTCTTTGGGCTTGGTTTAGGAGTTCCCGGGTGAGCTTCTCGGGCCTCTATTATGCACAGACTGGGTGATCATAACAGTCCCTTCTGGCCTTGAAATCTATGAGTTACAGCAGGGATTTTCAAAAAAAGAAAAGGAGTACTTGTGGCACCTTAGAGACTAACCAATTTATTTGAGCATGAGCTTTCGTGAGCTACAGCTCACTTCATCGGATGCATACCGTGGATTTTCAAAAGCGATCAGTGTGCGTAACTCTGCCCCAGTGAGGCCACTGGGAGAACTCCCGTTGGTTTCAAAGAGCGGAGTTAGGCTGAGCAGTTTTGAAAACTCCACCAAACTTCCTGTATCTTAGAATAAATATATTTGGCCAGATTATTAAAATTCTCTACTTCCTAATGGCCCAAATGAACCAGCAAGGCACAAAAAGAAGCCCACGGGCATTTAACAAGAGTGAAACCATTTTAATGTACTGCCCTGGATGTCCCAACCCTCAGTTTACCTGGGATTTCTTTTTTTCCAATCTCTGGTTTCATTCCTGGGGAGCTGAAATAATTGCCATTATTGAATAATTGTCAGTGAGCACATTAAGCCATTTTCTTTGTTTTTGTGTGCGTCTTTAACATATGCCCCACAGCTCAAAGCTGGGCACTTCTGGCTGCTGTTACTGCTGGGGAGCCCACTCATCAAAGACGCAGGTTTTAGGCAGGATGTGCAGGTCTGTATTTGGATTCTGAGACCAGCCCATAAAAGGGAAGTGCAATTTTTACCCAAAAGGATCAATATTCACTCTGCAGAGGGCTCTCACCTCAGTTCCATGTAAGGGCTCTATGGGAAAGTTCCCACTACGTCAATGTGATCAGGGTTTGACTCTTAAAGCGCTGAATAAAGTGTATAAAGTCTAGTTTACATGAAGTTATTCTGGAATAGGTCTTCTTGATTAACTGTTCCTGATTAACTCCATATATGGATGTTCTTACTCCAGAACAACAGTGCCCACAACTGGCGTCAATCAAGAATAGCTATTGTACTTTACATTCACACTCTGCCTACACGTGAAATTTGGTAATTAAGCCCTGAATATGAGATTTAATCTTTTTAGTACAGCACCCTCATTTGATAACTGGGCCTACAGTATTAACACTAGGGACTAAAACCAGGGACCTGCACACCCCAAACTTCAGATCTAGAGCCTCACCTTGCAGTTCTGAATGCTCATAAATGTTAGGAGAAGCTGGATGTGGGTCCAGAGTCCAATTCGGCAGCCTGGGCCCATGTCTGGCCAGCACACTTATTATTTGGAAAGTGTCTTCCTCATCTGGTTATGTTTCCAGTCCCAGAAGGTTCTTTCTTCCTGAGAGCAGAGCCCACTTCATGTTTATGGCCACATCAATGTGCGGATTGTGGTGGTTTGGCTGGATTCTCAAAACTTTGAGCCTTCATTTAAAAACACTGGTGTTTGCAGCTCCGCTATGCATGCAGTGGTCCCTTCACTAGAGAAACCGAAATCATCCCCCAGAAACTGGGGAAGGTCTCAGCCAGTGAGAATGGAATAATATTTCACACTTACCCATCACATCTGCCTACTGCAAAATTCTTGCTCCTTCCTCTGTACCATCTGGTGTGGTCACTCTCAAAGACAATACAAGACTAGATGGGCCTTGGGTCTGATCCCATCTCGCAAGTCCTATGTTCCTAAATACGGGAGGCAGGGAAACATCTTACTAGAGCCAGTGGGGAAATGTTAGACAATGTTTTTTTCCACTGAAAAATGCCAATTTGTCAAAACCAAAATGGTTTGCAAAACGGGATCAGTTCCAGTGACTAAGAAAAAGAAAAAGAAAAAAAGGTTTAAAAACTGATGTATTTTCAAAATGAAAACCCCCAGCTTTCTGGTTTGAAAGGACTTTTCATTTAGAAATTTAAGCTAATTTAGGCCACGTAAAAGGTTAAAAACAGAAAAGGAAAAAGGGTTGGACTCAAAATAAAAGGTTTTAAAATGATCAAAACAAAACATTTCAAGGGACCCAAACCAGGAAAGCAGAACCTGGGGAACAGTTCTGAGATTTTGACTTCTTGTCCTGACTCAGGAGGGTAAAATTTTTTGAACTTTCAAAAATGGTCACAGGACGGGGAACCAGGTTCCTGCCCAACACTCCTTCTCATGGCCAATACTGCGGCTGTGACTTGAACCATGCTAACTGTGTTAATTGTCTGAACACTTCAAATCAGTTCACAGGAAAGCGGACACAGGTTTGGTTTTCAACTGATAACCAAGGCCATACAACTAACTCCCCCCTCCAGGCATCCCCTCTCTTCCTCCCTTCCCACCCCACACAAAGGAACCAGCTGAGCTCAGTGAATGCCAACCAACAAATTCAGGCTTGTTATGAAATTGCACATGCTGGGGACTTCAAGGGATTTACCTTTCCCACAAGCCAATTGAAAAGGATTTTTTCTTGTTCCCAGAAACACAGAGGAATAGGCTGAGGGGCCAGTCTTTCCACATTCTAGCTCACCTGGAAATCCCCTCTTCTGCAATACCCCTGCTCTGCCCCAGCCACACCGAGCATGCTACATCTGTTCAGAGCCATGGACTCCGTCTCCGTGACCGCTGAACAAGGGAACTGAATCAGCTACCTAAAAAGGTGGTACCAATTTACACCAATGTCTAAGGCTCGTATTGTATCTAACTCCATCAGGGCAGGTCAAGCTGACCTTGTCTGCCCTAGTAGCCCACACGGTTTCTTTAAGAGAATCTGAGTTGGTTTTTCCCCTCTGCCCCAGGCTTTCAGAAAGGGTATTACTGGGCTGGCGAGTGCTCAGCCTTCCTCCTACACATGCTAACCACACAGCCGCAGGGCAGAGCCGCAGTGATGGACAGCTCCGATTAGCATGGGCAGGATGGGATGAGGAGATACTGCCAGAGTCTTTTCACAGACTAGACTTGCCAGCGACTTGCAGCCAATCTGATTCTGTTCCCTTTCTGTCTCATCTGCTTTTCTTCAGCTCCAGCGCTGCTAAATATTTCAGGCCAACTGAGACCTGTAGAATCCTTTTGAAAACACACCCCTCAGAGAACATTCTTCTGGGTCAGTTGGGGCCTGATCCAGAGAGGTGCTGGGCAGTCACGAACCCCCTGGAGATCAATGGGAGTTGCAGTTGCTTGCTCTCTATCAGGATCATTGAAAGGGGTTTGGCTGAGACCTTGATTCAACTTGAGATTCCTTTGCTTCACATTGCAGAGTGAGCAAGAGTAATAGACTCAGAGAGCCCAGAATGACAAGTAAGTGCCTTCCTCAACCTGCCAGGCAGCTAATGCAAACTGGGAGGCCGATACCACTCATGCGTTCCCAGCCAAAGCACACCTTCAATTGCCTATTATTACCCCTTCAGTTGATCCTTTGGGTTTTGTAAGTGCAAATGGAGCTGGTGGTTTATGCAGGTCACAAAAACAAACAAATAAAACCCCTCCAGACAGTTCAGCGTTCCCAGCAGCAGCCATGCAGGAGCAGCTCAGGTCTGGAATGGTAGGAAGGCTGCAGGCTATGACAGATTTTCCCTGGCATAGCTGCGGTACAGCAGATGCATCGCCTCCGTGAGCTGCACCCGTCTTACACTTTCAGGGCTGTTAAAGGCATCATCGAGTGCTCCCTGAAATTTTGGGGTGATAAAATTCTAAAACAAACCCGAAGACCAGATGTGCTTTGTTTATAATAAAAGCTGCCTTTATACCCCGGTTGTTGGTTACACTCCAAACACAGACAAATCACAGAGTTCTCCTGGGCTGTTGCAGATCTAAAAAACACCCAGTTGGATTTCTCCAAGAACAGGCTTTTCCCCTATTTCAAACCCAGGAAATGTAGTTTCCAAGGAGTTCGGAATTGAATACACCAGCCTATCCAGTTTAGAAGCCAGCACCCGAGGACACAGCTCTGCTGGTTCTCTAGGCAAAGTCAGACTCAGACTGGCAAACAAGTCCAAGCTGTGACAATGCATCGTGTTCCTAGGAGACTCCAAGCCAAAGAAAACGCAGTAGCCTTGTGTACAGCCAGGTTATCTGGGTAAATTTTTCCCATGTTGCTAAAACTAGAGCAGCTCCACTAATGCAAGCAACAATGGGTTACCTAGTGTAGACAAGGCCTAGCATTAGCTCGACTTGCTCTGAGCAGGATTAGACAAGGTGGAGTTTAAAATACCTTTGGCCAGCCCACGCTAGTGCTCCCACCAGAGGAGCTGCAAAGGTGTTAGTAATGGTGGGAAACTTTTTCCCAAGAACTCTGTGCCAAGAGTTTTATTGTTTTCTTTTTTCTTAAACGAAGCCGATCCTTGCAGACTCGGAGCTGGACCGATGACAATCTAAGGTCAGCAGCAGAGCATAAAATCCTGGTTTTCATTTTTTATGACATTATGGGAAAAAAAGATCTATAAAGGCCATATATTTTAATTTGTAAGCCCATAAATTGAAATGTGGCAGGGCTCCCAACAGAAGGCTCAACCACGGTCTTGCAGCAGGACAGTAAACGGGCAAGACAAGAATTATGCTGTTTTGCTGACCCAATAGAAACAGCCGACTTCGCAAACCCACTGCCTGTTTTATGCTACTTTGGAAGCCCATATTGTGTAGCCACTAGTTGAATGGCATATCCTGGCACTCTAGTGCAACACCGTTTCAGTTCTTGCAGAAAAGCAGCATGTGATGTAACTAGGAGGATTCTCAAGTGTTTTTCTCAAGACCTTTTGGCGTCAGCCTACAGTGGGGATTTTTGTACTGGTGTAGCTAGGCTGAGATATCTGCTCTGATGGAAAGCTCTAGTGTGTCCATGTGTTGCACGAGCACCCAAAGATAAAATGAATGGTGGCAAGTCACCTTTTACACCAGTGCAGGGCTCCTACATGAAGGGATTTGCACTGGGACAGTGAAAGCATAGCATTACTGGTGCAAAAATCCCTAGGGTAGATAATCACTTAGTTCTGAAAGTCTGGCCTTGGAGACCAGCGCTTGGTATCTTTACACAAGCCTGCAAAAACAGGCTCTGTCCTGCATGTCCACAGGTGACAGTCCCATGGGCATCTATTTTTTTTCCTAGGGAGCCTTCCAGGGCCTAGTGAGAACCCTAAGCAACCCTATTACTCTCCCAAACCCCAATATCACATGTCAGGCCCCCAGAATTATGATTAAGACAATCCTGAGATTTTTTTTTTTAAATTGTGGGGTTTTTATTTGCCTTCTGGTGTTTAAATTTTTGGGGGTTGTGTTTTCACGTTTTCTTCAGAAGCAGAAACATACATTCCTTTTAGATGGAAGTTTCTCATGTAAATCACGTGACTCCAGGAGCTGAGACTTCAAGAAAAACACCAAATATGGTGAGAACTGACAACGCTGTCTCCCTTCCTATTTCTAGGATAGCTAGGATTTCCCTCAGGCCTCAGTAATGCCTCTCCTTAATCTGCTGCAATGGCTATTATGCAATGGCAGACACTCCCTCCCCTCTCAGGGATTGAACATGCAGCCTTCCACAAATGCCTCTGGCCCAGGGAGTGGTAGATCCTGAAAATAATCTACATGGCCTGTAAAAATGGAGAGATCTAAAGCCAGATTGGGGATGCCAACAACTGAATATTGCTCTGGGGACATATATCAGAATGAAAACAGCCTGGACTGGACATTTCATAGCTGTAGTTCAGTATTACCAGCATGGCTAAAAAGTGGATTAACTGGAGATCATTCCTAAGAGCTTTCCTAAGGTTGCTAGTGCAAATGCTGTGGTCACCTCAGGATTTTACAGGGCTCCAAATAAAAGGAATATTAAGACTGCTCCTAACAATAAATCTTTAATCCTGCTCTTCAGAAGAGCAAATAGACAGTAACAGAGCAGCCAAGCAGCAAAGGATCCTCTCTAATTTAGGTGGTTGTTAAGCAGGAACAAACATGCTGTACGTAGTAATACTCAGCTGCTGTGTCTAAGCAGTAGCCATGTCTGCTCTTTATCATACGCCGTGCCACGGTGCTTTAGAACAAGGATTCATCTTTTCCAATTGAGTCCCAATTCAAACTGGGTCCTAAGGCTGTCTCTCACTCTCAAGCTTTGTCTATTTCTTTTCCCATCTCCCTGCATCTGCGGGATGCCCTGGGCATGACAGAAGCTGTGTATGGTTCAAACCCCAGGTTTAACAATCATTGTTTATTACTTGCCTGCCGGAAGCACGCTCAGTGGCTGCAGTGGTCATGGGTCTCCAAGAATGGACATCAAAGACACTTCCACAAAGCTATTTTACATACCTTAAGCTCCCCTCTATAAAACTCCCGTGGTGAATTACAGTGATTTCATACAGAATACAGCCTTTTCTAGAGGACTTAAAGCACTGGCCCATACCCCTTACTCTAAGGTTGGTTCATATATAGGATGGATTTGGCAGTCTAGATTAAATAACTGCATGAAGCCAGGAAGGGTCCTTTTACAACCACTGCCCCATGCAGACATTCGTATCGAACAGAGGAAGACCCCTACGAGCAGCCCACATGGGTGGGTGGAGAGAAGATACGAAAGACACAGAACAAAAGCAGGCGTCACTCTGAAATACACCTGAGGAACCCAGATAAAAGCGACGGCAAGAACGAGATGGGTGACACCAATGTCCCTCGACAGCTCCTTACCTTAGCCTATACGGTCTGTGGGCAGAGGAAGCTGGCAACACACAGGAACGACAGAACTTCCATAAGGATTTAGTGCGCTGGAGGAGCCTGTCTATCTTAATCCAGGGCATTTTGGAAAGGCTGAATTCACAAACAGCCTCTACTATGAGCAGGCTGCTGGGAGCCTTTGAAGAGCAGTTCCACCCTCAATAACACTCACCGCTTTAATTGGTACATTTTTTAAAAAAAATTCTAATCACATGTTTTGAGCTGTTACTTTTTTTTCTTTTTTTTAATTGCATCCCCAACTGTGTGCAAAGCTAGCTCCAGGCAGCCAGCTACGGTAGAGAGAGCTGACAGCCTTGACAGATGACTCAGTGTTTGTTTAGAACCAGGTTTGCACAGCGCCTTCTTTCTGCCCCCATCCTAGCCCCCCAGAGGAATGGATTTTAGCAACTGCCTTCTATCTGGGTGGGCAGGTTCCAGAGCTTGAATGACTGACACTTATTGAACTGGTGCATTAAAGAGCCCCACGGCTGGATTTGGATCTCGTGGCAACCTCTTTCATCTGGAATAACTCCACTGATTTCAAAGGAGCTACTCTGGGGTCTGCAGCAATCAAAAACTGGCTTGTGTGCTTTACATTTCTGCTTCATTGAAGCAGGACAGTGTCTTGGTCAGTGGCCAGGTGAAAAGGAAACTTGATGGGACTCTACCCAAGCCCCACCCACAATCCCTGGGGGATTGGAGCTTGGGATTGTGCATTGATCTGGGGCAGAGCATCTTTTCCTTTCCCTTGGTCACTGACCAAGACACCGTTCTGCAGCGTTGGTGTAGATGTGTTGGCCCCAGGCTATTAGTACCTCACCCAGCTTGTCTATCTTCTATTCTCTTTGACCAACAACAGTTGGTCCATTTTTTGAGCAACTCCAGTCCTTAGATATTCATTAGCTTCTTGGCCACACAACTTGCCTTCAGTTTTTTGGGGAACTAATTTTAAACAAGCCACCAGAATCACGCCTGCAGCATTTGCAAGCACATCCATTTGCGTTTCCCTTTGTCATAAGCAATAGTCATTTGCGTTCCCCTTTGTCATAAGCAAGATAATGTCCCCCTAAGTAGGCCTTTAACTAGCAAAGTATTTAAATGCATGTATAAATCAGTGGACTACTCATATGCCTAAAATTAAGCATGTATTTTGGAGGATTGGGGCCTCAGTGAAGGACACCACTGCAAACCACAGCCCAAAGTCCTGGAGCCTTAAAATCACCCCTGTGCTGCAGCAAAGTAGTGTCTTATAGTTTAAAAAAAAAGCCACACAGAAACTCAGTTTCTTCAATAGACTTCACAGGTCAGGACACACCTGGGAGAACACACAGAATTTCAAGGTTCCAAGAGAGAATCTGCTCCATCTGTGTTTACACCATGGAACACCACCTCCTTAGGCCATGAGATGACTGCTCATTGGCTTGCTAGGCCAATTCCCCCTTATCTCATCCAGCTCTGACAGACGCATTTGGCAAATGGGATAGAGAACGGGCCTTCTACATGATGCTAATTCCACATTGATCTTCAGAGTGTTATCAGATGCTTTGGCAACAACGGATTATATTCCTGCTTTTGTGCTACAAAACGTGTGCTCAGTAAACAAATAAAATCTGAGAGCCTCCTGTATTTTATAGTCAGATACAATCCCCAAAACAATTCCCTGCTCATCTCTAAAATGTGCCTCTGTGCCAGAGGCTTACTGGAAAATAAATGACTGTTTCCTGATGCTGAATCAGCTGCGATATGACAGGTTATACACGCAACACACACATCCTCACCAATCTCTACGAGTAGGTCTGATGTGGGCAATACATTTTCATGACAGATGGTGACAAGCACACAGTCAATGTTGGCAGGAATGGCTGCCAGCTCTGTTGCTCTTACAGGAACCAACAAGCTTCCATCCCTACCAGCCCACAGTTGCTCGCTCCATCAGCTTTACTGGCCCCTTATTCTGCCCGTTTGGTACAGCCAACTCCGAAGCCTGCACTATAGGCCACTTTCAATAGGCCACTTCTGTCTTTAGAAACCACAGTCCCCCAGGCTTCCAGTCCAATTCTTCACTGCTAACAATGCTGAAATTTTATCTCAGGGCAACTAAAGTAGGTAAGCTATCCAGAGGTAAAAACACAGTGAGGACAAGGCACTTCAGTGTTACCGTGAAGTAAATTAGACAAAGTCAGCACTCTACTCCTGCCTGGAGTTGGTCTCACCTAGTGTACCTCATGGTAAAACTGAAGCACCTTATCCCTATTGTGTTTTTGCCTTAAGATAATATAACACAAGGACCTCTTGATGTTGATTGCCAGAAGGCACAGGAGTACATACAGGTACCAGGATCCCCAGAGGTTCACCAGAAGAATGGCACGTAAGGTCACACCTGTCATCATAATCATTGTGAGATATACGTATGGAAAATACCTGAGGTGCGATGCATATATGCTGGAAATTATGTAATTAAAGGCAGGTCACTCAAAGGTAGCGTGTCTGGAGACAAACTTCTGCAGACAGAAGGCGGGAGACCCTTATCTCCCTGGTAGACCAATGGATATTGTGTGTCTCACAACAGAAGTCTATTAACATACTGAGTCAAATGCTAATGAAGAATTTACAGAGAATTCCGATGAAAATTAACAGGAAAAGGTGAACAGAGGGCAGGAGAAACCCTATTTTCAGGTGAAGATCAAAGGTCTGGTCTATCTATTTGGGGGTGCAGAGAAACACCCAAGCATCCTTCAGCCTATGAAGACCAGCTGTCAGCGGGCTAGACATTATGAAATGGGGATCTCGGACATCTGAAAACACTGGGAAAAGGATTTGGGGTAAGCGATGCTATAGGAGAGAAGGGAATGGCTAGTGTGTTACATTTAGGCTCTAGAAAGCATGTTATGATTTTCTTTTATTGGGAATGCTCCAGAGGGATGCTTAGGGGTTGGTGTGTGCCTATCACTAACCTGTACTGAGAGGGAGATGCCTGGGAGGCAGTGGTTGAGTTCCCAGAGGCTGGTGAGGCAGGGAGCTGACCACCAACAGCCACAGACAAGACCCACGCTAAGGGCAGGCGGTAGCAAGATGCCTCACAACCCTGGGAAGCATCACAGATAGTAGCGAATGCGAGTGAGCGCTGAGTCAAAAAAAGATACTCCTTTATTAGCAGTGAGGACAAGGCAGAAAAGAGGTTTCACTGTGTTTTGATCTAAGCATCACCTCCTTCTCCCTCCCCAAAACCCTCCTGTTACTGGCTTGCTTGTCTTACTTCGCTGTTCATCACAAGATCTCCTTCCACAGGTGGCCTAAGCGAATGGGGTAGAAAAATATGCTTGTGGTTCACAGAGATCCTAGGTAGGGCAATTCATTATTATTTGTGTTGCGGTACCTTCTTGGAGCCCCAGTCATGGAGCAGGGTCCCATTGTGCTAGGCCCTGTACAGCCACAGGACACAAAGATGGCACCTTATATCTGAGGCTCCTGAGCTCTTTGAAAACACTAGGTGGTGAAGCCTCACCAAACCCCTTGTGAGACAGGTAAACACAGCCCCATTCGCAGAGATAAGGTAGGGCTATAAAACACATATACAAGACCTGTTTAGAGCAAGTGCCGGGGACATCAAGAGGCGAGCAGAGGCACTGAGAGGCAAACTGACCTCAGTGCAATCTAAGGCCTGGCCTACACTACAGAGCTAGGTCGAGGCAAGGCAGCTGACGTTGACCTAACTATGGAAGCATCTACACTTAAATGTTGCTCCCGCCCCACATAACCGCCTTAATAATAACCACCTCCACAAGCAGCCAAGAGTCAAGGTCGAAGTACGTAGGTTGGCACAGTGTCAGTGTAGACACCGCGCTGCTGACATCGACTGTTACTGGCTTTCAGGCGCTATCCCACAATGCCCCCACGCTAACAGTACGACGGATACAAGCGCTCCTGGTGAGGATCCACACCGCCGACACAAGGAGCACAATGTAGACGCGCACAAGCGATGTCATTACTGTGGCGGCTGTCCACCTAAGGTAGGGCAACTTCATTTTGTAGTTTAGACCTGGCCTAAGTCAGAGAGATGGTGACTAGCATGTTAGCCCCACCCAGCTGCGATCAAATGGAATGGCATCTGCAGATGCAGCGGTGTTACCGTAGGCATGTTGCCCAGTGCCTATGCTTGAAGCCATCAGAAAGCAGAACCCAGTAGAGTGGCTTGGTAAAGCGGGACAGCTGGCATGGCTGAAGCAGAAAACCTGGTAACCAGAAACCTGCTGCAGCACGCCTCAGGGCTGCAGTGACTCAACGGGGGCAAAGCTGGAGGATGGTAACGTTGTCCCATGAGGCAGCTATTTAAAAATATTAAAGCTTCTTCATTGCACAAAGGAATTAGGAACTGCATTTCCTCTGTTCCCCACATTTCACAATAGCTCACTGAGAACAGCTGCCAACCAAACGCTCCAGCAAAGCTGGCTGGCTCTAGTTAGCGCTTATTTGATTATAGGCCCCAAGAGTGGTTTTCTACCAGGAAACGGCATATTTTTTAAAATTAACTGCTGACTTCTTGGAGCCTGCAAGATGGATGGGTGTGTAGCGAAGTGGGGCTCTGGGCTCTCTAATTATTGAGAGTGGTTCCCGTTTCTCCGATGAGCTTATACCTGAATTTAGGTTTTTAATGGCGACCAGATGTTGTGTGAATGCTAATCGGGCCTTTCACTCCAATGTCTTTTCATTTCCCTTGTGTGTTTGCGGGTTGAATTGTTCCTACCACATCTGTAGGGCAGCTCTCACAAACTATGGCCAACAACACTGACTGCAGCGGTGTACACACACACACACACACACACATGTACACACTTTGTTGGGATGGCCAGCCACAGACCACGTGGTTCTCTGGAGCGCCCCAGAGTGACTATACAGGCTGGGCAATCTACGGTTACTGCCCAGGTCTCCCAAAATCTTGGCCTGGGCTCCTCCATCATAGAAGGGACTGCTGACTACATTATAGAGGTCAAGGGAGGCTTTGGGTGCAGCTGATCTTAAAACCATCAGTTCCCAGCTTCCTTCTAAACAACCTTTCCCCAGTGATCAGAAAGAATGGCATGAATATTGTAACATGGAGCAATAAGAGGACTGGCACCATGCCACTGAACTGGAAAGCACTAAAATAGGAAACCAAGTTAAGGGGGAAATTCTCCTTTCAGTGCACATCTCATCCTCTGAGGGAGGAAGGGCGTGCACAGAAGAATGAACTGGGACTCAGAAGAGCTGGGTTCTAAGCCCAGCCCTGCCACCATCTTCCTCTTTGACCTGGACAAAGACACTCAACCTCTCTATGCTTCATTTTCTACCCCCCCCCCCACACACAGTAAAAATGGGGATAATGCTTCCCAGGGGGATGTGAGAATATAGCCAGTAACGTTGGCAAATCGCTTTGAGATCCGAGTAGGACAATGTCTGCTGGTCAGTATGGGGATGGGTACGCTACATGAACCTAGAGAGAGGGATACGGATTGGCAAGGTTTAGCTCTCATGGGTGGAACGAATGCAGAATACACAGAGATTTGCAGGGTTGATCACAGAGGAGAATTTTGTTTTGAGGTCATTTGTTCTCTTGAGGCTCCATGCCATGGAGTACAGGAAACTGTAATAATTCACTACAAAATCTGCCTTAGAAGCTACAGCAGTAGTCAAAACCGCCAACAGGCCATACTGAACTAAAACTGAGAAATAGGGTTGCCAATTTTGGTTGGACGTATTCCTGGAGGTTTCTTCACAACACAATCTTTAATTAAAGATTAATCTTTAATTCCTGGAGACTCCAGGACAATCCCAGAGGGTTGGTAAGCCTACTGAGAAAAGAAGCCCTTGAAGGATCCGCCAAAGAGCAAATGTGGTGCTGTGGTTTAGAGAAATGTAGGAGACATCTGGAAAAAGCCAAAGAAACGTACGATGAACTGCCCCGTGTTTGGAGGGTAGCTCACTATAGGAAAAGCTCTGTATTACCTGCAAATAACCACACATCAACACGACATCATCTTAATGTATGATGGAATTTCAGTGACACTATGATTTGGAACATACAGGGACCATCTGGCAGTGTGCATGAGCTTCATCTCAGAACCTGTTATTATTATTAATTACTTGCATTGCAGTAGCATTTACCTACCCCAGCTGAGATCAGAGCCCCATTGTAGTAGCACTCTAAAAATCAACTAGTAAGAGCGAGACTCTGCCCTGAAGAACTTACAGTCTAACAGACAAGACAAAGTATGAGAGAGGAAAGAGCGAGGTAAAGTGACTGGCCCGAGGTCACACTGCATGTCAGAGGCACAGCCAAGAATAGACCGTGTCTCCTGAGTCCCCAATCCAGTTCTCTACCCACACCCACTCTCTGAAACAAACTCTGAAGTGATCAGGCTACCAAGTTCATCTTGATGTCTCACTCCACTGGCAGGCACATGCGGGGGAAGGCACTGCTAGGTCCCCAGCCCAGGACACAGGTAGTTTCGCTCAATACAATGGGTTTTCAAAGCACGGTGGGAGCTGAGCCTTGATTTTCTGCTGATCGGAGAACATGCTACATATATATCAAGTGATTGTGCCAAATCAGAGCCACACCTTAAAAGAGACAGGCAGGCCAAAATGTCTGCTTTTGGAAGGCATTCATTGGAGCTGCCTCACTAAGGTCAGAGTCTGGGCTCCTATCCTGGAGCCCAGGCCTCACAGGGTACGTCTGCACAGCAAGCAGAAACCTGCTGCAGCAAGCCGTGCTGGGTCATTCAATTGCTGTGTAGACGTGTGGGCTCCAGAATCCGAGCCTAAATGTCTACACAGCTAATCTTAGCGACCCGGGCTCCATGACTCACTGCTGTGGGTTTCTGCTTGCCATGGACACGTGCCCACATACAGGGGTTGTTTTATAAAAAGTGATTTTACAAATCCCTCATGTTAATGGAAACATTTGTTAGCATTTTGTTTCAACGCCCTTGTGCAGTGGTTTTGTTTGGATTCAGACAACACAGATGCTACCGCGCTGGGCTGGTGCATGAGAACCAGAGCATGAAATCTAACTAGCTTGGGTGAGCAGAGTGCAAAGAGAAAAGACAGAATGTAACTGGTGAAAAGCCAACTCGAGGTCTGGAATTCCTTCAGGTTTAACGGCCTATGGTGTTTTTAAACACAGGGCAGGACACTAAGCTTTATAAGTGCAGTATAGTGTGTAACCCGGCACCTTACACTGCTGGAAAGACCAACGTTCCCAGCTCAGACAACCCCAAAGAAAGATTCTGGCAACTAAAGGCGGCTTGAGATTGAAAGCACATTTTTTGTCGGTGGCAGGCTGGCAGAGTTCCATGGTTATTTTAATGCTGCTGGGCCTGCGTTGAGGTACTAATGATGTGCTATGGTGCCGAAGGCCTTGCATAGCCATACTTTTTTAAATTTACATTGAAATAAACACATAAAATAGGGAAAACAATTGGAAAGCTGTATCTAGGACTTGATTCGCCCCCTCCCATGCTGACTTCAGTGGGACTATGGTCAGTATCAAGCACTTGCAGGAATGTGCTTTTAAACTATATATTGGGACAGAAATGGGCATATGGAGAGTTGCCTGGCTCAACTGCATTTAAGATCAGATAGACATGACATAAATTTACCAACTGGATTATGTCAGCTTTCTTTAGCTTCTCATGAAAAATAAAATCCTATTTGTACCAGTGGAGACTAAATGGTTTAGAAAATCAGATCCGCCAAATAAAATTTAATTACAAATACCTTAGAGGAGGGAAAGCTCAAGACAGTCTATGGGAAGATTTTCTACAGACAGCATAAAAATAGTCCTGACTTAGAGCCCCAAGACAACTTTAATGATCAGGCTGTGCAAAGATACAGGATGTGTTTTTGTTTTGTGGCGATGGTCAGCATTTTTAGTCTATTTTTTGTACAGGGAAGTGGCTTTGAATTCTGGAAGCTGGGCTGGCTGCTCAAAGGCCAGCAGAGCTCGGTAGGCATGAAGTGGGGAAGGAGGATTGCTTAGGCAGCTACCTGGAGTAAAGTTTACTCTAAAACTATCACAGCATCAAGAGGTGAACAGATCCTAAGACAGTCCTGCCTCCCGAGACTGAGCTGGTGGCTCATTTGTCAGGGCTGAAGACATTGCCGAGTCACCTGAACTGTGTAAAGCAAAACAACTCAATGTTTAAAAAACCCATGATTTTCATTCTCTCCTCAAGAGGTCTAGGACTGGTCAGGATTGAGATCTACTGGCCATGTGAGGTGCAGGGCTGGAATAGCAGGGGGGGCTTAAGGTCAGCCTGAGATTCACAGACAAATCTCTGGGTGAGCCCAGATTGACTTAGCCAGGATTGTGGCAGGGACGCGTTAAGGTGTATGGTTAGAATAGAGAGTAGGGGGACAACACTGAGATGTTGTAGATTAAAATAAAGGTCCATTGGCTGTGTGAGATCCCAAAGTAGACATGGCAGAAATGTTGAAGGTCAGATTGACGTGCACCTGCCGAGTTGTCAGCAAGGAACATCAGGGAGTGATGTGTGGAAGGGTTTGAAGTGCAGAGGTTAGGTGCAGGGACCAGAACAAGCAGGGGTTGCGCCAGGACATAAGAACAGCCATCCTGGGTCAAACCAATGGTCCATCTAGCCCAGTATCCTATCTTTCAACAGTGGCCGGTGCCAGGTGCTTCAAAGGGAATGAACAGGGCAATTTATCGAGTGATCCATTCCCTGTCGTCCACTCCCAGCTTCTGGCAGTCAGAGGTTTAGGGACACCCAGAGCATAGGTTGTGTCCCTGACCACCTTGGCTAATAACCTTATTGACAGTCCTATTCTCCAGAAACTTATCGCATTTTTTTTTAGCCGTTATACTTTTGGCCTTCACAACATTCCTGGGCAATGAGTTCCACAGGTTGGCATTGCGTAGTGTAAAGTACTTCCTTGTGGTCGTTTTAAACCTGCTGCCTCTTAATGCCATTGGGTGACCCCTGGTTCCTGTGTTATGTGAAGGAGTTAAAAATTCCTGATTCCCTTCCTCGACACCAGTCACACTTTCATAGATTTCTGTCATATCCCCCCCTCAGTCGTCTCTTTTTTAAGCTGAGCCAGTGTTTTAAATCTCACCTCACATGGAAGCTGTTTCATACCCCTAATGGCGTTTGTTGCCCTTCTCTGTACATTTTCCAGTTCTAACATCTCTCTTTTGAGATGGAGTGGCCAGAACTGCATGCAGTGTTGCAGAATGAGGTCCTGGCACAGCAGCATGCCGGAGGCCCAGACATGAAGCAGCAGAGGTTCCTGCAGGCCTGGACTAACATACAGCAGCAGAGCTGCTGGGGGATGGAGTTGGGGAGGCCAGGACGAAGACTGGAATAGCTACACGGATGGTGCGGGGAAGGATGGAGAACATCCGCAGAGCTATATGGGGAAAGCTTGCACAGCATGTGACCCCAATTGTTTGGCTCAAGACATGGATATTAGCCTCTCATCCTCACCAGCCTTTCATACCCCCTTAAAAATAAAAAAATATATATATAATAAAGTGAAATTCTCCACGGATTGTGCTACAGCAGCAGTTTATAAACACCTCTGACCTTGGTGCTGGCTGGCACACTGCTTGTAGAGGACGACTGACAACATTTTTAATGCTGCAGAGGCTGGGAGATGTCTCTTGGCTTTAGAATACCGAGTCTAATCAGCCCAGCTCGCCTGCTTCCTGCTCATTTATCCTACCAAGACCCTCACCCACCAACCCGGATGGAATTAGGCATCATTAATTCTCTTGAAATGTGGTTTGCTGGGCAATATCCCTGATCCCTAATACTTTAATGTGCTGCCACGGACAATCCTATTTCATAGAGGGGCAGCTGCATTGTATTATGCATGTAATATGCCCTAATTCAAACTCAGCCTAAGCATTAAGGAACTACATTTGCAACCAATAAACCCCACCTTCTCACCACCACACTCTGCTTTTGCAAACTGACTGCTCACTAGCACAGGCTCAAAATGGTCTACAGGGGCCGGCAGGCCCCCAGGGCTCCCTACCCCCAAAGAAATGTCCTGCTCTGTAATATGAGGAGCGGGAGTGAGTAAGGATGGTCAGGTTTCAGGGGAGACACAGTTGGCAGGGACACCACGGGGTCAGGAACACAAGCCAGGGCCAGGCTGCTACCCCACGCTCGAGACTCAACATGCTTCATAAAGATCTCTTTTCTACAACTCTGCCTGCCTCGTCACTTATTGCTAATGAATCAGAGCCCATGCAGAGCTTCTCCTTCCCAGGCATGAGAAAGAGCCAAATCTTCGGTGATGTCCATTAGGAGCCTCCTTTGCCAACCTAACCTGAGACATGTTCAAGTACCACAGGGATGGGCACCAGTGCAGACCCTAAACCAGAGACAAGTCCCAGTCGGCAGTGACCCAGGAACCGACTGGCTTTGGAGCCACAGATTCACCTGGGAGGGCCCCAGTGCTGGAGGGGAGCAGGACCAGGAGATACAAGCAGTGAGGATCTGGGTGGAAGCTGGGGGCCTAGCCCCAGCTGCCCTTCACCCACACCATGAAGCATCATCTAAGACTCCTTACAATGCTACGCTAAGCAGCTCCAGAAGGCAAGAGGGCCGTGCTCGTGGCAGGCCCAACTGTGAGGCAGCTGGGCCCACCAAAGAATCTCTGACATCGCTTCATGCTGAGGGCAGAGAAGACCTTCCTCACGCACCCCCAATGCCCTGGCAGTGCCAAGTGGAAACAGCCCAAGTCCCAGCTATACAGACCACTCTCCTAGCGTTTTCGTGGTCTCAGAGGCCTTGTGTGTCCAGGCTAACACCCCCCGGAGCCAAACTCCCTGCAAAGTGCTGAAACATTCAGGTAAGTGGCTCCTTTTCATTTCCGGTTCTCAGCTAGGCCTGGCAATGCGCCAAGGATGGCTCTCCTCACTGTACCCCATCCAGGGCCAGAAGCACTAACAGAATGAGCCTGCTCTCCCCAGCAGGGAACAGATTCTGCAGAGGGAAGAGGTAAAGAGAGAAAAGAATCCAACCTCTGTGGCCACTTATCCAAGCTGAATTCTGCACCTGTTGAGGCTGACCTCTCTGGCCAGCCCTTACCTGCCCAGGAGCTCCGGAAGGAAATTGGAATTTGTATACACAATCCCTAATTCTGGCCAAAGATCAGCAGGGAACTGAACACTTACAGCAGAGGTGGCCAACCTGAGCCTGAGAAGGAGACAGAATTTATCAATGTACGTTGCCAAAGACCCACAGTAGTACGTCAGCCGCCTCCCCATCAGCTCCCCCCACCACTGCTCCCAGCGCCTCCCACCCCCCGCAGCCCCGCTGATCAGCACCTCCCCCTTCCTCCCGATCAGCTGTTTCGTGGCGTGCAGGAGGCTCTGGGAGGAAGGGGGAGACAGAGGGCACAGCAGGCTCAGGGGAGGGGGCGGGAAGGGGTGGCGTGGGGGCAGGGCCTGTGGCAGAGCCAGGGGTGGAGCAGTGAGGACCCCCCGGCACATTGGGGCTGGAGCTACAGATGCCAACTTTCCAGAGTCGGTGCCTAGACAAGGAGCCGCATATTAACTTCTGAAGAGCCACACGTGGATCTGGAGCCGCAGGTTGGCCACCCTGACTTACAGCATTGAAGTTTCCATATAAATCACAGCTGGAGAGATCACACTTTAATGCACAGATGAGTGATGTTCTTTTGAATCCAGGCAGGATCTTCCATCCTGCTGAGCTCCTTTAAAGGCTAACACCATTCCATTAGCTACAGTCCATAAAGAGCTTTTCCCAGCTGTACAGCACATTGTACCAGTTTTCACTCTGAGGGGGCAGAAGCTGGTTCTCCAGCCTTATGCCAACATATGCGATCTTTAACCTTCCTGCAGCCAAGTCGGGTTTTGCTCCTGTTGGAGAAGCAGGCCAAGGAAAGGCAACCCCCACTGGTTTTTTATTTTAAAGTGCTGGCATAAATCCAAATACTGGAATATTTTCATTGCTACTATACCAAGGATAAGAATTCAAATTAAACTGGCACAGGCCATTTCTATCCATTTACCCAGGTATTTATAATGCACCCATCACTGCAGTAGGCTCTGCTATTTGTCATGTAGCATCCTCATTCTTAAGCTTCATGTGGAGGTGGGGGCTAATGTTCGTAAAGGAATTTTCAAATGTCTTTTCTTCAGCAAATCAATTTCCCAGCCCTGATAATGGCTTTTCATCCTGTGGCTGTAATAGACGCATGCTATCTAATTCCCTTTCTAAAATAAAATTAAGCCAACCCCTAATTGGTTACATCACCCAGGACAACTGCAGAAATTAATTCCATACAGCAAAAGTACCAAGGGCAGATGGAGTGCATGAATATTGCTAAAGAGAATTCCAGTTAGCACCAAGGCTCTAACCAGCACCCGTCTGCTAGGACAGTGGTTCTCAGACTTATTTGGCCTACGCCCCCCTTCTCTGTAGCAATTTACACCCCTGCCTCGCCACACAAGTACATGTACCAATAAAAAAATAACAAAAGCCAACATGCAACTCTCACTAAATATTAAAAACAGCAAGGCACTGATTCAAACACAGCCAACCATCCATCGTAATAAAGGGCACAAGCAAAACTGTAATTGGGGTCAATGCTTACAGTTAGATGTGCAGACCGCATCGTAGCAAACAGCTTAACGTACAGGTACCAACGACTTTGTATAATGCTATTCGAGCTTAACAAAAATCCATCAAAATGCACAGCACCATCCAGAGTCCAATGTACAGCGTCATCTGAGGACGCAATATGTCTGGAGGAATCGGGGTGCTAGGTACTCATTGATGTGGGTAAAATGTGCACGGTCCCCCCCCCACCCGGCAAGCTCAGAATAAATTCTGCCCTCCCGGAGTTGGAAACCTCTGCACTGGGAGATTGGGTACCTACACAGCATGGTCTCCACCTGAAGGTAATGTCTTTTGGGTATTGCTGACCCCAGCTGGATTTGAACCAGCAATCTAGAGGTAAAAGGCTCCTCCTCGCTACCCAGACAACCCAGACTTTTTAAAACAAACATTTCCTGCGATGGCAGCATTCCCACTGTCCAGCCGAACCATTTTCCCAGCACCCAAGTCAGTCCCAACTTGGCTGCCAATGATCTCCTCACCTGGGGACCCATCAGTACCCCTGACTTCTCCTTTGCTGACTATGAGCATGGTTCTTCAGGTCCCTTCCCAGGAGGGGAGGCAGAAAGGAGCTATGACGAGGTCGGCGGCACAGCGGTGAACCTCCTGGCAAAAGACCTTCGCGTAGCAGGTGATGGAACTCAAGGCCATCCCGTGCAAGGCATGACCGAGCCATGCTGTGCAGCAGAGGAAGGGGACAGGCGAACGCCATCATTTCCAAGCCCAGGTCTCCCTGTCCAGTAAGGCTCAGAGATGGCCAATTAAAGAGTCAACATTCAGCTCTCTGTGAACTGACTTTAGGGGGACGCTTCCAACCCTGAAAGGCAATTAAGCTTATTTGACTTAGAATCACAGAACTGTAAGAGACCTTGAGAGGTCATCTAGTCCAGTCCCCTGCACTCATGACAGGACTAAGTATTATCTAGAGCATCCCTGACAGGTGTTTGTCCAACCTGCTTTTAAAAATCCCCAATGATGGAGATTCCACCACCTCCCTAGGCAATTTATGCCAGTGCTTAACCACCCTGACAGTTAGGAAGTTTTTCCTAATGTCCAACCTAAACCACCCTTGCTGAAATTTAAGCCCACTGCTTCTTGTCCTATCCTCAGAGGTTAAGAACAACAATTTTTCTCCCTCCTCCTTGTAACAACCATTTATGTAGTTGAAAACTCTTCTCATGTCCCCTCTCAGTCTTCTCTTCTCCAGACTAAATAAACCCAGTTTTTTTTTCAATCTTCCCTCATAGGTCATGTTTTCTAGAACTTTAATCATTTTTGTTGCTCTTCTCTGGACTTCTCCAACTTGTCCACATCTTTCCTGAAATGTGGCACTCAGAACTGGACACAATACTCCACTTCAGGCCTAATCAGCGTGGAGTAGAGTGGAAGAATTACTTCTCGTGTCTTGATTACAAAAGTCCTGCTAATACATCCCAGAATTATGTGTTTGTTTGTTTTGCAACAGTGTTACACTGTTGACTCATATTTAGCTTGTGATCTACTATGACCCCCAGATTCCTTTCTGCAGAACTCCTTCCAAGGCAGTCATTTCCCATATCGTATGTGTGCAACTGATTGTTCCTTCCTAAATGGAGTACTTTGTATTTGTCCTTATTGAATTTCATCCTATTTACTTCAGACCATTTCTCCAGTTTGTCCAGATCATTTTGAATTTTAATCCCATCTTCCAAAGCACTTGCAACCCGTCCCAGCTTGGTATCGTCCACAAACTTTGTACGTGTACTCTGTATGCCATTATCTAAATCACTGATGAAGATACTGAACAGAACTGGACCCAGAACCGATCCCTGTGGGACCCCACTCATTATGCCCTTCCAACATGACTGTGAACCACAGATAACTACTCTCTGGGAACGATTTTCCAACCAGTTATGCACCCACCTTATAGTAGCTCCATGTAGGTTGTTTATGAGAAGGTCATGCGAGACAGTATCAAAAGCCTTACTAAAGTCAAGCTATACCACGTCTACTGCTTCCCCCCCAGCCACAAGGCTTGTTACCCTGCAAAGAAAGCTATCAGGTTGGTTTGACTTGAGTTGATAGAAAATTGCATAACTCCTAAGCCTGCCACCCCACTCGAAAGTGCTATTTCTGTTCCATCCGTTTGTCGTATCTGCTCTACAATATGAAATATTTTAGGACAAAAAAAAGGCAAGGATTGCTATTGCTTGCGGGAACAGGACATAACAAGCACAATGTCTGGCATAAGCTGTGTTAGTTAACTGCCAGTCAGCTAAACTGGCACAGAGAATACTGATAGAGCATCTTGATTGGAAGACTAATCCAAAGTGTTCAGATGACCTATATACACACATGCTTGTCTCTGTGTTTAGGGCAGTGCATTTATTATTTGTATTACAGTAGCAACTGGACACCAAAGCTAAGCACAGAACCCCATTGTGCGACGGGCTGTACACATTCAGAGTAAGAGGTGTCTCCAGCCCAAACAAACTGACACTCTAAATAGACAGAAGAGACAAAGGCTGAGAGAAATCACCCCCTTTTAAATAGCGTGAAATGAGAAATACAGTGACTTGCCCAAGATTACCCAGGGAGTCTGTAGCAAAGCCAGGAAATGAACCTACATCTCCTGAGTTCCAGTTCAGTGCCTTAGCCACAAAACCATCCAGTTACTCGCAGAATGCCTGCTGCTGTGGGATGTTACTCATGAATGTTAAAACTACAAACAAGTCCTGCAAGCTGAACAGATGTTAACAAAACCATTACTCCACACCAAGTAATCCTGCGTTTTGCCTAGACCCCCTATGACGCAGCACAGACATTTTAGAAATGTGTGTGCGCGTGATTTTTCAGACCCTTTTTCCTGCCAAGGCAGGCTGCCTTCGTGCCATGAGTCCAACCACACCGGCCGTAGGTGGGGGCAGAAAAACTATAGCTAATATAATTTAGAGACTTCTAATAATGATCTAAAATGGCTTTTTCAAATGTAATAATATAGCAGTTTGAAGGTCTGATATATCGGGGCTAAAAACAAAGGCCTTATGTCACAAAACAAGGGCATTTTCGGCTTTCCAATGGCAAAATCCTGGGGCTGGTTTTGTTCAATATCTTCATAAATGATCTGGAGGATGGTGTGGATTGCACTCTCAGCAAATTTGCGGATGATACTAAACTGGGAGGAGTGGTAGATACGCTGGAGGGCAGGGATAGGATACAGAGGGACCTAGACAAATTGGAGGATTGGGCCAAAAGAAATCTGATGAGGTTCAATAAGGATAAGTGCAGGGTCCTGCACTTAGGATGGAAGAACCCAATGCACAGCTACAGACTAGGGACCAAATGGCTAGGCAGCAGTTCTGCAGAAAAGGACCTAGGGGTGACAGTGGACGAGAAGCTGGATATGAGTCAGCAGTGTGCCCTTGTTGCCAAGAAGGCCAATGGCATTTTGGGATGTATAAGTAGGGGCATAGCGAGCAGATCGAGGGACGATCACGTCCCCCTCTATTCGACATTGGTGAGGCCTCATCTGGAGTACTGTGTCCAGTTTTGGGCCCCACACTACAAGAAGGATGTGGATAAACTGGAGAGAGTCCAGCGAAGGGCAACAAAAATGATTAGGGGTCTGGAACACATGACTTATGAGGAGAGGCTGAGGGAACAGGGATTGTTTAGTCTGCAGAAGAGAAGATTGAGGGGGGATTTGATAGCTGCTTTCAACTACCTGAGAGGTGGTTCCAGAGAGGATGGTTCTAGACTATTCTCAGTGGTAGATGAGGACAGGACAAGGAGTAATGGTCTCAAGTTGCAGTGGGGGAGGTTTAGGCTGGATATTAGGAAAAACTTTTTCACTAGGAGGGTGGTGAAACACTGGAATGCGTTACCTAGGGAGGTGGTAGAATCTCCTTCCTTAGAAGTTTTTAAGGTCAGGCTTGACAAAGCCCTGGCTGGGATGATTTAATTGGGAATTGGTCCTGCTTTGAGCAGGGGGTTGGACTAGATGACCTCCTGAGGTCCCTTCCAACCCTGATATTCTATGATTCTAAGTCTCATGGCCCACAGCATACCAGACCTTAGACCTGCCAGAGATCTAGGACTGAATGTCCTTCAGCCTGTGATGCATGATGGGAGAGATTCTGGCAGTAGAATTACACATTTGGGGAGAAGGAGGAAACACTGGTGGGAAGGAGAGTAGCTGTTTAGAATTGCAGAAGTCGTCCCAACAGAGGTGAGGTGAACAGAGTACAGGGGAGACAGTCAACTGTGCAAAATAAATCTCATTTGCGGTCTGAATCATTGTGGTGCAGTCACTTAAGCTTGCAGCGAGTGCCTGCCGCTCTGCACGTGTAACTAGCTGCACCAATTCCACCTATTTGCTTGTCCTACCAAATAAGGTGCCTGCCTACTTGCAGTATACCAATCAGCATCCACCCTGGGAACTTGTGCATGGACAACCCCTCGGGACCCGCATCAAAATGCATTATGCAACAGGAGAGTTTTTCCTTCCCAACGTTACCATTTAGTGCTTTAAACACTTAGGTTTGGTACAGTGAGTCCAGCCATTTAGTCTACATGTGCAATTTCAAAGGATGCATTTCACCTGAACTCCTTTCCAGTGAGATGGAACAATCCAGTCATGTTTGTTTATCTCTGGTATTTTCTTGAAAAAGCTTCAGTGACGTTTCTCCTACCACTAACAATCAGAAACCTCTCATAGATGGCTCAGAGGATTTACAGCGAGATATAATGAAGCTTTTCATCGCTAGGTTGCCTATTTAGTTCCAGTCTGGGTTGATACAGGTTGGTCGATTTCAGTCCAGTTCCTAGCTGTCCAGGTAACAAAAGCCACCTGCTAATTTTCATCTTGGTGAATAATTGCAGCTGAAAAGCCAGTGACTGAACAGGCCAGGGAAAGGAGATGACCATTCTGCAATCTTATCAAACAGGTTAAAGTATTTTCTTTTGCTCCCAATTATACTTCACTTTCACTACACAAAACACACCACCCCACTTTCACAATAATATACAGCCATTTATTTGAATGCTTTGGAGATTTGCTTCTCTGAGTGCTGAGTGTCCAAAAAAAAATCTGAATATTTCATGGAGTATTGTGATTTCTGGGAGCTACTGAAAAAAATGCAGCAATATGGATATAGGCTCTTCCCAAGGGAATATCCCCCAGCTGATGAACATATTGTTATATAGTTCTTCCACCCAACTTGGTCTTTTATTCAAAAAGAAGAAAACCACTGAACTTTTCAGGGCACTCAGCGGGCTGGTTTGGGATCTGAATCCTAGACCCTATCTTCTCTGCAGTTTTGAGGCCAGAGTAGCACAAAAGGGGGCAATTTAGGAGTTGGTGCAAATGTGTTGGACATCCTCCTGTCTGACACACCAGGGACTGACCCTGGGACCTCCAGAACTATACAGACTTATATTCTCTATGGACTGAGCCCAGAGGGGAAACTAACACCCACTCACCAGATGGCTATACAAGCATCCCATTTCCCGTAAAAAGCCCAGCTCCAGGACTCTGGCAGTCCCATGCAAGGTGTGTGTGTTGGGGGATTGTGCCCTGGTGCCCTTCCCTAGCATGGGAGAGTGGCTAGGATCTGGTGTAAAGCACTTCAAAGTGGAACCGTTCTGAGCAGAGATGTACTTTTCTAAAACAGGGATGAATAGAATGGCCCTGGCCTCGCTCCCCACACCCCTTTCCCATTTCAGACTCCAGCTTTGCTCAGATTTATGGAGCAAGCAGCCAGCCCACACCATCTATCATTACCATGACTAGCAGTACAAAGGTGAGTGATTACACGAGGTCTCTTCAAAAGGGCAGCGCTGCACAGAAAAGGCAATCTGTGTCAACGCTCCTGCAGGGCCACCCTGCCACATTTGCTCAGGTCAGACTCTGGCTGGCTGCAGTAGAAATGTATCCAAGTAAGGAGCACAGCCTCTAATCAAGCCTCATGCCACCTCTGAGGTATGGTTCATTAGTCTCATTTACCAATGGGGAAACTGAGGCATGGAGGAACTGTGACTTGCACAAGGGTCACAGAGTGAGTCCATGTCAGCACAGGGAGGAGAGCTCAGGTTCTCCGTGCTGTGCTTGGGGCCCTCAGATCACAGGCCTTCCCCCCAATGGATTAGTAAATCCAGAACACTAGCTCCCTTTCCCCTGCTCTGTTAAAACACTTTCCAAACACACTTCATATTGCCCGATTGTGCCGGTGCTGAGCTACCTCAGCTCCTACTGGCTTTGGCAAAATGCAGCCCATGAGTCTATCATAATAGGGCGCCTTCATTAAGGGGAAGAACCAGGATGCTTTGAGGGCCCCTGATATACCTATTGCCCGCCCCCCGCACACATAGGTCAGGTAAACGCTGGATTGACACTAAATGAGCTGGATGCTGTTCATGCCATGCTCAGGGCAAATCAGGAACATTTCTAAATGCTTTGGAGTCTGTATGAGTCTCTTCAAACAGGCAGCACTGGGGAGGGTGATCTTTTATCCAAGCCTTCGTGCCAGCTTTGTTCGTTTCTGATCTGAGTGCACTGTTAGCTAATGTCCTCTCCATGCCGGATTGGTAATGGGCCCGTGATGTGAATTCAATGCTGCTGCTTTCCCAAGAACATGCCGACCTCTCTCACACACAGCCTCATCAATCTGCAGAATGGCCTGTTAAAGCAGAAAGCCTTTAAGTTTTGGGGTTTCAGAGGACACCCGCCCCCTCCCCTCCCCCAAGGAGGAGTCCGATCCACAGTATCCACCACAAATCACGATCCAGGATCCCTGGTCACTTTCAGTCCTTGCCTGAGCTCTTACATAGTGCTTAAGGTCACAGTCCCAGCCACACTCAATGAGCCTGGAGCACAAAAGACATGGCCACATTCCACCAGCATCTGAGACTCCCCTGGAAGCCCATGGGAGTTTGGGGTGCACAAAGCATGTAGGTCAGGCGCAAAAGGATGGTCTCGAGGCTGCAGCGTGGCATATTCTCCCAGCAGGGATACGACATTCAGTCACAGCTGTCACGGTTTGTGGGAATTTCACAGTCCTCGTAGTCCGAGTTCAAGCAATCCCAAAAACGCAGAGCTAAACTCAGCTGAAGTGGTCAAATTTCGTTTGCTGGGGATTTTAGCAGCTCATCTCTTTCCTGAGAGCTGTCTAGATGAATCCATGTGTAAGAGGTGGGGCATCTACCCACCTCTCCTATCCCTCCCTGAATTAGCAGTTGTGCAGCAACCATGCAGGGGTGGGCATGTATTAAAGAGTCGCAAAACGCCCACTTGGATTTCCTTCACAAAAATGATTAAAGTTTATTTAAACTAAAAGGTTTGCAAGAAGTAAGAGAGGTTGACTCTAACCTGCTTAGAAGGTAGTATACATTTCCACAACCCCAGCCTAAAACAGGGGTAGGCTAAACTATTTGTTGCAACAGTGCATTCTCTTTTGGCTGTTACCAGCAGCTGGTGGTCAACAGGGGGAAGAAAAAAAAACAACCTAAACAGGCACCTAGTGCTCTCTTCAACCCATACTCAATAGAATCAGACAAATAGCCCTTTCATTGCTAGGTTGAATTATTGTGTAAAGCATGTTTCAGAGTAACAGCCATGTTAGTCTGTATTCACAAAAAGAAAAGGAGGACTTGTGGCACCTTAGAGACTAACCAATTTATTTGAGTATAAGTTTTCGTGAGCTACAGCTCACTTCATCAGATGCATACTGTGGAAACTGCAGAAGACATTATATACACAGAGACCATGAAACAATACCTCCTCCCACCCCACTCTCCTGCTGGTAATAGCTTATCTAAAGTGATCACTCCCCTTACAATGTGTATGATAATCAAGTTGGGCCGTTTCCAGCATAAATCCAGGTTTTCTCACACTCCCTCCCCCAAAAACACCACACACAAACTCACTCTCCTGCTGGTAACAGCCCAACCAAAGTGACCACTCTCCCCACAATGTGCATGATAATCAAGATGGGCCATTTCCAGCACAAATCCAGGTCTTCTCACCTCCCCCCCCGCACACACACACACAAACTCACTCTCCTGCTGGAAGAAAAGGAGTACTTTTGGCACCTTAGAGACTAACCAATTTATTTGAGCATAAGCTTTCGTGAGCTACAGCTCACTTCATCGGATGCATACTGTGGAAACTGCAGAAGACATTATATACACATAGACCATGAAACAATACCTCCTCCCATCCCACTCTCCTGCTGGTAATAGCTTATCTAAAATAGCTCATCCAAACTGACCACTCTCCTTACAATGTGTACCTTGATTATCATACACATTGTAAGGAGAGTGGTCAGTTTGGATGAGCTATTACCAGCAGGAGAGTGAGTTTCTGTGGGGGTAGGGCGGGAAGTGAGAAGACCTGGATTTGTGCTGGAAATGGCCCACCTTGATTATCGTGCACATTGTGGGGAGAGTGGTCGCTTTGGATAAGCTATTACCAGCAGGAGAGTGAGTTTGTGTGTGTGGTTTTTGGAAGGGGGGGGTGAGAAAACCCGGATTTGTGCTGGAAATGGCCCAACTTGATTATCATACACATTGTAAGGAGAGTGATCACTTTAGATAAGCTATTACCAGCAGGAGAGTGGGATGGGAGGAGGTATTGTTTCATGGTCTCTGTGTATATAATGTCTTCTGCAGTTTCCACAGTATGCATCCGATGAAGTGAGCTGTAGCTCACGAAAGCTTATGCTCAAATAAATTGGTTAGTCTCTAAGGTGCCAAAAGTACTCCTTTTCTTTTTGTGTAAAGCATGTATCAAAGAGGGGCCAATGGAAAAAACACCATATTGTGTATGGTTAGAAGGAATTTTTTTTAAAATTCCAGATATTGCACAGACTGTGTCCCATTGCTGGAGAGAATCTGAAATGCAGATAATATTGATAGCAACACAGAAATATCTTAAGGTCATGAACTTTCTCCACACTAGACTTCTTTGATTTGGTTCAAGTAACAGGCAGGACCAGAGCTGGGAAAACACAGCTGTTTCAGTTTGCATGGGGTTCATGAGAACATTCTCTACTTTTACATGTGTGGCATCCATTTTTCGCTTTGAGACTGGGGTTTGGGCAAATCTGCCTCTGCTCTGAATGTGTAATGTAACTAATAGTCCCATCCACAACTGCTTGGTCCAGGCAAAATCTTAGCATGATGCTAAGTTGCTCCTACAGCGACTAACTAATTGTGCTAGAGAACCAAGGAGAACTACAGGGTCTGTGTGGCCAGCAGCTTCAGTAAAGAATCCCCTGTATGTTAATTACAGCCATGTCATAGCTTTTCTCTACCAGGAGGGGCACAGTATTCTCTCTCCTGCTCTTATCTTTACACTTTCTGTGCCCCCATGAGAGTAACAGCCTCTCACTTCCCACACACCAGCACTTCCTCTCCTCTTACAAAACACCCCGGAAAACCCATTTCTAGCCAACCCTCCTCCTTTATTTTTGCACCCAGAATCCTCAGTGCGCGTTATGAATTGCAGTCCTCCTGTGTACCCTTTGCCACCTGAAATAGACCGTAAGCTACTCAGAGCAGGGCCCTACTTTGCTACATGTTTGCAAAAGCAGCACTGGTCTATACAGAATCAAGCATCAGACCATCTTTTCACATGATTCCCCTCCCAGATGCACTGGTAACCCACACTGTGGGCCTCTGTCCCTCCCTAGTCAAGAGGATAAGAATCCACTACAGCTGCTGGCTAATGGAGCTGCTCCTTCAGCTCCAGGGGGTAGAGGCTACGGCTGGTGAGAACATTTTCAACTAAATGAACTTTTGTCAGGCAGCTGAAACATATTGGTTTCAACAGTGTTTTCAAGAGGGACTCTCTAGCTCTGAGGCTAGGGGTCTGGCCTGGGAGAGTGAAATTCAAATACCCATTTTGCCCCAGTCTCAGCAGAGCTGGACATCCCAGATCAGGCTGAATCAGACACAGCAGGGGCTTGTTCCATAGTAAGGAATTAAACCTCTAAAGTTAACGTGTAAGGGAACCGCCCTCCTCCGGTCAGCTCCAGTAGGGGGAACCTCCTGCTTTTAGCACTAAAGGTCTCTGGTTCAACCCCCCCCCCCCCCCGATGCCCATGGGGGCATCAACTGCGTGTGTGTACGTGTGTACACACACCCTTCTGAACTGGGGCGAGATAAACCAATGCCAGGGAGGAGCTGCTTCCCCCCTCTAAGCCCGTCTGTGCCAGAGCCGGGAAGATCAATAGCAGCGTTTGCTAAAAGCCGGCTCCGTTTTCGACGAGGAGGGTTTACACCAAGGGACGCAAGCAGAAGACACGACCCCAGGGGGCCTTTCCAGCCAGAGCCAGGCGGCGCTGCGCCCCCGGAACCCCGCACGGAAGAGAAACCCGGTGCAAACCGGCTCACTGCAGTCCCGTGTGCACCCAGCTGACCCTGGGGGTTTCGCTTCGACACAGAGTCGCGGGCTGGGCTGCAGAGGACCCCCTCCCACCCCCGCCCGCTGCAAGCCGAGGGTGAGCGTCGACGACAGGAGCCGGGCCCCTCGCTCCCGCCCAGGCGCTCACAGCTGCAAGGGACGGAGCAGCCGTGAGCCAGCGGCTGCAAAGCCCGGCGGCCGGTCTGGGGTCTCCGCCGCTCGACGCCAGCCCGGGGAAGCCCACGGCCGGGGGAGGCCTGGCCGCTTTAACCGGCGAGCTGCGGCGTGAAGCATCGCCCACCCCCGGGCGACCCTCGCCGGCTCGCAGCACCCTCGCGGCTCTCTCCGAAGCCGGAGAACTTTCCCGCTGGCCCCGCGTGCGGGTGATCGCAGCGGGCTCTTGCCGGGCGGAGCTGGGAGACCGCCCCGGGGCCGAGCCACGGCCCCTGCCGGGGGGGGGGAGGCACCGTCACCAGGCGGCGCTGCGCCCCCGGAACCCCGCACGGAAGAGAAACCCGGTGCAAACCGGCTCACTGCAGTCCCGTGTGCACCCAGCTGACCCTGGGGGCAGCGTCAACAGCTGCCAGCGAAGCCCTCTCTTACCTGGAGTAGAGTCTCTTGGGGGCCGAGTTCTGGATCTCAGCGTGGGGGAGAAAAGCCATGAAAAAGGCAGCTCCCAGCCTGAAAGCCTTCCCTCCCCCCCTGCTCCCCGAGGAGGCTTTGTGGAGCAGGAGTAGCCGGAACCCCCACACACACCCCCCCAGCGAGAGAGCCACTTTGCAACTGCAGCTCGGCGCCGTGACCGTTAGCGGGGTGGCAGCGAGGAAGTGATGCAGAGTAACAATAACTAGCAGGCAGGCCCCTCCCCGGCCGGGTGATGTCAGACGGAGCTCACAAGTCAAGGGGCTTAAAGGGACTTTATCCCCCCCCCCCCAAACTCCTGATTTCAGCCAGACAGCGGCCCCTGCTCCGGCCAGGCCTCTCCTCTCCCCCAAGCACTGATTTCGACAGGTTGCGGGCAGCAGGCTGAGGGCTGGAAGGGGAGCCCGCTCCAGCTGAGCGGGCTGAGGAAGTGGGATCAGAGGGTGGCACCGCGGGGAAATCCTGGGCCCTCCAGGAGAAAAGCCAAAATGCTGAGCGTGGCTGTGGGAAGGGAGCGATAAGGAAAAGCCGCAGGCCCTGCCCTAGCAGAGTCTCACGCCCAGGCTCAGACATGGGGCAAGCAGCACTCATTCAGCGGGCACTTCAAGGGCGAAGCAGCAGGTAGCAGCCCTGCCCCTTCCAACGAAGGCCACACACTGGGCATCCTTACTGCTGCAGAGTAGCACCCTGTGCCTGGAGCAGGCCCCTGGTTTGAATACTCCAGGAATAAGGAACAGCAGTCTCCCAGGAGCTCGGGATCCAGCAGGATGAGGGACAGCACAGTCTGGCCTGTAGCAGGTGATTCCCCCCCACCACCACCTTGTGAATCTTTGTGCGTTTGCTATTTATTGTCACGCAGTGGATTTCAGGGTGTTACCCATCAGGTGTCCAGAGATCTATACGGATTCAACAGAAAGGCTGGGTGCTTCTGCTCAGCTATCTGGGCCACCCCTTGGTCCATTGCAGGGGTGTTTCTGCGGGCGGCCAGCGTCTCCTCCACGGGGTACAAGTGCAGAGCCTAAATTAGCGCTGCCTATTCAGCGTGTCTGAGATCCTGGCCATCCCGAGAGGGACATGGCCTAAACTGTGGCAACTCCACTGGAAACAAATTGTGGCAGATTCCACCAGCTCTCGCCACTCGCATTTGCACTGGGGACTCCCTGGGCAGAAGGCCTCCAGAGACGTGTCCTGCTTATTACCGTTTTTGCACTCTTGGGAAGCAGTTTTATTCCTCTCGCGTACGCGAAAATCCTACTCAATGCAACATGGAACTTCAGAGACCTTGAACGATGTCCCGCTGGCTAAACCGCAGAAACCTCTCACTCCACTCTCTGATTGATTGAGCTTTAAAAACCAAACAAAACCAACAAACCGATATCCCCACAGTCTAACAATGTGCTTGATTCAGCCGATAAACCACAGCAGTGAAACCTGAAACCATCACGCCAAAACCCTCAGCAGCAGCATTGTCCTGGGTACATGTCACTCCTCTTGATTAAAGGGAGTGTGCACTGAATCAGGAGGAAAGATACACCCACAGGGCCAGGCTGGAGAGCTGCGACTCACACCGGCCAGTACTTACTTGGGATTCCACTGAAACCAATGAGACTCTTCATGTGAGCTGCTCTCCATCAGTAGGAGCAAGGACTTTGCAGGCTGGCCCTAAGAGATGTTGGGACTCCCACAGCTTTTGGGATTCCCCCCCTGCTTCTATAGAAGAACTTAGAATGAAAAACAGCCACTGATACCACTGGCTGCAGCCCTCCCTTACCCATAGGAGACAGAGCGTGCGTTGCTGCATGCAGCCCACAGTACTTGGTTGGCATTTAATGATTGTGGGCAGCTGGAGAAATCGCCCTGCAGAGGAACAATGCTGTAGTAGGAAGCAAGAGAGAGGAGGATGGAGCCCGACTTCCATTTTGGTTTGGTGCCAGATGAATAGCATTCCCTACCGAGCTGAGCAAACGGGTTGCCCACAAGTTATCGATGTGGAGGTCATGGGGTGAAATTCCATGGCTTGTGCTATGCAGGAGGTCAGATTATGAGATCCTAAAGGTCCCTTTTAGCTTTAAAAACTATGACTCCGCAATGGATAATTTATGATCTGACAAAGAGCTGCTTTTTCTGCTTGCAGGGCAGTCGCGAGCAATTTGCACCAGATTTTAATTCATTAATCAAATTTATTTGCGGGGTTTGGTGCAGGTTTTGTTGACTACAGATGCTCGCCGCAAGTATTCAATGCACAGCCAACACTCCAGCTGCAGTTAGCTGCAATTAGTCAGATAAGTCACATGGTATTGTTTCTGACCCTTAATTGGATGAGCATGTAAACATTTTCTGTACAAATACTTACAGTGCAAATGAGAACATTTGCTCTCTGTGACTAGCTGCAGGCATGCCAGTGACACTGCCTGGTACTACAGGCTGAATACTAAGCCCTGGTCTACACTACGAGTTTAGGTCAGATTTAGCAGCATTAGATTGGTTTAGCCCTGCACTCGTCCACACTACAAAGCCATTTTTTCTGACTTTAAGGGCTCTTAAAACCAGTTTCTGTACTCCTCCCCAACAAGCGGATTAGCACTAAAATCAACCGCTGGGTCGAATTTGGGGTAGTGTGGACACAATTTGACAGTATTGGCCTCTGGGAGCTATCCCAGAGTGCTCCATTGTGACCGCTCTGGACAGCGCTCTCAATTCAGATGCACAGGCCAGGTAGACAGGAAAAGCCCCACGAACTTTTGAATTTCATTTCCTGTTTGGCCAGTGTGGTGAGCTCATCAGCAGAGGTGACCATGCAGAGCTCTTCAGCACAGGTGACCATGGAGTCCCAGAATCGGAAAAGAGCTCCAGCATGGACCATACGGGAGGTAATGGATCTGATCACTGTATGGGGAGATGAATCCATGCTATCAGAACTCCGTTCCAAAAGACGAAATGCCAAAATATTTGAAAAAAATCTCCAAGGGCATGAAGGACAAAGGCTATCACAGGGACCTGCAACAGTGCCGAGTGAAACTGAAGGAGCTCAGGCAAGCCTACCAAAAAACCCAAGAGGCAAATGCCCGCTTGGGGTCAGAGCCCCAGACAAGCCGCTTCTATGATGAGCTGCATGCAATTGTAGGGGGTGCCCCTACCACTGTCCCACCCCGTACATGGACTCCTGCAAGGGGGGGTCTCACGCAACAGGGATGAGGATTTTTGGGACGAGGAAGATGAAAGCGCACACCAGACAAGCGGAGAAACCGTTCTCCCTGACAGCCAGGAACTGTTTATCACCTTGGAGCCACTACCCTCCCAACCCGGGCTCCCAGACCTTGAAGGCGGAGAAGGCAGCTCTGGTGAGTGTACCTTTGTACATATAATACACGGTTTAAAAGCAAGCGTGTTTAATGATTAATTTTGCCCTGAAGACTTGGGATGCATTCGCAGCCAGTACAGCTACTGGAAAAGTCTGTTAATGTGTATGGGGATGGAGCGGAAATCCTCCAGGGACATTTCAATGAAGCTCTCCTGGATGTACTCCCAAAGCCTTTGCAAAAGGTTTCTGGGGCAGGCAGCCTTATTCCGTCCTCCATGGTAGGACACTTTACCATGGCAGGCCAGCCGCACGTAGTCTGGAATCATTGCATAACAAAGCATGGTAGCATATGGTCCCGGTGTTTGCTGGCATTCAAGCAACATCCGTTCTTTATCTCTCTGTGTTATCCTCAAGAGACTGATATAATTCATGGTCACCTGATTGAAGTAGGAGAATTTTATTAAGGGGACATTCAGAGGTGGCTGTTCCTGCTGAGCTGTTTGCCTGTGGCTGAACGGAAATCATCCCCGCTGTTACCCACGCGATCGGGGGAGGGGTGAAGCGATCATCCCAGAGAATTGGGGGGGTCTGTGGGGGGGATTAGTTGGGTTTGTTAGCTGCACGATAACCCGAAAACCGAAGCCCCCTCCTTTTAAAGGGCTAACCCAATGGGTGCTTGGTATGTGAAATGAGGGTGCTGCTGTTTGAAACCATTCCCACAAGTTAGGAAGGTTAAAGAAGCCAAAAGACTGTGGCTTACTGTGTCTGCCTACAAGCTGAAATCTGCTGCCCGCCGGCCCTGCATGTGTGATCTCTCACACCATACCGGCAGGCCCTCGATAGAAGAGGCAAAATGCGACCTCGTAAAGAAACCACACATGCTATGTAATGTTAATAGCTTGGTTCACCGTGAAAGAGTCTACCCATTGTTCTTTAAAAGAAAAGAGACGACATTTTAGAGACTAATCTCCCTTTTTTCCCCTCCCACAGCTGCAAATGTTTCAAAGCTCCCCCTATCATCACCGTCCCAGAGGCTGTCAAAGATTAGAAGCCGAAAAAAACACACTCACGATGAAATGTTCCCTGAGCTCATACAGGCCTCCAATGCTGAAAGAGCCCAGCACAATGAGTTGCGGGAGACAATGTCAGAGTCCAGGAAAGCACAAAATGAACGTGAGGAGAGGAGGGATTAGCATGAGGAAAGGAGGCAAGATGCAATGCTGAGGCTACTGGAGGATCAAACTGATATGCTCTGGCGTATGGTTGAGGTGCTGGAAAGGCAGCAGGAGCACAGATCACCACTGCAGCCCCTGTGTAACAAACCGCCCTCCTCCCCAAGTTCCATAGCCTCCTCACCCAGACACCCAAGAATGCGGTGTGGGGGGACTCTGGGCACCCAACCACTCCACTCCAGAGGACTGCCCAAGCAACAGAAAGCTGGCATTCAATAAGTTTTGAAGTGCAGTCCTTGGCCTTGTCCTTGGCCTTGTCCTTCCATCCTTACCTCCTCCCCCACCCCTCCCAGGCTACCTTGGCAGTTATCCCCCCATTTGTGTGACGAATTAATAAAGAATGCATGAATTTGAAATAACAATGACTTTATTGCCTCTACAAGTGGTGATCAAAGTGGGGAGGGGAGGGCAGTTGGCTTACAGGGAAGTAGAGTGAAACAATGGGGTGGGTTTTCCTCAACAAACAAACAAACAGAACTGTCACACCGTAGCCTGGCCAGTCATGAAACTGGTTTTCAAAGCTTCTCTGATGCACAGCGTGCCCTGCTGTGCTCTTCTAACCACCCTGGTGTCTGGCTGCGTGTAATCAGCGGCCAGGCGATTTGCCTCAACCTCCCACCCTGCCATAAACGTCTCCCCCTTACTCTCACAGAGATTGTGGTGCACACAGCAAGCAGTAATAACAATGGGAATATTGGTTTCACTGAGGTCTAACCGAGTCAGTAAACTGCGCCAGTGCACTTTTACACATCCAAATGCACATTCTACCACCATTCTGCACTTGCCCAGCCTATAGTTGAACAACTCCTGACTACTGTCCAGGCTGCCTGTGTACGGCTTCATGAGCCAGGGCATTAAGGGGTAGGCTGGGTCCCCAAGGATACATATAGGCATTTCAACATCCCCAACAGTTATTTTCTGGTCTGGAAAGTAAGTCTCTTGCTGCAGCTGTTCTCACAGACCAGAGTTCCTAAAGATCATCATGTACCTTTCCTGGGCACCCCACGTTGATGTTGGTGAAACATCCCTTGTGATCCACCAGTGCTTGCAGCACCATTGAAAAGTACCCCTTTTGGTTTATGTACTGGCTGCTTTGGTGATCCGGTCCCAAGATAGGGATATGCGTTCCGTCTATCGCCCCACCACACTTAGGGAATCCCATTGCAGCAAAGCCATCCACTATAACCTGCACATTTCCCAGAGTCACTACCCTTGATAGCAGCAGCTCAGTAATTGCGTCGGCTACTTGCATCACAGCAGCCCCCACAGTAGATTTGCCCACTCCAAATTGATTCCCGACTGACCTGTAGCTGTCTGGCATTGCAAGCTTCCAGAGGGCTATCGCCACTCGTTTTTGAACTGTGAGGGCTGCTCTCATCTTGGTATTCTGGCGCTTCAGGGCAGGGGAAAGCAAGTCACAAAGTTCCATGAAAGTGCCCTTACGCATACAAAAATTTCGCAGCCATTGGGAATCGTCCCAGACCTGCAATAGTCTGCGGTACTACCAGTCTGTGCTTGTTTCCCGGGCCCAGAATCGGGGTTCCATGGCATGAGCCTGCCCCATTGCCACCAGGATGGCCAAATTGCCAGGGCCCGAACTGGGCCCCTCAAGAATTGAGCTCACAACCCTAGGTTTAGCAGGCCAATGCTCAAACCACCGAGCTATCCCTCTGCCAATATTCCAGGCAGGACTGAATCTCCATTAGACAAAAACTTAAAGAAGAGAATGACCTGAGTCACTCCTATTTATGTGCAGGTGCCCCTGACAGACCTCACTGAGATCTGCCAGGAGCACCCATGTCTGCCCAGGTGCCCCTGACAGACCTCACTGAGATCTTCCAGGAGCACCCATGTCTTCCCAGGTGCCCCGACTGACCTGACCAAGGCCGGCCAAGAGCACGCAGGAGATGACGAGGACGGTTACCAGTCGTACTGCACTATCTGCTGCCACAAGGCAATCAGCTGCTGCTGTGTAGCAATGCAGTCCCACGTCTGCCAGCACCCAGGAGATGTACGGTGACGGTGAGCTGACCGGGCTCCATGCTTGCCATGGTATGGCGTCTGTACAGGTAACCCATGAAAAAACATGCAAAACGATCGTCTGCCATTGCTTTCACGGAGGGAGGGGAGGGAGGGAATGGGGGCCCGACAACACGTACCCAGAACCACCCGCAACAATGTTTTTTGCTCCATCAGGCATTGGGATTTCAACCCAGAATTCTAATGGGTGGTGGAGACTGCAGGAACTGTGGGATACCTACCCACAGTGCAAGGCTCCGGAAGTCGACGCCAACCTCGGTACTGTGGACGCATTCCACCGACTTAATGGCTTTAAGTGGGGACAATCGACTGTATAAAATTGCTTTCTAAAAATTCGACTTCTATAAATTTGACCTAATTTCATAGTGTAGACATACCCCAAAGGCCTAGCAGGAATCAGGAATTCCCAGGCATAGGAATTTACTGGATTGCTAACATTTACATAAAAAGAAAAGGAGGACTTGGGGCACCTTAGATTTGTTAGTGCCCCAAGTCCTCCTTTTCTATTTGCGGATACAGACTAACACGGCGGCTCCTCTGAAACCTGACATTCACATGAAACTCTTTGCAGCACTCGCCCAGCTCTGCTTCTGTGCATCTTCCCTCTTGCAACGACTGACAGACAATTCCCTTTTTAAATTATTAATCTCACTGCAGAGACAGAACTCCCTTATTTTTCAGTGGACAGTAGTCATGGCACGTTATCCCCTTGTTACGTTGCTCACGCTATGGCATTATCTACATAGCTGCCTCTCAAGTTTTACCATCCTTGCACTAACACCAGGGGTATCAATAGCAGGAGCGCTAGTGTAGACCGGTCACTGCATTCTTAACCAGCCTATTAGCCAGACCTGCTCTGAGAAGGGTTAGTCAACATGGCGATAGAAATGTCAGTGGCAATCAACATTAATTCTCCCATCACTGATATCACTGTTGGAGCTGCGAGGAGAAGGCCCGGAAATTCCCTTGAATTACGGACACTGTGGTGGTGATGACTGTTTATTTCTGCCTAGTGAAAGTTTTGCCTGGATCACAGTTTGCCAGTGAAGGGAGAGACAGAAATAAATCGGGGCCAGCATCTCCCTCCACTTCAGTTCACGTTCTGTGCTGTTGATGATAACACAAGGGCTGCTTTTAGAGTGAACAAGCGTACGATACAGTTCAACAGATTCCTCTGTGTCACGGGCCAGAGGGCAAGGAGACAGAATGGCCTGGAAGAACACATGGGCAGGCATAACTGCTGCTACGATGGACACTGTCATGCCATTTAAGTTTGGCAAGCTCCTGAAATAAAAATCTGAATGCTGTAAGGGCATGAACACCTGCTGTCTGGCTAGAGCTCTCTGTCAATCACTTTAATAGAAATCATGGGGGGGCGGGGGGCTCTGTTTAAAAACTAAAACAAAGCAGTGCACATACATACAGCACCTTTCATGCCAAAGAACCCCAAGGCACTCTACGAAATTAAGATAGAGATCCCCTCACCCGCCACTTGGGAGAAGCATGGCCGCTGTTTAAAGCGCACAATCATTCTTTTTACATGCTATTCATTGTATTGTGTTACTATAAACACATGAGTTGCCCCGTGAGGTATTATTTTCATTTTGTAGATGGGGAAACTGAAGCAGAAAGAGTGGATGTGACATAGCCAAAGTCACACAGCAAGTCAGAGAATCAGGATGACAATTCAGGACCTCCTGATTCCCAATCCTATGCACATTCCTCTATATCACATGACTTCATACCACCATGATCCATTTGAGAAATGAAGTGAAGAAGAATATTCTTGTGATTTTACATGAGGCTTATGATGGTTGGTGTTTTTCTTTAATCCCCATCTCCTGGAGTCAAGTGAACACGTGAGAATCTCAGCTAGCACAAAGAAAAAAAAAAGTTTCTAGCCCTTGAGTTTGCAAAGAAAAGCTTGAAAACATGACCGGAGTACACCCTAAAAGCAAAAAACTAGAAGGCAAAGAAAAAGAACAACTTTGGGGGGGGGGGGTACCCCCATGATTTTTTGGAGTCTCACTCATTTTTGAATGCTTGAGAATGCCAATATGGAGAATGTACCAGCTTATGGAGAATGCACCAGCTTGAAGCAGCAGCTGGAATTTGGCTACTTCTCGGCAACACCAACACTTATGAAAGGAATCGTGGACTCTTTCATGAATCCGAATGAGGCGGCGTCGGGGTTTACACATCTCACCTGACAAGCAGCTCAGTGGCTCCTTACATCAGAATGCAGCACTAGCTCATTGTCACGTTTTTTGGAGGTCTCCCATCCAACTGCAGACACGAGCACAGTCTTGCTTGGCTTACAAGCTCATTCCTATCCAACTCTACTACACCAGACTACCAAGCAAGCCCTCCCGACAGTAGTGTTTCTTGCCACGTTGATTAAGAGCTATATTGCACAGTGTCAGTTCCAGAAAATAATAGAAATGGTACCCTTTGGAGGTAAAAATATTTGCACACATGTAAGAATCATGAAAACAGCATGCTGTGGGAAAAGCCAGTTCTATAATAAACACAGAATTATGACACTGTAGTTGGTCACTATGTTTTTGCCAATCTCGTGCGGACTTGTGGCAAATTAAAAGATCTCCTGCGGATCTGATGAGTTTCTCATCTAGGAATGCTAAGGACGCATGAACTCACTCCAATCATAGGATGTCTCTGTAATTAGCATGTAAGCTTGTTGTTTCATTCATGAAATGTGTTGCTGGTGGCCTCTACTGGCGAGTGTGCACATAAGGAGCACTATCATTCAGACTTCAAAAGCTCAGACACGCTCAGGCTAAAATCACTGCTGAGTTTGCAACCCATAATCGCTACTCTTCGCTCCATAGTTAGAGACACTGTACATTTGATTTTTTAAAAACGGACTAATTCCAAAAGACTCCCACAGCTGGGGTACAGCCCCTGGTAAAATAGTGTGTCCCAATAGTTCTTCCAAAAAAAATCCTTAAAATCCTTTAAAAGGGTCAGAGGCAAACCAAGCAAAAAATGCTGACAAGGGTAAGGCAAAAAGTGATTTGAGGTAAGCAAGAAAAAGGAAGAAAAAAAGAAATGCAAAAGGATTGGCTAGTAAGGTGTGGTGTGGGCTCGTTCTGGGCAGTCAGTCTAACCTATGCATGTTGCTTTTAGGTGTGAACAACAGAAATAGTTTTAAAAAATTAAGATATTAACAGACCATGAATTAACAGGATCAACAAGAATGTTCTGAGCACAGAATTCATATCCAGATCACCCTGAATTCTAATCCCAGCTGTCACATCGAACGACTCAGAGGCACCAGCCAGTTTACATAACATCTCAGTCTTGGTTAGCAGACGGAGGAAGCATTAGTTAATGGTTAGAAGTGCTAGGTTTGTTACTGAGCTGTGAACAATGGTAAGACTGTGGGGTCCTTTGGTGCAAGAGAAAAGAAAGGCCTCCCAGAGGCTGTGAAGAGCAGCCGCAGGCCTCCCACTCTGTGCCACACACATTCTGTCTGAACCTGGAGAGCTCTCTTTGGCTTTGGGATTTTTATAAAAGATAATTACTGTGTATGAGAGCTGCAAAATCAGTTTCCTTGGAACCTTGGCAGGAAACTCAGAGGGACCGGGAGAGCTTTCAGGAGCTGCTAACCACTCAAGTTTATTTAAAACAACATATTAAGAGGGACCAGGTTCAACAACGTACCACGGGGAGGAAATCCTGTCTTGGCCTAGGTGATCTCATAGCGCTTTGCCCATCTAACCTCTAAGAAAAACTTGTTCTTGCTCCCACCCTGCCAAGCTTTGCTCAGGAACCTGAAGAGCTGATTGTCTTCAAAGGCTTATTTCAGCTGATTCCAGTCCCAAGGCAATAAACTCCCCCTCCTAGGTGCTGGGTGCTGGTGAGAAGCTGTTATTTCCCCTCCTAAGTAGGAAGAAAAAGCAACTAACCTCTAGCTGAGCCAGAAAGATTATTCATATCAGAAATAAAGAGGATCATATGGGAGTAAAAAGCTGCTTTGCTGGAGTGGATCACCTCTTTTAAAAGCACCTGGAGCCCAGAGGCTCCAGAATAAATCTCAATAATGAGATTCTCTGAATAATTCAACCATGTGCAGCATGGCTGAGAGCATGCCTGTAACAGCTGAGGAGCAAAAGCCTCCCTGGGGGGCCAGATCCTGAGCCGCACTGAGCATCTGGAGCAGCCTTGGGCTTCAATAGGACTTGCAGCAGCTCAGGATTTGCCCTTTCTGGTTCTGTATCATTTATATTTCCAGCTCCTCCGACCTCCTTGCATTTCCTTTTCATTCATTTGCTTCCTCCCATCCTTGCCCAGAGGCAGATCTCATCTGCCTCCCATGACTCTCAGACTGGGCTGGACTCTCTTTAAATAAATAGCAAAAGCCCCTGAACGTACACCCATTCTCTACACCTGCAGGCTCTGCATGAGTATTCCATGAATGGTTCTATGCCACTATTTCCAGGGCTGGCTTCGGCTCCTCTAATGAGGTTTTTCTTGGGGCCCTCCATCCCCTTAATCCACACTTCCACTCCCTTAAAAAAGGGAGCCCTTTCAATCACTTTGCTTTCGTTTGCTCCTTTCTCCCTTTGTTACTTTCTGCCTAGCCCTCCCCCAGGCTCAGGGGCACATGTTTTCTTTTCCCCAATCCTGAGCCAGAGGTCTGCTCTCTGGGTTGGCTAACAAGGTTCACAGCCCTGCAGAGGAGTGGAAGAGAGTGTTCAGAGTCACCGACCCAGGAAGGTTTGATGGTTTCGGATAGGAAGCTTGCTCAGCTCCAGTCTCTGAGCCTCCCCCACAGTCTCTGAGCCTCCCCCCACTGCAGGATGACTGGCAAGAGAGAGGTGGCCTGCTTGGTGGCTGGGTGTTTCCCAAGTGCAGGTCAGCAGAGTGAGCTGGACTTTTGTATGCTAACTCCATCGGCAGCTATTGTCCATAAAGCCAGGCCTGTGATGCTGGCTTGACTGTCAGAGAGCCAAGCCTTGATGTTCAGTTGCAAACTGCAGAGAGAAAGGGTAGGAAATTCTCCCTCTCAAGTTTCAGAGTAACAGCCATGTTAGTCTGTATTTGCAAAAAGAAAAGGAGTACTTGTGGCACCTTAAAGACTAACCAATTTATTTGAGCATAAGCTTTCGTGAGCTACAGCTCACTTCATCGGTTGCATCCGATGAAGTGATGAAGTGAGCTGTAGCTCACGAAAGCTTATGCTCAAATAAATTGGTTAGTCTCTCTCAAGTGCTTGTCACGCCAGCATCCTCCTCTCCCGAGCCTGGCTGGCTGGGAACTCTGCACTGCAGCTCGATCCGAGTCACCGCATCCTAGCCCAATGTTGATGATTTAGGCTGATCAGCTCCAGCATTTGGAGCTGCCCAGCCGTGCCAGTCCCTTGAGCCATGTTTTTCACAGCCACTCTAGATTAGCTCTCATTAAACAGTGATAAGCAGACAGCTGTGCTAATCGGGGTGAGGCAAGCCAGCGCACTTGTGACTGAGGGAGAGGCTCAGATGGCCATGGCACTGCCTGGCTGAGGAAGGATTTCGGAGGCTACTTGCCAGCGGATACGCCTCCACTTAGAACAACATGGCGCTTTGTACGAAGAGCCTTAGTCATTCGGAATGGCCTTAGGATTTAGGAGGCCTCCAGCATGAACATAAGAATGGCCATAGTGGGTCAGACCAAAGGTCCATCTAGCCCAGTATCCTGTCTTCCGACAGTGGCCAATGCCAGGTGCCCCAGAGGGAGTGAACAGAACAGGTAATCATCAAGTGATCCATCCCCTATCGCCCGTTCCCAGCTTCTGGCAAACAGAGGCTAGGGACACACTCCCATTGTCTTCAATGGATGAAGGATCATGCCCTAAAGAACGTATCACACCCCAGTGCATTTTCCTCAAAGACACCCCTGGCTTCATTACTTCCCCCACCAAAGTACTTCCATTGACTTTGCTGGAAGGAGGCACAAATCAATAGGGTCAAATGGTCTGCTAGCGTAAACTGGTGGTGTTGTTTGCTTTAATGGAGCCATGCCAGTTTTCATCAGCAGAAAACTTGGCCCTCAAGCCCACAGGGTGTTTATTTTCTAGTGGAGGCTGGTGGATGTGTAATATCTAGCGTCCCCCCTGCATTCAGCAAGGTGGAGATCAACTTGGTGAATAATGAGCTAAACGTTTGCTGTTTTATATCAATAAATGGAGAAGGAAAAAAAAAGCCCCAAACAAGAGCACAGCTAGACAGTTGCTGTCAGAAACAATCTTGGGTTAAATGGATGCCTCTGCCTAGCAGCCTTGGAGATCATGGGAATCAGGCAGTGGCAAATTTAAGGACAACCCAGGGTGATGCAGCGTAATGGGGCAGGAACCAATCCTTCATGCTAGCTTACCATGCGGTTCACCATGCAACATTATCTCAGATCAGGACTCAGTGGTAAAACAAATACAACAAGGAGAAATCAGGTGGATGGTATTTAAGAGCAAAGGATGGGCACCCACAGGAGTTGTTCTTCATGAGTAGGATGTAAAAAGCGATTCTGCTCTTTTAGTCTATTGTAGTCCCCATACTGGAGCTCCAGTAAGGAATGGATCCAATCATATCTGATTCAAGTCATTTTACCCCAGAGGTGAGCTTGTCCTTCTGTGTCTGTACTTAGGCATAATACTCCCGCCAGTCCAAGGGTTACAGTCTATCTAGGTATTTACATGGAGCTCCTCCTCACTACAGCATCTGCAGTTTCTGTAGGGCGGGCTGGTCTTTTGAGGGGAGTGGGTTTAGATCTACTTAGGCCTAATTAGTTGCCTCCCAGGTGATGGGTTTCAGGCCAGAGATCAGGTGATAGCCCTGCAGGCCACCTAGTCTTCACATAAAAGAGCAGCAAGCATCCCCGTTAGGAGAAAGAGGAGGCATACTCCCAGAAAAGACTTGGGTCAGAAGAAAGAAGGTGGGAGGGGGCGCATCTCACTAGCTAAGGGGAGACCTGGCTGGAGATACCTGCTCTGAGGGTTGGGATGGAAGCTTGAGAGACATGACTTTAGGAGGGGCCAAGCAGTAGGTCCCAGTCGATCGGTTTTGATTTAGGTTGGACTGTTTTGTTTTGGCAAATAAAATCATCCCTGAAAAAAAGGATCGAAATTCTACAGCTGTGGGGAGCTTTGTTTGATGCACTGGCTGGAGAATTGGCCTCCCTGGCTTATGATTATACTTTAGGAGGAAGCAATACAAAGCAAAACACAACCCTGCCCTGGGATAGAGGTGTGCAAGAGGCCCGGCATCGTTAGCACCTGTGATTCTCCAACTCAAAAGGAATTTTCTTTCGTATGGAACGAGTCAGAGGATTCTGAGCATAATGACAAAGACAAAGAGGTGACTTGCACTGATGTGCACAGTTCTGTAGGAACTAAGGAACACGCAGGGCCCTGCTCCGTGGAAGTCAATAGAATGTTTACTGTTGACTTCAGTGGGCGCATACTGGAGTGGTGTGTGCTGTGTGATATGGCGTGCGTTAACCCAGTGCTATCACCCAGTAATGTATGGCGATGGAAGCAGCATCACAGAAGTAATACCGTTGCCACCATCTCATGCCACTCCATAGATTATTGCGCTCGCAAGTCAATAAAGGGAAGATTTGGAAGCCAGTAAATCACTCTGCACTCATCCGATTCCATCCTTCTTACAGACGGGCTGCTCGAGCTCACGGCATAGTCTCCTTCCGCGCTGGGGCAAGTGCAGTTCGGTACTAGGACGTATGCTTTCAAAAGGGACTCGGATTATTCTGGGTGCCCAATCTGGCATGCCTTAAAGGGCACCTGGCTTGTGAAAGTCAGGCCCCTCAATGGTATCTCAGGTTGGGCACCCAGAACTGGAGGCACCCAAACTGCCTGGTGAGTTTGGAAAACGTAAGCCAAGTTTTAAGGTTTTTTTCAGCTATATACGGAGGTGAAATGTATCCTGGTGAGAGGGCGGGGCCAGTGAGCAGGCAGCTCAGGGGGACGCTGCGCCATCGATTCCTTGTAGAGCACCTGTTAGAAAGTCTGCTGTTGCCAGGGGACAGTACCTCCTAGAGGGGCTCTTCCCCAGCTCCGACCGTCCGCTGGACCACAGAGCCCTAACAGTAAGGTGTTCACGTGGGGCAGCTTCGGCCATCTGAGGGCCTTGGCCAACAAGCCGAGTAGGCCATGCACCTGCTCTCCACTCTGTGGTTGCTGGGCACAGCGGGTCCGGCATTGCGCTGGGTTGTTTCCTTCTGCTGCACAATGGCGCATATGGAACCTGGCCCAAAGCCGATGGGAGTCTTTACACGGACTTCAGTGAGTTTTGGATGAGGCTCATAAGCCACGGGACCATGCTGTCACATCCCCTCCACCTTTTTCATTTTACAGGCAATTGAGATGTTGTGGTTATTACAATGAAACGTGCTGTTTTACCTGGAGATGCTCCATTTAAATTGCCTGGTCCCAGCTCTGGTGCTATAAACCCTCTAATATAGATGAAGAGCCACGTTTGCTATAGCCAGTTACCATGGATACTACATTCTCTCCCCCACGTTCGATGTAACACCATAGGCAGTTAGTCCCTGGGTCTTCCAGTTAAGATTCTGTTCACATATTCCCTTATTGATAGGAAAAAAACAAACAAGCAGTCCATGAATAGCTAATTTCTACCTCATCTCTCCACTGCTGTTGCAATAACTGAATGGCTTTTTTTTTTTTTAGTATATATAAATGATACTTTGTCCTTTCCCATATTTGATTTGGCATTCAACATAAAATCTGGAGGGTTAAAGGTCTGTTTCCCTCTTGATGTACATGATTCTTATCGTTGTAGAGCACCAAGCAGAAAATACAGGCTTCTATTTACAGGCATTCCCAAATGAAGTCAGTACAAACAGAAAGCCACATAAGACTTTCATTTGATGGCAGCATTCCTATTCATTTCAGTGGGTCCTTGCATAGACCCAGGGCTGGACAGTGGCAGCCTAAAAATCTTTTCAGCTTTGCCTTAAATAACAAGCAACTATCACCTCTGCATTTGCAGGATTCACCGCACAGCACTTAGCTCAGGGAATGCTTAGGGGATACGGCATTGAAATAAGTAGGACTCTGAACTTGACATTTTGCAGGATCAAGCCCAAATTTCAGGTCATTAAATGGCATGCCCCCTGCCCCTACTGAGCTCAAGTGGAGTTCTGCCATTGATTTCCTGGGTTCAGGATCAGGCCCTTGGTTGTCAGGGTTCAGACTGGCACACTTCATTGTTAGTCAGCTCTCTTCTCCTGCCATATGTTTATCGCAAAATTCATGTCACATCCAGTTTGCAATTAAAGCCTGGATCTGTGCTTTGATTGGTGGCTAACTAGGAACTGCTGTGAAAAAAGGGCTTCTGGTGTAAATTGCTTCGCCAAACACTCCAGCACAACAAACAAGGAGCATTTATTTATTCCTTTGCCTGCACATATTTCCCCTAAGCGAGAAGCTCCCAAAACTAAGCGCTCAGGACAACAGACCAACCGAAAGGAGAGAGTGGAGAGTTTTATCCATATGCAGTAGCCTGAAGCAGCAAGAGCTGCAAGTTTCATATTCTGTCGCCATCTCTGCTTACAATCCCTGGAATTTATCGCTAGAAATATGCAAATCAGCTGCTTCGGATCACACAGGCCTAGGACAACTTTCCCCTTTTGTTCACATCCATGCACATCTCCTGAATTTGGCCATGTACTGTGGGTTATTGGTTTCATTTCCCAATCAGTGGCAACGTGCTCTGAGAGAAGACAAAGACAGAGCCAACCTTGCAGTTTGAACAAACTCAGATAAACCCTCCAAACTCAGGAGACACTGCCTCACAAATATTTAGCCGTAATGCAACCCAAAGATCATGGGGTTATAGAAATACTATAGGAACGCCCAGGTCAATGCTTTATTGTGCTAACCCCGCACACACACAAAGTACGGGCCAGGGACACTCCATGCCACGATGAGCTTATAGTCTAAATAGAGAAGACAGATAAAGGAAGGATAACCCTCCTCATTTCAGAGATGAGGAACTAAGGCACAGAGAGATTAAGTGACTAGCCCAAGGTCTCACAGGGAGTCTGTGGCAGAGCTGGGGCTAGAACCCAGATCTCCCGAGTCCAGCCCTTCCTCTCAGACCTTCACATTCTGCAGGAAGGAAAGGACTACACAGGCACTGACCGAAATGGTAGCTAGTAAGAGCTGCTGAATTGGTTATTTGGATCAGAGAACGGCAACATTCATTTTGTGGGCTAATGCCATTGAGTGTGGTATCCTGTGAATCTCTCAGCAGGTCCATAGCTGCAAAAAACTTGCAGTGATCTTCCTTGGAAGGCCTTAAAATGGCTATTCTCTGCTTTATGGCCCACATACCCCGCATCCCACCCGACACTCCAGGCCAGCAGCATTGAAATCAATAGGGGCTGCATTGACTGTTAGGGGGGGAATTTGGGTTTTGATGGCTGGTACAGCATAGTTCTGGATGATCTAACGCACAATGGGCCAAATTCTGCCCTGGATGACCTGTGAGCAACGCCTATTGAAGTCAGTGAGGCAAATTCTCCTCTGCATCATGTTGGTGCAGACCTAAAGTGCCTTCACTTGAATGGCTGTGCTTCTGCATGGCAGAGCAGAATCTGGCTCACCGACTTGGGCCTTACGTGCATGCTATTACAGGCAGGATTTGGCCCAGTGTCAGGTGTCACTTCCTCACATCTTGACAGATTTGTGGTCTAACACTCTGCTGTGTGTAGCACAACACGCTGGGCAAGTGGCCAATCTCTTGGCTTTCCTCTGCACAGCCAGTCTGCTGAGGCTTTGCAGTGCCAAGAGAGATGGGAGCCAAATTTGACACCTGTCCAACCCTAGCACCTTCAGTAGGATTGTGCGGGAGCAGCTGAAGGCACAGCATGGCATGACGTGTGTATCCAGGGCTGCCGTTGTGAGCAACGGCTTGAGGTGCAACTGAACAGAAGACGACGGCGGGGGAACATGAGCCTTTCCCCTCACTCTTGTAAGATTTCCAAGATTTGGATGTTTTCAACCGAAGTCCTATTTCAACCACAAGGTTTCCCACTGCTGGTTCCTTCTCCCTTCCCAGTGCTCAGACCCATTATTACAAGGGCTTTCTGTGAATTACAAGATTGAATTTAAGACTCTTATCACTTACATGCCCTGAGTGGCTGTGGTTCCATTCTTGGCACAGCTTTGCATTCTTAGCACTGGAAAATCTTAATCAGGCCAAAATTTGGGTTTGGAGCCACTTGAAAAGGGGACTTTTGCTGCTGTGATCTGCAGCTTGGGAATTCCTAGCTGGGTTAGGCTCCAAACCCAAAATAGTTGAAACATTTGAGCCAAGGCTAAGAAAATGTTTACTAGATTGGGGGCAGGGTTGATACTTGCTTTTCAAACCAACTTTTGTACAGACCAAAGGAATCCATGCACATGAAAGGAGGTTGTTTGTGTCAGTATCTCTCCCTACACTGTATGGACTTTCCAATAATACTGAGTTCTACAGAGTTGGCACGGCCCTTTAAACACATCTGACAGCACTTTCCAACAGGGGAAAAAAACACAGAGGAAATAAAACAGAAGCAAGAATCAGGCTCAATGTAAATCTAAAGCTGAAGAAAGAGTACCTCAGCCTGCCCTGCAAAGCAGTCACTGTGGGACAAAGAACGGGATACGAAGCGTCTTATCTGCAGGTCACTCACTGAATTCCACCCCAAAATGGCAGATGTTGATAGTCATTACTGCAGTTGGGTCAGAAGAAGTTTTCCACCCATATTTGGTTGGTTATAGAAATCAGTTCACTTCTGTTATATTTGCACCGCTTTGTGTTTGCTTCCCATGTGTGTTTGAGCCAATGGATTTATTGGCTGGAAGACCCATGGAAACAGCACGTGTCTTAACCTATATTAGAGGGTATTTGTGGGAAGCAAATTTCAAATTCACAAATGCAAGCATTCCACAGGAAACCAGAGTCTAAAAATCATCCAATCAAGAAACAGAAACATTGCCAGATGATCTGAGTCCAATCATCCCAGATTGGAATCAAGCTCCCCTGTCAATTTGTTGGAACCATCTGTTGTGTCTTGTCACACTCAGACTGTAAAATCTTCTGAGCGGGGACCATGTGTGTACAGCGTCTAGCACAACGGGGACTGGAGCCTGTAAGTGCTACACATCATTAAGAGCCATCATCAAAACTAAAACACACAGCTCAGATTTCAACTACTCTCAAGAAACTGCTGGCTAGACGTCTGCAGATCCAAGAATTAGACATGGAAAGAACCGAATAACATCAAACAAATTAACCTCAGAAAAATCTGAAGCTGTCACTTGTGGAGAGTTTGCAGATAGAAAGAGAATGAACTCAGTTCAGCAGATGAGTTATTCACTGTGAAGTGTTTATACCTCTCTAGTCAGAACCATCTGAGGCGCTGTGAAATGAGTGGCTGCATCTCAGTCCAATGCCTGGGAATCTCTATTGCAAACCAGTCACAACCAATGGCCGGTCCCCCATCGTGACAGTCTCAGAGGACAGGCAGAAGTGAACTGTCCTCTCTTCAGAGCAGAGGGGATACATGTTGGGGGGTAGTGGCAGTGCAAGGGGGTACAATTAGTGCCCATTCAGTACCTGGCCTGTGGCTAGCTAGAGAACTCTATTCTCCTGTGTTCTCCTGGCACATTCATCAATCCAGGAGGAAGGCATTGGAAAGGGATGTTCTCTACAACTTTCCCTGCTCTTTCATCCATGCATGCATCTGGGTAGAGTTCCTCTGGGCGGTGCCCATTGATTTCCTCATCTCTTTCTTAGGGCAAGGGGCATTTTCCAGGGTTGTCTGTTCAGTGTCTCCCTGGGATTTCTTGTTTTAACCCTTTGACCTGCACGCCCTATCCCTATGTTCCATTTATTGTCCCCTGTAATCACTTACATTCTGGGTTCTGTAGCCACTCGCTCATCTGAGGGAGCAGGCCTTTTACTGTTCTGGGGAACTCCCCCCTCCCGCTTCCCAGGATTCAGGTAGGTCAGTGCCTTTCCTGAGCACTGAATTTGCACCATCGTAATAAAATGAGCAAAAATGGTGTGTGTAGGGATGGAGCATTACACCAAGGGAATGAGTTAAGAGCTCCCAGTTACAGGTTCTTAAATCTGGGACTAGACAATCCAAATCCAGCCAGCAACCTAGATCTCACAGTGAAGACTGAAGACCTCATCAGCCCCTAAACTGCTCTCTTACCTTTCTTTCTGCAGGCGGAGTGCGCCATCTGCTGTTTGCCAAACAATAGCTGTTCCCTCCCTTTGGTCTGAAATGCCAGAGAGATTTTAAAAGATAGATCAGACAATCCCCCAAAAGCGGAGTACTGTCAATGGCAAGTGTTCCAACACCAGGTGCCAGGCCTCCCGGAAATCATGGCATTGGCTTAAAATCACGATAAATAAATTTGGGAGTCTCTTTGCCTACTAATTTCTGTGTTTTGAGGGTGCAGTCATGGCTCAGTAGCCATTTGGGCTAGAAACGGACTTTTTGTCCCCTACATAAAAGCTGGGATTCTTACTCCATATTTCTCCAGGAGCTGGGGATTTACGTTAGACATCAAAAGGCTCAGCAGTGCCAACGCTCCTGGTTTGTTGGGACAAACCCTCTCATTCTTGTCACCGAGGGAGGGATCAGAGTTGAGACAGGCCCATAAAAAGAAGCAAAGGAGACGGCTTGATTTGAGATGGGGACTCGTTCCATTACAGCAAGGATTTCTGGGGGCACATGGCTCATCCTAGCTGGTGCTTGGGCAAACTCCTCCAGGCTGAGTGTGAGCCCGCCCCCAGTGCAGTATTCTCTGCCAGTCTGAAAGCTCCAGGCCTTCTGCCCATCTTGGGCCCTGAATTCCTGATTACCACACATTAGTGAATCATGGACACATAGGGCTGGAAGGGATCTTGAGAAGTCATCAAGTCCAGCCCCCTGCACTGAGGCAGGGCCAAGTAAACCTAGACCATCCCTGACAGGGGTTTGTCCAGCCTGATCCTAAAAACCTCCAGTGATGAGGATTCTAGGTCTCACCAGTGCCGAGGGACAGTTACCGCCAATGTCTTACATGCAACCCTCCTGCTAGTACACCCCAGAATGACATCAGACTTTTCTGCATCTGCATCACATTGACGACTCATATTCAGTTTGTGATTCACTATCACCCCCAGATCCTTCTCAGACGTACTATCACCTCGCCAGCCATTCCATTTTGTAGTTGTGTGTAGATTGTTCCTTCCTAAGTGGTGTAGTGGGCAGTGGGCAGGGGCTGGGCGCTCACCAGCAGGGTGTCAGTCTTTGTGGGTGGATAACGACTTCTAAAGAAAAGCCCTTGGCACCCTGCCACATATTTGCAAGCTGAGATGTGCTTTCAGGCTGCTCTGTAGTCAATGAATAGCTTTGCTGTTTGTTCTCTTGTAGTCCCCTAGCAGCCTTGCATTGTGCTGTCACTTCTGGCCACCCACCAAAGAGAGTTCAAACAAAGTGTGTGCATTGGGATCCTGCTGCTCTGTCTCTCCCGCCCCTTGTGGCGCCCACACAGGAGGGGCCAGGGGCGGGACTTGGATTTCATTTGTCAAGTTTATCTTTCCTTTCAGCTTTACACATCAAGTGGCTGGCTGGATGAAGGCAGAATGGCAGCAGGTTAGCTCGGCAGCTGGGGGACAGGCAGGGGAGGAGCAGCTAGAAAAGAGATGACTCAGAGGCTTTTCGGGGGCTTTTTCTCCCAAGCCCACTGGGAGTGGGGTGCTGGGGTTAATCAGTCTGGAGAGATGAACAATCTCTAAAGTGCTTCTGTGAATGGCTGGAGAGAAATGGTGCATTTGGGATGTAATCTTGGCACAGCTCCTGGGCAAAGAACCACAAAGATCCCACTGGCCATGGAGCTGTTAAAAGCATGAATGATGTTACTATAGGCAAGTAAGGTACCAGACTGGTTAACTGGGGACTGGTTGGGTAGATCTGAGGAGGGGAATTAAGTCCCTTAGTGTCACTGCTTTGGAATGGTGGCATAATCTAGTGACTAAAGCAAGTAAGTGGGACACCTAGTTTCTAATGCATCCGATGAAGTGAGCTGTAGCTCACAAAAGCTTATGCTCAAATAAATTGGTTAGTCTCTAAGGTGCCACAAGTACTCCTTTTCTTTTTGTGAATACAGACTAACACGGCTGTTACTCTGAAACCTGACCATCCATGGTATCCGGAGTCATTTACCCTCTGTACCCCACCTGTGAAATGGGGACACTTCCATCCCTCATGAGGCATTGAGAAGATTAATGAAAATAGTCATTTGCAAACACCGCAGAGGTCTTCAATGTGCTCTTTAAATACTAAGTGTCGTTACTGATGATCAGCATTTGTAAACAAGGGAAAACTGTTAAACATATCCAAAGCATAGAAGTGTGTTCAATTGTCACCAATGAGTAGCACATTCTTGTGAATGTTCCAGAGGTGGACGCCAGCTAATCAAACTTGCAGCATGGCTTTAAAAGTGGACTGCACAGTTGCAGCTGAAGAATCAACCCCGCTAGCAGGTAATTGGCTTACACATTTCCAGTGCCTGTATAGTAACAGTGAAAGATAGGTCTATTTTTATTTTAAACCAAAGATTTTTACTTAAAACAAGCCTGTGGTGTGTAGTTACCATCACTAAATATTTACAAGATGAAGACAGAGATTGGGTGACAAAAATAGAATCACTTTTTATAAATCCTTCTTACCATTTCACCCTCTCTGTCGGGGTTGTGTCTTCATTGCAAAAGATAGGTGTGTTTTTATACTGAGATCACTAGGATTTTACACTGGGATAGTGGAGTCAAGGCACTGAAGTTTTTACCTTGATGTAACTAGCCAAGGTCAGCCCCAAGCGTGCATGTGGTTGGGAGGGAAGGGGTTGAATATTGACCTTACTTCAACACAGGTTTTTTAAAATTGATGTACTTTTTTGATAAGTAGATGCTGGGCCTGATCTTGCAAAATTGCTTTCACACAGGTAGCCCAATGGGCATCAAAGTTAAGTTCAATCCAACAGGAATAAGGGTGGCAAACCCAGCTCAGTTTTTAAGCAGCCAAAATTCCCCATGGACGTGGGTGGAAGTTTTGCTGAGGAAGCATTTCGCAAGCTGGCCCAGTGAGCATCAGCTCAACAGAACAGAGCTCTTTCACGGACAGGTATTCCTGTGTGCTGTTGCATCACTGGTATCTTTATTCTTTCCCCAGACGTGGCCTTGGCGTGGAAGAGTCTTCACAAAGCCAAAGAAGTGGTAAGTGAGGTTTGTAGAACTCTGACTCTTAAGGAAAGTGCCTCTGGTTACACGAAGTTTTGCCTGAATGATGGCTGAAATCCTGACCCTACTGACTTCACCCTATATCTCCAGCTCTGTCGTCTTTTGCTATTATGGCAATAATCAGAGGCGACATGTGGGGGAGAGTGGGTGCATACATATGGGTCACGTGCCTCCCCCAGAATTGCTGCTTGGCTTCCCTGAGCACGCTCAGTAACATCTACTGAAGCCACTTCCCTCACTCTGCCCCCCCACTATCGGCAGGTACAGGTCGTCTGCTAGGGTTGCCAATTTTGGTTGGACGCATTCCTGGAGGTTTCATTACACGACATACTCTTTGATTAAAGATTAATCTTTAATTCCTGGAGACTCCAGGGCAATCCTGGAAGGTTGGCAACCTGACTCGTCTCTGGCGATAGTGAAGCATGATATTAATAGGGTAGGCCCAGATCCTGCATGCACTTCTGCATATGTTTAACTCTAGTGCCATTGACTTCTGAGACTACTCTCACCTAAGTAAAGTTACACACACAGATAAGTGTTTGCAGGATCACTGGTATCACGTCTGCCGTAGGACTATTCCTGATTCACACAAGCTGGATCAGAACTGGGTTTAGCATTATACCCAGATGTAGAGACACTTTCCTTAACCTATGTATTAGATAATTTTAACATTGGCTTTAATACATTTTTAAAAATCTATTAGGCCTACCAGCGTAGATAATGGAGAGAGTTGTTTGTCGTCTCTTATCTTTCCAGTCAACTGCATTCCTTCCAACTGTAGAAAATACCAAAGGTAACATGCCTAGACATGCCAGTGTTTACGCACAGAGTAGCCGGGAGGAAAAGATTAATCAGAGAAGCAACATATACCAGCAAAAGGCAACCAGAGAAATACATCCTATGTCCCTTTTGAAAGGGAAATTTGCCTTTTTACAGTTACAGAGGATTGAAAACAAATTTGACCACGAAGATTGGAATTATGCCAAAGATCAGAAAGCCAGGAAAAAGCTACCATGTGAAAGGAGCCCTGGTGAGTTCTGATTTACTGGAGAAACAATGCTGGGATTGATTGTTTTCCCCTCTCTACTGCAGACAATCAGCCAAAGGGGAAAGCTACACAGCACTTAATGAGAAAGAACTAACTGGCGGGGGGCTGTAACTAAGGAGGTGAAATCCTAGTGGATGTAAGGTATAGGGAATCTGTGGAGGTAAGGCACAGGCGGGCAGCATGGTGTTAATCTCAAACAGCAATATCAAGATAAAAACTACCCATGACTCGTCTCCATTAGGATTTTAGAGCTGGACAGTTATCTCTGTGTCAATACACACTTTTATTGCAGCAAAGAGCCTTTAAAATCATTCTCTAAAAGCCAAAAGAGGCTAAGAAAGGAAGCAGGGAGTTTCACCAGATCACTGATAAAAACAGAAAGTGACAAGAACTCAGTTTGTTGGTTTTCTTTTCACGTTCACAACTGAGTTTATTGGCAGGAAAACATTGAAGCTGCTTTCAGAGTAACAGCCGTGTTAGTCTGTATTCGCAAAAAGAAAAGGAGTACTTGTGGCACCTTAGAGACTAACCAATTTATTTGAGCATAAGCTTTCGTGAGCTACAGCTCACTTCATCGGATGCATCAAATAAATGATGCTCAAATAAATTGAAGCTGCTGACTCTCTTGTATTTAGGGGTGCTATTTCTTCCCAAAGCACCAGGGCACTGCACCATTCTCAAGGTAACAGCTTAATTCCTAGGCTCTTGTCTTGTTAATGGGAAAAGCAAGAGAGACATATGGAGCCGATCTGTTCCAAGGGAATGGATACTTTGCCTTGCTGACTGCTTTTGAAGAGGAATTGCCTTTCTTTCCCAACAAGAGTTACCATTAGACAGGGGAAATGAGGATTCAGATTCAGTCCTGGGGTTTAACGGACACCAAGGTTCTCAGACTTTCCAATCACTGGCTGCAGCATTAAAGCCCAGAAGTTCACTGAACACAGTGTGACAGCAATGGAGGGCAAGATGCACGCTCCATTGAAACAAGCGGAACAGTCCTCCTCCCTAAGGCCCAGATTCTGCATTCGGATCTACGACGTCAGACCCTACTCACACAGAGCGCTGCTGATGTCAATGGGCTTCACATGGACCCCTCTGCACTGATCTAGGGGACTGAGAAAGATCACAAAGAAAGGCTTAGTCGGGATGGGAGAGGAGGGTGAACTAGGGGCACAAACGTTCCCTACAAACAGCAGATTATATATCCGAGTCAAAACCCAGTGAACCCAATGGGCACCTTTCCGTACAGTCCAGTGAGCTCATTCTCAGGCTCTGTGTTGCTTGGGGCTGGGGAACGCTTTTGAGTGTATTAGCTGCCCGCCTTTGCATAGCCCTAGACCAGAGCCCTGCCCAGCTGCCACACAGGTGCAGAGGTGACCCCAGAAATCTTTCCCACAGTACACACCATTAATCCCTGTACAGCCATCCCTGCTGCAGCCGCTGGCCCCAGGGCCTTGCCCGCCAAGTCCGTCCCATGCTCAGATCCTGCCTTCGAGCTCGGCCTGCCCAGGTGCTGTGTCACTCCCCATTCATCAGAGGGGACGTAGCCTGCTGGAAGCGGGCCAAGGCCCAGCAGGCCCCCAGGGGGAGCCCTGAAGCAGGAACTGGTCCCACAGCAGTGGCTTGGAGCAGAAGCACCAGCCACTTCACTGCCCAGTGTGTTCGCTTAGATTTGGCCCTGCAGCCCCTCTGTCGTGATGGCAGGAGCCTGAGTGAGCAGTGGGGTGGCCAAGGCTGCTCCTCCTTGCTGCTGCCAGTGCTACACACTGTGTGTAAGGTGCACACCGCTGCAGAGCCACAGCGCAGGTGCTGTAAAAGGAGGAGACTGTGTGCGCTCTGTGGAGCCCTTTTAGTTTCCTGTGTGTACAGCGCCTAGCACAGTGAGGCTCTGCTCTGTGAACGGGGTCTCTAGGCACTACCATGGTACAAACAATGAGCAGTGATGCATGCTCTCCCACTCCCACCATCTATTTCAGGGGTTCACCATTTCACCCTCATTTTGTGGCAGTTGCTCCTGGAAGCCTAGAAAGAGTTGACAGCACACACACTAAGTGCTACCAACACTGAAACAAAAGTTCTGAGTAGTGCAGGAGAGAGATTGAGGCCATTATTTGCTGAAACACCAAAGAGCAAACTGACTTGTGCAAACCCAGAAACAGCCCTGTCCAGAACCACAAAGGCTGGGCCAAGTCAAGACTGGCCCATTCCAGAGATTTGTTACTGTGTACTATTTCTCACAGATTAAACTGTACTGGTGTGTTTAAAGGGCCAGATCTGGTCTCCACAGACCTCCCACTAAAGCCTATTGTGCTCTCTTCAGCCAAACTTAAATATTAATTCAAGAAAAACTTCAGACTCTCACTGATTTGGTTGTGTTGTGCTATAGACAGTAACAGAGGCCAAGAGGAAACCGTTTCAAATGAAATCAAGACTGGGGAGAGCTGTCTATCCTGCAGGTAAATTACACCCAATATCTGCTTCTCAGGCTGGGAGTGGCTAATTAGTACAGATTTTGAAAGTGCTTTTAGGTCCTTGGATACAGACACCCATAAAGAGCAAAAGTCTCTTAAGCTCAAAACTTTGTGTTTTTTTTTAAAAAGAACTAAAGCTCCTAAATTGTTTCTCCCTAGGAAATCTCACCAGCAAGGCCAGTGGCATGCTGAGCCAGCGTGCGGATTTACTAGTTAATCTTCCTAATGAGCCTACCTGAATAATTTAACCAGAGTTTATAATAACCCCACCCTTCCTCTGCCTTTTTTTTTTTTTTTTGGTAGATTCTCCCACTGCTCCTTGCTTTTTTTAATTTGCAAATATTGAACTTAGCAATAGATATGGCTCCTTGCAGGAGAAGGCAGTAGTGCATAACTGTTCAGTGTGTCAGAGACCCAAGGCTGCTCATGGGTAACAGGGAAATTCCCCTTTTTCTCAAGTGGTAGGGATTTGTGCACTGGATTAGGAGGACTGGGTATTCTCGCCGTTGTCACTATGAAGCGAGTGAGTGTTGCCAAGAGGTCAGAGCAGTGATCGCTGGGATTCTAATGCTGGCTCTGCCACAAAACTTGCTGTGTGATCTTGGGCAAGTCCTGATCTGCTGTGCCTCAGTTTCCCCCTCTGTTATATGGATAAATGAGGATTGTTGTGCAGCTCTGAGATCCTCCACCAGAGGCGGGTGATAGAAACTCAAATTAGCGTTGAAGTAAGAAACGTAATTAGCCGTTTGATCATTCAATTCCCCAGAGTTCAGTGCATTCAGGCTCTTTTTCTTCTCTCAAAACAGGGGAAATTGTGCAAGTGTTTCTCCTGCTTGGCCAGAGAGCCAGTCCTTTGAGAGCCAGGCTGTGAGGAATGGATCAGCCAGAACGATGCACCTGCCTTGCGGTAGGGAGCCAACCTCTGCAACATGCAGCCCCGGCAGAACGGAAGCCCAAGGCGGCAGAGCTGAAACTGGCATTCAATCTACTCCAGAGACTCTGAGCGTACTGACAAGCAGGGGCAGTTTTAGTGACCAGATAAACACAGGCAAGACGAGCCCCACAGAACAGGTGGAGGGAGCTCACTGCTCCCCACAGCATCTGCCCTCTTCCCCGGAGGACAGCAAGCAAGCCGCCCCCTGTGCAGTCTGGAGCCACGCTCCCATGCGCCCGCCAGCCACGCCTGTCACGTGCTCCCTTTCTCCCTGCAATAGTCCCATTGCTCAGAAGCAGCAGGGACTGAGGAGACGATCACCCGACAACAAACTAGAGCGGCTCAGAGAGAGAATTCGGGAGCAGACGCAGCGACACCAACGTCTGGTTCAGGAAGAGAAGCCGCCCAGTGCCAGCTACGCCGGGGAACTGCTGCATCTAGGGCCCCTGAAGAGGAAGGTTCGCAAAGTGACCTTTGCTCCTCCAGCCCCAGTTTACAGAGGTCAGTGCCAGTCTGGTGCCGACTGAGCGCTGCCAGAGAAGAGGCCGGGGCTGTGCAGAGCGGCAGCCTGCAAGGCCCAGCACCTGCTAGGACAGAAGCTCCCCGCTTCCCAGCGCTGGGAATGGGGGTGGGGCCCGTGATCATAGAATCATAGAATATCAGGGATGGAAGGGACCTCAGGAGGTCATCTAGTCCAAACCCCTGCTCAAAGCAGGACCAATCCCCAATTTTTTCCCCAGATTCCTAAATGGCCCCCTCAAGGATTGAACTCACAACCCTGGGTTTAGCAGGCCAATGCTCAAACCACTGAGCTATCCCTCCCCCCATGCCAGACTTTAGAACAGGGATGGTGACCAAAAAGGTCAATTCGTGGTGGCTTTTTATATTGTCATTGCTTTTTCTCTCTCCCCTTGAGCCCTGCGCTTTTGGACTCTTGGTAACGAAGGTTTACAGACCTTACACGCATAGGGATCCAAGAAATGGACTCAGGAGCAATGACACATTAGTGCTATCTACATGTGGTCAGGAGAACTACATAGTTAACCCCCTGGCTTCCACATCATCCCATCCGGTCCACATCACACCTTCATGTACTTCATTTTATATACCTTCCTTCCCTTTCTCTCCGCCCCACTCTCCATCTGAAACCGGCCATCTGCCCATTAATCCACCTGGGAGCTTTGCTTTCCAACATGCCCAAGCCTCTATGTAGCTTTGCATAGTCAGGACTTAAATCAAGAACCTGCCACAAAAATGTTTCCTACTTTCCCCCACAAATACAGAATCCTCCTTCCACCAGCTTCACACACTGTCAGTGGAGGGCCACCATTGACTCATTGGCCCTTCGGTTTCAGAGCTTTGCTCGCAGGTAGACATAAGAGAACTTGCTTAGGTAGTTGCCTCTTTTGGGTGGCCTAGGGGATAGAGTATTGGAAAGGGACTCAGGAGAGCTGGATTCTATTCCTGGGTGACTGCTTTGCTGGGTGACCTGGAACAAGTCACTTCCCTGCCCCTCAGTTTCCCTGTCTGTAAAATGGGAATGCTGATACTGACTTCCCGTGTGAAGTGTTTTAAGATCTATGGATGATGAGTGCTAGACATGAGCTAGGTGTTACTAAGAAATAATAGAGGAAGGGTCAGTCCATTTTATTGTTCTTTTGACTTGTCAGCATGGAAGATCCACTCTGCCTTCCCTGCGAATGATATCAATCTTTGTCAGATAAAAACCATGGCAAGAGACTCCGGCCGTGCATGAGAATTGGCAGCACAGCAGTGTGGAGGGGGCATCACAAAGGAGTTCAAACAGGAGCTGTGTGGTTCAGAATGCACCACTGAGGATTTAACAGCTTGTTCAGCTGAACTAGAATGGTTCTGAAAGCAAATTTTAGCCACAAAGCCGGGTACAAGGAAGCCTAACTTGGCCTTAGAGGATTGTACACTGTTAATTGTCACTCTGCTTTGGAGTGATTTAAGAGGTCAAAGGTTTCTGCAAGTGAATGATGGCCCAGACTCAGCAGCAAGGATGTTTGTGTGTTTAGATTAGCCTGGCTGCTGTTTCAGATGATGGGGAATATTAAGGTTACATCAGAATATAGAAGACAGGCTGAAACACTAAGCATGTCAACCAGTCTTATTCATACACTAATACTTTCCAACTGCTAATGGAACCCAACAATTAATTCAGTTAGTGCACAGGGATAATTGAACAATCATAGGATTTAGAGCCCCAGCCCCATTGACAGTCACTGGTGTTCCCCGAGAGCTTTCCCCAGAAATAGCTGTTTACATCGTGATGCTGTTCAGTGGCCTGCATGAAGTGAAATGCTGGGTCTCCGTCCAGTTCCCTGTAGACGGGTATCAGCATCACAAAAACCAAGCCCTGCAACTGACACCAATTGCCCTCTCTGTGGGGAACCTAATCTGTACAGGGGCCAAGCTCTGGATCTTTACTGAGCCTGCATTAAACAGAATTTAAACCAGTCCAGACTGACACTGTTTAAAACACAGTTTGATCACTCATTGTTGACAAGACCAAGCGAGATTGAAACTAAGTCGTGAAACCACGTTGCCTTGCCACCCCAGGACAAGGTCAGATATGAGCTGGAATTGGTTTTGATAAGTATGTGTCTGCTTTTAACAACTGCATGAACACATCATTACCAGCCAACAGCCCTTGTGTGTCTCACTGTGGAGTGACTCCTTTAATTTTCCATTCCTTTAGGTTTTAGTGCTGTGAAACTGAAGGTTGCTCATTCTTCTGCGGATGAAGAGACTGGACTATCAGAATTTGAAGATGTGGCCACCACCAGACAAACCGGGGATTATAAAAACAAGAATCCAGGTTAGTGCGGCTAGTAACACAGGGGACTATTTGCTAATGGGGATTTTGCATGCATGAGATATCAGTTCTGCAAATGAAAATTTGGGCTGAATATCCAAAGAACTTTTCCACTAGTCAGAGATAATACTCTTCGCAAAGAAAGTGGTGGAATTCTCCTTTCTTGGGTCATTTAAAATTAGAGCAACTGAAGAAGAGAGGAAGGATGGTTCAGTGGTTAGGGTGCCAGCTTGGAGCTCAGATGATGTGGGCTCAATTCTCTGCTCTATCAGAGATTCCTGTGTGACCTTGGACAAGTCACTTAGGGCGGGTCTACACTTAAAACGCTGCAGCGTAGTGCTTTAGTGAAAATGTTACTATACTGAAGGGAGAACTTCTCCCGTTGGCGTAGTTAATCCACCTCCACGAGAGATGATAGCTCTGTCGATGGGAGCAGTTGTCCCGCTGACATAGCGCTGTCTACACCGGGGATTAAGTCGGTATAACTGCATTGGTCAGGGGGTGGATTTTTCAGTGTAGACCTGGCTTTAGTCGCTCCATGCCTCAAGTTTCCCATCTGTACAATGGGGACAATAGCACAGCCCTACCTCACAGGGGTGTTGCGAGGATAAATACATAGAACACTGAGGTGTTCACTCTAGTCATGGGGGTTATGGTTGCGTGTGCTCACCCATGGAGCGCCCCCTTGCAGCAGTGTGGGGTATTGCCGCTATCTTCCATGGTTTCCTGCCTGCCATCAACTCCAGGTCTTCTGTGGTGCAGCCCTGTGACCAAGTTACAAAGTTCAAACCCCTTCTGGGGTCACCCAAACAAGTCCAAATGAATCTGGATAATTTTTCTGCCCCCTTGAGCTACTGAAGTCCTTTCCTTGTACTTGCAAAACCAGTATCTCAGGGCTTCCCTGGCTGGAGCCTACCCTGCCCCTGTAGTGCACTGCCTCCATTATCTTTCTCTGTCCCCTAGCCTTGGGCTCCTTGCAGCTAGAGAAACCTGTCTCCTCTGCAGTCTCTCCCCTCGCAACTGAGTTCCTTCAGTCTACTTATTGTGGCTTAGTTCTGCCCGGTAGCCAATTGGCTACTCACCTCCCGAGGTGCAGCGCATGACTAATTGGGTGTATTCACTAGCCTTGCAGGTTAGGGGGTTAAGCCTCATCACAGGGATCATATAAGTACCTAAGGTAGATAGATAGAGCAAAAGAAATCCTGGGGGCAGAGGCCCCAGCCATGGCCAGGGTGACCTTAGTTCCACCTCTAGAATTCTATGAAAACAGAGTCATGGCTATGGCAGTGAGCGATTGGGTTCCTGCACGATCACATGGACCCAGGGCTATGCAGAAGACGTAGGTTTAGATCAGAGATCTTTCTTTTGTCCTCTGGTCTGGCAGCATGTTCAGAAGCAGGGGGTGCTTTCACCACTAAAGAGGCCTCTCTAGCCAATTAAAAACAGTCATGAATAAGTTCCAAAGGGCTGGTCCTTGCCCAAAAGCAGGATAGCAGCAACATGTGGCCTCAAGAAGAGTGAGAATGAAAGTGAAGTGATGCTAAAAAATGCCTGGGGGGTGGGGGTGGGAGGGGAAGATCAGTGGACAGACCCCCTTTTCTTCAGGGTGAATTGGATCGGGCTCCATCTTGCTTTCAATGTTGCAGCTCGGTACTGCATTAAGTCTGAACCATTCTTCTACAAAGCATGGCACAATAAAAGAGTGAAAGCCCACTAGTTGTCTGTACAACCTAGGAATGCAGTTGGCAATGAAAAGACAGCTTGTGGAAACCTGCCACTGATTTGACTGTCTAAAGCTTATCTATGTTAATTTCACAGTGTTTGGTATATCAGCAAAAGGGGTCATGTTTGCAGTTTGATTGCATTTCTAAGCTCAGTCTTTTCTGTCTTTTCCGACGGGTCAAGACCAAAGAGACAGACGCATGACAAGCAGACATGAAAGGCACAAGCAAGAACAGAGTTCATCCAAGTCTTCTGTCCCGGAGAAAACATTGAAAGAGAAAGGTAAAGAGGCAAATTATTTAGGCTGAGACCATGACAGGGATTAAAAGGGGCGGGGGGGGGGGGAATGGACAAAGGTGCTTAAGAAAATGTCCAGTTGGCAAAATCTCATGTTGTTTATTTATACTGTACATTATACACATGAACTCCTGGGAACCACAGTCAAGGATCATGGTCCATTGGACAAGGCACTCTGCAGAAAAGTAACAAAGGCAGTGACATACTGGAACTGGTGGCCAAAATAGTTAAATAAGGGCAGGGGTGAAAATTTGATGGCGGGGGGAGGATGAGATAACAGTAGTAGCATAAATTGGCAGAAAAGCAGAAGCTCAGTTTCAGTGGTCTGCTGATAGGAAAGCCGTGTGGTCTATCAGATAGACTGAACTCAGGACTGAGCTACTGGGGTAAAAGTAAAAGATTAGGAGCAGTTATAGTCATTTGAAATCCCCTGGGGTGTTTTGCAGGGATATTGGTTACACCCATGGCCCAATTACGACACAGATGGACTCTTGGGTAAGCAGAATGGAGTTTTCTCTGGTTTCAGTGGGGTATGGTCTGAGTTACTTTCTCTTCTAAACTGTTGTGTTGCCACACTATTAAAACAGCTGACCGGCTACACCCCAGAAGTGGCTCTATTTAAGTGAGGCGTGACATTCTGTCAGGCCTGGTCTACACTTATCAATTAGATTGACCTATTTACAGTGCTCAGAGCTGTGAAAAATTTCACACCCAGAGCGCCGTAGTTAGGTTGACCTAACCCCCAGGGTAAATGTGGGTAGGTCGATGGAAGAATTCTTTGGTTGACCTAGCTACTGCCTTGGTGTGATTGATCAACTATAGCAGCAGAAAAACCCCTTCCGTCGATGTAGGAAACATCTGCACTCTGGTGCTAACGTGGCATAGCTGCCGTCCCGCTGCAGCCTGGACACCCTCACAACGGTATTTAGAGGTTTAGCTGCAAAGTGCTTTCAGATCTGTATGCACAAGCTGCTGTAGATGTTCAAAGTATTATGACCGTAATAAATATAGGTTGGACTTTCCAAAGGCACCTGGGGAGGCTGAGCAGTACATTTTCTTATGCTCCATTGACAATCCTTGCCATAGGACGATCCTTGCCATTTTTAGTAATACTTTGCATCCAAAGGGATTTCTGAGTCTTACTTCATTAGGGCTTGTAAAGTATTTGGTGTTCCTTAAATCAAAGGTACTGTAGAAGTGCCAAGGACCATCACCCCTATTTTACAGGCTGGGAAACTGAAGTACAGAGAAAGTGGATGATTTATCCACGGTCTTGCCACAAGTCAGTGTTAGAAGTGGGAGTTTTAACAACTAGACCACACCCTCTCCTCACCTCTATTTCTAAGTACAGCATTTTATTGTTGAAATCAAGCCACTTTGCCCATTTAATGCCACCATTTTGGTTTGGAAACCGCTGCATTCAAAGTCATAGGACTTGGTGGTCGTACTGCTGAAAAGGATCGGGGAGGGGGGTGCGGGGGGGGGGGGCAGTGGACCACAAACGGAGGATGAGTTCTCAGTGTGATGCAGCTGCAAAAAAAGGCCAATAGGATTCTGGGTATATTCACAGGTAGTGTTTGTCAGACACAGGAGGTAACTGTCCCACGCTACTCAGCACTGGTGAGGCCCCAGCTGAAATAGTGTGTCCAGTTCTGGGCATAACAATTTAGGAAGAATGGGAAGAAATTGGAAAAAGAGTCCCGAGGAGAGCAACAAAAACGATCAAAGATTTAGAAAACCTGACCTGTGGGGAAAGGTTGACAAAACTGGGCATTTTTAGTCTGGAGAAAAGACAACTGAGGGGCAACCTGAGAACAGTCTCCCGATACATTCTATACGCTATAAAGAGGACAGGGACCAATTGTTCTCCGTGTCCACCGAAGGCAGGAGCCCGAAGTAATGGGCTCAATCTGCAGCAAAGGAGGGCTAGGCTACATAGAACTAGAAGGGTAGGTAAACTCTGGAATAAGTTTCCAAGGGACGCCCCATCATTGCAAGCATTCAAAACAAGTTGAACAAAGCCCTGTCTGGGATGGTTTAGGGTTACTTGGTCCTGCCACAGTGCAGGGGGCTGGACTTGCGGACTTCTGGAGGTCCCTTCCAGCCCCACATTTCTAGGATTCTATGAAACTTTGCAGGAAACAAGCAAGGGATACTCGATGTGCAGATTATTTAAAGCAGGGGTATTTAACACCATCAAGAGTATAAGGTATGTGACTTCAGAAAAAAGCAAAAGGATCCCTCATCTAACACTATGCAGATGAGGTTATGAATGTAGTAGAGTGGTGCATTCTGTTACCAAAGTGCTATTTAAAATGCATGAAATACAAAATAATTTTCTTCTCCCTCCATTTTTTGTTTTAATGGATTGCTTGAAAAATGGCTTGATCTTCCTCAGAGACTGGGTCATAATAAGACCATGCTATATGAAACATTCATCATTGTAACTGCCAGTGTCAGGATGTCTTTATTGGCCATTAGTTTCTGTCAGTGAAGAAGCCAGGCCAGGGCTAAGAAGAGATGAATGAGGGGTTAGGGGTCAGAGGCAAAGTACTTGGGAATTTGATGAATTTTAAATTTGCTGTAGTTAACAAAAAGTTAAGTCGCAACGGCTATAAAATATTCATCTGTTCATAGAAAGCAAAAAATAATTGCAGAATATTTAAATTAAGATGGTTTCCTTCTGGGCAGGCACCTTCATCAGGGATTCAATCTGTTCTCAGATTTTGACATAAGTTTTTGTAGTTAATAAAAATTGTGCCGATTAAACAAAATAAAGATTTAATTGAAATTAGACATCGCTGGGGGAGGGAAAAGGGCTTAGAGCCTGTCAAGGTTCCTCCCCCACTCTGAACTCTAGGGTACAGATGTGGGGACCTGCATGAAAACCTCCTAAGCTTACTTTTACCAGCTTAGGTTAAAACTTCCCCAAGGTACAAATTAATTTTATCCTTTGTCCTTGGAATATCCACTTCCACCACCAAACTCTAACTGGGTTTACTGGGAAACGTAGTTTGGACACGTCTTTCCCTCCAAAATCCTCCCAACCCTTGCACCCCACTTCCTGGGAAGGGGTTTGGTAAAAATCCTCACCAATTTGCATAGGTGACCACAGACCCAAACCCTTGGATCTGAACAATGAAAAAGCATTCAGTTTTCTTACAAGAAGACTTTTAATAGAAATAGAAGTAAATAGAGGTAAAGGAATCACCTCTGTAAAATCAGGATGGTAGATACCTTACAGGGTAATTGGATTCAAAACATAGAGAATCCCTCTAGGCAAAACCTTAAGTTACAAAAAAGACACACAGACAGAAATAGTCATTCTATTCAGCACAATTCCTTTCTCAGCCATTTAAAGAAATCATAATCTAACACATACCTAGCTAGATTACTTACTAAAAGTTCTAAGACTCCATTCCTGTTCTATCCCCAGCAAAAGCAGCATATAGACAGACCCTTTGTTTTCTCTCCCTCCTCCCAGCTTTTGAAAGTATCTTGTCTCCTCATTGGTCATTTTGGTCAGGTGCCAGCGAGGTTACCTTTAGCTTCTTAACCCTTTACAGGTGAGAGGATTTTTCCTCTGGCCAGGAGGGATTTTAACGGGGTTTACCCTTCCCTTTATATTTATGACAGAGTCCTTTTTAGTTTTTGTCTGTTGCATTTAGAGAAACTCTAACAGGTATTTAAGTTCTAAAACTGCATACTAACAACCACCACCCGCATTTCTATTACTGCAAAACTATACAGAGGAATAGGCCAGACAGTTGATTCATTCAAAATATCGATGAGTCTCAACCCCCTGGCTGTTGCTAGAGTTTGCAGGTACCACTTTGGGCGGTCTGGTCAGTAAGCCGCCCAGAGTAACTACAGGGTGCTGCAGGAAGTGATGTCAGTCATTCCTTGGGTGGTGCTCTTCCTGTCTCCCTAGCTACATGGACTGTGACGTGCTGAACGTTAGCTACGCGGATTTGTTTTCTAACATAACCCAGTTGTCTAGCAAAGAGGAGCCCAGGAGTTAGTGGTGAACCCGATGCTCCAGAATGGCGCTAGGGGGTTGCAATGAGTGTGTGTTGCAGATACAGGGCCAGAAGTTCTCCTGGTGTAGATGGGCGTAGCTCCATTGAAATCAATAGAGCTGGGCCCAGTTACCCTGTTTAAATATCAACTTCAAGATATTGGGCCAGCGTATCTGACTATGCTAGTGTAAAATCACTTAACTAGCCAATCTCCCAAAAGGCTGCTTTAATAACGGGCCCGATTTATTTAGTGGAATTTAGAAAGGCAGTGAGGCGCCTCCTGCCTCCCAGTGAAAGCCAGTGGGGGATGTCTACACATGGAGCAGGGGGTGTGATTCCCAGCTCAAGGAGAAATACTCACTGTAGCTGCGGCAGCATGAGAGGCTAGCTGCCCCAAGAACACGCCTCTGGTGTCGAACGTACCCGGGGTGGCTCTCTCACTGCTTGCTTCTTCGCAGCTACCCTCTGTTTTTAGCAAGCTAGCTCGATCAGAGCTAGCAGGAGCAGTTCTCCTGCAGCTGGGAATCACATCCCAGCTCAAAGCATACACGGATCCGTGGACGCTTTAGCTTTTTGCAACTTGGCATCTATCTGCATCTTTAGCTGCCTTTGTAAATCTGGCCCAGTGTCTATTTCACCTTAACGGAATCGTCCCTTTCAAACCTCTTCATAACTTTGTTACAAACTTTTGTCCATAGAAAACTTCAGGGGGTCTTTGGCATGTGGAAAAAATACGTCTGTTTAGCCAACTTCACACACTGCTGATGAGGTGTTTGGTACAAATACATAATTATGCTGGTGGGAGTATTGGCATCCCCTGAATATAATCTGAAATGATGAAGTCAAACTTTGATAAATGTTGTCTATTAGGTGACACCACGTATTAAGGAAGAATTATTCATTCGTGCCTCATGCTGCATCGTTTATTTTTGCATTATACACAGCCTCTCCTGCTGTACGGCTCATTGATTCTTCTACACTGGATCCTGCTGATCCTCACCTGTTTAAAAATAAATGTGTTTACTCTAGTGAGGTTGAAATAATCAAAAATAAAAATCATGGTCCCATTAAACACCTACGGTTCCCACCTCGGAGGTGCAAAAAATGGGGCATCTGGGATGATTCTAAGCACTTATGACGGGACAGCTGGAAGCATATACTGAGCACCCTTACAAACTTCCCCAGACAGCTGCCTCAAAAAAAGCACTGACTGGGGAAAGCCAGGACAGGTGGCAACGCTGTTAACACCCCCAACACCTTCTGCAGCCCATTGCGTCCAAGCCCCGGCTGCACCTGTCGATAGATACGGCTTGGGAAACTCACAAGCTTTTCTTTATTTAGTATCCTCAAGGATTCAGGTAGTCTCAGGTTTCAGCAAAATGCTTTTAACCGTCACAGGAACATGATGGAAAAAATAGGGTTCAGTCTCATATCTGGAGAACCGCTTAACTCTGTCAGTCCCCAGGTCTCTCTCTAGCCCACTTCCTCTTACATGCCTGCAGGTGCCACAAGATGGCGCTATCCCACCCTGTAAATGGGCCCGAATAGAGAGTGTAGGTCGCAAATTTGAGCGGCCTTACAATTTTTTTTTTAAATAGTCTGATGAATGTCAAAATGTTGATGAAAAATTTGGACTAGCTCTAATTGGAACCTATTGTCCCCCCTTTCCTCCCAACATCCCGAGTGTGGTCCCTTGAAACGGACTTATGAGAAAGTTAGAAGTGCCCCCCCCCCCGGCTTTTTATTTTTTAAGCAAGAAAAGCCCCATCTGTATTTTGTTTTCCAGGATCCAAACGGATTGGTGCTTCTGCATGGCGAGAAGGTCAGAAGCTGGTTAAAAAGTTGCTTGGCCCACCTCCTAAATGTACAAAGCTGGGGAGCACACCTGAAGAGCAGACCCCTAAAAATGATTCTGGTACAGTTACCGGTAACTTCTGGGTTGTAAGGAGCAGGGGAGAGATCCTGGTCTTTTATTTTGGTAAAGAAAAAGAAAAAAATAGTGGCTGAACACCGCTTCAGAAACTAGATGAAACAAATTGTTTCTTCAAGGTCATTAGGCGTTCCCGAGATTAAAAATGGCTACAATTCCCCAGCTCCTCACTTAACAGCCCCCTGGAACAGTTACAATATCACCTGTCCGCTGTGGAGATGTGGCCAGTTGATAGTGTCATTGTGTTTGAACCGAGACCTTAGATGGAGTTATCTAAAGGGCCTTTTGATAAGGAGTCTGCAACTGCTCTTATGTATTCAATTGTTTTTACATGGAAGGTCCATAATCCACAGATCATTCATATAGCGGACCACTGCAATGTCAAAAAAAGAGCCCCTACAATTCTGACTTCTAGTAAAAACCTGCAGTGATTTTCAAGCTGCGCTGAGGTTTTACTGCTAAGTAAACTCCAGAAAAGCCGGAGTTATAAATGCAAATGCTGACAGACTGTTAGCGGAAAGTAGATTTTGTGACTGACATGTTCGATACAGAAAATGATACATTCCAAAAGTAATAAACTGTTGCTTTAAAATGTTTTCGCAGAACCTGGTAAAGAATTTATAGCAGCCCCACAGATGGAACAAAGCTCTAGAGAAAGTGATGTTCCCGGTGGAGGCGATCACATGTGGAACAGCCTTCCGCATAAAAGCTGTCAAACCGCACCTGGCAGATCCACTGAAATTGCCAGCAATGCACTGACCAGAGATGCAAAGCAAATACTAAGGGATCTACATTTGCAAAACCAATCTTGTGAGAAATACAGAAGTACAAAGCTGCAGAAAGATACCACAACAGGAAGGGCAGAAGATCCAAAGCCATATCCAGAAACCTATCCTTCCTCAACTGAAATCAGCAGCATCACTCCCTCTGATTACAGCACAGAAAAGACCAGGTCCTTGTTAATGAAAGCTGGAATAGAGCCAAGAAATTGCAGCAGGGGAAAAAGTGCATCTCTTCCAAGAAGTAAGGGTTCAAACCGCCCAGGACGGAAAGTGTCCGAGAAGGAAAATGTTAACCAGTCTGCTAAGAAGAGAGTAAACGTAGGGAAAGCCCACACCTACAGCCCAGAAGAAGTGCATGAATTTATGCACAGAAAGATTGAGGAGAGAAAGAAGAAAAACCTAGAAGAGAAAAAGTCTTTAAAGCAGGCCAGAGAAACAAGAGCTCAGAGATTGCAAGAGTTGTACAGGAAACAGAAGGAAGCTTTTGCAAAGAAATCATGTTCTGGGGTGGCACAGACTTTAAACAGGGGAACTGTTCCGGCAACACAAGGTTCTCGGTATAAACTTGCCCAAGTAAGTACATAAAAGGAAGATAAATGAACAAGGATGGTGATAGAGTGAAAATATATATATATAAAATCCTGACCAGCTGTCCTGTGTTTGGAGGTGATTTTAAGTGTTTATATAAATTGAGTCCTATCACAGGAATTCAAGTTCTGATGATGATGATGATCACTGACTGCGTGGGTTGGGTATCCGTAGGGTTGGAACCCTTGATCTTTAGGTGCAAAAGCATAAGCTTCCACTGCTTGAGCTGAAAGAACAGCTTCATTACTTGGCATCTGTAGTTGACTCTTATCTGATTATGTAGGCCAGCTATTAGATGGGGTGAAGACCACGCAGTATTTTATTGTTCCATAGTTATTTCGCAATTACATTAATTGTTGTTCCTTCATTTCAGGAACAGGCAATGAAAAGGAGCCTGGAAAGGAATTTTATGGAGTGGGTCCATAAAACATCATATGCTTTATTGAGAAGTGAGGAGCAGGGAAGAAGGTATTACATGAGCCACCGAGATACAAAAGTGCATCTCTTCAGCCCTTTCTCTAGTGTGTCCTGGAGATTTGTCATAAGTGTTCTGCTTTAAACTGTAATGAATAAGCTCACTGGTTACTCAGCAACAAAAAAGGACTTCGAGTCTGATGTGCGAGGTGCTGTCAGTCCCCATGTTAAAATCTGCCTCATCACATACTAATGCAAGTGAAATGGTTGAAGTCGTTCACTGGGAGCCAGGAGTTCTGTGTCTGTGGGAGAAAAATGGCCTAATCTCTGTGTGCCTTAGTTTACCAGGCTGTCAAAGGATGATCGTGACATTTCACAGGGAGGTCATGAGGCCTAACTAGTTATTGCTTGTAAAGCATTGTGAGATCTTCCCCAGAAAAGCCCTGGTGTGATTTATTTTGCTGGTAGGTTCGGTCTCTCTCTCTATTATAAGAATATTTCATTTCAAATTAGAGTTTTGTAGAAAAAATCAAACCCATTCCCAACCACGATAGTACTTTGCCCAGTGCACGGGTTGGTTCTAATAATCAGTGACTGGGTTATAAACACAGCACGAGAATCTCGTGCAGTCTAGGTATAGGCCAATATTTCAGCCTGGTTTTATGCTTCATATTATTAAAGACTTTAATTCTGCAGCATTTAATAGACAAGCCTCTGAAGCTCTGTCCTAGATGTTAGCATCTCACTCTACATCTTCAGTCCTGGATTTGTCAAGCATTTTCTAATCTATAAGCATCAATCTCTCTCTCGCTCTCTGTCTCATGAGCTGCCTTATTCTGTGTCTGGTCTCTTTGTCCGGTCGCCTTTAAAAATTTGCCTGACTTCTGTTACTGTATCTTACTTCATGCACTGATGTGGGTCCCCCTTTGTATTTAAACAGTGACTTACATCCAAAAACAATTCAGCCACCTAAAGCAACAGAGACATTCGATTTTCCTTCTTCACTGGCATCTGAAAGTGGGTTCCTCAGCCCTTTGAACCTTAAAGACCTGGCAGTCACCCCTTCTCTAGCTCGGTACCTGCCTCCCCAGAGCTTTTTCCTTCCACTGAAAACTGCAAAATCTGGCCTCAAGGCCTCAGCTTCTGAGGACACTTCCAGCCCTCCTCCGTATAGAAATACACAGGATAGAGTGAAGGCCATTCACTCCCTAGCCAGGGAGCTTGGTGAGCGGATTGAGATGGCAACTGAAAGACTGAGGGGAACAAGCAGGCTACAAGATTCTAACGACAACGGAGGAGAGGAACATATACCTTTAGAACCTCCCAATTGGTCTTCTCCACGGTCAAAGCCCACAACACCTAAGAGTGAGGGAAACAGGACAATGAACACACGAACACTCCTGGGTGTTCCAAGTCCTAATGGCTTATGGATTTCGTTAGACCATGCACAGGATAGCACTCTCTACTTGGGTAGCCCCGAAGGAGCAGAAGCCCAGAAAAGGAAGGAGCGGATACAGGCTCTTCTGTCCGACACAGCTACTGTTAGTGAGGAGTTACCATGGAGCTCCAGTTCGGTGATGCATGGGAAAGCCGTGAAGAATGTGTGGAAAGGTAGAGCATGGTCACACAAGATGCAACAGGGTGACTGACATTAGTACTGCGGGAGATTTTCAAAGGCATGAAATGGGAGTGAGCCACTCTGCTCCCATTGACTTTCCATGGTCTGTTTTGCCTTTGAATATCACCCCTGTAGAAAACAGCAGAAACTGGCTAGACTTTAGGGCAATGTTCTGTTTGTACCAGTATGAAGTGAACATTTTACCGTATTTAGTAGAGGCTGGGGCAGTCTGGGTCACCAGCTCTGAACCCTTCAGACTCTGGGGAAGCTCTTCTCAGATCAGAACATCCCAGCTTGGGCCCAGCTCTCATAGTTATGTTATTTGTTTGCATAGCTAGAGGCTTAGCACTGATAATCCTCCCAGTGGAGCCCGAGGGGAGGGAAATGTCTGGCCACCAGATGCTTGGAGTGCTCCAAGACACCAAAATAAATACTGTTCCTACTCTGCTGACAGAGAGGAGAGCTGGGTGCATAAGAAATTCAAGAGATAGGGATAAATTAGATTCCCCAACCTATCCACCAGGTGCTCTTCTTGTGCACATTGAGGAAGTCGTGAGACTCTGGGTGGGACTGGATTGAGAAGTTCACTGTTTGGAAAGCTGGGAAAAGGGTCTCATAGGTTTATTCTCCTCTCTTTGCACCTGTGAAGTTACAGACCAGGGTTCTATTTCTGGCTCTGCCACTGGCCTGTGACACCATATCCCCACCCCATGCCTCAGTTTCCCCCTTTGTACAATGAGAATAATAATGCCGATGCACCTTACTGAAGTACTTGGAGATCTTCGGATCAAAAGAGCTATATAAGAGCTAAGTGCTTGTATTTAAGTAGGGAGAGAAGAACAGATGCAAAACTGGGACCCTTTCATTCCTGTGAAGAGTGTATTTATTAAAAACCTTCATTTGTCTTTTTTCAAAGGTTTTATCGAGAAGAAGGAATCTGAAGTGGAAACATGCCTATTGCGAGGAAAGCCGATAACCTGCAGAGCCTCTCCATCTCCCAGATTCCTCACGAGAAGGTAAACAAATCTGGTTATACTATTCTTTGCTAAATGCTTTGACCACACATAGCTTTAAAATAAATGGCACCAATTCAGCATGGAGTACGAGTGCTCTTTATTCCTTCATCAGAGAATTGCCAAATAGGATGATTTTGACACAAGATCTACAGAAATAGGGAGTCCCCAATTTATACAGATCAGACAGATCAACAGGAACATTTTGACAACAGCCTTTTCAAGAGATGGCCCTAATCCACAAAGTTGGAATCTTGAGCAAAATTTCTCTGGAGTTTAGGGGGGATTGGGATCTGGGTTTCTCAATCTCTCTCCCCGCCCCCACATCTTTTCCTGAAATGGCAACAATATTATCCCAATGCTCCGCAAGGTTCTTCGCTGTCCTGGAGAATGGAAAGCAAAGCAGTTCCAAACTGGTCGCCTGCAGTTCACAGGAATCTGCAAAAGTTTAGAGACCAGAAATTCAAAGCAAAACTCAGCGGCAGAGTTTTGCCTGAATCCTATCAAGCCTGGGCTTGTGCCAAACTCAGCCCAGGAGTTAGGATTGTACCACAAAAGGTACGTCTGCCATTGGAACTGAGTGGGTGAGTCTCAGCTTTCATGCTAGCTCCCATCAAGCTAGCATGCTAAAAATAGAACATAGCCTCAGCTGTGTTGGCTGTGGGATGGGCTAGCTGCCCCAAGATCTTGTGTGAGGGTCTCTAGAGAATCACAGAAATGTAGGGCTAGACGGAACCCCAAGAGGCCATGTAGTCGATGCCTCCCACTGAAGCAGGATTAAGAATACCTAGATCATCCCAGGCAGGTGTTTCTCTAACCCATATTTAAAGACCTCCCATGACAGGGATTCCACAGCCTCCCTAAGGGTATTTCTACACTGCAATTAGATACCCGCGGCTGGGCCCGTGCCAGCTGGCTTGGGCTAAGGGGCTACTCCATTGCAGTGTGGATATTTGGGTTGGGGGAGCCCAACTTCAGCCTGAGTTCTGGGACTCTGTGGTATGGAACAGCTTCCATATGAGGAAAGATTAATAACACTGGGACTTTTCAGCATGGAAAAGAGACGACTAAGGGGGGATATGACACAGGTCTATAAAATCATGACTGGTGTGGAGAAAGTAAATAAGGAAGTGTTATTTACTCCTTCTCATAACACAAGATCTAGGGGTCACCCAAATGAAATTAATAGGCAGCAGGTGTAAAAACAAACAAAAGGAAGTATTTCTTTACACAATGCACAGTCAACCTGTGGAACTCCTTGCCAGAGGATGTTGTGAAGGCCAAGACTATAACAGTGTTCAAAAAAGAACTAGATAAATTCATGGAGGATAGGTCAATCAATGGCTATTAGCCAGGATGGGCAGGGATGGTGTCTCTAGCCTCCGTTTGCCAGAAGCTGGGAATGGGCGACAGGGGATGGATCACTTGATGATGACCTGTTCTGTTCATTCCTCTGGGGCACCTAGCATTGGCTGCTGTCGGAAGACAGGATACTGGGCTAGATGGACCTTTGGTCTGACCCAGTAGGGCCGTTCTAATGTTCTCTTCCACCTTGCAGGGTCTAGAGCCTGGGCTCCAGCCCGAGCCCAAACCTCTACACCTCAATTAAACAGCTCCTGAGCCACAGCCCGAGCCAACTAGCATGGGCCAGCTGCAGGCTTTTAATTGCAGGGTAGACATACCTAAAGTGACTTATGTCAGTGCTTAACTATCCTCAGCGTTAGAAAGTTTTTCCTAATATCTAAACTATATCTCCTTTGTTGCAAACTAAGCCAATTACCTCTTGTCCTCCCCTCCGTGGGCATGGAGAACAATTGTTCACCTTATGTTCTGTAGCTAATACTAGCTCTACTGGATCAGATGAATGAAGATCAGGCTAGAGAGAGCCTCCCTTATATACTAGCATGTCAGGCTACTTAGAAAGTGGTGGGCCCAATCTTGCAGGGTGCTGAGCACCTTTGTCTCTCATTGATTTCAATGGAGTTAGAGCACCCAACACCTTCCAGAAGGTATTGCAGGATTTGGCCCCACAAGACTATGATCTTCCCAGTACAATTCAATGATTACCCACTAGGGAGAGCTATTAATCTACTGAATCCTTTTGAGAGACTTTTCCCCGTTTGCTTTTCTACTCTCTTAGGTTTTAAAAGCATTGTGTGCCAGGTTGTTTAAATTAAATTATAGAAGGAAGATCCTTTGTTTCAGGGCCATCCTCTGAGGAGAGACAATTTCTTTAAGCAGTTGCATGGTGCACGTGGAGGGCCCTATGGTGTTAAGAAGCCAGCTTCTTTGCGTGACTGTTGATGGCTTTTCCCCCCCTGCATGTTTCTTGATGTTTTCTTCTGAGCCACACAAAACACTTTGATTACATGAAGGACTTTCATAAACTTGCAGAGGCACCAAAATTTCAGTGTGCAGATTGGGGCACTATCCCAGCGTAGCTAGTTATCGCAGCATACTTCGCAGTGGGGAGCACACATCAGACCTTAACTTGCAGCCCATTACCTCTCCGGATTCCGAGAGGTAACGAGCACCCTCAGCTTCCCAGCTCCTCCTGTGTTCAGGCCTCTTATGTGCAGTACTGGTTTACAATGGTGCCAGCGGCCCTGACTGAGCCTGCTCCACTTGCCCTGCGCCCGGATCAGTGCAAGTGGAGCAAAGGGTAGGGGCATGCTGGCAGCATAGGGCCTGGTGGGCCAGTGTGCATCTGGCACCTGCCAGTTTGCAAACAGTGCCCTTGCACTGGGCGGAGCAGGGTTGCTCCCGCCATGCCACGCCCCATTGCCCCAGGCCAGCCCCTCGCTCCAGGGATCGACCTCCCCACGTCATGTTCCATTGCCCCCATGGGGGCCCACAAAAGATTTGGCGTCCGGCCCACAAAAGATGAATCCAGCCCTGCTTGTGTGTGCATAACGCCAGCTAAAACCAATGGGAATTTTGCAGGCAAAAGGGAAATTCATTGCTTAAGAATCCCTCATCAGAAATCCCTGAAAATACTAAGCCCAATTGTCCGAGTTACAATCCTAACCTTAACTCACCTTTTCCTAGGTTTAGGAAAACTTTAATGCCAAGCTTAACATTCAGGTCTAGAGCGTGTCTATGTCAGTAGTTGATGGATCTCTGCTTATTGACCAATGTCTGTATTCTTAAGCCAAGCTTCTGTTTGGTATGTACAGAAAAATTAGGCTGAAAGTTCTGGAGTTGAAGTTAACAGTGGGCCCAATCCTGTGAGGTGCTGAGCACCCTCAACTCCAAACAATTTGGGGTGGGATTTTTCCAGATGCCTTACGGGGCTAGATGTCCAACTCCCATTGAAATCCCAGCCTTGATTACCTGGCAGGATTAGAGCCAATGGGTCTTCCTGATCCAGGCAGAACTCTTACTCATGTTAAATAATTGTGTCAAGTGTCATGAACCATTGATTTCCTCATGGTGATTCCTATTAGAATGTAGAATAATCTCCAAAGGGGATGGGAAGGGAATGGGGGCATTTAAAACCATCCTGAACAATGTACTATGATTTTTGTACTCTTATGCCAAGCACCAGAGACATACATTGTTTACCATGCATCATGCTTAGTTCTATAAGCTTACTTTTGTCTAAAGACATTACTTTTAGGGTGTTTTTTATCCCAGAGATGTTAAGAAAAGTAAAATGTGGATCTTCCTTCCTTCACCTCTCCTCCCCTCCCCCCCCCCCGGCCACAGAACACACATTGGTATAACATATGGCATTGACAAAAGTAGACTAAATTGATTATCTTTATGAGTACCTAGTTAAATCTCTACTGATCTCCTTTTTGCAGAAGATTAAAGAGTGGTTTAGCCAATTGGATACTATAGATTCATTTACAGTAATTGTTTTCACTCACTTTACTCTTGACGTTTGGGAGGGTGGGGGAAGAGAGAAATTATGATTACTGTAGATTTAGCGATGTGTGTGCACACATGTGTGTGTATTATCACACACCACACAAATGTAAGTTTAATTAAAGAGGGAGTGTGGCCGAGAATGGCAAATTTTGGAAGCTACACTATGAACATTCTTTATAAAGTTGATTAAATTAATGCGGACTCAAATTTTCCCATCAGCCTTACATTCAATGCAGGTTTAATGCAGATGGTGGTACACAGAAAACTCCTGGCTTGTAGAATATATTCTGTACAGTGGGAGGTATTTGTATAAAGAGACTTCATTGTGTCATCAGTAGGGCCCTACCAAATTCACTGTCCTTTTTGGTCAATTTCACGGTCATAGGATTTTAAAAATCGTAACTTTCAGGATTTCAGCTATTTGCATCTGAAATTTCACGGTGTTGTAATTGTAGGGGTCCTGACCCAAAAAGGAGTTGTGTGTGTGGGGGGGAATCCCAAGGTTATTGTGGGGGGCGGGGGTTGTGGTACTGCTACGCTGGCTACTGCGCTGGAGAGCGGCGGCTGCTGGCCAGGAGCCCAGCTCTGAAGGCAGAGCCACCGCCAGGAGCAGCCAGAAGGAAAGGTGGCATGGTCTGGTCTTGCCACCCTTACTTCTGTGCTGCTGCCGGCAGGTGCTGCCTGCAGAGCTGGGTGCCCGGCTAACGGCCGCTGCTCTCCGGCCGCCCAGCTCTGAAGGCGGCGCAGAAGTAAGGGTGGCAATACCGTGACTCCCCAAAAATAACCTTGTGACCACACCCTGCAACTCCCTTTTGGGTCAGGACCCCCAATTTGAGAAACACTGGTCTCCCCTATGAAACCTGTATAGGATAGGTTACAAGCACACAAAAGACCAGATTTCACGGTCCGGGACACTTTCTTCATGAATTTGGCAGGGTCCTAGTCATCAGTATAGACTTAACTCCTCAATCCCCACAGGACAGAGCACTAACAAATATACCCCTGGATTGGCCAGGGATGGACTAGGAGACTCAACTCTTGTCCCTAACTTGCAGTTCCCAGAAAAAGAGAAGGATTTTGCATGGCTGCAGCAGGGATCCTTGAACCAGAGTGAGGATCAGAGCTCCAAGTGTAGATTCAGCATTGCCTGAGACAAAGTCGGCATTTGCTTTTCCCATTCTTGACATATTCCTTCTCCTTACTGGGGAAGAGAGGAAGTGCAGCATAAGACTAAGGGCCATATCCTGGCCTACGTTTTTCATTGGACTTCGAAACCACCAATACGATGGGCCAACGTTACTCTCACTTTACAAAGATGTAAATGAAGAGTAGTTGCATGAGGTGCTGGATTTACACTGGTGAAATAAAGCACAGTTTGGCTGTTTGCCTCAGGGCCAAATTCATACCCACAGGGTGCGTATACTGGGAAGAAAGCAGAAGAAAGGCAATATTTGAAGTGTGTGGGATGGGATTTCCAGTATTAGATTCTATTTCAATATTGAACTGCAGCATGATCTACCAAAAGGGAGACCTGCTGCTCTTCACATGCAAGGTGGGGTCTGCCATTCATACAGTAAATGCCTTTAATACGGAACAAGATTCTTCTAAGAAGATTGTTTACAGTTTTACTGATCAAACAAAGTAAACAAGAGGGAAATGGAAATTGGAGCGAGAAATCTGGATAGCTCAGCTTACTGAAGTTATGAACAGTAATTACTGGAATTACTGAAAGGTAAAACCTCTCCTTTGTGTGCATCAACCATGTTCACAAAGGTTGTACTGATTCCTGTTCCAGTGGATCAGTTGCAAGGATTATGCAGCAGTTACGTCACCCACGTACAGCACAAAAGATCTGGAAAACAAACCTCCTCAAAGGGAAGCATGGTTGCGGATGCTCTGCACCTCTCAGGATCAGGCCCATTAAGCTGTGGGGTCTGTTATTTTCATCTTGATGCCCTGGGATTTATATGCAACTCTCATTCACGCTAATGGAAGTGAGGTGCAGAAATCCCCCTGAATCCAGATGGGAATCGACCCTCAACTGTAATTGACAAACACCAGACAAAGTAGAAATAAGATAGAGTGTGCTGATCTCCCGAACAATGCAATTACTGAAAAAGCAGAGCTCCGTTTGTTTAACAAGCGGAGTCAAGGTCCTTATGGCATCACAGAAACGCTTTGACCAATAGAGGCCTTCACACAAAGCATCACAACCCTGTTGCGATCACTGCCCTGAGAGATGAAAGGAACTGTGTATGTACAAAATACGGCTACAGTTGGACTTGAGGGATGGAAGGCAGGCTGTGGTTGTGGGTAACGCTGAGCTCAGTCCATTGCTTGCTGAAGAACTTCTAGTGATGGTGCTGTATTGATAATAGAGATGAAGGTGCAGAAGGTGGAGAATATAAAGAGACACTCACTCCAATCCTGCCCTATAGCACATAGCTAAGATCCTTCATTTTCAGTTTAAACTGATTTTTACCAAAAATATTACTAGGCCCCCCCTCCCATGTTTACCCTACTTTTGTATCATTAAATATATAAAAAATAACTTGTTTTATTAGGAAAATACAATCCATTGCGTGAGATCTATGTATTATGATAATAGATTAGTCTGTGTGTATATGCAAAGCTGCCTGTTGCCGTAAGACTATGTATTAGTCTGGAAGATACACGCAATAAACAAACAGGCGCGCACGCAAGTTCTGAAGTGCATAGGCAGCTGAACGTACTGATGAGTCTCACGCCCACCACACACACATTTCAAGATAACGGTTTAAATATTTGACACTAAAACGGGAAGGAAACAAAAATCTATATCAGAATACACTTCAGAACCCAAGTTTAAAAACAAAAACAGGAGAAAAGGATGAAGTTGAGTGTATGCCCTGCAAATGGTGTGGCCCAACCCAATTATTAAATGTAAATATTTATAGGCTAATAGTTCTCAGTCTACCACAGTAAATTGTTTATTCAAATGAAAAGTTTTATTTGGGGAATAGAGATATATTGTTTTCTTTAACTCAGAGGTGGCAATGTGTTTTGAGTTCTGCAGCAAGCCAAACTGAATTCTGTTCAAAGCATTAATATTTCCCCCGTTGTCCTGTCCATCAAATTAGACCCCAATATTTATCCAGAAAAATTCATCGTTTTTTGCACTGATTTTCACCTCTTTTTGTTGTAGTTGTTGTCATAATAAACACTGATAAACTCCCAGGAAAAAATGAAATAAAATAAAACTTGAAAACGAAGGGCCCTACACATAGCCTAGGCAGCCAGTCTGTGTAGTGGGGAAGGAATATCTCATGCAGACCCTCTTACCCGAAAGTGTTTGGTCAATACCCCTATAAACAGGGCCTTGTCTTCCTCTCTTAGCCAGTGGTGGACTAGACAATAGGCGGAATCAGGATGCCTAGAAATTAGAGATGGGCCTAGATCAAAATTCTGGCTTTGAACCACCCCAAACTTTGGACTGCTTGAAATCAAGATCCTAATTTTGCAGCTTGGGCCTGTAACGCCAACATAGATTTATATAAAAGAAAGAAGAGGCATCTCTTCTATACACAGTGATGGGAAGAATCAGTGAAGTGACGAGAACAGTCACCGTGCCCAGGAACAAGGGAATCAAAATTAAGACAGACACCCAGCAGGAAAGGTCCCACTTAAAATCCAGGAATAACGGGAAGAATCAGGGAATTCATCTGGGCACCTAGGAGAAGTAGAAGGGTCTTGTATCCTGCGATAAAAGGAGGAGAACGATAAAATCCTGTGATAAAAGGGGGAAAACAGCCCTGCCTAGATTACGTGCATGTGACTGTGGGTGGGAGAGTCGAAGACCATAATGGGTGAAAATCCTGGCCCCAGTCGAGTCAATGAGAGTTTTGCCCTGGACTTCAAGTGGGCCAACATCTGAGTATTTATGTGTTAGGCTGTTACTGAACTAGGGTTGGGTGAATAATGATGAGCCAAGTTCTGCTCTTAGGGCCAGATCACGCCATCGGTTATTTTTCAAGCTGAATTCCCTTTGAGTTAACAGATGACAGATATAAAAGTTTGAACTATATTTTCCAATAAAGAAACGAGAGAGATCGTCTCCTACAAGCCATCATGTAGTAGTGAGGGGTAATTAAATAGACCAGGGCTGGTCAGAACTTTTTGAACAAACTGAGTCTTAAACAAAAAGTTTTTTTCAAAAGTGAATGTTTGCAGGGCTGGCTCCTCAGCGGGTGGAAATCAGGACAGTCCCATTGCAAAGATGTGCTGATTTATATGAGCTGAGGATCTAGCCTATCAGGTTTGAATAGGTACAAATGAAGACCACTGGCCTTGAAGAGCTCCATTCATTAACAAATTGCACGTCACTTCCACAGGATTTAAAACTCCTTTTCCGCAGTGACTCTGCCGTGCCCCTTTCCCCTCTGTTTGCGCTGAGATCTGTGCCCAAGGCTTTGATCCTGCCCTGCACAGGTGCTGCAGTGCCAGCCTACATGCAAGTTGAAAGACAATGAGCTGAATGGGCATTGCAAAGCAACCAGGCCCTGCATTGGAGCAAGGCTGCATGGTCAGCCAGTCACCCCTGCCGAGCAGCAGGACCAAGGCCCAAGAGGAGAACACATGCCTCGGTGCCTCACTAATACCAAGGAGGCCTGTGCTGAAGTCCATGCATGCTAAGACACACCCACTGGCCTATGCTGTGTCCCTTTGACTGCGCACAAGAGCTCCCGTACTTGTGCCAATGGCTCCTGAGTAGCTACCGGCACTTCCACTTGGTCCGGAGCTTGTGCTCTGCTATGTACCAGGCTCAAGGCCACCATGGCAAGCTCCCTGTGTACATGGCCAATGCCAAGCTACGTTTTCCATTCAGCTACCCTACCATGCAGATGGATGTAGGGTAAGAACCAGGAGAGATCACCAAGTGCTCTTCTGTTCCCTGCTATCACTATATTCCCGTTAGGGCCTGAGCCTGTCAACAGGAGTCTTTCCATTGCGTATAATGGGAGTTTGGATCAGGCCCTTGATCTCCTCCCTTTCTGAGGCAGGATATGTCCTTTCCCGAGTGATCCCTAAGGAAGCCGTGGAGCCAGTTAAACTGGCACAAAATGCAAATACAGAGACCAAGCCCCAAGTATTTGTCAGAGACAAATATTAGAATTTCTTCCTGAGAAATCCCCTGCCACCTCCCCCTACTCCATTGTACCCACTTTCTGAAGACAGCATCCACGGCACAAGTTGGTAGGAGCCGTTCTACTCGTTTTAGCTATTTCTGGGTCATTCTGCACCAGGAAAAACAAAGAAAAGCTTATTAATGAAAAAAATGAAATGGGATTTCCCTAAGCTGATTGCTGATAAAAAAAAACCCATTTCCACATTCATTTTTTTGTACAAAAACCATCTGTCAATATTTCAGCCTGCCTCAGTCTCCCGGCCTTGTTTAGGCTGCTGCTAGATCAACAGGTGCCCATTTTCACGCGTTCCTTCCTAATCTTTTTAGCTAAGCTTTGTGCAGGGTTTTTAAAAACATTCCCAGTGGACCCTGTGTCCATGTAGCCAACGGGCAATGAGCTGCTTTGCGCTCAGAGACGTGCAGCTCAAATCCAGGTTAAAAAGCTGCCTGACTACTAAGATGTTGGACAGGATTGCAGGAAAAAGCAGCTCATTGGGACCCCATAGGCTGCATTTTGACAGGATTCACCATATTAAAGCATTTACACCGATTGCAGGACTTGGCTGTGCCTTCGCCATGCTCACCGCAAGTCCTAGAAATGTGATACAGAGCGCTACTTTGCCTTTCCATAGCACCTTGCATAAAAGCATTTCAACGAGCTTTGCAAACACCTAGGGCGAGGTTGTGCAACCCTGACTCATGGTGGTGGAACAAATACTCCTTAACGTGAGCGTGGATTGCACAATCCAGCTCTAATGAATTAAGCCTCAAAACAGTGAGGTGGTTATTTCCATTTTCAGGAGTGCTGAAAAATCCAGCTCAGAGCAAGTAGTAATTTGGATGGGTAATTAGGTGCCTCTTTAGCTTCTCCATCATCATCAAGGTACAGGAAGGGGGATTTTGCACATTGGCAGGTATGATTTTTGGTCCAACTTTATGTGAAGCTTCCATTTATAAAAGAGCTAATAAACAGACAGACATTTTACTAAATGGTTAATCCATTGTTACAGAGTCCAGCAAATTGCTTATAACCATATAGAACACTTTGTAGTGGTATGTTTATAGCCAACTATAAAACGCTCTACTCATATCTGTATCTCTGTTTATAATATTTGTTTGCTAATGAAATCTAACCAGAAAGTGTGACTTTTTTTAAACGCCAATTGTGCCGGTCTGTTTTATAGTTATATATAGTTATTCCTCCCCATTTTGTGACTCTGCACCTCGGGCAAGGTGCTTTACCTCTGCCTCAGTCTCTCCATCTGTAAAATGGGAATAATGATCCATAATGATGGTCTAAGGACTGTAAGCTCTTCAGGACAGGGACCATCTTTTTCAGATTGGTTGTGTGTTTGTATAGCACACATAGCATAATGGGGTCCTGATCTGGGCCTGTAAACAAATTCCTTACCTCACAGAGTTTACTCATTCTTGTTTGTAAGGTGCTTTGAGATCCTCGGATGAATCAAACAGTCCTATTGTTATTACAGCTTGAAGCCATTTTAGGCAGCAAGATTCTATAGTCATACAAAAGATTTTCTGCGTCCATTTCTGTATTCACTATTTCCTCAGGAGATTTTGTGTGGGAGTTTTAGTGACACTACACATAGCTTTCATTCATTTGCTTCCCCAAGGTCCATTGGGAAATACAGACTCAGGCTCAGCATTGAATGGCAAGTTGACACAGTGGGAAAAATACATTCCTGGTATAAATTTTGATATAAATCTAAATTCTATTGATTTAATCCAAGACAAATTTGGCCCACTTTATCTTGAGGTCAAAATATAACCCTACTATATATCTTTTCTTGTTAACATAATACAATGTTTGGAAAGATTTCTCTCATTCACATCTGTCATTCAGCACATTTTTGTTGTTGGCTTAATACAGTCCAGAGAGAAAACCAGCAAATCAAGGGAATCACTCCATATTTGATGCTCTTTCTGAAGCTCAAAATCAAGCGGAAATTATTTCATCCTCTCCTAGACGAAGTTTCCAAACATCTCTCAGTCATGGATTTGAATCCCGCACTTCTCCAACCAGAAGGATTAGGATGCAAAAAGAATTTGAGGATGACTTTGGTAAGACAGCATTTAACAAAGTAGTATCCCAAAATGCAGTAGTTAATTCATTACATTTCTAAGGCAGTTGACAATGCCATCATATGTTCTCTTCTGTCCTGCATTAGAAAAGTATTATGGGGCTTACATTGCCATTTGGGACAAGGGATAGTCCAGGGGTTCTGAAACTGGTGGTCATGACTCCTCAGGGCGTTGCAAGGTTATTACGTGGCGGGTCGCAAGCCATCAGCCTCCACCCCAATCCCCGCTTTGCTGCCAGCATTTATAATAGTGTCAAATATTTTTAAAAAAATGTGTTTTTAATTTATAAGGGGGTGGGGGGGGTCACACTCAGAGGTTTGCTGTGTGAAAGGGGTTACCAGTACAAAAGTTTGAGAACTACTGGGATAGTCAGACAGTTTTTAAATTTTTGATGTTTCAGCTAAAACGGTCATTGAAATATCAAACTTTGGCACAAACACAAAAAAGGAAAAAAAATTCCCTCTGTCTTTTTAGCCAACTGTAGCTGTGACAAACATGCCCCTGATTGCGATAGCCTACATTGTTGCCATATGCTTTTGTAACCCCTTGAGGCTTCATTTGAGGATCTCAAAAAGCTTTACGATTAACCCTCCCAACCCCCTATTTGGTACATACAGGGTATTGTCCCAGTTCTGCAGCTGGGGAAACTGAGGCAGAGAGCTTTTAACCAAGTGAACTGAGGTCAGTGGCAGAGTCAAGAGCTGAACTCAGGATTGCTGGGGGATTGGCAGGAAGAAGGTTGTCACTTTATACTCTAAATAAATGTTTGCATAGAGACAAGAGAAAGTTTGTTGCTGAAAGGGTTAAGGAGCAAACAATAGCAAGCCTGCCTTTGTCAGAGGAGACCTTGGCTTCTTTTGCCAAACAGCAACAGATGGTGCTTTGTTTCAAGGGCTTTTCAGAGACAAAAGAACAAGATCAGATAATCTTTTTCCAAAGAGGGTACTTTCAAAAAGCCCTTGCTCTTATCAAGGATGCTTCATTGTTGCCCCCACAAGATTTTATATGCAATATTGGTGGGTGAGCAATCAACATTATTTATTCTGTCTCTTCCTCAGCCTCCAACAAATAGGGAGGGCGGTTTAGATGCTTGGTCACTAAGTCTCTTGTCTGCAGAGTTTCCCATTGAACAAAGGATGTTTCAGTCATCCGGTATTAATGGATAAGGGCCCTGATTCTGCAGTCTCTTGATCAGCGAGGAAAACACCCTGCCACATATAGTGCATGAGTTGAATGATAGAAACTTCTGCCTGGCTTGTATATACAGGAAGAAGTCTTTGCAAACCCCCAGCATTTGCAGAGGTTAAGGGAGTTTGACTGAATCCAGCTGCAAGTTTGACTGGAAACAGGGTAGCTTCTAGCCTGGGTCACTTCTTCCTAGGTGAGATAAGGTGTGGTCATTTTGAGGGACAATATAGATTTGAACTACAGGTCAAAGAGCTCTGCTCACCACTGGTGTCAAATGGGAGATGCATATGAAAGACCATGTTAAATGCTCCCATAACTAGCAACAACAATCAGTTAACACTGGTACACTCTTTTGCAGAAAAAAGTGTAAGTCATTTCTGCAGTGCAGATTGTATAATGAGGTGCAATTATATAGATCAGTGCAAAATATAAATATTTATCTTTAAAATGTGTATGCATCCCCTAAGTACTAATTGCTACTGAGTATTTCCTTTACATGGTAATGAAATCCTTAAAGTATACAAAAGAAGGCCGCAGAACAAGTGGGAGCTTGCAAAATATCTAATATTTGTTAATATCTACCACCTAGAGTTAAGTGAAAGGGCCCATCCCTGGCTCTTGACACGTCAACATTTTCTAATAAAAACAGACCATATAAAATCCACAGCCCCCCTCCAATGCGATGGACTGCCCACTTCATATATAACGGTTGTTCTTTGACAAACCCACATAATCTCCACAGAGGATTGCTGGAAAGCCGCACACATTTTTAATAGATGGGCATGCCAATCAATTTAGGCAGAAAATATAGTTTAACTTAGTATTGGTCTGAGCTGGTAAGGAAATGTTCTCCAGATTCTGATTAACACCAGCCACGCTTCTGTAGGGTCCTGGGCTGCATTCTTCTTTGATGCAGCTTGGCTATAGCACAAGACTGAGGCCGGACCACATGTTAAAAGAGGATTGAAAAGTGGCAGCCCCGAAAGGTTCTGCTCTTTTTTTCTTGCTTTGCCTTTTCTTGCCCGGCAGCTTAAATGAGTTTTGCCTGTAAAGGAGTTGGCACTATAATTGTTTACAAGATTTGTGTAATCCGCTATTGATCAAATTTTGTGCCTATCGAAATCAATGGGAGTTTTCAAGGGGGTGGAACCACAATTCCACCTTAAGTGTGTGGTCCTCCAAAGCTATGGTATATATTGGGGGAGATTTTGGGAGGTACTAACAGCAGTTAAGCACTTGTTTGTACTTCTGTAACTATATTGGGTTAGAAACAGATATAAGTAATGTATAGTGTGCATGGAGATATACTAACATAAAGGTATAATTTATTTAATATCGAGGTTAACATGTATGCTATTTAACATATTGTCTCCTAGGTGCCTAAATCCCTTTAGAAAAAGGGACTTAGGTGCTTTTGAAAATCTTACTCTTAATGCCCAAATCTTATAGTCTGCTCATGTAATTGCCATGATGTTCAGTTAAGAGGACTTGTGAAAGTGAGGTCTTCTCACATGACTATGGGTCACAGAATCAGTGCACGCTTGTGGCAACTACAATGAATAGTTTGGGATCTTCTGAGATGAAAGATTGCGGGCTTTAAACTGAAATTCACTGTTGACCCAAGATTTCCCATTTTCTTTTTAATTCAAGCTACAGTACAGCAAATGTTTTAAATTATTTCATTAGAGTCGAGCGAATAGCCTTAAAATGTAGTAATTTCACTGAAAGCACAAAGAAGAGGTAAGGAGTACTTGTGGCACCTTAGAGAGCACATGTGTGTCTCCTACACTGAAGCAACCAGCATGGTTCTTGCATCACTGGTTGCATATTAGAAGTGCAGTGGATTGGGAGAATTCAATCCAAACATAATTGGTGAAAAATGGAAATGATATTTTATGGAGAGCTTTTCACAACTTTGACCAGCTATAGTTTAAAGATTTAATAGCTCATATTTCTCTGTCCCGCATACAGCTGGAACTGTAGTTAACATGCTCCAATTTGGAATGATCTCCCTGCCTAGCTCTGCTCCCATTAACAGGCAGCAGAAGCCAACTGCTTTGTTGCTGTGGAAACGGCCATAGGTAGAAATTTTGGCTGCCTCCTGGACTACTGTGCAGAGTTGCAGTAGGGGAGTTGAATCGGGCCTACCAATGGAATTTTGGCCAACCTCTTGTACTCCTTTTCTTTTTTCGAATACAGACTAACACGGCTGTTACTCTGAAAGAAGAGGTATTCATACATAAAACCGTTTCCTTCCTTTGCAGACATTTAATAATCTTTTGTGTCACTAGGGGGAGCCAACCTCTTGTTTGTAGAGCATGGAGAAGTGATTAAATTAGCAGAATCAAAGCATGGCAGAGAATTGTAACATCACTGCTTCCATTTATTGTCCTCAGACTGAAGAGCTTGAGATAAGACTCCTTTGGTGATTTGCTTTAAGATCATATAGTAAACACTGAAGCATCACCTCATGTATTTCACAACAGCTTACAACCTCATTGCCTAGCAAAGCTCAAACAAGTTTGGTCTTTGACTTCCAACTGGCTTTAAAGTGTTTTGCAATGAGCCCCCTTTCAGTGGGGGTGGGGGGGGATGATAGAAGTATAGCTTTCCCCTTGAATCAATAAAGAAAATTGCTCTGATTTTCACCACTACTAACTTTCCCCTTCTTTGACCCTGTACCATTCCCCATTTGAGAGGGCTGTTTGCACTGTTCATTATCCGGCAGACAAATCAGACCATGGACTGTTTGCTCAGGAAGAGACTCCCTCATTCTGTCTCACAACTACTCTTCTCCCAAGCTCTAGTATGTCACTATTTGAAACATCCCACTCCAGGAAGTGTCCTGGGCACATGTGTGTCTCCTACACTGAAGCAACCAGCATGGTTCTTGCATCACTGGTTGCATATTAGAAGTGCAGTGGATTGGGAGAATTCAATCCAAACATAATTGGTGAAAAATGGAAATGATATTTTATGGAGAGCTTTTCACAACTTTGACCAGCTATAGTTTAAAGATTTAATAGCTCGTATTTCTCTGTCCCGCATACAGCTGGAACTGTAGTTAACATGCTCCAATTTGGAATGATCTCCCTGCCTAGCTCTGCTCCCATTAACAGGCAGCAGAAGCCAACTGCTTTGTTGCTGTGGAAACGGCCATAGGTAGAAATTTTGGCTGCCTCCTGGACTACTGTGCAGAGTTGCAGTAGGGGAGTTGAATCGGGCCTACCAATGGAATTTTGGCCAACCTCTTGTGCTAGAGGATTAAAAAATAAGCACAAAATACATCAGAGGACAGCGAGAGTAGGCAAAGTGATTCCAGAGGTTAGCAAGCAGATAGTATGAAGACAAGCCAAAAATGTGGAAGTGCTCAGTTCACAGGCAGATTTATTTATATAGGGAAACAGACCCAAAACACAAAGGCTACAATTCAACAAGATACACAAAACTGCCAATAGTCCCATCCATTTTCGTGTGCTCAACATACATAACTTTAAGCATGCACTTAATCACACGGGACTACTCACATGTCTAACAACCTTGCTGAGTCAGGCCTTAGAATTTAACCGCCTGGTTCACTTCTTAGGGTGTTCAATTTTTGCAGCTCTCTCAGCTTAGATCATGAAGGCAAGCCAGTCAACTTCACTTAGCTACCATCTGTTCCTAATCATGCTCCTTCCCAAGAACTCCTGCAGGAGAGCAGCATTGAAATGTTTGGGCTGTAAACACTGCAGAGGAGGTTCTCCCCTCCCTATCACAAACTGTGTCCACTGGAGTTTGATTTCCTTGACTCATGGAAACATTTATCATCAGGCTGAAATTGTGAAAAGCTTGGTTCAAATTTGACCTGATTTTTCCCTTCCTCCTATAAGGTGATCATGGCACAGGTGATTGGACATTCAGTTGCGAGATAACCTCTGAAAGGGATTTATAGAGTCCAAGGTCAGGAGGGACCATTGGGATCATCTAGTCTGTCCTCCTGTATAACACAGGCCACAGAACGTCCCCAAAATCATTCCTAGGGCAGATCTTGTAGCAAAAACATCCAGTCTTGATTTTAAAATAGTCAGTGAATTGTCAGAGAATCCACCACGATCGTTGGTAAATTGTTCCAATGGTTAATTACTCACTGTTAAAAATGTACAACATATTTCTGGTCTGAATTTGTGTAGCTTCTAGTTCCAGCTGTTGGATTTCTTTGCTAGACCAAAGAGCCCATTATCAAATATCTGTATTTATCGATTGCAGTCAAGTTACCCCTTAACCTTCTCTTTGCTAAACTAAATAGATTGAGATCCTTGAGTCTATCACTATAAGGCACATTTTCTAATCCTTTAAACATTCTCGTGGCTCTTCTCTGAACCCTCTCCAATTTATTAACACCCTTCTTGAACTGTGGACACCAGAACTGGACACAATATGCCAGCTGTGGTTGCACCAGTGCAAATGTACGTGTGATCTTGGGCTGCTGAACCGCCCTGCAGGCTCTCTTATACGGAAAAAGAAAGCTCTTCCATAAGAATTACTCCAATTTTATCATAAAGGAAAAAAATACAGCGTGATAGTTAGTCGTCTCCAAGTTGCACTTACACACCTTCCAAGTTGCAAGTGCGTATCTTGGTAATAATTGGTTCGGACTGATTGCTGACGCTGGCAGAAAAAAGGGAAGCTGTCCTTGAATAAAGCAGCAGTAAGTGCCTCTGTCTAACTTCAAGTGATTAGAAAAATGAGACTTTGAGCCCAGCTTCTTAAATGATATCGAGTAGGAATTCTACAGGGTTTACTTAGATTATGCAGGTGTAGTGGTAAGTGATTTAATAAATAGCCTGAATGTACGCACACTCCGGTATGTTTTTTTAAATGCTATTGGAATAGAATGGAGGCTGTGAAGTTTAGCCAGATGAGGGCATTTTTGAAGGCAGGTTGCAAAGAGTGCATCAAGTTATAGCAAGATGGATAACACGAGGGTGCTGGATGAGTGGGGTTTGTTTAAATGAGGTCCAACTTTATCTAGCTTGCTTTCATGCTGGGCATACGTAGGCATTAGGTGCACTTGCATCATCTGCATAAGCAAGTTCCCTCTACAGGTTCCATAGAACTGCATCTGACCTGCTCCGTACGCATCTGCATGGCACATACCACTGTGCACACCGTGAATGAGGTTCTGCACTAAGTCACCAACAAGCTTCTTCGCACACACTCTCCCAGGGAACGTCCCTGAAACTATTTAAAGTCAGGAGAGAGACAGTCAAGATGGACACTAGCACATACTTTAGCGAAACAATATAGCTTCCAGTGAGTAATAATGTGACTTCACATTAACCTTATGTTCAAGAGAAATAAAACAAGATGGAAGCGATGCAGCAAATCATTTATTCACTGTGGCCGAAGTAGCATTTTGATGCCTCTAACCTATACAGCAGTAACACTTTCAAATTTGGAGGATAAGCTAAGGCTACCTCACGGTCATAATTATATCCTGGAGAATCCCTTCTGGATTCCCGGCCACAGCTTTGGAATGGCCCAGGCGTTAGAGTGCCTTTAACCAACCAAATAAGCAGAATTAGTGTTTAGAACCTTAGTCTCTACATCTGTATATACAACTATATAAGGAGACACCCTGAAATCGCTGTTGAACGTGATGAGGAATCCAAGTAGAAGCTAAGGTACTGCTCATCTGTCTTTTCCCTGCTACTCTCTTCAATACATGCAAGATCTTGCTATGAATCAACAGTTCTTTTCCCTGCAATGTCACTAAACACGTGAGATTCCACTGCTTTTTGGCTAAAGTACCTTGGAACATTTCACCAGCCCAGTATTGCCCGTCCAAGTATGCAAAAGTCATGAGTCAGGTCCCCAAAATCATGAGATCGTCTTAAAAAAAAAAGATTTAAAAAAAAAAGTGATGGATTCTTTTTATTTACCTCCTGGTTTCTGTGCCTGTAGGACACATTTGCTTTACCTTTTCAAGCTTTTCTCCAGAACCAGGAGAGCTAGAAACATCCTTTTTTAAAAAAAAAATGGAAGCGGAGAGTCTCATGCACCCTTTTCTTGAATCTAGGAGCTGGGTCTTTTTTAAAAAGCACCAACTATCATAAGACTTGTGCTAAAATCATGAGAGCTGGCGATGCCGCACGACGTCGGTGAAACTGACAGCAGAGCTCTTCATCACCTCCGGAAGTGGCAACAGCGTTCCCGTAGGAAGCCTGAATAAATTTGGGGCACTGACGTTTGATTTCCCTCACCTCTGTGTACACATGCCATGATGCTTTTCAGGTCAAGAAACCCACACGCTTTCTGCGGCGTTGATAGAATCCCCTATAAAAAAGAGGGGCGTTGGCATTTTAAAAAAAAACCCTGCATATGTAAAGCTAGTATTGGGCTTTGGGAACCTTTGGACCCAACATACAGCAGCCTGATCTATCCCCCTCAATGCAAACATCCCTGAAATTCTGGGGGGGAAATGCAGCTCTGAAATCAGGCCCATTTCTACTTATGATACACACGACCATCCATTTATGATACTCATTTCTGATAGTGACGCAGCTCAGAGTAAATATGTAACCTGTCTGAGCGGGCTTCACAAACTCATCTGAGAAGCTTTATACAGCCAAGAACCTATAATTAGTAAACATTACATCACCTATAGAGCAACAGCCAGGAGAGCTGTAATAAGGAAGTAGCGTGGAGATGGGAGTGCCTAGAGTAAGAACAAGCAACAGCATCAATATGCCACGGTTATGAGATTGTTCCTCCCTGACAAAGGGAAAGAATCACAACAGCAGTGCAGTGCTGAGAGAAGTGGACATGGAGGAACAGGTGCAGCGCAGCTAGAAGTCTGAAACGGGTGGATCAAGGTTTGAAAGCTTTTGTTCTATTTTATGTGTGCGCATTCTGTAGGTGCAGCCCCGAGAGAGGGAGGAAAAGGTGGGATTACACCCCCTCCCCATTTGTACCCTCCAGATTCCAGGCTGCTCCAGGGGCTGAAATAGCCCCAGGTAAGTTAGAGCAGCCCCCAGCTGCTCTAACTTATGGCAGTCAGCCCTCATCCAGTCCACCCCCTTTGAAGTTCCACCCCTTTTCTCTGCCCCTCATGTTGCAAGGGTTTATGCTAAAAGATTATCCAATAGCACAGAAGGGAGCAAAATCACTTTGAGCTCCTTAGGCTAGAGACATTTGTTTTTTGTGGATGCAGCACTGTTTCAGCCCTGGCTGAGCCCTCTCCCCTTTTGTGGTTGGTCACCAGCCTTTGGATCCTGCCTGCTCCCAAGCTCACTAGATCTGGGCAGCATCCAAACATGGTCTTTAATTCTGGTCTCTGAGGCACACTCCTGGGGTGCACCCCTTCTTTGGGATGTGGGACCCTACAGTCCAGCTGCACTAAGCCTCAAGATCAGCACTGGACCCCATCCAGTCTCTCCAGTAGCTTATGCATGCTCCCTTAGAGCCACAAACACTCACATTATTCTTAGACGGTACAGGAGAGATACAGAGCTACACAAAACCAGCAAAGCCCTGTATGCTCTCCCTGAGTCTATGCTGACCCATTCCCTGAGTCCCTAGGCCCAGTCTGTGTGTAAGGCAAGTAGGCCCCTCTTCCCCTTGCAGTCCTTCCGGTTCCTGGTGATATTTGGCTCGTGAGAGTCAGGGTGGTGGTGGGGGGGGGGGGTGTCTGATGCAGATGCTCTTAATTTAAGTTTCAGTCCCCCCTGTCAGGCAACTCACTGGACAGCTTCAAAAGCCCTAGTCAGGTGGCTAAAGTCCCAGGGCCCAGGAGACAAACTGGAGAACCAGGTTCCTTTAGCCTGGCCCCGCTGTTCTCATAAAGGAGAGTCGTTCAAAGGTGATGCCCCTTGGATGCGTCTCTCCTTCAGGGTTGGACACGTAGGCCCCCTAACACAAGAGGGCAAGCCAACATGAGGGTTACAGAGCGCAGGTGTGATCAAGGTCGCCCCCAAAATAGAGACAGAGCTGGGTTTTCACAGAATCAGACTGGGGGTGCAGAGTAAACGCCAAACTATCACAAGCACCTGGGAGGCATTAGTGCTCTAATAAAGGCCAGAAATCCAACCAGGAAGGCCCCTGAAAGGAGATCCAAGGAGGTGTCAGTGGGGTGAAGCAGCTAGGGGTCATGTACACACTCTGCCTTCCTCCTGAGTAGCCACCACCTGTCCCTATGGCTAAGTAACGCACATCATCGGTCAGAATGTGTCATTTGGAGGGCATGGCCAGCCTTAAAGCATTGCAGAGATTGGGGGTAGCCACCCCACGATCCTCATGAAAAGTAGCCTTCAAAATGCTGCTAGATTACATATCACATAACACTGACCAAGACCCCGATCCAGCCATCCATCCCTGTTCAGCACAGCAGTGACAAGCAAGTGTTTCAATCCCATCGACATTGGTAGGACTTAAGCAGGTGCTTCAGAGTAGGGTCTGAAGTCAATGATGATTTTTATGCAGATTTAGTGATGTGGTTTTGGCTGAATGGAGCTATTGTACCAGCAGCTGCAGATGCCTTAGGACATCCTGCTCCAGATCTCACAGCTTGTGGAGCTGGGACAGGCTGGTGGCTAGTGCATAGCACAGAATAGGCAGAGCAGTAACCCTTTCCTCTTGGTGTGGATCCCTGGGACAGCAGTGGGGTTTGGTGGGTTCCTTGCTGGCTCTCTGCACCTTGCCATGGGCTGCTGTGTGGTTGTGATCCTGGATGTGCAGTTGTTGAAGGAGTACACCTGAAAGTGCAGGTCTCAATACAGCTCTCTCAATACAGCTCTCTCTGGCTAGTGCCCCATTGGCTATTTCTGTTCAAGCACTGGATGCTTTCTCTAATGCATTCCTTATTGAAGGAGTACAGGTGGTTCCTATTCATTCTTCAGAATTAGTTCATGGCTAAAAATTCAGATGCGGTCTCTATTTTTCCATCTTTCATAGGCAGAGACCCCAGATGCATAGATCCGGAGCGGAGATACAGGGATCACCTTGAAAACATACAGCAAACATCTCTGAGGCTGGCTCACAAACTGAAGGTACAGTGTGTACCCTAATCAAAATTAAACGTGGACTCAGTTCTCCCTGGAAAGAGATGCTGGATATTCCTGTACATGCCTTAAAGCAGGTTACCGTCAGATGGCATTGTTAGTTCTACGATCACTCTGTTGTCACCTCAGGTCAACTCCCAATGACACCTACACCCAATTCCCCACTGGCAGACCCAATTCTAGCACCAACAGGCAAGACTGGATTGCCCTGGGAGACAGTGTCCTCAGCTGCAAGTGGCAGTACCCCAACCTGCTACAGCCGACGTCAATGGGAGTGTTGGTAGTGACTTCAAAAGAGCAGGACCACACCTGTAGACAATCACTCCATCTCTGTATTTTCCTCTGCCTGCAAAGTTGCACTTTGGCCCCAGCTGCTGCTGTGTGGGAGGTGAGGGTCACTAGCAGGTCTGAAACACCAAAAGGGCAGAATGAAGCCATGGCGTGAAGGCCACAGTGGTGGTGGGGATCGGTGGACATCATGGGTACTTTTTCTGTTACCCAGAATTTGTACCGATGGTGAAAGAGTCCTTGATGCTATTTCTCCAGAATTAATTAGACTTCAACCATAGGAGACATGTTCTGCCGGGGCAACCATACCGAAGCCAATAGGGTTACATGGCTGCTCATGAGAGTGGAGCTTGGCGTTGTGTGTTGAATTTGGCAAGTTACTTCCCACAGTTTTAAAAACGGTTATTACGCACAATCATTTGAAGAAAAACCCACAACACATGTTTGGACCTTGAAACTGAACTCCGCTTCCTTATATGAATTATTCATCCTTTCATCCCCCCAGCCACATTTATTATCACAGGGTTTCTAGTAGAAGCTCAGCTACATGCATCAGTTTGCCTGCAGTAGCAAGAGTGCAAGGACAAGTTTTTCAGCTCTCGGCATTGTTAAGGTCCTTTTAAGGAGCTCACAGTGAGGTTTTAAATTCATGGTAATGAGCTAAGAAGTCCCACAATTTTCTCCCAAATCCAGGCCGATCAGCTCCAACAGGAAGGGCGGCTGGCTATCCTGGGTGCGAAAGCAAAGCTAGAAGCTCAAGAGAACCAGAGAGCTTTGGATGAGTTGCTCAAGCATCAGTTAGCGGTAAATCTGTGTGGCCCCAGCAGCAGGAAAATGGCACCATTCCAGACTCGGCACTATCATCTTTGGAGTCATTGAGACCTGGGGCCAGCCCTTACCTGCCTCTCTCACCTGAATGAACAAAGAATGCAGACTGTGGGTATATTTCCCAAAGTACTAGAGCCCAGATCCTCAGAGGTACTTTGGGAAATACCTTTGGTGATCTGGGCTCATGTCTTTTAGGTGCCTGAATCCCATAGACAGTTGGTGGGACTCAGGCGTCTTGGAAATTTTTACCCCAGGCATCTTTCTGTAGGACCTTTCACTGTAGTGTCTGAGCACTTTTCTCCTGAAGGGTTGTAAACTGTTCTTTCATGCTTCTATTTAGCACCCCATAGGCCTCCTGTCTGACCAGAACCAAGGAGTCTCCTATTAAAAAAAGAAAAGGAATATATGGGGAGGTTGGTGCACAGCTTGTTTTTCTGTCTTTAGGTCCCCAGGTCCTTAATTCAGGCAAAATCCCACTGGCGTCAATGGGCATTTGCCAGAGTAAGGGATCCCAGGATTTGGTCCCATGTTCATGAATACAATGCCTTGGACTCAGACCCGATGTGCAGACCTAGGGCATTGCCGCATTATTAAGAATGCCATACTTTGTATGATGCTTTGACCACTACTTCTGTCCTTTTCTACTAGCGGCACTGGTAAAAGATAAACATCTCATTGGCTTTTTAAAAAAAAACACCAGGAGGTAACCACAGTATTATGGGACATGCTCATTGTCAACAGAGCAGCTTCTGTGTGAACTATCATGGGACATCTCCATATGCCTACATAATCACTTCACTGCTAGCCTCTAACTCGGTGGTTCACAACCTTTCCAGATGACTGTACCCCTTTCAGGATTCTGATTTGTCTTGCATACCCCGAAGTTTCACCTCACTTAAAAATGACTTGCTTACAAAATCAGACATAAAAATACAAAAGTGTCACAGCACACTGTTCCTGACATATTGCTGACTTTCTCATTTGTGTCATAATTATAAAAGAAATCAACTGGAATATAAATATTGTACTTATATTTCCGTATATTGTATATAGAGCAGTATAAACAAGTCACTGTCTGTATGAAATTTTAGTTTGTACTGACTTCGCTAGTGCATTTTATGTAGCCTGTTGTAAAACGAGGCAAATCTCTAGATAAGTTCATGTACCCCCTGAAAGACCTCTGAATATCCCCAGGGGTACACATACTCCCCTGGTTGAGAACCACTGATCTAACTCATTAGTCAATACAACCCTTTAGGGGTCATTGGAATATGAAAAGCACGGTATAAACCCAGATTCTAGCCCATGAGAATTACAGAAAGGGCTGAAAGGTGACACCTTTTGTAAAGATCACTCATTGTCATTGGGGATTCATTCGGTTTTTACAGGGGCTGAATGGCTCCCAAGCCAGCTGTACTGTGAAGGCAAGACTTAAGCATGCTAAGACAGACCAGAGAGAATACCAATTTGAAGGTGATCCTGAAAGAGATGACACAGCTGAGGACAGGTACAGTCAGCAACATACAATGGGATGCTTGACTGCTTTACTCTATGGTTTGTTCAAGTTCAATGACTCAGGGCTTTGGAGTGTTTGAACTCTACATCGGCGAACTGTGCATCAGTAACATGTTTCTGCTGTGGATGTTCTTCAGTTTAACAAAGGGAATAGCTCACATGGCAGCTGCCCTCTACATGGGATTAGTGTCCTAACCCTTTTGATGTTTCAGTTCTCCATTATAAACTATACGTCCTCCGATTGCAAGTTTTCTCTGGCCTGATTTTTGCCCAGATCCTGAAGGGAAACATCTCTGCCATGGGCAGTGAGTATCATAGGCTAGGGGAGGCTGAGCCTCCCCAAACAGCCCAGCATGACCCTGCCCGGCGCTCCAGGGTTGGGGGCCACTCTGCCCGCCCAGGGCTCTGGGCCCAGAGGCAGCCACTGGCCATGGTGGGGTGCTCTGGGCTCTGGCAGTAGAGGTGGGGGGCTGAAGAAGCCTCGGGCAGAAGGGGAGGGGCCAGGAGCTAGCCCCCCACAACGGCCGGGCCGGTTCACCTACCACCCATGATCTTTGCTGTATTTTCTGTGGCAGGAAAAATTGCGTTTAACTATAGCTCAAAGATCTCATTTATTATTTTGGTGAACAGGAACATCCTTTCCTCAATTCCTTTGATTTACAGTCAGGTATCTTGGATAAACCATATATGGCTACCTGCTGAAGAGAAGGAGTATCCATTTTGACCAGCATTGTCAAGGAGCATTTTTCTAAGTGCACATTTTAATACTCATTTAAAGTACTTGAGAACTGGTTCCAAGCTCACACTGAGCTAAGTACCAGAAAAGAAGTTTTCATATATATAGATGATCCACTATAGAATAAATATTACTAACACGCTGTTATGAAAGGTACTTGAGATCAACTGAGGAAGAGTGCTCTCTAAGAGCTAGGTATTATTATTGTTCCTGGCAGCTAATACACCAAAATATCATGTAAGAATGTGTTTCTCCCCCCCGCGGTAGCTTTAGAGCACAGTCTCCAAAACAATCTGCACTGAAAACTGAAATCAACTGCAATGTGATGGATGCCATAAAAGCCACAGAGAGAAAATCCACTGGGGAAATGAACCTGGATTCCTCAACCCAGCAACAAGGTGACCATCCAGTTAGGTGATTTAGTGGCATTTGGGGGCAAATCTACAGATGCCCTACAGTGGCACCAGAAGTGGAGCAGTATTTTGGGGTTGGGCAGGGATTTCATCAAATTTCTTACTGCACCTTTGAAAATTTTGCCCCAAATGATTTAACTCACCATATATATGAATAGTCAGAACAGTATCTTTATATCCTCTAATCACTCTACAGACATTAACCCTCAGAACACCCTGGGAGTTAAGTCAGCTGGTGTCATTAACCTTATTTATAGAACAGCAGGGAAATCAGAGAAAAAAAGATTAAGTGACTTTCCTAAGGTCACAGGAGGAGTCAATGTCAAAGCAGTGATTACAACACATGAATGTGTGGCAGGCTTCTGACCCCGTGCTCAGATTGTCTAGTATTCTGGAATGGAAGCTAACTAGCCTAGAATGCAGTATGAACGGATCTGTTTGGAAGCATATTAGAAAGCTAAATTGTTTAGCTATAATCTATATTTTTTACAACCACGCTATAAAGTTTCGAAATGGGATACATCGCTTTTCTCCCCTCCCTCCCCAATATGAAGAAATATTTTACTTACAGTGACTTTAATGTTCTCTTTCTTTAGGATCCCTGTTTGCAAAGCATGGTGACTCTTTGCACATACATCAATCCTTGAATCCTTTGCCTCCTTCAGTAAATCAGCCCAACAACAAGACACTCACAGCAGATGATTCAGGAGACAGCAGTGTACACATGGATTCCACAAGCGAGGTACTTGGGCTCCAGAGTTCCTCTCCTGCTAGTCGTTGCACATGGTGTCACCCATGTGGCTTTTAATTGCAATGCCACACTTGTGGGACATCCAACAGCTTCCCCCTAATAAATCCAGCCCTCTGCTTCTGCCTTCAGTGGAGTGAAATCAGTCAGTTCTATGGAGGGTCCAGCACCTTTTGCCGTTTTAGTTTGACAATGGCCGAGCAGTACTTGAGGGAAGAAGAACTACGAGCCCGGCACCAGACTGCCCTCCTTCGACTCAGAGAAAAAGCCCTTCAGGAGAAAACTAAGGCAGAGCTGGCCTGGCTGGAGCATCAGAAACGGTGAGCCCATTTTGCATACCCTTTCCTTATTTCAGTACATGGTAAACACACTGTCTGACTGCAACAGACCAGTCAGAACAAGGCAGCTTGGCTCTGCCCACTAAGGGGAGTGTATACCCTCTTCATGGTGGGCTACCTTGTAAAAGCAGAGACGTAAACATCCTGCCCCTTTACAGGGCAAATTAAGGTACAACCAAGCTTCCCCCCAGCCAGAAGGGACAAGACCCAGCTTGTTTCAACCACATCCAAAGCCTGGCTTTACTCCAGCTAAGCTCTTCTTATTTGCAGCTTGGCTCCCCACAGCAAATGCCTCCTGTAGTGGGCTGGAGCTGGAGGTAATTAATAAATTCCCCACAGCTGACCCAGCCTTGCAGGGAAGGTAGATGCAATTCTTCTTCTAACCAGAGTGACCATTAACCCCTTTCCTGCCAGCCTCCAGTCAGGCATACATAAGATGAAAGCCACGCCATGAGCCTGAACTGGAACCCCTCACCATCTCCTGGATTTTGGGTTAGCTTCCCTGTGAGTTAGGGAAGTACAATTATCCCCATTTCACAGATGGGGAACTGAGGCAGAGAGAGAGACATGCAAGGTCACCCAGGGTGGCTGTGGTAGAACAAAGAATTGAACCCCAGTTGTCTGAAGGCCAAGCTAACGCCCTAACCATTGCACCAGCTTTCATTTACGATATGGAGCATGCCAAAAAGCAAAATATATTATTACTAAGGGCTGGGCTTGAGGGAAGGGCTCTCTCAGGGACTTATGAAGGACTAAGCTTTGCTTGCTGAAGTGGCTGCTCTGAGTCCAAGCTGGTAGTCACTGGGAGTTGTTACCATCTGGGGGCTGTTTGGTGGCCTGAGTGAAATAAGTTTGCTGGGTGTCACTCCACAGAGTCTGCATCACAATACATAGATATTAAGGGCCAGATGTCCAAAAGAGTCCAGGCCCCATTTAGGCATCGGAAATGAAGTGATCAAATTTTCAAACCAGTTAATCATCCAGCAGTTCCTACTGCTCTCCGGGGGGAAGGCAGAATCTCCATTGCTGTCAATGAGAGCTGCAGTATGCTGGGCGCATCTGGAAACCTGGCCATCTTGCAGAGAGGTACAAGGTGAAATGGGCTGTGAATACTGAAGTATCTTCTCATTCTCCAGATGGGGTTGAGCTACGGGCAGGGCAGCGTGGTAAGCCTTGCACTGATGTACCTGTTCTGGGGATAAAGACATCACTCCAGGCCCCAGCCCTGTCATGGGGACACCTGTCATGGGCATTGCATTCACACATCCAAATGTCCTTCTGGTAGTGATTTTGGTCTCCACCTTGCTTTCAGCTGTTTGGATAATCTGCGAGACAGAGAGGAAGTGTCTGCCGTAGCTGAGAAGCAGCACAAAATCCTAACCAGGCTGAAGCAAGAGCAGGTAATGTTATTGCAGTTACACAATCCAGCTTTCTTCTTGAAAAACAAGGGGAAGATTTAACACAGCGCTGATGAGAATCTCACGAACAGTAGTAAAGGAGTACATAGTGTTGTTGCACAGACTTCATAATATACTTCACTGATGTTAATTTTTGTACCTCAAATATGTTATTTTATGCCATGGACTGTACTCTATATGTTGTAAAGAAGCAGGAAACACCATTTCTCTCTGCAACTCCAGTGTTACTGCAGTTATCTACTCTTAGTGTATACACCCAGATTATATGAGGTGTTTAGGATTCCATTGCTGAGATACAGGAAATTAGCCAACAGCTAGTGGTGGTCTTGTGGCTAAAACACAGCCATGGGAGTCAGATCTAGATTCTGTTCCTGACTCTGCTGTAGATTCCTCTGTGACTTGGGACAAGTCCCATGCAATCAGATTTTTCAGAAGTGGCCTGTCATTTTGGGGGCCTGCCCAGCCTTATATGCCTTGAAGGAGTCTGATTTGCAGAGCAGCTGAGCACCCACAGCTCTAATGGCTTCATTTGGAGATGTGGGAGCCCAGCCCACCTGAAAACTAGGCCCGGGTTGTCTCAAGTTGGGCAAGCAACAACCAAGTTATCCAGAATTAGTGATCACCTTTGAAAAGTTGACCCACTGGCCTGACTTTCAGAGGTGCTTGTTTCATGAGCAATACGTGTTGCAGTGAGCAGATAGAGTCGTAGGACAGAGATCTTTACTGAGCGTGCACAGAAGCACCTGGAGAGAGGCCTGTGTCTCTAATAGCAACCTGGCCTAGCATGCTCACCTGAGCCCCTGGTGTCTCACCAAATAGGTCCCTCATAAAACCTGACCCTCTTTCTTCAGTCCCTGTTACACTACAGTGTTGAGCACTGGTGCTCTCTCTGATTGAAATGGGATCTACAGGTACTCAGCACCTTGGAAAATCAGGCCCAAGTGGGCAGTGGGAGCCAGCGTCAAAGCTTGAGATTGAAGTGTGGAGTTTCTGGCTCCCATGTGCTACTAGACCATGCCTCACTCTCACCTCTCCCAGCCCCCCAGTTTTCTCTGTGCACGCTTTCATCAACATTCAGGACAGTTTGCCACTTTCTGATAACTCTGTGAAACATTTCCTTTACCTGTTTGCCAGTAATCTCCCGTATCTGGGCACAAGTCAGCAAGCACTGCTCAAAGCAAAGACTGAAAAAATTGTACACCAAAATGCACATAAAAATAGCTATGCATATTGAATACCCAAAATACACTTTAATTGCAATATTTCCACCTGTTACTAATAATAATAAACTGACCTGTAGGCCATTTTCATGTGTATTTGTATTTTAACTGTAATTTACGCTCCCCCCTCTTCGCTGTCTGTTCTGTGCAGGCGGAAATCCAGCACCTGCGAAATATCTACAGGGCAGCTCACCAGGAGAGAAAGCTGCTATTAAAACAGCAGAGAGAAATCTTACTGATGCAGGAGTCAACAGCACAACTCCAGCGGGAGCTGCATGGGTTGGCACAAGGGCCACAGGTTAATAGAACCCTTAAAAGGCTACAGTAACATTTGGCACGGCAGATTTGGGGGCGTTACAAGTAGAGGAAAGTCATGGGTTTGGTATCTTATTAACTGCAGTAATGAAGCTAAAGCAACGATAAATGTTGCTATGGTATTGACTCCTATAGGAAAAGAGGAATGATATTTTACTTGCCCATTAAAAAAATTACTTGCCTCAACAAGCTGGTGAATACAGTTTTGCAGAGTTGGTATCAGCTGCGCTGGAGGCCTGGCATGGGTAAATTTCACTCCACCCTAGCGGCCTTTGAGCATCAGCATATAAATGCTCTGCCCCACAGAAAAGGGATGCACATATGATGTGACAGAATTGAGAGAGGAAAGGCACATGGGATTAATGTTCTAGCCCTTCGCTTCAAAAATATCAGTGCAAATGAATGTGACGCCTCACCATAATCTGGGCGGGGGGTCTTTATATTGATTCTACACTGCCAGTCAATCTGGCAGAATCTGGCATTGGTAATACCAGCTTTGCTCAAAAGAGGTACATGTCCAAGATAGCAGATCTGTTGCCCACACTCCACTCCCAAAGAGCCACACTACAGAGGATGCACACCCCTTTCAGTGGGCTCCTGAAATCTTTCCTCCTCTATACAGCAGGACTGCAGGGGTTCCACAGTAAAAAGGGCCCTCCACACCTGCAGAAAAGGGCTCAGGATTCAGGATTTCCTTGCATCAGAACCAATCTAGTGTAACACCACTATCTTCAGCCAATGCAGATTTATACTGGTGTATCAGTATAGCCCATTACATATATTTTAAGGGTAGCATTTTCAAAAGCATTCAGTGAGGGCTTTGGCCGAACCTTGCTCCCATTAAAGTCAATGGGAGTTTACTGGTTATTCTTTCAGCCTGTTAAGAGGCAGGGACTAGAGGTTGCAGTAGTCCCTTGGAATGGAAAATGACTGAAATCAGAACCGACACTCATTGAAGAAACCCAGGTAAACTCTTATGCATTGCCCTGTTCCTTTTAGTTTACAAACAGCTCAGCAGACCTTGAAGAAGCAATAAACCAGAAGAAGACTGGGACAATTTCCAGGCCAGCAATATCGTCCATGCCAGCAGAAGCTACAGCATACTCACAAAGGCCTGTTCTGTCAAGGAATGGAAACTGGTGTGCCCAGTTAAATAATACACAAAGCAGGAAATATCAGAGGTTGGTAATAGCTTTTAAATTCGTTTTTACAGTTATGGTTACTGATAAAACCAGCTGGGGAAAGGATGTGTTGCTATACCCCAGCTAACTGACCACTCATTAAAGCCAGGCATTGAGACTCACTAACATAGCTAATTAAGCGTCCAGCACTCCTGAGAGATATATAAGGGACTTGTCATGGTTACACAGAACATGTGGGACACACTGCTACAGCTGCTGAGCAGCGTACAGCAATAACACACAATAGGTTAGGACAGAAAGGGAGCCTGTGCCCAGCTGATACAGCAGTGGGAGTTTCTGTAGGCAGAATGCAGTTATGTGAGTTGGAATTTGGAGATGAAGAAAGGGCTATATGATCTCTAATGACGAGCTATAGTGGAACCACGCTACTATAACTCATCTGAAAGATATCCCCTCCAGAAACAGTGGTGCACGCTCCTTTGCTGGCACGTGGGTCCAACAGGCAGGTGTCTGAACTGTCTTCATGGTCTCCCATCTAAGTACCTGCCACTCCCATTGACTCCAAATGGAGTAGTGGGTGCTCAGCACTTCTGAAAATAAGATCTAAAAAACACTCCTGGGATTTCATACATACCCACTGAACAGCAGCTTTCCAAAGCAGGCTGATATATATATATCTTATATGTGTAATATAGGGAAATATAAATTACACCTCTCTCTATATAAAGGAGACTCACTCATTATAACTAAGAGCCAGTCTAGCAGGCTGGTGAGTTAGCACTGGGCATTTACTTAGCTTCCCAGAGGGAAAGGCTTTCAAATAAATCTCTGCATGAAAGTGATCTATAATTCATGTTGTTATTGATTACAAGTCACAGGAATCGTTAGGAAGGTTTCTTGGCTGGACTTCCACTTCTTATTACTGACAAGTTTGCTCATAGTGGAAAAGTAAATATTAGCCCAAGTCCATAGCAGACAGGGCCCAGTACCCAAACTGTGGCTGCGTACCCAGCCTGTACCCAGATGTACCCAAACTGTGGCTGCGTTGTTGTATACTGATCTGGTTCATGTGTAAGAATACAGAACGGTCAGCATGCTATCTGTTCACCAGTGCAGGTGCATTAATATTTTATACCGATCAGGATAATAATTAAAAGCAATTGGCATTCTCTGTTACTGTCTTAGAGCTGTTGTGGGGGTAGGCAGTAGAGCAACACTTACAAAATTAAGGCAAAATTGAAATAATGTTTCAAACTGCCCAGACGTAACAAGTAAACGCTGATATTCCGACAGCAGTGCTGCTGTTCGGTTGTGTGAGTGGATCAGGCTGGTATCCAGGTGCTGCATTCCAGAGCCTGTAAAGAGCCGCCTGTGATATCTGACTGCATAACTTTCTGCTTCCAGGCTGCTTCAAAACTCCTTGCAACATTGGCTCATTTGGAAAGAGGCTAAAACCATCTCTCGAGCCTCACCCAAACAGGAAATGTTGCAACAGTGGTGCCCCAGTTTAATAGGAAAACGTTAACAGCAGAGGAAATCCTATATTGTTTTTTCAGCATTCTCCTACAGGACTTGGGGCCTGATCCATAGCTCATTGAGATCAATGGAAAATTTCCTGTTGCCTTAAGCGGGGTTTGGAACAGATACTATATGTATTTTTATGCAGAGCAGGACTAGATATTGCTGTAAATTTAAGCAAATCTATACCACTTCCTCATGATTATTGCTTTTTCTCCATTTTTCATCCTAAAGAATTATACTTATTAAGTTTTATTCTGTATAGTGGCTTTAATCTGAATGTTTTACACTGTTTATAATAATTATAAAAGGAAACAAAAATAATAAAAACAATTATGTAATCATGTTATATTGTCAAATAACAGTTTTCAGCTAAGGAGTCAAATACATCTTCTGAAATGTACTTCCAATTGTAATTTTAAGGATTGGTGATATTAGATGGTTTATATGACCACCTAAAACCATTTTGTCCAAATTAAAAAAGAGAAAATAAAAAATATATATTTCACGGCTATCCAATAGCTGATTAATTCCTAGAAGCGAAGATAGTTAGTTTTAGCCCAATGGATAACATATGAAAAGTGTTTCAGTGTTTTTATAGTAAATGGCTAGTATGCACCACTGCCCTCTGCTGGGTGGAATCAAATTGCTCAACTATGTGTCATGGAACCTGTACCGCTAACAGTTAATGGAGAATCTCCTTTAATTCAAATGGTAGAGCTCTATGCCTTTGGAGTAGGTGGATATGAGTTCTATTTCCTAGTCCCTTTTAAGTTCAAAGCCATTTCAGTGACCAACATGTGAAGTTCAAATAGCCACAGATTTGTTATGTTAGATTTTTTCATATAAAATAACTGTTGAAATCTAGCAAATCATTGCTGACTTGAGTGGGAGCAGCATGTGGGCATCAAGGGCTAGAATTTGGTCCTATACTTTGCTTTCCTTGATGCTGCTGATTTATTTATTTTTTTAGTCTTCCACTGTGTATGGGTGAGAGGGTGGGAATTTCAGCTATGCATAACCCAGCAATAGATGAGATGACGGCAAAATGCCATTTTTTTGCTAACTGTATTTGGAATGGAAAAGCAAATGCTCCATGCAGGGAGTATTACTGACTTCAATATTCTGCTGCTCTTTCTACAACTATACCCACATAAGCATTCTCCAGCCTCTAAGAAGGACTTGCAGTAGCCTTTGATACGTACCTTTATTGACTTCCCCTGGGTTTGTCATGATTAATTGGCAACCATGAATCCAACCTGAAATCATTAATTGCTTGTCTAATTGTGTACAGATTTCCTACTGAGAAAGAGAAAACATCGCTGCAATGCAGGCAACAGGCAGAGGTGCCTCAGAGGTGGAAGCAATGGTCAGGAGCACAAGACCCTGCAGTGTTTGAAATAATGGACAAGGAACCATGTGATTCCAGTGATCAAAGCACAGGCCCACTCGTGATGGATAAAGACTCTGAAAACACAGGTATGCAATACAAAAGCTTCCATGCCAGAACCATCCCAATTGAGTGGCATGACCACTCAGTCAAAACAAGCAAACGTGGTAGAAGTTGAAAGCTGAAACCCTCCATGTAGCACTTTAAATGATCTGTTAAAAGGGGACAGTTAATTCAAGGCCACAAGACTGGCTTCAAGCCTGAGCTTGATAAGTTTATGGAGGGGATGGTATGATGAGACTGTCTACAATGGCATTACAGGCAATCTGCGACTATTGGTAGCAAATATCCCCAACAGCCTGTGATGGGACACTAGTTGGGGAGGGCTCTGAGTTACTACAGAGAATTCTTTCCCAGGTGTCTGGCTGGTGGTGTGTCTTGCTGAAATGCTCAGGGTCTAACTGATAGTCACATTTGGAGTCGGGAAGAAATTTCCCCCGAGGTCAGATTAGCAGAGACCCTGGGGTTTTTTTTGCCTTCCTCTGCAGCATGGGGTACAGGTCATTTGCAGGTTTACATGAGAGTAAATGGTGGATTCTCTGTAACTTGAAGTCTTTAAACCATGATCTGAGGATTTCAGTAACTCAGCCAGAGATTATGGGTCTGTTACAAGAGTGGGTGAGTGAGGTTCTGTGGCCTGCAATGTGCAGGAGCTCAGACTAGACGATCGTGATGGACCCTTCTGGCCATAAAGTCTATGAGTGTAAGTCTCAACCCTCATTTGAACCAATGTAAAATATTTCTGTTGGACTAGGTTTGCTACATTTTGGTGTCCTAAGTAGACCTTGCCACAATTATCCATGTTTTTGTCATCGCCAGATTGGATTTCTGGATTATGGTCTACTCAAGAGTTACTAGGGAGCGTCAACCACTGCAGAATGGTTTCACTCTTAGAACACAGTGTAACTTGGTTAAGAGGATAGATTTAAACACTAGTTCTAGGGGAATTAAATAGATGTCAAACTGGTTTCTTTAGGGCCATGAAATCACAACATAAGAAGCTAAAGAATGCTGGAACCAGAAGATAGTATAAATACAAATGGGTCTTTTGCAGACAGGCAGTACATTTTATGTGCCGCACAGTTGGTTGCAGTATACAGAATGCAGCTTGATAATGTTGGGCTGGCAGACAGTTGATACGCATGTTCCAGGTTTATGATGTTTCATAATGCACCCCATATATTTTGTGTCATCTGCATTGCATTCAGAGAGTGAACTCCTGGCCCTATTGAAGTCAATGGCAAAACTTTCATTGACTTCAGTAAGGCCATGATTGCACCCAAAAAGTGTAAAGCTATGGGGCTTAAGCTGGCCTTAAGTGATACAAAAGTCTTGTGCTAGCTCTCTGCACGGGGGTAAAATTTTCACCCAAGATGAAGATTTGTACTTTGAAAGAGTATTTCACTTTGGACCCCAAGCCCCTGCACAGAGGTGTTTCACCCTTTGACAGCAGAGGCGACGTGTGGAGGGGGGACATGTTCCGCCCCAGATTTGCTGCTTAGCTTGTACTGAGCATGCTCACATAGACTGAGCGTGCTCAGTAACACTGCTGAAGCCAGCTGCCCTCACTCTGCACCCTCACTATTGGCAGGCACGGGTTGTCTCTTTTTAACAGTAAAAAAATAATAGAGACTCTAAGATGTTGGCAAAGCTGCATCTAAGTGTTGCTGTAAATCATTGTTTTTTTCTCCAGGCTGGAAATCTCATGGTATCTCCCACGGGAAAATGTGATCACTATTTTCTTACACACAAACACTCACTGTGCAAGATGAACTCTTATGAGGGTTGACAATATCCATGGGTCCTTTTCTTAATGGAACAAATACTAGCTAAAAACCAGCTTGCACTATAAACAACCCATCCTTGAGTATCACTTCCTGGCTAACAAAAACAGAACCTTTTGTTGAACCCCGAAAAGGAAGGATAGCTTTGTATAGCTGGAGACTGGTGCGCTAGTCAATTAATGAAATGGATAGGGTGGGTGTACAAATAGCTGTGTGATTAGACAGTAAATGTTTGAATGGTATTAAGTATTGTTGTTAGTTGCTGCTACTTCTGTTGGGGTGATTTTTATTCAGACAAGGAATATTTGGGGCAAAATCTTTTTTAGAAAGTTTACTTAAATACACTTTTTGTAAACCATGAAAAATTTGTGTTGAATTTAACAAAAAAAGAAAGTATAAGTTAACTTATCCATGCATAAAAATACACCATTTTAACTTTAAGAACTTCATGTCTTTCAGAGATTAATGATAGGCGTCATGCTCTCTTACATTCGGAACACACATATTCAGCCGAAACGGATGAAGCTACACTCACCCCTGTTCTGATAGAAGACAACCCCCATGAATTTCTTGTAAGCACATCCTTCTTTGAGATCCTGTGACCACTTATGACCACATGGCCACTGCAATAATTTTACCCCAAGACCTATGTGCCAGTCCAAACAGGGATGAAGTAGTGCATTGGCTTCATACTGGCTCCTCTGCACAAGGGTGAATTCCACCATTTAAGACCTTGAATAGCTTTATAAGCAGGAGCTCTTATCACTTGCTAGGTTAAATTTACTAAGGGTAACTGGTTTGAAAATATGGCTCCCTTGTGCTGTGTGTTGTTTATTTGAGGCTTAAATGCTGTGTGGCCTAACCAGCAATCTAACCTTCCCCTCCCTTGCTCCCAAGGGCAGTAATTACATGCTCAATTACATTACTATTACATGCTCATACCAGCAGGTCATTATCCGCACCACCTACCTGCAGCAGAAATGCAGGGTGGTTGCATAGGGTGAGTGTGTGTGTGGGGGGGAAGGGGGGGGGGTGTCTTATGCCTCCTTATGTCTCTCTGTAGGCCTGGCCACTGTCTGGCCCTTAAAGGTATGTATGCACAGCAGCTGGGAGCAAGCTTCCCTGTCTGGGTAGACAGACTCACACCGACTGTTTGAGCTGGCATGCTAAGAATAGAAGTGTGGACATTGCTGCCCGGACAATGGCTCTGGCTAGCCGCCCGAGTCCAAGCCCGCCCAGCCCTGTGGGAACCAGCTCAAGTGGTTAGCCTAGGTTGCCACCCTTGCAGCAACCTCTATACTGCTATTTTTAGCATGCCAGCTTGAGCGGCGCTAGCGTGAATCTGCCTATCCGGATCAGGAGGCGTGCTCCAAGCTGCTGTGTAGACGTACTCTGAGGTACGTCTACGCTGCAAAGAAGAACGTGCGGTGCCCAGTCTAAGAGCCTGAGTCAATGGACTCGGGCTGGTGGGGCTCAGGCAGGGAGATTAAAACCAGCAGCGTAGCTGTTCTCATGTAGGCTGGAGCTGGGGCTGTGAAACCAGGCAAGGGGGGAAGGTCTCTGAGTCTGGGCTCCAGCGTGAGCGGGAATGTCTGCACTGCTAATTATAGCATCACAGCCCATGTCAGTTGATCCAGGCTCTGAGACTTGGCGCTGCGGGTTTTTCTTTGCAACGTAGACATAGCTTAACTGGCTTTGTGCCAAATCTCCCAACTGCAGAGAGTCTGGGCTTGTCTTCATGTACAGCTGTGTCACTATAGTGAAGTGCTATAGTGAAGACGCTTCTCCTATTGGCACAGTTAATCCACCTCCGCGAGAGGCAGTACCTAGGTCGGCGGGAGAAGCTCTTCTGTTGATATGGTGCTGTCTACATGGGTGATTAGGTCAGTGTAGCTACATCACTCAGGGGTATAGTTATACCGATATAGGTCTGTGGTGTAGACCTGGCCTCTCTCTCTCCCCTTTTACGATACTAACTCTGACCTTTGAACATTTACATTCTAGGATTCCGATCATAAGGAAAAGAAGTTTGTTTCAAACCGAGCACTAGCCCCTAAAGACAATGAGGATATTAATTCCCATGACAGTGAGTTTACAATGAAAGGTTTGGGGATACTTTCCACTTGATGTAGCTTATGCCTTGCTCAAATAGAAAATACTCTTCAAGGAACTGGTAAATCATATTTAATGCTATTATGTCCAATCTGTTTCGGGAGCTTCAATCAAACTTTAATATAGACAGAAAGAGAGACAGTCTTCTCATTTATTACCAAAGTGTCTTGCTCACTGTACCGAATGTATAAATCACTTTCAGGCAAGATGTTGGAGATCTGTCTAAGGGTTATTATGAGAGATGATTATACTGCTTTCTCAGAACAAAATCATAACTTATTTGGATTGTGTCATTAACAATTTACTTTATTTTGAGGTATTTTCAAAATAATTTAAAGGTCTGCATCTTAAAAGAACATAGATCAGCTGAAGATAGACTTTGACAGGACATACTGGAGTTATTTTTGTTTCCAGGTTTTATCTTCAGTTCATATTTCTTGCTCCCAGTTCAACTTACAACAAATAAAACTGGCTTTTTATATATGAGACAGTTATATCATTTATATAGTTCTGTGTATGCAGAGTCTCCGTATTATAAATATGTATATTTATGGTCACATCAGTTCTCATTTGTATCATTTTTACTCATAGAGTCTCTTAATTGCATCAAATTCACCCAGAACCCATGATGAGGAATGCTCAATTCATTTGTGTAATTATTTTTTATAACAACAATCCAGATTACATAGGCCTAGTAGAAGCTTCATTTCAACAAGGTACTTAAGTACATGCCTAACTTTGAGCATGTGGGTAGTCACATTTTAAGTGAGTGAAGTCAATGGGAATTTTTCCATTGACTTCAATGGGGCCAGGATTTCACATTTAGTGTTTTGTCCTCATTTGCATTCCTGTCCAGAGGCTCAGCTCTATTTCATTACCTAGGTTTGCCATTGGCTAACTGTTAACACTTGTGCACAGGACAGGTATTTTGCTTCTGCTAGTGCTACCGAGCTGGCTCCTTCTGTGCTGACGGTGGAAGATTACTGAGGCTTTCTCAGACTTGGAATTAGAGCTGGTCAAAACATTTTTGTTACACTTTTTTCAAGAAAAAAATAGTTTTTCGATTAAATGGTTTTGCCAATTTTGAAAAATACAGAATGTTTTGGTTCTCATTTTTTCTCCCCTTTCACTCCATTCTCTTACCTTCTTCTTCTAGGTTTAGTCCCATCTATATGGGGTTGTGTCTTTTAGTCCATTTTCTCCATTTCAGTCTCTCCTGATGCCATTCATTGGAAACTCTGCAGCTAATCACATCCTTCTGGATAATATCCATCCATCTCGTCTGGGTCTTTCAACCCTTCTCTTATCCTTCACTTCTAAGTTTAACATCCTGTTTTCTAGATCTTTTCTCATGCCCAAATAATTTCTCTCTTTTATTCCTTCCAGAAATGGAAAAAAAGGAGGAGAAAAAACAAAATGGTTTTATTTTTTTCCTTGAAAAACTGAAAATTTCCATGGAAAACTGTGACTGGAATGGATATTTTGTTGTTTCTTTCCAGTGTTTCCATGGGAAATACCTAGCACTCTTCAAACATCACCACTCAGAATATATTTATCAATCTTGCCCAAACATTGATGTAGTGCTTTCAGAAGCAAACTATACATAGTACAAACGTGTTTCATTAGTGCTGGCATGGTTGTGCTTCCCAGTGTGAACAGGGGTAGTTTTTGTCCGAGAATCATGTTAGACTAGACCATTTTTTTATAAAAACATGCCAGAGATATTACCTACATATCTGCTAGATACTGCAGTGATCGGTGCTTTACATAAGCCCATCTACAGAGAGACAGAGGGGACTAGTAGCTTTATGTATAACAGTGGTAGAAGACACAGTTTGGCTAGCACAGCTCTTGGGGGAGTAAAATATCCTTGCGTACAAGGGTCAAAAGAGCCATACGAAACATCTAGCACCACTTTACATTCTCATGGTCAGAGCTAGCCTGGTGCTGCTGACACAGAGCGTAGGGCCGTAAATTCTTCCTTCTGTGTCCCAATAATCGGTGTATTGCAGGTTGTGCTGCCTCCTCCTCGGCGGAGGAATTAGAGAGGGATACACTGACAATGGCAAAGGTGCACAGGGTGCAAGCAGGAGGCCAAGAGACTGCAGGAGAAGATGAAGGCTCCTGCTGTCCATACAAGGTACGTAGCAGGGCTGCTATTTATGTTTTAAAACTGGCTTTTTCCCAGATAAACAGGCAACCAAATAAACACTCAAAATCAGCCGGCGTGACAGCATGAACTCAAGCTGGTGACATAAAAGCTAACTCTTTGTGCCGTCACTTTGTTGCGATATGTTAACGTATGACCCTTAAATCTGATAGGTTGGCTTACTGTGGCCGTACAACTCTTATACGTCGGGCCCTACCACATTCATGGTCCATTTGGGTTAATGTCACAGTCATAGGATTCAAAAAATCATAAATTTCACAGTTTCAGGTATTTAAATCTGACATTTCATGGTACTGTAACCGTGGGGGTCCCAACCCCAAACAGGGTCGTGGGGAGGGGGGCCGCAAGCCTACTGTATGGGGGAGGGTCATGGTATTACCACCCTTACTTCTGTGCTGTCGCCTTCAGAGCTGGACAGCTGCAGGCCGGGCACGGAGCTCCGAAGGCAGCACCCCGCCAGCAGCCGTGCGGAAGTAGGGGTGGCAACACCGCATCACGCCACCCTCACTTCTGCGCTGCTGCTACTGGCAGCGCTGCCTTCGGAGCTGGGCTCCTGGCCAGTAGTTGCCCCTTTCCGGCTGCCCAGCTCCTACACTAGCCCGATTTCCCGGGGGAGATCAGATTTCACGGTGTGGGACACGTTTTTCATGACCATGAATTGGGTAGGGCCCTACTTATACAGCTCTCCATTTATATTCTCTTTCTCCTACATAATCAGTGGGGCTGATTCTTCCTTTGTCTCTTAACCGTGGTCCATGCAGGCTAATGATGGTGACAGAGGGTCAGGGCTGATTTCAGATGGAACCTCAGCAGTGGAATCACAGACAGGAAAAGGAAGGCGGTCAGAGGAGCAGAGGTACATTAACCCCTGAGAGCATGGACTTCTGTCCCATATTCTGTTTCACTCACAGAGGATCAAAGCCTGCCCCAACTTCGGAGGTTTCAGGGAGCTCTGACCCAATGCAAGTTGTTGGTTCTACTGCAGAAAGGGGGAAGTAGGATATGAGGACCCTGCTCAAGGGTCTGCTCACCTTGTGTGCCATGGAGCTCTGCAGGGATCCACTAGCCTTCCCCCCATGCCCACAGAGGGAAAAGCACAGAATAGCTCCACTGCCATTCTGTGGTCTGGGGGTGGAGCCATCTATTGCTTAGCTCCAATGGAGACCCCTCATTCACTGAGTGACTTCTCAGGCTGTGCATTGATTTCCAGAGCAGTCGAATCACAGTAAATGCAAAGCAATGGATTGCAATATGATATGAAATCACAGCTGAGCAACAAGGAGGTATTATTCTTCCAGGTTGAACAGACTTAGATATAAGGGGCAAGTCCTGCACTTGGAGGCCAGTATGAAAATCCCATTGCAACCGTTGGGAGCCATAGAGCCAAGGGAACATTTGGCCCTAATCTATGCTTATAGTATACACGTGCCTGAAGATCATATAAGATGCAACATAATGGGTCAGGATACTGAAGGCATTAACTCCTCCTGTTGAAAATGACAGTTTGTTTATGCGGAATCGTTTTATGGGTCTGATGAAGTAACCTTCACATAAGCAAAATGTACATTGACTTCCGGTTTACATGTGTAAGAAATTACTGCTAAGAGCTAATCCAAAATCATCTGAAGTCAGTAGAAAGACTCCCATTGACTTCAGAAGGCTTTGAATCAGGCCATAAGTGTCTGAGAACACAGTTTAAAAAAGAAGGAATACCATTTTGTCTTTACCAGCACATTTATTTATTGTGTGTAGACAATGATTGACATATTTAAAATTACATCCAGCATTTATTAACATCACCCAAATACAGGATTTAAATGCTAATGGATGCCAAGTTCTTCCTAAATTCACTGGAAAGATACTTTAAATCCAGCAAGCGTGTGACTGTATTTTCAGGACAAATGTGGACTCCAAACGAGACTTGGACATCACTTACATGGGTGTAAAAAAACTGCAGGTGTCTAAAATCCTTCCACTGCAAGGTGAGAAACACAATTTTTGGCAATAAAGTTTGTGTGTTTGTGTAACACCGTAGAAGGGTTGACTCAGGGCTGGTGCACCCCTGTATGGCTGGATGTGGGAGTAGCAGACTCTCCTCCTCTAGCTCTCCCTGCTAACGGTTGCTCCAACCCTGTGATGGCTAGCGTCTTCTCGCAGCTCAGCCTTTCAGTCAGGTCATGTTTAGTCTAACCCCTTCCATGGTAAACACAGAGTCCAATAAACTAAACTCAAATGAACATAAGTCTTTGCTGCTACCCAGGCTCACTCGTCTGCGGGCTCTTCACCCCTTCCCAGGCTCTGCAGGGATGTCCTTCCACTCTTTTGCAGTGATGCCTCCCAGGGCTTTCTCCTTGGAGGTCTGGCTCTAAACTCCATAGTCCTTCTTCCCTTGTGTCAGGGTGTTTCCACACCACCTTATCCAGTGGACTGGAAGGGACCCCAGATCCTCCCTCTCCTTTGGGTTCCAGTCCAGGCAGGGACCTTGTGGTGAGCAGCTAAGATTTGCTGTCTCCCTGGATCATCCTACCTTGGCCTTCTTTCAGGCCCGTTCCCACAGCCCCTTCCTAAGCTTGCTGCTCATCTGCCTCTCTCTAAGTCCTTCCTTCACTCTCTACCAGCTAGAGATGGACTGCAGAGTTCTTCCCCTCTCTTCCAGCAGCCTCGGCTTTCTCCCTTTATTGTCCCCACACAGTTCCTTCCCCAGCTGGGCTTAATACAAATAAATAAGAAGAAGAAGTAAGAGGTGCAACCAGGTGAATTAATTGCTCTGTCTCCAGTTAGGGGTACATCACAAAAACACTTGCAGGTGAGTCAAATCCCCCTTTAGCAGCCAGTCCTCATAAAAGATAACAGCCTACTGTTGCTACCAGGTAGTGGAATTACTCCTTTAGCTCAGATGATAGAGGTCTATGCTTTGGTGGTGAGAGTGCTGGATCTAAACCCTTCTGAGTAACCGTACTGGAGGTTATTATATTTGCTCACTCATTACATTATTTAGCTCTTTAGTGTTATCTGGCCTATTTTAAATGTATGCACAATGTGATATTAAAAATAGTGCTTGCCTTGACTGCACTGTTAGTTTTATTGACTTTGAAATGAAAAATATAACTGTGGGTAGAAGGTGTAGCTTGAGTAGGAAAGTGCTACATATATATTATATCAAAAAATTTGCCAGATGGAAAAAAGTCAAATACCTGGAGGGTGAGAAATGTTGTTTGCAAATTTCTAAAAGATTCTTGCAAACAGCAGAATGAAAAGAAAAAGAGACTAGACCCCAGTCCTGTGGCTGGCTCCCCACAGGCTCTCCCAGATTGAGACTGATTGAAGTAAGAGAGCAAAAGCCCTAGGAGTAAAGGATTGCAGGATTTGAAGGCTCAAGTACTTGACATTAACCATTTATAATAAAACTAAATGACTGTCATGATCGCTGATTTTTGGCAGATGTTCCAGTCAACGAAGAAGAAGCGAAAGTATCTGCACCATATGAGAAAAATCCTGTTGAAGACAACCAATTGATTAAGCATGTGGACAACGATCCATGTGATCCCTCTGATGAAGAGCCTGCTTTGAAAACATGTTCAGGGGGACTAGGGTCCACAGGATCATCCACTGAATCACACGACTCTTCTCTGAGATGTGAGAGTGTAAATTCGTACCACTCCCTCCCTGAATTTCATAAAGTGACTGCGGTTCGGATCTATGTCGCAGAAAGCTTTGTTTCAGACTCTGAATTAGAAGCTGAGGACACAGATATTAGCCTCCCGGAGGAGTTTACCATCCAGCAACAACTGTGTGGTAGTGATGATGATGCTGTTGTGTTTCCTAACCCTTTGACAAAGGCACAGGTAGCAGTAAGTGACGGAAATGAATTATTAGCCCGTGATATATGTGATGAACAAGTGCCCCACGATGATTGCAATCGTGAGGCCTCATCGTTCTTTCATGGCTCTGAAAAACGTCTTGGAGATGTTTCAGAATATGAGTGTGCTTATAAATCACATGCTGTCACTTCCTCAAACAGCGAAAAGCCAACGCTAAGTACCTCAGGGAGAGAAGAACCATTTTCCTTTCAGTTTGATAACACTGCTAATGGAAGGAGCAAGCCGTACTTGGAAGCTTCAGCTCTACTGCCTTGCTCAGAAAACTGCAGTATAAACAAGATCCCCTCTCAGGGAAAATCTGAGCAGGATTCAGATTCATCATCTAGCTCCTTATTGTATAATGATGATTTTTGTACTGAGGAGACCTTTGAACAACAGGGTTCTGCAACTAGCAAAGCGGAAAAGGATGATAAAAGTTATGATTTATCTGTTGGTCAGAGTAAAGTAGCGTTCAAGTGGTTTCCACCCGAAAGTTCCCTGAAGCATCTAGATGCTGTTCCTGAGCAATTCAATAACTGTGTATTGCTTCCACCTAAAGAATCCATGACAAATGATCAGATGCCATTGTTTCCTGTAGACTCTTCACTAGCCTCCAGAGACTCTTCAGAAGCTAAAATTAATCACACAGAACTTTTAACGGAAGAACACGTCTCCAATAAACCAAATGAAATTGCATCTCCACACTTATCAATGGCCTCAAGTTCTGAAGAGGCTCCTACAGAAGCTGAAGTCAGTTCATTTGACGCACTAATCTTTCAAAGCGAGACTGCACAAAATCAAAATAACTCAGCAAGAGAAAGTCAAACCTTCAAGAAACCTGAGATAGGGCCGCTTTGTTCTATTGCCCCCAAAAAGCAGGTGCCACAAGCAAGGCGCTGCCCTTCGGAGAGTGAAGATGATATGATTTTTATCAGTGATGAGGTTCTGCCTCCTATTGATAAAGATACCTTGTCAGAAATACTGTCTCCTGTTGATGAAGTGCTGTCCTATGGAAGTGTTGATTTACCATCATCTAATAAAAAGGATTTGTCATTGTGCAGTGAGGACCTTCCCACACCCCCAGAAGAGGTAGGTGGGATAAAAAGTGGGGACATTAGCTTCAGCACAGAAGACTTCCCTTCTCCACCAGAACAAATGACATTCTCCGAGATGAGAGATTCACACTATTCTCTGAATGAAGACATGTCAGGACAAACGGACGAGTTACCCTCATTAGGTGATAGCACTATGCCTGAAGAATTGCCCCCACCACCTCCAGAGTTAATGGATGTTCTTTCAGCTCAGGATGGGACTCTCTCTGGATGCTGTTGGGGTAAAGAAATTATTTCAGGTGGAAAGAAGGACTTATTAGAACATGTGACAGCGGAAAACGAGACAACATTGCAGCCTTTAGGCTCACTCTGTGTGTCAAGTTCCACTTCTTCAGGTCAAGCCATTAAAAGGCCGGAACATTTAAAGAAACAAAGCAAGCCATTTTTAACACTGTCCAAAGCTCAGGAATATAATGATGACCCATTATTATCATTTGAAGTTGGAGACAGAGTATTAGTGAAGCGCATCCAGCAAGGTACACTGATGTTCAAGGGATGTACCTCTTTTGATGAAGGTTATTGGGCTGGTGTGGCACTTGACAAACCAGAAGGTGATCATGATGGAACTTATGGAGGAGTGAAATACTTCATGTGCGCGAAATATTTTGGCATCTTTGTCAGACCTGATCAAATTTCACATCTCTTGGAGGATAATGAAAAGAGTTCTGATTACTCAGGGGATGAAGACTCATTCTCTGATGATGGATCATCCAGGGGGGACTACAAACATGCTGATGATAACGAGCAGGGAACAGGATATACAGAGCGGAAACCTGAAGACACATACAGTGCAAGAGGTTCAGCACTGAAAGAAAACAAGTCTAGATCACACATGTCCATGCCATCAGGAAAAGAGCTCAAAGGACAGTTTCCTACCAATGGTCAGTATATGTCCAATGAATTCACTTGTCAAGCTGACTTAATATGTTTAGAATCAGAGAAGGAAACAACAGAGCTAACACAGATAAAGAAAGAGACAATTGCAGAAGATGTGCTTCCAATGAGAAATAAAGACAGTAACACAGAAGAAATACATAAGAGCAAACATATTAGTTGCTTGTTGAAAGATCAAGAAAGAAATAAACTGGCTGACGATATCTCAAACGAACTCACAAAAAAACTTTTGTATGACACTTTAAGTGCATTTTCTGATACAACCGAACACAAATATAAGAGTGCCTTTGAAAGAGAACTGCGGAATCATGTTAAAGGCCTCAAAAAAGAAGGCAATCACAGCACTAGCTTATCAGAGCGATCAGCTGAAGTTTTGGGTGTCTTACTATGTGACTTTGATACACTTAGCATTCATGGGCCTCACACAGCACAAACCGTAACAGAAAAAATTGTCACTAAATTTGTAGATGATGCAGTGAAAGAATATAAGAAAATTAAAAGGAAACAAGAAGCTAAAGCAGACACGATGCTTCACGTATCTTCCGAAATTCCTCAAGGCACTTTGCCAGTAAGTATAGACTCAGGAGTTTCTTTGTCTTCTAGATATAGCTGTTTAGGCCTTGATCCTGCAGGTGGGTATCTGCAGGCAGATCTTTGTGCTTGTCCAGTTGTCTTTTTTTTGCCATCAGTAAGTTATATAATGTCAAGAGAACAACAATTCTATTTGGGAATGTGCAAGGGAATCCTGAGTTTGGCTCCCTTCCAACCTTTGAGGTAATGCTCTGCCCAGGGAGGGGCATTCCACAGAGGCAATTAAGGATCAGGGGACATGCTCAGCGTGATTCTTGCATAGACCAGGCTCACCCTGACCCATCGCAGAGTGACTCACATGCAGAGTACCCCTGCTGTCAGCAGAGGTGTGTGGGTGTGGTGGGTTGTGCATGGAGCAAAAGACAGTTATAGTTAAAACTTTTGTGCAGCATTAATGTACATTGGCTTGGGGGTCAGTTATACTGGAATCTGGCTCTTAGCTGCTAAGCTTAAATGGCTCTTTAAATATTAGCAAACTGAATACCTCTTAAAATTGTGTAAAAGTACAAATGTAAATGCAATGGATTTTTTTCTTTTCTTTTTTTTTTCATTCAAGTTCCTTATTAAGATCCTCGATGCGGGTGTTTTTGGAAGCTCTGAAGATTTTGATCAGCTCAATTCAATCCATCATAACAAGGAGATAAAAACTCAAAAGCAAACTCAGCATAGATTAGATCACTGGCACTCAGCTCCTTGGAAGAAAACAATGGAGGTTCCTCTGGTGGTACCACATAATAGTTCACATGTTAAGATACTGTCTGCACATGCAGTAGATGAACTATGGACTCCTCAAAACATTTGTTCAAATTCTAGGAGGATCAATGTGCCAAAGAATTTTGAATGTAATGACATCTCTGATGACGATCTGGAAGCAGAAAGCAAGAGGATTTACAATCAGGTATTTTTAAAGCATTAACTGCGGTTTGCTTTTTCCCATTTTTTAAAAATGAAAATTGCATTTTAAGGAGTGCCTACCTTCAGTCGAACTGTACTGACTATAGCAAAGGGAGACCAAAACAGGTACAGAAAAATGAAGAGTTAATACATTGTTTTTATTAAGCTATAGTGAAATAAAATCTAGATTGCACTGATGTGAGACAACTATTTTGTTGCCGTCCACTGGAACACGCACAAAACCAACATGATTTTCAGTCCCCCCTGTTCACTATTACATGTAAAATAGCAGCAGTGCCTAAACCATTCATACTTGCACAGTAGGTGCTCGGATAGTGCTGCGCTGATAGCGACTAGTATTAGGGTTCATATGTTCTTTTGATTCTGGCCACTAGCGGGTGGCATAATCATACCCGCTTTAGAGATGTCAGCAATATAATTGTGTGTGGGAACCTCGCACTGAGTCTGGAGACTCCAGGGCTGTCAGTCTGGCCCCTTTCACCAGCCTTAAATTAACTTTTGAAAAAATAGCAGTGGCAGATTCAATTGATTTTGCTATTCTGTTTCCTCTTTGTTCCAGGTTATATTCGATTTAACTCATGAGCTGCTGCATGCAGAATATCAGGTGATGGCAAATCCAAATCCTCTTCCGTGGCTCAAACAAAATTTGGATTCTCGCTATTACAGACATATTCGCAGAGAAACAGATATCAGTGAGGTCAAGGTACATCATGGTGATTTAAAGGGCACAATTCTGAAAGTGTAGAGTTCTAAGTGTGTGATGAGTAAAATGGTAAGGAAACGTACAACACTTGGGCAAAGAGGGTGATAAGAGCGTAACACAGGTGGTGATACAGAGGGTTGATCTGAATGCATGCATAACAATAGAGTGAGGTGGGCAGCTAATCCCAAAATCCCCATAGCACATAGACTTCTAAAGCCATTTAATTATGAATAATTAAGTGGCGGGCACATACTCTACAGCCTGGAGATGTTTTTACGTTAAAATAAATGGGAATTGGGCCTCTAAATCTCTTAGTCAGCTTTAATCAGAGGTATAGCCTTTAAAGTATTCTCACTTTAAAAATGTGTTTTTCAGTAATGATGACCTTGAGCCCAAACCCAGAATTCAGCACACCCCACACCAAACCCACAAACTTAGGGACAGTTCCAGATTTTGAATTTGAATTTCACAGATCAAATTAACATCTCTCATTTGCCACTTCCACATCAGTGACAAATCCTATATGCACAGCATTACAGTTCAGCCTTTTATTTTTGTATTTCAAAGTCATTTATTCAGAAAGAAATTATTAAGATAATGAACTTGGAAAAGAACAGCTTGGAGATGAAGAGGAAACTCCTTAGTATGACCAAGTATGGAAATTGTAAGAGGGACCGAGTGGATCTTATTCTGGTAAGCCTAATGGAGACGTTTTATATTTTATATATATTAAATCTACACTCCTTACTGACAGAGCTACATTTACTTAAAATAGCATACTGAATGTTATGACTCTCCTGTCTTTATATTTACAATAATAATCCAGCATTGTCAAAGCATTAAGGCTCAGGTGATGGATTTGATTGCATGTTCTAGTGGTTGCTTTCAATGGGAATTGCAGTTACTCAAAAACTCCTAAGTTTTGGCCTTGAATTAGTTCATTTTATTTAGCTTTCTGTTTGAATGCAGAATTAAGTCTGCTCATTGGGCTCAATCCTGCAAGGTGCTGAGCACCCTGGTCTTGGGCCAGCAAAGACTTTAAACAGGCATTTAAATGTGTGACTTCTCCAATAGACTTCAAAGGAACTACTCATGTGCTTAAGGTAACATGTGCGAAGTTGCTTTTCTGAATAGCAGACCAACTGCTCAGCATCTTTCAAGATCAAGTCCTTTTTCTAGATGTCAACCTTTATGTCTGTGCTATATTTTTAGATTCAGGAGCTCCACAAAGAAGAATCTCAGTGGACTGACTATGCTGAGGATGAATTAGCTGTGAAGATGAGAGTAACTGAAGACATTTTTGACAGCTTGGTCGTTGATACAATAGGAGTTCTTAAAAAGATCTCTCTCAAAAGAACTTCTGATTAGATGTTTTTCTTAGAGCCCATAGTGGTGGAGGTTTTAAGCTCTGTGAGTTTCAAGGCAGTGGTTCCATAAGCATATGCTTAAGAATTTTCATTCTGAACTTTGCGTCCAATACCAGCATCTCCTGGCTAAGTTATATGTTCATATTCACAGTGAAAAGGGTGTAAACAATTGACTTATAGGGATGAAAAAATATCACACACCCCTTATGCACTATAGATAATGTCTTCATGGCAGCCCCACATATGCTGCTCCAAAAAGCCAAAAAGGGGTCAGCCCAAAGGAGGGGCCACCACATCTATGGTTAGGCAGATCCTGTGACCCCCTACACACTTCTGGAGAGGCTGTGGCCGCTGTGGCAGCCTACAGGCTGGAGTTGCAGTAGCAGCAGCTACAGAGGGGCTCACCAGCAGCTCTTCACTTTGACCCTGGATTGTGGGAGTGGATTTGATCTCCCTAACCCCCTCCAGGCTCTCCCGAATTTCTCAGGATTTATGCAGGTGGAATGGATTTTGTTCACATTTGAGACCATGATGCCTGCTCTCTGCACTAATATCTCGGCCCTACTGCTCATGAGCCTTAGAACCATGCTGTCCCCTCTGCTGGTTGTGCTAAACCCCTCAGTTTCTTGAGATATTTCAGATTAAATTGGAGAAAGAAAAATTAGACTGGAGCAAGAACATACTGTACAGAATGATCCTGCACTGGCTGGGGTAGGCAAATGACCAAGTAGGTATTTCTGTTTTAGAGTCTGTGCGCTGATGTAAATAAGACACATACCAATTTTATGTACACTGTGATGCACTTTAAATGGGATGTTTCCTATCAGCAGCCCAGTTTAATGAATGCTGTATATATTTATGAAAATAATTAGGTCTTTGGTATGCATTTAGCACAGGTGTGTTTGAATTATTATAATCCCCCTAAAAAACATGTATGTTGAGCACGTACGACTTGCCTTTTAATGGGCAAAATTGGGAAACTGAGGAAGTAGAGGAGGAAAATAGGATCTTCACATTCCTTGATCCAGATAAGGTTTCTGTGCGTGCCCTGTCCTTGAATTTTTTTCATATTCAGAGAAGGCCAATGACTTTGTTACTGTTTTAAACAAACATTGGCCAATAGAGACTGGGGGTCTGATTTGTTTGTATATGATTTGTTAATTGGTGTTTTATTTAATTTACCAATATACAGAAACTGCTTATATCTAAGGAATTAAATCATTAGTTCAGTTGATTTATTAAATCCTACTCATTCAGGGAATCAAGATAATTAATTTAATATAAATTATATATAACTGTTTATATTTAAGGCACAATGTTAAAGATTTGGTATTGTTGGACAAGATGTAATGCAAATGTATTTTTTGTTTATATTTTTAAATATAGATACTTCATACTGCAGTTTTCATTTTGACTTGTTCGACTTCTGAACAACTTGAATAAAACCTTTTTTTTAACTGTTTTCATCTCAGACTGGAATGGATTGAATACCATATGTTAATACGTTTATATTATTTTATTAGTTACCCATTTATATGACAATAGTGCGTAGCGACACCAATAAGAGATTAAAGTCCTGTTGTGCTAGGACTTGTACATCCATAACATGAAAAGAGCTTACAGATGTAGGCAAAGATTTGTGCATGTCCTTAACTTTACACATTATAGTCCTCTTGCACTCAGTGGGACTGTTCACATTGCATAAAGTTAAGCATGTGTGAAAGTCTTTGCAGATTCAGTCCCTAAGTAAAGCAAACAGAATGGGCAATTCTGACATTCAGCTGCAATATTAAAATATATTCCATTATTCGGTTTGGGTGAAATTAGCATGTCCTGGGGTACAAGTAGAGGCACAACCACAGCAACGCACATTCTAGGCCAGATCCTTGGCTGGTGTAAGTCAACATTGCTGCACTGACTTCAGTGAAGACGTCAAATTATACCAGGGAAGGAGTTGGCTGGACTTTCTTGTGTTTAAATTCTCATTCTTAATGTACCACTAATGGAGCCCTCAGTTAAAAGTGCCCAAGCCAGAACGGATGTCGGCAATGCACAGGTGTTCACCCCCACTGTGCGGATTGCACTGGCTCCAAACAAGGCTAGCCGTCATGTCACTGTCCTCCAGTGCAATGCTACTATAGACAGCAAGTGCTGACATCATAACCCCAGCAGTGCCAACTGCCCTCCCTCCCTCATCCCAGAAGGCATCAGGCATTTCCCCACCAATTCTGTTGGACACAGAAGCAGTTGCTAAAGCTCCCACAAGCAACTTCTTTGGGAAGCTTTGATGGGAACAGTTGGATAGATACCAAGAGGGAAATACACTGCAATTTTTTACTAGAGCGCTATGTGTGAGTGGAGGATAGTATTTACAACCAAAACAAGATGGCTGTTGTGGCCTCTGGCACATTCCTGTTTACATGCGTGCCATCCTACTGCTTCAGTTACAGTATTTAGATTCTCTACTGTAGAAACAAGCTTTGGGACCAGCTACGCTTTCCTTTCACCACAGTAACCTGACCCCTGACCTTCATACCTATTGAATTAATTGAAATTAAAACCCTTGAGGGTGAAGGCTCTAACAGAATCAAAGGGCAAAAGCATCCGATGGAGTGAGAAGCGAGAACTGGCCTTTCGGCTGTTTCCAAATGACATGAAGAAACGAGGGACAGAGGAAGAAGAGAAGCAGCTACGTGCACTGAACATTTTGAATCCCATTTTGAACATCTGGTTGAGGGAAGGGTGTCCCTGAGTCACTTTGTACAGACTGAGGCAGCCTGGAAGAATGTTAATGCCAAAATAAATGCTCTGGTCCCTAGCTAGTAGCAACTGGACCACGTATAGAAGTTGCTGAGCCTACTACAGCCTTGGCTAACAGTACAGGGTCTTTTAACTTAGGTAAAAGAGGCTCATGCTTTGGTTTCCCAGGTTCACTCCCTGATGCCAGTGACCCACCCAGGGTGCAGTGTTACATGTCCTCTGCCCTTTTGGGGAGGTTAATGTTCCTATTTTTATCCTCATGGTAATTCAGCTCTTTGTTCCAACAACAAGGTGTTCTTATTGTCAGTACAACAGGGTGTGGCCTTCCACGCTTGTCTTCCTTCACACATGGCTCAGACCCTACCTCTGGTTTGTAACCACTGTTGTGTATTTTATTTGTGTTATAGTAACTCCTCCCCCCCCCCCCTTACTGCCCCATGTAGGGTGACCAGATGTCTCAATTTTATAGGGACCGTCCCGATTTTGGGGTCTTTTTCTCACATAGGCACCTATTACCGCCCCCCTCCTGTCCCAATTTTTGACACTTGCTATCTGGTCAGCCTAGCCCCATGCAGCAATTCTATTTACAGTATCATAGAATCATCATCCCCTTTTGACTGAGAGAGAAGAGCTTTCCCTTTACCCTAGCCAGTGCTGGTTGGCTACACGCTTCCCTTCCTCCCCCAAGCATTTCCTTCCTGTGCTCTTTTAAAACTACTTGCCTGTTAATGGGCTAATTCACTCTTTAACTTTCTAACCCCAGTCTAGCCTAATAATCAGGCACACTCCTCACCAGCCAGGCTTTCTCTGGAGGAACCTAATTCGTACTAATAGTGACCATAGTGCTGGCTCAGCTCCATCTCTCAGCACTCTCTCCCAGTCAGCTAGATGGGTTATTCACTCACAGTTTGCTCCTGCCCTGGTCTTACAGACAAGTTGTTGGGTATGGTAACACATCTATATATTGAAGCACCATAGTTTTCTCAAAGTTGACTTTCTTATTATTTAGTACCACCATCATCAAGGATACCTGTTATGTATGTTAGCAATAAAGAAGTATTTTTGAGTATAATTTATATATGTGAATGAGTGCCTCAAGGGCTTGGTTTATTTTAGAGTATTCAGATTGCAGGGCTGTATGTTACACTTGAGAGAGATGACCATTACAGCAGCAATCAGGAACCTAAGTGACGCCTGAACCTTTGCAGGATAACTATATATGGAAGAAGGACAAAGCTATAAAGTAACTGCTGCTTGATGGGAATAAAAAGTTTATACACAGAACATGTCAGACGTGTTTAATATCCTCCACCATTATGTGTACAAAGCCTTAGACTTTGGCACCCAGATATATTGACCTGTTTAGGCAGTGGCAAGACTTCAATATCAAGATTACTTTATTTCAAGGTCTAATATTTTGCTTGCCTTGGTTTTGATCAATATTAAAACCTCCTGGGTCAATAAATCTTGATACTAGCCTCAAAAGAAGTCATTATCTTTCATAGAAAATGATTATTTCTCAGTTAAACCCTACATTTAATTTTCCTGTAATCCATCTCTTTCAGTCACACACATTTAACAATTCTTCTTCTGAATAAATTGCACCCTAAAATATCTTAAACATTGCCAATTTAAATTCCTCGTTAGCAGTAACTATGAGATTTTGATTAATTTAGACTCCACTCTTGAAACAATCTCATTTTGTTGCATTAGATATACAATCAAAATAGAGACAGAAAATTCTTTGGATCAAATTAAAAGAATACAGAGACATAAAGAGTGGCATAAGTTACAATTCTGTAAGTAGATGTAAAGGACCACAGACTGGCAAGGGGTGGCAAAGAGGTGTGTAGCAGATGAAACAATTAACAGGAGAGTAAAGGATAAATCAAGGGGTGATACCAGCATTTATGTTCTCTCTGAATTTGGCCTGTTGGATATTTATGGTACAGCAGCTAAAACCAACAAATATATAGTGAAAAGGGCTTCATGGAAATTTGATCTCAAAATATAGATCTAGCCAAATGCAAGGAAGTATTTGACATCCCGAGAACTTTTGCTCATTTCTGTTCGGTGATGGTAAAACTTCAGTGTTGAACAATGTTTAACCTCCAGTCAGAGCATAATGCCAGTCTCTACTGTCCACCTTCATGCTTTTTTGTACGCTGCCCCTCATGCTTGGGAGAAACTCCCGGTAAACAACTGGAAAACTAACTCATTATCTTCCTTTAAATCTTTCCTTGCCAACAAACAGTCTACAAAAAATTTGATAGAGGTAAGGCAGCTGGTGTACTGGGACCGCTGCCTATTACACTGACCAATACTGTCTTATTATTTCCTTGTACTCCTGTTCGGTCCATCTGTATCCATCTGTTGTCTCCTGTCTTATACTTCGATGGTAAACTCTTTGGGGCAGGGACTGCCTTTGTTCGGTTTGTCCACCACCTAGTACAATGGGGTCCTGGCCCAGGATTAGAGCACCGAGGCATTATGATAACAAATAATAATCATCATCAGGTAAAGAACACTTTCAAATATTCACAATGAATTTGTGACTGGGCTGAGACTCTCCAATCGTACTAGCCCTAACACAGTGGGGATTAGATTCCCAAATACATTTCGGGGGGGGGGGGGTTGGGTGTTTTTGTTGCTGTCTGGGTGGGGTTTTTTAAAACCCATCACCATCACACCATTATGGACACACCGGATCTGGTTGTATGAGGAGTTTCAGAAGTAGTGGAAGGCCAAAGGCATGAAGCTCATTTCTGTTAGTTATTCTCCTCCTTCCTGGCATTTCTGTAGTTTGTGGCTGCTTCTAAGGGGTGAAATTCACTCCTATGCGGAGGCCAGGGTAAGGTCTATACCCTCAAAATAGGATGTATAGGCCATTATATTGGTCCTCTGTGAATTTTACCCAAAGATGTTGATTTTTTTATTCTTTGGGCTTGACTATATGGGGAAATTGACCAGCAGCACTATAGCAGTATAATTATACCTCTATGGCAATGCTGATGACCGTCTGCCCCTGTTCTCCTCCTCCCAGTTTGAACACTGTTCTGGAGCAAGTCACTTTATTCCAGTATAGTGTGTCCACAAGAGGAGTTATACTGGCATAGCTACAGCATTATAATTATGCCACTATAGTTCTGCCAGCCAGTTTTCTCATGTAGACAAGCCCACGGGGTTCTGCAGCAAGTGGCCTATCTGCTGAAAACGTTGTTTTACTGCAGAGTCAGCGTCCATAGTTTTCTTGCATTTACACAGCTTGGAGAGCCATACGTTTTCAGCCACATTATTCCCTTTTCTTTTGCCTGGTCCATTTCACGTTGCTTCACTTTTTTGCTGCAATGAAAATACATTCCCTTACCAAATATCCAGTCAAAGGACATTGCATGCACCAAATCAAAAGCATACAAAAACAAACAGACAACCCAATTCTACACATTTATTCACTTGTGTAAGTGCTACTCAGCATCTTTTTGTGAATACAGACTAACACGGCTGTTACTCTGAAACCTGTCATTATGCAAGGCACTGCATTTAGCCGTATGGAGTGGAAATCTATCAACTGCATGAAAAAACTTGTACAGATACAGACAGACATCATCTTCCTTTCCAAATGCAAACAGATGGACATCGTACCAAAAGGACTGAAGGTAAAAAATCCATTACAATCTACATACCACACAGACTATGCTGACAGCTTGTGCCACACGCTCTCAAAGAAACTGCGGAATCACCTGATCAACATCCTCTACAGCAAACAGGGAAAGATTAAGAATGAGCTCTCAAAAATGGATACTCTCATAAAAAACCAACCTTCCACACAAGCTTCCTCGTGGCTGGATTTTACTAAAACTAGACAAGCCATTTACAACGCACACTTTGCTTCTCTACAAAAGAAAAAGGACACTAAACTTTCTAAACTACTACATGCTACAAGGGGCCACAGCAATGGTTCCCTCAACCCACCCAGCAATATTGTTAACCTATCCAACTATACTCTCAGCCCAGCAGAAGCAGCTGTTCTATCTTGGGGCCTCTCCTTCTGCCCCTCCACCCCCACGAACATGATACAGTTCTGTGGTGACCTAGAATCCTATTTTCGACGTCTCCGACTCAAGGAATATTTCCAAAATACCTCTGAACAGCATACTAATCCACAGAGGTCTCCCTACCAACACTACAGAAAGAGGGATTCTAGGTGGACTCCTCCTGAAGGTCGAAACAGCAGACTGGACTTCTACATAGAGTGCTTCCGCCGACGTGCACGGGCTGAAATTGTGGAAAAGCAGCATCACTTGCCCCATAACCTCAGCCATGCGGAACGCAATGCCATCCACAGCCTCAGAAACAACTCTGACATCATAATCAAAAAGGCTGACAAAGGAGGTGCTGTTGTCATCATGAATAGGTCGGAATATGAACAAGAGGCTGCTCGGCAGCTCTCCAACACAACTTTCTACAAGCCATTACCCTCTGATCTCACTGAGAGTTACCAAAAGCAACTACAGCATTTGCTCAAGAAACTTCCTGAAAAAGCACAAGATCAAATCCGCACAGACACACCCCTGGAACCCCAACCTGAAATATTCTATCTACTACCCAAGATCCATAAACCTGGAAATCCTGGGCGCCCCATCATCTCAGGCATTGGCACCCTGACAGCAGGATTGTCTGGCTATGTAGACTCCCTCCTCAGGCCCTACGCTACCAGCACTCCCAGCTACCTTCGAGACACCACTGACTTCCTGAGGAAACTTCAATCCATCGGTGATCTTCCTGATAACACCATCCTTGCCACTATGGATGTAGAAGCCCTCTACACCAACATTCCACACAAAGATGGACTACAAGCCGTCAAGAACACTATCCCCGATAATGTCACGGCTAACCTGGTGGCTGAACTTTGTGACTTTGTCCTTACCCATAACTACTTCACATTTGGGGACAATGTATACCTTCAGATCAGCGGCACTGGTATGGGTACCCGCATGGCCCCACAGTATGCCAACATTTTTATGGCTGATTTAGAACAACGCTTCCTCAGCTCTCGTCCCCTAAAGCCCCTACTCTACTTGCGCTATATTGATGACATCTTCATCATCTGGACCCATGGAAAAGAAGCCCTTGAGGAATTCCACCATGATTTCAACAATTTCCATCCCACCACCAACCTCAGCCTGGTCCAGTCCACACAAGAGATCCACTTCCTGGACACTACAGTGCTAATAAACAATGGTCACATAAACACCACCCTATACCGGAAACCTACTGACCGCTATTCCTACCTGCATGCCTCCAGCTTTCACCCTGACCACACCACACGATCCATCGTCTACAGCCAAGCTCTGCGATACAACCGCATTTGCTCCAACCCCTCAGACAGAGACAAACACCTACAAGATCTCTGTCAAGCTTTCTTACAACTACAATACCCACCTGCAGAAGTAAAGAAACAGATTGATAGAGCCAGAAGAGTTCCCAGAAGTTACCTACTACAGGACAGGCCTAACAAAGAAAATAACAGAACGCCACTAGCCGTCACCTTCAGCCCCCAACTAAAACCCCTCCAACGCATTATTAAGGATCTACAACCTATCCTAAAGGATGACCCAACACTCTCACAAATCTTGGGAGACAGGCCAGTCCTTGCCTACAGACAGCCCCGCAACCTGAAGCAAATACTCACCAACAACCACATACCACACAACAGAACCACTAACCCAGGAACCTATCCTTGCAACAAAGCCCGTTGCCAACTGTGCCCACATATCTATTCAGGGGACACCATCACAGGGCCTAATAACATCAGCCACACTATCAGAGGCTCGTTCACCTGCACATCCACCAATGTGATATATGCCATCTTGTGCCAGCAATGCCCCTCTGCCATGTACATTGGTCAAACTGGACAGTCTCTACGTAAAAGAATAAATGGACACAAATCAGATGTCAAGAATTATAACATTCATAAACCAGTCGGAGAACACTTCAATCTCTCTGGTCACGCAATCACAGACATGAAGGTCGCTATCTTAAAACAAAAAAACTTCAAATCCAGACTCCAGCGAGAAACTGCTGAATTGGAATTCATTTGCAAATTGGATACTATTAATTTAGGCTTAAATAGAGACTTGGAGTGGCTAAGTCATTATGCAAGGTAGCCTGTTTCCTCTTGTTTTTTCCTACCCCCCCCCCCAAGATGTTCTGGTTTAACTTGGATTTAAACTTGAAGAGTGGTCAGTTTGGATGAGCTATTACCAGCAGGAGAGTGAGTTTGTGTGTGTATGGGGGTGGGGGGAATGTGAGAAAACCTGGATTTGTGCAGGAAATAGCCCAACTTGATTGTCATGCACATTGTGTAAAGAGTTGTCACTTTGGATGGGCTATCACCAGCAGGAGAGTGAATTTGTGTGGGGGGGTGGAGGGTGAGAAAACCTGGATTTGTGCTGGAAATGGCCCACCTGATGATCACTTTAGATAAGCTATTACCAGCAGGACAGTGGGGTGGGAGGAGGTATTGGTTCATATTCTCTGTGTATATATAAAGTCTGTTGCAGTTTCCACAATATGCATCTGATGAAGTGAGCTGTAGCTCACGAAAGCTTATGCTCTAATAAATTGGTTAGTCTCTAAGGTGCCACAAGTACTCCTTTTCTTTTTGCGAATACAGACTAACACGGCTGTTACTCTGAAATCTAGAATCTGGTCTCTGATTCTCAGATCAGCATTATTCTTTTATTTTATGTTAGGTATTTGTAAGGTTCTAATCCGCACTATAGACATCATGTGGACATTGACATCAGTGTAAATGCAGAGTAAATTATCATGGAAGTAGATTCCACTATCTGAATTTACTCTGGTGTAATTGAGATAAGAATCTGGCCCTGTATGTTTACTATTTTACCCTGAAGTGTTAAGAGATGAGTTTGTCTGTACCCTAAAAAGACAAAGTAAGAATTAGCTGGGTTTTGGGTGACTTCATTCTTTATTGGAATTTATGTGAGTTCTTAGAGTCCTTTGAATTCTCCCTCTCGGGAACATTCTCTCTTTCTTTCTCTTTGGTAATGTAATGAAAATCCTTAATCCTACATCTACAAATGAAAGAAGGCTTTGGTATGTTTGCTACTGCTACAGGAGGTGTTAGAAATGAATTACTAGCTTATAACCAACCTGACTTAAAAAGGACAGTATTTCAAAAGTCCTCTTTAGAACGTGGGGAGTTCTGGTCAGTCTTTTTATCATGTCCTGTGTGTTGAAAGAACTTTAAAGTACTGTAGTTCCATTAGTGTCTCTCTCCTGCTGAGTTCTACAATTTAAAATATGGTTCTTACTAGGATTGATCCCAGCTCCTCACAGCCATAGTTTTAAACTGTTCTTCTCCATGAGCCAGGAAGAAATGTCATGAAGTTAAAAACTTTTATTTTCATAATAAATGTATAATTTTTAAAATAAACTGTAGAAATGTTTCTGGTGTTGTTCATTCTCCTGCACTTCCATGATAACATCTCTTGTTACTTAATTGTATAGTCAACAATTTCCTTGAAAAACAAGGCCAGGCTTTAGAATATGCAAAAAAAACTTAGCTATTATTACCAATGGATACGCTAGTCCAGCCACTGTGGGGTTCTTAACTGTGACCCCCTTTACTCTCCTCTAATTGTATATGTGGGGGCATAGGGAGCAGAACAGGCCCTCAAAAATTGTGCCTGTACAGGGGTAGGCTGGTGCAGGCAGCCCTAGGACACTCCACACACAAAGCCCCCAGGGTAAGGACATGCTGAAGGAGTAACAGAATATGAATGGGAGAATATCAGGGGTAGAAGGGGAAGTGTTGGGAATGCTGGTTGTCAAGCTTTTCTGGGCCTCTTGTTTTTTCCTACCCCCCCCCCCCCAGATGTTCTGGTTTAACTTGGATTTAAACTTGAAGAGTGGTCAGTTTGGATGAGCTATTACCAGCAGGAGAGTGAGTTTGTGTGTGTATGGGGGTGGGGGGAATGTGAGAAAACCTGGATTTGTGCAGGAAATAGCCCAACTTGATTGTCATGCACATTGTGTAAAGAGTTGTCACTTTGGATGGGCTATCACCAGCAGGAGAGTGAATTTGTGGGGGGGGGGGGGTGGAGGGTGAGAAAACCTGGATTTGTGCTGGAAATGGCCCACCTGATGATCACTTTAGATAAGCTATTACCAGCAGGACAGTGGGGTGGGAGGAGGTATTGGTTCATATTCTCTGTGTATATATAAAGTCTGCTGCAGTTTCCACGATATGCATCTGATGAAGTGAGCTGTAGCTCACGAAAGCTTATGCTCTAATAAATTGGTTAGTCTCTAAGGTGCCACAAGTACTCCTTTTCTTTTTGCGAATACAGACTAACACGGCTGTTACTCTGAACCAGTGGGAAGCGTGGCCATAACCACCATAAATTAGGGCAGATCCTAATTTGGGAGCAGGGAATTCTGCCCCATTTTGAAGTGTGTGTATGGGGGAATTTTTTTCAGATGGGGAAGTATAAGAAGATTGATTTTGAGATACTTTTAAAGCAGCAGCCCCTTTATGATGCAAGTTTTGGCTGTGAGTGTGTGTTTTCATGCAACATTTCAGTGCTTCCGAATCTCACCAGTGTAAGGGAGAAACGCAGCTTCTTTGGGGGGGTGTAGACTCCACTTCATTTATATGGCGCTTTCCTTCATTTAGGGCGGACAGGACAGCTTCATTTGAGGGGACAAGATGCAATTTTTTTGGTGGGGGACAATTCTCAGGGCAGCACCGCTCTATTTTCAGGGGGATACCTGTTCTCATTTTGCAGGGCCTCCCCTCATTTGAGTGATTGCTTGGGGTGCCACTCTGCATTTTGGGGATGACTCCCTCATTGGAGTGAGTTTCTCTGAGTGACTCTCCCTCACTTGGAGGCAGCGTTCCCCAATTCTTACAATCTTATCTCAAGTCTCATGATATTTGGCATTTTTCTTAAAGTCCCAGCTCCTGGAATCCTGTGATTAGGTGCAACTCTTGGCTGTCAAGTAAATAAAAAAGCCAGTAAGTTTCTAGGCCCCCTGGCTGCAGAGAAAGGCTCAAAGACAGGATCCCCTAAAGGCTTGAAAACCAGGAGGCAAATAAACAGAACCCCAAGTTTATTATTATTTATATCTCTTGATTTTTGAAGGCTGGGGGCTGGTAATGCTGATGTTGGGGTTACATAATGATTGGGGGATGTTGATTCTGGCTGACCCCCCCCAACCTGTGGGGCAATGTGGAAGCCTCTGTGTGGATGGGGGGGGGGTCTGATTCGGGGTGACTCCCCCTCATCTGTGGGGCAGTGTCCGTGCAGAAGTCCTAGTGTTGGGGGGAGGGTTGATTCGGGGTGACTTCCCCCTTACCTGTCGTGCGTGCCACTGCGGAAGCCCCTGCCTACGTCCAGGAAAAGAGGGGGCTAATTCGGAGCGACTCCCCGCACCCGAGGGGCGTGTCAGTGCGGAAGCCCTGGGGGGCGTGTCTCGCTGGCCCCGCCCCTCCTGCGTGCCAACCCCGGCCGGGCGCCGGGTGCTGGCCTAGGCCCGTCTCCAGGGCCGGCCTGTTGCTAGGGCGAGCGAGGGCCGGCCTCCCCCTCCCCTCGGCTCCCAACATGGCGGCGGGTGGTGCAGGCGGCGGCTGCCCCCCGGGCCCGCCGCCGCTGCTGCTGCTGCTGGGGCTGGTGGCGGCGGCCGGGCTGGGCGGCGAGGCGGCGCGGCTGTACCGGCCCGGGGAGGACCCGCTGACCGTGCTGGAGGCGGGCACCGTGCGCCGGGCGCTGCTCAACTCCTCGGCCGCCTGGGTGCTGCAGTTCTACAGCTCGTCGTGCGGCCACTGCATCGGCTTCGCCCCGACCTGGCGGGCCCTGGCCGGGGACGTGAGAGGTGAGTCCGGGAGCCCGGGCCCCCGATCCCTTCCCCGGGGAGCCCAGCCCAGCCTCCCCCGCACCGCCTGGGCCAGGGACGTGACCCTCTGCCCGCCCTCCCCCTGTGCAGGCTCTGGCTGGGGATGTGCATGTCGATTCCCCCCCCCCCATTCCTACCCCCTCGCCCCCACTGCCTGGCTGCACATGTGAGAGAAGATTTCAGTCTCCCCTACTCCTCCAACCTTGTACCCCCTCAGCCCCTCCACCCACCTCAGCTTTGCCCTGCCCCTGAGATCTGTGCTTTGGGATGTGTACAGTAATGGGGTCCCCCCCTTAACATCACTGATCCTACTGCCCCCCACAATCCCCATTCACACAGCTAGCCACCGTAATAAGCAACTGTCAAAATATGACTCTGCATGTAGAGAGCTGGTTTTAGTTGGTAGATCTCAAAGCAATTTACAGCAGGGCAGCCCCCACCATCCCATCACCAATCCAGTCCCCATAGCAAACTACCCTTAACCTGTCCATCTGCCATCTACCTCGCTTGTATGGGCTGCACACCCACCAGCAGAACCCTGGACAAGGACATCAGGACCTACCTCAACATTATCCCCCAAATCCCAGTTTGCCCCCGCTTTATTTTATTTACTTGTTGATTTGCAAAACACTTGTCACTACATCAGAGTGCTGCCCAGAAAGGAGCAATATGTGATAAATGGCAACAATAGCAGAAATAGTGAAACATATTTTCAAATTAAGTTTGGGGAAAAAAAGAAGAAAAAGAAAAAAGGAATCCCTGCTTTCACTATTATGAAGAAGAGAATTCCACTACTAGGGTGTTGTGTATGTGCAAATATCCAGTATCCGGGTGCTTCAAGGTGTACAAGTGGAAGCTCTAACAGCATATGCGGTATATTTAGATTGTAAATGCTTCCAGGCACTACATCTTCTGTATGTTTTGTAAAGTGCCTACCCTATTTTAAGAACTAAACAAATAACAAAATAATAGTTTGAGCTGCAGTGCATTCACTTAACTTAAGCTTTGTTAATATAAAAAGGAAGACTGAACACTTGCATAGAGTGTATAGAGAAATGAAGACAGAAAAGAATGAAGTACTGTAAAAATCCAAACTAACTGTAAGCCAAATTCTGGGCAGCATGGGGATTTAGTGCTCAGATACCCTGATGATGAGCACCACCTAAGAACCTGAATAGAACAGAACTCTTGACAAATGAAATGTCAACTGTACTAAATTCCCTGTTAACAATCTGAGCATGTATGTCTTGAGAAGCCACCTTTATTTCCTTATCATTTTGAAATGCAATAGTCCTATATTGACTATAGGTTTTCACTTAAGCGCTGCCTCCCAGGAATGAACTTTCTGATCCCATTAATGAATTTGTAATATTTGATTAATGAAAAGTGCCTGGCTTTCTTTTGGGTTTTGTGTAAACAATCTCCTTTTACTATTTTTATACATCAGCATGACGCCTTGTTCATTTTATGTACAAATAGCTTTCATTGCTTATAGTTAAAATGTATATTTTCTTACTAATAACTTTTTCAGTGACATTTTAAACTTCTCCAGTCCAGAACACTAATTTTTCATCAGCATTCTGGCTTCTTGGATCACCAACCACAAGATTTATATCATCCTTGACATGAGTTTGCCTTTCCCTTCACCTGAATTGAAAGACACATTTGAGAACCGTCTGGATGAACCCTAGCCCAGTTTGAGACAGCACTAGTGGCTAATCTGCAGGGTGGGTCCATATACAGCACATTCAATGTGTTTCTTGCATATTACTTGACACTATAATGAATTTTCACTTGTGGCCTTCTGGAAGACTGACTCTTACACAGTGTGGCTGCTAATAGTGCTATCTCTCGCTTCTGTGCTCTTACAGTTAATACAGACACTCACGTCCTAGCACAAAGCAAAAATAAGTGCTTTATTCCAAAAGGGAGTATTGGGTAAGACTAACAATGGGGGAAATAGGCAGACATTCTGTGTGTGGTGTGAGACTGCACAATGTGCCAGCAGTCATGTAATAGTCATGACAGATTCATTTTGAAATAATGGGTATTTGATTGGTGTGCCAAAAAAGTTTGGTCACCCCTATCCCTAGGTGTGATGTGTATTTAGTCACTTACGATATTATTATTTTACTATTTTTACTTATTGAGCTAGCAGTGACAGTCATCTCAGAGCCGTATAGAATATACACCGGAAAGCTCGCTGCCACAAGTTGCTTTCAGTCCAATATGACATTACTGGTGACCAATCAAATACAAATACCTTTTAAAAAAAAAAAAAAAACTACCTGGGCGGTACATTAAGCTTGATGGACTGAATGGTAGAAATATGGTTTGAAGAGGAATTTGAAAGAGAGGAGGTGGACGCTTGCCTCTGGAATAGAGGGTCTCCCAACTCTTAATAGCAAAATTGGGTGATTTCCAGAGAAATCTGTGCATGTTGGGACTTGTAAGGAAAGATACCCCTTTGTTCTCTTGTGAAATGCTGATTTTAATGGAACATCTTATTTGGAGCCATTGTCTGTGCTCAACTCAGCACCATATGGGTTCCAATTATTAGTTTTGAAAAAGGCCTTTTGCTTTAAATGCATCAGAGCTGGCAGCTCTTTGCAAATATAACCATAGAGTTCAACTCAGCACTTCATAGGATTAGACCTTTATTGAAAATTTATTTATATATTGTGACCATCTGCGGGGTCGGGGGGAGCACCTTGTGGGAGGAGGGATTTATGCTTCTAGCCACAGTCTGAAAATTTCACCCCTAAAAGATTTACTATTTTGTGATTGGCAGACTTTAGTGCATTAGCAATTTGTCAGACCAAAATGGATACTACTAACAATGCAGTTGGTTAGGGCAGTGTCTGAAATAACTTTTCTGTCTTCCCTCAACCCACCTAGCAATATTGTTAACCTATCCAACTATACTCTCAGCCCAGCAGAAGCAGCTGTTCTATCTCGGGGCCTCTCCTTCTGCCCCTCCACCCCCACGAACATGATACAGTTCTGTGGTGACCTAGAATCCTATTTTCGACGTCTCCGACTCAAGGAATATTTCCAAAATACCTCTGAACAGCATACTAATCCACAGAGGTCTCCCTACCAACACTACAGAAAGAGGGATTCTAGGTGGACTCCTCCTGAAGGTCGAAACAGCAGACTGGACTTCTACATAGAGTGCTTCCGCCGACGTGCACGGGCTGAAATTGTGGAAAAGCAGCATCACTTGCCCCATAACCTCAGCCATGCGGAACGCAATGCCATCCACAGCCTCAGAAACAACTCTGACATCATAATCAAAAAGGCTGACAAAGGAGGTGCTGTTGTCGTCATGAATAGGTCGGAATATGAACAAGAGGCTGCTCGGCAGCTCTCCAACACGAGTTTCTACAAGCCATTACCCTCTGATCCCACTGAGAGTTACCAAAAGCAACTACAGCATTTGCTCAAGAAACTTCCTGAAAAAGCACAAGATCAAATCCGCACAGACACACCCCTGGAACCCCGACCTGGGATATTCTATCTACTACCCAAGATCCATAAACCTGGAAATCCTGGGCGCCCCATCATCTCAGGCATTGGCACCCTGACAGCAGGATTGTCTGGCTATGTAGACTCCCTCCTCAGGCCCTATGCTACCAGCACTCCCAGCTACCTTCGAGACACCACTGACTTCCTGAGGAAACTACAATCCATCGGTGATCTTCCTGATAACACCATCCTGGCCACTATGGATGTAGAAGCCCTCTACACCAACATTCCACACAAAGATGGACTACAAGCCGTCAAGAACACTATCCCCGATAATGTCACGGCTAACCTGGTGGCTGAACTTTGTGACTTTGTCCTTACCCATAACTACTTCACATTTGGGGACAATGTATACCTTCAGATCAGCGGCACTGCTATGGGTACCCGCATGGCCCCACAGTATGCCAACATTTTTATGGCTGATTTAGAACAACGCTTCCTCAGCTCTCGTCCCCTAAAGCCCCTACTCTACTTGCGCTATATTGATGACATCTTCATCATCTGGACCCATGGAAAAGAAGCCCTTGAGGAATTCCACCATGATTTCAACAATTTCCATCCCACCACCAACCTCAGCCTGGTCCAGTCCACACAAGAGATCCACTTCCTGGACACTACAGTGCTAATAAACAATGGTCACATAAACACCACCCTATACCGGAAACCTACTGACCGCTATTCCTACCTGCATGCCTCCAGCTTTCACCCTGACCACACCACACGATCCATCGTCTACAGCCAAGCTCTGCGATACAACCGCATTTGCTCCAACCCCTCAGACAGAGACAAACACCTACAAGATCTCTGTCAAGCTTTCTTACAACTACAATACCCACCTGCAGAAGTAAAGAAACAGATTGATAGAGCCAGAAGAGTTCCCAGAAGTTACCTACTACAGGACAGGCCTAACAAAGAAAATAACAGAACGCCACTAGCCGTCACCTTCAGCCCCCAACTAAAACCCCTCCAACGCATTATTAAGGATCTACAACCTATCCTAAAGGATGACCCAACACTCTCACAAATCTTGGGAGACAGGCCAGTCCTTGCCTACAGACAGCCCCGCAACCTGAAGCAAATACTCACCAACAACCACATACCACACAACAGAACCACTAACCCAGGAACTTATCCTTGCAACAAAGCCCGTTGCCAACTGTGCCCACATATCTATTCAGGGGACACCATCACAGGGCCTAATAACATCAGCCACGCTATCAGAGGCTCATTCACCTGCACATCCACCAATGTGATATATGCCATCATGTGCCAGCAATGCCCCTCTGCCATGTACATTGGTCAAACTGGACAGTCTCTACGTAAAAGAATAAATGGACACAAATCAGATGTCAAGAATTGTAACATTCATAAACCAGTCGGAGAACACTTCAATCTCTCTGGTCACGCGATCACAGACATGAAGGTCGCTATCTTAAAACAAAAAAACTTCAAATCCAGACTCCAGCGAGAAACTGCTGAATTGGAATTCATTTGCAAATTGGATACTATTAATTTAGGCTTAAATAGAGACTTGGAGTGGCTAAGTCATTATGCAAGGTAGCCCGTTTCCTCTTGTTTTTTCCTACCCCCCCCCCCCGATGTTCTGGTTTAACTTGGATTTTAACTTGAAGAGTGGTCAGTTTGGATGAGCTATTACCAGCAGGAGAGTGAGTTTGTGTGTGTATGGGGGTGGGGGGGATGTGAGAACCTGGATTTATGCAGGAAATAGCCCAGCTTGATTGTCATGCACATTGTGTAAAGAGTTGTCACTTTGGATGGGCTATCACCAGCAGGAGAGTGAATTTGTGTGGGGGGGTGGAGGGTGAGAAAACCTGGATTTGTGCTGGAAATCACTTTAGATAAGCTATTACCAGCAGGACAGTGGGGTGGGAATAGGTATTGTTTCATATTCTCTGTGTATATATAAAGCCTGCTGCAGTTTCCACGATATGCATCTGAGGAAGTGAGCTGTAGCTCACGAAAGCTTATGCTCTAATAAATTGGTTAGTCTCTAAGGTGCCACAAGTCCTCCTTTTCTTTTTGCGAATACAGACTAACACGGCTGCTACTCTGAAACTTTTCTGTCTTAGTGTCTGGAAAGGTGGTGTTAGTAGGAGACCCGTGGGAACTGCCACAATGAGGAAGGAAATGGAAAATATTTCACACGGGGAGACTACTCTGATTTATCTTTCGTGGGTGTTTTACTCAAACACTAAAATGTGTTTCATATCTCCTGGCACTTGGCCACATAAGTAAATTGTACTGATTTAACTAAATTGAGTTAGGAATTTGTTTTGTGAATTTGGTGCATCCCCTTTGTGTGGCTGCTCTTAGGGCTTGTCTACATGACAGCTGGAGCCAAAATAACAAATTTGTTATAATTCACACTTAGTTATTTTGAGGAAAGTTTGAGTGTGGAAACGTTTATTTTGGATGAGGAGTGTCATATTTTGACTTGTTATATCAAACAGGGCACCTAAGCCAAAATAAATGCCCCCACACAGATTTACACTGAAATAAATAAAGATGTGATTTTTCAACCTATTTTAGGAATTTCAGTTGTAGTTACTACATTGACAAGACCCTATATGGATCTCTAAATCAATATAAGGCACTCTTATACAGAAACAGTGTCCACACAAGGGGGTTTCAGTGATTGAACTAAAGTAGTTTTACTGATCTGGTTAAATTGGTACAGCTTTTCTATATAGAGAAGGCCTGTGCTAATGCAGTTCACTTTAATTCCTTTTCTGAGGGTCTCATTCTGCAGTAACAACTGCAAACTTCAAAAACTGAAAGCAAGAACCATGGCTGTTTTGTGCAATGCTACGTACGCTGATGGAGCATCAAAACTTATATTTTCATTGAGGTGTCTACTCTTCTATCAGAATAAACATTAAAATTAATTTTGGAGTTGGTCCTGATGGTGCTCAGTTGCTAAAATACTCAGTATTAAAACAGTTCCCGGGACTGCTACTCTGTTTAAGTTTACTATTGCTGTTTTTTAAAGGCAATTAAAACTTGCCTGTAAAATTTGCTTTGGGGCTGGAATTTTACGTAATAGTTCTCAGTGCAAAGATAACTGAAAAACCCTGTAACCACCGCTTCCAAAGTTGACACTTATGTCTTCCTTCTTGTTTCTTAAATGAACACCTTTTCAGCTGTATAGTTCAGGAATAGACTTTCATGCTAGTTATACACCTGATCAGCAGGGAATACTAATAGAGGGAAGCCCTGCAATGTCTCTTATCTGTTACTAAAAATTCATAATGGAGAATACTGCAATGCCTGTAGTACCTAAGAGAAAAAGATTTGTGAAAAGGTGTTCCCTCTTTAGTAATGTTTTGATGTTAATATCTTGGATACTTTAGAATATTAAGTGGTGATAGGTTTCATAATCCAGTCAATTTGACCAGCCTTTGAATTTTTTATCGTTTTGTACTTTTATATTTGCAGGGATCTATAGGGGATGAAAATCAGCTTGCTGGCTGGAAAATTCTTCAGAATAAGTAGTCTTTGTTTAAATAATTTTACTGGATTTCCTTTTTCACACAGGATACACATTTGGGATACACATTGGGTCCTTACAGATTGGAGGATCTCTATCAGAAATTGTTTTCCATTGTTATCCCTAAGTTTCATTTTTGGAACAATTTCCAGTATATTTAAATGTATAGCAAAGTATGGCTGTTACTTTGGAAGCACTGGACTAAATTTGGCATGTGAGATGTGGCATGTTAAATTTTTAACTCTTTAGTAATGCAGTGTTGGAAAATCTTGGTACTATTTTTCATTCTGCATTCATTGAAATCTATTTAGGCCTTCCCAGTAATACTAATATCACTTTAAAATCTAATATGCTAGAGTGTTGTATACAATCTAGGCTGCGTGTTACAGAGGTGAACAGAAGCATGGGTTTCACTTCCCTTAGGAAACTAAAGGCTCTTTTATCAGAAGTGAATGCTAAACTGCATGCATCCCAGCTGGTGCTCTTTAACCCAAGTATTTAGCTAGTGATGGGCTTGCATTGTTGTAAAGTAGGCTATTTGCATTAAGTTTATAGTGCTTCTGTTCACTGTGTGTAGGGGGATCAAGACAGGTGGAAAAGGGAGGAGGAATGGTAAAAGTTGAATGAAACAGATACCATGAAGCCAAACTTATTTTTTTAATTTTGTAGTTTAATTTGATAAAATAGACTCTTGTATCTTTTGTGTTCCTGTGAATACATGTCCATCTGCTCTAGGATGCTTATAGTTACTACTGGCGTCTGTTCAGCTGTCGGCATGTTCACTGCAATTGAAATTCTCAATCAGCTACCCCATCCTTCCTGATAAAAATGCAGGAGTTCTTTCAAAGAAAAACAAAGGTAACGCTAAATTTCAAAAGCAGCCTGGCATAGAAATGTCAATCAAGTTTTGAACTTAATGAAATTTTCATGTCCTTTGACACAGAGGCAAGTTTAACTTTAGTACGTTTTTAAATTAAAGGAGTTTGTTGATTCACAGGAATTCATAAAAGAAAAAACTCCCAAAGACACCAGCATTAATAGAAATAGATGTATCTTCAACTTATGCCAAAGCTGTTTGGATTCTTCTTTCAGTATTTTAAAGTAACTACTTGAGGAGTCTCCTTCGACATACTGGTGTAGTAGGGAGTGGCTTAAAAAGAAAATTCCTGAGTTCTTATGCATCCAGAAACAATTGTACAGATTAAGTCTTGTGTACATTCGGAGAACGTTGCTAGATACAGACAGCAGTGTTCAGAAATGGTGATCAGACACCAGATGTGGCTCTGCTAGCACCCCGCTTGACAGCCATTTTCTAGCATGACTATGAAAGCACCAGTTCTCTGCATGGTAGAGGCAGACTTTTTTGGAAATGAGAGAGAATGGTGCTACCAGAACCTGAGCTGTAAATTGCTTTCCACCCTTACCAAGTCCTGAAGCACGGTTTCTGAAACTGACTTATGTGTGGTGTGACCACCAAACTTGGTAAAACTGTGTCTGGCTGTGAATTGCTTTAAAAATATTATAAGCCCTGTTAAGTACATGGCCTTATTATTTACTTTTGGGAAGAGGGAGGGAGAGCCTTAGCTTCATCTCCACACCTACACGGAAAAATAACTTGTGGGATAAAATTCAGTATTTTCTACAGATGGATGCTTGCATTCCACAACTTTTTTTGTGAAGTATAGCAGTATAGGACAGGAAGAAGGGAGGCATATTACTGTAGCTTATGTCATTGAGCTGTTTCACTGTGAAACTGGAATAATAAACATTAATACAGCTTTTCATGTTGAATATTTCCTAAAATGTTTTTTCCTCAGATAAGTGTATGGTTGCCATCTGTTACACCAACTGGATGATAGTATTAACTATATTAGTTTAGTTATATGCAATTTGAGAATGCAGAACGATGTGATCTGTTGTTCGAGTGCAATTTGTATGATATTGTTTTTATTAGGGTTTGAAATTACCTACTGAAGCTAGTCGGATTAAGGTGATTGCACAACATAGCATAAAACATCACTCTGATTTTGCTTATTGATCATGATGCAGACATTTTAAAGTTTTCTCTCCTTTTGTCCTTCATACTGTGTTATGGTTTATCACTAATGAAAAATCCCTGATTATTCATAGATGGATACCCTATCTTTGTAATAATAAAACGAATACTTTATCCTTATAGAAAGAATAGCTTGGTGAGCACATTATTATGCTGAAAATATTGATCTGTAGATGTGGAATGTGTCAGCCATTCTAAGTCAGCAATATTATACAAGTTATTCTTTTTCGGAGAAGTGAACAATAGCTTTCTGCTTCTATAAAGAGGGAGTTTATAGTGGGTTTATATTTTGGGAGTAGGGAAGAAAGTATCCAGAGATTTGACTGTATTTCAGATCGGTCTTCAATCCGACAGTCAGTACCTGAAGACAAAAGAAACTATTTCCTGTAAATATTATTGCTTTTTCTCAGCGCTAGATGATGATTTTACCAGGATAGAAAGATTTAGAATTCTTGCAAGAAGTGTGTGAATAATTCTATGACATACCATTGGCTCCAAGTTTTGTGAGCTATGCTGTACCTTCAGTGCAGAGTACTAAAAACTTGTACCACTTGTGCATGCATTTAATTGGGTAAGGGATTGCAACACACTCATTTCTTCTGCCTAGAAATAAACTTTGGGAGAGGCAGTTATTAAGACCATACTTTCCCAATCCACTCAGTATGTCAAAATGGTGAGAGAGTCCTTTTTAAGTCTCTGCCATTGCTGTCCTGAGGACAGCAAGCATTGATGCTTTTTGTCAGACACTTTTTGGTGTGCTGTGAGAATTCTGCATGAACAATCCAGTTTGAGCCTACAAAGCAATATTTGAGGCTGTTCAAACTGTTACTGTAGTCTGCCAGATGAAAATAGAATGGAATTAATTATAAACAAATCCTTCTGGAAAATGCCTTGAGTTATGATACTGCTGTAAGAATTCGTCTGTCAATGGTCTTTTGCCTGTCTATCCAAAGAGAGACTACATCCTATTAAGTTATGGATATAGCCAAAAAAAATTGTTTGTACACTTGTTTTGTTCAGTCTAGCAATGTCATGTCATTTTGACATGACATTAAGGTTGCACTAATTACAGTAAAAGTTATCTAGCTCTTCTTTATGGTTGCTAAGTTTAGAACTCTGGGGCAAAAATATACAGACAATTCTAAAGTTCTTGATGTAAAGCTGACAACAGGAAAGGAGTACTTGTGGCACCTTAGAGGCTAACCAATTTATTTGAGCATAAGCTTTCGTGAACTACAGCTCACTTCATCGGATGCATCCGATGAAGTGAGCTGTAGTTCACGAAAGCTTATGCTCAAATAAATTGGTTAGTCTCTAAGGTGCCACAAGTACTCCTTTTCTTTTTGCGAATACAGACTAACATGGCTGTTAGTCTGTATTCGCAAAAAGAAAAAACAGCCGTGTTAGTCTGTATTCGCAAAAAGAAAAGGAGTACTTGTGGCACCTTAGAGACTAACCAATTTATTTGAGCATCCTTTTCTTTTTGCAAATACAGACTAACACGGCTGTTACTCTGAAAGCTGACAACATGAATTTATCCATTTGCTTTAGTACCACACGTAGGCATAGGACTTAAATGTCAACAGTGTGTTTGAATACCGAAGGATCCGAAAGCTTGGATGCCTGTGTGAACTATCCAAGCTACTTGGAGCTTCAAAATTGAATTGGAAATCTCACAAGAACAGCTTGATTTGCAGCATTTTGGAATTTACACTTCACAGTCCCTGGAGGGCGTATGTGGGCAAAAACAACAGAGGAAATATGTCAAGCTAACATCTTTAAAAATATCTGAATAAAGTTTTGGATGAAAATTTTGAGGGACAATGGTGTTAATTTATCTGAGCCAGTTCACTCATCCCTAATAAGCGTATTCTATCAAACAACAAAATGAGTAATGAAAATGAGTGATAATGATCCTTTTCCAAATGTCAAGCCTTTTATTTTTGGCCTCCAACAAGAAACGCAAATTTCTTTAAAGGCCACTAAAGAATGATTAAAATGATGGTACAGCAAGGAAAGTGACATACGCTATTTCTTGTTTCCTATTGCGGGGGAGGACATGCTGGAGATGGGACCTTTTCAATGCTGAGGGATGGCTTTTGAAGCTCCCCCCTTGAGGATGTCCAGAGTTGTCATGGCTGTTTTCCAATTTCTCTGGGTTAGTTATGGACATTTAATGTTCCCTTGTTTCCTGCTATTATTCTACACAGGTAGGGGAGGAAGGCTGTTGGGGAGTGGGAGTTGCAACAGAATTTTATTTTTAAAAGATTGACTATTTTTCTGTACAGTGCACAAGTATCTCTTAGCAATGAAGCTTAATACATTTAAATGTTTACTGGCAGCATGTACTTCACCATATTACTTTAAAATACTGATAAAAGGGGAAAGAAAACTATTAAAGGCCTCCAAAGGTTCTCTCATCAAAATGGTTTGTGTAAGAATGTTTCAAGCTATTTATCATTCTGAATATTTATTCTCAATAAAACTCTTTACAAAACTTGAAACTACACCCCAATTAATCTTCATGGTGCTGTATTTGCTCAGATATCTTCCAGTTGCATCCAATATGCTCTTGGATAGCACTTGCACCTGAGAGCACAGTCATTAATCAAAATGTGAGCTTTGTGGTTTAATTAGGCATTGCACCATTTTGTAAGCCTCTGAATAAGTTACAAGTTCAGCAAAAAGCAGGTCTATGTTACCATCAGCTCTGATAGATTATACATCATCTGTGTAACCATGTAACTGAAAGCTATGCAGATGGGTAGCCATTATGTTCATCTTTGAAAACTGACATGAAGAATACAATTAACTGAGTACTGAGCTTAGCTGATTGGATAAACCAGAGAATACAGTACCTACCATTTGTTAGTGTTGGGTTGGGCCCTGTTTCATCCACTTGAACTGAGTAATGCCAGCAGCCTTAGAGATAAGTCTAATTGTTTGCTTTGGATTTCTTTTTCTTTAGATTTGTTGAAAATACTTCTCTCCATTGTGGTAGATGTCATCTTTAGTTAGTTTTCAAAACTAATCAGCCAAATTATTGTTGAGGGTGCAAATGCAGGACAGATGTGGGTAGACCTACAACTTGATCTTACCCCATTGAAGTCGGTGAGAGTTTTGCCATTGACTTCCATGGGAGCCAGAGCATGACCTAAGATAGGATGCCTGGTCACCGCTGCACCAAAAAGTAAATGTGTTTTTTATTTATTTTCAGACTGGGAACCTGCCATCAGGATTGGTGTGCTGGATTGCGGGGAGGAAGAGAACTATGAGACCTGTAAAGAATATGGTATTCTCTACTATCCAACTTTTAGGGTAAGTAGCACGATATACAGCATCAGGCAAATGGTGGTCATTCCATTTTTTAAAAAAATACTTGCTTTAAATCTCAAACGGTTTCTATTATTCCATGTTCCAAACTACAACTGTTGAACCTGCTGCCTGTAGTTAAAAACAGAGTAAACTTACTTACCCAGAATATTGTGTACTTGTTCTTGGATCTGGGTGCTTTCTTTTTCTTCTGCAAAGATTCTTGTGATTATAATAAAAGATGCTTTCAGGCTCTGTTAATCAATAGAATGGAATAGATGATGCAATTATCTGAATCAGCTGGGTTTATGATTGTCCTAAACACTGAATTAGAATTTTTTGAACATAAGAGACATGGCACCAGAAAGCAATATATTCTTTTAAAGTATTTTTGTCTCCCATCACTAAGGTATCTGGATGCAATCTATGTGTTAGCTGTTAAACATGTAAAGATCCATATATCGTAAACAACATTAATAGAGTTGTACATTTTGTCTCAGTTAGTGACATGAGGGTAAATCCAGTAGTTTAAAACTGATACATCAGGGACAAACATGGAATCAAGTAGCTGATTTCATGAGGGACTGTGTGTTAGTGTTGTAATCTTTGAATCAATCCTTCACTAGCCTCATATCATTCTTAATTTTTTACTTCACAGTTTACTTAAATTGAATTTAAAAATACTTTCTACTGTTTGCCAAGAGAATCAGGAACTGTGTTTAATATGGAAATTTTGCATCTAAAGATGAAAATGAACTTCTGTATTTGCCATACTACCAATCTTCCCTGTTGTGTGTAATCATCATTATCATTATTTACCCCATGTGAAAATAAAATGGGGGACAAGGAGAATCTCAATAAAAAGTTTGTAGTGTGAGAAGAGAGGTGTTATAATATAAAAACTGTTTGTTCTTCTGATGTTGGGGAAAAACAATAGTGATTTTTTTTCTTCTATCATGTTGTGAGGCCAAAACGTGACTCGTTTCTTCCCAAAGCACAGTATGTTTTGTTTTTTAAAATAGGTAGAAATTACGTTGCATTATGTATTTTGTTTTAACCACAAGAGGGAGGTAAGACTGTTTAGGGTGTGAGCAGTATCCTTTAGCACAGAATCATAGAATTGCAGGGCTGGAAGGGACCTCGAGAGGTCATCTGGTTCAGCCCCGCATGCTGAGTCAGGACCAAGTAAACCTAGACCATCCCTGACAGGTGTTTGTCCAACAAAACCTCCGGTGAAGGGGATTCCACAACCTCCCTTGGTAACCTATTCCAGTACTTTACTTATCTTTATAGTTAGAAAGTTTATCCTAATACCCAGTGTAAACCCCGTGCTGCAGATTGATTGCTTCTTGTCCCACCTTCAGGGGACATGAAGAACAATTGCTCACTATCCTATTTCATAGAATCATAGAATATCAGGGTTGGAAGGGACCCCTGAAGGTCATCTAGTCCAACCCCCTGCTCGAAGCAGGACCAATTCCCAGTTAAATCATCCCAGCCAGGGCTTTGTCAAGCCTGACCTTAAAAACCTCTAAGGAAGGAGATTCTACCACCTCCCTAGGTAACGCATTCCAGTGTTTCACCACCCTCTTAGTGAAAAAGTTTTTCCTAATATCCAATCTAAACCTCCCCCACTGCAACTTGAGACCATTACTCCTCGTTCTATCCTCTTCTACCACTGAGAACAGTCTAGAGCCATCCTCTTTGGAACCCCCTTTCAGGTAGTTGAAAGCAGCTATCAAATCCCCCTTCATTCTTCTCTTCTGCAGGCTAAACAATCCCAGCTCCCTCAGCTTCTCCTCATAAGTCATGTGTTCTAGACCCCTAATCATTTTTGTTGCCCTTTGCTGGACTCTCTCCAAATTATCCACATCCTTCTTGTAGTGTGGGGCCCAAAACTGGACACAGTACTCCAGATGAGGCCTCACCAATGTCGAATAGAGGGGAACGATCACGTCCCTCGATCTGCTCGCTATGCCCCTACTCATACATCCCAAAATGCCATTGGCCTTCTTGGCAACAAGGGCACACTGCTGACTCATATCCAGCTTCTTGTCCACTGTCACCCCTAGGTCCTTTTCCGCAGAACTGCTGCCTAGCCATTTGGTCCCTAGTCTGTAGCGGTGCATTGGATTCTTCCGTCCTAAGTGCAGGACCCTGCACTTATCCTTATTGAACCTCATCAGATTTCTTTTGGCCCAATCCTCCAATTTGTCTAGGTCCTTCTGTATCCTATCCCTCCCCTCCAGCGTATCTACCACTCCTCCCAGTTTAGTATCATCCGCAAATTTGCTGAGAGTGCAATCCACACCATCCTCCAGATCATTTATGAAGATATTGAACAAAACCGGCCCCAGGACCGACCCTTGGGGCACTCCACTTGATACCGGCTGCCAACTAGACATGGAGCCATTGATCACTACCCGTTGAGCCCGACAATCTAGCCAGCTTTCTACCCACCTTATAGTGCATTCATCCAGCCCATACTTCCTTAACTTGCTGACAAGAATACTGTGGGAGACCGTGTCAAAAGCTTTGCTAAAGTCAAGAAACAATACATCCACTGCTTTCCCTTCATCCACAGAACCAGTATTTATTTATTTATAATAGCCCTTAGCATATTTGAAGATTTACCATGTCCTCCGTTCGTCTTCTTTTCAGAACATGCCTGTTTTTTTAACACTTCCTCATAGGTCAGGTTTTCTAAACTTCTTTATCATATTTTGTTGCTCTGGACTGTTTCCTTAAAATGTGGGGCCCAAATCCGGACACAGCTCAGGCAACACAAGTGCCGAGTAGATCAGGACAATCACATCCTGTGTCTTACATGTGACACCCCTAATAATACACCCCAGGTATTAGCAACTGCACTATAGCGTTGGCTCCTATTCAGTTTGTGATCCACTGTAACCCACAGCTCCTTCTCAGAAGTACTACTGCCTAGCCAGTTATTCCCCATTTTATATTTTTGCATTTAATTTTTCCTGTGTAACTTTGCAGTTGTCTTTATTGGCTTGCATTGTGTTGATTTCAGACCAGTTGTCCAATTTATCGAGTATATCCATCAGTTAAGTTTTGCTTAGTAAATCATCAGTATGAGTCAACCTCTCAATCCTAACCTTGTCTATGAAGTTGGAGACTTCAGTTGAATTTTTTCAGAATGCCTCTGAAAATTGTTTTTTCTGAGAAAATCTATACAGAATTTTATAAGTCAAAAATTTCTATAAATTTAACAAACTAGTGAGATAAGAGTTTGATTGTTTAAGGATCAGTGGGCAAGATCCACAGCTGGTGTAAATCAGCAATCATTATACCCACACCAGCTGAGGATCAGCCCTTGGAATTTACCAGGCAAGAGTAAAATTTCAGTTGTATATTCTGCTTGTCTGTAAGCTAAGTAACAACATGTGATGAATTAAAACTGTAAAAAGCAAGAACTCATGAAAATTGTGTTCTGCCTCTGCACTGAGCTTTCCTGAAGTACTTTTTCCCCTTGAGCCATGAGTTGTCTTCAAAGGAATGTTTTTTTTTCACCCCACAGTACTTCAAAGCATTTACAAAGCAGTTCACAACTGGGGAAAATTACAAAGGTAAGAAAACCCCACTCTAACCTATCTCAAAAGCATTTATCCTACTATCCCAGAGTACATTCTATAATAAACAAGATTTCTTTACCCATCAATAAAATTCAGACATCCCTAGGCTCTTTAACAGCACAGTAAGCAACTATTTAGAATAGAAGGTTAAAAATACCCTTTGAAAATGAAACTGCAGGGAAAATTTTAGATGGCAGAATGTAACTGCTAGAGTTTACATTTGTCCAGGACGGTAGAGTTAACACCCCTGTGCTTTTAAAATACGTTGTAGTATTTAATTGTTGCAAGTGGGCAGATCCTTCATTTTAAATCTCATGTAAAAAAAAAAACACACGCTTCTCAGCAGCATGGTGTCCCTATTGAAGCACTTGCTTGGCTCTGACTTCAATGGAAGATTGCCACCTTCTGATTTACCAGCACTACTTTCTCCAACACCTGAATTTATTAGAAGTCCTTCATTTAAATATTAAACGACATTGGACTTGATCATTTATGGCTCTGATATGGTCACACCTTGAAGTGGTCTGGCTACAGACTAAAGTAACACATCTTTTCGATTGGACTAACATATAAAAGGCTAGAGGTCAGAAAACAGACCACCTGCACCATTAACCCTTCTGGTAGAATATTATTGCAATTGTACCCGCTTTTTTTAGCGTTTGGGAGGGGGTTGCTTTTGTTGACAAAAAAGTTTAAGTAAAAAGATCTGGTTTTTAGGCTCCCCCCCCCCCCCCGATTTCAAAGCTTAAGTTAAATTAAAAAACCCTTTATTATTATTAATTTCCCTTTGTGGCTGGTTGTTACCTTACCTGGGCCATTTGTTAAGAGCATTACACCAGTGGCTCAAATTTTCAATGCTTGCTGTTAGCCAGCATGCAAACAAAAAGCGTTCATTTGGTCACTGAACATCTCCATTGCAAAAAAGCTGCTTGAACTCCTGCCACTATAAGCGTTGTTTATGTGTGAGTGTAGACCTATATGAAGCAATATGATAGGGTGTTGAAAACCCTGATGAGAGGCAGATCAGCTGTTTTGAGTTTTTTGGTCTTTTTTTAAAGCTCTTGGGGAAAACAACTTTTACAAAAAGTCTGCAAACTTAATCTTGCAAATAAAAGTACTTTTACCCCCTCCTAAAACAAACATAGTCACCTAGCTTTTTAAGTAAAAAACCCCTCAAAACTGAGAATGAGACAACCTGAACTTAGTGATACTTTTCTGTCTTCTGAATAGTTCTTTATTTATCTGTTTTTAGCAGGGTCAGATCGCGAGCTCCAAACTGTTCGTCAGATGATGATTGATTTTCTACAGAACCATTCTCAAGAATCAAGACCACCTGCTTGCCCTCCCTTAGATCCAATTCCGTAAGAACCTTGTTTGAAAGAACACAAAATATTGTACACGTAGTATGCTACTCAAATAAAATGTCAAGACGATTTCCAAGGATAAAGAATGTTTTTGTATTTCTGTTTAACAAATACTTAGAGTAAGTTCATGTTGTGGGCAATGAGAACATTGAATTCTTCATGTACTAAATAGCTTTTCTTTTCTTAAAAGGTCCAGTGAGATTGCTTCTCTTTTTGACAAGACTAGCCATCATTATACTGCCATTGTGGTTGAAAGTAGTAACTCCTATGTTGGGCGAGAGGTAATGTGTGACTTGTGAATTTAATCCAATATTTAAATCATGAATATTACAATTGGGGTTGGAACTATGCATGTGAATAAAGGTGCGACTGCTTGCAGGATTGGCACATAAGTAGTGAAAGCCAGATCATATGCATTTAGAATATGACTAAGCCACGTGATGCCATAAGGCATTGGCTTTTAGTTTAGTCACAGAGAGGAGTGCGTTTTTTAAAGAAATGCAGTGTTACTTTTCTGACTATTTGGATTCCTTTCATTCCTTAGCAGAAGTTTAGTTTATCCTCCTCAATATTAGCAAAATACTTCTGACTGTCAAACGTCACATCATCACAGGAAAAATATTTCAGATCATGGATGACATTGCTTTATCAGTATTAGAGAACCATTCATAAAGTTTGTTCCTGTTGGTCTGCTTTTGCAACATAGTTATTTTACTTTAATCTGTATGATATACTAGGTGTGTCTGTGTGGTCCATACATCACACTAATTAAAGTAGAAAAGCCACCAAAACCAAGACAATACAGAATATTGTAGTAAAACTCTTCGATGATGATCTTAGCTCAGTTTGTGCTGAGGTGTAGTAGACTCTGCAGGAATTGTATGATACTACATTTAGGGTATTGCATATCCTGTATGTTGTTATAATGTGGAAATAGGCTATGTTTTTATTGAATGTCTCAAATTGGCCCACGCTGCTAATGTTTCTTGGAGTCAGGGCTTAATTGCCCATTTAAATCTTATAACAGATTGTTGTGTGTGATGGATATCCATCAGTGAAGCAATTAAATATGTCATTGTAGCAAGTAAGTGAGGTAAGAACCCCTCTGGGGTACTTGGCACATCCGAAGGAAGGCTAAATAAAGACACAGCAGGGTCTTTTGCAGCAGAAAAGGGCCAATAAAATGCCAGACTGAAACAAGCTGCTTGGTGGGAGGGATGTAGATAATGCCAGTGCTAGCAGTGTGCTATACAACTTAAAAAGAAAAGGAGTACTTGTGGCACCTTAGAGACTAACCAATTTATTTGAGCATGAGCTTTCTTAAGCTACAGCTCACTTCATCGGATGCATACTGTGGAAACTGCAGAAGACATTATATACACAGAGACCATGAAACAATACCTCCTCCCACCCCACTCTCCTGCTGGTAATAGCTTATCTAAAGTGATCATCAAGTTGGGCCATTTCCAGCACAAATCCAGGTTTTCTCACCCCCCCCCCCCCAAAACTCACTCTCCTGCTGGTAATAGCCCATCCAAAGTGACCACTCTCTTTAAAATGTGTATGAAAATCAAGGTGGGCCATTTCCAGCACAAATACAGGTTTTCTCACCACCCCCCACCCCTTTTTTTTTTTTTTTTTTTTTTTTTAAAAAAAACACACACACACAAACTCACTCTCCTGCTGGTAATAGCTCATCCAAAGGGACCACTCTCCCTACAATGTGCATGATAATCAAGGTGGGCCATTTCCAGCACAAATCCAGGTTTTCTCACCCCCCCACCCCCATACACACACAAACTCTCTCTCCTGCTGGCAATAGCTCATCCAGACTGACCACTCTCCTTACAGTGTGCATGATAATCAAGGTGGGCCATTTCCAGCATAAATCCAAGTTTAACCAGAACGTCGGGGGGGGGGGTGGAGGGAGGGGGTAGAAAAAAACAAGGGGAAATAGGCTACCTTGCATAATGACTTAGCCACTCCCAGTCTCTATTTAAGCCTAAATTAATAGTATCCAATTTGCAAATGAATTCCAATTCAGCAGTTTCTCGCTGGAGTCTGGATTTGAAGTTTTTTTGTTGTAAGATAGCGACCTTCATGTCTGTGATTGCGTGGCCAGAGAGATTGAAGTGTTCTCCGACTGGTTTATGAATGTTATAATTCTTGACATCTGATTTGTGTCCATTTATTCTTTTATGTAGAGACTGTCCAGTTTGACCAATGTACATGGCAGAGGGGCATTGCTGGCACATGATGGCATATATCACATTGGTGGATGTGCAGGTGAACGAGCCTCTGATAGTGTGGCTGATGTTACTAGGCCCTGTGATGGTGTCCCCTGAATAGATATGTGGGCACAGTTGGCAACGGGCTTTGTTGCAAGGATAGGTTCCTGGGTTAGTGGTTCTGTTGTGTGGTATGTGGTTGTTGGTGAGTATTTGCTCCAGGTTGTGGGGCTGTCTGTAGGCAAGGACTGGCCTGTCTCCCAAGATTTGTGAGAGTGTTGGGTCATCCTTCAGGATAGGTTGTAGATCTTTAATAATGCGTTGGAGGGGTTTTAGTTGGGGGCTGAAGGTGACGGCTAGTAGTGTTCTGTTGTTTTCTTTGTTAGGCCTGTCCTGTAGTAGGTGACTTCTGGGAACTCTTCTGGCTCTATCAATCTGTTTCTTTACTTCCGCAGGTGGGTATTGTAGTTGTAAGAATGCTTGATGGAGATCTTGTAGGTGTTTGTCTCTGTCTGAGGGGTTGGAGCAAATGCGGTTGTATCGCAGAGCTTGGCTGTAGACGATGGATCGTGTGGTATGGTCAGGGAGAAAGCTGGAGGCATGTAGGTAGGCATAGCGGTCAGTAGGTTTCCGGTATAGGGTGGTGTTTATGTGACCATTGTTTATTAGCACTGTAGTGTCCAGGAAGTGGATCTCTTGTGTGGACTGGACCAGGCTGAGGTTGATGGTGGGATGGAAATTGTTGAAATCATGGTGGAATTCCTCAAGGGCTTCTTTTCCATGGGTCCAGATGATGAAGATGTCATCAATATAGCGCAAGTAGAGTAGGGGCGTTAGGGGACGAGAGCTGAGGAAGCGGTGTTCTAAGTCAGCCATAAAAATGTTGGCATACTGTGGGGCCATGCGGGTACCCATAGCAGTGCCGCTGATCTGAAGGTGTACATTGTCCCCAAATGTGAAATAGTTATGGGTAAGGACAAAGTCACAAAGTTCAGCCACCAGGTTAGCCGTGACATTATCGGGGATAGTGTTCTTGACGGCTTTTAGTCCATCTTTGTGTGGAATGTTGGTGTAGAGGGCTTCTACATCCATAGTGGCCAAGATGGTGGTGTTATCAGGAAGATCACCGATGGATTGTAGTTTCCTCAGGAAGTCAGTGGTGTCTCGAAGGTAGCTGGGAGTGCTGGTAGCGTAGGGCCTGAGGAGGGAGTCTACATAGCCAGACAATCCTGCTGTCAGGGTGCCAATGCCTGAGATGATGGGGCGCCCAGGATTTCCAGGTTTATGGATCTTGGGTAGTAGATAGAATATTTCAGGTTGGGGTTCCAGGGGTGTGTCTGTGCGGATTTGATCTTGTGCTTTTTCAGGAAGTTTCTTGAGCAAACGCTGTAGTTGCTTTTGGTAACTCTGTGGGATCATAGGGTAATGGCTTGTAGAAAGTGGTGTTGGAGAGCTGCCGAGCAGCCTCTTGTTCATATTCCGACCTATTCATGATGACAACAGCACCTCCTTTGTCAGCCTTTTTGATTATGATGTCAGAGTTGTTTCTGAGGCTGTGGATGGCATTGTGTTCTGCACGGCTGAGGTTATGGGGCAAGTGATGCTGCTTTTCCACAATTTCAGCCCGTGCACGTCGACGGAAGCAGTCTATGTAGAAGTCCAGTCTGCTGTTTCGACCTTCAGGAGGAGTCCACTAGAATCCTTCTTTTTGTAATGTTGGTAGGGAGGCCTCTGTGGATTAGTATGTTGTTCAGATGTATTCTGGAAATATTCCTTGAGTCGGAGACGTCGAAAATAGGATTCTAGGTCACCACAGAACTGTATCATGTTCGTGGGGGTGGAGGGGCAGAAGGAGAGGCCCCGAGATAAGACAGCTGCTTCTGCTGGGCTGAGAGTATAGTTGGATAGGTTAACAATATTGCTGGGTGGGTTGAGGGAACCATTGCTGTGGCCCCTTGTAGCATGTAGTAGTTTAGAAAGTTTAGTGTCCTTTTTCTTTTGTAGAGAAGCAAAGTGTGCATTGTAAATGGCTTGTCTATACAACTTAGTTCTTGCCTCAAGGAGATGACTGTCTACTCCTGCATATAAATCTTTCTCTACGTGAATGGGTAGCTTTATGTGCCACATTGCCTAATTAAATGTGAAACTTAAGGACACTGACAAAATGTTGTGCCATCATTCTAGTGTAGACTGGATAGTAAGTATTTTCAGCCTCTTGAACTGAGGTATGAGGAAGCGGAAAATTATTTTCATATGAAATTTGGTTTGGCCCCATTTCACAATCTAAAGAGCTACGGTTAGCCTACACAACTTTTGTTAGTTTTCTACTACTGCCAAAATCTAGGATAAGTAACGAAAACAAATTGCATGATTACTAGGCATAATCTGTTTAGAAACATGCAGTGTGTGTTTGACCATTCTGATTACATTAGACAAGGAGCTGGCTAGTGGCAAAACCGGAGTTATTTGAGCTCAGAAAAATGGAAGCCAGTGCCTGAAATATTGGCTTTAAAATCCTTGTATGTATGTAACATGTCATCACAGACCAGTGGGTGTGTAACAGATATCATTTTATCTGTGTTTGGAGGCTTCTCCAGGACATTTCATCTGTCTGTCTCTGTCTCTCTCTCATATGTGGTCTTTAGACATGTGAGACTTGAGGGGGGGGAAGTCAGGATGGGCTAAGGAAAAATCCTACAGCTCAGAAGACAAGAAAAAATAGTTTCCCCCAGTGAAGTAAAATTTCTGTTGAACAGAAATTGTTAGTGTCCATGTTGGAATACTAATAAATACTAGGGCTGTTGAGAGATTAAAAAAATTAATTACATGATGAAACAATAATAGAATACCATTTATTTAAATATTTTGGGTGTCTTCTACATTTTCAAATATATTGATTTCAGTTACAACAGAGAATACAAAGTGTACAGTGTTCACTTAATATTTATTTTTATTACAAATATTTGCACTGTAAAAAACAAAAGAAATAGTATTTTTCAGTTCTCCCATTACAAGTACTGTAGTTGAACTTACAAATGTAGAATTATGTACAAAAAAACTGCATTCAAAACCAAAACAATGTAAAACTTTAGAGCCTACAAGTCCACTCAGTCCTACTTCACATTCAGCCAATTGCTCAGACAAACAAGTTTGTTTACATTTACGGGAGATACTGCTGCCTGCTTCTTGTTTACAATGTCATCTGAAAGTGAGTACAGATGTTTGTATGGCACTGTTGTAGCTGGCGTCGCAAAATATTTATGTGCCAGATGCACTAAAGATTCATATGTCTCTTCATGCTTTAACCACCGTTTCAGAGGATATGCATCCATGCTGATGACGGGTTCTGCTCGATAACGATCCAAAGCAGTATGGACCGACGCATGTTCATTTTCATCATTTGAGTCAGTTGCCACCAGCAGAAAGTTGATTTTCTTTTTTGGTGGTTCGGGTTCTGTAGTTTCCGCATCAGAGTGTTGCTTTTTTAACTCTTCTGAAAGCATTCTTCACACCTCGTCCCTCTCAGATTTTGGAAGACACTTCAGATTCTTAAATCTTGGGTCGAGTACTGTAGCTATCTCTAGAAATCTCACATTGGTACCGTCTTTGCATTTTGTCATATCTGCAGTGAAAGTGTTCTTAAAACAAACAACGTGTGCTGGGTCATATAACGCGAAATATATGGCAAAATGTTGGTAAAACAGAGCAGGAGACCTACAATTCTCCCCCAAGGAGTTCAGTCACAAATTTAATTAACGCATTATTTTTCTGACCAGTGTCATCAGCATGGAAGCATGTCCTCTGAAATGGTGGCTGAAACATGAAGGGGCATATGAATGTTTAGCATATCTAGCACATAAATGCCTTGCAGTGCTGTCTACAAAAGTGCCATGTGAACGCCTGTTCTCACTTCAAGTGACATTGTAAGTAAGAAGCGGGCAACATAATGTCACGTAAATGTAAACAAACTTGTTTGTCTTGGAGATTGGCTGAACAAGAAGTAGGACTGAGTGAATTTACAGGCTCTAAAGTTTTACGTTGTTTTGTTTTCAAGTGCAGTTTATGTAACAAATTTCTAAATTTATAAATTGCACTTTCACAGTAAAGAGATCACACTACAGTACTTTTATGAGGTGAGTTTGAAAAATACTATTTCTTTCATTTATCGTTTTTAGAGTGCAAATATTTGTAATCAAAAATAATAAAATATAGGGAGCCAGTACACTTTGTATTCTGTGCTGTAATTTAAATAAATATATTTGAAAATGTAGAAAAACATCCAAAATATTTAATAAATATAAATTGATATGCTATTGTTTAACTGAGATTAATCACAATTAATTTTTTTAATCACGATTAATTTTTTGAGTTAATCGCATGAGCTAATTGCAATTAATCGACAGCCCTAATAAATATACGTTCTTGGTGAATAGTAAGGTGGTTTTATCATCAGCTTCATTTACTTAAAAGTATGGTGCACTCCCTATAATATACTTGTCCTTTCTTACAAGAATTGGATATTATTTGAACAGTGTGTAACTCTTGTGTTGTCTTCTCATCACCCAGGTGATTTTAGACTTGATTCAGTATGAAAACATTATGGTAAAGAGAGTGCTGAATTCTGATAAGGCTTTTCTAGAGAAACTTGGTATTACCTCAATCCCTTCATGTTATCTGATCTATCCAAATGGGTCCCATGGATTAATTAACATGTAAGTACTATAGATCTGTAAGGGATACTTGCAGGACTTTGAGGAGTTCAGTTAAGCTTTAAAACCGTTGCCTTAGTTTCCTTGCATACAACTTAATGTATTTGATAACCAGGTTTTATTTGTGTGTTTAAATAAAGGCAATGTATCCCAATATGTGATCAGTACATTTTATTGATTGACGTTTAATGTTCAGACTCTTCATATTTGAAGAGACTGACTATCTCAGACCTTGTTGAGACAGCTATTCCATTGCGTATGAAAAATATCCTGTTCATATTTAATAATCTTATACTTATACAGCTGACTCTCTGCAGGAGTTTACAATGCACTGAAATGGACTAAGAGAACAAAAAATAGATTTCTCCCTCATCTTGGAGAAAAAACAAAATGCTGTAGTGCTTAGTTATAACTTCACTGCAGTGGTGAGTTTAGACTGCTCACAAACTTGCTTGTAAAATGAGTGCTAAAGAAGAATACTCCATCTATGAAATAGAAATTCCAGGCTGATGGTGTCAGTGCGAAGCGTTCAGAAAATATAAGCTGTTGAGCAGTAGCTAGTGACATGCTGATAGTCTAGTGATGTTGATAAACAGGAGATCATTGAGGTTTTGGGAAGAGACTCTGTATTAGTCATGTCTTCCACGGCCACCAGTCAGTATCACTGACTCATTACTGTAATGCCTTTGAGGGGAATATGTATGGTTTGGGACAAATCTGAAATAAAAATATTAAGTACCAAATCGCACACATCCTACTCGGTCAAATCACCGGTTGGATTCAGCGAAAGTGAACAAATAAGGTGTACAAATATGACCGGAAGTCTTTATGAAAATGGGATGTTGCTGTTAGTTTGAATGGTATTGCAAGCCACTGGTCCTAATTATTTTTGCTGCTGGTTCTAAAATTTGCAAACTTGCTGCCTTTTACCAAACTTGTAAAACAAAGAGTAAAGAAAACCAAATCTCTTATTTTACAGATATATTAAACTGTTCCTGTCAATCATTTAGCTTGAGCTGATTTTTAACCCTTACACTGTCCTTTCATATGCAGTTTGAAGCCTCTTCGGTCTTTCTTTTCTTCCTATTTAAAATCACTGCCTGGTGTGAGAAGAAAACTTGTTTCACAACTTCCTCTACCAAAAAAGCAAAGTAAACAGGAGGGCACAGAAATCAAGGCATGGAAGGAATTTGATAAGTAAGTGATGCTGTTGAGCTTCAGTTTAATGGTTAGTAGTTAAAATCCACAGTTGTTATTGCCAAGTGGGAAGCTATAAAATAATTTATTTTAACATCTTACTGTAGCTGAAAGCTTTATTTGATTCCATAACTTCTCAAAGGATACGCCCGGAATTGAATAGCTGAGCAGAACAAAGGGATTGTGTGTGAATATTAAAGGGATCCAAGCACTGAAATGTCTTACGGATCACGTTGTACAGCATTGCTTTTGTTTGTTTCTTCAGCAGGATCCTTTTCGCAATATACTAGATACAATGGTAAATTAATTCAGCCCTAGCAGCAAAGATGTAATACTCTAGTTAGTGAATGTACCTTTCTTGCAATTATGACTGATGTTTTAGGGATTTTAAAGAAGCTTCAAGCAATATTTTCAGTATGCGTTTGGAGCAAATGTCTGCATTTCTCTGGAAGAAAGTTCTGTTAGAGACCATTTTTATTTTAAACGCATGTTTTACTTAAAAAAAAATAAAAAAAAAATCCAGAGCTGTTCTGCTTCCATTGGTGTCAGTGTGAGCAGGATTGAGGATCAAACTAGTATCTGAAATGTAGGGTTCACTAGTTTATTTTTTATTGGAAAACTTTAGCTTGTAAATCAATATCCCAGAGAAAAATAAAATCAGTATTAAAAATTTTAACAATCAGTTTTTGGCAAACCTACAGAAAACAGCGAACCCAGTATTTGTTTGTATAATGGTGAGTCAAGACACCACTAGAAAGTGTTAGGTAAATGCATATACATTAGAGAACCCTAAAGTCACCAGAAAAGATGTTTATCAGACCAAATCCACTTAGGTTTATGTTCACCCTCTGAGTGTTTGAGAGAAGGATACAAGAGCTTTGCAGTGAGATAATCCTTCAGCATCTTTAGCTGGAAAAGATGTAGGACTGAGTGCTTCCATTTTGTACTTATTTTCATTTTTTGTTATGGTTACTATTAAAGTGTCAGCCCTGTTTGTTTTGTTTTTTGACAGATGGCTGTTACTTTCTTTTAACAGTTTTTATATAGAATATTGTGTTTTGATAACTGATTTTTGTAGCTAATGAGTATTTTATTAATGTGAATGATTCTATCAATCTTGGTGCTTGTACAATACAATTTTTTATAAAAGATCACTATATAAGTATCTCCCAGCTAGATTGTTTGTGTGCTTGATGATTTAATACTGACAAGTCAGCAGACCTACTAATAAACTTTTTATAACTGTTATTAAGTGAATACATTGTTTACTAAAGAGGTGACACTTGGCCACTCGGAATATGTCTGTAGTCTGTATCATTCAGAATGCAGCTGTCACAGTTCCCGAGATACCTGTATCTCTAACCTCTTCATGGCCTCCATGAGGGGATGCGACTTGGGTCTCTAGTCATCCCCTTTCTTGCAGGAGCCAACATTCCTCCCCTTCCAGACAGGGGATTTAGGCTAAAATCCCTCCTGCAATTCACTTCGATCACCTTAGCAGGTCTGAGTTTAGTTCAGCACCTGACATCTTGCTCTCTCTCAGGGGCTATGACAGGGTTAATCAATGTCCAGCCAGCCTTCATAAATCAAAGTATTTATTTGGAACCAAAAGCCTCATAGAGAAAACATATCTTGAAAACAATAAACAGCTTATATGCCTGCCTCCCTTACCACGTATCACCCGTCTTCAACATGGAGATGCTGGTAGATTTCAAACTTTTTCTGCGGGCTGTGTCCTTCCTGTCATAGCCTTTTGTCAGTTCTTGAGTCCAGTGAGAGTGACCTCCCTCCTGTAGCAGGCTTGGCAGTTCTTTGTTTGATAACCTCTTTCAACCAGTTCAAAGCAGGGTAGTTCATTTTCCTCATGTGTGGTGCCTTTCCAGACTTGTTTACCTGCCTAGGTATTTACATTAATTATTCCCCAGTAATTTTAGTTCCTGATCATTCATTCATGCTTAGGTGACTTCCACACAGTCACTCCTTTGTCTCAAAAAAGAAATTAACCCCTACACACATGGCAGAACAATACAAAGGGAGAGGGGAAACTGAGTTTCCCACTTCTTTTCATAAAAATAAATCAGAAGTTTCCCAGTTCTCCACTGCAGCTTTTCATGTGTTTTTATGTGTTCTGTTATCGTTATGCAACCATTGTTGTCAGAATAAGCTGGTTTTCTGATTTGATCAGCTCTCTTAAATCTACTGTTTAATCATGTGGGTTATAAGACATAAGGATCCTCAGGAATTTTTTGAAACATTAGGCTGTCGGGTCTATATCCAATTCTGTTTGTTCTGCTGTGTTGCTGTATTTTGTACTAACTTGGGCTTGTAATCGAAAAGCACTGAAGGATACAAACTCTTAAGTTGTTTATATTTTGTTCAATTGCTTGTCTGTGGGTGGTGGTGGTGTAAATATAGAAATATTTTCCATGATTGTTGCTACTCTGAGGAAGGAAGGTGCTGAGGTCTCATTCACCTCAAATGTCTGCTTTATCCATAGCCATCAGTGGGTGACTGACTGTCACAAGACCTTCTGTAATTGACTGACTCTTAAATACGCTATGGTGCACAAGGTCTCTCTAGTGGGACTGCTGCATTTGGAGAGTATTTCTAAATTCCATCTTTCTTAATATGGGGTTATTTTCATTTTTGTTGTGGTCAGTTTCCTTGGCATTGTTCCTCATCAAAGATACTTCTGTTAAACAAAAGGCTTGTCCCCTCACAGCCTGTTGTTCTCTACTTTATATTGAACTGTGTAGAGAAGTCACAAGCTGTGACACCAGCAATTTGCTTGCTGATAGAATCTCAGGGTTATGATTTCTCTAGAGGGAGAAATTGGGAGGTAGAAAGTTCTTACTCAAACACAAGATAACTTTTTATGCAGTTGTGCTTCATTTGTCTATTCTCTGAACTAGTGGCATAAAATTGCTGTTCTAAAATTAGAGTACTGTGGAAGCCATTAAACTTGACATTCATGGTACTAGGTACTGCACTGTATATTCCTGCCCTTGGAATAGAAGATACTGCAATCACTGTGGAATTGCAGATTATGAGGTTTGAATAGTGCCCACTACATATCAGTTTTACCATAATGACTGGTGAGAAAATGAGTGAAAGAAAGCTGCCTCAATTTTTAACATTATATATATGTGTGTGTGTGTTTTAGAGCTAAGCTGTACATGGCTGACCTTGAATCAGGATTGCATTACCTACTCAGGGTAGAGCTTGCCACTCACAAGACGCTTGAGGGAGCTGAGCTAAAGACCTTCAAGGATTTTGTTACAGTCCTTTCCAAGGTATACACTTCTAGTCTTTGATTACATTCACTTGAGTCTTACAAATATAATGTAAAATTTATTATTTGACAGAATATTTTATGTTTCTGAAAATGTCTTTCAGAGTGCCCTTAAAAATGTACATGTTTTGGTTGCTACAGTATCTTAGATATAGAAATTCTGTTATGCTTCTGTAGATAAACCTGAAGGATTAAAATGCACTTTGTCGCATTGCATGGCTCAGAATGAAATAAGGATTCTGGTTGTCCCAGACCTGTGAAAATTGGGATGGTTGCTCAGATTTTTCTGGATAGGTAGTAATCGTAACTGAGCATAGATTATTCTCTCCCCCCCCCCCCCCAACACACACACACACTCTGGATTCTTGGACTTTGTTAAAGTAACTTTAAAATTGTTGTGCCTATGTGACCACATACAGTGTTTAGAAAATTAGGTTGGACTTCTAATGATACAGCTGACTTTAATCAAGAGTTTTGAACATAGCTGATGAGCACCCTATTTCAAAGACTCTAAACAGTGTCACCTCATGGGTGTTGTGAGGATAAACCCTTTAATGTTTGAGGTGCTCAGATACTGTGACAATGATGGGAGTTTAGTTGGTGCTTTTGCTTTGGACTTACTTGTCCTAAAGTTTAGACATTTTTAAAGTGAGTCTGACACGAAGAAAATGTGACTTAGAAAAATTCTAATGTTTTAACGGTTAAAAGTGACCGCCAGTTAAACATGAGCTGCAGTGTCTCTCCATATTTCAATATCAAGTAATTAACAGATTGTATTTGTTTGTTTGTAAACAAAGCAAATCAGTGGCTGTTTAGAGGGACAATAAGATTTACATAACATTTCCAAGTATCTGGCATTATGTGAAAATCAGTCAGACAGATTCTTACCCCCTATGACAGTCAGAGGTCAGAAATCTCTAGCTGGCCTCATTTCCTTTAAGAAAGTGTAGTGCTAATCTGTCCATCATATTATCCCTAAAACAGCCTCTTTTCTTCCTGATGGATCCTGGCCAGCTAATGTAATTTATTTTCCTGGCTATTAGTGAATAAATGGGGAATGCTCCCTTCTAGGCAGCAGAAAGGTTTTTTATTTTTGTATTTTTTTAACACTTTCTTAAAAACGTTTCTCTTCTGATATTTCACATTTTAGTCACAATTCTGATTTCTTTCCTGTGTGGTTCTTTACACCAAAGGACTTCATAAAATGTAGCATACTGCATTGATGCCATAATTTAGTTTATTTGAGGTTTTGTTTTTAAGAACTTAACTCCTTTTTAAACTAAATATTTTGTGATCAATTAATAAAAACATCGGTGTGAACCTCGATTTCAGGACTTTGTACACCAGCCTCATTTCTGAAGAAGAGCATTTACAGTGCTGCTACATCACTAAAGTCTGTGCTCCCATCTCCTGCTCAGGGATTTTCATTGTTGTAGGATTCGTTTCTTGGCTATTTGTGCAACTTGCAGTAGCCCTTTCTTTCATTTGCACTGGTCAGCATTACTTTGGGAAGGTATTATATCTATGCACTTAAAGTTATGTCTATCAAATACAGTATCAGTATTTCAGTTGTGTACAGTTTACTCCTATTACGGTAGTTGATAGGAACCCCAAATCAAAGATTAGGGCTCTTTGTGCTAGGTGTTATGCAGATAGCAAAGAAAGCAGTTGCTGCTCAAGAGTTTTTCATTAAACCAATTAAGAGAGCTCTGGGCTGGAGGAAGAGTCAGAAGAGGAGAGCACACATTGGACCATGACTCAAGTAGTTGGAAGGAACCAGTTATCTGCCAGGACGTATCTTATAAACAGTTGAACAGTTACTGCAGAATGAACTTGCATTTCTATAGCATCTCGCATCCTAACGGTCTCTGCATATCTGATAAAGCAGATAGAGGGACAACTTCCCCTACTGTTGAAATGCTGCTACCTTTGGAACTGTTTAACATAGAGTGTTTCCGCTTCCTGTCCTAAGCTGTTGTGTACAGACTCCTATGTGCAGTTAAAAAAGCATGAGGAATTTAAGTATGCAAATTGTACGTACCCAAATATAAATTGATCTGGACCAGTTGGATTGGGACCTGTATTCCACATAAATAATACTGAAAAGCGCCATTGGCAAGCAACTCTCTTTACAACTCATCAAAGACAGCAGCATGGTAGAGTTTGTCTTGTCTTGCATCCGTGTCACTGACAGGAAATTTGTATCCAAAGTGTTGTGTCTGTACTTGTGATTGAGGTCTCTGATGCTATATGCAGTATAGTCAGAGCAGTTTACAAGTTTATGCATCATTTTTTTTTTTAAAGGTCAGTTCCTAACAGAGAACTGAAAAGCTTTTGGAAATTAAAACTCCCCGAACTGTAATAACATGAAAGTAGACTTACAAATTACAATGCACTTCCAATTGTAGAAGTGACATTACATCTCAAATAAAGTAGGGTCAGATTGAGTCAAAAGTTTGATGGGAAATCTCCATGGAAGGCCTAACTTTTGTAGGAAGCATTGTGACACTCTTCCACTGGAGTCAGTATTGAACCAATACTCTGGCATTATTATTATTTATTTGTATTAGGGGCTGGTATCATTCAGGAGAGGTGTGAAAATGAGGTCCTGAACATTAAAAGTCCACTGGAAGTGCCTGCCAGAATTCCATCTTGAGGTGTATTCTGCAGTTTGGATACAGTTTTTTTTCATGTTCTGTCCTAAACTGCTGTATTGTATTTTTCTGTGTGCTGTAAAATACCAGCTTCATTTCAGTGGTGAGCAAAGTATGTGTACAGATGTTAAATTAATGCAAAGTGGTTATTCACTGAAAAATATAAGTGATTAATTCCAATTGTGTGTAACAAAAAATCTAGTATGGCAAGTTTAATTAAAGCTTATAAGAAGTAAAAACATTTTAAAATATGAATTGGTCTCGCTGTAATGAGTGCTTTAAAATCTATGGGTACTTTCTTATTTCTGTTAGTTATTTCCTGGCCGTCAGCCCGTGGTGAAGTTGTTAGAGACCTTGCAAGAGTGGCTGGTGAGCCTTCCATTAGACAAAATCCCTTATGATGCTATCCTAGATCTGGTCAACAACAAAATGCGGGTAAGCTGTTACGAGTTTCCAGCATAAAATACAGCATTAGTAAAGGATAAGGTTCTGTATAAATCCAAGACACCACTTACTGATGCCTCCCTTGGGCATAATGCAGTTATAAGAAGGTTAAAATGGAAATAAAGTGAATTCATTAACCAGAAAAAAAATCCCTATGAAGGAACGTAAATGAGAGAAATGAAGTACAGTGCAGCATAGCACAGCCCTCTGTGTATGAATGTGCAGTTACTGATGTTACAGATCTTTCCTTTGCCATGCTCAGATAATTCAATGTCTCTGATGAAAATGTTTGCTCAATATCCTTTAAAAGAGAGACACGCACACATAAAATATGAACATCGCCTTTCTGGCAGAGAAGGGCAGGATCAGACTGTTTAGCACAAATCAGTTCTACACATTTATTGTATGTTGAGACACACCTCCCTCTTTATTTCCTTCTCCTCTGATGAATGGGATTTTTAGGACTTTGAATTGGACCAGTTATTTCCAGCACTGTGGGCCAGAGTTTAAAAGCTGGCAAAGTTAGCCATTGTGATTTTACATTAACCCTGAAGACTTTTCAGAAACTTATTAATGTACTGACCTAGAACAGGTGTTGAGGAGAATAAAAAAAAATTCTTTGTCTAGTGTTTTTATAAAGAATCTTACAAATTAGGATGTCTTACATTTTCCATCACACTAATTTATAGTGTTTAAGAGAGAAGTATTATGTCCTGCTTTAATGCTTACACAAAAAAATATTTAATAATTCATGAGAATAGCCCAGACTACTTAAACTCTACGTTCCTTTAAACGTGAATTTAATAGCTTCAACTTAATACACTTTCACAAATGGATCATCTTTATTTTAAATTAGGATCTACTGTCATTAACAGTAGTGTTAACTAATAAATTTGGAGGCTGATCCTGGAGTGTGCTGAGTGTCTGTGGAGGACTGGGTACCCTCAGTTCCCTTTCATTTCAGTGGGAATCGAGAACTTCATCTTGCAGGTTTGGGCCATTCTGATCTGAACTGAGCATTTCATTAAACTGCCTTTTTTTGGAAAGGTGCTAGTTGAGAAAATGCATTAACTAAGGCTATGTCAGTGTAGACAGGTGTGCAGAGTACAAGTACTGTGTGTGTACCTATGCACCATAGTGAAAGGCAAGCTGTGTCCACACTTGTCCTTGCAGTGTATAGCTGCACTTGGCTGTGGAAGACTCCTGCATGGGGAGACGGTGAGGAAAGGCTCTAGCCACAGGGAGCAGCCAAAGCCTTTCCCTGCTCCCTCCCCCTGGCCAGAGCCTTTCACTATGGTGGGGAAATGCTCCAGCAGCAGAAACGACTAAAAATAGCAGAGTAGACATGGGAGGCATGGCTTGGGAATGGAGAGAGCGATGTAAGGCATGGAACCTAGGGGTTCAGGCATTTAGTCTACTCACCTAAGCTGTGTTTCATCATCAACGCTGCTGTTGATTCCTGTAGCTGGTCATGCAGTGTCTGTACTCCACACACCACTGTAAAGGTAGACCTACCTTATATTTAACCAGAAGATAATACTCCACTCAAAGAATGTCCAAACATCAACCTGTAATATCAGCATTGTACATGTTTGGATATATGGGCTTGCTTGTCTTAGGCCCTTTTCTGCCTAAGGCGCATAAAGGTCTGTTTCTTTTAACTGACTTATTGAAATTACCAGGTAAACACAACAAAAAGAGGTGCACACATACCCAACCTATCTCATACGTTCAGGAGCAATTAACAGACGTGATAAATTCAGTAGGAAAGTGTCATTTTCAAGTAATGTGGTCCCAGACTGGACACATTTTAAAGAATATTTTCTTTTCAGATTTCTGGAATATTTCTCACTAATCACATTCAGTGGGTCGGCTGTCAGGGGAGCAAACCAGAGCTGAGAGGTTATACGTGTTCGCTCTGGAAGCTGTTCCACACCTTAACTGTTCAAGCTGCAGTTCGACCAAAAGCCTTAATCAACACAGGTAAGCAGCAGTTATGCAGGAGAACTAAAGGAGGGGAGATCTTGATGAGGCAATCTAGCTAAATTAAATTAGCATAACAAATTAGCATAACAAATACTGGATTTGAATAAATCTCTGCTCAGAGATCACACACACACACACTTTAATAAAAGATGCACTCCAGTTCCATGGAGGACATTGACATCCAAGGCTCAGTGTTTCAATTCTGGACCAGTAGGGGTCAGGGCATATCTGCTTTGTTGCAACCCTTCTGGTTGACTCAAGAACTGTTTTGATGGGCTCTGAAAGGAGCAACAGCCATCCCTTCTCCCCTGCAAGAGTGGTTAAGTTAGGTACATTGCCTTGAAGATGGCGGGGGGGCGGGAAATGAAACCTGGATGAGTGAGAATGTCTTTGAAACACTGAACTGATGTTTCTCCCAATGGAGTGGGAGGGGGTATGTAAATCTATTTGTTAGGATAGATCATAGCCGATATTTTTTTAAAAAAATGTAAATTAGTAGTTCAGCTAAACTAGTTTATAAAGCAAAATAATTGGTCATGAACCAATTGATGTAATTTTTATAGATACTAAATCACAGGACTGAATAATTATTTCAATTGCATTTTCATATTGTTGGTCCACCAGGAAAGTTTGTGTCCATAAGCAACATTTCTTGTTTAATAGCAGACACACCGTATAATTACTTGTCTTTTACACAGGGGGGTCAGGAAAATTTGGTATTGATTCATATTTAAGAAGCTTGTTAGTCAGATGCACATTTTATTTCCATCATGGTCAGAAGACTGAATTATTGATGCTAAAATGAAATTTTCTAAATCATTTTTTATTTGATAGGACAGTATTTGTTTTTATTCTTGCTCTGTTGTATTTTTAAAATACTTGCACTGATTATAATGTCAAAGCAATGTAATGGAAGAGTTCTGGAAATGTTATAGCAAATGGATAAATTATGGAATACCTTTTAAATCATCCCTTCAGGAATAGGGCAAGAGTAATCTGAGGTTGGAAACTACCCAATTACAATTAAAATTGAGGCAATTCATTTCCCTTAATTATGGCCCCAAATGCTCTGTATGTTAAGAATCCACTTTGGCTTCCATCAGTCAAAAGGGACTATTTAGTGATCGAGAATATGGAGGTTTGTACCTTTTTGCTGATATACCTGTTTGAGAGAGACTTTGTAAAACAAAATGGACAATTAATCTAGGCAGAGCCAGGCTATAGGAAGCCTGTGTGGAATAACCCTGTGTCCAGATATGTGGATTGGAGTCACAAAAACAATTTTCAGGCAAGAAATGTCCTTGAAAGATAAAATTCTAGGAAGAATGCCCCACGTGGCCAGCGTCAGAAACTGGTTCAATTTTTTCCAGTTGCCATTTGTAACAGGCCAGTTTAAAAAAAAATGGTTCTGTGGTTGAACTCCCAAATTATAGGCACAAATGTTTGTGCAGCATTATTTGCAGACACAGTTAAGGTTGCTTAATTGTCTTAGCTGGACTCCATCTACAAATTAGGTAGTTCAGCATCTAACTGGCAGTACTTGTACATTTATAGTTGTGGAAAGACAGGTTAAATCCCTTTTAGAAGTTAACACCAGTAGTGCCTAGTGAAGAGCACACCCTAGAGAGGCACATTGGATGGCACGGCACTGACAGCCAGCATAAGTTACACCTCCCGGTGCTCTTCATTCACTCATTCCACTTGTCATAAAAATGCTGTAATTTAGCAGTATGTTTGGTTTTTTTGTTCTCCATAATTTAACTACACAAAATGGAATCTTAAATTGCTCCCATATTGCAAGTGTGTTTTCAAGGAAGGCAGAAATTTAAAGTATACTCTAGAACCTGAAAAATCTTCAGTACAGTACACTTAGCTATCAATTTAAATCGAGGCAGATATTTGATCACTTCTTATGGTGAAAGAATTGGGTCAGTCTGAGACTGTCGGATTATGTCTTGGGAGGTTTTCCTCTCCTTATTGCTTGTTTAAATCCCATCTACTAAAAAGCATGATGCACTCCCTAATCCTTCCCACCACAGGTAGGGTTTTATGATTCTTGTCCACGTTAAAGATTAGGGGTACCCTGAATTGCAGTAGTTTGGGAGGAAAGAGAAAAGGAGGATTACACGATGATACATGGCAGATGTTAATAGAAGATCCATCTTTGGGCTGATAAAAGAAAAACAAACAATGAGCCATTTTGCGTTTGGATTTTTTATTTTTTAAAAGCAACAGTATTTTCTTGGTAGTTCTAGTTACTTATAGAGTATGATAGCTAAGGTGAATTTGCTCTAGTTTTCTTAACATATTGTTTCCTCCAATATATATTTGCAGATACATTGTTAAAATGTTGATCTGTGTGGTCTGATCCTGCAACAAGATTGGTGTAAAGGAATCTAGTGGAATCTTAGCGCTTAAAATCATTGCAAGAATTCAATCCTGCAATCCTTAGTTATATGAGCTGTCCTGTTGAGAACATGGGGCTATTCGCATGAGTAAATATTACATGTGTAAGGTTTTGCAGGATGCAGTCCTATATTTGTTTTATTGATAACATCCAAATTTTCTCAAGAATCTGTAAATCCATAAAATGACTAGGAACTGTCAAAAGATGAACATTGTGATGCTTGAGATTTCAAGGATGTAGAATTTTAAGAGTTAATGTATATGGTTATGTATATGCGTGTGATTCTTTGCTCCTATATAAGGGGGCTGAGTTTGCCAATAATCTGAAGAATAGTATAAACTGCGTTTGTTTAAAAAAAATTAAAAGATCAATCTTTAAAATACTGTTGCTTAGTAATAGTTTTGTTTTGCCTGAAATTCATGTTGGCTTTCTAAAATTATTTTTCAGCAGTTCTTTTAATACTCACATTTAATCTGCTTTAATCTCAGGTTTTTTTTTATTTATACATGTCTGTTCAATCACAGATATTGAATGTCTGAGTAGAGATTGTTCACCATTTATTACTTCTCTTTGGTTTCAAATCATTTCTTTTTATGTTTTGAGCTTTCATGTTTACAGCATAATGCTGCTGTTTTCGTTGCCTACATGTGTTTTATGAATAGACCCTTGTACATATGTTTCTGGAGTACATAAACAGTTAATATTTTTAATAGCTTGTACTAACAATTTTTCCAGTGAACAGGGCAGGAGGTTATAGATGCACTACAGAACTGTTTTGAAATTAAAAAGTACTTCAAATATAATTATATTTAACAATAGTAAATGTAAATAAAATTTTGCATATGCCATTAGAAAGATATATTCAGTTAAATGCTGTAATCAGTTATGGTAGAACCTTACTGTAGCTCATCCCATTGCAGATTGTTGAGCTTTTGTTCAGCTACAGTAGTTGCTAATTCAGTCAGTCAATTCAATCCAGGGTGTTACATCACAAAATATACTACATTTGACAAAGGTTTTTACATCAATTATTTATGATCATTCATAGTATACTAGTAAATATACTACAGTGTGTTTTACAGGAGAAGTTAAGTATACTAGTCAGACGTCTGTACACAGCTCTGCAATTACATCTTTGAGAAGTACAGTAAGACCACTCTGTTGCTGACTACGGGCCCATGGACTTGAATAAGGACTGCTTGTAGAAGTAAACCGTGCATGCAGTCATAACGGCAGGATAAGGCTCTTCGTTTGAAGAGGTCTTAGCACTTTTTCTGCACTCCATAATAATGCACTCATGTATCTTCAGCATGGACATGTAAACACTATGAACCAATCGTCATGATTTTATCAGAAAATCATTCCAAAATTCTTATTTTTATAAGTGTTAAGTAAAGTCACTGTATTAAATATACATATATGTATGCCTTCGTGTTTATGTAAATGTAGTAAGAAGGGGATATTTGTGTTCCTCAAACTTACGGAGAATATTAATGAAAGGTGAGAGGCAGATTGGGGCTACTGAGACATTGTTACCTCTTAGAGGGGTTTTGCTGTTTGGGTTTTTTTAAATGAGGTCACCCATCATTATAGTATCTGAGCACAAATTTAATATTGAATTGACATGATGTGTGTTCATTCAGTCATTGAAAGAGGTCTTGGAGTATACTCTATTTTTGTAAATATCACTTGCTGTATGAAGAAACTACAGTTGGCTTCACAGTGCCAAATCTTATTCTGTGACTTGAGCTTCTGAGAAAAGTGTTTTACCATCCATGTTGCACGTAGATCTTGTAACTGCCTTTCTTCTCTGTACTGGCAAAATATCCTTTGACAGGGGAAATGAGTGAACACCACTGATTAGCTTTTGATACTATATATAATGTTATCCATCCTGTATTCAGTGCACCTCTGTACAGTCAAGTATCTTTAACACCTCTGTGTCTGTCTAGTATTTGTTTACAACAAGGTTTTATATGTAGAAATAGCAGTTTTTCTTAGGCAGCAGAACTGTTTTATGCAAAACTGTTCACTGTCCACCTCAGTTGTGATTCACTGAGGTGCAGTTGCTGTGTGAGCTCACATATCCACATAAAGAACATCTGTATGGATATCCACATAAAGAACATCTGTAAAATAAAACCAACGTTCTACATTTTAAATGCTAGCCTCATGGTGTGGAACCAACAGGGGGCAGCATTTCCTTTCCTCCCCCCCCCCCCCCAGATGCATTTTTATTTTGGTTTGTGATGTGTTTGCTTGTGCGGGTGGAATAATATTGGAAGCTGTGTTTGTTCAGGTGCTGCTAACGGGGACCCATTGCTCTTTACAGGTTTTGAAGATAATCCCCAAGTGGTCCTACAGATCATGCGGCGGTATATTCAGCACTTTTTTGGGTGCAAGGCTTGTGCACAGCATTTTGAAGAGATGGCGAAAGAATCCATGGAGTCCGTGAAAACCCTAGACAAAGCTGTTCTCTGGCTGTGGGAGAAGCACAATGTAGTGAATGACAGGCTTGCAGGTAGGAACATGTACCAAAGCTAGCTTTGGTCTGGTGGCTATGACGATAGTACTGTTCTACAATATAATTTGAACAAATAGTGGTCTTAATTCTGTGGGTGTTCAAAAGTTATTAGAACTGATCACAGGGCACATTTCCAATTCCAACAGAAATAACTTTTGAGTGAGTAAAACTTCCATTTAAGGCACACCAGTCTTCGGGTCACAATGGTTCAGGACACAATAATGTGTGTGGGGAAGAGGCTCCATTGTTCTCAAGAGCATCAGTATTTCTGAAGTTCCACGTGCTGCATGATGGGATGACCTTTCCAGAGTGCAATTCAAAGCCTGTTTGCAGCTCAGCTACTAACCTGTGGACAAGAATAATTACAGTTCTTTCCAGAATGTTTTAGATCACCATTGAAACCTGTTTTCATTTTTTTCTAGCTGGGAATACAAAAATCACTAGAGAAATGTAGTTCAGAAGATCATAATTGAACAGGATTCTGTTCCTCTGTGTAGAGCGGCGTAAACTATTCATAAATCAGTAATGGAATAAACTAAAATTATTCGTCAAACAAGATTTATTTTCCTGTGGAGGTTTTTTATAACAATTGGACTAAAACACCACCAAACTATTAGGTTGTATTTAATCCATTGTGTTGCACAGGTGTCCTATAACTTAAAGCACTAAAGAAAATTGGTTTCTATTTACACTTAGTACCTGTCTGCTGTTACGGATTAGTGTATGTAACATTACTTACCATTCAAATGTACAACATTGTGTTTATTTTCTGGTAAAGCTGCATTCCCAAGATATGGGAAGTTTTAAATATTGTTTTGAATACAAACATTTTATCTTGTGCCTCCAAGCAGGAGAAGCACGCAACATATCAGATAATATTTCCCCATAATGCATGTTACCAGTGTCTGAGGGGGTAAAGGGAAAAATTGGAGTCTTTTTCTTCAGAATAGGTTGCTAAGAATTGTCAAGATAGAATATAATATTTTAGAAAAAAAATATTTCCTCCTTGGAGAGTTCACTAAGATGCTGGTTTGAGTGATGCAACAATTGGTCTAAGTCCCTTCTAGTAAAAATTTTGAACATGCATTGCAAATAATAATGCCAAATTATATGTGCTAAATTTGTTAAAATCTGTTTTCTCTTTCAGACTGTGATTTAGGATTAATCTGAAGTATAGGAACTTTACAATGAGTAGGACTCTCTCTAAAAGCCACCTAGTGAATTCTACAAATAGTTATTTCCTGTTGTGTATTAGCATAGTTCTGTGAAATCTTTGAACAATAAATGTATTAATCAAAATCAGAGGTGCCGTATAGACACTGTAGCCATGTTAGTTTTTTCAACCAGATGAGGACTTCTGTTTTAAAATACCTCAATTGAAGTTTAAGGAGTTTATTCTAGAGCAGACAAAGTCCAGTACTAGCTATGGAGGACAGCTACCACCAATTAAGACAGAATGATGGCGGCTGCTGCTATGAGAAATTGAAACACTAAAATTGAACCCAGTCCAAGAGAAACGCTTATATACTGTATTTAAAAGTTTAAAAACCATTATCATACATTTAAAATGTTTCAGTTGGCTTGTTAAGTACTGAAAATGGTTTGCTATAGTAGTAAAACACACTTCTGAAATAAGCAGGGTAAGGATGGAATTGTTGCCAGTATCTATAAAAACTTGTAAATGTATTTACAAGACTTTGAATGGCCTTGAAGCATCTTTCCGAAAACTAGGCTTCAGGACTACATAGTACTGTGCACAGAAGAGCAGTTCATTTTGATCCATAACTTCAATTAACTCCTGGAAATGCATTTGATTGAGTGGTTTTTATCATTGATAAAACTGTAGCATTTGTGAACTGGTCTCCTGTTACAGGGAGACTGATGAAATACTCCAAGAAAAAAGCAGTAACTCAGAATATGAAAATTAACATTTTCAGCAAGGAAGGCTTTGTACTGATTTCAAAATTCATTCTTAGATTAGTATAAACTTGTTGACTCTTGCTTTTTAAGTGTGGCTTTTATTGTTGCCTTAAACTAAGCTTACTACTTGCATTAAATGGAAAATAGTCTCCTCAGTTTCAGATGAGCAGATGGATAGATTAAATTCTTTTGTCCATTTATATTTTCTCTTTTTCCTTACTTAGGTGATCCAAGTGAAGACCCAAAATTTCCTAAAGTTCAGTGGCCAACTCCAGATCTCTGTCCTGAGTGCCATGATGAAATTAAAGGGTTACACAGTTGGAATGAGGTCCAAGTGCTACAGTTTTTGAAGCATCACTATCACCATGAAAATATTCTATATAAATACGCAGAAGGCCAGGTTAACGCTAATGAAATAGAACTTGGGGATGTGAGAGAGAGAAAAGACAAAAATTTACCCAAGAAAATGAGTGGAGACAAAGAGGACAAGATCCTGGATCAACAAAATATGTTGGATTCAAAATCTAAGGTCTTAGATAAATTAATAACAAATAACGGACCTGTCAAAGATAGAGGTAAAAATGCAATCGAATCAGTTATCCATAAAGAGACCAAGCCGTCTGTGTCTTTCTTAGGGATTGGATTTTCTAACATAGACATGAGTCTATGTGTTGTACTTTATGTAGCATCGTCCTTATTTTTAATGATAATGTACTTTTTTTTCCGAATGAGGTCGAAACGGTGGAAGGTGAGGTATTATCGTCCAGCTGTGTAGAACTTATCAGAAATGATATTTTCATTGTAAGTGGCTGATCAGTACCAGATGCAGCTTTAATATTTATGATCAGGGATTTTATACACAGTATTGTTTCAAAAGCCCTCCTCCCCAGCTCCCAACTCATTTCACCAGTGTTCTCACTTAGTGCTGTAGAGCTTGCTCTAGGAATCCCAATATATGTCTAGTATCCAGGTCCATAGCACTAACTTAAAGTGTTTACTAAAGGAGAAACTTTGAACTTTTCCATTAACATATCATTACTTACTGTTTCCGTCCTTTATTGGTCTCTAATGTGAAGAATTGCACTGTGTAATTAGTTACTCCAAGTTTTGGAAAGAAACTGAGTACTACTGTGTGTGTTCTGAAACAGCCTTTTAATTTTATCCTGAGTTGACTAAATAATCTACCTGTCCACCCACTGCACGTTGTGTGAGATCTTGTTGTTGCCTTTGGAGAAGAAAGAATTTTGATTTTTTTCAGAGAAAGAAAAAGTATTTTAATTGAATAAACTTTACAAATGTATTATGTTTTTAAAAAAATGAATATTTTTTCTCCATTACATTTTTGTAGTTGGAAGCCATAAGTGTCCAAATACAGTTTCTCCCTCACCCCTTAGTTCCAACTAAGGGAATATGCACTTCCAGGATGCTCAGCAATTCAGGGTATTTGGATGATCTGAATAGTATACAAGAGGCCTGATTCTGATCTTGTGTATGGCAATGTCCGTTCAAAAGGAACCCTGTTGACTTCAGTGGAGTTACACCATTGTAAGTGAGAGCAGAACCAGGCCCAATCTTTCTGCCTGCCCCTCTGTTCCAAGTTTAAGCATAGCATTAAATAACCCACTCTTTATTTGCTAATTTATTAAGTAGGGAAGTAACTAAGGAATAGTTAGAGGAAATACCGTACTGCTGAATGATGCTATTGGAAGCCACTTCTCATGAGCTCTAAGAAAGTGAAACTCCATGCCAGGTCAAATAGACTGAAAGTCCTGAGTGGTTTCGGTGGGCCAATACAAATTGCAGTTCTGATTACAGTGAATTTTTTACAACATTGTGACACATACAAAAAAACTTCAGTATAAAGGGTTCCACAATGTAAGCATTTCATTTCGAAATCTCCCATCCTGAGCCTGCGAGGTGGTGAGGAATCTCTGCTCCCAATTTTAAAGTCTTCTTGTGCTACCAAAATATGAGTGATTCAAGACAATCTCCTTATGCATGTTCCTTCTGCTAGTGCATTCCACTGTTTGGATTAAAAAACAACCTAAAAATGGCCATACAGGGTCAGTCCAGTGGTCCTTCTACTCCAGAATCTGACAGTGGCTGGTACCAGATGCTTCAGAAGGAATGAACAGAACAGGGCAATTATCAAGTGATCATCCTCTGTCATCCAGTCCCAGCTTTTGGCAGTCAAAGGTTTAGGGACACCCAGAGCATGAGTTGCATCCCTTACTGTCTTGGCTAATAACCATTGATGGACCTATCCTCCAGGAACTTCTCTACTTTTTTTTAATCCAGTTATACTTTTGGCCTTCACAACATCCCCTGGCAATGAGTTGCACAGGTTGACTGCATTAGGTGAAGAAATACTTCCTTATGTTTGTTTTTACACCTGCTGCTTATTAATTTCATTGGCGTGACCCCTGGTTCTAAACAGACATTTAGCTGCAATTGTGCTCATCATTTCTACTCCAGTATGGGTTGTGGCAGCTTTTTGGTACATAAAAATTGCCATTCCAGATCAGACTACTGGTCTAGCTGTCTAGTATCCTGTCTCTGACAGTGGCTTATGCCAGATGCTTCAGGGGAAGGCATAAGAAGCCATGAAGTGAACAGATAACAAAATTACCAGCCCAAAGTAGAAGTTTCCTGATTTCAGCTCTCAGTGGATGGTTTATGCTGTGGAGCATGAGGTTTACAATTCTATCTAGTGTAACTCTTGGTGTTCTTCTTATCACTATAAATGTCTAATCTTTTTTTAAACCTGCCAAGCTCTAATCTCAATGTTTTCCTTTGGCATTGAGTTCTGCAGATCAATTATGTTGTGTAAAAAGGTATTTCCTTATATCAGTGTTAAAGTTAATTGTCAATTTCACTGAATGTCCCCTTGCTCTTGTATTATGAGAGGGGGAATAAACAGCTCCAGGCTAATTCAATCATTTATTCCTTCATTTAATTTATTAATCTGTGTACTTCCGTAATGTCCCCTTATTTCCACTGGAAGCCCTATTATAAAGTTAAAACTTTGCAGTGAAAATGAACTAAAACTTAGCACATGCGTCTCAACAAGGACGTGATTTTTTTTATTAACATATATGTAACAACTGGAAATTATAAGGAGTTGTGTGTCAAACTACAGCTTCATGTAACTTTTTAAAAGAAGGCAAATGATTATTCAGAGAGAGCCAGTGTAAAGGGACCTGAAGTGACTATTGCATATTTACAATAACCACTTCAAGAAATGTACTATGCATACATTTGTATGTGTCTAAAAATGCCTAAATCTGCATTCACACGACAAGAGCTGTGAAGAAACAATTAACTCATGTTTTTCTTAAGCTGCCTTAGGGCAAAATTTTGCCCATGTGCAAAGCCTGAATGAATGGGCTTTGCATGCATGACAAACCCCACCTCTATACCTGGAACTAGAGGGTGAGCACCCATGCAGGTGTTCTGTATTCTGTCGCTACTGCCTGGGCCCCTTGGCAGTGTGGTGAGGGAGCGGAGTCTGCTGTAGGGTGACTGTTTTCTGCTTGGGGTGTCTGTGAAGGTGTAGGAATTTCTCCGGAAATGGATGTGAAGAAGCAGCCATGACAATTTCACATCAGTCTGCATTTTTCTAGGTAAATTGATGTTTTTAAAGGTGTGGCACGATGGGCCAAAATGGCTTGCTTCCTCTTTTGTGGGATTGTTAAGAATCCCTGTAAGGTCTCATGGGGCACATTTTTAAATAATCTGAGAGCTGGTGAAACAAGAGTGGAAGTTAACAATTAAACTTCTCAGTCTGATCAGTGCCATCGTGCTTTGTTATTATAGGGTTTCAAATAGTGGGGCCCCCAAAGTGGGAGGCTAGTTAGAACAGAGGCCAACATTTTGGAACTTGGAGGCTTTAAGTCAGGCACCTAACCAAGTGGCCTGATTTTTTCAGGTGGACTTGACAAAGTGGAGGGAGCTCAGCATCTCTAAAAATTGGGCACCTGATTTGGAAAATGTTGATTAGTCTCAGAGGGATCTTTAATACTAAACGTGTGATACTAAAAGAGCAAGGAATCTTATTTTTAACTCTGCTGGATGTGTAGAATTGGGATTGTTAGTTTTGTGTCTCATTTTGTTTTCATCTGTATATTAATCGAACCAATCGAGCCACTAAAGGATCATGGGGATGATTTTGCCCTTAGAACAGCTAGTGGGTGGTGCATTGAAGAAAATGTGGTGTTCAGTGCATAAATACTGTAAGCTTTCACTCTGCCTTTATGCTGTTTGAAATATGGGAAGTGGAACACATACCCAAACTTACAGGATGGCTTTTTTTCTCAAAGAATACAGATAAATGTAAACAGAATTTGGATTATCCAATCTTGGTGTTATGGCTAAGTGCTGCCATGTAATTGGTACATGGCTTTCATTTTCATTGGTAACAACGCCCACCTTACTTGGAAAAGCTACCCTGAACTTTGGGTTTAGTTATGTAAATCTCAGTTTATGTGCTGTTATTGTGTAGGTTTCAAACTGATCTGAGTTATTTCCTTTTGTGCATGATGACTGTCTTGATGGATTTCCACATTCAGTGCTATAATACGATTTTACTCATGGTTGACCGCGTCTCCAGAAAGTGTTAAGTGTCTGTCATGCGATAACACAATGCTGTTTTGACATGCTGTATTACAAATACCCTGTGATCTGGTTATTTTCTTTTATTAAAATGCCTTTAAAAGCACCTATTCAATCCTAGAATTTTGATTTGTATAATGTGCTAAGTTCCAAAATTTGCAAGGTGAGATAAATCAATATGTATGGATCATATCAAACTTCCATTTTCAGGAAGGAATTTTGTCCATCGTAACGCACTGAAAGGGTTCTGTGCTGTTCAGAGGTTTTCAGTGTGAAAATATTAAACTGCAGAAAAAAGTGAAAATAACAAATATAGGACCTACTAGGTCTAAGAGGGGAGGGGAAGTTACAGTGCCAAGAATGCCAAAATGAAACTATTCCCTTGAGTTCTAATTTTAACTGCAAATTGTGTGCATTTCATGTGACTCCTATTTAGAACTGGATATTAGTAGCGTTTTTACAAAAGGTTCAAATGTATTTTATGTGTCTGAAAAATGTTGACTACAAGCTGTTGAGACTGAATATAACCGTTCAGTAATTTAAGTGTTTTATTTATTTTTAATTGAATGACTTGAATAAAAGAGAAAGTAGTGAACATGAAAATGTCAGCGTGATACCTCTCTAGCAGGGAAAGTGCCCATTTTGTATTAAACTGTAAATTAATGTGCTCATTTAAATAAATAAATTGCAAACATTTTAGAAAAATGCATTTTTATTCTTTTTGTGGTCAAATCCTTTTTGATCTGGAGCCTGGACTTTTAGTACAACTTGGGGAATGTTGCGAGAATAACTTGGTAAAAGTCCATTTCAACCAGCAGGAGATATCATGTGGTGTTACACTTTCAAAAATAGTTGGCCAGAACCCAACACTTAAGTTTAACCCTTTGAATTTCCAAATTCCCTTCCCCTCAGCCCCCACCCATGACTTCTTCATAAAGCATTAATGTAAAAGGTATATTGGGGAAGCTGTGTCTAGTGAGGATGAAAAGCTTCACTTTGTTTCACTTTGTTTCACAGCTCTTTGAGAGCTAAGACAAAGGAACATGCCTAACAGCCAAAGTATTTGCTTCCTCGCTGCTGCTAATCTTTTGGCCTGTGATTACACTAGACATTTGTTAATTTCTCACCAGTGCCTGTCCTCTGATGGTAGCAACAATGGGCACGCCAAAATTGACCCTGCCACCATTGTTTAACCCTGCTCAAATCAGTGCTGGGCAGCGCTGTTGAATGTGCTGAAGAGGGCAGGGCCAGGAAGACGGCTACTGTAGGTAGGAAATTGTAAGGGAAAAATAGGTTGTAGACAAGCACTTCGAAGTTCCAAACTTCCTTACAGAAAGGTGTGTTCCCTCACAGTAGCGTGTGCCCCTGGCTAGAACGCGTGGGGTTTGCTCACTAGCTGTTTGGAGGTTGGATCCCCCCGGGAAACCTGATGTTTGGGTTCATTAGCTAGCCCCCTAAAGTGCCGGGAAGCGATCCTGTCCTGTTCGTTGAAGAATAATTCCCCCAACCCACAGAGTAACAAATGGTGCCTCCTTTTAAAATAGGTGCTGGGAGAAATCTGTGGAAGTCTTATTTCAGTACCAGTTAAACTGATTGAAACTCTAATATTTGAGGCCCAATTTTCATTTACAGAAGCTGAGCTGGTTTGTCCCTATGGTAACAAATACGTAACACTGTAGGTTTTAGAACTGTTTTAAATTTAAAGTTCTTGGAGCATGTCCACAAAACGGCAAAGGAGACTATCTTGACAAAATTGATTTGGACTTATAAAAGCCTTTGACAAAATCCATAAGAGAATTAAGGAAACTAAATTCTCCTGGATCAGAAAACAGGAATAGGTGGTCAATTTTCATCAGGGTAGAAAATTAACAGTGGGTTGTCCCAAGGGACTTGTTTCATATGGACAGTGAGGTGGCTAAAATCGCAAATACGATGTAAGTTAATCAAAACGAGAAGACTACGAGGACCTCCCAAAAGTGCTGTTACAGCTGAGGTGGGGTTGAGAGTGAGCTCCCACCACCTATTAAATGCCGCCAGAAAGCAGTAGGTGAGCGTATATTTGTATTGGACCAGCTTCTGTTGGCCAGAGCTCGGTGTAGCTCAAAAGCTTGTCTCTCTCTCACCCACCTCGTCTCTCTTGAATGTCCTGGGACGGACACGGCTACAGAAACCTGGCCTATAGTACGTGGGGGTCTAGAATAGCCTCTGACAGCCAAATTCCCCTTCACATGGCAGAGGTGGGGTATGAAAGGTGGGTTTCTGGCACCTTTCAAATCGCCAGATCGCTCAGAGTAGCTGGGGCCCTTTAGTCCAGCGAGGATGGCCTAACTGGGAGAAGGAAAACTCTGATCGTAGACCCACCCCCATCCATGGGTTCAGTGAAAGCTGATGTTACCACCTGTTGGCAGTCCACTGGGTGCACATTTAATCTAACCGGGGAAAGGCCCTCTTCTTGCAGTGTGTCAGGGATGCCAACAAATACACTATAGTCCTTAGCATAAAGTGACGGTTGGAGCTAGCGCTTTCCTTCTTTTTCTAGCAAGTTACCAAAGGGCAGTAGTAGATACTGGTTATAAGGAGGGGTGAGGCTGGCCTGTATGCTTCTCTGCCAGCGACTACTGCTAACAGTGGGAGGGCATTTCAGCCCTAGCCCAGAAATTCACCCGCCTCAAGCAGGGCATCCCTGAGCCAGTAGGATTTCTGGCAGCCAGTGTCTGAACTGTCCTCTAGAGCAGCGGGTCTCAACCAGGGGTACGCAGAGGTCTTCCAAGGGGTACATCAGCTCATCTAGAGATTTGCCTAATTTTACAACAGGCCACATAAAAAGCATTAGCGAAGTCACTATGAATCAATGTCATACAGACAATGAGAGAGTCAGCAATTTGTCAGTAAGGGTGTGCTGTGACACTTTTGTATTTTTATATCTGATTTTGTAAGCAAGTAGTTTTTAAGTGCGGTGAAACTTGGGGGTACACGAGACAAATCAGACTCCTGAAAGGGGTACAGTCTTGAAAGCTTGAGACCCACTGCTCTAGTAGGGCAGGGGGACTAGCAGGCAGAGCAAAGCTAGATGAAAAGCAGTGCCCTTCACAGCCAAAAAAGCATCGTATCATGAAAGTAGCAACAGTGAATGTATCCAGTTTGTTGAATAAAAGTACCGAAATCACTGCTTCCCCATCCATCGGGTTTCCTGTATGCCCACAACGGTGATCTGGAAAGGGCTGTTTTGGGGATCAGAGCTGGGAGTCGGGATCTGGCTTCTATTCTCCACCTTGGAGCAAACTCACTGGATGACTTCAGGCAAGTTACTTCCCCGGTCTGGGCTTCAACTCCCCCCAGCACTAAGGTGTGAAATGATCCCTGGCTCCTGGGCTGGAAAGCGCAATGCAAGCAGCAGGGGTGTCTGAAGGCCTGTCTTCCCCACAGGTGTGAGGCGAGGACAGAGTTCCAGCCTCCATCATGACCGTCTTGGTTGCTTTACTCTGCTCCATGCCAATTGCTGCTGAAGCTCCTTACTCAGAGAGCTCTGGCCCAGGGCAGAGTCATCGGTGTCATTCTTGGCCTGATTTGCTTGAGTAAGACCTGAAGTGCTCAGCATCTCTGAAAAACTCCCAGATTGCAAGGAAACCAGCGAGCTACTCTCCAGTCCCATCACAGCAAACGCTGCTGGCCTTTGGGCTAATCGCTAGGCTGCCATGCAATCCTGTTCGCTCCTCCAGCCCTACATTAAAAACCCTTGGAGAGGAGGGCAGGAAGAGATGGTGGCAGGGGTTTAATGGACAAATGTAGGCCACTAGTGATGATGCTCTCAGTGCATCATGCCCTGGTTTGGTTGCCTTCTCTAAGGGAAGTAAGAGCCTAAAGAGCTTCACTGGCAAACTGTTGCAAAGAAGTTGGCACCCAGTTCCCCAAGCCTGGCATACAGCATGAGCACAGGGGGAGGGAGGGCACCGAACCAAGCAGTTCTTCCCACATGTGACTGTTCTCAAAGCTGCACGTGTGCTCGGGGCATTTCCCCATGGCCACTTGCAGGGGCTCTAGCCTGCGGGACAGCTGGGCACACCACACTGCTCTTGCAAAGCCCCCTGGTGCCACTCCAGGCGGGACCCCCGCCACCAGTCCCTGAAGAGAAGCGGGTGCTTGTTACCTTTGGCATCTGCCCTTCTACCTCCAGTCTCCTCCTCACCCCCGAGAAGAAGAGGAGAGCAGCGATCCACAGGATCCCTGAGAGAGACAAAGCCAGCCAGCGGCTCGGCGGTCTCATCGCTCAAAAGTCCCACCTGGCAGCAAGGCACGGGGCAGAGGGCTGGCACCCCCGTGGCGGGGGGAGCACTACCAGGGGGCTGCTTCCCTGCACGGGGCATGGCTGGAGCGGGGGCTGCTCCGAGCCTGGGCAGAGACAGAGAGCAGCAAGTCCCTGGCTGGGCGCTGCGCGGGCGGAGGAGGAGGAGGAACTGGGGGTGGCGAGGGCTGGGGAGCAGGGAGGGAGAGGCTGGTTCAAAGCAGGAGCTTCAGCACCAGATGGTGTCGCTGTGTGTCTGGCTGTGTCACCCTAGGTGTTTTCCCTGCCGCTGCCAGCCACGGCGTCCCCCTGCCGGGAGCAACAGTGTAAACAAAAATGGGGGGGCACTGCTTTTTGGCTCCCCCAAATCTTGGTGCCCTAGGTGGTTGCCTGGTGGTTACACCAGCCCTGGATGTTGGTGAGGAAATCCCAAAGTGCAGGATGGTAGCATTGCAACACAAACCCTTTGGGGCAAGGAGGGAACTAAGCTGAAATGAAACCAGATTAAAGTAGGGGAAGTGCAGCAAAGAAGTTTGTGCAGTCAACACAGGATAAGTGCCTGGAAACAGATTTGGCGCCGATTGAAGCAGAGCGGCACCACCTCAAAAGAATAGGGACTGTGGTGGCAGAAGAGATTTGTGGATGATGCAGGTAGGAAAAAACAAGTGAAAGAGAGAAGTGGAGGAGGACTGGCAAAGTGCAAGAGTGATCCGAACCAAGAAAATGGCATGCGGAGAAAAAGAATCCAAGTGTAAATGAAAATGAATACAAAGAATCCAAGTGAGCTGCCAAAGAGAGCACTATATGCTGAGCTTGTAAATGACCCACAGCTGGCTGGCAGGAAGATCTATAGCCCTGCAAAAACAAGAGGCATTAGACATGAGGATGGAAATGTAACACCATTTGCAAATGATGGTTGGGGAGACCAAGACTTGAAAAGATAGAAAAGAAAACCACCAGTTTCCAAACCTGAAGCCAAAATTACTGATAAAAAATAACCTCTGGGACTCACTGCCTCAGGCTATTGCTGAGGGCAAGAAAGGATCAGACACTGATATGGGCAAGGAGAGCAGCCACAATTTCACTAAACAGCCATGCCTGTGGCTCCTCAGCTGCGACTCCCCCTTCCCTCTGCCCCATTGCCATTTCTGCTCACACCTTGCGCCTTTTCTTACCCTGCACCTTGGAGAGTTAAAGAGCAGGTATGCTGGGCCCTTCACTCACAGACTCAGCTAAGAGCCCTGGATGGATGCAGGGTTGGTAGAAATCCACTTTTACTTGAGCAGTAAGTAAGTGCACGAGGCCCAGCCTCCTTGTATGTCTTGCAGGGTAAACTGCTAAAGATGGGCAGGATCCAGGCCTTATCACCCAAAGGTATGTCAAGGGCCCTCCTTCGAGCCCTCTGATTTCTGCCCTGGGCACAAGAGCAGCATAGAGCATGTATCCTTTCAATCTTGTGAAGCTATTTACCAGGCAGTAATTTAATCAGCAAACATTTCCACCCCCAAGAGTGATGGCTGGCCTTGAAGCATCTTTTCTGCTCAGCTCCTCACCTGCCTCATTACTCATCATTAATTTACTTACTAGGCTTCTGACTTACTAAACAGCTAATGTACTTTCACTGCCCAGGTTTTGTTCCTTAAATGGTGACATGCTGTACCACCGCTGAGGGCTGGGTTCCTTCCACCTGACCGCAGCAGAGCCGTTACCCACTCAGTTGCCCTCTATATCTTCTAGCCACCCTGCAAAGGCGGGGAGCCTTGCACCTGCCCGGCTGAGCATGTTCTGTAGCGACCCACAGCCCAGTACTCAAAGCCACAATAAACATTTAAGCCTGGGTTAGTGGAGGAGACAACTTGAGTCAAAGTCAATGCAACCCTGACTTACTTTTGCAAGAGGGTGGGGAGAGGAGGGAAATGAATCTTCCTTAAGGTTGGGGGCTTCCCAGATTTGATATTTATCTGTGATCGTCCCAGGCACAAAAGCAGTTTGTTAATTTAAAAAAAAAATCTGATGTTTTCTTGGGGAAAAAAATCAACAAACCAATACAATGGAGATGTCCAAATTAAATCCAACCGTCATGATTCCTGGCCTCAAGACAAAGGTATGCAAACTTACAAGTCAGTTCGCTTTATGTTTCTGTTAGCTGTAATTTACCAAGGAATCATCACACTCCAGGTGCCTTTACATAGGTGCTGGAACTCGGGGCGTCGCTGCAGCCTCTGGCTTGCAGTGGTTTTCAGCATATGCAGGGTTTACAGTTTTGTTCGGTGGCTCTCAGCCACCCCTGTGCCTTTACCTGACAAATTGTGAGCCAGCCTCCCCATTATCTGGAGAAACACCTTCTCTTTGCTCGTCCTAGGTATCACCCTCAGAGCTTGTCTCGCTTCTATTCCCCCCCCCCCACACACCCACACCCACACCCAGGTCACCCACCGCATCTGTGCATGACTCATTCATGTGACTAGAGCACCACTTGAGCGCAGCTGTTAGCTAGTGAATATTAACTCGGGGGCTGCTCGAAAAAAATTCTGAGCTTGACTTTTTTTTTTCTCCCCTATTAGCCTCTTTCCACTGGAAATCTAAACTGACCTGCCTCGTCTCTAATCTGTTTCCCGTGGGAATTATATTCACTATTTATTAGTTTATGTAGCGGGGTGGAAAACTGGAAGAAATTTGAGTCCTGCTCAGGGGAAGGCTGGACAGGCTGTTTAAAATGGAAAGTTGCCTACAGAAAAGCAGGCTGCAAACAAAGCAAGTGTCTGGTTTCGTAATGAATAATGAATGATAAAGGCCAGGAAAGTCTTTTATCCACTGAAATATGCACAGGGAGGGTGGCACGTCCCCGAAGGAGCTTTACCTGGTGAATTGCACCCAAGATGGAAGAGCCTCCGTGCAAAACCAGCCCTCTGCTGTGCGAACCTGCAAACGGACACGTGCCTCAGCCACAGGGCTCGCCGGGCAGCGTTTTCCGGCGGCGAATGCAGATTGGTCAAACCCCAAAGCTCGCGGGAAAGGGTCCGGTTTGATTCAGTTCCCATTTTAAAAAATGTGACTATCTCGAAGCGGTCAGAACACCCCTTGAGGAGCGACACTCCCTCAGCAAACACAGACAGACAGACAGGGTCATTTCTTCAGCTCAGGGCGACATTGTGGCGATTTTTAACAAATTCTGAAACCCACCTTTGAAAAGCTGGAATAGAAACGAAACGGGCTGCCATTAGCGGCCGTTCGAAGGCTCCCTTTTCGATTCGGATTCGATTTCGTTTCCCGCACATGACAAAGTTCAGGATTTCGGTTTTTTCTTCACGCTTTGGGAAACAATAAAAGGCCAAAAAGTCTCCCAGGACGGGAAACGTGTTTTTAATTAACGGCCTGGCAGGTTCCTGGAGCTCGTGGGATACCTGTCCTGAGGCACCATGAAAAATGCGGAGACGTCCCTAACTAGCCCCTTTCTCTTAAAAAAAAACAAACTTGCTTTCCTGTTGGTTGGTTTGGGGAGGAAAAGCAACATCCGCAGGGAAATAGCCCCTGCCCATCAGCCTTTTGGGGAACAAACTATTAATTTTAACTAGATTTGAGCACAACAGGGAATATCCTCTGCCACCTGGAACTTAAAACCCAGGGGCCAGCGCTGGGCCAGCAGCGTGTTCACATTCTTTGGGGCAGGTCTGGGGTTTGTCTACACAGCGCACAGAGCAGACCTGGCCGTGGGGGGGCTTTTCCCAGGGCAGTGCCCCTCTCTCTCGCTCAGGGACTGCCCCCCCGGCGGTTGATCCCTGATTCCCTGAGAACAAATGTATCCACCTTTTGGCCTTCCTAACTGTGGGCAACTTCGGTGCCGTGAAACCCGGGCAGCCCAGCAGAGCCGCTCCCTTAGTCAAGGTGAATTCACTTCGATCCCTTTCTATTTCATTCGCTCTCCCCAGCTAATTCAAGCGGAACCCCGGGGGTGTTGATTTGCTGGGCTCGGCGGATGGGTTACAGCAACAGGGAACCTGGCCGCTTTGTCCCAGAAGATGAACTCGGTGGCTTTTTAGGCTGGATTTTCGCGACCCTTTGGATAGTCGGAACCTTTCCGCGACTATAGAGCGAGATACCGAGAGCTCCTCCGCGTTGCCGATCATGGTTATTGCGCAGCTGGGGAGCGGGCTGTGGCCTCCCGCAAAGCTTCTTTCTTCCTTACAGCTGCCCAGCAGACCGCAAGCCCTCACCCAGCTCCCGACCTGGGGTTTTCATTTCCCCTCTGCCTGGGGGCACGGAGGAGAAACGAGATTCCTCGCGCGGGGGGCATCGCAGCGTGGTTCATCCTCGCCGACATACTTCGTGGGGGGACATCTGTGGGGTTGGCCCCGCTCTTGTCCCCGGGTGTGACTTTGGAAAAGCAACGCGAACATATGCGCTTGCAGGCTGCCTGCCTCAAGCCGCTGTTATTAATTTGTAATCCTCTCAAAGCAGGAGGTAAAGGGATTCATTCAGATTAACTGGCTCACAGTAACAACCATAATTATCAGCCCCTGACGCTAGGGAGGAAACACACACACGCCAGGTGCTTGGGCTGCTTGTATTTTGGTTAAACACGACAGTCCAAGCGGAGAGGTGTGAAACACACCAGCCACGTGCCTGGGAAACCAGGGGAGATTCCCGAACAGAAGAGCACAGGCCAGGGGGGTCCCCATCGGTCCTGACCAGGCTCAGAGGAGCAGGAGAAATGCCTGTGACCTATATCCGCGGGGAGAGCAGAGTGACCCAGCTCCAGGCTGATGCTGGAAAACAAAACAAAAAACCCTCGAGTGAGCAGCGAGAGTCTCCTCGACCAAACCAAGCAAAGGGCGAGTCCACGGGGCTGTAGAATCGCCAGAAGAGCCATTTGCCCTGGGACCGATTTGCCTTGGACCCTTTGCAGCGTTTCCTTCCCGGATCTGTCCCCAGGGCCTAGGCCTGTGCCGGCCTTGCGGCATTCTGCCGGCCATCAGTGCTCACTTTCCTTCCCTGGGCCTCCGCTGGAAATTAAGCTAATTAAAGGGCCCCCAGCTCGAAAGCCCGAAGCGGGACTCAGGAGGGCCAGGCGCGAGTCTTCACACCAACACTTGGCTAAATCAGCGTTTCAAAGCGCATTAGCTTCCCAAATTCATTAACTAATTAGAAAAACAAACCATCCACATTTAACCAGCAAAGCTGCGGCGGAGGGGGGGGGGGTTCCAGCTTCCGAGGGGGAAGGTTCGTCCAGGGAAATGGGAAAAGCAACTTTCCCTGGAGGCGGGGCAGATATTTTTGAATCAACCTTCGGAAAAGTAAGATTTTTGGGGGGAGGGGGGGTAAATAGCAGCTGGCCTGCGCTACTTAACGCGACGCTGGATTTCCTCTCGGTTTATAGATTCCTCCTGGCAAAGCCAGAGAAGGTCAGAAAGCGGGAAAGAGTGGGAGAAAAGAGTCTCTTTGATTTCTGTAGCCCAGTCAACCAAAAAACCGAGCATTTGCCCGCTCCTTACCCGCGCTACTTTTTGGCCTGGATGGTTACTGATGGCTCTTCCTTGAATGAATGTGGCTATTAACTTTGTCAAGGGATTATTTAGCCTCTTAATGTACAAGAAACATTTGCTTTTAAGCTGTTTGCCTTTAAAAATACATCTTTGATGGATAGCGCGGAGGCCTGGCCCTGTAGCTATCTCCAAGTGTCGTTAGGGAACAGAAGGAAATTGCACCCGAGCAGGTTTGAAGTTCCAAGGTGTGTTTTTAAAATGCAGCAAAGTGGGGTTTCGAAACCAACCAAATAACGCTTTGTATTTATGTGGCGTCGCGTTTCTGCTCGGGAAATGATTTATTTCAGGGCGCACGTGTGCGAAAATACAATAGATTCCCTCGGGTCGCACAGCGGGTTTCTTGGGTAGGAATCAGTTCGGAAAACCAGCCTCCCCACCCCTTTAAAACACGCTCGGATGTTGACATCTGACAACCAGCCCCCACCACAACCCCAGAGGAAGGAATCGCTCCTCCAGCGTGCCCCTGTGATCCGAGCAGGGGCGGAAACACCCGCAACCCAACAAATTCATGGCATGATGGACCGAGGGGGAGACTTTTGTGGCGGGACAAAGGCGATGCGTCTTAACGAAAAGGGAGATCTGCATAAAGACAATGAGCCGACGCTGGGGTCCGCCCAGCCCCTATTGTGTGGGCTGAAAACTGGACACGTGTATGGGTATGTCGGGGGGGGGCGGGGGGGGGAGACCACACGCCTGGCTGGCTGGGCGTCCTGTGTCAGCACCATGGACAGCTCCCCCTCCCTTGACAGTCGCTCGCTGGGCTTTGTTATGCTAAGCAGCACACCGGTGGCAACCGAGGGTCAACTGACGCCAGCCACTGCGAGGTGGGAAGCCAGCGCTGAGCCGGGCCCCCTTTCCCCAAGCCATTAGATTGAAGCTGCAGCATCTCCCAAGTGCGGGGAGGTGGCCGCCGGGCGCAGCGCTCCCGGGCAGGGCTCCCGCAGGAGAGGGAAGGCAGCTCAGTGCCGGGGGGTGAGAGAGAGTTGGCCTGTTTCTGCCCAGGCGACCCTAGCCCACCAAGTTCTGAAGTTAGCCCAGGTCGCTCCTTCCTCGCCCAGCCCCGAGATGCTGCTGGAAAGAGTCCGAGCTAGTTCAGAGAAGGCAGCTGAGATCTGCCCCTTCAGCAGGAGCCCAGGTAAGAGTCTCTCTCTTTCTCTCTCTCTTTGTTTTCTCTTCCCAATACTGGACAGCAACAACACCCCAGCTGTTCGTGGCGCGGGCGCGGGGGTCAGGAATTCCCACCCCACTCCGCATGGAATGGGTCCCCTGGCCCAGCAAATGTCACCCTGGTCTCAGGAGGATCTAGTTAAGATACATTGCAGAGGGGAGGTCTCAGCTTGAACTAGCAGAGTGCTGGGGGATAAGGGGGGGAAGACCCCCCCTTTACATGTAACCGGGAAAGCAGGTGTTGGTAACATGTGGCTCGCCGATCTCTGGGGTGGCTACACCCCACTGTCAGTGACTTTCGGGGCTTGGGTCCCCGGCGCCTGGCTGCTGCAGGGTGGTAATATTTGGTGTGGCGTTTACATCATCTAGTTAGCAGATTTTCCCGTGCCTGGAGCTGTGTTCCCACGTGTTACTGTCCGAGCTGGGGAGGGGCTGGATCCATTGCAGGAGGCCTCTCCTGCTGGCTTTCTGCAAACAACGTTTAAAAAGGAAACAAAACGAAAAGAAAAGAAAACGTGTGCTGGGGGGGCCGGGGGGAAGCCTCGCTCGCTGTGTGGGGCTTTGCCTGCCACAGGCGTTGGGGACGGCTAATGAGCGGTATTGTTAGTGGCTGATCTGGACAGCTGTAGAGCGCGTGTCTGACCTGGGCTCTCCCAGCTCCTCCATCACTCGCGGCTGCCATCCCGCTCCCCTCCCGCAGCCCCCCACGCCTCGCCTAAGCCTCAGGCCCTTCTCCGGCCGGGCTCTGCCAGAGGGGTGCACAGGCGAGCTCCCTGTGCCCGCTCCTCGGGGATGTCAGCGCGCTCAGAGCAGCATCGTGTGTGTTGTCCCCCAGTCCGTGCCCCAAGCTGCGGGCAATCCACCAGCATGCGGGGGCTATTTCCGGGTACACTCCCCACCCGGGATAGGCTGGATCCCACCTCATTGCAGTCCGCAGGAGAGGTCTGATATTGACTCACCCGGGAGCCGGATCGGGCCTTTCCGCTCCAAGGGCAGCGCTGGCGAGAAAGAGCCGCGTGTTAAGAGAAACTCGATTTATTAACACACCTTGCTTTGATAATAGGGCTTCTCATCCGCTTGTTGTGACCCAGCTGATGCTGTTAATCAGGTGGCAGCTCTGCCCTGGGATGACTCGAATATCTATTAACTGGGGGAGGGGGGTGGGAAACCCTATTCTTCTGGAGTGAGAGAAATCAGACCACATTTGCCTTTAAATTAACTAGCCTGCCCGCTCTGAATAAGCAGCACAGGATTCGAGATACCGGATGCAGTGAATTATTATTCATTATTATTGACTTTTTAGCTGGGGAGAATTTAATATAATAAGTAAGCAGCTAAAATTATGAAACAAGCAGCTGAACGCTGTCTAGTTAGATCTCTCCTCTCCCCTCTTTACACATACCCCGCACACCAGCAGCCAATATGGCCTTCAGTCTATTTCACATGCTTCAGTTCTTTATCTATTCGGTTAAAAACTGTCTCACCCTTTAATAAATACCCAGCCCAGCTCCGATGAGTCCCGCTGCAGCCATCTCCCTTTGAATGGATTATCATCACCAGGGCACCGAGACAGAAGTCTAGCAGAGCCCCAACCGCTTAGCTCATTCAAATGCACATTGGCTCTGAGTTTTAACGAAAGGGTTTGGATATTTATTCTGGTCCGTTTCTGTTGGAAGAAGCGTTCCCCAATGGGAGAAGTGGAGTCCGAAGGGAAATCTTGTCAGACCTAAGGATTGGGTTTTTTAACTGTAGACACTTCAATACATCCCCGTCCCTGGACATGTGTGGACATAGCAAGAAGAAATCCCGCTTGATTGAGGAGTAAATAATCCAGGGAAATCCAGCTGATTTTTGCCATTCCTCATCTGTTCGTTTGCTTGATTAACTCTTAGACTCGGGGGGATCTCTCTAGTTTTGTAACCTTTAAAACTCTTTCTTCCACTATGTCTAACGGATATTTGACTCCAAATAGTCTGATAGCTGCAATGTCCTTCCCGAAGAAGTGAATGTACGTTAGCTAGCCTGGATGGTTAGGGACTAAAAGGGAAGCTCGGGTGAAATCCAGCAGGAATGTACTTGTTTAAAGGAACAGACTAAGATCTCGATATTACTTTCCTTTCTGCTTTCAGGGAATATACTTGGCTCTCTCCCGCCACCCTGGACTCTTTAGTCTGTTTCAGCAAGGAAAGAAAAATAATCTGGAATTTTAATCCTAAAAAAATGTACTTTAGTATTTAGGGGTAGGAAAAATCACAGCTGCACAGGAGAGTGGAGATGTTAAGAAATCAATTGCTCAAACGTTCCTTGATGGTGCTTTATTAATAGAGAAGCCCTTTTAGACAAGAAATAAAATAGGGGTTTCCTGTATAAACAGAGACAAATAATGTACCGGTTCAGGAGAGCATCTAGAGTAAACCGCTAGCGGATTAAAATAGCATTTGCAGCCCTTCCGAACAGCTGTCACCCTGCAAAACCACTCGACTGGGTTTGGTTATTCGGTGTAAATCAAGCTGATGCCGCTGATCGAAAGCGCGAAGCCGCATTCATGGATGCCGGGGGATTGTCTGGGCTGGCGCCCGGCTGCCCTCTGAGCGGGCAGGTTGTTACACCCGCGGAAGAGCAATGGAATTCCCGGGCTGGGGCTCTGTCAGAAGCTAGAAAATCAGAGACCCCGGGCAAAAAAGGATCGGAGCCTTCCCTTCCAGAGTAACCCATAAACCAGGAGCACAGGGTGCCCTCCCTGCGACAATTCCAGACCCCTGCATTGGTAGGAGATGTTAGTGCAACGCACGATCCTAACAATGAAAAGTACAGCCCTCATCCCTCCCAGGTAACCCCCACGCCTGGGAGACAGAAAGCCCAACGAATACAGCTCCAGAGCCTGCAGTTAGCCGAAGGGGAAATGCTGCTCATGCAACACCAGATGCTCCAGCCCTAAAAGTCTGTCCCTTGCCGCACATGCCTTGGCTCCACGATGGTGAAGATAATTCCACACCAGTGTCCCTAGTTTAGGCATGAAAAGGATCACAACGCACTGCTTTGTGTGGATGTGAATTGTGCTTAGAAGCTGGGTGGGTGCAAAAGCAGATCACACCCCCCCACACACCTTATACCCCTGCTCTTTGATAAAGCGCCATGGCTATCTACAGCTACAGAGAGTGTCACATGTCCTTTCTATCACGCCTCCGGCATAAGTGTTTCTCATCTGATACCATTACTGTCGCCTGGCTCCTTCAGAGAAGGCGATCAATAGGACATAAAATTATTATTAAAGCTTAAAAGTTGGAAGTAACATTGAAGCATCGCACACCTTTCACCAAAATGCGTTTCATAGCCTCGGAAAATGCAGGCAAATGGGGCATTGATTTTGAATTCATCTGCAGGGTACAGCAGGATCACTACGCCTGATTTCCCCAGACACCGTTTGCCTCTAAAGATCAGTGTCAATAAAATTTATCAGGGTGTTGTCGCACTTAACATTTGATTGAGCTGCCGATCTCGCCCAAAGTAAACAGTTGTCTTAAAAAACCCATAAAACTGGGGGGACGGGACTGGACACCCTTATTAGAAAGGCTTCTTCTGTTCCCCACGCCCGGGAAATGGTAGACTGGCTTGGCCAAGTCCTGCGATCCTGTGACACGGCGGGAAGTGGGAGGAGAAAGAGACAGGTTTCTCCAGCAGGTCTGCCTTCAGCTGCTCCCAAAATTCCGAGCGTGGCAGGCAACTTTGCAAGCTCAGAGTCAAGGGAGCTGTTCCGTGCAATTCCTGAAGAGCTTGGTTTGCCACGGAAGCCAATGGGAGCCTTTCCATAGGACTTTGGAAAGGGCTCGGATTTAAAGGGGGGGGGGGGAATAGATGCATAGAAATAATGATAAAAATCAGATTCCCATTGACTCAACTTCCCCCCCCCCATCCCCACTTGTCCCTCTGAGACCAACGTGGTCCAAAAGAAGAGGAGATGTAATCCTCCCAAAAGATCTTTTATCATTTTGCAGGTAGTTCCTATGAATTAATGATCTGGCCCATTTACTTTCAACTTTGGGACTTGATTCCCCCTCCCCCCCCGCCGCCTTCCTGGGCAAAACCCTCTTCCTTAAAAAGAGAGGTTGTTTCACAGAGAGGGGGGGCGGTGGGATGCTCATGGATAAGAAGCTTTCCCAATATTTCGGCATTACTGAGGACAGTCCATCCAAACACGACCCTGCCCTTGGTTCTAGGGCTGATTGAAGAGTTCAACCCAGTTTGCAGCGCGCGTTGATCTGATTTTCCTGACCCCTGCGTGGGAGCGCAGACTGCAGGAGTCCATGCTCCAGCCTGGGCTCGGCCGCGGAGTCTGCGCGCTGTGCTAGGGCATGATCCTTCCCGGGGGAAATGTGAGCTTTTCGATCGGACGAGTAGACATTTAGCTCTCCCCCATCACACGAGGCCGGTTTCCTCAGCTGAGGACGGTAGAAATATCTTCCACCTGTGGCCACAGTGGGACAGGAGAGGAACTTCAGGGGGGTGTCACTAGTGTATTTGCCAAATGAGGGGGGGGGTAAATACATGAAATGCAAAGCAATTTCCTGGGGGGTCTTAATTTTATACTTCCAGATTCGATGGGACCCCGTCCCCCAGCCAAATCCCAGCTTCACCTGGAAAGTAGGCCCCGGGCTTTGCTTTCACTGGTGATTTTGCAAGGAAAGTGATGCCCCTTGTGCTAACAAACTGCAGGAGGCTGTAAATTACTTTCTGAGAAATAGAATCAAACAATCTCAGCGCCGCTCCCCCTTCTCCAGCTGCTCTCCGCTTCCCTCTTCCTCCTGGCCTCCCTCTGCCCGCAAACCCACTGGGACAACCACAGGGCCCAGCAAAGCCAGCCTCAGATAAAAACAATCACTGGGAAGCCCCATTAAAGTATTTTCAGCGACGATCAGGCCGTATTCATTCCCCCCCACACACACATAAAAAATGACGAATGGTTCCCCTTGCCTCCGCCGGCCCCCCGAGCCCAGTCGAGACCTGCAGCCTCCCACTCGCCGGCGGTGATGCTATTCCACCCTCCTTTGCACGGGGTGAACTTTAAGGTAGCAGGGTTACTCCTCAGCCCTGTTTGCTCCTGTGTGCAACTCCCTCTTCTGCACTGCAAGCGCACGACACCTCCAGCGGGGTGTGGGTGTGTGTTGTGTGGACCCTGGATGGACTGGGGGGGGGGGTGTTTCTGTGCCGAGCAGGCGTGTGGTCCGCTTGCTCGGGAGGCCAGGGAGCGCCGGAGGGGAGAGGGCGGGCAGACCAGGGCCACGTTTGGCTCTGAGACCCCGGAGCGGGCTGCAGCGCCCCATTTGTGCGGAGTTTGTGGCGGAAGGCGACGCAAGATGGATGCTCTTAAGGAACTGAGCGCGGGCAAGGACTGCTCCAATACAGAGATGCTCTTCGCTTTGCTGGCGCAGAATGAGGACGTGCGCAAAGGTACTGGGCTTTTTTGGGGTGGGGGTGGGGGGAAGCCGGCTTCTCAATGGGTCTGCAGACAGGGGATGGTTCTGGGGGGGTCTTAGAACAGGTGCCGCTGGCACGAGCTCAGAGCATGGCGCAGGGTAGGAAGAGGAGTCAGGGCAAATGCGCACCCCTGGATTTGTACGATTAATTATTACTAATTATTACCTCGTTTATTTGAATGCACTTTTTTTTTTTTGAGCCTCTGAACTTCTGACAACTGTAGGAGCCGGAGAAATGGAGAGCAGCCCCTCCGCCATTTATTTATTACAGATCGAGTTAATTGTACGTCTGTCGTCATAAATCAGGGGAGATCTTTTGCTGAAAAACGCAAAACAGCCTAAGGCGAATTAATGGTAGAAAGAGCTGCATGAAAATGTCATTTATCTGTAGTCCCGGGCGACCGTGAATAATATTTCGGCTGCCCTGGACCAACTCCTTGCAAATGACTCCGGCGCCCTCGGTAGACTTATGTCCCTTGCCTCTGCTGATCATCGTTCCTCCGGGCAGGGATCGGTCTGAAACTTCTCGGGGTGCTCTGCTGGGAGACGCGCATCTACAGCGGAGCTCTGCAAAATCCAACCCCGGGAGGCAAACGAAATCTTCCCCTGCGAGTTCGCCCCAAAGGAGGAGCGATCGGCCCTGCTGCCATCAGTCAGGGGGCTGGGGGATCATACTGTCCCCCTCAGGGTGGGGAGTTCCTGCTCCCTGAAATGGTTTGATCGTTTCCCTCGGGTGCCCTGTGGTTTCTTATCGCAGTAATGCATTGGCTTATCGCTCAGAGGGCAAGGGATTAGGCGGGGCAGGAGAAGAGACAGGGAGGCATCGCCGACATATGTTTTAGCTGCAGCTTCTTTATAAAAGCAAGACATGCGTGAGGCCTTCCCTACCGCCTAGAGACTGGTCTATTTCCTTATCTGTGTCACCAGCTATTCGGAGTCACCGCGGCCCCCTCTCCGGTAGCCCTGCGCATCTTTTATGTCCGAACAGGCCCGATCTTCCCTCCCGTCCTTCTCCAGGCAAAAATTTCCAGGCAGCTTGACTGAGGGTTTTGCCTGAGAAAAGATTGCAGGATCGGGTCCAAAGTCTCGGGACCTCGAAATTAACTAGCCCCTGAGACGGTGAACTCATTGGGTCCGTGTTTTCAGCCTGCCCTGCAGCTTTGATAGGTTTTTCTGCTTGATTGTTAAATAGCAACGAACCTTTTACGCACTGGATGTTGAAGTTTCATGCACTTTATTCAAAGTCTTATTGACACCCTGAGGGGAAAAGACGAGAATTGGGTACCAGGTCCTGGGACACAAGTACAGGGAGTAGCAGTCGCCACAGGAGCACTTTGAAGAGGGGGCTTAAAATAAATCGGAGCGAGAAGCCCCAGATTTAAATTTTCTTTTTTTTTTTTTTAAAAAAAAGTCGGGTCTCAAGAATGAATTGTGCCTTTCCCAGCAGCAGATCAGAGAAATATTTTGTCCCTGAACAAAGTCAGAATGTAGGACACCTGCCTGCCCAGAGCACTGAGAAGAGGGCCCTGCATTATTTTTGAGCTTGGACTAGATGACCTCCTGAGGGCTCTTCCAACCCTAATCTTCCATGATTCTATGATTGCCTAAAACAGTTGATTGTAAAGGTATAATTCGGTTCCCTGGCCAGAAGGCTGCTGGCTGAGATCAGGGGAGTACAAGAAGCAGGATCAGAAGCTTGCAGGCTTGTTTCACTCGGGGGGTTGTTCGCATAACCTGTGCAATTCTGTTCCTTACCCAGATCGTTTTTGAAACACCCTCTAAAAGCCGTCCAGGGCACTAGTGCTTTGCGTTAGAGCCCTAACTCTAATGCACATTGAGAAGGGAAACAGCACCTCTGGCCTTTTCAGGGTGCGGGCTAAACAGTGTTTTATTCCCCGGGCTAGTGATAGCTAGGTAAAGGAAGGTCTTTTTGCGCCGCCCCTGTTTCCTTGATTTGACCCTCTTCCGAACTAAAACACACATTGGCACAGATGTATAAAGTTAGATCACTGGTTATTAGAGGCAACGGCCCAGCACTGGATTGTGCAGTTCAGACACGAAAAGGAGAGATCTTGGTGTTAATACAGCCCCAGAACAAAGGGGGGGGACAGAAAAAGGCAGCCCCCCCACCCGACCCCCTTTACTCCTGCACCCTGCTCAGGTCTCAACCAGAGGAACCCCTCTTTTCTCTCTCCCGCCGCCGAGGAGAGGATCCGTATCGAGGCAGGACATTAAAGTTTTAGCAGAGGCTCACAATGCAAACAAAAGCTGAATGCCGCTTCAAGCGCAGGGCTGGGGCGTGGGGCGAGGCTGGCGGATAAATAATTGAGCAGCGAGCTCTCTACCTGGCCTTCCTGAGCAACCAGCTGGGCAAGCGCCGCGCTCAGCCCACCCCAGCTCCGTGCCGGGTTCGCCCGGGGACCTGCCTTGGTCACCGAGAAGGAGCGAACATCTCCTCTTCGCTTTCTAGTCACTTGGGCACCACCTTGGGGAGGCCTTGCTAGTTCTTCAAATGTCACCCCCCTGCGCAGGTTCCAGGTGCCCACCCCTGGGTGCAGCCAGACCCTCAGACCTAAGCTAACCGGAAAGAGTCCGCCCAGAAACCCATAGTCACCCCCCGCCCCCCAGCCTCCGGCTCCTGTCTCGTTAGACTTTGAGCAAACGGCCCTGAACCGGCCCCCGAGCCGGGGGGGGGGGGATTGCACTTACACTTTATTTTCTCATCAAATTCATTCCCCGATTAATGGTTTAATGCCCAGCCTGGCTCTTGTCTGAGGCTAAAGGAAAGACACCTATTTCCTCGCCCTGGGTTCTGGGCAATAATGGCCGGGAGAGGGGACACTATGTAAACCGGATCGAGCAACAGCTCTTCGCCATGGGCCGCCCGGCCAGCACCAGGGAGCGTCGGTTGCGCCCAGCCCCGGGTGCAGGTCTGTACGGCCCCCACAGCTTGCCATGTTAGCAGCGTCGCACGCAAAACACCCAGGATATGGCCTACGGGCAGCGTTCGCCACCCGCCGGCACCTGCTCGCGGCGCGTGTCCCTGCTGGAAAGCGGCGAACTTCAGTAGGCTCGGGTGATGCCTCGCTGGTTTCGGGCGGCCGGGCACGGGCACCCGCGGAGCAGGACCTGTCCGAAGCAGTAGGGGTCGCTGCACCCTGGCGGGGGAGAGATTTGCATACATCGAATTATCCTTCTGATCAGAAGACAAAGGTTTATTGCCAGTTTCAAGACGTGGGTCGGTGACTGTGGAGACCAAACTGCCCGTGGCTGCCGAGGTGTCAGGTGCGAGAGATCGTCCCCGGTGCAGGATCACTGGACGGACCATGAAAACATTCGGCTATCGCTGGCAAATACAGCGCAACCTTCGCTCACCCTGTCTGGAAACCAGGGGTAACTGGTCACAGAGCCATTGCACTGAATCTCGCATAAAACAGACCTCCCTCCCCCCCACCATTGGGAAGAAGTCGTTTTAATAAACAACGTGTGTACCTTTCCCTGTGTGTATTTATTGCACAGGCTGTTCTGTGACTTGGGCAGGCTGGCAGGCGTGCACACACAAACACTGAGTGCATCCGATGAAGTGAGCCGTAGCTCACGAAAGCTTACTCTCTAATAAATGTGTTAGTCTCTAAGGAGCCAGGAGTCCTCCTGTTCTTTTTACACAAATACTTGTTTCTCTGGAATACACGCAACACTTTACAGACAAATATTGGCTTGTGCAGGAGGTCAGACGAGATGGTGGTCAGTTCTGGCCTTCAGTCTCAGGCCCTGGCACGTACATCCCATGGCTGAGGTATTTGTACTTCGGATATCTGTTTGTACAACGGCCGGGGCAGCCCAGCTTTCAGTGCACTGGATCTTTACCCAGAACAGGTTGCCAGCCTGTGAATTAACTTATTTCTTTTGACGAAGTGCTTCAGATTCCCCAAGAAAATTAAGACCCGAGATAAACACAGAATAAAACCCAACGGTCAGGACACGGACTAGTGTTGGCTGTCTCAGGAACCCCAGGGATTTTTCACTGAGGGGGCTGCCTAGCCCGTTTATTCCTAAAAAGTTCAAGCAGCAGCCTCCCTCCTGCGTGAAGCCTTGCAGCTAGTCACTGGGCTCCAGCAATTTCCTGGGGCTGAAATTAACCACAGTGCCCACGTGATCGCCCCCTCCAGGCTCTTAAAACTGACACCAGTGAGAGAAGCCGAAGTGACCCAGGTCTAAAAATAAACTGATTTAGTGAATTAAATCTCCTCTCTCTCCCCGCTTAGTTTACAGCGGCCTTTACCGTTTTAATTGTCAGGTGTGATTTGGAGAGAGATCCAGGGTGGGGTGGGGGATTCCTGATTGGTGCGGGGGAAGGCTGTGACCAGGAATATTTGACTCAGGCCTAATTATAGAATTGGTAGCAGTGAGGGAGAGAGAGAGGAGATGTGTGTAAAGATGGCAAACCCAGGGCTCCCGGGGTCAAAAGCAGTTTAGATGGTTTTTTTTCCGGGGGGGGGGGAAGGAAGGGTCGACCAGAAGGGCTACAAAGAACAATAAAAATGGGGGATCTGCTCCCGCATGTAAACCCAGGGAGGATGCTGAACCCTGAAGACACGTTTTAAGGACGTTTCCTCTCTCTGCTGGACTCACAATGCAACGTAAGGGTCTAGTCACTTAATAGGTGTGTGTGTGTGTGTGTGTGTACACACCCTGCAAGGCAGGAAATTAATTTCTATGAGGGTTTATATTAATTTAAGAGATTGTATTTTGTGTTGGAAAATCAGATTAGACGGCAAGGAGCAGAAGGAAGCAATATTCTTTGGTTATGAGACGGTGATTTGGGAGTCTTAAGCTTCCCCCCCTCATCCCTCCCCCAGCTGGGGTCTTGGGGGTTAGACAGCAGCACCTTCTGTCTGACCTGAGCAGCGTGTGCGGAGGAGCTTAATTGGGGCTGGACAGTTGCTAAGACTATGGGATGCCAACCTTGGAGTCTAACGTTAGCTGGCAAGTTGTTTCTCTCTACTTGCAATGTCTTTGCTGTATTTTTTTTTCCGGGAGGGGGGTTCAGATGATCAATAATTGTGTGTTTGTTTCAGGACATTTTAGCACATGGCTTGTTTTGCAGGGGGGCGATATATTAGACAACACAACGAGCCTGTCAAATTATTGTTGTTGTTACTGTGAATATTTCCCTGGGAATTTATACAAAAAAACCTAGAACTTTTTTTTTGGCCAGTGTAATTTGTACTGGTCGGTTTTGTGGATGGTGGAAATGATATTCTCTGGGTAGAAACAGAATAAAAAATCTAATGAAGATAAAACTCTGTTTGCGGCTCTTCTGTTTAAAGGACCAGGAGAGGACTCCTCCAGGAGCGCCAACAATTGGTTTCGGTTGCGGTAACATTTGTTTGTATGTTTATTTGCTGGCAATCCAGGAGCCTCCAAAAGCTAGCCGCAATGGGGAATCAAAGAAGCGATGAAATCGGGCTCCGGCGTGAACCGTTTGCCTTGAAAATGTTTCTCTTTTTCGACTGGCACCTGTGAGTGTGTTCGGCTCCCACCAGGTGCGCCTGGGCGGGCTGGAGAAACCCACTTCGGACGCGTTTGCGTCCAACCCGCAGATTTGCAATTTAGCGGCGTTTATCTTCTGCAATTTTGCAATGGACAGGCTTCGGGGGGCTGGTTGGTTTTTAATTATTTTATCGGATGCGGAAAGTATACCTCCAAAATACGCCTTCTCCAGCAGAGATCTACAGCAACCGTTCATTCAAGGACATCACTAGAAATAATCCGGCGCCTCTTTCCCCTCCTGAAATAGGAAATCAGAATCAATTGCAGCTCCCCAGAGGCATTTGAACCCGTTTCTTTTCTGACCTCCCCCTCCCCCGGTATTTACTCTTAAAAGGCACTTTCAGCATCTTTGGCTCTTGAATAATAAATCCCCGAATTTTATACACATCCCCACGCACGTGTTGCATTTGCAATTTTAAAAAGAACAGCGTGGGAGATCACGTGATCTAACGTGGCAGCTTCCCCGTGTCTATTTTTAATATTGATGACCTGTGATGTGCTTTTGGGATGTATCGTTTCAATGTGTGACCGGCGCGAAATTGTTGCTGTCGTTCTGGGCCCCAGGATGCGAGGGAGACAAGGTGGGTGAGGTGCTCTCTCTGATTGCACCAGGCCTGAAGAACAGCTCGGGGCACGCTCCAAAGCTCGTCTCCTTCCCGAGCAGAAGTTGGCCCTTGTCTCTCTCACATCCTGCAGTTGCACTGTGGGCTCTGGACCTGCCCTGGCTCTTGCAATGTAGGCGAATCCAAGCCTGGACACGCTGTGAAGTGTCTCCCCATCGAGCCAGTTTGTGCTCGTGTCTGAGAGAGCTGAATTCCTGCTCGCTAACGTGCGCCCGATTTGCGAGCCCGAGCCCGAGCCACCGATCCAGGAAACGTGTGTGGACACAGAACGTGTGTGGACACAGGACGTGTGTGGACATAGAACGATGAGTCGGAGCTCCTTCCAGCAACTGGAGCTTCATCTATGTGCAGACGTTGCCCCCAGATCTGATCCAATCCTGTTCCAACTGAAGCCTTCCCATTGCAAGGGTGGGATCGGGCCCCTACTTGCTTTAGAAGTGAGAAATTAAACCGCATAATTATGTCCTTTATCCCTCTCTCCCCCCTCCCAGAAATCCCGCTCTGTGCAGGCTGCAACCAACACATTGTGGACCGGTTCATCCTGAAGGTGCTGGAGAGACCCTGGCACAGCAAATGCCTGAAATGCAGCGATTGCCAGACCCAGCTGGCTGAGAAATGCTTCAGCAGAGGGGACAGCGTGTACTGCAAAGAGGACTTCTTCAAGTGAGTAAAACCAAACCAAACCCAGCACCCTTGGAGGAAGGGGACGGGGACGGGGACGGGGCAGAGATTTTAGGGCAAGGACATGGGGGGAGAGGGGAAGGGAAGTGACTAGTCACCGGGATTCTGTCCATTCTACACAAATAACTCGGCAATGATTAATCTTAGCAGGGCCCTACATGGAGGGTGAATGCAGAAGCAGGGTGAGGGGGGTTGTGGCGCCGGGTCACTGTTCTGCCCTCCTAGGGGATGCTGGGGACTGCTCTGATTTGAACGGGGCTCCAGCCCGTCCGCACATCCCACCGGCTTGCGCTCTCTCTCCCTTCAAAACATACGGCTTCCCCGGAGATCACGGTGGCATCTGAGAACTGGCTGCATGCAGAAAAGGACCCTGCGAATAAAGAGGCTGATAAAAAAAAGTTCTGTAGGGGAGCGGGGGGGCGGGAGGGAGAGCCGGATTTGCCTTTCTGCACCTCACCCAGCAAACGGCTTTCGGTGCAGCGGATGCAGGTAGCCGGGGAAATCTGCATCCCCGCCTGACTTGCGTTGCGGCCGCTGCTCAGCCTCCGGTGGCGGGGGTGCGAGCACACAGCCACCCGCGGTACCCCGGGGCCTGCGCTGAGCTCCCAGCCGAGCTTTGCCTGGCCAAGAACCCCCCCGAGACACACGCCGGGTACTGACATGCGACCTCCGCACCAGAGCTTAAACCACCCCCCCACGGAAAGGGGTCAGTCCCCAGATAGCCCGGGGGGAAACCCCCACCCGCAGAAGGCTACGTCCTAAACCTGGAGGGTTACATTTTGATTCCAGCCACGATTTTATGTATTTGGTAGCAGTAAATGGGGGGGAGGGATAGCTCAGTGGTTTGAGCATTGGCCTGCTAAACCCAGGGTTGTGAGTTCAATCCTCCAGGGGGCCACTTCGGGATATGGGGTAAAAATTGGGGATTGGTCCTGCTTTGAGCAGGGGGTTGGACTAGATGACCTCCTGAGGTCCCTTCCAACCCTGATATTCTATGATTCTATGAAAAGCAACTCCCCCCCCCTTTCCGGTCTTATCTCAGTGGTAATAGGTAAATCAGGGCGCAAATGTAAGAGTTCACACGCCCTTCCCGTAGGGCAGAGCTCACCCAGCGTTTTTGGGGCCGCGCTGGTTTTTCTTCCAGATTTTGCATCCAGGGCAAAAAAGAAAGCGAGCCCTTTCCTTTGTGACCCTGCAATAGAAACCACCCGCAGTAAAAACCAAATAGGGAATGACCGTCGAGTCTGGAAAGACCCCTGCTCGATACAGAATTAAACTCCCTGGACACTTGGGCGGTAGACACGACTGAAAGTGTATTTGGGGCCATTCGTTAAAATGGTGTTGATGTAAAAGGGGGGGGGGAATCCAACGCTAGTGTCCCCAGACAGGGTCCTTGCAGGATCGGGCCCGAAGGAGCTGGCTGGTTGGCGGGGATGCTGCGTTCCGGGGGTGCTGGCCTCTGGGAGGGGCGGGCGCTCAGCACCTCGGAAGAACCAGGCCCTCAGCCTTCAGCCTGGTCTGCCGGGGTTAGGAATAAACAGAAACCCAGAGCAGGCCAATGCTCTGGCCGCTTCTCTGGGGCGGGGCTGGGACCCCCCCCAGCGCTGGCGAGCAGCAAGGGGGGCGTTCAGACCCGCTTCCACGGACGTTTTACCGAGCCAGGAGACCAGGGGGACCAGGCGCGCAGCGTGGCCGGGGCTGGAACGCGTGGAGGGCGGTGCAGCCGACCCCCCCCCCCCCGCCAGGGATCTTTCCTGGGCCCAGATCTGTGTCTTGCTAAACGCCAATGATCCAGCCCCCGTCCCCCCTTCCCTTCTGAGCTAAGAGCCCCCCCCCAGCAAATCCTGTCGGTCGCTTCTCGCACCGCGCAAGCTCCACCGGGGCCCAGGCAAGGCGCTGAGATGCGCCTCCTTGGAAGGCAACTACACCCCCGCCAGCTGCGCTGCAGACCCCTCTCAACGGCGGGCAGCGGCCTGGCAGGCTCTGGTTCAGGCATCCCCCTTCCTCCAAGCAGATGCCTCGCTTCAAGCACCCCCTGAGGCCTCGGAGCGTCCTGCCCTTCAGGCCGGCTACACATCCCATGCTCAGGCGCAGCGTCCTTCCCAGGCCGGCCCCTGGGATTCCGGTGAGCGGCCAGCCCCGCGGGAGGGCAGGAGTTGGCTGTGATGCGACCAAGGATTCACTTAGAAAGAAAGTGAACCCGGTAGGAATCGAGCAGGTCCGAAGCCTCCCGTGACCCAGAACCAGCATCTGCCCCTGCCCTAGGGAATCTTTCTTTGCAGTTCAATAAATAGCAACTTTCTGTTGGATTTTTTTTTTAAATAGGAGGTTTGGGACCAAATGTGCCGCCTGTCAACAGGGGATCCCCCCGACCCAGGTGGTGAGAAGGGCCCAAGATTTTGTCTACCACCTGCACTGCTTCTCTTGCATCGTGTGTAAAAGGCAGCTGGCCACGGGGGACGAGTTCTACCTCATGGAGGACAGCCGGCTGGTCTGTAAAGGAGACTATGAGACCGCCAAGCAGAGAGGTAACGGGGCAAGTCAGCCTGGGATCGCCCTAGCTAGCACAGTGCTCCGGGGAAGCTAGAGAGACGGGGGATTGCTCCTGGCCACCCACCGACCCACCCACATTCCTTCCCATACAAGCTGGTATATCAAGCAAGATTCCGTAACAGAGATGAAGGGAACTAGATACAACGGAGTGATCTGCAGCTTAGGGTGTCTCCTTCAAAACATAGGCTCAAGAAGACAAAGGGTTCCACCCTTACACTGCTCGGAGAGATTTATTTTATTTTCCAAAATATAAAATCAGTGAGAGAACTAAGAACATAAGAACGGCCACACTGGGTCAGACCAAAGACCCATCTCGCCCAGTGTCCTGTCCTCCGACAATGGCCAGTGCCAGGTGCCTCCGAGGGAATGAACAGAACTGGTAATCACCAAGTGATCCATCCCTTCTCGCTCATTCCCAGCTTCTGGCAAACAGAGGCTAGGGACACCATCCCTGTCCATCCTGGCTAATAGCCACTGATGGATCTATCCTCTATTAATTTATCTAGTTCTTTTCTGAACCCTGTTTTATCCTGGCCTTCACAACATCTCCTGGCAAGGAGTTCCACAGGTTGACTGTGCCTTGTGTGAAAAAAATACTTCCTTTTGGTTGTTTTAAACCTGCTGCCTACTACTACTTTCCACATTACTACTTTCCACAGGTTGACTGTGCCTTGTGTGAAAAAAATACTTCCTTTTGGTTGTTTTAAACCTGCTGCCTACTACTACTTTCCACATTACTACTTTCCACAGGTTGACTGTGCCTTGTGTGAAAAAAATACTTCCTTTTGGTTGTTTTAAACCTGCTGCCTACTACTTTCATTTGGTGACCCGGAGTTCTTGTGTTATGAGAACTAGGGGTCACCAAATTAGGGGTCACTATTAGCCAATTATTAATTACTTTCATCCCTCTCCTACCATATAACAAGTAAAACCTACTTGAGAATGCCCAGCAGCGAAATAACCCATATTTCAGCTTGAAAGGGGTCTGTATTTTTGTATCTGGGCTTAGGATAGTTTTTTTTTTGGGGGGGGGGGGCATCCTGAGGCAAAACTTCTATTGGCTTTATTGAGTTTTGGCTGATGCTTTGACATGGACGCGTGTGTTGCCATTGACTCCAATGGGGCAGCAAGAGGATTGAGAAATTGTTCTTCTAGGGGTCTCCTTCCGAGTTGGGAGCTCTCGGGGACCACACGCTAAAGCGATATCTTGATTTTGAAATTCATACTAAGCACCAACCTCTTCCAGACACGTGATCTTGTAAAGTCAGGTGAATTCATAGGACGATCATGGAAAAAGCCTAAAATCTTCCCAGCTTAGTAGTGTTCCAGATTTCCAAGGGGAAAGGATAACCGGCTATTTCAGCCTTCACTGGTTTAAAGTGAGCAACGCTCCATTTTCTGTACGAGTGGTCATGTAAATTGGACAGCTCTCTGCTGTGGTAACTATCCATCTATATACCCTTCCATGCGTCCAAAATTCAAACCCCATTCAAATTCAGACATTGCTGAGTACTAGCTATTTATAGAGCGCACACCATTGCTGAAAGAGAACATACAGTGGGAACACCCCCCCCCCCACCCACAGTTTTGAGGTGGTTATTAGAGTTTCAGGTGCAGATTTTTAAGACCGGATGTTTGCTGATGCCCTAGGCAAGCAGTCTGGCGGAGATCTGGGTGGCACAAAGCAACGTTAAAAGGCTCTCCCTTTCTAAGTATAGTTGAGACTAATTGTGAACACTTTGGTTCTAGAACAAGAGGGTTTATTTAGCCACCGAGTTAACGCTTCAGTTGTGTGTAGAACACACACGAGGGCCCAAGATAATGTGATTCCCAACTAATAAGACAGACCCCAAGGTGTTCGATAGGTGTTTTTCCATTCAGTCCTCCCTAAACTTAACTAGCAGATTAACCCGTTGGACTTTTCTCCCATTGCCCCAGGCTGGGTGTCTTCTGTGAGCCACTGAGGTCCTGGGTCTGTCACCCATCCTCCAGCGGGGGGGTTGAATGAACTGCACCGCGGCTACTTCCAGGGGTTTGAGCTGATGTTGCCTGGAATTTGGGATTTCGGGGGGAATGCATTGCCCTTGTGTTCGGGTCGGCGCCCCGTAGTGGTGCCCGCTGGTCTGGGCGTTAGGACAGTCAGAACACACGCAATTTTGCACTGTGAACTCCAGAGCCACTTCGGTTTTGCGTGCCACAGACACACTCCCCAGGCTCGGCTCTGGGGGCCCTATTCATAGTCTGCTGCCGGTAGAGGGGCTAGAGGCGAAGAAAGCAGAACAGTGTGTGTGTGTGGGGGGGGGGGGAACCGGTGGGAATAATTCTCACGCGGGGAGCGGACCACAGTGGAGCCTTCGAGAATTATTGTGAATTTCCACTCTCACTTTTAGAACGCGCATCCATTCAGCCTAATCGGCGGCCCAATATTTGTACCCCATTTAAGTAGGTCAGAGTTGCTGCTCAGGGGATAGTTCATAGCCTTGCTCATTCAAAACCACAAAAAACCCAAACCCAGAGCACACATCGATTAGTTTGTATCCCAGGAGAAGTTTTAATACTAATGAAGATTTGCTTCAACACAGGAGCAGTGACATGAAAAACGGGCTTTCTATTTATAGCACTCCGCACACGATTGCATACCCAAGTCAAAACTTTATTCAATAATTGTGTCTCGGCTTAATCGGCATCACTTGCAGCTCCTCTCTTTATGGTTGTCTTTTATTTGTGTCATCCGAAGAAGATCTATTTAAATATCTCTAGATCGACATTATGGCTTATTAAATGGCTACTTTCCCCTCCCTCGCTAAATTAACACCGGAGAATAACGAAAAGGGAGGACTTGTGGCACCTTAGAGACTAACCAATTTATTTGAGCATGAGCTTTCCTGAGCTACAGCATCCGATGAAGTGAGCTGTAGCTCAGGAAAGCTCATGCTCAAATAAATTGGTTAGTCTCTGAGGTGCCACGAGTCCTCCTTTTCTTTTTGCAAATACAGACTAACACGGCTGCTACTCTGAAACCGGAGAATAACGATATTATCACCCCATGAAACCATAGTGATTTTCGTTCTCATTTTATACACTGCTTGTCCCTTAAATGTTGGCAAAGTGAGCACAGATTTGTTTTCCCCTGGATTCCCCTCACCTCCCGTTCCAGACTAGCTTTAACGCGAGCAGAGCCAACCAGTGCATGAAACTCCAGGTCCAGCTTTTCACTCCTCGTCCCGAGCCATTCTTCAGGCGACTGTGACTCAAATTGGGCTCTCTGCTTGGGCAATAATGGGCGTTATTTCTTGCCAACGTTTGCAGAGGCGGAGTCCACGGCAAAGAGACCCCGAACCACGATCACAGCCAAGCAGCTGGAAACCCTGAAGAACGCTTATAACAACTCCCCCAAACCTGCCAGGCACGTGAGAGAGCAGCTGTCCTCAGAGACCGGGCTGGATATGAGAGTCGTACAGGTGAGATGGGGCAGCGCAAGCATCCCACGCGGAGATCCCTGCCTCCTTGGAAAGCCAGGGGAGTCCACGCCCCACTGAATCGCTCTTATTTGGGAGGGTTCGTTTTATAAACAGGTATTGACTCAACAATGCATTTTAGTTGGTCAGACTGGATCCAGAAAACAGTCTTTTGTAATTATTGAACATCTATCTTGTGGTGGTCATCTCTGTACAGACCCAGAGTAATGGCCAGTCCTTGTGCTTTCACAATGGTTTCAACACACAAACACACACACACACACACACAGAGAGAGATTTGCCCGAGCATATTTGCTACAGCTGGGTGAAATGCTCCGAATTTGGATTTTTATAGTGTTGGTCAAAATTTGAAATGTTGACCAAAAAACGGGGGCGGGGGGAGAATCACAATTTTCACAGATCCGCGCCCCCCACCCCCTTCCCTCTCGTTTTCTTAAAAAGACTGGTTCTAAAGCTGGCAAAAAATTTACTCATCTTTTGCAGCGTAAACAACACACACATCGGCGGTTTGAATTTTGACAAAGAAAACCAAACCTTGAAATAATTGTTCAGTGAAAGTTTCGCAGTTTCCTTCCATTTTTGGTGCGGACCTAATATTTGTGTCTGATCTCTGTGTTCCCGGCTTGCCCAAGGCTCTGGTCCTCCAATGCACCCTACGCCCGGGGGCTCCCTTGTCTCCGGGGGGGACTCTGGGCCGGCGCAGTGGTACCCCCGTGCGCGATGAATAGCTCGAAGAGCGGGTTGAAAGTTTTTGTCATTGAAAAAAGTCATTTCCTTGAAAACCAATTTTTACATGAAAACATTTTATTTGATGCAAATATTAAAATTGTTGCCATGCCTCTCTCCCCCCCCCCCCGCTTTTAGAAAACTAGAGACTTCTCAAGTTGTTCCTTTAACCCCCTTTGTTTCCTTGGACAGGTGTGGTTCCAGAACCGAAGGGCTAAGGAAAAAAGACTAAAGAAAGATGCTGGGAGGCAGAGATGGGGCCAGTACTTTAGGAATATGAAAAGATCCCGGGGGAATTCAAAATCGGACAAGGACAGTATCCAGGAGGAGGGCCCAGATAGTGATGCTGAGGTCTCCTTTACAGGTAAGAGGAAGAAGGTGCATGCTCTGGCTGGCACGGCTGGTATGCTGCGGAGATCACAAGCGTGTAATCAAGGCTTGAGCGAGATTTCAGGGTGCATAGGCCTCATGCTAACCCCCTGGACAGGGGTCAATTTCACCCCAAGGGCATTTTTCACCCAGCCTTCTTCCAAGCACAGCTGCCGGTTTTGCATCACAGTTTCATTTCGTTCTTTAAATACCATTTGCTTGCTCAGCATTTCCTGCCATAAAATAATCAAAGAAAACAAATGCCCAATACAGGTGAATTAAACTGGGAACATAAACACAAATACGTGCCGGCAAGAACTGGAGCAAGCCATGACTGAGTCAGCGTTCTGCTAAGTAACTTCTCTCCACTGTGACCGCAGTGAGTGATTTAGATCTCCTCGGGGCAGGAGACAATTTGGACTCAATTGCATTTGAGAAACTAAAGGTGGAAGTTATATATTTTTTAAATGGTGTCACATTTGAAACCATCAAAGGAAAAACATGAAGAATGTCACTCCGGATTTGTCTGGGCAAGTGACCTCTGACATTAAAGAAATACTTCTCTTTGAGGAACTTTATAAATGACAAAGATGTAAAAGCAAAAAAGTCCAGAACGATTGATCAGAATGTTTATATTGCAAATATTGATAGGGGAGTCTCTGCAACCCATTGGATTGTTTCTGGGGTGTTCATATTCCATGAGTTATGTTCTGGAAGTGTTTTTATTTCAACGATTTTTGGGGAGCGGGGGTTATTCCACTGAATTATTATGGGGGTATTTTTTATTTCATCTCCTTGTTTTGGGCTGTTGCTCTCATAGGATTTCAAGCTTCTTTGGAGGAGAGATGTCACTCTGTCATCTGTTTTGACAGACATTCCCTCAAGCTTTGATGCAATAGAGCACTTAACCACATGCTTAACTTTAAGCAAGAGTAGTTGCCCTTGACTTCAAAAGTGTTCTCCTGTTGCTCAGTGCTTGCTCAGTGCCACAGACACCTCCTCTTCATGGCATTTCTTAGCACAGCCATCAGTTAACTGCTCCTTCCTGTGATCTAGTACCTTCTGCCAATATAAGGCACGGATATGGGCCCATTACCATAGTGTTCAAGAACCTTGCAATGCCAAAAGTAGTTTTGAGCCCAAAACATCAAGACCTTCCATTCTGAAAATGTTGAAACCTGAGGTTTTGACATTTTCAAAATGTTTTTTCCAATTTTTCAAAATGAAATTTTGTTGAAGTCTATGTAGTTTTGGGGAAATTTTTGGTTTTGTAAAAACAGCATTTTCCCATGGAAAACTCTTTAGATGAAAAATGTTCATGCAGCTTTATGTATAAATCTATTTTAAATTTCAGCTTGTCTATTGATTCCCTAACGTATTAAATTTTCATGCCTGCTCCCATATGATCTTATGCAGCATCATTATTCTATATGAATAGGCCATTACACAGTAACTAAAAGTATTAAACACAATTATTGATAAGTTGAAGATATGCACCAGGTTGATATCCTAGATAAGAAAGTCATTCTCAGTTTTTATGAAGGGTCCAATAAATGCAGATATAATTTTGCTGGTAACTAGAAAATATGTTTCATTTTCAATAATGTTTTTAAGTGATCCAAATATACTCCATTAACTATTTCTAATCACCCCAAAACCATTGCAATTTTAATTCCTTTTCCTAAGTAATGAATGGTTTTCCTTTTAGATCATTCCCTTCTATCAGTGAGTATCACGGTAGCTCCTGAAATGATAGTGAAAATAGAGATAAATATAACTAATGAGGCCATAATAATAATTAATAAAAGGAACACAGAACAATAGAAAGAGGCAGATCTCAAGAGCCTAGACTCACATCTCCCTTAAAAGATATTTTTTTAAAATAAGGTTATTTCTTAATATCTACATTTCATACATGTTTTTAAAAGCCCAAGTGAATTAGACTCTTGCCCCCAGGATTAAAAACAAAATCCCATTGACTTGGCTGAGATCCAGCCAGAGATAGAAAACAGAGGTAATAAGGAATTAAGAAATGACAAGACCAACATAGCATTGAAAAGCTGTGAAAAACATGCAAGTCCTCTCTCTCTCTCACCATACACACCCATCTAATCTATCTGTCCATCTGTGGGTTTTATAGTTCCACAGCATTCAAGGTTTCTGATCAGATTGTCTCCAGCTAGTTTGCTTTCCCAATAAATCAAGCCCGTTTCCCTTTCAGATGAGCCCTCTATGTCAGAAATGAGTCACTCCAATGGGATTTACAGCAACCTAAATGAAGCTTCTCCTGCTTTGGGGAGACAAGCTGGGACCAACGGGAGCTTCTCTTTGGAACACAGTGGCATTCCCGCTCAGGACCAGTACCACGACCTCAGATCCAACAGCCCCTACGGGATACCCCAATCGCCAGCTTCTTTGCAGGCCTTGCCAGGCCACCAGCCTTTAATCTCAAGCTTGGTTTATCCAGACAATGGTTTAGGCATCATAGCTCAAGGTGGACAAGGCGTGCCCCAGCCAATGAGAGTCTTAGGTGGGAATGGACCCAGTTCTGATCTCTCCACAGGGAGCAGTGGAGGGTATCCAGACTTCCCTGCAAGTCCTGCCTCTTGGCTAGATGAAGTTGATCATGGCCAGTTTTGATACAGGACCCACCACAATGTGGGGAAAAGACTTCAGGCTACTAAGCATCATCTACTGTTGAGAATATAATGTGGGGCAAAAAATGACCTCTGAGGAAAAAGTAAGATAGTTACATGGAGAAAGAAAGGCAAATGTGCTCAAGAGGCTGGCCAGCTGTGGGTTAGCAAAAGACAGTTGACCAAGGAATCATGTCAGAGTGACTGGCTTAAGAAAAGTCCAAGTGAAACTGCTCATAGTGTCTTTACAGAACAGTATTGACCACCAAGACTCGTGCTTTACAGAGCTGATAACGTATTTTGTTTTCTGTTGTCAGTTCATTCTCCAAAGCAATGACTTGCTTCATCACTTACTTACCCCTCAAGCTTTTTTAAAAATAAAAATCTCAGCCATTGTAAAAGAAGCAACAATGTCTATATTTCTACAGGAGAAATGTGAACAATGAATAATCTCTTCACAAATTCATGGTAGAAAACCATGTACTTATTTCTCTGTTCTTCCAACAGGTTAAAAAAAAAGCAGTGACAGAATAAGGCTTTTTTGTTTTATTTTTGAATTTATATTAGCTTTTCTAAATTTAAATGGGCTTTAATATGCCAATCATTTATTAATAATCACATTTTCCTTTATACTATGAGGACTCTATGTTAACTTTGCTTTTCACCTTTTTAATTTGTAGATGCTAGCTTTATTCTTTCCACATCAATGTTAAACTGTGAATAGATGTATTTATTATCAAATAACCACTGTTTTCCAACAGGGTCAAGAAAACTCTTGACCCAAGAATATTGGTCTTTCTGGATTGTTAAACTAATGTTTTTCTTTACTGATTCCTCTATGACAACTTTAATGCAAAGCTTTTTAAAGTTGCACCTCATGTCTTGTTGCCAAATACTGTCTCAACATTTCGTTAGACTTGGTTTAGTTACAACTGTTCTTCATATGTTGTTGGGGAGGCATTCCAATGAGCATACTTATGTTCACCACCACTACACTTTCTCCATTCTATGCATTTGTGTATTTCACAGCAGATATAGTGAAAACTGATTGTGAAGAAAGGCAAAACAATATGTATACTGTTACCTGTAAAATTGAATATTGAATTAACTGTAGATTGTGTATGTCCAGTGTCTTATTTATATTCTCTCTCTCTCTCTCTGATGATCAAATACTTTATGACTTCAAATAAATTTGTCAGTTAAAGTTTAAATAAGTCTTTTGCTAAATTCACACTAAAAGCACCAATCTGGGTAAATACCATCTTTAAAATAAATAAAATAGCCCCTCAAGACTTGAGGCCCTGATTCAGCAAAGCACTTAAACACATGCTTCACTTTAAGCACATGAGAAGTCCCATTAACTTCAAAGTACTTTGCTGAACTGAGGCTAAAAAAGATGGTCTCCCTGGTAACCTTTGGGAGCTATAAGCAATATTGTTAAATGATTGCATAGTCTTTGATGACTGACAGCCATTTTCGATGACCTAGGATTATTTCTTAGCACTTGAGATATGGGAAGAAATACCCAATAAAGCAGATGGTTTCCAGTTAGTCTGTGGCAACACATTCTGCATCTTTAGATTGTAAAGTCCATACATTAAACAACAGAGGCCACAGGAGTTTAATGGAGTGAACTGAAAAAAGGGGAAGGAGAGTTAACCTGTTTTTCCCTCCCCTAGGCCATAGTTTTCAAACGTAGCTGACTAAATGCAGATCAAGGCACCTTTTATTTAGATTTAAATAAAGATTTAAGGCCCAAAGGGGGAGATTTTCAAAGGGAAAAATGGGATTTGAATGCCCATCTCCCATTGAAAATCAGCGAGAACTGGGGGCCTAACTGCCCTTTGTGCCATTGTCAATCTCCCCCAAAGTGTTCAGACTTGAATGTCTAAGTTTAGGCATCCACGTCCGCCTGTAGGCAAGTAAATAAGACTCGCTGTTTCGAGATTCTGCAGAGATGGTCTTAAGCAAGCACTGTATGCTCAGCCCTCTACGATCAGACCCCGCATCCAGCAAAGCACCTGAACACATGCTTACCTTTATGCTTGAGGTGAATCCCATTGACATCACAAGCTTTTAAGTGCTTTTCTCAACAGGGTTGGGCAACTGCTCTGGAGGCTAAGGTCCCAGTCCTACCTAGATGTGTACACATGCCTAACTTTACTCATGGAGAGTAGTTGATTTGACATCAGCATGCAAATCACCGGAGGATCAGGGCTCATGGGCCTCACTATAGGTGACTACATTTAAAAAAAATCTAGGCCTTAATTTTTACCTGGGATCAGCTATTTAAACATACACGTTCCTGTTACTAGCATATGGGTGAGTATTTTCTTCTGGACCCTCTGGCCTAGGAGCAGCATTGTTAACTTATGAGTTAAGACAAAAGCATGAATGTTAAAATGTTCAAGGCTATTTACTCCTGGCCTACCAGTACACATTTCTTTCACATGGGGGTGGGAACAATGGCTATTCAGAAAGTGGGCATCTTTTATCAATAGGTACTGGTAATATTTGAGACTCTGTCAAACGACTTCTCTTGAACTCGACGCCTCACACTGGAGTCAGTTCTACACACAGAGTAGTTGCAGGATTGGGGCTTTGGGGAATAAAATTAAAGAAAGGAGCACGATAACTGCTTGTGTTTCTGGAGCAGAAAAGCTTTTTGGTTCTATCCTCTGCTGCAAGAGGCATCAGCTAATGGTTTCAACATGATCTGGGAGCCAAGTTTTCCTGAATTCTAATGCTGACTGACAGAGTCCTGCTGTGAACATAACTGCTTTTCCTCAGTTTCCCCATGTGTAAAATGGGACTAGTACTCATTTCCCTCACAGGGATGTTGCAAGGGTTAGTTAATGTTAGGAAAGCAGTTTGGAGGTGGAAAAAAATTCCAAAATGTGATTAGCGAAACCTTTGTGTATCCTGCCTGGTGGGGAAGTGGGGGATGGGTTGCTACATCACAGGCCAGCCCTAGATTGAATGGGTGCCCTTACATCAATTCTGTAAATAAAGTACATGAGGATGCGCCCACCATGAAGTCTCCTTCATGACCAATCCATAAAGGAAAGGGAAGAATAATACGTAGTGACACCCCGGGAGCACATGCAGATAGTGCATATAGAAGTACTAGGCTGGACCAGTTAGAGGTGTATATCTGCCTTAGGTACTTATATGCCCCCCATTACTGGTGTATCGGAGCACTCCCAATCTTTTTAATGTATTTATCCTCCCAACACCCGAGTGAGGGCAGGGCACTGTTATTATCTCCATTGTACAGATGGGTAACTGAGGCACACAGAGGCTAAGTGAGTTTCCCAAAGTCACACAGGAAGTCTGTGGCAGAGCAGAAACTTGAACCCAGGTCTCAGGCCAGCACACTGACTCTGGGGCCATCTATCCTTGCTCTTCAGAGCCCTACACCTACAAATGCATGTGGAAATGCAGGATTAAAGACAGCAGCACATTTTAACCTCCCTTTTAAAATCACATGCAACTCGTTAAGACTTGCCCACCAACAGGGGGTTGGATTCTGCAGTCATAACTCAGACACTGGGCCGACTTCATTGCTGGCGTAAACAGGCAGAACCCTACTGAAGGCCGCGTGCCAGTGAGCTCCAGTCCTGAAGCTCTTACTCAAGCAAGACACTCAAGCTAGACTTCTTTCAGAGTAACAGCCGTGTTAGTCTGTATTCGCAAAAAGAAAAGGAGTACTTGTGGCACCTTAGAGACTAACCAATTTATTTGAGCATGAGCTTTCGTGAGCTACAGCTCACTTCATCGGATGCATAGGCCTGGATGCAAAGCCCATTGAAGTGAACAGAATGACATGCTAGATATTGTAAAACGGGTTCTTCCAGCCATCACTACAAAGACTGATAGGAAATCTACCATGATGCAAATATTTCAGGTATTTCTTGGTTTCCCTGACATGTAGCACTTCAACTCTTTAAGGGTTTACTTCCACTGTGAAATCGGCAGGGCCAGCCAGGAGAGAAATATTCCATTCCTCATGAAAAGTTTCAAGGTTTCAAAACTTGTTTTCATTTGAGTGTGGAAGGAAACAACCCCTTTATTTTTTACGAAAAAACAACCACCCATGCACACACTCACTCTCTCTCCCAGGACAGCAGATAGCTTGGTGGCTAGGGCCTACACATGGGGTATAGGAGTCTCAGCTTCCAGTCACTGCTCTGGCTCAAGAGTGCTGTAACTACCAGGCTATCGAGTTATAGATCTGATGTCTCCCGTTGGTGTTGAGCCATTTTGTATAAATAATTAAATGCTCATTAAGCCAGAGAGAGAAGCAAAAAGTTTGTTGAAAATTTTGACCAGCTCTAGAAATCAGTTCTAAGAGCCACCTCTAATAAGCAACCTACTATCATAAAATTCTACTGTAAGATACGCCTAATTTTCTCAGGTTTCAGAGTAACAGCCGTGTTAGTCTGTATTCGCAAAAAGAAAAGGAGTACTTGTGGCACCTTAGAGACTAACCAATTTATTTGAGCATAAGCTTTCGTGAGCTACAGCTCACTTCTTCGGATGCATACTGTGGAAACTGCAGAAGACATTACATACACAGAGACCATGAAACAATACCTCCTCCCATCCCACTCTCCTGCTGGTAATAGCTTATCTAAAGTGATCACTCTCCTTATAATGTGTATGATAACCAAGTTGGGCCATTTCCAGCACAAATCCAGGTTTTCTCACCCTCCGCCCCCCCCCCCAAACTCACTCTCCTGCTGGTAATAGCCCATCCAAAGTGACCACTTTCTTTACAATGTGTATGATAATCAAGGTGAGCCATTTCCAGCACAAATCCAGGTTTTCTCACCCCCCACCCCCCCTCCAAAAAACACACACAGAAACTCACCTTTGTGGCCTTATGCTGTGCTTCTTGCACAACCTGGGAATCACTGGGAGTTCTGGGTGTGTAAAATGGCAGGAGTACCCCCCCCCCAATCTGTTTCTCTCCCCCCCCCTTCAAAATTCTAAAGTCACACTTTCTGCTCCAAGATCTATGAGGGAAATACACTTGTGCTATTAAAAATTATAAACAGATTACAGACCTTAGCTGACTCCGGTTTAGGAACTAACCAGAAACTGTTTAACAGTAAGACTATTTATTTCAGCTGAAAGAGCTGGAACGGCATGACCCTGCATCTCCAAGGAGCAGGTGGGTAACCTGATGCATGTGGAAAACTACTGAAGAAAACTGGTGACTGATGTGTCAGAAATGCTGTTAATCCCCCCAGATCTCCCATCAGGTAGTTTCTAAGGGAGGTAGATCTTGACAACCCAACCAAATATAAACAAAGCAACAGAAACAGTTCCACGTGGACATGCAGATTCTGCTGGAACCAGTAGGCAAGAGTGTAGGTGCTGGAACTAGGGGGGCTGCTGCACACTCTGGCTTGACGTGGTTTCCATCATACACAGGGTTTACAGGTTTGGGTTCAATGGCTCTCAGCACCCCCGCTATACAAACTGTCCCAGCACCCCTGGGCAAGGGGGTGGTTTCATGTCACACAGTGCAGACCTCTAAGTGAACTCCAGAGCTCATCAGCTAGTGCTGCTAGAATCCCAGGTTTGTACCCTGAATGGCCAGTTTCTTCTCTAGGGGCTGGATTTCAGGACATTCATTCCTCTTTATGATTGGAATACGCATATGGTTTACACCCTGATCTCCCCTGCACCCCGCGAACACTGAGGTGCCATTCCATTGTGCGAGGGGGGGGCAGAATTTGGGAATCTGTGCAGGAAGTGCACTGCGTGGTGTGGACTGCCCTCCCATGGGACCATCACAAGGGGATGCCAGGAGAGAGCCATCCCATGGATGCTCTGATCCTCCACCCAGTGTGTGGGGGCTACTTTAACAAGCTAAAGAAGCCCCCACAGATCAGCACTTCAGCCACGCAGGAGCCTGCAGGGGGAGAATTTCCTCCATTGCTCTGGACCGGCACAAGGGTTGGCCATTGTCACAGGGATTTTGTCCATAGGGCCCATCCCTGCTGGATTTACTCATTCAAAACCACCGCTAGCAAGAGAGGAGTCCAGGGCAGTTTGGTTTGAGAAAGTAGCACAGGCCACTTTTGGATAGCATCCACTTTGGCCTGTAGGGGGCTGATAGTTCCTTGACCCACCTGGTGTCCAAGGTAAGTCACTCTGTTTAGGCCTATTTGACACTTCTTAGCCTTAACAGTTAGTCCTGCCTCCCTTATGCGCTCAAGGACTTTTTGTAGATGTTCCAGGTGGTCTGCCCAGGAATCCGAAAATATGGCCACATCGTCAAGGTAGGCGACTGCATATTCTCCTAATCCCGCTAGGAGACCATCTACAAGTCTTTGGAAAGTGGCGGGTGCATTTCGCAGCCCGAAAGGGAGTACATTAAATTCATACAGCCCGAGATGTGTGATGAAGGCTGACCTTTCCTTGGCAGATTCATCTAGCGGTACCTGCCAGTACCCCTTGGTTAAGTCCAAGGTAGAGATGAACTGGGCCCTTCCCAGTTTCTCTAATAGTTCATCTGTGCGTGGCATGGGATAGTTGTCTGGGCGAGTTACAGCATTTAGCTTACGGTAGTCCACGCAAAAACGTATTTCCCCATCTGGTTTGGGAACTAGAACCACTGGAGATGCCCATGCACTTTCAGAGGGGCGGATTACACCCATCTGTAACATATCCTGGATCTCCCGTTCTATAGCAGTTTTAGCTTGAGGAGACACCCGGTAAGGTTGGACCCTAATTGGGTGAGCATTACCTGTGTCAATGGAGTGGTATGCCCGTTCAGTCAGTCCTGGGGTGGCTGAGAACGTTGGCGCGTAGCTAGTGCACAGCTCCTGGATCTGCTGTCGCTGCATACGCCCAAGGGTCATGGAGAGGTTCACCTCTTCCACACCACCAGCACATTTCCCTTCGTAATAGACACCTTCAGGCCACTCAGCGTCGTCTCCTCCCTGGGCTGTAAACTGACAAACCTTTAATTCTCTGGAATAAAAGGGCTTTAGAGAATTAATATGATACACCTTAGGCTTTCGGTTGGAGGTGGGGAATGCTATGAGATAATTAACAGCTCCCAGGCGCTCCTGGACCACGAATGGCCCTTCCCACGATGCTTCCATTTTATGGGCCTGGAGCGCCTTTAAGACCATGACCTAGTCTCCTACTTTGAAGGAACGCTCTCTGGCATGTTTATCATACCAGGCTTTTTGCTCTTTTTGAGCATCCTGTAAGTTTTCTCTAGCAAGGGCTAAAGAGGTTCGGAGGGTGTTTTGTAGGTTGGTTACAAAGTCCAGAATGTTAGTTCCTGGAGAAGGTGTAAATCCCTCCCATTGCTGCTTCACCAACTGCAATGGCCCCTTAACCTCACGGCCATATACAAGTTCAAATGGGGAAAACCCTAAACTGGGATGTGGTACAGCTCTGTAGGCAAAGAGCAACTGCTGCAATACTAGGTCCCAATCATTGGAGTGCTCATTTACGAATTTATGTATCATGGCCCCCAAAGTTCCATTAAACTTCTCCACCATGCCATTTGTTTGATGATGGTAAGGAGTGGCAACCAAGTGATTTACCCCATGAGCTTCCCAAAGGTTTTTCATAGTTCCTGCCAGGAAATTAGTCCCTGCATCTGTGAGGATGTCGGAGGGCCAACCTACCCTGGCAAAAATGTCTGCTAGTGCCTGGCACACACTTTTAGCCCTGGTGTTGCTTAGAGCTACTGCTTCCGGCCATCGGGTGGCAAAATCCATGAAAGTCAGTATGTACTGCTTTCCTCTGGGTGTCTTTTTCGGAAAAGGACCCAGAATATCCACAGCTACTCGCTGAAATGGAACTTCAATGATGGGGAGTGGCTGGAGAGGAGCTTTGACCTGGTCTTGGGGTTTTCCCACTCTTTGGCACACCTCACAAGACTGGACATAGGTAGAAACATCCTTGCCCATTCCCTCCCAGTGGAATGACCCCCCCAAACGGTCTTTGGTCCTGTTCACCCCAGCATGGCCACTAGGGTGATCATGGGCTAAGCTCAAGAGCTTGGCCCGGTATTTAGTTGGAACTACCAACTGTCTCTGAGGATGCCAGTCTTCCTGGTGTCCCCCAGAAAGAGTTTCCTTGTATAAAAGTCCTCTTTCTACAACAAACCTGGATCGATTAGAAGAGCTGAGAGGCGGTGGGTTGCTCCGTGCCGCCGTCCAAGCTCTCTGGAGGCTTTCATCTGCTTCCTAAAAATTCCTTTTTAAAATCTGTATTTCTAGTTCAAAAAATCTCAACTGGATCTCAAAATGATTTCAGGTTAATCCCACCACTGTGCCACCATGTCAAGGTTCCTCCCCCACTCTGAACTCTAGGGTACAGATGTGGGGACCTGCATGAAAAACCTCCTAAGCTTATCTTTACCAGCTTAGGTCAAAACTTCCCCAAGGTACAAAATATTACACCTTGGACAGGCCGCTACCACCACCAAACTAATACTGGTTACTGGGGAAGAGCTGTTTGGACGCGTCCTTCCCCCCAAAATACTTCCCAAAACCTTGCACCCCACTTCCTGGACAAGGTTTGGTAAAAAGCCTCACCAATTTGTCTAGGTGACTACAGACCCAGACCCTTGGATCTTAAGAACAATGAACAATCCTCCCAACACTTGCACCCCCCCTTTCCTGGGAAATGTTGGATAAAAAGCCTCACCAATTTGCATAGGTGACCACAAACCCAAACCCTTGGATCTGAGAACAATGAAAAAGCATTCAGTGTTTTACAAGAAGACTTTTAATAAAAAATAGAAGTAAATAGAAATAAAGAAATCCCCCCTGTAAAATCAGGATGGTATATATCTTACAGGGTAATTAGATTCAAAAACATAGAGAACCCCTCTAGGCAAAACCTTAAGTTACAAAAAAGATACACAGACAGAAATAGTTATTCTATTCAGCACAATTCTTTTCTCAGCCATTTAAAGAATCATAATCTAACACATACCTAGCTAGATTACTTACTAAAAGTTCTAAGACTCCATTCCTGTTCTGTCCCCGGCCAAGATGACTACAGACAGACACAGACCCTTTGTTTCTCTCCCTCCTCCCAGCTTTTGAAAGTATCTTGTCTCCTCATTGGTCATTTTGGTCAGGTGCCAGCGAGGTTACCTTTAGCTTCTTAACCCTTTACAGGTGAGAGGAGCTTTCCCCTGGCCAGGAGGGATTTCAAAGGGGTTTACCCTTCCCTTTATATTTATGACAGTATGTATACATGTGTGTGCGCATTATATGCAGAATACATTAATCTCTGTATAAATAGATACTCTTCACTTTTATAATGTTTTTAAATCCTTTGTTTTTCTCTGAAGAATCCCTCGTGCCTTTTGTTAGCTCGTTAATCAGTCAAACGAAATATTGCCTCGATTTCAATATATAAGTAAACTCTGCGGATTGCCATTCTGTTCTCTTCCTTACATGCGCAGATATTGACCTGGATGGGATTTCTCTGCCTGCAGGGAAAGCAACATTTTAGCCTGCAGAGAGAGAGAGAGAGAGCACGAGCGAGCGTGTGTGTCTATATATACATATAGAGGGGCGGGAGCATGGATAACACCCTGGATTAGGACACTGGAAGACCTGTCTCTGTCACTGACCTATGTTAATCGGCATTTTGTGATCTATGGATGAAAAGTACTTTATAAGAGCCAAGTATATCTCTTATATATATAATATATGTACAGCTATGTCTGTGTACATATTTTACACACACAGAGAGAGAGAGAGAGTTGCGTAGACATAGTGTACAGATATCTATTCTGTCCCACCATGAAATAGTTCATTTAAGAACTTGAACCATGCAAACCTCACAGAACTTGCTATTTAAATGGTCCTTATTGGATTCTAACCAGAAAGGCATTTAGACTGTTTATTGACATTCTTGTTTTAATTTCCTTTTTAAAATGGAACCACTTTCAAAGGAAAATAAAAAATAAAGACCAAATTAGCCTGGCTTGGCACTTACATAGGAATGGATTCTGATGGTGGCATACATCACTGAGCTGGCAAGCCAGCAATACGAAAGCACAAGCTTTAAATTAACTCAGAGACTCTGAAAATAATGGGGTTTCTAGGAAGGGTAGGTAATACAATAATGTGGAAAAGGGATCTGGCAATTTTTTGTCGTCACTGGTGGTTTGAACAATTTGATGTGTTTGTGGCATTAAAATCTTTGCTCTCTCTCTAAAGCTTCACCCTGCAGCAACGATCAACTAAAAAGACATTTTGGAGAAAATATATTTGAGAACTAACAAATTGCCCCCTTAATCATGGGTAACCAGGGATGTTTTCTCACACTTAAATTAAATGGATTCTCCTTCCTATGCAGCATCAGCAAAAAAGGACTTGCCTCATACAGTGAGGATGGTGAGATCATGTGAAATTCAAGATGGGCAGTTCACCAAGCGTTATAGAAAATAGTCTGTATTTTAACTGGCAGTTCTTATGGTGACTTGTAATACAGAGCCCACAATATAGATACACTTTTATCTAAGCAGTTATTATTTTTCCCCAGCGGGCTAGAAAGTTCCCCATCTCTAAGGGGAGGTTAAAGCCACTTGCTCCTGTCACCAGACTGAATACTCTAATACAAATGACCACACCTGCCCATGCCATGGTCTCTTCCAGCTCGGACTGAGAAGCTTGTAAAAGTCTTCCAGTCAGCTGGAAGGGAGTAAATCATTCTTGACAGTTACATCTCTACAGAGCAGTTAGAATTAATGTAACAATTTGGTGCTTAATGAAGCAGCAACATGCTGAGCTGCAGAGAATGGCTGGGACCTGCTGCAGTCATGTTATAATCCCCACGGGCCCCAAATGGCAGAGATTTAATCAGATGGTGACTTGTTGGGTTGAGAGAATTGCCATGTGGAAAGAAACCCAGCAGAGAGTGTGTAGCAAAAAAACAACAACAAACAGGCCCCAGCTAAGCCTGAAACAATCTCAATGGGCTAGATCATTGATTTCAGTAGGGGTTCAGTTTAAAAAGATCAATGGCATAATATGGTGTTTCCGAGACTATGGTGAGGTGTGTCAACCTAGAGAGATAGAATAGCCCAGCGGATGTAGACATATTTCAATTACACAGCCCCCTTTGAATGGTCTGATAGCCTGGATGCAGTACAGATTAGATCCCCGACTGGTGCAAATCAGCAACACTCCATTGACTTCAATGTGATTTCTGAACTTGGAAGACTCACAAGATCAGATCCTTGCTTTTTGAAACCCTTTATTTTGGGGTTATCACCACTTTGTGGCTGTCTTATTTGTTGCACACTCTTTGGGTATTTATTATTAATAATTTTAATAATCTATTGTGCTATAAGGATTGATCCTGTTCCCACCATTGTGCTTTGTGCTGGACAAACCTATTATCATTTTATTGTCTGTATTGCAGCAGAGCCCAAATGTCCCAGTTACAGACCAGGGCCCCATTGTGCTAGGCACCATCTAGACAATCACTTACAGTAGGTCTTCAAACATAATCACAGAACACTTCACAGCTGATTGCAGTCTGTATAGACAAGCAGCGTGTGTGTGTGTGTGTGTGTGTGTGGGTGTGTGCACTGTACAGTCGGTTAGAGAAGGGGTTTGTAGCAAAGCAGTTCTAATATATGATGAATCAGCATAATTCACATGAAAAATACGTTGTGAAAATAAATTAGCATTTCATATATATGTGGGTGGGCAAAAAAAAAACCAAACAAAAAAAAAAACCAATCTGCGGAACAACGTGTTTGGGGAATGAAAGACAACCTGATCAGGTGCCAAGCACTAGAGAGTCTCTGATTGTCACAGGAGTTGCTGGTACTCAGCACCTCTCCAGATAAGGGCTTGTAAACATACCGAATGTTTTGGGTAGGGAAAAAGTGCAGATGGGTTTAGAGACAATCCTCTGTTTACCATGCATACAAATATGTTTCCAAAGCACTGCAGTTTGCAGCAGCTTGGATGCTTTAAAATAAATCATGCAGAACTGGCTTTTTTTTTTTTTTTTTTTTTGGTTCGTAAATGAAACTGCAGCACAAAACAACACCCCCTCACTTGCAAAAAACACGAATGCTGGATTTTAGGTGTGTGTGTGTAGGCAGAAAACTAAAAGCGTTTGGTTGCAAAGCCTCATGGTCATCAGCTTTAAGGTCCTGACAGGTTTATAAAGTGCTAAGTGTCCCTGTGGGACCCTAGAACTGTTCACAGATAAGATCAAGCTTGCCATATCCAGCTGGTATACAAGGCAGAGGGATGTCTAAATTAATTCAGGAATCACTTCTGTTTTTCTGATGGAGGATATCATCTTCAATCTATGAAAATAGCACATCAAGAGAATACTTATTAAAATGAGGTTTAGGGTACACCAGGCCTGATTCTCCTCACTTATACTGGTGCAAATCAGGAGTGAATCCATGGAAGGTAGGGTCACATTGCAATGAGGTAAAAGTGGCATAAATTATAGGAGAATCAGCCCATAGTCTTGTAAACCACATTAAAGACTTTCCCCTCCTCTCAGTGTAGTCAAGAGGGAAAGGATCAGGCTCCTGTTAATATAAATTATATTATGGTATCCCAAAAGGACTAAATCAGGACCCATTGTGCTAGGTGAAGTACTAACACAGATGAAGAGACAGTCCCTGTCCTGGTGAGCGGAATATGTTAAATTGTTAAAATATAGGGCCGATACTTAGGCTTCAAAGGCAGGGTAGCATTTTCAAAGGCATCTAACTAAGTCCCATTGACTTTCAATGAGATGCAGGCTCCTAAATTGCACTGGAAAGTGTGACCCTTAGTCTATTCACATTGATTTTAATCCAGTTTTAAATGCAACCATCCAACAAGAAACCTGGTGGTCCAAAAGTGTACGTTTAAAAAGATGAACTTTGTGACACAGCTCCATAAATTACAAATTTTGGGGAAACTGTGGAGTCCTGCTCTAACATATTAAATGTATGAGCCTTGGTCTTGCAATTATTATGCACACAAAACTCCCACTGACACCAGTGTTGGCAGCTAGTTTTTATAAAGACTTACCATGAACTGAAAGCACTTTACAAATACGCGGTTGTTTTCTAATTAAATGCAGGTGCCTAAAGTTTGCTATCTAAAACCACATCTCACAGGCTGGATACAAGTTTTGGTGCTTAACTTCAGGTGATCACATATTAGGGCCTTTTATAAAAGGTTCACTTTACTCAGTGCATGCATCTCTGGGGCGGAGCTGCTCCAGCCATGTTAAATATCTAGAAGCTTTTGGGGCCTGATTTTCAAAATTTGGCACCCAGTTATGTGCATAATTAATTTGCAGAATTATCACGAATTCACAACAGTAATCACAGTGCAGTTGTGTGTTTAACTGGCCATGAGCTCAGGCCAATATCCAACCAGCGTGAGTCAATACCCAGTTTGGTACTAAGTGGTGCATACGTGTAGTTTTGAAAATCAGGCTATTTGGGGTCTAAACGACTCAAGCGTGGTTTTAAAATAAATTCATGAGGTGCTGTAAGTACTGGAACGACATGCTGGTATTGGGGTATTTATCTGCATCTGTAATACAAATAAGATTACTGAATGTTGCTTACTCTGTGCATGAATTAGATTGAAAAGGACACACTCCATATTTTTCATGTGGTGGCTGACACCTTAAATAACAAGCCCCATGCTGCACCAAAAATCCCAGGGCACTTTTCCTAAGACCATTCACCTTCCTGCCCTTGACCTTGTATGTATTTGGCAAAACACTTTGGGATTATTAGATAAGTCTAAGGCAACATTATTGTTTAACTGTCAAGGCAGATAACTGATTCTCTGATTTGTATTTATTTATGGAATTTATTTTTGGTAAATTAACCATGACAATAAAAACCTCACTACATTATATTCCAAGATGGGGACCATGCTAAGGTAGACTCTGGCTTATTCCCTCCTCTGCCCAATGGAGGAGTGATTCAGTAAGGTACATATGTATTTCAGTGTGAACGAGCTGGAGGCTTTAGTGAGATTTCCATTCTAATTAAACTTTCTGGGTAGGCATCTCCCTCTGCCCCACATTCATACATACATTTTTCTTTTTTTCCTGCTGAGGATTCCCCTTTTGCTCACACTCAGCTCTGGCAGGTGAGGCAAATGGTAAATTAAACTGACAAGATTGTAAGGGTTATCCGGGCCTGCTCACCAACACACCACCACAAATAGAGGAAATTGCCAGTTAATGAAGACATCTGATATCCTGCCAATCTTCATTTCCTGCAGCCTGGTGAAGAGGGACCCATCAGCCGCAGCTGAATAGATGGGATTTGGGTGCACCTTTTCCCAGGTTGCTGTTATTTACTGGCAGCTGGCCTCCCTTACGCAACAAAGGCCTTATCCTACATCTGTAGAAAGACTCCCATTGAATTCAATGGACTTTGGATGAACTTGAGTGTATATTATATAAACTGCGGCTGGAGGAGCTGAGGGTGGTGCTTTTCCAAGACAAGACTACGGTGATGAATTTTCTCAAATTATAAGGAGTACATTGATTTGACCCCTGCAAAATTTGATGCTTTGACTGCTCCAGGAGTTTGTCTTAACAGTTTATTTGGTTTCAATCTCTGTGAGGCTTACGTCCAAGCTTATGATTTTAGGTTCCCATGAAGAAAAAAATCTTGGCATGACCCATGGTGGGAACAGATTTGTTTTCAGCTGGTTGAGTTTGTTTGTTTATTGCAAAGCCATGTGAAACTGAACTCTTTCTGCTTGATTTTGACAGAAAACCACACTTTGATCCAAGGTTGTATTCAAAACTGAGCCAGGTTCATTCAGAAGGTTGTAATATTTTCAGCAATCATGTGGTCAAATCCTGCTCATGTTGCGCCCAGAAATAGTCCAAGTGACATCCCAACAGTAATATATGTATTTACAGACATTATTCAGCTGACAGAAGTCTCTGTGGGCTGTATGAAGTTGCAGACGAGGCATGGTCCCTGGTAAACATGGGAAATAAAGCTGGAACTTGAGCTGTGTGGAAAGGCATGTGTGTCTCTGCCAATAGTTTTTTTTTTCTCTTTTAAATAAACTCCTCCTATTTAAGTAGGTCAGAGATGCCATATATCATGACACCAAAGGGACTATTGCGTGAGTGAGCTGAGCAGCATGGGGTTCTATGTCCAACTTTCAAATTGTAATAAGATCTGAAACCAGGTGACTTCCAAATGTGTTTGATTTATGGCTAATTGAGCAGAATAGGGATATGTGCAATGAGAAGACTAAAGAATGCTTTGTCCAGAAAATGGGGGAAGAAGGAAAAGAAGGTAAGATAGTGGAGCTTTTGCAACTGACCAATTAACTTAAATAAAATTCAGTTGAATCGTTCCATGACTTGCTTGGCTGCAAACATGTTGTACAGTTCTGATCCAAAGCCAAGGGGCGGTTTTGGCTAAACTAGGGAGGATTTAGAAAGCAGATCTTCCTGATCGGGGAAAAAGCTACCAGCTGGTTGAGTTTATCATTTTGAATTGGCTCCATATTTAATGGGGCATTTTGAGACTCATTTAGAAGGATTGGAGCCAGGGGTCTGCTACCGTTCTCTGCCACCAGAAGCACTTAGTGCGGCCTTATCATTTTCATTTTCTGAACGTGACCTGCTCACTGTGGTCTGTTTCTAATGGGAGGCTGCCATGATCTCCCAAATGAATTACTGTGGATGCTCCTAATTATTCTAGTTAAAACATCCCCTTGTTACTACACATTGGGATTGGCTCTTGGGGATAACTGCTTGGTGATGAAACCGTGGATGTGGGGAAGTTAGAAGTTATTCTGGTTTTAATTTGTACTAATCCAATTATCATCACACATTTAGAAATAAAGAATTGTTCCCCCAAGCACTTTTCTGGCTCATTTATTTACACATGGATTAAAATGCAGGACACTAATTGTGTGCCTGGAATGTTGATATTAGCCATTCCACAGCAAATAGTACTACAGTATAATAATGATGTTCTGCCCCATATACGTCCCAGTATTGAGACTTATCTTTTTTGCCTTCAAAGAGTCATTCTTTCCAGTTTTTTTCTTATTGTTTTAAGCATCTTATCTTAAAGAGGCATTTGGGATTATTATATGCATTTCCCCCCAAAGATATAATGCTTTCTTTTTTTTTTTTAATAAAAGGAAAAAAATGAATGGCCTGCACTCACATACAACCCTGTGTAAACAAACCAATATGCACAGCTCAGTGCTCCTAAACAACCCTACAATAAACAAACCAGTGTGCTCAGGTTTAGCTCTCATGAGCAAAGTTATAACTAGGCTAGGAAGGATCAGAGGTTTTTTGGTAAATGTTGGAAAATGTCAATTTCACCATACACACAAACCAAAGCAAAAATACTACCATAGCTTATGATAAAAATTTACAAAGAGTCAAAGTAAGAAAAATGCTCCTTGAGACATAGTGGAGTTGGATTTACTTTGTGTATTTTGACATGTGATACTGATTATTTGTGTTCTAACTGTTGTAAAGCTTTAACTTTTTGAATCTCAATGGCTATTGTCATGAAATCTTTGTTGTCTGACCCACCTATTGTTAACCCCTTTATAATTTCCCATGACTGAAAATTTAAACTGATAAAAATAAAAAGCTTAACAAGAAAACATTATTTGTTGGAATTATTGGGGAAAAAATAATCAATTTCTTCCAAGCCTATGCCTAACAAAAACCCCCACAGTGCCAGCCACTTGTTTAAAAGCAAAGCTACAACCATAACACGCCACCTCACCCAGCCCAGTGTCCATAAGCAACCCTAAAATAAAAGAGCTGTATGTATGTATGGACACCTGGGAAAATATTGAAGTGAAAACACATTTCAGCTTCAAACTTTTAAGAGTTAAATGTAATGAACAAGGGTGAAGGCAGGAAAACAGCTTTGGACCAGACCTTGAACTGTATTAAGTTGAAGTGTCAAAAGCATGCAAATACTCTGGAAGCTTGAAAGTCCTCTGTTTTCCTCTAGGATGAGTACGTGGCCAAGATCGCTACAACGATCTGAAAATGAGTCCCATTCAGCTGAATGGAAGGACTCACTCCCTAAAACGTAAGCACATATCTGTGTCTGTGTGGCATTGTGGTGCAGGTGCAAAGGAGTGTGAGCTTCCCCAACACAAACATACACTTACTGCACCCATGTGCCTCAGTCCTGAGCCAGAGGAATCCCTTTATAGTGATCAACGGAGGTTGGATTTGAACGTTGGACCCAACTGATGAAAGGTTCCATTAATAATCCTGAGTTCCTGGTCCTCAATCCCAGTAGGCTTAATTATATTATCCCTTAACCTATTTGTATAAATAGATAGCACCACCAGCAAAGGGAGACAGTACAGGGGTATTGGCAAAACCCAATGACTGGCCTCTGCAGTATTGTGTGTGGCTTTATCATACAGATTCTTGGAGCTGTCGAGGTTCCTCCCAGTCCCAGACACAGGCTGATTCAGCGAGAGCAGAAAGCAGTTGGAATCTGATCTCTTTTGTGGCTATGCAGACAGGCACAATGTTTGCCATTAATATTATACTAAGCCAAATGCAGATCACATTTCAACACATGGAGTCTAGCTGCAGCCTTGTGTTTTTATTACTGTGATACGAGGATCCAAAAGTGGGGAAGGGGGTGCACCGTGTAAATGAAGGTAGAATTTGGCTCTGCAGCTAGAATTTCTTTAGCAAATCTGTTGATGATACATGAGCCAGAATGGAATCCAACGCAGTCTCCTGCAGCTCTGCTGGCTGTGCAGGACACCAGAAAGTCCAGAGAAGAATAACAAAAATGACTAAAGATCTAGAAAACATGACCTATAAGAGAAGATTGAAAAAATTGGAGTTGTTTAGTCTGGAGAAGAGACGACAGAGGGGACATGAGAACAGTTTTCAAGTACGTAAAAAAGTTGTTACAAGAAAGGAGAAAAATTATTTTCCTTAACCTCTGAGGATAGGACAAGAAGCAATGGGCTTAAACTGCAGCAAGGGTGGTTTAGGTTGGACATTAGGAAAAACTTCCTGTCAGGGTGGTTAAGCACTGGATTAAATTGCCTAGGGAGGTGGTGGAATCTCCATCATTGGAGACTTTTACGAGCAGGTTGGACAAACACCTGTCAGGGATGGTCTAGATCAGTGCTTCTCAAACTATCTGATGTGGGGGACAGGCAGTTTTTTTTTTCCAATGTGTGCACAGACCAGCAGCCGATGGCTCGTGGACCGGCACCAGTTCGTGGACCACCACTTTGAGTAGCATTGGTCTAGATAATACTTAGTCCTGCCATGAGTGCAGGGGACTGGACTAGATGACCTCTCGAGGTCCCTTCCAGTCCTATGATTCTATGAGGTGACCTATTAACACCTTTCCCCTATAGTCAGCAGAAATTACTCTGAATGGCACACCATGGGGGCCAAATTCTTAGCTGAGAACGGGGAGACTATAGTAGCCCTCTTAATGGAGCTGGATCAATGCCAGCCCTGGTCCCACCATAGATTGGAGCAGCAGGGTGAGCTGCTCTAAATTGTGCCTGCTGATTATGGTCCTAAGGAGCCATCTGCCATCCAGGGAATGACAGAGTGCAGTGCACTCTCACCACACCTCCTCCCCCTGACCATGTTTCTCCCCACCCTCCAATGTGACAAGGGATGGGGGCTGGGAGGCTAGAACAGGATTTGGCTATGACAGATCTACACCCACTAGGAGTTCCTAGTTCCTTTCTACACCTGGAGCAGGCAAGGGGAGTGGCTCAGAGAACCTGACATAAAACATATACATTATGCATAGATTATATGTATTATATGATACCTGTATGTGTATACTATGGTACACTTATACAACTCTCCATTCTATCAATACATTGGCAGTGTTTATGCACCATAGAGTAACAGGTAGTTATGTAAATATGCCAGAAGCTTTATCAATATTTTTCTAACTTTATTTTTCATCTTCCACTGACTCATAGCTCCAGAACTTGAGGCTTCTGTCAGCTCTGAAAAGCAAAGGCAGAGATGCAAATGGTCAAGATGGAATATGTTCATAGTAAAAAATAACCATAGCTTCCATTAGCTCCTTTTTGGGGGAGTTGTGTCACCTAACACAGATCATCGAGTCAAGCTAATGAGAACTCTCGGCATGAAGTCACTGCTCTGCCATTAATTAAAACCCCTTTGCATGAAAAGATGAAGAAGAATTGAGGAAGAGCTTTTGATGCAGTTACATTTTCCAGAGATGTTGCTGAGTATCCATTACGAGCAGTGAAAGCCTTGTCAACATTTTTCCAAGGAAGAATGAAAATGTAAATAACTTTAAAATTATTCAATGTCACTGTGGTATGGAAAAAGGTCATACTGCTGGATATCATTCATCTCTTTGCCGATTTAAAGAGCTTTTTTCCTATTACATTTCCTTAAATTAATGTTTTTTTAACATTACCCAAAGTAATGCTAACAATTATGGGGTTTAAGGAATTGATCATTATGCGGGCTAGGATTTAGATCTGAAAAGATTTGTTTTGGTTTTTTTAAATGCCTTTTGATTTTTGCTTTACTATTTGTCAAAAAATATTTATATGATCTAATGAAAAGACAAAAAGTCCAACTACATTTCTAAGCACATTTTAAAAGTGGAAGGTGATTTGGGAAGGAGCTGAGATTGGAGATTCAAGGTTGATGTACGTCAGGTTAAGCATGAGTGTAAATGTTTGAAGGACCAGGGCCCTAGTGTATAGGGTATTTACTCAGAGGAACCAATTTGGGGCAGAATTCCTGTCTATTTTCTTGATTTTGTTGTTGTTTTTTTTAATTAGGGTGTGGAAAACTGAAAATGGAAAGTGGCACATTATTTAATAGGGTGAAATTCACCCCAGTGCAGAGGGGCCAGCACAAGATCTTTGAAACCTCATTTAACCCTTCTCAATGGAGTTTAGAGGGGACTCAGGAGTGAACATGGCTTTGTGCTCACCCTGCACAGGGCTGACTTTCACCCAGACCCAGAACATTAAATATAATAGACTATAATGCTGCTCTGCAAATACTGGCTTACAGGCAGAAAGAATTTACCAGTTCATAGGCTCAGTGGAGTCCATGTCTTCTAGAAGCACAATGCGATGACTCAATCCTTCCAGGTGGCCCAGGGTGGTGGATAATTAATAATTCTGTTATTATTAAATCTAGCAAACAGATGCACAATTTGCTTTACTGGCATGTGGGAGACAAGGTTCCTGCTCCAAAGCACAAAAAGAGGAGAGAAAGATAGGGAGGAGTTAGGCCTTGAAAACAAGGACCAAGACTTTCAATCCAGACTTTGGCTTGTCACTCTCTCCTTGAAAGGCTTTTTTACACACCTGGGGCGGAAAACAATTTCTCCTGCCAAGGGCAAAGATCTGGATGAGGGATTCAGTATCTTTCAACCACAGGTTTGAAAGAGTGATGAGTTTTAATTGGTCCTGACCCTCTCCCTGCATCAGAGCTGAACTCCTGGCAACACAGAGGTCAGTTCTTACGCTTGGATCCAGCCATACTGAAGGGTACAATCCTTACACAAGTTAATGTGTATTACAATTGTTTGTGGTTATGAAGGAAAAGTTGGATTTTTTAATAGGCCTTCATCTGTTTTGCATAGAAGAGGACTCAGCGTTTCAGTAATCTGAAACCTCAGCTCCAACATCAATTTGGAAAAAGGAGGTCTGTTCTTACCAGGAATGCTTGGCGTCGTGAAACATGCTTGCGTTTGTCATCTCCACGCCCCCTGCTATATCAAGTATAAGATAGTGTAGCGGGGAATGCCACAGCTGGTGCTTTGCATGTAATTTTCACCCTCTTGTTAATGACCTTGTAGGGATTAGCATGGCCTTCTCCATATGCCAGTAGATTATGTCTGTTGGCAGCTGGGAGTGCTGGAGCAAAATGGGATAGTTTTCATTAGGAGTGCTTGACATTCGGTTGCCCTGGATGTCGTCAATCCTAAACTGTCAGGGCCTTTGAATAAAGCAGCATACAGATGTGATTTATTAAATGTGCTGCCGGTTTACTGAAAATGTGGCATTTTCAAGTCAGCAAGGTCTGGCAGAAGAAGTGTAAAGGGGAGCCTCCGAATGACAGTCTCACCCCTTAAACACGCCGGATCTGTCCAGCAATGTCAGATAGACACACAGCTCTGAAAGGAATGAACAGGGACCTTGTCTGAAAGATGCAAATTGTGCAAGGAACATGTTAAAATATAAAACATTGTGAGAAGTAGCGACAATGACTCGGTGTGTGTGTGTGAATACACACTCGGGTGTGGATGTCCAGTGCAGCCATTCTCTAGCGAGTACTTGTGTGTGTACAGTTTAGGGCTGGTGACATGGTGGTAAACCCATGGTGGGTTTGGTTATTCCTAGGGTTGGGATCTGGATGAATCCTGGAGCCTTTGCCTCAGAGTCTTGGGGACATTTTAAAAAGGGTCCCAAATATACATCTTAGTTACATTAGCCAAAACAGCTCTTCTCTCACACTGAAAATATAAGTCTCCTAGGAAACATATGGCTTATTGAGAAATAATAACTATGACCCACATCCTTCCCCACAGATCCATTAACTGGGAGGGGAGGAAGAGGGTGCTGCATGGGTCAGGGGTTCACATTGCAGGGGAGGGGTGGGGGAAGGATAGTTACAATATCGTCTCGCCCTCTAGCCCAGTGGAGGTTAACCAGGCGAGATAATACACCCAGAAGCTGCCATGAAGTCAGAGGTTCCCAGGGCAGCTGCAGCCATGGGCAGTCTTGTTGCCGGGGCGATGGGTTGAGAAGCGCGGCATCATGGGCCAGAGGCAGTGAAGCAGCAAGGCTGGGGGGTGGAGGGGATATGCCAGTCCTGTGGTGGGGAGGCAAACCCTGCCCCCTGCCACAGAACGAGTGGGTCAGACTCCATGAGGGGATCTCAAAGAGATTTCCTCCCCCCCACACTGAGTTTTGCTGTGGAGTGGAGAGAGAGAGGGGATGATCCCGGCCCCTGTAAGTAGATTCTCTGTATTTTATAAAGTTATTAATTCTCTCCTAATCCTGTTTTAAAGTAATCAGTTTAAAGATGATAGGCTCCAAATCTATGTCGCTCTTTCTGTATGTTACAGCACAACTAAAATGTCCAGTGCCTTTCCCTCTTGAAAAATAAAGGTCTCCCCCACTCACAAGTGCCCTCCGGTAACAAGCCAGCCTGCTGAATGACGGGGGATGCACTCTGGGGAAAGGAACATTTCATTCTGAGGGGCCAAATTCTGCATTTCACTCACGCTGGTGGAAATCCATAGAATCCAGTGGACTTTGGATTGACACCCGTATGACTCAGAGCAAAATGGAGCCCCTATGGTTCCAGTGTGCAGCTGTGAAGCAAAACCAAGAAAGAAATGTTTTAAATACCCATTGAGCCTGATCCTCATCTACACTAAGGCCACTGTGCAAGGTTCTGGCAGCGTGAAGGGATGGGAAAATGAGCGTAAAGTACATTTGGACACCTTTGAGACCCTGCTTCATTGCCAGAAGTAGCATGAAGTGGCCTTAGGGTACATAAGAATCTGTGCTATTAAATAGATCCTATGGAATACACATGTAACTCTGACTTCTCTGAGCAATCCTGATTGACTTCAAAAGGGTTACTCATGTGAGTAAAGACTGGGTCCTTAATGGCCTTCTAAACAATAAACAGCAGAGTAACTTCTATGCAAACTAACTATTCATATTTATTGGCACCTATTGCACGTTCAATAACCACCAATTAATTATTTAAAACATGCCCGCAAAGGATTTACAGCTATGTAATACACTAGGTATGATTAATCCTCAATGAATATGTTCCTTATAATCAATGGATAATTATTTCACATGCAATAGCTCTTATTAAATTTAAATTAATTATATGTGTGAGGACTTTGATTTAAAATGTTAATGTAACATTAAGTGAATTTGGTTAATCATTTATTGCAGTATAAAAACTGAGCATTTATAACAAAGCCACACAGCCAGGACAGTGTTGGCGTGCGATACCAAACAGGCACTGCCAAACATGGAAAACTGAAAAAACTCTCAAGTTTTAATCAAGTTGATTTATTGGTCTGTGAAATTCTGAAGCTATCCATAAACACCCTCTATGGGCAAAGCTCCCCCTGTGTGCACCAATGCCTAACCAGGCCTTATATTCTGATTACCTGCACAAAATCAGACACAGCAAAGCTCACTAATGCTTGTCTTGCAGATACACAGATTCCCAGCAGACCACCTGCCTAGCCCAGCTTTCAGTAAGGCCAGCAAGGTCAAGGCTTCTGATAGTTTTGTGGGCTTCTTAAGAGAAACATGTCCTGACCCCATGTGTCCTAGTGATCTAACTGGAAGAGGCCATTTAGAAGGAGAAAGGGGGAGGAATGAGGAAGATGAAGAAAGAAGCCAAAAGAGGAGAATGCAAAAAGCAATGGGGGGTAGATTCAGCCCTGGTTTCTCTCTGTTTCCTTCAGTGGAGTTACACCAGAATTTGACCCAACAGGTTCAGTCTTAGACATGGAACGGCCGCCTCAAAGGTAGAGGCAGAATGAATGTAGTTGGATCTTGGAAGGAAGGTCAATTAGCAATGCTGGCTTTTTAAAAATGTAATGGGATAATTAAAAGTGTGCCTGCCAGATACCTAGAAAACCAGCCTGCCTCGATTAGTTTTTCATAGAGCCAGTACATTTAAAAAAAAGCACATCTTACTCTCTGAGGATTCTCTTTGACTCATGTTTATACAGTAGCTAGTGCTTTGGGGCCCCAACATGGATAAACCCTCTAGCCATTACCATAATATACATAGTGAATAATGCTAATAAGAATCCTAGCAAGAGAGCTTTAGGCTCTATGTAGCTGTGGAGTTTTTGGTCTGTAGGGATTTGATAAAATTCTTCTTACAAAATTTGTACCATTTCATAATTTATGTATGTTCAGTTACAAAAGCCAGTTCAGATTGGCTCTAGGTTGGATGTAGGAGTGACTGTCACCACTTGAATTCACCAGTCACTGTCCAATTACAAGTGTCCACATAAAAATACACCACCATGGCATCTGTACTGACAAGCCCACCAGTTGGGAGTCTTAGAGAGGCCAAGGACTGAATGGGTTATGTGGTTTAAACAACCCTCAATTTCTTGAGATGGTCCTTCCCAGTCAGGGTTGAGGCACATTGATAGGGGGCAGGAAGGGGGAAGGCTGCACTTTTACTGCCAATCCTTTACCTGATCTGTGGCTCGCCTGACAACAGTCCCCAGGTCTGTCAATCTGAAATCTTCTCTGAATTAGATATCTAAATATTTTGGGCATATAGTCAGAATAGGGCCCTTTTGACAGTTTTATGAGGAAGATTAGATTTATTTTTCCCCCCAAGAGACACGTTGCAAGAAATTCCAGGGACCAAAATCATGCAAATATGGTCATTAAATGCTATGAAAATGACCTGTTTCACAAATGGCCATGCTGTTACCTGGATCAGATTCTCTCACCCTGAGCTGGCTTCTTTGTACCAAAGGAGCTGGAATGTGGCCCCAGTTGGCTGGATGAGAATTCCCCTGGTAGAAGAGGAGGCATAAAGTTGATCTACCTGGCTTCTACACTAACACCTTCCCAAGCGGGAGTGTGTTGGGGACCTGAAGTGGAATGCAGCTGCACTCCACAAATTCTCAGCTGGTTTATGATCCTCTGTGCTGCTCAGACTTGAAACTGGCACAGATCAGACCCCCCAACACACCTGCTTCTGCACACAGTAGATCTCAGGGCAGGAGAAAATCTGGCAAGGTAATCCTTGATTTTACTGTTTACACCTTGGGCTTGTTATGGATTTTCTAGGTATGTGAATGTTTCTCCTTTTTTCTCTTAAGGATGTGCTGAGAAGGGAGTTTCTCTATGCCCGGCATCAGGGTGAAAGCATTTTTTTTTAAATGAAATGTACCACAGTTTTGTGTCAAGACTTTCCCAGCATAAATCCCAGGATTCCTAGCACAGTGAATGGGCAAATATTTAGATAATCTGGAGTGTTTAAAAGTTCATTACATGGCTTCCTTTATTCAAACTTCTTTTTCATTAAACTAAGTGTCCTATTAGTTTAAATAAGGAGGATATTTATATATACATATAGATTTATATATATATACCTATATTGGTATTTGCAACTGCAATAAGACAATGAATAACCTTGATAGGGAAATTTTATTGCTTGCTTTCCCCTCTTTCATTTTGTGCTTCCCATTAGAAATAGCTTGTTCCAAAGTTAGTTAATTATTTAGACTACTAAGTTAAGCCTTGTTGAAAACCATTCACCTGACAACAGAAGTTTAAATTTGAAAGAAAATTGACATGAAAACAGCTTTGAAACATATTGGTTGTCATAGCCCATTAAATATAGGATATGATTCTTGGCATATTTAATATTCGAAATACTAGGGTTACCATCTCATGTGATATAACGTCAGCCCCAAATAGAACTATTAGCAGGTCGACAAGATAGCTCCTACCGAAGAAAAAAATGGAAAGGAAAAATGATGCCCATGATCACAGGTTTTAAGCTAAAGTATGCAAAGAGCATTTGAAACTTATCACGCAGCCAGTAACAAACTGGGACAGTGTGTTTTCTGAGACCAGTAGGTATGGTGAGTAGGATACACCCACTTTAGATCATAACAGGAAGGAGAGAACCACTTGGATTATTAGAGGGTGTAAGTGACCAGAACCCTCAGCTCTTCTAAATAACTGATTCATGACCCATGACAATCTACACTAGTTACTGCTGTGAATCTTGAGAATACAGACATTATTGTAAAACAACAATAAACTGGCATGCAGCTCGTCACATCCGTAGATCTAAAAGCAGGGATGCTGAACATTGCTATCCCCAATTTACAGAGAGTGAGATACCCAGAGCTGAGATGATTTGCCCAAGATTACCCTGAAGGCTAGGGCAAAGCCAGGACTAGAACCCCACTTGCTTGGCTCCCAGTCCAGGACTCCGTCTACTGGTCCATACTGCTTTCTCTTTAGCAAATGTTTCCCACAATTGATATTTCTGAAAAAATAATGGGGGTGGGGCTGGAAGATGAAATTAGGCTCAAACCATTACATTGACTCTGGATATCACAATTTCATACATTTTAAGGCTGGAAGGGACCATTACCATAATCTAGTTGGATTTTCTGTATAACTCAGGACCTATAATTTTCCCAGTGATTCCTGCATCACCTCCAATATCTTGTGGCTGAATTAGAGCACGTCCATTAGAAAGACATCCAAACGCAATTTAAACACTTGGGATGATGAAAGAACTAGATCTGGCTCCTGATCTTGCAAACCAGAATGGATGTAAATTTAATGGGACTATTCTAATGGGAAAAGCTACCCACGTGGTAAGTGTTTTCAGGATCAATCCTTTGTACTCTGACTGCTCCAGTTATCTCTGTAATGGGCCAACCAAACCCCCAATCAAAGTTTGGGAAAGTTCAGCTCCAGGCCTGAATTTTGAGCCAGAAAGTCAGAGACAAAACAGAGATATGGGCCTGTTTACAGAGCAAATTTGTGTTGGCCTTTCTTACCAAGTACCAAGATTTAGCCTCATGTCTCCTGACTCCCAGTCCCCTGCCTGATCCATTAGATCATGTGACTTCCCACATTTGTTTTGATAGATAGTAACAATGCACTCAGACTGTACAGTATTTCTATCCTCCCCCAGTACCTTTCCCCTTTGCAGTCAGTCTAAGCACAGTCACCCAACACAGCATTGGATTTAACAGCTTGTCTCGGGTCTACTTAATGGTAGCTTTGGATGCCAGGCCTCTTCTGGGATGGGGGTGTCTGGCAGTTGATCTGTACCCCCTCCTGTTGTCTTTTGTCACCTCCATGTCTGGGCTGCTGTGCTAGTTCGGAGTGCTCTATGGGGTCACAACCGTCTTTTTCTTTTTGCTAGCTTGCCCTCCTGGGACAGCATTTTGTCCTTTGACTTATGTCACTGCGGAACTGGCCTCCTTCGGCAGCCTTTAGAAATAAAGCTCCAAACAATTGTGTTCCCCAAGGACCCTGTGCAAGACGCTTATGTTGCAACATTTAAAGGCATCCAGTTTTTTGTTTTGGTTTTTTTTTGGTTTTTTTTTTTGCACAGGGCATTCTGTGCTGTAAGGGCTTGATGCTATTCCCAGTTAAAACAATGGTACTGGACCAGGAACTGGTGGTGTACTAGAGAAAAAGCCTGACAATCAAACAATAGAGTCTCCGTCCTAAGGAACTTACAGTTTAAGGGCCGGATCCAAATTCCATGGAAATCAATGGAAAGACTTCTTTTTACTTCAATGGGCTTCGAATCAGGATCTAAAGTTCTGCTGATTAGCAAGAGCATTTTTTTATTTTTATATTTCCAATTGATGCTATTGTCTGTGTTTAATGGAATCTTTAACAGTTGCCTCTTAATTAAGCTTAATCATGAATGAGCTGAGAAACACCTTTGTGAATGTTTAGAATCAGTGGTTGAAAGAGTTCTTGCAAAACAAGCTGAAAATGAATCAGAGAAGGGGAGTTTGATTCCTGAATTTTTAAAAAATAATTAAGGTGCATGTCTGTAACCAGAAGACACTAAAAAGCAATTGCATTAAATCAAGAAATACATTTGACTTTATGGATTGTTTATGGGGATCTTTCATTTATTAATTCTTTATCCTTTAATATTATAAGGGATTTGTGTCCACAATAAATAATGCTAAGTTAAATTACATCCTCTTTGGCTTAAAATTTTAATATTCCTATTGCCCATCTCCATAAAGAAATTGTATTTGAGGTCGTTGCATATGTACAGCTGTAGTCATAACCCTAATGGAATTACTATTCAAGTGCAGACAAGATTAGTATGAACACCGAGAAACTACCCGTCTATCAGGGGAAAAGGTAAAAGTTCAGAGTTCAGCTTGCATCAAATTATTTATCTCCCTAATAACTTAATAGATTGAATATATTACTTGTCAGTGACCTTGATGTACAACAATAAAGACCCTTTAGTTATGTCAGAAAATATATGAGACTATAATAAGTAGTACTTATGTAGTGGAATAAAAACGAATTCTTTATGATAATGAAGACTCTGCCCACAAGGACATCAGAAGGACATGTTGCCATGTAAATATAAACACAATGTAATATTCAGCTGCAACCAGGTTGTGGTTCTATCCTGGAATCCGTGAAGAGGTTATCATTTTAAGGGCCCAATCCTACAGACATGCATACACGTGAGTCTTTGCTCATGAAAATAGCCCATTTCCATTCAACAAGACTGCTCATGTGAGTAAACGTACTCAGGCATGCAGGTGCGGGATCAACCCTTTCGCTGTTTGCTCAACCACACGCTGCGTCCCAGCAAAACAGATTCAGCACCCACTTCTACAAGCCCTTACTCAGAAGAGTCCCTTCCGCATGCAGATAGCCCCACTGACCCTGTGCTGTACTTTTGGTTATTTCCACTCTGGATCTACTGGCATTTAAAGTAATAATTTCAATACGTGTTTAAGATCAAATGTAATACTGTAAAGAGGCATGTTGTAAACAGATTTTAAAAATAGGCAGATAATTTCCCTGAGTGCGTCAGTCTCTTAGCAGTGCAACAATGCTGCTATTTCTCTGTATTTAAAATGTCTATTTTTCAAGGCTTCACATTACCTTTAAACCTCCCCAGCCCCACAGGGATATTGTTCTTTAATCATGCCTGTGATTATGGACTTTCTTTTCTTTCTCAGCATGCAGAGCATCACCATTAATAAGCTCAAATGGAGTAAGGCTCTCCTCTTTAATAAACCATTGTAATCACATATGTGAAGTTTCGCTCAGTGCAGCAGGGGAGGGAAGACAAAAAATAGGTACTTATTTTATTAAGCTAACATTTTCCAATTAACGTATGCTATGTGCAACCCTGCTGAGTATTAACCGAGTGGAGTAAAAGCAAAGTGGTTATTGAACTGTCTGGCTCTCCCCTGTGTGATGAGAATGGTTCTCTTAATTTGCTGGGAATAAAGCAGGTGCTGGGTAGTGTTTGGATTCGAAGGAATCCAGTGTTCAGAAGCTGACAGGCATCTTTGAAAATGATCCCGCACTTTCGAGCTGTCTTTGATGTCCCTCTCTCACCTGCATAATCCTGTCTCCTCTCCTGTTGGCAATCCTAGTCTTGTGGCAAAATGAACCTACAGCCCCCTCTTTGAAAATCCAGGACCCATGTCGGCATGCTGAGGCTATGCCTGTAGGCTACCCAAGCTTTCGGAATGCCTCCCTTCACCATCAGGTTCATTGTCACCTTCCTACTCCCCTCAACCACTTATCCTAGCAGCCTCATGGTTTTGATTGTATTTATGGCCACTTAATCTGTGCTAGCAGCCAGGATCAAATATATCTCCAAGTATTGATCAGTTTTAGGCTGATAGAAGTTCAAGCTCATGAGGTCTTGGTCTTTGACCCTCAAATAGGATATGAATCTCAATCCAATAGACTGATATTCACACACAGTGGCTGCCCAGAGTTGCAGACTGCAAGGGAAAAAAATCAATGAAGAGTGCTAATGATTCACAATTTATAGAGCAGCTGCCATTTTAATATTAGAATAAATGTTATATTGCAAAGGGATGGGAACATAGGTGGTGGCATGGAAAATATTTCTTTAGAGCCTTTTCTGCTCGAAAATGATGCACACAGAATTTTATTAAGTGTAATTTATTGGCCTCATTTAGACATATAATTTAAAACTCCTTATGAAAAAGATATTAACTAGAGTGGCTGGGGTAAAGAAATGGCAAGGACAGTACGGGCTGTCAGAGCACTACAGCCATGTGCTGGCTGGGAGCAGGAAGAAATATCACAATACAGACGATTGTAAACTCCTTGAGGGCAAGGACAGTCTTTTTGCTTAAACATCTACACAGTACTTAGCACAATGGGGACCTGGTCTGACTTGGGCCTCTAGGCACTGGTGTAATCCACATCATAATATCCAGTATACATGGAGTACATTACAATTAAATGATACATGATTTAGGAGTTGAGGATTATAGTGCGGAATTCTCCTCCAATGTCTTGTAACCTGATATAGAATTCTTAAGGCTAAAGACTGGAGACATGCTGGTGGATGCATTTCAAACCCTGGGGCAATACGTTGTCTCTGTACACTTACAATTCAAGTCACTAAGTTTTATTACACCTTTAAAAAACCCAATCAAGTTATGGTTTCCTTCTGCTGAGGTCTCTATACATAGCTCACGTGGCATGTGATTCTTCTAACCAATAGCAGAGAAGCAGGAGTAACAGCAGCAGCCATCTTGGATGAATGGAAGCGAAACCAGCCCTTGACGATTGCAGTTGCTGTCACTGAGATTTACCTGGAAATGTAGTTTTAAGTCTCTGCGTGTCCCCCTGGAGCCTTGGTCTTGGTCAAGGGTGATATTTATCTTCCTTGGCTTAGTTTTCTGCCACATAATTTGTAATTTACAGCAGAAGGAAAACATGCCCTAAATGGGGACAACATTTAGAATAAAGGTAATCCCAGCTCCAGGATGAATTTGGGCGTAAACTCTTCTATTTAGGTCAGGGGGCCACATGACTGGGGGTGGGGGAAGAACAAAACCCATCACCTGTTGACCAGCTAGCAGACCAAATACTGCAAAACCATTCACGCAGCAGTCTCTCATCTGACTGGATTGCCTTTAGCAAGCCAAGAGTCTAATAATGATATGCTCTATATTGCACCTTTGCATCTGAAAGATCCCGCATACATTACCAACCCTGGCCCTGATTCAGAAAAATACTTGAGGATGTTCTCAAATGTCTTCCAGAGTAGGGATAGATTTAAGCGCATATTTACCTTTAAGCATGTGCTTAATCATCCTTCCTGAATAGAGCTACTTGCATGAATCAGGACCTTATAAAGGAAAGCAATACCGAAATGCAGCCACCTCTGGGGTAGAGAGTGGCAACCAGCTAGCATCCTGCACTCCACAAAACAGTGTTAGAAGGGGAAGTTTTGACCAAGGACACTTCTGAAATGTGGTATGGGAGTTTTAATGTCTATGCAGAAGAGACAGGAGGACAGTTTATCCACAGTATTTTGAAGGTTGAAAGACTGAGTCAGCCCTAGTAGATTTGAACCTTTGGTATACACATTTAAAAACTTAGGTTTAAAACAACTAAGCCATCCAGCTTTCAAATATACCTATGGACCTTCCTTCTTGCCCATGTTGGGTCTCAAACCACTTCCTAAAACATATGGTAGCACAGCGTAGCTGGCAAGGTTCTTGTTCACAAAAATACTTATTCCTACATGGATGCAAAGCATAAAAGACTATATATGCATGAAAATCTAGTCCTTTAGAATAGACATGAAGAAATGGAAACACTGCATCGAAAATACAATTTTGATGCTTTCCTTTTGGCTGTCCTTACATATAGTTTTTATAGAAATGAAAATAACTTAAATAATTCATCTACTGAGAGCTCATAATTCTCTATCCCTTATAGAATATCTTTCAAATATCTCATAACCTGGAGCCTATTGACAAACTGTATGAAAAATAATAGCCCTTTCAGTTGCAAAAGCAAAATCCAATTTATTGATTGTGATAGTCTAAATATAGCATTTCTATTGACCAGACAGTATTGCCCAACCAGGATAAAGTTTATTTAACTCAGGGTATAAAGTGCTCCATGCATACAGTCATAAAACCAAAATGCACTTAATCCTTTTCCCATTTTGGTTAGATCTACAACCGTGAGCAAAATACTTTACAGAAGAACATGCAATAGAGACTTACTTAATGAAATTAAATCCTGGATTTATGGGGAAGAATTCCTAGAGTTTTGTAAATATACATTTGCTTTAATGTGATGAGATACAGCAAAGGTTTATACATATTAATATCCAGTGTAGTAATCAATAGGTGCTTTGAAATCTCCAGATTAGACGTGCTAGGTGTAATTATAGTCATATTGTATTTCATGGCATTGGAAGCCTCCATCCATCTCAGAGCTGAAATAGACGGGGTGCAGATTGAAAGGAGGCAGCTGGAAACCCACCTGAGTCTGAGCTTCGAACTATTCCTTGGTGAGCAGTCCATCAAAATTCAGCTGTGTTGACCTTCCAAACATGCTACCATCCCATCTGCTTTTGTAGGCAGAGGGTGGAGGAGGGGGAAGACTGTGTGGGGAGGTTGCCAGAGCGATTTGGCAGGGTTTGATAATTTTGAAGATCCTACCCATATAGTTTGGGTCCATCCCTCTCGAGCTATTTATACCACGCTCATCCCCATGGTATCCAAGTGCATTACAGACTGAGTTCCAGATGTTGATCTGAACTTCCCCAATGGCCTCTCTTCAGACTGTATGCTCTCTGGGGGCAGGAGCCATCTTTTCTTTATGTCCAGCACATAAAACGGTGGGGTTCCGGTACCATGGCACCTAGAGGCCCCAATCAGGTAATACAAACAAATCAACAACAACAACAACAGGGTTCAGAGTTGGTTTCCTGGTTCCATTATGGAGAAGTGAGAGCTGTGATGTTTAGGATAGTTTGGTTCTGGGGTTCTAAGTTTGGGCTCATCGCTTTCTGCTGCTCTTGGTAGTTTTCTTCCTTTCTCCCACTCTTCTCTTGATGGTCTCCCCTGCTTTGGCAAAAGGGACTCTTTCCAACTCAAAATCACAGAGCCCTCCCCCATCAACTGTTCCCATTTTAAAATGCCACTCTCTGTTCCCACTGTTTCATCCATTTTATCATTTAAATCATAAACATTAAACTAGTGGCCTAAAAGGTCCCAACAGTGTCTTTTTACATAATGAAATTAGAAGGAGTCATATGTTACTACCATCCATAACCTTATTGCACACTTTACATAAAATTCAGATCGGGGTAGCTCTGCATGCATGCATACATATTTTACATTTTCAGCTTTATTAAAGAAATGAGCAGAGTGCTGGAAAGGTTGCATTGCCTGGTCGGGCAATTCAGATCCTGTGGGCTATAAATCTAAAAGCCTATGATTTGTTATTCTTTGCTCACAATAAATTAAGCCTTTGTTGATGGAAAGGCTGGCTGCATCCATTCCAGCTTAGGTCACTGTATTTGGACAGATAAGTGGGCTGGGAGTGCAGAGAAGTGGGCCTGTAGTGGGTCCAGGAAACCAGAAAGAATAGCCTCCATTTTATCAAGCCATTGGAGTTGAGCTGGAACCCATAGCCAGTTTCATGATGGCTAGATTTCAAATCTGGGTAACTGAGTACAGCTGATCATTTAAAGATACAGGCTGATTGCATTTTAAAGACATTTGATGTACTTCCCTGGAGTTTATCCCAGTGGGTGGAGCAAAGGTTCAACCAATAGAGGAGAAATCAGTTAGTGCAGGTGCAAGGGAACTTGGGTTTATAGTAATTGCCAAAGGGATGCTGGAAACTGTGCTGACTAGTTCCGGGTTATTTATGGGGGCAGAACTAGCTGGGTCAGTGGGAAGTAAAATGTACTGAAAGCACATGGAAAAGGGAGACTTCAGACACCAATGCACACAGCATATATTGTCCCGATCATTTACTATGAGTTTGTACAGTGCCTAAAACAATAGGACCCTGACCTGGTTGAGGCCTGTAGGTACTATGGCAATACAAATATTGATAATTAACAAATAAATAATAATAATGTGTCCATAATCACTTCTTAAGAACATTTACTCTAGCTTAGCCTGTAGGATAAATGCATAGAAAATATAATTTTAATCATTCAAAGATTATAATATATCATTTAATGACACATTATTTTAAGGAAAAGTGAAAGTCTATTGGCCTTGACACCAGCAATGAATTTGGTCCAATTTCACAAAGAGAAGAACTGGGGGTTTTGGTCAAATAGTAATTTTTTTCAAAAAGTAATTTCAGGGTGACCAAAATTATTTGTGAATGTGTATCAAATGTTTCAAGTAGTTTTGGACAAATAAAAATGAAAAAAAGTCAAAATGGCTAGTTTCAATATTTCTGAAATTAAACTTTCTGACTTTTTGTTTCAAATCATTTCATTTCAAAGTTTATCTAGATTTGTTTCATTTTTTAAAACGAATGAAAAAAAACCCGCGTGGAAACAAAACAAAAAATGGCGAAAAAATTAAAACAAAAAAATTGTGGATTTTTTTGTTTGTTTCAGTAAGAAAAATAAAAAAACTGTCAGTTTTGGTTCAAAATGAACCAATTTCCCCCCCTTTCCCCAGATATTTTGGCTCAGCCATCAAACTTGAAAAATCAACTAGTCCTCAGCTCTAATAGTGTCCCATTAAAAATAAAGTTAACAATTATCATGGCTAAAAAACAAAAATTTCCCCTCCTCATCTTGGTAAAAACTTTGCAATCAGGAGGAAAATATCCTTGCCTCTAATAAGGCAATGGTTGTTTTATTGAAATATTATCTTGTCGAAACAGTCTCAAGTGTGGCTGCAAAATAATCATTCTGCAAAGTGGAACCCCAGAACGACACGTGAGCTCTTCGTACTACAAATGTATTTTGGACCCAAAACTCTTTTTTCCCAAAACTGTGATGATTAGTGCATAATAAACCAGGCTGATTAGAGCAACTGTAAAAATACAGTGTAAGTGGAGAATTGTCTGCAAGCAGCAGCAGAAGTTACAATACAGTAAAATGTCTGAGGTGATTTTTTTGTTTCTAAATTGTAACAAGATCAAATTTGGAAGAGGTTCAAGTGCTATACAAAACAATCTTTCCTCTGCTTAGTAGGCTGCAAGAGTAACCAAGCATACATAAAGCCAAACAAATCAACTGATGAATTTACACTTATTTTGTCTCCCAAAGATATATTATTTGGAAGCAAAATAATGCAGGTAAATACAATGTTAATTACGTAAATACTCTAAAGTATTAGTAGCTAATATTCCAACATCATTATACTTATTAGTGCATCTCAAATAAGTCACTAGTTAACCAAACATAACAGTTGTTTGATATTGTACAAACAAGCTATTTATGGGTTGACTGTGGTTTTATTTCAGGGCGAGTACCTGTACATTTTCATATGCTGTAGCAAAAATAATTCAATAATTTTTTTTTTAAACCAAACACATTCTTCCTCTGAGCACAGCCTGGTAGTGACAATGAAATGTATGTTTCTTTACCCCTTAGATGGAAACTAAATTAAAGAAGATCAGAAGGCTAATAGTAGTTTTAGGGGAAAGGATTATCTTGTTTATTATTAGGAAGATAAATTCTCCATGCATTGTGAGAACCCCTCAACTCGCAATGTACTAGTAAGATGACAGTGATCAGCATGAAGACAGGTTTCAGAGTAGCCGCCGTGTTAGTCTGTATCCGCAAACAGAAAAGGAGGACTTGTGACACCTTAGAGACTAGCAAATTTATTTGAGCATAAGCTTTCATGATGAAGTGAGCATCGATGAAGTGAGCTGTAGCTCACGAAAGCTTGTGCTCAAACAAATTTGTTAGTCTCTAAGGTGCCACAAGTCCTCCTTTTCTTTTAGCATGAAGACAAAAGGTAAAACTCCTTGCTGAACAGAATTCATTCTGCAGAGGTATTACGCTGATGCATCAAATACTTCCAAAAGTGCACAGGGCATATTTGCTGATTGCAAGAATATATCATTTAACTCCCACAATTGCTCTGTTGAGAATCCACTTTTTTTGCATGTGGCTGCTTTCACTTTATTAAATCTCTGCATACATCAAATTCTCACTTCCATAGCTGTTTTGCAAAGCAGTATTTTGAATGACCTGTGCACCATGCTTGGTGATTCTGCAAATCTAGTGATCCAAAAATGTCCCTCAGCAAATTGTCAGTCTTCTCCTTAAAGATAGAAAGGATGGACCGGTGGTTACAGCACAGGGCTAGGAATCACAGGGCCTGATTCTGGCTCCCCCTGAAGTCAAAGGGACCTCTTCCACTAACTGAGAAGGATTGGGACTCAGAAGAGCTGGGTTCTATTGCCAGCTCCACCACAGTCTCTGTGTGACCTTCAGTTTAGTAATCACCTAATTTTGGGTGCCTAACTTGCAGCACCTTGGACCTGATTTTCAGAGATGCTGAGCAGTTACAGCTAGGGCTGGTTGAAAGTTTACCATTGAAACTGTTGTTCAGGTGTACTTCCATGCTGAATCTCCTCTCCTTGCCAAGAAGTGAGTTCAGTGTGCATCATGGGAGATGTAGTCTGACCAGGGAGACTGACCTCTGGAGTAGAATGGGAGCATAAGGCACCCAAACTACAGCTCCCATTAGGCACCTTTGTGGCATTTCTGAACCTAAATATTTCAGGCTTTGGCCAAAATAATTTGACTTTCCACCCTCTCAGTTGCCATTTTCCATGGAGAAAAAATCATTTTCCAATCAGCTCTAGTCAGTGCACTTATTGACTTTAACTGGAGTTGTGAATTCTCAGCAACTCTGCAAATCAGGCCCTGGTATCTCGAGTTGAACACCCAGAGAATGAGGCATCTGCAATTAGAAGACATCCTTGAAAACATGGAGTATGAAGCTTTCGGGGTCTCATTCTCTTCAGCAATAAAATGGGGATACCGCCACTATGGGCTGTGCTGAAATGTAATTCGTACCTTACTTGGAAGGTGCTAGAGAAGTATTATTGGTAGTGTATTATGATGTAATTGCCCTTTGCTATTCTATTGTGCACTCTAATACGTGAAGTTATTTAAGCACCACTAAAAGAGCTCAGTACCTGTGTTAATTTGAACACAGTAAAACATAAGCACCTTACTTTTAATGTTTTGTCATAATACTAAAATATAAGAGTGGGAAGTGCAGTGGTTGTTGTCCAAGTCAGCTCTGACTCAGTGTTGAGTAAATAAAATACATTTTGTTAAAGCGAAGATCATTCCAGATTAATATTAAAGCTGCTAGAAAACATCCACCCTAGAGAGCTGAAATACCTCTGCCAAAAATGGCAGTACTGTCAAGTGTTAAACTGGATTAGCTTAAACCTGCGTTTCTTTTGCAAGTGGAAGTCGAGGAAAATCCTGAAAATAAAATCAAATGTTTCCCACCAGAGTAAATCAGAGTAAAAGCAGAACAATGATACTTGCCTCCTTTGTAAAGTATTTTGAGATTGAGGATGAAAAGTGGTGAAGAAGAGCCAAGGTATTAGTAATGTTGTTCTCCTGTGTCTTACCTAGTTAGGGCAAGACTGTGATGCCTTTACTCTCACTGAATAGTTCCTTACACCGTGACTACTAGTGGAATAAGGAACTACTTGAGGTGTGAGAAGATACCACAATCTGGCTCTTAGATTGTAAACTCTTCAGGGCAGGGACTCTCTCTTACTATGTATCTGAACAGCACCCAGCACAACTGGGCCCTGGTTTCATTTAGGGACTCTAGGTGTAAATGTGAAACGACTCCTAATATTTGAAAAGTTAAATTGATTCCCACCTAAGCCAATGCTAAAATGAGGGAGAAAAAATACCAAACAAATTCAACTCTGCCAAAGCTGAAAAGGTTGCAAATTGGAAAGACAAACATATGCACAGATCACAGCCTCGTTGTGTGTCCTGTGACAACATTTCACACCAATAAGGAAAAAACATCTCTCCTCCCCATGTAGTTGGAATGAAATAATGATGGGATCATTAGGGGTTATTTGCAAGATCTCCTCAAGACAAGATCAAGAAAGAGGACTATACAAAGGCTATAGGCAGGCAAAACTGATGTGTCCAAATACATGTAAACTACTGTCAAGGCTGCACAAGTGAGTATGGTGCTGAACTGGAATCAAACCCAGGGTTTCTTTCCCAACTCTGCCACTGAGCCTTGACAAATTACTTCAACTCTGTGCCTCCATCTCCAAACCCTCTCTCTTTCTGCCTTGTCTATGTCGATTGTAAGCTCTTTACTATGTATTTGTAGAGTGCCTGGCACAATGGGTTGGTGGCCCTAGGTGTTAATGTTATGCAAATAATAAATATTAGACCCTCTTTGGAAGTTAGGGGATAGATCAATGGACTGAAGTGTAGTAAATCCTGGCAATCAAGGAAGGGAGATAGAGAAGGCTCCATAAATCTATCAACCTCCAAGCTTGACATTAGCAGCGTAGAGTACATAGTCAACATTGTTCATGAATCTGCAAAGATTTACTTCCAGTCAGGACGGCTCCACCAAAGGGAGACTGAGCTTTATAAATGTGGTCCCTGCTTAGACATTCAGTTCTTACTTTTGTTGTAGTTTGTAAGAACTAAAATATAGATATGGACAGGGCGGAAGTTATAAGGTAGGTTGCCCTCTTCTGCTCTGAGACTTCAGGAAACAACCAATTGAAAACCACTGGCAGACTGAAAATGCTGGAGTGTGTGGGGCTTCAGGACACTGAGTATTGATTAAAGAAGGAGCTTTCTGATTTAGAGTCAAGCTGCTAAAAGGTAGGAACTGGTGTTTCTGCCAGTTCTTTCCTTTCCTTCTGGTTGCTCAGAGCCTTTAATAAGACTGAAATAATAATCCTACACAAGTACATACCATCTTAAATCTTCAAATTGCTGTAAGGACATTAATCCTCACACTTCATTCTGAGATAGGGACTATTACCCACTACAAATGGGGAAACTGAGGCAGATAGAAGTGATGTGATTTGTCCAAACCGCACAGTAACTAGCAGACTGGGGACTAAAATGTAGAAGGCCCCTGATTCTTGGTCCTACATTCATTCTCAGCAATGCACCTTTTCCAGACAATAGCCCAATTGTTTCAAAAGGATTCTGATTCTAGAAAGTTGCGCTGTATACTCATTCCCTGCTTAGGGTCTGAAGCGCTGGGTGTGTAAAATTCTAGCCGGCAAGGATTTAGCTCATTCTCACACATTTGTTTCCCTTCCTTCCCTCTTGCAATGAACATCCCAACCAGAACAAACTTGGGGAAAAGCATGGGCTGAGGTATACTTGAGAATAGGCCTGATGCAGCGATCGGTGCAGCTGCAATGGAGCTGGCTGATAAGTGGGCCTCATACAGCTTCATTGATGCAAACCCCTAATAGAACTGATGCAACTCTAGATTGGTTGGAACAATGGTTGTCCAGTGTTTCGAGTGCTAGCCTGTGTAATAGAAGATCCAGGTTCAAAGTCCCTGCTCTGCCACAGACTTTTGGTGTGACCTTGGGCTAATCATTTAGGCTCAGAGCCTCAAAGGGATTTCAGTGCCTAAATCCCACTGATTTTTGTGCCTCAATTCCCTATCAGTAAAATGACGGTAGTAACACCTCCCTACCTCACAGCGCTGTTGAGGAAAAATATATTAAAATACATAAATCTGTTAGTCTTTAAGGTGCCACCGGACTCCTCGTTGTGTTTGTGGATACAGACTAACATGGCTACCCCTCTGATTAAAGTTTGAGTTACACTCAGATGCTGTGGTATGAGAAGCCATATAAGCACCAGACAGATTGGTAGCAACTAATTGCTGAATTGGGGTACTCCCAAGCACACGTAAAGTGTGAAAGCATCCCAAATTGATAAGGATCTTTCTAAACGCCTTAACCAATGGTGCCCAACTGTGATGGTAGGATACAGACAAATGCCAGTTCTCTAGAGAATGAGTGATTTCACAACCCTGATCTGAACCCCATGCTAAGGGCCTAAGCTAATGTTGCCTATTCTTTGTAGGATGCTAATTATCCAGACAGGTGTGATCCTGTCTGCCACAGCAGATGTTACTGTTAACATTGCAAGAAGAATGGTGAAAAACAAAGAGGAGGAAAATGGGAAACCTGAGATGCTACCTGCAAAATGCCTGCACACATTATTGTATCCCCGTTCGAGGGAAACCTTCCCTGACCTTCGCTAACTGCATACCAGAGGTATTAGCATTTAAGCACTTGACAAACTCTTCCAAACATTGGCCTGAAGTATAGACGAATTGCTTTTGCTGAACAGCGATTATAATTCCCCCTGCAGATCCAGATTTTGACAAGTAAATCTCATATTTTAAACACAGGATTAAAAATTTTTATTACTACAGTGGGGATTAAGTAGAAAAGCCTCAAAATGTAAATCTGCAAAGTAGGAAACACAGGAGAATAAAGTGAAATCTATTGTTCAAAATAACTCACATTTAACCTCTTGTCACCTGGCACGGAAGCAGATCACAATCAGTATTGGCGCTAGTTATAATCAACCAGCATTTCTTGTTTTAAACTTTCACAGAGGTAGCAGGCTTGGAATTTTTCCTTCTTGTTTTTGAAATCCCTCCAGTTCTAGATGGGGCTGTATTGCCACATCTCGGAATAACGGCAGCAATGAATGCCATCTGAACAAGGAATCCAAGCCAGCCAAGCCCTTTTGCAGCACTAATTTTGTCTGATTGCTGTGCCATTCATTTCCTTGGCTCATTCTTTTTGAAAACAAGCCACTTTATTAAAAATTTTCACTGAAGAAGAATGGTAAGTATAACAGTTTATCAATGACACTTACCCAGAGACAACGTTCCAAGCCTGAGGGCTTGTGCTAAGGGGGGAAATCCTGGCCTCAGTTAAGTCAGTGGTGTCTTGGCCTTGACCTCAGTGCGGTTGGGACTTCACCCAAGCAGTGATGCTGATTCAGATATTTATTGGGGAGCAAATTCTGGTCCCCAGGCCCTGGATTGAGGCACAGCAGGGCCAAATTTGAGCATTGTGACCACACAGCCAAGCACCATCCACACCACTCGGGCAGCAGCAGTACTGATTTAGTATGGGACTACTGCTTAAAAGTGGACAGGCCATGGCCCTGCTGTCTGAACGGCCTATGGAACTTTGAGCAAGTGCAAAATCCTTGTGGGGGCAGGAAGAGGGTGTTTGCCCTAACTGGTGCCACTGCATTCAAAGTCCCTGAGTATGAACCTGGGCTAAAACTAATAAAAGGGAAGGATGATCTTGTGAATAAAGCACAGGCCTGGGAGTCAGGAAGCCTGGGTTTCTATTGCCAGAGGGACCATGGACTTCCTATGCAGTCCCGAGCCAGTCGCTTGTGCTCTGCCTATGAGACCCCCCCTTTTATAAAATGGTGGACAATATTTCTCTACCTGTGAGATGGAGAGTTAACTCATTAGTGTGCAGGAGGGCATTGGAAATCCTCAGATGAAAGCTGCTATGGAATTGGAAATAATAATTCTTATTTGCCGATTTGGACCAAGATAGAATTTGCCACCCTGAGACACCCCAAGTTTGAAAACTGGGCTCAGCATGCAGTACATCTTCACTCAATGGAAATCCCTCTAACGGCAATTGAAAACGCCACTGGTATGTTTGAACACTGAGAGTGGTGAGCATTACCATTGTAGTTGAACCAGTATAAGACACGTGCATCTAATGGAAATCAGAGGGATATTTCTTCATCTGTGTTCTGCCTCCCCTGCCTCCAATATATTTTTGGTCTTCCTCTGAATTATCAGATATTAGCCACTGCAGGAGTCAGAGTGGATACAGGATATAGAGCAGTGATGGGAAACCGCTTGTGACCCATCAGGGTAATCTGATTGTAGGCCGCAAGACATTTTGCTAACACTGACTGTCCGCAGGACATTCCCCGCAGCTCCCAGTGGCCACAGTTCACTGTTCCTGGCCAATGGGAGCTGCGGGAAGCAGCAGGCTGCAGGGACATGCTGGCCCTCACCTGCACAAACTACTCTTCGTACTCCACAAATCGCCATCAGCGGAGAACCTCTGGAAAATGTGGACCATTTTCGGTACCTTGGCAGCCACCTCTCCCAAACAGCCAGCACTGACACAGAAATTGAATACAGGATCCGCCGTGCCTGCACATCCTTTGGAAAACTACTCCAACGAGTCTGCAATGATAGGGATCTACAAACAGGTTCTAAGATCTTGGTTTACAAGACAGTTGTCATCCCACCCTTCTCTATGGGTGTGAGACCTGGGTAACCTACAGACGACATCTCACGTGGCTGGAGTGGTTCCAGCAGCGCTGTCTAAGGAGGATGCTCAGGATCAACTGGGAAGACCGACGCACTAACATCAACATTCTTTCTACAGCCAACATCAGCAGTATAGAAGCGCAGGTCATGAAACACCCAACTCCGCTGGGCTGGCCACTGTGTACGTATGCCTGACACTCGCCTCCTGAAGCAAGTGCTCTTCTCTCCGTTAAGTCAGGGAAGAAGGGCTCGCGGAGGGCAGCGGAAGCATTTCAAAGACGTACTGTAAGACATAAGTACATCTTACAAAGGGAGTCATCGACCCAACAAACTGGGAGGACTCAGTGCGGAACAGAACACGGTGGCACCACACCATACACCAAGCCACAGCTCACTTTGAGGAGAACAGATGAGCTCATGAGACAGAGAAGCGACAAAGGAGGAAAGAAAGGGCACAACACTCCAGCCAACCACTACATCTCCTCCAAGATTTCACTTCTGTGGGAAAATCTGCAGGGTAAGAATTGGGCTCTTCAGCCACTTAAAAGGCCACCAATGAACCCCCTTGGCAGACATCATCCTCGCATCAAGGGATAGCCGAAGAAGAGTATTCTGCCCCAGACTTTACTGAAAATTAATGAACATCTAATATCCAATTAGCTATTGGCTCCTCTTACTTGAGGTTAGGAATCTAGTAAAACCACAAGCACAATCTTAAATTGAATGGCTCTGAATTCCTTAATTTCAGCTGATGCAGACAGTGGGAAAGCTGAAGTCTTTTTCTGGTGCTCTTTCCAAATTAGTATTTTCTGCCTCACCTATGAGTGCGTATTGGGTCTTTGACTTGTTTTTAGAATTAGCAGTGAAATGGCTGATAAATGCAAGTCTTCAGAGGTTCTCCTGCTTGCTTAAGGGAGGTAAATCTATCTAATCATAGGTTAATTACCAGCTATTTTCGTACTACCAGCACATTCTTAAAAAACAAATCAATGTCTAATAAGCGATTTGGGTGCATCCAATAATTAAACCCCTAATAGAAAGCACTCACCAACTTCCCCAGTGCTGAAATGAGCCGGAGGATGCTGTTTTATTATACTGTCAACACAGGCCCGGGTGTCTTTTACTCAGGCAGGTGATTCTTGCTCGTGGAAGTGAGATTAGACCTCTGCATGCTTATTTAAACACCCATTATGGGAGGATGCTAGGTGCTAGCACCCTGAACTGAGATGCAGAGCTATTTTGCTGACTCACCTAATAGTTTGGGTCCTATTTCTCCAACCCAGGAGCATAAACAGTCTTGCATTGTCTCACTAAGGCAAAAGCAACTAGAGGTAGGGGAAGAGGCCCTGCAGGGACCAGAGAACGTTTAGGCTCAGGGTTATGTTTTATTGTTCTTGAGTAACTTTAGCCCTTCCAAGGGCTTTTGATATGGCCCTTGTTAACTTTTAAACTGTCTTCTTTTCTAATTAAACTTAAATTGACAGTACATTCCAGCCTGGCTTGCAATCTATTGTTTATTTTCCTTGTTGACATAAGTCAATATAGTGATGCTGCAAAACAACAGGTGTCATTTAAAATTTTTTTTTCCTTTCCTCCACATAATTGATCAATGTTTCTGCTTGCTTGTGTGTCTTCATCCCACAATGTAACTATGAAGCTCAAGATCAGAGTAATGAAATGCATCTGGACTGTGCATTGCAGGAAACACAGGCCTGATTTCTTAGCAACTCAGGTCAAAGGGAATTGTGAATGCTCAGAACTTTTGGAATTCAGGCACCACCTTCTTCTATTTAAATCACAGAGAACAACTTTTCAGTATACAGGCAATCAGACACCATGCTCATGGACCTGGTATAAGAACCTAAGTAGACTAGGGTAGCATAGCTGTTTCTTCCATTTCTTCCAGTGATGGCTTCTCAGGCAGGACTGGCTTTGCCTTTGGTTGGGAGTCAGACAGGAATGGCTTTCAAATTGAATATAAATGGCACCTTTGCCTGGCAGTGTTACTCACTTACTTTCCACTCACTTGATTCACACCACAAACCAGGAGACCCTACCGTTGTGGCTATTTCTGATTGAAAGGGAGCCTGCAGGCTTGAGACCTGGGATGTGCTTTTAAAGAAAACAACAACAATGCAAAAAGTTTGGTTTTAAATTAATGCAGTTTTGCATCATCCAAGTGTGACTTTAAAACCAGAAATAAATATAAAACATGTGGCCTGTGGTTGCTGCTCCGGATTGACTCAGAAACAGAACAACCAGGTGGAAAACAGGCAACAATAATTTACTTCTGTTCCAAAGGAAAAACTTAAAAAGCTTTTAAACTGCTCAGGTTTGTATATTAGGCATGCAGCAAGCAGATGTAATTTAATCCCCCTGCCTCAATTCTGTTTGCTCTGCAAAGTCCAATTGCCCACAGGAAGGCCTGGCTCCCAGCGTCGGAGCCCATTGTGAAGGGAACACACACATCAGTACAAGTAATTAGTTTCAGGGATTCTATTACTCAGAGGACTTTTGCAATTCTGGGAAGACTCGTTCAATGTGTGTGCACAGCATTGCTATAAGAACACAGGATCTGCTGCACTGGATCAGACTTTTGGCCCATCAAGGCTGGTATCCTACATGTGCTTCAGATGGCATAAAACCCCACAAAGCGCCTCTCCAGCTCCCCAGTGCTGCAGATGAGATTGGGTGGCAGTTCCTTCCACAATCGGTAGACGTCTGAAGCATGGAGCGCTGCTATCCTAGCTGGCTTAGGATATGAAATCTGTGGCTGCAAAATTCAGACCCAGCCACAGATTTCAAAGTTCAGGAGGGTTTGGATGCAGGGTTTTGTTTCAGCCCATCACATAGAGGCAGACACCATCTGCCAATTTCAGCCACGGAGCCATGTTTGGATTCCAAACACCCTTAACTCTGGAGAAAGTTTGGGGTGGGGGGCTGACTTAGGCCCATCTATGGGGCTAACTCTTCATAACCCTTTTCAAAATCCAGCCAGGACAGGCAGCTCTACAGCCCTGTAAATGTGTGCTCCACAGATTGATGTCATACAATGGAAGGGGGGGGGGGTTTCCTCTTTTTCTAAAAGTAGCTACTGATAATTTCATCAACTGACCCCTTGTTCTCATATTATAGAAAAATCAAACCTGGAAGGCAGTACCCTGACTTAGCTCACAGTCTTTTTATTTTAATTAAAGACACGCAACAAAGAGCTCTATGTGGAATGGTCACTTCCTGAAAGGCAAGTACGTGTTTTCAGGTCTATTTCTCTATGTATCTCTATACTGTTGCACCTTTTGGCCAGTATTAACTGGTATTCAGGCTCTGGCCAGGTTGTTTCTGTTACGGGGGGGAAATGATGATACAGGTCGGATATTTCTTTGGTGCGATCCTGTTTATTTACAAAGAAAGAATGTTCATAAAGTCCTGTTACCCCAATACAGTAGAAACAAGCAACAGCAGTTTCCTTGCTCAGAAAGCCAGGTTTGCCTTTCCAGTGAGTACTGGTCCCCAAAGCAGCTGTCTCCCATTTTCCTCTGCACTCAACTGCTCTCATTTTCAGATGTCTTTCGGCAGCTGTCTCACACAGTCTCTCAATTGCAACAAAACACCCTAGCCTCTGTGTTTTACTGTCAGTCCCAGGGAAGTCCCAGTCCTCAGCTCACATGGCTTAGAATCTGATCTGCCTTGGCATACATCCCATCCATTGCCTTGGGCAGTGGGTTCCTACTGGTTTCCAGCTATCACTACATCAAAGGGCATATAGTTGCTCCTTTCATGTAAGCTGAAAGATGCTGAGCACACCCCAAGTTTTAATAAGGACTGAGTTTGCCTATTGATCAAACACCTGTTTGTGGCAGCCATTAACCTCTTCCAGCATAACAATATAAACAGCCGTTTATATTCCCTGATTTCTGAGTATAGTGAAAAACCGTTTTGTTCTCTATTTCTACAATGGTGAAAGTGGGGTTTAGTGTATAGGCTGGTTTCAGAAGTGTCGCTAGAATCCCTTTTCTCAGACTGTGAAAGCATGTAGTGCTGAGGACGAACAATGTTTCTGTGGTTAAAGCACTGGGCTAGGATTCAGGAGATCTGGATTCAGTTCCCAGCTCTGCCACAGACTCCCTGGGTGACTTCGGGTAAGTCACAGTCTCTCTGTGCCTCAGTTCCCCATCTGAGATAATCCTTCCTTTCTCCCCTCTTTTATCTGTTTAGATTGAGAGCTCTCTGGGGCAGGGAGTGGCTCTTACTAGGAGTTTGTACAGCGCCTTGTACAATGGGACCCCAGTGTTGTCGCGGTGCCCTAGCTGCTCCTGTAAGACGGACAATTAAGTAGATATGAGAAGACATTATTGCCATGCAGCAAATGAAGAATGTTGATTGAACACTCACTCAAGCCATCACACCGGTTTTGCTCAGCTCTGAAAGCAGAGTGTGTTTCAATGGCAGTTTTGCTTGGGTAAGATCTACCGGGTTTGGCACCATTAAGGGCAAGAACCAACATGGGAAGGAAGGCAAGGCCAGCACAGGGTTGCCCCATAGTTTTTGTTAATTACGCTCCCTCCTGGTCTTTACTTTCACGGCTGCCTGGGATCAAATGTCCTGCTTTGCGCCAAAAGCCCTAACTCACAGATTACAGGTTCTGAGGGGAGTTTGTGTTACATTCAAAGGTAAACACGCTGCCACTTCTGAGCCTGTGATAATGAGTTTGGAACCATGTGCGGAGCAGGTGGGCACTCCATTGCTGTGTTAACTAAGGTGACAACTCCCCCCTCCTCCTCCCGGTAAGAAGAGAGGCTGCAAAATGGCATTTCCTGAAGTCTGGCACACAGATGCATAGAGAAGACGAGGCAGCAGTGGCAGGAAGCGGGGAAAAGTCCAGGTGTGCATGGCTTGGGTGACGTCAGCTGAACTCTGCCCGAGCATGATGAGGCTTCCGGGGCAGGAAACCTTATTTAAGACACCTCACAAAACCTCCAGTTCACCCCACCATTGGGTCTGGCCGTATAGGAAGGGGGCAGAGTAGAAGCCAACTGATGGAATGGTGCAGTCCCTGACGTCATGACAACAGGAGAGACAGAGACTATGGCTGCAGGGCGACTCCATCCCAGCAGGCCAGGAGGTGAAGGGTAGTAGGGTCTCATGATGGCGAGAGCGGGGGAGGCCCTTTGAACCCAGCATTTCTGGGCTGGCTGTGGCAGGGGGGTAGAGGGCTAGGGAGTTCTTGAACTCTACAGTTCTAGACTGAATCCCCAGTTCTGCTGCAGGCTTTCCTGTGAAACTCTTGTACAAGTCAACCGTGCCTTGGTTTCCCCACCTGTAAAATACTTCCCCGGCTCGGTGCCAGAGGGCGGTGTCGTGCGCTCTGATGTGTGCAAGGTCCTTTGAGCACCTCAGGCAAAGGCACTGAGAGAAGGTAAAGAAAATACGTTGTAAAAGGCGACAACAAAGGGACGGGCCTTGGGAGGGCCTGGTCCCAGGGAGTGAGCTGGCTTCCTTCCAGAGATCAAACCTGTGGGATATACACGAGGATTGAAGGGGACAAAACATCCTTCAGAACATGAATCTGCTTGGAGGAGATTAAACTGTGCAGAGCCACAAGACACAATGTGCTCTGCCCTCCTGAGGGAGGGCCCCCTGGAATGGCTTTACTTAGGATGCAGGTGAAGGGGGGGGGGGGTGCACGCTCAGCATCAGCTTTACAGGGGCTGGTGTGGGGAGAGGGGATTGGGAAAGGGAAATGACAATATGCGGAGAGCTGCCCTGAGCCCAGCTGCTGACAAGACTCCAGCCTGGTTGCTCGGAAATCCAAGGTGCTACCGGGCTGCTGAGTTAACCATCATCCGGCCACCATGCTCCGATCCTTCAGGGATGTCTCACTCCTGCACCGCTGCAATCTTCTTTTCTTTCAAGGCATCGGGCTGGTCCATGCTTTTTCCTCAAGGGCTCTGCTGCCCCCTATTGGCACACCAGTGCTAGTCAGCCACCCCCCCACCCCAAATCTCTACTAACCACTGCAGACGGAAAGCTGCCAGTTCTCTCCTCCTCAGCTAAGACTAGGGGATGTTAGGCCAAGCCTTATTGATCAGGCTATATATTACCCATGAATAGTCACTCCCTGGGCCAAACCTTGGGATTTTAAAACAGGTTCACCAAATTGTCAATTAAATGCAAATCAATCCTTAGCCATTTATCAACGTGTTAATCCGTCCATGCAGTCCGAGGCAAAGAAAATCAATAGCTTTCTGTCACTGGGGACCAATCGAGGAGAGCTGGAAGACCAACATCTGCTGTATCAGGGCAACAGCTGAAATTTATAATCACAGAGAAAAATTGCAGCTTGCCAGGAGACATTAGCAACTTCTGAAAGTTACACCATTGAGACCGGGGGGAAATAACGAAGAGGCCAGTCACTGGGAGCCTTACAGACGCAGAACGGAACCCTGTCAAGATTGCAAGGAGATTTCTGTGTGAGTAGCCTCTGATTTATTGAGGAGAGATAAATCAAGATTACTGTTAACAGCGCAGATCAATGTATTAATGCAGGCAGCTTCCAGGAATCCAGGGGGCACCATCAGCACCACGGCAAATATTATACAGTAGCTAAGAATAAATGATCTGCCAGCTGGATCTCAGCATTATACTTATTGAAAATGAGGCCTTGCTTTGTGCAATGAAAGAGCCACAAAGTTGGTCCATATTTGGGGATAATTTTTTCATTCCTTTAGCAGATGAGTCAAAATCTTAGATTTTCCCCACCCCTTTCTACATGATGTGTTAACCTTTTTTTATTTTTTTTTTAAAAGAAGTGCACATAAGACGTCCAGGTATCCTATTTGGCAGGAAGTATCGTGGTCAGAGATAATGCAGAAACATGCATGTCTTATGGTGCACATCTAAGCTTTAAGAAAACAGTGCATTCTATTCCCCATCCGAACGGAGAGAAAGCATCTGATCACCTGAAATGCAAGACACACACTACCTCCTACATTCATTCTAATTATTATCTGAATTATGGTAGCAACCCCAGGCAACAGTCAGGACTGGAGCCTTATTGTGCCAGGTACCAAACACACACACAGAAAAATATGACCCCTGCCCCAAGACCTTACAGTGTAACCTAAGACAAGGAGAAAAACGCAAGTAAAAAGCAACAGGAGAGGAGGAAGGATGCAGGTAACAGCAATAAGAACATGCAATTCCATAGGCTAGCAGTGTGCACTGTTGAACAGAGAAGACGATACATACAATATAGGCTTAATCCAACATCCATTGAAGTCAGTATAAAGACTCCCATTGACGTGAGAGTGTATTAGAGTTGGTGCCATATTAAAAAGAGAACTCATCACTGTCTCTCCCCAGCTTGGAAATGTTTTTGTATCATCAAAACAGCTTCTCTCCATGCTTCCGAGTCCTGAGCTTTGCCTAAACCACCCCGTTCTATTCCATTTTATTCAGGTTCTTAGACTGCGTTCATCACCGTAACATTGAGCACCTTCCTGCAGTACATTAAACAGTGAGACTAACATTTGTCCATTTTTGTTTGCTGTCTCATGCTCTCCCCTGGGGGAGAAGCATGTGCAGTGGAGGGTCTTGTTTTGGGAGGATTTTAGTTGTTTCATTTTAAATATCCATGTTGCTACATATTTATGTTAAGGAAGGCGAGGTCAAAGAAATGTGCCTGATGTCTGGAGCAGAAGGTGATAAGCTTTGTGATGCAACGAGGTCTACATGTCATCATGCAACAAGACCTCACATAACAGGGAATACGGGAGGGCCAGTACCCCCAGCGCTGTGGGGTGGAAGTCAGGCATCTGCTGAAAGAAGAAAACGGTTTGCAAAACTGCAAGCAAACAAAAGTTACATGAAGGGTTGGGGCTGTATTTAGCTGCTCACAAATGTTTAACTATGTAAGGCATACCAGAGGAGATCCTAACTCCTTTAGACAGTGCTCCTTTCTTATCTCTTGATGTGCTCTCTTTATGCTTGGTGTGCAGTTTTATTAGAGGCACTTCAGTTTTTCATTGCTTGTTATCACTTTTCTCTGGGAAGCACCATTCTGCTAGCACTGCAGATATCCACTGTTCTATGCAATGCCAGTTGAATTTCTCACATTATTCTTACTCTGACCTAGTTATCAGTTCTACCGCAAACAATTCCGTTTCTAATTAGCCCATTTGTTTACTATTCAGGTTTGTATTTCTTACGTTTTAATACTGGGCTGTCTAGCATGGTGGTCAATGGTCTCACCTGGCAGCTGCTTTCTTGCAAATATAAACAAGTGTATAGGTGTCAGAAAAAAAATCCGTCTTTGGGAAAAAAGAAGGCTGGAAGAGATTAAAAGGACATCTCTTTAGGAATAACTGGGAGTTAGCAGCATGGATATGAAGTGGCATGTCTGGGCTTATCACCCTTGGCTCCATGGAGTCAGTATGGCCTGGTAGGTAGAGCAGTGGATGGGGACTTCAGCGAGCTGGGTTCTACTGCAGGCTCTACCACAGACCTGCTTTGCAACCATAGGCAAGTCATGCCTGTGCCTCAGTTTCCTCCAGCTGCAAGATAATGGTAGTTGTGCTTTGAAGTATATAAAAACACCAAGAGCTAGGAGTTATTGCTTCTGTCTGGTGGAAGAACCAGGAGGAGAAAAGCAAGGCTATAAATGGCTCCCAATTTAAGGGTACATTTTATTTTTCAGACGTTGTTCTTGATGTGAATAGTCACATGCAGAGTAAACAAGGTCTCTCAGCACAGGGCAGGGATGGGTCCCATCCCAATGGATAATGTATAAGGGTTTAGAGTGCCTCTTCCCAGAGCCTGGGAGGTGAAGAAATTACTGCCCAGTTTTGCAGGCCTGTGACTAGGAGGAGACACACTGGCGTCCAGAAGACTATTTCCCAACAGATCTACCAATGTAGAGCCTAGCAAAAAGCCCATTTTAAGTCAATGGGAATCTTTCCTTTGACTTCACTGGGTTGGAGTCAGCTCCATACAGCTCAAAGACTGACATTTCTAGCACAGAAAAGTTCTTTTGCCAGAAAGAGATTTCCTTTAGTATGTTTCTTGGAGAATGTCAGAGAAACATTTGTTAGAAATCATCTCTCCAGTGATATTTGTTCTCAAAGTCCTGCCAAGATAAGAGAGCAGGGCACATTCACCCCTCACATAACTCCATTAAAGTCCATGGAGTTATTAGTCAGGGATAAGAGGTGGGTAATACTGTGAGGGAGATGAGTGTTTTTGCAATTAATGAAGTACTCTTAAAATGTACCCAACTCAGTGTCCAGAGATGGTAATGACAAGGGCAGGGAAGCGACTGAGATTGGTTGTAGAAGCTTAATGGGAATGAATTCTTCAAACTTACCCAAGACAACACGGCATCTCTCTCTAATGAAAAGGATGATCTGATTCTGGAAAAGCATGTTTGCAATACAACACAGCAGATGGAATAGGAGTTTAAAAGGGTGAAGGCTAATATGAGAGGGGAAGAAAGGAAGAGGCATACCCAAGAGAGGAAAGATATAGCTCTTTTCGAGGAGAGAGAAAAACAGGCAGAGTCAATGAGTTGGAGAAATGCAGGAAGGTTGGAGTTGCAGGGGAGAATGCTCTTGCACCAATAGGCACCTAAGTATGGTACTACTTGGGTAAGTGTCTCCTCCAATCGTGTTTGGTTTAAGGTGTTCAGTTGGGAGAGGGAGTTCAATGACTGTCAATGGAATGAGTATCAGGGGGTACTGTGTTAGTCTGTATCCACAAAAACAACAAGGAGTCTGGTGGCACCTTAAAGACTAACAGATTTATTTGGGCATAAGCTTTCGTGAGTAAAACACCACTTCTTCAGATGCATGGAGTCAAAATTACAGGTGCAGGCATTATATGCTGACACATAAAGGGAAGGGAGTTACCTCACAAGTGGAGAACCAGTGTTGACAGGGCCAATTCGATCAGGGGGGATGTAGTCCACTCCCAATAATAGATGAGGAGGTGTCAATTCCAGGAGAGGCAAAGCTGCTTTTGTAATGAGCCAGCCACTCCCAGTCCCTATTCAAGCCCAAATGGAATGAGAAGACAACTGCCCTCCAGCCCATCCTCATTCTACAGCATATTGCCCTGTCTGTCTACAAACTAAGTGATACAAGGAGTGGCACCAGGAGGAATCTGCCTCTTCCTGTTTCCTGGCCTTGGCGACTGTCATGGCTGAGAGGTCTCAGGTTTCCAATACACCTTCTCCTTGTGCCACTCTGCCATACCCTAAGCCATCGTATTTACTGGGAACCCTATTGAACAATCCAGATCCAGATGGTTTTAAAGTTGGTCAATGCTCAGAATATCACTTTGGTTATTTCTTTATAAGGCAGCTAAACAAATATAATTTTATGTCATGAGAAATAAGCTTGCTCCACCATTCTTTCATGAAGCTCTCTGAACATTAGAATTCCCTTTCCAGAAGCCTACCCATGCAACCTAGCTTCTTCTGGAAGAATTTATGGTATGAAGTGACTGTATCAGGCAATGCCTCTGAGTTTCCCTTAAAGACGTATTGACTGGAAAACTTGAATAGTAAGTGGCAAGGATCTGAAGAGTTAAAGCTCGGGAAGTGATTATCATAATCTTAAACAAATGAACAGACTACTATTGCCTCTCAGAAGAAGACTGTCTGGTGGTTAATGCACTGGACTAGGAGTCAGGAAATCTGAAGTTAAGTTCAGCTTCTGCCCCTGAATTCTTGCACTTCAATTCCTCCTCTGTCAAATGAAGATCATAGGACATCCTGTCAGTCTTGTGTAATTACATTGTACCCTTTTTGGGGCTGGGACCATCACAGCATGGGTATTTCATGGCACCTAGCACAGTGCAGCCCTGCTATTGGTTGAGGCCCCCAGGTGCTACTGTAATATAAAGAATAAAATAGAAACAACTCACCAAGGTGAATTGAATCAGATGAGAAAACTCAGTCAAAACCACTGTGTTTTCCCCTCCTGAGTTGACTGGAAAAATCTGCTTGGGTTAGTTCAAAACTGGAAAAAAGTCAAGAAATCTAGAGAGAATCTCAAATTTGCAACAAAAACCTGAAAGTAAGCAAGTTTCCTGATTTTTTTTCGTCTTTTTGACAATTTTGTGCAGCTTTAATCACAATGTGCTCCAATATGAGGCTGTTCCATCACCATATTAAAACTCTGTCTGCTTCTGGTCAGGATTATAACTGATTAATAGCAGCATTTCCACAGAAAAGGAACAAACGCTGCATCTGATCAGGGCTTCCACTTTAAGGAAGACACCAAAGACCTGGCAATAGACAGAAGGAATAGTTAAGTATATCACTGACCCTTTTAGAAATATTGTTATAGTTCAATTAAATAGGAAGGTTCTCACTGGCTTTTCTTGATAAATCCACACCGTGCCTAGCTTTTGTATAAGTACTGGGGAGAAATGCATACACAGATCTTCTTGCTTCCAACTAATTCTGTGACAATTAAACAAAATAAAATAGTATGGCATTTTCTTGTAAAATCTGGTAAAATATATCATTCAGAATCAGGTTGGTTGGTTGGTCTTGGTTCCCAGATTAAGGAATTAAAGATCGACTAAACTCTTCTCAAGTATTTAAGAAACGAACCATCTGTATAAGAATCTAGGACAGATTACACTTAACCTTATTCCGAAGCAAGAGATTATAATGAGAACAGCTATTGTAATTAAGATGCTGCAGATGCTGTTCGCTAAATATTGAGCAAGAAAGGGGATGCTGGGGTCATGTAACTTGTGAGGGGAAAAAGTAACACAGGACTCTCCTAAATGACACTCCAGTTCTTGTCTGTGAAAAATATCCCTCTCCAATAACTTCACCTGAACTGTTACAAGTAATATCAACCACTGCTGAACTAATGTAAGTGATGGTCCAAATCCAGAGCTGGTTGATTTCAGTGGAATTGAGCTGATTTACACCAGCTGAGGATCTCAATGAGGGTAGTTCTAAATTGGCTAGCTCTAAATTTCCTGACCATTTAGAGGAAGCAAATGCACAACTCATTGCAAGAAGAGTTGAACAGTACTCAAAGTTGTGATTGCACCTTCAGGTGTTGGAAAAGCTCTATAATTATTTTCCCTTAAATTTATAATTCTCTTTGACATTTATGTTATCTTCAGAACTCTCAAGTGAGGCACAGGGTGATATATTTCACAGTATAACATAGTATAAGCCATGGTCATTTTGCTTTCACACAGCATAGAGTGTGCTACTGGGAGTGAGAATCCCAGACAGCTATTCCAACTCAATTTAATTCTCAATTAAAAAAAAATACAATGCACATTACTATGATCCCATGGAAGTATTTTCTACCTTGTGTTCTTGAACAGCAAATGAAACTCTGAATAAATAAAAGATTTGATCCAACCCTTTCACTTAAAGAGAACATAGAGCCTTATTTCAAATACAGATATGTCTATGCTGAGCTGATGATGGAGGACTCTGGAAAGAAATTAGGAAGATGGACTTGAAATCAATGCAAAAGGGACAGTTTCTGAGAGTCTAGTCAGCCTTTCTTGTTTCTAACAGGTCCTTAAATTCTGGTGGAATGTGGATAGAATGGCAGATGCCAATTGAATTCCACGCCAGCTCACAAGCACACTTTCTCTTCCACACTTTTCAGGATTGCATTTTAGGACTTTAGAGGATGGCTATTGTCAAGCCAAACTTTGTGGTGGGCTTGATGGGCTCTCAGCTCATTGGCAGCTGTCATCACAAGGTCCAAAGGCTGGAAGTTGAAGCCAGATAAATTCAAATTGAAAATAAGAAGCAACTTTTGGACAGTGACAGTAATTAACTATTGAACAAGGTAGCAAGGGATGCAGTGGATTCTCCATCACTTGAAATCTTTAAATCAAGATTAAATGCCTGTCTAGAAGACGGGAGCTAGCTCGACGACAAGTTAGAAGTCAGATGCATAAATCACTGTGTGAAATTCTCTTGCCAGCATTATGTTGGAGGTCCAACTAGACAACCTCTTAAAAAACAGAAAGAAAATCTATGAGCTCTGGTTGATCACTCCAGCTGAACTCCAGAGCCAGAAGATATTTGGGATCCTTCCCTACAGTAATGCTCTCCTATGAATGTGGGAGGTGTTTTTCTTTGTTTTAAAAGCAACTTTTATAATTACAGTACCTGTAACTGCTACAAGAATCAGGCACAGGCAAGCAATCTAGGAGATTAAGATGATGAGGGAAGGGTGTCCATTCCTTCTCTCACTTTAAAGATTAGTGGAATCAAAGGATTGTCCAGAAACCTTTTTCTGAAGGGAAAGTAACCAATCAAATGGCAATATGAAATACTGTATGTGGCGCATAGTCTCCATCGATCTTGTGTTTTGCCTGAAAAAAGGAGTCCTTATTAATGCCTATAGGGTGCTTTCAATCCTGACTCCTCCCAACACCTAAGGTTTAGGCATCTCAGAGTGTAGATAGATGGATATTGCCAATTCAGGTTGCTGTTTTTTTATGGGCACACGTGAAAGTCATTTTCCTTGTGACCTTTATGGCTGGCAGTTAAGAAAGATTTTTGCCTATTGTGACTCTTGGGCATAAGATAAAATACCAGCGCATTAATCTCACTGACCTTAGGAAACTGTGAGCAGCAATTCAGTTCCCATTGGGAAACACTTCCCTGGACATAAGCAGATCTTTTCCAAGTGTTCATCTATACATCTTGCCATAGAGTGTCAGTTTGATACAAGGCTGGGCTATAAATGAAGTGTTTATTAGACAGCAAGTTTCTAAGGGTGGAAATGTTTAGGATCTAAAAACACAGCAGTATTCCAGCACAGCAAGTTTCAGAATGGTACAGAGAGGACTGGGGGTAGGAATCAACAAACAGAATTTTAAAAAATTTGTTTTCCTGAAGTCATTTCATGGATTTTTGCTCTGAATGAAAAGCAGGATTTTTCCTCAATAAAAATGGAAGGTTTTTTTTAATGTAAAAAAAGCCCTGCAATAATTGAAATTATTTGGCCCCATGAGTGTGAAATTCAGAATGCTCCTACCGTATTGGTGAAATAAGACCTTTGGGAGAGATCACAATCTCATGTCCAGAGAAATGAACTCGTCCCCGGTCCTGCAAACAGCTAGCTGCACACAACTTACCCTGTTGGCACTAGGTGATCATGTCCCCATTGGAGGGATTTTTTTCAGGTGGTGGGGGGTTGCCACTGTTGTCCCACTTAAACAGCAGATATTGCTATTCATTATCATCAGGCTAAATCAGTTTCCTGGGTGATATTCCAATACAGCAGCCACACTGACTAAGTGAAACATACTGTAATGAGTTTCTCTGCACAGTGCTTGTCACCCTTTTCAGATTGCATACACAGGGAATACTCACTCAACCACTACTGAAATGCACCCACCTCTGTGTTGAACATGTCACCTATTTAACAGCACACATCAACGCCATTGTGTAGTCCCCCCAGCTGCCTTACATCAAAGAGTGCTGAGTCTTGGTAGTTGGAAAAATAATTATGATTGGTATTGATCATGTATGCACTGCATGTGTGTTCACACACCTCTGGCTAAACTCCTCAAGCCCCATCCTCCTCATGCATTGGGCTGCAACAGATTCTCTACAGACAGTCTCTTATTCAAAAGGCGTCATCAGAAATCAGGAAGGGTATCTACAGACTATTACCCACTAAATAGAAAATGTCCCCAGATATGAATCTGTATTCTTTAAACATGGGAGAGCATAGCTAACCTCTATAGCTTTCACTCGACTCTCCTTCCAGCTTTTTTTTTTTCTTCCCCTAGACAGGTTGGGAGTTGCTTATAAGTGAAAAACTGATCACAGTGAACTGTTAAAACGTGTTTCCATCAGTCTAGTTATTATTCAGATATGACAATGCAAGGCAGTGAGACCTAGGCATACTCATGTGGAAGCATTTAAATATAAAAAGCTTTGCATTTCCATCCCCAAACAAATTCTGCAGTGTGCCAACAAATGAGACTCTTACTGGAATACACATAAATCATCTTGTTTGTGACAAATCCTGAAGAAGGGGGGAGGGGGCAGAACAGAATCCCATCCTAATTCCCCCAAGGTGCTATTTATTGAAATTAGGCAGCAAGGATAAACTATAGCTGGATCAATAATTATCTGTCTAATATAATCAAGTGCCTCCTATGAGAGTCTGCTGGTAAGCACAGCTCCCCGGCCAACCCCTCGGGCAATGTTTCATGCAATGAACTAGACAAGTGATTCGAATGATGGGAATGCAAAGCAAGATGTGTCTAGCTCAATGGAGAGGGGCACCCTGACACCGTTGACGGCTGCCCATTTGGTTTGGGATGATGTTTTGGTAGCTATTATTTACTATTTGCATTATGGTAGCGCTGTACAAACACACAGTAAGAGGCAGTCCCTCCCCTGGATGCCTTACAGTAGAAGACCCCATGCTGCAGTGAACTCATTGCGGTACTAGTGCCTAAATGAATAATCCCTCCCGTTAAATAGTACAAAAGAGATGTTTTTGTGCCTAATGCTATGCTGTCCATTCTGGCTGAAGACTGGGACCCTGTCAACTCTTCTGCAAATGCTTACTCAAAGCATGCACAAATTTTAAGTAAGTGTTTGCAGGACTGAGGCCTAAAACTATTAAAAGATGGTAACTTAATACACAGGGATTATCATAGGAGCTCAGTAGGTGCGCCTGAGCATGCTTTACTACTAAGGAAACACTCCCCCCAAAAACCCAAATAACTAATAGAATGATGAGCAAGAACAGCTTCCTAACTCAGAGAGGTGAGGAGCAGAAGCCACTGTGTCATACTCTATGGAGAAAGCCATGCAACTGTAAACCACTGTCCTTACCCCCTCAATATTAGAGTGAGCAGCACTTTAGAAATACTTATGATTAGACAGAGCTAATTTAAGTCCTCTGATGGGAATGGAAATAGGTTTCTTCTCTAAAATACATTTCATGCATTTCAATGTCAATTATGGAGTTTCTTAAATTTCACGGATTTTGCACTCTGTTTGAAGTCTCCCCTCAAAGCTATTTGGATAGAAATCCCTAGTTAAATTGCAAATTAGTCATTTACAAAGCAACTTTTCTCTGTTTCTGCAGTTCAGCTGTGGAGTATTAAAGGCCGGTAGGTGTTACTCACGTTACTCATCACAGCAATAATGTGATATACTGCTATGAAAGTCACTGAAGAATTCATCAGTTCCATGACAAACAGTTCCATGTGCGTGTGTGTAAGTTCACTGCAGCGCTAGAGACTGACTAAGCCCATCCTACTTTTACTAGAAATAGATCACTTCATGATCCAAGCGTATGTTTTCCAACCTTCGTATGGAAATGTCTATTTGAAATACAGTCAAGCTTTGGCAAATTCAGTTTCAGAACCTTCCCGCCCCACAGAGGCTGCATATGTCCTTGATTCTAGTTAATGACACACATAATTTATGATCTTCTGATGCTTTAAGATACACCCCTCTTTCCCCCCCCCCCCGTGTTAAATATAGAGCATTTTAAAGATCTGCCCCCTTCCTGTGCTGCCTTCTCTTTTCAAATTAATTTCTTCAGCTTGCTGGAGGAATCTACAATGAAGGGTCATGTGTGAAAGTGACCTGGAGATTTGGGTGGTTAACATGGGGATTTTTTTTTTCTTTAGAAACTTCACATTTTCGATGAATGGCAAAGTAAATTATTATAACATAGTGAAAATGAATTACACCAAGACAAAACAACCAACTCAAATATTCTGCATAGTACCCTCTGCGGGTCTTTCTGAAGAAGTTCACCCACTCCAGTTAGAAATGAGGAATAACTGACCAGGCAAGAGGTTAATCCAATCACACTGTACCACGTGTATAAACTATTGTCTCTCCTGTTGAGATTTTGATGTGAAAGTTGAGCCCTAGTGTTACCCATACTCTTCAGTCAGAGTTGTCAGTTGATTGACTCACTTGTGGTCCAGTTCTTATCTCATGTACAACTCCATTGACTGGGCTGGTGTAATGGCTGATTAGAGAGAGGAAGAGGCAGGCCCATTGATTCCAGAATTACTCCCGATTTGCACCAGTAGGCGAGGTGTTGATGAGGTCTTTCTAGGATTACCAGCATTATTCCTGAATGGTGTGCAAGGGTGGATACATTGGAATCTTGCTTGAACCTCATTGTCAGAGAGATTTATCAGACCTTCTCTCCCACATCTTTTAGGAATCCCATGTTGCATCCTTTGTCAGTCAGGCAATCATACATTTGCAGTGCCTGGGCCCTAGTGAGTGGGTCCTCTACATTCCATCTCAGTCTTTCCCTCCCCACACTATAAAACTCACCCTTAAATACTGTAGATTTTTTTTCTTAGTAGGAGTATTGTTGCCCCCATGATTACCTCGCCCCATACGTTTTTATTGGCACAACACGCCCTCACTCAGGTGTATCCGTCTGAACTGGTCACTTGCAGAGTTACTTTGTAGATTTGTCTTTATGAGCAACTGTTCCTCAGTTTCTGCATTTCCACTGTGGAATATTAAAGGCCAGTAACCGGGGCGGGAAGTCAGACATTTGTAACAATAACACAATCTACTGCCACCCAAGTAGATGCAGACTTTACCTGCCCCGGCATGGCTCCTGTCAGACCCTTATCCTCTGCCATTTTAAAATGATTGTGCAGCACCCCAAGTGCCTCAGCAGGGCTGAGGGCAGTATGAGTAACATTACTCTTCTCAGAGTTTGGTTCTGAGCAGCACCATGTCTGCATCATTCATTATCCACTTCATGGGATAAAACCAAATATAAATACAGTGGGAATCTTCATGTCTGGGGGGGTAGGGATCTCCCTTTCCAAATGAGCATAGATTCACAGCTTCCTGCTCTTTCATGTCACTCTACTAACTGAATCATCGCATCTGGAAACATCACAACCCGATGTGTGTTTGAATCCTGCTCAGCTCTCCTATTTCCACTTCCTTGGCTTATGCCTCTTTTGGACAGCAGATCTGCTAGCCCAGCTGTTTAAAGACCTCTGGATTCTTCTGCATGAAGCTGACTCCAATTGTATCCTCTCTTCCCTCAGCCTCGCCTTTCCCTTCGATTTTAGCCTTACACAATCCAGTTCTCAGGGTCTATAATTACTGACCAGGCTAAAATTACGCTACTAAACTTTGTAATTAAGTGCTCCAAGTCTTAAACTGAAACGAATGCAGAGAGAAAGAGAGAGCAATTAAAACCAGCCAGTTGGACTTGTTTACCTGGGAAGGCTGAACAGAGACAAGGATTGGGAAGAGAGAAGTCAGTATGTCTTTGTAGGGCGTAAGCAGCAAGGAGTGAAAGGAATTAGTTAGGGGGCTACTCCAGGGTGTGGCTAGGAGTCCTGGGATGACACCAGGATAACGGCAAAGAGTCCTGTGGCACCTTATAGACTAACAGACATATTGGAGCATAAGCTTTCATGGGTGAATACCCGCTTCGTCGGATGCGGAGTGGGTATTCACCCACGAAAGCTTATCCTCCAATACTTTGCGGCTTTTACAGATCAAGACTAACACAGCTACCTCTCTGATACTTGACACCAGGATAATGGAAGTTTTGGTTGACTATCGAGGACAGTTTCCTGAGGGCAAGATGTGCAGTGCTGTGGAAGAATCTCCCCAGGGAAGTGTGGCACTCCCCCCCCCCCCATCATTGGGAACGTTTAAAGTTAGGCATGACAAAGCCCTAGGAAAGATCCTGCAGACAAGCTCTTCACAAGCAGCAGGATAGAAGTGATGATCTAATTGCTATCACTACCAGCTGTGATCTCCATGGAGCTTTCACAGGGAGAAAGCCCCTTGCCCCAGGAAATCCAGCACACCTCTTATCTATTATGAAGTCAACCTAAGTTAAATAAATAATTAACTTACACCAACGGTCCTTACTTCGGAAGGATCCTTACTAACAGGTATGCCATGGGACTAATGCTGACTTCTCTAAATATTCTTTCCAGAACGTCACTTCCTCCAACAGCTTATGCGAGACTCCTAGATGTCACTTTCATAAGGTTGCAGCTTATTTAGGCTTTGAGCTTTCTTGACACAGTGCTTTTTCCTCATGTTACATGTAACATGTAACAGCTGTAGCTCACGGAAACTTATGCTCAGATAAATTTGTTAGTCTCTAAGGTGCCACAAGTCCTCCTTTTCCTTTTTTAGTTAACCAGGAAGGTTAATAAGCTTTCCCTGAATTCCTTGCAAAGTAGCTTGTGAAATCCCCCAGAAACAACTCGGACATCTGATTTCCCTGGGGCAGGCACAGATGTGAGTACTCAATCAAAGCTTAGGAAAATGCCTCAGCCATACCCAGGCTAGTGTCCCAAATGCAAAAAGGGAAAATCCAAAAGTCTCCCCTATAGTCAGAATACACACAGTTAAATCAAAAGAACATCTCTCAGCCTGACTGTCCCCCAACACCCTAACATAAATGACTCTAACATCTACCTAACCTACCCTGGAAAACAACCAGTGCAAACTGACTCCTTTTATAATTGCTCAGGCCATTCACCAGCTGAGTCACATTGGCCAACTCCTGGCCAATTTTATATAAAGGGTAGCTTCTTTACTCAGGAATAGAGTGTTTACTTTTTTTTTTTTTTTTTGATCAGCTATTAGGGAAAGGTTCTGTATCCTGTGCCAGATAGATGCATGACATGAAAAATGCTCACAGAGGATCCATTGCCTAGTACTTCTGATAGGGAGGAATATTCTTAGGGAAACTCAGAAATAGTTTGCCTTTCCAAAAAGCACAATAAATATCCTAGATAAGAACCTACACAGTAGACCATGCTAATTTCCCAAAACATGTATCTACAGAAAATCCAGTTGTTGAACTGTGGGCCACCCAGGGTGAAATTTATCATGAGTCCAATTTTCCTGTAGGAATTACTATCAATTGAAAACTTTGAATTCAAAGAAAGGCTTGGCAATAGGAAACACTGAGACAGAAGAAATCTGTCACTTTGCTCAGGGATCTGGCTGCTTAGAATTAGTTTGCCAGATGATTTTGTTAAGGAATATGAAGAAATCCAAATGTCTAGAGCTGTTTTCTGGTGTCAGTTACCCAGGTAAATAACAGGTTTCAGAGTAACAGCCGTGTTAGTCTGTATTCGCAAAAAGAAAAGGAGTACTTGTGGCACCTTAGAGACTAACCAATTTATTTGAGCATAAGCTTTCGTGAGCTACAGCTCACTTCATCGGATGCATACTGTGGAAAGTGTAGAAGATCTTACTATATACACCCAAAGCATGAAAAAATACCTCCTCCCACCCCACTCTCCTGCTGGTAATAGCTTATCTAAAGTGATCACTCTCCTTACAATGTGTATGATAATCAAGTTGGGCCATTTCCAGCACAAATCCAGGTGAGAAAACCTGGATTTGTGTTGGAAATGGCCCACCTTGATTATCATACACATTGTAAGGAGAGTGGTCACTTTAGATAAGCTATTACCAGCAGGAGAGTGAGTTTGTGTGTGTGGGGGGGGGGGGGGTGAGAAAACCTGGCTTTGTGCTGGAAATGGCCCAACTTGATTATCATACACATTGTAAGGAGAGTGATCACTTTAGATAAGCTATTACCAGCAGGAGAGTGGGGTGGGAGGAGGTATTTTTTCATGCTTTGGGTGTATATAGTAAGATCTTCTACACTTTCCACAGTATGCATCCGATGAAGTGAGCTGTAGCTCACGAAAGCTTATGCTCAAATAAATTGGTTAGTCTCTAAGGTGCCACAAGTACTCCTTTTCTTTTTCCAGGTAAATAAGTAGAGGTACTCTGATCTAGCCCAAATGTAAGTTAGATCAGAATTAGTCCCTAATTCTGTAGCAGTATGAGGCAAAAGTAAGACTGTCCCTGAGCTAGAAACCCATGTGGAGAGTGATTGCAACAATTATGCTCATAATGAATTCATTTGGTGCTTGTGTGGATGTCACAGGCTCTTTTCTAAGTGTTCTGTTATAATTTAGCTTTAGCTACTAGAAGCTCTAGTAGCAAAGAAGTGTGCAAATCTTGATGGGCATCTACTGATTACAAAGAAATGGGATTATAAAAAGGCAATTTATTCCCAGGAAAAAAATAAACTTGGATCTCAGGGGAAAAAATAGCAGTTTGACTTTGTATTGATCATGTAACATCATAGAAACCTTCTCAAAACCGTTTGTAGTATTAACATTTGGTTCACACACATCTTGGATTATAGCTCTGCTTCTTCTGGATTGGAGTTTGTGATTCCCCAAGTGGTATAACCAGAATCAAATTCTACTTGCCTTCCTCATGTAAGTAGTTTCACTGAAGTCAGTGGGATTAACTGTGTAAGGAGAGAAGTATTTCGCCTCTGAGTTCTAATTATTGATATGCAGAGTGCATAGCAAAGCTCAGTTTTGTTTAATAGAAGCTTATCCAGGTGGGAAACAAACTGTGGATCTACAGATCATAACAAATGCATTAAATTAAGCCAAAGATTCAATAACCTTGATATGTTATCTATATACTGGGCCTGATCCTGGAAACCTTTATACACAGTAGTCCTACTGATTTCAGAAGTAACTGAAATCAGTGGGTGTATGTGTAAAGTTAAACATGTATGTAAATGTTTTCGAGATTGGAGCCTCCATTTATACTCTGGTGAACTCATTAAATCCAATGGGCATTTGATTGAGCATGGACTGAATAAAGGATATTGGTGTTTGGCTCATTGTTCCGTTCAGATTATGTTCATTTCCATCTACTGACTATTACTCTCTACATATATAGACTGTGGAAACCAAATACTAATGTGGGTCTGTTTTCAGATATCCCGTCCAACTGAGTTATTGATTGCCTGGACTTAGTGTATGCATGTTGTTAGCAAATCACCATGGCCATATGCCTCTGGAGCAAAAGCTTTGTGCCAAGGAAACATCAGAGGCTGTGAGTTCATACCTAAAAATGACAAAAGATGCTGGTGTATTCAGAGTACAGAATAAACTCTCCTAATAATGGCCATAGCTGGCGCTTTACTTCTTTTCAGTATTACTAGCAGAAGTGTGACCTCCGTTAAATGGGGACTAAAAGGGGGAAATTCCTTATACAAATGGATGCAGTGTTGTGGTAGCCCATGGCAGTCCCAGGATATTAGAGAGACAAAGTGGGTGAGGTAATATCTTTTATTGGACCGATTTCTGTTGGTGAGAGAGACGAGCTGATCTCTGCATAGCTCGAAAGCTTGTCTCTCTCACCAACAGAAGTTGGTCCAATAGAAGATATTACCTCACCCACCTTGTCTCTCTCATAGGAATGGAAGCTTTGCAACATATTAAAAACTGACCCCATGTTCTTTCCCTCAAATAAACGTGCCAGAGAGGCTGTAGACCTTAGTGATTAGAGCACAGAACTGGGATTCAGGAAACCTCCACACCCCTCTGTGACTCCATTGCCCCATCTGTAAAATGGGAATAAAGATAATCCTATCTCACAGGGAGTTGCAAGTCTTAATGTTTTAAAATTTGTCCAGCACTTTGAGATGGATGGTGCTAAAAAAGTGCTGACTCCGTACATCTCTGACATTTTCTCTCGCTATGAATTTCCACAGAAGCTGGGTCCAAATCCACAGTATCATTTAGTAACAAAATGGTTCAGTATGTGAAGCACATGGAGAATACCAGTGCCAGGTTTTGGATTCCTTGTCTCCATGTTGACTTAGAGTGCTTGTTTCTGTAGTGTCTGAGTACCACACAATCATTAATGGATTCTAACCTTATCACACCCTGTGAGATAGAAAAGAATTGTTCCCATTTCACAGGCTGGGAGCTCAGATAGAGAACAGAGCAAGTGATTTTGCAGTTGTCATGTAGGACATCAGTTTGAATGAGGAATTAAACCCAGGTTTTAGCAATCCATGTGTGGTGCCTTTGCTGTTAGACTATCCTTCCTCCAGCTTGCTTGTTTACTAGTGAAATAACAAGGTAATTATGAAACATTTGGGCAATAACCTGGGTCCTGATCCTACAAACACTTAAGCACATGCTTAACTTTATGCATGTGAATATTCCCGTTGACTCCAAGGCTCGACAGGCTTGAGACCTGGGGGGATTCTTTTACTTTCTCTGTTTTCAATGATGCACTTGATTGTTAGCCAGCAAATATTTGTTATTCCAACTGACAAAACATCTCCCATCAAATAACCAATAAAGGGAGGGACGAGAGCTTTATAATCATAAATAAAGATCAGTTTGTGTTGTCAGTGCTGCTAATTCCTTGCCCATTGTGTTGCTCATTCCTCTAGCTGAGCAGCAAAGCCGGCAAGGAACCAACTTGGGGGTAGGGGAGCCTTGCCTGAAACTAAAAGAAATCAAAAGCAAATTATTTTCCAGATTATAGCCCTCCAGAGCTGCTGTGATATTGCCCATTTTTCACAGCAGACAAAAACATTTTCCCGGGGATCAATTTAGCTTCCAGAAGTCTGCTCCTTTCAACCCATAATCCATCATATTTCCCCATTTGCAATCTCTCTGTGTCTCAGTGTTTTAAGTTTCCTATGAATTATTTTATAAAGAATATAAAGAGTCCTTTCTTCCTGCCGAATGAGGGAGTTGCCTCTCTGCCCTATCAGGTCATATACCATTAGACTGTTGAGCAAGAGAGCACTCCCATTCATGCCTCCATATTGGCAACTGCCTTAGTAAGCTCATCTGTCAAAGAGATCTAGTAATCAATCACTGGGGTGATCAATATGCAGCTTATGCATTTATCATCCCTTTGTGGAGACTATTAGGATGAAGTTGTCAGTAAAATGGGAACAAAGGAAGAAAAGTACAGAGAGGGCTGAAGGGGGTGTGTGTGTTAGGGCAATGAGGGGTGGGGGATAATAGGAAATGCAGCCCAATGGAAAGGGAAAGCATTCTGCATCTTCAGGAAAGAAAGTTTTTGACAGATTTATTCCGCTGCCCTGGAATGTGGTGCAGAAGGTGAATCATCTTTCAAGAGGCAGAGCTGTGTAAAAATTGCCAGACCTCTTGATTGGTCTGTCAGCATGATTTGTGGGCTGCTCTGCCAAGGTAATGGGTAAGGCTAGCGACTGGGCACTGAGAAGCCAAGTAGGAACATATTGCGGGAAAGCATGCAAATGAAGGTATGGTGACTGGAAGCATGGGAGGAGGGGAGGGGAGATATTTATTGCTACGTACCAGCTTCTTTATATCATGTAATCTGATCTCTGAAATTATTGCAAACACTGATTATGTTCCCCTCCAGCTTTAGCAATGCGTGGGCTCTCACCAGATCTTTATGCTTTGATACGGTCCCAAACGGAGCAAACACTGTGCACTAGTAAGCGGGGCGGCGTACCGTCAGTGACCACGTGTGCGGGTATGTGTGTGTGTGCATTAAATCTACTCTACAGAAAGGAGCAACCATATAGCTTGGCCCTTGCAGGACTGCGTTCTCTGTACATGCTGACTACTGTGCCTACCGAGCTCCTGAACATATTATATTGCAGATAGGATTTTGGTGAATTAGGGCCTAGAGGGCCAAATCCTGAAGACCTTACTCAGGCAACACATCCAATGGGAAGTTGACCCAGAGTTTATTAAATGGTGCCTTAGTCCCTTGGTTCTGCCTACATTCTGCTGGGCTGGTGCCCAGAAGGTTGGGGGACCAGCCTGTCCCCCTCTCTCCATAATAGCCAAGGAAGTGCTGGAAGAGAGGGGGATCCCTAATGTGTTCATGCACCATGGTCCCATGGGGTCAGTTTACCAGTTAGGAGGCATGTCTCTCTGTAACTTCCTAGTGCTAGCTTAGACTGCCTGGCGCTCCTGTATCAAGCACAAGGACAGTGTGATCCAGAGCACGCACTCCTTGTCTGCTTTGAGAACGCTGGCTTTTGCTGGCCAGAATTCGTCTAGCAGAGAGTGCATTGGGCATTAATGTTTCTACAGCCCTTCACTGCACATTCAGGGAAGGATTTGGCCTTTATTGACCTACTTAACCAAAAGCTGTTCTGACTTTACAGCCATGTTAAGTCATAACACTTCAAGCATTTCCATGGTTTTGTCTTTCTTTGAGGAATACCCACCCACAAGTGCGGGGGGGGGGGGGGGGGAGAAAGGACACCGAATTCAGCTGTCTGCAAAGGTTAATTCACCAGATGAAAACATGGAGGGCCAGATGCTCAACTGGTATAAATTAACATGGCTCCATTGAAGTCAATACCGATTTACCCCAGGTAAGGACCTTGCCCACACTGTTAATAAACTCGTTTGGCAGAAGCTGAGAGCCCAGACTATGGTATTTGGTACGGAGGTGGGATAACCAAAAGCACATATGCACGGGAATGGATTTTGCCCATGGTTAGTGACTATGACCAAGACCACGAAGAGAACTATATTGACCTGAATGCGGTAAAATATTACTGCTGACAATTACTGGACTGTGCCTGAGGCATTCCGATAAAAGGGGGATAGGAACCATTACTAGCATCTAGATAGGCTCTGATTGTGGCCACACTGAAGTCAGTGGCAAAATTTCCATTGACTTCATTGGTACGGGATCAGACCCACAGATAGATGGAGAGCTCCTGCTACTAACCCAGTGGTTCTCAACTCTGGTCCACCGCTTGTTCAGGGAAAGCCCCTGGCGTGCCAGGCCAGTTTGTTTACCTGCCGCATCCGCAGGTTCGGCCAATCGCGACTGCCACTGGCTGCAGTTCACCGTTCCAGGCCAATGGGGGCTGCGGAAAGGGCGGCCAGCACATCCCTTGACCTGCGCTGCTTTCCGGAACCCCCATTGGCCTGGAGCGGCGAACTGCGGCCAGTGGGAACCACGATTGGCCGAACCTGTGGAAGCGGCAGGTAAACAAACCGGCCTGGCCCGCCATGGGCTTTCCCTAAACAAGCAGTGGACCAGTGTTGAGAACCACTGTACTAACCAAAAAGAGAAGGAGTACTTGTGGCACCTTAGAGACTAACCAATTTATTTGAGCTGTAGTTCATGAAAGCTCATGCTCAAATAAATAGGTTAGTCTCTAAGGTGCCACAAGTACTCCTTTTCTTTTTGTGAATACAGACTAATACGGCTGTTACTCTGAAACCTGTACTAACCAAAGGCATTTGGTGGAAGCTGATGGGAGTTTTACTGGAGTGAGAAGAACATGAGAGCTCCAGGCCTGCACAAATTGGCAGTAAGCCTTCCAAACAGCTTGTCCTTGAAAGCGCTACTATCCGCTTTGGGCTAAGGACTGAGTGAATGAGGAAAGGAAAGGGTTAATTCAGCCTGAGCCTCAGGAAGTTACAGGCTCACTTACGATTATTCCCTCACCCAGGTGCCAGTGCCGTTATTTAGTCACCACCGTAATTTACATTAATTGGATGTAATGCATCACAAATTTATGAGACTGGGACCAGGCTTGGCGTTAGCATGAAACTCATCATCATGTCATGCTGACCAAGCACAACTGGCTGAAACATGCCAATCTCCAGGCAAGCTGCATTGGCACACACTCAGCAGGGTACAGAATGTACCAGAGGGATACGTGCGCCAGCCCTTGACTCTAGGGGAAATCTTATTATTGAACATCAGGCTCTTTGCAGGCCTTCCCTAGGGACAACATGCAAGAACGTTAGGACCTTTCCTGACATGTATGCTGATAAATACGTATCAGCAGAGATTGGTCAACAGCTCTGGAGAACACTCACGGTGCTTCTACAAGTCAATACAAGTGGCTTCTTCAAGTGTACTAAGGGTAGCCATATCCCCAGCACCAAGATGAATAAAGTCTAGTCTTATCCCCAGCACACAGTGCCTGCCATAAAATTAGCAATAAAAAAATGGAGCAGCAATGCTGTATAATAGTTTGTATCTGTCTGGAGGACTCACTGCATTTCACATGTTTGACCTAATCTGCCCCTTTCTAGGTAGGTAAGCATCAATATTTCCAACCCTAGGCACAGTGAGGCTAAGCCATTTGCCGAATGTTTGTGAAACACTTGAAAATGTCAAAAAGGGAGGTGCTGTATGAATGTTAGAATTAATGATTATCAGGGTTACACAGTAAGGCTGTGACAGAGTTGGGGCTAGATCCCAGAAGTCCTAATTTCCAGGGCTCTTAAAATTAGGCATACTCCATTAATACTCCGGGATCAACTCTGTGTGCATAATTTGTGGGTATTCATGTGGAGAGAACTATATGAGGAGGAGCAAAAGAAAAGTGACAAAAGTGTAGCCAGAAAGAAAGATGGCAAAGACTGTAGAAAAAACTTCCCCAAAAGTTCATCTTGTTCAGAGGATTGCGTTGCCCTCTAAATCCAAATCATTTAAAAGTTCCAGGTCCTGTTTAACCTAAACAGACGGAATATACAATAAAGAACTGATCCTGAGAGATTTGCATTGCAAATCTGTAACTGCCTATGGAACTTGCACAGTGAATGAGCTGCATGCTTTTCTCTGCTATCAATCAATTGCACCAAGTGAATGTATAGCTGTGGCCACCACTTACCCTGTTCAGTGGGAAAACAATTAGCTGCATTTGGTGGGGGTCATTTTCCTTGGGTAAACATAGTTGCTTTTGTTGCAAACTCAAAAAAAAAAAAAAGAAAAGAAGTAAACTAGAGGTAACCTGAGTGTTTACCATAAGTAAGGAGGTTCCCATCTCAATCTCTGCAGATAATTTCACACCCAGGGTGAGCATAAGTCTGAGATCTAGGGGGTTACTGAGTTTTTGAACAAAGAGAAAAGGGAAAAGCCTGCAACTTGATCCCTGACACTAATTAATTTGACCCCAGCAGTTGTGTCTTAAAGTAACACTGATGACCTTTAACCTTGAGGTTCTTCAATTATGATCTAATAAAAGTTTCTGAAATGAATTGTGCCTTTGCATGTGGCCCCAGGGTATTTGTGTCTGTTAACTTATTTGAGAGGAACCTGGCAAACCATAGACTCATTACATTAAGCTTCATTTCCTTACTTTACAAGATACAGATTCCTTCTGAGATCTAATGACTGTTAATAAAAACATCAGTCACCTCTGACCTAGCAGCCTTGTAACTGAGTAAACGCACGCACAGAGAACATGCTTTACGGGGCGAAGACCGAATGAAGGTAGATGCTCTACAATGCCCACCCAGGCAAAACTCCCATTGAAGTCCTACGGCTACATTTTGCTACCCGTTACATTGATTTAACTCCATTGCCTTCATTCCATTTTGACCATTGACTCCAATGGAGTTGCACTGGGGTAACTGTGAGCAGGATTTAGGCCCAGTTTGTTTAACTGCAAGTGGCCCTTGCTTTAGTATTTATTTGGGCACATTCTGAAAATGAACTATGTGTTATGTACTGCATGCTGGATAATAATATGAGAGGACTCCATGCTTCTTAAACTAAAGTGGTTCTTTATTAAGAGAACTATAAGGAGAGATGCTGCAATAGCAGTTAGCATTCTAGCCATGTGGACACAGACTGACTTCCTAGTGCCTCCTCCAAACTCTTCCCTCCTGAAACCTGTGCTCCTTCTGCCAAGTTCCATGCAGCTTGCAACATCTTTCCTTTTAATTGTTGTTGTTGTTGTGTCTTTTCTTTGCTGACTTGCTAGGACCAGGAGTTACTAGTGCATAGCCCACTGTAGGCACATGACCTTGATTGCCAGACCATTGTGGCTTCTTAGGCCTCATTGTCTTTCTAGTATGCTCATCTCTGAACCAGTCTCCCATTTCTTCTTTCTTTTATCTCTGATAATGGGGGACTTGCTTATACCCTGTTGCTGCCTTCATTCTGTTGGGGTGGCATCCTGTTGTTTCTCTGTGGTGTTCATATATCCCATTTCTCTAGCCTCTCCTACATCAGTCCAGCTGAAGGCTGAGGCTTTTCCTAAGTCCTCTTTGACATCACAAAAATCCTCCACAAATGTTTTGTGTAGATACGTACATTCTATGTAAAGTAAATAAATAAAACAATACATTTAGCAAGATATATCAAGGACTGAACATGACCCATTTGTTGCCTCATACTAAATAGTTTGACTTCAAGAGAGCAGAGAAAGCATCAGTGACACCTGAAGCCATTCTATGATCTCCTACAGCAAGGCCATGTGACTCCTATATTAAAGATCAGGTCCACACTGTCCCTGTTGTAACACACAAATCAATGGGATTAGGGTGTAAACATGAAAATAACAGGCAAAGCCTCCAATAAAGGTTGAAGAATATGGTACATGACCTGCATCGCAATTCTCCTGTGCATGCCACCAGGCACTGAGATGACAAGATTTCAGACAAGGATCCAGAAACTCAGCATTTCCACGGCACAGTCGGGACCTGGTCAGGCACTCACGGAAAGCACTGAAGAGCCTGTCATTGACTTCAGTGGGGCTTGGAGAAGGATGTCCATGAGCAGCACTAGAAGAATCACCATTACTTGCAGGACATAGAGGCTAAGGGAAGCAGCAGAATCCCGGCCTGGGGATATAAGGTTCTTCCTGATTCCACAATGGAAGAGAAGGAAGCAAAGGATCTGACATGACACCCACACCCCTGTGGTCCCAATTAATGGGCTAGAATCTGAAGAAGTCCTCCTATGTTCTCAATCTTTGACACACCGCACCCTGGGGGACAGAATCTTAATCTTTCATGATGATAATTTATTACCAAATTAAGAGTATTACACAGGGAACGTGCCGGTAATGCTTTGCCAGTGTATGTACAATACTTTGTTAATTAAAAGTATTAGGTGATATAGGCTCCATTGTTGTGAATTAATCAGTTTAATTATGGGGATGATTAAATATCGTAATTAAAGTAATAGCTTTCAGTCTTATACCAAGATGAAAGCTTTGGAGACTATTTTTTTTCATTCCTAAATGATAAACCATTACTGGTCCTCATCCCCCCCACTCCTTCCCATGGGACAGGAGAGCAGGAGGTGGACCTGGTTCGAATGACTGGATTACTGAAAGAGTGGAGCACAGAGATAGTAGCATAGCAAAGTGAGTGTGAATTAGGTGCCCGTTTTATCCCAGGCTGAGCCCATCAGGAAACAAGGTACATCTCTTTCATTCTCCTGATTCAGCTGTGGCGCACTGATAGAAATTAGCATAGGTTGGCAGTTGCTCTAAATTATGCCAACTGGCTAAGTCCCTACAGGACCATGCATCAGTTGTGAATTGGCATAGCATAGATGCATCTGTCCTGTGCCCATGTTCCCCAAGTCAAGGGTGTGTGGTGGGATAGGCTGTTGGCGCAGGAGTCAGTTATGCCACTCGATGTCAGCTGAGAGCTCCCACACACCTGCTGGCCAGTGAGAGTTGGATTCCACCATTTTGCATGACCTAAGTGGCACAACATGGTCAGAATATGGGGGAGGGGAAGAATCTCACCTTAGATGGTGGGTGCTTATGGCAATTAGATGAGATGGGCCAAAACTGCTATTCTGGACCCAGAGCTGTATTTTGAACTCCTGCAAGTCCTAGGGTATTTGGATCTAAGAGTTTTGGTTAAGACTATTATAGAGGGATGGGCAAAATCTGGATCAGCTGTGGGTTTGGATGTCAGCCCTTTGCCCCAAGTCTAGTGGTGGTTGGACCCAAGGTTTGGGTGAGATCAAAGTCCTGATGGTCCGTTAGGTTGACATAACATTTACATTTTTTTTTTTAATGAAAGGCTAAGTGAGAATATAGGAAGAAAGCATTTGGTTTTCTTGAGTATGTTTCCAAGCATGGGTATTCTGCTGAGGAGATTTGGTTTGGTTAGATGCCAGTTTTTAGGGCTCTCTTTTTCCCTTAGCAACTTTTGGGGAAAGCTGCATGGCAAAAGGAAATATAGTTTAAAAAATGAAAGCATTAAATATATCACATGGGATTGAGGCTGTCATCTTCTGAATGTTATGGTTCTTTTGCTCTAGTCCGGCCTCTTTCAAATCCTGTAATAACAGCCAGAGACTTTTTATATGGGATATAATGGAAACTTTTTCACTCCAAGATGAAAAGATCTGTTCACTCTCTTCCTTTAAAAAATGATTTCTTCTTCTTTTATTCCCAGTCATAAATCAAAGCCAGCCAAGGCTGTGTTAGGGGAGGCCACCGTAAGGATAAAATGCTGAAGTCTGGAAATGTAAATAAATATTGCATCTGAAGCAGATTCAAAGAGTCTCCTGGAACAGAAGTTTAATTTCAAAGAACAATAACCGAATGGACTCCATTAAGTGTAATGACAAACTCTCTAGCCTGTGGATTGCAAGGGGCTACAGTGGAAGGCCTGCTCTGACTGGGAGAGGGTTCTTGTGCATCTAAAGCTGTAACGTTGCAGCTCCTATCTGCTAGATGGTTTATCCCACTCACTACAGGGCAACCAGCTCTTCAGCTGGCACAGAGCCTGGTGAAGCTGAGTTATGTGCCCGCTGAGTGATTGTCCTGACACTCACAGGCCTGTATGAACAGAATGGGCTCATAGGGCCCAAACCAACTCTAACTGAGGTTTTTGGAAAGAACCCTGTTGTTTTCAGTGGGAACTGGCTTGGGCCACTTTTATTCCCTTAATTGCTCTGGATATAAGCCCTGCCCAGACCATTCAAGCCATCATGATGTGCGCTGAAACCTATTATTAGGTTCACCGGAGCAACCCTGCTGACTCCACTGCCATGGCACAGGTGTGAGTGAGGACAGAAATTGGCTCTATGAAGGGAACGTTGACTCATTTAACAGATGTAAGAGCAAGGCAGCATTGTGAAGTAACTAAAGGATCACATCTCCCTGTAGACACCATTAGGTGAGTGCTAATTAGGGCCAAATGTTTAGAAATAAGAGGTCTAGTTGCACACGCAGACATATGTGCAATTGCACGACTACACTTGTGTGGAATTTTATCACAGCTGTGCACAGAACTACCTGATTTGTATGAAGAAATGCCTGATCAGGGCACACTCACATGTGGACATGCAGTGGCAGAAACATTTCTAGGCGCAAAAGTGGGCCACTGGCAATGGAAGGTGATTTTAAAAAGGTCTCGTATAGAAAAGTCCGGATTAGTCAATTGAGCCCTGGAGCAAGTCCTCTGATGCCAGTAAAGTTGTCACAAAGGTGACTCTGGCATGAGCACGGCTTCCCAGCCAACTGCTGCTGTTAGGAATGAAGGTAAGAAGGCAAAATGGAATTAGGAAGAGGGCTAGGATAGTTCGTGCTCCAGCTAAACAGAGTTCTATGCATTACTGTCGCTCGGCTTTCGTTTTACAGCCTGGCTGTGTTTTGCCAAATGCACATGAACCTGTTTGACAGGCTCCCCGCAGGCTTCACAGCCTTGGAGACACGGTTTTTTGTTCTGGGGGCTCTCAGTTTTGTGTTTGTTTTTTGGAAGGTTTGGTTGGTTGTTCTGTTTTGTTTTTTGCTGCCATAAACAAGAGTGAACCTTCGCAGAGGTTAATTGCTGGGCTTTGCGTTTTTGTCTAGTGCGGCTCCTCTTAAAGCCCAAGCTCATGTTACACCAGCATTGCCATCTGCTCACTACAGCCTGGGCCCTGTGCATAATTCACTAGTTTCACATGTTGAAGCTCTTATGAGCAATTGTAGGCTATTCATGAGGAGGTTACCTCTGTGGCAAGGATCAGGTGACTGGTTATCCGACACCCTTCAAGGCTGACTTCTGCTCTGTTGTCCTTTTGCCCTTGTTGTTCCTAACTCAAGGTTGGGTGAGTTAATGGTCACTGAGGAGCCAGGGGGGTGTTGACAGTTCTCATAAACCAGCTGGGTGGTCCTGTCATTCTGCAAAGAAAAGAGGAAGCACCAACCATTTCCCCAAAGCGTGTCCGTTCGGGTTCTGCCTGAGGCTTTGCTAGAGGTCAAAACCAAAACTCTTCCTTCCTGGGAAGTTCCCCAAAAGTCTCCTGGTTTTTTCCCCTGGGAAGAGAGGATGAGGAAAGGTGTACACAGGATGAGAAAATGATCAGCTTAAGCCAGTGAATGAACCCCACAAAGTTCAGAGGCCTGGAGAATAATAATCAACCATTTTCATTTATAGTGCTGCTTTGTATAGGAAGGATTTTTCCGTTCATCAAGTCCCACAGAAATGCAGCCACTTCTGGGGTGGAGGGTGGCCATCAACATTGTACATACCATTGAGGAGGTGAGAAATGTTTGGTTCAAGAAATCTGGACAAAACTAACTAATTTATGAAAGGGCTGTGGGATCATATTGATTGGTGTGAACAATCTTCAATCACATCTGAAAAATGCCCTAAATTTCACATACACGTCTGCCCCACCCCTGAATTTCTTGAGCCTGCAAACCCAGGACTGAGTTTAGTATTCTGCTCATCCAGAACCACAATGAACTTCAAGCTTCCTTCTCCATTCCTAACCTAGGGGCAGGTCCAGAGGTGACTCTAAGATCTCTTAGATTGTGGGGCCATGCAAAATGTCGGTTCGAGAAGTCTCAGGCAGAGTTCTAATTTTATCTGAAAGATTCCCCCATGCCCTCAGTTTTTTGCCTTGTTGAGTGACCTTTAACATATATTGTATGTAGGTCACTTCTGTAGTGGAGATGGGAGGTAGTGAAGAACTGTCCGTTAGACAGATGGAGCCCATGGTGAAATTCAGATACAGCTCAAGGTTCTATTTTTAAATGCCCAGAAATAGGGAAATGCTGGATATGTTATTGCTCTTCCACATGCTCTGTGTCCAACACAGACGCCGTGTGTATCTCATCTTTGATGTCAGAATGTATAGATCAAGAGAGGCCGTGGCTGGAAACGAGTGAAGATAGCTGAGGTGTATGGTGCGGAAGGTCATTGCGTGTGTTCAGTCTCTTTCAAATTAGCAGTTGGGTTCCAAATGAGTACTATATTATCAATGAAACAATAAGCTGCAAGTGGGGGCTCTCTTAACAAACTGGCGGATTCAAAGCAATTCACTGGTGAGACCGTCTCACCTGTCACATTCTGTGTATCCGATAAGGACGGTAAACAGGGGCTCTGGAACAATTTTTATAGTGGAGGTGCTGAGAGCCATTGAACCAAACTGTAAACCCTAGATATAATGGAAACCACTTCAAGGCAGGGGATGCTGCAGCACCCCGAGTTCCAGCACCTGTGACAGTAAAGTCTGGTTACAAGAGATTTACATTTCCAATCTATGGCAACTATTTACCTTCCTCCTTAAAAATTCCACCTTACATGGAAAACGCCTCATTCTTTTTTAATAGCAACATGTTCGTGCAAAATTTTAAAGGCTTCTGAACCTGCCAAGACTCTCGTTCACATGATGTTACCTAAGTAATTAACAAGAAGCAATGGGCTTAATCTGCAGCAAGGGAGATTTAGGTTAGATATTAGGAAAAATGTTTTAACTAAAAGGGTAGTTAAGCTCTGGAACAAGCTTGCAAGAGAGCTTGCGCCTGGTCCTGTCTCAGCATGGGGGCTGGATTTGATGACCTCTCAAGGTCCCTTCCAACCCGACATTTCTATTATTATATACTTTGAAAGCACTTCAAATGCAATATGATAGGGAATTTTCTTACTAGCGCCGAGTGCCTGGGTTTCTTACATCAGGTAAGTCACCTCCCACATGTGTTTTTATCTGCCAAAACATCTGTCTCCACATCTGCAGGCTTTGAAACCCAAGGATCTTTCAACCTTTTTTAAAATAGATCCCTCTCCGTTAATATTTAACAAAGGGTACTAGCAAATGAGCTCTAGCTAATATTTGGCAAACAGATTTTTGATACACTGGGGTCTACTGAAATGATGATGCATCAAAGAAACAAACACTGGAAAGAAATGAGAAGTTTACATTTTGAGAAGAGAACGTAATTTATTATCCAGCGAGCTTCAGCTGGCCACCTGAATTAAGTAAGCAAAAGAAGGAAGAGGAGGAGAGGATGGAGGCAGAAGGTCCTTGTAGATTACATATCTGATGCATTGGATGTGAAGGTGAGTTAATCTGTAATGATACATGATACTGTAGCCACTTTAATTAACATATGGCCTTATCTACACACAAACTTGAACCAGTTTAATTAAACCAGTTTAGTTATGTTGTCACAAACAGCTGTGTGACACACTTATTTCGGTTTAAGAGTGGCTTATTTTGGTTGAGCTTATTTGACTTAGGATAAAATGATAAGAGAGCATCCACACTGTCCGTTGCACTGATTTAACATCACACCTTTAGTTAAAACAGTGAAACTCTGTGTCGATAAACCTTTAAAGTAGCAATTCATTGGTCGGATCATCATCAGGGACTGAACCCAATTGTGCGAGGTCCAAAGGCAAGGCCTCTACAACTGGAGTTTAAGGAGCAGATTGTCAAAGGCGCAAAAGAGAGCGAGGTGCCCAAGTCCCATTGAACGTCACTGGGAACTGGGTGCCTCACTCCCAAGTGCGCCTTGAACATCTTTGCCTCAGTCCACTCACTGGAAGCAGTTGCAGTGTCATAGTCACACTTGGTCAATGTGTTGCATCAGCTTTAGGGGAGAGATGTGTGAAGGGTAAGTAGGTTCCAAGCTCCCATTGTAAAACAATGGGACATGAGCCCCCAGTTCCCATTGGTGCCTTTAGTAATCTCCCCTTAAATAAATATTATTTTTTACCCTAATATCAGTGAAAGGTGACCTCCGTCACAGGGATTTTTTAAGTGGATTTGGTTCCAGATGGACAGACTCCAGAGGCAATCTGTTTATCCACAGAGAAAACTCTCCTGGACAATGACAGTGCACGCTGCTTCAAGACACTCTGCACCTCAGCCCTGTCCCAGAGACACTGAACGATTCTGACTGCCCAGTTCACAGCGCACTTTCCCAAATGGCCAGTTCGTAAATGCACTTTGCCCAGGTAAATCTAGAGTTTTCATGTGAGCTACACTGTGACTTAAATAAAAGAAGCGTGCAGAAGCACAAGAGTGCAAATGTGCGGGATTCACATTGGATTGCGGCACCTTTGAAAATGTAGAGCTGGGGTTCATTTTTCACAAATCCGAGTATCCATTCATATTGAAGGATCCATTCATACTAATCTGGGCATCAGTGCATTAGAAGAAGGATGTTTCCCTCTTGTACCCGAGTTTCCCATGTCCTTTCTCATGCTGAGGCTTCCATTCATGTGAAAACCAGCCACATCTAAGCAGTCACAGGCCTTTGCTCTTCCACTGTGGCTGAATTTTAACCCCATGTGGTCACTCTCCTCCCAACAAAGAATTAAAAGTATTGCTCCCCCCTGAGGCCTCGTTAGAGATCAAGTGCCCAGACTGCCAAAATAAACTGGATTACCCTGGCCCAAATAAAGCCAATAGGTTAATTTGTGCAAGAGCCATGTATGTGCACAAACCTTTCGTGCTCTCCAATCCTACACACAATAGCTGTGCACCAAGGGACTTTAAGAGGCTAAAGTCCTCAAGAATTTGTGTGCTGCTGAAATATTGCTTTTTTCAGAGCTTCCGTTTGAGTTTCCCTTGTGAGAAGGATCAACAGTATGTAGAAAAGGCTGGTTTGCAAAGAACAATTTCTTTTTCAAGCCCTAAATTCAGACTTTTATGTTTTTTTCCTTTTCCCCTATTCGGGGTCTGCGTGGATTCTTCCATTGCCACTCACGGTCCACACGTCTTAAAGAGATCAAGCTATTCCTCCAGCTATCAGAAGAACTGGCATTAGTTTTCCCTCGTGTTCTGGCAAATTCAAATCAGGGAATTTCATTTTAGTTTTCAATTCCTGTATGTGTTCACATTTCAGAAAGTAAATCCACCCCCCACAGGGAGCAACACTGCAGGTCCGAGCTGGATCAGGCTTGGGGACCTGCTGCAGGATGCTCATTAATAGAACTGGACTTTGGGCCTGTGCTGAAAAATCTCAGCTTTCATATAAAAACCAACCAACCAACCAAGTGTCTAGCCCTTTTCTTAGCAAAAGAGACCTTGGAAAATTGAGGCAAACTGATTGCAAAGGTTGAATGCAGTTTGACTCAATTTCTGTAGCAAGAGGCTTCTGTGGAGCTAAGGATTTTGCCAACACACATACATGCATGCACGTTTGTAGTGTGTCCATTATTTGAGGAGTGTTTCCCAAATAATCCTCCCCAGATCTGTAGGCTGGACATTCAGGTTAGGATTTTCAAAGGTGTCTAAGGAAGTTGGGCTCCTAACTCCCACTGAAGCACAATGGGAATCGGGCGCCTAACTTCCTGATTCCTCTACATGGCCATGGAGCAAAACCTACTTTCCACCATGTACAGTAAGGTAGGGAGCAATGTCACGAGCCTATAAAACACAGAGGGGTACACGGCTGGCAGCAGCTGAATAAATGAGACAGGCTTGTCACATGAGACAGGATTCCTGACTACACTTAGCAGGAACGTGATGCAGGCCATTCCATGAAGGATTTTCCACTCTGTGCTAAGCACTGCAATTTATTGGTGTTAGGCAGGTTAATGTACTATTACTTTGCATATTTATAATATCTTATTACATCTGTTCTTAAGAGTGGTATCACATTGAGGCAACTAGGATTAATGGTGCCTCTGTGATATTTACATATTTACATGATTAAAAAGCAATATATCTTTTAGACAGCCCAGTGCATGGGGTTTGCATGGCAGATGCAGTTTCCAAGCCAGTCCATAGCCTTCACTTTCCAATACTTGTTCTGAACACTGGTGTTAGTCATTGGTATTGACTAAGTTTAACCTGAATAAGGGTTCTGAAGCTGGATCCTTCTTTTAGAGGCAAATCCTACCCTCCCTGAATTGCCTGGGGGTGGCAGGGAGCTCATCATCATCATGAAAAATCCTAAAGGGACCTGGTCTCCTCATAGATTGAGGGCCACCTGGATCTATCTCTAGCTACACCTGTGAGGTGCTCTTGCTTAATATTCAGGTTATAGACATCACTGGTGATCTTATCGCACAACCGAAGCTTTTCATGCCCATGTGATCGCTGGCCTTGTAGTGGCCTCCCTTGGCAAACACATTTCAAAATGTATTGGTCTTCCATCCTCATAATATGTCCATAACCAAGAAAGCTGTCGAAACCAAACCAGTGCTGATGGAGGCGGTTGCTGGGTTCTGCTATGAATCCTCATTTCTGACCTTGTCCTGTCACTGACTATGGAGCAGAGAAAAGCCTCGTCAATCTGCTAGCTCTGATTTGCAACTAGCACTCAAATGAATATTAGGATGGAGACCTACTTGGCTATCACATTTTCTGGGGCACCATAGCCCCTGGAGATTCTTCTCTGCTCAGTATGGGGCCCTCCACGTGCATGGATGGCTCTGGTGCCCTGCAGTACAATCATCACCACTCCACGCCCCTTCCCCATTAAGCCCAGCATGGCCACCCCAAATTTCTGAAGTGCAGGATTTCACTCGACGCATTTAGAAGAACTAATAACTAGGGTTGGGCAAAAATTCACGGGGCCTTTGAGGATGTTTACAAAAGTTTTGAAGACTTTTTAGCCCTTATATTTGCACCAGAAGTAGCAATGCAAAACTAACTCGAGAAAATATTTTCTCACAGTATTTCCAATTGGGCTGTAACCAGGGTTCACCAGAAGTCTTCCATGAAGACTGTTCTCCTGAGGTTGCAAGCCTGGCTTCTTAGAACAGAGTTTCTTGGACTGCGTAATGTAGATTGCACCTTAACGAACGAATTTAGGCCAAACAGGCTCAGATACCGGGATTTAGCCTGGGGCAGCCTCCGTTTACAATTAACTGATCCCTGGGAGTTTGCCCATTGCTCACATTAATCATGTTATTGTCACCACTGCTGACTGGGATTGTCGTATTGCATGTGTAGGACTCCTGATGTCTTCTGAAGCAAAGGGCTTGCCAGGGAGGTAGGTTCAGCCGAATAATCTAGACATAGGTCCAAAAAACAATGACTCTAATCTGTTCCTATAATGAGCTGAACCAAATCTCTTGATCCAAACATCTCCACCAGCCATGAGCTGTGGTGGTGGTGGGGGGGTGTTTTCATGAAGGGTTGGCTGTCTGGCGCTAGGTTTTGATGACAGATCACCATGAGGGTGAGAGACAACAGAAACTGCCTGTTCTCCACGCACAGCTGTTGAAATGTTAGCACCCAAAAGAGTGGAAGCAGAAATGACCACAGAGCGCAAAACAAGCGTTACTGTGCATTGCACATAGTCCTGATTCTGCTACAAAGCTGAATGATCTTTAATGGAATATTTTTGTAATTATCTAACAGTTCTCCCAAGAGAAATGAACTTCACTGCACATTTGTGCAGCAGGTATCTAAAGTAATCATGATTGAACAGATCGGACTTTAGCTGTAGTGTCTAAAGCACAGTGGTAAAACATCACACAAAAAGGTGAATGATGTGACCTTTGGTGGGAATTTTGCCAGAGTAAGTAGTACAGGATCTGATCCCTAGTGCACTGATGTTCAGTAACTGGCATCTGAAGGCTTGAATCTCCTCTTACCCCTGTGTAACTCTGTTGACTTAATTGGAGTTACTCCTTATTTTCACTGGTGTATGGGAGATCAGAATCGGGTCTGATATCTATGATGCATGAAGATCAAGTCTTTAAAGAATAATTAAATATAAATTCCAAAACTCCTGAGGCTGAATTAATATTTTGCATTTATGTAGGGATTTACATGTTCAAAGCACTGTAGAGATCTTAATAAAATACTACTGAAAACACCCCTGTGAAGTAGGTGGGTAAGTATTATTATAGTAAAGTGAGGCAGAGTGCTGCAGTAACTTGACCAAGGTCACCTAGTGAGTTAGTGACAGAGCTAGAATTAGAACTCGTAGCTTCCTGATTCCCATCCCAGTGCTAATTCCACTAATTTTCTTTTATAATGGTCTATTCATTTATACTCTGGATAATTCCACTGTAGACAGTGTGGGCAAAATACAGATCCCTCTTCTCACTACATTTGTGAATGAAAGGTGCTCAAACTTCCAACTAAACTTCCTCAGCCCTACTTATTGCCATGATATGAACTTCACACAGAATGGTTTAATTTCTTGGGATCTAATGTTGCCTAGTTGATCAGGAGAGTGTTAATAATATTGGTTTGATCCAATTAGACCAGTTCCTTGGTTCAGCAAAGCAAAAGGCAGCCCTCCTTAGTAGAGAGAGAAGGTTTCTTTCACGTCCTTTTGCGTGCATACGGAATGAGACGTGAAGATAATGGATGTCATGTTTGATCTGAGGCTGTTCCATTCTCTGACTTTGCTAAGGCAGTTGAAGGGAAGAAAGTGGAAGTGGGAAGATCAAAGTACCTTTGTCCATCTCCTATAACTCACTTCACTCCCTCACGGACTTAAAGAAAGTATAGGTTCTAAAACACCTCTACCATCCCAAACTTAATTAAAACGGCCAGCTTCTAATTAAACCACTTAATTAAGTCCCACATTGATAGTAGGTAGAGAAAAGACAGAACAGACTTAATTATTTCACACGACGTAGGTGGGAAAAAACCAAAACAAAGCATGATAGCAGAATACCAGATTTGGGGCATTGCTTATCCGGAGGCAGGACTTTCCCAAAAGTACTTCCAGCTTCCTGCTATTCCCAAGCAGGGCCAGTGTTCCAAGGGTGGAAATGAGCAGCAAGGGGGTGGTGTGCTTTGGGGAAGATTTTCGCTAGGTTCAGTCTTTAGTCCCCGATCTAGTGAAATGCTTAGGCTGGGATTTTCAAAGAAGTGAAATTCATCAAATTTCCATGGGCTTTGGGCACTTCACATATGCAAGCAGTCAAACTGACTTCCAGCACACCTACGGTACCCACCTGCTGCAGGAAGCCTAGGGACAACAGGGATGCACTGATGCACTCTGGGAAGCTGCAGGGAAGTAGAGTGTGGTAGTATGTACAGAAGTCACAACAAAACTAGATAATCTATTGATCTGTTTCACAAAGTACCTGGAGTTCCCATTTCAAGACAGGTAAAGCAACAATAAAGATTGTGGAAAAGAGCAGCTAGTTTCAGAGCAAGTAAAACAAGAGAAAAAAAGAAAAGGAGGACTTGTGGCACCTTAGAGAATAACAAATTTATTTGAGCATAAGCTTTCGTGAGCTACAGCTCACTTCATCAGGTCTGTTGCTCTTAGCAACTCTTGTTTATTACCTGTACAAACATTAAAGCTCCTTGAAATGGAATGTCATGAAATTCATTCCAGCTCAGGTGGAATTTCCAAATATGTTAAAAGCAGTGCTTCTCAGCCAGGAGTACGCAGAGATCTTCCAGGGGGTACCATCAACTCATCTAGAGATTTGCCTAGTATTACAACAGACTACATAAAGAGCACCAGCAAAGTCAGTACAGACTAAAATTTCATACAGACAATGACTTGTTTATACTGCTCTATGTACTACACACTGAAATATAGTTCCTGCAGCCAGTGGGAGCCGCGATCAGCCAAACCCGCTGATGTGGCAGGTAAACAAACCGGCCCAGTCCGCCAGGGGGCTTACCCTGGCGGGCCGTGTGCCAAAAGTTGCCGATCCCTGGGGGGAGGGAGAGCTCAGTGGTTTGAGCATTGGCCTGCTAAACCCAGGGTTGTGAGTTCAATCCTTGAGGGGGCCATTTAGGGATCTGGGGCAAAAATTGGGGATTGGTCCTACTTTGAGCAGGGGGTTGGACTAGATGACCTCCTGAGGTCCCTTCCAACCCAGATAGTCTATGATTCTATGATCTGAGGTTTGTTAGAAATGGGCTGATTCCAAACTTCAGAATGGAACAAATCCCCTGACCTCTTTCAACTGCCAGAAATCCAAATTCCAATCCAGATCTGAATTTTGCAGTTGGACCCTGTATCCAATAGGGGTGGCCCCATTGAAGTCAATAGGAAAACTCCCATTGATTTCAGTGGGGCATCTCACCCCAGACGTGAACAGCCCTGAATTTTGGAGTGTGGAAAGTTGCTTAAACTTGTTCAGTCTTTAGGTAACTAGATAGGGAGATAATAAAAAACAGATGATATTCATAGCTAGATGATTATAATCTGTCCTTCACATCTATCTCTTACCTATTTTCTCTCTGAGTTTTAACTTATCTGGACAAAGTCTCATGTATGAACTAGAGTTGTAGTCCTAAGTGACCCATGGGCCGGCATTCTACTAGTAAGACTAATGGCAAAGTCTTGTCAATAAATCCATAAAGATCCAAAGCCCAGTGATGAACATTCAGAGGGAAAAAGCAATGGTTAATATCTTCAAAATAGGCCCGAGAGCCTAAGAGTACAGAGAAAGAGCAAAGCAGCAGTGACCCTTGTTAATCCTTTTATTGGCTTGAGCAGCTATTGGCACCCTTCGTCAGCCTAGAATTTGCAAGCCTTCCGGGAGTGATGATTGCACAGTCAGGGGTCTCTTTAAAAAAAGAAACCAAACCTTTCACTCCTAAAATGGAACCGTTCTTCCAAATGAAAATTGACATTTTCGTTTGAACTTCACGACCTCTAGTAATCACACTAATGGCCGTGGCTGGGTAGAAGAGGGGGAGTTGACTGTCTCAGGGCTGCTGGGCCTATACAGATTCCTGAAGGCTAGGGTGGGAAGGAGGATTTGAGAGGTTGCTAACATTGTGCTCTAACCAGCTGAGGCAGCGTGCAGTATTTCTGGATGAAGTAGAGAAGCTCCCCCGGCTTTTCTTCTGAGTCAGGCTTGATCAGGGATATTGGCAAAGGCATTGGGAAAGCAATCGCTGCAAGTTCTCTCCCTCTCTCCCTCCCTCCATCCATCCATCCATCCATCCATCCATCCGTGCTGAGCTGTAAAAGCTAACAAGTAGCGCATAGATCCGTCTGATTAGCAGAGAGGGTGTCAGGAGTGGGCAGCTGGCAGCAGCCTTCCAAGGCAGATGCCATGCATTCATTCGAAGAGGTGGGGAAGGAAAACATAGGGGTCTGGAACCTGCATTCTTATTCTCTCAGGCCAAAGGCAATAACCTGGCCAGGCAGATCCAGTTCTGGTGCCAGCGAAGGTCCTTTTTATCGGCAGGTGGATGTCAGCAAGATCATCTTTCTCTTCAGTCTCTCTGATTAGGTCTTGAATCTCTGCTACTCTCATCTTCTCCCCATCCAGCTCTTAGTGCTCTCCCAAACCTCTGTGAGATTGGGACTTAGCCAGCACTAGGTTGGCTGGTTCTATCTCAGACCAAACACACAGTCAGCAACATGCGGCCGTCTATGAATACTCCGCATGTGCAATGGGAACTGGGGGAAGGGGCTATCCCGAATCTTTTACTCTCTACTGGTTACCAACCCGAAATTGGGGTGTTTGTTTTTTAATTTTTGGCCTCTGAAGTTTTATGCCTCAGTCCAGCCCCTCGGCAGAGTGAAGCCAAAGTCAGATGCTCAGCTGTGGCCTCTCTGAGAGTAAAATTTGGGACTAGTGGGGAGTTTATGGGTATACAATCCAGATGGTGGCAAAAAAAACCCCAAACCCGATCAATCTAAATCCTTGTCTACCCAGGGGATTTGACCCAATTCCAGCTGTTGGTGGCCAGCCACTGGGTCAGCTGTAATGGTGCAAACCCTAGAGTAAACAGACCAAGTTGCTATAAGTCACTATTTGGTGCAGGTATCAGAGGGGTAGCCATGTTAGTCTGGATCTGTAAAAGCGGCAAAGAATCCGGTGGCACCTTATAGACTAATAGACGTATTGGAGCATAAGCTTTCATGGGTGAATACCCACTTCGTCAGATGCATTTGGTGCAGTTTACCCTAGTTTCTGGCAGGAATAAGCTCCATTCATGCAAATTGCAGTTCATATTGTTTTACCCTAACTACACTAGTGGCTGGCACTGGGGGCAGCTAGGCCAGGGGCCTTGTCATGGACGGTTGAAATCCTCAGTGTAGACGAGACCCAAGTGGGTGTGTTGGTGCTAGATTCTTCCTTGCCCTAGGATGGCACCAGGGGCACAAGAGAACATGGGCGGGGAAGAGACTTTTCTTCTAATTGTCCACAATAACTGTGTCAGCATGTGTACATATATTCTAGAATAAAAGGGATAGAACAATAACAGCATTTCCCTTTCCTTAGCATGTTCCACATGAGGATCTCCAAGCACTTTAAAACTTTAATTAATCTAGCCTTGCAACCCACCCATAAGGTAGATAGGTATCATTTTATAGAAAGGGAACCTGAGGCACAGAGCGGTTCAATGACTTCCTCAAGGTTGCAAAACACCTCTGTGAGATAGGTAATATTTCCCCCCATTCTCTAGAGAGCTTGTGATATTAAAAAAGCAAGACTGCTTCCTTTTAAGCAAATACACTTTTTAAAATATGCTTTTTAATCTTTTTTGAAATGAAAGACAAACAGCGTTGTGATCAATACAAGTTATTTCCTTACATGAGCCATTAACAAGTGGGTGTCAGGTTTACAAAATAGGGGAATACAGCAGAACTGAGACAATAAACATTATTGTATAAGGTATATGTAGACCCCATCAAAGCAACCTTGACTCCTAGGTTTAATAATCATAGTTAATGCTGTTTAGCATTTATGTAGTGCTTTCCATCTTGAAAAATTTAACTCATGTTAAACATCAGTTGCAATACATTACAGGGCTGTCTGGGGGTTCCCTGACCTCGGGCCAACCAATGAGTCAAGCAGTAAAGAGATCATATCTTCAGTGCGCAAACTATCACGGGAAATCCAACCCGCTATTGTAGAGCAGAGGACTGATGCATTCTATTAATAACTCTGTGGCCATTCCAGCATGCAGAGATGCTATATTTTTGGTGGTAGGGAAGGTGAGATTTTCCTGTAGGAGAAAGTAGGAGTCTTTCAGACCCACCATTTTCTCCAGACAACAAGTTTTACATTGAGAAACGGGATAAGCTAATGAATGTTACTGAAGTCTCTTTTTATAACAGCGCTGGAGTGCCAGTGTGGTCCAATGGATAGGGTACCAGCTTGGGATACAGGAGGACTCGCTTCTAGGTCTGGTTTTACTGGTGACTTGGTAGCATTGGACAAACCACTACATCCTGTTTCCCCATCTGTACAGTAGGGACAACTGAACCTTCCTTTGTGAGATCTAGGCATGAAAAGAGCTGGTATTATTACAGGGTAGATGTAAGAGCACTTAGAGAGAAAGACCAGAGACAAAAAGTCTGAGAGGTTTCTCCTTGGCTCAGAGAGACAGACAAAACTCTGATAGGAAAAAGGATGTCACAGCTGCATGTGTTGATATTGTGCAGTGCCTTACATTTAAAATGTAAAATATTCAAGTCCCTAAACTGAGAAGCAATACAGTCTGGTAACCAGAGCAGGGGACTGAAAGTCAGGACTTCTGGGTTGCATAGTCCCAAGTCTGGGACTGATTAACTTTGTGTCCTTGTTTGTGAAAGTGCTTTGAATTCCCTGGATGAACAGTTCTATATAAGCAAAGTATTATTGTTATTGGGGAGTTTATCATGTTTCAAATGAGTAACCGGATGCTCTCCAAATGAAGTGAATTGAACAACCAGTTAATATAACTCCTTCAATATAGACTTTGCACAATGTCTGCCATTTCAAGAATCCTCTCAACATCTTATCTTACAATAAGAGAGAAATATCCTGGGCCCAGTACTTTACGTTTTCAGAATAATCAGGTTAAAGGAAAAGTTCTTCATTCTTCCCATTTACACAAACCTACCACACATCAGAAGCCCCCGTCAATCAATCCCTTTAATACAAAGGACTGATTTTTAAGTAGTATTGAATAAATTTAAATGAAGTTGCTGCTGTCTAGAGGTGTTATGCATTGCTTCTTAAACCAGTTCCACTAAATCTCCTGATGGACAGCTGCAAAAGCACAGGACTCCTTCAGAACCTGCAATTAAGCTCACATGAAGGCATGTCCTTCCTTCTATTAGAGTGAGAGGAAGGAGGGTCTTGTGGGTAAAGCACTGCACTGGGACTCCAAGTTCAGGACTCAATTCCAAGCTCCGCCTTTATGTGCTTGGGAAGTCACTGAATCTAGTCTCTGTCCCTCAGTTCCCAATAGGAGCTAATAGTAAGGGCTTTCTCCCTGCTATCTTCTGTCTTGTCTATATAGAATGTAAGCTGTCTGGGGCAGTGACTGTCTCTCACTAGGTGCATGGACACATGGAGGCTAGCTGGGTTCTTTAGGTGCTGGTGAATACAATTAAATAATAGCATCCAAATAAAGGGAAACCAGGAGTCTAGGGTTATGAAACAAACTATCTCTTGAGGGCACTACATTCCAAACAGTGCTCTCCTGCAGGGAGCATGGCTTTAAGGATCTGGCCTATTATTGACCCAGTCTGAGAAAAGGACCACAGCTATGGCCAGCATGGAAATGAAGCAAGGCTGACAAAACATACCCTCCTTTCCTTGACATTGGCCTCACCACACTGTGTCCATATTAAGTCTGGATGGGCTGGCTGGTCTCGGGAATGCCCTGCTCAGCATGGGGTTTCCTAAAACCAATCCATTCTCCATATCACAGCAGCATAGGAGAACCTCCCTAATGGACCTTGTTAGATTTCACCTTCTTTTATACAAGCCAGACGAATTCAGAGGAAATGGTGGTGTTTTGCTGCACTCAGAGCAAGCTATCCATGTGCTCTGGTAAGGGACAGGGCACTTGTAATCAGAGATGGGCCTCGGATCTGGATCAAACCTTTCCCAGAATCTGGGGCTGTCCTGATCCGGGGTTTGGATGGAGTCTCTCTCTATTTTTAATATGCCTTCAAATTGCAAACTGTAATGGCCTCAGAGCCTTCAACCCCATTCTACATCAATTGTTTTTCTCGACTTAATGTCATACAGAGAAATTTATTGTATAAAACCCTCTAGTTTCAGATAATGGGCAAAATTCAGACTTGGTATAAGCAGCTGGAAGGAACTACAGTGACTTCAATGAAGCTGCATTCATGCCAGCTCTGAAGTTAACCCATTGCCTGGGAGGCAGGGTTGGCTAGTAGTCAGAACACAGAACTGGGCTCCTAAACACCCGGGTCTTAGTTGCAGACAGTTCCTTCATGCCACTAAGGGCCAGATTCTTATGGGGGGACTACTCATGCAGTATAATGCTGCTAAAGCAGAGTAATGGCACCAGATTCTGACCCTTAACCTCTCTCTGCTTCAGTCTCACTAGTTCTAAAATGGGGCTAACACTTAGTTTTGTAAGAGCACTTTGAGATCTTCAGACATAAGAGCAAATGATTATGATTTTTAGTTTATTATTGTAGATGTGTCAGGAATAGGCTGTAGCAAAAGATGCAAGATGGTTATTTTATTATTATTTTTAAATACCTCATTTAGTAGGTTAATATTCTGTGTTATTTTAGGCAGCTTTTTCCATACATCTGCCACCCAAGCCTGTACAGATGTTTTAGGATTCTTTAATCCTGACAAAGGACTTAGTGTTAAGGGAAAATAGGTTACATAAAGATTCTTATCTCCTTAAGAAATAAAGCATGTTTTGTGCATATTGTACACAAAACAAGACTAAAATAGAGACAGAATATTCTGGGGCCACTTACCAGATGTCCACATGTGAGGGCCTTCCTTTTCTGTTGGTATAAAGGTCTCTTTGCCAATGTTACAAACATGACTGATGCACAAATTTGGGAGAATAGTGACTGGTCTGTCACCACTCTAAAAATAGAGAAAATGGGCCAAATGTGACAAATAAGTTGCTAGCAACAAATATTTGGATCAGTTCTACTTATTGGGCTAGATCCTTGGCTGGGATAAATTGGTACAGTTCTATTGACTTCAATGGAACTAGGTTGATTTACACCCACTAAGGCTCTAACCCCGAATGTTTAAAAAAAAGAGAAAAAATAGCACTCTTATAGTCCTGTGGCACTTTTTTTGGCTTGTTTCTCAGAGCTGCTGAATGTCAATGCATGCAGTGTAGTTGTAGCTGTCGGTCCCAGGATATTAGAGACACAGGATGGGTGAGATGATATCTTTTATTGGACCAACTTCTGTTGGTGAGAGAAACAAGCTGTTGAGCCACACAGAGCTCTTTTTCAGGTCTGGGAGTACATCTCCCAAAGTTTGTGTCTCTCACCAATAGAAGTTGCTCCAATACAAAATATTACCTCACCCACCTTATGTCTCTATTGGCTTCAGTGGAAGTTATGGGTGTGTATTTAAGGAATGAATTTATTCATAACTAATCAACCCCACACAATACCTTCATAAGACAAAGGATGTTATCTCTGTGTTACTGGGGGTAAACTGAGGCACAGACAGGTTAAGTGGCTTGCCCGAAGCAAACTCAGCAAATTAATGATGGAGCTGAAACTAGAGTTCCAGAGTCCTGGCAACACTTCTTCCCAGCTGAGTAGTTTTATCTAACAGCAGGCAGCAAAATTACGAGCTGCAACACAGAATGGATGAATAATTAAGCACATATGACAATATACCTGACAACAGATAATGTAACATTAAATTGGACCATCGGGTTTCCCAGTTCTCAGCATTACTTTCCTCCCACAGAACAGAACACCATTTCAAAACATAAACCTCTTCTGCCAGCGGCTCAGACTCCCAAATCACGGCTACGCTCCCTGGGAAGAATGGCCTCTCGTCATTTCTTGCTTGTTGTGAAATATGGCAGCGAGAGCAGGCAGGGAAAGGAGGCGGGGTTGAGATGTAGTCATAGGTGCTGCCCACCAGGCACATATTGAGACGGTTAGACAGCCGACTTATTTTAAGGCTTTAATAATCAAGGCTAGCCAAGGCTTTGTCCCGTCCCATGATCTCTGCTACAGATGCTGCGGGGCATTTTAATCTAGCCAGTGACCTTGGATGCATCTTGAGTCCAGCTGAAGGAAACAATGGCAATCTTACGGGCGTGCTGCATATGAGGGAAGTATGCTTCCTGTCTGCGGCTGGGCTGCAGATGATTGGATTTTCTCTCACACTTGAGCCATCAGAATCTCTTCAGAGAAACAACGAAGCAGGTGTTCCTTCCAGTGAGGAAACAAGCAAATGGAGAGGGAGTCAGGATTTCCCAGTCTCCAGGGAACAGGCATGGAGAGCCCAACAGAGAAAATGTGAGGGTGCTAGTGTAACTATGATCCTGAGGAGCCGGACACTTCCCAGCTGCAGAAGAATATCTCCAGTTGGACCAGTATGCGTTATAGAGCTGAGCCTAGGCCAGAAAATTCTGGGGGCCAGATTTTGAAATGCATCCCCTCTCCCCCACAAAGTTAAGGCATGGGGTTGGTTTAGGCCCATATCTAAATTCCCTGCCATATATAAGCAACATATGAAACACAGATCTGTGTCACTAATGTACTCCTCTCTCTATAAATATGTCCTTATGATTTATCTTTCATTTACCCTTAACAGGCCTAGTTTTCAGAAGAGGGCTTTTTAATAATAAAGTGCAGTATATCAGAGGCACACGAATTCTGCTAGGGTTTTAGTTCAAAGGCTGTGCAGGGGTGGCATACGCTAAATCAGATTAACAGGTAACAGAGAAAGGGTTTGACAGCATACTCCTTGGTGCTCCTATTTCTTCTCCCACTGGGCATATTCTGTCTTGAACAGAGCACCAACCCTGGAGATAAATGACAAAGAGGGTAGGAGCTAGCAACTCAACAATGTTATGTTCTGGCCAAAAATGGGATTCACATATCTCTCTATCTATCATCGTTATATTAATAATTTATTTATTATCATTATTGTTCCAGTAGTGTCTAAAGGCGCCAACTGCCTTCAGGCCTCCTTTGAGCGAGGCACTGCACAGACACGTAACAAGAGACAGACCTTGTCCCGAAGAGCTTACCATTTAAATAGATGAGACAGACAAAGGATGGAGAAGAGGAATGATTATTATCCCCATTTTACAGAACTGAGGTCCAGAGAGAGTCAGCAACTTGCCCAAGGTCACACAGTGAGTGAATTGAATCCAGATGCCCAGAGTCCGAGTCCTGTAGCTTCCCCACAAGACCATCTTTCCTCAGCCAGTGGTAGTTTCAAGGCACCTATCACTCTGCTACCTAAACTTCCTCCATAAAATCAGCCACGTGATTTGAATCCAGGTATTTTGCTGGGGACATGAATTTTACTTGGTAACTGCCCAGACTGATGAGTTTTGTCTTGATTTGCTGAGGGCAGCAAAGGTCACCCCAATCTATATTGCTCTTTCAACAATGAATTGTTAGCGGCCCAGGACTGACGTACAGTATTTCATCCTGTAAAATTGACACACTCCTCACATTTCTGTGGCTCCCTGATTGATCCAGCCCCATGTAAATTACAAAAAGGAGTCACGAGCCTCCTGAGCCTGATGCAGAACGAGCACCGGCTCTTGCTGCTTTAATTAAAACTTAGTTTAATTAAAAACCTTGAAAGCTTTATTAGACCCAGTAATTGATTTAATTTTCTTGTGGAATTCTATTACAAAATACTTCCAGCTCACTTGCTTCTGAAGCCTGGCTCCAAGAAAACTCCCCACTCTGAGCATCTACTTTTTGTTTTCTAAGGTGTGTTGTTTAGAGTGCAATCAGATGAATACTTGGCCAGCAAAGTCCAAGAGCCCACAAGGTACATGGCAGGCGATTCCTGACTATCAAAGACACTTGCTTCAAAACTTTCATCCATTTAAAATCCAGAGAGTTCCCTTCATTGAACTAACTGTGTGTGCCACCAAAGTCCTCTGATTTTCACACATTATTCTGGCAATGCCATGACTGATCACATATGCACACTGTGGCTCTATACATGAATGAATTTTTCTGAGTAATCTTTTGAAGTGAATGAAGTCAGACATAGGCTTATTCCCAGAACGATGAAGACCACAAAGATCACTTATCAGTTTGGAGTGGCTGGCTGGCTTCATTATTGACCTTCATGTGTTGAGCATGATGGACCAGTCTGTGCCTGGGTTGGCCAATGAAGTCAATGGACTGGAATTTGATTTGAGTTACCCCATAGATTTCAACTTCAGTTTTCATTTCATTCGTGTCTGGCTTGAGGAGTTTTATAGGCGGTCCATAAAGGTGCTGAGTCTGCGTGATCTGGACTGGCAGGGCCCTTCCGTTGATGTGGAGCAACCGAGGCATATACTCAAGGAGCCTGCCAAGGATAAGAAGCCCATCTCCCCACCCTGACAAACCCGAGATGGGTTTATCCCAGAGCTTTCCCTTTATGGGGAATGGTCCCTGAGGAGGTTTCAGATAATCCAGAGAACTGTGCTCCTCTCTGCTGCCAGTGGATTAGCTCCTCTGTCCAGATGGGCGAACAGCAGCCAGAAGTTTCCTCTCTGCTTTTACATGCTAAGCAGGGCTTGTGCTGGGACAATATTTGGATGAGAGCCCTCCAAAGAGCACATACTCTGGTGCTTTCACCAGAAAATTATGGTGATGTTTAGTGAGTGGCCGTTTCCACAGTGAAATAGATCCCAGTTCACCATGTGCCTAACTTTCACTCATTAATAGACCCATTAAAGTCAAAGGGACTGCTCGCAGAGTTACAGTTAGCTTCTCCTTAAGTACCTTGCTGAATCTGGGCCTTCAGGTTCAACCAGTGTCCCAGCAAGATGTTAGGTGGCTCTGTGCTGCTGAGTCTGGCATCTTTTGGATGAGATCCACAACCACTGATTCCATAGTGCTTTTTGGAGGAGCAGGGAGGTGCCTACCTTGGTGTTCTAGGCAAATATCATGGTGCTTTACTCTTCTGTCTCCCTATACAACGCTGCCATTTCAAGTGGATTTGCTGCTTTAACTAATGTGTAGTGTTGCTGTGCACTGTTAAACAGCTGCCATATTTCACCCCAGCAAAGGTTGCATTTGCATAGTAGGTAAATCGGTCTCTGAGAAGAGTTTAGAAATAAAATGCTTTGACATGCTTTAGGATGAAAGGTGCTGTGGAAAGGTCACGGATTGCTATTCTTCATATGGGCTGCATTAGTTGGGTACTGTAAAGTCTCATTATGCCCCACCGTTCAGCAAAGCACTTAAGCATGTGCTTAAGTCCCATTGTCCATGGGATTTAAGCATGTGCTTCAAGTTAAGCACATGCTTAAAGCCCGGATATAGCCAGTTATTTAAGGTTGCGCATAGCTTTAAGCATGTGAGCACTCATGGGCTTAAAGTTAATCATGTGCTTTGCTGAACCTGTGCCTAGTTGTAAAACCTTGCCCCAGGCCCCAGCTTCCCCATGGTACTAGCTGGCTAATGCTTTAGACTCTGTCAATGAGATGCTTAGCAATATAAGCTTCCTGGTCAGGACAACAGGAATCAAGCAGGTAAAATAAGAATAGAAAGAAAGAAAGAAAGAACCACCCAGCACACAATGATTGTTTTATCTATATTTATTACATAACATCCAGAATTAATAGGATACAGAAGTTAAAGCAACCATGGCAACTGAATGCAGAAAGGGATGTCCTTGTAAATAAATGAATTCATAAATAACTCACAAGTGCCAATATAAAAAGTCAAGGGAACCTAATGCAATGCTAATGCAATTCAAGTTTTCCCTTTTTTACGTGCAGTATTATAATATTAGGTATGCTGTGGTTTGCTCTGTGCTACAAGTGTCATTCCTAAAATAATAGAACTTGCTAATTGTAACTTGAGCTGCAGGGGATGATTGATGAGGGTTTGGGGGGTTTTGTCTTCTCCAAGCTCTCACTAACAAAATGTTGCATCTTAAGAGTTGATCAGCTGTGAACAATTGCAAGAAAATAAGTGAGGCTCGGATGAGTAAACCTTCCATTGTCGTGTGTTTAAAATGAGGATGTTATACCAGAAAGGACATTTACAGTCCGCAAGCAGGAATCTGCCTGAAATACCTCAAAAAATGAGCTGAGCCAATTGAAGCTTGCTGTTTCAGCAGCAAGGTGCTTTCTCTCATATGATTTGGTGGTTTGGTTATTAAGATGACTTGATCTACCATTACATCTCTCTCCTTTGTTTGGATCAACATGGACTGAGAGCCCCAATCACCAGAGAGATGCTTGTGGTATTTGTCCGGCTATATGGGGTCAAAATGTCTAGTGGTAAGTACAGGAGTATCAAGTCTAGCCCTGTGTGAAACTCTGTGTTTTCCCTTCATGGGGGTATGTGCGGTCACTTCTGTCAGTCTTCATCCATGTAAGGTTTGCTGAGCCCTGGCATTTGCTTCGAGTGTTAAGTTCAACAAATCCCACATCAAAACTCAGCCCAAAATGTTACTTTTAATCTGATTTTATGGCAAAACTGTGAATGTGTAATTTCCAGTTAGAGACAGGCCTGAGCGTATACCTGGATCCAAACACCCTGAAAGCATGGGCAGTTTGAACGCCTCACTCAAAGGCACTTATAAATGGCACTTGTCTTTATATTGGGCCAAATCAGCACCCCAGAGCTGGACACCCTAAACTTTGGGGTGTATAAGTGCAGAGTCAGGCCTAGCAACTTGGTGCCAAACCATAAAATCAGTCTCACTTCTTTTCAAACCAGCCCCAGGTTTGGTGTGAAGATCCATGCACCTTCCAATAAGCCTGCTTTGAGTTCTGAGTGTGTAACAATACCCTGCAGTTTAGGGTAACGCTGCAGATGTTTCATGCAGCTCAACTCAGGACACCTGGGTTCTATTCCCTGTCTCTTCATAGCAAATCATTTAACATCTCTGTGTCTGTATCCCTATCTATACAATGAGCATAATAACTACTTACTCCATGTGCAAAGCATTTGAGGTCCTGTATAAAATAATGCTTACACTTGCAGACTGATTTTCAAAGGTGTCTAAGTGATTTAGACACCTAATTCCCACCTACATTTATTGGGCATCTCATTCCCTTAGGCTTCTTTGAAAAACACAACAGCACAGCATAAATGGGGGGGGAAGAGATTTTTTAAAACAAATTTCAGATTTTTAAAATTCCATTATGATGCACAATCCCAGAGTAGTTGTGGGGGTTGAATGGAAGTGTTTGAAATAAAATGGTTATTTCTTCGTTGCAGAACTGCACCCAAGCTGCAACGTTTGTATCTGGATCCAAACTTTGACACAGTCTTAGCAGCTGAGGTTTAACATTTAGGGACAGCTCTTGTCCTTGCTCTCCCATGGGAGTAAATTTACCTATGTGAGTCGTTCCACTAAATTCAACTATATTACTTGTCAGTAAAAACGTACATGTGCCTGTGTTTGCAGCTTCAGCCCCTGGTATTAAAGATAGGTACATTTGGAGAAGTTTTTGCCTTCTAAACTGGTGCACTGGATCTTCTATTTCCCTTTTCCTGACCACTTTTATTGTAGGACTTTGAGTATAATGAGGTTTCTAAAATGTTCCCCATCCCCCCACACACAGAAGTTCTGCACATAAATAAAGTCAAAGAGACTCTGAAATATGTTAAGTGACAGAACTTTACTATGTAATTGCTGTAGCCATGTAAGTCCCACTATACGAGGGAGACAACGCCAGGGTCCGGGGCCAAGGTACGTGGGGCTAGTACAGAAGCTCAGTTGCAGGAACAACCTGCAGGGTTCGGAGTTAGTATCGGGGTCAATGGTCAGGCTGAGGGTCAAGCTGAATGGCAGAGCTGGAGACAGGTTGGGGATCAGGCTGAGGGTCAATACCAAGTATCAGGGGGTGTTCTAGGGTTTGACCTGGGAGTTTGGGAACAGGGACTGCAGGGTGATCACGGCAGCTAGCTACTCAACTGCATTGCTACCTGGACGCTTCCTGGAGCGCCCCTTGGGTTTATACAGGGTGGGGAGCAAATCAAGCACCATGAGGCTGCTGTCTTCAAACCCCTGGAGGTGGGACTTCCTGTGGTCTATGTCCGCAGCGGGTTGTGGATAGGAGGCACAAGCTGATTACAGTTGTGGCTGGGTGGTGGCTGCTGCCTGGCAACACTGGGGCCTGGATTCAAGATCTGCTGCACTTTATAGACAAGATTGGTGACATTGTAACTAATATTGGATCAACTTCTGCTGGAGAAAGAGAGAGGTTTTCAAGCTCCATAGACAGTCCAATAAAAGAGATCACCTCACCCATCTCGTGTCTCAAAAATGTATTAGGTAAGGTTCCTTACACAAAGCAGCATAGCATTTTCCTAAGCTGCAGGTTGAATTCTGCCTGTAGCCTGTGTAGATTTCACCTGTGTATGTGAGGCCAAAATGTAGCCTGCCAAAGGGGTCAAGGATTAAAAATAATTTTCCCAGCAAGAGCCAGGGGAGAGCTCTTTTCACCTTCCTAATATTCCTGTATGTGATGTTGTAACAATCAGGATTTAGCACAGTGCTCTCAGACTCTTGTATTGGTGATCCTTTCACACAGCAAGCCTCTGAATGCAACCTCCTCCCCTATAAATAAAAAAACATTTTTTTAGTATTTAACACTATTATAAATACTGGAAGTGAAGCGGGGTTAGGGGATGGAGGCTGACAGCTCGCGACCCCCACGTAATAACCTCACGACCCCCTAAGGGGTCACAACCCCCAGTTTGAGAACCCCTGCAAGTCTAAGTTGATTTTTTAAGCCTTGCATTATATATATGGTAAAGGGAACAAACTGATAACAATATATGTTGATAGAAAAGAGAGAGACAGAGGCTGAGTTTGTATAAATAAAGAGGACTACTGATATGGCCCAAACACTATGCTCCAGTTGAAATCTGCAGGTTAGGAGGATCTTGGAGCAAGCAGAAAGCACCCAAATGGGGGCAGCAGAAGTGAAGTTGAATGGTTGGCTGTGATACTGAGGGGATGGTCCATGTGGTCCACCATGCTTTTGGGGATTGCTCACAACAAGCGAGGTGCTGGAGGGTAAGATACAGGCACCTAAAGTGCTTTCTGGGAAGGCTGACACTCTGCTCCAGATTCCGTCCTTGGTCTAGGAACTGGGAGGAGACTCAGAGCTGTCCACGCTTCAACATGCACGGTGAGGACACTAGACCAGCGAGGGTTCTGGCAGGCTGAAATGTAAGATATAAGGTTCCTGCTGTGTTTCTCTTCCCTTGTACGCTCCTTTCCTGCCCCCACTATCTACCTCCTGTCGTCCCTCTCTTGGCTTCTGTCATGATCTCAAAATCAACAGTGCTGCACAGCACCAGCCCTGTGGGTTGAGGCAGCCTCTCCCCATGCTGAGAAGGGCCAGTGATGAAGAGATGGATTAGACGGAGACCACTGAGATGGATCCCCAGATCAGGGAAGCAAGACTGGTGTATCGCTGAGCCCTGTTTGTGGTCAACCTACCTGCATCAATTCCCATGAACAGCAAACAGAAAGGTGAATTCCCCCACCTTTGCTACCTATTCCCTCTTCTGCCTTGTGTCCGTCTCTCTGTCTGTCAAAAGAAGGAATAACCTTAAACAAGGGACTCTGTGTTAAAGATCCAACACCAGTATTAACCTGTTCTCTTCCCCAAAAAGGACTCGTTAGTAAACAAGGGTCTCGAATTAATATCTACTCTCTAAAGAACTTTGCCAAGCCTTGAATACAACGGTCTGGAACGAACACCCCTTTGTCCTTAACCTCGAATGTTTTGTGCAGTTTTCCTTTCTTCCGTCTTTTATGTTTAACAGAAGTTTAGACTCTTTCAAGAATTTTGCAGCATGTTCACCAAGGTGACTAAGCAAATTAAAGTTTCAGTGCTCAGAACCCCCCCCCCCAAACCATGTTTAACGGCTTACTGCTGTCCAGCAATCTCTTGACTACTTGGCCCTATTTTTAATCTATGTTGGCAGAGCACAGAGCTCATCCTAGAATGGAACATCTTTTTGGCAGGAGCACCCCCTGGTGGCTCAACGTTAGAATGTCTTCTAACCAAATAATTTCTATAAAGTATTGCACATTTGAAGTTGACTGCATTTTTTAAATAATTATGTCTTAGCCCTGGTCTACACTAGGACTTTAGGTCGAATTTAGCAGCGTTAAATCCATTTAAACCTGCACCCGTCCACACAATGAAGCCCTTTATTTCGACTTAAAGGGCTCTTAAAATCAATTTCCTTACTCCACCCCTGACAAGTGGATTAGCGCTTAAATCGATGTTGCCGGCTCGAATTTGGGGTACTGTGGACACAATTCGATGGTATTGGCCTCCGGGAGCTATCCCAGAGTGCTCCATTCTGACCGCTCTGGACAGCACTCTCAACTCAGATGCACTGGCCAGGTAGACAGGAAAAGAACCGCGAACTTTTGAATCTCATTTCCTGTTTGGCCAGCGTGGCAAGCTGCAGGTGACCATGCAGAGCTCATCAGCACAGGTGACCATGATGGAGTCCCAGAATCGCAAAAGAGCTCCAGCATGGACTGAGGTACGGGATCTGATCGCTGTTTGGGGAGAGGAATCCGTGCTATCAGAACTCTGTTCCAGTTTTCGAAATGCCAAAACCTTTGTCAAAATCTCACAGGGCATGAAGGACAGAGGCCATAACAGGGACCCGAAGCAGTGCCGCGTGAAACTGAAGGAGCTGAGGCAAGCCTACCAGAAAACCAGAGAGGCGAACAGCCGCTCTGGGTCAGAGCCCCAAACATGCCGCTTCTATGATGAGCTGCATGCCATTTTAGGGGGTTCAGCCACCACTACCCCAGCCGTGTTGTTTGACTCCTTCAATGGAGATGGAGGCAATACGGAAGTAGGTTTTGGGGACGAAGAAGATGATGATGATGAGGAGGTTGTAGATAGCTCACAGCAAGCAAGCGGAGAAACCGGTTTTCCCGACAGCCAGGAACTGTTTCTCACCCTAGACCTGGAGCCAGTACCCCCCGAACCCACCCAAGGCTGCCTCCTGGACCCAGCAGGCGGAGAAGGGACCTCTGGTGAGTGTACCTTTTAAAATGCTATACATGGTTTAAAAGCAAGCATGTGAAAGGATTACTTTGCCCTGGCATTTGCGGTTCTCCTAGATGTAGTCCTATAGCCTTTGCAAAAGATTTCTGGGGAGGGCAGCCTTATTTCGTCCTTCATGGTAGGACACTTTTATCACTCCAGGCCAGTAACACGTACTCGGGAATCACTGTAGAACAAAGCATTGCAGTGTATGTTTGCTGGCATTCAACCAAAATCCGTTCTTTATCTCTCTGTGTTATCCTCAGGAGACTGAGATATAATTCATGGTCACCTGGTTGAAATAGAGTGCTTTTCTTCAGGGGACACTCAGAGGAGCCCATTCCTGCTGGGCTGTTTGCCTGTGGCTAAACAGAAATGTTCCCCGCTGTTAGCCACAGGGAGGGGGGAAGGTTGAGGGGGTAGTCACGCTGTGGGAGGAGGCAAAATGCGACCTTGTAACGAAAGCACATGTGCTATGTATGTAATGTTAACAGCAAGGTTTACCCTGAAAGAGTGTAGCGACTGTTTTATAAAATGTGTCTTTTTAAATACCGCTGTCCCTTTTTTTTTCTCCACCAGCTGCATGTGTTTCAATGATCACAGGATCTTCTCCTTCCCAGAGGCTAGTGAAGCTTAGAAAGAAAAAAAAACACACTCGCGATGAAATATTCTCCGAGCTCATGCTGTCCTCCCACACTGAGAGAGCACAGACGAATGCGTGGAGGCAAATAATGTCAGAGTGCAGGAAAGCACAAAATGACCGGGAGGAGAGGTGGAGGGCTGAAGAGAGTAAGTGGCGGGCTGAAGAGAGTAAGTGGCGGGCTGAAGACAGGGCTGAAGCTCAAATGTGGCGGCAGCGTGATGAGAGGAGGCAGGATTCAATGCTGAGGCTGCTGCAGGACCAAACCAGTATGCTCCAGTGTATGGTTGAGCTGCAGCAAAGGCAGCTGGAGCACAGACTGCCACTGCTGCCCCTCTGTAACCAACCGCCCTCCTCCCCAAGTTCCATAGCCTCCACACCCAGACGCCCAAGAACGCGGTGGGGGGGCCTCCGGCCAACCAGCCACTCCACCACAGAGGATTGCCCCAAAAAAAGAAGGCTGTCATTCAATAAATTTTAAAGTTGTAAACTTTTAAAGTGCTGTGCTTAAAGTGCTGTGTGGCATTTTCCTTCCCTCCTCCACCACCCCTCCTGGGATACCTTGGTAGTCATCTCCCTATTTGTGTGATGAATGAATAATGAATGCATGACTGTGAAGCAGCAATGACTTTATTGCCTCTGCAAGCAATGATTAAACGGAGGAGGGGAGGGTGGTTAGCTTACAGGGAAGTAGAGTGAACCAAGGGGCGGGGGGTTTCATCAAGGAGAAACAAACAGAACTTTCACACCGTAGCCTGGCCAGTCATGAAACTGGTTTTCAAAGCTTCTCTGATGCGTACCGCGCCCTCCTGTGCTCTTCTAACCGCCCTGGTGTCTGGCTGCGTGTAACCAGCAGCTAGGCGATTTGCCTCAGCCTCCCACCCCGCCATAAACGTCTCCCCCTTACTCTCACAGATATTGTGGAGCACACAGCAAGCAGTAATAACAGTGGGAATATTGGTTTCGCTGAGGTCTAAGCGAGTCAGTAAACTGCGCCAGCGCGCCTTTAAACGTCCAAATGCACATTCTACCACCATTCTGCACTTGCTCAGCCTGTAGTTGAACAGCTCCTGACTACTGTCCAGGCTGCCTGTGTACGGCTTCATGAGCCATGGCATTAAGGGGTAGGCTGGGTCCCCAAGGATACAGATAGGCATTTCAACATCCCCAACAGTTATTTTCTGGTCTGGGAATAAAGTCCCTTCCTGCAGCTTTTGAAACAGACCAGAGTTCCTGAAGATGCGAGCATCATGCATCTTTCCCGGCCATCCCACGTTGATGTTGGTGAAACGTCCCTTGTGATCCACCAGAGCTTGCAGCACTATCGAAAAGTACCCCTTGCGGTTTATGTACTCGGCGGCTTGGTGCTCCGGTGCCAAGATAGGGATATGGGTTCCGTCTATAGCCCCACCACAGTTAGGGAATCCCATTGCAGCAAAGCCATCCACTATGACCTGCACATTTCCCAGGGTCACTACCCTTGATATCAGCAGATCTTTGATTGCGTGAGCTACTTGCATCACAGCAGCCCCCACAGTAGATTTGCCCACTCCAAATTGATTCCCAACTGACCGGTAGCTGTCTGGCGTTGCAAGCTTCCACAGGGCTATCGCCACTCGCTTCTCAACTGTGAGGGCTGCTCTCATCTTGGTATTCATGCGCTTCAGGGCAGGGGAAAGCAAGTCACAAAGTTCCATGAAAGTGCCCCTACGCATGCGAAAGTTTCGCAGCCACTGGGAATCGTCCCAGACCTGCAACACTATGCGGTCCCACCAGTCTGTGCTTGTTTCCCGAGCCCAGAATCGGCGTTCCACAGCATGAACCTGCCTCATTAGCACCATGATGCATGCATTGTCATGGCCCATGCTTTCAGAGAAATCTGTGTCCATGTCCTGATCACTCACGGGACCGCGCTGACGTCGCCTCCTCGCCCGGTATCGCGTTGCCATGTTCTGGTGCTGCATATACTGCTGGATAATGCGTGTGGTGGTTAATGTGCTCCTAATTGCCAAAATGAGCTCAGCGGCCTCCATGCTTGCCTTGGTATGGCGTCTGCACAGAAAAAAGGCACGGAACGATTGTCTGCCGTTGCTCTGACGGAGGGAGGGGCGACTGACAACACGGCTTACAGAGTTGGCTTCAGGGAGCTAAAATCAACAAAGGGTGTGCCTGTACATCAAGGAGTATTTCAGGCAGGACTGCACGGAGGGTTCCAATAAGAAATGGTGCACCTAAGTTATCGTTGTTATTGGAACAAGGAGGTTAGCCTGGCCTCTGATTGATACATGGCTAGATTTACCTCGCTGCACTTTCTCTGTGAGTGACTGCAGTGTGATCTAGACAGGGGAGGAGGCAAATGAGTACAAAACAAATCTGGTCTATTTCTTGTTCTGACCCACTCCATCTATCTTTTACATCTTTGGCTGGCAGCAGACGGTGCAGGACTGCATGCCATCCACATCTCATGGCTGCTCGGCAGAAGATGGTACAGTACGACTGCTAGCCATCTTCATCTCTTGCCTGCCTGGCATAAGATGGTACAATACGACTGCTAGCAATCCTCATCTCTTGCCTGCCTGGCAGAAGATGGTACAGTACGACTGCTAGCAGTCCGTATCGCCTGCCCGCTCACCATAAGACGGTTCAATAGGACTGACTGCAGGACTAAAGAGAATGACCTGCTCAAGTCACTCCAAATTTAGTCCCTGCGCCCATGTCTGCCCAGGCGCTCCCAGCCGACGTGGCCAGGAGCACCTCGGACACGACGAGGACGACTACCAATCGTATTGCACCGTCTGCTGCCAGAAGGCAATGGGTTGCTGCTACTGTGCAGCAAAACCGTACCGCGTCTGCCAGCACCCAGGAGACATAGGGTGACGGTTACCTGAGCGGGCTCCATGCTTGCCGTGGTATGGCGTCTGCACAGGTAACTCATGAAAAAAGGCGCGAAATGATTGTCTGCCCTTGCTTTCACGGAGGGAGGGAGGGAACGGGGGCCTGACGACACGTACCCAGAACCACCCGCGACAATGTTTTAGCCCCATCAGAGTGCTCCATTGTGAGTGCTCTGGACAGCACTCTCAGATGCCCTATTGTTTTCCATGGCTCTGACGCTGGGAGGGGCGCTTACAGGGTTGGCTTCAGGGAGCTAAAATCAACAAAGGGGGTGGCTTTACATCAAGGAGTATTTCAGGCAGGACTTCACGGAGGGTTCCAATAAGAAATGGTGCACCTAAGTTATTGTCCTTATTGGAACAAGAAGGTTAGCCTGGCCTCTGATTGATACATGGCTAGATTTACCTCGCTGCACCTTCTCTGTAAGTGACTGCAGTGTGATCTAGAAGAATGAGTCCCCTAGACAGGGGAGGGGGGAAGCAAATGAGTACAAAACAAATCTGGTCTATTTCTTGTTTTGATCCACTCCATCTATCTTTTACATCTTTGGCTGGCAGCAGACGGTGCAGAAGGACTGCATGCCATCCACATCTCATGGCTGCTCGGCAGAAGATGGTACAGTACGACTGCTAGCAGTCCGTATCGCCTGCCCGCTCACCATAAGACGGTTCAATAGGACTGACTGCAGGACTAAAGAGAATGACCTGCTCAAGTCACTCCAAATTTAGTCCCTGCGCCCATGTCTGCCCAGGCGCTCCTGATCGACCTCACAGAGGCGACCAGGAGCACCTCAGACATGACGATGACGGCTACCAGTCGTACTGTACCGTCTGCTGCCACAAGGCAAGGGGTTGCTGCTACTGTGTAGCAATGCTGTACCGCGTCTGCCAGCACCCAGGAGACATAGGGTGACGGTTACCTGAGCGGGCTCCATGCTTGCCGTGCCATGGCGTCTGCACAGGTAACTCAGGAAAAAAGGCGCGAAATGATTGTCTGCCCTTGCTTTCACGGGGGGAGGGAGGGAACGGGGGCCTGACGATATGTACCCAGAACCACCCGCGACAATGTTTTAGCCCCATCAGGCATTGGGATCTCAACCCAGAATTCCAGTGGGCAGCGGAGACTGCGGGAACTGTGGGATAGCTACCCACAGTGCAACGCTCCGGAAGTCGACGCTTGCCTCGGTACTGTGGAAGCGCTCCGCCGAGTTAATGCACTTAGAGCATTTTCTGTGGGGACACACACACTCGAATATATAAAACCGATTTCTAAAAAACCGACTTCTATAAATTCGACCTAATTTCGTAGTGTAGACATACCCTTATACACATGGTAGTGCAGCCTCTTGAAAATATTTACGGCATTGGTAACATAAAGATCGTGATCTTGGAGAAGTCAAAAGGGGAGAAACTTACACATGGAGGGAGAACTTCTGTCAAAAGTCGTTGGTAGGGTTTTTGTTCTGCAGTTTCGATATCCAGGAACAAAGGCAAATGTGGCCTACTGATAGGAAATAGACCAAAACCCAGGATCCAAACAACACCAGATTTGAGAAACCAAACTGCATCTAGACAGAAATTTTGCAATTAGTCCCTACTCTCTAATGGTTTGAACTATAATGGATTGAAAATCTCAGACCCAAATACTCCCAAACTTTTCTATTCTATTCTTTATACGTTCTTATATCATATTCATCCCCGTAGTATCCGAGAGCCTCCAGCAGTGCTTTAAGCAGTGTGACAAACATCTGCCATGTTGTGTTGTTCACTCATCCTCTCCCCAGGGGGAGAAGCACGTACAGTGAAGCGTCTTGTTTTGGTAGTTGAATGTTTGGATCTTTGCAATCTGGATCTCAATTTTGAAGCTTGGTACCATCTCTGTTACCAACTTGAGCAAAACACTGGGAATCAGGAATCTCTCAGTTCTAATCCCAGCTCAGCCACTGATCCACTGTGTAGCCTTGGGTAACTCCCGTCATCATTTCCTGCCTCAGTTTCCCTAGCTGCAAAGTGGAAATAGCAACATCAGCCTATCTGGATTCATTAGTTAATGGGATAAATTCACTGCTGGCTTGAGCACAACTTCACTGACCTCAGCTAAGTTACGCTGGCTTCTGCCAACAGTGAGCCGGGTCTGATGCTTGTTAAATGCTTTTGGAGATGCAAAGTACATGCTAAATTGTGTATTACTGGTAAAATAACAGTGACCTTTTACACCAATGGAGAAAACAAACTTTAGTCTATGCAAAGTAGGGTTGAAAGAAAATGTTCCCATGAAAAAAATTTTCAGTGGCAAATGATGTTAGGATAAAGATATTCAGGCCTGTCTGCAAAGGCCTGTACTTTAAGAATTTAGGTGTATTCTTATCACTTGGCTAGTTCTAGAGGTATAAAAGAAAGAATCAAAATCACTGTCTGCTGGTGTAAGGGCCTTCTCTCACTGTGACAGTCTGAGGCCCTGTTCTTAGGCTAAGGCCTCTGGCTAAGCAGCAGAGGCAGCCATAAGCTAGGAAGTGAACAGTCACATCCTCACATTCCAAACTAGTCACACTGAAATAAGGTGCTATTGGGCTGTTAGGCACTATCAGGACAGGACTGTATTCCTATCACCTCCAGAGAAAGGGAAGTGCCTAGAAAATGTAAAAGGAAACTTAGTTTGATAGCATCCTGTCTGGCAAGAACTCACTTATCAATAGCTGGGATGTGAAATCCTCACTTCTGTATTGTTTTGTCATTATAGTTCCCACTTTGCTATTGTTTGTCTGTATAATCTCTCTGGTTCTGTGATTGTTCCTGTCTGCTGTATAATTAATTTTGCTCAGTGTAAACTAATTAAGGTGGTGGGATATAATTGGTTACATAATCGTGTTACAATATGTTAGGATTGGTTAGTTAAATTTCAGGAAAATGATTGGTTAAGGTATAGCTAAGCAGAACTCAAGTTTTACTATATAATCTGTAGTCAATGAGGAAGTGAGTGGGTGGGAGGGGGTGGGTGTGTGGGTGAGAGAGATGGGAACAGGGAATGGGGTAAGGAAATTGGATATTTTGCTAAAGAGGGGAAATGGGAACAGGGAATGGGGCTGGGGAAATTGGAATCATGTTTGGCTAAGGGCAGGAATGGGAACAGGGACACAGGTGTAAGGCTCTGTGGTGTCAGAGCTGGGAAGGAGGATACTAAGGAAGGAAACTGTAATCATGCTTGCTGGAAGTTCACCCCAATAAATATAGAATTGTTTGCACCTTTGGATTTCGGGTATTGTTGCTCTCTGTTCATGCGAGAAGGACCACGGAAGTGAGTGGGTGAAGGAATAAGCCCCCTAACAAATGGCTTTTCAAATGAAATTTAAAGTTTCATTTTTTTATTTCATTTGAAATTTTTCAGCAAAAAACAAACAAAAAGTTCAAACTGAACTGTTCCAAATTTCAGTAAGGGTTTGCCCTTTCCCCCCTCCCCCGCCATTTTATCCCCCTTTTTCCCACTGGAAAAGTTTCGTTTTCAAAAAAAAAAATCTTGTCTGTTTGTTTATTTTTAGTTTGGGTTTTTTGTTCTGTCAGAATTTTTTTTTTCAAATTTTCATGGGGAAAAAATAAATTCACTTTTTTGCCCAGCCCTAATCAAAAGCCTCCTTCCAGGATTCCTGAGACGCTGAAACTTCCAGTGCTGAAAATGATGCTACCATGAGCAATAACAGCAAGAGGTAAGAGCAATCACTGACTGATGCTCTCCCATAATGATGCTTAAGAAATATGGGCATATCCTGATTTCTATTGATCTCAGGAAAATTAATGCTATCTCTAAATTTGACATTTATCCGATGCAGAGTAGATGACCTTATTGATTAGCTTTGGGTGGGGGAGAATCAGAGCATCCTTAGATGCTTTCGCAATCCCAAGTTGCAAGGGGTCCTGCCCCTCTCCAAAGGTGACTGGACTAAACCTTGAAATGCGGGATGTGCCACACCCCACAGATCCACTAGAAGATCTCAAAATCTGACACACCAAAGCCAGGACTTGTGGTTTATCTCTGCCAGGTATAGCTGATGGGAAGAAAACCATATTCGGTTTTGTACATTTGAAAGCAACCATGTGGTTCTAAATGTCTACCATTCAAACACCTGAAGTACAGAGGGAGTATTCCCTGGAGGTGAAGGCTAGAATCAACCTCTGTATCTGGGTTTGTGTTTCTCACTGGCTGTTTTTGCTACAGGAGATGTTTATGAGGACAAAATAAAGTGAGATTGAGTCTCATCACAAATATTTGCACCATCTAGGGGTTAAAACCACCTGAGAGGACCAGATCTCATGTTATTTCATCCCTATAAGTGACTCCCAATGTAATCATTAATTATCATCATTATTTAGCTGCTGCTGCTGCTGCTGCTGCTGATTTATTTGAGTTCCATTAGCACTTATGAGCCACACCCATGGACCAGGACCCCATTGTGCTAGGTGCTGTATAAACACAGAACAAAAAGACAGTCCCTGCCTCAAAGTGTTTCCAGTATAAGCACCAACCCCATGCTGGGCATGTTCCCCAAGGCATTACAAAGCTCGTGAAAAACGTAAACACAGATCGGAATACTGGAAATACCAATGCAAGTGCTTAATGCCCTGGACATCCCTACTAGTGTAGGGATGGGGGAGGCATCAGGTGTCAAATCCGAGTTCTGCCACTGATTCATTGTGCAAGTTCGTTTTGCCAAGATGGCACTCAGAGGGCATCTTCGAAACAGATTAAACTGATAGAGCTATGCAAGGGGCACAAGAGCAGTTCCTTTGCAGGGTTCAGGGAGACTGAACTAATGAATGGATGAAGAGTGAATGGAGACCCTCCAATGAAAGGTGCTTTAAAGTATTGAAGTGTTATTGCTGTGTGTTCTTTTGGAGGAGCCTGTTGCTGTATTTGAGTGTGCCCAGTTCACTTCTGGGGAACTATTTTCTAGAGGGAAATATGCACTAATAAAAGGATATTTCCCAGTGCAATTAGCTTGGCTCACTACTGCTATGTCTACAATGTATCTTCTCAAATTCTCCCCTTGTTGCCCTACTACTAGGTTAGCTCCATCAATGGTACATGAAAATCACCGGGCAGACAAGGCTAAGGAGCGTGATGCTATTCCAGGAATAAGGGGCATCGCAGAAGACAATGCAAAAGCAAGAGTGGAGAAGGATGCAAAGGGAGCGGTTGGCCAGAGATCTGGGCAGAGTGAAGGAGTAGTATGGAAAGGAAGCAGAGGTATGGGCAGGATGAGTGGGAATGGAACCTGGACTGTGAGGACAGGCAGCTTGTGACTCTGAGGCAGGCTACATTAATGGGGGGGGGGGGGAGTGGGAAACGCCCGATGACTTCAGCTGGAGTTGTTGGATCTCAGCACTCCTCAAAATCAGTCTCAGGTCTGGACATCCAAAAACCAGAGGCCACTAGGGGAAAATGTTGGTCTTAACATCTCCGTCCCTCAGCCTCCCACTCCGTAAAACAAAGATAATCCCAGCTTCACAGGGGTGCTAGGAAACCTAGCTCATTACTGCTACTAATGCACTTTTAGATCCATGGATGAAAGCCTCATGCTGAGCACAGGAATGACTTCTGGCTGGCAAGCTGTGCTTTTCATTACACTATTTTTTTTTGCAGGAGGTAAAACTGAACTTTGCCCCTTCATAAACTTGGGGATCTGGAGCAAAAACTGACTGTTGCCAGATATACTAACCAGAATGCAGCCAAACTTGGCGAAGTAAAAACCAGCCCCAAAGAGCAAGTGTGGATTGGACACTCTGATCAGTCAATAATTCCAACAGCAAGTGAAAACCCTTGGAGCAAAGCAGCATTCTCATTAGCTAACAGATGTAAACCCACCCTGATGCGCTCCCATTTGCCTTGGGGTCTGTAGTCCAGGAGTGTTACAAATGGAGCCCTTTGCAAGCTTGCTTGGCCACAGACAGTCACAGCAGCCCTCGAAAAGCCACAAATTGCTGTTAGGGTTGCCAGACATCTCGTTTTCGACTGGAACGCACGGTCAAAAAGGGACCCTGGTGGCTCCAGTCAGCACTGCTGACCGGGCCATTAAGAGTCCAGTCGGCGATACAGTGGGGCTAGGGCAGGCTCCCTGCCTGCCGTGGCTCCACACACCTCCTGGAAGCAGCAGCATGTCCCCCCTCCGGCTCCTATACATCGGAGCAGCCAGGGGGCTCTGCACACTGCCCCTGCCCCAGGCAACGGTTCCACAGCTCCCATTGGCCGGAAATCGTGGCCAATGGGAGCTACAGAGGCAGCATCTACAGACAGGCAGCGCACAGAGCTACCTGGCCGCGCCTCCACATAGGAGACAGGGGGGTGGGGAGGAGGGGAAGATATGCTGCTGCTTCCAAGAGCTGCTTGAGGTAAGCGCTGCCCAGAGCCTGCACCCTTCACCCCCTCCCACGCCCCAACCCTCTGCCCCAGCCCTGATCCCCCTCCTGCCTTCCAAACCCCTCAGACCTAGCCCAGAGCACCCTCCTGCACCACAATCTCCTCATCCCCGGTCCCACACCAGAACCCACATGCACCCCCCACCCCGCATCCCAACCTCCTGCCCCAGCCCAGAGCCCCTAATTCAGGCCCCACCCTGGAACCTGCTCCCCCAGCCCAGAGCCTGTACCCCCTCCCACACCCAACCCCCTGCCTCAGCCCAGAGCTCCTCCCATACTCTGAACCCCTCTGCTCCACCCCCCAGCCTGGAGCCCCCTCCCACATCCCAACCCCCTGCCCTAGCCTGGAGCCCCCTCCAGCACCCTGAATTCCTCATTTCTGGCCCCACCCCTGAGTCCACACCCCCAGCCAGAGCCCTCACCCTCTCCCGCACCCCAATCCCCTGAGCCAACCCAGTGAAAATGAGCAAGTGAGTGAGGGTAGAGAGAGCGAGTGACGGGGGGGGGGGAATGGAGTAAGTGGGGGCGGAGCCTCAGAGAAGGGGCGGGGCCTCAGAGGAGGGCATGGCAGGAGGCAAGGCAAGGGTGTTCGATTTTAATAGCACTGTTAAACAATAGAATACCAATTGAAATTTATTAAATATTTTGGATGTTTTTCTACATTTTCAAATATATTGATTTCAATTACAACACAGAATGCAAAGTGTACAGTACTCACTTTATATTATTTTTATTATAAATATTTGCACTGTAAAAATGATAAACAAAAGAAATCGTATTTTTCAGTTCACCTCATATAAATACTGTAGTGCAGTCCCTTTGTCGTGAAAGCACAACTTAGAAATGTAGATTTTTTTTGTTACATCATTGCACTCAAAACTAAAAAAATTTAAAACTTCAGAGCCTACAAGTCCACTCAGTCCTACCTCTTGTTCAGCCAATCGCTAAGACAAACAAGTTTGTTTACATTTACAGAATATAATACTTCCCTCTTCTTATTTACAATGTCACCAGAAAGTGAGAACAGGCATTTGCATGGCACTTTTGTAGCCAGCATTTCAAGGTATTTACATGCCAGATATGCTAAAGACTGGTATACCCCTTCATGCTTTGGCCACCATTCCAGAGGACATGCTTCCATGCTGATGACGCTTTTAAAAAAATAATGCATTAATTAAATTTGTGACTGAACTCCTTGGGGGGAAATTGTAGGTCACCTGCTCTGTGTTTTACCTGCATTCTGCCATATATTTCATGTTATAGCAGTCTTGGATGATGACCCAGCACATTTTGTTCATTTTAAGAATAATTTCACTGCAGATTTCACAAAAAGTAAAGAAGGTACCAATGTGAGATTTCTAAAGATAGCTATAGCACTCGACCCAAGATTTAAGAATCTGAAGTGCCTTCCAAAATCTGAGAGGAACAAGGTGTGGAGGATACTTTCAGAAGTCTTAAAAGAGCAAAACTCCGACACTGAAACTACAGAACCCGAACCACCAAAAAAAGAAAATCAACCTTCTGCTGATGTGATCTGATTCAGATGATGAAAATGAACATGTGTTGGTCTGCACTGCTTTGGATCGTTATCAAACAGTATCAGTCATCAGCATGGACGCATGTCCTCTGGAATGGTGACTGAAGCATGAAGGGATATATGAATCTTTAGCGCATCTGGCACATAAATATCTTGCAATGCTGGCTACAACAGTGCCATGCAAACGCCTGTTCTCACTTTCAGGTGACGTAAACAAGAAGTGGGCAGCATTAACTCCTGCAAATGTAAACAAACTTGTTTGTCTGCGCGGTTGGCTGAACAAGAAGTAGGACTGAGTGGACTTGTAGGCTCTAAAGTTTTACATTGTTTTATTTTTGAATGCAGTTATTTTTTGTACATAATTCTACGTTTGTAAGTTCAACTTGCATGATAAAGAGATTGCACTGCAATACTTGTATTAAGTGAATTGAAAAATACTATTTCTTTTATTTGTACAGTGCAAATATTTATAATAAAAATAAATATAAAGTGAGCACTGTACACTTTGTATTCTGTGTTGTAACTGAAATCAATATATTTGACAATGTTGAAAACATCCAAAAATATTTAAATAAATACTTTTCTCTTATTGTTTAACAGTGCGATTAATCGTGATTAATTTTTTTAATTGCTTGACAGCCCTAAATAAAAGGAAACATATTTTGCAGACTCTTACATTTTAGATTTGCAGGGAAGATCGATTACATCTAACACTTAAGGTCCAGACTTGACCCTAAATCTCTTTTAATACAAATTCCTTCATTTGTTGTATTTCACCTTCATAGACGGTGTCTTTTCAATACAATGAAGTTTAGATGAGGTGCTGTTGAGGTTCAAGAGTAATTAAAGGTACTGCTGGCAATCTGCAGGGAGAACTGGTCTGGAACATGCCATGATGACTAGGTTGTTGTTTTTTTAATCCTTCATAATTTGGTCCAACTTTTAAGAGTAGCCCTTTGCGTCTCTGAGTCAAATTCTGAAGCCCTCACTCTGGATTCACTTCTTGGTACAGGAGATACAGTGGTAGTATATTATTATTTAGTTAGTATTTGTTATTATTTATTCATCTATTCCAGTAGTGCCCATAATGTGCTAGGTGCTGTACAACTGTAAGAAGGCATGATCCTTGCTACAAAAGAAAGATGAAAAATTTTAAGGGTAACCACCGGAGAGAGTATATTTCATATTAAAGCACTTTACAAAGATTAATTCATTCTCAGAACACCTCTGAGAGGGAGGTATTTTACAGCTAGGGAAACAGGCAACAAGTTAAGGACCTGATTTTCAGAAACGTGAGCAGCCACAGCTCTCCCTTCCTTCACATGGAGCTGTGAATGCTTAGCACCTCTGAAAAACAGGGTCTACAGCCTTGCTTATAGTAGCAGAAATCAGACACAACTCTAATCAGCGGTAACAAGGGGGAAGCTATTACACAGACAAGAGTCAGGCCTGTTGCTATGAGGCTGCAGAAGAGCTCCTCCAATCGAGAATTACAGGTTCCAATTTTGCCATTGTAGATGCAGCCTAAATGACATGACCAAGGCCAAAGAGAGACAGTATCAGAACCAGAATTAGAACTCCTAAATTCTTGGCGTCTAGTCTGGTGCTCAGACCACCAGGCCACACCCATAAAATCATTCAAAAACAGAGCAAATGCCAACACTAACGCATGAAACATTTCACTTTTTAGTTCATCCTTAAATAAAATAAAGGAGACAACCATATAGATTAACATACCAGACAGTAATTTTATCTAAGTAGTGTGCCTCCTTGATAGACATTTGAAATCTTCAATAGAAACAATTTTCCAGAAGAAATTATAGCAAAGAAATTGTTTCCATTACAAAAGGGTTGTGGCATCTTAACTGTTACTTTCTTTCCTCTCAACCTAGAAAGCATTTCTTGGATTCTTGTCTCAGTGCACTACCTTAACGTCCCTTAATGTGCAGTACCATAGTAATTCATCATTACTCAGCCTCCAAATTATTCTAGTGTTGATTAAATTAGTAAATGCAATCACAATCTGAAGCAAGTTAATTGAGAGAATTTATTTGGCCCTGACAGTTTTATGCATGTTTGATTAAGTATTATAAGGTTTGTTTTTGATTTTGCATAATTTAACTTTAAATCCTGCACTTGGGGGGGGGGCATCAACTATTAATGACCAAAATAAACTCTTTTAAGATGCGTATATTTATGATTTATTTCTCAATGCAATATCTTCCAGATTTTTTTTTGTTCTGTTGCCAAAGTGACAAATATGTTTAAAATAATATTTTGAGCCATTCGGTTCACGCTATAAATCTTTGGAAATGTGTACAATTCATTAAAAGTTTTGAAAGAAGTACAAGTTAGCATTTATATTGCAACAAGTGACATATAAATGTGTATGTTTGTCTTCTAAGCATGCCATAAAATATATCAGTGCTAGCCGGCCACTTTGACTAGTACTAATGGCCTGCTCTCGGGGCCAATGATAAGTTTCATCACAAATCTTCAATCCTGTCAACACAAAACTGTTCAATCATCAGGAATATGAGTTCTGTCTTTAGTAAAATTAGCACAGGAAAGAAATACAACCAATAGCCTCACCAAAGTGCGTGTGGATGGATTCTCTTTGGACTGAACTCAGGAGTGTTTGTTTAAGATCTGATCTCTTATCTCTTTGAATATCAAAGCTTCAATTCCCACTTGGCCCTAGGACATTATATTTATGAGGACACTCATTCATTTAAACAGCAAAGTGGCCAGAATACCACAAGTAGAAAAGTGGATCCTACTGTCTGCTTTTTGTAACTGAGACCTGAAAAACAAAAAGTTGCATTTTAAATACATCACTGATGTGGCTGCTGCCAGGGGTTACCCCTTCTGCTTTCATTCCATTTTGATTCCTATAGTTGCTCAGTAGAATTGTCTGAGGACTGGACATTTCTAGAATTTATCAAAGGCATTTCTTAATCAGACAGAGGGGCTGCTATTGGACATCAGGAGGACTGCCATCTCCCACCCCACCTACAGCACTTGGATTCAGCAGCAGCCCCAGCATTTTCCAGATCAGAAGATGGGAAACCAAGACTCAGATGGGACAAATCTATTTTCATAATTTTGTTGTTATGCACTAGCTTGGCTGAATTTTACTTCTCTCGTTCCCTCACTGTGGGCTCCAGTTCCTGAGAGTTAATTCCAGGGAATGACCGAGGGAGGTAAATGGAAGGCTGCTGTCTTGCTAATATTAGTCATTGAACAGATGTTTCCAGTTTTGTGCTATTGGAAAAATCTGTGAACTTTGCATCTCCTCTTCTCCGTCCCACCAGAAGGTATGTGGGAGAAATAGAAAGGGCAATTTTCTAGGAATATAAGGCTGCCCTATTACCCTTGGTATACTTTTTCCCACAGCATACATCAGGAACCCTTGTCTCTCTTCCTATATGCAGGCTAAAAATAGTCTCCAGTATAGACAGAAAATAGAGAGAATATTGCAATAACCCACAAGACAGTATATGCATTTGTAAGTTATTGTACACTGATATTGGTCCTGTGCTTTCAACAGCCTATGCAGTGTGGCTGTAACCTCTAATGACTGGCATGGCTTATTGGTATTAGCAGGTGGCTCAAACTTTTCTTGTTCTTTGCCTTGTTCCATTAATTGGGGTCTGTGGCTGTTGTTTTTTGTCTCCAAGTGTTCTTGTCGAGTGTGGCTTCCAAGCTGACACCAACTTTCTTCATGTACTCCTTCACCATCTCAGACCACCTTTTTCTTGGTCTTCCCAAGACTACTAGATCTTGTACTCTTTGGCCAACATAACTGTATCTCGTTGTCTCATATGACGCAGCCATCTTAGTCAATACTCTCTCAGCTTTTCTGGGATCATGGCTTGCACATGGCTCAAATTATTATTATTTAATGTTTACAGGGGACTGATGTGAGTTTTGTATCCTTCCATACTGGAAAGTAGTTCCTTTGTTAAGACTAGAGAAAATAGTAGGGAAGACATTTTCTTTTCCTACTGTTTTTAATATAGAAACTTCTTCTGACCATTCCAGTTGCACATAGACACCATCTGGAACCAGGCCAAGACACTGCCCTACTTCTGAAGGCCTTCTTCCAGGCCACAGCACGTTGGTCAGTTCTTGAAATCACAGGATGAACTGGACTGAATCTGTGCTTAAATGTATTGTGGTTTAACGTAGATCAAATCTTGGGCCTAATCTACTAGAAAATGGCTTTTCAGTCATGATCTTTGTAATGCTTGACACTTCTGAGTGGCTCTATATGCTAGGACAAGTTAAGCAGTAGCATCCTACTTAATATTCTATCTAGTTTGCTCCTGATGGAGCCGTGCTTGGTACATAAAAGGTTGTTACAAGGAGGAGGGAGAAAAATTGTTCTCCTTAACTTCTGAGGACAGTACAAGAAGCAATGGGCTTAAATTGCAGCAAAGGCAGTTTAGGTTGGACATTAGGAAAAACCTCCTAACTGTCAGGGTGGTTAAGCACTGGAATAAATTGCCTCGCGAAGTTGTGGAGATTTTTAAGAGCAGGTTAGACAAACACCTGTCAGGGATGGTCTAGATCAGGGGTTTCAAACACAGAGTTTGAAACCCGCAGAGTTATTTGCTGTGGCCCACCAAGCTCCCACCCCCACCAGAGTTATTTCCTGCGGCTGCCAAGCTCCCCTCCCCCGCCACCCGCTTCCCCCAGTGTGCCACATCCCCGCTCCTCTGCCTACCTCCAGGTGCTTCCTGCCGCCAAACAGCTGTTTGGCAGCGCTTAGCACTTTCCAGGAGGGAGTGGGGAGGAGGTGGAAAAGAGGTGGGGCAGGGGTGGGGATTTGAGGAAGGGGTTGGAATAGGGGCAGGGAAGGGATGGGAAGAGGCAGAGTGGGGGCGGGGCCAGGCTTTTGTATCTTTCTTTATATGAAAAGGTGTCAGTGATGCGGCTCTCGGGCCAATGTATTAGTCCTCATGTGGCCCTCGTAGTGATTGGAGTTTGAGATCCCCTGGTCCAGATAATACTTAGTCCTGCTATGAGTGCAGGGGACTTGACTAGATGACCTCTCAAAGTCCCTTCCAGTCCTATGATTCTATGGGGCCAGGTGGATATCAATTCACTGGAAAGGGTACACCTATTGCTCTCTTTGGATGTGGGCAATTCCCTCTCTGCCCCTTCTCCCCCTAACAGCACTACATGTTAGAAACTCCATTAATTTAAATTTGAGTTATCTGTTGCCTCTTAAGGGTTATCACAGGGAACATCATGTCTACATTTTTTCCCCCTAAAAATGTCATGGGGTTGCTACCACTGTTACAAAATCATCAAAGACAGCAAGAGTGGGAGTGCTAATGTATTATTATTACTACTATTTATTTGTATTGCAGTAACACCTAGTAGCCCCAGTCATAAACCAAGGCCCCACGGTGCTGGGCGCTGTACAAACACAGACAATGAGATGATCCCTGCCCCCAAAGCACTGGCATCCACTATCTTAAGCACCATGTTGTGCAGACATACATTGAGCAGCTTGAACACAACACACTACTTAAAATGGCAGCAGTCTTCGGATCATTGCCTACACTAGCACTCCCACCACTGTTATGGCAGCAACAGTAACTGTAGCAACATTGTGAAACTTTCATTTAAAAAATATCCTGACATAGACAGCTGAAAAGCATGATCTGGCTCTTTCATACTAAGAGGAGGAATGTTTTTTCCCCATATCCATACATGAATTTTAAAACTCCTAATTGTAAGAAGTGTTATACAGTGGGAGGGGGGAAGACTTATAGCAGGCACCCTTTGGCCCTCTACAAGTTGTATTGTGAATACAAAGACCTATTTGTGAGAATATGAAAGGTCAGAATAGAGCCCATAGGACAGAGTTCCACCCGTCTTTGAAAAAATCAAATCTACCTGTTTTGGCTGATATATTTCTCCTATCACGCTGTGGTATTGTATGTTTTAAGAAATTACATTTTATTTAATCTAAATTTAGCCAAATATGTTGTCCAGTGGGATCACTCTAGAAAAAAAATGTTTTGCTGCTGTTTGACAAATTCTGTTTTTCTTGGCCCTGCTCCACCAAATGCCTACACAAACACATGAGAACTACAAGCATAAGGAAAGATCCTGGGAAGTCCAAATACATTTTATTCTAGTAGTCACTGATTAGGTACATACTTCTTTATCTATGCCAGAGTGGGGTCTGAAAGAGCATTGCATGCATCTTGTTTTGATCAGGAGCCTGGAGTATTTTTATTTAAAAGAACTTCCGAAATAACACTGCACACAAATCCACAGGAGGAAACATAATATTATTGCTGTTGAAATTTCGTTTGACAATTCCCCACAGTACAGTTTTGGCTAAATAAAAATTTAGTAATGAAACGTTTCAGAGGCGAATGTATAGAGAAAACCGAAAGCTCATTTCAAATTGTTCACTGAAGGAGGTGGAAAGGCTGGGCTGGGTGCAACTGAAAAAAGAGACGGGGCTAAATGCACCCCGGTGCGACTTCACTGACTGAAGTGGGGAAGACGCGGCTCAGGGTTATTTGTATCCATGTATCTGTAAACAGAGCTCGATAATTATGAAAATACAACAATCCCGAGGCGTAACTAACCAACCATTCCAAAGGCTGGGAAAGGTCCACCTTCTCCGCGGATCTCTAGAGTCCACTGAGCCAGTGGCTTCGCCTCCAGCCTCTTGCCTGGTCAGCGGCGCCCTTCGAGCCCTCGCCCAGGGGAAAGTACACAACACGACCCGCGCCTGAGCGTCCAGCGGTTCCGTTCCTGCAACAACCGCGCCAGCCCCGCGGAGCGCTTCAGGCGGCTGAGGGGCCGGGGGGCCCCAGCAGCTGGTGCCGACGGGCTCCCCCGGCGCTGTCCCCCTACCGGGAAGAGAGCCCGGGAGAGGGGAGGCGAGCCCGCCAGCTCGGCGCTTCGCTCGCTCGGTCCCGCCCGCCGGCCCCCGAGCTCGCGCATCGGCGGCGGCGGCGCCCACCCCCCCCCGGGCCAAACGCTGCGGCTCTGGGCGGCCGTTAATCAACCGCCGCCGCTCCCCTGCGGGCGGGGACCAGCTGTCCTCTGCCGAGCGGAAACTGGGGGGCAGCCCCGGAATGGGATAGCGAGAAACGGGGGGCAACAGCTCGCGCCAGCGCTGCCCCCTCGTTATTACCCTCCCCTCGTTATTGCCCCCAAGCTCTTATCCCCTCCCGCCCGTTATTGCCCCACTCCCCATCCCGTTACCCCAAACCTCCCTTCCCCCATTATTCCCCCCACTCCCCTGGGTGAAACCCCCTTGCCCCGCCCCGCCTGTTCTTGTCCCTCCCCCGTTGCCCGGGCGACAGGCTCCCCCACCCTCGCGGCTCCTCTGCGGCTGTCCTCAGGGAGGCGAGGCGCTCGATGATGACATCATCATTTCGCGCCAGCAACCTCCCCCCCCTCCTCAGTCGCCTCGGCCGGTACCGGTTGGAGCCCCGAGCGCCGCTGGCCCGCACATGCGCATAGCAGCGCTTGACCTCAGGCCCGGGCCCCCCCCGGGCCCGGGACACCTGTCCCCAGTAGCGGCGGCCACTCGGCCCGGGACCATGGGCAGCGCGGTGAGTGTCAGCGCCAGGGTGCGGCGGCTGGGGCGAGCGGGGCAGGCCGGTGCCCCCGAGGGAGAGAATAGGGCGATCGCCCAGTGACCCGCCGCCTGTCGGCCGCTGCCAGCTCCTGGCAGTGAGAGGCGAGGGACACCGGGAGCACGGGGCTGCGTCCCTGCCCCCCGTGGGCCTTTGCAGTGTTGTTAACTGACCACGCCGCCTTGAGCGGCCCCTTCGAGTGTGGGTTACCCCTCCTGCGAAACCACCTCTTCCCCCTGGGGTTCGGCTGGGACCCGCCCAGTGCCTCCCCCCGACCCGCTCGCCGAGAGAAGTCGGGCCGGTACACGATATTACCTCACCCGCCTTGCGTCTCATTTGTGGACCCCTCCTCTGCGTATGCAGTGCTGGTGTAGCTGTGTCCCGCGCAGGATATCAGCGAGACAAGGTGGGGGTGGTAATACCTCTTACAGGCCCACCTTCTCTTGGTGAGAGAGGTAGGCTCTCAAGCTACACACGACTCCCTTTCATGAATTTATCAAATTCTCTTTTTGAACCCAGTTATGCTTTTGGCCTTCACAACATCCCCCGGCAGGGAGTTCCACAGGTTGACTGTGCCTTGTGTAAAGAAGTACTTCCTTGTGTTTGTTTTAAACCTGCTGCCTCTTAATTTCATCTGGTGACCCCTGGTTCTTATGTTATGTGAAGGGGTAAATAACACTTCCCTATTTGCTTTCTCCACCCCACTCACGGTTTTATAGACCTCTATCCTATCTCCCCATAGTTGGGAGGAGGGCATGGGCCACAGAGAGAATGCAAAAGGGAGGGGAGGAAGAGATGGGAGCAAAGGGATGTGGAGGAAGGTAATCGGTAGGGCCTTGGGATAGTAGATTGGGTAAGGTGTGTGTATGTATGTGTGTGTACTGTGTGTTAATCCTTCTCTAAGGGAGGTGGCCCTGCCCACATCTGCTTGTTCTCTGGATGGGTATTGCAGTAGCCTGTGTTGCTCTGATATCAGGTTATTGCTAGGAAATGTCATTCTGTCCAGTGCTATGTTGTGATCTGTGGCTGCACCAAACTGGTTCCTCATCTCGCAGAAGCTTCTTTGATGGTGTGAGTGTGCTCTGCCAAATATGTGTGTGCGTATAGCGTGTTGTTTGGTGTCCATGTGTACATATAATGGTGTATGTCTATATATGTATATACTTATAGGAATATATGCATTGCCAGACTGGATCACCCACAGCCCATCTAGTCTAGTCTCCTATCTGATAGTGGCCAGCAGCAGTTGCTTCAGAGGAAGGTGTAAGAAACCTCGTATTAGGTACATGTGGGAATATCTGCCCGTCTCCTAATCTCTCAAATTAGAAAAAGCATGAGGTTTACTATCTCTCCAAAATTTTGTTAACTCCTGATCTGCTATCATTATTTTATACAGTTTTTTTTTCATGTTCCCTCTTTATTTGTAAGGTAAATAATCCAAGTTTTGTAAATCTCTTTTCAGCTGAGCATTTTTCCAGGCCATTGATCATTCTCGTCACTCTTTTCTGAACTCCTAATTCTGGATTATCCTTTTGGGGGGGCGGGCGTGACCAATACTGCGCATGATATTGTAGATGAGACCACATCATTGATTTACAGAATGACATTGTAATACTCGCTGTATTCTCTCTCTCAATCCTTATGCATCCTAACATCGTGTTTGATTTTTTGGCCACAGCCGCACACCAAGCGAAGGTCTTCATTGGCCACGGTGTCACCCAGCTCCCTTTCCTGAATTGATAGTTTTAACTTAGAATCTTGCAAGGTGTATGAGGAGTATAATTTTCCCCTCCAGTGTGCATTACTTTTCATTTATCTACATTGAACTTCATTTGTTGTTGTGTTGCCCGTTCACCAAGCTTGTTTAGGTCCCTCTGAAGTCCCTCGCAAGCCTCTGTGGGCCTGACTAACTTAAAGAATTTTGTGTCATCTGCAAATTTTGCTACCTCACTGTTTACCTCCCTTTCCAGATCACAAATAAATATATTAAACAACACTGGACCTAATCTAGTGTGATTCTAGTAGAGTTGGTGTTATAGGAGGTAATTATAGCATTTTCATCATGAGCACCCTTTATAGCAAGAGAGAATAAAATGTGCCAGCTTGATTGCCTAGGAGACTGATGCCTCCATTTACCCACAGAATGGGATCATCATGGGCAGCAGCACTTTACATGTGTGCACACGCATTCCCCCATCTACCTTAGCTAGCAGGGAAATGTCTAAAAGGGCAGAAGGGGGGTCAGTTTTCAGTGACTTTCAGATCTTTAGCTTGACACCATGGCAAAGGGTGCCAATGACGGTGAGGGGTTTTTGTGTTATGAGCGCTTGGATCCAGACTGGCACTGAGCCAGCCGGAGGGGATGGTCTAAGCCTCTGAGTTGAAATTCCCAGAACCACAGTATCAAATCCAGAAAGGGTTGACTCAGTTTTTCATCCTTCTGAGGTAGATACTCCCTTGCAACAACAGATCTTTTTTAAAAAAAAAAAAAAAAAAAAAAGGCAAAATCTTCAAAATAGGGTGTATAAAGTTAGGTATCCAAATGCATAGTTAGGAACTTAAACTTTCATGTGTATGTGCCTAAATACAAATTTTGGTGCCTAGCATTAAAGACTAAGATTAACAATTTTGACTCTCTCCTGTATGGTCTGTAATGGGCATTAAACATACTATAGTAAGAGGGGGAGGTTGCCTAATAGTTCCTGGGGAAAATTTCCATTCTCCCTCTTTTGTGCAAGGTACTGTGCACTAGCTAGTTGATCTTTTCTATCCCTATGGCAATTGTAATTTGTGGAGGTGGATGTATTTAGGCCCATATTAGTTAGGTCCATGTGAATAGAACCTTGCACCTGTTCTGAACTTTAATGATTTCAGTGGACCTTCCTCCACACAGATCCAGTAGCTTTTGGGAAGAAAGGTGCTGTAGATATGTGAAACATAATTTGTTATATCCTTGCAGAAAACTAGTGTTAATTCAGTGTTACGGCTGAGGCCAGGTCTCCACTATAAACTTGCCTCGCTATAACTGTGTCATTCAGGGATGTGAAAAATCTGCACCCCTGAGCGACACAGTTATACCGACCTAAACCATGGTGTAGACAGTACTATGTTGACAGGAGGGCTTCTCCTGTTGACATACCTACTGCCTGTTGCAGAGGTGGATAGACTATGCCGATGGGAGAAGCTCTCCCATTGGCATAGTAGTGTCTTCACTGAAGCACTACGGCTGCACCATTGCCGTGTTTTAAGTGTAGACCTGCCCTGAAAGATCAAGCACCTAAGGGTCTACAATTTCAGCGTTAGGCCCTAGTCATGAAATCACTTACGTGCATGCTGAACTTTAAAAGTGAGTGGTTCCTTTGAAGCTACAGCTGGAAGCTTGACATTAACTCCGTTCCTTGAGCTTATACCTTAATAGAAGTTTCTCTTTATAACATTATAAATTATTTGTCAAATTGGTACCATGTACAGTATAACATAAGACTGCCATCTATGCAATAAACTACAATATATATCTGCTTCAGACTTGGCTTGATTTTTTTTTTTAAAGTCTCAGTGAGATAAATAACAAGACAGTTGTTTCAGTAGTTTGGAAGTTATGAATATTTCCAGTCAGCAAGGTGAAACTTATTTTTTTATTTTTTAGATCAACTCAAACTTAGAAAGTTGTGGAGCTGTGAAACACCCTAGCAATATTTTTCACTGTACCTAGCTGGTCAGGTGGCACTGGAAAATGTCAAATATTATTTCATTGCAAGAGTTAAATGAGATCCAGAAAAGTCAACGGATTATTGACCTTTTGCCGAATGGATGGTTATGTCATTAAAAATGTAATGTTTTTAAAAGTTTACATTTCATCTTACAACATCCCCTCCCACAGCTGATCCAGTGTCAGTGTTAATCTTATCTAAGAGCGTAGACCCATTAAAAGTCATTTATGTTTACATGATGGGCACAGCAGCATGCAAATGAGAACAAGCTGTTGCTGTTAAATGACCCGGTTAGCTCAGCTGTTGGAGCAGATCTCAGATTAACCTGCTGATTGTTTCACGGTAGAGAATAACAACTCTTCCTCTATGACAAGGCTCAGACATAAAGCCAGTATCTTAACTACACCCCAGCATCATACCATGAAAAAGGGGGGTATTCATGGACAGGGCAGAGCAGATACAGAAATCAGGTTTTAATGCTCTGACCCTCTATACTTACGAATGTACTTACTCTTAAGTAGGTAAGTAGTTCAATTGACTTCAGTGGGGCTACTCAGCTGAGTAAAATTAAGTAGGTGCATAAGAGTTTGCAGGAACAGGGCCTTAGGGAAGGATTTTAGAATGTTCAGTAATGTTCCAATTGACGGTATTCAAAAAGAGATTATATTTTTAAAAATACAATAAAAATAATATATAGAATGTTGTTGATACTGTCATATCTAATACAGGAATATATCAAGTTCTAAGTTTTGCAATTTGTCCATTAACAATATTTTTATTTAAAAAAATCACTTAAAAGCAGTATAGTGTGTAGAAGCACATTGTTACATATACGATCATGTGTAAGTTTTAGTGATCTAGAACATCATCTGTTAGAAAGATACTTCATTTTCTTAATCACAAGATTAAGAATAATTCATAATATGGTTAGAATAATAATGCTGTACATCTATGTATTGTCTTTCACCCAAGGATCTCAAACCACTTTAGAAACTTGAATTAATTGTATGTTATGGGCTTTTTCTGTAGTGTTTCTCATGATAGTACCTGAGCACTTTACTAAATTTGTTCCTATAACACTCTTGTGAAGTAGGGAAGAAGTATTCCCATTTTACAGATGGGAAGCTGTAGCAAAGACTGGGGAGGCGACTTGTTCAGGGTCATATAGGATGCCCCGATAGACCCAGGAGCAGACCCCCAGATCTCCCAAATAACTTAACCACAACACCAATAATTTCCCTCTCTGTTAAGCCCCTGGGTCATACTGTTCATTGGTTATTAGGCAGAATTTACTTGGGGATTTCACCTTAAACAGTGCAACAATACATGGCCCCATTAAATAGGTCAGGATTATTATCTCTACAGGGTTAACTGAGGCGGAGGGTGGTTATGACTTGCCCAAAGTCTCACGTTGAGTTAATGAGGCTGTTCTGAGGTTTGTAAAGTACGGGTACTTTAATATCCTGGCATATAAGGTATTATAACCTTATAATAACTAATAGTAGCCTTGGTAATAATAGAAATTAATTTCAAAGGATGCTCTAATAATAAAGTGAAATTTCTTGTTAGTCCTAGCAATGATAGTATTTCTTCTTCAGCAAAAGAGAGAACTTTCCAGGCCTGTGTGTCTGAACTTTCTCCAGCTGTGAGATGCGAAGTAATAACAAGAAGCAATGTTACGGGGTGTGAAAGAAGGCTAGGGAAGTTCCCCATTATTTAATGGCATTGTCTGTTTAGTGTGTTGTCATCTGATAATTCCTGGAAATTGGCACATTAGAAGCATGAGGTGAAACGGAGAGCAGCTAACAGACTAATGCTCATCACTGTGAAATAATAACAAAGGTTACATGGAAACATGTTATGATTTTAAATCATAAAAACTGCATAAGACTAAGGATATTTCATTTATCTTTGTAGAATATGAAGGGAGAAATAAGGTAGGTAAATATCTTTTAAAACTATGGAGCACAGGGAATTGCCATGACAGTGAGGCCTCAAGGCTTATCCAAGCAAAGGGACGTACATCCTGTACAGTGTGAAAAAAACACATTGCTTTGTTTTTCTTGCAAAATGTTCCACTGTTTTCGTTTTGTTTGTTGGAAACCTCATTCTGGGATGTATTAGCAGGAGTGTTGTAAGCAAGACACAATAAGTAATTCCTCCTCTCTACTCCACGTTGATTAGGGCTCATCTGGAGTATTGTGTCTGGTTCTGGACACCACGTTTCGGGAAAGATATGAACGAATTGGCGAGAGTCCAGAGAAGAGCAACAAAAATTATTAAAGGTCTAGTAAACATGACCTGTGAGGGAAGATTAGGGGGAAAAAAGATGGGTTTGTTTAGTTTGGAGAAGAGAAGACCTAGGGGGTCATGATAACAGTTTTCAAGTACATAAAAGATTATTATAAGGAGTAGGGAGAAAAACTGTTCTCGTTAATTTCTGAGGATAGGTCAAGAAGCAGTGGGCTTAAATTGCAGCAAGTTTAAGCAGTTTAAGTTGGACATTAGGAGAAACATCCTAACTGTCAGGGTGGTTAAGCACTGGAATAAATTGCCTAGGGAGGTTGTGGAATCTCCATCATTGGAGATTTTTAAGAGCAGGTTAGACAACACCTGTCAGGGATGGTCTAGAGAATATTTAGTCCTGCCTTGAATGCAGGGGACTGGACTAGAAAATATCTAGAGGTCTCTTCTAGTCCTTCAATTCTGTGATGCTTAGCAAGGTTTAAATTGAGCCCAGAATTGCTATTGTCTTTACTATGCCCAGTATTTATTTGCACAGTACGTAGAAATCCTCACTCGAATAGAGTTTTACTTATAAGTGAATAAGGATCAAATGAAAACCCATACATTAGTGGAACTAGTGACATGGGTAAGGACTGGTCATGTTGCAGTATCATGCCCCGTTGATTAAGAGGATGTGCTGTATGTTAATCAACCTTGCAAAATTGTCATGAAAATATACCAGTTCAGAGACACAATCCTCTTGCCTCCACTCCATTGCCATAGTGAGGTTGATGGTAGGCTAATATTAGAATCTAGATAGCATGCTGATTGGGTGTTTTGTAATCTAGTTAGGCAGTAATGGAAAAAATTATATTTTACTTTCCCATGAAAAAAATACATTACCCCAGGCAAGCGAGTGAATAGAGTTTTGCAAGGGGGCTGTAAATAGCAGCCAGGTTGGAATAGATCCACCAGACGCTCTCTATCTCCCTCTGGAGTTTTTTAAACATGTTTTCCTTCTGTTCCTTCCTGCAGGCCTGTTCCTTCCTGGAAATTCAGCAGAAAGTTTGCATTCATAGGTTGCCGAATCTTTTCCATATTAATGGATGACATTTGATATGTGCACTGCAAATCCTGCTCTGGGACTCTGTGAACTGTGGGGTGCCTGATGCCTGTAATCCCCATTCCCCGCCGTGTCCGTTCTTTCCACGGCCCCCACACAACATGTCTGCATTCAGCCTGTGGCCCAGTAAGGACCACTCACTTGGTGCGCACCAAGTACAACAACTTCGACATCTATCTGAAATCCCGATGGATGTACGGATTCATTCGCTTCCTGCTGTACTTCAGCTGCAGCCTGTTTACCTCCATCCTCTGGGTGGCACTCTCTCTCTTGTTTTGCCTTCAGTACCTGGGCATCCGGATCTTTCTGCGTTTCCAGTACAAACTCTCCATCATCCTCCTCTTGTTGGGGCGAAGGCGGGTGGACTTCAGCCTCATGAATGAACTGCTCATCTATGGAATTCACGTGACCATGCTGCTAGTGGGGGGGCTGGGCTGGTGTTTCATGGTGTTTGTGGATATGTAAATAAAGTGAGCGCACGTGGGCTCAGGAGGCGACTCTTACTCTACCCCAAACATATATCTCCTTTTCCTTTTTTTAAATATAAATTTATTTATCAGTGCTAGTTTTTTGATAAATTCATGTATCTGTCTCTGGAATTGGGTTTATTTCAATTTTATTTTATTTTTGAGGGCTGGGGTACTGCTTAATTCCAATCCCTGATTGCAAGTGGGCTACATTCGATTTTTGTTTGCACAGTGAAAAGTACATACATTTCCTTTCAGTTTATCGGAGTCTAGCCTGCTGAACTATTCCAGTGGGCATGAAAAGGGCAGTGATTTAACTGGAGGAGGGAAGTCAAATAATTTTGCACCCTGCCCCTTTAATCCATCTGTCTCCTCTTTCTAAAAATGTTCAGTGATGTCCTACACAAGTAATATATAGTCCTATATACCCAGTCTTCTCCCTCTATGTATTCTGGACTTTACATTATTCTTTGCTAAACATATTGGGCCAAATTCATCAGTGATTTGAGTAGACTTACACCAGGGATGTATTTGGACCATTTTGATATTTTATTTACCTCAGTCTGCAGCTTTGATAGCTTTGAATGGCTTCCCCACTAGGCATTTAAGGTGGGATCTTCCAAAATCACTCGACATTGACATATCATTCCATTTGAAGTAATGGAAGGAGAGTTAGGCCCAATGCTAAATGCTTCTGAAAATTCCACCCTCGGCAAATAGATCACTGGAAAATGATAGGCCTAGAGTAACTCATCTCCATCTCTTCCTTAACGCCAAACATATTTGGACCTGATTCTGATCTTTCTTACTTTGGGTTTACTCTAGTGTCTTCACGGAAGTTACTCCTGAATTGCACCAGTGCAAGTGAGATCAGACTATGGTGTCCTTCATTTAGGGGAACTTGAAAACTAACCAAAATCTGAAAGTGCAGCATTGTGAATTCTTAAATATTATAGAGGAAATATTCTGGCTCTGCCACCAGTTGTGGTAGGGGAAGGTCAAGTAATTAGAAACTTTTTCTGTGGATTTAATAATCGAGAGACAAGTTCTGATCTCAGTCACACCGATCTTAATCTGGGGTAATTCCCCTGAAATCCATTTACTCATAACTGCAACTGAGTTCAGTGCCTGGCCCAAAGTGTCTGTTCAGCGTTACCAGCATTTACTCAAAACAAACTTAGAATGTTGTCCCTTTCCCCATTTTTCTGTAAGGAATTGCAGATTGATTCCTTACAGGAAGGTTGACTACAAAGACCAAGACCTGTTTCTGTTTTCAAACCATTATAATTCAGTCCATTGAAGTCAATGGAGTCATGCTGATATAAAGTTAGTGTAAGTGAGATGAGAATTAGGTCACTAATGTATTGAAAAGAACATTTTTGTGGTCCAGTATTTGTATTGCCTTCAGTAGGATTACTTCACAGAGTCCAATACATACTCATATGCTGAGAAAAAAGGTACTTTTACGTTGCAGCTTGTGGGAACAGTGCCTTTTGGTGGTAGACCTTTTGTTTTGCAAATTTGCGGATGCAGAGTAGGGATGCTTCTGTCTGAAGCCTTAATCTAGAGCAAAACCAGAAATTATTTATACAGTCTGATAATCCAATAATACAGACTGACCACAGGGTGCTGATTAAGGCTGGGTCCCTGCAGAATAAATCTTAGATCAGCACTGCAGGAGCTGAGGGACGTTTCTATGGGAGCAAAGTGGTTAATCAGTGTGCCATGAACCATGTTCTCTTGATGCTCTGTGGTAGTTGCCAGAACTCTGCATGTAACTGCTCCCCTTGGGCTTTGTTCTAGGAGAGCTCACGCAACTGCTGTGTTTATTAAATCTGGCTACCCAACCTGCACTCATCACCCTTGCGTCTGAGCACCTTGCACATTCTTAATTTGTTTTAGTAATATCTGATGTTTAAGGCTAAGATTTTGTCATGGGTATTTTTTAGTAAAAGTCACAGAAGGCCACAACACACAATGCTGTTGGGACTTGCAGCTGCTCCAGCTCCGCCACTGCCCCCGGGGGACTGACCCAACTCTGGCTGGCTGCCGGTCAGCTGTTTTGGTGGCCCAGGGGTTAGCCACTGGTCAAAGGTTCTGGCAACTGTGATTTGAGCAGCCCCGAGACTGACAGCTGCTCCAGCCCTGCCCCAGAAGAAGTCCCGGAGGTCCCAGAAAGTAATGGAATCTGCGACCTCCGTGACAGTATCACTGCCTTACTTATGTTTCTTATATATGAGTTTCCAGAATTGATGGGAGGGAGGGAGATCCTCTGTGATACTTCCATTCCCCAATCCTCCCACCCAAAATTTGGAGGCCCAGATTCTGGGCTCCAATGCACAGACCCTTTCTAGCAAAGCTGTATCGGGTCTCTAGGGAGGGCGGTTTCCCACGTGGGATAACAATGCCCTGTTATCTCCATTCTCCATGCAGCTCCCAGCCTAAGGGAGTAGGAAGGAGTAGAGTTGGAGTACTCTGGGCACCGATTATCCTAGCCTCCCTGACAATTCATAGGGAGTCACTGCAGGCAATATAAGTTACAGCAGCCTTGGAGCTGCTCTGACTAATGCTGGGGCCCCAGCAGCCCCCAAACCATCCAAAATCCCACAGCTGCAAAAGTCAGGTAAAGCCACTTGTGCTCCTCCCAACTGTGCCTGGCTGGCACATCACAGAGTCTGGCTTTAAGTCAGGTGAAAACTCTTGGCAGAGGGGATCTCTTTCAGTGCCTATTTAAATAACAGCCAGAAGAGGGGTCACTGGAGAGTGTGCTGTCTTGATTTCTCCTCACCTGCTCCATCTTCTGCATGAGCTATCTACAGCAGTCCCAGTCCTTGTTGATCCAGGGAGCCAGGCACCAAATATGCACCCCTGTGTTTCAGTGCATTACAGTGTTCCTAAAGCGCCATGCTGGCCCTCGGTGTCCAAAATTGGATATTACTTATCAAGTGAATGTCCTTCTAAAGTCAAGTAAAAGGGAAATGTTTATCAAATCAAGGAAAGGAGCAGACCAAGTCAAGGATAAAAGGTCACATAAAAGATTAAATGTAGATGAAAATGGTGCCCTATATATGAAAATGATCCCCCAATTTATTCCCTACACCCAAATGTCTGCTGTAAAATGCCCTAAAGCTTCACTTACCAAGACCTGACTTCAGGACTCTGTGATTCTCCTGGAAAGGTGGATAACTTGGAAGGCTGTAAATGCATGGTGTGATTACAGCAGGCGAACAAGTAGCAAGATTCCTATGTTCTATTCCCAGATGTGTCACTATTGCTGAGAGCTTGGGTAAGTCCTTGAAACTGACTCATTTTCCACATCTGTAAAATGGAGATTATACCTGCCTTCCTTTGTAAAGTGCTAATGATCTTTGTTTGAAAGGTACTAAATACACAAAGGGAAAAATATTACGTCACAGGCCCTAAGCCAGTGCAAGACCTATATTCCTTAACATCACCATCACCTATGCATTGTATCAGCTGCAGCTGGGGAAATGATGGCCTTTGAACACCAATGTTGGCAGGTAAGAGGAAGAGGGAGTAGTTTTCAAATTTTTAAAATGTGTCAACTTGAACATTTTAGGTGTACATGAATAGACTAATATTTGGCACCTATAGAGAACTTTTCATCTTCAAAGTGTTTTACAAACACTAGCTAATTAATCCTCACAACGTCCCTAGGAGGTTGCTGAATAAGTAAGATCTTGGTAACGATTTGGGATTGTAATCAGTGTTTTAATACAGGGATTTTGTTTTTAAGCATTTAAGTTTACTTTTAATTAAAGGTTTTTCTCAAGGAGTTGAGATGTTCAAGGTGACCTACAAGTTCAAGGAGGTGACGGTGGGCTGTGAGGGGAAAATCCTGTTAACCAAGCCAGAGCTATATTATGGACAGATTTCAGAGTAGCAGCCGTGTTAGTCTGTATTCGCAAAAAGAAAAGGAGGACTTGTGGCACCTTAGAGACTAAGTAATTTATTTGAGCATAAGCTTTTGTGAGCTACAGCTCACTTCATCGGATACATAAAGTGGAAAATACAGTGAGGAGATTTATATACACACAGACCATGAAAAAATGGGTGTTTATCATACACATTGTAAGGAGAATGATCACTTAAGATGAGCTATTACCAGCAGGAGAGTGGGGTGGAGGGAGAGAAAACCTTTTGAGTGATAATCAATGTGGGCCATTTCCAGGAGTTAAAAAGAACGTCTGAGGAACGGCGGGGGTGGGGTGGGGAATAAACAAAGGGAAATAGTTTTACTTTGTATAATGACTCAACCACTCCCAGTCTCTATTCAAGCCTAAATTAATTGTATCCAATTTGCAAATTAATTCCGATTCAGCAGTCTCTGGTTGGAGTCTGTTTTTGAAGTTTTTTTGTTGAAGAATAGTCACTTTTAGGTCAGAAATCGAGTGACCAGAGAGATTGAAGTGTTCTCCGACGGGTTTATGAATGTTATAATTTTTGACATCTGATTTGTGTCCATTTATTCTTTTACGTAGAGACTGTCCAGTTTGACCAATGTACATGGCAGAGGGGCATTGCTGGCACATGATGGCATATATCACATTGGTAGATGTGCAGGTGAACGAGCCTCTGAGTAAACGACATGGTGAAGCGTGTGCTTTCAATACGCAATTTTTTCTCATAAAGCTTTCTTCATTGCAAAAATCCTTTTTATAAAAAAAAGAAAAAAAAATTATCAGAACAGACCAAATAATAAAATGGGTAGAAGATGGAATTTATTCCTATGTCTTTAGGAGTCAGACAAATAGCCAATTAATGTCAGTTGCCAGAAATATTTTAGCCTGAGCAGGTATGTGCAAACCCTACTCCACTGTGGAAATCAGTTTTCCCTTGGATTTATTCCTGTTTCCCAAACTCTCAGACATGAGAGAGAGAGAGACAGACATGGTCAGATTAAAAATAATTAGAAAAAAAAAGTTCATTATATTACAGATAACACTATAGATCATTAAAACTGAAACGATTTGAAAAATTTAACCAACTTTTCACCATTGGTGCTTTTTGCTTCGCTTTTCCAGTTTCATCTTGGACAATGAGATAAACTCGTCACTGTCACTTTTGTTTTTAGTCAGTTTTTCCTTGATCCTCTCATGCTGCTTCTTTGGGCTACTGCAGATTAATGTTTGTTTGGTTTTCAAAGTGCTTTCAGGGAAATTTAAAAAGAAACCATAGAAGCATTTCTATTTGTCTTAAGTTCTGAGAGAGGTTATTTTTACCAGACCGACATTTTGGGCTGTATTTGATCTGACAATGTCCCTTTGGGGTCCAATCCTGCAGTCTTTGCACATCCAAAACTCCCTTTGATATCTCCTTTTCAAGTCATTGAAGGTTTCAGATATGCAGGGAATAGAAGACCTTTATGTTTTTGAAGCAGGAACTCCCAATCTGTTACAGCAGACTTGAGGGCAAGGATGATTGTATGTGTGGTAACAAAGTCACATTAGCTCTGCCCTTTAACTGATGAATGTAGAAAATACAATGCAAAGTGTTTGATTTGCACCATGTTAACCTTTTGAAACATGGATACAACTCAGTGTCTTGAGTGCCTGTTGAGTTCTTTATGAAACATGCCACCTTCAATAAACTTTTTTTTTTAATGTCTGAATGGATTGGTTGTTTAAACCAATGGGAAGATGTTAGAGATTCTGTTTTACAAAGATACTACCACTCTGCTCTGGTATTGTTTGCCATCCACATTGCACAGATGTAAATTATTACAGCAAGTGGTGAGGCGGTAGAGAATCAGGCCCAGTGTAATTAAGCCTCACAGACATCCTTGTGAGGTGAGTGTAATTATATCTATTTTTATAGCTGGGTAAATTAATGATTAGGAAGGTTAGTCACCACGGAGTTATTGGGAGAGCCAGGAGTCCTGACTCCCAGGCCCTTGCTCTAACCTGACTTAGGTCTTGCCATATCCCCTTGCAGGTGTGGAGTAGATGCACAGGTTGCTGTCTGCTGTCCCTCTCCTGTGGGGGGATGGGACTGCACTACAACATTGTGATCACGATGCAGCAGTCAATTAGGCCATGACCAATTGTGGGGTTAATCTCACTTTTTGCATCAACTGAGAAGTGCCAGAGACTCCATAACATCTACTAAGGACGTTGTTATTGCTCCTGATTTTACATAGAAGGTACTCAGATGGTAGGGTGATGGGCAGCTGCATACACAGATCCAAGATAGATGCTGACCATGATTTGCTCTGGTCTGCACTAATTGGTTAGCTTTGTGTAATGTTTTCTAGCCAATGAAGCCATGGGCTCCAGAGAGACAAGTATGGAGAGGGCGATTACAAGCAGGAAAAGATAAACTTCTGGAGCAGCATTCATGTGGCTCCAGGAACCCAAACCCTCCCATAAGGGGCACAAAGAGGCCGTAGCCACTACTACTGCCCAAAAGCTAGAATATCAGCCACAGAGTGCTGTGGGGAGAGGAGGTTGTGAGGGGTTGGATCACAGAAACCCCCTGGGAGCTGCCACCTGATGTGCTAAGACTACTTCTCCTCCTGCTTTCCTGCCCTGCCAGCGTAGGACTCCAGCACCCTGCCTGGTTTGAGCCAGACCTGCTAGCCTGCTGCAGAGCCAGACCCAGGTCTGAACCACGTCCCCTGACAGCTGTAGGCTTAACTGAAAGCAGCTTACAGAAGTGTGCCTGTCTTTAACACTCAGATGCCCAATTCCCAATGGGGTCCAAACCCTAAATAAATCTGTTTTACCCTCTATAAAGCTTATACAGGGTAAACTCAAATTGTTCGTCCTCTATAACACTGGTAGAAATGCACAGCTGTTTGGCCCCCCAAGTATTAATACATACTCTGGGTTAATTAATAAGTAAAAAGAGATTTTATTAAATACAGAAAATAGGATTTAAGTGGTTCCAAGTAGTAACAGACAGAACAAAGTGAATTACCAAGCAAAATAAAATAAAAGACATCGGACTAAGTCTAGTACAGTAATAAAAACTGAATACAGATAAAATCTCACCCTTAGAGATGTTTCAGTAAGTTTCTTTCACAGACTGGAGCTGGAGACCTTCCTAGTCTGGGCACAATCCTTTCCCCTGGTACAGCCCTTGTTCCAACTCAGGTGGTAGCTAGGGGATTCCTCATGATGGCTGCCTTCCTTGTTCTGTTCCACCCATTTATATATCTTTTGCATAAGGCAGGGATCCTTTGTCCCTCTGGATTCCCACCCCTCCTTCTCAGTGGGAAAGCACCAGATTAAAGATGGATTCCAGTTCAGGTGACATGGTCACATGTCCTGTCAGACCCCAAGCCTTCATTCCTCCCAGCCTGTCTCACAGGAAGGCCTACCTGCAACCAGAGCCATCCACAGTCAATTGTCCCGGTTGACGGGAACCATCAAGATTCCAAATCACCATTAATGGCCCACACTTTGCATAACTACAATAGGCCCTCAGAATTATATTTCATATTTCTAGTTTCAGATACAAGAGTGATACATTTATACACATAGGATGACCACACTCAATAGATTATAAGCTTTGTAATGATACCTTACAAGAGACCTTTATTTTAGTTACATTATATTCACACTCTATATATAGAGTTCAGAGTAGCAGCCGTGTTAGTCTGTATCTGCACAAAGAAAAGGAGGATTTGTGGCACCTTAGAGACTAACAAATTTATTTGAGCATAAGCTTTTGTGAGCTACAGCTCACTTCATCGGATGCATTCAGTGGAAAAGTGAGCTATTACCAGCAGGAGAGCGGGGGGGCCGGGGGCGGTAGTGATAATCAACGTGGGCCATTTCCAGCAGTGGACAAGAATGTCTGAGGAACAGCCGGGGGCAGGGGGCGGAGGGGGATGGAATAAACATGGGGAAATAGTTTTACTTTGTGTAATGACCCATCCACTCCCAGTCTTTATTCAAGCCTAAGTTAATTGTATCCAGTTTGCAAATTAATTCCAATGCAGCAGTCTCTCCTTGGAGTCTGTTTTTGAAGTTTTTTTGTTTAGGAATTGCCACTTTTAGGTCTGTAATCGAGTGACCAAAGAGGTTGAAGTGTTCTCCGACTGGTTTTTGAATGTTATAATTTTTGAAGTCTGATTTGTGTCCATTGATTTTTTTACATAGAGACTGTCCAGTTTGACCAATGTACATGGCAGAGGGGCATTGCTGGCACATGATGGCATATATCACATTGGTAGATGTGCAGGTGAACAAGCCTCTGATAGTGTGGCTGATGTGATTAGGCCCTATGATGATGTCCCATGAATAGATATGTGGACACAGTTGGCAACGGGCTTTGTTGCAAGGATAGGTTCCTGGGTTAGTGGTTCTGCTGTATGGTTGCTGGTGAGTATTTGCTTCAGGTTGGGGGGCTGTCTGTAAGCAAGGACTGGCCTGTCTCCCAAGATCTGTGAGGGTTACCAAAAGAAACTACAGCATTTGCTCAAGAAAATCCCTGAAAAAGCACAAGAACAAATCCGAACAAATCTGGAATGCTGACCAGGGGTATTCTATCTGCTACCCAAGATCCATAAATTGGAAATCCTGGATGCCCCATCATCTCAGGCATTGGCACCCTGACAGCAGGATTGTCTGGCTATGTAGACTCCCTCCTCAGGCCCTACGCTAGCAGCACTCCCAGCTATCTTTGAGACACCACTGACTTCCTGAGGAAACTACAATCCATCGGTGATCTTCCTGAAAACACCATCCTGGCAAACTGTGGATGTAGAAGCCCTCTACACCAACATTCCACACAAAGATGGACTACAAGCCGTCAGGAACACTATCCCCGATAATGTCACGGCTAACCTGGTGGCTGAACTTTGTGACTTTGTCCTCACCCATAACTATTTCACATTTGGGGACAACGTATACCTTCAAATCAGCGGCACTGCTATGGGTACCCGCATGGCCCCACAGTATGCCAACATTTTTATGGCTGACTTAGAACAACATTTCCTCAGCTCTCGTCCCCTAATGCCCCTACTCTAATTGCGCTACACTGATGACATCTTCATCATCTGGACCCATGGAAAAGAAGCCCTTGAGGAATTCCACCATGATTTCAACAATTTCCATCCCGCCATCAAACTCAGCCTGGACCAGTCCACACAAGAGATCCACTTCCTGGACACTACGGTGCTAATAAGCAATGGTCACATAAACACCACCCTATACCGGAAACCTACTGACCGCTATGCCTACCTACATGCCTCCAGCTTTCATCCAGACCACACCACACGATCCATGGTGTACAGCCAAGCTCTGCGTTACTACTGCATTTGCTCCAAATCCTCAGACAGAGACAAACACCTACAAGATCTCTATCAAGCGTTCTTACAACTACAATATCCACCTGCTGAAGTGAAGAAACAGATTGACAGAGCCAGAAGAGTACCCAGAAGCCACCTCCTACAGGACAGGCCCAACAAAGAAAATAACAGAACGCCACTAGCCATCACCTTCAGCCCCCAACTAAAACCTCTCCAACGCATCATCAAGGATCTACAACCTATCCTGAGGGATGACCCATCACTCTCACAGATCTTGGGAGACAGGCCAGTCCTTGCTTACAGACAGCCCTCCAACCTGAAGCAAATACTCACCAGCAACCACACACCACACAACAGAACCACTAACCCAGGAACCTATCCTTGCAACAAAGCCCGTTGCCAACTGTGTCCATGTATCTGTTCAGGGGACATCATCATGGGGCCTAATCACATCAGCCACTCTATCAGAGGCTCGTTCACCTGCACATCTACCAATGTGATATATGCCATCATGTGCCAGCAATGCCCCTCTGCCATGTACATTGGCCAAACTGGACAGTCTCTACGTAAAAGAATCAATGGACACAAATCAGACTTCAAAAATTATAACATTCAAAAACCAGTCGGAGATCACTTCAACCTCTTTGGTCATTCGATTACAGACCTAAAAGTGGCAATTCTTAAACAAAAAAACTTCAAAAACAGACTCCAAGGAGAGACTGCTGCATTGGAATTAATTTGCAAACTGGATACAATTAACTTAGGCTTGAATAAAGACTGGGAGTGGATGGGTCATTACACAAAGTAAAACTATTTCCCCATGTTTATTCCATCCCCCTCCGCCCCCCGCCTCCCCCCCCCCGGCTGTTCCTCAGATGTTCTTGTCCACTGCTGGAAATGGCCACCTTGATAATCACTACCGCCCCCCCCCCCGCCCTTGCTGGTAAAAGCTCACCTTAAGTGATCACTCTCATTGCAGTGTGTATGGTAACACCCATTGTTTCGTGTTCTCTGCATATAAATCTCTCCACTGCATGCATCCGATGAAGTGAGCTGTAGCGCACGAAAGCTCATGCTCAAATAAATTGGTTAGTCTCTAAGGTGCCACAAGTCCTCCTTTTCTTTTTTTGAATGAGAATGATAGGAGCAAAATGGTGTACTGACATCAGAGTTCTGTGTGTGGGCGTGGCCCATTCAGAGTCATGTACTGTGCAGGATCACTAATTTAAGCAAAATTAATGCGTGTGCTCTCTGAGCATACATCATGAAGCTGACCATTTCACTTCTCAACATTTTAAGAATCAGGCTGCTTTAATTGGCGATAATGTGCTCTTTGTGTAAGAGAGCAAGCTCAGGCCAGATTCCGGTTGAGTTACACCAGTGGAAATCCACAGCAACTCCACTGAAGGCACTGGAAATATACTAGTGGAAGTAAAATCAGTATATGAGCCCTTTGTAAGTGCATTAGTTGGTGAAAAGCTAATTCCATTCTGCCCCATGTTCTTAGACAAGTCATAACAACTTGTATTTATACAGCATCTGTCATCCTCATGCATTTGACAAACTTAACTAGTTGATATTCAAATTGTACACGGGGGACCACATCCTCAGCTGGTGTAAACTGGTGTAGCTCAAATGAAGTAAGTGGCGCTAAACCAATTTGCACCAGCGGAGGGTCTAGCCCTGGGATTACTTCAATCATCTCCTTGCTGTATCCAGCTACTCTATTGTATTAAAAGACAGCTAAAAATACATGATCTATTTTCCTAATGTTATTCATCTATGCAAGCAAGTGCTGTAGTTGCCATCGCTTAGTTACGTGATGACAGATGACTGGGCAGGACACCCGCTCTTCCATCAATGGCTGGGGAGGTGCCACAGTGGCTTCTATTGCGACATGGTCCACACGGTGAAAAAGTTTGAGAAGCCCTTCTCTGAAGCACCAGGTGTTGGCCGCTTCTGGAGGCAGGATATTGGAGTTGGTGGATCTTGTCTCTGATCTGGTACAGTAAATCCTTAAGTTTCTAGTTAGTAGACAGGGCAAGATGTAGTGTGGTGCAAGCCATACAATGGGATAGATAAAAGGAGGCATTTGATCAACTAATGAGTTTGGAGTCCTGTAGGTGTGCTACGTTTATAAGACTATCTGTGCTTGAAAGCGTGTTATTCATGGCCTTGTGACTCCCAAAGCACTTGAGAGATGCAACCGTCTTAGTAACAACCCACTCCTTGTCATGTTGGATTGCTTACAAAAGCCCTGTATGTGCTAAGGAAATTCAAACTATTGCAACCATATTGATGTTAAGTCTACATATTGCAAGATCAAGCAGCATTTGTGCAAGCCATGCCTTGCACTAGTTGCAATAGTGTCCATGTTAGGGGTTAGCACACTGGTAATTACGTCAGTATATGAATTTCCTTTTTGTAGACAGGGCTCAAGAGCCAGGTTTATCTTGTAGGCCTAAGCCCTACTCAGGGGCTGCGTGGACCCACGCCAATCAAGCAGGACACCAGGAGGTATTGCCACGACTGCTTCTGGAGCTCTTCAGCATGCGGGGGTGTGTGTGTGTGTGTGTGTGTTTCTACTGCGCATTCCCTTAGGAGGGTGCAGTGTGGATGGTGCACGGCAAAGCCGTGCTCCCTCCCTGCCACATTTCGGGTGGTGGAGCCCTTGGGAGTGCTAACAGAGAACAGTCCCTGTGCTTAGAAGAGCTGTGATTGTGGCTGACCCCTGTACCAGGAAATCCAAGGGGCTAAGCTTCCTTCTGCTCTCTCCTACTTGTTCATCACAAACAGGGACAGTCTGGCCTGGAGCTCACTCCCTGAGCTATCATTCCCAATGCAGTTAACCCACGGTGATAGGCAAGGTCTTGGGGTTTGGTTTTTTTTTTTCTGGAAGCTGTGAAAACTAACAAGGTGTGTTTACTCCCAGGAAAGGCTTTTAGGGGTGCTTTTGCACAGTGACACAGCAGTTCGGGTGAAGACACTGCTGGGAAAAATGAAGCCTTGTTATCTTTTAACATCTTTGTTTAGCCAAACAACGTTTCCATAGCCCCTGGACAGCTATGTTGCCAAGGGGAAAAAAAACACTCATCTCATTTCTTCACCAGCCAATTCACCATGTTAATTTTCTCTTCCTGCTTCAAAGCAGTCGTCATGCCCAGAAAATGTCAGTTCAAAGCAAAGTTTTTGTCCAGTAATAAGCCAATGAAAATTGCGAAGTACAAGATATTTTTATTCAGCTACTAAAAACTGTGCTTAAGGGATATCGAGGGCTGGGGTTGTCAGGGTTTGCTCTGAATTTTTGCTGCTTTGGTGGCTCTAAATCAGAGTTTAATCCCTGATGCACACTAATGTGGGGCTTATCTCCATGCAAAATTGTACCAGTTTAACTAAAGGTGTGGTTTTAAAGTAATTTAGATAAACTAGTGCAAACCCCTGTGCGGACACTCTTAAATCAATATAAATCTGACCCGTCAATTTAAAATAAACCAGAATAAGCCCCTCTTAAACCAAAATAAAAACATCCATCCAGGGGTTATTAACTAACTAAATTGATTTAAAAACCATTTTAACTTAAACTAGTGCAGCTTTCTTGAGTAGAGAAGGCATAAGTCAAACCAATGCAACTTCTGGATGTAAACAAGGCCTTATCTCAGAGTTTGCCTAGTGTCTTATGGCCTCTCAATGATTTAACTTGTAACCTTCCTTCGATTATAAACGTCATGGTGCTACTCTTAAATCCTCAGAAAAGTCCTTTCAGACAAGACATTTGTTGGTGAAGGGAACAGGGGAGAAGTTGGGGTGATTCAGAGTGGATAAGTAGAGGCGAGTAAATAGTTGAACTGAACTAGCCTTGATAGATACCACATAAACCACTGGAGACAAATACTGAAGTCATTGCCTAGTTCTTACTCAGACGAATCTCCCATTGGCTCCAGTGAGAGTTTTTCCTTTTTAAATTTTAAGTTTTTACATTTGTTAGTCTCTAAGGTGCCACAAGTACTCCTTTTCTTTTTTTCCTGAGGAAGGATGCCAAGGTTGTACATGTTAATGAAATGAACCACTCTTCCCTTCAGATTTCCTGCTCTTTTTGGGAATGTTCCTACTGAGTGAGTTGCTCTCAAGGAGTAAAGACATTTTTATGAAAATTTTGCCAAAAATTAATAAATTGGAGAAAATCGCAATCTGTTTGCGGCCATCCAAAAAAGAGGTGAAGTTCATAAAATAAATGATTTGTTACAAATTATTTGCTCAGCAAGGGGAGGAATTTGCAATTGGGTGGGCAGGGGCTTCCTTGTTATTTGTCAAAAGCAAAAGAACGAAATCAGTACAAAATGGAATTTCATTTCCAAGCTTCTAAAACTATTTAAAAAAAGCGTAATGCTGCCCCTCAAATATGGTATCACAATCATTTATTCCAATATCAAAGATACATGAAACCTCACAGCAGGAGACCGTAGCCACACACTCGGGCCCTTAAAGGATCCATCATTATCTTTATCCTAAACCTATATTTCACCCCATTGTACCTAGCAATTGCAGCATATATACACCTTCACATTATATGGGGCCTATCCTGCTCCCATTGACGTTTATGGCAAAACTCCTGCTGATGTCAGTGGAAGTGAGATCAGGTCTATACTTCGACCCCTGCTGTAGGAAAGCGCACAGGTACCAACCAAAAGCAGAGGTGGAAAGTGAGACTTGTAGAGCCTATGGATGAAATCCTAGTTCCGTTTGAAGTCAATGGCAAAACTCACTCAGACTTCAGTGAACCCAGGATTTAATCCTCTGTTTCTCTCCAACAAAACTGGTTGTTCTCTGGAAAATGACTAACACATTTGTAAACTGCTCACAAGGTCAGATTACAGCATGCATCTATTCATAGCCGTCTCTTTTCGTCGGTATATAGCATAAAAATATATATATATTGGGCCAAATCTTGGAGTCCTTACTCCATTTTTATCCAGGACAAACTTCCACTGACTTCACCAATGGCACAGTATTTCAGTGCACCCTGGTGATTCTTCATGGGTTTGGGGCAGAAAAGTCTGTGGTGCTGTCCTTTATACTCTCCCGCAAATGGATGCTGGAAGGGCTGGACAAAAACGTTAGACTCTTTAATCTGAGATGGAAACTTTATTGGGAGACATCTAAGGGACTGGATAATCTGCTGCACATACACTGGGCCTTCAGTGGGGAAATGGTTTTGCTGTGAAAAGTGTGAACCCACAGGGTTGAATTCAGCTTTGGTGTACACAAATACTATTCCACTGTGGAGACCAAAGTCAAGATATAATAAAAAGGAAGGTGTGACCCAAACCTTCAAGAATCAGCCCTGGTTCCCCACCATGGAGGAATGAAAAGTAAAGCTCCCAGCTTCCCCTCCCCTTTATTGTTTGGCACAATATAAGGAAGTTACTGAGGAGACTGAGGGTGAGGGATAGTTCAGTGGTTTGAGCATTGGCCTGCTAAACCCAAGAGCCAGGGGGTTGGACTAGATGAGGTCCCTTCCAACCCTGGTATTCTATGATTCGGGGGGGGGGGTGCGGGAATTCGAGGGCTCCTTCACAATTTGATATTGATGCATTTGTGACCTTAAGCATCTTTTGTGTCTCTTGTAGCACATGTTCCAGGGGAGTAAGTAGGGGATGGCTCAGTATTTAAATGTTTATTCAGCATTTGCCACAGAGAGAAAACTTGCTTCAATCTGCAGAGATGCCAATTGGTATTTTTTTTATATATTTTATTTTGGGAGCAAGCCAAATACTGGATGTTATGAAGTCTTTGGTGGCTGCTGCCTGCTTGTTCCATACCAAGCATAACTTTGTATATATTTTTATCATCAAACTCGGTTCCATGCATCTGAATGTGCAAACAAGGGCTACTCCTCCAAGGGGGAACTTGTTCATTTTCCTTGGCCATTTTGTTTTAAAGATTTTCACACACTAAGATGTCCTTGCGGTGCAAATGAGACAGCAATGCGTGCAGTCAGGTCATAACAAGAACAAGTTGATTTGATGGGAACGGCAAAGTGGAACAAATTCATGCTCCTTTAGTCCCTAATAATGGATTTTAACATAACCTTTTAAGATAGACAAACACTTAAGATGACTATGGGATATTAAATTAGTTTTTCTTCTTTTGTGGCCATGGGGCACATTGAATATTTGTCAGTGAAAGGGTTAACCTTCTTCCCAGCACAAAGCCATTGGGCATGAATGTCTCTCACAAGTGTAACTTCATTGACTTGAATGGATCAGAGTTAAGCAAGTGTTTAAATGATTTCCTGAATAGGGATACACTTAACTCAGTGCTTTAGTGCTTGTCTGAATTGAGGCCTTTTGCTAGTGCAAGTGAGAGGAGAATCAGGCCCATTATCTTAGTTTAACTGCTACCCTCACAAAGCCAAGGATCAGTGCTACAGAACAGGAAGATATCTTAGGAATATCTGACAAATATATGTACAGTTGGGGACTACAAGCCTTGAATTCATAATACAGTGGAATGTATTGAACATGACAGCGCTCTCTGGAGGATAGAATAGATTGAATACCCTTGCTGAGTCAGCAGATAGGACAAGCATTGAGTGGATGGCAAAGGCCAAACTAGCCTTCCAGGTCAGGAAAGCAGCCCATTGGTGGAGCCATTTGCATGTGTAGGTATGGGAAGCTTGTTCTGCAGCTGTGAATTCAGTACATTCAAATAGCAATCAATGGACTTTGAAAATGAAAAGAGAAAAAATATAGATAGGTTGAGATTTTCAATGCAAGCGCCTGTCAATTTCATTTAGGGGTTGTGTGGCTAAATTCCTTTCCCAGCATTGCAAATCTGAACCACGGGATTTGGTTTCATGTAGGTTCAGCCAAAAGCACAATATATAATATATATTAATAATAATTAATAATAAAATAAATAAAATAATAATATGGGTACAGTGTCTTCCACTGAAGGATCTCAAAATGCTTCATCCTCAGTTATTATTGAATTGAATCTCACAACATCCCATTTGAAATAGGTATTGTTATCCTCATTTTACAGATGGGGAAGGATGACTGGGTGGTTAAGGCTTTAGCTTGGGACATAGGACACCTGGATGTAATTCCTGGCTCTGCCACAGACCACTTGGATGGATAAGCATATTTCCTGTGCTCCACCCTTCGTCTGTCTTGTCTATTTACATTGTTAGCTCTTCAGGGCAGAGGCCATCCCTTCCTATGTAGTTGTACAATGCTGAGCACAATGGGCTCCATATGTCAGGTAGGGTCTCTAGGTGCTATTGTAATAAAAATAAATAACTAATGACTTGCCTAAGGTCACACAGGAAGTCCTTGGCAGAGCTGGGAATAAAATTCAGATGTCCTAGTTCCCAGCCCTGTGCCTTAACCACAGAAGATTCTAGTTGTGCAGTGACCGGGAAGGCAAAATCACCAGTCATTGGTGCATGTAGGAGTAGCAAATTCCTATCTTTTTCAGTTCCAAATTTTACTCTCTTTTTGCATCCAGTTTCTTTTTTTCTTTGTTTCTAATAAAAGCATCAAAAGTGACTATGGATATCTTTTTAAATGTTTATGGTCATGTTATCCATCAGATACATATTTACAATCATTCATTAAATTAGGATGTACGTTTCATTCCTCTTTCTTAGAATATTAATGCCTACTTGTGGCTGAAATACCATATGAATATTCATTAACAAATCAATCAATTCCTCTGCCAGGAATGATGTCATCTGAGCAATAACTGGAGCAGTAATCGAGCGCACTATGAAAAAGCAATGAATGCCATCAGATCTAATGTTTATTGAACTGTTTCTGGGTAAATCACAGTATGGTTTTTGTCTGCTTTTCGGTGCATTAACTGGTACTCTAATTCCTAACTATCCACAGCTATGACATGCACGTTCCAGCCTTACTAGGAGCATGTAACACTGTGGAGCTGCCAGGTGTTAAGGATTTGCTCAGCTACAATGAATTGATCTGCAATGATTCCAGGGACTACTTGGCTAAAAATCTACCCTACAACAACATGGGCACTAAAGGAGAACTTGCATTGCTATCAAAGCTGTTACATAGTAGGAAAGGGGTAGCATTTTCTTGAAAATAAATGGGCCTAAGTGTCCTTTCACTGGCATAACTCCATGCATTTCTTTGGACTTGCTCATGGTTTATAATATTATCCAAAAATGTTATTGTAACAGCGTCATAATCAGGACGCTAGTGTAAATATGCATAATACCTTTGGCTACAGCCTACAGTGGAGTTGTGCCACTAATCGGCTGAGGATATGGCCCTAAATAATTAAAAGCGTGCCCCTGCTCATATTGAAATCAATGAGAGCTTTTCCTTGACTTTGAAGGCAGCAAGGTTGGAAGCTAAAGTTATGTGTGTCAGGGATCCCTTTAGAAACCTTTTCTTTTAAGGGTATTTGAATCAACTTTTAAAAAGAAATGTTATCCTTCATATCTTCCTCTGATCTTGACCAGTGCATTCAAAATCCCTCAGTCCCATAAAACCAAATAGGAAGAGTGAGTCTGATTTGAGCTAAATGTTTTTTTCTGAGATGACTTTGATATGACAGTTTTTCTCTGAAAAGAGCTATTTTTTTCTTGGACAAAGTACAAGGCCACGAGGGGGAAATCAAAATGAATCTTTTAAAAAAAAAAAAAAAGTCAAAATACTCAAGATTTCCTTTTTATTTTCCTCTTGTTTTCAGCTTGTTGAAAGAAACAAATAATTTGACTTTAAAAATGAGCAAAACTTTGGCTGGTATTGTGTGTGCCACATACATCTGGTCTTATTGGTTTTCCTGTATTGAGAAAAACACTTTTAGCCTGCCTGAGAAAGTAGTATTTTAAAGAGACTGCTGTACATTCTGATCGTTCTTTTTTGGGGTGCTCAGATACTGTAGCGATGGAGATTAGGATGGATCTTATATTGTTCCCAAATAGAAGAGCATTCTTAGAATGTTTTTATCAAAGATGCTAAAGTCAATAGAGGGTTGACTAGATTTGTTATACGCTTGATGGGATCCCACTTTTACAAAGGAATAGGACTCAGGAGAAAACTCTCAACACTGAATTTCTTATATAGTAGGGTCCATTCCATGCATCTAGAATAGCTTCTTTGGAATTGTATTTGGGTGCTTCTAATTTGAAGACACATTAGCTTGAACCAAGTCTTTACTAAAAGAAAAGGAGGACTTGTGGCACCTTAGAGACTAACCAATTTATTAGAGCATAAGCTTTCGTGAGCTACAGCTCACTTCCTCAGATGCATATCGTGGAAACTGCAGCAGGCAGTGGGGTGGGAATAGGTATTGTTTCATATTCTCTGTGTATATATAAAGCCTGCTGCAGTTTCCACGATATGCATCTGAGGAAGTGAGCTGTAGCTCACGAAAGCTTATGCTCTAATAAATTGGTTAGTCTCTAAGGTGCCACAAGTCCTCCTTTTCTTTTTGTGAATACAGACTAACACGGCTGCTACTCTGAAACAAGTCTTTACTGCTACTAATATTAATTCTTAGCCTTTTATATCTTTAGCGCACCGTACAAATGTTAACAAATTCTCACAATACTCCTCCTCTAAGAAACTCGAGGAAAACTGAGGCAGAAAAGCAAATCACTTTCCCAAAACTACATGAAAACTAACCAGATAGGAGTTAGGAATTTCCTGGCTCCCAGACTCAGGTTCATTCCTCTAGAGATCATGCTGTCTTTTTGTGTTCAGTGCACCTCTAGTGTTGTTTCAATGTGCTTGGCATACCACAACCTTCCCTTATGATTTCAATGGGACACTGAAACAGGAAGTTAGGCAGAAGGGACGTTGTCTCAGCCTAATAGGTGGTCTTGGAGCACAACAGCTGAATAAAAACACCAGCAATGAAATGACTGGCTGCACTTGTTATTTTCTGAACATTAGAGGGTCTGTGTCAGATCCAAATGTTAATTAAATGTGGCTTTTTGCAAAATACATTGTTTATCAGAGTACAGACAGAACAGGAATGTGAATTGATTGTACTGTCCGTTTTTCAAAACGGAACAATGTAACCCTGTCAGTTCCCTCAGATATCTCTATGCATAAATGCCTCCTTAATGAATATGATTGTCTTTGTTAATGCTTCCGAGCAGAGCCACAAAGAGCTGCAGAAGCGAGAGCCGGCCCCTGCGGAAAGCCAACTACCTGTATTATTATGCAAATATAGGGAAGACACTCCTTTTTCCACTGATCATTTCTTTGCACCGGTTGTCTCTCTACTAAAATATAGCCATTTGGCCTGCTCTTGTGAATTGCTGAGCACCCTCAGCCTCCCATAAAGTCAGTGGGAATTGAGGGTGCTTTTGGAGAGATGAGGTGGGTGATATAATATCTTGCATTGGATCACTTCTGTTAGGGGTGGGAGGAGGTATTGTTTCATATTCTCTGTGTATATATAAAGTCTGCTGCAGTTTCCACGGCATGCATCCAATGAAGTGAGCTGTAGCTCACGAAAGTTCATGCTCAAATAAATTGGTTAGTCTCTAAGGTGCCACAAGTACTCCTTTTCTTTTTGCGAATACAGACTAACACGGCTATTACTCTGAAACCTCTCCCATGGTTTCTTCTGTCCTTAAGAACAGGAGAGCTTGCTACGTTTGAGAAACCCATTTATATTATTGTCCAGTATTGGAGCCTGTCAGGGTTCCCTCCCCACTCTTAACTCTGGGGTACAGATGTGGGGACCCGCATGAAAGACCCCCTAAGCTTATTTCTACCAGCTTAGGTTAAAAACTTCCGCAAGGCACAAATCCTTCCTTGTCCTTGGATGAGTACTGCTGCCACCACCAAGTGAGTTAGACAAAGATTCAGGAAAAGGACCACTTGGAGTTCCTGTTTCCCTAAAATATCCCCCCAAGCCTCTTTACCCCCTTTCCTGGGGAGACTTGAGAATAATCTACCAACCAAATAGGTAAACCAGGTGAGCACAGACCAGACCCTTGGGTTTTTAGGACACTAAAAACCAATCAGAACAGAACTTTATAATAAAAAAATTAAAAGAAGCACCTCTGTAAAATCAGGATGGAAGGTAATTTTACAGGATAATAAGATTTAAAACACAGAGGATTCCCCTGTAGGCAAAACTTCAAAGTTACAACAAACAGGGATAAACCTCCCTCTTTAGCACAAGCTAAAACAAAAGATACTCTAAAGCATTGCCTTGCTATTACTTACTATTCCTGTAAGTTTAGATGTATCATTCAGTAGGAGCTGGATTACTTGCTTGGTCTCTCTCTTTGTCTCCGGAGAGAACACAAAAGCCTAAACCAAAAACCTTCCCCCACAGATTTGAAAGTATCTTCTTCTCCCCTTATTGGTCCTTTTGGTCAGGTGCCAACCAGGTTATTTGAGCTTCTTAACCCTTGACAGGTAAAGGAGGGATTTTATGCTACCCTTAGCTGTATGGTTATGACAGAGCCGATGGACAGAATTCACACCCTCTAGCTGAAGACACTCCAGCTATAGAGTTGATAGTATTTGAATGGCTAGTTTCAAAAGAATACACAGTAGAAGTACTAGATGGGGGATCTGAAGGGGGAGAAGGAAATATATTCTTCAAAAACCCTGTGGGTAGCTTACAGCTCTCTGGGAAATCTATAGCTAATTGCCTCTTTAAAGGTGACTTGAGCTGCCTGAAATAAGGCTTTGTAACCATGCTTCCATGCATCTAAATCACAGGATGGTAAAGGGTTGAAAAGAATCAGCAGGGAGAGACTGAGCACTATTTATGAAGTGGTCTCTTTTGAGGTACAGGAGAACTATTACCCCAAGTAGGAAAAAGCTTAGATGAGTGATGGCTTTAGGGGTCCTAGTGTATCAAGATAATTGGGTGTAATAGCAGAAGAACCCCTGAGATTTTTTTTTAAAGTTCTGATTGAGTGACTATGGTAAATATTCTCATCTCAGTCAATGCCTAACCCCCCACATAAAAGTCTTACCTGAGCTTGCGCAAATCAAAGGTTCAGATACTGCCCAATTACATGCCCATGTAATGCTACATATCTGAGTTTCAAAATCCCAAAACTCTTAGAAATGTATGATCTTAATTACAACCTAATGCAGTAAAAGCTGAAATTGTTGAGAATCATTGCCTGGTCATTGTAATGTGAATTCACATAATCAAAATGAACATATTTCCTTAGGGATTTTGTTTATTGTTTCAAAGTCTGCATCAAATTATGTAATAAACAACTTTTCTAAACTGCCAACATTATTCATTTTGCTGGCTGAATGAAGCCACCCAGATTAACCCCACATTTCCATTTCATGGGAGATGTGCAAGGTATTATTTATTTCCACTGCCTTTCTACAGTAGTTCTCATCCAAGGATCTCAAAGCATTTTACAAACATTAACTAAGGCCTGTCTAAACAAAAACTTGCACTAGTTTAGTTAAACCAGTGCAAACCTCTCTGTGCACACTTACTTTCAGTTTAATTGTGGTTTCATAAATCTGTTCCTAGTCAATTTAATGTGAAACAAAATAAGAGCATCTAAGACTTCCTTTTGCACCAGTTTAACTAAATGTAAGTTTAACTTAAATTTAAACTGGTGAAACTTTGCATGCAGACATGCACTAAGGCTCACACACTTCTATTGTAAGGACTTCAGGACTTGACTCATTAACAATTAATGCTTATTCATTATTAGACCAGATTCTATCACCCATACTCCTGCTGTGTAGTATGTTATTTTGTGAGTAGTTTTATTGAAAATCAGTAGAGATTTGCATGGAATAAGGTGTTACTTAGGAAGTAAGGATGGTAGAATTTGACTCTTGGTGCTTTTCATTTTCAAATTTAGTACTAATTAGCTGGACCAGGCCAAAGATTAGTATCACTGGGGCTTTTGCACCAAAATCTAATGAGAGATGATATTTTTAATCTTATATGCTGTTTTAACTGACATAAAAAACATTAGAGACTGCAAATAAAAGGCCTCCTTATGTAAAAATCCCCATTGCATTTTGTGGAATTTTGATTGAGTAAATACTTCAGGATTTTACTAAACATTAGTATGATTTTGACTTTCAGGCCTTCACTGGAGATGATTTGTTTAAAAAAAAAAAGACGTTTATACTCCATTTAGCTTCCTATTGTGGCTGATTGCGTCTGATAATAGCAATTTACTCATGTTACAAGTCTGTTGAAATGGGGGTTATCTCCATAGGAGTGTCCCTAGCCTCTGTTTGTCAGAAGCTAGGAATGGGTGGCAGGGGATGGATCACTTGATGATTACCTGTTCTGTTTATTCCTTTTGGGACACCTGGCATTGGCCACTGTTGGAAGACAGGATACTGGGCTAGATGTACCATTGGTCTGACCCACTATGGCCATTCTTATGTTCTAAGGTTATGGTCTGGCTCAAAGAACTGAGACACCATCATAGTGCCAATTCTGAATCTTGGACCTCCTGGGGGAATTCTGAAAGGCTGACCAAACCCCCCACAAAAACAAAAAAACATTTCTGGACTGGAACTAGACTTTCTGTGATCCAAGACAGATTGACCACAGCAGGGTTAAAGCTTTTCCAGTGGTGTCCTTGTTAGAAAGTCTCCCTAATGGGAGGTGAATGAAATTCCAGAATGGGAAGTGAAATGAAGATATCACAAGATGGTCTGATAGAACAGAGGCAAAAGACTAGCTGATAAGATATATGATCACTGTGGAGATTGTGGGTACGTCATTTAACCTCCATGTCTCAGTTCCCTTCCGGAGGGTTTCTAATAAATACTCCGCTATCTCATTTGCTGCTGATGGGGCACTGATCCTAATTAATTGTACATGGCCATAACATAGATGAGATGGCCTCTCCACTTTCATATGAATACCAGTTATTATTATGCAGCACTAATTAAATGTTCCATCAACATAAAGGTTTATCTTAGGGGTAATTTTCTTTCCTTGCCAGATTGCATTACAGCTCAATACCAACCTTGGCTACACATTGTCGGCTGCTGACCTGTTTCTCCAGCCTAGGAAGGACTGACACTACACTCAAAATCTGGTTCAGATCCTTTACCTCAGATCTTCACATTTATTTCTTCCATATAAAACTAGTACAGCACATCAGTTGCCCATCCCCTTAAACGGGGGTCTTCTGCAGGAGCCTCTCTATTCCCTATAGGTTTCCACTCTGCAGGCCACTTGCCTTGGAGTCACACTCTGTTCCAGGGCTTGCCACAGGAGTCAATGTGCTGCCTATAGCTTTTCCATAAGGTCTCCTGGAAGAACTTTCCTGCTCCCTGAAGCTTTCTCCCTCAGTGGCTTTACTTGTTGGCTTTGATAATTACCTGATCCCCAGCTGAGTAGTCTCAGCTAGGAGGTAGCTGATCTGTCAGAAACGAGGCTGGGCCCAGCTCCCCTTAAAGGGACAGCAATCCTGTGACATGTATATCAAGCTAAGGAAGCAATATTTTAACTACTTTCAGGGAGAATTTAGATTCCAAGTAGAAAAATGTGTCCTAACTTGGCAATTAGTCCGTCTTCCAAATTCTTCTGAAGAATTGCTTATGAAACATTAAATTATTCTGACAGACACCTTGCCTTTCTTATAGCGTTCTGTTCCCTAACTACTTTGGTAGCCTGGAGCCATACTTCAGACTTCACAACACATTTCTCACAATTGCACAGTTTCTAGAGAAAAGTAGAGTGCTGATATACCATGTGACTTGCTAATAGATGAAAGAGATCATCATGACTGAACCTCCTAAAATATAAGGACTGAGGAGAACTTGTAGGCCTCCTTACTTCACCAATTTGCTAAAAAGACACATCTTCGTACTGTTAAAACCATGCCTTCAAGTACTTCCTTAACATCATTATTCACTTGGGTCATAGCATATCATTAACAGTTCTGGAATGCTGCTAGTAGAATATTTTCCAGTAGTACAGCAATATCTACTCCACAGGATACTTGCAAGCTGGAATTTTGGTGTCTATCCCTTGCTAAGACCAGGCACCAAGGGTAAGAATGTACTGTACATTGAATCTATAAGTCTCCTCGTGAACACTAAGGGATGGTGCTTCAGTTACGTTCCTTGGACAGTCATTCCACTGTAGTGTAACCAGATGTCCCGATTTTATAGGGACAGTCCCGATATTTGGGGCTTTGTCTTATATAGGTGCCAATTACCCCCTCACCCCCACCCTCTGTCCCGATTTTTCACCCTTGCTATCTGGTCACCCTATTTCACTGTCTAGTCAACCTCACAGTTAGAAGTGCTGTCAACGTCTATCAAAGTTTCCCTTTAAGTAAGTTAAACCAGTCTCAGGTCATTATTCCTTATATCCCCTTTAATTCATTTAAAACACTTCTTCCCTTCTACTATGGTGTTATTATTCACGAGAATTTAGACAAAGAACTGAACCAGAGTTCCAGATCTGAACTCCCAGATCTATAGACGCAAAGTTTGGACCCAGATCTGAACTTCACAGCTGGTCTCTATATACTTAGATTGTAAGATCCTTGGGACATGGACGGTCTTTTTGCTGAGATGAGAAAAGTTAGCTTTTCCACTGCAAGAATGTAAATGTTGGGTATTTTATCAAATTTCTTCAGCCTTCAAACCATTGCTCAGTTTGAAATGCTAGATTAAAAACAAACAAACAAAGGCAACCAAGAAAGAGAAAGAAAGAAAGAAAATATTTTTCTTCTGCCCTGGATCACTTTGTGGACATTACAGAAAATGTTGCCTATTTTGTTTCCTCTAGTCTCTGAATCAATCTTTTGCATTAAGTTCAGCGCAGCAGTAAATAACCATGTTTTCTCCAGCCTTGGAGCTATTCTGAAATGTCAAACAGTACTTAAGGAATCAGAGTAGCACCCGTGTTAGTCTGTATCTGCAAAAAGAAAAGGAGGACTCGTGGCACCTTAGAGTTAGTCTCTAAGGTGCCACAAGTCCTCCTTTTCTTTTTATTTATGGAATGTTTCTTTGTCAGCCATAAAAGATTATTAAAATGTCCAGGGTTGACTGGAATTAAGATTTTTTTTTGTTCTTGAAGCACAGGACTGGGAGTCAGGAGAGCTTGTTTTTGTTCCCAGTAGACTTCTGTGAGACCTTGGGCAAGTCATGTAGGACCAGATGTTCCAGTGCTGAGCACTGACAGTTGGGGCCAGGCTTTCAAAGGCTCCCATTTAGGCACCTAAATAAGGACCCAGTTTTCAAGAGTGCTCAGTTCCTAGCAGATCCCATCGTGATACTTGTGACCAGATTTTCAAAGGAGCTCAACACAGCAGATGCTGAGCTCTGTTGAAAATACAGCCACTTATTCTGGTGCCTAAACAGGAGCTGAGCTCTTCTGAAAATCTGGCCTCTAGGGCTTGATTATCAGAGTTGTGAGCACTTACAGCTTTGTTTTGTCAGGGTAAGATGCAAGTAGCTCAGCACCTCTGAAAGTCAGATCCTTAATTTCTTTGGGGCAAAACCTCTTCATAAATTAATAGATTCAGAGATCAGAATGGACCATTGTGATAATCTATTTGACCTCCTGTGTAACACAGGCCACATGGAATTTCCCCAAAATAATTCCTAGAGCAGATCTTTTAGAAAAACATCCAACCTTGATTTAAAAATTGTCAATGATGGAGAATCACCACCACTCTTAGTAAATTGTTCTAATGGTTAATTACTCTCACTGTTAAAAATTTACTCCTTATTTCCCGTCTGAATTTGTCTAGCTTCAACTTCCAACCACTGGATCATGTTATATCTTTCTCTACTGGATTGAAGAACATATTACTAAATATTTGTTCCCCATGTAGATATTTATAGACTGTAATCAAGTCCTTCTCCTTGTTAAGCTAAATAGATTGAGTTCTTTGGGTATGTTCACACTGCAATTAAAACTTGTGGCTGGCGCATGCTGGGTGATTCAGGCTTGGGTTGTGGGGCTATTTAATTGCAATGTAGATTTCCAGGCTCAGACTGAAGTCGGGGCTCTAGGACCCTGTGAGGTGGGAGGGTCCCAGAGCTTGCACTGCAGCCAGAGCCAAAATATCTGTACTGCAATTAAACAACCTCACAGCCTACAAGCCTGAGTCAGCTGGCACGGGCCAGGTGCAGGTGTCTAATTGCAGTGTAGACATACCCTTTGAGCAGTGGTGGATTAATGATTTTGCCGCCCCCTGACCAGCAGCTCCCTGCTCCCCGCCCCGCTCCGCCTCCACCTCCTCCCCTGAGCGTGCTGCCAGGCCCTGCTCTCCCCACTCTCTGCCAGTGCTTGTGCGTGAAACAGGTTCGCGAAGGAGGTGGAAGAGGGGGGAATGCGGCGCACTCAGGAGAGGAGGCGGGGCGGGGGCTGGGTGGAGATTTGGGGAAGGGGACCAATAGGGGAAGGGAGGGGGCGGGGCCGGGGCGGAGGGCGCGAACCGGCCCGGAGGAAGCAGCCTCTAGCTGCTATTATAAATTTGCCGCCCCTGCAATTTTGCAGCCTTAGGCCTAGGCCTTGTCGACCTAGGGGTTAATACGCTGCTGCCTTTGAGTATATAACTAAAAGGCAGGGGTTTTAATCCATTAAGGATTCTTGTGGCTCTTCTATGAACCCTCTCCAAGTTATCAACATCCTTCTTGAATTGTGGACACCAGAACTGGACACAGTATTCCAGCAGCAGTTGCACCAGTGCCAAATATAAAAGTAAAATTAATTTCTCTATTCTTACTTGAGATTCCCCTGTTTATGCATTCCAGGATCACATTAGCTCTTTTGGCCACAGCATCACACTGAGAGCTCATGTTCACTGATTATCGATCACAACCCCCAAATCTTTTTAAAAGTCACTGCTTCCCAGGAGAGAGTCTCACATCCTGTAAGTAAGGTCTACATTCTCTGTTCTGAGGTGTAGATATTTACATTTAGCTGTGTTTAAATGCATATTGTTGCATTTCCCCACCTCTGCAGCTCAGAGGTATGATATAGCAGACTGATGTAGCTCTATTGCTTGCGGGCAAAGGGGTGTTATTTGTGGATCCCCTACAGGTAGACCACACCTCCTTTTTGCCATGGAGCATAGCTCCACAAGGGATTCCTGTATGACCCCCCACAAGTGAGCAGGACTAGTGGATCTGCTGCTATCCATCCACCCACCCACCCACCTTGCAATCCATCCACTCACTTGCAATCCATCCACTCACCCACCCTTCCCCAGCAGAAGTGGTGGAAGCTTTCTCAAGAATTCATCCCCTTGTACCACTGGCCAACCCTCCTTGCATTAAGCTCAGCTTCTTTGCCAGGGTAAAAGGCAGAGGAATTAGTCATCGGTGCCTCAGTTTCTTCATCAGTAAAATGGGGATAATATTTACCTCACAGGGGTGTTGTATGAGTACATTAATAATAATAATAATTAATAATAAATTATTATTAATGTATTCATACATATTGAGATCCTTGAATGGAATGTATTATGGGAGGACAAAATATTCTTATATTTTGAAGGCAATGCACAGAAGCAACATTCCACTAACTGGCTTATCTCAGAACGAGATTCTAGGGCATACTTCCCATGTACCTTTTAAAAATACAACAACAGTTTTATCTTGCATGCCAAAGAAAGTGTGTTTATCCTTGCCTGACACTGTTTTTTAAAGTGTTGGGTGTTAATGAAATTCCTTAGCCCTAAGCCCTTCTGAAACATCAAATGTTGATTTAAAAAATATTTTTTCTGCAGTCTTTAAAGCAGCATCAAAACTGTAAAGGTTTAAAAACAAGAGAGAGAAAGAAAAGAAACTTCCAGGTGAACAAATGCTTTAACATGATCTCATATGCAAAATGGGGTGGGAGGAAGGATTATACTTTATTTACATGTGTATTTACATTTGGAACTCATTGTAATCATAATACTTTTGGCCAAAACCTGTTCACATTATTCACAAAAGAAAGCTTGTTGATTTTAAAATCCTTTCAGTTTTAGTAATATAGGGAAGCAAATCTAAATATTTTAAAATATGGAGTTAAATTCTGGCTCTGCTGAAATCAGTGACAAAACTCCCATTGACTTCAATAGGATGAGGATTTCACCCATGATTGGTAACCTCTGTCTTTCTTACAACTGTTTTATGAACTATTAGCTTTGTTAGAGTTGCTACATAGATGGAAAATAAATTACATATTTTAGGCCTGATCTACGCTGCACAGTTAGGTTGACATAAGCTGCCTTGCATCGACGTAGCTGTGGAAAAGTCATCACTTAAATTTAACGTAAGTGCCTTTTTATGCTGATTTAGTCACACCACCTTCTCAAGCTGCGTAGAGTCATGGTTGATGTAATTAGGTCGACACAGTGTCAGTGTAGATACTGCATTGCTTATGTCAACTGTTACTGGCTTTCAGGAGCCATACCACAATGCCCCACACTGACAATGCAATTGAAACAAGCGCTTCTGGTGAAGACGCGCACCGCTGACACAAGGAGCTTGGCTTAACAGAGAAATCTTCGGTGAGCTTAAATACAAAAAGGAAGCTTACAAGAAGTGGAAACTTGGACAGATGACTAAGGAGGAGTATAAAAATATTGCTCGAGCATGCAGGGTTGTAATCAGGAAGGCCAAAGCACAATTGGAGTTGCAGCTAGCAAGAGATGTGAAGGGTAACAAGAAGGGTTTCTACAGATATGTTAGCAACAAAAAGGTCAGGGAAAGTGTGGGACCCTTGCTGAATGGGGGAGGCAACCTAATGACAGATGATGTGGAAAAAACTGAAGTACTCGATGCTTTTTTTGCCTCAGTCTTCACAGACAAGGTCAGCTTCCAGACTGTTGCACTGGGCAGCACAGTATGGGGAGGAGGTGAGCAGCCCTCAGTGGTGAAAGAACAGGTTATGGACTATTTAGAAAAGCTGGACGTTCACAAGTCCCTGGGGCCAGATCTAATGCATCTGAGGGTGCTGAGGGAGTTGGCTGATGTGATTGCAGAGCCATTGGACATTATCTTTGAAAACTCGTGGCAATCAGGGGAGGTCCCAGACGATTGGAAAAAGGCAAATATAGTGCCCATCTTTAAAAAGGGGAAGAAGGAGAATCCAGGGAACTACAGACTGGTCAGCCTCACCTCAGTCCCTAGAAAAGCTCATGAAAGCTTATGCTCAAATAAATTCCTTAGTCTCTAAGGTGCCACAAGTACTCCTTTTCTTTTTGCGAATACAGAGTAACATGGCTGCTACTCTGAAACCTAGAAAAGTCATGGAGCAGGTCCTCAAGGAATCCATTTTGAAGCACTTGGAGGAGAGGAAGGTGATCAGGAACAGTCAACATGGATTCACCAAGGGCAAGTCATGCCTGACCAACCTGATTGCCTTCTATGATGAGATAACTGGCTCTGTGAATATGGGGAAAGCGGTGGATGAGATATGTCTTGACTTTAGCAAAGCTTTTGATACAGTCTCCCACAGTATCCTTGCCAGCAAGTTAAAAAAGCATGGATTGGATGAATGGACTATAAGGTGGATAGAGAGCTGGTTAGACTGTCGGGCTCAATGGGTAGTGATCAATGGCTCGATATCTAGTTGGCAGCCGGTATCAAGCGAAGTGCCCCAGGGGTCAGTCCTGAAGCCGGTTTTGTTCAACATCTTCATTAATGATCTGGATGATGGGATGGATTGCACCCTCAGCAAGTTCGCAGATGACACTAAGATGGGGGGAGAGGTAGATATGCTGGAGGGTAGGGATAGGGTCCAGAGTGACCAAGATAAACTGGAGGATTCAGCTAAAAGAAATTTGATGAGGTTCAACAAGGACAAGTGCAGAGTCCTGCACTTAGGATGGAAGAATCCCATGCACTGCTACAGGCTGGGGACTGACTGGCTGAGTGGCAGTTCTGCAGAAAAGGACCTGGGGATTACAGTGGACGAGAAGCTGGATATGAGTCAGCAGTGGGCCCTTGTTGCCAAGAAGGCTAACGACATATTGGGCTGCATTAGTCGGAGCATTGCCAGCAGATCAAGTGAAGTGATTATTCCCCTCTATTCAGCACTGTAAGGCCACATTTGGAGTATTGCATCCAGTTTTGGGCCCCCCACTACAGAAAGGATGTGGACAAATTGGAGAGAGTCCAGCGGAGGGCAACAAAAATTATTAGGGGGCTGGGGCACATGACTTATGAGGAGAGGCTGAGAGAAGAGTGAGGGGGGATTTGATAGCTGCCTTCAACTATGTGAAGGGGGATTCCAAAGAGGATGGCGCTAGGTTGTTGTCAGTGGTGGCAGGTGACAGCGGTCTTGGTTGGATATTAGGAAAAACTATTTCACTTGGAGGGTGGTGAAGCACTGGAATGGGTTACCTAGGGAAGTGGTGGAATCTCCATCCTTAGAAGTTTTTAAGGCCTGGCTTGACAAAGCCCTGGCTGGGATGCTTTAGTTGGGGTTGGTCCTGCTTTGAGCAGGGGGATGGACTAGATGACCTCCTGAGGTCTCTTCCAATCCTAATCTTCTATGATTCTAGGTGTGCACACACACACACAAGCAATTTAATAAGTACAGTGGCTCTATGCTATTGTAAATTAAGTTGACATAATTTTGTAGTGTAGACGTGGCCTTAGTGTGGGCTAGTTTAAAGCAGTCCTATGACCTGGAGAATTTTGCTTATTTATATAACACTTAAAAGATATGTATGCCTGGGCAAATGTTATGGAAAGATAAAGTTATAGCTGACTTGCAGGATGAGCAGAGTCCTACATCTGGTGGCTATGTTCACTGGGCTAACTGCTATATTGATTTACACCTTGTCCAACCCCACAGAAACAACAACAATTGACGTCCCAATGGATTTGTACAGGTATAACTCTGCTGATTTTTGCCTACTTTGGGGGCTGGGGGGGGGAGGGGCATACTCACTTAAGACTGAAACCTAGACCTTAAGGATTTGTAGACAATTTATCTATCAGGGTCTTTGCCAATGGCAAAACTACCATTCACTTTAATGGGAGCAGGAATTCTATGACTCAGAAAGGATCTTTCCTCTGTACTAAGCTTGTCTCTGCTGGAAGGCACTCTTTGCATGTTACAGAGTATGTTATATCATGCATACCTCCCTCTTTTTTAATTGCTTTAGAGTTATTTCACAATGTGATTTAGGGTTATTTACCAGACTCTAATAGAGAGCAAATCTTACAAATTCTGACTCCTGTGAGTAACCCCTACTGATGCAAGTCAACGGAACTAACAAAGGTCCTGTTATTGCAAAACATGCATGTGAGTAGTCCCCTCTCAAGTGTGCAAAGCTAAGCATATTCAGAAAATTTTGCCAAATTGGAGCCCAAATTAATAAGTGTTTACAGGACTGGGTTGTGTGATTGTACAGTCCACAGAGAATAAACACCAAGAAGTTGTAAGTGGCAATCTGTAATGAAAGGTAAAAATAAGACTGATAAGTGCTGAAAATCACATTGTTTGCATTGTCCCATAGGTGTAAATGAATGGCAGAGCCACAGGCATAGTGGCCACATGCTTGTTCAGACTCCATAATGGCATTCAGCAATGCAGTAGATCAAATGCGGAAGTTGTGTACATTGGAGCCATGTATAGGGATAGATTATAGATCTTTTCCATAGTACCATTTCTGAGCCAAATTCTACTGAATTTACTCACCAGTGTGATCCCATTGACTTCAACAGCATGGGGAAAGTGAATGCATTTGGCCCTTTGTTGTTGTCACTTATTTGTTTTGCAGTAGCGCCGAGGAAGCCCTAGCCATAGACCAGGACCTAAGTTCCCTCTAAGCTGTGCAGCAGCCTATTAAGTGCCATGCAGGCACTCAGGGCTGCGGTGGGGAGAGATTCCTCTCCCCCAGCCACGGCCCCAATCCACATCCCCCTCCCCCGGCCCCAATCCAGCCTGGCCCGGATCTACCGCAGCCATGGGAGAAGTGCCTCTCCCCTGATCCTAACCCAGCCCCGGCCTGGACTTGCTGCGGCCGTGGGAAAAGTGCCTATCCTGTGGCCCTAGCCCCGGAGCTGCTGCGGTAGGGAGAGGTGCCCCTCCCCCCCAGCCCAGGTGCTGCTGCTGGGAGAGAGAGCTGGGGGCAGTTCTCTCTCCCCATCACAACCCCAGGGCAGTCTGCACCCCAAACTCCTCCCCCCACCCTAGACCCTGCACCCCAGCCAGAGTCCTCCCCCCAACCCCAATCCTCTGCCCCAACCCTGAGCCCCTCATCCTTGGCCCAACCCCAGAGCTCTCACCCCACCACACCCCAACACTCTGCCCCAGCCCTAAACCCCTCAATCCCGGTCCCGCCCCAGAGCCCGCACCCCCAGCCAGAGCCATCACCCCCTGCATCCCAGCCCCCTCCCACACTCCAAACCCCTGGGCCCCATGCCCGCCATATGAATTTTGCTATGTGCACCTATATGGAGGTGATGTGTCACATATCACCTCCATATAGGTGCACATACAAAATTCATTCCACACATGGGTGGGAAAAGTTGGAGGGAACACTGATCAGGACCCCACTGTACAAACACAGAACAAAAAGATTGTGTCTGTCTCAAAGATCTGACAATCTGAGTTTAAGACAAGAGACAACCAGTAGTTATAGACAGGAAGGTACAAGGAAACAATAATCTTTTGCTTGGATTACACTGATAGGAACCTCTAACATCAAAAATTTTCTTTTAAAAGATGAGGCTAAGACAAAGAGTTACACAGAAAATGTTCTCTTTAGTTATTGTAAACACGTAGGGTTGGGGAGGTTGGTTTTTGTTTGTTTGTTTTTTTAAGATTTAGTAATTTTCTTTATCGTAGCCTTGAGATCATAATTGAGTTCTGACAGCCAGCTTCATCTGGCCAAGATAATAAAGGGAATGTTCTTATAATATGAAATATTCCCATCCCTTTGCTGATTCTTGTAGTTCTTCCTTGAAATTAATATTTTGAAAAAATTTCTCTTTTTTGAGAGAGATGGGCAATTAAGAATTTGAAAATCTTGTGATGTAGCTGTCAGCAGGATTTCACACTTTTAGATAAAAAGATTCAGAAATATTTTAAATTAAAGAAAGAAAGAAAAAATATTAATTAGGCCTTGATATCATAAACATTTATGGATATGTATTACTTTATGCATGTGTCAAGGGGGCTACTCAGTTAAGCATGTCCCTAAGCATTTGCAGAATTGGAGCCTTAGTGAAGTAATGTTTTAAGTGCACGATAAAAAATCACTGAGAACATTTACAAGTTTTGGTTCAGAATATTATTCTGGATATTTTAAAAAAAATAAAACAAATCCTGAATCAGCAAAAAGCTTCACTTATTATAGATAACTTATGTGCAGTCCAAGGGGTAGATCTAGGAGCAATGACATGAACTTGAGCAAAGGAAATTCAGGCTCGATACAGGAAGGCATTTTCAAACAGAATAACCTTATTAGACTGTGGTCCAATATTCCAAGAAACATGGTAGAAGCCTCATCGCCTAGGACATTTAAAACTGGACTGTAGAAAATACTTAAGCATACACCATGGAAACAATTCTGTATCGGCTAGGGGAATTGACTAGCTGAGCTTAGCAGGCTACAGCTCACTTCATCAGCTACTGTAGCTCGCGAAAGCTTATGCTCAAATAAATTTGGTAGTCTCTAAGGTGCCACAAGTCCTCCTTTTGTTTTTGCGGATACAGACTGACACGGCTGCCACTCTGAAACCTGAGCTTAGCAGGTATTTTTCCACTTCTTATTTATGAGATCCTGTGAAAATGCTATTGTGGTAGGTGCACTACAAACACAGAACAAAAAGACGCTCTCTGCCCCCAAGGAGTTTACAACCGAATAAAGGACAAGGGACAACAAATGGATACAGACCAGGGGGCACACGGAGACAATATTGGTGATAGGTAACGGTTTCAGCACGCCAGCAGCCCAACTCCTCAAGTTTTTATGGGCATACTGGCAAAGCAGAGTTTTGAGTGGGGATTTGAAGTTGGATGATGAGGTTTCTTTGCAGATGTTTCTGGGGCTGCCTCCCGAGCAAAAGAGGCAGCATGGTAGAAAGAACCCAGGTGATTTTTAAAAACTCAAGTTTTCCTCAACTCCAGCTGTTTTATTTGTAATATGATCTGACTAAACAGCATAATTAACACATGCAATGAGGAGGAGCACCTTGTGCATGCTTAGGGCCCAGTTTAGCGATGGTCAGGGAGCGGAAAGCCCTGTTGACTTCAGGGGAAGTTCCCAGCCCAAAGGGTTTGCAGAATGGGGTCCAACGCTGCCCTAGGTTGTAGTCGCAGGGACCGCCTGAATACGGGGAAGTCGAGGTGTGCATCTTTGACATCCTCTTTCCCCTCCTCTTTTTAATTTCCCTGAAAGATAATAAGCGACACATGTAAAGATCAAGCCCCTCTGATCCCCCCGGGATGTCTCCATGTGCCGCACAGACCCCTAGCGCCCGCTGCCCCCCCGCGTGACCCTATCGCTGGGCTCCGTGGGGCACCCGCGTGCCGGGCTGGCTGCGGGGCGGGTCTGGCAGCGGCATCCCCTGCCCAGGGCATGTCACGACAGGGGGAACGGGCGACGCGAGCGCCAGCCCCGGGGTTAGGGAGGCCCCGGCCCCGGCCCGGGGAGCGCCCGGCGCGGCGCGGCAGGAGGCAGCTCCCCGGAGCTGGCTGGCAGCCGGGCAAAGCCTGAGGCGCCGGCAGGGCCAGGGCGCCGCCAGCCGGCTCCGGCCCCGCTGTGCCCAGGGTCCGGCTGGCCTGGGCCCGCGATCAGCCCCGCGCCGCGCCCCGCCCCGGCCCGGCCCGGCCCGGCCGGCTGCCTGGCTGCGGCGCTCGGCGCTGCTGGGCGAGGTCAGGGAAAGTCCATGTGAGGAGCCGCTGGAATCACTTCCTGCCGCCGAGCCGGCCAGCGCCGCTAGGCCCGAGGGAGCCGCCGCGCGTCCATGGGGCAGCGAGCCCCGCAGGTAACCGCCGCCGGCCGGCCCGCCGGGAGCCGGCCCTGCCCCGGGGCCCCTGCCGCCGACACGCGCCCCGCCCGCGTTCGCCCCCCCGAGTCGCCCCCCTCGCCCCACTGGGTGTCGCCCCCCCGAGTCGCCCCCCGGGGTTCACTCCCCCCGCCCCCCCGAGTCGCCCCTCTCGCCCCACTGGGTGTCGCCCCCCCGGGGTTCGCTCCCCCCGCCCCCCCGAGTCGCCCCTCTCGCCCCACTGGGTGTCGCTCCCTCTAACTCCTCCCAGTCACCCCCCGGGGTTCGCTCCCCCTAATCCCCCTGCCCCCCCCGAGTCACCCCCCGGGGTTCGCTCCCCCGCCCCCCCGAGTCACCCCCCTCGCCCCACTCGGTGTCGCCCCCCCCGAGTCACCCCCCGGGGTTTGCTCCCCCTGCCCCCCCGAGTCACCCCCCTCACCCCACTGGGTGTTGCTCCCTCTAACCCCCCCAGTCACCCCCCGGGGTTCGCTCCCCCTAATCCCCCTGCCCCCCCGAGTCACCCCCGGGGTTCGCTCCCCCTGCCCCCCCCCGAGTCACTCCCCTTGCCCCACTGGGTGTCGCCCCCCCCGAGTCACCCCCCGGGGTTCGCTCCCCCTGCCCCCTCCGAGTCGCCCCCTCGCCCTACCGGGTGTTGCTCCCTCTAACCCCCCCAGTCACCCCCTGGGGTTTGCTCCCCCTGCCCCCCAAGTCACCCCCCTCGCCCCACTGGGTGTCGCCCCCCCCGAGTCACCCCCTGGGGTTCGCTCCCCTACCCTCGTCTCACCCGCTGTTGTTCCTGTGCTTCCCACGGGGCTCGCCCCAACCTCGTCCCCTCATTTCCCTTGCCCCACTGGTGTTCGCCCCCTCCTACTCCCCCCAGAGTCATCCTCCCCCGGTGCTCGCCCCCTGAGTCATCCCCCTCCCCTTCTCCCCAACCTACCCCCAGTCACCCTGCTTGCCCCACCACTGTTCACTCCATCCTACTCCCACACGGAGTTATCCTCCCCTGGGGCTGTCACCCCCACCCCTAGGGCTAGGGCCACCTCCCCTGAGGCTCTCGCACCCCATCCTGCTCCCCCCCCCGTGTTTACCTCCCTCCCCTGGGGCTCACACCCCATCCTACACCCACCCCCACAAGTCACCCCCTTGCCTGGGGTTACCTTCCATCCTCTCCTCTGAAGAATCAACCCCTTTTTTCCTCAAGGGAGACTTGACCCCTAGCTTATTAGTTGCAGGAACTCCCCACCCCTAATCTACAAACTTGCCCCCGGAGAGTCACCCACACCCCCAAAGGGGGGTGTCATATTCCTACCGCTGCTAAAGGGGGATTCATCCCTCCCCTGCTCACCCTATTCAGCAGACTTGCCTCCTCTATCCTCTCTCCGTATCTCCCCCAAGAGGGCAGCCATCCCACACCTATTCCCTGGTCCGTCTCTCTCTAAAGGGACTAACCCCCCGGCCTGGTGCTCTCTTCCTAACCTACATCCCAGAGGGGATTCACCCACCTCCCACAGAGACTCAGTCCCCACCTACCCTTCTCGTAATCCACAGCAGACTCATCATGAACACCTCCCCACAGTCATCCAGAGGACTTGCCTCTTCCCCCTCTGATGTTCTCTCCCACCCATAGGGGACTCGCCCCTGCTTGTCTCCCAACATGGGGATCACACCCTCCTCATTCTGCCCCTTCTAACAGGGAACTTGCCCCACCCACCTCTCTCCTGTACCAGAGGATCTCCCTCCGCCCCCCCATGCTACCTCGGGGGGGAAGAGCTCCCTCCCAAATGGGACTCAACCCCAACATGTTCAGTCCACTCACAGGGGAATTGGCCCCACCGATTGCACCCAAGTGCAGTACTTTAACAGCAGACTAACCCTTACCTGTCTGCACACAATCACTTCTCCCAGTCACCCCGGGGGAATTAACCACCTTAGAGGTGACTCTGCCTGCTCCTCCAACAGGGACAATAACCCTCCCATTCCCCAAGAAGGGATTCATCCTTACCTCTCCACCCAACATGGTAGCACTTGCCTCAGCCCTCTCACCCTCAGTCCATGGGTCTCAGTCCCAGCCTACTCCCGCATATGGCTGTCACCCCTTATTCCTCCTCATCCAATGGAGTCACCTGCCCAGCATACGCCCTTACACACAGCAGAGTCATCCCAATCCTCATTCCAGGGGACTCGTCCCAATTCTCCTGACACCCTATCTTATTGGAGTCCCCCCCATTTCCCCTGATCTCATTGGACTTGCCTCTGTCCTAACCCTAGGAATTTACCCTCCCACAACCTTTACCCAGAGAAAGCATCTCCTGTCATCTCCCACACCCTACCCCTGACAAGCCACTCTCCAATACTATATAGCTGAGGCACCCCCACATGCTCCATCCTCTCACTGTTGCTGGGGATTTCTCCCCACCTCCTCTTCCCATCTGATTCACCTATCCTCCCCAGGGAATAAACCCGGTTCTGAATCCCTGTCCTTCCCCCACATCCTCCCTGGGGAATTCCTCCTGCCCAAGAAACAGCACAGAGACCATTTTTTTTCACCCTGTCCATTGGTAGTGGTTGTTTTTTTCCCCCTCTTCACACCACATTCCTCTTCTCTAGGGGTATTGTCTTCTCCTTCCTTCCGCCCTGCCCTCAAAAGAACTGATAGTCCTTTGGTGCCTTTGATAAAAGGATTGTGTCCAGTTGTACATAGTAATTCATTGTTCTGTACAATGCCTAGCACTCTGCTAATGTTTAACAAATAGTTACGAGAGGTATTTTAATCCACTCTCTAATATGGGGGAAACATATCGTGGACTTTGTCTCTCAACCTCCCCCAAAAATTCCTTTGAGGTTTTGCGGCTGTTTCCTGCTGCTGGCAGGTCCAGCTTTTAATACAGTTAGTTTATTGAGTCAATAAAATATAAAACAGTCTTCTGCCCCATGTCGCTAATTCAGTGAGCATTCAGTAAACAGGTTTTTCTTTCCCAATTTTTTTTTAATATGACAAATACAATAGATTTTAGCCCTGATACTGAAGGAACAGGCACAGTAAATATTATCACAAACCCCCTTAACCTTTCATGGAGTCAGAGACACAAACATAAATTGATTGCTTCAAATAACATGATGAGCTGTGCTGTCTTTTTCTTAATTTCAACTTGCAGTTATTTGGGGATCTAGATAAGGAAGTGTTTTGTGTAACAAGGGGTAAAGCATCCATTAGGGTAAGAAGGTGGTATTTATTTTTTCTTTTTTTTTTTGTTTGGCTGGGGATAGGGGAAGAAGTTACTGGGAGAGGAGGGGTGCTTTGGGAAGTATTGGAGCTTTCCTGGAAAAGATGCTGATTGTGGTAGAATTTGATTAGGTCGTTTGGTCTTTCCAAGTCCTATTCACCTAGCAAAATGGATTTGAGAAATAGGTTATAATTAGAAACATGTTAATGAAGTGGCTGCAGTGCTTAGTTGATTTTAATTTCTAAGTGTTTGTATAGATGTTTGCACTCTTTCTTGGTATTGGAGGATTATATGGCCTGAAGGAAAGGGATTTTTTTAAAAAAATGAACACCCAAATGAATAGTTTATGAATAATGGTATAACATCATTTTTGCGAAGGATGCTATAATTCAAATGACTGCAGTTGTGGGTTTTGGGGGGGGTGTCGCAGAGCAGAAATGCTTTATAATATTCCAGTATTATTTTATGCTATATCACGTGGTCAGCAAGAGGCAGGATGTTAAGCAGCATGTTGATGTATAAATGTGGAAAATATAGTGGTATTGGGGGTTTTTTGAAGGGAGATAAGTGCCTTTCCGAATGCTGGTGTGTTATGGTACGTACTGCAGTAGGCAGCATGTTGTAGTTAAAGTACATTTGCTCTGTTCAAGGACTTCTCCGAACATCGCCACTGCTATAGGAAAATAAAATGACAGTGGTACATTCTGTACTTCAGTGGTGAGACTCACCCATATGTATTAACAGGAAAAGTATGGGAACACTTAAAATGAAGTCTCCATTACATGCTGCTTCATTAATTTGAATTTTTACTTGTGTGTTTCCTCCTTTCAAAAGGCATTTGTGAGATTGTGGGTAGTTTGATGCACTTCATGCTTGCCAAGTGTTTGTCTTGTGTCCGGAGTAATTGATGAACTGGCACACAGTTTTACCTTTTCAAACTAAAATATTAAACAGTAGTAGAAGTTGAAATCGGTAAGCAAAACTGAATTATTGCTGTCCTCTGTTGCATATTGGCTTCTACAAGTTAAAATTCCAGTGCATGAAGAGTGGGTTTCTGGAATCATGCATCAAATGTGATTGTTTCAAGAATCTAGTCATACTTCATACAAAGTGTTAGGATCCTGATGCTGTGAGATGCTGAGCACCCTCCAGGCCTATTAGATTTCAGTAAGAGCAAACAATGTTCAACACTATCCAGAAGCAATGTTAAAATGTATATATGAATATAGTTAAAATGAAACAAAAATACAAGCCCATTCAGCTGCTGAATATCTACTTTTAAATAGCTTTAAACAGACTAAGGCTAAACCTTTTGCTTGAATATATGTTGTTAGCCAGGCCTGGGACAGACAGCACATATCCTCAAGCTATGAACAATAGAGGTAATAATAGCTCAACCTCTAGTGAGAGGCTTTTATTAGGGATCTTGCCCCTATATTCCTGGGAATAAATGTCATTCCATGGTCCACTGAAGATTTCATGCCATTGTGTAAAAACAACAAATATTCTCACAATCGAGCTTTCATACAGGGTTATGTGAAAAAGGGGTGGTGGAATTGGAATGCCCAAGGGAAAGAATGAACTTGCGGGAGTTGAAATCTTTCTTCTTCGCAAATTTTAGCAACTTTTTAAAGTAATACATTTTCTTAAATGAACTGTGAATTTTTTTCTTTAGTTCAAAAATAGACAAAGGGGCATAGAACAGTATTAAAGGGACATTCAGGTTAATATATAATGTATATTTCAGGTAAACATAATTTTACAAAACAAATTTAATTATCCTAGTTAATAAAACACTATGGATTCTAAAATCTCACTTAATTTTGCACCATTAAGGTTTATGCTTTGAACTTCTCTTAAATTGGACTGTTGCAATAAACAAACAACTGACCCAGTCTATAGGAAGTTTTGTCTTCTGGTTCTCCTGCACTTGCACAATACTACAGTGTTTGTTTTGCAAATACTATAGAGGAGCACTGGAAACCAAACAAAAACATTTCCATTAGAATTTAAAGAAGAAAATGCCAGACATACAGACATTTCTATTAATCGAACCTTTTGAGAAACATTGTTTCTATAAGATTTAAATTTGTGGCATAAATTCACTTCATGGCCGCTCTTTAATGGATTTTGAATTGTGATATATTAGAATATATAGTGTCTGAAATGTAAGATCTTGCTGTGGATAAGAGATGGATGAAAACTTCCAGTAGTAGAGTCCAATTTAAAGTTAGCTTAATAATTTTGTTCATAGAGTTTAAGCTCCGTTGTTCCAGCTTCCCAGAGTTTGATCTTGGAAGAAGCCTTTCTGTGATTGTGTTGCTTATTACTAGGTACACTAATTCTCTCTCTTTTTTTAAGGGTATAGAAGACATGTAAGTTAAAATCATAGTTAGCATGTTGACAACATGTGTTTATATATATAAAGAGTACTCCTGCAAGTGATGGGGACCACTTCACACTTACATATTTTTCAGGCTATGACAATGCCTTCCTGCAAAATGAAAGCAACTTCACTCCACAATTTAATAATAAATGTGATCTGCCTGGATTTTCCTTACCCTGGGAATCTTTTAGGCCTCGGACAGATTTCAGTTTATATGAAATGGTGCCATTAGCACCAACTTCACATCGGGCTCTAATTCTGTACTCTGTGAGCCTGAAGATGTGAAGAGCACTGTCTTACTGCATTAATTGGCCTTTTCATGTGGACTTTAATCATGGATGTTTAAACTGGTTTGGAGAAGATAAGAATGCTCCTTCCCTCCGAATCTTTGTCCATTTCTAGGCCTGGACTCAAAACAAACCTCTCTGTAAAGTTCAGATTTTAGCACCAGGTTTCAGTTAGGACCAGGCAGCAAAGTGCCGAGAGACAAGATGCTGTTTTGTGGTATTTCCAGTTGGTTTTCGGAGAAGTGCCAGAAATATCACAAGAGAGTTTGTTCAACTCCGTGTTGCACCCCTGAAGAAATATGAGTAGCTTCAGAGAAACTCCCATGCTTGTGTGTGCTTATCCAAATCAGATTGCAGCCCATCACTGTGTGGAATGGAAATATTTATTTTAGACCATTTTCTTATGAAGTATGATTTCCCTGCCAGGTCTCCTGGACGGTTTCTGCTCTGCTGTGTACGTCTGCAGATATGTACTTTATTTGAAAGCTGGCTGTATTGACACAATAGTATTTAAATTGGGACATGGCTCTCTGACACAATAGGCTGGTGTGTTGCTCAGTGTTGTGTGGAGCCATTGGATTGCGGATAAACTTAGCAAAGCGATCTTACAAAATGATGATGTGACTTTACCACTGGCTGTCTCCCTACAGTGCTTGTGTTTAAAAATACCCAGGCCTGACAAAATGAGGTTAGAATGGAGATTCAGCTATAATGTTGAATTTTCCCGCATTTTGAGTTTAGCAGTAGCTTTCGGTGGGGTGAAAATAGAGGGGTTTTAGTGAGGTAGAAAGGAGTAATTGCTTCAGAGAGCTCTAGCGATGATATAAGTCACAAACCACTTCAAGGCACAGTTAAACATTTCAGATTGATTTGACCAAACTCACGCAGAGGTAGAAGAAAATGGAAGGTTAAAGGCACGTAATTTCTTCTTCCCATTTACTGATATCTTTGTTATTTATTGTTTCTTTTGATTATTTAAGCTTTCTGTAACACCTGATGGCCTGGGAAAGTGCTATGCATTGCTGTTGTTCAGTCCCTTAATCTCTGCTAAAAGAACAGGAGGACTCATGGCACCTTAGAGACTAGCATATTTATCTGAGCATAAGCTTTCGTGGGCTACAGCTCCCTTCTATAATGCCAGCAGAGCAACTCCTGTGAATTGCAGCCTTACAGTCACTCAGGGGCCATCTCTTCTGCGTTGCTTAGGGTAGTTCTGTGAAGTCTTAGCAATTCAGTTAGCCTTTGCCCTTTATCAGAGCTTCACTAACTAGGGGGCTTGTCCACACTGGCAATTTACAGCATGGCAACTTTCTGGCTCAGGGGTGTGAAAAAACAAGCAGCAAGTTTCAGCGCTATAAAGCACCGGTGTAGCCAGTGCCCTGGTAGCCGCACCCCTTGTGGAGGTGGGTTTTTTAGAGCGCTGGGAGAGCTCTCTCCACGCGCTGCGCCGCGACCACACAAGCCACGTTAAAGCGCTGCCGTGTAGACTAGCCCGAGGTTTGATGGAAACACCTGCAGTGTTTTTTTTCTCAAGCACATTGAGAAGTAGGTTAACCATGCTAAAGGGGTGAGGCTCTTTGTTTTCTTTCTACCTGACTTTATTTGCAAAGTGACAGGAATTTTGACAACCTTGTGTCTTTTTTAGCAAATCAAGTGTCATGCCACGTTTGCCTGTGGATGAGATCATTTGCGAAATATGTTTCCCAGCTTGCTTCAGGCATAATTCATTGTCAGCTGTAATTGCTCATTTGCTGGGAACTGTGATTTGTTAGCAAGTTTTAAGTTCAACTCGTTTTTATTTAAAAAAAAAAGTTAAGCAAATGTTTGAAGGTAGAGATTTTAAAAATATTAAATCGTGCACTGTATTTGTCCATAGCTGCTGTTCTTAACTTGTTAAATGACATGATCTGACAGAGGAGTAAAGAATCATGCCAAGACTTCAGGTGTGAGGTATTGCACTCGTTTTGTCATGTGGTTTCTCTTAAATGGGGACAGAGGTAATAAAATTTCCTACTGCTCAGCCAGATCATGTGACATAAATCAGTTCACAAAGGGAACTCTCTGAGCTTGGGTCTCCCCCTTCCTTATGGAGGGAGACTCTGGGCATGTCTACACATGCAGTGCTGCAGCAGTGAAGACGCTCTGTGCTGACGGGAAAGAACTCTTCCGTCGGCATAGTAAAACCACCGAACAAGTGGCAGTAGCTGTGTTGGTGGGAGAAGCTCTCCCGCCATCATAGGGCTGTCCACACTGGCGCTTATGTCAGTGTAACGTATGTTGCTCACGGGGATGGTTTATTCACACCCCTGAGCAACATAAGTTACGCCTACATAAGCTGTAGTGTAGACATAGCCTCAGCCACCTCTGGAATATCATGCCCTGTCTCTCCCTCCCACATCATTCCAGACTGGGTGGAGGTTTCTTCCCAGAATACAGGGTCTGTGTAAAGGGAAGGGTGGAAACTTGAAGGCCTGATGTGAGGAGTGGAGGAAGGGCTGCTTGGGAAACGGGGTGTGCGTGTGCACATTTTCTCCCCCAGCCCCTCCTCGACTTTAAGGCCAGGAGGAGTCGTCATGATCATATAGTGTGACCTGTACATTGCAGGTCACAGAACTTCACCCACCCACTCCTGTAATAGATCCATAACCTCTGGCTGAGTTACTGAAGTCCTCAAATCTTGATTTAAAGACTTGAAGTTACAAAGAATCCACCATTTACTCTCGTTCAGACCAGCAAGTGACCCATGTCCCACACTTCAGAGGAAGGCGAAAAACCTTAGGGTCTCTGCCAATCTGACCTAGGGGAAAATTCTTTCCTGAATACAAATACTAGACCCTGAGCTCTCCAGTGTCATGGAAATTAGGAAAGATAAAGCAGCCTAGAACTGTTATATTTTCCATGTGGCTTATCTACTTGGGGGTTCTAGGGACAGGACGGGCAGAGAGGAGGCGCTGGCAATGTGCCTGCAAAGGAGTTACACTGCTTGGGAGTGCTTGGGGTAGGATATGGTAGGAAAGTACTGGACTTCTATGTCAAAGGCCATGGCTTCCCATATATTTCTGGAGATCTGCAGGGGAAATGCCCCCGGTACCACACTGCTGCCTCACATGGTTTTCACCATATGGGGATATGATTTGGGACAGTGATGGGCTGTCAGTGACTCTGATTCATGGGCAGAAAAAGGTTTTTTGGTACACTTACTAAGACTTAAAATACCTTGCAACCTTATTGAAATACTGTGTAGATAATAGTACTTGGTATGTATTTTGTGCTTTCCATGTTCAGAGTACTGTCCAAATTAAAAATCATTTTCTTAATCCTCTAAATGGTCTAGAAATTTTACTTTTTAGAAACTTGCACTCAAAGTAAATTTTTATGTTTCCCTTCCAAACGGGACAAAAATGTTTCAGATCACTGACACCAGTCCAGGAGTCACAAGCAACCCTATAATAACAAACCAGTTTGCAGGCTCAGTAAATTAGCACACTTTTCAGGAGCAAGAGAGGCTGATTTTAAACTTCCAAGAGATTATAATAAAATCTACATTTAAACAAAAGTAACTTGTTACTTTTTTCTTTTATGTAATGACTTCAAAGTACTTTTAAAAAGTTTCTCTTTGTGTATCTTTTCAAAATCTTGCCAACTTTAAGGGGTGTTTAAAAGCATTAACTGGAAAAGGGGGGAGTTCATGGTAACATTGGGAGTCTGCTGACTTCTGGTTTAGTGGCACAGTTCCCAAATACTGCCAGTTTGCTTTGGAAGTAAGTGCCAGGAGTTAAGGGCATCAGAATGTAGGGGGAGGGGGTGACTCCATCAAAGTGACCATATATAGTCATTGGGATGAGATTAAATACTTTACCTCACAGTGACATCCCAACAGCAATAAAGCCAATATGGGGACCTATTAATCATTTGTAAAAACAGCAAAAAATTCACCTCACTTTGTAGCAACTAATTTGTAGCAATCAGGGCTCTTTGAGGATTCTGTTGGTTTAGGGAGAGGAGCCAGATGATTTCCATCCTTGGGAGCCTGGAGGCAAAAATTCAGCAGCAAACTGAAGAATAGCATGTGCAAAGAATTGTAAGTTAAATATGACCGAGCCTGTGCTCTCTCAGGCTAGTGGGTTTGAACACTTGTATGGAGTTGTGTCGCCCAGTGCCAGCAATGATTTCTTTCCATAAAGGCTTTAACACCACAATATTCGTTAGAGAGACATGTGACAGCCTAAAGCTACGTAGTTTGTGTGTGGATATGTGTTTCACATGCCAGTTCCCTATGCCACAGGATACTCTAGTTATGTGATGCATTAGAAAAACAGGAGTTAAGCTTGACTATATAACCCCTTGTAGAGGGGTCATAAAGAACATATTGTAGTGTCAATGTAACAATGCCAAAGTTACGGTGGGACAGCATTTCTCTTGTGAGTTCCTGTCCCTGCAAGGTGCTGAGTCCCTTATTCAAATTATGATATGACAGATACAGTACCACACAGGTGCATTAATAAATCATTGGAATTACAGAAACTTCTGTTTGAAAGACAACAGCTGTGTGCTTGAAAGACTTGGTGTGTTATGTTGGTTTGATAATGCTTAACATCACTTGATTTTAAAAGCTAGACGTAAGTAGGTTTGGCAAGTACTTGGATTAAATACCTCCAAGGGGAAAAAGGTCTATGGAGTGTTGTGTGCCAGCCTGCTGTTTACAAGATGAGGCTAGTCATTTTAGGGAGAGAATAAGCATATATTCTCCTTTCTGTCGCATGCAGAGGTTCGTGCTTCAGTTCCTTGATGAAATGGAATCCTCACAAATAAGGATAATCCTTCATTAGATGTTTGCTTACTTGGAAACCTTTCTGTATTTTACACTGAGCACATCAAGCTTTGCAACCTATATTTATTCCTGTGTAATGAACTTATGCATACCTGTTTTTATTATAGTTGTTGTTGAGATGGCACTTTTCTTGAAAACCTGTATTTTCACAGCTTACACACAATTATAGTTTGTGCTGAAAATTTCTCCTGCTGATTCTCACCCTAGATGACTTTTGTTCTGGGGGCTGGACATTCAGGTAAAGATGCATCTCTGAAAGTTTTGCACCATTTGTATTGCTCCCATGCAGCTCCACTTGCACTATCAAACATCGGTATAAATACCTGTTCCTGCTCTACGCTACTGTATCATCTAACCTTGGTTGTACAATGGAGAAAAGTCACCTAAGTGTGTGTGACTTTTATCTTCACATACTTATATGATCATATACAACAGGGAGAAATACTCAATTTACTGAAAAGCATCATGTAATAGACAATAATAATAATAGAACTCTCATCCTAAGATGCTGCTCTGTAAATAAATTAAACTGAACATTGGCATGTTTTAACTGTCCCTTTTTTTACCTTAGGTGTACATGTTGTAATACGACATGTTCTGTTGTCTTATAATGAAAGACTTTATTGTAGTGTGTCTGTGAAAGGGACAGCCTTAAAGTTGCAACCTTAACTTCGTTTTCATGGAAGAGTCAAGAAATTCAATCTCTACTTTAATGCAACATTAACATAGTTTTCAACATCTAATTCATTTCCCATTACAGCACTAAGTTCCTTCTGTTAAATTTTGCATGTTGATTTTTTGTTGTTGTCAGCAGTTTTTTTATTCTGTGTTTCTTTTCTTTTCTCATATAAAACCATTAGTGTGAAAGAAGATTAAAAAGATATACATTACAATTAAAATGTTAATGAAATCTACATTGTACTACTTTTGAAACCATGTAGACATTAATCTTTGTTGGTCTTGTGTTTGTTAACTTTGGTGATTTTTATTCTATACTGACTCCTGCTGAGAAAGTTGTTCTATAATTTGATTTTTTTTTTTAAAAAAAAAAAGAGCAAAGCTTTTAAAAAAATAGTTGAGTGTATTACTTTGGCTTTCTATATTGCTCTCCACAGAAGGTAAACAAAGAGAAAACAGCTTCATAGCCAGTTAGGTTACTAAAAAAACATATTTTGTGAGAGGTATTTTCTATTTCTGTCTCTTAACTCTTCCTCAGCTCAGTGTTTTTCATTCTCTCCTTATGAATACGAGCTGTACCCACTACTTTACCAAGTGTGCTTTTAATGAATGGGGCTATTATGACTTCTTCACTAACTTCTGATTAAGAGAGAAAGCTTTGACTTTTGTTTTAATTCAGATTTTTAAAAAAAACCAGAAATAATCATGTTTTGAAATGTAGCAGAGGGAAGGAAAAACCTTGAAAATGTTGTATAGCTTGAGATAATAGGTTAAATTTTGTTTACTAATTACTTGAGTCTGATAGACATTGCTCACCCACAACTCCTGTTAATCGCAATGGGAGATGCAGATGCCAGGTGCTTCTTGGGCAAGGCCTACGTATCCCACCAGTAAGTGTACAGCTCTTTGGCGGGGGGGTGGGAGGGGGAGTGGGGTTCAGTGGCTAGAACAGAGGACTTGAAGTCAGAATCCTAGGGTTCTGTTCTTGTCTCTGTTGCTGACTCTCTGACAAGATGTGGATCACTACTCCTGAGAATAGTAATATGGATTATTGTGCAGATTGTTTGTAAATTGTTTTAAGGTCTATGGGGGAAGGTTATAATAGAATGGCAAAGAATTATTTGCAGTAATTACCTCATCTTTTCCTCCAGAATAGTGAGGAGTGTCAGTGTTTCTTGAGGTTTTACAAGAGCCGTGTTAAGTGATTATTAGGGTTTCTGCAGAGTACACGGTATTTGGAATGGAGCCATCTTTTTTCCTGTTCTCCAGAATAGACTAAGGAGTAGGACTGACTAATTTTTAGGCTGCGTAATGAATCGAATCACAGAACTTCTTGACTTACCAGACAGTTCCTAGGAATCTTGCCATGTCCTCATCAGTATAGCAGACTGTACTTGTTCGGTTTAACATTATCAAGCCTCTAGATCATCCAGAACACTCTATTGTTTAGTCCCAAATTTAAACGTATTAAATTCTTTGAAGTTCTTTTGTGAAGTTTTGTTTTATATAATTAAGTCTTGAGTCATCTACACCTGCTACAGGATATTAGAGAAGTAGTAAATACAGATCCTTTGCTAAAGAACTGAACTGTCATTCTCAGCATCATGGCAGAGTATTGAATTGATAGGATGGGTGTGCTGCTTAATGAGGCAACAATGCAGTTCACGAGTGAATAAACTACAGAGTCAAAGGATGAATACGTCCTGATGAGGGAGCTGGATTATTGTAGAGTAAAATGGAACACTCAGCCCTGTTACCATTTATGCTGCAAGCATGAGTAAAACATTCTAAGACGAAATCTGCAAACCACAGAAGAGGAGAACTCGTTATCCCATCTGCTTCGGGTGAAGCAGGAGAATCTCCTCACTGTTCCTTCAAAAGCTTGTTTTGCTGCAGAAATAAATCTACATTGAAGACTTTAAGGTTGTGTATGTTACTGTGTAGTCCTCCAAATTAGGTGAGCAGCCATCTTGGATTTGTATGAGGCCTGTGACATCTTCAGGCCTTCTGAAGAAAACTTCAGTGATTTCTTGGAGGAGCGATCGCATCTGTCTTGTGTGTTGTAATATAATGACCACATTGTTGGCATTTAATCCCCAGTGCATTTCGTTTGTTAGGTGTGAGGCACTGGCGAGTTTGGACTCCAGCAAAGAGACCTGATTGCCCAAAACCAGCTCTTCAGATACAACACTTAGACATTTTTTAATCTAAAAAAGGGGGTAGAGAATTCATTCATGTTAATTGGTCTCAAGGGCCAAATAGAAGACGTGGGGAATTTGTCTAGTAATCTGTAATTTAAGGATTATGGGTATAAAAGAGAATTTGGGATCTTGAGGCTGCTTGTATTTCTTGAGTGTTTGAGACCTTAATGGAATAAGGGAAGTTGTTCACTTCATACCCACTAATAGCAAGGGTGCAAAAAGGGGTAAGGAACAGGTACAGTTATTTGTTACATGTTCTGCATCAATAGTGCAAAATATAATATGAAAAGCAACAGGAATTGCAAGCAGAGTTCTGATACAAGAAATTCTCAGTTTGCATTGTGCCCAGCCTATGTAGCTCAGCTGTTTAATTTTAGGCTTGCCTTTGAGGATGGCCAAAAATGTTTATCAGGATTTGAAATTGGCTTATGCCTGTTGTACCTGCTAAGGTTCTGGGGGGATGGTTGATGGTCAAGGGAATTTATTTCCCTAACTGATTCTGAAGATGATACAGGCAGGCTCTGAGGACGCTTGATTTCAAGAGTATTTGTTGGAATTGTATCATTTTAAATTCTGCAGAATACAGTCTTCATAGTAAATTGAGTCTGTGGTCATTATATCGTACATACAGTTAGAAATATATTTGTCCTGCTTTGCTAATAGTAGTGTGTGATTTTATGTAGGTTAGTCTGAGGTAAGATTTAGCTTTTGATGTCTTTCTGAGTGTGTATTTAGATTTTTACTTTTGACCAGGGAAGGTTGATTCATTTTTAAAGTACTGGTTATGGTTATTAAATCTTAGTCTAACATTATGCATTTAACATGAGAATGTATTAGCTTCCTGTTGGTGTGGGTTGACAGAAATACTTGGTCTATACCCACATCTGAATGGGATGTTATCCTGTATATGTGGTTAAAGAGCATCCTTCTAGGACTCTTCTTTTTAGGTTAAGTTCCTAACCTAATGAGGTACATAACCATGGTGCTGGTAAGAAGTGTTGAGGTCTTTTGTGACTGGATAAGATACACCTAACCCTTACAAAGAGGGTTGTGAAGCTATTTGTGGTCAGAGAACATATCTTTTTTTCCTGCACATGTTGTTTGTAGTATGCATTTACACATGAGAGCAGGTTCATTCAGTCGGAGGAAAGTGGTGGTAGGTCATAGAATCATAGCATATCAGGTTGGAAGGGACCTCAGGAGGTCATCTAGTCCAACCCCCTATTCAAAGCAGGACCAATCCCCCACTAAATCTTCCCAGCCAGGGCTTTGTCAAGCCTGACCTTAAAAACCTCTAAGGAAGGAGATTCCACCACCTCCCTAGGTAACCCATTCCAGTGCTTCACCACCCTACTAGTGAAAAAGTTTTTCCTAATATCCAACCTAAACCTCCCCCACTGCAACTTGAGACCATTACTCCTTGTTCTGTCATCTGGTACCACTGAGAACAGTCTAGATCCATCCTCTTTGGAACCCCCTTTCAGGTAGCTGAAAAGCAGCTGTCAAATCCCCCCTCATTCTTCTCTTCTGCAGACTAAATAATCCCAGTTCCCTCAGCCTCTCCACATAAGTCATGTGCTCCAGCGCCTTAATCATTTTTGTTGCCCTCCGCTAAACTCTTTCCAGTTTTTCCACATCCTTCTTGTAGTGTGGGCCCCAAATCTGGACACAGTACTCCAGATGAGGCCTCACCAATGCCGAATAGAGGGGAATAATCACGTCCCTCGATCTGCTGGCAGTGCTCTCACTTATACAGCCCAAAATGTCATTAGCCTTCTTGGCAACAAGGGCACACTGTTGACTCATATCCAGCTTCTCGTCCACTGTAACCCCTAGGTCCTTTTCTGCAGAACTGCTGCCTAGCCACTTGGTCCCTAGTCTGTAGCAGTGCTTGGGATTCTTCCGTCCTAAGTGCAGGACTCTGCACTTGTCCTTGCTGAACCTCATCAGATTTCTTTTGGCCCAGTCCTCTAATTTGTCTAGGTCCCTTTGTATCCTGTCCCTACCCTCCAGCATATCTACCTTTCCTCCCAGTTTAGTGTCATCTGCAAACTTGCTGAGGGTGCAATCCACACCATCCTCCAGATCATTAATGAAGATATTGAACAAAACCGGTCCCAGCACCAACCCTTGGGGCACTCCGCTTGATACCGGCTGCCAACTAGACATGGAGCCATTGATCACTACACGTTGAGCCCGATGACCTAGCCAGCTTTCTATCCACCTTATAGTCCATACATCCAGCCCATACTTCTTTAACTTGCTGGCAAGAATACTGTGGGCGATGGTATGAAAAGTTTTGCTAGAGTCAAGGAATAACACATCCACTGCTTTCCCCTCATCCACAGAGCCAGTTATCTCATCATAGAAGGCAATCAGGTTAGTCAAGCATGACTTGCCCTTGGTGAATCCATGCTGACAGTTCCTGATCACTTTCCTCTTCTCTAAGTTGTGAAGTTTTAATTTCTTGTACTCTGGAAATGGTTTCATGATCAATTATTTGGTGCTTAGTCACATTGTCCACATTTACTAAGATGGTTTATTACACATGAAGAAATCTAAGGGACAGTGGTGAGATAAAACCACCTGGTTGATAGCAAGCAACATAGGTCTAGATTCTGCCTCACTTATTCAGGTTGAAGAGTAGACTGATTTAGAAGCAGTCCCATTTAGATCAGTGGTAAGGTACTACTCAACATGAGCAGGGATGGAAGAATCTGGGCCTTAGTTGATATGGCCTTGTATTAGAACTTAAGTTCTTGATCTTCCATTAATTTATACAGTATGTCAGAAGCTCTTGTGAAATCTAATGTGCAGTAGCATCAACACAGGAAAAAGCTCTGCCTTCTGTGAAGCCAGACTGTTGCAGTATAATTTGTTTTGTAAGATTTTGAAAGCCAGTGTTGCAATGTGTAACAGTAGAATAGTGGGAAGATGGTCAGGTGGTTCTTAGGGCTTCAACAGACAGATTTCATGTCTGTGTGTTTTTGCAACACCTTTCTATAAAGGGAAACATAATTTAAAATATGATTACTTAGTGTTGTAACAGTCTTCTCAAACGTTTTTGCATTTTGCAGCGATCATTATCAGAGGCTGATATTAACTTGCAAAGAATATTATGCAAATCATTCTCCTGTTCTTCTAAAAAGAAATTTCCTTCATAATGCAAAGCGTGACACAAAAAATGTGCACAAGCTTTTGGCAAAATTACATTTAGAAGATGTAGCAGGTTTTCTGCTTACCAGCACAATCCATTTGTGCCTTTCTGCTGGATTTCTTCAACCCCAAATGATAAAGTATGAATTTTAAAATAGCGGGGGTTGGGATATTGCACCTCTTGGAGCTGATAATGGACAGGAAGTTTTTCCAGGCGGTTGTTCTGAATCCAGCCCAAGTTGGTTATGACCCAAAGTTGTTAGTTATCATTTAATGCAGTGGTGGGTAGCCCGCGGGCTGCACGCTGCCCATCAGGGTAATCTGCTGGTGGGCCGCGAGGCAGTTTGTTTACATTGACATCTGCAGGTACGGCCACGGGCAGCTCCCAGTGGCTGCGGTTCACCGTTCCCGGCCAATGGGAGCTGCAGGAAGCGGCATTGGTCTCATTGAAGTCATTGGGAGTTTTTCTGTTGATTTCAGTGGATCAGGTTTTCACACCTTATATTTTACTATAAATTAGCATTGTTCAGAGTTACTCCCTTTCATGGTACATGAACAAGAGTCTTTACTAAAATGAAAGTCTTTACTATTCGACATTGGTGAGGCCTCATCTGGAGTACTGTGTCCAGTTTTGGGCCCCACACTTCAAGAAGGATGTGGATAAATTGGAGAGAGTCCAGCGAAGGGCAACAAAAATGATTAGGGGCCTGGAACACATGAGTTATGAGGAGAGGCTGAGGGAGCTGGGATTGTTTAGCCTGCAGAAGAGAAGAATGAGGGGGGATTTGATAGCTGCTTTCAACTACCTGAAAGGGGGTTCCAAAGAGGATGGCTCTAGACTGTTCTCAATGGTAGCAGATGACAGAACGAGGAGTAATGGTCTCAAGTTGCAGTGGGGGAGGTTTAGATTGGATATTAGGAAAAACTTTTTCACTAAGAGGGTGGTGAAACACTGGAATGCGTTACCTAGGGAGGTGGTAGAATCTCCTTCCTTAGAGGTTTTTAAGGTCAGGCTTGACAAAGCCCTGGCTGGGATGATTTAACTGGGAATTGGTCCTGCTTTGAGCAGGGGGTTGGACTAGATGACCTTCTGGGGTCCCTTCCAACCCTGATATTCTATGATTCTATGATTCTATGAAAGCAGAGTATCATTTTAGGAACCAGACACAGAGTTTGCCTGAACAATAGATTAATGGCTGATTAAAACAGATTCTTTTAAACAAACACTATATAAACCACAGGTTTCAGAGTAGCAGCCGTGTTAGTCTGTATTTGCGAAAAGAAAAGGAGGACTTGTGGCACCTTAGAGACTAACCAATTTATTTGAGCATGAGCTTTCGTGAGCTACGGCTCACTTCATCGGATGCATAAAGTGGAAAATACAGTGAGGAGATTTATGTACACACAGACCATGAAAAAATGGGTGTTTATCATACACATTGTAAGGAGAGTGATCACTTAAAATGAGCTATTACCAGCAGGAGAGTGGGGTGGAGGGAGAGAAAACCTTTTGAAGTGATAATCAAGGTGGGCCATTTCCAGCACATTTCCAGGAGTTAACAAGAACATCTGAGGAACAGTGGACCACTTAAATAACTAAAATCTCTATAGGCTTACGAATTACAGTGGAGACTGAGAAGATATTTTCACTGTAAGACCCAGTTTCTCAGGCACTTAAAACTATTTTGAAAAACTGTAGCGTTTGGATTGAAATTTCAAAGGCTATTTCTCAGCACATAAGTGACCGAGAAAGATCAGTAAAATTCTGATTGGCCATTGAATTACCACATCATGAAAAAAGGAGTGTTTTTTCACCTGCCAAGAAACGTTTCACACTATTTTTGTGCATATGGCTAGATAACTTGATGTTTTAAAATCAAACTAACTCAAATAAATAGCCCAGAAATGATATCATCAAGCAATTTCAGCTGAATGTTTAGACATTGACAGGAGGTAGCTCTAGCTGCAGAGTTTTTCTTGTTGTTAATGGATGAATACTAAACCTGGTTTATTTTCTGCTTTACTATACAAAGAAATAGGCAGATACATCTGTGTTTGTATGTTTAAAAGAAACTCTTATTGTGAGAGCATCTGGATTGACTGAGGGACATTCTGTATGAACCACAGAGTTTGGCTGGTTATGTGCACTTATGCCTTTTGCCAACATGGAATACATATTTTGGTAGCACAGAAGAGAACTTTAGTACCCTAAAAGTGGCCCCAGGGTGTGGATGTGATGTGCTAATTACACTAGTGAGTGATTACAACAATTGGCTCTGCCTCATGCTTCCTATGGCCTGCCTTGGGCACCTCATGATAACAAATGCACCCCTTGTAATGCATCACTGATTGAATAGTTAGATATACAGTGGGACCTCCATAATTAATTACTGTGAAGGGAATAAATCCAGTTTTAAAAAAACTTTGTGTAGCAGAATGAATTAAGGTAGTGAGGTGTTTTAACCTTAATACGGTGGCAGAGATGAATTTTTTATCTTCTGGGTCTGTGTGCTGCATAAATGTTTCCTTTTATAGACTTTAAAGGAACACTGTTAAGCATATTTTAAGAGTTGAACTTTAATTCTCTCGTGGCACGCTTGTTGAAATGTTACATATACATTCCATTTTCAATGTGACAAACTGTAAATCTCCCCTCTTTCTCTGCTTCCAGTCACACTTTCGACTCTGCATTCGTTTACTTCTGTAACACTGATAAGCAATCCTGGATATGACTGGCAGCCATACCATCAACTGCTTTTACCTTTTCAGATCATAACTTAAGTGAGGTTTAGATGGAAGGCCTCCAAGGAAGTTCTGCAGCAGGTGCTAGAGGAAGTGGTTTTCATGATTCTTTAGGTGGTGCGCTTTCCTCTGAATCAGTACTGAACCAGTGCCGCATCACTGTGCAAGGATGTGCGATGTGGTTGGAATTGCTGTCTTCTCAGCTAATACATACTGAGGACCTGACCGTTACCTATCCCTTTGCATTTAGTTCCTGGCTAACTTCTCACTTAGGCAGATGATTTCTGCCTTCCTAAATTTCCTGTGCATTTTCAGTTGGATACAAAAGTCCCCTTTACTTTTCATAAGCTGTTGCTGTACTTGTGCAATGTGGCATTAAACAGCTGCTTGTGCTGCACCCCAGAGGTAGTTACATTTCAGTGCTGGGTACTTTGAGCCCGGCGTGTCCTTCAAAGTTTGTTCCTTCTAACTGTGCTGAAGCACCAGATCACAAAATGCCGTTCCTGCAGACAGTAGCTGTTTTTCTAATTTTCAAATGACAGTCATTTAAAATAAAAGTTATTCAGAATATTAGATTATAACAAATTCTGACGTTCAGTGTTGACCTAAAATACTGAACTTTTTTCACTTTTAGGGCAATCTGAAAATGTGCCAAGGCCCTTGACCTGTATGAGGAAAAAGTGACTGCTCAGTTGAGATGCTTAGTGAGACATCACATTCTTTTAGTCTAAATAATGTAGTCATATTATCAAACATGGGAAGTGGGAGAAGCAAAACACTCACCCAACCATCCTTGGTAGCCAAGGAAGATGTTTCAAAATTCTTTAAAAATACAGGTGGTATTTCCTAGATTCCAAATTACAGTTTTTATAGGTGAGGCAAATATCTGTACCAAAGTCTGCAGCATATAGAAATAAAGTTTAACTTACACTATTTCTGAGAAGTTTCAGAGTAACAGCCGTGTTAGTCTGTATTCGCAAAAAGAAAAGGAGTACTTGTGGCACCTTAGAGACTAACCAATTTATTTGAGCATGAGCTTTCGTGAGCTACAGCTCACTTCATCGGATGCATACCGTGGAAACTGCAGCAGACTTTATATACACACAGAGAATATGAAACAATACCTCCTCCCACCCCACTGTCCTGCTGGTAATAGCTTATCTAAAGTGATCATCAAGTTGGGCCATTTCCAGCACAAATCCAGGTTTTCTCACCCCCCCCCCCCAAATTTACTCTCCTGCTGGTGATAGCCCATCCAAAGTGACAACTCTCTATACAATGTGCATGATAATCAAGTTGGGCCATTTCCTGCACAAATCCAGGTTCTCTCACCCCCTCACCCTCCTCCCAAAAACCACACACACAAACTCACTATCCTGCTGCTAATAGCTCATCCAAAGTGACCACTCTCCTTACAATGTGCATGATAATCAAGGTGGGCCATTTCCTGCACAAATCCAGGTTTTCTCACCTTCCCCACCCCCATACACACACAAACTCACTCTCCTGCTGGTAATAGCTCATCCAAACTGACCACTCTCCAAGTTTAAATCCAAGTTAAACCAGAACATCTGGGGGGGGGGTAGGAAAAAACAAGGGGAAATAGGCTACCTTGCATAATGACTTAGCCACTCCCAGTCTCTATTTAAGCCTAAATTAATAGTATCCAATTTGCAAATGAATTCCAATTCAGCAGTTTCTCGCTGGAGTCTGGATTTGAAGTTTTTTTGTTTTAAGATAGCGACCTTCATGTCTGTGATTGCGTGACCAGAGAGATTGAAGTGTTCTCCGACTGGTTTATGAATGTTATAATTCTTGACATCTGATTTGTGTCCATTTATTCTTTTACGTAGAGACTGTCCAGTTTGACCAATGTAAATGGCAGAGGGGCATTGCTGGCACAAGATGGCATATATCACATTGGTGGATGTGCAGGTGAACGAGCCTCTGATAGTGTGGCTGATGTTATTAGGCCCTGTGATGGTGTCCCCTGAATAGATATGTGGGCACAATTGGCAACGGGCTTTGTTGCAAGGATAAGTTCCTGGGTTAGTGGTTCTGTTGTGTGGTATGTGGTTGTTGGTGAGTATTTGCTTCAGGTTGCGGGGCTGTCTGTAGGCAAGGACTGGCCTGTCTCCCAAGATTTGTGAGAGTGTTGGGTCATCCTTTAGGATAGGTTGTAGATCCTTAATAATGCGTTGGAGGGGTTTTAGTTGGGGGCTGAAGGTGACGGCTAGTGGCGTTCTGTTATTTTCTTTGTTAGGCCTGTCCTGTAGTAGGTAACTTCTGGGAACTCTTCTGGCTCTATCAATCTGTTTCTTTACTTCCGCAGGTGGGTATTGTAGTTGTAAGAAAGCTTGTAAGTGTGGTGTGGTCAGGGTGAAAGCTGGAGGCATGCAGGTAGGAATAGCGGTCAGTAGGTTTCCGGTATAGGGTGGTGTTTATGTGACCATTGTTTATTAGCACTGTAGTGTCCAGGAAGTGGATCTCTTGTGTGGACTGGACCAGGCTGAGGTTGATGGTGGGATGGAAATTGTTGAAATCATGGTGGAATTCCTCACCACGATCCATCGTCTACAGCCAAGCTCTGCGATACAACCGCATTTGCTCCAACCCCTCAGACAGAGACAAACACCTACAAGATCTCTGTCAAGCTTTCTTACAACTACCCCCCCCCCCCAGATGTTCTGGTTTAACTTGGATTTAAACTTGGAGAGTGGTCAGTTTGGATGAGCTATTACCAGCAGGATAGTGAGTTTGTGTGTGTGGTTTTTGGGAGGAGGGTGAGGGGGTGAGAGAACCTGGATTTGTGCAGGAAATGGCCCAACTTGATTATCATGCACATTGTATAGAGAGTTGTCACTTTGGATGGGCTATCACCAGCAGGAGAGTGAATTTGTGTGGGGGGTGGAGGGTGAGAAAACCTGGATTTGTGCTGGAAATGGCCCAACTTGATGATCACTTTAGATAAGCTATTACCAGCAGGACAGTGGGGTGGGAGGAGGTATTGTTTCATATTCTCTGTGTGTATATAAAGTCTGCTGCAGTTTCCACGGTATGCATCCGATGAAGTGAGCTGTAGCTCACGAAAGCTCATGCTCAAATAAATTGGTTAGTCTCTAAGGTGCCACAAGTACTCCTTTTCTATTTCTGAGAAGGGCACTTGCAGTGTTAATCATCAAACTCTCTCCCTTTGTTGTTCCCTATTTATGCTCCCCCATTACGCAGTTTGCCAACACACAGGCTAATAATAAGCTTAGTAGCCACACGTACTTTGTTGCAGGGAAAATCGTTCCACACCTGAGAAAACACGCTTCCAAGGACGGGTTGTTACCATGCATCCGCGAAGGCCCGGTGATCCATAACAAAATATTTTGTTTGTGGATGCAAGGTGCTTCAATGGTAAATATCTCAACTTGACCCACAACAAAACTGAAGTGTAGACAAGCCCTTGGCTACTATACTGTTGATTATAAATCCCTACCACACCTGCATTACAACTGTACATTTTAGATGCAGTGCTATCTAGCATACATCTGAAAAACTGAGGTTACAATGAGAATTTTTTTTTTCCTTTTGTGCAGGGAGGCAGGAAAAGTTTTTCCTGACTAACAGAGTCCGAATCTCAATTGTTTATGCAAATTCTGAGCAAGATAAATAATTATTCCAGAGCAGTTTAATTTGTGAGTATGTGAAATAAAAGGTGTCTTGGAAATGAGTTATAATAATGTTTGGCACAGGGTTATTATATAATGAATTACAGCATGATGCTTCTAGAAGAATGTAGTTACTTTAGTAATTTTGGAATACTTTTGTCCCTGCCTTTTGGAGTCCTCCTTTCTGGTCAGATAAATCAAGAAAAATATATATATTTCACCATTGAAGTCAATGTGTTATTTGTAGTTGTCGAAAATTGCAGTTAAATTAACAGGACGACTACTGTAGGTTCCATGTGAGATGATGATATGAGGGTTCCACAATCCACTATGAATAATGGTGACATGGAAAAATAGGTCTTTGCCCAGATTCAGTGAAATTCTACTGTGGTGGCCCACCCTGTGAGCTGTGTCTGCTCTGTTGTCTTCTCAGTTCTCCAACTGATCTTCGAATGGGAGTCACACATACTACTCCCTTGCGCTGTATCGAATGAACAGTATATTGCACTTTGTTTCTAAACAGCATAGAAAAATAGCTAGGAATTCATAAATCTTTACTTAAGAAACTAACCTCCAAATGGACTATTAAAGATCAGCCCAAAGAAGGTATTAAAACCTTGAAGACTTGCCTATGACTTATAGAAAATAAAGTTTCAAGAAAAAAATGATCTCATATCTGGCATGATGGGGATATTTTGTTTAGTATAAAATGTCTTCATTTCTTTTGCAAAGAATTAGATGAAACCCTTGGTTGTGGGTTTTTTAATATGTATTCTTGAAGTTATTCTTGAAGCATTAGAAAATAATTGAGTAAAATAAAATCCACAAGGTTTAAAATTACCTCTAGCTTAATGTTTTATTTAAAAGATTTTCTAACTGACATTGTGTTTAATGAATTAGGTCACACAGCTCTGAAGAGTGTTGTTTTTTTCCTTCTCTTTACATTTAAATTTGGGATTGCTTTCCTCAGCCTTCGAAATTCAGACGTTGCTCTTGTGAACCATTGTACAACATTACCGTCTCCATTTGCTTTGTCACTCCTTGTCTCCTGAGCTCGGAGAATCTCACTCTAATTATTCTAAATCACACTAGTGCAAATGAATATCCATGTTTGGAGGATTGAGACTGTGTTGTCATGGCAATCGCTGTAAGGTCATGAGAAACTCATTGATATTGTTCACTGCCTCTCCCAGGAGACTTCTGATACACTTGCAAAACTATGAATTTTGGTGTTTTGTGCATCTACTTTTCAAGTAGTTTTGAGATAATTCTGTTCAAATGATTCTTTGATGAATAACATGCTTATGTCTTGAAATAATTTGTGTCAAAACCAGTTCTAGTGTCTGGGAATGCGCTTACAGCAGTGTTCCCAAAACAATTGCCATATTTCAACAATCGGGTGCCCAGTTATGTCTACTCAAGATTATACAAATTGTGCTCTTTACTACTTGGTAACTGAAAGGTTTACAAGATCAGGTGAAATTAAATTTTTGGCTGGTTATCGTATGTCATGTGCTGACTTGTGATCTTTCTTTGTAAAGTAGAACTGGCCAGAGGTTGATACAAGTAAATGTTTTAGACTTTGTATATTAGGTGACCTTTTGAAAGAATACACTGTGCTTTGTTTTGGTTGGGAGAGGCCTGGTTTAGGCACTTCCTTTTTTAATGCAACTTTTTAAATGACCCCAACCTATATCACTTTTTCATCAACTGCTTTTTGCCCAGTTTAAAAGGGCTTTAAAGGCGCTCCATGGACAGTAAGCTTTAAAATGACCTTTTTAAAAAAATTAGGTAGATAATGGCTGTGGGAGTTTGTAGTGGACCAGAGGTCCAATCCTGAATGTACTATGATTATCAGACCACTATTGTTTTAAAATTACTTATAATTAAGCTGCTGGCAAATGCAAGGAAGCCAAAGGCTAAAACTCCATGAGTTCTCACTCCTGGCCCGAGGTTTACAATATTCCTAGATACCATTTGCAAGTTCCTAAATTCCCAAACACAATAAGGTGAATTAAGGTTAAAGTTTCAGCCTTGAATCCCCATTTCCTGACTTCTGTGCCTTTAAGACACCTTCAAAGTTAGAGTGTGTAAGAAATGACACTGTTGAGTAATGTAGCCATCATAGACTAATGCAAACAAGATTTTAGACAACATTAAATACATTTTATTATACTGGACTCTAATCATGCAGATGCTTCCTACAGTTTTAACATGATGCCTCAATGTAATAGTGGAGCTATTTAAACTTTTTAAATTGTAAACGCTCAAAGTACAGAAATAAGTGGCAAGACAATTAAAAAATCCCTCACAGTCTGTGATTGGAGATATTCCTTCTCATTGAAATCGGAAGATGGTGAAGCCACAAAACGTTTGATATTGAATGGTGTCCCAATAATAGAGCTAAAAGAGAAGAAAAATAGATGGAAGCAAAGAACAAGCAGGAGTGCGGAACCAGGGTAAAAAGGAGGTTCTGGAGAAGTGTGTACCAGTCTCCAAATCTGGGTGGACTTTTAGTAGGAAAGGCTAGAGTTCAAAATTTCCCCCATTTCAAAATGTATTTTAAAATAAATTTAAAAAAAAATTGCTTGAGTCCAAAAAGGTATTCAAAACAGTTTTACATTTTTATATACTACACTAGTTATAAATCTTATGCAAACTTTTCCATAAGATTTTGAAATGCTAAGAGCAGCAATGACTTTCAAATGTCTTTATAGTTATAAGACTGGAAGAAGATACCACTTTAAACGTACAAAATGAATCACAGCAGGTTCTTACACTGCGAGAGCTTGGTGAACGGCTCGTGAAGAAGAATGAGGATGCTGAAGAGGACATAGTTCTAGTGGTGCAGCCTGCCGGCTGTGTCTGCAGCTCAGTGGGGAAGAGTATCAGGATCCGAAGCTAGAAGCACCACTTCAGCGTTTATTCTATCAAGCTTGGAAGAGTGGAGGAAAGGTCAAGTTGAAAACTAAGCTTCCTTTCTCAACTGAACTTTTGACCTAAAAGGCTCTCTAATTTACTGCTGACCTTTGATACTGATACTAGACACAAACTCTGTGTTTAAAGGAGACTATGTCTGAAATAGCGCAGGTGGGAGTTCTAATGGCTGAAAGATGACTTCCCAAAGAGGAGGGTTCTTCGTGCTGGAATATGATTTAGTTTCTCCCTTCTGATGGCTGCCTCCTCCCGCTCTTTGTTTTTGTGGGAGGTTTTTTAAATTGTAGATCGAAGTCCTCCTCCAAACCTTGGGAATAAGCTGCCTCTGACGTTGTTTTCCAGTGCAAAAAATTACTTTTATGCAGGCAGCTGATTCAGAACTGCAGAATCTATTGGGATGACAGTAGCTCATGAAAGCTTATGCTCAAATAAATTTCAGAGTAACAGCCGTGTTAGTCTGTATTCGCAAAAAGAAAAGGAGTACTTGTTGCACCTTAGAGACTAACCAATTTATTTGAGCATAAGCTTTCCTCAAATAAAGCTCATGCTCAAATAAATTGGTTAGTCTCTAAGGTGCCACAAGTACTCCTTTTCTTTTTTCAAATAAATTTGTTACTCTCTAAGGTGCCACAAGTACTCCTTTTCTTTTAGCCTAATCCTACTTTACTGAAGAATTAGTTAACTGACCATGTTCCACATAGGAGCCTATCTGAGTCAGGACCTCTGGAAAGTGTGAGATCAGTCCCCCAGTTTGAGCCCTCCATGTGTCCATTTATACTTCCATGTCTTCAACAGTGCAGCATAGGCTCTTGAGGAGAGCTCCTAGCTGGAATGAATTCTGCGTCATAAACTTTATCCCCTTCTCCATTTGATCTTATTCCCCTTCTCATAGTGAAATACTTTTATTTTTAAAGGCAGAGAATTGAGTTGCTATATTGTATAAGGAGATCATTGTTTCTTTGTAGGTAAGAGGAATAATGGAGCCCTTGATCCTGGAAAAACCATTAATTGCATCTTCTGTAATGTCTGCATTTCTTTGTAAACCTCAAATTATTCCTTGCATTGTCTTTTGCTGATCCTTTGGTTGACTAATATGTTCCTTTCTGCTTTAGTGAAAATAACATGTGAGTAAGCAGAGTGCCCAAATTTCTGAGCTATGTCTTGTGTTGATTTCCTAATTTCCTGAGTTGAGTGCAAGGTTCTTGGGGTTTTCAGTCCTGTGCCAGAAAGACTATTTGCTCATACAGAGTTCTTCATTGTAACGGGAAAAATTCAGTTTGATTACTTTCATGTCAGCATGCATGTCTAATGGCTTAGAAGTTATTGCAGCCATAAAATATACAGTATCATTTCTCTCTCTCTCTCTCTGAAATTTGACAGGATTAATATAGTCAGCATGAAATCTTAGTCATAAAGTTGACCATAAGTGATAGTAAAATTAGCTGCTGAAATCCTCTGCTTATGGAAAGCATCTTCTGTTTTTCCTTCTGGGAAAAAATATCAAGGGAATGGCATGAGAATTAGAATGGTAGTTTTCTGCATTTCAAACTCTAATACAAATATGTCTGTTTCATCTCCCTCTAGAAATTAGAAAGATAGCAAATGCTTTTAAGCTCTGAGAATAGAATAGCCTGGAGTACAATGGGTTTCTACAGTAGTTAGGATTGAGTATCCAATGAAATGAACAGTGGTGATGGTGATGATCTAATTTCATTTTCATTGGCAGGCTGGAGTCTGTAATGTCAAGAACAGTGATACTGTTAAGATCTTGATTCCCTCCTTTCCTCCTCCTCCCTCCACCTCCCTCCCCCCGGTTTAAATCATTCTAATGCTTCTCTGTAACAGCATAAGATAGGTTGTCAGGCTAAATTGGAATGTATAAAAACATCTCCTCCTCCTTCAAAGGCAAACAGAATTTGGTATTAGCAAATGGGAGTCTACTGGCTGGAGCTCTGAAAGAATTCAGTGTACAGTAGCAAGGATATTTTGCTGCATGGAGATCCTCTCCTGGAGTGAATGATGCTCCAATTTACCTCCTGGCATGCTGGTTCTTCTTTATCAAAAGCAGTGTCTTTCCAAGCACCAGAGGTTGAAAGGAGTTAAGGTCCAAGTGAGTTGAGCTGTGAAAAAACCCCTTTCGAAAGGTAACTTAATTGCCCATTTTCATGGTGGTTTGGAGAAGTGTTGTTCTCCCTACTGTAAAGGGCAGCCTTCTGCTTTTGATTCAGTAGCTTGTTCTACCATTCTCTTCCACCTTTTCGGGAGACATAATGATCAGATTTATTAGGCATGAAGATGCAGCAGAAAATTGGAGTAGAAAACAGCATTCCTCCTAGCTGAGATGCGGAAATTCTCTGAAGTTGAATTTCCTTCTGAGTGGGTGCACTGCACTTACAAAAAGGTTACAGTGCCGTGCTAAGTAGCTGGCCTTACAAGCCAGTCCAGCTTCCTTTTGGTCCCCCTTCCATCAGACTCCATCAGAATTGTTCTGGGAAGTTAAGGCACGTTGCCCAGTTTGACCAGTTCTGAATCTGATTATACAAAGAGATGTAATCTTTTATCAGCTCAACTTTAAAACTCCTCACCTATGTTTTTGTTTAATAGTTTCTTGTGTAATACAGAACACTGTATATCAATTGTAACTAGTTTTTCCTCTTCAAAGGTCTATTTCTGTAAATAATATAACGGTTCTTGGAAACCAGTAAGAAGCTAGGGGGCTTTAACATCTCTGTTATAAATCATAAAGTTAAAAGCAGGGAAGAGAGAGACTCTAGGTGACCTAGTAACTACTATGTCCCCCTACCATGTAGTAAATTTTCCAACGCTTTGTCCTGTCTGTTAGATGCTGTAGTTGCATCAGTGATTATCAGGAAATGCTTAAAAGGACCCATAGCAATGTTATGAGGCTACACATTTAATCTACTAATGGCTCTATCCTGCAGTTCTCACACACAGAACACTAACTGAGCACATTATGGATTAACTTCTCTACATGTTTCTTTAAGGAAAATAGAACACTCAACCAGCTTGTAGGCAATGCAAATCTCTTTAAAAATGCAATTCTTGTAAGTAGTAGAATTTTGAAATGTTGTTTAAAAAATAAAGATCCTATGCCAAAGTTCAGCCCAGAACAGGAGTAATATGGGTACATTAATTCACAGAAATAGAAGAATTTCAGGAAAAACATTCATAGGTTAAGATCTATTGAGAACCACTGCTGCAGAGAGCAATCCTGCATTGGCCAGGATGCACAAAAATATGCGATGTCATTTCCTTTTCTGATTTCTGTCCTCCTTTCAACTTAGTTATCAAAAAAGTGGGTATCTTCACTGAAAGAATTCAAGGGTCTGATAGTTCTTAAAACAATGTGAGAAATACAAATTTGTAGTATTGTTGATTTTTCTGCTTCCTAATCCATGTTGGGAATACATTTCCTTGAAATATCAGTCTGTGAACTGTATTGTGACTACGAACTTCATTTGAAACCAAGGCAATTTCTCTGTCCGGGTACTATGTAATAAACAGGTGGACGTGACTTCACACTGTAGCTATCATAGAAATGGTGGTGAACTTGGGAAGAGTTCATTACAGAATTGTCAAAGAATAAGGTTTTTCCAGAAGGATGTGTTGTATAGCTCTAGTAAATGGTTACTGTCTGAAGAATGTATGAAATGTGTGGTACCTCAGACTTCAGTCCTACAAATGTTCCCTTCCCTCTTAAAAGAGGAAAAATTGCTGTAGGACTGTTTTTGAAATGTAGCTGCTATAATTTTTAAATTTTAATAATAAATTACCATTAGTATGAGGCTTATATAATACACACCTCATTATTGCTTACTCAGAATAATTTCACAGCCTCCTTATAGAACCTTGGAACTTTATTTGCTGAGTATAAAATATGCAGAAATGCATGAATAGTTTTAAGACTTGGTACCCTAAACTAATACAGTGTGCTTTTTTTTCTAAACCATGATTGAAGTCAAATTAACATATTTACCTTCAGTGCTCCCAGGAGCAGCATTAAAAAATTCAAGAGGTGATTCAGAATAGTCTCCCATTTACTATATTTAAAGCTGGATTTCATTTCTCAATTAAAACCATGCAAACACTTGACTCCCTTTCAATTTAGCAGTCTGTTTTCTTCTTTTGTAATTCTTTGGACACTTGTAGCATTATTGGTAGCCTTATTATTGTCCCCCAAGTTCCCAAAAGGTAGTGTGTGTGGGTGGGGGGAGTGATTTAATGGAAATATCGTTTGAACCCTTTATTATTAATGTATGTATGTATTTATTATTTTAACTCAGAACAAGGGAATGAGAGTCAGGGCCACCTGGGTTTCAATCGTGACTCTGATTCAGGGTGTGACCTTGGATAAATTACTTAACCACTCTCTGCTTCGATTTTATCCTTAGGTGGATACCTACTTCCCAGAGGGTTAATTATTGTTTCTAAACCACTTTGAGATCCTCAAAAGAAAGGTGCTGTGTAAATGAAACATAAGGTGATGTAAGTTTATTAAAACAATTTTTAATAGTTTTACAACTAAATATGGACTCTAATAATTCCATTATTCTTCCTAAACATTGCCCAGAAGACACTAGTTGTCTTGCTTTTGCTGTGACTTATTTAGAAAGCTACAGAGTGAAGTTTAGTGGTGGAAATTGACACATCTAAGGCAGAGTTTCCACGAAGAAGCCAATAAGAAAGATGTTGGGGGAATGAGTGCTGAAAAGGTAGCCTGCACCAGCAAGACAATTCAAGGTCCATGCCTGAGAGTATAAAAAGGCAGAGGGGACCAGGGAAATCATCAATGTCTCTTACGTGACTGGAGAAGATTGTGAGGAGCTGACCTACATTACAGACATATCCTTAGCTGGTGTAAATTAATGGAGCTATGCTGAAAGAAGCTATTGTGATGTACACCAGCTGAGGATCTTTCTCACCATGTGCTAGAAATGTTGCTATTTCTTTTTTCCATTCCTTCTGCCAAGCTGACATGCCTCAGCTTTGGAACCTATTTTAGCAGACTTTCTTAAAAAGTGGGTTGTTAATAAGTGGTAAGAATTGTGTGGCAAAAAAGAACTTATTTTTGTGGGTTTTTTTGGCTAATTGCCTTGTAAGTATTACACAGTGTTGCAGCAAACTTTCCTGGATTTCACAACTGCAATGGGTCTTGTCTAACTGGCCAGGAAGATTTAAAAAATAAATAAGAGAGACAAATCACTCCTACTTCTGTTTTTTGCAGTGATAATGGTTTCTTTTGTGGTGAAAAGACTCCTCGCATCCAGGCTTTACCCTTCCTTCATTGACCCACATTAAAATTCTTTGCCTCTTGATCTAAGGATCTCAAAATGTGTCATCACCTTTAATAAATTAAAGCCAAGCAGCCCTCTGAGGTAGGTCGCTATTTTAGAAATGAGTAAATTGAGGCACAGTGAAGTGATTTGCATAAGGTCACACAGGGTGCATCCCAATGCTTGTTGAAGTCAGAGAGTCGGTGTCAGCAGGGGGTTGAACACAGTAGTCCTGACTCTTAGTCTCTGCTACAACCACTAGACTAGACTCCCTAGTACATTTATGAAATGATCAATGTTAAAACAGGCTGCCCCTGCATAAATGAAAGTGCCCAAAAGAAAATTCCAGTACAGGAGTAATTGCATACTACTAGGAATATATATTCTTTTTTCTGACAGTTAAGAGGGAAATGGGACATCTTTATAAGGCAAAGCCCTGATCATGTCATAGGAGAAGTTAAGAATATTACCACTGATCAGTTAAAATGGATGTGATCTCAACCCTATCTTAGAAGTTGTGCTCTTTCTAGGGATGCAAAATAATTTAGACCACATGTTCCGAGCTTATGTTTTTATCATGAAGTGAATATTCAGCATCTGTCTGAGCTTGTTCTAATTGTATTGAATTTTGTGCTGAGAACGATTTTGTACTAAAGATTTAGAAGCAGCATCTGCTTAGCAGCTTCAAGTCTGATTCTAATGAGTCAGTCCAGTGGCATGACGTATTCCAGATCAAAAGTACATTTGTCATTGTTCGGTCTCCCCCTTTCACACTGTTCCATAATAAAAGACCAAGATTTACTCTAAGTTAATGGGCAATAAATATAAATCAAATTAAAGGAAATAAATGTTTTCGTGCACAGGTAGTGTATCTGTGGAACTCACTGGTGCAGTAATCAGAGTCAGTGTGGTTGGACTGAGAGAAGCAAAGGATAATTTTATGATCAATAATATTTGTATAGTTATTCTTCCTACTATATAATAGGATAGTAAAATTGCATATCTTATAGTATACTCTGATCTCTCCGATTTCAAAAGTAACTATGCCTACTGCCAGTATACTACATCCTAACAACTAGCCATAGCCATTAGGATTGCTTTTTCACCTTCTTTGGAAGCCTCAATTATTGATTGCTGTTGAACATAGGATTACTGGGCTTGGACGACCATTGGTCTGCATTGGAAAATAGGATTTGTCGTGTGCGCCAGCAATTCGACAAGCAAGACATACATTCTAGCAAATAGGAAACAAGGCCTTTTTTGGTGTTAATAATATGGGCATGGTAAGATTTTACGGTGCTGAAATACAATAATTTGAGTGTTGGCTACTAAAAGCTGTTGATTGGATGATGAATGAAAGATCTTTGAATTTTTACTGAATACCTTTATACTCTCTGGCTGTGAAATGAGATGTCAGTTTCATGGTTCTGACATACTTAAGACCATTCTGGGGAGAAAAAGGGGTTCAAGCAGCTGATGTTTGGCTTTGGGGTTTTGTTCTTAGCAATCCCATTTGTCCAACACATAGTTCAGAGAAAGCACTTAGTTCTGAGGAACCCCACACCCCGTTCCCTCTTACTTTTGAGGATGGTTGCCCTATCGGAGTGAGGACCTAAAAATGTATGTTTGAGAAAGGGCAGGGAATAGAGGGCTATCACTGTCTTGTGGTAATCTGTATCCCAGATAAACAGGATAATGGCTGGAAAATCAGCAAACTAGAACAAAATTGCTTGTTTGTTCACTTGAGACACAAGTTGGCCTAGCTAAAATTTGGTGGGCTGTGTGGCTGACCGGCACTGAATTCTCACTCCACTGTTTAAATTGCTAATTAGATTGCATCTGAGAAGCAACATAAAATAGGAGTAAACGGACTTGGCTTCACAAATTTAGTGGTTTAAATATTTTCCCAGGCAGGAAAAAACATTTGCTGTTCAAGCAAAACCTATAAATCTTGGAAAGTGTCCCAGAGTGACATGTTTACCTGTTTGGATCAGTGCATTTTGTAGAGTAGAAAAACACTTTAATCCCCTGCATAATTATTTTACTTTTTTAAAGGGAATTTTAAACTAATGTAAGGGAGACCTAGTAAGTGACGGTTGGGGACGAACCACAGTGAAGAGGGATCCATGTGTAATGATGATTGCTTCATTTTGTATCATATTCATCTGAAAAACAGCCCCTTTCCTTATCCCCACAGTCCAGGGGGGCTAACCACAATTATAGCTTTTGCTGACACATATAGCTGGTTGCTAATCTCTCCTCAAAACTTACTAACTTTAGATATTGCTCAGTTGATTTGATAGGATCTTTGAATATTTAAAACTATGGCCATTGTGTTAATATATATTTCTAAAGTCCCTAGTGCAAATGTTTATTGTAATTTACTTATCAGGGAGTTGCAGCCATCTTTATTTTATGAGAAACAGTAAGAAGGGATAACTCCATACTGAAGGTTCCTTGATGTGGATGTGATTAAAGCTTTGAAAATAGCGTCCTTGGAACTGCCACCCTGTTATAATGTGTCATGGAATGCAAGTCTCCTCTGTTGAGCTGAAGGCCTAGAGCTCAGTTGATTTACTGGTAGGTAGATCTTGTAAAATTCAGTCAGATTGTAAGAGTGGTTGGGGATTCCCCCTTAAACAGAGAGAATGAGGGACTGGGATGGAGGAGGTCCTGGAGGAATTCCTTAGGAGCAGCCAAACATCAGGAAAAGACTTAGTCTGGGGTTTGTTTGGTTTGGTTAAAAACAAGTAAAGCCAAATCCAGTAGGTGATACATTCGGATTTATTACGAGGTATGTTTACTGTGTTTGAAGCAGGATCAGAACTCACGTGACTTACACATGTGCATTACAAACTGAAGCAACCATGTGACCTTACTACTGTTACCCTCCTCTCTTGTCAAGATATGTCTTAAATTAGAGCAGAATCCTGGTCACTTACTCAACTAGTTGGTAGGTATGTCCACACTGCAACGTAAGCCCGGCCTTGAGCTCAGGCTCAAGACTAACCCACCTTATGTCTACACTGCAATTGTGCTAACTCAGGGCTTGGGCCCAGAGTCCCAGGACTCTGCAGAAGTGGAGGGTCCAAGCTCGAGTTAAGCTGGGACGCAGGCTCCAAGCCCTATTGCTTTGCAGCATAGATGCAGCCTCACTAGACTCAGGTCCCAGGGGTCAGCAGGAAGTATCCCACAATTCCTTGGGACAGCTTCGCTAGTCCTGTCTATCCCAATAACCTGCAATCTGCTCTATTGAAGATGGAAGTCATGCCCGCCCTTTGCAAATGGCAGCAGCTCAGGTCAGCGTTAACTTATTCTCTTCTCATCATCAATCTGCAAACACGCTGTCGGAGAGCCTCCTGGGTTTGCAATGGACAGCAAACCAATCAAGCCTTTTGCAAAGCAAGCTGCTTTCTGGTAATGTCAGGGGCGGGAAGGAAAGTTTTCCCACAGTGCATCATGGTTCTAGGGCTAGAGAGGCCATGTTTAGGGGGGAACTTTGGGATATGATTACTTTGACTCAGGTCTGCACACTGCAGGGTGGACACCAGAGCCATAGGTTCAAGCATAGTTTAGAAAAAGTCTTAACATAGGGTTAAAATACAATGTAGATTCTTAAGCCCAGAGTTCCATAACATGGTCAACTGACTGGAGTCAAACTAAGCCTGGGCTTATGTTGCAAAGTAGACATTCACAGTGAGACTGCTCGCATGAATAAGGCAAGCAGGGTGTGGCTTACATAGGGTGACCATCTTTTTAAAAGGAAAAAGCGGGACACATGCAGGAGCCCTGCCGTTTGACCAGGCTGGAAGCTGGAGCTAAGCCATGATAAGAGCTGCTGAGGGAGTCCAGGCCCCTCCGCCTGCCCTGTGAGGCCCCTGGACCATGTCCCTGGCCCGCTCCCTGGGCAGCTCTTACTAGTGCCTGGCTCCTGCTTTTGGCCTGGCCAGGAGGCAAGATCTTGGTGGGGGGAGAAAGAGGAGGAGCAGGGGGTGGGGCCTTGTGGAAGGGTGGGGCTAAGGCCCACCTCAGTCCCCACACACACACACACACACACACACACAAGAAAGAGGCTTGCCACTGCTCCTGAGCCTCGGGCAGGTGCGGCACAGCACCGCAGGGAACCTGGGACAAATGCTGTCCTGGAGTCATTCAGCCTGGGACCGGGACTTGAACTCTGCATTTTAGGACTGCCTCACCCAATTTGGGATGGGTGGTCACCCTAGGCCTATAAATTAGTTTGAAAATCCTTTGGGGCAGAGTCCATGTTTGAACACATATGGAGCTCTATATAGATATCATTAAGCGGTTTTGCAGCTGCTCCAAATGTTTCTGTGCCTCCTTGCATACGTTTATCTCCTACTAGAGTCACAAGGTTCAGTAGAACCTTTTTATTATACATATGAATATGATTTTGTCACAGTAAAATTAGGCAAAATTCACAGGACAGTCATGGTAAAAATGTACAAAATCCGGGTATGGTCATGGCAGGGCTGAAGCCAGCTCCCAGTCATGGAGATCTGTTAAAGGCATGGAATCCGTGACCTCCATGACCAAATCATATCCTTAATTAAACATATGCCGGCCCTGGCCAATTCTTGTTTAGAATGTAGTATAATGGTAGTTAGACTGGTGTTCGTTTCTTATGACTGGACTTTCATATGCTGGAGATTCAAGGGGTGTTTTTTTAATAGAACTAGTAGAATTATTTTCCTTAATGCAGTATCAGACTTGTTAGTGCCTAATAAAGTTTTATTTCTTACATGAAGATGTGAAGAAGAGCTCTGTGTAAGCTCGAAAGCTTGTCTCTCTCACCAACACAAGTTGGTCCAATAAAAGATACTACCTCACCCACTTTGTGCGTCTCATACCATGGGACCAACACGGCTACAACAACTCTGCGTAAATCCAATTGAGGGCATTTTGTAGAAATTGGGGTGGGGAGCACCAGGAACTCGCCCCTCTCGCAGATAAGTTCTTCAGATCACTTTTTTTCTTCACGTTCTTTTTACTGCATTCAGTCACAACACGATGATGTAATGACACATCACCGTATGACATCTAGATTTGTCATAATAGCCACCATTGTGCACAGTTCTCCTTTTATATTTTACTATAACAACTGCTTATGGATTAGTATCTGCAGCTGACTGCAAGGCAAGTAGTGGCAGTGAACCAAGCCTCAACACTGTGACTTAGCCCCAGTAAGGAGGTGGCAGGTAGTATGGTGTGGCTACAGGGAAGAAACAAAAGAGATCATTGATACAACCCAGTATTCACTTAATGAACTGGTTGATGCGAGAGGTTCCATCAGAGAGGTGCCTGACTTAAAATCCTGGTTTTATGTACAAGTGAAATGAATTTAGTGGTCTCGTTATTTGCCATGTGGGTAGCAAGTCAAAACAGAAGAATATTTGGTACGATTTGTTCCGTCTCTCAGCACTGGAATAGCAAGGAATGCGGGACCGGACTGTGCTGAGCAGTATGAGGGAAGCGGGTATAGAATGTTGTCGTGCCATTGCAGACTTTAACTAGTACTTGTTGGGCTTTTATGAGCAATTTTAACTTACATTTTGAAAGAAACTAGAAAATAAAAATACATGGCAGTCTCCTGTGTGGAGAAAAATACTGCAATAGCTATTCTAAAGCTTCTCTGTATGAGCCCATTCTGCATGTCTCGCTGTCATTAACAATAACCATTCATGAGCTATAGATATTTAGCTTATTTGTGTTCTCTTAACACCTTTCCGTTTCATAACAGTAATTACCTTTTACAGTTTTAGCTTAAAGGCATATTGAACTAAGCGGTGGTGTCTGCCATCATTCCTTGTAATCCTGTAGCGAATCAAAGCAACTTTTCACAAAACAAGATTCTCTTACTATTGCAAAAGAGCTTTGGGGAAATCTGGTTTTTGTGGTTAAGGATCTTACTCTGATGCACAAGGAAAATTATGTGTAGCTTTTATTTGGCCCAAAGGATTCTTACAACATTATCCGTATTTCCTTTAATTTGTGGGATTTCTAGTAAATGGGCTTAAAAATAGGTCTGGGCAAAATGCCAGGGTACATTTGAACAGCAAAAAAGCTTTGTACACTCTGAGCAGCTTGCTTTCACTTCTCTCTACACGCAGATTGTATTAACTGCGAAAAAAGGGGTAAATGGTCACCTTTCGGAGTGACTTGTGATTTCTCTTCTGCAACTCCTTTAAGGTAGAAACTATGAAAAAGATGTTCTGACTGACAAATGTTCTGTACCATTTTTGACTATACTTCAGTTGAAATGGAAACAGAAGTTCCAGAAGGAGGCAGAAGGTGGTTACTAGTAATAATCATAACACAAGAACTTTGCGGGACTCACTGGCATCAACGTCTAACACCCCCACGGTCGATGAGGTTTCTTTGCCCTGGAAACAACATAACATTGAGAAAATAGAAGAAAAATGTAATGAGTTTTTTTCATCTGTTCATTCTCAGCAGTGTCTTCTATCTTTTTGTCTAAGGGTTTGTCTGCACGAGTATTTAGTTCATGACAAGCTGGGATGGTATGAATCTAGTCTGCTGTGCATTAATTGTCGGTGTGACGCTTGGTCACGCGCACTGTGGTGTGCTTTTATCTACTCCCAGTTCCAAGCAGGGTAGCACATTGACAAACTACTGTAGTGTGTCGGCAGGGTCCACAAGGATAGATAGCATTTGGTAGGCTAATGCAGAGTAGTTTTACACTTCAGCTTGCTGAGAACTAAATGTTCATGTAGACAAGCCCTAAGACAGGGAAACATAGTGATGGTGATTATGTTGCATAGATTCAATAGCAGTATGACTTGAAAATCTGATTACCTTTCTCCCTTTGGTGATATTTAGCTTGCTCTTTGCTTAGAATCAGTTAGTTGAGTTCAGATGATTGCAAAATGCTTTTTTTCTTGAGGACAGCCACCCAAAAAGCCTAAAATAATGGCATGGTGCACCAGTGAGTGGAGTCCCAGTGGTAAAATAAAGAAACGTGGAAAAAGTTGCAAAGAATATAGATAACAGTAAACCATCTTTCCTTCACCTTGATCTGTCATGTAGCTCACGCGTTCTGCTGTTTCCTAAAATTTGTCTTGTGGGAAGTTATTTTTGTCCTAGTTACTGAGATTTGGTTGATTTGATTTTTAACTGGAGCTTTGAACATAGCTCTGTAAAAACATATTTTACTTTGCGTGCCCTGGACGCTTTCCTCTCCTATTGCTACTTACCTTTGTGGACATTGAGGAGGAAGGTTTTGAGCTTCTTCAGAGCAGAAATGTGCTATTAGAGTGCCTCAATCACAGGAGCATTATGAGCCCCTACATAGTAGCAAAGATAAAAATGTCACTTTGGGGTCAGGTCTGTGGAGATAGGATTATGTCTTTGTTTTATGGGTCACAGTTGCCAAGGAACTCTGCTTCTGGTGCTTTATATGGACAAGAGTATGGGTAAAAAGCATAGATATCTGGGTCCCTGAGGTCATTGTTGTGCTAAAATCTATGCTTTTGTCAGTGATGGTCTTGGCCTTCCATAAAAACTTGTGCCTGATAAAGGAGTAAGCTTTTAAAGAGAAATTATTTATGCCGTCGACAGTAATGTAGTAATAATATTTTCTATCCAAGGATCTTGAACTGCTTTATGGATATTAACCCTCACAGCATGCCTGTAAGATAGGAAAGTATTGTTAATTCTCTTTTACAGATGGGCAAATCACTTCACCTCTCTTCCTTGGGCTACGTCTACGCTACAAAGTTAAGTCAACTTAAGTTATGTCGATGTACAGCCACCGCTACAATTAAACCGCTGTTGCATGTCCACACTATGCTCCTTGTCGCAGCTCTTGCATCGACACAGAGAGCAATGCACCCACTATGCAACTGGCCATGGGGTGTTTTGGGAAGGGTTTTAGCCACTTTTCAACTGCCCTGGTAACTTGTGAGCCAGCCATCTCTGTCAGAAAGCATGGATCCTGCAATGCTCTTCAGTATTGTGCTGTGTGCTATGAACACAAGGCTATAAGAGGAGCTCAGTGGGGGGCTATTTGGCTGACGGGGACCTTGAAGGAACAGTTTAACACTGAGCCACAGTAATGTGTGTTGCTGTAGTGTGCTGAGCCTGGCATTGTTTGTTTGTACTGTATTCTGAACCTCGTAATGATTGCTGTGTGTATCCAACTATAACAATGCACGGGCACCTATTACTATTGTCTTGAATGTTAGCAGCAGCCACCATGTGATGGAGAATAATAAAGATAAATTCAGTTTCCATAATTAGATTTTTATTGCACATCCATGCAAACATACCTATGTCATGCTGAGGTAAACTTCAAACACGCAGGGGGAAAGTATTTTTGAAGGGGATGAAACAGGGAATTCACAAGCACATACACCCAGCTGTGAGAGCATCGTTAGTGTATGCGCGGCTGTTGAGTTTAGTCACCCACGGGGTGGTGTTAGGATTGCCAGGTGTCTGGTTTTCAACTGGAACGCCCAGTCGAAAAGGGACCCTGGCAACTCCAGTTGGCATTGCAGACCGGACCGTTAAAAGTCTGGTCGGCGGCGCAGCAGAGGCGCAGAGCTAAGGCAGGCCTGCCCTAGCTCCACGCGGCTCCTAGAAGCGGCTGCCAGGTCCTTGTGATCCCTAGGCACGTGGGCAGCCAGGGAGGCTCTGCGCTTTGCCCCCTCCTCAGTGCCGTCTCTGCAGCTCCCATTGGCCGTGAATCGCAAGCAGTGGGAGCTGTGAGGGCCGACCCTTTCCATTGAACAGGATACTTACCCAGTTAGATACTCATATTTAACTTGTTTTGAAAGACTTTGTCATATCTTTTACCATTGGTGGGTACCTGCAACATCCATTTGTGTTAACTGAGCTCTGCAGCTCCAGAACTCCATGCAGGAGCACTGGATTGACCTGATCCCACATGAGTGAGAGGCTAGAGCACTAGTTGTATCCAGATCCCATCATCTCTATCTGGAATTCCCAGTCTCTCTTCCTGGCTATGGATTGAATCACAGGAGCACATTCCTCCTGCTCAGTGAGAAGAGGAAAAATTTGAAATTAAATGTTTTGTGTAAAATGCAGAAAAAAATAGAGAGGAAAAATGGAACATGTTGTATCTGCAGAGTCTCAGTAACTTAGTGGAAGTGTTTTTCCTCTCACTCTCGCAGAGCTGAGAACCATAGAATCTAGCAATCTAGGATACTGTTTTCCCCTGAATCTCTTGCCTCTTTTGGTTTCAGTGAACTTGGCTTAGCAGCTTCAAAGATCTTGGAGATAAAAAATTCTTCCATTTCTGGGACTAACTTTTCAGTCAGGTGATTTCTTTTCACACAGTCCTGTAATGCCAGGCTGGCAACCTTCAGAGCTCTAAAGCTTTAGCTGAATCCCAAATTCTAGCTGTTCTTCAAATTTACTTCCCTCACCTAAGATATAGTTCCCAGCTGCCCTGAAGAAAAAGGCTCCTAGCCCAAGGTTAAATTAGCAACTGCAGCTCACTATAGTAGTGATAATCCGCTCGATTTTTTTAAAATAGTTAGCATGATGATCTGCTTGCCATGGTGTTGGCTATTAGTAGATGAAGGAACTCCTTAACTGTTTTAACACCAGTGAGTATGAACTGTTATAGCAGTGAAGGACCATCATAGGTGCATCTGGGGCTACTCTGTGCTGGTTGAGGTCTGTCTTGGAAGAAAGAAAAGGAGTACTTGTGGCACCTTAGAGACTAACCAATTTATTTGAGCATGAGCTTTCACGAAAGCTCATGCTCAAATAAATTGGTTAGTCTCTAAGATGCCACAAGTACTCCTTTTCTTTTTGCGAATACAGACTAACACGGCTGTTACTCTGAAACCTGTCTTGGAAGAGGATGCCACAGAGGTTCCAGTTTGAAGCGAAACCCAGGCTCCAATGTTGTGGCATGCACACATGCCATTGTTCTCTTCCTCCCCAATCCCCAGAGCTCAGTGTGGACATGAACCATTTCAGCAAAATCACAGAAAATCCTGGGTTGAAATTTCAGTGTCGTAGCTGGTTCTTGGCTGTATGTTTCCTGTCCTTTGAGCCTGGCTCTGTTGGATGCCAGTCTGGAAGCTGGGTAGATGCATGAGTTGCTACTGTCAATTTACTATGCTTCCCTAAATTCGCTCTCCTCAACAAGCTACATCTTAGTTATCATCTTCTCACCTGAAAAAAGAAAAGGAGTACTTGTGGCACCTTAGAGACTAACCAATTTATTTGAGCATGAGCTTTCGTGAGCTACAGCTCACTTCATCGGATGCATACCGTGGAAACTGCAGCAGACTTTATATATACACAGAGAATATGAAACAATACCTCCTCCCACCCCACTGTCCTGCTGGTAATAGCTTATCTAAAGTGATCATCAGATGGGCCATTTCTAGCACAAATCCAGGTTTTCTCACCCTCCACCCCCCCACACACAAATTCACTCTCCTGCTGGTGATAGCCCATCCAAAGTGACAACTCTTTACACAATGTGCATGATAATTAGGTTGGGCTATTTCCCTCACAAATCCAGGTTTTCTCACATCCCCCCACCCCCATACACACACAAACTCACTCTCCTGCTGGTAATAGCTCATCCAAACTGACCACTCTCCAAGTTTAAATCCAAGTTAAACCAGAACATCTGGGGGCGGGGGGGTAGGAAAAAACAAGAGGAAACAGGCTACCTTGCATAATGACTTAGCCACTCCCAGTCTCTATTTAAGCCTAAATTAATAGTATCCAATTTGCAAATGAATTCCAATTCAGCAGTTTCTCGCTGGAGTCTGGATTTGAAGTTTTTTTGTTTTAAGATAGCGACCTTCATGTCTGTGATTGCGTGACCAGAGAGATTGAAGTGTTCTCCGACTGGTTTATGAATGTTATAATTCTTGACATCTGATTTGTGTCCATTTATTCTTTTACGTAGAGACTGTCCAGTTTGACCAATGTACATGGCAGAGGGGCATTGCTGGCACATGATCGCATATATCACATTGGTGGATGTGCAGGTAAACGAGCCTCTGATAGTGTGGCTGATGTGATTAGGCCCTGTGATGGTGTCCCCTGAATAGATATGTGGGCACAATTGGCAACGGGCTTTGTTGCAAGGATAAGTTCCTAGGTTAGTGGTTCTGTTGTGTTGTATGTGGTTGTTGGTGAGTATTTGCTTCAGGTTGCGGGGCTGTCTGTAGGCAAGGACTGGCCTGTCTCCCAAGATTTGTGAGAGTGTTGGGTCATCCTTTAGGATAGGTTGTAGATCCTTAATAATGCGTTGGAGGGGTTTTAGTTGGGGGCTGAAGGTGACGGCTAGTGGCGTTCTGTTATTTTCTTTGTTAGGCCTGTCCTGTAGTAGGTAACTTCTGGGAACTCTTCTGGCTCTATCAATCTGTTTCTTTACTTCCGCAGGTGGGTATTGTAGTTGTAAGAAAGCTTGACAGAGATCTTGTAGGTGTTTGTCTCTGTCTGAGGGGTTGGAGCAAATGCGGTTGTATCGCAGAGCTTGGCTGTAGACGATGGATCGTGTGGTGTGGTCAGGGTGAAAGCTGGAGGCATGCAGGTAGGAATAGCGGTCAGTAGGTTTCCGGTATAGGGTGGTGTTTATGTGACCATTGTTTATTAGCACTGTAGTGTCCAGGAAGTGGATCTCTTGTGTGGACTGGACCAGGCTGAGGTTGGTGGTGGGATGGAAATTGTTGAAATCATGGTGGAATTCCTCAAGGGCTTCTTTTCCATGGGTCCAGATGATGAAGATGTCATCAATATAGCGCAAGTAGAGTAGGGGCTTTAGGGGACGAGAGCTGAGGAAGCGTTGTTCTAAATCAGCCATAAAAATGTTGGCATACTGTGGGGCCATGCGGGTACCCATAGCAGTGCCGCTGATCTGAAGGTATACATTGTCCCCAAATGTGAAATAGTTATGGGTAAGGACAAAGTCACAAAGTTCAGCCACCAGGTTAGCCGTGACATTATCGGGGATAGTGTTCTTGACGGCTTGTAGTCCATCTTTGTGTGGAATGTTGGTGTAGAGGGCTTCTACATCCATAGTGGCCAGGATGGTGTTATCAGGAGCAGGTGAGCACCTGAGTTAGCAATCTGTCTGTACTGGAGATGAGGAAGAGGTTGGCAGAGATAGCTTTTGGAACTGAGAAGAGAGATTTATGGTTCTTCTATAATTAAATGTACTCAGTTTTACTTTCCAGCTAGCAGTGTCAGTGCAGTAAACCAGTGGTTTTCAAACTGCGGGTTGCAACCTTTACTGAGTCGTGGAATGTAAGGCACTGGGTCGCAGCAGCTCTGGTCAGCCCTGCTGACCAAGCTGTTAAAAGTCCCATCAGCTGTGCTGCCTGGCTAAGGCAGGCTAGTTCCTACCTGTTCTGACACCACGCTGCCCCTCCCCCCCCGCCCCTGAAGCACTGGATCCGCACTTCCATTGGCTAGTTCCTGGTCAATAGGAGCTGGAGGGGCGGTGCCTGCAGGCGGGATCCGCTTGTGCGCCTCCGCCTAGGAGCCGGACCTGCTGCTGGCCACTTCCGGGGTGTGGTCTGTGATGCCAGGACAGGCAGGAAGCCTGCCTTAGAACCCCCGCTGCGCCGCTGACCGGGAGCCGCCCAAGGTAAGCCCGTGCCCCAATCCGCAGCCCTGAGTTCCCCCCAAACCCGGAACCCCTTCCTGTACCCCAAACCCCTCATGCCCAGCCTCACGCCAGAGCCTGCACCCAGAACCCTGACGCCACCCCAACCCTCTGCCCCATCCCTGAGTCGTCCCCGTCCCCCCCGACTCGGAGCCCCCTCCTGAAGCCCAAGCCCCTCATCCCTGGCCCCAGCCCAGAGCCCTGACCCCCACCCCTATGCCCGCCCCCCAGACCCAGAGCCCCCTCCTGCACCCCAAACCCCTCATTCCTGGCCTCAGCCCAGAGCCCTGTCCCCCTTCCACACCTTTGCCCCAGCCCAGAGCCCCCTCTCACATTGTGTACCCCTCATTCTCAGCCCTCTGCCCCAGCCCTGAGCCCCTCATCCCGAGCTCCGCTGGGTCGCGGGCATCAACAGTTTTTTTCAACTGGGTCACCAGAGAAAAAGTTTGAAAACCACTGCAGTAAACAGATATGCCCACATTGGGTGATGGGAGAAGACGCAAGTGGCTAACAAATGGCACCAACTGTCACCACTCTCCAAGTCTGTTTTTGGCAGAAGGTACAAGTCATTGGGTCTTTCTCCTGCTTTGGTGACTACTGATGTGGAACTTTATGGGATAACCAGAGAAAATATCTAAAAAACAGAAAAGGGGAAACATCTTTTGTTTTTCCAAGTGTACTGATGAAATTTGGCAAGGACGCCGCAATATTGTTTACAGAAAAGAGTTCTGCAGTAGTACCTTAAATATGAACAGAACTTCCTTTATTCTCCTCTTGAAAACAAGCAGCCGGTTAGCAGCAAGCATTGTAAATGGCAATAGCAAAGGTTGCTTGACAATGGAAGGTTTGGCACCTTGGTAACCTTCAGCCTGAAGAATTGACAGTAACTACTAGGTAATTGAGTCCAACTGTGTAGTTGCACATCTTTTTCCTCTTGGTAACTGGCAACGTAAGCCAATACAATCCCTCGTGAACGTACATAGAACCCCCTTTGATTCTTCCTTTTACAGATAATTGGTTTTATAAAAAAAGACTTTAACTGCAAGACAGCAAATTTAATATTTTCAGTATCTTGGATGTGTTATGATTTACATTTGATTTTAGGCATAATTAGAAATGCAAGTAGAGCGCTTTGTGTTTTACCTCTGCTTCAACTATTTATGGCATGATATGCAAATTAACTAAGCTATGAATATTAAAGATTAGAGTATGTTACAAAGTATCGCTGTCTTTAATGAGTTCAGTAATGGGCACAGGGCTCTGCACACATTTTAATATGGGCGTATTTTATCTTTGTACTGTATTCTCTGCTCTGCAGCTATTCATTCCACGTTTGGTTACATCCCAAGAGACCATGACCATTATTTAAAACATATCAAGCCCTGTATCAGCTGCAGTACGTAGGTACTATTTTCAAATGTGCCTGTGACAAACACTGCTGCAGCTACAAAAGAGTTTAGATGGATTATTTCATAGAGGCTGTTTCAGTTCTTGTATAGGTCAATCCGTTTCATCTACTGCAGTGTTGTAGATGGATCTCTGAGAATATAAAAGTGCTTGCTGACCTTTCAAGGTGCTTTGCAGTAGTGGAAGGGAATCTTAAACATGTTTCAGCTAAAATGAAACTGCTTCATACAAAAATCACACTTACCAGAAAAAAATAATTAGCTGTTTTTTGACAATCAGACTCATCTGCATAACATTCTTATGGTCTTGTACACACACCATAGTCGTTGGAGAGAAAGTCTTGTCTAGTGGTTAGTGTGGGACTGGGAGCTAGGACTCAGGGGGCTTAACTCTTGGTTTAACCACTTACTTGCTAAATGGCCTTGGACAACTCAGTTAACATCTTTTTGTCTTGAAAATTGGTATCATAGTTATACCAAAGGAGTTCTGTGAGGCTTCATTAATATCTAATGGCTTTGAGATCCTCAGATGTATTGTGTTATACAGATGAAAATTATTAACTGCAAACACAGGAAGTGCACTTTGAAGAACAAATTTAGGAACATTAAAAGTGTAAAAATTTTGGCCCTGATTCTGCAAGCTCTTTTGCGTGGACAGTCTCCTGTGTGATGTGGTGTATCATTGAGCCATTTGGGCACCAGGGTCCAGCCACACATAGCAGTTTGCAGCATTGAGTCCTTAATAAGGAAGGGGGGCTAGGAAAATACTGAGATACTCAGAAAAGCTTCATTTTTCATCGAGAATGGGAGGGGTGAGTCAAATATGCCACAGGGAGAGTGCTTTTCAAATTAAGGTATTTAAATTACAAATTTGGGTGAGGAAGATTGTCAGCAGTATTCAAAACAGCACTTAAATTCTTTTGAAATATTGTCGAGCAGTACTGTAGTTAGTTAAGAAGTTTGGCACACAAGGATTTGGCCCAGAGGCAATTTACATTTAAAATAAATCAATTCATCTGTATTTGAATAATCGCACATGTTTTGGAAAAAAAAAAAACCCACTAGGATTATACTGTTTTAAGATACTTTTATGTTTAGGTAAAATTGGTCCATAATGGTTTTTGGGGTTTTTTTTGATTGTTGACATTCAGTTAATAGCTACTTAGCTTTTCCTACAAAAGTGTAATAGGAATGTACAGTGCTTTAACTTGCACCTGCTCTTAAAACAATAAAAAGCTTATTTAGAACATTATTATGATCCATTGGATTATTAATCCATGTTCAATCATCTATAAACCAAACATGATTTTTTTAAATAGGAGGTCAAATTAATGTATGCAGGTAATCTATTTACAATGTGAAAATGAAAACCCAGAGATTTCCTTACCATTCTCCCTCCAATCTCCAGGTTTTTCTCTGCTACTTAGGGATAAAAAATAAAAAGTATACAAATCTGATTTCAAAAATATTAGGAAAATGTATCTTGTGCTTTAAGTAAATCTGGGCAGTTGTAGGGCTTGCTCTGTCATTGTCTATGTAGGTTTTCTCCTTCCCCCTTTATAATATTCACTAACACTTTTCATGGTGACAGGGCTTGTGGTCTTGGCATCTGTGGCACACCACAAAAAGTTCTCAGACTCTAGGATTGCCTCCAAAATCCTGTAATTTCCCTGTGCCTCTTAGTAGTTACCCTGTGGACTGTAATTATTGTTGTTTCAAGGCTGCCTATGGGGTGCATTGCAGGTATGTGTATTGAAAATTAGTTCACTGAAATTCTGAAGGAGCCATTGTGTTCTGTTGGGTCAGTAGAATGTAGATAACAAAGGCCAATGCTTATTCAAAACATGTAAGTGTTGTATACTCAAAACACAGAGGTTTGTAACATGAACAGAAAAGTCAAAAATTGAAAGTTAAAGGTGACTCTCCCACCTCTACTCCTTGCCACTTTTACCTTGATCTTGCAGCTCACATGATTCAAAACCACACTATGGTGATCCTTACAGTAACTAGACACAGTAAATGGGAATATTAATCTTACTTCTCCTAGCTTTTGTGTGTGGCATATATACATCTGTACCTCTCTACACGTCTTCAACAGAGGCAATGTTTGTCTGTTACCAGAGTATCGGGGCTCCTGGGTTCTGTTGTTCATGTAACTGGCAAATGACCTAACTTCTCGTCACCTGTTTTGCCATATAGAGGATGTAGATCATGTGAATGGCGCAATAATGTACAAAGGCTTTTAAAAACTCTGAGATCATCTGACTAAATGCAGTACATGATGCGTGAGGTTTTTGGTTGGATCTCCACTCCCAAAAATCAGTACAGAGGGATCCAAGAGAGCTGAACTCCTGTACTGTGGCATCAATATTTCATCCCACATTCAGTTAAAAATACCATTCTTGGAGGCAAACATTTGGATGTGTATAAAAAAGGTGTTGTAATTAACACTGTTCTAATAAGCTTTTCATGTGGTGCTTTGCAAACTTGCTGTAATTTTGTACAAGGGTGTGTCATAAAAAAGCTTTCATAACGTGGGTGGAAAGCACTGTATGTTCATCAAGTGCTTAATACCTCACCTAAAATTTGGCACATGTTTCACCATGTTTGCTATCAACTTAAATGCCTTTGATCAACAACCAGATGCAAGAACAGTCTTTGAAATAGCTCTCATATGACCATGGATGCTGGATATGCATTTAAATTCCTGTAGAGTTTAACTTCCCTTATGTGAACCTTTAAAGGCAAGCCTATATTTCCATTAATGATCAAGCTCATATGCAGTTGTAGCTTCACTTTATAGAGCATATTAAAAGTGTAATGTATAAATGCCTTCATTGGCCAAAACTTTTTGGCAGTGTTGTCTGCTTACACTGGAAATGGTACAAAAAGAGACAGTCTTAATAGCTTCAAAGAGATTTCTGCCCTTGAAGGGTTAATTATATTATGCCTAGTTGCTTTTTTTTAGCACAGAAAATAAACTGTAGCCAGAAGTAAGAAGTGATTAATTCAGACACATATGTAAGCAAAGTTCCCTTCTTTTATGCAGTTTGGTAACAGTAGACTATGCAGTAATTGAAAAGTAAAGGCAATTGAATTACAGGCTCCTGTCCAAACAGAGTGCACTTTTTTTTTTTTATACAACCTCCATTGCATCAGAACTAGGCAGTATTCCTGATGTTCTCATGTGTGTTAATGCTGACTCACAGACTAACTTGCACAAGAAAAAAAAACACACAGGCAGCTCCACCATACTAGGTAATGAGCTCAAGCAAGAAGCAGCGTCTGATGTTTTGTAAGATCTCTTATTTGACCTTTTAAGATGTACTTATTTTAAGGTTTTTTGTTCCGTATTGCCATGATGGTAGAACTGAGTCATGCAGGATATATACTGCTAGCAAATACTGTTGTGCAGAAGGAGTGAGGGTAATAAAATTCAGCATGACACTTGTCTTTGATGTGTTATGGATATGAATTAATGTCTGTAATGGAATGCAGGAAAGGCACACTTTTGCAGAAAGCATGAGAATAGTAGACCGTGTTCTCTCTGGAGATGCTTATAGTTGTAAGTTAGCCTGGGACTTCAGAAGCTTTTATTAGATGGTTAAAATTAAATTTTGCAAAATATTTGTATTTATTTTTGTATCTATGCCTCACCCTCTCCTTTGTAGCAACCTGCAAAAATTAAATGTTTTGTTCTCCAGATTTGCTTGTCCTTGATTTGATAAGCTCTTAAAATCTGCGGTGAATAAGAAAAAAAATAATTACAAAATAATGGAAATAGCATGCTTTGCCTTCATGAAATTACTGTACTTTTTTGAGACAGAATCCAGTGTGAGTGTATGACCTCGAGCGCTAGTGTTTCATTGAGGCTGTGTAAGTGACTCACCTTGCAGCATGACAGATCTCTTGGTAAATCTAATGCATGGGTGTCAGAGGCTGCTGCTGGAGTGCTTTGTAATTTCGGGAGGAAAGCTCCAAGTAACTGTTATCTTGGGCTTCTTTAATAAAGGATTTGTGCCCACTTTGTTAGGCTAGATTACCAGCATTAATTTAATTAACTTCATCTTTCCCCTCTTCCCCTGAAGGTATGTGAACATCTAATGCATTCCTTTCTGTGCTCATTTTTTAAAATCATAAACCAAGTATATCTGTACTGCATGTGCTGTTTGTACGCTACTTATTAATATTTGCAAAATTAGTTTCCACTATTTTAGTAAACCAGAATTAATCCTATTCACCAATTGTCACTTTGCTGCTACACTAAAAATAGGGTGGATTAGCATTGGTTACTGCTTCCAACTCAGCATTTCAAAATAAATCATTACTCCTTTTTAATGCTTTGAAGCAACAGAAACAAATGCAGCAAAAAAAAAAAAAAAAAAAAAAAGATTCTCAGTATGACTGTCAGTTGATTACTGAAGATAACCTTGTTTTCCTTCTCCTGACAGGGACTGGCATTTGCACAATTTCATGTTTGTGATTGAGTTCTTCGCACCGTCTTTGCTGAAAAGACAGTGACTTGTAATTCGTGTTCTTTGGGGGAGGAGAAAAACAAAAATATGCAATGCTGTATTTATTTCCTTATTGTGGAGAGTGGTATCTCTGACCCTCTTTTGTATCCCTACTGCCCCCGCCTACACAATACTTTTGATTTTGCTATTCCCTTTTTGGTGGAGTTATAATGATTAGGTACTTAGAGACTGTAATTCAACCGCCAAGTGGTGTAGTGAACTGTTGCATATTTTTCCTTAGTCCTGTATGAAAGGTGTATTTCCTCAGAAACAGTGGGGAGAAGGGTCCATCCTTCTGTTAACCATAAGTACCTCTCCAGTTCCCTTGTGGCTTTCCTGAGGAATTTAAGAGTAAGGAAACCTTACACAGTTAATTGGTTGAGGATGAGCCAAAGGAGAACCATGTATTTTGGTGACCAAGTTTTAAAAGGGAATTAGGCATCTTGCTCCTGTACCATTCTGTTTTTGGCAGAGAAAATTCTGTTCATTTTTTCCTTCTGAAGCTAGTTCTATTGTTCCTTTCAAATGTGCCTCTTCCATGTTAGAAATCCCCTAGCAGCCTTAAATCGAAGGGTGTGATTTTCTTTCTCTCTCCTCATTTACAGAAGAAAGAGAAGTTTCTTTTGACCCATTGGGGCCTTCAAGGGCAGGACTTTTCAGCTATTTTCTTTTGATGAGAGTTTTGGCTGGGAATAACTGTGAAAGCTTTTCTGTAGAGTTTTGTTTACAGCCCTCTGAGGGTCACTGAATCTTTTATTTTTCTGAAGTCCAGCTGCTTTTCAGTACTCCTTCCTTTTAAGAAAGCAATTATGATAAGGACCTTTCTTTTACAATAAATAAGTTTGTTTTTGGTTGTCTCTGAGCTGTCTAAGGAAAAGACAATTTAAATACATTATTTAATTACTTATGCTTCTTAAAGGAGCTGTGATGGTAGCATCTTGTTCTAGATAGATAACTTTTTTCCCTCAGGAAAAGTTAGTGTGGTCCAGACCACTCGGGCATTTAAACAAACAAGACATTTAGAAGAAGCAAGCCTCCAGCATCCAAAGTGCATGTGTAGCTTCAACAGAGCAGTATTGGGATATTCACAAAACTGTAAAATGCCTTATGTCAAATAATGCCTAAGCTTTTTAGGAATGTGTTAAGACAAGGACTATGGCTTTCCTAAAAACATGTTTTAATGTAAACTTGTTTTGATAGATGCCTAAAAGTTCCCAACAAGGGGTTTTCAGCAAGAAAAGAAAATTATCTTTTTTTTCAGTTGACTTTTAATGCATCTTAATTCTTTATTTAAAAAAAAAAATCAAATTTAGTTAAATTTTTCCCATTTGAGCTAAAGTGTGCATAGGAGGTGGGGAGACTTTCTTGGTCTGATTGACTTTTATTTAAAAAAAGTTTAATCTAAAAGAGAGAAAACTCTGACCGCGTGAAGAAGAAACTGTATTGCCCTATATACAGTGACTAGGACTTGGTTACACAGAAGTAGCTTCATTTGGTGCAGTATTGTGAACCAGTAATTTACACATTTAACTTCTAAGGGCATTTTCCTTCTATTTCAGCACAGGGAACTCAGAAGTGAGCTGTAGCTCACAAAAGCTTATGCTCAAATAAATGTATTAGTCTCTAAGATACCACAAGTACTCCTTTTCTTTTTGCGAATACAGACTAACACGGCTGCTTCTCTGAAACCAAGGTTAATATAGTATAAACCAAATTTTAAACAATTCAAAGTGCTTATTTGTCCTCTTTCTCCAAACTCTTTGTTCTGAAAAAGACTAGCAGGTTAAGACCTGTCAGGTATAAGACCATGTTACAGTTATCAGAAACTCTCAGCAATTTCTTCAGGCGTGTACAGTGTCAAATAGTGTTTGTGGTTTTTATTCAGTCTTCCAAGATTACTTTATGTTCGCGCTCTGTCCACCAGTTGGATTCACCATGGTAGAACATGGGCCATAAAAGGGTGGAAGAAAGATAGCCAAGAACCAGAAAAACATTTTCTGAACACTGGGCCAGGACTAGTGCTTTGAAAAGCTTCCTGGTCCCGACAGCGTTTGCTTTGGTTTTCTCTTAGTGTTTCTAGACCTGGCAGGATGTGAAATATCAGAAATTAAAATTGTCATTTTGATTACTATCTTGCCTTTTTTCCACTTCAGTTTGAATTTGATTTCAGAAGCTTTTATCTCCTGAAAATCTAGAAGTAGAAACTATTATTTTATACTGTCTCAAAGACTGAGTCCTAACTCTAGTGGTTTGTGAGAGTTGTAGCTGCTACAATAGGTAGACGTGGAGAAAAGGCAAGATAGTAATCAGAATGGTGTGATTTTTAAATTTGGATCCTTCATGAAACATCATAGCAACAAATGAATATTGTATATAGAATGCCACTGGAAGTCCAGGTTCTCAGTTGCTTTCTAAGGGCTTGTCTGTATTGCCCCACAGTTTGGACAATGGAGGTGTGAATATCTGTGCTCATCAAAGTGCTGCACTGCAATTCCCTCTCGTGGACACTGCGGTGCAAACGAAAACCGCCCACAGCACGTGCACGAGAAAATCACAGCACAGCACAACCCCATAGTCTGAACTGCTGGGCAGTGCAGACATGCCTTAAAAACTGTTTCAAGCTCTGGCGGTTCATGGGGGTTTAAGGTAAAGTCTGGTAGTACTCCTTGTGTCTAGTTGTGTTCTTTTGGTACTCATTAAGGAGTGTAGCCTGGACCATTGTGACTAATTTCTGGGGATAACAGTGTGATGGTATCTTCTTGGCAGGACTTCTTTATTTTAAGGGAAAATACAAATTAAATCCTATTCCATCGTATGTAAACCCACCCAGCATTTCTAAGAGGTAACAAATATATTTTGAATTAAAATGGGGAGCAGACAGTAGGTTGATATCTTTAACAGGCTTGACATAGAAGATGATATTCTAGAATTTCATTGGAAGAGTGCTGATGTTAACTTCTTTTATTTTGCACCACTAAAAGAAGTTACTTCCAACTGATGTTATGGTAGATACAAAAGGTGAGTAGGCAACTGGGTGAGGTGGTAGATGAGGAAAGTTGCATGTAAATGTAAAGCTTTCAATGCTGTACTCCAAATCTGACTTGTGCTCTGTTGATTTTTTTTTTAAAGGAAACCGCGTTGTAAGTTTCCCCGTAAGATGTTTTTGTGTATTAAGTTCATTCCATTTTCCATGCAAAATAATCTTTGTCTGATATCCCCATTGACTCCGTTAATTAATTAACCTAATAGTAGTGTTAAAGGAAAACAAAGCTTAATCTACTCTACAGTACCTTTTCTTGGCTACTTCTGTTTCTGAAGATCAGCAGTCTTTACCTCTTTCCATTCATGTTACGTTGTCTAATTTTCAGAAGCAGGGGGATTGTGATTGAGTACCCTCCCACACACACAAAATAAATAAAAGTACCATCTGGTACTTCCCTAATCTCTCATATATCTCTGAGAGCTCTTACTATAAGAAAAGAGAGATCATTTTTGACCCAGGATTGGCTTTCCATATAGCAGTGGCTTCCTTCCTAGAAGGTTGAGTGGTAAACTTTTTTGCTTTTCGTTTTCCATTGCATGAGGACCCTGGGTTTGATACCATCCACTGCGATGTAATTCTGCTCAGGTTTCTTCTAGCAAGTGGGCAACAACATCAAGAGCAGCTGTTTTGCTTCCCTGGGTTAAGGTTGCTGTATAGTAATGAAATCTCTTGTGAGACCATGATCCCAAGCGTTTCCTCTTCTCCTTTAGTCCCAGTAGAGGTGATGACAAAAGAGAACCTGAAATACAATCAGTAATTTAGAGAGAATAACTGGTATGGGGAAAATCTCCATTTTTTCAGGTATGATTGTTTTACTTTTAAAGCGATGGACAATTCTTGGAAGGCAAGATGGGGACAGTGTGGTTAGCGCATGGGACTAGGAGCCAGGAGGTGTGGTGTCTGCTCCCAGCTGTGCACAGAATTGTTGTGTGACCTTGGGCACCACTCTGTGCCTTAGTTTCCTCATCAGCAAAATAGGGAAAACTTGCCTCATGATGTGTTCAGATTAAATTGTTAATGTCTTCTCAATGCGCTCTGAGATCCTTGGTTGGAAGGTTTAGACTAGAGGACTGCCAAGTATTGTTATGAGGTCGCTAGTCCTGTAAATGTGTTAGTGTCTTTTGCTGGAAGGAAAAGAAAAGCCAGGCTTGCTTCCAACCCCTGTAATCTCAAAAGTGGCAGTGTTTTGCTTTGATTCTGCACAGTTGAATTTCGTGCACCAAATATACATATGAACAGTAAAAACCAGGCATGCACACGCTAAATAAGAAGTGAGTGCGGAGACCCCACATATTTGCATTATTTATAGCTACTTTTGACAAAAGGTGGCCTGATTTAATCTTTATTTTTTTTAAGTTTTGAATTTTATCTATGACACCATATGAGCAGAGGAATTGGAACCAGCCACAGAGCATTAATTGAAATAAAAAATGGTCTGTGCAGGGAACAAGTAAGAAAAGCCAGACCCCACCCTCTTTCCCAGAAAAAGCACCAGCATGCTCAATAAATGTTAAGGTAATTTAAAATCTGAATCTGGGAGACAATGTGACTAGGATTTCATTACTTAAGCAAATGGATTTGCTTTTAGTGGATGCAGCCACAGACTGAGAAGGGTTCCCAAGGGGTAAATGTTTTCCTGTGTTTGAAAAGCTTTCTTGTGTGTTAAGGAAGGGGGAGGGGGCCATGAACGTTGCCCCATATGCACTTAGGACTCTGGAGCATCTTTATTTAGTACTGATTTGGGCACCCCCAAATATACATTTTTGGATGCTTGTTGTAGGGTGATTATTGTATAGGTTTTAAACCTTTCATCTGTGGTGGTGGGGCAGAGAGATTTGAGCCAGCGGGAAGAAACGAGGAGCCGCCTTGTCGGGATGGGTAGTTTTTTTTCTGGAGCAGATGTGCTTCCTTTGACTAATTTCGTCCTCACGCTGGAGGAGTTAAACAGCAGCAGTGCCAGCTCCGCAGCCTGTTTGGAATAGTTGAGATGCTTGGACTCTCTGGATGGACTGGATGGCAGAGGAGGCAGTTTACAGCGTAATTCATATGCAAAACTGCACTATAAATTTAAAACCTGTCTCAGTTGCTGTGGCACCACTAAGCATTTCATCAGCATACAGTACAGGGTTTCTGCCATCTTTGTTTGCATTGCAGTGACTCATCAAAAGTCTGTCTTGTACCAACACTGAGAGCATTCCTCTGGCACTGATATTTCTCTGTTTTTAAAGCTTCGGTTTGAAACTGGCATTTACTTCAGGTCCCTAATCAAAGGGCTCTATTCATTGCAGAGAGCAGCCTGAATGTTAATCTGCATCCGGCCTATTCATTTAGATGCTATGCACTGCCGTCGAGATTTGACTTGGTAAAAGCTTGAGCTACAGCAGATACAAACGGAGGTTTTGATACTATTTTCTCCCCCCCACCCCCTGAACGATCTTGGTTGCTGCAGTTAGTGTAGCAGACGGAGGCGATAAAAAGGGACTTAAGAGATCCTTCATTGAGCAGCAGTACCTTGGATCATTCGTTGTTTAAGGTATGTTCGCATGGTATCAGATGAGGGGGCATAGAAGTTCCTTGCTTTGAAGAATTCTCTCTTAAACCATGCAGATACAATTAAATTGGCTTTGTGCGTGTTCTCTTTTCTTCCTGTTCCTCAGTGGCTTTGCAGATAGGACTTTTTTCCAACAGTGTGAACAGAGAAGTTCTTTGTAGGTTATTTTTCTTTTCAGAAGAGATTTAAAAAAAAATTTCAGGTAAATTTCTTTTTATGCCATTGTCATGAGGATTTGGTACTAGTTAAACACAGTTTACTCAGTACCGTCAAGTGCAAACATAATTTGAAATCTTCTGTTCTCTTAAGGGGGGGAGGGTTGGGTGATGGTGGGCAGGAGATTCTTGGGGTGTAGCCTTTATTTGGGCTAATAAGCACTGACTGGCTTTTCTGGAGTTTTATGCACTAAAATTACCTAATTTAATTTTACTGCTCCTATGGGCTTGTTTCAGAGCTTGCCTCTTTCTGTACAGAAAAGGAGAAATTATTCTCATCCCCAAAAGGTGCCAATGTCCTAAAACAGTACACTCTGTGCTGTTGTTTGATGCAAAGTCGAAAGCCGTATAGACTGTAGTTGTATTTTTTTCATTTGAGATTGTTCAGAGGCGTTCTTGATAGTACTGTTTCTGATTTCAGAAGATGGGGTTGTTCCTATTATGGGGTGCGTGTCTTGCCTTGGATTAGGCTTGCACTATGTCACCTATAGAATCCCTTTTTAATATGACCAGGAACAGAACATAGGGCACTTGCCACAGGGGGACGTATGTGGACACTCTCTTGCCCTAGTCTGTATTTACAATTAAAAACAAATGACTTGATGTTAAGTTTACTGCAGTACCTTGGTTTTGTTTGTTTGGGCTCAATTACCTGTCTTAATTTTGATTCATTTAAAATAAATGGCTCTTATAATTCCACTTAAAAGTAGTTTGACTCTGAATAGTTTCTTTTTTAAAACAAGTGTAGGGGCATCATCTAGGATCATTAAAATAGGGTTTTGTTACAGTAACTGCTTCGATAGAATGCTATATTTATTTCAGACAAAATGGCACATCATTTTGTAACTATTTCATCTCGAGTTTCAGCAGGTTTTTTTTATCCATTTCCAAAGGTCTGTTGAATATTAATAGGGCTACCTTACTATTCATTCCCACTCTGTTACCATCCATATTATCCTGTTTACTTTAAACTCCAGAGGAAAGAACCAATGATAATTAAAAAATTTTTTTTTGAGAATATTTGAATATTTAAATACGTTTTTTTAAAAAAAATTTTTAAAATGCATTAAGTAATTTTATAAACACTTGGTGTTATACATCAGCCCTTAGGGTTTAGTTTTGAGTCATGTTAGGTTGTTTGATTTTGTTTTTATTTGTTTGTTGCAGAGAACTGTCTAAAAATGCTGTTTCTTTCTCCCTGCCTTCTTCATTTTTCAGATGTGCCCTACTTTGGATACTTCTGCATTGCATGTCTAAGGAGCTCCAACTAATCCTGAGCCATGTCACAGATGTTGCACATAGAAATTCCCAACTTTGGGAACACCGTCTTGGGCTGCCTGAATGAGCAGAGGCTGCTGGGGCTTTACTGTGATGTGTCCATAGTTGTCAAGGGCCAAGCCTTCAAGGCACATCGTGCGGTGTTAGCAGCCAGCAGCCTGTACTTCAGAGACTTGTTTAGCGGGAACAGCAAAAGTGCATTTGAGCTCCCAGGTACCGTGCCACCAGCCTGCTTCCAGCAAATCCTTTCATTTTGTTACACTGGGAAACTCACAATGGCTGCGAGTGAACAGCTGGTAGTGATGTACACTGCAGGTTTCCTACAGATCCAACATATCGTAGAAAAAGGGACAGACTTGATGTTCAAAGTGAGTTCTCCCCACTGTGACTCTCAAACCACCATGATCGAAGATCCTAGTTCGGAACCTCAGAGCCCTTGTAACCAATTGCAGTCTGCTTCTGTGCCCTACGTCATGTCCCCTTCCATGCCCATCCCGCTCCTGACCCGGGTGAAACACGAAAATCTCGAGCTGCAACCCACAGCTGTGTCAGGCCTTCCTGCCAAGCGACCCTTGGAAGCCAGCACTCGGGATAGTACAGGAGGGAGCGTTTCTAATGCTGCTCCGCTAAAGTTGTCTCGTGTTTCATACTATGGAATGCCCAGTTTAGCTACTCTCATCCCAAACATACAGCAAGTGCAGTACTCCCAGGGGGAGCGGACGAGCCCAGGAGCCAGCAGCATTCCAACTACTGATAGTCCCACTTCCTACCACAATGAGGAGGATGAGGAAGATGATGAGGCTTATGATACCATGGTAGAAGAACAGTATGGGCAGATGTATATCAAATCCTCAGGAGGATATTCAGGTAATAAACCAAAACCTTCCCTTTCTCTAACCCCTTTGTTTTTCTCTTCCTCTTAAATCTTTTCTCCTTTGTCTAGAATATATTTTTTGGACTTTTCATCAGGTTTTTCTATATCCTGTTTGTTTACACATGAAGATTTGTGTTTGTGAATTTAATGCTGTTGAAAATTGCTGGCCTGACAGCCCAGGAAACTTGAATTCTCTGTCCACAGAACAGGTACAGCATGGGCATAGGACAGTACAAACTTCACCACCACTCCACTACTGTGCCGCTTCTCGGAACTGGAGAGACCACATGTAGGGGTGAGAGTGCAGTGCAGTGACCATAGTCTATTTAATCCTTAGCCGCCTCCTGTTGGCAGTCTCAGCCACGGACTCCATTTGTTTTGTGTTTTTGCAACATGGACACCTATCCATTAACTGCTGAACTGAGAGTGCCAACTAATTTCACATACAGTAGGTCATCCAAGAGCTACCTCAGCCACTACCCATCTCGGTTTGGATTAGAACAGGCAATCTGAAGGTGAAAGGCTTTGTATCCAATTGCAAATCACCTCATCCATTTATTTCCCCACTACTCCCTCCCTTTTTTACAAAAATCAATTACAGTGTATGTCTTGCTCTCTCCATCCAAATACTTCAAATAAATCAGATTTCTGGTATATCAGAAAGAATTTAAACAAACCTTTCTCCCCCATCCCTAACATATATGTCCTTATTTTTATCTTGTACGCTGTCAGGTAAGTTCCCTTTTTCCCTTCAGAAATAATTGATAGGACTAGTTAAGTCCTCATTAACCTAACTCATCACCTGGTAGTACTGCACTGTGAAAGCATTAGCTAAAGGAGAAGATTGCTCCAGCAATGAATTGCTAGACAAGGAACTGCTGGGTGCTTCCACCAAGGACACACAGGTGTTTTGATTTTTCAGTATGAGTATATGAGGGGACATTTTCTTTTCCGCTTCCCTTGCAAGCGATAAACTTTTCTGAAAAAGAACCGTTTTGGCCTTGTTCATCTTCAAGATTTTGAACTGACGTTTGGAAATGTCTCTGGTGCCTGTCGTGTTTTGGCTTTTTTGGAGGGCTAGAGACGAGGGTAGAGGCTATGTGGTAGCAAACACTTGGGGAATCTAATCTCAACAGCTAGTATTTCTCAATGAGAGGCATTTCAAAAGAACATATATGAGGAGGTGTATGTTCTTTCTGCATTCCAAAAAGAGGCTCCTGGATGAACACAGTGGACTCTTAATTGGTGCTGCAGGTGTTTGAGAATGCAGCTTTGATTTGTATTCAGTTCCTGGGTGGAAACATATTTCATGGTTTTCTTGAGATTTGTCAAGCTGGCAACGCAGAATTTTCTTTAGTCTGTGCTTAGTTTTCACTGTTACTATTTCCCGTTGTAATTGCTGGATCAGAAATGACTAATTTGAAAATATTAACTCCCTCACATATGCTGAAAAGTTGGCTTTCTTTCCTTGGACCCATTTTATTTTTAGAGATGGGTAGAAAATGTTGCATTAACAACCTCTGTTTGATCCAGGTATGTAATTCATGGTGGTGGTAATTCTCAACACCAAGACACTCCCATGTGTGGCTTTCCAACCCTCTCCATAAAAACAGAACCCCAAACTTCTGTTTGAACAGTAATGTCCTTTCTGTACAAGTCTGTAAGTAGATAGAGGAGAAGAAATCATTGCCATGTGTTTTACTGGAGGGGCAAGGGAAACTGTCGTGTTTAAACTAGCCTTTCCATTCTCACAGCAAATACTGCTAATGGCAAATTTTGAGGGTTTTTTTTTTTTTAAATATTAGAACGGTCTCTAAAAAGCGGTCTGCTTTTTCAGTTGCTGTTTCTGAGGAAAGAGTCCAAATTCCTCATACTGACAGTAAACTTTCAGAAAGGAGTAGACTATTCTAGGGAATGGTGCGTGATTACTATAAAGTCCTTGCCTGGCTAGCTAGTTGGTGGGATGGAGTGTGATGCATAGGATGTGTTTTAAAATGTCCATCTAACTGGACAGAGCTGAGGCTGTTTGCATGGATATTTGTTTTCCCCCCACACTACAGAGCATTATGACTGAGTAGTGTTTGTCTTCACAGTGTTGAGCATTTCTAACATTGTTCTTTAGAGAAACGGGATTATACCCTTGTATACAATATTTTCTTTCTCAGCCATGGGGCCTATTTATATAATAGCAGAACAGAACAAATTCAATAGAAACATAGAAGACTATCATAGGAAAAACTATAGGATGGTATGGTATGCGACTACTAAGCAAGCAGGCTATTGCATATAACTCTTATTACTGTGTAAGATTAAAACAGAGCTGCTCCACTCAGAAAATTGAAAATGTGAACAGCTGACTTGGTGGCTTTGATAATTTTTCAGTTGTCCAGCCTTTAGGTTGGATCTGATGATCCAGAAGAAGAGTAATATTTTCTTTCTCCCTATGCAGATTGTGAGTAGGCTTCTGAATTGCTGGGTGAGGCATAGCCATGGGTAGTTGTTTGGGGAGGTAAGGGAAATGACGGAGCTCGCACCAAGTAGGAGCTCGCATTGTGTCACCATTCTGTCCAACTTGAAGGGCCAGCCAACGAACGCCCCCTCCCCCAGGGTTATAATCTATACAGTTCTAGCTAAAACATGTCTCTCCTGCACAAGCACATTGAAAAAGGGTTTTCTGTTTTAACCACAGGCATAGTCTCAGGGTTCCCCAAAATCTGGGGATGAGAGGGGGAAAGATTTAAAAAAGAAAATGAAAATCGAGGCTAATCCATCCTAGTATGGACTTGTGTAACTCTCACTGTGTTTTCATGACTCTGAATAAACCCTTCCTTCAAAAGACACAGAACAAAAAACCCTACAACATGGAAGAGCAAGGAAAAGCTAATCCTGCTCCTGCCACGTAGATCTTGACAATCTCACAAAAGACGGGGAAACAGTGTAAAATAGTGATTGCCAAAGTTTCTGAGAGCCTTTTGAGTCAAAACAAAAACAAAGCCAAAAAAGAGCACACAGCCAGATCATGCATTGAATCTCATGGGAAGCTTCCCTCCTCCCCCCTTTTTTATTTCTCTCCTTGCACAGCTTAGTGTCATTCAGAATGGTGCCAGGTATCCATTGTTAGGGACGTTTGTCTGGTTCATTGTAAGGCGACATTTTAAGCTGAAACTCAAGTTTTTGTTCAGTGTCCTCTGTCGTCTTCCATCTCCATGTCGGGGCCTGGTTCTGCAAGGTGCTGAATGTCAGCGCTGAAGGCTTGTAGGATGGTCCAGGCCATTGTTCATTAGGTCTGTTCTGAAAGCATTTGGGTGTTGTAGATTCTTATTTATTTTTGTTTTCTCCTATATAAAAGCCTTTCTGAAAAACCAGACTAAATCTCTGAAACTTGGCACAAACCAAAGAAATTCATGACCTTGGCAAAGGGCTTTGATGGTAGAAAGTCAGAGTAAAGCTTAAGCGTCATTAAGTAGCTGACTTAGAAAACAATGGCACGGTGTGGTGAACCATAAGGAATACTGAAGTGCAAAAGAAACTGAAAATAAATCCAGGGGAAGGCTAACTCCCCTTCTAAAACACATTGCAGATGTAAGAATTAAGTTTAGCTGTCGTGAAAGAAGTCCCTAATTTACGGAGGGAAATATGGGAATTGCCATTATGGATCAGACCAGACTTCAGAAACTGGCCATTCCTCACATCACGTTTCAGTATAGAGTCAGAGGATGTTAGGATTGTGTGTGTGCTTTTGGCTTTGGATGATATTAGTATCATCATCATCAGGATTTGCATAACTTTTGTGTGTGCATTAATAGCATTTCCATATGGTGGCTCTTTATTCTGTAAATAGGTCTAGACTTGGAGAACATTTAGGCCTTAAAGAAACTAGTTGGTCTTCATATGGGCTCTAGTATTTGATCTGAGAAGTATGCAGCTAGGTAGGATATTAAACAAAAGCAGAGTACTTATCGCTTTACCTGTAGCACCATGGGCCTGATCCTGAAAGGATTTCAGTGGAACTTGCAGATGCTCATCATCTTTCAATATCAAACCATATTCTTTTCAGTCACCTTACTATTTAGCAGGTGTATTTGATTTTATTCCGTTTCAACAGGCACAAGTGAAATTGCACCAAGTGTCTTTAAATCCTCATGCAACAAATTGCTGGAGTATAAAGGCTGGACCTGAAAGTTATGAAATACCAAACTGACACATGGACATTTTCATTAAAAATTCATCTAAAATAGCTGTTATAGGATACAATTGCAGTAATTAGCTAAGAGAATAGTTTTCTCTCCTGGCTCTCTGATTTCTTGACAGTAAGTAAAGAGGGCAAGAAACAATCCAAAATCTTTAGTGAGAGGATACATGGCATATTGTATGAAGATGATCCCAGACCAAGCTTAGAAAAGATATGTTACAATTTAAACCACAGCCAGTAGCAATGATCCCGTGAACATCTTGAAACCAAATAATTGCAATCTTTTTAAAACTGCTTGTTTTAACTGCAGTCATGGTTCTTTGAGTCAGTTGCCTCTGATACAGATCAATGAGTAGTCTGATCCTTAGGATCAGGCAGGAGGCAGTCAATAGAAGCCAAGAATGAATATATTTTCCAGGAAATATAAAAGAACGCCAAACTAGGTACAAACATAGAGGAAATGGAGAAAAATGTGTCTGAAATGAACAGAGCGTCACACTCATCAGACAGAGCTGGTCTTATCTGCTTCTTATTGTAAAAGTGGGAATCCTCTAATGGCTGCGAGGGAAAAAGGGGGAAGGTATAATGCTGACTAGAGGGGAAATCTTTAGCTTCATTGGCTGCCTCCTGTCTAATCAATGTGAATTGTTCTGAACTTATATCAACCACAGAAAACAACTTGCAAGCAAGAAATTCTCTTTCTTATTAAAGACCCAGCAGCGTAAGGAAACTTAAGATCCACATGGGTGTCACTCTGCTTCAGACCTTTTTTGGCATTACATTTCTAGTCCCTGTTTCTTCACAGTAAAACACAGATGTTTAATTTTAGACTGGCAGATGTTTCACTCCTGACTGAGATGTGAAACAAAGGCAAGATGTGGGCATTTATAAACCAGTAATATTGTTCCTGCACTTCCAGATTAATTCTGTGTATAAATAGGACACGCATCATATCTCTACATTTGAGTATACTGTTGCAAATAGCACTATTAGTAAAATATGTATAGTTCAATGGTGGACTATATTACCATTTTTTCTTCTTGTGTGCACGCATGCGTGTGTGTATTTTTCTGTAAACATACATACCATTTGCCAGTAAATCTACTAAGAATCTGTGAAAATAGCTGCAGATGCTGGGTTCTGTTTTCATGTCCGCTCCCTACCAAGTGTGAGATAAGGATTCTTGTAAACTCTTTGTTTGAAAGGAAAAGTCTGACTCTTTGGGAAAGGGAGGGCAATTAGGTGTATGCTTCCAAACTCCAGTCATCCATGATAGTTGAGAAGAGGGTAATTTTGTGGATAAGGCAATGGACTAGGACCCAAGACTTCTGGGTTCACACTTCCTGTGTGACCAGGGTCAAGTAACTTCAGCTGCTCTCTCTTTTCTCTGTCTGTAACATAGGAACAATAATACTTCCCTACCCTGTAGAATAGTGAATGAGAAGAATAAGAAGAGAATCCAAATGAAAACCTCTGGAATTGTGAACTTCCAAGGGGGAATTGGTATTTCTGCTCTTTGAGTTGGCAAGAGCCAAGAAGATATTAAAGCAACTGGCCTTTAGGGAGTACAGTCAACAGTTTCAAATTTGGATGCCTGAAATTAGATATCAAAATCTTGGCACTGATATTCAGAGGTGCTGGGCACTCACAATGCTCATTAAAATCATTGGGAGACCTGGGTGCTCAGCACCTCTGAAAATGAGGTCACCTATTTAGGTACCCAAGTAAGCGCCTAACTGCATGATTTGGGCACCCCAGTGTGAAAATGTTGGCCACTGACATATTACTGTCATTCTTTCTGAACTGATGCGTGTCCACGAGCCCCATTAACAGCCTGTCAAGAGAAATTTGAGGCCCTGGTACATTGTTTGCTGGGGCTGCAGCCCCTCCCTTTTCACCCAGTTACAGACATGGGAAGGGGGCTGAGCTTGGGGTTCAGGTACAATTGTCCCCCTTTTACCTTTCTTGTCAGCCCTGCCAGTTAACCTGTTCTTCATTGTCTAGGTAATCAGAATTTCATTTTTGCTGATAACTTCTACTTTTTTTAAGGTTTTTATATGTACACAAATTAATTTGTATTAGTTTTTTTTTAACATCATACGCATAATATTTACAAATGTATAGCCAGTCGGATTATTGCTTCTTACAACTGTGTAGTAAAAGGTAATAATAAAATACTTCTTAAGATCTAATGGTTTGTAACAGCCCATTGTCAACTAAAACAGTGATACTTAGAAATGGAGGACCTCATGTAACTGACCTCTGCAAAGCAGAGCGCATCTTAAGAGCGTGTGGATCAAAGGCACTCAGCACCACCAAGCAGATGCTGGAAGGGTCCAATGCCACAAGTTGTTGAGTGCCAGTAATTTCTATTAATTTCAGCACTTCCCACGATTTGGCACGAAGTTTTCACCTAATCAGGTAGCTCTGAGGTAGTCTTCCATACTCCAGTCCTGGATGTGTCCTCTTGTAGGTCAGTTGTTGCTTGTTATGAAACCCTTCCAAGTTTCAGACCCAAATACGTGTGTGTGTGTGTGTGTGTGTAAATAAAATACATGGGTGCAGCCGCATAGCTCCTACTGCCTTTTTAATTATTTCTTCTTTTCCTCTGCGTTAGCTGGTAAGCTGCTTTCTTAGTCTAGTACAAAACTATGTGAGACAATACTTCACATTGTTTGCCATTTCATTCAAAGGAAGAGGAGCAGCTGCCCTCTGAAGATACAAATTAATTAGAAGTGAATACTATCCTGTTCTGTAGAGCATAAAGGCCAAACAGACTTGCTTTCTTTGAAAACATGGGACCCCGAAGTGTTTTGTACCCTGGTTTTTTTTTATGCTAAAGTTCTGTGTGCAGTAATTTAATATATGTTGAATTGAAGTAGCGTTAAAAAGACCTAAATCTTTGGTAAAGTTTGTTTAATCTTGTTTGAGTTGTACTAATTCTTTAACCAAAACAAAATCCACCAATGAGGTAAGTGTCCATATATAAATGAGAATTTTTATAGACAGAGGCAATAAGCAAGCGAAACAGTATTTAATTATATTAGAACGGATTAATCTGGATTGTACTGTGTGGGGTTTTTTTCTAGCACAAATTTGGCTGAGGTCACATGCGATGTTTAGCTTCAGAAAAGAGAATGCTATGACCTTGTTGTTGGTTCCTATGTTTAAACACAGGGCACTTCAAAATAAATCAGAAGAATATTTTTTTCTGCCAAAACGTCACTGACGTTTCCCAATATTGTGTGTGCATGTATCTCCAAAAACACAATTTGGGTAGGTCAGTGTTGTCTGTACTATTAAAGTTGTTTTTCAGAGCAAGTAGCAGGATTTCAGGAAATGGAACTTGACACCAGCTTCAGCTGGAATTAGTTACTTTAGGAAGTTACCAAATACCAGGGCAGTACAGTCACTTGACTGCGTTATGTTGCTTTCTTTGCATTATTTATTATTGCAGTATCAAGACTGGCTGGCCCAAAAATTGATGTACCTTCAGAGTCACTCTGTGTGACGTGCACAGAAATTTACAATCCACTGTCTGTCATCTGGTGCAGTTTGTTTGCTGGTCTGAGTGTTGTGTATATTGTTTGACTTCCTGCAATTACAATAATAGTTTGAAAAAGAAATGCATAAAAGCTAATGGTGCAATGTACAAAATATAAGAGCGGGAGAACAAGGGCTTGGTTCTATTCCCAAACTTGTTGTATGACTTTAGGAAAGTCACTTAACCATCGTATGCCTCAGTTTTCCATGTAACCAACCTTTGTAAAATGCTTTGAAATATATGGATGAAAAGCATTCTATACGTGCAAATAATTATTGTTTCTTAATTCATTTATGGGGGGATCATTTTTTAGCTCTGCCTACTTTTAAAGCTGTTAACAAACTTTATCTAACAAGATAAATTAAAATCACATCTATGTGATTATGAAAAATAGTAATTAACCACAATCTCTGTCTAAATGTTTTTGTTTAGAATATATGAGTATTTAGATGTATGAGAGAAACCACAGTTTCTGTTGTGAAATGTTTCTGTTTTTGCTCTGTTGGCTGCAACTGTTCAAGGATACTTTCTCTGCAGTTACACCAGCTTTTTAACCTTACTTTAATTTTATTTTTTATAAAGACACTAACATGGAATCATTTTAAAAGCCCTTGTGAAAATTAATGCCACTATGCACAACTTTTTGTTCTGACCCTTTTAACAGCTTACAATCTACCATTTTTTAAAGTGGAAATAAATAGTTTTTACATTTTTCACGCAAAGCCATTAATTAAAATTAAAATTGCAGCTTTGAACAAATAGTGCAGGGAATTTTGGTTTTGTGTTTTGGTACTTCACGCCTTTGCTCAGCAGTATAAACCATGACTGTGTAGAAAGAATTGACAAGCTGCTGGAACACTTTCTCTGGCACGCTTGCCCACAATTAACACAAGCAATATGAAATAATATGGCCTAATCTTTATCCCTTACTGTGGCTCTTGCATTTCAAAAACATTGTGGCTTCACTAAAAAAATCTGCTGCCCTGTTTTGAAATCTGTTGACTCCTAAACATATGCTGTCCTTTTCTTGAACAGCATCTGTTAAGGACATCAGACATCTAACCTAAGTGACCCACGTATCCCCTAATATTGTGTGTGGTATTTGTGCTATACCTGAATGCTTCCCTGTCATAGGGAGACATGCAAAGGTGTACAGTATATATGTGCTCTCATGGGCTCTAAATGGGAAGAACTGAAAGCAAGCAGTGTCCCCGAACCGGTCCCCAGGATATATTTTTGAAGTGGCAGTTGTGATATTGGTATGTGTTTATCTGAGCAATTTTGGCAAAACCAAAGGGACTGTAAGGAGACTAGGGTAGCTTTTGTCTGAATGTTAGTGCTGGATAATATGCTCTCCAGTTCTTGATTTATTTAAATTAAATACTTTAAATATTTTTCAGTTTAATATCCTTCCCGTCTCAATGTCCAAAAGCACCAGCAAGATACCAGCCCCTTTAGATACTTCCACTGCAAGAATGAGCAATTTCATTCTAAAAAAGTGCATTTGAATATTTGGAAATTCTCCTTATAGGAGCTTAGAAATAGAGAATTATTTCTGTTGTTGAAAATTTGTTATGTAAGCGAGCTGCGCATCAGCATTACAAAATACTTCTACTTTGCATAGGCCATACTGGTAGGAGAAATTATGCTTTAAAATGTCATCTGGATTGTTCTTCCACAATTTGTTCCTCATCCATTCAGGGTAATGCCAGGCTGTTGTTCTGGGTGTACTGGTACATTGAGATGATCTTGTTTTAGGAAATACTTGCTGATGCCATGATTCTTAAAACAAAACCACACACCTCATACAAACAAAAACTTTCCATTTTAAAAGGCTTCTCACCTAAGAATAATATTGCAATACATTGGTACTCAATATAGCCTTACATTTTGTTGGCTTTTACAACTTTTTGTCCTATAATGTGCTGTCACATAATAATAGAACGTAGCAGGATATGTCCTAGTTAGAACACAAATTTCTTTGTAAAAGAGACCTTTCTGTTGTGGTAACTGTAGCAACATCTATACAAAAGTCCCCAGATTTGCTATTCTACCTGAAGAATGGGAAACACCAAAATAATGAGAGTAAGATACATTTAAGAGGCTAAGTGATTGCATGTTTGATCCAATGCTTTTGTCTAACTATTTTTTTTTTTAGAATTCATAAATCTACACCCAATTGTACTAAGGCTGTATTTATCCTTTTCAAGGAGCAGTCCTGATCATATGTATAGAGTTTGACATATGTTATAAAAACTTGTTGATCAAGGTGTAGAGCATTATACAATTGGATGTATTTTTATAATTGCCTAAAATATATTGTAGATGATGCGGTTGGCACCTATGCACACTTGTATGAGTCCTCGTTTGCTGTGATAGGTAATTTTAAGCATGATAATGGACTTCCATTACAAATACGTTTTAGAAAGCTAATCCTCTGTATGTTCACAAAACCTAGCATTGTGCAGTGTTTGTTCATAGTAAAACTAATTTGTTTTAGCTTTTCAGTATTAACATCTGCTAATAGGCAGTGGTAGGCCCCATCAATTCTATATAAGCCAATTTTTTAAGGGAAATCACAGCAATATCCTAGTATTTCAGTGTAGTTTTTTTTTTTTTTTTAAGCTAAAGCTTAATAAAACCTTGGGAAAGCTTAATAAAACCTTGGGTTTTTTGGTGGCGTTGAGATAAATTTTATGCACTTAGAAGTGGGAATGGGAGAGGAAAGGAAACCTAGGAATCACATTTTGATTTAGAAAAAGTGAGTGCTGACGGATAATACTGAGTTGCTAAGATTAACTTTTGTTAGTTCAGCATGTATATAAGGTTTTTCAGCAGCGGAAGATTAAAGAAAAGAAGTTATAATAGGGAAGTAGCTACTAACCTAATCGGACAATTTATGACCTATTTGGGAAACCTCTAATAGATGTGCATAACATTTTATTTTTGGTTAGTTGCGTACAATAGTTTGTGTCTTCTCTTTAGAAAGCTGATTCTGTATACTTGTCCACATTTAGACAGTGATCTCAGATGTTCAGAAATAGCAATTTTTCTAAATGATTAACATTTAAAAAAAAATAAATGAAAGCACTATTAGGTTACATTAATCCCTCTCCCAGAATCCATTCAAGGCAAAGCTCCTGTAGGAGCTCTTCTTTCCGAAAGAGAGCGGGAAAAAAGGAAGGCCTTAGGTTTAAACTTCAGGACAAGAGAAGCTTCATTCTGAAGATCACAGATATTAGCCCTGGCTCCAGCATAACGGTGCCCATTGCCTCCACGTATAAAATGATCATGCTTTTTGAGTAGATGACTGTTTTCAAGAGCAATGTTGTGAAAAATATCTTGAATCATCAAAATCTAGCTGTGTTCATTTGGATCCTGCTCCTTGAAAACATTTAATGATTCTCCCTGTTAATTCTTTTTAAAGTGGCTCAAGAGAAGCCAGAGCAGATTCCACTAGAGAGTCGTTCCTGTGTCCTCATTCGACGTGATTTAGTTGCTCTCCCAGCAAGTCTTATCAGTCAAATTGGATATCGGTGCCACCCAAAACTCTACTCGGAGGGAGATCCCGGAGAAAAACTTGAACTTGTTGCAGGTAATAACTTTTATTTCTTTTTTACATTAGAATGATTGAAGATCAGCCATTTTTCTTTTTAGAATTTACCCCTTATCTCCCTTGAACCTTAGTTTCAATCATACATATTGGATGCAAATTTTCCCTTTTTGTGTATTACTATGAACAAATGTACCCATCGCTAATCGGTGGGGGGGAAAAGATAGAACATCTTAAATTTCATTTAATTCACTGTTAGAAGAATGTGTCATTAGCAGGAGTTATTCAATTGAATTAATTTAGCATTTAATTGAATTCCGTAAACTTGTATTCTCCCTGATTGGTATGGGCTATATTACAACTGTGTTTTAATTTCGCTTCACAGATGAAAAAAATTAGACTTTTTTTTACCTATCAAATTTTAAGATTTACAGAGCAGGGGATTAGGATTTATAGAAATGAATACAAATTTAGACATTTTAAAATATAATTAAAACAACAAAAACTTTAATAGTGGGTAAAAAAATTATACTCTTGGGCTTGTGGGTTTCTCCCTAGATATGAATGGCAAGAATCGATCCCTAGTGACATATTTGGTGTATCTGTGGCAAGGATGAGGCTGTAATCTTCTGGCTAGTCACAGATGGAATTGGTCCCTTTTTGCAAGCAGTAAGGCAGTAGGACCCCAAGGCTGGAAACCAATTTAACAGCTCGGGGGGGAGGGATAACTCAGTGGTTTGAGCATTGGCCTGCTAAACCCAGGCTTGTAAATTCAATCCTTGAGGGCGCCATTTAGGGATCTAGGACAAAAATTGGGGATTGGTCCTGCTTTGAGCAGGGGGTTGGACTAGATGACCTCCTGAGGTCCCTTCCAACCCTCATATTCTATGATTCTATGATTCTAAGGACAGATACCCTTGATATTGGGGGATGTTCGAGAGGAGGCAAGGTTTTTAGAAGCATTTCCCTCTTTTCACCAGATTATTCTCAGTCTTCTCGAGGTTCAGCCGAATCCAGCTATTGTTTATCCGGATACATATTTTCGCTAGGCATTCAGAAAGCTGGGAGATGGTACTGTTTACGTTTGATATATTGGAGTTGTAGACGGATATAAAATATGCAAGACTTAAAACTGTAGTCCTGTCCTTTAGTGGCCATTAAACATCTCATGGCACTGTATGTAAGAGGGGTGTGTTGACCTTGATGATCAGACCAAATTCCAATTTGCGTAATTACAGTCTACCTCCCTAAATGCACATTGCAGTTTCAGTTGGATATGCCCTCCACTGTATAGCGTTATGAACTGCTGTCTTCTACCCCAGAAGTGACTCTGTTCGGGTGATGTGAATCCGATATAATGGTCCTTACTAACTTCACAGGTTGTTGTGAGGATTAATTAATACCTGTCAAGTGCTTTGAGTTCCTCTGACGGAAAATGTTACAGAGGGAAAAAGTGAGTGAGCACGATCTATCCAAACCAGTTGTCCTTTCTTTCTAACCATTTTATATCTTAGATACAATGTTATGAATAGCACACGTTTATTCTCAGCCTGTAGTAGGAATGTTAATTTCAAAAATTAGCTGGACAGGTTTCTCTCTGATCAAGGACATATATTTTCTTCACTGGAAGGCAGAAATAAAACGCACCCACTGTACAATAGCATAAAACCACAAGTATTTATTTTGTAGCTGGAATATTCATTTTGCATCTGCTAACATTTTATGCAAGACTTAAAAACACCAACTTACTTTCACAGTGAGAGCTGCAAATTGACTCGGGGCATCTTTGCTCGATTTACATTTTTCAGTCTGGAAAAAAGTAGATTAACACCGGCAGCCACTGTCAGAGAGATTGTTTTTTATTTATTAAAGTGAAGTTACCCTTGGTGGCATCTGACTTGCTCTCTGATGGCTTATCCCTTAAAATGCTGTGACTGGATAAAGGCTCAGCGGCTCATTACAGTTTCAAACTTAGCCAAAAACCGATGGGGGTTGGTTCTGCCCAAAGTACATAAGAAAAATCTTTCAGTGAAAGTTTAGTAACCTCCATACACTAAATACTTTCTTTCATCTCAGATTTTTCATGCCATAATTGATTCTGAAAACTTTGACAGATTTCTCTGGAAATGATCATCGTAAAGTGGATTGATAGATATAGTGCACCGAGCATGGAGAGAAGCTGCAAGGTTCAGAAATCCCACAGTGCCACTTGCTCTTCTCCCCTCCTTACCCTTATATTCAACAAATGTGTGTAAGAGGAAAGGAGCTAACCATCACCTGGTGAAAGATCAAGCAGTCATCTTACCGCCTGCGCTAGGACAGCACAGATGATGTTTAGTTCTCCATTTCCCCACAGAGGAAAAGGGTCAAACTCTGATCTTCTACACTGTAAATTGGGAGTTATTCTATAGAGCTCAATGCAGTTGCTTCAGATTTACTCAGAGTCTGTCCCACTCATTTTTTAACTATTCTTTTATTCTTCATTTTAAAGGTAAGTATAGAACTAGTCATGCGTAGGCTTTCCTGGAAATGCAAGAAGTAATTTTATTTCTCTGTATATCTCCGCTTCTGCAAGAACTTAGTCTGTTACAGCTCTAGATATGACCTACTATTTAAGCTTTATTTAAAAAAAACAACTTTTATATTGTAACTGTGCTTGGAAAGAAAATATGCACGTCCACATCTTTGTGTAAGCAGGCAGATTCTGAGGCATACAGTAGGTTTTACTTTTGCAAGCTATGTGCTGTATAAAAGTGTTTGATAATGAAAGGGTAAGAGACCTACTATAAAACACTGACAGTCTGTTTCTAAACCTCTGGACATGTAAAGCTTCCTTAGCAAGGTTGATTTCTCACCTGCAAACATACTCTAAGCCAATATATTTGCATACTTCAAGCCAATATATTTGAGACCCAGCAATTCCTAGGCACTAGAAACTAAATTCCCAGCTCACCAAAATTACCAGTGGGGGTTGTGCTGTGTTTCTTGGAAATAAATGCATTTGTAAAATAAATATATATCTTTTCCATGCCAGCCTTCTTTTTTTAGTCTAAACGTGTATTCTACAGCTCTTTCCTTGACAGAAGGAAAGGCCAAATGGATGGTTGCTCTGGAAGGATGGTAGTAGTCTGCTATGGATCATTTTTAAAATAAAATAAATCATAGCACTGTGTGTCTTTTACATAACTAGATCATTTTACCAGACTGCAGTGGATCTTCTTTCTGTTTGGATAAAATCAGGAGATTATTAGTATGGGCTGTGATTCTCACTAGACCCCAACGGAGTGAGTGCCCAGATCCCATAGACCCCTAACTCACTTAGGCTTCTTTGAAAATCCCAGCCATGATTACTGTTGTTTATATGCATTACAGTAGTCCCTTGAGGATGCAACTGAGATCATGGCCCTGTTGTGCTAGGCACTGTATAAGAACAGCCACACTGGGTCAGACCAAAGGTCCATCTAGCCCAGTATCCTGTCTGCCTACAGTGGCCAATGCCAGATGCCCCAGAGGGAATGAACAGAACAGGCAAATGATCAAGTGATCCAGCCTGTCGCCCATTCCCAGCTTCTAGCAAACAGAGGCTAGGGACACCATCCCTGCCCATCCTGGCTAATAGCCATTGATGGACCTATCCTCCATGAATTTATCTAATTCTTTTTTGAACCCTGTTATAGTCTTGGCCTTCACAACATCCTCTGGCAAAGAGTTCCACAGGTTGACTATGCGTTGTGTTAAAAAATACTTTCTTTTATTTGTTTTAAACCTGCTGCCTCTTAATTTCATTTGGTGAGCCATAGTTCTGGTATTATGAGAAGGAATAAATAACTCTTCCTAATTTACTGTCTCCACACCAGTCATGATTTTATAGACGTCTGTCATATCCCCCCTTAGTCGTCTCTTTTCCAAGCTGAAAAGTCCTAGTTTTATTAATCTCTCCTCATACGGAAGCCGTTCCATACCCCTAATAATTTTTGTTGCCCTTTTCCCAACCTTTTCCAATTCCAATATATCTTTTTTGAGATGGGGCGACTATTTCTGCACGCAGTATTCAAGATGTGGGCATACCATGGATTTCTATAGAGGCAATATGATATTTTCTGTCTTTATTATCTGTCCCTTTCTTAATGATTCCCAACATTCTGTTCGCTTTTTTGACTGCCGCGGCACACTGAGTGGATGTTTTCAGAGAACTATCCACAATGACTCCAAGATCTCTTTTCTGAGTGGGAACAGCTAATTTAGACCCCATCATTGTATATGGGTAATTAGGATTATGTTTTCCAGTGTGTATTACTTTGCATTTATCAACACTGAATTTCATCTGCCATTTTATAGCCCAGTCACTTAGTTGTGAGATCCTTTTGTACCTCTTCGCAGTCTGCCTGGGACTTAAACATCTTGAGTTGTTTTGTATCATCTGCAAATTTTGCCACCTCACTGTTTATCCCTTTTTCCAGATCATTTATAAACACATAGTAGGAGACTGCCCCTCCCCTGAAGAGTTTGCAGTCTAAATAGGAAAGCAGAAATATTTTGTGTTGCATTCTGTAGTGGGATTTACACCTTTAGGGAAAATAAGGGTGTGGATTTTAAACTCTGTACACTTTAACTCTTGCAGGCTCAGGTGTTTATATCACCCGGGGGCAGCTCATGAATTGTCATCTATGCGCAGGTGTCAAACATAAGGTTCTTCTGAGACGTCTTCTAGCCACGTTTTTTGACCGGTATGTTCCTTTTTGAGTTTATATCAGGTATTAAGGACCTCAGAGTGGTTTCTGTATTTTAAATGTACTTTACAAAAAAAATAATTTGAGCCTTTTTTCCCCATACTTGTTTTTGCTTTTCTGCTTTATGGTGGGTTAGTCTGGAGCACGGTCGCTGACTGTTGTTTTTGCCAGTGGCTGCATTTGAAGAGGTGTGTGTGTTTGGGGGGTGGGGGAGCTCTGCTAGTTTTGGAGGGAAGGTTATTTTCAGCATATTTGTACACTTCTTTCATATTCCAGTTATTGAATATGTGTCTCTCATTGGTATCGTAACAATTTAATCATTATTAAAATAGTAATGAACTACATAATTACAGTATCATGAATTACAGTATATTAAAATCATGCACTCACCTACAAGTTGTCTTCACTAATGTCCCAGTTTAAAGATATTATGTCTCCTGTAGCTTTTTGGATGGGAAACTGTCAGCAACACTGTGGCTCATGGGTGCTCAGTACCGGGTTTACAGTGGTGCTGTGGCACCAGGCCCACACACAGAAGGGGCCCCAGTGCCAGGATTGTGTCCCTTCCACCCGCGCTCTGCCCTGAAGCCTTTTCCCCCCAAGGCCCCGTCCACCACTTACTCCTCTCCACCCCCTCCTCCCGCTCGTTCCTCTCCGCCCCCTCCTACTCCCGGGAAAGCCATGCGGGGCCTCAGGGAGAGGAGGCTGAGCAGGGTTTGGGTAGAGTTGGGAGCGGTGCCAACAAAAAATTAATCCAGCCCTGCACATGCAAAGCACCCCCTGGTTTTTTGTGGTGGGTGCTTGAGTCTCAGAGCACGCAAGAAGTCAGCACCTATGAGCTGAAGTGCCAGCTTTTCTGATTCCTCAACTGAAAAATATACAGTTCGGTTGCTATCTGAAAGAGAATAATCTCGACCAGACAGTATCTCTCTGCATCACTGTAAGCTTTCACTCTTACCTGAAATCCTGGATATAAGATCTGCATTTCTCTCCCTTTCTTGCAGGAACACACTTGCCAATAGCTGTGGAACTGGAATTCGGTCCTCCACTAGTGATCCCAGCAGGAAGCCCCTGGACAGCAGGGTTCTTAATGCAGTGAAATGTAAGGGGGGAGTGATTTACTGCTGCTGTGTTAGAACAGTCTGGCAAAAACAAAAGCCTAGGAAAGAGCTGAAATTTAAACAGGGCAAGGCCATCAAGAGTGTATAATAATTGTGAATATATACATTGAAATCGGTTATGTGAACATTCAGATCTTTTCACTTAAACATTTGATATTTTTTAAAAAAATACTTTAAAGTTTTGTCCAAAGTTAGTACTTTGTGTTTGACAATATCACAGTGTGAAACCGAACATTATTGTTCACATTATCTTGAATTTTGTTTGGTATTTTTTTAAATCGCTAATTTTGCAGTACAATGCTTTTATCACTAGATGAGATTTTTGATCCTGGCCATAGCTGTGCCTGAAAGTTGCAGTGCTTTATGGCAGTGGTTCTCAACCTTTCCAGACAACTGTACCCCTTTCAGGAGTCTGATTTGTCTTGAGTACCCCCAGTTTCACCTTGCCTAAAAACGACTTGTTTACAAAATCAGACATAAAAATACAAAAGTGTCACAGCACACTTACTGAAAAATGGCTTGCTTATTTTTACCATATAATTATAAAATAAATCCATTGGATAGAAGTATTGTACTGACATTTCAGTAAGTACAATACTCATGGAAAGAGTATCCAGGGGAAATATTTGATCACTTGTAAAAGAAATCCTTTCGATGCCCTTACATTTCAGTGTGATACTGAGGCTGTTTTTCACTTGTGAGCCTTGTTTGAAGCCCAAAATCTGCCACCAGGGCTGAAGCATGTAACTTAGCTTTCCGGGGGCCCCCTATGGCATGGGATCCCAGGCAATTGCCCTATTTGCCACTTGTTAATGCCAGTCCTGGATTTGCCACCCCCCTAAACCCGTCCCAGAGGACCTTTGGGTACCCCCAGGGGTACCTGTACCCCTGGTTCAGAGCCACTGCTTTATGGCACACAGTTTTTTGTTCTTAATGAGTAAATTGGCGAGTGATCATTAGAAATTATGCAGTCTGCATCAGAACTTAATTGTGGATTAATCTGTTTCATCATCTGGGTATAAGCATTTGTGATTCACAGCCTATTTCCATGAAAATGCTTGTTTATAAATCTTTTTTTTATTATTATTTGGTGAGTAAAGAAGGGAGTCTTTCTGCAAATAATTACATTTTAACAGGGATATACATAAACAATAATAGCTTTTTTTAAAAATCATTTTTTAAACTTGGAAACTGACCAAGGTTCTGTATAATATCAAGCAGTTTATCCAGTCCGTACATAGAGGATCTAAAATCCATTTAGAGCTGATAGTGTAATAGGATCAAGTGTTTCAAAAACTGAAACTGTCCCAAAAGGCCATAAGGTAAGAGACTGTACATTTTAACTAATAAATAATGCTCTTTAACGTCAGTGATTCAATGTCGGAGATGCTAAAAACTAATTCCTGTGTTTGTGATCTCTAAATGCGTAGTGCCAGCCCCTGGAGCTCTGCTGATTTATACTAGCTGGCCCATTTTTTGTGTTCTGAATATGGGAAAACTAATGATCACAATATAGAAATCCTAATAGAATTATCATCCTAAAAAAAAAAATGAATTTTTATACTTAAAAATATGTCCCTACAAGGCACAAAACAAGTGGTTAAAAATTTGCCTATTACAGTACTTCTTTTGAATAAAAGAAGCATATTAGTAGAGCAAATGGTGCTTGGTGTCGAGTGCGAGTGAGGAACTCTGTGGTTTAGAAAAAGCTGGTGTTTCAGTACAGTGAAGCCCACTTAATATATGCTTGATGTACAGTGCAAGCCAATGTCCTCTCATACTTCCCCCTCAGTGGATTCTGTCTGGATAGTAAATATTTATGTAAATATCTCACTACAAGATGAAAGTGGAGTGAATTTTTTTTTTTTTTTTGGATCTGTTAAATCTTTCCTCGCCCTAATTGTTGTTCTGCTGCTGAACTCTGAGGGCCTTCTAGCCCCAATTGCAGATCTGTAGGGCGTGGAGGGAGGCAAAGAGGTAGCAAAAGACATTGATCTGTAAAAGTCAGAAATATTGGACTGCATTAATTATTACCTGGGCCATAGATTGTTTGTGGTGCTTTACAAAGCAAAGCCCAAGTCCCTGAGAAGGAAGAACCTTCCTACTAAAGGCTCAGTCTTGCAAGGTGCTGAGCACCTCCCAAGAGGCACTGAGCACCCTCCACTACTGCTGTAGGAGATGACAGCACCTTCCAGGGGAATTTTAATAAATAGCCATGGATGCCCTGAAATCATAGTACAGGGCCACATGGATTCCGGACAATAGGGCAAGACCCTATGTCCAGAAAAATCCTGGGGTTTTTAATCTGTATATTACCCATTTAATTACTCATAGTTAAATGAAGGAATGAGTTGAATACCCCAAATATACAGTGAGATCTGAATGAAGTGACCACCAAGAAGTAGTCACCTGGTACAGAGACTGATGGTGTACCTTTACTGTCCTGATAACATCTCATTCATCACTGCTGCAGAACTCTCTCCTTCTGCCCACAACATATTTAGTGATGATTTTCCTCTAAATAAACGTCTAGTAAACTCCTACTCGAAAATTTGGGAGCAATTTAAGGCATGAACTTCCCTATTGGATAGTAGTGATACCATCTGGAATACAAACTCTCGTGTTTCAGTGTGTAAGCCAGCTGGTAACTGCCTGGGTTTTAGCAATAAACTTCCCCTATGGATAAGTTGTCCCATAATTGTCCATCAAGGGATTTCTTGTACCTTCCTCTATAGCATCTGGTACAACTACTGGAAACAGGATATTGGATTAGATGAACCAGTGGTCTCATCCAGTGTAATAACTATGTTCTTGTGATAAAACCATATATTTTCTGTCAGATATAACCGTAGCTGCATGTTATTGATATCTTGTGGTACAGTTCTGAGATGGGACAAAGGCTGTGATCACACAAACTTCTTTGTGTTGCTTACTGTAGTAGTCCTCAGTGATATGTATCCCTGTCTTTGCAGTGTATTGTCAGAATTTTGCCCCAAGTTTTAAGGAAAGCGAGATGAATGTTATCGCAGCCGATATGTGCACCAACGCCCGACGAGTCCGCAAGCGCTGGCTTCCGAAGATTAAGTCCATGTTGCCAGAGGGGATGGAGATGTACCGCACAGTCATGGGCTCCACAACAAACAGTGTCCCCCTGGATCCGGAATTCCAGCCCAGCACTGCTCAAGTCTTTGAGCAGCGAATCTATGCAGAAAGGAGGAGTGATTCGGGAACTATCGTAGCTTTGAGAACTAACGCAGTAAATGTCGATCTAAGCAATGGATCCAACCAATCATTTGAACAGAGTGAGGATGCCGAAGGGGCTGGCTCTGTTATACAGGAGGCAGCTGGAACAGATGCCATGGCATCAGATACCCAAAGCACTCCACAGCCTTTTGAACAAGGTGCCGGTTCCACTAGCCGGCCAGAAACTCCCGTGAGAAGACAAGATGGTACTTATGGAGGGACTTTATAAAAGAGTTTGTGACCTATAAGGGATCTGTAATACTAAAGCTGCTTGCATGCATTACTAATACAAAAAAATGTGATCAAGCCACTTACCTACTGAACTGCTACTGTTGCCTGAAAAAAATGTGATTTTTATTCTGCTTATATTTAAAATTTATGAAGGAAATAATCGCATTCGTTACACTGTAAATGACTAGGTCTCTGCCGACCTACTGAAGAAAAATATTGGACTCCTTTTTGATATTCCTGAGATTAGCCTGTAAGATTGTAGCTTTTTTTTTTTTAAAGAAGGGGAGGAAAAAGCTTGACACTCCCTGCTGCTGCGCCACATCATCACCCCCTGCCCCCCCATGCATTATTCAGCTCCGTAGTAAAACCATCATTAACTTCTGCCTCTAGAGAAAGTTTTACCGTCACTTAACAGGAAAGAAAGATGTGTTAAGGTAGAAGTCATCTGACTTAGTCATTTTTGTCTATACAATTGGCTCTAACAAGGCAGGGTGGGGTGGGGAGAGGAATTGCTAAAAAAAAACCTTCTGTTAAATGATCAGAGAACAGATTCTTAACATTAGTCTTACTAAGTGTGATGCTGTAACCAAGTTCGGAGGGCTCTTCAGTGTCTGTCCAATGATATATATATTTTTTTTAGTTGCTATAGGATAGGGGTGGCCACACCTTTTATTTTATATTTGTATGAGTCGGGAGGACTGCGTGGTACTTGCAGATTGAGACCCTGGGTGTGATATTCTTCCACAGTATGACTGCTGTCTTTCTCTCCCAGAGCTACTCCTTTTTCCCCACCCTCCCTTGCCAGAACGTGGTGTAGCTTTATACTACTGGCCTTCTTGATTTAATCAGCTTCTACAACCTGACTTCCAGCTGCCACCTCTTTTACCTTGTGGCAATGACGAGAGCGAACAGTCAGTCAACTGGCCCACTTACCGGGCAACCCCTTGGCCACCTCTTTACTAGGCTAATACTCAATATTTTATATCAGTCCAATCGCTGAGACAGATTGTAACAGTTTCAAAGAGAAACTGAACTGCAGAAATGGGAAAATAGATCTAGATCTACATAGATATGTTGTTTTTTTCCTTTAAAAAGGTATACGCAAAGGTTGTAGGGGAATGATACTTGGAAGTAAGTGTAGCAGGCAGATGGAGTGAGCCTCAGTGAGAATTCAGCTATACCTGGTAATGGTTTGAATGAACTTAGCTTCCAGTGGTGTGCTTGTTACATGGCTTGGAGTGAGGGAGCGATCTGATTTAACTTGTAGGCATGCACTAATAACAGCTATCCACTGGCTGGAATGCACCATTGATCACACCCTCCCTCACATTTAGGTGCACGAGATAGGGTTAAAGAAAATGAAGATTCCCCAACCACCTACCCACCTCTTTTAAAATTTAACTGGGCCCTGCAGGAGCCAAGTCTACAGTAGCTTTCAGGAACCTGGTTTTCGCCAAGCCACACAGCAGAATGTAGTTGTCAGCTTAAGAGGATGCATTCAGCCCCTCCAAAAGCAGTATTACTAGCAACAGGAACAGAAAGCCACCTCGCTCTTTTTACTCTAAACAACAGAAAACTTTGCTCCAAAGAGACCATACTTGCTTGAAATAGCAGCTCTTCCTCCAAAGATGTCTGTCAAAGTCAGACTGGCCTAGGTTGAAACACTTGGTTTCCTTGACAGCTGCCACAGTCTGTAAGCTCCTAAAGAGGCCTATAACCTGCCCTGTGCTTTTAACATTTAAAGTATATTAAATACAAAGGGAAAAATCAGATTTGTTTCCATAATGTTTGGTTCTATCCTTCCATGAAGTGCTTTTTCCTTCTGCATTCTCACTCCAAATACCTCTTCATGGAAAGGGTATCCAGGGGAAATATTTGATCACTTATAAAATAAATCTTTTCGATGCCCTTCTGGGTACATTTTATGGCACTTTGCCTTCTTGGCCATGTGTCTAACAAGACACTTAGGCATGCATTCTTATGCAATAACACACACTGTGTTACATCTGACTGTTAGAACCGTGTGCTAAGTGAAGGGGCAGCTGGTATGTATGTAGGTATATGAGCAAGTCGTAATGGAAGTTTTGTCCTCCAGAGCTATGGGTGGACATGTGTGCTCTCTCTATGTTGACTTCTTCTGAGTGCTTTCATTTTTGAAACCGAAGGTCAGACGAGATCAGAAAATCTCCAGAGTGACAGTAAACCTTTCCTGAAAGTAACGACATCCCCACAACTTCTGAAAACATACCGAGTGCAAAGCATGGCACGCAGTTCCCGGATTGCGCTTCTCATTACCATGCTTCTTGCGTGAGTTCCATGATTAAGTTTGTACTACTTGCAGAGGCGAGAGAGGATTGCAAGGTTACCTGGATGGGAGTCAGGGAGTCTGTGAGTATGTGCTGAGAGCCAGCATGGAGACAGTGGTGTATGTAGAAAAGGGAAATACCAGGTGCTCATCGGCATGACGCTGATGCTTGATAATGCCAAGCTTGGAATGCTTTTAAGATTCAGGGAGAGGGGGAGTGATATAAAAGCCAAATACGGCTTGTTTTTGTTTGTTTTTCATTTGTTTTTACTGTGACTAAAATGCCTCCTTTAAAGTTATTTACAATTCCTTGTAAAAACAAAGTTTGAAACTATGAACAAGTGCAAAGTGCACAAATAGTCGTCATTTACAAAGGCTATTGATGGCTATTTAGAGTTGGTTTTGGTAACTGAATTCACAGACAGCGCTTTGCTCAGGGGTTTACTCCTCTCTGTATGTAAAAGCGGAGAATGGGGGTGACCCAGCCTTTGGCCATTTTTTTCTTCAATACTTGAAGCTGTGTTTGCATCTTACTAGCTAAATTCTCCAACACTTAAGGTGTTCCAACCTCCTTCTCAATTTGCCCTGAATAAAATACACAGCGGGGTCTATTCTACCTTACATCTTGTGTAGCTCTGAATTGTGTATGATTTGAATCTGGCTCTCTTGAGATGTAACTGAGCTGGTATTCTGCCCTCTCCAGTCACATGGATTGGTGCCCTTAAGACCTATGCAAAGTTGTGTGGCTGAGTGGGTATTGTTTGTGTGTATTAAAGAGCAGGGCATTTGTGGGCCTCACTTTGCCCAACTCTGCAAATTAAAATTTTCCTCTTGCTATGTTTGAAATGCCCATTCTCTCCTACACGCAGTGCCCAGAGCTCACCATGTGCTCTGTTTGCATGGTTTATCCAAGTGGCTGGCAGAATATCACACAGAGTATGTACCTTCTGAGCTGCATAGTAGATTGGTGCTTATGTACCACTTGTTAAGATATGGCCCTTGGAACAAATCTTATTAGGAACCATAGAACGAGACTTGCATGGGGCTGCTTTTTTCAGGGAATTGACTGGTCCAGTTCTTTAGCCATTTCACTGTTGCCCCAGATTAATGCTGGGAATCTGTCTCGAATAGACTGACCCAAAACCTCATGGTAGCACGTCCCATATGAAATGAGGGTTGGTGGGTCAGCAGTGTTCACCGTAAGCCTCCGTTCTCACTGCAAATCCTTCAGCTACTTGGCAGAGTTCATTGCAAGTCAGCAACTTTCCTAAATCTGAGATTAAATGAGCTGGGAAATAGAGATACAAGATTTAAGTCTCTGCTTTACATACCTGCCCTGTGGAGTTCAGTCCTATAATCAGAATGACAGTTTAAGTACTGACTATCCCTTTATATATTTTTTCAGAATGATACTAAAAATCCCCACCTTTTGTGTGGCATTTTTAGTGTTTGATAAATTTACTGAACCCTCCAACTGAGATTCACAGTTGGCTAAAGCTTCTCTGGACCAACCTGACTGCAAAACAAATGCATCTAATGCCCTGAACTGGGAGACCCTAGCCTGAATTAGCAGCAGAAGTACTTGAATGATTTAGAATGGCTTAGGACAGAGAATCAGAAGAGAGTCAAGTTGCACAGTGAAAAAATATATATTTTTATATCTAGCACAACTTCCTGTAATTTCTTTTTATTTTTTTTTTATTATTATTTTTTAAATTAGGAAGGCAAACTTTTAAAATGTGAAGGGTGGAGGTTTTTTTCCTTATCTGGTAGATGAGGGCAAGCATTTTGCACTAATGTTTCCTGTGTGTGGAGGATTAATGATATGTTTGAAAATGTATATGGATGATGATTGTATTCTTTGGGGGAAAATAATCCCTTTAAAATACTGAATGTAAAGTGATAACAGAGCAGTCCATTGATTGTATGGGGCTTTCCTGAGTGCCTTAGAATTTTTTGATCATTTTTTCCCAGGAAAACCGATTAAGAAAATCAGATCATAACCAAATCCTCCCTCCTCTTTGTTTACGACACCCTTTTAAATCATAGAATTTGGGGCTGCTTTATAATGTGAATATGAAACTGCATTCATCTAGATCTGGTAGTACAAATCAAAGCATCAGTATTTATGGGATGTCTGCACCTTTATTCATATGCTTGACTATTAGCAATATTACATGTATATTCTATATCTAAAGTTATATCAAGCACCTTTTGAAAAAACTGAATGGCGTTCAAGCTTACAAGTTATATGCAGTTGCCATATGGTGTAGATCCTGGACTCTCTCCTCCTTGCTAGCTCAAATTAAAGAACAATGTCCAGATTACAGTTGCTGTGTAGAAGGGTAGCATGACCTTCTATTGTACTTCTATCTCTGTGTGTTAATAGTGTGCGATTCCAGTTTTAGCTAAGATTCGTAACGAAAATGTTATCAGCATGTGATGGATTTAATGCACTGATAGGCAGTCCCACCGTGCCCCTTCTTACTGCAGGGTTGACTCAATGCCAAGCCTTCAGTTTATTGGAGGTTGCCCAGTCTTTCTGGACCTGACCTCCTCACCTACGCAGGTGGGAATCAGTAGTAAGGTCAGTGGAGTTACACTGCTGGAAGTCCCGTGAAAGTGAGAAGAAAAACAGGCCCCCTGTACTTTCCTAAGAATGCTGCTTTCACCGACTGGAGAGGGGGAGACTAGGGAAAACTCATGAAGAAATTCACCTTCGATTCTCCAAAAGCAAAACATGGGTCCACTTTGCCCTGTGTTGTAGACTGTTTGCTTTGATACTTCCTTAGTGAGTGTAACCTTTTTGCAGTCTGTTCTAACTGAAGACTCTCCTAAGGGGGCTAGAATTATTGCTGTGTAAATTCCCAATGGATTCACGCCCAATTGCATACACTTTAATCTTTCTCTTTCCTCTTATTCATTCTCTTGCATAGTGCAGCGCTTTAATATGGAAAGAGAAGCAAAGAATTAAGCTCATCTTATTACAGTCTTTTTTTGAACAGCGACACAAAACTGGAATTGTTCCCTATTTAACACATGTTTAAAGTACCATAGCATTCTAGACATGGTATCCTGGAGAGGACGGATGCATTTCCTCAGTCATTTTACTGCTAAGGTTTTGTTCAGATTGCTTATTTTTATGGAAATATCTTGCTGCAAGTGGAGAAGGGTGTATGGCCCATTAACCAACTGAAAACTTATAGACAACCCCTGTTTGCTTCTCCTGGCAGTAAATTCTAAACAGAAAATTGAGAGTTCATAGCTGTCTTGGGCTTCAACTACTGTTTCAAAGTGTTCCTGCTGTATAAATTCGTCATTATGTCAACAAGCAAGCTCCAGACATGATTATTACCATGCCCAAGGTATTCATGGCTTGCTATGATATGGTTATAAAAATGAGGGTTTAAAAAAAAAAAAAGTAAATATAAAGAAAAATGTTGAAGTCTAAAGCACTCAAATTGGAAAACCTTCAAGTGTTCTGATCAGTTTCTTCCATTCTAAGCATTTTGCACACGATTGTGATTTTTATGTCAAAATAAAAGCCAAAACTTGCAATACTATTTTTAGCAGACAAAAAACAAAACAAAAAAAACCTAAGTATAAATGTATAAATATTTTTGACTTGAACATGTGGATGGCACTTGATTCAAATAGAACATTAATCCTTTGGACAGAATGTTTGGAAAAAAGACTTAAAGTACCAGGTTGTTTTTAAAGAGTCTGTATAGGGTATTAAGTAGTACTGTAATTCATGACTGTTTAAAAAAAACAACTTTCTGTTCTGTAAGAAAAATTTCACAGTATCACTGAGTTACGTTTCTCAACTGTCTCAGCCACGAAAGATGCTAGCTTTTTTAAATTGTGCATTATTCACTAGTATTTATGTGCTGTTACTCCGTATAGTTAAGACTGTTATTTTGTAGCCATGGCTGACACAATATATCAGTAACTAAAAAAATAAATAAACCCCAAGAGTTCGGAGTGTGCTCATAGCTGTTTTCATATGATGAGAAATCCATTAAAAAGAACCAGATGTGATCATTAATTGTAAAATTCACATTTACAAAATAATAAATTAAATTAAATTAAAAGCTCTTCTGTGCCTTATTTCCCCCTCCCCTTTTGGAATACGGACTCTAAGGATGGTTAGTAATCATGAGTGGGTGGCTTGGAGGTAGAGAGATGAGAAATCTCTGATGACTGGACGAGGCGGCACGGTGGTCTTCAGTGAATTTTGGCTTTGAAAAAATGACTGAGATGTTGCGCTGAGAGGCAAGGTGGGGGGGTTAGGAGCTAATCAAAACTGCAAACAAACATCGCAGAAGAGCAGCAAAATGACTGCCAGTTTTCTATGCCTGGGTCTAAGTGTCTGATGCAAATCCATTGAAGTCAATGGAAAGATTCCCATTGACTTTGTATCCATCCCATAACATCCTGCAGTAAGAAAAACAGTTCTACATTTTAACCTCTGCCCGGTTCTTGTAATATGCCTAATACTCGTCTAAATGGTCCATTCTTAGAATTAAAACAAAACAAACCGGTATGTCGTCTTCACAAAGGCAGTGACTGCTAATTGCCTGGAGTTGCAAAAACCCCAGGTGTGTACACTCTAGCATTTCTGTGGCCCCACAGGAATTTTATAGAGTTGGACATTTGAATGGGTGTCTGAGCCCTGCTTTGCACTATGCAGGCTAATGTGGATGGGTGTATGTAGACTTGTTTAACTGCTTGTTTGCCAGGAGGCAACTGGCCAGCAAGAAGGGTTTCAGAAGTCTCGAGTAAAGATGACTAACGTTGCTCGGTAAAGGCCTATGACGTTGGTGTATATAGTATTGACTGCATGTTTTATTTTTTTTAATGGACATTACAGTATCAAATTCAGCACAGCTGGTATGTAAATGGGTTCTATTGGTATAGTACTAATAGAAAATACCTGTGCAAACCAGTTCCATAAATAGTATTACATGCATACTTTGAAATCCTAGCTAGACATTTCCAAAAGTAGCACGGTGTGAATCACGTTTTTGGATACACTCCCTTGTTAGTATTTATTATTTGTATTGTACAGTCTGGGAGCCCCAGTCATGTCCTGAGACCCCATTGTACTCAGTATAAAAGGGCAGTTCATGCCCCAAAGAGATTACAAAGTATAAGACCAAATACAACAAATGGACATACGCTGGGGGGAGGTACAAGAAAACGATGAGAAAATATTGGTCAGCACAATAGAGAGTGCACGCAAGCCATCTACATGTCACGTTTGATGTAGGCAACACAGCAAAGAAGAGTTTTAAGACACAATTTGGAGGTGAATGTAGAGGTAGCTTTCCCGATGTTTAGGAGGAGCTCCTCCCAAACGGGAGGGTCAGCGTGGGAGAAAGCACAAGGGGGGGAGCTTGTTTGAAAATGTAACAAGTGGGTGATGGAGGCTAGGATCGTGAGCTGATCTGTGTTCCCAGTCAGTTTATATGGAGACCTTATCAATAAAGGGTCAATCTTTCCTTGCATACACACAAAGGAGTCAGACAATTCAGGGACTTCTGCTTCATAGAGCCTCTGAGGCTTGTTTTTGTACTGCACAGACAGGTACATGGATAACTTCAGCTGACCGCAAACCGTGCCCAGAAATTTCACCACTTCAGCAGCATTGTGAATTAGAGCTGAAGCTTCCATTGCCCCAGGGGGTAGAGGGCTCCCATGATGTGTAGAGCGGTGCACACCCACCCTGCTTCCTTGTACCAGCAAGCTGAACTCCATTGCATTTGTCCAACGTGCTGCTGTCTCTATCGCAGATTTGCCTCCTCCGCTGTTCCAATGCCAGATTCAGATGGGTATGCCCGCTGCATACCGTACCTGCCATTCCTTGTCCCGTATGGCTAATGCGTTATTAGAATAACGTATTCATGGTACCATCCATCTTCATTTGCCAAAGAGTGAGCCAAAAGGAACCCCCAGCGTCCACAGAACTGAGAGTGTGCACAATGAAGTCCCCCCAACCAACCCTAAATGAATACATTAAATTAAGGAAATTAATTTCATCTAAAAAATCAAAAAGAGAAGTACCACAGGCTTCGATATTGCTATTGGCTTCACATGGAAGGTACCCAGATACCATGGTGATGGGCAGTAGTATAAAATTAAGATAAATGGATGGGAGATAGCAATACGGGAAAGCTGAGAAAACAAATTAAAGCTTTTCCCCCATACAGCTGAGCTTATGTTGAAAGCAAAAAAAGGTTTCATTGATTAAAGTACTCAGCAGGTGGTAGCACTCCAGGAGTGTCTCTTCTCCACAGGGACCCAAGATACGGCACTTTAGATGAGTAACAGAGCCTGGCAAAAGTTAGAAGGAGGCATATCTCCCCCCCTCCATGTGGTTGGGCTTATGGAGAGATTCAAAGATAGAAAATAACCGGCTGGGAGTGTGGTCATGGGAGTCAATAATGCTGGAGAAATAGTGCTCTTTGGCAAGGAGGGTGGTAGAACTGGAGGAGGAGAGAACAAATTTGTCTCTGAGGAAGTCTGCATGGTCATGGGGCTTTTAGACGTTGAATGCCCTGCCCTCTGCCTCCAGCTGTATGAGAAGACAGTAAATCACATCTCAGGAGCTGCGTTCTGCGGGGGCATGTGAGAACTGCCTCCTAGAACACACACTTTTTCATCTGGTTTCTTTCAGGACAATGTGTAGCTTGGTAAGATCATCTTTACTCCTGCCTGCTTTCAAAACCTGTTAGGGAAGAGAGGGCAGAGCCTGCCATGCACTTCACATTCTGGAGGAAACCCACTTTTGCGCAGAGCACCAATATAAGGTATATGCACCACATCAGCCCTCAAAATGGGACTTACATGGGTGAATTTCACCCACAGTGCACAAAACAAAGAATACAGGAGAGGTCATTTTCCTAGTCCATCACTTTGACCATGTCACCCCCTCTTTTAGTCCTTCCACTGGCTCCCCCTTCTGTGGCTCGCAATCAAGCTGTTGATACTCTCCTCCGATCTCTTCTGAAAGTGAATGGGTTCCACCTTCAATCCCCATATAAGAGGGTATTTTCCAGTGAATCAAATGAGCTAGTGAGATGTTGCATTCAGCCTCTGAAAGTGAAGTATTAATGCTATGTAACCTGTCAGCTGTCTCCCTTTGCCCACCATAGCAAACCCAAATACTACTAAGTCTTACCCAACCAGCCTCCAGGGTAGACACGATGATGGGCAGTTCACTACCCGACGCACATTGGAGCAAATCTTATTGGTCCTGCTATGGCAGAGCCTTTGCCGGGTGCATCTCGCATCCTACCGCCGGGCTGTTTGAGAGTGATGTACCATCCAGTGGGAGGTGCCTGAAAGGGTTGCCATAGAGATGCATACCTGTGAGGAGGGGCTTGGAAGGAGACGGAGAGCCATATTGGGCATTCGATCAGCTTAGACCAACACCAGAGAGAGCAGCTGAGGAATTCTGTCTCCTGGGGAAGAGTTTTCAGGACATGCTGGGGTCTCGCTAACTTCATTTTTCTTTCATGTTGCTGCCTGTGTCCTGCTCACTGCTGCTTTCCCTAGATTTCTTCCCAGTGCTACTGGAGAAAAGGTTGGTATTTTTCCTTATAGCTGCTCTCTGCCTCCCTCCCGAATCTGCCACTGATTCAGTGTGTGCCTGTTAACCTCTGTGTGCCTCAGTTTACCCATCTGTAAGTGATGCTTCCTTTTCAAACAGGGTGTTTTAGGATTGTTTCTAAAGTACCTCTGTTGGAAACGGGTAGAAATGCAATATTGCTATAACTTCCAACAGAAAGAGTGGCTTCTGGATAACATATCCTTCCCGAATTCCGTCAGTCTCTTTGCTGTCTGCTCCTGGAGGAGTTTGCAATGATTATCTGCACCACAAATGCCTTCTCTGTGACATCACAATGCAGCAGTGATTGCAATATTGAACTTTAAATTGCACCACTGCTAGTAACTGCTGAGATTTTGTATTTTCCAGGGGGCGGCTTTTAGGATCCAGTACATGTGTGTGCCTGCCTCCGGGAAATGGGTTTATAGATTCATTTACAGGAGTTGCAAAGGTGAGTGAACTACATGGTGAGAACCGATAAATGGGTTGTGTGTGGTGGTTTTATATAGATTCCAGCTATGAGAAACATCACCACAAAAATTAGCATTTGTCAGGGCAACGTTTCTCCAGACTTGGTTTTACTGAAGAGCCTCTCCAGCTCCCCTCCACATTACCATCTTTTTTTTTTTATTTGCTGCACCAGTTTCTATGGAAATAACTTAAGCCTCAGAATCAATTTATTTTTTTTAAAGAAGAAAAGAAGTCACAACCCCCAAACCCGCTCTCCGGCTCTTTGTCAGAGTCAAGTGCTGAGGTCCAAAAGGCTGCAATGTCAGCCAAAAAATGTGGCTTCCTTGCTTCGCTGAGCGCTTTATGCAGCTTCATAAAGGAAAATGTGAAACATTTTCCAAAAATACAGGCACCTCAATTACTTTTGTTGGGGCAGGAGCAGCTTTTGGAGTCCCCTTAACTCCTCCATTGTCTCAGACACTGGATACATGTGCAGTGCAGAGCAGGGTTTTACTGGATCAGTGGTGGAGAATACAACAGAGTCAAACTCAGAAAATCTGGAAACAGAGGGTTCCCTCCTAGGTCCTTGCCTTGAATTCTGGTCCAGGTTGGTAGTGTCAGAAAGCCTTTACCGGTCAATAGCTCAGTGTGCCCTGTGTGAAATGAATTTGCTGGGTCTCAGTCCAGTTGCCTAGTGCAGTGGTTCTCAACCAGGGTTGCGTATACCTCTGGGGGTACACAGAGGTCTTCCGGGGGTACCTCAACTCATCTAGAGATTTGCCTAGTTGTACAACAAGCTACATAAAAAGCACTAGCAAAGTCAGTACAAACTAAAATTTCATACAGTGACTTGTTTATACTGCTCTACACACTGAAATGTAAGTACAATATTTATATTCCAATCTGTTTATTTTATAATTATATGGTAAAAATGAGAAAGTCGGCCATTAGTAACAGTGCACTGTGATGCTTTTTTGTATTTTTAGGACTGATTTTATAAGCAAGTAGTTTTTAAGTGAGGTGAAACTTGGGGTTACGCAAGACCAATCAGACTCCTGAAAGGAGTACAGTCGTCTGGAAAGGTTGAGAACCACTGGCCTAGGGTATAGGTAGTACACAATCACCCGTTCATATCATACCAGATTCAAATGCGGCAGGCTGTAGCAACTGTGTATTAGCAATGGGTGGCACAACGGAGATTCCTGCGATTGATGGCACTTGTGAATGCAACTCAGGCCCCCTCACACTGCCTTGGGCATGGGAACCAGAGGTCTAGGTACCCGATGCTGACATGAAGGGTGTTCTTGCTGTGAAAGATTAGGAGTTGGGAGATCTGGGATATGTCCCCAGCTTTGCCATGGCCCATGTGTTTTTCCTAGGATTTTCTACAGTACCCAGCTCCGTGCCTTAGTTTCCCTATCTGTAAAATTGGGATAATGATAACAATCTTCATGGATGTGGGTGCAGCTTAACTCTTTAATCATAGAGTCAGAGACTTTAAGGCCAGAAGGGACCACCAGATCATCTAGTCTGACCTCCCGTATATCACTGGCCACCAACCCCACCCAATGTGCTAACGCTTGGAGAGCTTTCTGTGAACCTGGCAGGAGGGCAAAGCATCATGGTGCTGCTTGGGGGATACGGGATGGAGAATGTGTCAGGGTTTCACACTGTTACTATAAAAATGTTCTCCCATTGCTCTTTCCAAGCCTCTAATGTGGAATCCTCTGGATTGTCTCACCGTTTCTCAGGGAGGAGGGTTAAAAGTGGATTCCTATAATGACAGGGAATCAACCCAATCTGTCTGCGGCTGATCCCGTTAAAAAGACTACTAAGCACCATTTATCATTGCTCATTGTCCATCAGTGTTAGATGCAGTTAGCATTTACAGTTCTACTGCTACAGTAAACGCATGTGTGGGTGCTTCCTTGGCAAGGCATTCTATGTTAGTCACGTTGCTTAATGCACTGCTGAAAGGTGCTCGGACATTACAGTGATCATGATGGTGGGAGAAAGAATAGAATAGAATGGAGACTGAGCCAACTGAGAATCTTGATCATTGCATTTGCTTTTCATGGGTTCATTTGTTTGCATTTCTCTCAGCTAAGACAATCGTGTCACTTTTGTTTATAGTCAGATGCATTTTCTGGCTCTTACTATTGCAGACAATGGAGGAGGAAATATTCATTTGTTTTCAAAAACATCTGTTTGATGCTGGAATTGTGAAAAGCCATTCCAAAGTTTCCATTGATCTTAGGGTTTTGTATAAGTCTTTTTAAAAACAAGATCTATATTTCACAGTCTCTATATGGATGGAGTTCTTAGCAGACTAATACTTCAGCAGCTGCCTAGGAAGTTATTTTAATCCTGCTTGAATTAAATTTGCCGTAGCAATGAAGCACACAGGTACAGCAGTGCATGCAGTGCCCGGGTGATGTTTTACCTTGAAGGTCATGCAGTAAATGGATGTGAATTATCACAATCAGACTGTATCACAAGCGTCTACAGAAATATTTTGGCCGCCACTTTTGTCTAAGCCCCTAATTCTGCAAACGTTCTGAAGCCAGTGTGTAACAGGATGGTTTGCCTGAGAGCTGGAGAGACTGAGGCTAAGCTGGCCCTGATTACAGGACCAGCCGCACCTGGGTGAATCGGGTGATTTCCCCATATAAAAAGAGCAGGAAATTTCTGTTAAAGGGGGGAAGCCCAGGAGACTGCACTATGTTTGGAGACACTGCAGGGAGCAAGACAGCCCCTGCAGGGCCCGGAGTCAACAGAGGAAAGCTGAAAGAGGGGGAGTGAGTGGGAGAAAGCTCTCCAGGTAGGTAGGCCTGGGAGAGATGGTAATAGTCAGATGGGCTGGAAAATGTGTGTTTGATTAGCCCCAAACAACATACAGCACAGAGAGAGAGAGAGAGAGACTAAACTGAGTTTGGGACCTAGAGGGCTTGTATGCACCAGAGGACTCAATACCTTGGACCCCAACAGAGGACTGTTTGAACTATTGTTGTTATGAGTGAGTTCTTAAAGGCCCTCAAGAGGGGGAAAACTTGGGTTTACAACTTTCTAATTGCACAAAACCGAACACTCTTGCCCCGCCCCTTCTCCAAGGTCCTGCCCCCACTCACTCTGTCCCCCCTCCCTCCATCTCTCGCTTTCCCTCACCCTCACTCACTTTCACTGGGCTGGGGCAGGCAGTTGGGATGTGGGAGGGGATGAGGGCTCCGGCTGGGGGTCCGGGCTCTGGGGTGGGGCTGGAGATTAGGGGTTTGAGGGGAAGAGGGTGCTCAGGGCTGGGGCAGGGGGTTGGGGTGTGGAAAGGGTTGTGGGCTCTGGGAGGGAATTTGGGTGTGGAAGGGGGCTCAGGGCTGGGATTGAGGTGCAGGAGGAGGTGCAGGCTCTGGCTAGGGGTGTGGACTCTGGGGTGGAGCAGGGGATGAGGGGCTTGGGGTGGAAGAGGGGGCTCAGGGCTGGGGCAGGGGGTTGGGGTGTGGTAAGGGTTGTGGGGTGTGGGCTCTGGGAGGGAGTTTGGGTGCAGGACGGGGCTCAGGGCTGGGGCATGGGGATGGGGTGCAGGATCTGGGAGGGAGGGGGTTCTGACCTGGGGCTGGGGCTTGGGATGTGTCAGGGTTCCCTGCCCACTCTGAACTCTAGGGTACAGATGTGGGGAGCCATATGAAAGACCCTCTAAGCTTATTTCTACCAGCTTAGGTTAAAAACTTCCACAAGGCACAAATCCTTCCTTGTCCTTGGATGAGTACTGCTGCCACCACCAAGTGAGTTAGACAAAGATTCAGGAAAAGGACCACTTGGAGTTCCTGTTTCCCCCAAATATTCCCCCAAGTCCCTTCACCCCCTTTCCTGGGGAGGCTTGAGAATAATCTACCAACCAGATAGGTAAACCAGGTGAACACAGACCAGACCCTTGGGTTTTTAGGACACTAAAAACCAATCAGATTATTAAAAAACAGAACTTTATTATAAAGAAAAAATGTAAAAGAAGCACCTCTGTAAAATCAGGGTGGAAGGTAATTTTACAGGGTAATAAGGCTTAAAACACAGAGGATTCCCCTGTAGGCAAAACTTCAAAGTTACAAAAAACAGGGATAAACCTCCCTCTTAGCATAGGGAAAATTCACAAGCTAAAACAAAAGATAATCTAATACATTCCTTGCTATTACTTACTATTTCTGTAATATTATATGTATCATTTCAGTAGGAGCTGGATTACTTGCTTGGTCTCTTTCTTTGTCTCGGAGAGAACACACACAGAGCACAAAAACAAAGCCTCCTCCCCCCCTTACCCCCCGATTTGAAAGTATCTTCTTTCCCCATTGGTCCTTCTGGTCAGGTGCCAACTAGGTTAATTGAACTGATTAACCCCTTACAGGTAAGGAAATTCTGTACCTCTGGCCAAGAGGGATTTTATATTACTGCATACATAAAGGTTGTTACCCTTCCCTTTATATTTATGACAGGGTGCAGGAGGGAGTTCGGGGGGCGGGCTCCAGCCAGGCTGCACTTACCTCAGGCAGCTCCCAGTTGGCGGTGCAGTGGAGTTAAGGCAGGCGCCCTGCCTGCTCTGGATCCACACGGCTCCTGGAAGCAGCCGGCATGCCCGGCTCCTAAGCACAGGGGCAGCCAGGCAGCTCTGTGCACATGGGCGTCACCCATTCAGTTCCCATTGGCCACAGTTCCTGGCCAATAGAAGCTGTGGAGCTGGTACTTGGGGCGGGGGCAACGCGTGGAATTTCCCTGATCACCCCTGCACCTAGGGGCCACAGGGACATGCCGGCCACTTCTGAGAGCCACACAGGGCCAGGACAAGCGGTGCTGACCGGAGCTGCCAGGGTCCCTTTTCAACCAGGCATTCCAGTCAAAAACCAGATGCTTGGCAATCCTAGAAAAACAGAGGCAGGGTGCTGCAGACCGATCTCCAGCCATGAGGGGGCACTTGGGAGAAAGTTGGTATAGTACTAAAGTTACACAAAGGAATAAGTCTTTGCAGGATTTGGGGCCTAAGAGTGCAAACTAGTAATGGTGTGTAAAATACCATTTATCGGGGAGTGGGATAACGTGGCATTAAAATCATAAGCAAGAGCAGGAAAAAATAGACTCAAATTTCAGTCTAGCTCTTGAAAAATGATTACTAAATCAAGGAAAGAGTGAGCAGGAGAGGCTGTGAGGACTAGAATTCTGCTCTCTGTAAATTTTGTCTTGTTTTCTCCTCCCTCGCCCAACTGGCCACAAAATTGCTGAAATGCTGGATTTCCTCTAGTTATAAATATATAGATATATTAAAATTCAAACCCACCCAAACGCACTGGCATTTGGGATTTCATTTAATCTCATCTCTGCGAAGGGAGAACACAAGCTTGGATTCTTATGTACAACACATCCCGCTGAGTTATATAAACCGTTTCAAACTGATTTATTCTAAATGGGTTGTTATAATCAGAATTTTCCTTATGAGCAGCTTTCTTGCAAACGTCAGTATTTCAGAAAAACCATCATGTGGCTGCTCTAGAATTTCAAACTGATTACATATAAACACCATTTCTAAAATTAGGTCTTTGGTGTACGCTTTTGTCAGAGTGGGTGTATTATGATCTGCAGAGTATAAAAAGAGAAATGAGTTATTTAACCAAGTAAACGATGTCACTGGAGAAATGCGGAGAGGGAAAAGGGGGGGAGGGATGGCCTCTTTTAAACAGCGATACAATGTTTGTTTCATTATACTGTAGAAATTCTAGAAGCTTGAAATGGGCTAGGCCAGCAATCCCTAGCCCACCCCAGACAAACTGGTGGAACCAACCCAGTGCAAATAGGAAGAAGCTTTCTTCCATTTAGTATTATTATTATGAAATGTCTGGCCTTCCTCTGCCTGTCCCAGGGAGACTGAAGAGCTGTGATTTATGTAGACTGTGTAAAATTGTCAATATCGTACCTAGTACCAGTGAAAGGAGCAGATGGCAAGACTACAGGCAAATGGCCTCTTGTTTTTTAAATTTGCATTTCAGCAGCACCTGAAGGGTCCTGCCTAGATCAGAGCCCCACTGAACTAGGCCCTATGCAGATATAGGCCCTGCCTTGAGGCGCTTACAGTCTACGTAGACAAAGACACAGTGGGAAGGCAACTTGCCCAAGAGCACAGAGCAGGTCAGGGGCAGAGCTGGGATTAGAACTCAGGTCTCCTGAATGCCAGTCTAGTGCCTTGTCTCCTGGACTTTGATCTCAACAGGGGCACTGGGAGCCATATGAAACTCTTCCCATACATGGAGTTGCCAACATTATAATATTTAAAAACTGGACACTCCAGCAGGCATGCCAGAGCCTCCCCTTCCACACCCCTTCCACCTGAGGACCCACCACTGCCCCGCCCCTTCCCTCCAGGCCTCACCCCTGCCCTGCCTCTTCCCCCAAGGTCTCACCCTAGCCCTGCCCCTTTCCCCTGAGGCCCCGGCCCTGTTCACTTTTGTTTCACCCTCCTCTCGCTCGCTGCTCTTCCCCTCCCTGCGTGGGTCGGGAGGGACTCACCTGCAAAGCCAGGGCTGGGAGCTGCAGCTACCTGGTGCAGGTAGGAGGCGGCCCTGGCTGAGTAGGGGCTGGCGTGGGTGATGACTTAGCGCCTCCCCTCCTCCCCTGCCTATAGTAACTGGACTTTAGGTGTCCGGTCAGCAGATCTGACCGGACACTGTCAGGTCCCCTTTTTCAACCAGACTTTCCAGTTGAAAACCAAACACTTGGCCACCCAGTTTGTAGAACTTGGGGCAAACTTTTTCGATTTCCTTTTCCCTAACTTGCCATCCCCGGAGCATTGGGAGAAACATGCCACCCACACCCCCAGTGTAAATTAAATTGAGCCTCCATCCATGTTAATTTAGCCCCATGGGACTGAGTGGAAGGATGATGCCAAAGGGAATATCTGCTGCCAAATCCCCTCCCCACCTGTAGACTTGATCCTTGCAGATCACCCACAGCAGGATGCCCTGGAGTTGGAGGGGCTGAGGCTCTGCATTTGGGCTTGAAGGATTTTCCCAGGAAACATGAGCTCCTGGCCTAATAATTCTGCAGAACACTGCAAATATTTTCTACTATCACAATCAATGTCTGCTTGAATATGTATGATGTCACATTAAAATGATTCCCATGAATAAATTAAGCGCAGGCGGATGACTTACGAGGGAGCCCGACTTAAAGCTGTTCACTTGCAAATCCTGTGTTTTAGTCATTAGACGTTTTTGGCACGGATGCTAGAAAGAGCAGATAGTTTATAACTTGGCCTGTCCCAAAAGTTTATCTCTGTGTCCATGAGGCCACAAGTTCATAATGTTCCATCCAGTGGGCTGGGTTTTACATTTTCCTCATGAGAAGTTATTGCTCAGCGTCAAGACTCTATGATCCGCTTGTTTTTCATGTTAAAAGTCCCTTCAGACAACAAAACGTCCTCCCCACGGACTGAATCATGTTTTCATGTGGACACTTTCAAGTGCTACTGCGGGCAGAAAAGGTCATGTAAAGGCGGCTGCCTCTTACCCAGCCAGTGTGCTCATTCTGTGCAGTCGGAGTCATGTTCACTGACGTCAATGACCAAAATTAGTTTTTATTCCTATTAACCCTGCAGAGGCAAAATTGCTACTGGAGGGGGAGCTGGATTCTATTCTGGCTCGGCAACATTGTGACAAAATTGACTAAGTTCCAGATGCAGAATCTTTACCTTCAGATATGCAGCCACATGCACACTAACTCCCCCTGTGATATACCCCCTCTTCCTTGCTAAATCGGTGAGAAGTCTTGTACGCCATGCAGATGGACCGCCTGTGTTTCACAGGACTCTTCCCTACCTCATCCCATTGACATCTCCTCTAAACTTTTCTTGGTGACTTGATCAACTCTACGTCTGTCGCCTGGCCCACTTGCTGTCACGGCGATGGAACTCTCTCCTAATATTTCACTTTAAAACACTGCCTCCCTTAGCATCAGGCCACTGCTGCTTTTCCAGTTCGACCAGTGAAAACCAGCTTTTCAACCAATAGGAAAATTTTCATGGGTAACTCTTGTTTTGATCAAAACGTTTCTGATTTTTGAGGAAAAAACCAAACCCCTTTTGAGTAAACGTTTTAAAAAAAAATGGTTTTTTTTGGACATTTGAAACTTCTTACTTGAAAACTGATTTTTTTTTGTTATTGAAAAGGTTGTTGGAAAACATTATTTATCAGGTTTGGGTCTCATTTTTCGTGTCAAAAAACATACATTTTTTTCAGGACATTAAAAAATATACAGTTTTCAAAATGTCCTAAGCAGAATCATTGGTGTTTTTCAACTTGCTCTAACCCCAGCTTGGCTGGGTCAGGTTTGCGGGTGATGCCGCGCGACAGAGAAAGGCAGAGCTCAGTTTGCAATACTCAGGCTGCTCACAGGGCCGGCCGGCAGCGGAAACATTGTCACGTGTAAGCTGAACATGTGTGATTGTGACTCATTGATGGAGCCTCAGAGTGCCCCACAAGGCCAAGCACTTTCCATGTACCACAGTTGATGGGCCTGATCCTGAGCAATATCAGGGCTGGATCCTCCCCCCTGCATGGGCTTGTCTATACAGGGAAATTCACCAGCACAACTGTTCTGGTATCATTATACATCTGTCATCCCCTCTTATCGCTTTTTTCGGTTTAGCTTATACTGCTTCCAAAGGGACACATGGCCTGTTCAGTCCTGTCCGAGATCACCAGTTACAATGGAGCTTGTGGTCTGGGCTTTAGTTCCTAGTGGACATCAATCAGTGACTGCCCACTGTGGTACAATTCAATAGGATGGGCACTTTGCAGTGTCAGCTCCCCAGAAAGCTAGGTCTATTGTAATAGATGGTAGTGCAGGTCAGCACTGAAGCGCATTGGCGGAGCTGGGGTAGTGTAGCAGAACAGTGCTGCAGGTCAGGACTGAGGTCCATCAGCAGAGCCGTGTAGGGCTAAGGGGTAGAATAGCAGAAGGGTAGGTTACTGCATGCCTTCAGAGAGGTGTGCGGGGACGTTCGTGCAGTATTTGGCTCATGGCTATGCTAATATTACTCCTCGCTTTCTGTAGCACCAAATTCTGCTATAGATTTGAGGGCGGATTCTTTTTTTTTTAAGTGCTTTGCCGCAATCGCAGTTAATTTACAGAAGGAAGGATCTGAAGGTTAAAGGCCCTACTTCAGCAAGTCTTCAGTTTCTTGAGAATCCTTCCTGAAGGAAACATGGTAGAGGAACTTCATCCACTAAAACTTTACACTGTCAGTTAACTTAGTTCTTCCACCACATCACTTTAGGCTTTTAATCACTGGAATCATTACCGATCTATTCTAGATGCTGTTCGGTGTCCCTCTTTTAATACATTCAATAATGATAATGTAGTATTACAGCCATGTCTGAAATTACCGTGCACTGTGCTCCCGAGAGAACTCTGTAATTGACTAACAACTTGAGATGAAAGATGAGGAGAGATAGACCTGACATTCTGGAGATAAATTAGAGAGCTAAAGATTCTTGAATTTCCAGGAAAAAAAAATCATATTCTCAAGGCTTGGCAATGACCAGTCATTTCCTCCCACCCCCCAAAAGTAAAACTGATTGGCAATTGTTCCATCCATTACAGCCTCTGCTGAATTGCAAAGATTCTGGCGGCCTCTTGTTTCTTTATTGATGGGTGCTCATCTTTTTGCCCAGCGAGGTGCAAAATCAGAGAGCAGTTTTGGTTTTGCAGAAGTGTTGGCTTTGCAAAAGCCCAGGGTTGTCTTAGACCCAGATCCTTCTATGTCCTGAATGTCTAGCGCTGGGGATAGTTCTGATAAATGGACCTATCCCTAACTCTCTTGATGGTTCAATCATCCAAAATATGTATCCGCTTGCTGAGTAGACAGTTTCTTAAAGAAGCTGATAGGCTGAGTTCACATGGAGAAAATTGTTCCAGATCAGTTAATTCACCTAAAAATATGATCCCCTTCTACACTTCCCAGGTCTGTGATATCTAGGGTGATGTGTAAATGTATAGACATCCCTTGCAATCCCTCTTTGGGAGACGAGGTGATGTAATACATAGGAAAGTTAAGCTGGGGAACTTCTCGCTGTTATAAGGATGCTGGCCAGTGAAGAAACTGCAATGGCTGCCTTGCGTCAGATGTCGTCTTTTCTGCACCAACCTGCTCCCTCGCACACCACAGCATACCTGGAGCAGTTGACCTCCATCAGATTTCACATGCCCACTCCAGTTACCCCAAAGTTCCCAAAAATCTTAGCTGAGAGGATATCTGGTACCTTCATTTGTTCCTCTCTCCCACTTGTCTTGGGCTGTGACATCTCCATTTGACCCCGTTGTCTCTAGGTCTCCCCTCCATTACACACACTCCCCTGACATGAAGAGAGGGTGACAGCCATTTGCCTTTTTTTTCCACTCTGAATTTTGCCAGTCGCTCCCTTCCCCCGATACATTCAGATCCCTCTTTGTGTCACCGGTGAGTGATGGAGTCCGCATAGCTCATGAATATCAAACAGGCCTGACGCTGGAAGCGGCTGTGAATTCTCAGAGAGGCGCCAGCAGGTCCCTTGTTACATTGTTATAGATACATTATTTATTTAAATGTGACTTATAGGCCTTACTTTTTTTTAATGCCCAACTGATATTTTATTAACCTACTATAAATGTCTTATTTAATCTAAATTAAATCCTTGTTTGAGATACTTCCTAGAAAGTGTGAATAAATTTGATTATATTTCAATTAATATTTACTTTGGCCCATCTCATTCTTGAGAACCAGATTTAAAATATGGGAGTGGCTAAACGATCTATAACAGCCCTGTCTGTTATACGCCCAGACAGAAAATGGCCAAGCAGCCAGTCTGAAAAGAGACCAAAAAAATGGATCTTTCTTCTGATCACTGCCTGGCATCTTCCTGCAGATTAGACCTTTTGGAAAACACTGAGACTCTTTGCAGTTTATTCTATGATATAAGCTCTGCTGTAATTATCTGGGGTTCCTTGTAGGGCTCAGGAACCCCAGCTGTGGCCTCACTGTGCTAAGCACTGTACAGACCAGTAAAAACAGACAGTCCCTGCCCCAGAGAGCTCACAATCTAGGTATTGCACAGGATCCGACAGGTGGATGAAACTGACAAACAGGATGAGAATGGGTAGAAGACAAGGTAATAAAACAGGTGTGGGCAAACTATGGCCCAGGGGCTGCATCCAGCCTTTCAGATGTTTTAATCCAGCCCTCGAGCTCCTGCTGGGGAGCAGAGTCTGAGGCTTGCCCCATTCTGCGTGTGCTGTGGCCCCGCGCGGCTCCTGGAAGCAGCGGCCTGTCCCCCCTCTGGCTCCTACACATAGGGGCAGCCAGGGGGCTCTGCATGCTGTCCCTGCCCCAAACGCCACCCCCGCAGCTCCCATTGGCTGGGAACCAAGGCCAATGGAAGCTGCAGGGATGGCACCTGCGAACGGGGTAGTGAGCAGAGCTGCCTGGCCATGCCTCCGCATAGGAGCCAGAGGGGAGGACATGCCGCTGCTTTCAGGAACTGCTTGAGGTAAGTGCCATCCAGAGCCTGCACCCCCTGCCCCAGCCCTGATCTCCCTCTCACCCTCCGAACCTCTCAGTCCCAGCCCGGAGCACCCTCCTACACCCCAAACCCCTCATCCCCAGCCACACCCCAGAGCTTGCACCCCCAGCCAGAGCCCTGCCGCCCTCCCCCCGCATTCCAACTCCTTGCCCCAGCCTGGGGCCCCCTCCCACACCCTGAACTCCTCATTTCTGGCCCCACCCCAGAGCCTGCACCCGCAGCCAGAGCCCTCACCCCCTCCAGCACTCCAACCCAATTTCATGAACATTTGTGGCCCGCCATATAATTTCCATACCCAGATGTGGCCCTCGGGCCAAAAAGTTTGCCCACCCCTGTAATAAAATAAACAGCATTTAACAGAAAACCAGGAGCCTCAGCCATTAGCTTGCTTAATCAATGCCAGCTGGGAGTGAATAGGAGGTATCATGGTCACAGGCCTGTTTTAAGGAGGTGTTTAGAAAAGGACAGGGTGATTTCTAGAGTTGTAGAAACACTGGTTTCTGTAACTCTCTTCCTTAAGGGTCTGATCCTATTCCCATTTAAGTCGCTGGGAAAAAATGAACGGGACTAGGATCGGACCTCTCAGTAGCCATTAAAACTTTATTTTTTAAAAATGGCTTTTTTGCTCCTTGGCACATAAGAAGTGATAAGAACGTTGCGGAAAAGGAAAAGCTATAAATAGCAACATGTTAGACGTACTCTGAGCTCTGGCTCCTGTAACATGCTGAGTATTTGTAAAAATATATAAACAAATGCAGTTCTTCTAGTGTTACCTTCGGCTTTGTGGCTTAAAAGATGCAGACTGTTTGAATGGCAGAAAGGGGTCAGGGTGACCCGGGGTGGGAGGTTGGAGAAGCGACATAGGCAGCGCCAGAACTGACTCTTTGTCTTTAGAAACCACTTGGCGGAAGGGGAGGGACAGGACAAGAGTATATCCCAGGAAGCCCACTAATGCTACAGTGCTGGGAGGTCACACAGGTAGCGTGCGTGCAGTTACACCTGCCAGCAATGCCCTACAGAGGGCAGGCTTTGCTAGCCCAAGTCATTGCTGTTGGCGTCTATTGTTTGGGGATGGTTATTTTTTCCTCTCCTAATATTGTGATTGTTGGCTGTCCGTAGCTTTACTTAACACGGTCCTGGTTACGTAGGTCTTGGCTCTAGATAGGGGGGTAAAAAAAAAAATGGCTAGTTAGTCAGACCAGTGGATGAATTTTGTTTATCACGTTGAGGAAACAATGAGTTTGTTCTAAGAATCACGGAATCAGAGAAATTTCTCAAGGTCCTATCTGGCAGTTGAAAGAGATTAAGGGCAATTCCCAATACAGAACAGAGTATTTGGTCCATATCCGCGGCTGGTGTAAAGCGGGTTAGCCATTGGAGCTGCGGTAACCCACACCAGCAGAGGTGCTGTCTCTTTTAAAACACAGCTGTACTCGCTGTTCCCAAGCCAGGCTGAGTGGCCCATCCCCTGCCAAGTGTGCGTGACCCCGGGACAGTAGCTCTTTGTGGGCAAGATTGCAAGGTTGAGACGGATTCTTCTCACTTTGATCCGTGATGTATCATCTGCAGCATAGACCTTTGTTGTCACAGGACTTTATCCGCCCAGAAAAGGGGAGCCGTTCTGCACTCAAGGCGTGCTTCTTTTCTTTTTTACAATGCTGTGCATATTGATGAGAGACTACATAGCTCTGGGGGGAGCCAAGCGTGGTGTGGGCCGATATATGGGTCAGCTCTGCCAGGGTGCTTCAATCCTGACCAACAACTCTCTGCTATTCGAATCCCAGACTTTCTCCTAGCTCTGCTGATGCCCCTCAGTCCTGAACTGCAGTGCCCCCAGCTGTTCCCATCCTTGGTATTCACGCCGCACTGCCAGGGCATCTCGCTCTCCACCTCTCCCCCAGTAATCCCAGTCCGCGGCCTCTCCTAAGTAAATGCTAACTGTGGTGCCCCATCATACATGTGATGTGCTTTGTTCCACAGAGAGGCCCCCGTTACTGCCGCAGGTGAGATACCAGCATGCTTTCCCTGGGTCCTCATTGGACTAGGATCTGAAGGCAGGTCCCGGCAGGTAACAGGGTCATACACCAAACTATCTCCAGCCCTAACGTTCCATTCGTGAGCAGGACAGAGAGTAGCTCGGCCTCTTGGAGAACCTTTGCGAGCCAGGGCTGGAAAGTGCATTTGCAAATTGCAAATCCGCTGCCCTCTGTTCAGTATCGATGGAAAGCAATATCAGCATCTCAGTTCCTCCTTTGTGCTGGAGCTCACGAAAACGTCCTAGCTCCTGTCGAAACCAGGTCTGAGCATCAAATGTTGCCCTATATAAGACGGTGGCTCTTTTTAACACTTCCCCAAACAGTCTTTTTTGGAGACAGGTTGGTTTCTTAATGAAGAATCCATGTTATAAGGAGCCAGGGAGGTTAAGTGTCTCCTTAAATTCAATGACTTTATTTGGGCTTCTACATGCAAATCCTGATTGTTTAGCCGCCATCATTAACAGAAATGAAAGTGGCTGTGTCTAGTGACACTCGGCTGTGAAATCTCACTCTCTCTCCACCCCATTATGGCCTTGGCAAAGACAATCCTCAACCACTGTACAAAATTGAGGGCAAGTTCATTTGGCACATTTGATCCAGAGTGCGGGCCCTTTTATGTGATACTCTGCATGTGCATATAGCTGGATTTGCCAACTCAGGAGCCTGACTTGGAAAGAGAGCTCCCAGTGCTAGGGTTTCCATTATCTTCTCACAAAATGGCTGTTTTCTTGGGTTACAGTTTTTACAGCACAAGCTGGCCTGGGCAGGAGAGAACCATTCTTAGCTCTAGCATGGGAAATCCTTGGAGCTGTAGCCAGCACGTTGTTAATGATTCAAATAGCACATTCTGATTCCTGTGTTGGCACAGACCAGCAGTCAATCCTCTCCGGCATCCAGGCTCCATCTTGAGAAGAGCACAACCCTTCTCCCCCACAATAATGCCTGTCATTGTTCAGCGCTATGCTGGGTGGAAGAATTCTTACTCGCCTTCTTGATTACTTTTAGAGAGATGGTTGGAATTTTTTATTTGAAACTTTTTTTTTAAACAAAAAATGCCTTTTTGGGGGCTAAAATGGAAATTGCCACAGGAGATGTCTCTGCTTAACCAAGTTTTTTGGGGGTTTTCATTGAAAAAATGAAAAGCAAAACGATTCGGCTGAAAAGTAAAAATATTTCCATGTTTAGCAACCAAAACCAGATTTTTGTTGTTGCCAAAACTCAAACAAGTTTGGTTTTCTGCCACCATTTTTAAATCACTGAAAACAGATTATTTTGGGTCTGCATTTTTTCAATAAAAATATGAAAACTTTTTTTTTTAACCCAAACAAAAAGTGGTCATTTTCATTAAATTTTTTCAAAGGAACAAAAGACATTTCCCAAACGACCCTACCTGGCTTATGCCCTGGTGTTATGAGAATCACTGGCCCTTTTCATTTTTCTGATCCTATGAGCCAGAACCTCAGATGGTATAAATGAGCACAGTTCCACTGGCTTCAATGGAGCTACGCTGATTTGCATCAGCTGAGGATATAGCCCTAAAATTAAATGTTGTTCTTTTTTCATATGAATGTCTATTCCTTTTCAAACATGTGCTAAGCTATTTGCCTTCGGAATATCTTACAGCTGTGAGTTCCAGAAGTTAATTTTACACAGATCAAAATAGTGTTTACTCTCAGCCATTTAAAATACTTTGCCTTTTAATTTAATCTCTTGACCCTTTGGCAAAGAGCAAATAGTGGCACGGAAAAGGATTTTCCGTTTAGTTTTCATTGGGCCTCCTTAATGTCTTGTCACCGTTCAGTGGTTCATCAGCTTCTGTGACTTCCAAGAGCATAAAACAGCTGCAGTGGCGCTAGAAGTAGGGGTTGTGGGGGGTGCTGCCGCAGCCCCTGGCCTGAAGCAGTAATAACAAACACCAAACTCATGGTTTCCATCATCAGCACCCCCACTAGAAAAATTGTTCCAGCGCCCCGGGCTGCAACTAGAGTAATAGATTCCAAATAAAATAAATTAAAACCCTGAAAACCTGATGGAAATTTGGGGTTAAAAGGATATATTGGGGAAAAAAGGAAAATCTGTCTCTTTAAAGCTCTTTGTGAACCTCATCACTTCCCAAGTTAACAATTAGTTAAGAAGACTGGTCCTGCAAAGACATATCCATGCGTTGAACTTCAGTCAATGGAGCTACGTGTGTGTGTAAAGTTAAGCACATGTCCAAGTCTCTGCAGGATTGGGGCCCGGCTTTGGAATCTGGACTGACTGTAGAGGCATGTTCTGTTTTCTGAGAGCTCATATTGTGCCAACCCGTTGGTGATGAGCTCAGCAACTTCACAGCACCTGGCCTGAGGGGAAAAAAAAAGAGAGAGAGAGGAGATGACAGATTTGGAGTCTGATGTCCCCAGAGATGGCCGAAGTGGCAATAAACCTAAGGGAGAGGGAACATTAATATTTTCATTGATATTTATAATACAATATAATCCAAGTACTGTACTATAAAAGTCTGATTGCAACAATTAGTCAAAGGTAAACCACTAGATCAGTAAGACAACCCCAGCAAACGTTCTGTCTGAAAGATAGTGCTGGCAATGGGCATGAGATCATTGGAGAGTCTGGATTTTGGATGAGATCAGGCTTCTTATCACTATTGGTATCACAATAGCACCTAGATGCCTCAACCAAGAGTTGGTGCCCACTGTGCAAGGTGCTGTACAGTACAGATCCTGCCCCAAAGAGCTCAAAGTCTAATTAGACAAAAAAACAGGGAGGAGCCATGGTAGCTGCCTGTTACAGCTGGGGAACTGAGGCTAAGCAACTTGCCCCATGGCATTTTTTGCCTCCATGGCTAGTTAATCTCCCAGTAGCAATGAGGAGTCCAAAAGAACCTCGGCGCTGCTGACCAACTTCGCGGAAGCCAGAGGCCCTTGAGGATGGGACATGCCAATGCATTAAAGTGCTTCCTGGGGACAATAATACTTAGCCACCTTTGTAAAGTGCTTCAAGATCCATGAAAGAAAAGCGCCATGTAAGTGCTGAGCATTGTGGGCCAGATCCTTAGATGCTGTAAATCAACACTGATTCAGTGGAATCACACTGAGTGACACCAGCCACACAGCTGTTCCTAGAATTATTCAGGATTTGGTATTTCCGAGCTCTTTCTTTCTTTGGTTTCCTTCTGCAGAACTTGTTTTCTTGAGTATCCTTGTCAAACGAGGCCCAGTCCTTCCTTGATATCTCAGCTAATGGTGAATCCAGTACCAACATAAACAGATATGATCCAGAGGCAGAAGCATGTGTACCTTTGACACTAAACGCTCCCTAAGGGAGGATGCTCAACTGCAAATCATAGCCTCAGGATCTGGAGGTATCTGCTTCCTGCTTTCCTTATTTCTTTACATATGAACGAATTGTGAGATTTATGTCAGAAAGGAACATTGCGCAGATGCCATAAATCACTGCAGAAGAACATTCACTGTATCAAAGGCTGGGGAACACTTCATGGAGTTCCTTATTTATATGCATCTTTTGCACCCGGCCATTTTATAATAGACTGTGGAGCGGCACTCCAGCACTAGGGATGGCTGATATATACCGCTCGTGACAGAAAATACAAATAAAGGGTGATGGGTAGGAGCCGCAGCATTTCCTAACGCACACAATTATGCCAATATTGTTCTAAGGCTGTGACTTGGACCCGTCAAAGCATTGAATTAGGATTGCCAGAGCTCCTTGTGCAGACAACACCGCTCCGACGCTATTGTAGGGCTGCTTGTAATAATAATACCATGACTTTTGGTAACAAACAGGCGTGCACATCTCAGTGACCATGACATATGCATACCTACAGTCACAAGCCATCAGTACTCACCATGAGCAATGCTACAATAACAAATGGGATCTGCTGCTAATTATGAAATTGTCTGAGCAACCCTACAAAAACAAACCAGCGAATGCACACACGTTTTGGGAAGGCGAACAGTGATCAGCATTAATGGAATAATTGCAAAGAGCAAGCAAAACTGATCATTTGATAAATTATAGAATGTTTCTATACAATGTCTTTCTAATAGCTGTTTTTAACAGCTGTTGGACAAGTAGTTAATAAACAACTTTGCCCTTTCTTCCTAGCAACTCTTTGAGATGCTGAATCTCACCATGTAAAGTTGCAGCGAGCACTGTCTCATTTCTACCCCAGGTCCAGAGCCCACTGCAACAGTTCTAATCAAATAGAATCTCTAGACCCCCCATAAGCCATCCAAACCACCCTGCCATCCTGACTTGTCTGATCCAACACTGGGCAGCAAGACGTTCAGATCTGGCATACTGTTAGATTAAGGGAAATTTGGAGAATGCGACTGTCTGAGCGAGGTATGGGTTGTAACCCGCCATCTGCCCTGGTCTGTGTCCCTTCCCTCGGGGCGCACCACCCGGGGCAGGTGGAGGGTCCAGGGCTCCCCACAGCAGCCTGGACTCCCTGGGCAGCTCTTACTACTGCCCACCTCTGGCTTCTGGCCTGGCCAAGGGCGGGGCCTCGGGGAGCAGAAAAGAAGCAGCGAGTTGGGACTCAGGGGAAGAGGAGGGGTAGGGGCAGGGCCACAGCAGGGGCCCAGGCTCTTATATGTGTCTTGCTTTTGCCTTTTGAAGAGGTGGTCACCCTACAATTACATCACATACCTCAGACAGCCACTTTCTTCTGTCGACCTGGCTGCATCCACACAGGGTTTAGGTCAGCCTAGCGCTGGAGTGCTGGGTGTGCATTTTTCACACCCCTGAGCCCTGTAGCTATGGCAATCTAACTTTTAAGCACAGACCAGGCCCCGGTCAAGTGGCACTAATGCTGCGAAAGCTAACGCCATTCGCTGGAGTGGGAAGGGCCAGTGTTTTTGAAGCAGGCACCGATGAGGGTGAAGTAGGGGTGCGGGGGAGGGGGGCGTAGGGGTGGAGAGGGGCAGCTCTCTTCCAAGAGTAATCTGGGACTTACATGCACTTACCAAGGGGGAAATAAAACCTTCACCGTTCATTCTCTCCCAAGCAGAGTGCAGCCTGCGGCATCAATCAATGGACTTTGGAAACAAAAAGAAGGCAAACAGGAAGCGTGGGCATATACTAGGCCCTATTGGCACATATAGGACTGCTGGCCCACCCACCGCCCCACCCCGTGCTAAGACTGCCAGCTCTGTGTGGGGAGGACCGCTCTTGGTTATGCTTGTGTACAGCCTTGAACCCTGATGGGGGCCTCCAGCTGCTACCGCCTTACAAATAATTAATGCCGGTAATTAACTATTGTCCTGCCCAGAATTCTGCAGACAGTTTGTAGCACCCCCATGGTGCATGGCTTTGCTGGGAAAGGGAATTAAATTGACATGCTGAAACCATGAAGCTCTTCATTAGAAATTCAAACACATTCATTTTCAAAAGGAAACTAACCAGCAATTTCAGCAGCTTGATTTAGAGGAGAGGTTTGAGTGGGAGTAGTAAGGTGCAAATACCATGAGGTTATAGACAGTCCTGTGTCCTCACCGGAGGGGGCAGGTTGTGGGTGCCAGGCAGGGTGTTCACGCCACTCAAGCTTAATTAAACAAAGCAAGACAGGGGACAGGAGTGATTAAACAAGCATTGTTTGTTTGAAATTTCAGGTGCACGTTTTTATGTTTGCTTTAAGTCATCAGAACGGGGAGAGCAAGACAACTTTAATCGGCTCCCCTTTGGTTATTCCGTTACTGGCACTCCGTGCTGGTAAGAGAGGTGGCTTCTGGGATCTAGTTAAAAAAATTAGTCTGTGGTTTGCTCCTGCCTTTCTCCAGCCCGGGATATTGATCCCCACCAGGAAGACAGAGCCAATAATGAGGGAGAGTTCCTCAGAAGAAGCCCCGGTAATGGCCACGTCCTCAGGTAGATGCAAGAACCCATGAAGCAAGCAGTGGCATGACAACAACTAACAAATTTATGAAGCAGATCTGCAGCCAGAATTAAGGTAATTAACTTGTGGTCTTTCTCTAAGTGTCTCACACGGACGGATGCTTCACGGATGGGATTTAAAAGACTGAGCCATGTAATTTCTGGCTGCACGTGACCTTTTCTCCTCTCAGGGCTTGATGGCAGCTTCCAGCTGTGCTCGTGGGGAGGGGTTTGGTGGAAGGAGAGGGAACACATGGACAGCTGTGCGCTCCCCCGGATCCTGATCCCACAAAAGCCCCTTGGCTCTGTTGCGCTCTGAGGTCAGACAGGTGGGGAGAGTGGCTAGAGGGGGGCAGATGGGTGCTACTGTCCTACCTCTACCTTCAAAGTTTCCGAGCCTGTATTACTTTAGGAAGCTTTCACCTCTGCACCATGAACCATCCCTAAAGGTGGGGCTTTGAGGGCAGCAGGTGGCCAGGAAGCCATGGCACCTGGTTCTCGAGGGAAGTAGGCATGGGGAACATTGTGGGGGCAGGGGGCCTCTGCACGAATGCCCCAGCCCTGCACAGCTGTTAGCAAAGTGCATGACATTTCCCCGTCTCTGAAGATGTCTTCCGGCTTGAAGGGTCTAGCTCCCTAGGTGTGGAGGATGGGAAAGGAGACTCTTCTTCACCCCTCTGGAGCCATCAGCTGGAAGCTTTGCAAGGAGGAGCCTGGTTTCCTGACATGGTGCATTTGAAGCAATTTCCACTATCAGAACAACAATGGATGGCAATCAAGGACAGCACATGGGTATTGTGGAAACCTGGCTCTGCTAAGCCAGGCCTGAAAGGGGTCAGACGTCAGCTGACCCACTGTCGGTTTGCTTGCTGAAGATGCAGCCACTGCATTTTGGTGCCTTGTCTGCAATATGGCTCGAGACCGAGGCAAATTAAATCCATGTGCTGATTAAGGAGATACAAAGGCGCCTTTGAAATGTGGGGAAGGGTTCTTTCTTTGCACTGTTACCAAATCCTGCTCGGCTTTCCCAGCCCAGCAGCTCTCAGTGAGTTAGAGTCAGGTGCGAGACATCATCTACCTTTCTGCTGGTTTATGGACCTAGTTACTGAAGGCCAAATCCCCCTTCCTCTTTCAGCCTTCTTCCTCTTCTTGCCTCTTGCCTTCTAACTACTTAATAGTCTCCATCACCAGAGTATCTGAGCGCCTCTCAATCCTTACAGGATATTATCCTCATAATATCCCTGTGTGAGAAGGACGTAGCACAGGGTAGATTAAATGACTTGCTCAAGGTCACCCAGGAAATCTGTGGTAGATCCTAGGTCTCCCAAATCCCACTCTGGACCATCCTTCCTACACCCTTTTTCACTCAACCTAACAAAGTCTGTGCTGCTGGTTTCTCCCTAAATTCTGCCCTGGCCTCTGCATTCGGGGGAGGGATTGCTGGTTGCCTTGCACAACCCAGCCAGTGAAAATAAGACATTCTCCGTAGAGGAAATAAAATGAGTCAATGTACAGAAGCAATTCAATTCTGCAATAGAAAAGTGGCAATTCTTCAAAAGGAAAGAGCATTTTTGTGTCAAGGATAAGACTTCAGCTGTGGCTAAGGAAGGGGGTTTTTCTGACCTGATTATGTCTAACTTCTCTGTGATAGCTGCCTACACCAGGCTTTCTCCAGCACATTTAGCATTCCAAACCCCAAATGAAGTTTGCTTCCACTTCGAAAAGAAATTAGATCAGTCTAATTCAATGCAATGGGAAAAGAATGCTGAGCCGCAAATTAAGAAAACAGATAAATCCGGGAGGGGATTTGATCCTGTGGCCCGATACAGAAGTTACAATACATAAATTATTGCGCCTAAAAGCTTCTATAATTTAACTTCTATTTGATTCACCATAAAGTACCACAATGCCCTCTGCATCTCATCGTTTGATTATACATTTGTGCCAAGACACAGCCTATGCTTAAAATAACATTACTGGAATAGAGATGGACAAGAGAATTCATCTGAATGGAAATCAATCTGATTAGAAAAGTAAATTATCCAGAGTATATGAGCAGCATGTTGCAGCTCTGAACATTAAAAAAAAAAAAGTGACAGCAAAGTTTTTAAAACATTTTTTTAAAAAAGACTCACTTCCGGCAATGAATGATCAGTGTTTGTCTCAGAATAAGCGATCGGGTCTGATCTTCCACTCCTAGTCACCTACACCCATGCCACATGCGATCAGCTCAGAACGTATTCACATGGATGGGAGTGTCACACATCCACTTTGCACAGACGTCAGTGTTTCTGCAGGTGCCAGGCAATGGAGCAACGGGTTCTAGATATGCCAAATGGCCTGACATCTTCTGCAGACCTGTACCAAAATGGGGATTTTTGTTGACAGTGCTGCTCTAGTCCCCAAAATGACCCCTTGCTCATTGAGCAGATCTGCTTCCAGTGGGTACCAGAGTCAGAGCCGCTGACCTGACTGACTAAACTACGCTCTTAGGGCTAGTTCCCCAAGGGGGAGGATTGCAGCAGCTCATTATAAGGCAGTCTGCTGCTACATGGAATTCACAGCCCCGAGTTAGGCACCCAGGCTCCCGGTAAGTGGGTGTCCGGTGCCTAAAAACGGGATTTGTGGAAGCCAGCACGCTGAGTGGGGAGCCGCCCAAGCTAGCCAGTAGGAAATGTTGGGGCCTAAGCCCCACCCCTCCAACATAGTTAGGTGACTAACTCTGCACTAGGCACTGTACACACGCATACTGGAGCACACCCCTTGTGCCCCAAAAAGCCTGTGCTCTGAAATACACAAGGTAAAGAACGGGCGGGGAAACAGAAACCCAGAGATTGTCGTCCTCCATCTGATGAAACACCCGCCTATCTCCAGTGATCTTAATAGAGTGTGACCCACTGCCCTGTTCCCTGTGCTTTGCAGGCACCTGCTCCATCAGTAATCTTGGCCTAGCTCTTGAAGTGCTCTTTGCTAGTCAGCTAGCTAAGGTAGTGTCGGACCATGGCATGTTGTTTCATGTAGGTCCCGCTAATACATGTTGTTTCATGTAGGTCCCGCTAATACGGTAGCTAATATTTTTTACATTTTTCAATGAGCAGTTGTGGGTATTTTTTAAAGGGGCAGTTTAATGCAGAAAGAACATTTTATAGTTATAGCCAGTGTAAAATGGGCTTCATGTAGGGTTCTTAACTAGCTGATCCTGTCTCCATAGCTAAGAGACCTGTGATATGAAAGGGCTCTTCTGTAAGTGCTAATGATGTTATAAGTTAACATGAAGGGGGTCCCTTCCTGCTTCCCAAGCAGGCGTTGGGTATGATGAGTGATGTATGACTGACATAATCGCCTAGGGCAACAGAACTGACACTTACTTGTGGTACAGGCAACGAGGGAAAGTTTAACTGCAGCAAGTGGCACAAGAACAAGGACTCACATGGAAGATCAAAATGAAATTCCCCGACAGGTCCAAACTTTTCCCTCTGCTTCACCCATGCAGCCAAATGGCTGAATATCAGATTAATCAATGATTGTATAATGTAAGGGACTTTGTCTACAGGCACTAGTATATACTTCTAGGCAAATAAATAAATGAACAAGGAATCTTCCTTTCAGTGTGGTGCTGTCTGTCTAAGGAATCCCTGCTGGGAAGACACCCTGGGATGAGAATCAAGGTTCTCTTCAGCAGATGAAAACCTGCTGGCCTCTCAAACTTTAGCATTCTTCAAACCCCTTTGTGCTAGGTTAGATACCTGCTGTCCTAGGGACAGAACATCCGCTGGTGTGAATCAACCTAGCTCCCTTGAAGTCAATGGAGCTTGTCTAGCTACATCAGCTGAGGTTCTGGTGTGTGTGTCCCTGATATTGCTCAGGGCGAGAGGAGGAGAGAAGCAGTAACTCCGTGTCAGGATGAAATTGCTGGGATGCAAACTGTAAAACGCAAAATAATCTGATGCACTAAAGGAATAAGCCTGGAGTGGAGTTCTTCCTGTGCAGCAAAGCAAATTGTGTATGCCATGCAGGGAAATGGATGACTCTCTTAGAGGGAAGCATTTTCAACTACTGCCCTATGTCAATGACACTGCCATTTCACAGGCATCTTTGGGGCAGAGGAAATACATGGGTGCAGAACTGCTGCTTTATCTGGTGGGGCAGCAGGATCAGGCTTGACAGGCCTCATTGGAGGCCAGGTCAGGTCACACGCAGTTCTGTGCTGTACTGGTTAGCTGTGGGATCTGCGAACTACCTTTCCTTGCCTGTCTGGGCTTGAAGTGGCCTCTTTCTTCTGAACTTTGAGGACTATCTTAAGCACTGCCTGAGAATTGATGAATACCCTCCCAGCTTCTGCCAGCTTTTTGGCTGGTAAGGCACTTAACACATAAGGCTAATCACAGGAATTACTGGTGAATTAATCACATTAATTCTATGTGAATCATGCTAGCAGTTTCCCACAGCCCCGAGTGTCATTGACCTGCATTCCCACGCTGGAAATCGGGGTTTGAATCCTGGTTCCAAATTTCTCTCGCTGCCTGAGCTGAGCAGGCTGAGGAAGGCAGCTTGTGAGGAGAGCGAGGCAGTGTCATCCCCTGCTCAGTAGCGGCCCCTCTGGGCAGCATCCTCAGCTAGGAAGATGGCAGTGGTGTGTGGCAAGATGGCCCAGTTGGGAGTGGTGGTTAGTCCATGGGGCACTGATGCACTCAGCTGGGCCTGCTGTCACTTTCACTGGCTCATCTGGCTAGTGACTCCTTCAGGTCTGCTAAGCACCAGTCTGGGATGTTGGGATGGGCCCTGAAATCTGGGTAATTCCCACTTTTCAGTCACCACATGGTTAACCCCATTGTAGGCGGAGTAGGCAAAGAGGGATAAACCAGGCTTTGACAAGGCTGCAGAAGATGCCCCAGTGAGAAATGAGCTCACACAGGCTTGAGAAACCACGTAATCTGGCTGTATGGTTGATGTACAGTCCTGAGCAGAAAGAGAACAGGGCTCAGATATCATGTGGAAGAGGGTGAGTTAAGAGGCTTGGGGCTTAATTTCCAACATATGCCGCTATCCTATGAAAATGAACCTTGGGCTTGAATAAAGACTGCGTGTTACATCAATAGCAGCTGATTATTAAAAGTGTGTTTATTCCATGTCAGTTATCATGTAATTAGATGGTCGAGTTGCACCATTTGCTGAGCTGCAATATATTTTATAAATGATCAATTGGTGTTTAAATCCCATGTGATAACTGTCTTATTACATCTAAATTTAATGTGTATTTGGGAAACCCTAATTTAAAGTGTTTCTGCAGGCACCAGCTGGTGTGCTTTCTAAATACAAATGCAATCACATAATTCAGAATTACATCATAAAAGTAAGTTATAAGAGATTAAAATGCACAACTATGTTCTTCAGTCAAGGCAGCTTTTATGTTTTTTCTCCTTATTCAGACACAAATCAGAGCAGAGCATCTAGTCCCTGATTAAGTGATACACTGGGGGGATTTTTTTTAATGGCAAACAGGCATTCACTTCAGGGAAGTTATAGCAGATCAAAAACAGGCAGTTGTTCCTTCTTTGCTCCGCTGTGAGGGACAAGTTAAAACCTTAAAACATCCCTGGAATTATTTGTGCACTCATTGAACTTTGATTGCATAGTGGTACTGTAAGTACTTTAATGAACTGGTTAGTGTATATATGTGCTCATCACTCCTCCACCATGTGCCATAGGCACTATACTGCTAACGTCGGTGAAGATTCTCCTGACCTCAGGTGGGAGGGGGCTTTGGCTTTTGGAGTAGGAGGAACTGATTTCTAAACCTATGCCACAATATAAGCCACAAATGAGAAGCTCTGAGGTAACAATGGAATTGTTATAATGCTGTTCCAACCTCATGTCAGTTTGACTTTGTATTCACACTGGAATCCTTTTTTCTACATTTGCCTGAAGAAAAACAGTCCTGCATTTAGGTCCCCTCCTTTCCTCGGTGCGGGATGCACAGTATTTCTGGACAATTGTGGGAGTTGGCTGCATTTCAGTGATGGGTGAAGAGCGCCCAATAATATGACAAGTTAGATCATCTTCCCTCCCAAAGCATTTTGAAACAACCAGTGTAAATGTATATATTGCAATTGCATCCGCATAGACGAAGAAGTTAGGCATGTCAGTCTTACTCATTCGATAGCTGAGGGAAGGGCATTGTGCAAGTTCGTGAGGGAGCTAGGCAGCGCTCGCAGATACGTGCAGCCAGCAAATATGCCACCTACATCTTCCTACTGGCCACAGCAGCAAAGGGGAGTCAGGAAAGCCCCATTTACAGTCATCAGCGACACATCTGACCACTCCACAGCTGAAGTGATTGACCTTTCCCCACAGATGGCGTGGAAGGTCAAAACCAGGGGGCTAGACTGTTGGATATGTCACAAGACAGGCACTGGTTATGTTTGAAGCTTGTTCTTGCCACCTCATTCACCATCTGGAGTATAAGTGATTCTTTGCTATGGAAAATCTTCAACAGTATGTCAGTTCCACAGTCACTTACCCAGGGAGCCTATGGACAAGCTACCATCCCACTATGGCGAGCTCACAGCTCTGGAATTAGAGGAATAGATGTGACAATGGTACGCACCAAACCAACTTTTCTTTAAAACCCAGTCAAATATAAAACATACTTAAGTGCATGAATGGTCTTTTATAGCTGCAATAAATCTAATATCTTTACAAAGACCAGTATTTTCTCTCTACATTGAATGAAACATGAGATTCCTTAATAGAGAGGGAAATTAAAATCTAGTTTTATTGCAGTTCCCGTAACTGGTATCTAAGCTATTAATAATCAATCCATTCTTGCTTAAAAGCTAACATTTATCATGCCAGCTAAGACGAGCTGACAGGCACGGGGGGGAAAGCACAATTGTCTGCATTTACACTTTGAAAAATGTGATCTGTGCTACTGACCACCCGGGATAAATGATGAGAGTGAGTTTGTTTTTTCAAGGGGGAGATTTGGATTTTTTTCTTTTCCTATAGATTGTTTAGATGCCAAGCTAATCAATACAAACATTTGCCATAAAGGCGCTACCCAACACTGGGTCTGTGCCCAGGAAAAAGATGGATGCCCATTTGAGCTGTGCTGCTGAATAGTCCTGAGTTTTATCTTCAGTCAACAGAAGTTAGGGTTGTTGTTTTTTTTAAGGAGAGAGTTGCAGCTCTTGGAAGCTGTCTCAGCTGGAGGTTACAATGAGTCCCTTCTCCTGAAAGGGTATCCACAGAAAGCATGCTCAGAAGCCAGCATTTTCCACACTTTAGATTCTATTCACAACATCAGATAAAAGCTCTCCAAGCAACCTGTCCAGCTCAGAGGATTCTGAGCGCTGAGTTTATAGATTGTGTTAACTTGGCTGGTAAGCTATGTGCCTGGAGCGGGGTTTTTTTAACCACTTGGCATAGTGCAGCAGGAGTCTACCCAGATGGGCTGCGTTAGGGATTTTCCTTTTCTGTTCCCACTTGAGTTTGACACTTGTGGATGTGGGGAACAAAGCTAGAGCCAGATGTTTCACAGCCAGATGCTCTGAAACCTTCCCCATGCAGCTCTACCAAAGAGTTTCACTCCTGGTACACACCTCCTCCTGCTATTCCAGTCCTGGGCCCCCAGGCAGCTCTGCCAACGCATTGCCCCAGGCCCAGCCTGCGGTACGTCCTCCGATTCCTATTTGGGAAACCAGGCAGCTCTGCCAAAACACCTCTGGCCTGACCCGCAGCCCTCTAGGGTGTTTCCTCCTCAGCCCCCCCCCCCCTCACCCCACACACACACGCTGGCAATTTACCAGCATCCTGACCTGCAACCGTCCGTCCTTTGCTGGCTTTTAACCCCCGACATGGCAGCTCTTCCAATGCATTTGGGTCTCACTCTGCCTGTGTAGCTCTGTCCTGATCTCCAGCAGCCCCTGACATTTGATCTGAGTGCTGGGCCCTGTACACAGGTTTTCTAATGCACTTCATTCCTGACTTGCAGCAGGCATCCCTTTGCCAGTGCAGATTCTGTGATGTGGCCAGAACTCTATCATGGATCAAAATATGACCCCGGCACTCTTTTTCCCGTGTGAGCATAGACTGGATTTGAGCACTGGTTTCTAGTGGTGAAAAGCAACTCTATTCGAACCACTGCATGCTCTAATGGCCGTATGATCTCCTACAGCAAGAAGGAAAGACACCCACAGATATATGATAGTGCTAAATGGTCTCATGTACAACCTTTCTGTAAGGTCAGTATTATCAGCACTATTGAACAGATGGAGAAACTGAGACAAAGAAAAGGGAAGTGACATGCTCAAATGCAACAGAGAGAGTCAGTGTCAGAGCCCAGATTGGAACTCAGGAGTTCCTGGTGCCCTGGTATATGATCTCTGGTCACTAGCCTGCATCCTTCACAGCTGTTGGCTTCAGAAATCACCATGTTGCATTTCACTAAAGACTCTGGCTCCTGGCTGTATGCAGATATTAATGTGCTTGAAAGTGTTGAATTAATTCTGCAGGCATCGCTGCTGCACAGTGTAAGGTGAATGAGGTAACCGTGGGAAATAGGTACACAGAGACCCGGATCAACACAGGTGTCCTGCCTAAGCAATAGTACCTTCTTGCAGGGCATAGATATGGGGCACTTGACTTGTGTGTCCCAGGAGCACGCTCCAAAATGAGGCAGAATTCTCTCCCCTTCACCGCTTCATGCAAGTGAACCTGGGCACTGCTCACTTATGTTTCCAGCCATGGAGCTCTCAGCCGAAAGCTGTCTGCAGCACTCTGTAAACACCCACGGATCCGTGCAGCGTCAGCACCTTCTGCCAAGATCCTCTAATCCTTCAACAGCTTTCTTTGCAGCTTGGCAGGTGTGAGCTGCTGGAGCTGGACGAGCACCAACACGGGCTCCTGATTCTTGTGGCAGCGATGAACAGTACAGAGATCAGGCTGGCTGGAAGAACGGTGGAGGGACGCTTCCTGGGGAGACCAATCCCTCCCACCCACTCACGCCCTTCAGGAATCCTGTGCAAGGTCACACATGCAGATGGGTTTGAAGTCCTGGTACTGGGTCGCTTGCTAAGCTGGGCCAACCGGAAAGAAGCTGCATGTCCCAGGAATGAGCAAGGCGCCAGACTCTGGGCAAGTGCCACGCTGCCCATTGGAGAGTTCTCTTGGCTTAAGGAGGAAGAAACACACAGAAGTCCCAGTGCATTGTGGCCCAGTGGAGTTAGTTCTCTGAGGGTCTGTAACTCTAGGCTGTGCGAGGCTCTGGCCTCCCAGGTCTTTGCTGTCTGTGCTCCTTGCTCCCATGGCCAGCATCTAACCAGCAGAGCTAGGGCTAAGTGCTTCCCCTTCCACCTCTCCCTACTTCCATCCAACACTCCCGCTTAGCAGCCCACCCCTCTATGCTCTGTCTTCTCCTCATTTCTGCCTGGGCATGAGTAACAAGGAGATGCAGACACCCTGTGTTGGGAGCGAGCTTTGGAACTGGACTGTCAGTGAGTGCCCATGAAATCCTTGTGTTAAGGCGTAAGAACATAAGAACAGCCACACTGGGTCAGACCAAAGGTCCATCTAGCTCAGTATCCTGTCTTTCGCCAGTAGCCAATGCCAGGTGCCCCAGAGGAAATGAACAGAACAGGTAATCATCAAGTGATCCATCCCTTCTCGCTCATTCCCAACTTCTGGCAAACAGAGGCTAGGGACACCATCCCTGTCCATCCTGCCTCATAGCCATTGATGGACCCATCCTCCATGAACTTATCTAGTTCTTTTTTGAACCCTGTTATAGTCTTGGCCTTCACAGCATCCTCTGGCAAAGAGTTCCACAGGTTGACTGTGTGTTGTGTGAAAAAATACTTCCTTTTGTTTGTTTTAAACATTAAATGTCATTTGGTGACCCCTAGTTCTTGTGTTATGAGAAGGAGTAAATAACACTTCCTTATTTACTTTCTCCACACCAGTCATGATTTTATAGACCTCAATCATATCCCCCCTTAGTCATTTCTTTTCCAAGCTGAAAAGTCCCAGTCTTATTAATCTCTCCTCATATGGCAGCTGTTCCATACCCCTAATAATTTTTGTTGGCCTTTTCCGAAGCTTTTCCAATTCCAATATATCTTTTTTGAGATGGGGTGACCACATCTGCATACCAGGGATTTATATAGAGGCAATATGATATTTTCTGTCTTCTTATCTGTCCCTTTCTTAATGATTCCCAACATTCTGTTCGCTTTTTTGACTGCCGCTGCACACTGAGTGGATATTTTCAGAGAACTATCCACAATGACTCCAGAATCTCTTTCTTGAGTGGGAACAGCTAATTTAGACCCCATCATTTTATATGTATAGTTGGGATTATGTTTTCCAAGGTGCATTACTTTGCATTTGTCAAAATTGAATTTCATCTGCCATGTTGTTGCCCAATCACCTAGTTTTGAGAGATCCTGTTGTAGCTCTTTCCAGTCTGCTTGGGACTTAACTATCTTAAGTAGTTTTGTATTATATGCAAATTTTGCCAACTCACTGTTTACCCCTTTTTCTAGATCATTTATGAATATGTTGAACAGGACTGGTCCCAATACAGACCCCTGGTGGACACCACTATTTACCTCTCTCCTTTCTGAAAACTGATAATTTATTCCTACATTTTGTTTCCTATCTTTTAACCAGTCACCAATCCATGAGAGAACCTTCCCTCTTTTTCCATGACAGCTTACTTTGCTTAAAAGTCTTTGGTGAGGGACCTTGTCAAAGGCTTTCTGAAAATCTAAGCACACTATATTCACTGGATCCCCCTTGTCCACATGCTTGTTGACCCCCCACAAAGAATTCTAGTAGATTGGTGAGGCATGATTTCCCTTTACAAAAAAAACCTGTTGACTCTTCCCCAACAAATTATGTTAATCTATGTGTCTGACAATTTTGTGCTTTACTATAGTTTCAGCAAGTTTGACCGGTACTGAAGTCAGGCTTACCGGCCTGTAATTGCCGGGAACACCCCTGGAGCCCTTTTTAAAAATTGGCGTCACATTAGCTTCCTCCAGTCATCTGGTACAGAAGCTGATTTAAATGATAGGTTACAAACTACAGGTAGTAGTTCTGCAATTTCACATCTGAGTTCCTTCAGAACTCTTGGGTGAATCCCATCTGGTCCTGGTGATTTATTACTGTTTAATTTATCAGTTTGTTCCAAAACCTCCTCTAATGACACCTCAGTCTGGGACAGTTCCTCAGACTTGTCACCTAAAAAGAATGGCTCAGGTTTGGGAATCTTCCCTCACATCCTCAGCTGTGAAGACTGATGCAAAGAATTCATTTAGTTTCTCCGCAATGGCCTTATCATCCTTGAGTGCTCCTTTAGCATCTAGATCGTCCAGTGTCCCCACTGGTTGTTTAGCCGGCTTCCTGCTTCTGATGTACTTTAAAAAAAATTGGCTATCACTTTTTGAGTCTTTGGTAGCAGCCTTTTCAGTGCGCCTCCCTAGGTGGCGGGTAGCTGTGCCTAAGATCGCCGCTGGGTATCGTTAAAGGAGTTTGTATGTGGTGCCTGTGACTGGAGACAGAGTGTCAGAAGCTGCCAGCATGCCAGTGTCGGCTCTGCTTACTCTTGAGTACTCAGTCCTGATACCATTTATTGGCACCACAATTCTATTGCTTGCAGCGGGCCAGATCCACCCTGCTAATATGGGGGTGGGCTGGGGGGGATTTGCACCTCTTGCTATTCACAGGCAAAGCTGCATCAGCGAGAGCATCACCTTGAGGTTCCACCCAGTTTAAAATTTGCTTCAAGTTCCATCAGCGTCCTGCTGGTGGAGGCTGCCCTCTAAAACAGCTCATCTCCAGCCCGGCCCAACCTTCTCCCAGGCCAGTCTGGCTCCATCCCTCCCAGGCCAGGATGGCTCATGCTGCCAGCTGCAGAGTAGCTTACACAACACACAATTTAAGTGACTTTACCATCATGAACCAAGCAGAGCATCCATGTCTGCAAATTGCTCACCACATTTTCTGCTGTGTCCAGTATCCCACTGGCAGGTTATGGGACATGCCACTTGCCAAGAGCAAAGAAAATCTCTCCAGCTGCATCACTAAAGACATTACTGGTCAGAGACAAAGTGACACTCAGCATCCAGCACCTCCTTGGCTATCACAGTGGAATGAAATATTGCATTTTACTTTCTAGTTATAACCACCCGGGGCTGCATGCAATTTTTCAAGGGGCCGAGGGTGTCTGACTTTAATGCGATAATAGTTCTTCACAAGGAGAGGCTCAGAATGTATCACACGGTCATGGGAACCTAACGTGACATTTAAAACATAACCCAGGAAGCCATGTTAAGGTAAAGCAACTGCATAGCACAGCGGAGGTTCGGTCAGCATGTTAGATGGCCCACTGTGACTTGCCTTAATAGCGGTTGTGCACTTTACTTAAGAGCACTTTCAAAATCTCCCCTATATGTGGCGAATGCTCACTTGAGCAGCTGAGGTTATAGCACCCCCTTCTGGAATGCTCTCATACAGCCTGGGGCAGCAGAGCAGCCACCCTGATGTGTATCAATCTATCAGATTCACTTCCAGGTACTAACCGGCTGAGACGGGTGTCCATACTAGGGCTGGAGGTCAATCTATTTATCTGTGGGGTTGTTCTTTCATTTGTCTGAGCAGAGTGGCTCCCCCAGGCTAGAGCTGACCATGCTGGGATTTCATTAGGTCCATGTTGAACCATGCATTTGTTTGGTAAAACAATTAAAAACCTGTGGGCATCTTGCTGCTATCCTTAAAGATCCTAGAGTCAACGGGTGAAATCCTGCCCCTGTTGAACTCAATAGCACAACTCTCATTGACTTCAGAAGGGCCAGGATTTCACCCAGTACATCTCCACAGGAAAAGGTGGGACTGGTCCCTTCAGAACATTTCCAGGGCCTAGGTTTGAATAATTCCGCAAGAGAGATTCTGCATCTGCATTGTGAGACTATCCTCACAGAACACTTGTATGATAAAACTTGGTTATTCCATGGCATTTTTCATCCAAAGAACACAAAGCAAACAGAAGTAAGTCAGGATTATTATCTCCTCTTCACAGGTGTGGAAACTGAGGCACAGAGTGCCATGACTTGCCCAAGGACACACAGCAGATTAGTGGCAGGGCTGGGACTAGATTCCAGCTCTCCTGACTCATTCCAGTGCCCCAACTACTGGACCACATGTTCAGTGGCAAGTCATCTTGCTCAAGTCCATCACAATACCCTCTAGCTTTTCCTTCTGAGCCCACAATCTACAACTTGGTCTTACTCTTGAGTTGCAGACTGCTACCATATCCACTCTTAGCTGTCACTTAGCTAGGCAATATATGTTTAGCCTTTCCTCAGCAGGTCCGTATCTGCAAGCTCTTAACAATTATTTTTTTATCCTAGGTAGGCAGCAATTTAATACTACAATCAAGCATCAGAATCATGGGCTCAGCTGGAAAACCCAGAAAAGCCACATGGACAAGAGACTGCAGGTAAGCGTCAGTCTTCCACATATTACATTGGCCTTGCTGAATTTGAAAATACCATGTTGCTTTTTCTGCTGCATGGCACAAAGATGATGCACACATGATTAACGTGATGCTGGTACTTAAATTTGAGCTTATTATAAAAGCGTCTACAGAGTTTTAAAAAAAATTAACACCCCCCCAAGTTCCTTTATCCACTTATCACACTAAAACTAAACTAAGATACTATCATTCTTGAAAGGTCCCTATTGTATTTACCCGTTATGCATTGATTAATGAGCTTCCAAGTCACTCAGTAATTTGTTTGTACAGGTGTTAGAGTGCTTTGTTTATAGCTGACAAAGAAGATCCAAACCAAAGTTTCTGGCTTTAGGTCTATTAGTTTTAATTCTTTTTTTACAGGGGGCAGGAGGGGAGAGGGGTAGGAATTGATTTGCTTGATGTAGTGGTATTCATGAAGCATCTGACCATAGATCTCCAGCCATGATATTAACTTGCCGTGACAATTCTCCAGACTCCAAACTTTTCAAATGAGTTTTTTGCCATTTAAAATTAATAATTGTTCTGTCTAGAACAAGGATAATTAAACGCCTGCTCATCCTCATTATCGTCAGCCTTGTGATTTGTTGTATTCTCTGTAATAAAATTAACCAGTTTAACTAATGGATGCCAAAACTTGATTAGAGCTAAGCAAAGAATTTGCAACAACTAATTTACCCATTGGCTTTGGCTTTTTTTTTTTAAACTTGCTTCGGGCTAAATTGAGGCTTACCCATAAGCCCCATATAAAGGGCAGCACATTGTTGTTCTGCTCCAGGACCAAACCAGGAACCAGATTGTGACTCCAAGAACTCAATGACAGGAGTGTGGATGCTGGTTCCAAAGACTCCATAGTGCAACACATGTCACATCACTACATGGCATGTCCCTCTTCGTGCCTGACCCAATTCCCACTGAAGCCAATAGAAAGATTCCCATTGACTTTAATAGGTGTTGGACCTAGCCCCTAGATTGACGTCCATTGCTCACATCCATTGGATATACCTCTGTCCATCTAGTTTTTTTTTTTTTTACACCACATATAATTAACCTGTGGGATTATTATAAAGGGTGTTTTCCCCTCCTTACAAGGAGGAAGTTTATTAAACAAAGTTGCAGCCTGCTGGCTTTACTGTGGCAGGCTGATGGAGGTAAACGGCACACATTGGCTCTAATCTGATGGAGGCAAGAGATAGAACAACTAATAATACTTCCACATCAATGCCAATATTTTGAAACAAAGTCATATTTCTTAACAACTGTGCTTGCATTTATGCTTGGAGAAAAACCATTCAAAATCTGACAGTGACCTTGGATTGATATCGCACCTTTCATCCAAATAGTTTTTCATCCAAAATCCTTTACAGATGCGGGCCCTTGATTCAGCAGAGCACTTAAGCACATGCTTAGCTTTAAGCTTAAAGTCAATGAGGTGTAAGCACATGCTGCTTAAATGCATTGCTGAGTAGGGGCCTGTTTCTCAACCTTTTCATGCTGGTGACTCCCTTTGGACTTAAAAAAAAAAGGGACTTCCTTATATTAAGACTTGAAAAAATGTTGACCCCCGACCTTAAATATAAGTAAGTAAATTAGGACTAATGCTGGCCCATCGGCGTTAATAAACTAATATTTCAAACCTACGCAAATATAGTGCGTCATTTCAGTTCCTATACAGTTTTATGTTAGCAGAGATTTCTTCCCCCCCCAGAATATTGTGTCATCAATAGTACCGGTCTTCCCGCAGCCATGTGACTTCCCGCAACCATGTGAGCTCACTGCTGCTTCCTGTCCAGCCAGTGTTGTTGTTTTTCGTGGCTAGCAAATAGTGTATGCATTTTTCTTCTTGCACAGTGGGTACATTTTTAGAGAGAGCTCAAGCAAGTACTTCACGGAATGAAGGAGCAAGGAAGGCAAAATGCTGCAAGTACGACTGCAGCTATTTAATCGACGGCCTTACAACAATCGAAAACAAACCGCGCTGTGTTGTGTGCCATGAAGTAATAAGTGTTGAAAGCATGAAACCTTCTAAATTAATTCGGCATTTGGAAAGGAAACATCCGCAGTTAAAGAGCAAACCTCTTGAGTTCTTTAAGAGACATTTGAACAGCTTGAATAGCAGTCGAACGCAAGTAATGTCAGTAAGAATGCTCTCGAAGCTTCAGCTCTCATGTTGCCCAAACATGTAAGGCACATACGATAGCTGAGAATCTCAGACTTCCTGCAGCACAAGACATGGTCACAAGCATGCTCGGCCAGGAAGAGACAAATAAGCTTCAAGCTATCCCTTTATCAAACTATACGGTTTTGAGGCGTATGAATAGAATAGCTGATGACATTCGTGAGCAGTTGAAAGCAAAGTTAAAACAGTGTGAATTCCTAGCTGTTCAGTTTCAACAGGCTCAGCAGTCCTTAGCTTTCGTTCGATATAATTCAGATGCTCCTGTTGAGGAAAACATGCTCTTCTGTAAAGCGCAGCCTAGCCACATGACTGGTGAATGTCTCTTTACTGTGTTTGTTGAAGCTGCCGAATATTTTGAAATTGGTTGGGGAAAATGTATTGCTATCTGCAGTGACGATGCCACAGCAAGGACTGGCAAGAACAGAGGGCTTGTTGCAAGATTAAAAACAATTATGCCACATGCAATGTGGACCTATTGCTTCTTACAGTCGCAAGGACTAGCTGCAAAAGGAATGCCTTCTGGGTTGCGTCAGGTGCTTGCTGACTCTGTAGAAGTTGTGAATTTCATAAAACGCAGCTGTATGTGATGAAATGGTGCACTTCATAAAAGTCTTCTCTTGCACACTGAAGTGAGGTGGCTCTCCTGGGGAAAAGTGTTAAGCAGGCTTTTTCAACTGTGAGCTGAAGTACTTATGTTCCTACAGCATCAAGGGTCTCCTTTTGCTAAATTGTTCAGCGGCCCATCACAGCTTCTTCAGCTGGCTTACTTAGCAGATGTCTTCAGTCATCTGGATTAGTTGAGTATGAGTTTTCATGGACGACACAAAAACATAACAGTGTTGGGAGACAAAGTGAGAGCCTTTGGAAAGAAGCTTGGTACCTGGTCCACTTGGCTTCAGAGTGGAAACTTTGAGTCATTTCCCCTGAGTTGCAAGTTTATGAAATTGATTGCCGATGACGAGTGTGAACAATTAAAAAACATTATGACTGAACATATATTTGAACTTAAAAAGCAGTTCCAGAATTACTTCCTGCCGGACAACGAAGAATTTGGCAAGAGGTAGTTAATTAATCTGTTCAACAAAAGAGTAGTCGAGTTTGCCGAACTTACAGGAAGCCTGCAAGATAAACTGATCGAGCTTTCATCTGATAAAACGCTTCAGTGTTCATTTTGTTCAGAAGGTGGGTGCACGTTTTGGATGGCGCAGAAGCATGAGTCTCTTGAAGCTTTGAAAGTTTCAATCCCGTTCACAACTTATGGGATTCTCGTCTATGGTTGCGATAAAAACAAAGCGATGAAATACATGATGTGTGGAGAGTAACCTGCTGCGGAGTGTTTCTCCAATTCAGTCCAACATACAGAAAATGTGCCTGTACAAAACAAGCACAAGTGTCTCACTGGAGGACTCTGTAAGACTCGTCATTTGTAAAAAGTGAACCTATAGTTTGTTTCTGTGTAAAAATAAACTTTGATCTGGCACACAAATGTGCCTTCACTTCTGATCCCCCCCTCCCGAAACCAGTCCCACAACCCACAACCCCCAGGTTGAGAAACACTAGCCCTAATCCAAAACTCATTGAAACAACTGAAAGATTCCTATGGACTTCAGTGATCTTTGGATCAGTCCGTATGGGTCAGTGGGACTCCATGTTGGGGTAAAGGTCTGCATGCATGTATCTGCTATAGCATCAGATCCCATATATCTAAGTCTCTATCTACAGAGATTACTGCTGTGTTAACAAGTGGGCAATAAGGGTGGATATCCTGGATGTCTATTATTGTTCTTCGTGATAGTGTGTTTCACATCTCCATGCCCACTCATCTTTGCATATTATTTGCTGCTATCAACATGAATGAACCCTGGAGCCATTACAGCTATAATTAGCATGGTACATTCCAACAGGCCATGTGTAATAGAATACGCTGCACTAGCTGGGACTGCACAGCAATTACAGCGATGCAAAACTCAGCACTTTCTGCTCACTGGGGGTTGTATTGGTTTCAGTTAATGTTCAAAAAGTGCTTTGCCGATGAAAAGTGCTCTCGGTCAGATCCAGATCCCCTTACATGGAGAAGCCCTTTAATCCCCAGTAGATCTGTTCACTTCAGTGCGACAACTGGTGAACTAAGGTGCTAATCACCAGGACCAATGATACAGTATCACAGTCGACCCCTGTATAAGTGCTAATTATTAATTATTATTATTATTTTATTTTAACCATTAATATCCAGATAGTCAAACTCAGGCTTGAGAGAGGAAGGACAGTCCAGTGGTTAGGGTGCTAGTCAGGGACTTAGGATACCCTGGTTTAATTCCCTGCTCTGCCACAGACTCTCTGTGTGACCATGAGCAAACCACTTAGACTCTCTGTGCCTCAGTTTCCCACCTGTAAACTGCAGATAATAGCACTGCCCACCTCACAGTGGTGTTGTGAGGATAAATACATTAAAGACTGAGAAGTGCTCAGATACTCCAGTGATGGGGACCAGATAAATACCTAAGATAGACAGGTTTCATGGATGAATTTATCCTTGCTGTAACTCCATCAAATTCAACAGAGTTACAGCAGAGATGAATCCGGTGCCTTTGATCTAGAAAGTGTTTAAACTTGCTTAACTACCCCCTAGAGAGTAAACACCTCCACTGCACACTGCAGAGCCCTGTCGCATGGTCTGTGTGTGGTATTTTCATTGAGGTCAAGGGGGTCTCAGTGAGAATGGAATATGCATTAGGAATCAGCACTGTGAACTGGATAGGAGAAATGTGTCTGTAATGAAGATTTGAAAGTACAAAATCATGGAGTAAATTGTCCAAAGGGGAGAGTCACCTGTCAGCATTCTGTTTATCAAATTAACATCCTCAAACTGAGAACTGCACTGCAGATCTCCTGTACACCAGGAGAGAGGAGCATTTTGCTGGATGTAAGAGTTCCTAGCTTTTCATAGCATGCAGCAATTAGAAGGAAGGAGAGATTAAATTAGCACTCCTGAATCACTCTCACTGGATATGATTGAACTAAATAAGATTAGTGAAATAATGCTACCCACATTAGGGTTCTGTGATTATTCTTTGTTCATGTACAGCGTGCTAAAAACAGGAGACAAATTTTATACTTAGCCACCAAAAATCTTTTTTTTCCCGTGGTGTAACTCACTGATTTCAGTGGTGTTACCCTGAGGATGAATTTGTCCCACTTATGTCCTGGTATCACTCAGCATGGGCTTTCATAGGGCCAGCAAAAGGCACCTCTTTAATCCATGGACTGTCCGTCTGCCAACTCCCAATGTCATGTGCAAGTAATGAAGGTGCAAGTGCTCTTCAAAAAATTATCTGAAGGATTATTATATTATAAAGTGTAAGGCTTCTTTACACTTTACAGGGTCACTGCCATTCACCCCCAGATAGAACCTATATCCTCCTAGCATCACATCCTCCACAGAGATGAATAAGCAACATATTGTTAAACTTTGGTGTGTCTCAGTGACAGAAGATGTTCTTCCGCTTAACAGTTAGTTGATGATTCTCAGAGCAATCAGTGCTGCTGCTCACTTCTCTTTCCTGACGATTTTTGCAAGCAGTCCTGCAACCAGCCAACCTCCGTTTTCCATTTGAATTGCATCATGAATTTTGCATTGAGTCTGACATTTCAGCCAGGAAGCCTGATGTAAGGAAGGCAAACCTAGCACACACTGATAAAATGGCAGAAATTAACCAGAGGAGCAACATGCCCTAGGCACAGTCACTGAACAGGACTGAAATGCCGACAGCACAGCCAGATAATGTTTTCCAGTAGCAAACTCCTGGGTAAGTAAAGAAAAACTTAGCAAGAAAACTTTTTAAAAAGGCCACAGGTAAAACACAATTGGTTTAAGAAAACTATCTTGTCTGTTTCAAAGTTTTGCGAAATTTCACCTACTGGGCCTGACTTTCCCTGCAGTACCAGGGTGTGATCTGTACTTGACTTCATCGGAGTCCATCTGGATTTACGCCAGTGTAAATGAATCCATCAATAAATCACTATAAATATGAAGCCAGGGCTGTAGATTTAGTTTTCTATCTTTCAAGAGTTACCCTATGGTATCTTTGATGAAGTGCTAACAGATGAGTAACCAAAGCTAGCAAGTCACTTCCTCACTTTTCTTGAGATACTTCTAATTATAAATTTTTTAAATTTACTTATTTAATTATTTTATATATAATTTCTAAGAGAAGAGATTTCCTAAAAGGACTTTTCACTCATGAAGAGCACGAGATCAGTTGCTCATCAGCTGACACGTTGTAGGGTTGTCAGTAGATTAGGAATGCTCACCAGAAGTGACAATTACTCTTAAATAAATTCCAAAAGACGATATGTAAATACTCTAAACTTGGCAAATACCTAGGGAGGGGGACATTAAAATAATGAGCTAACAAAAGACATTTGGTCAGGCACAATCTTTTAACAGGAATGGACTTTAAAATTAGGGTTATTAGCACTGTTTCATTCCATCAGCAGTTAAAAAAGCTTCAGAAGGTGATGCAATTAATTTTTAAGTTTATATTACACATTAGAACACAAGAGGCCATTAACAAGGCAGTGATATTAAATTTAATGTACTTGGAAAATTGGACAGTGTGTCTCTCCCTACTGAGTATATTCCTAGGTGGCAGACAGGGGCAATAATGATAGAGGTATATCTCATCATGTCAAAGAGAAGTAATGGTCATTATTCTATGTTTGAGGGACAGGCAAACATAACTTTGTAGGGAAGATATTAGTCATCCATAAACTGGGTGGACATATGGGAAATTGTTAAAATTCCCAGGCACCATAAAAAATAGAGGGTGGAGCAGTGGGCCGATTGCATCATTGGAGAACCATGCAAGGAGAGCAAAGTAAGAGATACAAAGACATCTCACTGAAATATTGCACTCTCCTCGGGTGTGCCTTCACTAATGAGAAAAAAGATGAGTTCTCACCTCCTGTTAACTAACACGAGGCAAAACCCTAATAATGACCAGGCAGTTTGTAGCTTTCACGTGGGTTAGCAGGTGGAGGTAAAGACTATGGGGGACCCTAGGTTTACTTCAGTCTGCCAACTCATGTTAAACTACAACTGCCTTGTCTTCACTTGGATTTTACGTTATGTTGGTGACCGTATGTTAACAAATATGAGGTAAGAACACAGCTTTTTTTCATGGTGAAGACAAGGCCCTAATCACGTAATGAGACTTCAGGTCTGAAGCAGACAAGAACAAAAGATATGTGGTTGTGAGTGGGCTTGTTGGAATAGGGGGAGGATCAACAGGAAGCAGAAGGACTGAGGTAATCTCCTATAAGAAGACAAAAAGCAGAACATGGAGATGCAGAAGATCTCATGCTGAAATAATCCTGGTAGCTTTCTGACTGCTGCTACTTATTCTGGTGCCTGTGCTAGAAACCACCTCCCTTAAGCAAACCCCCTGCTTTAAATTCAGCACCCTAAAATGTTCTCTGTGCTCCCCAACGTTTGATCATTAAACCCCAACTCAACCAGTCAACACATTTTTCTTCCCTGGTCCCTTGTTTGAGTGACAGTGGCAGACAACTTTTGCTGCATTGAACAGGTAGGTTCATTGATCGGTTAGTTCAGCCCTGCATGGGATCAAGGGGAGGTGGGATGCAGGATCCGGTCAAATCGAACAGTTGAGACGTGAAATCACCCATCCTTGAGATGAAAGGCAACTTGGAAAGTCCTTTGGAATGCAGACCAGAAGGGTGGTCTCGTGTAGACCAATGGCTGTGAGCAGAGTATCGGAGGAAGTGTAGCAGGATTATGGAAAAGACAATATTTAATGAGATGCTATGACAGTGTAATAGTGAGAGATGTGGGGGAGAGAGGAAGAGATTGCTAAACACACAGCTATGCACGGAAAAGATAAAGGAGGATGTCTGAAAGTAGAGCATCAATATAATTCAGACCCTCCTGAGGGAATATATAGTTACACAAAGAGAAACTGGCTGGTAATGAGAGAGTGCGGGTCGTCCTCTAGGAAAGTGACAGAACACAACCTGCTGAATGTTGATCCGCATCCGGAGGCGGGTAGCAGGGATCACTGACTGTCGGTAGCAGGGATCTCAGTCTCAGGTCAGGTGCAGGGACAGAGATGGAAGGTGTCGGCCACGGAAGCAGAAAGGAGAAGGCTGTAAAGGTGTCATGGAAGGCCCCTGGATCAGGTGGGCAGCACGTCTCACATGTAGAGGGGATGGGCATGGCGAGTGCTGGAGGAGAGGGCTCATCTGTCTGTGGACAAGGTTTGGACAATCCAAACTCCCTGCACCCAGGGATTTAAATCCCTCCAGGACCAGCTCAGCCCTTCTTCCTTTGTGTGGCTATTGCAGGAGGGACCTCAAAACCAGCATCCCTATCTGCTCTGTGTGGACTTTCCAGATCCCATGGCACTTTTTCTAAGAGTTATACCTTGCCCTGCTGCGTCCCCTTTCGCTCAGGGTTATGCAGGAAGCAAGGCATGAGTTAGCTGCTGTTCTCCATTCCAGATGTGGGTTTTTTCCCTGGAACTGAATGCACATGTGGCCATAATAATCTTCCTCTGCAGACTCTTTGCACAGAACTGCGGAGAACAATGGGGACTCCAGAATGTAGCCCCGGACTTGCCAATCATTTTGCGATCAGCCATTGCAGAGGGGACATGTTGGCCAACTGCTCTGCAAACATCTGTTGCACTAGTGCTTGCAAACCTGCAAGACAAGGTGAACTCTGTCAACCAAAGGGAAGGGCTGACTCCAGTGCCTAGAGTACCATAGAGACAAATGTAATCACACACAACTGGAGTGGCATGGGATCCAATGCCCTGAAGTTTCCCACGGGTGCTTTTCTCAAGGGGATGAAAAATCTCTCTTTGCCTCAGGCCACTTTGTAGTTCTCACACAGGTAGATGAAAGTGTTGAACTCAGGGATGGCCAGCCAAATTCTGCGCTTGCTCACACTCATGCAAATCCTGAGTAACTCTGCGGGTATCAACTGAGGTACTCCATATTCGCAAAGGAGTGGGAATGACAACGGAAGCTGGCCTTGAGATCCAGCAGTTATGTGCCCCCACTCTAGAAAGCTAACGGATGACATTGTGTTAAGGGGAGCAATGACAAGAACCTAACTTCTCAGCCCCAAATCTGCACCGCAGCAAATGAGAGTCAGATGAATATAGGAAGAGTATGAAGTGACTCCTACCTATAACTTTAAATTAAAAAAGCAATGTACTGTTTATTGGTTCTTCCAAGTGTCTCTGCAGCGGCAGGCTCATAAAGATCATATTATAGTACAAGCCATTATGCAAAGAGTTTACTATATATACATTTCTAAATGCTGCAGCAAACAGCAGCCTTCTTACAAGCAGAGAAGGATAACTGGTTCGTTTAAGGTAACAAATGATCCTTGATTTGATTTTAAATGCAATGACAGCAAAATTTATTTCTTATTTAATCACTTTCCTGAGCTGTTGAGGATGTGATGGTATTAAACTGCACAATGCAGTATATGACTACTGAATCAGTTGAAATAGGCATAAGAATATATTATGTTTATAGGGTAGAAAAAGATTGTACAGCAATGCATATAACTAAAATGGGTATTTTTGTCATTTATACAGTAGCTTATATCATTATTTCTTCCTGCTTCCAATTTTTCAGTAATAAAAATACAGGGGATGTGATTCTCTTTGCATTACAGACAAACCATCTTGATTCTTTATTAAATATTTTTATTAATCTGAAGTACCACAAAGCTTTTGAACAGATAAATCAGGCTCTGAATAGTCATTTCCTCTCTGCTATGGCTCTATAAAGTGGATTCATTTATGAGTGCGCAATACCAGGAAAGAAGGCTTCCATATTCATGACTATGCTCCCCTGTGTTCTTTTTTTATACCCCTGTGCACTGTACTAACGAGATAGTTGTTCCCCAAAATAATACAGGTCTTGGTAATCTGTTCCATAATCCCTTCCTGCTTTTGTGTCCAGTTTAATTAGGAATTACTGTATAGATATCATTGAAACAGTCCTTACTTTGAGAATGCAGTTGCTTTTTATAGGCTTCCATGGCTAGAAATATTGCTCTGTCTTTCAGTGCAGCAATCCCGAGTACTGATGGGATTGAAAAACCTTTGTCTTCTGACTGCGCATCAAAGACAGTCTAATCTACATAGCCTTGCGCTGCAAAGGAGCCTTGGTAATGCAGGGCCGTATCCTGCACTGATTTTCACACCCTCACTACTTCAGTGGGGCAAAGAGGTAAGTAAGTCAGCACTGAAATGGCCCTTCAGGGACGTGTTAATGCTGGAGTCATTCCAGTAGGGACTACAGCCCCATTCAGTTCCACCGTGGGCTGTGTTGTACTCAACTGTATATTTCATAAGCAGAAAGACAGCCAATAAAGGGTCCCTCATCATCTGGAAGGATGTTTTCTTCAGGCCGCCGGTCCCATCTCTATAGCCCGGCCCCATGGTAGGTAGCACTCAGGTATTTTATTAGAGATGATCCGAAGCGTTTGTGCAGGATTCCGAGACGTTGACACAGAGTGGGTGAGTAGGTGCAGTGTGTTTCCACAGAATCATGTGCAGCGGAGATGCGAAACATTCATGGGCTCAGCTAATCCATCCACCTAGGCAGTGCAGGATTGTTCCCACTGTTATTTTCTTTCCTGCTGTGTGCAGGTTGGACGGTGACTACAGTAATTTGCAGATGGATTTATTTGCAGAGAAATCACTTGTATCCTGCTGTAGGGGATACAGGGGAACCTTCTCAATGAATATTTTTTGAAAATATCTGCCTTGTAGTGCCATTTGGTAAATTCCAAAGGCACAGTGTTCAGAAACAGCGTCATAAAGGGGGTAAAAGATCTGTCTCCCTGGGAGGCATGGCTTAGCAGTATCCAGGGAGAGATATGAAGTCCATCTGAAGTAGGAAATTCACACCCCCTGCCAGCAGTCTCCTCAGTTTGAACACTAAGGGCTAAAACAAACTTCAGGTAAGGGTAACAGTGACTCTCAGAAAGGAATTTGCCTTTGAGCATAGCTTTAAATGACCCAAGCAATGGATCTTTCACCACTTTCATTGGTGTACAACTATTCAGCCCAATACCACTCAGCATTAGGACAGTTCCTCTGATGCTCACCCTAAATTCTGCATGTGTCACTACTAATTTCCTGCTAAGGGCATTGGACGTAGTTTTGCTATCCGGGTCCCTTTAAGTACCATGCAGAAGGCAGTTAATCTTACGAACATTACTTAGCATAAAAGAGACTGTATTTTGGTGCAAGTTTTAGGCTCCATTGTCCTGATCTCATTTCCCTTTCACATTGCCCTCTGCCTTTGCTTGTTCTCACCAGCCACACCCATGTCATAGGTTCACCATATTTCCATGAGTTGTCTCCTAAATTACAAGGCTACCAAGGGAGGCGAGCTGGGCAAAATATTTTGGATGAATATTTTATTCACTGAAAAATGCTGTTGTAGGTCAATGAAAACTATTCGTGAATCTGGGTTGAATTTCACTGAAGAGTTTCCACTGAAAAAATTGGGAGAAAGTATTTAAAACATTTAAAAAAAATCTTGACTTTTCATTTTGAAATGAGATTTCATTTCAAAATTTAGCTAGATTTTCTTTTTAAGAAAAAAAAACAAAATAAAGGGTAAATAAACATCTGAAACGAATTAAAAAATAGTTTTGGGTCAAATGAAACATTTTGTTTGACCCAAAATAAATTTTTTTTTGGATTAGCCACAGAATTGAAAAATCAGTGAAAATTTACTCAGGTCTATTCGGGAGTTCTTTCAATGAAAGTTTAACCGAGCAGCACTCAGCCTTTAACAACTGATGAGTCATTAGTCATCAAAGAAAGCTGCAGAGAGCCACAAAATAATTAAACCTATTTAAAATACAGCCAGGTGTGTAAACAAGTTTATTCTATTTTAACAGTTAATGCCCAAATCAAATGGACTAAATGAAGGTTACAGTAGAAGCGGTGTTATTTAGGCTCCTTGGGAGACCTGGCATTTTGGAGTCTGGCTCTGTTAATGTTTACACAAACCACTAATCTGTCTGGTTTCTTTTCACTTGCTGTTTTTCCCCTGAGGCAGCTGCCATATTGACATCCATGTCAGAAAGGCTCAGAACTTATTGGTTTTGCTTCATAACGGGTGCAAATGCTCCTTGCTGACTTGTGAAGGTTTCTGCTATCTCTGCACCAAGGGGATTTGAGTTCAACTTATAATTTTAATGCAGCAGCTGACTAACATGTGTTTGCTTTTCAGAAACAAGAATTGCAGAGTTCAGCTAAAGACAGCATTCCTCGGGGAACTCTCGACTGCAACTGATGTGGTGGCCATCCCCTCTTACCAAGTGTGATAAGCTCAGCCAGTCTAAGGCTTTGTCTTCACTGCCACTTTGTTGGCAAAACTTTAGTAGTTCAGGGATGTTAAAAAACTACACGCCCCAAACGACAAAAGTTTTACCAACGAAAAGCGCCAGCGTGATGAGCGCTTTGTTGGCAGGAGCGCTCTCATGCCGGCAAAGCCGCTGCCACTCATGGAGGGTGGCATCTTTTTGTCGGCAGGAGAGTGCCTTTTAGCGGCATGGCTGTAGCTAAAAACCTTGCTGTGTAGCCATAAGCCTAAGATCCCAAAGCTGCACCCTGTTACTTGTATTGCATGGGGCCTTTTGCAATGAACCTGAAATTATGCAACATAATTTAGCGTAACACCCCCGGTCCTTGGTGGGTAGGATCAAACCTGGGACCTCTGGAGCTGAGTGCATGAGCCTCTACTGCATGAGCTAAAAGCCAGCTGAGTATTACCTAAGGCTGGAGAGCAGACTCCTCTCTCTCTCCCTCGCCCTCTCCCCCCACCCACCCAGTGGTCTCGGTGCCACTAGATGGGACGGAACACCACACCCACAAGGTGTATGGGTTACATTAGCACCTAGAACTTCATGCCTCTCCATATAGAAGAGTGCTGGAAAATATGCTTGTGTCGTGGATTTAGCCATATGACTCTGTTTCTGTTCACTGCACCTTTACATTTCTACTGTCTGCAGAAAACCATTCGGTTTTCGTGCAGCACCTAGCGTAATGGGGTCCCAGGCCATGACTGGTGCTCCTAGGTGCTCCCACAATACAAACTAATAATAATAATATTGTGTTCAGATGCCACCTACTACAGAGGAGTCACACATGGTGCAGTCTCTTACAGAGAACTCCTGTTCACTCTTAATTTGCTTTTCTCTTAACATAAAATAAAGGGGAATATAGACAAGAAAGCATCTGGATGGCAAAACATAACAGGCCAGCTCCACAGCTGATTTAAACTGGCATCTTTCCAGTGATTTAGTTAGCGTTTTGCTGATCTCACACCAGCTGCAGCTCAAAACCAGCATCTTCCAGTTTCAACTAACAGTGTGTACAGGTGAAAAGGGCTTGAACTGACTTCTGCTGGTTCAAGTTTGGCGAGAAAGCCCAAAACTAGACATATTCTGCAGCCATATTCTGATAACACCCTTGAGAAGCACCTTACTCCAGGAAGGGTTCCATTGATTTCAGGCAGGAGGAAGGTACTAAGAGGCTACATATAGCACAAGATCAAGAACCATTGGTTGAAAATCACTGGGTTTGTTACAGAAAGGAAACAGTGCTATGCTATGGTGCATCTTCATGTGTGTTGTGGGAGACGCATTCAGCATGGGGGAGATAACTGATAGCAAATAAATATACATTCTGCCACCATAAAATCACAGCTGTCCCCAGACATTAATTTTTCTCTGGTTTTAGTGCTGGTGTAAAGCTAAATTATGATGCTTGTCAGCATTAACACTAATGTTCATCTCTGTCCTCCCAATCAAAAGCACGTCAGCCAATGGTTCTGCTTTATTGGTTGGTGAGACCCAAGAGAATAGAACATAAGGAGGAGAGTTGGATCAACCCATATATTTTTAAAATCATGGGAGAAAAAAGGTTCTTAGCCATGTAATTGTAGAATGCTACTTTGTCTCTTATAGCCTGGTGTCTATTGGAAGCATTGGTACCTATATTTCTACCGGTAATGAATTCCCATCCATTGTACGGAAATAGGTATGTCCGCTGAAGCAATGTGAACATTGTTTATGCTGGATGTTTTCCCAAAGCAACATTGTAACCATCCTTGAATACTCATAAGTGGATGAACTGAGCAGCATGATGTTTCTGTACATCAGAGGTAAGCATGGCCACCTCCAGCCTAGAGATACGTTTACAGTCCCTTTCATTCCAAGCTTTCAAAGCGCTTTGCAAACATCAATCAACGGGAGAGTCATCTCCCCACAGAAAGGCGGGTGAGCATCATTATCCCCATTTTACAGATGGGAAAACAGAGGCACAATGAAATTAAGGCTCAGATTTTCCAAATTTCCCTCTAACTCTGGTGCCTCAACTCTTGGGTGCCCAACTTTAGATACTGAGGTTCTGATTTGCACAGGCGCTGAGCAGCCACAGCTCCCACTGACTTCAGCTGGAGCTATAGGGGCTCATTCCCTGTTAGTATTTAGATGTGTTTGTTAGCCTGAGATAGAATTTTGGGTTTGATTTTTGATACATTTATATCCTTACTAATATGTGTGAACAAAGACCCAGGGAGTTGCTTCTGCCTAACCAGATGGGCTTTATAGCACAATGAGAAGAGATAAGGAAGTGAGTTAAAGTCTTGCTGGGTATGGTGGGAGTTTAATGTATAAGCATGCACCTGAAGACGGTCTCAACTCCTGTCTCAAGGCAAGGTCAAGCAACAAGTTGGGAGGTGCAAAGGGGGATGGAGGGGAGGCATAAGAAACCCCAAAAAGCCAGAGAAAAGATGACCCTGGCCGGCACATAACCTCACTCCTTACCCCTCCCATGAGGCACAAAAGAGGTGATGCTGAAGCCCCCAGGCTCACGACTCTCCGAAAGGGAACATGACCATAAATTGTAAGGGGTGGGGCCGGGGGCGGGCACTACAGGTATGAATATGCCTGCTAAGAAAGAAGAGGGGGACAGGGAAAGCTCTGAGGCATGCAGAGCTATGGACATGCTTGCTTGATAACCCCGATAAATGTCACTTCAGACACTTCAGACTCTGGTCTTCTGCTTTCTGCCTGTGTGACAAGAACCAAGGGAGGGCGAGGGGAAAGCCCTAACATTGCCCCCCCCTGAAAATCAGCCCCTAGTTTTCTAAAATAAGTTACACTCCTGGGTTGTTGAAGTTGTGTGCACTGCACTCCAGTGGAGGGCAGGCTGTGCAACCCACTGGGTTTCCACCCATCGAATGGAGAAACTTTTGTCCACTCCTCTAAGGGTTCCATATGATTTCCACTGGCAGGTGTGGCTTTGAAGAGATGCTCAGCACATTCTTCCCCCCCTTCCCAGTCATTGCTGTTCCTGTCTGGTCCGTGCTGTACAAGGGAGGTGGCAGCTGCTTTCAGAGAGAGCCCTTCCTTCAGCCCTCTCTCGGTGGCTGTAGGGACTACTTGCTACTGCTGCGATAGACCCAAGAAAGAATTTAGCCCGCTGCATGAAAGGCAACGGGAGATCTTTGGATGAAAGATGCTGCTCTTAAGGAAAATTGTTATGAGTGTAAAGTGCCCTCCATTCCTTTTTCAGGACAAAAAACGCAATTAAACACCTGTTTGGAAAGGACCAAAAGCATTTTCTACCTTTTCAAAATAACATTCAAGGAAATCGGCAGCTAGCGATTGTAATTGAGATGGATGAAAAGGCATCTGACTTCCCCCAAAGCATTTCAAGCAACGCACTTGAGAAGAATAGGAAGTGCTGCTGCTCTCTAAAGATCGCCACACTGTGGCTCAATTATTAATGACTAGGAACAATTTCATATTTAATCTACAGACCATTAATTACACCGCAGAAGAGCAACACACCATCCCGAAAGCCCCTCTCACAAACTGAATAATTTAGTGATGCCCCATATTTTAATCTGATGTCAAGGAAGACAGTGACACATCCCCTTCTGTGAACAAACTGATGGCATTTTGGACGGAGATGAATGGTCCCAAAGGTAAACGGGTTTGAGGATTTCAAAAGCTTCTCAAGAGCTGGTGCCCAGTTCCCAGGTGAGCTCTGGCTTCAAAGCAGCTCATTTTTAACTGGTCTCTTGAAGTGGATCTCAAAGCTTTCGTCAGGAGTCATAGATGGACTCTTGGGTTATCGAGTCATTTCCTCTTGGCCAGCACAGGAGAAGCTCTCCGATGGCAGAGATTGGAGCAGATTTGTTTATATCCGTGGTGCTGGGTTAGTTTATGCCAGCGGGGAATTTAGCCAAGTCCGTTCCTGATGCTGTGTATGAGTCAAGTGATGGGCTAGGGAGACTGCTCTGCAGGTTGATTTAGTGAAGAAAAAGACCCAGTGAGCCCAAACTGGTGAGGTGCTCCATGTCTCCCTTGCAAAGCCATGAATATCCTCAGTTCCCATTGAAGTCAATGGGGAATTGAGGCTGCTCAGTATCTTGCAGAAGCTGTTGCGTGTCTAGCAGGGCTCAGGGCCATTGCTGGCTGGCAATCCAGGGAGTGGAGCCCTGGGTGTGCACTGCCAAGTGGGAGATCTGGATTCAAATGGTGGCCATGTGGCTTTGCTCCCCAGACCAGCAGGCAGGAGGTGCTGTACAAGGTCTAAACCTGCTGTTCTCACACTGCGATCCCAGGACATCTTGTGGGTGGTCTGCAGAGAGCTGGTCACATAATACTGGCTCTCCTCCTTGCTTCCAGCTCCTGAATCGTACCGATGGACAGCTAAAAACATGCCAAATACTCCCCCAGCATGGCTTCTCTGTGAGAGCAATGGCTGCCATCACCACCGGGACGGCAGGCAGTCACCAGTGTGTGTGTGTGTGGGGGGGTGGTCTGAGCTATCACTTCTACGAGCTTATGAAGCCACTGACTCCTGCTTCCACTCTGCCCATGGCCTCCTCCGTCTGGGGGTTTGGATCGCCTGCCCATCCGCATCTCCCTCCAGCCAATGCTGCCCCTGCTCACCCCCATCCCTGGTTCTCCAAACCTGTCTTCACCGGCGTGCCCGCAGGTCACTCCTGTCTGGCACTGGGGAGCTGGGCCAACTGCTCTTCTGTTCAACTCTGTTCATTCTGTTGCTGTACCCACCCTTCCCACCCTGTGTGTGATTTGTCCCCCTGTCTGTCAGGTAGATGGGAGCTCCCTGCAGTCGGGATGGTTTTTGTTACATGACTGTGCAGCACCCTGATCCTTGACAGGGGTTCCTCGGTGCTCCCCCAAGTAACAACCTATAGACTAGGCTGCCTAGTAAAGACCCACTTGGCCCACACATCATGTTTCCCCCGTGGGTTTGACAGCTGCCTGTGGCTGGCAGCCTGAAAAGAGACTGCAGCAGGGAGGTGGGGGAAGGGTGCTAAGTATCTCTCCTTGCTGTCAGCTAAAGAGAGAGCGAGAACAACCCCCTCAGTGATCTGCAGCAGGTCAACAGCTTGGCAAAGCACCAGCTGTACAGGGTGTTCCAGCTGAGCGGAGCTGTATTTATATGCAGAGAGGCTACTGGAGTAGTGAGAGCCAGGGCTGAGTGTGCACAAGCAGGCTTTGCTCACCTCATCTCAACAGCCGGCATGGGGCTGCTCTTTTGGTAGCCTGAGACGGACAAAGCCAATCTAGGTAGCGTGGTGCATTTGCAATAAACAGCAAAACCGGGGCTGTGGGGGTGGGGGTGTCTGTGTTGCTTTGATCAGTGCTGTCCCTAGAGCTGATTCAAGCACCCGTTGGGCATTGCAAAGACTGGGCCTCGCTCTAGCTTAGGTTGTAGCTCTCAGAACGACAGCCCAGTTCCGGAGGTCACAGAGTCAGAGAGTTTAAGGCCAGCTAGGCTGAGCTCCTGTCTATCACAGGCCACCACCCCCATCCAGCACCCGCATGCTAACCCCAACAACTAGAATGAGACCCAAGTATCACAGCCCACAGGAGACTAGCCTATGACGTGCCACAGGCCAAGAAGAGGAGGAGCCGGGGGGCACCAGGGAGCCTGAGACCCCAGCAATGGCAGAGAAATGATGAAGTGAGAGAGACCCAGATAATCCTGGCTAGTGGCCCCCCCCCCACTCTCGCACTGCAGTAGAAGGTGAAAAACCCACAAGGTCCCTGCTAATCTGACCGGGCGGGGGAGGGGGGAATATTCCTGCCCAACCCACCTAGGGCAATCAGACCCTGTGCTTATGACCAAGAGCCAGGCAACCTAGTGCCTGAGAGAGAGACTGCTCAGGGCCATCTTAGAGTCCTGGCCCACCCCATCCAATGGCCCATCTCCAGCCATGGGTGGGCATCTTTGATGCTTCAGAGGAAGGAGATAAAAAAATCCCTCCCTACACAGCGGTGGGGTGGGGGTGGGGGGTGCGGGGTAGAGCCCTTCCTGACACTGCAGGTGGCCGGCTGAAACCCTTACTCAGACCTCACTTTCCTTGTACCCAGTATGGTGCAGGCCTTCCCTCACAGCACCCCTCCTCCCCAAAACAAGAGGCAATGTTTACCCTGCCCCTGCACACTCATCCCCTCTCCCTTGGAGTGCTCGTCTCCTCCCTGCCAGTACTGGGGGAGAGGCCTGGTCAGGATGGGGTGGAGACCTTATTGCATGAGCTTCCCTGCGTCCGCTGGCATCTCTGAACAGCAGCTGTGTGGACTCCCTCCCACCCTGGTCAGCCCAGCCTTAGTGAGGTTGCTGCAGAGCTCCCACGTGCCCCATGCTGGTAAGACCAGAGGGCTGGGCACCCTTTAGGGCTGGGCAGATGGGAGTGTTACCTGAGCAGAGGCTTTTGGTGTAATCTGATTGGTCTCCTTGTCCAGGTTCTGCGTGTGCTGTGTAAATACCTACAGCTGTTTGTTTTTTTACAGATGTTTACTTGTCCGCCATTAGCGTTAAGCTCGCTGATCACTATTATGGTGATTCTAGGGATGATCATTAAAACGTGCAATGGGCTGTTTAATAATAATGCGTAGAGCGTGCAGTTTGCTTCACATTATGGGGAAGTTTAAGCAGAAGCCCAATTAAGTTCCTGAATATTCCCAGTTATGCAAACTATTAGGCAAACTACAGGCTCCCCTGGAGCCTGGCATTCTGCAAGCAAGTCCCTGCTATCCTGAAGCCAAATGAAAATCCTATTGTGCTGGTGCTGTTCATATTTCATGCTCTTGTTTCCAACAATTAAATTGTGACATTTTGCCAGACATTATGAGGAAATGAAACCACATCCTTTACCAGCAGAGAGGAGAATTCCAATGATCCCTTGTGGCTCCTAGATACTGTGGTGATGGTCACAATACAAACTGCAGTTGACTGGATTAGGTAAAATGATGGAGATGGTGGGAGGGGCGTTTACATAACAATTGTAAGCTTTTTTTTTTGTTTCTTTTTTTTTTTCTCCAGATATAAATCATTGCATCAGATCCTCAGCTGGTGGAAACCAGTGTAGTTCCACTGAAGTCAGTAGAGCTAAGCTCATTTACACCAGGTCAGAATCTAGCCCAAAATGTATTTTCTCCTGATCTTTAAAAGCAAAATGTTTAATACCCACACTTCTGACTTACATTACTGTACAAACACTGAGGACCTGGTTCTGCCATCCTTCCTCACCTTGAGCAGGTGCTAATTCCATGAATAGCTCATTGACTGCTAATTTGTCCTACCAGTCCCCACACTCTAAGTTCCTGTGAGCTAGGGTTATTAATCCATTTGGGGTTTTTTCTTTCTCTTTCAGGTGAATTTGATGCTGGTGAAAAATAACAGAGTGGTAGCTCTGGAGTGAGAATTTCTTTGTAGCCAAAGTCAATGTACAGCCTAGGCAGCAGCTGTGCAAGCTTTACTGTGCTACCTTGCATGGCCTGGATGGAGGAAAACCCCTAAGTAGGTGAGAGGGGTGTCGCGACTCTCTGACCCATTGAATCTGTGGCCTCTCTGCTGAGACAATTGGACTGGTGGAGCATGGTGATGCGGATACACGTCTACAGGCAAGGTCTGAAAACCACAAAGCCCATGTCGCTGAGCAGCCGCCAGACGGAAATAACGTTTGGTCCCAACCATCCTGTACTAGATGGCAGCTGGCGAGACAGAAGGGAAAGTGCCCATCTGCCGGTCACCGTCCTCTGTGCTATCCAGCCTCCTTTCTAACCCTTGTGTTTCCACATGCAACACTGGGTGCTGGAGTGGAAAGGTTGGAATTCAAGCAACATCCTCCAGCACTTTGTATTTCCCGTTTTAAGCCTGAAATGTCTGGGGCCTGAATCTGATCTCACTTGCAAGGCAAGAGTAATCCATGGCAGTCAGCAAGATTCATACAGTCACAGAGTTTAAGGGCACAAAGCCACAAGGGACTAACTGACCATTTAGTCTGAGCTCCTGCGTAGCACGGGCCCCCAACACCTGCACACTAAAGCCAATTGTAACAGGTAGTCCCATGCTTCTTCTGATCACAATGAAGTGAACCTTCTCCAAGCACAAAAAAAAAGTGTTTAGGTATGGCACATGGGGTGTTACAGAGGGCCCAGACTCCAAGGCATGGGCTTGCAAAGGCTGCCTGATTGCCCTTGCCTGTTTTTAAGTAGATGCCAGCTGTTCTTTAAACAATCTCTTCCTAAGGTAATAAGGCACACTGCTGAAAAGAGATTCTCTCAGATGAAAAGGGCAGAAATTGATATAAAATTATCTGTATTGCCTGGAATTCTGACTAGATAAAACCAGATGTGGCGAAAACAAGCTTGTTTAAAAAAGAAATGACTATTTGGTCACTGCTTAAAAGTTGGTACTTAGACATTCCATGAATTTTAAAATAAAGACATCATGAGATTTGAACATTCTTTGACTACACACAAACTGCGGTATCTAATACCTTCCTTGCCCATTAAAGAGCTGTGCTGGAAAGCAGAGTATGTTAAGTATTATACTGATAGAGTAGTTAGTTAAATAGGATAATAGAACCGTGTTTGTAAGGGTTGGAGTCAAGGTATAGAGACCACACATAAACAAGGCCATTACCAACCATGGTAAGCAGAGAGAGAGAATTTCATGGATATCTCCACAAAAGGCTTTGTATATTTATAACAACCCTGCACAATGGTTTGGAACACAGTCAGAGGGCTTTCAGAATGATTCTGGGAGTTAAATATCACTGCATAAATATGTCTTACATCACTTTGGAATCAGCCATAAACCCAGCTTCTAGGGGCTCTGACCCAAAGTGAGGCTGGAGCCTAGAGCCCTGCACCCCTTCATTGATTAATGATGGCAAACATTTTTAGGCAGAGCACAATGAAGGCAAATAGAAAATGGTTTTGAGACACTGGGGTGTAAAAATAATTGTATGATCATCATGCTGATTCTTTATTTGTGTGATGCTAGCACACACAGGTCATGTGTGACCCCATTGTGCTGAGCACTACGCAAAGTTATAGAACTAGAGCTGCTTGGAAATTTTCTCATGGAATGTTTTTCCCTGGGAAAATGCTATTTCATCAAAACCAAATTTTTCCATGGGATTTTCAATGAAATTTCATTTCGAAATAAAAAGTGTTTTGATAAGACTGAAGCAGAACATGTTGAATGCAGTCAAATGGAATACTCATTTTCAAAGGACATTTGTTTGGAAATTAATTTTTTTATATTGTTACTTATGTTGTTGTTTTTAAAAGTCTGAACTGGACAAAAAAAATGGTTTTGATTTTGTTTAAATGGAATATCTCGACGGGCCCAAAATGAGATTATTTTTCAAAGATCTTCTTTCGTGAGACATTTTGATTTGGTTTTGGTTCTTGTTCCAGTTTGGAATGGAAACAAATGTTGAACCATTGGGATGTCCCGGGGGACAGAAATTCCAAGTTTTGACCAACTCTCGTCACAACATCTGTAATGATATCTCAGACACATAGGAGCTAGATCCTCAGTGGGATTTATACCAGCTGAGGATTTGGGTCACAAGAATCTCTCAGAAGGAACCATTCTGATCATCTGGTCCAACCTACTACATCACACAGGCCAGAGAATCTCACCCAGTGGTTCCCTCATCAAGCCTCTAAGATTCTTGGTGGATTCTTTTCTATCTGAGGGCTCCCTGCCTCCTCCATGTGCAAACAGAGCCACAAACTGAAACGAACATGGCTTTTGTGTGTGTGTAAGTTTCAGTCTACTCTTCTCTGGCAGGTGGAGGAGAAAAGCAGAGAGGGTAGAGGAGCAAGAGAGGCTAGGCAGAGGAGCTTATTCTTTAGCATGTAGGAGAGCAGCAAACAGAGGGATGCAAATGTCAGGAACCTCCATGGCTGGAAATCACATAGAAGGAGTGAATTGGTGAGTCAACTCTCTTGATATTACCAAATGAAGATCAACCGCTAGTGGAAACATGCTCTGCTTCCCAAGCTGAGATGTAAAGTTAAGAGCAAATGAAATTCATGTCCCTTCCCCATGTTGTAGATGATGAAGATGACAAAAAAGACAGACTTTTCCAGATGGATTGAAATGTAAATCAAAAATGGAGAAATTAATCTGGGCACTTTCCACTCACCCATGTGTCTTTAACATACTAACCCCACAGCCAAATGATAGGGTTCCTGCAAGACTCAAGACAGCTACAGGGTATAAATAAAGTTCACAGCCAATCAATGGAGGCTGTTGATACCTGAAGGCAGGTAGAGTCTCCTTCATGATAGGGAGCAGACAGGACTCAGCAGTAATGAATATAGAGTAGACTCCTTCTTAAGGCTGCTGGACCCAGGCAGATCCTGTGGTTCTCTCTGATTCCTTTTGTTACAACACAGGGTCACTGAGAAGTCATATAAGAAACTGCTGACTACATGACAGCAGCGTACAAAGATGCTGCTCAGATCCAATGTACCAATAGTTCCTATGATTCAAAACAGCCTAGTCAGAGCAACCCTGCATGCCCTGAGAGCCACCTCTGCAAGGAATTCAGACTCTGTGTAAAGTAATTGCAAGAGATCACCATCCAAAGCATATTGATTGCTTTAATTTCAATAAATAGGTATTTTGTATTTACAAAAACTTTACTCTGCAACTGCTGCAAAATCCGAAATGAAGCGATACAGCAGTGCGGCACTATCCATAATAAAATGCTAATTGCAATTCATAAATTATATTGGGCTGCACAGGACTATTGAGGAGCCCTGAATGAAATGTAGTGTTCAATTTATCCTATGCATGCTGCCAACTATGCTGCCAGCCTCCTCCATGTCCCCCTGTGTTATTTTGTCATTTCTGTACTATCACCAATTTATCACAAAGGCAACTGAACCCTGCGATGTCCACCCCCCAGGTGACTGTGTCCTCGCTACTCTATGACTTCTAAATTAAATTGTCAAAACATATTATGGAGAAAAATATTGTGAAGGGAAAGTTCTTTACCCCTTTATCCCATCGGAGGAGTGAATCTGTTTGATTGGTGGAAGACAAATCTGCTTCATTATCCTTTCCACTAGCATATTTCTTCACTCAAAGCCATCAGGAAAGATACTCAGTGCTGAAGTCTTGAAATAAATGATGATCTTCCTGCAGTAGGTGTGTATGCCACAGAGACCCTTGGCAACGGGTCCTCTGTTCTTTGCAAACAACTTTCACCTCAGACCTGCCAAACTCACTCCACCAAACACATATCTTGCAGGGTATTTATCCATAAGGGGTATCATGTGAGGTGATTACAGAAAGCTCATAACTTGTCAAGACTCATAATCATACTAAGACATGTGTACGGGAAATATTTAAGGAACAGTGTGTTTATAGTCAAGGTATGTTTTCTGGACTTGGAGTTGAAGGTCATGGCCCAGTCATGCCACGGGGAGCTGTCACTCTGCCCTGTCTGGCCCATGATGCAATATTAGGTTCAATTGCTTAGCCTCTTTCAATACTAACACATTGAATGGGAAACCATCAGAGGCCACGACAGAGTCGAAACCGCTTAAAGGTAAAATAGAAACTGCAGCAAGACAGGGTTCACCCTGTCTGCGAATAGAAACAATAGCCTGTTTCAATATCACAGAGTGAGGGGAAGGATGTTCTGGGTCCATTCGCTGAGGAAACCCTCCGTGGGGAGCAGGGGTGAGATGGGACATTCATGGATGCTTGGATTCTGGGTTGTCTGAAATCAGCCAGCTCTACAAAAGACTGAACTTCAGGGGAAAATCAGTTGTATTAGATAGGAAAGGAGCCACTGATAAGTGTAGACCCAGATTCACGTTCTATGTTTTGTTTTGTATTGTAACCAGATGTTTCCACCATTCTCCCCTCTTTCTAGTTATTTCTTTATTACTTTTTAAATAAATCTACTTTACCTTTACCATAGGTGCTCACAAGTGATGTGTGGTTCACAGGATTGGGGGCTTAGGGTGAAACTGGTAAATTGAGGCACACTGCACCTTCAGAGACAAAGGCTCTGGAAGCTCTGTGAGTAGTCAGTGACAAGCGCTGGGTATCTCAGGGGAGTGATTCAAAGAGATTCAGGGGTTGGGGTGCACCTATTGTTAACCTGGCAAGGCAAGGAAAAGGCTGGCCTAGCCCAGAAGAGTGTGCTTGAGTGGCTGAAGGGCTGTCAGTGTCAGGGATCTAATGCTGAGCTACCACAAGCAACACTCCCTCTTGCTGGAGGTGGGCGGGGGTGGGAGGTAACCAGATGTATCACAGTTCTGGGTACCCTGAGAACCATCACAGTGTGTGTGCGTGCGCACTTAATCAGGGCACGAGAAAGGGGCCAATTCTCACCCATGCACAGACTCACTGTAAGCCCCTCGATGGGAATGCCTCGCACATAGGGGAGTCCCCAGCTGGTTCCTACACTGCCCTTCTTGGAGCACCTGGAACAGAGGGTATGTCAGGGAAAGAGAGCAGCCACAGCAAATGCACTCTAGGTATCCTCAGCCAGTGTGTCATCTCTAGGGGACCAGAAGCAGTTTGCAGATGTTAGAGCAGCCTTAATGCTGCTCTGACTTGCACTTGGCACCATGAAGAGAATAAAGGAGGCATAACCAACTCCCTGACAGCTCCTCTCCTCTCTGTTGGGACCATCGTAAGGTAACATCAGAGAATCTGTCCCAAGATATGTAGTGATTATGGCCTGGATACCCACTGAGAAACACATGGCATAGCTCTAGAGGGACTTGCAAAGGTGGGTGGTCTTTGCACTCCCCTCTGTATATTTCTGGTCCCTTGGTGTCATTTAGAGCAGCCCCCATGCCAAATCCGAGTCACATTAAATCAACGGGAGCTCTGCAACCTTATTTGGTGAGACTAGTATTTGGCCCAGTCTCTAAAATCAAGGAGATTCTTGCTGCTGGAAGCAATCACCAAAAAAAAAAATTGAGCCAGAAACATAAAATGGCAGATATGGGTTCTCAAAGGAAAAAAGACTTTGGTTTCCACCTTTCATCATTCACACATTTGGTCTTTAAGTTTGGTGTATTGGTAATAAAAAGCAGGTAACACACTATGCACTGTTTGGCTTTGGATGATATTAACATAATAAACAGATTATGTATTTATTCTGCTACAGGGCAAATAAAGCAGGTAATGTCCCTCCTTTAAACAGACTATTTTTAAATGCTCACAGTTCTTTAGCCTTTATGATGCATTACCCATCAGTAGCCAAATTGCCCTGTATTTGCAACTTTATGGGCACATTTTATCAAACAAACAGGGGCTGCACTCAAAGCATGGAAATAAACCATTCAGCTTCAGTTTGGCATATAATATTCATGTGCAAAAAATGGCCAGAAAAAATCCTTTTCTCTGCTGCAGTTCCACACTCCTCTCCAAACCACCTCAGCCCTTGTGGAGAAGGGGCTGTGTTCACTTGAAGTTGTTTGATATGAGAGGTTGTTCTAGGATAAATGTTGTTAAGCAAAATTGTATGATGGAGTATGTTGATGGACAAAACCTAGAAGAACATATGTTGCAGGGTGCCCGGAGACACAGGCTCAGAGTTTGGGATGCAAACTCCATCCCAGTTCTCATTTGGCACTTTGGGGAGTTGAATTTGGAGGGTGGTCGGAAGGCTCCCGAGCAGAGAGGGAGCAGAATCACAGAGGGGGTTAGGGAGCTAAACTGTGATCAGGAACGGAAGCCCGGCCAGGCTTTCCCTTTAGGAGAAGGAAGTAGAAGAGTCGCTGCTCACGACTGTTATGTTTAATCTGGTTAAATACAAGTTTAGCCATTTTTAAACCCAGAAGACAGAGGCATAGTAAATCAGTAACATTTTCAAGAGAGCTGCAGGATCACCAGAACATAAGAACAACCATACTGGGTCAGACCAAAGGTCCATCTAGCCCAGTGTCCTGTCTACCGACAGTGGCCAATGCCAGGTGCTTCAGAGGGAATGAACAGAACAGATAATCATCAAGTGATTCATGCCCCATCGCCCATTCCCAGCTTTGGGCCCTTGAAATACAGTTAGGAAAAGCCGCCAGAATCACCCGATATCCACAGGAAAGTGTCCTGACAGGAAGCTTAGAAGGGTAAACAACTGTACTAGTGACCCAGAGACACCAGTGTTGAAAAAGGTGTGTGCCAAGGAAGGGGTGGGTCATCACAGTCCAGCACCAAGGGCTGCTGACAACCTATGGTCGTGCCAAAGTCTACACAGCTTAGACGGGCGTAGAGCTCACTGCTGAATTTAGCCCATTGTGGAAATCGCCTGAATGTTTCATTGGTTTTAAACATCTCCTAACTAAATATACTGATTCCTTCTGGCTTAGGTGAGAGGAGCTGCGAGGACCTCAGCTAGCTGCATTGTTCATTCAGAAGCCAAATGTTCATCTTTTCCCAGGACTGTGGAACCCATACATGTCCCACTAAAGAAATAATAATAGTAATGATAATAAAAGTATGGCTGCTGGTTCCTTTGGGGAGGAAGACTGACAGTGTTGCTGGCAACTACCACAGGCCTGGCAAAGGCTGAGCCACAGCAACAGCTGTGCACAGACGTGTAATTGCGGGAATGCTTTATGTTAGTAGAAAGTAGGTGTGAAGGGTCCCAGGCTAACGGAAGAACACCAAGGTGCCTGGGAAGCCAAGGGCTAATCTGCTGCCCACTGAAGTCAATGGGAAAGCTGAGACTGACTTCAGTCGGAATTGGATCAAGGCCCAAATGTGCTGTGATGAGTAAACTGCTAAGGGTGGGAGAGTGGGGCATATGTTTCAGCACCTTGGAGAGGAGGCAGTGAGACATACACAAAACTACAAACTCCCCCCGCCTCCTCCTCACACCCCTAAAAAGAACATATACATGAGCCCCTTCTGCTAAGAACTGCCCAGGTAAAAGCACCAGGCTGAACCACAAGCAAAACCACAAAGTGCTTTTGTGTCTATTATTATTTGGTTATTTGACTTGTATCGATGAGCAGAGATAATCTCTAATGAGAAAGGATTTCTGGAACTGTCAGCCAAGGGCATCATGAGTGAAGGGCGGTTAGCCTGGGTATGGGAAGAGGGATATAATACTGCAATGTCACAGCCCTTCCTTTCTTTTAATTTTAGTTCCCTTTTGTTATTCCATTAATAATGGAGGGGATCCCTGTCAACAGATGTGAAGGGAAACCAGCAGGACATTCAAATAGCTTATAGGGTAAAGCAATGGTCTTTTTTATGAGAAGACAATCTAATCATCAGCTGGAAGGCTCTTGCAGTCTCTCCCCAGAGTTGATGGTAGGTGGCAGGGGATCATCAAAGAGAAATTTGCTCCCTCTTGTGGTCTGTTAAGCCGAGATCTCAGAGGCTTTAGGTTGGTACAAGATGCATTTGTTTAATTTGACTTTGTGACTAGGGCTAATAGCTGAGTGGGTATTTATTGTCTTGAAGGACATGACAGTAGTGAGGAACAAACAACTAGTTAATTTTGGTTGCCAATCACTTTTATTTTAATTTCTATAAATTTACCCACATATTTTCATTATGCATGTGATACAGAATACAGTAGAACCCCTATTTTATGAACTAACTGGGGACTGAGGAGTTCACAAAATTTAAAACTTCATAAAATTGAACATCTCCAAATTACAGCAGGTAGGATACGTACATTGCACGATGATGCACTACGTTAGACACTTCAAGATTCTACCATGGAAAAAGGTACTATGTAAGTGCTGCATGTATTATTTTTTTTATAATTGTATTTATTTATGATGATGATCTTGAGATGGGAGTCAGGCAGAGTGAAGATGGAATAAAAACAGTGTAAGGACTGCTTTGGCCATAATCTTTTCAAGACAAGACCATATCATCCTAAATATACACCACTTGTTTAGCACTCTGATTTTTGCTACAATAACCTTCACCCTACTAGGTATATATTCTGACTCTCGGGGACATGGTGGGGCAGGCTGATTGTAGCAAAATTGTCTTCAAAAGAAATAATTAATAATGATGAATAATAAAATCCCTAGCTCTTAGTGCATTTCATCAGGCGAGCTGAAAGAACTGGTACAGGTTTGGTGTGCAATCGGAAATGGGGTGCACCACAGCCAGTAGCCATGTGTATGTGTACAACTGGGGCGATACAATGGGCCTTTCAAAATCATTGACAAATTTTGACCAGACTCCTCACCTTGAGAAATAAATGTTCAGTGCATGAACCCACCGAGCCACTAGGAGTGTTTGGATTTATTTTTTCCAGAAAGCTTCATCTGCCTGTCAACCACACTTTATATTTCCAGTAATCCTTCCTTCCTTTTCAAAAAATCCTAAATACAGTTTATTGTCTCCCCCCAATGGCCAAATTGAAAACTTCCTGTAAAGTCCCACAACTTCCAGGGGTTTGTAGAAATAGGTGCCCAAATGTTCATAAAATACCTAGTTACCTATACATAAGGGTTTTTTTAAAACAGGAAACCGATGTGCCTACAGAAATGGAAGAACACAAAAATAATATCCAGTATTTCACAGGTTTCAGAGTAAGAGCCGTGTTAGTCTGTATTCGCAAAAAGAAAAGGAGTACTTGTGGCACCTTAGAGACTAACCAATTTATTTGAGCATAAGCTTTCGTGCTTAGTCGCTAAGGTGCCACAAGTACTCCTTTTTAGTATTTCACAGTGTTTCAAAGCTACTTTGAAAGTCCCCGGGGCATGGTGGGGGTTGTACTCTCCTCAAACAACGTGCCTTGTGGGGATTGCACATCCTCTCTCTGAATACAAAGGGCTGCCAAGTGCCAAGGGAAAGTACATAAATTCGTTTATCACCTTCATTACAAAACATTGTCAAGTACAATTCTCCTAAAATGACATCTTCTCTTTTGTTCCTACATCAACAAGAGGGAGACTAGAAGATGCAAAGGGCTGCGTGTCTGACACCTAGGTCCCGGCTTTGAACCCAGCCCATTAGTGGTAGGGCGGATGCCTGTGAGATGTTTTGTAGTTGTGAGAGAAAAAACGCAGAGAGAGCTAGAATAGATAGAGTACAGTGGGTTGTTTCCGAACCAGGACTACAATTCCCATAATGACAGGTTTCAGAGTAGCAGCCCTGTTAGTCTGTATTCGCAAAAAGAAAAGGAGGACTTGTGGCACCTAAGCGACTAACCAATTTATTTGAGCATCAGCTTTGGTGAGCTGCAGCTCACTTCATCAGATGCATTCTCCCATAATGCACTTGTGGTTTGTTTTTCTAACAGAGACTACTACTCCCACAATGCACTTGGGCTTTTTTTCGGGGCTAAGACTACAATGCCCATAATGCTCTTAAGCGTTATTTTTTTCCAATAGGGCCTGCTACTCCCATAATGCATTTGGCCCACTTAATTTTCTGTCCGGGACTACAAATTCCACCATGCACTGGCAATTCACTTGGCAGCCCTTTGTATTCAGAGAGAGGATGTGCAATCCCCACAAGGCACGTTGTTTGAGGAGAGTACAACCCCCACCATGCCCCGGGGACTGCAAGTTTACAGTGCGCCATGCCCTTCTGCGGGTGCGGGCTCCAACTCCCATCAGAAACCAGGAGGCTTCCCGCCTCCCTGCCCGCCCCAGGTAAAAAACTACAGCTCCCAGAGTGCACTGGGCTCCCTTCTGGCGTAGGGTTCCCAGTTTTAGTTGGGCATATTCCCCGCGGTTTCATCACATGACAGAATCTTTAACTAAAAATAATCTTTCATTCCTGGAGGGTTGGCAACTGGAGAGGGAGGTAGAGGGGGAAACCTACAGCTCCCGACAGGCCCCTGGGCCCGCACTTCCGGGGCTGTGGCAGGACGGGAGGGCGGAGAAAACTACAAGTCCCAGCATGCAGTGCGTCTCCCGCTTCCGGAGCCGTGTCATCCTCCGGCAAGGGCGCTGAGGGCGAAGAAAACTACAAGCCCCAGCATGCCGTGTAGCCCCTCCCTCACTTCCGGCGCTGGGCGGTTGCGGGAGCCCCCCGGCCGCGACTGCGAGCGCACGCAGGGCGGCGGTGACAGGAGCTGCCGCCGGAGCCTGGGGCGTGCGGGAGGCGCCGAGCGAGGGGCCGGGCCCGCGCCCCGGGCAGCCGGCCGCAGCCGCCATGGCCGCGGGCTGGTGAGGGCGGCCGGGCGCCATGTTCGTGCAGGAGGAGAAGCTCTTCGCCGGGCGGGTGCTGAGGCTCCATGTCTGCTCCGCGGAGGGCGCGGAGTGGCTGGAGGAGGTGCCCGAGGACACGACGGTGGAGAAGCTCAAGGAGCGGTGCTTGAAACACGTCAGTGAGGCCACCCCCCCCTCCGGCCCGCTCCCCGCCCCCCCCTTCCCAGGCCCCTGGCTATTTACAGACCCCCTGCAGGCTGCCGGGGGGGGCGGTCTGCAGAGCATTGGCGATAGGCCCCGAGTGTGCGGGGGGGGGCAGCTGTACCGTCCACCCCCTCCCGCGCTGTCTGTAGCCAGCCTGGGGCGGGCCGGGGGGCGCGGGGTCCCTAGTGCCCTCTGCCTCTTTCCCCCACCCCACACAAGAAGAGTTCCCTTGACGCCATTTCGTGGGGGGGGTGGGGGGGCCTGCGGTCAGTTCCCTTTGACTGGAGCGAGTTGTTGCATGTCCTTGGGGGTGGGGCGGGGGTGTAACGATTACGTGCCTAGGGGGTGCCATTGCAGTCTGGAGGCGTCGTACGCTATGTGACCCCTGAGCCTGCTGGCCCAGGTGGATACTGCAGTGGGTACTAAATATTTCAGAATTCATATGTCTCCTCTCTCTCCCCCCCCCCCCCCTTTAAAGGTGCTGTGGAAAAATAGAGAGTTGTTTTCCCTCCCGACTCCTTCCTTTGCTGTGTCTGTAATTGTCCCACAAAAATTGAGGCATGGTGCATTTCAGCCTATGAGATGAATACCTGCTTCAGAAAGTTACAAGTTCATGGGGGGAAAACGGGATTAATATGGGAATTGCTCTGCAATCTTTAATGACAGGAGTTTGGATTCATGGGACCCCTAGACTACATATTTCTAGCTCTTATACTCACAGTATTGTGCGAGTTGGCAGATACAGCTTGTGAGAAATTGCTGAAGTGGTTTTGGATGATTCCCTACAAGCGACTGCAATGTTTTTTTGTTCCTTGGTTTTCTGTGTTTTCAGAACAAACATAAAGAACAGGGGTAATAACTACAAGTTCTTTGAAGTTGGCAGTGGGGCAGTACTTGTGGGAAGATTACTACTTACTACATCACTACTGCTTAATAGGTGCAGTATTGTTGTGGGTTTCATGTTCTCCTTACCTTCAATCGATTAAGACTTTCACATGTCTCACAGTCCTTTGCCCTCTAGGAAACTGATTGCACTGAAGAGAGAATATGTAAAGGTGTCATTGTAGCAATGTGGCTGAAACACAGGGGGTTTCTTCATTCTAGTTTGCTTATTTACCATACATGTCTTGTTGGTGACAGGCTTTGGATCTGTTCACCAAGTAAATGAGTCAGTTTGTTGGAGGGTCTATTGGACTGCAATTCTAAGCTTGTAATAACTGTTCTATTTTTCAATAAAATGTGACAAATACAGTAACGTATAGGATCTCCGTACATGAGACACTTACCATGGTTTGCCCCAGAAGATGCAATTCCTGGGCCAAGACAGCGTGTTCTAGTTGTCTGAGCCAGGAACTCCTGAGTTCTAATCTTGACTCTGACGCTAAATGGCTGTGTAACTGAAAAGGGGGTGGGCGGGGGGCAGTCCTTGCCTATTTCTCGGAGGAGTAAAGGATATTGCCTTGCAAAGCACTTTTCCTTTTCAAAGTGTTGTTGAAATGTGAAGTTTTGTGTCTTAGTAATTGTGTGTGTGTGTATAGATTTTACATATAGATATATGAGAGCAAGCAGTTATAGCAGGAGCCTATAATTATGTTTACGCTTTCTGTTGCTTACATAACTTTAAGTGAAGGGGTTTGTCTCTTAGATGTGTAGTGATTCTGTTTCAGTAAGGGTGGCCAGTAAGCTAAATGTAGTACACAAAATTTTTATAATGGGTCCCCTCGCTGTTTATTTTAAAATACAGAGCCCCTGGAAGCAATAGGTCTCAGCATGCAATATTCCAACTTGATGACCAGTGCAACTGTTGGTTGGGCAAAATTAGGGTGCCTCTGCATTATAGAATAGGTGTGGGACTACCACATCTTGCAGAGCTCATGGAGAATTATCATGTTGCTATCCTTATTCAGCCCAACTGCGTGATTATGCACAAGAGTGGTGTGAGGATTGCCAAGGCAGAGTAGTACAGTGATTGCATGCATAAGTGCAGATCTGAAAGACCTTTAATTTTCAGGAAGCCTAATTGAAGAAGTGCTTGTAGGTAATGTGAGTCAGGGCAGAAGACAATTAATAACTAGGCAGTGGTGGTTGATCTCATTCTGTCTGCTTCTTAGTGGTAATGGTGTGGATTTGCATAGCCATTATGGATAATATATAACCTTATGAAGAGGAAAAATGGAAATGGGAAAATCGTGTCTAGTGATCACAAGCATATTGTAATGAATCTTGGTAGCACCTTCAGATAACTAATGCAGCCACCTCTAATGAGATGCTAATTAATCTGTTCCCCAAAGCCCCTGCAATCACTATTGCTGTGAGTAGTAGAAAGTAACATTCGCTACATAGTCCTACTTTGGATAAGGAAAGGAGGTGTTCCATTTCTCACCCCTTTTCCCCTCCAGTAGCTTCCAAAAGGTCACTGAGCTCCAAAGTTGTCACTAAGTATCCTGATGTCTTTTCCTAACTAATTCTGCACTCTGATCCAGTGGCGAGCTCTTTATCCCTAATTAGCTTTCCACTTGGAGGGGTGTCTGTTGCAAGTGTTTGTGCCTACAAAAGGGAAGCATTTTCCCCCAGTTATCTGTGACCCAAGACCCCAGTCCTACAAGCTGCTCTGTGTGGGAAGATGCCTGCCGCTGTGTGGAGCCCCACAAACTTCAGTGGGGCTTGGTGCCATGGTCACACGACACCTCGCAATATCAGGACCCAAATTTGCCCAGTTCTGGTTTTGAAACTGGCAGTTTTTAAAGAGATTTTTTTTAACAGTCTGTTCAACCACACACAAGTGGGCATAATTACATTGCACTTTAGCAATTGGCGGTTCAGGAAATGACACTGTGGTTGGTGGAGACATTTCGGAATAATTCCAATGCTCAATTGTTAAGCAAAGAGGAGGGTACATGAGTCTAACATGGGGGATTTGTCACTTTGAAGAGGTGACTCTACAGAAAATACAGTATCTTCATCATTGTGACAGATCCCAAAGGGTTGTAGCCTACTTGCAGGTCAAGCACCTCCCAGATCAGCCTCTAGCTAAATCCTTAAGGTGGTCTGGCTGGATGTTCAATCTTTGTCCACCATATGTTTAGTGGTGTGATAAGAGACAATGGCACACTGCAACCAGATGGCCCTGGAGTCCGATTGTAGATGTGTAGTGCAAATTTTAATAACCCACACTCTTGCTGTAACTAGAAAAGCAAAAAAGAATTTCAAAGAAAAATGTATTGAAAGCAAAAACACACAAACTCCCAACGATAGCTTCTTGTCTACCAAGGAAGATAGCAGTGCAAGCAAATATTAGTGTTGTGTACCCATGATTTTGCATACTTTAAACAAAAATTTAACTGCAGCCCTTAGATTCCTACCAAGACGCCAGTATGATACCAATAGTTGCAAAGCTCTGTAGTTTAATCTAAGCTATTTCCCCTAGAGTTATCAGCAGGGCCAGCTCTAGGTTTTTTGCCGCTCCAAGAGCATAACTGCCCAAGGAAAAAAAGAGAAGGGTGGCTGGAATGCCGCCCCAAGCACGTGCTTGCTTTGCTGGTGCCTGGAGCTGGTCCTGGTCATCAGCCCCATGTTCTTTCACAGAAGAGCCTTAATCCAAGGATTTGTGAAACTAGCATCCCTATGGTGTCTAGAGTTCAAACGCACCACTGATGGTTTCTTCTCATGCATTTTGGGTACCTCGTTAGATCAATTTTAGGAGTTTCTGTTTGATCCTAGATTCTAATGCAGTCTTTGGATTTAGATCAGCAGTTAACATGCTGAAGGACTAGTTGTAAGTCACGGGTATGCAAAGCTAAAACAATCTCACTGCAGCCCTGTTGATGTGTTAGGTGTTCAGAAATAATTTAAAATCGGGAGCTGAAGACTTTTGGTGAAAACTGGTGCATTTTGATGTATAAGTAAAGGAACAAACAGTTGAGCTCTCTAATGACCACACTGAATGCAGGGCAGGTAGAGAGATCATGGATTCTGAAAGCACTCTGAAGACCCTGAGTTAGATTAATACTAATGTTTGCAAAAAACCCATTGCAGTCGATGGTAAATGCCTTCTTCTAGAGGTGAAAGACACTTGCAAAGAACAGACTAAAAATGCTTAGTTAAAAATGTATATTGAAAATAATCTCATTCAGAAAGCTCTTTTCATTTTTGTGAACAACTTTGTAAGGTCTTGCTCAAGGTTGTTGTTAAGTGTTTTGCTTGTCCTCAGTGTGCTGCCTGGGTGAGATGAGTGACTTTATCAGTCTTTAGAGTAGCAGCCGTGTTAGTCTGTATTCGCAAAAAAGAAAAGGAGTACTTGTGGCACTTTAGAGACTAACAAATTTATTTGAGCATAAGCTTTCATGAGCTACAGCTCACTTCATCGGATGCATTCAGTCTTGTGGCTTCAGTGATTTTAGTTTCTCCCTTTCTAACATTTCAACTGTTATATTCCCTATTTCCCCTGGAATAAATGAGAAGCCTCTAGATGCACTGATGTAATGTTGTTCTGGGAGTCTATCGCTCTGGGTCACTGAACCATTCTCGCGTGAAGATGAGCCAGTTCAAGCTGTGGATGGATTCGTATTTTGTGTCGCAATGCTAAAATAGCCAAGCAGGGTGAAACGCCAGGCTCCTTTTCTAAAGTTCCACTGTGGTGCGTACATTCAGAGGCTAGATGCTTACATTTGCTGAGCTTACCAAAAGCTTAATCCTGTGCAGTCTTTCTTTGATACCTGGACAAAAAGGGCCAGATCCTCAGCTGGTGTAGATCAGCAGAGCGCCGTTGACTTCAGTGGAATTTTGCCAATTTACACCTGCTGTGGGCCTGATGCATAGTCTTAGTTTATATACTTGGTGCTACGGAACAGTTTTCAATATTCTAATCAGATTTTTTTTCCGAGAAAGAGGAGAATCCCTGGTTTTGTGTCGGGCTTTGTAAATACACTGTTCATTGCTGAGCACTGTTGTAATCTAACTTCTGACAACATTTCTATGGGAAGCCCAAGGGTTTTGAGATTCCCGTTTCCTAATGAGAATGCAGTGACACATGCTGCAAAAATATCTTCAAATGCTCCGGTACCCTACTTCTGTTTATAATGGTTGGTGCATTTTTAGACATAGAATACTAGGAGAAACATGAGATTTACTGTGAATATTTCTCAGATCAAGAAGAAAAGCTACAGAAAACACTGTTCAGTCTAGTGGTTTACAGACAAAAGGGATTCTTGAGGCTAACTCTGTTGTTGATTCCATTGAGTGACCTTGGGCAAGACACAGAAATTCTTCTACTATTTGTGTGTTCTTCTGTACAACAGGGAGTTCTTGTTGTGCTTAGTGTTTGCAAGTGCTGTGAGATCCTCTGACAGGTGCAATAGAAGTGCAAAGTATCACTACATATGATACTGCGTGAGGAAATAGTGATTACTAGATTAGGGAGAAGGCATGTGCATTTAGCACTCCTTGTGAAGGAGATGCCTGATAGCGGCATTGCAACCTTCAGTATTGCAAGAATGCTTTAAAAGCTCAGTATTAGTTTTCTTTAGCCTTTTAACTTGAAGGCCTAATTGCTACTGTCTGAGCTGTCAGTCTTTTCCCCAAGTCTCCCTTTTGTCTGTATATTGGCCCTAGTGCCCAGAGATTTCACCCCTGAGCACTGGTGTTAGACTCTGCTCTTACACCAGTGTAAATCCAGTCTACATGGAGTTATATTGATGTACTTGAGATCAGAAGCTGACTCACTGAATGCAGATCTTCGTTAACTGCTACTGTCCTCACCTCCAATTCTTCCGGAGGTAGCTGATCACAAATGTCACCTATTAAAAGTGAAATTGTTGGTTCGGCTTTAAAGCAGTTTTCTTAGCAAACCCGTTCTATCTGTGGAATTAGGAAATATGTTTGCTTTTATTAGTGATAGAAAAATTGCAAACCATCTGCATCACCCCAACCCATAGAAACATAGGACTGGAAGGGACCTTGAGAGATCATCTAGTCCAGTCCCCTGCACTCATGGCAGGACTAAGTATTGTCTAGACCAGTGGTTCTCAAAGCTGGTCTGCTGCTTGTTCAGGGAAAGCCCCTGGCGCGCTGGACCAGTTTGTTTACCTGCTACGTCCGCAGGTTTGGCTGATCGCGGCTCCCACTGGCTGTGGTTTGCCGCTCCAGGTCAATGGGGGCCGCAGGAAGCGGCACGGGTCAAGGGACATGCTGGCCGCCCTTCCCACAGCCCCCATTGGCCTGGAGCGGCGAACTGCGGCCAGTGGGAGCCGCGATCAGCTGAACCTGCGGACGTGGCAGGTAAACAAACTGGTCTGGTGTGCCACGGGCTTTCCCTGAACAAGCGGCGGACGGGCTTTGAGAACCACTGATCTAGACCATCCTTGACAGGTGTTTGTATAACTTGCTCTTAAAAATCTCCAAGGATGGAGATTCCACAACCTCCCTGGGCAATTTATTCCAGTGCTTAACCATTCTGACAGTTAAGAGGTTTTTCCTAATGTCCAACCTAAATCTCCCTTGCTGCAATTTAAGCCCATTGCTTCTTGTCCTATCCTCAGAGATTAAGGAGAACAATTTTTCTTCTTCCTCTGTGTAGCAACCTTTTACGTACTTGAAAACAGTGATCATGTCCCCTCTCAGTCTTCTCTTCTCCAGACTAAACAAACCTAGTTTTTTCAATTTTCTCTCATAGGTCATGTTTTCTAGACCTTTAATTATTTTTGTTGCGCGTCCCTGGACTTTCTCCAATGTGTCCAGTCTGGGTGCCTCACTTCAGGAAGGATGTGGACAAAATAGTCCAGTTGCAGCCTACTCAGCGTGGAATAGTCTCTCGAACCGTGACTGCTCCTGAGGTGCTCAGACTGAAATGAACATAGGACATTATTTACGCTCAAACCTATTTTTCTCAGCAGTACATATTTTTTTAAAAAATCCCTAGAAACTCTGAGTCTGGACATTAGGAGGGCAGACCTAATCAAATGCTAGCAATTCCAGTTGAGAGGCCTACCACTTTAAAGCAGTATTTTAGCATTGGTCTTATATATTTCATTTGAAAAGTCTTAAGGGTTTTTGGACTAATTTGTCACTTTTTAAAGAGAGAAACAAAATTAACCCACTCCGATAGTGCTAAATTAATGGTCCCTCATTCCCATGTTTTCCAGATCACCATATTAAATAAATTGTCATAATAAAATATTATGTCTTACCAAATATTTCTATCTGACATTTTTCAGTTTTTTGAGACCTGATCATGTAGCTATTACATGAGTAGCCTACTGACTTCCAAAGGACCATCCATATGTGAAAGGGCTGCAGGGTTTGGTCTTTGAAGTTAGCTGTTTCAAAAAATTGTTTAGAGCGTCAGTCAGTCAGCAGGAACCTAGATGTTGCTTTTTGCCAGCTTTTAATTTTAAAAGCATCACTATGATAAATCTGAAATCCTCCTTTTGGATATTTTCCCCTCTCAGCCGGGGCACTTGGCTATGTGGAAAAAAACCCATTTTCTTGTTCACTACCACAGTGAGTACTGTTACACCATGACTCAAATCTCCATTTTTTTAGTGCATATTATACTCAGCACATTAGCCTCTGGCATACTGTCTATTACTTAAGCTATTAAGAGATTCGTAAATGCTGGCACAGTTCAAATGTGGCGACTCCCTTTAAGACGAGGTATAGTGATTTATGCAGTAGGCTTATTATTCTTGTCCTCTGATGCTTAGTATTTATCACTTTCTCTAGTGTGTACCTGGGAGCTTAGAGGATCCAAAAAGCATAACGCATCATAAATTGATCCATGCTACTTCAGAGAAGGTCCTGACAGATACGAAAACAGTCTTGGAGGAAAACATTCAAGATAAAGGTAGGAGAGCTTTATGATTAAACCTCATTCATGCAATCGTAGCCTGTGAGCCTAGTAACATGAGACTGTATTTAATTGTGAGGTGCATGCCAAACTGTGACCTTAACGCCTATTCTGGATTCTGATACAAGGGCACTGATAAAATGGCTAAAAGGTACAGGAAATAGAAAGTGTTTAGACTATCAAATATGTTTTTGTTGCTTGCTGCAACATTGTGTGTTCTTTTTTTTTAAAGAAATAAACATGAATTATACACACCGTAGTTGAGCCAGTAGATTAAATGATTTTTTTATTTTGTAAATCTGTTTTAACACAAACAAAAAAAGGAACTACAGTTATAAGCTGATATGTCTCATAGGTTCATACAGCTTTTACCCTTTGCAATTGTGTTTGAGGACGGTAAATACAAATTAGGCCATTAGGCCTAATACCACCCCATGCATTCTTTTATTTTTACTTGGCTTTTGGATATTTGGTAGGGCTGTAAAGCGATTAATCGCGCGATTAATTTTGCTTGATCATGCTGTTAAACAATAATAGAATACCAATTTTTAACATGTTTGGATATTTTCTGCATTTTCAGATATATTGATTTCAATTACAGCACAGAATACAAAGTGTACAGTGCTCACTTTATATTTATTTTTGATTACAAGCATTTGCCCTGTAAAAAAAAAAAAATAGTATTTTTCAATTCACCTAATACAAGTACTGTAGTGCAGTCTCTTTATCACGAAAGTTGAACTTACAAATGTAGAATTAGGTACCAAAAAACCTGCATTCAAATATAAAACAATGTAAAATTTTAGTGCCTGCAAGTCCACTCAGTCCTACTTCTTGTTCAGTTAGTTGCTCAGACAAACAGGTTTGTTTACATTTGCAGGAGATAATGCTGCCCGCTTCTTGTTTACAATGTCACCTAAAAGTGAGTACAGGCGTTCACATGGCACTGTTGTAGCCGGTATCGCAAGATATTTACATGCCAGATGTGCTAAAGATTCATTTGTCCCTTCATGCTTCAACCACCATTCCAAGGGATATACGTCCATGGTGATGATGGGTTCTGCTTGATAACAATCCCAAGTAGCGTGGACCAACGCATGTTCATTTTCGTTATCTAAGTCAGATGCCACCAGCAGAAGGTTGGTTTTCTCTTTTGGTGGTTCGGATTCTGTAGTTTCCGCATCAGAGTGTTGTTCTTTTAAAAGCTCTGAAAACATACTCCACACCTTATCCCTCTCAGATTTTGGAAGGCATTTCAGATTCTTAAACCTTTGGTCGAGTGCTGTAGCTATATTTTGAAATCTTACATTGGTACCACCTTTGTGTTTTGTCAGATCTGCAGTGAAAGTGTTCTTAAAACGAACAAGATGTGCTGGGTCATCATCCGAGACTGCTATAACATGAAATATATGGCAGAATGCGGGTAAAACACAGAGCAGGGGACGTACAATTTCCCCCCAAGGAGTTCAGTCACCATTTAATTAACGCATTATTTTTTTAACAAGCGTCATCAGCGTGGAAGCATGTCCTCTGGAATGGTGGCCAAAGCATGAAGGGGCATACCAATCTTTAGCATATCTGGCATGTAAATACCTTGAAATGCTGGCTACAAAAGTGCCATGCAAATGCCTGTTCTCACTTTCTGGTGACATTGTAAATAAGAAGAGGGAAGTATTATATTCTGTAAATGTAAACAAACTTGTTTGTCTTAGCGATTGGCTGAACAAGAGGTAGGACTGAGTGGACTTGTAGGCTCTGAAGTTTTACACTGTTTTGTTTTTGAGTGCAGTTACGTAACAAAAAAACGCTACGTTTGTAAGTTGCACTTTCATGAGAAAGAGACTGCACTACAGTATTTGTATGGGTTGAATTGAAAAGTACTATTTCTTTTATCATTTTTTACAGTGCAAATATTTGATAAAAAATAATATACACTTTGATTTCAGTTACAACCCAGAATACAATATATACAAAAATGTAGAAAACATTCAAAATATATAATAAATTTCAATTGGTATTCTATTGTTTAACAGCCCAATTAAAACTGCGATTAATCGCGATTAATTTTTGTAATTGTGATTAATTTTTTGAGTTAATCGTGAGAGTTAACTGCGATTAATTGACAGCCCTAATATTTGGCTATAAGTAAATAAAAATAATAGATTAAAAAAAAAAAAGAAAGAAACCACCTTTATCAGATCAGGTCTCTAAGTCAAATCGTGGGCTTATGTTGCTTTCTGAAGATTCTGTTTCAGCGTTTCAGTTTTATGGCTCTGTACACTTATGCTGTGCTTTGCAGATTTAGATCAGAATGGATACCTAGTATAACTCTGCTGGCTATAATGGAATTGCGCCAAGTGTGCATTTAGCCTGTAGAATTAAAATGCAAAAAGGCTTAGTGTGAAACAAAGGACGGTCTAAAGGTTAGAGTAGCCAGGTAACTGGATTCTATTCATATTGGGCATTTAAATTTTCAGAAATGCCCATTAATTTAGGCCTCAACATCTTTGTCTCCCCATTTCCCCTCCTGTAAATTGTTATATTAATGACCTATGTCACAGGGGTACTGGAGACTTAATTAAGCCAATGGATGTAAAGTGCTTTGAGACCTTTGGAAGAAAAGGTGCTTTGTAAGTGCAAAATATTAGTATGAAAAGCCTAAAGGGAAAGCATGTGATGCGTCCTGAGATCTTTCAGACTTACCTTTATCTACCCAGAAGATTTCCTCCAGTTATAGGCATTGCTGGGCAGTCACCAGTGCAGACACCTAGTCTAAGCGGAGAGAGCTGCTCTAAGCTGCCATTTGCACCTCAGTTTCAAGTATGGGTAAGCTTCACTACTGCAGGTAGTGGCTTTACATGCATATACTAGGGGTTTGCACTGGTGCAGCTATACAGGTGGCTGGCAACTCATGGCTACAATTAGGGCAAATCCCCAGTGTAAAGAACACCGTAGGTGGTTTGGCTCTAGGTTTTCTTTCCAGCCTCTGGTTTGGCAGGAAACACATTGCTACAGGATTCTTATTGTGTTGGAGCAATTGTTGTCACTTTTGCAAACAGCACAATCCATTTTAGGGGACTTGGGGCCCACAAGGAGCTCCTTTCCTGGGGCAGGGGGGAGGCGGGGAGCAGAACTAGGGATAAGCGGGTTTAACATGTAGACAAAGTATAACTAATGATGAGCCATGTTCTGAATTCTATTAGAACTGTAAATCCAGGATCAATCCATTGTTTAACTGATGTCAAAATTTGGCTGCAAAGGTCTAACTTTTTAACTGTACATATTAAAATAAGCCATTTCCAAGCAATATCTCAGATGATTACGACTGAAAGGATTGTTCAAATCTAACTTTTCAGCATTTTATTTACTCTTTGTATGTCACTCCGCCTCACCCATAGACCAGTCAGTTTAACTTTGTCCAGTACTTTATTGTCAGTTTGTTTTTTTTACTTTTATGCCCTAATATAGAGATACAGCAGTTGAATTGCTTGCACTAGCATAATGCTGGAGTGCATGAGTTGCAAACAGAGAAGGGGAATGTTTAGATCCAAAAACAGTTAAATCTGGAAAATCCCTGAAACAGTGCAAAGAATGCAAACAAAACCCCATTTCTATTAAAACCTTCATTTTACAATTTCTGATGTAACTGATGTTGCAATCACATGCAATATCTCTGGGGACTGTATTGTATTTATCACTGTGGGGCAGGGATTGTATGCAACTCCAGTGGGGAGGGTTATCACAGCTCCTCCAGGAACCGAAAATAGTAAGGGGTGACTTAGGTGAAACACCTTTGGAAATGTGCCACTCTCTGGGATGGCCGGTATATACCGATGCAAAGTGGATTTTCCAGAGACCAACAAAGGAAGGGTTTGGGGCATAAAAAAGCTGCATTTAAACTGATTCAGGCCTTCTTTCTGATCCAGCAAATGGACAGGACCTTCTGTCCAGGGGCCCCAACCCTTGTGGAAGGGTTGGGAAGATTTTGGCCCCATAAGACTGATGGGTGACCTCTGGTAAGCTTTTTGCATGCATATAGGAAATTTCATTGGGTTTTTTTTTGTTTACTCTGTAATGCTTTTACTTCAAGAATAAAGGTGCTAGCTCAGAAAGAGCTGAGCAGTACCTTGTAACTGCTGGGGTTATGCTGTTCATGCCCCTCGAGGAGAGAAAGCAACACACGGGCTGCTGGCAAAGTCTGTCCGGCAAACTGGCTTGCTGGGTCATCACAGTGGATGGTGCGGGGCTGTGCAGCCTTAAAACCCCAGTCGGCAGGGAGAGAAATACAGGTCTCTGCTCAAGAGAGGTGCATCTGGGAGCTGGAAGCTCTCAGTGGATGTCCTTGAGGGACCATGCAGGGGGTATACAGGAGCAATTAGCCCAAAACTAACATCCTTCATTTTACAGTTTGTAAATTTTGGGTTCTGAATTGCCCGACAGTGACCCATTGCATGTTACTTCTAACATATTCCAGTATCTTCTCTTTCTAGATGTCTTGTTGTTGGTAAAGAAGCGAGCTCCCCCTCCACCTCCCAAAATGGCAGAAGTATCAGCAGAGGAAAAAGTGAGTTCAGAAGATTTGTAGGTTTTTCTAGTCTGCATTTCCCCCCTTTTATTAACAACTTGGAAAAGCGTAGCTGTGGGTGTTCACTAGTTATTTATGGAGGCAAATGCATCCATTTAATTAAAGATTAAATAAATTAATTTCAGGAGGACTCATGTTCCTTTGAAACTTCCCAGAGAATACCATAAGCATTAGGACTGAAAATTAACAATAATGTTTGACTCAAACAGGATAGATACGCTCTGTGGAAATGCTGTAAGGTTGATCTTTGAATGTCTAATAACAGAATAAATCTATTATTTTAAGTTGTGCCATGTTGTGCCTTCAGATAGATCTGCCCTTTAGAAAGTTGTCTAATTGCTCTAATTTCTGTCTTTAGCTCTACTTGGTCTCTGTAACCAGGAGTTTGTCTACACTGGAGCTGGGAGCCAGCCAAAATAGCTGTGGGGATGTTACAGCACCAGCAGGGAGCTCAGATCTAGGGGGTAGAATCCACACAACTATTTTTAGCGCATTAGCGCAAGCACCACTAACACAAGTCTGTCGGCTCGAGCTGGAGGACTGGCTCCCAGCCCCAGTGTAGACATACCCTGGGGCACAAGCATTGACCCTACTAGAACTTCAGTTTTTTTCTCCAACTGGGATAACAGTGGGTTACTCCTCCCCCCGCCCCCCGGGGTGTAATTGTTATTACAGTGGGTCAACGCTCTCCAAAAGGACATTTCTGCCCTGGTGGTGCAGTAGCTGCCATCATCTGCAGATGTACTGAGCTGTGCCTTTGCTTGTCCTTGTGAATTGCTGGCGGTCTCTCCTTGTATGTGCAAACCTGTTTTTCTCTTCTGGCATTTGCTTCCTGTAGGTATCTGTATTTCCCTGTGCACTGCCCTTCTGAGGTCTTGCTGTGCTGCGTGTCACACACTCTTCCTCACACTATGTCCTCTGTGCATCTGTGTCTTTGGGCTTCAAGCCTTCCATTTTTGGACTGTATGTTGAAAATTTGGAGCTAGTCCAGGGCACTGTATTTCCCCATGCTGTATTTATAAACAATGCAGCGCTTTCAGTATTAAATGGCACATAAGGTGTTGACACAACTCACGTCTCCCTACTAATTTTGAACAGAAAACAGATGCATTTGAAGAGAGTACCCTACAGGGAAGGAACACTGTGACAGGATTGGGCCCTTTGGGGTGTCACCTGATGTGCTGGGATGTCACTGAGTTAGCCTATCCTTCCAACTATGCCACTGTAACCATGCCTCAGTGGGCCACAAATGAGGATGCCAAATTCAGAACAAACTGCTGAGAAACAGGGCAAACATAACCCAAAACTGGTGGTTATTCTTTCATAAGATATCGCAAACCAGCCACACAAGTAAACTCCTGTTTCACCACACTGGCTAACAAGAAGTCATTAAAAGCAGTTTCCTTGGGCATTCCAGTTCTTATATCGCCACCAAAAACACTGGATTCAGAGATTAGTGGTTCTTTACAACCAGTCTCATCAAATGAAAGGTTCTTCTGATCCCAAAGGACCAGCCACACACTCAGGTCAATATATAGCTTAGATCTTACCCAAAAATCACGCTGATGCCAATCCCTTAGAATTTAAAATCTGACAGTTTATAAATAGAAAGAAAGGTGAGAGTTAAAATTGGTTAAAATAATCAAATATGTACAGTAATTGCAGAGTTCATGGTTCAGGCTTGTAGCAGTGATGGAATAAACGGCTGGCTTAAGTCAAGTCTCTGGAATACATCCACAGCTTGGATGGGTCATTCAGTCCTTTGTTCAGAGCTTCAGTTTGTAGCAAAGTTCCTCCAGAGGTAAGAAGCAGGATTGAAGATCAAATTGAGGTGTTTCCAGGGCCTTTTATAGTCCTGTCCCCCCCCCACATGTGGAGGGCATCCCATTGTTCTTACTGTGGAAAATTACAGCAACAAGATGGAGTTCGGAGTCACATGGGCAAATCCCATGCCCAGGCATGTCGCCCAGTCACAGCAGGAAATTCCATTAAGTGTAGATGGGCGTCTCCCATGATCCATTGTCAATTAAATGTTCTTTTGATGGGCCATTTAATTTGAATAGTCCCTCCAAGATGTGCTGGTTAGCTACCTTGTGGGCGTTACCCCAGGAGCAAACATTTGAAATCCAAGTCTAGAGCCGATACTTATAATTCAAATGGAAAAATGATACATTCAGACAGGATAATCATAACCAGCAAATCATAACCTTTTCATAGACACCTCAGTTGACAACCTTTTGTACAAGATTTTCTGGAAATATATAACAGTGGTTGCAACAATGATCTATATGGTCATATTTTAATCAGATAAAGTCACAAACATATCATAGTGGTTGGAGCATGGGACTGGGAATGGAGACTCCTGGTTTCTATTTCCCAACACTGTGTGACCTTTGAGTCAGTTCCCCCTCTCTGTGCCTCCATTTCCCCATCTGCAAAATGGGGATAGTTAAATGAAAAGCACTATGTGGCCCTGTGAAGAATGTGGGAAAACTGATTTATTTTTATGAAAAATATGTGACACCGCAGGTCTGATTTGGAACTGTGATTACAAAGTATTGGTGCTATTAACCAATTGCACTGCTAGTCAATTCCCCTAGTCACAAGTTACCTTACATCGCTTGCTTGCCTACAAGAGAATATGAAATCAGTCAGCTATAGCATAATTTTTATTACTGTATTTCAGTGGATAACAAACTGTAAAATCTGATCATGCTTCCTTTTCTTGGTTAGAGGAAGCAGGAACAGAAAGCTCCCGATAAGGATGCTATTATCAAAGCAACAGCAAATCTGCCCTCTCGCAATGTAGATCGCACTGTGGCCCACCACAACATGAGGGATGTAAGTATGGTGCTTTTTATCTCCTTTAATTTACGTGCTAAATCTAGATTTCCTCCCTGATTTAACCCTTCTCTGCCACATCCATAGGTTAGTTCATCTTGTCTTGAAGACTTCGCTGAAACTTGGGCCTATTGCTTATTTCTTTTGAAATAAGTGAAAATCTATGGTTCATGTCTCATGTGAAAAATAATATTTTTGGTGGGGGGTGTGCTTAATATACCAGTAGCGCAGATAATTTAAAACTGAATTTTAAGAATCAAATTAGGGTTTTTCCCTGATTATGCTGTGTTTTACTTCTTGCATTTCTCACGGAATGATACAGCCTAGTCACTTTCAGGTTCTAATGCACTAGCACAGCAGTGCAAAGTTTGATTGGAAATACTGCAGGGGAATGTGGGTTTTTTTTGTTTTTAAAGAGAAATATGATCTTCGTTCCCTGGTTTTAGGGTATTCTCATACATGGTGGTAATAGTGAAACTGCCCTATACCTGTACAAATATTTACCCAGTTTGTTCCATGTTTTTCCCCAAAGGAGTTTTTTTTTTAAAAAAGTACCTGATCTTTTGTCTTAGTGGCTACCTGCATGGTTCTAATAAAGATCTTAATTAAAAGACCAGTGTGATTATAAACTGTTCTCCACAGAAAATAAACTTTTTTAATTCCAAGTTTGTACTGCATTCTGGGTTACATTAAGGTTCCGTTTATAAAGGATTAATGAATACTTATTAGAAGTTTTAATAAATGGGTTAATCAAATGTTAGACTAACAGGTCAGTGGGTTGCTTATAACCATCTATAATGCCTCATGCTGATATGGTTATAGCACCTAAGATACTTAATACATCTGATCATTTCTTAACCCTTTATGTTACGGTTCCGTTTATAAAGTGTGACTGCATTTTGTTTGCATAAAATTTTTGATTATACATTGAGTTTGAGGCAGTTAGTTTTCCTCTTGGCTCTATTTTCAAAGTTTAAAACTGCCCCAGCACTGTACAGCTTTCAAAATGCTGAAGGACCTTGTGAGTATGTGTTCAATGTGTGTTCAATAGTGTGATTTCCTTCTTCAGGTTTGATGCTGCCATGTGCATGAAGTAGAAAAGCCCTACGTGCATAGTATATGCTATTAAATAATCAATAAATAAAATATTGAAAATTTTTCTTTTTTTAAAAAAAGTTAAATGTTCCTAGCACTTACTATTAATTAAAATGAAGCATGGAAAACTTAATACGTTTAGTGAGCAGCTTGCCCTGTTGTATATGGTATATAGTAAAAATCTTTCCAGATGAAGGAAGGGAAGCCATGACACATGGGTATGACAAATCTCAGAAGAAGCTGGTCGTAGGAAGAAAATGACACTAGCCAAGAAAACTCATCCCTTAATAGAAACAGTCCTGAAAGGAACTCCACAGCATCTGACCAGAGGCCCACTGACTTCTGTCTGCCCACACAAAGCTCCTTACAGGGTTGGGCACGTTTCCATTAAGAAATAAGCTTTCTCAGCTAGTGTCATTTTCTTATGGGACTAAAAGCAGTGGAAGAAATAAACAACCCTTTCTGCATGTCAATTCTTGCTCTATATAGCACTCCACGGGAAACAGGCTAAACGCAGTGAAAGCAAAGCCATAATAAAGCAACTTCCTCTACAGGGGGCAAGGGCATAGCGTACAGACTCTCTAACAATAGATGTATTAAGTGAAGATGGCTATTGGTAGCTTCCTATCTAAATGTTTTGACAGTTTCCTTTCTTGCAGTTCCAGACAGAGCTCCGGAAGATCTTAGTTTCACTTATAGAAGTTGCGCAGAAATTGCTGGCACTGAACCCGGATGCAGTTGAACTATTTAAGAAGGCAAATGGTAAGAACATGTCCCTAATGTGTTTTGTGGATCCTTGTTTTGACTAGTCTTGTCAAGAAGTACCAAAAATGTTTATTCATCCTATTACAAAAGGCTTGTAGCCATACACACCTTGTTCTGTGATTCCGTCATCTCTCCCAAGCTAAGCAGAGGTGGGATGGGTCAATATATCAGTGGGACTCTTCTGAGGAATACCCAGGTGCAGAGGAAGGAAGTGCTGTTGGATATTCAGTAGGTAACACTCTTCCCTCTGACTAATCAGTCTCAATTTGATGGCTTATTTTTTAAAATATGCCTGTCCTATATTTAGGACCCTACCAAATTAACAGCTGTGGAAAAACATGTCCTGGACTGTGAAATCTGGCTAGTGTAGAGGAGGGACAGGGTTGGGGCCTCTTACCATGTGCTGGTCTCCAGATGCTGGGGAGGGACCGCTCCCGGGACCGGGTCAGACCCATCTCTGGGAACTGCCCCCTGCTGCAGGTAGCTCCACGGCTGCTGGCTATGAGCCCAGCCCTGAAGGCAGCGCCACCCCAGCAGTAGCGCACAAGTAAGGGTGGCAACACCCGGGCCCCCGGTTATAACACTGTGAAGTTTCAGATTTAAATATCTGAAACTGTGAAATGTACGATTTTTTTAAAAACCTATGACTGTGAAATTGACCAAAATGGACTGAGAGTTTGGTAGGGCCCTACCCATACTTTAGGGGACACAGAGCAGCAGGATGTGGCATATTTTCAATGAGACATAACCATAGCCAAGGTCTTGACAACTCATGATCACTAGAGACCTTATGGCATTTTTCACAAGAGCAGGGGTCATAGGCCATGATGTCTTGCCAGATTCCACTTAAATAACATTTGACCTCCTTAACACGCCATTTGGTTTCAGTTGGGTGCAGTATTTGTCATTGATTGCATAGGGTTGCTATAGGCTATAAAAAAAGCTGTTAACTTCCACTCCATGTGTGTACACTTCAGTGTCAGGGGAAGCATTCCTGGGCTGAAACCCAGATCCCATTGAAGTCAATAGCAGAATTCTCATTGAATTGAATTGGGGAGGATTTCATCCCTGATGTATTGGTTTTTGTTTTAAAAGCACTTTGGGATGAGAGGTACCATGTAAATGTAAAATTATTCCTAGTATAACTACTGGAAAACTTCACTCAAACTGCAGCTCTAGGGATGGTGAGGAATGGTTTAGGGTGTAGGGCACTAAAAGGTATGTCTACACTGCAAAAAAACAAAAACAAAAGTATGTTCTTAACTCCAGTTGGCTAACCTGCGTTAGCTTACTGGGGTTAAATAGCAGTGAAGACTCGGTAACTTGTCTTTTAACTTGGGTTAGCAGCTAGAGGTAAAGGCTATAGGGGACCGTAGGGTTGAACTCAAACTGCTAACCTAAGTTGCCATGTCTTCAGGGCTATTTTAACGCAAATTAAGAAAACCCTTTTTTTTGTGTAGACCTACCCTAAGAGTTAGGATTAAATGGAGAAAAGGGAAAAAGTAGGGTGAATATAATGGAAAACTTCCTGACTCTGGGATTTATTAGGGCCTGATCCCACCACAGTTCTCTCTCTCTCTCTCTCTCAAATAATTCTTTAATGTGTTTCATAGAAGTCTGCAGCACTGCTTGTTTGCGTAAGGACTGCTCATGTCTAAATGCTTGAAAGCTCAGTCCCGAGTGGAATAGAATGTTAAGGGTAGTGGGGAAACCCACGCCGCATCATTTGAGATGTTGAACACTGTTCTTGACAAAGCCCTGGGAACAGTCCAGCGTTAGCTGAGCTAATGGGGTTGAACTAAAAGACTTTATAGGTTTTTCTCTCTCCCCTTCTGATTTGTTAGGGTGGGAAAGGGAAGACTAAGGATTCAAACTTAGCAGATATCTTTCCAGATGGAGCAGGGACTTATTTTGGCTTGAAATACTAACCTGAATTTGTTTTTTTGTCTGTAGCCATGTTGGATGAGGATGAGGAAGACAGAGTGGATGAAATAGCCCTGCGCCAGCTTACAGAAATGGGGTTTCCAGAGAGCCGAGCTGTCAAAGCCCTTCGTTTAAACCAGTGAGTATACGCATCACCCAGCATACAGAATTGCTAATTACTGAGATAATTGGTGCACATAATTATTTGGATAATAATGCATTTGCTGTAAACCGCCTCTTGGAGCACCTAAACCAAGATGATACAAAGCACTAGCACAGGGAACAACCCTGCTCAGGGTAGAGGTCCATCCGGGGGCAAAGAGGTTTCGAGTGAGAGAACCTTACTCTGCTGCTGACTGTGCTGGACTTGTTCTGAGAATAAATGGAGGTCTGTATATTTGGCATCATTCATGAGTATTAAATTCACGCTCTCAATTTAAAAAAAGAAAAGAAAAAAACAGACCCAATCCTTAAACTGCAGAAGAAATGTTTCACACTGACTTCTAAAACCATTTTAAATTATTCATTTCTGTCCCCACATCCAAACAGTGATATCAAGGGCTGTTCTTTTCTTCTTTGGTTATAAAATTACTTGTGTGGTTATGCCAATCCCATCTCTGGATTTTTCCTTTCTCTGCTTTCCCCAGGGCACAAATCGGGGAGTGATATGCTGTTACTATCCCAAGCTTCACCTATGTCAGATACCAAAATGACATGACACAGCAGATTATGCAGAGGTTCAAAATATGATCACAGTGATCTTCTTGAGTTTGGCGTCTTTTCAGTGGAGTTCAAATGCTCATAGGCGCTGCTTGGTGGGGCTCAGATGCTCTTTTGGGCTCCAAGGATAAGTGTGGGGGAAAGAAGGGGTGATGCTCACCCAAGCAGCATCCAGTCCTCGTACCAAAATGAGCTGTCACTCATGATAAATTGTGTACATGTGATGTGCTTGTTCCTCTCCTTATTTTCATGCTTTGATTGACAGTGAAACAGTTCCCAATGTTGACATTTTCAATGATAGTCACTGGGTATCTGAATTAACACTCCAGAGAGATGAACAGGGGCAGTTCACCTCTCTAGACTATGGTTTCAGGTTCCGTGGAAACTTGGGCAGACATCACATTGTTAATTCACCCAAAAATTGCAAAGTGAGAGTTTCTTCTGACTTGTAAGGGGAAGAGTGACTTTCTATGTTGAAATGAAGCTGAGGTTCTGGAGAGCAGGCGATGCCCTCAAAAGCCTGTTTAAAAATGCTAGATTGCTAGTTCAGCTCATCTTGAACCTTGGCTTTCCTCTATCTCCACCTCTCCTCTCTTTTCACTATTAGCTCAGGAGAAATCAGTTTGTGGTGTCTGTGGTATTTCAGGAACATCAAGTCTGAGATGTTGCACCAAAGTTATTTTATAACCAAGCACAAAGAAAGCTTAAAGGAAGCAAATTTGTATTTCGTGACCTCTGATACAAACTAGCTAGTGACGATGAAAGTCCTAGGAACAAAAGCCAAACCTGTGTGAGATGATGATTTACTCACTGACGTCTGTCTACCCTGCAGCTGGGAGTAAGCCTCCCAGACTCCATCGGCTTGAGCGTAGACGTTGCAGCTCGGGCTCTCAAGCCCAACTGATCCCCTGATCTGAGCTCAGGTGACTAGCCAGTGTCTCTGCTGGAGCCACAGTGTCAACACCGATGAAGTGAGCTGTAGCTCACGAAAGCTCATGCTCAAATAAATTGGTTAGTCTCTAAGGTGCCACAAGTACTCCTTTTCTTTTTACTGTTAAGCTAGTGGGAGTCTGTCTAGCTTGGCTCAGAGGCTCGCTCTGAGCTGCAGAGTAGAACATACCTGTTGAGCTTTGACTCCCCATAATCGTTTCCATTAACTTTGTGTCTCAGTATGTCAGTGACGCAAGCAATGGAGTGGTTGATAGAACACGCAGATGACCCCACGGTTGACGCACCGCTTCCAGGTCAAACCTCATTAGAAGCTGCCTCTGAAGTGGGTGCTTCCTCTGCTGGAGCAATTGCTGGTCCTAGTTTGGAAGCTGGTGGGGAAGAGCCCAAGGATGAGCTGACGGAAATATTCAAAAAAATCCGCAGGAAAAGAGAATTTCGTCCGGACCCACGAGTATGTCTTGTCTGTCTTTTACTCTTTACGCAACAAATGTAATATGAAGGAAACCATGGGGACACAGTGGGCTCCAAATAACGATGTTTTCTAACTATATGCAACATGTAAGGTCTGGATACCTAAATACACTGCTGCTCCGGGAGGGTTCTGGAGGCTTTTAAACACAGAAGATGTTGAGGACCATTAGAGGACTCTTAAAATATTTAAAAGAGTACCACCCAGTACCTACATGCTACAGTCTCTAATGCAGGTGCATCTAAATTACCAGTGTTGTTAGGTCTGCCCTAGTGTTGGGGCTAATCTCTTGACGTAGCCTTTTGTAATCATGACTTGCTTCCACCACTAAAGCCAGTGGAAATAATGCAGTTGTGTGTATTGGTGAAGAAGCACCATAGGGTATTAATTATGGTGCCCTGAGGACTCTTACCGTAGAAGGGTACAAAAGAGCATTTAAACTGAATCTTGAAGAGTTTGCAGAAGTGACAGTGAAACATCTTTTCAAGCTGTTTATCTGAACAGTTATAAATACCTTGCATAGAAAATGTATCCCTGTTCAGAACAACCAGGAGGTGCTGTTTAGAATTCAAGATAGATCTGCTTTTACCACTGAAGATTTCCTGAGACTTTGACAAGATTCATCAACAACTTAATAGCTAATATTAAGACATGAGTAAAATTACTTAGGTCTGAAAAAGACCTTTTAAAATATTCAGATACACAGTTCTAAATATTTAGTGCGCACCAGGACTAAATCTAATTACTAGAACTTGCAAATGCACATGACAGCATGTGTGTTATTGCCAGAAAACCACAAGCCTTGGATAGGGAGTATAAAGTACAAGTTTTAAAATCCTGTCTCCCATCCCCAGCATTCCAGTTATCTGGCTCCATACCAGATCATGGCTGTGTTCTCATAACTTGCATGGCTGCATTTCCAAACACTAAATTCCACTCTGTTGCACCAGTGGAAATTTCAGAGGAACTTCAGTGAACTCCTAGATTCACACCAGTGTAGTTAAGAACAGAATTTGGCTTACAAACTCTACTTTCTGCTTCCCTTTAAAAAATCTGCAGTTGTTCCCTTGGGTCTTGCCTCCTCTCTAATATTTCACAACACATTTCAGATTCTGCTTGCTCATTTCTTACCTTTTTCATTCTGCTGCTTAATCGTCTAATCTAAATCATGAGTATTACAGGCAGTTAACCTTCTTAAAAAGACCAAGCTGAATACACTTGTCTTGCCAATCTATATTTCAACTGTGCCTACTGTTTAATGTCCTAATCACTAAATAACCTGGATCCAATTTGTTTGTTTGTAAATTGTTTTCTTTCTGTGCCATGAGGAAGGTCACCTGTACATGAAATCTCAATTTGCCTACATTGCAATGAAATAATGTAGTGATGGAAAGTGGACTAGTTCCAGATCAATGTTTAGGAATCATTATTTGTGTAGCACCATAACATCTGGAGTATTTGGCCTTGTAAGAACAGTTAATAAAGGAAGCCCCTTAACCACAGGAGTGAAATCCTGGCACCACTGAAGTTAATGGGAGTTTTTCCCTGTGTGGAGCCAGGTTTCTATCCTTAGGATAGAATCCTGGGTTCCTTTTGCCTCGGGCAGACTAGATGGTGGCTGGGTTTCCTAAGATAACTGTTCCCAATAGATGTAAGTACATTTCTACTTTTTGAGTTGCATACAAATAGGAAACAGGAATAAAACTATCCCATCTCTAGATACAGAAATGGAAACCAAAATATCTGAAGAGTACGATGGGATATTAGAAATGACTGATGCAAACAGCAGCCTTCCTTGTCCTTATTCCAAGGAGTGTGTTGAACCTGAAGGAAACCGTGGGCTACAACCAAATGCTGCTTAGTTACGCAGCTGGAACCTTCACTGAAATCAACCTGGTTTGACCCTGTGTAACTGAGAGCAAAATCTACCCCTACAAATGCATAGTGGTAAAGGGGAAATGGAAGTAAGTTGATTCAAAGCAAGTAACTTCTGTCCTTCAGTACAAAACAAGTTACTTTCAAATGTGGATGTGAGACTTAAAGCAAACTGTCCCATTTGACATGTGGTTTAGACTTTAACCTACTTCTTAAGAGACTCTCTATCCTGGCTTCTGACCCATCACAACCCTCTCCTAAATGTCACATTGCCCAATCTAAAATTAGTGCCACAGCCTGCAAAGGGCACATGTACTGTAATTGAACACCTGACGCTCATTTAAAAAGAAGGCATTCTGATATGAACACATCCTGATACAAGCAGCTAAGGTGTATGACCAGAGAAGAGTAAGAAAAGGAAAAGAACTAGTTCTTCCAGTGCTTGTTTGATGTGTAGGAGCTAGGTATGGAGAAGTTCACCTCTTGCGTGCTGGGGGCTGCATTTCCTTATATATAATTTTACATTGGTGCTGCTGTGTTTGCCCAGATGTTCTGTGTAAGTAGTAGGTGCAGGATGGAGACTGCCAGATTACCAGCAAAAAGAGAGGCTTCTGGTGAGAGTAATCTGTTTCCTCTCTGAGTCCCAAGGATATTGATGTGGAACAATATTATAACAAGGGATCATTCAATCATTTCTCTTTCACCTGTGCGTTGGAACAGTGCAGTAATACTTAGTACTCTTAATCTTCAAATAGCTCTGCAAACATTTTCCCTCACAGTGTGCTAGTGAGATAGGTAAGTCTGAGCACTCTGACTGATGAGCGGGAGGGAAGACAGAGGCAATGGAGATGAGTGAATTGCTCATGGTCGCAGAAGGAATGTGTGTTAGACATGGGAGCTCCTACTACCCATCCTATCCTGCTTTTTTAGAGCCAAGTCCTGCTCCTTATTTTAATAGAAGCAGGATTTGGCTGCTGCTATTTTATTATTCCTTGTATTACAGTACTGTCTAAGGACTCCAGTCACAGATCAGGGCCTGGTTGTGCCATTGCATTGGAAACAAGCTACTTGTAGCCTGATGGTAGACCTTTAAAATCTCTTGAATCTCTGCTAGCCAACAGTTTGCACCCAATAAAAGCCTTTTAGAAAAAAAAATAGTCGAAAGGGAATATATTCTGCTATATTCTCCTCTCAGTTACACAGAAAATCCCATTGGCTCCTCTAGTGAGGAGAATCTGACTTAATAAAGCCTGTCAGGATTCTTAAAACCGGGACCATCGCCTTCTGCTCCTTTGCTGTATGTGGAGAAGGAAAAGCTTTTCTCCAGAAGAAGGGATACGATTCATTCCTTGTGTGTGTTGTAGCTGCCATGGACCAAGCTAAATGCTGTGTGTAATAAGCTGTGTGTTTCTGATTTAGGCTGTCATTGCCTTGATGGAGATGGGCTTTGATGAAAAAGAGGTGATAGATGCACTAAGAGTAAACAACAACCAGCAAAACGCAGCTGTGAGTATCCTCTGTTGTTTTATTCCTAATTGCTATGATGATCATTTGCTCAATTGAGAATTCTTGATCGTTGAACTGGATGGCGCTTGGTCATATTTTTAATTCAAACTAGCCTCATGTTACATGGTCTTGCTCTTTGTATTCCAGCCCTAGCAGTTATTGGAGTTGAAACAAACATGATTAAATATTGTGCATCTTTGAAACTAGCTACGTACACCACTGGAAAGCAGTCACTTCTGGGCTGGAGAGTGGCAGTCAACCAGCATCCTGCACAATGTTGAGAGAACTACTTGCAGAGTGGAAATGTTGAGATGGAGAACTTTGGCCAGGGACATGAAATTGGTTTTTGAGGTTCTCTTCTGAAGGACCACACACGCATGCATACAGAGGAATGCTCATTTTATCCTCTCCTGAAGGAAAAAGGGCTGAGCTGACCTTGTTGGGATTTTGAGATGTGCTTCTGGCACTTAGATCAGTGAGCCTGCCCTCCAGCTTTGGATTCGGGAATCCTGGCCAGTTCTTGGGTAGGAGGAGGACAGTCCTGGAGCAAGCTGTAGATTTCCAGTGTGATATATAGAATGTCACCTCATGTGGGTTTGAAAGCTAGAAATCACTTTTATTGCTGTATCAGGCTCTAGTCCAGCTCCCGCTGGAGTAATGGGAGCCTTGCAGTTGACCTAGAGCAGGACTTAAGTGAATAGTAGTTAATGTATTACATGGTTTAGTCTTCAAATTGCATGCAGGGATGATAAACTTTGTCTAGGATGTTCTATCTTGTGCCTTACTTACATGCGGGATTGAAGTCTCATGAGCTTGCGTTTTAATGGAACTAATTATAAACTTGTCATGCCTGCTGACTTTTACAGTGTGAATGGCTGCTGGGAGACAGACAGCCATCTCCAGAGGATTTGGATAAGGGAATTGACACCACTAGCCCTCTCTTCCAAGCCATCCTGGAAAACCCAGTGGTACAGTTAGGGCTAACGAACCCTAAAACGCTGTTAGGTAAGTACTGTCCTGGCTTCTGACAAAGAAGCCTTGCCTGCACAGTTGCTGACTATCAGAAAATACTCTGAGTAAAGCTAAGGGAATAAACGGGGAGGGGGCAGCCTGACGGCTTGCTTTGTAGTGCTGCGTATGATGCCATGTGGGCAGCAGGGGCTTGGAACAATCATGGGGCCGTCACAGATATGACACTGAATCTCCAGGGCAATGGTTTCAACCTGCAACCATCTAGAATGTCATGGCTGCTGGCTAGAGTATCCGTGTGGATCTAGGAGACTTGTTGCACTCAACTTGGCCAGAGTTTGGCAGGGAAAATGTAGATCTCTGCTTGGTATCCTGGGGTCCTTAGCTGCAAAAAAAGGTGTGGAAGAGAATGCATGCTGTAGTACAGCTCACTATTGATTGAAGTCTGCTTATTACTCAGAGGGCAGTGATTGGCTGAGTTTAACTGAACTGAAAGCTGCAAGCTAAGGACTTCTGTGTGTGTCCTGCCAAGGCTGAAATAACAGCTATGGACACATGCTTCACCCTTTTTGGAGGTTTGCCCTGTAGAGCATCTGTGTTTTCTCAGTCAAAAAGCATCTGTGGCTCGGAAAGCCGCATCACTAATGAGTCCAAAAAAGACTGAAATGTAAATCTGTGGTTGATGGGTCACTCTGAGGAAACTGTGCACAGGGAGATATTTAGTAGGGAGAAATTTGGCATTTCTGCAATATATAAACGTGCTTAATCTTTGGCCTCAGTGGTTAAAGGCATGTTTTAAAACATACATTGCATATGAATTCCTTTGCAGTAGATCTTTTGAACACTTACATTTACTGTGAAGTTTTGTGGGTTTTAAATAATGCAGGAGCAGAACCTGCCCACCCTGATTTCTAAACAAGTGGCATCTTCGTTTCAGAGGAAGGTTCCATGCTGCAGCGCAGGATATAAAAATAGAAAATGAAATGTCATTGTACACATGTATAATGCTTGGATGAGCATCAGAGCATGTACTGTTGCTAATGATACCTCGGCTTATTGCCAGTGTCATGCATTTTAACATGAATATTTGCATTGAATTAGAAAATTCCTAGTTATGAAAAAGATGATGAAAAGTCCTTTAGTTCAATATATTTTTAATCTCTCGCTTCTCCCCAAAAGAGGAGGTCTAGTGGTTGAAGCATGAGAGCTATATTTTATTCTCAGTTCTGCCAGAGACCTACTTTGTAACCTTAGCAAAGTATTTATAGTGTGGCATTCAGAGGTGTTGAGTACCTACAGCTCTCGTTGACTTTATTGGGAGTTGTAGGTGCTTATCACCTTTGGAAAATTGGATCATTAACCTCTATGCCAGAGTTTGCCAGACTCTGTTATGTAAATTGTTACACTGATCTTTAGGTGACTTCTGAAAAGGTCAGACTTTGTGTGTGTGTGTGTGTGTGTGTGTGTGGCCCGTGAGTAAGTTCCAAATGTCCCAAGCATCTGTAAACTGTTGGCTCAAATGTTCTTGTTTCCTGCTGTGTTTGCAACCCAAATCTTGCAGCAATGTACTAGTGCATGAGAACCACACAGTGGCACTGACTTTTCTGTGAATCATCCAAGCTGAGTGAAATGCAAAATAAGTTCAGTCAAAAGTAAATAAGTGGAATAATCTTGGGATAGAGGGGTTATTTGACACAGGTAAAGAGAACTATTTTTAGCCATTTGGGCCTAGGTCATCCTTCCTTCCAAAATCTGCAAATGGAGGGGACCCTTCTACCTGCACACACCATGGAAATTGGGGTCTACTGTCTCCATGGCATCATGCATGCCCTTGACTCCAGTCCAAGGTGAGAGGGCAGTGATTAGGCTGGTGGAGGAAGGAGCTTGCTGGCTGGTGGGATAATATACATTATTCCCTCTCTAGCCCCAGAGAATTTTTCCAGGAAGGAAGGATTGTCTTGTGGCCAAGGCACTTGAGTGGGAATCAGGAGATTATAGTTCACTTCCTGGCTCTGCCATGGGCGACCTAGGGGCATGCATCTGTGCCTTAGTTTCACCCCTTGTAAAATGGGGATAATGCTTTACCTCACAGGGGTGTTGAGAGAGTAAACTCATTGCTGGAGGCATTGAGGTACTGTGGTGATGGGCACCATAGGAGTACCTAGGTAGAACATAACACAGCTGGCTTTTGTACTACCTCCTTCTCATCACCCCCAATAGTCACAGCCAGGAGGAGTCGCCGGCAGTGCCGCTCCAATGGAGTTGTGTTGCCAGGGAGCTTGGTGGTGGGGGGAAGGCCTCTGCGTGGGTGGCTCTGGCCTCCCAAGATCTGTCCTGATGGAGTTGTGGTGATCAAAGCAAGTCATGATTCCTACTGCAATTTAAACTAACTTTTTATTTTGTAAAACATCCAAAATACCCAATATTTGCCAAATAAAACATCATGAACTGAGTGTTGCCACCTCCTTTTCTCGGCAGCCTTTGAAGATATGCTTGAAAACCCCTTAAACAGCACTCAGTGGATGAACGATCCAGAGACGGGACCTGTCATGCTACAGATCTCTCGAATCTTTCAGACGCTGAACCGCACGTAGAGGGGAATGCCGATCCACTGTGCCACTTCTTGCTGTCTCTAGCTTCATTTCCTGAACAAGAAGGAACATAGATTTTTGGGGGCGGGGGGGGGGGGGAAATGAAGGGGGGTCTGAGGGAAGAAGGTAGCAGAGGAAGCAAAATAGCTTTTTGTTGTTTGGGTAGGCACGTCTCAAATAAGAGTGTGTGTAGTTATGGCCATCCTGAAGTTAATAGCCTTGTGGATTTAGTGGAGGAGGTTTGAAGACTTGTTCTGGGGGTTTTTTTGCTTTCGGATGGTAGGTTGAAAATGAAATATATATCCAAATACAGGAAAAAGCTTTGTAACACAACTGAGCATCTGATTGACCGAGAAAATAATATGATGACATTGCCTCATGTTTCGATCTTCTTGCTCAAAAGGCCTATGACAGCAGTTTTACTAGCCAGTGGTTATAGCAGCATCTGGCTAGTGTTTACAAAAGGTCACTGACCACTATCATAGGATAATAATCATACTATTCATCTCTATACAGTGTTAATTTATGTCTATATCAAAATACAAAATACTTTTTAAATTGACACTTAGGAACTTGTTTTTTAAAATAAGTCCAAATGTTGAGAGAACATGTTTTTATCCAGACTTGTCTGTCTTACATTTTAATTTAAACAGAATAATTCATAGATGGAATTTCTTTAATTAATAAATAGCGTTACTTTTTCCTATTTATTTTCTGCGTTAGTGTTGTTCCAATCCTGTGAGCTCATGTGTTTGCAGGAGATTTCACTCAACTAGGTTAAAGATGCAGTATCTCCTTTCAGAAAAATGTAATTTGTCATTCCAGCAGTTTGGTTCTCAAGTGCTACAGTTCATAGGTTTGTCCTGTTTTAACATATCTTAGTTTGAAAGGTGACATGTTTCCATGTACTTTTGCATTTCTGAATGTATATTTTAGGAAAGGAGTTCTGTTTTGCAGGCATCTTCCTTTTCTCTGCTTGCAATGCCAAAAGCTACTAACTTGCTTGGTTTTTAATTGAAAGGTCACCTGCACAATGAAACAAGAATCCATACAAAAATATTTAGGTTTGTGTCCTGTTTTTGCTTGCTTGTTGTATAAAACACACTTGAAATGATTGCCCTCTTCCAAATAAGGAATTTTCCCCTGCTTGTACTTTACCTTAGAAATATCAGGAATTTCAAGTCTTGTCTTCCCTTGTCTTTATTGGAAGACTTGCTGGAGGTCTCAGGTGTGTATTGTGAGTTTTGTCAGGCTGCTAACTAAAGGAGTACACATGCTGAATCTCGCACATAGATCTCTTCTTCCAACTATTTATGCTGCAGTTGAGTTACACGGGTGGTGATAAAATTTTTAAATAGCTGGACTAAAAATCATTTCCCTTTTCCATCAAGTTTCACTTGCTTGGTGTCTGCAGTGTAATAAACCAATCCTCCGCTAGTCTATACAGTCTGCCATGAAAAACAGGGTAAACAAGACCTGGATTTCTAATGTAAAAAGTATGCTGAGAAAATTAAACCTTTTAAGTTTTCATTAGCCACCATAAAGGTGTGTATATGTTTTGTGAGAGGATATTCTGCATAACTTTGTAGGTCGCCTTTTAAAGTGATCTTACTGAGGGCATCTAGATTCAGACCTAAACCACAGAACAAGTTTTGGCCTGATCTTGGCATCTGAACTGTAGTAATATGCAGCTGAGACACAGAAGTTGCCAATTTCACATAATGTGGATGGGTGGGGAAGTCAGTCACTCAGATCTTATCTTTATGTACTATCCCAGTTTTATTTTTGGCTTTTGTAATATCATTAACAGTCTATTGCACTTAAACAGATTTCTGTAAGGCACTTAGATTTCCAAATCCAAAAGTAACCATTTTCAGCACCCCTGTTTTTCTTTCAACCCGTTCTTGGCATCCTCAAAACTTAATTGCAGTTTTGGTTTTAAAATCTGAGTCTGATTCTTCAACACAGTAATTACTCAAATTAGTCAAATTTCATTTCATTGCAACTACTCACGTGAGTAAGGGTTATAGATATAATATTGAGAATAATATTTAAGCAAGTTTCCTGATACTGAAGGATTTCAGTTGTTCGTTCGATCAGGCTTTTTGTTTTGCAATGGTTTCCTTGAACTACTACCTGAAGATGTTATTACTTGAAGTTCTAAGCATTTGAGGCACTGATATGTATGATATTCCCTCTTCCATCCAAGTTCTTGTAAATAATCAGTGCTTGTTTCTACAGGACAATATTAGGTAGAACCACCATCATGTGATTATACTGATTTCCTTACTAAACAAGAATTGTTCCAGACTGCGGTTCTGAATGTATTGGACACAAGTTGAGACAGCAGCATGTCCTGTAATAACTTACGGTCTGATCATGTTCCCATTAAGTCGTGCCCAAGCTCCCATTAACTTTCATGCAGTAAGATCAGACACTTTTTTAAAATAATTCATAAACTGATTCCACAAAGAACTAACATATTGTTTTTATCTACATATCCTTCATACTTAAGCCTTCTCTTTCAAGGAGCAGAATGGTTCACTTTTAGACTGTAAGTTCTGCTGTTTGTATACCTCTGCATTATCCCCATGGCAATGGACTTGAGTTAGATTGTATGGTTTCATCACTGTCTGTTTCTGAACAGGGTGTATTTGTTTCTATGTCAGGCTTATCTAGGTGACACAAATACATCAAAACTGCACTTGTTGTCTTGTCGCAACAGGTTCAACGCATCTTTTAAAATAGCTTTCAATAGAATTGCAGTAGAGAAACTGAAATAAATGAAGGCAAGAATGCCTTGTGTATCAGCTTTCCTAATAAAATTAATATGGCAACTATGATATAAGAAACCTTGTGATTAAAGGAATACTGCATCTTTAAAAAACTAAAAAGTTTGAGGATATGCAGTTTTAGACTCTATTATTTCAGAGCTTTACTCCTGTACAGTGTAAGTGTAGAAGGAGAGAGGCTGGTTATCATTATAAAGTGTCCTCCAGCCTTGGTTTTTTCATATGGCTTTTTATTTTTAAATGCTGCTTGACTTTTGAAAACACAAGTTTCCAGTGGCCAATATCTGGGATTAGTGGAAGGTTATATGGATTTAATGTTTTTCAGCAAGACTTGGGCATGAATAAAGATGTACTTAACTATGTCAATTCAAATGTAACTTAGAATGCCACTTAAGGAATCAGTTGATTCAGCTCATTAGTATGAATGTCTGACACTAATACATGCTGTGTGCTGCCAGCGCCTCGGGAGCTAGAAGTCCAGTGGCACGTCCTGTGAGCTGGATGGGTTGCTACTCCAAGGTTACTATTGCTTTTTAAGTCCATTGTGGTTGCAGTTGTGGCAATTCTCCTGTGCTTTCTAGAATTCTGAAAGCATAAAGATCCCTACATGGGCAATGAGGCTGGGATTCAGCATTTGAAGGGGCTGGTTCCAGGTAGTGTCATGATGAAAGGACTGTGGGTTCAAATCTGCAAAACCACAAGAATCTTGGGAGTAGACGTTTTTTAAAAATCAATGGGATTACGTGTGTGAGTAAGTAGTAGTTGCGTGAGTAAGGATTTGCAGGTTTGAGCCATGTGCTTGCATGTCTGAAGTCTCGATTAAAGTTAGCAAAGAGATTAGCAGTGGTGCTGGCTTCATTGTAAAGTGTCTTATTGCATCATCGGAACTAGGTCAAGGGAAAAAGTGGAAGATAGATAAAACCAAGGAAAAATGAGGAAATGGGCCAGGTAGGTGGATTATCTGCTGCAATATTGACTGCTTATAATTGTTCTTATGCTTGGTCTATACTTGCCCCATCAGTTGACATAGACAATCTCTTACCTTTTGATATGTGTGACTCTTAAAAGCTAGCTAGCTATTTATTTAAATATATATATGTGTAACTTATAATTTTGTCATCACAAAGCTTTGATATTTTTAATAGAAATGTTCTATATAGAAGTTTGTTCTCAGGGCTTCATATTTATACTATAGGGCAATTCATTTAAAGGGATGTATTTGGGGTGTGGGGGGGAAGCTAGTTGCCACTTTGCAACTTAAATGTTGGTTAGTCTAGACCTGTGAGACCGAGCTAGCATGAGACTCCTCTGAGCCACTGTAATAGACAAGTCCAAAGAATCCACCGTTGTTTCCTCTTCCATCTCTTGAGGATGGTGGAAATGGTCACACAAGAATACACAGCAGCTTTGCACATTGTTGTCCTTTACACAGTTCCAAGGACACTTCTGCTTTGTGTGTATTGATGGAAGTGGAAAGCTAATTCACGCAGTTTCTAGTGCAGTGGTCAATACACCTGCACTCTGCTAGGAGTCCAAGAACGCATGGCTGCAAGAGCTCTTAGGTTTCCAGACCATCTCCCCACATTTGGCTACTTGCAGTCTGTCACAGTTGTTCCCCAGAACCTTTTACCCCATTTTGCCTGGAGCCAAACTTGACTTCTAGAGGTGGCTCTTGGTATCTGAGAAATGGTTGTGTTTATTCAAATGCTTTTTAGTTGGAGCAAGTTGCAGTCTTCTGGCATCATGATCCATGGGCTGAGAATCTTTGAATTACTGCATTGGAAGCAACTGTGCAGATGGACACAACACCAAATGATGATTGTATTCTATCACTGTGTCGGTATATCTTGTCTATTGAGCAGGCACACAAGTTGTTCCCAGTAGTCTGAGGTTCAAAGGCACTATTTACAAGATAGAGTGTTATCCAAAGGAAATACCTCATTTTTCTGCTAATTAGAGTGGCATTTTTATCAGTTATTAATCTTTACTCCTAGGACTTTATAAAGAGCTGATGGAATAACTGCATCCACAGCTGGCCATTTACATCCACAGATATGTTGGATAAGATAATTTAAAAGGGATATAAATCCTCATGCTTCAGGGCGTAACCCAACCACTAAATGCATCTTCACTTATGGGCAGATTATTCCTCTGAAGCATTTGGTGCTGGCCATTGTTAGACTAGTTAGCAGACTAGCTTAGCCACTAGTCTGAGTCAGGATGGCAAATCCTATGAAAGAAAAGCAAGCAGTGCATATTACGTTTACATGAACATGGTTTAAAAAGTCCTGTTCACTTGCATCCCAACCTTTCGTCATTAGAGACGGCATGTATTTAACATGTGGTGAACCTTTTGCTCTAGGCTTAAAGAACTTACATGCAGATCCCTGTTTGAAGCATACAAACTTTAATAAATGTGAAAGCATTAAATTCTTATTGAATTTGGTTATAGTTTTTTTTATATCATGTTCTGGACCGGGGAAAAATTGTGCTAACATTTTAAACTAAAAACCTACCAAATGAAATGTGTGTTGTCTTGTTGCAGCAGGTAGGAAAGGCGTGTAGACCTTTTTTAATTTGCAAGTTTATTTTTATTATAGTTTAATGAACTGTACAAGAATGTGATTTGCCATACAGCACTGACCACAAAGTAGCACTAGTGAAGTTATACTGTAAGGTACTATGACTTTTCATTTCATCGGTGTATAGAATGGGTACAGTACATAGTTTTTATATGGAATTGACACTGATGTGTGGCATGCACAGTTGTTTTTAAGATGTAATGTTACTTTTATGAAGTTTAACTTGGGTCAACATCAACAAACCTATAGAATTCAGGGTTCATTCTAAAACTTACTAGCATGGGTCAGTGATCTGCTACACATCTGCAGAAAGATTCAGCAACGACTAGTGCTAATACTAAACATTTGTCACCCATTTTTGCTTTAATATGATTGTCTGACCAAAATAAAATCAATTCTGCATTGTTACTAATCTGATCCCTTTTAAACAGTCAGGCTGTTATCTGCAGAAATGTATTCTGAGAGACTATCACGAGTGTTTGGTTCGTGTGGCTTTGCTGGTAACTATTACCTACGTTAGTATGGCTAAGTTGGACCCATGAGCGTGATTAGAATGAACGCTGAGTCTTTTAAACCTACACACGCGCACTCTGAGAATGATCTGGTAATGTGTGTTGTACATTTATAACATCAAATAAAGTTTTTTGATTTATTACGAGCTGTTTCTAAACCTTTTGAAAAGTGTCATTGGGCTGACAAATCCAGGTTACTGACCAGTCTGTATCGGAAGGATTCTAGAACTGTGTGCCTATTGGTAAGCTTCAGAGTAGCAGCCATGTTAGTCTGTATTTGCAAAAAGAAAAGGAGTACTTGTGGCACCTTAGAGACAAATTTATTTGAGCATAAGCTTTTGTGAGCTACAGCTGATGAAGTGAGCTGTAGCTCATGAAAGCTTATGCTCAAATAAATTTGTTAGTCTCTAAGGCGCTATTGGTAAGCGATTCATTAACAGACTATCTTTTACTGACCAGCTCTACTGGTGAGCAAACCTGGAACAAAGAGTGAGCAGCACAGTCTGATTCCAATAATCATTTCTGCATCTGGGAAATATTCCTCTTCCTTCCTATCAACTTGGCTCCTTCAGGGTGAAATTTACCCTAAGGGCTTAAATGGAGCATAGACCTTGTGCTGGCCTTCTGCATAGTGGTGAATGTTTGCTTACCAGGGATTATCCTGAATCTTAGTTGATTTGTTGAGCTGAAAAAAGTCATATCCAGCATGCGCTGCACTCTCGCAACAGACTGACTGGAAAATTCTGGGCTAGAAAGAAATGGAGCTAAAGTAAATAGGGGTAGTGCGGAAGCAAGGTGGGATGCATCAGTACGATCGTTTGCATATGAGTTACCTAAAATGCTGCTCCTACTCACGTTCCAGTACTACTGTGGCTATTTGGGAACATCCTTGAAGACTTTCTCCCTAAGTTTGCCTGTGTGTGGTTGCCTTGGAGGCTGCTGAGCATGAAACGTAGCTGTGTCAGATGGTTACTCTGGAGAGCATCTGGGATTTATTAAAACTTTAACAAAATGTATAGAGGAGAGAAGAGCCTCTGCAAAGAAGAATTGGACACTGTGCAGCGTGTAATAAAGAGCCTGCCATAACCCTGACTACATCCTTTGCAGAAAGGAGATGACTTGGCTCCCAATTCCTATCAGGTATTCCTTCAGAATTCTTCCTCTCCTCTGCCTATGCCATGTGGCACAGTACAGGTTAGATAGTTTGAGGTGGCTCCAGAGAGCAACTGATTGGGATTTTGGAAAGGTTTCCATTAGGAAGTTTACAAATATCCTAGATCAGCTGGACTCGAGAGTAACCTTGAGTAATTGTCTTGAGTTTGCAGATGACAAAAAAATTGGGGAGGGGTAAATAAGGAAGAGGTCACTGGTTCAGAGCATCCCTGATCACTTGGTAAACTGGGCACAAGTGAACAATGTGTTTTAATACGGCGCAAGTAAATGTATACTAGGAACAAAGAATGTAGACCATACTTACAGAATGGGGAACTCTATCCTGGGAAGCAGTGGCTCTGAAAAAGATTTGGTGCAGGGTATGATGGATAATCAGCTGAACATGAGCTCTGTGTGATTCTGTGGCCAAAAGAACTAATGCGATCTTGGGATGCATAAACAGGAGACTCTCGAGTAGAGTTAGGGAGGTTTTTACCTCAGTCTTTGGCATTGGTGTGACCATGGCTGGAGTACTGTGTCCGGTTCTAGTGTCCACAATTCAAGAAGAATGTTGATTTTAAATTGGAGAGAGTTCAGGGAAGAACCACAAGAATGATTAGTAGATTAGAAAAGATGCCTTCTAGTGATAAACTTAGAGTTCAGTCAATCTAATTAACAAAGAGAAGGTTCAGGGATGACTTGATTAGTCTGTAAGTACCTACATGGGGAACAAATATTTTATAATGGACTCTTAGAGCATGATCCAACGGCTGGAAGTTGAACCGAGACAAATTCAGACTGGAAATAAGGTGTACACTTTTAAAAGTGAGGTAATTAATTAACCACTGGAAAATTTACTGAAGGTCATGGTAGATTCTGCATTGCTGACAATTTTTAAAACGAGATAGGATGTTTTTTTAAGTAATCTGTTCTAGGAATTATTTTGGAGAAGTTCTCTGGCCTCTGTTAGAAAGGAGGTCAGACCAGGTGATCACAGTGATCCCTTTCTGGCCTTGGAATCGATGAACCTCCAGTTCTTCAATAGTCAGTTCTTTAAAAGTCTTCAATCATGGTTTGACTGCTGCACATGATTAGGTAGTAGCACTTCAAACTGAATCTAAATGGGCACAGCAGGGTTTCTCACATGTAGCGGCTGGCATCTCAATAACCAAAGTTTAGACATTGATTCAGTCTGTGTTCAGAAATCACTTAAGTGCTGAAAATGGCTAAGTGCGATTATTACTAATGTTGTTCTTCAGCAGTGCTGACCAGAAGTGATCCTCTATTCTGGTCTCAAAGTTGCAGTGCATTACCTTGACTGAGACCTTGTGGTCAAAACCTGTGTTCTGCCCTGAAAAAGGATGGGAAAGGTAAGTGCTCAAAGCATGGCATCAATCTGAGCCTAGTCCTTATCTCAGGCCTTATGGACAGCAGCAAAATGTAGACACTAACCAGCCTTCACCCTAGGTTGGCTCATCCTTGGGTTACTTCCTGCAAGCCCTTTTTGCCCTTGCCTCTCCAACTTGTCTGTCTCTCTGAAGGGGGAAGAGAATGCTCCCCCACCTTCTTTACCCTGAATTGGAGCTAATGAGTAGAGATGCTCTAAAAATAAGGGGTAGAATCCAGTGTAAAATTGTTTGACCAGCTCAACTAATGTATGCCGTCTGGACTGGGTTCAAGGATAGAGCAGAATGAGTCAGCAGATGCTGTCCCTGTGAGGTCCTAAAATCTGGAAGTCCATCATAAACAGGTCATGGATATAGTCCCCTCAAGAGCATGTATCCATCTAATATCTCATAGTACGTTTGATCTTACTGTTAAATACAGTAAACTTGTGATAAGGAACATCCAGAGTACTGGAAAGAGTCAGCCAGTAGAAAACTGCTCTGAGATGAGGGTACTTCAGTGGTTGTCTAAGATGGGATTGCAATATTTGGGGTGGGGAAGGAGGATGGGTTCTCTTGGGGCAGAATAAATGGTATTAACTCCTCTCATCCCACCCCCCAGCCAAAAATTCCTAACTCCAAGTAAAACTTTGATGTGTGTGTTTGAACCTAGCCATAGCTCAAATGTCTTTAGCCTGGAAGTTGACTTTCAGCTGGAAAACATCTCCAAAGTGAATGTGGAAGCACTGGCGGAAGACCTACCACGTAAGTGCAGTGAGACCTGAGAATAGCCTCCTGTTGGCCAAACCCTTGTGTATCTAGTATCACTAACAATCCTGTGCCATTTTATATAAGCAGGCCAGAAGCAATGTGTCCTTTTGAGATGTAAAGGACTAGACCGTACTCTACCAGAATACGAGTGGACGGTGTGGCTAATGTTTTCAAACATGAGTGTTTAAACTTTGATGCCTAAACAGGGACCTGCGTTAAATAAGTGGCCTAATTTTCAAAGGTGCTGTGAACCCTTAGCTCCCCCGGAGATCACTGAGGGCTGTGGGTGCTCAGCTCTGGAAAATGTGGCTGCTTATTTTAATGCCTCATTATGAAACAGGGTCCTTAACTTCAGGCAGTTGAGTTTTGCAATCATTGGCCTGTGATTCTGTGCAGTCTGGATTAGGCCCTGGTCATGCGCATTGTTAAAAAGGTACAGAATTAACCAGATTACTTATTCAATTGTCTCTCTAGCATTGCTGTGATTAACCAGTTCTCTAACCTGTTTCATTAGACCTCGCTGAATATTCTGAAGACGACACCAGTGATTGCACAAAGGGCTCTCTCTCATTTAGTCTGGAAAAGTCATGTACATCAAGCTGGGAGCTTGCTTAACTGGTTGAACTTCTGATCACTTGCCAGCATGTGTGCACTGATGAAACCAACTTATGCCCAGATCATACTTAAGATTTATTCTCAGCAAATGCTATTTAAATTCCATTAAATGTATGTATTTAGCTGTAAATGTCTGCTGTAAATATCCAAATGCAGCTGCTGGTGCACTCCTAAAGAAAGTGGTTTAATCAAAGATTTCCTTCTGTTATGTCAGAGCTGATTGACAAAATCCATGGAGCTATGGCCGAACTCCTGATTTTAAAAATGCACAGTAAGAGTGAAGCACTTGTCCCTTCCCCCGAGAGTGTTTTGGGTTTGTCTTGTATACCCCTCTTCATCACTCCCCCCCGCCCCCCCCCCCACACACAGAGCTTTTTATAGTGAATTATTTATTCTGGAGCTTTTTGACATCCATCCATACTGTTGCCAGAAGAATAGTACCATTTCTAAAAAGGCTATTTGAAGTAATTGACTGACCTGAATAATGCCAGTGTGGCGCTTACTAGATCTCCAATTCTTGCGCTGTCAAGGGCTGTGTGTATGCAGGAGGAGGGATGGAGATTAAGACAATTTTTGGATTCTTTGGTAATGAGATTTTTTTTATTTTTCTCCCCTTCTTGTGCATTCCCTTTCTCCGTACAGAAAGGGGCAGCAGTAACATTGCAATAGCCAGAAAATGCTCACTGCCAATTTACAACCATGTGACTGAACTCCATGCAGCCAGTGCATGGAAACGTATTTAGCTCAGCTGTCCAGAAGACAAGGGAAATACTTTTAGTTCAGCCCTTCTGAATTCCCCTAAAAGGACACTGCCATGGGACTTCCATATTGCTGCCGACTCTTAACAACAGCCCTGTCATGGGTGTGTTTCTCTACACACAAGCTTGTTGCTCGTGGTGACTGCTGGGCTTTAACGAGGTTCTCTTCTCTCTTTAATAATCTAGCAGCATATTTACCTCTGTAAATCACAAAACTGTAAGGATTTTGATCTCGGTTCCTCATGTGTGTTTCCTTCTTCCCCAAGAAGGGGCAATATGCTCTCAAAAAAAATCTGCTATCAGTACAGTCCTGTATTTGTTCAGAGCTCTGAAACTACAGTAGAAAACCATAAGTGATGGGAAATGTAGCATCTTGGTCCTTGAGGTTGCTTCTCTTCCCAGCTGTGTCCCGGGGTCCTGGCTGACAAGGGATATCGCTGCCAGAAGAGGGAGGTGGAGGTCTCATTAGTTGAGATCTGGGAACAAAAAATTAGCTTAGATCATCTTCCAATTTAGATAGAAGTGAAGTGTGTGTGGTTTTTTTTGTTTGTTTGTTTTGTTTTTGTTTTTAAATAACAGGCCACCCATATATTTGGGAACAGAGGCAGAGATAGATAGAAAGGCCTGGTGAAGTACACAATGGAGGATCAATTTAGGCCATGTTTTGCAATGGTCTCCATAGTGTTGGACCCATGTGCCCCTGCTCAGCTCATTGCAGGATCAAGTGTAAATTATGCTCCCCATGCCCCCCTTGCTTGGGTGAAATGGCCCAAGAGTGAGACCCTTTATAACTCTCTGGCATTCATCAATGTTACATTTCCTGAGCGAATAAGTCTATCAGGTTTCCATCAGTTAATACTATGTCTATATATAGCTTTCCTTTCTGAAAATAAACGCTTATGGTACTTGAGCAGTGGTCTATTCCATGACCCCGGCTTCATATGAAAAAGTACATAGGAAAAACTGCCAGAGGAGTGGGGAGCCATGCATGCAGGCACTAGGGACAAGTCATTCATGTGTGTAACTCCTCATGCAAATGGCTCTCTAAGAAATAAAAGCAGTTGAAATTACAGTATTTCTTAATTTTTAGATTAGGTGGGAAGTCTGTTTCACTGCAGCTAACTAATTTCCTACCATCACTTTATGCTAAATGTGGAGCCTTGCACAGAATTTTTACTAAAAAATATTTCTTGCTGTCATCTCTGGCTAGGAGATCAAATAAACAAAGCCTGTGACTGAGAGATAATGAAGCTTCAGTATTTCTGGTTTTGTTTATTTGATCTTATAGAAGAAAGGTACTCACAGCATTGCTGTGAGTAACAACTCTGTGAAATGCATCAAATTATGAAAATATTTGTTTCTGAATGTAAAGTTAACATGACATTTGCTTTAGAGTAGCATGTGTATTTTAATAGTTCTCTAGCATCTTTAGCCAAGGAACTCAGTGTTTCCAGACTTAGGAACTGATCTTACCAGCTTGTCCATGCAGGCAGAGCCTATGGGGCTCTACATGAGCAAGATTCCCGCCTGCGCAGAGCAGACCTCAGGAGTGGGGCTCAAGTGCCTTAGGCAGTCTCCCAATGCCCCTGTGAGGCAGGTAAAGTAGCTCGATGATTAAAGAGAGGCACCGATTCAGTTGCTTGCCAAAGGCCAGACAAGGAGACAGTGGTAGAACTGAAGAGAGTGCTTGAGAGTCCTGCTCCCGGTGCTGTGCTTTAACCAAATGGCTCTGGAGGTATAATCACCCTAAGGCCGAGGGAGGCTCTCAAGGGCTGGAATGTTGGGCCATGTCTGCATTTCTAAGAAACATTTTTTTCCTAAGCTCTGACTCAAAGATGCAACTATCTGATGACTAGTCTGAATCCAGTATGTAACTAGTGAGTGGTCTAACTGCAGGTCCTAACAGACAGGGCATCACAAATAGCTTCCCCATCCTAATGGGCAGAGATGTGATGGAGACTGAACTTCCCCCTCATCTCTCCAGCACACAGAGCAGACTGGGGCACGTGAGGAAGCTTGTTCTGCTGGTCTCTACAGTGAATGTATTTCAGGGCTAAACAGAAGGCTTCAGGTTCCACTCCTCTGCATGTGGCACCTTTCCAAAGCAATCAGTAGATCTTATTTTTTAAAGATGATGTGCCCAGGAGTTTTAAAAATAGAGCTTGGGCCTTTTGATTCTGCGGTGTCTGAAAAAGGCTTGACAGGGTTTTGTTTAGGCTCGGACTTCGTTTTGTTTTTACTTTCAGGCAATGTCTAAACTATGCGCTGGGGGTATGATTCCCCTGCTCATGTACGCACATGCTAGCTCTCCTTGAACTAGCATGAGTATAAATAATAGTGAAGCCGCAGCAGTGCGGGTAGCAGAAGGGGAACCATGGCTGAGCCATATGCGTCTGTACTAAGCACAGCTCGGCTATGCCTCCTTTGCTACCACAGCTAAGCTGCTGTTTATACTTGTGCTTGCTCCATGAGAGCTGGCGTCAGCGTGAGTACACGAGCAGGGGCACAACACCCCTACCTCGTAATATAGACGTAGCCTTAGAAATATCGGGACTCTCAAAGCTGCTCTTCCCTTGTTTTGCTGGTGGACCTCTTGGGGAGGGGTGTGGGTGTGAGAGTGAGTGAGTGCATCTGTACCGTGAGTTCTTTCACTTGAGAGGGGCGGGGCTGCTCAATCCGTGACAGATATTTCCTCCAGAATGTATGTTAGTCATTGAAGTAAAGCAGGCACGAACAGAAACTAGCAAACCAGTGCGTTAAGCAGTCTGACTAACAATCCCTTGCCCCCTCAGCTGTTGTGGTGTGCTCATTTCACTGTCATTCATTCATGACATTCAGGACCGATGAAACCTGAATTTCTAACACAAAAAACCCCCATTGCACATGGGGGGAGACAACTGTCTGTCCGGCCTTCTTTAGCCCTCAAAAGGAAACCTAAGCAAGGGATATAAGCACAATTTCCCGCCCTTCATGCAGGTCCCCTTTAAAGCAGGCTGTGTCTTGACAGTAAATGTAAATGCTGGGTGTGTCTTGCTAGCATTTGCCCAGCAGGGGGAGATGTACTAGAAGAGAACAAAGCATAGCAAGGGCAAAATAACACATGCTGCTGCTAAATGCTAGCAGAGAAAAGTGATCGCTAGGGCCAAAGAAGACGACAGGCAATGAATGGAACAAAAGTGAGCAGTGAGGTTAGGAAGTGATGCGTAGTTAGTCAGGGGAATAATCCCAAATGCACGAGGACAGGGCAGTTTCTCTCTCCTGTTGGACTATAATAGAGGACAAATGGCCCTAGACTGTATAACTGTCTAATGATCTGAATTAAATGATAAATTTAACTTCTGTAGCCTAGCTCATAACAAATTCATCCCTGTGTCTGTTTCTCTCTGTACGCAGGCTGAAAAACTAGCAGTGCTATGAAGATGGTACTATTAACTATTTTAAAACAAAGCCCTTAGAAACTCAGTCCTTAAACTAGCTCAGATTTGCCAGTGAAACAAAGAACCGAATGAAGTGTCTGGGGAAGTCTTGTAACAATGCCACTTAATACAAGGTACTTAAACTAACAGGGCAATCTAAGGGATTGGATGCTGATTCAGCTGCATAAGGAAAATGGAAATATAGTAAATTATACTGGCATGGCTACAGAGCTAACTGCCCCCTTGGCCCTGCTCCACACATGCTCTACTCACCCCAGTATTTCTCATCAGTTGGGGCAGCCATGAGGGGCTTGTCCCCCTGCAGAACAGGCCTTAGCCAAGCAATGCCTTTTGTAAATGAGGGGTCCCCAACTTTTGCTAGGTATGAACCCTCAAACCTTCCCCTGAGTTGAGTTCCATTCTCTGCCCCTCCCCTGAGTGGGGTCAGGATCCCCTCTGGCAACACCCCAGCTCCCCCATTGAGGGGTGGCTGTGGACTAGCCCTTTGACCGCCTGGGCTTGCACCCTGCATGGAGGCTGTGGGGCCCCTTTGTTCCATATCTGCTGAGTAGAGGTGAGCCGTGCTTCCTCCCCCATCTGACTCAAGGACGTTTCTATTGGGGATCTGGCTGTATTTTTCTCTTGGGGTGCAGCAGGATAGGTGCACAGATTGCTGAAGTATGAATTCAGTCACATGTGCATTTAACCTCCCCTTTGGGGCTATATCCTCCTGATTAGTCTGCTGCATTGGAGGGCCAGCATCCCAGCCCTCCTCTGGCCTGAATATCAATATGCTCACCTGCCAGGGCTCCATGTCAGTGGCTGAGCCCTGGGTAGTTGGCCTGTTGGTGTTCTGATCCCTGGCAGCTAGAACACCTCAGATCTCTGGTCTGTTTCCTCCCACCTCAGTCCAGTGTTGGTCCTTGGTTCCTTTCCAGAGCGTCAGAATACACTGGATTAACTGATGTGGTCCGCTCTTGAGAGTTGAGCTGCCTGTCTGCATAACTCCGCCTGCTGACTTTTCTTGAGTTGCTTGTAACCCATCCTTCATGTCCATCTTTTCCCTATTCTCTTCCTGGAAAAGAATATAGGGCTGGTTTTCTCTTTTCTTTTTCTTCTGCAGTATTTGCTTTCACTGCTCTTGGCACTTCACCACTGTCCCCATCTCACTGTTGCCTCCAAATATGTCCCAGTTACGACACTAACTACACTTCTGACCACTCCTGGGGTCCCTTGAAACACCCCCACACACACACCCCCAATGCAAGGTCTTGGGCCTTTAGCCATCTGGAATCACACAATTCTCTCACACTCAGAACGGCCCCTGGGTTGCAGTATATCAACAGAAATTATCTCAGCAGGTCTGACTTCGGTTCAGACCCTGCAGTTTTGTTCCCTCTAGAGCTAGGATGATAGTATCCAGAAATGAAACAGCCCCCTTAGAGCAAAGTATTTATTTAGAACAAAAGCGTTTCAGAGAAAACAGACCTTGAAACAATCAACCAGGCTATATGCATGAGTGCCTTTCCCTAAGGCTTATCCTTCCCTGGATCTAGGATCCAATGCTTTCCAACTCCTCCAGAGTCTCTCCCCATCAGCTGGTCTCTCCCTGGGCAGCACCCAATTGACCTCATTTGTCCCAAGGAAGGTTTTTTAACTGTTTCCTTTTCTTTTGATGTCCAGTCTCCCAGCCTGGCAAAACAACTGTCACTTTGGCCTGGAGTCTGAAAGTAGGCCATTGTCAATCATGTGTGTGCTGGGGTGTTCTCATTTGGGGAGCCATTTCCTTGCCTTCCTGTTTGTTCTTCCCAGACCATCTATTAAGTGAGATCAATGCATTTATACAGGCAAGTCTTACTACCCACTATGCAATAACTTCACTGACCAGGTCACCTGCAGTGTTCATCAGATTATTACATCTCAGTATGCTTAGATTATTACGTGGCAGCTCCTCATCCATCTCAAATACCCACCTTTGCTTATGGGATCAGATTCAGTTAAAACTTCCTTGTCTCTCTAATTATAAACTGTTCAATTACAAAATAAACAACACTGTAGTGGTATTCATCACTGTACCTACTGGATAGCAGATGCATACATAGTTACATACAATACACACAATAAACCAGCTTAGTTCTGGCTTTGGTAAAAGACTTACCAAAGAAAAGTACGTAAGATGCTATCAATAACCATTTTAGAAATTTCATTGTAAAGGGTTGATGTATTATAGATACTTGTATCTTGGTGAACAAGCAGATATTACTCAAATTAGGTTTGTATTATTACTATCATAATGACTCTTAACTCTGGATGTGCATGATGGGCTAAATCTTCCAGTGCTTCACTGGGAGTTTTGACTGTAAATGAACTGCCGGATTTGGGAACATAAGTCATGCCCAGGGCACGGCCTAGGAAAGAGCCAGGAACAAAATGGTAAAATGTCACATGTTGTGACACTTGCATCTGAGATCAAAAGGATTTCACAGCTTCTCATGTGCAAAATGATCCTTGGGGTAGTTTCTCACGAAAAAAGATACTGTTTTAATCCTCCATTTTAATGTCTGCTTAAGGAGTGATTTATCCATGGCAGGGTTTACCTAAAGCCTCCATTGTTAATGCTAAATCTCTCCCTTCGTTATAACCGCTAATAAATATTTGATGGTGAAATTCACAAATTAGGTGACTGGGGCACAATAGATAACTTAGTTATTTCTCACCCTTGGGGGCAGAAATGTCAGATTGATGGAACCTATCCTGAACAGATGGCTGCTTGTCTCAGCTCAATTTGTGAGGGAGGGAATATAACCCACTATCCAGTATTATCAGGCTTTCCATCCATTCATCTGATGTTATTTGCATTTTATTTTTCTTTTCTCAAAGGAGATGGAGGACCAGGATTTCCTGATTTAACATGCAAGACCTGCTGCCCTGAGCCTTGCACATGCAGTGGTTAGGCAGTTGGTGGTGCCAGTCAGGTCCTGAATCACAAAGAAGGAAAGAGGTAGGTTTTACAGGCTGTGACAAATTTCTCTCCTCTTGGGCTTAGAGCCTAAGCAAAGGGAGAGGAGTAGCCTTCACTGATGAACCAGTGTGTCAGTTATTGAGTGGCTGTCACTGCAGAACTGTTGGGAAGCCATCAATAGAGGTTGCTATGCTACCACCACTAGTAAGAGTCAGAGGAGGAAGGGTGTGCAAATAAAAGGACAATAATAGTAAGTGTTGATATCAACAGGGAGCTGGGATAAGCACCTGCCTCAGCCTGGTGCATAAAAGCAAAAGCCCTTAAAGAAACCATCAGAAAACTTGGGGCCAAATGTAAGTTTCATGTTTAAAAAAAAAAAAAAAAGTTATAAAACATGCTTTTAAATTTAAGAAGAAACTCTTATGATTGGACTTACGGTTTTTCTATTCCCCTGTAGCCAAGTATTGCAGCATTGTGCTAATGCATGAGAACCAGAAAGCAAAAGTTGAGTCTATGTGCACCATCCAACTTGAAGGTTGATTAAAAAGTCAAGCAAATATTTAAAACTGTTTTGGTTGTTAACTAAAAGTAGTGCTGGTAATATAGATAAGAATTTTAAAAAAATCTTCTGAATACACCTAATGGGTATATATCACATTGGCAAGAGAGATAATTTGACTTGCTAATTGACGAAGTCTTGTTCTTTTAGAGCAAACTTTAGCTTTTCTCATGAGTTCAATGTGTAATTTGTCTGTTTTACTTGGCTGACTTATCAGGCAACTATCACTGCAGTAATAACTTTCAACTTTCTTCACATGTTTAAAGACATGATTGTCTTAATAAATTAACAGCAGCAGGGTTTCCTCTTTCTAGATACACGGTAAATCTTAGTTACTGTTCCATCTAGTTTAATCCTGTACATTCATTTCTCTAGGCTCCAGAAGCCATCTCTTGTTTGAAAGGCTAGAGAGGTGGTTGTGGCAACATGTTAATAACAGATTTCAAATTTATGATCTGACATGCATGCCTTGTACACCTGAAGCCTGATTTTTCTCATTGTCCTGCACCTTGGGTCGTCAATTATATTGTGCAAAATGGGTGTGAAATGTACCAAGTTAGCATGGTATTGTTTGTAAAGGATGTAGGGCAATTGAGAACCAGGCCCTTAAACTCTCTAGTTAATTGGAGCAAATGACAATTCCCTTGTCTGCCTGGAGAAATTTACCAGCATTACTACTGGTTTAATTATACCTGTATACATCCCAGTGTGGACAGCCCAGAATATCAGTGGCCTTTTCTTCTGTATAAGAAAAACCGATAAAGGGCCACTGTTGTTCTGGATAAGAGTGTCCACGTGGGAAGTCATTGTGTTGGTATAGTATTGCTGGTAAATTTCCTCACATAGACCAGCCCCTTTGTACAAGGAATGCAGAATTAGGCCTTAGACCTACAGAGAAAATAATCTGAGGCCATACGAGAGAGGTGCGTTCGTTTAACTAGATTGACTTAAAAATTGGTTCTGTTAGCACGTTCAGCTGCGTTATTTGGAGACACTGGCCTGTCTGGAACTACGGATCAGCAAAATTCTAATTCATGTAAATAAAACCTGCTTTGCAGCTAGCTTTTTCTCCCCTAGGAGGATTCAGAGTTGTCTCCCTGTAAGCCTTCTAGTTTTAGGGTTTACATAAGCTAAATCAAAGTAAGGTAAGGATTAAACTGATTTAAGTGCATCTGCATTAGGGGTTAGCACCAACAAAACTGATTTTTAAACTGATTTAGTTACTCCAGATGAGGCCCAAACCCACATGTAAGTGAGAGATTATTTTGGCTGGTGTTTTATGGTGGTCTCTCCCCCTGCCCCCCATTATAGTTAAATCAGACCAGTTTCAGTTAGGGGGGCTTGAACAGAAGATCTGTTATGTCAATGGGGCTCATATCCTGTCTGCTATGGAACCACAGAGGCTGTACCATTTGGATCCCCCATCCTAAATTCTGCCCTGGAGGTGGCCTTTTTTACAGCAGATTGAAAATATCATCCTGAGGTCAGCTTTTGTCAAGGAACAAAGCAGAAATTTAAATGGATTCAGTCGTTCTCAGCCTATCCTAATTATGCAGATGCACACAGAAAATAGAAATACCCTCCATGCTTCAGGAATTGGCTGGCAACCAAAATGTTACCCTGGGGGAAGAAAACGGAATTGAAATGTCGTCTTCAGACATAATGTTCTTACTTTAATGAGCAAGGGGGGAAAAAATCCCACTAGCCGCTTGGTGTTTTCATCCTATCTCTACTGCAGGTGGAGGCAGAGGGCACTTCTCTGCGCTTGAGCTCTTTGCTGTCTCGATTGTGGGTATAACATACACAGATTGCTCTGCCTGGAAATACTTCATCTCTCCCCCCCTCCCCCTTCTTCCCCCCACTTCTCTTGCTTTTTTGTGATGTCACGTTATAAAATGATCGATTCATTTTGTGGTTGCCATGGTGATGTTTGCTATGCTCGTGTTCAGATCCACCACATTTGCAGCAGTCATTCACTGGAATGAGTCAGAGAATGTGAGTTGGAGGCCAAAGCCTGTGTCGGTGAGCAGCTAGCTGAAGCGCACAGACAGTGGCTGTGTTTGCTTATGCAGGGAGTCACTTGAGCACCAGGTGATTAAGGAGACTGCAAAGATTCAGGCAGAAAAGGCCAAAAGTGCAGTTACCTCCAGTAAGTTAATAGTACAGGTAAAATACCCTGCTACAGCGCTTTCCACCCAAGGGTCTTCAAGCACTCAGCTGTACATCCCTATGGGAGATGGGGCAAAACAGGGCCAGGGAAGGTTGGGACGTGCCCCAGGTCTCTCAGATGGTCTGTGGCATAGCTGGAAGTAGAATACTGATCTTACTGCATCTGAGGAAGTGAGCTGTAGCTCACGAAAGCTTATGCTCTAATAAATTGGTTAGTCTCTAAGGTGCCACAAGTACTCCTTTTCTTTTTGCGAATACTGATCTTGTGACTCCCAGTACTGTCCTTCAGCCACAAGGCTACAGCTTGCAGTATCCCTGCTGCAAGAAAGAACAGGAAGCGGGAGAAGTGTGGTGCATGGAGAAATCTGTCAGTCAGGCCTTGATCCTTCATGGAGAGCCAGGCAGGTGGAATACCTGTGAAGTCAGTCAGGGAAGAGGGATAGCTCAGTGGTTTGAGCATTGGCCTGCTAAACCTAGGGTTGTGAGCTCAATCCTTGAGGGGGCCATTTAGGGATCGGGGGCAAAAATTGGGGATTGGTCCTGCTTTGAGCAGGGGGTTTGACTAGATGATCTCCTGAGGTCCCTTCCAACCCTGATATTCTGTTAATCAAAGCCTCTGCAGGAGTGCTGGCCTCTGGCTGCCTAGTTCTCAATGCAGGATGAGGTGGTGACTTGGCACCCGATTTGCCTTCAAATTTTGGCTTCTCGTCTCTAATCTTTCCCTGCCCTGTAGTTAAAATTAATAAATCAAGGGGGGGAGGAGGGGCTATTCTGACTTACTCAAAAGAAAAACTGTTCTTGTTTTTAAACTGTGGCTTAACCTGATACTCACGAAAGTGTGGGAGCTAATAACATGGGTTAGGGGAAGGCTTATCTGGAGTAGATGCTGTCATGGAATGTGGGGGAGTCAGGGCCCTGCGCCCCCCACTTCCTGAGATTCACCATGACTCTGTCAGTCAATAAAACAGAAGGTTTATTAGATGACAGGAACACAGTCCAAAACAGATCTTGTAGATACAGAGAACAGGACCCCGCAGTCAGGTCCATATTGGGGGTGGGTAGGGAGCCAGGAGCCCAGACCCGGGTTCTGGGCCTCCCTCCGTTTCCCCAGCCAGCTCCAAACTGAAACCCCTGCAGCAGTATCCCCCCGGCTCCTCCTCCTCCAGCCTTTGTCCAGTTTCCTGGGCAGAAGGTGTCACCTGGCCCCAACCCCCTCCTGGGCTCAGGTAATGTGCTCAAGTATCATCCCTCAAGTGAAGTCACACCCTTATATCCCACCACCATTTAGTATTAATGCAGACAGTAAACTAGTAAAACTCCCATGCAACATTACCAGGTTAATACTCTCTACTCTGTCACAGGTGCCATTCTGTCTGTCTTCATGTATACATGAGCACCATCACTTTTGCTGTATAAAAGAGAGACTCCAAAACAAAGCGGGGGGAAAAAAGAAAAGAAAAGCACAAGCAGGATCCAACCACCAAGACTAAACATGTAGAGACAGCGATAAATGGAGAAGTAGGCTAAAAAAAGACCTCGGACTATTCCATATTTGGCCTCATTAGATGAATGTGCAGTGACCAAAAGACATTCAGATAAGCACCTGAATGCATATCTCAAATGAACCTGAGGATATTGACTTGTTCTCTATTTGGTACAGACCTGCCATTGTACAGTGCCATAAACACTTACAGAGATGCGGTGGGCGAGGTAATAATTTCTGTTGGTGAAAGAGAGAAGCTGTGGAGCTACACAGAGCTCTTCTTTAGGTCTCCTATATGTTTAAAGTACTTTATAAATGGTTGTTGATGAAAACTCAGATGCAGTGAACCCAGAAGCTTTGCAGACATTTTTAGTTCCAAAACAAGTTACTTACCCAGAATGGAGGGGTCACAACTGACAATCAGGGCCAGACCCCGTTGTCCCAGTGCAGGCACAATTCTCAATCATTTCCATGGCAGTTTTGCCTGTATAAACCTCAGACTGTGCCATCTTGTTTATAACTGAGCAAAACTCTTGCTATTTTTTTGCTGTGAAGTCTCCCCCAGTGAAGAGAATCCATCTATTCCATTGCACTTCAGTAGGGGTTAAAGTTATAAGCACCTCAATAGTCTTCAAACATTGGTGTCACTGCTTAGGGAGTGTTACAAATGCATCTTTTCATGGGCCTTTCCCTCAACCTCTTTATATATAATCTGGCTGTTTAAAGATGGGGAATGGCAGAGCCATTGAGTTAAAAGATTTAGCTTCAGAATTGTATTTGTTGTTGGAGGTGTTCAGATCTGCAATATAATGTTTTTAAATACAGAGCAATATCTAAGTGTCCTATAACTAAGAAGGCTCTTGTACTACTCTGGACATAGACTTATCAGCCTTAGCTTGTCCTAGTCACTCAGTGACTAATGTTGCAAGTTAACATTTTCCTGTGGCAATAGATGTAACAGTGAAGGGCTCAGCCAGCAACAGGCTGTCTATTGCAGTAAAGGAATCTGCAAGCACCTTATAAAGGATGAATATTCTGTCTTAGTGAATTAATGTGGTGGAGAGATGGCTTCAGAGTTTTCTTTGGTCTCCTGTGAGGCAGTGTAACAGATACAGCGTGGTTCCAGTAGGACAGGTAAACTTCCTTACGTCATGCTGCCACTGAGACTGCACTTCGTGTTGGAAGGATCCACCTCTAGGGGTTCATTCTCTGAGATTCATTCAGTCCTTTTAGCTCAGACTGCCCATAAGGAAGAGTCAGTGCTGCTTTTGTGATGACAACATTCATCGAGTGGAAGCTGAGCTGACCCCACCAAACCCAGCAGACCATCAAACAGCTGTCATATGGTTACTGCTAATCACTACTGGCCAGGGCTGAATTCGGACCCATCAAGTTAAGGTGTAAGGTTCTATCCAGTTACCCATCCCTGGAGCCAAGCCTGCCCTTCAGAGGAAAATACGTTGTTCAGTATTATATAACATGATCTGAAACACTGCAGCTCGTCTTAGAGATCCTGCAGCAGCTAGGGCAGCTGCTGCTAAATACAGTAGTGTTTTTCGTTAGGGTGTTCTCCCTTTTATGTACTATCAAAAGATTTATTATATTAATAAATGGCCCAGAGCAAGAGAAGGCTCAAATTCATTCTGAGGTCTTGCTTCTGTTTATAAGCCACTTGAGCTAAACTTGCACACATTATGAAATTTATTGTTTCCCTGGAGTGAGCTCTAGTCTTATGTTCGTGCTCCAGGGCCATTTGTTATCTACTATCTTATTCTCTGCTTAGGGAGTAATGGCATAATGTAGAAATGGAACCCCATTCTTAGAAATACTATATTGCATACATATCCCAGGCCATTATAGAAACTGATTACAAATGTAACAAATGTCTCGGTCAAATAAATCATCCATGTATCTTAGAGCATGTGCTTTCCCAAGATATGCCTGGAAAATTCTGTCTTCATTTATCCCACAATGAGACTGGAACACAGTGGCCCCAGTTTTGTTCCCATGCTAACACCCACCTCTGTACAGAATTCTCCAGTGAATGCAAAACATTTAAGTGAAAATAAATGTGGTACAAGCTTTAGAAAGATGTTGGTAGGAGTCCACTCTTTCTAAAGGTAATATTTTAGTGCAGTTTAGACCATTGTTGCTGAGAATACCAGGTATAGACATCTGAAGCATGAGTGGGGTATGTGTTGTTTAACTGGAACTGAAATGTGCCAATGTCCTGAGACTTATACACCTCTGTCCACAAAAGAGGTACTCCTAAATTGGCATGAAGATGCTGCTATGTATATCAAAAAATGCCAATTGTTATAATATGCCACCCAGAATGGAATGGACCTGAGCATGTGGGGGTGTAGCACTTCAATTAGATATTTTTCTTATTCATTTTTCTATCCTTCCATTAATCATTGCATTCCAATAATATTTAAATAGTATAAAAGTTGGGAATAGTCATTTACAATAGGGTGGAATTTTACTTTTCAAGGTATCTTTCAGGAAACTAGTGCTCTGTAAGAAAACTATTTTTGTTTTTAAATATTGTGACAGGGTCGGGCCAGATGGCTACAGGAGAGTAATAGAAGGCAGATATATTAGCCCCAGGTTAAGTAGGTCCCTTTTCACTGGGTAAGGTAACAGGGAAGGTTCCAGAACAATCAGGAACCTTCTGGAGACAATTAAGACAGACAGACTGATTGGCTGGAGGTGTTCTAATCAAGAAGCTGCTAGAATCAATTAAGGCAGGCTAATCAGGGCACCTGGGTTTAAAAATGAGTTTACTTCAGTTTGTGGTGCGTGTGTAAGGAGCTGGGAGTGAGAACACGGACTGTTGGAGGACTGAGGAGTACAAGCATTATCAGACACCAGGAGGAAGGTCCTATGGTGAGGATAAAGAAGGTATTGGGAGGAGGCCATGGGGAAGTAGCCCAGGGAGTTGTAGCTGTCGCTCAGCTGTTCCAGGAGGCACTCTAGACAGCTGCATTCCACAGGGCCCTGGGCTGGAACCCAGAGTAGAGGGCGGGTCCGGGTTCCCCCCAAACATCCCAACTCCTGGTCAGACACAAGAGGAGTTGACCTGGACTGTGGGTTCACGAAAACAGCCAAACCGAGGGCTGCCGTGAAGCTCCAAGGCGAGCAAATCTGCCAATAAGCACAAGACCCACCAAGGTAGAGGAGGAACTTTGTCACAATATATAGTAAATGTAAAACAAATGAATAATTCCCACCAAAAAGCCGTTGAAGTAGGGTGGGTTTTGTTTTGCCCATCTGAGAATTATCTGACTGTTTGATTTAATGTTTTTGATTAGATTGTGGCAACACCCAAAAAACTTTCCAAATGCCCTGTATCTCTGGGGCGGGACTGGAAAAACAAGAACAAAGGCAAAGATAGGATGCTAAAAAATATCTCTTATGGAAAACCAAACTAGTTTGTAAGTACTGTTGCACCATCATATTCCTGAAAAACATGATGTAACTCTGCAACTATAAGAAACACATGAACTGACTGTATGCAAGGTATTTTTATTTAATACTGTCCAATTTTAATAAAAAATTAAAACCCAAGGACTTCTTCACTAAAGCTCTAATTATTAAGAACTATCACAATTCTGAGTGAGGAAAAATTGCAAATTCTTCACATTTGGTAAATCAAATAGGAGAGATGGAAGAACTGGGAGGCTAAAGAAAAGAATTAGAGGAAAAATAGGAAAAGACAGCCTCCCTGCCAATAACTGATTCATTCATGTTGGTTAAGCTCTTTGAAGATAAGTGCTTAGTAGTAATATTACTTTGAGTAAGATGACTATCATACTGGGGCAATGAACAATAAATGGGTAAGTTGCCCCTTTCTGTAACATGTTGGTACTCAGCACCACGCTCTGTATTCACTTACAAGGGAAGTCATCTTCCCTGATTTTCGGTTAGAGTTAGCTTACAAGAGTAATGCTGGAGTGGGCCCATAGACTGCAACCTACAGACTGTTGGTGGGAAGTTCCACCAGGCTTAAAAACAGTGAAAATAGTTTTTTAAATAACAGTGCTACTAGGATAACACTCTGAAATACAACATATTTAAAGTGAGGGAAAATAGCATGTGCCCAGATAACTATATGGGTTGCATCAGTGTAGTTTCTGGGCTTTATGTACATTTTATATCTTAAATAATTATTAAATGGATTAGGATACACTTTATTTTGTCTGCATTATTAATAGAACATCTTCACTCTATTTTTTCTGCAAAAGAATCTGTTTGTTGCATGTGGCCTACTCTTATTTCCCCAATGCATAAAGAAAACACGCGATCATGTATTTCTGATGCGATATGGATCTGAAGCTCGGTAATCACTGACAATTGCATTACACTGTAGAAACTGTTCCTGTATTATTGATAATTGCACTATGACTGTTCCTGTATTACTAAGACTATTATTTTGATCTCTCTTCCTAAAGGATGGATACATAATGAACTGTCATGAGATAGGATTTTGTACATTGGGGAGAAAGACATTTAAAAACTGTCAAGGCAACAGCTGAATTAAAGCCCTGCCTAATTCCTTATTTCATATTCACATCATATGGGATTATCAAGTCCCATTTCTCAGTGTGCTGTCTTAAATACCATATTTTATTTATTTAAAATGTCCAGTAAGACAATATTACTGTATAATATTTTAATAGCTATTTTTTAACTTGATCAGGTATGTTTTAGAGTTATATTAAAACCTAATGGCATGATGATGGAAAAAATCTGTTGTTTTACTGACGCTCTCCCATGCCATCCATGACAGGATATAGGCAAGAACAATTGTGCAGAGATGAAGGCAGGGATACTGTTAAAACAACTTCCAGATAAAGCTAACTACCCTGGCATGCATAGGAGGATTGGCAGGTGGTCCCATAGAAATGCTAATGAGCCACACCAGCAGCAGACAGCTGATTCCCAGAAGGATGTGGGTTATAAATCAGATGGAAGGAAGGGAGAGCTGGAGTATGAGACACCAACGTGGTTGTTTCTTCTTTGCACTGTGGCCAAGCTGCCAGAAGCAAACCAACCTTTATACCATTTATAGCTTTGGTAGGGAAAACCTTGATATATTATGGACCATTTTTTGCGGGGGTTGGAGAGGAAAAACTTCCCTACTCAACCAGTGACTGGCTCTATTATTTTGGATTTCTTATCGTTCCTAATCCCTAAAATGGGGATAACACTTGCCTTTGGAGAAGTGTTTTGAGAGCTTCGTATAATAACCACACTTTATTAGCACTTTACAGCAGTAGCTGTTAAAGCTCTGAAAAGGTCAGGATTGTTCTCCCAATTTTACAGATGGGGAAATGGGCACAGAGAGGCAATGATCCTTCATGCAAGGTCACTGAATAGACCTGGTGGTGGAGCCAGGAGTAGAACCCAGGTGTCCCAAGTCCCAGTCCAGTGTTCTGTCCTCCAGGCAACATGGCCTCAATATAGCAATGAAACAAATCCTGAATGACAGCAGAGTGTTCTTATGAGATGGTAGGTTGTACGTGGTGCGGCTGCTACCTTTACTAGCCAGAGTTATCCAGTGTGACAAAATGCCCCAGTCACAAATCCTCCCTGCCCATTTTTGTGAATTTAGTGTTGGTGAAAGATGTGTGAGTGACAGCCCCAGCCCTTGGAATCTTCTGCTTATCCATAGAGCAGATGCTGGACAGACAGTGGCAGTATAAACTTTCCATGTCCTCTCCCACTGTAATACTCCATCTCTGATCTGAAGGGATCTGTTGTAGGTCTGAGAGAGTTTTAATACCCCATTGCCTGTTCAGTTCTTGGCCTCTGAGACTGCCAACAAAGGTGCCGCTAGTGGGTGGGGTCAGTTCATTCTGTCTCTGCAGCTGAATGATCTACGACGGCAATATTGAAGATCGTTGCAGTGTGGCAGAATACCAATGTGTTTCATTGTGAATTTACCTCTGTGTATCATTGGTCTGGTACAAGTTGGTATTTTTGCCCTTTAGGAGAGCCAAACTGGTTTGTGTTTAAAAAAAAAAAAAAAAGTAAAATTCCAAGCATTCTTCCAAAAAGGCAAGGAAATCAGGAGCATGGTTCTAGCTTTGCCATCTACAATATCACTGGGAAAGGTGCCATGTTTTGATACAAAGGTGGCACAGACTAGCTAATGATCTCAGAGTACTCCTGAAAAAATGAGTTACACAACAGTCCTCAGTGCATATGTACACTCACTCTGATGATAAATCAAGGAGAGCATCATAAAAGAAAAATGATTTCATATGAAAAAGCAATAAATTAACACTTTTCAGCAACTAAGTCTTAAAGTATTATAGCACAAGATGGGGCTAGGAGCAATTGGTATGTGAATAATAACAGTTTGCTACTACTTAATGCTGCAGAACACGGGATAGTCATTAACATTCTCATGGCAAAAGCAAACAAGTTTAACAACTCACTGATATCCCTCCCATTTTAAATACAGGCTTTTCATCACTTATGTGGTTTTGACGATGCCAGTGTTACTAGAACATCAGGCACTGTTGAGTGCCTGACAAGCCACTTAATCATCAGATCCAGAGCTTCTGCAAGCATCAGTTTTTGTTTCCATATTAGAACACAAGTTCCCTAAGTAAGGCAGTTACAAGATACTACCATGCAGGAAGAAGTCATAGTACATTTTGCATCAGGAGCAGAAGACAGCACAGGTAAAACTGCCTAGGCACTCAGAGCCCTACTGATTTCAACAGGGCTCCACATGAATGCAGGGATCTGTCCCTCAGATTGCAAGCTCTTCAGGACAAGCAATGGTATCTTTTTACTTGCCTTATGCTGCCTAAAAACTTACTGTAAAATAATAAAATGGTCATTTTAGTGCAAGAAGCCAAAACACTATTTACCACTCCAAATTTTTGTAAAGCAATGAGGTAACATTTTCTATCCCTGCTAGCAAAAGGCCTGTCACAACAGGGCATAATCAATAAATCACATGTGATTATTTTGCAGATCAAACTGTGTTTCTATATTCATGTCCAGACTGTAACAATGTTTGCATGATCTTGTTGGATTTTTCCAGTTCCTTGCTGCTAGTTTCATTTTTTAAATTCTCAATTCATAGTGACTGTAGGAGAAACCAAACTGCAATATAAGAATCAGCAGAAGACTCCATTTAACAGATATCTCTCCCCTCCATGGCTTTGTGATGGAAACTCACGCTCAAGTGAACAAACTGCCTTTCTGCTAAGAAATCTGCAGAACATGTCACCTAGTCACCATTATGAAAAAACAAAGTCACCTTTGACATTGACAGATCATGAGCTTATTGGTACATGGCACATCCAAATCAGAAAAATTATTCTAGATAAATAACCTGATAATTCCAGTAGTTCTCTGTGTTCCATAAGAGGCAAGAGACCTTGAACCTACAATTAGGTACCTGTTTTTACTTCAGTGGTTCATGTAGTTAGGTGTTTTCAGGTTCACTAGGTAAACCAAGGATCAAAACTTTCAGAAATGGACACCTTGGAAACATATCCTGACATTAACAAACACAAGTTATAATGATACTGTAAGAATATGTGGAGATGTTTGGGTATAGCAGGCCTGTCAGACCAGTGGCCAAGCTCTCTCTGACTGGGTTAGGTTCCAGCACAAGTCACCATTACAGCACTGATCCTGCAGTGGATCTACCAGAATGGATCCCTGAGCCCAGGCAAAACCCCAAAAGGTGCTAACAGTACTGATTGAAGGACTGGGGCCTTAGTTACAGATCACTTATGAAAATATACACAGGAGCAGAGGCACAAAATGATCAGTTCAACACTACTTATGAACCTATTTTAGCTTCCTGCTGGGCTTTGATACAATTATTGGCTATATTTTTTTAAACAAAACAATATTAGCAACACTAAATTCAAAAATCATGAGTCTGTTTCCAAAAACCATAAGGTGGGCTTAAGAATCATGATATTTAAAAAAATTTTTTTTTATTTGCATTTGGGTTTTTGAGCAGGTTGAAATCACATTTTGCAGCTTTTACTCGGCAGCCAAGAGGGCTACAACCATTTTTGTCCCTAGATAGGGAGCTAGGGCTTTAAGAAAAACATGAAATATTGATGGAGGGGGTGACAGGGCCTGGCTGCGACCTGAGCCACTTACTAGGCTGGACACATTAAGTTTTGGGACAGGAATTTCCCACAACCATCTTCCTTCTAGGTGCATCCACCACGGCAGTGCCCATACCGCCCCAATGCTACCAGCCCCTGCTTGGGGTGGGGATGCCAGGACCTGGGTCCCAAGGTCACCGCAGACACACCCACCCAAAGGCACCTGCTAGGGACCACCTATGTGCCTGGGAAGGACGGAGACCTGAGCCAGCTCCTGAGGCTCCACTGGCCTGGGGCACCTGGCAGATGCCCTGCCCTGATAACTCCACCCAGACCCCTCAGCAGGACGGCAGCATGCACAGCTCAGACTGGGCCTGAGCAGGTCTTTATATACAACTCCCCGCCCCTCTCATCACCAGGGGACCGTTGGTGGGGAAGACGAGGCAGCCAATGACAGGCTTTAGCCCTTGCGCCTGCGCAGCGCCCGAAAGGCGGGGCGGTTGCCCACGCGAGAGCTGGAGCGCGAGCGCAGGTCCCGCTCCCCTTTCTTCGAACGCGGGCGCGAGCCGCTCCCGCCCCCGCCCCCCTTCCTCGCTAGCAGGCGGCCGGCAGCGCGCGCGCGCGCCGTCTGGGGGACTCGGGGCTGAGAGCGAGAGCGGGCGCGCGCCAGCCAGCCAGCCCCGGGCCGACGGCGGCTCCTCCTCCCGTCCGCGCGAGCGGCGCACCGGGACCGGCCTTTCAGCCTCCCAGTCCCCGCCGCCCGCGCGCTCCGCCCGGGCCCGGGCATGAAGCTGCCGTAGCCCTGCGAGGTGAGCGGGGGGCGGCCGGGCCTACAGGCCGCGGGGGGCCGGGCCGAGGGCTCCATGGGGAGCAGCCTCCTGGCAGCAGGGTGGGTCGAAAGCCCCCCGGTCTCTCCGGCAGCCTCGGGCCGCCTTCCTCCTCCTCCTCGGCCGGCCGGCCGGCCCCTGAGAGGCTGGCGGCGGCATCTCCTCAGGGGGAGCAATCTCGGGGCCTGACTCGGTGCCCGGCCTGGGAAGGCGCCTGAGGTGCTGCCCCCCGCCCCCACCACAGCCCGGCAGGGATGCCCGGGGGCGGGCGGGCGGGCGGCGCGACCTGCCCCCGGCAGCAGCTTGGTACCTGCTCGTGTTGCCGGGGGGGACAGGGTGCCTGCGGCAGGCAGGAGCCGAAGGGGACCTTGTGAGAGGGCTGGAGGCTGAGCCTCAGCTTTTCTTTATCTGACCGGCTGTGATGGAGGTGGGATTTGTGCCTCTGCCTTGTTGGTTCGGGCTGGTAACAACTGCGAAGGGCGGTGGGGGTTTTTTTTTTAAGCAAAACTGAAATGCAGGGCTCAAAAGGAGAAGGTGGGCGTGCGTACGTGTCTTTCAGTCGTGGGTGAATTTTCAGTTGCCAAATAGATCGAGCAAATAAAAATCTTTCCGGGGTCTGAAGGCCTGTGTTGTTCAGTCTACCCTACACTATTGTGCCTGGTGCGATGCATTTGAATGATCTGTTCACGCAGCTAGTCTTTATGTGTGTGTTTTATTTTTGAAATGTAATGGAAACCATTGCATTGTTTTTGTTTTAGATGGTGGATGTTGATGTTTGTGCTGTTGGAGATAGCACCAGAAGAAAAATGGATGCCCTGACAGATAGTGCAGTTGAGATTGTCCCTTTGGAGCTCTATGATTCAGCCAGAGCAAAAATAGCTGCTAATCTACAATGGATCTGTGCTAAAGCCTATGGAATAGGTAAAATCACTTTCGTCGGGCAATCGTTCTTGTCTCTCTTTTTGCCCTTTTCATTTGCCCTGCCATCCCACAAGTAATTAAGTCAGTCTTAAATAACCTTTGCTTTCATTATCAGTAATGTGTCAAACCTATTTCCATGTAATAATCCAGTGTTTCATGATGCATCTAATAAGAATAAAACAAAGAATCAGAATAAACTGGTGTATCAGGAGATCTGACAGTGAACGCTATCTATTGTCACTATGAATGATTTGTACTTCCAAAATCTTATTGTTTTTAGTAAATAGGATTTTCCTAAACCGAGCTTTTTTGTTACCACCTGCAAACCTTTAGCTCCTATAGGCCTCAAAGGCTTTATCATGATTCCTTGTCTCGTCATCTTTGCAGATTGGTGCTAGGAACTTGATGCTGTTTTTTAGCAGATTGTCGTGTTAACTTAAAATTAAAATAAAAGAAGCTATGTCATTTATGAATCTGCCTGTAATGAGTAGCAGACTATTCCTTTTTTCCAAAAATGCGAACCAGTCTAATTTGAGTTACAAATGCATTTATCTACATTCTAGAATACAGGGGAGGAGGTAGCATGTGATAAAGGAAGGGGAGATACTTTTATAAACTGGTCTTTGTCAGAAACCGTTGAAAGCCAAAGTGTTTTCCTATGGCAATAATAAAGATTATGTTGGAACCTTGCAGTACTTTCATAGGCATCTGTATCTACTGATTTTTTGCATTGCAGTAGACGTGCTTGTATATTGTGAATTTTTGTTTGCTACCATTTGAACATAAATAACCATGCTGTATATAAACTTGATAGAATACTTGTCTTTAGACAAAACATATCAAAAAACATGCAAAATCTTGTTTTGGAAAATTAGATAGCCCTGTTAATCTAACTCTAATTTGCCAAACTCTAATATGCTTACTGGATTAACACTAGCTTATTTTGTGACAGGGCTGAGCAAAACAATACATTCCTGTAATTAAATATTTTAGACTATTTTCAACAAGAATATTGCTCTCTTTTAGTGTTTTCAGAACTGTCAATATTTTCTGTCACTTTTGCATTTTTCTACAATGAAGAGTAGAAAGGGGATAGTGATCTTGTTACTTTAAGATGTATTTTCCTTTCTACAGAGTGTGAAGTTATTGCATTTTATGAAAGGAGTAAAGGGTAAAATAACAATAGTATAATTATCTAAACAAAAAAATTCTGATGCAGCCTTTGGGGTTGTACATGTAATATAAATGTTGACTACTGCTACCAATATTAATAATTGGAGACTCATGAAAACTAAACAGGCATTGTCCTGCATGAATGTAATTCAAGTGCTTCAGTTGTTTGTAAAGCCTCATTAAAAACATTTTTAGTGAGTAGAAATAAAACATGCTTTGCAAGTTATAGAGGTTCATTGTTTATATTTTGGCTTTGTTTCAAAAGGCAGACCTAATCCTGCATTAGGATCCACTAGCATGTATCCTGTGGTGCAGAGGAAGGATGACTGACTGCCTCATGTTTACATTGGCATTAACCTCTGTGGGACTCCGTAGGCTCAGGGATCTGTGCTTATGCCTTAATCCTGCTTCAATTTGCTAAATTTGTAGCGTATACCAGATAGAGAACTAGCTGCTGTTCAATCAGTTGGCCTTTTCTACACTAAAAACTTTTCCAAAAATTCTCATTTTTATTAAAAACAATACAGCATTGCCAGTGATAGACATAGTGGGAACACTTGTATAGAGAAGACTCCTGTGGCTGCTGGCATTTTTTTCCCACTGTCATTTAGACCTGCTTGGATCAAATGTAAATAAGAGTTAAATGTCAGCAACAGCAGGAGCATTATTTTAACTAGGACTTTCATTGTTGCTACCATTGGTTGGCTTCAATCGGACTAGTTGCAGTGTGTAAAGTTAAGCACATGCATAAATATTTGTAGGAGCTGGACCTGCGTGAATTTTAGTTAGGTTTTGCTGTGGTCTCTCCACAATGTAATGAAAATTAAGATAATTTTTCACAGAATTATAACTTGCATTTAAAAGAAAAATTTGATGGTCTGAAATATAGCATGCAGAATCTTTGATCCAGGAACAAATGTGCTTTTTACAACACTTCTGTGGGAGGATTATTAAAAGTAGTAGTTTCAGGTGTGTCTCGTGTCTCTCTTAACTTAATATCCTTTAAAACTGAATATTTTCAGGCTACCCATCTATAATAGATCTGTCTCTTTTGGATTCTGCTATTACTCGGTGGATTTTTGAGGGGAGGTATAGACAGGTCAAGATAATTTCATTTGGATTTTTGTTATGCTGACCTGATTTGTGTATACAGTATATTTTACATCATTCAGAGCAGTTTTGGTCAATTTGGTAGAAGAAATACACAGTTTCCGTTTGTAGATTATAAACAGCATTTTTATGGTCCTGAAATCACTCAATAGACTTCCTTCATTTTTTTTTTTTTTTTTAATGAGTACTTAAGGAGAAGGTTTTTTCTGACTTTTTCTGATCTTGCATATGCTTATTCAGGTGCTGAATTTTAATCACATGAGTCAAGTTTAAATACATGCTTAAATTTTTGCAGGATTGAAAATTTAAATTGGATTCCAATACTGATCATGTAATTTGTCAGCAGTATGCTCACAAATATCAATTTTAGTTTTTATTTTCCAATATATATTGCATTGTGTGTGTATGAAGTGATTCTCGTCATCTAACTTTGCGGTGCTTATCAAAAATGATACTTACAAAAGAAGAAAATAACTTTTGGGGGCATGACAGATAATTTGGAGTTCAACTGCACCTTTGTACCTCAGCACTGAAGTACACATGGATCCTAGATTACACCCTCTCATGAAAAGGGGGCGTGATTTCATGATGTACCCCCTCTGGAGTTCGCTTTTCACTGTTCCCCTTCAATGGAGGTGTTTGAGTGGCCACAGATCATAGCAGCCTAGGCACTACACTAATACTACTACTAATAGGAGCCTCATTCTCCCCAACTCCATGCACCTGGAGCACTTGTGGAGAAAGGGCTATTCTTTCTGCAGAGGAAGGAGTTGAGCTGTGCGGATTGTCTCTGCATTGCTGTCCCTCCTGTTTCTGACAGCATGTCTCCTAGCTGCATCCCACAGTGAAATTTGGAAACAGCAGGGGATGGGGCTGTGGAGGGTAGCATTTCTCCTGTTCCAGTTGTCCCTGTTCTCTCTACCCTCCTCACAATTTGGGAGTCCTGTCTGAAAGAAGCCAGGGTGTGGGTACAATAGTTTAGTAGTTCTCTGAAGAAATTCAGAGGTCTGTGTATGAATGTCTAGATGATTTCTGACAACAGTCCTAAAGGATACCTTATTTAGGTGTAATTCAGTGGATCAAGGATGAAGTTTGACCTGAACTGAGCATCCTTTTTGTCAGCTGAAACCAAACATTAAAACTGAATTGTATTTTGTTCATCATGCCAATGATTTTATTGACACAGGTACTTTAACATTTCAGGATTAGAGTATAAAATCTGTTTATGGGCCTGCCAATCTGAAGATACTTAGAAATATCCTAGACAGTACAACTTGAAAAAGGTTTTATTTTTTAACCTGTTGTATTTCCCCATGCTTCTAACCAGATACTGTGCACAAAACTGACTAAGTGGTTAAGCCAACAATGGAACTTTGTCTCCATATAGTGATACAAAAAAAGTTGCTTTGATGTATGTATCTTTGCATTACTCTGCTTTTTCTGTCCTAATCACAATCCATCTTTTTCTACGTTGTCTTCAGTGACTGCTTTCCTCCATGGCTTTATCTCTTGCCTTGCATGATGCTTGTTCTTTCTCTGTTGTCTTCTTATAAAATCTGTATCATACTCCATTTCTAATTTTATGCCGTTCTCCTCTACTCCTCACTCCCACATGCTTATTATTTATTTTTGTTATGATGGCATCCAAGGATCTCAATGAAAATTGACTCTACTCTGCTGGTGGTTTAGAGATACAGGAAAACATCATCCTTGCCCCAAAGAGCTTAATTTTAGTGCTTGACTACACAATGGGTTAACGCGCATAACAGGCCTGTGATTTCTAAAGCACGCTGATGTGCTGTGCATTAATTGGACTGTGTAGATCTTTCTGGTGCATTCTAAAGTTTACTTTGTGCACTTTAACATAATGCTGTTTGAAAAAGTACTACGTTAAAGCGCACTAGGAACCTTCAGTGCACACCAGAATGGTCTACTCGGTTGAGTCAATGCACAGCACATCAGACCAGTTACTGTGCTTTAGAAAACACAACCCTGCACTGCACATTATCCTACCACATTGACGATACCTGATAAGTAAATGTAACAAAAAGTGGAGAAAGGGAAAATAACAGTGATAGGATTACACTGTTACCTAGGTTGACTATATGCTTATGGTTCCAGATCACTTAAACTTTTCACATTCACATAAATGGAGCTTAAAAATTTTCAAGACACCTACTTAAACATTATACAATGCACTAGGTGAAAGTCAAGCCCCACTGCCTGCAAGCAGCTGAGATTTCTACCACTGCTGTTTAGTGTTAGGCTGGCTAGTAGATAACTGAGAAATAAGAAGTGCACCAACAGCCTCCTCTGGCTGCTGAAAGGAAGGACCTCTCTGGCTGTGGGGACGGATTTGTGAAAAAACAAGAGTTTTCGGGGGTGGGGGGGGTGGGGAATAACCCCTTTTCTTTTTCCTTTTGAACAGCTATTTCACTGAAGTATTTACATGAATATAATATTTGAGAGCTGTGAGTACTAAAAAAGTGTTCAGTTTTGTCTGAATATCAGCTGTAACTGTTCAAAAATGTTAAAAGGGAGATATTGAGAACATTAAGGTTCTTGTTATGCCTGTTCGTCTGGTTAGGAAATAATGAGAAAGTTGTCCAACTGTCTAGAAGCACAGAAGGAAAGGGGAATGGGTGGAGTTGTTAGTCATTATAGGGGTGTGGCTAATGGTTAGAATAAACTCTCATTGGATGTTGAAGAGGGGAGTAGATGGAGCTGTGAATTTTTATGCAGGCTTGGTTTACTAGAATCTAGAAAGGTCTGGAAGGTGGGCAGAACATCTGGCCACTTTTGTTTTATATATAAAGTTGTCAAGGTTATCTTATTGTTTCATGCTTCTGTGTTGAACTTACAAGGTGATGATTTCTCAGTCTAACTATAGTAAACATGAAAGCCAATGATCAGTACTGCAAATTGGTTAATGTTTAGTGATTTACCAAATGTTGGTGTATGAATTTATCTGAATTAGCATGGCTAAAGTTGAAAGAAATGGTAGGAGAAAAATTGAATGGACTAAAGTAATGAAAATCTAATTTGCAAGTAAAATGTATACACCATCAAGAGTTAGATGGGTAACAGAAAGAAAAGGAGTACTTGTGGCACGGCTGTTACTCTGAAATGGGTAACAGAGTTTTGCTCATCTGAAAGTGCAGGGAATTTTTTTTCATATATTTCAAGATCAATCGGGCTGTTGAATGAAACTTTTCTATTGAAAGTAGAAGAGCAGAAAATTGATGAGATTGTTCTGCAAGTGAGATCTCTTTATGCCATTGTCTTTAAAAACATAGCTGTGATCGTTTAAGCCCCTATCTTGGGTTTATCATCATCATCATTCAGGAACAGTCTGTGATGGTCTTTAGTACCTAAAATACAGTAAAGATCAATTTGTGATTATGCCTTAAACTGACAGGCAAAACTCGAACTTGATAAGAAATTTTCAGCCTTTGTTCATGCTAGCACAAAATGAACAATTAAAAAAAAATTAGTGGAGCACTTTGCCCTTGATACATTCTTCTAGACTAATGTAAACTATCCGGACCATTACTAGAATAAGAAATAGGAAAAACAAAAGAAAGAACTAATAGACTCTACATTGACATTTGTTGGTGGAATGAGGAATAACCCAGTAATTGCTATATGCATCTATATAAGAAGAATACGTTGCTATTTAATGCTATCGATTCTTTATCTGACAAGAAACTTGTAGAATACTGTGTTTCAGTTCCTGAAGAAGTCATCACAAATGTAGACTAGTATAATAAGGAGATCTTTGCTGTTTAACTCAAAGGATGTAAAGTTTGCAGTTGTCATAAACTTTGATGTTTGAGTGCTCAACTGAAGTCTCTCGAGTGCTTTTGAAAATCCCGCCTTAACTTTCAAAAGCAATTGAAGGAAGTTTTAAAGGAACTTGGCAGTCTAAGGGTGCTATTTTTGCAGACTCATTGCTTGATTTAAACAGTAGGCCACATGCTGAAAAACACTTGCCAAACAGCAGAGTGAAATGGACCTGATCTTTGTCAGTTTTATTCTCAGGGCTCTGAATAGCAGCAGTCAAAACTGACAAAATTGGTCAGTTTTCATTTTGCTGAGTCTTGGAAAAACAGTGAGCAGCAATAAAGCTATTGGAGCTCTGCAGGTTTAGTAAGACAATATTACATCACTTTACATTTGGAAAGTTATCTTCATAACTCTCAAGATGAGAAGCTTTAAATTCTTAAATGAAAACTCAGAATCTACAAAATAAATGGAAACTTTCCTTGGTGAATGTCTACTTGCTAAGGCTAAGTGCATTTTTTTCAAACTCTGGCCTATAAAAACGTCATTGCCTCTGTTTAACAGATGGAAAAACAGAGCAAAAAAAAGTCTTGGTTGGAAGCACTGTAGTCTGGTGGCTTACTCAGAGGACTTGTAAGGGAAGGGTCAGACCTGGTTCCTAATTTTGGTTCTAGTAGTAGTTGCTATGACCTCAGGCAAGTCAGATAACCTCTGAGCCTTTGTTTTCCTGTCTGTGAAGTGGCAGTAGTATTTACACACTAATGTTTTATGGTGGTATATAAGGGCAAGTATTACTGGCAAATGTGAAATGGAGCTTCTGGTTCCCAGCGCCATGCTAAATCCACTAGATCATTAGGCTTCAGAGGTGGCATCTTCAAAAATACAAATTTATTAAAGTAGCTCTTTGCTATTTTGCAAAGACTCTAAATTACAAAACATTTTTCTGAATATTTGTGAAATTACTACAATTTCATTGAAGTTTTACATTTTTAAAACATGCAAATTTCATGGAGGAAGGAAGTCCACAATTAATATTTTATCCACTTTACTTCTGTCTACATTTGTACTTTTTAGTTTGAGCACCAAATGCCATAAACATTAACTTTATTACATTTTGACCGTAAAATTGGATCTAGGTCCAGTCCACATCACTCTTGAGACTGTGATAGCAACATCTGTGTACAAGGTTTCTAGCCTGGTTTCCCTGACTGATGTGGGTAGGGTTTTTTCCCTCCCAAATAACATCATTATAGAAGACTTAGAGAAGTCTATAATAGGGTTCTATAATACAATTATAAGGACAAAAATCTCTTCTAATTGGTCAGGGAAACATGCAGGAATGACTTCAGACCATAATATGGACAAGGCCTTAATTGCAGAGCAGGAGTGATTAATGCTTTATTGCATTTTAATGCAGCTTAAAGTATACACATGCAGGGCTTACTTAAATTATTGTGTAGACTTACTAATCAGTTAAAATTTGATATAAAATGAAATTCTTTCTTGGATTTTGGTTCTCTATCCTGCCAGTTTTTCATGATACCACACCTCAAACAGCATTATACTACTACCTGCTTTTGTAGTTTAGATGACAATTCAGATGTTTCAAACTGCTGCGTTATTCCTTAACCATAGGGAGTGGGGGTGGGGAGGAGGGTAAGCAAATTGTATCTTGTGGGCATGGGAAGAACCTGGAAAATGTATAGCTGGCTGCTGTTAAATTTGAAGTTATTTTAAAAGTTACTTAAGTAACTTTAAGTGATCTGTTGTATACCAAGTGATTGATTTAAACTTAATACTGCTCACTTTTGGGGGAAAAAACAGATTTCATTAGCATGTGTTAGAATAAAAACTTTCTAATCAGGAATAATGCAGATTTACTTTTGAGTATTTCTTTGGTGAAAATAGCTCACCTATCTTTCTGCTATACTCACTGGAACAAGAGCACTTAAGATTCTGTGCTGCTGAGACTTGAATGTTAAAATAGATTATTACCTCATTATAACTCCTACTTGCATATCAGATTAATTGAGAGAGATCAATTATCTTCTCTCCAGAGTGGGTTGTCTAGCAGCTTGTCCATGTAGTTATGCAGACAGGTATCCCCTTGTGAGATTTGCATAAAATCAACGTATGAGGGAGATCCAGCCATCTCTTTTTAATGTAGCACATTGGATTTTTAGACAAAATAGTATTCCCAGAACATGCTGAATAAGTGACTCATGCCCTCCCCCCATCTGATTTTGCAGATTGAACACTATAGTTCTGCATATTTCTGTAAGCAAACATTGTTTTTTGAGCACCTAAATTTGACTAAAACTAGCAATTGGGAGACTGTGAAATCCTCTGCCATTATATTATTAGGAACAACTGATCAAAAAGTTTGATATGCAAAACAAGTTATTTGTGCAAAATTTTATATGTAGCATTGCTTGTTACTTGAAAACTGGCAACTTTGGGGATTAATATGGTAGTATAGTGTTTTGGGTTTTGTTTTTTTTTTTAAATACACTAAGTGTTTGGGGCTTCTTGTTTTACAAGGGTATACGTTAGTTATTAAACTAATGAGTTCAAATTAGGATTTTTATACTGTATCTTAGATGTAATAGTTTTAGAGTTAACATTTTTTTCTTCTTCAGAGAAGTCGGAGGCTTTGTCTACACTACCATTTATGCCAACAAATTTTATGTTTCTTGGGTGTGGGGAAAAAAACACTTCTGAGCAACGTAAGTTTCGCCAGCATAAGTGCTAGTGTGCACAGTGCTATGTCGGTGGGAGAACTTCTCCCACCGACATAGCTACCGCCGCTCATTGGGGTGCTTTTATTATGTGGATGGGAAAGTGGCTTTAAGTGGTGTAGCTGCATCGGTACAGCTGTGCTGCTGTAAGCTCGCTAGTGTAGACGTAGCCTAAATGCATTCACAGTTTAAAAATGCTAATATGTGTAAAAGGATACTTAGAAAAAGTGAACTGGACTGTTTGGTTATCTGACTTGTACTTGGCTATTGTGTGTTTAAAAGCTGCTTATGAGCACTGGAGCACACTTTTTATTTAAAAAAAAAAATTGAATTTTTTAATGGGGAGGCAGAGTAAAAATATATATGGTATTTTAAAGTTTATGCCACTATATGAGGGGTTGTGATGGGAAAAGGTACCTTAAAATTTTAGAATGTTTTTTGTGTTGTTTAAGACTGTACCAGTAGACTAATTCAATTGATCTAATTGTTAGCATATTCCCCACATTTGGGAGGTGTATGAATTTTTGAATCCATAAATATTGTGTGTGGATGGGGGAGAAGGGGACAGGAGGTGTTTTTGTTGTTGTATATGGCTGTGTGCTACATATAGAGATAATTGGCAGTTAGAGATGTGAGATTTTGACTTGTTAGGTGATCTGGCCAAGAGGACGCACCGCGTAAGGGTAAGGAGAAGAAGGAAGAGAAGGTCATCAGCTTGGGACCGCAGGTTGCCGAAGGGGAAAACGTGTTTGACGTCTGCCATATCTTCGCTTCCTTCAATGACACTTTTGTCCATGTAACTGATCTCTCTGCCAAGGAAACCATCTGCCGAGTGACTGGTGGTATTCAGGTGAAGGCTGACAGACGAGTCTTCGCCCTATGCTACTATGTTGGCAGCCCAGGATGTTGTCCAGCGGTGCAAGGAGCTGTGCATCACAGCCCTTCACATCAAGCTGCGAGCTCCAGGTGGAGATAGGACCAAGACTCCAGGACCTGGTACCCAGTCAGCCCTCGGAGCTCTCGCTCATTCTGAAATGAAGATTGGGAGCATTGAGGATATCACCCCCATCTCCTCTGACAGCACTCGCAGAAAGGGTGGTCACCCGGGTCGTCATCTGTAAACCGTGGCTGGCTTTTGTTTCATCATTAAATCAAAGAAAAAAAAAGGGTGGTTGGACCTTAGCAGTGATGTTTGCTAAGGAAGACAGTCTCCTAGACCAAGGAATAACCTAAATTTGTAATAGTGTGATGTTGCTAGGAAAGCTTTTATTGCCACATGTTTGAGATTAATACTTTAAATGGTGCAGAGCCACAAGGGTATTATTCGAATCTTCTGAAACTCGTGGTAGTAAACATTATACCATTCATTCTGCATCACATTTTGTCCCACTTAAGTTTTTTTAGTTTCCAAATTTTCTGCTTCATTAATCAAGCTAGTTACTAAGATTCCAGTATTCTTCCAATGGGTTTATTTTAATGATATCCACAAGAACAGTATAAAGTAAATCTGTATTATAAATACAAAAGCTTACATTGTTACAGTTCTTAGTCGTTGACTCTAGCTATGAGAGTTGCCAAACAAATCCTGTAAAATTGGTTTAAATTTATAAAGTATCTTGAGAGACTTTGCTTCCAAATCTGTTATTACTAGAATCAGTGGTTAAAAATCCTGTTGAGTTGAATGGGTGTAATATTAAGTCTATCAGGAGTTAATGTTGCCGATCGTGATTATATGTTGTATGTTTCTATGTGTAATTTGGTAAAACTGTGATACGCCTTAGCATTTAGGCATTAAATCGATTAAACTTCCTTGGATTTTTTTCTGAAGGAATAGTCTTACTTCTAACTCTGATATATATGGTACAAAAATTCCTAGAAAACTAGACTGGACAAACATTGCTATGGAATTAATCTGTAACATTAAAGAACAGCAGTAAACCTCAAATGATTTTTGGTAGTATGTGCAGATTGAAATTATTTTTAGCTTTGACCTTCATGTTCATTGTTCAGAACAGCAGACGGTGATGTTTTTGGATGGGCTGTAGACTGCGTACTATACTGCCCATCATAAACTGAGGCAAATTAATTCTTCCAATTAGCTTTAAAATATTTTTCTTAAATTCAAACCAAAAATCTTAGGATGGCATTACAGAAAGCTAGGTTAACAGTGCTGCTGTACCTTAAATTGCTGAATATGCAGTCTCTTTATTCAGATGGGGACTTGAAGGGATAGCATCAAATTGAAAACTACTCAGTTTCAGAAGTGAAGTGAAAAGTAGTTTCAGGTACTACATTTATTGTGGGCCCTTCTGCCAATTTTTGTAGTTGTACAATCACATTTTCATGTCTTTGAAATGTTTTTCTCTTCTATTGCCCTGTCAAAACCCACCAAAATTGTGAAGCTATATAGGGCAATCAGTGAAAAGAGCTATACATAAAGTGCTTTCAATTGCACGAAGAAAAAACAAGCAGAATTTTCTGCAATCTTTTATAGTAATCTTAGATGTTATTTGTAATGAAGTTGTAAAATAATATTAGGAAACTATTTGAACTGTCTGAATGCGACTTAACTAGAAACAAGGAGAGCCAGCACTACGTGACCAGCCAAAATGGTCTGTGGACCATATTTTGAGAAATGCTGATTTACTGCATATTTTTATTTCGGCACTGGATATCAGATGCAGTTATGTTTGTATAATTGTTTACACACAGCACAAATACTCGTTTTTTTTAAACAGTGTACATGTTATGGATTATAGATAATTTGTGAAATCAAAGTTGTTTATAGTTTAATATTGAGTAAAGATAAAAACTATAGATAGCATTTGGGGGGGAGTATGAGTTAATTCTTAAGAACTGGAAGAGTTCAGTGAATGTAAATGCATGTGAACAAAGTACAGAAATTCTGGAAACTCTGAGGGTATACATTTTTAAAATTGTTGAAGTTAATATAGGGAACAGTCTTCAGGGTGATTAAAAATAACATGAAATGCAATCTATATTTAAAATAATAGAATGCCTGACTTTTTATTTATAAAAACAAAACCAAAAAACTTTCAAGTTGAGAAATTGTCTTCTCTGGGACTGGAGGCAATCCCTGTTACTGGTGGCTATTTAAAAGTTGTTTGCATCTGATCCAGTGACCCAGATTTAAATTGCATGGATTAAAATGGCATACGTATCAAAAAATAATCTGTTTACTGCTATTACAGTAGCATAACTAAGGCTGGGTATACTTTAGAAATTTTTTTCCTAAAATTTTCCCCTATTGGTGTAACTGATTCAAATCTATCATTGGTAGCAACATCATTGAGTATTAGTGTAGGCAGGATTCCAGGTGGCTGTAAGGATTTTAAACACTGTCATGTAACCCTGCCTAGACACAGTGATGATAGTATAGGTGATCACTGGTGCTTTGTCTATCCTAGCACTGCTGCTGTGAAGCTGCACTGATAGTAGCAAATGTAGGCATTCTAAGGAAAAAAATCCTACTGTAGACAAGGCTGAAGTCTTCTGCATTCATAATTTAAAGTGTATGTAAACTACTGTGCTCGGGGTCCCATGTTCAAGTTTATAAAAACATTAACATGTGGAAACTCTGTTTTCCATGCTGAAGGCAATGAGGTGATCATTGGAAATCCCAGTTAAATAACTTTTCCTTCACATATTCATAAAAAGGGCTTCAAGAGAAGTATGGTTTTAGCTTCCATGCCTTCATTATGTTGGGGAAAAAAGGGTTTAAAAAAAAAAAAGTACCAAAGCGAAGACTAATCTATTTCTTAAACAATCTGTAAAGCAGCTGAGACTTTTTTTCTTTAATCAGATTCTGGGCTTTCTTGGTAACTGCTTCTATTTAAGCTTTATGTACGTTTCCCGTCACATAACCCTTAATCTTGGGTTAAAGATTTTTTGATCCTCCTTTTTCATATGATTGTGTCCACCCCAACCCCTCTTAATAATTGAGCGCTAAAATAATTTAGAATAAAGTGGAAACATCTTTACTATGAGCAGGTGCTTGTGGATGCTGCTTGAATTAACCTACAGGTTTGCTTTGAAACTGTATTTTGTACATCTGTGATAAACTGCATCTATAGCCTGGATGCTCTGAATAAATGATTCACAGTATTACTCTTAATTTTAATTGTAAATCTCTCATGCACTACCCAGCACGTACATAGACCTTGGTTCAGAAGAACCTTCCTATTCAGGAAAGCACTTAAGTATGTGTTTAAGTCTAAATTAAATCAGTGGGACTTAAATATGTGCTTAGGTGCTTTCCTGAATTGAGGCCCGTGTGATTTAAGAGAGAGAACTAGAAGTGCATTGGTTTTTAATGTAACAGTACTGTGTATAGAAGGAGGGAATTACGTATGTTGCTACTTTAATCAAGCGCATGCGGTTAAATATAATTGAAAACTATTTGGCATATAAAACTACAGACTTAATTTTTTTTCCCATTCAGTATTTTTATAGACCCAGTTTGTTTTTAATGTATATGTTTTCTCTCTTATGTTAGTTTTGAATTCAGGTACAAAGTTTATACTTTTCTTACAACTGAATCCACTTGTTTGAGACTCTTCCTCTTTGTTTCAGATAATATCCCAGAAGAGCTGAAGGACCCATTTTACATAGACCAGTATGAGCAAGAACATATTAAACCACCTGTCATCAAGCTGTTGCTGTCCAGTGAGCTATATTGTCGTGTCTGTAGCCTCATTCTAAAAGGGGATCAGGTGGCTGCTCTGCAGGGACACCAGTCAGTGATTCAGGCTCTATCTCGGAAAGGGATTTACGTCATGGAGAGTGATGATACCCCTGTGTCTGAATCTGATCTCACCTGTGCACCAATCAAAATGGTTAGCTTAAAGTTCAGAGATGGATTTAATCATTAAATCTCACCCTTGACTTTGGGGATAGACAATGGAGTAAAGCGCATTTCACCTCTAGGTGGCTGGTCTCAGCAGTTTTTCATGCAAATATATTGTAAATACAGTTAATATGTAAAGGTGTTTATTTCTTGATGTATGTTTGACTGCAAATACTTTTTGGTTTGCTCCTTAGAGTTCTCATATGGCAATGATTGATGCTCTAATGATGGCATACACTGTAGAAATGATCAGCATTGAAAAGGTGGTTGCTAGTGTCAAACGTTTTTCTACGTTCAGTGCCTCAAAAGAACTACCCTATGATCTGGAAGATGCAATGGTTTTCTGGATTAATAAGGTAAAGCTGATATTTAGAAAGGTTTGCTTCTAGAAAATTGTAACTTCTAAAACTGTTTGTTAAAAAGGGCTTGATTAGTGCTTTCTCCATGTTTTGTTAGGCTTCCATTGCTGGAAATGCCCTCTTCTGGTATGGAAGAAGACTATTTTTAATTATTTTAGAATGTCTTGGCTCTGCACAGTGACAGTGAGCTAACCACCTGTATTCCTAGAGTTATACGGATAGTAGTTATTGCTTCCTTTTTGTGCACCTGCAGCTTTTTTAGATTTCTTCCTTGTTGGCTTCCTCATCCCCCTCCAAATGCAAATCAATATTTGCCAAGAGGAAAGGGACAAGACTAGTAGGGGAAATGCATTTCCTTTTTTTGGCACAATGGTAGATTTTGTTACCTTTTCAATATAAATTTAAAATTCACAGGATGTTTACTAATCAAATTAGAAAATAGTGCAGTTGGTCTGTTTCCGCCTAAGCTACTCGCCAACTCTTTCAGGCACACTGTGGAAAAATATATATTTTTTAAACATTTATGTTTTAAAATTGTAAATGGAAGTTGAACCAATATTTATTATCAGGTTAGAATCTGCCAAATAGGAGTTGGAAATAAAATTGATTGTAGATACTAACATACCAGATGATTTTTAGTAGTGGAAACTGTTGCTATTAAAAATACTGCTAATGATGCAATTTTTAAAAGTGTTTGGAGAGAGGGGTTTGGAAGAGATGGCCTATGTTTGTTTAATTTTTAAATCTGTAAGTAGTATATGCAACTTAAAAATAAAAATCGCTTTTCTAAAGGGAATCACGTAACTTTGTGAAGTTATATTTGTTTGGTAGATGAGGAAAGCGTATGGTTTCATGTTCACTAGCCAGTTAGATTTGATTTTGAATATATTCTACTTCAACCACTTATGAAACTTTTCAGAGGCTATCAGTTTAGAGTTTATGCGTGAAACCCTTGAGTAGTAGTTTCCTTTACATTCCACACTTCTTCCTCCCACAGATTTTAGTGCAGTACTATAAATCTTGTATTGGATAAAAAGTTAATAGTAAATCTGGCTCTCGGTATATTTTTTTAATAAAAACAAATTTTCAAGAAATCAGGAAGCTGGTCTACATAACTGTTAAAGCAAAATTACTTCTCAGATGTTTTTATTTGCGCAAAACTTTTATTGAAAAGTAACTTCTCGGGTTATTAATCTGCAACTTGTTCTGATAACCTTTGCATTCTGTCAGAATTGTGCTCTATTGCCAATGGGTAAGAAGTTCAGCTATATAGAGGAGTGGGAAGAGACTATTATTTAAGAGATTTGGGAACAATTCATTGCACTTACTGACCCCTGCTTTTGTTCTTGAACAACTTGTCTGTCTGTGGCTACACTGAAACTATTTACAGAGAGTCAGTTTCTACAGTGCCAATTTTATAGTACAGGCAACCCCAACACAACTAGAGGAGAATAGTCTCCTTTGTTGTGTAATAGTGGTATACACAATGAAAGATGAAAGTTAATTGAATTATTATAGTTTATATTGTAGAAACATATCTGCCTCTCTCAGGAGAACTAAGAATGTAAATTTACACTTACGTTTTCATTTCTAAGGATTTATTTTAAATACATTTGAACATTTTTTGGAAGAAATTACTATGTTATGGCTATATTACTAATTAAGCAATTGTATTTGCAAAGCGGTACCTTATGTCGCTGCAAAACTTACCTATATCAGTGGAATGTCAGTTGAATTCAGAAGCAGAGTTTAAAAAAACCCAAAATCATGGGTAGTATGAGTCATATTTCTACAATGGTGGGAAATAAAGATTGATCATTATGTTAAGTGATGACTTCTGCAAATTGGTATGCAATTGCTTTTTTATTCTCTTTTCCCAACTATTTTAGGTGAACCTTAAAATGAGAGAGATAACAGAGAAAGAGGTCAAATTAAAACAGCAATTACTGGAAAGCCCAGGTCACCAAAAGGTAAAATATATTTAATTTTCTTAGTAGCTGAATTATGAATCTTGTCAGTTAAAACTGAAATCATGATGTGGAATCGGATATAAATGAGTTTCAGTACTTTTTTTTTATAAAATTCATATGAGGCATCTTCCCCAGTGAAATTCATTTGAGATTTTGTGTATACAGTTTGTTTTCTATTTATCTGCAATGCCCTTACTTCCCTTTAATCCTGTTAGTGCCTTTTGACTTATCTTTTTAAGTTCTGGTTAGAATTGAAATAGCTTGTTCAAACTTTGAATGCTGTGATTTTGATAAATACAGTTCAATTTCAATACCACAAAACATACAGCGTATGTTTTTGAAGTCCTTTCAGGCACAGATTCTTTGTGCATAAAATGACTATAGCAAGGAAATTCAGGAGGTTAACCTATCTCTAATAAGTATGTTCTAAGCAGTCAAATGGTATATTTGTGTATGTGTGCAATTTTTACCCTGTTCCCCCTTAACTTATGTCACAATGCACTAATGTTGCAAAGATATAGTACACTTTCATTACTGGAGAATGTAAAATGGATTTTCCTCAAATATAAATAAATATAATACTGATAATCTCAATTTATGTCTTAATGAATCCTAAAAATAGCTTTCCCATACTTATCCCTCAAATTGGCACTGTTGAGTAAAGTGATACAATTGTAATATGCATAAATGAGGCAAAGATGTTTTACTTTCCATATTGAGGAAGAGTTACTATTTTTTCAGATCCTTTGACACAATAACATGCTTCAATTTAAAAGGTTTATGTAGTTTTTTTAACTTACAAGTGGTCTTGAGGATCCTGTTACAATTTGGCTATCAGTTGAACATCTTGGATTTCACTGTAATACTTTAAAACTGATCTTTTGGACTAAAATCCCTCTAAAATATGAAAGTGTTCATTGCTTAAGTGCATTTAAGTATTGCTGTGTATAACTTGCTCTGCTGATGTTCCTCTCCTATTCCTACATTCCTTTCCTTGCTTCCTGAGCAGTCTCCTTCCAAATGGTATTGGAAATTAGTACCTGTAAGTGAACTACTTTTTACACCAGTTGTCTTCCACAAAACCATTGCTTTTAAACTTTTTCAGAGTGCTTGCTTCCATTAAAATGCTGGTTAGACAAAAAAGTTAAAAACCTTTCTAGTTAAGGTTTTTGGAAATAAAGTTTAGTTTCCATAACATGATTTTACATACTGTACATACAGCATAATCATCACTATACAGCATTTCAGGACTCCAGAATTGTGTTAAAAATACAAGTGAGGGATAGGGTGAAATAAAATTACCGTAAGAGAAAATTAGAAGTTTTCGGAATTGTGCTTTTTGCTCAAGGTAGACAATTATTTATTACAGCACTAAGGTGATATAAAAACTGGTCAGTTTAAATTTAATAGGTACTTGAATTTTTTAGTAACTAATTAGATGCATTGCTTGCACTCCCTCATATAATGCTTTGTAGTTAAACTTTGCTAAAAAAATAACTTTGCTAAAAAAAATTCAAACTATTTATTAACTTTCTATTTATTTAACAATAACACCCTTAGAATCCTAACTCAGTTAACAGAAGGCTTGAGCCTTCCCTTGCTGGTGTTTACTCCGTTGGTAACCCAGCAAATGTAGGACACCATTGTCCAGTGAGGTGGGTTAGAAGACATGATGGTAAAACATTTGAACACTAAGTTACTGCAGCTGGTGGAAGTGCATCCTTGGTGACTTAATGAAAGTAGAGGCAACATACTAGGGAGAAACATAATTAACATATTTTTAGGCCTGATCCAGGGAGACTTTCCTTCCACCTGTTGGCAGAAGTATCTACATGAAAAGAGATTTTTAATGGAATTGAACTTACGTTGTACAAATCTACTTGCTTTTGGCTGGGGTAGCAAGTTATATGAATAGGCCCTTACCGAATTCACAGCCATGAAAAACGCATCATATACTGTGAAATCTGGTGTGTCTCCCCCCCCCCCAATGAAATCTGTGTTTTGTGTGCTCTTACCCTATACTATACAGATTTCACAGGGGAGACCAGCGTTTCTCAGACTGGGGATCCTGACCCAAAAGGGAGTTGAAGAGGGTCACAAGGTTTTTTAGGGGGGTCATAGTATTGCCACCCTGACTTCTGCATTGACTTCAGAGCTGGGTGGCCAGAGAGCAGTGGCTGCTGGCTGGGCCCCCAGCTCTGCTGGCTGGGCCCCCAGCTCTGCTGGCTGGGCCCCCAGCTCTGCTGGCTGGGCCCCCAGCTCTGCTGGCTGGGCCCCCAGCTCTGCTGGCTGGGCCCCGCCAGCTGCACCACAGAAGTAAGGGTGGCAATAACAGACCATGTCATCCTTACTTCTGCGCTGCTGCTGATTGGGTGCCCAGCTCTGCAGGCAGCAGCGCAGAAGGGTGGCAGTATTATATCATGCTATCCTCACTTCTGCACTGCTGCCTTCAGAGTTGGGCTCCCAGCCAGCAGCGGCTGCTCTCCAGCTGCCCAGCTCGGAAGGCAGCGCCACCGCCAGCAGCAGCACAGAAGTAAGGGTAGCAGTACCGCAACCTTCCCGCAATAACCTTGCAACCTTCTCTTCCCTCTTCCCCCCCCATTCCTTTTTGGGTCAGGACCCCTACAATTACAACACTGAAATTTCAGATTTAAATAGCTGAAATCATGAAATTTATGCTTTTTTAAATCCCGGTACCACGAAATTGACCAAAATGGACCTTGAATTTGGTAGGACTCTGTATGTTAACATTCTGTGTTCTCCTGTTCCTCAGTTCCTCCTTGGCTGTGATATCCCTTCCCTGTCTCTTACAGTATTTGCTTTGTTCATCATTTTCATCATCTAGGGAGTATGGGAACCATCATCTTGGTTGTAAGCTGGAAAGAGCGCCAAATTTGGGAGGGACAGGCACAGTAAATGCAGTTGCTCATCCCTCAGTCATTCCTGTGTTTCTGCAAAGAACTGCTGGTTTGGTCAGTCCCACACACACCATTCCCATATTTTATTTGTTTGAGCCAAATATGAGGTCCAAATTAAATTATTTAAATATCTAAAATAAAGAACTGTCATAGGGTGGTCAAATCTGTACTTTTACCCTCACACCCATGACTTGTCTGTCTGTACCACAAGTGACACTGTAGCCAGGTGTTTACCTAGTGCTTCATACCCAGACTAAAACAATGGTACTTCACACTAATGGCTCTTTGTTTAGAAGTGGCCTGAAAAGTAAAATAATTTGAAAGATCCTAAAACAGGAAAAAGTATGAAACTTTTAAAATCTAGTGCTGATCATATCTATAGATGATCCTTAGCTTTCCCTGAACCTAAGTAATGTGTCCAGAAGACTTTCTGAGCTATATTCTCTGGTCTGAACCAGAAGGGTTTGATGCAGGTCCAAAGGGATATACAAAGGTGGCTGTAAGTTGTCTTTTCCCCTTCCCAAGCCTCGGTCTGCCAGGCTAGTTGCTGACAAATTAGAATGGCCTTTAGGATCAGCTGGATTCAGGGATAGGTGGCATAAGAGGGGCAGTGGCAACCCTAAATTCCCATACACTGTGGGAATTCTCCAATGACTGGATATGCTGCTTTTAGTGTTGCTTTATGCTACCAGACTTCATTAAACAGGTGGATTTCACAGGAGAGTTAGGGGCCCCTATTTTTCCTGCCATAATGATGTTGCAGTCACCAAAAAATAGATTGAAAAACCCATTTCAATTAATTATTTTATAAATATTTTCATTTTAGGATATAATATTTTATGCTTAATATCAGTCCAAACACGTTTGAATTTGACTGTGCTTATCTGAGATTCATGCTCTATGCTGCATCAAGAGAGCAGTCAAAATATCTATTTGTATTTCATTAATACCTAAAGGCACCAACTGAGATTGGGGCCCTATTGTGCAAGGCATTGTACAAACACATAACAAGGAACAATCCCTGCCCAAAGAACTTGCAGTTTAAATAGTCAAGACATGCAAAAGGTGTGAGAGGAAACAGGGACAGAGAATGGAAGTGACTTGCCCAAAGTTTCAAAGCAAGTCAATGGCAAAGTGAGGAATAGAATCTCCTTGACTACCAGTCCAGTGCCCTGTAGATCACCCTGGACTGTGTGCCATCCATTATGTCACTTTCAATGCTTTAATTTTATAGCAGGGATACTCCACTTTATACTGAAATTAAACAGTCATTTCAGCACGGAAGACACAGGTTTAAGAGAATAATGGATTGAAAATAACTATTTAGAATGGAGTGGATCGTTCAGACTCTATTTTTTATTGTAAATGTAATGTCTTTCACGCCAGTAAAGGAAATGAGGAAACCTGTAGTTTGGAATGCTAAGGATTGCTAATGACTGTCTCAAATGTAATAATATATATATATATATTGGCACTATATTTAAAATGGATATAAAACTTCTCCATTTTAGTAGTCTTAGGTTTAAAGAGAAATCTTTGAAGTTCACCATTAAACTGCTTAACTCTACTGAATAATGTGTAAATAATACACTTTTTAAACTAACCAGATCACCTTAGTATAGGTACTCATTTTATTTGATTTTGCAACCACATTTCCAGTGCATAATAGATTTGATTGTTTCATGACTCTGATTCTTCATCATCATCTTACTATTTCTTTTTGTGTAAGCCTGATCTGATGCATGCCCTATCGCACTGCATGCTGGAACCAGTGGAGTATGCGCGTGTGGTACAGTATGATTAACATTATATTACATATGTATGGAGAGCTCCAGGCTGGGGAAAAAACAAATCTGCACATGGTAAAGAAAACAAATGTTCTACCAAAAAAATTAAGATAGCTTTGCCTACAGTGTAGCAAATATTGTTTACCTCTCTCTTCATACAATATAGATATTATTTAACAGACTTAAAAAGCTATATATCCTTTGCAATGGAAACTTAAAGCTAAACTTTATGTATTAAATAACGTAACTTGAAATATGCTGTCACCTAGTTAATTTCTTACTTTTTAATTTGTTATTGAGTGACCTTTGTTCCATTGAACAGAATTTTTCTCAGCCGGTGCCATCCTCAAATATATATATATTTTTGTAGAACGACACACCTTTCCTGAGCTGTCTTGCAGAATGTATAGTATCATTCAGAAAAAAAATGTTTTTTAAAAATAAATACATTTTATGTATATATTTAGAGTAGAATATAGTGGCATAGTAGACCAGATTATAGTAGTCAAAATAGATTCTCAAATGTAGATTTTTTTTTATGTATAAATGAATATTTTCATTCTAAAAAGGATTTCTGCTAGGATTCATAGTGTAATAATTTGTGATGTCATTCCATTAATTAGCTAGAACTTAAACAGCACACTCTTAAACTGCTGAGGTACTTTACTAACCAGCATGTGACTTCTTAATAATATTAACATTAAATAATTTTTAGATTGGAAAATTACCTAGCAGGAGTTCCAAATGATTTTACTTTCTGTAGTTAGACGACTTTGAGTAGTCAGCTCCTACTTCCCAGAATCTTTAGGGTGGGGTTTTCAGAAGTGCTCAGTATTGACTTGAGCTGCTCATGCTGAAATCTTTGGGAGTTTTGCCACTAACTTCTGTGGCCTCTAGTTTTGCTGTCATTTCTGATCACTTTTGAAAATCCAACCCCAAATTTCTTTTTCTGCTGTACAAAACTCTGTTGATGAAATTTTCTATGGTATTCAGTGTCCATTCAAGAGATGTTTGATCCAGATAACTCCTTGCCTGTGAGGTCTGGGTTGATATTAGTAGGGGACAAATGAGAATCTGACACCCTTGCCATGATCAAGTTTTGCATTGGCTTTTCAGGTTTTAAGTGGGTTTGGCCTAGTAGTCTTTGTCTTTTGTATTTGAGCTGTTGCACTCACACCTCTAATTGGGTGGAGCTTGACTTAATCTGCTTTTAGTTTAGGTTAGATTTAGTGTTGGGGAGTGCTTCCAAATGTTATAGAAAAATGTTAAAAAGTAAGTATAATAGTATTCAAACTTGACTTCCATTGAGGGAAGAGGCTAACTTTCTAAATGATTCACAGTAGATATAACCAATTAAAACTAAAGATGCACCATAGGGTATTTCAGTAATTATTCAATAAAACATTGCACCTCTTATTAGCATAATATGACTGTGTCTTTTATTTAGGTGCGTTATCGACGAGACCATCTTTCAAGCAGGCAATTACCTTATTTTCCATTACTTGAAGACCTGATGAAGGATGGCAGTGATGGTGCTGCTCTTCTAGCTGTGATACACTATTATTGCCCAGAACAAATGAAGTTAGATGGTATGTGAAGAAACTTTTTTTAAAATTACTTTTAATTGAAAAAATTCAACTACAAACATGGTCAGATATAAAAATATGCAATTGATATATACAGTTAGTCAGTCATTTTTTGTGCTGCATTGTAGTATTTGTTAAACTATAGCATAACCCAATAATTAATCTCTTGTCCAAAATTAACTTCAAGTCAGGCAAATACAAATTTTTCATAAGATCAATATTTGGTGTTTCTAAAACAGCCTTTTGATTCATTACTTTGCATCCAAAGGCATTCTGAAGAATATAACTACTGTAGTTCCATATCTAATAAATTCTGATGTACATCTTTATTTTGTTTTACAAATCTAGGAATATCTAAGAATGTTTTTGTTAAAAGGAGTTATTTTAGTAATATGCCTTCAAACTTAGTCTCAGGAGAAAGAATATGTATACAACTGTCCATTTATCTTTAATATTTTTGCCATTCATACATAATTTGGTAACATATAATTTGTATATGTGGAGAAAATTTAATCAAATTTAAAAATATAAACTTTTTTTGAAATGTTTCGGAATATACAAATAATAAACTTGGATATCTACCCTGAGATTTATTTTCCAGGTATTGTTTTCCTGTATGATTCATTTTCTTTATTGAACTATACATATTTCTAAGTTTAACTCCTTTATTAAATTTTCTGCTCTCCTACCGTGCAGAGTTATTTACATATGTGCAGAATGGCTTAAAATGCCAGCTGTTCAATTGATTCTTATATTTTAATAAGCCAAGTCCTGGAGTTATCTCAATTTCATTCCTTTTTGATCAGTTTGTTCAAAGTAAAGAGTAATATCTTAATAGATAATGGCATATAAATACCAAATATTTAAAAGCCAGACAGCAGAATGTATTCCATTTCTTTAAACTCTTAAATAAGTTCTGGAAAGAAAAAGGTAAAGATGATGTGATGGTAGCTCTTTTTTGTTTAATAATTGTCAAAGTATACACAGTTACTTAGCTAACAATTTGTAAAGTCTGACAGTGGATTGTGATGTACTAATCTGACACTCAAATACATAGTTTTTAAATGTTCTACTGCTTTAATACAATATCAGGGATTTTGTAGCTTTATAATGGAAACAATGTTTTTTTTCTTTGCAGTAAAGTTTGCTCCTTCAGGACAAACAGCTTTGTATTCAGTTGGCATGGTTTTGTGTGTTCTGCTTACATTATTTTACCATGCCTATCACTGCGGTTTACAAGCCCTTGTTTGAATGGGTGTTCCAAATTGAATACAAAACCATTTGTTATGCCTATGTTTGTTCCTTCCTCCTTTCACGTATATATGACTTCATTATGATGGTTGATTTCAATTTAGGACCAGTTTAGATGCGTCGCCAAGGATTCCTCAACTTTTCATTCTGGAAACTGTTTTCTTCCAGTTAAATCTGTCTCCAAAGATGATTGTAGCTACAAGGGTGCTTAAAGTCCATCTGCCTGGTAGATAAATGTCACTACTGGTCCATAGGTTGGTCAAGGGGTTCAAGCAGTTTTCTGTATTGGAGTCTCCTATATCCCTGTTCTGAAGCTGAGGGTTCTTTTTTTTCTTTTTCTGCGTGTATTGTTTACAGTAGCTATGAAGTAAACTGTGAAGCCAGTATTCAATTCACCAGGATAGTTTCAATAATACTTAACTTTATCTTTCCACACCAGATATCTGTTTGAAGGAGGTAACCTCAATTGCAGACAGCCTCTATAATATTCAGCTTCTGAGAGAATTTTCAAATGAGTATCTAAACAAATGTTTTTACCTTACATTGGAGGACATGCTGTATGCTCCTTTAGTTCTGAAGGTAAGACTTGTAACGGAAAACACATTTTTAAGCGAAATGTAGGTAAGCCACTAACCTAAACTTTTTTTATTTATTTTTTTTAAAGCCTAATGTTATGGTTTTCATTGCGGAACTATTCTGGTGGTTTGAGAATGTCAAGCCAGACTTTGTACAGCCCAGGGACATTCAAGAAATAAAAGATGGTGAGATATTTTGACTTTTTGGTAACTATTAAGTCTATTCTATTTGTTTAAGCAAATATAAACTAATGAAATTGCTTGTTTTTTCTGCATTGCTCTCTCCATTGATTGATTTCCACCAAAATATTTTGTTGTTTGAAGTTTCTTGAAAATGTGTACATTTAAAAAAAAAATTGCCTTGAGATCCAGCTGTGGATTGAAAGACATGTAATTGTATCATCTGCTGTCATGTTTCACATTTTAAATAGTTTTAAATAGTTCTATAGCAACTTCCAGTCTTGAATGGAGAAGGATGTTAAAATTTTTCCTCATTGTTAATAATTAAAACTTCATAGAACACCATCAAATCAGATACAGTGAAGAGAAGTCAACCACTAGATCATTTCCACTTCTTATTATGAGTTTACATATAACTTTCTCCAGCTTTGGGAGTTTTTTGCTTGCTTTTGTTATAGAAGTGCTAATGGCTCACTTCCCTCCTTTTTGAAACTTTGGAGGGAGTTAAACTGTAGTATAATACAGTTTTGCCAAATTGCAGTTGAGGATTTATTTCTGTCCTCTTGAGATTTTTTTCAAAGGGCAAAGGTAAATTACTTTCTTTCATCATATCACGGATCCTCTGTAACTGAAGACCTAGCCTCACTTCTTTACCAGACTAATCTGAACTTCTGAATTCATCTGTTAGGTCTCTCTCATATAATCTTAACTTCAGTGGAGTAAGTTGTGACTACTTACACCATCTGCTTATGCCTGCAGAAATGAGGCAAGAGTGCTTGCTTTAGGTCATTTCTTCTGCAGCACTGGAATTTTTTCCATTAAACAGCTGTTAAAATCTTGCTTGAATGTTCAGATGATGCAGCCCTTTTGAAAACAAGTGTGGTAATTCAAAATACTTAAAATTATTAAAAGAACAGGAGTACTTGTGGCACCGTAGAGACTAACAAATTTATTAGAGCATAAGCTTTCGTGGGCTACAGCCCACTTCATCGGATGCATAGAATGGAACATCTAGTAAGAGGATAGATCTATAGATATACACACACATACAGATAAGTTGGAAGTTGCCATACAAACTGTGAGAGGTTAATTAGGTAAGATGAGCTGTTATCAGTAGGAGAAAAAAACTTTTGTAGTGATGATCAAGATGGCCCATTTAGACAGTTAACAAGAAGGTGTGAGGATACTTAACTTAGGGAAATAGATTCAATATAGGTAATGACCCAGCCACTCCCAGTCTCAATTCAAACCCAAGTTAATGGTATCTAGTTTGCATATTAATTCAAGCTCAGCAGTTTCTCACTGAAGTCTGTTTTTGAAGCTTTTCTGTTGCAAAATTGCCACCCTTAAATCTTTTACTGAGTGGCCAGAGAGGATGAAGTGCTCTACCAGTTTTTGAATGTTATGATTCCTGATGTCAGATTTGTGTCCATTCTTTTGCTTAGAGACTGTCTGGTTTGGCCAATGTTCATTGCAGAGGGGCATAGCTGGCACATGATGGCATATATCACATTGGTAGATGTGCAGGTGAACGAGCCCCTGATGGCGTGGCTAATATGATTAGGTTCTATGATGGTGTCACTTGAATAAATATGTGGACAGAGTTGGCATCAGGCTTTGTTGCAAGGATAGGTTCCTGGGTTAGTGTTTTTGTTGTGTGGTTGCTGGAGAGTATTTGCTTCAGGTTGAGGAGCTGTCTGTAAGCGAGGACTGGTCTGTCTCCCAGGATCTGTGAGAGTGAGGGATCGTTTTTCAGGATAGGTTGTAAATCTGTGATGATGCGCTGGAGAGGTTTTAGTTGGGGGCTGAAGGTGACAGCTAGTGGTGTTCTGTTATTTTCTTTGTTGGGCCTGTCCTGTAGTAGGTGACTTCTGGGTACTCTTCTGGCTCTGTCAATCTGTTTTTTCACTTCAGCAGGTGGGTATTGTAGTTTTAAGAATGCTTGATAGAGATCTTGTAGGTGTTTGTCTCTGTCTGAGGGGTTGGAGCAAATGCGGTTGTATCTTAGAGCTTGGCTGTAGAAAGTGGATCGTGTGGTGTGTCCTGGATGGAAGCTGGAGGCAAGTACATAAGTATAGAAGTCAGTAGGTTTCCGGTATAGGGTGGTGGTTATGTGATCATCTCTTATGAGCACAGTAGTGTCCAGTATTCGCAATGTTCATGTGCACTCTTGAATAAGTGCTACTCTTCATCTTGGAAATGGCTGCATTTCAGTAAGAAATGGAATTATTACTGTGTACGAGGAGTGTCAAACACATGACCCCATGGGCAAGATCCAGCCCACAAGACATATTGGGATTGTGCAGAATCTCAGCTTTCATTTTAAAACAAAAATAAGTTCTTAGTACTTATGGCTGCAGAGTGTCTTCCAGATGTGAACAGAATGTAACCAATGTAGTCATGGTGAACTGAATCTGAAGGCAACCTGAAACAGTGTCTCAGAATTGAACTCCCCATCCTCTAGTAATCTGATTGAAGTGTCAGCTATAAAGCCCACTGGTGACCTTTAATTGCCAACATAACCATGTCATTGTTGGTAACTTCAGCAGAAGGAATGGGGAAGGCGATAGTGGGATTGCAGTTTATGGGGGTTGGGAACTGGGTGTTGCTGCAGGGAAGGAAATGAAGAGAACACAGGCTACTCAAAGACAGGGCAGGGGGAAAGAGAAACAAAAGAAAATAGGGAAACAAAGGTAGGAATAACAGTGGCCCTTAAAAAAAAAAAAAAAAAAAAAAGCATAGTTTCTGAATGAGTCAATGCGGCAATAGGGCACTGAACAAATAACTTAAGTTCTTTTACTACATAAAAGCCATATTCTCCCTTTGAGATAGAGAGCATTCTGCTGTGCATTGCATGAAGTATATAGCCCTGAATTTATTTTCCAGCCCATGGATTGTAATTAAAACATGGAATTCGACACTCTCTTCCGAATGAGTTTGACACCCTGGTATACGTATGTGAGTTTTAAAGCATTTTGGGATGAAATATACTATGTAAATGGAAGGTATTTTAATTTAAAATGCTCAGTCATCTTCCTATCAGTGACAGACTTAAATACAGTGCTGATCTGAGTCCCATCTTTATTGAATGTCACTACAATTCTTTTTTGTAATACAGCTTTTTAGCACGAAACCTTGTTCTCAGAAGTGTTATTTTAAAATACATTTAGAAAGTTTGTCATTAGTAACTTCCACATATAGTAATTAAGGTAGAGCGCAGGAAGTAGTGGAGCTCTATATTGGTTTTTTATTTTGTTGAACCGTTACCTAAAGTGCTTTAGAATCACGTCACATTATAAAATGCTGCTTCTGAATCTCATAACTTGTTACTCATGTGGGCTTGTCTTCACTGAAGTATTAACTTCAGGTATGATCAAGTGTTTCTCACAACCCAACTCATGTCCACATAAAAATCTATAGCTTGAATTAAGTGGTGCTTTAAATTTGAACTAGCTGGCGCATCAGGTGGCATTGGTTGAAGATCTGGTGCTGCCGATGGTCAAGCTAGTAATGCAGTGGGGATGCAGCTTCAGGCTATTGTTTGAGTTAGCACAGTTCATCAACTGCTATTCAGATTACTCTGTAGTTTGAATGTTTCACAGAGTGGCAGGGCTCACTTGAGCTAACTTGCAGTGAAAATGAGATGAAAAATGTGTAAGTAAATGAGAATTATGGTGAAGTTTTTTTTATTTATATGCTTAAAACTTAATAGAATCATCCATAATCCTTTTGCTGAAACTATTGAAATTGATACCAATTTTCTTATTCTCAAACTTTGTTGCATTAGTCTAAATTTTAGATTTTGTAATCTTCTTTGAGACTCAGAGCATAAAGGAAAATGAAGTAGGTAACTGTATAGTACTATTGCCTCTGAAGACCTGGATTCAACTTCATGTATAGTAAATTAGGTAATTCATCCACAGACAGATATTTTTAATTAAAAATCCACTGTTGCAGTTTGCTCTAATTAATCTGACTTTCATGATTGCTCATCACAGTGTAAGTTTCCTATCTGTTATATATTTGATTATTCTGTATTTTAACTATTCTGCATCATAAATGTTGCAAAACTAAAGTGAAATTTGAAGTATCCTGATGTTCTAATTCTGACCTTCTGCAGTGAGGTTATATGATTTTTTGTACTACTTTCTAGTATTGTTGTTGTAATTTGAAATAGTGCTGACACTTATATAAATATGTGCAGCTAAAACAGTGTTGCAGCAGAAGAGCTGTCGTCCGCCTGTTCCTATTTCCAATGCAACTAAACGAAGTTTCATGGCTAGTCCAGCTAGTACAAGTCCAGCAGACCTGCAGCCTTCAATTCAGCTACCCCCAGAAGCTTGCAACAGGTATTACCTGCACCCTGAAGAATCTGACTATCTGTAAGTCTGTCTTTCTGTCTCTAGATTCATCGTCTTGCTTCTATTTCCAGTTGGGTAATCTAGGAATTTCTATTACTGCTAAATTATCTGGTTTTGTTATATATGTGAGTTTAAGGTCTTTGCACTCAGTCTCTAAAACGTGTACAAGTCTCAAGTTTAAGGAAATATTTGACAGTGGTATATGTGATCTTCACAGCATGAGTGAAAAACTCTAATCATGATAGCAATATCACTGTATTAAAAGCTGGACTAATTCTCTGTTAGGCAAAATTTTAAAAAGGAAAGCTATTCTGGAATGGCAGTGTTACTGGTGATTTCTTATGAATGACCATACAGAAAACAAAACAAAAACCCAAACTGAAATCAGTCTACTGTATGGACAGAAGAAGAAAAAGAGAACAGTAAGCAAGAGAAATGTTTGAGGGGAAAAACAGACTAGTTTGGATCTCCATTCTAATGTTGCTTTCCATGCTGATAACTGGAAGTCTTTTAATGGTTACTGGCAATTCTGGAGTAGAGAATGGTACCCTCAAAAATGGTAGCGTACCTAGCTATTCTTCTAGTGACGGTACGGCTTCATGATTCCTATTCTTTGTAGAGGATGGAGATACACCTGGTGGGCTGCTCTTATGAGAGGTAGTAGCATTATTTAGTACGGAGGAAAGTGGACTGAGAGAAGGGACTTATCTATGCTAAAGCCTAGAAAACAATTAGCTAGACCAAGTCAAGGACTACCATCTCTTCAGATGATGTTGATCAGGACACAAATAGAGGTGTGTAAAAATTGCCTTACTGGATCAGACCATTGATTCATTTAGCACATTATTATGCCTCAATGACCATACAAGCTGCCAGGAAAAAAAGGTGAAGAACCCTGAGGTGGACAGTTTGCAGTAACCTGCCCACTGGGGACATTCCTGCCTAATCTCCTCAGAAATTGGCTTGTGCCCTAAAGCATGGGTGTTTATATGCCTTCAAACCTTTTTTTTAAAAAAAAATAATCCTATCTAATGTAGCCATGGATGTTCTGATTATTCATATAAATGTCCAATTTCATGCATTCGGTTAAGGTTTTGGCCTCAATGATACCTTGTGGCAATGAATCCCACAGTTTAATTGTGTAAATTTTTCCTTTTCAATTTTAGAGTTGCAGCCTTTCAAATTCTTCAACATTTACCTTTTCATATATTATGAAAGGAGGTAAATAGGACCAACCAGTTTACCTTCTCTTTATTTATACATTATGACCCCCCTTTTTTTGTTTCCCCTAAACTAAATGGTCCCAGTCTTTTCAGTCTCTCTTCGTATGGACACTTTCTTTTCTTGCTTCTAATACATTTTATTACTGTCTCTGAACCTTGTTTATTACTACTATATCTCTTGTCAGGGAATGTGAAAGGTGGGGACATACCAATGGCATATTATTTTCAGTATTAGTTTCCATTATAATCCTTACACAGGATTATAACATTTTAACTTTTTTCACAACTGCTGGATGTAAAGCAAAGGGATTGGTTGAACTATCCACAGTGACAAGCAGGTTTTTCCCCTGAGTTGTTAGTTAACTTAGAACCCACTAAATTGTATGAAAAGTTCAAGTTGTTATTATTTTAGAGAGAACTATCGATTAAAAAGTTGAGGCAGCAGAGCTGTGGATTGTAGCACTTTAGGAGCCAGTCTGTTAGTTCATTTTGTCTTTTGATGTAACAACCACAAAAATCTGCTACAGCATGGCATTTTGGTTTTGCCTTGTAACCCTGTAGCTTTCGTGACAACATACATATTATTTTCACATATTCATGACAATATATTTAACTTTGGCACCGATCATATTGCAGATGGTTGCTTCAGTTTAACAGCCTATTCTGGATATGTAAAATCTCTCTAACTGATTTGGGTTAAAACTCTCTGGATTTCTTTTCAAATATTCTATTCTCTTTCGGATTTAATCGTAAGATTAAACTAAAATCTTAACTCTAGGTTACTTTTGAAGAGGTGTAGGAATATAAAATTATTCAATCTTCCCTCGGTCTTCTTTCCATTAGTTATATATGTATTTGTCTCCAGTGTATTGTTAAATGAGTTACATAGTAAGATCACTGCATGTGAATAAGTAAAACATGTCAATTTGATTTTCAGTAGTAGACTGAAATGTATAATACTGTAACTGAAATATTGATTTTAATTTTTCATATGCAGCTTAGAATAACTTTCACCAGTTCTTTTATTCAGTGATACGTTTTTTCTTGGCAAGAATGGTAGGGTATCAGCTATCAGGTAACTTTCCTAGTATGTCGCTTTCCTTCTACCTTTCTAGAAAAGGTTTTCTCATGGAAGTGATTAAGTTGTTTTTGGTTTTTTCCTTAGTGGCAAAGGAAGCCCTGCCTTTAGCCCATCCCATCCATTACTGCCTTTGAGACAGAAGCAACAGAAATCATTGCAAGGGGAGGATAGCTCTGGTAAGCCTTCCATCTCAAATTTGTATGACAGTGTCCGGTGAGTTTTCTACACTGGATCACACCTATCCCTTAACACGACACTGTCAGAAATTTTTTTTTCTGGATTTAGAGACTCTAACTTAAACCTTTTTATGAACATACATATTTTTAAAGAGTTGATGTAATCCTTTGTATACTGCAGTATTTGCCTTAAAGATGGTTAAATAGAGGCCATATTGGTTATTGTATTTTTAAAAGGCTTAATGTTAATCTGTAATACAGTATTCAGAGAATCCATCTGAATTTTCAGAGGCTTTTAAAAACATAGGCATACTGAGAACATAATGAATTGTAAATGCAGACCTCTTTTTGGCAGGAACTAGACTGCGTGTTCATCTAGTGAATATAAAGCTGACAAGGAGTCAGGATTCCTCCTATTCCCAGTGCTCTCACAGACTTGCTGTGTGAGTCTGGCAACTCACTTTATCATTCTTCAATATTGTGTATGTTAAGCAAAACTGACTTTTGAGGATGGATTTTGGGATTCATCAATCTGGAAGATGTTGACCAAGAAGTAGCCAGGGTTGGAAGGGACCTCAGGAGGTCATCTAGTCCAACCCCCTGCTCAAAGCAGGACCAATCCCCAATTTTTGCCCCCAATCCGTAAATGGCCCCCTCAAGGATTGAACTCACAACCCTTGGTTTAGCAGGCCAATGCTCAAACCACTGAGCTATCCCTCCCCCCTTAATTCGGGGGAAAGGTGGGGAGATGAGTTGCATTTGTTGCTATATGTGGTTCATAAGTGAACAATCTAAAATTGAATTAAACAGTCAATCAATATGCAGTCACGTATGTATCTATTGTGGTTAAAGATTGCTTCAGAATTTAATATTGACCACATAAATTTCTTGGTATGAAAAGGATTTTTAAGATGTCTTCAAGAAAAATATTGTAAGAGTGCAAAGTATTATCAATATAATTTGTTTCAAAAGTGAGTGTGCTTCTTAATTAAATGTACAAGAAATGAACACAAACAATTTGAGTTTCTTGGCACAAAAAAAGCAGCAACGTATCAGAGGTGTGGAGACCTTTGACAAAAGGGTTAGGAAATAAGATGGTTGTCAATAAAAGCAAATTTACTCAGTGTTCCAATATGTTTTGCATATCTTTGTATTGAGAATTATTTTTTAAAAATGGCTGTATGAAAGGATCATATTCAAGTTTTATATTTATAATTAAAACAAATGCTAGATGACTTGTTTTATAATCTTTGATATTAAGGATTTCTTTATACCTGTATTGTCTACAGTCCTCCTAAAACACATCCATTTGTTGCAGGTTAGCTTTTACTTTTCATATCTGTTTTAAATATTGAATTCGGTTTTATTTCATTTTTTCCTGCTTAAGTATGCTAAAGTTTACCTGTTTTATGCTGCCATCTCTTGGTGATGTAGTTTATTGTGTTTAATGTTTTAAAATGATGATATAAAAACACCATTTCCAAAGCTTTCAGTAAACATTTAAAAAATATTATAGGTCATAGACATCGTTCTAATTCTTTGACACGAGTTGATGGGCAGCCACGAGGTTCTGTTCTTGCATGGCCAGAGAAAAAACCCAGGTAATTGCTCTGTTTGATGTAAGAACTTTGTTTGTTCAGAAGAGGGGGTTAGACTATATGGCAAGTTGACTGCAGTAGTGTGTAGTCTGAATTGTTGGGAACCAGGCATATGTAGTATATTTAACTTTATTTAAACACACTGGCCTACATGTTCAGAGGTGATTGGTGATTTGGGTGCCTCAATCTTTGGGTGACAATTTGAGATGCCTAAAGGGATGTGATTTTTTTTTTCAGAAAGTGGCAAACACTGCCCAGCCTCTCAAGGTCAAGGCATCTCAAATTGCCACCTGGTATCAAAGAAAATCACTAATCACTAGTCACTCTTGATATAGGCCAGATTTTTATATGTTGTAGTCACTGCAAATTTTTTACTTTTGCATCAGTAGATTCTCTTTAATGGCTCTGTCTCTTCTAGGCCTCTGTCTCAGCCAACACCATTTGCTCTTCATCATGCCACAAGTAGCGATGTGGACCCTGGATCTGGTGATAGCATTAGCCTGGCTAGATCAATCAGTAAAGACAGCCTAGCTTCAAATATTGTCAATCTAACTCCGAAACACCAGTCTCATCCTTCATCAATGAAAACGAATGGAAAAAGCTTGCTGAATAATGTTGAAATTGAGGATGAAGATGAAGAACTTATTGCAATAATCAGATCTGATGAACTACCAGACAGGGGTGATCTCAACCTGAAAACTGTATCATCCAGGGCACCTAGCCTAGTTGCAACCGCATGGTCTTCAAAAACACAAAGTGAGGCCGTAGAAAGCAAACCAGATAGTTTTTATTTAGAACCTTTAATGCCTGCAGTCCTAAAACCAGCAAAGGAAAAACAAATGATCAATAAAGAGGATGAGTGTGGCGAGGGGAAACAAAGGGGCTTCATAACAAAAAGGCTAAGTGAGGGGCACGTCCCTATGGTCCGTAAAAAAGCAAATAGCAATCATGGGGATCATGATATTAATAGGACTTTTACTCCAATTTCTAGTTCTGATTTCACCGCAGTTGCAGCTCCCTGTACTGCAGATTCAATGACACTCTTCGAGGCAGGATTAGAAGCTCCTAGTCCGTTAGCTAGTAGCAGTTTAGAGCCTTCGTCTCAGGAGCAATCCACTGGAGGATTCTTCCTTCATACTGCCAAAGTTGATGAAGATGTAACAAGCAAAGTCAATGTCAGCTACGTGAAAAGTACTAATCCACATGTTCCCAGTACCACATGGACTATGGTGAGACAAGATTCTGATTCAGATCTCGATGCAGAGGTGGCTGAACAAGATTTGGTGGTAGTAGATGACCATCCAGTAGTCACTAAATATATAGGTGAAGAAGAATCGGCAAAGTTACAAGAGGATATGAAGGTAAAGGAACACGAAGATAAGGATGATGCCAGTGGACGTTCAAGTCCATGTCTGAGTACAATTTCTCAAGTTAGCAGTGTGTCCATGACTAGTGGGAGTGTCAGAATGACTAACTTTGCAGAACGGAAGCTCCAAAGACTTAATAGCTATGAAACAAAGTCCAGTACAAGTAGTTCCCAAAAGACCACACCAGATGGGTCAGAGAGCTGCCCAGCACCATTAACGACATGGAAACAAAAGCGAGAGCAAAGCCCCACCAGACAAAATAAAGATAATGTCAATCTCTTGGCTTCTGAACTGGTACAGCTCCACATGCAGTTGGAGGAGAAGCGAAGAGCAATAGAAGCTCAAAAGAAAAAAATGGAGGCTCTGTCTGCTAGGCAGCGACTAAAGCTGGGTAAGGCAGCTTTCTTGCATGTTGTTAAAAAAGGGAAAGCTGTTGATGTTCCACAGCCACTTAAACCGGAACACTTTGCAAAAGAATACTCTCGGAACAGTGGTGAAGATTTAGATGATGTGTCTTTGAGTTCAAAGTCTGAGGAATTTCTCGTAAGAGAGGAAGAGAGAGAAGAAATGCTTTATGATTCACAAGAAGTAACAAAAGTGAAAATGCAAGAAAATATAGCTTTTGTTGAGCTACACAAACCAAAAGAATCTGCTGCTATGCATGAAATAGAAAAAAGCAAGATTATTTCTGCTGCTCTTCTAGAAGATAATGGTGCTGAAGTGGTGGATATAAATGAATGTGATCTTTCCATTGAAAAACTAAATGAAACAATCAGTACGCTTCAGCAGGCTATATTAAAGATTTCTCACCAGCAAGAACTTCTTATGAAATCTCCAACGGTACCATCACCAAGTACAAGAAATAATTCACAGGATCAAAAGGTAAAACCATCAATTCATTTTGTTGAACCCCTCTCTCCAACTGGAATGAGCAATCTTCGTAAACCACCTCGACTTGTTCAAGGGCGGAGTCCTCGCTCTGGAAGACCAGTTGAACTGAAAGTTGCTAAAGACAGACATCAAAACTCAACACGTATTAAAACCCCGACACAAAGTGTAGAAACCTTACCACATTTAAGACCATTTCCATCTAATAATACATTCAGGACACCAACAGAAACTGGTTTTGAAAATAGTCCAGATCATGGAAGTGGCTCTCAAGATAAGTTTTTCTTTGATAGCTATAGATGCCATGATGAGAGTAATCAACGGGCATGTGTTCTTTCCACTTCCAAAGATGCAAATATTCTCTCTGAAATGAGCAAAGATATGAATAGCAGCTTAAAAGAAGGATTAAATTCTTCCGATTGCTCAGGAAAAGAAAACGTCCCAGTGGATGAACCACTGAGAAGCAAGGTTAATCTCATAGAAGTAGACCTGTCTGACTTAAAAGCCCCGGATGAAGAAGGAGAAATTGAAAGTCAGGATAGCTCTACAGACATAATTAATGAAGGTGATCAGAAGTCTGGGGTAGGGTTTTTCTTCAAGGTAAGCACAGGACATTTTCATTTTCATGTATATGAAGCATCATTAGACATTTGTTTAATATTAGAATCTAGTGTGTCTGTTTATTCCTCAAACTCCTTTGGCCCAACTCACCACAGTGTGGATGCACTTTTATGATAAAACTTGAATCTGAAAAAAGCTCTTTGTATAGAAAAGAGTTCTTTAAACTCATGGATGAAAAGCTCCTGTTGATTTCAATGGCACCAGGAATTTACTCCATATTTTTTTTTACTAATATGGTCAAAGGGATTTATTCTCTATATTCAGAAGATAAATGCAATGGGAAGGATACGTTGCTTGCATTACATATATATTTTATGAAAGTAACTTACTATTGCTCATTTACCATCCTGCTCTCAAAAGTTGGGATAGGGAAAAAAGGATTGGCTGGAATACACATTTCATTTTCACTATGCAGTTATTAGATTGGGTGGGCAAACTTTTTGGCCCGAGGGCTACATCGGGGTTGCAAAACTATATGGAGGGCCAGGTAGGGAAGGCTGTCTCCCCAAACAGCCTGGCCCCCACCCCCTATCCGCTCCCTCCCACTTCCTGCCCCTGACTGCCCCTCTCAGAACCCCTGACCCATCCAAACCCGCCCCCTATCCAACCACCCCTTCTTCTTGTGCCCTGACTGCCATCCCCGCCCCCAACAGACCCCCTGGAACTCCCACACCTATCCAGCCCCCCCGTTCCCCCTTCCCTGTCCGCTCCCTGCTCTCTGTCCCCTGACTGCCTCCCCGAGACCCCCCGCCCCCTTACCATGTCGGAGCCAGCCACGCCGCTGTGCTGCCCGGCAGGAGCGGTGGGCCAGAGTGCTGAGGCTGCAGGAGAGGAGGAACAGCAGGGGAGGGGCTGGGGACTAGCCTCCCCAGCTGGGAGCTTAGGGGCCAGACAGGACGGTCCCGTGGGCCGGATGTGGCCTGTGGACCATAGTTTGCCCACCTCTGCATTAGATGGATTTTCATCATGTGATGTATGAAGCTGGATATAATTTCAACAATCTGTTAACTTCATGACTAAGTTCCATGCTACTGGAGGCATATTAAACGGTCATTTACTTCTGGTGATTCAGTTTCCAGATATCATCTGATACTCTTCAATCTGTATAATGTGAGCCATGGTGGTAGAAATAATGGAAACAATATTAAAATATTTTAAAAGCCTGTTAAAGGTATATACCTTCCAGATACATAAACTATGTTCTGTTATTTTAAGGTTTGTTGTGGTATACATGAAACTGTCTGAGATAAATAATTAAAAATAACTGTGTTTTGTTAATTTAAACATCCTGTCAAACAAATAATTGGGTTCCCCATGAGATGATTTAATCTGTCACTACCATTTTATCTTGCATCCTGGGAACTCTAAGAAGCATCTTCAAGGTTGCAGAAATACTTCATCTGCAATTTTTGAATTGTTTGACTCTCCATTTGGTGTTCTGACGTAACTGTAGCTTGAAATATTTACCCAACACCACGAAGTTGCAAACATACAAAAGATGGATGTTGTGGCTGTAGTTCCTGGCAGATATAAACGCATGCACGAGTGAAAAATTTGTGTGATATATGCCCAGCTGCTGGAAAATGAGAATTTTTATATCATCTGACAAACTTCTTGTATCTACCTCCTATTTCCAGTGAGTTGAGGAGGAGAGGGAGCGCTACATCTTTTTCTCTTTCTTGCTGTCTTCCTTGCCCAGGCTGCTGGAAGGGGATGGAAGGTTTCTTTCCTCCATCCACTGGCTGATATTAAGAAAAAACTTTTTCCTTTATTGGTCTCTTCCATCCTACATTTTCTGGAGGCTTTTTTTCCCCAAATGTGTGCCTTTTTGAAAACATAAATTCTGTCTTTTGTGTATTGAAATCGTTTCTCTGCTGTTCATCTGTTGAGCTGGACAGGGTATAGAATTATTTGCATAACTGGTCATAAAAATTTCAGCAAAGCATTTTTGATCAGAGTTAGCCTATTCATCAAAATTAAAGCATTTGGCAGGACCACATCAATTGCAACAAAATTTTGACAGAACCATACCTCCAAGGCAGGTTTCAAAACCTGGCTGGTTTCCTGTTAGCTTACCTGCCCAACATGTCAGCAGCCCTCATTATGGGCTGGGTTTTCAGGCTCCCAGTTCCTTGGCAGCCTAGATGTCTATTCTCCTGGCTCAACAGCTGCCTGAGCTCCCAGGGCTTCCATGGCTTTAAAGCAGCCCACCATATGGGCTGCCTCAGAGTTGGGACTGCCAGGGTCCCCAGCACACGGTAGAGATGTGCAGAGAATGGTAATTTTGTTACATGGAGAATTTAGAAATTTCCAGGTTTTTCTCCAGATTGGCGCAAAACCATATCTTGAAATCCTCTGCTAAAGGGAATTACTGTTTCCCAGCCAGCTCTAATTATCTGTATTGTGGTACTGCATGGGAGCCTAGGTCCTGGACGAGGGGCCATTGTGTAGGGCACTGTACAAACATATAACAAAAAGATGGTTCTTGCTCCAAGGATATTAAATCTAAGTAATGCACTAACAGGCCTTCTTTGTTTCATCACTGGCTCTAGAATGTGTAAGGGCAAGTTATTAGAGCTGAATTATATTAATGCTATGATATTTATAGAAGCACTAAATATTTTTCAAATGTAATATTCTTTGCAGCTGTTAAAATTTAAAGAAGCTACAGGATATTGTGTATGCTTGCGTTTCTCTATAGTATTAATTATAGTGAGTATCACAAGCACGGCAACTTCACAGTGTCTTTTAAATTCTAATTAAATTAGTTTGAAAGAGAAGCTGTTTAAACTTCAGTGAATTTGACTTTTGCCTTGGTATAGTATAGTTTGGTAGTAATTCACTCCAGTAAGTACATTTGTAGAATAGAATTACTGATACAAGATGTCCTGGCCAATGTGAGAATTACATTGCACGGTGTAGTTTGCAGTTTAAGATATGCTTCCTGTATTATGTATGTTTTGATAATGAAATTATAGTGGACTATGAGGCTGATTTTCCCCCTTGGATCTCCATGAACACTAAATGTGTATTTTTCACAAGATTTTCTTATTGAGCAAAAACGCTGAAAACTACTTATGTAGTGCACAACTCCTTAACTTATTATATTGTGAAGTCTGGTAAAGTGTAGACTTCACTGGATATTTGGAAACTATTCTATACCAGTAGAGTAGATTATTGGAATGTATCTTATACATTCCTCGAGGTACTCACAGCATAAAAATGAGCTTTTTGAAGTTTTCACTTTTGACCCCAAGTATTTGTTGATCTCCAGTGTTATGTCCCTTCTCCTACATCCAAAGCTTTGTATCTTACGTGGAATTTCAATTCTGCAGGATGAACAGAAAGCAGAAGATGAACTAGCAAAAAAGCGCGCAGCATTCCTTTTAAAACAGCAGCGGAAAGCTGAAGAGGCTCGGATCCGAAAACAGCAGCTTGAGGCAGAAGTTGAACAAAAAAGAGACGAAGCCCGGTAAATGTAACATTTACACTGCTATGGAAAGAAATAATTTTACAGCCTCTCTTTTTCCTTCAGAAAATGGGAAGTTAATAGATTCTGAAAACCATGTTTGCTTTTCAGTCGCAAAGCTGAAGAGGACCGAATACGAAAAGAGGAAGAGAAGGCCCGAAGAGAACTCATCAAACAAGAATACTTGAGAAAAAAACAGCAGCAAATTTTGGAAGAGCAAGGACTTGGAAAACCCAAATCAAAACCCAAGAAACCTAGGCCAAAGTCTGTCCATCGAGAAGAGTCATACAGTGATTCAGGAACAAAGTGTTCTTCTACACGTAAGTGTTTTTTCATTCCCACTCGAGTCCACAATCTGTTTTAGCAAAATCATATTTCATGTCGTCTTTTTTTCCTATAGCTGATAATCTAAGTAGTGCTCAGTCTGGTTCCAGCCTGTCTTTGGCCTCAGCAGCAACTACTGAACCTGAAAGCATACACTCTGGTGGCACTCCTTCCCAACGGTAAAGACCATTAAAAATAAATCCTATATTATGAAATCGGACTGGGATTAAATGTTGATGATGTAATGAATAATTCTTAATTTATTTTATAAAGTTATTAATAGGCATAAAATGGCATCTGGATGGGGTTCTTCATCGGTTCTATTTGGATCTAAATTTTTTTATAATACACATTACATTGTATTCATCTTTTAAAAATAGGGATGATAGAAACTGGCCATCTTTTGGGAGGGGCAGTTATGCTGGAGAATTGCTTTTCTCATTAAGAGAAAATGCCTGGTGAATGTGAAATAATTTATTTAACAAAAAACTCAAACTGGTGATCCCCTGCTTTGCTCCAACAGAGTAGAGTCAATGGAATCCTTACCAATACTGAGCAGGAATCCAAGCAGAAACACAGAGAGAGATTGGGAAAATGCGTCAACAGCATCTTCAATTGCTTCAGTGGCAGAGTACACAGGTAAATGCTTTCATTTTAGGTTAATCATTTCTAACTAACAAGTATTAAATAATGCCAAACAAATAATAAATGTTATGGTGTGATGAGTTCTTGTTTCTGGAAGCTCAGGTGTGTTAGAATGCTTGAATGTTTCGAAAGTGCCAGTGATCTAATTTAAATAGTGAATATTAGATATAGAAAATGCTTCAGATGTGTTCCATTTGATATATATTACTTTTTGCTATAATCAGTGCAAAATCCTTCAATATTTGGAGTTGCTGCAATAGGTAGGTAAAATCAACATTGTTGTAATGAATTTGGGAGAAACTTTTTGCTAATTTGTTCCATAAACACAATGCTTATAGTCTTGGTGGCTACTTTTGAGCTTCCTAGTTGTTAGCTGCTGAGCCAGAATGTTAGTTGCCTGATGTAGCTGCTGAGGGAATGGGAAAAGGATTTTAAAGCAGAAAATGGTTGCTCGGAAAGAGGGGATTCCCCAGAAGCCTAAAATTCCCACTAGAACTTTGCCAGCTTCTAGTACAGATTCAGGAGCATATGTAGGAATGAGGAACCCCTCTGGGTTTATGCACTGGAAAGAGAATCCATCCATGACTGTGTTGAGTCCTTCAGTACATACAGGATAAACTTTTATTTAAAGTTACTTTTCACTTAGTTTTTTTAAATCCGTGATGCTTCCTTAAAGAAGTGATATTTTGCATCATAAACATGTAAGCCATTGTTCCCATCAATTTGAAACTGCAGCTTTTAGCTTTACATATTTATTTAATAGAATTAAAATTTAAGAACCATTATTAAATTTACCTAGTTATAATATTTAGTAAATAACTCGTTTCTTATCTTTCTTAGGTCCAAAATTATTTAAAGAACCCAGCAGCAAGTCAAACAAACCAATTATTCACAATGCTATATCCCATTGCTGTCTTGCTGGAAAAGTGAATGAACCACATAAGAATTCAATATTAGAGGTAAGTAGTTATTTATTAAAACTGCAGTGTTAGTTTACTGCAGGTGCATTCATATAACCTGTAAGGCTTATTTCATAATTTTGTTAATAGCATGTTATCTCGAATGCTCTTCCCATAACGTGCCTATGAAGTCAAGCATGTTGTTGTTTTCATTAACACAGCAGACTGATGTTCTTCTTTCTTCCTCCCTCCTTATTCCTCCCTTCCCCAAATCTGCATTTGGAAGAATTTTCTGCATGCTCCTATTTAAACAATTAGGAAAGTTGAAAATTAAGTTCAGTTTTATTTGTTAAAATGTGGATGTTTCCATTTGGCAACACGTGTTCTGAGTAAAACACATTCATTTACTTGGAGGTGGTCAGTGATGCAAAGTTAAGCAGAAGTAGGCTTTAAGGAAAGAAAAATTAACTTTAGTGTTTAAATGCTACAATGATAATATTAGAGAAAAACTTAAGCTAGATAGATTTGAAGGATGAGGCAAAAGGATAATCATTAAAAATCTTGAGGCAATTTCTTTTTATTACTGAGAAAAAAGACTTTTTCCCAGTTTGTGGAAATAATGTGTCCTAAGATACTATTATGAGCTGGGTTCGCTTACATCAGAAAAGGATTTCATTTGTGATTTCTGAGATTTCTCAAATAAACTCAGTTTTGTTTCAGAAATATGTATAGTGTCTTACACCATCACAAACAATAACTTGCAAAAATTAAAAACAGTTTATGTGAGGCAAGTAAATATAAATGCCCAAGGACTGCATTTCCAGAAGTCCTGATGTGATGTACATATGAGACTAACTGTACCACAACCGAAGGAAGGGCAGCTCTGCTTTATGGTGGGGAGGAAGGAGGTCAGAAACTGCTGTAACAAGGTGCTTGGTGGTCAGCTTTGCAGCAATGTCTCTGTCTCTGTCTGTCGCGCACGCACACACCGGAGTGTGCATAACGGTATGCAACCTGGGTGGGGCAAGTCTCTTTGTTCCACACAGTGAGGAAGCCAGCACTCACCCTCCTTCCCTCCCTCCCCTAGTGGAGGCAAATGGCAGGTTGGGTTAGGACCTGCTGTAGGCATTACGCTAGTCACCCCTTTTTCCCATGCTACCGGAATTGGCTTCAGTGGTGTATGGTTTTTTCACCTTCCCCACAGTGGGTGTGAGGGAGGACCTTTTCTGGTGAATAGAAAAGGTGTTAGCAACTTATTTTGTAAGGTTGGGTGGATGTTGAGTGCAGGTACTCCATAGGGAGGGCAGCCAGTGATCAGATAAATGGCCTGGTGAAGGACTTAAAAGGGGAGGTACTGGATAAAGGAGCAGAACAGGGGAAGGGGGTTGGGGACTCCTATGATTGGTACGGCAGGTAAAAGCTTAGTGCTCCTCTATGGGTTAGTCACCAGGAGGTGCTCATATAGCAAGAGAATGTCAAGTTTTCATCCCTGTAGCCCAATGTAATTAGTGTATCCAATCCCTGTATTTTAAGCAATATATTATCATTGCAGGGTAGGATTTCTATGCTGTTAATATCAAATACAGAAGAAATTAAGTTAATTAGATCACTGTTTGTATATTGGATGGTACTGGTTTTTCCCTTTTGTCTCGCCCTTCTGTGTGATGATAATTTTTTTCAGAAGTTTAGAATAAACTTATTTTTAAATTTGACAACATTAAAATAAGCAGAAGCGTAATGAAAATTGTTGACAAGAAAGTGTGTTGTCCTCTCCCCAGTCTGATGAGGTTTTTGCATCCCATTGTTTTTAGCTTGGAGATTCCTCTTTTAATAGTTAAGTTCTTTCTGTGTCATGAGTTCTCCTTTTCTTCAGTATTACATTATATTGTTACGTGGCAGATCAGCATCTCCTGTGCTCTGTATTAGTGTTATATCTGGAAAACCCAGCTAACAACGTTAGAGGTCATGGGGAAAACAGCAGAAAACACTATTTTAAATGTTTAACTTTTCAAAAATTCCAAATTAAGCAACTTTTAGTCTTCATACCTTTAATTTACTGAGTACCCAGTATTGCTTCATAGTCTTCTTTATGAATAGTCCTCAGCATTTTTCTTTTTTAAAATATAGGAACTAGAGAAGTGTGATGCCAACCACTACATTATTTTGTTCCGTGATGCTGGCTGCCAGTTTAGAGCACTTTACTGCTACTACCCTGACACTGAAGAAATCTACAAGCTGACTGGAACAGGGCCAAAGAGCATCAATAAGAAAATGATTGACAAGCTTTATAAATATAGCTCAGACAGAAAACAGTTTAATGTAATTCCAGCCAAAACCATGTCTGTCAGCGTGGATGCTCTTACTATTCATAACTATTTGTGGCAAGCCAAGCGACCTGCAGTGCCAAAGAAGACTCAGACTCGTAAATGACACTGAATTTTTGGGGCGAAGATTGCTGAATGGGATTACATTGAAAGAAAAAACGGTTATCGTTTTCCTCCAGTTGGGTATGAAATGTGCAGAACCGTAAACATTTTTGAGAGGCTTCTAAACAAAAACCATGGATGCAAGTAAATCAGAATGAAGGAGCAATGCCAGTGTTTTGTATGAATGATAAATCTGCTGTTACACCCAATGCTAACTACTGAAGCTTTCAAATGAGAGACTGCATGTAGCAAGATCTTTAATCAGTGGATTTCCTTTTACTTGAAGTTCTTCGTCGGTACAAATTGGGAATAATTTAGTTTTGTTTTTCTCTCCACCTCTTTTCCCCATCACTCTTAAAGTTGGCAAGCTCTGAACTTCAGTAGAAGAATTGAAAACAGATCTTAGGTGGTAAGAGGGTTGTTGTTTTGTTTTTTTTAACGTTCTTTAGGGAAAATCATCTCGTGAGAATTTTTTTGAGGAACTGTATGATATATCAGATTGTTGTACTGTATCTGCTGCCAACATTAAGTTCAGTGCTCAGATTTCTGAAAAAGCCCCAGCCTATGCTGCTCAGAACAAAGTTTACGTATAGTATCTGTTCACTATAAGCACTGAAAGATTGCAAAGTCTGTCTTTTTTTAAAATAAAGGTTGCAAATTTAAAGATGAATATTTCTGGAACACAATCATGAAGAGGCATACAGGTGCTAATAGCTGGAATATGCCTGACTGAAACTTGAGGCAAGCTATGTGGACAACAGTTATCATTATTTCAGTTTCAGGTAGTGTCCTAAAGATTTGTTTGCTTTAATAAAGACAGATTCTGGTAGATGTAGAACATTTCCACTGAGCACGTTATTCCTGTATGATGGTGCACTTAAAGATCACAAATTTTAATGTTTTTATTATGTCATGAAATGTAATTCTACTTTCTTTGTCCTGTCTTTATTCTGAATGAGCAGCATGCTCTAAAATGAAGAGTATGTACATTTTTTTTTTTATTTGGGGTGATATATTAATATATATTGGTTTGTTTTCCTCATTTAAAAGCAATTTTTGAACAGAAATTTGCATTTGTTTCAAAAGCCCAAATAAGTCAAATGGCTTTGATTTCTTTTCATGTTGAAATATTAAATCTTGAGTTATGACCTTAAAAATCTTTGTGGTGTTCAGCAGATCAAATTTTTGTTTGGGGGGCAACAGGGCATATTTGCAGTTTTATTTGTTAATGCTCTCATTTCCCTTTACTATCCATGCTTTAAAGTAACTAGAGTGCTGTAGCTACAACATAACTTATCCATTAGCAGCATGTCCATACTACATCATACTTTGACACTACTACCTGAGGATTTTGTAGGTTTATAACTTTGATTTGCACATGTTTACTTTATTTGAGGTGTTACTTGAATATATGTCTTTTAGCGCAGAGGGCACTATTCAAATCCTAGATATAAAACTGAAGCTCTAAAATACAATATAGTGTAATTATTAAACTTTACAAAGAATGGGAGTTATAAACTGAGTCGTGTACATAAGGGGGAAAATAGGGTACGTGATAAAATGCTAGCTAGAGCAAAGTGAAGGTCTTCCATTGCAGTCTTCTCAATTCCCCACCCCACCCACCCCAATACTTTTTAAATAGGCTGCTGCAACTTTGTAAATTTTGTTAGATAGCTGGTTGCGTGTAAATAACTAAAGGCTTTATGATTTCTAAAGTGCTAAGTATTAAACACTATTATGAGTGTAATTTTTCAGTTACCATGCTTTTCATGCTTGTGCTTTATTTCTCACTGTTTGATATTATATACCATATTTATTTTATGAAGCACTGAAATTTAATAAAAATCATTAACTGATTTCCTTTTTTATTTCATGTGTACCTTTTGTTGCAACATCCTATCAAAGAACTAATCATAAGCTTTAAAGATGTGCTATTCTATGTTTACATATAGATGAAGATTATTATAAGGCAGAAGTCGCTATAATAGTTGGCATAGTATCATCCTTTTGACCTTTTTCTAAACAATAACATTTGACCAAAATCATGTAGGGGTTTCCAGCAAAGCATACAACAGTTTAAAAAAAATTCATACTCATAGTATGTTTCATTCAAAGCACTTTGTAAATTAAGTATTTTATCACCAGTTTACATATAGAAAAACTAAGACACAGACTCTGAAGTTACACAGTGAGTCAGTGATAAAGCTAGAAATGAAATCCCAGGTCTCCTGTCTGAGTCTTGTCCCCTGTCTACTGGATCTTGTTGCTTCCTGAAGTCATTTAGTTTAGTTTATTATCATCGTACAGAATTTCAAAAGCACTAATATTTTCCCAAACTGGGCATCAGTGTTAATCTGTGAGATTATTTTGAGGCACCAGTTACGGCTCCACAGGTAAAGTTGAAATCACCCTGTTTTGTATGAAAAGTAAAGCAGATCCTCCCCACCCCCCCAAAAAGCCACAGCCCTTTTTTGGGGGGCATAGAATGAATTTTCTGAGACTGCAGTAAATCCATTCATTAGTTTAGGCGTCGAAATTAATTTTAAAATGGGTCCTTTCAGAACTTTAGCATCCAATGTCCCACCTTTTTGTTCCTCATTATCGTAACAGAATAATGCAAACTCCTGTTCATTGAAGAAATTCTTTTTAGGATTAATGACCATTTTTCCCATTCTTCTTCATACCTCAAAGTTTCTTCTTCAGCAGAGATGGAAAAATAATCTTCAGAGAATTCCATGAAGAGCTTCCCTCCTTCAGAATGGCTGTCATCTCCTATTGTTCTCGGTGAGACTGAGACTTCACTGCCAATAGTAAAGATGACCACTGCTTTCATTCACCTCATTCTCCATGTCTTCCAGTCTGCCTCCAACATACATAGCCACCATTTTTCCTGAGGGCGGTTTGGTTTCACTTTCGATTGGGAATAATGGAAGGCACTGGTAGTGGCCATTTGGCAAAGTGGTTTTTGTTGTTTTGTTTTTAACTAAAAGGAGCATGTAACCTCAATACTATTCAGAACAACAGGAAAAGGTGGCCATTTTGAAAGAGAGCTGTTCTTGATGAACCTCTCAGAAAATGTTGTCAGCCTCTCAAACTTTCAGTTATGAAAAAATCAAATTGTCATTAATCCTAAATATTTTCAAAAGCTTACCTATTGCATCAGATCCACTCAATATAGAGAGAGCAGGAAGGAAGGAGAAACTAGTTTGGGTTGGTGCATACAGGGAATGTAAGGGGTGCAGATAGGAGGTAGAATTTGAGGGGCATGTATGCAAGGGTGCAGAAAGTAAGGAAAGCCTAGTGAGGAATGTACAAGGGAATGTGAATGCCATGTTTGTGGGGGGGGGGGGAATACATTTCTTTATGTGAAACTTTCTTTCTTTAATCTGGGACCATAAACTCTTAAAAATCAAAACACCCCCCCTTTCACAAAAACCCCTTAATCATGTGGCTATTGCATGGTACCACAGAGGGTACAGTTAAGGTTGCTTGGATGCTCTGGCTGCATTTCTGTACTTTTTAGCATGTTTGAATTTCTTAAGTTTAACCTTTAAGGCTGAATTTCCTGAGTTTCTAACATTTTGCGTTAATTACAATATCCTTAGAAAGTATGTGACACCATTACTTACATTTATTCTTAAACTTAACTCTATTTTCAACATAGTCTTTTGTCTGGGAACATACACTTGACTTTCATTTTATCTAATAGAGTCATGGAAAAATTAAGTTTTTAAAGCCCCACTTTTTGTATATCAGGAGGGTCATTCCTCCTGAGCAGCTTTTTCAAAATTGTACTAAAGTCTTCCATTTACACACCTACCCACTGAATCATCAACTGGCTTGGACACCAGGTTAAAATTCTGTTACATTTGAAGTTTTGCCATTGACTTCAGTGGCAAGATTTGGCCTAATAGTGTGTATCTGTGTAAGTCCTACAACTCAGCTGTTCTGTCCAGTGATCAGCTCTTCTGTACTTTGGGGCCATATTCTGCTCTGTTACAGTAAGGCCAACTAAAGCCAATAAAGCCACTCTTACCAATGTAACTATAAGTAGAATTCGCCCTTGCTAAGGAGGAAAAGCCTTAGGCATCCTTTTAGAGGTTCCGACCATGCTTCCATTAAGAGTTTGTGCCTGTTTGTCCATAGGAGTATGCCACTGACATCAGTGGGAGTAACTTCAGAGCCGTAGACTTAGTTATGGTGTTTTCAGTTTCGGTACTTTCCTTCCAAGGAGTGGTAAAGCATGCAATAGCTGTCACCAAATTTTAAAAGAAGCTAACACCTAAAATAGAACAATGTTCAATGCCTGTTTTGTAAGTGTCTTCTAAGTTTAGGTTCCTACTTTCTCACATTTTGCATTGTCAGAAAAGACTGGAGGTGCAATGGTCTAGACTCTTCCTCCTCCCCCCCCTCGCCCTTTGGCTGCATCATAGAGATGCCGAATGTCCTGAAGGTTCCTCCCAGACCTATATTTACATCTTACTAGTTTTGTTAAAATGTGCGGATAAAAGTATGGACCCTTAGAATAAGTCAAATGAGACTCACTAAAATATGCACTATACACTGATAAAACACAACTGCATTGCTCACATGACAAAAGTGGTCACCTATTTGGAAAAGATTTAAGCTTCAATCTTGGCCCTAAAATAATTTTAAATAGCTTCTAATGGGATCTCCGACTTTCAGTTTAATATCCATACTTGTCAATTTGTATTGGGCCTGGGTTGGGTGAAGAAGAGAGTAGGTACTATAAAATGAGTTAAAACTACAGCCCACTTGTATTTTTGGTTAATATAATGCAGTACAGGTTACTATAATTCTTTGAAAATATATATTTAGTCTTGCAGTTCTGTAAACAATAGGAATGTACATCTTTACAGTGGTAATTTTTTCATGCCTTGATTTTTTTCAAACTTTAACATTGGTGCATTATGTATTTGCATATACTGTCACATTTGTTGATGTCTTATGGTTATCCCATTTCCATAATGCATTTCCAGTACAATAAGAGTTTACTGCTGAATAACTGCAGCAATGAAAATATTGGTGTATAATTTTGAGAAATTTAACTTACAATATAGTCTAATTACACACTAGACAGCAGAATGATGAAGTGTACAAACTGGAAGTTCAGAATAATTTTTTTTTTTTAATCTTGACATCGTGTAACCCAGAGTGTCTGTTCCTCAGATCTTTGGGAGCTCTTGCCTTCCAGGGACAATGATTCTGGAAATACAGTAATCCAAGAATGCTCTGAATAACTTCCTGGGATTTAAATTATCCATTCATTCCCATTTGCAGTGGTTTTCATCTTCATAATCCCAGCTTTCCCTCTCCCTCTAAGTAGCCATTTTGAAACTATAATGATCTATAGCCAGTACCCAAAAGATATGTAATACAAAAAAACTGCACTTCCCTTCAACCCTAACTACTATCCTGAGAATATAGCATCCATGGTACTTCCTTGCCATAGGACCAAGCACATGTCTCTGCATCTCAGTGTCGTATCTGATTCTTCCAATACCATAACCCCATGGCTGAATGCTGAACTGCCAGCCAACCATCCAGTTCAACAGCCTTCAACACTTTAAGATAACTTAATTTTTAATGCATACTTAAGCAGTCTTGTGAAACATAAATATGTTTATAGTATGGTTGAAGATGAGAAGGAGAAATTGCTGTGTGAAGGTACTGCATCCACAGCTAATTTTGGCATTGTATGGTTAAGAAGGCAATAGGTAAAATACAAGACTTAAAAGGAGGGGGACACGTTTAAAAAAAAAAAAAAAAGCTGAAATATTTTGTCTATTAACATCAAGACCTTGTCATCAGATGCGTAAAACTAACATGAAGGTGACCTGCAAAGGATTTTTAAAAGATTGACTTGTGCCATTTTTGCTTCTTTATAATATACAGAAAGCCTGAAAGACTTTCATTTAAAGTTGCTTTTTCTGCTTCTGATGAGTGTTCGTTTTTATGCACTTTTCATGAGAATTGTTTGAAGTGACTTAATTAATTTGTGTAGTTGAGTACTGCTGTAGGGTATAAAAATTACATCTCTTCTATGTTAATCCCAAAAGGAGTTAAGATCTTCGTTATGTTATGCTTTTGGTGCAAATCTACCTTGGAAAGTTTGCTTGTGTTTACAAGCTACAGTGAATTTTGGTTAACTATACAAAGAATTTTTCTTAAAAATGAATAATGGTTAACAAACCAACTGATGCCAAATAGGTTCTTTACATACTGCACTTTTCTAATGATCTGTTTAAAACTTCAGTGGATTAGAAGAATAGACATGGTTACTATATTATACCATGAAATGGTTAAATATTATTGCCAGTGTGACAGAACCATGGAGATACCATGCAGATACACACTACTGGTCATCCATATGACTGCACTTTTAGCCCACCACTGTGGTATCGGAGGGAAAGTAAGAAACAAAGATAATCTAACAGGTCTTGGCTTGTCTTTTGACAGAAAAATGCCACATGCATTCTTAAGCTCTTTTATCACATGCAAGCTTTCAGGCAAAAGTTACTAGCGTTCCAACAGGCAAAAGTTGACCAGACCTTTCTAAATTAAAGGAAGAATTTGTACATCATGAAATGTAAGTAAATTCCTCATCCTACATTTAACATTTTGCTCTATAAACTTAAAGCAGCATTCAAATAAAGGACTTTCATACTAGATATACTTACTGGTAAAATGTTGAAATAGCTGGCTGTGAATCAAACTCAGCAAGAAGTGCCTTGTGAACTCAATAGTGTAAAGCTTTCTTGGTATTATTCTATGAAGCCAAACTTTTGGTTCTGCAAGTGGAGAATTTGGAGTTTGCCTTAAATATAAGCAAGGATATTTTAAGTCTTCATCCTTTTTTTTATGGTCAAAGTATTTTAAAGAATTTTGAACTAGCTTCTGCTGAATTTCTTAATCCATTAAGTCTGCAAAAACTTTAAAACAAAGCAAAAGTATCATCTTGAGTTTCCTGGGGGATTATGTAGGTAGGTAATCAGTTATATAAGTGTGTCTTAATTTAAAAAAAAATTGAAAAATTTCCTTCATGATTTTGTTTAAGCATACGTGTCTTTGCAGTGATTTTTGAGCTTATTTTGATTTGGGGACTAATGAAGACTTCAAGATTCCAGTGTGTGCTAGAAAAGGAGTATTTCTGCTCTTCCATTCCAAACGGTATGTTAGAGGTTTGTATCTTGATTACTGAGAAGGTGAAAGTCACTCCAAAAATTATATTTGTGCTTTAGTGCTTAAAATTTCTTGGATAGGAAGGCGTTTCACTTCTAATTTATGTTCTGGACTCAAAAGTTGATATGTTATTTATCAGCTTGAGCTTATTTGATTAGTTTAATAGTGATGAGGTGGGATATGCTCCTTAGTCCTAATAAATGTCTGGTCACAGAATGATTGCGCATAGTTCTGGATGGAATTTTTTGTTCGAGAAACTTAATTGGGGGGCAAAAGTGAATAATAGTATTTTTTTTAAGTTAATAATCTGTATTGCACCTTTTGCCTATATTTAAGTTATTTTACTTCTGAATTAATTCATACCACTATATCTTTAAAATCTTTCAAAAGAAACCCATTTATTCGCCCTATGTTCTATTTAATTTGCTTTAGAACTTGTTACTGCTACTTGAGGAAAGATGACTTGTGCACGGTTAACAAATCAGTGGTTAAAAGTTAGCACAATATGTAAGCATATAACTTCATTTTTTGTGTGGGAGAACTATGTATACATAGCACAGGTCATTTGACATTAGTGCCGACAAACTTTGTACTATACATACTGTTGTGCTATCTATATGCCACACTTTATGGAAAATATTTTACAAACATTTTAGGACCCGATACAAAGACCACTGAGGTGAATTGGAATCTTTCCATGTATTTCATTGTCACTATCTCTTCTACCTCTCTACCTTGTAAAGCCAGTTGCCTTAGTTACTAAGCATCTAACTGCAGAATACTCAGAGAAAAATTAAATAAAAAATTTAAAACAATAATAAAAATAATCCAGAATGATTTTTCTGTACATAAAAATGACCTGACTTTTAGAGACTAATCTTAGGGTTCAGGATTAGTAGCAAGTATTGTGTCCTGTTAGAAAAAGCTGGGAAACTCCTCTTTCCAGCAGTCTAAACTTCTGTCAACTCTCTGCAATCTTGTAATATCAGACTTTAAACTGGTTGTTGGTTCAGAACTGAACATTGCCAGTCCTAAATCTCAAACCAGTGTAATTTTGTTTGTTTAGCTAATGGGAGTGGAAATGAAAAAGTGACTGAAGCTGCTAAGAGGTTTGGAATGTTAGAATAAGTTTCCATTGGATATATCAATGCCAAGAGGGCAGATGAGTTGGTCAGAGAAAGATAAATATAGTTCATTACATGGCTTTGCAATTTATCACATGGATGTCACTGATATTTTACTATAATTGTTGAGTAAGAGCAACATGTAGCCTTCGTTTTCCAACTCCTGAAGATTTTGTCCTGTGGAAGCCTTCCCTTTATTTATAGATAGTCCTAAAATAAATCTCATTTTATTCTTATCAAAAGGATTTAAAATGTTCAAATATGTACTGCTTTTAGGATCACACGTTGAGATCAAATTAGGGTTCCATCACTCATCCTCATTTCAAATCTTGAAGAGGGGGAAAATCTTGGAATATGAACTGGTATTTTCCTTAGGTATTCAAGCACATTTTTCTGCTTTATTCTCTAGATTTTCCAGAAGGCCTGACGTCTGTTTTATTTGTTGTAACGAAGATTGGGGTTATCAACTCAAGTGTCTTCAACAGCCCAAACTTGAAATCTGTCACCAGTCTAGCTCTAGCAAACAGCGGCATCACAAGAATTGAACCTAGAGCCTTTTACGCTTTCCATAGTCTCACCAAACTCAGTTTATATAAAAATAATCTGACTACAGTTATGGGTTCTTGGCTTTCCAAACCAGGACACTTAGAAAACCTTACAGTGTCTCAGAACATCATTCAGGAAATAGGCCCCCATATGTTGTCTAGTTTCTCTAACCTGACAACCCTTAATTTAGCTAACAACAGAATTCATATGATTGTGGGTGGAAGTTTGAAGAATCTGTCTAAGCTAACTTTTATTGATCTGTCTGGTAATAATTTATCTACCTTAACAAGAAATTTGTTCAGTGGGCTGATGTCTCCAGTAATGAAACTGGGGGACAATCCATGGAACTGTTCCTGTGAACTTCAAGATTTTGGATTTTTTTTGCAAGGTAATATAAAGCGTTATTTCAATCACCCAGAACACTTGGGCAACTCCAAATACATTCAGATAACTGGGAGTCTGTAGCCAGATAGCTAACTGAAGTGTGAAACTTGTTAGAAGTACTTTAGAATGTAAGGTCTGGCTAGTAGTGTTCAGGATTTCACTGTATATATAATAATTTGATACACCTTAAAGTATCCTTACCATAAATTATTTCCTTACTGTATTATTATTTATAGTACTAAGTATCAAAGTTGGGGCTACCCATGTTCCAAGATCATACCATGAAAACATAACAAACCTGAGAGAGAGATCTGAATTGCATAGTGATGGTAATTTGTTTCATAGTGTCAGAAGTATGTAAAAGGGGGATTGTGAGAAACTCTGGTAGTATAATATTGGGTCAGTGTTTGGAACAAAAGATGGTGTTTTCAATGAAAGTTGAATCAATTGCAGAAATATGGTACACAGTTTAAATATTACCTTCTTTCAGTTATTTCATACACTATTCCATACCTTCTGATTACTGGTGGTTCTTGGCCAACAGCTTAGAGAAACAAAATTCTTAAATGTTTGGATGGACTTAATCAGCAAACACTCCGGTGTTCTAATAGTTCAGCTGAATTATGTCTAATGCAGGTGAAAATAGTGTAGTGGATAACAATAGAAACAATGCATTGTATCATCAAAATTCGAGATGGGAAAGACTTACTAGGTGATGTAGACCATCCCCCTTCTGTCAGTGAAGGATTATTTCCTTATGATACACTTGAGATCAGAATCAGAGGCCAAAATGTTAAAACTTGAGTGCATTAAGTTAGGTACCTGAATCATATTTAGTCACTTAAATAAGTGGCCTGGTTTTCAAAGGTGCTAAGCCCCTGCTGCTCTGTGGGTACTTCAGCAAGCAATGGTGAGAGCCCAGGATCTTAAGTAGTCACAGGTTAGTCATGCACATTTGTTTTTACAGAGCTGATGAATGCTTCTGTGTTGGAAGATGCTTCATCTGTGGTGTGTCAGAGCCCACAAGCCCTGAAGGGAATTCCAGTTTGGAACATCTCTGACTTTAACTGCCCACCGAGTCTCATATCACCATCACTTGAGAATTACTTCTATAAAGTTGGATTGCCAGTGATGCTTCTATGTTTAGGTGTGTTACGGTGCAATTTTCAGCATCTTATTTCATACTGTGAAATGAATTTCAAATACAGGCTCTTAAAAGCGCTTCCCATCCTGTCTCTTCACCCCCCCCCCAATTACAGCAAGGGGTTACGCCCACAAAATGTGCACCTCTTTTCAAGAAAGAGGTTGCCTTGTTCAATGGCATGTTAATATGCAAGACAAACCCTGAAAACAGTCACAATTCCATTGCAGAAATAATGACGGTGTTTTTTTTTAATTTCCTTGTCTCTTCAGAAAAAATAATTCCTTTCAAATGTATTTTGAATGTATTTCAGTACTTAATGCTGTAATGTATACATTATTAGTATACTTAATTATGTAGTATAAGGGTACTCATCAAGTAAGAATTGTATTATTCCAGAAACAGATAGTTTGGGTAATAATAAGCCATTTGCCATATTACCCAAAGAGATAATGAATAAAGCATATTTATTATTCCAGATAAAAAGAGGCTGGGGGAAGTTTTTAAAATATGAAACCTGCTGCAGGTGCAACTTAATATTTAATATATTGTGTAAGTTAAAAAGAACATGCAAATAAACCACGTGGAAGATTGGTTCAATAGAGGATGTGCATAAAAGCAGAATTTTATGTTTAAAATAAACTTTAAAAAATATGAATTTTGGTCGGGGAAACTTACAAAAGAAATACATTTTCTTTGCTTTAGATCAGTGGTTCTCAAACTTTTGTACTGGTGACCCCTTTCAAACAGCAAGCCTCTGAGTGTGACCTCCCCCCCTTATAAATTAAAAAAAAATGTTTTAATCTATTTAACACCATTATAAATGCTGGATGAAAAGTGGGCTTTAGGGTAGAGGCTGACCGCTTGCGATCCCCCCATGTAATAAACTCACGACCCCCTGAGGGGTCCTGACCCCCAGTTCGAGAACCCCTGCTTTAGATTATTAGCTTTGGAGAAACAGTTCCATTTGTATTAACACAAATGGATGTACAATAAAACACAAAAACATTCTCAGTAAGTTTTTTTTCAGTTTTGCCACTAAATCAGTGTGTGCATTTATAAACAACATCAATACCATCCTTTCTCAATCTGGAATGAATTGATTATACAATTCAGCTCTGTCTTTAGGAATTTTTTGTCCTTTCCACAAATTCTCCACTAATTTTTATTTGATTTTTTTTGAAAATTGTAACTGCCTATCCGTTTTGATGAATTGTAAGATTATTTGTTTGAACTATTTTTGCAGTGTTTTTTTCATTTCTTTTGCTGCTTCTCCTGCTCTGGAAGGTGAAACAAGATAAAAAGCAAGTGCAGCCAGATAAAGAAGCTACTGTTGAAAATAGCCATGAAACACTAACAGGCCACCTTAACAGGATGACAGAGAGACTGAGGAGCAGAGGACTGTCAGATGAAAATGTACAGACAACTGTGAAAATTGACAAAACCCAACAAAATAGAATGCAGAAAACTCGTGCAAAATCTGCCTCACCAATTATGTTGAGAACTGAGTTTCAACACAGTAGTTCTCAACACCATAGACCAACTGATGAGAACCAGGAGGAACCCAAAACCTCTTATACAGTAATAAATGAACAAGCCTACATGAAAAATGAAGACTGCAACAATGTTATGGAACTGTGGTATTTTAATAGCTTGCAAGATTGCAATAAGAAGGCTATGTGTAGTCACAATGCAAACACTTCACCAACTGAACTAAGCATAGAAACCCCCCAAAAGGATCGTTCGGAACTGTTAAAGCAGTCATTGCAGGACCATGGAATTTCAGAAGTGTGTTGGAATGATGAAATTAAAGGAAGTGGTAATACAGAGAACGCTGAACCTCTGTTGTATTTAAGTGTTGCTAGTACAACTGAAGAGTCACCCAGTGTACCTGGCACTGAACAAAAAGGTGCTGTGAGTAGAAATGTAAATATGAGGCTGTGTTCTTTGAGAAGAGTTCTTACTTGGCCGTATGAAAAATGCAAAAGGTACGAAAGTCAAAACACTTTAAATTATGAGGATTTTTTCAAGGCACATTTCTGTATGCCCACTAGTGATCCTGGTGTCCCAGCAGCAGTCAGGAAAACAGAATTCAAAGATGAACAAAATCAGTATAATCTCCATCTACATACTGTAAAGGAACAAAAGGCAATTCATGATTACAGCAGTGGTAAACCTGAGTTAAAGAGAGAAGCAAAACCAGAAAACAAATTAGTATCTCCACTTAAGAAAGGAGCCAAGCAAATAACCACAATGGAAAATGCATGCATCTCAGTGCCTGGAAGAGGATTCAGAGGCTCTGAGACTGTAAAAAAAAACAAGAATAACAAAGATGTACCTTCGCAGGCTGGATTCTGCAATGACAATCTTGACTCACCAGCATCCTCAGACAAATCTGGTCACACCTCCTCCCCATGTGATAATACATTACTCAAAAATAATGAATACACCTTCATTGATCTTTTGCATGAAGTCGTGGAAAATCGTGGGAGGTGGACCAGGCAGAGGTGGAAACAGACCCATCAAGTGCAAATTGCTAGCCACTCCCCAATGAAATCAACGTAAACTCATTGCACTCCATCAAAAAATGTTCCATGTGCTATGGGCTGCCTGTTTAACCAAAATTGTTGTATAACATTTCAGTCGTGGTGAAACATGCCAGACTTGACAGTACTGGAAGCTGAAATCCTCTATTATACATACTTCAGGAGCAATGCAGACTGCTCCATACTGCCCTTCCAGAATGCCTTATCCATGTTTTGGAAAAGCACCTCTAAGGATGAGAGGGGACTTTTCTCCATGGCCCAGTCAATTAGTGGTGCCAAAAAAGGGTGACACATGTCATCAAGGTTTTTGTGATGTGATCATTTATTTACAAGGAGCTTGACTGAGACCCACCAAACTCATTTCATCTAGGCAATCAAACCGCTTTCAGATGAGTAATGAGTTTTGATCATTAATCATCTAAGGTAAATTTTCCAGAAATGTCCAAGAGATTTACGTACTGAAATAGATATGACTTAGGTACCTAAGTCACTTAGCACTTTTGAAATTTTTATCTCTAGGCTGGTTTTGCACCAGGGATGTAGAAAACTCCAAATCCCATTACTCCCCTCCCTGAAATAACCCATATCGTTACGGTTTTGATTCAAGCATTGCACTAAGTAGGCAAATTTATAAATTAGCCCTAGAATTTTCCAGCTGCCTAGAAACCGATAGTTCATGGCGTATGGAGCCTTTCTGCTCTGGTTATTGACTAGCTCTACTCATTGGCAGAGACCATTAGTAGCCAGGATTGTCAATCTGGCATATTCATGGGCACTAAAAATTAATGTAAAATTTTCAGTTTACTTGCACAAAAAATGAAATAACATGTATCATGTCATGCTAATAGGTTATATCCCCTTAAATGGATTGCTAATTGCGTGTTCTCTCTCTCGCTCTCTCTCTTTACATATATATATATATAAAATAAAAAAAAATCCTTACTACTAATAATGCAAAGATATCTCATGAGCTACAGTGGTATTTTATATGCACCACACAGCCTTTTTGGTAGGCTTTGCTAGGTTTTACACACTGTATTTTCAATTAATAATTTATAATATGACTAATAAACCATGTAACTAGAAATGTTTGTCTACAGTGAGCCATTATATATGGCCGATCTTCTGTAACATTAGATCTTGTTCTGCAGTCTCTCATGGATTTTCATGTAAGTGAGAACTGCTAGTTGTTAGTTTGTTTGCAATTACATCCAACAAGACACCTGCTCCATTTTTATGCTTGTATTTGCTCTGATTTAGGGCTGATGGCAAATCACAAAGAAATTATTCTGCCTGTTTGGATTTGTTTAGAAATATTGTAATTCCTTCTTGTTATACAGCTGGCACCTGCCTTCTCCCCACTCCACAGCCCCCGCCCCCCCCCCTTTTTTTTTTGCGGAGTAAGGATTTTGCTGAGAGTAGATTTAAAGTAAATATGTTTTGCTGTTAGGTTCACAAATACCATTCACTCACTCAAATTTATCAGTCTCTTTTCATTATTTAATAAACATTATTTCTGTTATATTTTACATTTTAATTAATGTAAATTCAGTTTGTTGTAATCTCCAAGAATGTGAATTTAATACAAAAAACATAGGAACCACCATTTGCATGGTGCTTACATGACCCCAAATGTACAATGCATCCTTGTACAAACAATTTATTCATAATGTAAAAGCATTAACTTCCACCAGCATTTATTAAATATGGGTAATCTCTAGCTGTAAACATCTCTTTCCCAAGGCAGGGGTTTTCCTGTGCTGTTGGTTATGGATGAAGTATGGAGTGTCATCTCTGTGTTTTTTGTATTTTGTTTTTTCTAATTCTTTTAAAATGTTACCACTAAGCTTTTTAATGTTAGTTTTGGGAACAGTCTTATTAATTCAGGAGATCACCTGTTTGAACCTGCCTCATGTTTTGTTAATCTGTAATGAATCTTAACATGGATGACTGGTCCAATTAGTGAACCATGTTTTCATGAAGCATAAATACTCTGACAAGTGACAGCTTTTTGTACTCAAGGGAAGCTGAAGTTTTTAACAGAAAAGTCCAATGCATTTCTGAAGATGAACTGTAAGTTCCAACTTTTATTAATTCTAGCAACAAATATTTGGATTTAAATTGTGCTAGGAATTCAGTGGGAAACTAGACTTGTCAGAAATCAAATATTGCATAAATATTTTCAGGCAGTGGTCAAAATGTATTCAGGTGCGATTTCTGTAAAGTAATAAAGTATGAAATGAGAAAGGAATGCTCTTGTGCATAAATGGTGTGTCATGAGCTGAAATTATCAGGAAAAAATAATATTGAATTATTACTGTAAAATGTGAACTCAGAAGTAATCCAAAAGGTTGCATGTCATATTTATGGAAATATTGCAGTTGTAGTGAATTCATTCTTGAGTTTCCCAAGTGTTCTAGGTAGGAAAACCTCTTCTCCTATTCAGGAAAGGCATTCCTGTTAGTCATAGAAGGGGTATATTTTTTTTTTAAGTAGGCCATATACAATTCAATACACAATTACTGTGCTAACGCTTGTAATCTGGGTAATTGTGCACATAAACCATAATGTATCCTTTTATTTGTGGAGCTGTAGTAACTGTCAATTCAAATTTGGCATTTAATTGCCAGCCCAACTTTTTAAAAGGTAGGTTGAGTGTAATCAATTTTTTTAATGAAAGAAGACATACATTTGCAGCTGCCTGAAACTGAAATCTACTTTCCACAAGACACTTTTCCCTCTTCCTTTATAGTTACCCAGAATTACTACAGTAAAGTAAATATCAGAATCAGCCTTCCTCAGAAAAATACACTGAAGATTAGAAATATTTTCAAAGGTGTGTGTGTGTGCGCGTCTAACTAGCTGTATGAAAAAAACATGCAAGTATTAAACCTGACTCTAGCATATTTTTGTTTTGGCTAATAATAGTCATATTTTTACTTGTAATATTTTTGAACAAGTTAAAAGATGAGTTTATAACCAGTGCAAATAAATCCCATGCCTGGAGTTATTCCAATATGTAGTCAGGTTATACAACACAAATGTAATTGTTTATATTCCCAGATGCTGAGAAAATGCCAGCAGTATGCTTTGGGAAGAACATTAATTGGCAGAATTTATATAGCCCAAGATGTGTGCTGGAACAGGGAATGGCTGGTGATATAGAAAACAATTCAGGAAATAAGTTAACATAACATGTTAAGATACATCATCTAAATATTTTCATGTTTAGTGATATGGTATCTGAATGTTTTCTACATCAAATGAGAAAACAAATTTTTCAAGAAAAATGATGTCATATTACAGTATATACAATCCCCATTTATGATACATGGCAACAGCGGTCCACACAGAGATTGGCCAGTTACATAGTGCTCTTTTCCGTTTTACTAGCTGTTACATTGCCTCAAGAGAGTTAAAAATACCCAAAATATTTCCTTAATATTGATTTTCCATATAAGCCATTATTATAGTTGCCATGGGGATGTTATGAGATGAATGGGATTACAAATGGGGCAGGGTAGCGGTCGGCAAGGCAACTGCTCTCTTAAGATATGGTGCACTCTATGAAATATTTGAAAACCCCTGCTCTGTGTGCGCATCAGCTAATAAACTACCTATGAAGAGTGGTGATATTTACTGAATTAATAAATATCATGGTATTCTACAATATGAATGCAGAAACTTTACTAGAAACAATCACCATCTAACTCGTATTATCACAATGTGTCAGTCAGTAGTGTGTATGGCACTTAATGTTGCAGAAAGTTGTACAAATATCAGAGCAATGTTAAAAAGAACCTTTGTTTTTAAATTTTCCATACCCAAGGGCCCTTTTTAATTAAATTACTTTTGTAAGCAGTAATTGATATTAAGGGAGACTAAAACATTGTTACAGAGAAATGAAAAGATGCCAAATACTCCTCTTGACGCATAGCCTATTAATCTATAGTATCCCAATAGATATAGAGCAACTATAGGAAGTAAGTCAGAATACTGCAGGTTTAAAAAGATCCTCAAAAAGAACTTTTTCTAGAATGTGTGTGTGTTTTGTAACTGGATTTTGTGTGTGTAAATAGGTATTTTGGCTCTTGCTAGTTTTCTTCTTCTGATTTTCCTGGAAGTAGCCCAGTCTTGTCCTCCAATCTGTAAATACTGCTCCACGGGGCTAGCAGAATGTGAACATGTCTCGTCACTTCAGGAAGGTAAGCCTTTATTCCTCTCCTGCGTTCCTGTTGCTACCAATTGATAGACGAGAATAGTAGTTAGTGGAATTCTGAAATTACATGTTGCTTTTGAACAGTGGTGTTTTATATTTATAAGAAATAGGTCTAGAAGTAAAAATATATTCACTTGAAAACTATAAAAAGGAAAAAGCAATTGCCATATAAAAGACACATTATCCAGTCCAGGTTGTGATGGAACCTATGAATACAGTAGTAGGCCATATGCCAAGTACAAAAGGATGGATATTTAGGAGAGCAGCACAGCAAGGTCTGTCTTTGAGTAGATCAATTTCAGTCATTGTGGTCTGATCCTCAGCTGTAGTCCTTTGTATTTGTCCAATGTAGTCTCATCCCAGGGCTGGTACCCAACTTAAATTAGAGCAGCCTCTTGTCTTCCTGTAGTTTAATTCCTAACACGTTCTTTATACCTCAGTCTTACCAGGTTTGCCAAACTCCACAGAGAAAATACTATTACGGCACGGAAACCTTAGCAAGATACCACCACTGTCTTTTCAGAATTTCCCCAGGCTTCATTTGCTCTCCATAACTGGATTTCTGTTCTCTTCGCTTGCAAACCTGACCTTTGTTGCAAAAGACATCAGCAGCCTGAGGAGTTTGGATCTCAGCAGTAACTGCCTGCTGAGCTGTGGGATTGAGCCTTTGGCTTTCTCTGGTCTTGGAATCCTCGAGGAGTTGATTCTTACAAACAATGCCTTGGATACGCTGAAAAGTTCTTGGTTCTTGGAGATGACCCTGCTCACCAAACTCCTCCTTTCTGACAACAAAATTACATATCTTCCTCCAAGAACTTTTGAGAGTTTGGCTAAGCTGAACGAACTCATTGTGTCTTCCAATTTCATTCAGTATCTTTCCATGGACACTTTTTATGGGCTAGCATCATTGACCAAACTGGACTTATCAAGCAATGAAATCCTGTTTGTTAATAACGATGTTTTCCAGCCTTTGCAGGCCTTGACGCATCTGTGGTTGTTTAAGAATAAGATGACTGCACTGGCCAGCATGCCAGACTCTCTTACCTCCTTGTCACTTAATGAAAATCCTTGGACCTGCAACTGTCATCTGGTGAGCTCCATGCAGTTACTGAAGGAGAAAGTTCAGACACCCAGTGGCCTAGTTTGCAATAGTCCACCGAGCCTGAGGGGACGCCATATGTTGAGTGTCGGGCCTGAAGTTTGTGCTTTTCCAACTCGCACAGAAAATCTACCACAGGAAAGCACTTCAAAATTTAACTCGCTCTATGGCTTCACAGGTAAACTCTAGCAATGCAACATAGTTTGGAAGCTGTTTGTTTGCATTGTTCATACTTCACATTAATCTAAAGGTGTAAATATTATAAAAAAATCTTCCATTTGTATTTGCTTAGCCTGCTTTGTGAGGCCTTTCTCATGAGCACCCAGTTCGCAGTCCTTGGGCAGGAGAGCCCCAAGCCAGGAATGGGATGCATTGTGGAACAGTGGGGAAGGGGAGCTAATGGCTTGGAAGGGGATGATGCAGATCCTTACTGAAAGTTCAGGGGGTGTGGATGGACTATCAGGTGGAGCTGCAGAGCAGGTGCTTTACAGAGCTGTGTGGTGAAAAACTTGCATGAAATCTGCCTGAATCGTGCTTGGTACTTGTGGATACTATTATTATGATTAAGCACCAAGTTCACATATAAACTTAAAAAATATAGCCATGAACGTGGTCTGACTCTCATCCTGTCTCCTGCAGGAGGACTTTTCTTCAGTTTCGTCATGTGTCTGATTGTCTATTTCATCACAAAACACTGGAAATATAGCAGAGTTGCTAATCAGGCAGAGGATGGACACATCTTACAGAAGGACTCTGTGGAAGAGTTCCCAAGGAGCGTGACCAATGCCCCTTCAGTATCCTCACTTCCTCATAGCTGTGTGATAAAAGCAAGTACAACAAGGGGCTTTCAGAAGGAAAGTGAAGCTGACACAACAGAAAAAGCACTGTGTGACCATTTGAACAACACGTCCAAATCCAGCAGAGAACATTCAGAAACAAGTTCCCCAGTGAAGATGCCTGGAGTGGCCGTGCTGCCGGCTCACAGTCCCACAGGTAAAAAGATCATGACGATCTGTAAGGATGGAATGGAAATTGAAAGATTAACTGAAAGTCCAGACAAAGCCACAAGCCCAGCACTCCAGCAAGTGGGCAGCAAAAATGTGGAGAGAGCAGTTGAAATCCCCAGATGTGTCAGTGCACCGGGCTTACTTCCTAATGTGGAGAAACAACCTTCTCCAAAAAGGGACCATGGTTTGCATTGCTCATCATTCAGCCATGAAAAAACAAGCCCGATGAGGGAGTGGATGGAGAATAGGGAACCTGGTAAGTTCAAATAAAGAGTAACAATGATTACTCGGAAAGAAAAGGAGTACTTGTGGCACCTTAGAGACTAACACCTTTATTTGAGCATAAGCTTTCGTGAGCTATAGCCACAAGTCCTCCTTTTCTTTTTGCGGATACAGACTAACACGGCTGCTACTCTGAAACCAATGATTACTCAGAAATGGTGGTGGGGAGGTTGGGCGTTTGTCACTTTGGAACGGGAAGAGGATAGGCAGCAATAGCTCTCGTGTGCATTTTGCTATAGTAGCCATTGCTCAGAGGCCCATTGCTCTGCAGAGTCTCAAGGGGCCTGCTGTTGAATGAGGTGGCCCATTGTAATGGAGACTGCTGCAAGAAATCTGCTACGACTGCGGAACCAGCAAGAATTCTCAGTGATGGCTACCGTACAATGGGAATGCTGATTCACTGAGCATCTTCATCCACCAGGATTTGTATATTTCCCTATACAGTATTAGGGTAAAGTGCTTTCAGCTCCACTGGTGAGGCATCACTGGAAGAAAATTTTTCGCTTTTAGAATTATGTCCTTATTTAAAAGAACGTGACCTTTTATAAATAAATTATTAAAATATTGCATGGCAATTACATACTTCAATCCCTATAACAAATCTAATGTGCTTTCTGCATTTAGTTCCTGGGTTCCGTTTCCAGTTCAAGTAGGGGGGTGGAGGGGTGCATGTGCTCAGTCCACACACTTGTGAAGCAATGCCTTTTCATCGGTATGCAGAGGTGTTTGTGTATTTCTGTGTTACAATTCAGTGGAGAGAAGTGAGATTTGTGCATATGATTAAAATATGTATTTACAATATAGATAAGTGCAGTATGTCAACTTTGTTCCCTCTGTTTTGCAGCCTTGGTGAAATATTTTGAAACCCAGCGGGAAGGGCAGGCTTTGAGTCCCATTACCTGGTTTTCTGGTTCTCAGTGTTCCCGGACTTTGGTAAACGTAGTTTCTCCAGCAGGAAGTGCTACACATATACAAACAGGCAGAGACCGAATTCACACCACCTCTAACAAGAGAAGTAAATCCTGGAGCCCCTTTCACTTCAGCATCTCCAGTCATTTAACAGAGGCTCATGGAGATAGTGCATCTAGAAGAAATTCTGAGAATGGATTTGAGGCCAACTCGGTGCATTCAAGAAGAGACACAGACTGCGAGACTTTATGTCGAGAACATTTTATAAAGAGTGAGTCCACAGATACTACTGAGGACAGATCCAAAGATCAAGGAATGAAAGAACCAGATTTGCAGAAAGACATCTATCTCAAGAACTGTTGCATTGCACAGAGTGAAAGCAACAATCAGGGAGAGACTACGAACACAGGGGATGTCAACCTCACTCCAGAACCTGAAGCACGAGCCAACTCCCCACTTTCAGATTTAGCCAGCCCTAGAGAATATGCTGGTGCCAGCAACCCAGATAATAAAGGCATTAAGCCTGCAGTGCAGGGCAAATTAGTTAGCCCCTTTCTTGGAAAAGAAGGTATCCATCCCCAGTCTTTCTATAATAATGATAGATTGAGAGAAGAGAGGCCCAGCTGTACAATACCCAGGAGTGAGAAACCTGACAAAGAATCTTCCTTAAAGAATAATAAATTAACAAAAGAGAGATTTTGGAAATACCATACAAATTGCTGCAATGAATTCCAGCCCTGCCCAACTGCTCAGAAAGTATTAAAAGAGCTGAAGACTGCACTTCTGACTTCAAGAGAGCAATTAGATCTGTCCACGCAGGCTCCCCCCTCTGACATGGATCTTCTGAAAGGTAATGATAGACTCACCATTAACCTTTTAGTTAAACTTTCCCAGAGAAGGGAAAAGCAGAGGCCAAAGAAGCAGCCCTGGAAATGACTGGAGATTAGTCACTACCATAAAGTGTAGCCATGCTGCAGTACCGTATAGGCTATGCACTGCTGATTTGGATTAAATTTACACCCAATTTTATGAAGAGGTTTTGCCTTCCGCAGCTAACGAACATCAGTCTGTGGGACTGCTCTTGCGGCAAGGGGGATCTGTGTGAGCTAATGCTAGGAAACAGTCTATGCCCTGTGCTGATGCTTGTGGCTGCTGGCAAATGAAGCATATTGCATAATAAAAGTCCTGGGCAGCAATGAGACTATGCAGGCTCTCTCTGCTTAGCATTATGCCCCAGCTCACCGCTGGCAGCAGTGTGCGCTGCAGGCCAGCAAGTGATTGGATGCCACTTGCCATGTATAATGTCAGGAGCAGCAGAAATCAATTTTAAAATACAAGATTTTAAAAATTTTCATGCCATTCAATAGATGTTTCCCCTTTCTGTTCTCCTTAGATCTGTCCATCAGCTATACAAATGAGTTAACGTTTGTTTTAGCACCTTGAAAATGTAAAGCACCACCACGAAGGGAATTTAGAAGTATTTCACCTGTAAGTGTTTTTAATAAAAGGCAATATATTTTCAGTTATTCAGTATATAATTAATTTTTGGAAATAACTGCCAAATGATGATGGCCAGCAAACAATTTTGTGAAACTCGACTATGAAGTATGCAGGTAAGGATAGCTTCAGTTGTGATCTATTGTAAGACAACAGGGGCTAATCATCACTATATTTCAGCTACAATAATCATCAGCTAGACTCAGGCAGAAAGAGTATTTTAACACACAACTTGAAAGGGTTTTACATCTCCTTCTGAAGCATCTCACTCCATCTACCACCAGAATATTTGTGTCACTGGTTTGTTGCTATGAATTGGGGACATGTATTCAGACACTTGTTACCAACCTGTAGAAACTGTGATAAGGAATTTTTAGCAGAATTTATAATGTGTCGTGGTGTTTTGTATTTAACCTAAATCTTACAGAACAAGAAGTGACCACAACTTTCCTTGCCCAGTATATAAACAGTGAGGAGCCACTAACAAACAAATGGGAAAAGGGAAACAATAGCACTTTGCCAGATGCACACGCTTCCTTTGCTCCTGATGGAATTTGCCATCCAGAGTTGCCTGGAGATGACAGTAAAATTTTTTGTGGACTTCCTCAGACAATAACTCTGCAGCTGGGCCAACAAACCAATATATCTCACCAAGAAGCTGGTGCTGAATGCCAGTCTTTAAGTAAGGCAATTGTTGAATCCATCAATGAATTTCAAGGGAGCACTGAAAAATGCATTGTAAAAGATCAGAGCAGGACGGTGGATAGTTTGGAGCAACTGCAGTTAGGAAATGCCTCTGTAGGTGCCAATAATCTCCTGTCCAGAAGATGTGGGAATGCATGTAATGAACATGTTGCCCAGGACTGGAAGTCTTTGGATGCAGAAACTGATTCGGATGCACTGACACAAACATATAATACTATCAATGAGCATTTTGCAGGAGGTGAAGAAGGTTGTGTTCCTGCATCTCCAAGTATTTTACACAGAGAACTCTGCCATGTTAAATCTCTACAACTCAGCGCTATGGCATCTGTCTATACTTGCCTCCCTCTCAGTGCAGATGAAAGCACCCTGGCGCCTGACTCTGAAACTTCCAGTCCAAATATTAGTAAAGTTCCTTTATTGGACGTTCACAAAGTTGAACGTAAAGGTGTAGCAGACAGAGAGCCCAACTGTTATTTCTCAGATGAGATTATTTCGGAGCAGAAAATGCACATTTCTCCAAGCGAAGAGAAAAGTGTAGGCGGACTGAGAGATGCAAGTACTGATGCTGAATTCATGCTTAATGAAAATGAGGGAGCTCAGTTTGATATAGACCAGGAGAAAACAAAGGCATTTCAATCTGACGGTACTGAGCACAATTCATATGAGTTAGTGAAAGTTAGCTCAAATGACACAGACGGCCAAAAGAATACTAGGGAGCTGTTAGCCCCCCGTGACAATTCGAGGATTGAAAATAAAACCTGGCATAATACTGACAACCGTCCTTGCAGAAGCTGCTTGGGAAATGCCTGTGCTTCTATAGCAGCTGATCGTAATGAATGTGACAATGCAGAATGCAGAAAGGAAACTGGCCCTGAGTCTCTCTGCCAACCTGCTGTATCAAAAGGGAGCAGATCCTTTACAAATCCTTCTCTTACTGTTTATGAAAGTCAAGCAGAAGAAATCAGTGTTGCAGGCTATGATGGTACTTTTTCTCACTCACGCCAGGCCTCCAGGAATACAGGAATTCAGCAATTTACTTGTAATAAAAAGGACAAGTTTCAGCTCCAGAATATACAGGTAAATCCAAAAACAGAGAATGAACCAGATATGAAATATTCTAACTCTAAATACCCCATGTTAGTGGCTGGCAACACAGATGCTAAGCTTTGTGTAGCAGGAGACAACCCCTCTGCCAGTTCATATTTAGAAAGCAGACAGCCCCTGGAGATTGGACTACATTCTAAGACCATTCGTCTGCCAGAGCAGTCTCACAGGTCTCTTCTGCAACAAGGTTCTGCACTTTCCAACCCATGGAAGAAGGAATTAGAGCAAAACTGGAATGAAAGTCCATCAGGAAAACAACTCAAGAAAACATATTGTTCTGTTTTCAGACTACCTACCGAAGGCTCATCTTTTGGGAAACTTTGCCAGAATTTAGACTGTACCATTGAGCCTCCTGATCTGAGCAAGGGAACATTCCCCACTACCCTACTGACACCAAATCCATATTTATTGGGACAAGAAACTGAAATACATGCAAATGGAGGGTCTTGGGCATTCAACCCTCAACTGATGGATAAAGCCACATATTTAAGTTGCCTTTATAATCCAAAGGCACCGAGGAAACAAGCAAATGAACTAAGTGTACTTTCTAATCTCCGCTATTGTAAAATTTCAGCAAAAGTATCCTTTGGTGTGGAGGAGGAGGAATGGAGGTCAGTGTCTCAAAAAAAGGAAAATGACCCAGATCAATTAATGAGTAACCATCAATATGAACCTCCTCCTAAAAAAGAAGTCACCACAGATAGCGACTGATGTAAGTATACTACCTGACTTTGGTAGAGCTTTGCACAGCTAAAATGTAATCAACTTGTAAAATGAATGGGTTTGTGTATGTAAATGAGGACAGTCAAAGATGACTCAAAAATACCACTACTGTATTGGTCTGTAGAGATACACGTAATGCTTTTCTATTACACAGTGATCTTGTACATCACTCTGGCCCTGTGTTTTCAGTCTGTTGTCTGTCTTTCAGAAATGTAGTTTCAAGATACCTGTGTATATAATTTTTGATCTTGAACTAATCAGAAGTGTTAAACATCCCATGAAAAACATTTAGTGGCATGCAAGTTTAGGCCTTACATTTGATGTACTCAGTGTAGTAATGTACCTCAGCCAGGTGCAACCTGTTCATAGATGTTTTGGAATTAACAAAGCTTACCTGCTTTAAAGAAGGAAAGGGTAATGCTTAAAGATCATGGTTTGTTTTTCTTAATTTTTAAACATTTTTGGAAGCCTGTGATTGTAAACGTTTCCACTTAGTTTTTTCCCTCTTTTCCATTGTGGATAGACAATGTTTGAATGTTCTGGAAGATGGACTTTTCTCTTGATTTTTGAACAATGAGTGGTTTCTTTGGGTGACCAAGACTTTACATACTGTATATAGGGGGGAAATATAGGGCAAATTGGGTTGGACCATTTAATATGGATGGTGCGACGAAGCATCTCTTTATCAAATGACTGGGGTAAAATCTTTTTTCTGCACGTAAGGATTAGATATTGCCCTTTGTATCTTTACTTTAAGGATTTTAATATTGTTGGTATTAGATTGATTTGGGCTGACATTTGACTGGAACACAACATTCATACAAAACATTATTAAATTAGGGGAGGGAGTTTTGAAAAGATCTGAATTTTTTAAAAAAAATCACAAAACATATCGCACAATTTTAGAGTGCTGCAAAATGGGTTTGGTGGCCTATCTGCGTTTTGGGATTTTGGAAGGGGATTTCTAATTGACCTCAAAATTACAGCTCACTTCCCCTTTCCAACCCCTTCAAAAACATTTACAAAAGTCTATGCTGTTGCTGCATGCAGCTGTTTCATTGTAACTTTATTTTTTACAGACCAGTGTGAAGCATCTTCACATATATTTGTACAAAAAAAAATCTCCAGTTGGCTGTCTACAGTGTATTTCAGAACATTTCACAAAAGAGGGTCCCATATGTGGAAAAACCTGGAATTGTAATATGTAATTGCTAATAAAAATGCATGCACTTGGGGACCTGGAGGAGTGTGAATTCCCTTCTGGGAAATGAAGATGTGACAGGTTTTTCAGACATATTTTACACACTTAGTCAAAAGGGGTTTTTAATGGGAAGTACATATGTTCTGTACACATTTTTGGCTATTCAAATTTCCCTTTAAATGTTGATCTACAAATTTAGTCCATATTTGCAGTATAAAACAGTAAATGGACATGGAACATGCAAGGAATTAAGTTGGCAGTAAATCTGTAAATGTCATTGCCATCTCTTATTTTGCTTATTTCTGCATTTTCCCCAGAGTCACTGGTTTGTTTGTTAAGCACAAACATACTCTTCAGAAAGTATGTGTGGTGGTGATTTGCTAGAGATTAGCCGCGCTAGTTCAATCAACTTCAGAGACTCTCTCCTTCTCACTCAGTAACTTTTGGACAACTGATGGGTAACCAAACGTGCACAAAACTCGTATCCTGCAGTGTGTCTGGCAATATTTTAGATACGTGTGGTTACCACAGGAGTGCTGCTATCCCCAGTGCCTGCCTTCTGGCTTTCATGGCATGTAATGTTGAGAGTTCCCATCTATACCATCTGACTCTTTTCCATTAATTTTTCTGAAATATCAAGTAACTAGACTTGCCCTACTCAGGCAATTATTCCTGATCACTCCTGGCACATTTCTTAGACCTGAGCTATTGAGGAAAAGCAAATGAACAAGCTATCCTTCTGAAGACATTTGTATTTTCCGAAAGACTGACAATATTACAGCCTTCATTATAGGGTATAAATTATGTATAAGAAAATTAACTGCTTTCTAAAACATAGGTAGGTTACTTCCTCATTAATCATGCAGGCATCTTTCCCTGTTGTACAGTATTTTTAAAGAGATGGCCTTTATATAACTTTGTGCCCGTGGCTGCCAACAACAGAGGTCAATACTGTACTTACTGGCTGTTGGATGAGCTATTGTTTCTTTCCTGAATACTTAGTTTTATGTCTTTCAAATAAGAACAAAAATGAAAATAAATATCTGAAGCAATTCTCTGTAGCCGTGCTGTTTCATGCCTCAGACGCTGGTTTGTGGCCAAGACGCTGTCAGTAGGTTTGTCAGTTTTATATTTACTGTATGTCATACACCATACTGCTGTTTCTTGCTTTCTGAACAACTGAAAAGCATTTGGAGCATTACAACTACATACGAAGGTGGACTTTGCCCACAATCCCCTTCTAAAACAGCGGTTTATAAGTGGACACATAATTTTCCCTTTGATGCCATAACATTTTCAGGACCATTACAAAAATAAAATATTTTGTTTTTACATTAGTCTTGTAACCAATTCTAAAGAAACAGAAAATTAAACATTTGATCTTAGAATTTCATCAGCTGTAGCTAAATATCTACAAGAGATATTTTTTACAACTCGTTAGAATGTTTACCATAAATTTACACCATAGAAATTTGTAAGATTTTAATTTGTAAAAGTGTCATTCTTTTTTAAAATACATGTATATATTAAACAAAATGAAGCATTGTCAAAGTACCACAGAACACAGTTAAGGTTTTTGGTATTATAATAAATCATGCATATTCTATATGTGTTGGTTTGGGGTTTTTTTATGTTAAGCATTATCATTAGTATATTATATTTATAATTTTTGCCAACCTAACTTACTGTTCTGCTACTCAGCTGGGTTAGCCTTAACACGTTGCCTTTTAGCACCCTTAAAATGTGATCTTTCATTTGGACGCGATCACTCAAACAAATACAGTACATCTTTTTTCAGCGTGTGCCGTGAATTCCTGTGCAATTAATTGATCGATCATTCTGAAAACGTACAGTATAATAATCCCTTACTTTATGACCGCACACCCACAAATTTGCATGCAGCAGTAAATAACCCCTAGTACTAAGCGCCTGATTTGTGATGGCTGTTTGGCACTTCCAACTAGATTTTAACATTAAAAACATGCATGGCTACAGGAAGTGCACTTTGTTGCACTGTCCCCACGTAAACTATATATTACTTCTCTCTACTTATAGAATCACTTCCTATTTACACACCTCATCAGCCCAGGGAACCAGGCAAATGAAAAGGAGTGCTCATCTTGCATGTACAATAAGCAGAATATACACAGGTAATATGCCTAGGCTTGGAAGGATTCAGTTTTTATCGGTAAATGTCAGTAAACATCAATTTCAGACAAAACCATATTTCCATCGGTGGTAACAGAAATGTACAGATCGGCAAAAGAAGAAAAGTGCTGCTTGAGAACTTACTACAGTTTGATTTAAGTAGATTTACTTTATCCATAGTGATAGGATATTAATAACTTGTATTTTAACAGCAGCAAAGATTTAACTTTTTGAATCTGAATGTCTACTGTCGTTAAATGATTGTCTGCTCCCTTAGTTGCCTGCAACTGTGAACATTTAAATCAGTAAAAACTTTAAACAATGCTTAAAAACAAACATGGATATTTACCATCAAAATTATTTAAAAAAAAAATCAAATTCTGCCAAGCCTAAGAACAACTAGCAAGGCAGACTGAGTCGAGAGTCTATAGAGTTGACCTGTAACGACTTTTACAAATAGATATTTCTGTGTCTAATTATGGCTTTGTTTCACTATAACCTGAGTAAAAAATAGAGATTGGGAACCCTCCAGAAGTTTGTAATTTAGACTTGGTTTAACATATTCACAGTTTAGAGGATTATCAAAACTATCTGAATCTCTTAAGTCTGCAAAATGACTTGTAAATCTCAAGAGAACAGGTGTGCTTGTGAGACTTCTGTTACTTCCCCTCAGATATCCTGCAAGAACATATTTCTCATGATACTTTGACACTTCTCGTCCCAGTGGGAAATAAATGGGAAGAAGAAAAACCTTTTTCACCCAAACATTTCAAAACTTCAAAAATAGTTATTTTTGAGTTTAGGTCTACAAATGGCTGAAGGTTCAGGGCTGCTTCCTTCACTTGCTGTAGATCCTACAGACCTTTCCTTCTAACTCTGAAAATTAACTCTCTTCACCATTGCGTGGATGAACAATTGAAATCTGAAAACAACCAGAATGTACCCATGGGCGCATATCTAGATACTCCAATGAACGTGTAACCCCCTTCATTGCCCAGCATTAGCCACATCGTGTGTTTATTTGTAGGCTTGTTTTTCTCCAGAGACACACAACATTGTACTGAGGGAACTTCAACCGGGAGATGAAGTTTACTTTCTTCCCTGTGTCTGGGAAACACAAGGCTTGCAACATATTAAACATTGCTGTGTGATTTCCATACACAAGTCTGTCTCATTCCAATTTTGATATGACAATTTAATTGAATTAAGAAACTGTATTAAAAGCTTTTTTGATTGGCAGCACTAACTACACAAAACCTAGTCCAGGTTTTAAAGTTTTCCTACATGAAGCCTATTGATCTGCCTCTTTCTTTTCTATTTTAAGCCTCAACAATCTTTGCAAAGGTGGGAAGATTTCATTTTTAGAAGGAAGGGCTTAAAAACACTTAAGTGCATGGACTACACCCCACGACTGAGGTGTGTGGCTGGAGAGAAAGAAAGCAGTGGTGCTGCCTAGTACAAGCAACTCTAACCACCAGGACCCAGAGATGGGTAAAGTGTAGAGAGAATGCATAACCCAGCAAACATTCCTTCCCACCAGCATGCTCCAGGGAGGGGTGCAGTATGCACACTGGAATTGAGGATGATATAAAATTGGCACTTTAACGTTTCGCATGCCAGAATATATCTTTCCTTGATATCTGCTCATGTCTACAAGCTTTGGTGCGCTCTGCCCTGTGGCAGTAGTCTGAAAAACTGGGCTGAAAAAGCCTTTTTCTTCATTGGCATGTTTCTAGGCCACACCAATGAGAGAGAGTGAGTTTGAACTACAGTGCTTGTTCCCATGATATTAAATTTCAGGGTCAGGAAGGCATTTAAGCAGGGACCTCCAGCCAAAGCTTGCTTTTCCTTTTGTAATGTATTATTTAATATGTGTCAATAGCCACTTGAGAATAGCCTTACAGGCTGAGTGTCTCTACAACGGAAGCTTAGGTGCCATTGGAACACCTAGATGAAATGGTTTACTGACAATAATACAAAATTATCACAGAGTCAGGAGTGGAAGGCAGAGCTGGAGGAATTGTCTCATCCGTAAGGGAAAAATAGGTTTCTATATTGGTTACCCCATGATTGCAAATGCCCGATATTAGGATTTTTCAGGAAATGAATCATAGGTTAACACTTTACTGATGATTCTGGACTTTGGACACAGATATTGCTGGTTTTGCAGAATTCTCTAAGCACTAAATTGTATTTTTACTGGCTGTTTAAAACTGCAATTTTAAACAACACAAACAACTTCTATTGTGTGTGTGTCAGTGGGAACGACTGGCAGATGTTTGTGAAAATAAACAAAGCTGCTGCATCCATTCATCTTTCAATCCCTGGTCAACCAATCAGTGATGTCCAGTGGAACTTCATGACATTGTCATTGTGCTTTACAGGATTTTCACAAAAATCCCTTATGTTTTAATATACTAATTTAAAAGTATATAAAGTCAACATCTTTGTTAGTCACTTGGCATTCAAATAAACCATTTACACATCAACAGTTTAAAGTGTGCAAAAATAGGTGAAAAATACATTGTTCTGCTATAGAAAGTTCTTTACCATTTAGTCAATGCAGTGTTAATAGGAGTTGGCCAGATGGTGCTATACTGACTAGTACTGTAAGGTTATTCTGTACATTCACATCTTTACTGTAGGCAAAAGCTACTTCTACATATAGTTTTACCCGGTTATAAAAGAACTTTGTCTCTGAGGCTCATAACAAAGGTGTTAACATTTTTGGTACCTCAAACGTTGAGGTAGCCTGAACAAAGTCTACTACCGTCAAAGGTTGAGCTTGCAGTTAATCAGTAAATGAGTTAAGGGGAATGACTGGAAAGACCCTTCTCAAACTTAAGATGATTTTGCTGTTAAGAAGTTGCTATTTAAAATAGGGGAGAGATTTTTAGATAAGAGACTTGTCCCCTAATAAGAGCAAAGACCACAATGAGCATAGAAACAGCATAGACAATAAGCGACGGTCTAGCCACAGCAAGACTAAATTCATACTCGTTGCATTATGGCCTTCACAAGACTAAGCTTCAGCGTTATTCAAAAGTGCTCTCGAGCTGCGGCAAAGGAGCATTTAATGCAATTTATGGGGAAACCAAAGGGGAGAGGAGGGAGGTATGTGGATGCGTGTACTGAGGTGGCATTAACCATCTTTGCATCTCCCCTGGGTGAATCTCCCAGCATCCAGGCTAGTTTCTGGGTCAGTTAGAGCAGTTTTAGGGGGAAAACGAAGAACCCGAGAGGTGAATAGCCCGCTTTGCTGAAGCCTCAGCAGCACAGCTGGCCTGGGCTTCCATGGCTGCTGCAAGTGGCCTGCACCATTAAAAATCAGGCCACGTTTACTGAGGTGTCTGAATATGGACATAGGAGACTGACTCTCGGCCCCTAGTCTGCATAAACTCTGTTTTTTTTAATCTTCCTTTTTAAAATTACTAAAGGGCAAGAGCTGGGCTGGGTGTTTGCTCCAGCACTTATTCCATTTTAGTGCTGGGAGAAAGACCACCAGCTACCTTCTGTGTTCCCTGGGCCAGCAGAGGCTGAGCTGTCATCTGTCCAGTTCCCCCGGTGCTAGCCACAGACAAGGTGCAGGTGGCTGCTGGTGTTTTTATGCACCACGTCCTGTAGCCCCTGCAGTGAGAGGGGTTAGACGATGTGGTGCTTAAAACAGCTGTAGCTGCCAGGAGCCATTGTTATGGGGCCATGCCCACTGCTGGGAAATGTTGAGCAGAAACAAGGCAGATTGCAGGCACCTCACCAGACTTCACCTGATGGAGAAATGAGGTCCCAGCTTGGCTCTGGCCAGAATTGAGGGTGCGGGGGGCAGAGTGTCATACTACACAGGGGTACTAAGGGGGCAATAAAAGAAGGGTGTAGGGGGGATGTTGAATTTCAGCAGCATCTTTCAATTGGGCCTCTGTGACTATAGCAGTTGGACACTTAGTGAAGGGCAAGATTTGGTGATACTGTAAAAGGAATTAAAATGAATTTACCAAATTGTCTGTGACCAGTTACAGGGTGGAGGGTTGCAAATGTCCAGTTCTGGACTGGACCGCCCTGTTGATAAGGGACCTCCTGGCCGCCGCAGCGAGCGGCTCTGCATGGCTTCCAGAAGTGGCTGGCATGTCTCTCCAGCTCCTAAGTTCAGGGGCAGCCGGGGGGGCTCTATGCGCTGCCCCCCCGCCCCGAGCGTCCGCTCCACAGCTCTTGATGCCAGGGAACCGTGGCCAATGGGAGCTGCAGGGGCAGCACGCAGAGGTCCCCGGCCCGCTATGCGCCTAGGAGCCAGAGGGACGTCACTGCTTCTGGGAGACTCCTGCTATAAGCGCCGCCTAGCACATGCACCCTGAACCCCCCACAATACCCTGCCTCAGCCCTGAGCCCCCTCCTGCACCCAAAATCCCTCCCAGTGCCCAAACCCTCTGCTCCAGCCCTGAACCCCCTCCTGCATGTCCTGGAGCCCCCAGATTTTCTCTTAGGGCCTAGTCCTGTAATGACATGAGCTCACTGGCATAACCTACCTACATGTGTTACTGTTTGTAGACTTGGCCTCTCAGTTATGAAATGAGGCCTATTGACTAAATTGTGGACCAGAGTTGCAAAGAGACTTGGCCGTTGCCTGTCGAGCACTGCGAGGGTCACTTTTAAGCACCTAGGGAAAAAAAATCACTGGGCATCACAAAGGCTGGTTCGAAGCCTTGGCACTCTAGTACAATGACAGGGAAGAGAGAGGCACCTAGAGTGGAGTCCACAAAAGCAGGCACGCTGAGCAGGCGGTTAGTCAATGGAAGAGGGCAATGAGAAGAGTGCCCTAGACCTGCACCCCTCTCAAGGAGGTCAGTGCCTAAATCTGGGTTGCAACGACGTGTCTAGCGCTGCTGGGAAGCCACAGGTGCGAACCCCCTCCTCCAGGCAGAGATGCTGCTACCCCCCAGATTTAGCCCAGTGATTCGTGCCCTCATCCAGGCTGTGGGAGACCCACATTCCCCAGGGTTAATTCCCCCCCTCTGCTTGGTAGGGAGAAAGGATTTGAACATGGATTTTCCACCTGCCTGGGGAGTGTTCTACCCCCTGAGCTATGGGACACGCTCATGTGGGTTTCCCACCATCTAGCTTGTTAAAGCCTGGTTCACTTGGGATTAAATAAGCATTGGCCCACTGAGCACGCGTGCTTGAGATGCGGGCCTCCCCGCTGAGTGGTGGGAGATCCAAGATCCAGTTCCCTTCCACCAATGACACTAAATAGTTATCCAGCATGGAAGAGCTGCAACCAAAGAGAGAGCTAAAGACACCCCTCTCCCCCCCCCCCACCAATCCCATAGCTCAGTGTCAGAACACACCCCACTCCAAGCCTTGCGCCCCCATCAAGCTGAGGCGGGGATTGAAGCTGTGGGGTCTCCCAGCTTAGATGCGTGTGCTAAGCAATAACGTGGGGGCCAGCAGCACTATGTCCTGTGGCCAGGGAGCCACTCTCCTGGATGCCCTCTGAGCACCTACTAGCTTGGGCGCGGCCCGTGAGCTGAGGGAATGGCTCGCTTCCCCTGGTTTGTGAATAGCGCTGGGGCACAGGCAGCCAGGCCCCCCAGAGTAAGGCAACAGCACCCATGCCCCGAGGCAGAATATTAGGCATGCAGGGTCTTCTACGGTGAAAATTTAGGCACCGAGTGGGTTGAGGCACCAGCTGAGCAGGAGTTTTGTGAGGGCCCAGGGTCACTCTTAGCGCCTACAATGGCAGTTAGTTCGTGGCCTATGGCCTTTTGTCACCAACTGCTTAGGAAAAGCTAGAGTAAAGCATTGTAGCTCAGCCCTAGCACTAATTCCATGGGCCTGCAGTGTTAATTGGCGACAGTGATAGTGACACCCCCCGCCCCACCCCCGGTGTGGCTTTAATGAAGTATTTAGAAGAGAGGTGCTGGCCACATTCGATCCAGCTGGCACTAAAGCTGTACTTATCTTCTAGCTAGGTAAGAGACTCTTCAGTTATCCTAAGCTGTGTGTTAATACAGCAGCCTTGTTTGTAAAACTGCATCTTGCCCCCAGGATACTTTAATCCTCAGCTATGTATGGCTAGACTAGGACGGTTGCCAGTTTATATAATAGTACCTGCCAGACAGAGTTGGTATTTAATATGCAGCGAAGTGGCAAAGTCCCAGGGTGGGTGCGAGCCTGAGGGCCCAGCAGCACTAGCCTGTTGAACCAGGGTTTCCATGTAGCTATGAACACAGATAAATGGCACAGGGATGGTCCTCCCTTGGCCGTTTATGAGACTTTAAAAGAAACAGTGGATTTGGCACAGCCTTTTGACAGAATGATAAATGTCCTTTGTAATGACTGTGGCATGAAGCCCAGTGCCTAAGGCCAAATCACATACTTCCAGCAGGCCTGTAGCTTAAGGGGTTTCTTGCCCCACCTCAGCAGCTTGCTGGAGCTTCCAAGGGCATGATTTGCTACCGTATCAGAACTGGATATGGCTAATCAAGTGAGTGGTGGCTCAATCACCTCTCTCCCTTCCCCATCTCTCTCTTTCCCCATAATGGAAAACAAGGCAGCAAACGCTGAAGAACATTCGGTAGCCTGCAGTGGGACGGATACCATTGAAAACATAAATAAAAAGGCTGCATGATCATTTTCTCTCTTGCCCTGACACTTCCCTGTCCCACTGGGTACAATGTGCCCTGCAGTGTTTAGGGGTGTTTTTCAGCCCAATCCGTCTCCTCAATCAGGTTTCAGTTGTAGGCGCTGCTCACTTCGGACACCTCTGCCAGTACCGACGAAGCCTGCTTCACTAGTTGCGGTATATATTCTTTTAAAAAAAGTTAAAAACAAATAACTGTATGAATCTTCGAGCCTTTTATTTGGCCAGCTGTCCTTTAACTCCGAGGTTTGAGTAGCTTCCTTTCTAAGCAGCTTGAATCCAGGTTGGGAATGACATTTCCTTAGTGCAGTGCGGAGGAATCTGCCAGGGCATTGGAACCCACTGACAATTAATGTTTACTGGACTTTGTCTTTTAAGTAGTCCACCTGGAATCCATTTTTGTCCCCAAGAAATTCATCCCTTTGGGTAAAGTTTATAGTGAATTCCCTTACAATTCCATGCATTAGCAATATGAGAAGACGACCTGGTCAGTGGCAAGGTTGTTTAGAGCTGCGTTTCATCTCTTGTTTCAGGATTGCATGGTCCAGGGTCCAGCTTGTTACTGCAGCTGCTTTTTCGACTGTGGGAGTCATTGGATACATGCGCTAGAGGGTCAGATCGTATTAAATACCTAGGAGACACACAGAACAAGTCCATTAGGGTTACCTGTACGTGGCAGGCACCTAGCTCACGCGTGACTATCATTTCCAGGCACACAGGCTTTCTTGGGGCAAGCTACACAGGACACTCTGCCCTCAGTTACTCCCACATTAACTCTGTTCCCATCAGTGGAGTTACTCCAGATTTACACCAGTATAAATGAGCAGATGTGACGCAGCGCATCTTCAGGGCAGACTGTGTGTATATCTTGCTACACAATTACAAGTACGATCATGGGAGGGGGGTATAATAGGTTCAGCCTTCCCTGGCGCAGCTGCCGCTGACCAGCCGCTGGACACCTGGGCTGTGGTGGAGGCCCTGCTCTGCCCCTTCCCTGAGGCTCCCGCTGCCTCCCGCTGCCTGGTAAGTCTTCCTCCAGTCTACCTCCCCCCAAGCGAGAGGTTCCCGCCGCTCACCACATCCCTCCTCCACGGCAGGGTCCCCAGAGCACGTGAATGACCTGGGTCAGCTAAAATCTCAGCAATATAGCTATTCAGATGACATTTAGCAATTTTCTCCCACAGTTTTACATTGCACTACGAACACTCTGTGTTAAGGTCATACATACACTATATCACTGAGTTCCAGGCGTGTGTCCGGCGGCGGATTAATCAGGACATAGGATAATGTGTTCTGATGGTCATTCATTTCATCTGCAAGGGGTGAAAAATGGAGTCATTATGCACGTGGCTGGAGTGATCACTGGTAACTCTTGGCTGGATTAGACAGGGACCATTTTTTAAATCTCACATGCACCTGAAAATGGGGAACCATAAGGGCTATTGGACATTTCCCAAGTCTTCCCAATGCATTACAATTACAGAAGCAGATGTGCTGAAGAATGTGTGTGAAATGGTGCGCTAAAATCACACTTCCAGCGTGTCTGCCAGGTTAGCCCTATGACAAGTCCTGCTACAACAGTGCTTGGTGGCTCATCTCTCTTTTTGGCTTGGTTTACTTTACCCACTACCAGGCCTTCTTGGTTCATCCAAGCCTGTCTCTAGCTATCCCAATGAAAGCAGCACTTCAAACAATATGTGCAAGACGGGCTCAACCCAGTTTGCTTTTGTACCTGGGTGCCTCCCACCAGACGAGCCAAAGCCTCACTAACATGAAAAACAGCACCACAAAAGCAGGTGGGGACAAACAGGATTGTGAGGCGCATCTTGCCTTTGGAGTCTATAATGCATTAGTGTGAAAAAAGCATTTGAACTTCAGCTTGTGGTAGCATGTTTTAAAGGAGGAGAGCAGGTTCCCTCCCCCTCTGCATAGACCAGGAGACAGGGGGCTGTAAGGTAGCCAGGCGGAATGGCAAGGCTGGTTTACAAGCAGTGCGCCCTGCGACCACTAACTCCTCAGAGCACCAGTTCTCTCTCTGGCGAATAAGAGCCCCCATCCCTAAAGCCAGGATTTAGCTCATAATTTGTGAGCACCCTAATCTGATAGCTGAAGGGCTCCCCTTCTGATCCTGCTCCTGGAATGGGCTGGGTCATGGACCACAGCTGAGCAGTCACTTACTGGCATGGCTGCATTTGAGCTGGGAAGGGGGGGTCATTCCCAATTCACTTAGATGTACCCACGCTAGCTCTGCTTGACCTAGCATGCTAAAAATAGCAGGGTAGCACAAAGGGCCGGTTGTGAGAGCTGCTCAAGTATGTACCTGCCTGGACCATATTCAGCCTGCTAGTCCAAGCTGCCAACCATGCAGACCTGAAAACAAAGAGCTGTGTTTCTCAAACGCTTGGTTCTTTCACCAACAGAAGTTGGTCCAATAAAAGATATTACCTCACCCATTTTCTCTCTTATAGAGTTTCCTGACAACCGCACACCCAGCCTGTCTGGGGCCTCCTTTTCCCCAGGATCCTATGGTCACACTCCAGAGCATGCTGTCCCTCACACACTCCACACAACCCCTACCATCGGTGATCCTTACGCCAAAGCCTCTTGTCTGTCCCCATGAATGAAACAAACATCTTCCAAGACTATAGGTGTTCACCAGAGCAAGGCCCTACGCTTGCCTCATTCGTTCCCCTGGACATTGGGGCTGGCTCCTGTACTTTCAACCATCACTTTTTCAAAGCGCCAGGCTGCTTGAGCACTTGCGAGCAACTGAAACCACTTGATGGCAGCCACCCAGCCCAGGTATTTCAGTGCTGGACAATTTTTAGTGTCTATCTCAGACCATAAGGCATCACTAAGAAAAGTAAAGAACTGGCTATGATGAAGTGGGAATGTTCTTAATGTTTTCTCTGAATACTGTGTGGGTGCCTCAGTTTCCCCTATGCAGTTCTTAAGTATCTAAGTGGTGGGATAAGGGTGTGTGATTGTTGCAGAGTCCTAGAGGGCCAGTGTGATGCTGTCTGCACAGAGAATGGCTGACACCCTGTCTCCTGGCAACTGATGGCCTGGGCCCCTCCTCTGCAAAGGTGCCAACTGAAGGTGTTGGAGAACAAAGAGATCAGGTGGAAAGAGACAAAGGCCAGAGGAGGGGCGGGAAAGTTTCAGTTTGGAGCTGGCTGGGAAAATGGGGGGCAGGGAGGCCAGAGCCCCATCTGGGCCTTCCTCCAAGACCGAGAGGTCCTGTTCTCTGTACCTACAAGCTCTGTGTTAGACCATGTTCCTGTTGTCTAATAAACCTTCTGTTTTACTGGCTGGCTGAGAGTCACGTCTGACTGCGGAGGTGGGGGGCAGGACCCACTGGCTTCCCCAGGAGCCTCGCCTGGGCGGACTCGCTGTGGGAAGCGCAAGGTGGGGCAGGGGATGCTGAATGCTCCAAGGTCAGACCCAGGAAGGTCGAAGCTGTGTGAGCTTCTTGCCCTGGAGACAGTCTGCTCACAGAGAGGAGGCTCCCCCAGGGTCCTGCCTGGCTTCCTAGGGAGTATTTCCAGAGCAGCGCCCGGGGACTCCGTGACACGGGTCTTACCTTGTTTTAATGCAAAAGGAAAAGTAACGTTACTCTTAGTGCACTCTGTGCATCTCACGCACTCCAAAACGCTCTCCAATGCAACTATAATACCCCTCGGCTGTAGGATTTTTACCACATTCTCAGGTTTCCCCTGTTTGTTATTTTAATCCAGTGGCAGGATTTATTTACATGATTATTTTTTTATTCTACCCAAAGAAAACTCATTGTCCTTTTAGAGCATATGGGACTGTAGCAAAGTTAGGTCCTTAATGATGACAGAATTCAGTAGCAAGGCTTTGAGTTACTAGCAAGTTCATCAGGAAATATTCATAGCCATCAACACATGCATATCATAAATTATCTTGTAAAACATAATACTCCATAGAACTAGCCTCATCGATGCTGACAGCAAGATAAGTGCGTGGGTATATTTATTTGCATGGTCTATTTACATCATGTTCATGTTGCACAGCGTAAATATCAGTGTTCTAAATGGTAGCTCCGGCTTGTTTTTAAAGTAACTGAGCAACAAGATCTTGAGTGAAACGAATGCAAGTACATCTCTTCAGCACTCAAGAAAATTATGCTCATAAACGTGTAGCTCCATATGCGTAAATGGGTTTGGGGGCTGTCAAACAACTAACATTTGTCACACAGTCACTGACAAGATGCGTGACGTACAGGGTGGAAAAAGGGATGACAAGTTAATAGAGAGGGAAGTCAAGGGCAGAGTAATGACAGAGACAGTCACATGAAATCACTATAAGGCTTTTCACTGGCCCTTCATCTCTAATATTAGTCTGAAATACTCCATCAGCACAGAAAACCATCTACTGTGCTTATTAGACTTTTGCACAATTTTTGAAATCGTAGTCAAGGTTTTATCTTAGAGAGAATGTTCACTGGTGCCACAGTCTTCTTGGATTGCAATAGCAGACCTTGCCTAGACAGAAGTTATCTCATGCATTTGTTTTCTTCACTTTACTCTTTCTTCTTCTATGCCTGAATCTCCCTACCACCACCCCAGTCTTTTCAATTCTTGTTACATCTCCCTTGGTTTTGATTATTACAATATAATTGATTGTTCCTTTAAAATGTGTTCTCCAGTGGGACTCCAGAAAATACTTTATAAACCAGTTTTTCAGGAAACAGGCCAAGACTTCTATGAGAGCAAGTCAAACAAAATATGAAATAGATTTGCCTGAGCAAAACGGCCAAATGCATGTGCAAAGATGCATGACCACAACGGACAGCAGATGTTTGATTTACAGGGCAGATGTGCCACCTGAATTTACGCACACATAAATACGCTCACAGCAGCTTGTGCACATCTGGTCAGCACAGAAGCATTGCTCAGAATTGCATGTACAAATAGTACGCAATTGTCCTCTCCTGGGATGCTGGGCAAAGTGATGTTGCAGAGTCGGCACCATTGATGCCCTGTGTATGGATGTAATGATAGACTTTCCAGTTACCAATAATCATTGCATCAGTGGCCTCCAGATGGGTACGTGTGTACAGCCCATGGCGCTTGAGGCTAATGGAAATCAGCTAAGCCATAACATTCATGCATTCTCTGCTACTGTGCAGAGCTTTGTGAAAACGAATATCTAGAACAGAGATTGATCTATAAACTGGTTGTAATGACTACACAGGCTAGCTATTCCTATGGCATCACTAATAGCTTGTTTTAAAGACCCTAAGCCACGTAAACACTATGCTGTGCTACAGGCAAAGAGGTCCTTTCACTCCCTCTGCATGAGAGATGGAGACATTGAAACCTCAGCGGTTGAAGGGTTTAATGACGCCCCGCACTGTAGTCCTCCTTCCTGAACCTTCTCATTCATCCCCCCATTCAGAAACAGACCCACGCAACCTGCCTGCCACCCCATCTCCTTCAGGGCTGTCAAGGTCTCCTTACAATGAAAATCCAGGAGCATGTTGGAGCTCCACGTTTCTGCTGGATCTGGGGCTGTGTTGTCTTTTTAACACCTCATACTCCAGGCAATTTGGGAGAAACAACCAGCCTTGAAAATGGCTACAATAGCCACCAGGAGCAGAAAACGGTTGTGCTTTTATTTCCACAGCTTGTGAACAGAGGAGTCTCTGAGGACCCAAAGACAGTTGAGATCTGGACAAAGGGTATTACTTAAAATGGGAGTCTAACACAGGGCCCCATCAGTGGTCCCCCTATTAGTCCCCTCTCTGCCCCTAGGCACACAGACAGCAATAGCCAGGAGCAACTTTCTTTCATCTTCAGCTGGCCAAGAGCCAGCATCCATTCCTCTCAGGTGCATCACAGCTACCTATGCCTCTTAGTTCCAGGGTGGAGCAAAACACCTTGGCTAAGATTAACCTGGAAGGCCACACCTTCAGCTAGCGCACTACACACGGCCACGATGCATAATACAAGTGGGCACCTTTTCAATAGCAGGTCACGCTGTAGTTTCACTGTCTACATTGGCTGCCAATTCACTTTTGCATGGATGAATTCCTGTAAAGCCCTAAGTAACCTACCCTAGTCTGGTCTCCAGCTCTCTGCTCCCCTCTGCCTCAGCATGTCTCCGCTCAGAAGTAACTCTTCAGCTATCTGTCCTGAGGGCAGAGTCAGTGAATGCCAAAGCGCATTCTCAGGAGCAGGTCCCCACCTCTGGGATTCAATTCCACATCATTCCCTCTTTGGGTTTCCCACTAATTGCTGGCCTTGGGGTCTGCTGACTATCTCCATGGTGATGAAGGAAGACGGATCAGTTGCTATGGAGGACTGTGAATCATGCACTCCTTTTTGGGAAGGAACCATTTGTTTGGTACCATTCTAACCTATTTCCAGAATACCACAGCGCTGAGCAACTGATCAATATTTATAGTGTCAGACAGTTTGGTTTTAGCTGATCACATCCAAATGCTTAGCCTTACAGTGAAACGGGAGCAGAAGCATAGTAATGCCATGAGAGCAGGGCGAGAGACATTTAAAACTTCTTACAGCTTGGTCATTACGAATGCACAGTTTGCCATATGACTGGGGAAGGAATGGGCATACCTTTGGTTGAGGCAGGTTCTCCTGCTCCATGGAAGCCGTTTTTCCTAGCAAAACCATGCATTAGACCAAAACACTACTAACCCACCAAGTATATTGCCATATCGTCTTCTCTGGATCAGAGACTCTGTTGTGCTCATCTTGCAGATATATGCTCGCTAGAACAATTTAGAGAGTGTCCAGATATAAACTTGGTCTTCTGACTAAAAACCTATAAGCTTGTAGATAAATATGGAATTCAGATTGGCTGAAGAGCCAAAAAATAATATTAGCATTAACAAATTTTCTGTAGGTATATTTTTAATTTCTCCTGGCTTATCAGGTTATAAGTTGAATTCATAATGCTCTGACCATCGAGGAAGCTACACCTTTACGGGGTAATAAATCAAAGGAGCTTCAGGCAAAAAAATGTCACTGAGACATGGATTAACAAATATGGATGGACTAGCTGGCAATATACTGTAACTGAGTGGGACTTCCATGAAACCACATTTGGGGCCATTTCTCTAAAGAAGCACACAATTTATAGGGAAATGCCAACTTTTCACCTTAAGTGTTGCCTAACGAAGGCCTGAAATTCAAATAGGTAAATTTTTTTTGCTCATCTTTGGGTTTGATTTAAAAGGGCCTTGGCAAAGGATTGATACATAAAGATTTGCTTTATATTTTGTTTTGCTGTAGCCATCAAAATCATATGAACTTTGATGACTGTAATCTGTAGTTAAAATCCCTTCCCACAGGTACCTCTCCTTAAATGCTTAAGCTTCTTTCAGCATGGCCTGTTTTCTACAAAGCTACACAGCATGGGCATGCTTCAGTCAGGAACTGAGTTACTGTTTAACCCAGTATGAAATTCAGCTCCCACTGAGAGATTTGAGTCAGGGGGTAATTGCAAATAAATCCCGTTGGGCTGGAATAAGACTGTCCTCTTGGAGACTAAACAAGGTGCTCAGATGACTAGGTAAAATGTGGGTGCTAACAGAATTTGGTCCTTGCTCCTTTGAGTCAAGTCAAGCATCCACAGATGACTTGGGGCTAACCGTTACGAACACCTGAATGGTTTTGGTTACACTTTGAGCTTCTCCTAGGGGAGTTTTGAAATAAAATAGCAACAAAACCTAGTAGAAAACAGTTCTTAAAAGAAATGATATAAGGCTATTAAATTTTGATCCTGGTACACATATTTTAAAAGAAGATAATGAAATATTTGCATTTCTATAGTGCCGTTCATTGGACGGCCCCAAAGTGCTTTGTAAACTGTCTCAGACTCAATCTTTCTGGCATCTGGAGAAGCGTACAAGTCTGGGGGCTAGTTAAATCCAACACTGAGGCCCATATTCCATAGCTTCAAGTGAGGTCGCAGTTTATCCCCAACCTGTTTTATTCTGCCAAGGGAAAAAAAAAATCTGGGTCCCAAATTCCCAATGGTTTCAACAGACATAAATCGAGTTGCAGTGGCTCACTTTGGAAGGAGGGCTTTTTAAAGAGGCAATTAACAGCTGTAATTTCCTTGAACATTTTCAACAAACAGCAAACAGTCACTGAATTTTGTCTCTCTGTGAGTTTATTGGATCTTCCATTTGTGGTGCAGATAAGAATGGTCCTTTTCCAATCCTCTCCCACAAATAAGTGCTAAAAAAAGACTCAAAATCCGTCTAAGGTGAAAACTGGCAAGAGGGTGTGGGTTAGACTTAATTGGCATGATCTTGTTATGCTGGGTGCAGTGAGTCAAGCTGGACTCCCAGCGAAAAAGAATTACCTTGCAAATATCCAAGGTTTACCCGATTCATCACATCACTGGCTGTTAAATTTGCTACATCCTCTACAGAACATACAGAGAAAAGGTACAGACATAAACAAAAAGAGAAAGAGAAAGAGAGAGAGAGAGAGAGAGAGAGAGAGAGAGAGATCAGCAAGCAGTGATTTGGCAAGTATTAGAGATGAGCTCCTGAGCTTTCATGAAAAAATGGGAAAAAAAAAAATAAAGGAAAGGGAAAAGAAGGCAGATCAATGCATTCTGTCTGTGAGGTCATGGATATTCAAACACCAACAGGTGACATGCTGTGATAATGTATTCAGAGCACTGTACCAAACACGACTGGTCCACTGACACATCACTGGGTCCAAAGGAGCCTTCGACTTCACAACATGTCAGCAGCACATTTCCGCCTCCTCCTCCTTTGTTCCTCTCCAGGTCTTCTAAACATCTAATTTAACAGCTCCCCACTCTCCTCAAGCCTGGAAATGTAGCATTCCAGCTGAACAAGACGGAGAGTCCAGCGGGGCCTAGGTGTTGCAGAGAGCTCTAAACATGGACCCATCCTGCAAACCATGTACGCTGCAGTATCTATATAGTCTAGGATAAGCAGGGTATCAAACTTCAGAAGTTAGCTCTAGTCCCCACCATCCAAAATATCACATCCAATTATTTGGATTTCATTTACACTCTGGGGTGCAGCATCCCACCTTGAGCTGTTATGAGTCTAATGGCTCCCACTGTGTGAGGATCTAGTTTCCCTTCCAGTTTACAAGTATTCACCCACCTGGACATTTGGCTGCACTTCAGAATGAATCTCCAGCGAATGCTAGAGGGTTGTGCAAGCCCATAGGAGCAAGCTGTAGAAATTCACAAGTTCGTAAAAACCCTAGACCTAAGAAAAGGCAGATGTACAAGTGACAACTACCTTCAGTCACTCTGACCTGTGTGACCAGCTCTTGGATAGCCTGTATTTCAAAGTCATTCTGGCCTTTGGTAACTTTACTGGAACAATCTTTCCATTAGGACATATAACTTTCCTGCTTGTCTAATATTAAAAGAAAACATGTTCTCTTGGTTCTCTTATTCTACTACTTGACACACTCTCTTGCTTCCCCTCAGATAATATCCCAGGGCATTATTATACTAAATCCATGTCAGTAAATCTGGATCTGCCTTGAAGGCTCCAGAGCTTACAATGGCCAACAACTGGTGATCATCTACCACAGTAATTCTTTGAGCATTTGCATGTGAAGAGGGGTGGAAACGCCAACATCTATGCTGCAGACTTTGAGCCCTGGCTGAGGGAGGGCTGCTAGTTCAACAGAACAAGCAGCAGAAAGTCTTGGGATATTAACTGTGGGGGAACAGCAGATTGAGAAGAATGTAATGAGGCAATCCTTCAAACCTATCATGCTAAAATGGGAATCTTTGCATTGATTTCATTGGATATTGGATTAGATTCTTCATTATCCGTCTCTCTGCCGCTCTTTAAGGAAACAAACTTGCTGGAGAATGGACGTCGCTCCTAGTTCTAATTCTGGGCTGTCGAGGCTCAGTGATGATCCATAGTGCTGGCATGTTGCCAGTGAGATACTAACTTGGACATCGTTAATCTCTCTTACTGCAAACTCTCCACTCACATACCTCTGTTTCCCATAGACACAATGGCACACAAGCAGATATCCTGCTGTGAGATCTTGTACGCAAGTAAACCAATTGGCAAGGGGATGCCTGCTCCAGTAGACTCTAAATTCAGGTATGGTAGCACTTTGAGTGACAAGGCGTGAAGATGACGACACTGCTGTCTCTGTAGCCACTTGGTTGTTCAACACAATGTCACTACACAGTCACGCAGATGTAGCGGTTTGTCTCCGTGTTTCTCGTAGCACTCTGATTCAGACGATCATAATAATAATATTGTTTGTGCTTGGTGATCACTCAGACTTTACTCTGTAAGGCTCTGACTCTACCAATGATTTCAGCGACGCTCTGCACACAGGCTCAGAATGTGCCAAGTTACAGGACTGGAGCCTAAAGAGCCATCCCCTCTCCTCTTCTTGATTTGATTAGCTACCATGGAAGTGAAATGAACTCATTGTGCCATTGGAACATTGTCCAAAAGCAGGGAGCAGAAGGAGAGAAGGGAGAAATGCTCCACAATTCCACATCCAACCGTAGAACTTCCCAGCTCGTGAAGGGTCCCTCAGAACAATACCTTCTACCTTAACTAGGCTTGTGGAAGTGGCTGGTGCATTGGGCAAATCTTTGTTTCCCTTCAAAGCCCCCACCCCAATTTTTTAAAATTTATTTTTAAGTTCTTTTCCCTCTCTTCCACATGTCTGAAAAGTTGCAATGATGCAAACAACAGAGACCAGAAATCTAAAATCCCTCCCGAAATGTATTGCCAGGCTCACGCCAGCTCCACAATCCCACTGTGCACAACGGTCCTGGCCCAAAGGCTCCAGTTACCCGCTCTTGGTTTGCATTATTTTGTATGAGACTGGAGCTATCTCCTGAAGGGTAGAAGCTTTTGTAGCATGGAGGCAAACAGGCTGTAGCACAGGATGGCTTAAAAGAAAAACAAACAAGCAAACAAGCACGCCATGGGCTAAAGATTTCATCATAACCAAGGGACAGATTATTGTCCAAAAATGGTGAGACACGCTTTTGGGTTAACTGCCAATTAAAATACTTTAGAAGAAATAATCATTGCACTGAGAGATTCTTACATTATGCCATAGTGTTATATCATACAGTACTTGCTTTACTGAGAGTTATGAGATAATTAAAGAATTATTAAGTTATACACACATTGAAGTGAACCACTCAGCTCTATAGCTACAGAAAAAAAATTCTAGGAGAGAATTTGCTGAAGGATTAAAAAAATATAATGATGGGATATTGCGCCAGCCTGAGCTCTTTTCTTCCCTGCTTTGCTAAGGGGATAGAATTCTTAGACAATAGCATTAGCAACTATTACAAATGGATATTTTGGCCAGCTTGATGATAGAGTGGGGGCCAATATTTTCAACCTTTCCTTAGCCAGTCATCAATTTTACAGGCACAAATAATAAATGAGTGAAATTTTGCACTTGTAATTTAGGTCATTTAGACATTTATTTCCCTTGTTATACCTGGTATTTAGATATTTATTGCACCTGCAAATAATTACAGATGTGCGCACAGCTATTTGTGACTGCTGAAATAAAGACCAGTGTCTGAAAACAAGTCCCTTTCCGTCTCAGTGCTGTGGGATTTATAAGGCAAGAGGACTGAAGGTTGATGGGAATGCCAAGTTTGAATGTACTATCCAGAGCTATGAACAAGCTAGAGGATCAGGCTTCATTTTGGAATTATTTTATACCCTGGACGTGTCTGGTTTGGTTCGGATAGATGGTAAGTTACATGATCAGCATGTGAATGGGGCGCAATGCTGGTAAAGCCATTAACTGTAAGCAAGAACGAAACCTACTTACCATATCCAGTTGTAGGTAAACCCAGGTGTTTCATTCGGTTTTTGACAAGCTCTGAAAGCTCTTGCCTCTCCGACCTCCTGTACAGACTCAACCTCTGCTGGCTGATCCACTCCGCTGTTTTGCTTGTGTGCTTGTTTCCTTTCCTACTCAGCCTGCGTGCCCACTGCATGCTTTTACGCCGTAGCAAGGGGTGCTCAGACTGGTCACTCGAGCAGGAGTTCCTGTGATGGCTTGTCTTGATGTTCCAGTGTTCCTTGACATCTTTTGTATCCTCGCAATCCTCGACATTGATTGAGATCTGCGACTGGAAGTCCCAGCAGTACATAAGGGGATGCACTAAATACCTTCCCGTTGAAAACACACTAAACACCTGACTCCACTGGGGTTGGCTGTGCCCAGCTCCTTGTAGGACCAGGTACTTACTTGGACAATGTATTAGTGTGATCAGCTACCATTCTTAAAAAGGGACTCCACCTTGGTCTACCCCTTTACACCAATGGCCAAATAATCAGCATTCCCCAACATTATGCAATATGCATGTTGAGACTGCTACCTCCTGGATCCCTCATGATGCTAGGTGGATCCTGACAATTCGATGGTGACACTTCATTTTCCTACTATCTGGTAGTGTTCTAACATTCACACCAAGGGACTGTTTCCCTATCTCTGAACCCCACCTCCACCCCAAAAACCTCTAATACTAGAATCTATGTAGGTGGTGAACTTGGAATTTAATAATAATAATAATAATAATAATAAATGCATGTAACATCACCGGCACAGAAGTTTTTATGGAATAATGTTATCTCATGATGGCCAAACTGCTGAACTTCCAAGTTTTCCTTTCATCCTCATGACAGATATGACAGCATATATCCATTATAAAATGTGAACCCTAATTGCATGTAGTCATTTATAGTGCCATGGTTTGCAGCATCTCTGACACAGGGATAGATTGGATTGAACTAATTGTCAACCTTCAGCTCCTTGTGGCAGTTTTCTATATGGCTTTCAATTCATATTTACGATTAAACATGTTTCAAAGTTAAGACTGAGTCACTAAACAACTATTCTTATCTGCCCATGCTGGGTATTGCTGAATTTTTCACAGCAATGCGTGATGGATACAGATCGTCATTACCTTGCTGAACATTAAGTAGGGCACTAAATTTTAAAGAAAACCAAAATTGTAACAAAGTTCTCACAGGTTCAATACAAACGTTACTCACCTGAGTTCTGATGTCATGAGGCTGCATTCGAAATAAAACAAAACGAAGATGCAATATGTGTTAGTGGTGAATATGCATCACTGAGTGTCCATCACATCCTAACTCTCTCTTTCTAGTCCTGCAGTCTGAGCCACGGTTTAAGATCTGTTTCAGAGTAACAGCTGTGTTAGTCTGTAGTCGCAAAAAGAAAAGGAGGACTAGTGGCATCTTAGAGACTAACCAATTTATTTGAGCATAAGCATAAATTTGTTAGTCTCTCAGGTGCCACAAGTACTCCTTTACTTTTTGTTTAAGATCTGTAAACCTGTCCACAGACAACACATAATAATTAATCACGGCTTCTATAGCACTTCCCCAGTTCAAAGCATCGCACAGAAGGTCGTTAACCTGTCTGTGGTCACACAATGAGCCAGTGGCAAGACTAGGATCCCACAATTACCCAGCTCCAAACAGCATTCATTACTTTCTATGCCAGTGCTTGCTTCACCTTCACCTTGTGCAGTTACCCAGGCTTGGCAGTGCAGACCACAGAGTATGGGCAATTGGCACAACTTTTACAAACTGGGTGGCCAGGCCTGGTGTTCTTGGTTTAAACTTGGAGTTTTCCTTCTCCTAGGTGGCTGCCTGCCATGTCTGATGAGCCCCACCTACCCTGTTTCTGTGCCAATACTAAATAATATGAAGATTTTTGAAATGGGTATTGTGGTAGCACCTAAGAGCCCCAGCACAGGACAGGATCCCCTTGGGCCAGGGGCCGTACAAACACAAACACCTCTGCCACCAGTGCATATTTGTCTTTTAACACAAACCCTTGTGCTATGTAGAAATTAGAAGAGAAGACCAGGGAATCGGCGAGCCAACCTCCTTTCCAGTAGCTGTTTCACACGGGGCTAGCGCATGCAAATTTATTACACCCTCCCCATTCAATCCCACTGCTTGGGCACCAACCCCAGTCAATCGGGAGCCCCCTTTGGCTGCTGGCAGCCTGGCCCAGCTGGTCCTTTAATAGAAATGTTACTCCATCAGCTGCTCAGATGGGATTTCTCCTCGCCTGGCCAGACATGATTGTACCTATAATGCAGTTCACTAACAGCTATAAGGTCAAAGCTGACAGTGCAAGGGACCAGGCTGACTGACGCCATTGCACACATTTTGGAAGTTCTTCTACATGTTATCCAGTGACTTATCCCTGCTGGGACCTTTCACACCAGGGCTGCAGCCAGTAAGGTTTTCTGCACTCTCTGACCCCTATGTTTCTTACCTCGGAGGTTGAGAACATGTGTGATTCAGTTCTGTAGATCCCAATGGGAATTTCTGCGCTGGAAGAGCAAAGCTTCTGGAAGAGACGGCCATATGTCCGGATCCACAGGTCATCCTCAGTGATTTTCATCTGGCCAACAGGGGAGAAAAATGTCTCTTTGCTCCCACTGAAGGGACCCCTCAGCCACAGGGCAATCCTGTCTTGATAAGGTCCAAAGCTGCAGAGCTTGGATCCTGTTCTAAACTTCTCCAAGGCTCAGGGATGTTGCGATCCAGGGCTTTTGTTTGATCCCACAAGAAGGGCAGGGGGGGTCTGTGAGGTTCCTATCTAACTCTCTTGGGATGGAGGTTGTTGTAAGGTTCAGAGTTAAGGGTAGAGCTTATTTCACATGACATGGAGAAACCAACACACTGGCCCAGTTGCTGTGATTTTTGTCTCTCTCTAGAGGCCAGCCCCCGTGACTAAAACAGTCTGCTGTTCAGTGACAGAAGTTCTTCTTTACTGTGGCTCAAGAGGCCTGTGTTTGGGGGCTGAAAGTCCCAGATTCAGTCCCCACAGAATGTTCACGCACACACCCGCATGCTTGTGTGACCCCACTGCATTACAGCTTGAAAGAGACCAACATCAGCACTTACAGCACAGAGGTAGCCAGAACCCGGCGTAGTGTCAAGGCCCAGCAGCAATCTCGTAATGGTGATCATGTAGTCCTTCACGAACGACTGACAGGAGAAATTCAGAGAGAGATCAGGCCAGAGAAAAGGTTTCACTTGTTCAACTGTTCACTTTAATGTACAAATGTATTGACAGATTGGAAAGAAGGTGAGATTATGTTCTATATTCTCTTCTATTTGCTTCTTATACTGTGCCCACAGCTATGGTATCTGGGCACATTCCAAAGGTGAATTCAGTGATGTGACTAACATCTGTCACATGTGACTCCTTCCTTCTCTCTCTGCCTCTCTTAAGGGGGAAAACGGCATGGGGATTTAAGTTTTATTTGTTTTAACTCATGATGCATTCGGTTTTTAAATGAGTGTCTAAAATACAGGAAACCAACATCATTAACAAGAAGAAAGTAAAATGTGCCCTGAAGAGGGATATAATGTGGACACAATGTAAAGTAGTTTATGCATCCAAATGGCTCAAGGGTCCCTAAACTAGACACTTACCACGTACCACACCATACGCAAAACCTGGGGGATGCCACACAGTTTAAAGGAGCGGTGGAAGCATGTATAGAGCGAGGAGGCTGATGGTAGAAATGGAAGGGCCCTCTTATTAGTGTGAGTGAGGCAGGTGATGGAAGGGTTGGACCTATAGTCCTGTCTATTCTCCAAATATCCCCATTTCTATTTTGCTTTAAATTGGCAGACTTTCCTTTGGGGAAGCTGATAGAAGCAGCTGCCATGTCCTAATTCACCCCACTTGGGCTTTAGCCATCTATCAAACAGAGTCCTGAGGATGAGTGAGATTGCAATGAATGCCTGGGGAACCACTGGGAGGTTTTACCTGAATCCTCTATCACAGAAGACTGAAAGGAAGGGACCCCTGCTGGGGCCTCTAGCTCTTTCCCCCCTGCATTAGGGTAAGACCTCTCTCTGGATGGGGACCCCATCTCGGATAGATAGGGATATGGTGCTGGAATGCCTGTTCAGAACCCCCACCCTAATACACCAGCAGCTGCAAGGCAGAAGCAGCTTAGCCCTCTGAAGCATTCACAGCAATACCACACAACCTGTTGGCCTGTTCTCACCTGATAGAGCAACGTATCCAACATGCTGATGCTGAACACTCTGCCGGCAGCAAACGGGAGCCGGAACATGAATGCCAGGTTGGAGCCATTCTCTCGCTCTTTCTATGGACAGAGAAGAACACGGTGTGAAAGTTTTTACCATTATGTTCACCACTTTTACAAGACTATGATACATTTTGTACAAAGTATGTCTGGTGAGGTATCATTTAAAACTCAATCTGCTGAACATTGTTGTTCTGGTAAAATGTGTGCATCAACATGATTACAAAATTTTACTATACAACATTGCTGTAACATATTCCAAGTTAGAAAAGGAAGCCCAAACCAGTTTTCAGAGACAAAGACACACTGGAACCCCCAAGCAGGTGTTAATGGACTATCACCTGCTTAAGCGGCCATTCTCTGGGGAAGGTGTGAACAAGAATTTTGCATTTCATCACAAGGACAGTTCAAACCTCAAGTCCACAAGAGACTGTTTGTCACCATGACTCAGCAAGGATGTTTCTAGCACAAGAAACTGATTTATAAAGAGGGGAGAAAAATGTTTGACCTCACTCTCCCCCTTCATCTCTGCTCATGACAACAATTCTTAAATAACTGAACTTGGGGCAGGGGGTGGAGTCCTGGCTGGGAGGCTTTTCAGCTGGTACAGATTGCCCTAAGCTTATGGTGAGAAATACCTTTTGCTTTTAAGTTCACTTATTTTAAAATTAAATTAGGCATTTAGCTTGCATTTTATCTTTTTATTTCTTTTGTAACCAGTCCTGACTTTTACACCTCATTACCTATAGTCACTTAAAATCTTTCTTTTCTTTCTTTGTAGCTAATAAATGTGTTTCACTGTTTTATCTAACCAGTGTGTTTAGGATAACAAGGCTGGTATGTATCATTGTCCATTGATGAAATGACAGATTTCCTATGAGCTCGTTTTGACAAGTAATGTACTGGGCAATACAAGATGCACATTTCTGGGACTAGAGAATCTGCTGGGGTTCTTCTGCAGTGTAATTCATGAGTGGCGAGCTAACACCACTCAATGCTGTGTAGCTGGGAGCAAGTTACACGCTGGAGGCTGGGTGTTAACTGGCCAGGAGTGGCTGTTCCCCAGTAAAGCAGTGTAAAAGGCATCCAAGGCCAGAGAACTGAGGAGACACAGCTATTCAGCAGCCCAGATCATACCCTGGGCAACATCATACGTGGAGATGGTGAAAACGATGATGCCAAGGGACTCTTAAAAACCAAGAGGACCTGCTTGCAATGAGCTCAGAGAAACAAGCCACACGACAGCCACCGCCCCTGGGGAGTTCAGCCAGGGCTCTTCCTTCTTTTAAATAATGCCATAACATTGAGATGTTGACAGAGAGATGGTTGACATTTTTTCATCGATTCACTTTTTGGATGAAAAATGGCATTTTGGTCCAAATGAACATTTTCTTCTTAGTAGGAATTCTCCATTTTTCCCCACTACAAAACAAAAACTGAAAACTGGCAAAGTTTTGGTAAAAAAGTTTTTGGTAAAAAGTTTAGACTTGCAGTTTTCAAAAGCCTTTTTTTAACCCAACACTGGTTTTTGAAAACCATAGGTTCGGGAAAAGGGGGGAAAGGGGCCTGTTTGTATTTTTCATTGAAAAAAAAAATTTTTTTCCCCTGAAGGAAATTTTTGGAGAAAAAACAAATTAAAAAAATCCCTACAAAAATAATTGGCCTCCTTCAGGCAGCTCTCGCATTTAGAGTCCCCGAACCAGCAAGGCACAAGCAGCAGCAGCGCTGGTGAAGTGAGAATCATTGAATCACAGAAGATCAGGGTTGGAAGGGACCTCAGGAGGTCATCTAGTCCAACCCCCTGCTCAAAGCAGGACCAACCCCAACTTAATCATCCCAGCCAGGGCTTTGTCAAGCCGGGCCTTAAAAACCTCTAAGGAAGGAGATTCCACCACCTCCCTAGGGAACCCATTTCAGTGCTTCACCACCCTCCTAGTGAAAAAGTTTTTCCCAATATCCGACCTAAACCTCCCCCACTGCAACATGAGACCATTACTCCTTGTTCTGTCATCTGCCACCACGGAAAACAGCCGAGCTCCATCCTCTTTGGAACCCCCCTTCGGGTAGTTGAAGGCTGCTATTACCTTGGAGCCTACACACCAGCCCAAGCTCACAGCTAGCAACAAGCAACGTGTCTGGATGCCATGATCTGACGTTGGATCCCACTCTCCAGAGACAGCTGATAGTTTAGCACCACAACCACCCTTTGGGTCTGCACCCTGGGGGCTCCTGCAGCAACGTCCAGCGGGGATGCATTCCCATTATGCAGGGTGTAATAACTAGCAGATCTATGAGCACAGCGTCACTGGTCAGTTCCTGCCTTGATCATCCCCCCAGCATGGAACACACGGAGGTGAGTTCTGTGTACTAGTTATACATTCTCCTCTCCCATGATCAGTGAAACTTGGGGGTGCAGGGGAGGGTTGGGAGAAAGATTTTTTCCTTAAGCAATATAAGTTTGCAGCATGTACAAATGCAGTCAGAAGACCTGCCTTTCTAGCCCGATGCAGTCAGCATCTCAGATACAATTTCCCTTCAAAGGCAACAGCAGCTATATTGTCTAACTGTCTAACACAACATCCATCACACACCCCCTGTTGGATACCACAGTATAGACAGACAAGGGCCCAGCTCTGGCATTTGCAGACATGGCTATCTTGAAACTGCGTTAACTTAATAATTACCTTTTATTCCCTGGGTGGCAAATTTCTGTCTTAACACTGGGGCCATTCAGATAATTATTAACACCAAACCTCAGATCTTAAGACTACTCCTGGATCCCCTAACAACAGACTCTGAGTGCAGCTCAGAATTAATAAAAGCCGCTATCGAATCTCAGCTGTCCTCAAGTGGTCAGAGAGGGAGTCTTGTATGGAGAGTGTAATAATGGTCAGGCAAGGCTACGGATGGGAGAGAATGAAGCTTCTCATTTCACCACAGGGAACTCTGGGGATCAAAACACTCGTGCATTTAACAGCTTTCCTGAGAGACTGCAGTGTACCTCATGTGCAGGGTCTACCTGCCATAAAATTAATAGAAATGTCATTATATCCGTTTGTTATTTTAAAAGAATAAAAGTCAACGTAAGCTCCTGATACTTACGATTTGCATTGCTGTAATGTTGCTAGACCCCCACCAGTCTAGGGGCTGCACAGACACAGAGTAAGTGTCTGCCCCAAAGAGCTTATAGTCTAATAAACAAGACAGAGCTATTGTCCCCATGGGAAACTGAGGCACAGAGAGGCTAAGTGACTTCCCTAAGGTCACATGGGGAGGCCATAGCAGAGCTGGGAATTGAACTCTGGTCTCCATGTCTTAGCTATAAGACGATCCTCCTTCTCAACAGGGTATGTTTCACGTCAGCCCAGTGACAGCACATTCATTGCTGATGTAATTGCATCCTACCAAGATGGTAATCTCTTGCAGTAAAGCCAGCCTCGCACTTACTCCACCACTGAAGTATGATTGATTCAGCTGGTTCTCCTGTGATGGAGAATCCCTTAGCTTTCTTTGGCATCTTGGTCCATTGCAGAACTTTGGGGGTTTCTGTTTCTCTTGAAGTTTAGGATGTACATGGAGCCCCTGCCCACTTGTCCTGTCCTCTCTAATCCCTGCGCCTTATTTATAACATCAGTGTTCATTTGCAGAGAGTTCGGTCTCTTCTCCGACGGAGAATCTGCCCAATAGTAACTGGATAGATGCTCTATCAGCCACAATGACAGTAAGGTCCAGCAGGACAGCTTATCTATGACAGATCTTTATGAACAGCCCCTAGAGCCCTTTCAGTTCAGAGATTGCCCATAGAGATTGGTCATTATGAGGAAGTTAGGAAAAAACAGAGAGAGATGGGGAGGTGGTAAATATAGTTCAGCGTTGAGTTTATGCTGGTTTTTATTCTCTCTGAATTGGTTCAACCACCCTTAATACACAACACCATGAATGCAGTACAACATACGTGTATGTGTGCGAGCGGGAGAAAAATGAAAATTTTTTACCTTCCCCTCAAGAGAGGGCACTCAGACCAGGCAGTAGTATCAGAGATGTCAACTGTCCTTGTTTTGACTGGCACAAACTCAGCAGAAGACCGTGACAAACTATTATTTCTTTCATTTGTTACAGCAGTCTGACAGGGTCAATGCAGCATCTCAGACACTCACGTGGTCTGGGTCAGTTATTCTTTGAATGTTTCCCCTTCCCATCAGCTGTTATTTCTACCCCACAAAAATGCCTAAGGAATATGTAATATAAACACTGAATGTAGTTTGATGCAGAAGTCTATTCTCGCAGAATTGTTTAACCCACCACCGCAGCGGGAGCATTGTACTGAGTAACTAAAATCAGACTGACAGCAGGGACAGCTTTGAAGAGTGGAGATGCTAGTTGCACTAACTAAGGAAACACAGAGACCCTAAAGGTCAATTGCCTGCATATTTGCGTGTCTTAGATTATCCTGGACGGATGTTCATTAACTATGGTGCCCTGCAGTGCACAGCAGGAGAGCACAGGACTATGAAGAACTGTAAATTAATTACTCATTACATTACCCTTCCTTCAAACACAGGCATGAAGGGAACTCAACAGGCTTCCTGTTAGCAAACACGTCTGGGAGGAAAAGCATAGACCCTCCTCGGGATGAAGGGGCTTCCTTACCTTTTCAAGTTTGGAGAGGGCCAAGGAATAACTGTCCTTTGCTCTGAACTGCATGAACCTCATATTGGATGGGTGGGTCAGCTCAGTGATGATGCTAAGGCTTGGAAACAGCCTGCAATGGAAGGCAGACTCATCAATGTCTGGTGCACGCGCATTCCAAGGGAGGTGGGGAGGAGGAAGCTTTCAGCTTTGAAATGTGGCCAAATAAAGAGTGGAAATGGCCTTGTGCCCCATCCAAGATCTGAAACAGGCTGGGGTGAGAGCACCAAAAGCTGTACAAGCCAGGCCACCCCCCATACCACCTCACTGACCCCCCCCTTTTAATTCTATTTAGTTACTGGAGTGACCAATAGGTGCACACCGACAGCGTGGCTGGCGATGCACAAAGTTGGGGATAGAGTGCAAGGACTTTCTTTATTAATTAGCATGCCTGTGTGCAAGGGCCAGATGCAGGCCATGTCAAACACAGGAGCCCAACTTGGGAACCCAGACCTAATATCCTCTGTAGATGCCTGACCCTGCAAACCCTCGGTGTGCAGAGTCCCCACTCACACCAAGGACAGTTCAACTCACTGCAGAAAGGGCCAGCTAATATAGGCACCTCCCACCACACCCTCTGCCTGGGCCCATTCTGAGTCTTTTGTTTCCATTAAGACAAATTAAAAAACTATAAGAAGAGAGGCAGGTGCAAACCACAGAGCAGAACCCATAGCTGCTTCTTACCGGAACATGGTCTGGACGTTGACAATTGTTTTTGCGTCTGCCATGTAATCCTCCTCTGCACTCATTGTGCTTTCCTTATCCACAACCACCAAGTTGTCAGCATAAATGATCCCACACTGCAGCAAACTGTCTAGGCTGGAACAATCCCCCAAGACAAAAGGTTGTGGGGGGTTAATCCATTGGAAAATAAGATGCTGAATGATCATTTGCAAACATACCCATGTATTTGCACAGAATAAACGCCCCGGCAATCCTGTGCATGCAAAATGCTACTGAAATAACCATAACCATGTCCAGTACAGACTAACAAATCCTAGGAGGGGGAAAAACTTGAGATGAAGCCCAAACTATTGTATAGTTGCAGGGTCTTAAAATGTGACAATCTCCCAACTTTAGCTGTGCCAGTTAGAGAACCCAGAACATCAAATGTATGATATGTCTGCTAGGTAAGAAAGAGTCTAACCTAACTCTAGATGGTTGTGCTCCGATACTACAGTGACGGGCGTCCACATAACTACCCGGACACACCGATAGAAAAGCAGTGCTAGTCTTGGAAGTAGAGATGGAGAAAACCATCTCCGAATTCCCCTGAAGCCCTGGGGAAGTTCAGCTCTGAATCCAAACTTCACTGCTGCTGTCCATGCCTATAACATGGGGATCAGCTAAGTAGGATGGGAGCAGCTACACACCATTGATTAGGCTGTAAGAGGCTGCATGTGAAGCCGATTATTCTTGGTAAATACTGGTCCTTATTGCCAGTGATACTGTGTGCCTGGTACGCAGTATAGCATCCCTTTGCTTATTTAATTTTCCTCTGCAGAATCAGGGCTATTTTCTCCTTTGATTTGCAACACATTGTAAATACGGATAGCTGTAAACAAGACACTTACTTATCGATAGTGCCTTCCATGTAGTAAACCATGGGGAAACAACAGATGGCTTCCAAGAAGTGGTTCTCAGGCCTGGAAGAAGAGAGGCAAACAGCAAGAAGGTTGATAGGGGCATTTTATACTAGTAAGCAAGAGGAAAAGAAATCAGGAGTGAATGCACAGACGTCAATGGTGAAAAACTGATGCGACAGGAGAATCAGGCCATCAGATTTTAGGTATTATATTAAAAATGCTAAAATCACCCATTTAACTCCTCCCATAAATACACAGTATGAAACACCCATTTGAATGCAAGGAAAGATCTGATGCAATGGAAAACAACTTTGGAAGAGTACTTGCTTGTTGTCCAGTAGCAATACAATTGGGTTTAACTCTTTCCGGGACCTATAGTATGCACGGAGAGGGACGATGAAATTATACAGGCCATTCCCAGCAGTCTCTGCTGAAACTATAATCAATTTGTTCTTAAACCCATAGGCCTTGGCATCTTCATAACTGTTGTGCTTGCAACCCTGTGCAGAGACAGAAAAGCACCGTGGCTCAGTGATCAGTCTATAGAGCTGCCCATCTGTCCTGACACTGTTAGGAAAATAAGGATAAAATGGCTGTTTTCTCCCCCAGGAAAGGGGAATCTTCTAACATTCAGACATGGCAAAAGCACTGAGCCAGCTTGGCTCTGAGCTGTGAGCTGCGCAGAAGCTCATGAGCCCCCAGAGTGAGAGAATGATCCTGCAGAGAGTTGATCTAGAGATGATTTGGAATGTATCCAAATTTCAACCTTCCATGTCTGGGCCTGAGGGCTTTGATGGCCCCACATCCCGGCTCACTTTCACTATTTTTCCTTTTTTAAGTTTTGAAAGTGAATTTTGTGCTGCGGGAAGGGATCAGAGTAACCAGTCCTGGAGAGGTTAGCTCTCTACTAACCGGGCCTAACCCAATACCAGCTCTCCCAAACTGCCCCACATATGCCTTGAACCTGACTCGCAGGGATACTCTCCCAAAGGGAGTTCAGTCTTTGGTCTATTCAGTCTTTGGTCTCACAGCTGAGACTTCTAAAAAGGAGGACAGTTATTGTAGTGGATTTAGTGATAAGGACTCCTGCCCATGAGGGACAAGGCCAATGACTTGTTTCATACACCCCTGGTTGACAGAAAGTAACAACTTTCAGCAACAGATGAACTGGGATGTGTCTGAATCAGTGACTTAGATCAGAAACATGAAAGTGCCTTTTTACATGACCAGGAGTACTTGTGGCATCTTAGAGGCTAACCAATTTATTAGAGCATAAGCTTTCGTGGGCCACAGCCCACTTCATCGGATGCACTGAATGGAACATATAGTAAGAAGATATATATATATATACATAAAGAGAAGGTGGAATTTGCCATACAAACTGTAAGAGGCTATTAGCCTGGCTATTAGCCTAATAGCCTCTTACAGTTTGTATGGCAAATTCCACCTTCTCTGTATGTGTGTGTGTGTATATATATATATATATATATACATACACACACACACACACACACATACATATAAAAATAATCTTCTTACTATATGTTCCATTCAATGCATCTGATGAAGTGGGCTGTAGCCAACGAAAGCTTATGCTCTCATAAATTTGTTAGTCTCTAAGGTGCCACAAGTACTCCTGTTCTTTTTGTGGATACAGACTAACACGGCTGCTACTCTGAAACCTGTTTTTATATGACCAGTTCCCAACAATGAAATCAAAGCTGGTTTTGGGGAACCCCCCAGGCATGCCCTGAAGTTCAGATGTTTCCCTTGTGGATCAACGCCTAGAGATCGACAAGCCTCTAACACGTCACTGAGACTAATTCTGAGTTTAAGTTAAAACTAATATGGTTCCCCTACATAGGGCTGGATCCTCAGCTGGTGGGAACCATCTATTCACACCAGCTAAGTATGTGTCCCACAGGTGTCTTCAACCTTACTTTTGCACTCCCGTTAACCTGCTGCTCTAACTTATGCTAGCTGAAAAAGACCAAAATTGGCCAAACTACAGCTGCAGGACTGATGCATGAAGATGTCCTGGCAAGTGGTGTGAGAGCCCATAAGTTGGCTCCATGCCGCTGGAAGATAATGCTTAAATGGGGGTCACTCTGCCAGGCTCAGTTAATCAGGCTTTCAGACTAAATTTCACTGGCAGGGCAATGAAAAGCAGCCGAATTGTACTAGTTTGGCCCCTCCTCAGAATGAGTTAGCTTATATTAAGGAAAAACAAGCAAAGGAAGAACAAAAGTAAAGTCTCACTGGGAGTGAGCACAGTGTCTGCTCTGTAACATGCTGCCTCGCAAAATGGCAGCTGCCACTGAAGACACCAGTTGTCTGGGAACTTCAAGGTGCAATACACAGAAAACAACTGGGTTATCAGTACAGAGCCATGTAATTATTGCTTAAAAGAAAAAGTTTACCACAGAAAACTAGAGAAGCTCCTGCATCTTTCAATAAAATGTTTCCAGCCCTCTCACAGATAACAGTGCAAGGAAAGCAAACGCTTTACAAAGCCACAAAGTAACCACCAGCAGACAGGCAAAGTGTCAAATCACAGCTCCCGCGTGCCTCATTCTGCTACACGGTGGGGTCTGCACAGGACTGGCCTGGCACGTTTCAGATCATGCACTTAAGCTTCTGTCAAAAAGCAGATGTTTTCACATTCTCGTTTTCCCAGGTAAGCATTACACCTATTCCCCTGGCAGCCACTGAAGAGGCTATATGCAGATGTAGGGTCTACTCTCATCCCTATCACTGACCCAGTGTAACTGCACTTCTATCTATCTAAGGTGCATATATGGCCCCCAAAGCCATACTGATCTCCTCACAATCTTTCATGTATTTATCCTCATTCAACCCCTGAGACTAGGGAAAATACTAATGTCCCCATTTTACAGATGGGAAGTTGATACACACATTTAATGACATGCCCAAGGTCACATACAAAATCTGTGGTGGAGCTGGGAATTGAACACCCAGACTTGTGTTCTCACCATTGGAGGCAATAATGCTGCCCTACCTTAGTAAAGTGCTTCAAGCCCCTGCCACAAATGCAAGTGCAAATAACATCACTGGAACCTTTAAATACTGTCACAGCAGCCTCTTACCTTGTCCAACCTCAAGCAGCAGAAAGGGGCTTTTACAGGTAGAAGGTGGCACAAAGTGGGAGAACTCCCAATGTAGGGCGAGTTCGGGGGGTAGCCTTTCACATATCTGCAGAGGAGACAACATGCATCAGGACACGTGTATATTTTTCACACACACAAGGAACACTTATTTGCCCTGGCAAACACATTTGTCCATACACAGACTGTTTAGAAACACTGGAACCTCATGGGTTTATGCAGATCACAGTAAGGATGTTTTATAAATTCTTCCAAAACAGCCTAGGAATTTTTCAAGATAAGTTTATTTGAAAATACTTTTGCCATTTCCAGGCTTGGGGAATATCTTTTAAAGACTTTGTTCTCATGGACAGCCAGAGAACTAAGCAGACTGTGGAAGATAAAGGCATCTAGAACTTTTAACAGCAATGGGCCTGAACCCACATCTTAAATCTAAACATCACAGAATGGCATAGAGTTTCAAGCCCGATACAGATTCACAGTCTCACAGCACATTTGTAGGCAGGTTTTTTTTAAACATAGTGGACATGCTGTAATTTGTGTTCCTGATATAACTGAAGGAATAGAAAGCTTTCAGCTTACAAGTAATTAAAAGTATACGTTAAATTATAAGCCAAATAAATTTGAGTGAGTGTGGACACATGCATCTGCACAAATTGTTTATCTTGTAAGAGCCAACACAGAGAGAAACACACACACACAAACGATTCATTAAAGCAATGTCACAAATGAATGCAATACTGACTGCTACTTTACATTAATATTTTTACAGCTGGAATCAACATTTTACTTCCCTAATGATGGAGAATGCAGAATACAATCCCTTCCCTGCCCCTGAGGTAGCAGAGGAAAGGGAGCTGGTGGGGAAATTCTGCTAAGTCCACAGAGTGCTTCTAGCTCAGTGTGACTTCTTCAGAGGTCAAGGGATGCTTCTCCAAAACTGCAAGCAAGGAACTGGGAATAAGGCAAAACTGCTTCACCGTCAATGTCTGACAAGCTAATGTTTGAACACACTGAACTGACCACATGGTGTTGCTCTAGCACTGTTTTATAAACATATTCATCACTGACATAATTTCTGCTTGGCTCAGCATGTCATTGCTGATAACATTCAATCACAGTTTCCACAGCAATATAGCAGAAGCAGAGTAAAAACTATTCTCGGGAGGTTAATTTATGCTAACAGGATTTTAGTGAAGGGTAAACTAATTTCATTGGGTTTGTTCTTCCACTCCACTGGAAAATGCAAAATACCAAGATGAGCCCTGCTGGCTATTTTAATAGACAGCACAGATCTGAGGACTTTTTTCCGTTCTCGCTGGTGACTCCTGCATTGCACTTCAATACTGGCCTTGCTCTCTTTGAAGTCAAAAGTCCCACTGATTTTGACAGGACCAAGATCAAGGCCTTAGCAATGTGTTATCAATAGTATAATTTAACGTTCATCGTATGGGAGTGCCCAGTGGCCTCAATCAGGAACAAAGCCCCATGGCACCAGGAGCTGTACATACAAATTATTGTTGTATTAAGTGTTAAGCTCTCGTGCCTGTAGCTTTTCAGTAATAAACAAAAGACAGATGCTTTTTTACAGCATCTGCAGGCAACAGCCAGGTGTGCCGAACCTGAAACGGTCCCTGATTCAAAGCTAAGCAGGCTCACTACTCTCCCTTTGTCCATCCCAGGGCAGACTCATGCTTTCTTTGTGTGTTTCACACAGGTGTAAATTAGCAGCTCAAGTATATAAGTAGGAGTCATGAGAAAAATTAACCAAAGGAAAATTTAGGCTGGATAGCAAGAAAAATCCCCTAATGCTGAAGCCTACTGGGCTTTGTCTTCCCTAGGGATGTACCCCCAATTCCCGCCTTCAGCCACTGATGTCACTGCAGTAGTACAAACTCCTAGTGTAAACCAGGAAAGCTGCACTTTATAATGGTGGAGCGTAACTCGGGCTCGGGGGTGGCAAATCCTTAGCATAGCGAAGGCATTAGACTTTGGAATGGTGACCCAAGAGACGTAATAGGGAAACCACTGCCTGGGTCACTGGAACTTAACCCGGAAAAACATTCGACAATACGCTGCGGGGAACAACTGTGCACTGGCTACGAGTCGGAGGAGCCAGATTACCTCTTAGATCTCCACCATCCCTAATTTCTGTTATTCAAGCAGCTGCCACATGAAATCATTTTATTGCTGTACATTTAACTGAGGCGTCCCTTGATGAAAAAGAAAAACCCACACAGAACGCAGCTCAGATTGCAAATTCCCTTAGATCTGATTTTATTGTTCCGTAACTCCAATCCATATAGGCAGGACTGTATGACTGTATTTTAGCTAGGGCCTGTCTAGGCATGATTTCTCGTTCCTTCACCCTGGGGTTGATCGAATTACCCGATGGCATCATAGAGAGTAGCACCCTTCAGCACAGGATCTTTGCTTTTAAAGATGCATGCTCAAAAATTGCAGATTGGTGCTTTTATAGCTCCAATATAGTTTATGCACTACAAATATTTTCTTCTTTGAATAACTGCCTTCTGCAGGGTTTCTTGCACCTTCCTCTGAAACAACTGGTGCAGACCACTGTCAGAAGCAGGCCACTGATCTGAGCTAGTCTGGCAATTCCTGTCTTTCTAAACCTCTCTCCTTTAATTTTTCTTTCTTCTGAACAATCTGCAGTATTTACTGTAGCTCTAACATAGGCTTGTAAATCTTTAATTTCCAGCAATTTCTGCAACTCTCAAACTTTTTTTTAGAGAGAATCTTTAATTCAAAATAAATTGAGATTTAGATGAATATATGTGTGCCCAGTGCCTTGAAGAAGGAAGAGACAAGATCAGTGGTAACTGTTAGATTTAGAGACAGGGTTATGGTAAACCCAGATGGATTGTTTACACCTGATTATTGAGGATTAACAAAAAACTGCAAAGAATGTGTATTTATTGCAAATTGTTGGGAGATGTCTCATTGTATCAACTCAAAGCACAGCTCAGAAGTGCAGCTTGCTTAGGTAGGTACAATAATTCAAATAAATAATAATAGAGGTTATCCCAATACAAATAGTAAATAATAGTCGTAGCAAGCTCACCAACTTTAAACTTCACAGCTCGGGTTTTCAAAGGAACCCAGGGTACTTAGACTGTAAGCAATTTGAGGCAGGTGTCATTTTTGGCATGTGTTTCTATAACAACCACCATCCTGGTCCATGCTCAGGACTCTTTACTCACTACCACAGTAAAAGTAATGAAATAATAATAAATAATAATAATAATGAATTAGTTGAAAGACAATGGTAATTGGACATATAAACCCCTTAAAGTCTTTTGAAAATCCCAACCCCCATAGGAGTTGATTGCTTATGATGATGCAGTGACACTAACATTAAGAGATGATGCTCTCAAATGGCAACTCACTCTACAACAGTAAGTCCTTCGTCATCTGACTGAGTCATCTCATCTTCTGACTGGTCGCTGAGCAGATCACAGGGCAGGAGGGAAGAGCTGTCTGCTAGCTCTAGGACCGGGGCAATGCTGGGCCGTCTGTTACCTGATCCATTTTCAGCTGGCAGGGTCAGCTTGCTGCTGTTAACAGGACGACATTCCGTGTTCTGCAGGTCCATGGCTACTGTACCTGGAAAAGAAGAGGGAGGAAGGACAATATAAATAGCAAAAAATAAATCCAATGGCACTGCAGGGAAGAAAGAACAGGAAGAACATCCAGTCGCACTTTGTATTAAGGTTCTATTTATAAACAGTCTACAAAATCAGCTAATAATGATGAACAGATGGTATAAGCATGTTACAGACATCAGTAGGACATATTATTGATGGTTCTAAGCACATCAGCATAAGGTGTTGCAGATGGTTCTAAGCAACCTATTGACCCATTGGACTCTAAAAATTGGTTACCTCTTTAATTAAGACAGCTATTAATAATTTCTAAATGGAACCTTGATATAAAGGGTAGCCAAACACTTATATCCCAGACACAAGATGGGGAGCTTTCACTAGCTCTGCCGTATCAGTAAGACTGCTTGCACTCATAAAGTTAAGCATGTACTTATGTGTTTTGGATTGGGGCCAGAACCTTGCAGGATTGAGCCCTTATACTGACAGAGGTTTGCTATAGAGCAAAACTGAATCTGTGTTCATCAGGGTAATGATCGGTATTTAAGGTGCTCCCTTCACTGTACGGCTGGGAAATATTTGCACCTCTTAGGCTGTCTGACACATTCACAATGACATCCAAAGCCATCGACAGGCAAGATTTCTATCCTTCATTGGGAATTTATAACATTGGTTTGATTTATAAAAACCTGGGGGGAAAAACATCTGCCAAAACTTGAACCAACCCATTCTGAAAATGTGGAGAACATTTACGCCCGAGTTTATCCTATTCAATTCCAAGGGGACATTGACTCTGAAGCCAAACAATAAACATGTAAACACACTAATGAACAATTTCATTGCTCGGCAGAGCTCACATGTCAGGCAAGGGATGATCAGATTATGGAGCTCTTGGCTGAGGGAAGTCTCATTGTGGTATATCACGGCGACAGAGCTGGATTTTGGGGGTGGGTTGAGGAGGTGTAACATCTTCCCTCAGTTTGACCCATTCTTATTTGTGATTCTAATTGCTATTTTTCAACTCACTGAATTCCCCGGATAGCACAATACATTTTCTTACTATATTTGAACTCAAACAACCCCATACTTGACCGGAACATTTGAGGGCAACCACTGTCTCCCATAGTTTCAAAAATGGGAACGTTCTGTTTGCTTGCATCGTTGCTATAGCAAGTATTTTGCTGCTTACGAACATTCTGGAGTCCTAATAGCTTGGTTCAGAAAAATCACATCATAACATACAATGTGAAATTATCCCCACGTGGCAGCTGCGCCCCTCCTCACGTGGCCTGGTTTCCAAGCAGCTCATCAGCAGATCTTGTGCTCTTTTTGGATGCTGAAGCAGTGACCCCACGATGGAGCAAGCAGCCACTGGCATTATGGGCTATAACTAAGCCTGTGAGTCTGTCACGGAGGTCATGGAAGCCATGGATCCACACACCCCAGAGCACCTGCGGTCCCCTCACCCAAGTTTTAGTTAGGGAAATGCAGTAAAAGTAATGGACAGGTCACAGGCCGTGATTTTTTGTTTACTGCCCCTGACCTGTCCATGACTTTTACTAAAAATACACGTGACTAAAACATAGCCTATAACGAATAGTCTGTGCTAGTCTTTTTCTGAAAAGTCTTAGCTGTAGAACTACAAGGCTTTTAAAAGGTCACCATACTGTTTATCATGGGAGAGATGATCAGAAACACTGAGGGATTTAGGTGCGTAAATCCCACTGAACTTCAAGTCTCTTCAATCCCTTACACACTTACGAATTATACCCTTGCCATCTACATTCCTCATCAAAGAATCCTCAAACATTTGAGAGTCAAAGAAAAAAAAAGTTTAAAACCTCTAATTCTTCTTGCATTCATAAATAAGTTCCACATTCCAAGTTCACTAAACTATGTCCAAGTTCTTGTTAAAATGTGGGTACAGCTTTGGCCACAATAGAAACTGGAGCAGGGATCCAAGGAGAATATTACAAGAATGACTGGAAAAGCGGCTTTTGTTTTAAACATGGATTAGTCAGAGTCAAATGAAAATGTCAGACACCTGGGAATTTAAAAAATACAATGAGAAGTCCCTGGCAAAATACCCATGCCAGACTAATACATCTCATATCCTTTTATGTTTAAGTGGAACACTTTGTATCTTTCCAAATGGCCGGTAAAAACCTATTTGTGTATCTATACAATAGCTTGGGTGGGTCGGATGTAGTCAGGAGCTGAAAAGGAGATCTATACTGCGTACAGTGGCTCAGCTACACTGATCTAGGTATCCTGGCAAACCTCCTGTAGGAGAGGCAGTTTATATCACGCTGCAGCCCTCATGCAGCAGCATCTCGGTGGTGGCTGAAGCGCCACACTGAACACATCCCTCTTACCAAGATCATGGGTTGTTGTGCGTTCAGGTGATTAGTTCACAGTTGTTCACATTGGTAAAACATGGTGCAATCTGCTGACGGAAGGGCCTCAAGATTTTCGGAGTGGTATTATTAACACCACCATCCACCCACACTGTGGACGGCTCTTAAGAGGAGCGTTTGTCCAGAGAACTCCAGGATCATTTTTCTTAACTCTTTCAGTTTTACCTTTACGAATCTCTCTCTTTCCCACGCTGTAATTCATAGCAGCGGGGAGCTGTTAGCCTCACTGATTCATAGCCTCCTGCTGTCTCACAAAGACAATGCACCTCCAGCCCCGGGCTTGCGCCTCTTCCTCACCCATTATAACCCCTGTCAGCTCCATCCATTTTGTAAAATAAGTGTGGCTCAATGTGGGGTGCCAAAACATGCAAAGCCAGAACAAAGCAAGGCCAGAACTTTACTCTGGAATGTTGCCATCTCATTAAATATTCAAAATGGAGAGTCTGGGTGGGATTTTTTAGCCCACATAAGAGAATTAGGCACCCAGTGACTTTCAGTGGGACTTGGGCACTTTTCTTCCTCACATCCTTGAAAAAAATCCCACCTCTTTTCTCCTACCTACTTGGGCCAAGATGTTCAGAAGTGATTCTGGGTTCCTCCATTCTTTGGGTGCCCACCTTGAGACTTTCCGGGGGGGAGGGGTGCTCAGCACTTTCTGAAAATCAGGTGCTTTTAAGGTGTATTGAGTTGGCAAATCAAACTCAGCAATCACTTTTGGAAATCGTGACCATCGGTGTTTCATGAGTCTTTGTCAAACGCAAATATTTTTAAATAGCTACAAAAGTGGTGAATGCCACAGTGAACAAAGTGCAGGAGTTCGGCTTGCTCCCCCTTGTTGCTAGCCAACTAGCTGAATGCTGAGTGACCTACTTGAAGAATATAATTTCTATCTCTCTCTCTCATCTGAGTTTTGAAAAGGCTCCCACTGAGAACAAGCCAAGTAACAAGAACATCAGCCAGTGCTGTTCAGCGAGGAGCTTTGTGTCTTGCTGCTGGGAGAATTTTTGCAAGTTTATGCTCGAGTGTAAATGGATAAATGATTTGTCTGAAATACCATCTCCTGTTGTGCCTGGCTTCTCCCGACAAACCCCCCATTTCAGGCTGCCCAGAGAGAAGCTGGAAAAAAGGATTCATGGCCTTTTGGAGAAAGTGCACCACGCACTTCAGCGCGACCTGCGCCATTTGCCAAGTTATGCAAGATAAACATGATTTAAAATGCAGATAACAGAGCCTATTCTTCTCTCCAAGGCATGGGGTATTTACGGGAGCAAGTAACTTTAATGCTAATGGACATGCTGGGCAATAACACAACTTAGCACCTGCAGGGAGTAATTGCCATCTGAGAATCAAGAAGGGGAGAAGTACCATTATCCCTGTTTTACAGAGTCATAGGTTCTAAGGCCCGAGAGGCCTACTGTGATCATCTAGTCCGAGCTCTATAGCACAGGCCCGAGAACTTCCCCACAATAATTCCTGTTTGACCTAGAGCAGATCTTTTAGAAAAACATCCAGCCTTGATTTTAAAATTGCCAGTGATGGAGAATCCACCACCACCCTTGGTAAGTTGTTGCAATGGTTAATTACTCTCTCTGTTAATTACTCCCACTGCCTGATTTCCAGTCTGAACTTGTCTAGCTTCAACTTCCATTGGATCTTTTTATACCTTTGCCTGTTAGACTGAAAAGCCCATGATCAAATATTTGTTCCCTGTGTAGGTACTCACAGACTGTGGTCAAGTCACCCCTGAACCTTCTCTTTGTTAAACTAAATACTTGAGCTCTTCGAGTCTTATCACTATAAGGCACATTTTCCAGTCCTTTAATGATGCTTGTACCTCTTCTCTGATCCCTTGCCAATTTATCAACAAACTTCTTGAAATGTGGACACCAGAACTGGACCCAAAAATCCAGTAGTGGTTGCATCAGTGCGAAATACAGGTGAAAAACCTTTCTACTCCTATTCAGTCGTCCCCTGTTTATGCATTCAAGGAGTATTTCAGCTATTTTGGCCTCAGCATCACACTGGGAGCTCATGTTCAGCTGATTATCCACCATGACCTCCAAGTCCTTATCCCAGGAACATGTAAGTATGGTCTACGCTCTTTGTTCTAGATGTATATATTTACACATGGCTGTATTAAACCACATATTGTTTGTTTGTGCCCAGTTTACCAAGAGATCAGATCACCCTGTATCTGGTGCCTGTCCTCTTCATTATCTAACACTCCCCCAATTTTTGTGTCATCTGCAAACTTTAGCAGTGATGAGTTTATGTTTTCCTCCAGGTCGTTGAAAAAAAAAAAAGTTAGATAGAGTAGGACCTAGAACAGATTCCTGTGGGACCCCACTGAAAACACACCTAGTTCACCCAGATTCCCTGGTTACAATTACATTTTGAGACCTGTCAGTGAACCAGCATTTAATCCATTTAATGTGTGCCATGTTGATTCTGTATCACTCTAGTTTATTCACCAAAATTGTGTGTGGTAGCAAGTCAGATAAGGAAATCGGGGCTGTCCATAGACACAGCCGACAGTGGCTGGTTCAGGAACAGAATGCTAGGAGGGAACATTTTGGTCAGCTGCGTACAGAGAGCTATGTGGGTAAAGCCATGGGCACCCTACCCTTTTTATTTATAGTTGTATGCAGCGCCTGAGAGCCCCCGTCAGGGAGCAGGACCCCATTGTGCTCAGGGCAGTGCAAACCCAGAACAAAAATACTTTCTTCTGCTGTCATTTTGTTACATCTAGGAGAGGTCGATCCAGCCAAGCCTTTTTCGTTGGGAATAATTCAACATAGTACTTAGCGGTGAATTTTGCTGGCAAGGTTACAGCTCACAGAGACCAGAGAGGAGGATGAATCATAGCAGATACAGCTGAGCCCGCTCAGGCCATGCGGTTGAAAAGCCAGCAGTGACAGAGCCTCACTGCTTTCCGCAGCAAAGGAATGGAGCTTCGTTACTATAAGCCCTGGAACTAGTCAGTGAAATATGGAGGCACAGCCTAAAACCAGAGGGCTACAGGGGACTACTGAAAAGCTGCTGTCTATCACCCTCTGCAATGACAGCAGAGCAGGAGAGCACCTCGCAGGCCAAGTGCAGGGAGTAGCCAAAACAACTGCAAAAGGAGAGCAGACCTTCCCTTCTGCAGGCTGTGGCTGCTGAGCTCTCTGTGACCGATTCACACAGTACCACAGTGCACTCCTTCTGTCACGCTGCAAATCCTATTTACCGTGCAGAGCAATGACCCAGCTCCAGTAGAAATACGTCCGAGGCAAACTAACCCCCGCCTCAGAACTGTCCTGTGCTGCTGCAACTCCAGTCTCGCCCAGGCATGTTCTCGCACTTCACAAGCGAGGCGGGTTTGGTCGAACCCTCCTGAAAGGGACAGCTCTGGGAAGCCAGCACTCCCGCAGACATGAGGCCTGGCCGTCCAACCTGGCAGATCCTGGGGCCTCATGAGACAGGGGATAGAGGCAGAAGTAATGGACAACTCCCACCAGGAATGGCTTCCGCTCCTTGCTAGTGCTTGGGCCCCCGCTCCCCTGGCAATGAGGCTCCAGCAGGAGCCAGGCTGCCAGTGGAGGCATCTCTCATGGCCGTAGAGTAGCAGAGTCTGCTGGTCGCAGCATTAACTCCCAGTGGATGCGTCCCAGGGGCAGCTGGCCGCAATGCCTTCTAGAGAAGCTGGTCCCTGGATCCACCCTTCCTAATTCCCACTGTGCACCCACAAAGGGATCTTTGTAGAGCACGAGGAGCTGCTGCAGAGGGGACAACATGGCCCTAAGTATCCCCTGCATACCTGGGCAGCTTCCCAGATTTCTGTCTCTCCAGTGTGTGGAAGAGAGAGCCCCATGCATCAAAACCTCTACCCAAGCCTTGCAGCTTTTCCCAGCACTCAGTTCGGCTATGAAATAGCTGTGAGCCAGGGTGAGAGCAGGGGCCAGCTGCATGACCAACATAAAACACTTTAATAACCTGCTTATGGCATTTCACTGCTAAGAGCAATTTTAAAACAAACGATCATTCACTAGGGGAAACAACAGGAAAACTACATCCTACTGCTCTGTCCCAGTGGCCTCTCTCTACATTCTCTTACTGTAGAAGCGGATGGCAAGACAAGCTTCTCCTAATGATTTCACTTAGCTGTTTGTTGAGTACCACCGACTACTTTTCCCAGCAAGAGCACGTATGATCCTGCGCTGGCAGGGAGATGACACAGGTGCACTTACAGAGCTTTCCCTCCCCAGTACACTATACTGCTTGCTTTTGCCAGAGGTAGGAACATGAATGCTCAAGAAACCACTTCAGGGGTTCACTCTGTCTGGGGACTGAAGCTGAAGACCAGCAATAGCATGTGCAAAAGGATGAGAGAAAAGAGCTCCCTTTTGCTCGACAGCACGTGGTCTGAGCTATTTCAAAAGGGTGGATACACAGACATCTGCTGTGCAAAGGGCCATGTGGGATTCCATCGCTGGCAATATTTTCAACTGTTTTTTTCTCCCTGCCTCTGTTTTCCTTGTAAGAAGCCAACGAGCCGAGTGCTACTGACTTATTCATTTGTCATCTGCACCACTGCAGAGTATGAGATCCTTCAGTGCAGATTAAAACAAATTTGCCAAAGAGAAATTGGCTCCATTTCTCCAGAGACCAAAAAGGGTGGGGCTGGATTCCCTGCAGAGGGGAAATGGGAGAAAGTTAATTTCCCCTGTGACTCTTCGGCTACTGAACAATAGACAGCAAGGAGGGGGAAGGGAAGTGTCATACAGAAGAGCAGGGAAAGCGGCTATTTCTGCAGCGAAGGGATGTTGGTAATTTGGAAGGTAGAAGGGAAAGGGAGAGAGCGTTCATTAATTACCATAGGTAACAGAACTGTACAGAGCTTGCTGTTTCCTTGGCAGCCTGGATCATTCCTAAGCCCAGAGCTCCCAGTGAAATCGATGAACGTGTAACTCAGGGCAGCATTTGTTTCTACTATATTTTGAAGTAGTACAATATCCTGGATCTGTCATATTGTTATGACTACTTAGAAGTTAGTAGCAGTTAGCACAACCAGGATATGCTTAATAGCATGCACTCTTAGCACTTAAAGCTTTTTGCAAAATTAGCTAAGCCCCAAGCTCTCTAAGAGGTAGGTGGTGTTATCCCATTATATAGATGGTGAAACTGCATCTATGCTTGCAAACTCCATAGCCACAATTCTCCATCAGTACAGCTCCCACCCATGATAGCACCAGCGGAAGCAACAGCGTACATATGGATCTGAGCGGGATTAGACAACAGGGTGATACAAATGCACAAGCACAACTGGAGACCTGTCGATCCTGCAGCCTCCTCTGTTGCTCTCAATGGAAGAGCAGTACTGGAGGTGAGAAAGTGTCTTTGCCAGCAAACAGCGTACGTCAGGGAGGTTAAGTGACTTGGCCGAGGCCACACAGCGCATCAGTGGCAGAGGCAGGAGTATAAACCAGGAATCCTGACTCCCCATTCTGTACTCTAACCATTAGACAGAACTCCCTGAAACCACTGAAAGTAGCCTGACTTTCTCCAGCTTTCACAACAGTTCAAATTCAGGTTTGGGTTTGGGTCTTGGGTGAAGTTTCTGGTTTCATCCAACCCAAAGGAGCTGGATCATTTGTGTTCAGCAGAAAAAGGATCGCAAAGCACTCTCGCTTAGTTGTGAAGGTGTTTCACATCCCAGTAGCCATGTGCTCACTACCAGACATCTACCACTCACAAAACTCCTTTGAGCAGGGGGCCTGGTTTGCTACCACAAAAGGAATTACTCACAGTGGACTCAACAGGAGTTAAACAAAAAACGAACGCCCCATGGAGACTAGAGTGAGGTTTGTGGGAGATACTGTCACTGCTCATTCACACAGCCTGTGCTACTTTCCTCTCTTCCATTGGGAGGGCTAGAAGGACTCACCCATACTTGCAATTATGCTGTGAACAGGCAGCCTGGATGGGCCGTCATAGATCCCTCTCCCGGCAAACCCTTTCTTCTTTTGCTTCTCCTCCTGCTTGAATATGAAGGCAGAGTTCTCCTCCTTGGTGATGTTAATGTAGAAGCAGGTGTCAGACGCTGTCATGATGTGCCGTGGCCCAGGGTTCAGCAGGATGCTCTTGTTCTCTTCCCTCCTGATGCCGATCAAGCAGACGCCATACCTAAGGCAGAAGTACAATGTGGACATTCAAGGCCACTCCCTAGAAAAGACTCTGTTTTCTTTTGCAAAGCTACTGCATGGGCCTCAGTGAACGTTTCCCACCAGCATCACTGACCCAGCGCACGGAAAATGGAAGCAAATGTAAACTCTCCTCTCACTTCGCAACTTTTCAAACCAATGTCGGAGGGAACTGGATTAATCCAGTCCCCACTGCCCTGCTATTTACCAAGAGAGTTAAACGACCTCGACCCGTGAGACCGGTACCAAAAGCCCCAAGGGATCCCCACACCAAGGCTTCGAGGTACTGAACCAGGCTGGCGCTCACTTTTTGTGTGCGTGGAAGGCAGCGTAGGTGAAGCTTTTCCCTTCGTATTCCATGAAGAACTTGCTGTCTCCCATGCGGATGTGGTATACTTCGTTGCCTGAGCAGCGCCCATACATCCTTTGCCACTGCTCCGGGGACTCCTGGCCTTCTCTGTAACCAGAGGAACAGAACCCTGCCTGTTAGGGGCTTGTGCTCAGCTCCACCACCATAGTGCGATCTCACTAGGGTTTTCCCCCCATCACCATGGTATCGGGCAACTTCCTGGAAGGCCAGCATGCTTTCCGAGCCCAAACCAAGTGGGGGAGCCTTGTTTAGGTTAAAGTTGGTCTTGTGGGAATTATGGGCCCAGTCCAGATGGGCCCTTCCAAGGATGTGTCAGTGGGGAAGCTGGTGGCCAGGAAGGGAATTGCAGGGGGGAATTGATGAGCCTGCGCCTTCAAAATCCATGCCTAAAGAGTCAGGCTCGGCAGGCCCTCAGCAGCGAGAGGTGGGTGCTGTGTTTGCCACCCCAGACTAAAGTGAAGGGCATCTGAACACCTCTGCCCCCGACCCAACTGCTCCATGTGTCACGCAGATTATTGACAACAGCCTCCCGGAATGACTGAAGACGACCCAAAGTTTGCTCTGCTGTCATCCTGTCTCACAGGACAGTCTCTGGCCCTTTAACACAAGATCATTCGTTCTCTCAAGGCAGATTTAAGTCAATATAGATCCAGATCTAAACTTTGTAGCTCAGACCCAATCTCTATTTTTAACCCAATGCAAATGTTAAGACGACAACCCCAGAGTGAAGAATGTGCAAAAATCATTCCCGCAAACAGAAGCCAGTTCATGACTAAAACGGCAGCACTCACTGGCCCCTGGATGTATGAACCAGCAGGGTGATGAGCGTGGAGGTTGCTGGGCAGACGCAGTTCAAAGCCAGCATGGCGTATTTGCACTCTTCCTCGCAGACCACATGATCTGAAAGTAAAGAGACAGTGCAATTGTTTCCCACTGAGCAGCACTTTCATTTTTCCGATTTACACACCTCCTACAACGTGTAATGTCCCAAGGATGATCTTCTAGCTAGCCAGTTGCTATGCATGGGAGGATGGCGGGGGAGGGGGTGCACAGCATGCATGGCTATTTGAGGATGCTGGAGATCATTTGTTTTATGTTCCAGTCCCTGTGAAGTCTGCGCAGATTGATTAAGCACAGAAGGGGCCACAGGGAAAAACATCTTGTTTCCAGTATGTACCATAGATGTTTTCAACTAATCAAAAACCCATCCTTGACGACACATGGGGAGCAATGAAAACGAGAATAAATGCAGGGAGGAAAGACAGATTCACAGAATGGAAACCTGACAAGTAAACAGAACCCAATCCAGACACTGCCCACCCCCAAAGGCAGAGTAAGGGGAGAGGGATGAATTTCAAACCCCAGGGTCTGGTCCATATTCATTCTATGAAGGACGAGGTAGCACACTGACAGCCTGATGAGCTGTACTCAATCTCAAGTGTTCTCTTTCAAGAAAAAAAATGGATCATTGTCCAAAAAAATAATAATCTGGTAACATACTTGAATTTAGGCCCAATCCTGCCACTGATCCCACATGGTCATTTGAGGGCAGAGAGATGGCAGAATTCACAGTCCAAATTATGCAAGTTTATCATGGGGATAAACAAACGCTCAGAAAAGAAGAAAAGCTCTCTCACTTCATTGTAATTTCCCTGATCACAGATTCTAAACTGTTCTGTACTTTACAACACTGTCGAACCTACAATCCCATTTTGGGACATTCCCCAGGAAAACACTTAAAAGACAAGGACCATACCTAAAAATACAAACACGACATTTTTAAAAGGTTTTCAGAAACTTTTGGCAAGGTTTAAAAGTTTGGTTGTATTTTGAATTGGTAGATACGTATCTGCCCTTCCTCATAATGGTCCGGGGGACTATTCTGCCAGTGACTTAAATCCTTGACTCACATTAGCATTACTAGATGTAGGAACATAAGAACTGTCATAGTGGGTCAGACCAAAGGTCCTTCTAGCATGGTATCCGGTCTCCAACAATGGCGAGTACCAGAGCTTCAGGAGGTGTGTACAGAACAGGGCAGTTGGAGTGATCCACCCTGTCTTCTGCCAGCTTCTGACAGTCAAAAGGTTTAAGGTCACCAGAAACATGGGGTTGCATCCCTGGACATCTTGGCTAATAGCCATTGATGGACCTGACCATCTCTAGTTATTTTCTTTTAACCCAGTTATATTTTTGGCCATTGCACCATCCCATGGCAATGAGTTCTACGGGTTAATTGTGCATTTATGTGAAAAAGTACTTCCTTTTGTTTTTATTAAACTCACTGCCTATTAATTTCATCTGTTTTTCTTTTGTGGGAATGGGTAAATAACACTTCTTTATTCACTTTCCCCACACCATTCATGGTTTTATAGACCTCTAGCATATGCCGCCTTAAGCGTCTCCTTTCTAATCTGAACAGTTTAATCTTTCCAGTCTCTTTTTGTACAGAAGTTGTTCCATCCCCTTGATCATCTTTGTTGCCCTTCTTTGAACTTCTTCCAGTTCCACGATGTCCTTTTTGAGATGGAGCAACCAGAACTGGACCCAGCAATGAAGATGAGGGCACACCATGAATTTATATAGCGGCATTATGATATTCTCCATCTTATTTTCTATCCCTTTCCTAACAGCTCCTAACTTTCTGTTTGCCTTATCAGTGTTGACTGGCATTTGCCAGTTTGCTGCCCAGTCACCCAGTTCTGGGAGAGCCCTCTCTTCACAGTCAGCTTTGGACTTAATTACCATGAATAATTTTGTAACATCTACAAACTTTGCCTCTTCACTGTTCACCACATTTTCCAATTCATTAATGAATATGTTGAATAGGACTGGTTCAAGTACAGATCCTTGGGGGACTCCCTTGCTTAGCTCTCTACATTATAACACCTGACCATTTATTCCTACCCTTTGTTTCCTTTCTTTTAACCAGTTGCTGATTCATCAGAGGACTTTCCCTCTTCTCCCACGACTAATTAGTTTCCTTAAGAGCCTTTGGTAAGGGACTTTGTCTAAGGCCTTCTAAAAATCCAAGTACATTATATCGATTGGATCACTCTCATCTTCATGCTTGTTGATGCCTTCAAAAGAATTCTAATAAAACGGTGAGGTATGATTTCTCTTTATAAAAGCCACATTGCTTCTTCCAACAAATTCTGTTTATCTACGTGTCTGATAGTTCTGTCCCTGACTATAGTTTCTACCAATTTGCCCAGTCCCTAAGTTAGGCTTTCCAGATCACCTCCAGAGCTCTTTTTTATTAAATTTAATTCCTGTGCTGTAACAGGTAGAGGATGGATATCCTAAAATAGCTGCTAGAAGGACCAAGAAACTAGAGTAGATCAGGGCAGTGGTGACACCAGCAGTGAGAGGTTCAGACTGGTGGCTGGAAGAAACACTGGAACCCATTGGTGGTGAGTAGCAACGAATATTTGGGAACATCTGTAGATTGGTGGCTGTATTCAGCAATAAGTCTCCCCTCGGGGTTCCTGGTGTGAGTAAGGCAGGCGGATCTGGCCTTCCGGGGGAAGCCCATATCTGCTCACACCAAACTCACCCGCAAACTTGACATGAAACTTGTTTTCAGGCTTTAGAATCTGAACGTAGAGGGGGCAGTTGGGCGCAAAATCCTTCACAGCCCAGGCTCTCAGGATGGTCTGATGGTCCTGATGAAAGAGAAAGGCAAGAGCAACGCTATAAGCATCTCTCTGGCAGCTGGGTAGGTTCCAGCACCTCCATGTTTTGGGCTTAATTCACAAGCAATAGTGCCTTGTGATCACAGAGAAACAAGCATGGGCAGGTTCACTGCAAACACCCAACCCTCCCAAGCTGCCCCTCCAGAACAAATGTGGAGTCTGGAAGTGAAACAGGAAAAACAGGAGTTCAGTCTAGGATTTGCACATTTCCTGCAGGGTCCTTTGAATAGCCCAGCCTTAACCTCCTGATATCCCAGATCAGTAACTGATTTGCTATATACACAGAATCTGACAAAGACCATACACACCAGGTACATGTTGGAATCTGAGTCATCCCAATACCAGCACGGAGGGTTACACACCTGCCCACCTCCCCAGGGATCTGATGAGAAGATATGCCTGAAATCTTGGTAAATAATTCAATATGAACATGCATCCAATGAAGTGAGCTGTAGCTCACGAAAGCTCATGCTCAAATAAATTTGTTTGTCTCTAAGGTGCCACAAGTACTCCTTTTCTTTTTGTGGATACAGACTAACACGGCTGCTACTCTGAAACCTGTCCCCACCCCACGTGAGGAGTGCCACCCTATGCTTAACTTGTTCTGTGGCCACTAGTCAAGGGCGGGTTCCTCCCTGGCTAAAGAAACAGACCTAGAAGGGGTCCTAAAGAGACCCTGACTTTCACTCTGCGGGTCACTTCCTCCCACATCAACCTGGTGTGTCCTTCCCCAGGCACCTCTGTTCATTCTCCAACCAGAGGGCAGCAGGCAGACCATGCCTCTCATTTAGCTGGTTCCAGTGACGTATTCAAACCGTATCGTCATTTCCCTCCAGAGTTTGTTAGATGATGCGCTTAAATTCAAGTGATTGAACCCCAGACCTCTTGATCTTAACACACAAGCTTCTACTGCCATCTCTGTTAGCAGCCTTCTCATCAATCTCTGTGTTACCAATTTGTTATTGCAACGGTTTTAGTAAGGTTTGAATTGATTCAGTAATTAAAGAGTACATTTCCATGAAAAATCCACACCCCTGAGAGACGTAGCAATAGTGACCTAACCTTTGGATTACATAGCACTAGGGGCCTCTCAGGGAGGTGGATTACCTACGCCAACAGGAGACCCCTCCAGGCAGTGTAGTCAGTGTCTACACAGAAGCGCTACAGCGGCACAGTTACAGAGGTGCAGCTGTAGTGTTTGAAGTGTAGACATAACCTGACAGGAATCGGATCAGCGCAGAGTTTCACAGAGGAAGTAAAGAGTCACTTGACCAGTCAAACACACCAAACTGCCCAAAGGAAACATGATGCACTTTACGTTTCATTTTAAAAACATACAGAAGAGCAGGCTAGGCAGGGACTGTCTAGAGTCACCTGAGTGTGTCTACAACATGGGAGAGGGGACCACTGTTCCCTCTAAACTGTGCACGCACACACAGATCCTAAACCCCATGCACATGGCGAAACACCACACACACAAAAATTTGCGCAGAAGAAATTTTTTGCGCACACGGCCTGGCAAAAATTAGAGGGAACATTGGAGGGGAGTCACCTGACTCCACAGACAGATGTTCAGGCTATTCCCTGAACCATGGGGAGTGGTTACCCTACGCCTGTTCTCTGTAACGTTACATCTACACTGCAATAACACCCCCCCACACACACACACACACAACACTGGGTCTTGGAGCCTGGATCAGCTGACTCAGGCTCGTGGAGCTGAGGCTGCAGGGCAAAAAGTAGCAGTGTAGATGTTTGGGCTTGGCCTGGAAGCCTGGAAGGGGTTGGGTCTCTGAGCTCAAGCCCAAATGTCTGCACTGCAATTTTCAGCCCCAGCCAGAGTCAGCTGATCCATGCCAGCTGTGCCATGGGTCTTTTATTGAAATGTAGACGTACCTGACCTGAAATCTCCCAGCTCCCTGTTACAAAGGTGCCATGCAGGCCTAGGCACAGGGTAGCAAGGACCTTGGCACAATGATGTTGATTAGAGATGAAATTTCAGCCTTCAGAGGCTCTCTCAATGGGGAACTCTAATGCAGAGACTCTGGATCCATTGAGAGCAGCTCCTCATTTCTGAACGATTTCCACTGACGTTTCTGGTGATTCACACAGGGCCAAACGGTGAAATCTTTATTGTCTCCTTACTCAGGAGTTAGCCTGGCAGGAGAACGCCTTGGGGACCTGGCCCATTGGCAGGTTTTTTCAAGCTCACGTGTTCTCTCTCATGGCCCTCTTCCCCTTCCCTGTGGCCGTGGCAAAGTCACAGTCCTGACCTGATGGCAGCCCACACACTTGCATGGTAACCGTGACTGTAAACTGGTCTGTGACCTCACTGTAAATCCCAGCTAACGCATCTCTCTTGCCCCATGGGAACATAAAGCCAACAAGAGTTCACTACTCGACAGGGACGTTCTGCTCTTCCCACCAGGGGCTACAGCCCATTCAGGCCAATAGTGGGAGCAAAGGTTCAGTCCAGAAAAAAACAAGACAGAGGAGAAACATGTCCTGGAACCAAACAGAACAGTCCGCAACTGAAAAGCTGGTGTAGCTGCAGCTAGCCACACGCGGTCTCCCCAGGCCTGTCTGGAGAAACTGGCCGCACTGCGGCTTTTTTCCAGTTTTATGCATCTCAGTAAATATGCACCAGCCGATGAGACAATCTGACACACAGAGACCATCACGAAAACAGCAAGACCAGCAAATAGGAACATGGGAATCTTTTCAGCAATACGGACACAGCCCCTTGGCACATGCATTAACATGGAAAAACACCGTGGGTGCAGAATGCCACCATATTTTAATGCAGTGGTTCTCGTCCTTTGCCATACTAGGATCCCCTTTGCATACCAGCATTCCCCCACCCCCAAGGACTATCCGTTCCATCCAGCCAGGACCTCTCTCTTATTTAGCACTCGGGGGAGAGCTGAGTGAGTTGTGACCTCCTGATAGCTGTTTATGGCCCATCCCCGCAGGTCGTGATCCCTGGGTTGAGAACCTCTGTTTCAATGCACCCCGCTTTAGATGTGGGTCTGACTCATTCTGGTGGCAGGCATTTGGGTATGGAGTCAGCCCCTGTGGTCAGCCCCTCTGGTCGCACAACTAAATTGGCCCCCAACCTCTCAGATTGCTCTTCCCAACCTCAGTGTCTTGTGTTGTTGTATCATGATCTCTTTGCCACCTGGCCCTTCTTGTGGAAAATCCCACCAGCTGTGATCTAACTTTCCACCTAGTCTCCTTCCCACAGCTTTATCTGGGCACGGTAAGAGACCCCACACTTCAGAACATGCATTTCATGATCACCGTCAGATACCTCAGTTCCTAATTCCAATTTCTTTAGGCCTCTCTTCTTGGGTATTTTTTCCACTGCATGCAGGGTGGGGATGTTTCTAGCTCACACAGTTCAAGGTGATCCCCAAAGCCCCAGCTCTGCCAATCCCAGCTTATGCACCATGAACACAAATGACAAAAGCATCACAAGGCAGCAAAATGTCACCATGGCCTGCCTGGCTGGGGAGCGGTAGACAGCCTGTCGCTAAATGCGCCTGTTGTTTTTGACACTTAGGAGAGAAACATTGGCATTACCATACTGGCTCACACTAGGACTCCCTCCAGTCCAGTATCTCTGTCTTCAAGAGCAGATGCTTCAGAGGAAAGAACAAGAATCCCTGCCCTAGGAAGGGATGGGATAACTTGCCCCAGGCAATGTAAATTAGTATTAGCATTGTAAGTTTGTTAGCACCTATAACCAGAGGTCCAGAGATCAAAACCAGACTCTGCTAACTGCCACCTCCTTTCGGAGGGAGGGTCTTTGGCATGGGTTATGCAGGAGGCCAGACTAGATTATAATGGTCCCCTCTGGCTTTAACAGCTATGAATTGCCAATAAGCCCAGCCCTGTCTTACCGCGGCCGTGCGGTCCGCCTCGTTTCGACTGCTGAGAATGAAACAGGCCTCTCCGTTATCCATCCTGAAAACACAAAGGGTTCTGTGAATCACGCACAGCCAGGGAGCTTGTTCATCTGACATGCAGTCAGCTAGAGAGTCTCCTGGCCTGGTTTCTGGGTGGTCAGAAAAGATGGCACACGTGGGCACTGCTAACGTTTGCTGGGAATCAGCCCTCCTTCCCATCCCTGTCACATTACAAGAAGGAGCAGAGGTAACCTGCAAGAAGGCCATTTCATGCTGCTGTTAGTAAATATGTAGCAAATTAAATACAACAGACTGGGAACAGCAGGGGTGTTATAAAGGGCCTGATCCCAGTTGTACCAGTCAAACCATGTGCATACTGTTCCCTTGGGGACAGTGACTTGATCATGTCTGTGAGCGTCCTGTGGTTACAGGCTGGTTACAGGCAGGGGGACGCCTCCAGGGGATGCTGGGGTTGGTGTGTGTCTGTCACTAGCCAGCACAGAGACAACACGGTTGGTGGCTTGCATAGCTAGAGGCTTTTGGTTTCAGGGAGCTGAGCTACAGCGGGCAGAAATGAGGCTGTTTCACGTGAAGGGCAGGTAGCGGCGAGGTGCCTCACAGCCCTGAGTACCTCTGGGGAGCATCATGCCACCCCCCACAGAGGGAGCCAAGAGGACTGCGAGCAGATGGCTAGCTCTCTGCACAGGCGGGTGTGAATGCCACAGAAAGCCATCCAGTATTTCTCCACGGTTTTATTTCAGCAGTGGGAGGACCTGGCAAGGCTCAGGTAATTAAACAAGGGAGCTTCTGGCTCTGGCAGGCGGCAGACACGAAACACTTGGTGAGCAGTGGAAAGCGGCTCTAATTGCCATCGTCATATCTCTGCATCTGTCTTGTCTAGTTCGACTGCAAAGTTAACTCAGGTGATCAGCACACGGGTCGGAGCAGCCACGCTGCAGAGCCAGACGCGAGTGTGCCCACTGACTGCATCCACACTGCCACTGCGCTCCCTCGTGTGACGCACTAGGACTTCTGGGGCATATCCCAAAGCTCTTAGCTCTGCAGGAAGCTCAGCCGCTCTATGATTCTTTCCCAGTGAATTGTGGGAGAACTTGTCTGGCACATGGGTTGGGGGGAATCTGAGAAGGCACTAGAGGACTATCAGTGCTCAAATGGTTAGCCTGCATTTGCATTGCAAAGAGGGCAGGCTACCATGGGGTTAGCCTATACCCCACAACAGGCCAGCTAGCCTGAATGCAAAGCACCAGCATACTCAGGGGAGAGAGTTTTGTATGAAGACAGGAGACAGATAAGGGGCTATAGCCAAGTAAAAGTTGGAGTTAACTCTGCAGTGAACACATGCCCTAGGTTTGTATAGTGCCTAGCACAAACAGTGCCGGTTCTCGGCCAGCCCTAGGCACTGTCGTAATAAACACGATTAATAATAAACGTGCACCAGGCAGGGCAGCAGGGATGGGTCATTGCTTCTTAACATTCTGCATTGGAAAGCAACTCTGCACCAGGATCCTACCCGGACTTGTCGGACACAGGTGGTTCCTTGAGTCACCAGAGATGAGAGAGTCCATTGTATGGGGAGAGCCACACAGAGCAGCACTGGGCAAAGGGAAAGGCCTGCCGAATGTATATACAAATCTGCACAATTATACATGCTAGAACTTGCCTGCTTGAACTGCGCTAGGAGCCTCTGGAAATGCATTTCCCAGGGCTTGGCTGAACTGAGGATTTTTGCACCGGAGTAACTTTATCAAAGTGCTGCACCAGAGCAAACCCCCAACAGACGTGTCGCGCAGGTGTAAAAAGTGACTTGCACCTGTGTGGCGTACTCTCGTTTCAGGTGTGTCTACACTAGCGGCTTGCCCCGGTGCAACTCCTCTGGGGCAAAACCCCTTAGTGAGGACAAATCTCCAGTCTCCCTTTGTGGCTCTGTGTGGACTGGGGGTGCGGGCGAGGAATGAACCTCACACTTAAAAGACACACAGGTGCCCCTCCACACACATTTTATCCTGGAAGAGTCCTGGCTGTGATAGTTTCTTGTAAGTGCTCTTCCTCCAGAAATGAGCAATCCACGTGAAATGCACAATATTAAATAGCAAGAAGCTTTACCACATTACTGCACCAAGTTCCCCTGCCCCATGCAGCCCTTACTTGTGTGGGGGCCACATCTCGCTCCAGCTAGCAAATGTTTCCTAATAGTTGGACCAGGGGGCTTGGACTTGCACCTCCTCAACTCCACTTCTGCCCTTACTGCTAACTCAAGTGTGCCCTGGGGCAAGTCACCCGAAAAATAAACACAGAATTAATCTACCTCTCAGGGGCACTGCGAGTCACAATTCATATTTGCAAAGTGCTTTGAGATCCTCAGGTCTAGAAGGGCAACTATTATTACCAGTTACTTTACTGGATACAGTTAGAGTTACACAGTTAGTAAAAGCAGGTTCTTTGGGGGGTTTTATTCTCTTTTATTTCTCCAGCTCTTGGGGAGAAGGAGGCATTGGACATCCAGGCTCTTGCATTTCGCAGGAGATGATAAATCTGGGTTTTTGTGGCTCCTGCTGTCAATTTCTAGGACTGGCTGCTGAATCCAGAAATAAGAACAAATTTCAATCCATTATTCTAGGCTCCTTAACAACCAGCTAAGTGTAGAGTTTCTTAAGAGAGTTCTACTGGGGTAGGATTGAATCCAAAAGGAACTAGTAATTGGCAGCCTTTAAAGAATTGTAAAGCCCCAATATTACATTTCCAGTCCACCTCTCAAGGCTTGTTATCCACAAAATGAAGAACACCTAGCTAGAGAGTTCAATTATCTGAAGTCTATTTTTCAGACTTTTGCAGTGATGGCAGAGAAAACTGACATCTGTGGTGCATGAATCTTTCATGACTGTTTAAACTGGGGTCAGACTAACATGCCAGCCTATGAGAGAATGGTGACAGTGATGTTTAAATGTGGGCTTTACTGTTTGCATCAGTTACTGTTATATCTTGAGCAGTCAGTCCTGAAATGGATGGCCTTAATAAGGGCTTGTCTACACTTGAAATGCTTCCGAGGCACAGCTGTGCCATAGTAATGCTTCAGTGTAGACATACCTACACCGACGGGGTCAGGGTGGAGGGCTTGTCCCGTCACCATAGCTAATCCACCTCCCGAGAGATGGTAGCTAGGAAGAGTTCTTCTGGCAACCTAGCACTGTATCCACTGCGGGTTAGGTCAGCTTAACTACGCCGCTCAGTGGTGTAGCTATTTCACACCCCTGAGTGATGTAGTTAAACCAACTTAATTTTCTAGTGTAAACCAGGCCTTAGTAAGCTGCTTTTCTTCATGGCAGCTTTTCACCTTTGTGTCTGGCTGATGTGAATTGTCCAAATTTTTAGGCAATAGCATACAAAATAGCATGCATTTTAACAACGATGGATTGTAGCCACTGCTTGGAGCTTTGCACTGTAATGTCCAGCATTCCTCTTTTAAAAAACTATATAGCTTAGATTGGCTATTGGGGCCACCCACCAGTGAGAGAAGTTTCCCTGCTGGAGTGTTTTGACTCTTTCATGCTTATCAAGGAAGCTGTATAACAGTGTAATCAATGCTACATTACAGATATGCACAGTTCTTGCTCTGAATAACAGAGAACACATATGCTGGTAGCCATAATAGGAGTCTTGGAGAGCTATTCCCCTCCAGTACCTCTGTTGGTCTTGCTAGGATTGGCTCTATACTCACTTTGCTCTCATGAGATCCTGATCTTTCAATGCAGACCCCTGAAGATATATCACTCGCTGAGACCACAGAGGAATCTGAAGGACCCGCCGAACTTGTATATCCATCTCTGTTGGACAAAGTATCACTACGTAGTAATCCTGAAAGAGAAAAGCTAGTGTTTGCTTGTCAGCCTGACAGTAAGATAAGTAAGCTTGGTAAGATAATTTCACTCACCAATTGAGCATGCAATTCTATACAGGTTTCAGCATTACACTATGAATGGTGTGATATCACTTTGCACCAGCGCTGGGATGTCACAAGCATTTGGAAGCACACACAGAGTTTTCCCCAATCATGTTTGCACAATAGCTCTAATGTAAGCACATCTGACAATTGAATTATTAAAAGACTGAACATTTGGCTCAGAAAAGTGGGGCTCTGTGTATTTAGAGAAATTAACAAGACTTAAAAAATGAAATCTATATTGAGCCAAGACTAACAATGACGACAGCGAAATCTTGATTGGTTCTTGAATTAAATGCAAATACAGGGTGCATGTGAGCTACTCTCAATAGTAGTGGGGTGAAAGTTACACCCATTCACTGAAAAACAGTGCTGATTAGACCTGATTATTCCATTAGGAGCTGGGTAAATCATCTGGGGTTCGACAGGCACACATTTTATTTATATAGTATAAGGCATTCAATTCGGTAAACACCTTCCAACATAAAAAACCAACACATTTATATAGGCGTATGCAATGTGCTTGGATACTATAGCAACAAACACTGCAGAAAAACCCGAACTAGCCCCTGTAGAGTGTGTCCACTGTTGTGGCATAGAGGCAGGTATGTACTGCAGGCTGTTGAATCTACCAGGACCACTACAACATATATTTCTTCTGTGATGTTTCCATATACTGATTCAGGCATTCTATATAGTGAATTGAAACCAATTACCAGACCATACTGAGGACTAATCTGGTTGAACTGATGTTTTTTACCTCATATGTGTTCCTGTCACATATCCTTTGCTTCCCTCTTCCATGCGCTAAGTGCCGGGTGGTGCTATCATTACCTTCAGCAACGTCTAGCGGCACCGAGAGCTCAGTAAGGACACTTATTAAACTGCTAACAACGGTTGCCCTGAAATAAGACACCACTGCCTTTACCTGCAGCCGGGGATGGGCGTAGAACTCATTCAGAAAGTCCATCAGGAGGTCAATCTTGAGGGAACTGACACAAAGGACAACGTGTTTCTCCGTCTGTGCTCGGTGGCGGCTGTAATTCCCTCCTGATTTCTGACGTTCCATCCAGAGGTACACAAGCTCCTCAAACTGCAAACAAAGGCAGACAGCTCCTGAGGTGAGACAGACTGTGAGGTGGGCTGAATACATTCAAACATTCAGAACACTTTCATGGTTACAAACTGCACATCCATAGTTATTACGTCCCCTGGTTAGCCACATACACCTGTGCAAGGTTAAGAGAGCTCTGAATAAAGGACAGTTGAGTTTATACATGTACAATGTTGTGTGTAATATACAGGAATGTAATCTGTGTTTAATGCTAGGGTGACGGGCATCATGCAAATGCCTGTAAGAGAGAGAGAATGGAGAAGACACAGATAGGGTAGACAGACTGGACACACACGTGTTAACCTATACACCCTCTTGGAAATGGGTTGCTTCATTTCAAGAAACATTAAATGACAGACATCCTGAGATTTTCTGTAGCGTACATGCCCTGTACAGTGCTAGGCATGCCTGTATTGTCACACATATGGCTACTCAACACACATGGCAAAATGAACTCACATCACAGTATGTGAACGTACAGCACAGCATATACAGAGCATTTCCGATTATGTTGGTGAATCTCTCTTGTGCTGGGGCAATGGTTGAGATTTCTTTTTGCTTATGGCCCTTTGTGACAAAATTCATCCCCACAGCTCTCTCGCATGCCATCTTAGCCATTTCTGGGAGGTACCTGCAAACGGTGACAATGTGCTTTCTAGCTATCCTGCTAGCGTGCGCACACGCACTTCTGACTGTTCCATTTAAGGACAGATGGGAAGGAAATTCATGTTGGCTATTCAATCCCAGAAGAAAACCTTTTCTGAGAGCATTTCCCTATTCCCCTCATCTGACACTAAGCAGTGACAGACAGTGAAAACTGCAGACAACAGGCTGTCATTGTCACATTATGCGGTTGGCTGGTGGAGAAGGAGCACTGGCTGGTTTGCTCCCAGACGTGATGCATCGAACGCCACAGCTCAGCCGTTGGTTGACAGTGCCTCAGAGCAGAAACTAAGTTCCCTCCATGCCCTGGGTTGAGAATTCCTCTGTCTCCTCTGGAAATCTCAAATCATGTTCCTGGTCAACTGGTTAGTCAGGTGGAAATCACCCTGCTGCTGGTCCTTCTCACGAGCCATGACATGCCAGCAACACCGGCATTTCTAATGTAGGCTGAGCGCATCTTTTTCTTCACGACTGTGTCACTTACCTGGAGGGGCAGCACGACGAGGGCAACACAAATCATTATCACCACCAGGAGCTGCGAGGGCCAGATCTTTGGGGTCACATCTCCATAGCCCACGGTGGAGAAGGTGACGATACAGAAGTAGAAGGACTTGAAGAGGGAGAGGTTGTCACCTGCTCTTTCTAAATGCTGGATGCCACAGGTTCTGGAAGGAGGGGGAAAAGGGAGCATGTGTCAATTAGGCTTTCACACGGCACTCCATGAACATCAGGTTCCTGATCCTGCAATGTGTAATGCCCTCCACTCCTACTGGTGCCGTGGGGGAAGAGGGCCCTCTGGTGCTTGCAGGAGAATGCCCTAGAAGAAGCCTTGAACCTACCAGACTCATGGGCAGAATTAATCCCTGGTGTATCACCAGTATGGTCAGTGGGATAAATCTGGCCAGCTTGACAGCACTTCTAGTTTAGAGGTTCGATTTGGCTCAGATAACCCGCCCCCTCAATTAACATGCTCACCAGAACGTTACCCCAAACCCTTGACATCAGGTACCACACTCCAGTAGTGCAATGCCACTTATGTAGGCAGCTTGGAGTCCGAGGCCCTCTGTTTCCGACAGAGTGTTGCCGAAAGGTAAACAGGAAGCTCATTCCATCCTTGATATGACTCAGATGACATTAAGGGCTCTCAATCTCATGACAAACCCTCTGGAACCAAGTAGCTTATCTCCTCAGTAGTCAGTCAGCATCACTTGAGAGGCATGCAGGTTAAAAGTCATCTTGGTGAACAGAAATAATGTAGAAGTGGCCTTGGAATTGAATTCCAGTGCTATCCAACAGGCCAGGAAATACATATAGAGTCACAGAGGGCATGAGCTGCTAAAGGCAAAGTGTACTATGGCTTCTTTTTACGTAAAAAGACCCGTCAGGATGTTTAGACCTATCATACTCATCAGCTTTACTTTGTATCTACTTACAGCTTAACTGGTATGTTACATTCCAGTCCAGATCAGTGGAGATATAAGAAAATGCCAAAAGTCTAATTAGACACTAACTACCTAACAATGGAAAGAGGTCCATGTAGTTCTAAGTGCATGGCGTAAAGGGTTCTGTTAATTAGCAGATGCCTCCATGGCCCATTAGACAAATGGCAATCAAGCAACCATGGTAACCTCCTCCAGATGAATAGCATATTTAGGAAATGCAATGGCCTTAATGTACAAGCCATCGCAGCTGAATTAGTGTCCAACAAATATCTCCCCTTCGAAAATCACCAGTATCTCCCTGGACATGACAGCACTTATTGCCCTGCTCTGAGCCATGTACACTTACATAAGCCAGCCAGGATCCTGGCATGCTCCAATTAACAAGTTTCGGATAAAATCATGTAATTAGAGACAATCATTGGCTCCTAAAACAGGAATTGATCTGCCTGAGGCTAAATGATCAGGAAGACAAAGCAAAGTAAGGAGACTCTCTGAGTCAGTGGAGCGCATCTGATTCTTTTATCAGCCGACAGCACTTCTGAAGATCAGGCTCTAAAAAAGTTAAAAAAACAACAACCCAAAATGCTACAAAAAGGTGTTCTGAACATTGAGGGTCACTTCCAGCTGGTGTAAAGTGGCATAGCTCCATCAAAGTCAAATGCTGATTTACACCAGATCTGGGCCTTAATCCCATAAAACTAAATACTGACCCCATTGATACCAATGATAAAAGCTCCCCTAGAGCTCAATGGACCCACGATTTGGCCCTGTATAATTTGTGATGGATGGAGATAAAAAGGCTTGGGAGCTCAGTTTGGTTTGGGTAAACAGCCCTAAACTATGATGCTTTGATCAATATATAGACCTCTCCAGAACTCTACAGAATCCAACTGGAATCAGACTGGAAAATTCCTGCTGCAGCCATGGGTAGAATCTCCTGCAAGTTTCCAAATCACAGTATAGGGTTTTGGTGCACTCCTCCAATGAAAGCCAATGGGAGCCAGGCAGTTAATCAATCCCAGCACCCACTCAGGGGCATGAGAATTCACCCCTACCCCAAACACTCTATTCTCCGTTGTTCAGGTCAACAGGAAATAGCACCGACAAAGTGCACATGGTAACTTATCAAGTCGGTTTAGTTGACTTTTCCATTAGACCTTTGAGAGCAAGACAGCTTCTGCTATGGAAGCCCCTTCAGCCGTGCTCCCCCTCCCGGTGTCTCTTTGTCCCCAAGAGCACCACGTAGGAGGGACTTTAACCAAGAGGGGGTGAAAACACCATTGAAACACCGTTGCATCCGATGAAGTGAGCTGTAGCTCACGAAAGCTCATGCTCAAATAAATTGGTTAGTCTCTAAGGTGCCACAAGTCCTCCTTTTCTTTTTGCGAATACAGACTAACACGGCTGTTACTCTGAAACCATTGAATCAATGCCACTTTTAGTAAAGAAGCTTCTGTCTCTCCCCCTGCCCCCCACCTCCAACAACAGAAGCAACAGCCAGTTAGCAAATACATGATAGGTTATCTGGACACTGACATCTTTGCCCTCCAGAGGTGAACAATATTTCCTCCCACTGCTTAAAGAGGAAACAAATATTTTTGCATGACGATGAAGAGAAGGGAAAGGAGTCAGAAAAAAAAAAATCAATAGATCAACACTTCTGCCTTTGTGTCTGACTGCTAGCAGCACGGCCACATGATGATTCTAACCACCTAGAAGAGCACTTGGCCTCAGATCATATCCACAGGGAACAGCAGTGTAATTGGTCTATCGTGTATCTTGCCACATGTCATCATCCGAGGGGCCATACTTCAAAGAGTGATTGAAAAACACTCTCTACTGGGCTGACTTGGTTGTGTTACAACAAAAAAAAAAAAACAAAAAACACCCACAACACATCATGCATCCAACAGAGGGTTTTTATTTTCTTAAGTCACATTCCTATGACATGACTGAGTCTGTTTGTCTCATTGCACGTTGGGCTGGAGCTTCATGTCAAATGGGTAGGAAACTCACAGCCTGCTAAGCAGCCTCCCTACACAACTTTCTGCTCCAGAAAGCTGGGCAACCTGCAGCCGGAAGAGGCTCTAACATGATTTTTCCTGCCACAGCAACAGGATAAAAGTAAGTGACACTCACAGAATAAAGTTCGGCCTATCACATTTCAGACCACCACAGTCTACCACCCTCTGTTAGGGCCCGAGTCACGCACATGACTCCTCACTGAGTAAAATGCTAAGCCCATACGTAAGCCTTTGCAGGATCAAGGCCTTAGCCTTTCCCTCCATCTATTTAATCACTGTCTTATGTCACATTATTTATTTCATGAATGAATGTGGCACGCAGCCAGGTCAAGGGTTTAGAAAAACCAAACAAAACTCCTTACCCTGTGAAAACAAGACACAGCAGGGTGCAAATCAGAATCAGCACCTGATTGAACATGGCGGATTGCGTTCTCTGTATCGCTCGGTGCAGGTCATTCTGAAAAAAGGAGAAGTCACACTTGGTGGACGACTAGGATAAATACTTGGATGCAAACCTGCCCCTCCATTACACCTTTGCAACCTTGCTGACTTCCAAAGGGTTGTGAAGGAAGCAAGTCAGGCCAGAATCTGTCCCTTTTAAAAAAGTATCACATGCATTTCTGTAAGGAATAAGTACTGGCCTATTCTGTCCCCAAATCTGAGACACTGCAGAGTGCAGCTCTGAAAATGGCATTGTGAGGCATCACTTCTGAATGCAGCCAAGTTGCGGGGGGGGGGGGGAGAGGGCCAAGTCACAGGTAAGGGCATTAGTGCAAGGGATGGTGCGGAAGAGACCAATGATGAAGAGGATCTAGTGACAGAGACTGGAGCGATCCTGTGCATGGAAGGTGAGGAGGAGGCAGTTAAGGCCTGGAGGTAGCAAGCCTGGGTCATGAGGAGGATGTAGAGATGACAGATGGAGGGAAATGGGAAGATAAATGGGAAAAGCCGTTTCTGTCCTGTTGTAACATTGCAAGCTCTTTGGGGCAGGGACTGTCTACGGGTCTGTGTTTGTACAATGCCTAGCACAGTGGGGCTGAATTCTTGGTTGGCCCTTATGCACAGCCATAATAAACATGAAATAAACAAAAATATAACTAACTAATAATAATAAATAATGCACAGAGAATTGTGCCACATGGCTAAGAGCCAGTTTCAAAGTACCCATTAACATGCAATTTAGAAGCATTCTGTGAACACAGTCTTAAGAATTCATCTGTAGTCCCCATGGGCAGAGCTTTCAGAAGGATTCAGATCTCCCGTAGAACTCAAATCCCATTTAGGGACCTCAGTAAGTGGCCAGATTTTCAGAAAAGTTTCTAAATCTGGTACTAAGGGTCACAATGGGAGCTATTGGGTGCCAGGGTCTTTTAAGCATTTGGCCCCAGTTGTGGGTTCTGTGCACTTGAAAATCTGGCCCTAAGTGTAAATTTGAGTCACCCTCTTGGCAGCATAATCCACAGGACAATAGGTCCTAGAGCACATCAGAGCCCGCTACCTCTTGATTTAAGGTAGCAAGTGGAGAGCATCAAGATACTCTCCAAAGATGGGGCATGGTTAAGGACGTCTGAAATTTACAGTTTCTCTCTCAATATTAGTGTAAAACAAGCATCCAGAAAGCAACAGTAAGGAGACTGCCAGGCTACTCTTCTGGTTACACTGGAAGGGAGCGGGTGATCTTTGGCTACTCACTATCATGTTTTCCAGGGCGTACTTGGCCAGCCAGCAGTTCAGAAAAACTGGAATAAACAAATTCCGTAAAGGGGACCAGAATATCTAGAAAACAATAGTTATTTGCGGGTTTACTTGAAAAACACTCACAAAAATCAATGCTCCTTTATTAAATAAGTCATTAACAGTCAATTAGCAGCCCTACTCCTAAGAATCTAAATTCCAAAGTTTTGGCAGAGGAATAGATGAGGATAATTGGCCTCAAAGGAGTACAGAAACTGCCTGTTACAAAGGTAGGGTCAGAGCCTCAACTGGCCAGAAGCTGGGAATGGGTGACAGGGGATGATCACTTGATGATTACCTGTTGTGTTCATTTTCTCCGAAGCACCTGGCATTGGCCCCTGGCGGAAGACAGGACACTGGGCTAGATGGAACATTGGTCTGACCCAGTATGGCCGTTCCTCTGTTGGTGCAAGTTGGCATAACACTACTGATTTCAATGGAACTACATTGATTCACATCAGTTCAAGTTCCAGACCTTAGAATAGAGCTTTCGTGATCTGCCCCAAGTCGCTGTAGCCGTGACTATACTAGCCAACTGCATGGCTATAATTGAGCAGTATTGCAAACTTGGGGAGATGCAAACACCTGAGACTGGCTGTGCTACATCTTCCAAAGTTGCTGACAGTGGTGGAGCTGAATTATGGCTACCAAGTTTGGCCATGATCCTGCAGTGAGCTCCCTACTGGGACAGGGGTCTTGATTACATCTGCCAGTATCTGAGTAGGTCACAAACAATGCGGTCTCAGGGCTGATGGCAGGCAGACCATCTTCCATACAATCCTAGAGAGTTATGCAACATGTTCACAACCAACCATGGAACCAGGAGAAATGCAGCCAGTCCTGGGTTCTGACATGGAAATGAAACCAGCTGAATTTCATGAAAAGCATTTTGAACCCATCAAGAAACTGGAAAATGTAAACAAAAATGAACATTCTCCACAGAAAGTCATTTGTTACTGAAAAAAAGATTTGGAGGAGAGGACTTGACCTGCTCTTAACATTTCCTGTCATTGGACAGATGCCCATTAATCATGGTTTCATAATGAAAACTTTGTAGCATAGCATTTATTGAAATGTGATTGGTTTAAAAATGTCAAGAGCAAACACTTACTGTGATTATAAAGGGCACCGTGTTGATCATTTCAAGGATGAATGAAATACGAAAAATCTGCTCCCAGATGTTTCCCTGCAGAATGAAAAAAAATTAATCGTTTAATTAAATAATCCCAGAAGAATACTGAAAAGGACAATTTAAAAGGTTCCGATTTGGGTCATTTCCAGTTGTTATGATGTTGTAGCAGCCAGGAGAATGCTGGGTATTTCACGGCAGGCAGAAGCAGCCCTGGTCCTTTTCCCAAAGAACTTATGATGTACATTTTAGATAAGACATGAGGAGCAAGCAGGAAGGTGATGAGATGTGGGAGGTCAGTGGATTATTTCTGAGTGAAGTTTAGTTTATGACACAGTCAGCAAAGACCATTAGGCTATCGCCTCCTTGAAGCAGGACCGTGTCATATTCTGCCAGAACACTGTCGGCACTCACACTGCAACCACGGAAAGGGTGCTAGAAAGAAGAGCAGGAGAACAAAGGGCCAGTGCACTGGCCTTTGACCTTGAATGGAGCAAGTTCTAACCCCGTTTAGAGGCCTCTGGATTTCCAGGGAACCATTCTGCTTTCAGGAGCAATTTTCCCAGCTCTCTGTCTTTTTCAAGGTAACTAGAGCTTTTTAAAAGCCTCCCTAGGGTTGTCCTCCCTCTGTTGCCCTCTGGGGTGGGTGGAGCAATCAAAAAGAATGGGAGACATCTGTTTACAACAGAGCTCTGTTCTGACGAACCATTGTATCCTGCTCACTACCAAGCGTTGAATTCTAACTTGGGAGGCCCCTGATTGTGGACAGACAAGCTTTCCCGGGACTCCTCGGTGTTCTGTTTTAGAGACACTCCAGATTCTCTTTGAGAAGGAGTAAAATGAGAGCACTTCTAGGGTTTTTCCTGGCTGGCCATAGGCAATTTTATACGGATATCTCTTTGGATTCCCCCATTCCAAAATATTCTGGGCTCTGTGCGTCTTTCCTTCATCCAGGTGGGTGCATCGGCAAGAGTCAATGAAGGGCTTAGGTAGGACATGAAATCAAATGTGAGCAAGGGAAAACTCCCTTTCTGCCCAGCTACTGGAATATATTTACTTGAACTTGTGATGCCTCAGAGAAAGATATACAAGAAAAGACAAATAGCCTCTATATTGTCTGAACAATTCCCACAACAGAGGCGAGAAGAGAATTTCTAGGCCTGATTCCCTCTTGCCTCATTTACATTAGCCCAAAGCGGTTGCAAAATGCCACCAAAAATCAATGTCTTGCACCCGCTTTGAACTAGAGGAAGTGATGCACAAAGGGTCAGCAATGGAGAATCAGGCCGCTCCTGTCTCCCTCTCTCTGCAGCCAGTTTGCAGAGCCTTCCCACCAGACACAAGACTGTAGAACCATCTGATTAAAGCGACAGGATTTTAGGGATCAGCTCATCTGCCTACAAGCCTGAGGATGAGAGAGGGCATCCAATGTGCTGCAAATCTTATTGAAAACCCAGATTGGGTTCCCTCTAAAGGACCCATGGCTGAAAAGGCCAGCGCTGATATACCCATCTACACACAGCATGACGAAGCTGCCCAGAAAAATATCACAGGCTAGAAAGATCAAAAGAAAAATGCTCCAGAGGACTCTGAGATGACTGTTATTGAGGCCTTCTTTCTCTGAGGGTAGGAGGAGCCAGAGTGACAGTCCTGTAGGTAGAAGTCTTCTCCTCCTCCACAGAAGAGATGAAGCAAGGAACGGCCCCCACCATGCTGCCCCCAACCCCAGCTGGTCGGAGAACCGCGATGGCTAAGAGGGTATTTCTATCTCAGTGGCTTCTAAGCTGAGGCTGCCACAAAAGGTGGTGGTTATGAGACGGTGCGAAACCAAATGACTCCGCCATTGCACACACCTGACCGGTAGCGCCCGAGGAGACTGGGGGAGAAAGGAAGAATGAAGGTCAATCAACAAAACGAAAAGAAAATCCATGTTGTTTGAAACGTGCCCCATTTGTGCTAGTCTGGAGATGCCTTTGTGGGAAATCTCAGTAAATGATGCAGAGCATAATCCGTCTGCCTGGGCTGTAATGAGAATAGCGGTGAACAGCTATGCCGATGTGCAGAAAACTGGTCCAAGGGGGTTTCAGGCACCTGGCAGAAGGGAGATAAAATAGCTGTTATGAATCTAATAGCTCTGTGGCAAAAGCGGAATTTACAGGCTCAGCCTCACTTCTGAAGGCAAGGAAGATTTAACATCGCAGCTGAGCTCCTGTCACAGGCCAGCTGGCCCTTTATGGGGAGCTAGGCTCAGTCTCGCCTTTGAGGGCTAAGCTACCCACCCGCAGCTGACCCTGACTGGCTGGGATCAGGTGGCTGTTTGGTTATCAGACCCAGCTGGGAAGGAGCCAGGTGATTTCCATACAGGTCTGAGAAAGCTCAGCTGGCGAGACAGCTGCAGGAGGGAGGTTGCCTCCAGGATCTAGCCCTGAAGGGAGAGGGTGTCAGGAGAGAAGGAGGCTCCTGAAGAAGGCCAAGCCCCAGGAAGCTGGCACGAAGGAAGACTGGGAATAAGGATCCAGACTGGGGGGAAGGACTTTGAGGGCGGGGGGAGCCCTGAGGTCAGTGGCTCGGGTAGGGGCTGGGTCCAAAGGGACAGAGCTCTGTGAGACAGCAGAGTGAAAGGTCACCCAGGAGAGTGGAAGGCCCTTTCATTTCCTTTGTTAAGTCCCTTTCCAGGGCTGAGCGGGACAGCTGCCGGACAAAGCCTCCCGAAGGGAAGCTAGACCGGACACCAGGGCGTGCTGTGGGGGCTGACTCTGCCACAGTCCCTTTTACAAAGGTCCGTCCATTGGGAACCACTTCTTCCCAGATCTTCCACCCATTTTGGACCATGTCGATGGTTGTGGCTAGACTCCCCAGAAGCTGGGCATGGAAGACAGGGGACGATCACCCCATGAGTGCCCTGTTCTGTACACTCCCCCTGAAGCTCAGGGATGGGCCACTGTCGGAGACAGGATCCTGGACAAGATGGGCCATGGACTGTCCCCACATGGCAGCTCTTATGTTCTCATGTACTCCACCGAGCACTCACACTGCTCAGTCCTACAAGGGGCAGCACACTCTGGCCTGAAGAAAGCATGGGATTGAAGTCAGTGAGACTCCTTGTGAGCTTAAAGGCAGTCACTTGCTTCCAGGCTTTGCTGGTGAACTACTGACTTGGAGTATTCAGCACCAGACAGGATCAATCCCTGTGACAGGACTCAGCAAGAGAGCTGCTTGGAGGTGTCAGGGGCCAAATGCTGGTAAGCATCTTTTATTTGCTGTATGAAACAAATTGACTTTCCTTCTCTTGCAGGAATATTTCCCTTGTGTGCCTACCGAAGAGTGTTTGTTTCAATTCAGCGAGCTCAGTGATGGGTGAGAGCTAGGAGACTTTCATGCGCATTAGAGATGAGATTCAAGCTGCAGAATTCAGATCCAAGTTTTTAATATTCTGATATTCAATGGGTGCTTGGATCTGAGATTTGTTAGACCTATTAAAAAAAAAAAAAAGACACAGGCCATTTGCAAAATTCAGTCCAGGTTTGAATTTCAAATGCCCACAGTAAAGCTGTGTAGGGAGCGATCTGAGAAGAGCAGCTGCTGCAGAGCGAGAGGGAATGAGAAAGGAAAGACTGCCATCGATTTCAAGGAGTGTTTGATCGGGCCTTAAACTTTAAATCCATTACTTGGAGGGCTCTTACCTTGTAGCTGAGATAGATGAGAAGCATGGTCTCTAGGAAGCTGATTAAAGCTACGCTAACCTGAAAAAAATATAAAAGAATATAATTGCCTGGGTTTGAGCTGAAGCATCATCGAAGAGGTCTGAGGCTATCCAGCCACTTAAATGGTCTCGCCAACTGAACATTCCTACCTCGTTTACAAACAACGAATATGAAAGTTGCCAACCACAGAGGCTGTGGGGACTTTACTGAACCCCAGGAAAATATGGGAGTGGCACAGATTGGGGATAACAATGGGAAATCCGCCATTTCCACTTCACACTTCTTTTGTCAAACTTCAGAGATATCTGCCTGCTCTAGACAGTGCTTGTATCAGTGCAACTATGCTGGCTGGGGGGAGGGGGTGATTATTTTGATTTAACAAATAATAATTATGCTGATACAGTCCCTAGTGTGGAGGCAATTATACCGATACGGCTTATTCCCTTTATACCCATAGAACTGCATCCACACAAGGACCTGTGCTGTTTTAACCGTACTGGTATAGATAAATCAGTGCCACTTCAGGGTTAGACAAATCCGTGGGCTGAAATCCTAGCCCCAAGGATGACAAGAGGAGTTTTACTATCGAGTTTAATGGAGATAGGAGTTTACCTTTTTTAAAAAATTCATCACAGGGAAATTTTTCACCAATAAAATAACTCAGAGTAAAAATAGCCAAACACGTTGGACCCATGAAGCCTTCCCTTCCCCCAGCCGAGAACATCTAAAGATCAGAGATAAAAAGACTGGGGCAGTACGGGGGGGGGGGGGGGGGAATGAACCTTCTCCGAGGTCCTTGATCCCCTGAACCTTATTTGGCTCACTGTAGACCCACATAATCCCAGGCTCTATTGAGCCAGGAGAGTAGAGCTGTGCAAAAAACTCACGGTTTTATCTTCACAAACATTTGCATAAACAGACTCTTATCTTTTCCATCGGCATTTGTAAGTTTCACCTAGGGTCATCTAGCTGCTCACAGCAGAAAAACAATCTATTTCCACTCACCAGTGTCCTCTGTTTATCAGTCTTCAAGGATTTGTTCCAGGAAGAAAGATGCAGAGAGAAACACGGATGACATAAAACAAACCTAGCACAAAATAAATACTGTACGCCTTTTGTGTGATGGATTTTCTGTGACAGCGCCTTAGAGGTTCAGTCACTTACCTGTATTGCCCATAATGGCATTTTTCTATCCACCCATAAGATTGGAGCCCTATAAAAAAAATTCACAGTGGTCCTAAATTGGAATCTGTTCTAAACAAGCCATTCAATGTTTTACCCAACAGGTGTGAAGTCAACATTTACTGATCTATATCTTTAACAAATTCATTATTATTATTCAAAAATGCAAAGTCTGCATCCAGATCTGAATTTCCTCAGAATCATGGGGCTTTAACCCTAGAGTGTGGTTCAGGCCCAGCTAATTCTGTGTCATTCCCTTTTGCAAAACTTCAGTAATAAAACTGTAAACCTGGTGAGACTCACTTCTAGAAATCCCAAACTTAGGCCAGATACATGAATGTGGGATGAGTTTTTGGTGAACCTGAACCAGTGGATGGATTCAGTTGAAAATCATCTAGAACTAAGCAGTTTAAGAGTGAATTCGGGTTTTGAATGAGTTGAATAACTCCTGCAAATTTCAGAGACTCAGGGTGCAAAGGGAATCAAACTGGAGAAGATTGAAGAACCCTCAACTGTAAGTCTTGACATTCACAAAGCTCTGGAACAGAATGTCTGGTGAACTAAATTAGGCTCAGCCACCTAAAACCCTGCATGTTCCAGTAGGAAAGACTGACAGGATCCATTAGCTGGAACCATCAACTGTTCTCACTCCAGGACAACTTTGTCTATTAGACTTGTTTTGCAGAAACTAGACAGAATTTGAACTGCAAACCTGGGTATTAAACCTCTCACCGGCTACGTGCTGGTTCTGACCCTGGACAACACAAACTCGCTTGAGGTGAAATTAATCTCCCATGCACATCCAGTCCTACCCTTGCAAGCAAGAGTGAGCGTGCTGAATTGTATGAGAGTTTTGTTAAACAGATTACTGAGAATACCCTCTGCATGGAGAATTACTCATTTCCAAAAGCAGAACAGTGGATGCTTTTCTAACTGTGCATCTCAATCCCTCTGTTACTGAGATTCATATTCTCTCTCTTCCTTTGTCAGCTGCATCACTATGGACAACCAGTGGCTACAGGTAGCCACAAACATCAGAAATTCATATTACCAGGTTCCCCATCAACTAGTTAGAGTGGAGCAGGATTTAAGTGCTATTAGCAACTTACCAGTTTATTTCTGTAGACGACTGGTTGAAGGTTGAGTAATTCTGCTTTTCGCATCCCCAGCTAAGACAAGAGAAACACAAACTAAGAGGGAGACAATCAGTATGATGCAACAGACCAGCCCAAGGGGCCAGTGAGAGAGAAAGAACACTCCAAGTCAGAGCCTGCCTCTCAACTTCATGAAAGTGACGCAGGTTGATACCAAAGCCATTGTTCCCAAAAGGAGAAAGAGCCTGGAAGCTGCAGAAACGAACTTGGTTGTCGGTGCTGGCTGTGCTTTCAGCTGACGTAATACAGCACAGTCTAGTAATAATAGTAATACCCAGCAATTAGAGTGGTTTTAATCCAGGAGGCCAGAGCCCATTGACTTCACTGAGAGTTGCAGACACTGCACCTATAAAGACCAGCCCCCAGGTGTGGCTAAAGCAGGCAGTTTTGCTGTATCACTCTGGCAGGCTAAAATCAGTCAGTCAATAAAAGCCAACCAACCCCATTTGTTCTAGAGGTCTTTTACCTGAAGTTAAAAGCTCATCCACTAATTCAAATTCTGACCAGTAGCACTAAAACTAACCCTCTGCTCCCAGCTCTCCAGAACAGTTAACCAAGAGCTAAGTTCAAGGGCCGCCACGATGCTAATGAGTGGAAACGGAAATGAATGCGAGTCATTAATTATTCTGTTTGGCACAATGCAGAGTGACGATACTGCACAACCAGGAAACACAAGCGTGGGTGCCGGGTAGCATGGCTCTTCACAATTAAGCATCCTGGACAAGTGGGTTGGGTTGGGTGCGGAGGGAAGACGACTGCAAAGCAACAATGCATGTTTCAGATGGTACCAAATTGGTCTGCACAAGTCTGGAAAGATAAGGTCGCCAAATGGGAAAAGGACTCTGGTATTGATGCTCAAAGTGAGCTACTGACTTACCAAGAGGAATGTTGGCCCAGTAGTTCAGTCACTAGCTGTGCCCATGGGAGAACCAGGTTCAAGTCCCTGCTCTGCCACAGATTTCTTGTGTGACCTTGGGCAACTCACTTGAGTCTCTCTGTGCCTCAGTTCCCCATCTCTACAATGGGGATAATAGCCCTGCCCTACCTGGCAAGGAGGGTGTAAGGCTAAATACACAGAAGATTGAGAAGTGCTTAGATACTACAGGAGAGAGGGTACATAATATAGAAAGACCATTGGAACGCACTTTAAACAAATTTCTCCTGGGGCAAGTCCCATCTAAACCTTGGGCTTTCCTGCATAAAAGCGCCAACGGCTAAAGTTAATTACAAATGTATTTTCTGTTGTTGGAACCCCAGGTCTAGCAGAAGCTAGGCTCATTAATCAGCTAGGTCTTTTATTACTGTTGGACCATCGCCTTGTATTTGTAAAACGTTAAACACGCCAAGCAAGATGCCTTAAGGTGCAAGACACTGATGAACCTCTCTGATGAAGTAGGTTATTTCTGAGGATATTGTTCCTTTTATTATTCTAATGGGGACTTAAAAGACTAGCTAAAAATTTAAAGTACAAGGTTAGGTTGAATAACATTAAAAACTGAAGTCAGAGATAAGTGGGTATAAGGTAAATTTCTTGGATTTGAAGTGCATTGCACTAAGTCTATTTGACATAGTTAAAAGTTTTCAGCAAAACTGAAATGTCTCCTGGAAACGTACTGATTTTGACTCAGCTGTCATTGGGAAAGCAAGCAAGAGCCCCCCCTGAGTAGCCAACAGACCAACAGTTGGGGCACTCACCTAGCATATGAAAGACTGAGCTTGAAGACCCTCCTCTACCTGATTCAGCATAGTAATATGACCCTGGGCTAGAGAGTCCATTTTTCATGTTTATTTATGAAATATTTCAAAAGGTCTCACTTTTGTTCCAATGAGAAATGAAAACAAATGTCAAAACCACAATTTTTTTTGCAAAATGGAATATTGTTCTCCAGCCAGCCCTAGAAAATACCTCCCAAATGCCATTGTCAGCAACACAATAGTAAGGAATCTAGTATCAATGTCCTCCTGTGACATGTCCGCATCTCTAAATATAAAAGCCCTTCATCTCAAACTATGCCATGGGCGGAGTTCTGGAAATAAACATCAATTCATCTGTAAAGCAACAACACCTAGAGAAACATTTAATCAAGCCAGCATCTGTCTGTCACCACCCTCTACATCCAAAACCAATCACCACCTGCCTTGCATCACAGCTTCTTGGGACATTCCTCCCCATGCCCAGAAAAGTCTAACACCAATATTTTCAACCAAGCTACATTTCAATGATGTGCTCTGATGCCTTCTGAAATATACTCATTGCGGTAGATCCTCAGTTGACATAAATTGTCATAGTTCCACCGATGTCCATGAAGCTGAGGTGCTGCCCCTCTATATACAAAGCTCTTTAAACTTCTTCCTGTTGCAGAGGACAGATGTGTCTTTCAACAAGAATTCAGTATTGTTATTTGGTGAGATGCATCCTAAAAAGGTCAGAAGAATTTTAAACGGCCAACAACTTTTGATAGCAATTTATTTTATAAATAATAAAGTAGATGGGTCCAAACTGACTATACAAGAATGAAAGAGTCTTTTGGGTCTTCACTGAAATTCACCCCTGCACATTTTAGGGCATCCTTAGAAACCCCTGAGGGTGGGAGGTGAGTGAGTGGCAGGTGTGATTTCCCCTCTGGGCTCATGTTATTTCTGTTATATAATTATGCTGAGGAATGTCATGAGATAAAATTTTCAGAAGTGACTAACTCTCACTGATGCTTAAATCCCATTGAAAGTTAGTGGGACTTTGGGGCCTAAGTCACAGAAGTATTTTTTAAAATGTTACCCATGGCGACTAAGGGAACGATCAGCAAATCATTAACATGGGCACTGAAACAAATCACAGATCTACTCTCCACTGCCACTGATCCAAAATAAGTTGGCAGAGTAAGGGGGAGCTCAGAGCACCATACCAATGTTCCCCACTGATGGCTGTTATCACTGTAAAATGCAGCATAGCAGAAGATGCCTCTAAATTAATAAACAGGAGATCGCAATAGAGCCCAAGCCATTGAACTTGCATTTCTAGGACAAACCAGCTGCTCCCCAGAACAACTAGCCAGGTAGACAGCAGTGAAAGGCACACACAGAGTATTGAAGCCATGCACTATTACCATGGGAGGATGCAGCCATGCTGACCAACATTTATTGCACACATACTGCACCCCACCACCACAAGGCTGAAGCCTCTCTCCGGACTGGAAAGGAGTTTTGCTGCAAGCAGTCTGGGAAATTGAATGCAAGAATTCAGCCTCTTTCACTGAGTTTTGGTACGTTAAGCCTCACCCCAGTTAATATTCACTCTTCATGCCAGTGGAGGCCTAAAGGTGTTAAGATACCCTTAGATAATGCAAATATATCTGACAATAAAATGCCTCTTTTAAAATCACATTTTGGCATGGACAAACAGAAGGAACTGTATCCACCTAGAAAGAGTGAGAGCATCTTAAAAGGCCAGGTTCTCTATCTGGCTGGGTTTTCACAGGCAAGAGAAGTTGGGATTCATTTTACTCAGAGACATGTGGAGACATTCTCCTTCTTCCAAGAGTCAATTGATTTGCCAGCTTCCTAAGAGAACTGGCCTGATATCAAATCCCCCAGCAACCCAGATGGTGAAATACTGTCAAAAATAAGAGGTATGGTCCAAACATAGGATGTGAATCCAGGAACTTCAGAGTTCTAGTTCTGGCTCCGACATGGACTCTGGTCACTTCACTTTCTGCCTACTCACCTCCTTCACAACAGTTGAGGGATAGGACAGAAGATGGAAAAGTTCTGTGGTAGTGCTAAGTGTCAGGTGTTTCTCCTTTCCCTGCCTTCACACCCAGATAAGTAGCCTGCAGCCTTGGCAAACAGAAGAATCAAAATGCTAATTGACTTCATTCTGTGCTGGGAGAAATTATATACAGATAAAAGGCAAAAAAGGGACACCCGCAAAGAAGACACACATTCAAATACTGGGCAAAGCTGACAAATCTAATCATCTGTCAGTTCAGCTCTTGAAATGACAACACTGATCTCCTCCCAAAAAGACCTAAACAGGATTTAGGGTAAGTGCCTTCAAGGATGTCAACATATAGAAAACGTTTGCAGGCTACGCTGAAGGCTTGAGCATTTGTCCCATGTCTGAAGGCAATTTGACCTGTGAGTCTGCAGCAAGGTAGTCAAGTAATTTTTAAAGCTACAGATGAAAGGGACCCACACTTAGAATATTGTTATTGGCATTGCTAAACTAAAACAGTAAGAAGAAAGTCACAAAGCACTGAACCCCTACACCCCACCTGAAATACATGAAGTAGCATCACTCAAGAGCTGGATACAAAGTAGAGCTGGTCAGAAAATGGAGGGAAGCCCATGGAAAATGCAGAGGTGTCCGTGAATAAATAGAAATCTGAAGTATTTTGATTCTGAAATACCACCATGGTGCCTCATGGGAGTTGCAGTTTCATGGTCCCATTCTCTTCTACAGGCTGAGTTCTCTGGTCAACATCCACCTCCCATGATGCACCATGGGGTCTCCTCTTTTGGGGAGTAGATCTTTTGGGGTAATGCATCACAACAGTCATGTGAACGAAGTCATATACAGGTTGGAGTTCTGTTCCTGGCATTTCTCCTAAAGTTGATGAGCTGCAAACACCATGTCTATGGTCTCACGTCTTCTCTTGAAGCCACATACTCTCAGGTAAGAGCCCTTGTTCAATATGTTGCACAAGGCAATTCAGCAGAATTCTGGCAAGAGTTTTGCCAGCTACTGATAACAAGGAGATGCCCCAATAGTTGTTGCAGGATTATCTGTTGCCTTCCACTTGTACAAGTGGACAATGGATGCATCCTTGTACTCCTAGGGTATAGTTTCATTGATTGAAAAAATTCAGTCAGCTTCAGAACCATGTGTGAGCCTCTGGACGTGTAGACTTCTGCCCATATAGCATCTGCTCCTGGTGCTTTACCATTTGACAGCAGGTCAATCGCTTTCACAGTTTCAGTCAGCGATGGGGGATCAGCAAGAGAGATTTTGATATTGATCTGCAGCAGTCGATCAATTGCCTCCTCATTAATAGATGATTGAGGATTGGGGATCTTGTTAAAGTGTTCTGCCCACCTTTGCAGCATCTTTTCTTTGTCAGTGAGCAGTGTGGTGCCATCGGCACTCAGTATTGGAGATGTACAACTCAAATGAGACTTGTTTCAACTTTTTGATTAAATTTACCAAAACATGTTGCTGTTTTTCAGCCAGCTTGTAGGGCAATCTCCATTTCTGAAACTCAGATGAAAATTTTTCCCAGAGCATTTGGAAAATTGTCTGTGAAAATGTTTCTAAATTTCTCTACCAGCTTTATTTTCCAGTGGGTTGTCCAGGGCTAGTGAACATACAGATTATTATATCATAGAGTTTCAAACAATGAAGCAAGACAAGACCACTTGAAGCATCCACCCTTCATCTTTGCTGTAGTACTAAAATAATTTTCACTATTGCGTCTCCTATTAACCATCTGCAAGGATGGTGACCTGACAGCTAATTGACAAAGTAACACGGTACGCAGGTATCCATAGACACACACAAGAGTTATTTCCCACTGCACAGAGTTCTGTTTGAGACAGTTCTTTATCTTTAGTTGTAAAGCTCACAGCTTTATTTTTCATCTCAGTGCATCACAGACATTTTGGCAGTTCTGATAAGATGACGGAGAGGTGATTTTGTCAAACTATATCAGAAGCATCTAAATGGATTTCAGACAGAACTTCTAGGGGCTCTGGGAAATCAATAGTGCTTCTGAGACTCGGTTTGAAACATTGGCTTACCAAAGGGGCCTCCTGGGATGCGCAATGGCAGCTCTATTGCAAAATCCATTTAGACTAATCGTTCTGTGTTAGTTCAGTTAGACGAACATGTGGAAACGGATCATTTTATGGACTGTGGTCCCAATGCCCAGCCCAACCCTCCAACACAACCACCACCAGCCCCTTCTAGCCCTTCTGCTTTCCCCATGGCATTCTTTGGGACCCATCACTGTCAACAGTAGTATAAGGATAACAAATGTACACTAAAAAATATGCCACAACTTCTGAGAGTTTCAGCGATCCCATAAAAGGCCTAAACAAAATACCCTGCTTTGTTCCCTCTGCAGTTTATGCTAATAATAATAATTGGTTTTAGGAATTCTCAATTCTATCAGACAAATTTGTTAAATTAACTGATTAAAAATGAAGAAAAAACAGAGCAGGAAGAATTAGCAATATTTTGAAATAATGTTTACAATAGGCAGGGAAAAGACAGAAGGTGATAATATCACTCCTCACATATCACTGCTCATTGAATTGTTGTGGGACTCAACCAAGGTGGAGGAACGTGAAATGTTCCTGTTTATGTTCACTACCGCCCTCTAGTGGACAAAACTTGACCTGCTTATACGTATGACCAGCAGGTTCCCTTTGATCAACAAGCTAGCAAAGATTGAAGGCCTGTGATTCTGGAGCGGGACACGAGTTCAGGTTTCCCCATGCCACAGGTGTGTAACTAGCTGGTGATCGTGTCCTGTTTCCAGCCACATCACTGTACCTCAAATTTAAGTTAGCATTCAAGCGTCCAAATGGAAAGGGAGTGAAATAAGTTATCAGATAAGATGAATAGCAACTCAGAAGAGAACACACAACGTGGCTGGAGAAGCAGCACTCTTCACCTTGTAAGAGGAAAAGAAGCAAAAGCAGATGCACGGCTATTGCCCACAGAAATCTCCTCGCCTCTGGATAGAAACCACTCCTTGAGGGGGACAGTTGGTTCGCTATGGACTATTCCCCATTGCAGCAACTAGTGAGACTCAGCACTACAGTGAGGAGAACAGAACATGAGATCCCTTTATCTGGGACTGGACTATGGTGGAACTTCTGAGGGTATCGTCACCCTCACAGCCACTTAATTGCTAGTAAACCAGCTCTAAACATGAAGTGCTGTCTGCAGACCAACAACACTGAAAGATGCTTAGAGACAATCATGATGGGAGCCTAATAAATACCTGATGATGGATTAGACAGATAAAAATCCACCTTACTGCGGCTAATAGACACTCACCATCCTATTCCCTCTGCTGGGTTGTCAAGTAGAACACGTACAATATAGAGAAGACAAGTGAGAAGCTTCAGGGAGAAGTTGAATAGCCGTATCCTTAGGCCTGCAATATAAAAGACAACAGGGTAAGAGGCTAAAAAGAAACAAACATCTTCCTCTGACTGTACTGCAGGGCTTCTGATGTATGATAGATACACAAAAAGATGCACAGTCATTCCGAGCAAAAGAGGGGGGTCATAAGAAAGTTGGAATTGCTGAATCAGACCAGCACGGCACCTAATGCAATATCTGGTCACTCACAGTGGTATTAGGTGCGGCAGAGGAAGACACAAGAAACCCTCCCACTAGGTAGTTATCAGATAACCTACTATCAGGGAAAATTCTCTCATAACTCTCATTAGTTAGAGGCCTGAAGCAAGAGGTTTTATATCCCCTTCCAAACATTTTAACCTTTATTGTTATAACTCTGATTACCCGCAATAATGTCTAATCTGGTTTTAATCACGCTTAGCTCTTGTCCTTAGTTATACCTTGTGGCAGTGTGTTCCACAGGCTGATTGTGTAACAAGTGAAAAAGGATTTCGCTTTGAGCTGATCTGAATTTTACAGCCTTTCCCTTTCAACATTCATTTTTGAAAAAGAATATCCTGACTCCTTGGTGACTATAAAATCTCTTCTGAAGTGTAACTTTGGCCCCGTTCTGCCAGGAGATCCACATGCGAGATGGAGGAATTTTCACTGGGTGCAATGGGAAATCATTATTATGGGACATTTTTTGAAAAGCTGAATTCAACCAGGCATCTAATTTCACAACCACAATCAACTGCAAATGATAGCAACGTATCTAGCTAAGGAACTTATATGGCCCCCATTACCACAGTTTCTTTACCACGCCAGAATCTTAATTGGTTTCTGTATTTATCCCTACAACTCCTCTGAGAGGCAGGAAATCGTTATTATGCCCATACTACAAGTGGGGAACATGCTCAGAGAGACTAGAGTCCAGATTCACAAAGGTATTTAGGCACCTAACTCCAATTTATTTCAATGGGAGTAAGGCACCTTGATACCTTTGAGGATCTCCACCTCACAGAGTAGGGAACTGAACCCATGCCTACTGAGTCCCAAGCTAGCTTCTAACCACTGGACCATCCTTCCTGTAATGGCCTGGATCGTCTGCCTGTGTCAATGGTATAGTTCCACATTCTGGCCCTAGATGTCTGAATAGACTCCTACGTTCTGTTTGCAACCACAGTTGATTGTGCCAGGAATTGGTGATGGACACACAACTAGGGGCCACTGGATATCATTTGGCCCAAAATCTTTAGAAAACACGGTGCCCATAATGGGGAGAGGGAGAACACCGCAGCAGAGGTCCCGTTAATGTTACTGCATCCTTGGAACATCTTTTTCAATTGTATTTAAACACCTATTATCCTTTAAGCATGAGAATGAACGAACACAGTAATTTATGCTGCTTATTATAGCATGCATGGTAGGATGGGTAATGATTGCTTTTCTGGCTATTAGTAGAGCTTGCAGGAGACCAGGAATGCTGTACGAACTTTGCTCGAGGCTTGTAGGGTGCACTCCACATCCTACACAGCTTCAAATAACGAGAAGGCCAACATAAATAAACAAACAAAAAGAGTTGGCTCTTTGCAAACCCCCTCCCCCCAGTATGGAAGAAAGGGATGTGGGCTGTTGAGGTTTTTATCCCCAGAATCAGCTAGCATCCATTTAATAAGACTCATACAACCAAGCTAGGGTCCAGTCTTTGCTCATCACATGGCTCAGTGGTTTGTAGGAGGAGGAACAGAACATTCAAATTGCCACTTTATCAACTCCCTCCTCTTCACAGCCAGTTTAGCAGGCTATTACTCAAATTACCAGTGAGAAATTCAGCACATTTCCATTAAAACCCTCCTCTCCTGGGCACCCGCTCTCATGCTACACACCAGCTATTTAACAAGTATATGACCCACAGAGAACAAAAGAAAGTGTGAAATTATAAAATTAGCTACTAGAGATTCCCTGCGGGCAGCTAATGCCTTCCCTCAGCCAGAAAATAAAAGCCTGATTCTTCGAGTGGAATTAATCTGGGGAGTCAAAGAAAATAGGTGATATTTCTGAGACAGACGAGAGGAATCCATGGCCTGAAATGTTTAGAAGGGAGGGAGCAGCAGCAGCCTGGAGGTTCCTGTCCCTAGACAAGAAAATTCCGGAGGTGGAGCTCACGTAGAGTTCCAACACTGTTGGAAGTTCAATCAGGGAGCCCCAGCCCTATAAACATGCCACTATTTTTAACAAAAATAAATCCAGCTTCATGCTATATTGTATAATGATTTACAGCAGGTCAGTTCATTCTCATCCCACAAGAAGTCGTCCATTGCCAGAACTTCCCAGGAGCAATCAATTATTCTATTTTTGTCACTCACAATCCCATCTGGGACACTTTCTGAGGTCTCACTGGTGATTGGTAAGCAGCAGACATAATAGCTCTTCTGTTTTGATGGAAGTGTCCAGGGCACATTCATTAATGTTTGTGTCAAGTTTAATAAAGGGTAAAAGAGGGCACATGACTCTCGTGAGGGTATGTCTAGACAGCCATCACTGGGTGTCATGGCAGCTCAAGCAGACATACCCGAGCTAGCTTTAAACTAGCTAACTCGGATACCAGAGCAGTGAAGTTGCAGCAGCCTGGCCTGTACAAACCTACCCAAAAACTCTGGGTAATGACTTGTAGGGTTGCCCGCGCTGCATCTCACGCTGTTACAGCTTCACTCTTCCAGTACCTGCCCTAGCCACATTAAAGTTAGTTCAGGTAGGTGGGCGTGACCTGCCCACTTAAACACTATTCTGAGGGTTTAAATAGGATTTAATTAGTGCACCTACCTTGTGCTGTCCTCTCCGCACAGGGGTGAATTTCACCCACACAGAATAGAACCTCATCGAGACAACCTAACATTTGCAGAGCTTCTCTTTGTAACATGGCATTTAAGACAACACACCCACGATGTTAAACCGGGAATCAGGGATGTCCCATGTACTGCTCTTTCACTTGTACAAGAATGTATAGCTTAAAGGGGGGGTGGGAAATACGTGGAAAATCACTTCCTATTAACCTGGGAATCCCTGAAGAAAAGACACGGAAAGACACAGGAGCCCTGAACTGGATAATAACTTGTAGGTGTACACAGCAAGGAGAAACGAGAGCCCCATAATAGCTTTAAAGGATGCAAATTTATTACAAGTTCATAATTAGTTTGTCAAAGATCCACTCAGCAAATGCATTTCAGAGTACTGTAACTGGCTGTATCATATATACAGAATATTGATTTGTGGTTATCATCATGAGTGAATATTAAGTGATGTAATATTGAGGTTCTTGCACATCTGGCTGCCCACATCACCCTCTTCATCTCTGTTATATTATATCTACGAGTGGTCATTACTCACAGTAACTAATTATTAATTATCAGGGGGTAGCCATATTAGTCTGTATCCACAAAAACAATGAGGAGTCTGGTGGTACCTTAAAGACTAAGATTTATTTGGGCATAAGCTTTCGTGGGTAAAAAACCCACTTCTTCAGATGCATGGAGTGAAAATTACAGAAAATCTGTAATTTTCACTCCATGCATCCGAAGAAGTAGGTTTTTTACCCATGAACGCTTATGCCCAAATAATTATCAATTAGTTTCCCATTCTGCTGCCTCTGACTGACATGAAGTCCTCAGCTTTAATAAGAATGAGACAGACGTGGTTATCCTAAACACCTGGAGTAACCAGTTAATTACAAATAGTAAACAGACAGATGGCTGACCCGTGGCTGACACTGGGAGCAATGTTCCCTCTAATTTTTGACAGGACGTGTACGCAAAATATTTCTTATGTGCAAATTTTTGAAGCAGAGTTCAAATTTGTGCGCCATGAGGCAAATGCACCCAAGCGAGTTAAAAAGCTTATACATTTAAAAAGTTTTAATTTGCAATTTGTGACAATAGTTTTACACCATGTTATTTTATAAATGTAATTTTTAAATACTTAGAAAAAGGAAATTTAACTTCCTTTCCCTTTCCTCCCCTTGCCAGCTAGTAGAATCTGGCTGTGTTGATAGATGGTGGGCAACAATGTCAAAAGTTGCCCGTAAATGATATTTCGGCCTGGCTCCGATGTAGTATTTCATTTTTTGAGTGCGCGGTGTTTCGCTGTGCGCGCGGGGTTTAGGATCTCTGTGCGCGCGCACTCACGCACAGCTTAGAGGGAACGGTGGCTGGGAGGGGTATAGCCATCTACGAGACAGTGCCAAGGAGCTTATGTACCAGCTTCCGTGAATATTGTGCCTGCTGACATTAAACCAGATTCCAGCTTCACTGCATGCGCGTGCCCCTTGAGTCACACATACATGTATGTTTCACCCCAATCAGAAGATTGCTCCCATTGTACACATCACTGCGCCACCTTGATGGCACAACCATCAGATGTTGCACTGCCCTGCATGCTGATCGGGTATACGATCAGGGTGAGAAGCAATGCAGAGAATAAAACCGCTTTACATCTTGTCCTGCACCACTGCCCCCCACCTGCAATATTCCCTCTCACTGGAACTTGCCCTGCTCTGTCCAGCCTTTCTAAGCTGCCAAATCTGATATCCCAGTAACAAATGCCTTAGTCTTGGGTCTCCCTCTAAGCTGTGGGCATCATAGAATTTAGTGGCTCACTACTTCTGGGGTAGACAAGCTTTCAAGCTACACTGAGCTCTTCCTCAGGTCTGGGAAAGGTACTTAAGAGTGTCACAGCTAAATACAAGATTGAACAGACAGAATATCTGCTAGTTACTTATGCTAAACTAAGGGACCATTCAAGGTGAACTGCACCATTAACACCCCTGTAGTCATAGGACAAATGTGGGGGGGGGGAGTTAGTGGGTTACACATTGTTGTAATAAGCCATAAATCCAGTGTCTTTAAGACCACGATTTTTATGGTCTAACAGAGTTATGAATTTAAGCTCTCAGGCTTGGATTTTGAAAGTGTTGTGCAGGTTTCCTTTGAGGATGACTGATAGGTCAGATAGAGAGCGATCGCTTTGTGAAAAGTGTTCACCCACAGGTGATAGGGTGGTTTTGTCTTTTATCATTTTCCTCTGAGAGTTCATTCAGGAGCACAGTGATTGTCTGGTTTCACTCACATAGCTGTCCTTGGGGCGTTTGTTTAGTGCATTGGATGAGGTATGCCATATGTTGTGATAGGCATGTGTGGGACCCATGGATCTTGAAAGGTGCGTTATGGGGGATGTTGTTCATTGTAGCAGTGGGGATACATCTGCAGGTTTTGCATCTGTTGTTCTGGCAGGGTCTGGTGCCGTTCTGAATTGGTGTCCTGGTCTGTGGGGAGCTCACTTCTGATGATGAGCTTGGAGAGGCTGAGGGGTTGTTCTGATCAGATAATAGGAAGAGGAAGAGCTTGAAAGCTGTGTAACTCGAAAACGTCTCTCTCTCTCTCAACAACAGAAGTTGGTCCAGTAAAAGATAATTCCTCACCCACCTTGCCCCTAATAGTCTGGAACCGACATGGCTACAACAATACAGCATACTACAGGGGTAGTCATTTCGCTTGTAAATCTAGAGGCGCTGAGCATCACCCCTGTAAAATGCAGCTAGGTGCCATAGTAGTGAACACTCTATAAATGCCGGTGATGCGGACAATAGAAATATAGGGTGCTGCTTTCCTGTCCTCCCTGTGGAATCATGTTCTTCTCAAGAAAGGAAACCCACTCCCACACCAGTCTGCTTTCACAGATGAAACTCGTTAACCCAGCTACATCTAAGGCTAACACGCAAAAAGATAGTCCTCAGTGCTGGGAACCGGCACTCTGAAAAATCGACATCAGGGTACAGAAGAACCCTTGAGGCAGCACTGCCAAGGGTACGGTGCTGAAATGTTGCAACCACTAGATGGCACTTGCTTTCCATCCTAGGACTGATGGAGACTGGTCAATGTGAGCAGCAATTTATTGCTCAAGTTAATAAGTATGCAAAAAAATGTATTATCCTACACATTGTAATCCATCACCTCCATACAAATATTGCTCAAACAGATTTGCTGTGGCTAATAGACCTGAGAGAGAGAGAGAGAATCTCTCTCTTTCTATTTTGTAGCCAGTTAGATTTTTCTTTTTCCCCCCGCTCATTCCTTTCATTTCAGATAACCTAGTTATTATTGTAATTACCCGGAAAATAAAACTGTCATGGAGTGTCTTGGTACAAACACTTACTTGATCTTTGGTTTTTGATGAAGAACAGCTTGAGACGTTCTTTAAAGGTGTTTTCATTTACATAGAACTCAACCTGTACCCTGTGAGCAGAAAGGAAAGAGAACTGAATTAACTGGGGCTGTCGTTAGTAAAGGTTTCATCTCAAAATCTTCCCACCTCTAAATACGTCCCATACCACCAGGTGCTGTTTCTATATTTCTCACCCACCTTTTCCAACAATCCATCCTGTGAACAAGATTTAAATAAGAAACCATTAGAATGCTGCACAGAGCAGTAACCAGATGTTACTCTGGGGCCCGATCCCAAGCCCGATTCTGCTCAATTTATGCTGCTCCTAAAGCACAAAAGGTCTGGAAAGCAGCCAAAACTCCTACGCAAACATTTACAGCCGAAAAATAGAAGATGTGCCAGGGTGTTGCAAGGTCTGGCCTGGGGCTATGCTGAACTATTCTGGCTCCAGGATGGGGAAGCTGCAGATGGCCCTCCTGCTCTGATCAGCTACTGGAAATGAGACCTTGCGGTGACAAAATGCAGCCATGATAATTACCTGCATACACATACTTTAAAAAGCCATAGCAACGCATTAACCTGTAAGACAGACTACGGCCTCTTAAACAAGCTGTGTGGTTAACCCAATCACCCCATGTGGGTACAAGCTGCTCCATCATGTCCCGCAGGACAACAGATTCTAGCTCCTCTAAGCACACAGGAAGAAAGTTCCTCAGCAAGTCAGGATCAAACCGGGAAGATCCATGTTAATACCGAGCGTGGCACCTACAAGCTGCTGCATTCAGAAAATTGGTGTGACCAGTTCCTTATGGCCATCACTTCACAGCAAGTGGGCAGACATGTTCTGCACTCACTTCCAGCGGCCACGTGATCAAGGGGAGCCTCCCACAGGCCACACTGCAGTGGCCTAGTCTGGCAGTCGCAAAGACATGGCTAGCTGAGGTGGAAGCACGCCATGGGCCATACAGGGGAAGGATCCCTAATTGGTGAGATCTCCTCAGCGGGCTCAGATCTGTGTAGTCATGACGATACGCAGCAGCTGAAGATCTGGCCCTTAGTGTTGATAATGGATCAAGTTTTAACGTAACCAGAGAGTTAGGAAAGACCTCCCTGCTGCAGCGTAGACCCTGACTTCCCCAAAGGCATTCTCTGCCCTCCGACAGCCATTTGCGCTCACAGCCCTTTCCTACAGCACCTAGGCAAAGGGAGCGACCGATAACACCTCACTCCTTGGCAACCCGTTAGAGACCCAGCACCATGTCACACATGGCAAGGGCCACAGCACAGAGAAACGGCCGTGGTTGCCTGACAACTGGCAAATGAAACAAAAATGGATGCATTTGTCAACCAAAGTCACCTGGGAATCCAAAAGTTCCCCATAACTTTTAACTTCTTGGGCAAAGGATAGATCACCCCACTCAGAGGAGGCGGTCCCCATTCCTGCCACACCCTACCATTACCTCTATCTGCTCTGGAGCAAACTACAAGTGCCTTCCTCTTGACCAAGCCCTTCCCGCTATCTGAAGCCCTCTGAAATACAGCACAATAAATCTCCCTGTGACGGCAGTTCAACCACAACGGGGGCTGCTGCAGCATCAGTGGGTGAGAGGAATGTGAGAGAGGATCTACAGACCCAACCCCGTGGATTTCGCTGGAGGATTTGCCTATGTGAGGACTGCAGGTTCAGGTAACAATACATCCATGTCTTGTTTTCGAAAAGAAAAACACGTGCCATTTTCAAGTTCCTAAGAGGATACCCACCAGAGAGCTAAAAACTGTTTTTAAAAGGTACTTGCCCATGTTACTTTAGGGCTCCCAGGTGAAAATATTTTATAGTTTAACCAGAAAATTGCACTGTTACCCAAACTAAGTAGAACAGCTGCCTTCTTTGCTGGCCATTGTCAGCTTATTAGCTACATGTTAACTTCATTATGGAAACATAATTAATGTTTAGTCTGATGAGACTGCTCTGCCTAAGAATGGTATGTAAATCTTCAATGAGACTGGCTGGATTCAGTGTTATTATATTGTTGCTTGTTCATCATGTAGTCAGTTATTTTATCTACTATTCAGTCCATTAGGAGGTTATTGCTTCAACTCACTGTATGCCATATTTTAACATGGCATGTTGATAGCGGATCTAATCTTGTTAAAGGCCACCAATGACTTGTTTTCTGTGTAATGTTCCAGGAATAATCCTTCCAAATTCCTGACCAGAACTTTGGAGCAACCAAAGAAACACTGCTTTCCTTGAAAAAAGAAAAGGAGGACTTGTGGCACCTTAGAGACTAACCAATTTATTAGAGCATAAGCTTTCATGAGTTATCTGATGAAGGAAGCTGTAGCTCACGAAAGCTTATGCTCTAATAAATTGGTTAGTCTCTAAGGTGCCACAAGTACTCCTTTTCTTTTTGCGGATACAGACTAACACGGCTGCCACTCTGAAACCTGCTTCCCTTGAGAATTTCTCCCAGGTTTTACACTGAGCCCAGTACAAGCTGGGAAAGGATTTTAGGAACTGAGTGAGTGCAGTGCAAATAGCCATCCAAGATCTGAAGGGCTTCCAGGGACTCAAGAGTCTACAAGAAATTCAAGCCAAAAATTTGGAGCACTGTTGCTTCACACATCACTGACTTCCAAAGTACTACATATAAAATATGAATGTCTTTCTATTTCAGGTAGAGGGTGGTGCCTGGTTTTGCATCGTGACTTTCACCCAGGTAAAACTAGATGAGGCTTGGTTTGTTTCGTTTTCACTTTATTGCAAGATTTACAATATTCAAATCTTCTCCAAATAGCTTCAATTCCATTACAACCTCCCCAACTCATACCTCATCTCTCCTTAACCACCCAGCCTTGCTCTGCATTCTGAGTTTGCTCCTGTACACTCAAAGATGAAAAGATTTAGGGGGTCTTTAACGCTGTCACTGTTGCAACAGAACGAGAGTGGTCATGAGGCGTCAGAGATTCAAAGGAACGTCCTCGTATGTTGAAAGGCAGGGCTTGCCCCTTGTAGCAGCTATGTTCAGCAGGACTGAAGCTGTTAAAAAACAAACCAAGTCTACAAGACGACAAATTACCTCTGTTGCTAAGATACCTGATTTGACCATTCCAGCCAAACCTCCAATTGCTGCCAATTGCCTCTGAATTTTACTTGACATCTGGGTATGTTGATGGTTTATTGTATCAAAGGAATAACAACGCCTGACAGGCAGGGAGTCTCCGGGGGACCTTCATCAGGCTTAAGGCTACAGATGGTGCTCGAAGGCCCTGAGGGGAAGGAGTAGCAATTAACATTAAATAAGGCCCAGATTCACCACAACAGCTACTATTCTACACACAAAACCTCTCAGGCCACCTTCTTCTCCTCTACTACCCCCGACAGATACTTCCTCCAAATCCTGTCACCTGTCCCCACCTATAGACTTGCTTCTTTCTCACTTGGACAGTCCCGGTCCACCCGAGCTCACTCGGGCCTGGCTCAACATCCCGTTTCTAAGTTGTACGGAGAGGAGAACTCAGCAGATTGTTCTGCCTCATGACGAAGGGAGATGGAAGCACAAGTGCATCAAACGCAGAGGTCAAAGTCAGGCAGGTCAATACCTAAGCACCCAGAAGCCGTGGGAAGGAAGGTTTCCCGTCAGTTACATGTGTTATTTCAGAATTTATAAGGCCAAAGTCCAACCCAAAGCCAAGGCTCAAGCAAGGTCTGAATTTTATCCTGGATCCTCTGCCTAAAGATCAAGAAGGCAACTCAGCGAATGCCCTGTACTTCAGCCATTGTTTGTGGCTGACCTTATAGTCACCTGAATAAATGGCACAATGGGGAAAAGGGAGGTGATTTTAATATGAAGTGCAAATCTCATGCCTGGATGCTGGTGCTAAAACTGAGACGGGCTGGCAGAAGTCAGAGTCACAAGCCTAAGAACCAACCTGAGGGTGCAGATCTGGGAATCCATCGCTCTGTTATCCAGGATGTGCAACCAAAACCAGTCCCCTCCCTTGCAATACCTGCATGACAACTGCAACTATTTCCATTTTCATCTGCAAAAGTGAGGGAATTGAAACCCTAGACTTGTTCTAAGATGCCCAAGGCTGTGGGGGAAGCAGAGTTCGACTGCCATAAAAGTATCTAGAGGCCTTTACAGACACTCTTGAAGCACCTCTCTTTGGCATTACTGCAGCTTCCCAGGTTGTAAATTACAGTTAGATTTGCTAATCAGAGCATAAAGGATTTTTCTGTAAATTAGCAATGGCTCTGTGTTTTATATTATAAGCAAGAAGGAGCCCATTAGTTACTATTAAACCTAGCAAAGCAGCCAAGTGCAGTGAATTAGCAATCTCTGTGCTTCACTGCATGCTGTCTTTAGAATAACTGCTATTCTTCTTATTATTATTATTATTATTTTTTAAAACAACAACAAATTACCAGAGATAGTTGAAATATGATTGGGGACTGAAATGAAATGACCCGGGCATGAAAGTGGAGAGCTGCGGTTGTCATGCCATCCTCCACTATCCCATTCCTTTGCACCTATGTAACTGCCTGCACATATGGGGTTAGGTCTCGCCAAAAATTCAAGGCCTGGCACAGCCTGGATGGGAAGATTATTTAAAAGGAAGCCGGGCTATCAGCTTTAACAGCAGGGACAGCTAAATAAATACTTATTAGGCAAGAATGCCGAGCAGCTGAGGCATGGAGAGCAAGAGGGTTTTTTTAGAAAACCTGGTCATGGTTTCAGAATCCCTGTCCAGCCAGGGGGGGTCTACCAAGAAGCGCTGACATTTTGATGTTACTGTCCCCAACCCTTCTGCTGGGAAGTCATGAGACGTACAGGAAGCAAAGGTCACCTTTGGAGTGAATGAGAGATCAGCTCCTCTGAGCTGTTTTCTGGTAAACTCTCTTACTAAGTTAAAACTATTGTTGGTGAATTTAGGACTGTTCAATTCATGTATAAATATAACTTTATGAATGGTAAGATCATCATCCCCAGTTACAGTAGCCAGGATGAAAATGTGGAAGGGATAGAAAAAACCTTACAAACTTCAGGCCACAAGCCGACTAACTTCCTGGGGCCAGGAAGAAACTTCCTTTCCTCTCAGGAATGTTATGCATGATCACTTCACACCTTCCTGTGAATGATTTGGGACTGGCCACTAGCACAGACCGGAGGCCCGAATGGACTGCTGGTCTGGTCTAGGACAGCAGTTCTTTGGCAGTGATTGGGTTATGCCACGTGGAACTAGATAACACAGTGGTAAGTCAGGCCCGGAGGGAGTTAAAGACATCAGCCCTCAAGTTAGACCAAAGCACACTGCTGCTAATCCTGCCACATCCCCAAAGCTACTGCTGAAAAGACTGCATTTAAGGCAAAGCCGGAGGCTTCTGGGTCATCAAGCTACATTCAGCCTCAGACACCAAGTCATTGGGCAAATCACTTCACCTCTCTGTGTCCCTCAGCCAAAGCAGGTGGAAACTGGGGGGAAGAAACCAAGGACCTTACAAGAGAGCAGATGCTGTTTTCCTGACTGAGCTAATTACAGAAGAAACACCCTGCTAGCTTGCCTGTACATACACTTGTGACTACAGTGATGCTGGCAGAGAGACTGCGCAATATGCCGTTTCACTGGCAGTATATTACTGAAAGATGGACTCCATAGCACAGGTGATAACAAACAGACCGCAGCTGGGAGATCTGGCATTCACGCTGCTCATGCTGCAAGGCGGGACGTGCTTACTAAGACAGTTTGCAGCTCTCAGCTTTGGGTGGAATGAGCAACTTGTGGAAAGAAATTTGAACAGACATTTATACCTCATCAGGAGTAAGGGCTGGAAAATTTACAGCATTAAGCAAGGAAATCTATAAGACACACAAAGAGCCAAATGCGCCCGTGCTGTAAGCCCATGGAGCTTCTCCCAGTGTACAGCAGGCCCAAAATATTAATGCCCTGAAAGAAGGCAGGAGGAGAAACGTACAGGGCTAGACGTGACTACAAGCACCATGCACCGCTCATCCTCCACAATCAAAGCTGAGAAGCTGGAGTTTAGAAAGCAAACAGAATTCCTGGAAACTCCAGGCAGTTTGTAGTTTTATAATGGAAAGAAGGATCTGAATTGAACACAGCTGGAATAATAGAAGCTACCTGCAAGCAACTTTGTCATCCTAAAACCCATTTTGCCTGTTTGTCAGTTGCTCACATGTTAGAAATGGAGACAGGGAACAGACCAACAGCCTGCAATGCTCAGATGGTGCAATACAATTCTGAAAAATGTGACATCGCTCCCGATGTAATGGGTTTTTTGAGATGATGAATATAGCAGAACTCCGAGAACCATATGCTGCTAAACAACATGCACACAGAAAAACTGCCAGGAAAAAATATCAGCAAAATTTCTGAAAGTATTTACATCGGCACAGTCTAAATGATGTGTCAGTTCCAAGCAGAAATAAATGAGAAGCTTCGTAAGAAAGCTCAGGCGTGTTAAGATGAATTATTTCCAAAGTTAGACTCACAAAACAATTTATCTGTGTCAGGGCACATTTTTTACAAATAAATCAGATGGCTGGAAATACTCACTACATGGCACGCATGAGCTCACTGCTCTCTGTCTTTGTTAAAACTTGTCATCAAACACGGCAAGCGTCTGGTCTCCAGCTAGGGCACTGATCAATATATGCTAATTCATCAGAGCTGCAGAGAATTAAACACATCTGTACAAAAGAGACGCTTTCCAAAAACATGGCCTGTCTTACAGAAACATTTGCGTTAGTTATGAAGAAACCAGCAGCAACGTCACTCTTAGGTTTCAGACAGATGGCGAGCTGATCTATGGCAGTACTAGTCACTTAAAAATTATGAATATAAACACTGATAGATGAAAGCACTGAATGATTATAGAAGATATTTCTCTATGTGACAAACGACTGTATGTATTCATCAGTTATAAACTGCAACCATACAAAGAAATGCTCTTAAGGCGAGCTAAAACGGCAAGATCTCTGCAGCAGGGACTGTTCTTTCTTTCTTTCTTTCAACAAGACAAAAGAAAGACAGACAAAATCGCAGGGTCTACACACTCTCATTCTTTGGGTCTGGAACCAAATTTTACAGCTGGCTCTGTAATGCTCCTAAGTTCCTGAACCAAAACCCCAAGTGCCCTGGGAAATTACCACTGGCAGTTCGAGTGCCTCTCCATTCTTAAATAAATAGAATAATTAAACTGTATCATTCAACAGCTGAGTTGTTTAGAATTCTCACCGGACCCTTCCCTCCCCCTTTCATGACTGTAGCAGAAGCAGAGAATTTAGAAGTGGGGTAATCATCAGAAAGTTATTGACATAATTATGGGAGACGGGAGGAGGTGTCAGCACCCCAACCTTGCTGGGCAAGAGGAGGAGAAGGCCATCCCAGCAAAGCACACAACCTGGGCTCTGGGATCAGGCAGTACTGAGTGTGTTCAAATATATAAGGGAAATGACAGGGATGAGGTGAAGGGACCCCACACAGTCCTTGGAGGGGAAATGGAGTTAAAACCCATCCCAAATGTCTGCACCCCCTCACACTCTGCAACCAGGGATGGGTGGATTAGCAGGTGCTCCCCCATAAATGCTCGAGCATCACGGGCAGCAGGACCTCAACTCCCTGAAGGTATAAACCTGCTGGGAGGGAGATGGAGAATAGAGGAGGAAACAGTGAAAACAGACTCCCAGAGGTCCACAGATGCACAAACTGCCACTCGCTCCTTCTTGCGACATTCAGCACAAAGTTGACGAGTCTGTTTAGTAAGCATTCAGGTGGGTAAATAAATGAGAGGTGTCACCTCTGCTTGACTTCACTTAAATCCCTTGCAAAGGCAAAGGTCTGCCTCTTGGGCAAATGATCCCCTCCTCCCTGAACCAGGGGGCAAATCCTCACATGGGTACTCTACACACACTCAAGCATGCCAAGGGCAGCAGCCCCAGCAAAGGCATCGAGCTCAGTCTGACCCAGAGCCAGGTATGTCCTGATTTGGAATAATGCAATAGTGGGGTTCGCACAATTCTGAGACACAAATACCGCCAGGCACTGTTTGTGCTCCACATTCAGCAGGCATTTTCAAGCACATCAGCTGTTAGCCGGAGGGCCTGATCGAGGCTCTCAGGCAGCTTCTTTGTTCAAGGAGTCATTTGCACACAGGGGATTGTTCAGAAAGGATTTATTTTGGTGGGCGGGGAAAGCAGAGATATAAACCCACCTCTGCTGCAAATACAGTTCAGGGCAGAATGTCATGGGGTGGGGAGGTTCCCATTACTGCCGCCTCTGGCTGAGAAAAATGATCGAGCCGTCTTTCAGAAAGAAAGAAGGCAAAGCCCAAGATGCAGCAAGGAGGAACGTTTTGCTCCAAGTCATCACGCCCCTTCCACGGACAGGATTTGCCAGGTGGTGGGTGTATTATTGATGCATTCAGAGGGAACCGGGGGCAATCTTCCTGAAGGTGAGTTAGCATGGCAAATAAAGCAGCACGTTATACTCAGGGCGAAAAAACCAGGCCCCGCTGTTAAATCACCTGGTGCTTTCAGGCTAATGCACACATGGATGCCTGCGCTGTCTGGTGCTACCCGTTCAGGTAGGAAGCTGCAGGTCACCTCCTGTAGCTGCAAGCCGGCAGGTTACCATCTAGCAGTTACGTTAAGTGCCCAACTCAAACGAATGGGCTGCCACTGCACAAGGCGAGAGCTTTAAAAGGGAAAAGGTGCAAAGTCCTGTGGGTAGCTCAGTGTAAGTCACCATAAATAGCAGGAGCTGCTAGGCTGCCTTTCCCCTCAGGCTCTGCCCCCTCCTTTCAGCAGACGCCCTCGGGCCCAGTTAAAGAGAGAGCTGAGTGAAAGGGACCAGCTATTGCAGGTGCCTCCCTCTCTGGGCACCCACCTTGAGGTCTGGTAAAGGGGACTGAGGTGCAGAAGGTGCTGGGCACCCTCCTCTACCCCGGGCTGGCTGGGGTAAGTACCTGCAAGGGGCTGACATTTACCCCAGGCAGGGCAACTCCTGCAGCCCGCAGCTAGCAGCATCAGGAAGGCAAACATGGGCCACTGCTCCTGTACGAACCACAGCCGGCATCCGGCAATGGCTGCTTAGAGCCTCCCACGTACAGCACTAAGCAAAGAGAGTAGGCACCATCATCAGTAAAATACCCCCACCAAACCAGTCTCCTCGAACCGTCACTCAGCGATTTGAAGACAACAGGGCAGCTGTGTTCTTCAGGTTAAAAAAGCCTCCTTCTTGCCCTGAGCTACCCATAGGACTTTGCACCAACTCCCCCCTTCCCCCGCAAAAAAACTGAGACACCCAAAATCACTATAGTCATTTTTAAAACTCATGGCTAGCGCTTTGAAAGATTCACCTGATCAACAAAAGCACTGGGAAGCAATGAGAGGACATTAGGGTACCTATATGACAACACCAGACCCTTGGAGCAGTGATTCAGTCCCGGGGTCAGGGGCATGACACCATTGGTACAGTGGCATTGTGCTCACTTACACCATGATGGGATTTTGTCCTTGGACTCTCCTATCTATCTTTACTGATTATTTATCGAAGGCTTGTAGACAGATTTTTTTTTAAAAAATGACACATTTAATTCCTACGTAAATCAGGATCCGACATCATCAACTTGAGCTGGGCATCATGTGGACAAGCACCCCACAACACAGACCTCCTAATGAACCTCAAACTAGACAGACAGTCCCCCTGCCATCGCAAACCCACAGTGTTTACCACCCATGCAATGGCTTTTTGATGTAGATGAATTTAAAGATCTGGATACTCACTTTCTCTTGTTGACCAAGCAGAGTTTGAAACTGAACCCATGGAGATTTTATTTCTGGGAGAAATCTTGCAGCATCTCCCCCAGTCTTTCCAGCCTGGATCCACCCTAGCTGGACTTGTTTTGACCCACTCTGATAATAATCAAAACAAGCCTAGTTAAAAGCCGATTGCTTGAAAGTACTGTAATTACTGTCATTATGCACTTCATAATGCCTGAACAACTTCATTTTCGTAGTACAGGCTTGGTTTCTTTTTGGGTTTTTTTTTTTTTTTGGTACTTTATTAACCTAGGATCACAGGCAATTTGTTCCAAGAAGATGAGCTTCCAACAAAAGACATTTGCGTATCCTAACAAGTACAGATCAAGCTAAAAATGAGCACCGCTCCAATCTCAGGAACTAAAAAGGAGCTGTCTGGATAACTAGGAAAAATAAGCAGTTTCATATCTCTGCAGATCTCTTGTATGATAACGGTATCATCCCTAGATATTTCGGGAGAAGGTGAAACAAAAAAATGTAGCCCTCTTTCCTAAGGAAAAAATGGGGCTGAAAAGTTAACACAAATTAATATGCAACACAAACAATAGCAGGACACCGCACATAAAGCTACAAAGCAGAGCTCTCCCAGGTGAGGTGGGAAAGAGAGGGTTAAAAAGAAGATGCACTGTTCCAGCAAAAACATGAGATCCAGAATTTTTTATTTCCATGAGACTTACATGGATATTTCAGACTGGAAAGTCTGCTTACAAACTCGTCCCACCTCAGGCCCTGCGCCACGACTGACTGGCAGATCTGCACAGCACAACCCTCCTCAGATTCCCTTACTGCAATGACAGCTGGGGATGTTTTGAAAACCTAGAAGGCTCCAAAAACTACTGACCAATCAAAAGAGTGGGTTAATATAATGCCAGCTTGCCTTGGATACTGCTGCCATCCAGATGCTTTTTAAAAAGACAGGGGGAAATTCATTCCTAGAAAACCAGTGGAGCTGCAATGGGGTTCATTTAATCCCTAGTTTATGATGTTTTCAAAATTCAATTTTTATAATACTCTCAGAGGAGGAAAGAAGGTGTTGAGTGTAAAACACAGGACTGGAACTCAGGAGATCTGGCTCTGCCACCAACTTTGTGTGTTACCTTGGGCAAGTTACTTTATCCCACTTTTACAGAGAAGTTTTGTCACTGGGCATTGTGAAGCTTAATTAACATTTGTAAAGCTCTCTGCAGTTCTTGACTGGAAGGTGAGAGGGAATAAATGCAAATAATCATTATTGTACCTTAAAAGACTCTTTTCCCCCTCCCAATTTGGCAAACACTGGAATTTTCTTCTCTCTAGTTCAAGCATTTTTTCATATGCACATGGCTGTTTAATCACACCACCAACTAGCAGTTCACACATCTTTCTGCAACAAATCATCCCATTATCTTACCACTGTCATCCTCTGATATTAGCAACACAGTGAATCCGGGAACTGTGTTGGTTAGTGAACCAACCAGAAAGGGGGAGCAGAGATACATGAGCCTTTGTGAGCGTGTGGGAACATGGGACATAGGCCTGGAAGGGCTCTCCTGTGGCACTGAGTCCAGTCCTGTGCTATCACAGGCAATCCTGATATATCACCCAATTCTGAAACTTATCAAGCTCCACCCTAAAACCAGTTAGGTTTCTTGCCCCCACTTCTACTGAAAGCCTATTCCAGAACCCCAATCCTCTGATGGTTAGAAACCTTCTGATTTCCAGTCTAAATTTACTCATGGCCAGTTTATCCCCATTTGTTCTTGTGCCAACATTGCCCTTTAGCTTCAAGAGCCACCCCCGCCCCTGCTGTCCAGCCTTTCTTCCTCCCTCCATGTATTTATAGAGACTAGAGAGCAATCGTATCTGCTCTCATCCTTTGATTTGCTAGGCTAAACAAGCCAAGCTCTTTCAGTCTCCTTTCATATGAAAGGATCTCCATTCCCTCAGTGTAAGAGGGCCCCAGTACACTGCAGCTTAACCATTATTTAAATGGCTTTATTCTTGTTTCTTCACATGATTGAAGTTTGTTCCCTGGATATATACTAGGTTTGTTTGTTTTCGCTGTAATAATTGTGCTGTTTGCATTCAGTAGGTGAGTTGCTTGCTGTATACGCTGAGGCTTAGCAATGCACTTGTTGCACACATAATGTAAGCCTAGCCTCGAGTTTGCAACTACAGACCAAAACAGAGAGCTTGTTTGAAATGAGATGGTGCCACCCAGCATGAAGCTGCATGGGAGCTTCTTGATATTACCTACATCAGTGGTTCTTAAACTTTTGTACTGGTGACCCCTTTTCACACAGCAAGCCTCTGAGTGCAACCCCCCTTATAAATTAAAAACACTTTTTATGTATTTAACACTATTATAAATTCTGGAGGCAAAGCGGGGTTCGGGGGGGGGGAAGGCTGACAGCTCGTGACCCCCTAAGAAATAACCTCACGACCCCCTGAGCGGTGATGACCCCCAGTTTCAGAACCCCTGACCTACACCATGCTGCAAAGCAACAGCTTGCAACCCTGTTACTTGGGTCACTGTTAGTCAAAGCCAAGCAGCAATCGCGCAGTTCTAAAATGTAAATACTGCAAAACCTGGAATTTATGTCTTCTAAAAGCCGATTTTATGGCTAGAGCCAGGTTGTTTTAGGTGGAAACAAGGATGGAGCAGAAAGAGGGTCAGACCTAGGTGATCTGGAGTTGCAGCTAGCAAGAGATGTTAAGAGTAACAAGAAGGGTTTCTTCAGGTATGTTAGCAACAAGAAGAAAGTCAAGGAAAGTGTGGGCCCCTTACTGAATGAGGGAGGCAACCTAGTGACAGAGGATGTAGAAAAAGCTAATGTACTCAATGCTTTTTTTGCCTCTGCCTTCACGAACAAGGTCAGCTCCCAGACTACTGTACTGGGCAGCACAGCATGGGGAAGAGGTGACCAGACCTCTGTGGAGAAAGAAGTGGTTCGGGACTATTTAGAAAAGCTGGACGAGCACAAGTCCATGGGGCCGGATGCGCTGCATCCAAGAGTGCTAAAGGAGTAGGCGGATGTGATTGCAGAGCCATTGGCCATTATCTTTGAAAACTCATGGCGATCGGGGAAAGTCCCGGACGACTGGAAAAAGGCTAATGTAGTGCCCATCTTTAAAAAAGGGAAGAAGGAGGATCCTGGGAACTACAGGCCAGTCAGCCTCACCTCCGTCCCTGGAAAAATCATGGAGCAGGTCCTCAAGGAATCAATTCTAAAGCACTTAGAGGAGAGGAAAGTGATAAGGAACAGTCAGCATGGATTCACCAAGGGCAAGTCATGCCTGACTAATCTAATTGCCTTCTATAACGAGATAACTGGCTCTGTGGATGAGGGGAAAGCAGTGGACGTGTTGTTCCTTGACTTTAGCAAAGCTTTTGACACGGTCTCCCACAGTATTCTTGCCAGCAAGTTAAAGAAGTATGGGCTGGATGAATGTACTATAAAGGTGGATAGAAAGTTGGCTAGATTGTCGGGCTCAACGGGTAGAGATCAATGGCTCCATGTCTAGCTGGCAGCTGGTATCAAGTGGAGTGCCCCAAGGGTCGGTGCTGGGGCCAATATTTTGTTCAATATCTTCATAAATGATCTGGAGGATGGCGTGGATTGCACTCTCAGCAAGTTTGCAGATGACACTAAACTGGGAGGAGAGGAAGATACGCTGGAGGGTAGGGATAGGCTACAGAGGGCCCTAGACAAATTAGAGGATTGGGCCAAAAGAAATCTGATGAGGTTCAACAAGGACAAGTGCAGAGTCCTGCACTTAGGACGGAAGAATCCCATGCACCGCTACAGACTAGGGACCGAATGGCTCGGCAGCAGTTCTGCAGAAAAGGAACTAGGGGTTACAGTGGACGAGAAGCTGGGTATGAGTCAACAGTGTGCCCTTGTTGCCAAGAAGGCCAATGGCATTTTGGGATGTATATGTAGGGGCATTGCCAGCAGATAGAGGGACGTGATCGTTCCCCTCTATTTGACATTGGTGAGGCCTCATCTGGAGTACTGTGTCCAGTTTTGGGCCCCACACTACAAGAAGGATGTGGAAAAATTGGAAAGAGTCCAGTGGAGGGCAACAAAAGTGATTAGGGGACTGGAACACATAACTTATGAGGAGAGGCTGAGGGAACTGGGATTGTTTAGTCTGCGGAAGAGAAGAATGAGGGGGGATTTGATAGCTGCTTTCAACTACCAGAAATGGGGTTCCAAAGAGGATGGATCTAGACTGTTCTCAGTGGTAGCTGATGACAGAACAAGGAGTAATGGTCTCAAGTTGCAGTGGGGGAGGTTTAGGTTGGATATTAGGAAAAACTTTTTCACTAGGAGGGTGGTGAAACACTGGAATAGGTTACCTAGGGAGGTGGTGGAATCTCCTTCCTTAGATATTTTTAAGGTCAGGCTTGACAAAGCCCTGGCTGCGATGATTTAGTTGGGGATTGGTCCTGCTTTGAGCAGGGGGTTGGACTAGATGACCTCCTGAGGTCCCTTCCAACCCTGATATTCTATGATTCTAGTGTCATTTCCCAAGAGAGGCAGCTCAATCCCACAGAGCTCCATTAGGGAGCGATCTGGTCATGGCTGGCACATCCATCTCCAACAGCAGTGGCTCTATCAAGTGCCAGTATAACCCTCCATGAAGCCCAGCATCATCCGTATGCTCTAACTCTAACAGAGCAGCTGGTATGTTATAGCTGATCCTGTCACTGCTAAACAGTGGCCTCATAATCCCAGTCTAAAAGGGGGCCAAAGAAAGACAGAAACCTCAGGCGTCTCAGACTCCGGCTGGGATCGGATTCTTCCAACCTGAGCAGGTATGTTCATCTAGCACTGGCAGTCTAATTCAAAGGGGAAAACACAAAACATTCCAAGAAATATCACGTGTTTATGTTTGTGAAAGGCCCCAGCTTGGCAGCCTATCACCGGAGGTCCCGTCCCATCACTAACACTCTGTAGAGAAGCTTGCCTTGACCTTCTCCAAAGTGAAAAGATAGTCTCCATGCCTATTTATTATTTGGCTTTGGTGGAGGCAGCCACGGGAAATGCCAATGAGCGTCAACTACAGCGGTGATCTTTGGGATGTAAGCACCACGCCAAGACACTGAACGGGAGATATTGGCTGCTAGCCGTCACAGATCGGCTATGTGCAATTGTAGGCAGTTTCATTATACCATCCCATAGCAGAACAGGAAGGGAGAAAGACAGTACAGAGATAGGAGGAGAGGCACAAGGCGTAAGCTGAAACGTTCAGAACCCACAAGGGGATTGCCAGGGACATAGCCAACTAAGCCAAGTCTTATGCCAAGATGTAGGATTGGAGGAGGACAAGCTGGGAAATTGAGAACAAGAGACACTAACCCAGAGGGAATGGAGTGTAAGGGGGAAGACAGACAGACGCACAAGCCCACGCAATCCCACCTTCAGAGTCTTTTGTTAAACAAGCCTTTCCAAATCCACATTTTAAGACTTAAAAGAAAAAAAAAAGAAGCCTTCAAACCTGGGAGTTTGCCAAAGCTTAAAACACTGTTGCAGACTGCCCACACTTTAAATAAGCAGTAATTGAACAATTATTGAAATAAAGGAGGCTATGTGCTTCAATGAAATTACATCAACTCGCTATGGTACAGCTTCAAATAAAGTGTCACTGAAAAAAAAATTTAAAGGGCAAACTGACAGAAGCAGTGGGACATAGGATACATTTTTATGGGGGTGTATTACAGTAGCACCTAGAGGACCCAACCAAGATGAGAGTCCCATTGTGCTTGGAGCTGTACAATTCTGTAACCAGAGACAGTCTCTGTTCCAATGAGTTTAAAATCTAAATACTCAAGGGTTGGGAGAGGAGACAGTCCCAGAGAGGGGAGTGATTTGCTCACCATCATCACTGGCAAAGTGGGGAATAGAACCCAACTCTCCTGAGCCCAGCCCTGCACCCCATTCAGCAGCCCACGCACCCTCCCCTGTGTCAGGAATACATTCAGCCTTGGTATCTGGAGGCAGCAGAATGCTGCCTTACCTGCCTTCACTATGCCCCCCTTAAAGGCCATGGGAGCCATCAAGGAGAAATACAAGGACCTGACCCTGTAAGCAGATTCTCATGAGCAGTCCTCACTCACACAAACAGCCCCATTGAAGTCACTGTAATGAAATCCATGGGCTTACTTCCACGATGAAGGGTTTGCCGGATCAGGCCTATATCCATTGCCCATTCCCCCCCCCCCCCCGTGCTGGCTGTGCAGCCAAAGAGTGCAGATTCAGGGAGACCTGGGGGCACACAGGGAGAGATCATAAAAATTACTCCATGCCTCCTAAGCTCTGTGTGGGTCCTGCCTAGCTCAGGAGGCCCATGACCTTGCTGTGGTTCAAGTTGTTGCAGACTACTTTGTTCTGCTAGATCAGGTCCTTGGTGCACAAGACTTTTCACTCCCTGAAGCCCCAGAGCGTGACACTTCACATCCCTCTTTCCGTAGTGCCGGTGGCTGCATTTTGCAATTTTAAAAATAATTGAAACAAGTGCGATACCTGGGTTTTCTCTGCTCACCAGTGAGCCTGCAGAGAGTGGCATCTGTGAGGAACTCAGAATCCCTGGCTATATTCTCTCTCTCAATGAACCTTTTCACCCAGCAAATACACTGATGGACATTTCCCAGACCAAAGCCCTTCCCGTCAGTCTGAATGTCTCTACTCCTAGAGGAGTGCCATAAAGAGCCCATAACATAAAGCTTATGCTCAAATAAATTGGTTTGTCTCTAAGGTGCCACAAGTACTCCTTTTCTTCTTATAAAGAGCCCATAACATTTCTCACTGCAGCAGTCTCTCCACTGAATCTCTGGGATGCATTTAAACAGACACACACGCACACTGCAAACTGAACTAAAAGGAAACTTAAGGCTGATGCAAGCATCCAAGCCCAAATCAGCTCATTCAGCCCAAAGAACACAGCTCCACATGGTAACAAACATGCTACAAGCGGGGCTTCAAAAGAGAGCTTTCGGAGGGGACTGTTCCCTGGTGAGGGTACCAGCCTGGGGTTCTAGGAGGTGAGCTCAGTTCTCTGCTCCACATGCGACCTGAGGCAAGTCACTGAGCGTGACATCTTCAAAAACACTTCTGAGCCTAAGCCCCGTTTTAAAAAGTGACACAGGCAATTTACGAGCCTACTGGAAGTCAATGGGAATTTGGCTCTTGAATCCCTACATTGCTTTTGAAAATAGGGCTGAGGCTCATAAATCATTCCGGTGCTTTTGAAAAATGTTACCCATAATCTCTCTGGGCATCATCTCCCTATCTGTACAATAGGGCTAACAGCACTGCCCGAGCCCACAGGGCCTTGTGAAGAGAAATACAATAAATGTTGTGAGGAGCTCAGACAGTCCAATAATGGCAAGCATACAAGTACTATTGCTAGCTCCCAGGCATCACGCAGCGAAAGACAGTGAGTGCTTATTATATTTATACTAGAGTCAGTCTGAATCCAAAAAGCTGAATCCAAAGAGCCTGTCCTTTCAGGAAGCTCAGATACAGAGGCAAACTCTGCAGTTCCAACCCTGGCCTAACCAAAAGCCCCTAACTGGGCTGTGGGTCTGCATCCAGCTCTTCATGGTGAGCTCAGTTCCCTCACTAGTGCATATGCCTTATGTTCCTTGGATTGTAAACTCTTTGGGAGTTGGGACAGTCTTTTTATTCTGTGTTTGTACAGCACCTAGCACAGTGGGATCCTGGTCTATGACTGGGGCTCCTACGTACCACCACAAAACAGATGAATGAACATCATAATAATAAATAATCCTAAAATTCTATAGGGTGAAATCCTGGCAAAATGCCCATGGACCTCAATAGAGCCAGGATTTCACCCCTAGGCTATTGGTTGGCAAAAACACATTCTATAGTCTGCAGAAGTGCCACCCTCTACTAATCGGTTGCAATTGGTATTTGCTCCCCTTCTGCACAAGCAAAAAGATCAGTGTATATTGGCCAATATCAAATCCGGTTAGTTTAAAGAAACAACATAACGTGATTAAATAAACTAGCCTTCATTGTTTTGTTGCATCTGTAGGCTGCTTGTGGGCAGAATCTTATTATAAAGAAAGCTAAAATGCTATAAAAATGCCTTTTATTAAGTGATTTGGGGGGGGAGGGAGGAAGAGACTTTTGGGGGGGGTGCTCAGGGAGCAGAAATTGCTCCTTTAAACTCCAAATCTCCTGAGCCTCATAATTGACAGCTTTGGTGCAGCTCTGCCTGAAGAGTGTGAAAGTAGCTTTCCTTTCATTTTCCCAGCTAACTCCCTTTAGATTTTTTCCTAAATCCAACGATGGCTCCAGCCATCTAGCACGATGAATAATTGGGTTTTGGCAAACGCCCGGGAGTTCTGCAGTACTTCAGAGGAAAGAGTAAATTTCTGTGAACCAAGAGATCAAAGGCTATTAGATGATCAAATAAATGTAAACCAGTGGTACTAAGCAGAAGATTTTGATGTTCTACATTGACTCGCGTGTACTCAGTATTCCAAAGCATTTACAAAGTAATAAGTCAGTTATAGGCAGAGCACTGGCTGAGAACAATGAAGATGTTATACATTTAGGAATTCATCACGCATAGTTTTGGCCATTGCATACTTTTTAGTAAAGGAAAAGAATGTTTGCCAGAATTCAGGGTTACTCTTCTTGGAAAAAACCCTTAGGAGGGGACCTGTTATTTGCACCTGGAAAGGCAGAACGGACCTCACTTCAAGGTCTCATTGGACTCTAACTTGATGGCCCATCTATCTAAGTTTTTATAAGGTCACCCACCACCATGGTATCAATGCCTGTACAGTTTACTGGAATATTTTTGAGCATGTGCAAGCTTCATTAATAGCAAATAGCTTCTATGTTAGAATGCCAGTTTGACAGAGACAAGGGAAATGCTTCACCTTTTGTAAATACCATTGAAAAGTCTGGATGTAATTAATATTGCAGGGTGCCTTTGGAAATACCCACTACAGACACTGATAACTGACCATATACTCATGCCTGGTTTCGTAGAGCAAAGGAAAAGCTATAGATTTGGATTTAGGCTTTGTTGAGGATATAACTTATTACTCTTAAAGTGTTTCTTCTGTATAATAAAGATAAAAACTTAGACTCTAAGCTCTTGGGGCAGGGACCATCTTTTTGTTCTGTGTGTACTGCACCAAGCACAATAGGATGCTAGCTCCTATGTGCTACCGCAGTAGCGACAGTTAGTTATAAAGGAACCATTCTCACCAAAAAACAAATGACACTGTGAAATCGGAACCATGTGGAATGGAAGGAGTAGGGAATTTACAATGTGGAGCTGTCAATTAATAATGTTGCCTAGACGTGAGTTTGGAGACAGGCATGTCCGATGTGTTCCTGGATCTCATTACAGGAATGCCAACAAAAGAGCCACAGACATCAGCAGTCCCACCCTTGCCCAGTAAAGTGGCATAGAAGTGACATAGAATTCTTGTGACCTGATTTTGACTTCATTGTGAGTTGTGGATACTCAGCAAAGGACTTAAGCAATACATGAGCCTTGTGCTGACTTTTTGCCCATGGGTAAGTTTCATCCTTGGTCTTCAGCACTAAGCAGGATTTGGCCCCTAGTATTACATTCAGTGTCTCTTTAAGTTTGGTGCATTCACATGGAATACCTGCATAGATTCAGTCACGAGAGTGCAGCAGCTATTGTCGTCAGGCTCAAAGACTCTATTAAAAGCAGAATAATCCATTACAAGCTGTTAAAATTAAAACTGACCATCGCTGCGTGCAGTAGCTATTACCATAAACACTTGCCTGAGCAAAGAATGTGCAGCCACGAGTCACAAGGAAAACCACATCATCCATTTCTTTTCTATTTGTATATTTTCATAACCTGGAAATGGCATAGGTTCAGTTGTGTGGGAACACAAAGCATTGGCAGTTGAGGGCAGAGAGAAGTCCCGTTTTGGGTGGCTTAGTGTCCAGTCAACGTTCACGTCAAATCCCCAGTAATATTAAGGGGAGTGAAAGGCACACATGAAAAGGGGACTAAAACCCCGGGTTTCTTAAACACAGCTCTTGCATGGCCAAGAAACTCATGCAATTCATGCAGCTGCAAACTTACTGTGAAAGTGAGGAATCCATACTGAAATCTTCTGCATGTGGCCTACAGACACAGAGTAAAAGCATCATAACAAAGGAGACAAACATCAATTATACCATAAGGGTTACCGGGGGAATGGACAGGGCTGAGGGGTACAGACCTGTTAAAGGAAACTAACATAAAACAGACAAAACCAATCATTATAATGGGCCAAATTCAAAGATATGCTATCAAGATCAATGGAGCTGTATGCAATTATCTGGGGTAGAATTTGGCCATGTGTCTCTTAATATCCTGATCAACATACTATTTACTGTGTATTGGATGTTAGGCATCAAAGAATATTCTGTAATGAGATTTTTGTGGGGGGTGTTTACTTTTTTTTTTTTTTTAAAAGGCCCAGCTATACTATATTCCTACGCATGAAAAAAATAAAATGTTATATTTTTTGCAAATTATATTGCTGCACTATTTTAATACGTCACATCTGTTGGGAATAACTTTTTGGTGTTTCTCACAGGTTACACACCGGATTGATCCTGAATGCATCTGTTTTTATTTTACATTCACTGTGCATTAGACAAAAGGAAGACAGACAAGTAACAGAACAAAGAAGAACAATGAGGGTGGTATTAATGGCACTAATGACAGAAAGGGGAGATGGGATAAGAACACAAGGCGCACGAAAGAGAGTAGGAGTCAAAGGAAACATTGAGTTCCAAACAGCCCTCATGGGATTTGAATGTTCATGTACTGTACATTTCCAAAGTGTAGCTGAGTACTACCTGTGCCAGTTTTCAGGTACCCTTCTCTCTTTTTGTAATGGCTAAGTGTCTTGGTTCTGTTCAGAATCCAGATCCATCAAAAGCTCCTATTCCTCAGCACTGTAGGGCACTATAAAAAGTCATTGATCAGAAGGCTCTGCTACATTAATACAAGTCCCCACTATCTTTAATCTGAAGGCAGATCCACACAACTGCCTTTTCTTCCAGAAAACCAGCAGCCTGCACTGGGCTCTTAGGCTCTGGGGATGACAGAGTCTCCAGGCATTCTGTCTGCACCAGCCCAGGGCCTTCAAAAAACCCAAAGCCAAGCTGAATTTGGTTCCAGAGGGCATTCAAACCATTGTGCTGTCTTCACACTTTCTGGGCTGCCATCCCTTGGCCATTAGTTTAATCAAGATTCTGCTTGGTACAATCAGGAATGCTGAAACTGGACCAGCCCCCTGAAGCATGTGTGAAGCAAAACACCATAATCAATCAGTTGCCACAAGGACCTAAAAACTGGTCTGGTTTTGTTTAATACTTCTCAGGAAAAGCTGAGGACCATTAAAATTGACAAACAATTTTACGCTGCTGAGGACTTACTCCATGTACCAAAAATTAAGATTGCTGCAGTTGGGGCCCAATTTTGTTTGCCACAGAACCCAGGCAAGATTCAGCTCCCCAGATCCTTTTGAACATGGTCCTGCAGAGCTCACACTATGGCCTTTTGCTCCATCACTGGCTCCTGGGAACACAAAGTCCCACAAGGAGAGTAGCCTAAATTCAAATAGTCCACTAGCTGAACTTCACATACGCCAGTACCAAGGAAAAGTGCAAAGGTAAAGAGGCGATCTCAGGTAAAGACTCCATGATGGGCTTCCATTAGCACAACTGGGGGATTCCCCAAATAATCCAGTCCCCACACACCACTCATCCCATGTCCCTCACCTGCTGTAAAACAGAGCTGGGATGAATCTCCCCATAAACTGTTCTCCATTTCCTCTTCATTCCCTAGGTGCATGTGTGGGAGGAAATTGAGTTCACTCTGGCTAAATGATCGTTAATTCCGGTAAGGACTGTGGGATCAGGGTAAAATTTCACTGGCTTCATTTCCTTTGAAAGAGACACATCTCACATGGCTGTAGCCCAAGCACCGTGATTGAAAGGGCCTGGATCTGCAGTCATTACTGAAGTCCCTGGTAGATTAGTACAAGTGAGGGAGGAAGGATGGTCTCTTTGATCAGGATGCTATCTTGGACGTGGGGGACCCCGGTTCAATTCTCTGCTCTGCCTCAGACTGTCTGCGTTACCCTGGGCAAGTCACTTTCGGCTTGTCTGTACAGTTAGAATGGGGCAAGCTGGGGTGTAAATCTACCTCACACCAGCCTGCCACACACACACTGTTCCCTAGTGCACTTGGATCTTCTCCATTTCAAAGTGCACTAGGGGACTGTGTGTGTGGCAGTGGGGTCCCCCCAGACAGTGAGGGGTCCCCCCCAGCTTGGCAGGCCAGTGTAAGGTAGATTTACACCCCAAATTGCCCCATGCTGTTCGCAGAGAAACATAAATCCATTGAAGACTGCGAGGTGCTCAGGTACCACAGAGCGGGGGCCAGATGAGTCCCAGGGAGAGAGAGTGAAGGAAATCTTGAGTAAGCAAAGCAGAGCTGAGACCCCTGGGATAAGTGTCAGTGGATACAGACTCCTGATTGGGTCAGGGCTACCAGCTGAGCCACTGGAGCTGGTTAGAAAATGCCAAGGAAAACTCAACATTTTTGTTGACATTTCAAAATATTTCAGCCACCCTGCATCCTGGTAAAGAACCTGCCAATTTGTTTTCATGAAAATTTCAGAAGGAAAAATTTCAAAACAATTTCAACCAGCTCTTCCTGTCACCTGACAAGGGCCAGGCGCATCCAGCAATTCCCAGTAGAGGCCAGACACTACACTGGGGTGCCCTTTTGTAGTACGTGCAGTAGTGTTTGGGTAAGTAGAACATAGTGCTTTGAGCACCAGCACCATGCTATTCGACTCTAGCCTGTACTCTAAATGGGCCAGCGCCCTTCAGATGATTGCAAGTCCTCATGCCAAATGCACAAACCACACACGGATCAATACTCAGAATACACAAGGATTGTTTGTGGATAAAGGAGGAAGCACGTCAGTGTTTGTGTATTACCAGAGGCCACTGAGCCTCTGGCTTGGGCTTCACTACCAACGTATGTTGGTATAACTACACCGCTCCGGGGTGTGGAAAATCCAGACCCATGAGAACTGTAGGTATACCAACCTAACCCCCAGTGGAGAGGGCGCTATGTTGACGGGAGGCCTTCCCTCGCTGACATAGCTACCATCCCCTGGGGAGGTGGATTAACTACACGGACAGGAGAAGCTGTCCCGTCACCACAGCTAGCCTCTTCACTAAGCAGTGCGATGCTGTACACATAGACAAGCCCTCTGTGAGGCAGCAGATGCCACTGTTGGTTGAACGATCCATCTATTGATTCATGCATTCCTTATGATACACAGCGCTAGCTCACAGCTGGTTTGGATAGAAATTACCTCCCAGCCCCACCACCTCCTCTTTCTTCTGGCAACGCATGGTTCCAAGTTTTTTCCCCTAGGCTTAAGCAAGCAAAATTACACAAAACAGACGATTTTATCTGGAGATTGTCTCTGATGTGACCACATATACAAAGTGCTGGACAAAAGCTTGTCTCTCTCACCAACAGAAGTTGGTCCAATAAAAGATATTACCTCACCCACCTTGACTTTCACTGAAGGCTGAATTAGCTGTTTGTGCTTTGGCCTCTAGTAAGATGAGTACCTTGCAAAACTCTACCTATGTGAACTATTTATAATTTAAGTGCGTTAGCCAGAAAGGGGCAGCATTTCTCCTGCCTGGGGCCCAAGTTGGCACTTCTCTGTTAGACAGATTCAAATGAGGTCTTACAAGGACTAAAACTATTTTACAGATAGCATTGTGTGTGTTCTTCGCCAGCAAAAGAACAGACAGCCCATTGGGCTCAGTGCAGCAGGCCAAGGAACCTGCTCTTAAAGGCAAAAGAGAGTCACACATGCAAAGAACATGCAAGGATCATGCCGAATAAAAGATACTTGCATATTCCATTCACTGATTTTTCCATTCTTCCATTCTTGCCAACTGAACCTTGCCACTTCACCCAAGAAATACAGGACACTGATTACAATTCCATCCAAGATTATATACCATTTATGGGCTCTGCTCCACTTCTGGAAACCTTCTACATCATTTCCCTCCAACAACATATGGTCACTGTTTACCATCATCTAATACCAGAGTCCTTTTATCTTATGCACAAACAGCTAATGTCCCACTGAGCCCAATGTGACTGCAACTCACTAGCGCAGGGTGGGCAAACTGCAGCCCACGGGCTGGATCTAGCCCCTCAGGGCTTTGGATCCGGCCCACAGGATTGCCCCCTGGGTGCCATAGGGCCCGCGCCGCTCTCAGAAGCGGCCGGCACCCTGTCCCTGGGGCCCCGGGGGGCAGGGGAAAGGGCTCCATGCGTTTCCCTTGCTTCCAGGCACCACCTCCCAGGAACAGGGAACCTTGGAAAACGGGAGCTTCGGGGGAGGTACCTGGAGGCGTGGCAAGGGCAGTGCGCCAAGCCCTGTGGCCCCCACCCCTTCCCCCAGGGGCCACGCAGCGTCATGGTGCCAGCTGCTTCCCAGAGCGGCACAGCGTGGGGCCAAGGCAGGCAGGGAGCCTGCCCTGGCCCTGGTGCGCACCGCTGCCATCCTGAAGCCACTTTAGGTAAGCAGTGCCGGGCCGGAGCCTGCACCCCAAATCCCTCCTGCACCCCAAATCCCTGCCCTGAGCCCCCTACCTGCACCTCACACCCCTCCTGCACCCCAACTCTCTGCCCTGAGCCCACACTGCGCCCTGCACCCCAACCCCCTGCCCTGAGCTCCCTCCCACAGTCCGCACCCCAATCCCCTTCCCTGAGCCCCCTCATACACTCCACACCCCTCCTTTGCCCCAATCCCTTGCCTTGAGCCCATCCCTGCACACCGCACCCCCTCCCATACCCCGCACTCCCTCCCACACCCCAACCCCCTGCCCTGGCCCCGCATACAATTTTCCCACCCAGATGTGGCCCTTGGCCCAAAAAGTTTGCCCACCCCTACACTAGAGTCTTGGGAGCACACCTAACCAATGCTTAAGGCGGTGGGATGTTCGGATGACCAAGATCTATAAAACCTTAGTGACAGCTCACTGCCTTGTCTGCCATGGAATGGCTACAGCCTCAGTTCAGAACACAGACCAGTAGGCTGCAGGACTGACCCTTGCTACAGTGGCATCCCAGACTCCCTGTGGACTAGGAACCAAGCCTGTGTCTCCACACCGTGGCTCTCCCTTACTTTTGGGCATAAGAATCTTCATGATTCAGGGAGAATGGGCTCAGCAGGAATCCTGGGTTAACTCCTCCTAGATGGTAACCAGAGGTAGGTAGAAAGGACTCATTTTTAATACCTCCTTAGAAGGCTGTGAAGCATCCCAGCAGGTGGCAGGGGAATGAGCTCAGTTCCTTGCAGAGCACTTGAACCCAGGGCATTCAAACCCAACAATGAGAATGCTACAAGCTGAGCTAAATTGCTGCGCATAATTATTAGGAGTTATAGTCACTTACAAGAGAGAGAATAAAACCCGTAGCTGGTGTCAACACTCATTAGTAACCCTAAATGAGGATACAAAATAATTCATGTGTCCCATACGAGCACAGCATGAAAAGGAATTTGAGAGGCATGTCAAATCATCTTCTTTATGCATACCTAATTGTACTGATACTTCGTTCCGGCACAGCACACACAAAGCACTGGCTATTTCAAAGGTAACACACAGCAATGAGGTGGAGTTAGAATACACACCCTAATCTCGGAGTAATACGTTCAGAGCCAGACCTATACCCCCTACTTGCTTGTGTCCAGGATATGGCTCAGTAATACCAGCATCTCTGACGGCCACTGTCGGACTCCTCAGGTGGCCTTTTTAACATGGTCACTGCCTTATTAAGGTTAAATTAAACCACAAGGGGATGTTTCCAGATCTAGGTGCAATAAAATCTCTATATAAACCACGAATCTGTCTTAAGGAATTTTTTTAATGTCATTATCACTTTCCTATAGATGCTGTTTTAAAATAAAGCCCCCAGAGATTTGGATTCATGTATTACAACATGTACCAGAAGAGATGAAGTTTATCCAGCTCTAACTCTGATTCTGTTTCCCAGCTGCTCTGTCATATGTTGTAAGGTTACATCAGTTACTAGGGAAAAAGGATTTTTTTTTCCATGAAGTGATCTTACTAGGACTAAAGAGAATTCTACACAGATCACCTGGTTCTGTATGCTTCAGATGTCTGGGAAATAGCAGCCAGTCAGCCATGCTCTCATGGATTTTTTCTTTCCTCCTCCCTTAGGAGAAAATAAGAGCGATTAAAGGCAGAAAACTATCATTTTTCTTCTCCTGTCTATATTCTACGTCCTGTCAATTTGCACCATTCTACTTGCTGATCACCACAGTGCACCATTAGCTTTGCAAGTCCGTTCTCTTGTTGACATTCTTTCACGGCAAGTTGTGATCATAGCAGCACCCAGAAGCATGCTAGATGCGTTAGATAAGATAAGGTCCCTGCTATGAAGAGCTTACACTATAATATTACATGTGATACAACAAATGAGAGTGACAAACAAAAGACCAGGAAGGGCTGTGGGGAAAGAACTCGGGTTGTAAGTGCTAACATTAGACAGTTACTCAGTTCGGTTATGGGTACCTCTAGATGGCTCCGTTACTGTATAACATGCACACGTGTATGTTAATTAACTGACTTCTGATAGGAGACCAGCAGGAGTGAGTTTTTAGATGGGATCTGAATGAGAAGAGGTGAGTGGCCCGGTGAGCAGGATGGGAGAAGGCGTTCTGGGCATAAGGGGCATCACAGAAGAAGATACTGAGGTGGTTTTGGGAGGAGGAAATGCAAAAGACATCAGGGTTTGTTGTTCAGACAGTACTCAGAGTTTCTGATGAAAGGGATGCTTCAGTGTCCCACGCTACTGGAGTGTCCCCGGAACATACAGCCTATAGAAAAATGGACTTTTTGCTAAGAATTTGGTGCTTTCAAGAAGGTACTCTGCTTCCATCTCCAGAAGAGTCACTTTGTGACTGATCCAAAGCCCGCTGAAGTCAATGGGATGGTGCCCATTGACTCCAGGAGGCTTTGGATTGAGCTCACATCCATGAGAAATTGACAGCACAAGGTTCCCCCATATGGTCCTCCATGGCTCAGAGAGGTGACACCCATGAAAGCTTATGCCCAAATAAATCTGTTAGTGTTTAAGGTGCCACTAGACTCCTCGTTTTTGTGGACTAACATGGCTACCCACTGATACTTCATCCCTCCTTTAGTGCTCTAAACTGCTGCAAGCCCAACACCACAGCCTGGGAGTCTGAAATACAGTGACTCAGGCTATAGGGGAAAAATTAATTCTCTTTGCAGAATTACACTCTCATCAGTTTAGAGAGGAAAAGAAATAGACAATTATTTTTTCCTGAAGGAAGAAAATAAATCCATAAGACGGTGGCGGGGTGGTGGGGGGTAAGGTTAGTTGATATTTTTTAGACATCTTGTCTGTGCAAAAGCAAGAACTGTGCACTGTTCTCTGCTGGTTCCCCTTTCATCATTCTCCATGTGACAATCAATATTGAAAACGTGCTTTATTCCGTTCCCCCTACTGAATAGCTGCCGTACCAAACACACGACAGATCCATCAAGAAATATAACAAAGAGAAGACATAACAATGCCATTTGGGGGAGGTTTAGTGTCACTGAGTTGTGCTTTAGGAGCCATTCCCTCTAGCACAGTTTAGGTTAAAATAACAAAAAAACAGAAAGTTGCATTAAAAAAAAAGAAAAGAGTGAGTCAAAGGGAAAGATAATAGCTTCTTCGGCTAAATGGAATCTAAGGGTTCTAGAAGTGCCCCCTTGTGGTTTAATTTAGCCTTCATGACTCTCCACGCTTGCCAGACATGGGGACCGCTTTTAATTCTGGTGGCAGGAGAGTCACAATTGCTGGTATGAATAGCGGTGATTTTGATCATGCGGGTAATAATCACCGACAAGGCAACAGATGCGGCTGTAACAATTCTTCTAAAGGCAGATATTCCTGATGCGACAGGACGGTGCACTTGACTTAACATCCTCAAGGATCAGGCTGTTGGGTGATGAGGGAGGCAGAGGCTTTAACAGCCCGTGAGTCACAGATGGTGTAAGACCTTGAGTAGCAGACCCCAGGGCTGCTGAATGGGTGTTTCGTCTAGAATGGATCTTCCAGTCTTGCTTTTTGGCTGCTGGGCAGCCAGGGGATTAATCTTTCCACCACACTGCTGCCATATCCCCCAGCTCAGTTCCAATGTATTGAACCAGCAATGCTCGAGGAACTTTTTGAATGGCATGAGATTTTCCAGGCACTTTAGGCACAATGCTGGTGCTTTCAGGGACTGGATGCAGGAAATCAATGGACACTGAGCTCTGGGGTTCCTGATCCAGACTCCACTTGCCTACAGTTTGATAAACCAGCCCACTTCTGCTTCCCTCAAGACACTCAGAGGCCCCCAATATTTCTGCAGGAGAAAAAAAGTCTGCCAGAAATGCTGTACCCTGGTGTGGCACACTCGGGGTTAGAGCGTGAGTTTAGGCACAGCCCTGAACAAGGCTTGGTGCGTGAGCTGCATCACCCCAGGAGTAGCCTCAGACACCCATGTAAGTCACAACTCCTGCCTTGTTTCCTCCCTGCTCTAGAGGCGGATACCAGCAGAAATCACCATTCTCTCCACGTTGGCTCAGCTACTCTGGCAGACAAGCTGGGTGGAGACAATTCTCTCCCCATTCATCTGCTCTGGGCAGGGAGGAAGTGGGTGGCATAATGCCACCTACTCCTGTGTGCCCAGAGGCAAGGTCTATACAGCCAGAGTAGAATTAAATCTTCTCTCTTCCGCCCTTCCCTGGGTATGTTACCAGAGTAATGATCTAACCCTCACATCACGGGGAACCTAAAAGGGAAGCCGTTTGCACTACTGAAAGCTGGGACCACTGAAAGGCAGATGCTGGAATGAGAATGGACACTGAAATGAAAACAAACAGGGAGACAACTGCAAACGCTTGCTGCGCTGACATTTTAGCTGCTTTTGTTAAGTGTGGTCTTCAGCGTTTTCAGTGTCAATGCTTCCGTTCAGAGCACGGCTATTAATGCCATCTGTGCTTTGACTGGAATGACAAAAGCTCCTACGCCCGTGCCTAACTTTAAGTACGTGCATAAGCCGCATTGACTTTTAGCGGAAATCAAGTACATGCTTGAAGCTAAGCACCCACTTAAATGCTTTGCTGAACATGGGCTTTAAAAAGCAGCAATGGCCTATGAGAGTGTAACAACAGGCTGTGGCCTCTAGAATCTCAGGCCTATGGTTTGCCTATGGATTTGAATCCCTCTGCCATCAAGGGCAATGGTCTGTCAGTCTTTTATTTCCCTATTCCCAGAATCTCCAGCAGCAGCCATCAATTTCTTTACATTAAAAAGTAATGCAAGTGCCCAGCTCTGTGGTTCACAGCAGGATAGCAGCTCAGTCCGTGACTAGAACTGAGAAACGGGGGGAGATTAGAGAGGTAACTCAATGGTAAATATTGACACCTCCATATCACTTCTCTTCATAGCACTCATTCTCCCCCTGCCTCCTTGCAACCTTTTTACAACTGTTTTGTATTTTAATATTAAATGTAGCAAGTGCTCAGCCCCGCTTGTGCTGTTAGCAGGAAGCGAGTGGAGAGGAATTCTCTCCGAAGCGAGTTTGATTCTTGGTTTTGGGAAATTTGGGGGCATCAAGCAGGCGTGTTAGTGCTTTTCTGCCTGGGCTAGTGTCACTGCAGTTAATATTATGCTTGTCTTTTATTAGTTGTGTTGTGGTAGCACCTAAAAGCCCCAGTCATGGACCAGAATCCCACTGTCCCAGGTGCTGTACAAATACATAACACAGGCACTTGCCGTATGTAGGTCTCTGGCAATGCCTCTAGCATTTAAGTGGCTGATTTCATTTAATCAAAAGCTGTTGAAAACACTTCATTGCAATGATGCATGATTTGGAGCTGGAGGTAGAAAAGGGAGCACTATCCTGCACTGGAGGGTCATCACTTCAGCCCATTTCCAGGTGATGCTACTACTTCAATAAAGCACATTCCAAAACATCAAGGGGAAGCCACAGGGGTACTGCTGATGGCTGTATTACAAGAGGCTCTATCCCTTCTGAAACGGGGTATCAAAATCCCACAGAGTGGCACAACACTTCTCAAACGCTTTCCAGGCCACTGTCAGGTTGGAGCTCAAAGGTAGCTGTCCAGCAAACGCCTCCTGAAAAACTGTGGCAGCAGCAGTAAATGCTGGCCAAGAATTAAAACGTGATCCCCCCAGGCCTACCAATCCTTCACGGTGCACTGACTGCACTGAGATACCAGTACAGCCCACTAATGTCTCGTTCCATAAATCATTTGTAGCCCATCGCAGTAGCCATCCAAAATCAGTAGGGCTTAAACACACCATTTGAACGGTGAAGTTCTGCAGTGCCTGACACTGTATATTAGGCCCAGCCACCAATTTAGCATTTGCTGCATTGACAAAGTCACTCATCATTCAGTTCCACTCACACACCAGCCCATGCTAATCAAAACTTCTCCCGCAGCACACATTTCCAAAGATACATCACAGTAGACAAAGATCTGTCAAACTAAAATATACACAAATTAATTAACAGGCAACTCCAGGCCGCAAGACCTGGCAAAGAAAAAAAAAAAAAAAACCTAGGGTCCTTGAGTAAAGGGCATTTAGGGACACAGTGTTGGAATTATGCCGGTCAGGAAGCCAGTCAGATTGAACAGCTTTTACGGAGCAGGATTCCCCAGGCAGACCAATCATCAAGCTCATCTAGCTCGAAACTCTGGGCCTGATCCTGAGAGGTACCGAACGCTGAAGTCAATGGAAGCTGAGGGGAATTGCACTTCTTGGGATCAGACCCTAATTTCTCTTCTCCTCAGATCTGCTTAGTTTATTGTGGAAAGGTTTTAGTCTTTATATGATGTATAAACTTTCTGCTGGCTTCTGTTTGTGGATTAATCTCCCCAAACTCCCTTCCTGTAGTAAGCAAACACACTGGGTCAATTATTCTTTGTGATGTTACAGAGACACCCTGATCCACTTCCAAAGGACCCTCTTTGCACAGAAGTTGCAATGATTTTTTCCCAGACAAACAAAGCTTCCTTTATCAGTCCAAGAACTTCTGGCTTCCTGTGGTGCAGATCTCCTAACTCCAAGGCCTTACCTACACTACCAAACATTGTAGCTATAATTCTGCATTGGTGATTGGTCACAACGGTGGAAGCCGAAGAATATCATTGTTACCACTGTGTAAATGCTTAAATTCTGTCTCCACTATTGCTGGCATTGTTGGAGAACTGCAGCGATGAAGTTTGTCAGTGTAGATGCTTTAAAACAGCTGTGGAATGGTCACTCGATTAGCCTCGGTAACTAAAGTAAGCTATTAAGAAGTGAAACATTTTTCACCAAGGAAAGCAGTATTGATCCATTACTGAGATTTCAATAGTTTTCCTCTGATGGATTTCAGTGTACAAGAAAAACAAACCAAAAAAAGACAGAGCATCCAATTGCCCCATACTCAACTGAAGATAATTTTTTAATTTTCTTTAGTGAGTTGGAGGATAGTAAATAATGGCTGAAAGTCATCATGGAGATGACTGGCTGTTGGCCGACATAACAAGCCCTGTCTGATTCCAAAAGTCTAGGTGTTCATCTCTCAATTGGCATTTTTGTGGGCAGTCTCTGAACGAGAGGACAGGAACCCGGATTTCCCTGTTGTTTCTAGAGGTAATTCCTGTGCAACAGGGTTGAGGCACATCAGTGGAGACACATGAACAAAGCCTGAGCTGTTTTTACATGTGTCTCATCAGTCCTTGAGCCTGTGAATTCAGCATCTTTGGCAAATACATTTACATTGACATGACCATTTTCCTGCCCCACACAGCTGAAACACTAGGCTTGCTGTTGTGATGCTCTGAGAAAAAAGTACTTTAATTCATATCAAAAATTGGCCTTTTTAGCACTACTCACAGAGATAATAAACCTAAGTGTAGGGTTTCAGTAAACTAGTACAGCACTCAAAGGAAAACCATAATTTGTTAATGAGAAGCCACATGGAATTTCCCCAGCTGTAAACAGAGACAAATACACATGTATGAAATGATCCAACAAGCTCAGCCATCCTCATTGCAAATTAGATTATACACATTGGCAGTGAGGGTCTCTTCCAGGCCCTCCGTTTGCGTTCATTTTTCCACTGACTTTTTAAAATGCCACAGGGACACATTTATGGGGACAAAAAAGCAGATGATCTGGTTTTCTCCAAATATATTCCTGAGTGATTGATATGCAATGAGAAGACTATAAAATCAGAGGATTTTATCAGCCCGAGCTTCCTGAGGAAGGAGAAAAATGCTCATAATAAACCAAACACAATCGAAAAAAATTGAGAACCCATCTGCCCAGCCCTGAGGCAGATCCATCAGACTGTCAGGGTAAGCCATGACAATTGCCAAGATTTCTCTACTAGATTTGACACATATGCACTTTCACCTAGCTGCTATGCAGCTTTATTTCCAATACAAATCTTGATTTAATGACTCCCCTTCTCTCAGCATTATCAAAGCCTAACTCAAGCCACTGACCAGCACTGTCCAAATTCCAAACAGAGATGGATGCAAATTAAACAAGTTGAAAAAAATCTAACAGGAGTGAAATTATTATACAAACTGCAAGGAAAAACTGACACTTAAATAACCTGAGGGAGTGAATGCTGAATTGTGGAGTCCTCTCACGTGCCACCGAGGTGTGTGCGGGGCAGAAATTATCCATTACAGTTTGTTAATTTTATTTCCAGATTCTTGTATGGCCAGGTGCCCATTTCTGTGAGCCTCACAGAATGACAATGGGCACAGGCCCACGAAGCGAAAGAACATCTTGTTCACAAAATGGCACAGGAACTGAACAGGAATTTGAGTGTAATGGACAGAAAAGTAACTCTCTCTGGGATTGCTTTAGCCACTTTTCTCAGGGCAGATTCTGAGACCACAGATAGATTTAAAAATACGGAAGCAAGACCCTCCTCTCCATCTAAAAAAATAGGTCAACATTAAACTGGAAAAAATACTGGAAAATATTAGGGTTGGTTGAAAATTTCCCATCAAAACTTCCCCCACTATCTGAAAATTAAGTTTTCAGCTAAATAAAAATGTGGATGTAAAAGTGTCTCCTTCTCTCAATTTTTTTTTTCATTTTTCAGCTGAAGTTTTCCAGTTTGGGGCTACAGGGAAGGCTCTTTTCATCCCTTGCAGCTGTCCCAGAAATGAATCACAACTGATTCTCACAGCAGCTCTCCAAAGGTAGGTGTAGCAGAATAATTCTTGTGTGGAAACTGAGGATACAAGAGACTAGCTCAAGCCACTCAGCAAGATGATCCGGGAGGTCTTTTCCCTCTCTAGTTTATAGGATCCTACAACTACCATTAGCCACATCCAGGCCATGCCCAGATGAGCCCTCCAGATAAATGCCCTGAGCAGTAGAATTCAAGGGTGGACTTCTAAATAGCAAGTCTCACAAGTTACAAAAATAAAAATAAAATCCAGCCATGAAGCAAATTAAGTTCTGTCTTGGAATCACCAGAGAGAAAACGATTGTGAAAACAAGGGATTTTTCCTTTGGCTTAAATTCATCAGCTCTCTCAAAGATTTGGAGGGCCAGCGTTATCCAGCGTTGGCGAGGGAACCTTATCCAGCTACTTGCTATTGCCACAGCTGCCATGTTCCGCATTGTGGCCATTATTAGAGTATGGTTTGCAGCCTTGTTGTAGCTGTGTTGGTCCCAGATTATTAGAGAGATAAGGTGGGTGAGGGAATCTCTTTTATTAGACCTGAGCTCTGTGAAACTCAAAAGCTTGTCTCCCCCACCAAAGTTGGTCCAATAAAAGATATTACCTCACCCACCTTGTCTCTTGTTAGAATATAGAATAATTGCTAATTCTACATCAGACACCGCCCACCTTTGGAGATCTGCGGGAAGTAACACTGGGCATTCTTCTATCCCGTGCTTCAAAATCAATTAGCATTGCTGGATAGAATCACCAACTCCTAAACATGCAGACTCAGGGTTGCCAAGATGTCATGGGAGAACATGAATGCGGTTTGAATTTACTGGGTGTCTGTGCAACCCGCCTCCACCCTTCCATAAGTGCAGCCTTACAGCACTATGAGGAAAGAAAAATAGAAGCGCCAATCCGTTGGTCCCATGCCACTCTGGCAGCCAAGCCCAGGTCTCTGCATCTGACTGGAATGCATGAGATCAAAACCTGCCTTTCAGGACACAACAGAGGGAAAAGCTACTTGAAAGGGCCCCAAGGCTTGACAGCTAACTGCTGCCTAGAGTAAGAGGAAGGCATTGTCGCTTCTGAAGCCATTGCTGACAAACATTAAAAGATTAATTTGGAGCTACTGGCTGACATGAGAACCATTTAGTAGATGAAGCCACAAGGGCGGCGAACTCCAAGAGAGGTTGTAAAGAGAGAATGCTGTCCGCGGCATTCCGAATGGCAGCCATGGCAGCCTGGGATTTACTATAAGCTGAAAGACAACAACTAGGTGATTATTAGAACAAAAGGGAACAATAAAACCTCACTTGATGAGGAAAAGTAATTGAACCTCTGCTCACACTGCACAGCAGTGTCTCAATGTCTGGGAGCCTTGTACCATCACTAGTGCACTGGGGTAATTCTGCCCCCCTATTCTGTGGCTATGTGCATGTCTACACGGCGATAAAAGACTCATGGTCTTGGCTGGCTCAGCTCAGCCAGCTCAGGCTCACAGGGCTATAAAACTGCAGGCTTGAGCTGGAGCCCAGGCTCTGAGGCCCCAAAAGCAGGGAGAGCCCTGCCTTAGCAGAACAAATTTGATTCCACAGTTCTGGGGCAGAATCGAGGCAGCAAGGAGAAAAGAAATTCCATGCATCACAGAGCCCAGCTTTGTGGGTGCCTCCACACCCAGGTTTGTGGGGATAGTCAAGATGGGAGCAGCAGCAGTGTCCTAACTTCCATGTCTGCTCTGAACAGGGCTAGTTGACATGATGGTCAAAACATGGCTAGCCCTTGAGTACTTATGCTCCCTCTATTGCAACATCAGTAGTAGCAACACGGGGACATTTCTGTTTAAAAAGGCTAAATAAAGGTAGACACTCCTTCATTTCAGGGCAGGCAATCACTGAACTGTGACTCTGGAGACTTGGATTATATTCCTGGTTCTGGCCAGAAATTACATGTGACCTCAGGCAAGTCACATGAATCTCTCTGTACCTCAGTTGCCTACCTCATAGGGACATTTGGAGGCTAAATTCCTCAGTGTTTTTCAAGTGCTTTGAGATCCTCAGTTGGCAGATGTTACAGAAATGCAACGTAGCAATCATAAACAAACAAATTAATTCCCAATAAATGCGGAGAGGCTCAGAGAGCAGTAATCTGAAAGAACCACTCCTAAGAGTCAAGTATTCAATCCCAGGGATGAATCTATAAAGAAGAAGCACTTCTGCTACGATGCGTCAGTGTCCTCAAGGTTTCTGCTCCAACATCCTGCCCATTGGATACATTTCAGTGGGCTAACTTTGGAGGGTTTGGCTTTCTTTCCATTTAAGAAGGGGGGGAATTGGAACATCTGTAGTATCTTTTTGCAAGCAGACAACATTTGCTCTTGTTCAAGAAGGCTGTTCCCTCCCGCAATACATTTTCTTACTACTCTGGAGGTTCTCCACGCCCCTAGAGATGCTCCAAGACACACTTTGGTAAATTCGTTGCCCTAAAAAAGCACTTCTCCTGCAGAACAACTGCTCTCCAATTTACCGCCTTCATTTCAAAGAAGAAATTTACACCTTGGTATCCCTGGTACTTTCAAAGATAAGAGAACACTAGTGCTAGTTTCAGAACCATGCCAGTCAGGAGGTCGTAAAACTCCCAGTGCTTCTAGGCATACAAAGGTTGTGGGAATTCTGCTCCAATGTGTGTGGGGGAAGGGAGCGGGGGGAACAGCACATGAAATGGTGTTGCTTTCATCAGACTGCAGACTGCCTACAGCTGAAAAACCCATTTTCTTAAAGCATTAGATGGCCCATGGACCTCACCACATTCTGAGCCAGTAGTTTGTCCAAAAGAATAGCTTGGTGTGGAACAGAAGACAACATAAAAGAAAGGAAAGAGGAGGATGAGGGAAACGCCTACAAGGAGGGGATGTAGAAAACAGTCCTTTGGGGGCATAATTTTATTGTCTCTCAGATTCCCCACAAAGATGTTCATTAGAGACTTCCTTAGTACCCAGCCCACCCAGATCCATGGGGTGTGGGCTGGCGAGAGGATTTGGCCCTATGGAAGGGGCTTTACAAGTGAAAAGTTACACAGCTGCCATGAAATGAGGCTTTGTTTGAGATATGTACTTTTCAAAGGGCATTCTGATTCACACGTCTCTGTGCAAGAGACCCCATTTTGGTGCACCACTCCCTGGCCAGAAATGCATAGCCTCAGATACACAGCTATCATTTTGGACAGTCACATGCCTCTCCAGTCTAGTGGAACTGTACACCACCAGGAAGTGTAACTAGCTAGGTTTACATCAGTCAAGTACGCAGACAATTAATGGAACAAAATGAGAATTCTCTGATCATTTTGAGAAGTGTCAGACAACAATCTTAGCACCAGCATCAAAACACATCAATACAAAGTACTGGGGGCAAGACAAGGCCACATTACTGCCACAAAAAGCTGACATTTAGATATTTAAGAAGCGGTCAGAAATTTGCCCTTTTCCTTGGGATTCAGTCATAAATGTAAATTACTACTCAAAATATTTCATGTTAATTCATTTTTACAAACAGCATTGTGCAAGATAGCTAAGCAAAAAATTATGCTGCCCAATGCTCTAGGAATGGTTTTGAATTACTTTGCAGAAATGTCTGGTTCTCCAGGGGTTATACGAACTTGCCAGTGTTGTCTTCAATACTTCAATTCATTACCAGATTCTGTTTACCAGACAAAAGCCGCAATATAGAAAATGGCACTATTATTGTGCTTACCTTGCGGGGTTTTTAATTGACACATTGCCTTTATCATAGTTATACCAAGAGGAGGGGGAGACTGATCCCAGAACGGAATCCACTGTCCAGTAGTCAGGGCACTAGCTTAGGGTTTGAGTTCAAGTCCCTGCTCTGCCACAGATGTCTTGTGTGACCTTGAGCAAGTCCCTTAGCCTCTGCCTCAGTTCCCCCTCTGTAAAATGGGGATAGCGGAACTTCCTTACCTCACACTAAAGCAGGATAAATGGATTTAATATTGTGAGGTACACAGACCCTATAGTATTAGGGGCCATATAAGTACTAACATAGATAAATCACTGAGCCTAGATCCAAATCCTCAGGAAAGAAAGTTCAGAACCAAGGTTTGGCCACATATATTTGAATATCCCATATTGTTCTCATGCAATGAAGTACATAATGAGAGGATGCACAGGCTATGCTATATGGAAATGTGCCCATTAACTAGACAGCAATGAGATGGATGTTAGATGAAAGCCAGACTCATAACCAAGAATCATTTCATAGATACCATAAACCATTGTATTGTATATGCTTGTTAACAGCAGGTGATGAAATCCTTCATCTTATTTACTAACTGCTCTTAGTGTGAATTACTATGGCTGTCATCTCTCTCTGCTTACAGCCAGAAACTTAGACCATCTGCTGTTCATTACCACCTACCCAGTGTATACACAGATATTGTAACCAGACTTTAGACACCAAGCATCGTCTTCATTTGTGAGACAGGCCTACCTTCAACATAGCAGACACTGTTATTCTGGGCCCAAAGTCTGGCCTTCCTATGGTCTCCAGTACAGCTCCTGCCCAGAACGACTCGGGTGAGACATGTGGGGAGTAATTAATCAAGCATCTGAACTAAACCTACACTGATCATAACCCGGACACCTGGGTTACTCTGTCCGGAATGACCAAGTCGCAGAGAACCTGTGAAATGTCAACTCCTCAGAGTTTGACAAAGCCTGGAACTTGGCCGCCCCTTTTCTCCCGTATGCCTGGCTTGTAGCACTAACTGTTCATAGATTCATTCTGATTGGCTACAAGTATTATCACTGTCTGCTGGTGTCATACCCATCTTTTAACTGCCTACGCCATATAGGTCTGACAGCACATGGTTTAGATTCTACGTGGCAAGCATGCACCAGCAAATTCGTTAAGGGTGACTAAGAAAGTTTTCACTCTCTTCAATTTTCCCAGTGGAACTGGATCAAGCAGAATTTTATAAAAGCCGTCTCACCCACTGTGGAAAAAATGGTCTGTAAGTCCATCATTAACATGCAGCCTGAAAACAGAAGAATGCATATGAACACTAGAACAGCTCTTAATCCTTTGCAGCAGCAGATGCAAAATGCTTATAAACTTCTGCAGCACTCTATGGCCCCCAATCCTGAGATGTCTGATTGCCTGACTATTCATCTTCACAACATTGTGAGGCATTTTACAGATGGGAAACTGAGGCACAGAGACACTAAATAACATGCCCACAGTCATGCAGGAAGTCTGTGGTAGAACTGGAAACTGAATTTGGGAATCCCAAATCCCAGACTACCACCATAACCATTGGGCTGTCCTTCCTCTCCAAGCTCCCTTTGCCAATATCCCTGTAAGGTGGAGAAATACTTTTCAGAGGTGGAAACTGAGCTGCAGAGAGGAATAGCGGCTTGGTCCAAGTTCACTCAGTGAGTCCATTTCAGAGCCAGGAAAAGAACCCAGATTTTCTGATTCCCCCTGCAGGGGTTTAGCCACACAACGAAGTCCTCACTCCTGGCATTGCATCTGGGAAGATTAGAAACTTTCACAAGGGAAGAGTCAGTGACAGAACCTGACAGAGAGGAGGTGCATGAAAGTCTGACACCATTAGGAATTAACTCCTATACAAGAGCTTAATTTTACAATGGTAAATTAAAAATATTTTCAAGTGAGATGGAGTTGAGCTGCTAAATTCAGTTCTGGATCAGGAACTGGAGGGAAAACATGCACCCATATACACCACTCATGCCCCCCAAATTCAGAGCTGTTTGGATCTGGGCTTTGGGATCAACCCATTGTTTGCTTATATAGGTCTAAAAAGCTCCATAGATACCGTTCTTTGTTCCGGGCAACCATAACATAAGGCTGATATGTTCAGCACAACAGTCACATCATACAATACAACATAAAGTGTGGTGCACCTGACCTGCACACAGAAATATCCACCAGTCATAAATTTCAGCTCTTCCAATGCTCAGCCCATGCCCTCCCCCACAGCCTGGAGAAAAAGATGGCCTTTGTAGAGTGCTCACAGGTTAACAGATCTGAACTCTGGAGAACCAAGGGGGGAAGCAAGTTCCAAAACAGAAATCTCACAGATAAAACTTCGCCAGCAGCTTGAGCATTGCTGCTGATCTCAGCTGGGGCGATCTGGCCCAAGGGGAGAGGCGATTTCTCAGGTAACCAAGGCCAAATCAATTTTGTAGGTTACACACTATGGGAACCTACTTAAATTCCTGCTATGGAGACCGCACGAAGGAAGCAGGCTACAGCATTCTGTGCTCACTTCAGTTTCTGAGCAGCCTTGCATTGCATAAAATCTAATCTAGAGGTATATGAACATTGCATTGCATGAAATCTAATCTAGAGGTGGAACAAACCTGTGTGACCATCCCTGCATCAGAGAAGGGCTGCAGGGTTCTTGTCTGACAGATATATTTAAAAAAGCACATTAAAAAGCCATCTTTGTCACAGCCTTGATCCATCACCGTGCTAGACCCAGCTCCAAAATCCCATTCAGGGCTGTGATTCCAACATCCACATTCCCCAAACTCAGGAGGGTGGGTTCAGACCAGTCTCCCATTGCCTCAAAGCCGAAAAGATGAGGGCATGGGGGGAAGGGAGGTGAAATGCCAAAGACACGGGAAGAGAGAAATGATTCTACCAGCCAGATGCAGCTCAGTGAACATGACTCAGGAAAGCCAAAGCAAATGTGTATGGTGAACTCTTACCAAACACAGGGTCAGAGCCAGGATACACAACACCTCCTGACTCAGTTTCAATCCTCTGGGGGTTCCAAAGAGTAACTATTGTATGGGTCTCTGTCCCCAAGGTGTCGATCCCAAAGTGTCTTGATACAGTTGGATGTGAACCCTGTAACGTAACAAGATACTTGCTGCTCTAAGTGCCCGTCTCTAGGGAGCTCAGCAGCTGACATAACTGTGTGACACACCTGTTCCCTATCTCCAGCTTTTGTGAGACTCTGTAAGGGGCAGGAGAGGGAGCAGGATTCTACCTGTCAGTTGCTGGTGATCCTGTTTCTCTTTTCTGCACCCAATGCCCTAGGCTGATATTAAAAAAGCCGAAGAATCCATTTAATATATTGCAAATAGAGTTCAATCTTACAAGACCACATTTGCCGGAGAAAACCTTCTGCTCAAGAAATGATAAAAAAAAAGACTAGCTCTGGGGGTTATTACCCAAAAAAGGGAATTTTAATACTGACTGTGACATGGAAGTGTGTTTGACAGCAGGTGGAAAACACACACACACCTACTCAGCAGCTTGGTTGTTAATATAAAAGGGCTTTAATCGACTTTGCAGTCACAGTGAACCTCTCCGCTGGTCTAATTGCATTTGGGAGCTTGCAGAGAAGTACAAGTCATTTGTTAATGCCTGGCTGCCCCCCTCGGGGAGGAATCACCACTGGCTGTTTAGAAATTACGCTTCCCAAACACTCTGGGATGGTTCTCCCTTCCGCTGAAGTGCTTGATCTTTAAGGGATGTCGAGGTTAGACTGTTGCTATTTTCCTCAGTGGAGTGCTGGGAAGATGCCAGCCAGGAATCTAACTGTTTTGCTCACGGTGGCAAGTGGCCAAAGCAAAGCTCCATTTATTTGTTATTTTTTGTTTGAAAAGAAAAAACAAGCAAATTTTCACTTAGAATTTAGCTTTTGTTAGAAAAGGGGGTTTAAACAATGGCTCCGAGTCCTCGGGTTCAATTCACAGCTACTTCTGCTCAGCCCTTTGTCCTTTTCAAGCTAATAAACTGAGCTCTCTCCAGTGTTCCATGGAGAGAGAAGGGAGGGTATTTCAGAAGGGGCCTTAAACACTAGCTATTCTGCATGCACATTTTTGATCTCTTAAGATTGCCTCAGGGCAACTGGCCAAAAATTCTCCTCTTTCCCAGCTGCATGCACAGGGTAGGATTCTGTTGCAAAATTGCTTTTTTGTATTAAAAAAAAATCCATGTATCTGGTATGTCAGGGAAATCAGCAGCACATGAAATGGGAAGGTACATCCAAGTGCAAGTATTTTTATGTCCTACAGCCTGCCAGCAGCTGCCTACCAAACACAGCCACCTTAAGCCTGCCCCAATGCAGTTAGGTATTTAAAGCATGAACTAGGTTGGATTCTTCCTGTGGCTTCTCAGTGTTCCTTCTTGTCATATGTTCCCTTCCGTGAAGTCCTCCCTGCACCATTAACTCCACTCAATACAGGAAAGAATGGCTGCAGCTGAATCTGTTTAAAGTTCCCCATTTTGGTTCCCACATTCAATAGCCAAGCTCCACAAAACCCTGTTTCTAGGAACAGTTAAAGTCATGTGTCCTAGACAGAGCCAGATTCTGCACTCTGTTCCACCCTGCTGGGCTCAGGGAGGTTGCCCAGGCTGGAATACAATCAGCCCAGATCAGCCCTTTGAGACATAGAAATAACCCCAATGGCTCTCCTATGTACTAGGGCATGAACTGAGCCAATCCTTCGATGTCCCAACGAAAAGTGCTCCGAGTTCTGTACACCCGGGAAAATACAGGTCTCCCGCTTCTTCACTTTTAGATGTTCAAATATCAAACACCTGAAGAATGTATTATTTTGAAACAAGCCCACCTCCATTTTTCTGCACTGGATCCCGAGCCACCATGTTGTTATGGCTGAAATCACTGAAATGTGAAATATTCAGAGAAAAATAAAGCCTACGAGTCTAAGCCACGGGCTTCAGTCTCACAGTGAACTAATCTGCACCCCTGGGAACAGTCTGTAATATTTTTGTTTTTAACTTCCACCACCACTTTATTATTTCAGCCCAGACTCCCAGCAACAATTCTCATAGCTCAGTTTAGCGGGACTGCCAGAGATTGGGCAGCGTCTGGCTTTGGAGGAGATGGAATATCTTAAATCAGCCATTCACCACTTCAAAGCAATCTTCCCTCTTTGTTACCTGTAAGCGGCAACAGTGATGCGTAAAACTCCTGATTCAGACTGCCAACTTAGTTATCAGGAAGTGGCACACACAGGAAGGAAGCAAATCAGGGACAGAATTCAGGAAGCCATGGTCAGTACAAGCTCTGAGGGCTAGGCCAGGGTTCAAGAGATCAATCCATTCTTCCCATAGGCTATGAGCAGTTTCCAGCTAATACTTTGCGCTCTACATCTAACCTACAGAATGTCAAAATCATCTCTTAGTTCACTTCAGTGGAACTGCAGCTGAGCCCTTGTTTATATTGAGATTTGAGCCCCTGTGATTGGCATTGGTGCAGGGACCCCATGCCTACCTTAGCGGACTGCAGAAGTGCACCAGCTGCAAGCCCACTGATGAGGCCTACAAGGGGAATTGGGTCCAACATGTTTTCTTGTTGTTACCCCTCCCACTGCCCAGAGGCAGCACTCCCACAGATATCCTCTGGAATGTTGATACATGTGATGGTCTCCTCTAGAACCCCTGCAGTTTCATTAATTCTGCAATGGCTCTTTCCCCCCCCCCAATGGGACACTGGATCTCCCCCACACACACACACATTCCTTCCTTGTGACAGGTTTGCCCCAAAGGGGGGTGTGGAGTTCGTATCACACAAGGAAGGAAGGGTTGGATATCTGGTCTTGGCTCCCAGCCCTGGGCCAAGAGTGCTGGGTAGGTGGAGCATTGAGTCCCAGAGCCTGGCAGAGGGAGGATGCCCCTTGTACTTCTCAGTCGGTATCTTTCTGGCTGATTCACAGCAGATGGGCTCCTAAGGGCGTTCCAGCAGTAAGTGCAAGGCCCTTTAAGGACACAATACAGCTGTAACCCAAGAGCCCCACCACCACTGGGAAGAATAAGCTGGCAGGCATGAACAGCCACAGAGAGTGAAGCTAGCTGCGTTGACAGCTCTGCCAACACAGAATCAGACCTACCCTTCTAGGCATTTAGGTGTACTTCCCACAGGACTATGTATCATGCCGAGCTTGTAAGCACCTTTGATGAAGGGGGCATAAGACAAGCAAACTGGCAGAGGGGAAAAACGATCCTCGTTGCACCACGGAGGGCGTGGAAGAACGGTGCTAAATGAAGTGAGGCTCAGATGGCTACCGCGTGCTGAGACCACAGAAGCATGCCTGCTGTGGTTCTAATCTACCTGCATGCTGCCTATTTGCAACTTCCCAGATATTTGAGACCATGCCTCACCAAGTCAGATGGCAAAGACCCGCTAGATCACCAGGTGGAGGGCACACGTTCCCCTGAGAGGGAATGTATACAGGGAAGCCAAGACTTGCGCTCGAGCTCAGCCAGAAAGCCAGCTGCTGAGCACTCCATTCCGGACCCTTGGGAGTGCAGTGTCCACACAGCGCAGTTCTCTATGGTATCCCCCACCCGCTCATGCCACCGGTGAGAGGAGCACACCGATTCCAATGCCTTGCTTCGAGGGTACGTTCCTTTCTCCGTCTGTTCCAACTGGGACCACGTCAGCTAATTCCACAAGTGTTGCTATTTCCCCCCTTGCCCAGTGACATATGGGGAAAGGCTGCTTCTGAAATGGCTAATTTCTCCCAAGCAAATGCCAAACAAGTAAAACCTGACATGGGCAGAAGCTTTCCTACTGTGACTCATTTGCTTTGGAAGGCTGAACTAGAAAAAGCACAAAATTACACACTGGGAAATACAGTACATGATCAAAAGTGAGATAACCCGTTTGTGCTGATGGGGTGAAAGGCTGAAAATAAAGGGAGAATAAAAGGAATACAACACAGAACAAACAGAACAGAAAGTGAGGGACCACATCTGCATCTTTACCATAATCAGGAAACACTATGGAGGAAGAAGCCAGGAACTGAATAATGCAAGTGCAATATAGAACAATATTCTGACCCGTCTAAGAAATGGCTCATAGCTCCATGCACAGAGCAGCTGTGTGCTTACAGAAAGAGGCTGCAGCATTTGTATATGCAAGTGCTTTGATTATTTTCATGTGTGATCGTACATAAATTATTCCTCAGATGTGGGATCATGCATCTCTGATTCTAGTTCAAAATATGGTGCATAGGAACAAAGCACAATATTGTGTTATCACCGTAAAATAAGCTTCATTTTTATACTGCACAGATAATGTGCAGTGCAAGTTAACAGTTGTGGGTAGCAGCACTGGAGGTCTCAGTGCTGCCTTTCAGATCTGCTTTTCCTAGTCAAAGAGACTATAAAATTTTCAAAAGCAACTGGCTTTCTCCTGATCCTGCTGCCTAATTCACAATTGAACATTAGGGGTTGAGGTGGGTTTTTGACATGTCTACCAAAAGCAATGCACTCCGCCACCCCCAAGAGCCGCTGACTGCACGGATTTGTTCCTTATATTTAAATAAAAATGTGCCACCACCCACACCCCTCTAAACCTCATGCACCACTGCAGCCCTGCAATACCTTTGTCCGACATCACTCCCCAAGGATCCCATCCTCCGAGCTGGTAACAAGGGGCTGACCCCATGGACATCCTCTGTCGTTGCTGGTGGGACAGTTTTTACATGTGAATTGATCTCGGATGGGGAATTCTTCAGCTTGGCTCTTGCCATTCTAAGAGCTTTGGATGCCTCCTACTTCCTCCTCTTTTCCCCCAGATCTCTCTCATACATAGCAATCTTCATACTGCCTGCAGTTCAGAGCTGTCGGCATGTACCACCTCCTTCCTCTAGTCACTCTCCCCACCCGCAGCTGCTCAGTGGAACAATCCTGCCCTGTAGATTTATCTTGGTAGCGAGGGAAATTAAGGAAAAGTCTATGGTCGTGCTGCTGTTATGAATCGCGTGCCATGCAGTAAAACAGCAGAGATGACAAGAGATTCATAATGCAGGAGCCTGTATAATGGTTTCACTTCATAAATAAAAAACATCATTTGTTTAGTGCAGTATATCCTTTGCCTTGGCTGGCTGATTATTAAAATGACGGGATTGGTTTTATGACTGCACCCAAGACAGCAGTGGCTTGTGGGGCAAGGGATCACAGAAATTATTCTCCCTTCCCGTAGGTGGGAGATGTTATTTCCCTCTCCCTCCCCCCAGTTTCTTTTTGTAAAATGTCCGAGTGTGAATTTAATGCTGGTAAATGACAATCTCAGAGGCTGAGTCCTCACACAGCACAGGCTTCCCCCACATTGCCCTGTTTACACACTTTAATCCGGACTCAAAAGGAGCACCTGTGTGGGTGAAGGGGAAGTCCATTCAACACGGGCCATTAAGTCCTTGGTCTGGCTACTGAGAATGCTACCATTCATTAGCACCCATCGTAGTGGTCATTTTGGTGATGTGGGCACTATCCCCATGAAACTGGACTTTCACCCATCAACCCCACTGCTCCTTGTCCCTTGAGCTACCATCAGTTGCAAACAGCTTTCAGACACTACTGGTTTAGGCTGGATTCAAACCAGTGACTTTTAAAGTAACTGGCTCTTCATCCCACTACCAATGTAACCTGTGTTTCTTTGGTTAAAATACAACTTTGTTAGACAAGTTCTCCAAGAATGCAGAAAAGTAAATAAATCTTAATTACTAATAAAAATGTCACTCACATTTTAGTTATCATCCAGGAGGTTCCCACTGATATTCCTCACTTCAGATCAGTTTGCAACACATCAAACAGGGGCAGGAGGGCCTAGTTGCCTTCAGGATTCTGTTAAACAACTCTAGCCAGGTTCATGCAGAATTTATATATTCAGGCCAGCCAAGCGTGCAGTGGGAGTTTCAGCACGAAGGACAGCACCGAGGGAGCCTATTGACCATTTATATGCTATTTACTTTAAACAAATATTTAAGATGATATGTGAGAACAAGTCTGAGGCCCTACCATATCCTGTGTGTTGCTAAGCTGCTATCAAGATTCCACAAGCTAAGCAAGGTTAATGAGAGTCAAGTACTTGGATGGAAGACCTCCTAGGAAGACTTAGGTGCTGTATGAAATATCCTTGAGAGATTAGATGGTGGTCTACCTTCCCAGTCGGTGCGGTGCCACTGTGACATTGGCGCATTGTACTACAAGAGTTGTAGTAGAACTTTCTGGAGAAGACTTAAAACCAACTTGTGGTCACTACAGCTTCCACTTCATTTTTCATTCATCCACTGTCTTGGCCAAATTCCCACTCTGGTAATTCCACTGGGGTCACCTAAAATTCCTTTTGCCATTTCAGTGTTATAGCAAGTTATTCTATACTCCCTGCCCTGAAACCATTGTGCCCTGTGCTGTTTCACTGCAAAAAGCTGGATTGGTTGCATTGGCAGTCAAAATTATGCCTCCTCCACAGGAGGGTTGAGCAGCTTAGTCCAGTCATATCTGAAAAGATGAGGAGAGAGCTTGAGACGGGAGAACACTGCAGAGGCAATCTTTCCTCACTCACCTGGAATGACAGGAGGAACGGGTAGTGCCGGAGAGCTGCAGTGTGGAGCTCTGGTGGGGATTATATTTCTTTTGTCGCTGCAGGAGATTTGCAGGGCTGGTAGAAATATTTCAAAAGAAAGTTGAGCTCCTAAATAATCAAGAGTTTTCACAATAAGGTGTCTGCTTTCCCCAGAAAAGTTTGATGTTGAATCAAAAATCTAAAACCCCAACAAACTGAATCTTGGTGTTTTGACAGAGGGTTTTGGTTTGCTGTTTTTCAATGAAAAGTCAAAAATGTGTTGGGGGGACATTTTCCAGCCAGCTCCAGTTATTGGATTTGATCTGAGAATAATAAAGGGGTGTTGATCTATACGTTACTTTTGAAATACTGACCAGAGCACCCACCACTGTGGATTTGCACCAACCTACAACAGATTCAAATAAAACCATGAGAAAAATGCAGACTAACCCTCCTTCACTTACGTAAGTGAAATATTAAACTTAAACCCTGATTGTTATTCCTATTATTTTGAGGTGCAGAGAGGCTCTTTACCTAAGATACAAAGGGATGTACATGGCATAGCTGGGACGAGAGCTCGAACCCAGTTCCCTGCTCCGACGATGAGACCACATCCCCATTCCTTAAGGGGACATCACTATTAAGCATATTCTATAAAAGTTTTTCCCCCCCAACATAAAATAGATACAAAAGCAATGCCAATTACTGATGTGCCAGCTCTTAAACAGCCCCATATACACCTTGATTATCCTTACACAGTAATACTTTGCAACCAAGCCTTGCAATTGGTTTCTTACAGTCAAACTATTCACTCATTCCTTACATTAATTGATTACATATTCATAAGCATGAACACAATTGGTGATATACAGCTTTAAGCAAGCACCTAACATCAGTGGGACTTTTGCTGCAGTTTGTGATTTTGACAGGAAATCGTGCAAACTTCAAGAGCAAGGTAACTGGCAAAACAGGAAGCTGTTCAGACTGCTTGAAAGGGCAGATGCTGGGCTGCGGGAGCATGGGCTTCCCTTCCTCCCCATGAGCAGGAGCTGCTTCTGCCTGGGGGAGGCTTGGGGTTAGCGTCTGGCTACACTGCAAACCAGGGATTTAATGCTTAATTACTACTTTGCAAGCCCACTACAAACTGCTGATTTCTCATTTCAACATTTGCATTACCCTGAGACCACTGCTGAGTGGCAGACTGGAGAAAAAGAAATGGAATTGTTCAGAAAAAGTCATGATGGGTATAACAGTTGCTGAAAATGTGACTGAAAAGAAAGGATTTCTCATTAGATTCAACTGACTCCATGGCAAATGCACCTTTAATATTTTGCTTTTGTTTAAGTAGTTTCCAATATTGGCTGTCAAAACTCCTTTTGTGCAGCCATTCAACATATTAATAATAAATGTGATCATGCATGTTAGAGCTATTCAATGGAACAAGAGGGCTTTAAAAATTACTATAATAAATGCATTTGGTATTTATTGAAAGCTGTTAGAATGGAGAAATTCTCTAAAAATCAGCAAGTTCAAAATAAATCTTTTAAAAATATGGAGCTCTAAGTAAGCTATATAGCCCATAGGAAAACTTTAAGCAATAACAAAGAACTTTCCTTTATACACTACATTTTGCTAGAAAACTTTTATGCAACTGAATTCATTAGTATTTAACTTATGGACATTTATTTTGTTCTTATGTGTGCTTCTCCATGGAGGAAGGTTGGGTTCTTTGTCCAAAATAAATAGATATTACAAACACTTAAAGAGATACTCTAATTATGACTCATTAGAATAACTTATCTGAAACTAAAAACTGGCCTCACGCCTCAATTTGAATGTAAACTCAATTGAACAGCCGGAGAATTGGATGGTTTTCCCCACCCGAGCCCCATTGCTATACTAAAATCTTCCCTTGGCTCTGCTCAGAGACACGTGCCTGGCTAGCTAGAAACGTGCTCTGTACAAAGGTCAGTATGGGTGACAACTCTGGTTTGGAAACATCAACAAGAAAATGGAGCCCCGGAAGCCACTTTTCTTTTGCAGCCTTGGGTCAGTGAATGCATCCAAGACACAAGCACAGCTCTGACCAGATCAGAGGCTTAGCCTTGGAAGGAGGGACGAAAAGTAAAATTAAAACATTTATACGCAGTTTAAAATAACTAATTTGGGGAGAAAAAATAATCAGCAAATCTTAAGATTCAGGCTGACCTCCAACAAGTCACCTGAGAAAAACAAACTCCTAATCTGTCGCATAGGACTGCTGGTCTGGGCACTGGGAAGGGGACTGGCAGCTGCCAAGAGTAGTGCAGAGTTCCAGTGAGATTAATTTGGAATGCATTGTGGTTTGTAGCAAGAATCCCCTGCAGCAGTGCAGAAAAATCCAGTCTGGATTTTTACCTACAACAGTCACAGCAGTGAAACATGCTGGCTAACTCAGGACTTCATCCAATGCCCACTGAAGTCACCAAAAAGATTCCCATTGGTTACAATGGACTTCAGATCAAATCCAACGTCTGCAGATCTCCCTTTATATGATCATTCATATGGAATGAGGCAGACAGACATAGTCATTTGAATAGTCTCATACCATTCCTGCTCTCACATTTTAAGAGTATTATTATGTCTTCACCCACACACAGCAATCTACATTTACAAAAAGTCAGCCCAGAACAGCTAGCTGGTTTCATAACATAGGGTCTACAAAAGAATCCATCACTGTCGACTCATGTTCATACTGTCACTTCCTGAATATGCTACATACACAGCCATTGCAGTCAGTCTTCTTTGCATTGGCATCGTATTCATGGAGAAGGTTTTGCCTTGCTTGGCTGCCCAGCTGCAAAACTGCACACTATTTCACTTAACTGCAAGCTCTTCAGCACAGGAAATGCAACTTACCTATGTTTGCAAAGTGCCTCAAATTTAACAGTAACGTTCAAATACTTAATCACATCAGAGATTACTAAAAATATTTCAAAAACTGGCCTCAATCTCTCTGTGCTACCCATTGGCTCGAGAATTTTGCAACAAGTACATACCATACTGCACTGGCCATTTATTGACCAGGTATAGTGTCCTGAACTTTCAGAATATATTTTGCAATGAGTTTTTCAAGCTGTTTATGAAAGCCAGTGTGCAGCCCTGCAAAAATAACTACAGACTCTTATCATTTGTGCTCCAGCTACTTGCTGGCTGGGTTCTTCAAGCAAGTTTGCAAAAAAGGAACTGTGTAAAAGCACATGGTATGGGCAGAGAAGAACAGGCTTGTTGGCTGAACTTGCAGAAAGCTTCCTACTCAGCATGACAGCATTTCTGTGTCTACTTCGCAATAACTTTTGAACGCCACATCTGATCAATTCCAAAATTTCAGGAAATGTTCTAGGCACCAATGGCCAGAACTCCATTCATTTGGGGTTTGTTTGTTTTTTTGGGGGGGGACGTGGAGGGGGAAGGGCACGAGATCAGAAAACTGAAAAAGTGGAAAATGGGGGGCATATGGAACAGTCGTTGCTTCAAGCGCCTCTGCAATTGTCTGTATATCAAACACAACTGGTGGATGGCACCACTAACACCCCCGGCACCAATCCCAGTCTGAAATGGCTGCAGCAGCCCTTCCCACGGCCCCATGTCTTGCTATGCAGCGTGGGGGAGGAGTGTCCCCCGCTGCCAATCCCAGTCTGAAATGGCTGCAGCTCCCCTTCCCACGGCCCCATGTCTTGCTATGCAGCATGGGGGAGGAGCGTCCCCCGCTGCCAATCCCAGCCATTTCAGACTGGGCGCTGCGCCAGGGGAGCAGAGGGACCGGGCAACCCCCCCCCCACGCCCGCTGCTTGCTCCTGCCAGCACGGGACTGCAACGCCCAGCTCCGGAGGGCAGCAGCAAGCCCCCAGGCATGCTCACGGGGAAGGAGACAGGAGGCAGAGCTGATCGGTGCCTCCACGCAGCTCCAGGCCCCTCTGGTTACTCGGCAGCAACAGCCAGGCTGGGCACCCCGCCAGCAGCGTGACTTGGTCCGACCCGTGGGGACCACATGAGCCCTGAGGTTGGCGCTGACATCCTGCCTATGCCAAGACCTCCGGCGCAGGGGCAGCCCTAACTCTGCCCAGGCAGACACAGCCCAGCTCACGCCATGACTGGCCCGGTGCATACATGAGTACACGAGTAGGAAATTGTTTTATTTCACTAACTACAAATTCTCTGCTTTTTTTTTTTTAATTTTAAACGGTCAAAAAAACAAACAAAAAAAATTGCAAAGTGTAAAAGCCACACAAAAAAAGGGGGGGGGAGCAAACATTTTTTTTGCTTGGGGTGGCAAAAAACCCAGAGCCGGCTGTTTCTACTAGGGTGGAAAGAAGGTTCTCTGGCAGTAAGAAGCCTGCGAACATTAAGAAACCAAACTTTAGGCTGAGCTACTAGGAAAATCGACATCCAGACAATGGAAATCTTCAGGGAGTGCTTGGACTTCCCAAGATCCTTACTAAATAAATCAAGACTTATCACAGTAGTAATGCAAGCATTCTCTGGCTTTCAGCAATCAGGCTAATGACTACTTAGAGTTCCACACACTCTCTGGCATCGCTGTAACCCCTGACCTTGAGCTGGTTACCAGCAGTATGATAAAATAACTCCAGATGAATTACTCTTCTGTGTAACAACATTTTTCCTCGTGGTTACAACAAATGAAGCACAGCAGCAACTGACAGGAAAAGTGATGCACAACGTAGTCAGAAACGTGCAATTCATCAGCAGCACATTGTAAAAGGTTGAACCTGCTGAAAAGCACAATTTGCAGAGATGCCTAACTATTGCACTTACCTCTCGCTGGAGAATGTGTTATCAATAGGCAACATCCTCAAATGTGCTAAGGACCCACAAAGTCTCCTCAGAATCTGACCCATTTGGCACAAGAATCCTGGATTCATGCAATTATTTTTTTAAACAGCTATAGGGCTCTGTCCTCCAATGGATGCCATGCATAAATGGAAGAACATGCATCAGTGTGCTTCTTAGATTACTGTGGAAATATTTTCTCTCCTTGGAATATATTATTGTTTTTAGGAAAATAGCAGCCTCTGCAACATCCAGAATGGAAGTATTCTTCACCCCTGTTTGCTGCACCAGGAGACTGTTCTCTTTCTTGACGCTGGTACGTGTGCCACTTGAGTGGATATGACAGAGTTACTAGTAGCATGTATTTTCATATACACAAGACACAAAATTATGACAAGCCGGGTCTTTAAGGACATTGCGGTTTGCATTTGGAGAGACAACCTAACAACAGAAAAGTTACTGTTGGTGTCTATTAATGTGAAGCTCCGCCACTGACAGAAATGAGTCAGCGTTCTCCTTGAGAGATCCTTCATTCAGGTGTGATGATTTATGGGAGGTGGGTGTGTTTTGTGTTTTAAAGTACAAACCTCGGTGTGTTCTCTTGTGTAGTAGAAGGAAAGATCACTAGGAAGTTCTCGGTTACTTGAAATAAAAATAGGATCTCCTAGACATAGCCTTCGTGCAATTTTCCACCTCCTGCTGGAGCATCAAGAAACTGCAACAAGACAGCACTAACTACATTCTAACCACAGATCTACCACCTTCTGGCCAAACTAAAATCTCTGCCCATCTCTCTGACATCTCTTTGTGGACATTTAATAGCCAGCACAAGCTCACCGTGGCTAAAACTAGGCGCTATGATACCCCAAATAAATAACAAACAACACTACTACCATTTCTGCAGCATACTATCTCCTTCTGCCGTACCGGGAACATCAGCTAGTCAACTCAATCTGTATCATAATACTCTATAAGTCAGCATTATACCACCTCCTATTGCAGCATCAGGGAACTGCCACAAATTCATATGATTTGCCGCAACGCAGGATGTGTGTGTGGCATGCCACAGAAACAGAGAATTTCCATGGCCTTTGATGTTACTGGAAGTTGCGTGGCTACTCAGCTGAAGCCAGCTGGTGAATGTGACTTTAAGAGAGACTTTATTGCTTAGATGCTGGCAATATTTATTGGCAGAGAAATTTAACTTACTGCTGTGAATATCTGATGGGGAAGGAACCGCTCACAAGATTCTGCAGAACATATAGCCTGCAATAAAGAAACTGGCAGTGTGAGAAAGGATTGATATAAATCAATGCAAAAGGAATTTAAAATAAAGCAATGTCGTAAAGTTGCAGGTTGTAAATGTCCCCGCATGCACTGGATGCATGCAGAGCAATTGTTGGGACAGAAGGTTGAAAGCCGTTATTGAAGAGAGAGCTCCCACAGAGCACAAGACATATCCTCTTCATTTCTCCTCACTCTCCTCCCCCCCATTCTTCACTCACACAAGACGTGCCAGACACCAGGATCACAGCTTCGTAAATTCATTGGCCCCGGCTACTTACTCCCCACAGCAGGATGGAGCATTCGGGCATATCTAACTTGGCCAATTTCTCCAGAATTCTGTTGGAGGAAAAATTATGGCTGGTATTTACGGCTGTGAAGAAATTTGCTAATGGGAGCAAGTGGCTGCAGCGAGTAGTTTAATTAGTATCCACACATCATTTAAGATGCAAGTCAATTCTAAGGGAAACGAGTATGCAGGAATAAAAATATTTACCTCATTCTGTATCAGCGTCTTAGCAAGGATTTCATCATACTCTTGCAGCGGAGAGAATCAAACTGCCTCCTGCTCCAAAGGAGTCCCTTAGCAAGTGTACACATGCGTAGCTTAAGAATTGCTTCTGTCCCCTGGCTCTAGCAGGGTGAGCTGTGGAATAAGGTGGGGAATGAGAAAATCTTCTTCGTATACGTGGTAAAGAACAATCCTGCCAAGACTAGGTATGGAGGGGCATGGAGGAGGGAGAAGAGAGAATGCCCAGGATTGACATGGTGTGGAGTCATAGGGGCTGGAACTTGGGGTGCTACCGCACCCCCTGGCTTGAAATAGGGGGAACAACCCAAATACATGGTTTTCCCCTTCTGCACCCCCCACTACCAAAATTGTTCCAGCACCACTGTGTGGAGTGCTATCAAGCGTACGGACATGAACCTTGGGGTGGTGTCATAACCCACACTTCGCAGCCATGAATGCATTGGGGCAGCTGGCAACATGCCATGCAGAAGAGGAGAAGGCAAAACCAGAGTCACATAGATTTGCCTTCATCCCAGTCCTAGGGTGCCACTGAGAGGCGTTACCGGAGCAGACTAGCAAGACAGGAGCTCCAATGCCCCAGGTTATGAGTGTTCACATAACAGCAGCAGGAGGTCACTCAAACAGCCTGACACCCACAGTACAGGGAGCAGTACAGGGAGTTTTCACAAAGGACCTTTCAGCTGCCGTGTGAGCTATGCAAATCTCCCCAAACTGGTAGCAAACAAACATGTATTTGAGTATGACATACAACAAAGTTTGGGGAATTGAGCAGAAGGAGTGAGATAAGAAACTAAAATCCCCAGACAGAATAGCTAACCAATGATTCTCAACAGGACAAACAGAATCCTGCTACTGCCATGGGTTTCACACAGACACAAAAATCCTCCAGGATAAGTAAGGCAAATGACAAAACTTTATAGCTTTTTATTTTATTTAAAGTGAATTTATGACACCACCGTGGGTTCGGCTCTGGTGGCTAGTTTCAAGCTCAGAGTGAAAGTCACCTCTGCTACTTGCTTCAGATTTAGAGTCTCTAGGAACACAAAGCCCAAGGATAGTGACCACACAGACACAGATTCATAGATACTAAGGTCAGAAGGGACCATTATGATCATCTAGTCTGACCTCCTGCACAATGCAGGCCACAGAATGTCACCCACCCACTCCTGCGAAAAACCTCACCTCTGTCTGAGCTATTGAAGTCCTCAAATTGTGGTTTAAAGACTTCAAGGAGCAGAGAATCCTCCAGCAAGTGACCCATGCCCCATGCTACAGAGGAAGGCGAAAAACCTCCAGGGCCTCTTCCAATCTGCCCTGGGGGAAAATTCCTTCCCGAACCCAAATATGGGGATCAGCTAAACCCTGAGCATATGAGCAAGATTCACCAGCCAGATACTACAGAAAATTCTTTCCTGGGTAACTCAGATCCCACCCCATCTAACATCCCATTACAGGCCATTAGGCCTATTTACCATGAATATTTAAAGATCAATTAATTACCAAAATCATGTTCACATTTACAAGGTCTACTCTGTTTTACAAGTTTTATTAAAGTTACAGTTAAAGTTATGATCACCCAAGCATATAGAAACGCTAATCTTGTGGCATAGGGTCACAATTCTAAAACCCGTAATCTTGTGGCATAAGGTCATTCTTTGGTCACTTAGCTTAAGAAATGCTTGACATAAGTAAGGACTAGTACGGCTAAGTTAAAATCTTACAAGCCTGAGCCTGTAGGCCTTGCATTTCAGCCATTCTTACTTAGATACATAGTTGGCCTCGGCACTACTGATCAATCTTATTCTTCTATAATCCTACAATTTAACTCTATTTAGCACTCAGTGATTATATAGGACGTAGCAGGCTAGTTAATCATAAATGAACAATAAACTAAAATCACTGGCTATGGCTTTGACCCAGTTTCCTCCCAGCTCCAGGCAAGTTTAGGGCATTGTTTTGGTTTGTTATTTGAAGTACTGCATGTGAACTGCATTTAAATATAAGCTACGCTTTATAGCTTGTATTCACGAGGCATTGCCATGGCCTTTTACGATGCTGTGTTACTACAGCTAGGTCCAAACACCACTGAAGTCTACAGAAACACTTTCATTGACGTCAATGGCCTTTGGGTCAGACCCTTCCTGTGTCCCTGGCAGGCAGTCTTGAGCTGAATCCATGTCTTGGCCGCTTACCTGAATCCCAAATTTGTATCACAGTAGCATCCAGAGTCCCAGTCAGAAATGGGTCCCTCCCATGCTGCGCTCTGTACAAAGATGAACGAAGAGCCAGTCCCCTCTTCGACATGCTGGGATAGTAATGCATATAATACTACTAGACCACAAGAGTGAAGGAAAGGAAAGACAAGGGTAACTGTACTGGGCTTGTGGGGGGTAAACTAAGGTACAAGGGTGACTGGCATCTGGTGGGTGTTAGCCTGTGGCTCAAGGAAATAGAAAAAGCAATTACACCAGGGGTGTGTTCTGGTTCTTAACACATTGTGCAATGAGCAGACGCAGAAAGGGAGGCACAGACAATACGCCCAAGGCAGTTAAGTCACATCGTTAGCCAGCTAAGAATTCCCGAACAGTTGCATTTTTAAAGGGCTCTTCTCTCTTTAAATTAAAGAATATATATACACTTTAATGGCTGAAAGTGCAGCTTCCCCGCAGTGCTCTGCCGATCATCATGCCGGGCTCACGAGCATGCATATTATGCTCTCTGCTGCATTTGTCCCCACGTGTTCAGTTCTCCCAGCAAGCTGCCAAGGCTCAGTAAATTTCTTTTGCACAACAGGCCAGTAGAAATTCACTGTAAACCAGAGGGGTCTCTTCCCATTGTGATTTGCCCTCTGAGTATGGGCCTTTTCCCTCACATTTGCCATCTAAAAATTATCACCCCCCACACTAAGGGCTGACTGATTTTACCGGTTGTAATTATGCTCTCAAATAATATCCCACTGTTTCCTCATCAGCGAACATGGGAGATAATTGTTTTTATCCACCTCTGCGGAGCCCTTTAAGATCTATGGGTGGGAAATTCTGTATGAAGTGCAAAGTATTATTATTCAAATGTCATTAAAAACATTTCAGGGGAAAGTACAGAACCTTAGGAGACAGCGATTAACCTGAATGGTTGTTGCTAAAAATATGAACCATATTGGAGACTTGGGTTTCCATTTAGCAGCCTACAATGGTTCTGTTTACTGCACAGTTAAATGCCAGGGCCTATATCTAGGCGCCCTTTGGAAGAACAATCACCTCTAGTGATTTGCACTCTATAGTGATTACCCTCCTGTAGGGATACAGCTGTAAACCATCTGTGGGGGAGAAGCTAGTCATGTCACTTAACGCCCTTCTGAAACACAATCAGATACTGTGGTGATGAGAGTGGTATAAGACGCTAAATAGAACAGAATTGGTAACTTGATGATAATAGTAATCTCCCACTATTCTGAGGCCCTTTGAGATCTTTGGATGAATAGCACCACACAAGTATAAAGGCGTTCAAGACAGACCTATATGCAAGTGGCAACTTAATTGGCTAAATGGCATTCGTTCACTTGCCCTATGTACTTTCCTGCAGCTTATCCTGACAGCACAATTGCAAAGCCCTCAGAGAGCAACTTTAAAGAGAAAGCACCTGGTTCTTGCCAGTTGTAATGGGGTGCTACTTTCTGAATCCTGCTTTCAAGTGCTATAGTGTTCCATTACATTTAGTTGAGTACATCTGATCAGTGGATTTTCAGTTACAGTTTTAAAATGATGTATCAGTGAATAAAGGTTTACATTTCCTGCAGGAATACCACAAAAGAGTCATCTGAGAAGACAGCATCAATACTGAATGAGCAAACCACAATTGAAAGTTATTACAAGAAATGGCAGAAGAATTAGTGACTCGGCCCTTTTGAAAAAGTTTATAGCATCTGTTGCCCATTCTGGCTCTTCCACTTATGAGCTAGGGCAGCAGGAGCTGTCAGGGTCACCCCCAACTAGTTCCACAGAACCACGTGTGGTAAGAGCTTTCCCACAAGGTGCTGAGCATCAGGGAGAGTGAATCAAAGCAGTACCAACAATGGGAGGTGGGGGGAGTTATACAGACAGAGAAAAAAGGGCTGGGTCGGGCTAACATAAGACTTATCTCATGAGCCTCACTGGAGCTCCCTCCAGGCAGAGAGGTCTAGCAAACTAGGCTTGAGTCTGGGAATCAGGAACTCCCAAACTCTGTTTCCAGCTCTGCTGCTAACTCAGTGGATGGCCTTCAGCAAGTCACTTCCCCTCTCCGGGCCTCAGTTTCCCCCAGCCCAGGCACCATTCTTATCTACCTCATGGGGGTGCTGGAAGCAATAATTCAATGATGTATGTGAAGTGCTTTGAGGCGATAGAGGGGCAGGCGCCCATTGCTGTTTCCAAGGGCTGAAGTATTAACACCAGAATGCTGCATAAAAAGAGGCTACATTTCACCATGATATATGATGTGTTGGCCAAATAACCACTAACATCCGTCTTCCCCTCAGGTGCCAGGGAGTTCCACAGACTGACCTCCAAGGGTGACACCTTGAGATCACTGCAATTAGCACTGCACTAATGCTGAGGAGTCCCCGTCATGGGCCAGGGCCCCACTGTGTTAGGTGCTGTATAAAGACCTCCCCAGCCTTCATTAGCCCACCACTGTCAACCTGCATAGACAGGAGTATGTGCAAGTTCCCCCAAGCGTCACATGCGTTTGGCCAGAAACAAAACACTTCAACCAAGAACAAAATACTGGATCAGAGAAACCTGGAGAGAACCCCAAAGAGGTCAGGAAGACTGAGTCATTTTCCCTAATGCTTTTCAAGCTACATTTATTCAAAAGCATTTGGGAAAAAAATCCCATTCACTGCAACAGCCATTTGATCTTGTATTGGCATTACGCATATCGCAAGTTAGTGCTAATGAAAAATATATGAGCCATTGCAGCCTGGATTCTGTGCAAAGATTGCCTCTGGATCCAGATCAGTTCTCTTCCGCTCTCCTGAGACTGCAGTTTGTGATGGCTATGCTGCTATTTTACTCACTGAGAGAGAATCCGGGCTCCTAATCCACAGATTCATGTTCAGTGTTCTACAATGTCAGATCTTCCCCGGAACGTCCAGCACTCCAGTTTCCAACCATGGGGAGGAGAGCAGAAAAAAAACCTGTGAGAAACTGACATTCACCCTTTCTCTGCTTGTGCCCCCAGAACATTTCATTGATCGCAGCAGCAGCGCCAGTGGGAATTGATATCAGTACAATGTTAATGGGCAACACAGCAAGGAGGTATCAGCAGAGAAAGGGTCAATGTCAATTTCTCGCAGATTGTCTCTCTTTCTTCCCCTCCCTCCCCTTAAAAACTGGAGCACTGGAAGGTTTGGGAAAGACCTGACATTTTAGAAAACCTGGAAGAGGTTGCAGGGTTTATTTAGTGATAGCAAAGGGAGCAGGAAATTAAAGCAGGCCTCTGAAGAATTGGGTTGATGAGTAGGGGTAATTACATAAAGTGAGAAAACGTATACAGAGTGTGCAGATAAGCAGGAGGGGAGGGTGTGTCTGCCAGAAGCAGAGCTTCTGATTTCAGGTGCATCTTGCTACTTAGTCAGAGTTCTCCACACAGGTATCTTATGCTGTTTCAGGACTTTTGCTTGGCGGGGGAAAGAACATCCCATTTACAAAACATAGGGTTTTCCTAGCAATCCAGTAATACAACTGCGTTTTTTACAACTTCATTCATGTCAACAATATCCTAGCACATTGTACAACATCCAATAAATATCATCATGGAGCTAAAGTAGTAAAATAGCAGAGACGGCGCATGCGTAGGCAGTTTCTGCAAGGAAGCAAAGATGTTCTGAGCCAGGATTTGAAAGGAAATGGAGAGTCTATGAGGCGAAGTGACATAGAGAGGCTGTTCTGGGCACAGGAGTTGCAAAGGAGAAGATTCTCACTCTGTCGGTGCTAAGGCTCTGTCATGGGACAGAAGAGGTGAAGTTAGCAGAACAGAGGGAGCAGCGAGGGATAGGCTGAAGAGTGAATCTACGCTGGCAATCGAAGAGTCCCAAAGGGACAGACAACATGATGGTAAAAACTAGAACATTGTCCACCACTCAGTTTCCACCAGGGCAACCAATGTGCCTCAGTATACACCCAGGGGGATCAAATCTTTCGGCAAAATGACAATTCAGTCTCCAGATCTAATCAGGCATTTCTGCTGAGGCCACCTATGCAAAAGAGAGCCAGTTAGTGCTTTCCGTGATGTCAAGATCGGTCCTGTTCGAAAACATGCCAAGACCCCCAAACCCATCTTCCCTGGCTCCCTGAACAGTCATTGGAGGGGCCAGGTTGAGCTCTGCAAGCTCACAGCTCATGTGGTTTTATGAATGTACCAAAGACAATCCTCGTCACGGGGTGCTCTGAGAGGCTCCCCAAATGTATTCCTTAGAAGAGGGCCTCGCCTCCCTTCCCATGCATAACTGAGAGCAGGACTGGACCTCATTAAAGGCACTGGTGCTGCAGAAGCTAACAGATGACTGAATTTAGCTATCGCGGGTGTAGTATATGCTCCACTTTCTAAAACAGCTCCCCATCTAGCAGGAAAGTTAGAGAGAAGTCATTATATAATGGAGACACGAGTGCCCTGGGTATTGAATAAATTATGAACACACAACCGTCATCACACCCATTACAAATGCATTTGTGCCTTCTGGAGTCTGGCTCAACAACAATGCACATAAAAGCTGTGAAATAAGTATACAGGGCTTGGACTTGTTTAAAAAAAGTCATTTTGGGGGAAAAAAATAGACAAGACCCAGCTTATGCGCTAGATAAATATCCACTACAAACTCATGGTGACCCAGCCAATAGCTTCCTACTTTAATAATGCATTTGACATAATGCCACAGAAAACACTCAGATCTCAGGGCTTTGCAGTGAGTCAGCAAAGATCTTCCAAATTTTTCTTAACAAAGCCGCTGACAGATTAAAGTTGCAGGAGGGAAAAAATAAATAAAAGGAATGATATCCAGGCGACTGTCAGAACAGACATCTTGCTGCACAGAGGAAAACAAAGAGCCTCTGGGTAAAGCCTCAGTATACATCTGCAAGGGAAATAAAAAATATATTCTCTGTGCTATCACACAACTAATGCAAAGCAGTCAAACATTGCCAGTTCAGCACAGTTACAGGAGAGCAAATAGAAGTCTCATTAACAAATGAGAAGGATTTAATTATGTGGAGATGGGGACTCCATCAAGATAGATAGGTGAATCTTTGCATGCAGCTTTGTAAACAGGTTCTCAGTACCTCTGGCCTAAATGGCGCCATGAAACTGAAGAGCAGAACGGTGATTAACAGGGGAGATAGCTTGATCTCCGGTGAAGGGCAGGATAAAAAAAAAAAAGCACATTTATAAGGATTAACTGTGTTTCATAGAAAGAATTGTCAATATAAAAACAAACCAAAAAGGTCCAGGGCTGGATCTTCAAGGTAGGTAAATTGCCAAAGTTCCCCTGAGCTCCATAGAGCTCCTCCAATTTACACCAGTTTAAGATCTGGCTCCAGTGTGTAAGCCACAGGGTGGATAGCGCTCAGCCAGCTAAACAAATACAAAGATGCTTTTTCATCTTTCTCCCTTAGGACACAGGACAATAGTCATGAGACTTAGCACGACTATCGATTTTAAATTTTCAAAGCACTTTGTAAACATGAATAATAAATAAGCAATCGGTCTTCTCCACATCACTTCTCACTCCTGCCAGTGAGGCAAGTACCATCTGTAATTGAGAGCGAGAGAAACCTGAGACAGAGAGGTGCAGGGGCAGATCCTCAAGTGGTGTAAATTGCCATAGCTCCACGGAAGTCAAAGTTTCGCCTGGGAGTTGAAGTTAATGGAGCTATGAAAATTTCCTCCCACTGAAGATCCCTGAACAACTTGCTCTCCCATCAGTGGCAGCACCAGGAGCAGAATGCAGGACCATTCACAGGGGCTCCTCATAGCAGAATGTGCAGAAAGTCCCACCCAGCTGATGTGGGAGTTGTAGAAAAGTCACAAATCTGTAGTACAAAATGCCCAAAACCAAGACACAATGTAGCCCTCCAAACAGGGCTTCAGTGGGACATAGGTGGCAGCCATCCGCTGGCTCTCTGCACAGAGGTGGATTCCTTCCTTTGAGCAAATCCTCTGTGCTGGTTGAGAATACACCCCTGTGACAGAGACCCCCTTGGGAGTACTGAAACTACCTCTGAGCTCATTTTCCCTGCCAGCGTGGGACTCCAGAACCCTGCCTTGTTGAGACAGACATGCTAGCCTGCTGCAACACAGACCCAGGGTCTGACCCATGCCCCCAAAGCTGCAGACTTTAACTGAAAACCACTTGGCAGGTACTCCTGTCTCCAGCATCCAGACACCCAGCTCCCAGTGGGATCCAAACCCCAAATAAATCCGTTTTACGCTGTAGAAAGCTTATACAGGTAAACTCATAAATTGTCTGCCCTCTGTAACACTGATAGAGAGATATGCACAGCTGTTTGCTCCTCCAGGTATTAATCACTTACTCTGGGTTAATTAATAAATAAAAGTGATTTTATTAAGTATAAAAAGTAGGATTTAAGTGGTTTCAAGTAATAACAAAGTCAGTTACCAAGTAAAATAAAACAAAACACACAAGTCTAAGCCTAATACATTTAAGAAACTGAATACAGGTAAATCTCACCCTCAGAGATCTTCCAATAAGCTTCTTTCACAGACTAAAAGAATGAGGAGTACTTATGGCACCTTAGAGACTAACAAATTTATTTGGGCATAAGCTTTCGTTGGCTAAAACCCACTTCATCAGATGCATGGAGTGGAAAATACAGAAGGAAGAGAGAGAGAGAGAGAGAGAGAGAGATACACACACACACACACAGAGCGCATGAAAAGATGGGGGTTGCCTTACCAACTCTAATGAGACAAATCAATTAAGGTGGGCTATTTTCAGCAGAAGAGAAAAAACTTTTGTACTGATAATCAGGATGGCCCCTTTCAAACATTTCACAAGAAGGTGTGAGTAACAGTAGGGTGTCTACATTTGGATCAGAGGCAGTCTCTTCCCGGAGGAGCTTGCACTCCTAACAGATAAGACAGAGACAGGTTTGAAAGGGGAAAAGTCACAGGGATGGAAGGGACTTCCCCAGGTATCCCAGTGGCAGAGCTGGGGATAGAACTAAGATCTCATCACTTCCAGGCCAGTGCCCTGCCTACCCACGGGACCACTCTAGTGGCCCAGCCCAGGCAGTGAGCCACCATGGGTAGAAATGCTGGTAGTACAACTGGGGCCCGCGCTCCCCGGGGCAAGCCCAGGCTGCCTCACCCTGCTGAGCGCTCTGCGGCCATGGGTGTCTTTCTGACACTGCAAGCGATGGTGGGAAACGTTTGCAATATTTGCCTGTGTGTAGACAAAGGCAAAGGGACAAAGCAGCTTTGGGAAGGTCAGCCTTTGCGCCTTGTTCACTTTCAGATTATTCTCATATCTTTTTGTTTTAAACACTGACCTGGAGGAAAAACACCCTTCTGGAGGAATTCTATCGAACTGAATAGGGATGAAATCTATAGGGTATTATCGACATTTAATGGGATAGCCTTAAAAACTAGAGAATTATTCCGCTAAACTCTTTGTGTTTTTTAAAACCATTCCAATAAAATATAAATGTGACCTTTAAAACCTGCATGTAGATCCTCAGATGCTGTAAACTGGGCAAAGCTGCATTGGCTTCCAATGGAGCAACATCCATTTACACCACAGGTCTGGAGCAGACCCCTGGACTTTTCATGTGTCATATTTGTCAGTCAATACAATAGGAGTTTTGGGTGATGCTTTTGGCAACTCACACAGGGCCCTGCAGTTGTTGATTTTATGGGCCAAACAGCTGTGACCACTTTACACTGAAGTAGAATCCTATATTTTCTGTGCACCATCACATGGTCGGAGGGGATCTTTCTGGAAACACCACAGCAGCTCCTGTGAGCTTTGTGAACCCTTCTTAATTTGAGTCTAATATCAACCTTGAATATTTGGGACTTTGCAGTATGAAAAATAAAAGTGCATTTCAGCTCACCATCCGCACAGATCCTCTCTTCATGGGACACACAGACCATTAGCAACCACATCTGTGAGCAGAACGCTGACTCTCTGAACGCCCTGCGGAGCCAAAACGCCATTGAAACTGAAATGATGCTCAGTCCATTTCTCTCTCCGCCCTCCATGCACGCTCTGCAAGCTGTGCAGCCCTGCGAACAGCTCATTGATGGGACGCAGGAGCACACATTCCCTCTTATGAACTAACATTACCTTGTTAGTTTATAAGGTGCCACAGGACTCTTTGCTGCTTTTACAGATCCAGACTAACAGAGCCACCCCTCTGATACAGATTCTATAAGACACTCTACACACATTCCCAAGTGCACCATGTATTATTCTGATTTGCAAGCCTGAGGCAGCTCTCAAGAGCCTGAACAAGTACATACTATAATTTGCCCACATTGGTGCACAGCAAAAACTTCTTCATAATTATCACCTGCAATCTGAGTGGCAAGTTCTCCCACTCCCTCATATTTCCATGACTCTGTACATCCCAACAGATCACAATGGCACTCCTTCCCAAAGGCAACTGGACTGAGCAGCAGCCAATCAGTTAACTGGCCCTAACTACTATTAGGGAGCAATTCACAGCCATCCGTGCAATATAAGTTCTTTATACTAAGCACTTCTATAGCACCTTTCCGCCAAGGGTCTGAATGCACTTTGAAAACATTAACTAATTAATATTTACAATACCTCTGTGAGGGATCTACAGAAGAAGCTTTACTTCACTCGCAACTTAACTGCAACCACGTCTGGGGTGGAACATAGATGCGGTTTAACAGCACACCACTTGCAGCACTGCTAGAACACACTTTATGATAAGCAGGGGAGAATACCATATCCAATGGAACAAATGCAGAAGAAATGTAGGGAGGCAGAACAGACTTATCCAAGTTAGAACTTGGCCAGGACCACAGGGTTGACATTCGTATTTTATTGGAAAGTGCCAAAGAACATCAAATGACCATAAAGGGGCAGGACCTGGCTTTTGTTCAGATAGGACAATACCTAGCACATGAAAAGCCTAGAGGCAGTCTTGGTGTGCCCCACACTGGTGCAATTAGTCCTTGTTATCCTTAGAAAATCTACCTGGAATTTCAAAGGTCCAACAGTCACACATCCTGCTAATCATTAGGAGGTAATAAAACATTATAACTGACTTTGCAGTTCTGTAAAGCTTTTCACCCAAGGCTCGTCCAGGATTTTGTAAACACGAATTAAGCCCCGCATCTCCCCTTCCTGGCAGGTACCTTGGACTTATCGCCAGTGTTTACAGGGGGTGACCTGAGACACAGAGAGAATAAAGAATGAAGCCTACACAGCAAGCCGATAGCTCAAAAGTGAAGAGAAAACAGGAGTTGATCTCCCAGCTTCTTCTTCCAACCACTAGGCCTCAATGTCTACTGATCTAATTAAACCTGAATCTTTAAATACAAAAATAAATAAATCAGAAAACAAAAGGAGGTTTTACAATGCTCTCCAAAGGTACACCCAATATCTAGTAACACAGCTCCTAGGGGACTGCTGTAATAGAAGGGGAAAATCCTCCAGCCTTGCAGAGTGACTCCACCAGAGGTTTCAGGGTATGGCACCTACAGCTCTGCTGTAACAACCTATGGTACCATGGATACAACGCAGCGACCGTGTGCATTTATAGACCCCCAAAGCGCCATCTGTGCTTCCCACTTCCTTTCAGAAGAATAGCACAACAGCAAGGCCATCTAGTGGCAGCTGAGGGGAAAGTGGTGTTGTGCACATCACCCATATATGTTAGCAGTGACAGCAGCTTTGAATGACAGATACCCTTCGAGACCGATGAACTCGTAACAGCACTAACCTTACTAGCTCATCAAATGGATCTTGTGGGACATGTGCTACAAACCTGGTCTAACCCACCCTTCCGTAATGTGCTGGCACCTCTATCAACTAAGTTTTTTGCAGTGTTGTTGTGGCCATGTTGGTAACTGGATAGGACAGAGACAAGGTGTGGGAGATCCTGAAGAAGAGCTCTGTGAAACTCAGAAGCTTGTCTCCACCACCACCAGAAGTGGGGCCAATAAAAGATATTACCTCACCAGCCTTGTTATTCTGCTCCTAGGGCAGCCAGCAGATGGTACTCATGCATTACAGAGCTAGCATTGGCTTGGGGAGAAGGATTTCTGCTCTCTCCCGTCCCCCAGGCACACATCCCAGCTTGTCTCAGCTCATGTAACAAACAGCAAGAGCTGTAAATATCTAGCATATTGGGCTGCGGCATTAAGACTTCTCACACGGCCTCTCTCATTAACTCTTATGACACTTTGCATATTCCAGGATGCCAGCTAAGTGACTGCTTAGGAGGATATGAATGAAGGCTAATCAGATCTTTAGGGGTGATTAATATCAGCTGTAACAAGTATGCAATTGACACAGGCAGTTTGTTTGAAACTAATAAATAGCCCATTAAAGCTAAAGGGCAGAGCTGGTGGGAAAAAATAATTTCATGAAGAGTTTCAAAATATCAAAGTGGTTTCCATTTTGCAGAGGACACATTTTCCATTGTTTAATTAAATCTTCTACAGTGATTTTCAACAAAAAAATTTATCATATTTTAAATCAAAAATAAGGTTTCTGGGGGTCTTTTAAATTAAACTAAGAACCAGATTTTCAGGTATGATTTTGATTACAGTGCTTGTAGAAGTTTCGGAGGGAGTCACAAGAAATGGAAAACTTATCTTGATAACTTTTCTTGAAAAGTTGCTTTTCTGCAAACAGGCCAATTTTCAAAGACAGGAGATGGATCACTTGATGGTTGCCTGTTCTGTTCATTCCCTCCGGGGGCACCTGGCACTGGCCACTGTCAGAAGACAGGACACTGGGCTGGATGGACCTTTGGTCTGACCCAGTAGGGCCGTTCTTATGTCCTTATATTAAAAAAATGTAATCAACTCTAGTAATTGGAGTTAGACACGTGTATTGGGACACAGAATCTTCAGCTTCCTTTCCAACCACCACCCGCCCTCCCCAGCTCACTAGGTCAAGAGTCCCTGTGCCATTCTAGTTGCTCTTTACTATCCATTCCCCATTTCTATAGTAATTCTTTTTTAAATGACAGTATATAAGATACAGAAAGCAGCAAATCCTTGCAAAGAAAAACCCACAGCATTCCACAGAAGTGACCCATAAACATTCCAGTTTGCAATAGTTTTATTAGCACGTTTTGTGGCTGATCATTTAGGGTTATTTCAAGGACAGAGCCGTACAATGAGTTGTGATTGATTTTTAAGCACAACTCACCTTTTTACATCAGTGGAGAAATTCAGCATTAAGATCAATAGCATAATATGGCCCAATTTTCTGCTACAGGTTGTAAAACAAAAAGGCATTTAATGTCTGTAACTTGCTGGATGCCTCTAAAAAAATCTCAAGCAAGGCCCAATCCGGCAATGAACTTGGAACAAAGGGACCCTGCATAGTCAGCTCACTGCAGGCTCGGGGCCAGAGGAATTAAAGGGCAAAAACAGAGTTTGGGTTTTTTGTAATATTACTGTAGCCACATAAATCATTATCATCAATATGTAATTACAATGGACCTTACTTATAATATGTATAAGAGTAGCAGCCGTGTTAGTCTGTATCCGCAAAAGGAAAAGGAGTACTTGTGGCACCTTAGAGACTAACCAATTTATTAGAGCATAAGCTTTCGTGGGCTACAGCCCACTTCATCGGATGCATAGAAAGGAACATATAGTAAGAAGATATATATATATATATACACACACATACACACACACAGATAAATTGGAAGTTGCCATACAAACTGTGAGAGGCTAATTAGTTAAGATGAGCGATTATCAGCAGGAGAAAAAAAACTTTTGTAGTGATAATCAAGATGGCCCATTTAGACAGTTGACAAGAAGATGTGAGGATACTTAATTTAGGGAAATAGTTACACATAGACTCATTACACATATTAAATCTATTTCCATAGAAGTTAAGTGGGGTTAGTACCATTGAAAACAATGAGGCATCCTATGGGCACAAGGATCTGTGTGTGCTGCTTTGTTTACAGGATCAAGGCCACAGTTCTCTTGTCACGTCAACCATTTATTTATTTGTGTTCCATTATTCGCCTAACATCTGGCTGTGGGAAAAGCGAGCAACATGAAAGAAAGCTGTAAAAGATGTTAAAGTTTGCTCTGGTTTCTTGACAAGCTGTTTAAAAAAAAAACCCCAGCTATCACCAATACTGGGTTACGCCCTCGCTTTGACACACCAACGTTCATGCATTAAAATGTGGCCACATCCAGTGTGCATGTCTCGAAGCACTGCCATCTCTTAAAAAGAAACCCAGGTTTACACACTGTGAAAATGTATCTGGCACAAAAGGTTTTGCACCCACAAAGTTAAGAGGGTTTGGGAAACAACTGAACATGTTCTGATCTTGCTTTTTCCACAATCACTACAATTCGTCCCCAAGACAAATGGACTCCTCTCCCCCCAAAGATTTCTATTGATTATTTTGTTTATGTTAATGAAGTCAAATCCCTCTAGATTTATGTAGCATGCACACACAGAGCAAATTTATCCCTGGGGGTGCCGATTTCAGTTCAATTCAGCAGGCCAAATTCCCCACCCCCACACTGGCAGGCACTGGGAAGAATTTTATCTTTCATAGAGCCGTAGGAGAGAAGCTGCACATTACAAACAGACTGGACAACCATTTTCCGAGCTCATGCAACCCTGGGGTTTCCTGCAGCAGAAAGGCTCAGCAATCTGTCAATGAGAAGGCTGCCTTGGAACTCATTTCGTTAACCGATCCAGCCGTTTTACTGGACTCTTTCTTTCCCCCGCAAGTTCTGCCCTGGCCACATCTGGGAAGTCCATTGAGAAGTCTCCCCAGGCCTTAACTCTCAGCAGAGCTCTCTCCCTGATTCACTAATGCCAATTCACCAACTCACAGGGCCACAAAAATCTTCGTTCTCAATTCAACCACCTCAGGCCATTTCAATGTTCCCAAGGTGGGGTGCTGCTATCAGCAAAACAATGTCTGCTGCCCCCATTTGGTCAGTTGGCACGCCTTGCCCATCTGTTAGCATGGCTTTTTGCCTTTCCACAAAACTGAATGCCATTTGGACAAAGACAGTTCTGACTTGGGCAGCTTGTATGACATGCATCACAGTCATGTCTTCTGCAGGAGGTCCTTCCCATGCGCTACCTCCTCTCACTCCTTCACGCCTGCTGTCATTGACATGAGACGCCATCCATAGTGGGGAAAAGGTCAGGAGCATTTCTGACTGCCAGCAGAGAGCTGTTTTGAAGCAGGGGAATGGGAAGAAACACATGGGCCCCGGACACGCTCCACCCAAATGCCTTCTTTCCTTGCGTCCATTTTAAAATATGCATCAAAGTACAGACATACGTAATCCATCTTACTCAGATCCAGCACCGTACGTTACTTTTGGGAGCACCATTTGGCTCACGCTCTGTTTTTCACTTTAATTCCACAAGCCAAATTTAAACCGATTGGTGACTAGCCTTCCTTGCATCACAGTCCCGCCATCTGGAACTCCTTCATAAGAGCTGTCAAGGGGAGTCTCCCTCTGTGTTAAAGGGCAAGCTTTTGCTTTAAAAAAAAATTGCGTTGATCACTGAGTTTTGTTCTCTCCCCCAACTTTGCTCAACTCATGTTATTGGGAAACAACATGCAAAGGGCTTCAGGACCAGCAGACCCTGCTCTGGATACATCTGTGAATGGAACCCTTTGGGCATGTGAATCCTTTTTGCAGCACTACAATGCTCCCAGTCAGAAAGCATTGTCCCCCGCACCAAAACACATTTACAAATAAAGAGAGATATCTCCTGTTTGAGACCAAAACTCGCTTGTCTCAGTTTTGGCACACTAGCCCTAGACAGCCAACCTCTCAACAGACGTTGGGCAATTCTAAGATGCCACACGTGGAGTGAAAACAACCCAAACAAAATGACTAGATTGAGCTTTAAAAGCATTTTGGGGAAAGACGTAAAGGCAGAAATGTTAGCATCAGCTCCGAAAGAGGATTATGAGGTCTAATAGCCCCTCATTTTATCATATATTAATCACACAACACTTTCAATGATGGGGTAGTTATAATCTCTCTCCCCATGGGGAACTTCTCAGCTCATGTTAATATTTGCATACAGACTTTTTGAGATGGCAACAACAACAAATTAAACCTGGCCTGGGCAGAGACTGGAAATGTTTTCCCGACAAGGGATAACCCCCAACCTGCTAATTAGACCATAACAGAGATGAAGTAATTTATGTACATAACAGTGAACTTCAGTAGAGTGATAGGTGAAATGGCAGGTGTGGGAAACATACATACGTACTTCAGAAATCTCTCTCAATTCTTATACTACACCGGTCATTGCACCAATAGAGAAGGACTTAGTGTAGTTCATTCTGCAGATATTCTAATTCATATGTAGCCCCATCCTGGAGGATGCCCAGAGTTCTGGCAACATGCATTGCATTTCACTTTATGAAGAGTATGATAGGGAGGCAGCATGGAGTAATATGGGCCAGGACCCCGGACAAGGAAACAGGAGACCTGTGCTCTATTATCTGTTCTGTCATCTTTCCATGCAGCTTTGAGCAAGTCATTTAACCATTCTGTGCCTCAGTTTCCCCAAAACAAAGGAAACAAAGGAATTACATTTACCTGTCTTTGCAAGAGAGGTTGAAATGCAACAATGAAAAGCATTTGCAAGCCACACACACCTGGCCAGATCCCAGCTACCATATGTACAGGGAAGAATGAAATGCACAAGCTTTTCATTCTCTCCCAGTCAGGTGTGTAACCACCAGAGCTGTGCAATGCTCACTGGTTTGGATGTGTCCCAGATTCCACCACCTGGATGCACTGGACTAATCACCCAAAAGGGATTCGCTTATCAAAACTCAGCAGAGCTCTAAACACAACCCAGCTCCCTGCAAATATTTGGAAGGAGAGGGCCTGTATCCCCCTTTTTTTTTTTTTTAATTGCTATTTAAAAACAGCCACACAGAGCTGGACTGGCTTTGTATCACATCTTATGAGATGCAATATTATTGCATAGGACGCTGTTATATGCCATTTCTCAACACAACCCTCAATTTGATGCTGATTACTGAACAGTGCAAATTAAATACTGAAAAGCTAAAGTCACCTCATGGCTGCAAGACCCTCAGAGTCATCCCATCTATTATGAATTATCTGAATTACAATAGCACCGAGGGGCCCTAGCAAAGGATATGGGTCCCACTGTGCTTGAGGCTGTACTAACAAGCATGGGATGTGGACGGTCTCATGACTGGGCACAATCTAGACCAGGGGTGGCCAACCTGGGGCTCCGGAGCCACATGCGGATCTTCAGAGGTTAATACGCGGCTCCTTGTCTAGGCACCAACTCCGAGGCTGGATCAACCAATGTGCCAGGGGGTGCTCAATGCTCAACCCTGGCTCTGCCACGGGCCCTGCCCCCACTCCACCCCTTCCCACCCCCTCTCCTGAGCCTGCCATGCCCTTGCTCCTCCCCTTCCCCCCCAGAGCCTCCTGCACGCCACGAAACAGCTAATCAGGAGGTGCGGGGAGGGAGGGGGAGGCGCTGATCGGCGGGGCGGCCGATGGGCGGGAGGTGCTGGGAGCAGGGGGGTGAGCTGATGGGGGGCTGCTTAAGTATTACTGTGGCTCTTTGGCAATGTACATTGTTAAATTCTGACTCCTTCTATGGCTCAGGTTGGCCACCCCTCATCTAGATTCATGAAAACACACAGTGTATGAACAAAATCAGCAGCTATGGGGAACATGAGACAATTTGTGAAAATTGAACTCCAGGGATTTTCAGTAACTTCTGAGACCAGGAGCAAGGTGCCACTCCAAGACCTTGTCTACACTTGAAACAGTTTGCCACTGTTGCTGTACTGGCATAGTTATGCCAGCAAATCCTTCTAGTGTAACATACCTAAGACCAGTGACCGAGCGCTTTTGCCGGGATGGCTTTTACCAGTTCCCCGAATGAAATAAGCTATATCAGCAAAAGGATTTTTTTTGCCAGTGTCATCTAGCACCTGCAGTTCTCTCTCAGGGACAACGACAGGGTTACCAGTGACCAGTCAGCTTTCACAGAGCATGGTACATTTATTCTAGGACACAAGCACCACAGGGAAAACATCTCGCAAACCAGTAGTCAGCCTAGTTGCATGCTAGCTTACCACGCATCACCCCACTTCCACATGGAGACCCTGGCAGGTTCCATTTCTTCAGACCCATCCAGCAGGGTTTTGCCCTCTTAGTTACAATCACATGTCAGTTTTTGGATCAAAAATGAGGGATGCTCAGCCAGTTCAGGCTGCCTCTTTATATCATAAGCCTCTTGAACCTGGTCTGCATCAGTCTATGCAATTGCCTCAGGTAGTGGTATTTCTTCTGAATTTTTTCCTGGTCCCAAAATGTGCAGTAATTCCCACGGCCTTTGATTTTACTTCTTGAGAGAAGCTTGGTAACCCTCCCCCACGGAGCTAGCACATGATCCCAGGCTCAAACATTTATAGATACAAAAGTTTATGACTAATCCTGGTGCCTACGATGTCTGGCCCATCCCAATATAATTGTGCTTTTTTTTTAAGTCTCCACACGTCCAAGGCCTTGCATCTGCCACATAAAGCACTTGTTGCCATATTAATATTGCTCACTGGAGAGGCTACAAGGCATGTCCGATGCACAATAGAAGCTAAACTGCAACTGGAGCAAGACTACTGTCTCACAAAGGTTGTTAAAACAAAGCCCACCTCAGTCACAACCTGTTTGAAAAGCAGCTTCTCCCAATAAGGTGGGAGCGGAGACCAAGATAACACCCCATAACCAATCATGTATATTCTCTTCATGGAGTGCTTTCAAATATACGAATGAAAAGCATTATGGGCAAAACCATGACACACCAACCCACACTGAGTAAGCTGTGATTATTCCCAGTGAAATAAATGGGACTACTTGCTGAGGAAGGGACTATTCAGGTTGAGTAGGGGTATCAGAGAAAGTGCTAAATGTTATTATTCCTGGAGGCGTACAGAGGAGAAAGTTAGCTGCTCTACCAGAAGAGAAGCTGATGTAATCTCAGTAGGTTATCTCCCAAGAACCTCCAATATTTCAGGGGCTATCCACTGCTTAACATTTAAATGCATGCACATCCAACTGAAGTTGTGTAAAGCTACAACCAAAACCAGAAAGAGGTTTCAAGATGGCAGTGAGTCAGGCACGCTATAATAAAAATTGCAATCTTCCTACAAATTCAGGGAGCTTAATTGGACAGATATGTCATGTTCGCATCAATCTCAAGAGGGCTCTGCCACGATAAGAAAGAACAGAGAGAGAAATAATTTCTAACAAAAATTACAACTGCAGCAGTAGATATGAAATATGGTTAAGTAAACTGACCTTGTTAAGGGACAGAGACAGAGCAATTATATATGCGACAGGTGCCATATGATCAGAGCAGTGGTGCCTCGCAGGTGAGGCCGGACATAATATCGGGAGACCTAAAATGTCAAGCTGTAGCTTAGCTACTAAAACAGTGACAGCAGGGACAAATTTTGAAGATTAAAAATTTAATCAAATAACTGTGCTCAGTGTGAGGGCAAGTGAGTAAATGTTTATACAGGGAGGAGGGATGCACAAAACAAATGTGAGCATGGGGGATTTTTAAGCTGCCCACACTCTGAGTCAGCTAACAGCATTGACATCACTACAGAGAAAAGCATTTGCTTCCAGCCGCAGCAAACAACTACTCTTTTGTTTAGTTATTCCTAGAATGTAAGAGCAATGGAGCATATTCTGGGAGCTAGTCAAGAGGATAAAGGAGACATTTAAATAGAAGGAACCTGAGGCATGTTTAGGAGAACAGTCGAAGTAAGGGGACCGTGCACAAGGCCAGTTAACAAATAAATGGCATTCATGAGCATATTTGCGGCTGGCAACAGGACCCCTACAGCTGCCTGTAACAGCTCCATAGAAAGAAAAGGGAGCTGATTCACCACTGCTTTATTCCAATTTTATATTGGTGCAACTGCAGTGATATCAAGGGAGTTTCCAGTTTCACCTTTGTGGAGCTTCATTTAAATTAATAGTGTCAGACTGGAGTAATGTCACAGGGAAGTAAACCCAGGATTTCAGAAGTGCTCATCCTTAAAATCTGAAAAGGAATGAGCAGCAAAGTTTGGCGTAACAGAAGCTTATTATTTATATGAGAGTAGAATAGAGAGGCTGCAGCCAATCAGTGCCCATCATGCAGCCCACTGCTCAGACACATAAGAAACAGTTCCTGCCCCCGAAACCAGCTTGCAGTCTAAGTAAATAAGACAGAAAAAAAGAGAGGGAAGTGATTTGCCCATGGTCACACAGACTGGCAGCCATGAATAGAACCCAGATGTCCTAACTCGCAGTGTCCTATCCACTAGACCACACTGTCTTTGCTGGGTTTTAAAAAATTATTTCAAGCTAGAAAATCTTTAGGGAAATAGCAGTTTGTAGGACAGCTGGAAGGAGAACACACTTTACCAAATACCAATATTGACAATAGCAGCTTTTCCCCTTCCCCATTCCCCCAACCAATGTAGCAACCTGCATAGAACTTGAGGGATGAGCACATGCTGAAGGAGGGAAGAATTTGGAGGAGGCACCAGGAAGTCAGTCTGTGTTCACATGGTTGGAATGCTAGCTACAGTTCCAGCATCTGTGTAAATAGTTCTCTTAATAAGGTGCCAGTTCAGTTTTAGAAACATGGAGTCCTTTAATGTTATCACAGTACATAAAACAGCCAAGATTTTTTTTAAATGGTCTCCTTACTATATAGAAAGGAAGTGAAAGAATTTGTCAAATGGGAGATTGTTTTGTAACCCACATACCAACATAACAAACCAAAGAGGCAAAACTGTAATTAGAGTGGTTAATGAGAAGGCGGAATGCTGGAACTGGAAGCTGGAGTGCAGCCCTGAAGGTGCACATCTGCCAGAACCTAATTGCTTGAGCCCCAGCACCTCTTTCTTTACAAATTAAGCCCTGGTAATGGCCTCTCTGACTCAACATCTCCACTCCAAATAGGTCTTTGCTCCTTTGCCTTTGAAGACTGCTCTCCCTCCACTGCTTTATCATTTCACCCTGGGAGTGGATCACTGATGTCATCCATTGAACTCACTGCATGCTCACAATTTACACTACTTCACTGAACCACCAGGAGATGCACATACCACTGCCAAGGGGCCAATTTAGCTTATTACTGTAGCCCTCATCCTTCTTCCACACATGTCCTGCCTGCTGGTGGTTATCCTCGCTTGGCATGGCTTAGAGTAGATTTTAACCTCTTTGAGGCAGGGACCATTCTTACTTGCACTACAGTATTGCAGAAGCACAGTAACGGGGCATGGCTCCTCTCCCGCCTTCTTCCCCACAGAACTGCACAGACTCCAACAGCTGTGTCTTCATCGAACCCTTTAATCGTCAGCTGCCTCCACCATTTCCACAGCAGTCTATTTACAGCACAAACAGCCCTGTCCCCAGGACTGATGGGGGACAGAGGTCTCCCGCCGCTGAGGCCTCCATGTAACTAGCCCTCCCCTTCTTGGGCACTTCCTTCTTGCCTCTTTATCAGCCTTGGGCTGATGGGCTAATTAGCTCCTTATCCCAGCCAGACTGATTGTCTAATTACCCCACCAGTTTTCTCTGGGGAACTAATTAACATCTGGGTGATCAGCGTGCAGGGTCACCTATTCCCTTCCTGCACACTGTCACAGGCACCTACCAGGATTGTGGCCCCCCTGGGCTTGACACTGTACAATCCAAGTTTGGCACACCTATGGGGTGCTGCAAAAACAGATGGACAAACACGAGAAAAACATTTCGTATGGGGAGCCTGGGAGAGACCAGGTGTCCCTTCCTCCCAATCAAAAGAGGTGATTAACCTACAAGAGTGAGACAATTGTCTGAAACACACATGTACATACATGTGTGTGCAATGTTACACATAACAAACACTCTCTGACGGCAAGGATGATGGACGTAAAATATTGTTGCACAGTAGGAAAACATAGCTCCTAATATTTCGATACATAAGCTGAAGTCAATGCTTTGGGCAACATGCAAAATCAAGCCTGATGCAATTGCTTTAGAAAATACCCTAATCCTGATAATTCTCTGGTCTGTACAGGGAGTACCTCTCCACTCTTATAAGCAGGAGGTGCTCTCAAGATGCCAGTTCCTAGACTTCCATTCTGTCTGTCAGTGAGCAGCTTGACCAGTAACTGCTTCCAGAAAAGGAGATCAAAAGAAAAACAAAGATCACTCACTTTAATGAAAGCGACTGAAAAGGAGAGCTGTGTGGGAAGCAGAATTTCCATTTTGTGCGAAATTTTGCAATTTTAAAATTTGTTTTCATTTTGTAATTAGAGCAAAAAAGATGAATTTTGAAATTTCCCATTAAATGAAATTTTTTAACAAAATATTTGCTTTGGGTGAATTGAAATGTTTCATTTCACTTTCAACTGTTTAATTGTTTTAATTTTTTATCATATAAAATAAATTTCAAAACAAAATATCAGACATGAAAAACCAGAATGTTTCGATCTCATCAAAATGTTTTTAAAATACATTTCAACCAGCTTCACTTACCAGCTAAGGGTGCTATTCTGGCTCCATTGAAGTCCATAAGAGGTCTGCCACTGACTTCAGGAAGGATTTCACCCTAAAACTCTGAACGATATTTCCATAGGATTTGGTGGGCATTGCAGCTACTGTGGAAAGCTGATCTGATGGACTCTCGTTACCTTTGCCCAGTAGTACACATGCTGTGAGCCTTCCCTGCCCCAGATAACCCCCCTTCTGGGCACCACTCCATTTCTTGCATGGAGGAGGGGGTTTTATGACATCTTAGTCTCACATTCTCCAGGATTTATTTATCTCCACGTTTACCGCACTGTTTCACTCCTCTGCTGGACTCCACAACTAATGGTGTGAGTTGGTATTTAGAGCAGAGAATAATTCTCTCAAATGCTGGAGAACTCTCTAAGGTAACTTCTGCATAGCATGGCTTGACCCGATCTGGCAGCTGGCCTAATTTAAAAGGTTGAGATACAAAATTATCCAAGTACCAGAAAAGCAATCTTTCAGATTCTGAACTGCTAACAGAGTGTTCCTGTACATCCTTGACAGCTCCAAGGCTTTAATCCTATGCTACTTTGAATGAGTCTTTCACAATGTTATTCTGCATTCATCCAGTGTTTTTGTTTTTAAATAAAATCTTATTCTGGGGGACTGGATCGCATAGGAGCTTGGCAAATGGCTACTGAGCCTTTTACATGAGGATCACCAGCACTAATTTAGACAAAATCAGCTGGTAAAGGTTAGAGTCTCACCCTCAGATCAATATACATGGCTCATAGGAAACGAAGTGATGTTTTCAGTCCCAGGCTTAGCAGAAAGGTGTCTCTGCCACTGAAGCCACCACCATTCATAGCATCAGGACTGAGCCTCCAAGCAGGGACCACAGGCTCAGGTGCATGGAATTGCCCTGTCATTTTTCCAGGCGTTTGTGGAGTCACGTTGCTGGGACAGGACAAGGGGAAGCTGTTTCAAGGCCAGAAGAGACCATTCAGTCACCTAGTCTGACCTTCTGTACAACACAGGCTATTACATTGCACCCAGATACCCCTATACTGAGTCTAGTGACTGCAGTTAGACCAAAGCATTTCAGTCCTTGGGAGACTAAGCAGTTGCGTGCCACAGGCAGGAAACAGGCGAGACCAAGGTGCAGCAATGCCCGAGGCCTGTGTGATGGCAGGGAATTGATTAGGTGAGATGGCTGCCCGCCTCTGGAGTTAAAGTGTGCTTTTCAGTCTTCAGGAGATTGAGTTAGAACATAAGCCACGTTACAATAGGCCGTGTGTTGAATGCAACAATAAAATTACAACTAATGCTCCCAAGAAAAGAAAGGAATCACTTTATGGGTATCACGTCCCATTCAGTACACTGAGTACAGCACTTAATGTTACACTAAATTATAGTGTAATGTTTAGTTTGGGTACTTTGTAAGAGAAGAAAGAATGTTACAGGATAAGAAATGTATTATTGCATTAAAATCCATAATATACTTGCAAATTAACAGCTCCTGTCCAAGAAGCAAATATGTATATGCAATAATGACATACATAATAGGAGAAGTACCTGATTTCAGGAGATAATAATGTGCTCCCTAACTTCATTTTTTTCTCAGTAAAGAACCTGGATTACTGTTTTATGATTTACAGAGAATCTGTCCGATTACAGTAGCCTTTCCTAACTGAGCACCCCTGCCTCAGTTTCCCTCTCTTCCAGGCCCCTCAATAAACACTGCGCAGGCTTTTCTCTCTTGGCCAATAATAACCTCTGTAATTATCCTATGCCATTCGAAACAAAGTCCTTAAAGTCCAAATCAAAGTTCAAATCTTCATCCTTCCCTGCTCTTCATCAAGCCTCTGCCAAGCCCTTCTGCCTGGAGTCTTTCCCTGCTGTGGCAGCCTGTTTGAGTCATTTACTCCGCCTGGGGAGGCGAGTTAGCTATATCCATCTTTCTTTAAGAGGCCAGCCACCCTGTGAGAGTAGCCATTAGGCTATTGGTACTGTGCCTTTAAGAACTCATGAAGTAAACTACCAAGCAAAAGTAGAACTTGCTGCTGTTTTGAAGACTGTTGATAATCTCCAGTCCCTGAACAGAGCAATCCTCTTTATCCTGCTACAACAGCAAACACCAAAGAAAGCTCTCTTCATTCTATTACAAGTTGTGTGAACTCTCTGCTACTTTTCATAACAGACTTTACCACAGCTTTCCAGGCAGCAGGAGTTTCCCATATAAACTGATGGCATGATCTGGCCCTAATGATGATAATGACAACAGCCTTCAACACATTTCAAGGCTCCTTTGACAGATAAGGTGCACTTGAAGCACAACTACACCGTAAAATGACACAGGTAGTATGTTCTGGGTACCTCAGATAGCGTTAAGATAGTGAAAGGCCAGCTGAGAAACTCCTTCAAAGGAAAACCCCTCCAAATCAGCATTCTAGACAAAAGCATAGCACAAGAGAGGCAAAACGGTCATGGAGAAATCATGCACAAGACCAAAACCCAGGAACTCTGGAGTTTAATCCTAGTCCTGCCAGTGACTCACTTTGCAACCTTAGGTAGGTCACTACCCTCTCTGTGCCTCAGTTTCCCCTGTCTCTAAAGCAGAGATAATGACCCAACACACAGATATACTATGAGGATTAATTCTCTTATGTGTCTACTGACGTTATAAAATGCAAAGTGTGTTGCTTTAATTTACTGTGAAAGTGTTTGATAATTGTTTACTAGATTTCTGCCAAGCAAATCAGAAAGTTACACCCAGTCCAGCATTCTAAAGCTGTTCGATAATTTACTGTAACTGCTACTAATCAAATTTAAATTAATAAGAAGTCCTTGTATATAGTGCAGCAGAAGAGATTCTTAGTACAACACCACATTTGCTATGCAAAGTAATAGCAATGTCTTTGATATTGATCCAGCTTGGTGCCCCTGGAATCAGAGGCAACCGCAGCATGGAAATGGAAAGCTGTAGTAGCTTCAGCATGGAATAAGTTCTCTTTTCTCCTGATAAGTGGCGCTGGAATCAGTTTTAGACAAGTGGAATATTAATCCTTTGATTATTATTAGCTGGGCTTCCTAGAAACACTAGGCCTCTGATTCAAATTATTTGTCCTCCTACCCCTCTACACATGTATGCACCGGAACCAGGTACAAGGGCTGCATGCTCCTCTGCAGAGGGAGGGGATTTGGTTATTTCCTTTAGGGCCAGATTGTGTCTCATCCCATCATGGCTGCACAGAGGAGTAAGGGAGAATCAGACCCATGCGCACACACACCCCCTGCATGACTGTAGTGGGGCTCCCCACATCTTCAATCTAGGGGGGAGTAGGGTGGAAGTTCAGGTGCTGCATAACGGCTCCTCACCTCCCTTGAACAGGTGGTTAGGGAGGAACCAGGGTCTTGGTTGTCACTCCCAACACACCAGCCAGCAGATCCGAACAGCGCAGTAGGTGGGGGAGTAAGTGCCACCCTTTTCAGGGCTGCAACAAATTCCTTTTCCTGAGAACAAGTTGGGGGCAGGATAGACCTACGAGTTAGAGTGAAATGGGGAGAAGGAAGTGGCGTTGCACCTTGGACTATTCCAGTTAGTAAGAGAAAAGTCTAAGTTAGAGCTACTGCCACCAAATTGCCTTGCATACCACCAGTAGCATAACTCTACGAGAGTCCCGGGATGAAATTCTACCCCTACTGAAGTCAATGGCAAAACTTCCATTGACTTCAATGGCGCCAGGATTTCACACACTGTTGAAAGGGCAAATGCCCAGGTTTGTCCTTGACACTGTTTGTGGATATGGCCTTGCGCCCGGGATTCTTTTATGGCACAAGAGAAGCCTTTCACACCTGGCCATTATAGATCTGTGCAGTGACCTTATGTGCAACCATTTAAGCTTCATTTTATGGGGTAGGTTCCATGGCTATGTTTCATGCCTCGAGGATGAAATGTGCCACCATCCACTATTCTTTGTAAGCAAGTTAAACTGCTGTCATTCAGACTGCATCAGCTCTGACAAGCCCCAGGAAGAAAGTCACATCTTTAACAGGAGTGTGCACAGCTGGAACCATTGATTATACTCTCAATGGACTGTAATCACATGCCTAAATCAATCAAGGAAGTCTGGCATTATTTAACTACTATGCTGCATTTGACCTTGGGGAGTACAGCACCAGTCTAAAAGATTTCTTTGCTGTCAGTTTTCATTCCAATAGTTTCGGTACGCACAGTGATAGCTGCAGGACACTTTGCTACATTAAACTCTCCAATTAAAATATTCTTTGTATGTTAGATAAAAACCAAGGACAATAAAATCCCAGCGTTGTTCATGCAACATAGATTAGTTTTTACTGAAATCAGACATACAATAACCATTAAAAATTACATATGACAGCAATGTTACTGCACAAGGTTGCCACCTGACTCCTTAGTACTTCTAGCACCATAAGTGTCCTTTGTCCGTATCTGATCTTTATCACTTTACTTCTATGACTGTATTATTTTCCTTTGGCCCTTCAACCTATCAGATCTATGGGCGGGGCCAGATCCTCATCTGATATAAGTTCAACAGAACTAGCCAGTTTATCCCAGCTGAGGAGCTAGCCTTCTGTCTTCCAATATTCTACATCTAGACCTAGATCTCAGTTATATGTGACATTAGATTTTCATTGGGGGGAAAACAAATTTAACATAAATTATAAAAACTAAAATAATGCTAGACGTACTGAGAAAATACACCATGGAAAGAGGGACATTTGAGCCCTAGCCTAACTGAAAATCAATATTCTTCCTTTTCCGCATGGTATATGATGTATACACAGTATCTCTCAAAGGACAACTTCCACTCACTCCACTGGACTTGGTGTTGCGCTTATTCTCAGTTTCTGGCCCTTGCTAGTAAAAAAAGTGCGAACAATATTCATGAAAAGAATAATGGTATCTTGTTTGTAAGAATTTTATATATAATATGAGCAAATGGTACTTCTATTATTCATCCATTAGCTTAATAAATTTTACTAATATTCCTACAGATAACAACTGCTTTCCTAATCTAAGGGAAATCTGGCATATTCAGTATGTATGTAGAAAATATCAACTAAAATGTTTTTGAAATGGCATTTTCAATTAACACTTCAAGTCAATAATTACCACCTGAACCCTTCACAACAATTTATAAAGTAAATAGCAATTAAGAATGCCATGTATTCATTAAAAATCTACAAACAAAACAAAAATATCCTTTTTCTGAAGCTGTCCCGAACTGTTATACACCTGCTTAGGAGAGAATCACAATGACTTATTGAGCAATTTTAGCCTCATTTAGTTTGTATGTGTACATAACACATAGACTGCAGTGGCAGTCAGAGATTCTGTGCCCAGTATGAGATCTTGAAATGACTTGTGACTCCATTAGAAAGAATAACCTGTAGCCCATATTAAATGTACTAATAGCTTTGTATTTACTCCGGATAACAGCACAATTATCCCTTGTCACCACCATGCACTTCTCTCAGAGGAAGATTAATGGTGAGGGGTGCAAGATTAGCATGTTAAATGAGGCACAGTTAAGAACCACATTGCTGGAGTTTGAGAAGGAGCTGGCAAAAGCTGGGAGCCCTGATATCAAAACACGGATAATAATACAAGCAATAGAAAACATCACAAGTGGGAGCAGGGTGTAGAAGAGAGGACTGGCAATTCTGGGAGACTGAGCCCCACCGGGTAAGGGCAGCTTTGAAGACTGAAATTGAGGCAGAACTGAATGGGAACACAGATATTAAGTTAAATGTGCATCTCTAATATGGACACAGAGAAGGGTAAAAGAAAGCTCGATAGTAAAAAGTTTACCATGTGAACTTAGCACTGTGCAACATAGAAATATGGAGGGGCATCTATTTGATCCAAAGGCAACATTCCTGGCCTTCCATGACTCCATCCTAAGCTCTCAATTATTATTAATTACTTGTATTTTAGTAGCACCTGCAGGTTCCATTGTGCCAGGCAGAGTCAGAAAGAGTCCCAGCTCCAATCTAAATAGACAGACAAAGGGTAGGCACAGACAGGGCAAGTGATTTGTCATGATGCAGGTTAACGTCAGAACTGAGAGCCCAAGATTCCCAAATCCCTGGCCTGTGTGCTATCTGATCCACCATCCTGCCCTAATAGTCTAGGCATACCACAAAATGTGCAGTATTTCTCACAACGAGATTTTTTTTTAAAATGTGTCTTAACTTTTATTTCTGAGACACACTGCGCCAGGTGAATACAGCTGCTGAGATCACCTTCTCTCCATTCCCACCACAGACAATAGCGCTGTACCTTGTACTCTTTGTTGGATACAGCAAATTAATGTATGCCCTGAGTATTACTTACAGCAAGATAGGCAATAAGTGTATTTTTGGAAGTTCCCTGACTGCTTTTGGAAGTTCCTTGCCATTTGCTTTATAGTTAGAGCCATGTTGAGGAATCCATTTGCAACACAGATGCACTCATAACACAGTTTGATTTTGCCTGTGTTGGTGGTACAAAGAATGCTATGAAAAGTCATAATGCAGCCATCCAAAACTCATCCAATAAAGACTTCTGACCATACCATCAGAAATTCCTTTTGCATCTTTAAAAGGATGCTAAAATTAAAGTTACAGTTTGACTAACTCTAACTGCTTTGTGGCTTGTTGTTGCCAAGAAGGCCAATGGCATATTGGGCTGTATTAGTAGGAGTATTGCCAGCCGATCGAGGGAAGTGATTATTCTCCTCTATTCGGCACTGGTGAGGCCACACCTGGAGTATTCTGTCCAGTTTTGGTCCCTGCACTACAGAAGGGATGTGGACAAATTAGAGAGAGTCCAGCAGAGGGCAACAAAAATGATTAGGGGGCTGGGGCACATGACTTACAGAGGCTGAGGGAACTGGGCTTGTTTAGTCTGCAGAAGAGAAGAGTGAGGGGAGATTTGATAGCAGCCTTCAACTATCTGAAGGGGGGCTCCAAAAAGGATAGAGCTTGGCTGTTCTCAGTGGTGGCAGATGACAGAACAAGGAGCAATGGTCTCAAGTTGCAGTGGGAGAGGTCTAGGTTGGATATTAGGAAACACTATTTCACTAGGAGGGTGGTGAAGCACTGGAATGGGTTACCTAGGGAGGTGGTGGAATCTCCATCCTTAGAGGTTTTTAAAGCTCTGCTCGACAAAGCCCTGGCCGGGATGATTTTGTTGGTGTTGGTCCTGCTTTGAGCAGGGGATTGGACTAGATGACCTCCTGAGGTCTCTTCCAACCCTAATATTCTATTATTCTATTTTGCTACCAGATGTATCAGAAGCTTGTTCACAAGACTTTGGAAACATTAAGAAATATAAGCCATACACCACTTCACTTAAACTGGAAATATCAGGCAGTTTATTATTACTAATCAGACTTGCTTAATTCTTTTCAGTATTAGTCCCTTGCTAGATTACTGTCAGCCTAAGAACCTTCTCAACGATGTAAGGATTTAGGATAATATAATCTCAGTTATTAATAAATGTTCTAAACTTTCCTTTCCAGGTATTTAAATTGCTTCTCTTAGCTTTTTTCCAAGCTACTGGTTTTCCCTGGTGAAATACAAACCTTGACATTATTGAAAGCATTGGTGTCTCAATGCACAGTTGCCCTTCATTCTTCCCTTTAATTTCTCTCTCTTTGGGGAGGCTAGCCTGCCAGGTGACCTCCTACAGTTCCAACTTCTACAATGTGCTGCCTGGTACGTTTGATAAAATGCATCATTCAGAAACAGCTGGAAATCAAACTTCAGTCTTAAGTGCAGTGATAGATACAAGCAATGCGCTCAACTTATTTGTATTTCATTACATGACAGCTGTTGAAAGTATTTGACTAGTTACTAGATAGCAGATAACTTTTGGCTTAGTGGGAGTAGAGTCATTTTAATCTCATGCTGTGTGATCTCGCCACTCTATGACACTATTTTTCCGTAAGAGGTAGACAGCACAATGTGATTTGAACTATATCCGAAGTTCAAGAAAATATGATCTTACTGTTAATTCTGTCATTTGTATTATTTTGTATTGGTATAGGAACAGGATTTAGGGGTCTCAAATGAGACTGAGGGCCCACTGTGTTAGGCACTGTACCAACATGTTATAAGAGACCAGCTCTCCCCTGAAGAATTCATCATCTAGAGAAGAGGCAGGAGAGAGGGAGGGTGAGCCTCACTTTTCAGGTGGGGACTGAGGCAGACAGAGGTGAAGTGAATTGCCCCAAAGGTCACGCAGGAGGAGGCAGAGCTGGAAATTGTACCTAGATCTCCTGAGTCACAGTCCAGGGCCTTCACCCTAAGAGCATCCTGCCTCTTTTAATAAAAAAGGACACTAACCAATGAGGAAGAGGGTGCATAGTCTGAAGTATTGTTAAAGTGTAGCTTTGTAAGCACCGTTCAGTACTGTGTCATCACAGAAATAAATGTCATTAACTTCAGGATACATTTCAGTATTTTCAAAGAAGCATTCATATTCTCTAAATAAGTCACAGAAATTTGCCAGTGTGCCTAGTGACAATCATATATATACAGGATAGCTTTAGCTACAGAGAAAGTGAGTGAGGATTCAGAGCAATTGGTGAAGGATAAGGAATTGTGCAGTACTATACAGCATTACACTGAATGATGCATTCAAGAAGAAAATAATTTCCTTGTTAGGGATAACTTGCAAAACTGCAGAGTGCAAGAGGTAGATCTTATAGTGATACGGTGTCCCTGTAGCCAGATAAAGGAATTTATTTATAAACATAATCTGGCCCATGATTTAGACATAGCACTTAGTGACAAATTTAAAAGCTGGAATGTGGATAATCCCAAGAAAGGAGGAAGAAAATGCATCGCAGACCCATTAACCTGGAAGAACAAATGAGAAGAGTTTACCTGTGGTTAAATCCCTCTGAGCACTGCTATTTCTTGGTTATGCAGCAGGAGAATCTCAGATGCAAAGCAGAAGATGCTGAAATCTTTACATAGATGGCACTGCATACCTTCCACACATGAGCTGTTAGAAAAATCCTTGCAAATACCAAAAGGATTCTTGGCTGATAATTAGATTCAGAAAAATACACTTAATCAAAGTGACACCCTTACTTCTTGCTACTATAAAATGGGCCTTGTGGCTCTCTGCATTGATTTTCTGAAAATATCTGCTGGCTGTTTAACTTGGGCAAAGAACGTGATCCTTATGGACCTGCTTTCCAGACACAGTTCTGATTTTTTTTTTCTTTTTCCCACTCCCCCAGCTGACCGCTCTGCCCAGGGTAAAACTGACAAAGAGTGGGGTGTTGGAGGCCAAACACTGATATAGTCAAGAGTACAAAGATACAGAGGGAAGCTCTTGTGGCATATATCCATATTTATCAGTTCCACAGATGTGCTTTCTCAGCTGACTTTAATCAGTAAAAATCAATTTCACTTTAGAACCAGAAACTTTCATTATAAATTCCTGTCTTACATCAACAATGGATTGTTACACTCAGTCCCTGCTCCTCTCCTCCAGCACCCCAGCTGACCATGCTCCTACAGGCACATGCTTGCAATATCATCTAACAGAGGATTCCAAGTAAAGCGGCGTCAGAACTTTATCATGTTGCCAAGTTAGTTAAAAGGCAGCAAAACATAAGCAATGAGCATCCCCCTCCCGATTTCACTTCAACTCCCATCAGGTTTTGTCCTTTTGGCATTGGCTCAGATATAAATGAGCTCAATAACATTTGTTTTATTGCACAGCTTTATTATATTCTGATTGCTTTGACTGCCTGCATGGCAACAGAGTATCAGTGAACCATAAAACAGCGGACTTGCCATGCCAGATCAGACCAAGGGTCTGTTTACTCCAGTAACCTGTCTCTGACAGTAGCAAACATCAAATCCCTCAGAATAAAGTGCAAGTGGGCAATTAGGGCCTGACCCAAAATCTATTAAGGTCAGTGGACGGGCCTTCTTAGAGCAACCTACCCAAAGAGGAAAATTCTTACCTATGCCTGTTAGCGGTTGGCTTGTACCCAGAAGCATGGAGATTGTGTCCCTTCTAAATGAAATTTAATCCTATGTTAGGAATTATGGATGTCCTAATTATATATATATATGTCTAGTCCTGCTTTTGAATCCCACTAATCTATAGGCCACAATGATACTCTGTGGCAATGAGTTCCACAGATTAATTATGAGTCGTGTGAAAAAGCATTTCCTTTTTTCCATTTTAAATTTGTTGCTTTTCATTAAGTATCCGCTTGCCTTGTGCAGGAGGAGAAATAATATATAGGAGCACTCAATTCTGTACGATTCATTATTTTCTCTACTTTCATAATGTTTCTTCTTATTTATTTCCTGCTTGATTTATCCCCATCCTCTATCAAGGCTTACTAGAATTCTATTTTGCAATTACAGTTTCAACCAGTTTACCTGTTTGAAGGCTTATTGTGTAGTGTTTGCATCTTCAACCCCACATCTCTTTTTAAAAATAGGTACAACATTTGCTACCCTTCAATTCAGTAGTTGATTTCAATGAGAGTTTGCATATATTTGTTATCAGCTCAGTCATTTCATTCCAAAATTCCTGCAGAATTTTTGGACGCCATCTCTGCTCCTACTGCTCTTTAATTTAGCTACTTAGTTATTTGCTCTGACACCTTCTCTTCTGGTGCCTCAATCTCATCTTTCTTACCTAAATCCAGTGTAGGTGTCTCCCCAACATCCTCTGTGGTGAAGATGGTTCAATAATTCTCCAGCCAACAGAAATGCTTTCTAATAAGACAGAAAGCTAATCGCTGGCTTCCTTTCTGAGGCAGGGTATTCGTAGCCCTTTCAAGTTGATGCTGCTCGATAGGTGTGCATCATTTTTTGAAAACATTAACACTCTGGGGGAGCTTCCAAAAAGGCAGATACAACACTAATTCTTTTACTTTGCTCTTTTAAATAAATCAGATAGTTTGTTCCATTGAGAGTTTGCTATTCACACTCCAACTCTAAGACCCGGATTGTGGCCTGCATACATCATTATTTAAATTGTCCACAATGGCCTGGGCTGTTCTCACAGGGACTTTTCATCTGATATAAAACACCACATTCCTGTCAAAATTATACCAAAGCATTTCAAGGCATATTTCTGAACTGCTTGATATTTATGACAGGTTTCAGAGTAACAGCCGTGTTAGTCTGTATTCGCAAAAAGAAAAGGAGTACTTGTGGCACCTTAGAGACTAACCAATTTATCTGAGCATAAGCTTTCGTGAGCTACAGCTCACTTTGAAGTGATAAATTACAGCTCACTTATGCTCAGATAAATTGGTTAGTCTCTAAGGTGCCACAAGTACTCCCTTTCTTTTTGATATTTATGAGTAAGTATAGGAATGCCAAAAATGTTTCCCCACTTTGCTCTGCTAGTCTAACTCAGCTAAACATTAACCTGGTTTGGAACAGGCTAATTTACTAGTCAAAATTACTCTAGAGAGCTCGATTCATCTCCAAGATACTATGATCATCAGTCCCTTGAACTGTACTTGGTCCAGGAGAGTAGAATTTTCAAAAGTGTTCTGCAGGGATCTAACTGCTGCCGCAGAAATCAATAAGAGCATTGACTTGACCCTTGTTACGTGAGCATGGATTATTGACATGAGCAAGGATGACAGGACTGGACACTATCAAAGAAGTTAAATATTTCCAAATACAGTGTAGAGTTTTCAGTACTGGCAGGTTGAGGTGGAAAGCCAAACAACTGGATAGAACAGCACCAAAAGCAAGTGAATTAAACAAAGAAACAAAGCTAATGGGTTTGCCAAGTTAATACAGACACATCACTCTCAAGCGAGCAGCTTCATACTAAAACTCAAGCTAACTTCTAAATCCGAGACACCTGTATCCAGACTAAAGCAGAGACTAATGACCAGTGCCAAATGAGAATAAAGAATAAACACAAAATCTGCAGTGACTCAAAAATTAAGCAAAAAGAAAAGGAGTCCTTGTGGCACCTTAGAGACTAACCAATTTATTTGAGCATGAGCTTTCATGAGAGCTGTAGCTCACAAAAGCTCATGCTCAAATAAATTGGTTAGTCTCTAAGGTGCCACAAGTACTCCTTTTCTTTTTGCGAATACAGACTAACACGGCTGTTACTCTGAAACCTGTCAAAAATTAAGATATTTCACATCCATTACAATGATTTAAAGATGGACAACAGTAGAACTGTAATGTTCATCCTTATAAAAATCACTGTCGTATTTTTTAAATTCAGATATTTTATTGTGTGACAGTCTATTTCCAATCAAATTCCCATTTTCCCTGAATAAAGCCATCTTAATGGACATGATACATCTACATCAGTTTTAAGTAGTGACTTCTAAGGGCTTTTCAAAACATTGTGAATCAAGCATTCATTCTTGAGAATTACCAGTTCTTCTTATGCAGCTATTATGTGATGGATATTGTTTTAACTGGTTCTTTAAAATATAATTTATGAATTATATCTATTACACACCAGCACACACCCTTTCCCTTTTTGACCTCCAAAATATAGCTTTATAAATTTAATCTACAGGTTTGAAAGAAAGCTTAAACACTGTTAGAAAGAGATTTTAATTCCCAACTTCAGACATTAATAAGTTAATTTTATTGCCAGATAGTTTCACTTGTTAAGTACTCCAGGTATTCCAAGCGGCATTGTGACATGACTGCATGGTTGTCTTTAAAAAGGTACACCCCAGTTATTCATAACTATCCAAGAGTTAATAACCCAGCAAGGTAAGATTTGCTTCACCATGACAGGGCTAGCTATTTAGGCATTCAACTAATTTGTGGGAAACAACCTAGAATATTGTAGTTTATCTCTTGGCATTATAGCTTCTTGGTTCTTTTTCCATAAATATGTTTCACTGGAAGGCAATTCCTTATTCATTTGTTTTCACTGATATCCTAAAGGAGATCCCTTAAGTCTTTTCTTCTTTTGATTTACCTTTGCAGACCTGTTAATCAATCACTGCGAGTGGGGAGGAAAAGGAAGCTTTCAAATAAAATCCAAAAGGCCATATCCCAAGCCAGTCCAAGAAGCAAACAATTTTGCAACATCTCCAGCAGTCCTTTGCAATCGCTCAGTTCAAATTAGCATCATCGCTGCAGACAGAGCCTGGGAGTTAAGTGCAGCCAGCACTGTACTCTTAAATAAATGCAAACTCTTCAACCCAAACCACAATTTCTTAATAACCACATGGCCTCCAAATCCATACACCGTGGGATCTCCACCCACAGTGAATCACAGAATATCAGGGTTGGGAGGGACCTCAGGAGGTCATCTAGTCCAACCCCCTGCTCAAAGCAGGACCAATCCCCAATTTTTGCCCCAGATCCCAAATAGCTCCCTCAAGGATTGAACTCACAACCCTGGGTTTAGCAGGCCAATGCTCAAACCACAAGCTATCCCACTAGTTTTTTAGCACCTGAGGGAGCTCCCGGAACCTTCGCGCGTCTCCATTAGATCCCGCACGGAATCCCACTCCCAGTGGGTCAAAGAAAAGAACACCCCCCACACCCCTACCCCCACTGCCCAGTTAATCCCCCTTCGCCTGCAGCCGGCCGCTGCCCCTTAAGAGTCCCTGTGATGGGAACGTGCCTTCAGCACCCTGGAGAGTTCCCTGGGCGCAGCCAGCGGGGCAGCACCTAGGCGAGCCGCCTGAGAGCAGCCAGCACCCCCCACCCCCTCACACCCCCCCCCACACACATGCCCTTTGGGCCAGCATCCTCTCCTCCAGCACCCCCCAAGCCCAATGAGCTTTGGCAATGCTCCCTCTGCCCCCCGCCCCTCTCTACCCTATGGGCCAGCAACACCCCAGTCCTACTCCCTCTTGGAACCCCATCCCCTGGGGGCTAATATGCCCTGCCCACCCTATACTCTCTGTGCCAGCCCCCTGCCTCCTCGTCCCTGACACCCCCTGTTCTCCCCCGTGCCCTGGGGGCTGACACCGCCTGTCCCCCCCGTGCCCTGGGGGCTGACACCACCTGTTCCCCCCGTGCCCTGGGGGCTGACGCCCCCTGTCCCCCCCGTGCCCTGGGGGCTGACACCCCCTTTCCCCCCCCGTGCCCTGGGGGCTGACATCCCCTGTTCCCCTGCCCTGGGGGCTGACACCGCCTGTCCCCCCCGTGCCCTGGGGGCTGACGCCCCCTGTTCCCCTGCCCTGGGGGCTGACACCCCCTGCCCCCCCGTGCCCTGGGGGCTGACGCCCCCTGTCCCCCCCCCGTGCCCTGGGGGCTGACACCCCCTGTTCCCCTGCCCTGGCGGCTGACGCCCCCTGTCCCCCCCCCCGTGCCCTGGGGGCCTCCCCTACCTGTCGTCGTTCTGGAAGGCCTGGTCCCCCAGCAGCAGGTCCCGGAACCGGTAGCGGGGCGGCAGGGGCAGCACCTCGGACTCCAGCTCGTTCATCTTCAGGGAGGCGATGTCCAGGATGACCCCGCTTCTGCTGCCGCCGCAGCCCCCGCAGCCGCCCGGCGACGAGAGCCTGCCGGAGAGAAGGGGACGGATGGAGCCGGGCGGGAGCCTCTGCCCCAGCAGCCCCCGGCCCGGGGATCACCGGGCAACTAGCCCCCTCCCAGCCCCGCCGGGACACTCGCCTGCCCGGCCCGCGGGAGCCCGCCTCGCTCAGCAGCCCCGGGAGGAGCCGGGACAGCCGCGATGTAGGACTGGACGTGGGGAGGGGGGAGATCTGGGGGCGCAGGCTTCCCCCAGCCCCCCGCTCGGCACGGCACCGCGGGGAGGGAGAGGGAAGTGGCGGCTTCCGCTCGGGTCTGTGTGGCTATGCCCGGCCCCCCACCTCCTCCCCCGGCACGGCGAGCAGGGCAGGGCTTCAGGGGACGGGAAAAGCCCAGCAAAGCCCGCCGGCAAAGCCAGGGCAGCGCGCTCCTAGGGAAGGGGCGGCTGGGGGAGCCAGAGCTGCCGCGTGGGAAACCGAGGTGCACTTTCCCCGCTGGCGACGCTGGCCCTTCAACCCCTCGAGCAAACCAGCATCCAACTAACAGGCCTGGGCCAGTCCTCCGGCCATCAGCCACATGCCCCGGCTAGCAGGGTGTATTCCCCCAGCTCCTGGCAGCCCGCTGCCTTGGAGAAGGGGCCGGGGGCGGGGGCGGGGGGCTGCCCTGCGATTGTCTGGAGGCCGGATCAAAAGCTGGGGTTCTGGCGATACTCTGAAGGAAAGTGCTCCAGCTAGCGACAGTGTGTCTGCAGGATCCCTGCAGCCTACACGAGCGCTCGTCCCTCCAGCTCCAAAAGGCTGAGGAGAAAAAAAAAAAAAAGAAAGAAACCCGGCTATTTTAAAACAAACTTTAGGGATAAAAGGAGGGGAATTCAATCGCTCTCCATTCCGCTGTGAGCTACTAATTGCCTGTTAAAGAGTTTGAGTGGAGGACACTACACGAATGGTTAAACCAAGCCAAAATTGTTCCCAGATTTTAAAAAATCATGTCTATGATGTCATGTCTATATAAGCTGTGTGACAGTGTCCCTTTAAATCAGCTCTCCGAGGAAGTCACTCTATGCCAGCATTGGTGTAACTCAGGCTTCGCGGGAAGGCTGGAGGAACAGGAGAGCCTTAGAACTCTATGGAGGGAGAAGTGGCAATGGCTTGGCAGGAAGTTCCTGTCCCTCTCATCCAACATGCTATTTTAGGGCTCAAAAATGACAAAGGCTGAATGACTCCTGTATTGTGACTTAGGTTTAAAGGGCCTGATTCAACACACCCAGAAGTTAATAGAGAAACTCCCACTGACTTTGAATCAGGTCCTTAGACCACAACATGCATGGCCGATAGGAATACAGTGACAGAACCTCAGAGCATGATTCCAAATTGGTATTTACAAGAAGACAGCTGGGATGGCGGCCAGGTGGCAGAAAAGCATTCCAAGGTCCTTCACACCATCTCACACTTGTTTTACACCAGTAGTAACTCATAATCCTCTAAGATAACTTGCCAGTTGACTAAGTTATAGAACTGCAACGCACCGCAGTTCTTAAGGGTGTAGAGGAGCAAGTGGCATACAACATTGCTGCTGAATGCAGCCCAAGAAGCTAACTGAACTCATTCCTCAGCACTTTGGATCAGCATCTTCCTCACTGCATTTACCACAGTCAGTCCTATCCCTTAATTCTATAATCAGGGGCTGTCCGACTCTTTTTTCCTGCCGCACACACAATGAAAGCCAAAGTCTGCACTGATTGGCACTCCATGCAATCCCTTGGGCCTCAGTAAGGAAATATAGGGGTATAAATCAATTCAGAATTTGGCCTTGTATATTGAAATAGGTTGAAGTGAGAAGTTGAGCCAAATTCCACTGAAATCAAGGAGTCCCTCTGGGTTTACACTGGTGTCAGAGCAGAAGTTGTTCCAACTTCTTTGATCTTACAATGTAAGGAGAGATCTAATTATAATTTAATGGCAAAGCCCCAAGCTGAGGCTTTCCTGCAAGAAGAATTTAGCTCTGGTGTTCTGCAAGTTGCTTTTATTTGGCCACATCCTATCTATATTTAATAATTATAGGGTGAAATCCTGGCCCCAGTGATGTTGGATCATATTAAAGAAGTTCTGTATTAAAATCACAAATGAGTTTGATTCCCCATAGTTTAAATTCCAGGGTATTACTAATTAAGAGGTCTCTTGGTTTTTGGTGCTGTTTCTCTCCCTCTATTTGTGAAACTTGCAAGCTGCTAACTGTGTTAGTACATTCTAAGACCAAGTCTGTTCTCAAAGCAATTCACAGAGAGAGAGACTCAAAGCAATACTCAAACAACAGAAACAGCACCCAGAGACTCCCCGCCCTTTTGTTGTATTAACAATTGTGATTAAAATAGAGATAGAGGATGGATGTGGATGGATGCTTGGTGTGGATAATAACTGAATGATCAGGGAGGTGCCAGCCTAAGAATCCAGTGTCCATTGACTGAAGAAGGCGTCAAGTGGAAATAACCAGAGGACCCCCCCCACCCCCGGAGGGCAGACTGGAATCCACCCAACAGCCTCAAGAATGGGAGAACCAAAGAACAAGCAGCACGGAGCCGTCAGGAATGTGCTATCTGCTGATTGATTCAGCAACAGCAGGATGAAGCAATTCCCATAGACTGGCATAGGAAGAAATTCCTATAAAAAGAGACTCTAAAAAGTGAGAACTTGGGGTCTGATTCTGCAAACCAACTTCCAGGAGCATCAGATGAGCATCTGACAAGGCCCTGCTCCCTCCTCATGTCCAGGCCACCTGGCCAGTGGCTTGGCATAAGCAACTCTAAGGCTGGTAACTATGATAACAACCTTGCAGAACCTGTGTGTGTGTGTGTGTAGGAATGTATGAATAAATATGAGATTGAATGGAATGTTATAGCTGTAACTAACTGCTTACTATGATTCTTTCTGTATTTACAATAAATTTTGCCTTTTTCCCTTTAATAAGATCCTGCTGGTTTTTAATTTATTGGTATAACAGTGAGACCAATAGCAAAACTCCCATTGACTTCAGTGGGGCCAGGATTTCGCCCCTAGAATGGATGCTAAGGGAAATACTAGGGTTATTGATTTTTTTCATCTCTGCATAGGATAGTGTACACATAAAACTAGAGGAGTCAAAGCTCTCTCTTCAGTCGTGGACGATTACAATTCCACTTGCAGGGCATTTCCTCTTTCAAAGGGTGAAATCTATTGAACAACAAGTTCCTGTTTAAAAGAAGATCCCATTCCCTTCCCTAGAGGGCATATAAACTGTTAAGGCTCCAAGACCACACACAGATATACACAGTGCCATGCAGAAAGGGAGCATTCCACTAATTAGTTTCCAGTGGGCAAATAAAAGCCCCAATCCTGCAAATACTTTATGCACATATGTACTCCCATTGAGTTCAACTGAAATATATGAACTCAGGGAATTACTCACATGTGTAAAGTTACTTATGTGTGCAAGTGGTTGCAGTTCTGAGCTGGTGCAGAATTTACTCATAGAATCATAGACATTAAGGTCAGAAGGGACCGTTATGATCATCTAGTCTAACCTCCTGCACAATGCAGGCCATAGAATCTCACCCACCCACTCCTGCAACAAACCTCTCACCTATGTCTGAGCTATTGAAGTCCTCAAATCATGGTTTAAAGACTTCAAGGTGCAGAGAATCCTCCTGGGGGAATTCTGCACCACTGTGCATGCATAGAATTTATGTCCCCCGCATATTTCTTTGCTTCCCTGCAGAAAACCGGCTTTCTGACAGGGAAGCAAAGGGAAGCCACAAGAGCGGTCATTGTGACCCTCCCCAGCAGTATGTTTTGGGTACCAGGTCAGCCAGCAGAGATGTAAATCACTGAGAGGCAGTGGGAGGGACTGGGGAAGACCCGGCTGGTGGCTCCGACCCTGCGCCAGGCTCAGCTGCTAGTCCTGGCTGGGCTGGGGAGGACGGGACTTCCTCTTCCACTACACGGCATCTGGGGCAAGGTCAGACCCACCCCCAGATTTCTCCCCCAGCTGCAGGAAGCTCTGCAAACTCCCTCCCCACCTCCCACTTCCTGCACCCATCACTCCTCAGTTGCAGGGGGAGGGATCCCTGAACAGGGAGCTGCTCCCCCATCTGCCCAACCTCCATGCAGCCAGACCCCCTCATACCCAGACCCTGCTGTCAAACCTCACCCCAGCACTCAGAACCGCCCCCCCTTGAGAAGCCCCACTCCCTCTGCACCTGGACCACCCTGACAAGCCACCCGCACCCGGATCCCTATCCCACCAAGCCCCAACCAGCTGCACCTGGATCCCCATCCTACTGAGCCCCACTCCCCCAGCATCTGGACCCCCTGTCAAGCTCTATCCCCCCCCAACCCAAACACCCCCCACACTGAGCCCCAACCACTTTCACCTGGACCCCCTGCAGAGTCCCATTACCATTGCACCCAGAACCCCACAACAAGCCCCTGCGCATCCAAATCACTCCCTGGCAAGCTGTGTGCATCTCACTGTTGGAGAGAGTGCTACTAACACAATACAAGAGCTTTCTAGACCCCGGGATAACCCTGTCAAGGTCCACTGCATAACATTCATAAGAATAAGAAATTTATAATGCCAGTCTCTCCAGCAAGTTGGGAATTCCATGATGTTGGGATGTCACAAAATAGTCAAATCGTGTTCCAAGCTCTAGTGGATCAAAGTGCCATAGCCAAGAACATTTATTGCCTAGTAGTCAAACAGCAGTGGAAAACAACTTAACATGATTTATTGTGGTTTAATTTCAATCCTTGCTTCCAGAACCATGTGCAAGTTAAAATTTGCATGCAGTGTAAGGAGTTATAACAACATGGATTAATGAGGTATAATTTTGCTCCGACTCACACAGTCGGTTTACTCCCCAGCAGTGATAACCTCACACAAAGACTGGGGATAGAGTTCAGCTTGAGGTCTTGGGAGCAGGGAGATGGCTGGACTGAAGCTAATGTGATCAGAGAGAAATTAATCTGTTTTATTGTAGATCTGGAGCTAGACACAGTCAGTCATTCTCTTGTATTTGTAAACATGATCTTTTAGAGTCTGATTTAAGAGGAAGCTGACTGTTGCATCAGCCTTGGTTTTCGTCAATAAAATTTTTCACATATGGGCTGGCAGAAATCCTGCTCTTCTCCTGCTGTATTTGAACACAGGGCACACATAGCAGCTATGCTGCTGACAGCACCATCATCAGAGACTGAAAATACATACAAAAGGACCACACGCATCCCCTGCAGGACTCCAATGACTTCTCTGGAGCTGAGCCAAGGATATTCTGGCCCACAGAGTGTTCATCCGATGCATCTGTGTGCCAACGGGAGCCCTTAAAGTGCTGTCAAAGTAGCACTGAGCTTGTCAGGACCCAATAGTCCAATTTTGTTTGTAGGAAAACGTCTCAGGGCTCAGACAGTTGTTTGAAATACATTTTAAAAGCCATCGATTCTTTTGGGGCACAGGAAGTTTTTTGATCCAGATGTTGCACTGACTGGTAACAAGGGATGAAGGCAAGGGTAGTGAAACAAGAACAAGGAATCCTTGACACCGTCTCAGTCAATCCTTTGCATGCTGTGAACCACATGCAGAGTGATGTGCACTCATGCTCCAGAGCATAAACCAATCACAAGCTGCCTAAGCTCAGGAAGGAACTTCCTCTCTTGACAGATGCCATAATTGTCCATTACACGGCTTCTTGCACTTACCTTGAAGCATCAGGTACCAGCCATCATCAGAGAGAGAACACCACACTATATGGGCTACTGGTCTGATCCAGTCTGGCAATTCCTATTTTATCTACACAATAAACAGACCCACCTCCTAAAAGGGGCTGACCATCTCCATCTCCACGGATGTCCATGAACATTGCTGGTTGCTTAGCACCTCTCAGTATCATGCCCATTGTTAGGACATGCTTCTAAATCCTTAACAGCAATGTAGGGCCTGGGGATCCTGCAAAGTGTCAAGTGCCCTCTCCTCACTGCTGTTAAATATGCACTTCTGGGTCCACCTGACAAGATTTAAAGTGGGAGCAGAAAGCTCCGAGCACCTCACTGGACTGCCCCCCTCCACAAGAGCCAGAGGATAAACAGAACAGAGGCTGTTACCTCCTTCTAATAACAATCTGGACTTGAGTCTGATGCACCTGCCTAAACAACCCTCTGTTATGACCCTGTTTAGTTTGGGAACTCAGAGGAACAAAACCAGTGTTGTGTGGGAAACCAATGCTCAGCACAGAGGCTTAACCAGCCTTATCTCACTGGGACAGCACGTACCATCCTCTAGCCAAGGGAAAGGGGCCTTGCTCCCTCTCCCCTCCACCAGCTTCAGTCCAAGAAGTCTGTGTGCATCTGATCGAAAGTGAGCTCCCAACACCTGATCTCATTAACCCAACCCAGCTCTACTTGGCCAAAGCAGAACCACTGTCTTCGGCTTCATTCCACTGTGCATGCTGTAAAGCCATGGCACATTGCGGGGTGTCTGTTGTCACCCTCTAATGACTGGCTGTAGCCTACAGAGAGACAAGGCTAATCACTCGTGACTGATGGTGGAGCAGTAGGGATGTCCGAGTTTGGAGCCAGACTGCTTGGCCTCCATCCCTGCTGATGACAGACACGTCTCTGTGTCTGCAGCACAAAGCACTGTTACCGTTGAATTCGCTGGTTTGGCTGGCAGAGAAGCTATGCTAGGAGCTGCCTGCTAGGCGTAATAGGTACATTCATCAGAGGTCTGCCTAGTGGGGTGGGATGTAAGGGGTTCACACCCCCATTCACAAACTGCCCTTCTTGTGTCATTCCAGGACCTGTGTCCCAGCAGCTGCTGACTCTACAGGGCAACGTGTCCAGATTCCCCTCAAACAGCAGGAGAATATTCTCTTTGGACTGCCTTTCGCCGGCTGCAAGCAGCCTCTGCAGGCCCCAGCCCACTGACAGCACAGAACAGCTCACTCGGCTGTCGGCCCACCCTTGACCCTCTCCGTTCCCTGTGCAGAGAGCATCTCTTTCATGTCAGCAGGGTAAGCAGAGATATGATCTCGGGGGGCTCTCCCAAAATGGACAGACCTGGCTTTAGGACACGGCAGCTGTTAGAAGCCCAAGACACCCACCCACCCCTCTTTTAATCAAGTGGCTGTGGAAGGGTTAATTTGCAGGGCAGAAGGCCGTCTTCCACCTTAGTCTTTTTAGAAGGAAATACTAGGCTGAACCCTGAGATAGGGCGTCCTTCCAAGGCTCTGCTTCCCTTTGGCTGGCCTCCCATTGCCCCTCACAGCCATGGCCTTTCAAGATGGCTTCTCAGACAGCCCGCTTGCTATGGCAGCCCTCCCCACACTCTGACACCTCCTGGTGACTGGTTTGCTCACGGTCCCAATTTCAGCCAGTGTGTTCACTAGACAAACGGGCCCTCCAGCTTTTTCCCTCAGTCAGAAAGCAGCCATGTCAGTGGGACCAGAGATCACTCAGGCCATTCTGATCCCACACAGCAGCAGGGCTTCACCGTCACCTTTCACAGAATCATAGAAGATCAGGGTAGGAAGGGACCTCAGGAGGTCATCTAGTCTAACCCCCTGCTCAAAGCAGGGCCAACAGCAACTAAATCATCCCAGCCAAGGCTTTGTCAAGCCAGGCCTTAAAAACCTCTAAGGATGGAGATTCACACTTCCGGTCTTTGTTTCCAACCACTTCCATTCAGGAAGGGTGGGTCTTGTGGTCAGTGCACAGACCTGCGGTTCAAGGGACTCACATTCAGTCCCAAGCTCTGCCAGTCCATCCGTGTCAGCTTGGGGGAATCTCTTCTTCACCCTGGATCTCAATTTCGCCCCATATGTAAAATGAGGATGATACTGCCCTATCCCAAGAGAGGTGTTTGTGGGGCACTCTGGTATTGCAACAATGGGCCCAACATCCTGCGAGTACCTATAAAGAGATTCACACCAACGCACCAGCCCTGTCCTCTCCCCATATGCGTATTCTGATTTTCAAAGATGCTGAACAATGCCAACTCCTCTTGAAGTCACCTGAGCTGCGGATGTTCAGCACCTTGGTACACTAAGCCAGGTGAGTCTTGGACTTACTGGAGTGGCTTCCTTTTTGATCTCTCTTCTCCATCGTCACAGCAGAGGCATCTCTCACTTCCCACTTACTCCTCGCTCTCACTTCTTGGTAAGAACAGATCCTCCAGGTGCTGGGCTCTCTCAAAAAGTCATCATCGGCCCTGGCCTCTCTGATGAACAATAAGCTATTCAGGAAATTCTGCCTCCCCGCCTTTAATTTTCTGTGCGTTTTAAAGAATACGTACAAATCACCATCATTCCTGGCTTCTCCTCCCACAGCTCTTACGGTTACCTGGTTACAGTTGCTTTTCCCCTTCCTTTTCAGTGACATCCCTGTGGGGGTCTCTCAGTGGCCAAGTGCGGAGGGGAGACAGCACCCTCCTCCTGTGTAAGTGACACACATTGGCTAAAACCATCAATGCAGGCTCCTTGGCAGTGAATGGAGCAATGAGCAGGCATGCCAGAAAGCAGTGGGGGTACACTAGCCCAAACAAGAAAGGGGTGGGGGGTAGGGGCAGAGAAGCTTGAGAAAAGCAACACACACACACACACACACACACACACACACTTCATGAATGGAAAAGTCAAGTGTGAAAGCTAGACTAGCCCCTTGGGCAGCTATAGCTTAGCCTCAGCATGTCACCTAGACAGACACTGACCTTGGCAGCTTTATGGGAGTGAGATTTCCACAGGGATCACTGCTCAGTGAATAATTCCTTACAATCATTTTGGGCACAAAGAGGTTTCCTCTGTCACTGTCTTGGCAGGACATATTCTTCCACCTCCCTTTTTATTGTTCAGAATGAAAACTCCAGTCTCTACTCGCACTGAGCTTCTCCCGTAGCTGCCCCACAGCAGGCTGGAGCCCGGAGTTTCCACTGTAGCCGTCCCCCAGCAGCTAGGTGCATTGGACTTCTATAGCGGTCCCACAACACACCCGAGCACTGAAGTACAGGAATTAATTCCACGCTCTTATCCTCACTGCCTGATTCTCCTCACAGCTTCCAGTGCCAGGCAGGGCTGTATTACACAACCCTGTGTGCCGACAGGTGCAGCTGTTTGTTTGGGGGAGAGACAAAAATTGCTTCTTCCCTACCAGTTTCTCTTTGAAGATCCAGCGTTCGCCTCTTCTCCCATCACCCAGCAAGCGCTCGACAAAACACAGCGCGGACAACATGAAAACACAGAGGCCGTCTGAGCATCAGGTGCGTCAGCAGAAAGGCAGTCTGGGCTCAGACAGCTCTCTTGTATGTAGCGCACACAGAAGTCAAGCCCATCACTGGCTCTCGCATGCTGCTGGAGCCGGAGCACGGAATGCTGCGTGGAATGCTCCAGGCTCCCAGCAGCCATATGGAGTTCATTTGCATGGTACAAAGCTTCGAGTCCACATGGCCCAGATCCAAGAGTCACGCAGTGGTCAGTCAGCCTCCCACACAGATGCCTGTTCGCCTGTGTGTGCTCAGAAGGGCTGTTCTGATGAAGGCAGTGTGGCCAGCGACACTGTCCCTGCTGGTCAGAACTTATATGCAAACCACGGAGATGTATCAGAGGCCAATACCTGTGGCTACCAAAATAAGACAAAATAAAAGGGAAGGAAAGTCTCCTCTCCTGTGCTGTACTCTCCCTTGAGTCAGTTTACGGTATTAAGAAACTACCTAGAGCTGAACAGCACAGGAATTTTAAAACCACGCTGATATATTACATACTAGAATGGAAACGAAATCTAGCACCCTCTCAGGAAACATTTTCTTGTCTATCAGGTAATTAAAACAATTGTGGCTTTTCTGCCTTCTGCCCAATGAGTAAAACCTGTTTTTTGTTAAAAGGGGGGGTGTGTAAAGGCACTGATTGAAAGTGGGGTGTGCCTGATGATGATGTTCCTGCAGAGAAGTCCACCAGTGCCTTGATGCTAATACCGCTACCAGCACCCTATTAGAGGAGGTCTTCAAATATTTAAAGAGCCATAATTAGGAGAGAATATAAAAAGCTACTGAGCTGAGCACATTACTCACTTCATGGTAAGTAATGCACTCATTTGTCATGGCTACCTACTGACCAAGTGATAAGGTAATTTACTGCACTGTTGCAGCAGTTAGGATCCTCCTAGATACTTAAACAGCCCCGTCACCATTGTATCCAAGCATCTCCAAAGCACTTAGGGATTTGGCCTCCCAACACCCCTTTGTGGGAGGAATGGCTCACCGTGCCATTTACAGATAGGGATGCGAGGTACCAACCAGAGACTTGTCCAAAGAAATCTTTGGTGAAGCAAGGAATTGAAGCCCAGATCTCCAAGATCCCAGCCTAGTGCTTTAACCCCAAAGGCATCCTTCCTCCCCAACTCACTGCTAAATCACTTCTAATGACAAAATGCACTTCCATGGCATCTTTCATCTAGGGATTTACAGGGCCATCACCACAGCAGTAAGAGTGCCTCATCTCAAAGTCCTTCATAAAGCTATTAATCAAATCTCCCAGCAGGTGAAAGGAGCACGTCAGTATTATTATCCCCATTTTTCCTAGAGAGACATTAAACCACAGTGATATTAAGCGTCTTTCCTGGTGCCCATTCCCCGCCAGGTCACAAAGCAAGTCCTCTACGTAGCCTGGAATAGAAACCAGGAGTCCTGAATCCCAGTTTCCGCCTCTGCCTATTGCACATTACAGTCCCTCTTGCCCTGTTTCAAAGAGAAGGAAAAAAAATACCCTTTGCCCAGTTTTCCATAAGAAAGCACAATATTAAAAAGGTGACAGATCTGTTTTCTATGTGCCCCACAATTCCCAGCTCGGCTAAGGGACAGTCCATGCATAGTGGCAGCAGACTGGACTCTTCTCTTTAAGAATAAACAGCTCTTAAACAATTATGTAAAGCCTCCTGAAAAGTAAACAACTCTGTGTTTTAGTCTATGCTCGGAAGCCTTTCTTGGTAGGAAACCACTAAAAGAAAGTGTGCCGGGTTCCGTCACAGAGACCCGCTTGGGACTATCACCTGATGTGCTGAAATTACCTCTGAGCCCATTTTACCTTCCAGGTTGGGACTCCAGAACCCTGCCATGTTGAGACAGACATGCTGCAACATAGACCTAGGGTCTGGGCCGTGCCCCTAAAGCTGCAGACTTTAACTAAAAACAGCTCAGCAGGTTACCTCTCTCGAGCACCTAGACACCCAACTCCCAATGGGATCCAAACCCCAAATAAATCTGTTTTACTCCATATAAAGCTTGTACAGGGTAAATTCATAAACTGTTCCCCCTCTGTATCACTGATAGAAAGATGTGCACAGCTCCCCCAAGTATTAATCACTTACTCTGGGTTTATTAATAAACAAAAGTGATGTTATTAAGTATAAAAAGTAGGATTTAAGTGGTTTCAAGTAATAACAGCCAGAACAAAGTAAATCACAAAGCAAAATAAAACAAAACAAGCAAGTCTAAGCCTAATACATTAAGAAACGGATTACAGGTAATATCTCACCCTTGAAGAGGTTCCAATAAGCTTCTTTCACAGACTCAACTCCTTCCTAGTCTGGGCCCAATCCTTTCCCCTGGTACAGTCTTTGTTAGATCCAACAGACTTCTCAGGTGGTAAGCCAGGATTTTCTCTTGACTGGCCACCACCTTTGTCCTGCTCCACCCCCTTTTATAGCTAGGGTTGGCACAAGGCAGGAATCTTTTGTCTGTACTTGTCCCCACCCCTGCCTCATCAATGGAAAAGTACAAGGATTAAAATGGATTCCAGCATCATGTGACATGATGGTCACATGTCACTGTAAGACCCCCTAGTCTCCATTCTTCCTGGGTTGGCCCACATGTACACAGGAAGGTTTGCAGATAAATAAACCATTTACAACCAATTGTCTGGGTCAATGGGAGCCATCAAGATTCTAAACCATCATTAATGGCCCACACTTTGCATAATTACAATAGGACCTCAGAGTTATACTTCATATTTCTAGCTTCAGATACAAGACTGATACATGCATACAAATAGGAGGAATATATTCAGTAGGTTATAACCTTTGTTATGATACCTTACAAGAGACCTTTTGCATAAAGCATATTCCAGTTACACACTCATAAGCATATTTCCATAAAACATATGGAGTGCAACATCACAGAAAGATCTAATGGTTAACACAGGGAACTAGAAATTGGGATTCCTGGATTCAATTTCCAGCCTTGCTGATTTTCTGGAGTCGTAGTTTGAATTCTCAGCCTCTTTGCTTTTGTGGCTCAGGCCCGGAATGTTATTTGAATATAGCTGGGGAAGGGAGGAAGGAGTTGTGGTTAATTTCTTCCATTAGCGAGATGGAGCCTGTCATAAATATAAAGGGAAGGGTAAACCCCTTTAAAATCCCTCCTGGCCAGAGGAAAACTCCTCTTACCTGTAAAGGGTTAAGAAGCTAAAGGTAACCTCGCTGGCACCTGACCAAAATGACCAATGAGGAGACAAGATACTTTCAAAAGCTGGGAGGAGGGAGAGAAACAAAGGGTCTGTCTTTATGCTGCCTTTGCCGGGGATAGACCAGGAATGGAGTCTTAGAACTTTTAGTAAGTAATCTAGCTAGGTACGTGTTAGATTATGATTTCTTTAAATGGCTGAGAAAAGAATTGTGCTGAATAGAATAACTATTTCTGTCTGTGTATCTTTTTTGTAACTTAAGTTTTTGCCTAGAGGGGTTCTCTATGTTTTGAATCTAATTACCCTGTAAGGTATCTACCATCCTGATTTTACAGAGGGGATTTCTTTACTTCTGTTTACTCCTATTTCTATTAAAAGTCTTCTTGTAAGAAAACTGAATGCTTTTTCATTGTTCTCAGATCCAAAGGTTTGGGTCTGTGGTCACCTATGCAAATTGGTGAGGCTTTTTATCCAACATTTCCCAGGAAAGGGGGGGTGCAAGTGTTGGGAGGATTGTTCATTGTTCTTAAGATCCAAGGGTCTGGGTCTGTAGTCACCTAGGCAAATTGGTGAGGCTTTTTACCAAACCTTGTCCAGGAAGTGGGGTGCAAGGTTTTGGGAAGTATTTGGGGGGAAAGATGTTTCCAAACAGCTCTTCCCTAGTAACCAGTATTTGTTTGGTGGTGGTAGCGGCCAATCCAAGGACAAAGGGTGGAATATTTTGTACCTTGGGGAACTTTTTGACCTAAGCTGGTAAAGATAAGCTTAGGAGGTTTTCATGCAGGTCCAGCCTTGCTGACCTGAGAGGTGGTTCCAGAGAGGATGGTTCTAGACTATTCTCAGTGGTGGAAGAGGACAGGACAAGGAGTAATGGTCTCAAGTTGCATTGGGGAGGTTTAGGTTGGATATTAGGAAAAACTTTTTCACTAGGAGGGTGGTGAAACACTGGAATGCGTTGCCTAGGGAGGTGGTGGAATCTCCTTCCTTAGAAGTTTTTAAGGTCAGGCTTGACAAAGCCCTGGCTGGGATGATTTAATTGGGGATTGGTCCTGCTTTTGAGCAGGGGTTTGGACTAGATGATCTCCTGAGGTCCCTTCCAACCCTGATATTCTATGATTCTATGATTTTCTGGAGTTGTAGTTTGAATTCTCAGCCTCTTTGCTTTTGTGGCTCAGGCCCGGAATGTTATCTGAATATATCTGGGGAAGGGAGGAAGGAGTCGTGGTTAATTTCTTCCATTAGCGAGATGGAGCCAAATGACTGAACCTGAACTTTTCCACTCTGCATATTTTACATAGATTTTACGTGACCCTATTGGGGTGGCGCCCAAAGGTCCCAATCAGGATTGAGCTCCCATCATGTTGGGTGCTGCCCAAAATACGGCCCTCCCCCAGAGAGCCTGCAACCTAACAGTGAAACCGATGCCCAAGGACACATACCGGCGCAGCAGATGGGAACAACCTCAGGTCTCCTGACTCCCAGCCCAGTGCGTTATCCATTGGACTACACCGCTTCCTCAGTGTACTGTTAAATAATCAGCCAAACCTCCATCCCCCAACCTCCCAGGAAAGTTAATGACAGAGCGAAGCAAGTGCCTAATACAGTTGATCAGAATGACAGGCAGACAATAGAGCATAATGGTTCATTCGCAATCATTATAGTCTATTGTGTAAATATGCAAATACAGTGCAATTCAGTTTAACTGATCAATTTCTGCACCCTTATTTTCCTATGGCCACATTCCTTAATATGTTTGTCCTTCACCCTCCTGGGTCAGATTGGAAGGGACTTCTCCAATCTTCTCGCTTTTGCAGCTGAGTGGAACTCAACTGGAGTGGAGATAGCTTGCAGGGATGCTAATTAGAGCCAATTAAAACTTGACTGACCTGCCCTGGCACTAAAACGTTCCTGGCAGAATTCGCTCTGTCCTTGAAAGGTCAAGATCGGGTTCTGTGTACGTGACTTGGGAAGCTCATTGTGCCACAGATCTGCATACAAGGATCATTCTGGTATAACACTCGGGGTGGAATCTGCCCACACAGATCCATAAAATCAACTTTTCTGCCATATAATAAAGAGCACTCATCCCCCCCCCCCCACTGGACCCACACCAGCAAACAGCATAAGAGATCCAGCCACCAACCCCTGGTTTAAAAGGGAAGCATCGGTGGCAACATGTTTCTCAGGAGAAGACTTTGACTTTGGGATTCATTCCCAAAAAGAGCCTTCTGGACAGGCTGCAAAGACCATTTATTTCTCTAGGCCTTGCAGCAGGAAGAGGGAGAGCGTTTCGGAGAGGGGTTCGGGGGGTTTGTGACAATCTGGCTGGCAGACTGGTTTGCTGGGGTTTGTAGCGGGGCGGATTACAGGTAATATCTCGCCCTGTAATGACAAGGAGCAGATAGAACTTCAGGCCACAATTTTCAGCAGTGACTTGGGATTCCAGGTGCTTCGACTGTGAGGGACCCCGGTGCAAGACACCTTAAAAAGGGGTCTGATTTTCAGATGGTGCGAGCTCCTGCCCTGAGGTCCCTTTGAGATGTCCCAAGGTGGGCAGCTAAAAATGGAAGCACCCATAATCACTAATCCTTTGAACATCCCAACCGTAAAAAGTCCTTTTGTTGGTTAACGATAGTGAAATAAAAATACACACAGTCCACAGCTCATGTATTTAGGCAACTCATGTATAAGAAGGTGACTAATGAAATGCACCATATATTAGCACCAACACAGACTCAGCGGCATAGCTTTGTCTATCCTAGGTGTCTTTTTCACTCTGAAATTTCCCAACAGGGGCAGTACCAGTGTAGACCACCTCTAAATCTGAATCCTTCCCACAACATCACACACTGCTTAGGGTATGAATAAGGCTCCACCATCCCTGCCTATCCTGAAGGCTGCACCTTGAAGCAAGCAAAAAGGCTTGTGTGTTCCCATGACCCTGACAGCTAGTAGTTTTAACTCTGGGTAGGGCCACTCAATCCAGACCGGTCAAAGGGGGAACCAGAGGAAAAGCAGTCCACTAATCCTCCATGCTGGGGGTTGAGCAATAGGCCAACAACCGGTGTTCCCTCTAAGGTGCACGGCTGCAGGAAATGCCCACCCCAGAAGCCACGAGTACCACTTAAGTGTTAAAATAAATCTGCTTTTTATGAGCCTAGCCGCTGAAATGCAGGCTGCCCTGTGCACAGCACTGTGGCTCTAGGCCTTTTTTGAGCAGCTAGAGACCTGTGCCGTGCACGTAGCCCTCTTGCACAGGGCAAGGGGCCTTCGTTCTCAGCATGGGGTCCGGATCGTAATGAAGCCAATAGGTTTGTACAAGCTCATTTTCAAAATAAAGAGCAGATTCCCAAGGAACCTTGTGAAGGCAAATTCTGAAAAGGATTCACATTGCTGAAACTGAAAGACAAGCCGCAATTTGCCACGTTCCTCACCAACAAACTCTTCTCCAGATCCAGTTTAACCCTAGAGAAGATTTTGATAGCTGCCAGACCCTCTGAAAATCACCCAGGTCCAGAACTGAAATGCTGCCAGGCCTTTTGTTAGAGGGGTGCTAGCATGCACTGCTCTAATAACAGGATTAAGTTCCATGCCAATCAACTGCTAATGAATTTAAGCTCTAAACAGATGATTAAAGTAAAAAGACAGCAATTCGCATGTCAGAAGCTTCTGATAGAGCCTTGGCACAAAGATCAACCTTTATGCTGCCACTACCTGCACAAGAGGATAAAGGGGATATAAATCCTATTAGCGATACAGCAATTTCCCACCAGGCCTGGCTCTCCTCGACCTTCCTATTTACATCCATTTTTCTGACTGGTCCCATAGAATCATAGACTATCAGGGTTGGAAGGGACCTCAGGAGATCATCTAATCCAACCCCCTGCTCAAAGCAGGACCAATCCCCAATTTTTGCCCCAGATGCCTAAATGGCCCCCTCAAGGATTGAACTCACAACCCTGGGTTTAGCAGGCCAATGCTCAAACCACTGAGCTCTTTCAGCAGTGTTTACAAACACATCTCAAAATGGAGTTTCCTGGTCCCTTGGGTCATTTATTCCATGGGAACTAAGAGCACGTCTGACTTCCCACAGCACAGAAAGCATCTTGCCTGTGCCTTGCTTTTTCGAGTGGGGTAAGTTGCTCCAGGAATATCTGCCAATGCAGAGTATTACTCAACACACCCAGAGAAGCTATGAAGTGCCAATTCCTGTGACTGTTGTGCTGGGAAAACCCTTCTCTCTCTGTAACCACATCTAGGTGGGGGCAAGGAGCACCATGCCAATGCCTCAGAGTTGCAGGTCCAGCGTGTGCGACCTGTTCCAGTAAGCAAAGGGCACTGAAAGTCAGCAAATAATAGAGGGAAATGGGAGGGGGAAGTGCTTTCCCTGACCAGACACGTGTGTTCAGCTTTACAGCAAGGAACAAAGCTGGGAAGAGGTGGGAGGCCGGCTTTCTAACCTACATATAAGCCCAGGAAGTTGCCAGAGAAGAATGAATGAGTCAGTCATTCCAGCATCCTCTTGGGCTGATTTAAAGGCAGCACCGATGGGCTTCAAAGAGAATCTCAGGCAGCCCTTGAAGGCCAGGGTGGAAGACGTCACTGTCATGGAGAACTGGGAGAGCGTAAAACGTTATTGTGGGCCATAACCACACTGAGCAGGGGCAGCCTCCTACTTTGCTGTTCTTCTGCTGAAGCTGCTGCAGGACCATTCTGGAGCCCAACAATACCCAACATCTGGAACTCAGCACATTTAACGCTATGGAACCGATATGGTGAAAGTAACTCAATACAAGGGAAACCCCAGAAGTCCTTTCCCAGAGATATACATGTGTGTTAGGATGTATTCCGTTTTCAGCCTCAGCAGTTCCACCTACTGGTGAGCTCACTGCAATGTGAATATCAAATGGCTCAGGTGATCGCAAGCATGACTGAGAAAACCAACTCACAATTCCTCTTTATCTCTGCTTTACAAGCACACTTCAGCAATGACTGGCCTTGTACTTTTATGGTGTTCTCAACAGCTAATCCCCTATGTTGCAATTATTTCTGAAGCAAGAAAAGGCCAAGATTCCATTCCAAGAACTGAGATCCCAGCTGCCAGCCAAAGGAAGAGAAGCTGACAAATCTTCCTTTATTTTTTTAAATAAAGGTGAAAGCAGGTAATTATGTCCGGAATAGTTAGTTACTAACAAGTAACAGAGTTTAATTCGGTGCAAGTTCTACCAGATGGACTTTGCCCTACTCAGAAAATGGAAAACTTAAAGACCACTGAGTGTGCCTTCATCCCAACTATAGATACCATTCTGCGGTGTTTATTACATAATCTATGCAAGACCAGCTGCACTGTGTCCCAGAATGTGACACACCTCAGTAGGAGCAGGATGGCTTCCTAGGGAATTTCTTTACCTCACTGAACAGCTCAGACATCACAGCAGAGGGACAAGGCACACTTTTAAAACTATCCTTCACTAGCATGCATGCAAGACCCTATAAAACAGCTGCTTTGTCCCACCTAACACTCAGGCCCTTGGCACAGCACTGACTCCAAGTTAGATAAATATTCAACTAAAATACAAAGTACTGGAAGCTGCGTGGTCTAATGAACTGGGTACCAGAGCGTCTATTCCAAGACCCTCACCCAGTAATTTCTTCATCAAGTCCATAATTTCTGGTTGAGCTACAGCAGATCTTTCAGAAGGATACTCATTCTTGACTTAAAGACTCAAGTGATGGCAGAATCTCAACTACAGCTAGGAGAGCAGGCAAACAGCTTCCTCGGGGTCCATAATTAGCCTTGCCTGGATGACCTAGGAAATTCCTAATGAGACATGGAGCATTTTACCTGAAGGACACTACTTTGAACCCTGCCACGGTCACGAATGAACAAAAGGCATAATCATCTACTGGCTGCTTGATGATCTACGTGAAATAAATTTAGTGGGTTCCTGTCCGGTTCATGGTGGCCAAGTGGAGAAGGCCAACCACAGCCAGCATTAATAGGCACAACCATCAACAGAGACCAAAGAATGGAAGAACATACAACCAAACTGCCTTCTGGCTCCTAGAAGCAGACCTCTGAATGAGGGTAAAGCACAGTGGAAGGACACTGCTGCATCTCCTCTGCTGATACGAAGGGTTGTTTGATCAGCTAAACTCACTTCACAAAACCAAACCAAACCAAAAGAGGGGAAAAACCTACCACATGTTTTAATCTAATCCTGGGAAGCCAGGACCATTGTAGTCAATAGCACCATTCTCAGAGGTGCAGTTTCAGTCATTCTTAAAGACCTCTCTTATTGCCAGTCTGGGACCTAATTCTCAAGCTGTTACTTTGGAACAGTTGACTCAGTCAGTACAGCTGCACGCCTCCCCAAAACACCCTGCTCCCCAAACTAATGTTTAGTATCTAAACCAGCCCAATTGTATCCTTCCTGACTACACATAGTTCTACCTAATGTACTCCAAATATAAACAGAAGCATCCAGTATTCCCAGAGACGTATCAGCAAAATCTTCAGGACGGACTGACATATCTTCGGTAAGAGAGGCTAAAAATATGTGAGAAGACATGAAAAAAGCCACATACGTCTTATGCAAAGATACAACTTTCCTAAACAGCTTCTCCAGCAGAAACAGCCTTGGCTTCACCACCTGTCACAAGTGTCGTCTTGCTCCTCCTCTTTCTTTTGAAATAAACCATATGCACTGGAGGTAGTATAGAGAAAAGCCAACTCTCCAGATGCTTGAGTCACCGTCTCTCTCTGGTTCTATACTTGTGCAGGTTATTTTTGTGTGAGCCTTTTCTTATGGCTGCTAAGTCCTCGTCACTACTTATCCGAGTTCCCTTACATGGTCAAGAAGGAGAAAAGAGTTTCTAACCCAGAGGAGACAGTGCACTGCCCTGGCTGGCTGACTGCCTTGCTGTACAAATATTCACAACATTTCCCGTGAGACAGGAAGGCAAAATTTAAGTTACTTATGCCCTCTGGGTGCCAAGAATTGCTGAGCAGGATGTTGCTGGGCTGGACATATTTTGCAAATTAAAGCATACTTACAATTAACTCCTTGCTTTCTCTTTGGAGGAATCTTGCAGGGCAAATACCTTGGGAAGTATTGCAGTGGAATGGGGTTCTAATCCCATTACTGTTGCACAAAGAGGAACAAAAAAAATTGATAAAGACACACACGCACCCAGAGCGGCATGCAGGATAACATTTGGGACAGACATTGTGAGAGAGGGGAATGACCAATTTCCTCACTTGCTCTTATTTTCCCCTACATTTCAAGACAATGGGGAAGAATTTGGGCAGGTGCCTGCTATTGACCTTAATGGGGATGGCATAGCCAAAGTCCATTTTGACAGGAGTGTGTTGACACAGGATTACATGGTTTAGATAAAGGCTCAAGAAGACAAAGTATTCCTGGTCTAACTCTGTCATGTAAATAAAGGAGATGGTGAATGCAAAGGATCATTCCCTTGCTGTTCTAACATAAATAAGAGGGCTGGGGCGGTGGGGGGGGAAGAGGTGCCCTGCCAGTGTTTGATCTCTGTACACAGATACCCAGGAGCATTTATGCCAGGGAATTTAAGAGAAACCTAAAACTCAGGAGGGGGAAGACAGGCATGTTAGGCCAGGAGGCTGCCCTCTGCTCCTAAAACATCTTCCGTCTTTCATTCCCCTGCACACAGAAGTGGTAACGAATCTACGGCCACCACGGCAGACAAATACACCACAGCATGAGACAGGGAGAATGAAACCAAAGACCCTTGGCTCCTAAAGTAAAAGAATGCAAGGTAAGCTCTTTGAGGTAGGACCGTCCTTTGTGCAGCACCTAAGACCAGACAGTCCTTGCCCATGACAGGAGCTCCTACATGCTGGAAGCCGCATGGAAGCTATTTAAATATACCATAATGGAGCTCAAACTCAATATATACCCCAAATGGGAAAAAAACCTACAGGACTCAAACCCAAAAAAACACGCCACCATGGCTAAACAGCAGAGTAAAAGAGTTACAGGCAAAAAGGCATCCTTTAGAAATTGGAAATCAAACCCTAGTGAGGAAATAGAAAGGAGCATACACTCTGGCAAGTTAAGCAGAAGTATACTGAGGCAGGCCAAAAAGAAATTTAAAGAGCAACTATCAAAAGGCCAAATAAAAATGCAGTTACTTTTTGTAAGTCCATCAGAAGCAGGAAGCTGGCCAAACAGTCAGTGGGGCACTGGACAACGGAGGTGCTAAAGGAGCACTCAAGGAAGACAAGGCCATTGTAGAGAAGCTAAATGAATTAATTGCATTGGTCTTCACTGCCAAGGATGTGAGGGAGATTCTCCCATCTGAGCCATTCGTTTTAGGAGACAAATCTCAGGAACTGTCCCAGATTGAGGTGTCATTAGAGGAGGTTTTGGAACAAATTGATAAATTAAACAATAAGAAGTCACCAGGAGCAGATGGTGTTCACTCAAGAGTTCTGAAGGAACTCAAATGTGAAATTGCAGAACTACTAACTGTGGTATGTAACTTATCACTTAAATCAGCCTCTGGACCAGGTGACTGGAGGATAGCTAATGTAATGCCCATTTTTTAAAAAAGGCTCCAGAGACAACCCTGGCAATTACAGGCCGGTAAGCCTGACTTTAGTATCAGGCAAATTTGTGGGAACTACAGGAAAGAACAGTATTGTCAGACACATAGATTAACACAATATATTGGGGAAGAGTCGACATGACTTTTGTATAGGGAAATCATGCCTCACAGGCCAGTTGATATACTGCTCTTTGTATTTCAGAAAGCCTTTGACAAGGTCCCACCTCAAAGGCTTTTAAGCAGAGAAAGCCATCAAGGGACGAGAGGGAAGGTCCTCTCATGGATAAGTAACTGGTTAAAAGGTAGGAAACGAAGGGTAGAAATAAATGGTTAATTTTCACAATGGAAAGTGGTAAATAGCAGGGTCTCCCAAGGAACTGTACTGGAAACTGTGCTGTTCAACATAGTCATAAATTATCTGGGAAAGGGGATAAATAGTGAAGTGGCAACGTTTGCAGTCGATACTAAATTACTCAGGATAGTTAAGTCCAAAGCTGACTGCGGAAAGGGATCTCACAGAACTGAGTGACTGGACAACAGAATGCCAGATGAAATTCAACACTGATAAGTGCAAAGTAAGGCACATTGGAAAAAATCATCCCAACTATACATACAAAATGATGGGTTCTAAATTAGCTGTTACTACTCAAGAAAGATCTTGGAGTCATTGTGGATAATTCTCAGAAAACCTCTGCTCAGTGTGCAGTGGCAGTCAAAAAAGCGAACAGAATGTTAGAAACCATTAGGAAAGGGATAAATCAGAAGATATCATAATGCCACTATATAAATCTTTGGTACAGCTACACCTTGAATACTGCATGGACTTCTGATCACCCCATCTCAAAAGATATATTAAAATTGGAAAAGGTACAGAGAAGGGCAACAGAAATGATTAGGCATATGGAACAGTTTCCATATTAGTAGAGATTAAAGAACTGGGACTGTTCAGTTTAGAAAAGAGACGACTAAGGGGGAATATGATAGAGGTCTATACAGTCTCAAATAGGGTAGAGAAAGTGCATCAGAAAGTGTTATTTACCTGTTCCCATAACACAAGAACCAGGAATCTCTCAATGAAATTTTGAGCATGTTTAAAACAAACATAAGGAAATACTTCTTCACATAACACACAGTCAACCTGTGGAACTCATGGATGTTGTGAAGGCCAAAAGTATAACTAGGTTAAAAAAAATTAGATAAGCTCATGGAGGATAGATCCATCAGTGGCTATTAGCCCAGGTGGTCAGGGATGCATCCCCATGCTCTAGATGTTCCTAAAGCTCTGACTGCCAGAAGCTGGGTGACAGGGGATGGATCACTAAATACATTTCCCTGTTCTCATCATTCCCTCTGAAGCATTTGACACTGGCCACTGTTTGAAGACAGGATACTGGGCTAGACGGACCATTTGTCTGGCTCACTATGGTCATTCTTATGTGCTACTGCAATACAAACAGCAGCAAATGATTCCATCTCTTGAGGTACAAGTCTTATCAGTGGCAAGTAATGTTAGGATTTAAGTCTTCCATAAATTGCAGCCACTAGAGGGGCATCCCAATCTCTCTCTCACACAGAACCCAGCTGCAAATTTAGGAATCTGTTTTTGCTAAAGGCAAGATAGCCAATCAGCCATCCTGACAGGTCAGAGAGCCACAGGGAAAAACAAGAGTCACTTGCAAAAGAGAAAACCAATTTAACTGGGCCTTCAGAGGGTTAGAAGCAGAGAAAGACATTTTTTCTTCCAGAGAATGAAAAAAAAAACCCACACATTTTACTGGCTTTGTTAACATTTTAAACGATGAAGCTGCAAGAGGAAGCCGAGCTACCATGGATTTGCCGAGACACACATGGTGTGGAGAAGGAGGGGAAGTATTTCTCCTTTTCTAATACATGATGGGTATCCTACCCTCATCAGATATTACTGTTATGTGAGAGACAAAAATGGGGAGAGCGAATTAATGAGTCGTTCACATGATCCAGAGTTCAGACCCATTTACAAATTACTCGCTCAGTTGGTGGTTTGAAAATTAATGACTTCTTATTTAATATTTTTTCTTCTTCCCCCATTTAACCTTTTAGGAGTGAAAGAAAATCTCCTTGACTTGTTATGAGCAGATGTGGCTCTGAAGAAATCCATCCTCACTAATGATAAACCAGTAGGCACAACACATCCAGATTTCCTTGTCCAATTAGAATGAATTTATATGCAAGCTTAATGTGCCTAATTACCCCTGTCATCGGATGAGTATAAGGCAATTTGAATAGCAATGCCAGTAAATATTTGTATTGATGTTATCAGAATGGATCTACCAGGAAAAAGTAGAATGCATCAAGAACAAGCTTCAGTTTCAGTGAACATATTTACTACTGCACACACACAGAGTGGCCTCCTCTAACTGTTTCATAGGTGAGCGATTTTCAGCATTTATATCATAGCCCCTCTGTGTTACAACGTATACCTTGGCATAAAAATTGTTCCAAGCAAAAACCTGGCACAGGAACTCATTGGCAAAAAGGCTGCATTCCCCTTCCCCCTCCCCCTTCCCCTCCCCTGTGGATTTTAACAGCTGCTGTTCTCTTAAATTGTGGGGAGGCCCCCAAAAAGAAAGTTACTTTGGCTTTTGGGGATGTTCTGTGTTCCTCGTATATTGTAGCTCAAACAGCGCCCTTAAATAAAGTACAGCAGGCCATTAGCTCACAATATGGACCAAAGCTTTTAATTCCCCATTCAGTATTGACTGTGACACACAGTAATAGCAACTTTCTCTATAATGACTCCAAGAACAGATTTAATATGAAGGATCCCTAGACACTCTTTCCTACTTCATCTGTATGTAACAGTCTGCCGGAATAGCTTGTCTGAGCACTGAAGTAGAGGAGTATGGATTCTTATAATCTAAGCTAAGAGTCCCCAGTAGAATAAATCACACTGTGCATTTTATGAGAAGGAGCTGAAAGTTCTTCATAACCTTCGTTATGCAAATTGTCTACATAGGCATTAGCAGGATGGTTAAAATCCATGGGTTTTTAAAAGTCAAGGTATACACCATCCCCTCACTAACTGCAGTGAGCTCTGCTCCGGCCTTAAAAATAACCCCCTATCCCTACATGGGAGTTTATAGAAACAGTCTGCAATCTGTTTGTTACAGAGCATTCCAGCCCCCTCCTTCCCCTCTTTTTTTTTTTTTTAATCCCATTCAGAGGCAAGAAATGTCCTCATTCTGCCCTAAGCCAACAACAGCCAAGGAGCTGACAGCTAAGACTGAAACTCTGTTGCTAACTGATAGCACTGGACCCGATTCTGCCCTCCCTTACACCTACACGACCCCCTGGAGGTCAGTGGTGTAACTGCAGGCAAGAAGGTTACACAGGGGTAATGAAGGATAGAATTTGTCAGCTGATCTGTGATTGGAGCCCTTAGGCGCTACCCTCATACAAATAATATTTGTCCCACTGCCTCTACAGCTAGTAGGGTCTTTTTTCACAAGGACTTAGAACCTGGGTGATATTTCCATGTAACCAGATGCAATTCCTATGTGAATATCACCTGTGTTCTTCATACCACTGGAACAACTCCTGCCCTCAATTTAACCCATACAATGCCTCTGGCTCGATTTACCTGCTGGTTTCAATAGGATTTCACAGGCATAATGGAGGGCAGGATTTGGTGCACTACATCTAAACTCCCTTGGATTTCAAGCTTTTGTTTTCATGTGTGTGGACAGTGCTCAGTCCATTCTAAGTGCTACCAGAATACAAATCCCAACTATTAATCCTCACCAGATGCAATTCTGAGGCTCAGAGGAACAAAATAAGCATGATGTCTCCATCTTTCACCCTGATTCTTAGTGTTAAGTACATGAATGCCCACTGCAAACAGCAACTTTCCATTCCTCTAGCTCCTTTCACCCTGAAGTGCTTTCCTGACTGTTCTGTATGAGGGATCACTTCTCCAGCCATTGAAAGGCAGCCACCTCTGCTGTGGAACATGGCATCTGTTTATATATTTAAAAATCAAAAATATTCCTATGTCTAACATATAAACATAAGACTGCAAATCTCTGCTTTAAATAGAAAACAACTCAGCCTTAGCTATGGGGCAGCAACCAATGCCTTCACAACATTAACACTAAAGGCAGAAAGGTGGAAAGGGATGAGGGCATTTTCTACAATTGAGGACACTTTTGCAGCCCAGGGCAATGGTTGGGAACCAAGAAGCAGTTAGAGATCCCTTGCATTGCAACCCTAAGTGCGTCCTGCATGTCCCTCAGGACATGCATGTCTGAGGGCAGGTTGTTGCAGAGAAAGTGCTTATTGTTTTTGGTAGGGGGTGTTAGTTTTTCTGCCTCCTCTTGCAAACCACATGAGTCTGGCTCAGCAAATGCTCAAATTAAAAGACAACAAACCAAACAAACTAAATACACCCCCAGCAGGGGTTTGCAGCAGTCCTTACAAAGAAGAGGGGCTCACTCCAAGGAGGTCACCTGTGCTGCTGGAGAGCTCGGGGCAGTGTTTCTCCATGACCAGTCCGTGAACCGGCACCGGTCCCTCAGATCTCCCTGCCACAGTTTAGCAAGGCAGCAAGCCGGTCCCTGGTATCAAAGAGGTTGAGCTAGAGAACCAGGCATGGCTCTAGGGCTAGCAGGGGTCTCTCTGAGTCCTGATGTGACTTCCCGGGTTCACTGCTCACCCATCTCCCGAGTGTCCAAAGCAGAAGGGAAACGGGGTGGGAGGGGAGCGGCACACAGAACCGTAGGAACTGCAAGGGACATCTAGTCTGACGCCCTGCCAAGGGGCAGGATGCATTAAAGAGGCTACCTGTGAGAGCTGCCATCATCGAAGACGAAGGTCTGGTTAGTGTAGCACTCGGCACACACAGACACCCCCCCGGCTGCCAGGGCTTGCCCATCTTGCTGCTGAGCCGTTGACTTGTAGACCCCCTGAAGGCTCCTCTCTTCCCCTGAGAAAGGCATCTGCAGAGCGGTGAGGGTGCCCGGTCAGGCGACACGGAGCCAAGCATGGGAGTGCTGTGTGGCTGGAGGCTGCCCAGGGCTACTGTTTACAAGGAGAGTCCGGCTCCAGGCGAGCCATTGCCACTGGTCACTCACACACCTTACCCCCTCGCCTGGTAGATTTTCATGGTTCAGGCAGTGCCTGGGGCTGCAGCTCTTACGGTCCTGGTGTCTTCCCAGCCTGGGTTTCTCCTCGCGAAGCAACAAGTAGCATAAAGTTGAGCCTCATTTAAATTAAAAAATGGACAAAAAAACAACGCAGGGATCAGGTTGATTTCACTGCCTTAAATGCAATAGATGATCCAAATATTTGCTCCCAAGCTTGTCTCCCCTTTCCCCTGGGGTGTTTGGGAGAGCTGTAGGCTCGGCAACGAGAGAAAGTCCATTGCAAGCAGTTGCTCTCACCAGACAAAGCTGGAAAGGAGGCAGGAGATACCAGTTTGCTCCTTTTTCCCTGAAATATTTGTGTGTGTTTTTTTAACAAAATTGATTTTTCTCCCCTCCTGTTTTCACAGCTTTTTCAGATGCATTTCTCTCCTGCACGATGGCACCATCTGCGGGCCACTGTGAGAATCACATAGGCAACAAAGCCAGCATCCCTTTGCCATCTCTGCCATGCAAAGTGCCGTGGCCTTTCCCAGCTCAGGATATTTCCTTTTAAATATATTAACATAGGTTTCTGATCAATCATCCCCCCGACCATGGTGGTTTTTATTAGCTGCCTTCTCTGAGGGGGTGGAGAGTAACCTGTTGTAGCCCTGGCCCCTGCCTCCGGGATAGAGGTTGCTGAGGGGACAGGAAAGGAAGAGGACTGCAGAAATCAGCTCTCTTTTTCCCTCCTTTCTGGAGAGTGCGGAACTGCTATCACCGGGACTGCTTATGGTTCTCCCTGGGGAGCTATGCAAGATCATCCACCGAATTAATGGTGTCTCCATGCCACTCCACACTGTCCTGAGAAAGGTATATTTTTATTTAGAGCCTAGCCTAGCATTTTGGTTAACACTCTGTCCCCATTTCCCCTCCCCCCCAGGGCAAAAAGCTGCTAGACTCCTGAAAAGTGTCTCTGCCTTGCTGTGGGATGTAGACAGAGGATTCCTTTTTGAATTATGTGCTTTGTGTGAACACACGAAAAAGAAACCCTGGAAACCAAGCTACTTTTGATCAGGAAAGGGTTAAAGGTTCCAATGTAAGGGCACCTTCCCTCCAGTCGAAGTTCAGACTAACATGAATCCAATGCCCAGTCTGACATACTGACACTCATTGAGCAAAGCCACCTTTGAGAAGTTGCTCTGTCTAATTGGCTTCAAATCCAAGGGCATTTAGATGTAGTCAGCCAAATCCTGCCCTCATTATGCCTGTGAGACCCGACTGAAATCGGCGGGTAGCTGCAGCCAGTGGTACTGTATATGTGCAGTTGAGGGCAGCTGTTTTTCCAATGGTATGAAGAACATGGATATGAACACAGGAATTGCAGCTGGTTACGTGGTAATATCACTCAGATTCTAAGTCCTGGGGAAAAGGGACCCTACTACTGTAGATACTGCTGGGGGACAAATATTATTTGTATTAAGGTAGCACCTAAGGGCTCCAATCACAGATCAGATAGGCGATGTACAAGCAGAAATCAACAAGAGGGTTCTTTCCCCAAAGAGCCTACAGTCAGACTCATCCCTTACCTTAAGAGCATGGGAAGTCTCACAGCTGGACCTGAGCAGCTGCCAGCAAAAGAACCTTCCCAGTGCTGCCAGCCGCGAAAGGCACTTGCTCCAGTGCTTGCTTACCAGGTGTCAGAGTGAAGTGCAGGGAGCTGTCTGGAATGGCACCTGGAGACAACAGGGAATAATGTGGCTGTGCACGGAGGAAGATGGCTGCAGGGAATCATTGCTGTCAAGGGGCAGGGAGTCCCAAAGCCAGGGGAGTGAGAGAGACAAGCTGTCAGAGAAGGGAGAGGGTGTCAGGGCATTTGAAGAGGTGAGAGACAGAGACAGCTCTAAAAGGAGGGGGGTGTTGTCTAGTGGTCGGAGCAGGGGACAGGGAAACAGGATGGCCAGGGTCCATTCTGTCTCAACACAAACAAGTCCCTTCACTTTCCCGTGCCAATTTCCCTCCCAGTAAGAAAGGGGCTAACGCTACTTCAGTTACTCTCCCAGGAGTGTGGGGGAGTTCACAACTGTAGGATCATTGGGTGCACAATTAGAGGGCGAGCAATGTCCACTCCAAACCATAGCTTATTTATAATAAGGAAAAAAGCCCACACAAACGTAGAATGGCTCGACAACCACTAAAGTACCAAAGCAGCTTAAACAACAGCCCCCTCCCCGCCCCCCACTTCCCAGTACAGTTACACCCAAAGAGGAAAAGGCTGAGGCAGAATTAGGCCTCTGAGCATGCTCTGTCCATACTGTCAGGCCAGGAGGGAGCAAGTTCAAGAGTTGGGGGTCTGCTGCTGCAAATGCCCTGCAAACCCTGCCTCACCCATGTCACCTGATGGACTGCCAGCTAAAGCATTGCAACCCATTGCACCTGCGGCAATGTCCCAAGGTGAAGGCCACAGGAAAGTCCCAAAGCACATAGGGCCTGTCATTGCTTGTAGATTTGTGCCAGGTACCAAAGATGTCTGGCTTCAGGAGACATCCAACTAATGTTCTGGGAAAGAATGTCTGGGAAGCAACTGCAGCCCCCCACAAACCTACCTGCGTTGCCTTCATGAGGGTAGTCTGGGACCATGTACTCACGGCCATCTTGTCCAGCTTCAGAGCATCCACTTCCCATCAAGAGTGACACGTCGTCATCCTCACTCCTGCGTTTTCTCAGGAGGCAGCCGTCCCGTACTCCCAACATGCATCAGCCACTGGCCCCAGGGGAAAACGCCCACGCAAATGCTCTTGGGTGTATGAGTCTTGCTGGGACTGTACATTGTCTCTCTCTAATTTGGGCCAGAAAGGAAAAGGCATCACAACTTCTCTTCTTCCTCCTTCCTGTCTGTATGGGCTCTCTGACACTAGGAATAATGAGAGAGAGAGAGAGAGACGTGATTAATGCTCCATGGCCAGTTCAGCCATGTGACACTTCCTGCCCCGTCATGCTTTTACACGTCTTTCCCGGTGCTTTGCTAATAGCAACAATATTCTTCACTCACCAATTGCCTCACATTATCAAGTGCCAACTGCTAATGTGCTGATCTGTAAGGAGAGGAGGTGGGTAACGTAACGGCTTATTAACATGCAAGGTGATAACACAGAAGTGGAGGCGGAATTATTTAAAATGGCTACAGTGGGGGTGGTTAGGTGAACAAGAACTAATGGCTGGAAACTAGGGAAAAAAAGAAGAAAAACCCAGAGAACTCTTGCACTCAGATGTTGACTCTCAAGTCATCATGTCAGTTACACAGTGGAATGATCTCCCATGGCAGGTGCTTAGGTACTATAGAGAAACCTTACACAGATCCTGGAGCCAGCAGCTCTAACTGGATTCAGATACAGTTTAAGTAAAGCATTTAGAACCTGATCCAATTCCTGTTGAAGTCAATGGAAAGGCTCCCACTGGCTTCAGGGGGAGTTGGATCAGGCCATTTGTGTAGGCGGTTAGAGGCTTGTGCTGCGGTAGACAGACTGGATGATCCAGGTGGTGTGGTCTGGTTCTCCCTGTTACGAATTACCCCAGAATCATTTTTGACTGCGAAAAATCCCATGTTACAGAGACAGGATTCTTGGTCCCGTGGACAGGATGCTGGCTTAGGAGACCTGGGTTCTCTTCCCAGTTCTGCCACTGGGTTGCTGAGATACCCTGCACAAGTAATTTCCCTGCTCCGAGCCTCAGTTTCCCCATCTGTAAAATGGGGATAATGATGCTGACCTCCCTGATAAAGTGCTTTGAGATGTGTGGACAAGAACTATAAAAAAGCTAAGCATTATTCTTCCTCATTCTGAGCCTCTCTCGCGGTCATCTGGGTATTCTCTCCCACTCTGCTCTTCTTTAAGGCTGTAAAGTGCATTAGGGCTTGTGTGAAAGATGCTCCAGCAGGGTAGGCTGTGTTGTTTTGCAGTGAAAGAGCAAACTTCCTTCCTGCTTTTCGTTTTCTGGCATCTTCTTGTTTCACGTTGCGGGCTCACACCCAGACGCCATCTCGCTCCCAGCTTTCAGCATGCGCTGATGCTAGGCACAGCCCATTCCATTAACATCTTTAGCCTTGCAGCAAGAATTGGCTGCCACCCAGACCTCAGAAGACATAATTTAGATAAGGAATCCGAAGGGAAATCACCCACTGACCTATACGAGATGATTACACAACGAGAAGCGCTAATAGGATTTTAGTGCATCCAGTCCACACTAGCGATGCTCTGAATCCGAGTCGCAGAATATTGTTAGTGCATGGGTGTGCCCCCGACCTGTGGCTGGCTACGTTCCCTCTAATTTTTGACAGGCCGCATGTGCAAAAAAATTCTTCTGCGCAAGTTTCTGTGCGCGCGGTGTTTCGCCGTGTGCACCGGGTTTAGGATCGGTGTGCGCGCCGTGAATGTCACTCACACATCGGACTCAGCAGCCACCAGAGAACTCACTGGCCCATGCACCATTGTACACAGCCCAGCCCCTGTGGAGAGCCGTGCGTTTCTGCCGTGCAACTGGGCGGGGGGGGATAGATTCAGCTTGGCTCGCAAGGTGGTTTGAGGAAGGGAGGCAGTGGGCGTGGGGTGGTATTTAAAGTCTTATGCTGGGGAAGTGCCGTGAAAATGGGCACCATCTCTGCACTATCAAGATGCTAGAGGAGACGGCTCCCGTCCAGGAACAGCTTTATTTCTGTCAGTGCAGTGAAGGAGTCGAGCATGTGTTGTGTGGAAATGCACCTCAGACCCCTCCTTCCCCACCCAAAGGGATCCAGGGAGGGAACATTCTCGGGAAAGGGTCCCAAGCCAAAACCCATCCAAAATCCCAGATCCCCGTTTTGCAGCATGAGCCCAGCACTTTGTGAGGGCTGCTTCAGAGGAGCCTTGGTTCCCCTCACCACCTCGACTCCCCTCACCACCTCAAGTCAGACTGGCCTCTTCCCACCCCTGGATGTGCAGTGAATCCTGATACTCCACATCCCTCCCTACATTCCCTATATGCCCCAAGCAGCTCTGCCATGCCACCTGCAGGGGTTCGGTGTCAGAACATTGCCGGGGGGGGGCTTACGAACAGGGAGATGGTTAGTGTGCTCATACACAGATATAGGGTAACAATGGGTGGAGAATGCCTGTTCCAAACGAATGGGAAGGGAAGCTGTGACTTGCCCAGTTAGGCCTGTATTAGAGGGAGAGACGACAAGCCCTGCAGGCTGGGGGCTGAATTATTCCTACAAATAAACCTTCCAGGGGACTCATCTGAGCAATCCAAATCCACCGCCCTAAACAAGACAAGGAACAGGGGAGGGAAAAGATGAATGACAAAATCCCACAGGAAAAGAAGATAATGACACCACCATGAAAAGAGAGGACATAGCCCCGGGGACAAGGTTAGGATCAGGGCAGGGAACCCTCTCTGGTGCAGGGTAAGGGTGGAGGTCATACGGCTGCCTGGGTTAGGGTTAGGGTCAGGGCCAGCAGAGCTGACAGGGCGATGGTTCCCTGGGGCAGGATTAAGGTGTCAGGACTTGTAGGGCTCTGAGATCAGGGCATGTCTCCGTAAGACTTTGTACAGGGTAATGGGCTCTGCTTCTGACTGGCACCTTGGGGCACGACCAACATAACAAACAAAACCAATTTACCAAGCAGACAATAGGAAATGATTAATTTCAAAGAACGGACTCTGCAAAAATATGCAACCTACAAAGAAAAGTCTCCTTGTCATGGAAATGATTATTATTTTAAATTATAACATTTAGAACCATCTGTAGAGGATTGTGTCCTGATTGTGTATTAACATGTTAATGGCAATCTGCATGATTAATTTCAGCCAGTAGGACATTTATGTTAAAATAGAAGCAGTCAATCAATCATTTTGTGCATTTTAATGGTGCTTTGGAAGCTTTGCCAAAATGTAGGTGAAGTTTAGATTGTCAATATCCTATTTCAGTTGGAAACACGTGACATACAGTAGGGATGAGACTCCCACATATACAATAAATACTTTTGTTATAGGCTGGAAGAACAGGGTCAAATTCTGTTCTCAGATGGTTACAGTGGCCTCCTTGTGAAATTCCAGTGAAATTAGGCTTTGAGCCTAGAAACATTTGTTAACTGGAGCAGTGTTTACTGCTGAGATCAATCTCCTAATGAAGTATTTGCAGGATTGGGCTCTTAGGTTTCATCGAATTTAAAGCCAGAGGGACCACCAGATCATCTAGTCTGACCTCCTGTTTAACACAGGCCTCCAACACCACCCAGATCCCCCTAATACTGAGCCAAATAACGAGATAGACCAAAGCAGTTCAGTCCCTAGGAGACCAAACTGTTACGCATCCCAGGCCGAGACAAGGAGACACCAAGGAGCACCAAAGCCTGAGGCCACTACAGGGGCAGAGAACTGATTAGGTGAAATATGCCCAAATGAGCCATGCAGGCGATCCATGCCGCATGCTGCACAGAAGACGAAAAACCCCCACGGTCCCTGCCAATCTGACCTGTAGGAAAATCCCTTCCCAACTCCAAATCTGGTGATCAGTGTGACCCTGAGCATGCTGGCAAGATGCACCACCCAAGCACCTAAGAAAGAGGATTATGAGCTCCTTTGGACAATCACCTACCTTTTCATTTGTTCTGTAAGCACTATGCACAGTAAATATTAAAAGTGACAGCCCTGGTCCTGCAAGCTGCTCTGCCTGGGCAGATCCCTGCACCCAAACTCACGGACTTCAGTGAGGCTCCATACAGATGCAAGGGCCACCTGTTCGGAGTCTGTAGCAGTGCTGCGACCAAAGTCAACAGGAGCCCCATGTGCACATCATCGAAGGGCAGAACTGACCCACAAAGTCCACTTGCCAGAAGGAGGGTCGTGCCCATAACACCAAACATGGTGTATGCAAGTCAGTCCCCCGCCCATGACAGGACTTGCCCGTAACCATGCTTGACCATGATTCTGAAAATTAAAAGCCAGGGGACTTCCCAGAACCAGTCTCTAGCCTTCAAAGAAGCCTGCTAAGTGACAGTAAGTCAGCTAGCTAATCAATTTACTCCAGGAATCGAATCTCTACAGGAGAAGCCACTTGCTTTACAATGAGAGCCATGGGACTTCATATTAGCAGCTGCCCATCTACCCACTCCTCCTTTGGACAGTTCAGCTTCTGTCTTGCTCAGACATACCTTGTGGTTTGCTTGATATCCTTCCCACCCATCCCCCATTCCCTTAGAATCAGTTTTTTTCTCCACAGTCAAAACTTTTCTACACCAATTTTGGCTCTTATAAAATAACATGGTTTTGTTACGGCAACTAACTTGGACAGAATAGGTCTAAAATTGACAGTAACTGAAAACCACGGCATGCATTCTTGAGTGATTCCATGACACTGCTCTTTCAAAGTGTGAAGAGGAGTGATTTATTGGTAAATTTTTATATCCTGACTTCTAATTGTTTGGCCAATTACCATTGTACCCTCCGTTAATAGTCCTATAGTTACTTGTTATTTCTGTAGTTGTTTATACGCAAGAGTTTGATTTTAATTTAAAATAAAATTATAGACTGAAATCAATCATTTGTGGCTTCATTTAGTTGGGAAGTGTAGTTATTTAGGAAAAGGGGCTGGAAATCAGGACTTCTAGGTTCACATCTCAGCTTTACCACTGACTCACTGAGCAATTTTGGGCAAGACACGAACTCTCTGTGCCTCAGTTTGCCTCCATTTCAAATGGAGATGAACTCTATGAATTAAGATCAGAAGGGCCATTTATATCACCTTGTCTGACCTCTTGTAGACCACAGGCCATTAAATAACTCATGTTTGGCTAACGAATAACTTCCAGAAAGGCATCCAAACTTAAATTTAAGACATCAAGGAGTGGAGAACCCACCAATTCATTTGTTAGTTATTCCAGTGGTTAATTACCCTTACAGTTTGCGCCTCATTTCTAATTTGAATTTGTCTGGCTTTGGCTTCCAGCCATTGGTTCTTGTCATGCCTTTCTCCACTCGATTACAGAACGCTTGGCATTTGCTCCCTATGAAGGAATTTATACACTGACATCAAGTCACTTCTCCATCTTCTTTTTGATAAACTGATTGAGCTCTATAATCTCTCACTCCGTGGCATTTTCTCCAGACTTCGAATAATTTCTGTGGCTCTTTTCTGCACCCGTCCAATTTTTAACATCCTTTTTAAAGTGTGGACACAGCACTGGACACAGTATTCCAGTATCGGTCTCACCAATATTGTACACCAAAATAAAATCACCTCCCAGCTCATTCTGACTAGTCCCCCATTTAGACGTCCAATGATCGTATTAGCCCTCTTTGCCACAGCATCACTTTGGGAGCTCAGGTTGAGTTGTGTGACATACTATGGCCCCCTAAATCCTTTTCAGAGTCTCTGCTTTCCAGGATACAGTCCTCCATTCTACAGGCTTGGTCTGTATTTCATGTTTCTATCTAGATGTATAACTTTGCATTTGGCTACATTAAAACACATTTTGTTTGAATGGGCCCAGTTTACCAAGCAATCCTGACCTCTCTGTCTGATTGTCCTGTCCTCAGAATCATTTACCATTCCTCCAAGCTTTGCATCATCAACAAAGATTATTTATCAGCAGTGACTTTATAATTACATCCAGATCATTGTGAAAAGGTTGAATAGCATCCGGCCCTGTGTAACCGCACTATATGTTTAGAGTTCCATCAGTTAGCCAGTTCTTAATCCAGTTAACAATGTGCTCTATTGATATTGTGTAGTACTCTTTTTCTAATCAGAATGTTGTGTGGTACTAAGTCAAACCCATTACAAAAGTCTATGTATACTACATTTACAGTTACCTTTATTAGCCAAACTTGTAATCTCAAAGAACAAAAACAGATTTCTTTGACAAGACCTCTTTGCCATAAAATCTTGTAGACTGGCATTAATTGCATACCTATCCTATGATTCTTTGTCAACTGATTCCTGTATAAGTATTTCCATTTATTTTGCCCCAGACAGTTGGCAGACGGTTACCCAGGCCATCCCACTGCTCTTTCTGAATATTGGCACAACATTATCACTCTTCCAGCCTTCTGGAATTTCCCTGCTATTCCAAGATTTGGTCAAAATTAACATCAGTGGACTAGAGATCTTCTGAGCCAACTCTTTGAGGACTCTTGGATACCAGTTATTTGGGCCTGCCAATTTAAACATGTTTATCCCTAGTAGATGTTGTTTAACACCCTCCTAAATTACTAATGGACTGGAAAGCACTTCATCTTCACACTACCCATTACATATTACAATACTTACCTACTTCACAAGTAGGTAGGCTTACTTAATGTTTGTAAAGCACTCTGAAAGCCCAAGATGAAAGGACTACTGAATGTGCACATTACTATCATTACCCTGTTTAAATAATTTTAAGATCCTCTGGGCTTTGGAATGTATTTATCTCTGGCCATAATGACCCCTATACTTATAGAGTCCAAGTATGACTCTCAAAGTCATTTCATTAAAATTAGAAAACTCAGATGAGAGCAGGCAAAATGTATGTGGTGAAAACACAGTTCAAAGTCTTTACAGAAACTGTTCAAGCTGAGGCATAATATTGGATGCATTCAGCTGCATCATTGTAAAAGCTCTTTGAAACAGTAATGATGGTACAGCTTCTTGTTTCTGAGCAATAAGCATCTCATTAATAAAATAAAAAACAGGTCACTTGTCGTATTTACTTTACCCACTCCATGCTGAGCCTCCTTCTTTCAATTTGTTGCCATTTCCACATCTGTGCATCTCTTTTCCATCAGAAAAGATCTGCTCCCTCACGCCTTGAAAGATGGCGTTTAAACAAAGGCTGCTTTGCAGCCTCACAGTTACATTTTGCTTCCTCAGCTTCGGGGTAGTAATTCATACTTTGTCACAACTCACTACTGACCCAAGTTTTTGGTAAAAATCAAAAGCATTTTAGCAAATACGCAGAGGGAAAGGACAACAATTCTAAGTCCAGGCAAACCAGCAGATCATAAAAAACCATGGAAATCCATCAGACAGCACCGCACAGTGGTAGACAGACTATCCCAGGGTACGTATGAGAAGAGCAAAATCGGATTTGGAATTAAATGGCTCCAGCTGGTAGGAACAGAAGCAGCCAAAGTTGGGACCTTTGGACACTCCAGTCAAAACTGCAGAACATTCTGTGACTTTCTCTGTCCTATGCTATTTGCTCCCCCTCCCCCCAACCCCCGACGGTTCAGCTCAACTCTACACCGGCCCCTCCTACCCTCTCTTCCCCGCCCTGTCCCCCTCACCCCACCCTTCCTTCCCTTTTCCTCACCCACATAAATGAACTTATCTTCGCACCCCCTCTGTGAGCCAGGGAGGTGATATTATCGTGATTTTACAGATGAGGAGTTAGGCACAGAGCGATGCCCGCCAAAACTGTCAGAAGTCTCCACTAATTTTGGTGCCCCATTTGAGACACTTGGGGCCAGATTTTTCAGCATGCTTCACATTCCATCGCACTCTGTAGGTTCAAAGCACAGTTTCCAGTCACGTCACATGCCGCTGTGACTGCTCAGAAATCTGACCCCAGGTATCCCAAAGTGGGTCTCTGAAAACGAGGAACACAAGCAGTGTCAACTGAGAAAAGCTTTGGTTTAAATGCCTTGCCCAACATCACACAGGTAGTATCTGGCTGAGGTGGGAATAGAATTCAGTTCTCCAACTGCCTAAATAACTAGACCATCTTTCTCTTGCAACAATTCCCTGCCTTGTTCACTGCACAAACTTCTGTAACCAATGAGGCAGGAGTCCTATATACAATAGCCTCCTTCACTAAATAACTCGGATTCATTTCCTGAGCACCAGCCATTCTGTGCACTGAACGAGGCAGCGGTCTTGTGGGAGGGGGGAGAATAGTATGTGATCACATAAGACTCTCTCATAATGCATAAGTACTGAATTATGGTGACACAGGTAACCTTAATTCTGACATTTCCTAGTTTTTGAGTGCTTGGACTTTGCAACCTTTATGTTCTTTAACAGTAGCTTTTTAATTTCATTTTTCAGATTTAAAAAAAAAAAATCTCAAAAAACAAAAGGCCTCACTTGGAACCATACCGACCCTCAAGTGGGTCATCAGCAGAGTTTGGACCTTTAGACCCCACCACCCTGTCTTCTCCTTCTGTCCTTGCTCCTACAACATACCCTTGCAGCCTCTCTCTGCCCCATCCTTCCTCCCCAGCCTGACTCTGTCCTCCCTCAATCTGCCCCCCCAAGTTTGTCTGAGCCCCTTCCCCCAGACCCATTGCAGCTTGTCTCTGCCCATCCTCTCCAGACTGCCCTTGCCCCACCTCACCCCTCAGCATTCCAGTCTGGCTTCTTGTCCTTGGAACCATTGAGAGCGCAGGAGAGAGCCAGTCTCTCTCCTCTCCATTGCTATGCTCAGCATCCTGGTGGTAGCCAGGAGGCCCAAATACACGGAAAAAAGCCGGCTTGGCTGGAGCATGCTCAGTGCAGACAGAATCTTGCTCTAGTGAGCATGTCTGAACGGAGATTTTTCCAAAGTTTTTAACTTGACTAACTTGGGATGGATTTTCATAGGGTTGGCAAAAGGCACATCCCTGACACCAGGGTGACGCCCGACCCCCCACTCTGCCAGATTTCAGGTCCCTGCTCCGATACCTGGAGCTATAGCTTCTCAAGAAAATAGTTGTAAGACATTTTTTAGCATGGGCAAAACCTTGTGTTTTCCCCTAACCTTGTTTTTGGAAATGGCTGAACTACTTTTATTTTTATTTTTCTGCTGAAACTAATATCATCACCTTCAGGCAGACCCCTCCTATGGAAACCTCCAGCCCAAGCAGTTATAGTTTAGCAAAATTATAGGCAACTAAAAAGTGTGGGGTAATGGAAGGTGTTAGGACACTGCAACTATAGGCATCACTACCTGCTCCCCCAAAAGTAATAGCCTAAACCCTAATGTAACTGATAGTGTTCTGGTTATTGCAGTATTTTGTATGTGGGATTGGGGGAGTAATGTCAGAACGTGACTGAGAAGTGTTCTCCAGTTTGCCTACCATCCTGGCTACAGTCAAAGGTACGGTGCCAGGCACCATATTGGGTTGCACTGGTGTTTCAAACTATGTGTCTCTGGAGACTGGTAGCCAGGAGCTGGAATGGAGAACCAGCAATAAAAAACTAAGGCAACCATCCCCACCCTCCACCCAGCACTGAGTTGAGAGGTGAAAAAACACACCTCAGCTTCTTCCTTGCGTGTCTCTCGTTTATGTCCACACATGCTGCTTGGCTGCTGGTGACCCATAAAGTGGTTTCTTGTTTTCTCAGCCCCCTTCTGTTGATTGCCCAGCTCTTGGTCTGAAAGAGAGGCTGTCCCAAAAAGGGGATCTTCTGCTGACCCAGCTTCAGAAGGAGGCATCCCTGGATACTAACCAACTCCAGCTCAAGAAGCAGAATGAGGTCAAGGACAGACACAGGAGACAAAACTCTCCAACACCCCGCCACTCATCCCTGCACACTATGGGGGCCCAAGAGAGAGGGAATCTGTATCCCTGAGGGGTTTATTCGAAAGCCAGTCTCTGCCTGGCCAGTGCTGTATTAAGGTAAAGAGCCTCTGCCCCTACAGCAGCAACACCCAGAAAGAGAATCTCCAGCTGAGTATTTCTCTTTGAAAATAATAAACTTCTGACAAATCTATGAAAGACTTTAATTAAAAACCAAAGTGCTTAACAGCACATTGGCCCTACTGGAGGCCCAGAGGGCAGGGAGCCATTGTCTTGCTGACCATGGTTATCCTGCTATTTTGCTGACTTTGAAAAACACCCTCAGGAAGGGCTGGCTGTTACACTAGGCTATAAAAACAGTCAGCCCAGCTGGACATAAATGGCAATTAGCAGCAGTGGGCTAAAGTTATGAGATGTTGTATATTACGGATAAACATGTTCTCTCTTGACAATTGAGAAGCAGGCTGTACATGTCCAAGTAACGCTTTCCTGGCCTGAATCCCCTGCTAAGTGGAAAAAGGTTAGTGGCAAGGAGATTGTTGTAGGTACATCCTGCACGTGGTCTGCATTAGGAAATGAACGCCGTCAGCTGCTAGCACCTCCGCAAACTTCTTCCCCTGGTTGATGGACGAAAGGGTGACCTGGCTTCGCCTTGGCGATGACCATGAAATACCTGCAGCGGTTCACAAGCTCTTCCCAGCAGAGCAACGTTCAACTGTGAGTGAGAAAACAAGAGCTTTCCTAGTTCTGCTGGACCCCACAGGCATGTGCTAGCAAATAAAATCCTAAGAGGCAACAATATCACCTCACTCATGCACATACGTTCATTCCCCTGCAGCTTCACCATTGCCATTCCACTGCTGGTCATTTCCTAGGGGAGCAGCACTGTTTGGCAATTCCAGGTTCCACTTTTCCAAAGTAGATGAGGTCTCTGTCTTGGTCTTGGGTTTGGCTTCACAAAAGCAATCAGTTATTATGCCGTCTCCACTCTTTGGACTCAGAGCTCTCTATGCTCAGCAAAGGCCTCTGAACCCCAAGTCTATAACACAACTGGCTGCCTGCACGCATGTGAAGCCCCTTCTAGGCTATGGGGCAGGACAGGGAGTTGCCCAGCAGCAGCAAACCAATGGACAACAAACTGTCTAGTAGGCAATAACAACCTTCTAGTTAGAGCAAGGGAAATGTTTAGACACCTTTGTACAATTAACCTTTCTGCAGTGCTTCAAGGACACAATGCTAATGTGGGTGCCAAGGACTGCTCTTCTCTAAGGTAGACAGGCTCACTTAGCACCTTGGTCTCACTTCTATGATCTGTGTATTTTTAAAAGACAGATTTTAGCTCCCTCTGAGAAGATGTGTCATAAATTGCAAAGAACGCTGATGACTGACAATATTGGCAAACCTGTTCCAGGAGGAGATGGAAGAGAACCCAAAACAAATACATAAAGGTGAGTATAACTTTTCTATACAATGACTAGTAAGAATTTCTTATCATACAGTAAAAATCCATGGGGCACAGTAAATCACATTTAGTTTAGCAAGCTAATGTTATAACTATTTTGGACACACTTGTGGAGCTATTTAATTTTGCAAAATAAATTGAAGAGTTCAATGAGATATTGTAATTGCTGAGTTTGGGAATTCCCAAGCCCCCTGCGCCTTAAAACGTACTGAATATTCTCACATGGAAGCCACAGTAAAATTGGTCTAAAATAATACCTGTTGCCAACTTTTATCTTTGTGCAGGCACAAGAAGTGGAGGAGTCATACCCCAGCAGCTTCTGTGAATAGCAGACTATCCATGCAGGCCCAGGACTTGGTATCAGAGGCCTCCAAAAACGTTGCAGTCCCCTTAGAAATCACCTCGGGAATGTGTGGGCCAAATGAGGGATGTAGAGTTAAAAATTTAGCAAGCTCTCAGCAGAGGCGACATGCAGTTCCCTTTAATAAATAAAGTCTTTGCCAGCCTGGTGGTCTAATGGCGACATTACAGGGCTCTGACTGATGCCTGGCATGAACAGTCACTGAGAAACGCTTGTTTTGTTTAAAGCGGACTCTTGCCGACCCTCATGTTCTCGAGCTCCATCTCGGCTCTTACCAAGTGTGTGGTCTCACCCAAGACACAGCAGCCAGTACAGCAGCTTTGCAGCCCCACCGGTGGAAGCGGAAGTGTAGACACGGGACAGGTGGGTTTGGGTATTTTTACCACTGACACACCTAGCCCTGTCATGAGCCTGGTTAAAATACCTGGTAAAAATGTGCAGTCCGGCCACACTACAGTTACCACTGACAGAGCTGAACCCCCAGGGAGTTGACAGGTGTACAGAACCTTTGTGTAAATGTAGCCAGGACAACAGGAGAACCGTTCAGTTAATATGGCAATGACATAGTTCAGTCCCATCCACACAATTAAGACCAAACACTGTTCTAACATGGCCCAGGTACAACAGTGTTGTAGCCCAGGGCTTATTCACGCAGACCCCAATAAGTACACAGTGGTGCGATGTGTTTCCTTTAGTCTTGAAAGCTTTACACCCATTTCCCATTAAATTACGCACTGGTTTTCTAATTCTTCTTTTGACTTCAGTCAAACTGCATCTGGCCCTTTGTAGGTAAATGTTGCACAGTTGGTTGATCAGTTCAGGAAACTGGAACAAACCACTTCTGCTTGCAAGCTTTGGCTACCTGGACACTATTTACTTTTGGTTGGTGTGGATCCTAAGCCCAGAAAGTTCAACTGGTGTATAAATATCAACTGAAACGTTGTTTCTCTTCTTAGGAACTTTCAGCTAAATGAATTTGAGACAGGTGTCCAAGCCGTGCTGTTACCTGTCTGCTGTAGATGCAGCTTTACAGAACCAGTGTTTCCTAAAATGATTTCAAATGTATTTGCTGTGCTAACCTCATTTCCTTCTCCTTCAGCTCCTCATTATTAATGTAATAACTAACTGGCTCTATAGTTTTATTTTTAGCTTCAGGTAAGGATCGTGTTCCTGCTAAAAAAGAATGACCCAGTTAGATATATGGCTGTTGCAAAAGAGCAAGCTTTGGATGCAGGTTCTCTACATCAGCTGTTCCCAGACCTAGAGCAGTTAAATATTCAAGGTAGGATCAAGATGGCTTTTTCCTAATGTATTAGCTTGGTTTTTCTGATCTCTTGCTAGGTAGGACTAGACCTAATTAAACTCATGTTCTGCTTCCTTCCCAGACATTATAGCTTAGTGCTAGTTTTAGCAATACCCTGCATGTGTAAAGTACCTTTCAGTGGATCTCAGACACCTCTATATTGATACAGATTAGGGAACTGAGGCATAGAGGCTTGTCCAACAAAACTGGACAAGCCAATGGCAAAGCAGAATCCAAGCATCTTCCCTGCTCTCTACATTTTGTTCATCCTACAAGATGTCCTTGGGTGGAACTGGTACTCGTTTAACAGGAAGTGACAGGTTGTCCTGGAGGGGGAGTGACATTAACAGCACTTTTAATTTCTTACTGGGTTTGTTTAACCAAAAGGATGGTAATTTAACTTTACCCACATTGACAGTCTTGCAATAAATCCACTTGTTTGCTTGTAATACCACTATCAAAAAAGTTATGGTCTTTTGAGCTTGTTACTCTCATAATTAAAGTGTGGTTAGAATCTTTTTATATAAATATACATAAAACATAATTACTGTATAAAGTTCGTACTCATAAAAGTGAGAGCAGCTAGAGCCAGAGATAGGTCGAATGTTACCTACACTGCTCTGACAGGTGTCTACAATTTTTAGTCTGAGGCTTCTACTGCCTAAAGACAGACAATTCTGCCAAATTAAATAATGGTTTTGCAACGTGGACTAGCACAGAACCACTTTGCTCACTCATACTGACTCGTGAGCTGCACTGGGATTTGAAGCCACATCTCTGGAAAGAGTTGAGTGAATCGGCAGTTCCATTTGGAGTGAGTGAAGGAAATAACATTGCTAATTTAAAATATTTCAGCTTCACTTTGATTCACTTTCAGGTGTAGAATACTTACACCACCTTTAGAAAGAGTCTGTGAACATCATTAAGTAAAGCACTCTGACATGCAAGATATTAATACAGACCCTTGTGTTGCAGTGTAGTTCATAAAAATCTTCAGAGTGCAACCAGAGCACAATATACAGCCACAAATATTTTCAGTCCACATAAAACAAAACCAGCTTCCTTCTTAAGAGCTACAAACATTGAGACTCATGGCTCTTTTGGATGAAAATTAGTAGAAATTCTCTCGAGCCTGAATAGATTGGTTTTCTACCTCAAAAATCACACCAAACAAGTCAAGTAGCTGCACAGAGAAGATATCTGCTCTTGGGAACCTAGCGGCCATTCCCTTTCAGCTTGGTACAGTGGGACCCAGAAGCACAATGTGTCCCATAGAGCTGATGTGTGAGGGCACTATTGTCCTCTTGTGGGCTGAAGATGCCAGGGTTGCTCAGCGGCTAATCATTTCATTGACTGTTCTGTGGCTTAGCTGCCCAAGAAGAGGCCTAGGTTTTGGAAACCCACTATCATGTGTGTGCAGGTGCAGCCAGCCACCAGCGACGGGAGCTGTATTGCATGCAGCCAGCATTCTTTAGTCACTGTAGGACAATAATTTCTAAAACGGATCACTGTAAATTGGGTGAATCGCTCAGAGCCATTTATGGGATTTGCCTGCTGTCCACCACAGCAATGGCATGAGCCTTGCCTGCTAGTATTCTGAGGCTGTGGGCTCCATTATGCGTTAAAGCCCACACTAAAGGGGTTAGTGGAGGAGCAGCTAGGGCTGCTGCAATGAAACCAGGGTTCTTGCTTGCATCGTTCCTTGCTCTGTAATGAAGCCTCACAATTGCACTTCAGATGAAACCCCCTCTGGTATTAAGAGTCCCCAGGGCCTGGGAGCATCATGAGCCATTTCGCAGCCGGCTGGAAGAACTTGCTCTGCCTTCTCCACTGCAGAAGCAGTCGCCCCTCCTGAAGGCAACACCCCAGAGGTAACTAACCCCTTCTCAGCATGCCTCTGAATCTACTATAGAGGAGGATATGCTTCCCTCCAACCCAGCAGCAGGCTTGAGGAAATCTGCGCCTTGTGAACTGATGCTCCTAGAGCTACCTGTCAGAAGTACACATAAATAGCCAAGTAAAGCATCAGGACCACGTGCTATTAGCCCTCTCCCCTGGGCTAGGCACTGTTTCCTGAGCCTAGCTCAGCAAACACTGGGCCCCGTCCTGAGAGATGCTGAGCTCCGGCTGCAAGGTGCTAACACCCTCAGCAGCCGCTGAAGGAGCCCAACCCCTTCCAGAATCACACCCACCTTTTTGTTTGAAGAACTAATCCTGGCATCACCCTAGCCCTAGAACTCTCCTAAGAGAGTGGCCTCTGTCCTCTTCCTCTCCCCGCCCCCCTCAACGTGAATTTAGTGCCCATGACAGGATTAATAGTCATGACAAGACCCAGGGCAGTAGTATCTACCAGCTCAGCCCTGCTCCACCCCTTCTGGAAAGGGGTTGTGGATCTGGCCCTCTGACTTTACTTACAACTGATCACAGCAGCATAAAATGTGATTGTGTTTCAGATCGCAGTCCAAGTCTGAAATACTAGACACCGTTCCTTTTCCTTGCACCAACCCTGAGCCACACACTGAGCCATGGTGGTGCAACATCCCTTGCACCGACACTGAGCCAAGGTGGGGTGAAAAAGGCACAGCTGTCCGCCAGGCTAGTGCAGAGCACAGAGATGGCGAGGCTAATGTTATCTGAACTCTCAAGAGCCAGATTTTGACTACTACACCAGGTTCACTCCATGCAAACCGGCTGCTCCGGCATCCCACTGACACAGCGGAGATGGAGTGCACTGTGGGGTGCCCAAGGGCCTCCCCACCGGGAGCAGAGCCAGCGTAGCTAGTTGTATGCCACCCCCCAACACAGGCAACGTGTCCGAGGGGAACGGCTGGGGCATTCCTACGTCCTAGCTGCCAGAGCGCCCCGAGGGGCTAGTGCAGCTGAGGCACAAAGACAGAGCAGTCGCTGAAGCTGCTTCCCCCCCGCCGGGGGAGTTGCATTGTCTTCTCCCCTCCATCCCTGCACTAGACTTAGCCCAACATAGGGGTTAATTCTCTGGGTCTGCCCTCTGGCTGAGCTCTCTAAAATGTGTCTGTGGTTTAGTTACCCCAGGGGGTGCCCAGTATTCGTGAGGGTTGCGTTCCTGAAAAGGGCGATGGATACCGGGGAATTTTTCCCCATAAGAAATAATGGCCTGCCCCCTCCTCCATTCCCAGCCTGCCTTTTCCCGCCCAGTTCTGCCCCCTCCTCTGAGCACACCCCATCTCCGCTCCTCTCCCTCCCTTCCAGCGCCTTCTGCAGGCCGGGGGAAGCACCCAAAGAAAAGCCATGCAAAAGGCAAAGCAAGGGATGTGTGGATCAGGACCAGTGTGAATCAGAACATGTTCCCCTACTGATGAGCAATGGATACGCGAAACGATGGATAAGGGGGAAGACGTATACTCATAGCTCATAGTGGTGCATGATCACAATTTTGCTGCCACCTCACTGGAGGTTCCACGTCTGCTTCCAGAGCTGGGGTTCACATTGGCTTCAGGAGGTGAGCAGCTTTCCAGAAACAAACCTCACTCATTTACAACGCAGCCCAGCTCAGATCCACATAGCAGCCAGCAGGATTCATCCAGTGTTCAGGACAGATCCTGACCCTTTCTTTAAGGACCGATATGATGATTGAAGGGGAAACTGGGAAGCCAAATGCAGCCCTGCACACCTGGCTTCTCAGGAAGACGTGGAGATGGATTTCCTAGCTGTGTTTAAATTTGAAATATAATCGGGATACGGCACAATGGAAGCCCAGGTCAAAGGGTTACCGTTAACATTGCTTGTCCACGGAATGTTTATGAATCACATTCTGTGGTGCTTGCATGCAGCTTTCTGAGAAGGGTCAAAGATTAGTTAGTTTTGTAAAACATTCTGAAGGCGAAGAGCGTGGTTGTGATAATAAAGAAACTGCCTCCCTCTAGTTCAAACAAGTAGGTCATTCCCTCACCCTAGCTGTCCAACTTGGTTATGCCTCATGCAGTGTGGCGGGGACAGGTTTTTTTCTTTTCTATGTACGGGAAGAGAAACAGATAAAACTGTGGGAGGCAACGGTGAGGATGAGTCAGAGGCAGCAGGGAACGAGTGAAAGTAATTTTCTGGGGAACTAATTAATGCTGTTGGAAAAATTCAGATTTCGAGCATGGCTCAGTTCTTTGGAACTGAATAACGATTCATATAGGGATGGTTTCGTTAACCTCACTAATTACAGTGTAATTAATTCCTGTGGGGGTTTACGGTGAAGCTTACCCAGATACCATATTGTCTTTTCCCCTCTCACAAGGAAAGAGCCCTCTGAAGGAGGAAAGCGATTTGACCATCGTGTTTGACAAGAGAGGGACACGCCATCATCATGCAAAGGGATTGGCGGGGGGCGGGAAGCCAGATGAGCTCTTGGCGCTAATAGCGGTACAAAGCTTGTCACTAACTCCGAGCTTAATGCTGAGGCTTTGCTAGAAGGAAAGGCCTCGAACGGTTCCTTAGCTGGGCACAGCAGGGCTTCCAATTTCAGCTAACTAATGAGTGCAGCAGCGATCCAAGGAGTCCTTTTCTGCCTCCCTAGGCATGTGTCTTACAACATGAAGTTCCAAAGCACCATTTACCTGCAGGCTGTTGATGAAGGAGAATGGGGGACAGGACGCTCATATTTCTCCTGAGAGAGGAAGATTTGTTTCCTCAAAGTCATACTCCATGCCTGGACAACAGCCCGGGGCATTCAGTCAGGTTAATCACGTTCGCGAAAGTGACTGTGAAGCAGGTAGAGATTTTCTGCAGGGAGAAGAACCTCTGCTGCTGTCCCAGCACCAGTTCCATGCTATGCCAATACTGAAGGTTAGCTTCCCCCTGCTACACGTTAGCCAGCAGCCCCCACCCGGCAGGGACCCGTATAGAGAGACGGATAGATATTAGCAAACATTGGTAGTGATACATTAGGTTTTTTGTTCCTGAAACATCTCCCTGCTTTTAAAAAAAATCTGGCTCTCCGCTGAATCAGAATAGCATTGTACCATAATAAAGCCAAGCATGTTAAATAGTTGTTTGTATAAAAAACATGAGGGGGCATTTTTCCTTGCTAAAAATTAAACAGAAGGGGGGGGGCTCTTGAAGAGCTCCAGTCAGTATTATTTATTAGCTGTATCACAGCAGCACCAAGAGGCCCATGCCAAGATCAGAGGTTCAACATACCAGATGCTGAAGAGAAATTAAGTAACTTGACCGAGATCACACAAATTTGTGACAGATCTGGGAACCAAGCCCAGAACTTGAGGATCAAGTCCAGAGCTTTAACCACATGGCTCTTCTTCCAGCCAAACAGCTACACTCCATACATGAGGAGATACATTGCAAAAGAAACTGCTACCACCACATCCTGGCATGATGATCAAAGCATGAACTCTTTAAATGGAGGCTCAAGAAGACCCTGTGCTCTACAGTCCCCATGCCTTATGGAATTCCCCTAAGCACAAAAGGTTTAAGTAACTCTTTGAAGGCACCATCCCAGCTTATCCATTCTGCTGCTGCTCTCTTTCCTCCTCTCCGGCTTACACTACCATCCCACAAAACCATACTTCATCATTAGTGTTCAGTGCAGTACAGGATGCTTGGAAAGTTCTCAGCTCCTAGATGGTCATTTTCAGCACAGCCACACCTCCATCAGGATGACTGGTCTTGGTATTTCCAAAGGGTCTGCAACAAGAAGAGGCTGTAGGATATTACAGAGTCTCTATTCAAAAAACTATGGGCCAGATCCGCAACCTGCGAGAACTGACAACCCTCAGCTCAGGTCAATGGAGCCATGACTGTTCACAGCAACTGAGGACCTGGGCCTTCAGAGATAACTTTGCATTCTCTCCCTGCCATTATTTGTTCTGGGCAACTACTGGAATAAGTGGCTCCTGTGTGATATTCCCAAATTGGCTATAAAGTCCCTCACCTGAAACATACTTTTCAGCTGCGTGTTATCACTGTGTTGAAAACTCTTATCACAGTCAACGTGGTGTCAAGGTGATTGTACGTCTGTTCTAAAATAGATCGCATCATTGTAATGGAGTGAGTCAGGATGGTGCTTCAATCTCACCCTGTTTTAAACGGCCACTGGTGGCCAGGCCATGTTCCCATGCAGATCATGTTTATGAGAGTTCATATTTGGCCCTTACAAGTAGCATCCAAAAGCTGGTGCACTGTGCCAGGCTGTTCCAGTGAGTGGATCCCCAGAAAGGCCCAAAGAGCGATGGCACCCAGAGCATGAAGTTTCCTCCAACACCTGCAAGGGTCCACCTGGAACCAGGCTGAGGCAGGATGATGTGCTAGGGGAACGCTGCGCGGCCACCACCCACGCTGCACTTGTTCTGGACAGAAAAGACTCCCCGACTCTTGTATTACGGGTCTTTCCTGATCACTAACATGAATGACCCATGTGCAACATGGGATTATTTTAAAATCCAGTGTGGATCCAGTCAGCTCCAGAGAGTGAGTTTCTTTGTTTGGAGCTAGTGTTAGGCCATCTACAGGCTGTAGTTAATTTTCTAATCTGTGGATTGGAGGGTCATTAACCCACAGGGTTTCCGGAATGATTCATATTAACAAACCCAGGCTGTAAATACAATTGAGTGAGTGCGAGGGCAGTTAATTGAGCAGCAAAGGCCGATTTAAATAATCAATGCGGCATCGATTTACCTCCACTTGTTGGCATCCAGGTCAAATGCTTCCACGGTGGTCACATGAGTGACACCATCAACCCCCCCGCCCCCGATGGCCAGTAGGTATCCATTGGCTGCGGCAGCTTTCACCTAAACACAAATCCCCAGATTTCAGAACTGAGGGTAAAAGGAACAAGCCAGAAGGGGCTTAAAACTAATCTGGTCTCATGGTGCTGAAGAGCTCTAGAATATTTTCACACTGTGGGCAAAAATAAATGGAAAGGGAGGGGATGAGACCCTGAAAACTGGGCTGTTTCCATCTGTAGAGACTCTTAACAGCTGTTGATCTTGTGCATTACGCTGGTCAGTGCTATGCCCAGAATCCGCACAGCAGTGCTCTCCGGCTCTGTTGGTATATTCGAGCCCCTCTGCCCAGAAAGAAAAGAAATCATCCAAAAGCAGGCCTGGCAATTTGAAAAGGAAAACAAAACAGGCTTGGCATTGACTAGGAGCGAATGGAGTTTAATATCCCAAACCACTCAGCTCATGGAAAAAGGATCAGAAGTAACAAGGGCAGGGACTGGGATGGAGGAAAAGAGGCAGAATCTACTAGAGATCCGCCCGCAGTGCCTGTGTAATCTGACATCTCTATTAAGATGATCAGCAGTGAAATAGTTATCAGAACTACTGGCATTCAGCTCCATTGAGCGGAATAGGGCAGTTCTTCCATCTCTTAGCGCGATCATATCTATTTGCAGCCTCAGCAAAGCAGCCCTGCTTCTTCACAGACAGGTGGGCAGACCCTCTTGGTTTTGAAAAGGGAAGCTTAAATTCTGCAGAAGCTGATGAGAAGCCACCAGACAATACCACTGAATGTCTGCCCAGCCCATCTTCTGAGCACACAGTGATGACTCTGGATGCAGAGATTCCTCTTCCCATCCCATCCCTCACTTTTCAGAGGTTTTTTTTTTTTAAATAATCAAATTCCAGCTGTTGTGTAGCTCTGTAGTCGTGCAGAGATTATGCTTCTCTGCAGGTGGCACTTTCAAACACAATTAACATGCAACGAGCAGACAAAGCTCAGAACGTGCTCATGAGGGTGATGCACTGTCTAATTTTCAGAACGACAAGGCCGCTCACCTTCGCTAAAATACATTAATCAGAGTTTTACTTCATCATTGCATATGTTTGCCTTCAGCAAGGGAAAGGCAGAAGAGAAAATACACCGGAACAAATATCCTTTCCCCAGCAGGAAGAAACCAAAAGGTAACCTCATTTGGATGAGGTAACTAATACAAAAGAAATTTATAAATTATTAAATTCACAATATTGTTTGCTGCTTCTTCCTGGGCACTGTACTCCATATCCAACTGTTCAGTTGTGGTTCCCATTGGGAACACACTCTATCTGCCCTATGTGTCCCAAACTGGCTGATGATTGATCTCCGAATGAAATTTGAGGACTTGGAGGTTTATCTGCACCCTGAATTATTTGGGTCCGGGTTACCTGAGCCGTCATGTCTCCAGATTCAATGGGAGAGAAGAAGGTGCTCTTGGTGAGGGGCAACCGACTCTGGAATTCATTCCTCCAGCCCAGATCTGGAGACCTTCAGGTCATGCTGCACACCCTGTCTGTTTCTCCAGCCTTTTCCTGAGGAGGAGGGTATGTCTGGCAGGGTGGATGGAGAAGGAAGGGCATCGGAGTTGGGTAACATTGTAACGTTAACCCAAGACCACCGGCACAAAACTGAACCAATCTAATGGGCTGGAAACAGCGTTCTGGTTCTGACTTTCTGCGTGGTCTTGAGCAAGTCAGTTCCCTGCTCTGTGCCTTGGTTTCTCCATCTGTTGCGCTTAGGTTCCTATACTGTCCCAGCACAGTGATATCCACACCCCACCTGTGATGTGGGAGTAATAATGAACTAGACCCCCATTGCAAAGCACTACAGGATCCTTGGATGGAAGCTTGAGGAGTGTAAAAGACTGTTCGCATGCAATACCTTATTCCTCTTTGATTTCATGGGCATCATCGGTGACCATTCATTGGTGACTGGATCAAACCGCTCAGCACTGCAGAGCTCCGTGAAGTCATCGTGGCCACTGACAGTGTAGATTTTCCCTTGAAGCATAGCACAGCCAAAATTCTCTCTGTAGGTGCCCAAGGGAGGGCAAGAAGACCATGCATCCTCCTCTGGATTGTAACGTTCCACTGGGAGAGAAACCAGAAGAAAGATGCCCAGGAAAGAGCCACAAGATCCTGGGTTCTAATCCCAACTCTGGCCCTTGTGTCCTTTGGTAAATCTTAGATGTACTTCTGGGAGCTTGGGCCAATCTCTCAATCACTCTGTGTCCCAGTTTCCCCACTATCTAATAGGGAAAATAAAATTTGCTTACCTCACAGGAACACTCAGAGGACTGAGTCAATAATGGCTGCAAAATGCTTTGAAGATTAAAAGCACCCAGCTGCTAAGCTTTGTTACTGACGCACAAGAAGTTAAAAAAAATCCACACACCCCCAGGGATCAGACAGCTAGGAGGCTGCCCGCCTGGGCCTCCGTTAAACGGATTGAACAGTGGAAAGGATTCATAATTGGGGAGCAGCAAAGGGTGGCCAGGTCTGAGCATGGGCAACATGGAACCATCTCTGACTCCATGCTGGAGGTGTCACTGGAGGGAAAGTGGGGGTGGCGCCGGGGGCTCTGCTTGCTTGGGCCAGCTTCCTCATTCTCTCCAGGTGGCGGAGGGCTCCCTCTGCTTTTGGGGGGAAGGGCAGGGAGGCAGAGCAGTGGAGAGAGACTAAATTGCCATAGAGCCCCAAGGCCGAATATATTGGTGTGGGCATCAATGGGAATCATACACTCCTCTGAGACGGGGCTCATTGCTCTGCCAACTTAGCTCTGTTACCTGAATACAGCGGAGACTGGCCATCCGAGCCCCCGATAGCATAGACGTAGCCATCTAACACTGCCATCCCTAAGCCCATGGGTGCCATCTTGCACCACCTGTTCCCACGAGGATCATACCTAAAACAAGGGGGAGGCAGTCAGGAGTGCGGGAGAATGCCCCAGACTGTCCCAGGTACGGCACATGAGAGCTTCTTTCTGGGCTAAGTTACGAGCAGGGTGTCTGGAATTCAGCCTGTCTCTATACAAGGCCCCCTGAGAACAGGATACACACGTTTCCACTCACAATCCCTATCAGACAAGCCCTGTTTGCCCTCCTCTGTCCTTTGGCTGGGGGATCTGTGCCCTTTCAGAAATCAAAACAGGAGAATTTAGTGCTGGCGAAAGGTGTCAGATTGAAGAGCCCAGGAGACCTAAGCCCTCTGCCTACAGAACAGGTTCCGACCAGCACCCAGACAGGAGAGCAGACTGCTGGCCATCTTGTGAATTACAAACCAGAATCCTCCATGTCCCAGCTCCCCTGATTGGCGGAGATTGGGTGCCTCATGGCTGTGGAGGACATCGAGTCAACATTGACACCTCTCTCCATATTAAACAAAAGCTCTCTAGCCAAGACGGCAACTTCAGTGGCTGTAACAATCCCAGTTGTTCACTATGAACTCAGACATTGGCAGCCCTACAGAGCACAGTCCATGAAAGTTATGTCCCTCCGCACACGGGTTCCGATACTTTTCCACAGTGCTGAGGTGTACCATCCCATCACGGCCTCCTACACAGTACAGATAGCCGCCCAGCTCTGCTACGCCCATGTCTCGTTTGCCTTTGCTCAGGCGGGCCACGCCACATCTCCATTCCTGTGTCATGGGGTCATACCTTGTGCAGGGAGAAGAAGAAAGTTTTGTTTTTGTTTTTTAAAGGTGACAAGGTGGCAAACGTCTCACATGCCATGCAAGGAAATGTGGGGTTAGAAACGATACATTAGACACTAATTAGTGGCCGCGTTTGCACTCCATTTTCAGGTGGGAGTGAGTCCCTTGCACTGACTATTCTGAGCATTGTGTAGGTGCCTGCACAGAATGGGAATTCAAGAGGAAGGATCGCCTTGGGATTAAGGCCCTAGACTGGGAGTCAGAAGATGCGAGTTCAATTCCCAGCTCTGCCACAGACTCCCTGTGACACCTTGGGCAAGTCCCTTCATCTCTCCGTGCCTCAGTTTTACATCTGAAAAACTGAATTGGTGAGAATGAGGAATTTGGTACAGCTTGTGAAGGGCTTGGGTACTGTGCTGATTAGGAGGTGGTCACAAGTATACATGGAGCAGCCAGTCAGTAGGTGACCATCTCTCTGCTATGCATACAGCAATGCTTTCCACAGGGAATATAATGTTTGTTTTAATGTGCTGGGTATATCACTCTCCCTAACAGTACACCTATAATGCAGGTAGTGTTGCCTAGTGGTCAGGCCCGGGTATATTACTTAACCTTTCTGTGCCTCAGTTTCCCCATCTGTAAAATGAGGGATATGATACTGATTTCCTTTGTAAACTGCTTTGAGATCTGTTGATGAAAAGCCCTTTATAAGAGCTAGGTAGTATTATTATCATCAACAAAGCTCAGTTTTATTAATTTAAAAATTCTTAATTTAAGAAATGATCCTGTATTTAAAAGAAGATACGTACATAGAATATAGATTTAATAGCATATGGTATGGATCTAATTTAAGGCAATGGAGGAGGAAATTAGGGTGCAAAGTGGGATGTTTGGTATGTTGTGGAAATTAACATAAGAAGTGGAAAGCTCTCACTGTATATCACTAGGTGGGCTGGTTTTTTGGCAAACTGATATCTCGGAAAGGAGACAGCTCATCAGGAATAAACTCACCTTAGGGTTTTGCAGCCTTGGAAAGACAACAACACATTTCTAACATGCTAGCACTCTCTCAATTCTACTTATATTTAGCAAGGTTTCAGAAGCTGAATGTAGCACTTATGGAATGAGCAGAGGGCTTAAAGTAGTCTTTACCAAGCAGTAACTGGTTGTCAAAGCTGTCATTAAACTCAAGCAGTAACTGCAGCCACCAAAGATATAGGGGAGATTCTCTATTCCCAAGAACCCTGTATGCAAAGTGTAGTTAAATGCGAGGGATGTGGTTATAAAAGCATGTTGTCAGCTCAGCTCTAGCCACTCATTAAACAGAAGAAATATCTCCTTTGCATATTACAAATCTCAAACTCACTTGTCTTTCATATGTCAGCATTTTTTTATTAATGATGAAGACTTTTTTTTTAAAAAAAGTCTTCAATTTCCATTAAAAATAATTCTAAAGATAGCAAGAGAAAGACAAATTTTGTACAAATTCAATTAATTAAGCCATCTCCTTCCACTGTCTCCCAACCCAGCTGGAGAATTGTGTTCAGAATTGTTTAGAGAGGGAGCGTTACAGTTTTAAGTAAGGACCTTACACCTTTGCTGACAACAAGTGAAATCATTTTTCACGGCCTAGTTTACTTATCACCACTGTTTTAAACATAGCGAACAGCTTCAGACATGTCGCTTTCTACTCCATTCCACTTACTGGTTCTTATCCACTAGCAACATGCTGCAAAGTTTGGGCTGTAAGCACTACAGGGGAAAATTTATTGATTTTTAATGATCTATACTCCCTGTGTGACTTTGGGAAGTCGCTTAGTTTCTCTGTGGCTCAGCTCCCCATGGGTAAATGGCAATAGCCCTTTCTCCCCCCCCCCCCCCCCCACTTTGTCTGTCTTGTCTATTTCAATTGTCAATTCTTTGGAGCACGGACTGTCTATTACTATGTGCATACATGTGGGCCCCCAATCTCAGCTGAGTGCTCTAAGCACTATTGTAATACAAATAGATAAAAAGGTGCAGTGTAGACATACCCGAGGTGCAAAGGGATTGCTCCAACACCGCAGCATATTAACGGCCTACCCATCTGTCGTTAGTGGATGCTAACTCAGTCACAGAAATAAAGCGAAACAGAGTAAAGGCTTTAGAGTTCCAGGGCAATTACATAACGCAGCTAACACCTTCCTGCCTGAGGCAAAACAGCTTTCAAATATTACATCAAAATCCCATTTTGCAGGAGCAGCATTCTAGGAGACATTGTTTCCACTTCCCCTAATCCTAAGAACCACCACATGTCTCAGGCCTTTAGTTAACTTGTGGGAATCGAGATTGTTCAGGCTCCAGACTGGCTTGACTTTTGTCCATTTCACAGATTAAAGTTCCCTCTCGTTTCCATTAATCTTAATGGGATCAAAGTCTTTCCATTAACACTAAAGGCTTTTCACTTTTGCAAGCTGAAAAGCAAGATGTTATTGTTATAAAAAGCACACGTGTTGCATACTCCATTAGTCTGAACCCTGGATTTGCATGGGAGATTTCAAAACTATCTAATCCTCAGAAGCCAACACCACTTGTATCATACTTAGAACACAGTTATTTTACCCTTCAGCACTCATTTCTGCTCTTCCTCAGGTTTCTAACTGAGTAGCTCAGCCAGACTATTTAGATCAACAGAATCGCCACATTCTAAGAGCTCAATGTGGGAGCAATAGGAGCTGTAGATCCCTAGCATCATCGTTCAGCTTTGAGAAAGAGCCACGGGTACAGCGGCAGGTGCTACTGTTCTCCATTTCTGAATGCACAGCTTGACTTCTTGGTCACCTAGCTTTCTGCATTTAGAACATGCCCATCGCCACGGTATCTAGGCTCCCCGTGCACAGCTTTAAAACTTAGCGTCATCAAAGAGACCTCACTGGCTCCCAAAGGTGTTGCTGTCATTCATCGGTGTCATAGGGATGGGTATATTATCACCCAGGAAGATAAACCATCCCATAAGAACTCCAAACACTAAAATTCTCTTTCCCAAATTAAACATTTACTGATGCCTCAGATGGGGAAAAGCATAGAGGCAATAATACTGCTTTGATCTGGAGCTTTGGGGTGCGTTTTGCTGACTGTTATTCTGGCTCCCATCTGTACAGCCAGGGACAATTCAAAGACAGGTAGGAAGCGTCGTCAGTTTATTGAATTTTTACATCTACAGCATTTTCTGATGGGCCATCAGCTGCTGATTATTGAGAGGCCTGAAGCAGCATCTTCGCTTGGGTTATTAAATTACTATTGCAGTGACTGATTGGAACGATTACTACAATCGCAAGGCAATTTAAAATAAATTATTTCACCACTGAGTATTGCAACCACCACACTGAGCATAACTGGAACCAATTGCAACCGGGAAGATGCAGTCATGAGCTTGATTATTAATGTTTTATAAATACGTAAGTTACAGTGCCAATATTTTTTTTAATGGAAATGGTTTTGAATGCTACTCTTCATTTGGTCAATATGTAGTTTGGCAGGGGGTTGGAACTTCTGCAAGGAGGAGTAGAGGTTTTCAGAATTTTTTTTTGTTTAAATGGGAAAAGATTTTCCGATTAGCTGCTTATTTTTAGCGACAGAATTTAATGGACACTTTTCATGCTGATTGCCAGCTTGCCAAGGTACAAAGAGAAACTCCTCTAACAAATATGAATGTTTTTAAGCTTGAGCTATTAGGTGCTGCCATTCCAACCCAGATGTAAATAATATTTAGAACTAGGCAATCTCCACTTTAAAGTGAACCTTCATTGAAACAATATAGCTGCTGCACACACTTTGCCTCTTCTCAGAAAGCCAAGGGGAAATGTTATATTAATAAACTTTCCATACCCTTTTGCGCTATGAGCCATCTCTCCATTCTAGAACCTGGGACACAGACAACTCATAGAGCAGAAGAATTAGCTAGATGGGGAGAGAGTATCTTCCTGAAACCCTGTTCTTTATGGTCCTTCATTTAGGATTAAAATATCTCCCCAAGAGATGTTACAGTTCCTCTGTCTGCAGAGATCTGGACATTTACCCACCTATTGGGGGATTATTTGTTACATCAATCAAGAAAAACACAACAGTTAAGCAACATGGAGGCAATATCACAAGCCCACTCCTGAAGTTCCTAAATAGGCAACCTCACCTGCAAACCAACTCCATGGGCACACTAATTGCACATAAGTGTTGCCTCGCAGTTAGGTAAGCAGCATGAAGACCTATAGGTAAAAAGAAAAGGAGTACTTGTGGCACCTTAGAGACTAACCAATTTATTTGAGCATGAGCTTTTGTGAGCTACAGCTCACTTCATCGGATGCATACCGTGGAAACTGCAGCAGACTTTATATACATACAGAGATCATAAAACAATACCTCCTCCCACCCCACTGTCCTGCTGGTAATAGCTTATCTAAAGTGATCATCAAGTTGGGCCATTTCCAGCACAAATCCAGGTTCTCTCACCCTCCACCCCCCCACACAAATTCACTCTCCTGCTGCTTCTCTGTGTGTATATAAAGTCTGCTGCAGTTTCCACGGCATGCATCCGATGAAGTGAGCTGTAGCTCACGAAAGCTCATGCTCAAATAAATTGGTTAGTCTCTAAGGTGCCACAAGTCCTCCTTTTCTTTTTGCGAATACAGACTAACACGGCTGTTACTCTGAAACCTATAGGTAACACATTCAGTGCTTACAGAAGTTAGACACAGGACTGACCTACCTGAGCTTTAGATCCACAGTTGAGCTCTGGATCCAAAATCACCCCAGAATTTGGGGAGCTCCAAAGCCAGATCCCCTCTGAATGCACCCACAGTTGAGATGATGCTTATTTTTACATGCCCAGAACTATACTGGGTGCCTGACAGTGCAAATGGCTGCATCAGGTCCCTTCCCTTATGAGCTCACAATCCAAATGGAGACAATGTTGGGGTTTAGCCCTGCAGGCACTACTCTCCTGCTGGTAATAGCTTATCTAAAGTGATCATCAAGTTGGGCCATTTCCAGCACAAATCCAGGTTTTCTCACCCTCCGCCCCCCCACACACAAACTCACTCTCCTGCTGGTAATAGCCCATCCAAAGTGACCACTCTCTTTAAAATGTGTATGATAATCAAGGTGGGCCATTTCCAGCACAAATCCAGGTTCTCTCACACACACACACCCCCGCCCCCCTCCAAAAACCACACAAACAAACTCACTCTCCTACTGGTAATAGCTTTTTAAAGAGAGTGGTCACTTTGGATGGGCTATTACCAGCAGGAGAGTGAGTTTGTGGGGGCGGGGGTGGAGGGTGAGAAAACCTGGATTTGTGCTGGAAATGGCCCAACTCGATGATCACTTTAGATAAGCTATTACCAGCAGGAGAGTGGAGTGGGAGGAGGTATTGTTTCATGGTCTCTGTGTATATAATGTCTTCTGCAGTTTCCACAGTATGCATCCGATGAAGTGAGCTGTAGCTCACGAAAGCTTATGCTCAAATAAATTGGTTAGTCTCTAAGGTGCCACAAGTCCTCCTTTTCTTTTTGCGAATACAGACTAACACGGCTGTTACTCTGAAACCCAAGACAAACTTTCAAAGAGTGTGAGTGGCTTCAGATTTACTCCAGATGAGTTTATTCTACTATCGCTAAAACAGCAGTGCCTTTGAATGTGCAGAACTGTAGTAAGTGGGGTCAGAAGAGAAGAAGATTACTGGGGGCGGGGGCAGAAGGGTTATGGCTGCTTTAAAGACAAGTATTGAAGTCAAATTAATAATATACAAATTGGGTGCTCCTCTCCCACATTAGCCTTTCATAAAATCCACGGTACTCACCCTTTGTCTTCATACACACCCATCCCTGTGCACTGAAGGAGCTCCTAGCACAAAGAAGAGGGTTGGGCTGACCACATCTAGTCCAGATGGAGCCTAGAGACTTGTATGTCAATCCACAAGCCAAAAATAGGAATACTTTGCATGCTTCAGACCATAGAGCATGTGACTGCACTGAAATTCCATTCAATCCATTGTTCCCCTTTGCAACAAAACCAGATGTCCTCCTATCCCAGGAAGATAGATGCCCAAAGTCATGGTGAGCAAATACCTATCAAGCAGCAACAGTATCCATCCCAACTACTTTCCTCATTTGCCATTAATTTAGTTCTTAACCAAGCTCTGCAATTATTTCTTCTCTCCTTTAAGCAAGTCAGGTGCAGGGGAGAACTGAATGAGGCTTAATACATTGCATAAAATGAAAGACAGAATGGCTTAAATTGGCTTATTTCAGCTTGACATCAATGGTCTGAGTTGAGGGCTTTCAGCACCTCGAAGGATGATCAGACTAGAAGTGACCGGTGATGTGACCACTGAGGTAACACTTGCAAACATGCCCTGTTAAACATCCACTGTCAGGGTGCTAGAACTTCGGGAATTCTTGATTCCAAGACTATAACATGCAAAGAGAGAGACACCATTTAAAGGAATAACCCTCAAGACACATTTGCTGCCCAACCCAGGGTGAAACACATACAAAATGCAAACCGGTAAAGAATGAAATGTGCAAACATTTGCATACACCGAGTCGCCCAGTACAGGAGACTCAAGAATCCTTGGAACTGAATGAATATTAAAGGATGAAAATTTGCTAAGTCACCTAATTTTCTATGTACCAAGACAAATATATTCTTTCCTTACTGTTTTCCAAGAAGCACAATCACAAATCACTCTGAACTAGGAGCATTTTTGAAGTGCTAATACAGAAGACCTCATCACTTCCCGCACCCACAGACATTGGATTGTACTCCACTGCAACCCCCAACATGATAGGGCTCACACCAATGTGACCACACTGACTCTGGTGGAGTTACTCCCGTATACCACTCGCACTAGCAGAGGATGCCAAGTTATGGTTTTGCACAATTTTATCAGTCAAAACTAAAAGATTAGAGATGGTTCTGATCCAGGATCCTGTTTATCTGCATAGCTCATTGTGTGGTATCAACAGCAACTGGGTGGGAAATGGTTCTCCCATCCCACAACATTTTTCAAATATATTTCAAAAAAATTTCTGATCCCAAATTGGGTCAAGAAGTCAATCTCAAAATTTTTCACAAATCAAAAATTAAAAAAAAACCACAATTTGGTTCAAAATAATCAAAAAGTTTTGTTTGGATTTTGACCAATTTTTATATTTTGTTTTACTGTAACTAGGTTACATTTCAAAATTAAAAAACTCATTTTGAACCAGAAAACTGGAATTTTTCGTTTTGAAAATATTGAAACAAGACGATTTGACAATTTAAAGAGAAAAAAAATGTAAAAATTTCCAAGTTGAGAAATTAATCAAATCTGACTATTTCCTGTGAAAAATTTGAGTTTCAACAAACTGGCATTTTTTATTTAAAAAGTTGCATTAAAAAATTCCTGACCAAGTCTAGCATGAACCCACTTCTTCACGTGCTGTTAGTATCTTTATGGACAGGACACTATATTGGGACACTCATGTTCTTCTCTTCCCCAACCCCTCCCCACAGTAGCTACTGTAGGTAGCATGTAGCTTATGAATTACTGAGCAGAATCTCCACAAGATGTCACAACAGAGTCTGACCCTCTTCCCATCAATGGAAAAACTCTCAGAAGCAGGATGAAGACTTTACCAATGCAGCAAATGAGATGCGACATTTGCTCTACCCACTGTGATGCGTTGTTCAGAGTAAGTTTCCTATTAAAACTCACTTGTGATGGACTTTCACCCTGCTGGGGGGTTGTATTTTGCCCTTTGGCTGCAATTAGTCCCAAAGAAAAAATTTTCTGACGGCTGCTATGGAAATTGAGTAAGTGTGGTTAGGTCACAGGGCTAGGAATGGAGACTCCTGGGTTCTAATCCTAGCACTACCACGGCCTCCTTTTATGGATTTGGAGAAGTCATTTATCCTCTCCGAGCCTCAGTGTCCTACCACCTGTAAAATGGGGTGCGCAACATATCTGGAAGGCTTAAGTAAAGTTTGTAGTATGCTTTGAAGCCCTCTGATGATATGCATTGTGCAACTGCAGAATATTATCTCCACTTCAAAGACAGAGAAAGAACGTTCCTGCTGCCCTAAGTAGGGCTGAGATAAGATTCTAGATAGGGTGACCAGATGTCCCATTTTTAAAGGGACAGTCCAGTTTTGGGGACTTTTTCTTATATAGGCACCTATTACCCCTCACCCTCGTCCCATTTTTTGACGGTTGCTATTTGGTAACCCTAATTCTAGAGGAAAGTCATGGTGGGGTTCAATACCCAATGGTGACAAGTTAGATACAATCAGTTTGACTCATTGCCCTAAGAGCTAAGATATGTCAGTACAGATGACGGGCTTTTTAGGGTGACCGGATAGCAACTGTGAAAAACTGGCACAGGGGTTGGGAGGTAATAGGTGCCTATATAAGAAAAAGTCCCACAAAACAGGACTGTCCCTTTAAAAACGGGACATCTGGTCACCCTAGCTTTATATCCCAAGAAGTGTAAAACCGCAGTGAATATATCCAAAACCTCTTAAAGGACAAAAATGAAGATAAAATTAAATGGCATGGAATTATCTCTACTCAGCTACTACAGAACACGATACTTGGTGCTTCAACCTTCTGTTTATGAGGGTCATCGATTTGAATTCCAGCAAATAGATTCCAGAAGCTAAAAGCCCTAAAAATCTAGGGGAATTTCCAGACGAGCTACATCAGGCTGTTTAGAAGCAGACACGTGCAAAGCAAGTTATCACTGGACTGTATGATTGGCATCAGAACAGATCAGCCAAAGCTTTAGAGAACATGATATATTGCAAAATGGAGAGAGTAGTTAAAAGGTTAGTAGGAGGTTTGAGGTCACCAGTGCATTTCAAAAGGGAAACACTCAGCTTGTAGGCTTCCCATTGCCTCCTAAATGGGACAGGAACATCACATTCTGATTCAGCTGAGCTACACTCAGGGATTTCTGAAGCCCTGATCACTGGTTGGGTCCAAGCAGCAGGGAAGGAGCCATTTACTTTACGAGTTTTACATTTTACGGGCAGGAAATTGGATTGGTCGCTCTGCTCTGAGCCCGTGCTGACCCCAGTGGGCCTGCACATGAAGGGGCACTGAGTTACTGGGGGTGCCATCTTTCAGACATGGCTTAAAGCACACATTCATTTCATCCAGGCTCCACCTCCACTCCTTGTGTTAGGGACATTCCCATGCAGTTCTGGTCGCCAGCAGCTCCTCAGTGGGGAGCACTGCCTACCTGGTTTGGCTCAGGTACTTTAGTATCTTCCCCCCCACCTCCTCTGTACTGTGTTTTAATTGCATCTAGCCTCCCTCCCCACTGCCTCGGCTATCCCTGAGAGAGAACTTTGCTAGTAGAGTTTAAGGAAATTTACCCCGATCAGAGCCATGTTTGGGAGCCTATGCCCTCTCGCTGTAAGAAATCGTCTGCTCTAAAGTAGTTTTAAATTGTAATTAATTCAATTAAACCACTAAGAGTCAAGAGGAAAACAACGTGGGCTGGCTGGCTGGCAGCACTGAAGTGACGGACTGGCAATAGGAAATGCTGCTTGCAGGGATATCAGTGAAGCACAGGTAGGACTGGGAGGGTCACAGTAGTCTCTCTTATCAAGTGCTGTGGCAGTTTGGTGCTGTGGACCCAGATCCTCTAGACACTTGTGACCGAGGGGGTTGCAAGGGGCTCTCGCCTAGTGGTCATGGTTCACTATAGTGACTGTTCCACCTAGTGGCAGTAGTCCAGGGCAGCAGCAGTCCAAGGAACAGGGGAACCAGGTGAAAGTGGGCCCTCCCTACTCCACTGGGTTCCAACCCAGGGCCCTGTGAAGCTGACTCGGCTGCTCACCTATCTTCATGTGGTGTTCAGCTTCCCTGGGTCACTTCCTACTCCAGTCTGCCTCCCATCTGACCACCGCCTGACCCTGATGGTCTGGGAGTATTATTGCTGTTCCTGAGCTCACCACCAGCGACAGTCAAAACATGTTGAAAGGATCAGAGACCGAATACCAGAAAGCATTACTAGTTTGAAGGGGAAAAACATTGTAGCAGGGAATTGTCACAAATATAAAGGGAAGGGTAAACCTCTTTAAAATCCCTCCTGGCCATAGGAAAAATCCTCTTACCTGTAAAGGGTTAAGAAGCTAAAGGTAACCTCACTGGCACCTGACCAAAATGACCAATGAGGAGACAAGATACTTGTCTTCAAAAGCTGGGAGGAGGGAGAAAAACAAAGGGTCTGTGTCTGTCTGTATGATGCTTTTGCCAGGGACAGAACAGGAATGGAGTCTTAGAATTTAGTAAGTAATCTAGCTAGCTATGTGTTAGATTATGATTTCTTTAAATAGCTGAGAGAAGAGCTGTGCTGAATAGAATGACTATTCCTGTCTGTGTGTCTTTTTTGTAACTTAAGGTTTTGCCTAGAGGGATTCTCTATGTTTTGAATTTAATTACCCTGCAAGATATTTACCATCCTGATTTTACAGAGGTGATTCCTTTACTTCTATTAAAAGTCTTCTTGTAAGAAAACTGAATGCTTTTTCATTGTTCTAAGATCCAAGGGTTTGGGTCTGTGGTCACCTATGCAAATTGGTGAGGATTTTTACCAAACCTTCCCCAGGAAGTGGGGTGCAAGGGTTGGGAGGATTTTGGGGGGAAAGATGTGTCCAAGCCACGTTTCCCAGTAAACCCAGATAAAGTTTGGTGGTGGCAGTGGAAATCCAAGGGTAAAATAATTTTGTACCTTGGGGAAGTTTTAACCTAAGCTGGTAAAAGTAAGCTTAGGAGGTTTTCATGCAGGTCCCCACATCTGTACCCTAGAGTTCAGAGTGGGGAAGGAATCTTGTGGAGGAGCAGGTGATCCTAAACTTACCCAGATCCTCAAGAAACCCTTCCATTAGCTTGTGCAAGTCCATCGCAGCTACACTGACGTCTCTTGGACAATTTCAGTCCATATTCATGCAGAACGGTAAGAGACTCCCCCAGAGTCTGGGCATGGCAGTATCCGCCCATATAATCTGCAAAGAGGGCAAGTCAGGAGCCTGCTCTATGCAGCTGAAGGTGGGAAGACAATTACTATTTTAACTCTGCACCATGGTACCCTACTCGCTGCCTGAATGCTCTACCCAGAATTGGGCAAGATATAGAATCCTTATTAATATTAAATAAGGCTACTAAGCCCTTAGGCTGTGCTTTGCATGTTGCATCCATAGATCTTGAGAAACAGACAGGAGTGTGATCAGTTTCGGGCTAGGAGCCAGCAACTCTAGAGTTCTTAGCCTACTTGTGACACTGACTGCTGCATACTCAGACCAGTCCCTTGAGGATGCATGAGCCAGAACAGAATCCTGCTCTCTCACCTGAAGCTTTGTATCTCTGTAGGGACAACAGGCATAACTCCCTCCTTGCCTTATTTCTTTTTAATTGGTGAAGTCAGCAGGTCTGATCGAATGTTCCCAGGAAACAGATCAGAGGAGTAAGAGTGGGGGCGTGGTTACACTCACTTTACTGAGTATAACTGGACCTCTGTGCCTTGGTTTCCCAATCTATAAACGGGGACAGCAATACAGACGTGTTCACCTGACTGAGATTTTCTGGGGATTAACTAGTTAATATTTGGACAGTGCTTTGAAGACTCCTTCCTCCCCTGTTCAGTTTCTTGCATTTACAAGCACTAGAAAGACATCCCCTAATTTAAAACACTTTCCATTTTTCACTCTTCTTCTCCCCTGCAAACCTTGCCTCACCCCACTCCTAGACTAAATACATACTAGGCCTAATTAAATAGCAATTAACAACGGGGGAACTATGAAGGAATCATTCCCTTTTGGGGAGATCAAGCAAGCAATCAGCACAGCTTGTTACAACATAAAAACACATTTCACAAGCTGTAGGTATTTTTTTTAAGACTGTTAACACTGGGCATGTCATTACAGCCCCACCTCCATTTGCCTGTGCTCGTCATAACCTTAAATGACGAGGGCACTGCTGTCAACACCACAGGACCCCGTGCAGCTGTTGGAAAGTACAAATCATCAAGGCTTCTGAGCACACCCAAAAAAAAAAAAACAGAGCACCTGTGGGAAAAGATCTCTTCCACATTCCAAGAGGCCCAGGCATTCTCTCCGAGCCATTCCATTCGTGGGACCAAATCAGGAGGGATGGTGTTGAGCCGTCTGAGTGGCTCAGGTAGCAACAGTGGGAATCAAGGGCACAGTAAGCGTTCGTTGCCCTGCCCAACTCGATATTCCCCCACCATTAGCATGAAGGAAGCAAAGGTCTTGCCCATCCTTCCTCGCAGGCTTTCCAGGGTGCTACTGTTGGATTTGGCTAATAGGCCAAACTTGAAGCCTATGCACGGATGCATTGAAGTGATCAGAGTCACTGCGCACCAGTGATCTACAGTCAAGTCAAATCAAAGCCAACAAGGGAGGGCAGGGAAAACCCATCTCTGTATCAATTCTCTCTTACGCCTGATGGCCCATCCAGGCCATCATAAACAGGGCACCAGCGAGAAGTACTGTAGGCTGGAGCCTGTCTCAGCTTTTTCCATCGTTAGTTTTCCCCTCCCAGTCTCAGAAATGGTTGCAAAAGAGACGGACCATTTAAAAAATACCCCCAAAAGGGTGGAGGGGAGGGGGAGGGAAACCTGACCTTTGCTAAAGGCTTTGGATACAATCCCAATGGTGTTTAACCTGGGGAGATGTAACACAGGGATGTCTGTGAGTAGAGGGGACAGCAGAGAGGCAGCCTGCTACAGCTGCACTTCGGTGTGTCACTAAAGATTTATCTAGAGAGATGCTCTAGTAGGACTGAGCACAGGACTAGACTCCAGGAATTACTAACTGCTAATCCTGGCTCTGACACCGACTTACCGGGCAGACTTAGGCAAGTCACCCTCAGTCAGAGTTTCCCCGTCTATATAACAAGGGATACTGTTGACCTACCTCCCAGGGGACATGGTGAGGGTAAATATTTGCAAAGTTTGCTATGAACCGTAGAAGCCAGGGAGATGCCCCAAATACAGCACCAAAAGCCACATCAGCATAGGCAGAAATATCTGATCTGCACTGGAATGTCCTCCACAATGTAGTTTCTAGGACAGTGGTTTTCAAACTTCTTAGGCTTCGTATCTCTTCCAAAACATGTAGTCTACTGTGTACCCCAATCTAAGATAGGATCATAATATACCTATGAAAAACAGAAAAGAAAAAAGTCTGTAAAGGAGAAGACGATGCGTTGTCCGCCATTACAGGATTTTTCTCGCGTACCCCTGACGACAGCGCATACCCCAGCTGACCCTCTTCCAAGCCCAGGGCAAGAGGCTCTCCACAGTAACAGGACTTGTGATGATTATATATTTAAAGAAACCCCCATCTAATACAAGACACCAAACCCTAGGGAGGTGGGAGTAGAAGCCACTTTTGTTCTAAGTCTAGCGGCCTTCTGATTGGCACCAGATTCCTAGATGGATGATGACCCTTCATGCACTAGGTTAACAACATGCTTCCTGCCCCCTGAGAAAAGGCTGTACGGTGTCTTCAGGTTTGTTGGTTTTTTGACCAATTTGTGGAGCTGAATGCTCACAAACAACCCAACAACAACAAAGCAGTGCACACAGTCCAGAGCTCATAAGCAACCCAACAGCAAAGCAGTACGTACGCTGGCTAGGAGAAGCTATATTTTTAAAAGGCGACATGTCAGTTTGGAAGGATTTTAGTTTCATTTAATTAATGCAAAACTCCCAACTTGTGCCTCCTACACGCAACGATTCAGGTTCCTCTTTGCCCAGATCTTTGGCTGCCCTCTGCTCCACTTCCCTAGTACCTTTCAGGGGCCTGGCTGCTGGGAACCTGGAAGTCCTTTTCTACTTTTAAATTGCCCGGCAAATCCCTTGTGGATCGAGTGGTGGTGATGGCTTTCTTTCACCACTTCAGGAGCATTGCCAGACTCAGCTGTCACCCCTGCAGATGCCTTCAGTGCTTGTGTCATAACCATAGGGGTAGCCTAAATTCCTCCTTACCTGTGAGGGGTTATGAAGCTCAGGTAACCTGGTTGGCACCTGACCAAAGGAACCAATGGAGACAAAAGATACTTTCAAATGGCGGTGGGGGGGGGGGGGAAGAGGTTTTGGGTTCTTTGTTTCTGTGGCTGTTCGCTCTTGGGACTAAGAGGGACCAGACATCAGTGTTCTCCAAATCTTTCTGAACAAGTCTCTCATATTTCAAACTTGTAAGTAACAGCCAGGCAAGGCGTATTAGTTTATCTTTGTTCTCTCAACTTTTCCCTTTGCTAGAGGGAGGTTTATCCCTGTTTTGTTGTAACTTTGAAACTAAGGCTAGAGGGGTTCCTCTGGGCTCTTTGAATTTTCTGCTACTCTGTAGGGTTAACTACCAGCCTAAGTTTACAGAGGTGATTCTTTTACCTTTTTCTCTTTAATTTTTTTTTTTTTTTTTAAGAACCTGATTTTTCCATTGTTCTAAGACCCAGGCATTTGGGTCTGTAGTCCTTTTGTAACCAATTGGTGAGGATATATGCTCAAGCCTTCCCAGGAAAAGGGGTGTAAGGGCTTGGGGGAATAAGACTCCAAGTGGTCCTTTTCCTAATAGTTTGTTAAATCACTTGCTGGTGGCAGCGATCCCAAGGCAAGAAAGGAATCTGTGCCTTGGGGAAGTTTTAACCTAAGCTGGTAAGAATAAGCTTAGGGGGTCTTTCATGCAGATCCCCACATCTGTACCCCAGAGTTCAGAGTGGGGAAGGAAACCTGACAGCTTGCCACATGGACTCTTCTAATTCCTGGTTGTTGTGCATCCCAGTAAACTTCAGCAGTGCCTGTATGCCATGCTGAGATTAATAAAGCAAAGGCTCTGTTACACTCATTCTTCAGACACTATATACTCAGGAATCACTGAAGGCATCAATGAAATGCAACCTCTTCTGGGGTGGGACACAGCAGTTGTTTAACAGGACACAGCAACATTACATGACTGTTTAGGACAAAAAGCAAAGAGAGTCCTATTGAATTGGAACTCCAGAATGAATTTTAGTTTGGCAGAATATAACAACTGCTCTGGCATTTAAGCGGTACACTACATTAACATCCCCGCTCTTACAAAAAGACCACTGGACTTTTAAAGGCTACAAGTTACAAGAACTTTGATTTTGCATCTTAAAAGATCCTTTGTCCATAGGCTGATGGGTCAGCATGCATACATTCACTTGGAGAGCCTACATGTTATACTTGGGATAGACACAAGTTATTGGGCTCAATACAAGGGTAAGTGCATGAAATTTCATGGCCTGTGCTCTACAGGGAGGCCAGACTGGGTGATCTCATGGTCCTTTCTCACAGGGTCCTAGAGTCCAGGCTCCAGTCCGAGCCCAAACATCTACACTGCAATTAAACAGCCCCTTAGCCCACGCCCTGCAAGCTGGAGTCAGCCGACACAGGCCAGCTGAATGCTTTTAATTGCAGTTGCAGACACATCCTCATGGTCCTTTCCCGTTCCCTCTGCAGCAATCCCAGTTATGCTGACTTGACTAGGGCCCTTATATTCCCATCTTCCCATGAGCCAAACCCTGGGTTTCACAGCCTGACGCGCTCCCACATTCTCTGACCCAGGTAGTACAGCTCCACTTCACTTTCCCTTATCTCCAGCCTTGGGTGTTAGTCCAGCCTCAGGTATGGCTGTGGACTTACCTTTGCTTTCCATTGAGACAGCCTTTCTGCTCTGCATTATGAAACACTGCCCTCTGCTGATCATGTCTCAAATCACATCACAGTTCTTTTTCTGCACTTTCACAACCATGGCAGGACCGTATTCTGAGATACCAATGCATTGGCACCTGAATTGCAAGGAGAGCAGTAAGTAATGTACGTCTGTGGTGCTCACGAAGGCAATTATCTTAGATTCCAGAAACTGGAGGAGATGAGGGAAGAGATGCTAGTTTCTGCGCAGTTAATGTTGCGGGAAGTTTTCCATTCTATCAAATCAAAATCCACCCCAAATTTCAGACATTATTTTCCGCATGTGTAGGTGTGCCCTTGGGAAGCTGGAGGAACACACAGAAGAGACTGATCAAAAGAATCCCTCCACCAAGCAGTACTCAAAGCAAAGGTAAAAATTAACACCAAGGACATGCCAAGAGTGGACCAGCATAGACAAGGGTGCTGGTGCCTAGTTTATGCTTTAAGCAAAATCTAATGCCATGGGAAGGTCTCAAGTTTCTGGAAGGTTTGAAGCAAACTAGATGGTTAGAGAGTTAAGAGCAGCCAAGGAAAGAAAAATAGGGTGGTTCATTTCTCTGTTTGGGTTTCTCCTCTCTCAGGAGCAGCTTGAGCTGGAAAATCCCATTTCATTTTGTTCACGTGGCATTACCAAGAAATGGTACCGTTGAGTATCGTTGGGGAGTTAATTATTTAAAGTCAAATTCCGTCTACTGATGCAGCTCCCATTGTCTTCATTAGGAACTGCATCCATGCATGGGGGTGTAGAATTTGGCTTATAGTTAGAAACAGTACCTGCTGGCCTTTATAGGATGTACAAAGCCTGCACTAGCCAGCGCAAGCTACGTAAAGCTCATATCCATGCTAAACATCCCCAAGATGCAGGGCTGAGAAAAAGAGAGATGTTGCAGAGGAAATTATGGCACCCTAAGTTGGGCTATCACCAGGATACAAGGTTGAATATTGTTACCCTTGTGAAAAAGCATCATACAATGAGCACGAACAGCCAAGGTTCCATTTCTCTGTCTTATCAAACAGCACCTGCAGCAGAGCCCCCTGAACACCACTCTGGACAAAGGCTCAGTATTATTCACCATCTTCTCAGTCACCAGCTGCACTGTGCATTAGAGGTGTCATCCAAGCACCGGCCCAGCCCAGCCTGTGAAGTAGGACAGGATCACACCACCAGGTGGTAGGACAAGAACAGAAGCCACAGCTACACGTGGACATTAATGTCAAAGGCTCCAGAGCCCAGGAACGACAGGAATTGAGAACTTCTTCACCAAGTAAGAAAAGATAACTGCAACATTAAGCTGTGCTTGCATTGTCTTAAACTAGGAAGTTGGTCCCTTTCTTTCATAGGTTTTGCTCTGCAGGAACAACTACACAGAATAAAGCTTAGAAAGCAGGTGGGCAAATCTTATTGACCACATCAGCTTTTTATTTTTTTACAGAATCTAGCACCAACATAAAAGGATTTTCATAATGCAGATCCACAGCTCTGTGTGAACAGAGGCATGGGCCTTTCATGAACTCATCCTCCACAGACCCAGTATTGATCACAGAAATTGCAGCAGAATAATCACGTACAAATGACTTCCTCTAAACACAAAACCCACACAAGTTGGGCATATATAACACAACTTTATTGTATTAGTACTAGTGTAGCCTGATCTGCTTTACAGTGTTAATATCAGTGTTACTTTATTCCTTTAGAAAGGGTGTGCCTTTTAGAGGGCAAATATATTTCTATTCAGGTCCCCACTCCCTCTGTGTATCAGAAATTAATAAAGGGAATGGCTAGAATTCTAATTACTTTGGGTTTTATGCAGCTGCAACATGCAGATTGTCCTGGATTGTATTTCCTTTCACAGTCAGGGGAAATAAAAGGTGCAGTGGATCTGGTTACTAGCAGGTAACCTTAGCCTGACAGACCTACATACAACTCTGCCTCTTCAGTTTCAGACGTGGCAATATTGCTTATAAATGTAAAAAAAAAAAAAAATTCACCTAAAAAGGCTCCAGTGATCCTGACAGCACACAGAATTTACTGGTACCATGCAGGTAAGTGCTTTCTATCGTTTAGCTACAGTACATGGTGCGGGAGGAGACCATTTAGAATTGAAAATGTTACCGTGGGTCATCAGCTACAATAGGACTGCACTGACTCCATCCCACTTACTAATGAACATGCCAATAGTAAAGTAACTGGAAAGTCGGTTAATTTTAGTTATTTATGCTAGAAATCATGACTACAAAAAAAGCATGAAAAAGCAAGTCCATATCTACTAACTATGGCTTGTACAATTGTGTTAAACTAAGAGGTGGAAGTCTAAAACGATAAATGACGTTCCCCAGGTAAATAGCAGAAGTCCCATCCCCTAGGATATTTAAAATGAGGCCAGGCAAAAACATTAACAGACATACAACAGGACACAGTCCTACATAGTATGGAGATCATCTAGATGAAATGATCAATTTCTTCCAACTCTAATTTCTGGCATTCTGAATGAGAACGAGTCTCTGTAATTAACAAGTCACACAGACTTTCCTCTTTAGTTCACAATAATTCAAGTTATGGGCATTTAAATGTCAAAGACTGCTGCATAAAGCTTTTAAAATTATCCAACTCATGCTGGAGCATGCTGTGAAATCTCTTGGGTCATTAGGAACACTGACACCAATAAGTTAGACCAAATTCAGAAAAATATTAGCATGTTATTATATGTTGCATTTCCATATGCTGAACAAAGTAGGCCTGACAGACTAATGGGCTTATTATCACACTTTTCATCCATGGATCTTTTAGCCCTTCACAAAATGTGGGCATCATTCTCTATTTCACAAATGAGGAAAGTAAGGACCAAAGAGGAAAGAGTAATTTGTCCAAAATAGCAGAGCAGAGAAACAGAACCAGGCTGTCCTGGCTCCACACTAGCCAGTATCTTCTGAAATAACTACCTTTAGAATCAGTTAGAGGTAGAAGTGAATGTCCATCTCTTCTCCAGGTGATGTTCTGCAGACTTCGGACACACCACTGGTGTTTTATTATATTCAACATCATGCTCTTCCATGCTTTGCTGTTTGGAGGAGATTTACTGGAGGAATACTTTCTACATTCGCTACCTGTCACCTACACTGACATGAAAATTCTCAAAATCAGGGAGAAGGCCAGGAAATTAGACATGGATCCCCTAAAGACCAATATGTCCAAGTCTTACATCATCAGCAGTTCAGAGGTCTGCTCAGATCAAGAGGTATTTCTGCTTGTTGTTGTGTGCAGCAGCCCAGAAAACAGGACAAGGCGTAACCTGATCAGACTAACATGGGGGAATGTGACAGGCATCAGGGGGTATGCTGTGCTTATTTTGTTTGCTTTAGGAAAGCCAGCTTCAGAAACCATCCAGTTAGACATCAGTGAAGAGTCTCAAAAGCATGGAGATATCATTGAAGGAAACTTCCTTGATTCTTTTGAGAATCAGACACTGAAGATTGTGATGAGCATGGAGTGGACTGTAACATTCTGTTCCACTGCAAGGTTTGTTCTCAAAACCGAAGAAGAAATGTTTGTCAACATTCCAAGTTTGGCTGAATATTTGCTTAGCTTAAGAACACATCTTGAGGATATTTACATTGGAAGAGTCATTCATCAAGATATGCCTGACAGAGACCCTCAAAGCCAGAGCTTCATTTCTCTCAGTCAATATCAAGAAGAGTATTACCCAGATTACTGTAGTGGAACGGCTTTTGTCATTTCCCAGGATGTTGCTCGGAAGATATACGTTGTTGCCAGGGAAACACCAGTTTTTGTTCCTCCTGACGTCTTTGTTGGAATCTGTGCTAAGAATGCTGGCATCATACCCATTCAAAATTCTAGATTTTCTGGGAAAAAGCACATTAGATACAATCGATGTTGCTACAAATTCATTTTCACCTCTTCTGAAATGAAAGATGAGCTATTTAAAGAATGGAGGGAGATAAGCGATGGGAAAGACTGCACTTTACTGGAAACTTATTATGGGCTGGTGTCCTGCAGAGTACTGACCTACTTTGACAAGTTTAAACATTTTAACATAGAAACAATAAAAAAGGAGGCTTTGCATTTTACCAATTAAGATTTTAACTTCTCTATGTGAAGAAACTGTACTTACACCTTTACCTGTCATCTTCCCTGTTGGAAAGTTCATCTGACCTTTTGCCTTGAACATTTCCTCTCAAAGTTAGTTTTTAAATGTGAAAGCTCCCCCCACCCCACCCTGTTCTGACAGTGAATATTCCTGATGCTAAACAAGGATCTGTGTTTGAATTCAGTGATTTAATTTATGATAAGGAGTGCACTGGATGTGCCTTTTTTCACATAAAGGATGTAGAACTGCATGCAATTCTTATTCTCTAAGTAAAAGCTGTTTTAAAGAATTGGCTGTTTTTTCATGTTGTCCAGTTGTTTGCCCCTCTATGCAACTACTTTTGTAGTTTTGATCCAATTTGACTGAGTGATGCATCATTCAATCCCAAAGGAATCGTATCACTCTCCAGTGAAAATGTAGCTACCTCTGCATCCACTTAACAGTGTAGGACAGGAATGAAGAACACAGCATCCAGTTGAAATTACCAGGGAAACAGCTTGATAAGCAGATTTTACACAGGAAACCCAACCTAACTGTCCTAGTAGAACTGCCTTGTATTTAATGATCACAAGCAGTCATGACCTCAGTTTATATTTCATTCAGAAGACATGGCCTATAGCAGCCCTGTACTACATTATGTTGGAATATGCGGGTCAGCATTGAATCAGCAGTAAGAATGTCACCTAATGTCTGCCACCACTTCCTGTAAAGCCTTAAATTCTCTTTGGAAGTCTCTCATCCAAGTACTGGCCAGATCCAATCCAGCTCAGCCTATGGTTGCTGACAAGATCACAGTATACCATGGAATGGCTGTGATGGGCACAGCCTATTTCCTGTTGTGAAGAGAAACACAAATTGTAGATTTTTGGCAGGTTTGCAAAAAGTGCCATATCAAATTCTCTAGGTATTTATACCAATCCTCCTGGAGTAAATGAGATTCATTATACCATATATAATTGTACACACTGAACTTTTGCTCTTATCATATTCAAGACCAGAAACATTGAAATGGCACTAAGGATTTTAACTTTATGTAACACCACTTCCATAAAAGAAAGTCAGTGTAATTAACTCATAACTGTGCCAGCCCCACGTAATCTAAGACCACTGCAAATGATACATAGTCCATTGGTTAGCAGAGAAGACTCAATGTCAGATTTCAAGAATTATGATGGACAGAAAAAACAATCTTCCCACATCCTAGCCCATGCATCATTTGTAGATGAATCTCTGCGACAGCTACACCTTTGCCAAACTGGGCATCCAAGCAGATCAGTTTTTTAAAAAGTAGATAAACCATTAAGTTTAAACAGTACTTTAGAATCAGATTATGAAGGTCTCTGCCTAGATAAAACAAGACACTGGAGAACAAATCAGATGAGATAGCATGGGGATGGATTATTGAGGATGAGAAAGCAGCGAGTTCAGATTTTATTTAAGGAGGCGAGATAAAGAACTTGTCAAAGACTGTTGCAGACATAAATAGTTTGCTATGGTGGGAAATTTTTGGTAAAATACCTCTCCCTCTTTCAGCTCTACTGGTGGGAACGCTAGGGTAGACAAGCTCCAGGAAGCATTTAAGGGGCTGTCATCTAACTTTGCTCAGAGCAGCTCTAAGCAACAGAATGCTTAAAGCAAAGCAGCTGGGGAATTTGTGGCAAAAGAGCCTAGTAAAACGATGATTCATGGACCATGAAATCTGGTCTCTCCCCCTCCCCCGAACCCCTGTGAAATCTGGTCTTGTGTGCTTTTACCCTGTACTCTACAGATTTCACAGGGGAGACCAGCTACCTTTACTTCTGCACTGCTGCTGGCAGTGGCGCTGTCTTCAGACCTGGGCTCTTGGCCAGCATCTGCCGCTCTCCAGCTGCCCAGCCCTGAAGTCAGTGTCGCCGCCAGCAGCAGTTCAGAAGTAAGGGTAGCAGTCCCGCAACTTCCCCTACAATAACCTTGTGACCCCTCACAACTCCTTTTTGGGTCAGGACCCCTACAATTACAACACCGCAAAATTTCTGATTTAAATAGCTGAAATCATGAAATTTGTTATTTTAAAAATCTTATGACCATGAAATTGACCAAAATGGACCATGAATTTGGTAGGGTCCTAGCGATGACCAAAGAGCAGCAGGATAAAAGTTGTGAAGCTAAGGGAAGAGCTGCACTCAGATCTTGGACTTAAAATTGCCAGTTTTGTTACATTGGTCTTATATGATAAGTTGGTGAAAAAAATTCCACTGAAACTGCTTTTTGACAGAAAATTGGGTCGTTGTCAAAACACTTTTCAATGCAAATCTGCTTTGGGCCAAAAACTTTTGTTTTTTTAATTAAGTCAAAGTTTTCTATGGATTCTTTTTTCATTGATATTTTCAATGGTGAAAGGGGACCCCTCTCCTTTCAGACACACACAGTTTCTGAACAGTTCTAATAATAAGCAGGTAAAGAGTGTGTGAAAGAACACATTGAGTCCTCAGCTATTAATTCAATGCAGTTGCTCTGGCTAGCAGGACTGTCAGAAGTTCACTTTGGAGCATTTGAAAGAAGAAGGCTGTGGGAGTTTGTGCTTTACTTAGGGCTCATTTACATGGGGACATGGCAGAAAATTAAGCCCCTTTATGGACAAACGTCAGAATTAAAATGACCTGAATTCAGTTTAGTTTATTTCACTTTGAAGTGAACTAACTAAACTGAATTAAGGCCATTTTAATTCTACAGTGGGGCCTAATGCAGTTTAACTAATCCATTTTAAATTCACACCTTAGTTAGTTCAGTTTAACTTTGAGTGTTGCTATGCAGACAAGCTCTTAACCTCTGAGATTTTGCCAAGTCATTTTCCTGAATTCTGATTGCATCATTGGTCTTTTTTTCTCTTTATGTACCTGCCACCTACTACTTTAACACCTGAGGAGAAAAAATAGTTATTTTATTTCTCATCTGTGCAAATTATAGGCTATCAACAGCATGCAAGCCACATGGCTTTGAGGAAGGAGTACAGAACAGTGCTTGAGTAGCTAGTGGTAACTCACTGAAGGATCAGTCTCTGCATTTGTCAGAAGGGAGAAAAAAAATATATACTTTTTGCTCAGAATTAAAGTGAGCGGTAGCTTTCAGTTAAGCTCACCTAAAAAAAAGTGTATAATACACAAACATGAAAACATCTCTGTGGCATTGTAAAAGATTGTATTAGACAAATGTAGCATATGCAGCCAATGTTCCCAAACACTGGTATACACAGTAGTTTTCATAAGTGACAACTGCACGTGCTCACACTTATCACATAAAGGAAGAGACTCGTGAATTGTAGAAAAGTTTACTGAAATGTCAGTACACTGTCCAGATAGCTACCAGCATACAAAAAGCACTTAACATAATAAAGTTAAACTAGCCAGCCCAAGTGGAAGGTATATTTACATTCTTTTCAACAATTTTTAATATTTTAAATTTTTTCCACATGCAGGATTTCTGGCATTTTTGGTGCCTTCACTGTGCCAATGGAAAACAGTCATTAACCACTCCCACGTAAAAAGTGAAACATAGCTAATATTAGCCAATAGTCTGTGCAGAGGCAATGATATCTAAGGTGTTTATTGGGCACCTACAAGCATAGGATTTATACGCCACTATTTGCATAATCTTGAATGAAAGAATCTCTTTTAAAATTCCAGTTCCTAAGAATAAGTGACAGACATGTTACATAAAAAGTTATTCTGCATTTAAATAGTATATTACTCATTACCTTTCCTCTCCTCCCCCTAACACTCTAGCTTTTCTAAGTCCTCTTGCACCTAGCCTCACCATTAAAAGGTCCTGCACCACAGCAATCATCTGGCAGCAGACAGCTGGATGTTGTTTCCTCTGCACCCCAACGCCATTTCTCCCTGGCTCAGCCAGAGGGGTGGCTGCAGTGCAACCAAGGCATCCTATTCATTTGCCCTGGTTTGGGGGACAGGGAAATGAGCAAGCTACTTCTGTATGGATATCCAACTGGATATTCTTCTTACTACTTCCTGTGATTACCTTAATTTTCATTTAATACATTTTTTGAGTATTCCACAGATTTTATTTTTCATCCTTGGAACTAAAATAGTACGTAATTCATGGTCTAAAATAAGACAGAAGGAAAAAAAAAAATATATAATAGTCTTGATCTGTGGACCAAAATACATTACACGGCCCATCTAGTCTGGAATCCTGTCCTCCATAGTAGTCAAACTGTTCTTCAGAGAATGTGTAAAACCTATGTGGTATACCAAATTATAATAGGCTATATAGCAGAGATCGGCAACCTTTGGCACGCGGCCTGCCAGAGAAATCCGCTGGCGGGCCAGGATGGTTTGTTCACCTGCAGCGTCTGCAGGTTAGGCCGATCACAGCTCTCACTGGCCACGGTTCACCGTGCCAGGCCACTGCAGGCTGGCCACCACTTCCTGCAGCCCTCATTAGCCTGGCACGGCGAACCACGGCCAGTGGGAGCTGTGATCAGCCAAACCTGCGGACGCTGCAGGTAAACAAACCATCCCGGCCAGCTATCAGATTTCCCTGGCGGGCCACAAGCCAAAGGTTGCCAATCCCTGGGCTATAGCCATGAGTTACTTCCTCCATGGCTAAATTTATGTCCTTAAACATAAGGTTTTATGCTCTTATCACTTTTATTCTAACTAACATTAACGAAGTTCGGATATAATTTAAAAATAACTTAAAATTTAAAAAAAAAAAACCAGCTTCCAATTTGGTTTAACACTCACTTTATCAGACAGTATCTTTATAAATTTAAGATTTTTCATGTTCACCTTCCACATAAGATGTAAAGAACATTCAGAACTATCTGTTTATACAAGACTTACATCCAGCAAACCAAACTGGAAAAAAAACAAAATTCTTTTTGCACCATCTCCTGTAGGCATGAAAGCCCCTGAAAGTAGCTAGTGTAATTGTAATAAACTAGACCACAGATAGCCATGATCAGTTAATTAAAAACACACTTTCCATTCAGGTGCCATGTCCTAAAGAAAAAGCTACTGTAGCATTTGATGTTATGAAACTGCTTTTTTCAAGTGTGATTCAGTGAGAAAACACGATGGGATCACCAAGCAAACAAACACTCAACTTAAATAAAGACCAAAAATTGCTGCAAAACAAAATGCGTATCAGCTGTTAAACTGCTTATACAAGTCAATTAGACAATGCTATTTCAAAATAATATAATAAATGTACAGGAAGCGGATTTAGGTACACTATGATTCTTTAAAGTAAGATATGCTGTGCCCTGTGGTTGTTTGAGAATTACTCTCCTGACTCCTAGTTATTTTCAGATTAAAACAACTGAGTCAAGTGCTTTCTAAAGTTTCTTTCATGAGGTTAGAGCCCCTAAACTGGAGCCATTTTGGACCAACCACTGCTCCAATAACACTGGATTGCTAAAAAAGAAAAATGCAATGACGTGGATATTATTCTGCCCCTTCCACAGCAGTAGCAGAAACAGCCTTAACATAATAAGGACCTTCATGAAGATATGCCCTCAGCCTTAAGTAGTATTGGTTTCCAAATATTTCAGCTATTGTTTTGGAATTTACAAGGGCCTTAACCAGTTCATATTTGGCATCCTTTGAAGCTTTGTCAGGTTCCACAGATCTGTCTACAATATATTCCACAAATCCTGGACTGTCAAGCATCAGTTTCTGTGCCCATGGTTGGTTTGCAATAGCCTAAACATCAGGAAAAGAAAAATAATCAGGTTTGGATTTTTTTAATATGCTAATACAATACGCTGATTGTTAAGCTATCATCAGGGATAAGAATACAGCTGAAATCGGATATGCAGTCTGGGCAACCGGAGGATGGAGACTAGAATAAGATGTTGTGGATGTCCAATCAAGCAGTAGTATTTTAATACTAGACACAGATTCTAGAGTTATTTTTCCCCTTTAGATTGTAAGTGAATTATGGATCATCACTTTTGTGGCACCAAACAATGAGGAGAGGCTAAAACTTAATTCATTTTTTAGTTTACAAGAGGATATAAAAAGTGCAGACCAGACTTGTTTGGTGCCCACTTTGGATGCTATTTGGGTTTCGGTCTGATATAGGAGTGTTGGACACTGAAGACAAGCTGAAATCTCTCTCACTATAGATTTGTATACAGAAGTCAGTCTACAAAGATAGTATTTACACACATAACCTGATGCTATCACTAGGAAAGGAATTTACAACTTCTGGACTCATTAAAAAAAAGGAAACTTACAGTAAACACTCGTAAAGCCCCACAGTGGAGATCAGGGAATGGCTGAGTACTAATACTCCTGAAGAGTTCCAATGGCTGGCTAGATAATGCAGCAAACCAGGATTCAGTCATTCCTAGTAGGTCTTCTGTTTGCTGGTCTGGCTACACGTGGAGAGAAAGTATGAAAGAGGCCAGAAACATTGTGATGAATACTTTTTGCATTTTTAATATTCGTTCGAGAGTCAGGAAAATTATAAAGGAAAAAATCAATTTAAAACTAAGCCACCTAGCCAACAACAGTTTAAACAATGAATTTTAAGTATCAAAATTTATTTTTCCCCCACTTATGCAGTTCACTTTTTGTATTTCACTCAGTTTGGAGGGTAGAATTTTCTAACGGATTCTTAGGAGTTTGACTACTGCTGCTGGAATTCACAAGGCTGCAGGGGAAATTTAAATGAGGATGCTTCACTCAAATGAAAACAAATCCTGAAACCATTTCTATTTAGGTTAAAAGGGGTGGGTTACACAACCTAATTAGTACATTCTGGTCTTCAAGTAGTTTTATAATGTCCCTTTAAGCCACAAGCATTACACTACATGCACTTTCCTTTTCACTGTAAAGTTGTCCTATTCTGAGCGAAGTGACAATTTCACAGAACTTTTCATTCTGAACACTGAAAACAGCTATTATTTAACAGAAATGTTATCATATCTGCTAAGCACACACACTTCACTTACATGAATTAAAACCACATTACTCTTCTTCACTAGCAAATACAGTATTTTTAAAAAAATAAGTTTGAAGAGTTCATTACAAAAACAGTAAACCATTAAGAAACCTTGCCTTAGCCTCTACAAAAACACACAATAGTATCATTTCTCTACATTTCAAACAACTTACTGGCAAGTAAAGAAGAGATGATATGGCATCCAAACATCGAAGTCTTAGCTCTGCTGGGGGATTCTTTGCTTGGTGCCCTATTCTATTTAACAGATGTTCAAATCTACTCCCTTTGAAAATAAAAACATTAAGAAATGTTCATTTGTCATGCACATTCGCAACATACTAATAAAATCTCCAGTAACTTCTGTACTATGTCAAGTTATTAATATTACAGTAGACTGAATTAAATGCTAGAGAAGAGCGCTGGGATGCACAGCCTGAGCAAAAGCAGTTCTAGATATACCATACTGACAATACATATAGCTGCCATCTGTTGGTATGGATATTCATCAAACTAGGTTAGATTTGAACTGGTAGTGAAAAAAGTTCTGTATCGCATTTCGAATCCTCTGGGCCATTTTGGTCAGCTATTTCATCTTGTACTAAAAGAAGTCCTATAATCTTCAAAAACAAAGTGATGTTACTAGGAAACACACAAAAACATATTCATCTATGTCTGTAGGCAAAAGATGTATATTACATGGCTCTATTTTCCTCGTCCTTTTTAAGAAAGCATGTCATGGAAGAAAGATGAACATCTCCTAAAATTACAGTGCTGTTGTGGACTTGCATTATGCTGCCCACTGCAATATGAGGAATTCTAGCTGACAGCCCAAGCTGCAGCTCTGACACTGCCATGTGTTTCATGAACATGGTTTGATCACAGCTAGTAATGCCATATATATATTAGGCTCCTCTTCAGAGCCAGTAGTATTTTCCTCTTCCCCTATTCTTCCACACCCTACCAAAGTTAAAGAGAGACTGTGCATAGAAATTATCCTGGTTCTTTGCAGTTATTAAAACAAATAGAAATCTTTGGTAAGTAAATATATTTTAAAGGTCCCTTTCCCCACTCCTGAGTGTGAAAAACCCTCAGTAAGCTCCCCTTTGTCTATTAGAATATAAGAGAAAAAAACTTGATGCAAACCAGCTTTCTGTAAAACCTGTTTTCCTTCCACATTTGATCCCAGGATTGCAAGCGTGTCCACAGCCACTCCAATCATGGTTGGGTCATGGCCTTCAGCCATTCCAAATACTTTTTCCATAAAGACGGGATATTGTTCACAGATCTGCTGTGGGCTGTCTACAATAGCCAGATTTCCAAAAAATTTCACAAATCCTACCAAAAGGAAAGCAAGAAACATTCAACAGAAAGGAAAAATAACTTCAGTGGCATAATTTCAAGTCAATAACCAGGAAAAGATACCAAAAGACTTTTACCCGAATGGCATAATTAAAGTGTGTTGAAGATAAAATTGTTCAGCTGTAAAAAAGTGATATCACTGTGAAAGGACACCACTAGATAAAGCCAGTATTTTTAAAACAAATGTGTATAGCACAAGCAGAGGCAGTGCAAGCTACTCCTACATGCTTAATGGACATCTAGACATGGATAAGAGATTAAGTGGTGTTTTTTTAACCCTCTTATCCCAGCCTAGACATGCCCCAACAATATACTTCAACTTTGCTCTAGAAGTAAGAGAGTTCATTTTCCATCACGCACTTAATCCATCACCTCTCTGCTGAAGCTGTAACAGCACAGCTTCCTTGCGTGTGTGAAATAGACATCTGTCTACTAATAAATGGGCTGACCCAAGCACCACCAAGTTCCACATAAAAGTTAAACACTTATAGGTGGTTTGATCCTGAATTTCAGATCAAAGTTGCAATTGCTTAATATTCAAGCAGCATGCAGTTCATTCATATTCTCCACTCTTTATGATGTTTCCTTACATTTCAATCACCTTGGACAATGAAAACAGGACTAGTCAGTCTCATTTTCTGATTCTCAAAAAAAAAAAAAAAATCACAAAAATATTTCACTCTCAATAAGTTCAGGAGAACATTTCTATTAAAAAGTATATCCCAACTTTAAGAGAAACAAAATGATTTCTACCAGAAGATTTTTTAAAAGACCTTCTTTTACTGCAAGTAACACTTCAGATTACTATAACTGAAATATTAGAGAAAACGTATGGGTAGGGTTTGTGTTTGTTTGTTTGGGGGTAGGGGTGTTTGACTGTACACTAAAGTTTTATAAGATGCAGAGTTTCTCCCGCTTGTGCAGGCGTTTCATACAGCAACAGAGGGGAAACTTACATTTTAAAAAATAGTAAAAATATAATCTAGTTTTTGTGGTTTTTCAGACATATCTGGGCAGTGGAGTACCTCAAACTTCTTTGAATTTACATTTTTTAAACTGACTAGGTTTCAAGTTGTTGGGGTCCTTTTAATATCTTGTTTAGCAAGACAACAGCAATGCTTCAACTGTGTGCCTACTATACCTGACAGCGACCCTGTAACTTTTATCTTTTCCCAGTGACCTTATGTAAAGAAGGCAATCATGTTTTAGACCATTCATAAATATTTCAGGTACATATACATTTATAACATTCTTACTTTCAAAAATACACATTTCCTCTCAGGACAAAAAGCTCAAAGCCCTTAGTTTAACAGTTCATTAGAGGTGGACAACATTACCCAATACTGGAAACAATCAATGCATAACATCACCTGGCAAATAGAAGCCTGAGAAAGGATCAGAATCTGCCCCAATGATTATATTGGAAATTTTATCAATGATTCCTTGCTGCGCAAGATATTGACGTCCATGCTTAGTGTATGCCAATGAGGTCACCATCTCTATACTGGTAGCTCTACAGAAGATAAAGAATAAATGCTCACCTGGCCTATTTCATATCCTTTTTAAAGTAACCTAAATATCTAGATAATCTCAAAAGATTGATAAAGAAAATATGTTTTAATATTTCAAAGTTATCATTTTAAAGGTAACATGCTCCTAATATTTATATTGCAATAGTACCCAAAGAAAAATTTTTTTAAAATTTTCTTCCAACTAAATTTTTAAAAATAATTGACCTGATTTGTGTGGGGTGAGGCCCTGCATGCATCTCTGATTAAATGATCAAACTAAGCTAATCAAAGTGAGACCCCAATCCTGAATCAGAATCAACTTTACTTTCAAATTTAGTTAAACCAATATTTTGTTAGTGTTTAATTCTCTCCAGTATAGCCTCTTGTGTTTGTCTAGCAGTACAAAAACAAACTTGAACAGAGTTATGATTCCCTCTTCCCCCTCGCCAATTAGAATACAGTTGTAATCCAATGCCTTTTGAATATTTTTTTATGGATCCTTGTCTGGAAAACAATTTGTTTTCAAAAGCAGATTGTACTTAATCTCACTGTCAACATACCTGACCAGCACATCATCTCCAGTCAGTTCTTCAATTAGCTCAGATATTAGTCCACTGTTCGCACAGTAATTCAAAGAATCTGCAGACACCGAAGAAATCTCAACAATTAACTAAAAAGTAAGCACAGGAAGGGCAGGTGTATAAAAGCATTTGTGTAAGACTGAGTGCTTGCATACCACATTATGATTATAAAGTTATACAGACCTATATGTTACATATTTCAAACAGAATTTTTGCCTGAAAACATTACTAATTAACCCCCATCTTGCTTTAAAAGCTTATTTCACTAATAAGTTTTCAGATTGCAGCATGTTTTTGATTTCTTCTTGCATCCTGCTTTGTTCCCTTTGCTCTGCGAAAAATGCCAGCCTCTCCATTCCTTTCTCTTCCTCACACATTTTAAGCTTTGTGACTGCTCCTTTGCCACCCACATACCTGAAGCTATACACCTACTCTAATGTATCTAGTAGGGCTGTCGATTAATCACAGTTAACTCACACAATTAACTCAAAAAAATTGCGATCACATTGTTAAACAATAGAATACCAATTGAAATTAAACATTTTTGCATGTTTTTCTACATTTTCAAATATATTGATTTCTATTACAACACCAAATACTAAGTGTACAGTGCTCACTTTATATTATTTTTATTGCAAATATTTGCACTGTAAAAATAATAGTATCTTTCAGTTCACCTCATACAAGTACCGTAGTGCAATCTCTCTATCGTGAAAGTAACTTACAAATGTAAATTATTTTTTGTTACATAACTGCACTCAAAAACAAAACAATGTAAAACTTTAGAGTCTACAGGTCCACTGAGTCCTACTTCTTGTTCAGCCAATTGCTAAGACAAACAAGTCTGTTTACATTTACGGGGGATACGGCTGACAGCTTATTTACGTCACCTGAAAGTGAGAACAGGCGTTTGCATGGAACTTCTGTAGCCAGCACTGTAAGGTATTTACGTGCCAGATGGCTGAAGCATGAAGGGGCATATGAATCTTTAGCTACTATTCCAGAGGACATGCTTCTATGCTGATTATGCTTGTGAAAAAAATAATGCGTTCATTAAATTTGTGACTGAACTCCTTGGGGGGAGAATTGTATGTCTCCTATTCAGTTTTACTCACATTCTGCCATATATTTCATGTTATAGCAATCTTGGACGATGCTGGACATGTTCATTTTAAGAACACTTTCACAACAGATTGGTACCTTTTGCGTTTTGTCAATGTGAGATTTCTAAGGATATATACAGCACTCGACCCAATGTTTAAGAATCTGAAGTGCCTTCCAAAATCTGAGAGGGACGGAGGTGTAGAGAATGCTTCAGAAGTCTTTAAAGAGAAACACTCCAATGCGGAAACTACAGAACCCAAACCACCCAACCTTCTGCTGGAGGCATATGACTCAGACAATGAAAATGAACATGCGTTGGTCCACTCTGCTTTGAACTGATATTGAGCAGAACCCATCATCAGCATTGACACATGTATTCTGGAATGGTGGTTGAAGCACGAAGGGACATATGAATCTTTAGCACATCTGGCACATAAATATCTTGTGATGCCAGCTACAACAGTGCCATGCAACCGCCTGTTCTCACTTTCAGGTGACATTGTAAACAAGATGTGAGCAGCATTATCTCCTGCAAATTGTAACCAAACTCGTTTGTCTGAGCGATTGGCTGAAGTAGGACTGAGTGGACTTGTAGGTTCCAAAGTTTTACACTGGTTTTATTTTTGAATGCAGTTATTTTTTGTACATAATTCTACATTTGTAAATTCAGCTTTCATGATAAAGAGATTGCACAACAGTACTTGCATTAGGTGAATTGAAAAATACTATTTTTGTTTTTTTACAGTGCAAATATTTGTAATCAAAAATAAAGTGAGCACTGTACACTTTGTATGGTGTTGTAACTGAAGTCAATATATTTGAAAATGTAGAAAACATCCACAAATATTTAAATAAATTGTATTCTATTGTTGTTTAACAGTGCAATTAATGTTTTTAGTCACTTGACAGCCGTAGTGTCTAGCTCTCACCATCTTAAATACATGCCTGCCCCCACCCCACCCCCCGAACTCATTTCCACCAGGGCTTCACATGTTAACCCATGGTAGTGATTCACCATCAGCACTCCCCATATAGTTTTTTTTTTTTTTTTTTTTTTTTAAGAGATGCACCTGTCTTTATTTGATTTATAGTAATATCTATAAATGTCCATCCTAGGCTCTGGGCCCTCATCCACCATAATTTAAAAACAAAATATAATAGAGAACAGCCCATAAATATCCTTCAGACCTTCAGCCCACCCCATTTCAAAAGCCTTTGAGGGGTTTTTTTGGTTTTTTTTTTGGCTGGGGAGGGAGGGGAGAGAAGAAAACTGATTCATAATTTCATAAAGAATTATGGTGTGCTCCTTTCCCACCCTCACCCCATCTTTCTTCCCTCCAGAAATGTACGAAGTTTGCAAATCAGTTAAAAATGACAGATATGTTCCCTCTCACAAACACCCCATTCCGAATTACAATGCACTAGAGTCGTGGTGCCCTGTAACTTAAACACCAAGAACTACATTGCTCTTACCTCATATACTCTGTATCGCACAACATCACTTGTTGCCATGACATTTTTCAAGTCAACCAAAAAACTGCTTGCAAATAAAGCCTCCAGCCCATCTTGAGTCTGTGCTATTCTCGACAGTGATTTGATAGCCTACAAATAAAGGCAGTAGTTTGTGGTAATACAGACAAATACACACACACCCCGTAGCAGAACCAATTGTAGAATGAAAAAGCAAGATCAGAAGAGTCAGTTGAATTGTTCTTTTCCAATAGGTTAAATAATACATAAGACAGCTAGAGCTATGCTTTATCAATGGGAGAAGACTGAAAATTATTGGTCTCTCTGCTGAGACCGGCAAGAGTGCTAGTTATGCTGGTTTCTGTGATGTGAACAAATCCTTTAGGAATCAGACAAGAGACCCCATCAATTCACTTCACAGACGAGAGTTACCAGATGGCAACAACATGGGTGTGTTAGAAGATTTTACACAGAGTGACTTCAGAGCCTAAGATACTTAGATGCTTTTGGAAGTTTTACCCCAAGGCTGATCCAGGTTTCCTGAGCTATCCAACCCCCCACTTCTCTATTATCCAAGAATAATCAAGGCTGCTAATTCAGACACTATAGATACAACATAAAATGCTTTGAACCTTTCTATTAGTGTGAAAAAGAAAAAAGCTTTTATTGTTTGCAACACTTACCTCTTTAGCTACAGCTATTTTCTCTCCACCAATGCAATAAATGATTTGCCTTAATAATTCAGGATTATTGAGAATTTCTCTTACAGCATCTGAATTTTCAACTATTCTTCCAACCTAAAAATTCAGTTGAACATATAGTATTAGTCTGTTTCCACCAGATGCAAAACCTCAACATGAAAAATTTCAGCAAGTCTATGTAAGATTTCTAACTAGAATCTATATACAAGTAGCAATATGGTGCTTTTGTCCTACTTTGGTACTGGGAGGTAAAGAATTAAACTGTAATATAAAAAAGTGGTAACAGATTAAAACTAGCCAAGACCGGTCAAAGATCTACCCTACTATTTACTATTTGAATATAGGAGTTACAATCCATACCTGGGCTATCGTAAGAAGTTTAACTGAATCATCAGGATGAAAGAGTCCTTTTTGAAGTTCTTCTCTGAAGTTTTGAATTACATACAATGGATCCACTGCCTGAAGAAACCGCTCCAAGATAGAAACACATAAAGCAACCTGTTCTCTGTTTGAAAGGGAAGGAAAAACACCCCTTAGCTCAGTGGTCCCCAAAACATTTCAGAGTCACACCCCCTCTTACCCCTGCCCGCACACAGACACCCCGGGAGCGGGACCGCAGCTCGGGGGGGGGGGGGGGGAATGACATGGATGGGGTAAGGGGGCCAAGGCTAGGGCCACAGCTGGGGACAGGACTGGGAGTAGAGCCCTCACTGGGGCCCTAGGCATGGGGCCAGCAGACAGGGCCCCAGGCACAGGGCTGGGAGTCAGAGCCGGCAGTCAAAGGGCACTCCCCATGGGGGCTGGCCCAGGCCTCAGCCATGCCCCCTTAGGGGGGCACACCCCCACAGTTTGGGGACCTCAGCATTAGCTAAAGAATCCACAGAATTTAATAATTTAAGGCAAAGAGCAACAACTCTGAAACTATTTGCCACCAACTAAGCTTTGTCACCATTCTAAATTTTGCAGCGTAATCTAGATTTTACTACTACTACAGGCCTATGCACTTGCAAAACAACTTTGTACTGCTCCGATTCTATTTCCTGGCAGCCATAACTGCCGCAGTTTATATCACGGTAAATAAATAGCACCTTCCATGAGCTTTACAAATAACCACCCAAAAAAACCCCAAATCCCAACCTCCTTATGGAGTATCGTCCCCATTTTACAGATGGAGAAACCATGGCAGAGAGAAGAGATTTGCCACAGGCCAAACAATGATTCAGGGACAGAGCCATGAACAGAGGGAGCCCCAGGATCCCAGGGCTGTGGCAGTGGGACCCTATCCCACAGGGACACCCAGCACCTCAGGCTGCACGACAGCGAGGAGCAGAGCAGAGCACGCACACACACACACACACACACACACACCCCACGGCAACAGCATGTGTCACAGCAGCCTGGTCCCTACCTCGCATGGCGCCCCCCCGCCCCCCGCCATGACCCCCGCTGCCCCACAGCGCCGCCCCGCCCCCACCCACCACACAGCGCCCCAGGTCCAGGGAGGCAGCCTGAGGTGCCCCCCGTACCTCAGTGATGCCGCATCGCCCACCCCGAACGCCAGGCCCCTCCTCCGGGTGCCCCCATCGCCCAGGCCGCCCCCGCCCCCGCGAACCTGTCGTTCACGTTGAGCAGAGCGAAGAGGCTTCCGAGGCGGATGTCGGGCGCCCGCTCCCGCAGGGCGCTCAGCGGCAGGGCCTGCACCGCCACCCGCAGGGCCCGCAGCTCCTCCAGCGGCTCCTCCAGCCGGGAGACCCGGGCGAGGAGCTCCAGCGCCTCCGCCGCCATCTTGGGACCCAACCGCGGGAGGGAGGGACTAGTAGTATCGCGAGAACTCCCCGAGCAACCACGCTGGGCGTAACTAAGAGGCTCCTTTCGCGTCCGCCCAATTGCAAACAAAATGGCGGGCCCCCGCCGCTCGCTGGTTGGCTGCTGTCAGGCGAGGGGCGGGACTAGTCTGGCAAGTCCGCCCCGTGGCCTCCTGGCCAGGCCCAGGGCGAAGTGGTCCGCTGGGGCCGGGGTGGCGACGGAGGTGGCCGGGCCGGGCCGGGCCGTGCGAAGACGTCTCGCCGCCCCCCCCCCCCCAGTCACTGTGGGGTGTTAGTGACGCCACGCCGTGCTGGCCCCTTCCCAGGGGTGGCTGCAGGGGGCCCCTCCGAGCCCGGGCCCCAGGGAGCGGCCCAACCCCAGGCTGCGGCCGGGTGCCCCACCCTCCGGGCAGCCGCTGCCGGGGGCGGGGGGTCACACAACGCCCCGCCGTGGCTTCTCGGGAGGCTGAACCACGGCAGCCCCGCGCTGCTAATCCTCCACAGTACGAGTCAGGCTCAGCCCCAGTAACCCCCTTGCTCGGCGTTGCCTCCGTCAAACACAAAATAAACCCGAACACGAGGGCGCTGGGTATCCAGGGAGCAGCCTCCCCAGCCCGCTCCTTCCCGCAAGCCTCCCTCGCCGCGCGGGCAGAGCTGTGGGGCGCCATCCCCACCCAGGGCCTCAGCTGGCCTCGGACAGGCGAGCTCTCCGCGACCCGCGCATCTCGCTTAAGGCACGGGGCCAGACCGGCTGCCTTTTGTTTCAACTCAGTTCTTTACACTTCGCGCAAGGGCAGTAATGAATGTAAAATGAAGGTAATATCTATCCGCTGCTGAGCTAATTAGATGATAACGAAGCCGGCGGCTGTGCAGGAAAACTCCACGGCTGGGGGTGGCGGGGGAGAAGGGAATTCTCCCTCCATACTGTGGAGTATCAGCACAGCTGCTCCCTTGCCCTCTGTTTGGGGGGAGGAGGGGGGGGATTGAGTAGTAGAGTTACGGAGTTGTAGACCCATTGGCCTTGCTTGTCCTAGGCACCATTGCAAAGTGATGTGCAGGGGTACGGACTTTCCTTATCCAGGCTCTCCACACTCCCTTATCACATGTGTGCCCTGCAAGTCTGACAGTACCGTTGTGCTGAGGATGGTCTGTGCCTGCAGGGGAGGTCGGAGTAAGAGGAAAATGCGTCCTCTTTCAATCTACGAGGAATAGGCCAGGCAAATGAAGCTTAGAGGATACCTGAATGTTTCCATTTTGTAAAGGGTTTTGAATGATCTATGATATTAAATATCTCTAAAAGGTCACTAACAATAGCAGAGTAACCTGGCCCTCATCCTTTGCCCGGGAATGAGATAGTTAGCAGTACAGTACTATAATTGTAGAAAGTTTTGGTCTAAAGCTAGACTTAGACCGCTGTGCTAAGAAGTTTGCAATGATCTGCTGATTAATACATTTTCTAGTCGCTTGAGAGACCTGACAGTAACATAATGCAGGTTTGAGATAGTGTGACTGTCTCTATTCATGAACAGTTGAATTCTTAAAGGGACATTGTCAAAAAGTTTTAGGCCTGAAATGCCTAATACTACTTTTCACTTTTATAGCACCTGCTATCTGAAGATGTCAAAATGCTTTAAAATATTCATAAATTAAGCTCCAGAATCCAACTTGCTGGGTGTCCTTGGACAAGTCACTTAACATATGTGTGTACAGATGGAGAAAACACACACATATGTTAAGTGACTTGTCCAAGGACACCCAGCAATTCAGTGGCAGAGCTGGGAGAACTCAGAGTTTACTTCCTGCCCTTTAGCCACAACTACGTGCTTCTTCCAATCAGCTTTGTGTTTAAGAAAAAAAAGTTTTACAGAGCCAACTATTATTAGAAAGGTTTTTTTTAAATCAAATTCAATTACTTTTAACGTTATTTTTTTTTAAATGTCAAACAATCCCTTGCAGCGTGAAATCCAAAACATTTTCTGATGCTTGTGCCTGGGAAGGAGAAAGTGAAGCTGGCTAGAGATAAACGTGGAACAATTCAGGCTAGATGTATTGTCCCAACTGACTGAAAGGTTGCAGATATACAGTGTGTGAGATTGGTAACATGAAATAACTTTTAAAACCTCCAGGGTTGTCAACAGGTAACGATGTCATTAAAAGCTAGAGAGACTTTCTTTCTAAATGCTTCTTAGGTTTGTGCACTTTGAGCACATTGTTTCCTTCATATTCAAATATCTTATTCTGGGAGGCGGGAGCTAAAAACATCCTAGTTCTGCTCACATTCAGATATCACAGTGATGGGCATAATAGGCTTTGGCCAAGTCCAGTGAACGTCACAGTGTCAAGTTCCCCATCTTTTAAATGGAAGAATAATAATACTTACTTTCATTACAAGAGCGTTTGGAGGATTAATTAACTATCCAACCCCGGATTGATTTACTCACTTGAGTAGTGTCAGGGAAGCGTGACTCACATAAACCACAGAAAGGAATTTTTAAAGGGGCAGAATGTCTTTTCCCAGCAGGAAGAAAAGGAGTACTAGTGGCACCTTAGAGACTAACCAATTTATTATTCCCAGCATGGACTGTAGCCAAGACTCAGGGCAAGTACTGTGGAGTCTCCAATGACCAAAGATGAGGGATCTGTCTCTAAAACTACAAATCAAAAGCTTCCCCAGGAATCAGATTCTTCTGTGTCTAAGAATGGCAGCGTACATCTGCCCTTGCACCCTCAGTACCATTCAGGGGACTGGATTAGATGACCTCTCGAGGTCTCTTCCAGTTCTAGGATTCCCTGAGCCAGCGGCCCCCGGCCCACACTAAGTAGGGTGACCATCCCTCCCATTTGGGCGGGGGCAGTCCCTTTTATAAACCCTGTCCAGGCCGTCCCAACTTTTTGGGGAAAGTGGGCATTTGTCCTGTTTGCTCTTGCCAACTTGCTCAAACAGCACAAATGGAATGGGGGGTAGCAGGGATGCCAGCCCCGCTGGGTGGGGGAGGCAGGGCTCGGGTGTGGGGCAGGCAGGGCTCAGGTGAGCAGCGACGCCAATCCCGGGTGGGAAGGGGCAGCCGTGCTCCGGGAGAGGCGGGGACGAGCCCTGGGCAAGGAGCGGGGCCTCAGCCTAGCCCCAGGCGGTGTCCAGTTTTCCCTTTGGGAAATCCAGTCGCCCTAACATGGGGGCCCCGTAATGCATTCTGCAGAGCGAGGAACAGACCGGGCAGCACACGATCCCTTCCCGCAAGCGAGCAAATCCCAGCTCTACCTTCGGGCTGCCTGAGAGCGGCTCCTGCGGCTCTGTGCCCTCGCCTTGCCCGGTCGGGCGGCAGGTAGCCCACGAGCCGGGCACCGGCCCCTCCTGGCAGCAGCAGCAGGAGGAGGAGTTTCCGTGACCATTGCAAACACCCCTCCCGGCCAGACCCGCCTTGGTGCCGCGGCCACCGGTCCCAGCAGCGCTCTGGGGCTGAGCAGGCGGAGGGACGGGCTGGCAGCACCGGCCTTGGCCCTGGACTGCAGGATGAAGATGGACTGGCTAACTCAGCGCTGCCAGCTGCCGGCCGCCCAGAGCTGCACCCGTCCGGGATGCTTCACTTTGCTGCTGGTAAGATGGATCCCTTGGATGCAACAGGCTGTGAACCCCTGGAGGGCTGCAGAGGGCTGTGAGCCCAGGCAGGTTGCAGAGACTGTATGGGACAGTGCCCGGGCCAAGGCGATGTCACTTTGAATGATCGTTTCCGCTGGTCCCTGGGGCACGCAGCTGCTCAGCATGGCAGGCAAGGAGACCGGGGGAGCTGCTTGGGGGAAGATGAATCTGTGAGCAAGAGGCATCTCACCTGAACACCCCCCCTCAGGCCCCGTTCAACTCCTCACATGCTGCAGAGCAGAGTGTAAACGAGTCAATGTGTTCGTTCCTGTTTTGTTGGGTACTTCATAACAGATTGATTTTTCCGGGACACTAATTGCACACAGCTGAGTGCATTTTCCAGCAAACTTCTCCCCATCTGTGGGAAAGCTGCAAAGATGCACTTAGCAGAGTACAAAATTCTCTGTCTTGGGACAATGCAGATCCCAGGACAACTTACGCTTTCAGTATTTAGAAAAAAGACCCATGCAAATGCCAGTCTGTATATAGATAAATTCCTGATGCCCAGACATCTAATCTAGTGGGTGATTACTGAGATGCAGATGTAGAGACTGAGGGGCCAGACAGACTTACAAAAAATTGACCTGAGAAAAGAAACACACACATGGAAAATATTCCCATGTGAACATTTTCAGACTTCTCATTTGTTTGGAAGGTAATTTTAAAAAGTTTCTTTCACCATTGTTGAGGAATCCTTGCTCTACTCAAGGCTGCCATGATGGTTTCATTTTTAGTGATGCGTCAACACTAGAGTTGTTTATCAAAAACACTGAATACAGGGATTTGAAACCCAGCTCAAAACCAGTCCTAGGTTTTGTTTTGCATAACCTAAGTGATGAGATTTTGCAAAATCCAGGACATTCGCAATTTTGCAAAATCTCATCACTTAGGTTATACAAGCTTTTGGGCTACACAGAACTTTCCAGTCTCACATTTTTCAGTGATTACATGGAGTGTTGGTGTAGCCCCATGGGTCCCAAGATACTAGAGAGACAAGGTGGGTGAGGTAATATCATTTATTGGACCAACTTCTGTTGGTGAGAGAGACAAGTTTTTGAGCTACACAAACGTGAAGAAGAGTTCTGTGTAGCCCAAAAGCTTGTCTCTCACCAACACAAGTTGATCCAATAATAGATATTACCTCACCCCTCTTGTCTCTTTAATATCCTGGGACCAACACAACACCAACAAAATTGCATATTTTTCAGTGATCTCACTGAATTTAGGATCTCACAGCTGTGGTTTTTGAATCTAAGTCACTTTAAATATTGACCGCTTTGGGTGTATTCAGATTAACAACCCAGAAGTTTTCAAATCCAAAGTTTTCAATCCAGTTTGGCCTTCACTTGTTGGACAAACCTGAGGAAACAACAGTTGTGTTGTTGCATCAGATTTCTCACTTCTTGTCTGGGGGAAAAACAGGAGGATTGTAAACATTGTATTACTCTTTATTTACAAATGTTGCTCACTGGGACAGCCTCATAAGATGTACATATAACTTTCATGAAGGCTCATGATTGCTATGCTGAACAGAAGGGAGCATATATTTCTCCCCTAATAAGCGGAATAGAAACACTACTCTACTTTGGCAAATACCCATGCCAGAATTGTCTCTTTTTCTGAGTTAAATGTAAGTTGGCAACGTTCCTTTAATCTTAGTGTGCACACAACCAAATTCATCCATGGAGTAGCTCTATAATCAGATGTAGTTATTCCAGGGATGAATTTGACCTAGAAAATTAAATACACAGCTGAGATAACAGTGGACACTGTTGGGTTTCAGTTTGGGTGCTTTTAAATCAGTGCCTATAACAACCATCGTATGCAAAGACTGTATGAGTGATTTATGATTTCCTTCTGTAAATATGTTTTTGCTGTACTTGTCCATAATGGAGACAGAAAGGCAGCAATTCCTTTTGCAATAAATTGGATACCAGGCTTGCATAAAAATCTGATTATCTTCAATCTCTACTGTGCAATTTCTCATAAAACAAATAGTCTGATCAGCCAACCAAACTATACATTGTTGTCTTATTTGTATATTAACGGCCCACTCTTAGAGCTTTACTTCCCTTCAGTGTTAAGTCTGAAATAATAGTTTATACTGAAGGTCAGTTCAGCTTGTTCTTGGTTTTGTTTAAAGGATGGAATGTAATTTATCCCACCAATGAAGTACTTTATTATTCTTGTTTTTTAAAAAAAATAGAAATGGTTTTTATGATTGTCCAGTGGATATTTTTGTACATGCAAGTTTTGAGCATGATGCTTGCTGAAGCAGCTGGCCCCAGACTCCTAGGTTCTGTTCCAGACTCTGAAACTGACCCATTTATGCACTAAACCCACTGCTCTAATGTTGGACTGGACCCACTGCTGGGGAATGTTTATTTGTTTTAAACATTGTTTCTCTGAACTACAATAATAAGCTTTATTGTAATACTGGCAACACAAAGAATGGATACTTTATTTTTGGATCATACATACTGTACATGCTTGGGGTTTCTTTAAAATACAACCTAAATTTGAGGGACACACTTGACCTGGCATTCTCACTGTTGTATTTTGCATTCTTTAGGTAATAACTCTGTCTTTACTGATGTACCCCGTGCTGAAGAGTCTAGGTCTTCAGCTGCACTCTGCAGTCACTGGCAGCTATATCTCGGGAACCCATTCCATTGCTTTCATTAACTGTCCCAATGAACAAGTTGCAAAGGATATTGCAAGGTACAGTGTCACTTTCATTGTTGTTGTGCTTGAATAATTCAAAGGCTGGCTGTCATGAAGTAATGGGTTTTTTGTTTCATTTACAGTAGTTATTTCTGAGGAGGAGGGGGGTTTCTCCCATTTTCTCCACATGACACCCTCTTTCTCTCCCACTCATGCATTAACTCTCTCCCACAAACAGCTCCGTAGAGTAGGAACTCAACCTTCTAAAGGAAGATTGTAAAAAAAAAAATATCTATCTAGCTGGTGCAGAATACAGCTGCCTGCCTCCTTCGAGGCCTAGGCTAATGTGAGCACATCAAGCCTCTTCTCAGATTCCTGCACTGGCTCCCAGTCTGTTTCAGATGCCAGTTTAAGGCCTCAGTCCTAATTCTCAAGGCAATTCATGGATCAAGCAACCACCATGACAGCTGAACTCCTTTGAGACAATGCAGATCACACAGCTCAGCAACACTGCATGAGGGTGGAGAGCAAATTTTTCTGGGTCAAGGGGATCTGGCTATGGAACAAACTTCTCAGGTGAGATTAGGTGAATCCAGAGCATGAGGAAATGTTACCAAACTTTCATCTTTCAAAAAGCCTTATCACCATAGCAAGAATGACACTTACAACACTGACACCCTAACTATCCAAACACTCCTCCAGAAAAAAAAATCCTGTAACAGTTAACCAACCAACCCAAAACAGAAACCAACAAAAATAGCCCAAGCAGAGATGCTACCCTAGAAAGGATAAAGTGTCAGAGACTGCTATGAAGTCCACTAGGGACTTTGCTATTGCTATTGACTTTATGTAGAAAGTGCCCAGATGCTACAGTGATGGATGGCAGTATAAAAGCCTAAGATAAATAAAATAAAATAAAGAAAAGAAAACAAAACCAGGCCAAAAAAAAGGGGGGTAGGGGGGAGACAAAATCTGCCACTCAATGCCCCTCCCTACTCTAATGTATTTTGCAAGGGCTTCAAATACATCTAGATCTTTTTTATTTTTAATATACCATAGATTTGTATGATGAACACTTCAAAAATTCCTAGCTACATGGCTAAATAGCTGCTCTGTTCAGAATACTGGAAATGTTTATAGTGGACCGTTAAGTTTCCTGCAACACCTCTTATGAGCTCTGTTCCCTGCTAACTCTCTGCTTGCCAAAAACTCTGCCTCTCTTCCCTAATAACAGAGTGTTCCCAAACAGCTATTCAGGAAAGAATGGGCTACCAAAAGGCATTTTGTGTCACCCTTAATACTGCAACTGTATCAAGTGTGTTACCACTTCATGTGTATGACAAAAAGAATAACTGTGCATTACTGGTGAGAGGACCATTTAGTCTCTGAAAATGCTACACATTAGCAGCTCCGCAAACATTCTCTGTCTTTGTTCCTTCTCTTCCAGGGAAGGGAGAGGAAATAAATCACTCCCTGGAGTTCATGCCCATTGCTGAGATTTACATGTATTTTGCTCACATTTTTCTTGGTATTAATGAATTAAAGTTGAGCTCAGAGGAATTTGGATTAAGTGATAATGGCTCTGTGGATGAAAGCTTATTTTCCAAAACCCTTTAGCTGCTAGTATGGATGTCTTTATCCTTCTCCTAGATTGCTCACTGAGGTACTTATTCCCAGACTCCACTTGCAAGTATTTTCGTTGGTGTTTGTAAAGGCAGAAAAGGGTTTCAGATTTCAAGGACAGCTCAGCTGTAAACAAATACCTTTTGGGGGCACACCAGTTAGAGCAAGTTATAACCTGAGTGCCCTGCATTGCTATTAAAATTGATACTTAGTAGAAGTCTCCCAGTCTTTACAAAATGGAGATTTTGCTTCTCTGCCTGTGTCTGATTTGGAAAGTTGAGTTTTGTGGGTCCAGAGGGCATGATCAGGCCCTGTAGCATTCTGAGGGTGACCTCACAAATAATCTAAACCAAAAATATTTCAGGCTGATCATTATCTTTTATGAAGAGAAGACTGGGTTACAGCTGAATATTCCATCTGCCCCCAGTTTTGCCTTGTATCGGTGCACATCTTTCTTTACCGTTCTGCTTATTCATATTTCATCTGTCTAGAGCATGAAGACAAATGTGCGCTAATGCTGGGACACAGAAATACACATGAAATATCTAGCCCAAAGCCAGCATGAAGTATACAGCCATTTTCAGCCACCCATCTTCACCTTGTTATTAATATTTGCAGTTCCCACAGGGTTCGTGTGTTCCCTACATCTCAGTTAATCGGGGGGGGGGACCAAACAATATCCCAGGAATTGTACTTTGCACTTCTGTGGTGCTTTAAAAACTTGAAGTCTCACAACACCTCAGTATTAAGTGATTATTATAAGCTCTGCACAGCAGTGACCTCCTGCTCATTGGTAAAATGCATAGGACACTGTTGGTACTCTTTAGAGAACAGTCCCTTTCACATAAGAACTGCCTTGCAGGATCAGACCCAGGAGCCATACAGCCCCATACTCTGTCTCCCACAGTGGCCAATACCAGCTGCTTTGGAGGAAGGTAGAAGGATTCCCGTAAACCTCTCATAGGTGATGTTTCTTCCTTGCTTCCAATCAGTTAGTGGTCATGGCAGCCTGAAAGTTGGTCTCTTATTTTTTATCCTGGTACTTTACCTGTTGTGTGGATTAACTGAGGGCTGCAGTCTCCAGGGCTCTCAATCTGGCATGCTTCACCTGCATCAGCTTGATAACTTTTTTCTTGTAATGTATCAGCCACATTCTCTATGTGGTTCTGATTGTGTCTCACCACTATAATCCCTATTGACCTTAATCTCAGACCCAAGACTTTTAGAAAAAAAAATGTCTGATTTTCCTCCTAAACTCTCACACCTCTAGTAGATCATTAGGACTGGTTGAAAAATTTGTGTCAAAACATTTCTTGATGGAAAATTGGGTTTGACAAAATGAAAATTTCCCCAGGAAGTATCTGCTTTCCTCAAAATAATATTTTTTTTTGTCAAAAAAAAACAAAACAAAAACCTGAACATTTTTGGACTTTGGCTATAAACTTTAGTTGTTGGCTGTTTTGGGCCACAAATGTTCAGGTTTTCAACAAAAAGTTGAGATTTTCCATGGGAAAAACCTATGTTTTCTCATTAGCTGTATAGATCATGTTACAAGTAGTAGGGGTTTACAGTTGAAACTAAGAGCTTGTCTGTACATCACTGAATCTGAAGACAGTGGTTTCCCCTAATATCCCTTCTTTCTCCATCCTCTGCTTGCTGAGGTGGCATGCATGCTTTATACAGTTTTCCTCTCCATTTAATACCAATTAAAAGTATACTTTCCAAGTTATCTGGTAGTAATCTGAAATTAACATATCTGAGCGATTGTCATGTCCCTTTCAGTAAGGAGCCTCTTCCAATAATTACAGAACCATCCTTTCAGCTCATCTCTCTTTTAAAATAGACATGGAGGAGTTGGAATGTCTGTGTTGCCGGCACCCAGTGCAGAGAGGCTGAACAACAGCTTGAGTTGGTTCGTTACCCGGTGTGCTACACCCAATAATCACAACGGGGTGGAAAAGCAGAAAAGTTTATTTGCAGCTGCAAAAAGGTACAGGGAGAATAAAATCTCAAATCCTGCACAACAGAGCAGGAAGTTACACAGGCTTTTATACATCCTTTTTCCCAGCATACTTGTCCAATAGCAAGCTGCCCCAAGTATCCATATAGCCAGCCAATCCAGTTCCCAGCTAGTTCCCTGATTCCCTGTATCATTTGTTAAACTATACATAAAGCTGCTTTATTCAGCATTGTTCTTTCATATCTCCCCTGTTTGGCCTTGCTTAGTTTCAGGCAGTCTGACTCTGCAACATACTGTTGCAGATTCTCAGCATAACTGCTGTGTGTGCCTCCAGGCAGGAGGGGGGGCCAAGGACACCGGGGCCTAGTGCGAGGGGGCTTCATCGACACTCGTGGTCTTCCATCCCCCCGAGTTACCTAGTGGCCATGCCCCAGTGTCCCCAACATCTGGACATGTTATAGCTGTCAAACTAGGAACTGCTTCCTGTCAGTTGCAAGGGGCTAGTTAGCTTGGCTTTCCGCCATTAAAATCCTCAGCTCAGAATCTGTTCCTGCTGAAGTGTTAATGTCACCATATCCTCATGCTTCTGTGCTGTATTTTTTCCCCTCTTCCAGTCAAGCTGCCAAACAAGTTTGCTCCAGAAACTGCTCATCTCCAGGAATCGCCATCACTGTCAACTTTTGCCATTAAACTTTGTTCTATGTCCCTTAGGGTGCCAGACAGATAGGGCAGTGCTAATGTAATAGTAGTGCTACCAAAATACAACTTAGAGGTTAATAGAATACCTGCAGTAGACAAAAATAACTTATAGATCAGTGTACATTTAGAATTTTTACTGCTATAAAATACGCCAGCTAGAAGAAGGCCTGAACCAAAGCCCATTGAAGTTAATGAAAGACCCCTGGGGTTTGGATCAGGCCCATAATTCAGATAAAAAATCTTTGTTTGTGTTCAAACCTTAGCCTGGTTTAACAGCAAAGAAATACAGGTTCAAAGAGCTAGCTCTATGTCCAGCTCTTCCCAGCGGTATAGAGCATGTGCACAGCTTAGTTTCTGTGTAGGATCTATAAAAAGTGTAACATTTTGTTTTCTTTTAAGCAGTAATCACATTGTCAAGTAACTAAACAACACATTTGCAACTAGAATGAGCCACTTTAAAGCTGGAACCTAAGCCTTTGGATAGGTTTTTGTGGGAGGGGAGGGGTTGTAAAGAAGCAAAACATTTTGCTATGTAACATGCATTTTTAAATGCCCTTTGTCTTCTGAAATGTTTCCATCTCCAAGTGTTCTTGGTTTGTGCCAGTCACCAACACTTAAACATTCATCAGCAATTGCGAAAATCAAGCATCAAAAATTGTGTCATGCGGTCTGGACACAGATTATCGCCTAGAAAAGCTTTTTATGGCTATTTATGGATGCATAAATACTGAACATTAAACATTAGATGTGCATGAGCCACAGTTTAAATGGCTCCCTAATGGATACCATTTCACAAGTTATATTGCATTCCCTGTCTCAGTCTGTGCTCCACAGGAACCAATTTCTAACCTGCTAATTTGTAGCAAGAATTCTGGATCAAATCTCTGCAGGAAGGACATAAATAGTTTCCTTAAAGGGACAGCATCAGAAGTTTCTTATTATTATGCTTTCTCTGCTATTTGCAATTTTCTGTTAGAAGGCTGATACAGACCTTGTCCTCCTGTTTTTCCTTTTTCATATGGCAAAAATGGATTTTCACTTTCCTGCTCCAGTGTATTTTGGCACATAAGTCAATATACCTTTGCTTTGTTTACATCCTTACTTGTGTCAGGGATAGTATTTATTAATTTGTGCTCTGTCTGCTGGCCAACTGATTGCTGCAACAAGGTGAAATATAACAGCTTGCATAAAAATTGTGTCTCTCTTTTGTTTTAAAAGAGATTTTTGCAATCCAGGGGACATTCCTCGTTAGATTAGAGCCAAAGTTAGCCTTCAGCATTATTGCAGAGGACTCCACAAAAGCAATATAACTTACTGGGAAATGGTCACCTATTTCAGAGGTGTCACCTGAATACTGGAGTAGTTCCCAGGAACTCCTCTGTTCTAATCCCAGCTCCAATAGCGTCTCCCTGTGTGGTTTGGGGTATGTCATGTAATCTCTCAGGGGCAACTTCCTCCTCTGTAAATTTGAGATAGGAAGGATAAATTCTTAACTACTTTAAATGGTTAAGAGGATTAATTAGTATTTTAAAGCACCTTGAGGAGAACAAGGCTAAGTATTATTATAGCAATCAGCAGCATCTTTTGAAAACTGTCCCCCCTTCTGTAGTATGTTACTGCTTCTTCAAATCACTTAGTAAGATAAGACAATATGACCTTGACCTAAATAGCAACACTGAGTCAGTTTCAGCCAGTCACTGGATCGCATCATTTTTCCCCTTGCAAGATACTCTATGCTGCGTGAGATTCAGGCTAAAAACTCAGATCCTGGGGTCACCTGCTCATAGTCTCCCCCATGTTGTTCCACTGGGGAAGAGGTAAGGTTATTTGACTGTCCTTGGGGCATGGCTCCCTCAGAAGGCTGTGCTGCCATACTCTCTTTGGCAGTGGTTGCACCCAACCCGTTCCTCCAGGAGTTTGTAGCCACAGAGGAGAAGTAACTGCTGGGAACCAGCCTAGACCCAAGAGAAGCATGGCCTGGAGAGCAACTGCACGCTGGTGTCTCGCCTCCGCAGTGCCCGATGCTGTGCCACGGAGGGGATTTCCCAGCGTCTGTGGGAAGAAGGCAGTGGAGCTGCTTTTCTCCCCCATCCACCGGTCTGTCTCTTTTCCTTCCTGCTACTAGAGGAGAGGCCAGTCTGTGGTCCTGCATTGCGGCAGGGAGGGTGGTACAAGCCACCTCCATTGTCTCGTGGATCTGGCTGCGGACTGTGTAGACAGACAAAGCAGGTCTAATAATAAAGATGTGAAAAGAAGCTTATGAAAATCCAGATGAGAACCCAGGCTATTTAAATAGCTTTGCTTTATGGGTTAGGTGCCAGATTTGAACCCGTTACATAAATTGCATACTGGTACTGTGGCCTGGACGTCTTCAGACAGCTGACGTGTTAGTTACTATCTGTGCTGATTTAGGTTGCATTTGGGGCAGGTCACCCTGTGATGTTGTACAGTCCTCAATCTACACATGGTATTTTCACAGCTTGTGACATGAAATCCTCCTTTAAGGATAAAAGATTCACTAGGGGATATAGGTTGTTTCATAAACCCACCTAGGATATATCATAATCTGGATGTAAGGGTGATATTTTTAACCTGCTCAGAGCCAAAACAGGTTTGTTTTATTTTGTTTGAAGTAGCTAATAGTGTACAAACATCAGGGTTGGTTTAACCTTCAAACCCACTGAGGGTTAATTCCTACAGCTGGGTGGATTTATTCTTTCATTCTTTAGTCACTCCTGCCTCCTCGTCCGGAACTTTGAGGTCATATTTTTGACTCAAGTGTAATTGCTAGGAGTTTAATGTTTTCATTGCCATAGCGCTAAGTACAAAACACAGGCCAGAGTTAAAGGAAAACAAATTACAAGTCTAAAAGGGCCGTGGCTTCAAAAAACATTTACCACAATTTTGAGGGCAGAAGGTGCAAAAGAAACAAGCTTGATGGTCTCTCCAAAAGCGAAGAGACACTGGTGAGGTGTTTTGTTTTGTTTTGTTTTTTAATATGGAACGCTTCACGAATTTGCATGTCATCCTTGCGCAGGGGCCATGTTAATCTTCTCTGTATCATTCCAATTTTAGGCACAACATTTGACCTAGTACTCCTAGCCCTCTTCCTACCCTCCCCCACAGTTGCTTCTCTGCTCACTTCTGCTGGCAGCCCAGATGTAACGTGCTGGCAGCCCTGCAATAACAAACTAGTCCACAACCAAAGGAGGAAAATTTCAGGAAGGAATGGATTTGGGTTTCAGATTTCTAATAACTTTCTGGTATGAAAAGGCCGATGTTGTTAAACCTTTAGTACATTTGATGATTTTTAGTCTGCTGTGTATGCAGGAAGCAGAGTCTCATGGTGTGAGTTTATGACTGGGAGTCAGGGACGCCTTTGTTCTAATCCCAGCTCCATTTCTTAATCTCAGCCTCAGTTTCCCCACTTGTAAAATGGGGATAAGACTGATACATCATGGGGATGGTGCAAGGTTTCATTAGCTAACGTTTGAGACTGCCATCTGTGTCATACAAGTCCTGCATTTTTCCCCAGGCCAGCACTGAGGCTGGAATCTTCAGGGTCTATCAGCAGCAACCTGGAGGGACCCTCCCCCTGGCTGAGCCAGTAGGAGCCAGGCTGAGCTAATCTCTGCTGGAAACTGATTAAACAATCATAACTCGTGCCTGATGTCAAGGGTTGTCACTGGAGGAAACAGCTCAAGGTTAACTTCCCAGCACAAGGTGGAGGAGGGTGCTAGGAGTGGAGGAAGCACCGTGTATTTACAGACTCACCTTGTCTGTTCTGTTTAGGGCCATTATGGATAAAAAGCTGGCTGCCTGCGTGAATATCCTGCCGAAGGCCTCGTCTATGTGAGTTGCACTGAACGTTCCTCAAAAGGACATACTTGTCTGCAAATGGAAGCCTAAGCCAGGAATAGCAAACCCAAGAGGTGCCGATGCACCCACAACTGGCTCAGGACTTCTCAGGATTAGGCCAATGAAACCATGCAATTGGGAGACCAAATTATTTGTAGAAGGCTGAACTGCTTTCCAATTGCTAGACAGGGAGATTATAAGAGTGACCCCTGTACTACCACAGTGCATTAAGCATATTAAGAATAGGGGGTGGATGGAAGACATGCCTGCCTGTGGCCATTTGTTTATTGGTTACTTAGGAATAGAAGTCTTCACAAAGAAGATTTTAGTGTCTTTCACCATGATGTAATGTGGGTTGCTTCTTTCATGAGACCTAAACTTATAATATTAATTGAGGTCTTCAGACGGTAGGAAGGGGCAGCCTTTGGCCCCAGTACTCACAGGCATCCCGGGCCTTCCACCCACAGATCGGAAACCTTGTCATTACAGAATGAAGCTCGAGAAATGGCGGGGGGGGCGTATTAATAACCTCATTTCACAGCTGGGAAACTGAAGCATGGAAAGGTGTGGTGACTAGTGCATGGTCACACACACAGAGCCAGGACTGGCACAAAGATCTTCCATTTCCAGTGCCTTAGCCACAGGAACATCCTTCCTCTCTGAGGGCCTGCCCCAAAGCCCAATGAAGCCATCCACTCCAAGGCAGACTTCTGTGGGCTCTGGATCAGGCCCCAAATGCACCACACAGCTCCCCACCAGCCACAAATCTATCTGGGGCCCTTCCCACCCGTTCCTAAGCTGGCTGGTAGAGCCGAACAACAGCGCTCCAAGCAGAGCTGGTCCAAGTAGTGCAATTCTCTAACATTTCTCCCACTCCACTAACCCCTCGGTAGCCCTGGGCTCACCAGCCCCATCTCAGGAGGAGTCTCTGTTCCGACGTCGATCTCTTGCTGGGCAGTCTCAATCGGGGTGATGCCATTGAACTCGACTCCTGCAGACCCATCCTGTGAATAGCTCCTCTCTGTTTTTGGAATGATGTGTGATAATCCGTGTAAGGCTGGATCCAGGTCACACATATGCGCACACAGCTGTTTTAGCCTCCTCCTTCCCAGGCCAACTGAGCCCCTAGCTGCTGATCACTAACCTCTCTGACGCCTCCAGATGACTCCTGGCTTGAGGCTCCAGGCACATGGGTGGCACGATGGCAGCATTCTGCCAAGAGAATTGTTCTAAAAGGGCACGAGTGCGATCAAGGAGATTTGCTCTTTGTCAGTCAGTGAGAAAGAAGAGGGGCTGGGATCATTTACCTGGTGAAAGCCATTTCTGCAGAGAGTTATTCCCCAGCCGCCAACACATAGGGTTCAGCCAGCTATCAAGCAATCATTTTACTTCCTTTCTAGATTTCCTACAAGAGACACCGATATAGCCCTGGTTAGTATGGGCAGGTGCCATGCAATGTGCTGTACACAGAGCTGCTGGCCTATAGCATCCCCCGTTATTCCAGTCCTGGGCCCCCCAAACAGCCCTGGCAACAGACTTTGCTGTTCCCTTGCCGGTCCACACCCCAGCATAGCTCTGCCCACTCCCCTCATTCCTGACGTTCAGACTCCCCTACTAATCTTTCCCCCCGCCCAGTTCTGCTGGGGCACCTCAATCCTGACCCATGGTAGCTCCGGCCACTCCAACATTACAGATGAGCCCTCATCTCCCCTGTGTAGCCCTAGTCCCAGGCAAACAGCCGGACATTGCCTAGGGTGATAAATGTTCATTTTTCATAAATGCAGTGATTGCTTTTGAGATTGTCACATCCAAAGGGGGTTCTGACATGAAAGTCATTTAAAATGCTTACAGTTGCCTGGTACCTCAGTGCCTCTCCCCATGCTTGGATCAGCAACAGGCTGCCAGATTTCTCCTCGCTCTGCAGACACGAGGCTCAGGCAGACAATCTACCCCTGAACTCTCTACCCTTAGTACATGCTTACAAAGCCCATTAGTGTGCTTGGGAAGCGAGCCTCTTTGCCCATAAATTTCATCCAAGGCGTTCATTCCCTACCGTGTCCAAACAGCCAGACTTCGTTCCCAAACTTGCAATGCGCTCTGCTTGGGCAGACCCCTGGGCCAGCACAGAGCACCACTGACCTCGGTGGGGCTCCACATGGCTGCAAGGGTCCACCTGTGCTGGACCAGGGCCTTACTGAGTACAGGAGAAAGCTTTCAGCAAGCAATCTGCCGAGTTCGTGACTCCCCCTATTCAGTCAAATCCCTAGCAAATGATTTGAAAACGTGACATTTCTAGAACGACACAGAACAAAATAAAGAAATGTGACCTTGTAGCATGCACTGAACAGGCAAAAATCAAAACACAATAATAATACCTAGCTCTTACAGAGTATTTTCCTTCAGCAGATCTCAAAGCACTTCGCTGTCTTAAATGGATTTTAATGCCGAGTCAGTATAAATGGGGCTGCAGTCATTTACTATATTTCTTTTTTCTTCTTCTTTTACATCTAGGTATTTTTGGGAAGGAGAAATAGAAGAAGCCACTGAAATACTTCTAGTAAGTGTCTGGTCCTGTGTATCTAGTAGAGACACGTTTTTAAGAGGGGTCCCATTTCTGACACTCACCTACAATTAATTCAACTATTATGAGGATTTGCGGGGACAGCTCCAGCTCAGGGCAGTAGTGGCCAAGAATTGGTACCGTCTGAGCACTGTGTGAAATGGATTTGGAGGTTCTCTCTCCAGTTCCTTGAGGACAGGGGTCCGCATCACAGAAACCCCCAGCAGAGAGACCCTGGCCTCAATGAGCCACAGTAGGCTGGACTCTCACTTCGGGAAGGTTCCATTCAGGTCAGGGCACAGCAGCAGGCAAGGAGGGGTCAACGTTTAGTTTACTCAGCGGGGCTGTGAAGCCAACATTTTTCCTGCGTGTATGTGGCTAGAAGCACCAGCCCCATTGTGCTGGGCACTTTCCAGACAGAATGAGCGAGTCCCTCCTCTGAAGAGTTTGCAGTCTAAACAGACAAGGCAGGGGAATTACATTTTACACACAACACCGAGCTCTTTTATGATGCTTTTCATCAGTAGATCTCAAAGCACTCTACAAAATGAAGTAATTGTCATTACCCCCATTTTACTGATGGGAAACTGAGGCACAGAGCAGTGAAGTGACTTGTCCAAAGTCACCCAGCAGGCCAATGGAAAAAGCTGGGAACAGAACCAAGGTCTCCTGAGTCCCAGTCCAGTTCACTAGCCACTAAGCCACACTGTCTCTCAGATGGGAAACTGAAGCACAAAAGGATTAAGTGATTTGCCAGACATCCTGCTGCAGAAGGTGCTGGTGTATTTCAGACATCTCCCTAGCTCAAAGTTATCTGAATAATTTGCATATGCCATAATATTGGTATGAGACTTCCTAAGTGACTTTAATTCCCTCAAGAGAACTAAAGTAGATACTGTCAGCACTAGTGTGGACGCATCGGGTGTGAGAACAATTCAGCTGTCCCGGGTTACATTTCTCTTTACTTCATTTCTTTTTCTTTTACAGCTAGTGAAAACAAGGACGTCAAAAATAAGTGAATTATCAGACTACATCAGGTGAGGCTCCTGCCTGTTGCAAATGATATTTTCCCCCTAAACTAAATTTGCCATCTCTAACTCAACCAGTCAGAGGACAGTTACTTCCTCCCAACACCCATGTGTAGTCGTTTAGCTTCTGCATGTGCCAAATATCACAGACACCATATCAATTCAAAGCTCACACTAAAATGAAAAACTAAGTAAAACCCAGCTGGTTTCTGGTTGAAATGGAGTCCACATACCTCAAAAAAAACTCTCTAAGGTTCACCAACATGGACAGATGTTCAGCTTTTGTGTTGTAGCCATAGGCAATTCACAGAATCAGTGCAAAACTAGGTGAAACAGAGTTGTTTGCTCTTAGTCATACCTTTGAAGGAAATATTTTTCTCACAACATGAAAAATTAGCCTGTGGAACTCACGGTCCCAAGATATCACTGAATTATCAAGATTCAATTATATGGAGCCACTGATATGGATAACAAGAATATCGAGAGTCATCATAGTAAATAAATAAGAGCTTTGGAGAGGATATCAACCCTGATGCTTCAGGGGTTAAGTCAACCTCTAACAATGGGGGGATAAGAAGGAAACTTTGCCTTAAAGCAGGTTACCCTATAACTGCCTACTTCAGGGTTTCTTGCATCTTTCTCTGAAGCATCTGATACTGGCCATGGTTGGAGACAGGATGCCAGGCTAGATGGGCCACTGGTCTGATCCAGTCTGGCAATTCCTATGTGTGAATGATTCCCTCTCTTCCCTGCCAGCCCCAAGAAGGGAAGTGGTACTGTCCCACTTCTCCCTTCTTGGGGCCCTAGGGACTCTGCAACAGACCCTCTTACCTCAATAACACCCCTCCTTGGGGCTGATTTGTTACAAAACCTAGTGCAAATAATCCATCGCAAAACACATCCATTTATCATACCCACTGCATATAGTCCTTAGAATCCCCCAACATCTAGCCCATCAGTGTAACACATACCATAGTCCAGCATCTTCCACCACACCAGGCTCTTCTTCAGTCGTCTCTTGTCCTACCAGCATGGCCACCCCAGTCCTTCCAGCAGGAGTGCCACTCCACTCTTCCCAGTAGGAGCCTACCCGCCCTCAGCTTCTCTGCTGGGAGTTCCTCTTCATCAGGGGAGCATCCGCCACTCCCTGGTTCCATTAACCTCTCATCTCAGAAAGACCAGCAGGTAGGCCCTTCCACTGCTCCCCTGGCCCTCGGCCCCTTCTCTTCTGTTTCCAGCTCTCCAACGTGCAGACGTCAGCCGCTCCGCTGATTGCCTGCCTTCAGCCTTCCCTGGTGCTTGGCTTCAGCTTGGAAGCCAGCAGGCAACTCCCGCTGCTGCTCTCCTGCCTTCAGTCCTTTCCAGCCCTCTAGCCTTTCCTCCGGTTTGGAGAGATCAATTGGCAAACCGCTCTGCAGGCAGTCCACCTGCTACCCACCTACCATTGCTTCCATCAGGGACCTCCCACAGGTGCTGCCCCTTCCACTTTCTTGGTCAAACTGGCAACAGCTGTACTTGCATAAAGGCGCTGGACCACCTTCATTTAAAGGGGCCAGTCACCCTGTGATGCTGTGTTTACTTAAACCCCAAACTCACAGCAAAAAGCTCATGGATTTTGAATCTACATGATCTGAAGAGAAGGGCCACGGAACTGCTTTGAAGTCAGAGGCAAAGCTCTGGAGGCCCTTCTTGAAAGGTGCTCCTGTGAACTGAAAGCTTCACGTTTCTTGGGGCTGTAAGTAAAATTGAGCTTGTTCCTACAGCAGAATTGATCCACTCCCATTGGGGGGCTGTGTGTGTTTTCCATTTTAGATCCCTGCATCCTTTTGAGATTCCTGAATTTATCAGCCTGCCTATAGACCAAGGAAACCCCCTCTATTTAAAATGGATTGAAGAAGGTGTCTCCGATGACTAGCTGGAATGCACCATTCTGTCCTTCTCCAGACATACCCAGCGTTTCCTTCCTGTCAGGGGTAGAGGACATTTGCTTTGGCGCTCTAGTCTTCTCTCACTGCAGGCGGGACTGGTGCATACATACCGAGGGTGATAAAACCCCAAGGGAATGTAGGTAGCACAAGTGCCTGGGATTTGGAATTTGCCTCCTACTTGAAATACAGTTTAACGGACACTCCTCATTTGTGTAAACCTAAGTTCTACTGAGCATTTAGCTACACATCGTAAGTAGAGCCCGAAGCAGAGAAAGGGCACATGTTGTCTAAGAATAGTTCCAAAGTTGTGAACAGTGGAGTTTGCAAAGGTGTGTGTGGTGGGATGTGAGCTCCTAGGGAGACTCTGGCTATTTATAGGACCAGAGGGTGAAAATGCACATGACAGGGCCCCAGCAACACAATCCACGGAGAAGGACCAGAGTTCCAGTCCACAGGCTGTCAGGGGTTGGCTGCACTGCAGAGGAAGCATACGCAGCCCCAGTGACGGTGAGCAGAGGTGACCATTGGTCTGTCTGCCCCCTGAAGAAGGGTTGCGGCAAAGCAGGGGAACCAAAGATGGGGAAGGTCCTGCCGAGCCCTCTGCCCCCTTGCCCAAATGAACGTAAATCAGGATGCAGCAAAACATCCCATGATGCACCAGCTCACATCATCTCCTGCTGTGCAGCACCATTTGCAGCAACATGTTGCTTTGTATCCTGACAGGGCAGCCGAGGCAGTTTACCAACAGCCAGCCATTCAGAGTGCGGCCCACTGAGCATTTGTGAAAGGATCCCGGGCAGCGCAAACAAGGACCCACTGGGGTGGGACTGGGGGACGCAGCTGACAATAGCCTACTGCTTCTGGGAAGAGCACAAAGAGTTAATGCTCCCCAGAGCGTATAGGGATGCCTAAAGGCAGCAGGGATCCAGTGCAGGCCTGTGCCAACATTGCCAGGCTAAGGAGACAAACTGACATACCTGGTCCCAACAAAAGCTTCCCTCTGACTAAAGCAAACGCTTTTTCTCCCTTGGCAGCCTGTAACACTGCAAACAGAGGCACAGGCTTGTAAATTATGGAGCACTATGTAGTAATTGATGCGTCTGAAACAGACGCGTTTCTTACTCCTGGTGCCTGGTTTGCTCTTAGACTTTTGTGGTTACGAAAAGGCCAGTTGGGCCGAGAGGGGCAGTCCTGCTCTGACATTGATCTTCCGGGGAAATGTGTGTGCGGGAGGGGGTGGATTCTGCAGCACGCTTTGCCCTCGAGTATGTGGGCCAATGTTTGCAGTGAAGCCACCAGGAAAGAGGGGTCCCTTTGAGAAGGATGAGGACTTTTGGACAGTGTACTGCCAAAATGTTGGCTGTGGGTGACAACTACAGCCTGGGCCTGCTCTTGCTCCCATTGGTCAGTTCTGCCAGCGGTTTATTAATTCACGCAGGGGCTGATCTAAAGCCAATTGAAGCCAATGAGAGTCTCTCCATTGGCATCAGGGGGCTTTGGCTCAGGCCTGTGGTGCCGCTGGTAGGTGTAGCACTTTGCAGGGTGTCAGTTGATGTCTCTGCCCTGAATGTAAAGTATTCAGTTAGCACACAAAGACCTCAGCGTGCTGTGGGGTGGGAGGACAGTTCATGGGATGATAAAACTGAGGGAGCAAGGGGCCAATAGGAAGGGGAAGGGGTCTGTAATGAGAGCAGAAATTGGGTCACTTGAAGCTGTGTTTAAAATCAGATTAACCCTAAGGAAGCAGAACCGGGCTGGCCTTGCTGGAATTGCTTGGCAGATGCTATCAGGGCTGAGGCAAAGGATGCAGCGCTGGAGAATGCCTGACCACTGGAACCACCGCTGCATGCATCTGCCAGTCCAAGAGCACTTTAAATGAAGCCTGGCTCTAGACACTGAAGGAGAGCCATCCCCCACTCAGAGCTGGAGTAAAGTGTGTGGAGCCTGAAGGGCTTCACTCCCTTGAAGCCAAAAACATATTAGAGCAAGTCGGGGGAGGAAACTTGCACGGTCTGAAATTAATTGAGAGATGTGCCCAGGAGTAGTGACATCACTCTCCCTGTGCTCATTATCACCTGCAACAGCTCCTACCAAATGGTGTCACTCGAGATTTCTCTGGCAATTTGCTGTGGTTTTAAATGGGCCCTGGATGTGCTAAACTGCGGAATTAAAGCTAATTTGCAGAGAAATGGCCAGCAACCTGAAAATGGGAGAGAGATTATTAGTGGGGTTGAAGGGCAGATTGGCCAGGTCTATTTGTTTTCTAGTATCAGTTTATTTTTTAGGTCCTGTGAACATTCCAGTGCAAAATGCAATTAGTGGGATACTGGCAGAGCACTTAGATAACACCCCTGCTCCTGCAAAAAAGGAGCCATTAGCTGTTTAATGAGCACAAGTGAGCAGGATCGCTGTTTGACATCACAGACAAAGTAAAGGTCTATCTATACCTTGTCAGATTTGTACCGTGAACCCTGCAAATTGCCTTAGAATTTCATGGTGAAATAAAATGTCCTAGGGGAGGGAGATTTTAACAGGTGAGTCATTTAATAGTCTCAAAAAGAAAAGGAGGACTTGTGGCACCTTAGAGACTAACCAATTTATTAGAGCATAAGCTTTCGTGAGCTACAGCTCACTTCCTCAGATGCATATCGTGGAAACTGCAGCAGGCTTTATATATACACAGAGAATATGAAACAATACCTATTCCCACCCCACTGTCCTGCTGGTAATAGCTTATCTAAAGTGATCATCAGGTGGGCCATTTCCAGCACAAATCCAGGTTCTCACCCTCCACCCCCCCACACAAATTCACTCTCCTGCTGGTGATAGCCCATCCAAAGTGACAACTCTTTACACAATGTGCATGACAATCAAGCTGGGCTATTTCCTGCACAAATCCAGGTTTTGTGCAGGAAATAGCCCAGCTTGATTGTCATGCACATTGTGTAAAGAGTTGTCACTTTGGATGGGCTATCACCAGCAGGAGAGTGAATTTGTGTGGGGGGGTGGAGGGTGAGAACCTGGATTTGTGCTGGAAATGGCCCACCTGATGATCACTTTAGATAAGCTATTACCAGCAGGACAGTGGGGTGGGAATAGGTATTGTTTCATATTCTCTGTGTATATATAAAGCCTGCTGCAGTTTCCACGATATGCATCTGAGGAAGTGAGCTGTAGCTCACAAAAGCTTATGCTCTAATAAATTGGTTAGTCTCTAAGGTGCCACAAGTCCTCCTTTTCTTTTTGCGAATACAGACTAACACGGCTGTTACTCTGAAACATTTAATAGTCTGACTGTGAGGAAACGCTCTGGGGCACTTAGCTGACATAGGAGCTTTGCAGCGACGTAGTGGAAGAGCTCATGGCACATTCACACAGCAGGCCAGCCTCACAGCATGTCAAGGATGGACTGGACTATGGAGATTGAACAGTTCTGCTGGTGCCTCGATCCTGAGCAAGAGGCCCTGATTGCTGCTCCCTCCACTGCCGCTGTTCTAAAGCCCGGGAGGATGTCAGACTCCAGGGCTGTCAAGCCAGCAGCTCAGGACAAAACTACATCCCTGCTCTGTAAAGAGTTGCCCTCTGCCCTGTGCCCTAGGTACATGTTAAAGAAAAGCACAAAACAGTCTGAAATAAACTCGAGTAATTCTGTCTCCCCCAGCTCCTGGGGTCCAAACTGGGTGTGAGCTTACTCTTTAAACTCAGAGTGAAATGCTGGCTCTTTAATGGTTAAAATACCTCAGCTCCGTTCAGTTCAGTGCTCCCTTTAAGGTCCTCTTGCCTAATGGTCTAGTTTAAAGGACTTTCCACATTTCTTAGCCTCTTGGACCAGAGCTATGCAGACTAATCCCGTTACAGTACAAAGTGCATGAGTGCTGCTGTAAATCAGAGGCCTCATCTCCAAAATGCTGCATGCATAAAGCATGCAGGATACAGTATGATAATCCAGGATAGGAAAAAAATGCATCTCTAATCTGCTCCTTTTCATCAGCTGACAGAATTCTAGCTCACACACCACAAGGAAACAGGGCTTTTGTTTCTTTTAATAGGATATGCCACGTCATTGTTGATTATAAACATTGAATTCCCCCAAGCTGAGAACCAGGTCTTTCCACGCTGGCCTTTGTTTTACAGCTAGAAAATACACAAACAAACAGCATATTTAGTAATACTGGCTACAGCCCCTTGCACCGCTGGAATCCTGTCAGATATCACACCGCTAAGCAGGGTCACGCTGGGTCACAGAACTACCAAGAGCCCCTTGGCGCCCCGGGGAGCGATGCTGGGAATTCAGCGGGTGGTATGCCATCCTCTGAGTCAATGTGCCCTCATAGTGATAGTGGGACAGCTGGGCTGCTGCTATTCAGATGAATCATAAAACCACGGTCCTGACCACTTGTAATTAAAGAGCCCACGACCCTTTTTGTTCTAGCCCAAGTGTCCGAGCCAAATTCCAGTATGGGTTCCATCGGGTTTCCTAATGCCTCCGGCTGCTTCTGTTGGACTCCTGTATATTATTTTTATTTCAAAAGTATGTATTCATGAGCTGTTGGCTGCAAATACATGGACACTCTTTAAAATGCCATATTGAAAAAAAAATTTCTAGCTACCTTTATCGCCACAGTAGGATTAACCCTAGGTTAATCAGCTGTTTATTGCTAGAATAAACTGGTTGTTACATTCTGGCTCCCTCAATACCCCCTGTAGAATAAATTGGATATTAGTGTACCGACAGCCAGCTGCGACCTGACATTGTCGTCACCGCCAAGGCCCAGAAAAAGATCATCCTCGTCGACGTCACGGTCTCCTTTGAGAACAGGACCCCGGCCTTTTGCGAAGCCCAAGCTCGTAAACTGGAAAAGTACACCCCCCTGGCCGACACCCTGAGAGCAAAGGGCTACGAGGTGCAGATGGACGCCTTATCGTCGGGGACTCCTGCAACGAGCGTGTGCTGCTGACCTGTGGGATCGGTCGACACTACGCACGGCTCATGCGGCGCCTTATGGTCTCGGACACCATCCGATGGTCCAGGGACGTCTACATCGAACACATCCCCAGCCACTGACAGTACCAGGAGGTGTGAGCCAGAACGACATCATGCATCAACTATGAGAAAGGGACCAAGAGACTTTTTCCATTGGACCATATGAACTGGAACCATAAACTCACTGAACATTAAATCTCACCAAATGAGGGTAATCCATCCTCATCATCGTATCCACTCATTATACTCCACACCTGAACATAGCCATTATATGAATAACATACCCCCATATCTCAATGTCTGTACTTTCACCCATTAACCTTTTACCCCCACTTGGGGATATGGCAGATTATGTATACCTTACGCCATCCAATCCTAAACCTAATTTTGCACCCCTTGATAATCTGTACCTTATTCCTGGGTAACCAGAAACTTCTACGCTTAAACTCTGTACCATTTTCTTTTTATTTTATCTTAATAAAATTCTTAATTCTTTATATCCTAGCCTGAATAGTTGTGCAATTTACGCATTTCACCCAGAGATGGCAGCATGTCACTGGTGGAGAAATAATTCCTCTAAGCAGGATACATAGCTTGCAAATATGCTCTCTCCGTCCTTCATATGCCCACTTAGCTCCAAAATAAAACTTTCCTGGGTGGGAATATAGAAAAAATGTATGAACCAGCCAACTAAATACCCCAAAAAAGCAAAGGAGGGTCTTAGCTCCATAGGTAAGTTCATTTCAATGTATGTGATCAGTTGAAAAATGCCCCCAGGGGACACGTTAGCTAAAGTAATGCTATCTTTAAAGACAACGTATTCTGTTCCAACTTATTAAAAATGCCCAGTGTTAGCTATCCATGTTCAGTGACTCATAGTTACTAACGGAGATCCAGCATCCTACCAGCCCAACTAATAAAGTAATGAACAAAGAAAGGAAACCTCAGAGCAGTTTGTAGCAGTGAAGAATGACACTTTCACCTTTGTTATTAGAAAACAGGTACTAGGAAAAGTATATTGACACTGACCGAGCTTTTAGAATGCCCAGTGTGTGTGTTTAATAACCCTTGAGGTCATCTGCTCAAGAATTTTAATAACCAAACTGCCTTTTCACCGTGTATGTTGTTTCTTTATTTGGTGCAGCGTAGGTAACTTAGCCAATAAAGAAATCTTGGCCCGTGTCAAGTTCTGTCTCTTATGCAGTAGCAGAGTGCGGCAATGATCAATTTGCAAATGCTGCTAGGGCAAGAATTGACTCAACAATAACAGAAAGCACAGCAAACGTTGCCAGTGGTTTTTTTCCCACCTGTGCACAAAACCTAAATGTCGGAGCTATCTGGTAGGTTTGCATCTCCTGGTCCAGCATACCCATCCACCAATGCAAGCAGACACCCAAAAGTGCTTTAGGAGCGAAGGCAGGGAGGAAAAGCATACTGTAGGTGAATAGCCAAAGCCATGCATGGCTTTGACAATATTGCCAACCCCAAGTATTCAAAAAATAAATCACAGATCAGACCCCCAAAATCATGATATTTAAAGAAAAATAATAACCATGGGGTTCTTTGCTTTGCTTTCCTGGTACCTGAGTCTTCAGGCTGCATTCAGGACAAGTTTCCCTGCTTTTTCCCTCCCCATACACAGAAGATCTAGAAAGGAAAACAGATTGTCACCACGCCAGGAGACGGAGCTTTAAGTAAAACCCAAATATCAAGTGACTAATGACAAAACCGAGTTGGCAATGCTGTAACCGAGAGTCACATCACGTCCGCTTGATCGGCATGCGGCTGTCCATGCAGCTAACCCTCCACAGCGCGAGATCCACAAGTAAGGATCGAGTGGGTGGCGTATTTCCCCCATACCTGTAGGAGTCCCTGGGAAGTAGTATAGCCGGGGCCTCCAATGGAGCCATGGTGCCATCCCCTAAGAGGCAGAGGACATCCATGGGGTTGGCTCGGGGCCTCCAATGGATCCCTGAGAGCTGCAGGGCTCTGGGGTGGGATCTTGCTTCTTCTACAGGACTGACCCCCCTCCCCAGACAGAAGAATTAGCGGAAAGGTTTCCTCCCTCCACCCCCTCCCCGCACGATCAGCTCCTAAAGGTTTCTGTGAGAGAGGGTATCCGGCCTAAATTAAACCACAGTGACCAGGCAACCAGCTCTGTGAGGGCAGCATTGCTCCACTGGGGAGCGAGCGCCATTGCCGTATGGTGACCCTTCGAGGAGGGGAATGATACTGATGGACTCTTCAAAGGGAGCCTTCTCTGGGACTCTGCTGATCCACACACGGGATGCAAGTCAAGAGAGGGCTCAAAAGGCCCAGAGGCAAGTACCGGATCTCCAACAGGAAGACGTCCAGGGAGGTACCTTCTGGCCTTGTCCCATATTCAGCAGCCCTGCATCTTCTGAGAACTAGGCACTTCAGCCTTCAAATGCTACATGCCCCTGAAGGCAAGTGAGCGGAAGCCTGCTGAAAAGTGCCACTCTGCACCTCAACCCTGCGGTTCCCTTTCACTCTGGTGACCGGCCTTAGAATCCCAGAGACAGACAAGCTGCCGCTCTCCATAAGCCAGACAGCAGAACCCATCGAGTCGTGCTCGGTAGGGCCCAGTTTCTAGGGTTCACGACCACATGATTAATAATGGATACTATAAAGAGCCGGTGATGTTAAAAAAGACTTTTTAATTGTACATCAGACATATTAATTACAACTTGAATATAACAAAAGTTGGTTATTAAAAGCAGCAACTTGACATCATAAATCTTTAGAAGGTGCACAGAATCATTATAAGATCTATTAGAACTAATGCAACACATCCTCTGGAACAAAGCGTTTTTAAAGGCTCCACATTCCCCACTCTGGAATAGATGTGGGGGTGGGGAAGGTTGGTTGGTTTGCAGGGCCTGAAATAAAAAGCATACACCCGCAGCACACTGGGGCTCGGACATTCCTGAAGTGTGCATTGGCTTTCTGAGCCTCTTGGTGTCACTGCGCTGCCTATTCCGTGGCTTCCAAAGGGGAGGAAACACAATTGAGAGATGAACAGAAAGGCCTCACCTGGCAAGATCAGGATTCATTCATTGCGCATCAGCTGATCACTCCACCAACACCCAGAGCAGATCAGGGAGCTGAGTCCCCCATACTGCTCTAAGCCAAGCCTGAACCCCTGGACCCCAGCTCTGCAAACTTCTCTCGTCTTGGCAGGTAAGTAACAGAGAAACTGACTTTCTGCTACTGTCTTTTCAAGGGGAGTTGCATGCAATTTCGGCATGCACATGTATTCTGTTTCTGATTTAAGATCTTAAATACTAATTCCCCAACCATGTTATAAGCTCCATACAGGCAGAACCTACAGAAGTTGACAAGTGATGCGGAGCTCATGGCAGAGTCAGGGTCTTGTCTCTTTCACTTCCCCTCTGAAAGGCGATGGGTATTGACCCAACTCTAATGCCTATATTTCAAATACAGAAGGAATAGGGTTATGTCCCCCCTCTCCCACCCCTGATCATTTCTAAGCTGAAAGCCTCAAAATCTCTTGGTTTTCCTGGGGCTCCTGAATATGTGCTGAAAACAAGGAGCAGATTCAATAAAGGTTCTTTTTCATATTGCCTCTTTGCATTCAAAGCACTTATGTATTTCACAGGACATGAAAAAGCTACAGTACTTCGAATCATTAAAAAAAAAGCCTAGCTTTTGGAAACAGCAAAAAAACAAACAAAAGAACCCCACAACTAGCTTTTGTGCTCAAAGGCTGCATTATATAAAATTATATACGGCCTGACGCAAACTCTGTTGAAGTCAGTGGAAAGACTCCTATTGATTCCAATGGGGTTTGGATCATGTCCCAAGAGACCAAAAAACTTACTGCTATGCATAGAAAGACCCCAGTCCTACAATTGGATCCACACAAGCAGACCCATGGGCACATGCCCACACAGATCTGATGCAGGTTCAGGAGCCAAGTCAGTTTCTTTTCACTCAAAACCTGCGTAATTGGGAGAGTCTTATAATGCTTTCTATGCACTTGACTAAGGGCTTGTCTATACTGACAGCACAGCTATGCCACTGTAGCACTTAGAGCTTCTCCCATTGGCGTAGGAACTCCACCTTCCTGAGCAGCATTGGCTGTGTTGACAGGAGCTCTCCCGTCCACACAGCACTGTCGACAGCGGGGGTTAGAGCCGTATAACTGTAGCGCTCCAGGGTGTGGCTTTTCCACCCCCCTGAGCGATGGGGCTATACTGACATAAGACGGTAGTGTAGACCAAGCCTCAGGGGTGAGATGTTACTTTAACAGTAGAGATGTACTACAGATCGACTTTTTAAAGTCACAGTTTCCATTCGCTGGATTCAAATCCAGTCCCAATGACAGACTCCACATTTTACAAACAGGTGGCAGCTTTTCCATCGAGGTGTCGCTAGATCATTTCTGACAGATTAACTGAAAGACTTTTTTAAAAAAAAAACCCTGCTACAATGGATGTTCAGACTAATCTGCGTCTGCTACAGCAGCTGATAACAGGCCAGATTCTGATCCTAGTTACTCTGGGATAATCTTGAAAAACTCCACTGAAGGCAACGTAAATACTTCAAATTTACACTGGTGCATCCAGTGAGAATCCGGCCCAAAAATCTCTAACACTCAAAGGACAGCAAGGAGCTGTATGCACCATTCTGGGTCTCAGCCATATAATCAACTCAGACTACAGAAATACAGAGATCTTAATTTAGATTTGCGGGGGAGGGAAACTACAATTAAAAACAACTACCCCCCAACAACCTGGATTATCCACGGTGTTATTTGAAGAGTGGCGTCAATGGGAGTTTTACTTTGTTAAGGATCATATAATTTGGCCTTCGGTTTGTAACTTTAACCTGTTCTGTTAAGGCAATATTGTGCCATTCATTTGGATGCCAGTGAAGAAATGCTGCTTTTATTATGGGATTTCTGCTTAAAAATGGAGCCTAATTTTCCTCTCACCTGTTTTGAACTCTTGATTTACATCCGTGACAGTTAGGGGAGAATCACACGCTGATTGACTGAGGATCTTAAATAAAGTTTTTTCAATAAAATGAGCTTTTCAGTTCATCTTGCAACAGCCAGGTCATAAAATCATTCACACTGTTAAAACCATGTCCTTTAGGGATTAATAAAGGTGAAAGAATTTGCAAACTCTAGTTTGCTTTTTTCGCCTTTATGATGTTTAAATTTTAGCACTTCACTCAGTTTGGACAATGAAAGGAGAGTTGTCAGTTTCACTGTTTATCCACAGTGTGGTTCTAGTCAGGTTGGTCCCAGGGTATTAGAGAGACAAGTGGGGTGAAGTTGTATCTTGTATCAGACCAACTTCAGGTCATCTGAAAAAGACCTCTACGCAGCTCAAAAGCTTGTCTTTCACCAACAGAAGCTGGTTCAATAAAGAGATATTCCCTCACCCACCTTGTCCCTTTTGTTTATTGTCAGTTTCACTCTGGGTTCTCCACCACCAGGCTATAAAGTGTGGATAACTTTTCACTGAATGTTTAAAAGAAAAATCTAAAACATTTCTACTGATATTAGAGTTTGTAAAAGTATAGATATATTTTAAAACAACCTAGATTGTGTCTAAGCTACCTGACAATATCACTTTATATTAGACAAGAGTGGCAATTTTTTTATTATTGGGTAGGCAAACTGAATCCCAGAATTCAGCTTAGCAAGTCACTTTCTGAATCCCAATAATGGAAAACATGGCTCGCCCTCCAATAATTTATTACATTCGTTCTTCCGATTCTTAAGTTACTGCATTGCCTCTCCCTTCCTTGCCCTGCAAGGCTACATCCTCTTCTTCCACTATATATGCAAGAGCAACAAAGACAGAGATCATGCAGTGCTAAGTAGAAAGATTTGGTTCAGCTAGTATATGTCAGGTAATACAAACAGCAATATGTATTGTTATGTATCCAAAAGCAGCAGCAACAGAAATTCCCTCCCCCAACACAAAACATCTCTCTTTCATTCACAGAGACACAGCCACTTTTCCTTTGTTTTGCTTTTTGTTTGGCTGGTTTTTTTGGCTTGTCTACTCATTTGGCAGCATTCAACAAAATGATCTTTACAAAAATAAATGCCCATGGTTCCATTTCAGTTAAGATGCCATCAGTGCAAAACAATGCCCTCCTTGGTTTTAAGGCAAGCTCACGTCATTTGTCTGATTCATTCCAAGACTGTGATTGTCAAAAGAATAAGCAAATGGAGCTGCTGCATCCTTTGACATCTTAATATCATGGGACAAGAGCAACTGTAATGTAAATCTATCCGGTGGCTGGAAAGGCTGGAAGTGAATGGCCTAAAAGTGTACGTATGTATATATCCCATTAATGAATGGGTCTATGATGAGGAGGTAAATACTATATAATTGCTTTGGCCAGCATTTTCTATCAGCACAAGAATGTGATATTTGGGCGCTTAGGCATTATAGAACTGGTTACGTAGGTGCTTTCTGCTTTAGTAACAAGACCAATCTGGTCTGTTATTTAAGGCTCGTATGTGATCGTAAGACACTGGTGGACTTAGATGTGGTTCTTCTGCCTAAGAGCATTTTTATTGTTACTAGAGGGGATGATGGTTTGAGCTCTATACAGATTGGTTTTCCTTTCTCCACTCAAACTTCCCTCTTTGCTTTCCTCTCAACACAAGAGCTACTCCATCAGACATCAGCCAGATGCTGGGTGGTTCGGACAGGCCTACCATGCCTCTATGGCGCAGCAGAGTATCACAATGAAAAGCCATATCACTAACTGTTCTCTTCCACAAAGATAGCTCCTTTGGCTTAGCCAAAGGGTCCCTTGGGGAAGCGTAACTAGGCGATGCCAGTTGTATATACAAATGACCGATAAAATAACCATCATTAAAAACAAGAACTCTATCAGTTTTAGCCACCCGATGCCACAGCTCACAGTAAGTTTGGATGTAATTGCCATGTCCAACTGCCTCTGCTATACCCTGTCCTAAGTCCTTCACAGTTCCCTAGACCGGTAAGTGTTCCTTTCAAACCTCGCCTGCACAACTCACTGTAAGCGTCAGGAGAGCTGTCAAAGCTCTCTCCCATCGGTGCACGGCCAGCACGGGAGCCCTGCTCATCCACATCCCTTGCCTCTTTTGGTTTAGGTCATGGGTGGTGTTTGATTGATAGATCTATTTAATTCTAGGAGAGGTTCCCCAGGCTGGTCCAAGCCAGAGGGATCAATATGGGGTGGTGCCTTCCCATTCCACCAGGTATTGGACTTTGCCCTCTGGAGTCACCCTGCGGGCTAGCACCTGGTACTTCTCCCCACACACCAGCCTGCCAGCTGCTCCGAAGTAGTTGGTGATGGAGGACTTGAGGTGGGAGAGGGAGGAGTCGTCCTCGCTGATGCTCTCCAAGGTGTGGCTGTCAATCCCGTCATCCTGGCGTTCTGGGGCACAGGCCGCCTCACTGCTCTCTGAGGCACAGCCATTCAGGGGCCCACTTTGTTCAATGCCTTTTCTCTTCCCCCCCACTGGGGCGTAGGCTTTAGCCGCCAACTTTCGTTTCCTGCTGCCCACGTTCCTTCTGCTGGGGGGGGAGAGAGAGAGAAGGGGATGGGGATAAGAGAAATGCTGGCAAAAGGAAACAACAATGCAGCAGCGCTGGCTCTTAGACAAGACATATGCCTGGTGATGTCAAGGGCTCCTGACCCAGCACTGAGCCAGCCAAGTAGGGAGGATGTTTGCTAATGAAAGCGAGTTTTGGTTTTGAGTTTCCCGTCCCAGCTGCCGTGAGACTTTACGTGCACAAAGAAGCGAAGTGCCAGGTTTCGAGCCATTAGCCACCGTCCAGGAGCTAATAATCCAAGGCTCAAATTAGTAGGAAGAGAGGCAGCTCCCCTTGTTAGGATAACTCTGTTGATGAGTGACAGGACAGGAGGGCATGTGGTCTAGTGGTTAGACCTGGGGCTGGCTCTTGGGACTCCTGGGCTCTAGTCTTGCCTCTGCCACTGACTGTTTATTGTATCAGACTCATCTCTGAATTGGGCTCACTACTTCTGTAACTCGGGCACTGGAAGAAGGTTGAAGTTACATTGTCTTAGACTCCCTGAGGTTGGTTAAGGATATGTCTACATGGCACAAAAACCAACACAGCAGGAAGTCTCAGAGCCCAGGTCAAGTGGCTCAGGCTTGCAGGGCTAAAACAGCAGTATGGACGCTCAGACTCTAGCCAGAGTCTGGAAACCCAATGAGAGGGGAGGGTCTCGGAGCCTGGGCTCCAGCCTGTGTCCAAACATCGACACTATTTTTAGATCTATAGTGCAAGACTTGCGAGCCTGTTGACCCAGGCTGAGACTCGCTGCCATGGGTCTCTTTTGCCATGTAGACATATCCTAGTACTCCTCTCTGAACATGGCCATCGGTGCCTAGATGGACCCATTTCTGCAATGACGCTAATGCCAGCTTCCCATGGGGCTTGTGAGCTTTAATCCATTTATTTGTGCAAAGTGCTTTTGCCAAGTACTTCATCAGGAATCTGCACAGCCACAAGAGTCCTTATGCACAGAACAGACTGCAGGGTAGGAGATGTCCCGTGGAGATGGCTAGGCAGAGTGGACGTGTTCAGTAAAGCTGCCAGTTCATTAATAATGAGTCTTTCTATCCCTATGAATGTAAAAACACCCATCAGCTCCAGGTAAGCAAGGGTAGTTCTGCTTACCGAGAAATGCAGGGCCAGTCCTTTCTGCATTAACCACAGCGCTTCCCTCACCCCACCAAGCAGATGGCAGAAAAATAGGCAGTTCTATTTAATGACCTCAAATAGGCACTGAACAAACTGGCCGCCAGCTGTGGGCATCAGCTATACAGTAGGCGGAGTCTCTAAGGCAAGCACACAGGAATCCTTATTGCCAGGTGCTCGAGGACCACCTGGGACCAGCTCCTTTGCAGCGTACCCTTGTGAAGAGATTTTAAAAAACAGAAGCTGGGTTTTTCTGCAGCCAGGCACGTATGTTTGGGGACGGTCTCCAGTTAATCAGTGTCTGGTTTGCTTAGTGTCAGGGCAGAGACAGAGAAAGATGAGCAATACTTGGAAATACTGTGAGTGCAGAGTAGTTGGGAGACAGCTTGCCCAGTACTGAGAGAGACGGCAGGGAAGAGAGGAGTCCAGGATAACTTCCAATGACCCATCATCATCATCAAGAGCTAACTCTACCTAAGCCAGAGGTTGGAAGGCCAGGGTGAATGAAGAGTTAATGAGGATCACGTCAGGGGTTGGAAAAAACAAAGGGAATTAAAAGAAAACTGTCAAGCGTAGTCAAGATCAATGCAAAATCAAAGGGCAAGAACCTAGTCTCAGCCATTCCCCTCCCCTTACCTCGATTCATATGACAGGCTCGTTGTCGCAGAGCCAGATGTACTGGCAGCATCTGTGGAATCCAGGTCAGAAAGAAAAGTCTGCCCTGAGCTGGCACTGAAAGGGAGAGAGACCGAAGTCAATCCTGGCCAGACCTCAGCCACTGTGTGAGCCCAGCATTTCCGGCTGCGTCGGTAGCAGACACCCTGCTGTGTACGTACAGGACCCGGCTCCAAACAGAACACCAGCTAAAACATGCAGCCCGTTCGGAGACATTCAGGAGAGCAGCAGTGTGCGTCCCTATCAGGACAGCCTGGGGGGCCTGCACTGTGTTAGTTAAAAACCCAGAAGTCAGACAGGAACATAGTAACCAGTGCAGACCCCTAGGACTTCCAGACCTGCCAGACAGGGCTTTCACCAGCAGCCAGCAAGGGCTTCCCATCCCCCTGCTTCCATTTCCCAACAGGGCTCAAGTAGATTAGCTGGTGCTCACTGAGAATCTTGATTCCTCATATAAATCCGGTACTGCCGATTTGTCTGATTAAGCCCCTCAAACATCTTTCACCTTCAGGCATCTCTCCTCTCCCCAGCACACGAGGGAGTGAAGAGGGCAACCCCTGAACCACAGTGATGGCTACCCCCGGCATGGCAAAGAGTGGAGACGCATGCACAGGGACCCGGCATGGTTTCTTCTTACCATCAGGCATCACTGCCCTGCGGGACAGATATGCCGTTTACCTTTTTAAGCTTTGAATTTCATCCAGTGTAAAGTCAAATATGCTGGCCAGGTGGTGGTTTGTGCTCCAAGCCGAGGCGAAGTCACTCTGCATTGCAAAAAGGAGTATATTTATTAGCTGACAGCAGGCCACGACTCGGCGTGAGCAACCACCGCCAGCGTTTCCTACCCCCGTTGGCCTCCAGCTTCCATCTACTGCATGCTCTGAGATGACCTGTGCTTTGGACAGTCCCTTACCCCTCTGCAGAGCGGGCATGCAGGAGGCTGCTGGTCGGAGCTGGGCGCAGTTGGAGGGTTGTGAGTTGGAGGGTTGAGGGTTCTTTTTTTAAAGACACCTTTTCCATTAAAAATAATAAAATGTCCCATGCCAGCTGAGGTTCCATTTTCCCTGGTTCTTGTCTGTAACTGAGAAGCTGTGAGGGCGTTTGGAAGGATGGGGGACAATTATACTTGACGCATCTGAGGATGTCAAAGTCTTTTACAATGGTTTAATCAATTTTTACACCTCATGCTGGGAAACTAAGAGGCGGAGACCAAGTCTCACAGCACATCAGTGGCAAACCCTGTAACAGAACCTGAGACACCCAACTTTCATCCCAGTGCTCTAGCCACCAGAAGACACTTCCTCCTTCCCATCAGTCTTCTTTCTCCCCCGAGGGCACAGATTAAACAGATGGATTTGGAACTCCCTGCTCTGAGCCTCTTGTTACTGGCATCAGAAGGCTGGTTTGTGGCCAGAAGGGCAAACTTTCAATTAGCACTCTGATCCTGCCTTTATTAGTCATCTCTGCCTGGGGAGTGCGCGGGCCATGCCGGATGGAAAAACGGCAAATTGGAGAAAGCACTCAAGCCTCCTAAATGCCTGTTAGTAGCAGCAGCACAAGGATGGTGCCCAGTTCCATGTTTGAAAAACAGGAAGCAAAACACTTCAGTAATTCAACCCTGAAAAACAACATCATGGATAGTAACAAAAGAAAGAGTAGCGAGAAACTAACACTGGGAATAGCATCCTCCAACAAAAATTTTGATCTTTTTCTTCTAGCAACTCGCCTTTTCTGCTGTTGAAATTCATGAGGCAGCAAACTGTGAAAGCAAAGAACAAACACAAACAAAGAACAATGAGAGTCAGACTTGCTGGGAGACTGTAAATCACATAACAGGCCTGAGGGGGGTGTATAGAAAATGTCTACTTTGGTTCCAAGCAGCCAGGGAGAAACCTAGGGTGGGGAGTGTGGTCTTTTGAAAACTGTAAAATTTACGAGCTGTCATTTGAAATCCTATTCCTGCTTGCAGCCTAGGGGGCTCTAGAGAGAAGTGTGAGACCAAGGCCTAGTAGTCAGTTTGCAGAGAGCCAGTTGCAATAAGGTGGTGAGAGTTTTGGCCTCTCTGTTTTATGGAGCAGCCTGGTTTGTTTCTCTCTGTTTTGGGGTTCTTGTGTGTTCTGAATTCTAAGGAATAAAATAATGTTTTACTGCAACCGTACAGCAAGAGTGTCTATGTTTTTAATCTAATTTCTCTGTTTGTATGCTGTGAAACAGACAATTATCAAGAGAGCCCAGGAAAGCTGCTTTACTGTAGTGGCTGGCACAGAACTGGGGAATGCTGCATAACCCAGGGGACCCCACGACTTATCATTTCTGTGTCAGAGTTTAAGACAGAAGCAGACATTCTATGGAGGGAAAGCTCAAACGGTTTATGGAGAAGCCAGTTTTCTTAAGAGGACAGATGCAGAGGAGGAGCAACGGATAGTATGAAGTGAAAGCGTGGACACAGACCCGTTTTTATGGGCGTATTTGCTTTTTCCTCTCTTCTTCAGCTCAGAAGCTCCATTCTCACCCAAACCTGGTACCTTCTCTGGCAGGAGCTTGCTTGGGGGGTTTGGCGGGACACGAATTCGCAGGCGAAAGATGCATTTCTTCTTCTTGATTTCCTTACCGCACAGAAACCTAGAGGGCACAAGATACAAATCCCCTCGTGAGCTATTGATTTTTAAGCGCTGAATGGGAGTCTTCATGGCCAACTCTTCCCCTCTCCCACCCATCCTACCTCAACACCTAAACTCTGCAAACCCAGTCATTTCAGCCCCTCCAACTTCCCCACACCTGCTGAAGCTGAAATGTTGCATCAAACAGTCCCCTCGCCCAGGCTCACCTGCTTTTGTAGCTGTTGAGTGCATTGAGCAGGTGTGGAGCGCGTTCTGAGGCCGGAGTGCTGGTCAGCTGGGATAAAGCATTGGCCAAAAGGTCATTTCAGTAACTTGAACAGATGATCAGCAAAGCCCAGAGCACACGCTGGCTAGAGAGCTCGTTAGAGTCACCATGGTTATTCAGAACTACAGTTTTCTGCTCTGGTCTAAGCAGGTTTGATCATAAAGTTCAGAAAGGCACAGTCAAGAAAACCCCACAGACCTCCAGGATGCAAACATTCAGGCAGTGTTTATTGTCTGGACATCAGCGTGCTGGGTTTTCCCCACTTGTGTTCCTAAGACAGTTAAAATCCCTCCTCTTGCTTTGCTCTATATTATTTTATTTTTTTAAACAAATGATGGTTGCATTTACTTCCTGCACTTCACTGGACCTGGACAGTGAAACTAGCCGTGTCCATTTCCCTCTAGCTCTCGCACACCGCCACGAGGCTGACCTGGGTAGGTTAGGACCAGGGTTCTTAACCTTTTTCTTTCTGAGGTCCCCCCAGACATGCGATAAAATCTCCACCCCCCCCCCGTGCCACAGCAACTGGTTTTCTGCATATAAAAGCTAGGACCAGTATTAAGGGGTAGCAAGCAGAGCAGTTGCCCACGGCCCCATGCCACAGGGGGCACTGTGAAGCTAAGTTGCTCAGAGCCCCAGACTTCAGCCCCATGCAGTGGGACTTCAGCTTTCTGCCCTGAGCCCCAGCAAGTCTAATGCTGGCCCTGCTTGGCAGCCCCCTTGAAACCTGCTCACAGCCCCCCCAGGGAGCCCCAGACCCCTGGTTGAGAACCACTGTGTTCGGACACATGGCAGTATTGCAATGGTTAAGCAGCCCTTTCCCAGGCTCTTTGGAAAGCTACCAGCTATCCTGCCCAACAAGTCAGCTACCAGGGGGACTACAGCAGGTCTACAATCAACACCTTCCACCCGTAAAACCCAGCTCCTCTGCCAGCCAGAGAATTGCTGGATGGAATCCATGCCAGGGAGCTGGCAGAGTGAGGCGGGTACAGTGTGTGCTCCGTGGGCAGGCAGAACGAGAGGTCAATCTTGCAAGCTCTGGTAATGCCCCAGCCAGGTGCCCTCTATCTCCCCCATTGCCCTGCACACAGTCATTGACTAAACGATTATAACAAACCCCGCAGCACCCGGGCACCTGGTACAAACACCTGCTGACGATTTACTTCGAAGCGGGCAACAAACCAAGTCCAACCAGAGCCACAAAATCCACCCTGCTGTGGCAAACCACCCTGGACCCCCAAGGAAGAGTCAGGCAAAGGCGGTTTTATACTTCCTACACTGTACCACTCAAGGAAGCACACAGAAAGGTGACCGCCCCCTGCTCCTTTGCAAACGAGCACCATTCAAATGCATCCTGTGATTTATGGCTTCTTCCCACTAATAGAGACACACAGAGTGCAAAGAGACACAGCTTATCACCACGGGATTTCACTATTAAACACACCTGAATTCACCTTTCTCTCTGAGTGACACTCATGAGCTTCCCCTTTTGCTGTCTGAGCAGACAGGAACAGAGGCTCCCAAAGAAACCCTGGTCTTATTTTCTTTGGAGTCAGCCAGGCCGCATTCCTGGCTTTAAGGGGTGGATGGTCCATGCGTCACTTCCCCTGCAGCCGCCTAGCCTTCCCTCCAAGCTGCCTTCCCAGAGCCAATCCCAGGCCCCATGTATTTACCTTTCCGAGCTGTAAAGGATCCCAGTGGTGATTTACAAAGGCTAGGATTTCCTCAAAGTCGAAGTACTTCTTTTTGCTCTGCACGCCCAGATTATAGAGGGCCAGGTGGACAACATCGACCCTGTGGGAGCAAAGGAACAAGAGCAGCTAAGAGCAGGCCCCACTTAGGCCAGGAGCTGCTTTCATATGGACTTGCATTTACTTCAGGTTTGCAACCCTGAGCTTCCTGCTCTGGCTTTGCCATCACCATGGCAGCTGCCTTCTCCCTACTCCTGCCATTCTCCTCTGCTCCTACTCCAAGTAACCCGTGGGATGCTCAGGGGGTCTGATGGATGGATTTCTACGTGGCTGACAGTAGAGCAGGGAGAGAAAGTTGCCTGTCCCTTCCCTGGAATTGCCATTCTGCAGACAGTAGCAGATACGTCCTCTCAGTGATCTGTTCACTAGACATGAATGGAAACCCAGAGTGCAGCCTGCACTATGGAGAAGGCCTGAGACCAGATTGTGTTAATCCGCAGCATGGGATGCTGTCTAGGACGTGGACAGAGCGTCCCATTGTAGCTGCTGTGCAGGTCTGGAGAGTCATAGCAGGTTCCATTGTATTTTCACATGCACAAAAGTGGATTAGACAAATAGCTAAAGGGCTGGTTTAAATCTGTCAAAGGGGAGCCAGGAAAAGGAGGATTAAGTGGCTGTTAGGTCGACCTGTTTGGCAAAATCCTGCAAGGGGCTCTGCATGCGGGGAGATTTACCACATGCTGGAATACCTGAGCCCCACTGAGTTGGCTAACCTGCAGAGTGCCAGGATTCATTCCTAGTTTCCTGGCTTTTTGTCAGTTTCAGCCACATGCTCAGTGCTGCAGTTCAGGTAGTGGGGAGGGGGACTCCTGGATGATCTAAATGTTAGCTGAAAAACAAAGTGCAGGAGGCTGACGGCTGGCCGCAGAGGCTCCTAGTCACATGAAAATAGGTGCTGGCTGCGTTTACATCCTGCCTCCCTGGAAACACATCCCCAGTTATATATGGCAGGGGCAGGCAGCCTATGGCCCGTGTGCCGAAGGCAGCTCACGAGCTGATTTTCAGTGGCACTCACGCTGCCTGGGTCCTGGCCACCGGTCCCAGGGGCTCTGCTGCTGGCCTGGGATACCGGCCACTGGCTCCCTGCCAGCCGGGGTTCCATCCGCCGGCCCCGCTCAGCCCGCCGCCGGCCTGGGGTCCTGACCACCGGCCCGGGGCTCTGCTGCTGGCCTGGGATACCGGCCACTGGCCCGCTGCCAGCCGGGGTTCCATCCGCCGGCCCCGCTCAGCCCGCCGCCGGCCTGGGGTCCTGACCACCGGCCCGGGGCTCTGCAGCGCCCCCCCCAGCTATGGCCCACGGCCCCAGCCTGGGGCAGTGAGGGGTGCAGACGGGGCAAGAGGGGGCACAGCTCAGCACCCCCACCTTAAAAATTATTTCAGCGCCACTGTACTGGGATAGTTTTACATCCTGATTTGCTGCTTACATCACTATCATGCCACATGGAACAGCGCGCTGCGTTTGACGTTGAGATTAGAATGTACATGCAAGAACTGGAATCAGTATTTTCTGACAGATTTCAAGATTTCCAGCGATTTGGCCCAATGCTTTCTTTTCTAATTAAACCTGAAAAGTTCAACGAAAGCAACTTGGATTTGTCTGTATTTCAGTGGATGGGTGTTGAAGATTTCGAAATGCAGCTCATTCAGTTAAAAAGCTCAGAATTGTGGGCATCGAAGTTTGGAGATCTGCGAAGTGCACTTGAAGCGACCGAGAGAGATCATGGGGCCTCTATTCTGACCTGCTATGTCCATGCCAGTGAAATTTAACTGTTTGAAGAAAATTGCATTTGCAATGCTTTCAGCATTTGGATCCACATACCTGTGTGAACAGGTATTTTCACACATGAAATCTGTCCTCTGTCCCTCTCAGAGTCGGTTAACAACTGATCACTCAGAAGCCTGTGTGCAGCTTAAAGTATCCAAATACATGCCACACATTGGAAAACTCAGTAAGGAAAAGCAAGGGCAAGGATCACACTAAACTGATAAGATCTGCATTTTAATTTAATTTTAAATGAAGCTTCTTAAACATTTTAAAAACCTTATTTACTTTACATACAACAATAGTTTAGTTATATATTATAGACTTATAGAAAGAGACCTTCTACAAACGTTAAAATGTATGACTGGCACGTGAAACCTTAAATTAGAGTGAATAAATGAAGACTCGGCCCACCGCTTCTAAAAGGTTGCTGACCCCTGATATATGGTATCCCTCTATTCCTGTTCTAAACCAGCTGCACAGTAGGGGCATACCCCGTTAAACAGCTACTGTATTTCATCCCAGAGGAAGCTGCATTTCAGTGGCTGGTTAAACAATGTCTGCATATCCTCGACTTCACCATGGCAGGTTGTGGGAATTCATTAATATAAACATGTAAAGCATTTTGAGAACCGCAGATAAGAAGCACTAGAGAAGGGGAAAGTTATTTATCCTCTGACCTATGAGGTCTCTGCTATATAAACTTGCACTTAATCCCTTAACTAAAGGGAGAGACATGTGGCCAGATCACCTGGGTGACTTATCTGCTGGCAAATATGTATTTTGGCTCACATACAATAGGGCAAAGCATGCAGCCTGGGTCCAGCCTCCATAGGAATCCGTGCCACACAACTTGACTCCCGGAGCAGGGTGTGCTCAGGAGAAGCCCTGGGTTAGCTTGTAGGTCAGAAAAGAGGCTCACAACGGAACTAGCCAGGGCCAGTTCAGGTGATGCCTCCAAAGCTGCAAAGATCCTGGCAACCTCCCTGCACCAGGGAGAGGGTGAAATGCCAGTGTGAGGCTCCTGCTTCAGTACTATGCAGGATGATAGACAAGCCGATTCCCTTTGACCAAGAACTCCACAGTTATGGAGCCCAGTGGAAGGTCAGGAGCCTCCCCATTTAGGGCACAAATCAAATCATCCGCTTTCTGTTTAGTAGGAAACTTCCATCCACTAGTCCCTAACTGACTCCACAAACATACACCAGTTTTAGATGCAAGGCCTAGTCCCCTATGGAACTGAACCATGCTCCAGCTTGCATGGCATAGGTTGATCACTGAAGATCACACACTGAGTCCCAGATTATCTTGGGCTAGCCCAGAGTGACCTGCACCAGCAGGATTATAGCATGGGTAGCAGTTCTGCAGGTTGGGATTAAGGGGCATCAAAGCAGCTGTGTGTGCAGCCCTGGACTGGGAGAGCAGGTCAGGACAGAAACATTTTAATGCTCCCTAAACTATAAAATAAATCATGGGCGTACCAATAAAATGCAAATGCCCCCTCCACACAGATCCCCAAAGCTTGCGGGGAAAGTGGCCCACACCCAGGGATGCTCACTAGGTTGGAACTCAGGACATGGTGAGCCGGACGTTCGGCGGGGCTGAGTCTGCTCATACTGGGGGGGATTGCAGCTGCTCAGCTCCTTTAAGAGCCAGGCCCGTTGATTTTTAAAAACAAGTGTGAGATCAGTCTCCTGGGCCAAGTAACTGCATGAAGACGCAGCTTCAGCTCAACGTGCAGCTTAGGCGGGCATGGGGATGCCATTAACAGGGGACCCCTGGGGACGTCCACATTCTCATCCTCCTCCAGCATAACCCAGGCCCTGCTGCATGCAGGGCAGAATGGGGAGAGCCAGGAGGCCCAGGAAGGATAAATTATGCCTGATTATCAAACAGCTGGTCAGAGAGCCAGATGGGCTGAGCGGAGTTCTGTTCCCACCCCCGAACTGCACAGAAAGTTCCCAGAGGAAAGTGACAGCTGAAGACACTTCACTCCGCACTCGAAGGGGCACCAAGGGGAAAGGAAGCCATTAGACACTGGCTTCTCTCTGGCCTTCTCCCTGTGCTGATCAGTGGTTCTCAGCTTTGTTGCTGTGTATTCCATTCCACAAATTAAGGCTCCTCTCAGAGAGACCGGCCCCCTGCCCCTCTCAATGCTGATCCCACCCTTCCTGCAGCAGCCGTAAATAGAGCTCCGGTATAGGAGAAAATATCAAGGCAATGACCTCCCTCTGGTGCAGCACATGCATCTGCTTGGCTATGTCTCTTCCAAGGGACAGTTACAACCCTGGGCCACGTGGAGGCACTTCAGAGACTCTGCAGTTCCGGGGACAACTCTGAAAGTCCCTGACCGAGCGAGAGAGAAATTCAGGTGGAGGCTGGCAGCCAAGGAGTCAGGGCTTCGCCCCATCAGTTGGGAGCCCCAGGTTCCAGCCCTGATCTCTTGAGCCCAAAGAGACTACTCGCCAACTCTTACCATCTCAAGGGCAGGCGCTTGATGTATTCTGGCCCCTGGTTACACACCGCACAGAAAAAAACATAAAACCTGAAAAAGAGAGAGCAAGAAACACAGGGTAAGGTGGGGGGCAGTTCAGAAGGGGGGTGGATTTGGGATCATCTCTCCAACAGGACAGCCTGAGGCTCTGGCTTGTAGAGTACCAGCCACCAGCCCACCCTCCCCGAAGGGCAGCGGGTCTCAGCATTGCAGCAGGATCCTCTGTGCCCATGTGGGGCAATGACTGCGGTAGAATCCATCCCCCTGCATGTGCCAGGCTGTGTTGTCCTCTGGCCCGGACTGGGGCCAAAGTCACTCCGTTCCCCCAGGCAATGCTTGCAGGCTTCACTCCCTCCTCCAGCCCCTTTCAGAGTCCTGCCCCTGCCCCCTTCCTCAGCTGCAGAGAAGGTCACTGCAGAGTCCAGCAATTCAGCCCTTTGGGTCAGCCAGAGGGCATCGTAGAGAGGAACTGAAGCTCCCCTCTGCCTGCCCCAGCATGGCCCAGGCCATCTGAGCACTGCCAGTTGCTTCAGATCATCGGAGAAAAGCCATTCTCTCTGCTGTGCCTGGCAGTCTCCTGGCTGGCAGGCTGCTGGCCAGAACACGCCGTGACTGCACCAGGTTGGGGGGTCAGAAATGAGTGAGGAGCCATCTCCTAGCCACAGATCCACCCTGCACACAAAGGGACAAGGACCCCCCTTCCCCACACACAGCCAGAGAATGCACAACCTGGAACCTGTCCAGACGCACAGTTAGTCCGCAGCAAGTCGGGGTGCAGATCTGCTCTGCATTAGCCGGCCATGCACCGAGTGTCCACGCAGGCCCCGCTGCTGCACACAAACAGCTCCCCAGGGTGCTTCCATATCCCACTCGGGAACTGATAGTGCGCAGCAGCAGGGTCCCCATGGACATTTAGTGCTCGCAGGCTAGTGCAGGGCAGACTTGCACCCTAGCTTGCCATGCTCTGAGTGTCCATGTACACAAGACAGAGGGAGACACTCGCTCAGTCAGTGAACTCAAAGTGGCAGCTCTCTCCGGACCGCTGCTTGCTGTAATCCACCAGCTTTTGGCCAAGCAATCAGCCAGGATTTCAGCCGAGCAGCAATTCCCAGGACACCTGAAGGAAGCCCGATTGCCTGGGATGAAGGGACACAACCCCACTGATTCCAGCTGCTCCCAAAGCATCAGTGAGCGTGTTAACAGTCAGCCGGGGGAGGAAATAGACTGACCAATGCACAACTCTGGCTCGACCCTCAGGGATGCATGGAACAAAACAACAGGGTGAGCTGGGGAAGGACGTACCTGTCTCCAAACATCATGGGGTCGCTAAGGCACTGCGTGCAGGCCTCGTGGAACCACTGCCTGCAACTGTAACACTGCAGCATCTTCAGGTACCATCTGGGAAGAGAGACCAGATTTCAACACTCTCAGAGGTGGTGTGAGGTGCATTAGGACTAGATCACCTTTGCCATACATGGTGCCCTACAGGCAAATGGAGGCAATTCTCGATTGCGCAGCATGTTGGGCAGGCATTGACACCAGGGCAAAGTAAGTGTGCAAAATGGGTGTGCAACGCTCCCCAAATGGGAATGGCAGAATTTCATACCCCCTCAACACTGGTGGAAATGACGGCGCGAGGCGCAGGACAGTGGAGAATCAGGCCTGATGGGTCTGGGTTTGTAATGTTGCAGGGGAAGGGCTATATTTAAAAAAATCCACCACTGACATTTACATTAAAAAGGGGGAGCAGGGGGGTCCAGACAGAGTTTTCGAAGGAGGCAAAGAAGTCAACCAGCCCCACTGAACTGCAATGGGAGTTGGGCACTTAACCAGGGGCCCCTTGGAAGACCCCAGATGCTACCCAGATCTGGATTTCCGGACAATATTTTTTATCAAAGATAAAGTTTAGTAACTAAAGCTACTTGGTCGCAGCCTTTCACCCTGGATTAGGTATTTTGATCACACTGATAACCTCACACCTCAGCAGCTCGCTGGGACAGCTGGCTTTCTTAGCAGCCTCTCCCAATTAAGCATACAGGAAGCCTCACTGCAAATGCACCCTGCAGCAGCTCTCTAGATGGTTATTTTGGTCCTCTGTGCCTTTCCCCAACTGGGTTATTTTCAGATGGGGGATTCCCACCTGCAGCTTGTTGTTACAGCAAGGGGAAGCAGCTCTTGCATCCCAGAGCCACTGCATCAGCGCTGAGTAAACTGCAACCCATCGCCTTTCTCCTGGAGACGGGGCAACATGCTCAGCAGCCACATTCGGGGGAATGGGAAACGCTGCAAACTCAGAACCTGACACGTGCTTATGGGGTGAGAACTGCACCCTCAAAAAAGCCTTCCCCGGGAACTGACCTTCAATCTCACACTTGCCCTAGGGAGGAAGGATGGCCTGGTGGTTAAGGTACTGGACCGGGACACTAGTCCCAGACTTTGTAACAGTCTTCCTCTGCATTCGTGGACAAGCCCTCAGCTCTGTGCCCTAGTGCCCAATCTATACGGTGGGGATAATGACACGTCCTTTGCCCATCTTGTCTATTTAGATTGGAAGCTTCGGTTTGCCAGGCTCTGTCTCTCCCTGTTTTTGTACCATGCCTGGCCCAACAGGGCCCTGATCTCAGCTGCTACCATGATACAAAGATCAAAAACAGCCCAGGGAGTCAGTTCATGCTAGCTAGCTCCATTTCTCTCCCTCCCCGAGCCAAGGTGATGTTAGACTAACACTGAACAGCCCAGCTAGTATGGGCTAAAGTGCAGTTTGAATCTAAACAGTGACTGCAATTGAAGCAGCCCTGTCTTGCTTCCTGGTCGTATTCTGTCCCACCCACTCTGTCTCGCTCTCCCTGGCCCTGCTCAGCGAACAGTTATGGGAGAGGGAGCTGGGTTCTAGTCTGGCTCATGCATCAGCTACAGAGTCGGTAAGTAAGGCTAGCATAGGTCCCTGCCGCTGTGCAGGACCAGCTGAGCCCACTGGGACACGGTGGTCTCGGTTATACTGGAGGAGGGGGCATGTCACACACATTAGAAGTCTGATCTTTGATAGCCACATTCAAATCCAAGAGCAGTGTAATAAGTTTGGGGCCTTACTCGCCAGGCCCCCCGCAGTAACAGTAACACTGCTGCTGATTGGTCCTGTGCAGAGAATCCCATTCCAGCTGCTCCGGGTTGTAGGACAGCACCATCTTGATGGCTTGCAGCGTCTTGGCGATGGCTCCCTTCTTCAGGGCGCCACCTTTCTGCAGGACCAAGCAGAACACAGGGTCAGCACAGCCGTGCACGAGGAAGCTTGTGACTAGGGGAGCGAGCCTGGCCCCATGGAAGTCAATGGGCATTTTGCCATCAGCTGCAAGGATGCAGGCTCAGGTCCCAAATTTGGAGGGTGCACGAAAGTAGCTAATGGTCAGATCAGGGGGCAAAGAGTCAGTGCGCTCTGCCAATTGACTAGCCCAAGGCTACCCAGCAGTTACTTCCCTGCTCTGTGCCTCAGTTTCCCCACCTGCAAAATGGGGGTCATACCCAGTGGGAAGCATAGAAACAAATCCATGAGGGTAAAGCCCAAAGAGCCCCTTCTAACAAAGATGCTGAAGGAGTGCTGGGCTGCACGACCACAACTCCTGCCAGACACTCATGCGGCTACTCCCATAATGTCAGTTCAGCCTTAGCTGAAAACATGTCCTCTTTCCCTGCTCTTGCATTCCTGAATTCCCCAATGTTCTGCTTCCAGTATTCGCAATCCCTTAGTGTTACATCAGCCTGGGGTTCACGTCTGGGTTCCCGATCAAGAGATTCCTTAAAAAGGGCCCAATCTGCACAGGGCAAAGGGTCAGAACTCTCTGAAAAGCAGGCCCCTTTAAAGGGCAGCAGCTGGGTCGGGCCCCAGATCACTAGTCACTTTTGAATCCTGGTGAAAGCTACTGTGTAAAATCAATCAATCATGGAATACAGCCTACTGGGGCAAAGAGAAGCAAGTGCCAGGGAAAGCCTGGGATTTGAATTTCTCTTTAAACTGATATAGGCCTGGCGGTGCTCCCCCCAGAAGCCGGAGGGCGCAGGGCTGAGCTCTGTGGCTTAAGCCCATCTCTGCTCCATAACCCTGACATGGGCGCTAGTAGCAATCAGGACGACTCAAGACGGCTTTCTGGCCACTGACGCCCGCTGGCAGGAGCTGGGGGCTGGAGCGAAAGGGAACACAGCTGTTGTACAGGAGCACGCCATGGAGGCAGGGAACACGGGTCCCTTTCCCCTGTTGAAATGGGCAGGTCCCAGGAGTAACAGTCACTTTTTAATGTTTTCCAGGATTTTCCCCAGTTATTTCAGCTGAGACCTCGACTGAGCCGTGACTTCCCCTCTGCACCACGGCTGCCTTCTGCCAGCTTGGCTGGTGCAGAGGGGCTGCCCTGCCCCCGACTGGTAAACTCCCTCTGTGCAGCAGGGCCCCCCTGCCAGGCACAGAGACAGCTAGGCCAGCGCTGCAGGAGCTCTCCCTGCCCCAATGTGGGAGGCACAGCCAAGGTGAAGCCTTACGATTCCGTGCCCTGCCACGACCCATGGGGCACAAGTTAGAGTGGGCTTCCAGACACAGCAGGGGGTGCTGAACCGGCAGCCCCCGAGCAGGGGCGATGCAAGCTGGCTCCCTTCTGTCCCAGCACAGAGCGGGTGATCCTGCCCCCTTGCCATCAGCTACAAAGGATTTCACCCCTCCATAGGAATGCAGGGCTCTTCTGCCCAGTCCCCCTAAGCTAACCCCTGTATGAAGAGCCGGGGTAAGTACCGCGCAGTCAGCCACCCACTGCAGAGCGTTTGCCCAGCAAAAACCACCTGGCAGGGCAGGTTCTTGTTGCGGTTGGCAGCCCCCAGAAGGGAAGGAGCTAACTTGTAATCGCCACCCCCGCAGAACCAAAAACGGACCGGAGAGCTAGCGAGCAGGACGGCGAGCCTCACTCACCCGTACAGCCAGGGCAAATATACATCTCCGACAAAACCAGGGCGTCAGCACGGGGCCGTCGCTGCTGTCCACCACCGGGATGTGGCACTGCTGGTGATAGCCTAGAGGAGGGACAATCAGTGTACAGCGAGCCAAGAGCCTTCTGGGAGCACAGAGACCAGCTGGCCAATGAGAAGGCAGGGGTTGTGTGCGCGTAGGTACGGCCCACCCACAAACACACACAGTAACAGCAGCCGCTAATGATCGGCCACAGGTCGTGGAAGGGGATTAACGGGTATCCCGTAGCCCCGACTGGATAACGCCAGGTTCTCCCGGCCAGAGAAAGGCCAGCCTGGAGCTCAGCACGCATCCAGCATTAACGGCACAGCTCCCCTGCAGCCGGCGTATCAGAGCCATGGGACGCCCGGGGGTTTCAATGAACCGAGAGGAAACATTAGCTGCATCCCATCCCCCGTAAACATACACCCCCCACGCACACCCATTCACAGCCCCACTCATCCTGCCAAATATATACACACCCACACATGCCCTCCATTCATCCCCCGCCCACTACACCCCATCCCATGCACAGTCTCACTCCTCCTCCCCAAACGTACACGCAGCCCCATGCGGCCCACCCCCCCCGATCATTCCCCCAAACATATGTGCACTCAGCTCTCAACCAAATGCGAACAGTCATGTTACTCCTCAGCTGCTTTCTGTGGTTCTAACCTGTCTTGCGGCAGTGCTGGGACCCCGAAGCTGGGACCCCTGGGATCCCGAAGCCAGTGGGGATTCTGCCTGAGAGTGGCCACACTGGGCACCTGGTTTTCAGTGAATGTCAGAGTGACACATGACACCGTACCGGGGAAATGGCCAGCTCTGTTCATCGGGTATCCCTTATTAATAAACTCTGCCAGTATCAGCTTAGTGTAAAAGGGGAGGAGCGGATCCCCTGCTCCTCCACCCTGGTCTGCTACTCTGTGAGAAAAGGTCTGCCAAGTGTGCCAAGTTCATTTTCTCCTTCCTGCCCAAGCAATGACATTGTGGCCCTTCAGTACCAGAAAACACAAAAATGAAAGCCACCGTCACTGCCAGGGTCAGCCAGAAATGTCGAAGCAAGGCAGCCATGCTCTCTCGCAGCACAGGGCCTGCAGGAGGGGGAACCAGGCGTGCTGGGCCCTGCTCCAGTCTGAGAAGAGCATCGGAATCTGAAGCAGTTTCCACAATCCGGGGGGGCATCACACTCTACCTGGAGCAGCACTCGCTCTTACCTAGACCACATTTTCCACAGATGAGGATTTCGTTCAGGGGCCCTGATGTCTTTCCCAGGCAGATGTTACACTTTGGCTCTTCTCCGGGGACACCAGCTAAAAAAGAGCAAGAGAGCAGTGGGTTCAGAGATGCGTGATTCAGGCAACATCTTGGCAGGAAATACCCGGGAGGGGGTGGGGAAGAGGGTCTGCTGGCAAAATTCTATTTATACCCTCAAACACACACACACCACATTATATAGTTAAAGGAAAGAACCTGGGCAACTCCTAAGTTCTCTTCCTGGCTTGACCACGAGCTCACCAGTAGTTACACCTCTATGTGCAGACACATATGCAGGCTAGAACCTATCCCAGAACATTCTACGTGGGGAGCCCAACCCAGAATCCTCTTAGACACTTGCGCATCCTTCTGTTCAGCCACCACTTTGGGTCACAGAGGAGAACAGTTTCCCCCAAGAAGGATGATATTTGCTTTTCAACTAACATACGTTCCCAGGTCTGTCTGGGAGGGACATCTGTAACAAAGCGAGGGTTGCCGGCATCTGCAGAAACTCCAGCTAAGAACTGACCTACTGGATCAGAACCAGCAAATTTTGTCTTGGCCCCTACACACACCAGACTTGGCAAAATACTGAAGTGTGCTTCGAGCTTAGCCAGAAAACTGGGGTGAAAAAAAAAAAAAATCATTCCCATGACATGCCCTTGTGAAAAGACATCCAAGAGCACGTTAATTTATAGCTTTTTTTTTTGCCTGTAGCAAAATCAAGATTTCTGTACCAAGGCAGCCCATAAATAGGCTCTAGGGGCCGGACTCTCATCTCACTCGGCCCAGGGTAAATCCAAAGTACATCCATTGGGTCAATGGAATTGTACTGGTGTGAGAAGAGACGCAGGATCTAACAGAGTAGTTCTCAAACTTTTGTTTGTTAGTGACCCCTTTCACATAGCAAGCCTCTGAGTGCGACCCCCCTTATACATTAAAAACACTTTTTTATATATTTAACACCATTATAAGTACTGGATGCAAAGCGGGGTTTGGGGTGGAGGCTGACTGCTCGCGATCCCCCGCCCCCCTGTAATAACCTCATGACCCGCTGAGGGGTCCCGACCCCCAGTTTGAGAACCTCCCCTCTAGGAGCACTTACATATTCAGAGTGCAACTCCCAGTCACTCAAATAGAGTCAGGATTGCACCCTTTGTCTTTGGATCAGAAATAAAGTGAAAGGTTTAAAGACGTGCTGCTGCCTCAGGGAAGTTTCAAAGTCATCCTATTCAAGGCCATATTTCTCTTCCGCTGTTTCTTCTGGCTATGAACAGGTTCATGGGACTAGGATCTCTGTTGCATCCCTCATCCAAATGGATGGCCAAGTGCTTACCTTACAGAGTGAAAACAAACTAGAGGCTGGATTTCAGTGGAAGCTCATCCCAACCTTTACTCATATGCACGTTCACAGCCCACACCTCATGAGCACACGATCACCGGATGGCAGATTCCATCACTTGCACAGGGAGGTGAGGGACTGCTCCAGAGCAAACGACATGTGGCCATAGTCCCAGCAGGGCCTGGTATCCTCCTTCACTCCCTGCCCTAAACCTGAGGTATAAGTATGGCTAGAGGCACATCAAACACCTGCCCCATCCCCGTTTCCATGAAGATGAAGCTATTCCTGCATGTTTTGTTTAAAAAGAAAACTTTCAATGGCATTTTATGGGACGAGCAGCACGTTATAAATGCCACGTATTATCCCAGAAGTGGAATGTTACATGGACGCTGGTGCAAAATCCTATTATTTAAACGCCCCAAATGCTAAACTGGATTCTTTTCAGCATTGCTCCTGAAGACAGAGCTGCTATGACAGCATTGGTCTTCTGCACAGGGCAGGGGGAAGTATCGCCCTAGGTGGACAAAGGCACTAGCTGAGGCATCTGCTCTTTCTAGACTAAAACGATTCAGCTTGATCATCCACGTGACACAGCAGCGTCTGAGGCCAGTCTGATGGGATTGTGAGCATGGCTAGCCACTGAGCTCTGCATTGCCACACACAAGACCCAGGCTTGTTTCCTAGTTCCAGTCTCTTATTCCTTGGGCCACCAGTGGCTAAGGCTTCTGCAGGTACCAGACACACAACCTCCGAGAGCAGCAGGAGACATGTCTCACTAAAGAGCACACCCAGCCCTTGGGAAGACGTGTTGGTGGCCTCTGTTGGGACTCCTGACCCAGCCTTCCTCGACCATTAGGACGAGGAGTATCTCCCATGGGAAAAACCCAGGCACATCGGCAAAATTCACAGCTCCAAACAAATGGAGCTAAATGATCACACAGGCAGGATGTAAGCCAGAGATAAGAATCCTGCCACTGGCCATGACGCAAGCACCAGCCAAAGACAAACACAGCCCAGCGAACCACCATTAGTCTAGCCAGAACATCCAAACAGTTCTTGTTCCTCCTAACATTTTCCAGACCGCCAGTCAAATAAATGGCCCCAAGGGGTTAAAGGAATGTCCACTCAGACAAACCGCTCATTTTCTGGACAGACCTGCTGCTCTGGACAGCACTGAAAGCGTTAAAATGCCGGAGGTTTTTTGTTTTTGGTTTTTTTTTTACATACAACGATGCAAAGATATCCTACAGATCCCAGCCAGGTACATTTGGAGCCTTTATCCAGACCTGGCACATGACACATCAGAAATATCAGCCCGTGAACAGAATGACTTTAGTGGCATCTGCATTGACCCCCTTCCCCATGCAGCGCAGAGTGGGGGCAGAAATCCTACAGACAGGGCATAGGGGTACTGCAAGAAGGGGACCAGTGGCTAGGCGGTATGTTTCCATGGGGCATTCCCTCGCTGAGTCTGGGCAGGGGAGGCTGAGTCATGCTGCATCGTACGTATGTTATACCAAAACCTACCATCTAACTTGGCACCCGTGCTCGGTGACCCACAGTGCAAAGATCCCAGGAGCACTCCTGATAAATGGAGAGCCAGTGTAGGGCAGCAAAGGAGTCAGCTGAGAGCAATGGAAGCAGATGTCCCAGAGCTACCTTTGATTAAACAACGTCCAGGCCTCACGCAGCTAAAGCCACTCCAGCAAAACAAGAGAAAATGGGAAGTTTGGGGAGTCTTCAGGTCCATCCTTAGGAGCAGAAGGTGCTGAGCCCCTTTTGGGATTTGTCCCTGCCTATTTAAAAAACCCCAGGGCAGGAGAAGAGACCAGAGCTTCACTCACCATGCTGAATATCCTTCCAAAGGACCCAGTACTTGGAGTTATCTTCAAAGGTCACAAGACAGCTCTGTTTGGAGCCACTTACCTGTGCAAACAAGAGAGGTGTCAGGTGCAATTTTATCCCCCTCACTTTAAGCATTTTTGTAAACTCACAACATTCTGATAGCTCTGCACAGGAACTCACTGCAGCATGTGGATTTTAAAGGAACATCCAGTTGCATTTTGCTTTGGTGAGGGATGCTAGACTAAGAGCCCTGAAAACCAAAGCTGGCCGTGTTGCCACCTACCAGGCACACGGGCAGCACCAGTGCCCACCCCTGCCTTGGAGTACCATCGAGAGATAAGAGAGTCTTTGTTCCCACACTCATCCAGCCCTTAGCATCTCTGCTGAGGAGCCCACTAACGTGATGATCTGCTTACCATCTAGAAACCGGACGGAAGCCCATCACCTCATTTCACCATCAAATGAAATGATTTCTGGTCACCACTGATATGGGCTGGATGGAAACCAGCAGCCTGAGAATGAGTTCCCAAATTTGCCAAGCCACCCACCTGCAGAATTTGTCTTAAACCCAGTAGTCGGGCTGTTTACCATCGCAGCACAATCACTGGATGTGCCTCACTGACCCTGGACAGCTTTCACGAGCCTAGTCCTTCTGATAACACTTAGCCAGCATCTTTCACGGAGGGCTCTCAAATTACTTTACAAAAGTTGGGCATGTGTTAAAGTTTCACAGGTAAGTAAACTGAGGCACAGAGAGGTTAAGTGTCTTCCAGCATGACTCTGCCACCAACTTCCTGTGTAAAGACTAGAACTTGTGGGAAATAAAAAGTACAAATGTTGCCATAAAATTGCACATGAAATATGTTGCTGATTGTTTTTGTTTCAGGTGATTTGATAAAATGACAGCTTCCATCAAATAAATACAATGTTGAACTTCCAACTGTGTTTAGTAAGAAGGGAAGGAAGACCTGCTGCCCATGCCCAACGTATGTGAGAGAAGCTGTTCTCGGGGTCCTGGAGAGAAGGAGATAGGACTAGGGACTTGCGCACATGGAGTGGGAGTCTAACAAACCTCCAAACAGATTTGCAGGGGTCAGTCCCCTGTGAAGCAAACTGCAAGGCTTAGCCTGGGAAGCTCTTAGGAAATGAGCCCAGGAAGGTTTGCACAGGTCTAGTGTTAGCAGAGAAAAGGGCTTCTGTTTAGCCCTTTAAAATGAGACAGATGCATTCACCCAAACCGGGACCTGAATCCAGATTTCAAAACACCCAAAGTTTGGGGGTACTTGAAGGCAGGATTTGGGTCACTCCAATTACTGAGATATCGGGATCTGCTGGGAAGTTCAAATCAGGATCTGCTGGGAAGTTCAAATCAGGATCCAGGTTCAGATTCCAACCCCTCACCCCCAATAAAACTTGGAACATTTGGATCTAGGCTCTGATTCAAGCACATCTCTGGTATATAAGTAAGTAATAGAGAACCGTGTCAGATTGCATAGAGCTTTGAACGCCTACTTTACCCTCTTGATCTTTCCAAGGTAATAGAGTCCATCAGTCCACCTGCAAAGCACATACTGCCCCTCAGTCAGTTTGACCATCAGATCTTTGCAGCCACTCCCATTCGCAGAAGAGTTGACGGCTGCTTGTTGCAGGTGGCTGGCAGCTGCATAGACATCTCGGATGATTGGGTTGTGTGTGCCGTTCTCCATGAGCCTCAGCAGACACTGCCAATAAAACACACACTCAGTGACTTTGCCATCACAACATAAGGAAAAGCTAGTTCTGATCATGCAAACTCTCCAGTACTGGGAGCCATTGGTACCAGTCTCACCATCCTTAATCAGACAAAGCTCTCACCCACTTCAGTGGGAGTTTTGTCTCTATAATGAAGCTGATGTTACAGACCTTATGCATAGCACAGGATTATTGCTAGTGTAACCCACTCCGTGTGGCATTCTGTTCCCCTAGAGTAGTGGCAGGGCCACAAATAGAGGTTGATGAACCTGCTTCAGCCTTGGCTAATAGCCACTCTTTTAGCTCAAGCTGTAGAGGCGTATATGCTTTTAGAACCAGAGGTCCCAGTCTGTAGCTGAGAAAACATAAGTTATATTAGCCTTCAGTTAACAAAACCAAGGAAGAGGGGATACAGCTAAGATCATAATGAACAAAGAGAAGAGCTTCTCTGGTACCACTCATTTCAGAAGGCCCCGTCACGTCTGAAATACTTCGGCCAAAAGATGTACATTTGAAGGGTTGAAAGAATTTACTTTTTATTTCTGTGAATTTTAATTCAAACATTTCTCTTGTTGCGAGTTCAATCCTTGAGGGGGCCATTTAGGGATCTGGGGCAAAAATTGAGGATTGGTCCTGCTTTGAGTAGGGGGGTGGACTAGATTACCTCTGGAGGTCCCTTCCAACCCTGATATTCTATGATTCTGCCCTTTTTGATAAACCCCCAAACCCAGCAGCACCGGATCAAGGCACCAGCATGAAAATTCAACTGACTATAAACAGAAAGTGATACTGACCAGCCGAGTTTCACTCTCCTAGGGGAGTGAAGAGCAAAAAGTAAACAAATGGCATCAAGTAAATTTGATTTTTAAAATACTTCCAGTTTTAATAATCATTGATATCATTAGTAAACACAGGTAAGGCAACATCATTGAGTGACACAGGATTTTTATCTTGATACTGTCCCTTTAATTGCAACAGGAACTCCTGCCTTAGTTTATGCCCTGGAATTGATTTAATATATAAACAACTCAATGTGTTTTACCCTTGGGACTTCGCATGCAAACATGAATACAGGAGCACACCCTACAAACTACCAATAAGACTTACAGCTTCGATGAGTCAAATTTTAGTGGTTAGCGAGTCTCTCAACTAAAGTTAATGCAAGTCTGTCCAAATGTAGCCAAGCAAAGCAAACCCCACAAAGAGCATGGTCTCTGGGCAATCACATCAGCAAGCTGCTACAGGCCACTGAAAAATGCAAGTCACCCTCTGATTTGTTTTCATATTAAACCAGACTATGATATTAAGACCTGTTTCAGTTTCCCCTTAAGTCAATGGGAAGACACCCACTGACTTCAATGTGAATTTGGTTTGGCCTTCAGTTTAGTAAAACAAGTACTATATGGTTATTATTCAGAGACAGATGACAGGTACCAGAGTTACAGAGACAGAAAGGCTAAAGCAGGGGAGGTCAGGGCATTTGGAAACTCCCATCCATGAGTAGTGGGCAAACTTCATTTTGAAGTTTTCTCTTCCCAACTATCTTAACCTCTTGAATCCACAGAATTAGGCTGGAAATTCCTAGACAGCAGCCTCACTCGCTTCTGGTGTCTGCGCTCCGGGACAGAACCCGGAAGTGCAGAAAGCATGCAAAAAATAACATTTGAATGGAAAAAAAAAAATCGCCTTTCCCCATCCCCCATGCATAAACATCCAGTTTCAGGGCAAAGGTTCAAGTAATGTATCCGGATCGGTTCTCCCAGCTCTAGTCTCACTGGGCCCTCCTCACTGGACCATTTGTGAAGTAAAATGCTACCCAACAGAGAGAGTATGAGAATCCAGCCTTTAGCTATCATTACCAGCTAATAATCAAAGACAGCCTTCACACAGGAGAGGATCCCCCTGACATCAGTGGGAATTTTGCCAGAATAGGGACTGGAACCCCTAATTCAGTGTAATCTTCAGGATGATCTTTTCTCACCCAGGCCCCTGGGATTGCCTGATATGCCCACGCAATGCAAAACTTTCCTGCGGATTCACAGGTAAGTCTAAATCGGTATGACTTGTACTCCACTCCAAGTGGGCTAGAAGAGGAAGTGACAAACACCAGTTTAGACTCCCCCCTGGATTTGGCCCTATTCAAGGAAAGCTGGGCTACTCCTGGGAAATGACACACATTCCCAGCTTGTCAAATATTTGCTAGAGAGCAAGGCGCCTTTCCAGGCAAGTCCAAGGCAGCCAGTCCCAAACTGAAAACACCTCGCTTCCTTTCCAGAATAATGGTTGGAATCATATTCCTTTTCTTCGCATCTCAGAAGAGGATAAAGCGAAGACAGGAAGAGCAGCCGGCCCAAGAACACTCGGTCTCTCCTTCCGCTAAAGTTAAAAAGGGGTGTTTGCCTTTGGGCCCCCACCCCCGGGGGAGAAATAAAAGCAATGATTCACAGAATAGAATCCACAGAATATCGGGGTTGGAAGGGACCTCAGGAGGCCATCTCGTCCAACCCCTGCTCAAAGCAGGGCCCATCCCCAGTTGTGCCCCAGATCCCTCAAGGGCCCCCTCAAGGATTGAGCTCACAAGCCTGCGCTTGGCCGGCCAGTGCTCACACCACTGAGCTCTCCCTCCCGGGCCGCTCGCGCCAGGAAGCGACTATTTGAAGATGAAACATCGCTGCCAGGCCCGGGAACGTCAGCGACTCTCCCACATTCCAGAGGCATGAATCCCCTTTTCGGGAAGGACCCTGTGGCCTCTCGGAGGAAAAGCTCCCTGCGCTAATTACTCAGCCCCCCGCCAGCGCGCTCTTGCCGGCCGGAGCCAGGGGCCGGTGCCCAGCGGGGGACCAGACCCGCGCACCCGGGGTCCGCGCCCAAAGCCCAGGCGAGGGAGCAGCCCGGGCAACCCCTTTCCCTGGCGGCTCGGCGGTGCTTTGGGAAGGGGCGGATCGCCGGCGCCCCCGCCTCCCGCAAGGGCAGGTTCATTCCCGGCCCCCGGCCCCCGGCCCCGGCGGGAGGGGAAGAGCGTCTGGTGGGGGTGGGCGCCACGTGTCCCCCCCGCTGGGAGAGAAGGGGGCAGCCCCGTAAGCTGGGGGCGCGCCCAGCGACCCTCCCGATTTCCCTTTCTCCACCAGCCAGGACCGGCCCCCTCCGGCCCCGGCAGCAAAACTCTCCGCGGCGGGCCCTCACCGAGGAGCCGGTCGCCCACAGAGCTGTGATTGGCTGATTCAAAAACATTCAAAATTAAAACCATTATTTTTGGTGGGGGGGGGCGTTTGAGACGCACCCGGCCCCCGGCAAACGGGCCCCCAGACAGGGCAGGGGGCGGAGGCGGCGGCAACGAAGTCACTGACACGCGGGGCCAAAGCTCCCGTGGGATTCAGGCCCCGCCGCGGGGGCGGGTCGCGGCTCCCACGTTTGCATCCTCGGACGCGTCGGCAGGGCCGGGGCCGGTTTTCTCCGCTCCCTCGCTAACTTTCCGGCCGCGGCCGCCCGAGCCGCCAACGTGCCCGGACTAACAATCGCTTGGGGCGGGGGGGGGGGGGGGTTTGTCCTCATTGGGGGGGGGTTGTTGCTTTTTAACCCGTGCAACACCCCCCGCCAAGGAAGCAGGTTCAGCCCCCGGCGAGTGTGTCAGGATCTGCCGAAGACCCCCCCCCACACACCACCACCAACACCCACCTCCCCTCCCCCCCCAAAAAAATCTAGCTATAACCCTACAAAATCCACAAAGTCTGCGGGAGGGGGGGGGGGTTTCCTTCTCGCCTGGATCTCCAAGCGCAGACACCCCCTGCCCCAGCCAGCCCCGCACCCGCGGGCGCCTTGCAAACTTTGCGCCGGGTGCCCGCGCCCCGCGCCCCCCCCCCTTACCGCTCCGCCAGGTCCTTGGGGCGCTGCCCGCGGGCGGCTCAGTGCCTGGGGCGCGGGGTCCCCCCCATGCCGCCCCCGGGCGCGCCGGCTGCTCCCCGGCTAGCGGCGCTGCAGGCGGGTGAGGCGGGGCGCCATCTTTTTCACTTTTTCCCGCGAATTATTTACGTTTTGCTTATGTAATTAGCACGGGCCCCCCCTCCGCCTCCTCCGCCCGGCTCCATCCTGCAGGAAGCCAGGCAGCGCCCGGACAGCTCCCCGCCGGCTGCATTTAAAGGGAACGTGCGGCCGGCCTGGGCCCGGGGGCTGCGGGGCCACCCCACGCCGCGCGCAGACCGCACGCGCCCGGCCAGGCTGCGCCGCGTGTGTCCCCCCCCCCCCCGCCGCTGCCCCCACGGCCACGCGTGCGCGCACCCGCCGAGAGGGGCAGGCAGTCCGCCCGACCCTGCTGCCCCCGGCCCTTCCACACACAGCCACCCCCGGCCGTGCGGACAGAAACTCACGCTCAGGTACACCTGTCCACGTGTACCGGTAGCTACACCCAGAGCCACACGCCGAAACACACGTGCACACACAGCTATGCCCACGGCCAACACAGCGCGGAGATGTGTACACACACACACGCTCAGAGCAAGCAGCCTACCCAGCCATAGCCAGAGGGAAACACACACTCAGAGACACCTGCACCCATAGACCCAGAGCCGCACACAAACACCCGTGTGCGCACACACCTAGGCATGCTGCAAACGCAGAGCAGATATTTTACACCCAAGCCAAGCTACCCACCCAAATGCACCATCTCCTCCACTCAGACCTGTTTCCCCACCCGGGCACTAACCCTCCGGGTGTAGGAGGGAGTCATGGAAACTCTGGTACTTTTCTCTTTTGAGAGAATTTCTAGCCTTTAGCTTTTTTTCTTTCCACCTTCCCTCTATGTTAAAATTTAACCTGGCCAGTCCACTGAGGATTTGAGTTCCCATCTCCTTGCACCTCCTCTTCAATACACACACAGGCTTGGCCTGTGAGTGGCAAGGATGCAGATGATCTGAGAATCATAAAACTGGAAGGAACCTCCAGAGGTCATCTAGTCCAGTCTCCTGCACTGGTGGCAGGACTAATTATCTAGACCATCCCTGACAGGTGTTTGTCCGACCAGCTCTTAAAAATCTCCAGTGATGGAGATTCCACAACCTCCCTAGGCAATTTATTCCAGTGCTTAACCACCCTGACAGGAAGTTTTTCCTAATGTCCAACCTAAACCTCCCTTGCTGCAATTGAAGCCAATTGCTTCTTGTCCTATTCTCAGAGGTTAAGAAAAACAATTTCTCTTCCTCCTCCTTGTAACAACCTTTTACATACTTGAAAACTGTTATCATGTCATGTCCCCTCTCAGTCTTCTCTTTTCCAGACTAAACAAACCCAATTTTTTCAATCTTCCCTCATAGGCCATGTTTTCTAGATCTTTAATCATTTTTGTTGCTCTTCTCTGGACTCTCTCCAATTTGTCCACATCCTTCCTGAAATGTGGTACCCAGAACTGGACACAATACTCCAGTTGAGGCCTAATCAGCGCGGAGTAGAGTGGAAGAATCACTTCTTGTGTCTTGCTTACAACACTCCTGCTAATACATCCCAGAATGATGTTCACTTTTTTTGCAACAGCGTTACAGGGTTGACTCATATTTAGCTTGTGGTCCACTATGACCCCCAGACCCCTTTCCGCAGTACTCCTGCCTAGGCAGCAATTTCCCATTTTGTATGCGTGCAACTGATTGTTCCTTCCGAAGTGGAGTACTTTGCATTTGTCCTTATTGAATTTCATCCTATTTACTTCAGAACATTTCTCCAGTTTGTCCAGATCATTTTGAATTTTAATCCTATCCTCCAAAGCACTTGCAACCCCGCTCAGCTTCGTATCATCCGCAAACTTTATAAAGTGTACTCTGTATGCCATTATCTAAATCACTGATGAAGATATTGAACAGAACTAGACCCAGAACTCATCCCTGCGGGACTCCTCTTGTTATGTCCTTCCAGCATGCTGTGAACCACTGATACCTACTCTCTGGGAATGGTTTTCCAACCAGTTTTGCACCCACCTTATAGTAGCTCCATCTAGGTTGCATTTCCCTAGTTTGTTTATGAGAAGGTCACACAAAATAGTATCAAAAGCTTTACTAAAGTCAAGCTATACCACCTCTACGGCTTCCCCCCTATCCACAAGGCTTGTTACACTGTCACAGAAAGCTATCAGGTTGGTTTGACAGGGTTTGTTCTTGACAAATCCATCCTGACTGTTATTTATCACCTTATCTTCTAGCTCAGGAGTCGGCAACCTGTGGCAAGCGTGCCAAAGGCAGCAAGCAAGCTAGTTTTTAGTGGCACTCTGCTGCCAGCCTGGGGTTCCGGCCACCAGCCCCGCTCAGCTCGCTACTGGTCTGGGGTTCTGGCCACCAACCCCCTTGCCAGCTGGGGGTCTCGGCCACCGGCCCCGCTCAGCCCGCTGCCTGCCTGGATGAATGGAACCTTTCTCTCCCAAAAGAAGATAATCTATTTACAGACATTGGAAAACTCAGAAAGGAAAAGCAAGGGCAAGGATCACACTAAAAGGATAAGATCTGCATTTTAATTTAATTTTAAATGAAGCTTCTTAAACGTTTTAAAAACCTTATTTACTTTACATACAACAATAGTGTAGTTACATAATATAGACTTATATACCTTCTAAAAATGTTAAAATGTATTACTGGCATGTGAAACCTTAAATTACAATGAATAAATGAAGACTTGGCACACCACTTCTGAAAGGTTGCTGACCCCTGTTCTAGATGTTTGCAAATTGATTGCTTAATTATTTGCTCCATTATCTTTCTGGGTACAGAAGTTAAGCTGACTGGTCTGTAATTCCCTAGGTTGTTCTTATTTCCCTTTTTATAGACTGGCACTAGATTTGCCCTTTTCAGTCTTCTGGAATCTCTCCCATTTTCCCTGACTTCTCAAAGATGAGATAATGGCTAATGGCTCAACTATCTCTTCAGTCAGCTCCTTGAGTATTCTAGGATGCATTTCATCAGGCCCTGGTGACTTGAAGACATCTAATTTGTCCAAGTAATTTTTAATTTGTTCTTTCACTATTTTAGCCTCTTCTGATCCTACCTCATTTTCACTGGCATTCACTACGTTAGACATCCAATCACCACCAACCTTCTTGGTGAAAACCAAAACAAAGAAGTCATTAAGCACCTCTGCCATGTTCACATTTTCTTTTATTTTCCCCCATCCCTCATTGAGTAAGGGGCCTACCCTGTCCTTGGTCTTCCTCTTGCTTCTAGTGTATTTGTAGGATGTTTTCTTGTTACCCTTTATGTCTCCAGCTAGTTTGATCTCGTTTTGTGCCTTGGCCTTTAAAATTTCATCCCTACATACTTGTGTTATTTGTTCAGATTCATCCTTTAAAAAGAAAAGGAGTACTTGTGGCACCTTAGAGACTAACAAATTTATTTGAGCATAAGCTTTCATGAGCTACAGCTCACTCACGAAAGCTTATGCTCAATAAATTTGCTAGTCGCTAAGGTGCCACAAGTAAGCCTTTTCTTTTTGCGAATACAGACTAACATGGCTGCTAGTCATCCTTTGTAATTTGACCTAGTTTCCACTTTTTGTAGGACTCTTTTCTGATTTTTAGATTTCATTGAAGATCTCCTGGTTAAGCCAGGGTGGTCTCTTACCATACTGCTGATCTTTCCTACTCTTATTCCTAAGAGTGGGATAATGTCCTCTTGTGCCCTTAATAATGTCTCTTTGAAAAACAGCCAATTGTCTTCTATTGTTTTTCCCCTTAGGCAACATTAGGTAGAGGCTTGATGGAGGTGTGGGCAGACCCCTACCTCCCCTTAAGGTGAGCAAGTGAGCAGTTGGTTTTGACAGGAAGATTACAGTGCAGGGGGCTTTGGAGATGGTCCACAAGAACTTTCCTGGAGTTAAAGGCAGGTTAAACTGCTGTCTCTTTGGGAGATAGATACACTCAGCACAGGCAGTGCAGATCACCTGCCCATTTGATTAACACCCCCAACCCCCAATGGTTTCATTTCACATGCTGCTGATCTTGTTATCTAATGCCAGCCTTGAGCATAGGTTGCAGGGACATCTCAGGGCATTTCACCTAAGACTAAAACAGCCTCTTCTGCACAGCTCTGTTCCCAGGGTCCTAATGCAGCTGTCCACTTAGAGGACATTTCCCCAGCGGCTCGTGAATGGCATGCCGCTGTGATCTGGAGGTGACTGAAACTTGCCCAAACACTTTATGGCAGGAGGGGTCCGAGGATTCAGTGCAATATGCGGGCTGGGAATTCGCACCCAGGTTTACAAGACCTGAAGTATCTTTAAGCTACAGGGAAGATGGCATCAACTATAACCTAAGGCTAGAAGTGCATTGATCTCCCTGAGATGAGACTTCTTACAGTTCTGTTGATTTTAAAGTACATTAAATAAACAAAATAATGATTGGTTTAAGAAGTAAAGGTTCAGCAGGAGAGTGCATTGTTTCACCCGTCCCCTGCTGCAGCCCCCTGTGTGATGTTTCAATTTGTGTTTATCAGAATTCCTAAAAATAGATGGAACTTCCATATGAATATAAATACACAGCCCCGGACTGCTATGCATGCTAGTGTCGTCAATACCACGATGAAGTAATAAGGATTTGCTATTTAATGGAAATCGCTACAAAAAGCAAATATTTTCAGAAGCACCCAGACAGTGTTATAACACGGAGCTGAGGATATGAACTTTTTGTTACTGTTACAACATTTGCTCCATGATCAGTTAACGTGCAGGTATATTAAAAACTTATTTTAACTACTGTGTGTAATGCATGTGAGATACCTTCCAGTAGAAAGCTGATTCCTGACCTTACGGCTTGATCCAAAGCCCTCTGAAGTCAGTAAGTGACTTTATTGACTTCAGTCAATGGGCGTTAGATCAGAACACATTAAGTATGTTTTTCTCCAATATTATGTGTTCCTTATCACATTAGAGCAAACGTGCATTTAAAACAAATAGTTCCTCCAATTAAAATGACACAGGGGGAAAATGACATTTTCCCTCTCTATTTCTGTGATCTTAGAACTAATTTATAAAAAGTCAGTTTTTCTACAAAATATTGGACTGCAAACATTACTCAATGAAGCTGTTGCCCTTTTTTACAGGTAAGTATTGAATAGTGTGTATGCAGGAAAATAACAGAACAAGCTTTGTTTAAAGTTTCATAGAACTAAGGTACAAAGCTTTAAAAATATTTATGATTTCAGAAGTTATAGTAAGTAGACTCTACAACAAAGTACAGTAATATTACAGGCCATTAAACATCTTGGCCAAGAAAGATATCAAAGGAAGAGGGGGAAATTAAACCCAACCTTCTTAATGATTAATCACATTTTAAACATAAGGGATGTAAAAACACTAAAGTCAACAGTACAGGGGATCAAAAAGAGTAAGCATGTTATCCACAGAACTTAAACACTGCAATATAGAATTTTAAATCTAATTCAGAGACACTTTAAAGACCTCACAAACAACCTCTTTATTGCTCTTTTGAGAGACAAGAAATTCCTTGCAGTCATTCTAATCAAAAGATAAATATTTTTAGTGTCCTCAGATTTGTAGCATATAAAAGGGACAAAGAATAATCTAATACAATAAACTCTGTTCTAAGTGTTATTAATGTCCTTCTCTAGCCAAAGTGGCCTTGGAAAGATCAGGAAAAATATGGATCCCACAATCAATAGTGTATATAAAATAATCCCTTGCTTGTTGTATAATTCTTTCCCTGCCTAAAGCTGAGGCAAATAGTACAATTACAGAGAAAGGACCACTTGTTATAGGTAGTAAAGACATCTTAATTGAGTAGCGTGAGTACTATAGTGTCCAGAGAAGTCGGTAAAAATATATATAGGTTTTTACAAATACAGATGTTAATTCAGAAATGTCTTCCCCTCCAGATACTTCAGGTAAGTGCCACTGCCTGAACAATGATTGCTTTAAAGTAATTTTCAGAAATCCACATTCCTACATACCTAAAGGAAGTCTCTAAGCTCACTAGAACTGTACGTTTGTGTTTTAAGTTGTTCAGATTCCAATTCTCAGTGTGAATTAATTTTTCTCCCTGCTTCTTCTGTCCTGTTTTCTCTCCTGAAAAGTTCTGTCACAAAGTGCCTCCAGCTTAGAATCAAACACAGCTGATTCTCCCCTACAGTGCCCCTTGAGCAAAGTGAGTGCAGAGCAGGTCTCCTACTGCCAGAAGGACCCACCAGTGTATCTAGTTTGACCTCCTGTGTAACACAGGGCCCCAACCCCTAACAAGGGTAGGATACTACTGCTCTGATTCGTTAGTGCTTTGCACTGATGTAAATGACTGATCACACATGGCTAAACGTTAAATCCTCTGCCCAGGGCCCTGCCTGAGTAGCCAGGCCAGGCAACTGGGCAACTGCATGGAGGGAGGACTGCAGAAGATGGAAATTCTGCCCTCCTCTACTTCAGATTGCAAACTTGTTGAGGATCCACAGCATGGAGCTAATTCTAGAGTAGCCTCCATGCTCCCTTATGCACCTATGTCATAAAGGGTTGGACACTGGACAATCTGCAAAGCAGCTCACCCAGGCCTGGCCCCCTTTTATCTCCTATGTGCTGCCCTGCCAGGGGTACCCTGGGAGCTTAACTCAGCATGACACAGAGGGATGGCATTGCCCCATGTGCCTGCTCCCAGAATCATGCCCCACCTTTATGCCATGGTGGCAAGGCCAGGATTAACCCCTAAATGCTGCACAGCCTGTTCTCTAGGCTTGTCCCTCAAAATGTTCAGCGGATGATTTTGTCAGTGAAACAGTAGCATAGTCAAGGGTAAATGCGGGTAAATGGAGTTTACCCACTTCTTATTTGGGGAATATGGGGTTTACCTACTTCTCATTAAGGAATAAAGCATTTACTCACACCAGCTCTCCTGTGATAAGCAAATCATGGCTCTGTGACCGTGCAGCTTATGCTCAGCAATGGATCAGTTGCAGAAACCGTGGCCTGTAAAGCTCTGCAATGAGTCATCAAGTGCTCCTGCACATGTGGATTGACTGAATACATGCACCAGCCATTAAAAAGCAGACATCATTCATTTTTTAACAATTCTACGTAATTTACTTATATTCTGTAGAAAGTATCACCAAATCAAACATTTTTTATTTGTTGGGAATAAACAAAATATCTCCTTGACAAGTTCAGATCTGATTCCTGAAGTTCCCATACCTATTGTAGCATGTCTTCACACATTGTTGTTGTTATACGTACAAACTAACTGATCTTGTAATGATGCAGCACATCCTGAGTGCCCACCATGCCTGGAACATCAAAATGTTTAATTTAGACGCTTTTTTTTTTTTTTTACCACTACACTACTACAGTGAAACATTTGAAGAATGACAGAGGCTCATTTCCCCTGAATTGAATGCTCCTCCTTTGGGTTCACAGGGAACCTGAAACATTAGTAAAACAGTCAAATGATTGAAATTCACAGTGAGTCATGATATATTAGCAGTGAGTCACAGCTGTGTTAAAAATAATACTCGCACCATATTCCTCCTCTTGAAGGAAACTTAACTGTTAATTTTACCACATTTTGTGGTTCTTATTTTGATCAAATGCAGGAAAAACGTGGCCTACTGAAAGCAATTTTGGATCAGAAATTTTACCCCAAGGCTCATTTCTACATGAGCTTTGTCAAGCAATAAACAGTGTAGTTATAATACACTCCACCCTAGTTAATATACAAAGCCCCGTGTTTACAACAGCACAGTCTGTTGCCATGGATATAAGTATAATGTCACATATTCAACACTATAGACCAAATTCACCACTGGTGTAAGTGGGTGTAACTCTGTCAAAACCAATATAACGGCATTCAGTAACTCCAGCAGTGAATGACTGCAGAGTCCAGGAGATGAGGTGTTGGCTTGTACTTATGAAGATCCTTTTATGAAACACATCTCTTTCTTAAGTAGGAAAAGGGGGCCTGGGGAAACAATGTAACCCACTAGAATGGTGAACACACTGTATGATGCGTAGGGAAGTTTCCCTGGAAAGAAAGCCCCTCTGTCAAGGGAAAAGGACTTTGAGATACATTTTCTATATGGTACCGTGGCCCCTAGCACAGATTCAGCTAAGCTATTATATTTGCTCCCTTTTTCTGCAGAGCTGCTTTGACCATGTCCCTGGTCAGACATTCTCGTTTCACTTGAAATAATTTAGTGAAGAGCTCATAGCAATTATTGAGCAAAACACATCAACAAAGTGCATTCTTCTCTAGCAATAAGCAATAGCTTTTCCTGCTACTCTTTTTATTGATCTGCAGTAGGGGTGCCAAACTGCTAGTTTCTTTGATGTCTGATGGAAAATAACAAGGGACGAAATTCCACCTCCTGTTACACCGAGTTCCGTCTGTGACCAAGGGCAGGCTTTGTTGCCTTGGGTGAAATCCTCCTATCAGTTACACAGGCCCAACCCTAATGAAGTCAGTTGACCTGATTCTCCTCTCCCTTAAACCAGTTTCACACCACTGTAATTCCATTGATTCGAATGGAGTTACTCCTGATTTACAACAGTGTGAGAAGAGAACCAGTAGAGTTTTTATAATTTATTTACATACGAAACCTTTTTCCCCTTTAAACTGAGAAGCGAATTTGGTCCACTGAGCCTGATTCTGATCTCACCTGACTTACTCCAAGGAGAGGAAAATTTGGCCCAATGAATTTTCTGTTTGAAATGGCCCTTGTTGAGCTGAAGTTGAATTGAAAGGGTTTGATTCTCCTTTCTACTACGTCAGTGTAAATCAGGAGTAACTCCAATGAAATCAATGGAATTGCACGGGAGACTCAGGCCCAGAGAATGGGCTAAATCCTCAACTGGTGTAGATCACCAGAACTCCATTGGAATCAACAGAGGTAGGCCAGTTTACACTAGCTAATCACCTTGCCCCATACATGTTTATGAAGCCAAATCAATATTTCATTTGAAACAAGTCCATTCGAAGGGCTAGGGATGCTTCTATGCTGTGCTACCTGGGTTAAAAAAACATTGCCTAAGAATCTTTTGTAAATAAATAATTTTTAAAATAACTGGCTGGCAGCTCAGCTCAGCGACACCAAAGAGATTTGCAAACTTCCAATGACAAATGGCTCCATGATAAAACCAAGTTTTGTGGCTGTAAATTACTGACTTGCTAGTATTGAATTTCCATGTAAAATGGTGTTTGCAAATTGTTTTGAATTAAGGGAGGGTGCACTGGAACATTTAATACAAATTAAACAACTTGCATCGGCAGACCACCGATCAGCAAAAGAGTCTGGGCTGGCAGGCTTTGTGCACCTAGAATTGCCAATGATTTCAGTGGGAGGTGTTTTGCATGAGTACAGCCTGCAGCCCAAGAGGCGTTGGCTCAAAAGTGCCTCCAAATGTAAGGTTTATTTGGAGGATGCATTTCAAAATCTCCTAGAAATCAGCAAATCTCGTTTTCCTTTTTGTTTTTCTTTCTGGGTAAATGGGAGTGGGAGGAGGGTTTATGCACTGGCTTGTAGCCTTGGCAACCAAAGCGTTCAGAATATTATACTAGTGAATGAAACCCAGCTACTAAATTGATTATAAACCAAAGCCTGATTCTGAGCTATAATCTGTGTAAGTCACTTCCACAGACTTCCATGGTGCAAGATCAGTACACTGCAGAATAAAACAGAACCCTGTAGGGTTAGCTCTATGTCAGACCATTTGTTCCCATGAAGGCTGGGTACAGAAAGACTGCAAGCCCATATTCTAACCTTTCACATACACCTTTCATTAATTCACACCAATTTGAAAATGCCATTTTTCTTTGGCAATTCAAGATTAACAAGTTAGTAACACACTCATTGCACATTAGTAAAACTGGTTACAGCTAATGTCTTTTGCTCACCCAGATATACAGATAAATGAAACATGGAGCAAAGAAACCCAGTCCTGTAAAATGGAGCTCTATTCAGTTTTCCTAGGCACTTTGGTTCAGATCAAATAACTTATTTTGACAGTCATTTCCCCAACAAAACTGATTTGTTGGATTATTTAACACCAGGTCTTGCTTTGATTTTCTTTGTAAATCTAATTGGTTTCCTTATCGAGAAACTTATGAGAACTAGATGAAAATCAGGAATCTGTTCCTGGAAAACACGGGTTGGAAACACAACCTCCTGCTTGGAATGCACCACTACTCAATGCATTCCATGTGGCCAGGGTAATGCAGCAGACATTGCTTCATGTACTACAGGATCGGGTGAACTGTTTCTTGTTTGAATCCTTTCAGAGCAGAGTAAAAGTGTTATCAGGAAGGGCATACTACAGCAAAGGTAAGGTTATAATTAGATCCAGTGTAGTTAAATCTGACATTCAGCTGTTTTTTGCTAGCTGTGCCTTTTTAAGGAAGACCATTTAGGCAACAGATTTCATGTCTTTTTATTGTTTATTTAATATGAATTTAATCCAGAACCCTTTTTTTAAGACTTAACTTTCCTTGTGTGCAGTTATTCAATTGCAAAAGACATGAAGCGCTTGTAAGTGCCCTTCCAGCTGTGCAAGGTTTATATTAATGCAGCCGTTACATAATTTTGACACAGATACATTATGTACACGTCTGCAGTTCCCGTGCAAAGCTCAGAAAGGCCATTTCAAAAGGAAAAAAAAACAACCCCCCCCCCAAACAAACTCTTTCTGTTCCTGGAAAAGCCAGAGTAATTACTTGTGTTTAATAGGTCAAGTTTGGGAGGCTTCTTAGGCAATTAGAAGCTTGCTGTAAGCTAATTAATTAATTAATTGTATTTAGCAGTTAGAGGTCCCAACCAAGATCATGGCCCCATCGTGCTAGGCACTGTGCAAAAGTAGTTACAGTCTCTGCTCCAAAGAATTTAAAATCAGAACAGACAAGACAGATAAAGGAAGGATTATTATCCCCGTTTTACAGATGAGGCGCTCAGACGTGGAGAGAGAAGTGATTCACCAAAGGTCACACAAGAAGTCTGTCAGAGAGCCAAGAACTGAACACAGATATCCTGAGCCCCAGCCCATTGCCTTAAGCACAAGACCAGGCTGAATTCTGATCTCATGCCAGTGTATGTCCGGAGGAACGCCTCTGAAACCAATGGAGTCACTCCAGATTCATTCTGACGTAAGTTAGATCAGAATCTGTCTTAAGATGCCTTGCTGAGACACATGCTAGCACATGTGTGTCACTCAAGTAATCATGTAGTTTGCAGCCTGATGAAACACACACTGTTCCATCCCACAGGACCAGTAACGACTCCGATTTACAGATTCTCTTTCTCTCCCTGTCCTGCAAGGCCACAGAGCAAAACCTCACTGCAGCCACACCTCATTGCCAGTGTTCTCTTAGCACCCAGTCCGGCCTGGCACTGAGCATCCTCAGCTCCCAGGACCATCAGGATCAGACTCTCACTAGCCTCTCCTGCTGCTGAGCTCCGACATCTTCTCTAGGCAGAGCCCCATGCAGGCGAAGGGAGGTTATTTTTAGTCAAAGTTGCAGACCTGCTTTGCTTTCCCACCACAGCCTGTGAAAAGAGGCCAAGAGCAGGTTTTTCTCATAGGCTTAGATCCTCAAAGGTATTTAGACACCTAAATAACTCTGAGGACCTGGGCCTTAACGCCTGTGGCCCTTAGTAACGCCTGAGATTCCTGGCCCCTCAGTGACTCTTTCCCAGCCACTGCTCTCCACGCCATGAAGAACTCATAATCATACAATCAGCTTTGCCCAGACAGGGCCCCGTCCTGCAGTCCGTATTCCTGTGAGCTGCCCCAGTGAAATCCGGAGCAGGCGTTACATCAGAGACCACACAAGGAATGGAGTAATTGGAGATGATAAAGATCAGGGGCCTGGTCCTGCTCCCACTGAAGTCAATGGGAGCTTTATGCTTGGGTACCAAGGCGATAGAGCAGGAGTGGCCCCAGACCATCTAAGCCCATCTCCCTACCTATAGCGGATCATGCCTTATCTTACCTTTTCCAGCACCTTGTCCAGGCTGTTTCTACCTCTCGCAAGCAATGGTGCTTCCTCCCTGTTCCCTGGAGAGAGGATTCCACCCCTCTCTCTGCCAGGCCATCCTGGCTAGAGATCGACGGTTTCCCCAGTTGTAGCAGAACAAATCTTCATGCTGATTAAACATGATTCTTCCCATTGAAATGGGGTTTGTTTACTAGCAAGGGGTCAAGGGGCTTTGGAAAGCTAAAGGAATGATGGACTGAAAGGGAAGCTGATCTCTGGAGGAGACAAGGGAATGCTATAGGTAAGATAGGGAGGAACTTGGAAAGAACGCGTAAGTCTTCAGTAGGACCCCCAATGCCGGAGCAGGGAGAAACCTCGAGCAGCAGCTTGCGCTCTCCTGGTTTTAATTCGTTATGATTGGATTTTTAATCTAAATTAATGCTTGACCTCAGCTTGGCCTGCAGGGAAAGTCTGATCCTGCAGTAAACACAAGTGTGAAGCCAGGGATGTCCCTCACTGACTGGGCCAGCTAGGCAGGCCAGAGGGTTCCTGGCAGAGCTGTGTCTGGTGTCCAAAGGCTGGACCACAGCCTGGGATTTCTCTCTCCCCAGAACTGTCCCTTGGAAGAAGCACATGGTTTTCAGGTTATTGTCCATTCCCTGACCTGCAAACACAGGCAGCAGTAAAGGTGATATGGGAAGATCATGCAAAAGTGAGCCCCGAGTGACCCAGAAGAGCTCTCCTCCCTGCTCCCTGGTTTGGCTTACCCTGGGTATGCGGCTTAGGGTTATTTATACCTGGCAGATTAGCAAAGGATGAAAAAATACTGGGGTGGGAGAAAGGAAAGGTCCACTGCACCATCACTGATCCTTGTCTTGCTAATAGATTATCCCTCCACCCAACCAGTTCACACACGCAGAGGGGGACCTCTGCTCACAGCCCTCCCCTACTACCTGTGGCCCGTTTATACCTTCCTTCCTGGTCAAGAGCTCTCTGAGGGGCCAAGGGTCTGCATGCTGGAAGGAGCCTGGCTAGAAGGCAAAGGGGGCAGGTGGGTAGACAGTGCTATTAGCACGGTCTGCCCCCCCCCCCAGAAGAGGATCCCTCCTGCCCTGTGGGAACCCCTTGAGCAGGAGATCCAGGGGTAGCAGCCAGAGGTGGAACCTATGGGTTCTGGGCACTAACCTCCCTGCTTGTAACTTCATACCCGTCCCCGTGGAGGAGAATCCTCCCCGAACAGCGACCCAGCAGTTCCAGGCCTGGGAGGGGAAGATCTGGCCCATTAAAAGGAAGAAATAAGATGGGGAAGGGCAGAGCTAAACTGGAGAGAGTTCAGTGTCTGTGAGATGAGTTTCCCTGTATAACTGTATCTGCTGGGAGAGGCTTGAACTCACTGCCTCAGGACCTGTCCATCAAGGCAAGGCATTCTCAATACAGAGGTCCCCTCTTGGTCTGACAGAGCACGTCCGGGGCCTGGCAAGACCTAGCTACCCGGCCTTCTCCTGAGTGGCTGGGCGGGGTGGCCGGGCCTCGTAGGCTGGGAAGAGCATTGACATCTTTGCCTGTCTGTTTTGTACCGCAGGGTGTGAAACACCGATCGCGCAGGCACCTGGCGCTTTGTGCTGGGTCCCTTGTACAGAGGAAGAAAATAAACTTAGCACTTCCCCTGGGGGCCTTGCCCCCGCACTCCAGGTAGCCCCTTTGCAGGGAAGCAGGTGCTGCTGGCTACTCGCACCACTGTGCTCCCCTGCCCCACCAGCTGGCCTTTCCACTGCCAAGCCTCTGACTAGCAAATCTGGTGCTGAGCCTTCAGGGCCAGGGAAGAGGCCAAGCGCTCCCTGCCGTGTGGGAGTGGCCTTGCTACAGTGACCAAAGACTGTGCTCCAGCACTCATAGACACTGTTTCTCAGTAACTCGCAGTGCAGCCTCGAATTCCTGTAGTCATGTACCGTCTCCAGTGTCGCCAGCTCGCTCAGCCTTGCACTCCTGCCCCTACTTCCCACCCAGGATGGACTTCTCAGTCCAGTGCAAAGAGCCATATTCTGTGTACCTGAGCAACAACAGGATACACCCGCGCTGGTTACATAGCTTGGATCCAGACCTGGGACTCACTACTGCCTCGTAAAACAATCAAGCTGAGCTTGTACAGTTATTAAATTGTCTGCCTCCCCCGCAAGCAACTGGGGCTGGGATTGAGCCATCAGGAAACATGTGTGACCAATGTTACACGAACGGAAAGTGAAGCACCTAGGTCCAGGGAGCCAGACTCTGCTGCGCTGATTTACACTGTGCAACTCCACAGCAGCCAAGGGCCATGGGCAGTGGACATATGAGTGCAGTGACACCTGATAGCAGGGCTCTTATGGGATTTAGCTAGATCTGGAGAGCCAGCACCTAGTTTAATGAAACTCTCATGACTACTTACGCAGCCACGTCTGCTAAAAAACATTCCCATGTCTCTGAAATTTTCTCTCACGCAGGCTAAAAAGGAAGCTAACCCCATCTAACTCACTATCAGTATATGATATGGAGACTGCAAAAGTAGGCACAGTGGGAGCTGACCTCCTCCTGGATTGGGAAGAGTTTTAGCTCCTTTCCTAGGGCATCAGAAAGGTATTTCCCCATAGTTTGCAGGGAAGTTTCACATGTGCCCTAGAACGTCAACGTTGTGACAATTCCAGCATTCTGGACAAGACAACAGAGCGGAAAAGAGTAACACGTATTGGCAGAGAGGTACAGGAGCCCTGGGTAGGGCAGCAGAGATCAGAGGATGCTGCAGGTCAGGATAGAACTGCACGGGGGAGGCAGTGGGGAATCCCAGAACTGGAATAGCAGGGGGAGCTTCAGGTCACATTTGAGGGGCACTGGCAATGTTGTTGGGGCTACTCTGCCTAGAGAGGCATGGAAACATTCAAGTCAGGCTTGACATGCACGGACAGAGTTGTGCAGAGATCAGGGCTGAAACAGCAGAGGATGTTGTGGGTCAGACTGAGAAATGCAGGTGGAGTTGGGGGGTAGGGCAGAGGGGGACTGGAGTAGAGGGATGCTGTAGATTATGGCTGCAGGGGGGAAGCTTTCTCCCAGAAGTGGGTCTGGCTGTAGCCTTCACAAGCAGCAAATTGACCGCCCATAGAAATTGGAAATGTTAAAACCCGATGAGCTCATCCCATCCACAGTGTGGGATTTTTCCCCGCAGTACATCTTCTAGTGCATTATCCAACCTAGATTTAAAGGTGCCAGCCAGGTGATGGGGCTCCCACCACTGGCCTCAGCAGACTATTTTGCAGACTGATACATCTCACTGCCCAGAGGTTTTGATGCATTTGAGCTAAAATTTTCACTTCTTTTATTTCATCCCATTACTCCTAATTCACTCCCCAGCTCCACATACCATTCTTAACAAATCCTCTCCCCAGGGGTATTTTACAGGATACAAGTATCTGTACATGGATAGCCCTCACTTAGCCAAGTGATTCATACTTTGCTCTCTTAATCTTTCCTTCTAAATCATTCCCATCTGCCCCCTAATTATTCATTTTTGCTTTTCTCCAATCTCCTTCTAATTCACCAATATTTTGCTAGGGCTGAGGTGCCCAGAACTGTGAGCCATATTTCAGGAGTGCTTTCTCCAGAATCCTAGAGAGAACAACCAACGCTTCCTCTAGGCCACATGATGGGAGGTCTCAACTCATGCAGCCCCAAATCAAATTGATGCTTTCCACTGCTTATATTGCATTGCAAGTTAGTATCCCAGGTGCTTCCTCTACTGGTCCTCATGGCTGCTTTCCAATGGCTCCCTTCCACTGAATATTTAGTTCAGAGTATATTTCCTTGACATATGAACCTTCCTTTGTTATTTCCTGCCTGTTTCTAGCCTGTCTAGCCCCCATTTTGTAATTTCTCTGTCCTCACTGGTGTTTGCACCACTACCCTCACCCACGTTGGCAACATCGGTGAATTTCCTTAAGGTGCTGTGTGCCTCCTCTTCCAGATAAAGGATGTTGATCTTATCCAGGTCCAGACCTACCACTGTCCTGTGACAATGCACTGGAGGCTTCCCGAAAACTCCAGACGTTGCTGCTTATCATCACCTTTTGTTTATGATCCACTGGCCCTGACACTGCTCACTTCCAAGCCAACTGGAAGAAATTATGCAAGACACTAGCAAACTCTTTGCTAAAAGCCAGACATGAGGCACCCACCGTGCCTACTTCCAGCCACACTCACTTTCCAATTTTGTCAAAAGTCAAATTTGTTTTTTAAGCCAGCAAGCTGATCTGGCAAGATTTGTTCTGAAAAAAAGTTATCACAGTCCATTAGAAAAGAAAAAATAAAAGAAATAATAAAATAATTGAGCTATTGCAACATAGTCACACACCCCCACACACCTCTTTGAAACATAAAAAGCCATTCCCATGCCATATTCATTTGTTTCGCTACAAAAAATAAAAAATGTTCCTTTGGCACTTTCTAGTGTAACTATGCAGAAGCTGTATGTTGTTGAGTTTGCTCTATACATCTTCCTGTCCCCAAATCATTCTATTTCTGTAATATGTCCACCTAGCCTTTAAATGTCTACACTGTTCCTTCATGCCTTACAAAGATCTCTATCCAAAAAGTGAAATACTGAAAGATAACCACTTATACAAAGGAGTAAATTAGAAGCTGGTGAACTACATGCATGTGAGAACAGTAACTCTTAGCATTTTTATAGTACTGACATAGTATTTTTAACCATCAAAGAGCTGTACAACTATGTTAATGCTGTGTGGTAGGTTTTATCACCAGACGGAGAAACAGAGACAGAAAGACTAACTGCTTTCTCAAGGCCAAAGGGCTGGAGAGCATCAGAACTAGGATTAGAACTCAGGAGTGCCCGTCCTGTGCTCATAGCAGTAGGTAAAGGTTAGGCTCCTGGAGTCTTCAAACAAACTATGAAACCAGCTCGTGAGAGGTCTAAACAAATGTTGCTGAGATAAATTGTGGTTCAGCTGCGATTTCACTGCTATTTTTTTTCTTAGTGGATTGGGTATTTTGTGCTTCTTTGATGGAACAGAGCGCTCACAGTCAGACTCCAAAGTTCCACATGACACATGATTGACAGGTCTTGACAACCATGATCTGCCTTGCCTTAAATCTATAGAAGCCAAAGAAAGAATGGACGGTTATTCCAATGATTCAGTCAAAAGTTCGACAATGTTTGCTCTATGTTGATTTCCTTATAATGTCAAGCTATCACTCAGCGATGTAACAGCGCTGCAGTTTCAGGGCTTGACAGTGGCAAATCCCCCATCAGTTTCCACCTTCCCTCCACCTGATTTCACAAATATTTACTCCACATGGAGATTTCTCACCTCACCACTGGGGTCAGTTCTTCAGCTGGTCTCCATCAGTGTTGCTTCACTGAAGTCCAACGGAGTTATTACAATTTATACCCGAGGAGGGCCTGACCCACAACATAATGAATGCCTGTTTACTATACTCTGGCAAAAGTTACTCGGAGGACCTGCATAGTCCCACAAGCATGGGACGATATTGGTCTCGTTGCTTGCGATTTTTAAATTCAGGATGCACCGGAAGCATGCTGTAGAGGTCACACTTCTACAGGCCAATATTTGCCAACCACTAGAAGCCACAGTGCTTCTAATCAGTGCTGAGAAGTTAAACAATAAATTCATGCTGACTATGCAGCCTGATAGCTTTTCCTATGTGTTAAGTCCAAGAGCACACCCCAATTTGAAAACTGTAACTAGAAGTCAAATTACTACTAAAATGCTTCAACAACTAACTTTTAAAATTGTTTTTAACAGATAAAAACTGAAAAATACTTTGGACATTAATTTAAACCCCCAAAATATACCTCTGGAAAATTAGTCAAAATAAACATTGAGTTTATTGAGAGAAAAACAAACATCAAAACTTAGAAGCCTTATATAGCCTATTTGTGAATTGCTTAGCTGTGACAGTTTATGACATATTAAAAGTTAATCAGCACTTTATGAATGAACCTGGCATGAACTTCATTTAGTTAGAAGAAACTGGAGTCTTTTAATGTTCTCAGGTTTTTCATGGGCTCTTCTAGGAACAGATATTACTGTGCATCTCACTCCCATCTCCCATGCTGCAGCGATGAATTATATTTTTTAAGCCACTACAATCAGAAGTGAAAGTATTTATTTGATTCCTTGGGCCAGGCTATCCTGCTCCTGTGGTGTGAAGCTGTGGAAATATTCATGTGGGGTTTTGGGGGAAAACAGGTCAAGATGTATCAGCTGACCAGCAGCTGTCCAGAATGCCAGACATGTTCTCCCCCAGCTGAAGTAAGGCAGGGTTAGGTCTGGGCATGAGTGGAAAGTTGCACGTCACATGAGACAGGCCCCCTTCCATCTTGATCTCCACCCTTCTAAGTGGGGAGTAGCGGCTGATGCTCCCTTGGGGACTCGCCCCCTGACCTCTCCCTACAAAAGCATGCAGAGAGCCAAGGCTGAGTGTCACACATATGGGCTCCCACGCCCTTGCCCACATCCACTCTGTGGGACCTCCACACCCACAGAGGGGAGGGGTCATGGTGGGAGGCAGCCAGATTTGCCTCTACAAGCAGGTTCCTTTGTCTATTCTCATTTATACACTGAAACCTCTGGGGTTGCTTTGGTGTGACAGGGCAGAATCTGGCCCATAGGAGTCCCAGCATACCACCTCCCACCCTCTGGAGTCTTTTTTCAGCTAGGTTTGGATGGCCCCGCTCTTGCAATTTGCTCTGTTTCTGTTGATTTAATCTCCAATCTAAAGTAATTCGAGACTCCTGCCATTAATGGGACACTCACTGTTTATGTGATTTGGAAAATCGCTATAATTTTTAATAATAAAATCATAGGAGGCAAAGGCACAGAAATTCCAAGAAGTCATTCATTCTTTACCCTTTACAGTCTATTCTGTCACATGCACACGCACATGTCACTTTGCTCTTTCTTTTTATGCTGACAGCTGTACAGGGGAAATTTTTAAAAAGCGAAGTTTAAAAAAAAAAAGCATAAGGCAGCAGCAAATCCTTCCTGAGAAATAGCTGCCAACTGTACGTAAAAGCAGCAAGAGCAGCTAATTAAAAAGTCCTGGTGCAGAAGTAGATCCCTAATCAGGGAGGGTGAAGGAAGGCTTACACAGGTATGGAGCAACTTCAACTCCCATGGCAACCAAGCAGAGCTCTGCCATTATCTTACTCTGCAGTAATTCTTGTAGGATCAACTGCTTTCCCCTCCCTCTCTGCTCCCACCACCTTTTCAGTCTGCAGCAGTAGCAAGGAGGTTCTTAACATATCCTGGCAAAGCCAAAGCCTGCAGTTCCTCCAGGCAGAACTCACACTGGACCAGCTTCTCCTCTCAGTTCCACCAGAGCAACCATATTGATGTAGGTGGGGTTACACTGATTCACAGGAGAATGCAGCACTTCTTGGGTGGGGAGAGGTGTTTGCCTGAGTAATGGTTTGTGGGCCGCCCGCTCCCCTATATGCCCGTGGCCTTCAATCTGAACAGGAGGCATACAGGAGGGGAGACACCCATCCCTGCAGCATGCTTTCCCCTCCTTCTCAATTGACGCCCCTCTCCGGGGTGCTGGCTCCTTGGAGTCGGAGGGGGCATTGCATCTAGCTAGGTTCCTCTGAGTTATTCCCTTCCCACCAAACCTGCCCGGGGAACATGTAGAAGTCCGTACACAGTCAGTCCTGACTGAAGCTGGTTCCCCTCCCACTGCTGAGTAAAAGAGAGACAGATGCACCATATGACCCTTTGTGGCTTTCCTAGAATTGTATTAGCTTAGAAAGACACAAAACATTTATATTTAAACTTATCCAATATTGCAGCAAATAAAAATGCTACATGTTGGACAACACCCTCCTGCACCACCAGAGAGGAAAAGATGGCCTGTCATTAAGGTACTGGAATGGGACTCTGGAGATCTTTTGGGTTTCAGTTCTCAACTCTGCCACTGATTTCCTGTGTGACTTTGGACAAGTCACTTCATCTTTTTGGGCCTCAATTCCCCCACTGTAAAAGGAGGATAACAACACTTCCTTTCTCCCACTGACTGTGTGTCTGGTTCATTTAGATTTTAAGCTCTTCAGGACACAGACGATCTGTTCATATGTATCTGTGCAGTGCCGAGCATAACAGGAGCCTTACTTTGGTTGAGGCGAGTGGGTCCTACTAACATATAAATATGGGCGCTCAGCTGTGTCTGTAAATAAACTGCTATAATAATGGCTGTCATTCAGTTACCCCCATTTTTTAAATCAACCCACATATTTTTTTAGATTAAATTAGCTTTATTCGGGAAATAAATAAACAGCATGAAAATATGGATGGCTGATGTAAAAACTCCACTTTCTAAAATTACACAGATAGTTAAAAGAGTATTTTTTTCCCCACATACTACTTCACAGTGGTCATATGAACTGACATTCCAGGAAAAATACTTTTCTGCCCCTAAAAAAACATTTTGAACATACTTGCAAAATATTAAGCCTAGAAAAGAGAGAGCGAGAGAACACCCAACTCCTTCATAAGCAAGCTTATTCAGTTATTTGTCTGTAGTTTTTGGAAATTTGATATTTCATTACAACTAATTATTGAAAAGGGCACTGTCAAGATAAAAACAAGGGATTTGAAAAATCCAACCCTGGGTCAGCAAAAACACTTTAGATTATTAAGAGCAAAAGGACTTTTCACCATTTCTGCTGCATGTCTAACTACGATTTGCATTTCACTCAGCTTGCACAATAAAAGCAGACAAACAGTTTCATCTGTTTCTCGTGAATCAGGGACAGCACTGGGATATTTGGGCATCCAGCACTGCTCAGGAAAATATTTTTGCATGAAAAAAGCTTTCATTGATTAAAACGAATAAAACAATTTAATGAAACCATTTCACTTTCTTGGGCCCTGATCCTGGAAGCTGATCTAATTCAGGATTGGGGGTTATATTATGAACTCTGTGCCCTTCTCCTGCCCAAATTCACGTTAGGGTGCTGACAGTATCTCTTTAAATATTTTGTTTTGCATCTGAATTATCTGATAACCATTTTCTGCAAGGAGTGAATTTTAAAATCCATTTCTATAAAAAGCAAATGGCTCAGATTTTCCTCACAATATTAACACAAGTTGTTTTTAATTACAACTCAGAACTATTTTTTCCTGCCACCCTTCTATCACATTCCTAAGCACTACTAAAAATTCAGCACTCATAGGCAGTATTTTAAAGTCCACATTTTAAAATAATCATGTCAGGCAGAGTCAGCCCTTATAAATCACATGTAAAACAGTGCTGCTGATTTACTGTGAATGAAGCAGGCTATTCCACAGTGGCTCCAGAATGTCTTTCATTGTATACTTCACGTCTTGAAGCCCTTTAGTCTGCTGAATACAGATTTCTCTGTGGAACTGATTCACTCGATTAACTGATAAATGCATGACAACTTCCAAGCATCCCAAGCGCAGAGGTGCTACTTACCATGTGTAACTTGTTACAGAGAAGTGGAGGTTGCAAAGAGATTCCATAGGAATACTCACTGGAGCTTTTAAAAGGCTATAGTCTGATGTGCTTTGGCAGTTTGCTTTCTATACTCTATTCAAAGATCTATTGTCCTCTTAATAAACATTTATAACTCCCGTCAGTGTTAAAGGCAATTATGACCCTACATCTAGGAGTGCATTTCATAGAATTATTTAATTGTCAGGCTGGAAGGGACCTCAAGTAGTCATCTAGTTGAACCCCCAGGACTGAGGCAGGACTAAGTATAGCTAGACCATCCCTGACAGAAGTTTGTCTCCCATAGTCTTAAATACCTCCAAGAATGGGAATTCTACATCCTCCCCAGTAACCTATTCCAGTGCTTAACTATCCTTCATCCTCCTTCACTTCACTAGTACTGTAAATAATGCAGTGTCTATTAAGGCTTATTACATTGCTCTTTAGGATTGCTTTAGTGGAAACTTGACTTGCAGAGTTCAAAGGCCCTGTAGAAATCAGCAATAGAAAAGATCCATTAGTTTAACTATTGTCCAGTGTCCTGCTTGTGCCAAATTGTTCACTTGAAGATATTGGTAAATGCTAGTTTCCAATGTCCCAAGCAATGGGGCTTTGATATGCTTCTCTTTCTGCATTGCGGCACAAGTCCTGTCATTCTTTGAAGATTTCAGATTCAATGGCAGATCTTTGGAATTACACTTCAGTATTCCAAAATTTTCCTTCACAATCCCTGTCCATCGGACTTTCCATGAAAGAGGGTTAAATGACATTGGAAAGATTTTCCCAGATTTTCTGACCTATACAGTGAAAGTTAATTCCCACAGCCCTGCAGGAGTGCACTGCAGTACCAAGCAGAGACTCCTCTGGTGTGGCACCAGGAGGATTGTTTGCAGTATTTGGGCTTTCAAACAATTTGACTGGGACAAGAGTTACCACTGCAATCTTGTGAGTTACAGCATCAATCCAAAAATAATTCATTGCTCTGCAACCTATTGGAGAATTGCAGTCTCTCTCCTTCTCTTCCTCATCTTATATGGAAGTGTATTTTCTGTTTTCCCTGGCCAATTGCTACCATGTAGTCATTCCTCTTTCTTCGTTGATGTTTTGTTCCATCATTCCATTCTTCTCAGTGTCTGTTTTTCAGTTTGCTCTCAGCAGGGAGTAACTGTAGCTGTGAGAGAGTCTGTGAACCCATGACAGGATTTAATCAGTGGTTAAAGTGTACTGGGTTCAAAATCCTCTCAGTGGTCCACTGGGGCTAAACTTAAACACATGAGTAACTTTACTCATATGAGAACTCCCATAGACGTCAAAGGGGCTATTCATGTGTAAAGTTACTCACGTGCATAAGAATTGGCATAAATCCCAAGTGCTTAGATACTATAGTGATCAGTGCTACAGAAAACCCTAAGATAAACAGGCTGCAATGGTTTTGGCTGAAAGTTCAGGAACTCATGCAACAAAAGCAAAAAGAACTTCACTGAATCCATCCAGAATGGCCTGTAAGAAGGGAGAGCAGGTGATGATGAGGCTATGAGGTCAGGGGACTAGGGATGGAGAAAGAATGGGGTAGAGACAAAGGGGGTGTTTGTAACTTTCTCTTTGGGATAAAGGGTTGTATTTGAACCCAATATACATATTATATAATAGCTGCCAGCCTTCCCAGCTTTACAATTTTTGTTATTCATTCCTTAGCTTTATTTAAAAAAATAAATGCCACAAACTTTTCTAGTGAGCATTTCCACTGCAACATTTTAAAAATTACTGTGACCCAGAGGAAGGTCCCATCATCAGAGCACATTAAAAAATAAAGAAAAAAGATAAAATAAATAAATATTGTACAATAAAGTCACTTGCCCTGGAGTTTCAGAAAGTGATTGAGCACTTAAAAAACCCCACAGACGGAATTTATCTGCTGCTTGAACTAGTGGATGTGGGGTTCTTGATGCACGTAGGAATGTGTTGAGGGCCACAATGGGAACTCCCTCTTCTCACCTACTTTAGTCAAGCTCCTCCCTTTAGTAAGAGCAAAGGCATACTCACATGATGCAACGTAAGGATTCATATGACACAGTAAAATCTGGCTGAATCCAACAATCACATGGCTAATGTGCAAGAATATTTATACAGTGTATAAAATAAACACCAAAATCATATCATAGAGTGTAAGGAATTCAAGTTATGAACATTCAGCCACAACCCACTGCTTTCAAAGTTACACACCGATGCGTATGTCTCTGTGTGTGACTGATTGGAGAATCTGAATCCCAATGCAATGATAGACAGAATACAAATCTTTGGAGAGGGTACAGCATACTCATTTCTCTACAAAGGGTGCGGAGTTAAGACTCAGCCTTTACCCCTTCCTTTCCAGAAGTCTGGCAACCACAGGAGCACAAGAAAGGAGCAGGGGCTATGCTCCACCAGGAATCTGGCTAGCCCCGGACATGTGTGTATACATGTGGAGGGAAACAGGTGGGCAGGGGGAAGAAGAGGCTTGCTCCTTCTACCATCCCCACATGTGCACCTGTGCTGGGACCGACTAGAATCTGTCCCTCAGTTTGGAACGTAAGAGTATCAACTGTTTTTTTTAAAACACTATTTTGATAATTTTCAACAACATACTCCAGGACATTTGTACTGGTGGCATGAGGCAATGTGCTTAAGATACTATGGAGAAAGTAAACACAATGGGTAGATCTGCAGCTGATGTAGATGACTTCAGTGGAGCTGCAGGATCTGACTCACTGGATTTTGTGTGGGCATGAAAATACACACAAGGATTCAAGCTGAGGGCTCTCCCTAGAGAGACTTTGCATGGGTATATTGGCAAGTACCCTCATTCCAGGGTTTATGAATTTGTTTCTATAATACACTTAAGGAAAAGTGTATCTTCTTTGACATAGGCATATTTGGGTGACTGTAATTTGCACAAAGGGAGGAACATGGGACAGCCACTTGCAACATTCATGTCGCTCACTGGCCTTTGAAATGAAGCAGAAGTCAGGTCTGGACGAAAAGCATCAATTACATGCTCTCTGTTGTTCTGGTCAAGCATCATAAATGTGACCTGAAAAATAATTGAGGGAAGAAAAGAACAATAATGATTTCTTGCATTTCAAAACAAACAAACAAAAATCAAAGACACAAAAACATTCGGACCCTGTGCATTTTGACTAGTGCAAATGTGCTACAAAAAACAGCTGAATACTCTATCGAAAACTAAACACAAACTAAAACCAATGTTTCCCAGCTGGCAAGGTCAGCTAATGAGAACAAGGGAGATTATAATGGTTCCCAGATCAAATGTCTAAAACTTTGCCACTTGTAAAATAAAACGAAGTCAAAAATTCTGTCTAGGTGGAGAATTACATGATGCAAAGACTTTCCCTCTCCCCCCTCTCCTGACAATGTAAAAAATAACCCATGAGTTTTGTTAAGACTGCTAAAGTAACTCTATCATTGTGGTTTGGATTTGAACTAGACAGATCGACTTGCTGTGTGCAAACATGCAGGAGGGATGAACAAAGTAAACAGTCTAGAATTTCCCCTGCTCATTATTACTTTTATTAACTTACTGTCATTTAGCTTGAAATATAAAATATAAAAACACCTTTTAAAAGTTATATGAATTCTGACCTTTGATTCGTTATTCTCTTTGGTTGGCTGGTTGGCATTATGGCTATTTATATAACGGGCTTACAGAACTATTGCTACACCAGAGTCAATGTTAAAACAATGTTTTAACAATGTCAATGTTAAAACAGGGATCAGAACCTCATTAAACCTTTTCTCTCTTTCCTTTATTATTGTTGCTGATCATCAAGCTACATGTGCAACTGGGTAAAATAAGACACAGAGTAGGTGCCCAAGATCACCCGAGGGAGTTTATGGCACAGATGGAAACAGAATGCAGATCTCCCGACTCCAGCTCCTGTGCTTTAGCCTCTTCCTGTACTATCTAGGTACATGGAGATATAGAAATGATGATGATAGGCTTTGGCTTAATCACAGACAAAGTTTTAGATACAACAAACCTAGAGTTTCGAGATATACGAGATTCTCGGTTCTTGCAAATGGTACAGAGCAGAAGCACAAAATCTCAATATCTTTGGGTACTATCCCAGCCTGTTTAAAGCTGAATTCTGCCCTTGGATTAGAGCATGGCTTGTAGTGATAGGAGAGGGGAATGAAGCCATGCTTCAGTTCCATTGAACTCAGTGGAAAGACTTTGCCTGACATCTGTGGGAGCTGGATTGAGCTTCTAATGTGCAATCAGGTGTGAAGACTGCTTTACCCTTACGTTCTATGCAGTAGAAAAAAAGCTGTGATACCCCACAGCAGAAAAACCAGTAAAGGGGAATTAAGTATCTCAGCATTATGAACAAGAGAAGTATGTTCTTTTTACCTTGTGTTTGAAAGGCCACGGAAGCAGAGCATCATACTCCCCTTTCATGACAACAAAGAAGAGAGAGACATGTGTTCCTTTCCCTGTTCCATCGCCATTCAGATAAGTCCTCAGACAGACTTTGTAGCCATACTTTGCAGTGTAGAAAGCTGAAAATTAGAACTTGTGGTTAGTCAGGCCACAGCCTACCAACAGTCTCTGAAAAATTCTGTATTCCTAGGCTCTCACATATGCAAAAGGTTTAAAATGAAACAGGTGCTCTGAGACCAAGGTGATGAGCATGGCAGATTAAACAGAATACCCTGTGGATTTCCAGCTGCAAGCACTGAAGGTCCAGTGGGGGAAGCCCTTTGAATGACTCAGACGTTGGTGAAGCTGATCTGTAATTACCCACAAGCACATGTTTTATCTAATCACTTCATTTCCTGGGGGGAAAATGATTGCAGTAGCCACTCAGGGCTTTCTCAGAGTGACATCAAATGACTTTACTTGGGATGAAGCAATGCAGATCCAGCAGATGTCACTGTAACCAGCAGCAGTCAGAGGGCAAATAAACTGAAACGAAAGGCCACGTACAACAAACAGTGCAGCGACACTGAACTTGTGGGCAATATCAGGCTGTACGGCATATGTTTCACAACCATTTCTTAGATACCTTATTTGAGGACATCAGATCCAGCACTGTCTATATTATTTTTACCCTTTTATTTTCTGAACTAAATACTTCTAGGCCAAGTTTTTCAGCTGGGCTAGAGTGTGCCTTCCCTTTTTACACGTCCAAATGGGGCCCACAAAATTCCATTGACATTTTTTTTGCCAGCACAAATATCGGCCTTTGTACCATTAGGTCACTGACTTGTGGCTGTAATTCAAGCTGTTTCCAGCTCCACTGCTATTATTTGTGCCCGCGATGGAAGAACAATTTTTTGCAGAAAAAAATAAATCCCGTTTCTACATATGCACTGCTACGGCTAACAGAAAAGAAAACATGAGTGCAGAAGCAGTTGTAGGTACACTAGTGAAGGTCAGCATACAGGCGTTTTAACATTCAGCTACGGTCAGATCAGTGACACTAGGCTGAAGTAGCCTCTGAAGACTGGCTGGACATCCACACAGCCAGCCATGCTGCAAGTATCCCAGCATCAAACATGGCTGCTTGGGTTAGGCACTTGGCCCTGTATTTTGCCCTTTGGGCACCCTTCCCTTACAATCCTGAGGTAGAGAGGGTCAAACTATAACTACAGAGCGGAAGTTGCCTTGTATTATAAACAGACAGAACTAGTGTGTCCTTTTATAAATATTGTCTTAGATCTGGGCACTATTTTAAAGAATCACTGGTCAAAAGAGCAGATAAGAGCATCATTCTTGAGACAACAGCTGGGTTTTCAAGAGCTGGATTTTACTGGAGTGTATATACTTGATGTTTTTTACCTGGGGAAAATAAGCTGACTACTCGTCCAGTCACAGAGTCGTGGTATTTTCTGCTGACATCTGTAATTTTCCATAAAAAGACTCCATCGTAGGACGCTTGTTCGAAAGACTGGAGACGCTTATGGAGTTTGCTCAGGCCTGCATCTTTCTGCGCCAGACATCGGTGCAGCTCTGCAATCTGGAAAAAATTATTCCTGTTCAAACCCACTCTGTTCTCTCTAGAGGACTTTCTGCTGCAAAGGCAGTCCAATAATGCAAGGACTCTCACCTGTGCCTCACACTATGGAGAGTTGTGTGTGCGCGCGCACTTTTTTTTTTTTAAACCTCATGTACTAATTATTATAGAAGGCAAAAACACCTCGAGAGGTAACTTTTAAAATGCACAATGTTGGTTTAAGAGGATCGTGCTGTATCTGATTCAAGGTGCCTTGCTCTCTTATGACCTGAATCCAAGAAATGCTGAGCACCCCTAATTCTCCATACCTTTTAGGTGCCTAAACATGGGTTTAGAGGTCTACTTTAGAAACCAAGGTTTGAAAATGTTACCAAAGCTACAGAGGGAGTTTTGGAGATGGGATTAGAACTCAAGAGTTCCTCGCTCCCATTCCTGTGTTTGGACCATGCCTACCCACCCTCCATGATTCTTCTGTATATTTACTAACTACACAAACTGAACATAGACACATGGTCATAATAAATGTTTACCTTCAATTCCAGGCTTTGTATTACACCTTGATCAAGTCCACTCTTCCTCCGAAAGGCTGCGATCTCTAGGTTAGAGGTCTCCACCTCCTTGTTGAGCACCGCCACAATATTCTCAAACACATGCAACTTGTTTTCCAGCTCAGAAATCACTTTCTCCCTTACTAGCTGTTGCAGACTTGACTCTTCCTCACAAACAGATGAGCCAGGAAAACAGTCCACTTCCAGATCTCCACTGACTTCCAGGGCCCCTTGGATCTGGAGATCGGAGACTTTTCTTTCCAAACCCTTCACTTTAGACTCTGCTGTAGCTAAGTGTGGGATGATGCCATTTGCAGCTCCACCAGCAGGGCACAAACTGGCCTTCAGTTGCTTTATATGCTGCAGCAGCATCATTAAGTGGGTCCCCACTGCAGTCTTTTCATGCTCTTTTGTCTTCTCTTTGCTGCCCTATTGAGAGGAGAAGAAGCGATCATTGAACTAAAGTAACTGACTTAGGGACAAATCCTCATTTAGCCTTTATTCAGGCAACACTCCCATCAACTTCATGGGAGATAAACCTAAGTAAGGCCTTCAGGATACAGGCCTGACTCCATAGCACCAGACTTCAAAGGAGAGCAACAGGCTGCCTAGCTCCTGGGCGGTTGTGTGTGTATGATATGTACATATGCTACATTAACAAGAAAACAGTTGTTCAAAATTCCTCCACTTAACAAGGTGCCATGCAAATAAACAGCTAGATTCGCAAGTCGATCAATACTTAACACACGCACTGCACACAAAATATAGGAGCCATGTATATTTACAAGGCAGTAAGAGCACACTAAAATCCAAAGCAGAATTTAGAAACCAGTTAATGCTGTGGGGGATACAGTTACCTTGCAGGTTTCAGAGTAACAGCCGTGTTAGTCTGTATTCGCAAAAAGAAAAGGAGTACTTGTGGCACCTTAGAGACTAACCAATTTATTTGAGCATGAGCTTTCGTGAGCTACAGCTCACTTCATCAGAGTGAGCTGTAGATCACGAAAGCTCATGCTCAAATAAATTGGTTAGTCTCTAAGGTGCCACAAGTTACCTTGCAGAGACTGTTTGACACATGACAGAGTACCAAACCTGATATAGCTGTAGAATTATAATAATTACAGAACCACCCCTTTTAATCTGAGTAGAAGATACTTTTTCTCCTGCAGTGTATCCCCCGCTGAATTTCACTCCTATGAACTGTGACAGTCAAAATCCAGTTCCATGCTCTTCCCTTCTTTTTTGCCAGAAGAGGTTAAGTTTTACCCCTTTACCAAAAAAACAAACAAAAAACCCAACCAAATGAAACCACCCTCGGTTTAGTGCCTGGGCTGGTTCACGCCAGCAGCTGGAGTGTAGCGACTGTACATTACTGGAGACCTTCCAGAATAGGTGCAGGCAGCATTTTACTCACCCTAAACGAGCAGCCAATCTCAGAAAACCGGCAACCCTCTTTGCTGTTCAATGGCGTTGAATGGTTCTGTTAAAAACAGCCACAAAATAATAAGTACCAATGTCAAGGGTTTCATTATGTACTACAATCCACTAGGCCAGATCCTCAGTTGGTGTAAATCAGGGTAGTTCCATTGAAGTCTATGGAGCAACCTCAGAGGGTCTGGCCTCACACTGTATAGCAAAACCAAAGGTAATTCATTTACATGCTGCCGGACAAATCACCAAGTCTTGAACTGATGACCAAGCGATTTTGTCATGCACTGCCATGTGTGAGGCCTAGGTTCCATCTCTAGTCACCAGTGTCCTGAAATCTGAGCAGGTGGGATTGAGACCACAGCCAAGGACATATCTAGCCCATGCTGACAGTAATTATATTCTGTTGCGGATGCCTGTAACAATGGCCTGCACTGCAAGCTTCTTAAGTACTGTTGATTTTATATATCAAGAAGGGCCACTTTCTGCAGCACTCAAACCTGGGAAATCCACTAACACATGGGGCAAGAGGGATGATGGTGGATTACCCCCAACACAGCCTTGCATGCAACCAAGTGCCTATTCAAGCCCTACGTGCTGTACACACACTAAAAACAAAACAAGGATTAATATCCTTAATACAAATACAAAGACTCCCTCCCAAGTCTCAGTATAACATAGACCCAAAAATAATACAATATAATAAAACCACAATCATCAGCAGGTGACAACTCCTCTATAACATCCCCCCCCCCCACCATATTAAAGAAGCGAACCACAAAGAATAAGACCCCACGCCCAGTAACTCAAAATCCTTAACTTTGCTCTTCCCAGAGCAACACACTCTAAAGGGTGACCCATTCTCTATCACACCAAGGGGGCTGAGATTAGAATCCAGCCCTCTCCCTCTGCACCCAAAGGCACATGTCTTTTTAAGAAGTTATTTAGTGTCATCTGTGTTGGAACAGCACTTGTATTGCTCACCAGATTTCCGCTGAGTGTTGAAAAGGAAGTAAACAAACAAACAAAACTTCCAAGGTTTTAGGAGAAATCCTAAATAAGGGGGTGGTGAGGGTGAATCAGCACAACTGATCTTCGGATGTGAAAAGCTCCCGGCTACTGTTGCCATACGGAGATGCCATGAAGTTGCTTGAGTCAGCCAGATGAAGAGCTGGCACTTCAAGGAACAGAACAAAAACAATACGTTGCCCTTTCACGTTTTACCTACCTTTTCCTTTGATGGTCCTTCTGTGTGCATCCGTTTTTGTTCCTTCGATGAATTGCCTTCACATGTGTGCTTCTGTCATTAAAGTAAGACGACAAAGTGTTGAGTACAATGCTAAAATCATGATGCTTCCTTACCTAGGTCTCTATGAAATACAATCTCTTTGTGTATTACGTCATATTATCCCCATTTTACAGAAAAGTGAGCTCTGGTGAAGTTACTTGCTGAGAGCCTCCGGTAAACTGAATCAGGTCTGAGCTAGCAAATAAGAGTTGCACATTCAAACCCTGTTTCTGGAACAGATTTACTAGGAGGCCTGGGGCAAGTCACTTAACCTTGCACAGCCAAATTCAGCAGCGGTATGCCAACAGTAACTTAGATTCCCTTGCACTCATGTAGTCTTCCTTAGACCTACCAATGTCCACACATTTGAAGCATAAGGGAGTCTCAGGAAGTGTAATTTACATGACAAAGAGCTGGGGGGAAAGCATAAATTAAAATAGTACTGACCTCTATTCACTTTCACATGGTTTGAGTGAGTTAAGTAGGTCTTAAGGAAACTAAACCTTTCTCCAAAGATCAGGGAAGTCCATTGACCTTAAGAATATGCTTTTACTGCAGAATTAACCTGGGCTCTTATTCGGGTGTTGTGCCTAACCCACCCTCCCATCCACACACAAAAAACTCTGGCTCGAGTTTAGTGGCACATTCAGCCTGAGCTAGCTGGCCCATCCTAGGGTAGGCTGAAGGCTGGGTGAGGCTCTCATTTAGACTGGTAACCTGCCCACCCACTTTGCAGGAGGATGCAGGCTGAACCATTCAAGTGCTGATAGTCCTCCAGTGCTTGCCCACAATTCTCCCAGGGTACCCAGATGGACAGAAAAGTTCTTCCACAATTCACATGAAAAGAATCAAAGAGCAGCTCGTCTTCCTGCAACACAAAGAACCATGGGATATGCCCCCTGCCCCAATATAGTTGTAATGTATTTCTCTCTTTTCTTGTTATATTTTAATGGCCTTCAACCCAGCAATAAAGCTCACTGGTTGTTTGCTATGGGGGGATCTTTTCTGAACAAAACTTCTTTCTAAAAGATAATCAGAAGGGAGGAGAACAGCACTAATGCCATATTATGGGAGAAAGATTTGCAAAACCTTTCTGTGTATCTTTGTAGAGTTCTCAAGCTTTTCTTTACAGGGAATAATGTTCAGAAACTTGGACTAAAGAACTAATATTAATTGCTGCTGTCCACTGTATGATAAACTGCAGACCTAGAGATTTCCCAAGCTAAACTGCTAAGCCAATTACTCTTCTTCCTCGCACAGTAGGTATTTTCAGTCAGGGAGTGCCAGATGTGGTACCTGTTAAGTGGAAGTACAGAGTGTGATGTTTCACATGTGGGGCCCAGCACTTTCAGAAATGACTTACAGATGCTTCACACAGTATTCCTGGAAAACTCAGTCTAGGCAATGTACTAGTCTCACTCAGTTCAACCCTAATAATCGCATTTATATGCGGTTACATGCAGGTGAACTGTGGACCAGAAAGCAAATATACATATAAACTCTCCATGCATTGGCTTCATATAGCTTGGGTTTACGTTCAGAGCTGTCTCAGATCTCATTCACTAACACACTGAAGGCCGGAGGTTCCTGACATGATGCGCTAATGCAGAATGCATTAGTGCTAACATGAAACTCCCTGACCCTCTTGGCTCAAAAGAGATGGGGAAAATAATCCCCAGACACTGGTTCATACCATGACTGTAGTTTGTGTATTTTAACATAGCGACTCTCAAGCTTTCAATTCAAACTATTCAGAGGTTTCATCTTTAATCTTTATAAACGCCTTTGCTCACCAGTACATTTTCTTTAGCAGTCTGGAAAGTTCGTATAGCATTGCAGTTCCAGGAACCCACAAAGTATCTTCTCTGCAAAGCGTCCCGAGGTCTCCATTTTAGCTCCACAAAAACACATCCAGAGGTCTTTCCTCTCCCCTTGGCGCTTTCTGAACACTCTATATCTCAGACATTATTTATAATGTGCCTTTGTTTTATTCTTTATCCTAGTCTGTTTGTTCATGCAACTTTGTCCTTTTCCGTTTCTTTTTTGATATGGTGGAACCCAAAATCAAATGAACGTAAGATTGACATATAAAAACTGCCATTAACACAAGTCTGAAACATGCTGAATCTGGATGCTAAGAATTATACAGAGGAGAAAGTCACGTATCTGATAGGGTTTTCTATTTGCTCCTAGAGTATTCTGGGTAAATGAAGTTTGGGCACATAAACAGAGCTAGCATACCAATAGCCTCAAATTTAGCTAATCAGATCATATAATCTGTGAAATTACAATTTTATAAGCATTAAACAGGCTTTCAAAAAGCAAATGAACCTGGTTCACGACATGGTACAGCAAACATGATTTCCCACAGGACTGGTCTGTAGCCAGATCACAAATACTGTCTCCATCATTCCAGTAACAGATAGAGGTGATGGAAATCGGAAGGGATTTGCTACCGTAGATCAGATCATGGGTCTATTCTGTCTAGTCTTCTCACCTCATATTCAGGACAGATGAAAAACACCCATAATGCATTAGGACAATTACACATTGTTGAGAGCAGGGTTGGCAGAACACAAATCTCTTTGCAACTCTTCCCTCCACACATGGCAAGTGGCTCACAACCTCAAGCAGAGGCTCTGAAGCAGCGGAGAAGCAGAGCATCCCTCTCTCTTCCCCACTCCCCTTTTAATCTTTTAAACCAGGATTCATGGAGTGTTGAGCTGGTGTCTGCTGTGGAGACTGGGACACGCTATTCACAGAACAAGCAAAGCACAGGTGGTGGCTGAACAAGTGTCCACACCCTGACCTGCCTATGTACCAACTCCCTGGCCCTGTTGGGACCATCTCTCCCAAGCTGAGAAGGCATTCCAGTCTCCAGAGCTCATTCATTCCTTGAGTTCTTTGCTGAAACTGACAAAGAGGTTGTCATTTGGGAAGGCATTTTTTGTGCTAGGGTTAAGGGTATTAAACTCACTTCATATAGGCCACCAAGGAATCAGCAAATGGTAGCAACGTTTGGTTGCTACTGACCTGCATTAGACTAGGCAGAGGAGCTCCTATTTTATATTCCCTGTTGTCAATTAGGGTAAAAAATTGATTCCAGCTGCACTGAAATTGTTTTCAGTGGAAAATACTCCCGGTTATGAAAATAAAAGAGATGCAAACAGCTTCTTCGCATAGATTACATACTTGCGAAATGGAATACGGGAACTACTGATACATGGAAGGCAACATTTCAAGGCCAGTCTCCCTACCAGGTTGCCAAGATTTCCTAACAAAAGAACCGTATTAGACAACAGATTAAACAGGACGAAGGAAATGAAAACAATTCTTCACCATGGGAAAAAAGAAACCAAATAACCTCTGAAGGCAAAGCTACTGTATCACACACATCTGAAGAGAGGAGCAAGGTGAATCAAAACACCGTGCTCAGACCTCTCTCTCCAGGTAACAGAGTGTCAGTATGCCTCCTGCACTTTCAGAAGGGTTAAAGTGGTTAGATGTTTCCACTTTCAGTTGTTTGCTCTTTTTGAAACACTCACTGACATACTAGTGGTAGAAAGTGCCTGTTTGACAGCCCAGCAGGCTGAAGTCAGCTATTCCCTCTCCCATCTCCCCTCCCTCCCCTCCGCCACGGAACTGGTGAAAAACGAGCAGCAGCTGTGCAAGCTTCCTACACAATCTTTCCCAGCGAGTGTGCCTCATTCCTGCTACGGAGAGACCACTTCCATAGAAATGAGAGGGGAGTTGAGTCTCCATAACCTGTTCAGTTCTTGGCAAAACTGCAAAGGCGGCGAGCAATTAGTGACAAATGTGACATGGAAACATGCCCATCGTTATTTTTCCCCTCACTATCCTGTTGGAGCCTTCCACATTACAACTCTCCCACCATCTCTGTCGAAATGGCCGTCCTTCCAGGATGTAATTCCTAGCCGGACAATGATTCTCCTTAAACCACCTGGAGGGTCAACACTTTTCAGTCCTCCATCCCAACCTGCAAGCTGAGTGCAGCCTCTGCAGCATCCCTAGTCCGCAGGCTAAGAGATCACAGAGTCTACAGCTAGAGAACTGAACTACATTTTGAGAACTTTCAACGCAAATCAAAACAGTTACTGCAGCTTTAGCAATGATAGAGGTATGACAGTTCTTATATATCCTGCTACTGCTTTTGGCTTAGGAGTTTTATCATGAACTTTTACAATTAAAAAGACGATGATAAGATGTGTACCAGCTAAGCTATCTGTATAGATCAGCAACTATCTTCCCATCCCTTTAACTCCACCCAGCTACGCTGTTTCTGCCTTCAGCCACACAGTGTACTATATATCAGCTAGTGTATTGTCCTTAGGCCACCCCCATCAGCACAACCTACTGTACTGTGGTGCACACACAAAAAGGATGGAATCAAAGGCACTGGGATAATTTTTTAGAATAAAGAATTAGTTACGGGTCTGATATAAGGTTGCCCTCTTGTAAGAAATTCTAAGCAGGAAGTGAGAAATGCATTTAAATTAGAGTGATAGCAACCTGCATGGACCTGGCACAGTAATCAAAGAAAACAAATGATCAGTTACCATTGGGGCAGGGAAGTTTTTGTTGGGTTTTGTTTTTTAACCTGGACTGACTTTAGAGAGACACATCTGGTGGGGGGTCTTCATTTTATATGTATTGAAAGGTCCTCAATTACAACAGTGATAAGCATAATGTAAACATATAAACAAAATTAAATATGCCTGAAGAGTCCTAAATGCTACAGATAAGAGAGAGATTTCAGAATGAATTTACAATGTAGTCACTGCATTGGGCTCTGCCTGGGATCCACAGATACCGTTGATTTGGAAAGTTAGTAGATTCCAAGGCCAGAGGGGACCATTGTGATGATCGAGTGTGACCTCCTGTATAAGGCAGGCCATAGAACTTCCCCAAAATAAAGTTAAAGCTCATGGCATCTAGTATAAATATTGTCTGAATAAAATCTGCTATACAAACTTGCTAATTTATTGGCCAATTTTGAATTAAGTTAAAAAAAAATCTAAATTCTGGATCTTTCTGTGGTTTTCTGGCTGCATTTCTTATCCTCTTCACACTAAGGTGTGCTGGTAGGAAGGGGAGCTAGAGCATGGCAAGAAGTGCTGCCCTCCCCCCAACTGAAATGTGCACACACAGTTTCTCTCTTTCTCGTAACACCGCGTAAGGATGGTCAAATACACCCTCCTGTTTTTCCAGCAAATGCATCATGGAACATTACACTGCAGTTGAAAAGTTAGCAAAGTCAGAAAAATGAAACATTCTCCGGCTACATAACTTTAACGAAACAAGGAGGAAATATTTAATCAGACAGCTGTGAAAGCTGTGGAATATTCTAGATACGATTATAAAACCCTTATTTTGTTTTAAGCCAAATAAATCTTCTTACTTGGTACTCGTTACTGGATAACCTCCGTTTACATTTCTGGCATGCGGTCATGTTATTAACACATCCATTCTCCAAATGATCTGCAAGTTTCTTTCTCATCACCATTTGTCCACAGCCAGTATGGCAAGGGATTAAAGCATATTCACATAGGCTCTGATGGTCCTGAAAGTTGAAAGTTATAAACCAAGATGTAACCCTGCACAGATACGTGTGTCTACAAATGTCCTCCATTCTGCCTGCATGAATCTTCTTTGCACCATGTGCCCTCTGTGAATAGGCAAATTCCCCACCCCATTGTCTGACACACAGAACTGGGAGTGTGATTCCCGGCTTAAGCTGATGTACTCGTACTAGTTCTTATTGAGCTAGTGCACTAAAAATAGAGGTGTAGCCACGGTATCAGGGGTGGCAGCAGCACAGGCTAGACACCCCCAGCACAAACCTCACCCGGACCCCTTGGATCCCTACTCAGGGCAGCTAGTCCATGGCCACCACTCCCCACTGCCCGTGCTACTATGGCGACACTAATACTGTAGCTTGCATGAGTGTGTCCAGCTCCATAGTCACAGCCAGGTTAATGTCCAAAACTCACCTCGTTCCTGGGGCTTTGTTTTATTCTTAATTTAAAACAACACACACAAAGTTGAGTGTGAGCTCTCTCCTGAGCTGGCTTTTAAGGGTCTTCCTTTGTCTCAGCACCAGCCTATCTCCTTGCCTTAGAGACTCCCTGACTTTTATCTTCTCTGGTCAGAGAGCAAATGAGCAATAATCAGATCAAACTGTTCTGGATGGCAAGATGAGCCAGCAGAATATCCCTATCCCTCTATGCAGGGTACATGAAAGGACATCCTGTCACAGCCTCCAGTACACAACTTGGTCATGGTTCGTAACGGCGTTCAAAAGAATTCTTAAATTGAGTTTATTTATCACTATTTGCACTTCTCTCAGCTCATACAATGAAAATCAATGAAGTCTATTTAATTGTTGTCTATAGGGGAATATTTAATTGTTTACAAAATATAATGGAAACATTTCTACTGTCCTGAAGTTCTGTAAAAACTTATTTTACAAAAATCTAAATTTTGAGGCCAAATGTGATCAACAGCGTCCCTTTAACATTACCCTGATTATAACACCTCACTGCAACAATCGCAATGCATGGAGGAAAAGGGTGCAGAGTAGAAGATTTACGTCTACAATATAAATAGTTTGAACTACTGGAACTTTCAGTAATTATAATGGAGAATAACAATAATTTATAAGGGGCCTTGTGCCAAGGTCTCTATAAAATCCTGTAATGCTGCTCAGCTTTAAAACAATCGAGTGTTTTTTAATTTACAATCAACCTGGTTTAATTGTCTAAATCAAAAACTTTTTAGAGCCAGATCCTCCTCTGATGTAAATCAGTGTAGCTTTATTGATGTCAAAGGAACTATGCTGATTTCTACCAACAGAGAATCTGGCCCTAAATGTTCCATACTTATACAAAACGTTTATTGTCTAGACATTATGGCCCAGTCCGATAAGGTACCAGTGACTCCAGAGGAAGTTGGCACACTCAACACATCCCTAGATGTGCTCAGCACCTCACGGAATTGGGCCTTACACCTTATTTTCCTGATACTTCATCAAGCGTTGAAGCAGGAGTAAAACTAGTTTATTACAGTCTCTTTCACTGAGGCTCTCACACTGACCATGTCACAAATGATTTTTTTTTTTTAAAGCAAGATAACTGTTCCAGCAGTGAACTCAGAAATGTCAATTTTAATCACATGCCTTGTTTTCAAATTCATTTTTCGGTGTATTCGTGCTGAGAGAGGTCCTGGCACCTTTTGAACTCTCAGAACTATGGCACTGAGCAAAACGGGGTAGAGTTTTCTTTAAAGGAGAACAGACAAATGGAAAATGTGTGCAAAATTAGCAAATAAAGGAAAGATATGACAGCAGCATCTCTGCAGCTCCTCATATACAGAGACTGACTGCACACCACATTCCACTTCTAAACTGGATGGAAAGAGGCCGTTAGCTACAGCTCCATTTAACTACGAAGCCCTCTTTTGTCCTCAAGATTATGCAGAGAGGGTCAGCCCCCTCTGTGCTATTTACATATTGGCTTGAATTTTCTTTTATGATTGTTGTACATGTAGCAGATTCTGAAACACTGTCTGTCTATTTCACCTTTATCATTTCACATGAGTATTTAAAGAAAGACTGTAACATTCAAAATAAACAGGAGTCAGACAGCTATGTTTTTCTTTCTAAGTCTATTTTCTGTTTCCCTTGTTGTGCCAATATCCCCATAAGCATTGCCTCCCAAATATTACTCTGGGAGATTTATTTTTCTTACAAAAACATAGGAAGCACATTGCTCCTAATAATAGTTTGGAGATCAGGGTATTATGGGCTTCATTGAGGGTTACTTACAAGGTCCTTGCCCATAATGTTATACTCAAACCTACTGGAAAACCTACAGCTGACACACGCATTTTTAGAGAGACAAGGTGGGTGGAGTCATGTCTTTTGTTGGACCAACTTCTGTTGGGGAGAGAGATAAGCTTTCAAGCCACACAGAACTCTTCTTCAGATCTGCAAAACTCATTCAGAGTGTGACTGCCAAACACAAGGTGGAACATATTGTTTAGCGTAAGTAGTTAACACATATTTCAAGGGACCATTCCAGGTGAATGTATTACCTCACCCACTTTGTCTCTCTAATGTCCTGGAACAGACACCGCTACACAAACACACACACATGCATTTTTATAATGTACGCTTCACCATCATTCAAAACATGTTGGGTCTGATCTAAACCCCATTGACATCAATGGGAAATTTTCACTGACTTTCATTCATCACTGGATCAAATCCTCAGTGGGTATAAATTACTATAACTCTTTTGAGCTTCAATGAAGCTTCACTGACTTACACCAGCTAAAGAGCTTGCTTCATTCTCTTTGTGACCCCAATACAGGTCTCAAGCATGTGCTTAAGACACACACATTTATTCATGTACGTAAGTGCTTTGCTGAATAAGGATGGACTGCAGAATCGGGTCCTAAATCCCCATGTTTTTCTAACATCACAGGAACATGCCTCCCTGACACAACGTTCATCCCCACTAGCAAAACCCCACTGCACACTTATGAGACACAATATGGAAGATGAAACTGTCATCTTTAAACTTACTTCAAAATTTTTCATGATACCAGACCAACTGCATCCACGGGTCCCACAGTGCACTTTGAATTCAGAAATCTCTTTATTAATGGCAGCATCACTGAAAGCCTGGAAATTAACAACAAGATGGGCAGTCAAACACTGGTCAATAAAATGATCCAAACAGCAGCTATAAGATGGGAACAGGCTGGAACTTTATACCTTCATAAACCTTGATTTTTTTTCTTTTACGTTTAATCTTCTGCAAAAATATTATTTAGTTTAACGAGTATATAGGAAAAGCCCAAAGGATTGTGAAATTCTATTATTTGTTTCTTATAGCTCAAAAATTAAATGATTTGAGGTGATTTTAATTTATTAAAAATAAAAATGTGCCCTTCCCAGTGAAAACTTTCAGTATAAAGTTTTTTCTTACTCAGAAACCTGAAAACAGGTGTATGCAAAGAATGTGCTGATCGAACCTTAACTATAGAGGGCCCTGCCTCATGCCACTCTAATGTATGCATTTAATTATTGGGGTCATTAACACCTCTTTTACCTGCTGCAGAGAGGATTTAAGACTCAACCTGAATGAGGAGCAGGAGGGGGTACACCCTCTCAAACTCAGGCTGTTTCCATTTAGTTTGCCTAGTGTCCTAGAGAAATCCAAACCATACACATGCATTTTTTCCAGCACTATACAGTATTTTCTTGCATTAACTGTGAAGAACCATGCAATAAATAAATAAAACATGAATCATTGCAGCCTTTTAATATCACATCTTGCACAAGCAAAATAGCCACAGTAGAACAGAGTAGCTCAGTGGTTTGAGCATTAGCCTGCTCAACCCAGGGTTGTGAGTTCAATGCTTGAGGGGGCCATTTAGGAATCTGGGGCAAAAATTGGGGATGAGTCCTGCTTTGAGCAGGGGGTTGGACTAGATGACCTCCTGAGGTCCCTTCCAACCCTGAGATTCTATGAAAGAGTTTCAACAAGTATTAGGAACACAATGCCTGGAAGACTGCAGATTCCCCACAGATCAAAATGTGGAAAATCCAGGGAAGGGAGTGCACAAATGAAACAGCTCATCACTGTACTGAGAATAATAAGAGGCTTTCCCTGCTTTCTAGAAAAAAATTACTCCTGTCAGCCTACAACCTCACTAAGAGACAGAGAAGGAAAAGTGGCACCAGTTCATCTACTTCTTCCCTCTTGATCACTATTTTCAAACAGGTTTCAGAGTAGCAGCCGTGTTAGTCTGTATTCGCAAAAAGAAAAGGAGGACTTGTGGCACCTTAGAGACTAACCAATTTATTAGAGCATAAGCTTTCGTGAGCTACAGCTCACTTCCTCTATGGTGTCCAGGTTTAATTAACCCAAGAACAGGGCCTTCACCTCTTCCCTTTGGAAAGATCCTTAGAAAACAATATAGCAATAACAAAGTGCTAACCTGTGCATTATCCATGAGCCCAGGGAACAAAATTATTTGCTCATTTGGTACACCAATTAGAAGCAAAAAGTCACCAGTTCAAAATGAACTGAAGAGATCTGGGCTGTAAGACTGAAATGTCAAGAAACTGTGGAAAAGGGAAAATACTGAGGGGCTCATCCCTTATACTGTAGCAATTGGTTTTCATGCTGTAATTGTACTGTCCAAGCTGTGTTATAACCCGTTTTTAAAAAACACGGTCCTTACACAACGTCTTTTTAGACTGGTTATAAGACAGGTATCATTACAAAAGAGGGAATATTGAAGTCAGCACCAGAATAGCAAGAGATAGCTAGCATAGCAAGAATAGTGCAAGAATAGTGAAAGAGATATTCTGGAAGAATAAATATCTGATGAGAAAGGACATAAATCTGAAGACTACATTCCAACTCTTAAGAACTTACAGGTACATTTGGTCTGTGTGATGGTCTGTGTTAAATTACGGCTGTGAAACATGGACATTCAAACAATCAATGATAAACTACAATCCTTTGAATTATGGTGAAAATTCTGAAAATATAATGGATAGCTCACGTAACCGAAAAAAAGTATTGGAGATTACTTGAACTCATCAAACACCAGTTAGAGATTTTATTAAAAGAAAGATTTGATTTGCAGGGCACATTTTAAGAGGTTCAGTGGGCAATGCATGTTTACAGGCACTGGAAGAGAAAGCTGACCGCAGAAGAACATGAGGCAGAAAAAGATGACCTGGGATGGATGAGGTGGTAACCTGGGTAGATCAAAAGGTCTAGTCACCTACAATACGATTAGCAGAGGATCCTACAGAATGGGCTACCATGGCTGCAAACCTCCAGTAATGGAGATGCCATGTAAGAAGAAGATAAGATGGTTTAGTTCTGTCTATACAGGTCAAACCAATGTTAAAGAACTATAGTCAATTTCATCGAATAGTAACAATTACTGTTGTAAGAAGAGCAAGAGTACTTGTGGCACCTTAGAGACTGTTCTTTTTGCGGATACAGACTAACACAGCTGCTACTCTGAAACCCGAATTACTGTTGTGAGACTGGTTTCAGAGTAGCAGCCGTGTTAGTCTGTATTCGCAAAAAGAAAAGGAGGACTTGTGGCACCTTAGAGACTAACCAATTTATTAGAGCATAAGCTTTCGTGAGCTACAGCTCATTTCCTCAGATGCATATCGTGGAAACTGCAGCAGGCTTTATATATACACAGAGAATATGAAACAATACCTATTCCCACCCCACTGTCCTGCTGGTAATAGCTTATCTAAAGTGATTTCCAGCACAAATCCAGGTTTTCTCACCCTCCACCCCCCCACACAAATTCACTCTCCTGCTGGTGATAGCCCATCCAAAGTGACAACTCTTTACACAATGTGCATGACAATCAAGCTGGGCTATTTCCTGCATAAATCCAGGTTCTCACATCCCCCCACCCCCATACACACACAAACTCACTCTCCTGCTGGTAATAGCTCATCCAAACTGACCACTCTTCAAGTTAAAATCCAAGTTAAACCAGAACATCTGGGGGGGGGGGGGGTAGGAAAAAACAAGAGGAAACAGGCTACCTTGCATAATGACTTAGCCACTCCAAGTCTCTATTTAAGCCTAAATTAATAGTATCCAATTTGCAAATGAATTCCAATTCAGCAGTTTCTCGCTGGAGTCTGGATTTGAAGTTTTTTTGTTTTAAGATAGCGACCTTCATGTCTGTGATCGCGTGACCAGAGAGATTGAAGTGTTCTCCGACTGGTTTATGAATGTTACAATTCTTGACATCTGATTTGTGTCCATTTATTCTTTTACGTAGAGACTGTCCAGTTTGACCAATGTACATGGCAGAGGGGCATTGCTGGCACATGATGGCATATATCACATTGGTGGATGTGCAGGTGAACGAGCCTCTGATAGTGTGGCTGATGTTATTAGGCCCTGTGATGGTGTCCCCTGAATAGATATGTGGGCACAGTTGGCAACGGGCTTTGTTGCAAGGATAAGTTCCTGGGTTAGTGGTTCTGTTGTGTGGTATGTGGTTGTTGGTGAGTATTTGCTTCAGGTTGCGGGGCTGTCTGTAGGCAAGGACTGGCCTGTCTCCCAAGATTTGTGAGAGTGTTGGGTCATCCTTTAGTTGTGAGACTCATTTACATATAGATCTTTGTAATGATTAATATACCAGCAATGCATTGTCAGAAGTTGAAAACATCCTTAAAATATCAGTAAACCGTAAAATTATTTGAGTCCTTTCATTTTAGAAAAAAAATCCATTTATATTATTTTACATATAAAGTATTTTTAGACTGCAATCATATTCAGTTCCTTTTTCTCTTTGCAGACTCTTCACCTTATCCAGCAAGCTTCCCTAAAAGGCAAACACTGACAGCGTTAATCTCTGAGCTGCAGGTAGAGACCCATTATCAGCTTTCATGGTCTTTTTGTTGTGGAGGGGAAGGGGAACTATTTATAAGCTTGAAACAAAAATCTGAAATGGTTCCTGTTCCGACATCCCTTTTCACTAATGCAGTTGATTTATGACACTTTGATGATGATGATGATGATGATGATATAACTGGCAAAGTAGGACCCAATCCTGCAACCACTGCTCATGCATGTACCTCATTCAAGTAAATGAGACTATTCACTTGAGTAAGGCTGCAGAATCGGGTTCCAAGCTTGTTAATATTGCTCAATGGCACATCGTCTAGAGAATTATTTTCTGCCTCTGCTTCCACTTATAACTTCTGCAAAGGAGTAGAGAGATATTTTCTTGCTTCCTCTGATGTTTCAGTTCCTTGGGCAAAATTACATCAAGACTAGCTAGCACCCCTGGGTCTAGCATTTTTACAGATGGGTATTGTGGAGCATCAGGAATTTTTGTGACTTAGCCAGGGTCAGTCAGTCAGTCAACAGTAGACCTAGAAACAGAACTCAGAAATTGTAACTCTTAGTTACTTGCTCTAGAACATTTACACTAAAAATCTTTATGCTTCAAGGCATAAAATGACCACTAGCTGGGGTTGGAAGGAATTCTCCCTTTTGGAAAAGAGCAGTGCAATTAGGCTTATGATGGGTGTTTTACACTTTGTCTCTGAAGCATATAGCATTAGCTGTGGTTGGAAACAGGATTCCAGACTTAATGGAAGACGGATGCTTTCTGGCATGGCTGTTCCATGTCTCTTGGATGAACAGTGTCCTCATAACTGTAATTATCTGATTAATTAGTTATATTTTCTTTGGTAGACTATTGGTTATATTATTACTGAACCTTGCAATGTCAGGCTTTTATAAAGACAAACCAAACTTTATAAATGGGGGGAAATGAGTGGATTTAATCAGTACAAGCAACCTTTCAACAACTTCCTCCTTGAAAATGACATTAATTAGTTAACAAATAGTCACAGTCTTTTAAATATTCAGGAGTTCCAGTAAGGCAAAAAAAATCATTTATCGGGATATAGGGATTTTTGCATTTTGTTGAACAAACAGATTTCATGCTGTTTGTTTTGACCTTACTTGTCTGGTATATGTTCTTACACGTACATGTATTTAAGCAAGAGAAGCAGTCTGTGCTTGGGTCTGTGTTGCATTGATGTCATAAATTGTCCTGTAGTGGTATGGAAATCAGCCATTGCTTGGAAACAGAACTAAAAATAAAAGCCTCAGTGGAATCTATTCCATGAAAAAAAAAAACTAGAAAAACGAGAACACTTGTACCTTTGTCTGTACATTTAAAAATAGATGCTTACTGGACAGTTTTCAGTCTGCTTGTAATACATAATCCAGTCTATATTTTATAAAAAGATGATAGTTTGCAAACTGTATGTCCAAGTTCTTAAGAACATAGTTTTTCAATAGTAACACTTACCATTTATAGTGTTTTTCATTTTCAAAGCATTTTACATTGACTAATAAACCATCAAACCACACCCAAAGATACATAAATACGAGTATCCCCATTTTACTTGCACAAGGGCACTGATCAAGTTATTGTCAAAAATGAAGTCAGAATTCAAGAGTTCCTGGCTCCCAGTCCCATACTCAGCCCTCTAGGCCATGCCACCCTCAACAGAAGTTCTATATACAAGCTGTAGTTGCATATATTTAAAGCAATCGTCTGAATTGCACAGGTGTGAATGAGTGCAGAATTTGGCCCCAGTTGCTTAATGTAGATTTTAATTCAATATTACAGTACAGTGCAATTCAATATAGTTACTTCTCTGAATCAACCAGCACTGGCTACTGAAGTCTTTCAGTCTAGTGCATAGCTGGAAAATGACCAAAACCAAAGAAAAGAAAAAGCAGGTTAACAACCCCACTGTGGATTTTTTACTACGTCAAAAAAAAAAAAAAACAACAACAAAAAACACAACTTCAGAATTTCCTGGCATTACAGAACAGATTATTATAAATGTATCTAACTTCAGAGGGACAGTCCTGGTGACACATGGGTTTCTCTAATGGCATGTGTGTCCTTTGTGCTTTCTGTTTCACTCTCACATTTGTTAATCATTATGGACACAGCTCAAGTAAAGAAGCTGTGAGTGAAAGAACTGCAAAGAGCAGGGGGTTCTCACCTCTTCTTTTTCCACCCAGGCCACTCCCTCAAATGATCATTCACTTGAACCACTAGCTCTCGCCCCCCAGAACATCAATGGAAAGTCTTTCAACAGCAACACCAACACAGAACTTCCCCACCCTCACAAAAGGGCCTGATCCAGAGCCCAATGAAGTAAATGAAAAGATTCCCATTGACATCACGGGGCTTTGAATCAAGTCCAAGGAGAGAGAAACAGTATCCTCTCTCTCTATTTCATTATATTATGGTTAACCATCTCTTCTCTATCATTCTGGCCAACTGACAGCAATAATGTTCAGACCCTTAAATTGCACTAAATCTTTGGTTTGACTCTAATTCCGCAGCAAAAGCTCTTAATTGCCTTGACAGCTCTTTCATCTCAAGCATTCACATTTATGAAAACCAAATATATTGAAAAGCGAATAAAACTATTCACTAAGGGTGGAGGGCGCTGTGGAGGGGGATACCACAAGGCCAAAATACCCACCATATTCTGCATAAGGGATAACTTCCTTCTTAAGAGAAGGAAAGTCAGGCCTGAAGCAACCTGCCCCAGACCCGAATATACCTCAGAACTTGGAGGAAGTTCTGATCCAGAGCCAAATGTCACAGTTGTTCTCTTTTCTGCAATGAGTCCAAACCAAAATCCTGGACTTATTCTATGGGTCACGCTCAGCAGGTTCAAGGGGCAGGGTCCTGGCTGCGCCCGGCCTCCCACAATGGGGTCCCAGCGGGTCGTTGGGGTAGGATCCTGGCTGCTCCCCAGCCCCCCTGTAGCAGGGTCTGGAGTCCAGGCAGCCGGCTGCCGCCCAGCCCACAGGTCTCAGAATCTGGGCAGCTGGCTGGCAGCAGGGCTCAGGGTCTGGGCAGCCATCTACTGCCCAGCCCCCTGCGGCAGGGTCTGGGCAGCTGGCTGCTTCCCGGCCCACACACCAGGGCTCAGGGTCCTGGTACGGTCTGGGGATAAGGTCCTGGATGCCCCACAGCCTCTGTGGCGAGGTCCGGGATCCAGGCAGCCGGCTACCGCCTGGCACCATACAGTGGGGTCCGGGGTCCTGGTGGGGTCCACGGTCAGGGTCCTGGCTGCCCCCTACCCCAGCACGGTGGGGGTCGGGGTCAGAGTCTCCATGCAGCAGGGTCCAGGGTCGGGGTCCCTGCCCCCCGCCGCATGCCCAGCTCTCCGCACTTGGCCCCACTCTGTGGAGGGGTCTCTGGGTGGAGGGCACTGAGCATAGGGTTTGTGCAGGGGTTTAGGTGGGGGGCAATGTGTTTCTCAACCTGTGGCCCAGCTAACACTAAATAGGTTGAGAACCACTAGACTAAACCAAAATCTTAAGAGGGAAAACTCTTATTGCTGTGGGAAATCCCCGCAAGATACTGTTCAGGCTTGTGTCCCCATTTTATATAAAGTCAAATTTTATTAAAAAGTAACCTATCCTATCATCTTACTTATTCCATAAATCTCTTAACCATCTGATATACCTGTCACATTGGAAAACGCCTTTTATGGTTTAACAGTTGGGAGACAAAGTGAAGGGGAAAAGAAAAAGCAGTAATATTAAAATCTCAGGGGTATATATAACTTTAAAAATACATAGGCTATTGGATGCTTCCTGGCATCATTCAGATAAAACACACAGGGACCATATTTTCTCTGCATTCTCTGCACAAGAAAAATGGAAGGCTTATAGACCTTTTAACAGTTGCTACTTGATGGAGAGGAACAGATGTCACTGGATCTCTGTTGTCACATTCTCAAAAAATCAAACATCCTGCTAACGTGTAATTTACAGAGCAGTCAGTTCCATGCCAGAGGATGCAAACACAAATGATATTCTGAAATTACTTAAAAAACCCCCCTAACAATGCTTAGACGAGTCTCATGTCTTAGCCTGGGTCCCTTCCAAATCAAGTTTTTAATTTAACAAACAATTTTGGAAAAAGAAATCCAACATTGCATCTTTTATAACTCCAGTCATGGAAAGAACAAGAGAAAAAAAATCACATTTGTATTTTAAATACTTTTGATCTTGTTTCAACATCATAAAAGTTCTTCCCGGGACTTAGGCAATTCAAACCTAAATCAGGGGGATCTTAATACACCCACTCAGAGAAGGAAAATTAACCAGTGCCAGTCCCCATGACTTTTTTCAGGGATGGGTCCAATTCTGCTCTCATTTACCCCCTTGTGACTGCACTGAGGATAACGGTGTTCAGAATAAGAATCTGGCTGGAGAACTGGGCCCCACATTCTTATTTCCAGCCAGCATATGACCATATATTGCATGGGTGTAAATGAGAGCTAAATCTGGCCCAAGCCTTTTACAGTCAACTCTAGCCGGTTCCTATGCAGCTGCCGATGGTCCCTATAGAGTGGAATCACTACAGTTATACTGCAAAGGAGGGCATGATGTGGGGGAGCCAGGTGGGGATGTGCACCCACGGCACAGGGTAGAAGCCTGTGCCAGGCGAGCCCCCTGCGTAGCAGTGTGTAGGAGGTGGCAGCGGGTATAGGGGGATGCCCTCAGATCCTCCCGCTGAATTCAATAAATCATGCAGCTGCTCAGTACCTCTCAGTTAGCTGTAGCACACCGAGGGTCATCAAACAAAGGGGGCAAAGAATCAGCCCAGGAGGCCAAAGGTTACCTCAGTAACAGATCATGGAATAAGCTATTGTTGTTGTGTGGAAAACTTATTTCTCATATTATATACATACATACACACACATAAGCAAACTAATAGTATGCGGGAGCAAAGTCTGACAAAGACACAGGAGAGGTGGAGGGGAGGGCCTTGATAAGGGACAAATGAGCAAACCTGCTAAGGAGTCTATTATTCACAGTAAGAAAAGGAGTACTTGTGGCACCTTAGAGACTAACAAATTCACACTGTTTACAAACCCCAGCCCTGCAAGCTGATTCACAAGCAGAGTCCTCAAGTCTGTGTGAAGCCCCACTGAACTTCCGCAGGCCTCTGTGCAGGCGTTAGGGTCTGCCCCTGTGGATCAGCTGACAAGACTGGTGCCTTGGTCACCACATCCCACCTACAGTTTTACAGAAAGTCCCACTAACGGTTTTATAGAAGTCCCACACTACAGAAATCCCGAGGTTTTCACAGAATTGATGAGTATCGTGAGCAGTACAAAACGGTTTTGTTTGTACTTAGGCTCTGGGCCCCCGGTACTCTGCAATACTGTAGCTCTGCGGATTTGCTGCAGAATTGGACATTTTCCCAAGATCCTACAGAATTCAATATTTTATCTCAAAATTATCATTTTATGGGTGCCTTGTGCCCAGTACTTTGTTTTCTTTTTCCTTTCCCCACTGAGACCTAGCTGCAGATGCCTTTTGATCCACATCATTCTCCACGAGGGAGACTTAGTTGGATTACCAAGCATGCTTTCTTGCACTGTTCCATGAAACCAGGGAGTAGGGGGTTTGGGAGAAAGAGCCAAGGTCCAGTTTGTAGCCACAGTGTAGGGGAGTGAACTGGTCCCCATGGAGAATAGTGCAGCAGCAGTTATCTGAGGAGTTGAACCACTGATGCCAGCTGAGAGCTCCCCAACTCCCTGGGACACATGAGGGAAAGGAGATTCTGAGCCAAGCTGTTCTGAGAACACTTCAGGAGCCAAAACCCAAAATATAGTGAAAATATTCATCATCAAAAATATTCTTAATTAAACCCCCCCTGAAAATTTGTCAGTGAATATTTTTGTCTGATTACTTTCAACAATGAGTTTTTTGTGATGTTCTCCAGGCCCCCTGGCTCCCACGGTGTTCTCCGGGCAACACAGCTAGCCAGTCTTGTCTATTCTACTCTTTTCTATATAGGTTCTTGTACCACACTCCTCACCGTATTATCTGAGCCGCCTTCCAGAAGTGTATTAGGTAACGTAACTAACATCTGTCCTGCGAGGTTTGTTCTCATCCTCTCCCCAGAGGGAGAAGCGTATGCATTGGTGTGTTTTGGTTTGGTACTGTTTTTTTTTCATATGTAAACATATCTGTTGCTATGTGTTTTTATTAGAGAAGGCAGGTGAAAGAAAGGCACCTTGCACTTGGAACAGAGAGTTGGGAGGTAAGTGATGGTCCTTAGTTCTTGTGGGAGTTCATTTCAGAGTTCTGGATCAGCTCCAGATAAAGTTTAGTCTCCCACCTACATTTTGGCCTCCTTCTGTTCCCCAGCTGGCTTTGGTTAAGGCATGGATACATTTTTGTACAGTGCGTAGCACAATGGGGCACTGAGCTGGCTGAGGTCTGTAGGTGTGACCAAAATATGATGTTAAGCAATAACAACAATAATTGAGGTGGTGTGTTTGGGAGTGGGAAGATGGGAATGAAGGGTATTTCATGCCCATAGAATAAGTTAACTGTGCAGCAGATTTTAGGGCTTCTTGGTGCAGAACTTGCTGGAGTTCACAAGGTGCTACTGACATCCAAACGCTTTTTGGATCAAGAATTGAGGAAACGTCCAGGATGTTAAGGTATCTAGGTTAATATGCACAACTGCGGAATGAGCTACCATCACTTTCTTTACTGTTCTCTCTTCTAAAAAATAATACTTCAATGACTCTAGCATTAGCCCAGAGAGACAAATGAAACATCAATACAAACACGATTACATACCCTTTCTTCTGCCAGTAAGCTTCCTTCATTTACTGTTCCAGGATCCTCTGCATTACATTTCTGACAAACTGGGTTTTTGTTGTTTCTGGTGGAAAAAAATTAATAAAAAAAATTATTTGTGAACTGTAGTTAAGAGAGCCTCTGTTTCAAGAATGACAAATTAAAAAAAAACCAACAAAAGTATGACTTTCAGCTCAAGGTCAACCCAGTTTATGGTAAAAGGGCCAAATCTTGGTCCCATTGAAAGTCCACAATTTTTAAGCATCTATCTGCAAAATCTGAACCATCATGATTATTGTGCTCTACAAAGCCAGCAATGCTGGGAATCTGCTTCTCTCAGTGAGGTAGGCACTAACTCCATGTAGTGTACAATAACCTGAAATCTGAAGTCTTTTAACACAGAAGTGATATCCTTTCTTCTCTGGTAGGTGGCTAGGTTTTTAATTGCCAGGATATATCTCAGGGCTCAATCGTCTCTTCATTCACACAGGCCACCATTGTTGTGTTGACTTGTAAAACTGGCTATTGTGTGTTCACATGAAGGGCAATGGTGTTGCCCTGCCCCAGTGCTCCCAACAATGGCATAGCTGGTGCTGGAGTGAACGCTAAAGTGGCATCATCATACTTTCCAGTTGGAAGGATCACACTGCCACAAAATGTTTTGGTTTTAATTTAACATATTTCTTAAATTAGCATTTATACTTGTGTAATTAAAGGGAAAAAACAACACTTTTCAGGAAGAGGTAAGCACTTTTGTGATGCTGCAATTACCATCCAGCTGAGTCATGTATTAGCTCAGCAGGTTAGCTTGGTTCAGTTTCCAGCTGCATTACAAGGTTGTCATGAGAAGATATAAGCGCACAGAGCAAATTCTGTTCTTACTTTCAGGAGTGCAAGTCCTGAGTGACTCCACTGACTGCAGCAGTTACTCTGGATTTACACCAGTGTGAGCAAACAGAATTTAGCCTAGTAGGCCAAATGCATTCTGTGTAAACTGCCATTACATCATAATGCTTTGACCTGCCAGTCACATGTGGCTGGCTGACCGACTCAGCTTTTTGTTACAGTTTAATCAGGATATATAATTAAGGCTTGTCCACACTGGCAATTTACTGCACTGCTACTTTCTGGCTCATGGGTGTAAAACGCTCCCCCCCCCCCCCCCCGAGTGCAGCAAGTTTCAGCGCTGTAAAGCGCCAGAGTGGACAATGCACCAGCACTGGGAGCTGCGCCCCTCATGGAGGTGGTTTACTTAGAGCGCTTAGAGAGCTCTCTCCCAGCACTGCACCACGACCACACAAGGCACGGCAGCACTTTAGCATTGTCAGCGTAGACTAGCCCTTAAGGAGGAGACGGGAGAAGCAGCTAACCAATTAAGAACAATATCCATCTATCTCCAAGCAAAAGGGCTGCGATTGTTCTGAGGGTTGGCTCCTCACTGGGCACTGACCCAGATTTTACATCGTGCACTTTATAATGTTCTAAAATAATAACATTTTAAACTTCCATAGCACCTCTCATCCAAGAATTGCAAAGCATTTTACACATATTAAAGTCACTTCACAATAGCCTTCCTATGAGCTCTCCCTTTTAGACTGGGAAGGGAAACTGAAATATAGAAACTGGCTTCAAAGAGAAACTGCAGAGCTACAATTCATTTGCAAATTTAACATCATCAATTTGGGCTTGAATAGGGACTGGGAGTGGCTGGCTCACTACAAAAGCAATTTTCGCTCTCTTGGTATTGACACCTCCTCATCAATTTATTGGGAGTGGACCACATCCACCCTGACTGAACTGGCCTTGTCATTACTGATTCTCCACTTGTAAGGTCACTCCCTTCTCTTTATGTGCCAGTATATTTATGCTTGTTATCTGTAATTTTCACTCCATGCATCTGAAGAAGTGGGGGTTTTTACCCACAAAAGCTTATGCCCAAATCAATCTGTTAGTTTTTAAGGTGCCACCGGACTCCTCATTGTTTTTGTGGATACAGACTTACACGGCTACCCCCTGATACTTGAAGTATAGAGAGGTAATTTGCCTAGGGTTATACAGCAAGACAACAGCAGAGCCAAGAGGAGAAGCTAGGAATCCTGACCACTACACCACACTCAAAGCCTAGAGACATACATCCTGAAAATAATCCCACTGTAAGGAAGTATACATGGATGATAAAATTACTACTATCAACATCCCAGATACTCTCAAACTCTACTCTAGCACTTTCTCTCTATTTAGTAGATTATCACAACAGATCATCCTACTAGGTTTGCAGCTACAGAATCAGCCACTTGAAATCTTTCGGTCTTCTTGGCAGAAATGCATTATCACGTGGTCCCCTGTTGAAAGAACTTACCGTACAACCCATGACAGGCAAGCCGAGCAGTATCTATGCCCGCATAGTGTTTGCTGGGCTTTCTTCAAGACGTTATTACAGCTGCTACACAGGTATTTGTGATCGGGCACATTCTCACAGATGCTGGTGGGATAACCAAAGGGAAATTCGTTTTCATCAGGAGATGAGTCAGGGCCATCCGGAGAGACTCTGTCTGCCCTCTCAGCCATCTGAAGTAAACTGCTGTGAAAGATGTGGAACACACTAACTGCTGAAACAAGCAGACACCCGCTCCGGTAGATGTGAAATAATACATTGAGCATCAAAGTCCACAAGGCAACTTCAAACCTTGTGTAGTAATCTAGCGATCGGTTTAATTAAATCTGTAGCTGACATGTGTGACTAAGTGTCACGGTGGGATTTGACTAGGTACCAGCAGGAAATTACTGTACAGATTTAAAATTCCCCTGAATCACAAAATGAAAACAGATACATTATAATCAAGAGGAAGCTGAGGGGCTTTGCATAGTTTTCAGGTTTGTTTTCAGGGCAAAGTAAATATGTCTGTTCTTTTTAGAACTATACCACCATTGGTCAATATTGCACAGCAGAATTATTTCCTGTAGAGTAAATCCCCAGTCTCAAGAACTCTAGTTCCCATTTCACCCAAAGCTTGTCCATGATTGCATTTTACAGATGTGGAAACTCCAGAACAGAGAGGTGTAGTGACTTTCCCACAGTCACAAAGGAAGATAGAGGCAAAGCCAGGAAAATACAAGTCCACTAACTAATGACATGCTCTAGCCACTAGACACATAGGGCCTGATTTGCTGAGCACCTCCAGCTCTCCCTCTGTAGTTAATGGACACTGTGAAAATCAGGCCAACACTGCCTCTGGAGGACTCAAGAACCATTTGGAAAATTCAGGGTTTTATTACATATAGAACCTGAACAAATATAATTCATAATTGTACCCTTACAAATCACATTTTTCTCATGACAGCACTAACACAGAAGTACCCGTCCTGGTACCAATGGTGACATTAGCAGAAAACTGTTATTAACTAATAATCTGAAAAAACAGAATCAATGTTCATGTTAGCTCAGAGAACAGAATGCAATTTTTTCCTGCCCTAAAAACCCACACAGGCTCTGATCAGCCAGGAACCTAGAGGAATATAATACTGTACAATTATAAGGCCATCTTCTAGACATGCTGCACATTTTTCTGTGGTGATCAGTGCCCTAGATTAGATATCCTGTAATTCTTGTGCAGGAAAGTCTCCACTGACTTCAGTGGGACTTTTGCTTGTGTAAACAGCTGTAAGATTATACTGTTTTCTTTTCTCTGTGGTACCTTGCATACATATTGTATCCCTAAATGTGTTACATCAGTAAAGATTAATACAAAACTCCTAAGAGAGGGAGGGAGATTCTAACAGGCCTAGGCATCAAAAAGTTATTTTCAGTTAAGATTTGAAATAAGATGAAAAGTCAACAAGCTCGAGAAATAAAAGAAGGGTGTTCCAGATAGTAGAAACTGCAGAGAAGAAGATTCTTGCACCAACAGTGGTCAGAAAATACACAGGGGCATTCAGGAGTGTTTAACTCAGCCAAGATGTTTTTGGAACCTACTACTAAGGAGGCCAGCTAGTTACATTCTCAAATACCTCCAAGTCAATGGCTTGCCTTTGCTGGATACCAGCTACATTATTATTGGGTGGTTGGCCAAAGCCTCCATCGATTTCCCTCCCCCCAGGGTCTCATATGATAAAGGCACTACCTAAAGAACGTATAACCGAAACCATTATTGGCTCCTATACATGCTATAAAGGTGGCTTTACAAGTTCTGCACAAGGCTTTTCCCTGATAGGGAATGGGCTGGATTATTTCAGTCGGTGGGCCTGAAAAACCCCCTACTGACTTTAGTGTAAGGAGGAAGCCAGCTCTCCCTCTCTCTCTGTGCAATGACCTATCGGAAGACACGTGTTTCCAGGGGGGACGACAGAGCGGAAGGCCAGAAGGGAATGGGATCTCCAGACCTAGCCTGGCCTCCCGGATATCGCAGGCCACCGACACCCCCCGGCCTGTGCCCGCTAAACCCAAACCAGCTCAGGCCCAGCAGGGCTGAGGCCGAGCGCTGGGGAAGCAGGATGGGCTGTGGTGGGGGCTCAGGGGGTCGAGGTGGCCCATGCCCGGGGGGGGCGGGGGGAGCACAGCGGGGGGTCCTGAAGTCTCTGACCCGCGATGGGGGAGATCGGGGGGGGCGAGATTTCTGGCCCGCGCTCGGCTGCGAGGCCCTGGGGTCCCTGGCCCGGGGGGTGGGGGGGTCGAGGCAGTCCCGCTCGCCCAAGCCCAGCCTGGAGGGGGCGGGGATCCCGGCCCGGCCGCCACCTTACCTGAGCCCCAGGCTGCTGCAGGGAGCCCGCCCGCCGCGCAGCTGTCCCTGGCCGGGGCCCGGTCTGAGCTGCCGCCTGCCGCTGCGGCACTTCCCTCCCCCGGCAGCCCGGGGTCGGAGCTGGCGGCAGCAAGAGGCCGAGGCCGAGGCCGAGGCCGGCTCTTTGTTCAACCACAAAGAGAAACCAGAGCCAGGGCCTGAAATCCCCGGGGGGCGGGGGGGAGTCATAGGGATCGCCGGGGGGGGGGAGGGGGCGCTGGGGAGCTCTCAGGGATCCTGGGGGGGGAGTCCTGGTGTGGGGGCTGGGGGAGCTCACAGGGATCCCCAGTGGGGGCTGGGGGGGGCTCACGGGGATTCCCGGTGTGGTGGTGGGGGGCCTCACAGGGATTCCCGGTGTGGGGGCTGGGGGAGCTCACAGGGATCCCCGGTGTGTGTAATGGTGGGGGGCTGGGGAGGCTCACAGGGATCCCCAATGTGGGTGGAGGGTTTGGGGGTGCTCACAAGGATCCCCAAGGTGGGGAGGGGTTGGGGGAGCTCACAGGGATCCCCAGTGTGTGGGGGGCTGGGGGAGTTCAGAGGGTTCCCCAGTGGGGAGGGGCCTGGGGAGCTCACAGGGGATCCGCAGTGTTTGTGTGGGGACTGGAGAAATGCATAGGGGATCTCCAGTGTGTGTGGATGGCAGTGTGTGGGGGTGGGTGAACTTCACAGGAATCCCCAATGTGTGTGGATGGCTGGGGGAGGTCACAGGGATCCCCAATGTTTGTGGATGGCTGGGGGTAGCTCACAGGGAATCTCCAATGTGTCTGCGTGGCAGCGTGGGTGGGTGGATGAACCTCAGCCGGATCTCCGTGGGGGGGACCTCACATAGATCTGCAGTATGTGGGGGTGCTGGGAGAGTTCACAGGGATCCCCAGTGTTTGTGGGGGGAGGCTGGGGGAGCACCTGGGGAGTTCACAGGGGATCCACAATGTCTGTGTGGGGGATGGAGGAGCGCACAGGGGATCTCCAATGTGTGGATGGCAGTGTGTGGGGGTGGGTGAAGGTCACAGGGATCCCCAGTGTTTGTGGATGGCAGTGTAGGTGGGTGGGTGAACCTCACAGGGATCTCCGGTGGGGGGGCGAGGGCTCACATAGATCTGCAGTGTGTGAGGGGCCTGGGGGAGCTCACAGGGACCATCTCTGACCTGTGTTTGTCTAACTTATTCTTAAAATCCTCCACAACCTCCCTTGGAGCCTATTCCAGAACTTAACTGCCCTTATAGTTATAAGATAAAATACATTACCTTACTCACCTTGTCTTTTTAATATCCTTGGACCAACAGGGCTCCAACACTACAAACAACTTCTAGATAGAACACTCTTGCTAATATCTAGCTTAAATCTTCCTTGCTGCATATTAAGCCCATTGCTTCTTGTCCTACCTCCAGCAGACATGGCAATTAATCACCAACCTCCTTATAACAACCCTGAGCATATTTGAAGACACTCGTGTCCTCCCTGGGTCATGTTTTCTCAAAACTAAATATGCCCAGTTTTTTTCCTTTACCATTTTTCCTCATAGATCAGGTTTTCTGAAGCTTTTATTGTTTTTGTTCCTCTCCCCTGGACTCTCTCCAACTTGTCCCCATCGTTCCTAAAGTGCAGCACCCAGAATTGGACACAGTACTCCAGCTGAGACCTCACCAGTGTTGAGCAGAGCAGGACAATTACCTACTGTCTTACATATGACATGCCTTTGAATACACCTGAATGACACTAGCCTTTTTTGCAACTGCCTCCTATTTTTGCCTCTCAGTTTGTACTGCACTAGAGTCCCCAGATTCTTTTCAGTGATTTCATTTAGACCACGTACCTCGGAAGGTTTCTTCATAAGAAGGGAGTTCTCTTCCCCCGCCCCCTGAGGACAAGTTGAGAGAACAATCGAAGTGGGAGTTGAGGGCACTCCATACTTAGCAGGACTGGACCCTTACAGAGAAAGGTGCAAGTAATGCATCAGACCAGTGGTCCATCTAGCCCAGTCCTGCCCAAAAGTACTTCTTTGATTCTGCTTGTATTTTCTGTACTGCTTTATAGAAAGGCTGAAAGAAACATTTAGGTAAGATCTTGAACTTCCTGCCTCTCACCTTCCCCCCACCCCACGTGATAAAACAGTTCTATTAATGTGTTTTATGAAGAGCTCAGAAATATTCATCAACTCCACTCACATGGCTGTTGTGTGACTCAGCTCTTTGGTTGCCTGCACAATATAGTAATGTTCTTTTTTCAAGTGTTCTATCACATCTGTGGTACAGGCAAGAGAAAAGGTTCCCAAAAATCTTTCCATTAAACTCCCACCTCCCTGTCTTAAATAGACAATGTCAAGTAATATAGGAAAAAATAGTATTTGTCATCATTTGGGAGATATGTTCTCTAGATTTCAAAAGAGTAGTTTAGTTTAAAAATCAAACACAGTTGGAGAGAACTATATCTAAAAAGATAGCCACTTTTTATTATGACTTACAGTATTTATTCTCTACCCAAAGCTGTGATGCTCTGTGCTCATGCACTCACAATAGGACCATTTTTGCAAGCACCCACTACTGAGTATTGTACTCTATAAGCACTGCTCCTGGTAGTGTTTGCACAACACAGCCTATAGAAACCATGATTGTTTTAAGAAAGATAGAGCAGGAAATGTTTGGATGAAATTGTTGGAAACAAATTTTATTTTCAGGCTTCTGAGAGGTCAGTTGAAAACGACAGGAAGTATTAAACACAAACTGAAAACCTGCTACAAAAGGGACAGGGTCTCTTTATGTAACATAATAGATGGACAGCTGCTCAGTTTTCTTTACCATTTCAAACTCTGTTATCTGTAACAGAAAACATTTTAGCTCGTTTTGTTTTGTGGCCCAAGACTGTTTTCAAATCACAGCTGTCAGCTAATCTACTCATGGAATTTAGAGATGAATAACTAGCATTTTGTGGTGGCTGGTATTTTCAGAGAGAAGGGTCAAATTCTTTTAGGAGTTCAAGCAGTTGTTCCAAGAGAGGTTTCCCATATTTATGTTCCCAGCCCTTTAATTTTGTTCATTAAAAATCTCCTTCTTGGACCAAATCCCTCTCTCAGTTATACCCATACAATCTTACTGGAGTCAATGGGGTTTCAGGAGCGTCACCAAGAGCAGAATTTGGTCCTTTGCTTTGTCAGAAAATATTACCAGCTGAATAAAAACAAGAATGAGGAAAAGGGGATTGGGGTTACAAAGCTACGTAAATGTAAACATCACACAGTGTAGTCTTATAATTAGAGCAGCAGACTGGGGGTCAGAACTTCTGGATTCTAATCCAGCTGCTGCCATAGCTTCCTTGTATGATGCCAGGCAAATCACTCAGATCTGTGCATGAAAGGTGCTACATACAAGCTAAGTATTAATATTAATTACTATCGTTGCACATGCAAATGGCTAATTATAACAACGTGGGTATGCAATTACCTGATTTGTGCATGCAGTCATGGTAATTGCATGTGTAACCTTTTAAAAATCAGGCTTCTAATTTTAATAAGATATTTGATGGTGCAAATGTGAAAGTGGCAACACTAGGTTAATGTTTAAACTGATGGCCTTAAAAATAAGGGCCACTTAAGTGAATGGGAGTTTAGGTTGAGAAACAATTGCAGAATTGGCCCCTAATACCATTCAATCTATGCTTCCTGCTTCAATGTGGTGCAAGCTTATTCATAGATGTTCTGTTTTCTGACTGCAAGATAGACAGCATTGCATACCATAGCACTGGCCTTTATGTTACCAAAATTAAATATGGAAACACTGACACAACCAGAACTTGAGTGGTGTGAATGGCTAGTGGCAAAGATCAGTCAATGTTTCCATTATAAACCTCTGTTTTCATAGTTTTAGAACTAGGACCATAAAATTCACATTGGGTTGAAATATGACGCAGAAATTCTCAGCCAGGGTATGAATTACTTTTTAAAGAAAATACGTCTGAGTGTGGCCATTTTTAAGTGGGAGTGCAAAGAAATAGAAGTTAATGGTTTCAGAGGGGAGACCATAATACAGTTGGGTCAATTTCAGTTTCTGAATGAGAGAGAGACAAAAAAACTCAATGTGCTAACACTACTGTATGTCTCTGCTGTATGTTAAGTGAGCCTATTCCCTCTCTTTCGCCTTCATGGTCTGTAAAATATTACACCTTTATCTTAAAAGGCACTGAATTACACAAAGAAACTAAAGATAAGTTTTTGGTACTTTCCAAACTTGAGATATTTCCTCTGGTAAATTTCCCCCACATGAGATCAGTTAACCGAAAACAGGATGTGGCTCACAAAGAGATTAAGATTTGAAGCTTGACTATATTATAGACCCATTACACTGATGTTGGCTTTGCAGGGGCAGTGTATTACTATATAGGGTGGCTTATCAATTTTATATCTAAGGGGAAAATGTAATGCAGTGACATATTTTGATTAAGGGTAAAATTTCTATTAGCACTTAAACTACTTAAGACTTTCAATTACCCATAGGTTCCTAAGTGCCTAAATTACTTTTGAAAATGGAATTTAGGCTTATAAGTCACTTTTAGGTGCTTTTGAAAATTTTACTTCAAGTATCTACAACATTTTCTGGGCTAAGAGACCCAGTTTGAATACAGACACAAAATGAATGGGATCTGGATGCCCATTCAGTGCATAGATAGTTTTAAATAAAATGACTGAAAATGTAGGTATGCGGTGGGAGGGACCCTGAAAAATTGTTAAAACTAGAAAAAAACCTCTAAATTAATAAAGTAAGGTCAGTCTCTCAATGAGACGCAATACTTCCAGTAGTTACAGCTGAGGACTCAAAGTCAAGATTCTTGACTGTATTTCCTGTTCTGCCACTGAGTTGTTCCTTAACTTTGAGTACATCACCTTTTTGACTAGCTTTACCCACTTATACAATAGGGGTACTAATAATTTTATACCTACTTTCCAGAAGTGTCATGGGGCTTAACTATAATGTTCGCACTGTGCTTTGTGATTTTCAAATTAAAAGTGCTCTAAAAGAGTAAAGTATTATTGGATACCAATCCAGAGCAAAGTGACAGCTTTGCCACCATCCCATGTCTGGTCTCAGATGCATTCTTTTAGGTTGCTTTTGTTGTCATACCTCTCACTGTACTTACTGGTGGTTTTACCTTTTGTATGTTACATTTACACACTGCGGACCTGGTCCCACTTTGATTGAAGTAGATGGAAAGATTTCTACTAACTTCAATGGAAGGTGGATTGTGCTCTGGCACAGACGTTGGGAATCAATATTTTTCCCTTGATCCACACTCTACCTCTGTATTTTTCCAGTTTATATTTCCTGTGACATACTATTATCCTCAGTTTACTAGTGAAGAAATTAATTTAAGGACCAGCTGTTTGGGAACATCACTTTGGCGCTTGTCAAAAAACGTAAGAAGTGTCCCATGCTGATCTTGTTTTTGTCATTCACTAAAGCAGTTTCCATGATACAAACCAAGGAGTCATCTTAGACAAGAGACAGTCCAAAGACTAAAATGTGCCTCCTTGTCATGATTTGCTCATTAATTTTTGCAAACTACGTTACAGCAGGACAAAAATTAACTGAGAAGAGTACCCAGCTCGCCTCTCTGGTTTTAAGCATCCTGATTATTCAAGCCCTGTCTACTCTAAGGAAATCCACAACAATGTAACTGTATTGCTGTCACTACTTCAGTGCAAACATCTAATGTAGACATACCAAACTGGCATAAAGCTGGGCTTACCCAGTGCAGTTTACTTTGGTCTCTCACTAGATTACGCCATGCTTTACACTGGTACAGCCCATCTACATTAGGGATTTTTGCTGCTGCAACTACAGACTCTAACAAGAAACTGCAGAACTGGAATTAATTTGCAAACTGAACACCATCAAATTAGGCCTGAATAAAGACTGGGAGTGGATGGATCACTACAAAAACTAATACCCTCCTGCTGATACTCACACCTTCTTGTTAACTGTTTGAAATGGGCTATCTTGATTACATTGGCCTCATTAGCACTACAAAAGTGATTTCCACCCCTTCTTCTCAACAGTTGAGAATAGCCAACTTCCACCTTAATTGAATTGGCTCATTAGCACTGACCCCCCACTTGGTAAGGCAACTCCCATCTTTTCATATGCTGTGTATTTATATCTCTCTGCTGTATTTTCCACTCCATGCAGCTGACGAAATGGGTTTTAGCCCACAAAAGCTTATGTCGAAAGAAATTTGTTTGTCTGTAAGGTACCACAAGGACTCTTCATTATATTACGTTGTTACGTTAACTACATTAATGTGTTTACACCAGTGTGGATTTCCTTAATGTAGACAGGGCCTGATCCAGACTGGAAAATTCTTACCTGCTCATTTCGTATCTAATTGCTTTGGAGGAAACACTGGGGATGTGGCTAGGCCTACCTGCCAGGCTGTCAAAGAGTTCTTCCAAAGCTCCAGAGGTAACACTTGGAAAAACAAACTAAAATTTAACATTGTCTCACTGTGAAACAGATGGCAAAATACGAACGTTCCATCTCTATAGACAACAATTCATTGTTTGCTGTGGAACCCTACATTAATATAGGTTTCAGAGTAGCAGCTGTGTTAGTCTGTATTCGCAAAAAGAAAAGGAGGACTTGTGGCACCTTAGAGACTAACAAATTTATTTGAGCATAAGCTTTCGTGAGCTACAGCTCACTTTGCTCACGAAAGCTTATGCTCAGTAAGCTGTAGCTCACGAAAGCTTATGCTCAAATAAATTTGTTAGTCTCTAAGGTGCCACAAGTCCTCCTTTTCTTTTTGCATTAATATAGGTAAATTTAGTGCCTTTGGTGGGACAGATTAGCGGAAACATTTACAGGAGAAAGGAAACGAGCAGATAAGACATTCCCACTCTCTTACATAATGTCTCCATTAATCCTTACTGAAGGGAAGCAACAAAAAACAAATGGGGTAGAGGGTGAAGGCGGTAATAAACCCAGTGGGACCCTTTATATTTAGCTGACTGGAGCACCCTTGTCCTCAAGGAGGCATCAGTGGATGCTTAAAAGATGAGTTTGTATTCCTTGATGGAAATAGGAAGAGAGAACTATGTTGCAGCCTTGTATCTCTCTTCCACTGGAGTAGCTTTGATGTCATTGGGATTGGTTTTTTGAGATTACAGCTACGCAACAGTGTATCCAGCTCTCAATAGAAGGTTTAAAATGATACTATGAGAGAAATCATGCGTAAACTCACTTAAAATGCATCTAATTGTTTTAAGCAGTATAAGACCCCTGCAGTCATCCAAAGCATGCTGAATTATTTCTTGAAGGAGTTTCTTTTATAAACATTTGTGTATTGTTTAATTTTTAACTAAAACTCAATAAAAACACCTGAAGTTAAAGTGAATCCACCTGATTCTACTGTCTGCTCGGCAGGGCTGTTTTTACCACACAAGGAGAACAGGATATTGCCCAGGGCAGCAAAGTGTCTAATGACTGTTTATGTGAGTGACAGAGTGCAGACCATCAGGAATGTACACATTGTCCAGTTAGCCTATGGTAGCAACTCCTGTAGGATCACAGCGCCGGGATCTCAGTTCATCAGTAAATAACTCAGCTCACTACAGATTCTCAGCCTGGCTATCTGCAGACCACCCACGGTGTGCAAAGTACTAACTGATGCACTAATCACACAAATTGATTTCCTTGCCCTTTACTTTTCTCAGCTGAAGCATATAAGCAAGACTAAGGGCTATCTACACTGGCAACGCTAAAGAGCTGCCGCAGCTGTGAAAAACCCACATCCATAAGGGGTGTAGCTACCAGGGCTGGGAGCACGGCCTACGCTGGCGCTTTATAGCACTGAAACTTGCTGTGCTCAGGGGGTGTTTTTTCACACCCCGAGTGAGAAAGTTGCAGCGCTGTAAATTGCCAGTGTGGACAAGCCCACACTCACCTCTCCTTGCTTTCTTCAATCAAACCCCAACTTCTGGAAGATGCCACACCCAGATGCTTTGATTCCAATGTTGTAGGATCACTCACACTCTGGTAACTATATATTGTTCTGTGAATAATGGGGACTTAGGAATAGAGCCAAGATTTTCAAACATGACTGCTAACTTGGGGTGCCCAATGTGAGATGCCTTACTGTTGCCTGATTTTCATGAGGCAGGTGCTCAGCACTTTCTGAAAATCCAGCTCCTTTAAAGAGTGTTAAGTTGGGCTCCCAAACCTGAGACACTGACAACAATTTTAAAAATGTTGGACTAGATCTTTATTATTACTATTATTTATAGATCACCTATACGTTCGTGTGGCACTTTCCAAAACACACAGAAAGACAAGGGTGCATCCCTCCGCAGTTTATAATCCAACTCAAATTTCAGTGGCACGTCTACAGTGCTTTCCATAGAAGGATCTCCAAGTGCTTTACAAACATGACTGAAATAAGCTCCACAACACCCTTCGCAATTACTGTTATTATCCCTATTTTACAGATGAGGAAACAGAGGCACAGAGAAGTTAAGTGCATTGCTCAAGGTTGCACAGGAGGACCCTTGCACAACTAGGAACAGAATCTATGTTTTTTTTGCCCTCCCAGTCTACATGATCATGCTTCTTCCCACACATAGGCACAGAGACGTGACTGATGTGAGGAAATCAAAGTCATGAATATTCACAGAGTAAGAGGACTTGAAGGAGGAATTTGAAGGAGAATGTAGGGTGCTTAGTGCTTGCAAAAGAGGAAACTTTTTCAAGCATGGAGTGGCATGGAGAGTAAAAGGGAAAGTGGGAGAAGGTGGGTGTGGAACAAGGCAAATCTGCATCTTGTCTATGTGCAAGCTAACTGTCTCCATGTCTAGATTCTTGAACAAAATCATCTTGTGAGGTCAAGTAACTCGGCATCTTTGTCAATGACAGGCTCAAAAAATACATCATTGTACACAAGTTCCCAGAAGCATCCTCAAAACGCAGCCAAGGAAACAGACCTTGAAACTCCATATGGAACATCTGCATCTCGAACTGGACGGGACACAGAGTATTTGGGAAACGAATGCTTCCGTCTGTTCCAGTTCGGTATCAATGGGTCTTCCTGGAAGAAAGAGAAACACAGACATGTTGCACAGTCTAATGCAGCAATATTTTATCTGTTTAATTAAAAGCGTACCTAACTCTTTCCACTATAATTAACTTTTGCTTCATAGGCTAGGATTGGAATGTCTCACTTGTGAACAAGCTTATGGGAAGGACTGCCCTCTACTGGGGCTGTCTCTTTAGGGAGCTGTTCAGTTCAGAACTAGTGACCAAAGAAGGAGAAATAACAAGCTGCATGTACCAGGTATGAACAGAGTTGTATGAAGCTTGCTGGTTTTGGGTCATGGGGATTTGGTTTCAATCCATGTTGGCTCAGACACCCTGCCCTAAATTCAACCTAGTGTAAATCTATTTTCTCCAGCTGAGTTTCATGAGGGATGCATTTGACCTCCTGAGTTTCACTTTGAATTTTGGATGCTAACCCCAGACTCAAAGTGAAAGTTGATTCTGCCAAGTTTCTCCTAGTGTCATGTGGAAACTGTGCCAAATGGTGAATTTCACTCAGCTTTGATGGGAAGCCACAAATGGCACCAAAGTCACTCAAGTGATTCACAGAGAGACTGGCTCAAGTTATTTTTGCATAACCACAAGGTGGGCAAGTTTCATACAGTTTGGGGTTTTCTTACGAAAATGTTGCAGAGCTCTAAATGAGAGAGGGTGCTCTCTATGGTAAAAGGGGCTATGTCTCATCCCTTCCCTGCAGCCACCATCCCCTGAGAGATCCATTCCAGGGGTCAATGTTTCTGTAACAAGAAAATCTCAAAAGCTTTGTTATGAAAAACATAATCTTTACAAGAGGCCACAGGTTCTGGCCCCTCAGAAGGAACCATTCCAAGATGGTAGCTGCCAGCACCTCCTCTCAGATGTCTTTATACGTTCCACAACTGCCAGGAATAACCCCTCCTGCCCCCAGTGGAATAAGGCACAGGAAGGTTAAAGGCCAGCATCAGTAGCCCACGAAAGCTTATGCTCAAATAAATTTGTTAGTCTCTAAGGTGCCACAAGTACTCCTGTTCTTTTTAAAGGATAATAGAATATTTTACATAGTGGTTTCATCACAAAGTGGTAACATTCCCCCCTGTGCAGAGAGTCAGCACAAGACCTAAGTGCTACTTTAGACCACAGCACTGAGCTGAATTTCAGCCAAAGGAGTTCAAATAACTCACAGATTGCACCAGTGAAACACAGCCAGCTCTGCAGCAGACAGCAGTAACCCGCATACAGCTCCCTACAAAACAGTGGAGAACCAGAATACTGGAGCAAACGTCTGTTCTACAGACCAGACTATGCTTCTGTAGTCTTACCTGAAGTACCTATTCTCACACACATACACAGGAGAGCCTGAAACATAATCACTAACATTAGTCATGCAGCTAGAACAAACAGCATCTAATATTCTGTTCCTGCTTCTTGTCTCTGCATGAACAGGCTGGAAGTGTTATAAAGGTAGCATGCACAGAACCACCAGTGGATCACCTTGGATTGTTCTCTAGCAACCTCTCTTATTTCACTGTAAAATACAACACTGATTTTACCAAAAGGGAGAAGAATAAAAAATTAAAAAGAGGGAGGTGAGTAGGTGATTCCTTATTTATTGCAGGGACTTGGGCAGCAGAAAAGTTATATAGTCACAGAACTACTGGAATTTGCCCAACTATCTAAACCCTATTTCTTTCACAAGTCATCAAATCCTCTTTACAGGGACATCCTCTGAATCACATGATACTTTATGCTACTGTATGACCATGCAGGAAATTGAGCTATCCGGGAGGAAACCCAGAGCAGCATGTTTGGTGAAGTCTTGCACATGCAGTTGTACAATGTCAGGCAAAGAATTAAGAGCTTTGGGAAGTGGACATATTTTCCTGAAGTAATGCCCATTATGGATTTTGGCTTTTGCAGCCACAGCCTCATGAGGAGACAGGGAAGGAAGAGGGGCTGCAGCACTCAAGTGATTGTGTCTTGGACACTGTGGCTATATAGAACAAAGACAGGCAAAATTCCACAGGGAACACTGGAGGCTCCTGTGTTTAAAGGAGTAGCATGTGCTTCCTCCAGTTAACTGCTGCCTAACTCCAGCTGGTATAAGAAAGGAGAGGGGCTTTATGCACACCCTTCTCCTGGTTGGTCATTTCCCTGAGGGCCAGTTGCACAACTAGGCTCCTTGCTCAGCCCCAAGCAGTGTGCTAGGGCTAGAGTCATCCCTGAGGTGGTGCAGAAACTAGTAGGAGTTACAGTGGGAAATGTTGAGAACAAGTGCAGCCTAGGCAGTAAGATGCCCAGAGGTTGGATTACCGATGCAGCTTTGTGGAGTTGAACCTCTGACCTTGCCCCCTATAACACCATTGTCCTAGTTACAGATGTTTTAGCATGAGCAGTATTCAGTGTGCTGTGGAGTTTCCAGTCACTGAAATTTATTGATTGGCTACAGGAGTCTTTTGGCCAGCAGACGACAAACATTACTAATCTCTCTCTTATATTTACACTGGCGCAAGGCCAAGGTCTTCAGAGATTGTGATGATAAAGGGGGTTCATGTAGTGGGGGAGAATAGTGTAGTCAGCTGATAAATACCAAGGTGATAAATGGTTATAAATACCACAGATGGATAGTTAGTAGGACACAGCTATGAATAGCTAGTACAGACACAAGGCAGAGGAGGCAACCGCTAGGAATGGGAGGGCAAAAGTGACATACAAAGGGGAGATCAGAAACAATTGGAAGCAGTAGGTCATGGCTGTACTTTAGCTGATTCCAAACTCAGAAAGCAAGCTGAACGCGCTTACCCTGAAGAGCTGCCTCTGTCACACATATATACAAAAGAATCATGGTGCATTGTTCTGGTTTTGCATTGACAAATAGCCTGGAGAAATAGACACCGATGAAAAGGTGACCAGACATCCCGTTTTTAAAGGGACAGTCCTGTATTTAAGCCCTCCTGTAGGTGTCCCAACCTTTTCTTAAAAATGGGCAAACTGTCTCGTATTTTCTGTCTCCCTCCTCCCCCATCACTACTGGTGGGTCTTGCTGCTGACTGGATCCCTGCTCGCCAGCCACCTGTGATGAGTGGCGGGGTCCAGTTGTCGACAATGAGGATTGGTGTGCAAGGCTGGTGGTGGGGCGAAGCTGCAGCACGCGGAGCTGGCCGCTTCTTGTGCTGGTCCCTCAGTGTAGCCTCTGCTGCGTGCTGGCTCTTGGCCAGCATGGCTCTGCCCCCGCATCCCATTTCCTGCCGGCACTGGCTGGGCGCTGCAAGCTGCGGTGGCTGTGAGTGTGGGCTGGTGCAGTGGCTGGTCACCTCTGCTGCCCACCCATCAGCCTTTTACGTGCTTCCCTCCTCTCCCTGCTTTGCCCCTTCACTCCCGCCCCATTCCCAATGCTCCTCCATATCCCCCCAGCGGGGTGCGTCCTGCTCCCAGTTCTGCGTGGAGAATCAGCCCCTGGTCAGAACGCTCAACTCACCAACAGCCTGGCCGGGCAAGCTCCTTCCTTCCACCACTGCCTCTAGCTGGGCCGGCACCCTGGGAAAGCCCAAGACCCTCCAGCTCAGGGCACTGGCCAGGAGGAGCCAAGCTCTGCATGTGCCAAAACCCCACACAGCGCTGGCTCTCTGCCCCTCACCTAAGCTCTGGAGTGGCGGGCGGGGGCGGGAAGTGATTTCCAGTCTGTTCACACCCTGACCTTGCAGGCTCCACAGCAGCCCCCTGGGCAGAGGCTTAGCACCTTCTTCATCCGCCCCTACAGTCAGATTCCCTTGGCCCTGGTGCAAAACGCATCCTTAGGACTTAACCCATTCCTGCCTGCGCTGTAGTTGGGGGACAGGTGGCAGCAGGGTTATGTCGGTGGCCAGCAGCAGCCTGGAGGTGTTAGCTGCCTATTGACACTGTGCAGTCAGGAAGGGACAAGATGCTTCCAGTCACAGGGAGCAGAGTGGGTGGGAAGACATGAGTTCTGCAAAGACTCGGGCCAGGTCATCCCTTCCTTGCTCCTGTGGCTGGAAGCAGCTCCTGTCCCTTTCCTCCTGCACAGTGCTGAAAGGCTGCTGCTGGCCACATTCTGGTATCAACCCTAGCAGAAATTTGGGGAGGGGGAACATGTGACCCTGCGTGGCCCCCCCAACATGTTGCCTTGGGAAGACGTGGCAGCATGTACCAGGAGAGGCGGGTCCATCCCCGGAGCTCAGCCAGGCATGGGGGGCAGAGAGCATCAGGCAGGGTGGGGCGGGTCGGTCAGTCACCCCCCATGTGAGAGAGATGTACGGAAGTGTGTATGTCACCTCTCGCTGTGTGAACCCTAAAGCCTTAAAGATAAGAAGGTAAATAAAAAGGATCCAGCTATACAGTATTTCTTTTTAACAGGGGCTCAGTCAACTTGATGTTAATTTGAACGTTCGTACTGCATAGTTCTGATCGATTGCCGCTGAAGTCATTTGAAGGAGTACTTTTACTGGGTGTCCCATATTCAGCATAGGGAAATATGGTCACCCTACTCTTAATTCCAGATGGTCTCAGATTCCTTTTGATTCATCAGAACAAAATAAAAATAATATGGTAGCTTAGACTTGAATGCTACTGTCTCAGACAAGCAATTTTATCCTTTAACTAGCACTTGGTCATGACATATATTTCAAGATCAGTCAAGAAGGAATGACAATAGTTATGTAAAGATAGGCTAGTTTAAGAAGGAGTGACTGTTAACTTGCAAATCAGATCACATACTTTTCTTTTGTTATTGCAGGAGATTCTGTAATTCAAAAAAAGTTCTGATATGGTACTGTGCTAATCCTAATTTGATCTGTGGAGGAGCCAGAAAGAGGTTAAATATACAAATACTTTCTGCAGTGCTGCATGAGCAAAGGCTAAAAGAGTGGGAGGAAGTTTGGCAAATTGTCCCTGATTTGTCATAGTAGCTAGACCCAGCAGAGTAACACTCATGAATATACCATGGAGTTTCATATGTGTCTGTGCACAAGTTGGTGGACTTTGGTGTGGTCAATTGTATATTAACTCGGGGTCAACTAGATGAACTTGTTGCATGTGCCAGTATGAAAACCTGTCAGAATGAATTATCTGTTTAATAAGTCATTAAAATACAAATGGTGAAGTTCTAAAAAAGAAAAAAAAAAGAGATATAAAAATGAGGACTTAGAGGCTTATGTTGTATTAACCCTTAGAGATATTATTACCTCAGTGATTCAGCAAATTCAAGCCTAACATATCTGCCAAGAGAGTTCAGTGTGAACCAGTTTAGAAAGGTCTAAATAGACAAATGGAAAAAGTTTTCACTCTTAAGCTATCTTGGAAATATATAAAATGAGGATTTTAAAACAAATGGCCCAAATTCTGCTCTTTCTTATAACCTCATTATCTTCAATGGGACCCTTTGTTTACAGAGATCAGTGCACATCACCATATGCACCTTTTTTTTAATTTTAGAAACCAGCTTGACTTTAATGTGCTGGTATAGTGGGGCATGATTTTTAGAAAAATCCTGCTTATACAGCATCCTAGTCATCCTGCCAAGTTTGGTGGAATCAAGTCTAGTCATTTGCTTTCTAGCAGAGGCGAGAAGAAATTTTGACTAATTTATACAGCTTTCCGGGCACAGTGCACTACATGTAATACGTAGGCAGACTGGCAATCATGCATGTGGAGGTTGGCACTTGGGCAGAGTACGAAACTGTCACGTTCAAATGCCTGTTTCTTTGGAACCACTACAGCTGGGATTCAGAGTCTGAAACATCTGGAGACTTCCGGTGGCACCTTAAAGACTAACAGATTTATTAGGGCATAAGCTTTTCTGGGTAAAAAACACACTTCAAGTTTTTTACCCACAAAAGCTTATGCCCAAATAAATCTGGTGGGACCTGGCTGCAGGGCAGACAGCCCGAGCCCCAGGGAGAGCGGGGCAGGGCAGTTGGGGCTGGCAGCCCGAGCCCTGCCCCCGTGAGTGGGGGAGCCGGTAGCCTGAACCCCAGCGCTCTGCACGGGACTGACAGCCCAAGCCCCAGGGAGAGCGGGGCCAGGCAGTTTGGGCTGGCAGCCTGAGCCCTGCCCCTGTCAGCAGGAGAGCCGGCAGCCCAAACCCCAGCGCTCTGCACAGGGCTGGCAGCCCGAGCCCCAGGGAGAGCGGGGTCGGGCAGTTGGGGCTGGTAGCCCGAGCCCTGGCAGTCAGTGGGACCTGCAGCCCAAGCTCAGTGGAGCTCAGTTGACCTGAGCGGTCAAAGGGGTCCAGAAGCAGGAGCCCCATGGAGCGCGGAGGAAATTTAAACTTAAATCCTGGGAAATATTCATTTTTAGGAGGATTTTTAGGTTCACGAGATTTCACAATTTAGTGAATGGGGTTCGCAGGCTGTTAAAGTTTGGGAACCACTGCACTATCGGATTATGTTGGCATAATACATCTCTGTAGCTATGCTGCTATATTCCACATAGTGTAGGCATAGCCTAAAAGTCACTGGGAATAGCTGGGGATCAGAATCTTTTGGGATAAGGTCATAATAAGTGTCTGAAGTCACTCAGCCTTCCTCTTCTAGTTTAATGAGCTGGAGACTATGGAAATTTTCTTATGTAATTTTCTCATTTTGAATGCGTGAAGAGATGCATGCTAGTTCCCCCGCACTACATGGAGCCTGAAGATGACGACACTTCTTGCTGGGAAGGTAACTTCCCCTAGATTTGCAACGTTTCAGATGTGTGCTTTTTTAAATGGCTCACTGGCTTTACTATGCATTTAGAGCGAAAATTCTGGGTAAAAACAGAAAGCTACCAAGATTAGCACTTTTAAAAAGTCAATGCTGGACAATTATATTAATCCTGAAGGGGTAGCAGATCTATAAACTCGGGGGTACAATTTTCAAAAGGGCCTAAGGGTATGTCTACACTGCAGTGAAATAACTACAACTAACCTGTGTCAGCTGACTGAGGCTCGCAGGGCTGTAAAATTGCAGTGTAGAGGTTCAGCCTTGTGGGGTCCCAGAGATCAGGCTCCAGCTCAAGCCCAAATGTCTACACCACAATTAAATAGGCCCATAGCCCAAGCCCCCGGAGCCTGGGTCAGCTGAGATGGGCCAGCTGCAGGAGTTTAACTGCACTGTAGACATGCTTTAGTGTCTTAGGAGATTAAGTTTTATTGAAAGGCAAGAGGATTTAGGCTCCTAAGTGCATATGTCACTTTTGGAAACAAGACTTCAGTTCTAATGTCAGGTGCTTTTGAAAACTTTGCCGCAAGTTTCATTTCAGAAATTAGACTTGCGAACAGGACCACAGAATCCAACTAATGCTCAGCCAGGAAGGCCATATTTGTTACCATAGTTTCAGCTATCTTAAAGCTGCTCAGAAGTTCCAAATTCCCTCAGCTGTAGATGCTTTTTATTAGCACATCAGCATTAAGACTGTATTGATTTGCTGATTCTTAAAATAAATTAGTTGCCATTTTCCTGAGTCTGTTTGAAATAAAGAGGAAATGGCTTTAGGCAGCCATCTATTGTTTTTTCCCATTCCTTCCTTCCTTTTGTTCAGGGAAGCAGTGTAGTTCAGTGGATAGGATGCCCGATTGGGAATCAGGAGACTGGTTAATTTCCCAGCTCTGCCAGTGACCTACTGTGTGACCTTGGAAAAAAAATCACTTAATTGCTCTATGCCTCAGTTTCTTCACCTGCAAAATGCAGATAATAATTCTTTCCAATCTTTTTAAGATCTATAGATTTTGCCAAAAGATTCATGAACACAGTCATGGGGTAGTGTTGTGAGGATGGGGGCTGCCAGGTTAAATGCTATGTACATGACAAATCCTGCCCTTGCGGGCGGGGGAGGGGATGTACAATGCTGAACCTTATGCAAGGATCATTGTGCACAATGGAGCTGTGTTCTGTGACAGTCATTATGCTCCAGCATATAGACTTTTGGTCATGGGGCCAGAGGTTCTAATGCTCCATATTCCCCTTGCAGAGATGATCTAGAGGAGCTGTAGGAAGCTACTGCAACCCTGAAGTTTCAATAGAGGCCATGAATGGGCTTTGAGGGAGGATTTCTTTCCCTTGGCCCTGACAGAACTCTCCAATGCCCAACTTACCGTATTTGGCCCTGCTGTATATACATTTGGTTAGAAGATTCTGTTGCAAACAAGTTCTTGCTCTTACAAAGTCACTTCTCATAATCTATATCCTTATTTCTGACACGGCCCTTTCTTGACTTTAACAATCACTTACCTCATCTGGGTCCAGTGGTCCAGACTGAAGAAAACCCTCTCTCAGACCCTTGATTGTAAGTCTTTCAATCTCCTTGCTCATGACTTCATCTGGTTTTATCTGTAGTACAGTATGATAATTGAAATTGATAAAGAGAATGATGTAGAATATAACATTATATATGATCTGACTGCAATTTACATTGTGCAACCAGAATACTCAGAGGCAGGCACACAGAGCTTCAGAAATAGGGACCATGCAGGTGAGGAGTGAGAAAACTTTTTAGCAATAAGAAAAACGAATAACTGGTCTTGTGTTTTCAGGACAGCCTCAGCATAATCATGCTATTTAGTTCTTTCAACATAATATCGTGTTAGCAATCTTAATCACTAGCATGTATTTTTGCTTAGAATGCAAATGCATCAAGAACATTTGTGTTATCAGTACCCATGAAATGTGCTGGGCTAAGTAAAGTGTAGTCTTCTAAAATTTTTAAGAGATATTTTGTATTGTATTTGAGATTTATGTAATTATCTCAAAAAACTGAAAATCTATCAAACGATACTACACCTTCCATCTGTGGATCTCAAAGCACTTTACAAAAAATCATCAATTCAGCCTCACAGCACCCTGTAAATTAGGTAAACATTGTTACCCCCATTGTAGAGAGGGGGAAACAGAGATGGAGATTTTTATAGTGACTTGCCCAGGGTCAAACAGCAAGTCTGTTGGCAGAGCTAGGAATAGAATCCTGATCACCCCAACCCAGTACTGCAACCACAATACTGTTGTAACTTTCCTATATAACATGATAAACCGTGCAAGATCATCAAAGCTTGTCATCGTCATATTGAGTCCACATAAGCTGTTCTTTCAGTGTACCAGACATTTACATGCATAATTCCTAATACTGATAATTTGGCTTATTCATGTATCTCTGCCACAAATTTGAGGAGAAAAGGTGAATTAGTGTGCTGATTGAAATGTTCAACATTATCTGTTTCCAGGAGACGACAGCTATATTTAATATATACTTTCTTAGCACATTACACAAACACAATGGAGGTTCCACTTACTACCACCAGGGCTGAATTTGGCCCAGTGATCTTAGTCCACTGCAGAGCTTACCTACAATGCAAGTTAAGGCCAGAACCTGTAGTTTACTGATATTTTAGCTGTGTGCACCCAGTCATAATGTTATTTGAATACAGCATGTGGTGCTTTTCATATATTAATTTCAATATGCTTTATACACATTATCTATGTTGCTGTGTTAGAAGGGATGGCTGAGTCGGTGTTTCTGAGGCTTTAAAATCAGACGTGAGAAGAAGAAAGAAGAGTAAGGTGTCTGAGCATAGTCATCATCACCCATATGAGAGAAATAAGTCTCTAAAACCCAGCTACAGTCACACAGCAACACATTAAACACTGCAGAAATAGAAAAGGAGTGTTCAAAGGCAGACTGTTTAGACAACCCCATCAAATATTTTATTGCAATTCTCTCTGCCATTTGAGTTTATATCCTAGTATTATTGGGATATAGAGTTTTCTTCTTATGTTTCTTAAAAAAGCTTTGGGGATTAATGAGCAAAATTACTCACAGAGCCGAAGTTAAAAATTGCATCATCAGTGACTATTTTCTCTCCACACAGTAAACACTCTGGATCAGGGACGTTTCTGAGAGGGAAAAAAAAGCAATTTTAAAAGTAAAACTCTTGGAAATGTCATTGCATTTGGGCAGCTAGTCAATTAAAACTAAAAACTCATATAAATTCATACTTTGGGCCACATTCTCCTCTCAGTTTTATTGGCGAATCAACTGGGTTGCACGAGCACTAGTGAGAAGGGAATCTGGCCCTTTGCCTACCACCGCTGAGGGGAAAATTCAAGCCTGATAATTACCGTAAATTATTCTAGAGATTGTTTGGGTCCACTCTGCCTTAGAGCACAACTAATGCAGTGTACAGACCAGGCATGATTTGGAACTGTTTGCAACAACCAAGCGAAGCATTACAAATATATATTAGCGACAGTTTAGCATCCGTGGAAAGGAAGTGGAACGGTAGCCCTGGAGAACAAAGTCCTCTGTTTATCCATAGCACAGGGATAGCATGGGCACTACAACGTTCTCCACACAGTCATGCAAATATGCGTCTATCCTAGCACAAAGGGATAACCTCTGGGGTACGGAGTCAGGCTGCCTTCGTGCCTCTTCAATCCCAGCCTCTCTGCTGAGACTGAGGAGGAGGCCATTTAATGTCAGTTCTGACAGTGGTTTTTAGAATGTGGACATCTGTCTGGAAACTGGACGGAGTCCCAGACTTGTTTTGCACACCATCAAGCAGCCATTACATGATAAATGCATTTGATAACTACCAGCCTGGATATGAAGGGTGACCCAGAGGTGAAATCTTCTATTACTAGTCCATTCAACCTTTCAGTTCCCCAAGGTAAGGGTTGGCATTGGTATGCATATGGGACATGTGGGAAGATGAGACTCTAGTCATCCTTTCCTTTTCTTGGGTCTCCCACAAAAGTACCATCAAACTTTCTTAAGAAGGAAAAATATCTTGTCTTTGCTCAGAAAGCAAGGCATTAAAAACAAATCACTAAACAGCTCCCCCTGGGCCAAAAAAGTGTCTGTGATTTTATGTGCAGCAGAGATGCTGAAGAATAAGTTTCTCATTCTTCATGACCAGAATATCTCCACTTATGCCTACAGAAGTCTGGACTGCTGTCTAAGCATTCACACCCTTGGTGGTGCCAAGAAGCCATAAATTCTACCAGATTTAGCAGGCAGCTAACAAACCAGGTTTTTCATGGCCATTCCAGATTTGGGTTCTAGCCATGCTGAGCAGAAATTAATAAGCTGTATCACGAATTTTCTGACGCCTGTGGTATCCACCATGAGACATAGAAACATGAGAAGGTTGGAAAACTGTATCCTGTACAACAGAATTGCCTCATACGCAAGTCAATGATCACCTTTCAGTTCATTGTTGATTGGTTATGTGTCCTGTTGTCACTATCATTTACAAGACCACGTGATAAATTAATACTTGGGTTCTAAGAGCCCCATATCCTCCTTTTCAGAGTTCTGGTGTTTGCTTGGAGGTTTCTGAGAAAAGTTTTTCCACCTATAACAAGGCTTTGAAAACTGCAGTTATCCATTTTTAGGCCATTTTTGCCATTTCAAACAACACAATCGAGCTCCTCTAAGAGACTGAACCTGACCCATCGTGGAATCTTCACAATGTTTCTGTCTCTCTGAAAAAGATGCCAATGCAATTAAAATGAAGAATATATAGTACAGCATGCTCTTTGGATCCAGTTTCCCTTTTGGTTACACAGGTACAATCCCACTGACTTCATGTGATCTATGTGAAATTCACAGGGGCGGGTGAGGGGAAGTCATATACAGCTCTTAAAGCTGCAGAATGAGTTAAATATATTCAGCAAATGACAATGCAAGGCATGGAAATAAGAGCTGTATATGACTTCCCCTCACCCGCCCCAGTGAATTTCACATAGATCACATGAAGTCAGTGGGATTGTACCTGTGTAACCAAAAGGGAAACTGGGGGCACAGAGCATGCTGTCCTATATATTCTTCATTTTAATTGCATTCTCTGGCCAGAAAACAGATACTGGGTGGTGAGGGGGTGGGGCGGAGAAAGATTTTCTCTGGCTCCCCTTAATCCCCACCTCTTCCCTTATATAAATCACTGGTTTACTATTGTTATTAGACAGAATTAGAATTGAAACCCTAGATCCAAACACACACGCCAACTTTGTCCAAATTTGAACTGTGTTTGAGGCCCCTTTCTATAGCACCATCCCAAGACTGAACCTGACTGCCAAAACAAAATGACATCTTTGCATTCTATAACCTGTAATCAGACAGTGAACAATTTAAAACGAGACTGACTTAAATGGGTCAGTGAAAAACAACAAGGAAATAAGGGGAATGCGATATTGTGAGAAGCCACATATTTAGGCTTTGAGTAACAAAAATTCTATATTTTGGACATTCTAGTGAGGTGGTCATATTTGAAAACTGGGGCTGCAATCTAATCAAACAGGAATATTTGCTTTGGAAAGAAGTATAGATAATGATGCAATTTTTCATGTAAATAGAAATTAAAAAAGAAAAATCCCCAGTCTTGATCAAGTCATGGTCTTTGCTTCATACTAATGAGATATTTTAATCATATTTATGTAAATACCAATTCCCGAGATGTAACAAATTTAAAATACAATATTCATTCTCTTTCCCTCTCTCCAAGTATGGACCTCAAAAATAAAAAGTAATATTAAAACCCCACAATCTTCTATAATAATTTGTACACATGAAGATTGTATTAAAATACTCTATTCAATATTTATGTAGGCTGAGATTTTGAAAAATACTCAAGTCTCATTGGCTGTCAGCCTGAATGAAAGCCAATGGAAGTTGTGCTCCTAAATCATCTGGACAATTGTCAAAATCCCATCCTGAATCAATATCCAGTTCAAAGCATGGCATCATCTAACCCCTTACGGGATGCTGAGAAATATAAAGTGGTATCTTAATAAAAAAAAACTACCAACATAACCATAACCAACCCATAACTCTCACTCACATGAGTAGTTCTCAAGTATAAGGATCACTTCAATGAGATGAGATTTGTATGACAGGGCTCTGATATCATATCTTTTTTTCAGACAGTTTTGCAGATATTGGATCTAGTTCCAGGTCAGTTTTGCTCATGAGGGCCGTAGTGACACTACCTAATCGCAGTTACTACGTTCAGTATAATAGGATTACCTTAATAACCATTCAACGCAGGACATGCAGTAGCTGTGACCACATGGCACCTGTGCTGGATTCTCCAGAAACATTTTGCATAGAGGACAAATATATTTAGAGGAAACATCAGCCATATACTTCTCCAGAGCCTCTCCAGAAGCAGGTGAGCTACTCATAGCTGATGTATCAATTCCTGATGCGAAATCCTCCAAATGCTGGGGCTCTACAGTGTGTTCTGCCATGAAGATGGTCTAAAGGCTTCAGTCTAAAGCTGTTCCCATTATTCGTATACAAACTTCCATCTAAAAACTTCAGACTCGTACGTGATAATTCTGAGAATGCAGAAAAGAATACATGAAAGTGTGTTTTGGGGGTGTTTTTCCCCCTCTGAATTCCTTATTGTAATGATGAACTGCAGTCAGTCAGTCAATCAATCTAAAGTATAAGCACTCAGAGAGGAGAAAATATTTCTGGATTACAGTGGGAGCCTGATTATCTAAACTAATTTGATAATGGGCCATTTAAGTATAAGATATATTTGGAAAAATCAATAATATACTGTGGAATTTTACCATGGATAAGGCTGCTGTACTATTTTGACCAAAACTGAGGTGTGAAACACTTTTCACTCCTCAGGGCTTGTCTACACTACCGTGCAGGGTCGATCTAAGATACGCAACTTCAGCTATGTGAATAGCGTAGCTGAAGTCAACGTACTTATATCTACTTACCGCGGTGTCTTCACTGCAGTAAGTCGACAGTTGACATTCTCCCAATGACTCCGCTTACGCTTCTCATTCTGATGGAGTACCAGAGTCGACGGTACAGCACTCAGTGGTCGATTTATCGCTTCTCTACTGGACACAATAAATTGACCCCTGTTGGATCGATCGCTGCCCGCCGATCAGGCGGGTAGTGTAGACAAGCCCTACGTCATGCTAAAAGAATAAAGAAGAGACATAGTTGGGTAAGAACAAGGCTTAAAAAAATGTTTTCCTTGTGAAAGGGGCAGCATCATGTTGATTTAGGACCCAAATTTCACTTTTATAAAGACAAGATTTCACAAAATCTAAAAGTCAATAGAAATATTTCCGTTTTTTTTTAAATTTCAACCAATGAAAAATGTGCATTATTTTAATGCATGACCATTCAGAAAGTGAAACGGATTTGTCTGGTCTATTTTATGGGCGGAACAGCATTCTACAAATAAACAAATCAACAGGAATGAAGAAAAAGTAAATGCTTTCATTTTTTCATTCTTAATCATCTAAATTATTTCATAATACAGGTCATGATTTTACAATTTTTATTTGCAATCCAACAGTGCCCTTTTATTAATATTTTTTAAAATGAAGGGATACAGCTCTGAGGTTTAATGGATAGAGTACAAGGGTGGAAATCAGAAGGGGATTGTGTTCCCAGTTCCACCACACACTTATTCCTTGACCTTTTGTAAATTACTTCATCTCCTCAAGTCAGATTTTTAAAAAAGTGTTTAAGTGCCTAAAGATGCAGACAGGAGTCTAGACACTTATCTCCCATTGATTTTAATGGGAATTAAGCATCTGGACACTTTTTAAAATCCCATTAGGCATCTGCATTTTTAGGCACCTGAATGCCTTTCAGAATCTGACCCCTAGTGCTCAGTTTCCTCAGGTGTTAAATGGGATTGATAATGCTCACCTACCTTTGCAAAGTGCTTTGACACCTATGGATGAGAAGTCTTCTATAAGGATTATTATTAGTGGTATTCATTTTATAAAGAAAAGACATTTTCACCAGTAGAGAAGCCAGAAACTCAAGAATGAACATTGTCTAAGTGGTGACAGCACTTCTAAACAACAAACACCACAGTTACAGAAAGAGCTACGCTCAGCATTTACACATTGGCATCTCACCCTATAAACTTGCTGATTGTAGAGACTAGAGCCTCAGACAAGCCTTTAAGGGTATGTCTACGCAGCACGTAAACACCCATGGCTGGCCCGTCAGCTGACTCTGGCTCGTGGGGGTCAGGCTGCGGGGCTGTAAAATTGCAGTGTAGATGTCGGGGCTTGGGCTGGAGCCCAGGCTCTGGGACCCTCCCGCCTCACAGGGTCTCAGAGCTTGGACTCCAGCTCGAGCCCGAATGTCAAGCACAATTTTACAGTCCTGCAGCCTGAGCCTGTCAGCTGACACGGGGCAGCTGCAGATGTTTAATTGAAGAGTAGACATACCCTACGTCTGGCTCAGGATTCTTCTTCAACATAACTCCTCCAGTGATAGCCTTGGAGGGCACGAGCCCCTCGGGCAGAATAGCAAAAAGCAAAACTAAAGACTCATAAGGTGGCTCCTTCAGTTTTAGCAGCGGGCTGCACTTCCACTGCTCTGGATTTTGTTTGACTGTTTCTCAGTTCCTGTATCTATCTCAGACAGTTGATATCATTTCAGGTGTCATTTTCCTTGCCAGCTACTTTTCTAGGTTCACACACTCCCTTTTGTAAGAATGTTACACCATCCATTCTTATTTTCTAAATATAAAGGCTTCATGTGTTTTTTGAGAATATGATCCTTATTACCCCATCCAGCTATAAATATTAAGGGCCAAATCCTCAACTGGTATAAATCAATATAGCTCAATTCAAGTCAATAAGGTATTATCCAAAGCTCTAGGCACTGTTGTACCACCGATCAAGACCTCTGTGGGTTTTCGGTCAATTTTTTTTACTACAAGACCAGCAATTTTGACAAATTCACATTGCTGTTATTGGCAGGATGTACACAGCAGTAAAAGGCTTTTGAAGTGAGCTGACTTTGTATAAAATTAAAACCACAGAACAACCTAATTTGCTGAAATATCATTAAGTGTCTGTGCTAAACCCACAAAAGCCAGGAAACTCTAAGATGAAAGAGGAAAACTACCGATAGACCATGCTTTAAATCACGCATCATGCCCAGCTCAAGCAATACTTACAACCAGGAATATTACCCAGTGCTCAAGACTTCTGCAACACCTGCTCATAAAAGGATTAAGTAAAGACATCTGGGACTTTTTCAGCCTTAATTTTAAATTTCCCGGGTTTTATGGTTTTAAGTTGCAATTGGGTAAACTGTTTCAGCACAAGGGAGCCGAATCAGGGAGTGATGGGGCAGGTGCACCAATGAGGAGTTCCAAGGCACCGAGCCTCAGTGAGGAGCATAGTAGTTATGCCATCGTTGGACAGGGTGCAGTTTCCCGATTGATTGGCAGCAGCACTTACACTCGAGACTACGACAGCCATTAGAAAGCTCTTTGCACCCTATATAGGGCTTGGCCACTCTCTTGCCCATTACTTTAACATACAATTATAGTTCCTTTGGATAGTGTTAAAAAAATTCACTGCCAAGTAATTTAGATCTAAAATCTGACCCATCCACCACGGGATATCCTGCCTTGAGGAATAACACCTACATTCTATACAGCTTTTCATCAGTAGATCACAGAGCTTTACAAAGGAGGTCAGTATCATTATCCCCATTTTACAAAGGGAGAAACTGAGGTTCAGAGAGGTGAAATAACATGTCCAAGGTGACCCAGCAAGTCAGTGGCAAAGCCAAGAATAGAATCCACCTAAGTCCCAGTCCAGTGCTGTATCCACTAGGCCAATGATACTCAGACCACAGAGGTTCAGGAGCCAAATTAGCAATCATCATTACCCAAAAGAGCCAGAGTAGTGAGAATTCATTGTTTCATTTACTATTTTATATATGTTTTCTTGGTTATTCTAAGTATTATTATTTTATCAACTACAATTAGTTAATAACATAGTAAAAGCATCCTGATTTAATTATTAACCAATCACACAGTGTTTTAATATCATGTGTTGCAAAGAGCCACAGGAGACACATTGAAGAGCCACTTGTGGCTCCTGGGGCCACAGTCTGAAGTATCACTGCACTTAGCCATTAAATAACATGGAGGTCTTGCAGTAAAAAAAAAAAAAAAAAAAAAAGATCCCCCATGCAGGAAAGGTGAAATTTGAAGGATCTAGCACTGTACCATTGAAACAAACAAAAAACCCACCACCTTTGCAGTCTGGCAGGCAATGATCCCAGGAGTCTCAATATTCATATGTTTTAAAAAATCCTTCTGTTTTGAGGAATATTTTTTCTCAAAGTATTAACTGCTATTTTTACAGGACCGGCACAAAATAATGTCCTTCTGCTCCCTCTGCTGTTTCTGCTACTGCAACATGCAAAGAAGCCGTAATTCAGAAGCTGTACACATTCTTTTGGACACTGCCACAGACACTGGTGAATAAACAAAAAAATTGCATCATGTTTCTTCAGTAGAACAGAGGAACTCAGGAGAAATCAATATTTTTCAAAAGTAAAAAGAGAAAAATGTTTTTTTAAAAAAAAGCCAACCACACATAGCTGAGAAAAAAGCAATTGGCTGCGTCTCTCCAAAGAGTGACCCAGGTATACAGGATCTGCAACATTTCTACAATCAAGGATCCACCCTCAGGAGTACACTGATTTATTCTTTTCTCTGTTCAAGTACATCAGTAAAATTTAATTCAGCAGGAGTTCTAAATTTTGTTATTGTTATTTAATCAATGCTGTTATCGTGCTAGGAAATATATAAACACAATTGTTGAAAAAATGTCCAGTAAGGATTAATAATACCTAACACAAAATCTGCTCTGTTTAAATACAAGCTGTAGGTAATGTTTTTCCTAATTTTAAAATACAGATTGTTCCCCTGACTCTCCCCACAAATTGAAAATATAATCAGCACCATCAGAAGAAATATGATATGCAAGAAGAAAAGAATAATGTAAGAAGTGGTTGAAAGATCTATATATAATAAATAATAATGTTTAAGGACAACTTACCAAACGGGTTAAGAACTTAAAATTCTAAGCCTATCACCAGCAAGAGGAAACACTAAGTTCAATTTCTCGCTAAGTGGGATTCCCCTACATCACATGTTTGTTTTTTCATTACAAGCAGCATGCCTACTTTTTTGCCTTTGTTTTGCACTGCTTTCTTTTAATCCTTGTACTAGGCACAATACCAAACCATGAAGAGACCTTTCTTGTCCCAAGCATTCTTCTTTGAGTGCATATCAACTATAAAATCTGATACGGGATTATGGTTAATAACCTAAACAGTATTTTAATGCTCAGAATAAAAAAAGCCACATTTTATTGAGAAGACTACTCAGAAATATAATGGGCAACTCCGATTTTTTGAAAGTACTATTTTTCTCTATATTAGTTTGCTGTTATTTTAAATGTAACACCTATAAACATGGTGACAGGTTTCAGAGTGATAGCCCTGTTAGTCTGTATCAGCAAAAACAATCATGCATCTGATGAAGTGGGTTCTAGCCCACGAAAGCTTATGCCCAAATAAATGTGTTAGTCTCTAATGTGCCACAAGGACTCCTTGTTGTTTTTACCTATAAACATGAGCACATTGATTTTCTTACTCAGTATTTCAGAGCCTGATTTGGGTTTGTGCATATATAGGGATAACTGAATATCTGAAGATATCCATGATCAATACTCATCTGTTTAAAGTAAGCAAGAAAACCAGGTTGCAGACTGCCTACTTTCTTTTTATACACAGAACAGGCTTGACAAAATATTCTAAAGTTAATTGATTTAGCCCCTTGAGAGCTTTTTATACTGTTAGTATTAGAGTGGAAAAGTAAAATGAGAGTTAATAATGTGTGAGGCTGTTTTAATCAAAAATAGCTCTCATCTTGTAGCACACCCACAGCATGAACAAAAACATATTAGAAAAAAGCCGCATGACACATCACACATGCTGCAGGTGTTTCTGTCATGTCCAAATCCTACTGGCTGCTGCTGTTTTAAAAAATGTGTTATGCTTCTTGGACAGGTCTGTGAATTCTTCAGTGACCTGTACAATGCTGAACACGCTGTCAACACTTTCCAGATAAGAAATAATAACTAGCTGTGCAGATTCAAAAAGCGTCTAACAAAACATGACACACAAATCTGCTTGCTAATAATGACATTTTACAGAGCCCCCGTCATTTGCAAAGATCCTAAAGTGCTTTACAAACTACAGTATAGTCACTACACATCTTCAGTGGCGTGAGGTGGCCACTGCTGAACCTAATCAGCAAGCATTCATCGACAACGTGTGTCACTGTCTGTGTCATGCCGCAGCTGCACAAAGGGCTGTCACGAAGGCCCCAGTGATACTGGTTGGCTGCACAGAGACCTTTCCCGATTCAGAATATGTTCAACAGGGACCATTGGCGACGGTACAGGTCAAAACCAGGTGGACAAATTGTGGGGTCGGCGACAAGGGACTGGTTGGGGATTATAACAGATATCCATTCCTCTCGCCAGAGTGTTTCCGCCCTAACATCCTGGCATGGCGGATGAGACCATAATTGGTGAAGTGACGGCAAACGTGCAGCTGGTGGTTTAAAAAGGTCATTGTGCAGTGGCAGGCTCGGGTTGGCGCGTACTTTCTCCAGTAACTCGTCTGATATGAGGAGGAGCAATATTGCTCAGAACTGGGAGCCATGGGAGTGGCGTCAGACGCAGGGTGCCAGAGATGATGTGCATGGTGGCATGTAACTACATATCCATCAGTTTGGTGTGTAACAATCAACTCCAAACTGGTGCACAGTACTCCGCCACCGAATACGAGGTGGCAAGAGCTGACATCCGCAAAGTTGGAGCACAAGTACCCCATGACGAACCTGCCAATTTGCTAGGAAGGTTGTTATGTGTCTTAACGTCAGCTGCTGTCTTCTTCAGGTGGGCATGATAACTCAGTGTGAGGTCTAAGTTCAGACTGGTTCTACTTCACGCCTCACCTTCTGACCATTCAGATAAACATTCAGTTCTTGGGTTGCACTGGTGTGGTGAAGATGGAACAAACTGGAGACTGTTTTTATGACGCTTGGCTGGAGGCGCCAAGTCTTACAGAAGTCAGCTAACTTTATCATGTCCCGGTTTAAGGTGGCACCAAACTCGTGAAACGTCCATGCCTGGGTACCGCAACAGATGTCGTCTGCGTAAGTGAACTTTCATGACTGTTGCTGGCAGGTCATTGACGTAAAGGTTGAACTGGTTTGGAGAAAGCAGAGAGCCCTGGGTTAATCCATTGCTCTGTTGTCTCCAAGCACTTGTCTTCTACCCCATATGGACTCTGAACTGCCTATCGCGGAGGAACAGTTCAACAACACCTGTGACCCAAGGTAATAGGACCTGTGATACCTTCACGAGCAGGCCAGTGTGCCATACCATATCGTACACTGCTGTTAGATCAATGAAAACAGTGCCCGTTTTCAAGTTTCTCTGGAAGCCATTTTCAATAAATGTGGTCAGCGCGAGTACTTGGTCGCATGTGCTACGGCCTCGGTGAAAGCTGGCTTGGTCAGGGCGCAGAATTCTCTCCATGTATGGGTAATATGTGCTGTAGGACCAAGCGCTCCAGTGCCTTGAAGCACACTGACAATAATGATATGGGACGATAGCATGATGCTTGACTTGGCTTGACTTCACAACTGAAATGCAGCCAGTCACCTTTCAGGTGCATAGTTGCAGTTGGATGAACTGTTGGTACACGCACACCACACAGCACAACAGTGGTGTGGGGAACATTTTGACCAAGGACAGCATGTTCACTATTACTCCTACAAAAGGTGTAAACAGAATACTGAATGTTCACGTCGACCATTTGTATGAAAGATTTTCAAACAGTAAATGGCATGGAATTCAGTTTATATTCCTCAAAAGGATAAAGAGTTAAGTTATTCCTTCCCAGATTTGTACCTAAAGTTCTAGAGAGCCTGCACTTCATATTTCAAATCTAATGCTTATTCCACTAACAGTAAATATTTCAGTTGAATATTGTCTTCTTCACTTCCTGTTATATGTTTTGCAGTGCACTGTTAAAAAAACAGCTGTATTCCATGCAAGAGATGTCTGCAATTCAGTGTTTGGTGAAATGATTCCTATATATACACACGCAGATATTGTGCAAAAGCATTTTATGAGCCTTCAGGCTAACAGACATGATATAATTTATTAAATTAACAAATCCTGATAAGGATTGTTTACTTGAAAAATAAAGCCCAATATCAAAGACTGTTACATACAATTAAAACATGACAGTCTCTCTCAAATTAAAAGGCCATTATGCCACTTAGCTTTCTGATATGTAAACACATTTTTTGTTATTTACAAATTTTGATGCTTCTATATAAACTCATGTCCCTCAAGCATTAATTTTCACAACTTTCTGGTACGTGATTTCAAAATTTTCCAGTTACTCCCTATCTGACCATCTGGAAAACCTTAACTGTTACTAACCATTCAGCAGAGAATGTGCCACTCATTTGCTGAGCTAGGTCCTAGATACTGCGAGTGAGATTCTCTGTTCCAACTAAGAGGTGCAGTACAGAATTTACAGGACGGGGGAGGGGTAATTAAGGGGTAATGCATCCTGATTCTGGGCTGCTCAGAGGGCTTGGGCAGTCTGCAGCATATTTTGAACAGCCTTATGACATGTCTTCCACTGTTTCTACACCAGGAGAATCTTCCCTGGCAGGATCCAGGGCTTTTAGAGCCCCTTTACACTTCACCTAGCATAGTGAGGCTGATGCAGGGGTGAGGAACTTACCCTAGGTACTTAGATAGTATGGTGTGGGACCTGCTATAAAACCTCAGCAGACAGAGAGGTTAGATAGAAATATGTTTAATTTAAAACATAAACCCATTTTAAATAATTTTATCCCATAAAAAGAGATTGTGTGAGATGTAGCACTGTATATTTTAGTATCAATTTGTATGACAGAATATAAATGAAGAAAAATACAGTTATAAGAACAGTATCTGATAAACAAAAATACAAGGAAAATAAAATTGAGGAAGGATATGTTTTAATAAGATATTGCATTTCAGTGGGTCCAACTGTTTTGGCACAAGGCAATATTTCTCTATTTCTTTTTTTAAAAACGGTGTTCCATTTAATTTCATCTGACTTTAAAATGTCCTTGCAGTATTTCTGGAAAACTTTCCCTGTCCCACCCTAGTGTCAATGCAAAAAGTTACAATTCTAAAATAATTATCTTATAAAAACAGATGCTGTTAAATATAAGTAAATGAAACATTCCAAGTCAACCTACCTATGAATGTTAAAGTTTGGAAAGAATTACTAAGCAGCTAAGAATACATTTTTTTAGTGAGACTGAATATGCAATTTTTACTCAGCAGAATTCTCCCAAGGAAGTTAACAGCCATTGAGAAAGAGCTCTTCAGAAAATTCTTCCATTGTATCTACAAACTTTTTACAAGATGCACAAGCTGTATTTGAAGGCCACCACTCAATCCAAGTCACAGAGTCTAATGGATACTGGTATCTACACAGACAAAAGAGAAAGCTCATTAGTACATAAGCAGTGAAAAAAAGATAAAAACAAGAGAAAATTCTAATATTAAATGGATTCCTTTGTGCTTATTTTCCTCTGTTTTAAATGTGGACAGCTGAAGAAGTGTATTAGCATAAAAACAATGGGTAACACAAAATGGATTAAACAAGTCCTCAAAATATTGAATCAATTACAATAAATGACATGACCAAAGGTGTACAAGCACTTTGCCACTTTTGATGAGAATGAAGCATGTCATGCTCTGGAGAGAGCTCAGCACATTCTGTTAATAATTTACTTACTTGAAACTGAAACCAACTGTTATCTGAAAGGCCTCTTTTCCCATGATCAAATACTGATTTCCTGGATTCAGTTTAACATCAGTACAAGTCTTCTTTTTAACAAAGGTGATTTCAGTGTTTTTTTGGGCAAAAGCCTCTCCTGGAGTTGAAGGGAATGCAGTTATTACATTGGAAAATTTCACAGAAAAAATTATTAGAAAAGCAGCTGGCTTCAATTTTTTCAGGGCCACACATGTTAATTAGGCATAACATACTGATTTGGTTTTACTATTTATCACAAGAGGGCAAAGCCAAGCCATCCATTAGCCACTAACTATGTAACAGGGAAATTCAGATAAATCAAAACATGAATTTTCAGCCCTTTGGAATCAGTCTAGAAACATTAAACAGGTGGCAATCTGACTTCCAAAAGCAGCCTTGTACAAATCAAATGTGTTTACCAAGATAACTGCAGATGCAAATGGTAAAGCATGAGAAGACATGCAACTCCCACTGAATTGCTCAGCTAAATCTATGCCAACTTTGCTGCATCCAAATTCTACTTTATAAAAGCAAATATTATTGTTTCCTTTCCTTGAACCATTGTCTGCTTGTTTTGCCTGCCGAGATTGTGAGACCCTCAGCACAGGTGCCCGCATAAACAGCAGTAATAATAACAGTTTTAATAAAAGCGTAAATACAGTGAAACTGGTGAAAGACACTAGCTTACAAATATCAACCCAAGAATCTTCAGATTCATAGAGTACAATTATTCTCTACCTTTATTAGGAGACCACTTAGCACTGATTTTTGTCTGCTGCTTGAGTGGTCACTGAAGGGAGTTTTCATTGTAAACAAAATAATTAAATACATTACAGTTAGAACTCTCACCTGTTTTATAGAGATCCAGAAGAGTTGCAGTATACTTAATAAAACTACCTTCTTCACTGGAGGACAAGATGTTTACCTTATAGACTATAAAGAAAAAAAAAAGTTGCTACTGTTTCAGGCAGAATTCTTCCTTTTGCTTTGCACGACATCCATACTACAGATGGATATTAGGGCCATCTGTAAAATGTATTGTTTGTCAAACTGAAACTCTTATAAAGCTAATCAAATCTCATGTTTCATCATATCAACTGATTGTCCATGGATGGATGCACAACTAACGTACAGCATTTCACAATGAAGTGCAAGGTTTTTCCCGGTTGTCCTCTGAAGCATCTGGCACTAGCTACTGCCAGAGATAGGCTAATGGACTTAATAAACCAGAAAGGTAGTTTCAATGTTCCTAGATATTTTCCAGAAATCAACACAAATACACATACAATGCACCCTAATTCATTAATTAGGAGGGTTTCATTTATTTTTTGTATTACAATGTACTGCTATTACTTTACAAGGACACTGCATGTTTCGCACTAAAGAATGCCAAGCACTTCAAACACACACACTTTTTTAGTCACAATTAAGATTTTTTTATGCTGCAATTCTTTAGACTATTCACGTCACAGTATTATTCATCCAATGTCATTGCTCTAAAACTGGACTTGATTGTAAGTCTCCATTGCATCTAAATTCATTCAGACCTCGGCTACTCAAAACTATGTCTGAATTTTTAACCAATCATTAACAAACAAGCATTACAACAGTGTTTTTATTAGGCTAATAGTTGAAGTAATTTAAAATTTCTGTAGACATATAGACCCAAAGGACCTGATGTAATAATTTACGCATATTCAAATCCAATGACAAAGGATTAGCGTTGGGGAAAAAACTGATTGTTTTTGCCAGTAACAGAGAATATGTGATTTAACATCTCACTAACACTTGCACAGAACTGTGCTAGCTTCAAGCATATTATTTTGAACATCAACCTAGCACGGATTTCCATAACTGAAGTGGCCAGGATTTTTAAATCTGAGAACTGCCTTATAGAACCATGCTATAGTCTAGCAAGAGGGTAAATGACAGGATGGTGTGGTTAGCATATTATCAGAAAAAATACCAATTTCACACGGGTCAGAAGCCATGCTAGAATGCCTCTAGCCTAAAACATGGTTAAAGTCAAAATCCTTAAAATGGTTCTGATCCCAACACTGACAAGTCTTTAAAAAACAAAATATGTTTAAATAATTCTGTGGGACATGTTCCCTCTTTTTGCATTTTGGGGATAACCTTTAAAAAGCAAACAACAAAAAAACAAAGTCTATGTGAGAAGAATGTTAGGGATTACATTATCTGCTTTTAACCAACAAATTACAGGAAACTCAATTATATCTGATGCTTTGTTCACAACTTGCCTTACATGTGCCTAAGTATTAGAACACATTATACAGCACATCAAATAATCACTGTTCAGAGACCCTTACAAAACCCAGAGAAACACAGTGTATGTGTGTGGGCGAGTACATTGTCCTCTGGGATTGGTGTAAAACTGTGCTTCTATTTTTGATTACCATTTTTAATCGGGGAAAGGTTTCTTGCACCCTTTCCTGCTTAGTTTGGCAGGCAAAATGAGAAATCTGGGTGTTGTATAGTTTCAGTTCTAGTGCGATGCTGCTTTTTCACAGGAATGAAACAAGACTATCACAGCCTGTAACAAACCCTCAGCGCTGCAGACATATCTGAAATGGGGTAATTTACTTTGCAAAAGTTAGCTGAAAATAACCAAGGGCTTTGATTTTTAATTCTGAAAAAAATGTGTTTGATTTTAAAGAATACTCAGTGAAAGATATATATTGAGGTCTGTCTTTACTCCAGTAGACCTACAGTCACAGTCTATGATAAAGTACTGGAACCAATCCTGAGAGGTATTCAGCAGCCTCAATTCCTATTGACTTGAGCAGGAGTTGAGAGCCCTCAGATCTTCTTAAGAGACAGGCAGCTCTTCAAAGATTGGGACCATTAACTCTATGTAATTTCCACAGACATTGCCTTTGTCTAGGTTGAATTATTTTAATTTACAGGCACTAATGTTCATCTCTATGAGTACATGTTGTTGTTAACAAGAGTCACATGCCTCCAATGTTCTTATAGGTATATTGAAAAATGCTGCATCTCTCAAAGCAACATATATAAAAACAAAAAAGGTGCACCCTGTAGCATCACACCATCACTCATCACACAGTGTTCATTTGTTTTTCAAAGTAATATGTACTGATCATTCATATCTTACCATATGCAATGCCTTGCTGGCATGCAGCTTCTCTCCTCCTATCAGCAGTTATTGTCAGATCTAATTTCTTTTGCATTTGACTGCATTCCGCTATGTTTAGTGAAAGAGATATGACGTTAATGCTAGGAAGCAACATCAGCACAAGCCCTCTTTTAAAGTATAATTAATTTCTATTTGCTCATGGCAATCTGTAACACAGAAGCAACAGAGCTAAGCTACTCAATTCCCATTTAGTCGACAAAATGAAAGTCAATAAGAGTTGTGCAGCTAAATTCCATACATCTCTTTTTAGAGTTTAGAATATAATGAATGTTTAATTTATTGCAAAGGCAACATTTGCTGTTCTGAAATAGAATATATAGCTCCTTTCACTGATATGTAGTGCTCTCATCCACAAGGATCCCAAAGCATTAAGCTGTATTCTCCAACTAACTGCAACAGAATGGCATTTTTCGCAAAGTTTACCTTCCATGCATTTGCACTCAGCTCCTTCACACAGCCTCAGAAGTTTGTCATTTCCAAAAGGGTTATAAAATATGGTGCATTGTTTATCTACAGAATTGAATAGGAAAAAATAAATGCATGTAGAAGTTGAATTCCAAGAGAGTACCATCCAGACCTCTTCAGCCAGAAAGATGGTGACTGTGACATAAGCCTTAATATAATGTAGATTAAAAGTTGTGAAAAAGGGAGAAACTGTTAGTTTCTTAACAGGATTCAAAGAATCTTCTGAGAGCAAAAGATGTGAATTTGAAGAACTGGAACACATACCTGGTGCATGATATTCATACACAGTGAATGTGGCAGGGCTCCGCATTCCAACACGGTAAATCTCCCCTATTCGGAACGCAACACACATGAATTTATTAGCTGGCACCTATTTGAAGAATGCATGAATTAGAAAGACACCAAAAGAAAGCTCTGTGTTACCAAAAAATAAAATAGTGCTTCCAATTGTGAATAATCATAGGAAATAAAAAAGACGATCTACCGATTCTATCTGTAGAACAATATGTCCATCTTTTATCTCATAATTGGTTATCAACTGATCAACTCCACTTGCAAGCTAGGGGGGAAAAAAGAGAAAGGTTTTTAATCAGCTAATTTAAAAGGATTTTACATGGTCTTCCATAAAAGTTTTATGCTTATTGGTTTTAGCATGGTTTTGAGGAGTAAAACATTTTCTACAAATGGATCTTCAGTTACTTTAGTATTGCCATGTGATCCTAGTCATGAACAATTCCATACTTTAAGGGAACTGTTCTATCATCCCCTTGGGATAAAAACAACAACAATAATAATTAGAGATGTACTAAAACTATGAAATCTCAACATTCTTGAACTTTGGTGAAGTCTGAGTCCAGATCCAAACTTCATATTTGTCTCCCATTTTTCTAGGACATTGACTCCCATTGACTTAACTGGATGAGGCCCATAATGGGCAAAAACCCAGACTCTAGACTCAGGTACACGATTCCAATTAGTATGAGAAAAATGCGTTGCAATAAGATAGAGACAATGCTGAAAATCTGTACTACTACCATAAAAAGATATAAAGCAGAAGGACAATAAATACTGTAGGTAAAGGTAAAATTTTCTTTAATATTTACAGTAGATAAATCTTCTGTATTTGCTTCCAGCCCGCTAACCAAAGTTATATCCATCACTACATGGGAAGACCCTGACTGTGGTTCTCTCTCACTAGGCTTGTACCTAAAATGGACAAAAAAATGAATATAGATAGAACCAAAACTTAGAACTTAGCGCACGGTCCTCAGAAAAACCTCTGGGCAAATTCTACTCATTCTTATGCCATTGTAAATCCATAACAACTTCACTGACTTCAGCTGACTTACTCCAGATTTACACCAATAAAATCAATAGAGATTACAGGTATTATTTACATTACAGTAGCGGCCACAGACTCAATCCAAACATAAAATTAAAAGAGTCCCTAACCCAGAGAGCTTACAATCTTTGACCCTGATCCTGCACATGCTTACACACATGCACATAAAAAGGGGTAGAAAGAGGGAAACAAGGGTCACAGCAGTAGTAACACAAGGTGGCAATTATTAGCAAGTGGATGACGAATATTTTAATCTCTTTTTTCCTTCTAACTTTGTTCTTCAAAAGTGCGGGAAATTAATGCATATAAATGCATATGCTAAAGTAAGTTAAGGCTACAGTTTTGAACATTCAGAAAACAGGAAATGCACAAGTAACCTCTTCATAGTAACCCTTGGCACTGATCCAATGACTTAAGTGCCAGCTGGGAATGGGGAATCCTGTGTAGGGCAGAGCTAGGAACCCAGGAAGTTTAGAGTTTGGATTAAATTTAAAATATACCTAGACATGTAAAATATTGAAAAGCTCAGTGATGTCACTGAAAAATCAATTGTACTTACTTTGCGCAAGCTTCTAAACGTTCAGGTTGGTTATCATCTTTTCTTCTTTCACCTTTTGTACGTTAAATAGAACAAATAATTTATAGCTCTTCAGAAGCAGCTGTCCAGACCACAGCATACTTATATGAATGGGTTCTCATGAACTATTTTCATATTCAGGAGACAAATACTTTTCAGAAATTTTTTCAGCCAATTTTTAATGGGAACCTATGTTCTATTCATGAACAAACAACATAATTTTTCATTTATACCTTAGCCAAAATTTTAATTTTTATAAACTGAACCAGCAAAGCACTTATCCATCTGCTTAAGTAAATGAAACTCAAACGGGTTAACTTAAGTGCACGGTACTTGCAGAATTGAACCCACTGACCTCCACTCCCAGATCCTTCTTCTGCAAGATAACAGCTGTGTACTGTTAAATTAACAGCTATGAATGACATCAAAAATTGATTGGGGTGAAGGTAAAGTTATGTGCACGGGATAATATTGACCACTTTGTTAATCAAGATGCATTTTCCTGTACAGTCCTGATTAATTTAAAAAAGAAAAACAAGATTTTAAAAGTCACCACTAACTCTTTACCTTTATCTGTCAATACATTAACCTTCAACTCAAAGTCACATGTCTCCTCAGAAGTACTGAATTTATGATATATAGTCCTCACCTATAAATGTACAAATAGACAATTAACAGAAAACATGCACAGCAAACAATTCTCAAAATTGATAAACAGGTGTTCATATTTGGAGATGATCAAAGGCAGACAGTCATATGCAGAATTAGATGCCAGTGTCTGGGGGCTTATTTGAACCTTGGAAATTAAGTTTGTCAGGGTCACAAACCTTACCACACGTAGGTAAGCTTTGGTTGTTATGGCATCCAGAGAAGCCCCTATGAAATCAAACCACTGTAATGTACTGCAATCAAAGTAGACTTTTTGATGTTGAGTTGAAGACCTAACCTGTGGAATAGGTGTTTTGTACTGTGGAAGGAACTTCATCATACAACGGGCCCTTGAACAGCCAATCATTGAGGTAAAGGAAGATGATCATACCTAGTTGCCACAAATGAACGGCTACTACCTGCCATGACCTTTGAGAGCATTCCGGGGCAGGGGAGGACAAAAGGAAGCACTCTCTACTGGTAGTGATTCTGGTCAACTGTAAAATGAAGAAACCTCTTGTGACAGGTGAATTGTGATGTGAAAATATACATCCTGAAGGTCAAGGACTGCGAACCAGTACCCAGAATCCAGTGACAGAATTCTAGCTGTGAGAGTCACCATCCTGAAATTCTTTAATTTCACAAAGGTGTTTATGAGTCTCAGATATAATATTGGTCTCCATCCCCCATTCTTTCTGGGGACCAGACAATACTTTGAATAGAATCCCTTCCCCTTGTACTGGGCTGGAACTGTTTCTATGGCCCCTATGCATAGGGGGCAGATGACTTCCTGTCTCAGCAAATGATCCTAAGACAGATCTATGAGAAGAGGAGGAGGACAAGGAGGGGTGGGACAGGAAGGAATGGAGGTAAAATAGATGGAGCAACCTGAGGTTACAACTTCCAGAATCCACTTGTCCAATGTAATTTGTTCCTATGCAGGTAATATGTGAAAGTCCAGCTCTGAAGAGTGGGAGGTGGGTAGGCTGGGGCAGCTGAAGATTCACAAAGCGAAGATGTTCTAGATCTCTGACCAAGCCATCAAAATTGACATTTGGTCTAAGACAATGATTGGGTAGTGATAGCAATCATGGTAGGAGGTCTTTTCTTTTGAAAGCTTGACCTCTTTTTAGGTGGTTCTGTAGATCTACGATAGATAGAAAATTGAACCAGTTACTGTCTTTGTGTGGTTTGAGAGCTACTAAATTTCCTCTTATTGGCAGGTGTGTAAATGCCAAGATCTGAGTGTGGCTCTAAAGTCCTTCAAGGTGTGAACAGATTCATCTGTGGATTCAGAAAAGAGTTTCAGTCCATCGATGGGGAGGTCTTCCACAGTGTTTTGGATGTCCCTAGGAAATCTGGACATTTACAGCCAAGACACTCAATGCATGATGATGTCAGTGGAGACATATTGAGCTGCAGTGTTGGCTGCATCTAGAGAAGCTTGAAATGACACCCTTGCTAAAAGCTGACCCTCTGTTATGACGACCTGGAACTGTTCTCAAAGTTCTTCAAGAAGTTTTTCAATAAAATTGTTGAATGTACTGAAGTTAGCATGGTTGTATTTCACCATCAGACCTTGATAATTTGTGATCCTGAACTGCACGGTCACTGAGGAGTACCTCTTGTGCCCAAAGAGACTGAGACGTTTCTGGTCTTTATTGTAAGGGATTGCTTGCCATATTCATTGACAGCTTCCACAACTAAAGAATTTGGTGGCGGGTGAGAGAACAAATATTCTGAATTTCTTGCTAGGACATAATATTTCTGCCCATTTATAGTAGGTGGTGCTGTGGCAGGAGTCTGCCATATGGTCTTAGCAGGTTCTGGTAGAGCTTCATTCAAAGGTAGTGACACTGTCCAGAGGTGGTGTAAAATATCCAAAAGCATACGTTGTGACTCTTGAGCCTCCTCCAAAGGAATCTGGAGTGAATCAGAAATGCATTTCATCAGCTCCTAGAACTGGTTGAAGTTATCCATCGAAGAAGGTGGTGGAGGCATTACAGCCTAATTAAGCGATGATGGTATGTTTGAGGTGTCACTTTCTTGTCTGCTCTGGCCTCTTGTTCCTCAAAGATCTCCTCTTGGGGTTGAGGAGGACTCAATGGAGCAGAAAAATATATATCCTTATGCTGATCATCGGAGTAGCTAGGAGCTCTTGAAAACTGCTGGCAATACAGCACTCAAAGTCCCAATATGAGTATTGCGGGGAACCGTAATGTAAAGGAGGCGGCATCCAGTGTTGGTCATACCAGCGAAAAGAAGCTCAAAACTGTTTCTCCCTTGCAACTTCCCTCTCAGAATGATTAATCAGGGGGATATCTCTTCTATGGTAGGCAGGAAATCCCTGGATGGAGATCTGGGAATCACAGAAATCATCCTCAAAATAGTCCAGTGGGGCAGACAATGAAGGTGAAGCTAGATGTCTGTCCGATGTGAGAGGTACCAGAGAGCTGGGAGTCACTGGTGAAAGATAATGTCTTGGTGACTCAACAGATCACAGTAACAACAAAGGTTCAGTCCCCATTAGCAATGGAGACACCAGTTCCTCTGAAACAAAAAGGTTCCTGAAGATTCTTGTGGTAACAGGTGTATCTGAGCCAAGGTTGAGTGAGGCCCTACAACAACTGGCTTCAATACCAAGGTTGCCGACTGCTTTGATGGTGCCTGTCTAGAAGATGGGTGTTGGCACCGGAGGCGCTGATTGCTTCAGAGATGCATATCTAGTGGACGGCATCAGTACTGGAGATGTTGATGGCTTTTGGCACACTGGCATAGCAGTCTGGGATACCGGTTTGCGTACCAAGGTGGACGTTTCCAGTTTCCTAGAATCAAAGTGCTTGGGGTTCATAGCCTTCCCAGCTTCCTAGAAGCAGTGTACTTACATTCTCTGCTGGAATTATCATGTCTTATTGGCACCAATATCAATATTGGAGCATGCTTAGTACTGCATCTCTTGAAGAGCTTGAAGTCTTTGATGAGCTCCCAGTAGCAGAGCATCATCTTGGAACCTCAAAGGTACTCTCTCTGGGACCAAAGGTCGCTGAAACAGTCATGCTCTGAGGTGACTGAGATTTCTCTGAAAAGGGCTCTGGTGGGAGATACAGAACTCCTCTTCTTTGGAGCCTGTTGGTACCTTTGGCGCCTTTATCCTGTGAAGATCCCAGCGCATGAGATATGGGGGTCAATGGGGCACTAAGTACACTTGAAGGCCAGTGTACAAGGGGTCCTCTGAACCAAGATCTGATGCTGGTCTTAGGGCTTGCTCCATCATAAGCAATCTAAATTTGATTTCTCTGTTTTCTCTAGATCTGCTCTTTAAAAAAAGTGCAGATCTTACACTTTGCCAGTATGTGGGTGTCTCCCAGGGAAGACACTAAGAATGTCCATTGCTAATGGAGACAGACTTCCTGCAGAAAAAAACGCAGTGCATAAGGCCTGGGGATCCTGGCATAACAAATGATGACCACCCCTAAGACAGAGCCATTCAAAAGTGGAGGAGAACAAGGGTGTTCAATTAAAAAAACCCAGATAAAAAAGGGGCTACCAGATTAATAAAGTAAAACAAACAAACTGGTAAACTAAACTATCTGAAGACTATGATAAAAAAAGCTAAGCTACTGCTAGGCTGAAAGCAGGCATGCTAGATGCTCTTTCTGAGGCCATAGGGCAGCTGAGAAGGAACTGAGGATGGTTCACTCATGCAGTTCTATGTGTACTCTGTATGGTGCATGAAGATGTCTGGTATGCATGCTGGGCCGAACAGGCATTGTTACAGAAAATTACTGATCAAAGGTGCATGGGGCACATGCGTCCTGAAGTGGCACACCCATAGGGACACTACTGAAGAAGTAGTATACATAAATATAGCAATATATCACACATGCAAGTTAATATATGGGTGTACAGTAATGACTCCTCTTTGAAAATTGCAGAGCAAAAGGGATAAAGAGATGACAGAATAATTGAAACATACATTAATTCAGCCTGTGCATATGAGACTAGGTTGTGGTCCTGTGTTTATATTATAAAAGAATAACAAATATCAACCATCTTACTGAAGTGCCTTTGTGAATTACGTATTGTTCTGTTCCGAAAGGTGGTAATCATTTATTTATTTGTAAAATTCCTGGAGGTATAGAAGCCAAAGGATAAATAGTATGTCATAATAGCATTGTAATATATTTATAAACAATAATACAAAGCACAGAAAAATAGAATAAGAGAAGGCACACTCTCTATTACAAAGTTATTGAGGCAAAGTTTTTCAAGAATGTTCACTAATTTGGGAGTTCTCCATTTTTGGGTGCCCAACTTGAAACACCTAGAAATTGGTGTCTCCAATTGCACACTCCAAATTAGTGAGCCCTGTTAAAAATTTTGTCCTAAATATTTAGAACTACAGAACAGATAAGTTGGGGGAGGAGGGAAGAATTTCCATCGCTTGTCTCACTACAAATAAATCACCTGAGGTAATTTAATTATTTTACTGCTGTCAAAATGTTCCAGAATTAGACAATATACTTTAGGAATCACATGACTTAAGACAAATGAGTTGAGTTGGTGTAAAAGTAGGTGTAACTAATGATTTCAAATGGAGCTGCACCTTCTTACACAAGATCTATATGTATACAAAATGGCTTCTGCCACTTTGGTCCAGGGAACAGGTAACAGAAGTCGGGACACAGAGGAAACTTCTCGGGATCCCTTTCATTGCCCATATTGACAAGATCAAAAAAAGGCTTTGTTCTTTAAAAATTTTTGCTTAACCACTTACATTTACTGTTGCTAAACCAGTGCTGCTCCCAGTGCTTACATATATGTCATCGTGCAAAGGTACCTAAAGATGTAAACATAAATATGATTTGACATTAAATATAAATATTTGCAAAGTACTAGTTAAGATACTACCATTAGTAGTCAAATAGATAGAAGTCACATGGATCTTATGATCTTTTTTACATTTCTGATTACAAGCAAAGGGCCAGTCCCACTGTTTACACATGCAACTTTACACATTTGTGTGGTCTTACTGAATTCAATGGGACTATTCATGTAAATAAGTGTTTCGAGGATGTGGTCCTGAATCAGTGAAACCTTTAATCACTTGCTGCATCAATTAAATCTTAGCAGATGAAGACAACAGTTAATCAAATGGTATTTTTCATAGACACATTTTCTTTTTTTAAAATTTGTCTAGACTTTATTTCTTTCCTTCTCAAAGGAATTTTTGTAAGTTATTAATAAGATTTGTTTTCACTTTTCTAAGGTAAAACTATTCACTCACTTCCAGAGTCCCTCCTATGTAATTTTCTTCTGTCAGTTTATAGTGCTGAAGGTCTCCATAATTCTTGTAAGCCACCTTGACATCCATGTTTAGCAAAAGACGTTTAACAAGAAGGGAATATTCAGTCAAGGCTTCAAGGGCATTAATTGTGTCCTGTCAAAAATCAAATTAGAAAGAATTACTACTGGAATGGAAACTAAACTGTAACAAAACTGATTATTAAACACTTTACTCAGACACTTATTTAGGAAGACAGATAGTGGTAACCCTAACCAGCTAAGCAGTTTAATAGTGTGTTATTATACTCTTAATAAAATGATAGGATATTTAACACTACTTTGTGGGCATGTTTGTGTAATTTATTGTTTTATTAAAAGTTTATAAATAAGTGCACAGCTGCTGGAAACAGATGTTTTAAAAATAAGAAAGCTAGTAAATAAGCACAACTATTGCTGTGAAAAATTGCTGTATCATAGCTTTTCACTTCATAGATTTTTTTATTTGCAAAACCAGAAAGTTTGCAAGAATTAGCAAATTTGGTCAAGGGTGACTTTTTGTCAGAAAGCATATGGGAAAACAATGAAATTCCACTAATCATTTTTTTAAAAACACAAGTGAATTTGCTGTTTTTAATACAAAAAGTTTTTCATCTGTAAATAGGGCTTTTCATTTTTTGTGAAAAACAGTGACAAATTCAGTGTCAAAATATATTGGTTTTGTAGAAATTTTGGTCAAAATGAGTTTTTTCCTGGTACACAGTTTTTTTCATCTGGCTGTATCTAAAGTCAATAGAGTGAGCCTGCAGATATAGGAGTAATGATTTGCATGTACTGCTAAGGAAGTAACATTCCTGCAGCTGGAGGTCATGTTGCTAATTTCCTTCGATTCCCACCCAACATAACAGGACACACAAGTCATCAGTTTGGCTCATGTATTACCCTACTAAGGCTTCTCTGATTTCATCATCTGAAAAACAGGAGAGAAACATTTAAAAACACACCTGAGTGGAATAAAATCCACCACCATATCTTTGCTCTTCAGACAACCATCTGACAACTGGATCAGCATAGACTTTGTCCCCACTCAAGAGAGTGGTTAGCAAGGCATAAGCAGTGGTTTCAACAATCTGTGCAGTGCCAGCATTAGGAACATATTTATCTAGTTTAGTGGAAGTATCCTTCCAAAAACGATAAACAGGAGGGTCACCTGGAAGAGTAATAAAATATTAGCAGGGGTTAAAGTAGATTGTAACAGGAAGGGGAGCTCTCACCACACAAGCCAAACTGGAGGGGGAGTACTGCTTATCCAAGTCAGGGAAAGAAGGAGGAGTTCTCCCTCTGTTTTTATCAGAGATGGAGTTGTGCTCTCTTTATGCCCGAAGGCTATTTAAACCTCTGAATATAACCTGACCTGTGCACAACACAATTTAATTCTCTAACAGGAAAAGCAGATGCTATTCCTTTGTTGCTACCTTCGTTGTGAAACAGATGGTGGTAGATTTGTGTTCTGTTGGTCTTGGGAATAGAGGAGTTTGATGTATTATAGGATACTGTATTTACAAACCAGTAACAAGTGATTTTTAACTTTATTACCATTAATTTTCATGTTTTATACTTATATATTGTACATATCAACAGAAACTAAATATTAAAAAAATTGTTAAGATCAGCAACCTGTAGTGGAACTGAATTGTGCATTTTGAAATCAAAATGCTGGTGAGGACCACAAGGCAAGAGAATTGCTCGTCTAGGTCCTCTCTGCATCCCATTGCTTTGTTAAGGCAGCCCTAATATCATGTACATATAAATCACTATAACAGTCATCAATCTGCTTTTACACTATTCAATAAAACCCCCACTGAATTTCTTGAAAGGAGATGGAAACTATGGTTATATTAATTTTTTTAAGAAACAAACAAAAAAAACGGTTCCTTACCTTTCATAACTGTTGTTCTTAAGACATGTTGCTCATGTCCATTCCATTGTCAGTATGTGCGTGCCCATGTGCACGATCATCGGAGATTCTCCCTTAGCAGTATCCCTAGGGCTGGCTCTGGAGCCCTCTGGAGTGCCACGCTCATGCTGCGGTATATCAGGCGCCGCCAGCCCTACGCCCTCTCAGTTCCTTCTTGCTGACTACTCCAACAGAGGGGCAGGAGGGCAGGTAATGGAATGGACATGAGCTACACATCTCGAAGAACAACAGTTACGAAAGGTAGGTAACCGTTTTTTCTTCTTCGAGTGCTTGCTCATGTCAATTCCATTCTAGGTGACTCGAAAGCAGTATCCCCAGAGGTGGGCTTGGAGTTCAGAGTCTTGCAGATTGGAGCACAGCTCTGCCGAAACCAGCGTCATCTTGAGCTTGCTGAATCAGAGTATAGTGCAAAGCAAATGTGTGGAAGGACGACTAGGTCACGGCCTGACAAATTTCTTGAATCGGTACCTGAGCGAGGAAGGCTGCCAAGGATGCCTGCACCTTAGTCGAGTGAGCAGTCACAATCACCAGTGGGGACATCTTCGCCAGCTCATAACAGTAGTGGATGCAGGCAGTGATCCACAATGATATTCTCTGGGCAGACATTGGGCAACCGTTCATCCTGTCTGCCACAGCAATGAACAGCTGCATTGACTTACAGAACAGCTTCGTTCTATATATGTAGAAGGTCAGTACCCTTCTGACTCCAATGAACTCTATGCGTTGGACTGGTGTTAACATGGACTTTTCTGTGTTTATTAACAGGCCCAGGTCACTGCAAGTGGAACATACCAGATCGAGACTCCTTTGCACCTGCTCCAGAGACCTGCCTTTGATGAGCCAGTCATCAAGATATGGGAAGATCTGGATTCCCTGACGTCTCAGGTAAGCCACCACCGGTGCCACACATTTCGTGAATACCCTGCGAGCCGAGGACAGGCCAAAGGGGAGCACTGTAAACTGGAAGTGGTGGCCAGCCACTATGAAATGATTAACTATTTACAGCTAGAAGCGCAAGGCGAAGTTAGAAGAGAAATCACTGGCCACTTGTGAAGCCAGGGACAGAGGCATGCCAACTGACCACCATGGGTGGTAAGAAGGAACTGAGAGGGCATAGGGCCAGCAATGCCTGATATACCGCAGCATGAGTGCGGCACTCCACAGGGTGCCACAGCCGGCCCTGTGGATACCACTAAGGCAAAAGCCTCAGACGACTGCGCACATGAGCACGAGCAAACCTACAATGGAATCGACATGAGCAAGCACTTGAAGAAGAACATATATTATAACTTATTAAATATTTCAATTCATCTGAAAGAATCTTTATGGTCAAGTTCATCTGTGTTGCAAACTTTGCTCACTTACCTACAGACCATCTACTTCAGTAACAGGTTCTTTAGGTTGAAGTGATAGTTTACTGAGTCATACCTTTTACAAGAGCTTCCTTCTTCAGTGCAGAAAAGGCTGAGCGTGCACCAGGATGGTTTGAATCCATGAGAGCTAAAGCATAAGAAGCTATTGCCAAGGTAAATGTGCTTTCTGCAGCTTGCACATTTTTCAGCAAATACCCTTCCCCTGCATTTTTAGCTTCTTGGATTTTCTGAAAAGGTGAACAGGAGGTTATATGTATTGGAAGGATAATCATCTATTGTATTACCAAGACATTATGTATTTATACAGTACCTTCTACAACCAAATCCCCAGGTAAATGATCTGGTTTGTTCTTTTGCTTATTTTGGAAGTTGTATCACCACTGTGGTTCACTAACGGCTAGATCAACATGTATATATTAACATTTGACACTGGAAGTAACTCTTATGATAAAAGAAAAGAGCTTTGGTTTGTGGGTGGTTTGGGTTGAGAGAGAATCATAGATCCTTATGATCAATCCTGACTTGCCTCTGGGTCAGGACTGGGGGGGAAGGAGATGGAGGAAATCTAAGGACAGCAGAACACAGAAGCTGAGAATATGATTGCCTGTGGCCTCATTGGAGAAATGAAAGCATTACATACCTGTGTTGGGCATAAATGAATGGCCTTTGCAAGTCCAATAACAGAAAAAGCTGTGAGATACAAAGTTTTTTCTTTGGCTTCTTTAGGCAAAGTACCCTAAAAAAATCCAAATATGTAAATAAAGGTAGTTAGAAACAATGCGGTCAATTGATAAAAAGAATATTTTACAACTTAAGCGAGGAATTGAAGAAAAATTTCTGTAAGAAGTATCAGTCCAATAGCAATTTTATTTTTACACTGAAAAGAAGTCTTCTTTTGTGAAGAGGTTAATTTACTTAAAAAAATACAGACAGACTAGAACAAAAATACGTGTAAAAGTAATGACAAGCCAATATTTTTTCAGGACTTTTATATCGTGATTAGAAAAAGACAATATACATGTTGCTTTCACAGCATCTAAGAAGTAACATACAAGTATCTGTACCTGAAAAATATAGTGAAGTTTGAAAGACTGCGCTACTGTAAAAGTGATTTTAGAAGGAGAGATGTGTGAACATGTATTAGAACTCAGTGAATTATAGCAAAATTATCTGTAAACCTCTGATTCAGCATAGCATTTAAATACTCGCTTATACGCTTTGCTGAATCAGGGCCTAAACCAGCTTGTGTATCAAATAATGGAGTACCTTACAGCAACTTGAGCCTTTAATATATGCACAAATAAAACATATGTTCACTTGTCATACCTGTAGTTTTACTGGCTGATAACTTGAAAGTTCCTTGAATGACCCATCTGCCATTTGACAATTTTCAATCAGCCATAACACTGAATTACAAACAGAAATTTGATCCAGAGTAATATACAGACTAACTTGTCCAAAAATCCTTAAGGCAAAAGCTGTCAACCTGTGAAGGAAATTGAGCAAAATATAGATGTTTTGTTCAGTGTGTGAGATGATTTTTTTTGGGGTAGTTTAAAATACCAAGATAGACAGAGAGCACCTATTTAGGCACAAACTTGCATTACTAAGATTTGGGTTTACCGTATGTTGCCTTGGGTCAATTAAACCTTGTTGCAGCCCTTTCAGAATGGCTGGACAAATGTATGACTTTGACAGGGCACTCTTAGTAGCACCCTGGTCACTGATGTGGCTACAGCATGAAAAAGGCTGCAGGCTAGGAGCAATTAAACACCTTCTGTTGGGGGATTATGAGCACCTGTAATCACTGGGCTAACGATAGAAGGCTATAAGTGGAAGAAACAGAAAGCAAGGGGGAGCTCAGAAGGAAAGCTCAGGGGGTGACTGCTCCGCACTTTAAGTCAGGGGGTGGGGATTGTCTGGTCTGCTGGGGAAAGACGTCACCTCTTTAAGGGGTGGAGAGGCTACGAGTGATTTTTGCAGCAGCCGCAGAGCAGGTCAGTGTGGGGACACTGACCCATCCCCCACCCTGTCGCTCCCAAAGGATGGATATAAGTACAAACCAGACAGGTTTGAAATAATTGAATTGATTGATTGAATCCCTTTTTACCGGGACCTGATGGAGAAGCACCTATTCTCCCATCCAGGGAAGTGGCGAAATACCAGGTTTGGTCAGGATCCGCTGTAGGCACTGCAATAGCTGTTCCTTTCTTGGGGGCCTGAGAAGGAATTTTCCCCTCACCAACAGATTGACCAAGGCATAGTATGGGTTTTTTTCCACCTTCTCCACAGCGGGTTCAGGGGGGACTTAGCTAGGGTGAACATGGAATGGGAGTTAAGCTACAATGCGGCAACTCATTATGTAAATATGGGGTGGAGGTCCAATGCAGTTACTCTGTAGAGAAGGGATACAGTGATCAGATAAAGGGATCTAAAGGAGGGGAAACGGGAGTGTTCAGGGCACCTATGACTGGCACGCCAGGGAGCCAACCCCTCCCCTTTATAGTCCACCTTAACCCTCATTTGAGGAAGGAGCATTGTAAGGTTCCAGCAGCAGGTTGGCTGGGGACCAGTATGGTAAGAGGAGGGGACTGATGGAAGCTCCCAGGTGTATGTTAAAATGATCACGGAATTACCCACATTGTACACTTTTATCTGCCAGGTGCACCCAGAAAATTAAACATTAAGTTGTGGCACCACTTCCCACAGCTCCCATTGGCTGGGAACGGCGAACTGCGGCCACAGGGAGCTTATGGGCTCCATGCCTGCAGACGCTTCAGGTAAACAAAATGACAATGTATTAGATATTCAATTCAATGATTTCACAGAGTTTAAAATCATCAAATTTTGGTGGAGACCCATTTATAAGCTGACCCCTGCTCTTTGATGCGTCACTTTTTTACCAAAAATATTTGGCTTATGAACGAGAATATACGGTACACATCTGGTGGCCAAAAGGTAACAACCTGGTGTGTGTCTGTCTGTGAGGCCGCATGAGCTGGCCAGGCAGTGAGGTACACTGGGTAGCCACAGAGGCACCCTGTAGCAATGATCAATAGTATTTTTAAATTAGCATTGTAAAATAAAGTTAATCAAATCTCATGCTGCAGTGTGCAAGCTGATCTCTACAGAGCACAGGAAGGTGATTTTTCCTTAAATACAATACTGTACAATAGTCTTGGCGTACTGTGGGAGATTTTCCACCCTTCTCTGAACCATCAGAAATTAGTCACTGAGAGTCACTTCTTCCTGTAAATACTTAGGCAAAAATGATGCCCATGATCCATAAGTGGAACTAACAGTGGCATTGATGGAGTACTGTGCACACATTAATGGCAATATGAAATGTGGCCCTTAAACATTAGTCACTGTGGAAACACAGGACTGAATCAAACCTTTCAAATCCACTGTAATAGAATGATCATTTTAACTCACCAAGTGCTGGATGTCCCGTCTTTCCACATGCTGTAAGAGAAGTCTCTGTTTCTGAATGACAGGACGCTTACAATACCTAAGATATACATAAAGCAGACTTAGTGTTTCTGAAGCACTGATTTCTATTCAAATTACATTTCTTCACTTAGAAGAAAAATTAACCTCTCTTTGATAACTGGCCTCTAATTGTTTTGTTTCTAAAAAAGCAGCAAATGGTTAACTTCCAACTCAAAAAGATAATATTAAATTACCCTAATTGTGCATGTCAACTAAAACTTTACTGCTTCCAAATAAGATAAGATCATATTTTATAGGGTTTGCAACATAGGTGTCAGTTCAAGCAATTTTGTAGTTCAGCCACTACAGAAACATTATGTGAAACATAGTTAACCCCACAGTTTTAGTTTAAAATATTTTTTTAAAATACATTAGCTTTATTACATTTTCATCAAATATTAAACATTAACTTTCCTATCCAACAGTATCTGCAAGTCCTTAGAACCTTCAAATAAAACCAGAAATTGAAGACCACGTTTTTCTACCTTCTTTCATCTTCCTCCTCATATTAACTCTTGATGTTATGGTTTCAGGGCCAAGTAAATTCCAGTTATCGGACTTTTCCAGGTAGTGAAAGACATAAAATACTGGAGCAATACTCATGAGCTCTGCCTCTGCACTGCCCTTAGGCAAATTAGTAAGAAACTGAACACCTTCACGTTTGAGAGCAGCAGAGATTACTTCACCCATAAGCTGTCCTGTGAAGAAAAACAACATGGTTAATTGCTGCCTCAGAAATACAGGCATAACTCTTATTGACTTAATTGGGAGTTGTGCAAGAATATCTGAGGGTAGAATTTGACCCATAACATTTAGAGATACTCTAATCATTTTCTATAAAAATCTATTAATAAAGATACGAGTTTAAGACAATATAACCTCTAAAGAAGAGGCTGGTCTAAATAGCCTTTTCTCAAAAGAAAGAGAGAGAACCTGAGAGTATAGTCAGGTGGGTAGAGCAGAAAAAAAAGGAAATTAAGAAAGAGAGCAAGCACGTATCTAGAAACTAAACATAAAATACTGCAAACATTTCATTCCATTTACCTTTTATACTCACAGTCCTGTCAATTTTTGTTTTGGGGACCAGATCAAATGGTGTCCTGTATCGAAATTCTTGTCGTCTTCTGATTATACCTGCAATTGGAAATAAGTACATATATATCTCAACATATTTATAGCATTACCTGCTGGGTCAGACTGAAGCCACAGCTGTTTGCCAATTTATCAAACACACACAAAAAATCATGAAAACTAGAGTTGGGTCTAAAATCCAGATCCAAACAACTCTAAACTTTGAAAAAGTTCAGATCCAGACCCTAATTCCATAATAAATTAAACTAATACTTGGATCTTTAGAAAAGTTCTAATCTTGATCAGAACTCTGGGGGATAGATTCATCTCTGATTAAACTGGATTATTTTCTATTCTAGGGAAAACAGCACTTGGTAGTCGGTTTTCCTGAACAACTAAATTTAGAAAAATCTCAAAGTCTGCATGCCATATAAGATATGAGTTCCTAATCATTCCAATTAATCAAAATCTAAAAAAAATGGCTAGCTACTTTGAAAGGGACTCCATTACTGTGTGCTAGGGCATGCAATTTCACAATAGAGATATGTGAGCATTGTGCCATGAAGAAGAATTGATTTTGATGTTTGTCTGAGATTGCAGAGTAAAAGAACAAAATCACTTTCCATACCATTAACACCTTGTGGATCCAGAGAAAAGCCTGCATGAAGTTCTCTCTTAATACCTTCTGGCTGCAATCAAGAAGAGGCCAAAACTAAGCAGTACATCAAAGTACTTTGTTTAATTTAACACACGGACTAAAGCAATAATTTTAAAATATCAAACAATCAGACCCACATAATCTTTGTCTAATTCTCAGTTTAAAGGTTTGCTGCTGCCTGCCATTTCTTTTCAAAACAAAATCTTCAACCAAAATTAGCAACAGATGTAAATAAAGTTTATGGAAATTATAAAACTATAATAAATATATCTTTACAATAAATGTATTTAAGTATTTGAAAAACTGATGCAAACCACATCATCAATATTCTATACTCTATTTGCTTATTTTAAGTTACAAGCTACATACATCATATTTACACCTATTTGCCTACTAGTTGTCAACCATTGTAATCCATACATTTAAAAAAGTAAATACATAAGGGCCCAATCCTGAAGTTGCATCATGGCATAACTCTCAATGAAGTCAATGAGCATTTTATATGAGAAAGGACTGCAGGATCAGGCAAATGTTTTATGCCTTTTATATACACATCAGAATGGAGATTAACAACTGCTGCAACTGGTAGATCTGTTAAACAGAATGACAAGACTATTTGCAGGTGTATTATTTGTTATTTTACAGCACCCAAAAGACTGATAACCACTTTTTAAACACAAGTAAATTACATATGATCCCTGGATTTCATAAATCAAATGCAGTCATGTTCATATTCTGATTTCATATATTTATAAAATACCATCCATTTATTATGACTGAATCTATTCAAAAAGAGTTCTAAGGAAGGTTTTGGTCTTACCACCACACGCAATGTTTTCACTAAAACTTCACTGTTCTGTTCAGCCAACAATGTAAAGTTGATTGTATGAAGACCTAGTTCCAGAGGGAGTATTCTGAATGTAACTGATGTGACAGAATAACCATCTAGGTTCTGAAATTGACAACTCTGTAACCTTTGCTGAGCACTTGCAGAGCCTTCGAACAAACAGATTCCATCTCCAACTGTTGCTTTAACACAGAACTGAAACATCAGAGAAGATTTTAAAAGATTAAAATAAATTTTACACTGAGTTAGATAACGCTAAACAATTTTACTATTGTTAGCAATGTGTAAAAGTGATTAACTTTATTATTATTGTTGTTATTTGCATTATAGTAGCGCACAGAGGCCCTAACCAAGGATCAGAGAGCCATAGCGCTAGGCATCATATATACAGTTGCATATAACTTTTCTTTGCAACATTTTTCTGTAAAATTTCACTGTTCTGTTTCAGGGTATTTTTCATCCCTAAAATTTTGCTTTTCTATCAAACCTCCAGGCAACATTATTTATTTGCTTTCAAAAATTTGTAACCAAGAAAACCACCCTCCACTTGAAATTTCAAACTCAAATTTTGAGCAGAAGCGTTATATTATTTATTTTCTAATATTTATATTAGGATAGAACACAAAAGTTGCTATGTAATTTCAAAACACAGAGAAAGATGCAGTCTCTATGCCCGAAAGAGCATACAGTTTAAAAAGACAGACAGACAAAGAGAAAGGAAAAGGGATACAACATCCAAGCAAGGAGGTGAGGGTGATAACTGGGACATCCTATTAGTATAGCAGCCATCTTTAAAAAAAATATTTTGTGCACTGTACTTTTACATGAGAGAAGGTGGATGCTACAGAAAGAAAACTTCATATGTTGCTGAATGCTGCTTCTGCTGAACTGACCCTTTCTTCCCTGTCCTGTCCAAGGTTCTTTCTACCAAAGCTAACACTGTGGGCGCTCAAACATGTAGTCTGTGCCTGACCAGCAGGAGGGAAGGACTAGAAAAGGGAGTGAAGCAGAAAGATGTAAAGATTAGTGCATTTCTTGATGTACAAAATTGTTTATTCTTGAGTCTGAAAGTTTTTTCCACATTTGATCAAGAGCACTGCCCTCTCAGTTCAGGAAGCTAATATGTAGAAACTCCATCCATGATTCTGTTCACTAGAGTACATTGGGAGCTGGCTTCAGAATTAAGTGAAAGTCATTTCATGTGTCAGTTCCACTTATGCCATTTTGGCTTCCTTTTTTCACCACCTACCATTGAGAACTGGGTAGGCCACACACCAGGATATTCTACAAACATAGCTATTGGTTCTGCCTGGGGGCAGTTGATTTTTTAATACAACTTTTGAACTGTGCCCAAATAGAATGTGATGGGTGCTACAGGAAGCAAATAAATTAAATTATGAAGTACAATGCTGCATTTTTTAACAATTGGAGAATCCTGACTCATGCATACTGACTGTATACTTGCAGAAACAAATCCTTTGTCAGTTCATCATAATACTACTTATATAAAATTCAGAAAATCCACAAATTACCATTGTTCTGGAATTTCTGTAGTTGTAAACAGATCCTTTTAACTCAATTTGTTCTCCACGCACAACAGAATAAGGTATATGCATGCTCACAAAAACATCTTTTAAAACCTGCACTTGGAGTGCATCAGCAACACATATGCCTAGGAAGAATTAAAAACATAATAGCCCAATATGATATAAACAGAATCACACATTTTATGCAGACTAGTCTCTCATTCCAAGAAGCAGGTCCATATCACTCCTCACACCCTTGTCACCTTTCTGGTTTCCTATCAAATTACAAAATCTACTTTGAAATCATCATCTTGGGTTTTCTGAAATCATCAAGGACTCGCTCCACCTTCTCTTTCTGAGTTGTTATCTGCCTAATTCCTTGTGCTCACTCCAGTCCTCCTACTCTGACTTCTTCTCAGTTCTCTCCTTCCTAGTGCTAAGATTTTCTCTTTCAGCTGTACTACCCCATCTATCACAAACTCTCTGCTCCCCCTTCTCTTCAAGCAATTAAGTCACTTCCTCTCGAGATCTTATTGCAAGATTTTCTTTTTCTCTGTAGCCTCCTATAAGACAACTGTAAAACAGAACTGCAGCCAAAGCATAAGTATTAATATTTTTTTAAAAAATTTAACTTCTGAGAAGTACATAACAAATATTCAAACAACAAGCATATTGAAAAAAAACAGTATACTAGATGACATGATTTCAAATCAGATTATTCTGATTACAGTCTTTCTTTCTGGCCACCCAAAAATAATTTCCACAACGCTTTTGCATAAAAGATTCTCACAGATTCATAGCATCAAAGGTTGATGATTTATTCTATTTGACAAATAGGATTAGAAGTTTTCAAATGGTGTATAAAATTGGTTCTGGTGCTTACAGTTTTATAGATAGTGGTCAAATCAAGCCAGAATTAAACAAAGAGTAAACACAAAAGAAGGTAACCAAAATATGATGATTTTCATGTATAATATTTCATGAACCAACAGGGCTAAAGAATAGCACTCTCTTGCAAATAATACATAGTATTAGTTTCTGTTCCTGGCGTTCCAAGAGATATCTGGCCAGCAAACATGAAGGCTATATATCAGATAGGCCAGGATACTTTCAGCATTCCAAGCCTCTAGGACCAGTTTTCCCATGATACTGATGATCAAGGGGGAATGTTCAGCTAAAATATATATTAGTAGGGAAGGAAAAGAGAATCTTGGATCTCTTGAGACATCTAGATCAGGGGTTCTCAAACTGGGGGTCGGGACCCCTCAGGGGGTCGTGAGGTTATTACATGGGGGGGGGGGTCACGAGCTGTCAGCCTCCACCCCAAGCCCCGCTTTGCATCCAGCATTTATAATGGTGTTAAATATATAAAAAGGTGTTTTTAATTTATAAAATGGGGGTCGCACTCAGAGGCTTGCTATTTGAAAGGGGTCACCAGGACAAAAGTTTGAGAACCACTGATCTATATAGACTAATGTGTAGTACTGGGGAGGAGCCAGTGGTCGTGGTACATGTAGGTACCAGTGACATAGGGAAGGATAGGAGAGAGGTCCTGGAGGCCAAATTTAGGCTGCTAGGTAAGAGACTGAAGTCCAGGACCTCCATGGTAGCATTCTCTGAAATACTTCCAGTTCCACACACAGGGCCAGTTAGACAGCCAGAACTGCAGGGTCTCAATGCATGGATGAGACGATGGTGTAGGAAGGAGAGATTTAGATTTATTAGGAACCGAGAAAACTTTTGGGAAAGGGGGAGCCTATACAGGAAGGATGAGCTTGACCTAAACCAAAATGGAACCAGATTGCTGACACTTAATATTAAAAAGGTCATAGAGCAGTTTTTAAACTAAGGACTGGGGGAAAGCCGATAGGTGTGGAGGAGCACATGGTTCGGACAGCGACATCCATTAGTGGAGGATCTATTGATGGAGATTCTCTATGACCTAGTAAGGACGAGAGGATGGAAGATGATAAAATATGGGTAGGATCTGATGAGAAAGAGCCAAATGAAAAAAGTCCCACTCAATTACATCATGTAATGGCAGACAGCTAAAAAGTGAAAAGTTTTTAAAGTGCTTATATACTAATGCTAGGACTCTAAATAATAAGATAGGTGAGGTACCTTGTAATAAATGAGGATATTGATATAATAGGTATCACAGAAACTTGGTGGAATGAGGATAATCAATGGGACACAGTAATATCAGGGTACAAAATATATTGGAAGGACAGAACAGGTTGTGCTGGTCGGAGAGTGGCATTATATGTGAAAGAAAGCACAGAATCAAATAAAGTAAAAATCTTAAATGAACCAAACTGTACCATAGAATCTCTATGAATAGTAATTCCATATTCTAATAATAAGAATAAAGCAGTAGAAATATATTACTGACTACCTGACCAGGATAGTGATAGTGACTGTGAAATACTCAGAGAGATTAGAGAGGCTATTAAAATAAAAAACTCAATAGTAATAGTTGAAATCCCCCATCCCCATATTGACTGGATACATGTCACCTCAGGACGGAATGCAGAGATAAAGTTTTTTGACACCTTAAATGACTGCTTCTTGGAGCAGCTAGTCCCAGAACCCCCCCAGAGGAGAGGCAATTCTTGATTTAGTCCTAAGTGGAGCACAGGATCTGGTCCAAGAGATGAATATAGCTGGACCGCTTGGTAATAGTGACCATAATATAATTAAATTTAACATTCCTGTGGTGGGGAAAACACCACAGCAGCCCAACACCGTAGCAGAAAGGGAAACTACACAAAAATGAGGAGGTTAGTTAAACATAAATTAAAAGGTACAGAGACAAAAGTGAAATCCCCGCAAGCTGCATGGAAACTTTTTAAAGACACCATAACAGAGGCTCAACCTAAATGTATACCCCAAATTAAAAAACATAGTAAGAGAACCAAAAAAGTGCCACCGTGGCTAAACAACAAAGTAAAAGAAGCAGTGAGAAGCAAAAAGGCATCCTTTTAAAAGTGGAAGTTAAATCCTAGTGAGGAAAATAGAAGGGAACATAAACTCTGCCAAATGAAATGTAAAAATATAATTAGGAAGGCCAAAATGGAATTTGAAGAACAGCTAGCCAAAGAATCCCAAAGTAATAGCAAAAAAAAAATTTTAAGCACATCAGAAGCAGGAAGCCGGCAAGACAACCTGTGGGGCCACTGGACAAGGGAGGTGCTAAAGGAGCACTCAAGCACAATAAGGCCATTGCAGAGAAACTAAATGAATTCTTTGCATCAGTCTTCACGCATGAGGATGTGAGGGAGATTCCCAAACCTGACCCATTCTTTTTAGGTGACAAGTCTGAGAAACTGTCCCAGATTGAAGTGTCATTAGAGGCGATTTTGGAACAAATTGATAAATTAAACAGTAATAAACCACCAGGACCAGATGGTATTCACCCAAGAGTTCTGAAGGAACTCAAATGTGAAATTGCAGAACTACTAACTGTAGTTTGTAACCTATCATTTAAATCAGCTTCGGTTCCAGATGACTGGAGGAAGCTAATGTGACGCCAATTTTTAAAAATGGTTCCAGAGGTGATCCCGACAATTACAGGCTGGTAAGACTGACTTCAGTACCGGTCAAACTGGTTGAAACTATAGTAAAGAACAAAATTGTCAAACACATAGATGAATATAATTTGTTTTGGAAGAGTCAACATGGTTTTTGTAAAGGGAAATCATGCCTCACCAATCTACTAGAATTCTTTGAGGGGGTCAACAAGCATGTGGACAGGGAGGAACCAGTGGATATAGTGTACTTAGATTTTCAGAAAGCCTTTGACAGGGTCCCTCACCAAAGGCTCTGAAGCAAAGTAAGCTGTCATGGGATGAGCCTCTCAAGGACTGGTAACTGGTTAAAAGATAGGAAACAAAGGGTAGGAATAGGTCAGTTTTCAGAATGGAGAGAGGTAAATAGTGGTGCCCCCCAGGGGTCTGTACTGGAACCAGTCCTGTTCAACATATTCATAAATGATCTGGAAAAAGGGGTAAAGAGTGAGGTGGCAAAATTTGCAGAGGATGTTGTGAAGGCCAAGACTATAACAGGGTTCAAAAAAGAACTAGATAAGTTCATGGAGGATAGGTCCATCAATGGCTTTTAGCCAGGATGGACAGGAATAGTGTCCCTAGCCTCTGTTTGCCAGAAGCTAGGAATGGGTGACAGGGGATGGACCACTTGATGATTACCTGTTCTGTTCATTCCCTCTGGGGCACTGGCATTGGCCACTGTTGGAACACAGGATACTGCGCTAGATGGACCTTTGGTCTGACCCAGTATGGCCGTTCTTATGAAAGGAAAATGTCTTGGAAAAGAAAACTAAATCCAAAAGCTCATTAATTATTTTGGTTACCCGTACTGAGGTCGCAATGCTTACCTTTATCTGAAATGCCAACACCTTGTATTTCCCATGTAGTCAGAGAATCAGGCAGAGTCACTGAAAGGGTCTTTGATCTACATTACAAATGGTTTTTGAGAATTAGTGAATTTTATAAATTATTATTATTACTTTGTTAATACCAACATTTGGCTCAGCACTATACAACATGCAGGTAAAGACAGCCTCTGCCCAGAGGAGTTTGCAGGGTCAAAGGTTCAGATAAGCTGTACAGGAGACCTAGAGCTGTTGACTTAGAACACAGAACACATTTTTGTCTGATTAGGCTTGGTATTGGTTGGCCTTGCAGAAATCAGAGAGTTTTTGAACTAATATGAACAAAAAGAGAGCTGGGGCCTGACACTCTGGGAATAGGTGGTCAGTTTCCTGTACAGAGACATAATGGAAAAAATGTCAAGGGGAGTCGGGCCCAGCCACACCAGTGATTGATCATCTACCTTCCAACTGAGACTGATCAAGTGAATATAAGAGCCAGCAAGTGGCTCAGCTGGGGAGAGGAACTGTGGAAAGGAGGGTGATGTCACTAGCTGGCACTGAATGGAGAGACGTACAGGGAAAGGACTCTGGGATCCAGCAGCCTACTTTGGTCCAGGGAGTAGCTTTGTGTTCATATTCCTGGAGTGAGGAGACAGGCCACCAGCCTACAGTTCTTATAGTTAAGGGCAGTATCATAATGCATATGCACAAGAGGATAGAATTTAAGTTGCACAGACTATCTTAATTCTGGCATTTCCTAACTTTGGAGTGCTTTAATGTTCTCTTAACAATATTTTAAAAAATGGAATAAATATACAATTCTAAGAAACGATATAAGAATTCATATCATGGGAGGAGGGCAGGAAAACTAAAAAAAACCTCTTTAAAAAATATGGTCAGTCTGGTCTGCAAATGGTCTGCAAATTCATAGTAACAGTATTTGCCCCCTTGTGAGTCAATATGAACCCTCTCCACTGAGGGTATGTCAACACTGCAAGTGAAAGTGTAATTGTAGCACGGAAAGGCATACCTGTACTAATTTTAATCTAGCTAGCATGGGTATGCCTTACCCATGCTTCAGTTACACCTTCCACAAGGTAGGCAGCATGATCACTTCCCTCAGTCAACAGTAAGGGAGTGAATTAGGGTTTCTTTCTCTGTATTGAGAGAGGCTTTCAATAAGAGATGGATATCCTAGTTCAGAAAATGGGGCACCTCAGATTCTATGCAACAACTGAGCTATTGCAAGTCAGATGACATTAAATGGTTCAGATTATAGTACCCTGGAGGAACTTGGTGGACTTCCCATAACCAGCTTTCAGGGAAGTAGCTACGAATCTCTGCCTTGTCCAATTCCAGTAGAGCCTTAAAATCTGAAAAGAACAAACAAATAAAGCAATTCAGAGATTCCTAAGGCTTTCCACTCACAACCTCAAAAATCACTGTTTTTGACTTCTGTGATCATACAGCCTAGAATCTTTCCTTCTGTTTTTCTTGTTAAAATAAAAAAATGGATTTTAATGTTCTTACAAGAAAGCTGTCATTATCCTAAAACAACTATATACACCCTCATAAATGTATGTATACATTCACAGACAGTTGGAAACTTACGCATTCTTGCCAATATTAAAACTTTGTAGGTCCCACTCTCCCGTAGTTTTGTTGCAAATTCACAGCAATCCTTGAATGCTTTTATGCACCTAGGATGACTCTTAATACGCTCAACTCTCTGACCGCAAGTCTCTTTGAGAGGAGATTCTTTTACTCCACCCATACAGCACTTCCGAATCTCTGGATGCGAATATCTGGATGCTGAAATAATAATAAAATATCTTACATAATCCCTTCCTTGAGATAAAATACTTTTAAACAAATGGCTGTAACTGGTCATAATGAAGTAAATTTTCAATCATTCAGGTAATCATGTACAACCATGATAAAGGTGTAGCTTTCAGGAAGAAATTAAATTTGTCTTTTTAAAAATCCCAGTGTTCAAAGTGACCTCTCCATATTATTGTGAATCAAAATTTTAAAACAAATAAGGAAAAAGGATGGAAATGACATTTCAAAAGAAAAAGTCAGCCACAAAAACCATAACTATGTTTTTCTCGCCTATGTTGCATGAATTGGTGGTCTCAGTCCAATCCTTAATGGATCGTATCCATATTAGAAATGCCACCAGCACAACTGGCAGACCTTGTGAGCAGAGGTCAAAAATTTAAAGGGCAAAAGGACAAAAGCACTCTTCCACCCCACGAGTAGGTCAAGATTGGGACAGACTGTCATGTTGTTAATTTGTATTGTGGTCATGATTCAGCAAGGAACTTAAGTAATTGCTTAAATTTTAAGAATGCGCTTAAGTCTCACTGACTTCAAGTGAAGCATGTGTTTAAGAGCTTTTCTGATATGGGTCCTCTGACAAATCTGAACAATGACATTGCAATCTAGCTCTTCCTGTGCACACTCAAAATTTAAACCTTCATATTTCTGATTTCTAATGTACAGCCTCTTTTTTTCATATATTCAAGCAAAACTTTTGGGGCACCTCTGTTTTGTATTTCCTCTTCAAAGCTGGATCTTCTTGGTCTTACAATTGCTTTACAACTTTCGTCTGTTAAAAAAACCCCAAGAACATGTTATAATATTTTTTTCCACTAACTCATTCCAGCATTAAAATAAACCAGTGAAAGTATACTATAGGACTGATCTGTGAATTTGGCAAGTTTTGTTTTGCAGAACTACTAACCGTGGTACTTAACCTATCATTTAAATCAGCTTCTATACCAGATGACTGGAGGATAGCTAATGTGATGCCAATTTTTTAAAAAAGGCTCCAGAAACAATCCTGGCAATTACAGGCCATTAAGCCTAACTTTGGTACTGGGCAAACTGGTTGAAACTACAGTAAAGAACAAAATTGTCAGACACACAGAAAGCCTTTGACAAGGTCCCTCACCAAAGGCTCTTAAACAAAGTAAGCAGTCATGGTGCAAGAGGGAAGGTCCTCTCATGGTCAGTAACTGGTTAAAAGATAGAAAACAAAGGGTAGGAATAAATGGTCAGTTTTCAGAATGGAGAGAGGTAAATAGCGGTGTCCCTCATGGGTCTGAACCGGGACCAGTCCTGTTCAACATACAGTAACTCACTTAAAGTCGCTCCGGTTAACGCTGTTTTGTTGTTAAGTTGCTGATCAATTAGGGAACATGCTTGTTTAAAGTTGCGCAATGCTCCCTTATAAAATCGTTTGGCAGCCGCCTGCTTTGTCCACTGCTTTTTCTAATTGCAATGAGGCACTCTAGGCCCTAGAATCTAAGGTATGTGGTTTTTTTTACCATAATTACAATCCTTACTGCATTTGTATTTATGAGACAATGATTCCAACATTATTCTTCCTCACTGTATAATTAAGCTCCAACATAATAATTGTGAGCTATGCTACTTGTAGAAAAACAGATTTGAACTTTCATGTGTAAAGGATAAGTACCTGCTACTTTAGAGTCATCTGCATTAGCATTGGTTAGAAATGTAAGCCCAGCTAATCGGAATACATCAACATTGTTCTGCCCTCCTCCAGCACCACATCCAAGATCACTCTTTTCCAAATCTAACAGTACCTGTTGAAAAAAGTAAGCGAGGAGCTAATTTCAATGTGAAATATATTATATGACTGAAGGGAGCATTATGGACCTGTGCGGATTAACAAGTCATTTAGCCAGTAAAATGATATAAGACTGACACAGAAATACATTGTATTCAGTGTTGTTATAGCCATGTCAGTCTCAGGATATTAGAGAGACAAGGTGGGTGAGGTAATATCTTTTATTGGACTGACTTCTGTTGGAGAGAGAGAAAAGCTTTCAAGCTTACACAGAGCTCTTCTTCAAGTCTGGGAATCTTACTCACCTTGTATTTAGCTGTGACACTCTGAAGAAAATTGCCAGATCTGAAGATGAGCTCTGTGTAAGCTTGTCTCTCTCACCAACAGAATTTGGTCCTGTAAAAGATATTACCTCACCCACCTTGTCTCACAAAAACACATTGTTATTTTTCTCTTCTTGTACTAAACTGTTGTGTAGTGCTGCTGTAAAATGTTAAACAGCTGCTACCTTTCACCCCTGAGGTGGCATTCTTTCAGCTGCAGGTGAAGTGAATTCTACATAAATCTGTGAAAACAGAAATCCTAGGTTATCTACTGAACAAGAACATTACATGCGACAGCAATATGAGCTCCCACCTTACTACTCTACCAGTGTGGCTTAAAAACCGGACCTGCAGAAATCACTACTAGGACTGAGGAGGGGAGTTCAGTCTCTATGCCTATTCAATCATGGAGCTCTCCAAAAACAGAGCCAATCACTGTGGATTTTTTGATGATGAGAACTGGGCTAAGCCCCACAACTCATTTCCATAGGGCAAACAATAATTGAAAGGCAACTATTTTTGATTACTACTGACCTCAGCTGGATTTGAACTAGTAACCTAGAGGTGAAAGGCTCTAAATCCCATCACCAAGCCTTCTGAATGCATGCAACATAACACAAACTTTTAAACTATCACTATATTTTGTGACTATTACTTAACTCTTTCCATAGACTTCTTTCTTGTTCCTGTGATTCCATATATTGCCTTATCGATAGATGACAAAGCAACAAAAGAACTGAACTGGGTTTTCATGTTAATTGATATAACCTTGCGCGGCTTATGAGAGTGTTCGTTTGATAATAACTGAACCTATAAAAGGAAAACAAATATGGGTTACTGTGACGCATGGCAAGAAAGGGTTAAACATCCTGCAGGATAAATGACCCAAATTCAACCTTTAGACAAGCGTTAAGTAAGTAAAAGGTAATTAGGGCCATTCCATGTCAGATAGGCTAGAACTTTGAAATGCAAACCTGTATTGTTAGAAATTAGAGGTGAGACTAATTGTATGTGTGTACTTATATCATGTTAGAGGTTAACAATGTAACCAAACAGTCCCTGTCTATGCTGTATTCTGTTAATTCAGAGATCAAAAGGAAAACTTAACATTTAAATGAACAATAAATATAGTAATATCACTGTATTCATCTTTCTTTGAAATGTCTAGCAAATCACCTGCAAATGGTGGAAAACGGGCAATTGCCTATATAAATCCCTGTAGCTAATTACTAGTGACGCTTAGGAAATAGGTCTACTTCAAAGTTTCCACGATTGCCTATTGTTCACTTAAGGACTCCGAGTTGTCAAGAGAAGGCCTGGAACTGTATAAAGGTCTCTTGGGTCCTGATCATTTTTATCTCAGATCTGCTTGATGCTTCATTCAGGGGAAGCTTGAGTCATAACACTGAGATCTCCAGTCCCATCTGGATCACCCTGAATATAAACACTAGACTATAATCTATGGACTAATTCTGAAAGAACTCTTTGCAACTACAAAGCTCACCATCTCTACTATGAATCTGATCTCAGAACTGTACTCATGTCTGTACGCATACTGCTCTTTTAACCAATACTCTCTCTCTTTTCTTTTTTAATAAATTTTAGTTTAGTTAATAAGGATTGGCTCTAAGCATGTATTTCGGTAAGATCTGGAATATTCATTAACCTGGGAGGTAATGTGTCTGATCCTTTGGGACTGGTAGAATGTATATGATGAATTAGATTTTCAGTAATCCTCATCATATTTGACTTGGGTGTCTGGGTGGAGGTCTAAGACTTTAAGGGTTACTTTAAGGGATCTGTGCAGTTGGCTTCTGGGTAACCAGTAAGGTATTATAGAAGCTGTTTTGTGCTGGTTTGGTAAATCTAAGAATAGGAATATCAACTAGCTTTGGAGATTGTCTGCCCCATTCTTTGCAGTTTGCCTGAATTGAGTAACTTCAGTGCAGCTCTCCTGGGACTCCAGTCACAGTTACTTAAAAATAATTAAGAGATTTGAAGGCTGACATTAACATGTGGGGAAAACATTAGAGAAACTGTGCAGCTCTGAGGGTAGAATTTTGATGATAAAACAAACGGACCACTTAATTTGAGAATGTTTATGGAACTTTTAATACACCGACTCATACACTCACCTGGAGGCTATTCCCACACTTCTGTTCTATATTCAGCCAAACTGAATCTGCTACTAATTCTGCAGTTTCCTCTCCAGTGACAATGTAGTAGACAAGGAGACGGGCTGAAGGAACCATTTCTTGCGTTAGCTGAAAGTTTAGATTTTCATAATCTGAGCTCATAATCCTCTCCTGAGTTCCAAAACTTACTATTTTCCCTTTGGATAATATCTATAAAATGGGGAGGGGGGGAGAAAACAAAAAAGAAAGAAACTAGTCCCAGCAAGTGTTTATGACTCCCTAGAAAAGTCACTTTGGCAAAGAGAAAGATTGTAGATAATATACTATTTGTGTATCTTAACTGCTGAAAAATAACAAAAAGGAAATTAAAAAAGTTAAATCTTACTTTTAGAAATACTTTTGCCCTTTTGTATTGATTTTTACATGAACTCAAATCACTTTGTAAACATAAATTAAGCCTTACAACAGCATGTAAAATTGGCAACTTTATCTTGAATTCAGAGCATACGAAGAATCAAGCATTTGAGATGCTTAATGTAGTCTACCTTAAATTAATGTAAAAGAGAGTTGTGTCAATTGAAATAGTATTGTTTGTTTTAATATAAACAGATTGTAATACAACTGAAGTAGCACTTTTTTATACTGTACATCGTCCTATAAGCCCTCAGATACAATGTAATAGTGTACCTGAAAAAAAATGAGGAGTCTAATATATCAAATATTTGCTGGCAGTGTGGGGAAGTTTATCTTCCCCTGTTCAATGGACCAAATTTAGACAGTGCAAGGAAAAGGACATAACTCCCCATTCCCAAACAGAAGTGGATATGCATTGCAAATGCTGTCTTGATGAGTGCCCATAATCTTGCCCATAATCAACCATATACATACACACACAGCGCTACTGAGAAGATTCTTGGTGCTGGGATCATGAACTATTTCCCTACATGAGTGTATGACTTCCAAGAGAAGTAAGCATGTGTCTTAGTGTTTGCTGAATGACGGTCTTCAAATCAGGAAACTGTCAAAAAATCAAGTCTACAAGCCCTTTGCTGCTGCCCACTGCTGCATTTTTGAAATGTTGAAGTTCTGTGGCACACTTACTTCACAAGTTTCAGAGTAGCAGCCATGTTAGTCTGTATTCACAAAAAGAAAAAGGAGTACTTGTGACACCTTAGAGACTAACAAATTTATTTGAGCATAAGCTTTCGTGAGCTACAGCGTACTTGAGGCTGCTGACAAGCAATTAACACAATGCTGATACAAATGCAGACTGATTTTTCCTCTCATTTTTACAAGTTCTCCCCATGTCAAAATTAAGGTGTAATACAGGAGCAATGGGGGAAATGTGTGTCGCTGTCTGAACAGACCCTGTTCCGTGGTTAAATATAGGACTTTGATTTCTCTAGTGTTGTCGATTTGGCACCTTGTACTAAATTACAAAACAATGTTTTAATGTGAAAATACATCTGTTACTTACCAAATAGCTGTAGCAATGTATTTTATGAATATAGTGGCTATGTGGATACACTTTAATGCTTATATAATCCCCCACACGTAGTAGTTTATAGTTTGAAGCCCAGTCAATGTACAGATAACTTTTGCTGAGCGATGAGTATGCTTTTGCTTCATAGTTTCCAGTAGCCTGATTTTCTTCTGATAGACTTGCATCTGCAGTTTTTAGCTAAAAATTATATAAAGTGCATACAAAGATTTAATACCAACAAACATTCTGATAATGTTTTGTACAATGCCTTTTATCCAGCATCTAAAAGCTCTTCGTCATTAATCAAGTAAACTTCACAATAGCCCTGTGAATCAGGAATTATTAAAGTCATTTTGTAAATAGGTAAACAGAGTCCAAAAGAGGCTCATGGCTTGATTTCAAGAGAACTAAGCACCCACAGCTCTCGAGTCAGTGATAAAGAAAGGATCACAAGTCAGGCATGCTGACTCCCAAATGCATTCTTTAATTATGAAATTATACTTCCTCCTATTAAATAAATAATAAAATTAAAATTTAATATAATACGTATACAGGATGGATTAAGTAGTTCTGATAAAATGACAGCCAACTCAAGCATTTGTCTGAAATTTACCTCTGCACATTCTGGTTTCAGATAGATGCCAAAATCCCAAAATACCATCTTGTCCCTCTGAGATGGTCAATGAACAATTAACAAAGGGAAATTCTATGAGAAAGCCTGCTTTGAATAATTTCTAGGCCGAGATAAATTGGTTCATGTACATTTGGATAACCAGTATCTGAAGATTTTGATGTTTGTATGAACTGAACCTTTTGAATTAGGTGATCATCTTTAATATATAGACAAATCAATTTCAACCATTTCACATTTTCTTTTATAAAAAACTGTCAAATCCAAATAAGTAAAAAAACCCAAACCAACAGTAAAGATTTATGTATGTATACATATAAGTGGAGAGGAAAAGGTCAACAACATACTGAAAGCTACTGTCATTTTGATTAGACGTCTCCAGAATGAGAAAAAGCACTTTGAGGATTTTTATTGTTAAGCAATTCATTTGGATTTTTTAATTTTCATTTTAAAAGTCTATTGCAACTAATTAGGATACACACCTATATCTGTATTTGGATTTGTTTTGTTTTCATTTTCTCTTTTCCTCACTGTTGTCAGCAAGGGATTAGTTTCAAAATAGTTTAATATACAAGTAACTTTCCTCTAACGCAGTCGTATGTGGTAGTATTGAATATTTGTCACAATCCCCCTGTTAGATTATAAAATTGTCAAATTTTCTAATCTACTGGTTTCGTGTGTAAAAACTTCCCTTCTGTATTTCAGACTGGCCAAAGTAAACAGTCAGAGAGTACATACTATGCAAGAAATAGAGCAGTCAGAAGAATTTAACTCACTTGAAATTCTAGTGCTTTGCTAGAAGATGGAATATTAACCACAAATAAAGCAGTTCCATCATTCACACTTGTTTGTCTTGTCCCAGCATCTGAGCCTTCTGGTACCAACTCAGTTGAATCCATTTGCTCATCAAATACATTTGCACTGAGAATTACAGGGAGGTTCCCCACAGGCTGGTCCAATGTATCCTTTACCTGAACCTGATCATTAGAACAGAGAAACTTTGCTATAAAAATGCTATTATTCTTTAAATGTGAGCATGAGCAGGAGTACCTTGGCAGAAACAGTCTGTCCACTTGTCACAGTACTTCAAGAGAGTAAATGGGCAGGCAGATCTCAAGTAACATCCATTAAAAAAAACATTATATATTATAGCATACAATCATATTGCTTATGTTAACTAACCTTGATGAAGAATGGAAGACCAGGCTTCAAAAATAGAGGCGTAGCTACCAAGTTCAATTTGTAGGGAGATAGCGCATATCTGACTTCAGCAAATTCACTTTCTTCACTAAGTCCACCTAACAAAAAAATATTTTTCTTTTGAGAAGTGTCTTCCAGGGATCCCATTTTCTCCCTCAGTAGTCCTGTGTCATGGCAACCCAAGCCATTTGTTATACTCAGGCCTGAGGAGTCTTTGTACTCAAGGATCAAACTTTTATCAATATGAAATTAAATTAATAAAAACCTTAAACGCTTTTTAAAAAACATGTAAAATTGTGCTGGTGATGTTAAGTCATCCTTCTCATATCCTTTTGGTAAAGGAGATTTCTGAACACAAAAGAAGATCTTGGGCCAGGAACCATGCCTAAACTTTGTATTTTATTCAGATTTTCACATAAGTATGTTCAAATGAGGGACTAAAAAACCAAAAACCCTACCTGTAGTTTCTAGCACTGTTACAGCAATATACAGGTATGACCCATCTAGCTCTTCTAGGCTTTGGTAGCCTATTTCCTTAACTGCATTTTTACTATTAAAATCGACCTCTGCAACTCCATCAACTATCTGGTAATAAAACAAAAATAAAGATAAACAAATTATGCTTCTGTACATAGTTTAAAAATAATCTCCAAAGGCATGGTGTACAGTGTCTGTCTCAGATGTGGACATGCACAAAATCTGTTTACAGCAGAGACCAAGGATAAAAAATTCTAACAAAGGAGAACAAAGTTACTCCCCTGAAAATTAACCAAGCGATAGTAGATGTTCCAAGTTGTGTCCCTGAAGCCAGCAAGAACTAAGAGCACTACATATCCAAGCAATCTTCTCTGAGAGCCTTCCTGTTCCATGAGCAAAGGAAGAAAGAATGCAAATGATTCTGGAAGTGCACCAAGAGCTAAGTAAGTGGAGGGCTTTGGTTTTGTGGAACACTGGTCCACCTTCTCTGAGGAGAGGAGGCTGTATACTTTGGATGGTCTCCACCTCAATAGAAGGAAGACCAATCTTCTCAGTGATAGGCTGGCTGGAGTAGTCAGGAGGAGGTTAAATTAATAACAAAAGGGAAAGATAAGATATGAGCACTCAGCACAAAAATCAAAATATTGAGAACAAAATTAATCAAGGAACCAAAGCACATCAAGAGAAGAAATTTTTGAATCGCCTATACACCACCGACAGGAGCCTGGGAACAAACAAGAGGAATTGGAATTGCTTATTTATAAGCATAAATTTAATCTAGTTGGTATTACTGAAACCTGGTGAGATGATTTGGATGACTGGAATGTTAAAATCAACAGCTATAACCTATTTAGGATCAAGTGGGCAAAAGGGGAGGGAAAGTGGCACTCTAGGCCCAGGCCGCTGTGGGAAACTGCAAACCCTCCACCCGCCCAGGGCCGAGGCTCGGGGTGCCCAAGAGCAGCCCCCAGCCCATGTACACAGCCCCGGGTCACGCCACCCAGGGCAGGTGGAGGGTCTGGGGTCCCCACAGCAGCCCAGGCTCCCTAGGCAGCTTTTACTATGGGCTGTCTCTGGCTTCTGGACTGGACAGGGGGTGGGGCCTCAGGGGAAAGAGGAGCAGCAGAGGGTGGGGTCCAGTGGTGGGCCCACCTCAGCCCCCCCTTCAGAAAGGCTGGTGCCACTACCAAGGGCTGCACTTCATGGCAGCGGAGCTGATCATCTTATCATCTGATCATCTTATCCCCTTTGCCCCTCCCTCCCCCATTCCGGAGCCCCTGTCTCGAGAAGGAATACAGAGGTTATTCTACCTCTGTATTTGGCAGTGGTGAGACAATTATGGAATACTGTGTCCAGTTCCATAGCCCACAATTTTTAGAAGGATGTTGATAAATTGGAGATGGTTCAGAAAAGAGTGACGAGAATGATTAAAGGATTAGAAAACATGCCGCAAAGAGCTCAGTGTATTTAGCTTAACAAAGAGAAGGTTAAGAGGTGACTTGATTACAGTAGGGCTCTTCAATCTAGCAGAGAAAGGTAGAACATAATCCAATGGCTGGAAGTCAAAGCTAGACAAATCTAGAGAGGATGTAAGATGTAATTTTTTAACAGTGAGAGTAATTAATCATTGGAAAAAACTTACCAAAGGTCATGGTGGATTCTCCATCACCAATAATTTATTAAATCATGACTGGATGTTTTTCTAAAATATCTGTTCTAGAAATTATTTTGGGAAGTTCTATGGCCTGTGTTTCACAGTAGGCCAGACCAGATGATCCTGGCCTTGGAATCAATGAATCTATGCAGAGGGGGAATCATCATTCACTCAAGGGAGACACCGATTTGTGTCACGACTGAATGACTGAGCCAAAAAGCTAGACTAACCTGAGAAGAGAAGGGCGATTCCAAAGGACACCCGGTAAATTTGGAGTTGTCTAGATCTTGTTAAAAGATTAATATTATTACAATTAATTCTGTATTGAATTTCCTTCATTTGCTTTTTAATCTTCAGTGTAAAAATTATTTCATGGAAAGTTATAGACATACATTATTTACTTAAATGGCCAGTTGAGCCAAACTGAAACTGCTTTCTGTCTGTCTGAGACATCATCCACTAAGTTTCAGTCCAAGGTGAAGTTTTATGCCTCTGATAACAGCAGTTTTAATGGATGTTAGAGATGTAAATAGAGTTTAAAAATAGTAACCGTTTAACCTATTAAAATTCTATTGGTTACATGGTTAACCATTAAGGAGTTCACATAGGTGGAGAACTAGGGGAAAGGGGGTGCTGCAGCATCCGTTTTACGCGGGGCTCCGCTACCGCTTGCACCCGGCATCCCGGCCCAGGTCTCTGCTGCCTCCCCGTGCCTGGGATCCTGGCCCCGCCAGCCACCTCCCAGAGTCACAACCGCAAGCCTAGCCCAGGTCTCTGCTGCCTCCCCGCGCCCAGGGTCCCGGCCACCAGACCGCACCCAGGGTCCTGGCTGCTGGGACCCCGGATGTGTGGGTGGGGGGGGGGCAGCGGAGTTTAATCGTTAAGACCGATAAGACTGTGCTTATTGGTTAACCAGTTAAACTTTTACATCCCTAATGGATGTGTTGACTTTGAACAACTGAGAATGCAAACCATTGCACTGGCCTGCAAAGGCCTGCTCCAACTCCCATTCAATTCTATGGAAAGACTTCAGTGGAAGCTGTATCAGGCCTGAACTCAATAAAAATGGCTTAGCTTTTTCTTACCTCAGTTACGTGCATTGCTTTTTTCATCATCCTTTTTTCAGTTCCTTCAATTATTCCAAAACGCATATAAACATCTGCCCTGGTGACCTTCTTGTTATAAAAATACCTTGCAAACAATAAAAATACTCCTTTAAAGTTGTTACTGCAATGGACGCAGAAAAGCTGAACATAAAATATCATATGCACTTATTTTTAATAAGCAGTCAAGCTCTGAACAACAGGTGGCATGGAAAAGAGATGGTCTTGTATGTACTCTGTCAAACCCTCTGACTAACATACAAACCACTGCTGATAAGTATTGAAGGAAAGTGCAGCTATTCCTCTTCCACTGCAGAAAGGACTTCAGTGATATGACTTTTTGAGGAGAAGGTAGGAAAAAGATGGGAGGACCTCTCAGGTACATCTAGCCTGCAGCTGGGGCCATACCTCTCAGCCTGGGTAGATAGACATGCTCTACCTCTGCTCAAGCTAGTGAACTAAAAATAGCAGTGTGGACACTGCAGCATGCGCTTGCCACATAAATATCGATCCAGCAGGTCAGGCAGGCTTGTACTCCGGTGGCTAGCCCCTGCTGCAACATTCATGCTGCTATTTTTCGTGCACTAGATTGAACAGAGGTAGCACGTTATCTACCCAGGCTGGGCGGCATGCTCCCTGCTGATGTGTAGACATACCCTTAGAGACTGGGGGATTCCTTCCATTGAAGCAAAGAAAAGACAAAAAAAAAATTAAAATCAAGACCAAATCTCCTTACCTAGCTTTAATAGTAATCCTGAATGTCTCAAATTTCTCAGAACTAATTATGTTCTTTTCTGGTTCTATGGAGATGAAAAAGCTTGGCATTGCTGAAAATTAAGCAGAAAGTTAAATATAACAACTTAAATGTAATTTTAAATATTAAGCAATAGCAACATGAAAAGATGTCATTGAAAATGGTCCAAAGATTCAAAAGTATGTTTAAAAAGATTTTAATTGCATACTTAAAGGGATTAAAAAATACAGCTATTACTTTCTTACTTAATATTCAGAATTGAAAAACTCAGGAACAATCATATATTACCATATTCTTTGACTTCAAATTTTGCAACAGCAGAAGTTGTGAAACTCTTTTTGTACTTGGCTTCAATCTTCCAGACACCATACCTATAAAAAAAAAGACGTTTTCAAGATGAGAATTAATTTTGTATCCAATAATATAGTTTTTAATAATATAGTTAATAACTCTAATTTAGAGACTGCTTCAATAAATAATCTACAGTTTTGTGTGGTTTTTGTGAGAGAAAAGCCTGCACAAAGCTGCACATATGTTCCTATCCTAGTCATGCAGGCAAACTTTGACTATGTTCCTTTTTAACCCATGTACTACAACTGCATTGTCTTCAGTAAAGTTGTAACAAGGGTTAGTTACCATACATTAGTTTAAGATGGGTTAAAAGTACTTCTTTCCACAGCCTTAAGATTTATCTACACTAGATTTTTTATTTAGAGTTGGCTGATTGCTAATTAACTTGAGGTAGTTTTAATATTTGTAATGGCTAGTGTGGACACTCCCCAAATGCTTGCACTTTATCCTGGAACAAACATTTGGGGTTAGGGCTGGACCAAAGGGTATGTGTTAAACTGTATCCATGTCTACACCAGGAAAATGTGTATTGTTAACACATGTTAAAATCCTAATGTAGATAAGGCAAGTTGTAGTTATAACATGGTAGCTGGCTGAGATGTTAAAAATACACCTTTTTTCCTCATGATGACAAGGTCTGTGTGTTGATCTACTAATAAACAGCTCTTGTAGTGCAGTGGGGTGGGAGTAGGTATTGTTTCATATTCTCTGTGTATATAAAGCCTGCTGCAGTTTCCACGATATGCATCTGAGGAAGTGAGCTGTAGCTCACGAAAGCTTATGCTCTAATAAATTGGTTAGTCTCTAAGGTGCCACAAGTACTCCTTTTCTTTTTGTGAATACAGACTAACACGGCTGTTACTCTGAAACTTGTAGAGACTGCATCTTAAACTGCAAGCTGTCAGTTTTGGGTTAAAAGTGTTAGGAAAAGATGTATTTTTAACACGTTTTCGGATCAAGGATATCCTCCAAAGGGGGCTTGTACAACTCCAGTGGGTCTGGTACATGTCTGGGGCTCGCAGACACTAACACAATATAAACAAATAATAATAATAAGTACCGTAGAACCTCAGTTATGAACACCTCTGAACTGGAGATTGTTCGTAGCTCAGAAACGTTTGTAACACTGAACAAAACGTTATGGTTGTTCTTTCAAAAGTTTACAATTGCACATTGACTTAATACAGCTTTAACCCTCAATTTAAACAAAACAAGCACAGAAACAGTTTCCTTATCTTGCCAAATCTTTTTTTTAAACTTTCCCTTTTTTTTTTTTGTAGTTTACATTTAACATAGCACTGTACAATATTTGCTCATTTTTTAAGTCTCTGCTGCTGCCTGATTGTGTACTTCCGGTTCCAAATGAGGTGAGTGGTTGACTGGTCAGTTTGTAACTCTGGTGTTTGTAACTCTGAGGTTCTATTGTACATAAAATCAGTGCCTGAAATCATTGGGGTTTAGGTTCCCCAGTCCAAACGATGTAAGGCTACTGTTATGAGAAACCCAAGACCTGACAGGGATGTGAAATCAGTTTTTTTTAAATAACTGAAAATACTGTTCACTTTTTCTAGGGGAAAAAAAATCAGTTAAAACACTCTGCTCTAAATCTCCACTAGTACCACTTTGCCCACCCAGTGTACTTGCAGCATCCCCTACAGGATTCAAGGAAAACGAGGAGGCATTTATTTTGGATTTTATTACTGCAAAAATATATCTATTCTTGCCATATAATATCTTTCTAACCTTACTACACACACACAGATTATATAGAGAAAAAACAACAACAAATTGCCTGTTTAAATGTTCATACAGTTACTTTCAAACTATAACTAGCACTAGTGTTTGAGTGTATCTAAAAGTTCTCACTCCTGGAAATAGTTGGGTCTTTGACCTCATGCCTGAGTCGGAGTGAAGAGAGAAGGGTTGGAGAGAAGAGTTGGAGAGAAGTCTATAGTTTTTAAAAATTTTCTCAGGCATTGGAACATGATCGGCCTATCATTCTGCTATAACTGCAGCTTTATACATCAATATCTTCACCTGCCACTTCTCCCTACTCCCTTTTCCACTGTGGCATTTTCCATATACATCAGAAAGACAAGGAAGTGCGCCTCCTATACGGCTACTGTTAATGCTGCTTTCTGATTTGACTGATAGGAAGAGAGAGCATGGCTATTATTACCCTTATAGCATGGCTGATATACACAATACCAAGAACTCCACACATGCCTCTCCCCCTCCTCCCCTTCCCATTTACACACATGCCCCCCCAAAAATGTAGAACTAACATGACATTTGCTGCCATCATATAGTTCACTCTGCTTATGATACAGCCATTCTCCCACACAGTCTGTCTTGTCTATTTAGACAATATTGGCTCATTATTTCCTTGTACTTCTGTCTGTAGCCATCTGTGGTCTCTTGTCTTATACATAGACTGTAAACACTTGGGGACAAAGACTGTCTGTCTTTTTGTTCTGTGTTTGTACAGAGCCTAGCACAGAGGGGATCCATGTTTTGGGCTCCTGGGAACTACAGTAATACAAATAATAAATAATAACAGTAATAATAAAAATGACTAGAAATTTCAAGTTCCATGTAACTCAAGTCCCCTACATATCAGCAAAATGCAGTTTCAACGTTTTTGAGAAATGGCATTAAAACAAACATAAGTCTACTTAGGATTCGAAGGAATCTTGAAGTCAGGAAAAGATATAATTCCAGTAAAGTCTTCCTCTTCTGTAATATCCACTTTTACTCCTTCTGGATCCTTTAGATCAAAACAGAAAAACAAAAAACAAAGAAGTTACAGACAGGTGAACATCACATGCTCATATGGCACATTCAGAGGAGAGTTAGTCTTTAGTGACTTCAGTGGGAGCATGATCAGGCTCATTTTTTCTTCAGATTTTGTCCATTTCACAGAACAGAAAACAAACCTTTTTCTGAAACAATTCCTATGCTGAAACTGCACCTTAATTTTATAGACTCTTCACCAACATGTAGAACTCCTCAGCCTGATGCATTGAGATTTTAACGACACAAAATTAAGACCTAATTCCAAAAAACAAATGCATATGAATAATTTTACACACAAGGGTAATCTCAATGATATTAATTGGACTGCTCCCAGGCATGAAGCTAATCATGTGCTTAAATGTTTTCAGGATCATGCCCTAACTTTGAAATTGAATCCTCTGGTGAAATGTGTGATACAGGAGTTAAAACAGCAGTAAACTGTGAACTTGGGAGTGACTAACTCACCAGAATTTGAAACTCTGGCAAAACATCTGACTGGTGCTCCAATAATTAAATGAATTTAAAAGATAGTTATCACATGATGCTCAATATTATCACTATTATATTACTGTGGTAATGACACTAAAGCTAATATTGAGACTATTGATTCCTTTGCATTTGAAATGAAAGAAATGGCAACACCAAAAACAACTTACATGCAATGAAAACTCTCCCACAAAACCTTTCTTTAGAGATAAGTGGTAAATCAATTTTTTCCACTGAGGCTACTCTTGAGATAAGACTTACAAAGCTCTGTCCAACTGTGCTAAGTCACTTTTAGGACTTCTAAAAGGTTATTAAATTGCAATAGCAGTTTCCTGACAAGCACTGTTAATTTTTTAAATATGTGGAGATCAATCATTTTTCATACTATAGCAGTGGTTTACTATTGAACTATAGTCTCTTTACGGTCTCCAAAATGCCAGTATTATTAATTAAATTAAATTGCAACAGACTCACCACAAAAGTTAAGACAGTTTCTCTTCGGGCTGGCTTCAGTTCTTCATTCAAAGAATAAACCCTGATTTTCACTGTAAGAATTATTTATAATAAATTTTAAAAGGTTCAAGTAACCTTAAGCTTCTATACATATTTATTCCTAAAAATCTTCAGTATTAAAGGATATTCTTGATTTGTTGCATATCTGTAACCCCCACTACAGAAATACATTGAGCCATTTATTCATGCTATCAACATAGACAGATTTTGTATTGACAACTGCTTCAGATTAAATCATTAAAATCCATAATAAATTCTTTAACTTCCATGATCCAGCATTCCATTTTTCTGTGGGAGGAAACTACTATAAACTCAGTCTTGACAAAGACAGTAATCCAATTAATTTTTTTCAATGAAGTATTTCTTCAATAATATTTTTGAACATATTTTCAGCAAAGATCTTTCTCTTGTCCTGTGTGCCTCAGTTTACACATGTGTTAAACACTTCATGGTGTAAGGTGGAGAGCGGGAATGAAGGAAGGAATTTTGCAAGAAATAATTAGTTCATAAAGTGCTAACACACTGCAAATTATTATTTTGATGTTCAAATAGACTGTCTGCTTAGATAGCAAGCAACTGGTGAAAATCCAGCAATGTGGTTGATCGTTTAAAGTAAATTTAAATCCTAATTCCTTGGCGACATAGACTCACTTTAAAGCTTTAAGCCAAACAGAAGAAACAGACATTACTGTACCTGACTGATCAGGAGTATAAATGGGTTTGTCCGTCTGAATAAAGAGAAATCCATTTTTATAGGTAACTGGCATTTTTTTCTCTCTTGTAAAATGTGAAGAACTAGCTTCCAGATACACATACAGGACTGAACTCGCTGATCCTAGCAAATCTTTCGGTTGAATCTGCCAGGGATTGTGGGGAGAGACAAATAAATATTGGTAAATATTAAAATAATCAAACTATGGCTTTCCCCTGCATTTTTTGTTGAATAGAATATCTGAACGATAATTAGCATTCTGTTGTTAACTATTTACTAAATACATTCATCAACACCAGCATCATGAAGGAATTTCTTCTCCATGTTCACAATGTATAAATGGTCATGAGCTCTACATTGTGGTTCACTTTTTTCTGAGGCACCATTTACTGGCCATTTCCAGAGGTAAAATACATGACTAGAGGGACCTACATACAGTTACTGTATAACTCATTCAAATTCCATTTCACTCTAAGGGTGAAATCATGGCCCCATCAAAGTTAATGGGAGCTTTGCCATTGACTTCAACGGGGCCTTAATTTCACCCCTAAACTAGTTAGCATGTTTCCTTAGATTGAGCACACAACTAATCAATCTTTTCCATACTCATTGTTTGTCCCTTATTTAACTTTTCCTTTTTTTCCTTGTTGAAGGTTTAATTAGTTGGATGCTTTAGTATCTCTAATACCATTAGTTCAATAAAAAATATAGAACACGTCTGTCTGGTCCATGGAAACAAAGAACATGTTTGGATAACTGATGTGATCATCAGCATGATAAACAGACAATTGAGAGATATGACCATAGGCATTAAAGATAATTAAAGCAATATTCTTTTGGAGCAATGATTCCTATACTAAAACTAATTGTTTTTTATATTAAAACTTGAACAAACCTTTTTTCTTGCTGATTTTATCTCCTTGGGCATAACTGCACCAGTGAAAGAAAGGGTGTGACTACACTACAGAAAAATGTCACTTTGAAAGAACAAAATTATATTTATACTTTTTTTTATTATTTTTGGCACCTTATTCTCCACTCTATTATACCAGTTTTACACTTTCATAGTGGAGGATTTCAAAAGAATTACACTTACACAAAATGGGTGTAGCAGACTGGAGAATCAGGCCCTTTCTCTTCACAATTAAAGAAACTGGATACTTGTCATAGTGGAGTCAATCCAACCTATTTTTACAGTCAAATGCAAGATAAGAGAGGACAAGAACTGTTTTGAATACATACTGTTAAGGTTACAGAGCCTTGGAATTTGTTGGCTGGAGATAATTGGGTGTGGCCAGAAGCATAAGTAGTACGCTTATCTGGAAAACTTTTAATAGAGATGCTGACAGGAAACGCAGTCTCATATCCAAAAGCTTGAATTACCACTTTCTCCGATGCTAAAATACGAAAGATCTTTGGTGCTGTAATAACGTATCTATAAAATTTAAAAAAATCATACAGACAATGGAACTGTCAGTTTCTTTTGTACTTATTTTCATTTTAAATTAACTTAAAGGTATACAGTCAAAGCTGACAGGTTACAGATCTGATCTACTTCTATTTATACTAACATTTTCTATTAAAAATGTTTCCTGGATAGTAAAAAAAAATTACAAAATGGGGATTCAACAAGAGAACTATATTTATGAAGAGTTATCATTTCCTTCAATAGGTGCCTGGTTATGGGAAGTTCAGTATGCTTATAACCCAGTACACAGTTAGTTCTTTCTAAAGAGAAACCCCTGACACAATTCTAAAGTTCACCCCTGCTATCAAACAAAGCCTAATCCTTGTAATCAGAAGATCTCAAAATTGCAGTAGATTCTATTAATTATAGACAGGAACAATGTTTGAAAGGCCGATCTCCTGATAAACATGTTTTTAAAATGCAAATTATTTTTTGTGATAGAGAATCCTTCAGTGCTTTTGAGAAAGTAGATTGTATGTGTGTCAGACAAAACTCTTCTGATTAGAACTCTCTTTGTTTCAAGTGAATATGTATTGAGGTATTTAAAATAATCTAGTAAAATAATAGGGGCAAAACAACCTCAAACAAACCCCAGTCCTATCCTGTGAAAACTTACACACGATTACCTTTACTATTTTGAGTACTCCTGTCGAAATCAACGAAACTATACTTGAACGTGTACATAAATGTTGGCAGAATTGGTACCTAAATTCATATAGTTCTTTTTAAATTGGAACGGCTATCATTGCAGAGCAGCACATACAGCATTCAATGTATATAATCACAGTAAGTCTGTTTGTTGAGAATACTTCTGAAGTTTGTTGAACAAATATTCTGTGCATGTGCAGTAGTCATCTCCTTGGTTTTAAATATCAAAAGCAGCTGGATTCTCTGCTTTCTAAATTTTTTTTTGTAGTTATAAGAAGTCAGATAAACACTACAGTGTATTATTTTTAAAACATATTTAAATAACAGCTTACAAATAAGAGTGCAGTGAAATATGTTTCCATGTACTTTAGACAGTCAGGCAAACATTATTTTTAAATTATTTAAAATTTGCAGCACCCTGGGATCATTCTCCTGTCAACACAGGCAGAACCACCAATGCGCATGAAGAGATGAATATATCCCTTTGGGTTTGTGACAGCAAATAGAGCCCAATTCCGCAGTCCTTTCTTAGGCAAAACTCCAACTCAAATCAGCGCTCTGACTGAGCAAGAACTGAAGAATCAGGCCCACATAATGCCTTTTGTGTTGTTTGATTGATGGCTATCATCATCAAGCAATATTTCCAGTAAACACACCGTGTTTTACTTACGTTTGCTCCTGACTCAAACTTCTTCCACAAAAAGCCAAAATACAAATGAAGCTTAAAATATTCATGCTTGGCACAAGCATGAAACCAAAAACCCTAGTGAAACTTTGATGAAAGGGTATTTGGCTTCTGCTTCACTCAAGTATGTTTGTGTTATCTGTATTTATCTAAAGATTAATCATTAATATCAGATCTCTGAAAATACTGCTTTACTAAACACTATTTCCTCCCTCCCTATCTTATGGCTTTGAAGATCGTCAGCACAACTAAACCCCCTAATTTAGGCTTCATTCTGCTTTTGATCTGTGCACAATTACAGGGATATCAACATTTTCAGAAAGGAATGTTTTGATTGTTTAATTTGAAAATGACATTTGGTTTAGAAATTTATATTATAAAAAAAGTCAAAATCAGAACAAAAATGTTTCAGTTAACCTGAAACACATTTTTTAAAATTTCATTTCTTTGGAAATTTTGAAATTTGACATTCTGTTCCAATTTGGAATGAACACAAATTTGGAAATCACAGAGTATCCCACAGAACAGAACATCTGGGTCCCACACAGCTCTCGTAATTTATTACCAATAGCTACTTTTGATTGCCACAGAATCTGAACACTGTCAATTGTCTTATTCTGCTGACCTTTCCAAAAATATAACCACCAAATGAATGGTGTACCGCACAATGAAGAAGATTTACAGAAAGAGTTCCTTACACTGAGCAATGAACTTGATTAGGATGAAGGAAACAGTACTATCAATCAAGCTACTCTGTATCAATTTCACCGTAGAACTTCTGCCAAAACCAGTGGTGGGCAACCTGTGGCCCGCGGGATACATGCGGTCCATCAGGGTAATCTGATTGCGAACTGCAAGACATTTGCTGACACTGACCGTCCACAGACATGGCCCCCTGCACCTCCCAGTGGCCGTGTTTTCAGTTTCTGGCCAATGGGAGCTGCGGGGGGATTGTGACTGCGGACAGTCAACGTCAGCAAAATGTCTCGGAGACTGCAATCAGATTATCCCGACGGACCACATGTGGCTTGCAGGCCGCAGGTTGCGCAACACTAGTCTAGACCCTTCCCAAGCCACCTCCTCCTCCAAATGTAAATGACAGTGCATGTATCCTCATATCCTATTAACAATCAATCTTAAAACAAAAAATAAATATATATCAACAAATTAATGATTCAGCTGAGTCAGCAGCTTAAAAACTTATCTGTATTTGGTCATCTCCTCGCCTTGAGGCAGTTTTGTTCGGTTTATTCAATGGTAGTATTAAATCCTAAAGGTGTAGATTGTGACAGATATGGCAGTTCCTGCAATATCTTTGAGAGATTTTCCTGTATTAAGCTTTGTATCATTGCAAGCCAGGGACTGTATGTAATTCCGTGGGGGAGGAGTACCACAACCCTCCAAGAAATAGGAGCAGTGATGGGTGATTAGGCAAATTCACTCAGGTTGTAACACCTCCCAAGAGGCACCACCACCAGGAGAGACTTGCATATACTGTCAAGTATCAGAGGGGTAGCCATGTTAGTATCTATCCACAAAAACAACAAGAAGTCTGGTGGCACCTTAAAGACTAACAGATTTATTTGGGCATAAGCTTTTGTGGGTAACAAACCCACTTCTTCAGTTGCACAGAGTGAAAATAACAGATGCAGGCATAAATATACTGACACATGAAGATAGGGGAGTTACCTTACAAGTGGAGAACCACTGTTGACAGGACCAATTTGATCAGGGTGGATGTGTCAACACCAAGAGAGGTGGTCAATACCAAGAGAGGGAAAATTGCTTTTGTAGTTAGCCAGCCACTCCCAGTCTCCATTCAAGCCCAACTTAATGGTGTTAAATTTGCAAATGAATTGTAGCTCTGCAGTTTCTCTTTGAAATCTGTTTTTGAAGTTTTTTTGTTGATGTATGGCTACTTTTAAATCTGTTAGAGAGTGTCCCGGGAGACTGAAGTGTAATTTTCCCCCCCTCACTGCACAGAAGTCTCAGGGTTAGGGTGACCAGATGTCCTGATTTTAAAGGGGCAGTCCCGATATTTGGGGCTTTTTCTTATATAGGCACCTATTAGCCCCCACCCCGTCCCGCTTTTTGACACTTCCTATCTGGTCACCCTAAACAGGGTAGATAAAAGACCCTCAAAAACTAAGTATTCCAACAATCTATATATATAAGAAAAACAGTAAGGCATGTATCTATGCCAACAATCCCAGACCATTGTGATATTAGAGATAACTCAACCAATCATCACCCTACCCTACAGCTAATTTGCATTCAACAATTTCAGTGGTTGTAATGAGTTCATGATCTAAGGAGACTGTATAGATGATGGTTTACTTGCCCAACTGCATGGTTCTTCAAAGGTTAACTTGCCACCCATACAACTCAACATAAAATCTCACAGCACAACCCCGCAGACACAAGTCAACACAACTACCCACACAATACCACTACTATCACACAGAATAAACCCAAAACACATAGCCACTCACCAGAGCACATACTCCTCCTTCATCAGCTTCACAAAACAATACAAATCTCCCATCACAATCCCCTGACAGAACAACACAAATCTCTCAGAACAACTCCACACATATAAATCAACACAACCACCCACAGCAGGATCAGCACACACAATAATCCCTCACCACAGTACACACATCTCATTCACCACTTACACAAATCAAAACATGTCTCCCAGCGCTACACATGTGCTCCCCCATCCTTGCTCATACTTACTATAAAATCATACATTTGACCTGTGCCTTTGCTGCTCATCATTAAAATCCTATAAACATGGATACAGCTTGCAGCTGTGTATACATGCTGGTGGCTATTTTAACCAGTTATGATTTCTGTAGCGAGGCTGGCAGGTCACTCAAAAATCATACACCTGCCCTTCACTCCCTTTCAAGATTGGGTCATCAATACGGAAATCTAGGAAAACAGAGACATATTGTTATGAAAAAGATGGTATCTGCAGAAGCGGATGCAGACTTCTAGATGACATAAAATGCTAGTACCAAGGATGACCATGGTCAACATACAGTTTAATTCAGTAATAACTCATTTTATGAATAAGCAATATCATTCAGTTTTAATTTCTAATAATCGCTCTGTCTTGATTTCATCCTAGACATTTAACCAAATTTTCATGTACAAGAGGCAAAATACAGCTGTTATTTGCAAAGTTAGAAATATCCCCACCAGCCAGTGACGGGACTCTGGATGGGAGAGTTGTGAGTTATTACCGAGAATTCTTTCCCAGGTATCTGGCTGTTGGGTCTTGCCAAAATGCTCAGGTCTAACTGACTGTCATATTTGGGGTTAGGAAGGAGTTTTTCCCCAGATCAGATTGGCAGAGATCCTGGGTGGGTTTGCTTTCCTCTGCAGCATGGGTCACTTGCAGGTTTAAACTAGTGTAAATGGTGGATTCTCTGTAACATGAAGTCTTTAAATCATGATTTGAGGACTTCAGTAATTCAGCAGAGGCATGGACAGTGGGTATAATAGGGCAGAGGAGGCTCTACTGCGACACCCCTGGTTGCAGGGTTTGGCGGTGAAGTTTTTGCTTTATTATGCCCCATGCAGGTTCCGGGGTGGCAGAGAAGGCACATACCGCCTCCTCAGTCACCCTGGAATCTACATGGGGCACATCAAAAAGCGTCTTCTACAGACTTTTCCCCTGGGTAGTGGGGGGGTTGGGTCTGGGGAGGAGAGGTATGGCAGCGCTGCAGCCAGCCCCAGGCTCCTCCAGGCGGGGGGAGACTTGGCCTGGGGCTTTGGCCAGCCTGGCTGGGCTCCTCCGGGGCGGGGAAGGGGGGCTTGTGGCTCTGGCCGCGGAGGCTAGTCTCGCGGCTCTGGCTGTGGGGAGGGCGTGGGTGGAAGTGGCAGAGCTGGTGGCTAGCCTCCCCAGAGTGGGGTTCCACCCGCCACCCATGGCCAGAGGTTATGGGTCTAAGAGTGGGTGGGCAGGGTTCTGTGGCCTGCAATGTGCAAGATGTCAGACTAGACAATCATGATGGTCCCTTCTGGCCTTCAAGTCTACAAGTCTAAGTTCTGAAGGTGACCTACATCTAAAGTTTCTAAACTAAGCATGAGGGAGAAAAATACTTATTCTAAATGGTTGTGGTGAAGACAGAACCTTTACTTGCCAGTCCATCTGTGTGCAATACTTGAGCAAACAAGTCTATAAAACAGTCAAACTAGATAAAAGTTGTGCAAGATTTTGCAAGCTTAAACAAATACTGTAGCCAGTATTTATGGGAAAAGATGTTTACAATAGGTATCTCTGATCAGAATAACATGAAATTATAAAAAGTATAACATGCTACAATTACATTTGCCACAACAAGAGAAACTCTAATAATGCTCTTGGGAGATAACCATTAACTGGATTTAATATTTAGAAGTTATAATGTTTTCAATTATTATACAAAAATAAAGCTCATATTACTTATTATTAAGAACATCAAGCCATGATGTTCCATACAATAAACAATAAAAAACACTGATGAACAAATTTTTACAGGTCTGTCTTGTAAAACTTAAATCTTTCAAGTAACTGTTTTTAAATCTAAGGTAAAATCCAATGATACTCCTTTCCCCTCATTTTTTTCTGATTTTGTACCAATGCTTGCTGTAAACTGAATCAAACACAAGCCTAGCTGATTTTGAAACCAATGTAAAAAAAGTCATGTAGATTATTTTAAATATTGCTATAAACAAGGTAGCAATTTAGGGCCAGATACTGCAATTTGCTCTGCACGGGCAGAACCTTGCATGCACAGCCTCAGTGACTTCAGGATAGAGGTGCAGAACTCCATAAATTGCACAACATACACCCTGGGTTACTTGCTTTTCTAAAGTAATTTTAAAAGTCAAGGGAATAAAACTTTTTTTTATCCAAGTAGCAGGAGACGACAGGGTACTGATGAAGTATAACTACTTATAAAATCTCACTCATCTGAGGTACACTTCCCTCATTTTAGTTAACTTGGAGACTAAAGAAAGTGCTCCATTTTTCTCATTATGAATTATGTTGCATATTTCAAAGTGCTATTTCAAATCACCCACACTACAAAAAGCATCCACCTATAACTTTATAATGCTATACTCAAATGTAACATATTAAGTATGTAAAATTACTTATTACAGAAAGCAACAATTTAAAATCACTTCACTTTGGAGTGATTATTATCAGCTAGACAACTGTTGTGAATTATTCTGGTAAAACAATTAAAAAATTTCCCTTTTTAAACACAAAACCTGCACTCACCCTACTCCCATAACTAATGCCACTGATTTACTTCAGTAAGAGTACTCATGCAAGTAAGGTGAGTAGGATTTGACCCTCAAGGCCAAATTTTCAAAGGTGCTGAGCACTTGCATTTCCCATCGACTTCAGTTGGAGCTGCGGATGCTTGTCACCTCTAAAAGTCAGGCCCAAGCATTAGGAAAAAAGTTTCTTGCCTCCATTGTTGCAGAGAAAATCTTGAAAACATGAACTGAGTGCACCCTAGAGTCTCAGAAACTAGAAGGCAAAGAATATAAGATTACTCCTGAGGGCATTCTGTGCCAAAAAAGTCAAAATTGTGTACACAATATTTTACAATTCTGCAATATTCTGCAAATTTCGTCAAATAAATATGGATGCTCCAGCATGGCATTGGGGAGCAAAGGCCACTGGCCGCCCAAAGGTGGGAGATCACTGTGCAGCTCCCCCCAGCCAGGACATGGACTCAGTGGTGAGGCTGCACCCAACCCCGACATAGCGTAAGGACCAGGCCTGCCCCAGAAACAACCTAGGGCCCTGCCCCTCCATGCCAGGTGCACCAGCTGTGGGCAGGAAGGCTCAGCAAGACAGGATCCAAGTGTGGAGAGGCTCATTGTGCAGGGATCCAGGTGTGGGTTGAGAAGGTTCTTTGTGGGGCAATCTGGCTGTGGGCAGTTCAGTGTGGGATATAGGTTTTGGGGGGATATGGATGCACAGGAGCTTGTTGGGGGCATTTCTGGGTGCAATGGTAATGGGACTCTGCAGGGTGTCCAGGTGAAGGTGGTTGGGGCTAAGTGGGGTCTGTGGGGGTATAGATCTCAGCAGGGAGGTCTGTGGGGGGCATCAGTGGGGCCATCCAGATGCTGGGAGAGTGGGGCTCATTGGGGTGGGAAACCACATGCAGCTGGTTGGGGCTCAGCGGGGCGGGGATCCATGAGCAAGTGTCTCACCAGGGTGGTCCAGGTACAGGGGGAATGGGGCTCATGGGGAGGGGGTTCTGACTGTCAGGGAGTGAGGTATGACAGGCTCTGGATGCATGGGGGTTGGGTGGATGGAGGAGCCACTCCCTGTATAGGTATCCCTCCCCCTGCAGCTGAGGAGCAATGGGTGCAGGAAGCGAGTGGCAGCAGGGGGAGTTTGCAGAGCTTCTTGCAGCTGGGGGAGAAATGTGGGGTGGGTCTGACCCAGTCCCAGATACCATGCAGGGGAAGAGGAAGTCCCATCCTCCCTTGTTGAGCCAGGACTAGATGCTTATCCTGGCACAGGGTAGGAACCACCAACCAAGTCTTCCCCAGTCCCACCCCTTGCCCCAGTGATTTACCTCTCTGCTGGCTGCCCTGGGCATTCAAGAAATACTGCTGTGGAGGACTGCATGACCGCCTTTGTGGCTTCCCTTTTCTCCCCCTTCAGAAAGTCATTTTTCTATGGGGAAGCAAAGAAATCTGCCAGGGGACATAAATTCTTCACATGCGCTGCACAATTCCCCCAGGAGTACAAGGTGTATTATGTTTGAAAGATCTCATGGTCATCGCCTGGTTTTTGAATGATGGGGGCTGGCAATTCCTGCAGTCATGGCCCACAGGCATCCACCCCTGGGGAGGGCCTCAACAACTCTGCTCAGGATACAGTTGAGAGGGGACAGGTTGGCCAAAGCTTGAGTGACACCTGCCCTTTCAAAAGGCAACGTGGGAATAACTCAGCCTAAACTGGGGCCCAACCCCGCAGAGAGGCACTCGAGCCACATCGCTGCGTCTGCCCTCAGCTGGCGGGAGACGGGTCCTCACGCCCAGGCCCTGATCGGTGACCCTCGCTCCGCACTCGCGGCTCCCAGCAGCCAAAGCCCCGCGTCTGACACGCCGCCCCCGCCTGAGATCAAACCTCCAGCAACTCCACCACGCTAACGCGGCCGGGCGGCTCCCCTGATCCCCCGCCCCGGGGCGGGAGCGCCGCACACTGGCCAGCCCGAGCCACGGGCCAAGCGGTGACCCACCCCCGGCCCGGCTCCTCCACAGGGCGCCGGAGCGGACAGGGCCTTGGGATCTGCGGCCTCCTCTGAGAGATCCAGGCAGGGACCGCTCAGTTCGCCCGCGTCAGCCCAGGCAGGGTGACAGGCCGGGCCGGACACCGGGGTCCGACACAGAGCCCTGCGGGGAGCCGCCTCAGTCAGAGCCCCTGGTGGGGGTGGTCCCTAAGCCCCGCCCCCTCCCTGAAGAGCCCGCCCCCCTGAGGCAGGGCCCGGCTCCGGCTCCGGCTCCGGCTCCCCCTGCGCCGGGAGGGGCCCGCGGTGGAAGGGGGAGCCGGTGGCCGTTAGGAAGGGGCGCGGCCACGACGGGCACCGCCCCTTTCCCGTCAGCACCAAACCGAAATGGCGGCGGCTCGGCTGCCGGCGCCGGGCTCTTAAAGGAGCCGCTGCGCCGTAAGTGTCGCGCCGGCGGGGCGGCAGCCGTCGTAGCGCCCGGCGGGAGGCCGGTTTGGCCACAAGAGGGCTCCAGGCTTGCCCAGGCCCAGAACGCCGGGGAAATAGGCGGCGGCGGCAGCGGCGGCGAGGCGTTACCATGTCAACCCAGGTAATCAACGCGGAGCCGTGGGGAACTCCCTGGGGCGGGGACCGGGATCCCCAATCTCCGAGACGAGACCGACCCCCTCGCGCCTGAGATGAGAGGGGCCCGACCCCCATCCCTCCCCCCCCCCCACCAGCGCCTCAGGTGAGAGGGGCCCGACCCCCATCCCTCCCCCCCCCCCACCAGCGCCTCAGGTGAGAGGGGCCCGACCCCCATCCCTCCCCCCCCCCCACCAGCGCCTCAGGTGAGAGGGGCCCGACCCCCATCCCTTCCCCCCCCCCCCACCAGCGCCTCAGGTGAGAGGGGCCCGACCCCCATCCCTTCCCCCCCCCCCCACCAGCGCCTCAGGTGAGAGGGGCCCGACCCCCATCCCTTCCCCCCCCCCCACCAGCGCCTCAGGTGAGAGGGGCCCGACCCCCATCCCTTCCCCCCCCCCCACCAGCGCCTCAGGTGAGAGGGGCCCGACCCCCATCCCTTCCCCCCCCCCACCAGCGCCTCAGGTGAGAGGGGCCCGACCCCCATCCCTTCCCCCCCCCCCACCAGCGCCTCAGGTGAGAGGGGCCCGACCCCCATCCCTTCCCCCCCCCCACCAGCGCCTCAGGTGAGAGGGGCCCGACCCCCATCCCTTCCCCCCCCCCCACCAGCGCCTCAGGTGAGAGGGGCCCGACCCCCATCCCTTCCCCCCCCCCACCAGCGCCTCAGGTGAGAGGGGCCCGACCCCCATCCCTTCCCCCCCCCCCACCAGCGCCTCAGGTGAGAGGGGCCCGACCCCCATCCCTTCCCCCCCCCCCACCAGCGCCTCAGGTGAGAGGGGCCCGACCCCCATCCCTTCCCCCCCCCCCACCAGCGCCTCAGGTGAGAGGGGCCCGACCCCCATCCCTTCCCCCCCCCCCACCAGCGCCTCAGGTGAGAGGGGCCCGACCCCCATCCCTTCCCCCCCCCCCACCAGCGCCTCAGGTGAGAGGGGCCCGACCCCCATCCCTTCCCCCCCCCCCACCAGCGCCTCAGGTGAGAGGGGCCCGACCCCCATCCCTTCCCCCCCCCCCACCAGCGCCTCAGGTGAGAGGGGCCCGACCCCCATCCCTTCCCCCCCCCCCACCAGCGCCTCAGGTGAGAGGGGCCCGACCCCCATCCCTTCCCCCCCCCCCACCAGCGCCTCAGGTGAGAGGGGCCCGACCCCCATCCCTTCCCCCCCCCCACCAGCGCCTCAGGTGAGAGGGGCCCGACCCCCATCCCTTCCCCCCCCCCACCAGCGCCTCAGGTGAGAGGGGCCCGACCCCCATCCCTTCCCCCCCCCCCCACCAGCGCCTCAGGTGAGAGGGGCCCGACCCCCATCCCTTCCCCCCCCCCCACCAGCGCCTCAGGTGAGAGGGGCCCGACCCCCATCCCTTCCCCCCCCCCCACCAGCGCCTCAGGTGAGAGGGGCCCGACCCCCATCCCTTCCCCCCCCCCCCCACCAGCGCCTCAGGTGAGAGGGGCCCGACCCCCATCCCTTCCCCCCCCCCCCACCAGCGCCTCAGGTGAGAGGGGCCCGACCCCCATCCCTTCCCCCCCCCCCCACCAGCGCCTCAGGTGAGAGGGGCCCGACCCCCATCCCTTCCCCCCCCCCCCCACCAGCGCCTCAGGTGAGAGGGGCCCGACCCCCATCCCTTCCCCCCCCCCCCCACCAGCGCCTCAGGTGAGAGGGGCCCGACCCCCATCCCTTCCCCCCCCCCCCACCAGCGCCTCAGGTGAGAGGGGCCCGACCCCCATCCCTTCCCCCCCCCCCCACCAGCGCCTCAGGTGAGAGGGGCCCGACCCCCATCCCTCCCCCCCCCCACCAGCGCCTCAGGTGAGAGGGGCCCGACCCCCATCCCTCCCCCCCCCCCACCAGCGCCTCAGGTGAGAGGGGCCCGACCCCCATCCCTCCCCCCCCCCCACCAGCGCCTCAGGTGAGAGGGGCCCGACCCCCATCCCTTCCCCCCCCCCACCAGCGCCTCAGGTGAGAGGGGCCCGACCCCCATCCCTTCCCCCCCCCCACCAGCGCCTCAGGTGAGAGGGGCCCGACCCCCATCCCTTCCCCCCCCCCACCAGCGCCTCAGGTGAGAGGGGCCCGACCCCCCATCCACATGTCCCCAGCGCCTCAGGTAACTGGGGACTGCCCCCCCCCCCATGTCCTGACTGGGTCTCAGAGCCACAGGAAGGGGTGCTGGTGTGCGTAGTGCGTCAGTCAGAGGGTAGCAGAATTGATGTGCAGTTGTCATGTCAAAGTGCCCTGTGAAGTGCCACTTCTGCGAACTGTTGTTTACTGTGAAGTTGTGTTGTATAGAAGTTGTATTGCTGCCAGGGTGCAGCAATGTGCTGATTATGAAGTCCTGGTGATGGGGTGTGGAGTTACACTGATGTTGTTTTAGTGTGGCGACATGTGGATGTGCAGTGTAAAATCACATGTGCATGTTGTGTTAGTTCATAAAATAAAACAAATAAACCTCTTAATTCCTATCGTCTATGAAGAATGAGCTTCTGGCTGTTTTGGAGCCTTGAGGTGGACCAGAAGAGTGACTTTTATACAATCATGGCAGTTATCATCCCCTTTTGAATGAAGAAGTCTCCAAAGCTTTGTGCCACATGAGTGATTACATTGTGTCTAGCAAGAAAACCCCACGATAAAGACCATTAATCTTCAAAAGGCAGATGCTCTCATCTTGGCTTTATAAAGTGTGGACCAAAATGTGCTTTTGCCTCCTGGCTTGATTTTGTAAAAATCATTCCACAGTGAGGATGTGGGTTTATGGGCTTCCACAAACAGAAAGAATACATTGAACCTTTAGTTGATGAGTAGAATTAACCTAGAGTAAGTATATTTTATTATGTAAGGCATTTTATTTAGGTACCAGATAATCAAATGCCCTCAGCCTATTATGAATATTAACTGCATTGGCTTGCAATCTACTTCCAGATGCATTAAAGTCAGTGGAAGTAGAAGTATCATAGAATATCAGGATTGGAAGGGACCTCAGGAGGTCATCTAGTCCAACCCCCTGCTCAAAGCAGGACCAATCCCCAATTTTTGCTCCAAATCCCTAAATGGCCCCCTCAAGGATTGAACTCAGAACCCTGGGTTTACCAGGCCAATGTTCAAACCACTAAGATATCCCTCCCCCCCAATGGAAGTAGTGTGTGTTTAGTGGAGGGTCTCCATTTGAGGAATTTCCTCTTCCTGCATTGTGGTTCATCAGGACCCAACTTTACTAACTATTAGAGAATGGGGTAAGATACATCTTTTTTTCAAGGATTGTTGCTGAAGAGCTTTTTCTTAGGGTAGGATGGCAGAGAGGAGATGAGGTTTTTTTTACTCTTTATTGTGTGCCATCTAAATATGGCATTTTGGGAATTTATATCAAACACAGATGCCAAGACAATGTGTGCATAAACATCATTAAATAAAACAAATATACAGTATTTCAGTTTACATCTAAACAGTTTCAGTAAGATTTATGTACATGTACAGTCCATGACAATCTTGAATATATATATATTTTTAGTTTTACAGATTTTTGCCAGATGACTTACTGCGTTCTGTGCAATGAAGAAAGGGTCATCACAAAGAACATCACCCAGAAAAAGACAGATATCACCCTCTCGTACGCCTAGTCCAATGTTGACTGTCACTTCAAGTAGCAGGTCACCATCTCCTCTTAGCAGGCAGGGCACACCTGCAACTTCCAAAAGAAGGGGACAGAGGTATCAACAGCTTGATGTTACAGTAGAAAGTGATGTAGGAGCTTCTTTTGAATATCAGATTGACAAAGGTATTGTGTAAATAATAAGAATCAACCCTGAATGCATTTAATATTGGCAGAATAAAATTAGCTACATGTCCATCTATTATAAGGTGTATTAAAGGGTCATTGTCACATATTTTAGACCCCATATTTAGCCTACCCTATAATAAATTGTCTTAAATTGCTTAGGCATCATCCAGAGTCCAAATATCGACATTATATATTTCTGATTTTAAACCCCTAAGAACTGTTTTATACAGAGCATACCCCCTCAGGCAGCAGAGGGGGCATAAATTAACCGATTGCCCCTAATCCTAGACCTGTACATTATCATCAGTGAAAGGTGATGTACAAATATAACCGTAAACAAGACATCTTTGTTTCAAGTTCAATTGGAAATCAAACAGCTGGAGAAAGTCAGTATTTACTACATACACAAGATTAAATTAAAGGGACACTGATATATTAAAAATACATATGTAATAAGTCAATGAAAACATTTTATCACATATTATATGTAATATTAATATTTCAGCTGAAAGACTAGATGAAAAAAGATTTGGATTAATATTTATTTTGCTCCATAAATTTGCATGGTGCTTTATTATGATTTGTATTAAAGTAGCAAGGGCTACCAATATATAACAAAGAGACAATTCTTTCCCTGAAGAGCTACAGGAATAAAAGTCACATGATCCATGCCCCCAGATTTTATAATCCAAACAGGAATTGATGATGATGGGAAAGGTGAGGGAAGCTAGAAATCTCACTTAATCAAGTTCTTGGCACACAAGGACCGGGGCACTCTGATAGCAACAGTGGCACTAGAAACTGTACAGGGGTAGCAAAATGAGGCCCTGACTCCTTTCATCTTCCTGCACTAGACAGTGGAGGTGGACTGGCACAGGGATAATGCACACTGCATCTTGTTAAAGGATTTACCAGGTGCCCCTCCTCAACGCTCCCAGAGGCATTGTATTTTCCTCAGGCACAACGCTTCTTGGAGCTGCTGTCAATGTGTATCTCCTTCTCAGCCTCTATGCAGGTTTCCCTTGTTTTGTTGTACTAACTAAGCAAAAGTATTACACTTTTTTTCTTTCAGTGCTAGTTGAATCACACTTTTTCTATAATTTGCAGATGAAGACTGTATTAGTCCAGGAGTTAAATACATTACAGAATCTCTTATTAAAAACCTGTCCAAACAGGAAAATTTGACATACGTAAAATCACTGAATCTTTCTCTTGCTAAGGATGGGGGCAAGAAATTTAAGGTGGGTTACTGCATGCAATTTCTTATTAACTATAATTCACAATAGTATTAAAGTTCAATAATATTTTAAAACATTGGAAATAATGGTTAGGAAAACACTTTAAGTAGATGAGAAGAGCCAGTCTACCTCTCTGGGCCCAATTCTGCAACCGCTACTTATGAAAGTAAGAATTACAGAATCAAGCCTCATCATGGTACAAATTACCATCGATACCAATGAGAGTTTCACATGTGGAACAAAGCTAAAACATGGGTACATGTTTGTGTAATTTCTCAACTTCTGGATAGTGGTGCCTCTTATGGATTTATTTTATTTTAATTTTTTGTGTGGAAAGTAGTCCTTTCTGTAGATGAGGCTGGTCTACTGCAGAGCTAGTAGCACCTGTAGTTTTCCACTCTTTTGCAGTATGGAAAGTTGCAGGTGTGTTCAGCTGCAGGTGTGTCCCGACGCAAAATTTCAGAGCTCAGATTTGCAATTCTATGGTAAAGGGGATAATAATGATTTGTAGTAGCTTTTATGGAGACATGATTCTTAAAAACATAAACCTGCTGTTCTGAATGCAAATATAGGTACCATCTTGTATTAACAAACTACTACATATAATTTGTTTTTTAGTACATAGAAAAATTAGAAGAGTGCTCTAAACTAGAGGTATTAAATCTCAGTAACAATCAAATAGAGAAGATTGAGAAGTTGGATAAACAGTTAAAGCTACACGAACTCAATTTGTCCTACAATAAAATCAGGTAAGCGGACACTCTGTTTTTGGTGTGGGTGGAGAATGTTACTTATTTTTAAAAATTTAAGTTGTTCAGATTCTATGGTCAGGAGTGTGGTATAAAAGTTAGATATATTTAAAATATTTCATGCATTAATATTACAAAATGTTCTTGCTGTTTGTTATATGAGAATGGAAAAGATTCACCTTCAGAAAAGAGAACTGAAAGATTAAACTGAAAGGGCCTGCTCATGCAGTCAGTGCACTCATTAAACTCCTATTTTATTTGCCACAAAAGGGCAGCTTTCAGTGTTTTGGGAGGAAGTTACTCGATTGAAAAAATGCTGAGGGGACAGTGGATGGGATGAAAGAGCAACTTCTCCGTGCTCCCATTAGTTTTACCACTGATAAAGTAGGCTTATTAATTCTTTCTATAGGAGGTTTTCTTTGCAAGTGCAGTAACCACAATAGCAGTAAAGAGGTTAATAAAGGAAGTGTGCAGAAGACTGACTAAATAGTATTTCTGCATGCTGCAGTGATGCAACTTCCTCTTTCAAGAGGGTTAGAAAACAAAATGAAATAATACCATACTAGTAAAGTGATATATACCTATAAGATTACTTTCCGTTTTTGCTTGATTATAATATACATAGCTTAAATGACACCTTGGTTATGACTTGTTTTGTACTGTTACTATGTATTTGAAACATATATTGCAGAATTAAGGTTAATTACAAAAATGATTGTTTGGGCTATTGAGGCACTTCTCTATTGGTGGCCATTCCTAACGTATGGTAGCCAAAAGAATAGGCACTGCAATAGTAACCAGTGTAGGCAGTCAACAGCAGTGATGTGGCGGCATACATTTTTCTTTTATGTCTATGGCACTATAAAAAACAAAACCTCTTGTATGGTCTACCTATTTGAAGTTGTTCAGTAGCTTCATAAAAATGTGTTCTTCACACCATAATGTCTTCAGGTAGTGCAGACAACCAACTTGCTGTGTTCCCAAAATACGTATGGAAGATATTTGTATTTACACCATTAAAAACCAGGTGACAGGTACATTAGTGTCATCTCATCTCACACATTTCTTTGCTTTCACTGGTTTGACAAACGACTGTGCTCACTGACAGACCTTTGAGTATGCCATATGATCACTTAAACACCAAATATTACACAAATTATACAAAGAGTCTAAATATAAAATTTACCAGAAATGAATGTGTATTACAAACCATTCCACCCCTTGTGCAGCATGATTGGTTAATGTAAAGGGATAACAGCATTGTCCGTAAAGCTCCACTATGTATGGGAGGTACTGTTGGGCCTCTTCTTCCTCTCTTACTTTTGTTGATAAGAAAAGTCTTTTTTAGTGTCTTTTTACACTACATACATCACATACATACTTGGATTTGCAAAATATAGAAATGCTTTCTGACCACGATTCTGACAAGAAAGTGAAACTCCACTGTGGAAAAAATGGCAGTTATGTGTATTAAGGTCAATTGAAAAGTACTTGCGAACAAAGGTAATTTAGTTATATATTTTCTGAAGCTGATTTCTTTCCAAAAGAGAAACATTCTATTGATTTTTTTCTTTATACTGTACATCTTCCACATTTGAGAGGCTACAGACTAGCCACACCTTTATAATCAAAATTATGGTGTCTGGTTTTTTGCCTTTGCTTGATTCATGTTTCCTAGGGCTGATTCTAAAATGTGAGAGAGGGGAAAGTGAATTTATTAAAATGAAACTCTGAAGGTGTTTTCATCATTTTAATTATAGTGTTAAAATAAGGAGATGTAAGATACTTAATGCATATTACAGAGAAATCTGCAATGAAGTCCAGCTACAATAGGCAACGTCTGTCTTATCTAACCACTTTAAAATATATCCAGGTTTTCAGTATAGTTTTGTTTGATCACCTTCACTGTGCATCCATTTTTACTGTTTTTTTCGGTGACCAGTTAAGACAGGTTTCACTGTACAGTATCCCTGAGGCCATAGCTACACTGTATATATGATTTGCTTCATGATGTCTAAATTCTATTTCTCTTCTTGTTTCCAGTAAAATTGAAGGTCTAGAGCATATGCAGAATCTACAAAAGTTGAACCTTGCAGGAAATGAGATTGAGCACATTCCTGTGTGGGTAGGCAAGAAATTAAGGTCCCTGCGCATCCTTATTTTGAGGCAAAATAAAATATCATCAGTAAGTGACTTTAACTAGGAGAAATAATTGTTAGAAATATTTTATTTTTAAAAAACTTTCATATTTAACTTCTCAATCAGCAACATGAAAATTACAGGCTCTCTGGGGAAAAGATATAATAATATAGATTTGCTGTCTACATAACAAGGCTACTCACTGTTTATCAGGAAAATTCTCCCTCTGTCACAAAGCACTCACATCATACAAACTATTATTAGTCAGGGCAATGTAAGGCTTTGCAAGCTCAGGAAAGACTTCATGGAAGTTGACAAGCTTCTCCCAAATTGTGGGTTCCATTTCAATTCTTCATGCTGTGTGCCCAACTCTAATTAGCATAAGTTAGTTACATATGTGCTTTGTGCAAAGAATAGAAATGATTGGCATTTCAAAAAAACTTCTTAACTGAGACATGATTAGATTAATGTTTGTGGTCCCTTTTGTGTACTCTGCAAGAATATGGCTGTGAGTAGGGCTCATTTTAGTGGTAGTAAAGCTCCTGAAGAAACCATGCTGTAGGAGCCAAGATGGTCCAGCCCTCTTTGAAGACAGCTTCACAGGGTTGGTGTTCCATTTCCCCATGAACCCCAAGGGTGTCTGGGATTGGAAAGCTGGTATTTCTCCCCCTCCCCCAAAGTGCCCCTCCACCTGAGGTGACATCTACTTGGAATTTCCAAGGTCAAGATTCCATAACTTTCTCTCCACTTCCCATGGGTTTCTCCCACAGAGAACACTTTAACTCCATAAATTTAGTTCACAATTTGAGCTCTGATATTGCTATATAATTTTGGTGGGGGCATCAGTTTTAGAAATTACATTGTTATATAAACAGTGAAATGTAGCCTTCACTTACATTAACAATGTATTTTATTTAAAAAGTAGAAAATGGATGGTAGGGGAGTGATTGTCTTTGGAAAGATGTCTAATCATTGTACCTTTCTCTTTGGTTTAGCTCCATGACATAGCTAAGCTGAAGCCCTTAAAAGACTTGACTTCTTTGTTCCTGGCAGACAATCCAGTTGTAAATCTGCCTCATTACCGCCTATATACCATATTCCACCTACGCTCACTGGAAAACCTTGACGGACAGCCAGTGACAAATCATGACAGGAAGGAGGCTCTTGAGAGGTTTAATTTAGGTAATCATGATGATATGTTAGAGCTACTGTGAACTATACCAAATTTAGAAGGTTATATTTAAAAGCTTTGTAATTCCTGATGTCATGATTTGATATGGATTATTAAAATTAAGATTTAAGTACACTGTTAAAGTTTACTGCCAACTTATGATGTGACCAGCTATGTCCTCTTAAAAACTGTTTAAAGGTCCTCCAAGAAAAAAAGGAGGATTTTAGCCTACTCAGTGTCCAATTCTATTGTAGACACAAGAAGAATTATCTTTTATTTAAATTCATATTTAAGAAGGCTGACTTTATGTATCATAAGGTCACAAGCTATGTTTTACTTCTCATCTCACTTTAAATTATGTCACGTATGGAAAATCACAGCATAGTGGGCTTGATTCTTAGTAACTCCGTTCCTGTGCTTGGGACAGGGATTGGGTGGGCAAGAATGGTATAACTTAAGCTTTGCTTCCCTTAAAAACTGAAGTGCAGTGCACTCTAGCTACACCCCTGCCGTGCTCCTAACTTTGGAGGTTGTGAGAAGGCCAGTATATAGCCCTTATACCAGCTCTTCCCTGGCTAAAGATACCCTGCATAAAGGATATTTTCAGGGCACCATTTCCACCCACATTGTGATCCTCTTACACTGCCAGAGTGGTATAAAGGAGCCTTAGTATAACTTCTCATTCTCTGTATATGCACATAGAGATAGCTAACCAAAACAAGAAGCTGGAAAGGTTTGAAATTTTGGTTTAATTGAAGATGCCTGTTTAAAAACAAAAGATTTCAAAGTTTGTATATCAGACATAATTCTGATATACATCTAAAGAACAAGACTTACATGTAAAGCACAATATAAGTAAAACAAGAATTATTTCAGGAAGTTCTCTTAAGTATTTATTTCAGTACAGATTTTAAAAAATTGTGTAAATATACTAATTGCCTTAAAGTGGAGAAGCACCATTGCTTCCAAGTTTGATTGAAGAAGCAACTGGAAAAATGTTTGAGTGTTTGGATTATTTTGTTTTGCAGAAGAAATAGAAAAATTAGAAAAAGATTTAGAGAAAACGATAAAAGAGATGGAGGACCTTAAAATTAAACAGTTTGAAGTGCTTGAACAACTTCAGCATCAAGATGAGGTGAATAGATCACTAAAACAAAAAACCCTTCAACAGAAACAAATCTACAAAGAACTTGAGAGGGACCTGGACACCAAAAATGAATTGGTAAATTAATCATTTGGGTTAAAAATAAATACTGAAGAAATATTTTTGAGAATCATTTTGTTTCACTAACAATAAATGCAATATAATATATGTTTAAATGCTTGGGGATTTATGTTTAAATTTGTATTTAGATGGCTCAGTGGATTGTAAGTGGGATATGAAGCTTTTCTGATACAGGGCGATGCTTCAACTCCAGGCAGACTGGTAGTGACCAATCCACATTCAGCAGGTCTCTGGTATTTTGTGTGTAGTGAGTTAATGTTCTTGGACCAGTTCCTTGAGGGAAAGATCCACATTACCAGTTGTGACAGTGGTGGCTTTGGTAATCTTGGGGTGGAGGCCAAAGATGGAATGGGGCAGAGAGAATTAACTCACTGTAATTAATTTCACTCTACCTGGATGAGGCACAATGGTGAAGTTGCCAGGAGAAGTTTACACTTCCACTGCCTGTGCTGTATCTATATTGTGGATAAAACCAGGACTTTAGTCTCCAGGGTTGTTAAATCTGGCACCTTTCACATACACTATACTCAGTGTAGCACTACATTCATAAAGTCAACCGTCTGCTCAGATTGCTTAAGACTTATGTAAATGGTATTTTGTTAGACCGAGAACCTAGAGCAATTTACATATTTAGAGGTGTCTGACTAGGAGTTACCATAGTGGTATCTCTGAGAAGAAATTGCCATCTAAATTTTAAAGCACCTCCAGCTGGGGAAGAAGCAGGAATAATAACTGAAACTGATCCAATCCAGCACAATATACTTGTGGCCTTCCGAGTCAAACAAGCCCTAGAAAAGCGTTATACTGCAGAAGGACAGTCAATGCAGCATAAACGCCCATAAACAAATCTTGTTTAAATGGCCAATAGTTACAGAAGCCTGCAGATGAAAACTTGATGAGTTATAACTTGAATGCGCCATGTGTATATCTTCCCTTGCTGACACAGCAGGGGGTTCTGCCTTTTCACCATTATCTATCTCTCCATTTCCCAGAAAATCCTCCCTGGGATTGAAGATTTTGTGGCTTGGGAGTAGGCAAGCAGAGTAATATATGCTGTATCCTTACCAACTTCACAAAGAATAAGAACAAAACTTAATACATCCTGTGGCTTTATTACACTTTTGTATGCATTCCTTCTGTGTTATAGAACCATTGGTAAGCACAGGATGGTTGTGGTTTGAGGATTTTGTCCATGGACAGCAGAAGTTTCTCTGGCGACATGACTATATTGGCATTGTAATGCTAGGAAGCCTGAGAAGAAACATGGCCTTTGCACAGACTGCTCTGGCCCCTGGCAGATCTCACCTCTGTAGGTTTTGGGCACTGAACTTTCACTGACTTCACTGGAACCTGTGTGTGCTCATCTCATCTGAAAATTGAGCCCAGGGTATCTAATATTGGACACACAAATTGAGGCATCCAAAATGAGTAGCCACTTTTGAAAATTTTAGCTCTAAATTCTCTAAAAATATTACCTTTGTAATTCTATCCAGCATCTGCATGGATTCCTCCCACATGCCCAAGTAAATTTGCTAAACACCTTTAATTTGTACACCCACATTTCAAAATGTACAGATTTTTCATTAAAGAACCACATTCTGTATCTCTTTCCCTCCTCACTTACATTCTTTGCCCCCTTTTCTGCTCCTGTAACTTTTTATCCTGTGTGCAAGTTGAGTGGCCCATTGAATACCAAGAAACACATGGACATTTGCTTAGTTGTCTTTTCATTTAGTTTGCCTGGAAATAGGCAGTGTGTAATATACACATTTCTCCTGAATTAAGGCTTTCAAGTTATAAAATTGTATGTTTCCTATCACCTTAGTATTTTAAAAAAGCTAATGGCTGTTTGCCTCTAGTCATTTTTTGTTTAAAACTTTGTGTATTAGTAAGAGGTTAAGTTACTCATGGCTGCTAAATTTCTAGTGTACTGATGATTCTTCATTGTTTAATTTTTAAATTGCTGCTGTAGTGAAGAAAAATAATCCACACTTACCTTGTGATAGTAAAAGGTGTTTGCCACTGGGTTCTTCTTCATTACTGTTATTGTAGGTCATGTCCATTGTTTGCTTCTATTTTGCTCATATCATTCTAAGAGCCTGTATTTGAAGATTATCTTATCTTTCATTGCTGGGTGTAAAATGTAAAATTATAAATAATTAAACTTATCATTTGATTTATATACTTTCATTAGGTATGTCTGTGAAATCTTATTATTTAATATTTCCTTTCAGCTAAGAGATGAGTAGAGCTATACATTTGTATAAGTATACCCAGTATATTTTCTACCAAACAGCAGCATATTTCTAAAATGTAGTTCTCAGTATAGTGAGAGTTTAGCAGCATATATTTTACAACTTAACCCACTGTTATCCTTTGGATGACAAACTTTGCTTGCTTCTTTCTTCCTTTAGCTGGTATCTTGGTTTGTCACAGTTCCCTTTCCACTGAGCCTTTATTCCTCACTAAAGGTAGTCCCCATGTACAGCTGGATTGCACAATTTTGTATTTTTGCATAGGATATGCTTGCATGATGTCATAGTGTCAAAACATCTTAAATAAAAAAGTTACAATGAGACTAGTCATTTGCTTAATCTGCTATAATTCTTCTTCCTCAAATATTTTCTATTCTGAATGTGATTGAAGTTTTGCATGATACCAACTATTTAGATCTCTAAACCTTTCATTAAGCCTTTCCCTTATTCCAGTCTATTCTATATTTCTCTTCTTTTCCTCCATTAGTCCTACATTCTGCTGTCTATTGGAGCCTTGCTGCATGCTCTTCCTCAGGTATTCAGCATGAAAAGCTGACCAAAAAATAAATAAAAATCACATGATGGACCTTTGCTAAAAGTTTAAGTAACAACATAGGGTTGATATACAATGTATTACATTGAAGTTGGCTTTAACAATACTGTAAATATCTTCATAACTAAGTCAGTTTAACGTTAGGAAACTATGGGTGGTGTATTTCTTGCTAAATATATCACCATTTGATAGCACAATTTAAGTTCCTCTCAGCACAAAAACATAAAAAGAAAAATGTAAGAAGAGTGGTGTATTGTATTAGTAGCCTTATCGTTGTTCACTAGTTAGCCCTCTCTAAAACCTAAAGTAGTTTAACAAGATGCACCTGAAACAAAGTTTCTTATTCTGGCTTGTTAAACCATTACTTACAGAAAATTTACATAGTTGATTGATTAGATGTTTGACTAAGTTAGTTATTGACATGCCTGTTTCTTGAAACCTTTACTACATTGAGTAGCTATATTTGGGTTGTCTTTTTTGTGAGGAAAATGAAATATAGATTCAAAGGACCTTCATGTGATCATTTGTGTTACAGCAGGTTTGATTTTTGTCTGAGTCTTGTTTATAGTAATTTAATGTTATGTCCTTTGTTACCAAACCTTCTCATAACTGTTTTCTTGTATAGAGGCTTTGCATCACTATACAGTTAATGCATACAGTGATAAGTGCTAATGTATGTAGTAATTCAATATGGTACTTTGCTGGTGAAAGTGACTCGTGTTTTATACTGGCATTAGCTAAAGCAGAAGACAATGGAGTTAACCCGAGCATGCCAGAAGCAATACGAATTGGAGCAGGAACTGGCTTTTTATAAGATTGATGCCAAATTTGAGCCATTAAGTTATTTTCCACCAGAGGTAATTATTTAAAAAATAATGATTTTTTTGTGTTTGTCCCCTCTATTGCTTTGCATTCTAATAAAACTAAAAATGAGGCAGGACATGTTATTTACTGTAATTTTAAATAGAATTTGCTTTCTAAATAGTTACTGCTTGTCATTTGTGCAAATTAAACTTTGTTTGAAATTGGAAGTTATATACTTTTCTCTGCATGTTTTCTCGAAAGGCTTAAAGTCAATATTTTCTAATGTTACTATTAAGTGGCATTTAATATTTAAATATTAATGTTAATAGCTGTAAATTTGTTTTGGCTGAGTAAAGCTAGTGAATAGATCATTCATTCTTACTGATAATTATGCAATGGATTTTCCCCACTTTGGGCCTGATTCTTTAGCCTGTACTCACTCTGGGTGAAAATCTGACCCTACTGAAGTCAATAGTAAAACTCCCATTGACTTCAATGGGAGCAGGATTTCTATTCACTATTTTACTTACAGGAATAACCCCTTTTTGGATTGTAGAGTTTGGACCTCCTCCTTTAGAGTGGAAAGAGACATCACAACAGAAGTATAAAAAGATCAATGAGAATGTTCAATACTCCTGGTGAACTACTAATATATAGTTTTTGAAATATTCGGAAGAGTACAGTATGAGTAAAGTTAAAGGGCACCATCAATTAAAATCACACTTCTGCCTGAATTTACATTTTTAGTGTTACAAATATAATCTAAATTACTATAACTATAAGAGATTAGCAGTAAACAATTCCTTCAGTTCATTTGACAGAAGTTTTTATATGGTCAGTTTCACCAATGTGTCTGCAGGACTGTAGCCATAATCATTTTTTTCCATGTTGTTTGTGTGGGTGTCAATGAAGAACTCTTCATATATTTTTAAACTGTCTGGATTTCAAGTTGGTGGCCCTTTACATGTAGGTTAAATTCAAGTTTAAATGTAAAAAATCATGAATTACTTTTGAAGCCTCATAAAACATTTACTGTGTATGAAAATAATATAAGATATTTGTTCTTGTCATGTCTCAGGATGTTGAACTTGATGATGTACCTGGTGAAAGCCCTTACATTGGTAAAGCCAGGTACAAGAGAAATATGTATGCCAAAAAAGGTTACATAGCTAATAAAGCTCAACAAATACAAGTTGGAAAAATTGAACTAGATGAAGATCTACAGAGGAACCAGCAGCTTAAATTGAAACTTCATCAAACTCTAGATGTTCAGCTAGAAGATAAAGAAAAAAAGATTCAAGCTGGTAAAGTTTTAAATTTTCTCAAGCAAAAATATGAAACCAGTTCCCTTTATCTGATGTCAGTGGAACATTTTGATTTATGCTGAATTTCCCAACAAACTGCTCAAACTTTAGAATTAATGTGATATCTACATTTAGCATTTGATTGTGTATTTTTAGTCAATGTAGCTACATTTCAAAATTACCGTCAAATGACAAACAAAAAATGAGGACTGCAATAAATTGCTTTGAGAATTTAGCATGAAGGGACTTGATAATAAAATATTATTCTTTGATGTTTAACTTACAAAAATGTAGTGTTAAGGGCAAGATTCATATGCAGATTTCAAATGCACTAGAGAGCAGATTTCTCCCTCTCTTATCCCCCCATCTCAACTAAGTAATGTAAGGTGAGTAAAATTGAAGTTGGAAATAGGTTAATGCCTGTGTATTGGCAGATAAAATGCTGGATTGTCTCCTTCCATGGGCAACCCATTGGCTGAGAGCAGGGGTGGGCAGAGAAGCTACAACACTTAGTGAGTTTCACATTTGTGAGTTACCTCACAACTGTTCAATCACAACAGGTTTTGGGGGATTAGTAGAAGTCCACCCAACCACATGAAACCTCCAGATTTGCAGGGGCTACAAGAGTTTACATCTTTGCACTGTTGCTTTTCCTTTTACCAGTATCAGCATGGTTTCAGCAAGGGTGTGGCTGCCACTGCCCAAGCCCCTCACAGCTGTGCAGTAACAGCTGTGGGGACGGCAGAGAAACGGACACTGCTTGAGGTAGCATTGGTTCCCAATGGTACAACTGGAATACCAGCCAGGAATGATGCCAAGTTAAATAGCCAGTCCCGAGTTCAACTCCCATCCTTATCCTGAAAACACATTGGAGTCAAATTTTCCCCACAGGGCACTCTGAGTAGTTTCTCTAGGGTGAAGAGATAATGCCAGGAGGTGACTTTTTTTTTTTTTTTTTTCTTTCCCACTTCCACGTCCTCAAGGAGTTCTGCCTGAGTTGGCTGAGCCAATCTGAGTCCGTTGTAGAGTTAATTAGGATAATCAAGTAAAGCAATATATTGTATATTTATCAAACATACTAGGGAGAAATCAAATTAAGAAAATTTTTACAATTAAGTATATGGCAAAAAGTAATTGTGAAAGATCTTATTTATGTGATGCTTTGTGATATAACAACTTTGTTCATCAGGGTTTCACTTAGAGTATGTCTACCTAGCAGCTCGGAGAGGGCTTCCCACTACAGTAGACTGACATGCACTAGCTCTGCTTGAGCTAGCACACTTAAAATAGCAGTGCGGCTGTGACAGCATGGGTGGTGGCTCAGGCTAGTCTCCCAAGCACCGTACATACCCATGGGCTCAGGCAGGATAGTACTCAGGGGGCATTCATATCCTCAGGGGGACATAGTCTAGAGAGGATATGGAGGAAACAGATAATATATTATCAGTGTTATACAGAAATTATTAAAGTGTGTTTTGATTTTTTAATTATTTATTAATTTTACAGCCGAAGGAAGATTAGCAGAACTACAAAATGAAATAGTAAGTGCAGAGCAACACGTTTTAAAAGCAAAGGAGGAACTTAAACAACTGCAAGACACTGTGGCTCAGAAAAAAGTATGTAAAAGCTAATAACAATGTGAAGATAAAGAATAAAAATGTTTTGAAGCAATGTAGACATAGAAAATGTAATAATATGCTCCTCCCAGTTTTGTCAAGAAGTCCAATTAAGACAAGATTTTTTTTTCCCCCTTTATTTACTTTCCCTTGGAATTTTTAAAATACACTTAAATGAGGGTTTTAAAATAATTATTCAGGCACCAGGTCTCGGAGGTTTCCTGGCTCATTGGGCCAACGTTACACAATTTGGAGATTCTAAACTGTTTGTTGTCAAAGAGTGAACAACATATTCCTATTTTCATAGCTAATTTGTGAGCACTTGTCACCTGAGCAAAATAACCAGAAACAAGATGTCAGCAAGCTGGAGTTCCTAGTTTGTATCTAATTTAGGTTAATGCAGACTATAATAACTCCATGTTTATCAACTATATCTTTCAAAAAGATTCTGAATCAGCTGTTTTTCCATACCTCAACTCCAGATTTCAGAAGCAGAAAAGGAAAGTCTTCAACAGCAACTGAGTGGCAAGATACTTCTCCTAAATCAACTACGAGAGGAAGCTTTGGAACTAGAAAAACACATGGAAAAACAGAAGCGAGAAATAGGGAATAAGCAAAAGGAGATTGAAGACTTGCAGAGTTTTATAGATTCCGTAGATCCAAAAGATCCAAGATATGTAAGTAAAGTACTAAAAAGTAAATATGGAAACCTAGTTTTTCTATGTCAGGTTTTGGATTAAGGTATACTTTTTGTTAGTTAAAATTCTGAATAAATATTTAACTAGAATCTCGTTACACCTAATTTTATAAAACAATCTGCTTTTCATATTATTTTAGCAATATTTTTAGCTCATGAGCTACTTATAAGATAATTGTTTCCTTTAGTTGCTTGGTATTAAAGATGTGTTATTACCACAGAATTTAAAATTGGCTTCCACCTTTATCAAATATATTTATGGAAGTAGAGTCCAGATTCTGAAAGGTATTTAGGCACCTAACTCCCAGTGAAATTAATGGAAACTAGGCATCTTTTGAGGATCTAGGCCTAACTATTCAACTAAAAATGTTTACTTTGTTGAGGTAAACCACATAAACATTAAGTTTATAAGATGTAACTGTTTGCATCTGTGAAAATTTAAGTATTCAAGACAAGTTACTAAAAAGTCATAGAAGTTATGGCATTGTGTTCATTTTTACTATGTGCTACATTGTATCTAGATCCTAAAGCCCCAGTTCGGCAAACAGATGTATTCAGGGAGACCCTTGAAGGCAAAGAGGTTCCCTGCAGGTGCAAGGGTCTACCTGCGTGCATCTCTTTGCAGGATCAGGGCCCAAGTGGTTAAGCCACTGAACTAATCTGTTAAATAGGAGATAACTGTTGCAGCTCCATAGTTAAGGCCCGGACCCTGCAATGAGCTTTGCACACTGGCATGGTGGGGTCTGCCTTTGCGGAACATCTTGCAGGACTGGGGACCAAAGCTGGAACCAGGCTTCTGTTAAAAGCTGTAATTTTGACAAGAGTGAGGTTTGTCCAGTTCGTCTTCGGGAGGACTATATTTCTCTCCCCGCTTCTACCCTCCCTTAAATGAAAATATTTTCAACATGTTACCACAACGGTCAGGTGTTGTCATAAATATAAAGGGAAGGGTAACCACCTTTCTGTATACAGTGCTATAAAATCCCTCCTGGCCAGAGGCAACATCCTGTTACCTGTGAAGGGTTAAGAAGCTCAGCTAACCTGGCTGGCACCTGACCCAAAGGACCAATAAGGGAACAAGATACTTTCAAATCTTGGGGGGGGGAGGCTTTTGTTTGTGCTCTTTGTTTATGGGTTTGTTCTCTCTTGGGACTGAGAGAGGCCAGACAGAAATCCATCTTCTCCACCCCATCCTAATCCAAGTCTCCAATACTGTAACCAGTATAGGTAAGCCAGGCAAGGCGGATTAGTTTTATCTTTTGTTTTATGTGAATTTTCCCTGTGTTAAGAGGGAGGTTTATTCCTGTTTTCTGTAACTTTAAGATTTTGCCCAGAGGGGGATCCTCTGTGTTTTGAATCTGATTACTCTGTAAAGTGTTTTCCATCCTGATTTTACAGAGGTGATTCTTTTACCTTTTCTTTAATTAAAATTCTTCTAAGAACCTGATTGATTTTTTTATTGTTCTTAAGATCCAAGGGTTTGGGTCTGTGTTCACCTGTACAAATTGGTGAGGATTATTATTAAGCCTTTTCCAGGAAAGGGGGCGTAGGGCTTGGGGGGGATATTTAGGGGAAAGACATCTCCTCCAAGTGGTCTCTTTCCCTGTTCTTTGTTTAAAACGTTTGGTGGTGGCAGCATACTGTTCAAGGCCAAGGCAAAGTTTGTACCTTGGGGAAGTTTTTAACCTAAGGTGGTAAGAATAAGCTTAGGGGGTCTTTTATGTGGGTCCCCACATCTGTACCCTAGAGTTCAGAGTGGGGAAGGAACCCTGACAGGTGTCATTAAGGGTTTTGTGATAATGGGAGGGAGACAGACTAAAAACAAAAAAACAGTGCAACTATCTATCAGACACTTGTATTCGATTATTGTTCTGAAATATTTGAAGAACTTTAGGCCTGAATATTTTTAAACTAAGAGCGTATTCCTTCACTAGCATGGTCAGAAAAAACCACCATTGACTTCAGTGGGCACTGGATCAGACCCTTACAGTTGGGACAGACTCCAGACCTGTCTATGGCTCCTTTAATGCTGTTCCAGAAGGGCAGAATCAGGACATTTTCCTCCCATTTGCAGGGATAATACAACTGACAAATGTCCTTTGCTACAGCTGGCTGGAGAGGGAAACAAGATGAGTAAAAACAAAGTGTCTTGACTTTTTTCCTCTCTGCCCTTTATTTATGCATGCTTCTGCTTTCCTACAGCAATGCTTGTGGTGGCTGTACAATAGGAACATTATGCAACAGAGAGGTTAATGCACAATTGCCTTTCCATTTCCTATACCCCTGCTTAGACCATGTCTGTGCAAGATTAGTGTTCTTTAGCTTCCGTCCTTCAGCAAGGAGAGCATAGGGATCTGCATTATTGTAGAAGAAATTTCAGTTCCTGAATGCCTAGGATGCAAACACTGACATTCCAAGGAAACTATGTGAATGGGCCTGTTTCTTTTATCTATACAAGCAGTATTTAAAAGTTGATCTTTAACATACTTGTGGTGTATAACTTACATGAATATTATGTACAGCAGGTTTAAATTAGACTACAGTGAGTTTTTTAAAATGTGTCCTAAAATCAAATCTATTATAAAATAAAAGCTTTTCAGATGTGCATTCAATATCTATTTTCCATTTATATGAATACACAGAAAAAGTATTCCCATGCCTGGCCTCTGCTTTCATCTGAGACCCAGACTCCTTTTTATTTTTTTGAAATAGATTTCAAATCTGCAGTTAAGAAAATAAAATAGGAGGATTGTAACAGTCTGTGTGTTTCAGGGAGGAAACTGCTTTCTCAAGAGGACAAGCCCAGCCTCTTGGGGAGTAGACTGACTGTTACTAACTCCGTAGTCGATTGGCTACATACACAGCTTCCTGTGTTGTGATTTAAAGCAAACAGGGCAGAGTACAGCTTGTGGAGACAAGCAGAGATCGGAGAGCATGACATGTCAAAAGCTCTCAGCCTCTGCAACTTCCCATAGTTTCAAACCACATGCTTACCAAAGTGTAATCGTCAAATAGAAAAGTTTGGAGGAAAGAGAAGACAGAAGAGAAACCATGTTTCATTTTAAGCTGCTGCTTTCCATCATTTAGACTTCAGTTCATCATTAAAATGGATTCTAAATTAGGGGTGGAGCTGTTTGCACATGACTTCAAAGGAAGAAAAGACAAAGCTGTAAGTGTTTATTTTTAACAATCCTCTTGTGACATTCAACAGTTGTAGCAAAATAATCATTCAAGAACAGCAGCTGTGCTTAATCTTATTAATTGGAACTGTACTTTGGAAGTTAGAAATTAACTTAGACTGGATTTTTTAAATGGGTGACAATGTTTAGTTTCAGTAATATGAATACTGAGAATTGTAACTTTTTATTTGCATACTTTTAAAAATATATTGAGTGACATATTCCTTACAGACTGCAATTTTGTTTAAAAGTAAAGCAGATATGTGTTAAATCTTATATTGCTTTAATTATCAATTAAAATGACTTGCAGTAAAACAGCTTTCAAAAAATTATTCTGAAATGTTAGCAAAATTTTAAGACTTTCATACAATAGCTAGATAAAAGTGAAATGTGTATGTTTGGGGCAACGGCATAAGAGAAATTTTTTTTAATAATAAAACAAACTATGTATTATTGGAGGCTTTTGACATTGTAAGAATTGTGTTTTGTAAATGTTTCAGTACCAATGTACAGTGTAACATTGGTATTGAAACATAAGAATTGTTATGGTCTTTTGTTTGGTTTTAGAGTAACAGCCGTGTTAGTCTGTATTCACAAAAAGAAAGGGAGTACTTGTGGCACCTTAGAGACTAACCAATTTATTTGAGCATGAGCTTTCGTGAGCTACAGCTGTAGCTCACGAAAGCTCATGCTCAAATAAATTGGTTAGTCTCTAAGGTGCCACAAGTACTCCTTTTTTGTTTGTCACTATGCTGCCAGAAAGTGTTTCATTAGTACATTATGACCAAATTCTAAGAGATACTGAACAGAGGAAACTTTGGTTGAAGTCAATGGAGACTGCAGGTGCTGAATACTCCTCAGGATTTGGCCCCATGTTTGTAAATCAGACTGTCAGATATAAACTTACTATTTGAACAGAGGCCAGCATTCGAACAACTACAGTAAAGTATCCTATTGTAACTGACTGCATTCAACTCTGCAAATAGTTTACACCGCTCAAGTTAGAGAGAGACTTCTGTCAGTGTTCTTAGTTGATATTGGGCCACCACAGCTTAAGTGAACGTATCGTGTAGATTTAGAAAACATATTAAGAGCTCTATTGAGCTTGAAAGGTTGTCTCTTTTAATTAACAGAAGTTTGTCTAATAAAAGATATTACCTCACCCACCTTATCTCTTAAAAAAAAAAATAAAGCTATTCAGCGGTGAAGCCAAAATTATTAGACTACGTAAAGCTTGGCTGGCTTGCTCGTTGTTTTCTGCACTGTTATGTAGAATATCTTGGTGCATTAGCTGATTTCTTCCCAGGCCATAGACAGATAGGGCTGTGGGGGTAGCTGCTCAGCCCTAGGGGAGATAGAGAATGTATGAATGAATGAATTCCTTGTGTCCTCAATTACTGAAGAGCAGTGTTCATGGGTTTTGAAGGGGGTCTTGTTTGTACTTTCTTGGCTGAAAGGGGTAATGAAGTGTTGAGAGTTAAAGTTGGGAAAAGGGCAGTTTTTGGAGCTGTAAGGGATACATAGGACCTTCCCACTCTGGGCAGGAATGTGGTGTTTGAGGGTAGTTTGGTGTTTGTTTTTTTTTTAAACTGTTTGCTATAGAGACTTCATCTGTCTGAGACGAGTGTCCAAAGACTGTGCCTTTTGGGGCAATAAACAGGAAGTAATAAAAGTAGGTAAATAATAAATGGAAGGTACAAATTGTTGGTGCAGCTCATTTCCAGTAATGGGATATTTCAGGAGCAATGAGCCAGATATATTGTTAAACTAAAGAAGTTATTTTTTAAATTCTTACTGATAAATATGCAAAATGTATCCATTTATCTGTAATCCACAGGCTCACATGATGGCTCAGAAAGCAAGTAAAGAACAGCAGCTTGACATGATGAACAAACATTACAAACAACTTGAAAGTCGCCTGGATGAGATGCTTTCTAGGATTGCTAGGGAAACAGAGGAAATTAAGGATCTGGAGCAACAGCTTACAGATGGTAAAGAGCACGGTGGTGGTGGTGGTGGTGTTGTTGTTAAACTTTGTTTCCTTGGAGCATTGAATCTGTATTCTAACATAACCGAGACACAAGAGATGTAGGAAAAAATAGGGCTGTCAAGCGATTAAAAAAAAAATTAATCGCAATTAATCGCACTGTTAAACAATAATAGAATACCATGTATTTAAATATTTGTGGATGTTTTCTACATTTTCAAATATATTGATTTCAATTACAACACAGAATACAAAGTGTACAGTTCTCACTTTATATTTATTTTTATTACAAATATTTGCACTGTGAAAAACAAAAGAAATAGTATATTTCAATTCACCTAATATAAGTACTGTAGTGCAATCTCTTTATCATGAAAGCTAAACTTACAAATGTAGAATTATGTACAAAAAAAACTGCATTCAAAAACAAAACGTAAAACTTTAGAGCCTACAAGTCCACTCAGTCCTACTTCAGCCAGTCGCTCAGACAAACAAGTTTGGTTACATTTGCAGGAGATAATGCTGCCTGCTTCTTGTTTACAACGTCACCTGAAAGTGAGAACAGGCGTTCGCATGGCACTGTTGTAACCGGCATCACAAGATATTTATGTCCCAGATGCGCTAAAGATTCATATGTCCCTTCATGCTTCAGCCACCATTCCAGAGGACATGCATCCATGCTGATGATGGGTTCTGCTCGATAACAATCCAAAGCAGAGCAGACCGATGCATGTTCATTTTCATCTGAGTCAGATGCCACCAGCAGAAGGATGATTTTCTTTTTTGGTGGTTCGGGTTCTGTAGTTTCTGCATCGAAATGTTGCTCTTTTAAGACTTCTGAAAGCATGCTACACACCTCGTCCCTCTCAGATTTTGGAAGGCACTTCAGATTCTTAAACCTTGGATTGAGTGCTGTAGCTACTTTTTAGAAATCTCACATTGGTACCTTCTTCGCGTTTTGTCAAATCTGCAGTGACAGTGTTCATAAATCAAACAACATGTGCTGGGTTATCATCCGAGACTGCTATAACATGAAATATATGGCAGAATGCAGGTAAAACAGAACAGGAGACATACAATTCTCCACCAAGGAGTTCAGTCACAAATTTAATTAACATGCTATTTTTTTAACGAACATCACCAGCATGGAAGCATGTCCTCTGGACTGGTGACTGAAGCATGAAGGGGCATATGATTGTTTAACATATCTGTACGTAAATACTTGCAATGCCAGCTACAGAAGTGCCATGTAAAATGCCTGTTCTCACTTTCAGGTGACCTTGTAAATAAGAAGGCAGCAGTATCTCCTGTAAATGTAAACAAATTTGTTTGTCTTTAGTGATTGGCTGAACAAGAAGTAGGACTGAGTAGACTTGTAAGCTGTAAAGTTTTACATTGTTTTGTTTTTGAGTTCAGTTATGTAACAACAAAAAAATCTACATTCGTAAGTTACACTTTCACAATAAAGAGATTGCACTAGAGTACTTGTATGAGGTTAATTGAAAAATACTATTATTTTTACAGGCAAATATTTATAATAAAAACTAACAAAGTGAGTACTGTACACTTAGTATTTGGTGTTGTAATAGAAATCAATATATTTGAAAATATAGAAAAACATCCAAAAATATTTAATAAATTTCAATTGGTAGTCTATTGTTTAACTCAAAAAACTTAACGGTGATTAACAGTGTGATTAATCGCGATTAATTTTTTAATCACATGAGTTAACTGCGATTAATCAACAGCTCTAGTAGGAAAGGATTGAAAATTATTCCTAACTGATCTGAAAGGAACAAATGGGATAATTCTCAAGTGTGTCCACTTTAGAGGAAAAGAGCTGGAAAACACATGTCACCAAAACATTATGTATTTCCCACCAAGGCTTTCATTAGTAAAGGAATATTGCATTGATAAGGAGGTGTTGCAGACACAATATGTAAGACCTCAATGATCAGATCTTGATGGGGAGAGCCAGAAGCAACACTCTTCCCTGTTGCATGGAAGATTCAGATCTCTTGCTTAACAAGGTGAGTGTATTTTATCACTTGACAGCATCTTTTGCAGCCAATAAAGGAGCATCATGGATATGCCATAAATTAGTGGCCTTCAGCTGTAAAAATGAGGTGATCCGTCTTCTCCTTATATGAATAGGTGACATCTTGATAGTCCAAGTGGTATTATGCAGTCTTCTACATGTTGATTGAAACTGTTGTCGGAGTCAGAACTTCTAGAAAACTATTACATGGTAGAAAAGCTACAGTCTCTGCTGACTTTTAAGGGATCCTCTAATATCACCATCTGCATGGAAAGGCTCTATCGTATGTATTGATTTGATCACTTCAGTTTTGAAAACTGATTTAAGAAATCCCATTCTTTGGTATTCCTATGTACGAGATACTATAAATCACTGTTGTGTGAAAGCAAATGCCTCGCTCTAAATATTTTCAAATGCTTAATAAATCTTATCATCATTACGGTTTAAGTGAATTGAAAGGTGAGGTTGTGCAGCCACATAATGCATAGTGAGCTAAAGTACTTCTCCTCTGGAGTTGTACACGCATAATATCTTGAAGGCAATGTCCTTTGTCCCTGGAGAATATTGCATCCTAAACATCTCTCAGAATTCCTTGTTGGCTATTACTGAACAGCAGTAGTAATTCGTTCTAGTGGGATGTTTTCTTCCCTAAAAGAAAAAGGGAAAATCTAACTCTAATAAAAGGAAATCCTTGTTGCAGTAAACTAGAAAGTGTACACTTCATATTTTAAGCTGTTCCAAATCAGGAAAATATTTAGTGCACAAAGTTGAAGGAGGTCAAAGAGGGAACAATATAGAATAGAAGTATGTGTCTTAAATGGCTGCATATTAACCTAGTATAATGTCACATCTAAAAGGACACATTTTAGAGAAGAAATTTTTTGAAACCTTAATTGTTGTTTCTCTAGAATTAGCTATTTCAAGTGCATGAGAAGTTACTCTAAACTAGGTAACAGACACAAGTTGGTTCAAGTAGTAAGTACAATTGAGCCACTAAGTAATAATGGCTTGAGTTGTACCAAAAATCTAACACTGTAAAATGTGGGTGACTTTTTTTTGAGAGAGAGAAAACTAGTTTAAAAAAATTAAAGTGGAAAAAACTTAGATTCAGCTAAATTAACTATGTTCCGATCTTCAAAACTTGACAGTTTGTGATTGAACATCTCCTTTGTGACATTTTTGATGTCTTGTATTCAGAAGAGTAACAGTATTGAGAAACTGCACTGGAAGATTAGGAATGTCTATTCTGTTCATCTTGTATTCCTGGCCCAATATATTTGAAATAAAGAGTTCTCTTGCATACTCTAATTCCATTTTGTATCTTTGTGCAGGTCAAATAGCAGCAAATGAAGCACTGAAGAGGGATTTAGAAGGTATTATCATTGGATTACAGGAATACCTTGAGAGTGTTAAGGATCAGGCCAAGCAGGCCAGTGACGAATGTAGGGAGTTGCGGAAGGATAAGGAGGCTTTGCTGCAAAGATTGGCTGAACTGGAGGAGGAAAGAAATCAGCTGGAAATAGTTGCCATGGATGCCGAAAACATGAGAAAAGTAAGATTTAGGAATACCTGTGTCTTCCCAAAGCCAGATCCCTAGGAATAAAAATAGAAACTGAATTCTGAACTGGAAAACAAAATTTCCCTAGGACAAATTCTGCTCTCTTTTAGGGTAACTTCAGTGGGAGTTGAAACTGTAAACTGAGAACAGAATTTGGCCTGTAATTATTAAAACATAAATAGCATACAGCAAATGGAGATTTTATGGGGAAGTCAATGTATATTTTTCTTATGGTGGAACTCTCCCAGAAATCCAGGCTTAGACTTTTGCTCCTTGGACCAAAGGCTGATTTACACTACACTAGCACAAGTTGCTCCAACACCAGTGTGGCACATCTACACTAGGGTTTGCATCTATGTGGCTACACTATTGCAAAGCAAACAAAGAAGTGTAGACAAAGTCTTAGATTGAGAATACTCTACTGATTTATTCTAGCAACCACCTTTCCTGCTTGTGCTCTCTCTCTTCGCACCTAAGGAACCCTCCCCTTTTTAAATTGCACTTTGCACTACTCTCTCTCTCTCTCACTCTCCCAGTGGAGTGTGCAATTAAGTACCTCTGAGGCAGGTATCAAAGCTCCTCAGTGAAACCACCCCACAGGAGATGCTCTTGGAACAATAAGTGCTAAACCATCATTCTCAAAACCAAAGATAAATAACCACCACAGCTGAGCTTCCTCAGCCCAGAACCTGAACTAACTGATAATTCCCATACTCAGGTTTTCCACACCAGATAGTTACCACCAAGCTAATGGGTATGTCATACAGTTGTTAAAGACCAATGTTATTGTCCTGCTAGGTGTAAAGTTAAACTTAAGAGAAACAAATGGCTGTGGCTCTAACCTGGAAGCTCCCTTATTTGTATTGTGTGGGCTTTGTACAGTGCTTAGCACAACAGCACCCTAGACTCTTATATATTTGTATCTATAGTTATATTTGAATGTCAGCTACAACTAGCTTTAACTGTCCCTGACTATAGTGGTCATGAATAGTACCCTTAATCTGCTCTTCTAGATGTGGTAATAATTGTTAATCCCTGGAAGCCAGGAGAGAGTTTACTGGAGCACGTTGCCTGTCTGACAGTTGAATATTCTGCATTTGCTAGCTCAAGAAATTAACTAGAAATATGAACAGAATCATAAATAATATGTATATTTCTAAGTTGAATGTGCAATTTCAGGAAATTGCAGAGCTTGAATGTGCACTCCAAGAGCAACGAGAAGTAAATGAATCTCTTAGAGAGGCACAAGGGGATCTCAGTGCATATGAGGCTGAATTGGAGGCCCAACTTAAAGTCAAAGACGTTGAAGCCAATCAACAGAAGGAAGAATTGGAGAGACTAAAACGACTTAGTCAGGTGAGAATAGAATTAGTGTGACATCAAATGAAAATAGTTCTCCTTTTTAAAAAAAAAAAGGGTAATCTAGCTTGAAAAACATAAATGGACTTCACTTAGTTTATGTTTTGTTTTTAGATCTAGAAATACTTTTTTCCCTTCTGAGTCTGGGGAGAATGAAAATTCCAGGAAAGCTGTTCTTATCAGGTGTTTTTTAAAGGCCTGTGAGTTCATGATGAAAATTCTAATATCCATATTTTTGATGAAGACATTTTTGGCTATTTATAACACACACTTCAAAATCCAGTTAATCCTGCTTTCAGATATCCATTTTAAGAGTTCTGTTAGTATATTACACAAATTAGAAAACTTTTCCATCTCCTTCTTTGTTACTATGATGGAAGTTTCCTTTGTAATAGTCAGAAATCCCTTTCTTTTAAGGAGATCCCCTTTTAATGGTTTAAAGTAATGTATGTAGCAAGGAACTTAAACAAATATGAATAATTCCTTTGTTAATGATGGGTCTTATTTTTGCATTCAGTAACTTCAAGTTTAGTAAGGAAATGTTCCTTATGCTAAAGTAGCAATTATGTTTCATAAGGCAATGTAACCAGTATGGTTGGTAGTTGCCTTTTTGATATGATTTATACTTTATCCGGAAAGCAAGATACAGAATATTTTTGGGCTCTCCATGGAGAATATACTCTGAATAAAAACAGACTAGCAATTGTGGCTTTCCAGAAATACAGTTGGAAGAATATTGGTTGCCCAAACATTAAAAAAAAAAAAAGTGTCATTACCACAGTCTTCTGAAATTTTAGCATAGGGCTTGTCTGAAAATTGGCTTTTCAAAAATTTCCCTAGCTGGGCATCCTGGCCCATAGAGAATGGGAAAACAAGAAGCCAAATACAGTTCCTATTTTTAGACAAAAATTTTGAGTTTTTGCTAAAAACTGTAAAACTCCCTTGGAACATGTTGATTTATTTTTAAAATTTCATTAGAAATTTCAACAAGGAGGCGGAATGGGATTTTGGACCAGATCTAGTTTAGCACCTTTTATAATTCAGTTAATTTTGTTGTTTCGAAAAGTACAATTTTTCTGGGTTTTAAATCTGAAAACGTTGTTATTATAGATGGAACACTCAGCCCTGCAAGCTGAACTTGAAAAAGAAAGGCTGGCATTAGAAAATGCTCTTACCAAAGCACAAATATCAGAAGAGAAGGAACAGGAAAACCATAAGCTACTCTCCCAGCTCAAACAATTGCAGGTTAAATACTTATTCATTTTTTGTCTCAAAATTCACCTGATATCTGGAATGGGTTTTTTTCCCCCCTAAAGGAAAATTAATATGGATTTTCCTCCTCTATGTATTCTGCATCTGTTTGGGAATCTTAAGTAGCATCTCTGACTCTTCTTTTCTCCCTAATGCTAATACTCCTAACCCAAAAGCCCCATGTTGCAGTCATCATCCTTCTGTTGTTGCGGTCTGAATTGGGCTATCAAGACTGCTCCATGATATTCCAGAGGGATTGGTTATTGTTTTATGTTAACATGTCCTTCCTTACAGTTCAGTGCATGTGAATGAGAAAGAGGCTTAGTTTATTCCAGGTTTCAGAACTGCTGAGCACACTTGGTTCCCATTAAAGTTGAAGAGAAATATCCTGCAAGAGAGAAACTGAATATCAAGAGTCTGTTGGAGTAGGTTCTAGTCAAAGCAGAAATTAAATTAAATTAAATTGGAGGTTGTCTTACTACCTTACACTTCTTGTTTTCTGCATTAGGGATAATGTGGATATGTGTATTTGTCCTTCTGTTGTCTGAACAGGTATTCCTTAGGGGCAGCACCACAGATACAAAAAGAAGTCTCTGCTCTCCAAAGTAAATAGTCAGCAACTCAGAGCTTCAGACAGACAACAGGGATACAAAAGGAAAGGTCCAGTTTTGTAAAGTGCAGACTGCTCCTGATTCTTGCTGAAAATTAGTTATGTTGGCTTAACTGAGTAATTTTGCTCTGTGTATTATCTTCGTACAGTTCTAATTGTTGAAATTTGTGGCTGTTTGTTTTTTCTGAGAAGTTTCTCAATGTTAAGTCCTTGAATGAAATGAGAATTCTATAGTTTGCTTGTGTTATCAGCTCCTTTATGGCGATAGGGTTAACTTACACAAAGATGTATTTATTACTTCATTAGACTGCTAAGAAGGAGATGCAATACAAACAAGCCCATTCTTGAACTGGCATCAGAATATTTTCAACATTTAGGAGTAATTGCAAGGAAAGATGCATTTTATATTGGGGAAATATTTGTCAGACTCTAAAGTACTGGAATTTGACCCTTACATTTGGTTTTACAGGGAGACCATAACCTTTTGAAACAACAGCTTAAAGATCTTCAGAATCAGCTAAACCATGCAGTTGACAACACAATTGATCCTGAAGAAGTCACAGCTCGTGTAAGTGAGCTCAAGAGAAAACTGCAGACAGGAATTGGAGAAATTAGGTGGGTAAAATAAACTCAATAGTAACGTCATTAAGTGAGTTAGTATGCACAGATCTAAGTATATAAGAGTAACAAGATAACCACTCTTTCTCCACCTTTGCTTCAGAGTGCAGCTCTGACACTGGCCCATACATAACCCTGTTGCCATGTCCTGCATTCCATCCTCAAGTTACATACCCTACATCAGTACTGTTAAATATTATTGGTGGGGTATCCTGCCACAGAGCAGGAAGTGAGAGAGCAATCCTTTGTTCCACATCTGCTTAAATATCCTGTGTTGGCTCAGGAACCATGGGACCAATCAAAAAGGCACCACCAGTTGAGTGCGCCAGTTGGACCACTTGCCCCTAGATCTAGTGAGACCCAGCTGGGTGGGGTGTAGGTGAGCAAGACCTGCTGCTTTGCCTCTAGCCACACAGAATGGGAAGGGGAGAGATGGAGATAAGGGGACACCTCTCCATACCATCTCAGCCATAGGGCAGGGCTGCTATTGAACTGTACCCACTTGTGTCAGTCACCTTAAAGTCTTGCACTAGCATATTAGGTTGGAAAAATCCCAGCATCTAACACCAAGAACTAAAATGATTGCTTGCTTTTTTATGCTTTGCATTGTCTTTCTTTCAGATGCCATAATTCAACTGATGTTGTAGGGAAAAGCCTTGCAGACCTGCAAAAACAATTTAATGAAATCCTTGCTCATTCACAGCAAGAAAAAGAGGAGGCATGGGCTAGACAGAGACAGTTACAAGAAGAGATGGCATCTCAACAAGAGAAACTGAGAGATGCACAGGAAAAATATAGACAGGCCTGTAACAAAGCTGCAGAAGCAAGAGTAAGAGAATTACAAGTTAGAAAATGGAGAAAATTGAACTGTCCGCACAAGGATCAAATTTCACTCCCTACATAGCACTATAGCACTTTTTAAAAGTTCTTGGTTATATAGGTGAAATATTAGTTTGTCTGGAGCAGGTTTGGGACAACTGAAATGTAGAGCGAGACATTATTATTCCATTTCAGATCTGATAAGATGGATTTGTTTTTTTCCTTTTTAATGTGTAGAATGGTTCTGGTTTTCACCTGATTGCAGCAGTGCATATTTCTCTTAAGTGGTAACTATCCATTAAAGGGAAATGACAAAAACAGTTGAGAATAAAAAATTTTCAGAAGTAATTTGACAGTTTTTCACACTTTAAATAGATTCTGGCTACTGTAGGGAAAAATGGATGCATATGAACACTCCTTTTGTTCTCATGTCTTACAGTAGACTTACCTTACTCACAGACTCCTTATTAATTTTGTTTGCATCAAAAATATGATGCAAATGTATGGAGATGCTGAATCTAGAGACAATGGCTTAATATAGGCATCTGCACTGATATGCTGTGTGCCCCATTGTACTCTTCTGAGATCCTTTATTGCATAGAGTGTGCAGAAGGTTTTCATTTTTGCATAAATGTCTCAGAAGAATTTTCTCATGCTTCCAAAAATTAATAGGGATAGCCATTTTCTGGTGTGTGCGTGCAACAGCTGTGGAGTCGATTGTGTGCTGTCTTTATGAAGTGTACTTGATTATATGCCTAGCCAATGTTCAGACTATAGAATATATGGGGAACAAAGAAAAATAAATATAGGTAGAAAAAGTAAAGATTATGGGTAAGAATTTCAAAAGCTCTGAAGTCCCATTTTCAAAAGTCACTTAAGTTCTTTTAAAATTTTACTCTATTGAAACCATGATATCTCTCTCTTTGAGAAATAGCATTCTACTAATTGCATGTTTTGCAAAACAGATATTTTTAAACTTCAGCAAGATTGTGAATCAAAACATGCACTGTGTGTGCTTCTCTTTCATGTTGTTCATTATAATTTTATTTAAACTGCAGATTAAATCTGAGAAGAGGCAGAATGAGACTAGAGTTCATCAGCTAGAGAATGAAATCCAGCACTTGCATGCAAAAATAAAGAGTATGGAAGAAATACAGGGCCTTGCAGATCAACAACTTCAAGAAGCTGATGAGGAGAAGGAGAAAATTCTTGCCCAACTGGAAGATTTAGAGAATAAGGTGGGAGGTAGATAAGCAAGAATAAGCACACACACACTGAACTCAGTTGCCTGAAGAAGAAAAAAAAAACTTTAATTGTTTTGGCAGTTTTGATTTCTAGGACTTACAGTATGTTACCTGGGACCTCAAATGTAGATGTTGATTGTTACCAGTGATGTTAGTTTGATTCTGGCTTTAATTAAAAAATTATATATATATCAATTGATGCAAAGCATCTCAAAAATACTTTTAAATGAAAAATAATATGAGAACACTATACAAAATGGGGCATAGTGTCTCCTAAAGGCTGTAAGATAAAGCGACACCAGAAGAAAGCTATAAAATATTAACAATGTAAAAACAGTATAAGATAAAAACTCTTATAACAATATACGTATATTTCCCCTATTTCAGAAAAACTTAGACGATGCCAGGGCACAAAAGCAAATTCTTGGCCTAGATAAAGAATTGAAGGAATTAAAAAGAGCAATAGCCACTTCGGATAAACTGGCAACCACAGAGCTCTCCATCGCCAAAGATCAGCTAAAGTCTCTCCATGGAACTGTTCTCAAAATTAACCAAGAGCGAGCCGAGGTGATTCAACATAGAAATAATACATTTATGTAATGTTTACTAATGCTGTTATAATTGGAGGGTTCTTGATGTTTCCTTTATCATGTGGAGTTTAAGGCTCAACCACAAATCCTCACACTGGACTGAAACTTGGCACATAAGGTCTCAGTCTGGGGGCCAGTCTTATTTATTGTAAAATATATAAATAGTTGATGTAGTCTGGGAAGGCAGAGTAGGTAATTTCCGGGTTGGATAACTTGTCTCATTACATTCTGAAAGCTTTTGAATACGTAATTTTTACAAAGATTTGAATAATAGCCACTTAACAAATGAAAAACAGATTGCAGTAATACTATTGTGACTTAAGGTCAAAATAAATTAACAGGAACAGATACAAAGTAAGTAAATTCTTAAGACTTCAAGTTATTCAGGTCAGGAACTTTGTCTCCATATTTATAAAGTACCTACAAGTGTGGGTATTTATATAATGTGTAAAAAAAAAAAAAAAAAACCCACACAAAAAACTGTTTTTTCATGCAGATATTAGGAATGAAAAAAAAGGTGAAAAAGGAAATACAGAAAGCAGACCAGCATGATTATTACTATACTTTTCTCAATGCTATATGAGGCATCAGCTGCTCTGTAAAATAAGGTTTTAAAATTAAAGGTTTACTCTGTTTATTGTTGTAGGAATTTCAGGAAGCAGAGAAGTTCTGTATGCAGGCAGCTCGTGCAGCTCAGGATCTTGCCCAAGCAGAAGCAGAAATAGAATTGTTGCAGAGACTTTTAAAAGAAAAAGAAGGACAGGTAAATTGTAGTAGGTTTTGCTGTACATCAAGATATGAATGCTAAAGGGGAAAGAGTGAAATATGCAGAGATCAATTTGAACATAGGCGCATGGTTAAATGAGTATCTGAAACAGCCTAACATAATTAATTAGTCCTGCCACGTCTGCAGGGGACTGAACTGGATGACCTTTCGAGATCCCTTCCAGTTCTATGATTAAATGATAACTTTTTAAATTACTGACTTCCTAATTACAGTTTTAGGTTTTTAGGGCTGGGTTTCTTTTTAAATTTAGTACTGGACTTTTCCACATACTCATTTCTGTTAGTCCAGCTGATTTTCTCCTATGACTATCATTTGGTAAAATGTCTTTATGTAGGTAATTGCATAGTCACAATCATTTGGGAGGAGAAGGGGAAATCTTTCTTACAGCAAATTCACAGGCTGAGTTTGTGAATTTTTTATTTAATGAGAGGTGTTTCTAGAATAGGCTTTATAAATTAGACAGTTTTTTGATTTTAAACTTTTTTTTTTTATAAATAGTTTCAGTATGAAATGGAAGAACCTGATGCCGGAGCTGTTGCATCAAGTTTTCAGAAGTTTGAGATTGATAAATTAAACCAGACTCTGAAACATCAGAGAGCAGAAATTGACCGACTAAAAAGCTTATTAGACAATGCCAGAGCAGGTAATACTTTCTTCTTTTGTCTCTGCACCTTGCATTCCAGCACAGGCTTAGAGAAATAAATTTCTACCCCATGTTTCTCACCACCTGCTTGCTTCATATACCTGGGGGTGTATTCAAAACTCTAATAGTCCATTCTGTGAGGCTTCTGAACGCGGGTTTCTAAGATGCACACTTTGTTCCTAGATAGGTTTTTGTTTGTTTGTTTTTTACTTCCGAGGGGTGGGGGCAAAGGGTATGGGTGTATGGAAATGAAGTGAGCAGGATCTAGTAAGTTTACGCTTCCATAATGTGCTTATCATGCATATAATGCAGTTATGTAGCTTCTTTCATCCAGGATGAAGGATCTTGGTTCTTATGGTATTTTGCAAATATTATTGAATTAAACCACACACGCTGCGTGTGATATAGGTGCATATTATCATCACACCCACAGATGAGGAAGCATTACTTAACCTCTGCAACCTTGACTAAGGTCTCACAGCACATAAGTGGCAGACCTAAAAAACAGTCTAGGAGTACTGATGCCCAACTTTAATGACCAAACCACATTATCGGTGTTACACATTCAGTAGATATTTCAGAAACCTACCTTGTAGCTGGGTGGGGGAGGGGGAAGCATGGAAATCTCATTTCACAACTGATTTCAGAGGTCTGTTCATGACCAAGTTTAATAAAAAAGAATGAATGAATTTAGAAGCATTTTAAGTAATTTCAGAAGTCTTAAAGTTTCCTCTGTACTTAAGTACTAAATTTCCTTCATCTAAAGATGAATTTATTGTGTCTGGTGTTTATCTGAAGTGCTGGGTAATAACTATTGTGCTACTGGTACGAAAAAATGCAGAAAGAAAATGTATTGGGGTGTGGCGGACTTTAAATTTGCATTTTAATTATCTCAAATATATAGACCTCTGGGTACCTCCATAACTATAATAGAGCATTCAGCTTTACTGAAGTACATTCTATGGTTATGTAACCATGTTATTCTTTTACAGGTAACAAGGATGAAATAGACAATTTACTGGATGAAATTGCAGCACTCAGACATGCCCTTTCTTACCAGAATGATTACATCACCGGTATAGCAGATCCATTCAAAAGAAGGGGATATTGGTATTATATGCCATCATTATCACAAGTATGAAAACTAACATGGGATTTTGTGGAAAGTAGTTTGATATGGAAAAATTCTATTATGAACCTCATTAATATTTGGAAGAGGAACTAGAGGGAAAGTTGATGGGTGTAAAATAGACAAATGTTGGAATACCAACATTAATTTTTCATACCTCATATTCTGTACAAAATATATGTTCCATAATACAGCTTCTTAGAACTTTGTTAATTTGGATTTTTAGCTTTTCAGCACATGATAGTCGATGTTTGCATATTTATATTGGCATGTTCTCTCTACACCACACATGTGGACTAGTCCTTACACTACACTGAAGTATGTACAGTCATGCACAGTCTTGTCTCTTAAAAGTCAGCTCTTTGCAAAATTCAGTACTTTGCAAAGGGCTTTCCACTTAGTCATACAAATTAGCAGCATTCCAGTGCATGTTATAGTGTTTCAGCGTTTAATTTAAGCCACACCTGAGACAACAAGGAACATGTAACTTTAAAGGTCAACTGTCAAGACTTTATTTAAAACAAAATTTTGAAGAATCTCAGATTAGCACAGAATCTAAACTATACACTTATTTAAAGCTAGGACAGTTCTCAAAATAGCTACTGACTGCGTCCTTTTCAATTTTGTATTCAAAATTCATTTTAATGATTTAATTAACTGTTTTGAAAGCTACTGAACATTCCAAGCAGAGCACACCTCCTTTATTGCTAATCTGATAGCCCATTTAAATCCCCATCTACTCAATGTCAACTTCACTAAGTGGAGTAGTGGAGAAACATCAACAAAAAGCTTAAAACAAAAAATAAGTTGTGTGGGGATTTATTTTTTTAAAAAAATTGCAGACCTCCAAATCTAGTTTTTAAATTACTGTTCCTGCCCTAACTATTGATGATAGGAATGCTATTGTAATAGTCCAAAAGGAGCCATATCTAATAAGTTCTCAGACTTTTTCATAGTGCAGATAATTTTTGTACAAAGATTGTCTTGTTTGTCATCTGCCTTCTAACTTGTGATCTCATAACAACCCTATGGCAGCCACACCAGTTGTTTACATGGACATAACTAAATATGCCTTAAATAAGTTCCTATCTTTTACTGCAGTGTAGCAGCTGCAACCAGTAAAAAGCACAATGTGATCAACCAGTTCTCTGAAGACCAGTTTGCAAACATTTGTAATCAGATGTTTATTTTTCCATATTTGTTACTTCTAGAATTTAAACTTGCATTGCTCTTTGGGTTTTTAGGTCTCAACTCCTGGTTCTCCCAGCACAAAAGACTCTGGAGTTGGCTTACAGTATCCTGTCTCATCCTGGCATTGCCAGGGCAGGCAAATCAGAAAGGAAGACTATGTCTCACCCACTGCAAGAGGATGCTGGGTTTATTCCCCAGTCAGGAGTGGGTTGTCCAAATCACATTCCAATAAACGTATGTTAGTTTGATCATACTAAGATGTTTAGGGAAATACAAACTGCTTATTTATTTAAAGTTCAGAGTGAATTTTCTGAGCATCAGTGACTGAATTTTTCAAAAATATTTTATTAGTGTTGAGCTTTTAAGTATTCAGACTGAACAAACATAACTGCTGATTTAGGGCCTTTCTTTTGGAGATGCATAATAAATAATATTGTTAACTAAAAAAGAAATTACAATTTTGATTTTTTTCTCTCTAAAGATGGTGAACATGGAGAAGATAATGGAGGCGATGGTGAAATGAATGCTCCCAGTGACTCTCCCTTTGTAGCACCTCCTGGTTCAGTTATTTATACTGTCCTTCCAGATGGTGCCCCTGTACCTCAGGGGACTGTAGTTTATGGACCTCCTCCTATACCAACCAATGGTAGACCAGTTGCTCCTGGAACAGTTATCTTTGGACCACCTCCTACTGGAGCTCAGATTGTTTATGGCCCTGTACCTGCTAACTTTTCTGTCCCTCTCATTCCTATTGGAGTGCTTCACTGCAATGTGCCTGAACATCATGACTTGGTACGTGTATGGCGCAGGCCCAGCTGTATACACTTGACTCAATATAGGTGGTGGTGTTTTTTTAGTATCATCACCTGTTGGGTTTGAAAATAAATTTGTAAAACTAAAAACTACACAAATATTACTGACTCTACTTCTAAACATCTCTAACTTTCCCCCTCAATGTTTTTTCTCTAGCTAACATAGTATTCATTATTCCATCTAATCATTTCATGGATTACAGATTTGACGAACATAAAAAGGTTTCACTAAATCCATATACTCCTGCAGAGTATCATCTGACTTTAAAAGTTTACTGGAAGACAGTTCCTAGGGATATGTTTTTCAAAGGGATATGTTGTCTGGTGTCTGTTGAACAGAAGATATACAGTTGGAGTTATCCAGGTGGAGATTATATGGCGCCGCAGATAAAGGCACAGGCCTGGAAGTAATAAGATGTGACTTTTATTCATAACCCTGCAGCTAGATCACCGTTATATCTTGGGTAAATCTCTTGATCCTCAGTGCCTCCATTTTTCCATGTGTTCTGAGATCTTCAGATTAAAAGTTTTATATAGTCCCACAGCATAGGAATACAGCAGCTCCTCTAGTTTCAAAGAACATTAGCTTTGCCTTGGAACATATTTGTTATGGAGGATTGTTGTGGAGAGTCAGTCTTGTCCTTTGTATTTGCATGCATTAGGAAAAGGAAATATCAAGACTAGAAGATACTGTGTATCGTTTAAGGTCTCAGAGATGTGAATATAAGTGGACAGGAGTATCAGAGCATAAACATAATAAAGAGATGGGAAAATTGCATCAAAACATTGAAGATCTCTTGCATGAAAGAGAAGAGCTGGAGCATGAAGTAGCAGAGCTACGTAAGACAGCCCAGAAACGCAGTAAACGCAAGTAAGAGTAGTATGTTATATGGATTTAAAAGTATGCCTGTTAAAAGATTAATAGACTTTTCAAAATCTATTAGTGAAGATGGGTCCACTGTATTACTATGCACAACTTCTGTTTCTGTAGTCTTTCTGTAAGAGAGTATACCTTTTGAAAGATTGGTCAGATCTTTTGCATTTGACTTTTGAATTAATTGGTTTGTTTGTTTCCTCCCTCCCTTTCTTTTAGGGACTTCATTGAAGGACATGTTGACAGTCTTATTATGGAGCTAGAATTAGAAAAATCTCTCAAACATCACGAAGACATTGTAGATGAAATTGAATGTATAGAAAAGACTCTTCGAAAACGACGGGCAGAGCTCCGGGAGGCAGATCGACTTCTTGCGGAAGCTGAAACTGAACTTGAAAGTACCCGGGGAAAAGTAAATTGTTCTGTATTTTATCTGTTTGGTTTAAGGAAGATATTTGTGTTAAAGTGGGTAGAATATTCATTTTCATGGTGCAAGGCAGATGCAGCTAAGGATGGTTAGATCTGAATCTAAATTTGTTCATTTGCTTTGATGAGAGGGAGATGTGAAGGCAAGTTCTTATTCATTATTTTATAAATGTATAAATGGCAGCTGTCTGGGTTTCTGTGACTAACTTTAAAAAGCCAGGGGAAATTTTTCATTTTATGACTTCATTTTTGTATATCAATCAATCACCCCTCCCTCCTCATTACTAATAAACTTCCTTCAAACCAAGTGTGCCAATTTGCCATACTCAGATAATAAGCCTTTTTATTTAAGTAGGGAGGCCATATGTCCTGATTTTATAGGGACAGTCCTGATATTCAAGGCTTTGTCTTATATAGGCATCTATTCCCCGCCGCCCCAATCCTGATTTTTTCACACTTGCTATCTGGTCAACCTATATTTAAGTGACACCACCAAATGGAATTGCTGTGAATCTCGTTTCAGTAACTTAAAAAAAAAATCCATTTCTTTTCTAGACCAAAGAAACTATTCAGAAGTACAGTCATGCCAAGCAACACTTGTCTCGTACTGAGACTGATGCAGAGGAGCTAGAGCGAAGAGCTCAGGAGATGGCTGTTAAGCTTGTGAAAGCAGATCAGCAGTTAAGGTACATTTGGTTTATGTTTAATATTTTTGGTGCTATGTAATGTAGATTCATGAAATGGAAGGAACAAAAGAAGGTGTGTTTCATGTTGTTTTCGGAGACCTAATGCTGTGATATTATGAGAAATAATGAATGTATTTCAGGTTGCTTCAGGCAGATACGAGGGATTTAGAACAGCACAAGACTAAACAAGAAGGTATCTTGAAAGAAATCAATAAAGTTGTATCAGCAAGAGATTCTGAGTTCCAGTCCTTAAGCCAGAAGATAGAAATATTGACTGAAAGGTAAGTATTTAATTTAATTTATTTTAAACATCTGTTTAGTTCACCTAATGGCAAAGTGAAGGGACTACCTAAGTGGTGTTCTTGAACATATTTTAATCCTAAATTTAATAATCAGTCTTCAGAAGCTGCAGGAAGATATTCAGGTTGCAGAAGGTAATGAAGATCATCATCTTCAAATTCTTAAAGAAGCAGAAAATATTCTTCAAGGCAAAAAAACTGAGCTGGAAAGATTGAAAGATCAGGTAAGTTTAAAGAAAAAAAAATATACCCACTCCATGCACTGGAAGTAGAATCCATTATGTTCTGATTTTTTTGCGGTCAGAATCGCCTAATTTTTAGGTTTATTTTAGTGTCAGTATCTTCTCAACATGAAGTTTTACTATTTTTAAATAGCTAGTCCATACATATTACAAATTAAATACTATATACACCTGTGCATTGATAAATGCATTTTCACACCAGCCAAAACCTTCTTGACGTGCAGATGACATGCCCATTTATTCTGCACTCTTTGTTGTCACTTGTTGTCAAGTACTTGTCAAGAAATCAGGGCTGAACAGTATATAAAACTTACCAGTAGAAATAATGTTATAGTCCAAGTTTCCTTTAATCTCAAATTTGAATACATTAAAATTGAAGAGCTGTTCCATTTTTGTACCAAAAAATCCACAAAGTTACTGTAATACTTAGTAGGTAGGCCTTCCACATTACTGTATGGAGTTTTTGCAGAAAATATGCTGTATAGACATCAAGTTTAATTTGATAGTTTGAATATATTACTACTTCCTTCTCTTCCACCTGTTGCTTCTAGTAATAACTAAGGCCCATCCCACAAACACTTGTGCACATAAGTAATCTTGGTGAGCTTCATGGGACAACACATATGCATAAAAGTTACTCATGGGCATAAACATTTGCTGGATTGGGGCTGTAGATTGTAAGCTTCTTGGGTCAGAGACTTTTTTTTTTTTTTTTAATCTGTGTGTCTATACTGTGCCTAGCACAATGAGGATCAGAGCTTCAACAGGTTCTGCTAGATCATAGAATATCAGGGTTGGAAGGGACCGCAGGAGGTCATCTAGTCCGACCCCCTGCTCAAAGCAGGACCAATCCCCAACTAAATCATCCCAGCCAGGGCTTTGTCAAGCCTGACCTTAAAAACTTCTAAGGAAGGAGATTCCACCACCTCTCTAGGTAACCCATTCCAGTGTTTCACCACCCTCCTAGTGAAAAAGTTTTTCCTAATATCCAACCTAAACCTCCCCCACTGCAACTTGAGACCATTACTCCTCGTTCTGTCATCTGCTACCACTGAGAACAGTCTAGATCCATTCTCTTTGGAACCCCCCTTTCAGGTAGTTGAAAGCAGCTATCAAATCCCCCCCCCTCATTCTTCTCTTCCGCAGACTAAACAATCCCAGTTCCCTCAGCCTCTCCTCATAAGTCATGTGTTCCAGTCCCCTAATCATTTTTGTTGCCCTCCGCTGGACGTTTTCCAATTTTTCCACATCCTTCTTGTAGTGTGGGGCCCAAAACGGGGCACAGTACTCCAGATGAGGCCTCACCAATGTCAAATAGAGGGGAACGATCACGTCCCTCGATCTGCTGACAATGCCCCTACTTATACAGCCCAAAATGCCATTGGCCTTCTTGGCAACAACGGCACACTGTTGACTCATACCCAGCTTCTCGTCCACTGTAACCCCTAGGTCCTTTTCTGCAGAACTGCTGCCGAGCCATTTGGTCCCTAGTCTGTAGTGGTGCATGGGATTCTTCCGTCCTAAGTGCAGGACTCTGCACTTGTTCTTGTTGAACCTCATCAGATTTCTTTTGGCCCAATCCTCTAATTTGTCTAGGTCCCTCTGTTTCCTATCCCTACCCTCCAGCGTATCTACCTCTCCTCCCAGTTTAGTGTCATCTGCAAACTTGCTGAGAGTGCAATCCATACCATCCTCCAGATCATTAATGAAGATATTGAACAAAACCGGCCCGAGGACCAACCCTTGGGGCACTCCACTTGATACCGGCTGCCAACTAGACATGGAGCCATTGATCACTACCCGTTGAGCCCGACAGTCTAGCAAGCTTTCTAGCCACCTTATAGTCCATTCATCCAGCCCATACTTCTTTAACTTGCTGGCAAGAATACTGTGGGAGACCGTGTCAAAAGCTTTGCTAAAGTCAAGGAACAACAAGTCCACTGCTTTCCCCTCATCCACAGAGCCAGTTATCTCATTCTAGAAGGCAATTAGATTAGTCAGGCATGACTTGCCCTTGGGGAATCCATGCTGACTGTTCCTGATCACTTTCCTCTCCTCTAAGTGCTTCAGAATTGATTCCTTGAGGACCTGATCCATGATTTTTTCAGGGACTGAGGGGAGACTGACTGGCCTGTAGTTCCCAGGATCCTCCTCCTTCCCTTTTTTAAAGATGGGGCACTACATTAGCCTTTTTCCAGTCGTTCGGGACCTCTCCCAATCGCCATGAGTATTCAAAGATAATGGCCAATGGCTCTGCAATCGCATCCGCCTACTCCTTTAGCACTCTCGGATGCAGTGCATCCGGCCCCATGGACTTGTGCTTGTCCAGCTTTTCTAAATTGTCCCAAACCACTTCTTTCTCCACAGAGGACTGGTCACCTCCTCCCCATGCTGTGCTGCTCAGTGCTGTCACAAAAATAATATTTTGAACTTTCCAAGAAAGACACCTTCTTTAGCAATAATTTGACAGCCTGACATATTTTAATGTAGATATGAAAGTGGTTTAGGCAGAAGATTGTTAATTTATTTTTGTACTGTAGATAGCCGCTAACCAGCAAGAGCTGCTGCTCTTGGACCGATTATTGGGTCAAAAAAAAGAAGAGCTGCACCTGCTTCAAGACGACATTGCTCATAAGAAAGCAAACCTCAAAGAAGCTCTTCAAGAAGGGGAGATTGAAGTTACTGATAAACGACGACAAATAAAAGTAAATTTTCAAACGTCTTAACAGTTCTTAACTGTTTATCTGTGTAGTTTAGTTCAGTGAAAGGAAAAAAGTTAAAATATTTCATGAAGTTTTCAAAAAATTTCTCCACCCCCTAAAAAAAAAAATTTGCAGTTTTGATAATACTAATGCATAAAGGCCTGATCTGGATCAGTTAAAGTACAGAATCAGTCCCTTGGTCACTTTTTGGTAGTGGGTGTGTTTGTTATCAAACGGAAATGTCAGGATCAGTGGTTCTCAATCTATTTACCATTGTGGGCCGCATCCACACAATATATACACTACCAATATGGCCCTGAGGAGATCACATGGGCTGCAGCTGTGTGCTGATTGGGCTGCACGTGCCCCACAGCCACTGGTTGAGAACCATTGGTTTGGATAAATGTAGCTACAATTTCTGTTAGGACAAATGGTTGGTGAAGAAAAACTAATCTGGCCAGTCTGTGTAATATATCCCGTACACAACAACAAACAAATCAGTCTTTTATCCTGTTTTCTGGAAGAAAATTGGTGATACTAGATGTATACATTTCTGGTAGAAAGAAAGAAATCTTAGTGGCCCAGGCTGTCAGTTCTGCCCTGGTATTGTGAAATTAAAATTCAGCACCAAGACTGATATTGTAAAGCTTTTTCTTTAAGTTTATTTAAGAGAGAGTTAGTCATGTAGGTCTGTGAAATCAAAAGTTTACAGACTTCAAGAGCAATAGAAATGTTTTCAGTTAAAATATTTCTTCAAAAAAGATCTGCAATGACAACGTTCTTTCATGTTTGCAACCCAAACACTGCAGCATTGTGCTAAAACACGTGCTAAAGTGAAACTGACTAGTCTATTTTTATTATCCAAACTAAATTAAATGCAAAAAGTAAACACAGCAAGAATGGTGATTTTAAAAAAATAACTCAAAGTGAATTAATCTCTTGTTAGCAATACAGCTAAGGATTTTTTTAAAACATGATTTTAACCCTGGCATATTGATATAGGAAGTAAGGTCATTTCTGGAACAGCTGAATGCTCAGAGAGGAGAGCTGAACGCCCAGATAAATGAAAAAAGAACACACCTTTCCCTCATAAAGCAGGACATTGGAAAAGAAGAAGAAAATCTGCAGGGAGTACTAGGGCAAATAACTAAACATAAGACAGGTATGTCTCTGATGCCATGATACATTATTTGTACAGGCTTGGCATGTACATAGATTTTTTTAAGAACATTTCAAGTTCTGCTTTTTTTCTTTGCCAGCTCCTAATGATTTTTAAACTGTTTCAAGTTATTAGCATTATCAGACACTTGTCAAAGAAGTTGCTTAAAACATACTGCTTTACATTCTTTTCTGGAATGAAGTCAAAATTTGAATGAAAGTTTTATTGAAAACCTGTCATGGGTTAAATATCTTTAGAAGTTTCAGAAGTGAAAGTCCTTCTTTTCCCCCCTTCAATTAAGAATGGGTTTTCACTAAACATGTGTGTGATGGGGCACTGCCCTCAAGCACATCTCCTCCCCTTGTGGCCCTACACTTACACAGCCCACAGCACCCTCTTGGCAGTTGAAATCATTTACTCAGACATGGGTTCTGAGACCAAGATTCTCCATGTTCAGGGTCTCATTAACTCCTTTTTATAGTGCACAAAACCCCCTCCTCAAGTCCAACACTTCTTTTGACCCTGGTGCTAATAATGACAAGCATTCTCTCCCAAGTTCAAGAGTCCCCAGCTCTCCTCCCAGAGCTGGCTTATCATTCAAAGAGTCTCACTGGCCCAGATCCACAAAGGGACTTAGGCGTTAGAGCACTGAGCGTTGCAGCACCTAGAAAAATCACAGGAACCACACCGATCCACAAAGCGTGAGTAAGGCACTTAGGCTCAGTGTACAGTGATTGGGGAGAAATAGGCACCTTAGAACACAATCCACAAAAACCAACATGCTAGGCGTGGAGCTGCCTTAAGCTAGCCAATGGAAGATGCCAACAAGAAGGATGTATCATAGGCCTCACCGTTCTCACAGAAAGGCCTAAGTCTGGGCTTCAGAGAGGTGCCTTTCTCTGCTTAGTGATCCCTGAACCGGAACCTCAGGCAGCTTAGGCTGAGTGGTTCCTTGCAGGAATGAGTTAGGTACCTGCCTCATGCCACACAAAATGGAGGAGGGGCAGTGAGATGAAGTGGTGGTGCCTAGTTCATAACTATTAGCCCTGTGGTCAGAGCACTTGATTAGAATATGGGAGACTCCTGTTCAATTCCCCCTTCTCTGTCAGAGGGGGAGAAAGTATTTGAACAGGGGTCTCCCACCTCTCAGGTCTGTGCTCTAACCACTCAGCTATGAAATATTTTGATGTGGGGCTCCTTCAGTGTCTCCTGTTGAAACTGTGCCACTGTGGATAAATAATGAAAGAATGACTGGAGCAGGGAGACTTGAACCCTGGGTCTCCCATCTCCCTAACCACCAGGCTACAGACTTATTCCCTCCCCCTCCCACTGTCTAGCCCTTTGACTATTCTATGAGTACACCTGCTGGATCAGACCCTGCACACAAGGTTCATCCACCTATCTTCTCCAGTTTGTAAGCCACTGTGCAGCCTAGGTGGGAGACAGACATCCAGACACCAGCCTGAGGCACAAATATAGGCTCTAAGGGCACTTCTACTCCAAAAACTTACATGCCAAGTCAGTTTAGGCACCTACAGAGTTTGCAGGAGTGTTTTGGTTCACAGCAGAACCTAAATGTGTATTTAGGAGCTTAAGTACCTTTTGCGGATTGGGGCTTCTCTCCTTAAATCAGGAGTCCTCAGCTCTCCTGAAGCTGGGTTATACTTCAGACCAGTTGTAGCCCTCAGCCAGCTTTTCCGCAGGTATTCTTTTTACTCACTCCTTTCACCTGGCAGCTTGGAGAGATTAAGAAGGAAGTCATCATCATACATCATCATCCCACTAGCATCTCTAAAACCTCCTTTCCTTTGGAGACCCTTATTCAACTGACTTTGATAGCCTTTTATCAGGCTTGGGTGCTCATTAGTCAGCTAGCTGGCAGTCAGCCAGGTAGACCAAGATGGGCTCGTTCTCCATAATGAATTCCAGCATAAGTAGACTAGGCCCTGACTCGCCTTAAAGGGCCAGCCACTGTTACAATGAGGATGTGGTACAATATATTTGAAATTACATATAAAAATCTCCATTTAAAGAACACTAATTGCAAAATTAAGCACTCAAAAATTAGAAAACTCTTGTGCATATACATTGTAATACAGTCTTTCATTACATTGTCAAATATTGTATTTTCTCTACTTCACTCAGTGCAGAGGAAGTGTGCCCATTGATGTTTTCAGAAGTCATTAACACTGTGAATTCTTAAAAATTCTAAAGTGGATCCTTTAGTGAATGGGACACTCTTGGCAACAAAGTTCATTTAGGTGAATCCTGTTTTTAATGCATTTTTGCAACCATCATATTTTGGTTTTCCTATAACTGACTTGATTTTATTTCTTTCAATTAGAACTGAAGCGCATTCTAGAAATGTTGCAACTTGAAAATAATGAACTACAAGGTCTAAAACTACAACATAGCCAAAAAGTTAATGAATTAGAAAAGACTCAAGTTGCAGTACTAAAGGTAGGTGTGTGGTGGAGTAGGTAACTGAACTCTAGTCTCCCAAGTCCCAGGTTTGTGCCCTAACCACTGCACTATTCTTCCTCTCAAAGAACCTCAATTAAATCTGACACAATGCAATAGAAAGTTCCAGTGTGCAGTTTATATTTCATGATAACTTGTAAAATCACAGGCTGTTTGCCTTTGTGTATAGTTTAGTAAAAGGAGTAGTAAGTGCTGTATATGCAGGCTGCAATGAACTCTGGGAACTTTGTGGATAAAAGGTCCTGTGCAGATGTACAGAAAGGTGGTGTTAGCTTGGTTTTATTTTCTTTAATATCTGCATCTGTTACACACATACTGTATTTGTGTCGTATTTCATAGGAGAAACTAGAGTTAGAGAATCTCCAGCAACTGTCCCAGCATCAGAGAGGGGAAATGGAGTGGCAGAGACAGCTCCTTGAGAAAGACCAGCAAGAAAAGGAGATGCTGGCTTCTCAAATGCGCACTCTGCAAAACAACACTGAATCTTTGAGAAAAGAAAAGCAACAACTTGAAGAAAACTATCAGAGTTTGGAGAGAAAATTGTCACAAACTAAAAAGTGGGTGAAATAAACTTTTTCAAAGATCAGTGATTGGAAAGCTTTTGTTCTCTAGAATTACTTTTTGCATTTATTGTCATGAACAATTTGTTCCTTTTAAAAAAAAAAAAAAAAAAGGATAAATGACTATACTGTCCATTACTGTGGAGGTGTCTTTTAATCATTCCTACTTTGGCTTGTGCCTGTGTTTAAAACTTCAGTTGAACACTTGCTACATCTGCGATACTGCGGCAGTGTAGTAAGAGACCATTTGAAAGCAACATGTTCAGTCTTGAAATGGGACAGAAGATGTTACTTCCCATAAAACTGCCTGTAGTAGTATAGCTTTTTTTTTTTTTTTTAAATCCTTGCCAAATATTTTAAACAGACCAAGAATGTGTTGTTTTTTCTTCACATTTTACAGAAATTTAACTGCTATTGAAGATAGTAGCAAAGCTGCACTGTCTAATGTAGAGAAAATGGACTTAAATGTCAGAAAACTGAAACAGGAAATTGACCAACTAAACAGACACAAAAAATCACTAAATGGAGACATTGCAGTAATACAGCAGCATCTTCAAGGTAAAGAAAAGTTGTGAATTTTAAGTGACAATGTATAGCTTCATATTTTTACTTAAAGCCACAATGTATGTTCATAAGTTATCCAATGTAGCATGCTGAGTGATGTATCATGGGTTAAATTACAGTTTTCTATTAGACTCATTCTTCAAATATTATAGAAAGTTCCTTCTGTGTGTGCATCACACACACACACACACTTAAATTCATGGATTGTCAATTCAGATTATTTTCTTTTCTTTTACCAAACATATTTTGTTTTCTGCAGAGAAAAAGGAAGAGCTAGACACACTGACGGGTGAACTGAGTGACTCCAGGCAACAACTTCAGCTGGTAGAACAGGTTAGCTTTGCTTAAAGATTAAATATATGCTTAATCAAAAATTAAAAACTATGTTACAACAATGCGAACACCGAAGCATAAACCAAAGGATGATTTTTCGTTGTCCCCCAAGGTTCATATTTTTTCACGTATGTATTGTAGTACAGCCATTTTCTGGATCTGTGCATATTAGCTCAAGGGTGTGGGCCTTACAGATTGTTTAGATATTTTAGACTTCCATCAAGAGGAAAAAATCCTAAATGAGCTCAAGTCACTTGGAGCACAATACCATTTTAACTAGGATCCAAGATGTTGTGGTGGTGGTGTTAAAACATGGAAGGAAGGTTGATCTGTGACAATGTTCATGTCCAAAGTATAAATTTCACAGTTTAAGATATGTCCTCTTGCAACTCTGTAGTAATTTTCCCAATCCTGCAATCCTCAATAGTTAAGTTTGGACATAAGCAATAAGGTAACATAAGGTTGGCAGAATATGGCCCAATGAGAGGATTGTTTTGTGTAGGATCCTTAGAGAATTTATTTTGAGCCACTATTCACTTGATTTTGTATTTGATCTATAATGCAGGATCTGAAAAATACCACAAAGCATCAGGATGAGTTGCTTAGAGAGCAGGCAACCCTAAAAGAAGACATCAGTGAATGTTTAAACAAGTATAAGGATTGCCAGGAGAGACAGAAAAGGAAGGAGAACCAACTGCAGCAGCTTCAGAGAGAAATCGAAGAGAGGAAACTAGAACTAGCCAAACAAGAAATGGTAATGAGACTCAGATTATCTCTTTCTTGTCTTTGCATGACTGGTGGAGACACAGCTTCTGTGCTTCTAAAATTATTTTGGCGAAAAGGGTATAGGTGTGAGTTTGCAATTTTAATATAATACTTCTATCTAATTTTTTTTAATTTCATTTGGAGAGAAATAGCAATAGAGCATGAGATTTCACATTCTGGAACAGAAACTTTAACACTACAAAACAATGGCAATCCATTATTAATAACAAAGAGCCAGATTCTCCCCTGTGGTGTGACCACTTTGTGCTGAAATGCAGCACAAAGCTTTCTTAAAACCATGGGAAGATCATCCCAGTGTAAGGAGATCTTTTTGCAGAAGAAAGTTGGCACATGATATCTATTCCACCCACCCCACACCTACCCTTCTGGCTGCAGGTGTAGATGGTATCTCAAGAGAAAATGGATCATTGATGAAGTTTCTCTGCACCCTTTTATCCTCAGCTGTTGAGAGCTAGCATAAAGCAGCTCTTAAGCTGTTCTGACCTTCACCAGAGAATTGAGCAAGCATATTGTCGATTTAGGATCGTGGGAGCATAAAGGTGGGATAAATTGAGACATGATCAGAATTTTGAGTTTCAACATCAATTTAAAAATTTTAAAAATAAACCAGGACAAATGTTAATGAAATTGAAGGAAAAAAAAAAAAAAGCTAATGTGGTCTTGGGATCCATCAGGCGAGGTATTTCCAGTAGAGATAAGGAGGTATTAGTACCGTTATACAAGGCACTGGTGAGACCTCATCTGGAATATTGGGTGCAGTTCTGGTCTTCCATGTTTAAGAAGGATGAATTCAAACTGGAACAGATACAGAAAAGGGCTACTATGATGACCCGAGGAATGGAAAACCTGTCTTATGAAAGGAGACTCAAAGAGCTTGGCTTGTTTAGCCTAACCAAAAGAAGGCTGAGAGGAGATATGATTGCTATTTATAAATATATCAGAGGGATAAATACCACGGTGAGAGAAGAATTATTTGAGCTCTGTACCAATGTGGATACAAGAACAAAAGGATATAAACTGGCCATCAGGAAGTTTAGACTTGAAATTAGACAAAGGTTTCTAACCATCAGAGGAGTGAAGTTCTGGAACAGCCTTCCAAGGGAAGCAGTAGGGGCAAAAGACCTATCTGGCTTCATAGAATCATAGACTATCAGGGTTGGAAGGGACCTCAGGAGATCATCTAGTCCAACCCCCTGCTCAAAGCAGGACCAATCCCCAATTTTTGCCCCAGATCCCTAAATGGCCCCTTCAAGGATTGAACTCACAACCCTGGGTTTAGCAGGCCAGTGCTCAAACCACTGAGCTATAGTTTATGGAGAAGATGATATGATGGGATAGCCTAATTTTGGCAATTAATTGCTCTTCGACTATTAGTGGTAGATATGCCCAATGACCTGTGATGGGATGTTAGGTGGGCTGGGATCTGAGTTACTACAGAGAATTATTTCCTGGGTGTCTGGCTGGTGAGTCTTGCCCACATGCTCAGGGTTTAGCTGATTGCCATATTTGGGGTCAGGAAGGAATTTTCCCCCAGGGCAGATTGGCAGAGGCCCTGGGGGGTTTTCGCCTTCCTCTGCAGCCTGGGGCATGGGTCACTTGCTGGAAGATTCTCTGCACCTTGAAGTCTTTAAACCACGATTTGAGGACTTCAGTAGCTCAGACATAGATGAGAGGTTTGTTACAGGAGTTGGTGGGTGAGATTCCGTTGCCTGTGTTGTGCAGGAGGTCAGACTAGACGATCATAATGGTCCCTTCTGACCTTAAAGTCTATGATTCCCTTTCATGTTTTGATGGGCTATAAAGCTACTTGGAATTTGATACATGTTGAAAAATCAGGTTTTTTTAATTGTGAATTTTTCTTTTGACATCAGTTCTATTCAATGCCATATTTTACACGCCTCTCCCACTCCACAGTGTTGTGTGTGCTCATCAGCTGCATTTGAAGATCTGGGCCTCTGTGTGTTACAATAATAGTAGATAACTAAAACCAATTTCTCATAGTGGTTATTTTTTTCCATGTGTAGGAGCCACAATCTTACTGAAATAAACCATCATACTTATAACAGTTGTGTTTCATGGACAGCAGTTTTGTATCTGGGAGAATGCTATTAGTGTTGGTCTGATGAGTCAACAGCTTATTGCAGTGCTATGTCACACATTGATAATGGGAGTGGCTGGATGCATCTGAGAGATTCAACATCTGTAGAAGAGAACTCTGAACATTAGTATCATGTACAAACATCCAGCTTTGTAATATCTAGCCTAATGAACAGTAGTACAGTTTGGGGAGAAACTGAACTCTTGTTAAAGATTTTATATAAAGAGAAATCTAAAACAAACCATTTCTTGGGAAATTTTAAAATAAAAAAAAATAGAAAAAAGGGGATTACCCATTTTCTTAATAATTAGAAGTTACTTTTGCACCATAATTAAAAGCAGGATTAAAGGATGGAGAAATGTGTTTGTCTAAATATCCTTTAAATGTTAGGAACAAGAAAAAGAAAAGCTAAGACACTAGCTCATATTCATAAAGAAAATAATTTTCTGTGTTTCTCAGGTTGATTGCTAGTGTGAAGACAATGGAATTGAATTGACATCAGTTCTGACTTTGCCCCCCTGTATTATTTTTCTAATATAATCTGTGGTGATGGTATTTACTATTATTGAGCTGATACTACCCAACTGTCTCAACAAAAGTTAACACTTGACATCCTCTCTTTGTAGATTCTTCAGCACCTCAAGGCAGACACTGAATGTGAAGAAAAAAAATTAGAAGAGTATACAGCTAAATTGAAAGATCAGAAACAACTCTTGGAACAGGAGCTGACAGACCAACAAAGAAAATTTGAGCAGGCAATTGCTAAAGTAAGATTGGCAGAAGAAAGGGTTGAGAAACTGGAAAAGGAGGAGACCTGGTATACAGCACTGGAAGAAACAGTGAGAAAAACCAGTAAGATACTACTTATGTTCATAAAACTATGATATATGAGGGCTGATCCAAACCCTGTTGAAGTCAATGGGAGTCTTTCTATTGACTTTGCTAGGCTTTGGAGCAGGCCACTGAAGCAGATTCTTAATAAATATTGATTGAGCTTCCCTACTTGGGGATGGAGAGTTCCCAGATTGATTTCGCTAGACCCAGTTGTTTTACTGTTTGTTTAGAAGACCAGTGTTCATGAAAATGAGAAAAATTGCATGGTAGTAATTTTCATAGGATTTGATCTTGACAGCATGACTATAACAGAAGGAAAAAGCAATTCCTGCTCTACTCTGTTAACCAGCAAGACAAGTGTGAAGAACTGTAAAACTAAATAGGATTGAAAAAGGAATTTCATGATCTCGTAAAGGGACTTAGATTATTCTCCAGTTATCACCATCTGAATACGATTTCAACCATAAAGACCAATGGAATTTCATTTTTTATTGGCAAGTGTGTAATATGAGGGTTTGTTGTTGTTTTATTTTTTTAAGATAAAACAGAAGTTAGTATCATCCGTTTCAGTCTTGCTCCGTTTCTCTACCATAAAAGAACCAGTTAGCACAGCAGTATGGAGAAGTTGTGGGTCCCTGAAAACTGAAGAAACTATGGGTTTTGTGTATAGAAACTTTAAATTAAGGGCTTCTAGAGCTTTTGTTGCATGTTCCCCCCCCACACACACACACAATGATTTTGCAATGAGTGCCATACACCCAATGTGAGTGGATACATTGACTTTCTGCTGATTAAAGTGTTTTTTAAATTTAATTCCAGGACATCAGCTCTCAGAAAAAGAAACACAGTTACAAGAAAAAAACCAAGAGTTTTTATCCCTCCAGAAAGAACTGGAACTCTCAAAGGCTGAGTTAAACCACCTCCAAGATCAGATCCTGTTAGAGAGGAAGAAAGCAGAAAAGCAAATCACAAGTCTGAAGGAAGCAATCAAAACGCAAAGGACCCAGCTTGAGAGAGCACTTAATGTATGTTTTCATTATGTTGCTGTAAAAAAATCAATTTTAATTACTTTGCATTTTTCTTTAGAGAGAAAAATCCTGTATGTCCTTTTGAGCCTACAGGATACAATTCAGGCAATCAGCTCACAAGTCACCCACCCACACTCTGCTGTTCCTATGATGCCTTGCAAACACTCTCTTACTTGATCCTAGTTAGTGTACTGACTGTTCACAACAATACTATTTTAAGTCAGAGAAATGGTTTTATATTTACATGTATGTATGTATGTTTGTTTTTTCTGAAATGAGTTTGTCCATAGGGGAAACAAGTAAAGTTTCAGCAATTTTCACATTTATATCTTAGGAAAAAGAGAATGAAAACAGTTTTTTGCAGAAAGAAATGGCATCAGTAGAACGAGTGGCACACGATAATCATGAACGAGCAAAACGCCTGATTAAGGAGCTGGGCGAGATCCAACAGGATTACTTGGATCTCAAGTCACAGGTATGGTCTAGTACCTAACCATAATTCCATTTTTTCAATGGGAAGTTTTTGCCTGGAAATTTATGTATTTTCTAAACAAATTCATTTTCATTTTTAATCTGCCTGTGTTCACTTCTGTTATTAGCATAAATAAATGCATTTAAAACTTCCAAACAACACATAATCTATTGAGGGCCTAATACTGCAGTCCTTACTTATGCAAATCATGGACTACAGGATTAGGCACTAATTGCCCTCAAGAATAATCAGTGTTTTTGGAAATTAAATTGATGTAATTTGTGAACCTGCTTTTATTTATTACGTACACATCAGTGTAAATCCTAGTATCTCTGTCTTTCAGTCATGCAAGCACTAGTAACATTATCAAGCACACTTTTTGACTGGTTTGGTTAAAAACTCTAACACATTAAAGATTAAATAGAGCCATCTGTTGAAAGTAAACTATTCAGTGAAATGCTTATAGCATACCTGAAATGGAGTGTGCTCTTGATGCCCAGCTTCAATTACTGATGCATGGCTAGGTTTTAGAGTATATTTTGAGTATAACCATGAAATTACTTTACAACTCTGGAAAAACTGAAGCCTCATTAACTGTCAGTCACCTCACATATTTTAGTAATTCCCATTAAATACATGCATGTGACTTTTTATTTTTAGATATAATTTTCACAATCTCTATAGAACTTTTTGTCAGTTTCTAAAGAATGATTGCAGTTTTCAGGTCATAGATATACTGTCTTTTTTGTACTTCACAGATTTGAAGTGTGCAGTAATCCCACAAAAATGCAGTCTCCCTCTTAGTTTAGATTAAACTGTAATGTTCAGCCAATAAAATTGCTGTAGTGGTTTAACTATCCTAGTCCACTAATTTTGACTTGAGAGTGCCTGAGAGAGGAATGCTATCAGTACCTATACAGCAATCCAGGAGGACTGAGAGAAGATAGGAAATGGAATGTTCGTGTTTTAATATTGCCAGTCTGACCTCAAGGGACCTTCAAAATTAGTTTACAGCTATGACGGAATTTCTGTTTGAATTACAGATGCCTCATACATACATCAGGATAAAACTTCTTAGCTTGGTCTTGCGGGCCAAATTCTGAAATGTTTAGAAAGCTACTACTGTTCATTTTTAACAGCAGTAATGAGAGCAGTCTACAACCATGCATAACTGTTCAATTAGAATGTTTGTTTGTTTTAGAAGTAAGTGTGGTTGTAAATGCAAAGACCATAGGTTGATGCTTTAACTTTTAACAATAATTTGATGGCAACATTGAGTTGTCATCCCTCTTTAGAGCATAAATCTGTCTTTGTACTGCTATTTAGATTAAAACTCAGGAAGATTTGGAAAAGAGACAAAAGGAGATAAAAGATGCAGTGAAGATGCTAAAATTGGAGGTGAAAGATGAAATTAGAACTGGCCTTAAAGACGTAAGCCAATCTCCTCCAGAGCTGTTGGATGATCTGGAAGCTGTTTTTGAAGCAAACGAATGTCTGGAGTGTGAACTAGAAAACTTAAAAGAGAACTTTCCATTTTCAACTAATGAGGAAAGACTGCTGTCATTTGAAGAGAAGAGGGATTTGTCCAAAGTCCACTTAATGGTAAAATTACTTAAAAAAAACACTTTATATATACAATCAAAACACTGCATCTGTCTACACCAGGATTAAATTTGGCCCTATTTGTTTAAATTGGCCACTTGATTGTGTATTCTGTGTACTTCATTTCACCATTCTCAATCTCCCATGCATAACTGGATACTCCTAGTAACCTCTCTCTTATTAAAACTGGATTGCTTAGCTGAGCTAAACTACATTTTTCTGGTAGATCTTTTTGGTTACTAATAATCAACTCAATCCTTCATTTCTTTTACACACACACACACCCTTCCCCAAACTCCACTGATTTTAATGGAAGATGTGCATGTGAAAGGAATGGAAGATTGGTCCCAGTACATATTTAAGTTTTTGTGGTTTATATGGCAGGGTAAAGATTTTTTTTTATTTTTTTTTAAACCGATTTAAAACCTTGGATTTTGGCCATTGAATATGATTCTCTTTCCTAAAGGATGAACAGTGGCGTGGAGAAGCACTCAGAGAAAAGCTGCGTCACCATGAAGATCGGCTCAAGGTTGTATCTCACACACTATATAACGCATTTATTTATTTATTTGCGTAGCAGGGCGCCGTTGAAGAATTCTTTTTTCCTGTGGTTCTTGAACCATAATTTTATACCTTTTAAATAAACATACAATATGTCTTGCAACATCGTAGCTCTTTCCATTGGGATGAAAAGGAAGGAGAGGAAGGCACTGTATATTTTCAATGTAAATTAATAATTTATTGCTCAAAGTTCATGTTGTTTAAACATGCTTCCCGTAACACTACTTTTCCAGAAAGGCTTTTGTGTGTGAATGTTGTCATAATTCTTTGGTAATGCAGTGCATTGTGTAAGTTAACAATGTGATAGCCTCTAATACAAGTCTAGCCACAATCACAAATGGAACCAGACTTTGGTTAGCGCACATCTGCTGCTCTTTAAGTAATGTTTTATGATGTTAGAAGATACCATACAAATATTGCTTTTCTGAATGGTCAGAACAGGCAGATTATTAGAACTGATAGGCAAAACAGCTTCCATCATTTTGTGTTAATTTGTTTTTTTTTAAAATAGTCTGACCTTCACTTTCAATTAAACACCTGGAACTGAAGCAGAAATTGGATATAAGGAAATAATTTAGTTCTGTTTTATTAAGGCTCAACTTCGACAATGCATGTCCCAGCAAGTGGAAGTATTGATTAGAGGGAAACGGCAAACGGAGGGCACCCTGCACAGCTTGAAGAGGCAAGTCGACGCACTAGATGAACTGGTTAGCAGCACCACTGTAGATTCACTCCTTCTGTCTCAGAGCTCATCCAGGCTAACGTCCTCCCTTCATGATGATCTTAATGTTACGCAGAACCAGGTAACACTTCAGAGCATTTTGCAGTACCACATTTTCAAATCATTGTGGTCTATTAACTCTGATGGCCACCCTGCTGTAGCCAAACATGCACTAATGTACTTTGTTTTCATAATCTTATGCTGCTGTAGAATTGTCCTGGACAGTTTAATACAAATATGACAGTGTTTTGAAACACATGCATACAAAAATGGTAGTCTCCAGGTACTCTTTCTTAACTCCTTTTGATTTATCCCAACTCTGAAATGGCTGGTCCTGAAACTGAATTAGTTTTAAATCACTTTACTGTTTCTTGGACTTAATATTAAAAGCAATTTGTGTAGAACAGGAACTGGGGAGCTCTTAAAGGAATACCATCTTAAAAGTTTCTGCCTGAACATTTCCTACCTAAATTGGTTACAAGTAAACTCTTAAGATAATTGTAGCCAAAACACTAGAGAGGAAGGGGTCTGGTTTTTTCCCATTTGTGCAGTTTGTGCATTATCAGTTTTTCCCTGTATAGTAGAAAACAGGAAAGTGACTCTAAATCCACAAGTTGGCAATAGTAACTGAAATAGCTTTAACTTTTTTTAAAAAGTTACTAGATAAAGAGACACTATTAGCTTAAACTGTGTATACCAGTTTTACAGAGTTCAGGAAGTTTGTACTATTGCAATACAAAGCTACATGGCAAACAGTGACTTAACCAACTGTACCCCCTGTAAAATTGGAAGCCTGGATATTTACCTTTTTACAGATGAGGAAGCAAAGAGACAGTTTACATTATCTACTCAAGGTCAAATTAAGTCCTGTCTGAATCAGTAGTAAAAACTACATCTCCCCCATTTCTCTCTTGTACCTAAAGTCTACAACATCAGAGTACCCCATCACGAAAGTTACATCTATTTCTTCTGTAAATAGGGGCTACCTACCTTTTATATACTCACTTCCTGGTTCTTAGCCTTAATGCAAAGATGGCCCTCTAAACTGACAAATGAGAATAGCAACATAAGATGAATAGTCTGTGGGAAAGAATTTGCCTGTCAAGAGATGTGGATCTATTTTCTGACTATTGACTGAATCAGTGTACTAGTATAAGGAGGATGTGGGGGGTGGCAGCTTAAACTTTATGTATTTATAAACTTCATGCTAAATTCTGCGATAGCAAACAGATTTGTATGTATGGGACTCTTTTGTGTAAGTGTTTTTCCACAAGTAAGTGACATTTCATTTAAAACAAACCAACCTTTTGGAGGTGGAAGGTTACCATAACCTTGAAGTTTAAATCCCAGAGTAAATGAGTATTTCGGAGATTAATTTGAATTGCTCATTACGTGCATTAGCTTTCACGCTTCGTTTCTCAAACCATTTTACTCTTCTTTCTAGGTTGCTCTGACAGGAGGCCAGCAGGCTTTTCATCTCGCTCTCAACGATTCCACCAATATCATACACAAGAAATAATCCCACTAAACCATGGAGGTAAGAGATTTGAGCCAGCTGTTACATTAAATCACATAGATCCCTACAGACAAGGTTAAGCAGAACTTCTCCTTGAAGACTTGTGTGTAGTAGGGCACAGCATATACTGCATCTTCTCAGAAACATAGTAGGTAGCTAATAGAGCTTTCTACTATACCGAGACATGCTACCTCTTCTTGGTTCCACATAATAGGTGCTTTATGGACCTAAAACAGGCTCCCCAAGGAAATCGCCACCATTGTTTTAAATTCATCTCCAATTTAAAATTGTTTTGGGTCATATGTTTGGTGAAAATACTCTTGCCTTCTGTGTGGGAGTACCCCTTAACCCTCCAGTTTAACAGGTTGTACATTTTTATAGGAAGCAGAGGGGGTTGTACTTGGCACAGGGGCATTTTATCTTTAAGCTTGCCAACAGTTCAATCTGGCAGGGGCTAAGGTCTAGCTGTAAACCTGTGTGCTATGTTTTTCAAGACAACTTCAGTGGTAGGTTCTACGCTGTCAAATTCTGGCTTATATTGAATGCAGATCCTTCAGAACATTAATGGTGCTATTTTAATGAGGTACTTTGATTTGAGCCAACCATTCTTACTCAGGTAGGAGCTATCACTTCATGCAGTAGTCTCTAATAGACTGCTGTAAAGGAGTTCTTTGTATATCTCCACTGGAGCAAATTCATGCTGGCCAGTTTTCATCTGCCAAGAGGTAGCCAGTTTTTCTATACAGTGAAACTGGAAATATGTACATCAAGAACACCACACAAGGGCATTTTAAAAAAAAAACTGGCAGGATGTGATCCTATGGCTGCCCTGGCTCTCTTCGCTCTTAGAGAACATCATCTTGCATCCAGAACAAAATAGCTTGCTGGTGTTCTAACAGAATCACTAACTTTCTCCAAACTTTTTTTTTTTTGTAGTAGAAGAATGCTGACATTTAACAACGCTAACAGCTGTATGGCTAGGAATGACTCTTTCTAGCCTGGTCCAAATATACAACCTGAAGAGTGCTACCTCATTAGCTTGGAAGTCTGGATAACCAGACACACCATTCAGGCACCTGTCAAGGCAGCGTAGTCTACCATTCCTGAATATTTTTTCCATGTAAATACTGGCTGTAAGCCTCTGACAGTACTGTAAAGTTTTGTATGGCACTGTAACTTAAGTTACTTAAGCAAGAGATAATGGCAATATTTATGTTAAAGCCTGGTGTTAATATAAGAGGAACTTTTATTCTGGGGCACAAAGGTTGCAACAATTATCTCAAATCTTTAACAAATTTAATTTAAAGAAACACCACCACAAATTTGAACTTCTGTGGTATTGACACACATCTGGTAATAGTTCCTTCATCTGCTGTCAAACAAATGCCATTATTCCTCTGCCTTGATGCACATTACTTTGAATGGAATATTTCTTACACAAAATAAAGTTTGTACTGATTCTAAGATGTTATGTGCACCATTACATGAAAATTACCATTTTCCATGAATTTGGTATTTAACTTTTCATAGAGATCATAATCAGAGCTGTACTAAGTTCTCAACGCCATGTTTGTCACACTTAAATACCAGCAGGGTGAGGTGTTGCTATTAAGGCAGTGTCTAGAGCTACAGGCCCCAAACTCCTTTCACCTCAGATTTGATACAGAAAGAAAAGCACAAAAATCTCTCTGGTTGTGCAGCTCTCTGATCTATTTAAAATTCCCAGGCTACCGTGCAGTACACACTGATCTAAACAGAATATGGGTACTGGCCATTAAATAGGCTGTGCTAGTGGGGTGGCCTGGGCCCCCCACTGGTGGGGGGGCAGGTAGCAGCACATGGCCCAGGACCCCCTGCTAGGCTGGGGGAGAGCCTGGGACCTCTGCTGGTGCTGGGAGAGGACAGGAGGGATGCGGTGTGCAGTAGGACCCCTAGCGGGGGGAGGGTGGGTTGATGGAGTTGGCAAGCTTCCTATGCAGCTTCCTGGAAGCAGCTGGCATGTCCCTGCAGCTCCTAGGGGGAGGGCCCGCAGCCAATGGGTAGTGCCTGCAGGCAGGGAAACTGCACAGAGCACCCTGGGCCCTCAGTCTAGGAGCTGAAGGCACCCCAAAACTGCTGCTGGCCCAGTGACTGCCTGGCTTGGGCAGCCCATGAGCCAGCCACGCCGGCTGCTGCAAAAAAGTCATGGAGTCCATGACTTCTAGTTACATTCAAAAATGTCTGCCACTGTTCCCATCTAGAAAGTGTGCCAGAATCTGTCTGACCAATTCACATCACCCAAATTGACTGAAATCCAAACCTTTATTTATGCAGTTCAGTAAGCATGCAACAAGTGTTCAACAGGTAGCTGCAGGTCAGAGAGGCCTCGAGTGAATTCAGAGGTGGTATGGAGACCACCTCTCTCTAACGGTTGGGTTTTCTACTTAAAACTGGCTTTCAGGGTTCTCTCGCCAACAAAAGCACTTGATAATGTGCATTCTCAATTCTGTACTCACTAATTAGATGAGCTAGGATTTAACATGGAGTTCTTTAAAAAACAAAAGAACACACACCACCACACATCACTTGTGGTCAGTCCTGAATGATTTGATGCCAAACAGTTTAACTTAATCTTGCATATAGGCTACATTTGAAGAAATTAAATTGCCATTGAATTGCATCTTGTTTAGTCTAAATAGGATTGGGTCAATAGTTTAAGTAACTCAGGCAGTTGCAACCCTTCCTTTACAGGGAATTTGCATGTTCAAGCTCTGTTGGTTGTAAATAGTAGGAAGAGAGACCAGACAGATGTTAAGTTTAATGGGAAGAGAGAAGTCTTGAGAAGTGCACTGAGATAGCACTGCTAGGAGAGTCTTTAAAACAGAAACATTGGGAGTGATCTCTAACAGCCCTTCTTTCAGGCCCCCCACCCAAATCTTTGACCTCTCTGGAAAGGTCTTCCCTGTTATCCCTTCATGATACCTGCACAACCCTGTTCTCATACCTCATAGCTTTGAGATATTTATGTCAGCTGGAAGATTGCACTTTCAGATGCTGGAAGCTTAATTTGTAACTTATATTTACTCATACACAATGGTCATATTCACCACTACACAGCAGCTGCTTTGCATTGCTCAGGCAATGATTAGAAGTGACATAGTATCCTTTAAGTTTTTTCTATGACAAGGAGATTCCTAGATTAATTATGTAAACCAGCATTACAGGGGCAGGAAATTCAGATGTAATAAAACCAAACATGTTATGGAAATAATTAGGCACCCAGGCAACCTCAAGTCTACTTTATAGAGATACGAAATACATATTTAATGAGAGGATCCAAACATTAAAGTATCTTGATCTTAACTCAGTTTCCTGAGTTTGTAATGCTCATTTCTGTATTCAGATGGAGGGGAAACCCTGACAAAGTCTAGTACAATAGCAAGGGGCCTACCCTACAGCTGTCTTAGATTATAAACTCAATATATACAAAGTTTTCTAGGAATCTCTTCCTCATATTAAATGAATATAGAGGTGTACACCTAACTTTCCCCAAGCAAGATTCTAGAGGCATTGTGTACTAGTTAATCTTCACCTACTTGCATGGTCCAGGCTGTTAAACTTGTGATAAGTGGAAGTGCCACTTAAGTAATTCAGCCAAGTCTCCTTTCAGGTCATTGTACAATTTTAAATCCACACTATGAATCTTAAGTCCTCAGACAGTAGGTGTCCCACTTAGCAAGGCAAGTGCTGGCAAATGTATTTATGTACAGGTTGTGTAAGCGAGGTAGATGAACATTTCTAGCACATATATATATACACACACACACACACACACACACACACACAAAGTGTTTTAGACTGAATGTGGCTTGAAGCATAAAAATTAAGACAAAATATTTATCTGTTGAAAGCATTTCATGAAAGCCATGTTGCATTTGAACTCTGCTTAGAAGACTAATACTGCTTTTGTGAAATTAAAGGCTTGGGGGTCAACCCTTCCATTTCCAGTTGACTAGCTAACGAATGGTCATTAACCCAAAGGCCCTTTCTGCAACCTTAACACTAAGTAGTTAAAGAATCTTCACCCAGGTTACATCACTTTCCAAAACAAAGTATTTGATTAGATGTACATACATAACAGCAAAATTCTGCTTGTTTGGCCATACAATGATGTTTTTGAAGGCAGAGGGACACTTTAGAACTCTTACCAGAGCTTTAAGAGTTGTGGGAGATTCCAGTAACAACTGGAGGAGTGCACACATGGATAAGACATACCTTGTTCTAACTAAGCACCAAGGGAAGTGGAAGCAGCAACAACTAATAAAAAAAAACGTGCATTATATAGAAAGCTTTCCACCAACACAATCGCTTTTATAGGAACTGTTTTAGGAGCATAACCTAGAACTAGTTTACAGAGCAAGTCACTAACAGGACTAAATCCACTAGGTGTTCGAGACCTACTTTCAAGCTTTATAGTGCAGCTGGACAGTATATGTAGTTGACATAAATCCCACTCAATGCACTAGTTAGGACTTTTTTTTTTTTTTTTTTTTTTTTACACAGACAGCTGTACAATCAGCAGCTGTTAAGTGTTACTGCCCAGATTCATTTCACCTTCAAGCACATTTTGTCACTCCAATAACTTATTACAGAGGTGAGTGTTCTCTACTCCCAGTATTTGGATCTAGTTAGAGGTTGGAAGATTGTTTGCCTTCATGTTTAACTTAAAGGGAACCATCAAGCAAGTGGTTTAAGGCTTCAAGAAGTTCTTGCACTTCCAAGCAGTTGAAAATTAGCTGGTGCCCAGCAATAACCTGTGGCATACCCCACCATTGCACAACAGCTAAAGGCAGAGGGCCCTTCTTTGCTAGCAAAGTTATAGGTACTGAGAAATTCAAGTTTTGGTAATTCTGAACAAATCAAGTTCTCTGAGAGGAGATCCATGTGTAATCAGTTTGTCTGGCTACCGAGGTAAGAGTGCGAAGCAAGAAATGGAGTGAAGCATTACTTACATAAACCAAGTCCTGTCAGAAGCAGCAAGACAGATAGGCAGAGTATTTTAGATTCTAAAAGTCCATGGGATGACTAAACCAAACTCAAATAAAGTCTCAACTAAATCAAAGTCTCAAATAAGGCAACCCACTATAATTTATCTAGATACAGGTACTTTATTTACAAATATTTAGATTAATAGCATTGTTACACCAAATGAAGAGTACAGCAGTCCAAACAAGTCCTTTCTGTCACAGAAACAATGAGACCTACTGTAAGTTACTTTGAGAATAAGGGCATTGCACCTCAACTAGCTGTAGTCATTAGAATGCTGTTTACTTCACCCAAATTGTGTTTCATCAGCAGGTCATGGTCCCTGGGCAACCCCTATGCGGTGCAACTTTGTTTTAGCAAAATGCATCAGCCATAAATTTTTAACATTATACCAATCTACTTTAATAATCTTAGGTTTAAAAAAGACCAACCAGACAAAAAACAAGGGACAGTGCACAAGTTACCCAAATCCTATTGTCTGCACATTTCAGTTTTGGCTTTTATTTAACATTGACTGTACAATACTCCGGTACCACTCTTTGCTTATAAGTCTGAACATTGGATAGTTTCTCTTAGTGTCTGTAGAGAGGGATTTTAAGACTACTTTGTATTTTAAATACTGCAGTTTGACTGGTGTCAATGAATGAATGGTAGGTATAACAAAAGCATGTTCTCTCTTTCTTAGCCACTTATTCTTTCCCCCGCCACCTCTAAATCAAATTTGAAGTTTCAGAAATGAAAATTCGATTTCATGTGAAGCATGGTACTGTGTATAGAGATTTAAATACACTGGTCTAACCAAATAGAAAATACCACATGTACTTTAACAAAGTCTGCATATGCCCGGATACGATTTGAACTCTCCCATTTTCAACATGTGTAATTTTATGAAGGCAGTGTTCTAAATGCTTTTAGTAAGAGGGGACCCTAATTGTTTAAAAAAAAAGTTTCACTGTAGTGTAAATAAAAATGCAAAAGTAGTTAAAAATCCCTAGAGAGTTCTGACTGTCCAGTTCAGAATCTGACCACTCCCAAAAAGGTATAAAAGCATAAAATGTGTAATAGAACCATTCTATACAATGCAAGGCAGGAAATTAAGCCCAATGCAAAATGCTTACAGAAAGAGAGAAGCAGGTTAGCACACTGTTGATTGCACACAAACAGGGTTAATAAAGAGGCCTAGATATACCACAGTGCAAAGATGGAACAAAGACAGATATTCCACTAGTGTTAATATTGTTGCATCAGGAGTAGAGTTCCCAAGCACAACGCCCACTGTTGACACCAAGGAGTTAAGCTTATGTTAGTGAACTGCAGTTACATCTATCTTTGACTAAATGGGGAAAAGTGTGGTCACATATAGATCATACTGTACAAACTGATATTTTCTTATATACTGTTCTAATGCCAGTAATCAATTTATTTTCTTCATTAAAATCATATACACAGAATGTATTTAACTGTTAGCTCAGTTCCTTCAAATTTTATACATATTTACGCTCTGTTAACAAATGTAAAGGATAAAATGGCAAAAAATGATGTAAAGCTACTGAGCACAAGAAGAAAGAGTGGACTGTTTTCCCTGTGCTAGGCTAAGACAGAAGTAAGTTGTATACTCCTGCAACAAGCTAGCCCACCAACACACACCCGCCACAGGGAATTCCTCCAACAAAAGCACATTGTTATAGAGCCCCTTTTCTACCATCAAGTCATTTCACAGCAAATAAACATCAGTTACTATGGACAGATTTAGAACAGTTACAGATGGGGAAGGAAGGCTGAAGAACCATAAAATTAAACCGTACAAGAAAAGGCCCTGCAAAAGTGTAAAATCATGAGTCCAGCATCAGTGCTCAATTTAAATCATGTATTGGTGACACTATCACACAGACAACTGGAAAAAAACTTCTAGATTTACCATGCAGGAGAGGTTATTACTCTACTTGCCTTTGATAACCTGATTACATCTAAAGGTGTTTAGCAGTTTAGTATTGTGTTAAACTGTTGTCTCGGAGTTTAATTAAACCCAGTAAGATGTACAGAAGACAGTGAAGCAGTCAAAAGTACTGCTTCCAACAGAGGTGAAAGGTCAAAAATGGAGCCATGGAATAGAGGTCACTAGCAACCACAGCCTTCTCTCTGAGGCTGGGGTTCACTGGTTAGTCGACCCCCCTGCGGAGCTGAAGGTTTGTGTTGTACACCTGACTCTGCAGCATTCAGATCCAGGCTTCCATCTTGGATATTCTGATAGATTTTCTTGGCAGCCTCCAGGAATGCATCTTCAACATTCTCTCCTCTTAAAAAGAAGCAAAATTAATTCGAGTTGTGCACTACATTACATTCTAGATTGAAGGAGAAGTCATGAATGTGCTTGGCCTACCATCCACCTCTTTCAGTCACTAGCTGAGATTTTCTAATAGTAACAATTATGCATTGATTTTATGTTCTGTAAGAACAGCTAAGATGACAGAAAAAGCTGGGTACAGTCCAATGTTCCCAACCTAAAGCAGCTATCCCCTCAGAAGATTCTGAAAAAGTAAACTGTCTAATGAAGTCTTTTACAGATTACCAGGCAATGGGGACAGTTTTCAGATGCTATCTCCAGCTTTAGGGGGAAAGAATCAAATCTGTCAGTTCACCCTTGAAGTAGATTAGCCATTAGTACTGTTGGACTTCAAAAATACATCAGTTTTAAAATAGGCTGCACAACAGAGATGGGCTTTTTCACCCCTGCCCCCCCGAGCATTTTCATATAATGATTTTGACAGTTATAATAAAAGGCACAATCAACTGATCTATTAGTTTCTGTAAATCTTTCTAAGTCAGGGTTTACTTGCTTTTTGAGTTTGCATCATCTACCATAGCACCTGTCGCATAGCATTGATCAGCTGTGATATCCTCTCCAAGGTCTCACTGCTAGCAGCTACACGTGAGCAAAGAACTGTAGTTCTGGTTTGGAGGGTTTTGAGATTTCAGAATTTGGTTTCATTCTAATTTGAAAGAAAAAAGTTTTAAAATTCTCAGCAAAAAAGAGAATTATTGTTCTCTGCCCAGTTCTACCAGCAGACCTGGCACTGGAGCAGCGTGCCTGATGGCCTACACTGGAGCAGGGCACCCTGGTAGCCCAGGTTGCCAAGCTGCAAGCCTGAAGCTGTTCTCCCCAGCAGGCAGATTCCCAGCTGAATTCTGTCAAAACAGACAAGACCCACAAAACGTTACGGTTCTGACAAATCAGCAAGTTGCAATGAATTTTTTTTTTAAGTTTTCCAACCAGCTCCATTAGCAACTGCTAGAGAAGTTTTGCCAGCGTGAGCACAGTAGAGCATGAAGCCCTTATAATCTGTACAGTGACATGCTATTAGTGAAGCCCCTGAATTTAAAAAAAACAAACCTATCCTTGTTAGTTCTGCAAGGTGCTATGGTAGGCCCGGTTTCTATTAAGAGTGTTGCTAGACTTGCCAAGCCATATAGGCTTACCGCACTGTGAGAACACAAATATATAGGTCAACTGGATCTCTCAATTCCTATAAAAATAAATTATAGAAATCCCAGATATGTAGAACTGGACCTGGCTAAGTTATCTAGTTCAGTCCCCTGCACTGAGGCAAGGTTAAGTGTTCTCTTCTAGACCATCTCTGACAGGTGTTTGACGACCTTTTCTTAAAAGCCTTCAATAAGGGAGATTCCACAACCTCTCTAGGTAATTTGTTCCAGAGCTTAACTACCCTGACAGGCAGTTTTTCCTAATATTTAACCTAAATCTCCCTGGCTGCAATTTAAGGCCATTGCTTCTTGTCCTGTCCTCGGTGGTTAAGGGGAAGAATTTGTCACCCTCTTCTTTTGGGGAGGTCAAAAGGAAACTCCCTACAGCAGCTTCTGGCATCGCATCACCCCAATCCAGCAATAGCACGTCATGCAGCTGCATAGCCTTGTACAGATGCAAGAGCACTGCACACTCCATACAGGAGAAGTTTCACACTTCAAGTCTGAACTCCGACCACTACAGAACTGCAGGGTCATTAAAATGAGGAAGCTGCACAATTAGACCAGTGTAATTTAATCAGTTAAAGTCAGCTTGCAGCCTAAAGCACACACAATAAAGTGCGCCATTTTATCAGTGCAACTCTGATGGAGGAAGGTTGCGTGAGGTCTTAAGTGAAATTAGTTTAGTAGTTTCAGTTTCCAGTTGGACATTGTTTTGTTTTTTTAAATGCCAGCCCATCACAATTCAGCAACTGTTTGCTTGGAAGATGGCCCAAAAGCAGAGTAACAAGATGGTTATTGCAAGTTAAGGTTAAGATGAAGCTAGGCATGCTCTATTCCCCCATCTCCTGATGATATTTTTACTGCAATCTAACCTGAGAAAATCAAGTTCACTTTCACCCACAAAACCACAGATTAAGTCCCTCTATGAAAATGTATACTAAACTTAAGAATGTCTCTCTGGGAAGTGTGGTTTTTTTGCTCAAAGAGATGAAGTCCAGGGAACCTAAACATTTTAGTATCAGATAGTAGGCCTATCACTTACGTTTTTGCACTTGCTTCAAGGAACAACAACCCTATTTAGAAACAAAATTGAAATTGTTAGGGTACATGAAATACCTCAAGAGAACCATATTGTCGTCACTGAAGTTTGAATCCTGAGATAAACACGTGAGGGCCCACTGAAGTTTCATACTAAATAATACTTTTGAAAGTATTTAAGGTTCTTTTTTTAAGTACAACATCAATACGCAAACTTCATTCCTAGTACTAAGCTAAACCAAGTTAGACTATTTAAGTTCTATATACAACTAAGTTACTTTGAAAAGTGTGCTTTAAACAGCTTCCAGTTACGAATGCAGAAGGTTCACTTTAAAACCTCTAACCTCATTGAAACGTAACACCACAAAAGAAAAACAAAACACACCATTTTCTTCTGCAAATTGTTTGGCTTCTTCATATGTAACGTCTCTCTGTGCTTCCAGATCCGCTTTATTCCCTATGAGGATTATCACCTGGTTCAGAACAGAAAAATATTAGCCTGGAAAACAGTTCAATTGCCTTTTAATCCCAACTCCAAAACAAGTTACTATTAAGCAAAGGGTTCCTCCACAAGGCGCGACATTAGAATAATGGCAGCTCTCTCACGCACCCCTGCCCGGGAGAAATAGGAGAGGTGCTTTGGCACTCACAGGGTCTCTCCCAGCGCTCTAAAACAACCCGCTGCCACGAGGGGAATAGCTCTGGTGCTAGTGCTCAGTCTACACTGGCACTTTGCAGCCCTGACACGTGCAGCACTCGGGGGGTGTTTCACACCCCTGAGCGAGAAAGCTGCAGCACTGTAAAGAGCCAGCGTAGACAAGCCCTAAGATAGCCAGCTAAGCAGTAGGAAGTGCACCTCCTCCCCTCCTCTGCCCAGGAAGAGGAAGTTGATACAAACTGTCCCAGATCAGAGGGTCTGCAGATGTCCAGGACCTCGGCAAGCTTTCATACAGCATTGCTACCGCTGTCTGTCCCTAAACTAGGAGCATTCCCTCCCCCAAAAAACAGGCAGACCCATTTATTTGATCAGGGTGACTAGACAGGAAATGTGAAAAATCGGGACGGGGGTTGGGGGAGGGGGTTAATAGAGCCTATATACAAGAAAAAGACCCAAAAAAACTGGGACTGTCCCTATAAAAATCAGGACATCTGGTCACCCTACGTTTGATAGGCACGACTCAGTAAAACTGAAGACACTGCCCAAAAAGTTTAAAGGACAGGTCACCCACGCACAGTCCCTTACTCTAGCAAGTAGGGCAGACTAGTGATAGTATCTTGTTTCTCTAGCGACATCTCCACCATAAAGACAGGAATGATAGGAACTCCAGATGCCACATTCAACCCTTCTCCACTATAGGATTCCCATGGCCTGAGGGCTTGTGAAAAATACAGTTTTATTCTAAAACATGACTATGTTGAAGCAGTCCTATCTCATAACTACCTCGTGTGTATTCAGAGTCATCTGCTGATTTGAATGCACATTAAAAAAAACCCACAAATATTGCAGAGGCAACACAAGAGTAGGAAAGGGATAGTTCTGCAATCAGAAATGCTCTAACTGAAAGAATACAGCTTGACTTTCAGAGTCAAACAAATATGAAGTCTTAGGTCTTGTCTACACTACCAGCTGGATCGACGGGCAGCGATCGATCCAGCGGGGGTTGATTTATCATGTCTAGTATGAACATGATAAATCAACCATTGATCGCTCTAGCATCGACTCCAGTAGTCCACCTCAATGAGAAGCGCAAGATGCTCTCCTGTCGACACACCGTAGTGAAGACACCACGTTAAGTAGATCTAAGTACGTCTACTTCAGCTACGTTATTCACGCAGCTGAAGTTGCGTAACTTAGATCGATTCCCCTCCCTGTAGTGTAGGCCAACCCTTACAAAGCATTTTAATTAGAGAGACATAAGATTAGAACCACACTACAGGAGCTGGAAAGTCTTTTGGCCTCCAAGAGGGGAAAAGAGAACCCTGGAAGAAAGATACTGGGTAGTTCCTTTGGATAAGATTTAAACCCACAATCAAATTGAGAAGAACAAAATAAGTTATTACTAAGTAAAGGACAAGTTAAACTTTCAGTTTAAAAGCAACAAGTTGTGGTGAGAAGAGGGGCAGAACAAAGTCAAATGTATGTTCAATATTAAGATCTAAAGCTAGGAGTAGAAAACCTGGAATAAACTCATAGCAGCCATATATCAAGGACAGCACACTGTAAGTTTATTTAAAAGATTACCACCATGTATCAAGGAAATCCAAGGTTGAAACAAATGTATTTCTTGCTTTGGGATAATAAGTTTTTAAAAAACATAAAAAGCAGTCCAACTTACAGTATTTGGATTGGTGAGGTTCCTTGCATCTGTCAACCAGCTGCTTAAATGGTTATATGTGCTTCTTCTGTGAAGAGCCAAGTGAGGAGGATTTAACTATAGTATGTAGTTACTCCCAATAGTACACTTTTCAGAATTTTAGTGTTTAAGATAGGTTTGTCCCAGAGATGAAGTGATAAGTTCTGTTCTGAATTCAGAACAGAACTTAAGCAACTCAGCTAACCCATGAAGCAGCACGAACTCTGGAGCATAGGCCAGCTACATCAGATGCAGTATTACTGCTTTCCATGAGGGCAACATGTTAAGACACAGTGCTGTATTAAACTCATTAAAGGATTTCCTATCTAATACTCAAAGAATACTGCACTGTAGAATACTGCTTAGGTAACACTGCATAAGATTGCGTTCTTTAAGTAAGACTTATTTTCAGTGAATTAGGATGCATGAGATGGAGAGAAAGTATAAGGCGGCAGAAAAACTGGACATGAAACCACACACTTAAGGACACGGATGTGCCTTCAACTGTGCCCCAAATGTATGAGGATTTATCTTGGGCAATGCCCATTAAGTTTGTTCTTTGCTTAGAAGACAGGCAATACCTTCAGGTTGCTTTTTTTCTCTAAACCATTAAGTCTCATTGATCGTTCTGTATTAACTATTCCTTTAAAAACATAATTAAAATATTTACTCTTATCTGACTGTATATTCTTCAGCAGATCAATAGCTGAGCTTGCTCAAATGAAGGGAATTTGGACTGACGAGATGGGTGAGGGAATCTCTTTAATTGGACCAACTTCTGTTGGTGAGAGAGAAGCTTAAACTTTAAGGCCACAGAGAGCTCTTCTTCAGGTCTGGGAAAGGTACTCCCAGGAGCACCACTAAACCCAAGGTGCAACAGATTGTTTAGCATAAGTAATTAGCACATATTCTATTTCCCCATGTTTATACCCCACCCCCCACTGTTCTTCAGACATTCTGGTCAACTGCTGGAAATGGCCCACCTTGATTATCACTACAATAAGTGTCTCCCTCCCCCTCCCTCCTGCTGATAATAGCTCACCTTAAGCGATCACTCCACGATATGCATCTGATGAAGTGAGCTGTAGCTCACGAAAGCTTATGCTCTAATAAATCGGTTAGTCTCTAAGGTGCCACAAGTACTCCTTTTCTTTTTGCGAATACAGACTAACACAGCTGTTACTCTGAAACCTCTCTTTAGAGCGTGTATGGTAACACCCATTGTTTCATGGTCTCTGTGTATATAAGTCTCCCCACTGTATTCTCCACCGAATGCATCCGATGCAGTGAGCTGTAGCTCACGAAAGCTTATGCTCAAATACATTTGTTAGTCTCTAAAGGTGCCACAAGTCTTCCTTTTCTTTTTGCGGATACAGACTAACATGGCTGCTACTCTGAAACATATTCTAAGCGGGTTTCAGAGTAACAGCCGTGTTAGTCTGTATTCACAAAAAGAAAAAGGAGTACTTGTGGCACCTTAGAGACTAACCAATTTATTTGAGCATAAGCTTCCGTGAGCTACAGCTCACTTCATCGGATGCATACTGTGGAAGCAACTACAACATTTGCTCAAGAAACTTCCTGAAAAAGCACAAGATCAAATCCACACAGACACACCCCTGGAACCCCGACCTGGGATATTCTATCTACTACCCAAGATCCATAAACCTGGAAATCCTGGGCGCCCCATCATCTCAGGCATTGGCACCCTGACAGCAGGATTGTCTGGCTATGTAGACTCCCTCCTCAGGCCCTACGCTACCAGCACTCCCAGCTACCTTCGAGACACCACTGACTTCCTGAGGAAACTACAATCCATCGGTGATCTTCCTGATAACACCATCCTGGCCACTATGGATGTAGAAGCCCTCTACACCAACATTCCACACAAAGATGGACTACAAGCCAACAAGAACACTATCCCCGATAATGTCACGGCTAACCTGGTGGCTGAACTTTGTGACTTTGTCCTCACCCATAACTATTTTACATTTGGGGACAATGTATACCTTCAGATCAAGCGGCACTGCTATGGGTACCCGCATGGCCCCACAGCATGCCAACATTTTTATGGCTGATTTAGAACAACGCTTCCTCAGCTCTCGTCCCCAACGCCCCTACTCTACTTGCGCTATATTGATGACATCATCTAGACCCATGAAAAAGAAGCCCTTGAGGAATTCCACCATGATTTCAACAATTTCCATCCCACCATCAACCTCAGCCTGGTCCAGTCCACACAAGAGATCCATTTCCTGGCACTACAGTGCTAATAAACAATGGTCACAAACACCACCCTATACCGGAAACCTACTGACCGCTATTCCTACTTACATGCCTCCAGCTTTCACCCTGACCACACCACACGATCCATCGTCTACAGCCAAGTTCTGCAATACAACCGCATTTGCTCCAACCCCTCAGACAGAGACAAACCTACAAGATCTCTATCAGGCATTGATACAATACCCACCTGCGGAAGTGAAGAAACAGATTGATAGAGCCAGAAGAGTTCCCAGAAGTCACCTACTACAGGACATGGCCCAACAAAGAAAATAACAGAACGCCACTAGCCGTCACCTTCAGCCCCCAACTAAAACCCCTCCAACGCATTATTAAGGATCTACAACCTATCCTGAAGGATGACCCAACACTCTCACAAATCTTGGGAGACAGGCCAGTCTTTGCCTACAGACAGCCCCCCAACCTGAAGCAAATACTCACCAACAACCACATACCACACAACAGAACCACTAACCCAGGAACCTATTCTTGCAACAAAGCCCGTTGCCAACTGTGCCCACATATCTATTCAGGGGACACCATCACAGGGCCTAATAACATCAGCCACACTATCAGAGGCTCGTTCACCTGCACATCCACCAATGTGATATATGCCATCATGTGCCAGCAATGCCCCTCTGCCATGTACATTGGTCAAACTGGACAGTCTCTACGTAAAAGAATAAATGGACACAAATCAGATGTCAAGAACTGTAACATTCATAAACCAGTCGGAGAACACTTCAATCTCTCTGGTCACGCAATTACAGACATGAAGGTTGCTATCCTACAACAAAAAACTTCAAATCCAGACTCCAGCAAGAAACTGCTGAATTGGAATTCATTTGCAAATTGGATACTATTAATTTAAGCTTAAATAGAGACTGGGAGTGGCTAAGTCATTATGCAAGGTAGCCTATTTCCCCTACCCCCCCCCCCCCCGTTCTGGTTAAACTTGGATTTATGCTGGAAATGGCCCACCTTGATTATCATGCACATTGTAGGGAGAGTGGTCACTTTAGATAAGCTATTACCAGCAGGAGAGTGGGGTGGGAGGAGGTATTGTTTCATGGTCTCTGTGTATATAATGTCTTCTGCAGTTTCCACAGTATGCATCCGATGAAGTGAGCTGTAGCTCACGAAAGCTTATGCTCAAATAAATTGGTTAGTCTCTAAGGTGCCACAAGTACTCCTTTTCTTATATTCTAAGCGGCTGTTCAAGGTGAAGCGGCTTGTTAACACCTCTGCATAGGACAAGGGGGGGAGAGCGCTAAATGGGTTACAGATTGTTGTAGTAAGCCATAAATTCAGTGTCTGAGACACTAAAAATCATGGACTGAACAGTTATGAATTTAAGCTCCCAGGCTCATCTTTTGAAAGTGTTGTGCAGGCCTCCTTTGAGGATGAAGACTGATAGGTCAGAGTGACTGCTTTGTGAACAAAGTGTTCATCCACAGGGGATATGGTGTTTTTGTATTCTTTTCCTGTGAGAGTTAATTCAAGAGCATAGTGATTGTCTATTTTCACCCACGTAATTATTGGGGCATTTAGCGCACTAAATGTAGTACACCACATGTTGTAATGGGCAGGCATAGGATCTATGGATCTTGAAAAGTGGGGGTGGGTGATCATTGTAACAGCAGAGATATGTCTGCAAGTTTTGCATCTTTTCTGGCAGGGTCTGGTGCTGCTTTGAGTTGGTATGCCCTGGTCTGTGAGGAATTTGGATTGCCCGTGGAATCAAAGCCATGAAATGACAATGACCTCCTCTGAGGGAGCCTAATTGGTGTATGCCTGCATCCCTGCAGGGAAGAAGAAGATTTTTGTATGCTTTGCTCCTTATTTTGGAAAGAACTCACAAAGTTCTTCTTACCCTGCGAACAGCCTATTAACCATTTTCTAAAAGAAACACCTTGCATTCCCAGCCTCTAAACGGAGCTATATCAGACACGTGCTGAGTACCCTCTAATCATTTCTACATGGCAATGCAACTTAAGTTTCAAAACACAGCTTCTCCATGCATTGCATCATTTTATTCATTGTTCTAAATTTTTAACCCACCATTCATTTCTTAATGGATAACAAAAAAAATTTCAGTTCTCTAAATACACACAGATAAGGGATGTGTAACAAGGTATTAAATAGGTGATTCTAAACCACCACCACTTAGAGAAGCATGTAGAGTACAAGACATTCATTCATCTGCAACCTGACCATGAATATTCAGTAGTTTTTCCTTATACTGAATATAAGGTGCTGATAAAATGTATATCGTTGGTATACCTACATGCAAGTCAATTACAGATTATACAGCAAAAAGAAAGGTAGCTGCAGTTGGGAATGTAATTTATGACTATTAGTTAAGACCCTGAAGATATTTAGTTTTACTCTGAAACTGTTTCAGTGACAGGGAAATTACTACATCTTCAAAATACCAAGTCTTTGCTATAAAAAAATGACTACACAGAGTTTGAGTGTGTACAAGCAGCTAGCTACTCACTATTTATTGTATTCCTTCCCATTTAGGGAAAGCTAGGCCACCTCTGTTTGAAAGACTACCGATAAATGGGAGAGTTCAAGAACAGGTCAGGACAGGGGTGGGCAAACTACGGCCCGTGGCCCGGATCCAGCCCTCGGGGCTTTGGATCCGGCCTGCGGAATTACCCCCTGTGGTGCCGCAGGGCCTGCGCCACTCTCAGAAGCAACCGGCACCATGTTGGGGGGGCTGGGGGTATGGCAGAGGGCTCCATGCATATCCCTTGCCTCCAGGGACCGCCCCCCTGCAGCTCCCATTGGCCCGGGAACCTGGAGGCATGGCAAAGGCAGTGCAGTCATGGTGCCGGCTGCTTCCCGGAGCGGCGCGGCGTGGGGCCAGAGCAGGCACGCAGGGAGTCTGCCCTGTCCCCAGGGTGCACCGCTGCCACCCCGAAGCCGCTTTAAGTAAGCGGCACCGGGCAGGAGCCCAAACCCGTCCTGTACCCTGCACCCCAACACCCCCTGCCCTGAGCCACATGCTGCACCCTGCATCCCAGTGCACCCCAACCCCCGGCCCTGAGCCCCCAGCTGCACCCTGCACCCCTCCTGGACCCCAACCCCCTTCCCTAAGCCCCCTCATATATTCCACATCCCTCCTCTGCCCCAATCCCTTGCCCTGAGCCTGTTCCTGCACACTGCAGCCCCTCCTGCACCCCAACCCCCTGCCCCGCATACAATTTCCCCACCCAGATGTGGCCCTCAGCCCAAAAAGTTTGCCCACCCCTGGGCCAGCAGCTTTTTAATAGATCTGTGTAACAGAATGCCGTATCCCAGAATTCTACTACATACTATCTCCAGGGTAGACAACTTGAGTCTGGGAATATTCCCATATCCCCATCATGAAAAATAAAAATTAAAAAAAAAAAAAACTAACTTCCATACCCTGAAATATTAAGAGACACAGAACCACCTTTCAGGTAAGATAGTTTAAATAAGTTGGCAGAATGCAGTAACACCACAATGCCTGAAGGGGGAGAGTCAATAACAGACGTTTCCAAGGAGAAGCTTGTTTATGCAGAACTCAGATTCTGAAGTCTCACATTTATTAACCAAAGTCAATTTGAAAGTAAACTACCAGTGCTTTACTTTTTAAACAGCCATTTGTAGAAGGGAGGGAAATAAAGGAGAGGCTGCATAAGAAGGGTGAAAATCCACTATCCAGATACCTGACTAGTTTAGAAAACCAAGAGGACTGAGACCCAGAGAAAGTAATCATATACTATGTAGTGACATTGTACAGCAGTGTCCCAAATAGGCTTGGAAATAAATTGGTAGTCATACCACATGTTCTATTTTAGCTATAACTACAGTTGACAAAACTCAGACAATATCTTACCTAGTAATATCATAGACCATGAGCGCTCCTGCTGCTCCTCTGTAGTAGCTTCGTGTTACAGCCCTAAATCGCTCTTGTCCTGCTGTGTCCCAGATCTGCAGTTTAATTTTTTGGCCACTAACTTCAATTATTCTTGTACCAAATTCGACCCCAATTGTGTGGGGACAGTCAGCCATAACTGTTATAGAAAGATAAATCAGAGGTTCACATCTTTCTACTAGAAGTCTTCTCCCTCTGACAGAGGAAGAGTTAGTAATGCCATCTTTCATGGGGGGGGGGGGGGGGAAGAGGGAGAAGAGAACACTAATCTAAATCAACCCGCTTTATAACAGTAAATTGTTTTTAATTTAAACAGCATTGAATGATTGTGTTCAGGAAATAACCAATGATAGTTTTAATGCACTGCCAAACATTTAAGAATGGTCAATTCATAAATCAGAAAATTCCTAATGGAAGTTGCAAAAGTATGCAACATTAAGGTGTTTGGCACTACAAGTTGAGTAACTGAGTCAGTTTAGGTGGCTGCAGAACCAACCCTTGTGGAAACAACTTTAACTTGAAGGCTTAGAGAGACTAACCATGACTTGAAATAATTCAATGAAGTTTATAAATTTCCAACAGACGGTTAAAAACTCTGCACATGACTATAGGAGTGATCATGCCGGATCACACCAGAGATCCATCCAGTTTAGTATCACATTTTGAAGACTTGCCTGTAACTGTTGTTTGAGGAAGGTTTAAGAAACATGTCAGAAGACAGTTCTAGGATAACCTGTCAAAAGGAAAATCATCTTCCTAATCCCCGCTAGAGATCAGTTTATGCCCTGTCTTTGTGCTCAAAATTTAAGTTCTATTGCTTCAAGTTTACAGAACTTTTGATGAATTAAAAATACTTAAAGCATTCTCTCAAAAAATCTGATGGTCTCTTCAAAAGTCAGGCCACATGCAAGAGATTTGGTATTACCTTTGATTACCCTATTCACACTGGAAAGTCACTTTCAGAGCCCTAGTTCTCACCACACAAGCACACTTTAAAGCTGTGTAACTACTTTGCAAGCTTAAGGACATGAAAACTAAGCTACTTTATCCACGATAAGAAAACTGCATGGAAAGGATAAGACAGTATTAAGAGCCACAACAAACTTTCACCACCACTGAAGAAACGAAACTAGCAAAACTTCAGAACTGAGAAGCAACACTTGAGTCAATGCTCATATACCACATCTCTAACACAGAAGAGAAAAAGGACATTGCAGTTATAAAACAGATACATATACACTCCTTAAGGAGCATGTATCGTGCAGATGCAGCAGCTGTGACTCATGACAATCAAGCTATAAAATTAACTCCAGTGTTACTTAAACCTGTAAGAGGCTGCCTTTGATTTTTAGCAGTTGTATCCCACTTTGAATGTCAAAAGTATAACTCCTCTCAAAGTGAGCTTTTGCATTCCAACAGAGGCTCTACTCTCACCAAATACCAATGCAAAGAAGTGTAGGAATATTTTTCAAGTGGAGTTTGTGATTGAAGTTTAGTAGCACACTTTCAGAAGCCATCATGTAGCACGACCTTTCCCAGCACCATGCCTGTTACAGATACCCGTCTATGTTTTGGGAATGCTATAGCCTTTACTTCACAGAACTCACTCTCCAGACATGTGGACAGACAAATGACCTGACAGGCAGCAGACTATGCTAAATAACTATTTGCTTCTATCTTCATCATTCTGACTATGATTAGTCTACCTATTTGTAATGGGTGAAGCACCCGAAGGAACTCATGCATGCTGGAAAATAGCTTTCAGAACTAGGGAAGCAGGAAAAAGAAGGAGAAAGCATACCATCAGTTCAAACAGAGGCTCCAAATGAAGATACTCACATTTCTTTTCTGTGAATTGGTGAAGTAAGCAGGACTTTCCTACACCCATGTCCCCTGTTACAGAAAACACAGTTACTGTACTGGTAACAATGGCTTCAATTTAAAAACATCTGACAAACTTTACATTGAATACGCAAGTGCCTTGCTGGACCATGCTTTGCTATGCCTGTATGCACAAGATGCTTCACAGTGCACCTGGTAACAGTACTTTTCCCTATAGCTTTGTTCACAGGCATAGGGTAGTAAAGGCGTCCAAGGAATAAACAAAAGGAAAGGAATTCAGGTTACAGCCTCATGCGATATCACTATTTGAGGTTTGCAAGGTCATACAGAAAGCTGACCCGTTAGACACTGAGTGGGAGAGATACCAAGGTTATTTGCAACTTTCAGAAGGGCAACAGAAATTTTAAATTCCATACTGACAGACAGAGCAGAGACCTTTAATTATAAACATTTTACACCAGAAGTTAGGCATCTTCCAGTAGCTGAGCAAGTGTGAGGCAGCTGCTACACTGTCATGTTAGTCCTGTATTAGGCTTCAGCCCAATCATTGCAGTGTGCTTCACATACAGAACTAAATGATCAATTGTTTTAAAGAGAACAAAGAAACAATCAAGGATCTCATAGCAACCTTGATTTGCACACCTTTAAGGCAAAACTGCCCCCAGAGTCATCTACACAAAACCCTTTAGAGTTGTATAAGCAACACAGCGAGCCCAATCCTACTGTGATAATCATAAAAAGAAACAGGTCAGGAAGAAGCATCAGGAGATCATCTAGTCCAGTGGTTCTCAAACTTTTGTATTGGTGACCCATTTCACACAGCAACCCTCTGCGTGTGGTCGCCCCCCTTATGAATTTTTTTAAAAAAAAACCTTTAATATTTAAAAGTATTATACATGCTGGAGTGAAGTATGTTTTGGGTGGAGGCTGACAGCTCATGACCATCCTCTGTAAACCTCCTGACCCTCTGAGGGGTCACGACCCCCAGTTTGTGAACCCCTGATCTCGTCCATTCTCCTGCACTGAGGCAGGATTAAGTAAACCTCGGCCATCCCCAATAAGCTTTTGTCTCTAACCTGTTTTTAAAACACCTCTAATAACGGATTCCACAGCCTCCCTTGATAACCTGTTCCAGCATTTACCTATCCTCACAGTTAGGAAGTTTTTTCTAATATCCAACCTAAATCTCCCTTGCTGCAAATTGAGAGGATTACCTCTTGTTCCCCACGTCTAGCGAGGGTAGAACAATGAATAACTTAAAAGTTGCTAGAGGACAGTTATTTGAAGACTTCAGTCCCTGCTCAGCCTTTTCTCTTCTAGACTAAACATACACAACTCTTTCAACTTTTCTTTGAAGGTCATCTTTTCCAAGCCTCATATTTTCATTGCTCTCTTCTAGACTAGCTTTCTTAAAAGTATGATGCCCAAAAACTGGACACATTATGCAAGCTGAGGCCTCACAGTCCAGAGTAAAGCAGAACAATTACATTCTGTGTCTCACAACACTCTTATTAACAAACTCCAGCATGAGATTTGCCTTTTTCACAACTACATCATGTTGCTGATTCATATTTATGTTCCACTGTAATTCCCAGATCCTCTTCTACAGTACTGCTGCCTACAAAGGGGAAAACTGGTTGTGTGTGTGTGTGTTTGACTTTCTTCTTCCTAAGTGTAGTGCTTTGCAATTGTCATTACTGAATTTCATCTCTAGTTCAGACCAAATTCTCCAATTTATCAAGATCATTCTGAATTCTAATTCTGTCCTCCAAGGTGCTTGCAACCCCTCCCAGTGTGGTGTTGTCTACAACTTTTATAGGCCTACTCTCCATCATCCAAGTTGTTAATGAAACTGAATAGTACTGGATCAGAGACACCCTTGCAGGACCCCATGGATATGTCCTTCCAGTCTGGCAGCAAACCATTGGTAACTATTCTGAATATGGTCTTTCATCCAGCTGTGCACCTGCCTCATTGTCATTTCATTTAGATATTTCCCTAGTTTGCTTATAATTTTAAATGCGACAGTATAGATAACCCACAATACTCCACACATCTCTTGTGGTCAAGATAAGGTGCTCGTAGTAAACTTAATTTTGACACTCTACAGTCAAAAGACACCCTAGGAGTGTACGGGCCTAGTACCTGCAATCATATGTCCTCAAGCAGCTGGCCCCAGCGACTATGCAGCTTAATCTCTCAGTTACGTTTTTTATAAATGAAAAGAAACAAAATTTGTTTTTTGATGCTGTGGGTTCCAAGTTCAACTGACAAACATTAAGGATTTTCCTCCCCGCCATACCCCACACATAACTGTGCCCCTTTTATGCAGCTGCAGCAGCATAAAGTATTGGAAGAGCCATTTAGCCAAGGGAGGATTTCCCCAGCATAGGCAGAATGTTGTAGGTTTTGGCATTAGGGTGAGCAGAACCTCCAGAGCTGCCCAAATTGCACCAAGGACTGAACCAGGTCACTAGCATTTGAGAGAATGAAGGAGGAGACTTAAAGCCACTGTAGCCTCTCTTCCCCATAAATTGCACTGCAGGCATTGGTACCCGCAGTAATCTGTTTATTTTTTTTTTTTAAAAAATACGAAGTTGCAGTTTTAAGACAGGGACATTTAAAAGCAGCGGCATATTTTAGAGAGGGTTATAGAAATCATTATTCTGATTTAACCATGCACTTGCATAAGTTTGCCTGTGCAATCCTGGAACTATGCCACTCAGTGAAACTCAGCAGTACAACGTACCTAACATGTATTTGTTACAAAAAAGTTTCATAGGTCGTATTGTAAATGTGAACAGGAAGTCTCCCATTGCAGGTACATACGTTCACTTCAGTTATTTCTTAGTCAGACTGTGACTGTGGATTAGTTTTTAGTTTTGTTTTTTAATTGGAACTCAAAAGTACAGAGTACACAAAAGCTTTCTCCCAGGCTGAGATGAACACCAATTTCCTAATAAAGATAAGCTACATCAGAATAAAAGACAATGGCCCAAATTCTGAAATTTTCATCTAAAAGTGGAGATACACCTTTGTGCCTCCCAAATTCTGGGCTGTCTGTAGATTTGTTGTCTGCAATACAAGTTAGAGCAGTTGCGGGAGCTGATTTACAGCATCTTTCCACATCCACCCAGGATGGCTTTAAAAAAAAAAAAAAAGAAGAAGAAGTATTTTTCAGAAGACCCAACATTTTAATTTTATTTAAATTAAACACTTTTAAAAATGGGGGGAGGGGGGGTTTTAAATGACAACCTAGATTAAGTCCTAAGCTTACTATGCTCTATTAAAATCATTTAAATAAAAACAATGTTAAAGCAGTACCCAATTGCTCCAAAGCTTTAAAGAGAGTCAAACCACTGAACTGGTAGAAGTCACTGGCCAAGAATCTGGAGCCAGAGTTTGCTGAAGTGCTAAACCAACTTTTGGCAGCATTAGCCTCTTCTGCAGGTGCAGAGAGAATGTTTTCTTCATTTCTGTCTATTCAACTAGTTCAGTTTTAAGTTGAGAAACCAATTGTAGTTGAGAAAGCAGGAAAGCTTGTTTTCTCTCTTCCCATCTATGAATAAAAATGAGGTGTGAGGATAAGATTTACTAGTTATAAAATCTTGAAGGCCATAGTTACCAGAAACATTCAATTCACTTTTTTTTTTTAATAAAAGCAGCTTTAAAATGTAAAATGTGTTGACAAGAAAAAAAAGTAGGTAACCAGCATATGTAAGGTAATTTAATAAAAACAGTTTTAAAATGTCTGTATTTAATTGAATTCCAATTTTCACCAAATGCAGCAACACTAGATTAAAATTAAAAAATTTATCTACTGAAAAAAAATGTATCATTCAAGTTTCTAAAATACTAAAAACTAAGCATCTGAGAAGCATGTTATACTACATCTGTATACTTATCAAGCAATTATAGTTTATCCTTCTGGTCAACAAGAGAACCACCAAATTATGCCAACCAATGAGAATCAACCCTCTCTAGGAAAACTGACAGTAGAGATGCAAAACAAGATTAAAATCAATTTAAATCATCTAGGAAGAAACACTGATTTAATTCAGGATTAAAATTGGTGATTTAAGTCATTCTACCCTTCAGCCACCTACACATGGTAAGGGGGGGGGGGAAAAAAGCAAAGAATCTGGCTACCTTCAAGCCCTTTACACTGTGAAAGCGTATACTGGAGACCAAGAATAGCCAAAAATGGGGGCTACAGTCACTAACCCTTTGGGATTGACAAACATTTCTGTATTGTAAGATTGCACCAGAATACAGCCCACCCTGCTAAGGGAACGAATACTGAACTTGCACTCACTACCAGCTCACAAACAGGTCTTCGCTGGGAAGAGTGTGTCTTCAGTGTAGTGCTTTCTGCTGAGACAATTACACTCTACCGAGTATGCTTTTGTTTCAATGGCCTTGTTTGGACTGTTCTCTTTTCTAGCCTTAGAAAGCAACCACTGTGCATATCAACAAACAGTAGCAGGATAATCCAGCTACAAAAAATAAAGCAGATAACTACAATTATACCAGTACTGTAGTAATATTATCTTCATTAATTTTAAAGCAGAGCAAGCAGCAGACTGGCTCAATGTTCTCTATAGAAATGAGTTTGCATGTTTCCCAGATTCCCCCCTCCATCCCATAAGCAGTTAAACTTCATGTGATTTGCAGCACAACTTTTAACAAGCACCAGAAAACTAGAGCTAAGTGTTGTGGCCTTAGAAATAAGAATTTGAGGGGGAGGTACAATGAAATCCAATTAGAACTACGCCTGGTAAGCGGTGCTCAGAAAGCAAAGGAAGGTGGATTTCAGTAAATAGCGCATATTTACCACTTTAACTTTAAAACACAATATTCCATTAGATGAAGTTTTGTGGGGCTGGAGAAAGAGTAGAAACAATAGGAGATGCAAGGTGAAGTGTACATAATGAAAAACATTGCTCTAGATGCACACTTAACAGGAAGATTTCCTTTCAGTAGGAACTCACCCAAAGTTCAGATACACTTTAGAATGTCTGTAAGCAAGTATTTATCCCAACATGTGTTTTTAAAGTAAAAACATTTTTCAATTTCATACTTACCAATAATGATGTACTTAAATATGTAAGAGTAGTTGTAAGGTGCAGTTGCCATTGTGGCACTATAAAAAAAAGAAAAGAAATAGATCAGTGGTTTTAAATGGTTAAGCTGTATTGCTGATTTAGATACATCCCTTCTCCCTGAAGGGTATAAAATGAGTGCATGTTTTTTCTTGAGCTATCCTTTTATTCCAATCTCAGACTTCTACTGCATTTCCATGCAGCCAATGGATTAAGAGATGCAAATACTCAGAACACAAGACATCCAGTAACAGGCCCTTCCATGTCATGTATTACGAAGCACTATCTGCACCAGGGACTTCCATGAACAAATTTTAACTAGTGCAAATACTAGTCTAGCCGCTCCATACAGAAGGCTCAAGCAGCTTCTGGCACTAATGGGAGTGTATAATATACACCTCTACCCTGATATAACGCTGTCCTTGGGAGCCAAAAAAAATCTTACTCGTTATAGTGGACTTGCTTTGATCCACCAGCATGCGCAGCCGCCCTCCCTCACAGCACTGCTTTACCACGTTATATCCAAATTCATGTTATATCAGGTTGCATTATATTGGGGTAGAGGTGTAATCAGATTCTTTAGTGCAGATGGTTTGACAGAAAATAGGACATTCCAACTTCCACATTTGTGGAGAAGTCTCAGTTTGACAATACAGTGCTAGTTACAATTTAGAACACCTCCTTTGAAGTCCCAAAAGCTTTTCTAAAAAAAAAGTGCACTTTAAGATTTGAACCAAAGCCATAACCACCATTTTGCCATTACAAATAACTTAAATTACAGTATACCACAGAATGTTTTCCAAAGATAAACACTACAGATTTGCATATTTTAAGTCAGCTAAACCTGCTCACTCTAGTTTATAGAGAAGGCTACTTCAGGCCCCATGCTCTGTTGAGTAAGAAGTCTAGATTTCCTACACCCAGTCATTGAGAGAGCTTAAGCCACAGGTCAGATGTTCAGGAAATTGGGCAATAATTGTTGCTTTGTCAGCCAGACAGCAGTGAACAAGCCTCAGTAATTTGACTACTTTTACATGAACTGATCATTTTATATCATATCAACCTGTTAATTAACTTTTACTTAAACTTTACTATAAATGGTATACTAAGTAAGATAAGGTGAATTATTCTGGGAAGTTTAAATACATAGGAATAAGGAATGCTTAGTTCTGTCTAGATTGCCATTATTTACCTTTAATATATGCAATTTTTGGATCTAAACAATTTCAAATATCTGCTTAAAAACTGGAACTATAGTTCTTGTGAGTTTAACATTTATGAATGACTCCTCTGCCTCACTGAAGACTCCTTTTACTACTTCAAAGTACAGCTATGTCGGAGTTCTAGTCCTGCTCAGATGTTTCCTTGGCAGCCTTGTCCCTTCATTAATTCCCTTAGTGGCACTTCTCATACATCTTATTTCCTACCCACCCCAGCCACCCGTTTAAAATGAGGATAGTGCTGCTCACCCATATGACTAAATGTTAAGTATTCATTGGTTCAACATCTTCTGCACTTACTCACTCATTTTCCTACCCCCCGCATGTCAGATATCCCTCTATGTAACTAGTGGTTTTGGATCTCTAGCCCACTTAAGTCATATTACAAGTTAGTGCAACTTCAACTCATGGAGATAGGACAAGTGTGTTTATATATTAAAAGAATCAGTCAAGTAAAATCAGTGGGGAACACTACAGAAATGCTGACAGTTCAACGGCATTTTGATATATACCATAGTAAACACTTCTTCTTACTCACCTAAAAAAGGAAACTAATCCAAACTAATGACCACTCAAGGTAAGGAAAAAGCCTGAGTTGACTGTCTAACAGGAACTGCATACAGTGTGAATCCAAAAAGATGGTGTGGACAATAGTTTAGAGCACAGCAGGAAGGACAGAAGGAAGAGACTCCAGCAGGGACTTTTGGGGGGAAGGGGTGGGGTAAGAATAGCTTAAAGGTCTTAATGTGTGCAAGGCAAGATATGGTAGTACCAGGGACTTTCCCCTTCCCCAGCTGTTTTATTCAGAGGAAGTTCCCCTTTCCCCTCTGTCCAACCAGACAGCACTTCTCTACCTTTCTCAGGTCTCTTGAATTAGGCAACTTCCACTCCATGTACCCCAAGCAGCTAAGCAAACTATCTAAAACATCATAAGTTAAATTCTATTAGGCCTAAACTAAGCCTAGATAGCCCAAAGGAGTTTTTGCACAAAGTTATTCTGGTAATGTAATAGCAAGGCAAGTTTCCACGATGAGATGCTCTGCAGTAGCTCAGAGCACCTTTGGCACTATTTTGGTTGGAGGGGGAAAGAGGGGAGAGGAGAGAGAGAGAGAACTGGAGAGGAAATGATGGTCATGACAATAGTTTTCTTCCCCTTCCACCCCAGACTATAGTTCTCAGAACAAGACTTTAGATCCCCCTCCAGAGACTGTCTGAAAGCAGTGCACGGCAGTAGTTTTGCAAGGACAGTACTTCTTGTTGTTGTACTGGGTAGAAGAGCAATTGTGGGAGTCAAACAACCCACTGATGTAGGGCTATAACTTCAGCATCAAGCTTTGTCCTTTCACATAAAAGGCTCAAGTTCTTTCAGGCTTACACCACCAGTTGCTGGATGTGCAGTGATACTTCTTGCTAGATTCCTGAAGATCTTCATCATATTTAGAAAAAGATTACTTCACTGTCAGATGAATGTTAATGCTCCAAGTACATAAAGAGTTCAATGTCAGTGCAGCTTTTCCAGTGTGGACACACCCTGATGCTGCAGATTTTCTGACTGCATCTTCCAGGTTTTATATGCTGGAAAGGAAGCAGAATGAGTCCCAAGAGCAATACCATTCAGTGTCAGAAAAATCTTAACAGGTTTGTTGAACTAACAAGATCAGAATAAATTTAAGTTTGGCTACTGCTTTTTCTCCCACTATAGTATATAGGGACAACATAAAGAATTCTCTATCAACCTAGACGCGTCTATATTGGGTGTTAGGGCATGAAATTTTACAGCTCTGAGCAACTTCACTAGGTTGATCTAATTTAAGTGTAGATCAGGCATCAGGCTTTTGCCAGCATAGTGATATCAATTTGTGGTGCAATTACCCCCCCCACGCACACTTCTAACCATGCCACCAAAACCATTAAGTGTAGACTAGACCAGAGATAAAGTTATAACTCCTTCTAATTTTTAAATCTTTAAATATTTGGAGCATTCATCAAGAATAGATATTTCAGAAACAAAGCCTAAGTCAAATATTTCTTGATCAAAATATACCTTAAGATTTAACACACACATAAAAGCATTTATCAATTTACATTTGTGCTATAAAATCACTTCAAAAAAGTCTATCACAGAATATCAGGGTTGGAAGGGACCTCAGGAGATTATCTAGTCCAACCCCCTACTCAAAGCAGGGCCAATTCCCAAATATATCAATGGATAAATTATGAAGCCACAAAACTTTCAGATGCATACTGTGAATCACCATTTACACATCAGTAACACTACAAGTGTCTAATCAATACTGAAATAGTACACTACATAAAGTAGCTAAAGAATTGCCATTCCAATTAATACTTCTGAATGTACAATTGAGATACTAAGTTAAAGATCTTAATGACCACTCAAGAGCCTATCAGATCAAATTTAAGATCAAGCCAGGTTCAGTTAACCATTTCCAGATGTCTGAAAGCGTTTTGGTCCAATACAGGTAACTCCAATTTGAAATTAGCATCTAATTTGTTGATGAGTTATATAGTCACTTTTATACAACTAAAAGTTTGATCGCTACTTAGAACACAAAAGAGTGCCCTACTAGGCCACTATCTTATCTCCAACAGTGGACTATCAGATACTTCAGAAGCTGTAAAAGTCCCTATAATGAATGTGGATAAAACATGGGCGAGGGGAAATCTTAACCCCAAGCAATTAAGCTATTTTAAGTATACCAAAAGATTTGTCAGGCCATAAGTTTTTTATCCTAAGATTAACTACTACTATCGATCATAATGTCTAATCCTTTATGTTGGTTGGCAAAGAGTGTAGTAGGAATGAAGACAGCATTCCATAGATTAGTTTTCTTTTATCAGCTTTATCATGCGTTATGCCTTATGTCCACTGTTTAGTTAGTATTAGTCTTTTTAATGCCATTCAAAAAGATTTTCATTGCCATTCCCAGGACCTTTTCTATTACTACTATGTTCTTTGGGAAGGTGTACACTAGACTTCAGACTACCAAAGGACTAAGCGTACCAGCAATTTTATAGAATAGCAGCATGATTTCAATATTCTCTTCCAGCTTAGAAAACAATCCACTGGAGGCTAAGGGGAGGAGGGCAGATAATCATGATTCTATAAACCTCTGTCATGGTATGGAGAAAGTGAATAAGGAACTGTTATTTACCCCTAAACATAACAAGAACAGGGTTGGGGGGGGGTGTCATTCAATTAAATTAATAGGCAACAGATCTAGAACTAACAAGTACTTCTTAACAACATACAGTTAACTTGTGGAACTCATTTCCATGGGATGATGCCAAGGCAAAAGTGCAACTGTGTTCAAAAACAATTAGATAAGTTCAGAGAGGATTATGTCCATCAATGGCTATTAGCCAAGATGCTCAGGAATGTGGCCCTAAAGCTCTGACTGCCAAAAGCTGGGAGGGAAAGTGGGGGGGGGAGAGAATTTTTCCAACTGCCCTGTTTTGTATGATCCCCCTGAAGCGCTAGTAATGACCACTGCGCAAGACAGGATATTGGGATAGAGAGACCAATGGTCTGACCCAGTATGGCAGTTCTTGAAGCAATTTTGTTTGGAAATGTCAGTGTTAACAATGAAAAGTTGTTCAACACAAAATTGATGCAACAGACAGGATATAAGTAAGGCCCTAAACTTTCTTCAGCATAGATGAGAATTCTATGTGAAACTTGTTTTTGTAAAGAATCTATTAAATCTGAAACTTTACTAACAATTAAGGAATTAAACAAACAAGTACAAAACATCCATTTTACTTCCTTCTCATTTTATTGTCTTAAATCTCTAAAGAATGAGCAACATGCAAGTCAGACTCTACATTTAATTGGGTCTCTTTAAAGTTTGCATTGTGTAAGGCAGTGGTATTTAATCTGGGGGTTCAAAGACTATGTCTAAAGAATCTGTGAAAGTTGACTATGAAAATGAAGTTTCAGATCCCAAAAGAAGCACTCTGTTTTTCTGATCAAGAGTACGTGAATATCCCCACTTAGAGGTCAAAACACGGAATTGTCGTCATCACCATAGAAGTCCACAGTTCAGCACCCTTTTCCACGCTACATCAAATGCCATGCCAAGCACATGCAACATTTATAGCTGAATTCTGTTCAGTCAGTTTTCTAAGATTCCTGTGTTAGGGGTCCGCACACCACAAGTTGAATTTCCAAAGAGGTCTGCACCTCCATTTGAAATTTTAGGGGTCTGCAAATGAAAAAAGGTTGAAAACCACTAGTTTAAGGCAGAATTTTTTTTATTTTTTTTTTAAAGGAACAAATTTATATAATTAGATTGCCTCATCAAGACTAGCTGATTGTCATACTTGACTGCTCTGTAAGTAGTCTGAAGATATCAGTGTACACTGGAAAGAACAGTGTGAACTAATCATACACAGAGAGACCTAGATGTCATTGTGCATAATAATGGCAAAAGAGAAAGATATTAAGGGGAACATAAAAACAGATGTATTGGGTTAGACCAATTGACTATCCAGCCCAGCATCCTCTCTTTTGACTTTGGCCAGTGCCAGATGCTTCAGAGGTAATGAACAGAACAGGGCAATTTTGAGTGATCCATGTACTGTCATCCAGTCCCACCCTCTTGCAGCTGGAGGTTTAGGGATACTCTGAGCATAGTGTAGCGTCCTTGACAATAGCCACTAATGGACCTATTCTCCATGAACTTATCTAATTCTTTTTTGAACCCAGTTATACTTCTGGCCATCACAACTTCCAATGGCAATATAGTCCACAAGTTAACTGTGGATTGTGTGACAAAGTAGCTCCTCTTGTATTAAACCTGATGTATATTAGGGTCACCAGGTGACCCCTGGATTTTGTATTGTGGGAATATCTGTTAACCAATTCAGGCATCTCTCTCTCTCTCTCCATTTCAGGCAGGATCCTTGTTCCTAGGATGCTGCATCTCTTCTCCCCCATTGCCCCAGATAGATGGGGAAGAGCAGCTGAGCTCGGGGGGGGGGGGGGGTGAGCAGGTGACACAACAGGCCTAGCCAGGAGAGCCCGGGGGAGTTGAGAGGGTCCAGTACCCCCTCTGCATCCTCAGTACCCAAGGAAAGGGAGAGGGGCCCCAGGTACCTAGTTTGTTCCAGTGCAGCCTCCACAGACACTCCATGCCACCCCAGCAGCAGCTTCCCTTCCCTGACCAGCAAGCTGTCCGCCTCCACAGCCGAACCCCTTTCAGTGGCATGGGGGAGACTGGAGATGACTTTACCCCCTGACGGGGCCCCCACAGATCTAAACACGCTCCCCCGGCCTGGTTAGCTGCCCCCCGCAGCTGGGCTAGAGCATTATCATTGATCTGGCCCCTGGAAGAAGAGGCAGGGCTCCCAGTGACCTCTCGTGATGCCCACTCCTTCCTGGTTGCCAGTCACGTCTTACCAGCATCCCAAAATGGCCTCTCTGCTGCAGGAGAACCTGTTCGAGACCCACGACCAGGGAGTTAACTGTTACAGTGGGTTAATGGTAAGAGTAATACTTACCAGTTAACTGCTTAATATTTTACATTCCTAGATATAACTTCTCTATTCACTTTTTCCACATCATGATTTTATAGACCTCTATCATATTCCCCGAGTTGTCTTTTCTAAGCTGAGCAACCCTAATCTTTTTAGTCTCTCCTTTGATCAAAGCCATTCCGTACCCTTGATCATCTTTGTTGCCCTCCTCAGAACCTTTTCCAGTTCTACTATATCCTTTTTGAGATGGGGTGATCAGAACTTGACAGTATTCAAGGTGTGACTGCACCATGGATTTATAGAGGCATTATAATACTTTGTCCCTTTCCCAATTGTTCCTGAAAGCCCAATTCAGTTGACATGGGCCAGCTGCAGGTGTTTAATTAAAGTGTAGACATACTCCATTTGTACTTATTAAAAAAAACCACATTAAGAATTTTTCTTAAGCAAGTTGTTTCTCAAGTTCTTGTGCACCTTCCAATTAACCTCGCTAGGATCTGACTTTCAATTTTTAAAGGATGCTTTTTTGCCTATAATGGTCTCCATTACTCTGCTGTTTAGCCATAGTGGTACTCTTGATCCTTTTACTGTACTTTCTGATTTAGGGTATCCATTTAGTCTGAGCCTCTATTATGTTTTTTTTAAGTTGTCCCCATGCTGCCTGCAGGCATTTAACCCTTCTGATAGTTCCTTTTACTTTCCACGTAACAAACATCCTCATTTTTATGTAGTTCCCCTTTTTAAAAGCTAAATACTACCGTGGTGGATTTTTTTTTGTATTATTTTGGATGCCAAGATTAATTATATTATAGTCACTGTTACCAAGGGGTTCAGCTATAGTTATGCCCTAAGACCAAAAAAAAAAAAAACAATTTTAGCCTTGATCCTGCAGTCACTTATGCATGTGCTGATCTATAAACACAAGATTAGTTCCACTGAAGTCAAGTTATGTACCTGCTTAAATGTTTACTGGATCAGTGCCTTAATTTCAGTATTTTGTTTTTTGCATATAGCAGTACTGTATGATTCAAATAAGATAGCCCACTAAGTAATGGCATTTAAAAATGTTTATAATTCATAATTATCTATAACTGAAAAAGCATAATCAATATTTTTAAAAGGTGACATGATTTAGATCTTTGGCCCTTATCTAAAAAAGATTTAGTTTATTTAACCTACATTTTGTTAGTAGCAGTGTTGCACCACCATATACATGGCATTAGTAACTAAAGGCCATAAGCAGGTCAGGACTTTACTGTACAGACATAGGGCTTAGCTACATTTACATTTTATAGCGCTCTAGCTTGCTGGCTCAGGGGGGTGAAAAATCACCCCCCTGAGCACAGCAATACACTAGCACTTTAAAGTGCTCTGACAACAGGCTCTCAGCGCACCAGGAGATCGGAGCCCCCCCAATTACCAGGAGCACTGGGAGAGCTCTCTCCCAGCGCTTGCACGTGACCACACTCGTACTTCAAAGCGCTGCTGCAGGAGCAGTAACATGGTTAAAAAAAAAAAAAAAATTAAAAATCCAAGACTAAGTACCCATAAAGGCTTTTTCTTACAATCCTGTGAGAAGTTTAATTTGAGAGTTGTAAAGTGTTTACTAAGTCCTAGGATAGAAGTGAACAGTAATGTATTTAATGACTTATCTGAGTACTATCTTCTATATTAAATCCTCAAGGAAAAAGTGGTCTACAGATGATTTACACTCTCCACCACCTCAATTTATCAACAGTAGTTTTACATGGACACAGTTCAATGTAAAGTCTGTTTCTCCTGCTCCCACAAAACTACTCTAAAGCAACCTCAAATATGCCTTCCTGTCTTCATACAACTTAGTGCTACTCCAACCCCTTTTACCTACATAAGTGTAGCAACATGTAGTTACTACTTACATCTCCTACACTCTGAAAGTGGCCTAGTCGTTACTCATGTTAGGACTTGTCTACACTGGCACCTTACAGTGCTACAACTTTCTCGCTTAGGGGTATGAAAAAACACACCCCTGAGTGCAGCAAATTTCAGCGCTGTAAAGCACCAGTGCAGACAGTGCACCAGCGCTTGGAACCGGGCTCCCAGCGCTGGTAGCTATGCCCCTTGTTAAGATGGGTTTAAGAGCGCTGGGGAGAGCTCTCCCGCAGCACCGTGCCATGCCTACACAAGCCATGTTAAAGCACTGCCAGTGTAGAGCAGCCCCTAGATAAAATCAGGTTACGGCGAGCTATAATTGAAGCAGTATATCTGAACAGTAGTTATAACTGATGTGCATTAGACATAATGTCGTCTCAGTAATTATGTGCCTACTAGGGGTACAGGTTCCCATCAGAGTCACATAAACACACCTGCTTCACACACCCATATAAGCTCCAGAAAGAAACTATACCCTCCAACTATGACTATAGCACGATAATGCACTTCTACTCTGAAAAGTGACATAAAATGGCATCATGGGTTTGCATGTGTGTTTCTTGATCTCCAAGCAGAGTTTGATCTGTTTAAAACAAAACAAGAAGCTAAACAGGCAGTCATGGAAACTCATCCTGAGCGCAAAGTGTCAAGATTATTTTCCCATCATGTGTACTACCATTAGTAATACTTTCTGCAGGCCAAACTAGGCCCTTATTTATAACTGCACAACTCCACTGCCCTGAATGGGTTTGCATGGGAGTAACTGGTACATTGTGAACAATTCTGCTTATGTGCATGATTGAACAAAAGAACACTTGCTCTCAGTATTGAAAGCCAAAGCAGTAACTTTGTCACTGGAGTCAGCAAATGTGAGACTACAAGAGGAACAGATATGATGACCAAGGTGCCAGTTTTTAACCTTGACTCTACCCAGGGACTATGTGAGTAGTCCGAGGTTTCTAAAGCACTTTTTATTCCCGTCCCCCTCATCCTTACAGGAGGTGGTACTGGAACAGCCAGGTGCAAAAAGATAACAGCTTTAAATACATTGCCTCTGCAATCTTACTAGTCCTACTCAGAGCAGAGAGGAAGTATCAAGGTCATGCCACATTATTACACAGTGGCATATGAATAGTGCCTAGAGCCATCAGAATCAACTCCCAAGTTCTTAGTTTTATCAGAAAACATTTCATTGCCCGTAATTTTCCAGCAACATCACTATTAGTTTTTCTATTGACGGGAATGTCTCACTACTACTAAGGATTTTATATTTCTGCTGTCAAACATTCCTCCATAAAGAGAAAGTGAGTCTTATACTTAAACAGCAGAAAGTATGTCAGGTCACCTGATCTGCATTCATCAAATCCCCATTAAATAGTCAGCAGGATGCACCAAAGCAGGAGTGACTGTTTAAAGAAAAAAATTTAAAAAAAATACAGAATGACAGCTTAGTCTATGTTACTAATGATCAGGTGCCATTTATGGTCACTAAGTTTTGTTTCATGCTAGGTTTCAGAGTAACAGCCGTGTTAGTCTGTATTCGCAAAAAGAAAAGGAGTACTTGTGGCACCTTAGAGACTAACCAATTTATTTGAGCATGAGCTTTCATGAGCTACAGCTCACTTCATCGGATGCATACCGTGGAAACTGCAGCAGACTTTATATACACACAGAGAATATGAAACAATACCTCCTCCCACCCCACTGTCCTGCTGGTAATAGCTTATCTAAAGTGAACATCAAGTTGGGCCATTTCCAGCACAAATCCAGGTTCTCTCACCCTCCACCCCCCCACACAAATTCACTCTCCAGCAGGATAGTGAGTTTGTGTGTGTGATTTTTGGGAGGGGGGTGAGAGAACCTGGATTTGTGCAGGAAATGGCCCAACTTGATCATCATGCACATTGTGTAGAGAGTTGTCACTTTGGATGGGCTATCACCAGCAGGAGAGTGAATTTGTGGGGGGGGGGGGGTAGAGGGTGAGAAAACCTGGATTTGTGCTGGAAATGGCCCAACTTGATGATCACTTTAGATAAGCTATTACCAGCAGGACAGTGGGGTGGGAGGAGGTATTGTTTCATATTCTCTGTGTGTATATAAAGTCTGCTGCAGTTTCCACAGTATGCATCCGATGAAGTGAGCTGTAGCTCATGAAAGCTCATGCTCAAATAAATTGGTTAGTCTCCAAGGTGCCACAAGTCCTCCTTTTCTTGTTTCATGCTATTTTTGTTTAAATTCTTAACTAGAAGAGGAAATGTATTTATGAGACTGTTCTTTAAGGTTGTTCCCCCACCACCACCAGCCTACTAGTTATATACGTGCCTCTACCCACCATCCCCCTCCTACTCCATCAAACGATAGTGGGACTCAAACTGCAAGCACTTATGAACTATTTGATATAGCAGTAGTTTAAGGTTTGTTCTCTCTTCCCAGTGAGAAATTGGTTTCATCTGGTAGAGTTGTACATGAGTACTGAACTGATGGCACTTATGTGTTCCTTAATAAAGAAAGTTTGAGGCTTTTTGGGAAAGCAGCATATAAAGAAATAAGTCTGGTAGGCACATAACTTGACCTACCACAAGAAGCTGCTTTTTGGTAAGATTTAAGCAGTGTCTAAGTTTCACAGTTAAACCCTGTTTATTAAGAGTGCAGTTCTTCTGTGACCATATGACAGCACTCTTGAAACAGCAGTTTTTCTTTTCTGATTTCAATCTATTTTATTGACAAATAATTCAATTATGTTTACCCCTTTAACACTGCAGAGCCACAGCAACTAATGTTCTTCCTTCCTGGTATCAGTTATACCTTTGCAACCAACCCAAAGACTATGACTTGCATGCACAGGTGTCACTGAAGACAATGTTGGCTTACAGGACCTTAGTATGTATGGATATGCATTATATAGCAAGAACCCAGGCCGAGACTGTAGAGTTAGGAAAAATGTTTCTAACATTTACATTGTATCAAAATTGTTCAGATTCACCAACAATTAATAAACCCTGCAATCCCTTTAACTAAAAGCTGTGTTGGACACAACAACCAAGCCTTTATTGCCCATTGCGCTGAAATAATGGAACAGAATATTACTCTACAGATGCGGAGGGAGTGGGGGGTGGGGGGGAAGAGGAAAGAGAGAAGGTGCACTGGATGTCCTCTCTGTGTACAGAAGTCTCAATAGCTAGGAGAATTAATCTTGTGCTTATGAGTATGACCACTCAACCAAAACCAGAGATAATGCCCAAGGTAAAACACAAGTCACTTAAAAACACTCCATACCACCTTCAGAAAGCTACATTTTTAGCAACTACCTTGAAGCAAAAGAAAATTTTATATTCATTCAACTGTGTATGAGGCATTTCCTTTCACTGCTTGTTTAGCAGCAAAGCCACATTCTCCCACAGATATCTACTGCAAGGTAAGCCTGAACAGGCAAATTACATACAACACCAAAAGTTTTGGTAACAACTAGACAGATAATGGAAAGTTACCTAGGATTCTCTAGCAATTAGTTACTGGGCTGTTTAAGTCACCAGCTTGATACACTCTTGATCAGTAGGGAAAGTGCCGATTTCATTGGTTCAGAAAGATGGGAGGGGAGTCTTGAGAGCCCACTGGATACACTGAAGTATGGAAATAAAAAACTTATAACTAGGTTTCTAAACATAATTTCAAAACTTCTAATTTTAATGTTAAACAATTCCATCTTTTTTCCTTTAATGATGGCTTCATTCAGGACAAACGTATCCAATTCACTTGTAAATACCATGTTCCCCCAATTTCAAGATCACCAACAAGTCATAAAAACCTGGAGACTGGAGTTTCTTACCACAGCTCTGGTTTAAGTGGTTTCCCCAATCCTTCACAGGAGTTAGTAATTTTCCTTTTAATTCATATGCAGTTAGTTACACTTTTAGATGTTAACTCCCCCAGGGCAGAAACTCTCTCACTTATGTTTGTAAATTGCTCAGCATAACATAGACCAAATCCCAACCCAAGACTTTAAGTAATACTATAATTTAAATAAAAAGAAAAGGAGTACTTGTGGCACCTTAGAGACTAACCAATTTATTTGAGCATAAGCTTTCGTGAGCTACAGCTCACTTCATCGGATGCATACTGTGGGAAGTGTAGAAGATCTTTTGAAGTAAGCTGTAGCTCACGAAAGCTTATGCTCAAATAAATTGGTTAGTCTCTAAGGTGCCACAAGTACTCCTTTTCTTTTTGCGAATACAAACTAACACGCTGTTACTCTGAAACCTGTCACTATAATTTAAATGTTTACTTTTTTTGTGGTTAGAAAGTCTCTAGTAGTTTTATGCAAGATGTTTCAGTTAACATTTATAATACACAAGACACATCCACTACAGAATCAGTTTCTAGTTCAAAACCCAATACTAAGATAATTTTTTAGATTATCTGTCAATTTTTAGTGTAGACAAATGCCATTTTCATGTTGTCAGCATAGTCAATTAAAAATCCTTCTAAGATCTTGTATCTATATTTGTGTCCCCTCCACCCCTCATGTAGCCACTCAATTTAAGACTATTAGAAAGAAACTGTGTAGCAAGAAAGGCCACAACAGTATAGTCTTGAAAGCAAAATAACTGTAGACAGAGCCTAACACACACCTTTCCTTGCTTCACAGAATTGATGAAGCCAGTGTTTTTGTTGTCACAAACTTGTTTCCAAAATAAGCCATCCACCCACTCCAGAATATCATCGTTAAAAGACAATTCAGAAATGTGATGGAGACAGAAAACAACAATGAGTCTTTTAATCCATTTTCCTGTGCAGCATCTAGAATAATTTTGCCTAAAAGAGTGAACTACAGAATGTTTTGGGGGACTCTCAGACAAAGATTTGGAGAATTTGTTATTATTCCTACATGAAAGATTCTTTATCATAGTTTCATACAAGGTAAATTTTAAATATTGAAGTTAGGGACAGCAGAAACAAACATCCTACATCGCAAACACATACCCTACTGTATACAAACCCTGAGTGCACATACGATACACACACACGTGCAGTCACACGTACTACGCAGGGGCACATACTGCACACATACATGAGGGGAATGCGAGTGTGCAGCAGCGCAGAGGAGGCGGAGGCCAGAGAACCAGCGCAGCAGAGGCCTAGCTCCTGCCCAGCCAGCCTCACCCTACCTGGCAGGCCCAGCCCCCAGGGCTCTGGCTCTGTCCCCTTCCATTGTGCCTCATCGTTACAGACGGGGAGGCGGCTGGTGGCAGGGCAGCAGGCGGGGGACAGGGGGCTTCGGGCCCCCTGATGCGGGGTGCAGGCTGCATCCGCCTCGGACCTCCCAGCAAGGGGAGCGGCGCAAGGGAGGAGGAGGAGGAGCAGGAGCAGACGTCCCAGCGAGGCCTGGGCACGGAGTGATCACCAGGCTAGGCCGCGGGTGGCTGTGGGGAGGGGAAGGAGGGCACCGCTGCGGGGGCTGAAAGGCTCCCGGGGCAAGGGGACCAGGAGATGGGTTCCGAGTGCAGTCCTGGGATGACTCGCCAGGCAAGGAGGGGTTCCGGCCGGGTTCAGGAGGAGGCCGGCCGGGCCGGGCCGAGACCGGGCGGGGGCTGGCTCTCTGGGCCCGGCGTTGTGGAGGAGGTGCCGCCGCTTCCTTATTACCTGGGCTCGGGGAGCTGGTGGCTGTGCAGCTTGGCTCTCTCGCTGGCGGCGGCGGCAGCCCGGTCCCCTCTGGGCGCTGTACGGCTCTGCTTCGGGCTGGGCAGCGGCGGCCGGGCTGGGTCTCCGCCTCTCTCCGGGGCTCCCACAGGCTCAGCTCTGACGGCTTTACTGCGCCCCCATCCCTCCCTTATCCAAGATGGCGGTGTCCTGTACACGGGGTTTCCCCGCCCACTCTCAACGGGCCCCGGCCGCACAAAGCGGCACGCAGGATTCAGAGCTCGGGCCAATCACGGGGCACTCCTAACCGCACGCGGCGGGCCGTGCCCAAAGCAGGCGACGGCGAGCGCGCGCGCGCTCGTGCTGGGCAGGGGTGCGCGCGCTGGGTCACGCGCTCCCTCTTGCCTCCGGGCGCGTCCTGAGTCGCGCGCGCCGCCTGGGGCGCGCGCCGAGTGGGCGGGCGGGAAAAGTCTCCGCCTGGGTCAGTGAGCCGCCAATCATCCCCGCCCGGCCCACAGGCGCGGCTGCTCCTCCTTCGTGCCACACCCCCCATCCCGGTGCCCCTCCTCAGCCAGTGGCTCCGGCCCCTAGCGGGGACTCATCTAAACACCAAGGGAGAGTGTCCCCGACACAGCTGCTCGTCACCCACACAGAGTTGGCGGTGCAGCCTCAAGCAGCGCAGTGCCGGTTCCATGTCTACTGTGGTGCAGAGAGGAGGCTGGAGACCCTGAGGTGCCCGGGCAAGAAATGGCTGAAGGCACATACGTGGCACACAGAGACACAATGCCCTCACACTAGGGTGATCAGATGTCCCGATTTTATAGGGACAGTCCAGATTTTGGGGTCTTTTTCTTATATAGGCTCCTATTACCTCCCACCCCCTGTCCCGATTTTTCATATTTGCTGTCTGGTCACCCTACCTGGCTCCGTAGCGAGGGGATCTGGTATAAACCACCTCAGCCTGCCCTGACCCCGCCTCACAATGTCATGGCAATCTGTGGACTGCCTCAGGGGTGTGACACAAAGTGACCCTGACAAATTAACAAGGGGTCAGGAGGCAAACACTAGCATAGACACAAGGGGCCACATGGCAATGAGGACAGGTGCTGTGTTTTATGACCATTTGTTGGCCCCTGGGGTAGCGGGGAGCAAATGTCCCATCTGCACAATAATGAAAGGACACAAGGAAACCCACACAAACAGCTCATGGAAAGACACCAGCCTCTCACAATAGGAGGTAGCAACAATACAGCCTGCCAGATGGCAGTGGGCCATAATGCTACAATGATAGTTTGCTGATGGCTTCCAGGGTCTTAAAGTGTGACCTTCTCACCCTTCTCCCCCTGCCCCTCCCCTACACACACAAATTAATCAGAGGACACAAGAAAAACACACAAATACATTGTTTCATAGAGACACTAGTACATCAAGAAGTTTCACAAAGGGACTATGATTTGCTGTTGTGCCCTAAAAGTGACCCATGAGTAACACTCATAAACATGGTGTCCCATAAAGATGCCAGCAATATGATGAGATTAAATTATGATACTATGTCTAAAAAAATCAGCATGTCATAATGCAGCATCACAACATAGCATTTTGCTGGTCCCAATGGGTGACACTCAGACCTCAGCTTTTGCGGCAGATTTCTCAGGCCATCAGTGCTGCCTGGAAAATCTCTGGAATTTTGGCAGCACCAAGGATGTGGGTGCTACACGGAGTAAAAAGAAACTGAATAAAATAGAGACTGAGTGGAGAGATAGACTATCCATGCAGACTACAATAAAAATAATGCTCAAGTTCAAATAGTACAGAGGGGATGAATGAGGAGGTGTTAGCCAAGAGGAAAATCTTAGACTTTTCATTTTTCCATTGTAGGCAGGTATGGTGATGCTGCTGGAATCCCCCAGTGAAAAGGGAACTATATTTGCATTCACAGTGCCCTCCTGGTTACAGAAATTATGGGATTTTCCCCTTCAGAAAACAATTACTGCAACCAGACTTTAAATTAAAATTATTCTTCTGAGTGAGCCTACAAAGATAAACCAAGTGGACTTTCTCCCTAAGAAAACAGGCTGTGCACATAGCTTGAAGATCTCCAACTCCACTATATCTGTAACCTCCAGTCCTTCAATCACACAGGACCAAGAACAGCATTTTTATGTGCCTAGAAATAAAGCAAAGAGAAAGTGTTTGTAATATGCACACACCCAAAATCCAGCTGATAGTTGAAATTTTGAGTCTAATAAACCTTAATGGTGTCATTTTATTGTAACAATAATGTAAAGCATAAACAAACAAAACTGTAAAGAAAATTACCTATGGCATTCAAAATAGCCATGACCTAGAAGGCCATTAATGACTTAGAAACACATCATGTTTCCCACCTTCCTTCAGAATTCCAATAGTGCTGTTATATGAATGCAATACATTATCGGTATTATTACTTCAGTAAAAAGTATAATTTGAATCAGAGTAATGTTTACCATCATCAGGCATTCATCCGTCCTAAGTAGAGTTAGTATATGAGTTCTGAAAGATGCAGGAGATGTTTCCACATGCACTGGGTTGTCTTCTGATTGCTTTGTTACCCACCACACTCTTTGTCTGTTGTAGGGTGGGAGAAATGGAAGTTTTCTAATTTATTAATATTTTTGCTGCTATTCCCAAGCTTTTTTGTCTTTTAAGAGGAAATTGTACATATATTTAGTCCTTAGTAAGGGTTTTGGTTATTTAAAGCTTTTTTAAATGGCTGAATAATACATTTTTAAAACTTATTACAAATATGTGCACACTGAAAAAGTACTTAAGAATTTGAGAACTTAAGAATGGACATACTGGGTCAGACCAATGGTCCATCTAGCCCAGTATCCTGTCTTTCAACAGTAGCCAGTGCCAGATGCTTCAGAATGAATACACAGAACAGGGAAATGTATTGTGTGGTTCATCCCCTGTTGTCCAGTCCCAGCTTCTGGCATTCAGAGGTTTAGGGACATTAGGAGTGTGGTGTTGTGTCCCTGATCATCTTGGCTATTAGCCATTGATGGACCTATCCTCCATGAATTTAATATTTTTTTGAACACTGTTATACTTTTGGCCTTCACAATAACCCCTGGCAATGAGTTCCACAGGTTGACTGTGCATTGTGTGAAGAAGTACTTTCTCTTGTTTGTTTTAAACCTGTTGCCTATTAATTTAATTGGGTGACCCCTGGTCCTTGTATTATGGGAAGGAGTAAAATAAGTGTATTCGCACCTCAAGAGTTAATAATATGATTTCAGATTGCTCTAAATGCTATGGATACACAAGTTAGACCAGTGTGTTGGGTCTATATGTTGGGTCAATAATACCCCCTATAGTTTAATGGTCTGAGTGCAGATTATACAATATAAAAGATTCTACATGCAGATTTACACAATGTAACATTTTCATCTACATTAATATAATGAGCTTTCATTTTCCTAACCAATTGTGCCAACTGTAACAGGTATGGCAACACCCAGTTTTTCATGTTCTCTGTGTATATATATCTTCCTACTGTATTTTCCACTGCATGCATCCGATTAAGTGGGTTTTAGCCCACGAAAGCTTATGCTCAAATAATTTTGTTAGTCTCTAAGGTACCACAAATACTCCTTGGTTTTTTGTTGTTTTTTTTTTGCTGATACAGACTAACACGGCTGCCACTCTGAAACCTGTTAAGAATAGTGACATCTCTACTGAGAGAGAGAGATTTTTACAATAGCTGCTAGAGGGCAGCCATGTGGCAAGGTTTCAGTGCATGATTTATGATTCTAAGAATGAACAGACTGCTTAGCAAAAGCCTCAATTAAGGCAAGCGAAGAGATTCCATTTACTAGTTTTAGGATTAAAAGTTCACTAGGTTTTAAGTGAGTTTGGAAAGAGCTAATGGTTCTGCATGTTAGAACATACATTTGATACTAAATCTAGATTCTGTAATTTTTATTCCTACCAAATTATTGAAGCATAAGGGCTTAATTCTGATCTCAGACATACAGAACCACACCAACGTGTATTCTTATAAATCAACACACTGTGATGATGGTTCCTGTACAGTAGCATATTTTTAAGATATGATGGTGCACACCATAAATAAGATACAAATCCAGCTTTCCCATAAAACATTAATTTGAGATCCTGGCTGCCCATCCAGATTAATAGTAAAGATCCCATGGCAATATCCTATCCTTCCAAGAGATCTATTGAGTATTTTCCATTTTTAACTACTTTGACCCTATGAATTCCTTTTCCTCAGTGTACAGCTGTGTAGGAAATCCTCCCCAAAATGAACTGACCTCTATCAGCTGTGAAACAGTGAGTCCCTGCTCTGAATTCAGCCTCTCATTGTGCAGGCACTGGAATTCCATTGCCAAGAATATGTGGGCAGAGGTTATGGCATGAGTCTGAAAATAACTACATGAAAAATAATAAGTTTATTTGTTTTTTACATCTATAGCAAAAATAAATACAAAATATGTATGAACAATATAAACCAGATACCACTGTGATAGGTACATTAGAAAAGGATAGATAGGTAGTCTATTAAACTTGTATTACTGACGTCCATCAATTTGTTTTCTTCACAGCTGTTACAGTCAAAGCCCTAACTATGGTACTTCAAATACTATGGTGATGAGTACAGTATAAAAACATACATAAAGAATAACTTTAAACAGATAACACAGGTGCAACAGAAAAAAATTCCAATGTTGCAGTACTGTATATGGAACCAGTTTTACTAGAAATATAATTGAAAACAAAACACAAGGAAGAATTTCCACAAGAGGGTATTTCTCAGAGAAAATGACTCAAAGCTCTTAAAGAGATACAGTGGATGAGGTCATATATTTTATTAGAACAACTTCTGTTGGTGAGAGAGACAAGCTTTCAAATTTAGGGCTTGTCTTCACCTATAGTGCTGCAGCTGAACCAGTGCAACTGTGCCATTGTAGCGCTTTAGTGAAGATGCTGCTACGCCAATGGGAGAGCATCTCCCGTCGGCGTAGTTAATCCACCTGTGCGAGACGCCGGAGCTATGTCAATGGGAGAAGCTCTCCTGCCAACATAGCACTGTCTACACCACAGGTTAGGTCACTATAGCTACATCGCTCGGGAGTGCGGATTTTCCACAGGTTGGCTTAAAAGGGGTAGCATTGGAAAGCCCATGCTTATTTGGGGCACCCTGGGAACATGAAAACAAGGGATCACACGTTCTTGTCAACATCATTAATAATGATTTAAAAAATCAGTATTAATCATCAAACAAATCATTAATGAAAAATTACAACTAGGCCACAGAACCAGCTGCGGCCCATTGGTATTCTGGGGTTGAAAAAGCAGTTGTTATTGCAAACACTGAAAGTAATGTCTTGGTAAAAAATGCATTTTCAAGTAACTGGGTACACAGTAAAGCTACCGGACTTCAAACATGATTTTATTTGCTCCTGTACATATTAACATATCAGCCTGTGAGTAAGGGTTGCCAAAAATATATTTTCTTTTTAAACTGAAAAAAATAGTTTTCACTTTTATGAATTAATTGAGATGAAAGGCAAGTTTCAGTTGTATGTCATCCTGATAAGAGAATAAGACCTGCTTTGTCTAAGAGATTGAAGTGTGGGTAGCGAATATTGTTCCTGTTTGCATCAGGAATTTGCTCCTATATAGTCTTTGTCCTTCTGTTTCATTTTTACAATGCACAAAGATGTATATGCTTTTTCTTTTTAAAATGAGTCACCGGTGGTATAAGTAAAGACAGTGCTTGAGCAGACAAGGCTAATTTAAAAGCAACATTAGGTCACTAAGAATTATAACTTCAAAAAATGACAAAGTCTTATGCTCCAACTGTTCACTCAGGCACAGAACAATAATACTTTGCACTTATATAGGACATTTAGATGTGTGTGTCTATGAGAGAGAGACCATACTGCTTGCTAGTGATTGGACCCACAGATATGTTAAAGGGCCTTTTACAAGTTTAATTAACCTCCTTTAGTTCAAGCAGCAGCAGACTGTGCTTTTAGATTTGAAGTTTCAAGGGTCTAATCCTAACTTCTGAGGCATATGTGTGTGATTTATTTAACAACTTTGTGTGTTGAATTCAGCACAAGTCTTGATTACACCTTCAACCATTACATCACAACTGAGGGGGGGGAACAAACAAACAAAAAACAGGACTGCCAGAATATTTCTATTTTATACAGTTTGGTTATCCTTCCCAGAACAGCTGATTCCTCCTGATCTTTGCTGGTCTTGGTCAGGAACATCAGCTAATGAAGAATAAAGGAAAAAACTTTCTAACTGACCCCACTCTGCCACATTGCTTGGTAGGGAAAGCAGGTATGTAGCATTATTAATTATTCATTCTTTGTTAAATGTTCATTATTAAGTTTACACATAACATAAAAATGAAGGTTCAGGTGCATGACACTGGCTGAAAAGAATAAAGGAAAAAAACCCTCCCAGGAGAGCCTGAGACCTCTTAGGGGAGAGGGAACTGCCCTTGACTGATTCCTCCTAAACAGAGGCCAAATTCTTGAAGATGAAGGGGATATTGCTTGAATAAAGAGTAGAAGATTTGGTCTTAGGAAATTCAGAGAAGAAAGAAGTTCTGATGAAGACTAAAATCTCTAAATTGTGGGGTCTGGCTACTCAGTTGGCCTGACAGGCAAACTCTCAGTGACTCAAGCAAATACGATAAGGTCAGGCTCAGACTGTAAATATTTGAGCATAAAATTCTAGTTCTGAAGCAACATCCTTGTCTGTCTTCTGTGGAAAAAAGAGTTAATTATCATTTAAAACTAAATAGAAAAGGAGTACTTGTGGCACCTTAGAGACTAACCAATTTATTTGAGCATAAGCTTTCGTGAGCTACAGCTCACTTCATCGGATGCATACGATGAAGTGAGCAGTATGCATCCAATGAAGTGAGCTGTAGCTCACGAAAGCTTATGCTCAAATAAATTGGTTAGTCTCTAAGGTGCCACAAATCCTCCTTTTCTTTTTGTGAATACAGACTAACACGGCTGTTACTCTGAAACCTGTTAAAACTAAATATGAGTTTTGCAAAGTGCATCAGCACTTTGTATTGTCATGCTCAGCAAGTTAGAAATAATAACCAAGGAATATGAATACAATGTTGCCTATATTTACAGATAACGTGAATGAAAAGTTCAGCCTCTGACACAGAACTAAAAGACAGAAATCACAGTTAATAGTTCACAGCTGCTTGCTTTGTAAATTGTATTATGTTTTGTTGACTCTGTACTTTAAATGATTAATCATTCATTTAAGTAATACTACAGCACTTGAGATGCAAGATATAGGGCATCCAGATTTTGCCCTTCTGAAGGCTGCAATGACAATACATATACCTAAGGCAACATGTGTTGTGTATAAAAGGGGCCTCAGGGGTAGCTGTCCTCATTTTAGGCATAGCCTGTGACGAGTTCAGATTCCATGGATATACTATGGGAGAGAGAATCTGAATAGTCTAGATGATTTGCCTTATCTTGTGCCCCAGTGCAGAGGCCAAACGCAACCCCAGTTCTTAATTCTGGCAGAACAAGGCCTGCTTGAGAATAGTGCACAGGGTGATACTGGCTGTCCAAAAGGAAGAAAACAAGGCCTTTGCACAGAGCAGAAGAGTTGGTGCACCACTGAGACAGCATATCTTTTCATCCATGCAATGGCTGTAGCAGTGACCCTGTTTCCCCTGCTCAGGCACATTAACTTCAGGAGCACTCACTAGGCCAATGTGTCTCCAACACCTGCTAACCCATGGGCTTGTGTCTGAAAGGCATATTCTAATCCTGAGTATGGAAACTATTTCTAGGATAAAATTATTAGTTACTCTTTTTCAGCAAAGGGGAAAATCAGAACCATTTCTTTCAGTGGGAGCAAGATCAGGTATTTTATTTGTAACTCAAACCTTTGTGACAGGTTTCAGAGTGGTAGCTGTGTTAGAGTACTCCTCATTCTTCAAACCTTTGTGATTACTTCCCATCCAATCCCCACACGCACCTTGGTCTGCACTGCAAAGTTATGTTAACTGTTGATGTACATCACCTTGCATCAACCTATTTAGGCATGTGTCTACAGTCAAATTTGTCTCTGGCTGATGTAAGCACCCCATTACAGAGACACAGTAAAACAACTTCCCTGAACAGCATAGAACTACAGTCAACTACTTTGGTACACGGTGTGAGTGTAAACACTGCATGACTTGTGTTGACACTAACAGTCCTCCAGCCACTGTCTCAGTCCCTGCAGCAGTAACTGCTTTGCTCACAATTTTAAACTCCACTGCCAAGGGGCTGCAGAGACAGGAAGCTCCCCCTGCCTTTAAAAAACCCTGTGTGTTTTTTAAATGCCCTTTCCTGGTTCCCCACCTTGATGAGCACACCTAGCAGCTCACCTTTGTTGCTTGCTTCCAGCCAACCGTGGCTCCATGTGGCTCCATGCACACAGAGGTACTAGACATGCTCCTGCTCAGAGCAGGCAAGAAGTATTGGATCTCCTGGGCCTGTGGGGAGAAGAGGCTTTACAAGCATAGCTATGGAACAGCCAAGAAATGTGGACATCTATGAGCAGACGGAGGCATGGAGGACACAGGCAAGGGGCATGACAGAGATCAGCAGCAGTGCAGCATGAAAGTGAAGGAACTTCTCCAGGGTTACTACCCGGTGAGGGAGGGCAATGAAACATCTGGTGTTGCCCTGCAGACCAGCCTCTTTTACAATTAACTGCACATTATACTTGCTGAGACTGAAAAGTGCTGCACAGGGTTGTGGGATATTAAAAAACTGAAAATTATGGGTTGTGGAAGGTAGTATGGGATGGAAAAAATTGCATTCTGGGAACTTGACTCCTAGCTCCCAGAAATCCTTGGGTGAATCATTACTGTCCCATAAAACAAAGGACATTGTACTGGACCACGGCATGCAGCTCACTGGGATAGCTACCCATGGTGCACCACGCTTTACATCGACTCAAGCACTCCTGGTGAGTACTGTCACAGTTTCAAAGCAACTGCACCTGTATTCCCTCTCTGTATTCCCAGTTAAGCTTCCAGCTCCAAGCCATTCTGTCTTTTGGACAGAGATCTGCATCTCACTCCCTTCTGATCGAGGATTTTAAGGCTATATACGTTTCTGCCTTACACTGTGATATCCTCAGCAAACCAGACTGCCTAATAAGCCAGTGCCTGCACTTTGCTTTCTCTCTGAGGGCTATGACCCCTGTGTTGCTCACAGTTATAAGTTATTCTTTTACGTAGAGAATGTCCAGTTTGACCAATGTACATGGTAGAGGGGCATTGCTGGCACATGATGGCATATATCACATTGGTAGATGTGCAGGTGAACGAGCCTCTGATAGTGTGGCTGATGTGATTAGGCCCTATGATGGTGTCCCCTGAATAGATATGTGGACACAGTTGGCAACGGGCTTTGTTGCAAGGATAGGTTCCTGGGTTAGTGGTTCTGTTGTGTGGTGCGTGGTTGCTGGTGAGTATTTGCTTCAGGTTGGGGGGCTGTCTGTAAACAAGGACTGGCCTGTCTCCCAAGATCTGTGAGAGTGATGGGTCGTCCTTCAGGATAGGTTGTAGATCCTTGATGATGCGTTGGAGAGGTTTTAGTTGGGGGCTGAAGGTGATGGCTAGTGGTGTTCTGTTATTTTCTTTGTTGGGCCTGTCCTGTAGTAGGAGACTTCTGGCTCTGTCAGTCTGTTTCTTCACTTCAGCAGGTGGGTACTGTAGTTGTAAGAATGCTTGATAGAGATCTTGTAGGTGTTTCTCTGTCTGAGGGGTTGGAGCAAATGCGGTTGTATCGTAGAGCTTGGCTGTAGCCAATGGATCGTGTGGTGTAGTCTGGATGAAAGCTGGAGGCATGCAGGTAGGAATAGCGGTCAGTAGGTTTCCGGTATAGGGTGGTGTTTATGTGACCATCGCTTATTAGCACCATAGTGTCCAGGAAGTGGATCTCTTGTGTGGACTGGTCCAGGCTGAGGTTGATGGTGGGGTGGAAATTGTTGAAATCATGGTGGAATTCCTCAAGGGCTTCTTTTCCGTGGGTCCAGATGATGAAGATGTCATCAATGTAGCGCAAGTAGAGTAGGGGCATTAGGGGACGAGAGCTGAGGAAGCGTTCTAAGTCAGCCATAAAAATGTTGGCATACTGTGGGGCCGTGCGGGTACCCATAGCAGTGCCGCTGATCTGAAGGTATACATTGTCCCCAAATGTGAAATGGCCCACCTTGATTATCACTGCAAAAGGTTTTTCCGCACCACCCCCCTGCTCTCCTGCTGGTAATATCTTACTTTAAGTGATTACTCTCATTACAGTGTGTATGGTAACATCCATTGTTTCATGTTCTCTATGTATATAAATCTCCCCACTGTATTTTCCACTGAATGCATCCGATGAAGTGAGCTGTAACTCACGAAAGCTTATGCTCAAATAAATGTGTTAGTCTCTAAGGTGCCACAAGTACTCCTTTTCTTTTTGCGAATACAGACTAACACAGCTGCTCCTCTGAAACCTGAAGTTTATAGTGTAGACATGACCTTATTTACAACATATTGTCAAATGAGATGAGGAACAGTATAGATTAGCTTTACATTTCACTTTCCTTGTGTTTGTGGATTTGAATTAGACATTATTTTTGTGAACTTTTATCCAGTATTTAAAGCACACAAAACACATTTAAAACACCCCAAAGATTGAAAAATGGTATGTATTATTTTTCTTTTGACCTGTTTATTCTAGTATATTCTTGAAAACCTGTACAAGTCTTGTTAACTGAAGTTTTCAGAAAAGGCTGACTTCAGCCTACTCATTCTGGACATCTGGGACAAACCTAACAACAATAATTAAAACCCACCCACAGAGTATGTTGCTCTACCCTTCTCTGTGGATTGCATATTGCAACAGGAAACTTGTAATTTGACTATCCAGAAGGAAATGCTATATACTACAACAGAACAGCTAAAAGTTGAAATATAACAAAGTCTTGTCTTAAGTGTTTCATCACTTTCAAGTTACAAAGAGGGCAAAAGGCAGAATTTAGTGGCTTGTATGGTGCAAACTATTTTAACAGGCAGTGCAAGGAATTCAACGTATCAGAAACAGAGTTCACGGTAGCAAGCAGAGACTGTTAAATTATGTGTCCTGCTTTATGTAACTACTGCATTGTTTAAAAAATATATTGTCCTGTAAAGATAACAGAAATCTGAAAGTACAGACTACGCCAAATATTAGTTCTTTACCCATCATACATATGTAGGCCAAGGGAAATGACGTCATTCTTTTGGACACTTTGTTTAGTTTATGTAAGTTTCTAGTTCATACCTTCAGAATACTTTGATAATAACTATGGAAAAGTTACTTTTAAATAATAGGTTTAAGTTTGCTTACAGAACTGATTACATTTTTTTCTTGTGGTGGGAGGGAGAGGGAGACATATTTTGTAGTTCTACCACTGTATTTGCATGTTAATACAACAAAAATGCAGATACTCTTATATGACTCATATTTAATGTTTCAAATTTTTCTTTTTAATTTTAATTTTAATTTTTAATTTTAATTTCCACAGCAATAATGATATAATAAACATAATTAACTCTAACAGTAAAGTGAATTTAACCAACTATCCAAGTATGGTTATTAATATAATTACTTGTAATATATTAAGCAAAACATTTTCAGGAATTAGTAACACTTTTCTGAGAAAAATACTTTAAATGCAAATGTCTAGTAACTTATAACCTATTGTTAAAAAATACTACAGTCAGCACCATATTTATGATATATTGTTGCAGAAGATGATGCCAGGATATGTCTAAACTAGGATACAAGATGGGGCTTTGTTTGTTTGTTTGTTGTTTTTAGAATATTTTAGCTACCACATTCTAACTAAAGGTTCTAAATGTCTAGTGTAAACAAGACAAGTTGTACTTTGGCATGTGCTAACTGGCTGAGGGTTAACTATTTGGGGCTATAGAGCCAATAGAGTCAAATCTGTGGCTCAAGCAAAGGGCTTCCTTTGCCGGAACCATTCTTGGGTGGGGGAGAAGGGGAGATGGGGGGCACCTGACTCACAGGGAATTCTGCTGTATGGGTGAGATTTTCAGTTAGGTCAACACTGAGTGCTTTTGAAAATCTTGTCCTGTGTGTCTATGTTTCTGACAGGTTTCAGAGTAACAGCCGTGTTAGTCTGTATTCGCAAAAAGAAAAGGAGTACTTGTGGCACCTTAGAGACTAACCAATTTATTTGAGCATGAGCTTTCGTGAGCTACAGCTCACTTCATCGGATGCATACCGTGGAAACTGCAGCAGACTTTATATACACACAGAGAATATAAAACAATACCTCCTCCCACCCCACTGTCCTGCTGGTAATAGCTTATCTAAAGTGATCTACGCCAAATAGTGATCTTTAGATAAGCTATTACCAGCAGGACAGTGGGGTGGGAGGAGGTATTGTTTCATATTCTCTGTGTGTATAAAGTCTGCTGCAGTTTCCACGGTATGCATCCAATGAAGTGAGCTGTAGCTCACGAAAGCTCATGCTCAAATAAATTGGTTAGTCTCTAAGGTGCCACAAGTACTCCTTTTCTTTTTATGTTTCTGACGTTGCTATAAAGAGAGAACCACATCTAAACTGTACATATAACAAAGCTCTATTTTAAACTCAGGGCTCTAGTTACATACGCATTGCTCTCTTTATTTTCTCACCACTAACCCCAAGAAAAATGCAGCCTTATATTTGTACAGTTGGTAGAGGGCTTTATTTCAAATATATGTATATTACTTGTTTCTCTGTTGTAAAATTCATGTTGACTGTATATTTTTTGAATGAATGACTATTTAAAGTACTGTATGTGCCAGGATTTGTGAAAGATGTGACACAGAAACTTGTGGAGACTGAAGATCTCTACTTATCCAAAGAACATTTACAACAAGGGAAGAGGCACGGGAAACCTTCCTCACACTGCCATGTTACTGTCCCTGAACCCCAAACAGAAGGACTACCCCACTGAAGAGAGAGTAGTTTACTTTCTGTAGTTTATTCAATCCTTGCCAAATTCTGCTGTCAATGATACCAATTCAACCCAGTGAAAGGCAAAAGGATTGCCTGGATGCTACTGAGAGCAAAGTTCAGTCCTTTGAGTCCATGCAGTTGACCCTAGTAGGTGCAGAAGTCCACCTTCTGTAGCTAGAGGAGATGCAATGCCGTGCATATTTCACACACTTACTCCTGATGAGATGTGAGAAAGGCCATGCCTTTTTTCAGTGCTATTCTTGAAGGCTAGCTCAGAGCGTTCTTTCTGCTAAAGAATAAGGGAGCATGCAAATGGAAATTGTGAGAGATGGCCAGCATTCCACATTGGATTTAAATATAAATAGAATTTAAAACAATTGCACTGCCAAATAAACTGCTTGATCAACCATATCCCTTAGTTCTTCAGGAAATAGATGCTGCAGGCTTCCAAGACAGAAGAGAACCACAATGTCTGTTTTATACCAACCCCCAAGAGCAATATTTAATGACCCCTTGGAACAAAAGGCTTTCAAATAAGCCAAACAACTAAATCCTTTCTGCTGAGCTCTGCTGACTGTCACATTGCTAATGATACAACCAACCAACAATATTTAATTTTAATCCTGCAAGGCGTTCAGTTCCCTGAGTTCCTCTTTCACTTGCTGAGGTATCGTGCTTTGATCTCTCTGAAAATGTAACAGCAATTATTTTATTTACACCTTAGTTCAGAAAAAGGTGATTATATTTTTCTGCTTTACACCACAGTTAACGTAGCCCTCTGTAATTATAATATATGTTATAGCTAGACACATTCAAGGATCTCAAAGTGCTTTTAAAACATGATGTAATCCTTACAACATCCCTGTGAAACGAGGAAGCATTAATTAATCCCCTTCTGTAGAGAGCACAGAGAAATTAAGTGACACAAAGACACAAAGAAAACCAGTGACAGATCGGGGAGTTGGACCCAGGATTCCTGACTCGTAGCTCCCTGTTCTAGCCACCAGCAATACTCTCCCGCCTCCCGCATTGGTAAACAGGTCCTTCAAATAGATGTAGTCAAATCTCAGTCAGTGGTTGGTTGCCTTATTTAATTACCTTTGCATAGAGAAAACAGCAAAAACAATCAGAATAATACTGTGAACTTCTATAACACTTTTCACCTAAGAAGTTCAAGGAGCTTTACACACAGTAACTAGTTAAGCCTCACAAAACCCCTGTGAAATAGGGAGGTAATTTTATATCTGTTATGAAGATGAACAGAGTAAAACGCAGAGGAGTCAAATGATTTGCCCAAGGTCATACAGCAAATCAATGGAAGAGTCACAAATAAAACCTGGGAGTCCAAACTACACAGCCCCTTTGCTACCCAGTATGCTATTAGTAGAATAAAAGCAACAGTTGTTGGTTTTTGCTTTATAATATTAGGAAAATGTTCATAGGAGAGACACTCACACAAAAGGAAATGTAACCCAAGCTCAGAATAGACCCAAAAATTACAATGATTTCACAAGAGATTGAGAAATATATTCAGGCTGGCTAAAATACATGAAAGGATGATCTCAGCTTCTTGTAGTTTTTGCATATCCTCTTGAAGATTCAGTTTATTCATGTGAAAATGGGAATAACACTTAGTTATCTACCTCACAAGAGTTTTGTAAGGATTAATTAGTTAATTTGAGGATATTTTTATTGTTTTATTAATTGTTGCTCTTGTACCCTGTCCTAGGAAATATGTAGGCAATAGGAACATTGATGTTCAGATGGTATTTCTTTTCCTTTGGCACCACTGTCCTTTACTATTTTAACAAAGTTATAGTGTGCATTGAGCTGAATTCAAGATGGCCACTCATCTATTTGATACATTACACTTCCTGAAAGAGACAAGCACTAAGCAACATAAAAAAGATTGTTCAGTTCATTGAAAATATTTCTTGGACTGAACCCAACAGGGATTAGCATTAATTTCTGAATGGATAGCAAAGACTGGAGCAACTGCCAAGCTTTCAGATGCTAACATGACAGGTTGCTCCACGCATTTTTTCCAGTCATTCTGGTGCCACATTATAGAGTATGCTGGATTACAACAAAAATAATAACAATAATATTATGCATTTTGACAATATTTTCTATCCAAAATGATCCCCAAGTGCTTTACAAAATTTACTAACCATACGTACAGAAATGATGTCACCCACTACTGAAGTGCAGCCACCTCTGTCATGAAAAGCAGCTACTGATTAAGGGTACACAACAGAATTACACATCAGCTTAGGGTCGGGAGGGAGGAAAGACTATCCTACAAAACAAATAACGTACACTTGGTTTTGAAATATGTTTGTCCTTTTGCCCTCCTGCCAATAGTTCTGTAGCGTACAAGGAAATGACACTTTGAATAGAGGCATAAATCTGAAAATCTGCCTCATTTGTGCTGTTGGTTATGTGTAGTCAAGGCTGCATGTGTTTCAGAGGTAGCAGCAGAGCTCCAGGAGGGCTGGTGTGCATCCTGGTTTCCATTGCAACTCAGGTTTCCATTTCTACCTTAGCTTAAAGGTTTCCATTCCTACCTTAGCCTAAAACCTCAACACTACAGTTTTCATAAACTTGCTACTATTCGAAAGCAACAAAAACAGATAACCAGGGGGGAAAATTAGGGGGACACTCCTTTTGACTACATGGAAACATGGAGTAGGAAGGCCATGAGAAACCGGTAAATAGGAACAATTTGTCTGCAGATTTTAACTCACCATTCTACTAAGACTTGTCCACATGCATATGAGTCCTCCCACCAGGGGTGACCTTATAGTTTGCAGGCCCCAAGTAAGAGACAGGTCGCAAGATGGCCAAAGGATTGGTCAGCAGAGATGCCTTCTCTTCCAGTTTCACTGGCCCAGGGACTGTTAGTGTATGCTGTGGCACCCCAAAGCACAGGACCTTAAGCTATTGTTTGTGCTTAAGGTTGATCCTGTCTCCCTCACCTCACCCTGTTCTTTTCACCCAGTGCAGGTTACACTCAATCTGCTAGGAAAACCTGCACACACAGACCTAGCGTCATGGATGACTTGTCTCTCCCACCAGGAGTAGCTGAAGTTACCATTTAAACAACAGCACCATCTACTGATTATAAAACATTACAGAATATTATTTAGCTCATACATGTTATTTAGATTAGCTATCTTCTTGGCATGTCCTGACACTTCATGAAGGACCTGTGATATTTGCCGGCAGTAGTTCTTTGACTTAGGAAGGAAATCTCTTGGCTGTAGAGGAGACGCTGTTTTCCTTTGGAAAACTGTATCAAAGCTTGTGAAAACAAGACAAAATTAGACAATGACATTTTAGGCACTTTAACCTTCAGGAGATGCCTGTTCTGCTTCTGTACAGATCTTGATGCTGTTAACTACTGAGCAGTGCATCTGCAATTTTTCAGTTTCACAGCTTTTTTCAATCATGGGAATAAGCTTTAAACTGTCTTTTGAGCTAACATTGTGATTATTAATTTCTCATAATTTCCTTACCATAATATTTATGTGCCCTCAAATTTAAGAGAAACCTCTTTCTATCCTAAATGAGACCACTATTCACCTCCCTCTGTTATAGCAGTCCCTTATAATGACCATATCCTATTAGTTGACTTCCAGCAAAGCATTGTCAGGGACACTTACAACTTGATCAATGCCGAAAAATCTGTGTGAATAGGTGAGTCTTCCATCACACTCTTGAAGTTGTAAAATTAGGGCTTAGCCTGATCTCTAGCAGCAGTGAATTCCTTAGCCAGAGCTCCTCTACTGACAACACTCTGAACCTGAGGTGCCAAAAGCAGTCTTTCTCAGCTGAAGCATCCTATTTGCCGATGGGGGCCAGAAAGAGAAGTAGACCCTAAGATATCTGGGTCTCAAGATTTCTGAAGGCCTCTGTGATCTTCTGCACAATAGAGACTAATAAGCATGATGGATCTTCTTGCAAAAAGCAGCTTTTCCCCACCTCCCTTTTCTTTGGTTTTGTAGGATTTTTTAATGGTCTTTGATGATATGTCTGCATTTTCTTACTCAAAGGGATCTGATTTGTTTGGACACAAATTTTATGTTGCTCAAAGTCCACACACCAGAACAGCAGTAGGAAGATAGCCCCACTGAGGTATAAGAAAAAATCACATTCACATCCAAATGCCCCTCCTGTTGGGAAATTGTTACTGGTGTGCTGCAAAAGTAGCGCTTGAGCTTCCATTCCTCATGCACACGTAATTCCTACCAAAGTTAGTGGATGTTCCATATGAAAAATGATTGTAGGCTGTGGCCCTGGAAACAACAGAGGATCTGTTATAATTTTACCTAAGACTAAGTAATGCTGATACTAAATTATACTTTGCTCATGGTAGGGAAGAAAGATGGATTTGTGGTTAAAGTACAAAACTAGGATCAGATGAGCTGTTCTACCCCAGCTTAGCGACATACTTGCTGTATGTCAGTCATCTTAATTAATTAGCCTCTTACTCCACTTTTTCATGTTCTCTGTATGTATATATATATATCTTCTTCCTATATGTTCCATTCTATGCATCCGATGAAGTGGGCTGTAGCCTACGAAAGCTTATGCTCAAATAAATTTGTTAGTCTCTAAGATGCCACAAGTACTGTTCTTTTTGCGGATACAGACTAACATGGCTGCTACTCTGAAACAAAAGTTACTTAAACTCTCTGCAGAACAGTTTACCCAATTATAAAACAAGGATAAAATATTTCTTTGATGAGGTGTTGGGAAACTTATTTAATATTTATGAAGTGCTTTGAGATCCTAGAATGAAAGATGATATAGAAGTGCGAAGTATTAGTATAGTTTGGAGAACTATGTTTCATTATTTAGTTAATTCCATTTGGAGTGAGGTTTTCTGAATATGTACTAACATCACTCAATGCCCCTGATGGCACCAGGTCTAATGCCAATAATAACAGCTGTATGGCCATAACACAGATATCCAATATTAATAACACAGTATTGCTTACTCCACATTAAACATACAGTTTCTAGGTGAAAGTGTTCGGGTGTAACCTGTTGTTAACATGGGATACTTATTCCTCCCTTTCCTTGTTATAATACAAGTGATCCAAAAGGCTAGCTACAGAAAACTTGACCATTGTTGACATCTGTGGAGCAATATAGGATTCTCATTGCCATTAACACACTCATTATTAGTTAACATAAAAGGAAAATTAGCCTAAATTAATAAAAGCTTGGAGATAGTTGTAGTTATTAACTTGCTGCTGTTAAAAATCATTAATGAAAAAAGTAAAAATATATTGAAATTTGATGTTTGTTGAAACTCTGTCTCTCGTCTTCTGTCCTTGTCTTTTTCTTTTTCTCCTGGTGATTTTGTGCATATATGTACTGTATATATATACTGCTAAGCAACGAGGAAGAACCACATGATATTTCAGGAACTATTTAGAAATAGTAAACTTGGAAGTTACTTCTGCAAGAGTTAATCATTTATTTTTTTCACTCTTTTATACCTTTGAATTACTCTGAAATGACTAATTGTTTGGCATTTCCTTCTTTTCTATTTTAAGTCGCTGAGCTTTTCCGCCACTGTTTTGCCATTTCAGTTTTGTGGTTTCTGTAGGAATTTTCTTCTGTAGCTAGTTTTTATTTTGTTCCTCCTTATTGGTGTAATAGCTTATTCTCAATTCTATTTCTTTCATTGCTGTACAGTATGTGGGCCAAATTGTGTCCATATTTATGCCTATGCAATCAATAGACATTGATAGTAAATAATGGTATGAACAAATATGGACCAATTTTACTTCTGGGTAAGCAGATGCAAATCCACTGAATTCTCTCAGTTAATGGTGCAGCTCCACTGAAGTCTGTGAAATAACTAAGAACAGATTTTGGCATTCTCTCTCTCTCAGCATTGGCTAGCTTTTTAACTCTACCCTCGGATACATACAGCAAATTGCTTTCAAATGGTCTCCCTTGAAGGGCAGGAGAAGTAGTATGAGCTCCCCGTATCTAGCTGTCTCCTCTATTCGTTTCCCCCCATGTCTATGAATACCTCAATATATTCCTGTGTCTATTATTATTGTGTCCATTGCTTTTCTAGATCATTAGTTCAAATCAAATGTGCTTGGCCTAAGGAGATTCAGGGTTATTCTGGGGAAAAGTGAGGAAGTTAGTATATACTTTCTCCACCCCTGCATGGCCAGCCATCCCCCCTGGCCAGTGCATAAGGGGATGAAACCATGGCTTTGCTTACTCTTTGCCCCTCTCCACCATCATGGTTTTGTTTCTGTAATGAAATTAGTTTCTCACATGGCAGAGCTTCTGGGTCAAATGAACCCTCATGAACCTCACAAAGCCTGACAGCGCTCATGTAATGACAGCTTTTAAGGCAACTCCAATTTTAATTTGGGTCTCCATATCATACTGGATTTGGATAAAACTGAATCTCAAAGGCAAACTCCAGGCATACAAAACCATACAACCCAAACTGACTCCAAATTCCCCATGAACCAAATCATTAAAAGTTTGTCTTTGAGACCAATGTATTCCTACCTTAGCTTAAAACCTCAACACTACAGTTATGCTCTCATGCATCATTAAGGAAGTAGCACAGGTCTGTATGACTGTCACGTTATTGACTTGAACTGGACCATATAGAACATGGTTGCAACCAAGGTTTTGTAGTGGCACCAAATCTTGTATAAAGGGGGTCAAATAAGGTGTCCAAGACAAGGTTATGGTTTGCTGGTTATGACTATGTTGTCTATATGCGTGTATCATTTTTGTAGTTGAAGTTATGAATATTGGCTCTATACTGTCTGTATTTCAAACTTATGCGCTGCTTCTGGGTGACATTGCAGACAAGTTGGTGTCAGCTCTGCCTAGCCTGCTTGATGGCCCATTAAGGACCATCAGATATTCAATTGACCCATTGAGAGAAGGCAGGCATGCCTTGTGACTCAGCAAGATATGCAGGGACATGCCTATGGACAGAACTCTGAGGTTTTTCCAGGCCATGTGATGGAATGCCTGTCTTTGGAACAAAGAAAGAAAGACCACATGGCAAGAGACTATAAAAAGCTGCTGCAGCTCCTCCATCTTGTCTTCAATCCTGCTTCATACCTCTGGAGGGACTTTGCTACACTGAAGCTTTGAACCAAGGACTGAAATACCCATCCCAGCTATGGATGTACTCCAGAGACTTGATTTGAACCTGCAGTTTATTTTATCACTGCTGCAAGCCTGAACCAAGAACTTTGCCATTATCTTTTATCAGACCAACTTCTGTTGGTGAGAGAAAGAAGCTTTCAAGCTTACACAGAGCTCTTACTGAGCTTCATATTTTCAAAGCACTTTACAGCTGTTAAATAATTAACATCACCATCTAACATCATCATCTATTCAGGGGACACCATCACAGGGCCTAATAACATCAGCCACACTATCAGAGGCTCGTTCACCTGCATATCTACCAATATAATATATGCCATCATGTGCCAGCAATGCCCCTCTGCCATGTACATTGGTCAAACTGGACAGTCTCTACGTAAAAGAATAAATGGACACAAATCAGATGTCAAGAATTGTAACATTCATAAATCCGTCGGAGAACACTTCAATCTCTCTGGTCACGCGATTAAGGACATGAAAGTTGCGATATTACAACAGAAAAACTTCAAATCCAGACTCCAGCGAGAGACTGCTGAATTGGAATTCATTTACAAATTGGATACAATTAACTTAGGCTTGAATAGAGACTGGGAGTGGCTAAGTCATTATGCAAGGTAACCTATTTCCCCTTGTTTTTTCCTCCCCACCCCCTTCCTCAGACGTTCTCGTTAAACTCTGGATTTGTGCTGGAAATGGCCCACCTTGATTATCATACACATTGTAAGGAGAGTCATCACTTTAGATAAGCTATTACCAACAGGAGAGTGGGTTTGTGTGTGTGTTGGGGGGGTGGGGTGGGGAGAAAATCTGGATTTGTGCTGGAAATGGCCCACCTTGATTATCATACACATTGTAAGGAGAGTGATCACTTTACATAAGCTATTACCAGCAGGAGAGTGGGGTGGGGGGAGAGAAAACCTTTTGTAGTGATAATCACCCATTTTTTCATGGTTTGTGTGTATAAAAACGTCTTCTGTACTTTACATAGTATGCATCCGATGAAGTGAGCTGTAGCTCACGAAAGCTTATGCTCAAATAAATTGGTTAGTCTCTAAGGTGCCACAAGTACTCCTTTTCTTTTTGCAAATACAGACTAACATGGCTGTTACTTTGAAACCTAACATCACCAAGTTCCTTTCCTCTTTAATTTTGAATCCTTGCCCTCCTGACACTAGCTGCTGGATTCAATTCAATGCTTTTGTCAACACAACGCTTTGGGAAGGTTTCTTCCTGAAAAGTAAGTGACTCAGTTCCTTTAGTGTTCAAGGTGCAGTTGTGTGCCTCATCAGGAGTAGAGCTGGTTGAAAATTTTACAACAGAAGGTTTCTCTGTAGGAAAAGGCTGTTGCATCATGCAGAAGGGTTTGGCCGGAGCTCGTCCCTCTCCGGGGCGGAGGAGAACCACACCGTCTTCCTACGTCCAGGGAACTAGTCTGGCTGCGAGGTCTCATGCCCCGGCAGCGGTAGAGGCAAAACAACAGTTACTCACACCCAGTTGGCAGGCAGTAGCAAGTCCCACGCTCCGGTCCTTGGATAGGGAATGGGCAAACCATTAAGCAATAAGCCCAGGCCCTGTGTTAGGGTGGGCGGCAAAGAGTCTGTGGCTCAGGCCCTCAGGCAGGGGCTGAGCGAACAAATAAGTTCAGGAGGCCCAGCCCCTGGCTCTGAAGGGCCTGGGAGAGGGGGAGACGGCCATCTGCATGTTGGGTGGCAGGGGGGACGCAGGCCCACTCACTCCACTGCATCCCAGCCCGGGGCCCTAGCAGCGGCAGATGGCCTACTGCTGTGTCAGTGGGGATCCTGGCCACCACACACTGACATTGGCTCTGGGAGTGCAGCAGCCAGACTAGGGTTAGCTGCCCCTGGGCTACTTCCTACCTCCCCCTCTAGAGGTACCTGAGTCTGGACGGTGTCCTCCAAGGAATCAAGCTCCTCAGGGTACCCGGCGAGCGGTAGGCTTGGCAGCTCCTCTTGGTAACTTGCCACGGGCAGGCTTAACAGCTTCTCCGGGGTCTGGCCAGTCCTCGGGTCGGTCGCCAATTGCAAGAATCTCCCAACCGGGAGCTAGGTCACAAGCATCTGGCTTCTCCAGTGGCTGGGTCTCTAGAGAGCTCTGGGGTTGGGCTTTTGTACTTCCTGTCCTGCGCCTTGACCTGTGGGGGGCAGGCGCAGGCTCCACTGGCTCCGCCCACTTTGGGGTCCGGAGGGGCTCGTCCCTCTCCGGGGCAGCGGGGAACCACACTGCCTCACTGCACATCAAAATTGAAATTTTCTGCCTGAACATGTCAATTTCAACAAAATTTCATTTAAAAAACCTCAGAACAAAACATTTCAATAAGGACCTTATCAGAATGGACCATTTCAATTTTTCATTTTGAAACAACTTATCATTAAGAAATTTTTGCTTTGTTCCAATTTGGAACTAAAACAAATTTTGAAATTGCAGAATTTCCCACAGAATTAAAATTCTGGTTCCCATAATGACAGGTTTCAGAGTAGCAGCCATGTTAGTCTGTATTCGCAAAAAGAAAAGGAGTACTTGTGGCACCTTAGAGACTAACACATTTATTTGAGCATAAGCTTTCATGAGCTACAGCTCACTTCATCGGATGCTCTAGTCAGAAGCTTTTTTTACAGCCAGTCCTTTTACTCCTATCTCGGGTATAACTCCTAGAGCTGTCTGTTTGATGCGACTAAGGAATGTAGGATATAGCTTTGCTTTTTTCCAAGTGTTCCAGTAAGTGAAAGTCCAAAGTTCACCACTTTTCACTTTTCAGCATGAGTCCAGCCAAAACACCATTGGTGATTCCTGGGTTTTCAGTAGAATTTGAGACTTTCAAATGAAGAAATAGGTGGAGCAAACCAGGATCAAAGAGAGGGGGTTGCAGATATCTAGTGGAGCTGGGCTATGTGGGTCTGGCATCTAGATTAATAACAAGGTAAATGAGACAGAGATGAAGTCTCCCCTCACAAAATAAATAAATGGAAGTCCCATACTATGAAAGCAGAAATCTGCATGTGTAGCTCTGTAACAGCATTAGTACCTGACCTCATAGCATATGTTACCGATATGGCAAGGAGCCCCTACTGCCCTGGTTCACACACCATTACATACCAGGTTGTAAAATCAAAATGAAATGAAACCTTCTTCTCCCTGAAAATATTCTGGCAAAAACCTTTTTGCTTAGAATATGAATTGCACCCTTTTTCTTTAGCTTCAATGATCACCCAAGAGAAACACATTGGCAATTGTTTTTTAACGTTAGCCATGGCCTCATTACATTTTTATACAAGTCCAGCAGTTGTAGAAAGCATTGTTAACGGAATAGGAATTGTTTTGTAAATTGCTGCACCATGGTGGCACTGTGTCAGTTTATCACAGTACAATACTTCTGTCAGGGTGGGAAGGCACACTTCTCTGATGCAAGGTGTAGAGAAAGAAAGAAAAAACATAGCCAGCTGTGTAGGTGTCTGTCTGCCTGTGTCATACTTGCCATCGCACAGCTGTGGTAGGTAAGAAAAGCTTTGCAAAAAATGTAATTAATTAGAAATTAAACTCTTTTTGAGAAATGTTGAAAATGTATCAATAGAGCTCATATATGTTGCTATGTTAAACATGTCACAAAACTCAGATTAGAATTAATGAATTTCAATAGCCATATTCATCCCTAGGGCATCAATGGAGTTGCATGAAGGATGAATCTAGCCTTGTTTGATTTATAACACAATACAGAAGAATAATAAAACAATGATTCCCTTTCAAGACAGTTGTAAACTATCTACTGCTGAAATATCTCAGAAGTTAAAAATTGTTTCATTTCTCAGGGGCTCAAGTAAATTGCCCAATAAATAATAATAGCTTACATAGAGCACCTTTCATCCTGAATGATCCCAATGTGTTTACCAAACTGATATACACACTATGCACAGGGATCAGTTCACCCACCACTAAAAAGAAGAAACTTCTGGGGTGAATTATAACAACAGTGCACAACAGAACTAACCAACCATTTAGATCTGGAAGTGGAGAATAACTTTGCCATTTGAAACTCCATGGGTAATTACGATAGGCAGAATGTAAGTACCCAAAGCCAGGCAACTGAGGTTAAAACCTCTGCTCTTGCAGCAAGTTGCAATCTGATTCTTTTCCTGGTGCTACAATGGAAGCAAACCTTTCATTTTCAATCTATCTAGGTTGTGTTTAAAGCTTTCAACCCTGTACTGCAGCAGGAAAACACAGAAAGTCATGGTCACTGAGTACAGAAGAATGAAACTATTCATTCAGAAATGGCTTGGTAGGGTTGACAAAATCAGCTGCTGTTTCTGCTCCACTGGCTGGAATTAACACTGACATCACCATTACCACAAGTAAGTCAAATGTCTGCATTTGATTTTTAACATGATGGTGTTTGAGAGTTTGTTTTAGATTAAGCTAGAGTTCTAAAATTTGGAGGTAAAGTGTAGTGCTTTTTCATGATAATAGTAACAATACTTATAATTTATAAAGGAATTTACATACAGTACCCCGCAATTATTATTCCATTTTAACTATTATTATTAATCCCATTTTAAACTTACCCAGAAAGATTAAGTAACTTGCCCAAAATCACATAGTCACTCAGTGGCAGTTTCTCTTCTTCAATGCTTAGCCAAACAGTTGGCTGCAGCGATCGTTTGCCATTTGTTCCGTTCCTGCGCGGCTCCAAGGGCTTGACGGCCCAAGAGTCCAACATCGGAACAGACTTGATGAACCCATGTAATAGGGTTTGGACTCAGTGGCAGTGCTCAGAAGAAAACCACAGTCTCTCTGGCTCCAAAGCCAATTCTCATAAACTGCCTCCAATGTAGGATGCTTAAAAGGTCACTGACAGGTTGGTAGGCTTTAAACTGAACCTATATTGATAGTTTGCCCCTTTTATAAAATCTTCCCATAAGGACTGAAGAATTTTTTTTTAAATTGTTTCGAATTGCTCTCTCTATAACAGGAATATAACTGTACAGATCTACTACAGATTAGGAGGTGTATTTTAAACATACAGTCTGTCCTGGGATCTCAGATTGTTTGTTTCTTTTTTAAAATTAAGCAATTACTTGAATTGAATACCAAAGTCTCATTGCTCTTGCAGAAAGAAACATCTTCCTGTTAGCTCTTGTAGTAGGCATGCTTGGTGTGGGAAGTGGCAGGTCAGGACTGACATGCATTGGTAGTCAGGTGGAGGACTAGAATAGTATATGGAAGTGCTATCTAAGGAGCCTTTTAGAGCTGTGTATGTGTGAATATTGCAAAGCATCTGTCTACTTTGTGTCTGGGTTGAGCTATTTCTACTGTACCTTCATTTACATGAACAGAAAACATTATTTACGAATACACATTTTCACCCAAAAATGTTTACAAAAAAAAAATCAAAGATTAACAACATTTTTTTTGCAGGATGAGTCTATTCTGTTAATTTAACATTTTGGAACATGGAGGGTAGGGGAGGAAGGAAATTCTCTAATGGCTGAGATGTAGAAGTATAAAGAGCATCCATCCAGTGTATACAAAATAATCATATGTCATGCGTGTGCAATACAACGTCTCATGCAGCTTACCCGGAATTGTTATGATATCACTACACAACATATTTACAGAATGATGTGATGTGATTATCTAACAATTCTTAACTGTATAAATCTATGTTATCACTACATTATTAGATAGGGTTTCTGTATGTATAGATCCAATGATTAAAAGTTACTTAACATCAAAACACAACAAAAAACAAATAAAACAAATTCCACATTAAGAGAAAGTTAAACAGTATTTGAAATTAGTAATTTGAAGTAGTAGGAAGATGTGGCAAAAATAAATTCTTTTTAGGAGGGTCTAGGGGAATAGATTGAGAAATATTTTAAACATCCGCCGTCTAGTGCAATCTGGCTCACTTCACAGGAAAAATAAATAAAATAAATAAATAACATTGTTCTTTGGACGGATTTTTATGAACCAGAGATAAAAGTAATCATTGATGGAGAAGTGTTCTAATCTGGAGCTGGAGTAAGGTGAAGCAAGGTTCAGGGTTTATTAAGGAGATAAATTGCTTAACACCTTACATAAAAACTGCATCCATATTAGATAAATTCTGCCTGGTACAGAAGGAGTCAGGTGTCCGCATAACCCAAACACCATAGAAAATACTTGAGTCAGATCAGGATGGAATTTCCAGGAACTAGACCAATGACATGCCACCTCAATCAGTGCTTCATTTGTAATGAAAGAGGTGCCATGGATCAAGCAATTATGTACTGGAACTCAAGCAATTTTTTTACATTCATAACTGATGCAGCCAGCCCAGAGGTGCCAAGGCTATGAACTGCCAAGCCTAGACGTGCCAGAGCTCAGCCCTGACAAGCCCTGACACAAATTAAGCACGGATCTCAATGTAAGCTTACTTTGCTTAGCTTGGTTACTTGCCACTTCTTTTGTATTTGTTGGTTGGACTCCCAACCCTAGCATTCTTTTAATGTAATTTTGTACTGAGAATTTAGAACGCAAGGAGAGCTAAATGTAACCCTAGAACAGAGACACTGACTCCATTTTAGGACAGCAGCCCCCCACTAAGCAACTGAGCAGCACTGATAAAAAAAGAAATGGACGTCTGATTTGTTTCTCATACTTTGAGTGTACATTTTCTTTCATTCAGGAGCAGAGATGAGATACAATACAGCTGGACAGTGTGCGTGTGCGCGGGGGTGGGGTGGGGGGGTTAACATTTTCCAGGATAACAGCCAAAAATCAGAATTGTGTAACTTTTATATTGCAGCTGTTGCGTCATATTCGTGCATAACTGCCATTTAACTTCTTGGTGTTTTATATAATATATGAAAAAGGAAAGGTAGAAGCCACATTTTTTTCTGCCAGTAATCTCCAGATTGAAAAAAGACAGTAGCCATATGAGGGATAGCACCCACTTAAGAATGGGAGCCAGGCCCCATGTAACCTTTTTGTAAAACCTGAGATGTCAGAGGAAGCCATGCAAAAGTTAGTAAACTGCAGACTGAGGTAAAGAAGAATATATAATAAGATATTAAGCAAATGATAATGCAAACTACAGACAAACAAGTAGCAGAAGAGAACCACGTTCCCTGGGTGAGAAGTTTTTTAAATTATAATTATTAATCTAGCACACCAATACCCACACAGCTTTACAGGAAATGCCATATAGCTCCATGACCCTCATTCCTTGACCTCTCTGGTGATGTTGCCAACAAGGTTGCCAGTCGAAAGTCCTGATCCTGCAACTGACTCTGCATGAGTGGATCCCTGAACCAGTGCACAGCCCTATTGACTTCAAATACATGTTTTGGGCAACTACAACACACAGGACAACCACTTAAATGTGATAAGATGGAGAGATAGCATTAGGACATGCCATCAGGAAGGAGATCAACATAGAAAGGCTTCAGGAAAGAATTAGAGAGGTTTAAGAAGGAGAAGAAAGGAACTGGCATTCTGCATGTTGGAAATTAATCCAAAAATGGAGTGGTAGGCCTGAAAAAGGACATGGAAGACAGACAGTTCTTCAACATCAGAGAATTTCCATGTCTTCCTCACCTCCACATCCTCTACAAATAAATCCCTAGGCTGATATACTATACCAGCAGAAAATGATAAGTTGGTCACTGTGCTCCTCAGTTCTTTTGCAAAATCTGCCAGACTATTTAGTTTCAAGTGTCGACCTTGGAAAACAGGCTGAATTTAACTGGCTCAGACTGCTACTTGAAATGATCAAGGTTCTTTGGATTCTGTAGTCAGTTTGTTACTGTCTAACATAGGTGTGCTCAGAGTCTCACACAGATCTCATCTCAAGGGTTTCATGTCCTAATAGAGTAATGCATTTTAGTGTTCATGTTTATACTTAGTTGTTTTCAATGTTTGCTCAAATTTGGCAAAAGAAAGATTAATTGCTGATATTGTTGAAAAGTTCAATAAAGGTGATGTTATACAGGTGCTTTAGAAATGCCGAGTGATTGTGAGTATGAATTGTTAGTGTTAGACACAACCCTGTGGAATGAAATCCTCACTAAATGCACAGAACAGGTACAGCATGAAGAGCAGTAATGTACATTTCTCCCACTGACATAAGAACAGCCATACTGGGTCAGATTAGTGGTCCATTTCACCCAGTATCCTGTCCTCCAACAGTGGCTAGTCCCAGATGACTCAGAGGGAATGAACAGAACAGGACAATTTACGGAGTGATCCATCCCTGTCAGCCAGTCCCGGCTTTTGGCAGTCAGAGGTTTAGGGACACCCAGAGCATGGGGTTGTGTCCCTGTCCACTTTGGCTATTAGCCATTGATGGACCTATCCTCCATGAATTTATCTAATTCTTTTTTGAACCCTGTTAAACTTTTGGCCTTCACAACATCCCCTTGCAATGAGTTCCACAGCTTGACTGTGCACTGTGTGAAGAAGTACTTTCTCTTGTTTGTTTTAAACCTGTTGCCTATTAATTTAATTGGGTAACCTCTGGTTCTTGTGTTACATGAAAGGGTAAATAAGACTTCCTGATTCATTTTCTCCATGCCATTCATGATTTTATACATCTCTATCATATCCCCCCGAGTCATCTCTTTTCTAAGTTGAACAGTTCCAGTCTTTTTAATCTCTCCTTATACGGAAGCTGTTCTGTACCCCTAATAATTTTTGTTGCCCTTCTCTATACTTTTTCCAATTCTAAAATATCTTTTTTGAGTCGGGGCAACCACATCTGCTCGCAATATTAAAGGTGTGGGCACACCACGGATTTATATAGTGGCAATATGATATTTTCTTCTTATTTATCCCTTTCCTAATGGTTCCTAACATTCTGTTTTCTTTTTTGACTGCCACAGCACATTGAATAGATGTTTTCAGAGAATTATCCACAATGACCCCAAGATCTCTTTTTTATGTACAGTTGGGATTATGTTTTCCAATGTGCATTACTTTCCACTTTTCAACACTTAACGTCATTTCCCATTTTGTTCCACAGTCACCCAGTGTGGTGAGATCCCCCTGTAACTCTTTGCAGTCTGTGTTGGACCTAACTATCTTGGGTAATTTTGTATCATCTGCAACCTTTGCCAGCTCATTGTTTACCCCTTTTTCCAGGTCATTTATGAATATGTTGAACAACACTGGTTCCAGCATAACTCCTTGGGGGTCACCACTAATTACCTTTCTCCACTGCGAAAATTAACCATTTATGCCTACTGTTTGTTTCCTATCTTTTAACCAGTTACTGATATATGAGAGGACCTTCCCTCTTATCCCATGACAGCTTACATTGCTTAAGAGCCTTTGGTGAGATCCTTGTCAAAAGTTTTCTGAAAATCCAGGTACACTACATCTACTGGATCACCCTTGTCTGCATTTGTTGAGCCCCTCAAAGACTTCTAATAGATTAGTGAGGCGTGATTCCCTTTATGAAAGCCATGTTGGCTCTTCCCCAATTAATCACATTCATCTATGTGTCTGATAATTCTGTTCTTTACTGTAGCTTCAACCAATTTGCCAGGTACTGAAGTTAGGCTTACTGGCCTGTAATTGCTAGATTGCCTCTGGAGCCTTTTAAAAAAATGGGTGTTACATTAGCTATCCTCCAGTCATCTAGTACAGAGGTTGATTTCCAGTGATAGGTTACCCACCATAGTTTAGTAATTCTGCAATTTCATATTTGAGTTTTTTCAGAACTCTTGAGTGAACACCATTTGGGCCTGGTGACTTATTACTGTTTAATTTAACGATTTGTTCCAAAGCCTCCTCTCTTGACACCATGGTCTGGGACATTCCTCAGATTTGTCACCTAAGAAGAATGTCTCAGGTGTGCGAATCTCCCTCGCATCCTTGGCAGTGAAGACTGATGCAAAGAATTCATTTAGCTTCTCCACAATGGCCTTGTCTTCCTTGAGTGCTCTTTTAGCATCTCTGTCATCCAGTGGCCCCACTGGTTGTTTGGCCGGCTTCCTGCTTCTAATGGACTTAAAAAAAATTGCAGTTAGCTTCTGTATCTTTTCCTAGTAGCTCTTCAAATTCTTTTTTAACCTGCCGCTAGACTTTTACACTTGACTTGCCAGAGTTTTTGTTCCTTTCTATTTTCCTCAGTAGGATTTGACCTCCAATTTTTAAAATACATATTTTTTCCCCTCTAACTGCCTTTTTTAACCCCTGCTCATGTGCTTCATCCTTGACCTGGATGGTCCATTAATCCCCATGGTCCATTCAATTCTTGGCCACTGCTGATGCTTCTAATAAGGCAGCCAATTAGTGCCAAGTGTAGCGATGGTTTTAATGAAGTCTAAGATCTGTAAAAAAAGTTTTTCAGTTGTTTCTAATTTGTACACATTTGTATACAGTTCTCCAAAATTACAGATCCTGACAGGACCATGGAAGAGCATGTGCCAGGCAGGCGGCTGCTTGGGTTGTCGGACATCTGAGGACCTCACAGACAACTTCAGCAGGTCACAACCCAGTACTCCCTCCTGTAGTGGAATCAACCAAGGCCCCAGCAAAGTTAGGGCTGGCCCTGGATCCAAGAACCGTTAGGAACCTAGATGAAGCTCATTAATTTATTTACTCAGACCACTAGCACGCCTTGCTAATGCAAATCATCCTCAGCAGTTGAGTTTACACTGAAATGAACCGGGCTCAAATAGTTCACATCCAATTAGCTCGGTTGCTGTGTCCTTTTGCTTCTAGGGCCACAGGAAAGGGCTGCGGTTGCTGACCCTGGATCACAGGCCAGATCCCTATTAGCACCTGCGGCTGCTGCTCCAGCATCCTCGCAGCCCACCTGCTGCACCAGGAGGTGACCACATCCTCTATGCTTATGCACCTAACCTCACCGGCTTCCTCCTGTTGCGTCTGCGTCCGTCCTGGCTGCTGCACAGACACAGCGCAGCCAGCCCTACTGCACACGAGCTTCGCGAGCCTCCAGCTGCACAGCCCGCGCTCCCCGAGCCCAGCTGCTGCACCCAGTCCCAGGGACAAGCTCGGCCCCACCCCAGGATCCCCCTCCTGCGGCTGCTCAGTGGAGGACAGAGCCGCGAATCACTCGGTGCCCCCGCCCCAGTCCCTGCCCACCCCCGCCCCAGTCCCTGCTCCAGCCCGCTCTGCGCCAGCTTCCTTCAGCCAGCCGGGCGCTGCAGTAACTCGCCAAGTCGTCTCCTGCCTTTAAGCAACAGCTGCAGGTAGGTCCGCGACGAGAGCCCCACTGCAGGGCTCGGGGGATGCCACGGGCGAGGGGGAGGCCGGTGCCTGCGCTCGCTCCGGGCTCGTCTCCATTGGCCGCTCCCTGCTGGAGACAGTCCGGGGCGCAGCAGCTCCCCTGTTCCAGCAGGGCAGAGCGGGGACGTGTCAGTCCCGCCTCCCCAGCTGCTGGGGGCGGAGGAAAGAGTCTCTGCAGACCCGTCTTGGGGGGAATAAGGGCCCGAACCCACCGCGGGTGGGGACAATGGGACGCTCCCCCTGGACGCCAGCGAGTCAGGATGGAGGCCTGAGATGGCTTTGACGCGCGGCAGCTTCCACAGAAAGGCAGGAGCTGGGGTGCAGCCGAGCACCGGGGTGCGGGGCGCCCGTGTGCCCCCGGCACATGAGCACCCTGGACTCCGGAGGTGGGGTCCCTGGGTAGCAGGGAGCCGCCGTGCGCCCCGGTTTACGCGCGTGAGCGACCCACCCAATCCAATCCTGATGCGCTGCAGGGGGCTGGGGCGAAAGCTGCTGGCCCTCATCCTGTGGCTGCTTTGATGTGTCCAATAGAAACCCACCTAAAATATTCCACGGGTGCCCGTCCAGCACCGGATGGTATCTGTGGTGCCGGGGCGGGGCCAAATCCTGGCAGGGAGCAGGGTGCCCTCCACTCTCCCTGACTCCCAGGGGAGGGAGAGGTGCGCAGCAGCCTGCAGGACCGAGCCCTAGATTCTTTTCGGAGGCATCGTGAATTCTTACTCATTAACCAAGAAGGGAGGTGAATGTTGATATTTACATAAACTCTCCTTCCTGAGGCTCTGGCACTGTTTCAAAATCTATAATAAAGAAAGCTCATGTGCAAAAAGTTCAGAACCTCCCAAAGTTACTAATGGTACTCTCTGCAGAGCTAACTTTGCCTTTTGGTACACCACTTTTCCGGCAATGGCGAAGCCTAGGTGCTGCATCTACACGAAACAGAGTGACTCATTGGAATTGAAAGAATATTAACACATAATTTTAAATAGCCAGTAAACAAACCTTTCATTAGCAAAAGGACACTTAAAATGTAGTCAGATGTACAACTGTTAACAGATAACATTTTGTTTTCAATCTTAGCAGCAGAATGGACCCGGCTGCTTTTTGGTTGCATATTTGGGGTGTTATTTTTGGTAATTATGTAGTACTTTTAGGGTAATAGCTGCTGCTGTGAATTTTATATGGTTGTAAATTCTAGCAGACAAGATGGAAGGTCACTATGAGTCATCGCTTGCATATGCACACACCCACATCAAGGGGCATTACTGAAATGGTTTTGGATGGCAAACCATAGTGGAAATGGAAATATAAGCCTGCAGCAGTTTTTTTGTGTGCCTTAAAAACAAACAAGCAAACAGAATATTCTCCTTTTGAGAAAATATAGTATAATACCGCACAGCTGATTGAATAGCTATGGTATCATTTCACCAACTGATTGATATTAATGGCTGATCAGTGAGATGATTTCAGAGGTACAATAAGGTATTTCCTATTACTACAGTGTTGAGTGCAGTATAAGTACCTAGATAGATAGATAGAATGGGGAGATTTCAGAGTAGCAGCCGTGTTAGTCTGTATTCACAAAAAGAAAAGGAGGACTTGTGGCACCTTAGAGACTTACCAATTTATTTGAGCATAAGCTTTCCGTGAGCTACATTATGCATCCGATGAAGTGAGCTGTAGCTCACGAAAGCTTATGCTCAAATAAATTGGTTAGTCTCTAAGAATGGGGAGAGAAATTATTAACTGCAGAAAGGAGAGCTGATTCAAAATAGAATTACTTTTTTGTAGTCTGCTGAAAACGTACACAGCCCTGTACAGTACATGGAGTAGACAAGCTCTTTGTTCCTAGAATCTTACAGTCTAAGATTAAAGAGAATATATTTGCTTAGGTAAAACATTCCCTGGGGTGAACAGAAAATGTATGTTCCAAATCCCTATGTTTTGTGTGGTATGTGAGATTAATGATAGGGCGCCTCCTGTGTGATTTGGCATTACATAGTCTAACAACACATCATCATATATTTTATGTTTCAAGGAATTAAACTTTTTTTTTTTAATTCTCATAAAATCACTGACTATGTTGTTACAATTTTTTTCAAAATACTGAAGATGCATGTTGTTGTTGCCCAGAGGCAAAAATACCCTGGTGTAATCTGATACAGAAATCCTGGAGAAGCTTCTACCCATAACATCCCACGAATAAGAAACCTGTGAAGATTGTATTGGTGGATTTGCAGAGGAGATCAGTGGCTAAAGGGTCATCTTCCTCTGCTTTACAACTGATTTAGGATAGATGCCAAACACTGGTAAAAATAGCACAAGTCTCATTAGTGCCGGGAATACTGGGGGCTTTGTGTTTGGTTTTTTTTGCCTGGAGTATGTATGTTTTGAAAACACTATTTGAATAGAAATTTCAAAGATGTATACACTTAAACGTATTTAAAATGTTTCCTAGGAAGAGAGTTAAAAAAGTTATGGGGATGACTTGTTTCAAGGAGGCCTCATTAGTAAGTAGATCCTCTTTGAATAAATTGCTTTGAATGTTAACTTGCTTTTGGATGTAAAAATCCAACTTTGCTAACAAGGATCCTACCATCATTCTTTTTCCTGAGTCTGTTATTTCTCTAACTGATAAAATTACAGTTCTTTCCATCCTCCATAGCCAGCTTTATGCATGATGCAAGTTTATTGGCAAAAAAACTTCCCTTTGCTGGGGCATGGCATGGCTCAGCACAGGGTATTCCTACTTTAGGATAAAAAGGGGAGCTTCTATAGCATCTTTCCTCCTCTAGGTTTCTCAAACTACTCTACAAAGTAACGAGTTAAATACTGTCTACAATGACCATCGAGGCAAGTGAAGCCACATTTGTGTGACCAGGAATAGTTCTCACACAACCTTAGACATTGCAGCCAAGTTATTAATTTTATCTATGGGAAAGTTTGCACCATAGTCCCTTTGATAAAGTGCCATGAGCAGAAGAGATCCCTCCATTTGATGGCTTTTAGCATTTCAGCAGGCTTCTTGCAGAGCACTGCAATGTATGTAGTGGCTATAGTCTTAAGTTTTAGAATGGACTCCACACTATGACCTCCGGACCTGGTGGTGAGAATGCTGGCCACTGAGTCACAGTGACCCTATATTGAGTGTTAGCCATTTGAAAGAATTAGTTTGTTATCACTACCATCTATTGGCTTGATCATCCTGTCACTAAAGTCAATGGGAGCTTTACCATGGATTTCTAGTGGTACTCAGCCTGAAGACAGTCTGGCTTATCTGGAAGCACCCCAGGAGAGTGTGGGATGTAGTTATACCTCATTGAACAGCAATGATCAGTCAGTGAGTTTGTAGGTGAACATTTTCATATGCATCTGAAAGTTACTGGGGAGATTTTCAGAGACACAACTGGCATTGAATTACAGTGGGAGCTAGGTATTTATCTGCCACTTGTGTCTTTGAAAAACTCCCCCATAATAAAGTTTAACTTGTAAAACAAACATGGCACAGTGAGTGGCTATTTTCCACAGCCTGATGACAATCAATGTGTTGGGAGGGAAGAGGGAGAAACTGAACCAGAAATCAAGACTTGCCTGTTTCTAAATGACTAAAGAGCAGCAAGGCAGAAATTACAGGGAGTTCTGTTTGTTTCAACTTTAATCTTAACGTAACCTAAACTCAACCCTTGATCATCATAAGTGTTTTAACCTGGGACTTTCATTACCAAAGCACAGACCTCTACCAGTTGAGCTGAAGGAGAGGCAGCATTAGCCAATTGCCGTAGTGGGCAGTTGACCTCTGTGGACTAATTCCTAGAAGGGGGAGGCAGCATCTACTTTCAAGCATGTGTGACGGGGCAAGGCCAGATGGCTATAGAAAAGTAGTGGAAGATAGATATATTAGCTCCAGGATAAACAATTCCCTGGTACCAGGTTAAGTGAAATGGAAGCTGCTCCAGGTCAGTTAAGACATCTGGGGCCAATTAAGAACTTTCCAGAAGGCAGGGAGAAGGCAGGGGTGCATGTCAGGAGCTGTGGGAGGAAGTTGCACTGTTGGAGAGGCTGAGTAGTACACACCATATCAGGCACAGGGAAGGAGAACCTGAGGTAAGGGTGAAGTGGAGCTTGAGGAAGTGAGGGCTGCTGTGGGGGAAGTAGCCCAGGGAATTGTACATGTCATGTTTCTAAAAGGTCAGCTACCATAGCTGATACTATTCGGGTCCCTGGGCTGGAGTCCGGAGTAGATGGTGGGCCCGGGCTCCCCCCCACCTTTGCCCCCTGATTAATCACTGAGACTGGGAGACAACAGAGACTGTGCAAGGAAGGATAACTTCTCCTCCCCTCCCTTGCTGGCTTATGATGAAAATGGCTCAGTAGACTGTGACCCTTGTCTCTAGAGAAAGAAGGGTTACGTGGAGGGTCACAGTGAGCCACTGAGGCTAGCAAAATCCGCCAGGAAACGCGGGACCCATGGAGGCAAGGACAGAGCTTTGTCACAACTGGTGTCAGGAGTGGGACTTGTTCACAGTGTGGCGGAGGAAAGAGGTTTAAAAAATAAAAGTGCACTGGGGTTTTGGATTTTTTTTTTTTTTGGTTTTTGTTTGTTTGCTTTGTACCACAATGGAGGAGGTGGTAAGAGCTCTGGTACAAGCCACGGCAGCCCAGCAGGAGGCCACCCGGGTTCAGGCAATGGCACAACAGGGGTCTATGCGGCTACAGCAGGAAACCAATCAATTATTGATGAGCCAGGTGACCCAAGACTGTGCCCTCTTGAGAGAGGTGGTGGACCAGTTGAAGATCCTCACCACCCAGGCCCGGGGGTCCGATGGGATGCGAACCCTGAGGGCCACTGGTTGTCTACCACAGATGACGTCAGGAGATGACGTAGAGGCATATCTCCTCTCATTGGAAAGGACTGCTCAGCGTGAGGCATGGCCCCAGGAGCAGTGGGCCAGCATTCTCTCCCCTTTTTTGTGTGGAGAGGCCCAGAAGGCCTACTTTGACTTGCCTGCCATGGATGCCACTGACTATACCCGTCTGAAGACAGAGATCCTAGCACGATCAGGGGTAACGGCAGCGGTAAGGGCCCAGAGGTTCCATGAGTGGAAATACCAGGAGAACAAACCCCTGAGGTCCCAGCTATTTGACCTCCTACACCTCGCATGGAAGTGGTTACAGCCCGAGGTGTGCAGGCCGGAGATTTTGGAGACCCTGGTCATCAACCATTACATGCGGGGACTGTCGCCAGATCTCCGCAAATGGGTAGGCCAGAACAATCCGTCCACGTACGATGAGATGATCACAGTGGTAGAAAGATGGATGACAGCCAGGGAACTGACCCAACTACCCAAGGAAGGCCCCTTTCGAAGCAAGCACCCGACCCCAACCCTGGAAGGTTGGGCAGCCAAACCCCTGGGGAGTCCTAGGTGGAAGAAGGGGGGGGGGGCGAAAACCAGTGAGGACCCCAGAAGGAAGGGATTGGCCTGAGTGGGGGGAACCCCGGGACTAAACCCCCTAAGCCCCAGGATAGGGGAGTGATTAAAAGCAATTATAGATGTTATGCATGTGGGGACACATAGCAGCACAGTGTCCCAGCACCGAGGAGCCTACGCAATGTAATTTGGGGGATTGGGAGGTCTCATGCTCCCTTATCCACCTCGCGGGGGTCGCATTAGCTCCGCATAATTACACCAGGCCAGTGAGGATAAATGGAGCAGAGACTACAGCTCCTGTGGACTCCGGGAGTGCTATCACCCTCATATCGGGTAAGCTGGTAAAAAACAGTCAGCTGCTACAAGCCAAACGTGTACCAGTGACGTGCGTGCATGGGGCCGTGAGCCATTACTCCAGCATCCCAGTGGAGACAGAGGTTCAGGGAAACCCCATTGAAGTGACTGTGGGCGTAGTTCCTAAACTTCCATATCCTGTAGTCATTGGGAGGGACTATCCAGGGTTTGATAATTTTCTCCCCCCGGAGAGGCTGGAGGGAGGTGGGGACTCTGAGGACAGCGACTAGTCACCAGGGAATGTCAACTCCCAGTGTTCGCTGAGTTTTCTCAGGATCTGTTCTCAGCCCCCCGAAAGACCCGGAAGACAAAAAAGAGAGGAAGGCTGCAAAGGCCTTGGGAACCCAGATCCTGACCCAGGGCCAGAAGATCTCCCTAGTAGGCAGATGGACGTGAGCAGCCAACAGAGAAACTTCCACCACAGAAGGTGAGCCAGAAGCTGCCCCCAGCCATGACGGCAGCGAGCTGTTGGAAGAAGCAGAAGCCGGCCCCTGGGAGCTTGGGCAGGTTAGTCCCGGGAGAGAGACTTTTGGGCGGGACCAGGCAGAGGACCCCAGATATGATAACGTCAGGAAAGAGGTGGCCGAGATTTATGGGATACCCGTGGATGGGAAGGTCCGGGCTCCCAGACCTTTCTTTATAGTGAAGAAAGATCTCTTGTACTGCATGGTGCAAATGCAGGAGCAAGAGATACAACAACTTCTGGTGCCACGAAAACATAAAAAAGCCATATTGAGTCTCACCCACAGTCACCTGTTTGGAGGACACCTAGGGTTAGAGAAAACCCAGGCACGGATCCTGCGGAGGTTCTTCTGGCCAGGAGTACATGAAGATGTCCGGCGATACTGCACCTGTTGTCTGGAGTGTCAGTTACATAGCCCTTTGATACCTCTTCCTTTCGAACGGATAGCCATGGATCTGGTAGGGCCCCTAGAGAAGACAGCTCGGGGCCACCAACATGTGCTTGTTATACTGGACTATGCAACCCGGTATCCGGAAGCTGTTCCCCTGCGCAACACAGCTTCCAAGACAATAGCTAAGGAGCTAGTACAGATCTTTGCCTGGGTTGGGCTACCCAAGGAGATATTGACTGATAAAGGGACACCTTTCATGTCCCAGTTGATGAAAGATCTCTGTTCATTGCTCCACGTACAAGCCCTACAGACCTCTGTATACCACCCGCAAACAGATGGCCTTGTGGAAAGGTTCAATAGGACCCTCAAGGCCATGATCAGGAAAGTGGTGAGCCGGGATGGGAAAGATTGGGATACCCTATTGCCTTACCTCATGTTCACTATCCGGGAGGTTCCGCAAGCCTCCACGGGTTTCTCTCCATTTGAACTACTATATGGGTGCCACCCTCAGGGCATATTGGATATAGCCAGAGAAGCCTGGGAAGAGGAGCCAAATCCCGGAAGGAACATAGTTGAGCATGTACTGCAGATGAGCGATTGGATAACCTGAGTTACGCCCATTGTACGGGAGCACTTGGAGAGAGTACAGGAGACCCAACGAACTCATTATAGCCACCAAGCGAAGCTTCGACGGTTCCAACCAGGGAATCGGGTGATGGTACTGGTGTCCACAGCAGAAAGTAAACTGTTGGCCCAGTGGCGGGGACCCTACGAAATAATCGAAGCTGTGGGAGAGGTGAACTATAAGGTGCGGCAGCCAGGCCGCCGGAAATTGGAGCAAATTTACCACCTCAATTTTCTAAAACCTTGGCACGATCGAGAGGCATGCTTAGTCATGCAGGAGACCCTTCCCCAGGAGGATAACTTACACGAGCAAGTGAGGATATCATCCAAAAGATTGAGGCAGCAGACATGATTAATCGCAACAGAGATGTGTTCTCTACAAAACTGGGGCGGATGACTGAGACCTATCACCGTATCGGCACAATCCCCGGAGCCAAGGTAACATTGAGACCCTACCGAATCCCAGCAGCCAAAAGAGAAGAAATCAAGGCCCAAGTAAAGAAAATGTTAGAGTTAGGGGTTATTGAAGAGTCTTACGGTCAGTGGTTCAGTCCCATTGTTCTAGTGCCTAAACCTGACGGTACCACGAGATTCTGTTATGACTTTCGCCGACTGAATGAAACATCCCAGTTTGACGCACACCCCCTACCACGCATCGACGAACTGGTTGACCGACTGGGTAGTGCCCGATTCTTGACTACACTGGATCTGACCAAAGGGTCCTGGCAGATTCCTCTGACCAAAGAAGCTAAAGAAAAGACAGCATTTTCCACCCCAGATGGGCTATTCCAGTACACCGTCCTCCCTTTTGGGCTACCTGGGGCCGCAGCCACATTCCAGCACCTCATGGATAAGCTGCTGCGCCCCCATACTAGTTATGCAGCTGCATACCTAGATGATGTCATCATCTATACGCCAGACTGGGGAACCCACTTGGAGAAAGTTGAGGCAGTACTGCACACCTTAAGGCGGCTGGCCTCACTGCTAATCCCACTAAATGCGCCATAGGGCTAGCAGAGGCTAGGTACCTGGGATATATTGTGGGAAGGGGCATAGTGAAGCCCCAAACGAATAAGCTAGAGGCAATTCAAAACTGGCCCCGGCCGACCCGAAAGAAGCAGGTCCGTGTGTTCCTAGGTGTGGTAGGCTACTACCGACGGTTTATTCCCCACTTCGCCACTAGGGCAAGTCCCCTAGCGGACATGGTGAAGGCCCGAGGTCCAGACATGGTAAAGTGGACCGACGCAGGAGAGGGAGCATTTACAGACCTTCGGACGGCCCTCTGTAATGACCCGTACTCATAGTCCCGGACTTTAACAGGGAATTTATTTTACAAACAGACGTTTCTGAGGTGCGGTTGGGAGCAGTTCTGTCACAAATGGTGGGAGAAGAGGAACACCCAATCCTCTACCTAAGCAGAAAGCTTCTCCCAAGAGAACAGAAATGCGCAGTAGTCGAGAGAGAATGCCTTGCTGTCAAATGGGCTATGGAGACACTGCATTATTACCTCTTAGGCTGGCGATTTACTCTTGTGACAGACCATGCACCCCTCCAGTGGATGCAGCGGAATAAGGAAAAGAATGCAAGGGTCACCAGGTGGTTCTTATCCCTCCAACCATTCCAGTTCTGCATACGGCACAGGGCTGGATGCCACCATGGCAACACTGATGGTCTGTCACGAGCATACTGCCTGGCGTCCCAAGTTGCCCAGCTCTATGGTGTTGAGCATTGGGGGGGGGGGGGAGAATATGTGATGGGGCAAGACCAGATGGCTATAGAAAAGTAGTGGGAGATAGATATATTAGCTCCAGGCTAAACAAATCCTTGGTACCAGGTTAAGTGAAATGGAAGCTGCTCCAGGTCAGTTAAGACACCTGGGGCCAATTAAGAACTTTCCAGAAGGCAGGGAGAAGGCTAGGTTGATTGGGACACCTGAAGCCCATCAGGGGCTGGCTGAAACTAGTTAAAAGCCTCCCAGCCAGTCAGGTGGGGGTGCATGTCAGGAGCTGTGGGAGGAAGTTGCACTGTTGGAGAGGCTGAGTAGTACACACCATATCAGGCACAGGGAAGGAGAACCTGAGGTAAGGGTGAAGTGGAGCTTGAGGAAGTGAGGGCTGCTGTGGGGGAAGTAGCCCAGGGAATTGTACATGTCATGTTTCTAAAAGGTCAGCTACCATAGCTCATACTATTCGGGTCCCTGGGCTGGAGCCCGGAGTAGAGGGTGGGCCCAGGCTCCCCCCAACACCTTTGCCCCCTGATTAATCACTGAGACTGGGAGACAACAGAGACTGTGCAAGGAAGGATAACTTCTCCTCCCCTCCCTTGCTGGCTTATGATGAAAATGGCTCAGTAGACTGTGACCCTTGTCTCTAGAGAAAGAAGGTTACGTGGAGGGTCACAGTAGGCTGCTGAGGCTAGCAAAATCCGCCAGGAAACGTGGGAGCCACGGAGGCAAGGACAGAGCTTTGTCACACATGCTACAAGCGAGTTTCATAATATAGCAGTGTTACTGTCAGCTCCACCTATAATACAGGTTGTCTAACACTTTCCATTATAAAACCTTGTTTTATAAATATTTTGTGTAAATATGTAAGCAAATCTCAGGCAACTCACAAATTGTTAGTGTGTCTGCCAACATCAGAAAGTTGGATGCGACTGCTGCAAAAAGAGAAAAGCTAACAAGACGACGAGTCCTCTGACAATACAGAAAGCAGTACTAATCATAGAATATCAGGGTTGGAAGGGACCTCAGGAGGTCATCTAGTCCAACTCCCTGCTCAAAGCAGGACCAATCTCCAGTTTTTGCCCCAGATCCCTAAATGGCCCCCTCAAGGATTGAACTCACCACCCTGGGTTTAGCAGGCCAATGCTCAAACCACTGAGCTATCCCTCACCACCTTGACTAAATGCTGCCTTATATGGGTTTGAATACAACTCTTTTTTATTTTCTGGTGCAGGAAAGTGATCTGATCCAGGGACTTTTGGTGGGAACCATGCCATTCCTAAAATAGCTGCCATGTATTTGGTGGTTACATTTGTTTTTTCATTCTCTTCACAAATATGATCTTTCTGGTTTATAATCCGAGTGTGACCATCAATGCAGCTAATCAATAACTGTCAGCTGGAGGAGCATGCTGGATAGTAGGGATGTGCCACCCAACACACCAGCGTATCGCCACTTTTACTTCTACCTCAAGAAACAGCTTGTTTTGAAATGGAGCAAGAGTTACCAAATTGCATTTAAACGAGTGGAATTTTCTGAGTCTTTCATTAAAATCAAATGCAAATCACTGTTAAACTGAATTATCAAGTAACTTTTGTAAGACACTAAGTAACACTGGACAACAAAAAGCAGATGTTCTAGGTTAGTTTTTGTTCATTTAGTATTTACAGTACAATATTTAGAAATATAGGAATTGCCATGTGGACTGTCTAGTCCAATATCCTCAATCTGACACTGGCCAGTATCATGCTCCACAGGAAGAGTTAAGAAATGCAGTGTGGATGTTCTCATTTTCTGTATACATTTCTAATCCTATTTTGAATCTTCCTGAACTCCTGATTCAGTGATGCTTGTGGAACTCAGTGCCACTAGACATCAGCTGGAGTACTGTATCCAGTTTTGGGCACCACACTTTAAGACAGGTGTGAACAAATTGGGGAGATTCCATAGGAGAGAAACAAAATGATACAAAGTTTGGCAAACATGACCTGTGAGGACAGACTGAAAGAACTGGGCATGTTTAGTCTAGAAAAAAGAAGAATGGTGGTGGTGGTGGGGAACATAATCTTCAAATGGGTAAAAGGCTGTTATAAAGAGGACTTTCTAATTATAAGGATAGTTAAACATTGGAACAAGTTACCTAAGGAGTTTGTGGAATCCTCATCACTGGAGGTTTTAAGACAAGGCTAGACAAACACCTGTGAGAGATGGTCTAGGTTAACTTAATTCTGCTTCAGCATGGGGGGCTGGTCTAGATGACCTTTTGAGGTCTCTTCTAGCCCTACATTTCTTTGATTATGTTCTACATAAAATCTCTTTATCATTTGTAAATTTGCTGCTTTTCAATTTAATTGGCTGTCCCCTTTTTCTTGTATTATGAGAAAGGATAAGTAGAAGTACCTGATTTATTTTTTCTGCGCAATTAATTATTTTGTATACTTCTGTCATGTCTCCTCTCATTCTTCTCCTCCACATAAAATTAAAATCCCAGTCTTTTCAAGATCATCATGCATTTATCACTCCAAACAAAAGTATGACCAAACAATTTTAGGAGGCTGAGGGATAGAGAAAGAGAGCTTAAAATGGTTATCAGCTTCTCCATAAAGGGATGAATTTGCATTTGGGTCCTGTGTTAATTGGAAATGATACCAGAGACTAGATTTTAAAAAGAAAACACCTTGAATGGGGATGGCACACAGCACCAAGCCCACGTGATGTTTTAGTATGTCAAGGATTTTCATAAAACTGACATGTTTTTGATGCAGAAGGGTCCACAGGACAATGATCATGTTAAAAGTTAAACACTTAATGCTCAGGACAAGATGTAGCTACTTGGAGAAGTGCAGCAGATAGTTCAAATATATAGTATTAGCAGTCTTGCTGTTTCAAAACAGATTCTGCAACCCGTGTTATGCCCTCTACCCTGACGAAGACCTCAGAGAGGGGGAATCTATATTCGTTAGATCCTAGTTCTGCTTCCACCAAGACCCATCTCAAAGCAGCATCCCCTTGGAACTTACTGGACATGTCCACTAGAATGCTGCCACCTTAAAATGCAGCCGGTGTAACTTCTTTTCCCTCCTGCATGGTCAATAATGGAGAAGTCAGGCTGCTCCTCCGTAATCAGGCAGCATGGCCTGTGGGGTTTGTCTGAGCGAAAAATATCCCTCTTCCCAAAATAGTTCTCTGAGCGGAAAATTGCTTTTAATGCAGCACTGTGAAAAAGAAAATGGAGGGTAAGACAGAAAGGAGGGGAACTGAAATGCAGCATGTTGCCCGTTATACCTACTCTGCTTCGTACACTGATTTGCTGCTCACGTCTCCATTCAAGGCAGAGTCCTAGAAAAGATGGAGGAGAGAAGTTTTTTTTTTTTTTTTTTTTTTCAGGAAAAGGGAAAGTAAAAGCAAAAGGAGTCAGTGGGACAAGCCACTGCACAGACTTCATGCAGAGCAGGACCTGGGATTCCAGAAGACGTCCTCCTGCTTCACCCCCGCTTCCTGAAAGGTCAAGTTGGCAAGCGTATGTTGTTTACACCACATCATGCAATCTCAGATTTTCTTGACTGGCAGAGTATGTTAGTCAGGCTTTTCGTGAGCACAATGCTGGATCGTGCTGTTTACTATAACTGCACTACTATGTTTGTTTGTGCTCCTCCATTTGTACCTGTTCAGCCGGTACCTGTTCCAGCATACATTATTTATTTAGTTTTTCTATTGCACCAGAGCAATGATGAGCTGCCAAAATCTTAACAACCGGTTCCCTCCTCACCCCACGAGGGGGTCGTGACCCACCTCGGCCCACTGGGGACTCCTGCCCCATCCAACCCGCCGCATTCCTTGATGCCCCCCCATCTCTTACCCCATCCAACCCCCCCCCCCCGTCCCCTGACTTCCCCCAGAACCGGGTGAGAGGGTCTTGTGGGCCACCATAGTAGGTGCCCACCCCACCCCTAAGAGCCAGAGGGACCTGCCGGGGGGCGAGGTGGGGAGTCCCAGCCGTGCTTACCTGGGGCAGCTCCCAGGAAGCATCCGGCAGGTCCCTCTGGCTCCTAGGGGCGGGGGAGTGTAGCTAAGGCGGGAAGAGGGGGAGCGGCTGATCGCATCAAAAGTGGCATCTTAGGCACCGACTCCGTGGCACCTTAGGCACCGACCTAGGCTGGAGCACCCACGGGGAAAATTTGGTGTGTGCAGAGCACCCACCAGCAGCTCCCTGCCCCGTGCCCAGCCCCAGCTCACCTCCGCTCCGCCTCCTCCCCTGAACGCGCGGCCCCGCTCTGCTCTCCGCCCGCCACCCCCCGGCTTCCTGCGAATCAGCTGTTCGCGTGGTATGCTGGGGAGGGCTGAGAAGCAGGCGGCGGCTTCGCGCTCAGGCCCAGGGAGGCGGAGGTGAGCTGGGGCAGGAAGTCGTTCCCTTGAGCCCCCCCTCCCCCCCGGGGTTACCTGCTGCGGTGCAGACAGCCCTCCTCGCCCCTCCCCCTCCAGCTCCCCTCTGCTCCGCCTCCCTGGGCCTGAGTGCGAAGCTGCCGCCTGCTTCTCAGCCCTCCCCGGTGTCCCACGCCAACAGCTGATTCCTGGGAAGTCGGAGGGGGGGTGCGGAGAAGCAGAGTGGGACGGCACGTTCGGGGGAGGAGGTGGAGCAGAGGTGAGCTGGCGTGGGGTGGGGAGCTGCCGGTGGGTGCTCTGCACCCTTCAAATTTTCCCGTGGGTGCTCCAGCTCTGGAGCACCCATGGAATCGGCACCTAAGGTGCCACTTTTGGCCGGTTGTTAAATTTAGAAGCCCTTTTAGAACCAGTTGTCCCTCATGCAAACTGGCTCCAGCTCACCACTGCACCAGAGGCTACAGTCAGGACCATTGTGTAAAGTGCTGTACAAACACACACGGAAGACGTGAACCCCGCCCAAAAGAGCTTATTTTATACCTCTTCTACTAGTTCTCATCTGTACCTGTTCCGTTTGCAGAGTACTGTTTTTATACTGGTACCTGCTCTATTCATACAGGATTATTTTTCAGGGTGGGTTCTTAACAGGTGTATTAGTAAATTAACTGATTTCCCAGTGCCCTCTAGCAGCATTGTCAGGCACTCAAAAGCCTAGAGCACCTATCTCAAGGCTACCTAGGCTATAAGCATTTTTGAGAACCGATCTCTAGGATTTAACTGCCTGTTCTTTGACCTGATTCATTCAGATGTTGAAGGTGTGTCTAGTAATGGTATTAAGCAGTAGCAGCCACCTTGGGGGTTATGGGTATTCTGCATCCAGCTAGGGAAGGGAACAGGTTGGCTAGTATCTGTACAAACATTAAAGTCCTAGGGACACACCTTACCTAGGTAAATAACTTATGAGACTAGCACAACGCTAGGCTGAGGGGAAAGGAAAGCTCTAACATTTGGCTGTCTTCCACAGGGACTAATCTGCCTAATTGCAGTTCTATCAGCTTCTCTTAAGGGGATTCGTTGTAGCATATGTCACAAGGTTATGCTAGAATGGCTTTGTGGAGCAATATGGGAACTCAAAACATCACATCAATCCATAGCTAGTCAGTATCACTCCATGGAGTGTGAATAGTAGCTTGCTGTGGTACTGTATGTAATTCTGTCCAGACACAGTTGTTCTCTGCATTTGGAACTACATTGAGATGCATCCAGTTAAGTGTGCGTGCAGGATATTCACAGGAGGAGTCAGTGACCCTGACAGAATTCTGAGAAGCAATGGGGTGAGAAAAGAACTTGCTTCTGTGGACTCTCAAGAAAACTGGTTCCTTCCTACCTAGCTGAAAAGATAGCCACCCCTCCTGCCCCAATCTATAGGACGATCTGGGTTTTTGATCACCCTGCTCCCCCAGGAGACTCCCCATTGATCTCAGGCATGGAGGTTTCTATTCTGTGCACAGCCATTACTGGAGGGAGACTTGCTTGTCTATATTAGGAGCTAGTCGGTGAGTCAGTGGGAAATCATCCGGCAACGTTTAAACATACGGGCTTAGCAAACATTTCCACACACAAAAATGATAGCTACAATTCAAACCAAAATATATAAAATCCAGGATGAAGTGAATCATCCAAAAGAAGTCAGATCTTTCAGATTGGACAGAGCCCCAAATACTAGCTGAAATCAAAATCATTAGGGCTTTGTTCTCTCTCGCTTTCTGATCTGAGTAACACTTTGGTTCCTCAATCCCAAAAGTCTGAAGCATGTTAAAAAACAAACAAGCAAACAAAAAAAGCCTCAAGAGCTATCTGTGTAATCACCATAAAGAGAACTTTACACACCTTGATATGAAGAGGAACTAGATAGTATACTGTTTATGTATTAATGATATTGCCTTATAGTGACTGGCTGACAGAGATTATCAGCTAGCTGGTAAGGGACTGTTTCTTTAGCTCAAGGTGTGATGGACTCTCTTTTTGCAATGAAACAAGGGTTCCAGTCTTGGCTCCTCAAATGTGTATGATGAATGCAGTAGTTGTGTCTAGATTTGTTATATCAGGGGAGAGAATTGATAAAATATACTCTTGTGGTCCTTTGTATTTTCAGAGCGGCATGAAAACATTAACTTTATAAATCACCACAACAGCTCTGTGATGTTTGACTGTCCAAACTGAATGAAATGAAAGATGTAAACAAATAGCATAAAGGCTGAAAAATAAATTAGAATGTTACTTTTTCTTTTAATAACGTTGGCTACTGGTAACAAAAGTTTTTCAAATGTGAACCTGATTATTTAAAAGGATACATTCTAACAAAGTCAAGGTTTTGGTGTAAATAATGTGACAGAGATTAAACAATAGACTTGTCATATATGTCAGTATGTATTAGTAAAAACACACCCAGTTACTGTCACAGGAACTTAAGTGCCCACAGGAAGCATTTAGTTTTTGTCTTTGTATCTCATTGTAGGATTATGATTTTGCCCTGTCAGCCAGCTATAATCTGGGGATATTAAGTGGAAAGATAAAACTGGTTTACATGCAGTGGATTGGAATCCATTAATCCTCTTTCTGAAAGACCAGGCTATTTAATACCATTTCTATACTATAAAAATAATCAGGTCTAAAAATGTTGCCCGTCTGTTTTGCAAGAGTGTTATTACTAATGTAGACAGAAACTCCCCCAAACATGTTAAGGAACACAATGTTCATGAACTTATGTCAGCAAGTTAGTGTCATTTCTTCAAGGGCTAAAACATGTTTTTCCTTTCCACTCAGGGTGAGAAAATCATGTTATACCATGTTTGGAACACAACCCTGGATCTCATTTGTGATTGAGCCGATTTTGTAGGGTAGAGGGGTTTGGAAAAGAGCAGGGTCACCTTTGACTTTTCATTGGTGGAAGATTCTTCAGCTCTTTCTAAAAGCACATCCGACCTCTTTTAAAGTTCTGAGTGTGGTTGTTCAGCAAGGTCCCTGGCTGTGAATTGGGGTAGAACTCAGAATGTGGGCTGAATTGTCACCTCTGATGTTCCTAAAAAGAAAAGGATTCAGAGTAACAGCCGTGTTAGTCTGTATTCGCAAAAAGAAAAGGAGGACTTGTGGCACCTTAGAGACTAACCAATTTATTTGAGCATAAGCTTACAGCTCACTTCATCGGATGCACAATGAAGTGAGCTGTAGCTCACAAAAGCTTATGCTCAAATAAATGTGTTAGTCTCTAAGGTGCCACAAGTCCTCCTTTTCTTTTTGCGAATACAGACTAACACGGCTGCTACTCTGAAATCTGATGTTCCTGCCATTCACCGTTGTCCCAACCATTGTAGTGAGTGGAAAAATGTGCTGACAGATAAGTAGTGTTTGCACTGAGGAGCCAGTGTAACCACATTCCCTTGATGGAGAGGCAGTAATTTAGCCTCTTCTGCCACAAAGGCCTGAAAATGTTTACTTTCAACTTTGTTTCAGGAGCGACGAGCCACCTGTTATAAGGATTAACAAAAGCTAACCTGCAGCATCTGGTTTACAACAAAAGTTGTTTGTATTGCATTTTAATCAGAGGCCACAGCTGAGATCAGGGTCTCCATTGTGCGAGGCGCTGTACAAAAAGAGCAAGAGAAAATCCCTGCTCCAAATTGCTTACCAACAAAACAGAGGGGGGGAAAAAAAAGAGGCACGAAGAACTAAATTGATTCACCTGCCATCAGTGACAAGCCAGGCATAAAACCCAAATAGTATGGGCTGTGCCTCAGACACTGTTCAGTGGACTACACTGCCCCTCTAGTTACACTGACTACACTATACCGCTCTTCCAGAATAACTCCATGTGAAGACAAACCCTGAAAAGCAACTGGGTAAATCCTGGCCCCCACTTTTTAAATGCTGCTTTTGAGGAAGGAAGATCCTGCAGCAAAAGCAGGGATGATGATCCGAAAGGATCACTTGTGCTTGTGTGCCCTTGGGATAGGGGCACAATAGGGACCATGCACTAGTGCTCAGAGCTGGACTTCTACTGGGATACGACAAAGTTACAGCTAAATGTTTTTAATCACAAATAGATCTTCTACAAACGTAAGAATTGCTTATATTTCTCTCTCCCTTGATAGGCCGATAACAGTGGTTTGTTGTCAGAGTTCACAAGTCTGAACAATTTGCATCCGTCAGGTTTGTGTTTTATGCTACAGTTACTGTGAAAAACCCTGTTTTGGGCCTCTGCAGACTGCATGTCATCTCACTCCTTGATAACACCCATTTTTTCATGTTCTGAGTGTTTATAAATCTCCTCACTGTATTTTCCACTGAATGCATCCGATGAAGTGAGCTGTAGCTCACGAAAGCTTATGCTCAAATAAATTGGTTAGTCTCCAAGGTGCCACAAGTACTCCTTTTCTTTCTACTTCTGCTATGGTTTCCAGTTCCTTTTTTTCTTAGGAATCATTTATTACTTGTTCATTGATTTGGTCAGCGAGTTTGTGAATTGAACAAGAATGTCTGTGCTATTGGGGGGCGTACAGCTTTGCCAGCTCTACCATACCAGGAGAGCAAGTAGTCGCCTGAGGCTGCAAAACATTGCTCCTGTTTGTGTTGTGTGACTGGGGGCTGGTGGGATGAACATATGCCAGTTTCCTTCCAGTGGATGCTGTGTAGAACCTTGGCACTTGTGTCATCCTCCTACATCAACATCTCAGGAGCTTTTATTTTTTTGCTATTGTCACCTAATCTTAGAGTGGTTTATGACGTGGCAAGATTGTTGGCTTTTAACATGGAGAACTGTATCTCACTGGGTACATATGTCTTCCTCTAAGACGAGAGCTATTCTCAGCATGTTGGCAATGTGCATATCTAGGTCAGTTGTGCATAATCTGTCTGCAGTGCAAAATCATCCTGAGCTACTAAACCAAAGACATATTCTTGTTTACATACTTACCACAGCGGGGAGCTGCTGCGGGTGGGGTGGGGTGGGAGCAATCATTTCAGGGCCTAGGGGCGGCAAAATCATTAATTCGCCACTGTTCCAGTAAGATGTGTTTACACCTGTAATCAGGGACAAACAATCTTAAATGGATGTGTGTGCACACACACGCACTTTAGGAATGCAGAATAACTGTTCAGCACGAGTGTGGTCTGGGATTTTTGAGTGAACCCACATCCAAAGCTATTTTTCCTTTATTAAACATATTGACAAGCGTGTGCTTCATGTGTAAAGAGGGGGTAGGATTTGATATTCACAACCAAAGCAATCACTGGTTTCAGAGGAGCAGCCATGTTAGTCTGTATTCGCAAAAAGAAAAGGAGGACTTGTGGCACCTTAGAGACTAACCAATTTATTAGAGCATAAGCTTTCGTGAGCTACAGCTCACTTCATCAGATGCATGCTGTGGAAAGTACGGAAGATCTTTTTATACACACAAACCATGAAAAACATGGGTGTTTACCACTACAAAAGGTGGCAATCACTGATCACGTTAGCGATTGATGAGGCACTGGTGCCTGCTTGAAAGCTAGAATTCAGCAAGTGATGTGAAGGAAGGGAAAGAGGGTCTTGAGGCCGATGTACAGGTCTTTGAGATCAAGTCAGGAGATCTGTCCTCTCTTCCTGGTTCTGCCTCACCCTCCCTTTGTGGCCTAGAGCAAGTCTTCTGGGCCAAAAGTGGCCACCGCTTGTCAGAACCTCAGCTTTTGAGATGCATTTTCAGAGGTGCTGAGGAGCCCTGCCATCAACACACATTTTAGTGACACTCCTTCAGTAACACTTCAGGTCCTGTGGGAAATCATCTGCATTCAGATAAAAGGCAGTATTAAAATTTCATGGTCAGGGGCATAGGATCAGCTCACAGGTGATAATGTTTAGGAAGTATCATGGAAGTCTAAAAAATTGCTGAACAGAGAACCTTCCAAGTGGGGAGTCTCTTTGAATTTGGAAGACAGTATGGAAAACAATGGGTCTGATTCTCCATGGACTTGCATGTTGTGTCACCATTTACATCATGCCACAGTAGCTTCATACTCACTTCCTTTGCACATGTGCAAATGACCACACAAGATGCAAAGTTGTGGACAATGAGGACCTCCATCTCTCTCAGCTCTCTTAAAAGAAATGTTACAGGCTCAGTGCAGATAGAGAACACCTGTTTACCTCAAACCTGATCCAGACTTGCGCAAAGATGTTCCTTCCTTCTCTGAAGAAAGAGCCAGCTCTCCTCTGACAGATTGCATAACGCCTCAGCTGCTATCTTTGGGACAGGCAAGAGCACTAAAGCAGGTTGCAGCCTCTTCTTTCTTATCATTGCTCATCTTATACTAAAGAGATTTGACGTTCCCGTTTCTGTGTAATTGCAGCAGGCTGGTCACACCTATTGGCCTGAGGGCCACATACCATGTCATGCCTTTTGTGTATCGCTTAGTGACTCTGTGTGAACTAGAACACCTACTCAGCATTTTAGCACTGATTTGCATTTGAATGCAATTTAGGATTTAGAGTAGCAGCCATGTTAGTCTGTATCCACAAAAAGGAAAAGGAGTACTTGTGGCACCTTGGAGACTAACCAATTTATCTGAGCATAAGCTTTTGTGAGTAATAGTATTTTCCACTGCATGTATCCGATGAAGTGAGCTGTAGCTCACGAAAGCTTATAAATTTGTTAGTCTCTAAGGTGCCACAAGTACTCAATTTAGGATTTGTTTGCTCACAAATAAAAGAAAGCAGTTGGCTTTCTAAGTTCCATAGCAGTGTGTGTACTGTGCATTTAAGAGCATGACTGAACTCCTACTTACTGTGTTCACTAGGGTAGGGCTTTGTGGTTGAGTCAGTAGATTCTCAGCTGGGTGTGACTGTGTCAGATGGATGTGTCTCATCCTATATGTGGTCCTAGAATGTTCACAGAGGATCTAGTTCTTTTCTCCCATGCCAGTTTGACCCTGGGATAACTTCAGTGGAATTGCTCCTAATTTACAACAGTGCAAGTGGGAAGAGAATCAGGCTCTTAAATTGAGATTTTAAACGTTAGCACTTTCTCCTGAAACCTTGTGTTTAATGGGTGGGTCTCTCTTAAGTGACTAAAAGCCAGCAGCAAAAACCTTGTAGTTGCTGGAAATATCAGAATAGAGCTGGAATTATTAATCATGAGGCAAAGAACATTTGTATCCTGTCTTCTGGCAGTGGCCCGTGCCAGGTGCCCCAGAGGGAATGAACAGAACAGGTAATCAAAAAGTGATCCATCCCCTGTCGCCCATTCCCAGCTTCTGGCAAACAGAGGCTAAGGACCCCATCCCTGCCCATCCTACCTAATAGCCATTGATGGACCTATCCTCCATGAATCTATCTAGTTCTTTTTTGAACCCTGTTATGGTCTTGGCCTTCACAACATCCTCTGGCAAGGAGTTCCACAGGTTGACTGTGCCCAGAATATGCATATAATAATTTGGCCTGTTTCACCTGGCTATTCTCATTTGTTAAAAGGTTTCCATGGGAATGTTAATCTCTGAATGCAAAAACCAACTTTGCCCATGACAAAGATATTGCTGTGCTTTGGGGGAGGGAAATTTAAACCTGTTCTCTACAGGATTTAGTTTTAAAGTTGAGGGGAGAGCTGTTAAAAGGACACCGACTACTTGAACGTTGTGAGCTTCTAAGAAAGCTGCCTTTAATCAGTGTCCTGAATTTCGTTTTAAATGTACCTCTGTACTGTTCATTTTATATATATCGCTAGGGTGTTGGTTTTCATTGGTATGAATTTTTTCAAATGTGAAAAAAAAATACAACAAAAGTTTTGGACTGTGCGTGCTAAGGAGAAAAAGTAGTATTGTACATACCACCCTTCTGGCTGGGAGCATAAGCAGCCGCCAATACTAGGAAGGCCATTGATTATCATACACATTGTAAGGAGAGTGGTCACTTTAGATAAGCTATTACCAGCAGGAGAGTGGGTTTGTGTGTGTGTGTGGGGTGTGTGTGTGTGTGTGTGTGTGAGAAAACCTGGATTTGTGCTGGAAATGGCCCAACTTGATTATCATTTGTAAGGAGAGTGATCACTTTAGATAAGCTATTAGCAGCAGGAGAGTGCGGTGGGAGGAGGTATTTTTTCATGCTTCTACACTTTCCACAGATGCTTTCCACTTTACAAAGATCTTCTACACTTTCCACAGTATGCATCCGATGAAGTGAGTTGTAGCTCACGAAAGCTTATGCTCAAATAAATTGGTTAGTCTCCAAGGTGCCACAAGTGCTCCTTTTCTTTTTGCCATTGGCAGTGCTGTTCCTCAGATGGTGAGAGACAAAACGAAAATAGATTATGGAGTCACCGTGATTGTCCTAATGATGCTTTTGTTACAAGCTTCTCAGCGTGGGGATGGTGTTTAGTTGCGTGTGTATGAATTTAATGCTGCCTGGAGACCAAAGACTGATCTAATCAACTGTTTCAGATATTTTTCAATGCTTGTCACCTTGGTGATAAAGCTGAAATAGATCTTGTGGCCTTTTCAGTGGCTGACTTAAGACTTAGTCACTCAAGCTATATGCAAATTTGGCAAAGAGCTGAAAAAAAAATAAAGACAAATATTTCTGACTGTTCCTAGGGTGCAGTGTCATCAGCTGTTAATATTGTACTGAAATGCTGTCTCCCACTATACGGTCTTGTGGCATGTCAGAGCGTTTCTTTAAAGCTGCAGGGACTCTTTGCTGATCCCACAAATTCCCACAGTTTGTGCAAATTCATCAAGGCTTTTCACCAGTCACAGATGTAGAACGGCTATGAAGAAAAGTGAGAATTTTTAGCATCTCTGTATCTAGATCTTGAACCTACCTAGAGACTGGATTATGGAAAATAACCCAGGCTAGATGCCTGTCCAAATGCTTGCCAAAGAGTTTCCTTTTATGCCTTCCAAACCAGCTGGTCAATTGCAGCTGGAAGTACTGAGATAGGCTGCTTGTGCTTTTTGTTCTTGATGCCTTTTATCTAAATAACTATTTATAGCCATGCAAAGCAGCATTAGTGGGTAGACAGTAAGTCTGTGAAGCCAGCCAGGGGTTATTCCCAATAATGGTGCCACACAACACTGCCCTCCTGTCTTTCTAGAGGAATGATACTCTTGAAAAGCATGTATGTAAACCTGTAAGCTGAGTAGAAACCAATGTGCAAAGTATGGACTTTTCAAGTTACAAGGCAAAATCGGAATGCAGCAGGGGAATTACTACAAGCAAGGGTTACTAGTAAGAAGTTAGGCAATGTAAAATAATGTAGGACCCGACTGTCTGTGGAACAGTAGGCTCCATAGGCAGTTTATTAAAAGAAAACACATTGCTGGTCATAAGTAATTATACGTGTGACGCTGATGGCTTTTCAAGAGCTTTTCTGGTCCCTTTGGATAAAATGGATCAGCCACATTGTAAAAGCATTTACTAAGCCAAAAGGCAAAAATATGTTAAACTTCCAGAATATTAGTGAAGCCATTCATGCAAATGTGTAATTAAGGCTTTTTTTCCAATGGGTGGAACATGTATAGGACAGACAAGAACATTACATCTCCTGTGTAACTAGTTTGAAAAAAAAATCCCTCTTTTAAGGAAACATTATTCTATGAGCATTTGTCAGGCAGGACTTTCAGACAAGTATGTTTGTTGGTGCAAGTCACCTTTTTATTCTTGAACCCAGTGTTATTACTGGTTTTGGAGTAGCAGCCATGTTAGTCTGTATTCGCAAAAAGAAAAGGAGGACTTGTGGCACCTTAGAGACTAACCAATTTATTTGAGCATAAGCTTTCATGTAATAATTCGCAGTGCCAGTTACCATTATTATTTTAACCAGGTAGTTAATTGTATTCTTCACAATGCAAAGTGCGAAGTGATGAAAGAAAAATGTAATGCATGATTAACTCATGGTGAGAGCTCTGTAAAATGTTCCAGCCAAGCTCAAGTTATCATGGTTTCAGCTTTCATTACAAACTCAGACCAGGTTCCTCAAAAGGTTTCTAGCACACCTAGTATCAACTTATGGGCTTGGGTTAACACCATGCTGATCTCACTGGTTCCTTGTTTCAGTGCAAAGAAAGGAGGAAGGCAGTGGGTTTGGCTGAATTTTGAGTTGGTTTTAGGGTTTGTTCCAACATGCAACTTGGGGTAAAGTTTTCTGAACTGAAAAGCCTTATTTTAGTACAGATCTACTTGTCCTGGCCACAGATGTGCTGCATGCTGGGAAGTCCCCACTTCTGGTGGAAAAGGGTTAATAGACTCAGAGCCCATACCAGATGGATTCAGGATATGTGGCAGAGAGAATGCAGTGACTCAAAAAGAAAAGGAGTACTTGTGGCACCTTAGAGACTAACCAATTTATTTGAGCGTGAGCTACAGCTCACTTCATCGGATGCATACCGTGGAAACTGCAGCAGACTTTATATATACACAGAGAATATGAAACAATACCTCCTCCCACCCCACTGTCCTGCTGGTAATAGCTTATCTAAAGTGATCATCAGGTTGGGCCATTTCCAGCACAAATCCAGGTTTTCTCACCCTCCACCCCCCCACACAAATTCACTCTCCTGCTGGTGATAGCCCATCCAAAGTGACAACTCTTTACACAATGTGCATGATAATCAAGTTGGGCCATTTCCTGCACAAATCCAGGTTTTCTCACATACCCCCCACCCCCATACACACACAAACTCACTCTCCTGCTGGTAATAGCTCATCCAAACTGACCACTCTCCAAGTTTAAATCCAAGTTAAACCAGAACATGGGGGGGGGGGGGAAGGGTAGGAAAAAACAAGAGGAAATAGGCTACCTTGCATAATGACTTAGCCACTCCCAGTCTCTATTTAAGCCTAAATTAATAGTATCCAATTTGCAAATGAATTCCAATTCAGCAGTTTCTCCCTGGAGTCTGGACTGTTTCTCATTTACCATTCAGAGTGGGTCTCTGAGACTTTCCAATGCACTGACATGGGAATTGTCACAATGCCCCAAGGGGGGTGAAGAGGAGGTGGGCCCAGGACTCTGCATCCCCTGCACACAAACTGCATGGAGGGGTTTGTGTTGCACTCCAGAAAGGAATATGTGCACCCCTCAGCTCCCTGAGACAGAAGAGTCCCTAAGGCTTCCCTTGATGCGTACATCTCTGCACTGCTCCCAACACAGGGCTGTGCAAACGTAGCCCTGCGAATCTGCTGGTGCTGTAATACGGGGGAGAGAGCGTGAGAACTGGCTGACTGCAAAGGCAGGCATGGGCCTTCAGGGTGCAATGTGAAGTTACTGCAGCATGAGTGTTGGTTGTACACCTACTGGACTAAGGCTGGCTATTCACTAGTGTAGGGGTTAAATCTCTAGTCTGCCGCCTGCCTCGCCTCCCCTCCCCTCCCCCGCTTGTGCAAAGCCCAGCCTTGACAGTCTGCCCTGGGGAGGGTCCTCCTCTGTTAGAAGCAATCAGGTATCTCCTGAAGCTTGGGGTAAAGAGAAGCCAGAGACCCAAATTAAGTGTGGAGAGAGCACAAGGGATGAGGGAGGGAAGAGTGCAGGCGTGACAGTGTGTAACTCACTTCTGTGATGGCTGAACATTCCCTGCCATTCAGCTTTCTTCCAGCAGTGAGTGAGGCCTCCTTTATCATCTCTATGTAGCCAGCCGTGATTTCTTGTGGTCCCACTTTGGCTAGGGGAATTCAGTCTGCATTCGTCTACATTAGGGCCAGACAGTGGCCTTGTTTGCATTGCTTATAGCACAGCTTTGTTTAACAAAACCAAACCCTCAGCTTCCTCCTCATTGTAAATGGAATTCCCTGCACTGCAGAAGATAAGGGCTTCTGGGCACAGTGTGCTGGTTTCTTTGGGATGTTAAAGGAGAAGCTGGCTGCTTAGCTAAGAGTTAATTTCTCTTTTTAAAATGCAAAGCAATCAGCTTAACAACTAGATTGCAGCCTTCCCTCTGCCTGCAGGGCAGACAGTTCATGAGTCCCAGGTTTGAAAGAGAGGGCACTCCAGTTAAAGAAGCAAGCACCATAAAGCAAAAAGAACAGCATATTGTAGCCGATCTTGTGCAGACTGGTGCAGACCAACAAAGCCAGCTAAAAAGAGGTTTTAAATTTACCTACTTCCAAGTTCTTCACTGCAGTTGTGTAGATGCCAAAATTTCTGATATCAACCTATTACTTAGCTTCATAGAAGGGAAGTAATTTATAGCTCTTACTCCTTGCTAATGAGACACAGCAATAAAGCTCAGATGGAAATAAATTAAGTGGCTGGTTAGTCCAGTTACTTTTCAGGTTTACACAAAGCCTGCTAGGACCAGTACAGAGTAGTGTTTTCAAGGTCTAGAAACAGTTAAAATCCAAGGAAAGAAAAAAAGTCAAGTGATTTTTTTAAAGTTAAAAGAAGAGGAGGACTTGTGGCACCTTGGAGACTAACCAGTTTATTTGAGCATAAGCTTTCGTGAGCTACAGCTTTTAAAACTTTAAAACTTCTGTTTTAAATATTGTGGGCTGGCCTGTGCTGCCCTCAGCTGGTGAGCTTTTACTGACATGGGTTGTCATATTGACTTGCCACAGCAGAAATGGTGTGGTAATTTACTCTGTCTCCAGCTGCTTGGAGTAACCAGCCATGAATGTTATCATAGAGTTGGGTCTCCCCTTTCCTAAGGAGATACACAGCGATTCATTGTTTGGGTGCATTATAGAAAGAGGGCACTCTAGCACCTGGCAGAGCAGTTATTATGTGTTGTCCATATGCACTAAAGAAATACAGTCTCTACTGGAACTGAAACTTCATTTCAATGCTCTTACCAAAAAAAGCAGTTACTTTATTTATTTTTTTAAAAAAAAGCCCTTATAGTCCTAGAAGCGTAAACAACTAAGAAGCAGACATTTTAGAGGTTTTGTGATATGATGGGGATGTGTGTGTACACTAGCCCAATTTAACTGGACCCCCTAAAAATCCTCCCTTCTTCAAATGCAGTGTTTCTCTCCTCAAAAAGGTCTGTAACAATAATAGGTGCTCACGGAATAGTAATGTAAACTGTTGCACAAAGCAATTTTAACTCTAAGGAGTCTTGGTTCCTTTCTCTCCAGTTTATTAAGAAACACAACTGAGTGTTTTCCTACCTGTTTGGGAAAACTAATTTTGATGCTTATACCGCCACTTCCAACTTTGTTTACATACAAGTACACCCCCCCCCCCTTTCTCTTTCTGAAACACAGACACTTCTCTCAGCTAAATCTATACACCAACAAACGGATGTGCTTTTTCTCCCTGTTTCATACTGTTTTTACCAATTTATAAGCAGATGTGGAACAGTAATTTTCCACCTCTGTCCGCTGCTTACTCTTACCATGCATTAAGAGTAAATAAAGGCAGATAAAAGCCTTAATCTTCATGGAATGGCTGAGATGTAGAAGTACTGTCCTCCAAGTCTTACCACTTTCAGAGCTGCAGCTGTTCAAAGGAAAGACCGGTGTGCAAATTTTTGTTTGTTTCTTTTTTAATAAACATGAATATTTGACTCTTTGAATAGCCAGTCCTCTTATTCCAGGGTAATTATTAAACTGGAATCTTACTTCCGTGAATTTTAATTTGGAAACCGTTAGAATATTTTTATTATTTTGCACATATTGTGCTCTGCAGTGCTCTGGCAATATCACCAATCAGTGGATGTCTTGGTAGAATTTGTGCATTCCTTAAGCTTTGGTGAGCCTGCTGAAATGTTTGTGGTCGAGTGTAAATCAGAAGCTTGAGTCAAGGGGAAAACTATCTTGTTTCATGCATTGGCTGCAGCATTTTCCCCTTTCTCACTAAACACCAGATGATTCTCCAGGGCCTGTTATCACCTTTTAAAAGGAGGTTTTGGATAGCAGCAGTAGGAGTTATAGGTGGTGTTTGCTGCGAGGCAGTAAGGGAGTGTTTGAATTAGAGATGCTGGGGTAGGTCAGACTAGAGTCATCGGAAAGTCGATTCCCTGTAATTGATGTTGCAATGGGATACAGCAGGGAAAGTGAGCAGATGCGAGTCTGGACTACAAGTGCCCAGAGATCATGTCATGAATCTGGGCAGTGATAGCTCTTCTCTGTCCATTTTGTTTTTATTTACATAACTGAATCACTTAGGAGCTCTGGTGAGACCGTGCCTGGAATGTCAGAGTCAGCTCCAGACACGTTACCAGAAACATAGAGACAAGTTAGAAAGAATTCAGAGAAGAGCAACAAAAATGAGTAAGGCGAAGAAAGATCAGGTTTATGGGGGATCAGTATGAGCATATCCTCAATGGAGGATAGATCCACCAATTGCTATTAGCAAGGATAGTCAGGCATGCAACCCCATGCTCTGGGTGTCTCTGAACCTCTGACTGTCAGAAGCTGGGAGTGGACAAAAGGGGATGGATCACTTGATAAATTGCCCTGTTCTGTTCATTCCCTCTGAAACATCTGGCACCGGCCACTGTCAGAGGCAGGATACTGGGCTAGATGGTCTGACCCAGTATGGCCATTCTTATGTAGCTTGGCTGCAGGACAGCTGAGTGTAAAGCATGCCAGTCTGCAAATATATGAAGGGCTTAAATGCCCAGAGGGAGAATTATTTAGGGAGGTAAAAAGCAGGTATCATTAGGAGTAGTGGGGTGGGCCAAAGAAAAGGTACTCTTCGGTTGGATGCTAGGAAAAAAAACTTTACTCTGTGGAACTGTCTCTGGAGAGAAGTGATGGGAGCTGTGTCCCATAAGAGTTTTGAAAGGAGACTGGACAGCATGCCAGAGAAGATATCCAGTAGGGGGACATTGGGCCCATCCCCCTCAGCCAATGTGCTAACAAGTGTTCGTTACATCAATATCGAGGATAGGTCACATTTTTTACCAGAAGGGATAGTGACATTGTAATCGGAGTCCCGCATTTCCGGTCTAGTCACTAGTGCACAGACACCCACCTCATAGAATGCCCCACTGCAACTGGACCCCTGGTTCCTAGCCACTAGGAGTGGCCAAGAAGTAAGTGGGCCCAGGAGACGGAATACCCCTTTCCTGGAGGGAGTCTAATCAGAAGAGAATTGGGGCATGCTGGCAAGGAAGGCATTGGGACAGAAAGGAGCCTAAACTGCATCACTCTAGTGCTCAGTGGAAGCCCTCAGGACCCAGGGCAGCCAGTCTACCTTTCCGCAGCAATCACGTACTGTAGAACAGTGCTACTCAAAGTGGTGGTCCATGGACCGGTGCTGGTCTGCGAGCCATCGGCTGCCAGTCTGCGCACACACTCGAAAAAAAAAATTGCCAGTCCCCCACCTTAGATAGCTTGAGAAGTGCTGGTGTAGAAGAGTGTTCTCACCACTAGCGTTCCCCGACTCACAGCTGGGTGTAGCGTAGCGGTTCTTTCCTCTCTAGGGCCTCTTCTTGCAACTCAGCCAGGTCACATTTTAGTTCCACCCCTCCTAGGGTAACAACAAGTCCAGCACAAAAATCCAGTGTCCTCAGATCTGGGCATCAGACCCACGGTCCGTACATTCTTCTCTCAGGGTTTAAAAGCATCCTTATCCCTCTGTGTCAGGGGCTTCACACCACCTTCCCAGTGGCAGAAGGAGGAACCCAGGCACACCTTGCACAGTGAGTTGCAATCCAGGGACCCTGGAAGCAGCCACAGTCTGCTCTATCAGACACCTTGCCTCGGCCTCCCTGGACTCCTACCATGAGCCTTTCTTCAGGCCTTTTCCCCAGCCCCTTGCTGGGCTCTTTGTACTGAGCAGTGCCTCCCAGGGCTTTTCCCCAGAGGTCTGCTTTCTGCCCTTTATCAGGGTCAGCCATAGGAGCTTGCTCCAGTCCTGTGCCTTCAGGTATCTTTCCCCACACACGCTTCCTCCTTGCCCTGCAGGAGTGTTTCCCACAGCTCTTGCCTGACTCTAATTCCCACAGAGCACCTGCACAATTCTTCCCCCTACAACCCCTTCTGTGCCAGACTTTCTGTCCTTGTAGCTCCACCCAGCTCCTCTCCAGCTGGGCTTCATCTTTCATTAGACCGGGGGCACCCTCCAGGTTCAGCCAGGTGAGTTAATTGGCCTTTGGGGCCCACATTAACCCTTTCACTACTTGTGCAGGGTGGACACCTCACCACAGGTCACTGAAAACTTCTTTTGAAAAAGCAGACTCCAAACTGGAAGACTGATGTATCCTGCCACTGAGCCATCAGACAGCTAAAGCTCACTTTATGTCTGGGGCACCGTGCGCTGTAATTAGTGAGCGTATCCCCATACTTATCTCAGTAGGAAGGTACACATTTATAAGATGTTCTCGAATAGACCTGTCATGCTTACTGAGATGTTAATCAAACGCTGGCTTCCATAATAAGCAGTTGTCTTCTGCTGTTTGTTCAAAACACAGGGCGCTTCTTTCCTTAAAAGCTTTTGTTTTCATCCCTGAGCAGCCAAGCCTCGTTCAGATAATTCCCCAGCACTGAAACTGTGTATTCAGTGCCCTGTGTTTCCGGAGCTTGGCTCTCCTCGAATGCCTTTCCTGTGTGTAAGATGTTGGGTTTACTTTGCATCAGTCGTGAAGGTGATTTGGATGGTTATACTAGTATTTGCTTCACACCACTTCTTTGCCATGCTTTCCACCAGTGACATCATCTTCTCTATAATCTATGTATTGACTTCTGCCATATAGAATCATAGAAGATCAGGGCTGGAAGGGACCTCAGGAGGTCATCTAGTCCAACCCCCTGCTCAAAGCAGGACCAATCCCCAATTTTTGCCCCAGATCCCAAACGGCCCCCTCAAGGATTGAGCTCACAACCCTGGGTTTAGCAGGCCAATGCTCAAACCACTCATGCAACAAGCTTTGAACCCGTCATACCAAAGCTCAGTTTTCAGCGATTCCAGTTAAAGGCATAACTACATTTGCTGATAGCAGTAGGCACATGAATATTACGTGTACTCCTTATGTCTGAAAAGCACCATAATTTATTATTTTCTCACTATGTTGGTCACATTATTTTGTTTCATTCTCCTTTCCTTACCCCTTTCCTTTGTCTACCTTCATGCTTTGCACTTGTCTAATTGATATTGTAAGCTCTGCAGGACAGGGGCTAGGGATAACATTTTCAAACCCACCTAAGCGACTTAAGAGCCTCAGTCTATGGGGTGTAGGAGCCTATGTCACTTTTGAAAATGGGACATAGGCTCCTGAATTACTTAGGCGCTTTGCCCTGGGTCTTTTTCCCTCAGTCTCAGTGGAGTTGCATGCAAAGTTTTGGCACTGTATAAATGTTTATGAATAAATACTTGAAACTATCTTTCCATCTGCAAGAGACTTGTCTCTCCTTCCAACATTGTTACTAATTTGTTTTTGAGTGTAGTCCTCTGGATTTGGGTGGACCACAGATGGAACAGCTGTAAGAGCCATTCATTGATGGCTTCCCAGCACTGCTCAACTTGCCTTGGCCAACACTTATGATTCCAGCAAATGTTTCCTGCTTTTCAGACCCTTAATGCTCTGTGTGAGCTCCCTCCCCAGAGACGGGAAAAAAAACCCGTCCAAGCCCAGCCAGATGAATAAATTGTTTTTATTCTCTGTTAAAAATTGAGAACTTCCAAGGAAATTTTGTTTTGATACTTATTGTCAAAGGTCTATTAACTGAGCAAGAGCTTGCCAAGATCTGAAATACTTAATAGCCAAATGTCCAGACACAGAGCACCAGCTTGGAAACTATGGAATGAAAAACACAATGTTCTAGCAAAACAGAGAGAGAGAGAGAGATCGAAAACGATTCTCATGAGGAGAGGAGAATGCTTTCCTGTGTGTGTGTGTGTCCCTCATCTTGCTCCCATTGAGGTCAATGGAAGTTTGGCCACTGACTTCAGTGGGGGTGGGAGGAGCAGCAGACCCTTGTTTAAGTATCTTCCCAGAAAGTTAGGTAATGAATTTGAAGATTCCACTCAGTTCCGCTCTAGATGCAAGGAGCCTGCAGTATAAACACATATAGAGATTCATTTCCTCCCTACCAGTGTTCTTCGTCTGATCTCCACACCATCATAGACTGTACAGCATGGTTACAACAAACCTCTGCGTGGGTTTCCAGTAGTGCTTGATCCCAGATCCTTCAGCATCACCTGCAGCGCTTGGAACTCTAGGAGTAACTCCATCATGTGGTAGCGGTAGTAGGCTATTATATTCTAATGGACCACCTGAGGGGCATATGACACACACAGTTCTAATGTGGCCCAGTGGTGCAATCAGTGAGAAATATTATTATAGGGCACTTATTGTTTTGTATGCTGCTTGGATGAAGCAGGCTCATTGCTGGCTCTGTTCACCGGATGGCAGGAGAAAGTAGGCCTGGTTCTTGAGTCTTTTGACGCCAACTCTACACTGTTATAGTTGAACTCAATAAGCCCAAAGACTGCTAGATGCATGTCACAGTTATCTTGCTAAATCCCTAACAGCATACAGTGTGAAATTATTGAGCTAGCTCTTGCTCTCCCATCTTGTCTGGCAAGAGAAGTCCTTTTGCCAGCAGACGAGTGGTCCTTCGTTGTTGTACCTAGAACCCCACTGCTCCACACCAATTTCACTGTAGCTTGTGTAGAGGCTTAAATCCATGTGCAAGAGACCCAAAGCATTTGCCAAATGTTGCTTCTTGCTTATCTATATGTACAGGGAAATATGAACAAATCATCCTCACCCTCCGATCACTCAGCCAGCTCCCTTTAGCACTCTCTGTCCTTTCCCACAGTTCAGTGACATTGGTGTGAGAATCTTTCCCTCCACAAGCCTTGCCATCTGGAACAACCTTTTTGTTCCTCAGCACCCCATCAACTCTCCGTCTATTTCCAGTTCTCAGCTGATCCTTTTTTGTCTCCATTGCTGAAGCCTCTCTCTATTATTGGCCTGTTGACCAAATATTTAGTTTATTTGTCCATTATTGCACCGCCCACTGTAATGAATACCATATTGTCCTGTATTACTGTTTTTTGGGATTGAGCCTCCATAAATGACTGTACAGAATAAATCTGTGTGGCCTCCAAGTGGACCGTGTGCAAAGGCATGTTACGCCCTTATATTTCAGGGGGATCTGGATGTGTTTCCTTGTGATAAAGCACCGACTTATGCAGTCTTTATTGACAGGGAAACGAAGAAGGAGCTGGGACTCCTCAGTCCCTCTTCTGTTGGAGGTGAAAGCGTGAAGAACCCCTTTGCTGCTAAAAACGCTTCTTAAATTCCAGTGCAAACAGGGCTAGCGTTGCATTCTTCTCACAGTCTTTTGTACAATGGCTCTGAGGTTAAGCTACGGAAGCTCTGTGTCTGTGGCAGGGTTCGGCTATCTTGTTACAGCAGCTGTTCTTTCAGCTGTGGTAAGTGATCAGTCATATAATTAAACAATGTAAAACTTTTCCTCTGCTAAGAAAATACTTGCAAGGGTTAGGCTTCCCTAACTGCACTGTGCAGGCAGTGGAGTAGAAACTGTAAGAGGGCACTGGTTTAAGTATCCATTTGATGTCAGGGTTCAGTTTAGATATGGATTCAGCAGCTAACTTGCTGTCTTGCTTTCCAGTCTGCAGCATTTTGTATTTCTGCCATGTGAGCTGAGCCTAAATTTTATTTTTGTCTATTAACTGCTGAGAACTTTCCTCTTTGTCAAAGTACTGGATGCTTATGATGGAATATTATTTCTTTCCTCTTTGCCTTTATTAGTTTCTAGTACTCAGAGGCATGCTAGGCCTGCCCTGGTAGAGGGACACAGGCCCTTCCTTTAATCTAAAATACATCAGGATTGATTTATTTCTTTTTAATATTGCTATCCTGAATTCCTTCTAGTTGTAGCCTTAGAACTTTATGGTCTCAAAAGAAGCGATAATACATTGTCTGTGCTTAATAAATAATAATAATATAGAGGCAGCAATGGCCAGTTAGAATTGCAAAGTTTGCCAGGTACAGGGTAGCTTGAAGGGATTCAACAGCTGTCAGGAGTAGAGATTTATTAGTATAATTCCTAGAAGCCACATAAAAGCATTGGAGTAAATAGTGCATCATAATATCACAGAAGTGTAAACATTAGGGCTGTAAAAGTCCTGTTAGGTCACCTATCCATCTCCCTGCCAATGTCACATTGTTCTCTGCCATGGTTTTCCCTGCCTAGCAATGATAGGACTCCCAGCATTTGCCAGTGAGAGACTGATAGATCACACATGTTATAGGGAAATATAACAGTGATTTTGCAAACCATGTAAAATATATAGATGAAAGGGGAAAATATATATATATATTCCCTGGAGCCTTCCAACTTATGGAATGTTTATATACAGGAACGGATAGAAAGGGAACTTCCATGTCTTTTGTCTCCACCCTTCCATGCAAAGAAGTGGTGAATCAGCAGAGGAAGAGTAACGGCAAAGCTGAACGGACGGGGAGACAGTAATCAGAGAACAGGGACTAGAGGAAAAAAAGAGGCTAGGAAGGAAGTCAGGAAATGGAGGTGGGTGGACCTGGAAAGTAATAAAGGTCAACAAAGATTTTCCTTAGACGATTTCAGTGCGAGAACCAATGGAAACTTTCCAATTGTTTGGAACTGCAGTAATTAGGAGTCCAGAAAAGCAGTCTTAGTTTAACAAGAGCTTCATTGTACTGCACATGCCTATGAAATCTCTATTTCATTTCCCTCTCCCAGCCTGTCAGCATGGTGGAACACGCTGAGTTTCTGAAGGCTGGAAAGGAGCCGGGCCTACAGATCTGGCGGATTGAGAAATTTGATTTGGTACCTGTGCCAAAAAACCTGTATGGAGACTTCTTCACTGGAGATGCTTATCTGCTTCTGAACACCGTCAAACAACGAAGTGGGAACCTGCAGTATGACCTGCATTTCTGGTTAGGTAAGGTCCGAGGGGCTTGTCTCTGTCTTAATGGAAATTGGCAGTTCTTCCAACTCCTGGAGCTAAACCTGGGAAGGTGAAAGTTCTTGCATGGTGTTCCTCTCACTGGTCCAGGACTCTTGGGTAAACCTGTCCTGCCACAAGGGAAAAGAAGGCAAAAGTGGCACTATTAAGGTCATGTAATTTTATATTCCCATAGCGCCTCTCATTCCAAAATGTTTCACGCTTTCTCTGAATGCTGCACTACTGACATGCAGCCACCTCTGGAGTGGAGGGCAGCAACTAGTCATTGCCCTGCACAACCACAAGAAGGGAAAATGTTGTTCAGACTCTACAACAAACCCTTACACTTCTGTAAAGTGCCATGGGATCTTTAATGCTCACATAGAGCAGACGGGACCTCAGTTGAGCTCTCATACAAAACACGCATCCCCACAGCAGCTCTGCGGTGCTGTAAAGTGGTGTAGCCTGCTAACGAGAAACGGGGCTCTAGTTTAGTGCGTTGTCATATCTATGTTGTAGCAATGCCAGATAACCTGAGAGAGGGATTCTCAAGGGTTGCTGACAGTCTGCAGAGCCAGGCTGTTGATCCACTAGTGCCCCCTAAGGGTCTGCTAGATTGCCTGACTTTTGGGCAGACTGAATGCATCTTCTTGCCAAGTCAGCTGGCCAGGCTGTCAGTGGTAGTAGCGACTAGCTCTTATCCAGAGCTTTTCATCTGTAGATCTCAAAGCGCTTTACAAAGGAGGTCAGTGTCACTATAGCTGTTTTACAGACTCAGTCCCTACCTGGCTGTAATCAAATATCTGGCAGTAGAGGTTTTTCAGGAAACTAGCCCTCGAGGGAATTGTTTGCATAGGGTGAAACAGCGAATGAGAAGGCAGAGGCCCTGCATTCACTCTGCGGTGTCTTCCTTTGATTTCTAGGGGATTTCTGTAGTCAGGATGAAAGTGGTGCAGCTGCCATATTCACTGTCCAGATGGACGATTATCTTCACGGAAAGGCTATCCAGCATCGGGAGGTGCAAGGGCACGAGTCTTCAACTTTCCTGGGATACTTCAAATCCGGCCTGAAGTACAAAGTATGTATTTGCTGGACATCCAGCCTAGCAGGTCTGAATCTGAGTAGAAAGGTTTCCCAGCCTGTCCATGTCACCAAGAAGAAGTAAGAGTTGCCCTCTTGTCGATCACAGGGAATAAATTCCTCACCAGATGTTTTCAATGACAGGGTACAGAACAGCAACTCCTAGTAAGAGAGCCTGGGCTGGATTCGATGAGACAGAAATGAAAGCCCCACGCAATTGTAGGGACTGGAGATTTGTTTTTCTTGGAAGAAGGGAGCTGCCCCAAGGCGTCTGCAACTGATTTGGGAAATAGAAATCTAAGTTAATGGCAGATGTCTTGCCCTGTGCGTTGATTGTACCCCTCCCCAATTACCCAACTAGCTATGGCCTTTCCAGTATCACTATTTCCATGCCCACCACATTTCCTCTCCTACCTCTCTTGGCATCTATCATCGGTAGTATTACGGGAAGGTGGGGGAAAGCATTGTGGAATCATTCTTCCATAGTGGTGCAAAATGGTGGGATAGGAGGGGGTGGAATTAGATTATCCAGAAATAGTCATCCACATTAGCTATCCACTGGCACAAGCAAAGCAACATTATGCCAGACTCTTCCGCAGTTGGCTATTTTTTTCCTTGTCCAGGATTTTCCTACAATTTTTTTATTTGCTTATTCGTAACCCTAGTAGTTTCCATTCCTTTCTCATTTTAATTTGGTTTCACTTTTTGGGGAATGGCTGAAACCTACTGCATAAATTGTCCAAGAATAGAACAGAAGCTTCTGCCAGATATAGACCTTTAATCTGTGGATGTATCATTTTTGAAAGTGTTTTAAACCTCACCTTGGACAAATGCAGGGAAAAGGACAGGTAGCAAAAAGGTGAGTTTTCTCTTACCGCGTGTTGTATGGAGAGTGAAAGAATGTGTGATAGGCAGTTGTCCAGAGACAGACTGCTCAAAGGGAGGCATCATGTTTTAGTGGTTAGAGCAATGAGCTGGGTGGTCGGGAATTGTGAGTACTATTCCCAGCTCGGCCCTGATATGGTCTTTGTAACTTCCTCTTTTGAATTCACTTTGTTTTCTGTTCACTCTTTCTCTTAGCAGCAGTGAGAGTGAATGGTAGAGTATGAGCAACCGGGAGTAGGTGAAGGCGCATGTTCCACATAGTGCAATAAAAAGGCCAACATAAACTAGGCTTCCTCCACTTCCCACTCACCCCCTTTATATTCATATTCAGAGGCTTGCTTTACACAGCTTGGGTGTGTCCCAGGATCCTTTGCATCTTTTTCCCTGCGTATGTTGGAGAAGTGGCTCCGGGGATTGGCGTGATGATTGATGTAGTGATATGTGCAGACAGAGACTGGGGACTAGCTTGCCCCCTGAGGCAGCTGTGGGTGACCCCTTGCCCTTGGGAGATGAGAACCTCTGACACAGACACAACAACTTCAGTCTCTCAGTTCCTTCAGGGCAAGCATGTGAGTAGGAGTTACCGTCTTCTTTGTTCTTCAAGGCTGGTGGAGTGGCTTCTGGCTTCAAGCATGTGGTTCCCAATGAGGTGGCTGTCCAAAGAGTCCTTCAGATCAAAGGCAGACGAACGGTTCGAGCTACTGAGGTTCCTGTGAGCTGGGACAGTTTCAACAACGGAGATTGTTTCATCCTTGATCTGGGCAGTGTAAGTCTGCTAGTGAAACACACGTTTGGCAAATCTTTGGGGAATGGGGGATGTCTTGGCGGGCCGTTTTTCTTCCTAGTCTGTGTTAAGCTGTGCGAGGCTCCCCTAGGTCACCAGTGATTTCACCAACTGCACAGCCGATCTATTAACTCTCTATTGCCACGTTGGAAAGTGAGCTGTACTTTCCTGGTCTGTTGAGCTGTGGGACTCCAGCCCCCTAGATCCACGCTTCCCAACCCCTCACCAAATGCTGCTGCAGGCTGCCCCTTCCTGCCTGCATGAAAAGGCCCTAATGCACCGCTGCTGCTTAGCTCAGCCCTGTTAACCCAGCCATTGGGGTGTTCTTTGCATTATGCTGCCTAAAGAAGCCTCATGTTCCTGGAATGGGGCTCTCTGAAATGCCGTACTCTTTGTCTGTGCCCTGCAGGACATCCACCAGTGGTGCGGTTCCAAGAGCAATCGGTTTGAGCAGATGAAGGCCACCCAGGTGGCCAAGGGGATCCGGGATAACGAGCGGAGTGGCCGTGCCAAAGTCTACGTCGTGGAGGAAGGGTCAGAGCGGGAGCAAATGCTGCAGGTCACTTTCTTTGTATTTCACCAAACATCACAGCGAAGTCCTCTCTGTGCAATCAGCTGCGGGGGCGATGAGCGGGGCATCCAGATGAAAGGACGGCCTGTACGCACGTGTGCGGTGCAGAATGTGTATGTCGATGTACAATATCGGCAGGAGAAGGGCTGTCAAATGGCTACAGCGCAGGCTTGTGAGTCACGATATCTTGGTCTAACTCTGGCCTTGCCATTGACTTGCTGTGTGGCCTTGGACAAGTCGTATACCCTGTCTGGGCCTCAGTTTCCCCATCTGTTTCCTGCACCACAGTGTAAGAATTAATGAACGTGTGTGAAGTGCTTTGAGGTCCTCAGAGGGAAGGGGCTATCCAAGTGCACAGTACTAGTGTTATTTCTGCTGACCATTCTATTGTGCAAGGGACAGAAAACTGGGATTTGAGCCCAGTTTGGAGATCAGAATATATCAGTTTTGATGTTGTTGACCTACAGTTTTCTCTTGTGTGGTTTTGTGTGTGTGTGTGTGTGTGTGTTCAGAGCATCTGGGGAGCAGAAATTCTCTTGGATCAACACACATAGCTAGCAGATTGTTTTCCTCTCTCTCAGGTTCTGGGACCTAAGCCCAATCTGCCAGAAGGAGCCTCTGATAACCTCAAAGCTGATGCATCCAATAGAAAGCTGGCTAAGCTGTATAAGGTAACAAGAAGCAGATGGCTCCTGACAAAGGAGCCCTGCAAAGGGTGGAATCATAGAATCATTGAAATGTAGGGCTGGAAGGGACCTTGAGAGGTCATCTAGTCCAGCCCCCTGTGCTAAGGCAGGATCAAGTAAACCTAGACCATCACTGAAAGGTGTTTGTCTAACATGTTCTAACTAGACAGAGCTGGAGCAGAGCAGAGGTACTCTGATTCTCACTAGTGTCGCTAGCTATTTATGAAATGTTAGCAAAGAACGTTTACAGCAAGACCATCTAAGTGGCCACCATCACTTTATTGCCTTGACCAGGCCTTACTGACTTCCATGTGACAGCTGGAATTTTCAGGAACTGAGGTGAAATGTCGCACATGCCAGCCCACTGGGAGAGTACGCAGTTGCTGTCAATGAGAGAAGGAAGTGATGTGAAATGAATCAGTGTAGCAGCTGTATTCGGTGGGGGGAAGAGGGAGCGCTCCTGTGTCCTGTCAGGGAGATGTCAGGTATGAACTAGAATCAATGAGCTTGGGACCCAACTCTGTTAACTCCTCTGTCGCCATTGGGCAGGCTGGCTCAACAGCTCTGGAGGTTCAGTGCTCTGGCTAGCCACAGTGTGGGCAACAGCAGGGCAGACTGCCCACAGGGACCTGCCAGTGTCCCTCAGCCCTGCCCTGAAGAGACCACTTCAAGGGGCGAGAAGGGAGTTTGGGTCCATGGCCATTCAATCTGCTGGGGGGTGATTTAGTAAACAAGTATGGGACGTGGTTTTGTGAGGTCAACACTTGTCCATTAGTAACTCAAGTCTGAGTCCACCAAACTCATTTGATGTGGACCAGCAAACCCACCAGGGCTTTTCCTCAGGATAGTCATCAGGATGCTGAAATGGCCCTGTCCAGTCCTTGGGGCACAGGACAGTTCTGCTGAAAAGGCCCCTTTGGCTGCATTTGCACTGAGGACATTGGAGAGATGGGCCACCAGTTCTGTAGTCTCATAGGAAGCTGCAGTAGTGGGAGAAATCCCTGAAATCTGTGGGGCAGACCACCTTCGTATCACATCACTGCTCTGCCAAGAACATCACGTTTGAAGGACAGGAAGCGTGAAGGAAACCAATGCACCCAAGTCATGACGTCCGCCTCCAACTGCTTCATGTAGCTGTGGAACATTGAGGGGAGAAGGTCTCCAGGTTCTTCCACACAATGTCTCTGAACTGATCCTCGTGTTGCATTCTCCCAGGTCTCCAATGGTGCAGGGAACATGGCAGTCTCTCTGGTTGCAGACGAGAATCCGTTCTCCCAGGCTGCACTGGACTCCAACGACTGCTTCATTCTGGACCATGGCTCTGATGGGAAAATCTTCATTTGGAAAGGTACCCTGGGAAGGGAGGAGAAATAGATAAAGGCAGGCGTGCGCTGGATCTATATTCGATTCTTGCTTTCTGCAAGTAGTGGGTGGGGAGGGAGTGCATGATGCCAGTCAATTGCAGCTCCTCCAGGGAATTAAGGAACAGCACACGGGCTCAGAAGGGCATCTCGTCTGTAGCTCCTCAGGTGGAGGGATGGCTGCTGCAATGTGGCGCCCAAAGGGGGGGGTCTCAGGAGGGAGACTTAGCAGAAAATGTTAAGAAGTTCTGAGTGGAAGGGTAGATCATTTAGATTCACGGATACCCATGCAGGGATCTTTGTATACGGCGCCCCGGCAGGCATGCGGGTCTGCCTGTGGCAGGGGGGACACTCATGTGGAAATGGTTCCCCCATGAGCTATGCGAGTCTCCTCTCTCCCTCTGTGCAATCCTGATGCCTGAGCACCAGGGGAGAGGGTCTTGCTGACTGTCCCTCGCTGTGGGGCTCGTGCCCGTCAGAGCATTACAAGTGTTTGACCACAGGCCACTGGGCTGTGGATCATGGATGACTGGGATGGTGCAAGGGGGAGGAAGTTTAGACTGTGTCACTGGGCCAAATGCTATAGGACTTGGCACGTACAATTATAGAGTCATAGAGTTCAAGGCCAGAAGGGACCACGAGCTCTCTAGTCTGACCTGTACATCACAGGCCACCAACACCATCCAACCACCCTCACACACAGACCAGCCAAAGTATTACAGCCGTCAGGAGACTAAACTAGCCTGTGCCACAGGCAGAGGACAGGAGGGACAGAGGAGCTCCAGGGCTGGAGGCCCCCAGAAATGGCAGAGAATTGATTTAATGAGCTATCCCAGGTGATCCTAATCATTCACTACATCACAGATGGTTGCTGTTTTCTTCATCACCTGCAGGTGGAGCCCTACTGCAGTGCAGCAGTGGAAGGGGTTTAACTTGTGGACGGGTGACTTGCTTTCCACTGTGGGCATGAAGGAAATCGGGGGGGGGCGGGGGGGGGAAGAGGGTTGTTTTTAAATCAGAGTGTATTATTGAACAATCATCAACCCTGCCCTTTTTGTTCTTATTAAAGGCAAGAAGGCCAACTCCGACGAGAGGAAGGCAGCCCTGAAAACTGCCTCCGAGTTCATCTCCAAGATGCGGTACCCCAAACACACCCAGGTAAGTAGCGCCGGCGGGGGCGGCTGCATACCCTGACCTTGGGCTGATGCTCAGATACCATTGAGGGTGCACCTCAAACTCTCCTCAGCCAGCCACCTGGGGCGGTGGTTCAGTCTGTCTGAGGGCCAGCAGGAGAAACAGAGAGAAACTGCCCAGGAAGGACTCAGAACGACTCCCATTGGGCATGAAGAGGCGCTGACTAACCTGTCCCTAGGGGAAGACTTGCCCCATGGCTTCTCCAGCATTTTCTTAAGAGAGATTCCTTCTCTCCCAGCCCCACTGTGCTGTGGTAACCAGTGGAACACGCTTTTGAGGTCCATGGTTTTATTGTGATAGCACAGACTTTCCAGGTAGATTTGTGCTTAAAACAGACTTGGACAGACACATGGGCCGGGTGCAAATGAATGCTTCACAGCCAGTGGTCACTTTGCTGGTGGAAATGCTGTGAGAGCCACCCAGTGCGGTGTGTAGAACAGCACCTCTCTCCCGGTGATAGTGGGAGGGAATGATTGCCAAATCTCCCCTTATGGGGCCAGCGAGACCTGTGGGCACTTCAGAGGCGGCCGGCCGGCTGGCTGGCTGTGGGTTTGCGACGTATTAGTTCAGGGCTGCCCCAGGATTGCTCTCTGTGGCTGAATCCTGCCCTGGGGAGTCGCCCTAGGGATTTGTACGGCCCCGAGTCTTCCTGAAGCCCGTGTTACAGCTGGGATTGGCTAGAACTGCAGCCCTGCCAGGCTCCGGGCAAGACTCCCCCTGACAGGCCGGCTCCCTCGTTTCAGATCCAAGTCCTGCCTGAGAGCGGTGAGACCCCCTTGTTCAAGCAATTCTTCAAGAACTGGCGGGACAGGGACCAGACGGAGGGGCTGGGCACGGCCTACATCTCCAGCCACATCGCCCAGGTTGAGAAGGTGCCCTTCGACGCCGCCACGCTGCACAACTCCACGTCCATGGCTGCCCAGCACGGCATGGAGGACGATGGCTCTGGCAAGAAACAGGTAGGAGGTGGCATGGAGGGAGCCTGGAGGCACCAGCACCCCCAGGGGCCAGTTTTTGTCTCCTCTTGATTCTTCCATTATCTGCCTCCTGGCAGGGGACAAGGGGAGGGTGACAGTCTGGGAGTGCATTGCAGCAGAGGGACTGCCCAAGAGAGCTTCTCCCCTCTCCACCTGGACTCCTGGGTTTGTGCAAAGAAGCCAGGCTGAGGTTGTGCTCAGAAGGGCTAAACACTGAGGCATCCTCTTCTCTCTGCTGTGCAATCCCAGTTCCAACTGAAAAGAGGTCCTGGCCAATGCCTGCCCCTTTGGAAACCTGGGGGACCAGCCCGGCTGAAAGCTCAGCCCAAGGTCACCCTAGGCTGGAGAAACTCTTGGGTACCACCAAGCCAGCAAGACGACTAGTCACCCAGCCCACAGGCGCTCGGCCCCACATTTACCCCAAGGGCCCTGCGCCTTTTGGTGTATCTGGCCCAAGGCTGGGGCTTGTAAGGAAACCAGGCAAGTTTTGCCTTGATTCTGGGCCTCTCTGGGAAGGTTTTGCACAAAGCTGGATGTCACTGGCTGTGGGAAGAGCTCATTGTTTTACCACCTTTCCCCAGCAGGTGGCACTGCAGGGCCATGACTCATAGGAGGTTGACTACGTGAAGTAAAAACAGGAAAAAAAGCCCCTTGTTAATGTCGCGCAGTTTGTTCTGTTCTCACATTTCCTGGTTGAAGGTATTTCCCCTCCCCCTTCTTGCTGCTGGTTTTGCAGATCTGGAGAATAGAAGGCTCTGCTAAAGTGCCCGTGAATCCTTCGCTGTATGGCCAGTTCTATGGCGGGGACAGCTACATTATCTTGTACGACTACAAGCACGGTGGAAAAATGGGACAGATTATCTATACATGGTAAGAGGGATTTTCTGGAGAGGAGCCAAAAAGCAAATGCCCCTGCACTGTAACTCCATGGGACTGGAGTCCACTGCTGTGAGATCATATCATTATGGGCTGCCACTTACCCCGGGATCCACCCGAAATTAGATTTCTCCCTGGAGAGGCTCCCCCTGAAGGCCAAATACTAGTAGGAGGATAGTAGGGGGTTGGGGCATGTGGGGGTAAGAAGGGGTCAGTGCGAAAAGGAATCAGACACACTGTGACTGGGCCTTCCAGGCAGGCCCCAGTGGAACTGGGGAAGCAGCAGCCACTGCCAGGGGAGGAGAGCGCTCTCATGTGGCTTACACATCATCATGAGCTGTGCAGCTGAAATCTTAAGGGAGTGTTCACAGTGTGGAGGTTGAGTAGTGGCTCCTGCTAACAGCCACAGCAGCTGTTTGTTAAATCAGCTACCACAGGGTTAGGCATAATGGAAGACTGTGGATACTTAGAAAACCCTGCTCATCTTGAAAAGTATTGATCTCCCTTCCTAAACATTCCATTCTCTGTCTGTTAGCGGATCCCTCTCCGCACCTAATGCGAAATGCTGTGCAAGTCGGTTAACAACCAGGAGTCCCTTGCCTTTTCCTGACCTCTCTACTAGGGCTTAGGAAATTGCACTGTGATCTGAGGACTTAGATTTTGTTCTGTTTTTCAGGCAGGGTGCAGATTCCTCCCAGGATGAGATCACAACCTCCGCTTTCCTCAGCGTCCAGCTGGACGAAGAGCTGGGAGGCAGCCCTGTGCAGGTAGATAAACTCACCGCTTCTGTAACTAATGACATGTGTGCCTTTGCCATGGCAAGCCAGTTTCCTGCACCCCACTCCGGTGAGGGACGCCGTCCTTCTGTGCCTCACTGTTAATAATGCTCAGGGGTGAATAAAGTTTGCATCATGACAGTTGGTGCAAAGTGTCGGTAGCTGACGCTGCTTGCTGGCAGGGAGGAGAGGAAAAACTTCAGATATATTTAGCTTCCCTTTCTGTAGGCTGCTGTACTGATCTAAAGTGCAAACTTCCAGAGTCAGCATAGACATCTGTTTGGATTCTTGGCTGTATTTAAAAATCAAAGCGCAAGGGAAAAGAAATGTGAGTAAGAGGAGAGCCTCTGGCACTAGGGAGAAAGAGGCAAAGAGCTCCCAAGAGCCGAATGAATTGCCCAGGGTTTCCACTGCCTCCTCCCCCACCAAAAGTGAAAGGCCTGAGGGGCTCAGGGAAGTGACTGTTTTGCAGCAGGAAGCTTAAAGACGCAGTTTGTCTTTAAAGGGGGGGAAAAAAAAGTGTGTAACTCATCAGATCCCTGAGCGCGTGGTTCGTAGATTTCTCATGACTCTAAAGGAGAGGTGGTGACTGAAATCCATCCCATGATGGTTTCAGGATCCTCTTCAGTGCAAACATCACATCTGTGGTGAGGGTCGATTTTCTCCTATGATACTGGATGGCAACGGGCCTGATTGCATGTTCATTTCCCCATGCAGTTCTCTGCCGCCAGACCCCAGCAATGGTGCAGGAGCCTTTGCACACCCTGCCCTGCCAGAGCTGCTTGGAAGAGGCTTTGTGCCAAGCAAAGCCAGGAGCCCAGTAAAAGTTATTGACTAAGCCCTTACCAGCTTTGCTTCCTGTTAGTGTCTTCTTCAGTTGCGGTGCAAGAAGCCACCTTTTCAGGTGGTTTCTGCAATGTGACAAGGGACTTTTATAGCTGCATCTACATCAGGTGGCCCCGGTCCCACTCAAAGGACTTGACAAAGAACAGTAAAGATGAGGTGGCTGTTCAGCTGTGTAGCTAGAAGGCACCTAACTCTCTTTACACTAGTGTTTATTGCTGCTAGTCGGGTCAGGCTAGGGTGACCAGACAGCAAATGTGAAAAATTGGGACAGGGTGGGGGTAATAGGAGCCTATATAAGAAAAATCCCCAAACGCTGGGACTGTCCCTATAAAATCGGGACATCTGGTCACCCTAGGTCAGGCTGCCATATGTGAGGTCCCTCCTATGCAATTTTGAGGGCCTAATTTACCCACACACCAGTTTCTGTGTGAGAAGCAGTGGTTTTGTTCCCTGCTCCCAGTGAGGGCATGCTCGGAGGGTGAAAAGGAGCAGCCTATTTGGGAATCCCTGGCTGATCTGCATCATCTCATATGTGACACTGAGTTTCCTTCCCCCCAGAAACGAGTGGTACAGGGAAAAGAGCCAGCTCATCTAATGAGCATGTTTGGCAGGAAACCTTTGATTGTCTACAAGGGTGGAACCTCCAGGGATGGAGGCCAGACAGCACCAGCTGCAACACGGCTGTTTCAGGTCCGGTCCAGCACCTCTGGAGCCACTAGAGCAGTGGAGGTACGTGATGGGAAAGCCAGAAAACCCCGAACAGTGGGTTCACACGTAGCAGTTGGAATGTAAAATCTTATATCTTGTCACACCACGTTCCCTCTGAGAGCAGAGGCAAGGCCAGGTTAAACTTTCTGTGGGACTTGTGCTGAATTGAAACAAACTTCGGTGTCTAGATAAGCTATCAAGAGCTTCCTCTTTTCCCCATGGGTGAGTAGTAATAATCACCCTGGTCCCATGAGTTTATTAATACCATTTTATATTGTTAAGGGCTTTTCTCCACAGTGCCCAAAGGACTTTGTATACTAATATAAAGTGAGACTTTCATGCACCTTTGAAGAGCATCAGCCTCTGGGATGGGATGCAGCAGTTGGTTTAACAGCACACAACAATGGCACTTAACAGCTAAAGGCAGGAAGTGAGAAGTATCTTGTATCCAAAGAGAATTTGAGCCAGGACTCGGGTTCATTCCCCTATTCTTGCAAAATAAATAAAATAAAATAGAATAAAAAAATAAATCTTGCTCATTAGTCATAAATAGTCCAGCAGCCTCCTAGCTCCATGCTAGGGTATTGGTTCATTACTGACCCAGGGGGAAGAATGCCACCTACAGAATCACCAATGCCAGCAGCATGGAGTTTGTTCTGTGGAGGTCTCCCCTCCGAGTACTTAAGTATCCTGCTGTTGTTTGTGAGCTCTGGCAAGATCCCAGCCCTACCTATTTCGGCTGCAGGTCATCACATGCCACACATACACACCTATTTAATCTTCTCATGTTTGTTATACAATCTTTCTGCTTCAGCAGCTTGACTGTTATCCCTTAGTCGTTGATGTTTTTACAGTGGATGGTTAAAGTTTGTTCAGCAGTGCCAGGGGTGCTGATCATAGTCCTTATATATCTATCAGTGGCGAAAGTACCAACCTGTTTGATAGCTATGGTGCTGTTGCTTTCCAGCTGGATGCTGTTGCCAGTGAACTGAACTCAAATGATGCGTTTGTCCTGAAAACTCCCTCCGCTGCTTACCTTTGGGTTGGCCAAGCAGCCAGCGACACCGAGATATCTGGGGCACAAGAGCTGCTGAAGATTCTGGGAGCTCGCCCAGTACAAATTGCTGAGGGCAGCGAGCCAGGTGAGGGAGGCCTGGCTGGGCCACACAGATTCCTTACATTGTAGCTGCAATTTCTTCTTCTCCTTGGCAGTTGCCCAATGGGTATTTACTTTGGGATTCCCACATCAAGGCCAATCAGAGAGGTGACCAGCAGTTCCGCCTCAGGGAAGCTCATCCTTCCAGGCTCTGCACTGAAAGAGATAAGGGTATTTCATACAGGGGGGAGTCCAGCCACTCAGCAGGAGATATTCAAGTGAAGAGGCCTCTGGCTTATCGGGGAGAGGCCATGGGAGTAGGAGCAGTTTTAAAATTGCACACACCCAAAAGAGGGAAGGTTGCTCTGGGGACCCATTGAACACCCATTGCAAATTATCAGGTCAGTATAGCGGGCAGGGACCTAAATATTTGTTTCACCCCATCTCATTGCTGCTAAAAACAGATTCCCCTCCTGATGCCTTTGGTAGTCACCAGGGGAGAGTCATGGTTGGAGCCAATTCTAATCAGGGGACAAAGTCAACCCCACCTCTTCCCTGAGATATAAAGATTCTAGCCTCTTGACTACCTGATTAATGTGCAAGCAGGAAGCTGGGGATATCAGGTGCTCTGACTCAGCTTTACCACGGGACCGTGGCATTGCCCTCCCGGGTCAAGGATCCCATGCGACTCCCTCGGCTGCGGCAGCGTTCCCGCGCAGACGTATTCAGGAGCAGATGTGCCACTGAAGCATAAGTCACTGGAGTTCATGATCTGACTCTGCTGTAGCCCCTTGCGGTCTGTGGGTGGGCAAGGGATGTGCCTTTGATGTCCCATTGTTTTGGATAAAGCACGTTATAGGGAGCACAGGAGGGGTCCTTCCCTGCCCCTGCAGCCCCAAGGTTGGGCACAGTTTGGTACACTGCACAGGTGCAGAATGGCCACTCCAGAGCACCTTTCGATACTCGTGTGTAGTGGCCACTGGGGGGGGGTTTGCTGTAGGCATAAGGAGAGCAAACACTCCTGGCCATGCTCTGTGCATGAGCAGCATGGCCCTCTGTCCAGCCAGGTCTCAGGCAAGCAGAGGGAATTAGCGAGGTCCCAGGGCAGGAAGCCCCCCAGTGGCCTGACGGTGGGTGTACATGGAAGGAGCATCAGCATACCCCTCTCTCTTACAGATAGCTTCTGGGAAGCTCTGGGTGGAAAAGCAGTGTATCGCACTTCCCCCCGGCTGAAGGACAGGAAAATGGACGTTAACCCCCCTCGCCTCTTTGCCTGCTCAAACAAGAGCGGACGCTTCATTGTGAGTGTGTGATGGACTAAGAGGCGACGTTTCATAAGGAATCAATCCTCCAGTGGCCAGGACTGGGGAAAACCCATCTCAGCCAGGCAGTAGGCTACAGTTCCACCTCCCAGGCCACTCCCCAACAAATGCCCAGGGGGCTCCTCCCCAGGGGACTCTGCAGAAGGAGCATAATTAGCGCCACTCTGCTGCAAAGAAAGCAGCCAGCTCTAAAGCCTTGTTCCCATTCCACTGAATCCCTGCAGCATCAAGCTAGGGCTCCTTTGCTGGAGGCTGGTGGTCAGGCTGTTTTGGCTTTAACTCCAGCACTTGCTGAGTGACAGGTGTTAGGATTAGGAGAATGCGGTGTGTGAATGACTAAGCAGCACCAGAGACTAAACTCTGTTTAACTGCATGAACTGTGAACGAACTGGTTTCTATGGAAGAAAAAGGCTGGTAACACTGGCCAGCTAGGTGGTGTGTGATCAGGTACCATGCAAATTTCCCCTCCCCTATATGCTAATGCACCTTGTCCCCACCAGAGCACCCCTTTGGGACACGCTGTGGCATTGCTGGACTTCTTCTCTAGTGCCGGACCCCCGTCATCTGTCATCCTGGGCTGTAGCAATCTCCAGCTTCCATGGCCAGGCCTTCTGGGCGGGTCTTCTCTCAGTTCAGCCCCTCTGGGGTAACAGGAAAAAAATCAAAGCTGAATGCTCTGTATGCCAGGCCTTTAGCTCCCATCTGGGACCAATCTGTCTTTTGCCTCTTTAAATCCTGATGCTTGTGCTTCCTCTTGTTGCCCAGTCCTTTTGAATAGTCAATAGTACGTGCAGTGATGGCCACTTGATCCAAAGGTAATGTGGTTCTTGTCCCAGAATCAGGGGACACAGAACTAAAACCCATGAGTTCAATAGCTTGTAGGGACCCTTTGGGCGTATGGCAAGGACATGCCAACTGAGGGGAAAGCCGAGACTTGTATTAAAATAAGGAATAAATCCAGAAAAGCTCCAAGCCACATAAACAGATATCCCCAATATTGTAATATTCCTGTCTCTGGTATCATTCTTTGCATAAGCTCTTAGATTTGCATAATTACACCTATCCTGGAGGCCCTGGTGGTAAGAGACAAAGGACCAGCATTGTCTCTGGCATGCCAAATGTGTCTGATGGTCCACATTTCTCAATGCCCAAGACTGGTGGTAGAGAACAAGAAAGTACAAGGGGCAAATGATGGAACACCGACAATGATAAGAAAAGTTCCTTTCTACATGGTAATTTGCCCTATTATAGGGTCTGAACATCATTATGACTATTCATGTAAAGGCTTAGACTTTCATAGAATACCAGGGTTGGAAGGGACCTCAGGAGGTCATCTAGTCCAACCCCCTGCCCAAAGCAGGGCCAATCCCCAATTTTTGCCCTGATCCCAAATGGCCCCCTCAAGGATTGAACTCACAACCCCGGGGTTTAGCAGGCCAATGCTCAAACCACTGAGCTATCCCTGCCCCACATGCCCAAATCTAACTTCCTCACCCTCACAATATTGGGGTTACTTATCCTATTGGTTAATACATTAATGCCATTTAGCTCATTATATTAGTCACCTCTTGCTTGAGCAGATTTGCAGTTTTTACTTCCATGATCTTGCAGTTGCTGTTTACCATTAGGTTTCAACTCCTGCTATTAAGCAAACTATTCCTAGTTCCCCAAAATCTAAGCATTACTATTAGGCCATTTATCTAGCCTGTGGTCCCAGGCTTACTCAACCTGACTATACTTATGACAATTTGCTTAAACTACTGTCTGACAGAATGCAGGCTTGTCATTTCCTTGTGTTACAGCAAAGACTAAGCTAGCCTTATGGGCTATGCTCCCTTACTGGGGGAGAAGGGGAACTTACCTGCTCTTCTAGGCTCCAGCCCAGGGACCCTGTGTTGTGCAGCTAAGGGCTGCTCATTCCAATCCACTGCCACTTCCCTGGGCTACTCCTATCTTTTCCCTGTTTGTCAGTGTCCCTCACAAGGCAGACTCCACTGTTCCCACTCAGAGCTCTGTCTCCTCATGCAACTTCTTCCCAAGCAGTTACTGAGGAGCTTCCTAAGGCCCTTCCCAGCTTTGTTGGCAGCAGCTGGGCTGTACTTCAGGCAGGCAGCCTTTTTCTCTCCCTTTCTGTTTCCTTGGAACAGGAATCCCTCCTTCCCCCCAAGCTCTCCCTGGGGCTGAGATAGTGATTTAGGCCAACTGTAGGGCCTTAGCCAGCTTCCCTTTCAGCTGACACCTTACCCCCAATTAGACCTCAAGTTTGCCAGATTCAGCAGGCAAATAAGCCAACCTTCTCCCACCAGGTCCACCCTGCTACATGCCAGGAGGCAGCATATATGCTGATCCCCTTCCCAAAGCTCATCCCAATTGGCTGGGAGAGAGGGGAGTGTTGCGCCACCCACTCTGCAGGGCCTTTGGTCCCAGACCCTTAAAGAGACAGTAATGGGTTTTCTTCCCAATTTCTGTTTATTCCCAGGACCTCTTCCTGTCTTCCAGTATTTCCTAGGTTCTTGCACACCTCTTCTTATATGTCATGTCCATTATTGGAGGTTTGTAACCATGGTAGCCCAGTCCGTACAATCCTCTGCTAATCTCTTTGTGGATGAATACACCTTTTGATCCACCCAGGATTACCACATTGTCCAGCCAAGATCATTTTCTGCCTTGTGTTCTTCTGCCATCAACTTTCCCTTCCAGTACCTGTAAGAATGCATTGCCCCCTGAACCTCTTAAAATGTGCCCTACAAATCCCAGTCCGTTTTAATTGGTTATGTGGTCTATCCATATTTTCAGAATTCTTCCATAACACCCTAATTTGAAGGATTGTAGTTTCTTTATTATTTGGTTGTTCGAATGTCCATGTTTCACAGCCATAATTTAACACAGATGGAATGTACATGTTTTTACACCTCAGATGTCCCAAAATCTTAAAGGGCCAGGTCACGTGACTGGGGTGGGCTGATGCTTAGGCTCCACTGCCTGTAAGGAGATAAACTGTACCATCACACACCTCATTCCCCAGTGGTATTTATCAGCGCCTCCATGAGCTGGTTTGCCCATGTGACATAAAACGATGCAAACTTGGGTGGCTCCCCCTGAAGAATCTGATCCCCCTCTAACTTCATTCTTTTCAGATTGAAGAGGTTCCTGGAGAGCTAATCCAAGATGACCTTGCTACAGATGATGTTATGATCCTTGACACATGGGACCAGGTACCTCCAAATATATTTACTAGGAGGGAAGCAAAGAGAGGATATTGCATGTGGGCCATGTGGCTTTAGGGTGAGAGACTGACAGTCACAATAATTAGAAAGGAAAAGATCATGGAATCCACCCCCCTAAAGTTTGGGACCAACTCACCCAACAGAGGATGGATCAGATATTACACTATATTCATTTTAACCCAAAGGTTGAGGGTAGAGTTGGGCTCCTGCCACGTCCTTTGGTCAGATGGTGAACGAAAGGAGACAGGCTATGGTGGATCCTAGCACAGTCTGCTCGTGAGGGGTTGGTCCCATGCCTTGTCTGTATATGACTGAGCATGTAATCAGCATTCAACAAATAATTATATTGGCTACTGGTTTCTTAAGGAAAAAAAGACGGCTTCTTGGTTGCCTTGCCCTGGTCAACCAAAAGGCAGTTTGGCGAGGGGCACGCTGTAGCTGTTCAGTGTAAAGATGCAGTTCAAACACCAGCAGATTCTCCCATGTATCAGATCAGCATGTAATTGTCCCCACAGTGAAGACTTATTACTGGCCAGAAGCTCTCTCTTAAACTTCGCCAGCAGTAGCATTCACGTTGTTTACCGAGATGAGTAATTCAGTCAAAGTAGCATGGATTTATTAAAGTTCTGTATCATGCGCCCAGAGACATTTTTCAGACTTCTGTTTCACTCCAGATAGAGGCTGATGCTGTTTGTTTGATTTTGAATCTGTAGGTCTTTGTCTGGATTGGAAATGAGGCTCATGACGAGGAAAAGACGGAGGCTGTGACATCCGGTAACAATCACATGCCCCTCTCCTAAATAACTATTCTCTGTTGATCTCCACCTCCAGTTTGATCACGTGGACAGAGGCTTGAACGAGTTCATGACAGCATAAAATTGACAGACGAGTACATTTACAAGGAGTCACTTATGTCTGTAGGAATCTGGAAGGATCCCTGTAGCTCTGCCTCAGGAGCTACTGGTTTTCATGCATAAGGCCCTCAGCTTCCAGCAGTGAAAAAATAACCCTTAGGATAGATGAATGATTTTACTTGTGACTGAGAGAACCCATAATTTTCTGTCTCAGCTGCCTGCCCTGTAAGCCCTACACCTAAATGCACAGCTGAGCAGTACAGTGGGCAAACAGCTGTTCTTAATGGAAGGTTAAGTCCCTAATGGGAGTTAAGTGATCACTTTGTGTCTGACAGGATAGGATGGCGCTTTGCTGTTTAAATAGTAATGTTCACTGGGGGGCAGTCATGTAAATCACATGTGAAAAGAGCAGTTTATAACCTTGATTGAACCCTGCCAGCAGCTTGGCTTGTGGTTGAAAGCAGCTCCTGGGACAGACTGCCAGTAGCCCTAGATAAAACCCCATGAGCAGTGTCCCCTCTTTAAAAAAACATTTCAGAAACTAGAGCCAGCCTGACATTATGCCTCTGTTTTACCTTTAGCTTTTCTAGAGACTCTTTCTCTGATTACTCCATATGGAGATGCCATATGGATTATGGGCTCTTCTTGTCTATTCGCAGCTAAAAGGTACATTGAGACTGATCCTGCCAACCGAGATAAGAGAACTCCTATCACTATCATCAAGCAAGGATTCGAACCTCCCACCTTCTCTGGCTGGTTCCTGGGCTGGGATGACGATTACTGGACTGTTGATCCTTTGGAGAGGGCCATGGCAGAGCTGGCTGCCTAAGTAAAGAGGATCCTTTTTTAAATAGAGCAAGTTTGGTGCCTTCAATGCCTACAGAGCTACTTCCTCCTGCAGGAGGCACATTAATGTGGCAACTGTTTCTAATAGCCAACTAGCTGTGCAATAATTAAAGAAATTCATGAGTTGTCCTACCACTTTACCCACTGCTTTGAACATGGTATTTAATACAATAAAGCTTACATGAAACATGCGAACACTAAAACTGTTCCCGTTTGTTTTGTTTCAGCTACTTGGAAGAAAACTGGGTTAAACAGAAATTGTATTGCAGCGTTGGTCTAAACTTTGGACTGTCTTGAAATAGAGACTTAAAAAAACACAAACTTCTTTGTGCCACTTTCACAAATGCATTAGCTGCCACCTGTGAGGTCCCTCTGTTGGTGCAGATCTGTTACTAATGTTTTATTATTGCACAAAACTAGCCAATGATTGGGAAGCAAATTATGGTCTTTTTAAAGTTTTTGGGTTTTTTTTATTCCAGTGCTTCTAAGTGTGTGGAAAAGGACTGAATTGGTAGGAATATATTATAGAAACTAAGTATCAGAGGGGTAGCCGTGTTTGCTGCTTTTACAGATCCAGACTAAGAGTCCTGGGGCACCTTATAGACTAACAGACATATAGGTGCATAAGCTTTCGTGGGTGAATACCAACGAAGCGGGTAGTCACCCACAAAAGCTCACGCTCCAATACGTCTGTTAGTCTATAAGATGCCCCAGGACTCTTTGCCACTATCATAGAAGCTGCCTCTTTGGTCCACTTGCTTTAGTTGTTTTAATGAACTAATGCTAGATCCTTGCAGGAAATTGTTCATTTTATTAACCTGTTGCTCGTAGCAGGCATGGAACCCCAGCACTACACGCAAAAGCATCTTCATGTATTGAGTGAAATGCTGAACCCCAGGGCCGAGGCTTGCACTGTGCAGACAGAACAATACCATGCAGCTACACTATGGATCTGATATGTTGCTACTCGTTGGTACTCCCAGGAGAGCTGGTTTCATTGCTATAAAATGCAGCTGAATGGAATAACCACTCTGGCCTTGTTACTAACTGAGTGAGACTGAATTATCTGAGCTGGGCTTTTTATCATCAACAGCTGTTAGCATTGCTGCCTGCAAAAGCATGTTGCAGTTTCTGCCACAAGAGAGATGCTCTGCAGGTTTCAGCCTACAGCACTCTGGTATTACAGAAAAGGCCTCAAAAAAGGCAGCATACTGGTTCCATAAAGAATGTGCCAGTGGGGAAAGCTGTAGCAAGATCTCTGTTGGAAGAAACAGTAGAGGCTAATGCTAAAAGCAGCTGCTGATAAAATCAAGGCTAGGACGGAATCTCTGGATATAAAGTGCAAATAAAAAAGTAGCCAAGACTGTTCACCTAGAGAGAAAGGAATGGTGCTGTGTTATCATGGCTCCCCTTCACACAGCTGTTCTTGAGTCTGGAAATGCAACATGTCCTAGCAGAATATTAAGTGGAGGGGAGGCCAGCATGCCTGTGTATGATCTCATGTTGGGGATGACCGTTTCACTCAGCCTGCAATTGCATCAGACTGGACCCTCCCTCTCAATTCTCAAAGAAAATCTATTCTGTCATTTTTACATGAGAACAGTATAAAGTCCCTATAAGGTTTTAGTTCTGAAGGCGGATACACCACAGTTGGCCTTTAGTTTTTAAAACAGCATAGTAACTGCTACTCAGCAGAACTATATTCAGCTTTATTGGTCCTGTGTTTCCTCCCTGTTAAAAGAATGATCCGGGCTCCAGCTCACTGTAAAACACAGAAAAGTTGTGTGTTTCCTTACAAGTGAAACAAATCATTTGTTACTCTCTTAATTTGCTGCTGTCACCTCTTGGTATCAACTTGTACAAGAAGTGGTTTATATGGAGAGTTTGCCCTGGCTCACACTCCTTTCAGGAGTACAGACACTTCAGGAAAGGAGCAAGAGCTTTTCATTTGTATGAAACAATGGAGTGAGCTAAGGGGGAAGGTGCAAACAAAGGGTCATGCACAGCATTAGTACTGAACTTTGAGCTGTGCTGGTTAGAATTAGGCACCAAGTTACTGTCTGTGCAATCATGCAGCCGCTCTCTGCGTCTTTTCACAAATCCCTAAAAGCCTTTTCCCAGCTGCCCACAGTGATTTCTCTTACTGGACTCCAGAACTAATGGCATCCCCTACCAACTAGCAAGGGCAAGTAGAGCTCAACTGCTAATTCTTACAGCTGCAGAACAAATGCCAGGCACTCAAGTACATTCCAATTAGACTTTGTATGTTCCAATATCCTAGTAAGTCAAACGGTCCATTACAAATGAAAGGAGCTGTTACATACTGCTTAATTACACAGTACCAAAACTGGACTATTCCACCACTTACATCGCCAGTATTATAGCTAATAAGCCCTCATGAAAGGATTGTGTACTACATTTTGTCGTACAGGAAATCCTGACTCATAGCATGTAGGTAGAAGAAGACTGACCATTAGTCATGCACAACGTAGAATGGAGTGCCCCAAGGTTTCAGAGTAACAGCCGTGTTAGTCTGTATTCGCAAAAAGAAAAGGAGTACTTGTGGCACCTTAGAGACTAACCAATTTATTTGAGCATAAGCTTTTGTGAGCTACAGCTCACTTCATCGGATAAATACTGTGGAAAGTGTAAAAGATCTTTTTATATACACACAAAGCATGAAAAAATACCTCCTCCCACCCATTTGTGCTGGAAATGGCCCAACTTGATCATCATACACATTGTAAGGAGAGTGATCACTTTAGATAAGCTATTACCAGCAGGAGAGTGGGGTGGGAGGAGGTATTTTTTCATGCTTTGTGTGTATATAAAAAGATCTTCTACACTTTCCACAGTATGCATCCGATGAAGTGAGCTGTAGCTCATGAAAGCTTATGCTCAAATAAATTGGTTAGTCTCTAAGATGCCACAAGTACTCCTTTTCTTTTTGCTCCAAGAAGGGTTCTGAATGCACATAGTCAGTTTGTGGGGCAACAAGAATTCATCTAGAAAATGCTGGTCAAGAACAAAAGGTGCTTTTTGGCTCATCATTCCATTACTATAGAAGTGATGTGAACACAAAATGAATCACACCTGAGAAGTGATTAAACAAGAAAATACATACTTTATTAAGGGCAGTGTGAGAACAAGGGCACTTCTGGAATCCATGCATCATTTTCTTTATGTTTATTTTTGTCCTGCACGCCAACTAAAGATGCTTAAAGATGAGGGGCCCAGTTCAGTGGAGTTGTTCCAGTGCAGAATCTGGCTCAACATCTCACCACAACTCTAATTACATCTGCTAAACAGGTGCAAGATATGGCTGTGCATTTCACAGATATGCACATGAAGGCAAGGATTAGCAGAACTGAAGAAGCCATGTGCTTCTGGTTTAGCAAATCACGGTGAGAACTTTTATTTCCTGTTTGCTTTCTCTGTTGTGATCATTTGCTTTGTCAGATGAGACAGATTTGTAAAACTAGTAGCACTGCACAGAGCAAAACCAATTGTAAAAATCAAAGCAATGAAACTTCTAGTATTACATTAGTAAGGGAGTCAAAGCGAATCCAAACTACAAATAGGAATCCAATTTTGAGATCAGAAAAAGAGGGGAGTTGACTGAATTTTGAAATGGTGGACCAAATAGCTAATTGTCTTTTCTTGCATGATTCTTTAAAACAAGATAACTCTGCTAGCATAGTTATCACTGGAACACAGAAATGTTTAATTTGTACCACACATACACTGCACTAAGATTAACAAGACAAAATGTAAAAGGTTATGAAATCTTCACATAGTATGCAATCACAACTGTAAGTGTTAAATGTCAAATGTTGCTTTTTTGCAGAAAACACATAAAAATAGCCAAAAATTTCCTCTACCGGACAGAAAAGCTGTGTATAGATCTTTTATAAAAAATGAAGTACAAGACTTTAAAATTACCTTATCTGCAAGAGATGCAAGTCTTAGGACTAACATATAGCACTTCGAATTGTTTACAAGCATATTTAAAATCAAGACCAAAATGGCTACTTATTTACAAATGAAACTCAGAATTTTTTTTTTTAAAAAGGAACATTCCTTGAAAAAGAGGATGCACAAATAAAGGCAGATCCAGAGACATTTTAAGTGCTTTAAAAAAAGGCATTAATCAATAGACAGCCACACAAACTGTGATACATGGATAGAAACGTATCCATAACTATAGTGTGCTCATACCTTTTCTGCTGTTATAGGGGTGGAAAGTTTCATTTCAGCAGTGCTGGCAAACTGCTGCATCTTGCAAGAGGGAAGACTCCATTTTAAGAAGCCACTGACCTGATTTTCAGAGATATTGAGTATACACATTGTTTTACTTGAGCAAATGGGAAGAACTGAAGGAGCAGTCTGTGTGGCTTCCAAGAGATTCCAACTTACAAAGCTATTGGCCACAAAGCAAGTGGTAAGGGGCCATTTTCCCTGCACACCCAGTGCCAGGGACCCTTTTCTCTAAAGGGAACATCACCTCAGAGAGTGTGTGTGACTGATGAGAGGTAACCACTTCTCTGGTGAGTGATAATCTCACAGCCCTTCCAAAACTGAGCTTGTCACACAAAGTGGTCATACCATTTGCAAACAGGATGTGTGTGCAGGTAACAAAAGCTTGTGATCCACAGGAACATTAAAATAAGCATCTATTTTAAATTAAGAGTAGAGTTTGTTTATATAAATTGCAGAAGATTTTGATCAGTCACATTCACATACACACTCAAGTATCACACACAAAAAAGGCCCCCTTAAAGATCCCCTCTGCGAACATTGCTTTAAGCTTTAACAGCTAATTTGGTTTCACAGATCAGCCCTGCTGGGGAAGATCCCTCTTCCACTACATCCCAACAAGTTTAGCATTTTGCACCTATGATGCCCTGCAGCATGTCTATGGGCAGGGGGAAGACTATGGTGGAGTTCTTCTCTGCAGCGATTGTGGTCAGAGTCTGAAGGTAGCGAAGCTGAAGGGCAGCAGGGGACTCTGAAATAACTATAGAGGCTTCTTTCAGGGCCCTGGAGGCGTTCATTTCACCCTCAGCCGCAATTACCTGAGGAAGAAAAATGCATGAAACAGCAGGTCTACCACAGTGTAAAATGGAGGCTAGTTTGACTATTTCAGTCTCTTCAGTTGTAAGACAAGACAGTGCTAAAAAGGGGGAGAGTTTCAAACAAAAGTTTTGGGCACCCTTTGTGCAAATTTGGTTTACAACCTAAGAGATTTGTACCTTATGAATAGGGCCCTACCAAATTCACGGTCCATTTTGGTCAATTTCATGGTCATGGGATTTTAAAAAATAAAAAATTTCATGATTTCAGCTTTTTAAATCTGAAATTTCACAGTGTTGTAGGGGTCCTGACCCCAAAAGGAGTTGTGTGTGTGTGTGTGGGGGGGGGGGGCGTTTGCAGTACTGCTACCCTCACACTGCCTTCGGAGCTGGGCAGCTGGAGAGCGGCGGCTGCTGGCCGGGAGCCCAGCTCTGAAGGCAGAGTCACGGCCAGCTCAACGCAGGAGTAAGGATGGCCTGGTGTGGTATTGCAACGCTTACTTCTGCGCTGCTGCCTGCAGAGCTGGGCCCTCAGTCAGCCCTGCAGAGCTGGGCCCTCAGTCAGCAGCCGCCACTCTCCGGCTGCTCAGCTCTGAAGGCAGCGGCACAGAAGTAAGGGTGGTGTGGTATGGTGTCGCCACCCTTCCTTCTGCGCTGCTGCTGCTGGCAGGGTGCTGCCTTCAGAGCTCGGGACCCGGCCAACAGCTGCCGCTCTCTGGCCACCCGGCTCTGAAGGCAGCGCAGAAGTAAGGGTGGCCATACCCATGACCCCCCACTAATATAACCTTGCAACTCCCTTTTTGAGAACACTGGTCTCCCCCGTGAACTCTGTATAGTATAGGGTAAACGCACACAAAAGACCAGATTTCATGAGGGGAGACCAGACTTCACAGTCTGTGATGCATTTTTCATGGCCGTGAATTTAGTAGGGCCCTACTTATGAAACAGCTGCCAGGACCCTGCCAAACAACCCCCTTCAGCATCCAGCAGAAGGGACTATAACACACGCTGCTGCACCTTGTAGGCACTTTTTGTGGAAATTGTACTACAGAAACCTAAGCAGAGGAACCAGGAGGGGCCAATTAAACCTGAATCCACTGCAATAAAGTTATACATTAAACATGACTCCTACTGTAAGCTAAATCAAAGCAGCATGTTCATGGACTTTACTGCTAGATGCCCCTGGGAGGGATGGGATGGGATGGGATAGAGAGGAATAAAACTTATCTTCATATTTCAGTGATCTAAGATTCACTTTGAATATCAAGCTACGGAACAAGCTGAGAGGCAGATATAAAGTGGCTGTCCTCAGATTTAAGGGTGATTGCAACATACTAAACAGCTAAACCAACAACATCAGAACTCACGATTATAGACCTCACCAGCTAGTAATCCCACCAGGGGTCCAGATCAGAGACTGTGCATCAATACCAGATCCCTTTAAACCCACAGAAGCCAGACTAGATAGGATAAGGGTGGTGGCATGGTGAATTATAGTGTACTGGTTCCAGAGTGGGGCAAGGTAGGTATGTGGAGGATACTTCTTTCTATATAATCTAGTTCACTCTGATTACTCTTGCAGTGGTTCTCCATCCTTTTAACCATCAAACTAAGTTAAATTATTTGCAGATTGCAAACTGTTTAGTTACCGCAAAACAGGTCTAGGAATCATCGTTTGGAACATACAAGTTATTGCCTAGAACCAAGGTCTTTTTCTAGCTGCCCTCCCAAGTCCATAACTCACAGCACCAGGGTCTAATGAAATACAGATTTGCTTTTCTTTTTATTCCCCCACGGAAACATAAGAGAGTCTGAACAATTTTTAAACAGGAATATACAAGTGGCTCAAGAGGGCTCACTAACTATTTCCCTAGGTGTGAGTCTCTCCTCTGTTTGTATATGATAATTAAGACTGCGATTTAATCATGAGTATTTTTAGTAAAAAAGTCACAGACAGGTCATGGGCTAAAAACCAAAAAATTGCGGCCCCTGACTTGTTCATGATTTATACTAAAAATACTCACCATTGAATCTTGGAGGGGGCTGCTGCGGTGGGAGGGGTCGGGGAAAGCTGGGGGCCTGCTGTGAGGGAGGAACCCCAGGAGGCCCACCGCTGCTCCGGCCCCCACTGGGGTGGGGGGAGGTGACCCGTTGGGGGGGGGGGGGGAGGCCCCGCTGCCGCTCTGGCCCATGCCGGGAGGAGGAAGCCCTGGGGGGCCAGCGGCTGCTCTGACTGCACCAGGACCTGGAGTCCCTGGGGCCAGCTGCATCGGCCACTGTCTCAGACTGGAATTCTTAAACACAACCTGCAGTTTCACATTCAAGCTACCTCAGTAAATATAGGTTTCAGAGTAGCAGCCGTTAGTCTGTATTCGCAAAAAGAAAAGGAGGACTTGTGGAGCCTTAGAAACTAAACTAAATTTGTTGGTCTCTAAGGTGCCACAAGTCCTCCTTTTCTTTTCCAGTAAATATAGAGCACACAAAATGCTTTCCGGGTTCCCCAGAGGATCGGGAAACCACCAGAGGGAGCAAGTTCCACAGCACAAGGTCCTTTCAAGTGAGAAAGCTTCCCTGAGGTAGCAACAGGGCTGAGTTCCACCTATCAAAACCAAAAATCTTAGGGGATCTTAAAATGCTTTACATCAGATTTTCCCACCCTGCATTACAAGCAAAAGGGAGTACCACAACCAAATGGATTAAGAGGGCTGCGGAAATGCAGAGGAGTGCACTGTACTTTACAAACATTTAGCCTCATGACCTCCCTAATGCATTATATAAATATATATATTTTTCCAAATGGAGAAATGGAGACAGAATATAAAGGCCTTGCCTAAAGCCACAGTAAGTTAATAGAAGAACTGGAAACAATGCAGAAGTCATGATAGTCTCACACTTCAGCCACTAGATCACATGATCTCTCAAGACTCCATTCTATTTAAGTTTTTCAGAACTTGCTCTTGGGGGGAAGGTAGGGATTTCAGGGTTCACAAAGGTGAGACAGATGGTGTGACCCAGGATGAGTTCTGGCTTCCAAAGACAGCTCTACCAACAAATTTTGCCCTGCATACCCCATGCTAGTCTGGCTGAAGATCTCCATCCTCAGAGAGAGTTTCACGTGAAGTTATTGATGAAAACACAAAGTATGTTGAAGCTACTGTATTACCTTGGCTCTTGCCTCCCGGGCAGCTTCTGCTTCAGCAGCCATTGCTCTCTGTAGCTGGACTGGTAACTTCACATCCTTAATCTCCACACGTTCCACCTTAATCCCCCATTCATCTGTTGCCTCATCGAGTGTGACCTGTTAAAGAGGCAGGACAAAGATGCTAGATTCATTTACTTGGCTACCTTACAAAAATCATAGGTAAAAAAAAATAACATTTTGTTTAAACAAAGACACAGAACACATGACTTGAGAGTCAATAATATTAATACTCGGACTACTCCTTGTATCTGAGGATCTCGATGCGCTTAGCTGATTGTTGTGTCATTGTTGATCCATGTAATAGCAAACATTTTGGGAAGGGTGCACAATCTGGTGGTCATCTCTTCGAACTATAACATAGGCCTAAAATACTGGTGCAACCCACCCTTCAGACAACTGGGATCAGCACAGTGGTCCTCCCTCTGTCCCAAGATTCTGTCTGCACCTAGCTGTGGAGGGTCTTCTCCAGGGTCTATGAACACAATTTAGCATCCCACTGCAGCTGTCTTCACAGCTCAGGGCAGGACCTTTTTATTAAGAGTCAGGCAGTAGTTTTCCCTCTTTGGGATTATTTTTCTTTACTCCACCCTCCCACTTACAATTTTTAAAGCTAAAAACTAGATCTCATTGCATCACTAGCCCATTATTGCCTTATTTGCTCCTTTTAAAATTTGTATGCTGTTGCAACAGCTCTCATGGAAACTTTATACAAAACCCCAAATCCAAGGTTCACCTAGATATGCTCAGCTCTTCTCTGTACTGGTGTACAAGCCTGACCCTGCAAGGGGCTCATAGCCCTATAGTTTAGCTTTTCTGATTTGAGAAGCAATGCACCCAACATTGCTCATACCTGCATGCTGTGTGCAATTTCTTCTCGATCAGACAGGATCTGAGAGAGGTTCTTGGTCCCCAGAACGTTCCTCAGGGTGGTTTGTGCCAGGAGCCGGGTGGCCGAGTCAGCATTTGTGATATTTGCAACAGCCAGGGTGGCATTCTGAACTTTGTAATAAACCACTCCATCCACATTAACTGTCACAGAGTCCTTGGTAAGGATCTATAGGGAGGTAAGAAGGCTAATAATTAAGCAGAACAACAACGACGAATGAAAAAGACGCCTATTTGAGCGAGGCCTAGTCTATAAGTTTCTATTTTCTTTAGGTTCTGTAAACTTTTTCTTCTTCTTTTAAGCTTAAGTAGGATTTATAGTAATAGAATCTGACAGGTGTTTTGCTTTGAGATGACCTTCATCCAATGAGGTCACCAATTGTTAGCGCTCCAATGCTTTGCCAGCAAAAAGCCCAGAATATTTTAAGGAATACTAAGGGAATGAAATATGGATGAGTCTAAGGCCACATCTACACTACCCGCCGGATTGGCTCCGGAACTCTACCAGGGCGAGAGGCGGAAGCAGAGTCGACGGGGGAGTGGCGGCCATCGATCCCACGCCGCAAGGATGCGAAGTAAGTGATTCTAAGTCGATCTAAGATACGTCGACTTCAGTCACGCTATTCTCGTAGCTGAAATTGCGTATCTTAGATTGATTCCCCCGCCCCCAGTGTAGACCAGGCCTAAGTATAAGTGAAATAAGAAACAAGAAGCTATTACATCACTGTTCACATCAAGAACGTATAGAAACCCAGAGGTACTTGACAATCTGTAACTCCCCAGACAAGGTACCGGGGGCGGAGCCAAAAGCACAGCTGTGGGGTTATCTCCTGTTGATCTGATATTTTTGGAGCATGTCTGGTGACATATATTCTCAGACTGCCCGTATGAGATGGACTTTTCGCACTGGCCAGAGGTCAAGCTGTCCCACCCTCAGCCAGACCTGTAACCCCTGATATACTCTGAAAAGTTCTGGGGAGCTGCCAAGGGGTGGAGCAAGCTATAATCACAACATTTAAGATCCAGATAAATGCAAAAGATGGTGTGATCATCCTTGGCCATCACAACACTAAGAAGGGCGGCTGCTTCTCCTTCTCCCAGGAAGGAAAGGACAGACCATGTCAGCCTGACCAGCCAAGTGCCTGGAGGAGTTGCCAGCCAGTATAAAGTATTGAGCAGCGACAACATCCTCTGGTTCCCTGAACTGCAGTCCTGCCTCTGAAGTTCTGAAGACCAGTGAACTGAAGAGTCACTCTCTGTTTTTTATTTGAACTTTTTCTTTTCCCTATTGTGGTTTGCCAGGGAAGCCTATTACCCCAATTATGATTTTTCCTCTAATGCTTTCTAAGATGTGAATGAGCAAGTATGTGCGTGTGTATGCGTGTAAGAAATAGCACATGCATATCCAAATTCTAAGACCTATTTTAAATCACTTTGTGTTAACCTGGACAATACAAATGTGTCTGTGCAAACTATTCTGCTCCCAAAGGGAACTTACAGGCTGTTAATCACTGTGCACCTCAGTAGAAATAAACTGGTCAGGGAATGAGTCAGCTGTAGAAGTCACCTAGTAACAGGGAACCTCCTTAGGTTTCCAGGGAGTGTAGGTATAAAACTGATCATGTGTTACATTAACTTCATGAGTCATGTCTTGATTGTATTCATTCAACGAGCTGGTGAATAGTTGATTCCATTCTAACTGTAATTTTGATTTGATACTTGTGCTGTTTAATCCTTAATTAGTTCAGTAAAAATTATAGTAGGTAGGAGTTTTGATTTTAAGGTTGCCTTTTATTAATTTGTAATAAAATCCATAAAAATAATAAAGCTGTTTTTTGTTCAAAATTGCATCAAGAGTCACAATGTTTCTCCCAAGGTTAAAGGTAATTTAGTAAAGTATTTAACAGCTACTCAGGTCTGTACCTAAATTTATATCTTTATCCCTCACAAGTATATGCTGGTAATACTATGTGGGGAACAATCCAGAGTCTGCTAGGAGGGGGTAGTCCTAAAACTGTAGGTTGTTTCTATCTCAAAAGAATACAATATGTAGGGGCACACATGTGTATGTATATTTATATATACACATATGTGAATGAACCATCTCAGGCTTAAACTCCTTTAGACTAGGAGGAATTTGAGGTCAAGCCGCTTGTCACTGAAAAGTAACTTTTTGCTAGGTTTGCAATAAGGTGTTATTGACCTCAAGATCATGAGGTGTTAAAAATCCCCATATAGGTAAACAAACAAAAAAAACCCACTCATTAAAAAGAGAGATTTACACTAAATATACCTGTCCTGCAGATGGGAAGCTTTGCTAGTTCCAGGATATTTCCCAAAAGCAGAGCAGACTAATCTGTCATAAGCAAAGTTGCAAGATAAAAGGACAGATACCATATATCAGCGTGTGGGCAAAAGCTTATATTAGCACCCTGGACTGAATAGTAGCGTGAGGCAATGTACATCATTGAGTGCCCAAATCCTTACGTCCTTCTGGCAGGGGAGGCTCTGAGAAAATTCAGAAAGCAATAGGGCTGAGAATACTCCAAGGTTTTTATGTTTTTGTTTAAATGCAAAGGTAGGAGTTTGGACCATTCAATTTGCACATGGTTAAGAACTGCTCTCTGGTTAAGAGCAAAAAAGCAGACTATCAAAATAACATATAATGACAGATGACTTGTTTGATATTTGTATATGTGGGGAGGTCACTTACAACATGGATGCCATCTCATAGCAGATATAGGGTGCTTGTGATTCTCACATCCATGGTACATTACTTATGAGACCACACTCATCAGATAAGATGCACCTGACTGTGTGTGTCAATATATAAAACAAGAACAAAGTAGGTGACCTACTTAGTAACCAGATAGGAAAAAAGGAAGTGTTATTTTCACTCTGCTCTTTAAAAGGAATGCCTCAAAACAGTAATTTCCATGTAGGTGTGGGTAAAACAGAAGACAATGCCATTAGTCAGTGCTTATCTGATAAAATGGAAATGGCCATATAAACCAACCTAGCCTGTGACCCTATCTCAGCAGTGGCCAGTGCCAGCTTCTTTAGAGAGAAGTGTCAACCCCCAAATAAGATACCTTGCCTTATAAAGTTATACAACAGAGAGAGGTTTCTGCCAGTCAGTCAATGCCCAAGCCACTGACAATCCTTGCAAGTATTTTGCAACTGCAGATGCTTTTCTTCTGAATAATCCTTTTTGCACTCTTATAGCTGTAGGACATTATGGAGACAAATAGCTCAATTACATGTTGCCTAATCCAACACTCCAAGTATAGCAAGAGGCAACCAATTTACGTCAGTTTATAACACCACTATCACCTACTTTACACAGAGAAAGGACTGGAATACTTGTGGCACCTTAGAGACTAACCAATTTATTTGAGCATAAGCTTTCGTGAGCTACAGCTACATCGGACTTTGACTTTTTCCATTCTACTCTTTAAAGCACGTGTTACAAAAGTGCATACACAGGAAAAGGAAGGCTCAACACAATACCTAACTGTGCTCTTTCCTCTCTGAGCATAAAACAGTTTTGACCTTGGCTGGATGAGGTGGTTTTAAATTGCTCTACCATTCTATGTGCATAAATACAACGTAAATTGCAAGCACTCATACGACAACTTAACCAGACCCGTGGCAGAAGCCCTTTCTCGGCTTCAGGACCAAGTGTTTATATCGCTTCTTAACGGGTTCAAAGGAGAGAGGAAAATACTGTGGTTTGCCAAGAAACACAGAGCTCTGCATTCAGATGCCTCCACAAAGATTAAAAGAGTAGCTGGAATGGTGCTGCTTAAAAACAGCACTTCCCAAGCAGCAGCCAGCCTTAAAAAAAAAAAAAAAAAAAAAAATGCAAGAAAAGAGAAGAGGTAAATATGGCTCTTCAGGGGTTTTGTGGGATCTTTCAGCAGTGTGATCTCTCTGAATAGTAGGAACAAACTGCAGCAAGGTTATGACTTTTTTTTTTTTTTTAATTGTTAAAGCACTGAATTTGGCTCTCCTGGTAAACTGGAGGAATGGGGAAAAACACTCCAAAACTACTCTAGAAAAGCTTGCGAGGAACCATTCCCATCACCTGGCTACTTAAGAAATTAGTTTTGCCAGCAAGAAGTCCCAACGGATTTCATCTGCCTGGCACCAGCTTTATTGATTGCTTTTCTTATGGATGTTGCTAACTGAATGAGACATGGATTTGCTGAGCATCCATTGCTTGCTTTTAATTGGACTAAAATGTTATATCTGTATTGCAGTGGGAATGGTACGCTGCAGCGACTTTCCAAGCCAAGTTCTAATGATCTATTATGTTTGTATTATTTTTTTAATATTTGTAAGCAGCGCAAGACACACACTTGGCACTTAATTGAGAGAACAAAGATACCTCCTCTCTCCAAGGAGTTTATAGTCAAGGATAGATACAACAAAGTGTGATTTAGGGAGAGATGATCTCTGGCAAGGGAAAATGACATACAAAATAAAGTCATGAGGCTGCTTATAATATTAGTTTATTTTAAGATGATGATAAAAACACATTGCACTGTGCAGGGCTGGGAAAAGTAGAGTCCATGTCTAAGGGATTGTGGCCTTTGGCAAGGGTCATAGAGGAGGAGGGGGCATGTGGTCTGCTTGGCCAGCTTCACTTGCTGCCCTTACACCCCAGAATACATTAGTTACAAACTTGTTGGAGCAGTAACATCATAAGGAAAGAGTTTTGAATGTGTCAGATCACACTGCTCAGAATCCAACACACATAGTTCCATTGGCATGTCTTACAAAACTGATTTGATCAACACCAACAGATTGGTTGGCTGAAAAGGGCGGGAGTTGGGAGTGTTTTGTTTCAGGTGAGCCTGGCTGTTTAAAAAAGCCGGCGCTCCGCAAATCAGCTGAGCGGCGGGGAACCAGCAGGGGACGGCAGAGCAGCAAACAGCAGGAGTTTGCCTGGGGTGAGCCCACGGAGGCTTACACCCTAATGGCTTCTCTGAGTAATTACTGCATCTCCTGAGGAAGCTCGTAGTAGGAAGGTAATATGGATGGGAAGTGTTCAGCTGTTGTGACCTGCACTGGATGTGCCATGTTTGTCTTTCTTCCACAGGACAGAAGCGACTTTGCGTGTACGAAGTGCAAGCTGGTCTCCATATTGGAAGAAAAGGTTCAAGGTCTGCAGCAACAGGTATCGACCCTGCGTTGCAAAAGAGAAACTGAAGATTTCCTGGACAGACGTCAGGATATGCTTCTACGGGCACAAGGTTCTGAAGATTCAGAGCAGGCTGCGCAGCGGGGACAGGAGGACGGTGAAGGAATTTGGCAACATGTGACCTCCAGAAGAAGAAGGGGGAACGTCCACGTACCAGCAACGCAGATACAGGTAAGTAACCGTTTTCCATGTTCTCTCCACAGGTACCATTGTGGGGAGTGGATACGTCTGGGGGAAGGGAGCAGAAGGAGACTCCACCAGTTGAAAGGCATGAGATGCACTGTCCTAAGGTTGGGGGTTCCACGACCACCACTCCCAAGAGAAGGAGGAGGGTGGTGGTGATCGGGGACTCTCTCCTCAGGGCGACTGAGTCATCTATCTGCCGCCCTGACCGGGAAAACCGAGAAGTCTGCTGCTTGCCAGGGGCTAAGATTCACGATGTGACGGAGAGTCTGCCGAGACTCATCAAGCCCTCAGACCACTACCTCTTCCTGCTTTTCCACGTGGGCACCAATGATACTGCCAAGAATGACCTTGAGTGGATCACTGCAGACTACATGGCTCTGGGAAGGAGGATAAAGGAGTATGAGGTGCAAGTGGTGTTCTCGTCCATCCTCCCCGTGGAAGGAAAAGGCCTGGGTAGAGACCGTCGAATCGTGGAAGTCAATGAATGGCTACGCAGGTGGTGTCAGAGAGAAGGCTTTGGATTCTTCGACCATGGGATGGTGTTCCAAGAAGGAGGAGTGCTAGGCAGAGACGGGCTCTACCTAACGAAAAGAGGGAAGAGCATCTTCGCGAGCAGGCTGGCTAACCTAGTGAGGAGGGCTTTAAACTAGGTTCACCGGGGGAAGGAGACCAAAGCCCTGAGGTAAGTGGGGAAGCGGGATACCGGGAGGAAACACGAGCAGGAGCGTGTGAGAGGGGAGGGCTCCTGCCTCATACTGAGAATGAGGGGCGATCAGCAGGTTATCTCAAGTGCTATATACAAATGCACAAAGCCTGGGAAACAAGCAGGGAGAACTGGAGGTCCTGGCAAAGTCGGGCATTATGATGTGATTGGAATAACAGAGACTTGTTGGGATAACTCGCATGACTGGAGTACTGTCATGGATGGGTATAAACTGTTCAGGAAGGACAGGGAGGCCAGAAAAGGTGGGGGAGTTGCACTGTATGTAAGGGAGCAGTATGACTGCTCAGAGCTCAAGTATGAAACTGCAGAAAAACCTGAGAGTCTCTGGATTAAGTTTAGAAGCGTGAGCAACAAGGGTGATGTCGTGGTGGGAGTCTGCTATGGACCACCAGACCAGGGGGATGAGGTGGACGAGGCTTTCTTCCAGCAACTTGCAGAAGCTACTAGATTGCACGCCCTGGTTCTCATGGGCGACTTCAATCATCCTGATATCTGCTGGGAGAGCAATACAGCATTGCAGAGACAATCCAGGAAGTTTTTGGAAACTGTAGGGGACAATTTCCTGGTGCAAGTGCTGGAGGAACCAACTAGGGGCGGAGCTCTTCTTGACCTGCTGCTCACAAACCAGGAAGAATTAGTAGGGGAAGCAAAAGTGGATGGGAACCTGGGAGGCAGTGACCATGAGATGGTCGAGTTCAGGATCCTGACACAAGGAAGAAAGGAAAGCAGCAGAATACGGACCTTGGACTTCAGAAAAGCAGACTTTGACTCCCTCAGGGAACTGATGGGAAGGATCCCCTGGGAGAATAACATGAGGGGGAAAGGAGTCCAGGAGAGCTGGCTGTATTTTAAAGAATCCTTATTGTGGTTACAGGGACAAACCATCCCGATGTGTAGAAAGAATAGTAAATATGGCAGGCGACCAGCTTGGCTTAACAGTGAAATCCTTGCTGATCTTAAACACAAAAAAGAGGCATACAAGAAGTGGAAGATTGGACAAATGACCAGGGATGAGTATATAAATATTGCTCGGGCATGTAGGAATGAAATCTGGAAGGCTAAATCACACCTGGAGTTGCAGCTAGCGAGGGATGTTAAGAGTAACAAGAAGAGTTTCTTCAGGTATGTTGGCAACAAGAAGAAAGCCAAGGAAAGTGTGGGCCCCTTACTGAATGAGGGAGGCAACCTAGTGACAGAGGGTGTGGAAAAAGCTCAATGCTTTTTTTGCCTCTATCTTCACGAACAAGGTCAGCTCCCAGACTACTGCACTGGGCAGCACAGCATGGGGAGGAGGTGACCAGCCTTCTGTGGAGAAAGAAGTGGTTCGGGACTATTTAGAAAAACTGGACGTGCACACGTCCGTGGGACCAGATGCGTTGCATCCGAGAGTGCTAAAGGAATTAGCGGATGTGATTGCAGAGCCATTGGCCATTATCTTTGAAAACTCATGGTGATCGGGGAAAGTCCCGGACGACTGGAAAAAGGCTAATGTAGTGCCCATCTTTAAAAAAGGGAAGAAGGAGGATCCTGGGAACTACAGGCCGGTCAGCCTCACCTCAGTCCCCGGAAAAATCATGGAGCCTGATTTTCATGGTAGTAAGGTCCTCAAGGAATCAATTCTGAAGCACTTAAATGAGAGGAAAGTGATCAGGAACAGTCAGCATAGATTCACCAAGGGAAAGTCATGCCTGACTAATCTAATTGCCTTCTATGATGAGATAACTGGTTCTGTGGATGAAGGGAAAGCAGTGGACGTGTTATTCCTCGACTTTAGCAAAGCTTTTGACACGGTCTCCCACAGTATTCTTGTCAGCAAGTTAAGGAAGTATGGGCTGGATGGATGCACTACAAGGTGGGTAGAAAGTTGGCTAGATTGTCCGGCTCAACGGGTAGTGATCAATGGCTCCATGTCTAGTTGGCAGCCAGTATCTAGCGGAGTGCCACAAGGGTCGGTCCTGGGGCCGGTTTTGTTCAATATCTTCATTAATGACCTGGAGGATGGTGTGGATTGCACTCTCAGCAAATTTGCGGATGATACTAAACTGGGAGGAGTGGTAGATACGCTGGAGGGTAGGGATAGGATACAGAGGGACCTAGACAAATTGGAGGATTGGGCCAAAAGAAATAATGAGGTTCAACCAGGACAAGTGCAGAGTCCTGCACTTAGGACGGAAGAATCCAATGCACCGCTACAGACTAGGGACCGAATGGCTAGGCAGCAGTTCTGAAGAGAAGGACCTAGGGGTGACAGTGGACGAGAAGCTGGATATGAGTCAACAGTGTGCCCTTGTTGCCAAGAAGGCTAATGGCATTTTGGGATGTATAAGTAGGGGCATTGCCAGCAGATCGAGGGACGTGATCGTTCCCCTCTATTCGACATTGGTGAGGCCTCATCTGGAGTACTGTGTCCAGTTTTGGGCCCCACACCACAAGAAGGATGTGGATAAATTGGAGAGAGTCCAGCGAAGGGCAACAAAAATGATTAGGGGACTGGAACACATGCCTTATGAGGAGAGGCTGAGGGAACCGGCGATTGTTTAGCCTGCAGAAGAGAAGAATGAGGGGGGATTTGATAGCTGCTTTTAACTACCTGAAAGGTGGATCCAAAGAGGATGGATCTAGACTATTCAGTGATAGCAGATGACAGGACAAGGAGTAATGGTCTCAAGTTGCAGTGGGGGAGATTTAGGTTGGATATTAGGAAAAACTTTTTCACTAGGAGGGTGGTGAAACACTGGAATGCGTTACCTAGGGAGGTGGTGGAATCCTCTTCCTTAGAAGTTTTTAAGGTCAGGCTTGACAAAGCCCTGGCTGGGATTATTTAGTTGGGATTGGTCCTGCTCTGGGCAGTGGCCTGGACTAGGTGACCTCCAGAGGTCCCTTCCAACTGTGATAGTCTATGATTCTGTGATTCTATGATTTTAATAGTGTAATAGCTGGGGAGAATTCCTTGGAAAACATCTCCTAGCAAATCAGGAAGTAGTAAGGGGGTTCAGAGAACCTGAAAGAGAAGAAAGGGGTACAGAGTTTTGAACTCTGTTTACATTTGATAATAAGTAAAGACGACTTAATAAAAGGGAAAACTTACCTCCTGAGGAGGTATATCAAATGAGATTGTCCTCATATCCACCTTGATGAAGCTGTCTGTGCAGGGCAGGATGAAGAATAGACCTGTACACAAAAATCCATCCCACACAATGAGACAGTGGACCATTTATACACGTTTATTTTAGCAGCAATTTGTGATCATCTCATCCTAATTCAACATTTCTAGATAGTGCTGCTATACTTGTCAAGATCCTGGCAGCTTTTGATATTTTTTACTAACAAGGTTTTGTAGAGCAGTTAGTGGATCTTAAATTGGGTTCAGACATTATTAGGGGCCAGATTTTCAAGAGTTTAGCACTCTCACTTAGGATTTTCAAGAGATATCAACAATGTGTGACAATGCATTCAACTCTTCTGCAAATCTGACTCTGGTTTAGGGAGCTGAGCTCTTTTGAAAATCTGGTCCCAAGTGGCTACTTGTAGGAACTAGTTCTTGGAGGCAGGCGTTATTAACATTCTATGGCACCGGGGAGGGGATGTCATTATTTACTTCCAATGTGCCAGACATGGGGAAACATTCCAGAAGCACCAAGATTGTGGGATGATACGACAGGAAATGAGTGCTTCCGCTCCTCATTCCCAGCATTAGGCTTGACAGCTGAAAACAATGTTGTAATCCTTTAAGGTCCTGGCACACTTCTAAAATACACAGATAAAGTTTTCAAAAGTGCCTAAGGGACTTAGGAACCTAAGTCCCATTTTCAAAAGCATCTAGGCTCTTAAGTCATGTAGGCATTTTTGAAAACTTTACCCCACATATTAATTTTCAAAAAAATGCCTTAATTTGATTAGATTGCTTGTTTCATACATTGTTCCCTATTCTCCCCTAAAAATATGCATAGCCCAAGGAGGGCTGGATGAGGCTCACTTCGTAAGGAGGAGACAGGGAAGCTAGGGAGTCACTGCCTGTAACATACTACTCACTGGATAAGCAGAAGCCTTCATTCTCAAGGGCTATGAATCCAGTGCCTTTAATGGAATTAATTTAAGGTTAAACTACAAGGACTCCTATTGTATTACTCCCTACAAAATTACAACAATTTATAATTTTTATGTATTTGTTAGGCAAGTTAGCCCTCAGACCCTGAGCACCCTAAAGGTAGAGCATGTTCCAAAAGAAATTGCACCCATTGTAAAGAGTAGAATTCTATATATCCAAATAGCCTGGGGGACAGGGAATCTCTGTATAAACAAAGAACTATTCAATGTAACCAATGCAAGCTGAAGACCTTAACTCCACTAGATATAATTGGAGCTACTTGATAAGAGGAGTTTTACTGAAATTAGTTTGAAAGACACGTCCAACACCATACAGTCCCTCCAATAAATTAGAGAGGGAAATAAAAATTTCTTCAGTTTTGCTCAGAAAATTACCACCATTAAACTCCAGGGGACCTGACATGTAATATAATTTTGAAATATTTTATTTTCTAGGCAATTAACATTTACTTTAAGCTAAGATAGGCCACCCAATGCCTATTTGTTTGAGTTAAATTTCAAAGAAATCCATTCATTCATTCTGGTGGGTCAATTTAAAAAAAAAAGTATCAAGCTAATAAAGTGCCTTTACATGGCCAATGTGCTTTCATCTTGCAGATCATCCTATAACTGAATTACATGCCTTATACTGGATCCTACACAGGACTGACCTGGTCCTTTTGCTCCCCCCCTTCCGATGCGTCCAAGTCTAAAGATGATGGCTCGCTCATATTCCTTTATGATCTGTAATGAGAAATCAGATGTTTAATACAAAAGTCTCCATCAAGAATTTAGATATAGTATCTTGGATTTCAAATATATTAAGGATAACTCTGAACAGTCTCTGGTCTTGCAGAACATATCATGCATACTTTTCATGTCCTCACCCCACCTGTTCTAAGCAACATATACTAAAAATATTCTAAAGGATTAAATCTTTTGGGGAGTGGAGTAATTTTCTAAGGATAGAGGTGGCAGCTCTGTCACCTGGAGGGGGACAAAACATTGGAAATACTATCAGGAGCACTATTGCACTGAGGCGGGCAGACGGACTAGATAGGGTCTAATGGCCTTTCCATTTCTAAATTTTCAAGTTGTGTTGTGTTTTTTTCTTTTTAATAAAAGGATTATAATTTCCTCTGCCCCAATTGAAATGCATTCAAAATGCATGGTGGATTTAGATTAAGCCAAAATATAAGCAGAAGTTAGCATTTCCCTAGGGTCCAGAAACCCCAAGCTCAGGGAACTGAGTGATGACACAACCTTGTAAATGCTTGTCATTCCATTATAAATGTAAGGAGTGTACCTTCAAAATTAATACTTGTTCTTGCTATTATTTTGACCCTCCAATGCAGTTTAGACAGGGATGAAAATTTGGGATTCCTCTCTCCTCCTGCAACCTCTCAGCATTTTCCCTCTCCTCTTCCTTCCTACAGAGCAGTAATTGAGATGCCACTGAAATTAGCCTTATGACTGATATTACAGAAACATGGCAATTCTTGTGCTTGAATACCCTGAGATGTTAAGGACTGTCCTAAACCATGTGTTATGGTCAAAGTAAGAGGGATCAGGAACAGCTGGGTTTTGAGACAAAACAGTAAATTGGACAATGTTGTTAAATTATTAGGAAACATCCTGCACCTTTTAAACTTTAGATCAAGCTTTCATGTGAACGTCTTTACCTTTATGCACAGCCAGATTGAGACTGGAAAGGTAATAAGGACGAAGAAGAATGAAAAGATCACTAGCAGCCATCCACACACACCAAGGCCAGGGTTGATCTCTTCTGAAAGAGAAATGTAGATATTTTAATAGTTAAAGCAGAACCATCTTTGTTCTATTACATTATTGCAATTTAAAGATACAACTACATGTTCCATGCTATAAGGCATCATGAGAAACATCCCTTAGGACAAAGCCAAACCCCATTAGAATTAGAGAATGTTGGTCACATTATGGACTTAATTCTGCTTTTGCTTCCAGTGACGTCACTAAAGCTGCATTTGTAATGCTCTGAGATGTAATGCCTTTAATGTAATTCATTTAAGGTTAAACAACAAGGACTCCTATTTTATTACTCCCTATAAAATTTATAAACCTCTGAGATGTAATGCCTTTAATGTAACCTATCTGAGAGCAGAATTTGGGCCAATGAATGAAAACACAGAACTGAAGTATGTTTAATCCACATACCTTAAAGATATAAAGATTAAATTTAAGGCACTGCAATATTTTACCCAAATCAATTTCCTCTCTCTCTGCCAAGAGAGACTGTGGAGTAATAATAGAAACCTGTCTATCAGGCTGATTTAGAGGCAAGATTGCTATGTTTGCCAAAGAAAGGGGTAAACACCAGTTGCTTCTGCAAATAATTTTAGTGATTTACACCACTGAATCCTGAGTAACTTACCACAGAAGGTGCAAAGTGCTGCAGTTGCCCCCCACCCCCAAAATCACTGAAGACCAGAGAAGATGCCCATTCTCAGAGCTGTCCTATCAAAAAATATTCTAGAAAGTAGGATGAGATGCAATGCTTAGGGAGCTATCTTGACCCCTCAGCAAAGGACATGATCCTCCTGCTCAGCACTTTCCTGCTGAAGGGTCCTCATATTAGAGTAATACATGCTAGTCCTCTGCTGTGAAATAGCTGCTCTCTCTCTCACCCACACTTCATGAAGAAGGCTTCCTGGAGCAAAGAAGAACAAGAGCCAGTAGTTCTGAATGGTTCAGGGCTTGAGAAGCGTCTGCCAACTGCCACCAGTGTGATGCTGAGCTGTCCGGTGCAGACAGTGAAAATGGACACTCATTGAAGAGGAAGTTCCCTACCATTCCCAGCTAAGATTCTCAACTAGTGGCCAAAAGTCTCTGTTGCCAACTGTGGAGTTCCCACGGTGAAACTGATCATGGGCAAAGGGTGCATTAATACTAGCAGATTAAAATCACCACCATGCCACTGAAACGCATCCCCACCATCACCCCAACTCCTGAGCCCTTTAAAATCCTTAAAAACAAAAGTTCTGACATGTAGTACAAGAACAGCTATACAAAAATAAATAATGAAATAAAATAAAAAAAAATCATAATGCTAAGATGTCTCTGCTAAGATACACAGAACACAATCCTTTAACATCTAAATCATATGACTTTCCTTTGGACCATGCTTCTGGGTTTTGCTATATTCCACAAACATCAAGATGGTGCATGCTCAACTGTAAAGAAAAAGAAAAGGAGTACTTGTGGCACCTTAGAGACTAACATTTATTTGAGCATGAGCTATAGCTCACGAAAGCTCATGCTCAAATAAATGTGTTAGTCTCTAAGGTGCCACAAGTCCTCCTTTTCTTTTTGCGAATACAGACTAACACGGCTGCTACTCTGAAACGTGTAAACAAAAAGTCATTTTATCCTGACATAATTGCCATTCTACACAAACTCCGCTTTTCAATCCATTTCACAGGACCTGGGATTTATTAAGCAATGGAGTGTGCTAATCAGATATTGGAGTTCTAAGAATAGTGGTCAGAGAACCTATCAGCTTCAGCTGGGTTTTATTTGAAGACTTCTGTGTCTTTCCCCTCAAGATACACAAAACTGATTATTGTCTGTACTCAATAAAACTACAATTCCCTATATCAGGGGTGGCCAATCTGTGGCTCCGGAGCCACATGAGGCTCTTCAGAGGTTAATACGCGGCTCCTTGTCTAGGCACTGACTCCGGGACTGGAGCTACAGGCGCCAACTTTCCAGTGTGCTGGTGCGGGTGCTCATTGCTCAACCTCTGGTTCTGCCCCCACTCCACCACTTCCCAGAGCCTGCGATGCCCTCGCTTCTCTCCCCCCCACCCCAGCCTCCTGCACGCCACGAAACAGCTGATCGGGAGGTGCGGGGAGGGAAGGGGAGGCGCTGATCAGCGGGGCTGCCGGTGGACAGGAGGCGCTGGGAGCAGTGGGGGGAGCTGATGTAGGGGCTGCCGATTACTGTGGCTGTTTGGCAATGTACATTGGTAAATTCTGGCTCCTTCTCAGGCTCAGCTTGGCCACCCCTGCCCTATATATAGTTCCTACAGCAAAGTAACTCAACAGCTTCACAACGGATTAACCCGCATGTTCCCTGCTCCCCGCTCTATCAAATCCTGCAGGTAAGTATGGTTCCCTTTCATAGATCGGGGCCCTCTTAGAGAGGTTAAAGTGTATATTTTCAAGTGTGTCCACTGATTTTGGGCACTTAACTTTAGACAACTAGGGCCCGCTTGTTAGAGGGGCTGAGCACCCAGAACCCCAATTGAAATCAGTAAGAGCTGCATCTATTCAGTGCCTCCAAAAAATCATGCTCCAACAGTCTCAAAAATTGAGACACCAAAAATTTGAAAATTTAGGCCTAAACTGATCTGACCAACCTCACACAGGAAGTCAGTAAAAGAAGCCCTGAGGCTTAGTTTCTACCTTCAGTCAACAGATCAGCTCTGAGGTATTCTTTGGCCTTTCAGCTAAGACCATGTAACTAGCTTGCTCTTGATGGGGGATGGACGTCACAATCCAGTATTACTCAGAAAGGTGGGATGAACTGATTAGCCTCCTGTCCTTAGCCAAGAATGAAAAGAAACATCAAAGACAAGTTTGCTCAAGCTCAAGAATGTGCTCACAATACCAATTCAGGGCTTCTTGAAGGAAAGATCACATGACCTGTTGCTTAGTAGCTCTGAGTAATAAGGTTATTTGTGGGTAATGGGGACATATAGAGGACAAAGAAACTATTGCTGCAGTTTGGTAATCAAGGAAATGATAAACGACTGTGCACAAAACTATTAAGCAACAAGCTATCAAAAACTGGCCATTCAGGGTGTGTTCACAATGCAATTAATAATGCACAGCTGGCCCATGCCAGCTAACTCAGGTTCACAATTCTCAGGCTCAGGGGTTGTGTTTCATTGCAGTGTAGGTGGTCAGGCTCGGACTGGGTCTCTGGGACAGCGATTTCAATACCAATTGGTGGCACTAAAGTCACAGGGGGAAAAAAAAAGAAAGATGATATTGTGATATGTTTGGTGCCCCGTCTCAGCCCTGTGCCTTTTGCTTGGACAGACTCTACATGTCCTGAGATCAAGTAGATTTAAAAAAAAAAGACTTCACACAGCTTTATATACACCATTCACTCCTGGACTCAGTCCACCTCCCACACACTTTTAACAGATTCTAACAACAGTAACATAGTGCTTGGCAGAGGGTGACAAAGAACAAATCATTCTTTTCACTAAATGCCCACCAAATAATCGACAACAGAACTGCTAAGAAAAAAGGCATGCAGCATACTAGGTTCCAGGATGAAAGCAGCAGCAGATGAATAAAGACACATGTTTTGGTTTCAGCACAGGTAACTGTAGAATGGAGTTCCAGTTCCACTGGAACAAGAGAATCGGATCAAGACAGATTAATGGAATGAGCTAGAAATGGGCAGAGAGGAAGAATGGTTTGTGAACTGGACCAGGATTCTGAGAACTGGGTTCTGCTCGTTGTCCTACCACAGCCTCCCTGGTGCGACTGAAGCTGCCTCACTTTCATATCTGTAAAATGACACTCCTCCCATCCCAGAGGCATATTGTGAGGATTAACCTGTGGGTCCATGAGATCATCTAATACTGCAGCAGTGAGCACCATATAAAAGCTCATCAAAAACAAATTATTATTAGTTGTATTAATGTAGGGCCTAGGAGTCTTAGTCATGGACCAAGACCCCATTGTGTTAGGTGCTGTACAAATACAATAAACCTCTCTGCCCCAAGAAGCTTACAATCTAAGCATAAAATAAAAGTCAACAGATGGATACAGACAGGGGAGCAGAAGGAAACAATATTGGTCAATGTGATTGGCAGTGTCCCCAGCACACAGCAATCTAACCTAAAATAAAGGATTTAGCTTTATCATACAAAATATGGAAATCCATACTTTAAACCTCAGTACAAGAGAACCCCATTTATCCAATCTAATTGGGACCGGAGCCAGATAGAATAATTAAAAATCCAGTAAACTGGAGAATTGGAAAATAAATTGCTGCAGTGCCATCTAGCGGCCACAGGAGAGATCACCTGCTTCTGGCCCTGAAGTCCTGGTTGTCCGGTTAGTGCAGAGATCCGGTTAATGGAGGGTCACATAAATGTATTGGTACAGTAATGGATTTACTGTATCTAGTAAATAAGAGGGAGTCTCTCCCAAATAGAAACAGGTGAGCAGAGAGAGACTGAATTCTGCAAATTCAGAGCAAGTTTATCGTTTTTTTCCACGAAGTAGTTCAGTGAAATCTGGTTTATGCAACCAATCAAAGTGACAAAAATTGGCTGCTTAAACAGGAGGTGGAAAAGAATTTTACTCAGTATATTTTGGGCCACATCTTATACGAAGTAGTTGCCTAATAAGGATGAGTTCCTGTACAGGTGTCACTGTACTGAACTTCAATATTCTGCTCTCCCTACACATTTGGAACTCCTGTGAGGGGAATGCCAACGGGATAGCCACTCTTGCCTGCAGGGAGAGGGGGAGAATACCAAAGGGGAGTATTATCATATAAGATATGAGGAGGATTTTGCCTTAGATTCTTTCCACAAGCTACCACAGTCTCCAAAATCTGACAGAAAACACACACAGCTAGAAGCTGATTTTACAGGTTTGTGGTCCTCGCACCCACACATAATCACTGCCTCAAGTGCATGTTATCTACAACGCTTACTTATTAGATTAACTGATTACATAAATCCCCGCTCACTATGTCAAATTATGCTGAATATCTTAATTTTCAATCAATTTGTAAAGCTGGTGAATTTGATTATCTCTTCTATTAAGACAGGGAAGGTGGGAAAATCAGCTTGTGCAGTTGTTACTCTATTTACTATATTATCACTTTAGTTATATATTGAGAAGTAGGTTACCAAAAACTAACTATAATAGATATCCATATGTTCACAGTCATTTATGTCATCTTACTGGAGATGCAGAACTGGATGTAGATATGATATATGTCAGCAGCTAAAGTGCTGCAATCTGTCCTTCTCAAATTTGGCCCTTCTAGTTTCTAAGAGCCTTCAAAATGTAACATCTGTATCTTCCTCTTCCTTCTCCTCCACAAAGAAATTGTGTATAGTGGACACAAAATGCCTGTATATTCAGGAAGGAAATACAGTTTGCCAAACCTGCAAACAATTTTCTGTAGTTCTTGGGCAATCACTGGGTTATTCAACTGTGTCTTGACCCAGTGTATTTAGTCTTTGCTTGTGAGTTCAGATTTTGAAAAGGATCATAAAAGGTTTTGGCTTAAACCTACTAAGGAGAAATCTGTTGTTGTATAGAATCAGATTTTTCAATGACTAGACAAGCTTTTACCCTTCCCCAATCCTAGGAAACTTTTCCCACAATCAGACTTCCAGTCCCACTGCTGCTTCTCAGAGCTACCAATAAAGAGGTTATGGAAAGATCTTTTCTGGATGGAAGTTGTTGAACATGTGTTTGAGAGTTCAGCCTTCTTTTTAAAAAGGCATTTAAAAACAGAATGTTTTAATTCACTTATCCAAAGTCAAACCCAATATAAAACTGGGTAGAATACAGCTCTGCAATGCTAATGGAATTCACCTGAACAAACACACTTTTATTGTGAGAGCAGAAAGGTTGTTTTCGTCAGTATTTTATTGCTGTAACAATATTTAATAGCATATTTCAGTGATAGGATGCTCATGAGATTACAAGAGAAGTTGTCAGGATGAGCTCAAGAGGCCATTCAAAAACAGAGATAGTTCATGCCCTGCTTGGCTTTTTATACCCAATTAACGCTCTGGAATTAGCTCATTTAGGAATTCCTACCATTTATCACAGGATTCATCAGGAAAGGAGTGCTCTGACTAGTCAAATATTTCACAATCATACACAAGTTTCAACAGCATTTCATATGAAATATTAGTAGGAATGAACATTTCCATATCACTACACAGTCAAACCTGACAGGACAAATATTGTCCCACTCCATCTCAGGAGAAGAAAAAAATCACACACACTGTATGATCACTATCATTTATTGCTCAGCATACATATTTAAGCTTTAATATACAGGAATCTTTTAGACAACTGCTGAAAAACTGACTTTAATTATAATGAACAAAGAAAAGCTGTAGGATAAAGAAGGATAAAGGAGTTGGAGGCGCAAGTGGTGTTCTCGTCCATCCTCCCCGTGGAAGGAAAAGGCCTAGGTAGGGAGCGTCGAATCGTGGAAGTCAACGAATGGCTACGCAGGTGGTGTCGGAGAGAAGGCTTTGGTTTCTTTGACCATGGGATGGTGTTCCATGAAGGAGGAGTGCTGGGCAGAGACGGGCTCCATCTTACGAAGAGAGGGAAGAGCATCTTTGCTAGCAGGCTGGCTAACCTAGTGAGGAGGGCTTTAAACTAGGTTCACCGGGGGAAGGAGACCAAAGCCCTGAGGTAAGTGGGGAAGCGGGATACCGGGAGGAAGCACAGGCAGGAATGTCTGTGAGGGGAGGGCTCCTGCCTCATACTGGGAATGAGGGGCGATCAACAGGTTATCTCAAGTGCTTATATACAAATGCACAAAGCCTTGGAAACAAGCAGGGAGAACTGGAGGTCCTGGTGATGTCAAGGAACTATGACGTGATCGGAATAACAGAGACTTGGTGGGATAACTCACATGACTGGAGTACTGTCATGGATGGTTATAAACTGTTCAGGAAAGACAGGCAGGGCAGAAAAGGTGGGGGAGTAGCACTGTATGTAAGGGAGCAGTATGACTGCTCAGAGCTCCGGTACGAAACTGCAGAAAAACCTGAGTGTCTCTGGATTAAGTTTAGAAGTGTGTGCAACAAGAGTGATGTAGTGGTGGGAGTCTGCTATAGACCACCGGACCAGGGGGATGAGGTAGATGAGGCTTTCTTCCGACAGCTCACAGAAGCTACTAGATCGCATGCCCTGATTCTCATGGGTGACTTTAATTTTCCTGATATCTGCTGGGAGAGCAATACAGCGGTGCATAGACAATCCAGGAAGTTTTTGGAAAGCGTAGGGGACAATTTCCTGGCGCAAGTGCTAGAGGAGCCAACTAGGGGGGGCGCTTTTCTTGACCTGCTGCTCACAAACCAGGTAGAATTAGTGGGGGAAGCAAAAGTGGATGAGAATCTGGGAGGCAGTGACCATGAGTTGGTTGAGTTCAGGATCCTGACGCAGGGAAGAAAGGTAAGCAGCAGGATACGGACCCTGGACTTCAGGAAAGCAGACTTCGACTCCCTCAGGGAACGGATGGCCAGGATCCCCTGGGGGACTAACTTGAAGGGGAAAGGAGTCCAGGAGAGCTGGCTGTATTTCAAGGAATCCCTGTTCAGGTTACAGGGACAAACCATCCCGATGTGTCGAAAGAATAGTAAATATGGCAGGCGACCAGCTTGGCTTAATGGTGAAATCCTAGCGGATCTTAAACATAAAAAAGAAGCTTACAAGAAGTGGAAGGTTGGACATATGACCAGGGAAGAGTATAAAAATATTGCTCGGGCATGTAGGAATGTTATCAGGAGGGCCAAATCGCACCTGGAGCTGCAGGTAGCCAGAGATGTCAAGAGTAACAAGAAGGGTTTCCTCAGGTATGTTGGCAACAAGAAGAAAGCCAAGGAATGTGTGGGCCCCTTACTGAATGAGGGAGGCAACCTAGTGACAGAGGGTGTGGAAAAAGCTAATGTACTCAATGCTTTTTTTGCCTCTGTTTTCACTAACAAGGTCAGCTCCCAGACTGCTGCGCTGGGCATCACAAAATGGGGAAGAGATGGCCAGCCCTCTGTGGAGATAGAGGTGGTTAGGGACTATTTAGAAAAGCTGGACGTGCACAAGTCCATGGGGCCGGACGAGTTGCATCCGAGAGTGCTGAAGGAATTGGCGGCTGTGATTGCAGAGCCATTGGCCATTATCTTTGAAAACTCGTGGCGAACCGGGGAAGTCCCAGATGACTGGAAAAAGGCTAATGTAGTGCCAATCTTTAAAAAAGGGAAGAAGGAGGATCCTGGGAACTACAGGCCAGTCAGCCTCACCTCAGTCCCTGGAAAAATCATGGAGCAGGTCCTCAAAGAATCAATCCTGAAGCACTTGCATGAGAGGAAAGTGATCAGGAACAGCCAGCATGGATTCACCAAGGGAAGGTCATGCCTGACTAATCTAATCGCCTTTTATGATGAGATTACTGGTTCTGTGGATGAAGGGAAAGCCGTGGATGTATTGTTTCTTGACTTTAGCAAAGCTTTTGACATGGTCTCCCACAGTATTCTTGTCAGCAAGTTAAGGAAGTATGGGCTGGATGAATGCACTATAAGGTGGGTAGAAAGCTGGCTAGATTGTCGGGCTCAACGGGTAGTGATCAATGGCTCCATATCTAGTTGGCAGCCGGTATCAAGTGGAGTACCCCAAGGGTCGGTCCTGGGGCTGGTTTTGTTCAATATCTTCATAAATGATCTGGAGGATGGTGTGGATTGCACTCTCAGCAAATTTGCGGATGATACTAAACTGGGAGGAGTGGTAGATACGCTGGAGGGGAGGGATAGGATACAGAAGGACCTAGTCAAATTGGAGGATTGGGCCAAAAGAAATCTGATGAGGTTCAATAAGGATAAGTGCAGGGTCCTGCACTTAGGACGGAAGAACCCAATGCACAGCTACAGACTAGGGACCGAATGGCTAGGCAGCAGTTCTGCGGAAAAGGACCTAGGGGTGACAGTGGACGAGAAGCTGGATATGAGTCAGCAGTGTGCCCTTGTTGCCAAGAAGGCCAATGGCATTTTGGGATGTATAAGTAGGGGCATAGCGAGCAGATCGAGGGACGTGATCGTTCCCCTCTATTCGACATTGGTGAGGCCTCATCTGGAGTACTGTGTCCAGTTTTGGGCCCCACACTTCAAGAAGGCTGTGGATAAATTGGAGAGAGTCCAGCGAAGGGCAACAAAAATGATTAGGGGACTGGAACACATGAATTATGAGGAGAGGCTGAGGGAGCTGGGATTGTTTAGCCTGCAGAAGAGAAGAATGAGGGGGGATTTGATAGCTGCTTTCAACTACCTGAAAGGGGGTTCCAAAGAGGATGGCTCTAGACTGTTCTCAATGGTAGCAGATGACAGAACGAGGAGTAATGGTCTCAAGTTGCAGTGGGGGAGGTTTAGATTGGATATTAGGAAAAACTTTTTCACTAAGAGGGTGGTGAAACACTGGAATGCGTTACCTAGGGAGGTGGTAGAATCTCCTTCCTTAGAGGTTTTTAAGGTCAGGCTTGACAAAGCCCTGGCTGGGATGATTTAACTGGGAATTGGTCCTGCTTCGAGCAGGGGGTTGGACTAGATGACCTTCTGGGATCCCTTCCAACCCTGATATTCTATGATTCTATGAAAACCTATTAGATAATTCCTCCACAGTAAAAAGAAAAGGAGTACTTGTGGCACCTTAGAGACTAACCAATTTATTTGAGCATAAGCTTTTGTGAGCTACAGCTCACTTCATCGGATTCACTGAATGCATCCGATGAAGTGAGCTGTAGCTCATGAAAGCTTATGCTCAAATAAATGTGTTAGTCTCTAAGGTGCCACAAGTCCTCCTTTTCTTTTTGCGAATACAGACTAACGCGGCTGCTACTCTGAAACCTCCACAGTAAGAGACTCAAAAACTGAGAGTAGTTTTACATGCTGGCAAAAATGCCTGAGTACCATCTGCCACCATGGCTACCGCTTACAGAATTGCATCATTTTTGAGAGCCATAACTCTCTAGAGCGGCCAAGGTCTACAAAAGTCAGTACCTGTATTACAGCAACTACCAGCAATAGTTCAGCTGCACCAGCAACAGCAAGCTGTTTACAACAGTGCTATCAACCTCCTCAGAGCAGAGTTATTCACAGGCAGAAGTACCGGAGTCCCATGTGTGCTAGCAGCTTAGCACAGGTGAAACTTCACCTATTGTTGTAATACAAATTCTAATTCTTCCGTGTAGTTACATCTTCAGCATGTGAAGAGGGGAAAAAAAAAACTTGCTTGTCAAAAGTGCATAATTCTTTGAAAGGCAGATCCTGCATGTCCATTAAACAGCTTCTGGGCCATTTCATACCACAATGGTTCTCAAGCTTTCCAGACCACTGTACCCCTTTCAGGAGTCTGATATGTCTTGCGTACCTCAAGTTTCACCTCACTTAAAAACTACTTGCTTACAAAATCAGACATAAAAATACAAAAGTCTGACAGCACACTGTTACTGACATATTGCTTATTTTCTCATTTTGTCTCTATGAAATTTTAGTTTGTACTGACTTTGGTAATGCTTTTTATGTAGCCTGTTGTAAAACTAGGCAAATATCTAGATGAGTTGATGTACCCCTTAGAAGACCTCTGCATACCCCTGATTGAGAACCACTTCCATACCATATCACTTGTTTAGCATTCTTAGCTTGCTGTTGATGTCTCCTGTAACTTTTCAAAATACATATTATTTACAAACAATACCATTTGTTTTGTATTTTATTTCTGTCTATTGTTTATTAGAAGAGACATTTGCAAGAAAACAAGGTCTGTTTCATTAACAGTTGGTCTTCTGTTGCTTACTCCTTATTTAAAAATCAGTCATCCTCTGTTTGTAACATCACATCTGGGTTTTGTAGAGTTATGGGACCGTAAACATGAGTAAGAAGTCAGGTCAGCATTCAGAGATTTAAGGATCCCCTCAGGATCAGAAATACTCTGACCACTAGACAATATAGCAAGTTTGGCAGTCTCAGTCCAGCTAAGAATAGAGAGTTGTCCATACCACAAAAGCCACCACCACTGGCACCAATTTACCCCCTTAGCAGCAAGGCAGAATAGGAAAGTAAGGACTGAACTATCCACTCATCCCTAAAAGAAAGTCTCTCTATAAGCCAGTGTTGGGGAAGAAACTTACATTTGTATTGCCCATGCTGTACCTGTACTTAAGACAGATGACTTAACTCTCCAAGTAGGTCAGTTCAACACATTTCACGAATATCAATTCTAAAAAAAGTTAAGCGGATGAGGACTGAGTATCTGTCCCTCTAGGATGCTTCCATCCTATTGCGGCACACCCACTGATAACTACTGGGTTTGTTCTTTGTTCCCTTGCGCAAGTTTGTTATTTTGGTCTCTAGTGAACAATTACCACTACTGAGCCTCTCCTAGCCAGTTGGGTATGATCCTGTCAATCAAAAGGACAAAGACAAATTTGTACCCTTAGCGCCAAAAACAGACCTTTTACACAAGCTTCTCTATTTCTCCTTGGTTACAGTTAAGCAATTCTATCTCCTCATAAGCAATTAATACTCCATTCTGCATTAATGGCTGAAGCAACGAATGGATTTAATGATGGCAAACTGTACTGAATCAAAATAATTATAGACATTAGTAAGTTGTAACAATTTACTGTATAAATACTTCATTTATGATGGCAAAAATAATTTACAGCCGGTATCTTAGCCTCCATAAGAACATAAAACATACAGTAACTTCTGAATGATTGATAACTTGGAATATGAAAAGGTAAGAGAGATATTCACTTAATCTTATTCCAGGCATTTATTTAAAATGACTGGTTGAGTTATTAACATCCAAGATACACAAAAAATGATATAGATCCTTTTAGTGGATACCAGAACTAGGCGTTGGTCACATGCCTAACGATACAAACGGGCATGCTGATATTTACACAACACTAACTGCTCAAGTAAACCTTTATATTTAAACAATCTTATGAATAATTCTCTCCACCCCAAACTGGCTACAGTGCAGAACAAACCCATATTTAGTTACATTCTGGCAATCTCAATCTCCATTACATCATGTATTTAATAACAAAATAAACTGGTTTTCAGTAGTCAAATTAGTATTGTAGGATGATAAGACATGGAAAATATCTGTTATATTGAGTTCATCCTCTGAAAACCAACTCTGAGAGGTCATATGAGATGTTAAAGTGATAAGAACAGATAATATATGCCAATGACACCCAAAAGACCAAAGAATGTTGGATATTCTAACTTTTTCTAGTATAGCCCAAACGAATAATATAAAGCACCACTGAGAAACAGAGGAAAAAGGTGGAAATTGAAGAAGACTGATCTGTCTCTAGTGATGCAAGCGTGTATGTGTGTACGTACAAATTAATATTTGGTTAAAATAAAAGTTCTGTGAACTTCCACTATGATTATTTTGAAAATCTTGCTGTCAGAGTTGTTTCACATCCCACCAATCCTGTGGAACCATAAGCCGCTTCCTAAATTATAAGCACGTGATGCTATTTTCACCATCTCATCCTAAATAAAACAGCTTGTTGTTTTAAAATCCACTATTATACTGAATAATCTGGTTAGTCAGTATCATCCATCTAACATTTTGCTAATACCAAACACATTTAATGGCGCAAACAAATCAGTTCTTCTTATTCTCATTTACAGTTAGAATTCCCTACGGGGGAACTAGCTTTGTTGACAAGGATCTTAATTATACATTGTTTCACTTCTTAGTGATGCAGCCATGTTATTTACTATCCAAAAGAAAACTGCAAAACTGGTACATCATTCTACTGGTCATTTGCTAATGACACGAACCCCTTTCCCTACCTTCTTATTCCCATTACTACAAGTTCATAGAATCACAGAATATCAGGGTTGGAAGGGACCTCAGAAGGTCATCTAGACCAACCCCCTGCTCAAAGCAGGACCAATCCCCAAATCCCTAAATGGCCCCCTCAAGGATTGAACCTTGAGGTTTAAACCTTAAACCTTGAGTTTAGCAGGCCAACGCTCAAACCACTGAGCTATCCCTCCCCCGCAAGATATAGTTTATCACCTGACCAGGGATCTGAACCCTGGACCCTCAGATTAAAAGTCTGATGCTTCATCAGCTGAGCTAGCCAGACTCACAAGTTGACACCTCATACGAGGAACTGTGAAAACTTTAGATTTATTAAAAAATTTAACCCAATTTCAAACCTCCGGCTCCTCCATTTTTGCTGTGTACCCCATTCTGAGGCAGCCAGTCTTAGAAGAGGCCTGTGCCACACATTTTGCTCTTGGGCATACAGCAGAACCTCAAAGTCACGAACACTTTGGGACTGGAGGTTGTTCGTAGCTCTGAAAAGTTCGTAACTGAACAAAACATTACAGTTCTCTCAAAAGTTTACAACGGAGCATTGACCTAATACTGCTCTGAAACTTTACTCTGCAGAAGAAAAACGACGCTTTCCCTTTATTTGTTTAACACGGCATTGTACTGTATTTGCCTCCCCCCCGTCTCTGCTGGGGCCTGAATGGCCGGAGGAAAGTCTCCAGGCTGGCGAGCCGGGGAACCGGACACAGGGCGGCGAGGCCCTGCCCGGGAAGCGTCTGAAGCGAACTTTACCCTGGGTCCGCCCCGCAGGGAGCGGCTACCGGGGGGGGCCGCAGGCTCCGCTCGAGACCCCCCCCCCCGCCGCCCTGGCAAGCGGGGCCCGGGGTCACACGGGCCCCCTCCTGACCGGCCAGCGGGGCAGGCGGCGCCCTGAGGGGAGAAGGGGGCGCGGAGCGCGAGGCCCTGCCAGCACCTGGCTGGGTCCGCAGGGGCCGGTCCCGACTGCGCGGGAAGGGGCGAGCCGCGCGCGCCTCACCGCTGAAAGTGTCCGGGACCTGCCGGCTGCGGTCCGCTCTCGCTCCCTGCTTGTCCGCCATAGCCGCGTCCCCTGCGAACCGCTACCCGCCGCTCCGCTCCGCTCCGCCGGCTGGCCCCACGCCGCCGCTTCCCTCAGCACTGAGCGCCCCGGGGCCGGCCCCGGCGCCAGACCCCGCCCCGAGCCCGGCGGGCTCGGGGCGGAGCTCGGGGCTCCTCTGGATTCAGGCTGCCTTGGCGGGAGCCCCTCATTTTCCCCCTCCGGTGAGGGGGTGTGCGGGGATATGGAGTGAGGCACAGGGGTGTCAGGGATAGGGGGGGCAATAGGAGGCGGGGGTATGGGGTGTCAGGGATGGGGGAAACAGAGATGGGGTTTCAGGGATGGGGGGGCAATAGGAGGCGGGGGTATGGGGTGTCAGGGATGGGGGAAACAGAGATGGGGTTTCAGGGATGGGGGGGCAATAGGAGGCGGGGGTATGGGGTGTCAGGGATAGGGGGAGACAGAGATGGGGTGTCAGGGATGGGGGGCAATAGGAGGCGGGAGTATGGGGTGTCAGGCATATGGGGAGACAGAAATGGGGTGTCAGGGATGGCGGCAATAGGAGGCGGGGGTATGGGGTGTCAGGGATGGGGGAGACAGAGATGGGGTTTCAGGGATGGGGGGGCAATAGGAGGTGGGGGTATGGGGTGTCAGGGATAGGGGGAGACATATACAGGGCTATGAGGGGCAGGGATATGGGAGGCATCTATAGGTGGAGACTAACAAGACACAGGGTTATGGGGGTACTGTCAGGGATGTGGGGCCTGGGCAGAGATATGGGTTACAGGAATATGGGGTTGTCAGGGATATGGGGCTGACAGAGATACAGGGATTTGAGGGGCATATCCTGGGGGCTCTCGGGTTGGGTTTGAAGCCGTGTCCCTGTTAAAAGTTATCCCTTTTGCTTGTCACTTTTCGTGTTGGGTAGTCACCCTTGGAGCCCAGTGCAGGCTGGAAGGGAAGGCAGGGCTGAGACAGGTTTGCAGGGAGCAGCCAGAAAGAATTATTTTGCTACTGAGATGTGAGGGTGGATTAATACTAGGGTGACCAGACAGCAAGTGTTAAAAATCGGGACGGGGGTGGGGGATAATAGGAGCCTATATTAGAAAAAGCCCCAAACATTGGGACTGTCCCTATAAAATCGGGGTATCTGGTCACCCTAATTAATACCCCCTCTTATCCAGTTACTGTTCACACTGCGGGCAGCGCACTTGGGGTGACCGTTGGGGAAAGGATGGAATTGTTCAGGCCAGAAATATTCTGTGGCAGTTACGATTCCCTGGGTGGGAATTGGGCAGAGGGGCCCTCCAATGTGGTGGGGCAGGTGACAGCAGTTGAGTGAGCTGGGAAACGGGCTGAAGGACCATAGGGCGTGGTAGGAAGCTGACACAGATGAGGCAGTTGGGAAATGGGCCTTAAGGGGAAGGGAAAAGGAGAGGCATATGGGCACTGGGCCATTAGAAGAGAAGAGATTCTTAAGAAAGTGCAGTGACAACAGCAGAGCCCCCTTGATGAGGGGTGAAAAAAGTGAGATAAATTTGAAAGGGTGTAAGCTTAAGTATGTGAGGGGAGCAGAGTCAGGGACATGAACAGGAGGTGAAAAGAAAAGAAAGGGAGAGGACAGAGAAGAAACCAACCCATCCAAAGAGAATATGAGAACACTGAAAGTAAACAGGCTGTGAAATTCCCTGGGAAGGTGGGTGAGCCTCTAGTTTGTTTGAATATGAAAATGAAAATTTCTGGGTGTTTAATAGTAAATGTTGTTTCCAGCGAAGGGATAAATGGGCTCAGGGGAGATATTGCCAGAAGTAAGGTGTTTCTCTGGGGGCTTGGAGTGGGCTCTTGGTCATTCAGTCTGTCTTTTACGTAGAGTCCATGGCCATTTAGGATAGGATTTTCAAAAAAAGTGCTCAGCATTGTAACACTGTTCCTGCTGAAGTCAGCGGCAGGGTGTGGGGAGGGAAAAAGAGTTTACTGTTCTCTTAAATGGGAGGAGAGTTAAGGCAGCTTGAGCACTTTTGAAAATTCCACCTATAGGGTCTTGGCCTTAAGTGGCCCATGAGGTTCTTGCTGCTTCTCTCTCTTACTGAGATGCTGCTGGAGACACTGCTTGCTTAGTGTAGTAAAGTGCTGATCCTATATTCCCCCCCCCTTTTTTTTTTGCAGAAAACAAAGCCATGATCTTTGCAGCTTTCCTATGAGATTCCTCCCATGGTAACAACAATAGAGCCATAAAAGCAGGTAATTACATACTCAGCTGCTGCACTGTAGCAACGTTGCTGTGCAAGGTGTCACACCTGTAAACATTTCAAGGCTGAGTCCTGGCATTAGAAGTTCGTTAGAGGGCTATATGTGACCTGTGACTATTCTTTAATCACTCTTGGATTATGGGGAATAAACGTTTTCCACAGCTATAAAGTGGGGAAGGAACATACACATATAATGATGCCACACAATAAATATATTTACAGTTTATAATTACTAGCTTACTGGGTAACTTTGCTTCATTTTCTCCATCTGCAAAACTGAGATAATGATACTTAGCTCCTTTGGAAAGTATTTTGAGCTATATGGATGAACAGTGCTATTCAGGAGGTAGGTGTTACTAGGTTAATTCAAAGGCTTAATGTGAACTATAATATATAATAATTCCTCTTTGTTTGAATCTTTCCTTGGAAATGCCCTGGCTTTTGCTTTCCCATTATGTGATTAATAAAGCCATGGGGACTAGAGTTTCCTGTTTATGTAGCGTGATTTGTAGCTAAGTAAAACAAATGCATGGTAAGTGATATGTAAGCTTCTCCTCTATATATGGGCAAGAGAAATTACATTCTTTTTTAGTTAAAATGAAAGATTTTTTTGTGTCCACTGCAACTTTATTTCAGGAGCATGTGAATCCCAAGATGATATGAACAGCATCGCTGCAAGAGCATAATGGTAAAACTCTTTCCCACCGGGCCTAAGATGCCTGATAAACAGCCCTTCTCATCATCAATTGGCATGAATTTCTAATTGCATCACTTTGCTAGCAAATTCCAGACTAGTTCTAAGTAGCAAAAAATCCTCAGAACAAATCAAGGATAAATGAAAACAAAGACCAAATCTATTTTATTGTCCTTGAGTCCTGTTAACTTTTTTGAATCTCCCTTTTCTGACCACCACTACTAATATGCTTAAGAATATTGTCTGTAGAGAGCTTGGATTAATATGTTCATAGCTGTTGTCACCGAGGGAGGGTTCTCAAGCTGGTAGTGCTTCCATGCTGTTTTTCAGTTTACTGTTGTGTAAATTTACCTGTAGTTCTTCTTTCAAAAGATGTCAGACAAACAACCTTGGAAACTGTATGTCTCTTTATCCCGAGAGCAGCTACAGCAGGATATCAACATGACGTAGTCAGATGCCTAACAGTTTAGGGCGGCGAGTTCTATGACTGTATTCATCTTGAATATGGAGACCAGAAGTCCCAACATACATTACTGCATCTTGATCAGAACAGATCTTACAGCAGACTGGAACGGATGCATTTAGCTACAAACTAATACATATTTATTACAGCATTTTGCTCAAGGATTTTAGAGTAGAAAGCCTTTTATCTGATTTCTTAAAGAGGATTTCATCCCATTCCTATTAAAGTCAAAGGGAATTTTGCCAGTGACTTCAGTAGTACTCCTTGGTGATGGAAAAACTTGGGGATGAACACAAAGGTATTGTTGTTCTGTGGATGGTTGCTGCCATCGGGTGTCCCATACCGTGTACAACATCCATATATCTTCCTATTGTATTTTCCACTCCATGCATCTGATGAAATGGGTTTTAGCCCATGAAAGCTTATGCACAAATAAATTTATTAGTCTCTAAGGTGCTACAAGTATTCCTTGTTGTTTTTACATCCATGTAATTGCTAGAAAGTTGACCAGTCTAATCAATATTTTGTTTTTGTATGTATATATTTTTTTCTTTAAACTGTGTAGAAGTGATTTATGTTATCATAGTTGTCAAATATGTTGTTTTCATCCTTCCTAAACATATAATACTTAAGAGAGGCATGCAATAATAAACATGTCCAGCTACTTCCATCTATCTATACATAGGTCTGTCTTTCAACTTATCCTTTCTACTTAGATTCATTTGAAGAAGGCTGCTGATGTTTGTAAGTAAGAATTATTTTCTCGAAAACTGATTTTTACAAATATAAATTTATTTCAATTTTAAAAAGAATTGATCATGTTCTCTAAGTATATACGTCTTAAGGACATATTAATTAGTATTAAAAACTGACTATGTGAACTAAAGCATTCAACAATCTCTCCAAAACCAAAACAATTGGCAGAGTACCCTGAAAATCAAGAAGTCCACACAGCTTCCTTCTCCTCCCGCCATTCCTATCTATTCCCTCACTTGTGGCTCTTGTCCCTTTCTCCCTTCTCCTATTATCCACCCTCTGGCTTCAGCCCCTACCCTGACTCTTATGCATTCCAGCGAGGCTGCTTTCTCCGAGACGCTGTCTGGGTACCAGTAAGAGTGCATCATCCTTTTTCTTTGTGCTGCCTAAGTGTCACCGTGGGGGGTGGGAGCTTTGAGACCACCAGAGAGTCAGTCTCCCTGCTGCATTTTCAGTACCCAGTGTCATAGCTGGAGGAGCAATTGCAAGGAAAGTCATGTTCTGCCCCCCGGCAGCCCCAGGATGGAGCATAATCAGTCCAGTCACACATAAGCAATGTGAAGAGTTAAGCATGCTCAGTTCAGACAGAATACTCAGAGAATTTGGCTTCTAAACTCTGGCATATCTCTGAGTATGCGTGAACTGAAATTTTCAGAGGCTTATAACTTATTCACATTTGGGCAGATTTTCATGGAGGCAACAAAAGGCACACCCCTGTCACTATGGCAAATTTCCAGTCATGTAGGTACTAGAATTTTTCAACAAAATAGTTGTAAGAATTTTTTAACATGGCAAAACAATGTATTTTTCCTTAATCTCAGTCTGAGAAGCAGCTGTACAGTTTTTACTGAAATTTTCCAAAACAATTCACTCTGAAGCAACCCTCTGACATGGAAATATGAACTCAAATGGTTAAAGTTTGGCAACTGAAAAGAGGGTCTTCTGCAAAGTTTTGAGCAACCTTAACTATAGGTATTGCTACCTGCACCATCTACGCTTAAATAATCCTAACATACTTAACTGCTCTGAGACTAGAAAAAAATGGTCTTTTTAAAAATCTGAGATTCATGGAAGACTGGGGTATGAGAAGGAAACTCCCCTTGGTTAATATAATTATAGAGTATTGAAATTAGCCAACAATGTTACTACTCTTTACCCACTGATATCCAGAAGCCCATTTGTATGATATGGGGAAGCCTTTATAGGGCAAGTATTCCTGGAATTGCTAAACTTCAAGTGAGTTTATTATAGCTGTTACTACTATCAATTTCAGCCCAGAAAACTCAGGTCTAAACAAATACAATATTATGGGAGCTGATTTACATACAGAGTAAAGGCAGAAGAGTTCTAATACATGAGATGCATGTATTTAACATTTACAATATCACTCAATAAGAATACCTATATATGTAATAAGGTGTTTCTGTAGCCCTGTAAGTGTGTGATGGTTTATAGCTCAGTTAAAAAAAAAAAAAAAAAAAGCAATTCTCCACCAAAAATGTTATGCTTATAAAAACCACACAGGATCTTTTATAAGGGAAAAGGCAATACGTCGCATTTATTGAAGATACAACAATCAGCATATGCATTCAGTTACCACACACACCCACCCACCAGTTGATGTTATAATTACCAGTCCAGAGTCTGGATCAACCTAGTGGCCAGCTAGGTTGATCACTGGTAGGGAGGAGCCGGGTTCCATTGGTCATGACACAATGCTCCGGGGAAGTCTTGGCAGGACGAACCCAAAGTTTTATGGCAAGGCCCCCTGTTTCTATAGTGATTTTCCTTCATTGGGACCAATGAGTTTTGCACTGTTATGCTGTAATCAATTGTTATTTGACGAGTGCTTGTTTTCTTAAATTGTTCTTTTCATTCTTTATTACAGCTATTTTGTCCCCATTGATAGGTTCCTGTCTCATCTTTGGAGTCGTCCATCTGCCCTCCTCTGACATTTTAATAGGGGCATGTTGCAGTGTCTTGGCGCCCTTGCATCTGTTTCTGGTTCCTCCCTTGTACATCTGGTTCAGTGATGGCCTTCATACTTATCTTTTAACACACACATTTCTCATTCACACACAAAACAAAATTAATTTACACAACATTTTGAACAGGAACATCAAATTGCAATGCAAAAATACCCCAATCATTGCATTCTTTTCCTTATTTTAAAATGCTACATCTACAACAAATTGGTGACCCTTTAAAGTCTGTCACTGCTTTTGAAATCAGCACAGACACAGATTCTGGCTGATGCATCTTTACCAAATGGCCTATTAGGCCGTTCCTTTCTACCATTCAAAAAGGGTGGCTGGCAAAATATAATCAAATCATACACTAATACATTTAATACATGCTACATTATTATCTCTTTATTCTTTATTCTAAATTATATAAAATACAAACATAAAATCCAACTACTACACAAGAAGTATACAATCTGTTAGGGTATGTCTACATGCAGTTAAAACCTGCAGCTGACCCATGCCAGATGACTCAGACTTGGGCTAAGGGGCTGTTTAATTGCAGTGTAGACGTTGGGGCTTGGGCTGGAGCCCAGCCTGTAGGACCCTGAGAGGTGGAAGGGTCCCAGAGCTTGGGCTGCAGCCCGTGCCTGAACCCACAATTAAACAGCCCCTTAGCCCAAACCCACGCCACCTGGCATGGACCAGCCACAGGTATCTAATTGCAGTGTAGACATACCCTTAGAGTACAAAAAGGGACACAAACAAAGGGTGGGAGGGCTTGGGAAAGACAAGCGTGACAAAAGCAAAAGATTGTGTGACCGCCTTCTTACTTTAAGTTAATATGTAGTCATTACAGTATGTAGGAAGCAGTGGTGGAAGGCTAATAAAAAGGATCTTTAAGGAGGGATGCAATTCAGTGTGGGTAGTATTCTTTATTCTGATTGTATATCATTGCAAGACACATAATATGAGTGCCCTATGTAAATAAAGTAGCACCCCGTTTATTTGACCCTCCATTACCTGCCTCTCTGTATTAATAGAAGAGCCAGCGCACGCAGGTACAGAAGCGGGCAATCTCTCCTATGGCCACTAGATGGCACTGCAGCTTCGCACTTTTCCATTCTCCAGTTTATGTGAATTTTTGATTATCCAATCTGGCTCTGGTCCCAATAAGATTGGATAAACTGGGTTCTGCTGTACTCCAAATATTTTATGATTTGCAAATGGCAGTACATAAAACCAGTAAGCTACACTGGTAGGATAAATTGATCTTTTAAGTTTTATATATAGTGCACATCATCTATAACTTAGCCTCTAAGCAATGGCTCCCTGCATTTTACTGGATAGGATCACAACATCTTTTTGAACTTTGATCTTTTTTAAGTTTTATGGTATTCGCCAAATGTAGGGAAAATTTATTCTTGAGCATGTCTGCATGGGGACACTCAGAAAAGTTAAGATGAACTAACTGTAGGTGTGAATTTAAAGAGCATTAAACCCTTGTGTGGGCTTTCTCCTTCAGAAATAAAGTGTCTTTTATTCACCTTAATTTAATCCTTTTAAAGGAGATTAAGCTACTGCTGACTTTTATATATTGCACATGACTGTTTGTGTCAATGCTGTGTGTCTTAGAAATTGACTTAGGCCAAGCTAACTTTGTAATGTAGCCCAAGATTAAGACTTGAATGCTAGCAAGGTTTAATTATGACCTTGTATTTATACAAAGCTTATTTTAGTCATTAATGGCATTTTCAAAGAGTAAGACAATTCACAGTAACAGAACCTGAACACACACCTGAAGTCACACCGGATGGCATTGGCCCATTGTTATGATACAAGTTGAGCAATGAAAACCTGTCATTTGAAGTGAGCTGTAGCTCACGAAAGCTCATGCTCAAATAAATTGGTTAGTCTCTAAGGTGCCACAAGTACTCCTTTTCTTTTTACATTTTCTGAGTGTTTCAACAGAGGCCTTCAGCCCTGGATCTAGGGTGACCAAATATCCTGATTTTATAGGGACAGTCCTGATATTCAGGGCTTTTTCTGTTACTCCCCCATTCCCTGTCCCGATTTTTCATACTTGCTGTCTGGTCACCCTATAGATGCCATGAACAACGATACATTTTAACAGTGCAGGACAGGCTACTTCAAAGCACTGTACTGACATCCATTTTGCATTGCATATAATATTAAATAATGTAAAATTTTCTCACTGGGTGCAGTACTTAGCTGCATAGAGGGGAAACACTAGGATTCTTTTAAACATGTCTATGTGGTTTTGGTGCAGGATTAATTCCCAAGATGCACAGAGAGTGGGCCTTGGGAATCTCCAGCGAATTTTGTGTACTTTCCCAGACTGACTGCTAGGTGGTACTATTGTGTAATGCAATAAATATTCCGCTGCCATTTCCCATAAGATGGCAGGTTAAACAGGACCAGTCACCAGTGCCTGTTTATTTTAATTTTCTTAAAAAACTGAATTCAGGGCTGGCTAAAGGTGTCATATAATATCTTTTCAAAGTGATGTCCAGAGAACAGCTATAGTGTAGACCATAGCAGTGCAGGTTTCCCTACATCACTCACTGCCCTAGAGTGACCACTTTTAGGCATGACAGAGTAGTTCAGTCTCCATGGCTATTAAATTTTGTTCCCTTGCCATGAGATTGCCAGTAAGGGTATCAATTGTGATGGAGATTCTTGTGGTGTGATCACCTGGTCAAGTCGGAAATGGACTGCGACCCAAAAACTCATGGCACATAGGACAGACAGCCATCAGGTGATAGTTTACAGGTAATCGGTCATACAGGTCACCATCCACCTCCAAAACACCTTTTAACAGAAATACATAATAACCAAACTAACAATTTTTGATAAAATAAGAATATTTTTTAACATTCAAGATTTACAACAAAATAAAGCAAATAATTTAAAAAAACATTGTCAATTTGTATTTTAGGAAGAATTTTTAAAAAAAGAAACCTAAATTCAGTAACTGTTAGAAGATGATTTTAAGCCCTTAAATTTATATAGCCAGATCTAATACTATATACAAAACTCAATATTATCTCAAACATTCCCATCTGTATTCCAGATCCAGTCCCAGAATGACACTGTTGAGGGTGTTTCCTGCTTCCCATCACTCCATGCTTATTAAAACTCAAGTCGACAGTATTTTTAAATATCCATTTAAGGTGCTCAGGTACTATGGTGCTGGAAGCCATACAAGTATCTATATACACAGGAAAATCTCTCAACATGATTCTATTTTAATATGGTACATATCAGCCTTCCAGATATAAGGCCTCACTGATGCCATTTAATAAAGAAAGAGCAGCCCCAAAATCTCCAAGAAATTTTGTAAAAGGAATTAACTTCTTTACTTAACAAAAAACTCACGCTCCACCACAAAACAAAAGAAATATTATATCCTTCCCATGTTTCTAGTATTCCGTTTAATAGTTTTGCTAGGATTTCACAGTTTCTTGGTGATAAAAATAATTTCACAATATAGTATATAAAAATACAGTAGTATGAAGTCATCACATCAACTTTCTTATGGTCATTTTATGGTCATTTTCTGGACCAGGGCTAAAACAGTTACTTTTCATACCATGATCTCATGTTCAGCTCCTAATGGACCTCTTCAAATGTGCCTCAGCATCCTTTGCACTGATTCCCACAGCACTTCTTGTGGTGTACTTCTGGCATATGAAGAGGATCGGTTGCAGAGTCCAATTTAGTGAAATGCTGGAGCCAGGGAATGGAACAAAGGCTCAGTGAAATCTCCAGAGAGCTGATAGCAATCTCTCTGTTGCTGGAAGCTACAGATATGGAATGCCTGTTCTAGGCAAACATTCTGTTAAAGCAGAGAGAAATCCAGCTGCTTGTGCCCTAACCTGATGGACTATAGAATGAGAACATCACTGAAAGAAAAACAGATGGTTCTCTGAAGACGTCCACGCAGTATGCAGCAGCAGTCAAAAAAGCAAACGGGATGTTAGGAATCATTAAAAAAGGGATAGAGAATACAACGGAGAATATCTTATTGCCCTTATATAAATCCATGGTATGCCCACATCTTGAATACTGCATAAAGATGTGGTCCCCTCATCTCAAAAAAGATATACTGGCATTAGAAAAGGTTCAGAAAAGGGCAACTAAAATGATGAGGGGTTTGGAACAGGTCCCATATGAGGAGAGATTAAAGAGGCTAGGACTTTCAGCTTGGAAAAGAGGAGACTAAGGGGGGATATGATAGAGGTATATAAAATCATGAGTGGTGTGGAGAAAGTGAATAAGGAAAAGTTATTTACTTGTTCCCATAATATAAGAACTAGGGGCCACCAAATGAAAATAATGGGTAGAAGGTTTAAAACAAATAAAAGGAAGTTCTTCTTCACTCAGCGCACAGTCAACCTGTGGAACTCCTGGCATGAGGAGGTTGTGAAGGCTAGGACTATAACAGGGTTTAAAAGAGAACTGGATAAATTCATGGAGGTTAAGTCCATTAATGGCTGTTAGCCAGGATGAATAAGGAATGGTGTCCCTCGCCTCTGTTTGTCAGAGGGTGGAGATGGATGGCAGGAGAGAGATCACTAGATCATTACCTGTTAGGTTCACTCCCTCTGGGGCACCTAGCATTGGCCACTGTTGGTAGACAGGATGCTGGGCTGGATGGACCTTTGGTCTGACCCAGTATGGCCGTTCTTATGTTCAGGGACTGTAGCCTGTTTCTGGATGGTTTAGCCACTTAGGAGTACATTTTCAAAGTGTTGTGGGTGGCATTTTAGGATCAACATAAATAGGAGTCATGTGATTAGACCTCATACTACAAGAATCTCTCTACAGTGGTTACTCTTCCCCTCCACTGCACGCCACTCAATCCCCCTTTAGCTGAATGGAGGTTGATTCAGGGCAATCATTTCTTCCATCTCTTTGGTGCCCTGTTCTTGTTCAAAAGAGGAGATGTAATAGTGCCTTTGAAACATCAAATAATCCTCAGCATCTCTATGAGGTAGGTATATATTGTAATATTCCCATTTTACAAGGGTAAATTGGAGGAAAGGATAAGCAAGTTGCCTAAAGCCACACAGCAAATCAGTACTTAGAACTCAATTGCTCCTCAGTCCCTGATCTGTACTCAGGCTGTAGACCATACCACTCTGATTATAACAAATAACAGAGGAACATGTAACTTTCTAAACACAGTGTTATACTCCAGAGACATTGAGAAATCACACTGTAGGCAGACAATGGATAACTGCAAACTCAAAAGCAGTATGACAGCTTTGCTTTTTTAAGAGATTTCTACTGTTGAGTCAAAGGCATCTTCTCCTTTTATGAAAGTGAGAAGAGATATGTAGAAGACTTGGACAGCAGCAGTGGATCTAATCAGTGTAAATTTTTTACCCAGTATTTTCCTTTCCGCCTTGCCCGCTAGCATAAATTAATTTTATTAAATCGGATTTTTACCAAATCTCTGCTGGATGTGTTTTTCATGATAAACAAGGTCAAGTGTTTTCCATCCCCTACCAATATGTTCTAAAATTACTTTATATTTACATATAATTCTCCAGCATCAGTAAATTATTCAAAAAGATGAGGAATACATTTTGGCTTATCTTGCAGTTTATGGAACTACATTTTAAAAAAATGTTAATTTTTCTACCATCTATTGGTCATGTCATGATCAGACTCTGAACTACAGCAGATTAGACTTTCCAATGCTACTCTCCCAGGATCCTTTATAAATTAGGAGTTACTTCTGACCTCATCATATTTCTTTGGCATCCATGATAACTTTACATTTTTTATATCACTATTTTTGCCAATTTTGTAATCCCAGCAGTATTCCGGAGATAACAGTTTAGTAGGCTTGTTTATAAAATAATATTTGTTTAAGTGGCTTTCATCATGCCATATTGCCTCAGTGTTCCTTTCTTTGTCTTTTTTAATGCCTTCATAACATTCCCTGGTAAGGTTGAAAACACGAAGAGGAGTACCTCCAAAGACAGCAGCATGATAATACTAGTCCCCCTGCATCAACGGAATATAAGCTGTTGACTGGGGATTTCTCTCATAAGTGAATTTCTCTTTATCTGCCTTGTAAAACCAAGCTTGGAGCTGTGCTACAGACTCATCAAGCGTCTCCAAACCATAGTCACTCTGGAAAACTTGATCCACGTCCATACAAAACAAAGTCTACTTCATACTTGATGTGGCTTTCAATAAGGTCCCCTATGGTCTTAGCGCATCATACTTATATCTTGCCATCGGCTTTCTTTATTAACTTGGAATAGTTTAGATGTCCACAGGGGTCCCAGTTCTATCAAAGGCATTTTCGAGAGATCATCCACCATAACGTAGAAAATCACTTTATGGCCAACCATGAAGAAACTGTCTGCAGATATTAAGAAGGTTTTTAAATACTTATCGAGATACCTAGAAAAAAATGGGAAAATCATTAACTTTCTTTATCTACAGTTGGGGAATAAACTAGAGTCAGTAGGCCACATTCATGTTAATGTAATCCTGTTTCAACAGTATTCCCTTAGAGCAGTGGTTCTCAAACTTTAGCAACTCAAGGATCCCCATTTTGATTTAAAATTTTGCTGCAGACCCCCAAACTCCCCACTCCACCCCTTGCCCCAAGGCCCCAGCCCTGCCCCATCTCTTCCCGCCCATGCTCCGCCCCTCCTCTTCCCTGCCTCTTTACACACCCTTCCCCGCCCTCCGAGCTTTTCCTGCATGCTGGGAAACAGTTGTTTCCCAGCTTGTAGGAGATGCTGGGAGGAAGTGGAAGGAGTTGATCAGCGTGGCCTGCGGACCCCCTGGAATACCCTCGTGGACTCCAGTTTGAGAAACGCTGCACTTGGGAACTTTTAGTGCATGCCAGCAGGGTCCGCCTGGGCCAGGTTAGTGCATAACACAGTAGTGTACACTAGAATTTACACCCCTCTGGTGCAGACTAATGCACCATGTTGACAATCCTTCAATTTCTAGAAATTATTTTTCAGAGTATTAAGCATTATGTAGCACTTCATACGTTCAAAGCATAGCTTCCATTGACCTCATTTACAAATGTGAGTGCTCAGCACTTCTGCAAGTCAGACCCCAGCATCTCAAGACAGGCACCCAGAAAATGAGGACCCAACTGAGGCAAGTTGGGTTTAAGAGAGTTGCATCACACAAACTCTGTGGTAAAGGCAGAGATAGAATCTAATTCTCCCAGGCCCCATTCAACTGCCTTAACCATGAAACTGTTCTTTCTCTTCCTGCAATACCCTGCCACATCCTCTCCATATCTTCCAACTAATTAGATTGTTGTCTGTAGGCCCCCTACCTCCTTTACTAAACAATCCTGGTTCTTCCCTTGAGCAGATCCATCCTGTGCATTGAATGGAGTAGGGGTCCTAGCATTTCTTAACTACTGAGTCCCTGATTTGCAACCTTAAGAATGTTCTTTTCATATAGGTTGTGTGTGTAATTTCCTAGGTATTTAAAAAAACAAATTGAAAAAACAAATTCCATCATGGGGCATCATATTCACACGCTCATGTTTGATCATTAGAACTGGAACCTTTAGATCCACCACACAGAACTCTGCTACTTGGTCTAACAGAGTGACTGATGGTAGTAGGTCGTCATCCTCTATGTGGACCAGCACTAGGAGGGGGATGAGACATATTTTTGCCAGTGGTTTTCACAGATATTTGCTGACAGCAGAAGAACACTGAGAATCACGGGTTCCATTCCAGGCTTTAGTGGGCATAGACTCTTCTGCCCATTTGCCCCAAAGCTTAACCTCTTCTGTTTCATGCTCTTCTGTCTCAGTCCTGTCTCTTCATTAGCCGGTCCCAGTCTCTGCTCCTCAGGCTTCTTATCCCAGTCCCCTTGCGCAGCCAGCTCCCCTCCCACCCCCTACTGATGTTCCCATTTCTCATCTCAAAGTCCCAATCTCAGTGTCCACTCAACTCCCATCAGCTCCTTGGCCCCATCTTTTTGACCAACCAGTCCCAATTCTCCCACACACACACTGGCTCACCATTAGATTTATTACGCTCACTTCTACCCCACTGGTTCCCAGTCCTACTCTTTGCCCAGCCAGTCCCTCATCCAATCTCAGTCATTTGCCCCCCAATTTCCTCCCTTGGCTTCCAGCCTCCCCCAAACTCTCAGATTCTTTTTCTCTCCCCCGCCTCTCCCCCCCACAACTACCTCAAGTTGCTTGTCCAATTTACTCCCCCATCTGGCTCTTTTCAGAGCCAGAGAGTATTTTAATGAGGCAACTTCCTCCTTCTCAGTGCCTGGGCGCCAGCTGGGGGACCACTGAGAACACAGGAGACAGTTTCCCTTGCTTTCATTTCAAGTACCAGACCCAGCTTGGCCTGCAGCTCATCAGCCACCTATAGCCCTGGTCTGCAGCACGCTCAATGTGACCAAATCTTCAGATTTTAGCTGTAAAGCTCTAGCAAATCTCTACTTAGCATGTGCGAACTGCAGTTTTTCTAAGGTTGATAACTTGTCCAAATTTGGGTAGATTTTCATGGATTAGCAAAAGGCACATCAATGACACAATGGCTATCTCCTGCCAAATTTCAAGTTCCTCCAAACCATGGAAGTGCAAGACATTCTCAAAGAAAAGGACACCACATTTTTTTAACATGGGCAAAACAACATTTTTACAAAGCTTAATTCCTGGAAACAGCTGAAACATTTTGGACAAAATTTCCAGCTAGCATGGAAAATTGCAGCCCAAACAGTTTAAATTTAGTAAAGTTATGTGGTGCTAAAAACAGTGTTTTATAATGGGAAGTGTTGGGCAATTTTATTAATTGGTGGTGTTACCAGTTCCACCTATAATGTCAAACTGTTAACTTATAACTTAATTATTAATGTTAGGGTAGTTAGTGAAGTAAAGTAAAGTTGCATCTTCATTCTACTTTATTCTTATTAAACTGTAAAAATTACTATAGTTTTAGTTGCTCCTCTTTGGGCCTGTTCTGCTCCTATTCATACCAGTTGGAACAGAATAAAGCCCTTTATTTTAAAATGTATCTATAAATGTGTGTAGCTCCAGAAAGGTTCTCAGGAACCATATGTCTTTGACCTTTGTTTTCTGGGATAGAGTGGCTCATTGGAACAACAGTATAGATTACTGGAACACAAGACTCCCTGCTTTCATGCCTCATAATTTCCAAGAACAAACAACTGTTTTTAAGGCAGCAAACCTGCCATGTTAAAATGCAAGTATCAAAAGAAACTGCCAGCATCTGCAGCCATCTCCATTTGAATCCAGACAGCATCCCTGAACTTTAAAAAGCTCTTGCAAAACCTTTTTAAATGGAACATGTTGACTTTATACTTCTGTATATTCAGAAAACCACTTCTGCCATTGATCAAAAATGTTAATGTCTTGGCTTGTAGCTGAAAAATACGGACAGAAAAGTGACTTAGTCTGAATTTACAGCAGGTGGGGGATAAAATGATTGCAGTCTTCAGATCTTGTTAACGAGCTTGAATTATCTGCTTAATGTTCAAACAGATTCCTTGGAAACCACCAGAGAGGGTAATAATAAAAGAATTTCCATGCCAGAAATTCCTCACTAGATGGAGTGGGAACATTTTAGGAAGAATTGGCTACTGGAAGTTTAGTTTGTGACTGCAATAAGTTTCTAACAACTCAACAGGATTTTTTCCTCCCTTAATTATACACTTGATAAGTGGGACAATTTGGGAAATCTGTCTGTACTCGTGATTTCTGGTTGATATTATGAAGGTGTTACTATGAAAATTGCTGTATCACTGAAAGCCTCTATATAAATGTGGAATCCACCATAGACTGGCAGGGTCGTGTCATGTCTCTGCCAAAGCAAGGACAATGGTAGGGCCATCAGCTATTCAAGGGGAAACACCTTGAGGACAATGAGCTTGCTAGTCTGGAGAGTGGAAATTCTCCAAGCAGGACAAAAAGAGGTGACAAAGTGGGCGGTTATTAAAAGGACTCAAGGGGGATGACTCAGAGCCACACAGGAAATTTTGGACAGGAGAAGAGGAGGAGATGGACCAAAGTCACAGAAGATGAGCTAGGGCAGTGGTTCTCAAAACTTTTGTACTGGTGACCCCTTTCACATAGCAAGCCTCTGTGTGCGACCCCCCCTCCCTTTTAAACTAAAAACACTTCTTTACATATTTAACACCATTATAAATGCTGGAGGCAAAGTCGGGTTTGGGGTGGAGGCTGACAGCTCGCAACCCGCCTTGTAATAACCTCACAACCCCCTGAGAGGTCCCAACCCCCAGTTTGAGAACCCCAAGGTTAGGGGGAAGAGGCTCCCTGTCTTGGAACAGAAGTTATGAAGCTGCCAGGGAAGGATCTTGGATCTCAGAGAGGACCCTGACACAAGCCCAAAGAATGCTCTGGATTAGTGAGGAAACTGAGGCAGGAAATGCATATAATGTTTATTATTTTTGTATAGATGTCTATTTCTTTTACTATTAAAGAGCAATAGCACGTTAGAATGTTGTGCAAAGTGTCTTATGTTTCACGTTATACCTATCACATTGCTCTTGAAGTTATAAATGGTAAATCAGAAGATTCACATGGTGGAGTTCTGGGAGAGGGTGTGTTTAAGAGATTGCAGGGGCAGTCTGAGGGCTCAGCACTGGTTCCAGGGAGTGACCAGGTCTTTTGTTGCACTGCCTCCTGAGAGCTGCACCCCAAAAATGTGCTCAGAGACCCTAAGACAGGGGCATAGCCGTGGCTCCATTAAGACTCTGAGGGCTTAAAACATGAGATTCAGCAGCTGGATCCCCTTACAGCTGTTTGACAAGAGGCCAAAAGTGGGTGCTGGACTATACCTGTAACAATAAGAAACAGAAGAAAGCCAAGAGAGGTTTTAATTTTTTCCCTGGAAAAGTGAGAATAGATTTTGGTTAACAAATTTACATAATTTTTCTGTTCTTATCTGCTTTAAAAATTGTTAAATAGAAGCAGCCAAGGGGCTGAATTTTAGCATGTTCAGAAGATAACTGTGGGCTGTTAAATAAGTTTTATTAAATCCAATCCCTTGTCCTTATGAAGGCAAAAATTCCACTGAGTTTGAGAGATTTGAGAGACTTCTGTAGAAGTTCAGGGTCACACCCATTCCCAAAGCTGAAATTCTTGCATCAGTATTAACTCTCCTTTATGTCCCTGGCAGAGCCTGTACTTACATAATCTTTTCTTGAATTCTGATCTCTTTACTTTTGTTTTTTAATAGTCAGCTTATTAGCCACAGTACTGTGTTGAAGCAGAGTGTTCTAGAGACAGTTTCTCTCCTCCATCAAATGTAGTTACAGCCCATATATGATCTGTTAGAGATATCTGATCAATATATGGTTTATAGATACCAGTTGCTGTTTCTGTATTGTCTTAATTAATAAGTATGTGATTACTGTTTGTAGATGAGTTTTCTTCCCCTATGGAGAAAACACTGAGGACAATTTGTGTAGTGGTCACTAGTCTTCTTTGATGGCAGTTGATTTTCTTGCCTGAATCAGGTCTTTGGAGGCTTTGGAATTGTCCTGGGGACAAAATTTTTCAGCACAGTCCTGTGAGGGAAAGTGCTCTGCTGGAGTTCTTGGGGGTAAACTAATTTCAGACATCTCAGAGGGACAACGCTAGCATTCATAGTTGTATCATTTGCAGTCACTGGCATCTAATGCTCATGTTATAAAATAAATACAGTGGAGATTTAACCCACATCCAAAGTGTCTCATTTGGTTCTGCCTAGAAGGGGGAACCCCTCCATTCCACATGGAAGGGCCTCTGTCAGGTTCAGAGATGTGTGGCAACAGGGAGTAGAGATAGGAAGGTGCTGCTTTGCACAGCATTGTGCCTTGCAGAATGCAAGATTTCAGCAGATTAGTGTTCTCTTTTGGTCTTTACACAAGAAACGTAACAGGAAGGAACCACACAGGCATGGTGGGATCAAAATAACTGTTTACACCAACTATATACAACATGCAAGGCCTAGTTACATATACTCGTACTCTGGCAGGGTTCTATGAAACTTAGAAGACGCTGTACCCCTAGACGTTTCAAAAACAATTTAAAGGGATATTATCCAAGTCATATACATTACAGGAAATAATGGTGAATTACGTCTCCAAAGAAGAGCTGTGGGGGACCCCATGCAATCTTAGTATGGCTCCTGCTAGAGCCGTCTGTCTGGGAGGAGAAGCGGACAAGCGGAGTGGCAGGTATTCCTGCAGGATGACTCCTATCTCTATGAAGACCTCTAACGTTGGGAAGGGCCATGGCCTCCAACTCCTCCAGAGGTGATGGGTATAGAAAAACTGTGAGGTTTTTGCAAGGGGAGGGTTTTGACTCCACATTGACTTTTCTTACACCAGTCCTGCCTTTTTTAAAAATCACTTGGCTTTAATAAAGTTCCAGTTCATGATTATGGAACCTTGACATGGCTCAGAACTACTGAACAGTAACTATAAAACAGGAGTAGTAGGATTTGAAGAAAGTCAGGGGAGGAAGAATGGACACTGGATCTTACACTTCTCAAACAAGATGAGCTGGGGAAGCTGCATTATTTTACAACTTTAGTGTGCTGCTCCTGCTACAACCCCACCCTTCTGTCTTCTCAGTGTAAATTGCATCATCTACCATCTGTCACTTCTGAATTTGGTCCTGTAATATTTCATAATAAACTCCAAACTGTGCAGTCTGAGAAAATTAAACTTCTTGGGTGCTTGTGATTCAAGATTGTCTCAACCATTGCATGTCTGATATATAAAGAGTGGGTATATAAATGTATGTACATAATATAGAATTGTGTGTGCTTGAAAAGTGTTACATATCCATGTCAACATGTAACAGACTGAATAATTAAGAAAACTTTCTTAGAATAACAAGAAAATAGTGGAAAATAAACCAGCAGTTAGGTTCTAAACTTTTAGAAGTCTGAGCTTTTGGGGTTTTTTTTAAAAGAGGAAATAGTGGTTGATTTTAAAAAATGGCAACCATATTTTGAATAAATCAAAACAAAAAAAAATTTGTTTTTGACTTTGAGCCATATAATGCAGAATTTCTGAGTAGAGAAAACATTACAGTTTAGTTATAATTACCTTCTAAAACTTGCTATTTATAGTATGCTAACAGGTAAATACAATTTCGTTTTACACAATAATATTTAAGAAGTGGGGTACATGCAAGTGCTGTGTATACTCTATACCAGGGGTTCTCAAACTGGGGGTCGGGAGGTTATTACATGCGGGGTCGCAAGCTGTCAGCCTCCACCCCAAACCCGCTTTGCATCCAGCATTTATAATGGTGTTAAATATATTGAGTGTTTTTAATTTATAAGGGCGGGTCATACTCAGAGGCTTGTTATTTGAAAGGGGTCACTAGTACAAAAGTTTGAGAACCACTGTTCTATACAAAGGAAATCTTCTAAGAGTTCTACCCTCTGTTTTTCATCAGATGTTCTTCTTACATGCCTGTGGCACATAAGCTAATATAGACAGATGGTTATAAGGTATATTATGGAAAATATGCTTGTATTCTCAATATGAGCCCCTTACGTTATTGCATTAACCATATCACGTTGGCCATCTCTGCTCCTGTATATATGCCACAATAAGTAGAGATGAAATTGAAATCTTTTTACATTAGAGTATGTTGTGAAGAAAGAGGGAAGAAAAAAGTGAGCCAAACCTGATGCAATCTTCAAACCTGGGCAAGCCCAATGTAGTTAATAGGGGTTTGTCAGCATGTAGCCTGTTATAGTCCAGCATGCAATATTCAGTTTATTCTGACATGGAGAGGGATTCAGCAATTTTTAAAAAGAGACTAAGATTTCAAGTCAACCGGAGAAATGCCTTAAATATTAGGCTTCATTTTCCATATATTAATGTATTTATAAAAAATCAAATGACAGCAGGAGCAGTAATACTGAGTCCAATTGTTGTGTGTGTCAAAGGGTTAGATAGCTCATTAGAAGATAGCACAAGTGAAGAGTTAAGAATCTGGATTTTTGAGATCATGCTTTGAGAAATGTCTCCTTATGGAAAGTGGAGGGGGTACCTACAGAACTGCAAGAAGAGGAAGGGTATTATTGCTTGGCTACTATGGACCATGCCATGCTGATTCAGAAATTAAAGTTTTGGCTAAAGCCAAAGTATTTATTCTGGAAGTGCCATCCCTAATTCATTTTCAATAATTTACTTGCTCTTTGCATTATTAGCAAAAGTTTTTGTAAAGTACTGTAAAAAGCAATTTCAGAAAGAAAAATCTCAGCAGGTTTCTCTAATGCTGTGAGTGGCAACTTTATGGGCAATTTATGTAAACTGTACAGTGCTCAAATAAAAAGCCCAACAGGCTACTCGCACTATGAGCTCTGAATACCGCACAGGACGGAATACCAAGAAATGGAGTTGTCATAAATATAAAGGGAAGGGTAAACCCCTTTGAAATCCCTCCTGGCCAGGGGAAAGCTCCTCTCACCTGTAAAGGGTTAAGAAGCTAAAGGTAACCTCGCTGGCACGTGACCAAAATGACCAATGAGGAGACAAGATACTTTCAAAAGCTGGGAGGAGGGAGAGAAACAAAGGGTCTGTGTGTCTGTCTATATGCTGGTTTCTGCTGGGGATAGACCAGGAATGGAGTCTTAGAACTTTTAGTAAGTAATCTAGCTAGGTATGTGTTAGATTATGATTTCTTTAAATGGCTGAGAAAAGAATTGTGCTGAATAGAATAACTATTTCTGTCTGTGTATCTTTTTTGTAACTTAAGGTTTTGCCTAGAGGGGTTCTCTATGTTTTTGAATCTAATTACCCTGTAAGATATCTACCATCCTGATTTTACAGGGGTAATTTCTTTATTTCTATTTACTTCTATTTTTATTAAAAGTCTTCTTGTAAGAATCATAGAATCATAGAATATCAGGGTTGGAAGGGACCCCAGAAGGTCATCTAGTCCAACCCCCTGCTCAAAGCAGGACCAATTCCCAGTTAAATCATCCCAGCCAGGGCTTTGTCAAGCCTGACCTTAAAAACCTCTAAGGAAGGAGATTCTACCACCTCCCTAGGTAACTCATTCCAGTGTTTCACCACCCTCTTAGTGAAAAAGTTTTTCCTAATATCCAATCTAAACCTCCCCCACTGCAACTTGAGACCATTACTCCTCGTTCGGTCATCTGCTACCATTGAGAACAGTCTAGAGCCATCCTCTTTGGAACCCCCTTTCAGGTAGTTGAAAGCAGCTATCAAATCCCCCCTCATTCTTCTCTTCTGCAGGCTAAACAATCCCAGCTCCCTCAGCCTCTCCTCATAACTCATGTGTTCCAGTCCCCTAATCATTTTTGTTGCCCTTCGCTGGACTCTCTCCAATTTATCCACATCCTTCTTGAAGTGTGGGGCCCAAAACTGGACACGGTACTCCAGATGAGGCCTCACCAATGTCGAATAGAGGGGAACGATCACGTCCCTCGATCTGCTCGCTATGCCCCTACTTATACATCCCAAAATGCCATTGGCCTTCTTGGCAACAAGGGCACACTGCTGACTCATATCCAGCTTCTCGTCCACTGTCACCCCTAGGTCCTTTTCCGCAGAACTGCTGCCTAGCCATTCGGTCCCTAGTCTGTAGCTGTGCATTGGGTTCTTCCGTCCTAAGTGCAGGACCCTGCACTTATCCTTATTGAACCTCATCAGATTCCTTTTGGCCCAATCTTCCAATTGGTCTAGGTCCTTCTGTATCCTATCCCTCCCCTCCAGCGTATCTACCACTCCTCCCAGTTTAGTATCATCCGCAAATTTGCTGAGAGTGCAATCCACACCATCCTCCAGATCATTTATGAAGATATTGAATAAAACCGGCCCCAGGACCGACCCTTGGGGCACTCCACTTGATACCGGCTGCCAACTAGACATGGAGCCATTGATCACTACCCGTTGAGCCCGACAATCTAGCCAGCTTTCTACCCACCTTATAGTGCATTCATCCAGCCCATACTTCCTTAACTTGGTGACAAGAATACTATGGGAGACCGTGTCAAAAGCTTTGCTAAAGTCAAGAAACAATACATCCACTGCTTTCCCTTCATCCACAGAACCAGTAATCTCATCATAAAAGGCGATTAGATTAGTCAGGCATGACCTTCCCTTGGTGAATCCATGCTGGAACTGAATGCTTTTTCATTGTTCTCAGATCCAAGGGTTTGGGTCTGTGGTCACCTATGCAAATTGGTTAGGCTTTTTATCCAACATTTCCCAGGAAAGGGGGGGTGCAAGTGTTGGGAGGATTGTTCATTGTTCTTAAGATCCAAGGGTCTGGGTCTGTAGTCACCTAGGCAAATTGGTGAGGCTTTTTACCAAACCTTGTCCAGGAAGTGGGGTGCAAGGTTTTGGGAAGTATTTTGGGGGGAAAGACGCGTCCAAACAGCTCTTCCCCAGTAACCAGTATTAGTTTGGTGATGGTAGCGGCCAATCCAAGGACAACAGGTGGAATATTTTGTACCTTGGGGAAGTTTTGACCTAAGCTGGTAAAGATAAGCTTAGGAGGTTTTTCATGCAGGTCCCCACATCTGTACCCTAGAGTTCAGAGTGGGGAAGGAACCTTGACAGGAGTTCTAAACCGGGTTCTGATACCCGCTCTTTCTGTGGCTTTGACCACTCACAACCTCTCTGTCTCCGTTCCCCCATCTTTGAAGTGGGAACAATGATCCCTTGCTTCAAGGAGTATTGTAAGAAATAGCTAAAGTTTGCAAAGCACTCTGAAGTTGAAAAATGCACACATAACCTAAGTATTGTTATGAAAATATAGCATCTTAAACTTGGAAGTTTAAATATAGACTTTAGTCTTCTAAATATTTTTAACACTGCTAGCTGTCAGCTCCTCACCTGGCATCTTACTATCCACCTCTTCTCATCTCCTGTTGCTCCTCCCAAGCCTTACTGCCTTCTTTCTCTGCTTTTCCCCTCACTCTTTCATGGGAGTCCCTCCTCTTGTCCTCTAAGATATACTTCCATCCTTTCCTCCTTAAAACCTACTTCTTCCACACCCTTATACTGCTCTTTCATCCAAATCTGAATGCCAGCCCTGATATTTCTGTTCATAACCTTATATGTTCCACACAGGTGGGACCACATCACCTTGTTCATTTTAAAAAGTGCTGTGCACATTTAAGCATTTTATAACAGTGGAAAGGCTTCTAATTTCCTTGCTGTAAATTACAGCATGCTGGTTTTCTGTAGCACTCCCAAGGTTTAAAAATAAGTCCAGAGTAGTAACTAGCAGTACTTACTTCCTGATGGCAAAAACTGTCAAACCCACCGTGACGTTTCTCTTGCTATAATAGTCTTCTAGCACAGATCTCTTGAATGTACCATCCCATACAATTGGGGCAGACCAGTCAGTCAAAGTTGATACCTCTGGTCGCGCACTGCATGAAAGAATGAAAGAACCAACAGATTACCAAAAGTTAGCAGGAAGTGAGTCCCCCAAGAATATAGAGACAGGTGATTTCTGCATTCTCTCTTCCTTATTTTCAGAAATGTTTCTACATTACTCAGTTCTGCAGTCTTAGGATGGGTGGCAAGACATGATTAGGTTATGCATTTTATTTATTCAGGTTCTGTTTACATTGTATGTTATTTATTCTTTCCGTAGCACCTTTAGGTGGGCTAGGCACTTTAAAGATATGTAAGAAAAAAAAAAGACATCAGCACAGAGGGCAGTGGAGAATGCAACAAAAAAGCAAAATGATTGGGCAATTGAGCAGCACCCTCATTTTATAAATTCCAAGGGGCTCTGTAGTTTAACATAAGCCAAATTAAAAAGTAAAAGGGTGGAAATGCTAGCCCACAGAACAGAGTGAGGTTGCTTGGCATAATGGAAGAGTGAGGCTTTTCCAGGTTTGAGGAGGTTACAGATTCTGAGTGTATGATGTGCCCAGAGCTACGGATAGGACCATTTTAATTAAATCCTAATCAATCCATTCACAAGAGGAAGTGGTGAGAGAGCCAAGAAGTAGGCAAGGGGTTGCCCCATATAAGACTTCTATGGTGAGATTGAGTTTGATCTTGCTGAAGAATGAGACATGAACCCAATGGAGAGATTTGAGAACTGGGATCCACTAGGTGAAGTGGTCAGTATTGGGCAAGATAGTTTTAGCTGCACTATGGTGAATAGGCCAGAACAGGGGGAGAAAATAGATGTGGAGATCAAAGAAGAGACAGCACTATTTCCTTAGCAGATGACTCACCCTGACCAACAGTAAGATTCTCCCTCCCCTTCCTCCACCAAAAGTAATTTGCTGCTTGGCTCTTATCCTAAGTGTGGTAATGATGATGATGGGCGATCACTCGTTACCGAGTATGATCATCTTCCATGGGAGTTATGGATCCTCTGGTGGCTAATAAGACCAATCCTTGAACCACAAGTTCTATTGCAATGATGGCAGATGTTTTCAGGCTCAGCAGGAGGCTGTTGACCATGACTGGAAGTCAGTCTCTCCTTCCTTCTGTGTTTCTTGAACTTGTTCGCCAACAAGCTGAAGAGGACAAAATGCAGGGGACCATCATGTAAGACTTCACCCCATTTTAAGCAATCCTGGGCAAGTGTCTCCCAAGTGTCAATGTCAATATTACACGTTTTTAGGTTGTCCTTCAATAAGTCCTTATATCAATTCCGTTGTCCACCCACGTTACAGTACCCTTCTTTCAGCTGAGAGAACAGGACCTGTTTTGGGAGGCAATGGTCTGGCATCCGGACAATGTGTCCAGTCCAGCGGAATTGCTGACAGATGATCATTGCCTCGATACTGGTGGTCATTGCCTCTTCCAGGACACTAACATTGGTGCACCTGTCTTCCCATTTGATCTTCAGAATCTTACGAAGGACTTTCGAGTGGTGTCTATAGGTTGTCCAAGTTTTGGACCCATACAATAGTATTGGGAGACTAACGTCATGATAAACAAGAAGCTTGGTGTCTGTTCGAATGTCGTGATCTTCAAAAATCCTGTGCCGTAACCGAGAAAAGGCTACACTGGCACAGCTCAGGCAATGTTGAATTTCTGCATCAATATCTGCCTTGGATGAAAGATGACTTCCAAGGTAGAGGAAATGATCGACATTCTGCAGTGCCACTCCATTGATTTTTGATAGATGGGGCGTGTAATACCTTATTTGGAGAGGGCTGATAGAGCACTTTAGTCTTCTTGATATTAAGAGTGAGACCAAGACATGCGTAAGCATCGGCAAACACATTCAAGATAGTTTGAAGATCTTTCTCAGAGTGGGCAAAGATTGTGTTGTAATCAGCATACTGGAGTTCCACAATAGATGTTGTGGAGATCTTACTCTTGGCTTTCATCCTGCTAAGCCTGAACAGCTTTCCATCCATTTTGTAAGTGATTTCAACGCCAGCGGTAAACTTCCCAGCAACTAGGTAAAGAATGACGGTGATGAAAACCGCAAAAATGGTTGGAGCGATGATACTGCCTTGTTTTACTCCTATTTGTACTTTGAAAGGTTTGCTCTGGGAGCCAGTGCTGCTCAGAACAGTCGCTTTCATGTTATAATGAAGCAATTTTAGGACATTGATGTATTTATCGGGACATCCAATCTTAGAGAGTACAGTCCAGAGGACACGGCGATTCACTGAATCAAAGGCTTTAGTTAAATCAATAAAAGCCATGTACAGTGGTTGGTTTTGCTCCTGACACTTTTCTCGCAGCTGCCGTGCTTTGAAGGTTATATCCACAGTTCCACGACATGGTCGGAAACCACTCTGTGACTCCGGTAAAATTTCTTCTGACAGGGGCAGAAGGCGAGTTGCAAGGATCCGCGCCAGAACTTTGCCTGCAATGGCTAGGAGGGAGATACCACGACAATTTCCACAATCTGCTTTATCCTCTTTCTTGAAGAGAGTGACAATCAGGGCATCCCTCATTTCACTGGGTATCTCCTCCTTTATCCAGATTTTAAGGATAAGCAGGTAAAGCTACCGAATTTGCTCTGGTCCACCGTCTTTAAAAATTTCAGTGGGGATCCCATCTAGACCTGCTGCCTTGTTGTTCTTTATCTGCTTGGTGGCATTGTGTACCTCAGACAAATTAGGAGGTCTCTGAGCTCATCCCTAAATGGTCGTTGAGGGATTTACTCAAGGACTTCATCTGCAACCATAGAATTACGGTTAAGGAGAGCTTCAAAATGTTCTTTCCAGCAAGAATTGATGGCTTCGTTGTCCTTCAGAAGTGTGGTTCCATCCTTAGAGAGAAGAAGATTCATACCATGGCAAATTGGCTCATAAAACAGCCTTGGTGGCACTAAAGAAACCACATGTATTGTGGATGTCCATGAGATGTTGGAGTTCTTGCGCTTTCTCAGTCCACCATTTATTCTTGAGTACTCTGGTTTTATGTTGGACTTCTGCCCGGGCCTTGGCATGGGCTTCTCTCTATATATTACAATTTATGTCATTCAGCCAAGCACAAAATGCCATTCCTTTCTCATTAACGAGTTGCTCAATTTCAGCATCATTCTCATTAAACCAGTCCTGATGTTTTCTGGTTTGGTAGCCTATGGTTTCCTCACAGGCATTGATGATTACAGCTTTCAACTGGCTCCAGTGTTCCTCAATTTCTTCTGGAAACTCTGATGGCAGCTTTTCTTCTCAGACTGCTTGGAAGTGGTCACGCTTAATAGGTGCCTTCAAATCTTGAATCTTCAACTTGCGCCTGACCTGCTTCTTTTGCAGCCTCCATTTGGGAGCGATCTTAATTTTCATTGTGGTTCGAATAAGGCGATGATCAGTCCAACAGTCATCAGCACTTGTCATTGTTCCTGTGAGAAGTACGTCGCTATGATCTTGGGCACAAACTATAATGTAGTCGAGGAGATGCCAGTGCTTTGACTGTGGATGTCTCCAAAATGTTTTGAACTTTTCCTTTTGTGGGAAGAGAGTGTTCGTAATAATAAGTTCATGTTCAGCACACTTGGTCAGGAGCAGAATTCCATTTGAATTGCTTTTGCCGACTCCTTCTTTCCCGATTGTTCCCTTCCACAGGTCTGAGTCTCGTCCCACACATGCATTGAAATCCCCCAGAAGGATGTTCTTGTCTTCTGTAGGGGTCGCCAATAAGTTGGTTTCCAACTGAGAATAAAAATCTTCCTTTACATTCTCATCGGCATCCAGTGTTGGTGCCTAGGTGCTCAAAATAGTTGCCTGTTGATTTTTGGTGAGCCTCAATCGGAGTGTCATAAACCGCTCATTGATGCCAACTGGTACCTCAGAGACGCACCTTACAAGTTTTTTCTTTATAGCAAAGCCCACTCCATGCAATCAAGATTCATCAATAGATTTTCTTCCAGAAATAGGTGTATCCTCGTTTCTTCTCCCTCATCTGTCCCTCATCAGCTCTTCTAGTTTCAGACAAAGCAGCAATACTGATGTTAAACTGACTCAATTCACAAGCAATAATGGCTGTATGTTGCTCTGGTCGGTCGCTGTTTGAGTTGTCCATCAGGGTATGTAAGTTCCAAAGTTGAAGAGTTTCTTACATTTTCGACCGCTGAGGTGGTGATCCTGCTGGATGCGGCTATCCAGCCAGGAAAAACAGAGGCAAGACTATTTTTAGGGTACCTTTTCTAACCCCCTCCCCAAGTGGGGCGAGCAGAATGGATCCTAAAAAGGACTGCTCAGTCGTGGGTGCAGCTGCCGAGATGCTCGATCCGCCTCAAATCTCGAGCAAGATGATTGTAATATACACCCACCGCCTGTGTGTCAGTCTGTAACTAGGAACTTCCGGATTTCACTGTCCTGTTCCCATCGCCACTCACCGATTGCCACCGGACTTTTGACTTGTGCAATATTATTTTTCCCAAAAATTGGAAGATGCCTGTCTAGGACTTGTTTTTTCCTCTCCATGGATCACCACCTTTTAGTGGTGGAGAGGCTTGCGTGTCTCAATGACCCAGAGAGCGATGCTGCCTGGAGTAATGTACTCCCTTAGAGCTACCCATGGCACAACAGTCAAGGGCAAGGGTTCCAGACAAAGTGTGATCCAAGAAGTCCCTAACAGCAGAACAGAGGGAGGATAACTGCACAATGGAAGTGAAATTGTTGTGTAATGTTACGACTGTGAAGGTGGATGAAGACTGCAGCAAATAGAGGCTGTCCAAACATCATGGTGCCCATGCCATTGGTTTCAAGTTCCCTATCTATCAAGGATAGTGTGCTGACTGTTGTGCACCAGTCTCCCCCACCAGTGTGGCAATGCATACTTGCCATCCCTATTAACTATAGGAGTGTATAGGTGAACCCTGTATCAGCAAGATACTTAAGTACTTTGCTGAATCCAGGCTTTAGTCTCTGCAGGGCAGATGTTCCACATCACATTAAGCATTGGCAGTAGGCCTCTGTGCACATAATTTGGAGACATGAGGAACAGTTTTATTCATAAGCACGTTGCCTGGGATTAGTCTCCCCTAAAGCATCAAACTTGAAATAAAACCTGAATGTTCATCTGGCTAACATTTCTCACTGTTATGACTGTCTGTACTTAATTTTAGCTGGATATTTTTGTATTGTGAGATTGTTTTTCAGTGGAAACAGAACTTTTTTTTTTTTTTTTTTTCAAATCAATATCAAGATAGGAATGTGCTAAGAGTGGGCCCATATATCAGCATTCTGTATTTGGGACCATGTTGCTCATAGGCCTATCTAGCCACAGATAGACATTGAAAGGTACACTTGTAAAATTTCTTATCATTGGGCTGCCAGAAGTGGGGGAAGGTGCATGCACATGTTCTCTCACTCTATAGCAAACATACACTTACTGAGCACCTCTAAAAATGCTTTACAAAATAAGTATTTAGAATCTATTTTGCAAATGAGGAAACTAAGGCACCATGCTGACAGGTAAAGTTTTCAAAATTATGTAAGAGCAGGTTTTTAAAGGTATCTAGCAATTGCATAAAGATGCTGATAAATGTCTTGTGAGATTTTCAGACTGCCTACGCACTGAACTCCCATTGAAATCAATTATAGTTTGGACATGTAGGTGCTATTGAAAAGTTCCACTTGGAACCTATCTAAATATAGTACTTTCAAAAAATTGAGCCCTAATTAACTTAGGCTACCAAGTCCTATTGACATTGGGTTTCACAGTGAGCAGCTGAGAACAGAATCCAAGTTTTGTTATTTCCATTTCCCTCTTACTAGAGCATACTGCTCCTTTCTCATCTGACCTCTTCAAAGGGGACTGGATCTCAACCCTGGAAGAATTCCAACAATCTCTCTCACATACTTTCTCTAAGAATATCCTGGCAACTGTGCCCTCTCGGTTATTCTCCAACTTTGCCTTACTGTCTATTTGAGCCTAGGATGAGCAGCTGTCTTGTGTTTTTGGGAGATAATACTAAAATAGCAAAAAAATAAAAATAAAAAAAAAATCACAATTCCATTATTAAACAGGAGAAAACTGCAATGACTAGACCAACACAACCGATTCCCCTTTTCCAAAAAAACAAAAACATCCTTCTTTGCTGAACTTTGCACTCTCCAAACTCACAGCCAGCAGTAGCTCAGGGAAATGGACAGTTCAGTTTCTGGGAAGAATTTTTCATGTAATACTTCTGTCCTTGTTGGAATGGTCATGCAGTCTAATCTAAACAAGTACAATTCCAGAGAATTGCGTGCATAGAAAACAGAATGTGTCTCAATTGCCCAAACACACTAACTCCTCTGGGAGCTGATCTAGTTGATGGATGGTGTTAAATACATTGCCTCTTTCCCTCAGTCAAAGGGGTTATGTTTCTGTATACATAGAGAAAACATATGTTCAGTCTAAATGATTTATTTTAGGTTAAGAGACTGCACCACAAAAATAAAGTGGGTAAAATGTTCAAGAGCGCCTAAGTGACACAGGCACTTGGGTGAAATCTTGGCCATGTTATAGTAAATGGAAAAACTCCCATTGACTTCAGTGGAGTAGATTTTAACCCCATGCGCCTAAGTCATTTTTGAAAATTGGAACTTGGGCTCCTAAACAACTTAGAAACCTTTTAAAATTTTACCCAATATCCATAAGAGCTCACAACGTGCACTTTTCTTTTGTAACAATCAGCAAAGAACACAAAAAGGCTTCCCGTTTCTAGAATCTGAGTCCTTAGAGATTTAAAGATGCATTCTACAGAAATAGTCAAAGTTACGTAGCTTTATATACAAGAGAGGGAAAGATTTGAGATGTCAGTACTGTTATATTAATTTAGATGGAATAAAGAGAACCAAAAAGTCAAAGGTGTTGTCAAGGTTCCTCCCCCACTCTGAACTCTAGGGTACAAATGTGGGGACCTGCATGAAAAACCTCCTAAGCTTATCTTTACCAGCTTAGGTCAAAACTTCCCCAAGGTACAAAATATTCCACCCTTTGTCCTTGGATTGGCCGCTACCACCACCAAACTAATACTGGTTACTGGGGAAGAGCTGTTTGGACGCATCTTTCCCCCCAAAATACTTCCCAAAACCTTGCACCCCACTTCCTGGACAAGGTTTGGTAAAAAGCCTCACCAATTTGCCTAGGTGACTACAGATCCAAACCCTTGGATCTGAGAACAATGAAAAAGCATTCAGTTTTCTTACAAGAAGACTTTTAATAAAAATAGAAGTAAATAGAAATAAAGAAATCCCCCCTGTAAAATCAGGATAGTAGATATCTTACAGGGTAATTAGATTCAAAAACATAGAGAACCCCTCTAGGCAAAACCTTAAGTTACAAAAAAGATACACAGACAGAAATAGTTATTCTATTCAGCACAATTCTTTTCTCAGCCATTTAAAGAAATCATAATCTAACACATACCTAGCTAGATTACTTACTAAAAGTTCTAAGACTCCATTCCTGGTCTATCCCCAGCAGAAACCAGCATATAGACAGACACACAGACCCTTTGTTTCTCTCCCTCCTCCCAGCTTTTGAAAGTATCTTGTCTCCTCATTGGTCATTTTGGTCACGTGCCAGCGAGGTTACCTTTAGCTTCTTAACCCTTTACAGGTGAGAGGAGCTTTCCCCTGGCCAGGAGGGATTTCAAAGGGGTTTACCCTTCCCTTTATATTTATGACAGGTGTTAACATAACCTAGTCACTGTCCAACATTAAACAGTGTCAAACAAGAGACCTCAGCCTGCTTAGTATCATGGCAAATACACCATAAAAATCTGTTTAACCTTTCATTAAGGATATAGAAAAGGAGAAACAGTTAAAGCATTTGAAATGTAAAGTATTAAGTACAGCTAATTTTAACAATATCCTTCATTTCCTTTAATTGGACAAGTTTTTAGAAGGAAAAAAATCCCCTTTGTTTGACAGTCTTTTAGATGGAAATAACCAGTGCTTAATTTGTGCCATGAGGCTTGACAGTTCATAGCCCCAGCACCTCTGGGCTAGGTGCGTCAGTTATTAAAGTAAAAAAAAATTGCTTGAGCCCCAGCACTTCTTTCATTACAAATTAAGCACTATCCCTTTTGGGGGAAAAGTTAGTTGAGATGGGCTGGAGCTGTTATTACCCTTGTTAAAGTCCGATCCTGTTTCCTAGAAAACAAAAGAAACACACACAAAAGGGAAAAGGAAAGAACAGCAAACATAGAAAATGCAGATTCTGTCTCTGGTTTTGACCCATTTGCAACCTCACTGTTGGAAAAAATAAAACAGGCACAGCACACTGTCTTCTCAGCCACTTCAAGACCTGGCAAACTCCTTTCAGCATTGGACTGTTTAGGCCGTTGCTTTCATCTCCCTTTCTAGCACAGGCTGTCACGGAGTGTGGGGGAGTCCAGGCCCTGCACCCCTCTTCCTGGGATTCACCGAGACTCTCAGCCAGCCAGTAAAATGGAAGCTTTATTGGACAACAGGAACACAGTCCAAAACAGAGGTTGTGGGTACAACCAGGACCCCTCAGTCAAGTCCTTCTGGGGGAGCAGGGAGCTTAGACCCCAGCCCTGGGGTTCCCTGCGTTCTTCCACCCAGCACCAAACTGAAACTAAACCCCCCCCAGCAGGCTCCCTTCTGCAGCCTGTCTTCACATTCCTGGGCAGAGGTGTTACCTCCCCCTCCCGGCTCAAGTTACAGGCTCTCAGGTCTCCCATCCCCAGGGCACATTCCCAGGTCAACAATCCCCCCTCCCTGCTGCGTCACATCGTCACACAGGCTTACAGCAGTGTCGCAAAATATGCAATCTTGGCTGGTTAAGGCAAACTCTTATTATACAGAAAGAAAAGGAGGACTTGTGGCACCGTAGAGACTAACCAATTTATTTGAGCATAAGCTTTCATGAGCTACAGCTCACTTCATCGGATGCATTCACGAAAGCTTATGCTCAAATAAATTGGTTAGTCTCTACGGTGCCACAAGTCCTCCTTTTCTTTTTGCGAATACAGACTAACACGCTGTTACTCTGAAACCTCTTATTATACAGAAGGATAAAGGAAAGATAGGAAAAGAAGAAATAAGGTAGGGAAGGAAAAGGACATGTGGAAGGAGGGATGAGAGTCTCACGTGCCTGACGGTGTTTGGCATTTCGCTGGAGCTAGTGGCAGTGTAACTTGCCTCCCTCTCTCTGGCCAGGACATCCTTCAAGATTGGAATGAAAGTTGGTCTGGGGTCCCAGGAGACTGTGGGGTGGCAGCCATGATGGTGAAGCTGGCTCCTTCCTCTTCTTTCAGTTAGCTAGCATCATGGTTCACTTTTCTTTCCAAAGTTTATTTTTGAGGACCCAAAAAGGTAGGAATGGGTGGACTAGCCCGTCCTCTCATTTTGTCTACCAGTTAGGCCTAATTTTCAATGCACCAATTTTGGTTCATTGAGATCCAGTTCTATGCTTTTCTTGTTTACCAAGCATGATCTTAACACAGTCCTTGATTTATATTAGTAGGCCTTTTTATTTGGACTAATTTCAGTAAGTCTCTTTTGCACCTTTTCCCCCATCAACATTTGTTATAGACTATAGTGACATTTTATGAACTTTCACTCATTTTTACAGTTGAGCTCACAATTAGGGTAAAATTGCAGGCCCAATTATTGTAACAGTACATAGATCCACATCATCTTATACTGTAAAGTTCTGAATAGGGAATATTTATTTCCTCTTAGGCAATGTTTCATGGTTGTGTGTCCCAATTTCAAAAAACCTAAAGCAAACAGTTGCAAAATACGAACTGTGAAAACTGCATATTAAATTATGCAACATAATAAATACCTAAATATTTTTTAAAATACAGTATGTAGGCCTGGCTTGACATGAGTAATTAAATATGGATGAGGACATTTCTCAGAAAGCATGGGTGGAGAATTAAATGGATCAATAGGCTAGAGATAGGATATCTGTACTAGATAAGATTAGGAGGAACACCTCATTACTTTTCGTAATGGACAAGATAAGCCTGGAATGTAGCATGAGGTTAACTTGCACAGCGTGTGGACGAAGCAAGATTGGTTCCTACAAAGTAACCAAGTCAATCCCCAAACTGCAAAATGTGTGATATAATGTTTAGTAATGCAATGTCAATGTTATCTAAAGGAGGAAGATTTCTGTGTAACTTGGGATCTTTGATGTACCCCAAGCATTTGAGTCTGATCAACCCAGCATAGCTTTGCTGTATGCCGACTAAAGAAACCTGACTGACACGATCTGAAGTTGAACTGAGTTCTTGGGAAGCCAAGTAGAAGAGGTCTTGGAGGGAATCCCAAATACAATTAAGATTTATAGTTAGAGGGATGCGTCCAGATAATCACATTAAAGTTCCCTGTTCCATTATTAAAACTGAAAACATTAAAAAAAATTAACTACATTTACTGTCCACCATTTATACTATTTTTACTTTTCTTGTACAGACGCTCACCGGGTTACGCAAATCCAAGCTTATAAAAAAACTTCCGTAATCTAGAAATAGGAGGAGTTGGGGTTCTTTTGTTTTTTTGCATAATGACCGGAGATACATTTCCAACTTACGCAAATTTCAACTTACGCTAGGTGTTCCGGAATGGAACGTTTGCATAAGTTGGGGAGCATCTGTAAGTAATTCAGATTTATTTTGTATTTTATTTCATCCCAGAAAAACAGGAAGAGGAACAACTACATTCGAATTGAGAGTACTAAGTGTTGTATGGGATAACAGAAATAAAAGGAAGAATATGTTGCTATAAGCTACTCATTATAGATGAATGTTTAGTTTAGTCTTTTTGCAAAGTGGAAGGCAATTTTGGTGAAAGTGATCCTGAAAAGATGATTTAATGCTTCTTAAGAAAAAAGAATGAGCGGCAGAATAAGGCCAATAGACAAAAGGGAAAGCAAATATCAAAAAACTCAGAACTGGTAGGTAAAGTCCCATGGGAAGAAAATCTAAGGGGAAAATGAGTTCAGGAGAGCTCCTTGCAGTTTTTCAAGAACACATTATTAAAGGAACAACTGCAAACTATCCTGATGTGAAGGAAATGTAGGAAGAATAGTAAGAGGTCAATATTCTGGGATGCATTAACAAGAGTGTTGTATGTAAGCCACGGGAGGCAATTGTCTTGCTCTGCTTGGCACTGATGGGGTCTCAGCTGAAGTACTGTGTCCAATTCTGAGTGCCACACTTTAGCAAAGATGTGGACAAACTGGAGAGAGTCCAGAGGACAGCAACAAAAATTATCAACGATTTAGAAAACTTGACCTATGAGAAAAGAAAAAAAATTGGGCATGTTTAGCCTTGAGAAAAAGACCTGATAAGTCTTTAAACATAGAATCATAGGACTGGAAGAAACCCCGAGAGGTCATCTATTCCAGTCCCCTGCACTCATGGCAGGACTAAGTATTATCTAGACCATTCATGACAGGTATTTGTCTTACCTGATCTTAAAAATCTCCACTGATGGAGATTCCACACCTCCCCTAGGCAATTTATTCCAGTGCTTAACCACTCTGGAAGTTAGGAAGTTTTTCCTAATGTCCAACTGAAACCTCCCTTGCTGCAATTTAAGCCCATTGCTTCTTATCCTATTCTCAGAGGTTAAGAACAACAATTCTTCTCCCTCCTCTGTGTAACAACCTTTTATGTATTTGAAAACAGTTTTGTCCCCTCTCCAGACTAAACAAACCCAATTTTATCAGCCTTCCCTCACAGGTCATGTTTTCTAGACCTTTAATCATTTTTGTTGCTCTTCTTTGGAATTTCTCCAATTTGTCCATATCTTTCCTGAAATGTGGTGCCAAGAACTGGACACAGTACTCCAGCTGAGGCCTAATCAGCACAGAGTAGAGTGGAAGAATTACTTCTTGTGTCCTGCTTACAACACTCCTGATAATAAATCCCAGAATGTTGTTTGCTTTTTTTTTTTTTTTTGGGGCAGTGTTACCTGTTGACTCATTTAGCTTGTGGTCCACTATGACCCCCAGATCCCTTTCTGCAGCATTCCTTCCTAGGCAGTCATTTCCCATTTTGTATGTGTGCAACTGATTGTTCCTTCCTAAATGGAGTACTTTGCATTTGTCCTTATTGAATTTCATCCTATTTACTTCAGACCATTTCTCCAGATCATTTTGAATTTTAATCCTATCCTCCAAAGCACTTGCAACCCTCCCCTTCCCCCCAGCTTGGTATCATCTGCAAACTTTTTAAGTGTACTCTCTATGCCATTTTCAAAATCATGTTGATTTCACTGGGCACATACAAACTTCTGAAAAATATTTCCACTGATAATTGGAATTTACAAATAGACAAAAATGCTGCTTGAAAATTTTAGAGTTTGATCTTTTGACATGTGATGTTTACAATGTGTGTTTTAATGGCTATAAAGCTTTAACTTCTTGAATATCAACTCCATCAAATTGTCTAAACCCCCCATTTGTCTGAACCAGCCATAATTTCCCACAACTTCAAATTTAAATGCATAAAAATAAAAAATGCTTAAATATAAACACTGGTATATGATTTTTTAAAAAATAATTTCAACATTCTGCCAAGCCTAAATATTTACATATTCACTCATAGCATGTGCTTGAATTATTGGATGCATTTTATGGAATGATTGTTTCATGAGAGAAAAAATGTAAAACACTTGTCCTATGTCTTTTTCCAAAAAGGCGGTTTAGCACAGTTCTATAAATTGGAATCTCAAGCTCTGTGTCTTTGTCACCTGACTATTGCAAGTGGCCTCACAGTTGCCTTTATAAACTTTGCTTCCTAGGACAATAACCAGCCCAGATAAAGTGACAGCAATAAAACGGGAACTCTGTCCACATGACACCATCAGATTTTCAAAAAGTTAACGTTAGTTGGTATCCTGCTGAGCCTTAGTAAACTGCTATGGGTGGTGACCAGCATACTTGGAATTTAAGATGTCTGTAAAATGTGTTCCCATGATTTTTCCTTACCTAGCATGAAACCAGTCATCTAGCTGCAATGTATGTGGCTCTTTGTCAGCAGTATAGGTGAAGACACAAAGAGACAGTAAGGGTCACAAAAATAAACGAACCATTTAGGGCTGTTGATTAATCGCAGTTAACTCACTTGATTAACAAAAAATTAATCACGATTAATCACAGTTTTAATCGCACTCTTAAGCGACAGCATACCAAGTAACATTTATTAAATATTTTGGATGTTTTTCTACATTTTCAAATATATTAATTTCAATTACAACACAGAATACAAAGTGTACAGTGCTCATTTTATATTAATTTTCCATTACTAATATTTTCACTCTAAAAACAAAAGAAATAGTATTTTTCCATTCACCTCATACAAGTACTGTAGTGCAATCTATTGTGAAAGTGAAACTCAGATATATTTTTTTTGTTACATAACTGCACTCAAAAACAAAACAATGTAAAACTTTTAAAGCCTACAAGTCCACTTAGTCCTACTTGTTCTTCAGCCAATTGCTAAGACAAACAAGTTTGTTTACATTTACAGGACATATGCTGCCTGCTTATTATTTACAATTTCACCTGAAAGTGAGAACAGGCATTTGTGTGGCACTTTTGTAGCCAGCATTGCAAGGTATTTACATGCCAGATATGCTAAATATTCATATGCCCCTTCATGCTTCGGCAACCATCCCAGAGGTGCTTCCATGCTGCTGATGCGTGTTACAAAAATAATGCATTAATTAAATTTGTGACTGAACTCCTTGGAGGAAGAATTGTATGTCTCCTGCTCTGTTTTACCCACATTCTGCCATATATTTCATGTTACAGCAGTCTCATATGATGATCCAGCACATATTTGTTTTAACACCACTTTTAGTGCAGATTTGACAAAATGCAAAGAAGGTACCAATGTGAGATTTCTAAACATAGCTATGGCACTCATCCCAAGGTTTAAGAATCTGAAGAGCCTTTCAAAATCTGTGAGGGATGAGGTGTGGAGCATGCTTTCAGAAATCTTAAAAGAGCAACACTGATTCTTTTTTTGGAGCTTTGGGTTCTGTAGTTTTCTCATCAATCTTCTGATGGTGACATCTGACTCAGATGATGAAAATGAACATGCGTCAGTCTGCACTGTTTTAGATCATTATGGAGCAGAACCTGTCATCAGCATGGATGCATGCCATCTGGAATAGAAGTTGAAGCATGAAGGGACATATGAAATCTTAGCACATCTGGCACGTAAATATCTTGTGACGCTGCTATAACAATGCCATGTGAACGCCTGTTCTCACTTTCGGGTGACACTGTAAACAAGAAGCTGGCGGAATTCTCTCTCATAAATGTAAACAAATTTGTCTGTCTGAGCAATTGACTGAACAAGAAGCAGGACTGAGGGGACTTGCAGGCTCTAAAGTTTTACATTGTTTTATTTTTGAATGCAGTTTTTTTTTGTACATAATTCTACTGTTGTAAATTCAACGTTCATGATAAAGAGTGCATTACAGTGCTTGTATTAGGTGAATTGAAAAAATATTTCTTTTTTTTAAAGTGAAAATACTTGTAATCAAAAATATAAAGGGAGCACTGTACACTTTGTATTCTGTTGTAATTGAAATCAATATATTTAAAAATTGAGAAAATATTATAATAAATGGTGTTCTATTGTTTAACAGCACGATTAGTCTTTTTAATCATGCAATTTTTAAAAATTTCTTGACAGCCCTAATAAAAACCAAACGTTCAACCAATTTTGCAGTAAATCATTTCAGTGCTAAGATGTTTTATATGCACTGTGGATTTTTTTTAAGGTGTGGTGAATTATGGATCAGAACTCCACAATGTAACAATAATTTTACAAAAAACAATCTAAATGAGTACTTCCTCCCATAAGTGAGCTCTGGGATCTGGAATTTCTGGTGCATAAATGCAAATGAAACATAGCTCTTGAACAATACAGAGAGCAGATTGGCTATGCAAACTCCTTTTAGAAGTGCTACTCCTATTTCAAACACTTCACAGAAGCTGATGGCCATCTGGAACTCCCACACCCATAATTTTACATGGTGCTCAGCTTCAAGCCCAGCAGTCCATCAAGAAGCCATTTACGTTTCCCTGATTCTCTGCCTCTACCATGGCCTTAGAGCAGGTTACAGCTGTCCTCTGGAGCAGAGGCTGTGGGGAGTATTATGCAGGAGCCAGCTATGCTGGCTCTGCCTGCTAGTGACTTTCCCATGCTAAGGGAGTTAGGAATGGAGCAACTGTGGACTAGAAAATCTGGTTGTGTTATTGTTACACTAGCTGTATAAGCTCTCAACCTAATGCAAGTAAACAACACTAGAGCTGCTCTCAGAGTTCCATGAGAGACTTTCCACCTGCATTTCCTTACACACTGTCACCACCGAGGTTACTCATGTATATATAGGTTTTAGTTGCCGGTTATGAAGTAACTTTACCTGCAATTGAACCAATTTGTCAGCCAGTGTTCTGTTTGATTTTTCGATATAGTGATTTCTTGGCTTCTGTATGAATGACACAAAAGGAAAATCATGTTTAACCAAACCAAAGTCACCGTAGGTAGCAGAGACAACAAAACAGACCTACTAGAATAAATTCAAAGCCAGCCAAGTGTCTTAAAGCAGTGCAGTATATCACGCTATAATACAGGTGACCCAGTTTCAGGAGAAACCCTTGTATTATATATGTCACTGAAATGACAGGCTTGTTTCACTGAAGAACTTGTTGAATGTTTCCATAGCCTCTCGTGCTACACAATCTCACTAGATACCTCTCATGGCAGAGAAATGTCCCTATGATACTAACAGACTTGGAAGAAGGCAGTTGGTTGAGATGGTGCTACTAGAATGAAGGCATGTTAGAAGGGTGCAAAAATCAATACATTTACTGTATACAGATTCAACACTGATCTATTCCTATTTTAAAATGCAGAAAGTTATATTGAATCTATTTCAGACCAAATAGATGAAAGCATTAGGATAATTTAAACCTGTTCACAAAGGTTCCAATGTCTCTCTGAGGGCATTTTACAATTTATAGTACAGATACACCTATTTCTGACATACTGTGGCTTATCCAAGGACACTCACTCAATCTGCTGTATAGTAAATGGACTAAAAGCAATTTGAAAGGAAATGTAATCAAAATATGTAGTACTTCTCTCACTAATGACTCAGGATGAAATTCTCCCACGTGCAGAGGGTCAGCTGCATTGTAGCCTAGAAAGGAGTATATCAACTTCTCAAATGAATGCACCTGGTATAATGTATTTTTCATAGTAGCACAAACTTGGCCATTTGTAGAAGGAAAAAAAGTCAAAGAGAAAGAACACAGTAGCAATACTTCATAAAATTTTTACATGGCATGCACTTGTAACCCTTCTGCCCATCAGAGTTGGCAGCAACAAGGGCCGGGTTCAATATCTAGGGGTTCCATTCCAATAACACAATGCAAACCGGCTCGAGCCCCCACCCAGTGACCTGGGACAAATATATACCACCCCCGCTGGGCGCCTCCAAGAGGCAATACTTCCCCTCTCGCAAGCACATAGTCTGAGTGTAGCAAAAGTCTTTTAATAACAGAGAGAAACAATGTGGCATTATGTTGGGGAAACACCACCAACAGGATTCATAACACAACCCATGAGCAAAAACAACCCCACCCCAGGCAAATTGGGGCATGCCCTTTTCCCTTTGGTTCTTGAGTCCAGCAACCCCAAATCACCCGAAGTCCCAAAAGTCCAATGCCCCAAAAGTCTCTGTCCCTGGTCAGGGCGGCCCCAGAGTTCGAAAGTTTATCGGCGGAGCTTTACCTCCCAACCTGGGTGGAAATGGGACAGGGGTAAGAGGCACCTTACGTGATCTGAAGCTGACCGCCCCATAGCTCCATAGCGGCGCTCCGCTCCGCCAGCCGCCCCACGAACTCCTTCGCTCAGCGGCGCTCCGCTCCGCCAGCCGCCCCACGAACTCCTTCGCTCAGCGGCGCTCCGCTCCGCCAGCCGCCCCACGAACTCCTTCGCTCAGCGGCGCTCCGCTCCGCCAGCCGCCCCACGAACTCCTTCGCTCAGCGGCGCTCCGCTCCGCCAGCCGCCCCACGAACTCCTTCGCTCAGCGGCGCTCCGCTCCGCCAGCCGCCCCACGAACTCCTTCGCTCAGCGGCGCTCCGCTCCGCCAGCCGCCCCACGAACTCCTTCGCTCAGCTGCGCTCCGCTAGCCGCCCCACGAACTCCTTCGCTCAGCTGCGCTCCGCTCCGCCAGCCGCCCCACGAACTCCTTCGCTCAGCTCCACGGCCCACAAGCAGCTCCTGCCATCCACACACTGCTCCGCATCAAACTGCTTCACCAGCCGTCCCCGCAAACTGCTCCACAATATATCTTCAGGCTCCCCCACTACTTAACACAACACTCAGTGATTTCAGCTCTTAGGTGAATTCAGCTTATAGTAGGGGAGCCCCAGTGCTGGTGCACTGTCAGCCCAAAGTGAGCTCAGCAGCCTATAACTAGACTTCTAATGATATCAAAATTAGCTCTGATATTCCACAGTGGAGAGAGGAGGAAGTGCAATCAGCATGTAAGGCCCTCACCAAGGGGCCCATGCCACCAAGTATTAATACTTGTCCCCAGCCTCTCTCCATTCACACAGTTTTGGAACCCATGACCCTTGCCTAGCGAGTGCTACTTAGTTGATGGTGAATCCCTCCATCATAACAAAAGGCCACGTACAGTTCCAAGCAAAGTTCCCATAATCAGGGTAATAACAATTTATTCTTCCTGCCCCAATAACAGAGACACTGGGGATCCCACAGCAGCCAAAGTGACCATTTGGGCAGCTATGGTCTCATTCTAGGCGTGGTGGGTGTGCCTATGCAAATGAGATCGGCCCCTGAAGTTCTTTTCCACAACTTGCCACACCTCACCACCAGATGTCAGGGTGGAGCTCATCCTGACACTGCTTACATCCTCCCCCCAGCCGAGACTTTGTCGTCCCGACAAATCACACTCCCTTTATACCAACTCATTGGTTTCCTCCAAAGGGCCTCAGGAAGCCCACTTTAGCTTCCACAAGCCTGTGTGCTAAATGTATTGGCTCCTCACTAGTCACCCCAGGTGCATCATAAGTTAACCGTTTCACTGGTCTTATCACCCTGTCTCGTCTATTGAGAATCTCTGTTGCCGAAGTAAGGGGAACATCCTCTTGAGTGACGGATGGAGAGGCTTCCCTGGAGGGTCCCTTGGCTACTGGCGTAGGCCCCTGCACTCCTAGTTCTAACGCTGGAGGGTCCAAGGTGCCCAGGACATCCTCTACCTGTCTGTCCCCATTGTCCAATAACCTGTGTGTGTCATCACAGGGGGGTCTCATCAGCAGCACCGGGGTATCAGAAAGGGGCCTAAATAGTTCCGCCATTGGGTTTAGGGCGGAAGAGGGAAAACTCTCGTTTGGTTCAGCTGATCGAGACTGAAATCTTGTCTCCATCCCAGGATACACCAGGGTTGTGTCTTCCTCCTCAGACTCACTCTCAGATGTGCAGAATAGGGGTAAGTTAGCTGTAGGGGGCCCACTGTCTGTGTTGGATGGCGGCTTTGGTCTAGCACCTCTGTTCTGCCCGGCGGCCCTGCCGTGGCCCATCTCACAAGGGGTGCTTACCAATTCCCCCACAGGGAGCAAAAGGTTTCTATGCACCGTCTTTATTTGCCCTGGACCGTCTTCAGGTTTGATCTTGTAGACCGGCAGATCTCCCAGCTTTTCCATCACCAGGTAAGGTATTGCCTTCCATCTGTCAGCTATCTTGTGTTTGCCAGCAATACCCAAATTTTGCAGCAGGACTCTGTCCCCCGGCTGGAGCTCCTGCGAACGCACTCTAGCATCATATCGATGTTTGTTGCGGTCTGCGTTCTTCCGAGCCGCAGCGGTAGCTAAGCGATAAGCATCCTGCAGCTTTTCTCTTAGTCGGGATACATATTGCTGATGAGTTTCATAGCTATCTCCATCCTCTGATACACCAAAGCACAAGTCTATGGGTAATCTTGGTTCTCGCCCAAACATCAAGAGATATGGGGTGACTCCCGTAGCATCGTTCTTTGTGGCATTGTAGGCATGCACCAGAAATGCGACATGCTGGCTCCAGGTTGCCTTCTGCTCTGGTCGCAAAGTTCCCAACATATCTAATAGGGTTCGATTGAACCTCTCTGGCTGAGGATCACCTTGGGGGTGATAAGGCGTTGTCCTAGACTTTTTAATTCCTGCTATCTTCAGCACTTCCTTCAGAAGGTGACTCTCAAAATCCCGCCCCTGATCAGAGTGTATCCGAGCCGGGAATCCATAGACTGAGAAATATTTGTCCCACAATACTCGAGCAACGGTGGTGGCCCTCTGATCACGTGTGGGATATGCTTGTGCATACCGTGTAAAATGGTCAGTCACTACTAGAATGTTTCCAACATTCCTCTTGTCTACCTCTACAGACAAGAAATCAATGCATACCAACTCCAAAGGTTTGTTGCTGGTGATGTTCTTGAGATATGCAGCCCTCGTGGGCAGAGTTTTCCTTTGAACACATCGAGCGCAAGTCTCACATTTCCTGCGAACATCTTCAGCCATTCGGGGCCAATAGAACCTACTACGAATAAGTTCCAGGGTCCTCTCCATCCCTAAATGCCCAAAGTCATCATGCAGGGCCCTCATGGCCAGGGCTCTGTACTTTTTTGGCAGTACTAGTTGTGCTCGTTGTTTTTGTAAAGGGTCAGTGGTCATTCGGTGTAGCACTCCCTGAATCAGTTTTAGTTTGGTCCATTCTCTCAATAGTAGTTTACCCTCCGGGTTAGGTGGGACAACCGCAGCTGGGCTTCGCCCCTCCCTTTTGGCAAGTAGTGTATCACGAATGTCAATATCTTGCCGCTGGGCTTCTTCCCAGTCAGTCGCATTGAGCATGGGCAAAGGAGATTGGTCTAATGCAATATAGTTCACCGAAGCAGAAGGCATGCATTCAGGGGGCAGGCCCAAAGCTTCTGCAACACATCCCTGAAAGCCTTCACGGGCCTCTGGCTCTCGGCGACTCACACTGCAAATAGCTCTCACTCCATCTGTGGGTATCACAGCAACTTCTGGAGCCTGCGGACGCCTGGACAATGCATCTGCATCTACATTGCTTCTCCCTGATCGGTACTGAATGCTGAACTCATAGCTAGCCAAGGCGGCCACCCATCTCTGCCCTGTAGCATCCAGCTTAGCACTTGTTAACACATAAGTCAGTGGATTGTTGTCTGTCCACACCTGGAACTGAGCACCATACAAATAGTCTCGAAATTTCTCAGTGATGGCCCATTTCAAGGCCAAAAACTCCAGCTTGTGGGTGGGATAGCGAGTTTCACTATCAGACAATCCTCGGCTGGCAAAGGCTACAGGTTTACATTTGCCTTCCACTTCCTGGTACAGGACTGCTCCCAGACCCTCCAAACTGGCATCAGTATGCAGGATAAATGGTTTGCTTGGGTCAGCAAAAACTAGGACTGGAGCATGAGTTAGGCAAATAATGATTTCTCGAAAAGCCCTTTCACATCTCTCATCCCACCGTGGCCCAAATGGTGCAAAGGGGCCATTGTGTCTCTACACAGGAGGCTTTGGGGACCTCCCCTTATTCTTGGACTTAGATTTGTTCTTGCTGGACTGATGTCCCCTGGTAAGATCATTCAGAGGCTTTACAATCGTAGCATAGTTTTTCACAAATCTGCGGTAGTAGCCACTAAATCCAAGGAAGGTCTTGAGTTCTCTGTAGTTACTTGGACGTGGCCATGTAGTGAGTGCTTCTATTTTATCAGGATCAGTACTCACACCTTCTTGGGACACAATGTGACCCACATACTTCACTGAGGTTCTGCAGAACTGGCATTTGTCAATTGAAAGCTTCAGACCATAATCCTCCAACCTATCAAGCACTTTAAGAAGTCTTTCTTCATGCTCCTCTAAGGTTCTTCCAAACACAATCAGGTCATCCAAATAAACTAACACTTGCAGTAAATTCATGTCTCCCACAACTTTCTCCATGAGACGTTGAAAGGTGGCAGGTGCTCCAGAAATCCCTTGGGGCATGCGTTCGAACTGATAAAACCCTAATGGGCAAATGAAGGCTGTCTTCTCCTTATCTTCTTCTCCCAGAGGGATCTGGTAGTATCCACTTCGAAGATCCAACACAGAGAACCACTGGCTTCCCAGCAAACAGTCTAAGGCGTCTTGCACTCGAGGCATAGTGTACTGGTCGACCACAGTACGGCTGTTTAGGGTGCGGTAGTCAATACACATCCGGATTTTCCCATTCTTTTTGCGGACTACCACAATGGGTGAGGCGTATGGGCTGCGGGACTCTGTAATGATGCCATTCGCAGCCAGCTCCTGAAGATGATGTCGCACATCTTCCATCTCAGAGAGAGCAATCTTCCTAGATCTCTCCCTGAAAGGTCGAGAGTCATGTAGTCTGATATTGTGCTCTACTCCTTTTGCACATCCCACATCCCACTCATGCAGTGAGAACACCTTGGATCTTTCACAAAGTTTCTTCCTCAGGCGATCTTTCCAGTCCTCGGACACTGGTGAATCTCCAAAGTCAAACTTTGCTGGGTCTATTGTCGGAACTTGAGTTTCACACTGGGGTTTTACAATCGACTCAGGCTCAAAGAGGTCTGCTATCTTTTGTCCTTGCTTCACAAAAATATCACGACTCGTTTCATTAGCAATCAGTATAGTCACCCTTTCCTGGGCTTCAGCAGGTAGGGTTATGACTCCACTGGGGACCAGCACTCCTTCAGGGAGCTCTCCTCCCATCGGCTGCTCTATCACTGCTAACGTCCCTTTACTGCCTTTCAGACAGGTACTCATGACAAGCACTTCTTGCTCCGTCCTTGCAGGCACTACTAAGGGGGTTGTGCCCGCGTACTTCAGTGCCCCAAGCGGTAGCTCAGATGTGTCCCTTTTAGCGCTCTCAATTTTCCTATAGGCTTCAGCACAAAGCGTATGGATCATCAGGGTATTCAGGTACTGGTCCCCAGCCCGCCTTCTGCAGTAATCCGCGAGTACCTTGAAGAGACTGGAGTTGGTCCCTATCAGCACAGACACATCAGAAGTCCCTTTAGGGTCAGGGCATATTAAGGCAGCTGTGTCTACCTCTTCTCTTACCCCAGCAACCCCAAATCACCCGAAGTCCCAAAAGTCCAATGCCCCAAAAGTCTCTGTCCCTGGTCAGGGCGGCCCCAGAGTTCGAAAGTTTATCGGCGGAGCTTTACCTCCCAACCTGGGTGGAAATGGGACAGGGGTAAGAGGCACCTTACGTGATCTGAAGCTGACCGCCCCATAGCTCCATAGCGGCGCTCCACTCCGCCAGCCACCCCACGAACTCCTTCGCTCAGCTGCGCTCCGCTCCGCTCCACCAGCCGCCCCACGAACTCCTTCGCTCAGCTGCGCTCCGCTCCACCAGCCGCCCCACGAACTCCTTCGCTCAGCTCCATGGCCCACAAGCAGCTCCTGCCATCCACACACTGCTCCGCGTCAAACTGCTTCACCAGCCGTCCCCGCAAACTGCTCCACAATATATCTTCAGGCTCCCCCACTACTTAACACAACACTCAGTGATTTCAGCTCTTAGGTGAATTCAGCTTATAGTAGGGGAGCCCCAGTGCTGGTGCACTGTCAGCCCAAAGTGAGCTCAGCAGCCTATAACTAGACTTCTAATGATATCAAAATTAGCTCTGATATTCCACAGTGGAGAGAGGAGGAAGTGCAATCAGCATGTAAGGCCCTCACCAAGGGGCCCATGCCACCAAGTATTAATACTTGTCCCCAGCCTCTCTCCATTCACACAGTTTTGGAACCCATGACCCTTGCCTAGCGAGTGCTACTTAGTTGATGGTGAATCCCTCCATCATAACAAAAGGCCACGTACAGTTCCAAGCAAAGTTCCCATAATCAGGGTAATAACAATTTATTCTTCCTGCCCCAATAACAGAGACACTGGGGATCCCACAGCAGCCAAAGTGACCATTTGGGCAGCTATGGTCTCATTCTAGGCGTGGTGGGTGTGCCTATGCAAATGAGATCGGCCCCTGAAGTTCTTTTCCACAACTTGCCACACCTCACCACCAGATGTCAGGGTGGAGCTCATCCTGACACTGCTTACACAGTCCAGTCTCCGCTAAAACAAAAAAAAAAATCATTTTTTAAAAATTAAGGAATTTTCTGCCCCTCATCTCACAAAAAATTACTACAACTAAAATCACCCAATCTTTTTGTGTATGTAAAAGGACATTGTACTTTGGATGTAGTTTTAAATGGCACAGTAAAAGCAATGGGACTTTGTGCCCACCTCCACCAGTCCCTCCCTGTGTGAGGTATAAGATTACAAAGGGAGGACCTGAGGCTCAGAAAGGTCAAGAGATTTATCTAAGGGGGTGGGGCTGAGGGGTTCGGAGTGTGGGAGGCGGCTCTTGGCTGGGGCAGAGGGTTGGGGTGCAGGGGTGGGGCTTCAGCTGGGGGTGTGGGCTCTGGGTTCGGGCCAGGGAAGGGGTGCCCATCTGCAGCAGGTCCAGGGCTGGGTTCTGGCCTCGGGAGGGGTGCCCTGGCTGCGGCAGCTCCGGGGCTGGAGGCGGGGCACCCCTCCCCCCAGCCCAGCAGGTCCAGGACTGGGTTGGAGCTAAAGGAGGGGTGCCCCTCCCCGGGTTCTCTATGCACCTGTGCAGTACTTAATAGGCCACTTCATGGCTGTGTAGCTTACAGGGAACTTAGGTTGCCAACCCTCCAGGATTGTCCTAGAGTCTCCAGAAATTAAAGATTATGTCATATGATGAAATCTCCAGTAATATGTCTATCCAAAATTGGCAACCCTAGCCTGAGTGGGGGCTTTTGTTTGTGATACCTGCAAATAATATGTTTATTAATTTTTGAAATTTAATCTGTGTATCTACTTCCAGTGGATACACACACACCAGTTGAACCTTTATAACACTAGTGCTTTACAAGCTTCAGTAGCATTCAATTCTCTTTCCTACTCACCAATTATTTTTCTTTTGTATGTATCTCTTCCCTTCTGAGTTCCTGATAGGACTAGAAACAGGAATTAAGTAAATGCAGGTGGCAAGGGAGAGAACAGTAGAAGAGATTCGTCTGAGCATATCCAATCCCTCTCCTTGTTATTGGAAAGAAAGGAAGAGGTCCCCACCTTGTCCCCAGGTGATTGTGTTCTGGTGTTTCCAGTTGCAGTGGGAATGCAGAAGAGCAGAGGGAGTCATTCAAATGAGAAATGAACTAACCACACATCTTAAAGGGTCAAAACAGGTTCTGTTTGTGTGTGTGTGAGTTTAGTCAAACTACTCTATAAAATAACTACAGTTTTGCATCTGCAAGAAGCCAAGCCCTCATTTGCCCCTGAAGTCAGTAGAAGCGGAGTGTTTTCCTCAAGACCTAGGATCAGATCTTTCACTTTTTAGATGCTGGCAAGTCCCCCAGTGGTACAATCACACACATTTAATCCTGGTTTTATACTTAAAATTTACCTGTTAAAATACACAACTCCACTCCCAAAGCAAAATATTAGAAAGGCCATTCATCTGGGGGACATTTTTATCTAATGGGAGAAAAAGAAGAACTTAGTAAAGTTTATAAGAGACTAAATTAAGCAAAGGATGCATTAAATGTACAACTATGTCTAAAGTCTGAGAGAAATTGGTCTCTCTCTCAAACAAGGGTAAGTTCACCAATTTAACTTAAACTTGGTTTTAAACCAATTTAGTTAAACTAGTGCATAAGGCTATGTGGATCTTTATTTCAGTTTAAAATGAGGGTTATTTGTGGTTTAGCTTAAAACTATTCCTAATTGACTGGAGCTAAACCAAAACAAAACCCTGCAAGCATACAAACACAGGTCTTAGAACAAAAGAAGAGTGTCTACACATAGCACAAGCTAAAATACAAAACAAATTTACCTCCATCAAGTCTGGGGATTACAACAGTCAAGGATTCTATATCTGATATTCGATATTTGGCTTCAGTTGACAGTCTTCATTTCTTTGCCCTATGTAAAAGAAAAAAGCTCAGTTTCCCTACAGGATTAGTAACATTCCACAGCTTCTTCCATTTCTGCCCTTAAATTCCCAGACTGAGTTACTTTTCTGATTAAAAACAGAGAGATAAAGTACTGCTAATTCATGTCAGTTTGAAACCGAAGCACCAATTTCTGGCAGCTCAGCTACGATTTACACGTGCACAGTGCAAGATCAGAACACTTGCACTTTCTAAGTGAGTGCCTCGGCGGGTGTATATGCACTGTTATTTAGAGTCTCCAAAAGGTTAGTGTAATTAGGTGGAGTTTACTCTTGGTTAATAGTGCTTTTTTCTATTCAGGTGTCAATATGTTATCTGTTTATATAATTATTCCTACCATGGTCATTTAACATATCAGAAAGGAAAATCGAAGTAGGCTTCTTAGTCAAAGGTGGTAATTATATAGGGCCATATAGGACATTGAGAATAAGTCTAGAATCTTGCAATACAATTCAAACAAAAAAGCAAACATGGAACAGTAGTTCAAGTATTGAAGGATGCAGAGATGAAAGTTAAGAAGGATCCATGGAAGATAGGAGGTGTAAAGGAGGGCTTATGGGAGGTGGGACACGCTACCAACCATAGCAGCAGCAAAAGCAAAAGTATGAAACCAACAGTTTTCAGGAAAATTCTGGATTCTGGGGAGCCCAACTGGAAGCAATGTTTTCCTTAACAATTTTAACTTTCACCTTCGTCTCTTTCAGTCATTATTGCCATATCTTTCAAGCTGCTTTAATGGAACTCAGAAAAATTCCCTCTGAGCTAAAATGTGACAGTGCAAGGTCCCAGTCAAGGGTAGTGACACTTTCAGTCATTGGTGAATAATGGAGATGAAACATGTCTGGTCACTTCTGCATTTTAGGAAATCACTGGCAATAGGCCTTTGCAAACACCATAAATGCAGGCTCTGCCAGGGGAAAGCCCCATAGATGGATGGCAACTTGGAATCTGATAAACGCCACTGAATGCTCAGTAGTCTCTAATGCAAACAGTTTACTTTAGTATTAAGCTGCAAAGAGCTCTCTACACTTCAATAAAGCAGCAACATATATGTTCACTTAGATACCACAGTGATAGTTGCTTTAGATATTGTTACGAATTATACCTGATAGGTCACGCACACAACTGCTGCAAATTATACCTGATAGGTATAATTTGCAGCAGTTGTGGACTTTGTTCATGTGCCTCAGCCTAGATTCGAACTGGACGTGTCCTATCAGGTCACGCACAAAACTGCTGCGGAGTTCCCAAAACACACTTAAGTTTATTACGCTCGAGCGTGGTGCCCCCCTGCTAGTCAGGAGGAGACCCCGAATACAGATTATACAAAGGTTATATACCTTTTAGCAAAGCATGTTGCCCTCGTGCATCGGAAATCTTAGCCAATAAACAAACCCTTTTCTTATCTACCACCTATCCCTGCTTGGTGTATTCCTTGTGCTAAACTAGTATGTTAATTACACAGCATGGTCCTAAAGCAATGCATCAGTAACTTATTATCAGGATGGGAGGCCTTACATCAAAGGCCAGGAGATAGGGAGTTAGGGACAGACAAAGAACAGATACCGGGAGTCAAGGCAGGCTGGAGACAAGGAGGAGGATTTTCACAGGAATGCAGTATCTAAGGAACACTCGTCCTGGTGCATGATGTGCTTACTTTTAGACAATGGTGGGCCCCAAACCAAAATGGAGTCATGTGTGCTAACTTTTCCTTAACAATATATTGCAAACAGCCCCTTTTTAAGACTACTACCAGTCTGAAGAGACTTTTGGAGTGATTTTCTTACCTCTGATGGAGGTCACTCCCTTGCTGGATACTGCAATCTGATCTCTGCTAGAAAGGAATCATCACTGGGACTCAAATGTATTAAGAGCAAATATTTTGCCTTTATAATGCACCAAGTAGCAAGTATTTCTAGAAACTCTTCTGCGAAGAAGATGCACTGGAACCACTACAAAGTCTTTATTTACACACAAAACAAGGTCCTATACTGTCAAGATTCTCACTCTTTCCTTCCAGAACAAAGTAGCAACACTTGCTGTAAATGGACTTAGAAAGTATGTTGTCCTAGTGGTGTTGCCTCCTTCATGGTGTGTTTGGCTGAGAAAACAAATATTTCCTAGTCCTTCCCTGACCATCTCCTTGGGAAAGGGGTTTAACCAGAGGCTTGTGGGTGGGGGTGTTTTGTGGGATTCCTTTCCTCAGATGCTGACAGCACATCACCGAGCAACAGCACCACCACTCACTGCTCCGTCAGTCCAGAAAAGCTCCCCCACAACACACCCTGTCACCTCTGGACTTCACCTCTAGAAAACTTTTCAGACCCCCAAATCAGCTCAAAATCCAGATTAGAGATTGGTCTTCAAACCTTGGGGAAATTCAGATTCAAATCCAGATCCAAACTTTGTGGTGCATGCCCAACTCCAATTTTAGACAAAAACCATCTCTGGTTAAAAATAAAGAAAATCAGCTTTCTACATCTATAGTAGCACAGGCTCCCCCCGTACTACTCCAAACTTGCTGTGGTCCCAGCTGCAGACAACAGGAGTCAGAAATTTTTGTTCTGCAGATATCTGTAGAAAGCTACAAGATAGGAAAGGAAATTGAACCCTGGGCAGCTATCCAGTATTGTAGCACAATGAACAGTTAAGACCCTCTATGATTTATAAAGAAAAGATTGAGACTAAAACACAGTATCACTGAAACCTGAGCAGACGGCACAACTATTTAAAAAATTAGAGCAAGTCCAAAAAAATAAGCTTTTAATAGCAGTTTCTATCTGACATTCATTCACTCAACAGCTCTGTTTTCTCCCCTTGCCATAGCTACTGCGTATTAGGGAGGTAGAGTACCTATGCCAATGGGAGAAGCTCTCCCATCGGCGTAGGTAGCGTCTTCACTAAGTGCTACAGCGGCACTGGTGCAGCACTGTAAGTGTAGACAAGCCCTGAGATGCTGCTATAGATTTATCTTAAACTCTTGTCTGATGATTGGTTGAAACATAGGTTTGGTGATCTGATCTTAAGTTTCTCCCTTTCCTTCCCAAGAAGTGAAGAATACAGAGCAATGTTGTCAAACCAGATAAAAATATACAAAAGGCTGCATCTTTCTGAAAAAGATGTTCAATTTCGTTCCCGTCCAGGAATGGAGATTTCAGTTTATTCATTTGTTTAGGTTTAGAGCACCACCAGTCCAATACTGATGGGGCTTGTGCTTTCTGGTCATTCTGTGAGGTACTTCCAGATTCACCTCTTCTCTTTACAAGAAAATTGTTACACACTTGAAGTTTACAATAATAGAACTTTGCAGCTATTTTTGATTAAGGCAATCAGAATGGATGTAAGGATGCATGGGAAGACTTGATATTTTGGTGACTTTAAGCAAGTGCTTTCCAACTTTTTCTACAAACAGTCCACACATTACATAAAGGCCAAGCTCAGCCTCTCCCTGGATTTTGGCTTTATTAAAAAAACAAACAATGAAATATCGTAAGGACTAGCTCAAACCTCTACAACTGCTCATAGTACTCCTCCTTTAGGACTGCTCAGCTCATATCCCAGATCCTTTTCCGCACAGAGCCTCTCATGTTTCATATTGGAGTAGACTAACCAATCACCAGACCCCAAAGAATCAGCAGAAGTCAGAATCCTTTCTCAGCAACATCAACACCTGAATAGGAAAACACTGCCAGCCAGTAACCATCAAGATTTATTGTCCCTTGAGGCAAGTACTGATCATGAGATGATTCTGTGATTCTCAGGTCTGTAAATTTTGATAATCGCAACATAAATCTGTATCTGATCTTTTACAAAATGTTCCTGGCCCAAAAGGGCCCCTTTCTTGGTGTATCATTACCCTGTCCACCACCAAATTGGTACTGACTGACGAGCTTCAACGTAACTAAGTCACAGCTTTCTTTTAAAGAAAAGGAGTACTCGTGGCACCTTAGAGACTAACCAATTTATTTGAGCATAAGCTTTCAAAGCTTATGCTCAAATAAATTGGTTAGTCGCTAAGGTGTCACAAGTACTCCTTTTCTTTTTGCGAATACAGACTAACATGGCTGCTACTCTGAAAGCTTCCTTTTAGGATTGCATCACTCCAAAGAATTTTTAAATTTAATTATTAAAAAAAATGTTTTAAGGCAGAAACAAATGCTTGCATTGTTGGGATGTCTCTAGCCATCTTAATCAGAATAGAAACAAAAATATCTCGACAGGGAGAAAGGTGTCCTACCTAATAGAAACAGTAAAGTATCATACATTGATTACCTATCTATAAAGGCATCTTTGACCTATCATAGATTTGAAAGACTATTAAATCAGCATATGGCAATCTATACCAATTAGTGTTTCATTGATATTTTACATGTAGTGACAGACCTTTTACAGTTCATTTTTACAGTGATTTTATCTGTAAAATAAAAAAGTCCTTTCCTCTTAGTAGAAGCTCTGCTGTATTTCTGTAAGTAGGGATTACGTGACAGAACATAAAACACACCCATAACCGCTTTGCAAACACACAGTCCAATGGCCACACTAATATTGTGTTTTGGATTGCTTCTTCACTGCTGTACACATCTGTGCTGATGGCTTTTTCTGTTGCAGCTGGTGTGTTTGCATTTCTAGTTTGGTGAGGGTTAGACTCTGACCTGTCATAGCAAGTTTTCACTCTCGTGTCATGTTCCAGCCAAGAATCCCTCCTTAGCTCTCAGAAGAGTGCCTAGGGAGAGGGCCATCTAATCGGCTATGTACCATGTCTCCAAGGGAGTTTAAGAGCATGCCCAGAGCAATGTAGAGTATCTCCTGTTGTCAGCAGCAAGGGCTAGATGAGGTGAATACAGCTGCTGCTTTTCAAAGTAGCAGCAAGCTACATCAATGTGAATGATAATCTTGATAACTGTTAATGCCACTGAAATGATTGCAAATGTAGTCAATTCTGGGACAGATATCTGTCTGACTTTTGTTGCCTGATAGCTGGCCCAAAGAATGTTGATGCCACCATTTCTTTATACCGTTGTTTTAAGAAACTTTTTCATCTCACTGAGTTTATACTTCCAGATAAAATAATAAATACGTGCATTTTCCACAGAAAGGAAAGGCTCTAACTTAGACCCCAGAATCTGTATTCTTAATATTAAGTCAGTACAGCAAGCAATGGCCATATTCTGTTCACAGCAAGACTAGCAGGCTAAACAAAAAAATTCTACGGCTATTAAAAACATCTCTACAAAATATTGCCCCACCCACCTTGTCTCTATCAAATGAGTCAGTTTTAAGGCTTGGGGAAAGAGAGACCTTGAAGGCTTACATTGTTCCCCTTAACAGCACAGCGAGAAAGTAGTATATAGCTCAGCATACACACACACACGCAAAACTAGGCTCTTAACAGAACAAATAGCAACATTAAAATCTCCCTATAAGGCAGAAGAATTTAGCAGTTCAACTACATACATATCACATGGCTGGACTTTTCTGCGCAAAAAAAATAACCTGTTGAGCTCTGCACTTCCTGAACCAGGCAGGACGGAAATAAAAGGAAACAAAGTTCCAGTCCTTTCTGACAAAAATAAGCCCCGTTCTGTTTGAGGGGGGGAATTTCTCTTAACACAGGATTTTGAACATTTCTACAGTAACCTGCTGTGCTGCAGAATGGTGAAGTGAAGATTAGCCACCCTGCCTTGCTTGATACAAAATAGTGAAAAAAACAGGCATAGGAGCTTCATATTTTTTGGTATCTTATATATCACATTTCCTGGTTTTTGCTTGCAAAAAGTGACAAGTAATGTTTCTGTTAATGCAAATAAGATAGGCGGAAAAGACAACCATTTGAAGGTGGCACCCTTCCTTTCTCACCTAAAATATTACATTGGCTGGTACGCTTTGATGAGCTCCTAGAAAATAAGTTTTGAGGGGGTGCTTTTAGCTTGTTTTCCAAGAGATGCTTTTGGTTTTGCTTTTGCCTATTCATTCTTTTTAAAACTTTATTTACAGAATAAAACAACAATCTTAAAAAGCCTAATCCTGCAAGGTTCTGAGCACCTCCGACTCTGGGTGCTGAGCACTTTCAGCTTTCAATGATTTAAATAGGAATGGAGGGCCCTTGGTGCCAATTAAATAAGAGACGTTCAGTAACTCCCAGGATAAGAGTCAAAAGAACATTTAATCATTAAAAAAGAAAAATATTAATGATCAACTTGGGCTTTTTTTATTTTTGCAAAATCTCTTTTGTTTGGTTTTTCAAATGAAGTGATTCCTCACTGGATTCTGTTTTATCCAAACCCCAAAAGTTCAGACAAATTGGGGGGAGCTTTAGACATATATTTCTGGCTGTGAACCCATTTACGATGACAACTAAAACTACAGCATGATCTCACATGTTATCACTCATGACAAAAAAAATTCTAAAACTTAAGCTTTTTACACTCTAATATCATCTCACTTTAAAAGGGACACAAATTTAAGCTAGGAAAGGATTTTTTCTTTAACTTTTTATTAATTTTTAAAATATAAATTGAAAACACTATAATAAACTTCATACCATATTACCCATTTTCTGCCTAGCCTTAGCTATACTTGAAACAATTCACATAAATGTTTAAAATATAAATCAATTTATATTACATAATTTACAATCAAAATGTGTTTAAAAATCCAATTAGTTAATGAAAAATTATTAAGAAAAATAATAGATGCAAAATTCAAAGGAGGGGGATAGAGACCGGGAGGGAAAGAAGTGGGCAGAAAGGAGGGGGAGATAAGGGATGGCAAGGGGCGGAGTATGCATTTAATAGGATCATTCAGATACTTCCAGGAAAGCTTCCTATATCTCTAAGAATTTTTATTGGATTTCTGTTCTGGTATATAATCCTTCCATCATAAACTAGTAAAGAATTATTATAAAACTAAAGGGACACTGCCAAGTAAATTTACGTTTTATAAAATCTAAGATCAAAAGAGGTTTCTATCCTGTGTTTCTCTTAAAATTCTAGTGGAAGCAGGTTTTCCGTTTGAGCGTAAATATTTCCATGCAGGATTTGTAACCCAAACGTTACAGCATTGTGCTAAAGCACAAGAGCTAGAAAGCAAAGATGATGGGTCTGTTTTTTCCATTGCCCTTGCTAAGACCTATAGTCAGATCTGCAAAGGCATTCTTTCTTTCTGGCATAAAATGCTATTAGGGTTCTATGCTAGTACAGGAGTCTGCCCATATGCAGCCAAGGACACATTAGGAGAGGAAGGGAAAGCAACCGTGCAGATCCAATTGCAGGACCAAGGCCTATGAGAAGTACAAAAAATTAAATGAACATTAATAATTAATCAAAGTACATTTTAAAAATGTATATTATCTAAGGTGTAAGCAAAAAGGAGTTATTTAACAGAATATGATTTTTAACTTGGTAGTGATGTATACTGTTCAGTGATTAGAGTTTACTGGGAAGAGTAGAACAAGAGTAAGTTTAATTGAAGTGGTAATACATTTAAGATCTTGAAATATATTATTTTATATTGATAGCAAATGTGTGGAAGGCCTTTCCACACAGTGTAGAATACTTAGTGTTTAAATATTTTAACAAACATGGGATGATTATGTGGACTTTAATAAATTAGAGCATCAGCTAGTTTTATGCTTGAAATTAAGTATCTGCAACTGAAGGAGTTTTTCCACTGCTCCTGCATATTTTCCCCAGACTGTGTCTTGGCTGGCTGCATAGAATTGGTTTTGTTATTGTTTTTCCTCCTTCTCTGGCACAAAAATGTTTAAGAGTCTATAAATCATGGTAGCAAAGTTCTAATCAAGGTGTTCCAGGTTCTGGTCCTGTACAAAGGAGAACATAGCGTATTCCACACAGAAGGATCCCGAAAGTGACTACTGGATGGAGCAGGGAAAGAGAACAAAGCAAGAAATAGTGCTAAACTGGCAGTCATACTACAAATAAATTAAGTAGAAAGGGACCAAAAAGTCACTTAGAGTCAGTAACTTTTCTTAGCTGTCCCATGGCTTCAGAAAATGGAACTCTGCCACAACACAGTGCTTCTTGGATTGGGATAAAAAGAACATGGTTCTTCACTCTCAGCTAAATATAGTCAATTTAGATATCAGAAATATGATGCAGTCATTAAAGGAAAGCTTTAAATGGCAGTAGACTAAATACTTCACAATGAGAAGGGCATTTTTTGCTCCTTTTCTATTATGAATTAACCCTCACAGAGGGGACTGATTCCTCTATGATAGAGTCCACTGAACAAAACAAAAATTGAAACAACCATTTGAGGAAACCCTACAGAATATCATTTTGCCAGACACACAGGTAGATAGATACTAGAAGCTGATATCGTAGGTTTTATTTTACTGCACCTTTTAAAGAAGTTTTCAAGCCCAAGAGCACAGCAACAGAGATCTGAGGCCCCAATCCTGCAAAGATTTACAACCATGCTTAACTCTCCAACCATGAGTAAGTTTAATTGATTTCAGTGGGACTACTCATGGTAGTAAAGTTAAGCATGTATGTAAGTCTTTGCAGGATTGTGGCCTCAAACATCCAAAGGCAAGGTCCTCTCTCTCTCATATCCTGGTGAACAGAATGCCTGAGCACCAAGGAGCCAAACATGGAACCAGTTACTTAAACCCACCTCAACACTGGGGTTTTGAATCAACTGAACACAGATCCAACTTATCCCATTTCTGGTTTTACAAAGGCAAGATGCAGCCCCCAAAAGTCTTCTCCTTTGTCTTAATTACCTGATATTTCACAAGGCTGCAGTTTACTAACTGCAGGCTCTGTATAGTAAGATTTGTGGCTTTGTTTCCTCATATATTTGCTTCTGGCTATTGTGACTAGTAAAATTGGCTTAATTTCTCTGTGTAGATATTTCCATTGGCACCCTCTCTGTAAATTCAATGTGAGCACAACACATATTGAATCACTAGGCCATTCCAATTTGCTTCACATTCCTCACGCTTGGCTTAGGAAAAGCCCCAAAGTTAAAGGGAAAATTACTTTTTCTCTGTACTAACATTTATTGGAAGAGCTGTTTTTCCTTCATTAGGACTAATAGTGGGATTGTCTTATTTCCTGCACCGTGTGTACTAGATATTGTGTCATGTGGTCTTTTGATTTGTATAGTTTATTTGCAGTATGCTGGGTGCTCAGAGGCACCTGTTCACAAGGCACTTCATAAAGTAGAGATATTTTATTAGTTCTAATTAGGAATTTTATTTTTCAGCAACAACAGCTAGAGGGCACTAGAAAAAACAGTGCAAGGAAGCTTCCTCTACTGGATAAAGGGGATTAGTTAAATATTCTAATCAGTATTTTCCATTCCCAAGTCACTGTATAACTAAGCAAGTGTAAAAAAAAAAAAAAAAAAAAAAAAAAAAAGAGTACTTGTAGCACCTTAGAGACTAACAAATTTATCTGAGCATAAACTTTCATGAGCTACAGCTCACTGCATCAGATGCATCCGTAAACCGCTGGCCTGCCTCCCCAGCTCAGGAAAGACTAACCCCACACCTAAAAGTCACTTCAGGCCCTTTTCTCAGGACAATACTTTATTCTTCACACACAAAACTGACAACATAACAGAACTATTCCCTGGCAAAATCAAATTGCAGGAACCTCAAGGCCTTTCCTATAGCATCTCTGCCCCCTTACTCCAGGATCAGCAATAGGCACTCACCTGCTTCCTGTGGTTTTCCCCTTCAAGGGCAGGCTCTCAGCCCTTTATAGAAATTATATAATCCTTTTCCAGCTGCATCTGATAATTGAACAGGCTGGCTGGCCCCAGGACCTTAAAGGGGCAGGCCACACTGTTATGTATGGTCAGCTCAAACTTCCCCTTCTATTTGGGCTTGGCTGCTCCTAGACATGCTTCCTCCCTCAAGATTGCTCAGCCAGCATACCCTCTCTCCCTTTCCCAGCAGGGTGCACACCTGACAACAGGACTGATCATTTCAGTCAAACACTGCCAGCCTTTTACACCAATATAAAGCAAAAGCATGCCTGGTTGCTGGGTCACTCCCTGGCTCTACTACACCCCCATGGGGCCCTGCTCATCTGCTTCTATTTCTGTCAGCTACTTCCCTTCTGATATCATTTAAAACCCTTTTCCAGAGCTCATCAAAACCTTCTGCTTTGTTTACTAGCATATAAATGATCTCTCCCATAAGCAGCCATTGCTGCCAATCTGCAATCCACTCTCTCTCTCATCTTTCTCAGCCAACATATCTATCCAATGGAGAAATATATATTTTGTGGGGGAGCATTGGTGTTATCAGGTGTATCCTAACCTGGTTAGAATTTTCATAAGAAGTCTATTTTTACTTCAGAATGAAACCGTGCAAAGAGCCTTATTATTGAGTGATTCTAACATTAATGTATTATGTAAATTAACAACAATATTTTGCCTGAAAAGCATGGTATCATCTGTGTTTATGTAGATAAGCAATGTCAGGGATGGACACACATGCTCTCTCTCTCTTACCCCCACCCCCACACAATCTGACAGACTCTTCAAACCCCAATCCCTACGCCCCAGAGCAGAGACTTCTCTTCCTACCACTCTTGAATCCTTGATCTTCCTCCTAAATGAAGCAGCCCAACCCATTGCAGACAGCGTACTACTGCCTGCTACTCTGCCTCTGCGGCTCAGCTCCGTCTATATTCTGATGATGAGGCCTGGATTCCAAGGATCCTGCCTTTAATCCTTCCCCCGGGAAGGTGTGGCTACTGGCTGCTCCTCATGAATGAAAATGAGATGTAATTCATGAGGCTATGCTGGAGAATATCATTTCCCATAAATAAATAAAATCTTGGAAAAAGCCCCACGCTGCATAGCACCAGGTGTCTGAGAGTAGACAGTAACTAATATCCTGTGGGTGGAATTCACACAATCCACAAACTTGATTATACGAGTCTTATTCATGAAACTATGTAGTTAGGGCCCTTCATTTTAAGTTTTGATTTTATTTAATTTTTCCTGGGAATTTATCAGTGTTTGTTACCACTACACCAAAAACAGGTGAAAATCAGTGCAAAAGTCTATTAATAATTTTTCTGGGTAAATATCGGGGTTTATTTTGGTGGACAGAAAGACAGGAGAAAAAAGTATTCAGTAGATTAATGCTTTAAATTCTGTTTTATCAGTGTAGTTTGCTGCAGAACTAAAACAGAACTCAAACCACAAAGCCACCTCTGAGTTGAAGAAAACAATATATCTCTAATCCCCAAATAAAACTTTTCATTTTAATAAACAGTTTACTGTTGTAGACTTAGAACTATTAGCCTATAAATATTTACATTTAATAATTGGGCCCCACCATTTGCCGCTCATACACTCAACTTCATCCTTTTCTCCTGTTTGTTTTTTTTAATTTTTTTCGAATACTTCCTTGTGTTCTGAAACATATTCTCATACAGATTTTCATTTTCTTCCCATTTTAGTGTGTAAAATCTTTAAATCGTTATCTGCTAACAGCTTGAAATGTGTACATGATAGGCGTGAGATTAATCAGTACGTTCAGCTGCATATGCACTTCAGAACTTGCATGCGTACCTGTTTGTTTATTGTGTGTATCTTCTAAACCAGGGGTGGGCAAACTTTTTGGCCTGAGGGCCACATTGGGGTTGCGCAACTGTATGGAGGGATGGGTAGGGAAGGCTGTACCCCCCCCAAACAGCCTGGCCCCCACCCCCTATCCACTCCCTCCCACTTCACACCCCCCTCAGAACCCTTGACCCATCCAACCCCCCCCCGCTCCTTGACCGCCCCCTCCCAGGACCCCTCATCCCTAACCCCCACCGGGACCCCACCCCCCTATCCAACCCCATCCCTGCTACCTGTCCCCCAACTGCCATGACCCCTATCCACACCCCCGCCCCTCGGGACCCCATCCCTTATCCAACTCCCCCTGCTCCCCATCCCCTGACTACCCCTGGGGACCCCCTGCCCCTTATCCAACCCCCCCGCTCCCCACCCCCTTACCATGCTGGAGCCAGCCACGCTGCCCGCGTGGCGGCATAGCTGCAGGGGAGGGGGGACAGCAGGGGAGGAGCCATGGACTAGCCTCCCCGGCAGGGAGCTCACGGGCCGGGCAGGATGGTCCGGCCCATGGGCCGTAGTTTGCCCACCTCTGTTCTAAACTAATACATAGCCTTACTTCAACAGGCAGCTTTGCATGTACACACAGACTAATGTATTATAATACATAGATCTCACACAATGGATTGTATTTTCCTAATAAAACAAGTTATTTTTATATATTGGAATGATGCAAAAGTAGGGTGAAAATCAGAAAAAACTAAATCCTTTTTCTGAAACCTGGGAATTTTTTTGGTAAAAATCGGTTTAAACTGAAAATGAAGGGGCTTATATATGGTGCTTGAGGGTTAGAGAATCCACCCCAACATATGAGCAGGGTGTAGGGTATCAGAACCTATATAAAATAGAATAGCTCTGCAGCCTCTGTTCAGCAGCTATTCTGGGCCCTATGCTGGAATGACATGATGACCCCTGTTGGGGGTTTGCAGCCCTCACTTTAGGCCTCTTCTGTGCTGGGCTGTGTGGAAGTGGCATAGGAGCCCTGCTAAAACACACAGAGAAGATGTGGAGGCCCTCTGTTCATAGCAGGCCGTCTCCCACACAGTACAAAGACTGCGCTTCTGTTGTACGGGAATGAGGAAGGTGCCAGAGCCCCTGCACATTGATGTGTGAATTTCACCACAGATACAGAAACGCCCAGAATTTCATGTCATTACAAATCTAATCTATCCACCTCCCAAGCCTTACCTTAGACATAAACTCCCAAAAATAAAATCTACAGCATAAGACCATTATACAAATACAGACTATTAACGAGAGAACAAAAAAGCATGCTGTTATCAGGAAATAAAAACAATAAAACCTGCCTCAATACACATTATTGGCTTGCATGCTGCAAGCAGATCAGAAGGTTCAATTAACAAAATTCCTACAACCATATATTATATTAACATTTTTGTACTAAAATTTCCTGCTGCTCCCAGTCTCTAAATGATCCTCTGAATTAATAAAATATAGCTGTCGCACCTAGGTATCCTTTTATCAAAGAGAAATCACAACTGTTCTGCTGAAAATGAAGACTATTGATTTAGAGCTGTGGTTCCCAAGCTCCCATTGGCCTGGAGCAGCGAACCGCGGCCACTGGGAGCTGCGATCGGCAGAACCTGTGGACGCAGCAGGTAAACAAACTGGCGTGGCCCACCAGGGGCTTTCCCTGCACAAGCGGCTGAACAAGTTTGGGAACCACTGATTTAGAGACCTCAGGTCTGCGTCCTCTGTGCTGGTCCTAATGTACTTTGAAGATGTATACCATATCAAGTGACTTTGTCTCATTCTTTCTTTGAAAGCCAGTACATTCATAGTTTTGAGGATTACCATCATATTCATTTTGTGTTTGTGTCTCTATATTTTTAGCTAATAAAACCCCAGATATCTGTGTTATTTAATTTTTTTCCCCTATTGGTATCATAGAAACCACTCATTTTCATTTTAGGCAAGCTCAATGTTTCATTAACGATGCAGCATTATTCAGTCTCTGTCTGGTAGAACTACCGGCCATTTTTAAAAGAGGTCTGATTTTCACAATTCACTATAATTTCCATTTTTAAAAATTAAAAAATATTGTAAAGCTTTCCCAACAAGGAAGATACATTCATTTTTATACACAAGCCAAAAGCGTAAGGCTGGACGATCCAGTTGTTCCAGGGCTAGCCTTGTATTTGGCAGACACAGGTTCAATCTCCTGCTCTACCACAGCTCTCCTGTCTGACACTGGGCAATTCACCAGTTCCCATCTGTGCTATGGGGCTAATAGTACTTCCCTAACTCACTGGGGCATTATGAGGTTCACTACAATAACGATTGTGAGCCACTCCGAAATCACAGTAATGGGGCCCTTTATAGAAATTCTATCACTGTGCTGGCACAGGTTGCTGTGAAGTTATGCCTTCCTTCAACCGCTGTCACACAGATGATTGCCAAACTAAAACACGTATAGCTTGTCACATCGAAGGATGGATCCATGGTGTAGAAGTAGACATAGGAAGTATACCCCTGTGCTGGTCAGACCCACTATCTGCAATCAGACAGCAGAACCTGTCTGGATTAAATTATTTAGGCACTGGGGAGATTTGTGGGGAAGGGACAGGGATAGGCAAACTACGGCCCTTGGGCCGGTTCTGGCACACAAGCCATTTTAAGCCTGCCCACAAGCTCCCGCTGGGGAGCGGGGTCTGGGGCTTGCCTCGCTCCGGTGCTCCAGCCGGGGTGCCAGATTGTGGGCCACGCCACACACCTCCTGGAAGCAGCCTCATGGCCCCTCTCCGAGGGTTGGGGCAGTTTCTCGTGTAGGAGCTGGAGAAGGGACATGCCACTGCTTCCGGGAAGCCGCTTGAGGTAAGCGCCCCTCGGAGCCTGCACCCCATAGCCTCTCCCCGCACCCCAATCCCTGCCCCAGCCCTGATCCCCCTCCTGCTCTCCAACTTCCTTGATCCCAGCACAGAGCATCCTCCTGCACCCCAGACCTCTCATCACCAGCCCCACCCCAGAGCCCACAACCCCAGCTGGAACCTGCACCCCTTCCCCCATCCCTACCCCAGCCCCGATCCCCCTCCCGCCCTCCGAACCCCTCAATCTGAGCTCAGAACTCCCTCCTACACCCAAAACTCCTCATCCCCAGCCCCACCCCAGAGCCCTTACCCCCTCTGTCACCCCAACCCCAATTTTGTGAGCATTCATGGCCCACCATACAATTTCTATTCCCTGATGTGGCCCTCAGGCCAAACAGTTTGTCCACACCTGGCCTATACAGAGCTAATGAACCTTCACTAAAGTAGAAGTAAGCTTCTGGCACAGAACGTTGACAAGGTTTGGAGGAGTAAGGTTCCTTGAGTCGCCTCCAGGGGAACCTAGGTCCACCCTGTATTCTGGGTTCCAATCCAAGGACCTTCAAACCAGCAGTTCAGCACTGTACTCTCTGCCTTTACTGCTCTTTCCCAGAACTTCAATAGGGTTGACTTGGGTTTGGGTTTTGATTTAAATGGGCTCTACCTCGCATTAAGGAGTGTGACTGCAGTCAGCAGCTAGCCTCAACTCTTAGGCTTTATAGAAGCCTCACCTGTTCCTACCCTGGTGAGCTTCATTCTCAGTTAGCAGCATTGCCCCTTAGATCCCCAGCAGGTGCAGCTTATGGCTAAATGGCCTTTCCTGCTAGCTTTAACCCCATTAGTACTGGTGTGGAGTGAACATCCCCATCACACCAGCAAATCTTACATTAAAGATTTTTAGAAAATCCTCTTTTCTACTAATAATAGCCCTGATCCTGAACAAAACAGGCAAGAATACCTGAAAAAAACAAACAACCCCTCAAGTCTATTCTTACCTATTTTTAAGCATGAAATTGAAACGTGGCTACTTGGAATTTCACAGTAGCAAGAACGGAAAGTTCTTAGATCTTCTTGTTCAAAAAGCAGAGGCCTCTGTCATATCAACCAAATGAGATTATCCTTTAGTAATACAGGGTCTATGACACACAGCTGAACGGTTCTAACTTTATCCAGTAGAGGCCAATGGTATATAGACACAATAACTCCTATACTGATGTGTTTTATAGTAAAAATCACACATTATTCCTTAGCATACTTGCATTTTCCTGACTCACATCCAAATGAATGTCAAGGTCAACATATAAATATATTTGGAGTCTCCAAAGGGTTAAAATAGCAAAAATAAAAATAGAAAGCACACTATTATCATTAATAGTAGTAGTTTTGTGGAAATGCCTGGGATATCCAGTCCTGGCCCCACTCCGGGGTGCAGGGTTGAGGGCTGCACCATGCAGCTCCCGGAAGCAGCTGTGTGGCCCCACTCTGAGGGTGGGGGGCTGCTCCACACGTAGGAGCTGGAGAAGGGACATGCCACTGCTTCTGGGAGCGGCTTGAGGGAAGCGCTCCTCGGAGCCTGCGCTCCTGAGCTTCTCCCCACACCCCAACTCCCTGCCGCACCCTGATCCTCCTCCTGCTCTCCAAACCCCTTGATCCCAGCACGGAGCATCCTCCTGCACCCCAAACCTCTCATCCCCAGCCCCACCCTAGAGCTCTTACCCCCTCTGGTACCCCAACCCCAATTTTATGAGCATTCATGGCCCGCCATACAATTTCTATTCCCCAATGTGACCCTGAGGCCAAAAAGTTTGCCCATCCCTTGTTAAACTGATAAATAGTCAAAGGCTCAGACCTTCTGGGTGTGGGCTGAGCAAACACAGTCACTAGCTCAGGCCCTTTGGCCTAGGGGTTAGTGCTCATCCAACCTTGAATGTGGGGGAAAGAATAGGGGGAACTTGGCCCATACTGCTCCACTGGGTCCCAGCCTAGGGCCCTTGAAGCTGGGCTGATGGGGAAACAAAGAATCATAGAATCATAGACTTGTAGGACTGCAAGTGACCTCAAGAGGTCATCTAGTCCAGTCACCTGCTGGAGGTTGCTGGCTCAAGTCTTGGCAATGCAACAGGTCCAGTGTCTCGTTTACTTGGGCTGCTTCCTACCGGTGTCTGGCTGGGTTGCTCCACAACCGCTGGGACCTGGTTCCCTGTCTCCACGCCGAGCAGCTCCCTCTGGGTTCCTCTGTCTCCTGGGGCCACGGCTTGCCTTCTCTCCAGGCTGGCTTGTGAGTGTTGTCACCTGCCCCAGCCAGTCGTGGGCTCCACAGGTAGTTTGGCTCCTTGGAACGGACGTCAGACTCTTTCCTTGGACTGACCTCAACTGCAGAGCTGCAGAGCCTGGCCCTTATGGTTCCTGCGAGTGGGATGGGGCGGGGCTAACCGCGTCCAACACAGTGAATTAATGGACAAAATGAGGCCACTACATCTCATTACACAAACACACCCCTTAAGTCAATCTCTGAGGCATTGGAGATGGCAGTTTTACCTTCCCCAACCCTGGAAAAGAAATCTGCATTTAGGGGTGTCTTATCAGCTTGATGTCAAACTGAAAAGGTGAATCGTTGAAAGGTCAAGTACCACCTCATGGTACTTGGTCTCTTTTGTAGTATGCAGCCATTTCAATGGGGTATGGTTAGTCACTAGTGTAAAAGGGGCTCCCAGCAGATAATACCGCAAGGTATCTACAGTCAACTTGACAGTGAGGGCCTCCTATAATGGGGTGCTCCACCCTCTGAACTTCTTGGGAAAGGAGCACTCCCAGCCACACCTCCAAGGCATCTGTTTGGAGGATGAACCTCTCAAGAGAAGACAGGGCTGAACAGCACATGTTCTTGGCACAGGCAGTTTATAAGTGCCTGGAAGGCTCAGATGCAATCTTCCATACAGTGAAATTTATTGGGGGCTGTTCTTCAGAAGCTCAATAACGGGGCCGCGAGCAGTAAGAAGTTGAGGACAAAGTGGCAATAATAGCCCACCAACCCCAAGAACTGTCGCACCTGCTTCTTGGTTGACAGTGGTAGATAAGTCTGTAGGGCCTGGACTTTACCAACAAAGGGGTGGATCTGACTGCCGCCCAGGGTGTATCCTAGATAGGTGGTCTCTTCTCAGCCTAGTTTGCATTTGATGTGGTTTGCCGTGAGCCCAGCGCTGTGTAAGGCTCAGAGGATGGCCACTACTTGGTTGGGAAGGTCCCCCCAGTTACTGATATACACAACCACATCATCCAAGTAGGTGTCAGCATAGGTGCATGTGGTCATAGGATGTGGTCCATCAAGGTGGTTGGTGCCCCATAGAGCCCAAAGGGCATTCTGGTAAATTGGTATAGTCCTGCTGGGGTGGCAAAGGCTGTCTTCTCCTTGGAGGTCAGATCCAGTGGGATTTGTTAGTATCCTTTTGTGAGGTCTAGAGTGGTAATGTAATTGGCGTCACCCACCTGGTCAAACAGGTCATGGGCCCAAGGCATCAGGTACTCGTCAACTTAGATATGGCTTTCACCCTCCTGAAGTCTATACAGAACCTGAGGGTTCCATCGGGTTTCGGAACCAGAATGATGGGGCTGTGCCTTGATTACCCCTAATTCTATTATGGCTCAGACCTCCTTCTTCACTCTCCCTCACATTTACTGCAGCAGAGGCCAAGTGTTCTCATGGATGATCTTCCCCAGGGTTGTCAGGATCGTGTGATGCATGAGGGAGGTTTGTCCTGGTCGGGCTGTAAAGAACTTGGGGAAGGCTTTCAGCAGACTGCTGTCTTGCTTCTCTTGTTCGGTACTCAGGCTATCTCCAATTTGCGGTTTCTCAGTGTCTGTTGGGACTGGGGCCTGCAGACCCAATTCCGGGTCAGCGCTATATGAGGCAATGAGCAACCCCTCCCGATCCCGCCAGGATTACAGGACATTTACTTGATAAATTTGTTGTTTTTTTCTCTTGGCCAGCTGCTGGTTCTCATAGTTAAACAGGTCCCACTTGGCAGATAACCTTCTAGGGCCCCTGCCCTCGGGTGAGCAGTTTTGACTCCCTGGAGGGAAGCAACAGGAGAACCATATCCTTGGATTCAAAGGCATAGGACAGACGTTACAGCTGAACTGGAGGAGGGACAGAGTGAAATCCCGGAAGTATATTCCAGGAAAGTATACAGATCAGGGAGCTGAATAAAAATAGGCACAGGGCCAGAGAGTTCACTGGGTAGGGGCAGAAGCAGGCAAAGCAGAGACTTCTGCACTTGGGGAGAGGGAGTAAAATGGGGCCCAGCCTGGGACACCCCTCCCCCAGACCAGAACTGTGCAGGATACCCACAAACACACACATAGGATTTGGGACATTAGGACCCAGGAAGTGCCTCCCCACCCCCATATGGGCTGTAGAGAGGAGCTAGCCAGACTCTCCAGCCAGGAAGGGACCTTTGGACCTCCCCTCATTCAGAGAACTCTGCAGTTTTATGTGGACTTTCTCTGCCCTGTGCTGATTGGCTGTTTGCTCCAGCCCTCCTGCTCCTCCTCCCCCGCAGTCTCTTCACCTCCGCACCTACCCCTCTTACCCTCTTCTTCCCTGCACTGATTCCCCCAACTTTTTCTTCCATTTAGCTTATCCCGCTCCTAACTAACCCCACCAAAACCAACAACAAGAATTAAAAAATAGTTGAACTAGTGTGATATTTGCTGCTGTCACATTGTTCACTCTACTTGTGTGTTATTCCCCTCCCTCAACCCGTATCTGTCTTGTGTATTTAGATTGCAAGCTCTTTGGGACAGGCACATCTACTACTTTGCATTTATACAGTGGCTGGCACAATGGGGCCCCATTCGTTATTGGCCGTTACGATCTACTATAATAAGCAAGTTAAATAATAAAAAATATTTGTCCTTTTAGATCTGTTGGTGATATTTCCTACTGCTGACCATGGCATTCTAGTATCTCAGCTCGGAGATGGAGCCCGTGTTGACAGGCTGACATAGGATTCTCACAGAGAATGGCATTTGTACTTTTACCTCCTAAATACTCCCCAGGGGAATCCTGAAATGCTCAGTCTTCTCCCACATCCTTTTAAATGTCTTCATGGAGCCAATGGGCGTCTTTGTGAGACACCAGGGTCTCAAATCCCTCAATATGACACCCCACTCTGCTACTCTTTTGTCTTCAACCTCAGTTGTACCATCTCCCTACTGTCTTGCTTAGAATCAGTACTTGAATGAAGCTGAACCCAGGCAATATGGAGATGATATTGGAGGAGAAGGGGAATCTCTTGGAAGTCCTAGCAACCAGTACCAGATCACCCTCCACTGTAGAGGATCTACTCCCAGACTGGGAAATCAGATCTCCTTGACTCCTTACTGCTGCTGAGCACATAGGGCCAGATTTTCAAGTGTTCAACATCTACAATTCATGCCAGACTTTCAAAATTGCTCAACATGTTTGGTTTCAAAAATGCGTCCTTGATTGTGGGTGATGAACTTTTGAAAATCTGTCCCAATCAGTGCAGAAGGTAGCAGCCTGCCTTCTCAGCAACACTGGTGAATGAAAACACATCACTTTGGAGCTCCACTCACAACACTGGCTCTGCACTGAACACCAAGCGAATTCAAGATCTCACTGTTAATCATTGGATTGTGGACCTAGGCCTGGTCCCCCTGGAAGCGATGTAGGGGATGGGGCTGTTTCCGTTGACTGTGAACTGCTTTCCACTGGTGCACTACATTGGGGTTTAGGCTTCGGCTGAGCTTCTTGTGTAGGGTTATCTGCTGCTGCCAGTGCAGGTTCGGTGGGGCCCGCTGGTGCTGGGGTTGCAAGTACTGGATTCAGTGCCGGCAATGGTTCTGGTGCTGGTTGTTCCGCTGGTTCCAGTTCTGGGACTGGCTCTGTCTGGGTCTCTGGGACTGGATCCACTACTGCCGTTGCAGATGTTGGCATGGGGTCCGGTTCCATTACCTCTGACCGGGTCCTGGTTGAAGTTTCCAGAACAGAGCTAGGCATGACAGCTTGCTTAGCTTGGCTGCAGGTGACCATTCCCACCCTCTTGGCTAGCTTCACATGATTGGCCAAGTCTTCCCCCAACAGCATGGGGATGGGATAATCATCATAGACTGCAAAAGTCCACGTTCCTGGACAGGCAACTTGGCTGTAGGCAAATTGAAAGAGTTGGACTTGAAGGGTTGAATTGTTACTTGGATCTCTGAGTTGATTAAATTGGGGTCCACTAAGGAAGCATGGATAGCCGACACTTGCACTCCAGTGTTCCTCCACGCAGTGACCTTCTTCCTGCCCACACTCACAGTTTCCCTCTGCTCCGAGGGTATCTGGGAGGCATCTGGGCCTGAGGACCTCTGGTGTGATTCCAGTGCAATGAACTGTAATCTGTTGGGGTTCTTGGGGCAGTTGGCCTTTACACTCCCCGGCTCGTTACATTTAAAACATCGTTCAGCTGACGGGTCACTGGGGCGAGGTGGGTTGCTGGAGAACGGTGTGGCATGACGATAAGGTGTCTGGAGTGTTCCTTGGGTTGTAGTTGGGGCCTTGGGCTGCCCCTGGTAGTATGGTGTGGTCTGAGTTTGTCCCTTCTGGTATCCCGTTCCAACTGTGACCAGGATTGTTCCTTTCTCCTCCCTCCACCCATTTTGTTCCGGTTTGCCCCTTCTGATATTTGCCCCAACTGCTACTAGTTTTTTTCTTTTCTGCCATCTCCCCCACCTCGATTACAGTTGTGGGCTTCCCATCTAGGATGTATCTTTCTTTTTCCTCAGGAACACCCTCTAAGAACTGCTCCATTTGCATTAGGAAGGGCAAATCTTCTGGAGATTTAACACTTGCTCCTGATATCCAGGCATCCCAGTGTTTCACAATGTGGTAGGCATGTCGGGTAAATGACACGTCTGGTTTCCACCTTAGGGCTCTGATCCGCCAACAGGAATGCTCGGGTGTTAGCTGTATTCTGACTCTCGCCTGGGTTTTAAACAGTTCATACTTGTTCATGTGTTCCTTAGGCATTTCAGCCGCCACCTCAGCTAAGTGTCCACTGAGCTGCGGCCTCAGCTCTACCATGTATTGGTCTGTAGAGATGCTGTACCCAAAGCAGGCCCTTTCGAAGTTTTCTAAGAAGGCCTCAGTATCATTGCCTGCCTTGTAGGTGGGGAACTTTCTGGGATGGGAAGTGGTACCTGGAGAAGGATTGCTAGGGTTTGTTGGTATATTCTGCTGAGCCTTTGCCTTCTCCATCTCCAGTGTATGCTTCCTCTCTTTTTCCTTTGCCTCCATAGCTCTCCTGTGGGCAGCCTCCATTTCATTTTCCTTTGCCTCCATTTTTCTCCTGTAGGCAGCCTCATTTTCCTCCTCAGCATGCTTCCATTCATGATAAATTCATGGAGGATAGGTCCACCAATGGCTATTAGCCGGAATGGAAAGGGATGGTGTCCCTAGCCTCTGTTTGCCAGGAGCTGGGAATGGGTGACAGGATGGAATATTTGGGGGGAAAGTGGCGACACCATGTGGAGATGACAATCCCTCCTGAGTCCTGCTGCGTGGTGGGGCTGGTCAGCCACATGTGGCTCGGGGCGAGAGTGCCACCTCCACCCCGACTTGCTATTTAAGTACTACTTTAAAAAAAAGAGGAAATTAGACCTATACCTATTAGTATTAAGTTTCCTGCCCCTCAGTACAGAAGTCAAGCTATGCCTATGGTGCCACACATCAGCAGATCAAGTGGCAACAAGCCTGCATGTTCGGCAGCAATCACTGTTCAGGCAGCGGCACTGCAGAACCAGGAGCAGGGGGCTATAGTGAATCACACATTGAATATGAGTAATGCTGCAAAAAAGGCTAATGTCATTTGGGGAGGCATTCAGGAGTGTTGTATGTAAAACAAAAGGCAGTAATTGTTCACCCTCTTGACATAGGTGAGGCCTCAGCTGAAATATAGTGTCCAGTTTTGGGCACTTTACTTAAATAAGGATGTGAACGAATTGGAGAGAGTTCACAGGTGAGCAACAAAAACAATAAAAGGTTTAGAAAATTGTGCATCCATAGTCTAAAAAAAGACATCTAAGGGGGAACAGGATAGTTTTCAACTATGTAAAAGGTTGTTATAAAGAGGGCAACGATCAATTGTTCTCAGTGTCCACCGAGGGTAGGACAAGAGGTGACTAGCTCAGTTTGCAGCAGGGGCGATTTCTGTTGGAGATTAGGAAAACTTTTTTCAACTACAAGGATAGTTAAACACTAGAACTGGCTAACAAGGAAGGCTGTGGAATCTCTGGAGGTTTTAAAGAAAAGGTTAGGCAGACACCTGCAGGGGTGGTATAGGTATAATTACTCCTGCCTAAGTGCAGGGGGTTGGATTACATGACCGCTTGAGGTCCCATTCACTTAGGCATTTTTGACTCTGGGATTCTGTTATGCAGATATATTCAGTTCTTCTAATGTTTTCCAAGGACTGGTCAGTCATGGTGACCTGAAGTCTCTGGCAGTGTCAGAAAACACCACAGCCCCAACTAATGAACAACTATAAATACAAAGATAAAATCTCAGTCATTCTTAGGAACCCTGCTTCTTAAGAGTTCTCCTGTAGCATGTAGCAACCACATCCTAACTTCCCAACTGCTTGAAAACCGATTAATTCTGCTTTGATTATAACATTGAAATCCAGATTAACTTCATTTCGCTGATGTTAATGGAACTACTTTTGATTAACACTAAATTCTTCCCTTACTGAGTACAGCACTACCGCCTGCTTCATGCTCCTGTTCTGACCTTTGTTCCTTCCTGGTAAGAATTCAACCAACCTTACTTCTCCAAGGCCAGCAGGCTCCTTCACTTAACTAATTATTCATCTATTTAAAATTCCTAAAAGAGTAAGGGGGGGAGTCTCTTAGAATGTATAACAAACTACTGCATCTCACTTGCGCATCACAGAATCCCGCAGGTGAACTGGGCTAGAAAAACAGATGGGGAAAGAACTCTCTAGTTTTCTCTAAGGGTTATTCCTGGCTTCTCTCAACTGTTATAGACTTCAGTCTTTTCAGCGTTCTATAATTTCCTTTGGCAAGTTCTGAGTGAATAAAGGAAGAGAAGGTAATAGTTAGAAGAGGAGGTAGTTGGCCTAGAACAGGAAGAGAAAGAAAGGTAAAACACAATTGTTGAGAGAAGAGGGCCTTTTCTGCTGCCCTTTTTCCACAAAAAGTCCATCCCATGCCTGCTTGACAAATATGCTGGTTACGTCAGGAGAATGGTTGTAACAAAATGGAGCTGCTTGCCATGAGATCTAATTTTTTTGGTCTGGTGCTTCTCTGCAGTTCTTCACTATCTAACTACTGATTGGTTAGCTGTGGAAGAATAATCCATTTCCATACAAGAATACTGAAGGTGTTTGTGACAATCCCTTCAATGACATCCCCAGTAAGCCCATGATTAACAACACTGAAAAAGCTGGTCAGACTCCCGACCTGAGAGTTAGTTGTTGTAGATAGCTGCAGATATCTCAGGCAGATTTCTGTGGCAGTTGGAAACTAAGAAAATCCCTTCGAACTTCAGAATGGCCTCCATGACACTAGTGCTCAGAAATCTGAGCTTTCACTGGCTAGCAGCTATGTGGAATCTTATTTTCTGGATAGGAACCCTAAGCCACTTATCTCTTTGTCTTCTTAAAAAGACTCTACTTCTATTGTGGAGGGCTAAGACTTGCATTTTCATTACGCACTCATGTTAATTCAGTTTAGTGTAAGTGTAGCACTTTGGGATTGTAGTTTCTCTCTAGGCTGGAATCTGATTTTAAAATTCAGTCAACTACCAAAGTAGTACTGTAGATTTATGAATCCCATGTAATACTGAAAATGAAGTGATGAAGTATGTTAACTTTATCAAAGCTTTAACTGTATGCTTTACCAAGTGGCTTTTAATCTGTGGTCTGTCGACCGCTGGGGGTCTGCAGACTAAGATTTCCAAAGGGGGTCTGCATCTCCATTCAAATATTTTTAGGGGTCCGCAAATGAAAAATGGTTGGAAACCGCTGCTTTATACACATCTCTGTACCAAACAGACCAACTATGCAGAAAATCTCAAAATAGCTTTCCATAAAGACTAAAATGATACCCAATCCTCTCTCAATGTAAGCCATACGAAGGCAGGGGGACAGTTTTTCCCTCATTGGGGGACGGTCTCATGGCATCTCAATAGCATATATATGGTGCTCCCCATCTTAAAGCATATGGTAAGCATTAGCTGATCCTCACTATATCCCTGTGAAAGTGTGAGAGTATCATCTCCATGTTACTGATGGAGACACTGAGATCACAGATGTTAGTATCAGAAGCTGAATAACAGATGTTAGTGGCTTCAAGTCCTGACTCTGGATGCTACTCTAATCTAAATTAAGGAAAGAGAGTGATTGGGTACTATTCCAAAGTCCCTAATGTAGACTGGAGCCTAGCTCTACTAATTGTTGTACAAACAAATATGAACACTGTGGCTTACCAACCTCACTATCAATGTAGGCAAATTCTAAAGCTACAGTGACAAGAAAGCATTCTAGCTGAGTGTTTTGCAAAAGTCTAGTAAAAGCCATGTAGAACTTTAACATTTCTTTCCTTCTGCATAGTTCAACAATTTTATTTCATATTCAATGTACCCTCTTCATATAAATAGTTATGCCTATCACCATCAAACTGCAAGTTTATAGTATAAAGCTTCATCAGGAGAACATCCATAAATGACTAAATATCTGCACAGAAACCCTCCCAATATAGAAAATATAACTTAAGGGAGAAAACTCTGTTTTGCAGAGACTTCTGCTTTATGTAGAGAATGCTGAGTAAACAAGCAAATAAACATAGACCCTTAATCACATTAATGGTTCATTATTCTAACACTTCTATTCATATAAACAACCGTTCTCCCCTTCTTCTAGATCTCCTTCCCACTTAGAAATATGGGCAAAGTGGCAGAGATCTCATACCAGAATGTACTAGAGTGCTTAGGTTTCAGAGTAACAGCCGTGTTAGTCTGTATTCGCAAAAAGAAAAGGAGTACTTGTGGCACCTTAGAGACTAACCAATTTATTTGAGCATAAGCTTTCGTGAGCTACAGCATCTGATGAAGTAAGCTGTAGCTCATGAAAGCTTATGCTCAAATAAATTGGCTAGTCTCTAAGGTGCCACAAGTACTCCTTTTCTTTTTTCTAGAGCGCTTAAAATGCCTGAATGTGAAGTGTCCTGGGGCAGAGCCTCCTCAGTGACAGGCTTTTGACACAAATTAATTTTCCTCAGTGTGAATAGCTGTAGCTAGTAGCTTTTGTTTTTTAGACCTCATATATTGTAACTTTTAGATAGCTCTGTGACCAGGATCAGAAAATAAGTTTGCCTGATGGTATCCATAGTTTAGGGCCTTATTTGGCATTTCTTATCCCTTCTCACTTTTCTTATTTGACAGTTACCAGACTCTTTCCTGCATCACAGTCTGCAAACAGGAAAAAGGCAGCAGCAGTTTTTTGTTTATAATTTGTTTTGTAGCATGAGTTAAATATCAGTGGTTAACTGTGTAACCTCAGCAGCAGGGGGTGGAAATGTACTGGAACAAACTTTTGCTTTCAGAAGTGTGTTCAAACTTCAGCACAAAATTAATTGACAATAACAAATGCAACTACATCCAGTCCAGTGATTACACAATGTATTTGTTCCATTTACAGTACTTTCTGATATCTTCACATCTGCTAGCAAAACTATTTCAATAACTGGTTTATTAATCTGCTAGTGTATTTAAGGCAGTGTTTAAGTAAGTCACTTTAAAAAAAACCTCTTGAAACCAGTTTCCAGACCAGCATATGAAAATTGCTATCAACCATCTGTTAACGCTGCTTCACTCCCTATTAATCTCCAAAGATACATGAGTTAAAGATTCTCATCACTCATTTTAAAACCTTGCATCCTCACTTCCCAGAGTAGTTCCTGAATCTGGAGATCAGTTAGCATCCTAGAAGCTCCTGCATAGTTTAGTGGGCCCTCGTAGCATCTAGGGTGAGGTGGCTCCTCTAGTCACCTCAGTAGGTGGTGGTCTCAGATATATTCTCTGTTAGGGGAATGTATCCTGCTATGGCAAGGAGGTGGATTTGAGCTAATAGGTCCTTTTCATATCTTGCTGCTCTAATCTTTTATCCTGCTGTACAATCCTAAAGGTTTAACTGCACAAACAGAAAGTGTTTGAGGTAGTGAGTCAAAGCCATGTTAGTTTTGTTTTCAAAGCCTGCATTTTCTGTTCACATCATTTTCACATGATTTTCACATCAATGTCAATGCCGTGATCCTGATTTGGAAGTAATCTGAGTAGAACACAGCACCTAATTTCCAAACACATATTTTACCCTGTTTTTCCTTGATGGCTGGGCTCTAGAAAGCAGAGAAGTGGCTCATTCAGCAGCCTTCTTTCATAGGGCTGGGTGTGTATAATATATTAGGAGTATTTGTGGCACCTTAGAGACTAACAAAGGTGCCTCAAGTACTCCTGTTCTTTTTGTGGATACAGACTAACACGGCTACTATTCTGAAACCTATAATATATTACAAACTCTATTATAAAATAAGACTTTTGCTTGTTAAAATCAGTCACAATGTGAATCTGCTTTATTTTTATGAGTGCTGTGGTATCTGATTTTGATGCTCTTACCCGATAAGTTATCTTCAGGGTGTGTCAACTCTTAAATCCATTTTTTAAAAAAAATCACAGTTCAGGGATTCAAAGGAAGAGCATAGGTCTCTGATTAGGCACTGATGGTCAGTCAGTTGACAGCAATTTGTCAGGGCCCAGGAGGAGCAGCCTACAACTTCAGAGAGGGATCTTATTTCAGTGGCAGCCATGTCAAGAGTGAGACCAGAAGAATCTAGAGGTGTTAATGAAAGCACTTCCTAATTTTTTTTCTTTGATGGTGGGCATTGGACACTTGGCACTGAAGGACTATGGAATGGACAGAAAGAACCCCAGATGCACAGAGTAAGTGCACACCTTGCCTAGACTGCTCAAGAAAACTCGTAGGGGTAACGAAGCCCACACTGCATGTGGCCCGCTTTGCAGATGATGAGTTTGGCTCAGTGGTGGGAGAGTCTGAGGCAAGATTGCAAAAAGAAAAGGAGTACTTTTCCTCACCGAGAGAACCTGGATTTGTGCTGGAAATGACCCACCTTGATTATCATACACATTGTGAAGAGAGTGGTCACTTTGGATGGGCTATTACCAGCAGGAGAGTGAGTTTGTGTGTGGGGGGGGGGGGGCAGAGGGTGAGAAAACCTGGATTTGTGCTGGAAATGGCCCAACTTGATGATCACTTTAGATAAGCTATTACCAGCAGGACAATGGAGTGGGAGGGGGTATTGTTTCATGGTCTCTGTGTGTATATAATGTCTACTGCAGTTTCCACGGTATGCATCCGATGAAGTGAGCTGTAGCTCACGAAAGCTCATGCTCAAATAAATTGGTTAGTCTCTAAGGTGCCACAAGTACTCCTTTTCTTTTTGCAAAGACAGACTAACACGGCTGTTACTCTGAAACCTGAGGCAAGATTAGCATTTTAGTACAAGCAACAAATGTGACTGGGCAAAGAAAGAAGACTGACTTACTGACTTGTTTTTTAAATGCAGAATTGTTCCCATTAGTGGAAGACCTGGAAGATCCACTTCATGATGTGGAAGGGGAGGTTGGTAAACGACCCTACAGAATATCAGGAATAACTAGAAACACTTGGAATCTCCAAAATGTATTTTACACACTTCTTCTATCGCTCATAAAAAATAACCCAAAAACCTTAACTGAACTGCTAAAAGAGGCATGTTCCTAAACTGAGCAACTACATAACTATCTTACTGTAGCCTTCCTCCTGCTTCCATCTGTTACCTCTGTTTCATATCATGACAAAGCCTGAGACTGAGCTTTTGAGGGCTTTCTAGATTTTCCATGACGTATGCAGAACACGTGTAGGTGCTATAAAATTCATGCTTTTTGTAATGTTGAAAGCCTCACATGCTGGACTTGTTGTTTCTTGTTTGCTCTTGAACTATGCCTGGGAACTAATCTCAATTCTGAACCTATTTAACAGGTTTTGGGTTAACCCAAATGGCTACAGGTTCTCCCCCAGCCCCTTCCATACACTCTGCCATACTGCTGCCAATAAGATTTTTTTTTAAAGAGGATTACCAGATGTCCAACCCTTAAAAGATTCAGTGTGGATCAAAACTAGCAGTAAAGCAGACAGTTTACTTGGAATGATAATGTAACAATTACAACTCTTCAAAATATTTGCAAGAAAATGTATCTAGTTTTGGAGTGAATGCCACATGGTTGCATGTTTCATTAGCAACTCTCAGTAGGGCCATCAAAAGGTTCTTTAGTATGTATTTGCATGAAGTTATTTCAATCCTGTACAGTAGTTATGACATCAAATGAGGCAAAACTTGGGGATGGGGGTGGATTGACAGTTTCACTCTGAAACTGAGTTGATTCTAACCTAAAGTTTGCAGCAACATCTAGGTCTTATGACCAGAGTAAGTATCTAAACAGATGAGACTGCTCCTACACTCTTGCAAAAGTACACCATAATTGGGGTGCCAAGAATGAGGAAGCAAAATGTGTCATTAGGTTGAGACAGTTGAGGTTGTGGGTTTTGTATCAGTTGCTGGTGAACGCTGAACTAGTAAAACTCCATGGTTTTGCTTTGTGTGATGGCCCATCCACTCCCAGTCTTTGTTCAGGCCTGGGTTGATGGTGTTCAGTTTGCAGGTTAGTTCCAATTCAGCAGTCTACTATTTCCCCATGTTTATTCCCCCCGCCCACCCCCCGGCTGTTCCTCAGACGTTCTTGTCAGCTGCTGGAAATGGCCCACCTTGATTATCACTACAAAAGGTTTTTTCCCCCCAGCTCTCCTGCTGGTAATAGCTCACCTTACCTGATCACTCTCATTACAGTGTGTATGGTAACACCCATTGTTTCATGTTCTCTGTGTATATAAATCTCCCCACTGTATTTTCCACTGAATGCATCTGATGAAGTGAGCTGTAGCTCACGAAAGCTTATGCTCAAATAAATTTGTTCATCTCTAAGGTGCCACAAGTACTCCATTTCTTTTTGCAGATACAGAGTAACACGGCTGCTACTCTGAAACCATTTATAAGTGTAATAGAAAAGAAGCCAGACTGTTTCCATGCACTTGCTGTGTTTGAACTGTGTTTCTGTTTGTAGTGAAACTTTGCCTAGAGTGAAGATCTTCCACTGATGAAGAAAAAATCCCATCAGAGGAGGAGGGACCCATTTCATATGGAAAGTTTTCAGGGTTTTTTCCCCCTGGGTCACTTGTAATCCTCCCTAGAATACATATATCAATTCTGTTTTCATTTTTCACCACCATGTCCAGAGCTCTTACTAGCTCCTGACTATGTATCATGCTCAAACATTGGGTTCAAACACTCAGACCTGCTGACCAGTCACAGCTGAGCTAAGAGGTGGAGAGAAATACTTTCCCAACCAGCCAAGGACTGAAAGGAAGATTTGTTGCTGAATGCTGTTGTCTTGGAACTGGCTTCCTGGCAGGCCTTCCTGATCATGCTGCCAAAAGTTTCCAATTGTAAAAGGCTGCTGTAGCGTCCAAAAATATGTAGCACTGTTTCGAACAAAGGAATGGGGGTGAAGGGACCCACGTCACTCCAGTGTCTGATTCCACATAGAACGTATTCTAAGGGCTGTAGAAAGTTCCTGAAGAAAGGGTTGAAGAAAGATACTTCTCAGGGGATTGGGAAGGTGCCAATTTTAACCTCCAGAATGGACTCTACTTCCTCTCCATTTGGGAAGATGGTTGTCCCCTTAAAAGGTATAGAGTTTTTTTTTCCTCTCCACCATTCCTCCAAATCTGCTAATAAAAGCACCAAGTTCATATTGAGAACATCTTGAGCTAGTAGTTTGGTTTTGAGGAACCTCTCAAGTCACTAGACTGCTGTCAGAGGAGATTTTGTAACACAGCCTCAAGATGGCCGATCTGATCTCTTCACCTCATTTTTTGTGTAACGTGCTTCTGGTCAACTGCGAACACGTTTTTTGGGATGCAGCAGTTCTCAAGCGAAAGTGGCTAAATACAGCGTTAGAGCTTTCTCTCCTGCAGTAGCCTGCTTGGGCCAAAACCAGAAAATGAAGACTAGTGTGGTGGAGGCAGTGTGTCTTAGGCAGCCTGGTCTACAGTAGAAAATTAAGTCTGCTTTACTACATTGTTCAGGGGCATGAAAAATCCACACCCCTGAGTGGTGTAGTTAAGCCGACCTAACTCCCAGTGTCAACAGAGCTAGGCTGACGGAAGAATTCTTCCATTGCCCTAGCTGCCACCTCTCGAGGAGGTGGCTTATCCATGCCGACAGGAGAACACTTCCCGTCGGCATAGGCAATGTCTACACTGAAGTGCTACAGTGGCACAGCTATGCCTGTGTAGCATTTTAAATGTAGATGTACCCTTAGTACAGAGGTGGGCAAACTATGGGACCGTTCTGCCTGGCCCCTGAGCTCCTGGCACGGGAGGCTAGCCCCTGGCCCCTCCCCTGCTGTTCTCCCTCCCCCGCAGCCTGAGTGCACCGCGCTGCCCGTGCAACACTCTGGGTGGCGGGGCTCTGAGCTCCTGGCCTGACCCGGTGCTCTGTGCTGCACGGCACAGCTACCTGTCCTGGTGCAGCCACACCACCAGCCACCGGTGCTCCAGGCAGCGCAGTAAGGGGGAAAGGAGCAGGGGGGTTGGATAGAGGGGCTGGAGGTGTGGATGGGGTCAGGGCAGTCAGAGGGCCGGGAACAGGGGGGTTGAATGGAACAGGGATCCCAGGGGGGCAATCAGGAAGGAGAAGGGGGGTTAGATGGGGTGGCGGGGAGCAGTTAGGGGCGGGGAGTTCGGGGGCGGTGGTCCCGGAGGACCGCTGCTACTTGGTTAAGATGTTCCTCCCAGTTATTCCCATAGATGACCACATCGTCCAGGTAGGCTGCCGCGTATTTCGTGTGTAGTTGCAACACCCGGTCCATCAAACGCTGGAAGGTTGCTGCGGCCCCATGTAGGCCGAAAGGCATCCGGGTGAAATGGTATAACCCTGAAGGGGTGGCAAACGCGGTCTTCTCCTTGGACCTGGGATCCAAGGGGATCTGCCAGTACCCTTTGGTGAGATCTAAAGTGGTGATATAACAGGCCTCCCCGAGCCGGTCGAGGAGCTCATCGACGCGCGGCATCGGATAGGCATCAAATTTTGAGATGGCGTTGACCCTTCAGAAGTCAATGCAAAACCGCCGGCTCCCATCGGGCTTCGGTATGAGGACGACGGGGCTCCGCCACTCGCTCTGGGAGGGCTCAATAACACCCAGCTCCAACATCGCCTGGACTTCCTCCTCTACAGCCTCCTGCATTCGCCTAGGCAATGGCCGGGTTGTCTCTTGGACCACCACCCCGGGTTCCATCTGGATCACATGGTAGGTGAGCGTAGTCCGCCCGGGTTTTGTGGTGAACGTTTTGGGGAATGCAGAGGGCCTGTTCTCGCTGCTCGATGGTGAGTGTCTCTGCTAGCTGGGGTTCACCATTATCCGACTCCTCGAGTGGTTGGGGCCCCAGTTCTGGTTCGGGGAGATATGGGGCCACTAGGAGCCCTTCCTGGTCCTGCCAAGGTTTTAAGAGGTTTACGTGATAAATCTGCTTTTCCTTACGGTGACCAGGTTGCCGAATCTCATAAGTTACCAGCCCGACCTGGTGGAGGACCTCATACGGACCCTGCCAGTGGGCAAAAAGCTTTGATTCCTCCGAGGGGAGCAGGAGAAGTACTCGGTCCCCTGGCCCGAATGATCAAGCCTGGGCACCCCGATTGTAGTGTTGCTCCTGGGCTCTTTGGGCAGTGTTTAAGTTCTCCCTCACGAGCTCACCCGCCCGCGCCAGCCGCCCCTGCAGTTGTAAGACATATTGCAAGAGACCCTGTGTTGCGGACGGGTTGTGTTCCCAAGTCTCCCTCAAGAGGTCCAACACCCCGCGGGGTCGCCGCCCATAGAGGAGCTCGAACGGGGAGAACTTCGTGGATGCCTGTGGGACTTCTCAAATCGCCAGTAGTAAAGGAGGGAGCAGCTGGTCCCACTGGCGGAGGTCCTGGGTGGGGAAACACCGCAACATCCCCTTCAGGGTCCGGTTGAACCGCTCGACCAATCCGTCAGACTGGGGATGGTAGACCGAGGTCTGCAATTTCTTAATCCCCAATAGGGCACATACCTGGCGGAACAGCTTAGATGTGAAGTTGGTCCCTTGATCAGTGAGTATCTCCCGTGGGAGGCCCACCGTTGCGAAGATCTTCACGAGCTCCACAGCGATAGTGCGGGCGGTGATACTTCTCAAGGGGATGGCCTCCGGGAAGCGGGTGCTGTAGTCCATCAGGACAAGGATGTATTGATGGCCCGCCTTGCTTTTTGGGAACGGCCCGACCAGATCCATTGCTACCCGCTCAAATGGCACACCTACGACTGGTAACGGGACCAGGGGGGCCTTCCATACCCCGGCCGGGGCTGCATATTGGCAGTCCGGGCATGACGCACAATACTCCTTCACCTCACGGTGGACGCCGGGCCAGAAGAACCTGGCCAGGACCCTGGCCGCCGTTTTTTCCTGCCCTAAATGGCTGGCAGCCGGGATGTCATGTGCAAGCTTCAGGACAGCCCAACGATGGATGCGGGGGACCACGAGCTGGGTCCGGACCTCTTGGGTCTGGGGGTCTCGGTCAAGACGGTAGAGCCTCTCGTGGTTGAGTTCAAACCTGGGCCACTGGGTGATGCGCTGCGCCTCCACGACCTCACCATCCACCCGGGCCAGCTGCTCATAGGCAAACCGGAGCGTAGGATCCTCCCTTTGATCTCGGCTAAAGTCCACCAGGTCAGGAGGGGGACCCGCCATTTCCCGGCCGTCCTGCCCGGGGGTGGGGCCTGGTTCCACTCCAGGGTCGGAGTTTGAGTCAGGTCCTGTCTTCTTCTCAGGCGGGGCTCCCTCAAACGCCTCTTTGGTGGGTAGGGATTGGAGCACCTCGACGAAGTCTGGTTCAGCAGCTGGCAGCCCTGGTTGCCACAGGCCTTCCTCCCGGTCAGGCTCCTCCTTGCCCAGGGTTTCGCCTGGGTCAGCAGCAGGATCGTGAGGGAGCAGCCTGTGTCTGTCTCCCTCCCTGGTGCTCTCTTCACTGGGCAGAGGGCCCCGCCCTTTGTACTTCCTGTCCCACCCTTCCCCTTCCTGGGATTGGCGGAAGCTTGGCCTGGCCCCGCCCACTCAGGCTGCAAGGGTGGCTCTTTACCCTCTGGTTTGGAGGGAAGCCACCCTGGCTCCCTACATACCCAGATGCATTCTTGTTCTACCAACCCTATATGATTCAGGCAATCAAAGAACAGCTACCATCTCAGAACTAGCTGTGGCTTCTCTTTTATATCAGGTAGTCACTCTACTCAGAGCGGTTGATCATTGTAGCAAGTGCACTGGGATAAGGGTCATTTTAACACGAATCTGGGAAAATCCAGATTTAAAACAAAGTTTGGGTCACAAGAGCAGATGTACTTGGCAAGCTCATACTAATCTGTTGTTGAATTTTTTAGAGAGCATGTGGCGCAGTTGGGAGGGTCTAGTCAAGAAAGACCAAGGACTCCAGTGGTAGGAAGTGTTGCGATCAGAATTAAGGTGCACTGGGTGGGAAGTTTTTATACCACTTGTGCATGCTCTCGGCTGCTATGAAATAATAATCCATGGATTCTTTTGTTAAAAATCTCATAGCAAATTTTTTTCTAGGGTAGTGGATTTGGCTGTAGTCAAGTGCTCCCAATATCTGACTGTTCACCTTTGCATCAGGCCAATCTTTTAGTAGTGTTGCAAATTGTTCCAAGATACAAAGTGAAGTATGCATAATAGTAACCCGTGATACTTATTAACATCTGTGACAGAATACCTATTAGTTTCTGTGATGTTGGTTTATGTCACAATGGAGGCCTAAAACAACTAGAGTTAAGAGCAGCAACCAAAAGAATTAGGTAATACTTTAATGTGCTTTGAGATTCTCAGAAGAAAGCGGTCAGAAACAAGTAATGAATCCTCTCAACATCACTTTGAGCTAGGTGAGGAGTATTCCCACCTCTACAAGTAGAAGAAATGGCCTGGAGAAGAACTATGCAGCACAAAAAGGAACTCTACACAAACCAGCAGCAGAGCAGGAAACAGAATGCAGGAGTCCTGGCTCCTAATCCCATTCTTTAACCATTACATGACATACTCAGTTTAAATTTCAGAGGAGCAGCTGTGTTAGTCTGTATTCGCAAAAAGAAAAGGAGTACTTGTGGCACCTTAGAGACTAACCAATTTATTTGAGCATAAGCTTTCGTGAGCTACAGCTCATTTCACCGGATGCATTCAGTGGAAAATACAGACTCTGAATGCATCCGATGAAGTGAGCTGTAGCTCACGAAAGCTTATGCTCAAATAAATTGGTTAGTCTCTAAGGTGCCACAAGTCCTCCTTTTCTTTTTTAGTTTAAATTGTTCACTTTTAAATGACAGTTAAAACCACTGCTGTCCTGCTGCTTTGGAATGGAGACTAATATCCCAGCACTGACCTGTTGTTGACAATCTGTGAGTATATCTACACTGTAATCAGGAGGTCAGATTAGAACATCTGTAGACATTCCCAAGGTCCTAAACTATTCTTATTCCAGAGCAGGGGCTGCGTGGGAGGTGTCTCATGTCCCAGGTGAGTGCCCTAACCAGTGGGATAGTGGACAAAATTGGGGGCAGCAGTATCACAGCTTCCTTATCTGGCCATGTGAATGGCACTGGAATCTAGCCTGAAAAAAATCTAAATGTTTCACTTTGAAGACATCAAAATGAACCATTTTGACACTTCCAATTTTCTTTCATTCATTTCAACTGAAACAATTCACTGAGGTTGACATGAATTTGCAAACTGTTGTTGTTTGATCTGCATTTTTCAGAAAAAAAGTTTCGGCTGAAAAACTTTGCCCAGCTGTGAACTGATGATAGTGTCTCCCACTGACCTCTGGTGATTCTGTTTCGATAAATGTGGAATAGCCAGTACTCAGTGCTTCTGCAACTCACTCCTTCTGATGGTTCAGTGTCAGTACGTGCATTTCTGCAATAAATTATGTCCAAACATATTTCTGACTCATGATCTGCCAGAAGCTTTTTCCCTACAGTATGTTGTGTATTCAGACAGGACAATCGTCAACAAATCTGGCTGTATATCTCAGCAACAGATGTCAAGCAATTCCACCTTTCCTGTCTTTCTGTCCCTAATAGGAATAGAGCCTTGCTAGAAAGACAGAGCTGTGGTGGAAATCTGAAAGGTGATAGTGTCAGAGAGAAAGACACAAGATTGAACAAATGGAGGTGCAAGACAGGTTTGAAGAGTGTGAAGAAGCTAACGTGGCCTTGGTCTGGCCATATTGCAAATAGACTTAAAAGGTGGTTGGAGGCCCATGACCAAATAAACTTATAACTTAATGCATATTAATGTACAATAGGCAATTTACCAAGCCAGTGGAACTCCTTCCCCTGACCTGCATGGTTGGTCTGGAGTAATGTACAACCCTACCAATATTGGGGTGTGTAACAGAATAGTCTGCCCCTTTAAGGACTGGGGGACCTGGGGCCAGCCAGCACTGGCCAATTCTTAGACCCAGCTGGGAAGAAAGAAAGTGATTATAAAAGCCAGCAAGCCTGGCCTCAGTTGAATGGAGAGTTACAGGAGGATGGTGCTTGTGGTTGGTCCTGGAGAAGGATAACTCCTATGCCATTAGACTAGAGGAAGGAGACAGGTTCTGCAGTAGGGACTGTGAGCAAAGGTGAGAATCCAGTGGGAGCTGCAGCCCAGGGTGTTCTGGAAAATATCTGAGGTTTTTTTTTTATGTTTGGTTAAGTGACTCTGGGTGTGCAGTGAGTCTTTTGTGGGATGGGGAGACAGGCCAGCAGCTTACAGCTTCTTAAGAGAAGTCCTGCCTCCAGAGTTACTTTACCCATGGAGTTCATGCCAGATTCTAGGCACTGAAGAGCCCCACTACTGGAATCTCTCCTGCCCTCCTGGACAACCCCTGCTCCCCATCTACACTTCAAAGAATAGAGGAGAAGTTACCTTATAATCACTCTGAAGTGCACTCTGATTTTTTTGCATGCTTTAAATGGGAGCTGAATTCTGACTCTGCCCAAATCATGAGGTTGGGCAGTACAATGCTGTGTTGTCATTAAGATAGCAGCCTCCAATGAGAACCCCATTTGCTGGGCAAAGAGAATAACTTTGTTCCTTTCAGCTGAGCATCTCAGAGCTCTTTACAGGGATTTTTTTAGGCAGGGCAGCATGTGGAGCTAGTAGTCAGGAGGTCTGAGTTCTACTCCTGACTCAGCCACTGACTCATGGTGTGACCTTGTTACATCAGCTCTGTGCTATTTCCTCTGTACAATGGAGGTAATACCTAACCTACACATGGAAGATGCCTTCTATATAGTAAGTAGACAAAGCCCTTACTGGCTCTCTTAGAGTTCCTAAATTTGGGCTTTTATAATTTGAAAGCTCAGTGCCAACAACCTCCAGGTGAGCTATGCCCTCCTATTACATAACTGCAATTAAGCTTTCATGAGATCCCTTATAAAACTGTACCAGCTGCTCTCAAAGAGCCTCTGGCTCACACATGCAACACATTTCTAGCTGTCCCTCTAGTCCAAATTGTTGAGTTAAATATTTTCCAAATGGGATTACAGGAGAAAACTGTAGACATGATGGCCATGCCCTCCAGACAAGCTGTGGGAGAGGAAAACCAGAGTTTCTAAGGGATCATTCTACAGCAAGCACTTGGAAATTAGACCCCCTAAAGACAGGTTTCAGAGTAGCAGCTGTGTTAGTTTGAATCCGTGAAAAGACCCCCTAAAGAAATCTACAGAGCAGGCAATACTCCTTTTCCTACTTAGCTATGCCATCTAGTGGCTACCAGCAATGCTTCTCAAATACAAGTCAGTCCATTCTAGGCCTTGAAATAGTAGCATATCTTAAAAGCACTGTACAAACTATATGCACACCGGAATGACTCCCCCCATCACCTGAGACCCAACATCCACCAGGGTGGAAGGAGCAAAGAGAGCTTTTGCAAAAGTCACTGCTGCTAACCTTTGCTGTTGTAAAAATTTCTGTAGGATCTTTGTCAAGGGAGAGCAGACATCTTGGTTTCATCTTGTCTATGCTGGGCAAAAGTGTGCCTTAAACTATTGACTGGAACCCCTTGAGGTTCCTCCACCTGTACAATCTGTCATACTCATATGCAGAAGACATTTATGCCAATTAGTTGCAATGCTTGTGGGAGGTCTGGAGCTGTGGTCTGGCTGAACCAATCTAGCCTTGTCCCCTTAAAACAGAGAGAGGCAGAAGAACAAGAGAACCAGTTTATGAAATCAACGTTGTTTGAAACGGTATCTCATCTAGTGCAGACCTACTCTTTTTGTCTCAATCTTTTAAATGACTCTGCAAAGCAGGCAGTCCCAGTTGGAGCCAATGTTAAAAAGAAAAAAGTTATGAGTTATTGTGATTTGTCTCATATGGTTTTTATTGTAGACGTGTAATCACAATAATTAGGTTACCACATTGATTTTCCTCTTATAGCTGGTTCTGGGTGAATTCTATTTCCTAATCAGCTTGCTGTCTGCTCTATATAAGCTGCTCCAAAGCCTGGTGTGGTGAAGGAAAAGAAAATCTTTGTTTATGCCTAAGAGTTTAAATTTCAGAAAGACACGTGTCAAAGTGCAGCTGTGCAATACGTCAAAGAAAAGACAACCTTGCTTTGTCTGCATTAAAAATGTTATTTATCAGCCCAGTGGTACTATTGTTGAGTAAATACATTTGAACCTTTATAAAAAGAGAAATTTGGTTATAAAAGCAGGCAACAGGGAGCTCTTGGTTTCTACCCCCAGTTGTGCTACTGACTTGCTACATGACCTTGGCCAAGATACTTAAAGCTTACTATCTTCTCCAGCAGGATCTGACTAGCTTTAAAACCAACAATCCACAAAGAATGCACCTGAGTATTTTGTTTTAGCACACCTACATGATTCAGGCATTCAAAAGACAACTGCCATATCATAAAAGAGAAGCCACAGCTAGTTCCATCAGGTAGTCACTCTAGTCAGAGCAGATGGTCCGGGTAGCAAGTGCACTGGGATGAGGGTCATTTTTACCATGAATCTGGGAAAATGCAGATTTACAACTAAGTTCAAGTTACAAGTCCAAATGCACATGGCAAACACATACTGATCTGCTTTTTAAAGAGCGTGTGGCACAGTTGGGAGGCTCTAGTCAAGAAAGACCAAGGACTCTAGTAGCAGGAAGTGTTGCAATCAGGATTGAGGTGCACTGGGTGGGAAGTTTTCACACCACTTAGTCATGCTCTCAGGTGCTATGAAATAATAATTCACGGGATTCATGGTTTACCCATCTGTTAGAGGTATCAATACTCATGTATTTCCTAGAAGTGTTGTGAGGTTTCATAAATGAACATTCTGCAAGGGACAGGCAGATAACAGGTGGACAAGAGAATAGTGTGTTGCCTTCCCAAACCAAGACACAAGATGTCACTCTAAGATTGGATAGGCTTCTGAAGTCTATGGGTAAGGATCCATTAGTGATTCATACTGGCACTCATGACACTGCATCAAGGATTATCTGGTAGATAGTAGATGACTTCAGGGAAATGTGCTGAAAAAGACTACCCAAGCAAGACTATCCTCTCTGAGATCCTTCCTGTCCCATGAGCAAAGGAAGACAGAAGGCAGAAAATTCTGCAAGTGAGTTGCTGGCTAGGTAAGTGGTGTAGTGTGGAAGACTTTGGTTTTGTGGAACATTGGTCCACCTTCAAAGGGATCTGTATAGTTTGGATGGCGTCCACCTCAGTAGAAGGGGGCCCAATCTCCTCAGGCACAGGCTGGCTAGAGTAGTCGGGGATTAAACTAATAACAAAAAAGGAATGTGATGGGGTGGACTAGGTCCGGAGGCCCCCTGCTGGAGGCCTCGTGGCCATGCCTCACCCCCCCGCCTGTCAGAAAAGAGCAGAGGAAAAGTCCTCCAGGCAGTGTAGAGTGGATGCAGGGGAACCAGCCAATCAGGGGCAAGAAGGGCCATATTAAAAGGAGCAGCAGCGGCAGAGCAGTCAGTTGCTACCTGGAGCTGAAAGAGGAAGCAGTGGCTGGAGGAGCAGCGGACTGTGGGCAGCACAGCGCAGGCAAGACTGAGTCCAGGGAGGATTTCTGAAGACCAGTGGAGCTAAGAGGGTGCTTCTGGCTGGCTGAGGGGACCAAGCAAGACCTGAGCCCAGAACCTAGCCAGAGCAGGCAAGGATACCGTGATGGGCCCTGCTAGTCTGTTTAAAGACTGAGCCCAGGGAGGGCTGCTGAAAAGGACACACCAACTGAGGGTACTGTGATGGGCCCTGTTGGACAGTTATAGAAGGCAGTGTCTCCAGGGAGGAAGCCTTGGCGGTACTGCCCCATACCAGGGTCATGAGAAAGTAAAGGTTGTATACCCCGGAAGGGGTGGGTTTGTTTGTTCCATCTACAGACAGTGTGTGTGACTCAGCCAGAGAGCTGAAGACCTGCTGAAGAAACCACCAACCAGAAGAGGGGCACTCATGAGAGGTGAGTGCTGACCCTGTTACAGGGAGGATAAAAAGAGGGAAGATATAAGCACTCAGTCAGCACAGAATTGAGATGTTGAGAACAAAACCAAAGAACATGAAATGAAGAAATCCTTAAATTGTCTATATGCTAATGTTAGGAGTCTGAGAACAAATGAGGAATTGGAACTGCTCATTTATTAGCATAAATTCAATCTAGTTGGTATTACTGAAAACTGATGGGATGATTTGTATAACTGGAATGTTAAAATCAATGGTCCTAATCTATTTAGGAAGGATCAAGTGGGCAAAATGGGAGTGGGAGTGAGTAGTACTATGTCCAAAATGGCATTACATCATTTTCTTCTGAGTTGAATGCTTATGGATAATTGTCCTAACAGGGCTAGCTCATATTCTTAAAATTCATTATGTACAGTCTATTCAGCCTTACATCCTACCAGGTTCTTCAGTGGTTTGCAATAAAAACTGATCTTCACTTAATTAACTATTTTGTTCGGAAGCCAGTGGCACCTCATGCTAGCTGTGATAATTCCTTCACAATTCCATGGGCCATACAAATAGCTTCATTATGAAAATAGCATACGGTCGTGCTTACAATTGGTTGAGGCTAGGTTGTCTTTGACAGTCTTCTAATACTGGCTGTCAGAGCAAATGAAATAGAATGAAAGTGCGAATACGTATTTCATTCTAATGAGGAAAAATATTGAATTAAGAATAGCTGAATACTAATGGCTGCCATCTATTTTCACTCTTACAAAAGAAATCATGCCCATCTGCATGGTGCCAGGTTCTGATAAAACAACAGATGGGTCTCTCAACCAGCAAGAATGCAATGCCCTGGAACCTGATTCACAGGCCTGTCTTTTGCACTTTTTATGTACATGGTGGATTTCCATGTGCAATTTAAGTGTGTACAGAGATAGGATGGAAGGAATAGATCATTTTGGGATACAACTGAGTGTGGATGTGGAGAAACTGCTCCAGTTACCCTGTATTTCTTTATCTCTGTTGCTTTACATAGATTTGAGCAAATCATTATTTTACAGGTGAAATGGATTTGGATATAAAATAAGAATCAACCCACGGTGTCAACACGTCCCTTTTTGGAGAGTTGAAAAAGTTAGTTAAACTCATTCTCACCTTCCTATTGTTTTTCATTTTCTGTACTTACGTGTTTCATCAAAGGAAATGTAAGAAAATACTGCAGGAAAAGTTGGGAAGGTGGTATCTGGCCAGAAGCAGGAAGTTGAGAAATCTTGGGCGGGAGGGGGAAAACCCTCTTCTTGAGATCTGAAGCCCAATTTTAGAGATCTAAAAGATTTGGATACTTGGAAAAACAGCCAGAAATGTGGGTGCTCTTATTTGTCTTTGGGGGTCACCATTCCGTGGCTTCTATTGGGGTTTCTTCAAAGCCATATTTTTACTTAGGTGCCACTTCAGGAAATGCCTAAGATTTAGCATGTGCTTTAGTGGTGTCTTGACAAGGGATTCTTTCCTGAAGCAAGTATCAGAGGAATCAAGAATCAGGGCCTTAAATCTAAGAATGATTTGCAGAACAGTAGAAATTTGGTGGAATAGAAAGATCTTTATTTCTTTCCCACTGAGGATTAGAACAAGAGGTGATTGCAGCATCTTGGCTTCCCTGGTAAGTTCTTACAATTAAATAAGAGATTCAGAGCCAGAAAGTATTTCATTAGAACTGTTGCTGACTGAGAGAGACTTTTACTGAGATCCACATCTTGTCTGGTCTCATTGCTGGTGAGAGACTGTAGCATTAAGCCCTATACTTCAGCACTAAACACAGTAAGGACATTGATTCTCAAACAGCAGCTAGTGAGCAGCAGCCTCAAGTTTTCATACTAAAAGCTTCCTGAGATGCAAGCTGAAAAGTTTCTGTGAATCAGACCACGTCAATGCTATTTTAAATTTACCAGGTAGTTTATTCCAGTGGTTGGGGGTTGTAACACACAACACCAGCCTGTTGTTGTTATTTCTGACTTTAGTCACTTTTAAATTAGCAGACATGGTTCAGTGAAAGGCAGTTCTACCATTTGCATTGTGTAAAAGGGAATGGAAACAGGCAGGGGCTAACAGCTAGGCAATGTCTCATCATAAACCAACGAATGACACTGCCTTAGCTCTACAGGTCTACAGGCAGTCCTCGATCTATGACGAATGGCACTTATGACGTTTCTGAATTGACACCCTCATTCAACATGCAACGTTGGTTTTGACTTTATGATGCTCGGTCCCGCAATGGAGTGGGCTGTGGTTCCAAGCTACGGCATTTCAACTTATGACGCAATTTTCAGGAACCAATTGTGTCGTAAGTCCGAGGACGCCTGTATTTAGCTGGCTGCAGTTATCCCAGTGATGGGCTGTAAATTCAAAAGAGAAAACAAGCCTGCAGAGTTTTATTATGTACTCTCCATGCTTGTAGTACCACCTCAGGTGCATTTTCTTATCCAGTCTCCCTATAGTCCACAAAAAGAAAGGGAGGACTTGTGGCACCTTAGAGACTAACAAATTTATTTGAGCATAGGCTTTCGTGAGCTACAGCTCACTTCATCGGATGCATACATATAGTCTAGGATACTAGTGCAGAATGCGGGACAAGCTGAAATTCTAGCCAAAGGTTTGAAAGAATCAATGACACTAATGAATTGAAAGAGTGGGTATTTTCCTTCCTTGACTTACAATCTAATTTTTAGAGACAGAGACTCGGTGGGTAATCAGGACCCTGCAATAGTTCTTGGGAAAGAGAAGAGGCCAAAGAGCTAGAGCAGGCAACATATGCATGTCTGAACCCTGATCTACCGGGGTCACAGATGGGTTATGGGAGATTTCGGTATATTTTCCTCCTTTTTTTTTTTTTTAACTTTCTCCCTGCCTTGGAAGAAACTGGACAAGCTCAAATCTTTTCAGCTGTCCAGAGATTGCAAGATAAATCCTTTCCCCTTAAAATTACCTTCTGATATGTCAGGACAAGGAGAAAAATCTCTGTCAGGCAAGGAAACTATTGCAGTTCAAAGGTAGCTTCCTTAATTCCTTCTCATAAATTGGTTAAACTCAATAGGAAGCCTCACCCCAATAATGACGACAGAACCATCTTGGCAACATGTCACACATACTGATGATGAGGAGAGAGGGGATAATGGCTGAAACAAGGAGTAACAGAGTTCCAGAGTCTCTGCAGACAAAATCCCAGGAATACTTAATTGACTAGCATGGTGCTGGGCACATTAGAAGTGCACTGAGGAACATATGTGCAGTGCTCCCATGTTCTCTTTGATAATATTGTAGTCAGATGCTTTGGCGTTCTTGGATGGTTAGGATGTGACCCCAGTCTGTAGTACGAGACACCTTTAGCTCATGCTTGGAACCACCTTTAATTCACTTGCTCTACTCTTTTGGTTGCACTGCTCTAGGAAAACTGCCAGTTGGGTTTCTCTCTGCTTCACGTGGCTCTGTTGACAGGAGATAGCCAACATCAGTTGTGTCAGATGGTGTTATCATTCACGCTAGGGCAGTGGCTGCGCAGACCTGAAGCATTTGCTGCTTTTTCCAGTGGAAAAATGTCTCATGACAGGTACGATAAAAAATTAAGAGCACATTCCTGCCCTCTCTGGCCTCTTCTTCAGAGAAGATTCAGAGCAGGCTGCACTGCAGGGACAGGAGGACGGTGAAGAAATTTGGCAGCATGTGACCTCCAGAAGAAGAAAGGGGAGTGTCCATGTACCAGCAATGCAGACACAGGTAAGTAACCGTTTTCATGTTCTCTCCACAGGTACTAATGCAGAGAGTGGACTATATGATACATCTGAGGGAAGGGAACAGAAGGAGACTCTGCCGATTGGAAGGCATAAGATGCACTGTCCTAGGGTTGGGGGTTCCATGACCACTGCTCCCAAGAGAAGGAGGCGGGTGGTGGTGGTCGGGGACTCTCTCCTCAGGGCGACTGAATCATCTATCTGCCGCCCTGACCGGGAAAACCGAGAAGTCTGCTGCTTAACCAGGAACTAGGATTCACAATGTGACGGAGAGACTGCCGAGACTCAACAAGCCCTCAGATCGCTACCCCTTCCTGCTTCTCCACGTGGGCACCAATGATACTGCCAAGAATGACCTTGAGCAGATCACTGCAGACTACATGGCTCTGGGAAGAAGGATAAAGGAGTTTGAGGTGCAAGTGGTGTTCTTGTCCATCCTCCCCATGGAAGGAAAAGGCCTGGGTAGAGACCGTTGAATTGTGGAAGTCAACGAATGGCTACGCAGGTGGTATCGGAGAGAAGGCTTTGGATTCTTTGACCATGGGATGGTGTTCCAAGAAGGAGGAGTGCTAGGCAGAGACGGGCTCTACCTAACGAAGAGAGGGAAGAGCATCTTCGCAAGCAGGCTGGCTAACCTAGTGAGGAGGCTTTAAACTAGGTTCACCGGAGGAAGGAGACCAAAGCTCTGAGGTAAGTGGGGAAGTGGGATACCGGGAGGAAGCATGAGAGGGGAGGGCTTCTGCCTCATACTAAGAAAGCAAGACAAACAGCAAGTTATCTCAAGTGCCTATACACAAATGCAAGAAGCCTGGGAAACAAGCAGGGAGAACTGGAAGTTCTGGCACAGTCAAGGAATTATGATGTGATTGGAATAACAGAGACTTGGTGGGATAATTCACATGACTGGAGTACTGCCATGGATGGATATAAACTGTTCAGGAAGAACAGGCAGGGCAGAAAAGGTGGGGGAGTTGCATTGTATTTAAGGGAGCAGTATGACTGCTCAGAGCTCCGGTATGAAACTGCAGAAAAACCTGAGTCTCTGGATTAAGTTTAGAAGCGTGAGCAACAAGGATGATGTCGTGGTGGGAGTCTGCTATAGACCACCGGCCCACGGAGATGAGGTGTACAAGGCTTTCTTCCAGCAACCCATGGAAGTTACTAGATCGCAGGCCCTGGTTCTCATGGGAGACTTCAATCACCCTGATATCGGCTGGGAGAGCAATACAGCAGTGCACACACAATCCAGAAAGTTTTTGGAAAGTGTAGGAGACAATTTCCTGGTGCAAATGCTGGAGGAACCAACTAGGGGCAGAGCTCTTCTTGACCTGCTGCTCACAAACCGGGAAGAATTAGTAGGGGAAGCAAAAGTGGATGGGTACCTGGGAGGCAGTGACCATGAGATGGTCGAGTTCAGGATCTTGACACAGGGAAGAAAGGAGAGCTGCAGAATACGGACCCTGGACTTCAGAAAAGCAGACTTTGACTCCCTCAGGGAACTGATGGGAAGGATCCCCTGGGAGAATAACATGAGGGGGAAAGGAGTCCAGGAGAGCTAGCTGTATTTTAAAGAATCCTTATTGAGGTTACAGGGACAAACCATCCCGATGTGTAGAAAGAATAGTAAATATGGCAGGCGGCCGGCTTGGCTTAACAGTGAAATCCTTGCTGATCTTAACCACAAAAAAGAAGCTTACAAGAAGTGGAAGATTGGACAAATGACCAGGGAAGAGTATAAAAATATTGCTTGGGCATGCAGGCATGAAATCAGGAAAGCCAAATCACATCTGGAGTTGCAGCTAGCAAGAGATGTTAAGAGTAACAAGAGAGGTTTCTTCAGGTATGTTGGCAACAAGAAGAAAGTCAAGGAAAGTGTGGGCCCATTACTGAATGAGGGAGGCAAATTAGTGACAGAGGATGTGGAAAAAGCTAATGTACTCAATGATTTTTTTGCCTCTGTCTTCACAAACAAGGTCAGCTCCCAGACTACTGCACTGGGCAGCACAGCATGGGGAGGAGGTGACCAGCCTTCTGTGGAGAAAGAAGTGGTTCGGGACTATTTAGAAAAGCTGGACTAGCACAAGTCCATGGGGCCGGATGCGTTGCATCCAAGAGTGCTAAAGGAGTTGGCGGATGTGATTGCAGAGCCATTGGCCATTATCTTTGAAAACTCATGGCAATCGGGGGAAGTCCCGGAGGACTGGAAAAAGGCTAATATAGTGCCCATCTTTAAAAAAGGGAAGAAGGAGGATCCTGGGAACTACAGGCCAGTCAGCCTCACCTCAGTCCATGGAAAAATCATAGAGCAGGTCCTCAAGGAATCAATTCTGAAGCACTTAGAGAAGAGGAAAGTGATCAGGAACAGTCAGCATGGATTCACCAAAGACAAGTCATGCCTGACTAATCTAACTGCCTTCTATGATGAGATAACTGGTTCTGTGGATGAGGGGAAAGCAGTGGACGTGTTGTTCCTTGACTTTAGCAAAGCTTTTGACACGGTCTCCCACAGTATTCTTGCCAGCAAGTTAAAGAAGTATGGGCTGGATGAATGGACTAAAGATGGATAGAAAGTTGGCTAGATTGTCCGGCTCAACGGGTAGTGATCAATGGCTCCATGTCTAGTTGGCAGCCGGTATCAAGTGGAGTGCCCCAAGGGTCGGTCCTGGGGCCGGTTTTGTTCAATATCTTCATAAATGATCTGGAGGATGGTGTGGATTGCACCCTCAGCAAGTTTGCAGATGACACTAAACTGGGAGGAGAGGTAGATACGCTGGAGGGTAGGGATAGGATACAGAGGGACCTAGACAAATTAGAGGATTGGGCCAAAAGAAATCTGATGAGGTTCAACAAGGACAAGTGCAGAGTCCTGCACTTAGGACAGAAGAATCACATGCACCGCAACAGACTAGGGGCCGAATGGCTCGGCAGCAGTTCTGCAGAAAAGGACCTAGGGGTTACAGTGGACAAGAAGCTGGATATGCGTCAACAGTGTGCCCTTGTTGCCAAGAAGGCCAATGGCATTTTGGGATGTAAAAGTAGGGGCATTGCCAGCAGATTGAGGGACGTGATCATCCCCTCTATTCGACATTGGTGAGGCCTCATCTGGAGTACTGTGTCCAGTTTTGGGCCCCACACTACAAGAAGGAAAAATTGGAAAACATCCAGTGGAGGGCAACAAAAATGATTAGGGGACTAGAACACATGACTTAGGAGGAGAGGCTGAGGGAACTGGGATTGTTTAGTCTGCAGAAGAGAAGAATGAGGGGGGATTTGATAGCTGCTTTCAACTACCTGAGAGGTGGTTCCAGAGAGGATGGTTCTAGACTATTCTCAGTGGTGGAAGAGGACAGGACAAGGAGTAATGGTCTCAAGTTGCAGTGAGGGAGGTTTAGGCTGGATATTAGGAAAAACTTTTTCACTAGGAGGGTGGTGAAACACTGGAATGCGTTACCTAGGGAGGTGGTGGAATCTCCTTCCTTAGAAGTTTTTAAGGTCAAGCTTGACAAAGCCCTAGCTGGGGTGATTTAGTTGAAGATTGGTCCTGCTTTGAGCAGGGGGTTGGACTAGATGACCTCCTGAGGTCCCTTCCAATCCTGATATTCTATGATTCTTGAGGAGTTGCATAGGATGTCAAAATGTCAGGATTCATTTTTTAAATCTCTGGCCTGTCGTGTGTTGCTGTCTCTGACTAGCCTATATCTGAAGTCTAAAGAAATCTAAATTCCTCCATTTGGGTGAGGATGTACTTCCAATATTCCCATAGCTACTGGATGCTTATATTTGTCTTTCTCTCCCTCTCTTGGTGGCAGCATTGTGATATATCAGCTTTCTGTGTCTCTGCACTGGGTCTGTCTGCAGTAGCAGCTGTCTTCTGTGTGTGGCTTCTTGTGGTGGTTCGACACTGGCTTTACCAGTTAGAGGAGTCCCCCATCCAGTAGTTGGACTCTCTCTGCATCCTGCATGTGTTGCAACTGAGACGCAGACAGATTCCCATGGTATGTAGACAGCAGCAGGATGAGATGAGCAAAAATGGAAACTCCTGTTGTATTTAGGAGGTAGCAATGCTAGGCCCTTCTTTCTTATGCAGTATTTGTGTCCTGACAACCTAATAGTCTCACAACCTTGTATAAACCTAACAGAACATTGCTTATTGATATTTATTGTTTCACCTCCTTCTGGGGCAGCTGGTACTGCTTTGTGTCTGAGTGAAACACATATGTCTATGACCTGCTCCAAAGAGAGGGCAAAGGAGTGTAGACTACTACCAGTTAAAGAAGTTGTCCTATAGCTCATGGTAGCTGAAGGACCAGGGATTTAGGCCCAGCTCCCCAGAGGTGTCTTTGTGATCTCTAGACTAATTGTGACCCTTCTCTGTAATACAGTTCGAACAGCATTAACCTCATCTCTTCTGCGACCAGAGCTTGCTTATCTAGCATTCCCCACCGTTGTTCCTTATTCCTGCATTTGGACTTTCAGACTTCAACTGCAAAGTCAAGATCTTCATGGCATGGTTCTTCCAAGTTGCCATTTTGTCAGGCTTTGTCAGGGCTTTATCCAGGCTTCCATGAAAATTCTAATGCTTTAAAAACTTGAACCTCAAAATTCTGCAACCCGTTCTTGCAGCAAATCTAAACTTTAGCAGAAAGAAGCCCCTCTTGGGGTTAGTTACCTTTGACCTGGCACCTCTGCAATAGGAACGGGAAGCTGGTTGAGGATGCAGTGGGGAGCTTACTGTAGGCAGCTGCAGAGTTACAGGTCTCGCCAACACTGAAGGTTAGAGTTAGCTCAAACTGCAGTTCCATTATAGTTGTCACTGCTGAAGTTACTGTTGTTCCAGCCTTAGGGTGATTGAAAAGAGATCAACTGTTTTATTATGTAGTGGTCATTTTACAGCATGGGCTACAATTAGGATGGGGAGCAGAGCTTGCCTGTTAAGAGCATTTCCAGCTCCCCACACCCTTTGCATTCTACAGACAGTGCCATAACAAATGGTGGAGAGGATTATAGCCACCATCTACAGCCCCTTCCAGTCTCTTGGGCTTCACTTTATTACACTCTTGTACAACATGCCATTGGATCTGAGGATCTCCCAGCACCATACAAACAGTAATGAATACAGCCTCCCACCTCCCCTGTGACACAGGCTTTATTATACCCGCTCTACAGATGGATAAACAAAACTTGAAGTGATGTACCCAAGTGCAAAGCAAATCAATGCCAAGGCTTTGATTAGAATCCAGTCCCTTGCTCTCACCACTAGCCCACACACTCTTAATGGCCAACATAGTTCCCTAGCCACTAAAACTTTCCCGATAAGTTCTAAAACCTCTCTATCAACTGCAATGAGGTTGAGAAGCTATCACACACACAAACCATATATATATATATTTAACTAGGAGTTGTGGTGATCTGCTTCAATTTTTCAGTTAGAATCTAGACACTACACACCAAATATATAGTGTGTAATGTTGTACTGTGTGTTAAACCAGAACTCAGCAGAACCAAATAAAGTGATATGTTTCTTTATGCTCAGCAATTGTATTATTTGGAGGGCAAATAGAAATGATTATTTCACCAAATGCGGTTGTCTCTGACAACTTGTTTGGTGAACAAAGTAACATTGGCTTGATAACTGGGTAAATTTGGCACAAATTATGATGAAATAACTACATTTCTTGTAAAGGGAACCCTCTTCAAGGGGGATATTGATGTACACTGTAAATCTCACTAATGCAGCACTGCTTCCAAGAGCTTTTAATTGAGTTTTCTTTAAAACTGTCAAGATGGCTCTTTAGTCCATGACGTACATTGCACAAAGGCAAGCAATAAACATTGTGCTTGTATTATCATATAATCAGCTACTTGGCATCCAGTATGCTGCATGAAACAAACGTTGCATCTTATTTCTGTTGCTTCAGCGAGACAATTTAATATCCAGGGCATCTGTTCTCATTATTCCTAGCTGAAGTAACATGAAGACCCCACAAGAAACTGCACCATAAGGGGATTATATCTTGAAGTTCCTTGACAGGTAAATTGCTTTATGGTTTCCCTATAGGGCTAATTTTTTGCCATATTTTCAAACTTGTTGAGCAGGAAGCCTTTATTTTAGGGTTACTACAGCCAAGTGTTTTACTTAAAACAATTAGAGATTCTTTCCTGCTTTACAGTTTTACATAATGACGAGGGGAGTTTGCCAAATGCATAAAATTGAATAATCTGACTGGGGTGCTGTGCTGTTCTCTCTTAGTTGTTTTTTAATCAGTGTATGTCAATCAGGAACTGTTGTTTTATCTATAATGTGCTATCCACGTGACATGTCCCTGAAAGTTGGCTCTTTTTTACCCTCTGATACCCTACCTTGTACTGTAGTCCCATCAGATTTCATACAGTAAGCAGACTTGGGCTGTGTCAGTGTTCGACGGGAGGCCTCCAAGAAACACCCATGGTACTGGGGAAATTCAGTATATGAGAGTTTTCGCTCAGAGTCAATAGTAAACCAATGCCTGATATTATAGGGAATCTGCTGGAGCTGCTGTCTCTTGCAGAAATGTGAAGCGGAGCTCCTGACCTCTCATGCTGCACTTAAAGATCCCATGGCGTTTTCTTGGGACACATTTCCTGTGTCCTGTCTGAATTCCAGTTTGGGTAATTGTGCCAGACTTCTCTAGATTCCTCTGGCGGTATCACTTGAATTCAGTGTCCTCACTCGTCTCCTGCCCTAAAGAGCCGAGATGCTCCTCTGTGCCGTTAAGCAATTGCTACACTTCACCCCAGGTTGGCGAAGTGATTCCTGTATAGCTTGTACTGAATTAAATCTGTAAAGCATTATGGGATCTCCTGGAATGACAGGCACTCTGTCAACGTACTGTACCGTGCTATATTTTCACTTTAGTACCTGTAGCCTGACTGGAGCAGAGGTGTAAATAGCAGTGTGGAATATGGCCAGCCCACTGTCTCCTTCCCTCCCAGGGCAGATCTGCCATTACCCACAATAGACTCCTTTACCTCCAGCAAAACTCCCATGGAGCCAGTGAGTATTTTGGCTGGGCAAGGAGTGTAAGATCCTACCCAAATTGATTACAACCCAGCAGGGCGGCTGGAGAGAGTTGCTGGTGTGTTTCATAAAGGGCTTGATGAGGAACAAATTGTGGAGAAGTGTACCCTCCCTAACATGGAGCCCGGACCTAGGATGAGGGCAGAGGCTGTGTCCCTGCCACACAGACATTCCTCTTGTTGTGTATTGTTTTGTTTGTTAAGCACCCACATTATACAGTGCTGAATTCATTATTCATAGAGCACCTTTTTGCACAGAAATTCATCTTGATCAGCTTTCCCAAGCCATGTATTATCACCTCACAGCCAATCTCCTGCTTTAAATACCTTTCGGTCTCTTCTATTCCTCTGAAAAAACAGTCTGGCACGTTGGAAGATTTCAGGATATTTTCATTGTTCAAAATAGACTGTGTGTGAAATGTATAAAAGATTCCAGCTTAGTAAAAGGAATTTGCTTCTGTTTAATGAAGCTGAATTTTCCACAGCTGGTTTGAATTTAGTAATGAGACCGATTCTGTGCAGATGAATCTAGAAAGTGATGATTGGCTCAGCCACTTTGGGATAACAGAAGTTCCTCAACAGGTTTCAGAGTAACAGCTGTGTTAGTCTGTATTCGCAAAAAGTTCCTCAACTACTGCCTCCTGTTAAGCTGAAGGAACAGCTATTTTAAGTGGATGCTGCCCTTTTGGTGGCCAGCAGAGGGCACTCTTGTCAAGGACCAGCTGGCCAGCAGCATGATCCTGCATTTTTCCCCCAGACTCAATTCCTGTTGTCTTAACTGGGAGTTTTGCATTGTGTAGAGATTTCAAGATCAAGCCCCTGGGCTGTGACATGCCCAGGATTCGTTTCATTCTGTACACTTTTTGTCAGAAAAGGGCTAAATTTTCTGAGTCCGAACAGAAAATTCTCCATCCACCTGCCTTACCAGATGAACAGATTTGCTTGATGCACAAAAAAGTGGCCAAAAACAGAATAGCTGCCAAACAGGTAGAGACAGAAAAAGTTTGGGTGGGTTATTGCTGGGTGAATTAACACACTGACTCCTTCTCTACCATGTTTCAAGTCTCTATCTGCATGCCACTGATAGCCATCTTCAAATACCATTGCTTCCCTGGTCATGATTACTTCTTTGCATAGCACTTAACAGATGAGACGGTATCCCTGTCCCAAAGACTTCCTGACCTAGGTGAACACCGTGATTGCAATGGAGGAGAGCTAACAGTTACTGAGGGATAAGGAAAAATTATGCTGAGGCAGCAATGAGAACTTGAGATTTTTTTGGCTAGTAACACCTGCAGCCTGTGGAGGTTCCAAAGCAGCGTTGGGTTTGCTGCTGTGTTTTGGTGTGGAGGTGGGATGGGGTTTACAGACCCAGCACTAAAGTAAAAAGAGTGGTGGAGAAGTGTTGGGCCGAGAAGCATGCTGGGCCTGCGCCCTCTGGAGGGCCTGCTTAAAAGGGAGTTCTGGCTGGAGGAGCATGGAGGAGAGACGCTGCCACCGCTGAGGCTGAGGCAGGGGAAGGACCAGGACTGAGCAGGATTCAGCTGGGATCCCCCTAACTAAACGGGGGAACTGAACTCTGAGGGACAGCTGAGAAGCATCCCACCCCCCAGCTGGAGCCCCCTGAACTACCAAGACTGTGTAAGCAGAAGGCTGGGGCCAGACTCCAAACTGAGGGGAAAATAGGAAATGGTCCAGGGGAGTGATCTGGAGTGGCAGCCAGAAGGCACTGGGACCTGGTTAACAGGGAAGGCCCAGGTCCCCCTCTCCTTGCCCTGGCCTCCTGAGAGAGCCTGGACAACTCTGGGGTGTGTGATGGTGGGGGTGACCAACTGTGGCTTGCCCGCCAGGCCCCTGTACTACCGGGAAGAGCTACCTCCAAGGTTTGGGGAGAGAGTTCATCTGTGGCCTGACCACTAGGCCTGCTGGCCTCCAAACAAAGCCATGACAGACGAATTAGGATGTTAATGCCCATTCTCTTACAGCAGATGGCGCTACGTTTCCTCCTCCCCTTCCCCGCCATGCCTAAAACCTATTTTCTCTAATCCACTGGCTCCGTGAAGAACAGTAACCTGCAAAAGTAGTTTGCTTTAGCGGTTTGATCTTGTTCCTCATGAAGTCATCAGTACAACTCCTACTGACTTTAATGTGAGCAGGACTGAGCCAGGATCATACCTGAGATGAAATAGCTCTGCTGTCCTTCCCATATTTCTCTCTTTGAGACTAAATCCTAATGGAAAGGCTTTTTGAACTTTCCTCTGCTAGAGTCCTCATGCATTTGGAAAGAATCCTCTTTTCCATTGCTCAGCATATAGGATCCTTCTTTGGCTCTTTCCTTCAGTAGTTTAAAAATAGCCCCAAAGAGGCCGAACAGACTGAGAGGCCCCAGTGCTGAAGCAGTTAGTATCGTGCCAACACTTCCATTATAAACTGCCTTTCTTGGGGTTTTATTACTCAGCTGCAAGTAGTTTGTTGTTGTAAACAAGGTGTCCACTCAGGAGTAAATTGCTTTGAAACTTGTTTTAAGGACTCCATTTGCCCATTTTTGAGCTATTATAAGGCAGGGGGAGGAAAAGGCCTGAATAGTTTGGCTGAGTTTTAGCCCTCATGTACTGCAGAGAAGCATATTATTTTTCTCTGAAATTATGCTGCTGCCAATATCTAAAGGATCCCGGTACATTTGGCTCCTGTGCTTAATATTTCTTTCTGTTGCAGTTGCACACTAATAAAAAACTAGAAAAACTGCATGCCCCATCTGAATCCAAGCGCCCTTCCTAGTGGTATGTACTAAGATGGACTTTTAAACACCCCTGGACATTGAGCTCCCTGGTGTACTCACCAACCAGTGTGAGGATACATGGATATTCAAGCTAATATCTGGCAAGTGAGAATTTTAATGCAGGAAATACAGCTTAGGGTGCTCCTTGCTGACAGTGTATCAATATTCCAGGCATGTGCAGTGGAATCTTCAAATGGCTTCCTTTGTGCACTCTGCAGAGGGCTTAGGTGACAGAGATGGGGTGAAATTTACCCCTTCCTGAGGGCCAGTACATGGCCTATGAATTACGATATTGCTCTAATTAGGGCATATGAGAGGCATTAGTGGTACACAGGCTTTGTGCTGGCCCTCTGAACAGGAGCAATGCGAGAGTTACTTATTTGGCTACTGACAACTGTGCTCAAACTATTGTTGTGGGTTTCCCTGGGGCGTTATTCTCTTTCTCATACCATTGGCTGCAGGAGGAAACAGCAGCACAGATGTACCTAGTTTTTGCTGAAGCCCCATGTAAATCCTGCGTTAGTCTCTCCTAGCAGTCTAGTTCCTTTCCCTGTGTATATATCCCTGTACTCAGCTTTTACTATAGAGCCCATTGTAGGTGGATGGATGAACTATTCAGTATCTATTCTATCTTGGTTTATTTAGCCAAGGTGCATGGTACCAACTGAGCAGAAATTAGCTTACGAGGCTCTGGTAAATCCTATTGCGTGACATTGACAATCACGCCTATGTTACATTTGCACCTACAGATTTCAACTTCTTGCTATAGCCATTTACATTTAATGTAAAATATTAGCTACATGATACCATCTGCTGTTCACCACTCCACACTTGAACAGTTTACAGGCTTTCATTATTTACACGTTGTCAGATAGGGTTTGCACTAAGAACACCAGTAATCTGCTATTCCCCTGGACTGTATGGTATAATTTCATATTAATTTCCCACATTTCTACTCTACATTAACAGCTTCCCAAGGAGTAACATTGACATTGGCTGGAGCAACATCAAGTGGATACCCCTTTTGGCTGAACTTCTTATGCAGCAAGCAGGAAACTGAAGTAAAAATGTAAGTGCAAAACATGAACAAGAGAAGGAATCCGTTCTTGGAGGAAACTCAGTGGTCTGAACTTTCATGTTGTGGGGAGAGGGGAAAGAGCTCAGAAGACTTTTCGTACTTCTGTTTGTTATAATACTCTCTACATGATCATCTCATCCATTGGAAGGTCTTCATTCTCCTTGTATGTGTCACTTCCTATGTAGCCAGTGACTTCAGGAGGGGAAAGTCAGGAATGATGATCAGTTAGAGCTGGTTGGAAAATAGAAAAACAATTTTTGAACATTTTAAAAGTTGCTTCCCTTGCACATGGATTGCAGCAATTTAATTTTTTGCTATTTTTTGACTGACTCTTCAGAATTTTGAATCTTCATTTTCTCCCACTTCTTCCCCCTTTTTCCCTTAGGATAATAGTGTATAATGTCCAGGGTTTGTTCATTTTTTCACTTTTTCCACTTTGGAAAAGCTACAAAGGGGCAAAGTGATAGCACAAAATCCTGGCCCCATTGAAGTCAATGGGCGTTTTGCCATTGACTTTAATAGGGCCAGGTTTCTACTCTCAGGATTTTATTTTTCATTTTGCTATTCTTTACTTCTTCCAAAGTTGAGAAAGTTTTGAAAAACTGGAGTGGAAAAGGGAAAAAAAGTAGCAAGAAACCTCCCGACCCCAGGGATCATTCTTTTGTGTTCAGTGGCAAAAAAAGGGAGGAGAAAAGAGGAAGGAAAATATCCAAAAACAGATAAAATTTTATAACTGAAATACAAATTTGTATTTCAAATGAAACTTCTCATTTTAAAATTTCTTGTAGAAAAAATTTGAAATAATTTTCAACAAAATGCCAGTTTTCAGCAGGAAAGTTTTTTCAGTTGAAAAACTTCGACTAGCTCCGTTATCGACAATGACATCCTGTTAACAGGATCTCAGGGATCTCAACTTGTGAGTACAAGATCCTTGTAAAATACAATCTAATGCTACTTTCACTCATGTTTAGCCTTAAAAGGTCTTCAGCATAACACATCAAAAGCTATAAACTGAACTAATTGTTTCTGCTTTTTTATTTTATTCTATGCAGAATACTGCACCCACCACCTGGATCTTAATGCCTGTTTATTACACATCTGTCCTTCCTTTGTTTCTCTGCCACTCAGTGGTTGCTTCCTCAATCCCTGACCACTCCTACTGTGAAAATAAAAATGAGCTTTAGGGTAAGATTTTCAAAAGTACTCAGTATTGGCCTACCTCTGCACCCTCCAAAGCCCTTGTTATTGAGTAAAATGCTTTGTGTTCGAAAAGCCAGAAATCATTTTTTCTACCACCCTGTAAAGCAGAATTGCTGTGCTAACTCTGTTTTACTGTATTGCCCAGTGCTACCCAGAACAGACTTAAGCTGCCTAGCTTGTTTTTGTAAACATTCAATTTCCTCTCTCTTAAACAATGGGAGAATCTGGGTTTAATTAGCTAGGGAAGAAGGTCTATCTCATACACTGAATAGATGCCTACCTATAAGAGTAACCAGGGTACTCTGAATGTTACTGAGTTAAATACATTTACCACATTAAAACAACATAAGCGCAGGAGGCATGATTTTCTGATGCTCGCTGAAGGGCTTATTACTGTAAGCAATGGCTTGTAAGTACAAAGAGGAATAATCAAATGAAATGGCCCCCATGTACAGTTCAGTACCTATCATAGGAACAACTGACAATGTTAAAAGGACTTTAATAGTATTCTTGTCAGCAGCAACAACCTACATACATTTGTGGCTATGATCAGATCTCACATATCCCGGATCCTAATAGGAAGTGAAAATTTCTCTCTCAACACTTCACATGCACCATTATTCAAAATGTAGGCAGGAATTGTTCCTGTAAGTAGAACAGCATAAACACCAGGTGTGCAGCTAGCCTCAGGAAGTAGTGGGCATTCCCCTAACATCATGCCCCAGGACAGGTGGAGGACACCTGGCAACACCTCCTGGTAGACCATCAACATCTGCATGAGTGTTGTGCTGACAGCAACAGTGTGAAGTCCACATTGGTCTTTCAGGACCTAGGGAGGAGCCCTAGAGTTCTCACCAGTGGTGAGATTCTGTGCAGCACCCAACACACAGTCCAGGGGGAGGAAGTGCTACAATGGCTTTAAGCCACCTTTTTGCCTTTCTGATTCTGGGCTGCTCTGACGGCTGGAGTGTGACCCCTGGCTTAGCTACAGCAATGTCCCCGGCTACCCTGTGTCTGGTTTACTGCCATGTGCAATAGATTGCCTTAGTAACAAGTTAAAATTCATCTTTGTGGCATGCCTAGTAGAGGGTCAGGGTCACTACCTATCTTCTATGTGGGGGAAAAGAGCAGAAAAGGGGATGTAACAGGAGGTGCAGGACACGGAAAGAGTGAAGAATGTGACTTCAATTAAGTATCAATTTGCCAGTGAATAAGCATAGTATTTTGAAAGGCAACCATATATTTAAAATCAATTGTCATATGAGAAGCAATTATCCCATTAAATCTAAGTGTTTTAAACGCAATATTTTCTTGGTTTTCTAGTAATCAGGTACTTATCACAAAGCTTTAGCAATTAGGTGACAGATGAATATAGTAGCAACACGGAATGCTTTTCCAAGTGCATTTATACTGTCTCCTTTGTACTGTCTCCTTACCCAAGTGTTCTCCTCTCACTTCAGGATATATATTTTGACAGGCGTTTAACCTGTTCTTAAAACTTTCCAGTGATGAAGTTGGGGGGGGGGGGAGCTTCCTACAACCTCCCTAGGTAACTTGTCACCCACAATTATCCTTAGACTTAGAAAGTTTTTCCTAATATGTAACTTAAATCTCCCTTGCTGCAAACTAAGCCAAACACTTTAAAACAATGTCTATTGTCAATGGCTTGTCAGGGCCAAGTGTGTGTACAGAGCTTACAGCTGTGTAACTGAGTGCCGCAGTCACCATTCCCAGATGTTTGTTAGATTAACCCCTTTGGTTGTGTCTAGTGTTTTTTTTAATTAGTTCATTGGGCAGCTTTCATCCTGAAGTGGCAATTGTAAAGCAATATGTAAGGAGGGGCTAGCTGCTCTCCAGACTCCACACACACATCAGCCTAAGAGAGCCAGTGACACATCTGGCCATCTTTTCCCTTCCCTGCTCTTCTTCTCTTAGCCTTTAGAGGGAGTCAGTTGTCCTACTGCTGGACACCCCTGGTGCTCCCCAGCTTAACAGTTCTTCTCATTACTCACTTCTGCAGCTCTGTCAGCCAGATGTCTGAAGCACGTGGAGAAAAATGATGATAAATCTTGGGTGACTGGTATTTCCAGAGGAATCCAAGTGATTCCTTGGCATTTGTACACACACACACACACACACACACACACACTCAGTTACGTGGCTCTTTTAAACTCCTTAGCAGGATGATAGAGAGTCTATGTTCTTGTCAGTGTCTTCTCACAAACACTGAAATGGGCACACCTCACTCTCAGTTTCATCATGTTTCAGGAAGAAAATGTAGGAAGTTCATTTAAAGTTTTTACTCTTTCCAGTGTAAATAAGCTCAACTTTGAACAAAAGGTGGCTTTGAAATGAGAGGTTTGACATTTTGAATTTTTGCATGTTCTCATTGCCACAAGAGCCATGATGTCAAATGTCAGCAAACACTGATATTCAAGGGACACAAAATGAAACAGCAAAAACATTTATGCAAAAATTAGTGGATTTTCATCCTCTGCTCCGAAAAATCTTCCTACTCGTTCGCTTTAAACTCATGGAGGAAAAAATATACCATAGAGGAAAGGGACAAAGTGCATGGGCAGTCTGACTGCGTCCTTACATGCACATTCTGTCTGTCAGGGTGAGCATATGTCTCAGTGTCCAGTGATCAAAAAAGAAGCATTTCCTTATGCCACTAAGTACATGAGCAGGTGCTTCCTAAATGATGGCATGAAGCCACCTTGCATGTCCTGAAATTGCTTTGTGATTCAGAGCACAATACAACGTGGGCTTCACCGGGGCGAGGCACTGGCAAGCTTGAATTTGGCCCCCAGCTGGGCCTGGCCAAAAGTAATTTTGAGTCAGGAACAACAGTGTTCACAGCTTGTGCGACAGGAGGTAAGGAGAAAGGACTTAAAAAGAAAAAATAATTTCAGTGGGTGAGTTGTCACAAGCTATAATAATCCGAACAACAAGCACAGCCCAGTTAAACTGATTTGGACAAATTTTCCCAGCAGGTTTATTCCTGCTTTAATGGCCATCATTCACTGTCAGCAAACTCCATCTCCTTAAAACAGATATAATTATTGAGGTGTAATGTCAAATCTGACAAGCAGCATTTCACATCAAGCACCATCTCTAACTCCCATACGCTCCCTTCACCGACTGTCCTTCAACAGCAGGTCCCTAGCAAGCCTTTTCTATTACATGCCTGAGCCCATTTACTCTGTTGCAATTCCATCAACTTCAGTGAAGAGGCTCTGGTGCACCAGGGGCAGAGTTTGGACCACCCATACTGTACTTCCATTACTGGATTTCATGTATGTAATGCCTCCCTAATGGGAACTGCTCCCTCTGGGAAAGTACCACTTCCTGGGCAGCAGTGCTCAGTGTGAAGCAGGAGCACCATGTGGGAGCTCTTCAGAAGAAGTCTGGTTCCAAAATGAAGAATGAGTGACGTGGGGGATCTCTAGGGACAAGCTAATGGTTACAGTCTGTATTGGGGCTAGAGGATTAGGTACATAACTTGGAGATTCAGAAAAGCAGGATTTACGTATATATGGCTGGAATCAGTTTAACCCCAGGATCAGATGTCCATCGCCTCCTTGCCACCATGTTCATCAGCTATATTTTGGAGAGTTTATATCCTAATTTATTGTAAATCGAATACGACATGTTAACTTAAATAACATTCACTTCGTAATTGAGAATTGCTTGACGTACTTAATGTCATAAAGATCCAAGTTAGTGCAGCTTAGCTCTTTTTAATACAGTTTTTAAGAGCTCATTGATTTTTACATAAGTACAAATTCTCCTTCGGCAAGTCACATCGTACTTCATGCAGATTCAGCCCAGCATCAAGTTGTAACTTGGAGAGGTAACTAATCATCAATTAGTCCCATGCTTGCAGTTTTAAAAAATGTTTCCAGAACTAGGCCCTGACTGGGTAAAGCACTTAAGCATATGCTAAAGTCTCATTGTCCTCAGTGTGATAACAGCATGTGCTTAGCTGAACTGGGGTCCTGATGAGAGGGGAGTGAGAGGCGGATCCTCACTGGTGTAAATTAGCATTGGTCTGCTGGCTTAGGCAGTGACCTTCAGTGTCCCCTTCAGTGATCCCCAGCAAACAGAACCATGGAGTGCTGAACAAGAGCAATGGGAGCAGGATCAAACCATGAATGAATCCTCACCAGCCCACTGTGGGGTTGGGAATTAAATATTGATGTACCCATTTTACGGTTAGGCACAGAGAGGGGAAGGGACACACCCAAGGCTGCGTAGCATGTGACTGTGGAGGCAGAACCCAGGAGTCCTGAATCCCAGCCCTGCCCCCAATCCCTTCTAAATGCTGAAGACATGTAATGAACCCAAATAATGCGTACACAGAATAACATTCTTGCTGCACACAAACAAAGCAAAGAAGGGTGATCTTCTGTTAAAGCCATTAAGCCAACCCTCCTTTTTTTTTTAATGTGTCTCTTTGGGGCTAGGAATTGCCAAACAGGGGTGGTTCTATGCTTCCTAAAAAATATCCTGAGCCCTTAAGGAGAGAGTTAAGCTGGAATTCTCATGCCTTCTGCTCGGTTTAACCACTCTGCTGCAGGATTGTGCTGTGTTAATTATCCAGGTGAAACTTTCAAATCATAGAGCTGAATGAATTGCTTTTGGATGTACTTACTCTTCACAGGGCCCAGTACACCTAGAGCTGGAGGATCTAAGACAGGAAGGTTGTTCCTAGCTGCTAATGGCATGTTTCCACCAGTCAGAACTCATTAGCCGCCTGTTCTGCGTTTGACAGTGTATTTGGGTGCATTAATAGTTTTCAAAATCAGCCTTAATGCTGGGTAATCATTGGAGCTGAAAAGAAAATGCACCATCTCACTGGTTTCAGAGTAACAGCCGTGTTAGTCTGTATTTGCAAAAAGAAAAGGAGGACTTGTGGCACCCTAGCGACTAACCAATTTATTTGAGCATAAGCTTTCGTGAGCTACAGCTCACCTCATCGGCTGCACACTGTGGAAAATACAGAAGATTTTTTTATACGCACAGACCATGAAAAAATGGGTGTAGGAAGAATCTGCCGCTCTCATCTGAGCAGGCCTACATTTTTTCATACTTCCAACACTTGCAACAAGGAAGCTGTACAGTATGTCCTTCCCACTAGGACACAGGCTGTACGAGGATAGTGGGATGTTGTGGGAGCTGCTTTGAAGCAGGGATAAAATGTTGCCTCCGTTGTACCAATGCCTGGCCCCAAAATATTACAGCAAAAGGCATTTTGTTATAGGTGTGTGTAGTCAGCTTCCCTGATGGAGAATTGCAAATAACTGCATCTGTGCTGGGTTTCCTCATCACTGCAACCTAAGCAGCAAGGGATGCCCTCAGTATCGTCTGCATCACACAACTTCTGTTCCAGCTCAGGGATGGGATCCACAGGTAGTTCCCCTCTGAGATTCTCTCTTGAGTCACAAGGGAAAGGGAGCTCGGGTGTCTTCCACCGAGGTTCTTTGCAACCTCACTACACAGTTCAGCCCAATGGTGCTTCTCTGCTTTGTGAGGTGCCCAACATTACACTGGAACAAAGCCAGTGTCATTCAGTCCTTTGTTCAAATGACCACTAAATGCACTTACCAAAGAAATTGGGGGTAGGAGTAGGGGGAGAGAGTGTAGGACTCCTGTTATACTGGCAGGCAACATGGAGATCTGCTTGTATCTGGAGAGCATTTTAATGGCTATAACCTTGATCAGCTGAGCCAAACAAAGACTCTGATCCCTGTAGTGCTATGAAACGTCATTATCAGAAAGAACTTGAGATAAAAAGGGCATTAAATGTTTATTTTTATGGATGGTCTTTGGAGCTAGATGTTTTCTGAGCTGTACACTCTGCCTTTGCCTCCTTGTCAGGTCTTCTGTGGCCATCCCCTGCCATCTCGCTGTGTTGGGTAAACCAAGTCAATCAGGATGTACCGTTGTTAGCTTCTTGGCATTGTCTTAATGAGGAGGCAGCGTGCTCCAGTGCATTGAATGCTGGACTGACAGTCAAGACCTGGCTTTTATTCCACTGACTTGCTAGATGTCACAACCTTAAACAAGTAATTTTAACATCTCTGCCTCCAATGTGTATCCCCCTTTGTACAATGCTTTGAGAGCTGTCGGCAGAAAGCACTATGCCAACCGACTGCAATTATTTTATTTCTATATAGTACTGTGCCCACATATCTATTCAGGGGACACCATCACAGGGCCTAATAACATCAGTCACACTATCAGAGGCTCGTTCACCTGCACATCCACCAATGTGATATATGCCATCATGTGCCAGCAATGCCCCTCTGCCATGTACATTGGTCAAACTGGACAGTCTCTACGTAAAAGAATAAATGGACACAAATCAGATGTCAAAGAATTATAACATTCATAAACCAGTCGGAGAACACTTCAATCTCTCTGGTCACGCAATCACCGACATGAAGGTCACTATCTTACAACAAAAAAACTTCAAATCCAGACTCCAGCGAGAAACTGCTGAATTGGAATTCATTTGCAAATTGGATACTATTAATTTAGGCTTAAATAGAGACTGGGAGTGGCTAAGTCATTATGCAAGGTAGCCTATTTCCCCTTGCTTTTTCCTACCCCTCCCCCCAGACATTCTGGTTAAACTTGGATTTAAACTTGGAGAGTGGTCAGTTTGGATGAGCTATTGCCAGCAGGAGAGTGAGTTTGTGTGTGTGTGTTTCGGGGGCAGGGGGGGGAGAAAGCCTGGATCTGTGCTGGAAATGACCCACCTTGATTACCATGCACATTGTAGGGAGAGTGGTCACTTTGGATGAGCTATTACCAGCAGGAGAGTGAGTTTGTGTGTGTATGGGGATGGGGGGGGGGGTGAGAAAACCTGGATTTGTGCTCGAAATAGCCCACCTTGATTATCATGCACGTTGTAGGGAGAGTGGTCACTTTGGATAAGCTATTACCAGCAGGAGAGTGAGTTTGTGTGTGTGGTTTTTGGAGGGGGGTGAGAGAACCTGGATTTGTGCAGGAAATGGCCCACCTTGATTATCATACACATTGTGAAGAGAGTGGTCACTTTTGATGGGCTATTACCAGCAGGAGAGTGAGTTTGTGGGGGGGCGGAGGGTGAGAAAACCTGGATTTGTGCTGGAAATGGCCCAACTTGATGATCACTTTAGATAAGCTATTATCAGCAGGACAGTGGGGTGGGAGGGGGTATTGTTTCATGGTCTCTATGTGTATATAATGTCTACTGCAGTTTCCACGGTATGCATCCGATGAAGTGAGCTGTAGCTCACGAAAGCTCATGCTCAAATAAATTGGTTAGTCTCTAAGGTGCCACAAGTACTCCCTTTCTTTTTGCAAAGACAGACTAACACGGCTGTTACTCTGAAACCTGTCAGTACTGTAATAAAGATCAGTGGGCAGTGTCACTTGGTTGCACCAAGCTGTTGTGTGGTTCAGTATGGCTGCAATAAACCACAAGTCCTCTTTGTCACTATGTAGGTGCAGATGAGTTTCTACAGTGAATGAATGTGTAGGGGCGTGTTGGATAATAGTTCTTCAGGTGGTGCTGTCAGTGTGATTCAAAATTGACTTCTAGAGACTGCAAAGTGGTTAGTTCTATCTCTATGGTCCATTTCATCCTTAGTCTTTCCTCATGTGATGTGCGGTTGAGTTAGAAATTGGTCTCTTACTATAAACGCTTACCCAAACATTCCATAGCAATGTCCCCAAACGAGTTGAAGCATACAGTGAGGTCACCTGTGTTTAGAGCCATTGCTGTAGAGTAGTGTAGGGTTCCTGAAATGTTGAGCGTGCACTCTCTTCTGCTCTACTTCTGTTTCCTTCCCACATCCCAGTCAGCCCTCACCTAATCCGCAGTCTGTAAGGTACCCATCAGAAGTACCCGTGCTTCGTCTTTCTATTAAAGGCGTGGGAGTGATGCAAAACTCTGGACAGATTTGGAAACGACTTCCTCTGTTATGAAGAGAGGATTTTCTTCAGATCCCCACAAGAGGGAGTTTAAGCCTTTTCCAGGAAGAAGATAAAGGGATAACATTAATTTAAAGTGTTCCATGTAATGGAGCAGTAATTAATGTCTGCAATACTCTGTTAAAGGGCCAAATGACTGGGTTGTCCATTATCACAAGTCCTAAGCTGACAGTGTCATTAGATGCTCACACAGATGCTGTACATTAGCATGGGGCTCTTTCTGAAATGCTGCCATCCTGGTTTTGCTCACTTTTGGGGGGGCTCCATAATCCCCTCATTGTGCTTGCAGGGCCCCATGAACATTTATAGGGGGCAGTGCACTGTGGGGAGATGTGACCTTCTGGTGTGCACACAGGAGCCTCTTAGGGTGACCAGATAGAAATTATGAAAAATCAGGACAGAGGGTGGGGAATAATAGGTGCCTATATAAGAAAAAGGCCCAAATATCGGAACTGTCCCTATAAAATTGGGACATCTGGTCACCCTAGAGCCTGTTGGAATGTTCTTCCATTGTGCTATAGCTCTGGGAGTGCTGTGGACTGTAGTTTGTGTGGGAAGGACCAAATCACTACTCAGACATCTGCTCATTCACCACTTACTTCATCATGTAGCCGGTAGAGGGAGCCCGGACCTCCTCCTCCTCTTCTCTGAAATAACCACACATTAATTCCTTCACTGTTGGTCCACCACTGCATCGGCTGTGCTGCTGTTCTGTTCCCAGTCCACTGAAGTCAATTGACTTGCCACTTTCCCTTGCAGAGAGCCAAATGAATCATGTCGTAAATGATCTAAAATGGTTCCTGGACGAGACTGGATGGCTGAGGGAATTGTCAGTGGAATAGGATTCCTTTAGATTCTGGGCGGGTAGGGTTAAACCCCACCAAGATTAACAGGGACTGAAATTTTTCACTTGCTAGCTGTTTGGTAGCCTCTGTGTGCAATGAGTTTGGTGGATCTCAGTCCAGAGAAGATGTGTCAATATCATGAAATACGTCATCACACTTGATGCTAATTGGCTTCCTTTGTGGCACGGCGTCAGAGAGGGCAAGGACTGAATGGGCTTGGGGGACTAAACTCCTGTCTCAGGGTAACCAGTCTGCATCAGCAATGAGACATGTCAGCAGGTCAGTGTAAGGGAAGCTTGCCACACAACTTCCTCTGCTGTACCTGTTTTGTGATGAACAGGGGACTTTCATCTCCAGGCCCGTTCATTTGGTAGCTTTTATAAGACTTGCAGCCATTTGTCCACACCGTCAGACAATTTAAAACGCACTCATCTGTTAGGCCAAAATGGGGCTATTGGTTTTGGTCCTGTGTATCAATTTACCCTCGGTAGCATGTTGCCTAGTGGGCCTTGTAAGCACCCTTCCTACAACACGGAGGCTCCTCAGCAGCTAAAATGAGGGAGTAGAGGCATTCCTGGGCTAATGTGAAATCTAACTTTTCTTGATCCTGGCTTTCATCTAACGATGCCTGGCTGGAGTGGAATGCCCAACCAATTCTCCTTGCAAATTACTCTAGCAATCTACTTTCTACCAGCTCTGGCGAAGTGCATTACACAGACTGAGTACATATGTGATATCAGCATCTAGTTCGAAAATAATAATCATGTACCTGAAATGACACCTGGCACCCCAGGCCTGCTGTCATGTGCCAAATCTTTGGTTTTGCACCCACCTGTAGTGTGTGATGCTTAGGGAAATGATCTGGCCTTGTGTGTGAGGAACGGGCAAATATCTAACATAATAGAATATGGGCCCCTCCTCAGGTGCTCCTGGCCGAAATGGTTGGCAAAGCTCCATGGTACTGGAGTTGAAATGGCAGTTCTGAACTTGGCAGTGCTGAAGAGTCATTGCTTCTGGCTATGCCGATTTAGCCTTTTGCATGACCTTTGGACAAGCAATGGGAGGTGGAGAGCAAAGGAGCATGCAACCAAGGCCCCCCCCATTCCCCACTACTGTAGTAGCAAGTGAGAAATCTGACGCTAGACCAGCTAAATGGTGACCCTTGATAGGTCTGACTCTGAGTAGCTCTGCAGGTGACCCACCAGGAAATACAAGCCTGAGAGGAAAGTGCTCAAACTTGTAATGCTATAGGCGGGGCCTCTCTAAAGTTCTCCTGGTGATAGTCTTGAGCTTCCAAATGCTAAGAAACCTCGCCTAACACCAGCAACTCCTGAACTTGTGCACTGCAGGCAGTTTGCTTATGCCACATGTTGGGCAGGTGTGTGTCTTTCATCTGCAGGCAAGAGGGAATTGTTCCAGCGGCTTGGCTCAGTGAGAGGGAAAACAAGTATGAATATCAGTGACCTTGTGGCCTTGCACTGACAAACCAAGTAAATGATGTTGATTGAGGCTGAAAGGCTCTGCTGTGTAGGAGCCAGCCATGGGCTTACTTTTCACCCTTTACCTGTGGCTGCTCCCTTCTCCTGGGGTTCCCTGTGACTCTTGAAATGCTTGGGAGGGTGAATGGGGCAAGGGCAGGCTCTGAAATTGACTGTGAAAACAGAAGTTACCCCCTCAATTAAAATGTAATTTTTGGAGTCTACAAATAGCGTGGCAGAGTGGGGCATCACGCCAGCTTCTCCATGTTTGAGCTGCAAGTTGCTGAAGTGAAAATAGAAAAATTAAAGAACTGTGACTCTTATTGAAACTGTGAGAGATTTCTCCTGGAGATGAAAGTAAGGAATACAGAGAGAGGCCTGTCTCTATCAAACTTCTCTGAAGCTGTCGATTCAAAAAGGGGGTTGCATTAATAGAAGCTAGCGGCTTTTAATCTATTCTAAGACTGCACTTTTATGAAAAACCTTGTGGCTGAATTATACATTCACTTACCCTTAACCAGAAAATCCATTAGAGGCATATGGGCCATGGAACAGATCTTAATTTAAGATCAGATAAAAGAGAGTCCAAGGCAAAGGCACCCAGAGCATGTGGCAAAAGCTTAGAAAACTAAGTTGGAGGGATCCAATTAAGGGCTTTCAAAAAGATGTGAAATATTGAAGTTAACGATTTAAGGGCTGAAGGAAAGCTGTGATAAAATGATCGTGTTGCTGGTGCCAAGAAGGGGGTAGTTGGGCGGGCTGGGGAAGCTGCCACCTCCAAGAGACCTGCAGCGAAGAGTGGAAATCATCAAATGGACCCTCTGCTGGAACCACATGTGAGTCTGGAAGCAGAGCCCTGTGTTTAGTTATACCCTGAACAGGCATTCCTGCTGCCAAGGGATAATGCTGACTTCTGGGAGCAACGCAGTGATGGGGGCCCTTCTCTTTCCACCTTCAACTCCGGGGTCATGGACAAGGGTTTCTATCCCAAGTAACTGTGCACTGTTTTGGTATACGTGACGGCCTGCAACCTCAGGCTCTGTCACATGGAGACAAATGCTACCACTTGAAACAAAGTGTCCTCACTGTTTAACCCCCTGTTTATTGTCAAGTTAGGCGAATGGCTATTGCATGTCAGCTATGTCCCCAGTAAGGAGCTAAACCATATTGCTTCAAGCCTAAGGATTACGAAAGAGGCTTGCTGCTGTTATATATTGGTAAATCATGCCCTCATAACATCTGCTGCACTGGAGAAGAGGGGGACCAGATACAGGGAACTCAAGCAAAAGGGTCTGCACACAACACATCTGCACTCCTTGGGACTTTCAGCCTTGCAGGGTAGAATGGTCTTACAGGGAGATCTGCAAGTACGCAGCTCCACAGCGAAGTTGGGGGGTCGGGGGCAGAGCTGCTGCAGAGAGGCCGTGGGGAGGTTCATCAGTTTGAGTTCGTGTCCTCGCTCTGTCTCATTGCTATACTGTTGTGGGGTGTCCGTCTGCTTCATAGCAGCGAGAGGGAAAGATTTCCGCACAGCACACTCGCTCTCCTTGTTGGAATCTCCACAGAGGTTCAAGATCAAATGGGCTGTGGAGACTCTGCTCAGAAGTGGGCTCTTCAGGTAACTACAGACACATGGTAGCAGGGTGACGAAAGGGAGGCTCACCTAGCTTCTGCCCATATTCCCCTCTCTGGGGGTGTCCGTCCAGCCCCTTTCACTAGCAGGAAAACTCACCATCATGAAGTTAAATGAATAGCTGAATTATCCCTATTGTAACTGGTTTCCACTCATTCCTTAGAGGGCTCTGCAAATATCTCCATTTCTTTCTATGCTGGCTGCAAAGCTTGATGCTTTTATTCAACTTCTTATAACTCTAAACCCCAGCGTGGGTGGCATTGTCCATCTCCTCAGCACCTGGAGTTGCACAGAAACCACCCTTTTATCAGGAGGGGGAGTCGAGAATGTATTTTTTTCCCTGTTAACCGTCCAAATAAAAGTGGGGTTTTAAAGGCTCTAAGGGATTGGAATCTAACTCAGTGGGAAGCTACTGTAAGCAGCAGAAAAGAGTCATCTCTGCTTTGAGAACCGATTGTACGACTACAATGGGCAATGCTTAAATGACCACTTCGGAACATTTAGAGAAAGGGAGAAAGGAAATGCCATGGAACTGAAGTTATTAATTAAAAATGTGGAGCGGTGATTTCTTGCTGACTGCTCTCAATTGCCCTTCGCTGGCATTGCAGTAGCTGGACGGCAGTTAAAATGCATTTTAAAATTAAAGGAACTCATTGAATAATTCTTTCCCCTTTGTCTGCATGCCAAAATTGGAGACTGCAAAGGAAGTGTGTCTGACAGAAAGAGAGAGAATACATGGTGGTGTGGCACGGTCTGAAAGTTTTTCCCATCTGAGTTTGGAATGGTAGCATTACCATGAGTGAGTGATTCAGGGCATGCTGAACAAGTACCGGTACAGCCTTTATAGCACACAACATGGTAAATCACCTGTTCTGTACGAGAGCCATTTTACAGAGGAACCAGGCTGTCTTGAGCCCAACTGGAAATGCTTTGGTTGAAGAGGAAAATTATAGCCAATATATATATTAGAAAACTCAAAGGTGACCTAAAATAGGGTTTCTAAATATAATGTTGCTGTGGTAAAACCCGACACCTGGGGACCTAGCAGGGTTAGAAGTTAGTGCTGTGTATCCGATTAGCAAGCTAGGAGCCTGCCCATACCTCGAGTATAAAGTTCCAACTTCTAGCCTTGCTGGCTCACAAGGTACCTGATCTTAGACCTGGCGCTGGTGCAAGACTCAATGGGTACATTTATGCTGCAAAAACCCCCAACAAACCTGCAGCAGCTAGTTTTAGAGCCCAGGTCAGTTGACTCGGGCTCATGGAGCTCTTGCTATGGGGCTAAAACTAGCAGTGTAGACATTTCCACGCAGGTTGGAGCCGAGACTCCAAGACCCATCCCTCACACAAGGTTTCAGACCCCGGGCTTCAGCCCAAGGTGGAACACTGCTATTTTTAGCCCTGTAGTGCAAGCCCTGCAAGCCCAAGTCAGTTGACCCGGGCTCTGAGACTTGTTGCCATGGGGGGTTTTGCAGTGCAGACATACCCAGTGTTTCCAGGCCAGTCAAACATAAGTTATTGGGCTTAGTACAGGAGTAACTGGATGACATTCTCTGGTCTGTGTTATACAAGGGTGTAACATCCCCCAGGGTACAATCTGGACTGTTGAATCGCTGTGTCCCTTTAACTCTCCGGTCCAAGGTGCCTTTTTCACTGCTTTGCTAGTGAAAAGTAGATCTGTCCAGGCTCTGATCACTCCCAGCCATTAGCATGTAAAGTCACGCCCAGCTAAGTTACATGAATGCTCTCCCAGTCATTCATGAATTACATCTAGGGCAACACCCACAAATTCTTAGTCCCAGCCTTGCACCTGAGAAATGTACATCTTGCACTGTCAAATGCTCTACTGAACAATGTAAGCTTATTAATAGTCCATCCTTTCGTCAGAGGAAATGAATATGCACCACACTTTGTTAACCTGGGCAGAGATTCCCCAAACAGTTCAATCAAACATACTGGTTCTGGTAAAAAAGCAAAACAAGTTTATTAACTAGAGAAAGATAGGTTTTAAATGATGGCAAGTGTTAAGGCATAAATGTCAGCATTGGTTACAAAGGAAATAAAATGATAAAACTGCAATCTAATTCCTAACCTTTACCAAGCTAAATACGATTTGAAAGCAAAAAGATTTATCTCACCCAAAAACTTACAGCAGTCTGTGCTAGCTGGGAAGCATTCCAGACAGGACCCTTCCCCATCGTTTAATGATGCTCCTCTTGTCTTTCAAGTGATCTTGCTGCTGTGAATAGAATAAGGGGAGGGAGAGGTGGCCTTTCCCCCCTTTCTTATATTCTGATGCTTTGTACTGGAAAATCTTTCCTAGGTCATGCGGTCAACAGTTCCATTGCATAAATGCTCTGCCACCAGTCCTTCAGGTGAATTGTAAATACTTTGTTTATAACTCCCCTCCTGGTGAATCTCCAATTAAATGGATAATGGCCTTTAAGCACCTAGCTGGTGTGGCCTTTGTCTTTGAAAAAATGTTCTCCCCAGAACTACAGTATCTTTCAGAAAAAATCATAAGTAAAATCTCCTAGCTCCACATACAATGTGGATACACACATTTTAACAGGACAATGATGTTCAGTAGATTATGAGTGTTTAAATGATACCTCACAAGGCATACTTTGTACAAAATATATCATAACAATATAAAAGAGGTGGACATGGGGTACAGGATGTCACATGGGGTACAGCGTGTCACAAGGGGGTCAGACTAGATAACAAATGGTCCCTTCAGGCCTAAAATCCATTAATGAATCTAGGCCGGGATCTTGAGCTAGGGTAATTGTGGCTAAACAGGGAGTTTAACTTTTCAGTGTGCGCCAAATTGTAAAGCTCAGCTGTGGAGCTGAACTGTCAGTGTTCAGGACATTTTAGAATCCATCCAGGCTTTTGAGTTTGGGCCATCTATAATAGTCTGGTGCTGCCAATCTGGTACCTTACAACAGCATTACGCTTTCTTTCTATAAACAAATCCCAGTTCCCCATGCCTGTTGCTGGCTCTGGTGCCAAGCAGGAGAATGTTCTGAAAGAGCCTTTTAGTCAGCTCTATGAATACAAATATTGAAATCTGAAGCAGTGTGTTCCTTGGGCTTAGAGAACAGCCAGTACATATTTTGTAGTAAGAGTTTCTGAGATTTGTCCAAAGAGTCTGTACCCTAGCAGTCAGTGTAACTCACCATCTTTTCTCATTGTTCAAGAGCAAGCTCCAACCCATGAGTTAATTGAAGCTGAATGAACTCTGATGTATTCATGCCAAATACTATAAAAGGGAATATTGAATGGTTCCATGGAGAGGCCCCTGGGCTCAGTGTTCTTTACGGAGATGCAGATGCACTCCTGCGTGTATCTGCAGCATGGTAACTTCTATCTGAGCTTTGTTCAGCAGGGGGAGAAGTGAGAATGGGGGTAAGGGGATTCCTGAAATTAGTGATCACTATTTGAAAGGTGTGATTGTATTAAATGATGGTATTTATAATGTGCTGTGTGTGTAAGCCTGCTTAGATACCCGCTGACAAAGGTTGGTGTCCTGTGTATGTATTCAGCCTGGTTTATGCTTCATTGTGCTAATCCATTGTGCAACACAGGAGGTGGTGGAGAAAGAAAATGGTATTGCTATGCATGACTCAGACCATAACATGGATGGGGGCAGCCTAGAAGGGTTGAAGCAGCCAGTGCATGTGCTGATTCCTCTCTTGGCATCATAAATGAAGGCTGTTCCCACATTTCATTGGCAAAAACCCCAGGCGAGAGTACGGTAATGCGGCCTGCCTTCCTTTGGAGTGACTCCCCTTTCCAATTCAGGGGACGTGTCTGGTATAAGAGCTGTAATCATCACTATTGGCAGTGGCCCATCATGTGTCATTTCAGACTGTGGAAAGTCCTTGTCTGGGGAATGTTGGAGCTAGATGTTTGGAGATGGATTCAGGGGATGGGGGAAAGTGGCTTGCCCTTTAACCCTCTCATAAATCAGTCCGATGACAGGATTTGCTTCATTACTGTGCTGAAAACCTGCCCTGTTTTGTTTTTTCTGAAGATCTTACTCTGAAACCGTAGAGCCTTGAGAGACCACAGCCCTTATAAAATCAAAATGCCAGAGGATCCCATGGTGATAGCAGGACCCCAGCAGAGTTTAGAACAATTCCCACAGTACAACTTCATTGTAATTAGCTTTAAAAAGGCATTGCCTAGTCTGGAGAACAGACTGCACCTATTCAATGAAAAACGTATTACAGACTGTACCATGTAAGGCTCCCAAAGGTAAGATGCCTACCCAGAGCCATTTAAACATAGAGAAAAACATATTATTCACTGTAGACCAGAGTTTTCCATGGTAACCACTCCAACTTACTGTTTTCTAAAGATTCATGTAACTTAAGCAGTAATGAGCATTACAGTCCCCTCAATACACTAATATCATTCACATTGGTATTCAATATGTATGAAGAATAAGTAATTATTCATTCACATATACACAGACAGACATATATATCAATGTTATGGGGAGCTGGTAGCAATCCCTATATTTAGATTGCTTAACACTTTTTCCAATCAAAAAGATTTTTGCCCCCTTTTCATGAGAAGTTCTAACACTTCCATTGCGTGCAGCAGGCCTTTGTAATTCAGCAAGGAAAAGGCCCTGGGGCCGGAAAAGTGCCTTTTTTTGGTCCCATGAAATTCTGTTCAGACTTTGCTGAATTGCAGACTGCTGAAAAATGGCTACTTCCCTTTTCTCGCTTGTGTTGCAGTGTGCCCAAATAACCGAAAATAATCCTTCTACTCAAAGGCTGGACCAACACAACTGCCAAAGCAGCAGGAGGTGTAGTAGCACATGCTGCTCTAGGAATCCCATGAGGAGACAGCCCAGCTGCTGCCTGAGCAGCTGTAGCAGGAAGAGGTGGGCCCCGGGCTTTTCCCCAGCAATTCCCCTGAACCCCAGTGGTCCATCCATCTCTCTGGGGGCATCACATGGGGGAAAATACCTCCCATTTCCTGGAGTGGGTCAGAGCAAGACTAGGTTGGGCTTCATCCACCCACCCATCCACAGACCCAGCACATGGCTACATCTCCCCTCTGACATAACAGCCTGCTCTGGCTGCTGGCTAATGTAGCAAGTCCTGAAACTCAAGTAGTAGAAGACTGCTGAAGCTTCAGGGTTCAAGCCATAATTATGAGGTGGTGGGGAGTTGGGGAGGCTTACAGTTGCATATAGCTGAATTAGTTTTTACCATTTTCCTTTCCTCAGAAAGACAAGGGACACTGTTCTGTGGGTGTCCGGCTTGTGAAGTTAGAGAATGCAAGGAGAGATGAGCACCAACTAGTCTATGGTCTGAGCTTGCTGGTGTTTCTGTGCCACTGGTCACCAGTGATATTTCACTGTGGAGCGATTTCTAATGAGGATGGGGTCAGATTCTTTCACAGCACAGCCATTGTTTGAAATCCAGGTCCAATGATAGCTGAGGCACCTGAACCAGGAGCCCATGTAGAAGAAGAATGTAAATTGCCGAAAGGCACTTTCCAGGCCATTGCAAAACATAAACATGAGATCTACATCAACTCCCTGGTTGACAAAGCAGAGGATGGCCTAAGGCACAACAATCTGTGTCCTGCCTACAGAGCTATCAAATGTCTGGCTGGCAGCCATAAACAGCCTTCTAACATCCCCATCATGAAACCAGACGACTCCCTGCTCGTCAACAGACAAGGTCCCAATTAGATGGAAAACACATTATGAAAGCATGCTGAACCATGCACCTGTTGACAACTCTCCAGGGTTATATGACCTGGCAGACCACCTGGCTGCAGACCCGGGGATGAATATTGATCCTTCATCACTTGAGGAAGTACAAAAGGCCATCCAAAAGTTACAGAACGGATGTGCTGCTGGACCTGATGGTATTCTACCAAAGCTATTCAAAGGTGCCTTGGAATCAGTGAGCATTGGCCTGCATCAATTGTTCTTAAAAGTGAGGGTATCAGGCAGAATAGCAGCAGAATGGAAAGACGGCATCATAGTGTCCCTGTACAAGGGCAATGGTTCTCAAACTGAGTGTGGCAACTACAGCCAATCTCATTGCTATCAGTCCCTGGAAAAGTCTTCACTCATGTCCTGCTTGGTAGGATGCAGCCACTCCTTAATAGACATCATCTCCACTGCAATCAGGTTCCCTGCTGGGCAGCTGACTACAGACGTTGTCCTTACCCTCCTGACTGGCTGAGCTGCACTGAAATTTAATCTCCAACTTCATGTATTATATACTGACAACAAAGTGGCTTCTGATTCGGTTGACAAGTCAGCATTGTGACTTGAACTGAAAGAAGTTGGTGTCCCAGATGTTCTGTCGAATCTACTGTGTGATCTTCACTCTAGAACCAGTGGAAGAGTGCACATTGGTTCATGGCTTTTGACATGTTTCTACAACATCGTGTGTACAGCTGGGATACATTCTCATTGGGCACTATTCTGTTGAGCTTATTGACTGGATATTAGATCTTGCCACTTCATGTGCTGGAGTCATGTTTGGTCGAGAAGTATTCACTGACCAAGTCTACACCAACAATACCGCCTTGAGAGGGGAGAAGTCAGAGAATTACAGCTCCATCTTCCACGGTCTTGAAGAATCCACCCATCCTATGGGATTGAACCCCTCATGGCAGAATCCCAGGTTCCAGAACCTTGGAAGTAGGCCACCAGACCCCTGGTGCAGGTGGGGTTGAGTACTGTGGAGAGTGTTGATGAGTTCCTCTATGTAAGCTGTAAGCAGAGTTCAGACGGCTGCGGCAAACCAGATGTCCCTCAACGAACCGGTCTTGCTGCCTCCTGCACGAAGTCAGTGTCTCATTTATGGATACAAAAGGGTCTTTGCGCTGAGGCAAAGTTCAGAAGCTATCGAACCTGTTTACTGCCTGTAGTGCTATACAGGTCAGAAACCCACACTCTTTGGCAGGCAGACTCGGAGCAGCTAGCGTCATTCTGTATGCTCTGTCAGCACCTAATCCTGAGCATAAAGTGGTTCGACTTTGTGAAGAATGCCATAATCTCGCAGAGATCTGAGCTTTCTTCCATAGCTCATCATATTGAAAAGCAGCATTGCATACTCTTCAGCCAGGTTGCTGGGATGGACAAAACACTCCAACACACTGTGTTCTCAAATTCTCCATTGCTGTGCAAAGGGGTTCCTGATAATGCCTGGGATTACCTGATAATGCCCACAGGGCTGCCCCAGAGATTCCTGTATTCGCAGGATTCAGCCAGATCTAGGAACTGCACTCTACAGTGCCATCAACTGTGGTCATTCTGGCTGGCTCAACTGTCCTCAGTAGGCTATGCGTGTTTGATTCTGCTGCGATTTTCCTTTTATTAAAAAGATCCCTAGGAAACTAAATACAAAAATCTGCATTAAGAGTATTAACTGAGGTTACAAAAAGAAAAGGAGTACTTGTGGCACCTTAGAGACTAACCAATTTATTTGAGCATAAGCTTTCGTGAGCTACAGCTCACTTCATCGGATGCATACTGTGGAAAGTGTAGAAGATCTTATTATATACACACAAAGAATGAAAAAAGAGTTTGTGTGTGGGGTGGGGTGAGAAAAACTGGATTTGTGCTGGAAATGGCCCAACTTGATTATCATACACATTGTAAGGAGAGTGATCACTTTAGATAAGCTATTACCAGCAGGAGAGTGGGGTGGGAGGAGGTATTGTTTCATGGTCTCTGTGTGTATATAATAAGATCTTCTACACTTTCCACAGTATGCATCCGATTAAGTGAGCTGTAGCTCATGAAAGCTTATGCTCAAACAAATTGGTTAATCTCTAAGGTGCCACAAGTACTCCTTTTCTTTTTGTGAATACAGACTAACACAGCTGTTACTCTGAAACCTGAGATTACAAAGTCAATCATTCAAAAGTTAGGAAATACCCGATTTACGGTTGCCTATGTAACCTTAATTTGGCCTCCCACGTGTATATGTATTTGAAATTACATGATCACTTTTTTTTTTCCATGGGACCGCCATCTCATTCACTGCACCACATGGGACCTGCTCTGGGGACAGAGCAGAGTTGTGTACTAAGGAGTCAGTTGTTTATATGACCCCTGTCTCACTTGTTTCAGAAATACGAAGGTGTGTAGTGAATGAGGCAGGATTGCAGAAGGAGAAAGGATGGTCCGTTTTGCACAGGTGCTAAGCACTCACAGCTGCAAATGAAGTCAATAGGGGCTGTGCTTTGAACATAAAGTACTATCAATTGTGAAGTACGCTTAAATTGGGCAGCCGAAATTGCTTGACTTTATTCTCTCTGTGCCTCAGTTCCCCATCTGTAAAATGGGGGTGATTTTCCCCCCACCTCACTTCATGGAGAAGTTGTGAAGATAAATTATTTAATGTTTGCAAAACACTCAGTACTATAATGAGGTGTGCCATATAACAGCCCATGAGGAAATTAAGAATTCTCTATTCAGATCTGGGTTTGAACAGTGTGCAGTAAATGAAACCTGTGTCCTGTGATGGGGTGTGTACCCCACACCTGCAATGATAGGGCTCAGGCGGGCCTGAGAGGCCAATTATGCTACCTGGCTGCACCTGAAGAGTGGACCAGGCTTAATTTAAAGATGAAACCAGTGATGCCTGTAGAGAAAGGAAGCATAGGTTAAAGGAGCTTGCAGGGAGAGAAGGAAATTTCTCTCTGGGTAGTAGAGAGCAGAGGAACTTCAGGAGGGAGTTTAGACCCTGGTTCTGATAGGAGAGGGTAGCAGGGGTGAAAAAGACTCCTGAAGTGGGCTTGAGAGAAGGCCAACCCCCATGCAGATGGCCTAGGGGGTAGATGGGAATTGAGGATCCAGACTAGGGGCAAGATTCCAGGGAGGTAACTCCTGGGAATCAGTGCTCTGCAGAGGACAGAGCTGGGGAGCACCCAGGATGGGCTCAAGTTCAAGCCCAGGGAAGGGGCAGAAGTTGCTTTTGATGTTTAATTTTGCTTTTGAGTTTGGTTGAGAGCCTCCAGGGAGAAGCCCTGAGGCCACTGCTCTGACAGAAAAGCGGAACAGAAGAGGAGCCCTGGAGGATGGATGGATGACGAGTGTTTGTGTGAAACATGTGCTTGGAAGTTTGATACTATGGAAGGGGAGAGCCTTCAAAGTGGCCTGGTTGGAGTGTTGAGTCAAAGGAAGAGGCAGACCCCCACATAGGCCAGCGTTGGCTGTTCCTAGGAGGTGTTAGAGAAGGTGCCTGTCGTGCTGCACTCAGCCATGCGCGGCTGTGCCGGCAGCGAGTCCATCTTTCTACAATCCATACACTGAACAAGGAGGAGAAAATAAAATATTAAATAGCTGCTCATTAAGTGATCACTGTCCATTCTGTGCACCATATGAAGCATGGTACTGGGGGGGGGAATAGTATGTTGTCATGTAATTAAAGACCTTGTCATCATGAATATGCACAAGGGGACCCAATTAAGGTTGTGTAGGCAACCTTAATAATTTTGGTATTTTTTTTACTTTGGGTTTGCAACCTCACTAAGGTTCTTTTAATGCAGGTTTTTGTGAGTGTGTATAATATAGATATATAAAAAACATGGAGCAAATCTATGGCTGCTTAATGCTCCTCAGTGCCTCAGTTGTTCCTATGCTGTTCAAACTTCACCCCAACAGAGCTAGAAATCTGATCTTCCTCCAAAGGAAGAAGCCCTAACAACTAAGTTAAAGGAGATTCTCCTTTATTGGACAGCAGTGTAGAGACTATGGCACAGAGATGGGCAGATTTAATTCCATGTAAGAGTGCACTAGGGTACATACAGAGTTGCTAGTACATTATAGCATTTTATATCACTGTTGTAAGTTACTTTTATAACAAGAAGTATGTCATTTGTTCAAATGTTTTATCAACCTTGTGTGAAATGTGTGCTCCACATATCTCAGATGGTGAGAGGTAGTTTGATATTATAGTTAGAATTGGAAAACATTCTTACCATTAGAGTAGTATCCTTTTTTCCCCCTGTAGCCCTCTTCTCCCTCTTCATCCTGCTTGGAAATTATACGGTACCTCTATATAACTGAGATAACATTTCCGAGCATTTCAATGGGCAATGATGTTATCAAGGGCTGCAGTGCTGCTTCCTACATTACATTGCTAAGCAACATACAGTCTAGCAGCATGTTATCCACCTGCAGTTGGGAAGACGGCAAGCTCTTTTATCTAATCAAATCTCTTTCTAGTGGTGGGCTTCCTTTCCTGTCACATAAGAATCAGTTTGTTTCACAATAGAAGTCAGGATTTGCAGTAACAGTAAAAAAAAAAATCCCAAATAGGTGGTGGGGATTTCATATTTCCTTTTTATTCTTCCGAATGACTTGGTAAATGAAATTCAAATGGCTTTAGATACATTAATAATCCTTCCCCTCAACCCCCATGAAGCTGGTAAGTAGTATTTTCACTTACAGATGGGGCAACTTCCACTGACTTTGATGGGAGCTGTACTTGTTGAAGGCACCAATTCAGCAAAATCCGTAAGCATCTGCATAACTTTAAGCTGATGAGTAGACTCATTAGCTTTAGGTGATCTACTCACATGTTTAAACTTATGCACATGCCTAAGTACCTTGCGGAATTGGTGCCAAACGGAGGGCAGAGATGGGCCCTTGGACTGTATATCCGGAGCAACGTACGTGGTTGTCTACTGTATCTATGTCTATACACACTATTGTATCTGATGAGGTGAATCCTTAATTATCTAATTTATTTCAAATTGCTCAATTTCAAACCATGATAATTGTGAATCTGAAAATATCTGATCTCTGATAGTTTGTGAATCAACATATCATGTTGGATAGCAGAGAGCCTTCTCCCCAGCCTCCCTTATCTCTAAAGGAACATAGATGGCCATTTCAGTGCAATTCCTGTGACCGTCTCTTTGTTCCAATGTTAATTATTTTTCATGCTTCTTTTTAATCTCTGCATTCTAAGAGACACTGTCTGTCCAAACTACTTAAGATGCTTCACTGGATCACAAGAGAGAAATGGTTGTTATCTTTGCAGATCTAATAAGACCTTTCCTATCAGAGGTTTGGCATTGCCTTTTAAACACCATTAATAGCAGCTGTGATTACCATGCCTAGGTACATAAAACCTTCGAATTGCTGCTATCAAGGGCTGTTAAACATTTTTTTTATTACCATTAGCCTCTCCAATGGACATCAAAAGGGGCTTCAAATAATTAATCTCCTATTTTAAGGACCTGGAGAGCAAGGTCGTCATCAGTGTTATTTAGGGTAATAACATCATATGTGTAAACAACAAGGAGGGAGAGGAACTAGTTCGGGTGTTTCAAAGGTTTACAGCTAAGAACAGCTGTGCTGACCCTAAGCAAAGGAAATATTGGGGCTAACTTGAGATCTGTTTCTCATCAGGGACATCTCTTCAATTGAGGAACAGTCTCTATGGCTAGTTGTGGACACCATGATTGGAGCCATTGTGAATTCTGCTCCTTCAATAGCCAGAGGGATCATGACTGAGTGATGCAGGAGCTCCCTTTCTCTCTGGATGCCACAGTGCTTAATGCCTGGTGGCTAACCAAGGAGTGAGAAGCAAGGTCCAAACCCAGACCTCTGTCCCTTTCCTTTCTCCATTCCCATGTTCTATCTCATTAAAGGAAGAGAGAGGTTTTCTGGAGTTCTAAGCATCTGTAAGAGTTTGAGGATGACTGGCTCTCTAGGAGGCATGAGGCGGAAAACATAGACTTTGTGGATAAATAATAGTGCACATGGGGGTGAAAGAGAGTAGCTCAGTGTGTGATAAATTGGTTTCATTTGAACAGGGAAGGAGATTGGCTGATCATGCTAAATACGAGGCAATTTCCTTTGAAATTAGCAGATGGAGTGGGAAAGGGATACAAAAAGGGAGAAAAGACCGAGAGGCTAATGATGAATGCTGCAGACTGGAAACAAAATGTTGCTAAAACATCATGAGGAAATGAAGACTCAGTGCAGAAGTGGAAATGTGATCGTTGGTCCATGAAGGCAGGGCGAGGCTGCGAAGCTTTGAGCCCATGTGCTGTGTTCCAAGGGTGGACATAATGTACAAGGGTGAGTGAGGGTCACAGACTGGGCAGCAAGTGAGGGAGGATGGGGACTAATCACTGACACAGAAGCATCTCCAAGTGAGGAGCAAAGACGAGCTAGTTTAATATACCTCTGAAATGATGTCAAATGATGGAGCTGAGCTTCGGAAGCCGCTAGGCAGGATAAGAAGGGGAATCCGGGCATTTTTAAAGCAGATAAGAGCTTTCTGCCAAAAAGAAAGGGGGAAAGAAGAATTTAGAATGGGGACTTCAGGTTATGTTGTCAAAGCTAGACAAGGAATTCGTGTGTGTGTGTGTGTGCACGGGGGGGCAGTATTGCACTGGGCAGATAATCCAGGACTCTTGCCTTGGAACAGCCAACAGGATTAGGTAGTTGGAGCTAACATCTAGCAATGAGCTGGACTTGATCATTCCAATTCGATACACCACAATTATATCAGATTTGCGGTATTCACAGGAACATGTTTGCATGGACGTGGCATAGAATAGTCAATGACAGAGGTCTATTTGCAAAAATGTAATTTGCTTGTAAGGTGTGTAGTGTGTACCTTTCTAATGGTAAGACTACTGAGGATAACAGCCTACTGCTGCTGGTTAATGGAGGCACTCCTTTAGCTCAAGTAGTAGAAGTCTATGCTTTAGTACAAGAAGTCCCTGGTTCAGAGCCGCCCCCGTGACTTATGGTAAAAAGTGTTTTGTAAGTGTCATGAGGTGAGTATATATGGCACAACCATACAGATACCCTATGTAGGTGTGAGCACACACACACAGAGAATAGTGGCCTGCAGAGCAGACATTGTAACATATATATGCACCATGCATGCTGATCTCTGCATGAAAGTTAGCTATCTGTTTACTACAAGCCTTTGGTACAGTGGAGGTCTAACAAAGAGGATGTGGAAGAATGAATGGGGAGAAGTTGACAAGAATCAACTCAAAAAGAAAATCAGTTTTTGGAAAATGAGGAGGTGTTGCATATAAAACCCTAGATGGGGACAATGCACTCTATTATCATTGAAACAAAATAAAATTATCAAAACAACAAAAGCAGAAGGCACTGTGGTTCACCAGGGACCATAAGGGACAGAAATAAAGAACATACAAATGAGAGCATTATTAAATAAAAGTGAAGGCAGCTTAAAAATAATTAGAAAAGCCAAAATGCAAAATGAGCATCAAGCAGAGCAAGAATTTCCAGCTAAGGTATATTAGAAAGGGTCCGTAAGCGCAGCTCCTGGGCAGCTAGTGAGCAAGATTTGTCATCGCTGTTGAAGAAAGGTATGGGGGAGGCTGGAAATGAAGGCTCAAGAATGACTGGAGGTATTAATTATTTTTTGCATCAGTCTTGCAGTGGAGAGGGAGAGCATTTGCCAGCATCAGGAAGCAGATTTTGGTGAGAATTGAAAGCAATACTGTGCAGATCCCACAGATATTATTTATGCGCTCAGGAGCTTTGAAAACAGATAAGGAAACAGAACTTGAAACCGATAAGGCCAAATTCTGGTCCCACTGACCTCAGTAGCAAAATTCCCATTGGTTTCATCAGGACCAGGCTTTGGCCCCATATCTCAGTGCTGAGTGAAAGGAAGGAGAAACTGGAGAAGTTTCAGTAGCTATTTACTTACCTGTTCACTGAGAAGCCTATTTTTATTGAGCTGTGTAAAGGGCCAGCCCAGCCTAAACCTTACTGTGATTCAACAGGGGCACAGGCCTTTGCTGGCCTTCTGCAGCACATGGATGAATTTCACTCCTAGTTATAGGGCAGACGCAATCCCCACAACCAGATCCAGACTAGGCAGCTGGCCCTCACTCCAAAACGGGCCAAACCAGATCCAGCTAGCCTCACTCTCTGGAGAAGTTTGTACTTAGGGTGGAAATGTGCAGTTGCAGCCCATCTGTCATGGGGTGAGCTGCACCTGGAAGGGGTTAGAGCCCCAAGCTCTGGCTGGTGCCTGAGTCAGGTGACCCAGGGTCACGTGATGACAATTTGAAGATGGTCCCGCCTATAAAATGGGCGGCCCGGTCCCACAGAAAGGGAGAGTTGCAGGCAGTAGAAAAGCTCTCCTGCAGCAGAACCAGGAGGGTGACTGGCTGTGGAAGCTTGCTATGATTTAGGCTGATCCTTGGGGGAGAGAGCTGTGAAGAGGCCTGCAGGGTGTTCTAGGAGGCTATCCATGGTGAGGGTGGCCCAGGGAAAACAGTCTAGGAGAGTCAGGAAGCTTTCAGCTGGAGCCCTGATCCAAGAGCCAAAAGGTTTTGGGGCGAGAAGCCCTGCTGTGAGGGCTAAGGAACTGTCTGAGCCCGGCAAAGGGCTAAGGGATTGTTTGGTTCAGAGAAGAGCCAGCCGGTAGCAGGAAAGGGAGGGAACCTGCAGCCTTGTTCTGCTAAGCCTCATGCTGCAAATCACACAAGCCACCTGTTAAGAGGAACTTGCATAGAATGACATGTGCCTGTAAGGGCCAAAGGAAGCGATTAGATCATGGAACCAAAATGGCTTTAAAAAACAGCCCCCACGAGGGAGAATGTTACTGAAAATGCTGGGTGTGTACAAACCGATTCACTGAAGGAGGAACTGCGGTGCAGATGCCTGTCCTAGCAGATTATGCTGAGCTGACTCTAGACATGGAGGAGGTTACCACAGCGTGTTCGGGCGTGGGAGGATTCAGTGTGCTTTCTGGAGGTGAAATGCCTCCCAGGGCTTCAACTAGGCAGCTTGATTCTGTCCCACTCTCAAAGCAGAGCTGTGGTTAAAAACATAAGAACGGCCTAAGATGATATCCGCCTTTCATCTTAAGCAACCCATTCATAAGAATGGCCCTACTGCATCAGACCAAAGGTCCATCTAGCCCAGTATCCTGTCTTCCGACAGTGGCCAATGCCAGGTGCCCCAGAGGGAATGTACAGAACAGGGAATCATCAAGTCATCCTTCCCCTGTCACCCATTCCCAGCTTCTGGCAAACAGAGGTTAGGGACACCATTCCTGTCCATCCTGGCTAATAGGCATTGATGGACCTATCCTCCATGAACTTATCTAGTTCTTTTTCAACCCTGTTATGGTCTTGGCCTTCACAACATCCTCTGGCAAGGAGTTCCACAGGTTGACTGTGCATTGTGTGAAGAAATACTTCCTTTTGTTTTTTTTAAACCTGCTACCTATTAATTTCATTTGACAACCCCTAGATCTTGTGTTATGAGGAGGAATAAATAACACTTCCTTATTTACTTTCTCCACACCTGTCATGATTTTATAGACCTCTATCATATCCCCCTTAGTCATCTCTTTTCCAGGTTGAAAAGTCCCAGTCTTATTAATTTCTCCTCATATGGCAGCCATTCCATACCCCTAATAATTTTTGTTGCCCTTTTCTGAACCTTTTCCAATTTCAATATATCTTTTTTGAGATGGGGTGACCACATCTCCACACAGTATTCAAGATGTGGGTGTACCAGGGATTTATATAGAGGCAATATGATATTTTCTGTCTTATTATCTATCCCTTTCTTAATGATTCCTAACATTCTCTTTGCATTTTTGACTGCCACTGCTCCATGAGTGGATGTTTAGAGAGAACTATCCACAATGACTCCAAGATCTCTTTCTTGAGTGGTAACAGTTAATTTGGACCCCATCATTTTATATGTATAGTTGGGATTATTTTTTCCAATGTGCATTACTTTGCATTTATAAACATTGAATTTCATCTGCCATTTTGTTACCTAGTCACCTAGTTTTGAGAGGTCCTTTTGTAACTCTTCGCAGAGTCTGCCTGGGACTTAACTATCTTGAGCAATTTTGTATCATCTGCAAATTTTGCCCCCTCACTGTTTATCCCTTTTTCCAGATCATTTATGAATATGCTGAATAGGACTGTACAGTACAGACCCCTGGGGGACACCACTATTTACCTCTCTTCATTCTGATCTATCTTTTAACCAGTTACCAATCCATGAGAGGACCTTCCCTCTGATCCCATGACAGCTTACTTTGCTTAAGAGCCTTGGTGAGGGACCTTGTCAAAGGCTTTCTGAAAATCTAAGTACACTATATTCATTGGATCCCCCTTGTCCAGATGCATGTTGACTACCCTCAAAGAATTTTAGTAGATTGGTGAGGCATGATTTCCCTTTACAAAAACCATGTTGACTTCCCCAACAAATTATGTTCATTGATGTGTCTGACAATTTTGTTCTTTACTATAGTTTCAACCAGTTTCCTGGTACTGAAGTCAGGCTTACTGGTCTGTAATTGCCAAGATCACCTAAAAATTGGGGTCACATTAGCTATCCTCCAGTCATTTGGTACAGAAACTGATTAAAACAATAGGTTACAGACTACAGTTAGTAGTTCTGGAATTTCACATTTGAGTTAAAAGCTGTAAGAGAGCCCACAGTCTGCGTTGGAGTCTGGAGAAATATCCAGGCTTCGGGGTGACTCTCTGCACCTTTTCTCCTTCGCTAGGTCTGGAGGACAGTCAGCACACAGCATACAAATGGCCAACACCCCCTCTGTGACATGTTCATTGCCTGGCTCTTACACACTAGCAGCTGGTAAAGGAATGCTGCACTTCAGTGGGGTAGGTTAAAGCCCCCACATAATTGTTTTAAAGATTTTCTCTGTGATTCCTTGCCCCCCTTTTCCCCCTACTGGGTTTAATAGTCGTGATGATTAAGCAATTGTGTGAACTTTTGCAAAATGGCTATGAGGGCATTGTAGAAAGTAATTGCAAAACAGCTGAAAGGCAGGGTCGAGGAAGAGGGCATGCACAACCAGTCAGGGTCATCTCCTGTAAGAGTCCATTCTCAGATGAAGAGAGCTGACAGTCTCAGTCGAAATAAACCCTTCACCCTTGCAAAGGGAAACATCCCATAGGGGGCGCAGGGAGAGTAAAAAATCAGGAATCTGGGTGGGAAAGGGGCAAAACTCCTCCAAGGAATATTTTCTCTCATTGTCCTGCTTTTTGTGCCATCCAAGTTAACTTTCTCTTGATGAGCTGTTCCTGTGTCTCTTTGGCAGCCACGCTCACAGTGAGGTTTTTAAAATCAGAACCACTGGGGTGGGGTGGTGGGGGGGAAGGGAACTAAGTGAGAAATCAAACTTGATTAGGTGCAAAATTCTTGGTATGTAAAGAGACCTGCTTTAATAGAGAAAGGAACCCGAGACACTCTCTGGGATTCACTGTAGGTGACACGCAGACAAAGAGGCCATGGAGAGCTGTTGCAGGCACAAGGAGCAGGAGATGAGAGAGAACTGAATTAATTCTGAGAGGTACAATCAGTGGAGGATTGGTGAGCCCCCAGGCGCTGACAGGGGAAAGAAGGAAGGAAGGAGGAAGAACTGAAGAGCACAAAAGTGCAACTTCCTTGGAAATGGCATGTGCCCCCATGTGCTAGGGTGCTGTGCTGCTCCAGAGGTCGTCTTTTGGATGAACCATAAAACAAAAATCCTGACCGCTTCTGGTCATTAAAGTTCCCAGGACGTTTCTTGTTAGGATTCAAGTGTTAGATACACTCCAGTGTGACTAGTTATATTTTTGCCTTCCTAAATTTCCCCTCTTCTTCAGTTGAGTGTGGGGGTAGTCTTCATTTCCCGGGCTAGGTTGTAGTGTGCTTTTGTGCAAGGAAACAAGCATCTGAAAAGTCCTTTGGAATCCAAAAAGGTGTTATCCATGTCAGACGGTTGGCCAAACCCCGTAGTCCTTACTGAGTCAGTACTCCTACTGGCCTATAGAACTGGATCCAATAGTCTGATTATTCTACTATTCCTAAACTAGAAAGAGCATAGGAAAAGTGACTGTGAAATCAAATGTAACAGACAACAAAGGGAGAGAACGACAGAGGTACATCTGAAAAAAAGGCATTGTAGAACTATTTTGTGTGAAATGATCTGGAAACGTGAGATTTCATCTCTCTCTCCCGCGTGCATTTCTTTCCTTTAGTGCCCAAGCAATAACGAAGCAACAAACAGAAAAGCTATTTTGAGATCTTCGCTTCTTGGTCTGGGGATGTCACATAAAGCGAGACAAATATGGAACCACGTAGCCCAAAAAGGCTACTGAAGTGAAGAGCATCGTTGATCCGGAAGGACAACTGGCCGAATTCCTAAATAAAGAGAGAGGGATCCACAGGAAATGGCAAATGGAGCAGAGAACAGCTCAGTGCAAGCAACAGCAGCCTATGAGGTTTCAGAACACATCTAATTCTAGGTGAGGTGGCATGTCCATAAATATTGTGTTGGATTTTTCCTCCATAAACAATGTGTGTTTGTATATGTGTCTATTGAACTTGCATATGTAAAGCTATATTTCCTTTCATTAGCAAATTCTCTAGCTGTGTGCCCTATCTTGCAGGGACCCAAGACTCCAGATGGGAAGAAATCTAGATGCAAGTTTTCTCTTCCAGTCCCACATCTGAATTGCCAACTCAGCCCCCACTCAAAATGCAAGACCCCAAGTAAGATACTTGCATTGCTTGTATCAAAGGCCCATTTTGGGTGATGTAAGTAATCAGTCGCAAACAAATCAGAAAACCTCTTATGAAGGATATTAGAACAAATCTACACAAATGAATTGTCTGCCCAGAGACCTGGGCACCCTGATGCCAATTGGAGAAACAAAAACAATAATTAGCACTTGCCCCATAACAGGAAACAAACAACATACAGTTACAATGACAAGCCTATGTCTGGAGGAGGGAAGAGAAGATGAAATGGAAGGGGATTTATATAATATACCCTCCCACAGGGCTATTTCTCCTACATTTGTTGCTCTTATGATGTATGAATTGGCTTGGCTGGACAGTTATTCTAGCCTGAACCTTCACCCAAAACTCAGACTGAACCTCTGCCTAACTTCAAAGAAACTTCAGTTAACTTTCTGTTTCCACTGTTGGATGGAAGCACCAAATCCCAGGCACAGCTGTTCTCATGGCTATTCCAGCCCAATGCAGGCACAAAGTAACCAGCGCTCTTCATCACAGAGCATGCTCTGATGATACCTCTAACCCCAGTTCTGGGAGCCCCTTGTGGTTCTGGTAAGTATCCAAATACATGGATGGGTGCCTCTGTGGACTGTGAACCTTCCCTTGCTATTTATTGTTCATGCTTTCATTACCATTATCCCATTACCTCAATGGCTGCTGTGTTTATCTAGTCATCCTGTTGTCAAACAGCAACCCATCCATTAGGGCTGTCTATCCCTCAAGCAAACATGAATTTGTTGCTGATGGATTCTGAGTGTGGGGAAAGCTGCTGCAGATTTTTTTAAATGTCTTCCTGTTCCAAGGAGATAAATGCAGAAAAATAGTTAGGAATCTGTAAAGTCAAGTAAGGTGAAATCTCAACAGACAGCTTACTAAATTGTGCACAGCTCTCTGCATGTTGCAAATCTTTTGTTATCTTTGCCCAGGAGTCCGTTTGGTTTTATTTTCCTCCCTAAAATTGCCACTAGGACTCCGCCAAAGGCATTCAAAGATATTTACGTCAGTATTGATGTGTACAGTATCAAGAGATAACATTTCCCTCCAGCTGTCCTGGCTTTAACTCTGCCCCCACAGCATTATTCATTTCCCCATCTTAGAGATGGAACTTGTTTCTCCTCAGCTACATCCAACTGTTTTGTGGCATCCTGCACAGCATATATTTAATGTCCAGTCCTCCCAAAGCTGTAACGGCATTTCTCACTCATGCTTTCCATGAGCCTGTATCTCTGAGGGATGAGGCTGCCATGAGAATTAGTACTTTGGCACATTAGTACTTGCTCAAAGCTTCTGATGAGAAAATCTGAGTCCCTGACAGAGCCTGGTACTTGATCTCTCGTTGTTTACTCTGTCTCTTGGTCTACCTGAAGTGCACTTCTGAGGTTGAATCATTTCAGGGCCTTCTTTCTCTCCGGACTCGGAAGATGAAAGATGGCGCAGGGAGGTACGTGCCAGTTTGTGGGTGTGATAGATACCAAACCTCTCTGCTCCAAAGGGAATATTTATAAACTACATCTTGCACTGACTAGCAGAAGAAACCTCATAGAACATATAAAGAGTAAGACATGCTAGAGCCTGACTTCTTTCACACAGATGCAGCCATGCTGTCTCTCCACTGCAGGGCTTTCTTCTTTTCACCCACCCAATCAAACAAATGCCTCTATGATGCCATCTTTCCAGGAGAAGATGGACTTGGCTGTGTTCTGGGTGGAGAAATGTCACCTCAGCTCCAGAAGGGGTTCTACCATGGTGTCATCACCCAGCTCAGAGAAATCTAAGTCATGTTACCTTCATCCTCATTTTTGTGCCTCTCACAGCTGTTGATTTAACAGCACCATGCCTTCCATCTCTCTAGCTGAAGGATCCATGCAGGGCAGCTGCTCCTTTGACTATGCAATGCACATTCCCATCAGGGGACCCAGCTGCACAGGATTTCATGGTGGGCTCAGGCACTGCATTGAACAGCCCAGCAGCCACAACGGAGGACCCTTGAGAGCCCTTGACGAGTAACTGTTCCTTCGACACATATGGTCACATTCATACACCTAATACTAAGAGTGAGCACTGCCGGGCTCAGACATTTTGCTGTATGGAGAGACTCAGCAAGCCCTTGCCTCTAAGACTAGGGCTTTCCAAAATTCCTAGGTGTACCTGATCCCAGACACGTGCCTAAGCTGCCATCAGTGCCCACTGGGGCAGCAGGACTCTTCCTCCAGCTAAAGTAACCACAGGCACTTTGTGTCCCAATTTGTCCCCGAGTCATGATCCAAACACTTATAACAGACAGTGATCAGGCAGGAGTCAGCCAAAGTGGGGCTTTGGTGTAAGGATTGCGGGGGGGTGGGGGTGGGGGGTGGGTTGAGATCACCCCTATTCCTCTCACCCAGGGGAAGAGCAGTAGCAGCTTACTGGGAGGAGGCCCTTGCTGTCACCTCTGGCTTTGAGAAGTTGCCAGGTGATGTCAATGCTTTTGCCCACTCAGTTCGGGGAACCCTATAGCTGCTTTCTCTGTGGATTGTTATGCAGCCCTTACAAAAGAGAAGGCTATGATGACACCCCGGTAACCTTGGCAAAGTGTTTTGTTAAGTAGTTCTGTGCTTCGCTGGGTTTTCAGCTCATATGCATTCATCACTCCCTCCTACGTATGAATTTACATTTCTAAGCAAGACTGTGCGGTGGCGGGCAGTGGTAGCATCATGCTGATCTTTTACACTGGCTAATGATTGAATCAAACACCAGGCAAAGAACTGTACTGCGCTCTCACTACAGAAGAGGAGAACCAAATCAGAGCTTTTTCCTCACTCCTTTCTCCTGATCACAGAATCATAGAATCACAGAATATCAGGGTTGGAAGGGACCTCAGGAGCTCATCTAGTCCAACCCCCTGCTCAAAGCAGGACCAATCCCCAATTAAATCATCCCGGCCAGGGCTTTATCAAGCCTGACCTTAAAAACTTCTAAGGAAGGAGATTCCACCACCTCCCTAGGTAACGCATTCCAGTGTTTCACCACCCTCCTAGTGAAAAAGTTTTTCCTAATATCCAACCTAAATCTCCCCCACTGCAACTGAGACCATTACTCCTTGTCCTGTCATCCGCTACCACTGAGAACAGTCTAGATCCATCCCCTTTGGAACCACCTTTCAGGTAGTTGAAAGCAGCTATCAAATCTCCCCTCATTCTTCTCTTCCGCAGACTAAACAATCCCAGTTCCCTCAGCCTCTCCTCGTAAGTCATGTGTTCCAGTCCCCTAATCATTTTTGTTGCCCTCCGCTGGACTCTCTCCAATTTTTCCACATCCTTCTTGTAGTGTGGGGCCCAAAATTGGACACAGTACTCTAGATGAGGCCTCACCAATGTCAAATAGAGGGGAACGATCACGTCCCTCGATCTGCTCGCTATGCCCCTACTTATACAGCCCAAAATGCCATTGGCCTTCTTGGCAACAAGGGCACACTGTTGACTCATATCCAGCTTCTCGTCCACTGTCACCCCTAGGTCCTTTTCTGCAGAACTGCTGCCGAGCCATTCGGTCCCTAGTCTGTAGTGGCGCATGGGATTCTTCCGTCCTAAGTGCAGGACTCTGCACTTGTCCTTGTTGAACCTGATGCAGCCTGATGTTTTCTCCTTGTTTTCAGTAATAGCGAGCTCTCCATTCCTGCCCTTTTCCTCACACATGCTGCAGCTGGGCATGGGGTGGCACGCTGAGAATAGACTGGCAGCACTCGGTGTCCGTGCATGTACTAACACCGCAAGTGCAATTGCAGCCCAGTACCCAGCACATCAGTTCTCCATGTGGGATTCTTACTGCAGCGGGTCTCAAGGACGAGCACTTAGTTATAGGCTACCTGCTTCAGCAGAAGCACCTGGCTGACATCAGTGTTACCATGGGCAAAACTCACGCGTGGGTAATGGGTCTTAATTCATTACTGCTGGCAAGTGCCTTGGAATCCTTACCTGGCTGGTGCAATAGCTGTGGAAAATAACATTACACTTCACTCTGTTAATGCCTTTCTACCTGGAGTGCTGTCTCTGTAATAGTGCATCTTGTGGTACAGGAATACCTGTTCTAGTCACATAATTGAGCTGAAACAGCAGAACCGCAGCCCCAATTACTCTTCTGTTATAAATATAGATTGAGAGATTCCAGTGCCAAGAAACAATATTTACATAATGCATCTTTTAATCTATCATCTGGGGACCACTATAAAAGACCCTCTCTCATTATACACCGTAGACCATTACACTTATACTGTACCCAGTGTATACTGCACTTAGGAGTGTCTAGCGATTAAAGCACAGGGACTGGGAGTAAGGATTCCTGGATCTGAAATTAAGGTCATGTGTGTGACCTTGGACAACTCACTTCACTTTTGTGCCTCAGTTCCCCAACTGAAATGGGGATATTTACCCAGCGTGCAGGGGATTTGCGAGGCTTAATTAATGCTTGTAACACATTGTGGGGTCCTTGGATTATTAATTAGACATGTGTACCTCATAATAGTAGAATGATCAGTTACCAGGTGAAATATAAAACTACCACCACCTACCTTGAGGTGTCTGTTCATGTCTGGAGGAGGAGAGGCTGTCACCAGAGCCCTGGTGCCTCTGTGCATTTGTACATACACATGTTCCCTGGTAACCTTTTCCTATAGCTCTTGTAAGAGGCAGGCAGTAAAGAAAAGGCAATTCTCATAGAACTTACCATCTTTTATGTCACAGATCTACCTACTAAATGTGACCTTTAGGGACTCTACATAATATATCGAGCACTGGACCAAATTAATCCCTGCTCTAAATCCACTGAGCGCAAAGGAATTCCACTGGGGTCAGTTTGGTCTCCTATTAGTAATATGCTACTTTACACTTACAGTACATAGTGCTTCTCAACTGTAGAGCTCAAAGTGCCATACCAAGAGGGGCAAGCGCTGTTATCCCATGTGACTGGTGAGGAAACCGAGCCACAGAGGTGAAGTGACCGGCAAGTCAGTGGCAGCTCTGCAAAGGAAACCCATCTCTCTTGATTCCTCGTGCCAGGGCCTTGGTGTGAAATGATGACTAGGAGGAGCAGTGACTTATCCGTTAATGAAGATGTCTGGCTTTGTTATGGAGAGAAATGTGAGTTAACCAGTAAGTGACTACACATTCCTTCTTATTAATCAGTTACAGGGGACTGTCTCATGCTCATATGTGACTGGACTACAATACAAAAAAGGGTGAAAAACCGCATGCAGACATTAGGTGATTATACCTAATTTCCTTCATTCAGGTACTCTGTCTCAAACTGGCCTTCTAGGGAAGGGAACAGATATTCTGATTAGGCCTAGCTGGAATACATTTAATTTCTATTTCTTTCCAACCATTTCAAAACTCTTTCCCTGCCCAGTCAGCTAGCCAAACACCAGGCTGGGTGTTGTACAGAAGCTCCTAGGTATTCCGGAGAATACACTAACTAGGCCTCTGTTCTCGCACTCATTATTACGTGTGTGTGGCTCCTTTCCTAGCATTCAGTCCAGAAAAGCCTCTGACCATGTAGGCTATTTGACTGTGTGAAAATCACTTCCCTTCTTCATTTTTGCAGTTTCTCCATCCACTGCCTGAGTAATTAATCTCCCTGGTGATCAAAGTTCCAGACTTCCAACTGGCACCTTATCTTCAAAATCATGGCATGAGCTCGTTTTCCTAACTGCCCTAGGTCTTTAGCTGTGCTTTAAATTAAGAGCACCTGACAACTGCTCCAAACTGTGTCTGCTGAATTGGCCAAAATATTGACATCATTCCTCTTGGCAGATAGAGGATTAACCCTTGCTAGGACCACTGCTAGGGATGTGTAAAATGAGAATCAACTCAGTTCTCAAATAGAATTTTGCTGGTGTCTAGCTAACCATTACTTTTCACTGTCCCCTTCTCTGCATTGCCATGCTCTGGATCGCAGTGAAAGCAACGACACATGGTGACCGAGGCTCTATTCGAGATACGTCAGGCCTTGCCAGAAGTGGGAAATACTATTGTTAACATCAGTTTTCTGCTTCCAGCCCTCATTTGCTGACTGGTGGGGATCAGCTAAGCAGCCCAACTTTTAGGGTATGTCTCTACAAACAGCTCGACTGCAGCCAGCTGGTATGTGCATGTACCCTGCTCTAGCCTGCTGCACTCTGACTGTCCCTGTGGGCTCCGCTGCTGCACACTAACAGTTCGTTAATGTGCTTTGAGCTAGTTCCATTTCTTATTTGAATCAAACCTGAATTTAGAACTTCTTCATTTTACTTCATATGCACCAATTACTGATGAATTTTGCTTTCCCCTTGCCATAAACCCTGGTATTTTTCTATTCCATGCCCTCCTCCAGGCCTCTGCAATGGCTTTGACGAATGATATGTTCATCCTTGAAAACACACAAGTTCAGTTCAGCAACTAGAAAGCTTCTTTATAATTTTAAGAGAAGAAATTGACTTTTCTCCCAGTCTTCCTTTGCTTTATAGTCACATAACCACCTGCAATGATAACCAATGACTAAATTCCTTAGAAATCTAGGCCAGGACTGGCCAAACCCAGCCCACACCTGTTGGCCAGTGTGGTGTGGGGTGGTGTATCTGCTATACTTTTCTCTTCCCAGCATTAGTGCCTGAAGAGTACTTGGGAACTGTGTGTGAGAAAGCAGGACACGGGGTAATGGCTTTCCCAGCATTCACACTCTCTCCCTGTGGCTTGAGTGCAATGAAAACACATAGGGCACAACAGGACAGAGGGAGAGATTAGATTTTACAGAAGAGGGCACTCCAGTGAAACATAGCGTACGTGACCATTTTTCACACACCAGGTTTGGAGCAGGGCTGAGCCTGTTTGTTCTGCTTTAAACAAAGGGATGGGAACAGTTTCTTGGTCTTGGCCAATCTCATGCTCACAGCTTTCATTGATTCAGGCTGTGCAGCAGCACCCAGATTGGCTGCCATGCTTTTTGATGTCTAATAGCCTCTGGCTACACGTACATGGGCTGCCTTTGGCATTCAAGCTGCAGTGAAAGCACAGAGCAGTCAGGTCCTTAGTCAACAGCCAAGGGGTCTTTTTCCTAGAGAAGTTTGGTCAGTAAGGGTCAGGGCCAAGACTACTCCAGAAATTGATCTTCAGAAGTCATGGTGTCTATTCCCATGGTACCTGCTCAGCTGCCAAAGAAACTCAGGAATCCATATCACTCTATCCTCAGACAAGTTCACAGGCTCCCCATTCATTCCAGGATCCAGTTCAAAATCCCCCTCCTTGTCTTTGCTTTTCCTTTCTATGCTCCACGAACTAACCTAGAACTAGCTTCCTCTCTGTCCATTCCCACGCAACTTTGTCACGGTTGGTGCAATCCCATGCAACTTTGTCACGGTGTGTGCAAGAGTCTTCTCTCCATCTGCTGCCATTTGGTAGCCTCCCTGTATCCCTCTGCCTCATGATCTTTCCATTTGCTTTCATACATCAGCTAAAATCATCTCCCTTGACTTTACCATGTAAGTTCTTGCTACCTCTCTCCTATAAGTTATTGTTTAGTTCTGCCAAACCTGTTGGGGTGAGGTGAATGCAAAACACTCTGCCAAGTAAAGCTGCATTGTATGTGGGGCATTTTACTGGCTGAGCACACCCACTGTGACTACATGGGCAATGGAGAGTGCGACTCCAGGTTCTGCTGCCAGCTCCTGGGCTCTGAGCTCCATGGGGGAGAAGAGACAGGGCATTGCAAGGCTGAATAACTTTTGGATCCTGATGTAGGCGGCAGAGCTGGGAAAGCCCCATAGAAACTTCACAGCCAAAACTCCATAAATCATGCTTTGCTGTAGAGTGGGGCCCTAGATAATTAAAAGCTTTGTTGGGAAATTTCCTCCATGCAGTTAAAGCATCAGTAGATTTTTTTGAAGTCACATCCTTGTCAGAATATCTTGTACCTGTCCTGTTCAAAGCAGGAGTTCGGTGGGTGCTCCAAGGTTGCATTTTGGGGGGTCACCATTGTCTCAGGTACAGTACATTGCTGCTCATGCAATTTAGGGGAGCGGGGTAGCATGTTGCAGCTGCATTCCTAGAACCTGGGCTGGGTGTAAGGAGAGCATTTGGGTCTGCTCCATTGTGATGTTTTCTCAATTACAGTGTGGAGTGGACATTACCCCGGCTTCAGGTAGTTATAGAGGAGAGATGAATCCAAGCTGTGAAGTCCTGATCTTCCCTTATCCAGATTCGGGAGAAAAGGGGGGATGGATCCAGGGGTTTGATTCAGTCTCAGTTCCGTAATACATCAAAGAAACTCATCATTAACTAATGGCTCCGGTTCTGCCTTCTTTGCCTTGGCACCGGTCAGCCCTTTGGGTCTTCTTAAATCTCAGTCTGTGGGCTTGGGGCTGGTTTATTCCTGTGTCACTGCAGTGAGAGCAGGGTCTGGGCATGTCCCTTCAAAAAGGGAACAAAATATCTCTGTGTCTCCAAAAAGCAGTTGGGTGCACTGTACATCAGTGCTGCTGCACCATGGACGATCTTGGAGTGGGAGTCGTTCCTCCCTCTGAGCTACGGGCCTGCTCGAGCGCTGCTGAGGGACCCTATGAGCTCCAGGACAGTGCTGGTCACGATGGTCTGAAGAAGAGAGGATTTCACACTGTGACTGTTGTGGGGCTGGACAGAATGTGCTGGTGATTGATGTAGGGACTGTGGAGGGGTCTGTCTGCAGACGCTGGTTAGGGAGAGATGGGGACTCCATGGATCCCCAAGCCTCTCCCAACCCCTTCCCCAACCAGCCTCAGGATTTGTCAGGGCAGTGTGGAGAGGGCCAACAGACATGTCAGTCGAATTAATACCCCTGTTCTGTCATGGATATGCAGGCCAGGATTTGGTCCTGACGACACACAGCAGGTAGAGGAGAGTTAAGAGGCAGAGTGGCATGTTCCCATAGGTGCAGGGATACTTTCCAGAGGAGGTGGACTGGGGGAAGGTGGAGAGAGGGAGGTTGCGTGGTCTACGTCAGTGAGTGGGAGAAGTAGAAAAGAGTAGTAAGGAGGGAAGCTGTGAGGAACGTAGGAAATGTGGGAGGTTGGAGCGAGACTATGGGGTTTGCAGTAACATTATTTAGACCAAGGCAGAGATCATTAGCTAATAGGGACCATATGCTGTGTGAAGCTTATCAACAATAAGTGGGAATGTGAGGGGAGTTTTTGCTAATATGGCATAAGCCATGAGAACAGCAATGAAATGCTTCTCTGCAGGGTACAATTACAGTACAGTCATACCAACCTAGTACATACAGAGCCATGTGTTTTTCTCCCTTCAGCTAGCCATTCATTTGTACGCCTACAGCATCCAACAGGACTCGATAGCTTGGAAGCACTGGTTATATGATTGTACAGCACGTGCTACTGAGGATTGCACCCCACAGAAGCATTCAAACCTAGGGAGCACACAGTATTTATCCAGTTTCAGAGTGCCACAGCTGCAGCCTTACCAATTCCCGAGGGCACTAAATCAACTATAGACATGTAGAGACATCCTTGCCCTAGATGTAGGCAGAAGCCTTAAAACAAGAGGAGGTGGGGTTTGCTTCATGTCTCAGTGGGAATTTGAATTCTAGGATCCAAATAAAATGGACCCTGAAACTCTGGGATTACAGAATTGCTCCAGGTCGAATCGCTGCAGGATCCGTTGGCTGAAATTGCAGTGTGGTTTGGGCAGCATGAAATTAGCTCTCTGCCAAGCAGCTTGGTACACACACGTTAGTTTTTTTATGTTAATATCGTTTTTCAGAGGAGGTCTTCAGGGCCAGTGAACCACATGTAACTCCCAAACAGACAGCAGGGTCCACGTAGCCCTTGTACCAAAATAAAAATACTTTGCATTTTCCCTGGCATCATTCATCCAAAGAGCTTGAAGCACTTTACCAACATTACTGTTGAAACTTCCCAGTGTCACTGTGAGATAGGTATTATAGTACCCATATTACTGATTGCCTCTCTGTGCCTCAGTTTTCCAATGTGAAATGTCTGAGGTCTCACAGTGGCTCATTGGTACAGCCAGTATCAGAGAGTTCTGACTTACAGTCCTGTGATCTAACCACTAGACAGCACTGCCTCAGTTGAGACAGGCTGCAGTTGCACTGGACTAGCTTGCTGCATGATTTGAGCATAGCCTCTGCTCACTTCCAATCCTCTTTGCAGAGCCAATTTAGGAGCAGCTGCTGGCTTGCCAGGGGAGGTGAATATAGGTCACTGTAGAAGGTCCCTGCTGCAGCTTGTAGCAACTGCCCAGTGCTGTCGTTTAGTTCCCTCCCTTCTCGACAGTGGCTGCTCTATTCATCCTGCAAACAGCCTCCTTCCTTTCCAAGGCAGCACATGGACACGGGGGAATGGCAGAGTTCATTATAAACGGAGTCAGGGAGCAGGCTATCGCTGGATGAGATCCAGTATTCCAAAAGATTGGAGCGGGGCACTCAATTTGTGTTTGAGTGGCAGGGGCTGGGCGCTGGCATTCCTCAAACCCTGCAGACCTTTCCAGTGGGTTTTGGTGTGATTCTCTGCCGCGCACACAGTCCTGTAGCAAACCCCACTGACTTTTTATTGTATCAGTCGTTTTCTTTATGCAGCAACATGAATTGGAAAACGCTCGCAGGTCCTGGTCTGAACGTGCTCCACTCTCTGCCAGCTCAGCCTAGTGATGCTGCTTTAACTTAGTCCGAGGTGGGGAGGGAGGAAGGGAGGGAGCGAGGGGGGAGAAAAAGGTTACTGCTACTTTAAATATAATGCATTAAGAGAATGCTGGAAAAGGGCCTGCATGCTGTAATACCCAGCCATCTAGTTGGAAAAGCAGCCAGATGTAATACAAAAGAAGAAACACAGCCTCTTATGGATGCAGCACTAATTCATAAATCAGGTGAATCAGCTTAGGCAACTGCTGTGTTTTTATGCCTCTGCTGCATGGAGAACTGCATGTTGGATGCTTTTATTTGAAGTAATGGAGCCAGATAATCCCTTGGACCAAGACAACTCCCGTGGTAAGGAGTAGAAAACATACAAAAGAACAGGGAGGAAGAGTGTCTGAGATACACATCCTACTTCAGGCAGAGGGTTAAGCATGTGTTTTTTACTATCGTCTGCATGGATCAGGTGGAGAGGATGGGGTAATGTACTTCACTTTATCTTAGAAATCACTGTTTATGGGGAGGAAATGTTGGAGATAAACACACAGTCTGCTGAAAAGTGCAGGATACTGTAAGAAGCAATAGATCAAGCATAATCCGTGCTTTTTCTTATCAGCCTGTGTCCTAGACACTTTGCAGATAGAAGAGGAACTTACACACTACATTATGCAGTTTGGAGGAATTTTTGCCAATAAGAAAAGAATGCAACTTTGTACCTTCTGTTCTGTCAAACGGAGCATTCACAAACTCTATCTGCAGGAAGCTTTGCTAAAGGCAGTGCAGTGGGTAATTTAGTTAGGAAGATAAATTTAGATGGAGACCAGAGGAATTTACCCAGGAATTAAAGTCTATGGTTAAAACTGCAACCATTCCCTGGATTTATAGGATCCCACAGGCTGCATGTTATTGTGACTGGTACCTTGGAAGGAAGATGATCTGCGTAACATTGGGGTGAAGTTGTTTGCCACTGCAAACCCTTTTTCTCCTTTTAATAGAATGGATGGGTTGCTTTGAGCACTATGATTTATTTGCCATTTTTTTTAAGTTGTGTTTTTAAGATAGTGATTTTAGAATAAACTCATTGCAGGTTTTTAAATGTGCATTTGGTACCTTTCTGGATACACTTTGAACCCTTCACTCTCTGCTCTTTGCAAAAATATGGTTCAAAGGCTAACTGCAGATTTTTCTGGGTGTGCTCCCTGGGGAAAACTGAGTCCTCGAGAGATACCCAGCTGCAGTATTAATACCACAGTGGCCCTTCAATGCTGTGGAAGGAATGTAGTTAAGGGAATGAGGTAACATTTAAACTATGCAAGCAGTCGGCTGGCCAGATTTGGGTGGGCAGTGGTGCTTTATTTGGGGCTCCGTGCCACACTGAAGTTGGCTGGTCTAAAATAGTCAGGGACTGACTACAGGGATATTTCAAGTGATGATGATTGCACTTAAAAATTAAAAGAGAGAATCATGCTTTTCCCTTTTGATATTCTGGACTCTTTCCTTTCACTTGACTGAGACTCTCTGGTTGCAGGGGTACAACACCTTAATAAACTTAACCTTCCGTCCCATTGGGACATAGAACTGAATCCAAGTTTCCTTCCTTATAGTGGGGAGTTTGAAGATTATAGAAATAATACTGCAGATTTTGGTCTGTTACTGAAAGTACCACAAGTCTTCTTGCTTTCCCAATGTTGGAATCTGGGCTTCAAGAACCACAAAGAGAATGTCCCTAATTCTACAGGAAATATGACTTTAGCTCTGCTTTTTCAGATAATGTCAAATATGAATTTCTTACATAATAGCTCCCTAAATATAGAATGAATATAGTGAGATGAACAATATTCTCATTCTTCTTTCTGGAGACATGTAAAGTGTTTTTGTCAAGTTCCAAAGAAACTTGTTTTGCGACTGAATATTTGAACAAGGAAGCAGGCACAGGGAAGTGTTCACAAATTGAGGAATTAGGGACTGTTAAGCATTCATGGCACCATACAAGAATGCCTCCAGAGAGAATCCTAGACTGACAAAAAAAATTAACCACTTCTTTTGCTTAAATTATTTCCAGTTACTGTGACTTAAACTGTCCTGGCTGTAGGATAAAGCCAATGGGGTAAGCCATGGTCTCGGTTATGAGATCAGGGACAGGAGATTGTTGGTTTCCCCAGCTGTGGGAGTGACACACAAACTATTTACCAGGACTTATGGGGTAGTTAGTTATTGTGACATACCATGCATTACTCTGCATGAACTCCATCAATAGCGACTCCTCAAAGGCCTGCTAGCAGAGTGCTTGGGAAGAAAGATTTCTCTCCTTTGAGCAGTTTTTCTTGTAGCCATGGTTTCTTGGAAAGGCTCCTTTATCCCTTTCATTCTCAAAAACCAACTGAGCTGCTATAAATTTACTCAGACTCTGAAAACAAATGTGTTCCCCTTGCTCATGTGACACTTAGTGCCCCAGGAAGCGTCATAATTTGGACCCCTGTCTGCCTCTATCCAGTAAAGAAAAGGAGTACTTGTGGCACCTTAGAGACTAACCAATTTATTTGAGCATTCAGCTTATGCTCAAATAAATTGGTTAGTCTCTAAGGTGCCACAAGTACTCCTTTTCTTTTTGCGAATACAGACTAACACGGCTGTTACTCTGAAACCTATCCAGTAAAGACGTCTCCTTTGGCACCAAAAACGTTAATAGAAAACCCTTTCATCCCTGGAAAAAGGGAAGCTATTTTACTGTTTTTGAACCACCCAGTAGTCTTTATCAGATGAGTGTTAACTGTCTGGAGCACTTTAGAATTCCAGGTGAAGCCAAAGTCACTTCATGATTTAGTCATTTGTTTCCTTCCCAATAAATGGATCATTAATGGCAGGAAAAGCCAATTTGAAGAATACATGGGAAAAATATCTTCTTGAATTGATCTTTCTTTCCTGCAGCCTTGTCGTTCCCTGGCAGTGCTAGGGTGAGTTAATTTAGTAGGGCCTGGTTGGGATTGTTCAGCACTGAGGAGTCTGCTCTCTCTTTCCTCTCCCACAAATCAAAGCTGCTTTTGAACAAATTAGGCTACTGGCTTCTCAATGAAGAGTAATTACAGGTATATCGTTCCTTGTAATTGAAACTTCTGAGAAGGGATTGTCCATTGTGATAATGCCCTCAGAAAGGAGCATGTTAAGCTGCTCCAGCATAAGAGAGTGAGTGGAATAAAATAGAAACTAGTGAGTAACCCAAGTTACTTATGTCTGAATTTCCTCTACTCTTCTCCATTCAGCTGTAGGACTTGCTGTACTTTGAACATATGGTTGATACCATCTCTGTGGTTTGTGTAGATGGTCATAGAGTGCTGTAACCTGTTTCTTACATTAGCGTCCAAAATCCTACCCGTGTGGCTAGGTGACCTGAAAGTGCAGGTCTCTGAAAAACACACACACACATGCCACACAGACCTGCCTTTTCTCTCTGGAACTTGGGAACCTCAAGGAGGATTTCGTTGTTGTCATTTGCTTTTGGTTGCTAGTTCTAGCTTTTAAACATGCTGAAATGGTTTTCTGCTTCTTATGCAAAGAACTCTGCTTGGAACACACATTGCCCTAGGAATGTGCTGATTCTGAAACCATAACCCTAAATTGTCTGTTTGCCAGAGATGCCAGGTCAGTGTTGCAGCTCCCTCTCTTGGGGAGATTGGCTGCCTGCAGCTACACGCACTAGTTGCTGAAGCTTTCCGTATGTTATAGCGATGCCATTGTTTGCAAAGTATCTGAACCTTGTACATTCATTGCAGCTTCTGATTCTGTGAGTAACAGTTTATGAGGCTACACTGGATAGTGGTACACTGGTTTCATCTCTCTGAATTTGGTGTCTTGTGAGTCTTGGCAGTATTTCTTTGTGTGTTACTAATTGTGTTTTTAAATATGTTACAATTACATATTTTTACAAGTACATTTTAAACAGACTTGTGGGCAAAATTCAGCCATTGGATTCAGTGGAATGAGACCCACTTACACCCTGGATGAATGTGGCCCATAGACTTAAATATAAGCCCACAAAGCCTGGAAAGTCAGACTACCACAATCACTGTTCCTAGGTATTGAAGCACACACTATCTATTGCTTTTCTTAGCCCCCTGAAATACACACGCACCTGGGCGTACTACCTGACTAACAGGCTTGACTGAACTTTTCTGCTATTCTTAATTTAACTTAGACTCTTCAAGCCTTTCATGTATTCCTGTCCCAGGTGACACTCTGTGATGCATCAGTAGAGCTGGAGGTGTGCTCAAAGACTGGAAAAGCAGAGGTTGTTGCTGGTCAGGACCAACATGGAAACCTGTGAAGGACTGGAATAGCAGGGAATCTGGGATACTGTTGGTGAAGACTGAGATGTGTTTGGCAGAGCTGAGTGGGGGATTGAGACTGAAACAGAAGGAGGTGTTGAGTTTTAAGGCTGACGTGTATTTGGCAGAGCATTGGATTTGGGGGAAGTTTGCCCAGTGTCCCCCTACCCAGTGCCAGATGTAAGCCAGCACTCCTGGCCCTTCAACTTTGTGGACGCTGAACTCACTTGCACGTTTTAGAAAAGGTAAATGTGTTATTGACTCTGATGTGATCCGCTGGAGGTGATTGATTTGGAGAGCTGGGGTGAGCTGCCAATGAAGCGAGCACATGTGAGAGCGAAAGGAGGATGGATTGTTCTGATCTAAAGCAGCCCTTTTAAAGTGTGTGTGGGAGGATGGCAGAGCAGCAGGTGGGCCCAGGCATCTCCTTCTCAGGGGGAACTTTCTGCTGATGGGCTTCCAAGGACAGAGCAGAGAGGAAGTGAGCAGAACTGGAGATTTCCCCCCAGAATCGCACTGTCAAGCATCTGAGAGTGAGGGAGAAAGAAAGAGGGACCAACACACTCATCCCCAGAACAATACGTTTAAGCCCACACTGGTTTTTGTTCTGTGTGGTGTGGGGGGGGAAGTGATAAAGGTTGGCAGCGTAAACTCCTCCTCATCTACCAGCAACTGAGAATTTGCAAGCCCCAAAATAACTTGTTTAATTTGTATCATTGTGATGAACTAAACTCACTCTGGAGCAACCCTTCCTCAGCTCTGAATTTCCTGGCTCTGGGGAAATTGCATGCAGCCTCTAAATATTATGTTTTTTGTGTTCTATATGCACTTGTCTAGATGTGCTTGTTGTGCTGTTTCCTGTAGGGGCTGCCATCCTGGGATGTTGCATAGGGAAGCAACATTATTGTTGTTATAGAACATTTGTTTATAGCACCCTGAATATGGATGATGGTTTTCAGAGAGAACAAAGACATGCCCCCTGCTCTGAGGAGTAGGTTAGATTTAGATAACGACACAGCGAGAAAGGCCATTAGATGGAGGGGAGGGGAAAGACTACACAGAATAAGGTTGTGAGTTTGTTTTTACACAGCGCACCTTCGTGTTTGGTCCTTTGTTGGCTTTTTTTCTTTCTTCTAAATAATGAGTTAGGAGCCTGGCATTGTCAGAGAATGTGGGCGGAAAGGTGGAGTTAGAAGTTGGATTTGAGGGAGATTATTATATATGCACATGCACGTTCCATGGGATCTATTAACAACGGTGCTATAATTGTCTCTGTGTGGCACAGTATTCAACTTTGTTCTGCATGAAAGCTGGTTTGTTGTTATAGGGTTGCTTATGGGCACTGGACTGTGTATGCTGGTTTGATATGGAGGCTTGTTCACAAATGTGAGGCTGCTGGCTAAGATTTTTTTAAAGGGGATAAAAGCACTGAAATATTGTTCATGGGCAAAACCCCATGTCCAGGACTGTATGCTCTTTTCAAAATGCTATAAGAAAACATAGTTATGTGAAATTTGGGGCTTCTGATCTTTGACCGTGTCCTTTGAACATGCCCTATATAATGAAAGCTTAGGGCTCAGCTTTTGTGTAGAATGGACATTGGAAAGGAACATTCTTAGGAGCTAAATCCCTTTCTTAGATATTTTTAGAAGTTCAGTTCTGAGTATTACCTACAGGGCTGAGAGAAAAATGGGAAAAAGAAATGAGGGATGGCAGCTGAAAGAATAAGCATGTTACACTAATATTGAGTGATTAAATAGTGCTGTAATGTGGCACTCGACACAGATCATTAACAATTGATCCCCCCTTCCATTTATAATCTCTGCTTCTGTTTGTTTGCAGTGGACTCTTTTTTGCACAAAACATTAAATATTGCAGGAGAGATTTACTGAAGGTATTTCTGGGAAAATTTGTTATCAAAGTGCATGGTTTGCTGATGTTACATTATCAAAAGCATTACAAGATTTAGCTATGTTTTTCTGAAGAGCCATCTTTAAACTATTAAAACATTATAACATCGACGGGTTCACATTTTCAAGGCTGAGGCAAGCAGAGAACAATGAAGAGTTGCGACAGTTATGCACGGTTTCCTTCTGTTCAGGTTCTAATACCACGTACATCATCTGTTGCCTCTGAGTACTAGGAGAGGTAAAGAATCATATGCATGAGGGTAGGAGAACTGGAGCAGAGGAAGTGAAGACACAGTTTAATACTGGGAAGTCAAATGAGCAGAGATGCCTGGATGGAGGTAGATTAGTGTTATGTGCACAAGGGGAACTGGTATACAACCATTGTTTAGAGAGAGTGAGAGCTGTAATCATCATTACTTCACCTGGCCACAGCCCCAAATTGGTCCATCTGTAGTGTCCCAGTATACTGGTTCCTTCTTAATGTAAGGCCCAATCTTACAAAGTCTTAGTGTCCCCAACTTCCATCCAAGAGAATGGGAGACAAAGGTCCTCAGTGCCCACAGGATCAGGCTCCTCCAGGCACTAAAACACAGCAGTAGCCAAAGTAACTGTTTTATTGAGCAACTCTGCATGGCTGTGAGATTTTTACATGAAAGCAATATCAATTGATTATCATCAGCAGCATGGTGTGTATGGAGAGGAAATACATGTGAAAAAGGCTGGCTTATAGAAATGTCAGGTTTGCACTCAGGGGCAAGATTGAAAGGGTTAAAATAAATCCCACGGAAAAGTATTCTAAATCCTGAAAAGAGGCCAGTACAAGAGAGATGCTGGGTGTTTGCCGACAGAAAAGACTGGTGATAAATTTAAATGCCATCACCATGTCCTGGCTGGGGGAATGTTTGTGATTGTCTGAAATAGCTGCAGCCTGGCCACTAACAGGTGTGTGTTTCTGGACTAATACTAGCCTGCTGTCCTACATTGCTTGCTGAGCAGCCAACAAGTTAACAGGCCAGTTTGGACTTACTCCAAAGAAACAAACCAGGTATGTGGCAAATAATAGAGGCCAGTGAATATTTTGGGAGAGCAATCATAAGTAATTGGTCTGAAATGTCTGTGAGAGTATGAAAAGTAGAACAAAATCCAAGGCATTCAAAAAGACAGGAGGATGTAATTGGAATCCTTTATTGTCCCCAAATTCCAGTTGGCAACAAAGAGAGGGATTTTAAAAAGATATGAGCAATACCTGCTAATTTCAGTATAATTTACAGTATGTGGTAAAACTGAAAGATCCATAGTAGTTTTATCAAAGAAGCAGAGAACTCCTGGGAAGCGTAAGAGACCAGGAGTTAGGGAGATTACATAAATAAAACATAGTGTATGTGTGTGTGTATGTATATCTATATATAGCTGTATAGCTCTATATATCTATATCTAATCTATATCTATATTTATATATATAATGCCTCCAACGCCTTTACAGAATTATAAACAGCAATTAAACAGAGGGATTACTTCCCTTCACACACCACTGAAATGTAGCTACCTAGGAGTGGGATGCAGTAACCATTATAACAGCACCCTTGGCAGATTATGAACAAGAAACAAAGGAACACTACATATGTTAAAGCAATGAGGGAAGATGGGTGGATAGAATATAATCACCCAACTGGGACTGGCTAGCAGCCTTGCTCTTCCTGGAAAAACGCCAATGGATCTTTAGTAACTAGGACTGGTCCAGGCCTCAGTTTTATATGGCATCCAGAAGACAGCCACTCCAGCAGCCTGGGCATTGCTTCAATTCTGACGCAGAGGGAAGAGCACCACTACTGAGGCCCCCACAACAGTTACTACAGCACATGTTTCCTACCCCCGCAGCAGGTGGTGGCCCTGGATTCAAAATCCCAGCATGGAAGAGGAGAGCATCCCCTACTGGCTGTTATGTGGATTATTGATTACTAGAGCCACACTTATGTGAACAAAACCAACAAAATAAATTCCAGTAATCAAAAGGAAAAACCAATCAGTTGGTCTCCACCATCCAAATCAGCTACTAATGTTAGCTAAGTGTGTGTGTTGTAGGTGGACGTTGAATGGAAAGGCTCCTCCAGAACAATGGTGCAGAGAGTGAGTGAGTGAAGGCCTGAGATGTCAAACGTTCTTGTTCATGTGTCTTTGCTAAATGAGAGAAGATGGGGATTTTCTGGGAACCAAAGATGCAGAGGAAATAAAAAGCCCACAGCTGACACTCCTAGGTCTTATTTATAGATCAGAAGCTTTTCAACTGATAAGGCACCAGGTGCAGACAACACTGACAGAAACTGGAGAAGCTGCAGTAGAAATTTTTACGAGTCCTCGGTCAGGAGAGAGCCCTGAAGCCTGGCAAAAGGCCAGAAAAGTGTTATTTTTAAGGAAGGGCATGGATATATGAGATGATTAAAGACCTTCAGACCTTTTAATCGAGGGTTATCATCATGTACTGCACATAGCGAAAATATTGGACAACAGCCCCCTTCTCCACAGATGGCCTGAACGGCTGAATGCGGCTGATGGTTTTACTTCCATCTCTGGCAAATGTGTTGTACACCGGGGATATCAAGCAAATAAATACTGCTTAGCTCCAGACAGTGCACCATGAGATTCTTTATCATGTTTGATTAGGGTGTTTGCCAAGGAGGTTTCTGAGCACAGGAGCTGGGTTATCATGTGGGTTGGAATGTTACAGTAACAATGTTTTCCACTTAGCCTTGCTCCCATCCAAGCATCTGCAAGGGCATTAATGGCTTTAGCTGCAAAACACCCCTGGTGAGGAGGAGATTAGCCATATCAGCTTCATGTTACAGATGGGGATCGGAGGCTACTCAAGGGGCTTGCTGAAGGCTGCTCAATGAATCAGTGACAGAAGCAGCAGTCCGTTCTCCTGACTCCCTGTCCTGTATCCTCTCCATGCACCATGCGGCATCTATAGCTAGGCAGCTTTGCAGATAGGGAATCAGACAGAGCAGGTGTTTGCTGGAGCTCCACACAGGTTTAAGGGGCAGGAGGGTGAAATCACAAAGGGGTTTGTTGGAAAATGTGACTAATGGGCAATGAAGACTGGCAGGAATCAGGTGGGATTTGAGGCACAAGTCAACAGCTCTGCATCATACAAGAGATAAAAGGTAAGGCAGGACTAGGCCACAAAGGGCCTTAAAAGTGAAGACAAGTAGCTTGTGTTGGGAGGAGGTGGGAGAGAGACACAAAGTGGGGGTGACATGGAGCAACTAGCCAGGAAGATGTTTGCAGCAGTGTTTTGAATGGATTTAAGTGGGAGAAGGTTTGCTTTTGTTGTGGCTGTGAAAGAAGAGATTGAAATTGTTGACACATCAGAGGGCATGGATGAGCAGTTGCTTTCAGTTGGCTAGAGAAGGGAAGGAAAGTAGACATGAATAAATATGGAGTATATGGGAACTCTCACAGCAAGCAGTGGTCGGAATGGTAGAGCACCAACCGTGAATGGTGAAAAGTTACTGACCAAGGTCTGCAAGGCCCTCTTGCAGTGAATAACTGTACTGCCCAGTAATGTGTGATGACTTACAGAGCAGCTGTGTCCCCAAAGGCTCTGCAGAGTTAGATTGGACTGTTAAGAGTTATATCATCCATAGGTTTCAGAGTAACAGCCATGTTAGTCTGTATTCGCAAAAAGAAAAGGAGTACTTGTGGCACCTTAGAGACTAACCAATTTATGTGAGCATAAGCTTTCGTGAGCTACAGCTCACTTCATTGGATGCACTCATCCATAAGAGTAGATACATGGAGATGAGGTTCAGTGAGTTTTCAGCGGGGAATTGAAATCAGGTGGAGAGTTGATAGGGTAGGGAGATACAAGAGAGCTGTTCATGTGGCAGGGCTGATCACTGGGAAGCTCTCCCACCAGCAGTGGGAAGACTGGAGGGGACAGAGCTGAGGGTTGTGCTAGACAAACGGAGGGGCTAAGGTGGGGGTGGAAGGAGAGCATGGGATGGTCTGGGAGGCAGATGGGAGCAAGCTCAAAAAACAGACCTGGTAGGAGAGGGTGGGTTTTTTTAGCAGAAAACTTTAAGGTTTTGCCAAAAAAATCAAAAAATGAAAATTTTTGGTGGAAAAATTCAGTGTTTGGGTTTTATATTGACAAAAAGTCAAAGACTTCTGCAGGAAGCAGAAACTCCCCATGAAGAATTGCTTCTTGTCAAAATGCAAAACATCTTAGATGGGAAATTTTTGACCAGCCTTATGAAAGATAACAATATCCAACTGGGTCTCGGAAGGAATGGGGAGCCCGCAAGAGGTGCCCCAGGATGGAAGGTGAGGTGGTCTCTTGTCAAGCTGTGTGTGAAGCTTGGCGTTGTCATCCTGGAGTTGAGACACTTCATTTATATCTCCCAGTTGGCCATCATTGCGTAATGTGATCAAGTGTCTCCCTTTGAGCCAATGGCCGAGCATGCAGTCTAACCCAAGCCTTGACCTAGAAAAGTGCCCTGCCTGACTATCTGTTACTTACATCATGGTAATAAATGCCTTGTTTTCAAATGTACAAATGATGCTAGAACAGTGATACTCAGACCTCAGTGGTTCAGGATCCAAATTAGCAATCAACATTACCCAAAAGCACCACAGTCGTGTGAATTCATTGTTTCATTGACTGTAGTACTATAGATTCATATTTAAACAGTATGACGGGGAAACATTTAGTTATATATATTTGCACAGCCAAAATGACTGATTGGTTAACAACTTGGATTGCTTGATAATTAAATCACACCATGTTTTAATATCATGTGCTGCAAAGAGTCACAGAAGACAAATTATAGAGCCACTTGCAGCTAAAGAGCCTCAGTCCGAGTATCACTGTGCTAGAACATTAAATAATGAGGAACGGTGCAATCAAAGATGAATTTAAATCCTTTAAGTACCTGGGATAAAAGTACCTGGGCCCCAGGTGTGTGGCGGGGATGCATTCTCATCACAGCACTTTTCTGCTGAGCTATCAATTGGATTGTAGGACTTGCCACTACATATGTTGGAATCAGGGTTGGTGAAGAAATGCTTACCAACCAAAACTACACCGACAATGCCGCTTTGCTTGTGGAGAAGTTAGAGAATTTCAGCCCTGTCCTCCAGGGTCTCTAAGATGTTGTTCGCAAATGGAGTTGAATGCTTCATTGGAGAAGACCAGGGTCCAGAACCTAGGAGCTGGGCCACCAGAACCCCTGAGGTCAAATACCATGGAGGGTGTTGATGAGTTCATCCACCTGGGCTGTAAACCGAGTTCTTTGACTAATACGTCTCATGGCCTCCTGCATGAAGTTCTTGTCTTGCTTATGGATGCAAAAATGTCTTTGTGTTGAAACAAAGTTCAGGATCTATCAAACCTGCGTACCACCTGTATTGCTACATGGGTTAGAAACCTGGACTGTCTTATTGGCAGTGGCCACGGGCATTCCATGTGTGCTGTCGGTACCAAATCCTGGGCTTAAAGTGGTTTGACGAAATGTCACAGTCTTGCAGAGATTTAGCGTCCCTTTAATACTCAGTGTATTCAACAGTGGCATGGCCTGGGTAGGGGTGGGAGTGGAGACAAAATCACTCCAGCACACCGTGCTCTCAAGCTCTCCATTGAAGCGTGAAAGAGTGCACACTCTGACCCTACCTGATGTACCTTTGGGGTTGCCCCAGAGATTTGTGGATTTGCAGAATTGAGCCAGATCAGGGAGCTTCACTACATGACGCCTAGTGCTACGCCATCAATTGTGGTCACTCTGTGGTGGAATGGCCCTCAGCAGACTATGTGCGTTTGGTGTTAATAGATGGCAGAAGTAGTATATTGTAGATAAATGGAGGGGTGAGAACCTTGGAGCAAAAGAGGAGAGACTCTGATGAAGGGAGAGGGACCACGCTAACGATTCTGCCCGGGAAGGAGACTACATGCTCGTGGTTTTATATGATGTGGCCAGGAAGCAGCTGACAAGGGGAGAGGCAGGATGTTAGGCTGAATTAATCATGACTTATATTATAAAACAAAAGAGATTGTTGCAGGGCACTGGCTGTTCCTAACCTGGAGTTCTAAATGCTACCATCCTTACTCAGGCAAATGCACCCTGAATTGATCATGTTTGCTAGCTGAGATAATGCAAATGATGAAAGATGGATGGAGAAATCTTTGCTAGAGAGCATAAAATCGGCAAAGGGCAAATTCCCAAAGATGTGAATCTTGCAATGCAGTTCTTTTCTAAACACCTGTTTAGTGAGCCAGGGAATGAATTTCAGGTGACTGTCATTAATAACAGAGACCTTTTTGTCTGGGACAGACGCTGTTGGGGCAGATTTTCAGTGGATCTGCGGAACTGCCCTTGTAAAAAGTCCCCATCGGATTCAATCGTTAGCATTACTTGTCAGCTCCTAATGCCCATGAGACTCCCCATTGAAGTCAGTGGTGAAAGTCAGATTTAATAGGCCACAGACAGACCTGGCATCAGCAAGTTAATCTCCCATGGAAGGCTCTCGTCCAAGTTCAGTGGGGAATTGAATCAAACACTGGTATTAGTCACGCTCCAAGTAGCCATGGTATGCCACTTAATGACACCTGTGATGGCCTATCTGGCTACTTTTTACAGCGACATACGGGACGTATTTACTTTGAAGGAAGTGCAGGAGAAAGGGCATCAGAGGGTTGGAAGGGATCAGAATCTGACCCCATACATCAAATTAACTCCTCCACATCAGGGAGGCATCTCTCTAGAGCCCACAAACCTGCCTTGTCTCAGATCCAGAGTGTGGGACCTTACAATTTTTTTCAGCTAATTTTTGTTACAAGCACATTGTTAACTGCAGCTGAAAACTCTGCTGCTGCAGGCCTTGTGCAGAAGCACATTACACAGCTGAATGGAGGTTGCTAAATGTGTACAAAATACAAGGTCGTGTGTTTTATAGATGAAACAGTCTACAGCCGAGCGCAGTGATTTGTTTGAATTGGTAGCAAAGTGAGTGTGTGTGCTCAGTTAAATCAGGTGGCAGGGTTTGGAGCCTTTTCTTGGTAACTCTTAGTGTCTGTTATTAATCCTTAACCTTTCGCATTATATCACAATTGAAAACATTCTTGATCTAGGTTAGAGATGCTTGTGGATATGCCAGAGCCATTCGTGAGACACAGAGGTCTCGGTGTTAAACTCAGAAAACGAAGATCATCCATTCATTCGAAAATGAAAGATTGGGTGTGTTTGAGGAGTGAGGATGGAAGTGGTTGGTCTGGGGCACTGGGAATGGAAAGCAAGGTCTTTCACCTTACTTGTGAAATCCAGCCTAGACCAGCAGTGATTATCATTTGTCTGACAGTGTGAAATAAGGTGGTACGGTAGGTCAGTCGGTCCCGTTCTCATTGGCCAGGTATGCACAGCAGAAGGAATCCCCACAAAAGACACCTCTCTAGCTAGAATCAACAGGGCCTCAAGCACTGGATGGATGGCCCTCAATACTGTAATCCTTCTGTCCTCTGGCAGTGAGGTCACTGAGTCCTTGTTGATGTACATAGGTGAGATGGTGCATTTAGGAGGCAACCTGTGCTGTACCTGTTTGGTGGACTTCAGACATGCTGGCTGCAAATCCAGGCCCCTTCGCCTGCACTAAATGCACTTTAAAAATATGTAACAATGTAAAGTAGACACAGAAAGTGGACAGCATCCTCCTGCTTTGCTGTGTCAGACAGACTTTACAAGCCATATCTCAAAATCCTTCACAGTGTTAAAATACAAATTACAGCAGAGAGGGTGAGACATGCTGAATCGCAGACATGGGAGATGTTTTCAGCTGAGATTTGCAAACAGCTGTGGAGTCAGTGAAATGCAGAGTGGCAGGGCCCCTGTTCTAGATGCTACAGAGGAGGTGGATCTTACACCATTAGTAGGGAACCTGCATGAAGAGCCTGGGGCAGGAGGAGGGGAGGAGTGAAGAGAGCCAAGGTCTGTGAGGTTGCAAATCCTTGGAGATCTTCGCAAATCCTTGCAAATCTCCTCTGTGTCAGTCTACTGTTTTCTCCATTAATATAGGACACATTCAGCTTGGATTGTTGGGCCAATGCAGCACAGCCATCAGTGAGATGAATTCGCATTTCCTCCAAGTCAGATATCAAGTTGCAATTTTTCTCCTCTTTTAAATTGTGCAGCATTTTACCTTAACAGGCAATACAAGTCCTGGCCAAAGAATGTGTCCATAAAGTATTCACTGCTCAACAGAAACCAGCTGAGCTCTCTGGATGTAATGTGGGTGGACACAAATGACAGTAATCATCCTTAGTGCCTTGATTAGTTTACAGCTTCTGCCTGTTGGATGCACATGTGCCTTTTGTCTGTGGGGCTCTCCAGGCAGAGCGGAGGATGCTGCCTTGGGGGTGGGGGCGGTGGCTTTCAGCCGCAGATATTTTCCCTGCAGTTTTTATTGGAGTAGGTCCGATAACTGAAAAATTGATATTCTGGTTCGGCAAAAATTGTTTTTGAAATCTTTAGTTGTAAAGATGCAGCCTACCAATACATGATGGGACAGGAGTATCAAAATTTGTCTGTTCTTCTTCGAGTGCAGGTCCCACATGGTTTAAACCCTTGGCCCCGAGCAATGCCCCAGAGCCGAGGGAAGGAAAGGGATAGGGTAGATCCATGGTCCCTAACCAAAATTGTAACTCTAAACTATGCTGAACTAAGAACTGAAACCTAAACTAAACCTAACAAAAAAGCTCAGGGAAGCACTTGTGAGGCAAGCAAACGCTGTTCCAACAACCGTCACGGGCGGTAAGAAGGAACTGAAGGGGGGCTGGTCGGCAGGGTCATATATTGAGCACCGTAAAGTCGCCACTTGAGGGGGCTCCACGGCCGACCTGACGGGTGCTGCAAAGGGAAAACTTTCTGACGATCATGCATGCAGTGCGCGCATACCTGATTGGAATGGACATGAACAACACATCTCAAAGAACAACAGTTACAAGAAGGTGAGTAACTGGTTTTTTTTAGGTCTGACCACATTGGTGAGCTGCCCTGGAATGCCACTACTTGCATTCTTCCTCCTAAGCATCCACTGTGGCTCCACGGCTTTTCTATTTAAACATGTTGAGCTTTCCATTTAATTTCTAGAAGAGTTTGTGTGATCTAGAAAGAACTCTGAGCTGCTCTGACTGAATCTTCTTCCCTTGAAGAAGAGAGAGGACCTCATGGCATTAAAACTAAATTATATCAAGGTACCTTTGTTATTAGCAAAATGATTTCATATGATTAGTAGCTATGGCCATGAATCCTCCCTACCAGACCAACTTCAGCTGACTTACTCGAGACAAATAGCTGTACAGGAATTGTGGGCTCATTTAATCACTTCTTTATGGAAAGTGAGTATAGTAATTGCATTAATGTTTCAACAAGAAATCACCTCTTGTGATCTTGGACTGAAGTGACCTAAACTTGGAACATGCATTGTGAACATTACCTGGTCTGAAGCACCAAAGCTTCCAAGAGCTGGTTTTGTTGTTTGGCTTTTTACCAAGGACTTGCCACATTCTTCATTTAGTGTGGTGATGAAGTGTGCAAGATAATCACAATCTCCTTACTTTCATTATAAAACTTTACTTGAATTGTCATAATGAAAGCTACAGGAAATTACAAATGCTTGAAGCACGTGGCCTTGCACAGTGATTCAGAGAGTAATTTCAAACAGCTTGATATTTTGCTACATAATAAAAAACGCTTTCATGAGGGTATGATTCTCTGTAAACTTCTCTCCCAGCTGATGGGCTTTTGCATAAAGTGTTGTCTGATTAGAGCTCTGCTCCCAGGGTTTGTGTTTCTGAAATAACTGATTCTGCAAGCTGATCCACATGAGATCCTTTTGCTTGTTAAGTTCATGGGTGCTCTGGATGAGCATGTGGGTCTGTGCGTTTTGCATCAACTTGCCAGATAGGGACCTAAGCAGTGATGACACATTTCCTCTATTCCCAGGGCCTGATTGTGCAAGCCTTCATGCACAGCTCTGTAGCTGGAACTTCCACAGTCAGTGAGTACCCATGTCATTTGTTTTAAATTAAAGTTGATATTCTCCCATAATTATCTCACTCCAGGAACTGGGGCTGTAAGAAAAACAGCAAATATCAGAGGTGGCAATGTTGTGTTAAACTTCTGCTCCACTCAAACATCTCTAGAGAAAGCACATAGGTCTGTTACTGGAGAACCCTCTCTATACGAAAGATACACCAGTCCCTGTGTATACAGATCCAGGGAAAGTGCCATGTCCCTAATGTGATCCAGGGCTGCAGCCCCAAAAGTGACAGCATCATCAGCACCAGTGTGTTGGTTATCCTCCTCACTTCCCCTGAATTCATGACGTTTTTGTGCAGAGCTAGGTGGCTGCTCTTTTAGAACTCACTAGTGGGGTGAATGTAGCAGCTGCTGTGAATAGAAATGGTCGGAAGTTCCTTCCAAAATGAAGTTTCACCAAAAAAAGGAGGAAAATGTCCAAGCGATGTCAGTTTTCCTCCAGCTACCATTCTTTTTTCTGTTGCATCTGATGAAGTGAGCTGTAGCTCACGAAAGCTCATGCTCAAATAAATTGGTTAGTCTCTAAGGTGCCACAAGTACTCCTTTTCTTTTTTCTGTGTATTCTTTTTTCTGCATACTGCCCCTTTAAATGCCTGCCCTGGGGCTGTAGGGCAGTTCAAGGCGGCAGTTGCAGAAGGAGTCATGCACACACTGTGCTGTTTCTCATGAAGGCTTGCATTTATTTGGTGTTTGTTTTTTCCTTAACCCAGAGAGAGTGCACACTGTGTGGCGGTTAGGTGGTAAAAGGCTCCTTTGCATGGTTAAAACCCAAACAGCAGCTAAATCTAGATTTGGCCATTTGCAAACATAGAAGTATTTGGGTGTTTTGGAGGAAGGAGACCATTGTTTTATTATTTCCAGAGAGGAAAAAATAGGTATGTGACCTAAAATAAACAAACAAAAAAGCTCACAATATTTTTCTCCCCATGCAAGTGGTCCTGTATTTTACAAAAGTGCTATTACAGCATTACTCATGGCAGAAAAAGAATCCCTAAAGATTTTGCGTGGTTCTTGTGTCAGAAAGGAATGCCCAGGATCAATTTACAGCTATAGCCAGAAATCTGAAAATGTCCAGGGAGATCCTGGGAGGAAGCAGGCGTCCCACCCCAAACAACTTCACTGATTTTTAGCGGATTCCACTCATCGCACTGCAAAAATAGAATTTCTGCAGGGACCTTATACACCTTTATACACCTGTTATTTCCTTGTAACCGCTTCTGCCGTAAGAATCTAGAGAATTTCAATAATGTTTTGGAAGGGTCGTGAGGGTGTTATTGTCTGCAAGGGTGAAACCTGCCTCTAGAGTGGAAGTCTGTTTCCATGAGGAACTTTTTGCTTTGTTTAGCAAGTCATCCTTTACTACTCAGCTGCAGCTGTCAGCACAAGCGAGGAATTTAGTTTCACAGCTGTATCCCAAACTGATCACTGGGTGAGGTAGGGTCTGAGTTGGTTCACAAATGAAACCCTGCAGCTGAGAATATTCTTGAGTCCATTTGTCCTGTTGTTGGGTAGTTGCACCACCAGTTGTGTTCTGCCCTCGTCTGTGTGGCACACAAGATTTTTTTTTGTAGATTGTTCCCAAAGTACTAACTAGAAACTCCTTAAGGAGCTTCAGCTGAATGTTTGTAGTGAGAGCAAGGCTTTGTTAATTCATTAGCTCATCCGTTGTATTTGTTCTTTTATTTATTAGTATTGTATTTTATAATATCTATAGTCAATCTTAAACAAGATTGAAGGAAGCATTGATCTGCCCAAGAGAGACTGTTTTGCAAATAATGCTGCTGCCTTTTCATGTATCTTGTTCTGCTTTGTAAAAATGGAGAGAGAGAGAGTTAAGCCTCAATCCTGCTAACATTTATAGTTGTGCCTCATGGTAAACACATGAGTAATCTCACTGAGTTCAAGGGAAGCACTTGTGTGTGCAGTTGAGCATGTGTTTAAGTGTTTGCAGGACTGGGACCGGTAGGAAGCCTCTCTTGCTACTTAAAGCGAGTCTGTGACTTCCCAGGCTTTTTGGAAGTAGTTCCTGAATGCGGTGGGTGGAACAAAATGCACAGGTGATGCACTTACTGTGACTTGACTAACTCAAGAGTCAGTTGAGAAACTACAGCGAAAGCCTGGGGAAATGTGCTGGCTGTTTGGGATTTACAAAAAGAAAACAGGTGCGTTTGTTATCTTGAAGTCTGCACAGAACCCACCCAGCATTGTTGAACTGGCAGCTTGTACCTCTAAACTAGGGAGAAAAGGAGGGGGGGGTGCTTTTACTTTGCATGCTTATTCACTTTCTGCAGTCATTCATCTGCTCGGTCTCTGATATGGTTTTCAATAGCTAGAGTCTGGGAAGTGCTTGGCTTTTGAGTGCTGCTCTCTGATTGGCCCAGGGAGAGCTGCTGCTGGAGTATAATGTGTGAATACCATCTGCTGTGAGAGGTTGAGAGGCTCAGTGAATTTTGCTTGGAGAGGCACCTTTAGCCAGGAATACAAACAAGGGGAACAAGCTTTTCTTTCTCCTTTCTGATCCAGTCTCTCAGCGGGGGCTGGATTTTTCTTTTCCTCTCACTGCGAAACTTTTCTGCTTCGCTGGAAGAGTGAGGAGCTTGCACCTCTTGTTCCCTGCCTGGGATTCTTGCTCGTCTACGGAGTGGGGGAACCAATACAAGGCTGCATGTCCTTAAAACTTGTTGTTTTTTTGGCTCCAGCTCTCAACATGAAATGGCTGAGTTACTATGGGATGTTAGTTCCAAACATCTGACTTGCTTTTAAAGGTAAGTGATTGGGGACCTCTGTATTTTAATACTAGCACCCCCCTCATGCATGAGATTTTTTCTGTTTGGGGGGGAAAGCCCCCCATATGTAAATGGACAGTTGCCTGTGGCAATGGCTGAGTTGATCAGATAGTGTGTGTTGTCTCAGAACTTGTGTAATCAGCTCTGTGAAATCAGCAGGACTGGAGTGATTGCTAGCTTTGTTTTGCAGTTTTGCTCTCTTGCATAGGAATTATTGTCCTGAAGGTCTTAAAAAAAACCCAAACCTTTCACTAGTGAAACAATAGTGACTGCTGATCATTATGTATGTTCAGTGTCAATGCAAAGAAAAGTGTCTCAAGACTTTGCTTTCCTTATTTTAACAAAAAAATGTTATGATATTTACAAACAAAACATACCAGTAGGCATTAAAAAGGCTGGATTTTCAATAGCCCACGTTTGAAATCAAACAGAATCAACTTTACCCTGACTTGAAGAGGGTGGAATCTGATTTATTTTTTTTAGCCTTTAAAATGCTGAATAATGATGACCTGCTAGTGTGGACTGATAATCGCAAAAGATCAAACTGCAGCCATCTCCCTTTGCCTGAAACCACAGGCTTGACCCTAACCTGGGGGTGGAGGTAATAGCAGTCCAGACAGGCCCCCGGTGTGCTAAGCATGCTGCTTCAGCTCTGCATAGTGCTGCCAGATTTATTGTTTTACACTCTAATTAGTGATCTTTCTTTATGAAGGTAGAGTTCAACCAATCACTTGTGTCAGGCACAAGGCAAGGTCAGCTAAGGGAGTGTTTGAAATATTGACCTTTCATAAAATCCCTACATTCCTCCTGTAACTAGATTATGCAGTGTTACTGTCATCGGTCTCTAGTAAAGGCTTTAAATGGCAACCTGCAAAACACTGATAGCATGTACTTCTAATACATCAGGTTTGCTGCAGGCTTTAGTGTAACTTTTTTCTTCTGACAAAATGCCATTTTCTAACTACTCTTCCTTGCCCTGTGTTTTAAGCTGACCTTGTCAGAGTAACGTTCATCCATCGCTATATATTTTAAGAGAAACTCTGAAATAAATATTAAAGCTTATGAGATGGGGGAACAAGGGGTTTATATATTTGAGACTTGCTCCAAACTACACTTTTCGGAGAGTCCCTTTTGTAACAAACAAGGAGGGGGAAATCCCTTACATCCAAGCACCCCCCTTGGACACAAGTCTTTTGAATGCCAAACGTTTTTAATGCAGTGGGTCACAGGCTGCAGTTTCAATTTTGACAGTTTTTAACTTTTACACTAAAAAAATTTTTAATTCTTTGAGTGGCTCTGCATATTCCCACTTACGGGTAATGGTCAAAGGTGCTCTGGTCAGCATATTACTCCAAGGTCAAATCTGCAGGTGAATCTCAGAACTCTGGTTACAAGTGAATGACTTTTTTTATTTTGAAACAAAATTGACCCCAGATCAGTACTGAGGATCTGGATCCTAGGACCCCACTAGGTGGGGTGGGTCCGAGCTCGACCCCTACTGTGACATGGGTCCAAGCCCTGTCATTTTGCAGTGTGGACGCAACTGAAGATCTGTGTAAGCACAGCTGTGAACCCAGGTCCAGCCACTGTAAGCCCAGGTTTACAGTGCAGTGTGAATGCTCAAGCACACATTTGGAAATAAGCTCAGGTGCCACAGAGCTGGGTCCACAATGCAGGGTAGTCACACCCTGGATGGCTTGCCCAAGATCCCACTTGGAGCATGTGCCACACAGAGGACTTGAACCTGTGTCTCCTGAGTACTAGGCTAATGCCCTAACTACTGCGCCATCATTCTGGCGTCATTGCTGTCCTCTCCTTCTAATTTTTCCCAAAGAAATCTTCCTTCTGGGAGTAAACCTGCCATTTATCTGTATGAAATGCCTGTAAAAATGGTCAATCTCAGAGGGTATTTATTTACTGGTCGATTGATTGCAGACTGACGCTCTTGCCTGGTTGGAGACAAAATTTTGTCAATTTCACCACAGGAAGCCATGTTGTCTGGTTAAAATGACAAGCTTGCCCATGCTCACCAAAATGCACATTTGTCATAGGTGTATGTTCTCAAAGCGAAGCTCAACAATTGTCATATGTACCTACCCCTCCATCACTGTTCTGGCCTGGTTAGTTACCATATCCTCCTGGGGACCTTCTTGTCACTTAAACCACAAAGAACGTGAGTCCCGTTATGCAATGTTTGGGGCCAGGAGCCGGGATCAGTACATGGCACTGATTTGCCGCTTAGGTTTCGATATTTGTAGCCCCAAGCCTGAGTGTTCATACATTTGCCTTGACATGACTACTATCTCTATAGATCTATCACTGCTATTTATATCTGGCTTTTTCTATAATCCAGTATTTTGTTGCCAAGAAGTTAAGAATTTAATAGCTGCTATTTTTGAGGGACTCTCAAAAATGTGTTTATGCTTTTGGGACTTCCTCTGCTCAATCTATATCAGTATGTAACAGGACAGATGCAGTTCCTCATCTCGTAATGTGCATCACCTGTGCTCCTGCTCCAACAATGAAGTTAACAAAAGATGGTCATGTTGCCTCTATTGAAACTCAAAGGTGGGTGCAGAAATCCAGTGTGTTTTCAAAGCAGGAAAAACACAAAATAGGTAGGACGAGAGATGTTGAGAGACAGGGGACACTAGTGGCAAGCACAATGAACTGGGACTCAGAAGAGTCCTGGGTTCTGTTGCCATCTGACTTGGATGAATCACTTCCCCCTTCTGTATCCCTGTTTTCCCTTGCAGCCATTGTCTTATCTTATTAAATAGTATCTCTCCAAAGAGCCTAGAATGTGTAACTATGGCTTTCACAGTGACTAGCACAATGGGGCCTGAATCTTAGCTGGCCCCTCTGGACACAACCAGAAGGATTTATTTATGTTGCTTACAGCCTTCTGAAGGGGTTTCTCCAAACAATGATGGCTTGATGTTTGTTTTTAAGATAAATTATGAAAAGATACCTTTTCTAGCTCTGGGCTATAAAATAATAATAAAACAGTTTTAATTTAAAGTTGGGCTTTTTTTAGTAAGGTAGGAATAACTTTGATTAAACTTCCCAGAGTAACTTGTTTAGCCGGCTGCATTAAAATCAAACTTGATCCAAACTTGAGAGCTTTTGTCTGCTGTTTTTGGAAGGGTTTTTTGGTACTTTTCAAACCAGAACATAATGCTTTGTTCTGTAGTCTGAGAGCTAGATGGGATTGGTATTGGTTCCAAGGCACTGACCATGTTTGTACTCTGCCTTCTGTTCCTGCCTGGATGCCCTTTGTGATTGGCACTGTCAGAAATGGAAGGCATCTATCTAAGCTCTAAAGGCTGTATCTGGGTGTTGTGCCAAGAGCAACAATGGAAGATTAACCAGCAAACCGTGTTAGTGACCCTCTCGACCATGAACTGGAGACTTACACACCCTTTATGGGGTAGAATTAATTTAGGCTCCAGAGTGCTTATTTCTGGGCCTCGCTTAACCAAGACTATCAGTTGCCAGACTAGTGTGATGATGGCCAGGGATGGGAGGTGATGCATAGAAGGGTAATTCCATGAAGGCTGTGGGCTGAACCTGAAGTACAGTGCAGAATGGAAAGCCACTAAATTGCAAAGTGCTTCTCTGAGGATAGGATTTTTAAACTTGTTAAGTAAGACCAGATTGCTCAGGGAAACTGTACTGTGTGCATCAGAACCATCTTTAAGTGGAAGATGTGGAAGGTAGAGTGCAAAGCGTACAAAAATGAGGGTGTTTCAAGGGTTTCTTATTCAAACTCTTTCCAATGTGCTTAGTGCTCCGATCACCATCTGCACAGCTGCAAAACATGATGACGTTCATGAAAAGAGGCTTCCCTGTCTTTAAATTACACAAGTTATACTTTCTGTAACACAGAATTTAAGACAAAACTACCATTCCCTGCAAACAAGATGCATTATGTAACTGCAGTCTTTGTTCATGTATCTACCTGAACTAAGTTGAAATGGTTCTATGACCGTATCGTAGGAGCTAAGCTTATGGAATTAGGTCAAACAACTTGCCGCTGGGCTGCTGCAGAGAGCATGTAGAGGCGAAGTATCTAAAGAGGGCGGCCTTTGAAATACCCCCGTGTCTCAGTGGAGAGGGAGGATATGGGTGTGGGCTAGTCTTATTCTCGAATTGAAATATGCAGTGTGGCTGCTGCCTGTATCTATACCATATGGGTTTTCACAGAGTAGAATTCTCATGATAGTATTAATTGGGGAAAATAGTGGTGATTATTGGATTCAAAATGAAATGGACTGGTGGTGTTGTGCATGACCAGTGGTTTTCCTGTGGTTTAATTGTGGGGGTGGGGAGGGGAAATGCAGGGAACTGAGGAGGCAAGGAATTTGCTTTTAAAGAAAAGCCCCTCCTACGAAAGATCCTTATCTTGGGTAGTATAGTTTCCTCAATTGCGTGTATAATTTGGCACGGTGATTTTATCAAACAACCAGTTTTAGCTCTCAAAGCAAAGGATTGAGAAAAATCTTTGGCAGGTGGCAGAAGACTTAAGTAAATTTCCCTCTGAGATTGCTGAGCAAAGCCATAGTGATGGAAGTTCTAGGTAAGAGGTTGTCTAAACAGTCTGACCTGCAGAGCACTGCTGGCTCTGCAAAGAGATTCCCCCAGGCAGAGAGGGCAGGTTTGTAGCTTCATGGTCTGTCCGCCATAACAGCTTGTTAGAGCTGAGGAGCTCCATCTCAACTGCAGTGAGCAAGTCTCTCTAAAAGTCTCAAGCCTTCAAGTGGACATCGTGAGCTCACTGGGCCTGGAAGAAGAGCAGTCTGAGTTCTGCTAGCAACTACAGGAAGCAGCGGGTTCTGCAAGGGAAGGGGCATCCAATGTGAGCTCGTTATTGTCATGAGCTTATTCCCACAATTTAGGAAAAGCCCATTGGCAATATGAGAGAAGCTTCACATACAACTGTGATAACAACAAAACTGGGAAAGGGACCGAGCAGGGAATGGAGGAAGCATGTGGAGCAAGCCCACAAACAGCTTATTTAAATACTTTTAGTTTTGGTCAAGGAGGGTGATAAATCTTGATGAGCCTCAGTGCTAGTCAGTCATTATATTAAGATTAGATTTGAAGCCCCAGGCTCCCTGTTTGCAGGTGGGAATTACTCTTTTGGTTTTTGTGGCTGCAAAATGACCAAAGTTGAGTAGTTGCCTCTATCTATTGTGCAACCTGTTTTGTGCCTGCGATCAGGAAGTCAGAGGTGCAGCAGAAATGTGGATGCAAACGGTCAATGAGGGCTTCACCCCCTTAAAAATGTTCCCCTTTTGTTTTGATTTTTGGGGAGTTGGGATGGACAAAGAAGGTGCAGGGGTGTTGTGTTTCTGAGTGCTTCCTCACCAAGGACCATGAATAGTTAAGGCACATTAATAAGGCTTTTCCTCAGTGACAGACGCATCTTAACAGATGCGGATAAGCCCTCAAAAGCTGCATAGCAGCTCTGTTCTCCAGACTCTTAGAACTTGTAGAATGATGCTGCTCTCTTGAGCTGTCCTCTCTTTCTGGAGGTCCTTTGGCATTTCTGCTTCATACCTGGCTGGATCCTGGAAGAATAGAAGTGTGAGAGAATTAAACTGGAAAAAGTTGTTGGGTTTTTTTCTTCAAAATTTCAGATTTTCATCTGAACTGAACCAGCTTGAAGCTCCCTCATCTTCATTTCACCCCTGAGATTACTCACTTGCGTGGGTTTGTGGTTGCAATCACAGTCTCTGGGCTTAATTGTGATCATGCTCACTGGTTTTATGTGGACATAACTCTACTGACCTTAGTGGGGTTCTGCTCATTTTTACACTAGTGTAAATGAGAGAATCGGCGGCTTGGTGTTGTTTATCTTGGTGCTATTCCATCTGCCCAGCAACTGCTCCAAGATGCTAGCCTCAAATATAACACAAACAATAAGAAATCAAAGCATGGAACTTTAATGTTTAAAGCCACCTCTTTGGATTCCACACCTCTGCACAGACATCAATAGCTTATCTGGAGAGGTGTGCTACTTCAGCTCCTCCCTCCGATACAGCTAGGGTTACTGCCACTGGGCAACAGTCCAGCTGAAGAAGACCTCTTGTGAGAGTGTTTAAATGTTCATGCCTGTCTCAGCAGTTACTACTTTATGTTGGGTTGCCAGTCCTACAGCTGTTTTGTACCAGGCCCTACTGGGTTTGGAAAGCATTTGTGTGTGAGGTGAGTTATTAGGGGAAAGCATTTATATTCTCATTGTGTTTGAGGCTCAAAAGGCAAGGGGGGGGAGAAGTGCTGTGAGCTTAATTCAGTAGTCAGTCAGGAGCAGAACTACAAAGCATCTACCCAGATAGGAAAAAAAAACCCCAATCTATGTATCCTACTTCAGGGAAAGGAACCATAATTAAAAGCAATTACAGAATCTCAGGATTTAATTATTAAATTCCACACTATAGATGTTGCTTACTTCCCAACTACACACTCTGTATTCTGTGCAAAGCTTTACTTTCCCCTTGGATGTATTCCCAACATGTGCAACCACTCCCCTCTCTTTCCCCACCATCCCTTCCTCTGCGTGTGCACATTTGAATGTGAGACACTGAATCATTTGTAATACGAGGTTTGAAGTTTTGTCTGCATTTCATTTGTCTCCTTTTTGATAGGAGGCATTATCATTCTGAAGGGACATTATTGCCATGTTGACTGTCCCTTGCATTGTGTTGCCATAAATATGAGCGCTGTCTGGAAAAACAGAACCAGTCAGGCTCATGCAGACCTCTCCGAAATGCATATTTCGCTTGTTGAGATCTTCAGATACAATTCTAATCTTGTGACTTCTTCAAGCCCTGGGGCACTTTGTCTGTCTGCATGAAGCTTAACATTCCAGCACCTCTCTATAAAGATGGCACCACTTAAGCTAGTATCCCATTTTACAAACGGGAAGCCGTCCCCCTTTTCTTGTATTGTGCTGAGACAGGACTGTGCCTTTCTCACTAAGAAGGGGGGCACATGAAGGACTGCAGAGTTGTGCTTTCTCCTGTTTACTATGAAATAAATGTGGGATGTGTTTTTCCTTGCAGAAACTCAGTTCCTGAGCAGTCCAAAGATTTAGAATACTTTTATCTTTACTCTAGTCTCTTCCTTTTGCTGTGTTTTTAGCTGGGAAAAAGGTCTGCTTGGGTATAATTTTAAAGCCCGACCCGGCACAGCTAGCCCAAACTTGACCAAGAGCGTCGAGGCCTTTTCAGACCCAACCTGATCCGGACCCAATACTTTCCCTGGCCCCACCACCTGATGGGGACTTGGCCTGGTGGGGGCTTCCTGTGCCTTGTGTTGGCATCCATCTCCAGCTGTCTCCTGCTTTTGAGGTCAGTATATCAGCAGCTCTGTGTCCTGCTCACGCTATCTGCCCCCTGCTTCGCTGCACTGTGCATGCTGTGGAGTGAAATGTGCTGCAACTTGTCAGCAAACTTACTCTGCAGTGCATATGGTACAGTGAGGTGGCAGTGGCTGGCAGGAGTGGGGCATGCAGCTGCTGTGCCAACCCCCTGGGCAGGAGGAGGTCATCAGAGACAACCAAATCTGAGCCTGAGCCAGAGCCGGAGAGGATCAGGTTGTTTTCTGACCTGACTCAAACGCGACACTTGTAGTCGGTCCCGATCATGTTGCAAGGCTGTAAGCTGAGATGGTTTCTTACTTTAAGGTCCTCTAAGGCCTTTACACTGATAGCTCCTTTCAGCTAAAGTATAGTTGTTTGCCCAAAAGTACAGCAAGAGATTTTATTTTATGTAATTCACGCTGAAGATTTTCAGAGTACCCTAGGAGAGTTGTGGAACGTTATAAATTATGCAGATCCTTCAGACTGTCTAAGATATGTGTTGAAAATATTGAAACTTTGTCAGTAAATCATTTCTATTCAGTCCTGGTATTTCAGTATCGTGCTCCTTGAAATGAGTAGCATCAGGAAATGTCCTTAAATATTTAAAGCTCCTTACATATGTACATATTTTGGTATAGGATGGAGATGAAATATAAATCAAAAACCAACATACAAACATTCCCAGTTGGATAATAATTAGCTTCTTTCCACTGTACAGAACTTAGATCCAAGCAGAAATAACATAAGGGCCATTTGAAAATACTGTAATATTTGAGGGTTAAAAGCCCATCTCCTGATGCTGTGATGTATTCATTCTGCTTGATGTTCTGTCCTGATATAGTACTTCTCTCCATCCTGAATACTTTAATAGTTACAATGACATCCATTTTTACAGCCTGACAATAAGGGACTAACTGATAAGTGTCAACTTTTTTTTGGTTAAAAAAAAAGTTGTCATCCATTTGTCAGTTTCTAATCTCTCCCTTGTTCAAGGAGCACTGAAAAGTGTCTAACTCTTCAACCATTTCTTCTTTTATTACCTGTAAATCGCCATGGGAATACTATCGGTCTCTAAATTGTTGAATGTATTTATTCTGAGCCCTCCCTACCATCTTCCTTGCTAGGTGTATGGTTCTAATAATTCACTGCTTTAAGACTGCTCTTGGGGAGGAGGATTTAAATCCCACTTTAGTATCTAAAATTTTGTTGTGAATTTTTTTCACTTCTGTTTGGACTTTTGGTCATGGGAGAATCTCAGATTGTTCAGTAGCTTGCTTGTCTCCTTTTTCAAAGAGATTTTCAGTCTAGCTGATGATTGTTCTAGATGAAATTAAATTGTTTTAAAAAAAAAGAGAACAAATAGCAAATCTCCATACGAGCAGAATGTGTCTCGCCTCACGATCTTATGTCTTAACTCCTTTCACAACTTCAACTTCCAACTGACAGACTTCTTACATTTTAGGAGGTGGTTTGCAGGAAACAAACATGGCTCCCTGTAGTTTGGGTAAACATCCCAACTTCTCTACTCAAGATTTACAGAAGAATCTAAACAGGCACAAAAATAATCTGACACTCTCCCCCCCACCCCGAAGACAGGGAGGAATGGAACAGGGGGTATAAATAGGAGTAATAGGATGACATTAAGAATAGGGAAAATGAGACTTGAGTATCAAATAAAATCCCTGGCATGGAGCAAGTGCTCTTAGTCTAATAGTCTCCTGTGATAAGTGGTGGAGATTTCTCTCCAAGACCAGACAAAGCACTAGAGAAAATATTGCTGAGAATAATCCTGCACTGGCACAGGGTTGTACTAGGTGGCCTACTGGGGCTTTTTCATCCTTAGTTTCTGTGGTCCTACGGGTTTCAAGACACACCTGCAGTATATAGTAAGAGGGACTTAGGAAACTAAAGCAGTGTAGAAGATACCGAAAGCCCTTATCTGACGTTAAAAAGGGAATACATAGGGAATTCTGACTTAATAAAGCCTAGTTGAGCATAGACTATCCCAACAATCTGTTCAGTCATGACTGAGCAATGTTGGAAGATACCTAGGGAGAGGTAATAGACTAGAAGTGTAATAAATCATGGAGTATTGCACAAAACACATGTTGAGTATTTATGATATAAGTAGAGTGACCAGATAGCAAGGGTGAAAAATCAGGACAGGAAGTGGGCAGTAATAGGCATCTATATAAGACACAGCCCCAAATATCAGGACTGTCCTGATAAGATCTGGACATTTGGTCGCCCTAGATATAAGCATAGCCACGGAGTGTGTAAAGAGCAGGCATTGACAGAAGTGAGGGCAGCTCCAAGTGTGTTGACACCAGTGAACACTGAATGTCAATAGTTTTTAGAATACAGATATCTGCACAAGATTTAGTGCCTCTCTGCACCTTTTGATCTTGTGAACCTGGACTGAAACCTGGTCTCCTCAGGCTGTGTTTGAGCTTATCCGTACCTGGTCATGGCTGAGGTATCGCCAGCCCAACTCCCCCCCCCCCCCCCAAAGCAGAAGTCCTTTGGAAGAGGAAAACCCTAAGACTCCCTCTTTGTATTGACCCTACTGTTTGACACCAGTGGGGTGGCAGAGCAGAGGATATTAGTCTCTCCTCCCCCCCCCCCCCTTTCTCCAATTCCCATAAATTTTCCATCTGGTTTTGTCTCCAACCAGCTCAACAAACCCACCTTTCAGTAAAGTTCTTCTTCTAAAAGTGTGCCTGCTGTTTGCAGTACAGATGTTTTCAGATCCAAGATGTGCTTTAAAATCCTTAGGACTGGCTGCTAAAAATTGCTGTTCCCCTGTGGCTGAACTAAGCTTGTTTTTACATGTTAATGGAGTGATGCCATCAATGCACGTGCACACACCTCTCTCCCTCCCCACCCTTTTGAGCCCAATTTTGCAAATGAATGATTTACAGACGTTTTCATTGGCTTAATTTGAAGGGCTGGAGCTGAGTGGTGAGTCGAATTCCTAGTTAACTCCTGATAATCCAGGGTCATTCTTTTGCTCTTGCCCTTTTTTGTCCTTGTGGGGGAACTTGTAGAAACTTTAAAGAAGCAACAGTCCTTAATTAAAGCCAGTTATTTATCTTGGTTGTCAACAGTTTGAAGCCCAAATGTTGGGGACCTCAATATTAGAGCAATGTAATGAGGGCACTCTGTCAGTGTTGTTGGATCAAGATTGAGTCATTTGAGGGCTCAGTATGACTCTAGGGCTTTAATTTGTGACAGGCAGAGTAATAAAAGGGGGCGCAGGGAAATGTATATCTTCAAATAATGGATCTGAAGGCAGACTGAAGCTGAGCTACAAATAATTAAATCTTCTGGGCACAAAAGGACACCAACGGTTAGTCTGTTGGCAGTTTCTAAACAGTTCATAATTGTTGGGCTTTCAGTGTAATTGGCTTTTACCTGTTGGCGACCAGGCAGAAGCCCTGCCAAAGCCTAGTGTGAGACGTGTGCTGTGGCTCTGGAAAATGCACATGGCTTGTGAGTCTTGCAGCTGCTTTGGTTGTCCAAGAGAGAGGCTGCAGGGTGTTCTCGTGGGGAACAGTGTTTGCAATTAACATTCTGAATGAAGTCCTTAGATTAGTGGGGTAACATTGGTGTCTTATTTCCATTAAGATTGTAAGCTTTTTGGGGGCAGGCTCTGTCTCTTCCTTTGCAATTTGTACAGTGCCTAGCACAGTGGGACACCAATTCTGATGAGGGCCTTTGATTGTTACTACAATACAAAGAATGTTGGTGACTCTGATGGGTGCTGAGGTTGCTCAGCACCCTTCTGGAACAGGCCCTCACTTTTTGTTTTTTAAGCTAGTCAGAATGCAGCATGTCAGTAGCGGTGTGAAGCACATCTTGTGCTTCCTTGCTGCCAATGTGCATCAGACCCAGTGATTATATCCACCTTGATCACTGCATCTGATAGAAGTGAAGCCCCTAGGATGAGTTGTCACAGGATTAATGTCATCTGCCTCTTTATTCTCTGTTTCCCATAAATGCCTTGACACTGATCTAGCACCAGGAGACCATTATCATGCCACAAAGGGCTGTTTCGTTGGCATTGCTCATCCTGACTGTTTGAAAATGTTACAGACGTGTCAATAAAGCCAGAGCGATAGCGATGCAGCTTTAGCATTGGGACCAAGATCAAAATTAGAAAGTGGGCTGGTGGAAAGTTTAGTCATGAGAGAGAAACCGAAAACTCTGTTAGCTGAGCCTTTTAAAATTGGTGCAAAACTTGTACGCAGAAGATCATCATCAAGCCCACACTGAAACCCAGGTGTTGTAGGTTTTTTCCCTCCTCTATCTTCTCAAAGTTTATAATCAAACCAAACCAGAATGAAATTCTTTGAGCACATCCATCTTTTGCATGTTGGACTGAACACTCTTTGTTGCTGATCTGTGTTTTTCACAGACCTCCTTTAAGGTGTCTTCATGCTGCATTTGTGAAATATTACATACCTAATGTCCTACCCTCAAATACAAATACTGCATTTCTAATGCACACAAATGACTAGAAAATTACTGAAACTCAGAATGAAGATTCCTTCACGTCACTGCCTGCAGCAAGATGCTTCAATGTGAGAGTTTTTCTTGCATCTAATTGCTGGGGAAAATAAGGGTTTATACCATTACAAAAATACTGTTTTTCTTGAGACTGGAACTCTTCTGGGGTCCCCCATTTTTGATCCTTTAATTTTTTTCTAAAGCAATCTTGGTTTGGGCCAAATAGCAATTCGAGCTTCCTCTGACCTTCACTGTTCTCCACTGCCCAGCATGACACTTTAGGGATTTTGTTCATTCCATATACAGCAGAACCTCAGGGCTACAAATGCCTTGGGAATGGAGATTGTTTGTGATGCTGAAATGTTTGTAACTGAACAAAATGTTATGGTGGTTTGTTCGCACGTTTACAGCTGAACAATGACTGGCTACAGCTTTGAAACTTTACTATGCAGAAAAAAATGCTGCTTTTAACCATCTTAATTTAAATGAAACAAGCACAGAAACACGTTCCTTTCTCTGTCAAATCTTTTTTAACTTTCCCTTTATTTTTTTAGTAGTTTACATTAATATGGTACTGTACTGTATTTGTGTTTTTGTGTGTCTGCTGTTGCCTGATTGGGTACTTCCAGTCCCAAATGAGGGGTGTGGTTGACCAGTCAGTTTGTAGCTCTGGTGCTCATAACTCTGAGGTTCTGCTGTAACAATATGGGGAGGGTGAGTTGAAAGGAGAAACCAGGTGTTAGGGTGCAGGAGGCTGAATGTGTAACCAGCTGTGCGGTTCTAGGACGGTGTGTGGAGATGCAGTGCTATTCTGCTGACTCTTCCTGGTACCCAGACCAGGTCAGTCTCATTAGCTCCATTCAAGAACTGATGTGAGAGAGAGCTTGCTGGAAGGAGAGGAGGAAGCCCAGTCAACTCATTCAGAAGTTGGGGAAGAGGTAAGATATGAGAGGTACAGACCGTCCTATCTTAGGGCTTTATTAGCTCAGGCAATAAAAAAGGCAAATCCCAAGAAGAGGGGATAAGTTTGAACAATATGACTTTTGTGTGCCCTGTGACGGAAATGGGATGGGGACACCACCCCTTTACAGGTGGCATTTCAGCTACTGGGCTTGGTCTGCTTCTGGTTGATGAGTTTATTGGACTCCGCCGAGGTTCCTGATTGGTTTTCTCTCATAGCATTCAGTAGCGGTCGCAGGCTTAGTGCTCGAGAGAAGCAGTATTCCAGCGAAGATGCACTGGTTCAGCCACACTGGAGAAACCTGATTGGTACCTGGCTCTAACTAGTGCTGTCAGTCAGTGCCTCATTTTCATGATCAGTAAAATTCACACCTTCAAATTTAAATCTCCATTTGTCATTGATGCAGACTAGTACATGGCAGATTTTATTTCATTCCCCAGATTTATTCCTTTAATGGTGTCAGATAACCAATCTGCTTTAGTGTTTGAGGTGATGGTTCTTTTATTTTAATTCCTTTAGCAGGAAACTGGCTTTAAACATCCTTGCTATCAAATCCAGCCCAGTGCCCAGCAAATTTATTCCTTTCACGTAATTATTTTTATGTCAAGTGGGCTTCACCGCTTGGTGTGCAAATCAAGATTTGCTTAGAATTTATTCTGTGCTAACTGTGATCTGTGAAGTGATGACAAGAGTGTGTTTTGCAAAGCAGCCTGTCCAGCATGGGCTTGGAAACCTTAAAGTAATTGCTGTTCAGGATCATAAGCCATATGATGCATTTGAGAACAGCTATCAAGTTTTATAGCCATCACTATAATCCCCTTGTTCTTTTCAGGTATTTGCATTGCTTGTTTGTGTTCTATGCAAACGGCAGAGAAAACAAGCACCTAGTTAATGCTGGAGATCACATCAGCCCTATTGATGTAGTTCTGGGTGGTAAATGTATCTGCTGTTGTGACTAGGGCAAACAATTTTGTGAAAGCCGCAGAGAAACGGCCCATAAAGCGCAATGCCAATGTTCAGGACTGTGTCAGAACTAGCAAGGGCCAAACTTCAAAACATTCAGAGAATCAATCAAAGGTCTGGGTGCTTCGTCCAGCTACTCGCTGGCAGAAACTTGCCGCTCAGGTAGATAGTAGTGTCACCACAGCAATGTGGGCGGTGGGATGGGCTAGCTGCCTGAGCAAAATCCATCCAAGACCTTCATTACATACACAAGTGGCTGGCCCAGTGGTTCTCAAACCTTTGTATTGGTGACCCCTTTCACACCACAAGCCTCTGAGTGTGGAACCCCCCCATTATAAAAAAGTGGTTTTTTAATTTATATTTACCATTATAAATGCTGGATGCAAAGTAGGGTTTGGGGTGGAGGCTGACAGCTTGTGACCCCCCCCCCATGTAATAACCTCGTGACCCCCGAGGGGTCCTGACCCCCCCCCCAGTTTGAGAACCCCTGGGCTAGCCCATCCTGCTGCCCCTGCCGGTGTGGCTATGCGGCTGGCTTTTAGTGCTGTAGCTTGATCAGAGTTGGAATGTACGTCTGCCCAAGCTGAGAGCACATCTCCAGCTCCAGTAGAGATGTACCCACAGCATAATGATCTGAGTGCGGGCCTTGGAGTCAGGAACTCCTGAACTCTAACAATAGCTCCTTCTCTGGCTTTGGACAAGTCAGTTACCCTTTCCTGCCTCTGATTCCCCGTCTGTAAGGTGACACAAAAAGGTATCTTATTTGGGGGTTGGTTTGTAATGTATTCAGTCCTCCAGGTGCTATAGAAAAGCACAGTATCATTAGAAGTGATGTTTCTGGTTCTTCCTTGCCTACACCCCACGCAGGAACACATGGTGGGATTTTCCATAGCACTCGGCTTTGCCTAGCTCTGCTCCTGTTGAAGTCCTCTCCCTTATTTGTCTAGTACAAGTGGAGTTTTACCATTCTCTTCATCTGAGAGCAGAGTTAAGCCAGTGTGGAGCGCTCTGGAAAATCCCACCCAAAATACCTGAAGTAAAACTTAAATCTGTCATCGAAGCTTAGCCTTTACATTTTAAAAGCAAGCTGTGATTTTTTTTTTTTAAAGTTAGAATAAGTCGCACTTGTGGCTAGGGTTGCCAGGTGACTGGGCTGTTAAGTCTGGTTGACAGTGCAGGCAGGCTCCCTATCTGGCTCAGCGCAGCTCCCAGGAAGCAGCCAGCATGTCCCTCCAGCTCCTAGGCATAGGGGTGGCCATAGGGGCTCCTCATGGTGCCCTCACCCCGAGTCTCTACTCTACAGCTCTGACTGGCTGGGAACCCCTTCCACACTCTGAACCCCTCGGTCCCAGCCCAGAGCCCCCTCCTGCACCCCAAACCTCTCATCCCCAGAGCCCACACTCCCAGCTCGGATCCTCACCCTTTCCCACACCCTGAACCCCCTCATTGCTGACCCTACCCCAGAGCCCACATCCCCAGTTGGAGTCTTCACCCCTCCCCATGTACCAACCCCTTGCCCCAGTCCTGATCTCCCTCCTGCCCTCCAAACCCCTTGGTCCTAGCCTGAAGCACCCTCCTACACCCCAAATCCCTCAGCCCTAGCCAGAGCCCTCACTCTCTTCCAAACCCCAACATCCTGCCCCAGCCTGTAAAAATGAGTGAGTGAAGTTGGGGGAGAGCGGTCAATGGAGGGAGGTGGGATGGAATGAGCGAGGGCAGGGCCTTGGGGAAGTGTCGGGGCAAGGGTGTTCAGTTTTCTGCAATTAGAAAGTTGGCAGCCCTAGTTGCGGCAGTTCATTGACAAAGGTTCTAATCTGGCAAGCTGATCCGCTGCCTCTTCAAGACTGTGCGGGTGGGCGGGATCGCGGCTTAAAGTTGCGCCTATGCATCTCAGGCTATATAGTTACTGTCTGTCCCTTCGGTGCTATCCTGGACTCGCCATGGAGAGTTAGAGGCTGCCAGAATAAAAATAATATTTTAAACCATTTGTAGCTTTTGCTACTGTCACTGTAAGTTATTAAAAGAGAATTTAAAAGCATAACTTTTCATTAGTTTGACTGTCTCATTTTTTTGGGCTCTACACTGTTCAGTTTTCCTTCCTTGCTCTCATAAAACTGTTATTTATTCGTTTGTTTTGTTTTGGGTTCACACCACTATGGAAGGGTTTAAATTCTCCTTTAAAAACTGTTCATTTGTTTTCCATGTAAGGAAAATGTCAGGAGAAGATTAGCTTGTACTGGGCTTCGTAAAAATTGTGTAGCACTTCAGCATTGGGCTGAGGCTCTGAGAGTGATATTCCGTTAAGGACAAATTGGCAGCCTTAAGTCTGAATTTCCTTGCTTTTGCTAGCTCAGTTCTAGTCCAATGTAATGATGATAAAAGCCTTTGAAGGCTGTGGATATGTATCTTTGTACACATCATCTTAACCATTTAGTTAAGCATTTTCCAGACTGCATGTCAATCTTCTATAACCGAGTAAATTTGGCTGCACTTTCCTATTCTCCAGCAGTACTGGCTTTTCCCTCCTTAGAATAGTACAAATGGGTTCTGTCTCTTCAATGGCCCATACTGTCTTTGGGAAGACTATGTATTTTTCTTAGGGAATCCATTTAGAATTACTTGATAAATCCCACTTCATCCCCTGGATATCCAGCCTAATTAGTATAATTTGCATCTCGTGGTAAAAAACCGTGATTGCACTGGGTGATTATAACAGTCTGTTGGTTTTAGTTCTATGTCTCAGACTCCTAGCCGAGTTCTCAGTCCCTTCATGAGGTCCACAGCTGCCCCCTTCTATTTCTTCCACTAGTCAAGGCAGAAAAAACACCCTGCTGGGAGTGTTCTGTTTTCAGCGTGCAGCTTGCTTGGCTGCTGAATGATTCTTTTGCTTTCCCAGTTTACCTCTTCTCTGATGCTTTCTTTTTAAGTTCAATCAGTGCTGCTGAAAGGGCTGGACTGATGCCTGGAAGTTTAAATCCCTGATCCACAAACTGGTGGACAGCATTGGCATGGTGTCTGTTTTCATGCAAGAGAATATTGGTGGCTCACCTCTATTCCCTCCCATCCAGACTTCCCCACAGGGGAGGGGAATGCAGCTAGCTTCAGGTCAGGACCCAGCATCTTGCTGCTTTGTGTGTAGTTTAGGGCCGCATTGTAGAATGCATGGAATTACCCCCTTTGTCTTGATGAGACTGGTGCTTATCATGGGAAGAGGTCGGCCACGATCTAAGGTCATGTCTATGCTACAAATATAGTCTGATTTTCCAGAAGTCGATTTTTGGGAACAGATTGTATGAAGTAGAGTGCATGCGTCCACAGTTAGCACATTAATTCGGCGGTGTGCGTCCACAGGACTGGCAAATGTCAACGTTCTGAGCGGTGCACTGTGGGTAGCTATCCCACAGTCCCTGCTGCCCATTGGAATTCTGGGCTGAGCTCCCAATGCCTGATGGGGCCAAAAATTTGTTGCAGGTGGTTATGGGTAAATGTCATCAGTCAACCCTCCTTCCATGAAAGCAACAGCAGACAATCATTTCACACCCTTTTCTCTGGATTGCCTGAGCAGATGCCATAGCACAGCAAGCATGGAGCCCGTTCAGCTCACCGCAGCAGTTATGACCATTGTAAACACTTTGAGCATTATCATTCAGTTTATGCAGAACCAGCCCCTGAAAAACCAGGTGAGGAGGCGACGGAAGCTCAGTGATGAGGACATGAACACAGATTTCTCTAAAACTGCAGTCCCTAGCAATTTGGAGATCACGGTGTTACTGGGGCAGGCTCATGCCGTGGAACGCCGATTCTGGGCCCGGGAAACAAACACAGACTGGTGGGACTGCATAGTGTTGCAGATTTGGGATGATTCCCAGTGGCTCTGGAACTTTCGCATGCGTAAGGGCACGTTCATGGAATTTTGACTTGCTTTCCCCTGCTCTGAAGCGCTAGAATACCAAGATGAGAGCAGCCCTCACAGTTCACAAGCGAGTGGCAATAACCCCGTGGAAGCTTGCAACGCCAGACAGCTACCGGTCAGTCAATCAATTTGGAATGGGCAAATCTACTGCGGGGGCTGCTGTGATGCAAGTAGCCAACGCAATCATTGAGGTGCTAATATCAAGGGTAGTGACCCTGGGAAATGTGCAGGTCATAGTGGATGGCTTTGTTGGAATGGGATTCCCTAACTGTGGTGGGGCCATAGACGGAACCCATATTCCTATCTTGGGACCGGACCACCAGGGCAGCCAGTACATAAACCGCAAGGGGTACTTTTCAATGGTGCTGCAAGCACTGGTGGATCACAAAGGACGTTTCACCAACATCAACGTGGGATGGCTGGGAAAGGTTCATGACACTTGCATCTTCAGGAACTCTGGTCTGTTTAAACGGCTGCAGGAAAGGATTTACTTCCCAGACCAGAAAATAACTGTTGGGGATGTTGAAATGCCTATAGTTATCCTTGGGGACCCAGCCTTCCCCTTAATGCCCTGGCTCATGAAGCTGGACACAGGCACCCTGGACAGTAGTAAGGAGCTGTTCAACTATAGGCTGAGCAAGTGCCGAATGGTGGTAGTGTGCATTTGGACGTATAAAGGGTCGCTGGCGCAGTTTACTGACTTGCTCAGACCTCAGTGAAACCAATATTCCCATTGTTATTACTGCTTGCTGTGTGCTCCACAATCTTTGTGAAAGTAAGGGGGAGACGTTTATGGTGGGGTGGGAGGTTGAGGCAAATAGCTTGGCTGCTGAATACGTGCAGCCAGACACTAGGTTGGTTAGAAGAGCACAGCAGGAAGCGCGGCGCATCAGAGAAGCTTTAAAAACCAGCTTCATGACTGGCCAGGATACTGTGTGACACTTCTGTTTTGTTTCTTCTTGATGAAAACCCGCCCACTTGGTTGCCTTTAAATTTGCTGTAAGCCACCTGCCCTCCCCTCTTCGATCACAGCTTGATTGCAAAGGAAATAACTCACAAGATAGCCCGGGTGGGGTGGGGGAGGAGGGAAGGAAAAGGCCACTTTAAAACTTCTTGAATGACAGCCTTCTGTTGCTTGGGCTGTCCATTGGGGTGGAGTGGTTGGGTGCCCGGAGCTTCCTCCCCTTCCCCCCTCCCCCTGCATTCTCGGGCGTCTGGGTGAGGAGGCAATGGAACTTGAGGAGGAGGGAGGGCGGTTAAACAGGGGCTGCAGCAGCAGTCTGTGATCCTACTGCCGTTCATGAACCTCCACCAGACGCTGAAGGATGTCTGTTTGATCCCGCAGTAGCCCCAGCGTTGCCTCATGCCGCCTCTGATCTTCCTGCCGCCACCTCTCCTCATCGGCCACTTTCCTGTACTCTGCTATTGTGTCCCTCCACACCATTCTGCTGAGCTCTGTCAGTGCCGGACAACTTCATGAGCTCAGAGAACCTGTCGTCACGTGTGCGCTTTTTTTTTTTTTTTTGCCGCCTTATCTGAGATCGCCTTTGGGACAGAGGAGGGAGGCTTGAAACATTTGCAGCTGCTGGAGGAAAATAGGGAGTGAAGTATTTTAAGATACATTTTACAGAACAATGGCTATACTCTTTCACGGTGAACAACACTATTCACATTACATAGCACATGTGATTTTTGGTACAAGGCTGCATTTTGCATCTTATATTGAGTGCCTGCGGCTTTGGTGTTAGATCACACATGCAGTGCTGGGCAACAGAATTTGGCTTGCAGGTAATCCATAGTCTTTCGGCTTCTGCATCCTTCATAATTGCAGCACCCTCCTCTCCCCTACCAGGCAAAGCATGTTGAGTTAGCCATTTAGTGCTGTGGTTTTCCTGTTAACGTGCAGTAGCGGAAATCAAACTAACCCCAGTTCTCTGGGATGATTGCTTTACCCCTCCCCCCACCGCATGGCTGGTATCAGGGAAGATCCCTGCCAGCCAAATGCAAACAGCTCAGCGCCAATGCCCTCCAGCCCCCCCACTGCATGCCTAACTGTGGGGAGGATTTCTTTTTAGCCATAGGCAAACAGCCCAGTAGGAACGGCCACCTCTGAATGTCCCCTTAATTAAATTCCCCTATTTCAACCAGGTTACCATGAACGATATCACTCTCCTGAGGATAACACAAAGAGATAAAGAACGGATGTTGCTTGAATGCCAGCAAATGCCGGGACCATATGCTGCCAGGCTTTGTCATGCAGTGATACCAGATTACTTGCTACTAGCATGGCGTGGTAAAGTGTCCTACCATGGAGGACAGAGTAAGGCTGCTGTCCCCAGAAACCTTCTGCAAAGGTTTTTAGAGTACCTCCAGGAGAGCTTCATGGAGATGTCCCTGGAGGATTTCTGCTCCATCCCCAGACACGTTAACAGACTTTTCCAGTAGCTGTACTGGCCACAAATGCATCCCAAGTCCTCAGGGCTACTTAATCATTAAAAAACGCTTGCTTGTATAATATGTATTGTATTTTAAAAAGGTCCCTTCTCCGGCTTCGTTGGTTTGGGAGGATATTTCAGTCAAGGTGATTAAAAAGATCCTAGCTGTTGGGGAGAACAGTGTGCTGTGTGCTCTCCTCAAGCTTCTTGTTGTCATCCTCTTCCCCACCCGCAAAATCCTCAGGCATGGCAGAGAGTACCCCATCATCGGAGTCCACGGACAGGGGTGGGGTAGTGGTGGCGGCCCCCCACACTCGCAGAATTGCATGCAGCTCAGCATAGAAGCGGCATGTCTGGGGCTCTGTCCTGGAGCGTCCGTTTGATTCTTTGGTTTTCTGGTACGCTTGTCTGAGCTCCTTAAGTTTCATGAGGCACTGCGTTGTGTCCCTGCTGTAGCCTCTGTCCCTCATGGCCTCGGAGATTTTTTTGAAAAGTTTTGGCATTTCGTCTTTTGGAACGTAGTTCTGATAGCATGGATTCCTCTCCCCATACAGTGATTGGATCCAATACCTCCCGTTTGGCCCATGCTGGAGCTCTTTTTCGATTCTGGGACTGCATGGTCACCTGTGCTGATGAGCTCGCCTGGCCAAACAGGAAATGAGATTCAAAAGTTCCCAGGGCTTTTCCTGTACACCTGGCCAGTGCATCTGAGTTCAGAGCACTGTCCAGAGCGGTCACAATGGTGCACTGTGGGATAGCTCCCAGAGGCCAATACCTTCGAATTGCGTCCACCTTAACCCTAAGTGGAAACAGCGATGTCGATTTCAGCGCTAATCCCCTCTTTGGGGAGGAGTACAGAAATCGGTTTTAAGAGCCCTAAGAGCTGAAGAAATGGCTTCGTTATGTGGACGGGTGCAGGGTTAATTCAATTTAACACTAAATCCGAAATAAACTTGTAGTGTGGACCGGGCCTAAGGTTGTCTAGATTTTTGGTGTTCTCTGGTATGCAATTTGAAGGGGATCTCCCAGGGAAGTGCCTAGGACAAGACATTTCAGCACTGAATTCAGCATGGAGGTTGCGGGGCCTGCTACAGGTTATAAAAGCAAAAGGTCCTGTGAAAGAGTGAGAGTCGGGGAGGGAGGTATGGGACCTTTAATTGGTAGGGTAGGCACCTGGAGAACTTTTCCTCTTGCTGATTCCAGGCTCTCATTAGATTTGCCAGGTTCTTCCTGGCCTGACCAGCAGCAGTGAATACTAGAAACTCCTCTCAGATTACAGCTCTGCAGACTCAAGAGGTTTGGATCAATATCCAGACATTTGGGCTGCTTTGCTGAACCACCAAACTTGAGTGATTCTCCTGTCACAAATCTGGGGAAGTGACAATTCTTCAGATAGAAATATATATATTTTAGCAACAATTGTTGTTGCAGCCTACAGATCCTGGACAAACACTTCAGACCAGCAGTAGTCCCAGCATGCAGATCGGAGCTGGCACAGTTGATCTTCTCCAGGAGCACTGCTGGCCATTTCTTTGAAGTCATATTCTGGAAAAAAGAGTCTTGATAATAACAGCAGTGTGAATCAGTTGGACATGTTTTCAAGGCTTCCTGTATTTCGAGTAATTAATGCCATGTTTCATTAGTAATGAAAGCAGGGGCTGTTCCTCCTCCCCCCCACGTCCCGATGCTGGAGCAGTAAAGTGTGACTCGGCAGACCATTAAATCCTGCTGTAACATTACTTTTGCAATTTATCACCTGTCGGTATTGCTTATGCAATGTATAAAACAAGTTTATTGGTATTGAGCCAATGGCATTCTAAAGCCCTGTATTCGTTATCTATTGAAGATATGTAGCTTCAGACAAGTAACTGTTTTTTGCAAACAGCCAGCTGGAAATCTCTGCTGTCGCATCTCTCCTTCGATGCGATCTGAATACATGAAGTCCCCTTTCTGCGGGTCTGAACTGCATAAAAGTGATTTTAATGAAGAAACATGTGTGTTTCAGCCTTTCGATCCAGTAACCAAAGGCTTTTATAGCCTTCCAACAAACTTGTAATTACCCAACTATTGCACTTCTTGAATGCAGGGTTTAACCGTTGTACAGGTGGGCTGTTTATCCGTGTGACTGTTATCTCATGTCCTTAGTCAAAGAGAATGCTAACACAAGATTAAACCTGATTTGGAAGAAAATGACTTCGCTTTTGATCTTTGTGCAATTTATCTGACTGCCATTCAGATCCTAGCCTTAGAGGGTCTTTGTTAAGTTAGTTTAGGCACAAATTCAGATTTTGTTAGATGATGGTTGTTTACTTTACAATAGTGATCACTCTGTGATAGGGTCTGTTCAAAGCAGAGACTGCATCTTCCTTTATGTTTGAAGAGTTTGTAGTCTTAAGTGAGACCAAGTAGCCGTCCCATCTGAGAAGGGGCTGCAGGATCAAAGCCTTCATTGAGCCAAATCCTGGAATACTGATTCAAACAAAATTCCCACAAAAGTCAAGGAAGAATTATGTGAATTGGACTATTCTAAATAGAAGTATTTTCATTGATACAAAATAAAAAATCAGTTTTTCCATTACACAGCCCCTTCTTCTTCCCCGGGGGTTTCTCTTATTCACTTGAGTGTTGTAGTCCAGGTTGTGACATTGCACTCTACATGATTTTATAAAAATATGCTAATGAGTATAAATATAATGTAACTGGAATATGCTTCATGCAAAATTTCTCTTGTAAGGTATCATTACAAAGCTTATAATCTACTGAGTGTGGTCATCCTATTTGTATGCATGTATCACTTTTGTATCTGAAACTAGAGATCTGAAATATAACTCTGAGGGCCTATTGTAATTTATGCAAAGTGTGGGCTATTAATGGTGGTTTGGAATCTTAATGGCTCCCATTAACTAGGACAATTACCTGTAGATGGCTCTGTTTTACTTGTAAGTCTTCCTGTATACCTGAGGGCTGGCAAGTAGGTAAAGAACTCTTAGTGACATGTGATCATGTCACCTGAACTGGAATCCATCTTTAAACTGGTGCTTTTCCATTGAGAAGGAGGGGTGGGAACCCAGAGGGACAAAGGATTTCCACCTTATGCAAAAGATAAGTAAGTGGATGGAACGGAACAAAGGGGGCGGCAATCATGAGAAATCCCCTAGCTACCAGCTGAGCTGGAACAAGGGCTGTATCAGGGGAAAGGATTGTGCCCAGACTAGGAAGGCATCCAGTCTGTGAAAGAAACTTATTGAAACATCTCTGAGGTTGAGATTTTATCTGTATTCAGATTTATTACTGTACTAGACTTAAACTTGCATGTTCTATTTTATTTTGCTTGGTAATTCACTTTGTTCTGTCTGTTACTACCTGGAACCACTTAAATCCTACTTTCTGTATTTAATAAAATCACTTTTTACTTATTAATTAACCCAGAGTATGTATTAATACCTGTGGGAGGGGGCAGGCAAACAGCTGTGCCTATCTCTCTACCAGTGTTATAGAGGGCGAACAATTTGAGTTTACCCTGTATAAGCTTTATACAGGGTAAAATGGATTTATTTGGGGTTTCGACCCCATTGGGAGTTGGGCATCTGAGTGTCAAAGACAGGAACACTTCTTAAGCTGCTTTTAGTTAAGTCTGCAGCTTTGGGGCATGTGGTTCAGACCCTGGGTCTGTGTTGGAGTAGACTGCTCTGTCTGGCTCAAAAAGACAGGGTGCTGGAGTCCCAAGCTGGCAGGGAAAGCAGGGGCAAAAGTAGTCTCAGCACATCAGTTGGCAGTTTCCCAAGGGGTTTTCTGTGATCCAACACAGGTCTTATTGTGCATTTTCTTCTTTTTAAAATAGATGTTTTGACCTGTATTAATAGTGGCAAGTGACCATCTTGTGCCATATGTTGATGTTAACTGCACCTTTCATTTACTTGGCAATTCTTTCTGTTGGTTTATAGTTGAAATAGGCATTTTATCTCATTGCTCTGGACTGAGCTCTGTAATAGCAGTAGATGATATTCTGTTAGCAGATAGAATCAGTGGTTCTCAAACTTTTTTGTATTGGTGACCCCTTTGACACAGCAGGCTTCTGAGTGAGACAGTCCCTGCCCCCCTGCCCCCCCCCCCCAAAAAAAAAAGTTTAAAAAGAATTTAACACCATTATAAATTCTGGAGGAGAAGCAGGATTTGGGTGGAGGCTGACAGCTTGCGACCCCCACGTAATAACCTGATGACCTCCAGTTTGACAATCCCTGAGAAAGGAGTGACTTTTACAGTAGCTTATTGCCAATGAAAAGTTACCCTTTTTTGTTCTGTTTTCAGTTTGGTGGTAATTAGAAACCAAATGACAAGAGCCCTGTGCTAGTGCAGGAGAACCATGAAGTTTGGTAAAAATCCCCCACTTTTGAAGGAAACAAGTTTGCCCCACGGTGCCTTACATCTGAGGCCCAAACTGAATTGACTCCCTTCATTTAAAGTCAAACAGTGAGTTGGACTGCTTGTGCCCACTTTCTATTCAAGCCCTTGTTTCCTACTCAAATAGCATACAGATCCTGAATTCAGGTTTCAGAGTAACAGCCGTGTTAGTCTGTATTCGCAAAAAGAAAAGGAGGACTTGTGGCACCTTAGAGACTAACCAATTTATTTGAGCATGAGCTTTCGTGAGCTACAGCTCACTTCATCGGATCCTGAATTGAGGAACTCTTGCCATGGGGAGAGCAAGACTTTCATATCCGCCACTGGTTCCTACAGTAGTGAATGTTTTGAGCTGCATCTTGCATCTGATTAGTGTCCTCTTTATACTAATGAGGGTAGAAACAACAGTGCATAGCCAGGATTGGAGGTGGAGCATAGAATATCACCTGTGTATAGGAATGCTGAGATTGAAGCTGACACTCAGATACCAGCAGTGGTGTGATACTGAGCCTCTGTGCTCATGAAAAGGTCGCCATGATTTTTATTCTTGAGGAGACAGTAGATAAAGAGACTAGAGTACATGGATTCCATGTGCAATTATGATCTATACTTATGGCATTTATCTTCTCATTTTGGTATATCACCATAGTCCAGAATCTTACATTCCCATTGCACCTTTTATTCCAGAGCACTTCACAAACTACATCCAAATCACTCACCCGCTGCTGAAATGTTCAGTTGTTTGCATGAGCAACGACAGCACAGCTTAGGAAAGAAAGTAAAATGAACAACATATCCACCTGAAACTGCAGAGAGAATTAAGGAGGCGGAATGTAAAAGTGGAAGCTGGGTTTTGGCTGGGGTGTTGGAGTTACACGTCCAATTTGTACACAAAGTTCTATGGGATCAGGTGTACAAAAGCTTTTTCTTTTCTTTGTTTCAATTAAGAGTTAAAGATCTCAGATCATTAATGGTATCTATGCACAGGCTTAAATATGACCAGGGACAACAGGGTGAAAACCAAACCCTGTGTATATAATTTCTTCCTTAATTTACCTGCTGGGAGCTGCACTCCAGATGCCCTGTGTTCCTTGACCCAGCTTCCCAAACAGAGCATTTTCCAGCACTCTGTGGGTTGTGGTTTTCCATCTGGGTTCCAGTCAGAGTGAACCTTGAAGCTGTGCACAACTTGTCGGCTTTGATTCCCAGGGTTCTTCCAGACACTTGCATCATATTCCATTTGCATCAGTTTCTGGCTGCAGCTGGTGAAACTGCTGCTTATGTGTTTTTGCTTGAGAATGGACTTGACAAAGCTGGCTCTTTATGTCCAGAGAGTACCATTCAGTTTTGGGAACGTGCGTATTTTAAAATCAGTTATTTACTGAGCTTGTCCTTTCTGTTTTGAGTTTGCCCAAAATACCAGTGCCTGTTGAGATTCATTACAGGTGGCTGGCTGCCTGCAGACCTCGGAGATTTGCCTTCCTCCTGCACTGCCTGGTGAGGACCCTAGCCATGCACACTTGGCTGCACCAAATCACCATTCATCACCGTACTTTTTTACATGGTGGGTTTGGCTCCACAGGCCAAATGCCAAGTGGTAATGAGAAATCCCCTAACTATTAATCAGCATCTGTCTCCTGCTCTATTTCTCAAGGTGCAGATATACCCCATTAGCCTGTTGAGTGTGTGCAGCTGGCCCCCATGGGGCCAAACACAGTCCTAATTGATTATCTGAATTGCTCTGCTGTAAAGGTCCCACAGTTACAGCTCAAGTTCTGCTGAGTTATTGCACAGCTTTCGGCCTCAGGATTTTACTGATTGCAGAGAATAAATTTGCTGTGCTTTATAGAGCACGGAGGAGCATATTTTCTAAATTGTAATTTTCTTAATAAATTGTTTTAAGATTGTGCTCCGGTAAACCCCAGGAAATTAATGAGAGCAATTCCAGTATAGAGATTAGGATTGTACCTTTCTGATAACAGCACAATTTTCTAAATTGGGCTGGGGGAATGTTTTGGGTTTGCAGAGACCTTGGATGCGGCCATACAGTCATTCACCTCCACCAGTGTTTCTTGGTCACTGGTCCCAGTTGCCTGTGGGATCAGCCCCCTCCCAATGGGAATCAGCAGGGATTTTACTGTTTCTCTACACATCGTTATATGAAAATAAATCCTATGCCCCGATGATCCCCCTTTGCTTGTGTGGGACAATGGAAAGGGAGGGAGTGTTGCTTCTATAGCATCACTGGCTCTCCCTGAAACCTTGTGGATGCACCGTGGGGATCTGATTTCCAGGGTTTTTAGACAGATTCTCCATATGGCTGTCTCCTGCTTCCATGTACATGAGAGTTCCCTTCCCATAATTCTCTAAACCCCTTCTCTGTGAGAGGGTGTTTCCCAGGAGACTGTGAGATGACCCCTTCCCCTCGTGGGTGTGAATGATTCATTATATGTACCTAGAGTCACACTAGCATACATTTAGGTGGATAAGACCTATTGGGTTCAATCTAATCCAAACTCTGCTCTTTTCAGGTTAGGTTTTTTTCCCCATTTGGGGGACACTTTTTTTTTTTCTTTATTGAGTTGAACTTTTAAATGTGCTGAGCATTTTCCTCTCCTTTCCCTTCCCCTGGTAGAGGGGTACAATTGGCGAATTTCCCCCGTCCTCCACTGCAGAGGGAGTAAAATGTTTGCTTCAGTTCAGTGTCTACTTGGCAGTTGCTGCTATCTTGCCCTGTAACATTTGTTACAGCACGTCCCTCTGAAGGGAAAGCAGTGGCAAAATCTGGCCTAAATAGACCAATGGCAAGAAATAATAACTTGGCATTTCTAGATAAGTGTGTATTATATTACTGTCGAGGGATCCCAGGCATAGACCACACCACCAGGGTTCTTAGCCCTTTACAAACACACAACGTAAAAACAGTTCAGCATGCTTTGTATTCAAAACATTTAGTAAACATTCGCTAATGGACCCTCACAACCTACCTGTGCAGTAAACAAAATTATCCCTACATTACACAGAGCAAAATGGAGGCAGGGAGTTTTATCATGTACCTGAGATCAGAGCGAGAGTTGGTTTCAAAGGTGGGGATTCCTGGCTCTCTGTTCTGTGCTCAGAGTAGTAGCTCACCTGGTGGGAGGGGGAGAGAAGGCTAAGTCTGAGGATGTTGTCACATGTGTCTACTGAACCTGAAAGAGTGAGAAAAAGACTGTTACAGAATATCCAGAAATCCTGCTGTATAAGTCTGAGTGGATTTCTTTTCAACTGCTAACTTTCAAGCAAATCAGAGGTGCTTGCTGCATCCAAAAAGAGACTTTATAGTCAGCAGGTGGCTTTTAAATATTCTTTCTAGTTGCCTTCAGTCCTCCAGCTTCCAAACAATTTCAAGTAGGAAATATACTAAAGTGACCCATGCAGAATTCAGTGCTCATCCAGCTGCCAGTGGGGATCTGAGTCCAAGAGAGATGAGAGCTCTTCCCCATGTCTCTATTTTCTTTAAATAAAACTACTCATTCAAAGAAGTTCCTCTCTTGGTTGAAGTGAGGCTTTTATGCCTGATGACAAACTTTGGAATCAAATTTCACAGCGATGAGGAAATACTTACAGAGGAAATTGAATGGCTAAAATGCAGGGATTGAGTAGCGGCATTTTGCATGGAGCATAGTCGGATTATTGCCCTGGCGCAGTTAAGACTAAAATAGGAATAATAGCCACCCGATTCAGCATTTTTTCTCTTAGATGGCTTCCTTGGTGTTCTTTTCAGGGGTGCTATCACACACACGCACACCCCTTTTTGTGTGCTGATTTTTAATTCTTGCATAGTGCTGCATTATTTTTATTTGTTTGTGTGGCCCCAGCAGTGTGCTAGATGACCTGAACATTCACATCACTGTTTTAACTGAAAATAGCACATCAGTCTGCCGTCAGGTACGTTTCAGCTGAATAACTCCCTGCATTGTCTGTTTTGGTACTTAGAGTGAATCTTCCAAGGTCACTTCTGTATGATAAAACAATAAGAAAGGAGCTTGTAGGGTAAACTACACTGTGGTTCATACTGTTCCTTTCATCCATTGCCATTGAAACAGCAGCACAGAAGCAGCATGCAAGTGCTTGTAGAGTAACAGTGAGTGTGTCATTAAATGCAGAGTGAGGCAGGATAAATGGACCATCTCTGGTTAGCAACACCTTAATAAGGCATTGACCATATCAAGCATCCCATTAAATGGCAGCATCTCCGCATGTTTTAGCCTCTGTACTACGCTTGTCTCTGCAGTAACTGGAGAGAGCATGTCATCCTCGGAGAGGGAATGATACTGGTGTCTATTGGGGCTATCACTTACTGTGAAGACACTGAACAAATGAAGCTGAATGGACTGACTTGGAGGGCTGACTCAGAGATTTTCCTCTGCAACTCATCTGATCTGCTAATCCCAGATCTCATCCTGCCTCAGGTGTGACCTGATTTCTTCATTGTTCTCTAGCCCATTCCTTGTACACCTCAAACGCCGGATTGCTCCACACCCCATTGCCATCTCCTCACAGAGGGTGCTAAATATTTTTCCCACGCTACCCTGCACGATCTCCAACAGCCTTCTCCCACCTCCTGGGATTCTTGATGCTCTTCAGATTCTATCTCCAGACTCTTCTGTGGTCCGACTCCTAACTGCCAATCAGATCCTACTTCTCATGCCTCCCAGCTTCCCCATGTTCAGTCTTTCTCCAAGTTAGTGACTTTTTTTTGTACCCTCTGCCGCTGCCCTCTGGTACCGGTATTTTGCTGTCTAGACTCTAACCAGCTGTGATCATTTGTTGATGGTTTTTCTACATGAAAGACTGAATTAGGGAAGGAATCTGCAGCAACGAGACATCTTGCTGGTGGAAGCTCTGAAGGTAGAAATGGTGGGAGAAATAGAGCTGCCCCAGTTGAGACAGCTGTGTTGTTCATGGTTCCAACTGCTTCCCGAAGGAGCAGTTTGCAAGACGTCCAAGTTTATGCTGAGTTGACTTTGATGCTGTTGGGACATAGCATTGCGTGATGATGTAGGTGCTTAATGGCGTAGTGGTGAGCCTGGTGTGAAACCCTAGAGAGGGGAATGTAGTCTGGCTATTCAGCAGCGCGGTTGTTGCGTCCCATAGGATCAAAGAACGGTTACAATTAATGATTGTCACGCTTCCTGAGGCTTGTCATTTGGTTAGCATCCGAATCTTATCAGAAGGATCAAAACATCTTGAAATGAAAGACCCAGACTGCGAGTCTCACCAGACCCAGCCTTTCCTCTGGTATTTTGGCACTCGTGGTTCTGGTCCTGCCTAGAAACCTGAACAGGGAGGGGAACTATCTGAGCCTTCATTTCAGTTCATGGTCAGCGCAGAGCAGGATTGGGGAATGTTAGTTTACTTACTGGGTCCTTACTGATGAGACCCCCTCTGCTGGTCTAACCCGAAACACTGTATAGAGCGGCTCTGGTGATTGATGAGCTTTCCTAGTGGTAATTACAGATGAGGAACAGCAACCAACTAGTTTTGCCTCACACACGTATGAATTATTGCAAGGCGTCCTCTGTAGGCTGGCCAGCAGATCCCTCTAAAATGGAGAGAAGCTGAGCATGGGGCTGCTTGCCTGTTCTTGCCTTATCCCAGCCTCTGAGCAAGCCGGTCTCTGTCTAAATCAATCCTTGTGTGGGGAATTGAGGCAGTGGAGATATGAAGCCTGCCCATAGCCGCATGAAAGATGTGTCATGGTTACAATTTAGGGGGCTGTGCTCAAGCAGCTCTCCTGAATTCCTCAGTCCCACCAGCCCTTGGGGAGGGGAGTGTGGCGCCCATACTTGGCTATGTGGAACTTCTTGCTGTTAACATCCAGTTGAGCCCTGGTGGTCTGGCTCCGAGCTAAACCGACAGGCTGGGTGTTTATGCTCTCTGTGTGTTGTAAAGGGATTGAACAGTGGCGGGCTTGGCAGATATTTTTGATATGAGACCATTAAAATAATTTGGCTGCCAACCATGCTGAATGTTGCCAGATTGTATAAGAACCTGTGACTTTTCTGGGCTAGACCTACTCTGGGGATGGGAATTTGTCAGAGAGAGTAGGGAGGTCTAGTCCAAACATGGAAGTCAGGAATGCACCATTTCTAATCTGTGCTCTTAATATTTCCTCCTGTATGTGGTTTGGGGGAAAAGCCACTTAGCCTTCCTGCCTCCCTATGCTAAGAGGGGTTAATGGTATGTCACAGAGTGTTTGTGTGGTGAGAATGAAATGTGTCCAGTATTATCATCATCAAATCTCTAGTCTTAAACAAATCCTGTATTTGTTCTCTTTGCTGGGATATCAGTAGTCCTGGGTTATTTTTTTTTATGTTCTTCCACATAAGATTTCTCAGAGATATTTTAAAGGGGCTTACCAAGTTTCTGTGTCGTTGAGTGTATATCCAAAGTCCCAGCTACCAGTTCAGCATGCAATCCATTTGATTGGGCTATATTCATGGGGGCCTTTGCATTCCATTGCTTCAGTCCAACACCCTGATTAATTCCTTAACAGGACATGGTCCTGATTCTGGGATCATAAAATCAACCTGCTTTTAATGTTCTAGTTTTGTTCCAACATCCGCGTATATAACTTAATTTAATTGATGCATCTGGGACTGAATTATGGGAAAAAAATCTAAACAAATGCAGCTCTTAGCCTCCGTCATACATCTGTGTTAATCTGTGCACATGTGCTGCAAACAAGATAGCACTCTTGGACAGATTTGTTTGTTTCCATGTGAGCCAAATGCTAATTTTTTTTACTTTTTTTTTTTTTTTTTGGTTAATTATTCAGTCCTAGAAGAATTGACTTTGAAATCCCACCGGGCTGAGATAAGACTTAAATCCCTGTTATCTGCTGTTCTACAGAGCGGTCAGTTTATGGCCTGAATGTGGTGGTGAGCTTTGATATAAGCCCAGTGTTGTTTTAATAGTTGGCAGTAGTGGTCAGACTCTGGTTCTCCTTAATGATCCTTAGAAAAATCTACAGGCTTCAATTATTGGGTTCTCGTGGACTTTTCCCCATCCTTTCACTTTGTACCTCTGGAGTCTTACAGTTTCGGTTTAATTCAGCCCTAGTATAGCAAAGGCAAAACAAGTGAGTTGCTTTAAGCTCTGTGCATTGCAGAGGCTTTGTCCTCCTGCACTATGTATGGTGCTGTGTGACTCTGCTGTCTAGTGGCTGGCCAGTAAAAAGGATGCCGCTTCCTATGCGAACACCAATCCCAGCTAAGGGAGCTCGCCTGTAGCTAAAGTACTGGGTGCGGGTGGTCTTTAAAATGGAAGGACCTAGGTTCTAGCCCTTGCGCGCTGTGTGTGTGTGTGATTATAACAGAAATTGTGTGCATTTGTCTGATGTACATGCATTCGTTACACTCTCTCCAGGAAACCCAAGTGTCACTTTCTTTATGGAACCAAGAAATTTAGTTTTCGGGGGGAAATGTCCGTGTCCAGAGACCGCATAAAAGAAGAACTCCTGGGGTCCCAAGTGCCGCTCGGCTGGTTTGGTTGCTGTGCTCCAGTGGCCAACCAGCAAAATTTCTCCAGATTTTGGGTTCTGATGTGATTGTGTGGAGGCTCCTAAGAGCCAGAGTGCCATTCATGTGCAGGTGAGGTAAATGGACTTTACTCGAAGGGAATCTTCCCAGCATGCTGGTTTGGATTACTCCATTTCTGGCTGTACACAGCTCCTCGGCCACATTGCAGTGGTGTTGGCATAAACTCCTCTTGCCAGCCTGTAACAACATCACTTGCTAACAGAGACGGCAACAATTAGCATTCTTTTTTCAAAAAGCGAAACAAACAAAACCAAACCCCTGCCCACTCTTGTCTTGGACAGAAGGGAAACCAAATAAATTTAATACTGCAGAAGAAAGGCAAGAAATGTGGTTGCCATGGAAACTCCAGAGTATAAGCAGAAACTTTCCTGCAAAAAGAACTTAAAATGAGAGACTTGAGTGCAAAGCGTTGGTGGGAAGCTATCAGCCTCCCCCGCCCTCCTCCTTCTCCTGGGCCAAGATAGTGAGTCTGTTGCCCCTCTCGGTCGTCTCTGCCATGGTGTGGCTGGGAAAACCAGCTCCGTGCAGCCGGAGTTCGCAGTGAGGACGGCAGCATGGAGCACTAGGGTCTATGCCCCCACAAGCTCTGCGACAAGGCAGCAGCTGCCGAAAGGCGCGCTGTGTACGGATCAGCTTAGTTGCTCTTCTCATCGTGGGGGGGGGGGAGCTGTCTGCATCCCTGCCGGTTCGGGAGTTAGTCCAGCGGTGGGGGATGGCGAAGGACTGTCTGCCTGCTGTTCTTCCTAATAATACCGTGCCCTTCTCTAGCACAATCAATCCAAGGCTCTCAAAGTACGTTGCAAACATTTCAGCCCCAGAACGCCCTGTGAACCAGAGTACTGCTGTTGGAGATGGGGAAACTGTGGCACAAAGACTTGCCTAAGGTCCCACTGTGAATCCATATCCGGGTCAAGAGTGGAATTCGGGAGTTTTGGACTTCAAGTCCTGTAATCTCCTCCCCATATCGCACGTCATCCCCTTTTAGTTTGGCCATAGGACTTGGCTGTTTGTCAGGTTGGTGGGGCGCTTGGCGTGCATTTGGAAACACAGGGTACTTTTAACCTTTTTGACCTGTAAGCAATATTGTAGCTAAGTGGTCTGCCTGTAGTTAGTGTGTTACTGTCGGCCATGTGCTGCTAGGGCCTGTAACCTTTGGGTTAGCTATTATCGAGGCTCCAAACATACTTCAGGGAAGATATTTCATATCCCCCCTTTTATTTTGGGGCTACAGTGTGTGCCCAGGTGGTGGTGTGTGGAGGTGAGGAATTGATGTTGGTGAAAGGTTTTGAGAAGGGAAGCAAATCCTCAGTACTACAAAAACAGGTGGCCAACCATTTGTCACCTATTGGGGTACCCTCAAAGCAGAGGAACCTAGTCCTTGTCTCCTGTAGTTTTCTTCAGCAGCTGTTGGTGTCTGTTCTTAAACTATTTGCTTAGAGGGTACATCTACATAGCAAAGAAAACCCTGCGGCTAGCCTGTGTCAGGCAAGTTGGGCTAGCAGGGCTTGGGCTGAGGGGCTGTTTCATTGCTGTGTAGACTTCCGTGCTTGGACGGGAGCCCAGGCTCTGAGACCTCAGAGCCTGGGGTACAGCCTGAGCCCAGAAGTCTATAGAGCAATGAAACAGCCCCTCAGACCAAGTCCTGCTAGCCTGAGTTGGCCGGCACTGACCAGCTGTGGGTTTTTCTTTGCTGTGTAGATATACTCAGACCTGGATGAGGTGAATATATGTTCAATAATAACTTAAATATAGCCCAATCTCCCCCACTCAGCACCCTCCCCCTACCCAACAAGTCAGTCTCGTCATGTGATCCCATTCACAGATCTTGCTCAGAGTCGTCTCTCAGCTGTGCCCTCCAATAATTGCAATATTAGAATATTAGGTCTTTCTGTTTATATGATGAAGTTTTGATTTCTCTGAGGGGAAAGGAACAATGGAACAAATATATTATTAAAAAGCTGTGTGCTGTACTTTGAAAAATGAGTAAATTTATTTCATGGGCTATAAATCACTGGTCTGCAAAACAAAATATCTAAATAAGTTCTGGGCTATTACTTATTCATGTGGTTGGGGAAAAAATCAATATCAATGCCGGTTTTGAAATCTGCTGATGTGTGGATAGCCAAGATCAAATGAAGTAAAAAGGAAAAGTGGGATTAGCCCAGGGTATTGGATTTGGAGACCATTGGTGTGAAGGATGTTTTTGGGAGAGAAATAAATGCAATAAACCTTGTGTAGTCTCTCAGGGGAGCAAGCTGCCTGCCGCAACCCCAATTCAGTAACAGCAGGAACCCCCAAAAGACTCCACAATGCCCTGCTGCTGCTGAAGCTACTTACCTTTGCTGCTGTGCCCTGGAATGCACCATGCTGATAGAATCCCGAGTAAGGAGGAAAAGTTGCCATTGGTGGCAGAGGAACCTGGAAAAGGTTGGTGGTTTTTTCTGGCTCAGCGTCCCTGAATTTGCAGGTTTAGCCAAATGCCACCTCAGTCTTTTTTGGTGCAATGCATCTTATTTCCAGCACCTTCTCAAGTGACTTCTGGTTCCAGCCATGTTAAAAATGCTCTGAGAACACCTTTTTGCTAGGGCTGTTTAGTGAACCAGTGTGCGAATGTGAAAACGAAATATAGTAATAAACGGACAATAAACTTGTAAAAAGAAAAGGAGTACTTGTGGCACCTTAGAGACTAACCAATTTATTTGTATTCGTATGCATCCGATGAAGGGAGCTGTTGCTCACGAAAGCTTATGCTCAAATAAATTGGTTAGTCTCTAAGGTGCCACAAGTCCTCCTTTTCTTTTTGCAAATACAGACTAACACGGCTGTTACCCTGAAATAAATTTGTAGGGGTTCACTTAGTTTTAAGGGCATGAGGGGCCATTAGTTTATTCCATTCATGTACAAGTGAAGATGGACAACCTCTTTCGCAGTGTGGTTATAGCTGATAACACAGGCTGCTTCCAAACTCCCTCACTGGTACTACTGTATGACCCTGAAAGCTGTGGGATTGGTGTATGTGCTTCCAGCCTTTACGTTCATTCTACGTTTCTATTCGTCCGTTTACAAGTATTGTTCATCTGTTGTGCAGGTTCCCATCACCTATTTTAATGACTGCACACGGAGTCCCTGTGTCGAACTGTTTGTCCTTAAGACATTGTCGACCAGCCTGTCAGTAGGAACTGGTGTCTTGTTAAATTGGCAAAAAGCTATTGGTCCATATGCAGAATGAGAACCCTTTCCAAAGGGCTGGTTCTGAGGGGGGGTTGAGCATCTGCATCTCCCCTTGCTTCAGCACGAGAAGGGGCAACTGAGGGTCAGGCCAGAAGGGAGGTGATGGGGAAACACGCTGATTTTTCCATTACTAATAAACTTTAAACTTCCAACATTAGAAGACTAAGATTTTAAAATAGAATCTTGGGGGACTAAATGGCTCCAAGAAATGTCCCCCGGATGTAGAACTTTTACCTCTAGGTCTCTGGTTCCAGTTTGAAACTGTAGGCAGTAACCCAAATTCGTGACTGTCTGGGGACTGTTGAAAGGCCTGCTTGGAGCAAGATGGGGACGTGTGCCTTTGTGTTCGATGGATTTGGCAATGTCCGCACAGAGGCTGACGCCTGAATGGGTTATGGAACCTCGGCTTTGCCAGTGGTCCCTCTAAGTCAAGGTTGGGGCATGTTGGCCGAGTTGGGTGGGGACAGCTTATGCTGATGCTCTCGTGCTGCGATTCTGTTCATAGAGACCCTCTGTTCCAGGGCTGTGAATCCACCGTTGTTCATCAGTACGAAATTCAGAGAACCATTAAAATGTCATTTGCTCCGTTGCCGAGGGCTGTCGGAGACCAGTATGCAGCCTGATGTGCTCTACAAACCGTGCAACTGGCTAAAACAATAGCACCCCAGTATTGTGCTAATTCCCCCATTTCTGTAAACCCCAGGCTGAACAAACCTATGTCACTTACTAAATGGAAACCTCCTGCCTAGGGGCAAAGAGACCACACAGCAGCCAGGCCAAAGGAAACTATGCTTATGCAAAAGCCAGTAGCAATTGCTCCTACCTTCTGCTGCCTAAGTTTGGTTTCTGCTCTAAGAAGGAGATGGCTCTAGGAATGAAAATGGTCAGACATTAGAGGCCTGAATGGTGCAGTATCTTTCCTGCATCTGGTCTTCCTGCTTAGTTAGAACAGAAATGAAATGGGACAGACTGTGATCCAATAGCAATGGAGAGTTGAGAAAACCAGCTCCATTTGGGGTTCTGTGACAAAGGACTCGAGCCTGTGAAGCTTGTCAAGGGATGGATTAAAATCAGCATTTCAAGAGCCTCTTTCCTCCAATTTTCTGCACTTTTCAGAGCTGTCTCAGCCATATCCTGGCATATTAGAGCACATCCACTTCGCTGGATAAATACAGGGTAACGTATATTACACATTGAATCGTGTGACAAAACACTGTCAATGTACCTGCCAACCTGGCTACACCTGTACTGCATACAGTGTACCTGGCTGGCACAGCTTTGCTGACACAGCGTTCAGACCAATTATAGTTTGCTGCCATCCCTACGTTTGTGCTACAATGTGAAAATTCAGCATATTGCATTCAGAAATTTAAATGTGGTGGGGAGGGAATGGTCTTCATTTGAAAACAGGCTTGTTTTGAGGGGGAGAGCTTTACATTTTGTACTTTGGCAGGGGGAATATATATATTTAGCCTTGGACTGGATGGCTAAAATGTAAAATTTCTGTGGTTTCCTGATTTTGCTGGGAATGTTTTACACAGTCCTAGTTTATTACTTATTTGTAGTGTGTCTGAAACATGCAGTTATATGATTGGCCTGCTGCACGCATGTCTTTGGCAGATAAATGATATTCTAACCTCTTGGCAAGTTTTGCTGACATGTTACCATGCAATAAAGGCATTTATCATTTGTCTGAGACAATTGAAATGTAGCCACGTGCAGCAGCATCTGTCAAAGTTGCAAACTAGCTCGGTTAGCAGTTTCCTGCTACGTTTTGGTGTGAGCAAGTCAATGGTAAAGATGTAATCAGACGGAGGGAACAAAAAATGAATATGGTGCTGATTTAAAAGGCAAGGTATAGAATTAAATATGGAGAGCAAGTCTTACTGTGTCGGGGGAGACGTTCCCCCACTCGATGGCTGCTCCTCCATGCTCCCACTGGGCTGCATAAGGGAGGGCAAGAGAGCAGCAGTTGCTGATGTCTCAGCCCAGCCCAGGTGTGGAAGTGACCTGGATGCAGGGAGCCCTGGTGTGTGTGTTCGGGGGGGGGGAGTGCGTGTGAGACAGTTTGTGTCGTGTTGAGGGAAGTGTGTGTGCGCCTGAGTGTATGAGTATGCTGTCTCTTTAAGAAAGCCCTCAGGGTCAGGGGCCTGAAGGCTTGTGTTCAGACATAAGCCGCTGGCAGCAGCATGCCCAGATTCCCCATCACCCCAGCTCAGTGGAAATCAGGTGCGAGGGGGGAAACAACCCATCAGCGCTCTTCTCCCCCCCCCCCCCCCCGCAGTAGACAGGAGGATGCTCCCAGTGACCGTCTGGAGTGGCCAGAGGCGGCTCCGGGGGGCGGGGACAGGAACAACAGTGTCACCTGGTAAGGACAGCTGGTTGTCCAACTGCCCCCTGCGGCTCGGGTCTCTTTCTCCCCCCGCCGCCCCTCCCCATGCTGCTGCTCGCCCGCCTACCTGCCTGCCGCCTCCATCAGCCCAGCTGACTCTTGGCAGGTCAGGTGGGAATCCAAACCCTGTGCACCCACCCTCTTTGGCCGGCCTTGCTTAGAGAGCAGTGCATGAACCCTTAGGGCTACATCCTGCAAGATGCTGAGCACCATGGCCCCAGTCCAGTGTGAACTGATTAAAGTGATGCACATGGGTAAGGCCCTACCAAATTCACAGCTGTGAAAAACACATTGCAGACTCTGAAACCTGGTCTCCCCTGTGAAATCTGGCTATTGTAGGAGGGCCTTCTGTGCTGCCTTCAGAGCTGGGCGGCCAGAGAGCAGTGGCTTCTGGCCAGGGGCCCAGCCCTGAAGGCAGTGCCGCGAGAAGCGAGGGTAGCATGGTATGGGGGGCAGGGCTGGCCTTATGGGTGGGTGACAGCCCAGGGCGCTGTGGTCACAACCTAAGTTCCCTCTAAGCTGCGCAGTCGCGCAGCAGGTTATCAAGGGCCGTGCAGTCGCGCAGCAGGTTATCAAGGGCCGTGCAGTCGCGCAGCAGGGAGAGGCGCCTCTCCTGGCCCTGGGGCTGCTGTGGCGAGAGAGGGCTAGGGGGAGTCCTCTCTCCCCACCACAGCCCTGGGACCGCCTGCACCCAAGCCCCTCATCCCACGCCCACCCCAGAGCCTGCACCCCAACCCTCTGCCCCAGTTGTGAATCCCCTCTGCCCCACCCCGCCACACATCAGCTCCATGTTGGTGCACATAACAAAATTCATTACACACATGGATGTAAAAAATTAGAGGGCACATTGGTCACAACTCCCCCACCACCCTTTAGCTCCCGAGCGCTGGGCCCAGAGCCAGGGACAGGCTGGACTGGGGTGCCCCAGCTGGGAACTCCTGTTGTCCACTGGGCTCTAGCTGCTAGTCCTGGCCAGGCTGGGGAGGGATGGGACTTCCTTTTCTCCTGCGAGGGCTGCTACCAGGGCTGGGTCAGACCCACCTCCAGGAACCTCCCCTGGGTGCAGGAAGCTCCACAGCTGCTGGCTGGGAACCCAGCTCTGCTGGTAGCATCATCACCAGCAGCAGCAGGCAGAAGTGAGGGTGGCAATACTGTGACCTCCAATAGCCTTGTGACTATTTGGGGACAGCTCTGGTCTAACAGTGGATTAGATATGCATGCTTGGGACTTGGGAGCTTGCTGATGGCCTTAGGCGGCTCAGCTCCCCTCCCCTCTGTGTGTCTGAGTTTCCCCCTCAGTGAGATTGGGAGAAAGAACAAGGAGTACTTATGGCACCTTAGAGACTAACAAATTTAGTTGAGCATAAGCTTTCGTGGGCTAAAACCCACTTCATTGGATGCATGCAGTGGAAAATACAGTAGGAAGATACACACCCCCCCCACACACAACATGAAAAAATGGGTGTTGCCATACACACAAGTGATCAATTAAGGTGAGCTATTACCAGCAGGAGAAAAAAACCTTTTTTAGTGGAAATTAGGATGGCCCATTTCCAACAGTTGACAAGAAGGTGTGAGTAACGGTGGGGAAGGGGAGAGATAAGCATGGGTGAATAGTTTTACTTTGTGTAATGACCCATCCACTCCCAGTCTTTATTCAAGCCTAATTTAATGGTGTCCAGTTTGCAAATTAATTCCAATTCAGCAGTCTCTCGTTGGAGTCTGTTTTACAGGTTTGTTTTGTTGTAATATTGCGACTTTCAGTCTGTAATCGAGTGACCAGGGAGATTGAAGTGTTCTCCGACTGGTTTTTGAATGTTATAATTCTTGACATCTGATTTGTGTCCATTTATTCTTTTACGTAGAGACTGTCTGGTTTGGCCAATGTACATGGCAGAGGGGCATTGCTGGCACATGATGGCAAATATCACATTGGTGGATGTGCAGGTGAACGAGCCTCTGATAGTGTGGCTGATGTGATTTAATTTATTTAATGTATTTTAAGTCTCTGTAAAGTGCACTGAGATCAGGGCATGGAGGTGGCTATCTACAGCAGTGCAGAGTGTGACCATTTGGTGTTTGCAAAAAGAAAAGGAGTACTTGTGGCACCTTAGAGACTAACAAATTTATTTGAGCATAAGCTTTCGTGAGCATCCGATGAAGTGAGTTGTAGCTCCTTTTCTTTTTACGGATACAGACTAACAGGGCTGCCACTCTGAAACCTGTCATTCGGTGTTTGTTTCTTTAATGCCTCAGGGCATCCTTGATTCAGCTCAAATAAGGAGTGAGAGCTCCACTGCTGGTAGCATTTTCATTCCTGAATTCTGGAATTTTTTTAAGGTCCTTCTTTTAGCTCCCCAAAAGGCTCTGAGGCATTTTCTACAAAGGGGAAAAAAGCTCTCAGAAAAATAAACCACTACAAATATTTTCAAAAAGAAAAGGAGGACTTGTGGCACCTTAGAGACTAACCAATTTATTAGAGCATAAGCTTTCGTGAGCTACAGCTCACTTCCTCAGATGCATATCGTGGAAATATGCAGTTGATAGATTTCCACTCCATACGGCTAAATGCAGTGCCTTGCATAATGACAGGTTTCAGAGTAGCAGCCGTGTTAGTCTGTATTCGCAAAAAGAAAAGGAGGACTTGTGGCACCTTAGAGACTAACCAATTTATTAGAGCATAAGCTTTCGTGAGCTACAGCTCACTTCCTCAGATGCATATCGTGATATAGGTTTCAGAGTAGCAGCCGTGTTAGTTTGTATTCGCAAAAAGAAAAGGAGGACTTGTGGCACCTTAGAGACTAACCAATTTATTAGAGCATAAGCTTTCGTGAGCTACAGCTCACTTCCTCAGATGCATATCGTGGATATCATATATATCCACATATATATATATCACGATATGCATCTGAGGAAGTGAGCTGTAGCTCACGAAAGCTTATGCTCTAATAAATTGGTTAGTCTCTAAGGTGCCACAAGTCCTCCTTTTCTTTTTGCGAATACAGACTAACACGGCTGCTACTCTGAAACCTACAAATATTTTGGCTTTATTCAGGTTCTTGCAGAACCCAAATGTGAGTGTGTCTGGAAACCAGATTCTGTGTCTGAGCCAAGCTTTCTGGAAGAAATACATTGCTGCAAACCAGAACAATAGGGAACCCCAGTGTGATATTTTTTTTTTTTTTATTCGAGCGTTTCAAGGATTAAACACCTGAATATTCCTGCAGGGGGCAGCAGAGCTGCAACAAATGGCCACAGCAAGCTGCAGGGCAGGGGCAGGCAACCTATGGCACGCCTACCAAAGGCGGCACGCACACTGATTGTCAGTGGCACTCTCACTGCCCGGGTCCTGGCCACCGGTCTAGGGGGCTCTGCATTTTAACTTAATTTTAAATGAAGCTTCTTAAACATTTTTAAAACATTTTTACTTTACATACAACAATAGTTTAATTATATATTATAGACTTATAGAAAGAGACCTTCTAAAAATGTTAAAATGTGTTACTGGCACGCGAAACCTTAAATTAGAGTGAATGAATGAAGACTCGGCCCACCACTTCTGAAAGCTTGCTGACCCCTGCTGTAGGGGAAAGAAATCACTGCTGGGCTGAGAGGCAATACAGCTGTCCCCATGTCTCAGCTTGGGATGGCATTCGTCCGCAAGGGCCTGTGTGTGTTTTGTTTTCTCTCCACTGCATATGGAATTTCAAATGAGGCGGCAAACCACGTGGAGGGCTGGTTACGTGAAAGTGTGTGTGCTGCTGACACGGAGCCAGGGCCCACCAAAGAGTACGGCTCGGAAAGACTGCGCCCCTTGACCGTGAGGCCGCAGCTTAGGAACTACGGAGTCGTGCGCCTGGGGGGGTATTAAAGATGCCGTAAAGAATCAGTGGAGCATTAGCAAGAACCTTCTCTGAAGCTGCTTGAAAGCCCCTTGCATGTCCATCTGACCATTCTCTCATTATACATGAGCATCACACAATCATGCTCATAGCATTTTCACTTGGATACAGTCTTCATCACCTCTGTACTTGCCATGGGATTGGCAGTGCCTCTCCTGAGTGCTTGGGACAGGCCAGGACTGTGGGGTTTTCTCCATTGCAAAATGGTAACATAGTTTACAGTCGAGCTCAAAACATCAAGTTAGAGGACACCATGTCAGTCGCAACTTAGCAGTCAGGGTGGAACAGGGCTGATCAAGTTTTTGTACAACTTTGTTTTTAGAGGGCCGAAATCAACTTGGCTGCCATTCGTCAGTGTTTTTTAGGGTTTCCCTGGCAATATTGCAACTCTGTATTTTAAAATCCATTTTAACTTTGTAGGTGCTGTGAAATAAGTTGTCCAGCCATTCCTGGTTGGTGCAGGGTCAGGAATTCTGCAGGAAACATTGGGCACATTGCTTTGAGTTTTGGGGCAAAAGTCTGAGGCTCTTCTTGGTTTTATCTGAATCTGTTTGTCCATTCTTAGTTACAATAGCCAGGTTAATGTGTGGTCCCTGTAAGGGAACCAGCCAAAGAGGGACCCAGGCAGAAGTGGCTGCAGGTTTGAACTTCAGGTTTAACTGTCCTTCACTGCCCCATAATTGCAAAAATCTTCATCGGTTAAGTAGAGTTTTCAAAGGGTCCTTTTTTGTGGCTACCAGGCTGCTCTTTGAAGTGTAGATGCTTTGCCTGAAGTTGTCCTGCTGCTCTGGAGTGCTTAGCAATGTGGATTTTGTGTCACAGGCGGTCACTTGGGCTGGCTAGACAAATTTGGACCCAGGGGGTTGGGGTGGGCTTAGGTGACTAGCCTGAGCCACTGGCAGTGTTGCAGAGTTCACACCACTCGTTTTAGTGCACTAGCTTGAGTGGAACTAGTGTGAGTCTGCCTAGCTGAGCTCAGAGGCATACTCTCACATGGGTATGTGCCACAAAGCTTGGGACACCTGTTTCCATACAGATCCTTCCTTTGCAGGATGACAGCTCAACACCATTTACGTAACAGCTGTCAATGGCAGAGAAATGGGATGAAAGAGAAATTTCCTTGGATTTTCATTCTTTTCTCCCCAAGTGGGGCAGAGCCCCAGTTTCCTCAGAGGTAGCTTCCCTGGATGCACATTTGTCCTTGCATTGCCTACCATTTTGTCGTCTTTGTTGTTGGCATCCTTTCGTCTGCCAGAGACTGTGGGAATTGCAGCCTCTGATGTGGATGGTTTGCAATGTCTCATGTGACTGAATAGTACAGTACTGACGATGAAATCCTTCAGACTCCTCAACTTCTGTGGACAACAGGTTCACATCCACTGGAGAACAATAAATGCAGGGAATCAGTTGAGCAGCACCAAGAAGGGGTAGGTAACCCAAGCTGCAGCTGGAGGAGAGCGCGTTAGCCTCTTTGAGCCTCTTTTATCCAAAGAGCTCGCAGCGCTTTGTGTTAGCTGAGGCTGCAGAAAGCCCATAGGGGCAGGGTAAGTATTCTGTCCACTTACCCTTGGACAAACTGAGATACAGAGCATTTAAGTGACTTGCCCGAAGTCAAATGGCAAACCAGCGGCAGACGGGATTCGAACCCAGATGACTCTCATCCCTTCATCTAACCAGCAGACCATGCGCCCTCCATGTAATGTCCTCTCCTACTGTCTAAAGTTAGTGAGAGGCTCCTTCGTGGGAGTTGGGGAAACAGAAGCACTTAGAGCTGTTCCCTTTGCCTGGTGTATTGGAATGTCTGGACTCCGTTGCAGTGAGCAACCTGTTCTTTCAGATTTATCCATGTTGGCTAGACTGCTCCTCCTTTAAACTGAGTTGCTATGCCGTCTGAACTCTTGGCTGGGGAAGAGCTGTACCTCTGACCCTCCAAAGTTCTGTTTGGAGAAAAAGGTCCTTCGTACAAATAGCTGAACGGGAACTTCTTCTTGAGATGAATGGGGCTTGGAGGGGCTGGTGGTTGTTGCATTTAGCTTGGCACGGTAAGCATGGTTTCTGCTCTCTGTGGGGCTGTCTGGAGAAGGAGGAAGATTTGCTGATTATTAACACTCCTTGATTAGCCGCAAAAGATGAATGCGGTCTGTCTGATCCTCTCCTCTATGGGATACTAGGAGTGTGGCCTTCCTCGTGCTCCCTACCTCTGCTGGACACACCAGCAAGAGCTCCCTGTACTAGTGAGCCTGCATGCTCACTAGCTTCCCATGGTGTAAACCACACTAGCACCAGCTAAGGCACTGGGCTTGCCAGATCAATTTGTTCTAGTGATCTGCACCATCCGAGCCCTATGTGCAGTCTGAGTATAAATGGTTCCTGCGGCTTTCCAAACTGAGTTTCAGAAAGCAGGAGGAGTATTTTTCAGCTTGCATTTTGCACTAGATGCTCAGACTTCAATCTCTTAATCCTAGGGTCTCCCTCAATCTCCTGCATTGTCAGGGAGTTGGAACTGAAAATTTCCGAATGGAAAACGTGGTCTTGTCAGGTACTTCCTTAAACCCCTAACCCCATCATCTGGATGAGCATTATTCTGAGCACTGCTCCAGCTCAGCAGCCACGCTTGTTTAACAGTCTCTGAACAATCCAATAGCTCCAGGCAAAGGTCAAAGTATAAATACTCTCTCGCCCCATCCTCCCCGCAAACTGCTCCTGGAAGGGACCCGGGACTACATTGGGGATTCTTTGACCTTGTGTGGTCTTAGTCCAGGTTTTATCCTCTACTGGTTATGTGGAGGCCTGTGCACAACAGTTTAGTCAGTCTCTGTCCACTTTCCCGCGAGCAGATGCACACATCATAAAAGTCTCCACCAAGAGTAGCACTGTGGCCTTTTCTGCTGTCTACCTCTGGGCACCAGGTAGTGAAACTGGTTCTGAAAGTGGGCTGTGAATAGAAGATCCAGCTGCCCCATTCATACTGGAAGATTTGGCCAGTCTGGCAACTTTTGTCGTCTTGTATTGAGGCTTCCTGCATGTCCTTCCTCATTTCAGAGCAGCTGGTTAGGTCTAGTCTCCAGGCTGTGTTTCTGCACAGCCCCCCCCACCAGGGAGAATTTCAGGGGTTAGCTCAGAGCTACACGGCAGAGCATGACTCTGACATTCTACTCCCTGGATACCCATGCAACTCCTGTGGGAGAAAAAAGGTTAAAATGACCAGTGCTTTTGCAGGGCAAGCTTGCTTGCCTCAGTATTCTCCCTGCATATTCTGTTCCCTCTCTCTTGTGCATGTTCTCCCTTCCGCATGTTCTCCCTTCCATGCTGCTCATGCTTCCTGCATCAACCCCCTTCTTCCCACCATTGGGTGAGGAGACTGTTGGAGTTGAGTAGCATCAGGCATCTCAGAAATAGTTTTACCCTCCTTGTCCTTAGGCCAACAAAATAGGAAGGAAAAGGCTCTGTTTTCTGTGCAGTCTCCTCTTGGCCTGGCATATCGTTCACTTCAATAATAAAGTGTTTCCTTTCATTCTCAAACAGTCAGGCCCTTGCCAGAGTCATAATTGTTCACAGATGACTCATTTTGGCTGCAGGATCAAAACTAGGGAAAAGTGCTGTTTGCACAGTCTTTGAAATGTACGAGATGGGAAGAGATGTTCACGCTTCATATTCGTACCATATGTTGTTTCCACATTTCAGTAGAGCCTTTGCATTTCAAAAGAAATGCCAGTCCTGTCCTGGGGATGACTTAGTAGGAAAGAAATGGCCAGAGCTGTGAGCAAGCCTGCTAAGCAGAGACCAAAATTGCATATGTGCTCTCTCCTATGTGGAACGCTCCAGCATTGGCTGGCTGGGAAGCTGGACTGTAGTGGAGATGATCTAATACAGTAGAACCTCAGTGCTATGAACACCTTGGGAATGTAGGTGGTTCGTAACTGTGAACAACGCATTACGGTGGTTCTTTCAGAAGTTTATAACTGAACATTGACTTAGTACAGCTTTGAAATATTACTATGCAGAAGAAAAATGCTGCTTTTAGCCATCTTAATTTAAATGAAACAAGAACAGAAACCCTTTTTCCTTACCTTGTCAAATCTTTTTTTTAAACTTTATTTTTTTAGTAGTTGGCATTTAATACGGTACAGTACTGTATTTGCTTGTGTGTGTTTGCTGCTGCCTGATTGCGTACTTCCAATTCCAAACGAGGTGTGTGGTTGACCAGTCAGTTTGTAACTCTGTTTATAACTCTGAGGTTCTACTGTAGATTTTTTTTTCTCTCCCTCTCCTTCCCTCTGATGTGAGAGTCGGTCTCTTCCACTGTCTGAAATGCTGCAGGCCCCCAGCTGTGATTTTAATCAAAGCCAAGTTAAACTTTTCTTTCTGTATATTTGTAGAAGCTGTTTTGAAATCTTGAGTCATAGCAAGTGTTTGCACTTTCTTTTCTGTCATGGAAATAAAATGAACATGTGTAGAACCCTCATTGTGCAGCGGGCACTGGCCAAAAGTGGTTACTAGCTGGCAACTGTTTGGTCCAGGTTAGTGAGTTTCAGCCCCGTTCTTAGTGGACAGGTGCTTGTCTCACACAAATCTATTGGTGCAGTCTCAGTGGAGAGGCTGTGGAGATGGAGTTCTGCTTTCACTCTTGGAAATGGTCACTTAAGTTGAGGTAATGGCATGATGCCCGCACTGTTGCCTGTTGCGCATCTGTTCTGTAGCCAGGGTGATGGGTTGTATGAAGTTGACAGCTGTCCACATGGCAGTGTCCCCAGGCCATCAAACAAGCATCAGACCACTGGCCCCAGCCACTTACAGCTTGGTGTCAGGGAGAAGCCAGTTATCCCATAACTGTCCCCGTAGGGGCTGTGTGGCTCTTTGTGGGTAGCATCCTCTCTTGGAGACAGGATCTTGACATAGATCATTGGTCTGATCCAGTAGGGAAGTCCCTATGTTCTATAGGTACAGACCTGGCTTGGTAGAATTAGTGACCTAGCAGCGGGAGGCTTTATATCTCTCTGCCTGTCCCCTGAGACATCTGCTTCCCACAAGCAAAAAAACGGTTGGATCCTCACTAGTGTCACCCAGCCAATCTTGTGACCTGGTCGATGCTACTTGCCTATTTCCTGTTTGTTGTTCCTTCCCCTCTGCTCTAATGCTTCCCTCTGCGTGCTTCACTCCCTGTTCAAATTGCACTTGGCCATAAGCAGTGCATCAAGGTCAGGCAGTGACCCTTTGGAGCCAGCTTGTAATCATTAGAGTGTAAAGGCTTGTGAGCCTTGCTGAGTCTGCCTGTCGCACTGTTTTTAGTTCATCAAGAATAATTGCAAAAGCTCCCATTTTAAATAATTTTGAATGGACAGCACTTTGCTGAAGGAGTGACTGTACTTGCCTTGTAATAGACCAAAATATTCACCAACATTAAATTTCAGCCCTTTCAGATTAAATTTCAGCCCTTTCAGATTAGTGTATCATTTCAACTAATGAATGGTACAAACCATGCAAGGCAGATCACCAATGAGAGCGGTCACACTTAGGCACTAAGAAAAGCGAGATTGGTTGGCAAGCTGTCGTCAGGTGGCTGTTGGCAGGCGGTTGAAGGAAGGAGGTGGCCAGAGGGAGAAATAATGGGACACTACTGAGCAAAGGAAACTGCTGAATACTGGGAACCAGCGAGGCCTGCTGCACTAGGGAGTAGTCATCCCAAGGGCAGTGGTGTGGGGGAAATTGCTTTGGGTGGATGAAAATGGGGCTGGATGTAGCTCTACAGAACACAGTGGAAGAGTTGGTGGGGTAGCTCTTCTCCATCTCTAACTTTTAAGGAGCTATTGAGAAAATCAGTGCAGTGGACATGTGATAGGTGTTCCCTTGCTGCTGTAGGGGGAGGCTTGTATAGGCACCTAGATTAAAAAAAAAAAAAAAGAAAAGAAAAAAAAAAAAGCGCTGTCTGGATTTCAGCTGACCGTCTGCTACCAGCTGGGCAAAGCACTGCACTGACACCTGGCAAGAGCAACTTGATGACCTGCCAGGTTTTTTCTATTAATGACTTTTATGACTATATTGGGGGAAATGAATTCGCTCTGTCCACGTCTCCTCAGTGGTGCCCCAGTCTGTGAGAGTTTGTTCTGGTAGCCCTAGCCTTGCGATCACGTGCTGGACCAGAAGAACCCTTATTCTGGGGGAGGTGAGATGTAAATTGTTGCTGTATATTAATTTTAATTTAATATTCTAATGTTTCACCTCTTGTGTTACTGATTAACTGTTCGTTATTCTCTCCAGATTGAGGCTAGCTGTTCAATTTTTGCATTTCGCTGCACTAGGATGGTGAAACAAGATTGATTGCTTTCCCTTTCCACTTCCGCTCTGGCACTGCGCTGTTGTGTTTCCATCGTCCCCACTATCTGGGAAGGCTTTAAATCAAAACAAACAAACCAAGTTTCATTGAAATTTAAAAACTGATGAAAATGTTTCCATTTGGTTTCATAAAACTTTTTAAAATCATGCCTACATTTCAGGTCTAATCTTATTAATGGGGTGCCCCTTTACAAATGTCTGTTTTCCAAGAGACGTGGTCTCATCAGACTGCCGGAGTGTTGGTAGGGTTAAAAGATTTGAGTTTGTTTGCAAAAAAAGATTCCCAGAAGTGTAATGTGATGCCTAGAAGCAAATAAAACCTGGCCCTGAATACAACAGACTCTGTCTGCAGGGTAGCTTGTAAATTATGTGGCAGGGAAGGGGAAAAAGCCATTTATCACATGAAAAATTAAGTTTGTATTGTGTACATAAGCCAATGATTTGTTACATAAATGTGAGATCATTATCAGGCATTTACACATGAATTGGATGTGTCTAATCTATTAATTAATCAGTAAGTAAATTTTACACAGTATATGTAAACAACTTAATCTTTCATTTCACTTTGAAACTGGCATTCATGGTGATGTGTGATGTTAACATGAGATTAAACACGCAGGAGAAGCTGATTCATGTTGCTGTGTGCCCTTTCGCTGTACTTGAGAAACTCTACACAATCAGGAGATGGGTGTGAAAGTGGAGACTTGTATTCCAACACCACTAGCTTCCCTGGATTAATAGAGGTTATTTATGCAGGGAGCAAATCCTTAAACTTCCCCAGAACACCTGTGAACTTTTTTTTTTAAAACCCTTAGCATTTAAACAGAGCGGATTTCCAAGCAGACAAGGATAGCAATGCCCTGCAGCAACTTGCAGAAAGGTTGATCGTTTTTCCTGATCTTTCATCACACTGTGTGGGGAAACCACTATGGGAGCACTCAGAACTAGCTGAGAGATTTCTGCTAATAACAATGAATACATTTGTCATCTAGTGTCTGTAATGCAGAATTTTAACAAATTGCTCATTCCCTGCAGCAACCTGATAGCAAGGTTAGCACTGAGATACAAAGTAAAAAGACTATTTTTAAGGGACTGTTTTTCATTATTATTTATTACATGATTTTCCACATCAAGGTTAGTGCGGAGAAAACAGTTCTGATTATTAGATTCCTCACCTGGATGGGGCGTGACTGTTGTACTAGGAGTTTGCAGATCACAAAGTTCAGAAGGAAGAGTCGAATTCTTGTCTGAACAGCACTGGCAGGGATTGGCATGTTGACGTGTCACTGGCACGAACACTGATAACTAGCACTGTTGGCATTTAATAGTAGAAGAGGTGTGTGTTTTGTTTTTGTGGTTTTTTTTTGTTTTTGTTTTTTTTGATCTACCAGAACGGAAGTTCCTCACACATCCTCTTTCTCTCACTTCTGAATGTTTGTTATTCCTTCGAAAAAAGGGCAGTCCTGCCAGCTCAGTCTCACTGCTGTTTTGGTCTGGTTTGAGCCTAAGCACCCCTGTGCTCAGGAGTCTTGTTCCATTGCTTGTCATTGGGAGTAGCATGATGAAATAAGTGACGATGCATGGTGCAGGCATAAAGGAATCTATTCAGATACAATAGCTGACCCAACCCCGACATGAAATGTACAAACTTTTGTGCTGAACCTTGTTTGATGGTGGGCTTCTAGTGAAATCTGGAACTCAGTGCCTTTCAGCTGCTTCGGAGTTTTATTGTGCATGTTTCACAGCGCTTTGGCTCAGAGGTCTCTGGAGGGAAGCACTGGTGTGTATCCAGCTGACCAAACCTTTTGAGCTTTTTTCCTCTTGTTAACTTCAGGTTTTGTCCTGGCCATTGAGAAACTTTCACTGACTCATTTTTCCACTCGGCCACCCCTCGCGCATACTTATGCTACAGCATCACATCGTTCCACGTTAGGGCTCACTGGGCGTCTGAGCAGCACAGCAACCATGTTCCACCTGGATGTCCCCAGAACGCACCCAGGAGGAGGAGGAGACCTGTGAAGTTAGAGGGCCTGCAGAGCCAGGCCTCTGGTGGTGCCTTTGAGAGCTGCTCAGAAAAGAGTGACTATATCTTGTGAAAAATTTCAAATGCAATTATGATTTTTCATTTTGTTTGACAGTTTGAGACATTTTAAAAAAAAATGTTATAAATGAAAATTTTCAGAATTTTGAGCACTTGTTTTGGTGGGAACAAAAGCACTTTCTCCCCCGACCATCTCCCCCCTTTTCTCCCCCAGTGGAAAAGTGGTGGGTGAGAAAGCAAGAAAGTCTGGTTTATTTGATGGTTTTTTTCACTGAAATTAAAACAAAATTTTTAATTGCAAAACAAAAATGTTTGATTAAACCAAAATTGCTTTGGTGAATATTTTTGTTTTGGTTACAAAGGATTTTTCCATCAAAAGAAATTTCAGTGGAAAAATGTTGATCGATTCTAGGCCCCATATGGAGGACATCTGGGTTGATAGTCTCAAAAAGGCTGGGAAAGTTTCTTTGTTGTCCTATTTCTTCCCATAGTTGTAAATAACGTATTTCTGAGCAGCACCATTACAAGAATGAGGAAGTAAGTTGTCTCTGAATACCCCTGGCAACTTTCTTCAGTCTCCTGTTCAGAGTCTCTGGAGTATCCGTCTTTTGCATCGGTAGCAAGCAATATACTCGGTGTGTATTATGGTTTCTTTTGTGCTTAGTGAAAAGTAGGGTTGGTGTCATGTATTAGAAAGAATTCTTTATGCCTGGATCCTTCTGCTTAGAGACAGTCTGTTTTACTATGTTAGCTAGTCACCCCTGTCAATAGCAATGTTAGCTTAGCTGGGCTGCAGGAATGAGTAAGAGTTTCAGTGAATTGAGTGCACTGCAAACCTCTTGGCTCAAATTGCAGAGGTCACAATGGGTTCCTGCTTTAATTTTGTCATGGAGAAGGAAACGGCAGATACCTGGAAGCCCAGAGCTATAGGTTCCCCATTAGCCATTCAAAGGATCATTGTTTTATTTTAGTAATAACTTCTTGGTAGAGAATGATCAGACTTAAATAAAGCCCTAGAGCAGCCACTTGTGGAAACCAAAAGGGCCAGGAAATTGTGCACACAGCAAATCTGCAGACTTTCCACTTTTTGTAATATTGCAAAAAAAATTATTCAATGTTTTCTCTGCAGTAGGATATTTTCTATGGTAGTTTGCTTCAGACCGGAGGTTTATTGTTCTTTGCTTCTGGCAAGAGCTCTACATGAGAAATAAAAACTTCTTGAATGAAATTCTACAATAAGACATTGCACATGTTTCAGCTTCATGAAGGTCGATTGGACTCAAACACACAGATCTTAAGGTAGACATTTTATTCCTGTCAGTAATGGTCAGGATACAAACCACGTTATCTGAGTCCAGCTTCATATGGTGTTAGAAATGCATAGCTAAATTACTCTAGATTTCAATTTTATCATTTAATCCACATCTCTCCTGGCTGGAGTCAGAAGTTGAACAAACCTGTTTGGGACTTTAGCTCTATTGTTTTGTTGGGAAATCGTCAGGAAATATGTCCCTGTTTTGAGGTCAACCTCTGTTGCTCTCCAATTCTTTGGCAGGCACAGAGTTTATTAGGTTGCCAAGGAAATATCTCTGGTTGGGTTCTCAGACACGCTGACTCTCCTCAGTGTTACTGTAACCTGTCTGGTTACTGAGTGACGCTTCCTCTGTGGATCATTGTGGTGGTGTTTACCATGCAGTGAATAACGTTTGTCAACTCTTCTGTTTACCTGTCGCATCAACTTTAATGGAGTTGGTATGTCACATTGATTGAACTCCTTGCTTGGGAAGGAAGTCTGTGAAATACAGAAACAAAAGGTCGCGTTTACAAAATTAACTCTGTGGTGGAGGAGCAAATTGTCAGCTGGTGAGATCAGGCAGCTTGGGCGTCAGGACTCCTGGGTTCCACCTGCAGTCTTGCCACTTCCTTTTTTTGTGGAACATTGATAACTCACTTAGCCACGTCTTTCAAATGTTTGGAGTTGGGGGTGGGTAGGGGGGTTGTGGGTGATCCTGATTTCTGAAAATCAGGCCACTATTACTTAGATGGATGTAGGTGCCTAAATTTAGGCACCTGAGTTTAAAAATATTGGGGTTATAACCTGTCTGGAGAATGGGAAAGATGTTATGAAGCTTAATTAATGTTAAAAAAGCCCTTTGGGGTCGTTGGATGAAAGGCAGTCTGCAAGTGCTTGGCATCATAATGATTTTTTTTTTCCATTATGAAAGGATTGTCTGGAGAAGAAGGCTCTAGACTAGGACTCAGAAGATCTGGGATCCTGGTGTGACCTTGGTCAAGTCACTTTGTTCCTGAATATTTCACCTGTAAAATGGGGATGATAATTCCTGACTCCCACCATGGACCTGTCTGGTTTAGATAGATTGTAAGCTCTTTAGGGCAGGGACTGTCTGTCTGCATGTACACAGCATAGCGTGACCTTGATCTTGTTCAGGGCCTTTAGGTGCTACCACGCTAACAATAATAAATAATTAATGATAAAACCCGTATAATGAGTGTCAAAGTACAGAACAGCACAACAGGTGCCATGGTTGAAATCCTGCTAGCAATAGCCCCAGTGATTAAACGGTGAGCAATAAATGCTACGTCTGAATTTCAAGTAAAGGATTCAGGTTTTCATGTCCTTTTCTCAACCTTCGTGTAGTATTGCTGTGCAACTATAGACCGGCTGCCATGTTCCACCCTAGAGGTGACTGCATTTCAGTGGGTGTGTGTGTGTGTGTGGCCTGTAAAGGTTTTATTTATCTATTTTTTTTGGTTCTAGAGCTCATAAGAAAATGGTAATTATTTTCCATAAAACATTTCAAAAGAAACAAAAATGATTTTTTTCCCCTCACGGTTTGTTGTGTGGAAACTTTCCTTTTCAGTTTTTCCAACAATATAAAGTCTGAAAAACTGGATGGGGGGAGGAGGTTGGTTGAACAACAAGAACATTTTGAAAGAAAATACGTTCTTCTGCAAAAATGTTTGAGAGACGAGATTGTTTCAGTATCTAATCTATCAGCTGGAAACTTTCACCTGGATGGGGACTGAATAGAGTTGATAGAAAGGCCCTACAGTGCTGTAAGTGTAAGTTGCACCTGCTGTTTTATTATATTTGGCATCTGATGGTTCTAGCCCATCTGCGACATTGGACACATTTTGCAGAACAGCCCTAATTACTTCCTCAGCATTTGGCTTAATATTATGATTTAATTAGCGAGTGTGTTCTGAGATGGGAGAGGGCACAAGAAATTAGTCTGACAAGGCTTTTCTTCTTATGTTATTATATTCCTCTTGAAGCATGGATGTGGATGGGTGAGAGCCCACCATGTAAGCCCAGCAGGCGAACTCTTCACATGGGAATGTCCTTGGGAGATGGGGGCACAGATGCTAAAGTTCAGGGAGTGTATTAGTAAAGGAAACACTGACAGCGTCTCCCGCCAACATAGCGTGGTGTAGACACTGCGTTAAGTTGATGTAAGTTGCATCTCTCTGAAGGGGCGGGGTTCACACCCCTGAGCGATGTAACTTGCATCAACTTAAGAGATAGTGTAGACGAGTCCTAAGGGTGGAACAGAAGCTCATTTTATCACACTCTATTAAACTGGACAAATATAGTCATGGTACGAAATTACTCATTAAAGCATTACTTTTTAAAAACAGGAGTAAAAAGAATGACTTACAAATCTGAAAAAGTTCCAGCTGATGATCTTTGTCCTGGGTTTCTTGAAATAAATTCTTCTTCAACATCTGTAAGTCATCAGTTTTGTCCAGGGGTACATGTAAAATCATATACCTATTGAGCTGTGATTGTCCACACTGGGGATCAAGGCCATTGCTTAATGTGGTGTAGAGCAGTGGCTCTCACCTTTCCAGACTACTGTACACCTTCCAGGAGTCTGATCTGTCTTGCATACCCCCAAGTTACACCTCACTTAAAAACTACTTGCTTTCAAAATCAGACCTAAAAATATAAAAATGCCACAGCACGCTATTTTGAAAAATTGCGAACTTTCTCATTTTTACTGTATAATTATAAAATCAATTGGAATATAAATATTGTACATACATTTCAATGTACAGTATATAGAACAGAATAAACAAGTCATGGTCTGTATGAAATTTTAGTTTGTATGAACTTCGCTAGTGCTTTTTATGTAGCCTGTTGTAAAACTAGACAAATATCTAGATAAGTTGATGTACCCCCCGGAAAGCCCTCTGCATACCCCTAGGGGTATGTGTACCCCTGGTTGAGAACCACTGGTGTAGACCCCTGAAAGTGCTCTCGCTTACAATATTCGTTGCCGATATGACCAAATCATTTTTAGTAACTTTTACCACTTCAGGAAACAGCTGGTGTTCAGTCTGGTTGAATGAACTGAGACTTCTGAATTGACTTCAGTGATCTTTCTGTAAGCTGACAGTTGGCTTGCAACAGATGAAGCTGAATAATCATGGCTGAAATCGATACCATACACTTGAAACACATCTTGAACTTGAGTCTGTGTTATGCTTAGAGTTGTTATGGGAGTTTCAAGATTTTGAATAATGTTGTAGTCTTTCTGTTTAGATCTTTATTGAATACTGGACATTGTAAAAACCAGTGACATCAAAGGAGAGGTATTTATAATATTCCTTTGCTGAATTTGGGTAGCTGGGTTCTATTTCCCTATGTGAAATTCTTGGGAATTTCTCTCTTCCCTGGAAGCCCAGACATTCTGACTATATCCAGCATTGAATTTTTCTGGCAGATTTGCTCCCAGAGTAAATTGTAGCTTTCATCTGATGTCATTTTCATACAAAATTGGCCTTCTGTGGTTGAAATGCCTGAGCCTTGCAGAGTTTTGGATAGATTGTCTACCATGTTTAGGACTTTCAACCTAGTTCAGTACAAAAGAGCTAGTTCAACTCTTCCATTTGAGCTGTTATTCCACCAATGAGAGCTCTCATTTCAGGCTCTTTGGTTGCATCCTTTGGTGTCTCCCAAGTTGCATGTGGTGCAAGGGAGTTTCAGAAATTGAAGCCAATGCTTCTGGATAGAAAGACCATCTTGTTGGACAGAGTACATAGATGCCTGATGCTGTACTGACCACTTCATGTTTTATGTCCTGAAATATAGCCCTTTGTTTGTTTACCAAATGACAAAATTAAATCAACCAGTTTCAAGAGCATCTCTAAGGATAGCATTTTTAAGAGCAGCCTAGCACACCAAATTCAAAGCGTGCCCAAAGCAGTGAGTGTATCTAGCTCATAGTTTCGGTTGTTAGCCTGGTTGCTACACCTGAAATTAAGTCTGTCAAGTTAGTGGTGCCATCATAATATTCTCCATGACAATTGCTGATGCTCAAATTTAGACACAATGCATCTTTAATTAGTGAGTTGGTAGCCCCTGCTGAGGTACAGGCTACATTATACTATCCAATGAATATTCATGTCGTCATCAACATACAGCAGGCATAACACCATTTTCTCCTTGTTGGAGAAGTGTGTTTGTTTAATCTACCAAAATTGCAGACCACTTTCCAGAAATGTTCTCAGATATCTTTCTTGCAGCTTTAAGAACCTTTATCTCATTTTGAAAAACTGGACGTGTAAATTTGTCATGACTCATTTTCATCCACTCTGAAATCAGGATCATATTCTGCCTCCAAACAAAGCAGTTGAATAAAGTTGCAGTGAACCTCTCCACTTCAGGATGTATTTTCAGCTTGTTCAGACTCATAGACGTTAAGGTCAGAAGGGACCCTTATGATCATCTAGTCTGACCTCCTGCATAATGCAGGCCACAGAATCTCGCCCACCCACTCATGCAATAAACCTCTCACCTATGTCTGAGCTTTTGAAGTCCTCAAATCGTGGTTTAAAGACTTCAAGATGCAGAGACTCCTCCAGCAAGTGACCCGTGCCCCATGCTGCAGAGGAAGGCAAAACCCCCCCAGGGCCTCTTCCAATCTGCCCTGGAGGAAAATTCCTTCCCAAATATGGTGATAGCTAAACCCTGAGCATGTGGGCAAGACTCACCAGCCAGACACCCAGGAAGGAACTCTCTGTAGTAACTCGGATCCCACCCCATCTAACATCCCATCACAGGCCATTGGGCCTATTTACCATGAGTAGTTAAAGATCAATTAGTTGAGTTAAAGATCCCAAGTCCCTGTCTGGCAAGATAACCTATACATTACTAGAGTTTTCATTAGGAGTTGCCTGCTTTCTTCTCTCTACTGAATGTACTTAAAACTTAGACATGGTCTACATCTAAAACTCAGGTCAACCCAGCTATATTGCTCACCCTTAGTCTTAGTAGGTCACCAACGTTCTTAGTGGCCTTTTGAAGAATATCGGCTACTTCATGGTGAAATGAAGAAGCTTGGTGCCTCAAATTTGTCTCCAGCCTTTTTCTGATTAGAGAATCCAGACTGAGTGGAAACTTCATCCGGGTGCTTAGTCAAAAGTAGTTTGTGCCTAACAGTTGTGTAACAGTAGAAACCAAAAAGAAAGAGTACTAGTGGCACCTTAGAGACTAACCAATTTATTTGAGCATGAGCTTTCGTGCGCTACAGCTCACTTGCATCCGATGAAGTGAGCTGTAGCTCACAAAAGCTTATGCTCAAATAAATTGGTTAGTCTCTAAGGTGCCACTAGTACTCCTTTTTACTGGAAAACCAGTTGCTTTGACCTTTTTTTTATATGTAACCCCCTGGGTTCTTTTCTCACTCAGATCCTCTGATAAGGAAAAGACTACAAAGAGGTGACCGTTGGAGGGCCTTTGACCCCCCCCCCCTTCCCCCCCCCGAACATGATGGTTCTGCCAAAGAATCATGGGCTTCCTGATGTCTGGCCTTCCCCATCCTTTTGTGGGGGGGAAAACGCCCATGGAACTGCGGCAGTGGGAAGAGAAAAGAAAAGACCACCCTATCAGGAGGCTGTGGGAATCAGCCCTAAAGGAGTGGCAGCTAGCTGGCCCTATCTTGGTCTCTGAGAAAGGGACTCAGAAGTCTTTGTGCACAATGGTGAGGCAGAGCAGGATAAGAAGAGCCTCGCAAATGTGCGGGTATTCGCTTTGTATCCGTGTACCATTTCTGCAGATAGCAGCACGGATGTGGATACAAATGTATCCACGCAGGGCTCTGATGGTAAGAGCTGGGCGGGCAGCTGTGGAGAACTGCGGCACGGATCCTCCACCTGCCTTGGGTGGGGGGACTGGGGGGCAGGGACACTGGGTGGGGGGCTCCTCCTAATTGCTTCCCTCACCCCCAATTTTTATTTTGTCCCTGAAAACACAATGATTAATGTTACTGTGGCCATGTAATAGCACAAGAGGCTGAGGCGGAGGTAGGCAGTGTATCTATGTTTTAATGATCCTTGACCTCTAGATTATTGGTTCCACACGGATTGTAACATCACTGAAACTTATCTCGATCTCACAACTATGGACAGTAGTCCAAGAAAAAATTTGTGGGTCTCAGTTCAGTTCTTGGTGGACAGGTGTCAACATAAAAAATGAAGTTCACCACAGTTAGTACTAATTTTCTCTCTATAGGTAGTCTAAGAACTGACTGGGCATGGAATCTGAAGTACTCTCATATCCTTGCCTATAAGGATCCCGCCAACCATGGTTGAGGCACAGTGGCGAGGCACGAAGAATAAAGGTGGAGAGGGCCTTTCCATAGACAGAGAACCAGATGAGAAAGATGATGGCTCTCCCCTGAAGCCCTGTGGGAAAGGAAGAAGGCTAACTGCTGAAGCGGTCTCCAGAGAATAGATTCTGGAGAACAGTGATTATTTTCCAGGCATAAACAAGTAGGCGAATGATAAAAGAAAAACTACAGCCACTGGAGATCGGTGTCTGCCAGCTGCCATGGACATAAGTCTCTCTGAACTGGTAGAAACCTCAGGCAACTGCACGCTGCTCTTGCTCTCAAAACAAACAAACAAATCTTCGTGCTTCTCTGCTTCCATCACAGAACTGACTTTGGTGCTGACCCAACATTTCTGCAGACCCTGTAAGTTTTTTTTTGTTTTGTTTTGCAAAGCAGTGAAATAAATCCTGACTTATAAAGCTGTACAGAAAATACGACAGGTCTGATGGAAAATCTCATACACTGCTGAGGCCTAGGCAAATACGGGTGGCCAAATTCTGCTCTAAATTTCATCAGTGTAAACCTAGCTCACGGTTGTACGTGATTGATAGGATGCTACCATTTGATTACAGTTCAGTGGTCTCCATGCTATGAGTTGGATCTCAGCCCAGTGAACAGGTCTCCATATCACAAATATCCGCACCACATTTGGCCCCAGTTGACACCCCCCCCCCATTAGGAGCTTGAGCTTGTCTCTCTCGGAGGTGGTCCCTTCAGATCTGGTTGTGGCACCCTGGCAGAGATCTGGGCAGAAAGCTTGCATTCCCACTGCCTATGTTATTTTGGATATAAGTAAAAGATTTTTTTCTCCAGGGCTGTTAATCTGGCTGCTTTTGCAAGCACTAGAGTCTTTCACACAATTGAGCACTTGTGTCAGGACATGGCTTTCAAAAGGGAAAAAAGAAATAGCTCTGGAATAATTGGAAATGTCCAAACCAGTCTCTTACCTCCCAGCTGGGTCATTCATTTTGTTACCGGCTGCTCTGTAGCCATCTGTACTTAATGCCTTCAAAACCTTTATTGAAGTGAGTGAGACAGACCGAGAGGCAGGCTGGCTAAACTTTAATAAAACTCCAGGCTATTTATGTTCTTATTATAAGACTCCCTTCTCTTGTCAGGATAGTTTATAGCCCCTCATTAACTCTTCCTATTTTATGGTCACCTGCATGAACATCTTAGGTACTGGAGGGGGAAATAGGAAAAAACTAAATACAGAACAGATGCTTAAGTGCACATGAATGGATGCAGAACCATCACCACACACCACCTGATCACTTCCACCTGTTCAGAGTTTAGCAAGATCACCAAGTATCTCTCCTTCACTCCATCCCAGGTCGATCAAAGATGTGTCAGCTGGTTCTGGTTAAACAAGAACAAAGTTGCTGAACCTTACCCTTTTGGACCCTCTGAATTTGGGTAAACTTCTTAAAATAATTTCTCACTTTAAATGTTCATTTTCCATCTATGCCTTCTGATTTTGAGAGATGCCAGAGACATAAATGAGATATGGGAAAGGCTGTTGTGGCATTTTTAGCTTGACCAAAACCTAGGTCCTATTAATCCTGCTGGAGGAGGGTTTCTTCTGAAACGTCCTGCTCACCATATAGAGACCTGAACATTCAGCTGCTGCTCTGAACCAAATCTCCAAACTGAGCCTCCAAATAGTTTGAGATTTCCCCATTGCTAATTTAAATATGTGCCTCTCTCTCCTTTGAATTGAAAACACAAACCAGTCCAAGAGGAGTCGAAGTTCTTGTGGAAAATGTTTTAGTAGTTTGTTTGCCATTCAGATGGGTGAAAACAAACCGTGTCACTCCTGGGTAGCAGGAGTTGGGTAGAAGTAAAGCAACTGTGGCCTTTTTCTTTCTCCTGATCTGCTGTGTGAATTTGGTCAGTGATTGGTGCAGCTGGGTGGAAGCCAGGCAATGGAATGTTGCTCCGTTGTTGCATCTTGCAGAGGGGGGAGAGATTAGAGTCATCTGTTGTCCAGCTGTGACTTTGCCTACTTGACCTAAACTTGTCATTGCCAGGTTGATTGGTTCATTTCAGCACCATCTAAAAGTTAGTATAGAATTCCTTAGGCATGGCCTCAAAACCAGGCCTGGACTTCAGCAAAGACTAAGACGTGCTGTTTGTCATGGACTGGACTGAAGGGCCTTTCTAAACAGAGAAGTAAAATATGCCTTTGCTGCTCAGTATTTAGATAAGATGGATATAACCTATGTAAAATCCTAATGTTTCTCATGCCCAGCTTAATCAGGGAAATTTTGCAAATGTTGGAAGTAGGTGGGCAGGTGGTGGTGGCTGAGACCATCTGGGGTGGAATTAAAGATTTTTGTTTTCTTTAAGTGAATGTAGTGCTAGCGAAAGGTGGTGAATCAAGAGCCCTGCAGAGTGGCAGCCTCTGCCTATCACCAGAACAGGCATGGCACAGGTAAGACAAGCTTCCACGCTTTCCCAGAGATGGCCAAGTCATGGCCAGGGTGGCTTTGTCCCTCTACCTTTTCTCTCCCTGATCTCCTCACTGATATTGCCAATAGGTACATTTCTTGCAAGAGACTGGGAAAGTTAGCAAAGCCAGCCACAGCGCAGGCAGGCCCTCTGAAAATGTCACTAGCCAGTAACCCATCCAGCAGTCAGATTTTTCTGGCTTTTCAATTAGCTTGGAGTGCAAATTCAGGTTTCCATAGAAGAAAGGGCTAGTGTATTAATTCCTTGGCCTACAGCAATTCCATCCTTCTTAAATCCTCCCTGCCACTCTTCTCTCAGAACATTTCCATGCCTGCAGCTGCAGGGGCTTCTCTGGGTGCCTGGATGAGGGGTTCTGGATAACGCACCTCTTAGCTGAGCTTTTTAAACTGGAGACTTGGGAATCCATCCAGTTGGCCTTTTGTGACGAAGCGGGACTGTTCTTAGTGTTTCCTCTGAATATTGTGGGGGTGCCTCAGTTTCCCCTATGCAGTTCTTAAGTATCTAGGTGGTGGGATAAGGGTGTATGATCATTGCAGAGCCCTAGAGGGCAGGTGTGTGCAGGGGTCTGGACACAGAATGGCCGACACCCTGTTTCCTGGCAACTGATGGCCTGGCCCTTTGCCCCTGCAAGGTGAGAGCTAAAGGATTGGAGAACAAAGGAATCAGGTGCCCTCCTGGCCCGGGAAAGGGACAAAGCCCAGAGGAGGAGGGGCTGGAGAGAGTTTCAGTTAGGGGCTGGCTGGGGATGAGGAGTGAAGTGCAGACGTGGTTGTCTGACTCACTGCCTCCCCCAAAATGGACCCAGCTGAGGGGTCCTGTTCTCTGCACCTACAAGCTCTGTGTTAGACCATGTTCCTGTCGTCTAATAAACCTTCTGTTTTACTGGCTGGCTGAGAGTCCTGTCTGACTGCGAAGTTGGGGGGCAGGACCCTCTGGCTTCCACAAGACCCTGCTTGAGCGGATTGGCTGTGGGACGCGCACAGAGGGGCAGAGGATGCTGAATGCTCCGAGGTCAGACCCAGGAAGGTGGAAGCTGTGTGAGCTGTGTGTCCTGCAGACAGCTTGCTCCCAGAGAGGAGACTTCCCCAGAGTCCTGCCTGGCTTCGTGGGGAGCAGTTCCAGAGCATCGCCCAGGGACTCCTCGACACCTTTATTTTTTTCTCTCGCTGTGATTTAAAGTGTTAATTCTGCCCATTCAGATGTAATTTTTGAGCTCTATGAGCCAGAGACAGAATCTCATGTGCTGCCGGAATCTGAATGGTAACTGGGTCTTTTTCTTTAACTCGTGCGACATGCTATAATTTAGTTTGAATGTTGAAAGGAAAAGGGCCTCCAGGAGAGTCCAGTGCTCTGTTCGCTTGAGTTCTAATTAAAGTGATCCCCTCTCAAGTTTCACTTTGTTTTCTGGGGCTTTCACTCCATGATGATAAACATGTGTCCCATGGCAAGGAACTCATTACACCCTTTCCCGATCTCCTCTTTCACAAAGCCCTAGGAACCTCCTGTTATAGATCCTGCTGGCTGAAGCTTCACCCTCAGAAAGATGTAGTGGCCAGAGGCAGGTGCAAGCTTGATTAGCACCCTGGGTTGCGCAGCCATCCCCTAGCAGGAAGCTTTGCTTTTTCCAGTGTGGCTCAGGCAGATATTGCTGTCCAATGAAGACGATCCAGTCCAGGATTTCTTCCAGCCTTTTCTTCATATTTCAAGAGCCCAGGCCAACTCTGGCTTCCTATTCCAACTCCAACAGGCTTATCGTTTTGGGGGCTGGAATTGTTCGTACAGTGCATCTTGCCTGCTGCGAGTTCTGCCTCTGCTCAGACATGTGCTCTGTGCTGGGTTTGGGGTTTTTTTTATTTTAAATGTCAAACTTGAAGAGCTCCCTTTCTTTTTCTCCCCCCTTCTACTCTAAAGAATCGGACTCCTGTTAATTAGACGCTGGAAGTGTTGCTGCTTTGACGGGAGGGGGGAGTGAGTGAGCGTGCGTGTGTGCCTGTGTGACACATATAGATACAAAAATGTCAGTGAACAGCAGGAAAAGTTCTGGGAGACCGTCTTACTACTATCGACTGCTCCGGAGGTCGCGACTTCAGAGACAGCGAAGCAGATCCCGGAGCCGGAACAGGCCACTTAGCAGGGGTAATTGCAACCAAAATTCCATTTAATTGAAAGTGCAAGACCTAAGTCGTATTGCTTAAGAGGCAAGTCTATTACTATAGATGATAAAGACCAGTGTAAATGCTCCTTAGTGTACCTGTGTGCTGCAAAGTTTACAGTGAACTTTAGAAAGGATCTATTGATTGTTCAATGCTGTGCTCAGGTAAGTGGGGAGAAGACTGTCTAGTGGTGGTATGGATCTGGGAGTCAGGATGCCTGAGTTCTATTCCCTACTTTGATGTTAAAATGCTGTGACTTCCATCAGGCAAGTCCCTTTGACTCTGTCCTCAGTTTCCTTACCTTTAAAATGAGGACAAGAGTACTTCCCCAGCATACTAGGACATTTTGAGGCCTGATTGATGTTGTGAAGCACTTTGATATCCTTAAATGAAAGATGCTATTGAAGTCCAAAGAACTATTGTTATAATTTGCTGCTCTTCATCAGCTGGGCCCCTGGAGGGTCTAAAAAATTGTGATTGGATATAAGGGCTTGTGCTCCCAAGCCCGCTGGTGAAAGGCAGTGGGGCTTGTGTGTTCATAAGCCACTTTGGCGATCTTGAAAAATCGCACTGTAACCGAATGTATTTGTCCTGCGCAGCAGGAGCGGGGCCCGTGGAGCGATGGGTTTTTGGACGTACCCATTCGGGCCGTCCATTCGTTCCACTCCAGGCAGCTACTGACCCAGTTGCGTTTTTTTTTAAAAATAAGCTGCTCTGGCTTTTCTCTTGCGAGGTGAAACTAGTATTTGCTGCTGCTCATGCCTAAAGTTAAAGCACTCGGAGAAGTGACTGTCCTTTTTTTTTAGTGTCTTGGTCATTTTGCAGTTGTAATATCTTTCCGTAAAAGTAGGGAGGGGGTTGTGTGACACCCTTCCCAAAGCATTCCTTAAAAAGAAGGGTAATGTTGTTGTGTGAGTAAGAGGATCTGTCAGAAGCCAGCCACCTAGGGCCAGATCCTGCTCTCTAGGACACCGGTATGAATCCAGACCTATGCTGGCTTCACTGGCATTAGCCCAGATTTACACCAGCATACCTGAGAGCAGAATCTGGCTCCAAAAGCTCTAGCTAGGTTGCAGTGTTGTCTTTCTCCCTTCAGTGATAACCCACACTGTTCTGTAGGTTTCAGAGTAACAGCCGTGTTAGTCTGTATTCGCAAAAAGAAAAGGAGGACTTGTGGCACCTTAGAGACTAACCAATTTATTAGAGCATAAGCTTTCGTGAGCTACAGCTCACTTCCTCAGATGCATATCGTGGACGATATGCATCTGAGGAAGTGAGCTGTAGCTCACGAAAGCTTATGCTCTAATAAATTGGTTAGTCTCTAAGGTGCCACAAGTCCTCCTTTTCTTTTTGTTCTGTAGGGAGGCTCATTTCAGTGTTTTGAATCATCACTGGGAAATATTAAGGAAGCTAAATCAGTCCCCGAATTTCAGCTTTTCGAATAAGCAGATAGTGTATTTCTCTTTCCACAGTGTTTCTGTTTTGCCTGGCAGGGAAGAGTGTGTGTTTGCAGGCTCACAGGCATGTGGCTGTTCCTTCTTCCCCTTTATCTGTGTCTCATTCACAACCAAAATGTTTTCCTGTCACTTGAGCTGCTGTGACAAATGAGATGTGTTCGTTGCTGTAACTCGTTACAGCATGGACTTACCACCATCACAAGTGTTGGATCCAGACTGAACTATTTACTGGGGACATGTAAGCAGATTGGGTTGAAGTGGGATGATGATAGCATCGAATGGGACTGGGTTAGCTCTTTTCTATAGCACTGCTCATCTGTAGCTCTCCCAGCACATTTCAAAAGTGAGTGAGAATTCTCCTCCTCGCCACACGCAGAAACCCCGGCACAGAGAGGTGCAGTGACTAGCCCCATGTCACACACAGTAGGTCAGCACGAGAGTGGGGACTAGAACTCACAACCCGCGACTCTCCCAGCCAAGTGCCCTGTACGCTGGTCTGGGATGGGTAACAGAAGTGCTAGAATGCCACGGGACAGACGGCTTTCTTGAGACTTCTGGCCTACTTGGTGGACTTCATGATGATGAGCAGGCAACTTCATGAGGCGGGGAGTTCCAGGCTAGCTTTCCTGGACATGAACATGAGGATGAGGTGCTGAGCATTCAGATGCTCGCCATTAGCTGGTGTGAATAGATGCAGCTGCACCATAGGATTGTTCATCAGTTCCCTTTGATTTCTCATTTATAAGAATCCCGGTTGTAGTAAAATTGTGCTGGCTCTCAGCGGTCTGGTCCACCCGAGTTCCCACAAGTCTCAGAAGGAAGACAATGGGTGGGTGACTATGCGGTTTTCTAAAGCATCTGTCGTACAAACTGTGTTTGAACTTTACAGAGTTCAATAATGTATAAATGCGGCTGGGGAGAGCAAGTTTTACCTTCCCTAGTGCTGAGCTGTCATGATGCCGAGTATCTCGTGCTGCAGCGAGTCACCCCGGGGGCAAGGTTGTCATAGGTTCATTAGCACTGTCCTCCTGTTACGGGAAGGAGCTAGCTCCAGCAGCCTGCACAGTTGGCTGTTTATAGAATCATAGACTATCAGGGTTGGGACCTCAGGAGGTCATCTAGTCCAACCCACTGCTCAAAGCAGGACCAATCCCCAATTTTTGGCCCAGATCCCTAAATGGCCACCTCAAGAATTGAACTCACAACCATGGGTTTAGCAGGCCAATGCTCAAACCACTGAACTATAGCTGTTGTGTGTCTGCTGGGCAGCAGGCTTGTGCTTTACCATCTGCATCACCCACAGGCTTTTGTTGTCTCTCTAGATGCCTTAACGGCATCATGGCTGTAGCAAGTAGCTGGATCAGCAATGACACACACACCCTGAAACACTCCAGTGCATCCAGGGAGTCCTTCGGTGGAGCGGGGGTTGGTTTTGCTTTGGACAGGAAGCAGTGGGGATCAGCCAGCTGTTACATGTTCCCCAGGAAGGGGGAGTTCTCTGCGGGCACCAGTTTCCTGCCTTTCCGGCCTGAGTCACTCACCATTGTCCACTTTGCTCCGCTCCTGATGCTGGGCGGGCATAGGTGCTGCCACCTGCTACTGGTTTGGTTCTTATTTCTAAAAAGCCGTAATGGGCGCATGGGAGCAGGACCGTGTTCAGCCACGCACTTCAGAGCAACGGGGTCTCTTGAAATGAAGAAAAGTTTGTATTTGTTTCCCACTTCCCCCCACCAGCTCCCATAGGGCGTTGGCTCTAACACCAGCCCTTTATGCCTTTCCCTCTGCCTTCCTTCCTGATGAGCTGCACTGCTGGGCCCTGGGGCATGGCTGCTGCCTGCCTGCCAGCCATGTGTGTGGAGTTTAACTTCAGACGACTAGTGAGGCTGTGGGCTGGGAACAGTTGTGGTGTGGGCTGGAGGTCTTGCAGCTGAAGGGAGATGGTGGGCACTGGCTGGTGAGGCTGAGATATTAGAAGGTTGCAGAGAACTGAGCCTCTGGTAGGGGTGGAGAGAGAGAGACACCAACACCCCCCACCCAAATGCTCAGCTGCGCTTTATCTCTGAAAGACTACAGGGATGGAGTTTGCATTTTCTAAGAAAGCACTTGAGGAATATGCGGAGCCGGGGGGAAATGACTTCTTCGTGACTAGGAAGGCAGGACACGGTGCAGCATGGACTCTTGTACTGGCGAAGCAGGGCTGACAGCTGTTTGGAAAGGCAGCCAGCTTTCAGACATCCTGGCCAGATGATAACGTGTGAGAGCAGGTGATCTCTTGCAGCTTCCCACAGGGACGGGGCTGGTAGCGACTTCAGCAAAGGGTGCTGCTGCTGGCCCTGTGTAAGCAGGGCTGGCACTTCTAGATTCTGGGAAGGGTAACCCCTTGCCAAGGCTGGGACGGTCAAGGGAGGAGATGGGCTGTTTAGAGTGGTCCAGGTGGGGTATGGGGATGGCGTTAAGCGATGGACAACTCAAGCCAAACATCTGGAAACGTTTCACCATGAGTGAGAGATCTGCTAGACTGTGGAATAATCTCCCAAAGCAAGTGGTGGGAGGCCCACAGGCTGGATGGTGCACTAGGCACTGTGCTATAGGGAATAATCCTACGCTAGTCTGGCTGCCGAATGCACTAGATGTAACCCAGGAGGCTATTCCACCTGCATGGTGTCTCCCTGTGCCACCAGTATAGTCACTGTTCCTCTGCCTACCTCAGGAGGGGCTGGAAGCAACTGCCTCTAGAAGTCACTTGAGGAACTGCCCCTTCATCATGCTCCTTTCTCCTCCCCCAGGTCTGAGCAACCCCCACAGTGATGCTGGCACCTGCCTCCTCAAAGGAAATGTCCATTGCAAACAGCAGCATAGAAACGCTGAGCGTAAGGGTATCTCTACACAGTAACTGGGAGCGTGCTTTCCAGCTCGGGTGGACAGACATGTAACTCTGCTTGAGCCAGCAGGCTAAAAACAGCAGTGTAACATTGGCAGCAGCTCTGGCTAGCCTCCAGAGTACAAGCCAGCCCTGATGCCTGGGTATGTACTTACGCTGGCTGGAGCAGAGCTAGTGTCTGTCTATCTCTGTAGCTTGCAGCTGTGGTGTAGTCGTAACCTAAGCATGACCGGGTTAGAATACTCTCCTCCAGAGAACCCAGCCTGGAGTATCTGTTAACGGGGCCAGGCATGCTCTGAAGAGGGCTGCGTCTCATTAAGAATCTGACCTCTCCTTGCATGTGAGAGCATCTGTGGAGGGGCTTTGGGACCAGGTATCTTATCACTGTGAGTAGTTCCTGTATTTGGTGACTCATTAACTTTCAGCCATGGCCGCCCTGAGCTGTGTCATAGAGCCCAGCTTCTCTAAGTCAATAAAGAGAGCTCTCCGGGAATTCCCAGGCTCCCTTCTGCTAGAGCGCTGCTCTCCAGAGTTTGCGTCACTCAGCCTGGTGCCTCTGGCTGGGGACTCATCACAAGTGTAGAAGTGGGTGGTTAGAAGGATTCCAGCTGAGCATAGCCCTTCGCCCCAACAAAGCAGCATCCTTGCCACGTTGGGCTAATTTCGTCCCCATCTTCACCCCATGGACCTGACTGAGTTTGGGCTTGTGCGTATCTCGACGTGGCCCTTCTCTTCCGCGTAGACGGCTGCTCCCCGCCCAAAAGGTCTGAACTTGTGGTGCATCGTTTACCTGCCCCATGCCCCCGTCACTGCTAAAATAATGGTAAGTCCAATCAATCAGCAGCACAGAGCTGTCCAAACTGCCCCCCTTGTGTCCTTCCTGCCCTCTTTCGGTCTTGCCACCCAGTGGGATGCGGATTCATGGTGTTGGGATCCTTGGCCTCACTTTGGGCTTCAGTCGTGCACACAAGCCACTCCTCGCCCTGCGGCTTCCCCCCATAAGAACGTTGTTCCTGAAACGTGTGTTGTGTTGTCCATCTTGGCTAGTCGTCCTATAGATTGAGGGAGCCACTTTCTAGATCAGACTGAGGACCGGAAGTGGTGTTGGGTAGGGTGAGAATGTTGCTGCCTCCTGACTCCATGTCTAGCTGATGCCCACTCTCCAACCTCGTAACCTGCAGGATGCACTTCTGTTCCAGAGAAGGGCATTGTTTGCTGTGACGCCAGGCTGTGCCACAGCGGCCAAGAGCTCCGGAACTGCATCCCAGCAGTGGTGAGGTTGCGTTTCATGCTCCAGTGTGCTGCTAACTCCATTCTCTGAGTTTGAGGGTTTCCCCTAGCTCGCCCCTGTGCATATGATACACACATCAGTTTGGTACCATTGGCAATTTGTGCTTTGGAGAGGCCCAGAGCTGGAATAGCTAGGGGTGTTACGCGCATGGGGCACTATCCGAGCTGATGGCAGGGGAGCTCAGGCTGCCCTGGAATAGCAGGGGATGCAGTAGGTTGGCATGGGGGAAGCCAGTGCACTTGCGGTCTGCACTGTGCTCAAGCCAGTGCTATTTAATTGCTGCTTAAACCAAAAGGCCGCTTTCTCCCCTGTGATTTAAGCTGAGTTTGAAGGATGATGTCTGAAATCTCCAGGCTCTGTTTACCACAGGGATTCTGGACAAGCTGAACATATATTAGTTAAAAACCTCTGAAATTCTCTTTTCTTCCTTGGGCCATCTGTTCTGTGTGGCGTTGTGGGTAAATATGTGAAGAATCCATCCTGTCATTATTACACCAGGTGATCATGTACCTGTAATGGAAGGTTCTTGGGGGTCTGGGGTAAGGGAGGAAAAACTCCCTACAAAAGCAGCACCTGGTTGTAGCCTCTGGCACTTTGATCTCTAGCATTCTTCCTAGCATGTCTGCGTTTACTTAATTAGGGTCCAGAATAGAGGAACAGGTGTTGTCCAGCAAGTCTTGCAAAAGGATGCAAATTCACTGCCTTCCCATAGTAACTTCATTGTGGAAGCAATGCCTGTGGGTCCAGAGTTGAGGCTGAGCTGAGTTTTACATTTAATGCAGAGATTCAACTGCTTTGTTATGCATGAAGAATACAATGTGTCCTCCCCAAAATTACAGCAGTTATTCCTTGAGTACAGAATTTATTTATTTTGGAGAATTTACAAGCAGTTAATTATTTTGTGGTTTAAAATTCATTTGGTCCCCTAAGAAGTTTGCACCTGGATTGGGGTATTTTTTTATCCCAAATGATCTTTAATAACGGAATAACACAGGTATTTCACATTTCCCTTATTGTTAAAACTCACTGAACCCTTGTGCACAGGCTATATTTAAAGACTTTTTTAGAGTTCAGAATAATTTTCCCCATTATTTTTCATAACTGAGTTTCTTCAGCGGGGGCTGCTAAATAATGTTCCAGAATCTAGAACAAAGAGCTCCATGTGCACCTGCCCTCTTTCCTAATGACTTCCATCTCCCATTGTTCTCAGTGGTACTGAGGCCGCAGGCTGCTTAAATTCTCACTGGAAATAGTGAGAGGTAGTGGCCATTTTGAAAGTGGTCACCTTAACTGAGTGCAGGTGCATTGAGAGCAGTGGGAGGGGACAGCCACTTTGACAGGTGATTCTTGGTAGCTCTGACTTCTAGAGGACCCCCTCTCTCATTCCTGCCTCCTGATAGTGGAGGTCACAAACAGGAGGAAAGAATCTGCTCAAACTAGAAGATGGCCTTAAAGAAATGTTTTCAGATGTACCAGAATATTTTGAGATTTAAAACAGAAACAAAAATGCAGGTGCTGCTGCCTCCAGAGGTGGATGGGTGAGAGCAACCGTGGGACTGTATATGCCTCATATGAGGGCTGTGCAAAGCCTTCTCCGTGGTAAGAGATACAAGCAAATTTCCCTTTGCTTAATTTCATTCTGTTTCTCCTAGTTGATCCTTTTTGAAAACATCCCCTGACTTTATTATCCAAGGGCATCCTCTCCTCAGACTTCCTTAGGCAGTTCTGTAACCCCTGTGAGTTGTTCCCTCTGCGTCACCTCTTATGTTACTTTTCCCTGGTGAACTTAATGCGACCTGCATTCTGGATCGTCATAATTTTTGCCTTCTGGTGCCCTTCTCTTCTCTTTGCAAACTGCCCCTTGTCACTGTGGCTTCCTGCTGCAGAACTTGAAACCCTGCCTTCTAAAGTGAGAGCCTAACTTCGTGACCCAGTTGCCACGATGTGATGAAAGGCTTAAAAGTGGGCTGGCATTGGTGGGAGCTCCCAGACATCAAGTTCTTATTTCATCAGTCTCTCTTCCATCCCATCCCTGAGTGCCTTTACAATTGTAAGCTGTCTGTGGGCACTGAAGACTTGGCGGAGTTCTCTCCTCTCTCAGGATTGCAGTAGGTCCCTCACATGAGTCCACTGTGTTGTTTGTTTTCTTTCCTGCTGCTGTTTTCTGCAGATGACCAGTTAGCGCCAAAGCCCCGGGAGTTTCAGAACATTGTTAGTATAACCTTTCTTTTGAAAGGTTGGTGTTCCTGATGCTTCTGCTTGTGTCAGCTCCTTGGTCTAGATGTCTTGTCTGCTATATATATTTATCACAAATGCTTTTCAGGCTGCTTCACAAAAAGACTTTTTTCATTAAATAGGCTCTTTCCCTCCCCCCACCCCCTTCCTTTGAAGACTGCTGTGAAGAGACAACCGTCTGATCTTCAGCAAAGACCTGTACTTGGGCACACCAAACAGTGAGATCTTGGAAGCTACGGCCAGCTTCTCTGCTTTCTGTCTTAGCACAGGCTGTTCAAATAAGTATCACTGTAATGTCATGAAAAGGGCCAGAATTTAAAGCCTCAAAGTGCCCTTCCCCTGAAGGACCCACAGTTTGGAGTCTGGTAAGAAGAATCTGTAAATAGCTTCAAACAGAATCCTAAAGGGAAAAGCCTAAGCGACACAAGAGGTTAGCTGCTGTATGATCACTAGCATATCATAGAGGTTAAAGTTATCTATACTGTCTTCACCAGCCAGTACAGGATTGCTCCTTACAATTTAATTTTCTAGTGCTTTGGTTTAATATTACATGCAAGGTTGCCAACCCTCCAGGAATTAATCTTTGTCATGTGATGGAATCTCCAGGAATTCCTCCAACCGAAGTCGGCAACCCTAATTACATGTCCCAAATGGTGGAACTTCCACAATGTTTTGTAGGAAACTCTGCTGTGGCCTAGGAGATCTCACTGTTAAGAAGTTTTTGATATTTGACCCAAATTTTCCCTGTTAATTTCTTCTGATTATTCCTAGCTAAGCCCATTCGCAATGGCCTGTTAGCAACCAATCTAAGAGTCTAAGAATATTTGGAGCTCTTCATGGATATGACATGATTAGATCACCCTAACTGCAGGAGTTTGTGATCAACTTGAAAATCATCTGTTTTGTGCCATGACTCACATGCTCTAAGTTGTAGAATTTCAGAGGAGGAAGTAATGTTTAGTGGTTAGCAGAAGGGCCTTGGTGTCAGAATGTCTGGTAAGTATCTGAGCCTAGCTTTTCTGCTGGGTAAGGTCCGATCGGTACTGGCCTACCTCAGAGGGACATTCCATATATTACTTGATTATGACAAAGAGCTTTGAGATCCACGGATGGAAAGAGTTAGGTGTGTTCAGCGTATGTACCTTCCTGCATATTGCCCCCATGCTCACAACTCCCTCCTGACTCTTGTTGCCGAGCCACAGCCTATTTCTTCATTCAAATCTCTCCTGAAAGCTCCAGGCCTGCTGTGGGGCCCAGGATCAATAAATCATGTGTAGTCCTTCTCGTGCTTGGCTAAAAAATAGCTATCACAACCCTTAATGGTACACTGGTCTATAATGAGCTGCCATATGACTGTGTTACTTTAGTCCTTCCCTCTCCTTATCATTTCCCCCTCTGGAGTGTGTCACCCTTACTCTTTGGGTTGCATCCTGTATTTTAGAGCATAAGCTCCTCAGGGCAGGGACCAAGTCTCTCTGCTAAGCACAGCGCATACTGTAGGTGCTTTGGATTGCTTAAGAATACTCTATTGTCCAAATAAGTTAATTCTACGGCAATGTGTAGGAGCTGGAAATACCCAGTGTGGTCCTTGCAAACTGAAAGGTGCCCCCATGTTTAGCTAACTCGTTGAGACAGGTGAGACCTGGAAACAAAATGTTTGCCACCCTCAGTTCCTGTTTCGCCATTGTTCTCTGATGCATATCCTACTACATTTGAGAAGACAAGAAGTGATCTCTCTGTTCCAGCACATCTTCCTCTATGGATGACTCACTCTTACGAAGTGGCACAGCCCGTGCGGTGGGAGGTCAGGTCTAGAAACAGAGCGAGTGTGATGAGGTACTGCTGCTCAACACTCTGCCTGGATTATATTTACACTCCAAAGCAGCACTAAGCAGATTGTCTCCTTCCTGCAGGACTTTTGGTGGCTCCCAGTAGGAGGTAGATCAGCAAAAGCCAAACTTTGCCCAATCGCAGGCCAGGCCAGCAACCTGCCAGAATGCTGAGAGCTGGACAGACTTGCAAAGAAATTACAAATAGTAGTAAAATGAGGATGGCTGCAACCTGCTCCATCGGGACTATAAAGATGCAGCCTTCAGCAGCTGCAGGGCCCCGCATAAAATGCCCTATCTTGGTCTGAGCAGAAAACCAAGCCAGGAGGGAGTATGGTATACTGGGAGCTGAGGCCTCCATAGGCCACATCCCCATCTTAAAGTGAGGGGGTCTCCTGGCAGTGACCCACAACTCTGTGGGGTGCTGCATTTACCAGCCATCTGTTGATGATTGTGAAACCACAAATTACCATCTGGGGATACAGGGAGAGCTGCAGGGCCTGAAATTACTTTTAACTTCTCTTTTGTTGTAATTGAGTAGAATTCAAGTTGTTGGTGGCCCTTTAAATGATTTGCTCCATGGGCGAGGTAGCAGCAGAGCTGGGAGTACAGGCTGGTAATTGTGACACCCACTGACCATTTCCCCTCTCGCTTTCTTTCACTAAGAGGCCAATCCTGCATCTCAGAACCTTTGTTCAACCTTTTAAAAAAGCTATTAACGAAGCACATTTTGTGCTTGGGGCGGGGAATCTAGATTTCTGGTTTTAGGTGTTAGCGATATGTGTTTTTTTTTTTTTTCCAGAGTAGTGTCCTTAAGTATCAGGAAAAGGAGAACTTCCTCCTCAGCAGATGTTCATAATTTGTGAGAGTGATCTTTGCTTTGCTTTTCAAGTTTGCCTTGTGGCATTTTCCAGCCGAACCCTTTCTCTAGTGGTGTTTTCTTTGGACTTGTTAACAGTGTGGGTGACAGCTGCCCATGCAAAAGACCTGAAAAAGTTTTCAAGCTCTGCTGTTTGCAGAAAATGTCCTCTGGCAGCCCAGGTATTTTTAGTTGTGTTCTTGCTGAGGCTCTGCAATATTTGTTCAATACTTAACTGTCCAATAAAAAATTGGCACGAGTGAATAGATTAGGAAGCAGCATACAACAGTGGCATTTTTGCTCATGGATTGCTTTTAACATGAAAACAATGGGCACAGAAATCTCAATAGATGTCTAACGAACAAAAATTGAGAGTGAATCGAGTGTCCTTGAAGGCAAAGGCTATCTAGAACTGTGCAGAGGCAGGTATTGCTCGAGCTTCCCTTATGTAACTCTGCTGCTGTTCCTCAGCCCGACCTGCAGCCTCCTTCCCTCTCCAGTTCTAGGGTCTCGCATGCAGCTTTGAGGCACCTGTTGCTAACTTGCAGTAACCCCTTCAGAGTGATGTCAGTGATCCAGAAATGTTAAAAATCGGCCCGCGTGTTCTTCTATGTGGCAGTAGATTCCTGCTGATTTGGACTTGTGAGGCCAGCCCTTTGGCTTGGTGACTAGCGAACTCAAAAGCCGGAGTCATTGTGGATACCAAGAATGAGTCTCGAGAGAAGGTTGTGGCCTCTTTGATATATGCATGTCTCCTGTTACTAAGGAGACAACTGTAGCATAATAGGATCTTCCAATGTCCCTGCACATCTCCCTCCCATCACACTGAGCAGCGGTGTCTGTATCCCCTGGGATGGGAACTCCTGACCATCCAGGTGATGAATGGTAACCATAGAGCCACACGGCCACCTACGGTGTCCAGTACCCAAGGAAGTTAAAACATAAAGCTGTGCACAATATGAAACTTTGTGATGTCAGCAGGTTGTGAGGTGTTGGGGCTTTGGGGGCATTTTACTTGCCTTTGACAGGCTGAGTGAACTCCTCAGCTCTCTTTATTTTGCTTTTCTCCCCTTCTCTTAACTGACGAGATCTCACTGTTGTTGGGCTTCATTTATTCCTTCCTGGCTGCCCTTTGGTCCTGATGTGTTGACACGGATGTTAAATTGAAAAGAGAAAGCTGTGAAACTGGTGATTTGAGATTTCCAGGGCATGGGGCTTTGATGGAAAGATAAGAGGGGATGGGAGGGAAAAGGGAGGAAAGGAAAGACAGGAACACTACAGGGAATACTCTGCTTGTAGGAGAGGTTTATGCAGGGCCACACAGCCAGCTTCACTTAGCGTCAGCTGCTGTCTGTGATAGCATGTAAGGGCTGAGCAGGTGATTGCAGGTCAGACCTCTGAGTGCTGGAAGGAAGGAGAATTGGCAGAAGAATCTGGAAATTTGAGGAAGTGGAAAAAACTTGGCTTTTCTGGCACTCTGAGTGTGGGTTATGTGTCCATAAGAGGGTCTGTGGTGCAGCCAACAAATATTAAACCCTGACCAAAATATCTGCATGTGTAACTAAAATGCACTTAAAATAACAGTCCTTTGCTCTTCTGTAGCACCTTTCCTCTGAGGATCACAAAACACTTTACAGGCTCTAATTAATGAGGTCTGACAACAGGTAGGTAGGACTTGGCATTTTACAGTGTGAACCCAGCCAAAGACATTAAGTGACTGGCAAAAAGTCCCACAGGTGGTCAGTGGCAGAGCAAGGTGAATCCATTTAGAATCCAAACCCACCAAATATTATGGGACTTGTGGTAAAATTGCAAGAGTTGGCAACACTATTTAGGAGCATTTCAGGAAATGACTGCTCTGGGCTGCATGCTGGGAGAGTTAGCCACTATGGTGTTAGACACTCATGCCGTGCCATGCCAAAATGTTCAGGAAAGCTGATAGATAGTTACATATCTAAATACCAGGTCTCAGTGCTCTGAGTCAAGAAGCGCCCAATAATTGGGGACACACACTGAACCGCACACTTTCTAAGACTGCCTCTGATCTATTTTTGAGGGGTGTTTTGGTTTTTTTGGGTCCCTTTTGTTCATCTCTTGTAACTTCAGTCAGTTCTGCATAATAATATTGCTAAGACAGGCTGGTAACATCAGGCAGGGAATGACTGGCAGAAGCAGATCCTGTTGTCTTAAAGCCCTTGTTAATAAAGGAGGAGGATAGAGACATGCAGAGAGTCTGGGTTTTCTAAGCAGAATGGTTTCCAGAAGATTGTTACACAGTGTGGACTATGAAGCATCAGCAGCTCTTTAATGATCTTTATTAAACTAGAGTAAGTTCATCTTCTTACAGCTCTGGCAGGCAACACAGCTTACACACAGAGCTGTCTTTAAAGCAACACTGTTTTTTACATTTGTGTTGCTCTTGGAAGCTGTTCTGTGTTCCCAACACCTTAGGTTATTGCACTGAAGGCATTCTGTAATCCTCTAATTTACTCTGGACTCAGCAGAGACCCTGGAACGAGGCTGATCAGTTTTCTTTTGGTTCGTAGTTACTTATGCTTTCAGGCTCTCAGACACTGTCTTGGGGTTGTTGCTTGGCTGCCCAACCTGCAGGGGAAAGTTTTTAAAGGTAGATTTTCATTTAAATCTTACGTTTAAAAAAAGATGATATGACTGCTCATTTCATTGTGTTTTGCAATCTAAATACTGGTCCTAAATTAAGGTGTCTCATGAGCCTTTGAAGATCATCATACTCAGAATGAGGCCAGCTTTTTAAAATGGTGAGTTCACCCCAAGTGTAGCACAAACGAGGACCTGAAAGCCTCTTCTCCATAAGTTCATAGGAACAAAGCCCATGATAGGCCATCCATAGGAAAGTCAGAGCTTTCTTGCCATGTACACAGCGTGGAAGTTACAGACCTGAGTGAATGATACTGGCCAGGTATGTTTTCAAATGCCCTTAGTTTTGTATCCAAGTTTATCTAGAATGACCTACTGGAAGCTTGAACCTGGAATCCAGTTCTGACTGTTGTTTTTCCCCACTGCACGCATGTGCACATTCGTCTATTGTAGGCTTGCTCAGGAGTGCTAAGCTGCATATGCTGCTTTGTTATGGGAGGCTTGCTTGTGAGTGCTGGGCTGCTGGTGCTGGTGTTGGATAATTATTTTTGAATGACTGTGGAAGCATTTATTTTGGAAAAACGTGTCATACGCAGAAGTGTATAGACTTTGTGAGCAGCGAACAGAGTAGAAGATGACAGGTCAAAGTTTAGACTAATTAACACCAAGGATTCTTTTTCAATGTCATTTTATTTTTTTCCAAGTACTTTGTGTTTCTTTTTCTAGAAGCCAGTCTGCTCTAAGTGCTAGTTTCCTATGTACATCATGTTCTTACACATTGGTTTATGACAGTATTCTACATGAGTGCGTTTTTCTTAGCAGCCGAGGTCAAGCCTGAGCTTGTTCTGAAGTATCCAAATGTGGCAGCAGTGGGTGGATTGCTGTAAAAGTCAGTGTCTGAACTGAAATTACAAGATGCTCCCTAAACTTCCAAGTTGCTATGGTAACAAGCAACAGTCATTCTTCATGATTAAGCGGCTTCCGTCCGTGGTAACTGAACTAGCCGTTTTTAATGAAAGATTTTTTTCCTTTTGCATCTTTAACAATCAAAGGTTAGATGGGAGAGAGCTGTGGTCTGGCATTTGTGTATAAAATGAGAATGTCTATGTTTCCATTTAAATAATATTTGTGCTTCCGGAGCCATCACCTGAATGTAGGGCGAATGCCAGGGCACTATTTCAAACAGTGAGGGGTGTTAGATTGTGGATTAATCTCCTCCAGGATATTCGTCACTTCACTGAAGGCTCAAGGCGCTAGTCCTAGTTTCCTGTGTGTAATGCTTGTTTGCAACGGATGGATTTTTCCAAAAACAGGAGGCAACTGGCCATGGATGATCTGTTGCAGCAGTACCTGAAGCCACATACCACCTTCTGTATATCTTCCTATAAACCCTCCACCAAACCCCAAATTGTCATTTGTGTCTATGTAGTCAGAGTTCCATTGCTGTAGAAGTAATGATCCATGTGACAAATAGGATTCTGATTTCAGAAAGGGAAAGAAACTCTAAAAAAACAAACAAACAAAAAAAAACCCTGTGTTTTTGTTGGTGTTACACCTTTTTTTGTGCTAAGGAAGTTGTATGAGAAGAGCAAACATACAGAAACAGGGAAATAAATGGCAGTATAAATGTGCAATGAAGTGTAGAAAATTAAGGGAAGCTAGATACATCCAGGAAAAATTCATGGCATGAAGGGCTAAGGACAAATAAAAATTTTGAAAGTATATTTAAGGAGAAAAATACTAGCAATGGAATGGACCCATTACTAGACTGAGAAAATGCCTTACAGTGAGAGACTTAAATAGTTCAATTTGTTTAGCTTATCTAAAAAGATGGAGAGGTGACTTGATTACAGTGTACTGGGTAAAAAAGGACTCTTCAGCTTAGCAGAGAAAGGCCCAACAAAAACGAATGGCAGGAAGCTGAAGCCAGACAAATTGCATATAAAAATAAGGTGTTACTTTTTTTAACAGTGAGGGTGAATAACCATTGGAACAAACTTAGCAGACAAGTGTTGGGTTCCCCATCTCTTGAGGTCTTCAGATCAAAAGTTGATGCCAATCTTGCAGTTGTTTTAGCCAATTACAAATTATTAGGGCTGTCGATTAATAGCAGTTAACTTACGCGATTAACTCAAAAAAAAATGAATTGCGATTAAAAAAAATGAATCACGATTAATCACCGTTTTAATCGCACTGTTAATAGAATACCAACTGAAATTCAATATTTTGGATGTTTTTCTACATTTTTAAATATGTTGATTTCAATTGCAACACAGAATACGAAGTGTACAGTGCTCACTTTATATTATTTTTTATTACAAATATCTGCATTGTAAAAACGGCCAATGGGAGTGCGGAGCTGGTGCTCGGGTTTGCAGACTATTATTAAAGCTGCATGTACTATGTGAGCTTCAGATCTTAATGTTTGGTCTCTTGTGCAGATGGATATGAAGAGAGAGATGTAGTGTGAGTGACCTCATTTACTTCTCTAATGAAGTGCTGTCAATCGAACATCTGTTTCTTTGCTGTTGAAAATCAAATCTGATGAATCCCACTTATAAAATATGCATTTGTTTTATTTATTTAATTAATTTATTTTACATGTTGCCAGCACAGACCTGCTATAGCAGTAGGAGCACGACAGCTAAAAATGGGCCAGTAATTCAACCGTGCAAAGGTTCCTGTCCCTCTCTTGCTGTTACGTCCAGTACAAAGCAAACAATCTGTCCAAACCTCTCAGTAGTTAACCTCTCTGAGCCAGCTGTTTCAAAGGGGTTGGGGGGAGAGGAGGAGGAACGCTTATGGGAGACTGATGAGAATCATGTTCCTTGTTTGGTTTTTTTTTTTTTTTTTTTTTTTTTTTTTTGCATCTGCAATCTCATTTGGAGATTCCAATGTGGCACCCAAGCTCAGCAGAATTGCCCCAGCACGGAGGATTAGTTGTAAACAGAGACTTTATAACACTTAATGCAAACACCTTACAAACTGCCTTCTCATTAGAGCTCTGAGTGCCTAGGATCCTGGGGTGGGGCAGGGATGACAAGTGGTTTTAACAATAAATAAGAGCTAGAGAAAAGTTGAAATGAGAACCAGCCTGAACTTCCTCCTGAAACACAATCCTGGACCTATTATAAATTTGAAAAATTTTGATAATTCACATCTCCCTGTTTTTAGTTTTCCACCCGTCTCTGTGCTTGCTGGCTGCAGCTGAGACTGGACGTGAGTAGGTCAAAATACTAAAACTAATACTGAAACAATGGTTCATCCTTGAAATCTTGAGATTCAAGCTCAATTACTTAACTCCAATGGTTGTAATGAATCAGTAGACTTCAGTGTCAGCCATACAGCAGCCACGAGAGAGCAGTTTTGTCACACATGAGCTTCGTCCCCCAGCCACTGTCTCACAATGCTCGGCTAGTTTATAGGTAAAGGCTGGATAAGCATTCAAACTATATCACTGTCTGACTAGTGTATATATGCCACCACTGCCATATACACTTCCGAAGTGTATGAGACTGCAGCCCTCAGAGGATACAAGCCATGCTACTACTGCAGCTCACAGGGATTCCTCGTCAGCTCTGATGGAAGAGACTTGTTTTTGGTGCCCTGTTCCCGCTGGTGCATGCAGCAGTAAAGCTGATTACCATAATGTCTGTATGCAGCCACGGATTATAGCTACCATAAAGGCTCCTTCTTTGTCTTCTCTTGTGTTTGTGAACACGCAGCTGTGCTAGTTAAGTGCTTTGAGAACGCAGCACATTCCCAATTTTGAATCTTTACTGAGATGTTAAGAGTGATGGATGACTCTAATTTAAATCTCCCCAGAGCTGACTTCTTGTTCTCCAAACTACGTGTAGCTTGTCTTTATCATCACGTAGGAGAGGGTTGATGTTTCACTTTACTTTACTACCCCTCCCAGTTCAACCAGAATATTAGCAGCCTGCCCTGTTTGGACCCCAATCAGGCTTGAATTTCATAGTGTTTTGATGTATTTTTTAAAGCTGTGCTTCATTCACATTTCAATGTTACCCTGGGGGAAAACGGCCTTTGATGATATGCTGCTAGGAGAAGCTGAATTTGTTCTCTAGGCATTGCATCAGAGCAAGATAAATATACATATTTTACTTTGGCGACTGAGCAATAAAGAGTAAAACACCTCTAATCTCTATAGCTTAAAAACACAAGGCAGAGTAAAAGCAGAGTTCTTCTTAAGCGGTTGTGAATGTGTATTCTGCTCTGGCTCAATCGGAGTGGACAGCATTTCTGTACCCACATCTTGAAGACCAACAGTTACAGAACTGGTAAGTAACAGGTTTTTTCGTATTGATGGCTGTTGAACCAGCCCAATTTGCATATTACTTACTGAAAATTGAACCTTTATTTTTTGGTGTCTCCAACATTCTCTTTCCCTGGTGCAGAATCTGATGCTGAGGTTCGGGCTGGGGACTGTTTCTCTTGTACTCAGATCTGTTTTCCCCATTTTGTACTGCAGGGAAATCAAGTTGTAGGTTTCCTCTCTCCTCCTGCTTGGCTCTGCCTAAGGTCCCACCTCTCTCTCTTGTTTGATTTTTTTCCCCTCTCTCCTCCTCCTCCTGATTGCTCCACAGGGTATTCTTCCCTGATGCATGGGTGTCTGATCCTCTTCTTGTTAAAGTAAGTGGCAAAACTCCCATTGGCTTCAGGTGAGAGCGGAATCTGCCCACAAATGGCTATCAGGAGAGAGGCAGCGCTTCCTCTTGGGCCTTGTGATGGGACAGCGACTCACCGCTGCAGCGCCTCCTGCTGGTTGTCCAGGGAATTAGCTCTTTTCAGCCAGGAGTGCCCTCTCCTGGTCAGTGTCTCGCCTGCTGCTGCTGGCCCCGTGCCCCTCCCAGACCCAGATGCCCTTCTAGATTAGGGTTCTGCCCCCTGGCAATACCCCCTCAGTCTGGAGCTCCCCTCCCAGGGGAGCCCCCTATCCCTCCCTTGCCTCAGTGGCTACTGTCAGTCATCGTCTAGCCCCCGCTCCTTGGGGCAGACTGCAGTCTGTACCACTCATCATCGGGAAGGGGGGTTGGACCAGCTGCCTCTGTCTAGGTCTGGGCTGCTCCTCTGCAGCCTTAGTACCCTTTTGTGGGCCTTTACCTCGGCCTGCAGCCTGGGACTCTGCTAGGCTGGAGCTCCCCAGCTCCCTCTGCTCTTTCCCAGCTCTGCTCTGCCCTCTGCCTCAGCTTCCCAGGCAGCCAGGTCCTCCCTTCTCCATGTAGCTAGAGAGAGTGTCTCCCTCAGCTCCTCGCTAACAGCCCTCTTATAGGGCCAGCTGTGGCCTGATTGGGAGGTGGCCCCACCTGTGACTACTTCCCCCAATCGGCCTAGCTTTCCTCCGGCTATAGCCCTCTCTTAAGGCTGTTTTAAGCCCTTTGAGGCATGGCAGGGTGACCACCCTGCCACAGGCCATCATCCTAGTCAGTATGAGATCATCACGGGTGCAGTACAGCCATGACTATAGGCGGTGTTCCTACCCCTGAGTGGCAGTGGGCAGGGAGAGGGATCCTCAGGGGATGGAAAGGACAGTGCAACAGAATGTCACAAGTCCCCTTTTTAACTTTAGCAAAGCTTAGCTACTTCTTTGAGTGCTTGCACACATCCATGCCACGTTCGGGTTGTTCTCACCCCGCACACACAGTCGCCGAAAATTTCCCTCTCAGTGGTACCCGTTGGGTCAGCTCTAGCGCCCTCTGGGGCCGCATGCTCATGGCTCAGTATAAGGGGACCGGCCAACCCCGCACCCTCACAGTTCCTTCTTACCGACCTGGAACTGCTCCTCTTTGTTTTAACAGGCAATTTTCAGTGATTCTCACAGTTTCTCCATCCCTTTCTTTTCTTTTCCCTTTCACCAGGTTTGGTTAGGCAGCAGGAAGCCATCTACTAGAGCTACCTACCTCGCCAAGTGGAAATGTTTCTCCATTTGGTCATCCTATCAAGGCCTCCCACCTGCTAGGTCACCTCTCCAGACTGTGCTGGAGTATCTGCTTCATCTGAAACAGCAAGGCCTAGCTATTTCGTCTATTAAAGTGCACCTACTGGTCATTTCAGCCTTCCACCTTCCAGTGGATGGTCAGTCAGTTTTTTTGCATGAAATGGCCATTTTGTTCCTCAAGGGCTATACCTACAGATCCAGGAACCCATTCCCTCGTGGGACTTCAACTGCTGGCATCAATGACTTTCTGGTAGCATTTAGTTAGGCCAGGAGGGTCTCAGAAATCAGTGCCCTTACGTTAGGACACCCGTCTCTTCCCCCTCCTTCCCCATGGTGTTCTTTACGGACAAAGTACAACTTTGCCCCCCCCCCCATGTTCCTCGTTTCTCGAAAGGTCGTTTCGCAGTTTCATAGTAATCAAGTTATTTTCCTGCCAGTTTTCTTGTCGAAACCACACAAGAATAGGGAGGAGCAGTGTCTCCACATGCTGGATGTTAGGCATGCCCTAGTTTTCTATATAGAAAGGGTCAAGTTGTTCTGTAAAGCAACACAGCTCTTTGTGGCAGTAGCAGATAGGATGAAAGGTCAGCCCGTTTCGGCTCAGAGAATTTCATCCTGGATCACTTCCTGCATTCGTACTTGCTATGAGCAGGTGGGTGTCATACCACCTGCCATTCTAGGAGAGCACAAGCTTCCTCAGTGGAGTTCTTGGCCAGCTCCCAATCCAGAATATTTGCAGAGCGGCGACCTGGTCATCAGTGCACACTTTTTCTTCCCACTGTGCCATCACCCAGCAAACTAGGAATGATGCAAGGTTTGGTAGGGGAGTTTGCAATCCGCATATTCATGAACTCCAAGCCCACCTCCTAGGGTATTGCTTGGGAAGCACCGAACATGGAATGGATACGTGCAAGCACTCGAAGAAGAAAAGACCGTTATTAACCTTCTGTAACTGTTGTCGTTTGAGATGTGTTGCTCATGTCAATTCCATGACCCACCCTCCTATCCCTTTGTTGGAGTTAGTCCGCAAGAAGGAACTGAGAGTGTAGGGGGTTGGCCGGTCTCCTTTTACTGCATTATGAGTGCGTGGCACCAGAGGGTGTTTAGAGCTGACTTGGTGGGTACCACTGAGGGAAAAAATTCCGGCAACTCTGCATGCGGTGTGCACACACCTTACATGGAATGGATATGTGCAATGTATCTTGCAGAACAACCGTTACAGAAAGGTTAGTGTGTGAGAGCCTGGCTTTTGTGAAGCTTTTCAGTAATGATGTGCCAAATGCAAACTAGAACACAATGTAAATAGGTATAAATAAAATTCTAAGGAACTCCCAAAGCCAATGTGTTTTATATCTCCTTCTTTCTCCTACTACAGAATGCCCTCCTTCTGTTTGCTGATGTCTGCCCCACAGCCACACATCCTCCTGTTCTCTGTTGGAATTTTTTGTTGTGTTCTTGAGCTATCAGTTACTGTGTTCTTGTGTCAGTTAGCAAAGAAGCTTTAGCTCCCTCTTGTGAGACAGCTGAATTACTGCGGTGTCATAGCACTGGTCCCTTTGCCCCATTTTTGGGTGATAGCAGGTATTCGTAGTATTTCCACTTCTGTAGGGTGCTGGGAATCGCAAAACCAATTAGGAAAGAACTCCCTGCCAAAACTGGGCAGCCAGTGCCCAGCAAAGGAGAAGAAATAAGGCAAGCAGGTCCCATCTGTAGGCTGCCTATAATAAGAATCTACATTTGTTGGTGAAAACAGCTCTCCTGCTTGGTGATATTAGAATAGCGGGATAGCTAGTTGTCAAGATTACTGAGCAGTAACATTGCCTATACCTCAGGAGCTATGTGACTAGGGTTGAGAGGCAACTCCATGTTCGAGACAAATCCCAGTATCACACCAGCATACGGAGTTTTGTATACTACACAGATCTTTCCTTGTCTTCAACTGGTATCTTGTTACCTCCAATACCAAGGTAAGGTACACCAGCTGAGTACTCAGAAAGATCTATGAACATGCCCAGGGCACTAGGTGTGTGGGCCAGTGTTACTTCAGTTCCTTGTAACAAAAATAGGCTCCCTTTTCCCAGGGATCCTTCACGTTCAGTGACGAGCTGATGGAAAATAATTTTGCCAAAGAATTTCTGTGAATTTTGTCTTTCCCTTTTCCAGCCAGGTCTAATCAGGGCCTTGTCTTTACACTCCTAACTCAGCTACCGTTCTCCCAGCTGCAGAAAACTGGGCGGGACTCGGGCACCCTTCAATTACACTTTAATAGCCAGCTGGGGACTCCCCCTGCCTAGCTGAATGTGCTGTCTCGTGTAACTCTCTCAGCCACTGCAAGAGGGGACTGAGCTCTGGGTCAGGAATTGAACCTGGAGGTCCTACTAGACCATACAGAGCACGAACTGCTAGTCAACACAGGCAGCTCTTAACTTGTTAATTCTAACTCATTTGTGTCACAGAGCATCATGGACAGTGGGTGAGTGTCTGTATAAATGGGGGTGTCAGACAATGGCCCGACTTTGTTCTTGTCCTATCGGAATGGTTATGTGAAAAGTGTAGTTTTTTAAAAGGCATAGTGCTGCAAAATGCATCATTAATTGTTCTGAAAATTATAGTGAAAGGATGAGAATGTGAAAGATGAAACCTCTATGTGAGTCATTAAATGGACTGGGAGTGAGGTGCCGACTCCAGCAGAGAAGAGAGACAAGATTATAGGATATGAGCTGCTTGTGCTTTACAAAAGCCCATTTTACATCTTAAGATTCCCAGAGGCGAAAAGAAATAATTTTATTCTAATATAAAAAGTGGCAGTGAACTTTCCAGGAAAGGCTTTAATTATCCCTGGGAATATCCATTCTGGATGTTTGTTAGCAGCAACTTCAGCTAAATCTAATTTTCAAGGGGAGTCCTTAACTGATCTAAACCACAATGATTTTCAACAATTTTATATAAAAATCGATATTACTGCCCAATAAAGGGTTCAACTTGTAGCTAATTTTGTGTGGAATGAGGGTTACAATGTTGCTTTAGGGGATCTAGTGGAATACACCAATGGACTGTTAGGGCAATGAGTGGTGTGTGCCCATAGATCTCTAGGGGCTCAGGCAAGGAAGCTCACCTTGCATCCATACAATATTTCTAGTCCTGGAATATGCAGTTTAGAAATTGATTGAAACGGGCAGATCTTGATAACAGCACTTTTGAAATCCTTCATGAGCTCTTAGTTGATCCTTATCCATTAGAGTTCAAACATTTTGAGAGTCTCTGCCTCCCATATGAAATTATTCCCGAATCTTGAAGGAGAGAGTTGACCCAACACATACATACTCATTTCCGTCTTCATTTTACTCCCAGGGCATTCTGTCCATTTTAAAACTTCTCATGCATTTTTCCTCTACTGCCCTAACAACCCTTCTTAGCTATGTCTTTAACATCCATCACCCCCCAGGTCACACTTTAAGCTTATCTGGAGTCCTGGGGACCCTTAAAGCTCTCTGGGAGTCTCTCTGGGTTGTCTCCCAACCCCTCTTCAACTTGTAGATTCTTATTCAGGATCACACTGATGCTAGAGACATCTTCTCTCAAGGGGTCCCTTTCAACCAACAAATGGTTATCTGAGCCACTCTGAGTATATTCATTCTTTCTACGTTTGCTGCCTCCTCTCTCCTGTTGTGGTTGGGTTAAAGAGCCATTAAATGGTGCAGAAATTAGTTGAAGAACATGTGAGTTCATTAAGGTGAAGAGATTAATTCAGCTGCGTGTAATTAAACAGCACGAACAAGAGACAGGTAATTCCAGTTCCCCCTGGTTTCACAGAAACTCCACCCCTTTAAATCTCCAAAGCAGGTCATGGAGTATCAAAACATTCTGCCAAGGGGACAAAATAATGACGCATTGGGTGACCATAACAAACTTTTTCATTGGCTGATCATATCCGGAGGGCAAGAAAGAGGGTGTTTAACTCTTTTTCATGGGCATTGTATAGACTGTATTTCCCATGTCCATTTCCAGTCCTAATGGACTTCAGTAGTTCTTCAGTATTTCCAGGTGACCTGCTGGAGTTTTTTTATCCTCTAAAGTCTCCATTCCTTAAAGCACTTCAGCATTAGAGTCCTGGCAAAGACATCTCTCCGCTCCCTACCTCCTGCTGTGCCTCTCCAGCCAGCATTCCAGTCATATTTCACTTTCTTCCTGTAGAAGATGATGAAGTCATCAGCTCTGCATCTCATCTTATTCCTGACTTGTTCGGAGTGTCATGGCATAGGGATTGCTAACAAGCACCGTTTCCTTTTGGTGAGTTAAGGGAGATGATTCTTATTGCTAACTTTATGGGCGTGCATTCAGATTTTGTGCCTCCTTTTCTTGTTTGAAGTCAGAACAGTTTCATATCAGAAAGTCCAAGTGAGAACTTGCTGGAAGTCTCTGCTGGTCGGTTAGTAATTCCAGCTTTTCCTTTGTTCTTACGATCTGTCTCTTCCATCGGCTGGCTCCTGGAACCTTGTTCAGCATGAATTATATGGGGCTTTCAGGGAAGTGAACTGAGAATGTTACACTTGCTCAAGTAGAAGTAGTCAGTACATTTCATTCCTAACAGTGAGAGGGTAATTCTGATGACCTCTTCTTGGACTAGCTGTGACCTACAGGAACAGGTGATGCTACTGTAAAATAAGACTTGTTAAGTGGAAAGTGAACAGTATTAATATTGGTGCCATGTGTTACACGCGCTGTTTTGAGTAATTTGAATGACCGTTAAGAAAGCAGCCTTCTTGAGTGGGCTGAGCAGGAGCCTGGGACCCCAGAGCTGCTGACATGGTCAGTTTTGCTGCTGACTTCCTGTAAGCCTTGGGTAAATAGTTTAACTACTCTATGGTTTTTTCTCCATCTGAAAATTGGGGATATAAAAACTGTGATGAGGATTAGTTAATTTCCTAATTCAAACACCAGGGATTAACAAATCAAATTAACAGTTAACAAATCAAATCCATTTGTTACAGTCTAGAAATAATCTTCAGACGTAGCCATGTTCCTGACGATCCTAAATTAATTAATGTTTATGAAGTACTAAGTATTTTTAATTATTATTATTTAGAATATTTATTAGCATCATCCTAATACTGTGGGTAGTAAGCTTGGCGTGACAGTAAATGTTCCTACCTCCACTGCTTAGAAAAGTTTCACACACATGGGGAGGCAGATCATTTTATTTATATATATTTAAGAACCTGGGATAAATGTTTTCCAGTCTATTTTTAATGAATTTCAAGGAAGTTAGTTTTATTTTAGATTATCTTCCCCGGCAGTGTTGCAAAGCCAAGCACATCACAGCCTTGGGCTAATGGAGAATGTAGGAGAACCAGAAAGTTGTTGTCCATTTGTATCTGCCTTAACTAGCCCACAAAAGCTTATGCCCAAATACATGCTTCCCCAACATAATGCCACATTGTTTCTCTCTGTTATTAAAAGGCTTTTTGCTACACTCAGACTATATGTGCTTGCAAGAGGGGAAGTATTGCCTCTTGGAGGTGCCCAGCGGGGGTGGTATATATTTGTCCCAGGTCACTGGGTGGGGGCTTGAGCCGGTTTTGCATTGTTATTGGAATGGAACCCCTAGTTATTGAACCCGGCCCTTGTTGCTGCCAATTCTGACAAGCAGAAGGGTTACACGTCTTTCTAAACACTGTGTCACAGGTGGACTGCTCCATTATGAGGTAGCTAGATAATAAATGTATCCTGAAGTACTGTTTTATCTATGTTACCCTGGGAATTGGAAGAGTTGCCAGTTTATTCCCAAAGTCAAGCTTTTCTCATGCTTGAAAAAAACCACTGAGTTGGCCAACATAATATTTTTTTACTATTTAAATTTGTCTTGTCTAGATGTGCAGAGATTTACATACTTAATACCTTTTTGTATTGAGGAATTATTGTATTAAAGAATAATTTTAGGAGGTTCTGGAACTGACCAGAAAGGGGAATACTTTTCTTTTGATCTCCTTCAGAGTAATTTTTAAAAACTCCCTAAGTGTTTTCAGTGTAGTACTTTTTGCACTGGCCACTTGAGTAAGTTAATATTTTATATTGCAAAAATACCTTCAGGAGTTTGTTGCTCTGCTTTAGTGTCAACCGTCCCACCCCCATTCTGCAGTCCTTCCTCACACTCGTGTTACTCTCGGTTGCACAATTGAGTTCTTTGTGGATGTGGATGGATTTGATGCTTGTGGAGAATGGACTCGAGAGAACCCAGGCATATTTGTGTAAACTTCCCTCCCCCTGACTGGATTCCTGCCAATGCACCTTAGTCTATACCTGCAATAATCCTAAATTGCTGCTTTTTTATGCTGGGTCTCTGAGTAGAGCCTTCCAATTGTGCTGAATGGGCCAGATTGGGAGTGGGGTGGGATAGCTCAGTGGTTTGAGCATTGGCCTGTTAAACCCAGGATTGTTAGTTCAGTCCTTGAGGGGGCCATTTAGGGATATGGGGCAAAAATTGGGGATTGGTTCTGCTTTGAGCAGGGGGTTGGACTAGATGATCTCCTGAGGTCCCTTCCAACCCTGATATTCTATGATTTGTTAGTCTGTAAGGTGCCACAAGGACGCCTTGTTGTTTTTGCTGATACAGGCTAACACGGCTGCTACTCTGAAACCTGCCTTCACTATGACAGTCATTATCACTGCTCCATAATTACAGCGGCACATAGCCCCAATCAAAGATCAGGCTCTGACCCAGAGATTTGACAGTATAGGTTTATGACAGGATGTCCCAGGTGGACGGGGAGGGAGGTGAGGGAGAAGGAGCTCAAGGTGACAGCAAAAGGAGCATGTTTTTGCATAAGATGCAGTAGAAGTGAAACTGATGATGAGTAAAGTGGTCTCGCTCTCTCTGTTTCTGCTGAGAAACAAGCAGAAAAAAGAAGCAAGGCCATCAGTGGCAAAAAGGAAATTAAATGAATAATCTGAGGTGGGGTAGCAACAAAATTCATTTTTGCCTCCTGTTATTTGTATCCCTCTTCTGATCCATCAAAGCGTTTGTAAGGGAACAGCAATACTGCGTGTTTAAGTCTGGCCCAACTTCCCAAGAGCAAGGGCAGAAAATCCGCCTGCTACTCATTCACATGCTTCCCAGCCACTTTAGCCTGGCTCGTACAAGGAAGGTTGGTGAAAACATGAGGGAACATGGAAGCCATCGCTTTCTTTGCTATCCGTGTTTGTTTTGCCCACTGGCATCTCTGCTCTGTGATAATGTGGCTTTATCAATTACACCTAAGGAGTCGTCGTTCAGATCCAGTTTGCCTGCACGTATAATCCTCCTTTGTAGACTGTTACTTCAGTGATTTCTCAGGTCATGCGTGTCATAAAGGAGAGATTTGGCGGCTTTAAGTTAATAACCTGCTGAAGACTTTTGGACAGCAAATAGTGTCCAGAGATACTGTGTGTCTAAGCCCCCAAATCACCTCGGATCTAGAGCCAATAAATGGTCAAATGAAGGTATAATCCAAGTATTTCTATGAGCTGAAGGCTGATATCCAATTTACATAGAAACTCAGCAGCTAGTGAGGAGCGGGTGGCATTTGATAATACTAAGTACTTCTGTAAATGCCACTCTGGTTAGCTGCCTGTAATAACACACTCCTCTTCCACAGAATCTTTCATTTTAGGACCTAAAACAATTTACAGACTTTAATGAAACCCCATAACACTGCTCTGAGATGGGCAAGTGTTAAACCTATTTTACAGACTGAGAACCTAAGCAACAAAGTACTTAAAGGTCCAGGGTCACCCCGTGAGTCTGTGACAGAGCTGAGAATAGGATCTAGGAATCCTCCTTTGTCTTGTGTGCTAAGACTTCACTCCTATAGAAAGGAATAACAGAACTGCTTCATCCCCCCCACCCCCAAGTCAAATCACTAGAACCCAGGCCATCCCTAAGGGCTGTTCCGTTTCCAGATGGGCAGACAAAATAGAAGGAACTTTCAGTAGAAGTAAGAAGGAGAGAGGTAAAGTCAAAGATTGACTCTGTCTTCCTACAGCCTGCCTGTCTTTGCTGTAGGCAGGGAGGCAAATGTAACCATGCACTTCATATGGACAGGTGCTGGTGACAGTGGCTCATTTATGGGCAGAGGTAATAGCCCTGCCAAACACCCGTGGTATGGGTGAGTAAGAAACATGCAAGGCTTTCCTGATCAGTAGTTCTTGGGCTAGCACTGAGGATGGGAGAGGGGCAAATCCAAGCCTTAATTTGTTGTTCCTCTCCACCACATACAATTGGTTTTGCTATAATCTTCTGACAGAAAGAAGGATCCTAATCTGTCTGGGGGCGATTATCTCCTTCCAACAAAACCCCTCCCTCCCATTGCTGTATTTAGCCTCTTCACAGAGATCCAGGGGGTGCATTTGCTGTGATACAAACAGAGCTCTGAATGCGTCAAAACTGGAAACTTGGCTGCAAACCCCTTTTGAAATTGGAGCTGGAGAATGTGATCCTAACCCATCTGTATGTTTTGATTCTGGGCTCAGATCAGAAGATGGAAGTGGTCTGTGTTCTGGTTTTGGATTGTATGCAACTGAAATCTTGGGGTAAGATCTTGTGAGAACAGCTCATGAGACTTCAGTGCAAACAAATCTGGCTCCAAACCCTAGTCCTGAATGGACTTCGAGCCTGACTCCCGAGTTCTTGTTTCAACCTACCCCAGATCCAAACACAGTCTTCTTGGCCCACCTCTAATCTGCTTCCTTTACTCCTCAGAATTCTGCCCTGTGCGATTAGAAGATGAAGCAGATTCAGAGGCTATAAAGAAAAAGGCAGACAATTGTGCAACTTGATCTGAAAAGCCACCATGGTGCAAGTCAAAAGTGTTGTGACATTTACATAGAGCAACTGGTGCTATCCCTTTGAGCTATAGGCTCTGGCAGTGTTTGGCTCTGCATTGGAGGGGGAGGAGAGGGCAAGGGATTTCTTGCCGCTTTTTTAATTTAGTCGTCCTACTCTTGTTCTCCAGCCATGTACATGAGAAGAATTGTTAATCTGCCTGTTCATAGTTCTGATAATTAAAAATGCAAAGCAGCCTGTTTGTTTCCATGTCATCTTGAACCCACTTTGGAAACCACTATAATCAAGTGGCTTCTTTATGACAATCCAAAAAAGGAGTCTGATCAAAGGAATCATGTGAGAGCTTTCGTGCAAAAGGGGATAACACCAAAAGACTTAAAAAGAAAAGGAGTACTTGTGGCACCTTAGAGACTAACCAGTTTATTTGAGCATGAGCTTTCGTGAGCTACAGCTCACTTCATCGGATGCATGCCGTGGAAACTGTAGCAGACTTTATATATACACAGAGAATATGAAAAAATACCTCCTCCCACCCCACTGTCCAGCTGGTAATAGCTTATCTAAAGTGATCACCAGGTGGGCCATTTCCAGCACAAATCCAGCACAAAACCAAAAGACTTGATTGCTTCCTTGAGAAGCAAGAGGCAACATTCTTCAAAGAAGGCAGCTAGCTAATTGGAAGTCTTGGCTACAGATTCTGAGAGCAGTGAATTAGCTGCTCCTGGGATTTGGCTGAAGGCACAGGTTGCATGGCCAAAGCTCAGGAGCTCCATATGGGCACCCCCACCAATGAAGATGTCACTGAGCAGGCATTTTATCCAGTTCAGGAGGAGACTCTCACAATCCTGCAGTAGTTTAATATGTGGCTCAGCGAGTGCCCTCTGGAGTTACGGCCCCAGCTGATGGCAGCCTATGGCAAAAGCAAGGAGAGAATCCTTGCCAAGGCTGAGCCTTTGCCAAGACCTGATTGCAGCAAATTGCAGATCACAGGTGTGGTAAAAGCTGAGAATTGGCAAACAAAGCACCTCTAAGTTACACTAGTTACACGAGGCACGCTTTTTTCAGACATTCAAAAGTATAGGTTGTCCCAGCTTTAAATTTCTTTGCATGCTAATTTGCAAAGCCCTCCCCATAACACAGTATACCCCAGTAATTTGCCTTTGCAGCAAGTTTAAGCTACCTGTTGTTCCCAACCATGGTCTCAGCAACGTCATCATATTGGTGAGCGGACCTGTTGCTTGTGAAATATGGTATTTGAACAATATTCACAAATGTTTAAGCATTATGATTAGTTTCTTTAGTTTATCTTATGTTGGACGGGGGAGGGGGAAGAGCTGGTTTTCTGTAGATTCTGGAATCTACTTGTTTTTGCATGGATCCTGTGCTTAGGAAATGCCACAAAAACTCATTGAGATCCTCTCCTCTTTCAAAAGTGGTGAAGCACTGGGGGTTTCTCCAGGCCAGTGACATTGATTAGCAGAGTCACACGAAGGACGTTAAGTGGTTCTTTAACGATAAACAATAGGGAGCAATTGGGATAATATACGTTGCAAGCCCCCAAAGGATGTGAATAAATCAGAGCCCTGGAGATCCTAGGTCCTAATAAAATAAGAAGTCTGAGCTTCTAGTTTAGCATCCACTCCCTTGTGCTATTCAGTACCCAATGGACCTTCATTTGAGAGGCACTAGACACTGTCATCGCTGCAATTGGAGGCGTGACTGTCGCCTCGCCCAGGGGCAGCCTGGGAGCTCCCTGGTGTCTCCTGGCAGTTGGAGCCCTGTGTAGGTTTGAAGAGGAGGCTCTGTCCTGCTAGCAGTGGGACACTTGTCTGAGTAGATGTGCAGAAGGGCGGGGAGGCCACTTTGTTCATGATCTGGGACCGTGGAGTTGGGACGTTCGGGTTCTGTGCTCCGGCTGCTTTACTGCAGGCTGCCTGTGTGATTTCAGGCAGGTCCCCTTTATTCTAGTTTCCTGATCTATAAGGTGGAGCTGATGTGTTTTTTCTCATAGATATCTTGCAAGGCTCCACTAGTCAGGCTGTGAGAGCACTGCGAGATCTGCAGGTTAAAGAGAAGGACAGACTATTATTATTGCTCAAAACTAAGAGCCCGGGTGAAAAGGTGTGGAACCAGTGTAAGGAATTGGCCCCATCGTGTGGCACTCTGATAATACGACCACTTCCCTGAATCCCACTGTGCTTTTGGATTATGGATTGTGCATTTAACTGAAAAAACACATTTTGAAACTAACTCTGTGCCCTAATCTGTAGCCTTCCTTCTGAGATTCCCCAAGCGCTTTATAGATACTCATGAATTTAGCCTCCTCACTCCCTGCTCTCCCGCCCCACTTACTGATTTTCAGTTCTGTTCTTTAGCCCTAAGAGCAGGCTTGCTTTCTGCCTTAGGAGTGTCAAAGCAGCATGTGCATGGATCGCTGATTTGTGTACAGTTTGTATTTAGCTGCTCTGCATTTCCTTTTTACGCATCTGCAGAATGGGAATAATGATGGCTCCCTCGCGGGTCTGTTCTGGAGTTTAACGAACGTAGAGAAGGCACTTTGAGATCCTGAAATGGGAAGGTTCTATAGGAAATGCCAGTCATTGTAAGCAGAAAAGCCCTGCTGTTTAACCATGCACCTTGGTGACTGTGAGAAATGCGAGTGGTTAGAGTGGGCTTGTTAAGTCAGCTCATTTGCAAGTGTATCTCAAAGAAGAAAGCTGCACCTGCAGTGGCCTGCCCCCGTCCTGCTGCTGCTCTGGCGTTGGGTGTGTGGTTTTAATTGTCCTTTGTTTTCTGTGCCCTTTGCAGAGTCCCCCCCAGAGAGGGCCGGGCAGCGGCGCAGCATGCCCAGCGGGGTCATGGAGAAAAATCCCAGCATGGAGCCCACCACCACGACGCCATTCCGTGTCACGGTAAATGTCTCTCGCCACCTTCATTACCTCTCTGGGGTTTGACCATGTCAGGGTTCCCTCCCCACTCTGACCTCTAGGGTATAGATGTCAGGACCCGCATGAAAAGCCCCCTAAGCTTATTTTTACCAGTTTAGGTTAAAAACTTTCCCAAGGCACAAATTGTGTCTTGTCCTTGAACAGTATGCTGCCACCACCAAGTGATTTAGACAAAAAACAGGGAAAGGACCACTTGGAATGCCGATTTCCCCCAAAATATCCCCCCAAGCTCTTAAGCCTCCCCAGGAAAGGGGGTGTGAGAATAAACAAGATGAGCACAGACCAGCCTTGGATTTTTAAGATCCAAAAAACCCAATCAGATTCTTAAAAAACAGAACTTTATTAGAAGAACAAAAAAAGAGAAGAGAACTCCTCTGTAAGATCAGAATAGAAGATAATTTTACAGGCAGTCAGATTCAAAACATAGAGAATTCCTCTAGGCAAAACCTTAAGTTACAAAAGGACCAAAACCAAGAATACTCATTTCCTCCAGCACAGCGAATTTCACAAGCCAAAACAAAGAAAACCTAATGCATTTTCTAGCTAGATTACTTACTAACTTTACGGGAGTTGGAGGGCTTGCATCCTTGATTTGTTCCCAGCAAAGATATCACACAGACACACACACACACACACAAGCCTTTTTCCATCCCCTCCAGATTTGAAAGTATTTTGTCCCCTCATTGGTCGTTTTGGGTCAGGTGCCAGTCAGGTTACCTGAGCTTCTTAACCCTTTACAGGTAAAAGGACTTTATAGCACTGTATACAGAAAGGTGGTTACCCTTCCCTTTATATTTATGACAGACCAAGAGGAGAGTTTATCTGTCGCTGTTTGTGCTTAGAGATGAGGGCCATGTTTGCTTCGATTGCTTATTTTTACATAAAGGTGCAGATGCTAGTAGCTATTATTAGAATACACAGCTGTAAAGACCTTCTCAGTAACCTTCTAAGATTTAATTTAAATCAGGGACTGTCTTTCTTTAGATTTTTATGTTGTTTCCCAGTGACGTCTGTGGAAGCACAGACTCTTGGTGTTGCCTTGAAGATAAGGTCTGAGATCTTCATTTTGTCTTACGTTAGAATTTGCACAGAGGTGTTTGTTACTGCTCCCCTCCTTGTCCTGACTGAGTCAGCTCTTCTCCATAGCATCCCATACATAGGTGTTCTGAACAGATTGCATTATGTTCCGCCTACAGGCTGAGCTTTCTGAAAGAATAATATGAAAGCCCAATAATTATATGGGTCAGGAACAAGCTCTGTTGACAAATGGGAGGTACAACCATGGAAGCAAAATAAACCATTTTAAAACTAGGCTGTAATGATCCAGCCAAGAGAAGCCATTTTTTTAAAAGTATCCTCATCCTGGCCCCATCTGTAGTTAATGAAACAGAGTGTGTATGTTGGGGAATGCAGGATTCATAATCAATTGAGGGCACCAAGGTCTTTGGAGTAACCTTCAATAGCAATAATTTACGAGGAAAATCTCTTCACAGCTCTCTCTGCAGAAAGTGTAAGCTTAAAGTGTAACTAGCTAGAAACTGATACACCAGATCTGTGCACTGGCCAAGGCACTTAAAGGGGCACATTTTCAAGAGTGGGGTGTGTGTTGTGCCCAGAGAATAAAGCTGCACATCGTATTTGTATGTATGAGACAGGCATGTACTCTAGGAGCTGGCTTTCACAGTATGTTTCTGCATTTTCTCTGTGTGGTCACACATACTATACAGGACCAGACACTACGAGCACTCAGATTGTATGCAGGGGCGGGACATGGTAAGCCCAGATATGCAGGGCCAGAATTTCAAAGGAAGTACAATGGGTACAATCTCAAAAATGCGAGCACACCCAGTTCACTTTCAGAAATCCCCACTGATTCATAGCAATTATCTTTGAGAACTCCTGGAGGACAAGTGAGGTCCCATGGACTGGAGAACGATAAACATAGTACCTCTCTTTAAAAAGGGGAAGAAAGAGGACCCAGAGAATTACAGACCAATCAACCTAACTTCAATATCTGGGAAGATACTGGAACAAACTATGAAACAATCAGTTTGTAAGCACCTAGAGCAGGGGTCAGCAACCTATGGCACGCGAGCCAATTTTTAATGGCATGCTGCTGTTTGCCAGACCCGGGCAGACAGCAGCGTGCCACTAAAAATCCGGCCTGGCCCGGCCCGCTCTTTTCCGCCCACCGCTCTCTCCTTGCAGGGCAGGCAAGCTTCCCTCTCCCCCGGCCTCTTCTCTCCCCCCCCCCCCCCCCGGCCGCTGGATTCCTGTCCCTCCTTCTTTCCCTCCCTGCGGCCGATCAGCTGACAGTCCTTGCTAGGAGGGGGAGAGGTAAAAGCGGAGCTGCAGCTGCTCTCTGTTCCGGGGACCTTGGGGAAGGGGGTGGAATCAGGGCATATCCCCTCCAGCCCCCTGCTGTGAGCTGCTCAGGGCGGGGTCTGGGAGCACCCCCATGACCCCAGCCCTCTGCCCTGACTACTGCACCCCCCACACGTACCCAGCCCCCCTACACCCCATGTCCTGACTCTTGTACCCCCCACATCCCCACTCCCACCCCTTGCACCAAATGGGAGCTCCTGCACCCCTCGCACCAAATGGGAGCTGCCCAGGTAAGCGCTCCACACCCAAACCTCCTGCCCAACTCTGAGCCCCCTCCCTCATTCTAGCTCCTGGCCAGACCCTGCACCCCAACCCCCAGCCTGCTCCTTCACCCCCAGCCCTGTTCTCAGCACACTCCCACCCTCATCTCAGTGCAGAGAGGAAGAGAATGGCTAGAACCAGGGAGAAGGTAGGTACCTACTCTATGTGGACAGGGCCGGGACTCCAGACCGGCAGCAGGCTGAGCGGGGCCAGCAGCCGGGACCTTGGCCGGCAGGAGCTGGGGAACAGAACCCCAGACCGACAGTGGGCTGAGCCACTCAGCCCACTGCCGGTCTGGGGTCCTGGCCGCCGGCCCCCTCAGCCCACTGCCGGCCAAGGTGAACGGAACCCCAGGCCAGCAACCGGCTGAGCGGGCTGGCGGCATAAGATCAGCATTTTAATTTAATTTTAAATGAAGCTTCTTAAACATTTTGAAAACCTTGTTTACATACAACAGTAGTTTAGTTATATAATATACAGACTTATAGAGAGAGACCTTCTAAAAAATGTTAAAATGTATGACTGGCACGCGAAACCTTAAATTTAAGTGAATAAATGAAGACTCGGCCCACCACTGTTGAAAGGTTGCCGACCCCGACCTAGAGGATAATAGGGTTATAAAGAATAGCCAGCATGGATTTGTCAAGAACAAATCATGCCAACCCACCCTAATTTAGTTTGACAGGTTCCTGGCCTAGTGAATGGGGGGAAGCCATAGATGTGAAATACCTTGATTTTTAGTAAAGCTTTTGACACAGTCCCACATGACATTCTCATAAGTAAACTAGGGAAATGTGGTCTAGGTGAAACTACTATAAGATGGGTGCACAATTGGGTGAAAGATATTACTCAGAATAGTTACCAATGATTTACTGTCAAACTGGGAGGGCACAACTGGTGGATCCCACAGGTGTCAATCCTGGGTCCAGTACTATTCAATACAATGGAGTGGAGAGTATGCTTCTAAAAAATTTAGACGATGCTAAGCTAGGAGGAGTTACAAGCACTTTGGAGGACAAAATTAGAACTTGACAAATTTACCACAAGGACAAAATTACCTTGACGAATTAGAGAATTGGTCTGAACTTAAGATGAAATTCAATAAAGACAAGTACAAAGTACTTCACTTAGGAAGGCAAAAATCAAATGCACAATTACAAAATGGGGTCTAACTGGCCATGTGGTCATACTGCTGGAAAGGATCTGGGGGTTGTAGTGGATCACAAATTGAATGAGTCAACAATGTGACACGATTGTGAAAATGGTCAATATTTTGCTGGGTGTATTAACAGGTGTGTCGTCACGTAAGATGCGGGAGATAATTGTCCCGCTCTACGTGGCACAGGTTGGGCCTCTGCTGGAGCACTGTGTCCAGTTCTGGCACCACATGTTAAGAAAGATGTGGATAAACTGAAGAGCCCAGAGGAGAGGAACAAATTTTATCAAAGGTTTAGAAAACCTGGGCTCTGAGGAAAGGTTTAAAAAAATTGGGAAGTTCAGTCTTGAGAAAAGAAGACTGAGGGGAACCTGGTGATGCTCTCCATGCATGTTAAAGGCTGTTGTAAAGAGGACGTCCTCAATTATTCTCCATGTGCAGTGAAGGGAGGACAAGAAGTAATTGGCTTAATCTGCAACAGTGGAGATTTAGGTTCGATATTGGCAAAAGCTTTCTAACTCTAAGGCTAGTTCAGCTCTGGAATAGGCTTCCAAAGGAGGTTATGGAATCTCCATCATTGGAGGCTTTGAAGAACAGGTTAGAAAAAACCCCTGTCAGGGTGATCTAGGTTTACTTGGTCCTGCCTCAGTGCAGGTGACTGGACTTCTCGAGGTCCCTTCCAGTCCTACATTTCTATGATTCTGTGCTGCACTGGAAGCTGTTTGTCTATGGAGCCCATTTTGCACGTGTAAATCATAGTTGTGTGAGCGCATGTGGACCTTTTTGGGTCTGCATACTCTAGAGTTGTCATTTATGTTAGTACATAAATATGCATGGCCATGTTCATCTGTACTGTGCTATTTATAAACTAGTTACTCACGGGAGTAAGGAGTGGTGATAAGAGCAGCAATTAGGAGACAGGAGAACTGGGTTCACTTTCCTAGCATTGCCACTGACTTGCTCTGTAACTTTTTGGGCCAGTCACTTAACCTCATTGTGTTAGGTTCTCTGACTGTAAAATGAGAACAATGGGGCAGACAGTTGTTAAGCTCTTTAAGATCCTCCTGTCAGATGAAAGGCATTCGGTAAGGGGACAATCCTATTCATGCATGTGTGCAATGTTGTGCATATCCGCAAACTGCATAAGACACAGTGACGTATATTATTTAGTTGTGTATTCACACACGGCAGTATAAAATATCCAAAGCAATGCATGTTAATGCCAGTGGCACCATTAAGTCATTTATATTTCATCTGTCTGTAACCAAATTCAGCTGCTGCAAATTCCTCAAGTTTATCAAACTCATTAAAAAAATTCCATTTACAAAGTATCTTCCTTCTAAATGGCCAAGAAAGCCTGAAAACAACAAAAAAATGAGAGAACGTTCCAGACTTCAAATACCAAATTTAAACTAATTGATTCTAATCTCTTTAGAGTCATACTGCCTTAGTAACTGATCTGTACATAGCCCTGAATCCAGAGTGTAAAACTGCCTCCTCTCTGGAGGAGATCCCGCAAAGACAGGTCCTAAATCTAAACCAGTCAATCCTTTCTACGTCATGGATACATTGGAACAAGTAAACAGAGCTAGAGGAATCTCAGGATATGTCTTCACTGTACCCGGGAGGTATGATTACAACACCTGTAGACATACTTTGATCTAACTAGATCAAAGCTAGCTTGAAGAATAATAGCAGTGAAGCTGTAGAAGCACGGGCGTTGGCCACACAAGTCTGTACCTGGGTCCTGGGAGGGTGGGGCTAGTAGATCAAAGCTAACTTGGGTATGTCTACACTTACTACACTTCCTGGTTTGTAGCGTAAACATAACCTTAGACACCAGCTAATTTATGTTAATGTTAAAATCTGAAGCAAAATCAGTAACCACCAGGCTGCTGCATCTAAACGCTCTTTTTCTTCGGGGGGGGGGGAGTTCTCAATTTGCTGATCTGATCTCTTATTAGGAGTAGAGCCTAATTTTGTCTGTTCTGATGCTGGACTTCTAAATAAATGTTTAGACTTTGGGTGTTGTGCAAAATGCTTTTGCCACAAATCCCTACAGCACTGCAGAGGCCTCATAGGAAAGTCTTGGGGAAACTCAAAGATTTTGCCGATTCCATAGATTGTGTTTCTCTTTTGCTCTTTTATTACTTGTATTATTGGAAGCAAACAGAACCTCTTGTTGCTGCTCCTACTGCCTCTACCCCAGCTGAAGCCCTAATCTTTGATTTGTAGCACCCATTGGGCACAGTAAAGATCACTTATTGTCACACCCAGGAGGATGAGCTCAGGTGAAGGGGGAATGAGCCCATTGGGAGCAGAACTCCTGTGCAGAAATTCTGCTTCCATCTGCATGTCCTTACGCTCAGGCTCATCATCCTCCCCTTCAAGGCTCTGCACGACTCCGCCCCTGTCTACATCTCTTCTTTCATCTTTTCCTACATCCCACTTCTCTCCTTACGCTCCTCGGCATCCTCTCTGCTAATTGCTCCCTTTGTCTTCATCTCCTTAGGCCATTTATTTTATCCCTTCCTTCTTTCAAATTCTTCTTTAAAACCTAGTACTTGCAAAGCCACCTACGTTGTTTCCCTTGCCCACTGTATCCCTGCACTATACTGCTGGCCTGGTTATCGCTGGGCGGGAGCTCTTGGAAACCTGGACCTTGTCTTTTTGTGTATTCTGTAAAGTACTGTGTTCTACATAATTAATTAACGGCAAATAATGAGGAGTGTGAAATACTAAACAACAGGGTGTGGGATGTTTGTTAGCATTTGCTAGGAGGCATGAGCAATTGTTAGCATCTGTGAAAATTATATTGTTAAAGGCACCAGGATGGTGTGTTCCATACTCTATCAGTGTCTGTGTACAGAGAGATTGCCATGTGTGAAAACACTCTCTCTCTCTAGATCTGGTTCTCTCTGCAGTAACTTTTGGCATAAGTGATGTCCATCTTGCTTCTGTGCCACGAGGAGAACTAATTTCTTCTCAAAGACCTGCAAATCCATTCCTCTAATCATCCACCTTCTTGCTGGATGCAGGCTGCACTGGCAAAAAGTAAGGCTTATTAATCAACTTGCTGAACCATCTCTGTAAACTTGGGACATGTCCTGCAGAAGAAGGAAATAGTGTTCCCAAGAAATGGGAAGACCAGCCAGATAACCAGGTTTCTTCTTCTTTTTTTATTCTAGAGTTTTTAAAATGGCATTGATGAGTTTTATGCGCTTGTACCTGCTCTGCATTAAGGAAGCTGAGGGAGAGAATCTGAATCCATTAGGATATTTGTAGCCAAACCCAGCAACCTCCTCTGTCAGCATTGGTCTGATTTCAGCAGCTTTTTTTGGAATGGACATTATTAGGGTGGACATATTTATCAAGGGATGCTTCTACATGATTGATGATCATGTGGGTGCCAAAAGCATCAGTGGTGTGATGATGTGACCAAGGATGGACATAGACTCATAGACTGAACATCATAGACTGAACATCCAGCTTGACCATCTTAAGGCCCTGGCTAGAGATCAATCTTGGTGGTGTTTGATCTGCAAAGATGCTAAGTCCCTCTGGGTTTTGCCTTGATGAATATGATGATGTAGGAGAAATCTTTTCACTTATTCATGGTTGGTAGAAGTAAAGCTCTATTTCTCCTCTTTCTTGTTCAAATGGAGTACATCTACTGTATGTTTCCAGAGGAGTGACTGCAGTCTTTAGCCGATGCGATTGCCTGTATGAGATGTGGTGGCTTGCTACCAAAACCAACCTGTGCTCCAAAGTCCATATGAAATTTTAAAAAGCGTAGTCGGTAAATACCCCCTTGCTAGCGAGAAGTTTGGCATTTGTCTTCTGCATTACACAGTACACTATCATCTAACTTCTGTTTCTTCTCAGCCCTTGGAATGTGACTTCCATTAATATGAATGGCTTCATTACCTGCATAGTTTTTCTGACTTCCCAGATTTTAGAAGATATGAGAGAGGAGAAATATATTCTTCCTCATCTTCCTTCATTAACCAGAAGAGGAGCATTAGCAGTCAGTCCACTCCTGCCACTGGGAATAGTAATTAGTGCTTTAGTTTAGTGGTAATGGGATTATTACTTTTGAGTCTGCTGCTGTAGGTTTTGATGTTGTAAGCTTTTCATATTTTACAGCCGATTGTTCTTCCCTGACATCTCCATCATTGTGCTCTGGAGTCTCCAAGGGCCCAATGGGCTCAGGAGCCATTAAATTCAGAGGCTTGGGCTCTGTTGCATTTTCTGTTGCTTGTGTTCATTTGCAATGCGAAGCGATGCAGCATGGAAATGCCCCCTCTCAATGTAAAGATCTGCCAACCTGCCTGAGATTGGAAGTGGTGGAGGCTCTGTTGTGGCTCGTGCAACGTGTGATGAATGAAAGGCTGGGGGAAGCTGGTTCGAGTCTTGGAAGTTCTGAGCACCCACAGCGCCTATTGATGTTGGGGACCTTTTGAAAATCAAGCCTGTAATGTCTCCTCCATGTGTCCGTTTTCCCAACTGTCTCAGAGAGAAAAAAACTAGTTGACCTAATGGATCTCTTTCATCCCTGGTCTTTATGCTTGTCTGAGTCTGTGCATATATGTCTGCAGCATCCACAGAGTTAACTGCACCCAAAATCATAGCAAAATCCTGTACTGCACAGTGACATTTTTCTTTCCACCTTATAATGTCAATATGATTTTAATAGAGCATCTCAAATGTGAAAAACCCTCTCACCCAGGACGATCCATATGCTGCAAAACTCTTAATTTCCTTTTGTTACTCATCTCCCCAACACTGTGTGCTATGGGAGCAGAGGGCAATCTGATGTCGTCTTACGAACCATGATCTGAAAAGCTTTGCCTTATCTAAGGCTCATTTGCTGCACATTGGTGTGTCCCTCAGAACTAATGCAATTCCAAATCTGTCAGGGCAGATTTGTGCAGTGTAGGCTGTAGAGATGAGTACAAACCTCTCCCCCAGGACTGTTGAGTTCCCAAAGTACATCTAGTATGTTAAAAATAGTCTTACTGCTTGCATCTGATTCCTTGGAGACTGGAGCTTGGATGGCTCTTAATGGCCAAGAGTCTCCTGAATACTCCAGTGAAGCCAGTGAGAAATGCAGTCTGCAGTGTCCTAATGATTGAAAGTGGCATGTGGTTACAGAAATAAGATCACAGAATTTGTTACACTGGGTATACTCTTGAACCAAGTCCTGCATCCTATCTCTGGCCAGCATCTGATTTTAAAAACCAACCAACCATCATGTACATTACCCAGCCAATTACGCAGTGCCGTATGTGGAGTTGGGGATTCCTTCTTGTCCACTGCAGTGATTAGCTAATGCCCAGAAGCATGAGATTTGATTGCATTATCTCAGCATACAAAGGGTGAATCCAGGCCCTGCTGAAGTCACTGGGAGTTTTTTGCATTATCTGACATGCTCAGGTACCCATGGAGGTTACAGACTCTGATAGCTCCCCCAATTAGCTGAAGAAAACCACAAAGTTGAATGGTGTTGATGAACCCTTCTCTGTTTAGTGTGTGGGTGGTGACAACAGACTCCTAGGAGGAGGAATTGTAACCAGCATGTCCACCATGAAAAAACCGTCTAAGGACAGGTCTGTTGTGCTCATGTGCAGGTGCTCCTTTATCAGCCAGTTGACAAAACAAAATAATAGGGGCTGAAGGGATTGGTCATTATTTAGTTGTCATTTCAAATCCAACCCAGCTTTGTAGTGACCAAGAGTTGTTCCCATCTGATGGCAGGTTGGTAGTGGGCAGGGGTTGATATTACAGAGCCTCTTGCCACAGTTGGCAGGAACTGCTGCTGCTTTTGACAGCCCCAGCAAACGAGCCGAGGGCTGAAGAGAGACAGACTAGACTCCTCCTTCCTCCCTAGATTGGGTTTTTGGAGTCACTGCTTAGATGAGTTATCAGGCAGGAGGTGAGTGAAGCCTGCGGTTGCCTTCAATGTACCTGTTCTGTGGCTAGAGAGAGGCCTTGGCCAAAGTCAAATTTTCCTGCATAGAATCCAGACAGCTTAGCGGGTGGAGGGTTTGACACTGAAACCTGTGGTGGTGTTTAATAAACCAGCCAAGCAAAGGACCTGGAACCTGAGGAACTCCACTAGAAATGAGATACTCTGCTTCTGCAGGGACATTGTGAGTCAGGGCAGAATAAGTCAGAGTGTAATTACATCAATCCCATCTCATTAGGATACTGCCATCTATTGGTCACTTTTATTAGAGCTTGGTTTTATTAAATTCTCTCTCTGCCTGCCTGCGTGTTCCTGGACAGGCAGCTGCCCTGGTGGGGAGAAGGTCTGACCTGCTGAATAGTTTCTGTGGCAGTGAGAGAGTGGGCCAAGGAATTGGAATGATTTCTCACTGCTCAGTGACTTTGTGCTGAGGCTCACTTTCTGACAGGGTAAATTAATAGGTCAGATATGTAATCTGGGAAGCTTTCAAAAGGGGTTTGAAAGCAACTCCATTAAAGTACATACTCTGCTTCCCTGATGGGGCTGGATGAAGGGTCCTCTCTCCTCTAGGCTGAATATCCTGCATCTCTATAGACACTCTCACCCTGTGCCCTCCTCTACACTCCCCCACACCTCAAAACCCTGCTGTTGGATTTAGGTTTCCCTCAACATTCACTGTGCTGTTCCCCCATTCAGAACTGTGCCTGAATGTGATTCTCTGATATGAGAAGTCTGACTTGGAGTCAGTTCTTGTAGACTCTGCTGAAAGGAAAAATATCAGGCAGCATCTTCGAGGCAAAGAGCTGCTCCTAAATCACAAGCCCAAATGAAGCCTCATTGGTTGTAGAAACAAAATATTTAGTCTGCAGGCCAGGAGCTTGGTGGAACATCCTCAGGGCGTGAAGAGGTTGGAAATGGACAGGGATCTCTTAGCAGAGCTCACTGGTGTAAGTGCAGCTTGTGCTAATGACTGTGTGCTGACCAGTACTGTCTCATTGTTTTCTTGTGCTCTCCGCCTGCTTGTATCCATCTGTTGTTGTTTTGTCCTATACTTAGATTGCAAACTTTTGGGGGCAGGGACAGTCTTTAGTTCTGTGTCTGTACAGTGCCTAACACAGCAGGGTCCTGGTCTGTGACTGGAGCTCCTACCTGCTACCGTAATACAAATAAATAACATTCAATTAATGACTTTTAAATTTGGGGTTGACTGAACGGGAACTCCAGTTACTCTAAAGATCCCCCTGTGAAGTTTTTCTGAATCCCCGTAGGAGCTGTTCGGAGAGCCCAGTTTGAGGTGCTTTGCCCTAAGAGGACATCTTGCTCTTCCCATTTTGAATTTCATTCAAAAAGGGGCTCCAGCAGTTCAAACTTTCTGTGCCACTCAGATCCCTTTGCAATGAAGTAATTGCAGTCACAGATAAACCTCCCCAGGATTCTTTGCTTTTTGACCTGTTCACATCTTTAACCTGTCTCTTTATGCTGATTGGGTCCAGATGAGCTGGACGTGCAGCAGCATCTGAAATGCATTGTGGTAGGAGTAGTTTAAAATTTTTACTTCCTCCTAGCTGGCTTAATACCCCGTGATAAATGAAATATTTCATTAAGTGCTAATGGCAGCGTTCCACTAAATAGAAACTCTTGGGGAGATGAAAGAAGCTCTCACCTATCCTTCTCCTCCCTTCAACATAATCTTAAATGTCGGGTCCTGATTCAAGCTGGCTGCTATTGACTAGATATTAAAGAATTTTTTAAAGTTTTTTCCAATGCATAATGTACACTATTTGCCATTTAGTTTCTATTAATTTTTCAAAATGCACTCAGGTAAATTATACTTCAATAGCTCAACTTTCTTTGGAGAATTTTCCTTCTGATATTGTGAGGCGAGCTGACTGGAATGAACTGGTGCTTCCCTCTGCATGAGCACCCTATCTCTAATTGAAATGTAATTGTTTACTAAACCATTCCAACTAGAAGGGAAAATTACTATCATTTTGGTCTGTGGCTGCATACATTAGAGCACCCCTTTTACTGGGGATAGAATTTAAGGAGAATAGGAACATTATCACAGATGATATATAAACAGAAAGCTATTATCATTAAACTGTCAACTGCAACTGAATTTGGATAACGAGTGTTAGCAGCGGCAAGAAATTATATGTAAATTACTTTGAGGATTTATCTGTGGATTCAGTCACAGTTTTCTGGAATGGGACACACTCTGAGGCTGTGGCTTTTGCGGCATCTCTGGGTTGGGAAGCAAAAGTGTGGTCATCCTGATGACCATTTGTGGTCATTTAAAGTCCAAGTGACACTGTTTTGCAAGAGTTAGGTGTGTTAAACTTGCTATCTGAATCCTCCTTAGGTGATTATAACAATATTATGCATTGCACTTAAATGGCATCTTTCATCACAGGTTCTGCAAGCTGTCTACAGAGTAGATATGTATCATCATCCATGATTTACAGTTGGGGAAACTGAGGCCGCATGCAGTTAAGGAATTTGGCCACGGTCACCCAGAAAAGTCAGAAATAGGTCTCCTGAATTTAATTTCCTAATGTCTAACTTCCAGTCCCAGACTAACCACTAGTTTTAGCTGCTTCTAATTATATCTTGCTTCTCTGAATTCCAGCTACAGTTTCTAGAGGATTTAGTATTCTTCTCAAACTCCGTACTGGCCTGTGAAAATGAATGAGTGGAAAATCTGGCCTCCCAGTTGTTATTCCCAGACCAGACATGCCCCAGCTTCCTTCACCTCTCTTCTGGTGGCCGGTGTCTTCAAACTTTCCGACTTGTTAATAAACCCTGAACTCTTCTCCTTATCTCTTGAAATCTACTCCATTCATATAAATCTGTAGGCATATTGCACAGCTACTGCTCATCACCTGGTGTGTGTGTGTGTGCACTTTTACAATATACAGGTCAAAGGCAAAAGTTAGGTTTTGTTTCAAAACTTACAAAAATTGATATTAAATAGAAGTTAAGACATTTTCCTCATTTAATGCTGGCATGAGAATCAGAAAATGCAACAGACCAGTCTAGAAACACCGTCCTTTGAGTGAAGTGCAAAACCGCCTCCAACTGAAGAACTAACTAGGTAATTTTACTTTTTATCATCTGTGGTGTAAGTAACAGGGAAAGAATCTTATTAAAAAATGCATCAGGTGATTGATTTGAATCTTGCCACGTACCTGTAAAATTCTAGAAAGTAAACTTCTGGTTTCTTGCAGCTCTGGGAGCACTGGCCTCCAGCAGGGTTCAGGGTATGTGGAACTGTCAGATTTCAGCACCGGGCTGCTGCTGAATCCACTGTGGATTTATTCTGTGCATCAAACAGGAGACAGCAATGACAGGATAAAAGACATTGTGTTATGACCTGTTTCACTGGAAGGATGTTGCATGGCAGAGTGTGGATTTTTTTTTCCTCCTGTTTGAACTGACTGTGTTCCAGGGAGGTCTCCTCATCGGGGCTTGCAGTTGTCCAAAGGAAGCTTTCACAGAAAGGAAAAGACCCTAGGGCATACTGATGGAGCCAGCTTAATTCACAGAACAGGGCCTATATTTTTAAAACATTAGTAACCCCTTGTTGTGGGGGGCCGGAGATGTATGTATGTTGATTTGGGGATGACATTCCTGGAGTCTGGCTTGTGGGGATTGAAAGTGGCTCAGCACTGTTAGCATCTAGTGGCTCTTTGGTGGTCTACATCAAATGAGTTAACAGTCTCGGGTCAGTGCCTGCTGGATAGGGATCCACATCACATGCTAACAGACCTGTAGGCTGGCTTATTTATCTGCAGCCCTGGAAGCCTCAGCCCTGAGGCTAAAAGGAGAAAGGTCATGCTCACCAATCTGCCCGCTCCCACCCACGAGTTGGGGTTGAAACTCATTGCGGAGGACAACGTGTGACTCTTGGTTTGCTGCTTTCTCTGCTGTTTGGTTGATGGATTCACAGGGCTTCAGTCACATTTGTCTGTTTAAATTTTTTCTCACAACTGATTTGGCTTGAAAGTATCATGTGTGTATATATTACTGGTTTGGACTTTATTTTGTTTGACCATAACAAATGGAATCAAAGCAATCACTCTCTATCTAACCTATGAGCCCGCATCCTCAAAGGAAAGCTGCACAACGCTTTCAAAAGACAAGCCTGGGAGCTTAAATACGTAACTCTGCTGGACACTAACAATCATGGTTTGAACAGACACTGAGTTTGATTTATTACAATAATCTGGAACCCACTAGCCCCCTCTTCTTGTCCTGTGACTGCAGAGGTGTTAACGGACCACTCTACCTTGAATGGTTTCAGAGTAGCAGCTGTGTTCATCTGTATCTGCAAGAAGAAAAGGAGTACTTGTGGCACCTTAGATGCTCAAATAAATTGGTTAGTCTCTAAGGTGCCACAAGTACTCCTTTTTCTTTCTAGCTTGAATGGTTCCTTACAATATATGTTAACTACTTATGCTAAACAATCTGTTCCACCTTGCATTTTGCTGGGACTCTGGGAGTTCCTTTCCCAGACCTGCCGGAGAGCTCTGTGTGTCTCGAAAGTCTGCCACTCTCCCCAGCAGAAGTTGGTCTGATAAAAGATGTTACCTCCCCCTCGTCCCCTTTTCTCTCTAAATGTCATCTAGTCATGTGCACTTGTACCTCCGCTGCCACTGATTGTTAGTTCTGTGATCAATTCCTCTTTATCTGTCAAGACGAGGTCTCCTATGGTATTCCTCTGTGTTGAATGCATCACTGTTTGAGTTCGGAAATTGTCATCTATAATGTTAAGAAATTCCAAGGATGTTTTAATACTGGCCGCATGAGACCTGCAGCATGTGTCATGCAGACTGAGTCTCTCCCCTTCCCCCCCCCCCGATTACACAGCTTTTCCCCCCTACACATTATAGATATTGCTGTAGCTCACGAAAGCTCATGCTCAAATAAATTGGTTAGTCTCTAAGGTGCCACAAGTACTCCTTTAGATATTCACTGAAGAAGCTCATCGTCCTGTTCCCTAGTGTGATTTGGTGGTCTGTAGCAGACACCAACCAGTGCCCTGTCTTGTGCTTGTTTTCTATTGTTCCATGATTTAAGGTACGACATTGATCCGTCTATTACACCCCCGGTCCTGCTGAGATGGATTGTTCAGACAAATCGGAGGTGTGTGGACTGCGAGACTGTGGCTGGGCAGCAGCCCCCATCTGCAGAAGTTTGAACTTTTGGAACGGCAGCAAAAGATAGATGAATGGACGTGGCTGATCCAGGCCAGTGGGGCTATAAAACTGCAGTGTGGATGTTTCAGGTTCAGGCTACAGCCTAGGCTCTGAAACCCTGCAAGGAGAGAGGGTCTCAGATCCCTGACTCTAGTCTGAGCCCAAATGTCTTCATTGCTATTTTAGCCCCGCAGCCTGAGCCAAAAAGCCTCGACCACCAAGGTGATGCCCACACAAAAGCCTGGGGCAACTGACCTTTGTGTGGGCATTACCTTTGGGGTTGAATGTTTGTTTTGTCTCCTGCAGGGAGATCAAAGGCTGGAATCCATTCAGAAGAACTCAGTAGAAGAACTCAGTAGCCTGCACTCTGCTCTCTCCTGGAAAGTCATCGGCTATGGGCAGATGCTGGGGAGAGGATCTTGTGCTGCTCCGATGACATTTGTCCATCCGCCTTCAAACACCTCCCCTCCCCCACCCCCTTGTCAAAACTGTTACAGCCATGCCAGAAATACCAGCTGTTGCTGATAAATTACCTTTCAATGGAAAGAGTCCATGGAGAGAGTATTTCAAAGTTAGGGTATCAGTAGGGCTAATAGGAAGTGTTAGTTCACATTTCACTCTTTTGATCAGTGTATATTGAATCATAATCCACAATAATATTATTTGGCACTTCTGTGGCACCTTTCATCCAAGGCGCTCAAAGTGCTTTGGAAGACGAATGAATTCAGCCTTACCACCCTGATGAGATTGTTAAACAAAGTTATATGTATTTTACAGATGGGGAAACTGAGGCACAGAGACTTTCCCCACGGTCATGCAAACTGTCTGTGGAAGAGCTGGGACTCGATATCAAGGCTTGCAGATGCCTGTTTTAACCAGGAGAACTAATTTACACAGTGATTTGAAAATTAATTAAAACGGGAAAAACTCTCCCAGAGAATAGGATTTTTTTTTTATTTTTGTGATGGTTCTCGGTTTATTATGCGCTTCATTTGTATCCGGTCTGATATTCTTTTTGACTTCCAAAGCTGCAGGGGATGTTTAATTCCCCTCCAAACCATACCAACCCCCTCCCCCAAATACCAATTCATGGACATGTTTTTAAATGTCCTAACAATAATTTGATTCATATCCGGGTTTTTTTAAAACGTGTGGTTTCATTTCCAAACTATAATTTAAGTGGTTTTGTTCTCTCTTGCTCTTTCTCTCTCTCTCTCTTTCCATTCAAACTTGAAAGAAAGAAAAATGAAACCTTTCTTTCTATATTGATGGGATTTTACACTTTCCCCTGCAGTCCTGGAAACCCAAAAGCAACCACTTTAAGTAATGCATGAGAACCAGAAAGTGAAACTGCCCAGGCTAGTTTCATTTCTATAAGGTAAATGAAGTGCAAAAAGTAAACAAATAGTATGAATGTTGATTTCTTCAAACTGAAAGCGTTTGAATATCCTATAATATCAACTGGATATTGTCCCTTTACCAATAATCAAGAAATAAAGTTTAAAGAATTATTCAGAAAACATCAGCGGCACAGTAAGGTCATCCGCTTCCTCGGCAACACTTTATAGCAGTGACATGTTTTCTGAAGACCTTTTTGAAGTCCTGTTGGATGGATTCGGTAACTTGCGAAGCCCTCAGTCTCTGAACTTTTCCCATTAGGAAAGAGTTTATTTTTCCCTCACGTTCCTATTAGTTGGGGCGTACGCTGAACTGCCGCCTTTGCTACAGCAGTCACTGGTAGTTCTGGCTGAGGACACCGCTTGGCTGTACTTTTCATGCTGAATCTAAAGATGATGCCTGTTGTCTGTATCTAAATTCTAAACCTGTTCCTGCTGTACTAAGACTGAACACTTGTCTTTCTAACAGCAGCAATTGCATCATGTCATAGGCTGTGATCTCTTTGACTTTCATTGGGTAAGGTGGCTAATGCTGGGTCTGTCCGCTCTCAGGAAAGTCCGGGCTCTGCAGCAAACGATAGTGAAAGGGGAGCTCTTCCCTTGAAGGGCATGTCTACGCTGTGATTGCAGCAGGCATAGGCATGCCTGAGTTAGCTTTGATCTAGCTAGCTTGCTAAAAATAACAGGGAAGCCCTGATGGAATTGGCTGCCTCTCCGAATACATACCAAGTATCCCATGCTACCACCCATGCAGCTGCACTGATATTTTGAGAGAGCTAGCCCAAGCAAAGCTAGCTCAGATGTGTCTACGCGTGTTGCAATCACACCTCCTGACTGCAGTGAAGACATACCTTGAGTCAGTACTGATCCAGGGTCCTAGCTCTAGGCCACTGTGATGCTGGAAGTGTCATAAAACTTGACCCACTTCCTAAGCATTCATGATCACGTCAGGCCCTGCAGCACTTTCCCCATGTCTAGGGCTGCAAAGTTAAAGCATCACCAGCACGTCTTTTTCTGGTCTTTTTCCCTCCAGATCCCAATGGAACTGGTGCTCCTTAGCTTGGGAGATGTGGGGAGACCTTATCTCCAAGTGGTGACACTGCTGAGCCAAACCCAGCACATTTATTTGAGGCAGTGGGCCCAGTTCTGATCACTTACCCAGGTTTTGCACTAGTGTAACTCTAATGACTTCAATGGTGTTACTCCAGATTTACATGGGAATTGGGCCCCGTGTCTCCTGAACACCAAGGAAAGGCCAGACAAATCCTTTTCACTCAGTTCCTTTAGCACTCCCAGTCGAGTAACTTTTTATTGCGCCTTCGTGTGTGTGTATGCATTAAAGTGACATTGATTTCTGCATACTATTTCGAACTCCAGTTGCCATGGGAACAGGATTCACTTTCCCCTTTATATTGTGTCTTTCCCCAGCTCTGCCCTCTGAAGATGCGAGCTGTATTTCTCCTCCTCTCCCTTTTTTCTAGAGAGCACAGATAATGGTGGCTGAGACATCAGGGATAATTTGACAAAATGATGATACGAGCCGTAATGCCTTTGGTGATGCACTCGTGTGGGCCCTGGAGCTCTGCCAGCAGTCAGCCTGTCTGTATCTTGCTCCATAATTACACTGGGTCATATCTTACCTGTGACATTCTTCACAACATGAAGGAAATTAGTTCAGACACTAATCACGTCTTTATTTCCCAAATATCTCTGAAGTGATGTATGCCACCTATTGTGCTAAATGCAACCCTGCAGCCCAGATCTCTGGATTGCATCTGTCTGTCTCTAGCCATAGGAGAGGCACTTGGCCTTTCCCATTGCTAGAGCCAACCACGTCCTAAAGCCTTTACTTGCAATCCTTGGGAGCTGTGACCAGATTAAGACTTCAGGCTGCAGTGGTTATGGTTAGGGAAAACCTGTGCAGGTCCATGTCAAACTCCAGAGAGCCTCCGGAGGTTCTTAGTGACTGTCCCTTCACCTTGCCGCTTTGGGAGAGCGATTAGAGCCTGCGGTACTTGACAGCCTGCTCATGCCACAGGTTGTTTTTTTAGGGACAACAGGTACTCTAGTGGCAGGCAGTGCCCAGGGCCAGTTTGTATGGACATGGGGGGCTGTGGGCATGGGCGGAGACCAGGGCCAGGTTTATTTCTTCATAGTGTTAGATGATAATAGATTATACGGTTTAGATTGTAAACTCTTTAGGTAGAGACCTTGTGTTCTGACCTGGCTGGGAAGCAGCATATGCACCTGTGGTCAGCGCGCTAGCTTGGGAGTTGGTAGACCCAGGGTCAATTTCCTGCTCTATCACAGACTTCCTTTATGACCTCGTGCCTCAGTTTCCCCTCTGTAAACTGAGGATGATCGTACTTGGACACTATAGTACAGGGGCCATATTTAGACAGTGATAATTCACACTTCATCCTAGAATCTCAAAGTACTTTACAAGTATTAATTAAACCTCCCACTGATCCTGTGAAGTAGCAGAAGTAGCATCCCTATTTTACAGAGCGGGAAAACCAAGGTATAACGAAAGCCTTCTAATCAGTAAGGTAGCCAGCTCTCACTGATGACAGCGAGGGCCATTTTCCCATGGTGGTTTTCTGATTGCAGCCTGACTTTAAATGCAGCTCTCTTTGATAATTAGCCAGTGAGTCGAGAACAGTTAAGATAAAAATAAATGAAAGGTAAATCACCTTGACAGATTTGAGTTTCCTGCTGGGTAACAAAATCCTGCTTTAAATGTATCAAATCCACTGCTAATGATTAGGTAGAATATAATCACTGCCGAAACCTAACAGTCTCTGCATCTCCTCCTACCCCTCTCAAAATCTCTGCTGTTGTTTTGCAGAGATTAAAAAGAGCAATAACTCCATTTCGGTTTTCTAATATTTTGGGAGCTAGTGGGAAAATCTGGTCACTGTGTGTAGTGGATCTTCCTTATACCACTTGCAAGCTTTCAAAGTGAATGTCTTGGATAACATAATTAATTGAAAAGAAAATTGTAGTTATTATGGCTTATTGTTGACTCACAGTACACTCATCCTTACCCTAACCAGGAGGAGGTGATAGAGGAGACGATACAAGGGTCAAACACAGAGCAAAGTTAGGAGAAAAGGGGGAAAAGCAGGTAGAATGCAGGGTCGGAGTTAGTTTTTATTTGCATTTAAATGACTTATTAGATTTAAATATTTGTGGTTCAAGTGTGAAAGTGTATCATGAGCTTTCCTATATTAATTTGTGTGTGTGTATCTCTAGATCTGATATGTATGGTAATGTGCATATATGTTGTCCATACATATTTCTTGTTCCCTACCCTTGTTTTAACTATGGCTGGAGCTATCTATTTTATGGATTTGCAAAACCACTTGGAGCTTTTGCACTTTTTATTCCTATCATTTAAAACCAATAGGTTTCCCCCCTGCCCCCAGATTGGGGTTTTTGTTTTGTTTTTTAATTTAAAAAACCCAAACTTCCCTACCCAGTCAGTAGCCTGTGCTGTGTGGTGTAAAAGCTAGGAGGCTAGCATACCCTGTATGTGTTATATGTACTATGTTTGTTCTTTCATTGGAATTTTTCTTTCCCCTTCTCTGCTCTTTTTTTCAAAGTCTCTTCTAAGCAGAATGTGACTTAACTGACATTTGGATTGAACTATTCAGTGATTTTTAGTATTGCCTTGAAATCACTCCTCTGAGTTCTCCATGCCTAATAAGTATTTTCATGATGTCTGGCCAGGATTAAGTGCCGGGAAAGGTAGATAGTTGGAGATGTACAGGGCTGGTATTCTGTCTGAATTACATGGAGTTCACCTTACCTTTGCGACAGTTAACATTTTTGTTTGATTGGAAATTAGCTGAAACACTAATATTGCAATTCGATTTTCATAAATCTGGCAAATGTGTTTGGAGCCACCAGCATCTGTCTGAGAATTGAGCTTCCCATTTGAATGAGGAACTTTTACTGCAAAATTGCATAACCATGATCCCTTGCATACAAAGGATGACAATACTGCTTTCTAAAATGTACGGTCCTAGCAGCTGCTTTTGTACCAATCGTGTTACTAAAAAGCACAGAGGATTTGTCAATAAAAGTCAAACAATTAAAGTGCTGGTGCTGCCCTATAAACTTGAAATCAGTTGGCAAGACCGTAAAAGCGTGGGTCCCGGTCCCACTCTTACATTTTCAAGACAGAACTGGGCAGGAAGTAGCCTGATGACTAGATATAGCATGAAATCTGCATGCTGTTCAGACCATAAATCAAGACAGAGGAAGAGCCTATAAAATGTGCTCCTGAAACGTTTTCTTTTTTTCTCATACAGTGAAAGTGGACTTTAAAGGAGAACATTCATGTAAACAGATTTATGGAGACAGTCCTCTTGTCTCCCGTATGGGTTTTATTGCACAGTTTGTGGAGTTCCGTGTATCCAGGCTTGGAAAGATTAGATTTTTATCAGTAAATGTTGATAAACATCGATACACGGATAGACCATGCCTAAAATGCTGCAGCTGCACCATTGTCATATTTTAGTATAGACACTACAGGAATGGGAGGGGTTTCCCGTCGCTGGAGGTAATCCACCTCCCCAAGAGACAGTAGCTAGGTCAACGGAAGAATTCTTCCATCAACCTAGCACTATCTATACCAGGAGTGAGGTCGGCTTAACTGTGTCGCTCAGGGGTGTGGAGTTTTCACTGCCCGAGAGACGTAGCTCTTGGTGTAGACCACCCTCAGAATAGTGCTGCTTGAGAACTTCTTAGAGTCAAAATCTAGTGATTTAGTCTTGAATTAGGCTTGTTACAAATGCACTAACAAAAGCATTGTAGAAACAGGTACGATTGTTGATTTAAAGATATTTACTATGTACACTTTGACATGTGGTGTTGACAATTGGTGCTAACTGTTTATAAAGCTTTAACTTTTTGGATTAGATCTTTAAATAATTGCTCCCCTCCGCAATTTTGTGCACCTGTGGAAATATAAATAGAGAAAAAAATCTAAAAAAGACTTACCAACGAATGTTGATGTTATCCATCAAAATATAAAAATTGAATTCTGCCAAGGCTATGTAGATAACGTCTGGTGACCATTTTTGTAAGTGGCGGTGTTGTCTAGTTAATAGTGCCCCAGACTGAGAACCAAGCAGTCATGAGTTATAAAGCTGGCTCTGCTGCCAACCTGCTGTGTAGCCTTGGGAAAGTCATTTAACCTCTGTATGATTGTTACGCAGGGATAATATTTATCCACCACACAAGGTTATTGTGAGCCTTGATTAGCTTACATTGGCACGTTGCTTTGAGAGGTGCATTGCTACATGAGTGCAACATATTTGTTGTTGAATCCTAGAACTATAAATACAGGAAGAACCTAGTAACTCACCCAGCCCGTTCCCCTGGGGCCAGCACAGGGCTGTTCTTCACAGTGCTTTGCCAATCTCAGTTTAAATGTCCCAAACGATGGGACGTCCCTTGGGAGACTGTCCCACAGCTTCATACGTTGTGACTCTGTTTGTTTTAGAGGAGATGGCACACTCTCCATGGCTTGCTACCACAGGTTTGACAATGACCTTGAGTGTCTTGCAGCTGCACGTCTTTGATATTAGAGGTTGCTTCCATCTAAGGAAAGTGTGAAGACAAAGAATTTCTCTTTGATGCTTTGGGTCTCTCTGTCTGATAAGCAGAGATGGCTGCCCTAACTGAAAGCCAAAGCTTCATTCACAAACTGCAAATGTATCCGTGCTATCAGAGATCATCACCTGTAGTGTCAGAGAAGAATTGCCCTCCCCCTAATGCAAGACATTGCATTCCAGGTACTTTCTGGGTAGAGGTTCCCTCTCCTTTCTCTGAAGGGTTGTTTTTTGACCACTGCCAGAAGCAGGACCCAAGGCTAGATGGCCCAGTGGTCTGTTTCAGTATGGCAGTTCAGATTTCATTATGCTAAATAAAGATTAGGAGGCGGTACGATCCTGTGCTAGAAATGGACTCCCAATTTTTGTCCCCCTCTCCCAAAAATCCTGCCTCTCCTCGTTCAAACCCAGTTTCTTTCACTCCACCGTCCTAGAGTGATCACCTCTAAAACGCTGTCTGTGCACCCGCCCATGCTTGACCTCTCTCGTTTCCATCTTTGTTAGATGGAAAGCTTGCTGTGGGGTGGATCTGTTCATTGTCTTTTGAAAAGCATGTGCATTTCTGGCATTAAGAATTCAGCTGGTTTTGTTGTGTTGGAAAGAAAACATATTTTTTTTGTTTCAGTAAAGATGATGAAGGGAGGAATTCTTCATTTGGAAGGGACAGTGTATCTGACTGTTGATGGTCTTGACCCTGCGGTGAGGGGTCTGGTGTACCTGGAGAGGGTTCAGGGTTCATTAGCCAACTGTAACCAAGAATATGTTATAACAGCACAACTTTTGAAAGGCTCTGTGCTGCTTAGTCTTGAGTGGGCACCTGCGCGGTGTGGGTCAGGCTGTCTGTAGCCACATGCCTGGGTTGAGTTACTTATCACAGCAAGCAAGACAGTTTAAATGGTTAGATCATGGAAACTTGTGCACTAGCTTTAAGTATTAGGAGCAGATAGATGGTTTCCCTTGGATGCCCTCTATAAAGAGTCTGAGTGATAGAAACCATTAATCTTTGTAGAGTTTGGTTGCTGGTCATGTCTGAGAGGGATCACCAAGAATCCAAATACACTTTGCTACCATGTCCTATAAATTCTTTATTTTATCTTCAGTGAAATCACAACTACATTTTAAAAGCAGAACGGACGTAATGATTTACAGCTGATATCAAGTGCTTAAGTCATTATTATGCTACAGAAAGTATTGTAGAAGTTTAGATTTATAGGAGTGTGAATAATTTTCTGTCAGATGGGGATTATCCCTTTTAATCTAAAAGGCACTCATTCTCTCTTTGAGGTTTCAAAGACATTTGTCTGATTGGAATCTATTGCTCTCCATTGTAAAATCTCTTGTGTATACAGGGCATAGGATACTGTAAATGTGAACTTATTAGATTTATTGAAAGTCAAATACTCCAAACTCTTAATGTCATAAACAGTTGAATCCTGTGAACACTATGGGGTATGTTTTAGCTGCGTATCTCTTGGATTTGAGGGCTTTAGCTGAAGGTCTGTAGTTATAAAGGTCTTGTGGGGCTAATCCTTTGAGGACATTTCTTGAAAACGCGGATGGAAAATTGTAGAATTTCTTAGGAGTCAAGTAATTGGTTTTCTCCCTGTTGCCTTTTATCCTGGGCTGGATGTTTGCTTGAAAAAAAACCCATGCCTTTCCCAGTGATATGATGTAGAATAGGCCTATAACGGAGCTAAAACCTTTGAGATGCTGAGTCAGTGCAGCTATTCTTTACACAAAGCCAGATTTTCAGTGGGCCTTTACAACGGTCTCCAAATAATTTGGAGGCACATGTACTTTTACAAGAACATGAATCCCCTTTTATGAACGCAACCCAGGTAATTTCACAGCCCATGTGGTTCCCCCTTGCGGGAATAAACGCAGGGTTTTATGCAGGCTGCGGTCTCTCTTTTAGAGGCACAGGTGATCTAAACTGTGGTATCAAGAGTGTATGTCAGGAAGATGCTGATGGAATGCTAGCTGGGAATATTGGCTTGGAAATGTTTTGATTTCTGCATGGCACATAAGAGACCATCCACCCCATCCTATTTCTTGGTCTCTCAGTTGTAAGTTCCAGTAGGGCTGACTTTTCTGCAAGTTGTTATAAATTTAATATAAATTGTTAAAGTTAGTGCTTGAGGGAAAACCACTGTGAGCCCAACAAGGGTGAACTCCTGAGCTTCATGTAATAGTGCTCTCTCTGCCTGGTCGAAAAGGGACCTAAGTGGCTCTGATTGGCACCACTGACCGGGCCGTTAAAAGTCCGGTTGGCGGCGCAGCGGGGGCCCAGGGCTAAGGCAAGCTCCCTGCCTGCCCTAGCTCCATGTAGCTCCCAGAAACGGCCACCAGATCCCTGCGGCCCCTAGATGCTGGGTGGGCAGTGAAGTGCCACGCGCTGCCCTTGCCCCGAGTACCGACTCCACAGCTCCCAATGGGAGCTGCAGTGGGCAGTGCCTGCGGGTGCGAAGGCAACAAGCACTGCTCAGAGCCACCTGGCCACCCATTCACCCAGAGGCCACAGGGACCTGGCAGCCGCTTCCTCAGAGCCGGGGTAAGCACTGCTGGGATCCTGCACCCCAAACCCCTGGAGCTGCCTCCTGCACCCCAAACCCCTCATCTCTGGCCCCAGCCCAGAGCCCCTACCCCCTCCCACACCCCAACCTCCTGCCCCAGCCCAGTGAAAGTGAGTGAGGGTGGGAAAGAGTGAGCGACTGGGGGGTGGGAGGCGGCAGAGGGGGGAATGGAGTGAGTGGCGGGTGGGACCTCAGAGAAAGGGCAGGGCCTCGGAGAAGGGGCAGGGAAGGGGTGTTCTGTTTTGTGTGGTTAGAAAGTTGGCAACCCTACTTGCTGATCTTTATTGTTTCTTTGTATGTCTCTTGCCTTATACATAGATTATAAGCTCCTTGGGACAGGGGCTGCCTTTTTGTTGTGTGTCTGTACAGTGCCTAGCACAGTGGTTCATGATCCATGATTCAGGCTCCTTGGAGTTGTAGTCATACAAATAAAGCCTGCTTCAGTCACTAAGGAGCTTCACGCCTCACTCCTTTGGCTTTCTCTTCGCAGACAGTGGGGAAGAATGACCTTTTTCAGAGCCCTGGGTGTGCTCAGCACTGCGTGTGGGCAGCCGTTGGCAGTGGCCCCTGTCCCAACAGCGCCCGTTACTGGGCACTGCAGAGGAAGGTGTGAGCTGCCACAGCATGTGTGACTGCGTGACTCTGTGCTAGGGTAAGGGCAGATTCCTTTTGGCGGGGTGCTGACCGATTAATACCACGTAGCATGAGGATGGTGAACTCTGTCTAATCTGTCTCTGGTAGTTCTAACCTACCTGTTACCATGATCACTCCACCTAGCCAGTGTACTGGTAGGTGCTGTCCTTATTCATAGTTTACTAATCTGTTTGCTTCCATCTCCTGCCGCAGCAAATTCCATAGACGGTTACTGTGTGTGTGTTTTCTGATTATCCTTTTTAAACAGCTGCCCCTTTTTCTTGCATTAGCGTGGAGGCTTCATAGCCAGGTTGTATCTTTTTTTTTTTTAACGTTAAACTTTGTATTAAAGAAACTGAGTAGCACCAGCTAGAACTGAGCATCGTTTCAGCAGGATCAGGATCTATCCAGCTTCCCCTAACAGATTTCTGCCAAGGCGCCTCACTCCTGACCTTCAGCATCTCCTGGTGTTCTGTTTCTGAGCCCCTACATTCTCCCATAATGTACATGAAACTTCTGCTTTTCCAGTCTTAACCGTCAATCATGCGAGACTGCGCAGCGCTTTCTGCGAGGTGACCAAATGTCTGTTGGGGGCTACAACGAAACCATGACGCTCACTCTTAGCCTGTGACTCAAGCCAAGGTATTAATCTCTATGGGCCACATTCATTGTTGGCGTAAGCAGGCACAACTCCACTTGCTTCAGTGGAGTTTCTTTGAGTCATAAATTCTAAGACTGGAAGGGACCCCTATGATCAGTCTGACCTGCATAATACAGGCCACAGAACGTCTCCAAAATAATTCCTCTTTGAACTAGTGCATGCAGCTGCTTAAGTCCGATGCTTTGCCTAACCAGCAAGAGCAGTAACTGCATCCTCTGTCTCCTCCATTCATGGCTCTTATACAAGTGCTGTTTTCTAGTAACAACGACCTGTCTCAATCAAATGCGTCTCAGTGACCTATCTGATTCCAGCCACGTAAGGCAGCTCACCAATCCTTTGGTAGCTTTTTTCAGGCATTCCTTTACCACAGCCCATGGCAATCTGTTCCACAGAGCGTCACTGCTGCCATCTGTGTGCCCCAAGAATGGGCAGTGGTGCGGGCGTGGCACTTTGGCATGATGGACCTTTGCAACTCCCCTCTTACACCTTGCTTTCTGCATTGTCCATTTGCAATTGAAATTGAAAGTCTAGTAATTGGATCCCTGTACGGTGCTTCCTTTTGGGCTGAAGACAATTTCATCTGAAGAGATGTCTGGCTACATGTAATAGACCAAATCTCCTGGAGGAAATGTTCCCTTACTGCTTATTTACTATTCTGCTCGAACATGTTCTGTCTCCTGGTGTTTTGTTTGTATCGGGAGAAGCCTGGGAATTGTGACTGGTCAGTTTCAGTGTGCCAAACTTTACCTCATAGCAAGGGAATATCCTGATTCTTGGGAAAAGTTGTAAGATTGTCATTTGGAATCAACACTTGCTGATTGACAGCTCCAGGCTTGCGGTGCAGGAAAGGAAGCTGTTTTGTTTGCATTTTGTGCCTGCTTTCCCCTTTTGGAAGGAACTGTGTGGCTCTAGGGGGCAGGAAAAGTCCCAGGTTAAGAGGCCTGTGGTCTGTTTTTTCCCACATGATGGAGACACCAGCCTGCTTCTCCCTGCCAGTTAACTGCAGCTCTAATCTAGAGGGACCCATCTGGAGGGATGAGAGGTTTATTTGGTCTCCTACTTAGAATCTCAAACTCCACTCAATAACAGTTGGATTAGTAACCGCTTTTAGGGTGCGTCTGCACGGCAGTCAGAGGCGTTACTGCAGCGTGTGTAGACATACCCGAGTTAGCTTTGATCTAGCTCGCTCCAAGAGTGACGGCAGCAAAGCTGCTGCAGCGTGGGCTGCACAAGCCTGTCGGGGACCTTGTGAGCTGCTGCTGCTGCAGGTATTATTTGAGCCGGCTAGATCAGAGCTAGCTGGGGGATGTCTGCAGTCCTACCTCGCCCTGCAGCGGAGACAGACCCTCAGGGGCTCCTGACGTGGCCTGGCTTGGAGGGGTACGTCTACAACGTCTTTATTATTTCCATAGCACCAGCTGCTGTCGGTGCCTTATAGACGAGTAAGAAGAGCAAGCTCCTGCCTCAAATAGATACAAAGAGAACCTGGACCAAGGGCAGAGACAAGGATACCAGCGCGATCAAGGGGCAGCGATAGCAGAGGTGGGATGAAGTTCAGCACCTGTCGTGGCCATGCCATTGCTTTGCTTGGATTTCTGTTTGTTGGCGATGATTTGTTTTTAAAGGAGTAAAAATATTCAGGGCCCTGATTTCATGCCAGTTCGCCAAGGAAAGCGCTAAGGAGTGCAGTGCTCTTCCGTTCCACAGAGCCAGCAGAGTGGGGATTCAGAAGAGACCCAAAGCTGCTAACGTGGGCCTGATTGTGAAAGGTGATCTGCATGCTCCTTTTGACTTTGGGGTGGGGGAGATGGAGCTCAGCACCTCAGAAGAGGCACTCAGCATCTCACCAGGATCAAGCCCCTGTAGTCACCAGAAAGTGACGTGGTGTGCGTGTTGAGAGCTCAGCTCATCTAGCACCAAAGATGATGAGTCACAGCAGCAAAAAGTTTGACAAAGGAGTTTCTTCTTTGTGAGAACCAGCACACTGTGTCTGTGAAGAGGCTGTTTCGCCCTGGCATGGTACTTTCCTGGGCGATGCCTTCTCTGATTGCTCTTCATTTCTGTTCTTCAAGGTCACTCTCATAGTAGTTCCTGCATCGTTCATTGCTGATTGCCCAATTACCCTGCTCCTACCTTCCTTGGGAATATTTCTCTGCCTTGTGCGGCTGTGAAATGTTGGCAGTATGCTAATCGTGGACCAGAGAACAAACAGTGCAGGGCAGGGTTGTTTTTGTTTCAACAGAAGAACAGAAGAGGCCAAATTGAAGACCCAGGTGATCCCTCCCTAGTGAGTGCCTCAGGATGCAGTCCGCACTCTGTCTGCTCCCGGCAGGATCTTTCTCTGTCGATCCAGATTCTTGTATTGCCACCGCTCCTCAGAGTGTGTGAACACCTCCGCTGTGTAACTGAGCAGCCCTTCAGCACTACCCAAGGAGTGCAGCCATGGACTTGATTGCTCCAGTATAGGGCCTTGGCTTGCCTGAACTTTTCACAGTGACCCGCACCTTCCTGGAGGAAAGATGAAGAGCACAGAGCACACTTAGCTTGTCCAATCCATGACTAGTATGAGGTGTGACAGCTGAGTGTGAGTACTTAGGAGGTGGCCAGGCCAAGGCAAGAGGGGCATTATTTCCCAATGCAGAGGGAAAGGTGCAATGGAATGAAATTGAGCAGAGGAACGTTTAGGCTGAGGATCAAGAAAAGTCCCTGGGGGAGGGTGAATGTACTGGCAGGAATATATTTTATTTATTTGGTGAATGCAGTCAGTCAAGCCAAGCCACAGTGTTCTTATCTATGATGTTCAAGGCACGAAGACCTCCGGGAAGTGGAGTCATTTTGGAGTCCTCAACAATGTGTGTCATGGTTTGTGGCAGGGAGAGCCTGTTAAAGGGGAGTCCTCTCCCTAAGGTGCAGTGGAACACCTAGGCCTGGGACACTTAAAGCAGGATGGAGCAGAGCACTGGAGAATAGGCTGTAAACCGCAATCATGCCTTAGCTGGAGGTGGACAGGGACAAAATGTGACCTGCTAGAGTTTTTCTTTCTCTTTCCTGTGTGATTGAATGATACTTGCCTGCATTAAAATCCCCAGCCTCCTGATTAACCCCTGCTTGTTCTCACTAAATGTTCCCAGTCTTGTGGTCCTGGCTAGACCCAAGCTGGCTCCTAGGTGCCTTTTCCTCCAATTTTTCCAATGGACTGATCTAAGTATTTCAATGACGGTGCAAATTGTATTAGTCTCTTGTCATACAAGGGCATTGTTGCTAGGCAACCTTTAACAAGCTGCACTGTTTCTTGCATTCTGTGACTGCTTTGTGGCCTGACTCACAAATATACACGTCTGTGCACTCCCATGTTGTGTGTCAATGTCTGCCCAGGTGCTCTGCATGCCAGGGCCCACGCCTGGCAAGAGTGTGGAGTGATGGGTCTTTGACCTGCCATGATAAGCATCTGTCACTGGACACATGGAATGTTCCTGGAAATATTTTCTCATGCTATTGGCTTTCATCCTAAGCCCTCGTGTGTATGGGGGAGAGAGAGAGAGGCTTTCCTGGTCCCCTTTGGACACAGATATATTAACATTCCAGGGATCATTGCAACCTGGTTCTGCATGGATGGACTCTGCTTGCCCTAGTCACCTGGCATAAGTGCCCCTCACTTCACATCAGATGGACATTCCTCTATGGGTTTACAGCGTGGCTGGGAATAGCAGCTGAGGTAGGTATATGAAAGCATGAAAAGATAAATCTGAGATCTTGCCACCCTCTTGCGTGTGTACAGGTTTTCTGCTTTCTGCAAGGGTTGTGCATATGGCTGTCCTAATAGATACACTAGTCATTTGACCAGGAGAAGTGTGTATTTTTCTCCTTTTGAGCTCTGATCCCTAATGCTCTGTTGACTTGTGAAGGGTTCTCCCCAGGACCCAGTGCCATACATGCTAGGCAGGCTCTCTCGATCAGCACGAGCCAGGCATTGTGATGCAATCTGAATCTGAGAGGTCCTCACCTGAGAAGTTTGCAAGGATAACTTGTAAGGTTAACTTCGTGGGAATTTTCATGTAGCTGATGACACCTGGATTTCTCAGGTGAGGCTATGACTGATGTTTCTCTCTACACTATTCATTAATATGCCTATGCAAAAATGGCATATACAGAGAATGCACACTCTCAGGCAGGTGACTCGACAGAGGCTGTCTGCTTTTTAAATTCATGAATTGAGCCCTTTGTCACTTCTGACAGGAATAGAATTGGATGACAGTGACAGGGGAACAGCTTTAACTTAAAAGTTTAAATCGAAAGAGCCAACAGTAATAAATGATATATGATCTATTCAAAAGAGCATCCCCCAGATTCTAAACAAATATAAAGGCACTTGATCTCTGAAGGTTACTTCTATACATGAAATTCACTTGCTTACTTGTACCAATTAAAGGAGTCTGCTTTATGGCTTGCTTTTCCCCCCTCAGACTTGCAGGATAAACTTTTCACTCTTGAACTTTCTGTTGGTTTTATCTTTTCATCTTTGTGCTCACTGGTGGAGTTGAATACAGACATGTTCTACAAGGCAATGGTGGAGTTGTACACTGGGTATCTTTGTCATGGTAACGAGGAAATACTGAATACTGCCCAGGAAAAAGCTTTCATTTTATTTCAAATTCTGAAGATCACAAAGATAACTCACTTGTTTGTCCATTGAAACTAATAATACTTTGCATTTCTCTAGCATCTTCCATCTGAGAATCTCCAGCTGCTTCACAACACAGATATTAATGAACTTGTCTTTGCAGCATCCAGACAGTTCTCCATAGTGCTGATTTTGTTTCCGTCTCGCTTTATAATACCAATATCCAGCACTAGAGGTTGGATGGTGTCATTTCAGTGAGTCACTGGTATCTCATGAAGGCTGCCATCTTCTGTTTCAGAAAATAAGATTTAACTTAAAAAGCAAACAAAACAGTTAAGTCTTTGGTCCTTATGCTTGTGAAGAAAACATTGTGATTCAAGCATAAACTGGAATGTTCACCTGAGTCTCCAGACAGCAACACGATAGCTCTAAAAAGTGTGAACTGCCTATATTCATTTCACATGCATGTTAACTCTGAAGTATAATGATGGCAATTACATGTCAGTATTTCATGGTTGATTGGTGTGCCAGAAAAGTGAAAGGAAATAATAATTTGAAGTTCTGTTGTGAGTGAGGTCTTGGTGTCTCATGTGGGTGGAACTTGGTTTGAGCATGGAGCTTTTTTTTCCTCAGTAGAGTTTAGAAGAGTATCACCATTTTTTAGCTGTAATTTGATCGCTTCCTATCATGTATTTCAGTACCTTTTGCAAACATCATCCACTAATTTAGCTTCAAAGTAGGTTGTAAGAATACTTATTCCTATTTTATTATCATTTTGTATTGTGGTAGTACCAAGAGTCCCAGCCATGCCCCGAACCCTATTGTGCTAGGTGATGTACAAACCCAGAACAAAAAGATGGTCTACGCCCCAAACAACTTAAATCTTTGCAAGGAGCTGAGATACTCAGAGACCAAAGTGCCTGACCATAATATCAGGTTTCAGAGTAACAGCCGTGTTAGTCTGTATTCGCAAAAAGAAAAGGAGGACTTGTGGCACCTTAGAGACTAACCAATTTATTTGAGCATAAGCTTTCGTGAGCATCTGATGAAGTGAGCTGTAGCTCACGAAAGCTTATGCTCAAATAAATTGGTTAGTCTCTAAGTTGCCACAGGTACTCCTTTTCTTTTTTTGAACATAATATAAGTCTCCAGAATAAAATGAGACCCAGCCAGACTGAGAGTTGCCCATGGTCATACAAGAAGTCTGGCATTTCAAGGACTAGACCTTGGGCTCATTCTCTACCTTAACCACCAGATCATCCATTTTCCCTAGAAACTGGACATCATGAGGTACAAAATAATAATGACAGGTAATCATTTATTTAAGACTGGGATTTTTCTATTTGCATGTGACACTTCAGCTGTGGTTGGCAATTTTATTACTGTGAGTAGCTAACACATTACAGAAGATCTTTGAAAAATACGTAGCGAGGTTTTACTTGAAGTCAACCATGAAACTAACACCAAACTAGGAAAAAATAAATCCAGTGGTTTCTCTGAACATGTCAGTTTATTGTTTACTGTGTGTGTGGCTTTTGGATGGGATAGAGGTCCTGTGTGCTGTCGTAACGTTTGTGAGAGACAAGACGGGCTCCTGCCTGGAGTAGACAGCAGGTGTTGGCTCTCCTGGGCCTGTGGGGAGAAGAGGCTGTGTAGGCCCAGCTACGGACCAGCTGTAGAAATGTGGGAATCTACAAAAAAACTGCAGGGGCGATGCAGGCAAAGAGATATCACGTCTGTCAGCAGCAGTGCTGTGTGAAAGCCAAGGAACTGTGGCAGGTGTACCACAAGGCTAGGGAGGCCAACAGTTGATCTGATGGTGAGCTGCAGACCAGCCTTTCTTAGCATGAGCTGCATGCCATGTTTTGTGGAGATCCCAGCAGCACTCCGCAGACTGCTGTGGATACCTGGGAGGAGCCCTAGACCAAGATCCCTGCCTGAAGAGTGAGAAACAGGAGAAGGGGGGCTAGGGAGTCCAGCTATGCCACAAGCCAGGACCAGTTTGAGACTCCACCATGGTCTACCCAGTCATACCAGCTGAGCATGGAGGTGTTCAATGAAGGGGAAGGAAGCTCGGGTCAGAGTGTGCATGTGTTTTCCCTAACAATCTTTAAATTTAAAGATGGCGCCCAGCCCAACATGACACAGGTATCAACTTCTCATTGTTTTGGGGTTTTTTGGATGAGAAGAGGTTGCAGTACAAAAATGGAGGTAGAGTTGGTATCTACTTTCTGTTCCCCTTTAGGGTTAGGTGGGGTTTGGGGGAGCGGGTGGGCCTGTGTAGCCGTTCACATACATAGGGATGTCCCTTGTATCCTCCTGAGAGGTCTTGAAACTTTTACGGAGATATTCTACAATCCTCTCTTGAAGACGTCTAGGGGTAGCTGCCTTATTTCTTCCTCTGCAGTAGGATGCTTTCCCATGCCACACTGCGATGACATACAGGCCCGGCCGGTTTCGGGATGCTGGTAGCAGTTATGCACTCTGTGCCTTTTGTTACACTCAGGAGTGAGATTTCAGCTAAAAACACCACTGCCTGGGCAAAACAGTCAATATTCAGTGACTCCCATCCCTTGTGAAAGGAGAGCTCGGACTTCATGCTTGTCTTCCTAAATTTCTTCTCCTGCCTGTGGGGTCTTAACTGCTTATGAATAAGCTTTGTCCAAAGGTGTAGGGAGAAGGAACCCAGATCACATCCAGATTAACTGTCCTGTTTTGAAGTTTGCCTGTCTTGTTTTCAGAGGCGGGGCGGTGGATTCAGCAGCAGATAAGGGTAGCAGCCATTCCTCAAAGGAAACTTTTGTTTCTTTTTTCTCCTGTGTCGTCTTATCATTTCAATCTCCTGTCTGGATTAGGGCAGTTGTGTTCCAGAAGTGAGTCTGTGTTTAGGGAGACAAACCAAGAACAGCCAAGCCCCTTCCACTTGCAAAAGTTGAATTGCTTAGCTGCAGAGCAGGGAACCTGGACATCTTTTTATTTCTAGGCAATGGAGCACTGTGCCTGAGCTCCCTGTACAGGTGTTGGAACAGAGCAGCTCTCTGGGCAGCTTTGAGGTGGCGCTGCAGACTACATCTGGCCAGAGTGGCTGCCTCTGCCCCGAAAAAAGATCGCTTCTTGAGTGGAGGGAGTGTCCACAAGCGCTTAACCCTTTCACTGCTGCTTTGCAGGTCAAGCTGATGGAACTAGTTCATCTGGCAGCATTGGAAAGGTATTTCTTTGCTGTACCCGCTCATGTCCATCACCATTAAAGAGATTATTTATACACTAAATGCTGCTTTTTTCCATCCTGACAAGGCCTGATAAGAGTCTAGGGCAGCAGCTGTGTTGGCCATGGAGGAAGTACTGTTCTGTCATGTGCTGAGCACTCTCAGCGCAGTGCAGGATAGGGCCCTGAGTTTGGCCATATGTACATCTTAAACAGAGCTTTCCATCCAGTTAAGAATTCCTCTAATAAAAGACCAGAAAGAGCATACCTAGGTGTCACGCAAGGGCAAGAAGCTTGGTGGTTTGGTGTGTGTGTTGGGGAAAGCTGGTTGGTATGTCATTATGGAAGGGGCTTGTTGGCACATCAGGCTAGTGCACTTGCCATTTGTCACTGGAGACATATGTTCAAATCCTGGCATACGTTTCTAGCAAATTGTCTCCTTGGGTCGGGGTGTGTGTGTCTGTCTCTCTCTTCCACTCTCTCCCTCCCTCTCCCTACCTCCCTCCCTCCTGGAAGCCCCTCCCAACATCAGTGTAGCAGGTAATCTCCCTTCTGGAATAGCAGGAGTGTGCCACCAGGCTTGAGATGCATTGGCAGAGTGGTTGTGTGGGGAAATCCCTCTTTGCATAGCCCATGCCAGGCTCTAGCTATGTCACCTGCCTGAAGTGCCAAGGAGGGAGACCAAGTCTTCGTTGTGCTGGAATTCTGCTGTCGATTTGTAAAGGGAAACTGCCAAAGAGGTGCATTGGCAGTTTTATGAAAATACTGAGCTCCTCTGGCCTTTCTGTAACATCGGAGCTCAAGGAGTGCAAGTTGAGTTATGTTGAGGAGGGGACTTATACAGGTTGTCGTTTCTGATGACTTTCTAGTGTGGCTGTTTCTGGAGGAATCCTTTGTTCTCCTTCAGCTTTCTGTGGATTGTCATTTGTATTATAGCCCATTAAACTGTCTTTGTGCTTCTGAATATTTAATCTATTTAAGATAATAGCACAGTGTTTCCTATAATTTATTTATTAGTACTAAATGCTGCCCACACTGAGGTAGAAATAGACCCTGCTCCAAAATACTCTCAATCTAAGATTTATAAACCACATACAGAGGCCAGCAGAATACTCTATTCTAACCACTAGGGACTCTCAAGGAGATTGTAGCAAGACTGGAGTAGAGGAGTAGTGGTGCTGGAAGATGCAACTAGCATCCCCTGTAGAGAGCAGAGTTCAAATCTTGTCTATGGTCACCAGTGAAGATGAGATGGGTAGTCTTATTCTACTTGTTATACCACAAAAGCATGGCAGACATGCCCAAGAAACCAATTCCTGTTTGTTCTCTCTTTTTTTTTTTCCTGGGGCAAGCCAGTTCCCCACTGTGGGTCTGTGTTACCCCATCTATAAAAATCAGAAATAATAGTTTCCCACTCTTGTGAAGTTCCTTATGTATGAACAACACACACTACGTAAGTTTACTGTGTTGTTATAATTTACCGGCATTAAAATCTCTGACATCTAATTCTCCCACTGAAGCTGGCAATGAAAACTGAAAATGGCACAGTGTGTTCTCCTGCTGGTGGCGATGAATGTTAAAACAATGGGGAACAGAAGGAATGTAATGTCTTATTGCAATCTTCAATTTTAATTTCCAAGCCCTGCTCGAATCATCTAGCAATTGTCAAGATGTGAAATGTAAGATAGTGTGAGATGGCTGTGATCATTTGTTACAGAAAAATGTTTGTTGCATTCTCAGTTCCCTGTCCAGAGTTAAAAGCTGTCACTGGATTTTAAAGAAGTGGCTTGATAAAGTTACGACATATAATATTTGTAGCTAGGCCTGCAGAGATAAAGGCAGTACAATCTCTTGCTTCTGGATTGAAGCCGGTTTGCCACAGGGGTTAGGGAAGAATGCATAATTAGCCAGTTGCATTTTTCCCCTTTGACCTTCCTCCAAAGCATCACATATTGGCTATTGCCCATACTAGGAGACCAGACTTGATGGACTGAGGGTCTGATCTGGTATGGCAGAAACTACAGTATGTCCAAGAGAAGGTTACTAGATCTTTCGGTTGCCTTGGAGGAAATAATGGTATGGAGAGGCTATGTTGGTGTAGCGAAATGCTTCTCCCTCCCTTTCAGAGCCCAGATACCCCACTCAGGCCAGTGATTATACAACTAGATTTAGACTGCTGTGTGGGCTAACTTCCCTTGGCTTTTCTCTGAGGTGAATTTCACTCTGTTTGTGTTTAAAGTTGGGTAACACACAAAAAGTCTGTTTCTCTGTGTGCTGGACAGGCAAGAGACTGTAGAGTGACATAGCAAATATGGGGATGTCTAAGGCATGCATGAAAGGATAAGTGGTCTGGCAAGGCTATGAGGCAATAGATGAGGATATAACCTTTGAGACTTATTGTTTCGGGTTTTTTTAAAAAGACCCCCAGATTTGCTAGTGGGCTTCCTCTCGCTTCCCTGTTCCATAGAGAGGAAAATGCTATATTTTCCACAGCTACAGTGCTTTTTGAAAGGGCCCTTACTGTCTTGTACATTTCTCTTGTAGCATGACCTGGTGACATGTTCTGCTATGGATGGTCTAGATAATACTTAGTCCTGAGTGAAGGGGACTGGACTAGATGACCTCTCGAGATTGCTTCCAGTTGATTCTATCCCCATTCCAATGAAACAAGTGGTTCTGAAAAAATGACTTGGCCTGTGAATACAGGTTACATGCCTCATTCATGGGTGAAATGGCCTTTGGGTGAATCTGAGTCACCTTTACCTGTCTGAATGTCTCTTTTTTTTATACAGTTGCGAACTAGGTAGTTGCTTGTGAATCAGAAGCCTGCACACACTGCTCCAGGCAGTCCTGATACCCCAGGAACATCTTATCTGACCCATTGACACTGTTTGGGAAGGGGTGTTTTTCTGAGAATGGACAAATTGAAGGTCTGTGTTTCATTTAGCTATACTTGGTTCTTCTCACAAGTCTCTTCTTGAGAGAGAGACTATTTACACTATGCAGGAGTGCATTTGTTTATATTCAGGAGTCACCCAGAGAGACCTAGAACCGGTTCCCAGGATTGGTTGGAAAAGTGTAATAGGCTCGAGCCTGGCATGGCTGAACATGCTCCATGGGCCCCAGGTGGGGGTACTGCCCCAATTTACTTGCAAGTGAGGTTCCACTCTCTCGTATGTCAGAATACTGGTTTGGGCTAAGCATGTCACCACCACCTCAGTGAGGATAGGACTGAGAAGAGGCACATGCTAGATCTCAGCTTGTGAAATAACTGGCTATGACCATGTGTCCCAAAGAGTGGAATTGCTCTCTGGGCTCCTATGACCATGGTTTTGTTACTTTTAAATGTGTTGTTACCTTATGGCCACTATGCCAGTCCCCTCAGCCCTTCTCCCCTCCTGTAAGGGCTGGGCACCATAGCAGCATGATTCTTTTATTGCCTTACATTGCTCCAAGAGTAAATGTAACGTTCAGATTATGTTGGCCATTAACTCATAGCAATAAGCAAATAACACATTAGAAGCTTTGCTATTAAAATATTTAATGCTAGAGTTAAAGCACTGCGGTGACTGCTACTTATATTTCATAGGGGAGAGGGGAGGCACAGTGTATTTGCTCTCTGTCCAGCATAGGTCTGTCCTCTCTCTATGCAGGTACTGCCTGTAGGATGTGTATTTAGGTTACTCTAAAGCTGCACATTGTAGGAGTGGGGTGGGGGGAAGATATTTGGTGATACATTTAAAACAGCCTTGTCCAGTTCCACTCACCTGAAGCAAGCAATTGGGGTTTTTTGGACAGGTGAGTGAATTATTGTCAATCTCTTATTCCAATCGCGGTGGCATGGAGTGAGCGAGTCCTTGTGCCTGGCAGAGAGTCCTGGCAGCGGTGCCAGGCTGAGTCAAACAGAACCCCGAGTCCGAATGTTTCCTCTCGTTGGGAGTTGCAATATGCTAGTCTTGTCTCTCAGACAGTATTTTTATGTGAGCTGATGGTTGCCAAGGTAACAGAGGCTTAGGGGAGTCTCGCATCTACGTAGCTTGCTGGCCTCTGCAAGCGCTGGGAGCAGATGTTGGATGGAATCCTTGGAGTCGGGGCTGACAGCACGAACAATGCTTCCAGCAGTTGCAGCTGAAGGGTGCTGGAGAGACCAGTTTGCCTAGTCGTGCTTGGGTGCAAGGGAGCAGGTTAAGGGCTCGCTCTTTTTTTTTTTTTTTTTTGGGGGGGGGGTTATAATTTAGTATTCTTGTCTCACCCCACAGGGGTTTCTCAGCCGTCGGCTTAAAGGCTCCATCAAAAGGACAAAGAGCCAGCCCAAGCTTGATAGGAACAGCAGCTTCCGGCACATTTTACCTGGCTTCAGGAGTGTGGACAATGAAAGGTAAGGGAACGCGTCGTGGGTGTGGGTGTGTGTGTGCGCGGGGGGAGAGAGAATGAGGTTATTGATTTCCCTGGGCTTGCTAATACACTGCTCATCTCACTTGGAGCATAGGGCTAAATGTGCAGTAGAAGTGGGCTCATTTAATCACAGTGAGAGGAGATTTTAATTTGCAGGCGAGCATGCAATGCAAATCCACCCTTTTTAGGCTATCAGGATTAGAAACCCATCTAGTCTACTTTTTTTAATTTGATGATAAACTCTAAGCCCCTGCCCTGGCATGCAAATAGCTCATAGATGCAGCTGCAGAAGCATAGAGATGAGGCTGAGGGAGGGAGGTGCTGACAGGCTGTACTACATTGAGTATTACAGGGTCACACAACACTCTGCAGACAGCAATGTTTAACCATATCAACTTATCACGTCCACAAATCCCTCCTGCCTCTGGCCATCGACCCCCCTCAGTTACTGGGCTGGATCCATCGGATGCTTCTTCCTCCTGAGCCGTGACAGGAGCTTTCATTCGGAAGAGGGTTGTGCGGAATGTGCAGATGGATCAGAGGAAGCATTTGACATGGGATGGGTCGCAGGAGAGACCGATTAAAAACAAAATGAAAGGGGGTGAAATCCAGTTTTTATTCATTCTGAGCTGGAATGAGATTAGCCAGTGAGAGAGCCCTTTATCTGCTTTATAGATGTACATATGTGCGTGTTCATGTCTCTTTCTCACACACACACACACACACACAGTGATGCGTATTTCTATATGAACATATTTGTTTACTGACTCTCGCAGATCGAGGTCAGAGTTGGCTAACTCTGACTCTATGACCAATCATGGAAATGAACCAAACGTTTGCTTGCAAAAGAGGAACCTTTCAGCTTTAACGTGAATCTCAATAGAGAGTGACACAATAGGAAAAGAGAGCCAAGAAAACTCCATGTATGAAAAATAGCAATGACCAGATGCTAAGGATGATGTAGATCAACTGTTGGGAACATGTTGTAGCAATAGTGGCTTAAAATGTGGTGTAGTCTTTGCTTTGGAATCCGCTTTGTACTTCTGTTTTAAAAGCAATGACATCATTTTATTTTTGGCTTTATTTATTTGGGTAGGGAAACGGGTGTTAATTTTTGAAGTCCCATAAATGACAACAAGTGGTCTGTATTTTTCTTTGGTGCTGCCTACAGGCATCTCTCCTTCTAGAATCTGAAAGTGAAAGGGTTTTGCTGACCAGTGCAGTGCTGTATTCCGGAGGTTAGCATATGGAGAAGATGAGCAGATTTGATGCCTCTGCTGAGATTTTCTCATGGACTCTAAGTAGGGCAGTGTGTTCTGCATGGAAGCCAAGGGAATCTAGTTAGGCATCAGGGGACGTGCTTGTGTTTCTGCTGCTCTCAGAGGAAGAGCTGGCTGCATTAGACACAGTTTTCTCTAAAATATACATCAAAAGTCTAGCTAGAAGGTTTGTTTCTCTGTGTGAATTAGTGACATGGGGGTGGGGACTTTACTGTTTGTCACCCCTGCAGGGCAGGTCAAGGACCCCAGAGTAATCACCACAAATTAGGACTTGTAACTTCCTTTCCCGTTCCCTTTTGTGGATAAGTCTCTCTCCCAGGGTGAGAGTCTTAGAGCTCTTGGGTTGTTAGTCTGCTGTCAGATACAAGCAGACCTTCCACAGCCTTCATATTGGCGGGTTCTTTGAGCGGCTGTTGTAGGTTTTCAGTGTAAGTCTTAAGGGATGGGGAGGAGTAGAAGTGACATTCACTAGCAGTGAACACAGCCACAGGTAGTTGTGCATAGGAGAGTGAAGGAACTGAAAATGCAAGGGTTTCTGTTAGTGCAGGCGTTGCCTCATAAACTTCACCTCCGGCCACATGCACTCGGGTTTGACTTGTAGGGGACCAGGCAGTGCTTTTTTTCCCTCTCGAATGCAAGTGCCCAGCCCGTTGGGCTTTGATAGTTAGGTCAGATCCACAATACTTGCTAATATCGTTTTGCATAGGCCTAGGTTGCCAAGCCTCCAGGATTGTCCTGGCATATCCAGAAATTGCAGATTAATCTTTAATTAAAGATTATGTCCTGTGATGAAACCTCCAGGAATACATCCAGCCAAAAATGGCAACCCTATGTAGGGTTTCAGAGTAGCAGCCGTGTTGGTCTGTATTCGCAAAAAGAAAAGGACTTGTGGCACCTTAGAGACTAACCAATTTATTTGAGCATAAGCTTTCGTGAGCTACAGCTCACTTAATCGGATGCATATTCCTTTTCTATGTAGGGTTGTCTTTGTCGACAACTGTTCTCCTAGAGGTGAAAGAAATCTCTCGGCTGCATCTGCTGAGCCTCTCGGAGCCACACCCCAAGTTTTCTGTTATGACTGTTAACTTAATACTCTTGAAAGTTCCCATGTCTACAAAAAGCACAATATACTGAATTCTGTATATAACAAGACATGAAGGTTTCACACCATTCTTGCTCATTTTCCACACTGCTTCCTTGTGTTCCCTGTGACCTAAGAAGTGTTTCAGAGGAAGCAGCTTGGATCAGAACATTTTGCCTTTTAAACATTTTGTTGGTGACTCCATCTTGTATTCCAGGCTGATTCTCCTTCCTATCTGGTGTGAGAAGCTGAATAACCATACATTATTTGTGCCTACCAGGGCTTCATAGAATTTTGCTGGGAAAGAGATGCCATGGCAAAAGTGAGCAAAGCAATGGATACAGTCGAAATGTGTGTGTCTTAAATATTAGCCCTGGCAGATTGTAGTTGAGTCTGTGTGTCAGCATCTCTGTTATGTATCATGAACCTTAGTTGCTTTTTTCCTTTGATTCTCACACATCTTGTCTATCCAGCTGTATATGGTACAAGTGAATAAATAGATAGTGTGTGCATGCACACACTCTGAGGTTCAGCTAGCCAGAATACGATAGAAGCATGACACACACACGGATAGTGCATACAGAGTCTGGATGTAAACGAATGAACCATATGTTTTCCTTTATATAAACAGACATATGCATATGAACTTGAATACATTATTTAAATTGCAAAAAGCAAGTGGTTACCTACCACAATAGGGAGAAAGTCTGTGTGATGGGAGTTTTGTTACAAAACAAAACCAGGAACCATTATTAAACATGGGAAATGTTGGCAGAATGTCTCACTGGCACCGGTGCAGAACTGCCTTGTTAATTTTACAACAGTCTGGCTTTCATACTTTATATTGGCACAAAGAGAGAGGCCATGTTCTCCTGGACTGTCAGAGAGCTGGTCTTAGAGGAGGGATGACAGTTCTGACATGCCGGTTCTCTTCTTGGCTGGAGTTGAAATGGCATCTGCAAAGGTTCCACTTTCATATCCAGGTGTTTATTTGTGAAGTTGGACAGAGGGGGGGGGGTGTGTGCGCACAGAGCAATTGATCCTCAGGGAAATAAATTTTAATGAACTCTCAGCTGACCCCTTTTGATTGTTTTTTTTCGTGCAGAATGTCTGAGGAATCCTTCAAAGTGCTGTGTAAAATATACCACAGACAGCCCATCAATTGTAGCAAAGATTTCCCATGTGCCTCGCTCTGTTGGGTTTTATGTTGTCTGGAGAGAGACGTGAATCAGTACCGGTCTGCCATTCTGTAGATCCGGACAAGGCACACTTCGGTCTTACACTGAATTGAGTAAGTTGCGGTGGATAAAATCCGAGTTTTGCGTGGTAGGTGCCAGCTCTTGCCATCCTTGCTCATGCTGAAAATCCCCCCCTGATTTCTACTCCGCGTAAGAGTGGCAGAATCTGACCCAGTATGAGCAACTATTCATCAGGAGATGTGCATTAATCTGGTGCAATCAGATGCAAGGTATAAATGAGGGCTGTGGAATGAGCTCTCCTGTCCATTTGTTGGCTAGTCAAATTGCTCGTTAGCGGTAAAAGAGGGTTCAGTAAAAGCGGCTGCGGCTTGATTTATTACAGTGATGGACAAAGTTCTTATTGTGGAGTGCTGAATGTTTGTCTTTGTATCGGCCACTTTGGAATCTGCCACAAATCAAGCATTTGGCTAACATGTTCTCCTTAATTGGACCCCCCTTCTTCCTTTAAAATACGTGATGAGTTAGTGCTTAGGACAGGTCTGAGTCACAGAGAGTGGAGTTGGGTAGCTAAGGGGGAGGGGGATTGCTCTGCGGTAGTCATTAATTACTGTTAGTTTATTTCCAATTGATTTTTATTATACTGACCTTTTGAAAAATATATTTGAAGAGAAGAAGAGTCCCAGGAGTTGAGCCCTTTTACATGGGATTTCTTTTTGTTTTGTTTTTTTAGACTTAAGTTTATAAGCAATGTACCTGATCCTCATTCCTCTGAAATCAATGGGAAACCACCCTTGATCTCAGTGGGATCGGGCTGGGGCCCTCATTTAGAAGGGAAAACTGTGTGTCTGTGTTTTTTCTCTGATCACTGCTGTAATGACTGTTGACAGTGTCCTGAAGTCTAAGTGCTCTAACTCTCAGAAATGTATTGACAGGGTCTGACTTCAGGAGCAAATGATAGTCCCTAGCTGTAGGGTTTCCTTTTAATTGAGGATTTTCAGGAGGATGAAGGAATGGATTTGCTGGTTTGGCCATCGAGAAATGGAGGACAAGAGTGCCCTCCGATAACTGGTGAGGCAGCCAAACTTGCTAACACAAGTGCTGGCCCACTCGGTCGGTCTTGGAGCTAAATCACAATAAAATTGAGATAATTAACCATCTGTTGGCATGTGACATGCCTATGGCTTTCAACCTGACTCAAATGGACTGCCACGTCTCCCGTTTGGGATCTGTGCAAGACCCTTGTTCAGTCTCTCTAGTGTTCTTGGGAAACATCCCGTGAATGGCAAAGATCCTGTGTTGGGGTTTTGTCACAACAACAAAGGGTATTTTAAAAATATCCTCTGAATTCAGTGCTGTCCAGCATGCTGGATTCTCAGCCTGGCAGAAGGAAGTTCCCTTCCTTAGGAAGGGTGTAGCATGAGCAGCCGTGCTACATGTCTCTCAACCGCACACCTCAACCTTAATTGGAAGGAGCCATGTCTAGAGTCCGGAGGTCTCCATGTTTTGTCCCAACTTTGTCTTCTCTGCTGAATTAACAAGGAAGCTGGCTGTGGCAGCTCTTTTCTTTGACGTGCCAACCCGTCCCCTGGAAGCTAGACTGAGCCCCAAACGCATTGCTTTGAGGCCCCCGGAGAGCCATCAGATGGTGATAACTTTCAGTCTCTCCCAAGCTAGGGTGGATTTGAACTGGCAGCCTACAAATGAAACAGTCCAGTTTTTCTTTATGAACTCAACTCCAACTCCACGTTATCCTTTTACTTCAGTAAATTAAGTTTAATTCCTTTTAAAAAGAATAAACAAAAATCAAATTTAATTTATTGAATTAACAGACTAGCATAGAATCATAGAATATCAGGGTTGGAAGGGACCTCAGGAGGTCATCTAGTCCAACCCCCTGCTCAAAGCAGGACCAGTCCCCAACTAAACCATCCCAGCCAGGGTTTTGTCAAGCCTGACCTTAAAAATATCTAAGGAAGGAGATTCCACCACCTCCCTAGGTAACCCATTCCTGTGTTTCACCACCCTCCTAGTGAAAAAGTTTTTCTTAATATCCAACCTAAACCTCCCCCACTTCAACTTGAGACCATTACTCCTTGTACTGTCATCAGCTACTACTGAGAACAGTATAGATCCATCCTCTTTGGAACTCCCTTTCAGGTAGTTGAAAGCAGCTATCAAATCCCCCCTCATTCTTCTCTTCCGCAGACTAAACAATCCCAGTTCCCTCAGCCTCTCCTCCTAAGTCATGTGTTCCAGTCCCCTAATCATTTTTGTTGCCCTCCGCTGGACTCTTTCCAATTTTTCCACATCCTTCTTGTAGTGTGGGGCCCAAAACTGGACACAGTACTCCAGATGAAGCCTCACCAATGTCAAATAGAGGGGAAGGATCACTTTCCTCGATCTGCTGGCAATGCCCCTACATATACATCCCAAAATGCCGTTGGCCTTCTTGGCAACAAGGGTACACTGACTCATATCCAGCTTCTCGTCCACTGTAACCCTTAGGTCCTTTTCTGCAGAACTGCTGCCTAGCCATTCGGTCCCTAGTCTGTAGTGGTGCATGGGATTCTTCCGTCCTAAGTGCAGGACTCTGCGCTTGTCCTTGTTGAACCTCATCAGATTTCTTTTGGCCCAATCCTCTAATTTGTCTAGGGCCCTCTGTATCCTATCCCTACCCTCCAGCATATCTACCTCTCTCCTCCCAGTTTAGTGTCATCTGCAAACTTGCTGAGAGTGCAATCCACACCATCCTCTAGATCATTAATGAAGATATTGAACAAAACCGGCCCGAGGACCTACCCTTGGGGCACTCCACTTGATACCGGCTGCCAACTAGACATGGAGCCATTGATCCGGACAATGTAGCCGGACAATCTAGCCAACTTTCTATCCACCTTATAGTCCATTCGTCCAGCCCATACTTCTTTAACTTGCTGGCAAGAATACTGTGGGAGACTGTGTCAAAAGCTTTGCTAAAGTCAAGGAACAACCCGTCCACCACTTTCCCCTCATCCACAGAGCCAGTTATCTCATCATAGAAGGCAATTAGATTAGTCAGGCATGACTTGCCCTTGGGGAATCCATGCTGACTGTTCCTTATCACTTTCCTCTCCTCTAAGTGCTTCAGAATTGATTCCTTGAGGACCTGCTCCATGATTTTTCCAGGGACTGAGCATGGAGTGGTTCTTTCCTTCACAACTGATTGTTTAGCACAGGATGGGTTATTTGGCTCTGGGTGTCTTAGTTGTAAGGTTTTCGTTGCTGGAGATTGGGTTTCTTTTTCTTTGGGGTTTTCATTTTTGCAGTTATGGATCTTGGTGATTACATTGCAGCTGCAGCTAGTGCTCCACACAAGGTTAAGGGCCTGGACTTCTCATTTCTCATATCTAAGGCTTTGATTTATACCTGTCTTGTTAGAAATCATTATATAAACTAGAGAAGAGTTAGACTAGGCAGTTGTACAGTATACTTTTCATTGCATGAATACCCTCAGATTACAGAGACTTGATGAAATGTCATTCCTTTACTTTTTCCACTTTTATTTCCCTGTGCTTGTTAATCAGGTATAAACCCACTGAAATTAATGGGGTTTTGGGTGTTAGCAATGCAACATCCCATAAATGTTTGTATGGTGTGAAAGGGGAAAATCCCATCAACTCCTTCTGTATATAAACAACCACTGTTGTTGCCTGTTAAAATGATCATATGGTACTTCTATGTAAAGATGTAAGTTCATCAAGCACTTGGGACCTTTTGTACCTTCTATTATGAACAAATACAGAAGTAAATCAGCAAAATAAATAACCCTCCAAATTGTTTAATTCCAATATTGATCTTTTCTGAGTATACTTTTCTGTGCATACCTAGAACTCATTTAAAATTAAGAGACACTCAATTACAAAGGTTTGTGGTTATTTTGTAAGTTTTCTACATAATTCCAGGAGATAACATTCCATTTAAGCTTTTTTGTGTCTCTACAAAAGTCTGAACATATGGCCAATTGTTAAATGAGCCTCAGTCTTGGAAGGGATGCAGCGGTGAATTTAATGAATAGCACTGAGGACTTACAGTAGCATTCCCCCCTCCCCAAAATCTTTTCTCTATCATAGATTCTTATGTACAGCCCCCAGGGGGGAGAGAGTATGCGCAACCACCAAACTATGACACGTTTAATTCCTGGTGCTGTGCTGAAGCTGTCAGTTCTGTGGGTTTTCAAGCACTTGAAAGACTTCTTTTGGCACCACAGTAGAGCATCTATCACTTTAAAAAGCTGCACCGTGCTAGTAAAGTACATTTGAGAATGAAATCTTTTTTAGATTTAAATGGCAATTGTTTATTCTCCAGGAATCGGATCGGGTACATTTCTATCATAGTGAAGGTGGTTGGGCCTGATGAGAATACGGTAGCCTCTGAACCTCCAGGGTGAAGTCTGAGAAAGTCACTTTATTTCCTGTATGAGGAAAGATGACTCACATTGCAGAACTAGGCCACTGGCTGGCCCTGGAATGCATGAATGCCTTTCAGAGCTGCGTTAGGAGTGCCATACTGCTCTCTCCTCCTGCTACTTACTTGAATAGCATGAGGCAGTGAGGGTTTTCAGGCAGGTTCAGTTATTTAAAGCAGGGTGTTCAGTCAAAAGTGAACTAATAGGTGCGCTGAACACTGCAAACGGGCCCCATGACAAGCCTGCTTTCCGAATGCACTGTTCAGGTTGTCAAACTTGATGACACCGTGTATGAAAACCATTTAGCTCCATCAACAATCAGGGATTGAAACGCAAAACACAACATCCTAGGACAGAGAGAAGCATGGAGCATTTGGCAGATAATTGGGTCCGTTTTATCACGCACTAGATGGTGCCTGCTCCCACCCCCCAGTCCGTGAACAATAACAGGTGGCTAAGATTTAAGGACAATCATAGGGTTGCTGGCCTCCTGTATTACCTGCACTTATTTCCAGGCCACCTTGTCTAGGAATATGCAAATCAGCCTGTTAATGGGATTCCTTTGCACAATATTTCATGAACCAGAAAATTAATTACTGGTCTCTAATTAATGGCTATCTTGGAAGACTATGGTAAAATGAAAGAGGGAGCTGCTTTGCAGGAAGAGAATATCTGTTCTCCACTGAAAGGTAGTGTTCATTCTCTTTTATCACAGCATTAAATAAACAGAGTCCGGGTACTCAAACATTAAAGAAGGGAAGCTGTTCTTAATAGCAAGAGGTTGTTTGTAGTTTGATTCACAGGAAGCACTGAATCAGAAGCGAAGGTTCTCCTTTAGAAACTGAAGTATTCAACCATGTAAAATAACTTCCCTTATACAGGTGGCTTAGGTTTACACCATGTTGACAATAGTATTTATTCCCCTTTGGAATCAAGTTGATGCTGCAGTTAACGACAGATGACGGGGGCGGTATTTGCTTGAGTCAGTTGCCTGGCTGGGGATTCGCTGAAGGAATGCTGGGAGTGGAATTAGCAGTTTTGTTCTTATGTGTAATGGTGATGGGAGCATTTACTCTCGGGGTGATGGGGGGCTCACACCTTGTCTCAGTATTGTTTGCCTTGAATTTTTTGTCTAAGGAAACCCAGTGAAGGCTCTTAATGAGTGTGAATGGAATGAAGATTGGCCTATTGTCAATCCTTCTACAGAGACAGGCAGGGCTGAGTTGTTTCCGTGTGGAGGGGTGGGGAGTGTGGGGTGCATTTTGTGCCTCTGAGGCTATCCGACATAGACATGTTTGACCTTCACAAGGAAACAGGTAGGGACTTTCCTTATGTTACTTACCCAAGCTGACTTCCAAGTTTGACAGGGAATTTGTACTGGGTGCCTTTGAAGAAAAGGCTGATCTTCTCCTTTGACGTTTTTAAGCCAAGATTAACTGTCCCAGTGAATGAAGAAAAAAAATAAAGGAAGTGGGGTCAGTTGGAATTTGGGATTTGTAGTGATTCTAATTTTCTCCCCTTGTGGGTTTGTATGCTTCCCAGTTTCCCAGCAGCCCAAACAAAACAGAGCACTGTGGCCCCATGGGGAGCTCTGCTGACACTTTGACTTGTCTCGAAGGCATCTAACAAAATTATAAAATCCTTCCTACTTAGCCATATGTGGTGCTACTGTGATAATTGGTTTCATGAATCTTACAATTAGCTTGCAAAAAATATGGCTTTCGTTCCTGACCTTTTCTGCATAAGCAAGGCTGTTGTTTCTGGGCAGTCTTAATTACAAAATATAGCGTTGTGTGAGGATAGAGACAACACCCTTGTATCGTTGGCTCTAATTTGACGAGACATCATAATGGGGAGCTCTCATACCAGGAGCACCGAATTAGTGTAGCATGAAGCTACATTTCTCTCTGCCCACTGAATAAGGGGAAGTTAATTTCATGCTCTATCTTTTTGACATTGGTAATCAAAGCATTGTATTGCAGCTGCAGCTGGTTAGCCTTTGAAGAATGTTTGGTAAATAAATATAACTGGAATTCATTGTTCCTGTAGAGAGGTATCAGTTTGATCAACAGACTGAAGGAAGCTTTCCTCTCATTTTACTAATCTTGAGTGAAATTGTGGTTCAGGGTATTGGATTGATGTTCCGGGGTCACGATTCATCCATCGACTGGCAGGGACGGTGCAAGCCCCTTCACCACCACTGTTGTGTTTTACCCTTTTTCGGGTGTGTTAAAAGAGGATGACCCATTCGGTCCTTGTCTTTCCTGCTAAGACTCAGATCCTGGGTGCCAATTAGTTCCCATTGCAGCTGATTGCGAGGTGATTGTTTGGAGCCAGAAATATTTGTAAATCTATATGAGTCTTTGTCATGGCATTGTTCTGTACATTGATAAATGTTGCCACTGATTGTGTTGAATTCTTCTTTAAAATCTATTGATATTGAACCAGAGTATAGTGTTTTTATTGCTTATTAATCCCTTTGTGTTCCCAAACACGCCATTTATTCTCACTTTACCTGGTGAGATTTTCTTATGCAATAAACAAGTCTACTCTAATTTATGTTACGCCTCCATATAGCAGCCAGTCAGTGGCATTAATATTTTCTAATAAATCCAAAGACTGCAGAAGAGAAGTTAATGTGAGAAATAAGAGTCTTGATAAATGACTCCACCATGGCTCTTGCACAAGAAAGTCTTTTTATAAGTCTAGTGTTTTTCTGTTTTTACTTATTTCACATTAAACAACTAAAAGACACAGGAGAACTCTATCCCAGGCCTAAGCATCCAGACCCAGAATGAAAACCCCACAGGCCATGAAGAAAATATTACTTCCAAAACTATCTCTCTATATTACATCCACCACTGCAAAGTCCAAAGAATTAAGTGTCCTTAAAATTGTATGCAGTGATATTGAGCACTTTAAATCTTCAAAGCACTGGAGTTACTACTCAGGAGTCCCTGGTATCCAAACCCATGTGCATCCCACTAGGCCATACTGCTACCTTCTCACTGTGTTGTCATTCCAGCTGCCTGAAGAACAAAGGGTTTGCTCATTCCAAGTCCTGTTTATAAAGCAGTCGTCTTGTAGAAAGGGAGAGTTTTGTTCACACTGAATTCTGACAAACAAATCCTTTGGTAGTTTACATTCTGCGTGGGCTTAACGATGTGAAATTATTTCTTGCATAGTATATGAGAAGCAGAAGGAGGCTTTTGGGGACTTCTGTTACATCAACTGATTCCTGCATATGCCGTGTATCTACAGCTGGGCCTTGTAAATAATTCTCTGCTGGCATCTTTTAAATGCTCTGGTGTTAAAATAGTGCTGTATAAAGAAGGTAGTTAAGGGGAGAAAAGAAACAGATTGGGAAGAATGGACTTTTGCCCTGGTGTCTATAACTCATCGTGGCAGGACTGCATATTGAGAACTGCATTTGTCAGGCAAGTGTTTGACTGTGCCTAAAAGTGTTTGTATAAGTAGTAGGTCCATTGTCTGATCATTATTTTAGCAGTGACGACATGGGGCCTTCATTATAATAAATGGATATTGTGTGTAAAGTTATAACAGTTTAGTTACAGCCATCTGGAGATGTGGTCTAGTGGTTGGAACTTGGGGTCTCAGCATTTGGTCCACGTACATGCCCTGTGTCTTGGATAGGATTGTACTCGAGGTGGCCAGCCCCTCCTTCCTCTTGCGCCATTGTGGCTGTACTCAATTTTTAGTGCACTAGATCAATCAGTGGTAAAGCGACTGTCTCCTCAAGCTAGAATTTACACCTCCAGCTCTAAGTGTAGATGTAACCCGTGTAACCTTAGGTGCATGAGTCACTGAAGTTTTCTCTGCTTTAGTTCTCCATCTGTAAAATGGGTTGCGTACCTCACTGGAGATTCATACAGTTTAATGGATCGGATTTTGCCCTGACTTTCCCCACATTCACACCATTTGAAATACTGTGGTTGCATGGCATTTCTGAAGAGAAAATTCACCACATTATTTGTGTGGTGCCTCACGATTAAATTTGCTATAGAAGTATAAAGTGTGCATTAGGAATGATCATAATCTTTGGAAATCAATTAATAAATCAGCAATCCCACCAGAATTTGTAAACACAGTGCCTGTATGTTGCAATCATACTTTTTAATGTGGTGTATTGTTTTAAACAAATACACATTCCTTCCCTGCTTTTTATAGCTGTCTAGCTATCTTGGCCTCACTATGCTTTTTGTAGCAGTATCTAACGGATGATACTTCAAAAGAAGGCAAACCAGGTAATATTTTATAATACCAGTAATTATCGAGTTGTGCAGCGCCTGAAGTGTGGGTAAGGGGCAAATCCCTTCCTGACCCCTGTCCGTGATCAGCATGCATGTACACCCTGGCACATGACAAGTGATCACTTTCATGTAACTGGGGTTGGGAAGAGTGGCAGTTTTCGGGTTCTGTCCACACTCCCAGAGTAGCTGGAGGATTTCGTTAACACAGTCTGCAGGAAAAAACTTAACCATGCTGGTAAGTTAATTTTTGTTGTTAGGCTTCAGAGTCATCAATTCGCGAAGATGTGCTCATTCACACCTGCCAGCGAGGTATTATTTCTGGTCGTTTACCTGCGGACTCAGTAAAAGAACACTGCATAGGGTCACATTCTGTGGGGCTTTCTGTTATGTGCCCCTCCCACATCCCAAACCTGATAGCTAGAAACCATTTTGTCGTTTTAAAAATTAAACCTTTAAATTCTGCAGAAATTGACAGAACGGTAATTGATTGTACGTAGCATTTTGGGGGGCTTCCACAGACATCCTGGCTTGGCGTAGCCCCATTCCTCATACCATTTATAGCTTGTATACTGCAAAGGTTATTATTTGTTATAAAATTATCCAGCCCTTGTTTCAATGAATATGGTTCTAAATCTTGCTTTAGTCCTCTGTGAATTCAGCCATAGCAAATACCTTTCTCTTTTGGTGGAAGGGAATGTTTAAGGTAAAGTTTAGTTCGAGTTCTTTTCTCTTCTGTTTTAAATTCCGCAATACCTTAATTTGCAGCTTTCTGTGCAGGGGGACAGGAAGAGTTGCATATGGAAGTATAACGACAGAGCCTGGGCACGTTTACAAGCCTTCGTTTGAAGTTCTTCCAAAAGATACAGATGTTTGACATGTATATCTTGTTATCCAATTTCGTATTGCAGTGACCATGCACAGAAATTCATTGATTGTGGCTGGAGGCAACCTGTGCACTGAGCTCACTGCTGGCTGCTCGCTCTACAGAGCACTGGATATGATGATGATCTAGACTTGTGAATACAAAATAACTGTGTCAAGTACATCCATCAATTAGAAGAAAAAGCTAGGCAAGAATGTACCACTCTCCCCCTTCATTACCCCACATGTTAACAGAGCCTTGTGCATATTATAGGGGACCTCTGTGTTGAAATTATCATAATCATTAGGGAGCTCTCACCGATTGTTCTGCAGTGCATATATATTGTTCCTGTAGTAATATTACAGGCTTGTTTTACTAGCTACAATATTTGTGGATTTGATTTTTGGTACATTTACTGTCTCAGTCGCATTCTCTGCAGCAAAATTCAGACCTTTGATTTTTTTGAACGACAGAAAGAAGCAAGAATTTAATTTAACCACTTCCATGTTCAGTGCATTTGAGCAGAAAAAATAGCAGTGTGTGAAAATACCTTCCAATTGTCTTGAATCAAGAAATAAATTATGGTGCACTTGGCTTTGACCCACATGGTTTATACTTGTGGAGTAACGTGATAGAGGGATTTAGCAATTCATTTTATGTAGAGGGCAAGTGGCATTAATTCAGAAAACAATGTAAATGTATTAGTAGTGCAAAAGCCATAGATTTTACATCAGGCTATCCCCTTTCATATAGATTTACAAATATTTCTGGCTCCATGCAATCACCCCAGTGCTCTGTTGCCGGTGCATGAGGGAATACACACGAGTGCTGCTTCCCCATAGGAATCCTTCTGAAAACTAGTCCTGCAACAGTCATCATGTGATTTTCATAACTCTGTTGTACCCTGAATAATTAATATTGTGCTGCCCTTGCTGTGAAAAAGCTTTGTTCCATTATATATGTGTTTTTCACTGGACTCTAAACTGTCTGGTGATATTTTGCTGCTTTGGAGATTTTTTTTTAAGCTTTTTTTCCTGCATCCCTTTGAGAATTAAGAGCAAGAGGTTGGGGGGTCATCAGCTTGTATTAGCTCATTCCTGTCAGCTGAATGGGCTCACATCTGATCATGGCATCCATTGTCCTCTCTGTGCATGCGAGTAATCCTCATGAGCATTAATGAAGGCCAAAGGCTGTCCCTGTCATGTGTTGAGTACATGCCTGAGGGTAGGTTTGTTCTTTCCGAGCCCAAATGCGACACTTCCCTGATGAGGAGTAACATGACTCCCATACTGCTACCTTACCAGGCCATTCTGCTGCCAGCTGCAGGCGCTGGCAGACCAATTCTGCCATTAGCTTAGGATGAAACTTGGAGGCTTTTCTGATCTATCCACATCTCTTGAGTCTGCAAAACTGGGCTGGAGATGTCATAAGAAGAGACTCTTTTGTGAGCCTCCTGGCATTTCCAGTCATAGCTGGAAATAAGATGAGACCAGCTTTTCTTGTGACATTTCAGCAATTCCTGTCTTGGCTATGGCCAGAAACCAAAAGGGAGAGAAGACAGTAACTTGGGTCCACGTTTCCAGCACCCTGAAGCTTGGAGGTATCGGGATCTAGGGTGTTAGTTGTGGCCTGCAATATGTGACTATTCCTCTGTGCTTAGATTTGGAATGGGCAGAAAGTACAAGGGCATTCAGACTCTGGGCACTGGTTTGGACCCATTTCTAATGTTGACTCTTTGAGAGATCTTAGAAGATGGGTCAGTAAGTCCAGGGCCAGGTTGCTCCAGTTTCTCTCAGGACTGGAATATTGATATTGAGGGATAGCGTTAGTTCAGGAAGGACATGCAGGATAAAAAGGGAGGAGGCGTTGTATTATACGTCAAGAATATATATGCTTGTTCTGAAGTCCAGAAGGAGGTGAGAGGCAGGTAAAGATAAAAGGGATAAAAAATAGGGATGATGTCTAGGTGTGGGGGTCTACAATAGATCACCAAATCAGAAAGAGGGTGTGAATAAGGCATTTCAAGAACAAATAACAGAAATATATCTAAAACACAAGACCTGGTAATAACGGGGAACTTAAACTACCCAGACTTCTGTTGGAAAAATAATACAGCAAACATAAAATTTCCAGTAAGTTCTTTGACTGTATTGGAGACAACTTTGTGTTTCAGAAAGTGGAGGAAGAAACCAGGGGACAACCGTTTTAGATTTGATTCTGACCAGCAGGAAGGACTTGGTAGTAACTCTGAAGGTGGAAGGCAATTTGGGTGAAAGTGATTATAAAATTGTCATGATTGGGACGTGGACTTCAAAAAAGCAGAGTTTAACATATTCAGAGAACTGGTACCTAAGATCTCATAGGAAGAAAATCTAAGGGGAAAAGGAGTTCAGGAATGCTGCCAGTTTCTCAAGGAGACATATTAAAGGCACAACTGCAAACTATCCTGATGTGAAGCAAAGACAGGAAGAATAGTAAGAGGCCACTATGGCGCCATCAGGAAGTCTTTAATGACCTGAAAATCAAAAAAGAATTCCACAAAAAACTGGAAAAATGGATGAATTGCTAAAGACAAATACAAAAGAATAGCATGAGCATGTAAAGACAAAATCAGAAGACTAAGGCACAAAATGAGTTACACCTAGAACGGGACATAAAAGGTATATGGATAATGGAGTGGAGAGTATGCTTATAAAATTTGCAGATGACACCAAGCTGAAGGGCTATAAGAACTTTAGAGGACGGGATTAGAATTCAAAACAAATTGGAGAATTGGTCTCAATTCAGCAAGATGAAATTCAGTAAAGATAAGTGCTAAGTACTTCATTTAGGAAGGCAAGATCAAATGCATAATTACAAAATGGGAATAACTGGTTAGGTGGTAGTCCTGCTGAAAAGCATCTGGGGGTTATAGTGGATCACAAATTGAATGGGAGTCAACAATGAGATACAGTTGCAAGAAAAGACCAATATAATTCTGGGGTGCATTAACAGGCGTGGTGTATGAGAGACACAGGAGGTAATTGACCTGCTCTTGCCACTACTGATGAGTATGCAGCTGGAGTACTGTGTCTAATTCTGAGGACCACGCTTTAGGAAAGATGTGAACAAATTGGTGGCAGTCCAGAGGAGAGCAACAAAAATTATCAAAGGTTTAGAAAACCTGATCTTTAAGGAAAAGTTAATAAAACTGGGCATGTTTAGTCTTGAGAAAAGACTAAGGGGGGACCTGGTAAGTCTCCAAGTATGTTAAGGGCTGTTATAAAGAGGATAGTGATCAATTTGAAGGTAGGACAAGAAGTAATGGGCTTAATCTGCATCAAGTAAGATATAGGTTAGCTATTAGGAAAAGCTTTCTAACTCTAAGGATAGTTAAGTACGGGAATAGGCTTCCAAGGGAGGTTGTGGAATCTCTGTTGTTGGAGGTTTTAAAGAGGATTAGACAAACACCTGTCGTGGATGGTCTAGGTTTGCTTGGTCCTGCCTCAGTAAAGAGGCTGGATTTGATGATTTCTTGCGGTCCCTTCCAGCCCTACATTTCTATGATTCAGTATCCTGCTGAGCCACTACCCTTCCTCGGAAGATTAAAGGGACAGTCAGGACCACAGTAGACCTAGAAGTCTTGTTAGGCAAGTAGAATTCTACCTAAATACATGAGCCCTCCCCAAGTGGGATGAATTTAAAGACTCGCAGAGCGTGCAGGGTTTTCTGTTTCAGTCTAGTAGCTACAAAAATGTTAGCCAACAGTTTATAATCTGCTTAACCAGTGAGACTGTGTGTAACATTGAATCCTTGGAGGCTTTTCTTGATTATACCAGTAACTGCAGCCTGGGTCACACTTTGAGATAATTACCCTGATGTTTGAAAGTTAGCAAGTTCATAAAGGAAAAGGCCCAGCTGCATTCAAAAGGATTTATAGGAGTATGCTAGCAAACCCTCAATGCTTGGGGATTTATTTAAATTAGCTCTTTTAATTGCTTTCACACCTTCCTCCTCTGATATCAGTTTCAGAAGCCATCTCGGGAAGACAGTCTGCTAATGTTCACCACCACCAGTCATCTCTCTTCCTTTAACTCGTTATCCCTAATTGTGTTTTCAAAGAGATTCGAGCCCAATATAGTGGGTAAGGCAGAGGACTGGGTGCCAAGGTTCTCTTGTTCTTAGTTCTGTCACCAACTCACTGTGTGACTTGGGGCAAATCGTTGACTTGAGCTTTCCACTTGATCTTCCCCATCTGTGAAACAGGGCTGGTAATCCCCACATAATTGACCTATCTCACTGGTCTGTCGGGAAGCATCCTTAATTACAGTTGGAAAAACACTCTGAGATCCTACAATGAAAGGTGCTAGTAAAGGGCAATTTGCTCTTCAGATAACCTGGCTCTCCCTTTTGATTCCTAAGAACTAGCACCTTCCCCTCAACCGTGGCCAGCTTTTCATAGTGTGGCGCTGAGAAGTAGGAATTGCCAGACTGAATCAAACCAGTGACCCACCTACTCCTGTATCCTTTGTCTGGTAACAGCCAGTATCAGATGGCTCATAGGACTCAGAGCATCCGCTGGGATGCAAGAGGGCCTAAAATAGATAATTATGGAATAAGCCACTTATAGAAAAAATGCCTTCCTGACCCCTGCCAGATAGTGGTTGGCAAGGACCCCCCTCCTCCCAATCTTTCATAACTGCAGAAGTTCTCATTACCTATATAAATCTAATTTTGAATCCTATAAAGCTCTAGACCTCAGTGACATCTTGTGGCAGTGGCTTCCACAGGTTAATTATGCAATGTGACAAACAGTATTTCCCTTTATCAGTTTTAAATTTGCAGTCTTTCAGTCTGTTCTCTCATTCTTTTATTAGGCGATGGTAGAAGCACCCAGTTTATCTATGTCCTCTATGCCATTCATTATTTGATAACTCTCTGTTATGTCCCCTCTTATTCCTCTCCTCTTTAAACTAAACATCCCCCTTCTTTACACACTTCTCTTGCATGGAAAGCTTGCCTTGGCTCACATTGTATTTATTGCTTTTCCTAATAAGTGCCTTGCACGTATCCCTCAGTGCTGGCTTCAGAGATAGCATCTTTTCTACACCAGTTGTTTTGAAAGCAGTGACATATTTTTGTTCCTGTGTGTGGAAGTCAGGTGTCTTGGCTGGAGCTAAGCATGTTGGTTTGCACTGGTAGTGCAGACTAGGGCACTGTGGAAAGAAAACTGGGCCTGGTGTGGGTTTGGCTTGGTGACGAGGATGACAACAGCTCTCAGGAAATGCCTGCGGAGCTGTAATGCTTGATTGGCTGCAGCCTGGCTGAGGAAGGTATGGTCTGATTGCAGCTAGTGATGGGCCCTGCTGCAAAGTTGGGTTCCAAACTTCTCCCCAGCTCTGAGTGGTTTGAATCTGGTTTTGAAGTAGGGCCTGGAAACAAAATTCAAAGCCAGATCTGAACATGGCCAAAAAGCTGGGGAATTCAGATTCAGAAGCTCTAACAGGAGAGTTTTGGAGTCCCATGTTTTGCTAGATGCTGTTTTAGTCTCTTATGCTAAAGAGAGGATCAAAGGGAGAATTACGTGGAGGTGAACTGAGAAGTCTTATTACAAAAGAGAACGTACCTCTCCCTAGGGAACCTGGACACCCATTACCCCCCATGTCGTGGTCTCCCCCAGCATTTGGGTGCTTGCTTAGTGCTGGTCTGCTGCTGCCAGCAAACTGTGACTGTCTTGCCTGGATTTTAATTTGGATGGAGACAAGTAGCCAGTGGTGCCTTGATGCTGGCATGAATCCTGATAACAGCCAATAATAGATGTTCGCTTGGTGGCACCCAGCCCCAAGGCCTCTGATGCCTTAAGAGAAATGAGTAAAAACAAGAGGACAGCAAACAGACGGAAGCCATTTGCCTGCAGAAGGGCCTTCAACAACCAGCCTGCTAAATGGGCAATGAAACAAGACACTGGTTAACCCATGCTAGGAGCAGTGCTTAGTCTATTGAGTCATGAACCCCTATATCCACAATCTTTCTCCTGGTCAGTGCTGTCAGGCTGCGGCCATGGATTGTGCCAGTGAATGGGAGCAAAGCAGGTGAGGAAGCCCTGTGCCTGGGTAGTAGCAGTTGGGATTGGAGATTGTGCAAAGCCATAGTGCTTGAGTGGGATCTCCAAGTGGTGATGACTCAGGCAAGCAGGATGCCTCCCAGGGCAGGACAGTGCACCAGCGTTGAGAGGGGGCAGCGTGGACTGGACAGCTTTGCTGGCCAATGCAGAGGAGGGGAGGGCTCTAGCTCCCCCTGGAAGCACTAGCAAGGAGCAGTCCTTGCATGCAGGGAAATCTCAGAACAGTAGCCCCCAGCATGAGGTTCCTTGTACCTTCCCGAGGTCCGGCACAATATGGCCCTTAGATGGGGGGCAGTGTTAGCCTCTCGCGTGTCCGTTCTCTCTCTCTCTCCATCTCGAGGAATCCGCAGCCCTGCTCGTTTCAGAGAGGTACAAACCTTTTCATTAGAGGGAAGTGATATGGAGCTGACATTATGCAGAGGGATGAGTTATAAAATAATGGGACTAATAAGCATGTAAAATAATCTGACTGCACAAGAGTGCAGTCTATGGAATAGCAGCTGCAGCAAATGTATTCAGGTTATCAGTGTGGGGCTATTCTGTGCTGAAAGGGCTTAGGCGTAATGAGAATTACTGCTTCGTGGGAATTTCTGGCAATGAATAATGATATTTCCCAATAACAGCTTAGAAACCAGCATGAATGTAGTGCTGATTGACAGCCCTGGAGATGTCCCTCTGCTTCCCATCAGAACAGGTACCAACCACATGGGCAGTGACAATGGTAGCTTCCCCCACATCACCCAGTCAACGTGCCTTCACCCGGCCTTGCAGAGACCACCTCTTATGGTGAGAAGAAAGTCCCCATGACCTCCCTGGGGAGAATGTGCCAATGTTCGTTGTGCTGGTGAGTCCGTGTCTTAGACATGTGCCACAGAGAATGGGACTGAGATCATCCCCTTATTTCATACAGGCAACCAAGGAGCAATCAGATTGTAACTTTTAACTACTGTTGATCTAATCCGGTGACCTGTAGAGCCCCGGCCCTACAACCCATTGCTAATTTCCTGGGCCAAGTGGCCCTGGCCTCAGTTATTTGAAATTCAGGTACATTAGGCTTCTGTGATTAAAGTACAAAGCAGCCCATGGCAAGGCCGCTCCCACCAATGTCAGACATCTATCTTCTAGCTTTGGAAGAGTCAAGTTTTTTCTCTGTAAGTTATTTCTCTAAATTAAACCCTTAGAATAATTCCGCTTCTTCCCCCACATCCCACTTTGTTCTGAATCATCATGTGGCATCCTCTCATGATCTTGACTCTGTGCTATGAAACAGGCTAGGGTAATGAATCAATACCTACAGAGATCCTGAAGTACACTGTGCCACCTGGCTGTCTGGCATTTTTATATTCTCATCTGTGATGTGTTAAAACTACAGACCTTGTTGCTGAGAGACTGTAAAACTATCATTTGGCAGCTTGAGTAGTTTTTCCGGATGCTTTCCTTCATGCTGTATTTTTTTTTCTTCCTCTAAAGTCCAGCTCATAACATTTCCAGGATTAAACCAGCGTTAGCGAATGCACTCCTTTACAGTTAGCATCTGCTATTTGTGCTCCCCACTCTGAGGAACAGGGACAGTCAGTAAAATACATTGGAGAAATTGCCAATTGCATTCATCTTTGTAAATAAATTCTATTAAATCTATACAAGCCATTGTGCGTGTCTCTGCCAATGTGTTACATGTACGGGAACTATAGCTGGGTAAATAGTACAAAAATTATTAGCAAATATTTATACTAATAAACATGGTGCATTGGCTCTGCTGCTAGTCATGTTTATTCACAAGTATTCTGACAGTCACCAGTATATTTGTGAAACTCAAACTCAAAAGTTGCACAGATTTTAGCACCAATGCTTGTTTGTCTAAAAATCTGTAAAGGGAAGTGTTCAGTGTTCACCATTTTCCTGTTTAAAAATGTATAGTCCATTCAGGAAACAGAAACAGCGGTGTGACTTGTGACCAATTACGCACCACGAATAACAAATAATCAATAGTTAAACTGAACTGTTTGCAACGGTCCCTCAGGCTGACATTTGCTGTCACAAACTAACCACCTAATACATAAAAAAAAAAAAAAATTGCAAAAATTCACACCGGCTGAGGAACTGCCTTCAGGTGCTTTTTTGGCCTGTTTGATCTGAACCTGTGCTGCTGTAGTTCATTTAGATGCCAAAGCATCCTGCTCATGTAGCTCCTCATCATAGACCCAAACTGACCTGCACCGTGCAAACCCAGCTTTATGTTAACTAGTGAGTGGCCCAAACCAAAAGTCACTCAAATAGGAGTTTAAATTCAGGGGTGATTCAGGGGAACCACGGCCAATGGGAGCTGCGCGGGGCAGTGCCTGCAGATGGGGACAGTGCGCAGAGTCCCCTGGCCGCCCCTGCGCATGGGAACCAGGGAGACATAACAGCCGCTTCTGGGAGCAGCCTGAACTAAACACTGTCAGGAGCCCGCACCCTCTCCTGCACCCCAACCCCTTGCCCCAGTCCTGAGCCCCCTCCTACACCCAAACTCCCTCCCAGAGCCCACCCCCTCTTCCCCATCCCTGAGCCTCCTCCTGCACCAAAACTCCTTCTTAGAACCTGCACACACCCCCGCACTCTGAGCCCCTTGTCCCCAGCTTGGAGCCCCCTCCTGCACCCCAAACCCTTCATTCCCCAGCCCCACCCTAGAGCCCGCACTCTGACCCCCTCTGGCACCCCAGTTCCCTGCCCCAGCCTGGTGAAAATGAGCGAGCGAGGATGGGGGCAGGACCTCAGGGAGAGGGCAGGGCAGGAGTGTTCAGTTTTCTGCAATCAGAAAGTTGGCAACCCTACAGAATTAGTGCATTTGTGTGTGAACAAACATGCACACTTCACAGCTTTCCTCTTTTGTGCTCCATAGTGTGATCTAAAACATATGCTATGGTCACAATTTTCTAAGAGGAGCCAGGAGGGGATATAGTTGTTGGCGCTATGAAGGCGGGGACCTCTAAAATTACCATTCTATCTAAAGGCTTGGAAAGGTGGCTGTCCTCAGTGAGTCCACATTGTGCCCTGCTGTTCCCTCACTGCATTCATGGGGCCAGTTTTCCACCACAATAATCAGCAGTTATGGCTCTTATCTTAAATAACACGAAAATAAGCCAGTCTGCCTCCAAATGCACTCCGACTTCGGAGTGTGCAGACAGGCGATATTGTTGAATCCTGTTGCAGTAATCACTGATGCTAAATATAGAAGCTAGTGGAAATGGTGGGGGCGCTGCTATTTTCCCTGCTGGGGCTTGGGTGTTTCAGCAAGTGACGTAGTCTCCTAATCCAAATCCAAACCATGGCAAATCGGAATGATTTCTCCACTATGGATTCTGTGGTTTGCTTTCTCTCTGCTTTGCTTCCCTGTTCCTCTTTGCTCTCACAAATACAATACTGGAGCTTATAACTGCAATGTGGGAAGCATCTGAATGGCTAGAAAATCCCTTTGCAGCAGTGGAGATGAGATTATTTTTTATTTTATTTTATTTTATTTTTGGTTAGTGTGTCTGGAATGCAAACTGGGCTTTCATGCCTAAAGGCTTTGCATTCTTAAAGTAATTCCTTATGACATGTGTCAGGCTCTGTTTTATTCAGGTGGATGGGATGATATTAAACAATAAAGCAAGCTTGCATTTCTCTGTAACTGTATTTATATACACACGCACACGGGCAGAGAGGTGCTTATTAGTAGAATGTCATAACCGCATGGCTATACCCAGTCTAAGGCATTTTGCAAATCCCAAGTGAGCATTAAGAGAGATCATCTTAAATCAACTGGATAACCTCACCCTCCTTCCCCCACTGTCGTCTCTGTCTCCATTCTTTGTCCAAACAAAGAGGAGGCTGCAAGTTGTGTTCATTAAATAATGCTCTACGTAAAACAATGTTTGAGTCCAAATTTCTCTCACCTAGAATACCAATATTTTGTGGCCTGCCTAATTGCCTTGCTTCAGAGAAATGAGTCATTACTGGGGGGCTGGGAAGAGACCAAGTGGAAAACCATTGCAAGACAGACAGAAGTAGCTGGCGAATTACTTTGGTTTGTCTCCTAAACATACCAAGGGCATTAATGTGTGACATTCCAAGAATGACTTAAGGTGATATTCTCTTCCATGACACAAACAAGGTGTACGGGCACTTGACTGAGCAAATGGGAGCTGCCAGCATGACAGGCCCATGCCACTGGCTGAGCATCAAACAGCCATCCGGCTTGAAATATTAATAACGTTGCAGCTAGGAACAAAAAGCAGCTAGCAAAGTGATGCCATGTTATGTAATTGACCCTTGCAAAGTGGTGAATCATTCTGAATAGTTTTTAGTTGGCCTGAATGAGCACCTTCCAGAGCTTAAAGGCGTTGTCTGTTCCTGCAGACCCCGGTGGTAAAAAGGGCTTTTTGTTTTTATGATGAGTGGTGGGTGCCTGCTGAAAGCAGCCAGATGGACTCTCCTCAGATTATCCCTGGAGAAGGCACACAATGACCAGTGGAGGGTAAGTTTTCCCGCACCAACCTGCCAGTGTGCTCCCACAACCTCTTGGGCTGAGAGGAGAGTTCTCTCTCCATGGATCAGTCAGTCTTTGGCCTTGCTGCAGAGACTATTCACCAGGGGACCAGTTGGTGCCACAGATCACGGTGGGCTTGGGTGATTGCATGGGCACACATCTACTAAGAACAGGACTGAGATCCACCAATTAAATTCACACAGACTGCTGAACAGCTGTCAGATGTGACCCATCATTCTGTTGCTGTCAACCAGGGTCAGGATGAGAATTGGTGACCTAGATCTTAAACACTCAATGTCCCTTTAGCGATCTCCAGGAGCCATCCAGCCCCTGGGAAGGAAATTTTAATTGCCTGACTTTTCAAAAAGCATTAGCGATGTGCTTGGATTTGGACAGTAAAACACAGTACAGTTAGTGAAGTCTTTATCGTGACGAAGCTTATAGAAACTGTGGAGATAACTATCTGCTCTCCCATATCTAGCCAATAAATAACGTTTTCTAATAACAATTCCAGAAAGTATAGCCTCAAACACATCCTCTTAGCAGAAACTTCTTTAATTTTCTGAAGATTAAAATACCAAATCAACTAATTACTTTTCTTTGAAAAGCTTCACCACTTAAAACACACATTCTCTCAGTGAAGTAAATTGATTTATATTCAGTCATTAATTCTTTATAGCCCATAATTTGCAGAACAACAAAGCTTATTGGAAAATGAACACTATTCAGGGAAGAGGCAGCTTTCTGAATAAGAAGGAAACATCTTGGCACAAAAAAGGAAATGTGGCATGCGCAGACCCTGCTGGCAGTGTGCAAAGGGAACCAGTTCTGCACCAAGGCTCTCACACAATAGAGCCAACAGAGACAACCACAAGAGGCATCGCACAAGCATCTTTAGCTGGCTGACCCAACTATTGAGATTATTTAGTGTACAGAGAAAGGCCAAGTACTTGTACTTAACGTAGGGGCTCACGCACTACCGTAGTGAGAGCACAGTAACTGCTTAGGCAGTTAGACATTTTCATGATGTGTCCGTTACTGTGGATTTTTCCCAACCCTTTGGATTCTCTTTGGTGTTACTACAGTTCAGGTGTGTCTGTGTACCTCATTCAGGGGCCATGATATGACTTTTTGAGAGACATTCCTAGCAGCTGAAGCATATTTGAAATTTCTGAACCCATTTTTCTTTAGCATCATCACTGGAAAACTTTTTTTAAAAAAGGAGAATTGGAAATAACTTTAAAAAAAACCCCTGATTAGGCCTTGGTCGGTACCTGCCTCATTGACTAGCATTCAAACCCTAGCGTTGTGATTTGAATTTCATGGCTTCGGCTATTTCAGCCTAGTTATGAGATGACAGTGGAATTAGCTGGTCAACAGCTAACAGAAACTGCCAGGTCTGTGGCTGGTGGCTATAATGCTCTATAAGTGTGCCTTAAACAGACAGGGAGGATGTTTCTGAGACTGTGTCTTCAGTTGGAGGGATGTTAGAGCAGCTTCAACAGATCCCTATCTGACTGGCTGGAGTTTATAAAAATACCTGGTTTTACAGCTAGAGTTCTGTGTGTGGAAATTCCATGTTTTCATATTTTTTGTGAACTTGATCTGGTCTGAAATGGTCTGATTTTTGCACGAGGGGACACACTGTTTTCATAGGAAGGAAAAAGAGAGTTTCAAGAAAGTCTTCCCTCTGAGCCAAATTTTGAATGTTGGGAGAATTGCTCCTCTAAAAATGTTTATCTATGCCTATACAACACATAGATTGTATGTGTAATAGTGGGAATATTAAACCATTCCAAGAAAAAAGATACAGGTTACATCTGAGTTAGAATCAATGTATGTTGCTTGGCTCTGATATAAAGTGATTTGTTGTCATACACGACCTTTGTCAAAGTTTCCATATATATTTTCCCTCCACAGGAGCCCACTCTTATTTTACAAGCAGTTATAAGGGACTTGAGTCCTCTCTCACTTGGCTGGTGTAAATCAGGAGTTATTCCCCATGAATCCAATGGTATTATATTGGTGTAAAAGTAAGAAAGATCAAAATTTGGGCCAAAGCATTGAGCCACAGGTAGACAGATGGTCCTGTGTGCTTTTATAATGCCATCTCTACATTCATTGAAAAAGTTGGAGATATGCAGATTGCTTTGTCGGATAGCGAGTTATATTGGGAATTTCTCTCTCTTCAGTAAATAAATGAATCCTGAAACTGATCAACCTAAAATTAAATCAATTAAAAATTAAAAACCCTACCTCCAACAGAGTTTTTAGCTCAGAAAGGGAGAAGTACCAGGGTCTCCATGAAGTCCACTAGAGACTCTCCTATGGCAATTGATTTTCTTAGGACTTGCTGTTTGTTTGGTCCCAGGATATTTTACAACACACCAGTTACCTCTCTGGTGTGTGTGTGTGTGTGTTTTTTTTTTTTTTTAAGAATTCTTTTTACTAAAATCCCAGATGCAATGGATATCACTTATAATTGTTTTATTAATGCAATAGCAAGGTACACATCCTAAAGAAATAATAGAAATAGGCAAATATAGAACATGTGTGTATTGTAGTGTGTGTAATTGAATATATGAATAGACAAAAATATAAACTTTGTATATATGCATAATAAAAGTGTGTGTGTGTTTAAATATATACATATTTAACCAAGAAGGAACTTGCACGTTCCATGTATATTGCCTCCACTCCTACTTTCCCTTCTTGTGTGACAGGTATTTTCACTACCTGTGGGAGCCCATACTTCTCTCATGGATAATGTTTGTGGCAGCAGCAGCTGTCTTCTTGTTGGTGACCCTTGTAATAATCCAGATCTTTACAGCTTGCCCTTCAGTTTGACATCAGGCTAGTGGAGTGTGTGTGGGGAGCGGGGGTCTCGGCTGCCTTTCTTTTCCAAGATGAGTTTCTTTTTAATTTATCTTTGCCGTTTTGTTCACGTGTAAATAAGGTTCCTTGTCGTTCCACCATGAAATCTCTCTGCAGCTTCATTTGCTGGATCAAGGGGAATGGAGCAGGGGAAAGGGAGAAAGAGACTTTCATGCCCCATTGTCAATCCGTGCATTGGCCTTTCAGCTGTCCAGCTGCCAGCACACTGCCCATCTGGATACAAATCCTGGTGAATAAGGAGTCAAATTCCCAGCCTATCTGCTGTGCAAGGACTCTTCCCTTTTTTACTTGGCAAGACTTATTTGTTGTTGTTTGAACTTGCAGCCTCTGAGCACTGATGAATCAATACCCCTGCGAGGTAGCATGTTCAGCAACTGTGCTGACATGCCGTTTAGTTTTCGTTTTCCTTTTAAAAGAAATTCTCTCTCTTTAATGTCTGAAGGGTGCACACACTGTGCATGTGGCGTGTCATGGCAGGGATGGGATTTTGCTAAGTGCATTTAAAGGTACCGTGTGAAATCAGACTGCACTTACCCTGTTCCCAATGGAGACTGCTTACACAGAGATGGCTCATTTAAAAAAAATCAATTTTTAATAATGCTGCTTTTAGTAGCCCTTCCACGTATCCCACAGTGTGTTTGTTTTCCCTTCTCTGTGCTTGTGGGATAATTGAATATTATTGTTTTTAAACGGCTGATTCTTTGCAGTCATTTGCAAATTCTCAAGAACAGGCTTTTGCTGGGCTACCTGTGACAGCGTTATCACTTCGCTCCTCTCCACTCATTGTAATATACAGGTGAGAGTGTTTGTGTGTTTTTTCATTCTAAAGGGAGTTATGATGTGTATGCTGAGGCCAGGTCTACATCACAAACTGAAATAGGTATAACTTTGTCGCTCAGGGGTGTGAAAAATCCACACCTTTGAGTGACGTAGTTGTACTGACCTAACTCTCAGTGTAGATAGCGCTATGTCGGAAGGAGAGCTTCTCCCGTTGATATAGCTACAGCCTCTCGGGGAGGTGAATTGACTATGCCAATAGGGAAAGCTCTCCCATTGGCATAGTAGCATCTTCACTAAATCTGTAGACAAGCCCTGAGAAAGGACTACATCCAACAGGACAGGGTGCGGACTCGCATAATAGTTACACAGTGTCTTTATGCAGAGTTGCTGATGGCCACATCAAGCAGTATTTGTGCCATGGGTTCTTTGCTACACTGTCTCCAACAAAGAAGTAAAATGGGAGACCTCCCTTGCTCCACTCGTTACTATCTCTGTTGTTATCCATATTGTTATGAATGCACCTAATAAAATATGAATTTGAATGGCATTTATCTCTCATGTTGTGTTTTAGCCTAGCCCCAGGAGTCAGTGTTGAGTCTGGTTTTATAGACCATCTCCACTCATTCCCCTTAAGAGGCTATGATGAAGTCCATCAAATAAATGTGCTGATAATACTCAGCAGGAAGGTGTTAACAACAGAGGGGAAATTCGCATGGACCTAAAGAAATTAAAAAGCAATGTAGTAATTAACTAAACGAAATTCAGCCTGGGAAGAATGCAGCTGAATACGCTTTGGAGGGAAACAATCCTAGACACTGAACAATGCTTGGAAATCAGTAAAGGCAAAGAAGACCCTACTTGTGGGAGTGGTTAATAGGCTATATAGGAGGCAGCAAAATAAATTTTACATAGGGAGCAAATAAATAAGTCAGTGCTGTTTGAGTTTGTATCCGCAAAGGTTATATGCCCCCTTTAGACTGTGTGTGTGTGTGATCACACTTGGAATATTGGAAGCACCTCCAGGCAAACCAGATTTTGACATCATTGAGGGCACATGGAAGACAGTATCAGAGATTAAGGTTTTGTTATCTATCTTGGCTGAAAGGAAAACGACTGGTGAATTTCATAATCATCTACAGTTATTAAGAGGTGTCAACATTGAGGAGGTGCTGGAAATTGTTTAGGGTGGATCGTGGGCAGATAAATAGGAGGCTAAGATGATAAGGTTGGGAAGGAAATATGTAAGCAGCTGGACATCAGGAAGATTTCCTAATGCTCTGATTTATTAGCCTGTGAAACAGACTCCCCAAGGAAGCAGTGAAATCTCCATTGCTGCTGGAGTGAAAAAAATCCCTGGGAATGTGCTGGAGAGGAGACTCTTACGTTGGAGAAGGATATGGCCACCTCACAGGTCTTTTCTCGCTCTATTTTCTATGATTCGTTAGTTAGTTGTATTGCCAGAGCACCTAGAATCAGGGTCTTGGGGCACAATGGGTTAGTTTCTTTTTTTGTCATTGCACACTTCTTTGCCTGTGTGTGGTGCTCAGTCACACTAGCTTGTTGCATTGTATTGTTTTGTTTTTCTTGTGTTGACATTAGTTGTATTTACGGCTGTCTAATATAAGCAGGCATCCTACACGTTCTACCCCATAACAAGCCAGACAAAACTAGAGATGGGTCTGAGCCACAAAATTTGGATCCAGACCAAGACTTCAAACCCACTGCACTGCTTGAATTTGGGTGTTGGGACTCCTCTCTTATCAAGGTTGGGCCTCCTGATCTTTCAGCGTGGGAAGCATCTCGGGAGAAGGCTGAGCAGAGAGAAACCTGCCTGTGTGTCTTTCCAGGATGGTATGTGAATTATTCCTCTGGATTCAGTCCATGTAAAGCTTGCAACCCTTGAACTTCTTTAGGAGAGTGTTGTTGTTTTTTTTTTTTTTTTTTTGTTTTTTTTTTTTTTTAAATGCCAAAATCAAAAAGCCAAACTCATTCTGAACTTCAGAGTCTCACTTGGATGCCTGTCTAACCTCCCCAAACGGCAACTGTCACAGGATTTGGGTGCAAAAGCATGTGGTGACCAAGGTTCTGTCAAAAGGTCCATGAGCCTGATCCTATGCGGCTGCTGTGAATTGCATGTTTGTAGAAAACTCAGGTGAAGTTTGTGTGTTTTGGAATGTTGCTGTGAGCATCCTGCACAGCTCTAGTATCTGGTCATTTCCCAGTCTGACTGGAACTTCCTACGCCTGGTTCAACTCATCCTCTTGCTATCTGTCCTGACTTTCCTTTCTTTGATTGTGCCTTGTGCAGCCTGGATGAACAGATGCACTTTTCCTGTTCAATATGGATAAATATTATTTATTTTACCTAGAAAAATATTCTTCCATCTGATTGCAGTGTGTGTGTGGTTTGATGTCCGGTCACATGTTAAATGCCTTACGCTTCGTGTTGGTCTCATTTACTGTTCTGGGATTAAGAGTGGATGGATGGACACTGGAGTTAAGCAACTCATTTTACTCTCCTTCAAAATACCCACAGAGATGATAGATGATCCTGGAAACCCTGTAAGGTTGACCTTGGAGGAGGTGTGTCTGTGGTAGGAAGGGGCAAAGAACTCCAGCCTCGCAGAAAGTCTTCCCTCAGGCTGCTTCACTTACACCCTCGCATGGGAAAGGGCAGCTCCTGCAGCCCCTTATGCCTCACCCGTAGAGCCATATCTGTGAATTGCCTTGAAAGCTACCATTCTAGGCATTAGTAATGGACCTGAGATCTTGTACTACTGCATATAAGGGGGTTTCTATTAACTTAATACTTCAACATGTCAGACTGCTCTTAGCTGGAATTTATTTGCATGTAATAAAATGTGTGAAAACCGAATTACAAAGAAAACTCCAATAGAAATGGTCACATAAATGTATAACATGTTATAATATCTAATAACTTCAGTATATTTTCAAGGAGACTTAAAATAATATATATTATGCTGTAAGAATGACCCAAAACTTAAGTGTTTCATTGGAAACCTGCAGCTCTAACTCTGCACCACCTAAATTTATGACGAAGTCCTACAGTTTGTCTGCTTAAGGGCTTTATTATAGACTGCTCTTGCTTAACAACAGGGAGTTACTGATTTTAAGAAGCAAATGGCCAACTCTCTCCTGCTCCATTTGCTTGTAGGCTTGACAGCAACACTGGTAGGAAATGAATGCATGGTAAGGGCTGCCAGTTTCTAGTTTGGGCAGCAACCATATGGTTATTTCTCTAGTACCACACTTTGTCATGGGACCTAGTTGCTATTTTCAGAGCCTTTTTGAGTCCTGGGCTCCCCATGGCTCCCTTGGGGAGTGTCAAAAGGGGACGGTGTCTAGTGCCGCATGCTATATGGTACAGCATTAGATCTGGGCTATAATATGGCTAGTGACATGGAGGAGGAAGTGAACAGCACCTTCATTGAACATGCAGATGACTCTGAATTAGAATCATAGAATATCAGGGTTGGAAGGGACCCCAGAAGGTCATCTAGTCCAACCCCCTGCTCAAAGCAGGACCAATTCCCAGTTAAATCATCCCAGCCAGGGCTTTGTCAAGCCTGACCTTAAAAACCTCTAAGGAAGGAGATTCTACCACCTCCCTAGGTAACGCATTCCAGTGTTTCACCACCCTCTTAGTGAAAAAGTTTTTCCTAATATCCAATCTAAACCTCCCCCACTGCAACTTGAGACCATTACTCCTCGTTCTGTCATCTGCTACCATTGAGAACAGTCTAGAGCCATCCTCTTTGGAACCCCCTTTCAGGTAGTTGAAAGCAGCTATCAAATCCCCCCTCATTCTTCTCTTCTGCAGGCTAAACAATCCCAGCTCCCTCAGCCTCTCCTCATAACTCATGTGTTCCAGTCCCCTAATCATTTTTGTTGCCCTTCGCTGGACTCTTTCCAATTTATCCACATCCTTCTTGAAGTGTGGGGCCCAAAACTGGACACAGTACTCCAGATGAGGCCTCACCAATGTCGAATTGGGTGGTCCTGCAAAAGCCAGTGAGGACAGAGAAAAGATAGCAAGGGATGGGTGGGGATAGAAACACGGGGAAGGAAATAACATGAGATCCAGCTTGGGAAAATACAGCTAATGCTCCACAGAGTACTCCAATGGGATGGAGGATCTTGTATAGCCATAATAATATTTATCATTTCTTCTCCTCCTCTCAGCTACTGACCAGGATCAAAAGGCTACAGTAAGCCCAATAGCCCAAAACCCCCAAATTTAATTTCCAAATGAATCAGAGTCCCGTGTTCTTCAAAATAAACAAAAAAAAAAATCTCCCGTCTATATTCACAGCACACCACAGCTCCCAACCTTCCTTTACAGAAATGGTTTTTATTCTAGCCTATGTTTTCTTTCCCCTGCTAATTATATTCAGTTTCAAGTTGGTGCTCTAGATTAACAAATCTATATATTGCAAGTCAAAGTAATGAAGAAAAAATGATTTCATGTGAACCCTCGGTGACCCTGAAATGTAGCAGATATTTTTCTTTAAAAATAAATTGTTTAACTTCTTCAAACAAGGACCTCTGGGACCCTTCTGGAATAGAACCATCTCTATAATGCAGTCATTAGAGATACAGTGGCACCTTTTAAGTCCATGTTAGAAAATTCAAATTTTTCAATTTAGTGAAGTTCTCTCTCTCTTTTTAAAGTGCTGTAAAACTTGGAAGGTTTTGCAGAATTTCTGATGGCTTCTCACAAAAAAAGATTGATGTTGTGTTGTTTTGTTCTAAAATCTCATTGAGACAATACTGCACATGCTCCATGAGCCAAACTTGTTGCTAAGGTGAAAAATGTTGTGAACTGTGTCCACATATCTGTTCAAGGGACACCATCATAGGACCTAATCACATCAGCCACACTGTCAGAGGCTCACTCACCTGCACATCCACCAATGTGATATATGCCATCGTGTGCCAGCAATGCCCCTCTGCCATGTACATTGGCCAAACTGGACAGTCTCTACGTAAAAGAATAAATGGACACAAATCAGATGTCAAGAATTATACATTCAAAAACCAGTTGGAGAACACTTCAATCTCTTTGGTCACTCGATTAGAGACCTAAAAGTGGCAATTCTTCAACAAAAAAACTTCAAAAACAGACTCCAACGAGAGACTGCTGAATTGGAATTGATTTGCAAACTGGATACAATTGACTTAGGCTTGAATAAAGACTGGGAGTGGATGGGTCATTACACAAAGTATAACTATTTCCCCATGTTTATTCCTCTCCCCTTCTCCCCCTACCCCCCCCCCCCCCCGACGTTCTTGTCAACTGCTGGAAATGGCCCACCTTGATTATCACTACAAAAGGTTTTCCCCCCCACCCCGCTCTCCTGCTGGTAATAGCTCACATTAACTGATCACTCTCGGTACAGTGTGTATGGTAACACCCATTGTTTCATGTTCTCTGTGTATATAAATCTCCCCACTGTATTTTCCACTGAATGCATCCGATGAAGTGAGCTGTAGCTCACGAAAGTTTATGCTCAAATAAATTTGTTAGTCTCTAAGGTGCCACAAGTCTTCCTTTTCTTTGTGCTGGTTAAAATGACTCTTCCAAGACTGGGGAGCATGCAGGGTAACTGTTCTTTCTTCTGGCAAAGTCCTTGTTGTGTGCCGGGGGTTTGTGGCTTTGTTTATTTTATATTTAGAGATGGGACCATAACCACCCCTAAATCCAAACCCTCCTACAGCGGGGAAGTTCAGGGGTGAACTTTGCAGTTATAACAGGCTGAACCAACACTGTGGTGTGTTTGAAATCTGGGTCAAGATCTGAACTTTCAGACTTAGCCCTGCTTCTGTTTAAAGTTAGAAAAGACAAAAGCCTTACACCCTCGGTGTATTCATAGTTGTGTTATAATGAATTGTATTTTTAACAGCACACTCCCAACATCTCTTTGAAAAAAAAGTGATGCTCCTCCCCTGAAATTTGCAGCTGCCACAACAGAAGAATAAATTCCTAGGGAACATCCCCAGCCAATAAACAGGCCCATCCATAATGTCATAACACCCCTCCCTGGAAACCTGGCTCAATTAAACTGATGAAAAACAGATTTCTTCCCCCCCCCCCCCCCCACTCTCTCCCAAACAAATACATTCCACTTTCTTAACGGAACTGAATGCCTGCAGCAGCACACTGCAGGACCCCCCACGTTAACAAACGAGTGTGTGCAGGTGATGGAAAGGAGAGCAGTTTGGCAAGGAAACTGATTTCAGTTTTGAGCTTCCCGAAGGTTTATTCCAAACAATGAGGGATGAGGTCAGGATTCTGAGCAGTGTCTTGGAAATGTCTGTCACATTTTGGAATCCATCATAGGCTGTTCCAGGCTAAGAAAAGTAGTGGTGGTTTTAAGCATGGGGGTGAAAATACTTTGCCTTTTTTGCAGAAGTTGGACTGTGCATTTAAAATGTACTACTTATTTACAATAATGGGTGTAATCAAACTCAAACTGGTTGAAATTTCCAGAGGGATAGAGAGGGGAGAAATGCTAAAATCCACATTCTAGCTGTGGAAACCTGAATCCTGCTCAATTTAATGAATGATCAGGAAACAAAAATCACCCCACTTTCTTCCAAGGTGCTGTGCCTGGATCGGCACTTGGGAAAGAAACATTAACTTGGTAAATTAGCGATCCAGTTTTCTCCAATTGGTGGGGAGTGTTTGTCTTGCTTATATTTTTGTTTTGCTTTCGCAGTTAAATCTCAGGCTGGTGTTTTGATAACAGCTTATTGCTGTTTGTTTTTCTCTTAGCTGCTTGTTTTCTTTGATAATTCAGCCTCTTGCTTATTTTCCTTTGGAAATCCTGGGCTCAATCCTGCAAGCTGTGGAGCACACCCTACAGGCGCTGAGCATCCTTCACTCCCAACAGGCCCTGGGCGAGACTAGGAAACCCAAGCTCAAGAGTGAGCATTTAGCTTTCAAAATCGATCCCCTCCCTTTGTGCAGGGGCTGGGTTTGTTCCTGGGGACCTTTGTATGTGCTCTCGCTGGAGTCTCCTCCCCTTTGTTCCAAGGCAGCTGTTGGTTTTGTGTTTACTGCAGTGTCTGATGTACCTTTTGCCCTTTTCCATCCTAACTGCAGCTTTTGCGCCTTCCGTCTGTTCTGGGCTCTGTGTAACATCTGCTGATGGAGCCAGCGGAAGGCTTTGCAGTGCGTCTGGATCCCGAATCATTAAGAAGCTGCAGAGTAGCTTCCACCGCTCTTTCAAGTCTTTGGCTCTCCCTAGCCACTAACCGGGTCCAAGTGACATCCCCCCGCCACCCTCCCACCCCCCCCTGGCTAATGGAGGCCCAGCATCTGCCATGGCTATTGATCCCAATCAGGGCAGGGGAAGAGGGAGGGCTGGAAACACAACCTCAGGCCTTTGGTGGCTCCCTGTCAGCCGGAGGAACACAGTGCTTCTGACCGCTGTCATTTGGTTTCTGTCTGGAATGGCAACCGTACAGGGCCCAGGACTGTGTGAGAGTCTGATGGTGGCGGCTCTGTGGAGGACAGCCAGTCCGCACAAGGCCAGCAGGCTGAACCATGGCTCGGTCCTTACGCCAGCGTGGCAAGGGCTGGGTAAGCGGAGCCACATGGCACTTCCTGGCCTGAGCGTGGGGCAGGGTAGGCATAAAACAGAGCCCGAGATAGCAAGGCAGGGGAGATGAGGGGGCGAGGGATTGTGGCATAAACAGAGGCTCAGGTGCCCGGTGTTACTTAGGTTTCAGTCTGAAAGAGCTTCGCTCCAGAGGGGGATCTGGGTGCCCTGGAAACGTACTTACCCACAGGAACATAGCGGTCACCAAACCTCCACTGCCCAAAGCAGCAGCAGCTCTTCTCCTTCCTCCCACCCCGCAGCACGCTCCCCCCCCCAGGTCCCACCCCCGACTGCCTCAAAGAGATGGGCCTGGCCCTGTGCCAAGACGGGCAGTGAGTCTGGACCTCCTGGGGGCTCGGGGCCCAGAACCTTCCAAAGGGAAGTCATTCCCCTCCTCCCCCCGCTCAGCCCGTAGCCCCCTCCCTTTCCAATGAAGGGGAGCTGTGTGCTCGCAGTCGGGCATATCTTGCCTTTGGCGCTTGGCACAGACTAGCAATATTGGAGCGCTACGAATTTGCCCTTTGCTAGCACCTTTCACCCCGGGTCTCTGTGCGCCACAAACATTGCTGAAGGCTCAGCAGATGCCTCGAAGAGCTGGGTGAATACTGATATCCTCCTTTCGCAGTGGGAAGCCGATGTTACGTGCTGAGCCAGTGACAGCTGAAAACAGGACCCAGCCCTCCTGTGCTCTAACCACTGGGAACTGCTTTTTCCTTCTTTCCCTGTCTTTAGAGCATTTCACCTCAAAGAAAAGGAGGACTTGTGGCACCTTGGAGACTAACCAATTTATTTGAGCATGAGCTGTAGCTCACGAAAGCTCGCGCTCAAATAAATCTGCGGAATCACCTCAAAGAGCTTCACAAAGCAGCTACGAACAGTACCACAGAAACGCAGCCGCCTCTGGGGTGTGGAGAGGGTAGCAACCAACCAGTACAGTACCCTGGGAAGGGGGAAATTTTGGCCTCACAATTCAGGACACACCCATTACCAAAAGCACTTTAGTGGCCAGGCCGAGCAGATAAAAACCTAATGAGGCCAAGTGGCCACTTGTTGAAATAAGTCCTCATTCCCCCTCCAATACTGTAAAACTTCCATCTTCTCTGTGCCCTGCTCCTATAGAGGGTCCCATTGGGAGTTAAGTTTCTTGTCCGAGAGCTCTGCGGAGGCCTAGGATTGTCCTCAGACTGGGCCTTAGATTTTAAGGTCTGCTCTGAAAAGCTCCCGCACAGAAAACTGCAGGTTACTCCGATTTATCTGCTTCAGAAGGATTGAAGGGCTGAGCTGCCCCCGCTGGGATTCAAACCTGTGTATCCAAGGAGCAGAAGCCCCTAACCCTGGTCTGTACACCACTGCCCTCTGTCTATAACACTAACACTGAGTATGTTGGGGGGGCTGACTCGCAGGTGGAAGAGATGGCACTGGGGGTCGAAAGCAGGCTGGGCTTGCTCTATGAGCTGGGATAGCTTGTGATGCAGGGATTTCCCCAAGAGCTGATGGCAAGGTGTCAGTGGCTCGAGAGCAGTGCACTGTGGGTACCTGGCAGTAGGTGGAGTTGGAAAACTTGTTCCTCAAGTATGCTGATACTGAAGGATGGCTGGCATTGCTATGGGCGAAGAAGGCCAGAGAATCTGCTGTGGCTTCCAGAGAGGCAGCTGGGATATAATGAATGGGATAAGCCAGCTTTGGAACTAGGGGCAGGGTAAGAAGGCAACCAAGCCAAGAGTGAAGGGCTGAGTGACTGGGCTGGAGTTGAACTGAGCACAGTGCTTTGCAAGGCCCCTAAAGGCCGGCAGCCTAGGAACAGGTTCCAAAGCAACCTTATTAAGCCTTGCACCTGATCCCCCGTCACGATGATCCTTCAGTTGCCAACCAAGCGGTTCTGTGCAACCCAGGGAAGAGCATATTTCTTCCCTGCTCTTGGCTGCCTTTGATTTCTGCTGTCGGTTATGCACCTGCCTAGCCTGTATTCCCACAGCATGCTACGCAGCTGCACAGAATTGCCCTTCTCCTACAGGCACCAGGTGAAAGCGCCCCAGGAAAATCTCGCGCTGCTCCACCAGGGTTTCTTTTCATTTAGTTTTCTTTCCTCCTTAATGAATCAGATCATAAATCTGAGGGCAGGTTGCCAAGCCTGACAAATAATGGAGAAGGGAGGGTGTGTTTAGGATAGGGTGATCATATATCATAAGGTCTGAAATGCTTTCAAGGGCAGGAGGGCAACGGGCAGCTATAGACCAGTGGAGCTGTAATATAGAGACAGGAAAAATACCTTATTTATATGAAAGGGACAAGGTGCCTCTGACAGGAGTGTATTATGGTGTGCCAAGGCATACTTGTTTCCTTGCTTGCATCCAGGGAAAGAAATAGAACAAAAGCAGAAGGCAAGCCTGCTTCAAACGAAAGCACGACTGGCACAGAGAGGGAGTCAGGCATGGTCATGCCAAACCCTTCCTGTGCTCCATCCACTGCTGTTCAGCTCCCATCAACGCCATTCTGGCCCACGCTGCTGTCACACCAATGGGCAGGGAGCTGCCTGGCTTAAAAGCAGTAGTGAGAGGTGTCAGTGCTTCCAGGAGTTGCCACGGGTGTGAAAAGCCAGGGGAAGGAGGGAAGCTAAATTAGGATCAAGCGGCACCATTAGCAGAGCCGTGTGCTGCTGGATGGGTTTGGGGACTGTCTGGCCTGAACTCTGGCAGTGTTCATTAGTACAATTAATGGCTCAGGGAAAGATGGAGATGGTTTGTCTTGTGTATTTTTTTTTTTTTTTTAAATTTCACCCTCACCCCGTGTAGCCCTGGGGAGGACAAGCTGGGATGAAACTTCCTTGCCCATTATAAACCAAAGCCCCACGTTTTAACTGCACACCTCTCTCCCCTCCCTTTCTGGAATTCTTTCTCGAGACATTAGTGACAGGAATGTGAGCAGATCTGGACAGTTTCTGTGTGGGGCTGGCAGCTCGGTCCATGCCTCCTGCTCTGAGAGTCCCTTTCATGCACTCCACAAATTGGTGGTAAGGGGCGAAGGGGGCCTGCTGGGGGCAGAAAATACTTAGGATGGAGTAAGGAAGGAATAAGGGACGGGGGACTGGGAGCTATCAAGGCCAGGTTGTGGGGAAGAATCTGCCAGCGCACTGATTGTAATGAGAGAGGCATTGCCATTGTCAGGGCTGTGCACAGGACTGATCTCTCCAGGACTTTCCCTGGGGCTCCAACCACATTAAGGCAGTATTAAGAGACATCCCCATCCCTGTGAAAGCACCCCGACCTTCAGCGGCCGAGTGCTGGGACTGTCATTGTCATGTGTCGCTCAGCTCCCTGTTTGGATGGGGTGCCTGGGAAGTGATTCCCCAGCTCTTTCAGCATGAGAAGACATGTCCTTTTCACTGGCCATGCGGTAGGTGTTGGGGTTTGTGGCTTGTTTTGCACACCTGATGGCAGCCCAAGAACGCTGCCTTCGCTCACAGGTTCATCGGTTCTTTCTATCTGTCCCTGTGATATTGAAAAGGTCCCCAGGGCTTGACCTGTCAGACTTTTTCTTTTGTGCTTGTTACGGCCACTTGCCTCTCGACCTGCTCCCAAATATCTGATGTATATATTTTCCCCTCCCTCTTTCTGGCTGGCTTCATTTATTATTTACTGATGACATCCAGAGGACACACTGGCAATGGATTCGGTTATGATGACTGCAGTAAAATCACTTGCTTACACTAAATTACTGGGAAGATAATACATTAATTAGACTGGCTGTGGGATTAATTCTTCGGAGCTGCTGGTGGTCTCGTGTTACAGAGTTACAGCTACATGAGTGTTTAAAAAATATCATTGAATAATGTTTAGGTTGGGAGACCCAAGGACAAAGGCTGGGATCTTCTGAGCACAAGGTGTCTTCGTTCAGCTCAAGAGGGACCAGGGCAGAGCTTGGTCTCTCTGGCTCATGCACTCCTTGGCCTCTCTTCTGAGGCTGCCATGGCAGACCATTAGTGCTGATGAAAAGGCTCCCTACCCCCAGGGCTGTGGGACCTCCCTCTCACTGCAGACAGGCCACTAATGGCAGCTTCCAGTTGCTAACATCTGGGACTGAATTTGAACCCACTGCCTCACGTTACAAGGCGCCCTCATCCCATCCCCACTCCCCATGGCCCTCAGTGGTGCCTGCAGCCTGTAAGTGAGCTTAGCTCTGGGGAAGCTGGGCTAACAGGAAAGTAAAAGCCGCCTTCTCTTCTGATCAGGTCCAGTCACAGGCAGCTTCCTCTTTGCACCCACCCGCACCCACACTCAGACCTTCCATTACTGCTTCTAGTAGCTACATGCACCATTGTGGAGTCACAAATGCCCATGGGCCACACTGGCTGCCTGAACTCCCTGCCAGTAAAGCATCTCTGGCATATGAGGGGGGATGGCCTTTAACGAGAGCTCACAGAGCAACCTGTGGACAGACGGTGTGGGGACAGCAGCAGGCCTGGGAGACCTCAGTCTAACTGGGGCCTGGGCCTTTACCATGGAGGTCAGTGAGATCTTTGCCATTGAGTTACATGGAAGCAGGATTGAACCGCTGATTTCCGAGTGCCCTAAGAGTTCTCCCGCTGTTGTTGGGATGCTGTTGAAGGGCCTTTGAGCCTTGGCTTGGGAACATACCTGAGAGATTATTCGTCCGCACAATGGGCACAGGTCTTTCCTTGGGGTGCCCAGGCTCCAGTTTGCCAAACAGACTATCCAGCTTGTTTCCCTTTCTTCTGGAATGTCGTTCCCCTGCAGCATTAGCCTCATCCCCAGTGGCATGGGAGTGTCACATGTGGGATCGTGTAAGGGCTAGTTTTCCAAACTGGCTACGTGAATTGTACCAGCTGTATTTGCAGGGAGTGGTGCGTATAAAGCCAACGTTTGTGAATGTAAACATGGATTTGACTTGGGTGACCATCTGCTTTATATATGTTCTAGTAATGATTACCCTAACTCCTGCCCATCCATGTGTCTCCAAGGGGGATAACAAGAACTGGGTGAAAGTTTTGTTCAAACAAATTTTTGATGAAAAAGTGGCCCTTATCTCTCTCCCCCCCCCCTTATGAAAAAAAGATCGTTAATTTTGAAATTTTCTGAGTTATTTTTCATTGGAAAACTAAAGTCTTTGGGTTTTAGCCTTTATATTCTCCCCTCCCTTTCTCTATTTTCCCATCTTTCTCTTTTTCCCTGTGGCAAAATGGGAAAAGGCTTTTAAAAAAAATGGGGTGAGAGGGGAGTGGAGAGAGAAATCTGAGAATTTCCTGAATTTCATGGAAATTCAAAGACCAAACCCTTCCTTTTTTTCAAACTGCTCTGTGGATAAGCATCTGTACCCTCCCTTTTACAGATGGAGAAACATTTACAGAGGGGTTCAGTTACTTCCCCATTACAGCCAATCAGTGGTGGCTGAGATTAAAACTCCGGTCTCTTGATTCCCAGTAGGAGGTATTCCTGACCCCCAGTTCAGAGAGGTGCCCACTTTTTGCCCAATATTTTGATTCTAAATATCATTTTGAGGTAAGCCTCCAGGTCTGAATATTCTGACTGTAGAGTGATGTTTCTAGCTTGTAATTATTGTTTCTTTTAATTGTCTGATCTTTATGATGCAGTAAAAATAGTGTCAAACAAAAAGGTGTGCTGTGCTATGCTTTTGCTTACACAAAAAACATCCATCTTCTTTGCGTGGTAATCACTTTTATGCTGCAAGAGTAACAAATGAAGGCCTTCTCTCTGCTGGCTGCAGTGGGTAGGGTACAGGCACTACACATGTAGCGACTGTAATGGAATGCTAAACTGCATTCTGCTGTTCAGGCATTAGTTGGCACTGTGTATAAAATACCTTATTAAGAAACCTCAGCCATACCTAGAAAAGCATGGTGTGTGTAAGCAAGCTCTGTGACCAGTTCATATCTGGTCCAGGAACATGACATAGTGTCAGAAGTAAACTAAGAACAGAAACAGAAGAAAAATAGTAACAAGTAAAAAGGCTACAAACCGAAGGAACAAAGCAACAAAAGTTGCAGGATCTCAGCAACTTGCCACTTTTCAATGCCCCACAGAATTTCAGCTTTGACGAACCTGGACAGACTGGAAACAGTATTTTCCAAGATTTTGCATTGCTACCAAGCTCCACAAAGAAACTAGAGATACCCAGGTATCTTCTTTAATTTATGCTGTGGGGATGGAGGAAGCGCATATTTTAAAATCCTTTGACTTTACTGACAGTCACATAGATGGCTATGAAAGTGTTCTGGCTATGTTTGAGGCATACTTTATACCTTAGAGAAATGTGGTTTATGAAAGACCATGTTTCCACCAGAGATTTCAAGAGAGAGGGGCAAATATTGAATGTTTTATAAGAGCTCTGCATACATTGGCTGAAAACTCTGATTTTGGGGGAATACAAAATATGAAAATAGCAGAGATAAGGTGGTTATTGGGTTGAGAGAACCTTTCACAGCAGCTACAACTAAAGAGAGATTTAACCCTAGTTATGGCTATGCAGAATGCAAAGCAGTCTGAGTTGGAGAGACTTGAAAAACAAGAGGCTATCTTGAAGTTGTTAACAGATGCAGTGTGAGTGCTAAGAGACACTACCGTAAGAGCCCTGAGGCAAGGAGAGAGAACTCTCAGGCTAAGAGGGACAAATTCCAGCCTATGTGGAATCAAGATGTGGAAAAAGTTATACCTGAAGAGATGATGCATATCCGTCCAGAAACATGAAATATGGAAGTTTTGCAGCTGTTTGCTGCACCAAAGCAGTCAGGGAGTTGATTCATATTACAGACAATCAAAAGTCATTGTTGCTGGGATCTATCACTTGTGACAAGATGGAGCCTGCCTGGAGAGTGAAATTGAATGTTCATGACACAACTGTTGATTCTAAAATTGAGTCAGGAACTGATGTCACAATCATCTCAGAAGGGACTTACAATCACGTTTAACCCCTCTCAAAGCAAAAGTCACCGGACATGGCTCTGACTAGCCCTGAAGGTAGGTATTCTGAACTGTATGGGCCAGGTCGCCACAGAAATAACTTACACTCTGAATGCATAGCTTTTGTCTTGGTATGTGATAAAAGGACCACAGACCAAGAGACTTCGTAGCTGCAGCTTGGCAGCCAGGGTAGGCCTAATGAGAGAGATCAAAGAAATCAATGGAATAATTGCTGATATTGGACTTTTGAAAGGACATCCAGTACAAATAACCTTAAGAGACCATGCTGAACCATATAATGTACATATACCTCACAGGATTCCAATCTCATTACTTCATGAAGTGGAAAATGAGTTAGAGAATGGAGCAGATTGGCAAACTGAGAAAATCTCTGAGCAAACAGCACGGTGTGCCCCAATGGTACCAGTCATAAAGAAAAATGGAAAAATACCAATCTGTGTGGCTTTTAAGAGTTAATGAAGCAGTTGTGAAAGAAAAATATAACTTCCCAACATTGGGTGACTTCCTTCTCAAAGTGAAAGGTGCTACAGTATTCTCCAAGCTGGATGCATTGAGTGGATTCTGGCAAATTCCTTTAGCTAAAAAAAGTGCTAAACTGACCACATTTATCACAACCTTTTGGGAGATTTTGCTTTTGAAGATTACCTTTTTGGGATTACCAGTGCACCTGAATTTTCCAAAGAAAAATGATAAAACTGTTAACAAACGCAAATGGAGCTGTAGTTTTCATGGACAATATTTTGATATATGCATCTTCAATGGAAGAACATAGCAAAACCCTCAACAAAGACTTAAGCCTAATCAGTCATTCTGGACTGAAGCTAAACAAGGAAAAATGTGTTTTCCACCTACCACAGATCAAGTTTTTGGGACAGACATTAAACAAAGATGGAATCAATTCTAGCCCCGAGAAAGTAAAAGCAATTGAACAATTGAATGCACCAACTAGTGTACCAGAGCTGAGATGTATACTGGGGATGGTAAATTACCTTGGTCGGTACCTACAATATCTTCCTACAGTGACAAAATCATGAAATGAACTGTCCAACACACCTTGGCTAGGGGGCCATATTAAGAAATTGTCTTCAAAGGGTAAAAGAAATTATCTTAACAGCTCAAATTCTACAATGTGAATAAACCCACAATGGTCAGTGTGGATGCAAGACTAAAGCTCATCCATGAAGGATCTCAAGCATTGACTAAATTCCATGAACAGGCCAATGGTGGCTTGGCATCAGCAAGGACACAAAGTATAATGTATCTGCATGTGAACATTGCAGAATTAACAAACCAACACAACACAAAGAAACTTTAGTAACAACACTTCTACAAGAAAGATCTTAGAATAGATTAACTGTGGATTTATGTGAATTCAGAGGACATCATTACCTGGTCATTGTGGACTTTTTTCCTGATATATAGAAATAATGTACTTATTTAAAGATATAAATATAAAGATATAATCTAGTGATGGACAATGGACCACAATTCACTACAACAGAATTTGTCATTTCTGAACAAAATATTATTTTGATCACATTACTGACTGCCCCCGTTACCCACAAGTGAATGGAGAGGCTGAGAGCTGTACGGAAAACCAAGGAAATCCCACAGCAGGCAGATCCATTCCTGTTTCTGAGTTACAGATCAAAACCTATAGCAGCTCCTGGATATGGTCCAACACAACTCCTGATGGGAAGACAACTCATAACTCCTGTTCCAACTTTGGAAAAGAACCTATCTCCAAAGTGGCCAGACACGAAGAGAGTAGCCCAATCAGGTAAAGCCTTAAATGAGCTCATAAACACTTTTACAACAGACATCGCTCAGAAAACTGCCGAGTCTAGAACCTGGTGACTATGCTTGTGTCAAATTTGATGGAGAAAAGGGATGGACTACTCCAGCTGTTGTCAAGAAAAGGAATTCAGTACTGAGATCATATGTGATCTAGACTGACAGTGGAGAATTCAACAGAAACCGTCAATGTCTACAGTTTGTTCCTCCCAGAGCACACTCTAGAGATGGTGGATGCGGAAGAAGACTCAAGGATTCTGGCCCAGCTACAGCCAGTTGTTCCAACTAATGGACAACCAGATGACCAAGTTGTTAAGCTTTCAGGTTGTGTAATTAGGAAACCAGTATAATTCAAAGACACTTACCAGGCTGATACACCCTGAACTTAAAAGACACTGTGGTACATTAAACATTGTAAATGGTCGGAATGTAGAACTTAAAGCAGGGGAGATGTAATGGAATGCTAAGTTGTATTATACTGTTCAGCCTCTATGTGGCACTGTGTTAAAATACCTTAAAGCATTAAAGGGGTAGCCGTGTTCGTCTGTATCCACAAAAACAATGAGGAGTCGGGTGGCACCTTAAAGACTAAAGATGCATCCGAAGAAGTGGGTTTTTTTTACCCATGAAAGCTTATACCCAAATAAATCTGTTAGTCTCTAAGGTGACACCGGACTCCTTGTTGGTTTTTAAAGGATCTTGCTTATACACACCAGTTGTGTTCATCACAAGTTCTGCCACCAGTCCGTACATGACATGACAGCTGCATGTGGCAGTGACAGGCAGGCTGCGTCCACACCCAGATGAATAGCTATATGTGTCAGTGAAATGCTCTGTAGGGGGGAGGCAGCTGGACATGACACTGCTAAAACTAGCCGTGTGGATGGAGGAGGCACTGCTTGGGCATGTAGAGAGCCGTGTAGGGTGTACATAACCTAAGGTTCTGGCATGTCTATACTTTGCTCACCTAAGGAGTGCCTCACTGTCTACACTGGTATTTATACCCATAATAGGGAGGTGTGCAGTGCATGTACTCTACACACTGCCGAAAGATTTTTGCGGTGTAGACGTACTCCAAGAGACGATAGCGAAGTCTCCTTGTGGGAAGATGGGTGACACCTGGGGGCGGACGTTATTATTGGCGTCAGTGGGCCAGAATTTCGCCTGTTGTGTACATCTCGAGCAGTCTGCATCAGAACACAAAATGGCAGTTGTCTCTGCAGCGCAAAGGAGGGACCTCTCTCCATGTAGAGGTGCATTATGCAGAAGGCAAGTCATAATGGATATAAACAAAGGCCATGAACATCAGGGAGTGAAGGGAGTTGGGATAAAAGTGTCATCTGTGGAGAGGGAGGGATTCACGTTACTATACATGGTACCAGCAAAGCCCTTGGGCTATTACCAACCTATATATGCTCCTCCTTGTTTTCTCCCATGAAATGCTGGTCTCCTGTATCTAACTTCTCATGCACTTAGAAACATTTGCAGACTTTTAATATTTCAAATGGAGTGTGAAACCTTGGATTCCTCAGTGTGTGTATGTATACATATATAAACCATTTGACTTTCAGAAACTTGCTTTGCTTCTTTTAATTAATTCTGACTTGTTTAAAAGTAGGAGGCTTTTTTGTTCTATTTTTGGGATGAAGGGTTGTGTTTGGGTTTGTTTTTTTTTGTTTTGTTTTGTTTTTTACTTTGTTTACTGGTGCCAGTTACACTTTTTTAAAATTAGTCTTCTTGTTGGATGAGATCTTCCCCTCTGAGTTTCAGCGCTGGCAGTGTCCGCTCCCATTAGAAATATAAAGTCTGGCAAGCGGCATGTTCCCTCAAACGGCTTTACATTCAAAGGCATTGCTGGGAGCAGGTATACCTGCCTTGTTACATGTTCTGTACTTGGGTTTGTTCAGAGGAAGTGAAATTTGCGCTGTGCGGAGGGCCAGAACGAGGCCATGCATTCGGTAAGTCCTGCTTAAGCCCAGTGAGGTGAGAGGATGAGATTAAAGGGTCAGTAGTGGGTTTAAGTAGGGTATAAGCAGTGCATGGGGCTTGTGTAGGCCCTCTGCACAGGCGTGAATTTCACCCTGGTGTCTTTCTAGGAATTTGCTTGTTTGTTTCCTGCTGTAGCTGTTTAAACATTTCCTAGCCTTTGGCCCGGGTGTCCCTACAGAGTTCTATGAAAAAGCTGGCCAGTGTACTTAGTTTTTACTCCATCTTTCCCAAGCAAAACTCCCACATCTCTACCACTTTTTTTGCATTACATTTTTTCAGTCTTCTACCAAAACCATTCTCTCTCCACTCCCACCTGATAAACTGTTTCCACAAATCGTGTAATTTCTCCTACAATGTCTCCTGGGCCCAATATATGAGAATTTCCCATTCCCAAGTTGGGAAAACTTTGCCATCTTTCAGCATAAAAATCAGACTTTACTTGTGGAAGTGGTTAAAATTCTGGTCCTTTCCTTGAAGTCATGAAGCTCTGCCTTTACGGAATGAGTCTTAACATGCGGGACAGTTGTGCCTTCCAGCACCCACCCCACCCAAGGTAAGAGCATTTGCTCCGCCTCGGGAGGGACTGCATGGAAAGCAATCTTGCTGTGCTTCAGGGATTGCCCAGGAACACAGCCAAGTTAGTGCTATATTGGCTCAGACTATTGAGCCTCTGTGAGTAAAACCTCCCCACAATGACCTTATCAATTGTGTTGCACCTACAGTCTGACCTACAACGGGGAAATCCTTCCCAATAATGTGTCTGATCATTAGTTTCTGTCAGGCCCCAATTGCCATTTAATCTGAGCCACTGGGCAAGACCACCAGAGAATCAACCCAATCAATCTTGTAAACGGTGTTCTCTTCCACCAGGGGTAAGCTGCTTCCTGTCTACCAGACCCTCTTTTCTAAAGAGAGAGAGAGATGACGGGGAGCTTGTCTGAAAGCTCTTTATTTAACGAGGCGTATTGTAGCTCCATGGCAGTGCTTTCTGGGTTCATAAGGATTGACTACAATTATCTACTTGACGCACTTAGTAAGCAGAATATACTGTGCAGAGTGGGAAACTACAGCCATTGCCTCTGCTCGTGTGTGCTCTGCTACTTCAGTCATGCTGTCAGTGGGGTATGCTTTGAATAATCCAGGCTCTGAGCTACTACCAGTAAGTAAAGGAATATTTTAAAAAGTGCCTGCAGCGATCTACAGTGGCAGGAACTGTTTCTACCAAACTTCAATAACCAGTTACTACCCAGATGCCCCTCTTTAGATCCATGTTGGTTGTGCTGCTGAATTTCTGTGTTCTGTGTGTGTGTGTGTACACACACACACACACACACACCCCTCTGCTGTCCTCATTCATCCATTCTGTAATTCTTTTCCCCCATCACTTCTCTTCAAGAGCTTGTTTACTGGCATTTGATCTTGTGCAAAGGAGTACTTGTGGCACCTTAGAGACTAACCAATTTATTTGAGCGTGAGCTTTCGTGAGCTACAGCTCACTTCATCGGATGCATCCGATGAAGTGAGCTGTAGCTCACGAAAGCTCACGCTCAAATAAATTGGTTAGTCTCTAAGGTGCCACAAGTACTCCTTTTCTTTTTACTGGCATTGCTATATTCCTTTTAGAGCCCACTAATATTAAAGCCACATAAATACGAGGGGTGAATGAATATGAACTGAACTCTTCCATATCTGCTGTTACTCTTCTTCAGGGATTTTGTAAAATAATGGAAACTCTGAGATACCCTGGTGATGCGTGGTATAAAGATCTGGCTAGATGGATGGACAAACAGGTGGACAGACAAATGGATGACTGGTTTTTAAAATGAAGGTTGGTGATTAGAGGGAGGCAGATATATCACCATCACTTGTTATATAGCAGTTGAATCTATGGGCACCCATCACAATATTTTGCTGAGTGGTGTTTTATTAAATTACTTTATGTTGTTGAGTTAGCTGCAGAAAGTCCTCTCCATTTATAGCTATTATTCCCCCACACATTCTTCATATAAAGCAATCATATAAACTGTCCTTAAACGTCCAGGTGCCAATCCATACACTATGATGGCCATTGAGTTGCATGATGCGATACAAGATAAATTATAGGGTAAAATAATTGATTAATGGCCTCTTAATTTTTTCTGCTTTCTTGCTTAGTCCCAGAAGGGAAAGTCTTGTCTAATCTTAGTGTGGGAGCCCACATAATCAGACCAGTAAATCTTGAAAGAGACACTCATTTCCCAATAGAAGTTTTCATAACTTCAGCCCTATGTAACAATGCCAGCTTGGAATTCTCCTGCAAGCCCCAATGGTCAGCACTGAGAATTGAGTTTACCTTAGATAACAACACATATCTCGTACTGCTATTCTTGCAGTGGCTGCATAAGATGGAAATACTGCTAAGGATGCCGCTAGAGGTCCAAAGTGGGATGCATAGCCAATCTCTCTTGTCAAATCATCTTAAAATAGCAGATCTGTAGTGCACAAACTGTACACCAGAGCATTCAAAGCATGAATCTGATAACTATTTGGCAGATAAATCAGATTTGTGGATCTTTCCTGTATGTAGAGGATTCAGAACATCAGTTTTGTCCTCATCTCAGTCTCCAGGGAATGTCTTTATTGAGGCTTCATTGTATTACCATCCTGTTAATTTCTCTGGCTTTCCTTAGTAAGTCTGTTGATTGGTTCTACGCTGACCCGCTGGAAACATGAACTCATTGCTTGGTATTAGATCAAGAAGCCCCTGTTGTTCCAGGATTTGTATAGAATCTTCAGACTGATGGAGAAATATTTTTTCCATGTTAACTTCCCTTGCAAGTTAGGTTCTATGTTGCTCATCCTGTTTCAACACCTGCATGTTTATGGTTCTCTCAGATTGGCCATTTGATTCCCTCTCTGAGGTGCTCTAAGTGAATACTGTCCATCACTTATTAGCCTTTAGACTTGCAGACAACAGTTCTCACCTCAAATCTCTGTCCTAATTCTCAAGTCATTGTCTAATAGGCATTTTTATTCTGGAGCAGGATTAGACCTGCTGCTCATTGTGGCCCCATGCTGCAAGATGATGGGCATCTTCGACTACCCTGGATAGAGGGAGTCTAGGGTGCTTGGCACGTGGCAGGATCAGGCCCACATTGGATCTGCATTTGCAAACAGTGTAGGAGGTTGAATCATTGTTCAGGTGAATGGTTCTTGTGTGTCATTCCTGTGCGGTCTGGTGAGCAGAGTGATGAAGCCTCTGGCTCATTCATGAGCCTCATGTGGTGGAGAAGGCCTCCAGACCTCCTTCCCCACTACCACCACCTTGCCTTTCTGGTGACCTTAACTTGGAAAGGTGGCTTACTGTCTTTAGAAGTCAGAGGTCATCCACATTCCACTCTCCATTGGCACCTTTCATAGCCTGTGGCCTTTCTGAATTTAGAGTCCATTCTAGTGAATTAAGATCAGCCTAGACTGGCATATCTACAGCCCTGGTTGATGGCTCATTTTTAGTTTCGAGTCCAACATGGCTTAACAGCTTCCCTCTGACAGTTTTGTGATCAGGCCACAAAATAGGTTTCCCTTTAAAAAGCAAATCTGTGTTTCCATTGCATTCTTCAGGGTGACTGACAAGGACTCCACTGTCCTCTGTCTTCCTGTTAATTCTCCTTCAGAGGGAGGTGAGGTCTGAGCACAGGGCTGGGATCCAGGGATTCTGGTTCCCTAATCCATTTTCTGTGACACTGAGCAGGTCATTTAGCCTCCCTGCCTCAGTTTCCCCAACTGTCAAATGGGGATAGTAATACTTAACTTGCAACAGTATTGATCAGGCTAATCAGGTGGTGGTTTTACAGCACTGAGCATTATTATAATTATGAACCTCTCTGTATTATCACTTATTTCTATAAATTATTATTCGTCTGTATATGAATTGCAGGAGCAATGAGGGGACCCAGTCAGGCCACATTGTGCTCGGCACTATCCATACACGGAACACAAAGACTGTCTCTGTTCCCAAGAGCTTGGAGTCCAATACTCATTTTCTTGTAGGCAGGAGGCCCTTCGTATTGCAATGCTTGCTCTTTAAAGAGCAATGAGATACATTTCTGTGCCTAGAAAAATGTACTGCTGCAAGGGCTCCCCTACGTACACTGGATGACAGATCTGTGTCCTGTGACATAGGGATTGTAGGTAGGGTGGGAATGGGAGAAGTGCCCCACTTGCCTTTTGCATTGTTTCCCAGCTGCTTGCTTTTTATTTTCACTTTTTAAAACTCTGAACTGGAGATTTTCCATGCAGCTTTGGTGCCAGCTGCTCAGCGTCATGATCACACCAGTTAAAGCTGGGAACAATACAGGCAAGCATTTTGCTCTGCTGGTGCACCTCAACCCTGACCTGCGGCATCACTGCTAGGCCACACTCAGCAGAGACTCGCTCTTCCATCCCCTGTAAATCCTGAAATATCCTCACCAGAAACCAATCCCAAACCAGCTGGAAGTAGAACATAGAAACATGTCCCCCTGCTAGAGTCGCACAACCAAGAGAGCTAGAGCTGCTTGGAAAATGGGAACTTTTTTTTTTCTTGCAAAAATTTAAAAAATGAAAATTTCTTATCAGTTTTTGAAAAGCAATGCGTCTTCTTTCATGTGAATCTTTTTGTGAAAATTGTAATCTAAAATGTTTGCTTGTCATTTGTTGCCTCTTTCCCTCCCATTTTCTTTTTTCCATTTTGCCACTGAAAAATCAGGGAAGAATAGAAGGGGGAGAAAAAGGGCAAAATGAAAAACGAACGTGATCCTGAAAAAAAACAAGACAGAATTTTTTTTAATTTCGTTTTTGGGGTTTTATTTTAAAAAATTGAAAAAATGATTTTTGAGAATGAAAATGTTGATTTCCCCCCGCCCCCGCCACCCCACCCCCAAAAGATCATTTTATAATGAGGATATGTCCTTCAAAACTTTTGACCAGCTCTAAGCACAGCAGTCCTACGCAGATGGCCCATGACTGAAACAAAGCCATTCTCCCCCTGACTTAGGCTATGTCTACACTACAGCCAGGATCAAAGCCCTGAGATCGATCCACTGGCGGTCGATTTAGCAGGTCTAGTAAAGACCCGCCAAATCAACAGCCAATCACTCCCCAGTCGACCCCTGTACTCTACCCCCGATGAGAAGAGTAAGATAAGTTGACCCCGTGGTAACTCGAACTAAAGCATGTCGATTCCAGCTACATTATTCACGTAGCTGGAGTTGCGTAGTGTAGGTCGACTTACCGCGGTAATGTAGACTCCATAGCCTTAGAGAGCAAGTTTGTCCAGTTTCTGTAGATCATTATTACCAGACTCCCCAGTAGGACACCTGGCATTGGGGGACCTGGGGACATTTTGCTGTCTTTAACCCTTTAATGTTTCTTGACTTGAGGGAAACTATAACTGTTGAAGGTGAGGGCCAGCTTCTGTTGCTGGTGTTTGTATTGGTAGTTGGTTTCAGATAGGGTGAGAAGATGCTGGAGCTGTCCTAAATCAGTTCTTGTGCATACTTGCCAAATGACTGTGCTCCAGACTACTCCTTGCTGTGTCCTCTTTGCTGTCTCTTCACCCACACTTCTGTGGACACATGTCAGAGTGCTCCAAAATACTGAGTACAGCAAAATTTGAAGCCAGCCTTCCAGAGTTTTTGGCCTTATTATGGTTTGAAAAATGAAATACTGTAGGCTACTGCTGTATATTCCTTAGGGTACGATTGTGAGAAGCAGAAGCAAGCTTCAACACTGCTGAGCAGCTCACCTGGGGATCAGAACCTCTCTCTCTTTGGAGACAAAGACTCTGCCCGTGATAGGAGAAAACTAGCAGGCTCCAGTTCAGGAAAGCACTGAGCATGTGCCCAAGTGCCTTGCTGAACAGGGACCTTATTCTGGAAACCAGGAGCGCTGACAGCTTAGATTTAGTTCTCAAATGTAAGCTTTGTGCAAATAGTAGTAAGTGGGGGCTGCAAACTCTGATGTGAGTAGAAATGTTTTCTTGAGTTTTCAAAACTTAAGGCCATCGTTTCCAAGCTTTGATGCTTAGAGTTAGGCACCTTAATCCAAATTTAGCCACTTATTTAAGTGGCCTGCTTTTCAAGTGTGCTGAGTCTATTGAAATCAAATGGAGTTATGGGTGCTCTGCACCTCTGAATATCACACCATTTATTTAGGTGGTAATTGTCACATTTGGCTACCCAGTTTTAGGGACTGAAATTTGGTCTAACTGAAAAAAGATTTTAAAAGCTCACTGGCGTCCTCCCCATGCAGTTCTGGGAAGCCAAAACCATCTGCATTAGGTTGGGGCCTGGAATCCAGAAAATGAAACAAGGCTGGATTCTGGCTGTGCAGAATTACTCTGGAATCCCCCACACACAGTGCAACGTGGCCCGCAGACTATAAACTTCCCGTGAAACTGACCACTCTGCTGCCAAGTGTGTTGCTGCTGTTCTTAACACGTCACATATGTCCCCCTTTTCATCCTTTCTCAAGCTACATAACTGATTCAGTGTCAAGTTCAAACTCTCTTTTTACTTCTCTCCAAGGCCCCAATCTGCATGTCTGTTCTCACGTCCCCCTTTTTCCTCTCTAGTCCCCTAGGACCATTCCCATTCAGTTGTCTCTCTTAATTGCTTCCTTTGTGTCCTTCTTTCATTCTCAGCTTCATGCCCCCTTTGTGCCTGCTTTCATGGTGCCCCCTGTGCTTGGAAGCTGGAACAGCCTGGGCCTCTTCCTGTCCACTACAATGCAATACCCTCCCATTTTGCAAATGCTGGTCATTCCCCTTCTCTTCCTTCAAATCCATCCTTAATATCCATTTCTTGCCTGAAGTCCCCAAACTCTGATCTTCTCCCCAGTGCTGTCTCCATTCCTCCCCGCTGCTGTTTTGTTCCTTTTGGGTATTACATGGGTCCCAGCTAGAGTGAAATCCTCTGGCATAGCACCTTGGTTTTTTTCCTGTTTGCAAAACACTCTCTGTAAATGGCAAAGGCCATTAGCACCATATTATAATGCTCTATTTTGTCTGCTGCCATGTGAAAAACTTCCGCTCAATGAAACACTCCACTGGCATCAGCAGTAAAATTTTCAATAAACTCTTAGTTTACTAAACTATTTCTTTGGGGAGGGCGTGGAGACCCGGAATGGCTTACACACACAAAATGTTTAAAGGCCAGAGGGATCATGCAAAATGTATTAATTTAAATTCAATTATTTTTCAAGAAAAAAAAAAAATATATATATATATATATTTTTTTGAATTGGGTCACCATTCTACCTCTGCAGCGCTCAGCCATTTTACATGTGACACAATCACCCACTCTGTTTATCTTGAGGCAATATGCTTTTGCAAACTGCCAATTAATTGCAGATTGGTGCCTGCTCTCTGGATAAACGTGCGGAAGCAAGAAATGGAAGGAGCCTGGTTCTGACTACTTGGGGAATTAAATCTGTCATTGTCTTAGCCTTGTTATCTGCTATGAAGCCAGACTTTTAACAGAGTGTACTTCTCGTAAACGCTCTTTTCAAGCACCTTCCAAATTTACATCACTAGTGTGTCAGGCATTGTTGATTGCTAGGCATCAGTGTTTTCAAGTAACCGCTTTCCAAAACATTAAACGGATACTGTCCCTGCTACAAGACAGGGATAACCATTACCAGGGGTGATGTGCTCTGAACCAAGGTCCTTCAAAGAAAAGGTAAAACCAAGACCTAATAAGATCATATGCTGGCATATGTTTTGTTCTAGTTTAATTCTACTCTGTGGATTATAAATCCAGATAGTCAGTTGAGGAGTTTCTGGGGACTGGTCTGATCCGCAGACCTGTTAGGGAGGGTCATAGGCCCAGATCAGATCTGTCGATGACTTGTTAGGACAGCCTGCATCGTTCTCCAGGGCTAACTGATCTGAGAGTTCTTTTCCATCTCTTAAAAAATCCCCAGAGAATACACCAGAGGGGACAATCCTTCATCAGTGGGGGGATGCACTGAATAGAACTGAGTAGGTCTTGTCTGTTTCTAATTCAATGATGCTCTGCTGCTGAGTGCCTTAAAAGTAAGAAGAGGCTCAGCTGAATCAGTAGTGGCACCAGAGAGCCAGGACAAAATCCCCTCCCAAGGCAATCCTCAAAAGGACTTTAAACAGCCATCTTGACACTGACTTACTGTAAATTAACTGTTCCCTCTAAGTAAAGAGTAATGAACTATTTGAAATGAAGAGATAAGTGTGCATATGGATACATTCTCCCAGCCTCTTATGGACCTTCAGTTGGTTCCAAAACCAGGGAGTACCTGGTGATGGGGCAGTTTCTGCTCTATTACAGTGTAAATATGGAGTAAATCAGTGGAATTATGCCAGATTTATACCAGTGCAGCAGAGTAGAATGTGGTTCATTATTACCCATTTTTATGACCGCATCAGTGCACATAGTGATTAACAAGGCACACTGTTTCTTTATTATTAAATATTTGTATTGAGTGAGCAGCTTGAGGCCACAATGGGATTGTGCTAAGCACTGTACAATGAGTTCATGGTCTATCCAGAATAGACACAAACTGAACACTTAAGAGAAGAGGCTCAAGGATGGAAGCAGAGAGGACCATAGTAGAACAGGAGAAGTCAATCTATGATGATTGTTCCCAGTGGAATTCTCAAATTTGCTATGTGCTTTTATCTCTGGTGCTAGAGGCTGAATTTGGTAACTGCAACTCCCAAATGCTTGCTTAGTTACCATATGCCTTCATTATCCATTGCCAATGTGTTAATTAGGGTATTTTACAGCATATATTACCCCCCATTTCTCTCTGTCTGCTCTGATGTTGATCTGTATTTTAGGAGGGGCAGAGAGAGTACCCAATGTCTACACAATATTTTGGAGCCCAGGGCAGCAAGCCTCCCAGCCCGAGTACACGCTTGCGTTAGCAAGGCTCATGCAGCTCTCTAAAAATAGGTGTATAGACAGCACATTGAAATTGCAGCTCAGGCTCTGAAGTCCACCCTCCAGCCTGAGCTCCGGCCCAAGCTGCAACTTCAAAGTACTGTCTTTACAGCTGTTTTTAGAGCACTAGTGTGAGCCCAAGTCTGTTGCCCTGAACTGGGAGGCTCACTCCGAAATGCTGTGTAGACATTTCCTCATGTGGCTCAGAAATGACCCTTTCTGGATAGAAAGGAAACCAAGCTGATAGGCTCCAAAGGGAGTTCCATCCAGTTGTCTCTAGCACAGAATCTTGGAGATGTAGGGTATAAAGTGATTAGCAGGGGGAAGAGGGTGGAATCCTCAAGACTGAGAAGTACATGAATGATTCCTAAGAGTTTAGGGACAGATACCGTTCAAGTAAGGAGAACTTTCTGAGAAATACAGTAGTATAGAAAATGTCTTCGATTCTCTTGGCCTGTTAGACCCAGGAACACTACTGAAGAGTGGAGCTGCCTAACCCCTGTTGAGCCCAAGAACATTGAAAAGCTGATGGGGGGGGGGAGGGAGAGCTCAGTGGTTTGAGCATTGGCCTGCTAAACCCAGCGTTGTGAGTTCAATCCTTGAGGGAGCCATTTAGGGATCTGTGGCAAAAATTGGGGATTGGTCCTGCTTTGAGCAGGGCGTTGGACTAGATGACCTCCTGTGGTACCTTCCAACCCTGATATTCTGTGATTCTATGGTGGAATCATGTGCAGGTGACTTGAAGAACATACGATAATCCAGTTACTACCAGAGACTGTTAAATAGATGGTAAAGCAGAAGCTTTGAACTCATGGAACTTGGCTTGTTTAGCCTAATCAAACAAAGGCTGAGGGGAGATATAATTGCTCTCTATAAATTCATCAGAGGGATAAATAGCAGGGCTGGAGCTGAGTTATTTAAAAGTTAGTTATTTAAGAGGTTCTGTGGCCTGATCTTAAAGTCTATGAACTGGAATACAGTCTCGTGAAGAAAATGCCACTATTTAGTCAGTTGATTCAAGACACACCTGGGTGCAGGAAGGAAGTTTCTGGCTTTGTAAGATCATGTGCCCTGTGGTCAGACTCAGGAGGAATATGTTCTGTATTGAACTGGTACTTCACTAGCAGGCAGAAGTTTGATGAGTCATATGAGCGATCAGGAATAACTGTGGGAATATGTCTATGAACGTTTCCCTGAAAGACCTTCGGGAATCATGGATATTGTGCCTTCCCTACATTTTTAAGGCACCTGAAAAGCTTCAAATTATGCCCTTTGCATGTGTTTGTACCGGGAACAGTAGCTATCTTTTTGTACATGCTGCCCCTGAGTCAAATAATTATAATTTATACCTGTTCTTTATGGCTCCAGGAAGTTTTCCTGCTCTTCCGGCTAAAAGGAAATTGTTACTTCCCTCTCCACAGCAAATGCCATGTTGGTAGCACTCCAGATATATGCCAGTCCACATTAACAACAATGAATGGCTGACAAAGGGCCTAATCCAGCCCTCACTGAAGTCAATGGGAATTTTGCCATTGAGTTCAATAAGCATGGGCTCTGGCCTGTAAACACCTACATAGCAGTATGAGCCTAATACCCTTTTCCCACTTAATGTCCTCCTGTCCAGTCCTACTGTAAATGGATCCTCAGGAATGTTGTTTCCTTTTCAGTTGATCTCTTGCTGTCCTAAGTCACCTCGTTGTGGGTATTGCACACAGCCATTTTGATTTCTTGTCTATCAGCTTACAACATGCCAGGCCTCTGGTACAAGAGAAGCTGAACTCAAGGTAAACATGGTTAGGATGTGAAGGCCTGCACACCAATGTGACTACAGAGCAAGCTCTGTGAATTGCACTCCATACATTAGAAGGCTACCATGTTTAAATTGGAGTGACCGTGGAGCACATGTGGTCATTCACTAGTATTAGCCAGGCTGCTGGAATAAGATCAAGACATTGTATGGGGTTGCAATAGAAAACATTGCTGCTGTTCTGTCCTACTCCTTCCAACTACTTCCCCCCCAAAATAGGAGTTTTCAGAAACACAGTGGATCTGCTTAGTGTTCTTTTCCTTGTGCCAGGATGCATCCTGATTTTTGTAGCAAGAACTCTGTGCTTCCCTTCCCTGTGCACCTTGGGTGCACGATGCAAGCAACCAAAGTAGACAAGTCTAAGTATTCATAGTCTAAGGCCAGAAGGGACTACTGTGATCATGTAATCTGACCACCTGTATAACACAAGCCAGAGAACCTCCCACAATAATTCCTAGAGCAGAGTTTTTAGAAAAACATCATCTTGATTTAAAAAATGGTAAATTGTTCCAATTACTCACCATTAAATATTTACACCTTATTTCCAGTCTGAATTTGTCTAGCTTCAACTTCCCGTCTTTCGATTGTTATACCTGTCCCTGCTAGATTGAAGAGCCCATTATTAAATAGTTGTTCCCCATATCGGCATTTATAGGCTGTGATCAAATCACGCCCCCAACTTTCTCTTTGCTAAGCTAAATAGATTGAACTGTTATAATGATCGCCCCAAAGGCATGTTTTCTGATCCATTAATCATTCTCATGGCTCTTCTCTAAACCACCTCCGATTTATCAATGTCCTCCTTGAACTGTGGTCACCAGAACTGGAAACAGGATTCCAGCTGCGGTCACACTAGTGCCAGACAGAGAGGTAAAATAACCTCTCTTCTCCTATTTGAGATTCCCAGTTATGCATCTTGGGTCTCATTAGCTCTTTTGGCCACAGCATCATTTATGCAAGGTCAACATCAAGGCAATGATCATAAACACTCCAGATGAGAAGTATGAAAATTACTGCTTTGGCATTGTAGGACATCAACCAAACTAGTCATGTTTTCACTTGTGTTTTTGTCACTGGCTGGAATTTCCAAATTGATAAAGGGGAACTAAAATCTGCTGAGCTGAGGCTGCCTATCAGGTCATTGTATCATACTAGAAAATTAAAATAGAAGCACGGCCCTACTGGGTCAGACCAAAGATCCATCTCACCCAGTATCCTGTCTGCCAACAGTGGCCAGTGCCAGGTGCCTCCGAGGGAATGAACAGAACAGGGAATCATCCAGTGATCCATCCCCTTCCCCTTCCCAGCTTCTGGCAAACAGAGGCTAGGGACATCATCCCTGTCCACCCTGGCTAATAGCCATTGATGGATCTATCCTCCATGATCTTATCTAGTTCTTTTTTTAACTCTGTTATAGTCTTGGCCTTCACAACATCCTCTGGCAAGGAGTTCCACTGGTTGACTGTGTGTTGTGTGAAAAATACTTCTTTTTGTTCGTTTTAAATCTGCTGCCTATTAATTTCCTATGATGGATATGAGGGCCCTGTCTTGCTATCAAAAACCACGATTTATTACCACATTAGGCTTCAGTGGAGTTTCCGTAGAGGAGGGAAATTACTGCTACCACTACATACCCCTTCACAAGAACTGAGTAATGAATCTCCTTAGCACTTATTTTTCCTTACCAAATTCCCATGCTAGAGTTGGAGAAGCTGAGGCAGGAAATGGAAGTGGAGTTTCAAGCTGCTCTCTGCTAATATCTCTGGTTGCCGAGCCTTAGGCACCAACATTGGTTATTGTTTTTCATTTGTATTGCAGTAGTGCCTAGGGGCTGCAGTGCACCCGTGCTATGGAAATACTCAGTCCCTACCTCCACAGTGTGCTCTGATCAGACAGAGCTGAGAGCAAGGAGGTAGTAGCGCTCATTACACTGAGGCTCAGAGAAATTAATAGTCATGGGGAGTCTGCTGTAGAGTAGGGAATTGGACCTAGAGCCCCAAGCCTGTGCCTTACCCATAAGTCCATCCTTCCCCTCTCAATAGGGGATGAGACTCTTGGGTTTGGGGGGAGGCATTTTGTGATGCCCTTTAGTTCATGCTTAATGCTTTGTAGCTGGAATATCTCTCTCTCTCTGTCCATAATTTAAAATGTGATTTATAAACAGCAAGGCAGGGGGCAAAAAAACCAATCCGCCTGACAGCATTGTTATGGTTTTGCTTTAAAAGGTTAACTGTCTTAAGGAACTAATAAAGACCATGGCTGTAATTCCAGATGCAAATGTGTGTGAAACAGGCTTGACATTTTAATGATACATTTCAGGCCCAGACCCCCCTATCTCAGGGAGAGTTTGGAAACATTTATTCCTTTCACCTGAACACATTCTCCCTGCCCAGCCACATCCCTCTTTAGTGTTGGTCATCCCTCAGTTAGCGCGGGCAGCGATGGAGATTTCCACTTGGCAGTGGATGGGTGTCTAGTTAAGGGATTTATAGGCAATCTTTAGCTGGGGGGACGGGCGTGTGCATAGGGCTGGGCGCACAGGCAGACCCGTGGGCCTTGTCGCTCCCTACCCACCGGTTTGCTGAACCACACCAGACAGGGACGATGAAGAAATGGGCTAGGTTCTGCTTAATTCGCAGTGAGTTCCTTTGCCATGTAAACCAGCTTTGCAGCGCAGTTGCTCCGCCCTGGATGGGAGCCAGTCCCTGAGCGAGCTGCCGGGCGCCGGAGCCGATGCCGCTCCTTGCTCCCCGGAGGAGCGAGCCCTCGGGAAGGGGCTTGAATTACAAACGCGGGGCAGGCGCTGGGTTCCCCAAGGGCAGGAGGCAGCGAGCTGCGCCCGGCGGCAGAGGAAGGGGGGTGGCCTCGGCCTCCGCTCCCAGTAACCCCCGCCTGGGCCGGGCGCCCCTCGCGGCGTCATTCCTCCGGCCGGAGCAGCGGCGCCAGGTGAGTGCCCCGCGGGAGCCCCTGGCTCTCCCGCCCCGGCTCCTTTGACAGAGGGGCCGGGGGAGCCCGCCTGGCCCCGCGGCGCTCGGAGCGGGCGGCCCCCGGGGGGCGTCCCTGCTGCTCCTCCAGCCGGGCCGCGGGCGGGGCAGTCAGACCCCCCGGCCGGCAGCCTGCGGGCTCTTAACGGCGCCCGGGCAGCGGGAGATGGGAATAAACCCTGGGCAGTGCCCGGCGTCCATCCTGGGAGCGGGGGTGTCGGAGCAGATTCGTGCCTAAGCCCCGCGTGTGCCCTCGCCCCCCCCCCCGACGTGCCCACAACGAGAGCACACTGGTACCAGCGCTTGGAAAGCGGCTGGTGCGTGTGACTTTGTGTCTGCACTGAGGAGTGGGGGTGCCCGCAGGAGGCTGCAATTGCCATCTTTAAAGGGAGACACTCAAACTTAAACCCCCGTCATATAAGAATGCGACTGTCCTTCCCTAATGGGCTAATGGCAGCTGAGAATTAACCCTGAGGAAGTGGGTAAAGCCTGGCAGCCCTAGTTCATTTCCCCACCCCCCCATTTATGCAATTTGTCTGCTTTTTGCATTTCATTCCGACTGGGGCAGTGAAACTAGGTAGAGCAGTTTCACTCCCCTCCCTCCCAGTTTAACACTGGTCAGTTCCGCTCTCTGGATCCCCTTTCACTTGTCTGGTGCCTGCTTGATCCTAACACTGCAGGGAAGGTTCAAATTGAAAAGCAAAGTGACAACAACAAAAAAACTGGTGTCTTTGAAATTAAATTAAATAATCAAATAACCCCTGGCAAATGTTTCCCTTCATATTAGGTTTCGTACAAACCTTTTTAAAAAAAATTAAATTCAGTTAAAAACATATCACGATAGTGGATGCGGCTTGAAAAATCTTAACCAGTTACTTTATCTGATCTGGTCTTTGCTTGAACGATGAATAATGCAATGTAACAAATAATCACCAAGTGAAGATTGTCATGTTTGCTATAGTGCTTTACATTAAAAAAACAAAAACAGCAAATCCTTCTGGTAACTAGAGCCCCAGGGGGATGGGTGCTGGAACAATTTCTAGTGGGGGTGCTGATGATGGAAACTATGTATTTGATGTTTGTTATTACTGCTTCAGGCCAGGGGGTGAGGCAGCACCGCTGCACACGGGAGAGTCTGACACAGCTTTCTGATGGGGTCTTACCGAGGCCAGGGACTAGACGACGGCTCCCCATGGGGGGTGAAGGCAATGCACCAAGCAGGACCCGGCTACGAGGTAGCACGCCAGGCAGGAGGAGGAGGATGGGGAGGGAGTATGAGGAGACGAGGAAGGTCACAGCTGTACTTGAATATGTTCCTGTTAAATTGTAGCCTGGCATTTACAGTGGTTCATTTTCACAGGCCAAGTGGTTATTAATAGTCAAGTTAATGTTCGAAGGCAAATTGATTTGACTCCACTTACTTCCTTTTATTTCTCAGCCATCAGTTGTTCAGTTACTTTTCTTGTGTGGGTGCACAGGGGGTGGGAGTGGGGCCATGGCCCCTTTGAAAGGCCAGTCCCTACAGCAGCGTTAGCTCTGCCGAGTGCTCGTACAGCATCCCTTTTTGCTGAGCCCCTGGTTGGGAGGCTGGGGCAGGCTCTTTGCCTCTTTCCTCTGTACCCCCATGCAGGAGCCAGGCAACCTCTGGCCCTTAGCAATTAGTACTTGATGTCACCAGGAATGACTGCAGTGCTTGAAGGAGACGCAATCACTGTGGTTAGGCCTGAAAACACAGCCCAAGCAAACTCCTAAGAGACTGAACTGCCTCTCATGGCCTCATTAGTTGACAGTATTAAAATGAGGAGACGCCAGAGCAGTGAGTGCAAAAGCTGTTTAAACAAAAGAGAATTCTCAGCTCACTGGGAAAGTGTCTCCTTGCTTTCTCCCAGTGAACCATGCATGCTGTGCTCCGTTCTGTTCCCAATAGGGCTGAGCTGTGTGTGTCTGTCTGTCTGTTTTAGCAGAGCAGCTTAGTAGGATTTTGTGGCCCTAGGGTGCATATTTGAGAGGCTGGAAAGATTGTGCACAGAGAGAGAAAGCAATAAGTAATTTCATAGGATCTCAGCTGCTGTAAGAGTGATAGGAATAACACCTTTTCTTATTCAAAATGCTCCCCATAGCTCCACTGGGGTTTTATGCATCAGAACCGCCCTCCTCCTCTGCTCCTCTTTGACTCTCATAGTGTTAGACATCTGTAATTTTGATGACAGACTTAATAATATAAGCTACAATTGTCTTTTATGTTGCAAAGAGCTTTCAAAGAGCCTGTAACATTATCAGCTGGGATAATGGAAGGCAAGGCCAATATTTTCAAAAGAAACCACTGATTTTTGGGTGACTCGGTTTCTGGGGGCACAGCTTGAGACACTTGGGACGTGTTTTTTTAGAGGTGCTGGGCATTGCCTTCTGCTGGTATTGTGCATGCTCAGCACCTTTTTGAAAATCAGGCCTAGGGTGTTTCAGGTTGGATACTCACAGTCAGTGACCACTTCTGAACAGGTGGGCATCCACATTTCTGGAAAGATTTTTTTTTTCCCTTGGTAACTAAGGGCATGTCTACACTACAATCTTAAGTCAACCGAGGCTAGGTTGACTTACAGGCACCGTGGTAATTATTAGAGTGGCTGATGCCCACACTACCCTCCTTCTGTTGGTGGTGCGCATCCTCACCAGGAGCACTTGCTGGTAGAGGAGGGACGGTGTGGGGAGTTGAAAGCCAGGGTTCTCAGCTCCACACAGCTCCCCACCAGGAGCCCAACTGTCCCCCAGGCTACTCGCCTCCCTGCTTCCAGCCAGTTGGCTGCCACGCTCCCAGCAGGGAGTCGAGAGCCACAGGAGTGTGTGTGGCGGGGTGGCAGCCAAGGGACAGTAGGGAGCCCAGGCGGCAGCCCAAGTTGGGAGCCTGGGTGGTAGCCTGGCTTGGAGTGGAGACCTGGCAGTAGCCGGCTGGAGAGCCAGGATCCCGGCATTCTTGTCAATTTCAGGGCTTCAGCTGATCCCTGAAATTGACAAGACAGCCAACAGCTGATGTAAGGAACACAGTGTCTACAGAGGCACTGCATCAGGCTAACTACACCGACATAAGCCCTGAGCCTCTCCGGGAGGTGCAGTAATTATGTTGGTGTAGCAGGACACCTACATCAGCGGGAGCAAGGCTGTAGGACAGACACTGGCATAATTAGGTTGACATAAGCTGCCTTATGTCAACCTAACTCTTTAGTATAGATCAGGCCTCAAAGACGCTTGGTCGTCTCCAGGGATCCTCTTCCACAGCTTGCTCGCGCGCGCTCTCTCTCTCTCTCTCTCTCTCTCTCCTTTCCCCTTGTAAGGATTTTCTGTGTTTTCCTGACTAAACTGAGAGCCTCCAGCCACAACGCAGCCGCGTCATGTGCCCTGCTTATTATGAACTGAGAAGTCCAGTCCATGATTCCATTTGCACTCTGTGGCTGTTGCTCTCTTTAGGTGTGTGGTGCATATTCTCACTCCAGCCCTTGGAGATGACTCATGTGAGGGATGTTGCCTTCCGGAGCAGATTGGCACTAAATCCCAGCACAGGAGATGCCCATGGCAGCTGGATAATATGGTGACGGTGATTTAGAAATGCTTATAACAACCCTGGCTCGCAGTTCCATAAAGAGTCTCCTCTCCCTTGTCCTCACTCTGTAGCCAGTTCTTTCAAATGAAACACCTCCCCACAACTTGCCCAGTGCCCAGCTGGCTTAGCAGATGCCCTGTCAATAGCCAGAACTTTTGCATCTGAGCAGGAAATGAGCAGGAGCTTAGTCAAAGCTGCAGAACTTCTCCAGAGACGCAGAAAAGAAGTTTCCCTTGCCCAGCTGGGAACTGTTGTTTCAGCCATATGTTTTGGCCTGGAGTGAGTCAGGTGGGATCAGAAGTCCTGGGGAAAGCGCATTGGTGTCAGTGGGTGTCCTCATGCCGGTGCAATTCTGGCAATGGTAGGTCCAGATCTCTGCACTGCTGTGATGGGCGGAGTTCACCCACTTGACTCCCAGCCAGTGAACAGGACGCAGTGAAGCTGGGCTGCAGCCAGTAGATGTATGGCAAAGACTTGGGAATAAGAATTAGGGTGATAAAACCAAGAATTTTAGCAAAAGCCTTTAAGCAGTTTGTCACACACACAATCTGATAGGCTAATGTACTGGCTATTAATTCTTTCAAAGTGATTGTGCAACATGGTACGTGCACTGGTGCCATCCCATGCATAACAGAGCTGAAAATTCCAGAGGTAATTTAAACCAGTTCTTCCACCAGCAGGGCATTTCCTGGGAGCCGCTGTCCCTTGAGTGCACCTCAGACTTCAGGTCCTCCCAGTCCCTCATGAAATGTCTGGCACTGGGGAGTCTGTGCTCCTGAGGGCCTTCTTAGGAAGATCCCGCCCCATATGTCATGAAAGATCATATCCCACATTTTTTGGGAGTAAGGGTATTAATTCTGGGGTGCTGGGCAAATTCCAGCTCAGGAAATTCCTTTCTGTTTCCAAAAATTGCCCCTGCAGTGTCCAGTGAATACAGTGTGCTTTGCTTTCTGACCTAAAAGCCGTTGTGTAATCTCGCTGTGTGCTGTCAAACTCTTACTTGTTCCACACTAGCAGTGGCAGCATTTGTGTGTGTGTGTGTGCGAGTGCGAAGTGATTCCTATGGACCTTTACCTAGAGGGATTGTGAAGCTTAAGAAAGCCTGTAAAGTGCTTAGTGATCTGCAGATGGAGGCACTAGAGAAAGACAAAGTACGTATCGTTATTATTATTGGTATTAAACAATACCACCACCCTTTCTATGCTACCCATGGGTCTGTGCAGTCTGGGTTTCTAGGGGATGTCTGCCCCGGGCTTGGGCACGTGGTGGCAAAAGCTCAATCTGCTGAATGTCAAGTGAAATGAGCAAGCATCTTAGAGAGGTAATTAAGAAAAAGCAGAAAGCATATAGGGAGTGGAAGAAGGGAGGGATCAGTAAGGAAAGCTACCTTATTGAGGTCAGAATATGTAGGGATAAAGTGAGACAGGCTAAAAGTCAAGTAGAGTTGGACCTTGCAAAGGGAATTAAAACCAATAGTAAAAGGTTCTATAGTCATATAAATAGGAAGAAAACAAAGAAAGAAGAAGTGGGACCGCTAAAAACTGAGGATGGAGTGGAGGTCAAGGATAATCTAGGCATGGCCCAATATCTAAACAAATACTTTGCCTCAGTCTTTAATAAGACTAAAGAGGATCTTAGGGATAATGGTAGCATGATAAATGGGAATGAGGATATGGAGGTAGACATCACCATATCTGAGGTAGAAGCGAAACTCAAACAGCATAATGGGACTAAATCGGGGGGCCCAGATAATCTTCATCCAAGAATATTAAAAGAATTGGCACAAGAAATTGCAAGCCCATTAGCAAGAATTTTTAATGAATCTGTAAACTCAGGGGTTGTACCGTATGATTGGAGAATTGCTAACATAGTTCCTATTTTTAAGAAAGGGAAAAAAAGTGATCCAAGTAATTATAGGCCTGTTAGTTTGACATCTGTAGTATGCAAGGTCTTGGAAAAAATTTTGAAGGAGAAGGTAGTTAAGGACATTGAAGTCAATGGTAAATGGGACAAAATACAACATGGTTTTACAAAAGGTAGATCGTGCCAAACCAACCTGATCTCCTTCTTTGAGAGAGTAACAGATTTTTTAGATAAAGGAAACGCAGTGGATCTAATTTACTTAGATTTTAGTAAGGCGTTTGATACTGTGCCACATGGGGAATTATTCGTTAAATTGGATAAGATGGGCATCAATAGGAAAATTGAAAGGTGGATAGGGAATTGGTTAAAGGGGAGACTACAACAGGTCCTACTGAAAGGTGAACTGTCAAGTTGGAGGGAGGTTACCAGTGGAGTTCCTCAAGGATCAGTTTTGGGACCAATCTTATTTAATCTTTTTATTACTGACCTGGGCACAAAAAGTGGGAGTGTGCTAATAAAGTTTGCAGATGATACAAAGCTGGGAGGTATTGCTAATTTAGAGAAGGACAGGGATACCCTACAGGAGGATCTGGATGACCTTGTAAACTGGAGTAATAGGAATAGGATGAAATTTAATAGTGAGAAGTGTAAGGTCATGCATTTAGGGATTAATAACAAGAATTTTAGTTATAAGCTAGGGACGCATCAACTAGAAGTAACGGAGGAGGAAAAGGACCTTGGAGTATTGGTTGATCATAGGATGACTATGAGCTGCCAATGTGATATGGCTGTGAAAAAAGCTAATGTCGTCTTGGGATGCATCAGGAGAGGTATTTCCAGTAGGGATAAGGAGGTTTTAGTACCGTTATATAAGGCACTGGTGAGACCTCACCTGGAATACTGTGTGCAGTTCTGGTCTCCCATGTTTAAGAAGGATGAATTCAAACTGGAACAGGTACAGAGAAGGGCTACTAGGATGATCCGAGGAATGGAAAACTTGTCTTATGAAAGGAGACTCAGGGAGCTTGGCTTGTTTAGCCTAACTAAAAGAAGGTTGAGGGGAGATATGATTACTCTCTATAAATATATCAGAGGGATAAATACCAGAGAGGGAGAGGAATTATTTAAACTCAGTACCAATGTGGACACAAGAACAAATGGATATAAACTGGCCACTAGGAAATTTAGATTAGAAATTAGACGAAGGTTTCTAACCATCAGAGGAGTGAAGTTTTGGAATAGCCTTCCGAGGGAAGTAGTGGGGGCAAAAGATCTATCTTGCTTTAAGATTAAACTTGATAAGTTTATGGAGAAGATGGCATGATGGGATAACATGGTTTTGGTAATTAAATATTCATGGTAAATAGGCCCAATGGCCTGTGATGGGTTTTTAGATGGGGTAAGATCCAAGTTACCCGGGAAAGAATTTTCTGTAGTATCTGGCTGATGAATCTTGCCCATATGCTCAGGGTTTAGCTGATCGCCATATTTGGGGTCGGGAAGGAATTTTCCTCCAGGGCAGATTGGAAGGCCCTGGAGGTTTTTCGCCTTCCTCTGTAGCATGGGGCACGGGTCACTTGCTGGAGGATTCTCTGCTCCTTGAGGTCTTCAAACTACAATTTGAGGACTTCAATAGCACAGATATAGGTGTGAGGTCTTTTTTAGGAGTGGTGGGTGAAATTCTGTGGCCTGCATTGTGCAGGAGGTCAGACTAGATGATCATAATGGTCCCTTCTGGCCTAAATATCTATGAATCTATGAATCTATGAAATTGAATAGTGCTGAGTGCATTCTCACAAGAGAAACCCAGCTCCTTCCAGATGATCCGTGGGCAGTGGGTTCCACAGCCAGAGTGAATCTGGAGCCTTCACCAGAGACTTGCAACCCAAGAGAGGAACAAAAAGGAGAAAGGGGGAAGTCTGGAAAAGAGTGGCTGACGGCCAGGCTTTTAGAGAGACTCCGACCATTCCCACTTCTGACAGTGACGACAAGGGACATGGACCCATCCTGCAAACCCCTCCCCTCTAAACCAGAATTGACTGTAAGCACCAGCATCGCCGTTCCTTGTGTCAGTGGCAGAGTGGTGATTGGTTTTGGAGCCAGCATATTATTTGCCACACTTGAATGATGGCGCAGATGTGGGAAGGAAGCGTTTAGACCTAGGAGCTTAGCTGTGGTTTGTGTGCATGCATAAGTCTTGTCCTTCGGCTGGCTTAGTGACGGAACGGACGGGAATACTGCTTTGGAGCCTCTCAGAGAACCGATTTCTTGTCTATTTCAGTGCTTGCCCTTTCACAAGAGTGAAGGAGCTATTAAGGGCAGAGGGCTGTCATCGTTTAACAGCACCCAGCAGCACCATACAACAGTTTAAGACACAGAATGACGGAAGAAGAATTCTGATCCCGTTGAAAGTGTGAAGGGAATTTAAATGAGCAGAATGATCACTAAGATGGCTTTTGGCCAGGACACAGGGTTATCATCTTGACTCTTACAAAAAGTGCCCTGAGAATTATGACTACAAGTGCCAATGACCTCTGCATCAACTTGTCCATTAATATGAGGGGCCACTCGTTCAGTGCAGACTTACAAGGGGAAACTCTAGGCACAGAACTGCCCAGCACCCCTTCCTATAGCATCAGGGTATTCCATGCATGTCTGCCATGGTCCTTCTTAACTTGGCAAAGATCACAGCACAAGGTAATATCACTCGGGTGAAGTGACTTGCCCCAGATCAGGTGGTGAGGCAGTTGTGAAGCCCTGACACTCTAAATCTAAAGACAGGTTTCAGAGTAACAGCCGTGTTAGTCTGTATTTGCAAAAGGAAAAGGAGTACTTGTGGCACCTTAGAGACTAACCAATTTATTTGAGCATGAGCTTTCGTGAGCTACAGCTCACTTCATCGGATGCATACCGCCCCCTGCTCTAAATCACTAGGCAACGCTCCCAGCACCATAGCAAGTGCAGGAGAAATCTCTGGGAAATTCCTGCACCCTTATCTGTGTTGCTTATTTGTTACTGGTGTCCTAAGCACTTTCCTGTCTCCCTGATTCTGAGAACAGAACTCTCATCCACTCCAATCTGTTACTCCATGGCCAATTGCAGGAGGTGGAAGAACCCTGGGAAGAGCTAGTCACAGCATTTACGGGGATACGTGTTTCCTACCCAGTGCTATAGAAATGGCCTTCCCAGAGCTTGGCAGGTTAATGTTAACGTAGGCTCACTTTTGACCACGAGCCCCCTGAGCGGCAGGAGAATGCTTAACCGTGGCAGCTTTCATGTAGTAAGATGAAGGTGTGCTGTTGCTTTAAAGACTTAGCTTGCTACTTAATGTACACATGAGCTGCTGCGCAGAGTAAACAGTAAGCAGTGTGTGTCCATGTCTGTCCCGCTCCATCAGTCCCTGATCCTGTTCTCTGGGCCGGGGGAGTCAGATACCAAGCTGGTGTCCTTGCGAAATTGGGGTTCACCCCAGCCAGATGGTGCTGAGAGCTTGGCTTGTACGCACTCCGTGACCGTCCCCGGGTGGCTACCCGGAATGCTGTAGCACATGCCAGCCTCTTGCAAGTTTGCCCCCTCAGCCAGACTGACAAGTAACCATGGGAATGTCCGAGCTTTGTCACATTTAGCAAGTAAAGTGGTTCACGACACATTAATCACTGATGGCCACGCTGCCTGGGTGCTTTTCAGTTCACTCGTGGCAGCCTGCTGTGTTGCAAAAGAAAAGAAAAAAAAGAAGTCTGATAAAGGGACCTTTGAACCCCAGCATTTGTGTCTCCGCTGTTGCCTGGGCACTGAGCTAGAGAGATCACTAGCATCAAAGGAACTTGTTTTCCACCCCGGATGCTCATGCTTTCAGTCATGGGCTTCAGTAGCATTAACGCTTCTCTGTGTTTGTCATCTGCTTTCTGCCTGCTGACTGTGGGGTCACTTCAGAAACCACTCAATAATGCCTGGTGGTGGGAGCTGGAAACCAGAACCCCGCAGAAACCTCACTTGGAATGTCAGCAAGTTGGTTCCTGGTCCATGCTTCCACCACAGCTGTGGAGATCAGCTCAGCCCCGTCCCAAATTGGTACATCAGGGCGTTCTCAGTGGAGGGGCTGCAGCCCTGCTTGTTAGTTGTGTTGTGGTATCCCCTAGGAGCTGCAGACAGGGACTAAGTCTCCACTGGGCTCGGTGCCGTACAAACCCAGAGCAAAGAGATGGTTCTTGTCCCAAGGAGCTTACATTCTCCAGCTGTCTCCCGCAATAGCCAGCCCCAAGTTTTCAAAAGTCTCCCTCCACCCATAGAATTTGATTGGCTTGAAAATCATGAAATTTAAACAACAAATAAATCTGGGGTTCCTTTCATTTCCCTTCTGGATTGTGAGTCTTTAGGGGTCATGTTTTCAAGCTTTTGTTTGCAACCATGGGGGCTAGAAAGTTACTTTTTTAAAAAAGCAAAAGCTGAGATTCTGGTATGTTCCCATGACTCCAGGAGCTGGGCCTGCATGAAAAACACCAAATACCACGAGACTCGCAATACGATCACAAGAATTGGCGCAATACAATCACCAGAGTTGGCTACACTGCATCTCTTCCTCGCACTTGGTTCAACCGAGCACGAATGTGTTGATCTCTAGGGCACTCTCCAAAGCCTTTGCCTGCGTTGAGTGGGGAAGACCTTATTTGTTGTAGGTTCGGGCATTTGATCTTCCAGCTGATGTTGTGCACACTGTGGTTTGGATTGGGAGGTGTGTAGTAGCTGTCATCAAGGTCTAGGTGCATGAACCATGGATGTGTACATTGTATAAATCAAATAAATAACTCTGTTCTGAATCATGGGGAACCCACCTCCCCAGCCCGATTCCACACTTCAAATCAGCCAGCACCAGCCCTGTCTGTACAGAACAGCCATTTCCTCTCCTTCTGGAAGTAATCTTTAGGGTAGTTTATGTGAGCGGGGCAGCAAGCAAAGAAAGAATCCATGTTTCTGAAGTAAATGCTGCCATCTGTCATGCAAAATAACAGATTAGGACTCTACGTGCGTGAGGGAGTGCGTGAAACCAAATCTCAAGGGTTGCATGGATACTGTGCCACTCATTGCCCTTTGCAGACCAGCACACGTTAAAGGGGCTACGCTCCAACAAAGTTCCTATAAAGCTGGTTTGCATTCGCAGCTCCTGCACGTGGCCCCTTTCACAATGATTAAATTGTCATGCCAGCTGCCGTTCTCTTCATTGCACTCTAGAATGTGTTCCTGTAACCTTCATAGAAATCAAGTGGTACTGTGTTTGTGTCTTAGATTGTACGTGTATGAAATATATCCTCATACAGAGAGAGAGAGACACTCATGTAATGAAAATTTAGAACCGTACCAGTAATAATAGCTAGCTGTTATATAGAGCTTTCTGCTGTAGGTCTCAAAGTACTTTACAAGGGAGGTCAGTATCATTATCCCCATTTTACAAAAGGGGAAACTGAGGCCCCATCATACCCTAATTTGGGCAGATGATAGTTTATCTTTTAATTCCACATCTCCTGCCCCCAATTGCTGGTGCTAGCAAATGCTAAAGCATTTCTATATAGAGATACTTGTTTTGTTTTCTTATGGGCTTTGTGCTGTGCAGTTTTTGTGGCTGCAGTGTTTTTATTTTTCCCAGACTGAGCCTAGACCTTTGTTTCCTATTGACTCATGCCACCTTTCGCCTGCCCCTTCCTGTCCTGCACATAAACACAATGTGGGAGTGGGAAGTGAGCACGACAGCTGGGCCCCCATTTTGATAGATGCATGTGAATTACACCACTTGAGAGCCAGCCCGCTGAGGAAGGAAGCAATAGAGATGTAATGGAGGAGTTGCACACTCTGAAAGCTCTCGGGAAAGGTAAGAGAACCACAGCAGGGTGGGATTTCAACAGAGAACATGGCTATATGTTCAGAGCAGTTAGGTTGTTGTGGCAAGCTTTAGCCTGGCTGTGATTAGCTGGCTCATCTGTGCCTGGCTGTTCTGTCCTGCATCATGTGAGGACCTTACGAACATGTCGTGCTTATAACGAGAGTCTTAGTACTTTTGAGGGACACTTCATTTTCAAGGCTCTGCCTGCCTGAATTTCTGATGGTGCCATGGAACCAAAAGTTGCCAGCAGGTCTGTTCTATCTACACAGATCCAAAGAATCAAGTTGATTTCTCAGGCCGGCTTTCTGTCTTTTCTTTTTAGCATTTAGCAACTGAGTCTTTACCAGGCAAATAGTGGAAGTCCTTGAGCTGTCCTGCAGCAGCAGCAACATGAGAGAGCCTGCGTCAGTGTGTGGGCTTATTTTGCCATTGCTCCCAACCTCTAGTGTCAAAGGGGTGGCTAGTCTCCCCTTCATGCATGTGTACCACTCTTCACTCCTGTTACCACTAATGGAAATTACCCATACGTACGGAGAGGGAGGAGAGAGTCCTAAATCTTAGCACAACATCAACGTGCATTTTCATCACCCAGGTTTCAGCAATAATGAACTGTGTCTGGGTTTAAAACAAAGGGGTGAGAGGGTGAGCGTGTTAGGGCCATTCAGAATATCTGCAGATGAGCTGATGAAATATAAGCAGTAAAAATAAATTGAATATTTCAGGGTCTAAGCAGCCTGTCTGTAGGCACCAGGAATGCCATTTTCCCTCAGTATACAAGATTACCTTCCTTTGAAACATCCACTATTAGCTGCTGCTGGGGGCAGGATACCGTATCAGATGGCCTAGGGGTCAGATCTGGGATACTGTGCTAGAGGGATACGTAAAAGCACAAAGACGATAAGTGTCTTGCCAAAGGCCATCGAGTGAGTCAGACCTGACCACAGCTCCCAGGGTTCTCAGACTGCTCTTTCTGTAATGATAATGCTTAGTTCATACTTAATACTTATTAAATACTAATCAGTCAGTCCTTCCAACAGCTCTGCGAGGTAGGTACCATTGATGATATTCCCATTTCATAAAGGGGAAACCTGAGGCAGAAATTAAATCACTTGCCTAACACAGCAGAGGCTCTGAGTCAGAATAACTGGAAGCTGTTGGGGGCAGGGACTGTCTCATTATATGTTTGTACAGCACCTGCACAGTAGGGCCCAATCTCAATTGGTGCTACTGTAATACCCCTAACAGTTGGCCATGCTTTTCTCAGTAAATACTGTGTGGCCTCCCTAAGATTGCTGCTGGAAGCCAAGGACCGAGGGGTGTTACTCTGAAATGGGCTGTGTTTATGAAGAGGGAATTTACCATGTACTGCTACCAGAGGTGACACTTACCAGCTGTTTCTTTGAATTGTTTTACCACCACCATTCTCCGGGGGCATTTTCACACTTGTCTTCATTTGCTGGTTAGTCGTGAACTAATGAAACCAGAATGCCTGCCCTCCCCTCTGCCCTAGTGATCAGCTGACAGAAGGGGCTCATGCACGGACATCTGAACCACATGAGAATCCCTATAAAGTCAAACTGCTGGGCCCCAGAGACCCTCTTAAGCACACAGCTGTGATGCATAGTAAATCTAGCTCTTAAATAGGGTTATTCCCTGATCAAGCACCCTGGAGGCCCCTTAGCCTTCACGGACACTCAACCTGGTGTTAATTATAGGGCTGAGCCTATGAAGGTCAGGTCTTATGCTATTCATATTGGAATCAGATTTCTAACCAAGTTTATTATTTTAATATGAGGGATGAACCATAATGCACAATAATATGCCAGGTCCAGGGCTCTTAGGAACAGACCTGAAACTGTACATATTTATGGGCAGTGTTTGTGCGAGAACATGACAAAAATGAATGATCACATTCTCTAGTATAATCACTATACGAAACAATGGTTGTGACTGAAGGCAAGTAAAAAAATTATACACAGAAGAAAATGTACTACCAGGTTCCATGTTATAGACTGGCGAGATATAACTGTCTCTTTCTCTGTGAGTGTGTATAATACACATGTGTGTCCAAACCATTTAAAGGACACTTAGGCCCCCAAGATACCTTTGCTCATGAAAGAGAAGCTTCATGCAGCAGCCCTGGAAAAATATCTGTTGTATTTTTATAAGACTTACAGTGTGAAGAATCCTAGAAATGCTGGGCTAGAGGTGACCTCGAGAGGTCATCTAGTCCATCCCCCTGCATTGAGGCAGGACCAAGTATTATGTAGAGACCATCCCTGACCGGTGTTTGTCCAACCTGTTCTTAAAAACCTCCAGTGGTGACCGGGATTCCACAACCTCCCTTGATAACCTGTTCCAGAAGTTAACTACCCGTAGAGTTAGAAACCTTTTCCTAATATCTAACTGAAATCTCCTTTGCTGCAGATTAAGCTGATTCCTTCTTGTTCTGCTGTTAGTAGATGTTTGGTTCCTCACCAGTGCAATGCTGTGGAGAAGGCATAGCTGCATCCTTGCGAAATGTTCTTATTTAAAAGGGACAATCTCAATATTTTAGCAGATTATTTGGCATTTTCCATCATTCTGTCCTCCCAGAAAGTTCTCTGTAGACGATGGCATTTCTGTGGAGTTCAAAGGAGTGTCCCTATTTATCTGCCAAGTGCTGCCAATTGTATTTTGGCGCCTAAGCTGGTTGCATCCTTTTAAAGATTACATAAAGCACATAATTTTAAGAAGGCAAAGGGCCAATTCTTCTGGTTTATTTACTGCTACGGTTATGAGACTAGGCAGTGGTAACTGGAGTTACTCAGCTGTGGAAAGCACTTACGTGTGTTAAAGCAGAGGACATCTGTGCCCATTAACACCAATGTTCAGAGAAGCTCTACTGGGTGGGGAGCCCATTTATTTCTAGTCCCACAGCTGGGTTCTGGTAGAAGGCCTGGACTGGCAGACAGAGATGAAATGGCTGCTAGGAATATTTGGCAATGCGACCATGACAGTAAGTGTATTCAGACTCATTATTAAGAGAGTGACATAGATTCAGGGCATATTTTATTGTTATCATAGTAGGAAAATAGATACCCATCCCTTCCAGAATGAATGCAAACGAATTTGCAGACTGCATCAATTGATTTAAAAGAAAAATACAGGGATGGCAGGTGTTGGGAGAATGTGCTTGAAATAGAGTTTGGATTAACAGGAATCCAAATAAGCCCCCAGATTTGTGCCTTTGTTTTTGTGTTTTATGATTGTTTTTTCTTTTTCCCATCTGGGATCAAAATACCACAAGATTTGCTCTGCTCGCTTTTATTCGTCATACAGGAACTGAACTACCAGACCCCAGTTATTTCAGCCCAGTAAACAGCTCCCTGAGGCATTGACAGAGCATTCACAAACACAGATAAGCATAAGTAGTTGAAACACAAATACCAGAGCCTGCTCATGCCCCTGATTGTCATTGCAGAGGCCTTGAAATGAGCCCCACTCCACTGCACAGTGTGAGAGCAGAAGTTTAATGGAGGCGAAGTTATCTAATGGTTAAAGCAGTGGGCCAGCAGCCAAAACGCCTCGGTTCTGTTCCCATATCTGTCATTGTCTTTCTGTATGACCCTGAGCAATTGACTTCTTTGTGCCTCAGTTTCACCATCCATAAAATAAGAAATATACCAATCTGATGTGGTGTGACAGTTACAGGGATACAACTTAAAAATCATATCTGACTTTTTATGATCCCTGTGACCTGATGATTTTAGTTTGTTTGCCTCTGGGCATTTGACAGCACTTTGTGTGTAGTCAACTTTATTTCTCTTTCCCCGGTGTCGCTGTTTGTGTGAGTATTTCGCATAGCAACTGGAGGGATAAGAATGTGGGTAGAGAGTCTGAGTCCCCACACCTGCCCCCAACTACTTCTGACTCAGGGGTTTTAATGAACTAGATTTCCAGCTGACAGCATCCCTTTAGTAACAAATTATTATTGATTTATTGGTTATTTTTCTGAATTGCCCTAGGGCCTAGAGGCTCAGCCCGTTTGTGCCAGCTGCTTTACAAATTCAGAATAAAAAGGCCACTGTTAATAAAGCCCGTCTAGGGCCTCAGACAGAGGTAATAGAGAAATGCCAAATGTGTGTTTGTTTCAAATAAAAGTATTGTCATTTTATTTGAACACCACAGGCCTGATGCTGCATTCAGGACATGCCCTAAACTAGTTCTGAAACACATATGAGCTTGGGGTTCTCCAGAAAGGCAGGATTGGGCCCAACAACACAGGGGCTAGAAAAACCGCTGTTAATTCCTCCATTATAATCTCTGGATTTAGGGGCATTGTTAATTTTTTTAAAAATTATATTTAAAGTTTGAAAATAAGTGTATTTAAATTTCTTCTACTGTCTGTGAGCTTAAAAAGAAGCTCTGTGCCTTTAAATTTGGAATAGCTGGGAGTTGGAGCACTGTCCCTTTAAAAGCACATTACATAGAGTTAGAATATAGCCTTTGTTTAACTAGTGATGATTGTTCCCAGTGGACTGCACTGGAATGGTTTACGGAGACCAGAGGGGGCTAAGGCTTGGGGCCAACAGTCAGCTTACAGATCGTAGCTGTTCAGACCATACAAGGAGGAAAAGAGAGGAACAGGGTGATCTCTGCACTTCCTGCAGTGGATTTGGGAGTTTACATTAAATAGTTCTTCCTGGTTCTGGAAAGTGGGCAAGGAAGGGTTGAACTATGGTAAGTTCTTCCATCTTAAGTGTGTGTGTGTGTGTGTGTGTTACAAGGGGAGGCTGCAAGCATGCTGTTCTTTGTGAACATGAGGAGAAATAGCAGCTCCTCGCTTCTGTCAATGCGTTTTCTTTAACCATCTTTGACATCCTTTAAATCTCTGCTTTTCCTGACTCTCTTTTTTTCTCAAAACTCAGGGCCTCTTGTCTTTCATTTAATTTTTCATTTAATGAAACAGCCCCTTAATTAAATTTAGTTTAACAAATCCCAGGAAAGATTATTGCATGACAAAAAGCAATCTGATTTTTATTATTATTTTTATTATGGTGAAGTAATGAAATCTGTGAATTTTTATCATTCCTCTCCCCCCTCCCACAAGTATGTGTAATTCACAGGGTTAATGATTTAAGATGAATGGAAATGTCAGATTTGCCACTTACGCTGAACTGATCCGATTAATGTCCTATTCATGTTCTTTACTTCTAGTTTTTTTTTTTTAGTTCCTGGAATTGTGTTATTCTGGGTTAGATCATACAGTGTATGCAATTGCCTGTAAGTTCTTGCTGGTTTCTGTGCATTTGCCTGGTATGGTGAGGATATTTGATTTCACAGCTATCAATGAATATCGGAGAACAAAAAATAATAATACAAAGGTTGTTTGGGAGTAGGAAAAGTAAAGAGAAATAACAGATCTCTAGGGAAAAGTCTATGAAGTAACAACTAGTTTGACAGCCCTGCTGAGCTCATAGCTAAGAGAAAACAGGCTGAACCCTGAAAATATCTCTAATTTTCTAAAATTTCCTCATTCGGGAACATTTTACTTCTTCAACTTGTGCCACAAACAATTGCAGTTACCGTAAGTCAGGTCAGACAATACTGGATTTCCTACTGAATTTGACTCGCTTATCGGCGCTCTCTCTCTCTTTGCCTTTCCTGGCCTGAACTGTGTTAAATTATTTCCAGACCTACTCATAAATCCTGGTTGAAGGCGAAGGAAGTGATTTGGACAGATATTGGCAGGCTGGGTTCTGGGAACAAGATTTCCCAAGCTCTGAACACATTCAGGCTCCAGAACCAGGGCTTAAATATTTGGAACAACTGTCAAAAACTAGGTCACTTGAACATCAAAAATCTGTGTAAGGAGGAATATCCTGTCCAGGGGATTTGAAACTGTGCAAGTGTCTGGCAATTGTGGCCTGTCAGGATATCGAAACATGGCTTCGTAAGACACATCCCTTTCCCATTGCTGTCAATACCGCACCAGTTCAGCCAACAGAAAAAAAAATCCTCCAGGAAATTAGTAAATAACGTAAAGGTTAAAGGAGGAGTCACTGTTCCTTATTCAGAGGCTGGCTGTTCAAAATTGTACCTCTTTGGCAAAGGACATATGCAGCAGATCTTGACAGTAGGAGAACACTGGATAGCAGTCTACAGGATGGGAAACATAACTTATGGAAGTGAGATGCATACTGGAAGTGCAAACAACTGCAGCTCTGGGCCAAAATGACGAGGGAAGCAATATTAAAAGCAAAGAATAATATAAGAATAATATAAAATAGTTATTCAAGAGAAGGATTTCCAAGCAGTGGGGTTCTGGATCAGGCTCATCTCAGTACAAAACACACAGGATATTTCAGGATAACGCCTCTGAGATGCTCACCGTTCAGCAGAAGCTGCAGTAAAGTGCATATTCCCCCCTCCCCCCCCTGCCGCCTTCCCTCCCACAGCTGCATCCATCTCTGTCCCAACCCCCAGCTTGCTGACCTCCATCACTGAGACTGACTGGCAGCATTTGTCTTTCAGACATCTTTCCAGCAGGATCACCCCGCCTGCTGATTGTTATTTGAGCCGCACGCCGCCTGCTGGCTGAGGTTCCTTTCCAGAAGGCAGTACCAGCTCCAATCGCCAGGGTACGGAATTCCTGCCATGGTCACAATAGGTCCCCTGCAGCAGCTGGAGATAAACTCACTCCCACGAGTCCGGCTAAATGGCCGGGCATGCTGTGCTCATCCCCAGGCTGGTAAAAAGAATGTTGGCCTTAATTAAAATATGAGGAGCCCAACTGCACAGGGAGAGCATCTCACGTTTTCGTGACTAACAGCTAGTGGATCTGAGGATGTGGAAGCTGAGGGTTTAGCTGGGAGGAGTGGGGGCGGGGAGAGGGAAGGAGGGAGATTTGGACATACTGCTGTGCTCGTGGCCAAAAATGTTCCATTCCTCCGAGCACCCTCCGTTCTGCTTTGTGAGCTGAGTGGGGCTTTTTCCCGGTGGGTTTCTTCCCTTCCTGACAGAGCCACGAAGCTCCCCTGATTTCCCCTGCTTGACCTACATCCCTCAGATGAGGAAGGCTGCTAGGTTGACTGATGGGGCGGGGCAGCAGGACATTGTGTGAACTCCGTGCTGGTGAGGGGTGTTGGACCAGGCTGGGGGCGGCTGGCCCGCCGCCACCCCGGAACAAGTACAGCACAGCTGGAGCAGCACCACTCCCTCCCCCGTCCCTTCTGGCCCCCTCAGTGTGACTCGGTCCTGACCTGCTGGCTTAGAGGTGAGTTCGCTGCCCACGGCCTGGTCACACTCTGCCCAAGAAATTGGGGGCTGTCAGTTGTGGTGCTGGATTTCTGTGGTGTGAACGCTTGTCCGCCTGGAACTAGACTGAGGCCTCTAGTGTCACATGGGTCCCCAGACAAACCTCAGAGGTTCAGTCCCACCTCCCTAGCTGTATTGTTGGGTTTAACCATAAGCGTTGGTCACGAAAACGCGAGACGCTCTCCCTGTGCAGTTGGGTTCCTCACATTTTAATGAAGGCCGATATTTTTTGCACCAGTTTTATGCTGCCGCTAGTGTGGGTTGTTATTAACTGAACGCTGAGGACAGCGCCACATGTACATCCGTTGGTGAGCCGGTCCCGAGCAGGCTCCACCCTGTGGTGGATACAGACTGCATCTCCCATGATGCCGGTTTAGTGTGTGTGTGCAGGGCACGATGTGTCCCCACCACCAGGCCTGGTGTGCAGCAGCAGAGTGGAGGATGCCTGCAGCACCATCCACACCAGGACACTGGAATGCTAGGTTCATGACAGTCGCTGTCTGCAATGGGTCACATGGGACTGGTGGTGTAGAGGGGCCGAAACCCTTTTCAGCAAGTAATTCAGACTGTACCTTCTTGAAATTAATTAAATCATCTAGGAGATGCTGCAAGTTTTCCCACCACAACCTGATTGATGAGAAACACAAATTTAAGATATTTGGTGTGATAATATAATATACATGGCATCTAAGCAAAGCTTCCTGCAATCAGGAAACGGATGACTCCATTCACCTTGCTATACAGACCCATTTTCCCTGGGAAGTGCTTACATACCCGAGTGATGGTAGCTCTAGAGAACCCTGCAATAGCTAGCTAGAAAATGATGTTTCTTGAAGGACAACAGAAGAGTGTGCGGCCTCCTACCCCTGAGCTGAAGAAGAAAGGGTTCCTTTCCCTGCTGTGGAGTGGGTGACTTTCTTTCCTACAGGCAGTGGGCGCCTGACACTGGATAAGTAGCTTTGATGTGATTCATAAAAAGCTAATTTATAATTTGCCAGAATATAATCCTGTTTGATCAGTGTTATTCAGTTCTTCTTTCTTTTAAAATTCAGTGCACTTAACTACTCTACGAGGGTTTATGAATGTTTAAAAATTGCTTTGTGCTCCCTAAAGTAATTTGACAAGTCTGACAGCTATTGATTAAAAACCTGAAATTATTCAGGCTGAAGGATGACTTGGGGGATTAGATAGAAAGTTTTTTCAAATGTGAAAGGAAATAAGATGTTGGAAAGTAAATATGTTCTTGAATATTTTTGAAAAATCCATTACAACTGTGAAATTAAATTGAAATTAGATATTTGGGGTGGGGATGAAGGAACTAAATGCTGGCTTTGCTATGTAGGTATCAGGGAGCAATCCACCAGCCCAGGTCCGTAAATCTCAATTGTACCCTGCAAAGTGCTAGCAGAAGGACTCTGTGATGAAAAATCCATTCCAGGTCTTGATTAGGAGGCATCCTTAGAGGAACTGTTGATGGTCCCTGGTGCCAGCCACTGGAGTAGATGCAGCCATGTGACAGCCCCCATCCTGAGGCCAGATGCACAGCAGGGCTGATTCCTTCAGAGCTCAGGGACTGAGAGGGAGGTGCAAAGATGGGTTTGTGTTGGAGTTGCTGGGGCCTAGTTCAGCCCCATACTGAATTAGAGAAACTTCAAGGCTGCCCTAACAGGTACACCACATGCAACTGGTAGGTGGCATCCAGGAATAGCCAGGGTATTAAATGGCCCCAGCATACCCCGTCCCTCCCCGGCTCAGCTTCTGCATCTGGAGCCCTATGCAAGAGTGCCAGAAAACTGGCTATGCTCTTTCTTCCCCTGTCAGGGATGCCTTGTTTCAGGGCAATCTCCCAACAGGCCCGTAAAACAGCTGTTGGGCCACTTTATCCATGCCTCACCTGCACAAATCGGATTTGGCTCTGGGCGTGTCCTGCTTCTTGCTGTAGCTGAATCCAAACTGGGATCCTTGTGTCCTCGGCAGCAAGTCTATCCAGTAACATCTATCGGCTGAGCCAAAAGGAAGCCTCTTCCCCTGGCCTAGCTGCCAGGTGCTGCACTAAACTGAATCCTAGCCTGAGATCAGTCAGCAGATTTGACTGTCTCCTTGCAGAGCAAGATACCTCCAGTACCCTGAGAAGCATCTACCCCACCTATCAGAGCTCTCCATTAGGAGGAGCTGAAATCCAGCGATGGCAGCTGGGATTGTGGAGTGTAGAGTTGTTTATCTGCTGCCTGCGTTGAGAGGGTGAAGTCTCTCCTCTCCTTGCACCCAGAGAGGGGAAACAGCCCCAGATCCTCAGATTCCCTTTTGAAATCAATGGGAATTAGGCACCTCAGAACCTTTGAGGACCTGGGCCAGAGCCCCCGCTGAATCTGACATTCTCCTGGGAGGCAGTGACAGTGTGTTCCATGTTCTCGAGTCTCAAGAAAGATTTCCATTAACGGGGTGGGTTATTGTTAATATCAATGAGGAAAAACGAATATTTATAAACCGGGAAGAAACGAACCATGATGTGAGATACTGTAGGCTAGTATGAGAGATGTGGCCACTCTTGGTAGGGTGTGACTATTTGGAAAATGAGAAGAATTCACTAACATCTAGCCCCTGTTGTTTAACTGCGTGATTAGTGGTTGCTGCTTTCTCATTGGTTGTATTTATTCTGGTTTTTGCTGTTGATATTGTATTTTGGAATGTATTCTGTACATTATGCCTCTGTCTATGTAGATAATACAGCGGGATCTGGTATTGCTGGCCATGGCGTGCAGTGATGATTCATATCTGTGGATCAGAAATTGCTTTGCAAAAGCCATTTCCCACTGGTGCTGCTGTGCCTGCAATAATCATAAATATCCTGTGCTTCTTTAGCACCCTCCATTTCATGCTCTCAACACACTTTACAAACATCAATTCATTTAGCCTCACAGCTCCCCTGGGTGGAAGGTGTATATTTTACAGATGAAGAAACTGAGGCACAGGGAAATGAAGTGACTTGCTCTGAGTCACACAGTGAGTCAGTGGCAGGGCTAAGATTAGAACTAGATCTTGAGGCTCTCAAACCTCATGCCGTTAACCTCTCACTTCCAACTTTTGTACTCTGGTTTATCAGTGGGGAACCAGAAGTCAGTGCACAGAATCTCTGTGATGGTTTTGCAGGGAAGGAAGAATTTTACCCCTTTCCGAGGGCCACTCTGCTGCAGGTAGGAATGCTAAGACTTACGACAGGTATCAGAGTGGTAGCCATGTTAGTCTGTATCAGCAAAAACAACGAAGTGGGTTCTAGCCCATGAAAGCTGGTGCCCAAATAAATTTGTTAAGATGTATGAGAGTCAGTTGTGACCTACTGACACGCCTTGGCGTTCCAATGTCTTCCAGAAATGGATCTGTTCTTGCAAGATTGAGATTTTGCTTCTGTGGGCGGGGAGAGGGCATGGGGGAGTTCATGTATGATGTGGGATGTTGTGAATATAATGACAAAGCAGCATGGCAGGGTTACCCAAGTTGATTGATTTTGCACCCACAGAAGTCAATGGCAAACATGAAAAACTAAAGGCCTACGAAAGAGTTGCCTGTGTAATTGGCATATCGCCATTGCCTTCTGCTCTAACTCAGCTTTGTTTTCAACTGGATCATTCTGTTGAGGTGGCTAGAACCCCTTTTGACCAAAGGCACTTAGATAGAAATCCAGTGGACGTTGCTGTCTGGTTCAGTGATCATGCCTGCGCTGGTTGGTAGCCACATACCACTCACTGAACTCTGGAGGTCCTGTCCCTGCAGTGCACTGGGCTCAGTGTAAAACCCAGGATGGGTTCACTGGGGTCTGATTTCTGCTTTAGTTGGTAAGGACAGCCCTCAGGGTGTTACATGGCATGTTCAGTGTCATTTGACTGTGAACGATGTTCTAATACTGTTCACTGTGCATGGCCCTTGGTTGCATGTCAACAGCAGAAAATAAGCTGAAAAATGAGGGAAGAGAAAGCAGAACTTAAAACCTAGTTACTGCTGAAAAAGATCCATGCCACACTCAAGACCAGCTATCTGTCATTCCTGCAGCAAGCCTGGATTATGCTTCAATGCTCTACCTCCAAAGCAAAAGTTAGTAATAATACTGACCCTGGGTGCACTTTGAATTTAGCTATCTCTGATTAAGTGAGTTTTTCTTGCCTCAAGCATGATTTAGTTCTTATCTTCAGAATGAAGGATTTATGGTAAGAAAGTGTAGAGAAATTGAAGGAAAATCTCCCCCCCCCCATTCCCCCAGTTATAATCTAGGACCTGATGAGGCAGCTCAAAGATCAGTCTGTCTTGGAATTCTCTTCTTTCCGCCTGCATCAGAAGGACTTTCCCCCCTGCTCTACTGGTAATGAGTGTGGAATGCAGAACTCTTTGCTAATAATGTCCCTGCGCCTCAAGGTGAGGTGGCGAGCGTCATAGGGACCCTGCGGTTGTACGTATAGTGGAAAGTCTCCCAAGCATGGGATGAATGTCATTAATGGATTCATCCATCAGTGGAATGTTCTGAGATGTTTAAAGCAGAAGGACAATGCCAGGGTTGGTGCTCAGTACTGAGACTGGGGCTGTGTTTGGAGACTTTGCCTGGCACTGCCTAGACTACCAGAGTCTGCGTGTGGCAGTGACAGATTCCTGGTGGAAGGGACTCTGAGGCACTCTGCAGCATCTCCTGCCGCTGCCTACCAAAAGGAAGTCCCACCCAGGCCTCCTCAGCTAGAAGTTCAGTGGCCACAACTAGAACTCAGCCTCTTTACGGGCAGATGAATGTTGTGTAAAACCCTCTGCCAAATGCATCTACGCTCCATGGGGAAGCTGTTGAGGGGCAGTGTGACAGCAGTAGGTTTGTGGTTTCTTGCTTGTCCTTGCAATGGTTTCGCGAATCCAGAGGACAACGCAGTTCTGAGCAGAACTGTTCACAGACATGCACAGTGCGCCACAGAGCCTGTACCAGTGGGACACATCTAATCCATGGTGGCCCGCCCCACCCCAGAGGCAAGGCACTGCATGTGTCAGGGGATCAGCTGCAGCATTCATAATGTCCCATCCACAACAGAAAGCCCCCACTGTACGTGGCACAATTAACCTGGACCTACACAGAAGACCTTACTCCAGGCACTGAAACTAGCCCATACCACCAATACCTGTAAAACACACAGGGCAGCAGCATCCATGCTGTGCAAGCCCTAAGGCATCATTTGCTACACTATTTCCCTCTGGCGGCAAACAGGCCATTAATATATATCTCAAAGCCAAGGCTGCCAGCGTTTTGTTTTAGGCTCACCTGCCTAAGCAGGGAAAGCCTGTATTCTGGCCTGGAGAGCCAGGTGGAGAAATACACATCATGGGCAGGGTCTCACTAGGTAGCAGTCCGTGCCTGTTATCTAATTGATTTGTTTCACAAGGAGCTGTGCAAATCCACTGCTAGGAATAGGTTTGCCGCTACTGGCCAGTTGAATCTGCTCATTTCCTGGAAAGTCATCCAACCACTACTTTCCTAATTTGATTGCTGCTGTTCTAGTGTTCCTGTGCCATGCTAGCATGGCATCCTGACAAATGCTTAAGGATTCTGTGCGGGCGTTAAGATTACTTCTGTGTACGGATCTAGCAAAACTTGTCAGAAATGATTCTGCTGATCTCTTAATTAGGGTTTTGTGGGGAGTTTTTCAAAGACTTGGTCGAGTAGAAGTGAGTAGCACAGGGTAGGAAGGGAGTAAGACTTGACTGAGGGATGTACAACAATCTGCTCTGAGTCTGCTGTCCTGTGTTGGACTGAATGCACTGGATGGCTTTACATTTCTTCTGGTTCAAACCCCAAACAATACTTTAATATTTTTGTTTTCTTTTCCCCCCATGTAAATGCACAGCCTGTTTGCCAATCGCAGATCAGCTGGAACGATGATCATTACTCGGCAGTTGGGGAATGATCATTACATATTTAATATCACCATCAATATAATTACGTGGGTCTGCTGTCAGTTCTGGTGGAAGCGTATAGCTTTCTCCTAACGCTTTGGTTATGCAGTATGTTCATGTTTTCATCTGATGACAGCAGAGGTCTCTTCCCGTGGTAAAGAGAGGTCTGAGCTGCAAGTTTACTCGACACATTGTTCCTCATGGGCAGTAAATGTCAGTCTTCCCAAGCCATTGCCAATGTACCATTTGTTTAAGGAAAATAGTTTATGGTTGACAAGAATGTTCAACGACTTCTAATGTGTGACAAAGTAAATACCGTGTGGAATACAGTAGATTTCTTTAAAGGGACATTGGCTAGATGGATAGGGCCAATGTTTTAGTTACCTTTAAAATTTTATTTCCATTTTGTTGTTTTGATCCCTTAAAAATTATCCTGCAAGTCGAGCTGGATGAATAGAGGATTGTAAGACGAGGGGAAAAAATTCAGGTTGAACCATAAACTAAAATTTTCAAAAAATTTAATGAATTGAAGAGTCAGGAAAAAATCATTTGGTGTTGAACAAAATGTTTAGTTTCAAAAACATTTTAAAATAGTCAAAATAGAAATTTTTAAGACTAAAACTAAGGAAATTTTGAAGTGAAAAGGGTTTTCAAACTAAAAAATTGAATGTTTTTGTTTTGAAAATGCTGCAACAAAAACATTTTGATTTGGATTCGTGAAACATTTTGATGTCATCGAATCTGCGTTTTCATCCGGAAAAAAGTGTGAGCTGAAAAATTGTGCCCAGTTCTGTCTGTAAGTACCTACCGTGCTAAATCCCAGGCACGACAGCTTATAGGGGTGTTCCTGCAGTACAGTGAACTGTTGCCCTAAGGTGCCGTAATGTTTTCCAAAGGGGGTGGGGGGAGTATTTCAGCATCCTACAGTAATGGGCCCAAACACTCCAGTTGATGTGAGTATTTTTGCAGTGTTTGGAGGCCATTCTTGTAGTGCATATATTCTTTGAATAGGACACCCTTCAGAGTTCTGGCTGCAGCATTGTGACTGATCCATGCCCTGCCCCCATCTTCTGCTCCCTGTGGGCTGGTAGCTTATTGAAATTCTTAAGAATTTATGCCAGGTGCTGAGAGAAATGGAATCCTTGTAAATTTCAACTAAAATATCTGCAGGAATAAAGCAGGCGGGCAGAGCTGAGCTGCAAGGGGAAGGGAGAGAGCAACATTCATGGGACACTTGTTAGCCAAGACATACCCAGCTAGGTCACGTCTTTGTCCTCCCAGCCTTGGCACACCTTCCCTTTTATTAACAGAGAGCCCAGTGTTCAAACATTTCCAAGATGCTTTTAATGATTTTAGCAAGCTGGGTTGTTCTCTGAGAAACAGTTTGTCTGTATCTCATTTGAATCAAACCAGGGTTGTTGTATTGCAAATCTGGAAGGTCACTGGATGACAGGAAAACAACTGTGAATTAAATGGGTGCGATTCTGCTCCCCTTGCACCAACATAAGGGCCCAATCTGGAAACTCTTAGGCATGTATGTAGTCCTCTGGGAATAATGGGATTACTCATGGGAGTAAAGTAGCTCACAGGCTTCCGTGTTTGCAGGATCTGGCCCTCAGTCGGGGTAACTCAGACTCCCTTGATGTGACGGGTACTGCACCAGTATAAAGCAGGTGTGAGAGAGAGGAGACTCTTTACTGGAGCGCGACCATTTTGTTTGTTTAATATTCTAAAAGCAGAGCTAATAGCTATTTTTATCTTTCTCCCTTACCACGTACACAGTCTCTGGTGATGTTTAGCTTGACAGGCTGGGCTGCAGTTATGATGCCCAAAATCTTGAAACTGTCATGGAGTGAGGAGAGAATAAAAACCCTGTCTTAAATAAAAGAGCCAGGGAGTCGGAAATGCTGCGTGCGGCACACTTCTCAATTCTCCGAGAGGCTTATTAAATTGCATTGTGGAAGCCTTTACGGTGCACAACTAAAATGGCTTTCAGGTTCCACTCTGGATCTCACTGGATTGCATAGCTGTGATGAAGCTACTTGCACAGCTCTGCAATCAAAGGCGTTAAAGCTTTTTTTTCTCTTTCAAGCTGGAAGTGAGGCATGGTGTTAAAGATAGGCCAGGACTAGTTTGACCACATATATAAAGTACCTCTTGTCCAGAGGCATCAGAGCACTTTCCAAGCATTCATTCCTTCTCACAGCCCTCCTGTGAGATAGGCCTGTGAAATTAGACCCATTTTACCCAGTGGGGAAACTGAGGCAGATAAAGGTTAGTGATTAGTCGGGGTCACAGAGCAAGTCAATGGCAGAGCTGAAAATAGACCTCAGAAGTCCTGGCTCCCCTGTACATTGGAGCCTGCATCCTCAACCTTGCAGTTTCCTCTCATTACTTTCTTTGGTCTTGACACTAGCATTTAACACTGAAGTAATTTGCTCTTGTGTCTGAGATTTGTCTGTGTGTGTATATCAAGGGCTGTGGGGTTCCCAAAGCCTCCACAGAGCATTGCTAACATTTTGGTTAAAATGCACCTGAAATTCACCACCTTTGAGTTTCACTATAAACCCAGGTCCGGATTGCTACGTTTTGTAAACCTCGCCAGCAGTGCTGTGTCCAGAAATGTGCTGTGGTTTCATTGGGATTTGATGCAAAACCCCGTCATTTCGTTGAGTTTTTGAGTTTGTTTAAAATTCAGAATGAAACAGGGACGGGCGTGGAAGAGTGACTGAGAACCAGCAGGCTCAGAACAGGAGCAACTATTTGTCCAACCTCCTGTGAAACAAAATACTGACTTCCACCAGAGCTGCAGGCAGCAGCCCCTATAAACTCAGGGCAGGGCTGGTGTGGTGAGCCGTGGGTATCGGCCCGAGCACAGACACCTCTTTTTATTTGGCATGTTCTGAGTGATGTGGTTTGGAACCAGTTTTAACACCAAGCCTTTTCCCCATCTCAGTCAGCAGCCTGAGTTTTATTAGAGTGCTCTCTCCAAGCAGGATCCAAACGCTAGGTCGTATGCAGACACTTGGAGTTGGGGGCCCCTCTGTGAATTTCCGTACTGGTCTGTTTTCCTTTTGATAAGAGGAGAACCTTGTTCATTATTGACAAAAACAGATGGGGAGTGAAATGAATCATCTTTCCCAATCGCTTTGCTGATTGTTAATTAAACATCAGCAGGGATGTGTGCGCTTAGCAGAATGTGCTCCACCCTGGAGAGTACACTGCTTAGGGGGTTGGGAATAGGGGTGCAGCGTCTCCCCTGCTATGTCAGATCCCAGGTGCCCTGGATGCTCCGTGACCAGTGTATGTGTCTGCAGTGTTAAAGCCATTGCTGGAAGCCTCAGCTAGCACGCCGGCTAACGGTCACGGAGAGGCCAGGGACTGAATTGGACCAGGAGGCTGGCCCAGATGATCTCGCCCCATCTGATTGGCAGTGCAGTGCCAGGGAAGCTTGCTCTGCTGCCTGCCTTGTACCTGTTCTGGGCAGAAACAGAAGCTGTTGCTCTCCCGAGGGCTGGTGTTAACGCTTTTCACCAGCTCTAAGCTCATTTAGAAAACAAAACAAAAACCTGCATTAGCATCCGCTCATTTGTAAAACATGGACTTGCTCGTTGTGGGCCCTTCCGAGAGAAGGCACTTGGCAGATCCTCTGAAGTTCTATATATGCTGCATGGCAACTGTTGGGTTTTTTTAGCAGAATCACGTGGGCTGGACCGGAGCAGGGCGTCTTCTCCATTGCACTGCACTGGGGCAGGATTGATTTCAGTGTCCTTGTGCTGTCCCAAATCATCAGCAGTTCAAATCCCCATAAATTGTCACCTTCTCCGCTGCCTGAAGATGCTAATCAGCCATAACCCTTTTTCTCAGTTGCTGGTTTTTATTATTATGACGCTTGCAGGGTAATGATACCGTGACTGCTCCTCCCCTCTCTAACTGCCTTCATCCCTGTGGGACGCGATTGGTCCTCCTCCTGCTGTGTAAATGAGATGTGAGCCGAGGTTATGCACTGACTCAGCCACAGGAAGTAGTAAGTTACTCAGGATTCTTTCATGTAATTCCCACGGAGGAGGTGATGATTTCCTAACGGAGAGAGTTCTGAGAGCAGAGGCATGAGCTCTGCCATCCCGCCGGGGACTGGAGTGAGTCAGGCTCCCATGTGAGGCGTCCGGAGAGACCTTTCCTTTCTGTGTGTTTCTTTTCAAAGCTAGCAACAATGGAAGGAGTCTGGAGAATGAAGCCCAGTAGCCACCAGTAGAGCACAGACAGTACCATGGGGAGCTGGGTGGCTCAGGGGATTGATAACTGGCAATGGAGCCTTTCCCCTCCAGGTCACCAGTTTGAACCCTGCACAGGCTGAGTGTGACAGCACGTCGGGTGCCCCTGAGAGCTCCTTCGGGGCTTGTATCAATGACCTGATCCCAGGCCATTTCTAGAGGCTCACACCATAAAACCTCCATTACTTCTGTCAACCTGGTTAGCAGCTCCAGCAGCATCCCAAGCTGGAATGGAGGGGGTGCTGCTTTCCCCCGTCAGTGGTGGAGGTCAGGAGGGCTCATTGGCAGGCCGAGCTGTGGCTAAAGAGAGCCTGCTAGCCTCTAGGTCTGACAGTCCAGCCCTTACCATCAGCACTAAACTCATGGAGTGTTGGCTGGTCAGGGTGCTCCCGATGGGCCTTCAGTGTTCTGTGAGCCCTGCTCGCCCTGGGGAGGAACCTCGCTTTGCTGGGTCCCTGTAGGTGTAGACCGGATAGACGGCTAACGCCTGCCCCGCTCTGCCTGTTCAGAGGGGCCAGCGCGGCATGTGCCCACACAACACACTCTTCAGACTGTGCTCCCACAGGTTTATGGAGCCACGTTGGCATGCTAGGGGCACAGCTTCAGAGTCGGCTCTGATTCCTGGCTCCTGCCACCGGGAGATTAGGCCAGTTTCACCCTTGAGTTTCCCTCTGGGTGGGGCAGCGCTGGATGGTGGCTTTGAGCTCTTGTTTGTGCTGGCAGGCGAAGGCGGTTCTGACTCCAGTTGTGGGCGGGCTGGACTTTGCTTCGTGGTGTTTATGGCGCAGTGGCATGTATGTTTGGCAACTCACCTGCTGTTTTTATTTCCGATCCACTGAAGTGGTATGGAAAGCCCTGCAGTCCCTGCCTGCTGGGTTGTGAGGATGGGAGGGTCAACACACAACTAACCAGCCCCGCGCTGCAGGAGGGAGGTGAGTCATGCTGACATTCGAGGGGCGATTGCTTAGACCATGGCCAGCCTGGGCCCACCAGCGAGACTGCCCGCCCCAAGCCACCGTCAGTAACAAAGGCTCTTCCCGCTGGCTTCCTGTCCATGCTTCGCCTGCTGGTGCACTGCCTGCCCCGCTAGTTGCATCGGCTACTTCAGCAAAGGGCGTAAGGGCAGGGAGAGATGCCCCCTGTGAGCTTTCTCTGCCATCTGCTCTCACTGCCCCACCTTCCAGCTGGCTTTCGTGTATGCAGGGCTCCCCTCCTTTTGGGCGCCTGTGTGTTTCTAGTGGGACCTTTCCTTTCTTCAACCCATGTGCTGCTTTAACCCCTGGGCAGGGAGTGAGGGGCGTGTGTAATGGGGAAGGGTGCTTTCGGGGGCGGGGGGAAATGGGGTCTGAAGAACAGACTGAGTGGATCTGATGTGAAGGGACGAGTTTGTCTGTAACTGGACCCCAGTGTCTCAGAGACCTTGACGCTTGGGGAACTGTGCCCCGTTTGGTCTTGAGCCCCCTGAAAAGCCGTTATTCCACCTAGTCCTGGCTTGTCAGTGTTGGGAAAGCTCTTCTGGACCTGTCCTACACAGGAGAGAGCCCGGTTGTGGTGGGACAACACAAGGGGCCTGTCTGCAAGGAACGCAGCAAGGCAGATGCTGCAGTGCAAACGGGGGTGGGCGTCTGTGGCCTCTTCCTTGCTGGCATCTCTGGTGCCTTGGGGCAACCTGGCAACACACACTGCAAAATAGGATGATTGTTAAAGGCACTTGAACCTACAAATCTGCCAGCTGCCTCCCCCAGTGGAGTGGATCCTGATTTACCATTTGCATTGCCCGAGTAAATCTCCCTGCTAACAGCTGACTGAGGGGACTTCAGCATCCTCTGAGCACTCTGCTAGCTACACCTCCCCAGCCTGGCCTAAAATCAGAGCGGGTGCAGCCTCGGGAGAGGCTGCAGCCCTTTGAACACCTGCCTTCTGTCTTATCTGACCTTATTGCTCAGCATAGAAAGGTATGCTGCACTTCAAAGGCCCTCTGCTAAGTATACAGTGGAGGGCCAGATTCTGATTTCAGCTCTGCTGGTGTAAATCCAGAACATCCCTTCAGCAGGGTTACCTGGGGATTCCTCCCATGTAAGAGAGCAGAATATGGCCCTTCATATTCAAATGGAGATTGGTGCCCTGGCTCTTCCCTCCTGAGGAAGGAATTCACATCCAAGCTCTGGAGTGAAAGTGGTTTGTTGCTTACTTCCTTTGTTGGCCTCAGTAATTTCATACAGTAAAACACCCACCTTTGTGGTAACTTCGTTCTCAGGGTCAAAACCTGTGTGGAATAAAAATGGTTTGGACGTGTAACAAAAAATAGAACAAAGAATTTGTTGGTTTTTTTCCCAAAGGGATTTTAACCCTTCCCCTGCAAACCTAACAAAGGAGCCTTGGGCCACAGCTGGGGAGCCAGCAAGGAAGGGAATAGAATGGAAAGCTCCCACGTTTCCCCCAGGGATCCGTCCCCATGTAAGCTTAATACAATGGACTCAGGATTGGCCTCTGGAGAAGTAGAGGCAAAACAATGCCCTGTGGAAGCTCTGCAGCAATTATGACGTAGCCAGAACTGAATCCAGAGGAGGCTAGAGTCCGCAGCTCACTGACTCAATGGTTGGCAGCTGAAATTTACACAGCTCTATTTTTTTATTACTATTTTTTAATCAAAGTGTCTCCAACCAGATACAGGGAAGGTTCTGTCGCACGACACACGCTGCAGGTTCCACATTCTCACCACATTCCTGAACGCATCCAAAGTCTTCAGTGTACTTGTCTCTGCCTTGGAGAGAGTTGGGCAAGGGGCCAGTGGCCCCTGATTCTTACAAGGTCCTTCTCACTTACATGCTGAACTCATGACCCATGACTCATGTTAAGAAAAAAACTGTGTTGTAATGATTAGGAAGTGAGTCTTCTCAGCTCTTGTAATATGACACCGAGTTCGGAGGGGCACTTGGAATTCTAAAACATGTCAGCAACATCAACTAATCCTGTGATATGAAGGGTCATGACCCTCCTCTTTCAGAAGAGGAAAAGGAAGCACAGACGGGTGAAGAGACATGACCCAGTTTATAGAGAGCTGGGATAAGGGTGCAACATTTCCTCTCTGTCCTTGCTTAATCTGCTAGATCCCGATGCCGTTTCCGTATTGTTACGTAGAGATTTGAATAGAACTCCTCAACCCTCTGGCTTTGAGATCCTTCTCGATGATTAATTTTTCGACAACATTTAGCACTGATTTCCTTTCCTCCTCTTTTGAATGCATTTCTCCACCACATTCCCTTGCCCCTGGCAACCTGTTCCCAGCAGGGCTGCATCCTTTGGACTGAAGGTGGGCTATCCTATCCTTCCTTACTTTGAAGTACAGTGATTTAGTCTTATAATGTGACTGTCATCTATGAACCCTGCTCAATCTGTGCCTCACTTCTGGGTCTGCAGTCTAACCTTTTCAGTGTCTTGCAGCCTCCTATCCATAAATTGTGTTCATTAGTCAGACTTTCCAAGGGTAGCAGCAGGTGTGGATTATGGATAAGGCCTGCATGCAAGCATGACTATGTCCTTATCCACGTTCCCCTCACAGGCATGTACAGTAATTTCATTTAAGGCTGTGCCAGGATTTGACTTTTCAACAGTTTCTGCATTTCATAAGTTTTAATATATTTTTTTAGCTCCAGTGTAGAAAGTAGTTGCCCCTGGACTTGCAGGGGGGGTTGCCGAAATGATGCCTGCAGGCTACTGAAAGACACCAGCGTTCTTGCACTGTGAAATCTACCACTGTATTTTCTGATTGGGGGGCATGGAGTAGTGGCATTCAGCCTTGAAAACTGAAATCACTATTCCAAAGCAAATGCCTGGGCTCTGAACAACACTCGCTCAATCCTCCTTTGAATATTATACAGCGCTCATCTCCCAGGCTACCTTGATCAGTAGGAAAATCATCCATCAGGAATGGACTGTTAGTGAAAGTCAGTAAAGAAAAATGGAGATGTCAGTGAAAAATAGCAAGGTGATTTATAAAAATAGGTTTCCTTTGCCCGTGTGTGTTTCTGGGCTCTGTGGGCATTTTTTAATCAGGATTTACGGCCTTTTGTGCGATGGTGGAAATGTGGTTTCTGTAAAAACTGACATGTATGACTGCAGATAAGCCTGTCTGGATCCAAAAGTCAGACCCATGCAGCTTCCAAGGGGCAGGTTTTACAATGGAACTTGGATAGATGTAGAAGTGCTCTGTGTGTTGTCAGTAAGACATTGAACTGTCAGTGGAAAATGAGTTTTGTCAGTAGGTAGATGTGGAAAGGGAGGAAGAGGGGATTGCTGCTGGCTGGAGTGAAGAGCGGCTGTGTCAGACCCTGGCCTGTAAACCCGGGAACTGAATCCAGAAGGCAAAATTAGAGAGCTAAGTGTATTTATCCAATCAAGCACTTTGGCTTAAATGTTTCTTAATGCTTTATAATCTCCTTTTAACGTCTCTGCGTACACTGTCCAGATTATAAGGCACAAAAATGCAACAAATCTACTGAATATCACAAAAGCTTGTGTGATATAGAGTTTTAGTATGAGGAAAGCAGGGGATGTGGCAACCAGAATCTCCCTGTTATAGCTGTGAAAATAATGTTGAAAATAACAAACTTAATAGACCTGAATCTTCTCCTTCCATTTGAAGGGAAGAACTTCAGAATTCATATAAGGAGGGGGGTGTCCTTTACACCCATAAAAGGCACAAGCGGTCTATCTGGCTATGATGCAGACAGGCAATTGGAAGAAATTAGCTGTATCTGCTAGTGCTGGCTTTGTGGTGTGTGGGCCTGCATGGATAAGATGCTTACAGTCAAATAAACTCCTCACTTTTTATTTCCCTTTAGAAGATGGTTTCATTAAAAACATAATAATGAAAAAGATCAGAAGTGAGTCTTGGAGAATGTAAGCATCATAGTCCCAGCACAAATGTCATGGGGAATAACTGATTGATTGCTTTTCATTTCTGATGAAAAGGCATTGTTCTCCATATATAGCAACTGATGAGTGGAGCAAATGATTATCTTTTGTAATGGAACCATCAGAAGTGTCAAATAGGATAACTCATACATTTCCTTTTACTTATTTATTTTGGTTTTTAAAGATTTTTGTATTTTTTTAAGGAACAAAGGAGAGGTGGAAATACATTGAGTTTCATGGAACAATCTCCAAGTTCAGCTGCTGCCTGTAAAACCCTGGGTTTTATATATGCAAATATTTTCATTAAGAAAGATAAAGCAGTGTAAAATGCTGTTTAGATGCTAATAAGTTCCTTTGTATTTGCTGTACCCAAATCATATGATTTTAAAAGGCTACTGTTAAGTGCTTTAGACCTAAAATCGATACGATGGATCCTTCAATTGATCCTAAAATCGATACGATGGATCCAGCTTGAACTGTGCTTCTCTGTGCCTCGGATCACTGAAGCCATGGTAAGCAACACTGCATGGTAGCACGTATTTGCAAGTTCAGGCTCTGGGTTTAGGAGAAAAAGAGAGATTTACAAAACCTGATGGAAGTGAAAAATATTAATGATTAACAAATGAAATTGCGCTGAAAGAAGGTTTCTTGTTCATTTCAGTTTCCCTTTGTTTGCTGGAGACCCAACACAAAAGCTGAGTGCTTGTGAATGAGGTACTGCAGTTTAACCGAAAGTGAAATTGTTTAGAAACAGAAAGAGAAACTTACCAGTCTAGTTCCACATTCCATGCAGAACAAGTGCAGAGAGTAAAGCGGCATCAGTCGCAGGCTAAAGATAGTTTCAGATTAAATATACTTTGATTCAGGGCCTGATTTTCAGAATGGCGGACAACCACAGGCACTGACTTCTATTTTTCCCAGTGGGTGCTCCTCCCCTGCTCCATCCCCTGCCTGCACCCCCCCATCCTCTGCTTTCCGCCTTTGCCCGAGCGCCTCCCGCCAGCCACTGGATAGCTGATCAGAGGCCCTGCCGAACGGATGTGGCTGGTGGGTGCTGAGCACCCCCTGTTTTTTTTCTGTGGGTGCTTGAGCCCCAGAGCACCCACAGAGTAGGCGCCTATGCCCATGACTCTGCAGCTGAAGTCAACTGTGTTCAAGGTGTGGCTCCCCAACATCTCTACAAATCAGGCACATTTTTAATAACGCTAGGGAGTGAAATCTTTTTAAAAAATCTATAATTTTTATCTTGCTGTTGTTCCCCTAATCTTCAAGGCCTGGGTGGTTTTCTGTGCCCTTCACCTCTGGATTAACTATTTATCTGAAACTGAATGGGAGATAAAAATAAACAAATGTAGCACAGTCAAGGTCATTTTGCCATTTGCTGGCATTTCTCTAGCACTGTGACTTTGCAGGTGAGGTTCCACAGTGGGCTGCTCGGAGCTCATCCCAATGGCATCTGTCCCCCCTGTACTGGGCAGTGCCAGGCCAAGCGTGGTGTGTTGGTTTATTGTCTGCCAGGTGTTGAATATATGTCATGGGTTGTGAGATGCAAAGCTGTAAACTGCCAGGTGGGGAGATCAAACAGCTCAGCCTCCAACTTTGTATCCGACTTGAACAGATTGCAGTAAGTAGCCCAGATTAATTAGATGAACTGAACTGACGATGACAAGATGTGAGTGCTGGCGAGGCCTGACTGGAGGAGCTTCTGCCTTCAGCCAGCTGCACTGGGCAGAAGTGGCAGCAACAGAAATAGTCTTGTTTTCCCCCGAGCATTGTTTCGGGGTCTGTGTCTTTGAGCCAGTCCCACCTCAGTGTTCAGGAGTCAGGGCTGCTTCTCATCTGAACTTTTCGGAATGTAGGACCAAGGTAGTTTTCCCCTCTCAGTCTGTCCTTGGGACTTTCAAACCAAACTAGAAACCAGGGGGAAATATCCTCCCCCCAGGCTACACTCCCACAGGGCTCTGTCTGATTTCAGAGGGGGTAGCATATGCACATTCCTGGTCAGAAGTTGGCCTAACGCCAATAGCACAGATGTCTGAAGTGACCCTGTAGTAATACATGCTTTTAGAGCTTTGCATCAGGGGATCTCAAAGCGCTGTACAAAAAAAGGGCAGTATCATTATCCCCGTTGTATCGCTGGCGAAGCTGAGGAACACAGAGGGAATGTGACTGGCCCAAGATCACCCTGCAGACCAGTGGCAGAGATGGGAATAGAACCCAGCTCTCCTGAGTCCCAGTCTGGTGCTCTGGACACTAGGTCACAGCACCTGCCTTAACACACCAGTGTGTTCCACCCAACACGCTTGAAAAATGTCCCTGTGATAATGCAGCTCAGAACTCATGAGCCAACCCTATAACTGCAGCATAATGCATACGGCCCTAGTACTTGTGATCAGCCCTACAGTGCCAAGAGTACACAGCCTGACACCTCAATAAAACACGGCTGTACTCAGCCCTGCAAATGTGAGAAACTCTACTGGTTTGCATTATACTGACGAGCACAGGATTGGTTGAGCTTTTTAAAAAGAATGTTGTGTTTTTCCTGGCTTTTGGCAAGAGTTTAGACTGAACTCCTGAAAAGGAATGGAAGTAACTTGAGTAACCCCCCTCTCCCAGCTTTAACCACTCAGGTCAGGTGATTGAGCTTCCTCTGTGAATGGATGGAGTCATCATAAAGCCCAGACATCACAGCCAATACAGAATGAGTGGACTCTGGCTTTAATGACCTGGAGAAAAGTAAACACAGGAGCAGCTGGAAAGGTCACTCAGAAGAGATGGAATGGTTCTCAGAAGAGATGGAACTCTCTGTAATCATGAGCTATGTGACGAATACCTGTTAATGGTGAACAAGGGCAAAACTTTGGTCTTAGGGCACTTTTAAACAATAAGAAGATTAGTGGATGACTAATGGAAGTCTTTAAGTAATTTGGATGGTGCAAGTGCTAAGGAAGAGTGGGGTTTAATTAGCAGCAGCAGTAATAATAATAGCTGCCAGAGTATTTTACAACTGCATCTAACCCTGCTGAAATGGGTGGCGATGGCCCTCTACAGCACCCATCATGATTAACAACAGGGAGGTGACGTGAAAATTTAGCGGTAGGATATTGAGATAAATCCTGGCTCGAGGATCTTTATGACTAATAGCTCTGCGTATAGCTTTCCTATAATGCCCATCACAGTAGTATGTAAGCACTGGGTCTCTTGAGTGTAGCTTCTTCAAAGCACGGTGCCTGGCAGTAATTACTGGAACAGAGGTAATGGCCCACTGACCAAACAGGATCCCGGTTCTTAAGGTTTCAGCTGAAAGACACCCGTCATCGTAGTGCTCTCTAGAAGACGAAGGGTTAAGTTAGCTTTGCTTGAGCTGGAACCTGTAATTCTAAGCCAGAGGTCCCCAAACTGGGGACGCACCCCTCTAGGGGGGAGTGGAGGAACTTTCGGCGGTGCAGAGGGGCCTCTGGCCCAGGAGTTGCGGCCCCACTCCCAGCCGGAGTGGGAGGGGTGGACAGGGATAAGGCGGGTGTGACCCTGAAAAGTTTGGGGATCACCTTTCTAAGCAGTCTGCTTGTTTCAAAATTTAGGCCCATAAATCACACCCAGCTAAGTGGAGGAAATAAGGAAAATGTGGGATAAGTATCAGGAAAACATTCCTGAGTCTAGGATGTGTTAGAGGGCCCTGGTTGCATCTACACTATAACACCCCCCTCACCTCCCACCCCCCTGCAGGGCACCAAGTCTCAGAGCCTGGCTCAACTGACTCAAGCTACTGGACAGTCCCTCTGAGTAGCATGCAGGGAACAGCCCTGCGTTTGTGGAGCGGGGAGGACTAGCCAGGGCCTAACTGGCCTTTTCCAACTCTACTATCTATGGGCCAGATCCTAGGCTGGTGTGAATCCGCAGACTTCAGTGGACTTGTGCTGATTTACACCATCTGGGGATCTGCTGCATCTCGATGAATTGTAATGACAAGCGAGATACCAGGCGTATCTGGCGCCGGCTGCTACACAGGGCGAGAAGCATGTGCTTGCTCAGACCCGCTTCTGGGTCGGCTGATATCGCATACAAGCGCACAAAAGGAATAGTGCGAGCGGTGGCCTGCTAGAGCAGCCTGGCTGCTCGCTGCCTCTCTCCGCTGACCCAAGTCGCTATGGCTCTCCGCTTGTGGGGGGTGCCAGAGTTGTTCCAAAGTCCAGGTCTTGTATTTTAGTGCCATGCCAAAATGATAACGAGTTAGTAAAAGTGTAACTTAACCTTAGCAAGCAGGAGATAAGGAGCGGAAGGAAACAAGGTGAGCAAAGCCCCTGGCTCTCCCATACTAACCGCCACGCTTTATTGCAGCTTTATGAGAGTGGGGACGGTTGGACACGGGCTCCCTTTGGAGCACTTTAGTGACGTTATTCAGAAGCTCTGCAGAGAGCCTTTCTTCCAGGCGAGAGTGACTCCAGGATGCCAGGGACCTCCCAGGCTCAAACCAGCACTTAGCACGCTCCTCTGAGGATCCTAGGGTTGCTGCTGGGGCTGGAATGATTGATTGGAGCTGCCTTTTTGTTATTTTTGGCTACCCCAATAATGTATCCAAACCTGGGAAGAAGGCTGACCCTGGTGCCCTTCTTTATAGGAACTATGAAACCCAGATCGAGGACTCCAAAACCACCTCTGCATGCCACGGCTGCTTGCAAAGGGTGAGGCTGCTGCAGAGCACCCTGCGGGGAGGCCAGACCCCCAGATCCTGCTAAATCCTGTGCAGACTGCGAGAAGAAACAGGCCTCTGTCTGTCCAGTTAGCAATGTGAAATCCGTTGACTGGAGGTGTTCTGCTAAGCGTGCTGCTTGTCCCTGCATGGCTGGTAGGATGGGGTGAGGGGCCATTTACTTTGGAAGGAAGGAAAGGGCCCAACTAGAATTTATTAGCAGCAAAGACTGAAGGACGACAGGACTTTTTTGTGCGAGTCCCACACTAATGCTGTGTCCTTCACTAGTGTCCACCACCCAGTGATCTCAAAGCCTGTAGCACACATTAATTAAAGCTGGCATCCAGCCCCCTGAGGTAGGGGAGAGTCATTTCCCCTCTTTTCCAGGAGTGGAAATTGGGGGGACATAAGTGACTTGCCTAATGTCCCAGAATGAGTAGTGTCATAGCAGGGGGCAGGAGTCAGGAGTCCTGGTTCCAAGTCCACAGCTGGCACCGTCAGATTGCTTGCTTCCTTTTTCAGAAGAACGAACCCAACTTCTTGGTTGCTGCGGGAGGAGAAGTCTGGGGATCTGACTCCTCGGTCACTGGGCAGGAACAAGAAGTACCTGCTGCCAGGGAGGTGGAGCTGTGCCCCTTCTCAGAGATCTGCCAGCTTCCAGCCTGCTTTCTCGAAGTGCAAAGTATTAATTATTATTGACCCTCCCCTTGGCTCGGAGATGCCCTTCTAGTGCTGAGCAGCAGGTGCGGCTGGATGCTGGGATTGTCCCCGATCGAGGGCAGCCCTGCTTCTGGCTGTGGGATTTATGGTTTGCTGCAGACATGGACTGTAGTCTTGGAAAGGTGGGAAAGGAAACCCCCATAAATAACCCTCGGGACAGTGCCATGAAGTGGTTTTTCGTTCTGTAAATAGGCTCACTTTGTTCTCGATGAGTAATGGAGGGGTCTGTCTACACCGGTATGACGGCAGCGGTCTGGCTGTGGAAATGTGTTGCTGTGGGCTGGAGAAGGGGGACTGAAACCAGGGCATTGTACCAAACTGTGTCACCTCTCTCCCCTCGTCTTTGCTTGCTCTCCTCTCCTGCTCCAGCACTCTTCCGTCACTGACTTACCCGCTGCTTGTTTTAGGCCAGCCCTTATTTTCTGCAGTGCCTGGATTTGGCAGTTTTAGATGCATAACTGAAAAGGAGTGGGAGTGGCTGGTAGCAGCTACTTCCATCTATTCCAGTCTGAAGGGAACCAAGAAGTACTGTGTAACCCACGAGTGTGCCTGTTCTTCTCGAACCCCGAGCCTGGCTCACCGAACCAGGAGAGCCAGAGACAACCAGAGCACTCACCTGAGCGTCCCCTGCTGCTGGCTGACATTCTGCTCTTAAGTGGGGAGGATTCTTAGGTGGGCGCAGCAGATTCTGATCTTGTCAGGCTCAGGTGGGTTTGGTGGCCTCTGCGGACACCAGCCTTTGCTATTGAAGGGGCTGGCACGGAGGTCAGTCACTTGGTTGCATGCATCCCCTAGAGCTGGAAGATACTGGGCAACCTCATCTTTGGGGAGGCTGCTGGATTTCCCCCCTTCTCCAGTATATTTTAATATAAAGTGGAGCTTTCAAAATGAGCATAAAGGGGCGTGATCAGGGAGGAGTTGACACTGCGTAGCTTTTGCAAAAGTAAAAGGTCGTACAGAATCGGTCGTGAATAGAAATGTTCTCATGAGGTTTATTGCAAAGAAAACACCGAAAATCTTTCCCGGGGTGTCGTGAATCCAAACACAACGGTCGTGTGGCTCTGAGTACATGGTGGTGACTTGATATCAGGTATATTAAAAATACGTGCCGCAGGGAGATCAGATAGGTTGCACAATGAGGTGAAAGGCCCTGAGCCGGTTTTGCTGGCTAGGCTGTATAGGAGCAGCAAATGAAGAGCACGAATGGCAGGAAGCAAATTAGGTTTCTAAACTAGTTTTCAGCGGTAATCATCCGAAGTGGTGTTAGCACCTCTGTAAGGAGAATATATTTTTCAAACAGCTGATTGTGTTGCAACACAGCCTTGGTGTGCCCTGACTCCTCTGGGAAACTCTCTGATTTACTCTGAAATCTCTGATTTTTCTGCAGGAGATGTTGTTAATGGTCACAATGCCATCTCTGAATTACAGGGGCCTCATTTCAGAGGGTGGGTGTGTGGCCAGCATGTCTCTTGGCTGGCTGGCTGCATTATTTCTCATGGAGCTAATTCTGTGTGGGGGAAGCTACAGGCAGCTCTTGCTCTATAGCTGCTTTTCTACCACAGCTAACTGCTGGAACAGATGCCCTGGACCCTACAGCCCTCTCCGGCACTGAGCAGAGAGAATCTGAGCCGGCCAGCTGGAAGCAGAAGCTGATAGAGGCCCCAATGGAGTACAGTCACCCCAGCCCTTCCCAATCACTAGATCTGTTCCCATTCGCTTCCAGAGCTGCAAGAGCTCCCAGGATATTGTCCAAATGTTTTCCTTGATTTAAACCGAATGCGTCAGAGCATGGTGCCATTAGGCCATTGCCCAGCTGTTTAATTGCTTCCCCTGGAGGATGGGGGAGCTGCCTTCTCCAGGGTGCATTAGTTAGTATATTTTGTCCTCACATGCCTGTGCTCTGAACAGCAGGCCAGGCCAGCACAGCAATGCTCACCAGTAACTGTACTAATGTTGACATTTATGGTGATTGTAGCTCTCCTACCCAGCTACAGAACAGCCAATCGGATGGCATCAGGAGCTGAGCTGAAGCTTGAACTGCTTTTGCATATCCAGTTCAGCTATGCCTATGGAAGGGATAGGACGAGAAAGGGGGACAGGAAAAAACCTCCAGGAGGTTTGTATGGTGGGGAGTTCCTTTTATGGAGGGTGGATTTTTATAAGCTTTCTGCAAAGCCAGACAACTGGCCTGGTGGACAGAGGAGCTGTGGCAGAGTTAAGAAGAGTTGAAAATCTGGGCCTTTTGGTAAGGAATTGAGAGACCTCTCTCTGTGCGTGGGTGTGTCCATGTGCACACATGGGGGGGAGTGTGAAAGCAGCCTTTGGCTGGATGGGTGTCAGCGTAGAATGGGTTGGGAAGTGGGGAAGCTTTTACTTTTCTGTGCACTGAACAGAAATAGTGAAGGATGGAGAGCCTGCAGAAAGCGGTGTCCGTAGAGGTGTCCGTACAGTCCTGAGCAGGCAGCAGCTCCGAGAGGGTGGGGCTTCTCAGAACAAGGAATAGCTAAAGATTCAGGACTGGTTCCTGCAAACTTCCGGGTGCCTTTCATTCCCCTCCTGTGCTCAGCCCCATGCAGGATGGGCTCTGGGTCCGGATGGGGAGCAGACCTTTGTGAGGTTACCTGTGAGAGTGGCTAATCAATGCCCGCTTAGAATGTGTTGGTTTGTTACAAAAGGAGGTATTCGAGTGAGCAGCAGTTTAGCCTTTCGTTGATTCAGAAATCCCCAGGCCGATTAAGGAAACATCTGAGTTGGTTAGCACATCACTGGCGCGAGTGAACTGCCCGGTGACTGACGGGACGTGTCGTGTGCTAACACGGAGGCACGTCCTGGGGATGTACTGTCCATGGCGGGAGCTGGAAGTGGGAATGAAGCAACCTCACCCAGAGTGATACCACTACAGTGGTTGATATTGTTTGATGCAAGCCTGCAATTTGCTTTTAGTCAATTTCTCCCCACCAAGTAGCTTATTTTTAGAAGAGTCCCAGCTGTGGTCCCCATGTTTGTTCTTTTTTAAAAACGTCATCATTGTCTTCAGCAGCCAGCCGTGCTCTGGCGCCTGGAGCTGACACCTTAGCATTAAAGGGAAGTGTGGTTTGCCAGCCTCCTCTCCTCATGGGCAATCTGGAAGGAAAGAGACCTGGCTTGCTTTTTCCACCTCATCCTGCTGCTGCCTCTTGCATCAAGTTGCAGCAAAATAATGTTAGTGAGTAAGGGGGATATTTATGGCAAAACCTTCATCCTCCCCTCCATGGCAACTTCTGACCCTAGTGAATAGCTAGGGGGGTGGGGCCGTTTATGCCTGCCCCGGGTCCTGTCCCCGTCACCTCCAGAGCAGGCTGGCAATGCAATGGAATATCCTAAGTCTGTGTGATTGATTCTGCTTTCACATCAGCATTATACCTGGAGTTTGTCCTGAACATTCTGGTGTCAATGTGATCAGAATTTCACCCTGTAACTTTTGGCAATTTGAGACTTGTTAGTTCTTCATGCCATGCTGTGCCACTCTGAAGAATGGTGGGCCTGATTCTTCTCTCACTTACATCAGTTGTACACAGGGATAATACCATTAACTTCACTGGAGATACTCCTGCTTTATACTGGCGTGAGAAGAGAATGAGGCCTGGTGTTTCTATATGTCGTTGTTGAGACCCTTAGTTTCTTTCAAAGGGATATTGCCAGTCTCAAGTCCTGTACTGTCAAGAAAGCCGTTGATTTCCCTAGGTTGCTGATAACATTTTACATTATGGAAACCGAACGAATTTTTTGAATTCCCTTTTATTCTTCTCTCTCGGTGCTCTTTCTTGGCTTTTTGCAATTTCTCTCACCTTGCAGAATACAAACCAATCAAGTTAGCTTCTCCACTGTTTATAATGAGTTTCACTTTCAGGTTCTCGACAACCGTCCTTCCCAAGGAATATTTTGTTAAGCAAATAAACAGGCATTCCCAGATAATTTAAAAGATTTTTTAAAATGGCATCGTCGCTCGGGTTTTGAGAAGCTTTGTTTGTACAAAATCAAAATGTGGAGCCTTGTTTGAATTGATAGAGTCCCTCTGGTTGTAATTATTTTCCCTGTTGGTTAAAATTGAGGCTCACCTCAAAATGAGGGCAGGACCTATTGAATGTAATTTATGTGTTCATTATGTGACTGACCGTTAACTGATGCCCCATGCAGAGGACATAAGTCGTGCTACTACTGCCGATAAAGCAGATTCTCCAGTAGCAGGGGGTCTGTTCCAGGAGCAGAAAAGCCTGACTTCATTCCCGCTGTTGCTGGAAGGTCCCATACAACTACTGAGCCAGTCAAAGAGGATAAGGTTTGATTTATTTTCAGCTGCAAAGGGACAAAATCCTTCTCTTGTTTTATGATGCAAATTAATTCCACAGAGTGGTCCACTTTGCTCTCAGTCATAACAAACATTCCCTAATCCCCAGGCTGGAGGCAGCTAGAGTCTCCTCTCCATTTGGCACAGCAGATCCCTTCCTGGCGGCTCTGCTTCTCTGGTGTATGCAGGGCGCCCCACAGGAGTAGTGTGCACGTAGGGGACAGCAGAACAGCCTCAGAGATTCCCCCGTGTGGGTGGGAGGGGAGAAGTGTTAGACCTTGATAAGTGATTTGGAATTGAGGTAATGAATTTTCCCTGTGTTTACCAGTTACCTGGCCGGGAGGTGTAGTAAAATCTGGGGGAACCGGATGGCTCCAAGCACTGGTAATGGGATGCAGAACCTTTTACCTCCAGGTCACCAGACTGGATCCCACTAGATCCCAGCAGGGAGATAACCAAAACATGTTACCCTCTGATGGCAGTGGGATGGCCTGTGTGAACTAAGTCTGACAGTCTCAGCCTCACTCTGTGTCCAGCACTGCTCCTAGTGTTAAAGGGGAACCTTCATCTTAGAAATCACACTTCTCTCTGGACCTTTCTTACCTGCTGCTGTTCCAAGGGACACTGAAGAGCGGAACTGGAAGATATTCGAGAAGCCATCTTCTTCTCCATTTGTTTACTTAGTGCAGTTAACAGGACTTTGTGGCTCCTCCCCTTTATCTGTACTCAGTCAGTTTCCCCTGTTGGGTGCCTTTCAGCAACAGAGGAGAGGGAAATATTTTAAAAACCAGGAAAATTATCATTGTAAACACACACAAATCAGCAGGTGGATTAGGCAGGTGAGGCTTGAAACTAAAACTGTGGAGATAGTATGTGGATGTTTCCCCTTTAAGAGCTTGTCTACATGTGGAAGATAATATTCCAGAATAAGACAGAATGTGGATTTAAAGCAGATTAACTACAGCAGAATAACTCCATGTGAACACTCAAATTCCATAATGAGAGTGTCACACATCGAACCGGAATGACTCCATGTGTGGACGAGGCCTAAACCCTGTCCTTGTTTGGAGCCTCAGCAGAGGGCCGAGTTCTGGAATTGAGCACAGAGACTCAGCTCTGCTGATGGTCCCTCATGTGTACAGCTGAGCTGTGCCAGCAGACATTAACCTGCTAGGCTTAGATTCACCTCATGACGTGGAAGTGAAAGGCTCCATACCCCATTACCGATCCCTGGCACATTGTCAGTCAGGTTAGCTGTCCTGCTGACGGTTGACCCTTGCAGTTTCTCAGAGCTCAGGGTCTAGCCCAAATGTCCACACGGCAATTTTTTGGCCCCGCAAGCCCAAGCCAGCTGACCCGGACCATCCGTGGGTTTTTTTATCCCTATGTAAACTTACTCACAAAGCGTCAGTAGCTTGGAGTATCGCTGCAATCTAAATAATAATGTTCAGCATCCCTAATTCTGGCTGTTTATTAAAGAGTCACGCCAAGAGCATTAGAATCTCTTAATGCTGAAATGTTCCATTAGGTTTATTATTTAGAAAAACAATCCTCTCTCTCTGGTCTTGGGCAGTAAACATTTTTTCTTTAATAACTAGCTTTTGGCTGCCTCTCTGTTGGACCCTCCAGGACAGTGCCAGGAGGGGTAATGCTGTTATTTCTCTTTAAAGCTGCTGTGATATTTTATGAGATTTCCCCCCCTTCCATTTAAACTGAACCTTGGAGACACAGAAGAGGATTAAAATAAGGCACGTGGCAAAACAAACCCAATGTGCTGTTCGGAGACACAGTTCCTCCAATGAGAAGTCTGTGACCTGGTGGATTTATCTGCTGCACTTATAAAAGCCCAGCAACCTAATTTGATTTGCTCATGTAAACCAAGATGGGAGCCAGAATACATCGTGTGTTGTTAAAGAAAGAAATTGGCTGTGTGCCCATGTTATTTTTTAAAATGTAACTGTAGGGAGATGGATTTGAAGGAAACACCTCCCAGTCCTGGAAGTGTGTATATACAGCAAATGAACACTCTCTCTACTGCTTGGTTAGGTGGCTGGGGGCTATCGTGGTCTCAGTTTCTGAAAATGAGGAAGGGAAGAGGATGAATTTACAGATGCTCTGGTCATTTCATGGGTTGCTCTGACAACAAGAAGTTCTGTACCTGTTTTACATAGCTGTTCGTAGATTCCAGAGCCAGAGGGCACCGTTGTGATCATCTAGACTGACCTCCTGTATAACATATGCCACAGAACTTCCCCCAAATAATTCCCAGAGCATCACTTTTAGAGAAACGTCCAATCTTGATTTTAAAATGGCCAGTGATAGATAATCCACCTTGACCTTTGGTAAATTGTTTCAATGGTTAATTACCTTCACTGGCAAAAATTTACACCCTATTTCCAGTGTAAATTTGTCTAGCTTCAACTACCAGCCACTGGATTGCATTATACCTTTCTCTGCTAGATTGACGGGCCTATTGTTAAATGTTTGTGCCCCATGTAGAGACACATAGGCTGTTGTCAAGGCACCCCTTGACCTTCTCTTTGTTAATCTAATAGATCTCTTTGACTATCACTAGAGGTAAGCTAAATAGGTAGATTTGAAGAACTCTGTCACTATAAAGGCATGATCTCTAATTCTTTAATCATTCTCATGCCTCTTCTCTGAACCCTCTCCAATTTATCAACATCCTTCTTGAGTTGTGGACACCAGAACTGGACACAGAATTCCAGCAGTAGTCGCATCAGTGCCAAGTACAGAAGTAAAATAATCTTTCTGTTCCGAGCTGAGATTCCCCGAGTTATGCATCCCCGGATCGCATTAGCTCTTCTGGCCACAGCATCGCACTGGGAGCTCGTGTTCACTGGATTCTCCACGACGACCCCCCAAATCTTTGTCAGAGTCACTGCTTCCCTGGGTAGAGTCCCCCATTCTGTAAGTGTGGCCTGCATTCTTTGTCCTGAGATGGATACATTTGCATTTAGCTGTATTAAAACACACATTGTTTGCTTGTACCCCGTTTACCAAATGATCACATTGCTTTGAATCAGGGACCTGACTGTCTCTTGATTTTTAGTAACCTCTGTAAACGTTATCAGTGATGATTTTTTGTTTTCTTCCAGGCTGTAGATAAAAATGTTAAATAATGTAGGGCCAAGAACTGATACCTGAGGGACCCCACTGGAAAAGACCCACTCTGTGACTATTCCCCATTTGCAGTTACATTTTGAGACCTATTAGCTAGCCAATTTTTAATCCATTTAACTTGTGCCATGTTAATTGTGTATCATTCTAGTTTTTTAATCAAAATGTCATGCAGCACCAATTCAAATGCCTTAGAGAAGTCTAAGTATATTACGTCAACCCTATTACCTTTATCAGCCAAATTTATAATCTCATCAAAAAAAATATCAAGTTAGTTTGACAGGATCTAGTGTATGTAAACTCACGTTAATTGGCATTAATTAATCCTCCTCCTTTAATTCTTTATTAATTGAGTCTAGTATCAGCCGCTCCATTATCTTGCCCGGGAGCAATGTCAGGCTGACAGACCTATAATTGCCCAGGTCATCCCATTTACCCTTTTTAAATATTGGCACACCATGAGCTTTCCTGCAGTCTCCTGGAACTTCCCCAGTGATCCAAGACTTATTGAAAATCAGCATTAACGGTCCAGCAAGCTCCTCAGCCAGCTCTTTCCAAACTATCTAAAATATTGGAGACGTGCTAGGAATATCTGCATTGCAATTGTCCCTCCGAACTGGCAGCACGTTGTATGATCACGTGCCCATTGTGAGACGACTTTGCTCACACGTGGTTCCTCTGCAGGGAGCTGGCGACAGAGCTGTCCCTTCAGGCTAGAGGTAGGTGTCTCCTAGGCCCAGGGCAGAGCAGTAAGTGCAGAAGGCTCACACAGATGCTACCCCTGCTGCACCAGCTCTCTGATTAGAGTGGCCTTCACACCGCACCATTGTTAATCCTGCACTTTTCCCAACCTCCGAAGTCAGAATTATTTTTTTGTTCTCAAATTGCTGCCCCTCTTCAGTTAGAGCAGGCTCAGCCCAAGCATTCCAGGTCTCTTGTGCGTTAGCTGTGAAAACATTATACCTCTCAGCTGCTTCATCTTTAATGTGCATGTGGCTGACTTTTATTCTCTCTCCCAAGTGACCAGGACAGCAGAATTATTGTTTCAGTAAGAATAATAGTGCCCTCTCCGCAGTGAGTCAGCCAGGCAATTCATGGCATTAGCGGGAATTTCTTATTACTGTTCACACAGAAGGGAAGCCTGCACAACCATGGGCACTAAGACAGGGAGTTACAAACAGCTGCCAGTAAATGGATCCCTGCAGCAAATGTCATGTCACCCACTAAAGGACATGACAAATTTTCCTTCACTAGAAGAGGGTATTAAAATGAAAGGGTACTGTGCCCTTTGCAGACATCCAGTATATGTCCACATTCTACAAAGCATTCATTGCTTGTAGCAGGCAGTCTGGACAGCGGCAAGTTTCAGAGGGTTACGGGAAGCATGGGGAGTAGCCTTTATTGATTTTTAATTGTGTGTGTGTGTGTGTGTGAGACTTTTGTGCTGGTGAATGGTGTCAGACTGTCCTGGGAGATCCTGCCCAAGCAGTGTTCATGCCTGTCCTGGAGGGGTTGCTTCAATGGTGAGGTAACTTTCCCCAGTGCAATCTGACCCCCGGCCACTTTTATTTTTATGAAAAAATCCCAATGACTGTACAGTTTCTTAATGTATGACGGTGCCGTAAACTATGGGTATAATGTGAACGCTGTTGAAGTTGATAATGACATAACATAGTCCTATTGTAGTGTCCTTCATTGCTTAAATATATGTAGATGATATTCTGAAGCAAACCACTGTTAAATAACAATGTAACATGAAAAGTTCTCCCCCCTCAGGTTCCCTCCACTACACACGTGCACTTCTACACACATGCCCACACCTGCAACTTCTGACTGATTTTGTTGCAATGTTTGCTAAACTGGGAGAACAGCAATACAGATTCATGGCTTGGTAATGTGTGTGTATATATACATACAATATGTGCTTATTGAATTCTGAGTTCATATTGCCGGAACTTTACACACACTAAGAATTTGAGCCTCAGTCTGATTGCTTAGATTTCCTAGATTTTTCCCTAAATTATAGAAAGTAAGACTTAATATAAATGTTACCGTGGTTAGTTCTTTAGCAGTTGGTTAATGGTTTATGCTATCAGCTCCACAGTTTCCAGATATTTCTCTCTAGCACTCGCAGCCGGGGTTAACTTGATCGATCTAGGTGCATTAGAGTTACTTTGCAGAATCATTCAGGGAATAAGGATGTGGGCCCCTTTTCTTCTAAAATAGTATTAAATTGCCACAAACTACTGGAAAATCACAGTGAGACTTGGCTCAGTTCCTAAAGATCAGTTTTACTTGCAAGAGTGCTCCAGGTTGAGTGGACAGTTTAGAGGATTGCTAATGGGATTTACAGCCTTTTGTTTCTAAATCGCTGGTTCTAATCCGGCCCAAATCAGTAAGGACCAAAGATTATTAGCTTCTGAGGGCTGCTTGATGTCCTGTGTGAAATGTGTTTGATGGTCATCTTAGTGCAGTTCCCAGTGGACACATTATTAGATACCACCACAATTGGTCTTGGCTGTCAGCCTCAATAGAGAGCACAAAAGACTGAACAGCCCATGGAGACTGAGCTGTCTATTAACCCTCAGATACTGTCCCTCCCCTTTGGTTAATGTTGTCTGTGTTGCATCGGTTCTGCAGAAAAATAGGGGGCTTCACTTCGCAGGGCTGTCAGTCTGGCACTTTTAACTAGACAAACCAGATGAAGTCTGAACCTTTATCACCTCAGGGCCTGCTCGTGGAATGAACCTTTATGGCTAAGCTCGCAAAGTACCTGGTTTATTTTTGGCACTACTGTTGGCTGTTTTCTCGTCTCCGTGTGGCATCTGACTGAAAATGGTGAATTTTGTATACGTGGCCGGCATTTCTTAGTGTTTCTTTCAGCTTTGTTCCTGAGAATGGCAAAACTGAATTCACACAGATGAAGCAATCTGAAACAATGCATGTGAATTGCATCACTTTGTGTGTTGAGGACAGTGTTAAAAATAAAGGCTAAAATCCCTTCACTTTGCAAAGTCCTGTCCTTTGAAGCAGCCTAAATGCTGTCCCTTACAGACAGACCACACACACTCACAGCTTCTCTGAGAGACACTGAGACTGTTGCCATGGGTTCTAAAGGTCAAAGTTATTAGAGTCAGTTTCTCAGATCTGGCCTCAGTAGAAGTGTTTTATATTGTGTAGACGTGAGATAATGACCGTTTCATTTGCCCTCATGTTTCTTTTCCTGCTGCCCTTTTATATTTTTTTAATTTTTCCTCCAAAGCCTCATATTTTCCCCATGCCCTCTCTGATTCCTCATTAACAGTTACTTGCACCATTGTCTGTACTGATCCTTGCTGAAAATTGTGCATTGTTCACCACCTGCAGACTTCCCTGCTGTTAAATGCTGCCCATGCACCTCCAGGGCATTGAAATGAGTCTGTAGGGCTCTCAGGTCCTGTTTTCCACCTCTCTCCTTCTCGTGGATGTGTCTGTAACAGTCAGGATGGGCACATCAGCTGCAAAGTGTTAATCCAGCCACTGGCTCCGCCCATGATAGGAATTTGTGCTTTCCTTGCAAATGAAGATGGAGGTGCAATGCTGTGTCTCGGGGTACCTGGGGTCCTGCATGCTTCCCACGTGTTAGCATTCTCCCTGCAGCACTCCGTCCGCAGCTCTGTATTCCCAAGTGGGAGACCCAATCTGAATAAAATCCAAATCTTTTGGGGCTTTGAAGAAAGCACCGTTAGTACAACTTTCTACTGTCACCTGGGGCTGGTGGCTGTGAAATAGCGTGAGATGAAACCCCATGTGAGGGGGATCTCCCGTCCAAGTGTGGACCAGGCCCAACCCTGTTTAAATCTGCAGTCCCTGCTACGATCACAGCATATGGCAGTAGAGATATAGTCCATACAGATCACCTCATGGCGTGGGGCATATGGCACGTGCACCGTGTATCCTGGTGTTGGTGAGTGTGTTAAAGCGGGACTGGTGACTGTTTTGTCCTGCAGTGCCAACCTACCAAACTGACCTCATTTAACTCTGAGGGCTGAATTTGCAAAGTCTGATGCAACAGGGGTTGTGTACCTGCAAAAAAACACAGACATCTTTGCAGGGAGACGTGTTGTGTGCATCTACAAACATGGACTCCTGCTGCACTTCCTTCTCCTACAGCATCAGAGTGAAGTAAACCAACATTTTATTATAAACCTCTTCATAATGCAGCCTCTGTACCAAATTACAAAGGGGGTTGCAGAGCAGTCCCCAACGGGCCTGTTATCTCATGCAAAAAAATTCCCAGTGGTTTTGTAGATTGACTTGAAACACATGCACCTAATCAGCTCTCTGCGGAGAACAGATGCGACTGATGTCATTGTGTTCTTCCTCTAGATCCCATCTAATGCCGAGGCTGAAAGAATCACGCTCCCACGAGTCTTTGCTCAGCCCCAGTAGTGCTGTTGAGGCTCTGGATCTCAGTATGGAGGAAGAAGTGGTCATCAAGCCAGTTCACAGTAGCATTCTGGGGCAGGACTATTGTTTTGAGGTAAGAGGCTTTTGTGTCCATCCTACAACATGGTGTTGGAAGGTATCTGTTTGATGAGTAGTGTGGGGGAATCTTCTTGCTTTATAAACATCTCTGGTGTGATCTTTCGTTTATCAGAGCAATGTCTAATGGAGACAGTTGTTTCAATGAGAGTTTGTGTGTGCTCTGTAAAAAAAAAATTCTGTTGGGAAAAATATACCAATAAAATGAGAGCTCTGACCCCATTTTACAGTGGTAGCAGAACCTGCTGCTTGGAGAGCTACCCAGCAGTCCTAAACACAGTCCATGCCCTCATAGAACATAGATAAATAATCCATAGTCATATAGACAACATAACCTGCAGTTCTCTATTCTGTGGCTGCATGGGCTTCGTACACTGTTGTCCATGGGGATAGAATTCAGGACCTTATTATCCAAAAACATCAGGCTTCTGTTGCTTGAGTAAAAGGGAGATCTCTGTGAGCTGGAGTATTATTGGGTTTTATATCCTAGCAGGCGATAGCTAAGGGTATGTCTACGCTACGAAATTAGGTCGAATTTATAGAAGTCATTTTTTTAGAAATCAGTTTTATATATTCAAGTGTGTGTGTCCCCACAGAAAATGCTCTAAGTGCATTAACTCGGCGGAGTGCTTCCACAGGACCGAGGCAAGCGTCGACTTCCGGAGTGTTGCACTGTGGGTAGCTATCCCACAGTTCCCGCACTGTCCGCTGCCCACTGGAATTCTGGGTTGAGATCCCAATGCCTGATGGGGCTAAAACATTGTCACGGGTGGTTCTGGGTACATATCGTCAGGCCCCCCCTTCCCTCCCTCCCTCCGTGAAAACAGCAGCAGACAATCGTTTCGCACCTTTTTTCTTGAGTTACCTGTGCAGACGCCATACCACGGCAAGCATGGAGCCCACTCAGGTAACCGTCACCGTATGTCTCCTGGGTGCTGGCAGACGTGGTACTGCATTGCTACACAGAAGCATCAACCCATTGCCTTGTGGCAGCAGACGGTGCAATAGGACTGGTAGCCGTCATCGTCATGTCCGAGGTGCGGCCAGGAGCGCCTGGGCAGAATTGGGCACAGGGACTAAATCTGGAGTGACTTGACCGGGTCATTCTCTTTAGTCCTGCAGTCAGTCCTATTGAACCATCTTATGGTGAGCAGGCAGGCGATACGGATTGCTAGCAGTCCTACTCTACCATCTTCTGCAAGGCAGGCAACAGATGAGGATGGCTAGCAGTTCTACTGCACCAACTTCTGCCGAGCAGCCATGAGATGTGGATGGCTTGCAGTCCTTCTGCACCGTCTGCTGCCAGCCAAAGATGTAAAAGATAGATGGAGTGGATCAAAACAAGAAATAAACCAGATTTGTTTTGTACCCATTTGCTTCCCCCCCCTCCCCCATCTAGGGGACTCATTCCTCTAGGTCACACTGCAGTCACTCACAGAGAAGGTGCAGCTAGGTAAATCTAGCCATGTATCAATCAGAGGCCAGACCAACCTGCTTGTTCCAATAAGAACAATTACTTAGGTGCACCATTTCTTATTGGAACCCTCTGTGAAGTCCTGCCTGAAATACTCCTTGATGTAAAGCCACCCCCTTTGTTGATTTTAATTCCCTGTAAGCCAACCCTGTAAGCCATGTTGTCAGTCGCCCCTCCCTCCATCAGAGCAACGGCAGACAATCGTTCCGCGCCTTTTTTCTGTGCGGACGCCATACCAAGGCAAGCATGGAGGCCGCTCAGCTCACTTTGGCAATTAGGAGCACATTAAACACCACACGCATTATCCAGCAGTATATGCAGCACCAGAACCTGGCAGAGTGAAACCGGGCGAGTAGGCGACATCAGTGTGGTGACGAGAGTGATGAGGACATGGACACGGACACAGACTTGTCTCAAAGCACAGGCCCTGGCAATGTGGGTATCATGGTGCTAATGGGGCAGGTTCATGCGGTGGAACGCTGATTCTGGGCTTGGGAAACAAGCACAGACTGGTGGGACCACATAGTGTTGCAGGTCTGGGATGATTCCCAGTGGCTGCGAAACTTTCGCATGCGTAAGGGCACTTCCATGGAACTTTGTGACTTGCTTTCCCCTACCCTGAAGCGCATGAATACCAGGATGAGAGCAGCCCTCACAGTTGAGAAGCGAGTGGCGATAGCCCTGTGGACGCTTGCAACGCCAGACAGCTACCGGTCAGTTGGGAATCAATTTGGAGTGGGCAAATCTACTGTGGGGGCTGCTGTGATGCAAGTAGCCCACGCAATCAAAGATCTGCTGATATCAAGGATAGTGACCCTGGGAAATGTGCAGGTCATAGTGGATGGCTTTGCTGGAATGGGATTCCCTAACTGTGGTGGGGCCATAGACGGAACCCATATCCCTATCTTGACACCGGAGCACCAAGCCGGCGAGTACATAAACCGCAAGGGGTACTTTTCAATAGTGCTGCAAGCACTGGTGGATCACAAGGGACATTTCACCAACATCAACGTGGGATGGCCGGGCAAGGTACATGACGCTCGCATCTTCAGGAACTCTGGTCTGTTTCAAAAGCTGCAGGAAGGGACTTTCTTCCCAGACCAGAAAATAACTGTTGGGGATGTTGAAATGCCTATAGTTATCCTTGGGGACCCAGCCTACCCCTTAATGCCCTGGCTCATGAAGCCGTACACAGGCAGCCTGGACAGTAGTCAGGAGCTGTTCAACTATAGGCTGAGCAAGTGCAGAATGGTGGTAGAATGTGCATTTGGACGTTTAAAGGCGCGCTGGCGCAGTTTACTGACTCGCTTAGATCTCAGCGAAACCAATATTCCCACTGTTATTACTGCTTGCTGTGTGCTCCACAATATCTGTGAGAGTAAGGGGGAGACGTTTATGGCGGGGTGTGAGGTTGAGGCAAATCGCCTGGCTGCCGGTTACGCGCAGCCAGACACCAGGGTGGTTAGAAGAACACAGGAGGGCGCGGTACACATCAGAGAAGCTTTGAAAACCAGTTTCATGACTGGCCAGGCTGCGGTGTGAAAGTTCTGTTTGTTTCTCCTTGATGAAACCCCCCAGCCCTTGGTTCACTCTACTTCCCTGTAAGCTAACCACGCTCCCCTCCTCCCTTCGATCATCGCTTGCAGAGGCAATGAAGTCATTGTTGCTTCACATTCATGCATTCTTTATTCATTCATCACACAAATAGGGGGATGACTACCAAGGTAGCCCAGGAGGGGTGGTGGAGGAGGGAAGGAAAATGCCACACAGCACTTTGAAAGTTTACAACTTTAAAATTTATTGAATGCCAGCCTTCTGTTTTTTGGGCAATCCTCTGTGGTAGAGTGGCTGGTTGGCCGAAGGCCCCCCACCATGTTCTTGGGCGTCTGGGTGTGGAGGCTATGGAACTTGGGGAGGAGGGTGGTTGGTTACACAGGGGCTGTAGTGACAGTCTGTGCTCCAGTTTCCTTTGCTGCAGCTCAACCATACACTGGAGCATACTGGTTTGATCCTCCAGCAGCCTCAGCATTGAATCCTGCCTCCTCTCGTCACGCTGCCGCCACATTTGAGCTTCAGCCCACTACTTACTCTCTTCAGCCTGCCACTTACTCTCTTCAGCCTGCCACCTCTCCTCCCGGTCATTTTGTGCTTTCCTGCACTCTGACATTATTTGCCTCCACGCATTCGTCTGTGCTCTGTCAGTGTGGGAGGACAGCATGAGCTCAGAGAACATTTCATCACGAGTGTGTTTTTTTTCTTTCTAATCTTCACTAGCCTCTGGGAAGGAGAAGATCCTGTGATCATTGAAACACATGCAGCTGGTGGAGGAAAAAAAAGGGACAGCGGTATTTAAAAAGACACATTTTATAAAACAGTGGCTACACTCCTTTCAGGGTAAACCTTGCTGTTAACATTACATACATAGCACATGTGCTTTCGTTACGAGGTCACATTTTGCCTCCCCCCTCCCCATGGCTACCCCCTCAACGCTCCCCCCTCCCCGTGGCTAACAGCGGGGAACATTTCTGTTCAGCCACAGGCAAACAGCCCAGCAGGAACGGGCACCTCTGAGTGTCCCCTGAAGAAAAGCACCCTATTTCAAGCAGGTGACTATGAATGATATCTCACTCTCCTGAGGATAACACAGAGAGATAAAGAACGGATGTTGTTTGAACGCCAGCAAACATACACTGCAATGCTTTGTTGTACAATGATTCCCGAGTACGTGTTACTGGCCTGGAGTGGTAGTGTCCTACCATGGAGGACTGAATAAGGCTGCCCTCCCCAGAAACCTTTTGCAAAGGCTTTGGGAGTACATCCAGGAGAGCCGCAAATGCCAGGGCAAATTAATCCTTTCACATGCTTGCTTTTAAACCATGTATAGTATTTTAAAAGGTACACTCACCGGAGGTCCCTTCTCCGCCTGCCGGGTCCAGGAGGCAGCCTTGGGTGGGTTCGGGGGGTACTGGCTCCAGGTCCAGAATCAGAAACAGTTCCTGGCTGTCGGGAAAACCGGTTTCTCCGCTTGCTTGCTGTGAGCTATCTACAACCTCATCATCATCATCATCATCTTCGTCCCCAAAACCTGCTTCCATGTTGCCTCCATCTCCATTGAAGGAGTCAAACAACATGGCTGGAGTAGTGGTGGCTGAACCCCCTAAAATGGCATGCAGCTCATCAGAGAAGCGGCATGTTTGGGGCTCTGACCCGGAGTGGCCGTTCGCCTCTCTAGTTTTCTGGTAGGCTTGCCTCAGCTCCTTAAGTTTCACACGGCACTGCTTCGGGTCCCTGTTATGGCCTCTGTCCTTCATGCCCTGGGAGATTTTGACAAAGGTTTTGGCATTTTGAAAACTGGAACGGAGTTCTGATAGCACAGATTCCTCTCCCCATACAGCGATCAGATCCTGTACCTCCCGTTCAGTCCATGCTGGAGCTCTTTTGCGATTCTGGGACTCCATCATGGTCACCTCTGCTGATGAGCTCTGCATGGTCACCTGCAGCTTGCCACGCTGGCCAAACAGGAAATGAGATTCAAAAGTTTGCGGTTCTTTTCCCGTCTACCTGGCCAGTGCATCTAAGTTGAGAGTGCTGTCCAGAGTGGTCACAATGGAGCACTCTGGGATAGCTCCCGGAGGCCAATACCATCGAATTGTGTCCACAGTACCCCAAATTCGACCCGGGAAGGCCGATTTGAGCACTAATCCACTTGTCAGGGGTGGAGTAAGGAAATCGATTTTAAGAGCCCTTTAATTCGAAATAAAGGGCTTCATCGTGTGGACGGGTGCAGGTTTACATCAATTTAATGCTGCTAAATTCGACCTAAAGTGCTAGTGTAGACCAGGGCTCAGAGAGGGCAACGTAGTTACTGGTACTTCAGTAGGTCTCCATCTTGCAGAGGGCAGTGGTGCACACACAAACCAGCATGTGAGTCAATAATGCAACATGCCATTAGGGAACCTATTATCCTGTGGTGTGGAGGGCAGCTCATTATTGTGCACCACAGCAGCTGGTTATAGAGCAGGGAAGCCATCTCCTTCCAGCAAGAGGGTTGTCATCGCTGCTGCTGCTCTGAAAGATGGGCACCGCGTTTTTATTCAGGGGTGGAAGGGAAGACAATGGCGAAAGCCCGTACTTGGGTCACGCCTTAGATTATGTCTGCACTGCTGTTAGAGATGTGAGCAGGCATACCTGCACTAGCTTTAACCTACCTAGCTCGCTAAAAGTAGCAGTGAAGACACAGTGGTGCAGGCTTTGGGAGAGGATGGACAAGCCCGCCTGTCCCCTTGGTACATACCCTTTTTGCTAACCTGCACTGAAGCCTGCCCTGCTGCATCTTCACTGCTGTTTTTAGCAAGCTAGCTAAATTAAACCTAATGCAGGTATGCCTACCCGAGCCCCGGTCACCCCTTCAACTGCAATGTAGACATACCTGAGAGTGTAGTGATGGGGAGAGGGAAGTGTTCCTTTGGCAGATTGCGCTAGATAGGGACAACCTGGTGTTTATTAATGGTGAACCAGCAGCTGAGGTTGGTTTAATTTTTGTTGTTGTAGAAATTAGCAGCAAGTTGAAATTTAAAAATAATTTCTTAAAATGTAAAGAGGCAAAATGGAAAATACTTTTTAAAAGAAGATTATCCCCAAACATAAGCCCTAAAGCAAGAAGAAGGCATAAATTTTCCAGTGTGATTTGCTCTCTGGAGGATTGAGCAAGTGCAGTAGGTCAGGAGGAGAACAGTTTTGTAAATTATACAGCCTCTATTACATTCCACTCAAGAAAGATAAAATAAAGCTAGATGGAAAATAGATGTGACATCCATAATATAAGAATTGTTTACCAATTCTGCTCAGCACACAAGAGCAGAGCAAGGGATATGAACAGTACTTGTAGAAAGTTGACTGAGAGGGGAATTATACAAATCATGTACTTGTAAGGGGGAAGCACGTTTTATTTTTAAGTGAGTTTGATCAAGAAGAGTTGTATAGGAAAACAGAACATAGTAATGGTACTTCTGAGGGCATTCTGCACCAAAAAAATAAAAATTCTATGCACAATATTTTAAAATTCTGCAAATTTTATTTGTCAGATAAATGTGGAGGCTCCAGCATGGCATTGGGAAGCACAGGCCACTGGCTATAAGAATGTGGGAGATCACTGTGCAGCTCTCCCCCTCTGGGGGACACAGATTCAGCAGTGAAGCTGCACCCAATCCTGACACAGTGCAAGGACCAGTTCTGCCCCAGAAACACCCAAGGGCCCTGCCCCTCCATGCCATGTGCATCAGGTGTGGGCAGGCAGGCTCACCAAGGCAGGATCCAAGTGTGGAGGGGCTTAGTGGGGGGGGGGGGGGGGAGATCCAGGTGTGGGTTGAGAGAGTTCTGTGTTGGGCAATCTGCATATGGGCAGCTCAGTGGGGGATCTGGATGCGCAGAGGCTTGTTGGGGTATTTGAATGCAATGGGACTCTGCAGGGGGATCCAGGTGAAGGTGGTTGGGGCTCAGCAGGGAGGGATCGGGGTGTGGGGAGCTCCATGGGGGGTCCAGATGCTGGGGGAGTGGGGCTCATCGGGGGAGTTCTGGGTAGAGTGGGCTTAGGCTCGGTGAGGGGGTCTGGCTGCATGGGGGTTGGGTGGATAGGGGAGCAGCTCCCTGTACAGTGATCCCTCCCCCTGCAGCTGAGGAGTGATGGGTGCAGGAAGCGCAGGTGGGGGAGTTTGCAGAGCTTCCTTCAGCTGGGAAAGAAATCTGGGGGTGGGTCTAACTCAGGCCCAAATGCCGTGCAGGGGAAGAGGAAGTCCCGTCCTTCCCCAGCCCAGTCAGGACTAGCAGCTGAGCCTGGTACACAGTAGGAGCCACCAGCTGGGTCTTCCCCAGTTCCGCCCCTTGCCCCACAGTGATTTCCTTCTCTGTCGGCTGCCCTGGGTGCCCAAAACATACTGCTGTGGAGGTCCTTTTGCTTCTCCATCAGAAAGTCACATTTTCTGCGGGGAAGCAAAGAAATCTGTGGGGGACATAAATTCTGTGCATGCACAGTGGCGCAGAATTCCCTTACAAGTATAGTGGCTGTTTAGAAATCCTGTGGAGGAAGGAAAGAATGCCAGAAAACAAAAAGACAGGTTTCAGAGTAACAGCTGTGTTAGTCTGTCTTTGCAAAAAGAAAAGGAGTACTTGTGGCACCTTAGAGACTAACCAATTTATTTGAGCATGAGCTTTCGTGAGCTACAGCTCACTTCATCGGATGCATACCGTGGAAACTGCAGAAGACATTATATACACACAGAGACCATGAAACAATACCTCCTCCCACCCCACTGTCCTGCTGGTAATAGCTTATCTAAAGTGATCATCAAGTTGGGCCATTTCCAGCACAAATCCAGGTTTTCTCACCCTCCGCCCCCCCCCCCCCCCACACACACACACAAACTCACTCTCCTGCTGGTAATAGCCCATCCAAAGTGACCACTCTCTTCACAATGTGTATGATAATCAAGGTGGGCCATTTCCTGCACAAATCCAGGTTCTCTCACCCCCTCACACCCCTCCAAAAACCACACACACAAACTCACTCTCCTGCTGGTAATAGCTTATCCAAAGTGACCACTCTCCCTACAATGTGCATGGTAATCAAGGTGGGCTATTTCCAGTACAAATCCAGGTTTTCTCACCCTCCCACCCCCATACACACACACAGTCACTCTCCTGCTGGTAATAGCTCATCCAAAGTGACCACTCTCCCTACAATGTGCATGGTAATCAAGGTGGGCCATTTCCAGCACAAATCCAGGCTTTCTCCCCCCCCCCCCCCCCCCGAAACACACACACACACACAAACTCACTCTCCTGCTGGCAATAGCTCATCCAAACTGACCACTCTCCAAGTTTAAATCCAAGTTTAACCAGAACATCTGGAGGGGGGCGTTAGGAAAAAACAAGGGGAAATAGGCTACCTTGCATAATGACTTAGCCACTCCCAGTCTCTATTTAAGCCTAAATTAATAGTATCCAATTTGCAAATGAATTCCAATTCAGCAGTTTCTCGCTGGAGTCTGGATTTGAAGTTTTTTTGTTGTAAGATAGCGACCTTCATGTCTGTGATTGCGTGACCAGAGAGATTGAAGTGTTCTCCGACTGGTTTATGAACGTTATAATTCTTGACATCTGATTTGTGTCCATTTATTCTTTTACGTAGAGACTGTCTCCAGCAGGAGAGTGAGTTTGTGGGGGGGGAGGGGAGCGGAGGGTGAGAAAACCTGGATTTGTGCTGGAAATGGCCCAACTTGATGTTCACTTTAGATAAGCTATTACCAGCAGGAGAGTGAGTTTGTGTGTGTGGTTTTTGGAAGGGGGTGAGGGAGTGAGAGAACTTGGATTTGTGCAGGAAATGGCCCACCTTGATTATCATACACATTGTGAAGAGAGTGGTCACTTTGGATGGGCTATTACCAGCAGGAGAGTGAGTTTGTGGGGGGGGGGCGGAGGGTGAGAAAACCTGGATTTGTGCTGGAAATGGCCCAACTTGATGATCACTTTAGATAAGCTATTACCAGCAGGACAGTAGGGTGGGAGGAGGTATTGTTTCATGGTCTCTGTGTGTATATAATGTCTTCTGCAATTTCCACGGTATGCATCCGATGAAGTGAGCTGTAGCTCACGAAAGCTCATGCTCAAATAAATTGGTTAGTCTCTAAGGTGCCACAAGTACTCCTTTTCTTTTTGAGAAAACAAAAAGGACAGTGTTTTATGACTGATGGGTACTCATCAGCCAGCCTCTATAGGGAAATGCTGAAGGTGAAAGCTAAATGGTGTGTTGTGTTCCTGCCCTCCTCTAACATCTCTGGAGACCCTCGTTCAAATACTGGCTTCAGAAGTGAAAGGAGTTTGCAGGTCTCACCTTAATCCCTAATGGGCATTAGTCTGCCTCTCAAGACCACTACGCCACTGTGTGATGTGTAGAGGCAGAGGATTTGAATTAGCACAGGCAGAGTGGAGGAACACACAGTGGCTGTCTTGCGGGGGCTAGGACTAGACTAGCAGGGGGTGCTGATAGAACTGAGGTGCGCTGCAGATCCACTCATTCATCAGACCACCACATTTCCACTCTTGTTTTAAAAGAGATGAACAACAATGTATGTTTGGTTCCAAGCATCTGTCTTACTGCCGATGTGAAAATTGGAAAACGAAACCATAATTGTCTTTAGTTATTTTGTTACTGGGGCACAGATTTTGTTTAAGTTATTGGAAAGACAGAGTCCCCTAATGTCCCCTAGAATAAATCTCATCCCCCGAAGGTCCTCCCTTCAGCCTCTGAGCTTAGCTGCTGTAGGTGTCCTGTTATCTGAGGGCTCAGGTCTGATTTAACAAAGGATGTTGGCCTCAGCAGAGGTCAGTGAGAACAGCAACGGCTTCCATGGATTAGAATTTTGAAAGCTTGGGTTCAAGTCTGCAGATGGCAGAGAGAAGAACTGAAGGTGGCTGAGACAGTGGTTGAAAGCCACGACACCGTTCTGCACATGAGAATACTAATGAGGAAAATGTGAACTGATGTCCCAGAAAACGAGCTCCGAGCAAGAAATGTCAAGGCAGAAGGGGCTGCCAAAGTCAGAGGCCAGGGTAACCAAGACATTTTCTGTACAGTGGATTATGAAGATGCTGCGGGATGATAATGCTACACTGGGGGGGGATGTGGTGGAGCTAATCCTTGAAGATTCGAGTCAGGAAACAGCCAATTTTGTTCCCTTGGAACGAGGAGGTGACTGTTGACGCTGGAGATAAATGCCCATCTGGTGCCATTCAGAGGGTTCCTCTTAATAATTCCCTCCTTGCAGAGCTGTGCGTGGGGGTGGACAGAGCTTCCTCCGCCAGCCAGTTGGTGTCTGTTAGGTCTCTCTTGGGAATGGTTGTGGTTGCATTGCCCTGTACGGCTCCAGAACTCTCCCATCTGGGCTCTTGCCAGCCACAGTGGGTGGCAGCTTTTCCAGAAGCTGCCTGCAGTCCGGGTTGCCTGGCATGCCTCGCGTGGGACGCAGCACACGACAACCCCGAACACCATGGAGCAGCAGCGAGTGCGTGGTTCAGGAGATCAAACCAGCAGGATTTGACAAGGCTGCAGATGGAGTTACACTGGAGGGTTATGATGGAGAAGAGAACTGGCAGCAGAGCTAAACTGAGCGGAAACCAAACTGTGCCAGGGCCATCGGCAGTGGAAAAAGCCCAACTGCCTTGATCTGAAGCAGCTGGCTGTTTAAAGGTACAGTACATTATTTCTCTCTTGGCCGAACGCGTGTATTGAGACATTATGTGACTGATTGCCCAGTTATATTCATCTGCAGTGGGGCCAAATTCAGATCAGGTATAAGCGGATGCATGCCCTTTGAAGTCAATAGTAATGCACCTGCTTCCACTAGGTCCAAATTTGGCTCACTGTGTCTTAGGATTTTCTTTCTATTTGTTCTTGTGGAACTTCCCCGTCTTTCTAAATCTCGTCCTCCTGCAAAATGTGGGGATCGATATTTATTTGGGGTTTTTTTTATTATTTTTATCCTTCCAAATAACTTATTGAACATCTGATTTTTCTCTCTCCTAAACAAACGGAAGAAAGGTTTCCGAGCCAATATAATGATCTCGTTCTGATGCGTGTGCTGTGTTTGCTAAATCCGTATTAGGCAGTGTAGTCTCCTGAAGGAGATTGGACATCAGGGTTCCTGGAGCCTGTTCCTGGCTCTGCCAGTTGAGGAGTTCAGTGATTAGAACCAGGAGTGGGAATCAGAACTCTGGGATTCTGTTTTCTGCCTCTGCTGCTTACCCACTGCAGGCCAAATGCGAGTCCCAGCACACAGCCCCAGTGTCTGGGCCATGTGCTAGAGATTCTTCCAGGGGATGGGAGGAAGGATGTGCAACAGCTACAACAACGTTTCCTGATTGCTATTCTAGCCTCAGGGCTGCAATTGCTCCTACCCACCCGACCTTCTCCTTCTCCTTCACCCCCAACCTGCACAAGGGGATGTCAGCTGGATTGGCGTAGTTGCCGTTCCAATTAGCCCTAGCCCTCAGATAACCTTCCAAACACTCTGCATGCCAGCCGTAGGCATGGTTCTTAGTGTGTGTGTGTGGTACCCCTGCAGTCCAGGCACAGGTCACGTAACTTCTCTGTAACGTGGGTATGAGAATGCTCACCATTCCTGCTACAATGTAGGCTTAACTCTCCTTCATAAAGTCAGTTCAGACTCTTGGCTGAAATAGCTGATGGAATTGCAAAGTTGTTGTTGTTGTTATACAAAGGATGAGCCAATTGCAAATGCACGTTATGTAACCCAATTCTGTTTTTCAGATAGTAGCAAAAGTCACAAGGCAGTTTGGTTTAACTAGAGGAACGGTCCATTCAGGGAATGGGGATAATGAGAGTAAATAAGTGTTAGCAATTAACAAGTACTACTAATTGAGTACTTGAGTCCATTAACACTGTTTTAGCAAATCTAAAAATCCTGAAGTGAACAGAATACTGTCTTCATGGAGATCATTAATAGCTCATGAAGATCATTTATATCGCATGACATTTAGGTCACAGGTCAAAGTCTAGGCATTCTTGCAAATCTGGGGAAAATTGCCTTTCCAGGCGCATATGCTGGGCATGGCCTTCAACTCCTAATGGGCCAGGAGACTTTCTGGTCTGACACATGCAGAATGCCCCAGTTATGAAGGGTTATTATGAGAGGAAACCTTAGAATATAACTTTTGAATAATTATCCAGTGATCCATTGAGTTGGGATTTAATAGAATATTTGTTTGTTAAATTAATGCCAATTTATTGATGGGTAGTTATAAAATATAGTAGATGTACATCTTATTAAACAATGGTAAACCATAAACAGTTGGCATTGAATTAACAGACGTTAGGGTAGAACAAGGGCTAAATTCTACTCTGATTTATATGGGAGTAAATCCTATTGGTTTTAGTGGGAGTTACCTAGGTCACAGAGCAGAATTTGGCCCTAAAGAGAATTTCAGCCAATAGCAATCCGAAAATTTCTGATCCCCCAGGGATTAAATGGTGCAGCCTCATGGAAGGGCTGAATTCTGTTGTCCTTAATCACAATTCCCCAGAATTTAAATAGGAGTTTTGCTTCATTTAGGATTGCAGAATTTGGCCCCTGACAATTGCCATTAAATGACATGGTCATAGCATTAGAGTACAAGACCTCTGTCCTCCAGATTTGAGTATAGGGTACGTTACCTGGTGATTACTTTGGATCTTCCAAAGTCTAATCACTAGGGTAAAAAGAGAAGAGACCCTCAAATTCCTCCACATTTTGGATTCCTATCTGAATTGAAGTTCTGCACATTCAAAATTCACCCCTCTATAGCAGTTACTGAGCAATCTGTAGGGGCATTTGATGCTATGTTCTTCCATGTTATTTAGCTGTAAACCCTATTGTTAAGTAACTCCGGAAGTAACAGAGTCTACCTTGCTCTTTGTGCCTTTAACTCAGTGTTAGCCATACTTTTTTGTATGCAAAAGTGATGCAGTTTTGCACTCTCTGTTTTTAGGGAAAGTTATCATTCAGGTGCCGTGGCTAGACTGACCAAGAGTGCAGCTCCAGGGTATCTTCTGTGCAAATGGTCAAGATATTCTGACAAGCCCAGCAAAAATGCCATAGCAGGAAGAGGAGGAAGTGGGATCATGCAGTCTGGATAAAGCAGACCAGATTTGTTGCAGGAAAACCATGAGGAATGTAGCAGTCATACAGAAGCATGTAAAGATGCCAAAAAGAAAAGTGGGCAGAGATGATACAAGCAATCCTGTTAATGTGGAGTCTTCCATTCTCAACAGTAATAAAAGATAACTCCATCATGCCCAGAGGAATCCTTTAGATTTACAGTACAGCGCATGGATGCATGGCAATCTAATAGAAAAGGTTGCTCTTAGCCATTAGCAGTGGTTTGAACAGCTCATGAAGCAGAAGCTACCTGAAATTGGCTGGAATATCAAGAGGTGGAAGGGCTATTGGATCCACTCAGCGAAGGTAACGTTGGACCTCTTCTCTTTTGTCCCATTTGGAAAATACCATAGAGGCACATGAAATCTCTGTTCAAAGGCATAATATGTGTTAACCTCAGCGACGATGGTAGCCAATGAGAAATGATGGCCTGATGCTGATTGCACTGAAGGAACAGATTAAACTTCATGGAGCATTTACAAAGCAAAAGAAGATTGCATCCCGTGAAAGTGGTGAACCCAGCCTGCCAGGTGGGAAAACAAATGCAGCTGAGGTAAAAGATGAAAATTCAAGGAACTCTGCAAGTAGGGAGCAGAGGAAATAATACTCCAAGGGGGCTTATTTGAAGTGTGAGTAAGATACCTTCAGTCTGCAAACAAGGACGTTCAGAAAGAATATTATTGGATGTGGACAGATGCAATGAATACAAAGGAGGTCAAAGCAGCCGAATGAAGTTTTTATGAATAATACAGAATTCCTAATGCCAAATCATAGTCTATTGATTTGCCAGCAGGGTTTCAAGGAGAGTTGTTTGAGGAATATACATATTTAATAGGCGCATGATACTTCAGAGCTGCAGCTAGCTGGAAAGAAGCTGCTTAGGAATCTTACTGGCCTTTGTAGACCCCTGTACAGTAATTAATCCTGTGAAAACTCAGTGAGGTGAATAGGAAAATGGTTGGCACCTGAGGACTCTTGCTAAGTGTTGCGTCCCTCCTATCCCTGGCCATCAGGCAGCATATGCGGAGGCGGATTTGCTCATGCTGAATTTCTGTGCAGTGTGGGGGGAAGCTTGCTGGAGGCTAGGGAACGTTGTGGAAATGTCATTGATCTCAAGCCATTCCTGGATGGCAATGTCATGGTGGCCAAGCGGAGTCTCAGAAATGTTATTAAACTCTTTCTTTCCTAGTGCAGCTACTTCCAGCGAGTAGAGGTGGAGTCAAAGGGGCAGGATGTGGTGGGAGGGGCTCAGATTCCCTGTTGGGGAAAGGAAAGAGGTTTGACTAATTGCAGAGTATGGGCTGAATCCTGAGAGATGCTGAGCACTAGAAACTTGCATCACTCAGCCCCTCTCGGGATCGGGCCTTGAGTTGCTCTCACTCGCTTGATGGCTTAATGAAGCTCAGGCTCGGAGGGGCAGGTGGTCCCTGGGGTAACTCCCAGCTCTGGTGCCATCACTCCAGGTTGGCACCAATGTGAGGGAGGGGAAGTGGGCTCAATGTGCCTCCAGGATTAACCCCTTGTGATGCTCAACATTGTGCTTGAGGTCTCAGCCCGACGTGCGCACCAGCCTTAGAGGCGACTCCCTGGCAAAAGCTGTTGTCTTGTGTTAATAAAAGCACCAGCCAGCCCCTTTTTATAATTTACCCAAAGCCAGGTCTGTAATGTGCTTGTTGAGAAATAACCCCCGTTCCTTTCCATGCAGGTGACGACTTCATCAGGAAGTAAATGCTTCTCCTGTCGCTCTGCAGCAGAACGAGATAAATGGATGGAGAACCTGCGGCGTGCCGTGCACCCAAATAAGGTAGCGGCTTTGAGGAATTGCCTCTGTAATAGTTCTGCTCCTCGTTATTACATTTTATAAGCCAGTGCATGGTAGCAGCAGGGGACATAGTGTCATTTTAGTGACTAAGTGTAATTGGAGGTCAGCTTTTTTCCGTATTACTTTCTGCCACAATTATATTTACGGGAAAGTGCCAATTATTTTCTGCCCTCTCTTCCCCAGTACGTGCCTCTTGGGCTGTCGCTGAGAAACAATCAAACCTCAAGAACCTGCAGTCTTGTTTTAGTACTAATGATACTTGCTACTTATCTAGGGCTTCCGGTCCTCAGAGCGCTTTACCAGGCGGCCCCCAGACAAACGGTGACGTCAGGGGTAGAATACAACCCTAGATATTCAGTCCTCGCAGCAGCCCCTCTGGCACTGGTGGGGTTTGCGAGCCACATTTGGGGTTTGTGAGCCACAAAGAGATGGGGAAATGGAGGCACAGAATCTCAGTGAGTTGCATGTGGCCATGGAGGAATTTGGGCTTGGACATGGCTCCCATTCCTGTACGCAGGCTACCAGGCCATCCTGTTCCCTATATCTGCTGAATTTAAAACTGCAGCAACAAACTCTTTTCTGTCAGTTGAGCATGGGTGGTGGGGGCTGAAAATGTGCCCTTAGAGCTAGTCGAAGCTAAAGGCACCTTAAAAGGGAGCCTAGAGCTGCCCCCTTCTCTGTGTGCCAGGGTAAGGACAAAGCAGATCACCTGTAGGGTTTCACAGCTGACACACTCAACCAATAAGCTGTTTTTGTTGCTCAGAGTGAAGGGGCTCTGTGCATTCATTCTTGCTAGCAGCAGCAGGTAACTGTGTATGCTGGTTAGGCACAGGTCTGGGCCCCCTGCAAAGCTTCTAATGCAGCCCTTACTGTCACTAAGTTTGGTGCCCCAGTTCAGCACCAAATTTTGTACCCTAACTAATGAGCCCTCCATAATACAGGAGGGGAAACAGCAGCATGGAGAGACTAACTTATCCCTCAGGGCACATTTTACTGTGTGTTGAATTCAGCCCCTGTGCTGTGGTTGCTTTCAGAGCATGGCAGCTGTTGCTGTAGCCACCTGCAGAGAGCTCTGGGAGACTGGGACGACGTGTCTCCCACCAGCATCTCTAGAACAGTTATTAGGAGGGGTTATTCTGTGTCGATGTAGCTGAACGTGGCCCAGAGCAGCTCTGTTCAATGGGCACTCATTTGGAAACTTGCCACCATCTTGAAAAGTGCCCTGCACTGACTCTGCTAACTTTCCTCCTTTTGTCTGAGTTTCTAGACACAGACTCTCAGTATCTGATTGGATATTTTTATCCCAGGATTTTAGTAGTATTGTATAATTTCCTGCATGTGCACTTCCTGAGCCCACATCACCCCATTGTGTACTTCCACCAACTGTGCTCTCCACTCTCCTAAGTGAAGCTGGGTCAGGCCTGGTCGTTACTGTTATAGGAGACACCCAAGGAAAGCTGAGGGTGCTGCAGAATCTGTTGGTGATTTACTATGGGGTGCTCTTTCCTTGAAGTCATCACTGAAACTAGTACCCCTGGAGCTACCTCATCGGGATGAGTTCATGACCATTTGGGGGTCATTAAAGATTCCATGGTATCGTTCACAGCATTAGTGTTAAAAGTGGCACCCAGGCCAAAGTTTTACTTCTGACTAATAATAATGCTTAGCTCATAGGTAACTCATTCCGTCTTCCTTAATCCCCCTAGTGTTTCAGTTGAATTAAATAGTCTTCGTTCTCGTCCTAAAATATGTAGGCAGTGATGCAACAGCTGCTGCTTTCCACCCCAGAAGTGGTTGCATTCCAGTCACAAATGAAGTGATCCATGTGTGGACTTGAGGATGCTTCTATTCCTGCCATGCTACAGAAAAGGAAATATACTGTTCCAGTGCTGCCACATAACAACAATGGAACAAACAGGGGAAAACACCTGTGCAATAGCTTCTGTTTTACAAAACGTCATTAATTATTGGTAGGGCTCCTTCCTGTTTCTTGTGAGGCCTTCCTGGCAGTAGAACTGGAAATGGTACATTTTTAATTTGGAGGGATTTTATCTGCCTTGTTCCTTTATATTAATTGGCACCAACAGACATGGAGAGCACAGTGATATTTGGAAAATTAACATAAGTAGTGTTGTTATGCAAATTCCTGAGAGCCAGTATTTCCTTAAAATAAAATGTAATTAAGCCTCTGCTCGTTTAGCACATCAGAAATAATTAACTCATTTCTCCGGTTTGTGTACCTTTTTTTTTTTCACTTGACCTTTTCCTTTGTGTCTCTTTTCCAGGACAACAGCAGAAGGGTAGAGAATATGTTAAAGTTATGGATTATTGAAGCCAAGGACCTGCCAGCCAAGAAGAAGTACTTGTGTGAATTATGCCTGGATGACGTTCTTTACGCACGAACTACCTGTAAATTGAAAACTGACAACGTCTTTTGGGGGGAGCACTTTGAATTTAATAACCTCCCATCGCTCAAAACCATTACGGTGCACTTATACAAAGAGACTGACAAGAAAAAAAAGAAAGACAAGACCAACTTCATCGGGCAGGTGAATATCCCCGTGGGCTCCGTAACAGGGCGGCAGTTTGTGGAGAAGTGGTACCCTGTCATCAGCCCCAACCCCAGCAAGGGCAAGTCCGCAGGGCCTATGATCCGCATCAAGTCACGCTACCAGAGCATGAGCATCCTCCCCATGGAGATGTACAAGGAGTTTGCCGAGTACATCACTAACAATTACATGGTGCTCTGCTCAGTGCTGGAGCCTGCGTTGAGTGTGAAGAACAAAGAGGAGATGGCCTCTGCACTGGTCCATATTCTGCAAAGCACTGGGAAGGCCAAGGTAAGATCCCCACATCACCTGTACAATCCCCTTATAGACAGACCTGATGCAGAACCTCAGATCCAAATACCCCCCCAGCTACACATGGATCTGAACTTTGGCTCGGCCCTTCCCCACTGACCATGTTTATAATTCTTCTTTTACCATAGACAAGTTAGCAGCACGTGTAGTGGGCTTACTGGGTCCTGGTCTATTTAAGCAGACTGTTTTTATTTATTGTCAGTAAATTGCTTCTCGCTCAGTCCATTCACTGGCACTTGTCCCAGTGGGATGTGTGCCTCATTGGTCAGGGCCATGGAAGAAATTGTGTAGTATGTGGGAGGTGTTAGAGAGGAGCCCACCTCAGGCACATGCAAATGGGTCCATTAGCACTGCAGTGTCTCTTGTCCCTGCTTTCGGATTGGTGAGGAACTCACAGGATACTGGTATTTCCAGGTGAGGGGGACTGATGTGGCAGAGCTGCAAACTCTGGAAGACCAGCTGTTTGAGCTCAGCTGGATGAACTGCTAACATCCCTGTGAATCCCCCACCACCGGGCTTTGGGCGGCCGGCCTGGGGGAGTCTGAGATTTCTGCGAGTAGTTTCAATTTTTCTGTGTGAGGATGCAGGGAGGGGAAGAGAGGCGGAGTGACTGACTTAGTGAACATCACTTCACAGACAGCCTAGCCAAGCACGGAGCATTTAGGTCCAGGCAAGGGAGTATGCACAGAGCATGCTGCGGAGTGTACGTCCCCATGCAACATCAGTATAACTTGAATGGGCAATGGTAGCCCAGCAGCTGTAGTGGGAGGGCGAGGTGTGAATGGGACAAATGGCCAGTTTTCATTTTGTCCATTAATTTCTCCTTGAACTTACCAGCTAGGGAGTGGGGGCCTTGGCTTGATGGCTCAGCAAGATTTTCAAAGCCTCTGCGGTGCTAAGGAGTCTTGCAGCCTGCTTGAGAACTGGAATTGGGGCTTCCCCTCCTGACTGCTCTTCACCTCCTGTGTGCGGAGATGAACTAGACCAATAGACTGGGTCAAGGCAGCAAAACTTCACCAAGGGGATTAACTGTCAGGGAGCCGGGAGCTGCTCCCAGGGGCACCAGGCGTACGTTGTGCCCTGTTTCAGGGTATGTCTGGGCTGTCTTCAAAGCCTCAGGAGACATAGTCCTGCCAGCTCTCACTGAGGCAGCGCAAGCGGCAGGACGGGCTAGCACCCCGAGTACTGGCCTAGGCTCTCTGACAGCCGTGGACTTGGGGGGTGTCTAGCTCATCCCACCCCTCGCACTGCTGAGGCTAAGTTCCGCTTTTAGCCCGCTAGCTCAACGAGAGCTGGCACGAGTACGTCTCCTGGGGCTGGGAATCACACCCAGCTCCAAACGTAGACGTCGCCACTGTCTTCTTGGTCACAGGGAGGAACATCAAACCCAGACGTGGTCCAGCGGCCCGTGGTATCATTGCCTTCAGTGGGTGCAGGATCAGCTCGGCCAGTGACTTTCTGCGATTGCTCCATCAGAAAGCACCTGAGGCCACCTCTGCCCTGGCTGATTCTGCCGCTGACTTGGACCTAGTCTGCACTAGCAAAGGTTTGCTGGGACAGCTGCACGCACAAGCCCTCCTAGTGGAGATGTAGCTGATACCAGCAGGAGCGTACGTATACATTTCCCCAAATGAAATGAGCGATACCAGCCAACGCACTATTTTGGCTGGTATAGCTGTGTCTACACTAGGGCTTTTGCCGGTATAAAACGGTCATAAAAAACCTACCCCCCAGACCAGCATGACCATATGGACCAACGTTCTACGTGTAGGCCTGGCCTTGGTAGCTGTGTCTGTCTGTGAGCGCTGTCACGCTGCTCCTTGCCCGAGCCCCTCCTGTGGCCGGACCCAGAGAGGCTCAGGAAGGAGCAAGTGTGTTTCCACGTGTCTGTGCATTGCTGCTCGAGAGCCCAGGGATACTCCACTGGGGAAATAGCAAACAGTAAACAGGTTGGATAAATGTCCCCCTACAGTGGAGCTTCTGCTTTCGCTGCCTGTCATTTGCCGTCAGCGTTTAGTACAAGGGTTAGAGAGTTGTCAGAGCAACAGGAATTATTGGAGCATGGGAGCCGGTTGCTGCATCTTGTGTAGAGGAGCTGGACAAGCAAAGAGAAATAAAAACAGCAGCACAGTGAAAGGGATACTCACTGGGAGACAACGCCCCCTCCTCCCTCTGCCTTGGTCGCCCCCTCCTCCCACTGCCTCGGGGCGACAAACGGGGCGCTGCAGCACGGCAAACCCTCTGCGCCGCCGATCGAGTGACGAGACGCAGTGAGGAGACACGTGCGCATGAGAGCTTCGCGGGCAACAACAAGCTCGTGCCTGGGCTGGGCTGTGCTGGGGGTCTTGCGGGACATGGCAAAGCCAAGCACAACCCCCTCCCGCTCCCATGTGACTTAGCCACAGGCAGGCACGGAGCTGAAGAAGGCCAAGAATGGGCTTGTTGAGTGGGGTGGGGTGCTGGGCTGGGGAGGCTGCTCCCTGGTCATCACTAGCAAACAGCAATGATACGGGGCGGTGGTTGGCTTTCTACAGGAAAGACCTGATGCCACAAACCCTGCTCACATGAGTCATCCCCTCTGGGATCCACAGGGCTACTCACGTGGGTAGGCAAGGCTGGGCGCCGACTCATGGATTTGCATTAAAGTTATTTTATTTTTAGTACATTGGGGCTAGTGAGACGTCAGTGGCCACTCCGGGAGTCCAAAGGCTGCAGAGCAAGCTTCTCTCACTGCTCTGGAAAGGGAGCAGCTCCAGGTGCGAGGGGGAATTTTGGCTATGGCCCAGCCTGTCCCCAGCCTCTCTGCTGAGCCTGCTGACAAAGGGCTTAGTGGGGGGCATTGGTCTGGGGATGAGGGAACTAGACTGAGTCTCAAATACTGATTGTTAACAAAACGCTGGTACTTCGGGAGGAAGAGAATGTCTCTCTATTATTTAGTGTTTGTCCTGCAGAAGCTGCGTTCTGCTTGCCATGCCTAGCACTTCAGTGACCAGTGGGAGTGCAGACAGGCAGGGCTTTCAGCTCAGATAACGGCCTTACCCCATTCTCTCCCTCATCCGCTCCTGGAAGCTTGTCAGGGGTTCGCAAGTGAATCGTCCAGCAGCAAATGCTCCCATTTTACCTCGGCTCAGATGTGTGTCTGTTTCGAATGGAGCTGGGAGGCTGTTTAATGTGAGGGCCCTGGCACGCACAGAGAGATGAACCCGGATCCCTGCTGGAAGCTGGAGCAGAGGGAGATAGCATTTAAAAAGCTCAAATTTTAGAAAAGCCTGATCGCTGTATTGCCATGTTGTCTCCTCGCTCTGTAGCTGTCTGTCTGGCCCTAATCACAGTGGTATTGGAGCATCTCCCATGCATCCAAAAATAGAAACGGTCTCTCTCTCCCTTCCTTCCCAACCTGTAGGAGACCTAGCTGAGTTTGTTGTTTGTTTGTTTGCCCTTAGTGTGGCTGTTGTGTTTCTGAGGGGTGGGCATCTGGAGAGCTCTGAACTGTACCTGGTTTGGAGCTGGCCGGCAGCAGCTCCTTCAGACCCAAATTCCCCCCAGCTGTAAGCCCGCTGGCTGGCCCGCCTCTGGAGTAAGCCATGTTAGCCCAGGGCGGCTCCAGCCGGGGGTGCGTTAGCATTAGAAATTATTGACACCAGAGACTCCAAGCCCTGAAAATTAGGCAGTGGAAATGATGCCCCATTTGCAGCCTCTGCTGCTTCATCCGTCACAGTGGAGTTTGTGAGTCCAGTGGAAGTGCCAGGGGCCAGGCTGAGGGGGAAGCTTGAGAGTTGGCTCCTTAGTGTCTGAGCTGGAGGATTATTAGGGATGAGCCGGTGAGGCCATTTTCAGATCCCACATCGGGCTAGGCTCAGGTTCAAGTTCGTGGCTGCACTGGGTGCAGTGCTGTGCAGGGAATGCATTAGAGGGCAAATCAGAACCAGGGCATGGGGAGCCGTGTTTGCATTTGAATCAGGGATCTGGTTTAAGTCTGAATGGCGGCCAAAACACAGAAGTGGGATGGAGCAGAATTGGGATTGAGGGTGCGGGGCCTAAGGCCAAATGGGATTTGAGGGCATGGGGATGCAGGCAGGGGGCTGAGTCAGGTCTGAGAGTGCAGGATACACAGCTAAATGAGATTGAAGGGCACAGAGCCCAGCTGGGTTCGAGGGCACAGTGATCAAGGCCTGAGGGTATGGGGACTGGGTTTGAGTTGGGGCTAGTTTACATGCTGCCCTTGCGAGGTTTGCACTACACACGGTGGGCGTACGCGCTGGAGAGTCAGCTGACAACAACCCCTTTCCCAGCCCGCTGTAGTCTCCACTAGCCCAGGGAGCCACTCTCATGCCTGCACTTTCTGAGGAGCTATTTCCACAAACCTCAGCAGTGCTCCAGTCCCTTTCTCCTGCCCTCACTCAGCTGTAGAGCACAGACACCGTAATAAATGGCTGGTCATTAATTTTGCTGATAAAGGTTTTTTGGTGGTTGTTGGCTGCAGTTGCGATGCTAAAGCAGCAATTAAAGGTGAAGTGAGAGCTAAGTGTCCAGTGGATTATCATCTATCTGTGCAGACTCGTTAGCTGCTAATTGCTCCTGCTCCCGCGCTGTTTCAGGCCCTGATTTCCATCACTGATTTGCTGTAAATATGGCTTAATCCTTCAATGAAGCATGTAGGTATTGGGCAGATGTGTTCATCCAGTGCAGCTCTCACAGATGGGCAGAACCTCTATTGAACATGACCCTGTTGCCCTGCAGACAGTGCGCAGCGTGGCTGCCTGCCGCGTCCAGCCATCTCTCTGGGATTAACGGTCACTCTTCAGAGGCCTGCTGGGCGACAGGAGGACGATTGTTCTCAATCCGCACAGTGATCTTTTCAAAACCATGAGCCACGCCCCCCTATGGGGCTTTGGCATCTGCAATGGAGTGTTTCTGAGCCAGGCTCTGTGCTCCTTCCCTCCCAGGTGACTGATAGAGATTAGACCCAGAGGCAGGGAGGGCATATGCACGGACTGCTGTACAGAGATCAGCAGATCCCCCAGAAAGACTGTCCAGCCCCAGCAACATTTCTCTTGTCTGTTCATTGCAGCATAGTTCCGGATTCTGTTTCCTGCTCCATCACTGACTTGCTGGTTGATCTTGTCCAAGTCACATCATGGCTCTGTGCCTCAATTTCCCCAATTTTTGTAAAATGTGGGATTTGACGTCAGAGCCGTTATAGCAGTGAAAGAACAACCGGGATTCTGCTCTGCCTCAACCAGTAGCCTGGCACTACCCCCCCCCCCCTTTGTTGGCCCAGGCATAATGAGAAGAGCAGAAAGAGCCTCCCCTGCTTTGCTGATGTCAGGGTAATGTCAGGCAGTTGTTGAAATCTCGTGATGGTGTGGAAGCCAAGTGCAAGTAAGAGGGAGGAATAAATCTGACTCTTGAAGATGTCTTTCTGAGAGCCACTTTCCTGATTGTAACCACATGCTGAGACTCAGTTAGCTGGGGAAGGAGGGAGAGGAGACGGAAGGAAAACATCTAATGTCAGTAGAGAATTTATACCTGAATGAGGATTTATTGACACACAGTTATACTGGTACAAAGTTATACACCTTTATCCCAATACGGCTCTCACCCTGGGGGTTGCATCGCTTAGTTAAATTAGTACAGTGTATAGACAAGTGCTAAGAAAGAGAAGACGCCTAGGTCGAGGGGCGGGGTGGGGGGGGGTAAAGTGCGTGGGTGCCATGCAACATTGCTGGCTGGGGTGGGGATCGAGCAGGACAGTGGGGGCTGCACTGAGCCAAGTGTTAGGGAGAGAATGTGAGCCTCTGGAAGCAGGGCAAACAGCTGCTGAGCTGCACGGCTGACCTTAGCAGTGCAGAGGGGCTGCAAAATCATTCTTGTCTCCCCCTTCCCTCATCAACTCCTGTGCACCATGAGGCACTATGCTACACCTCCCACTGTCAGAAACGTGGCGTTACAGCAGAGTCAGAGCTATATTGTAAGCACAGTACCTTTACTCTCTGTAAAGCAGCATGGTGCCATATGTAAATGGTCAATAACACCATGGGGTCCAATTCTGCCCCCAGATCCATGCACACCAATCCCTTGGAAATCAGTGGGCATTGCACACCCATGTCAGAAGGCAAAGTCTGGCCCACCACCTTTCAGGCTGGTACAACGCAGTAGTGGTTTATTAAAATAAGAAATGGGCAGGAATGCCAGAAATACCAGCTCGGTGCTATTTTCCCTTCACTTGGTTAAAGGAGACTTCTGGCGTGATTAGCAATAAGACCGTCCAGCCTATAATGGGTATGTCAACTACTTTAACTAGTGAAGCAGGTGGCTCAGTCCGAGGGCATGTCTTCACTGCAAAGAAAGCTGAGCTTTTAATTTGGTTTAATTTACCCGAGTTAAAACAGGAGTGAAGATACAGCAGCTCAGTTTAGCAGTTCGTGTTACAACCTGTGGGGAGCCTCAGGGTGAATTTGAGCCAGTAACCCAAGTTAAAAGCCAGGTTGCTGTGTCTTCATTGTTACTTTAACCTGGGCTAAGGAAACAACGTCCTTTCTGCAGTGAAGATGTACCGCCTCGTTCTAAAGGGCCCTCCACCTGGTGTTGAGGTGCGGGTGCCACTCCCGAGAGAGGCTCCCGGCACGAGTTCTGCTGTCAGTGCCAGCTGGTGTTTCTGGGTACGAGAGTTTAGCTGCTTCTCTTTGCTGTATCATCCTGGTGCTTAAACTCCCTTCAGGGATATCGACGCAGCAGCTGGGAGGGCGCCTCCTAGCGTGGCTAGCCAGACATGCGCTAGACCTGCTCAAGCTGCCACAGACAGCGCTGTGGCTCTGGCAGCAAAGGCGGCAGCTCAGGCTGGCCACCCGAGGACACACCCAGAGGTTGGGCGGGATTGTATTCGGGCGACTGGCTCAAGCCACCATGACCGCACTGCTGTTTTTAGGTGCTAGCCTGAGCAGCACTAGGGCGTATAGGTTTACCTGAGCTGGGAATTGCACCTCCCCGCTGCTGTGTAGACCTACCCCTTATTGGAGAGAGAGCAGCGTGGTGTGAAACAGCAAAGGTCCAAAGTACTGCAGGTCCTCAGGGAAAGCTGTAGCATTTTGGACCATTCCTGTAGACACTGCAGCACTGTTTCATCAGAGGCTCTGGGTTGAGGTGGGGTGGGATTGTTAGCATTCAGGCCTGAGAACCACCAGGACAAGCTGTAGTGGCAAAGATTCCTCATCTCATCCTCTTTTTGTTCCTGCCTTTCCTCTCGCTCCGTTTTCTCTTTGTGTCTGACTGGGCCTGGCCGCACAGCTGTGCCCATGCTGCAGATTAGCCTGTGGAAAATATAGATAACAAGCCCGCACCTAACTCAAGGACAGTGCTATTTTGGGTGGGTGTTTGAGGAGGAAGAAAAGTGTCTCCCGCAGGGCTTCGAAGCTGTGCTCCGGCTCTGCTCCAGCTCCAGGCAAAAACCTGCAGCTCCACTGCTCCAGAGCTGCTCCGCACTCCAGCTCCGGGCTCTGCTCCAAAGCCCTGGACTCTCCCACAGGCGGTTGGAGAGTTCAACATGCCTGCAAAACCCTGACCAGTAGCCAAGGCAGAAGATAGCTGGGGAGAAAAGGGAAAGGCATTTGATAAAGTTAAAAGCAAAGGATCTAGGTTTATGGAGCTGCTCCAGCCCACTGGAAAGTCTGAAAAATATCCAGACCTAAATGTGCTCCGGTGCTGGGTGCAGTTTTCTTGGCTCTTTTTATATTTGTGAAAAGATTAGCCTGAAAGTGGCACGGTTGTTTCTTTGAAGAGGAGGCATGGGCTTGTGGTTACACAGGGTTGGGAGTTGGGGCTCCTGGATTTGGTTATTGGCTGCCCTATTGACTTGCTATGTACCTCAGTTTCCCCATCTGTAAAGCAATATAACGTCTCCTAATGTGATGTTGTGAGATGTAATCTTTGTAATGTGCTTCGAGATCCTCAGAGGAAAGGCATTATAGAAAGGAGCATCGTCGTGATTAGAAATGCAGCTGTTACTCTCTGAGTTTTGTAAACCTGCAGCACAGTAGTCTCAATGCCTAAATTCATTCCTGGCCCATCTTAAAAATATGTGAGCCAGTATTATAAACATGTAAACAGATCAAAACTCTCTTCCCCAGATGGATGGTAGAACAAAACCCACCTCCGACTAAGCTCTAACTAACTGGCTGTTTATGTGCAATCTATATTTCCCAGGCAATGAAGTAATGAGGAGTAACACTTGGCTCCGTATTTGTTTGTTCTGTGAGGATTTGCCTCTCCGAAGCAGAAGTATTTACTTCCCTCCTGTACCAGCCTGCTGGAAGCTCCCTGCTCTCTCCCTCAGTTTTTGGCCATGGAAATGCTGGGGTGAAAGAAAACATTCTGCAACTCGTGCCCCATCCTCTCCCCTCCTGGCCCACATGGGTTTGGCCAGAGCCACCCAGCAGTGTGGCTAGTTTGGACCTCATGTAGCTTTGCTGAACAGTGAATGACATGGAGGGCTGCAGGAGCCTGTGTCTCCTAAATGAAACTCAGCAGCCCAGGGAAGAGCTGGGATCCCAGGACAGAGCCCTGCGGTGCAGGCAGTTCAGGAGGGTAGGACATATTGCACAGAGCTGTTTCTCTTGGAACATGCCCTGGGGCAAGGGTGCCCCACCTGCGCCTGAGAAGGAGCCAGTATTTACCAATGTACATTGCCAAAGAGCCACAGGAATACGCCAGCAGCCCCCATCCGCTCCCCCCTGCCCCAGGCACATTGGAAAGTTGGCACCTGCAGCTCCAGTCCAGAGTCGGTGCCTGTGCAAGAAGCCGCATTTTAACCTCTGAAGAGCCGCAGGCAGCTCCGGAGCCACAGGTTGGCCCCCCCCTGCCCTGCGGTCCTCTTTGTAGAGAAGGCTGTTCAGATCGCAAAGCAGCGGTGCTGTTCCCTGCCCTAGGATGCCATTTCACTCGCGTGTATGTAACTGGCAGCAGCCATATAATTGCCCCCACGAAGAGCTTATCTATCTGATAATACTTTTATAGCAGCCATAGTCAAGCTAATTATGCCTTTAATTGCCTTTCTCAGCCCCAACCCCGTCCCCCCTCCCCCCGTTTTCTCCAGCAAGGGAGGCGAGATGGTGCGTGGCAGCTCCAGAGAGCAGTACTGGGTTTCCCAGCGTTGTGTGTTACAAGCGTAGGCATTTCCAAACCATTCCTGTAAGAGCCATTCCCCTCTTACCCATCAGTTCTGTTCATGCACTCCTGCCTCCTGCCTGAGGGGTTGTTTTAGGCGCCACACAGTAAGCGCCTGTGGGTTTGGTAGTTATTCAACGTACTAACGCAATATTCCTTCAATTAGTCTCTTCATTGCCTTAAACGAGGTCATTGCTAGAGTTGCCCACACACTGATCCTTTCAATGCCATGGAAGGACGTTACAAACACCCACTCCCCGGAGAGACCTGGAAGCTGTGGAGACTCTGGTTTTAAAGTCTTCACTGGACGACCCCTAAAGTCTCAGTGGAAAAGGGGTCAGCTACCTGGCTTGTGTGAAATGACCACCGTCAGTGCAGATCCCGAGAAGTTAGAAGCAGGGATTAGGAGTCAGGACTCCTGGGTTCCATACATTGTCCTCTTCCCAGAGCTCTACACAGCTCTGCACCCGCCTTTGTCTCCTCACCTGTCACTCACTATTGTTTATATGTATTGTGGTAGTGCGTGGGCGCACCAGGCATGGGTCTGGGCCCCGTTGTGTTGGGTGCTGTACAAACTCAGAACAGGTCAGTCCCTGCCCCAAACAGCTTACCTGTCTTCTTGCCTTGTTGCTCTCTTTGTCCCTTGTATTGTACTGCTCCTTGTGTCTAGAACAGTGGCTCACAACCTTTCCAGACTGCTGAACCTCTTTTAGGAATCCATATGCCTCAGTTTCTCACCACGTGCCCTCTGTGCTGCCTGCTCCTCCCCTGTGCCTGACCTTCATCTCCCTTTGGAAATTCCCCAGCTCCCACGATTGACTTGTGAGCTCACCAGACATGCTGTTGGCTTTATCTTTTTCCTGTTGCCTCCCTTTGTCTGTCTCTGTGTCCTAGGCTTGTCTAACTTAGACTGAAAGCTCTCTGGGGCAGGGACTGGGGCAGCTATTGCTGTAAAGGTCTGTGCCCAGTGCTGGTGTTACTTCAGCGTATAGGAGTAATAATACGCCTCTTCCAAGTGACTGTACAAAGACTAGCCTGCTAACACAGGCCAAATGCATTGTGTAACGGTCATTCCAGTGAAGGCCTGAGAAAACAGCCAGGCCTTGAATGTGTCCTAAAGGTCATAGACTCTGGCTGTGCCGGGCCTTTAGATAAGCACGTAACCCGTCCAAGCGTAGAGTAATACACCCATAATAATACCCCCAGGTGTCTGTTCCATATGCAAAGCATAGTAGGGCGCTGCAGTCTAATAAACCCACACAGCAATGCAACTGCTGCTTCCGACTGAAAGATCGCCTTCCAATACACGTGCATTTTGCAGGGAGCCTATTAAGCTATGTAATGAAGCAATTACCAACGTGACCTTTTTAATTGCCACTTGCCTTGCAGGGAGCTGTGCGGTAAATGAGATGAGCCTAGTGAGCGGGCAGTGACTGCAAAGGTAGCGGGGACTGGATCTTTCATGGATGGGGGACACCCTGAGGGGTGGTAGAGCTGCTTTGCATGTGTTTGATGAGAGGGCCAGGTGGGTAATCCGCTTCTTCCACTGGCACCAGATGGGAGCCCCTGTGCACTGCGTCTCCTTGTGGTGTTCACTGAGGGGAGGCATTGGTTCATTGATCTTTATAGGGCTGCACTAGCTGCAAGTCGAGTTGGATTCCCCACGCAGTCATCTGGAGATGCCAGTAGTTGATCCCACCAGACTCGTAGGCAGATGAGACTTGGTCATGCCAGAACCAAGGAGTCCCCCTGCTTCACTGCTGACCGCTGCTGCCTATCTCCCATTCTGCTGTGGCTGCTCTAACCCACGACAGAGATTGCTGTGCTCTCGGTCTCAGGCTTGGGTTGTGGAGCAGTTCTACCCCCTGGAAGGCTAGAGCGTATACAGCTGATGGGAAGAAGGTAGGCATGTCCCAAGGCAATTTCTTAATCTGAGACACTGCCCCAGGTGCCCCAGAAGATTGTGAATCTGTCCAGAGTGTTCATGCAGGTTTCCTGCGGTGAGGATTTTTTTGCTGCAACTGGGCTCCTATTTGTTCTGCGTTTTTATCCTGCCTTTATAGTCTTCTGGCGCATGGCTTCTGACAGCACAAACAATGAATTTGATGTTGAGTCAGTGATGAAGCCACTCTATGATGGCCACATCATCTGGAGACGTCAGCACCTCCATCCATCATCCTGAGGAGAAAGAGGGCAGTCCGTGACCAGATGGCACGCTCTTTGTTCTTGAGTTCCACAGGGCAGGGCAAGGCGCTCAAGAAACCCCAACAGTGAAGATGTAAATTAAAACCCAATGTACCCTGTTGTAACAAGGAAGGATCTTTTGGTGCATGTGGTTGTTCAGAGGGGCACATGAGAACTGAGCTGGAGAGACTAAGGGACCTAGATCTGCTTTGCCTATCTGCAAAGAAATGAGCCATCGATCCAAAATTTAGTCCCACATCACCTGCTGCTGCTGTTCCTTAGAAAGACTGTGTCTGACGTGCTGTCTGACAGGGTCAGCTATTTCAGAAAAGGGATATCTTGACTTTCGCTGGCATTGTTGACATGGCTTTGAGATGAAATTGTGAAGTACGCTGTCGTGATCGTTGGCTGTGCACAGTAATGCAGCCAGGACCCTGCCTTCACGCCTAATCACCAGGGGACCAATGACAGCCAGGACTGGAAGATTGGAGACTGGAGTTGTCCAGATCATGCCATGATGTGAAGGGCAGAGCTGATCACTGAGTCCAACTTGCCACAATGGCGACTGGAGCCCCATTCTGCCGCACAGTAATCAGCCAGTGGATCATCAAGGATGTACAACCTATCTTGAAGGACAACCCATCACTCTCACAGATCTTGGGAGACAGGCCAATCCTTGCTTACAGACAGCCCCCCAACCTGAAGCAAATACTCACCAGCAACCACACACCACACAACAGAAACACTAACCCAGGAACCTATCCTTGCAACAAAGCCCGTTGCCAACTCTGTCCACATATCTATTCAGGGGACACCATCCTAGGGCCTAATCACATCAGCCACACTATCAGAGGCTCGTTCACCTGCACATCTACCAATGTGATATATGCCATCATGTGCCAGCAATGCCCCTCTGCCATGTACATTGGCCAAACTGGACAGTCTCTACGTAAAAGAATCAATGGACACAAATCAGTCGTCAAGAATTATAACATTCAAAAACCAGTCAGAGAACACTTCAATCTCTTTGGTCACTCGATTACAGAGCTAAAAGTGGCAATTCTTCAACAAAAAAACTTCAAAAACAGACTCCAACGAGAGACTGCTGAATTGGAATTGATTTGCAAACTGGATACAATTGACTTAGGCTTGAATAAAGACTGGGAGTGGATGGGTCATTGCACAAAGTAAAACTATTTCACCCCATCACCACCCCCCCACCCCATTCCTCACATGTTCTTGTCAACTGCCGGAAATGGCCCACCTTGATTATCACTACAAAAGGTCCGTCCCCGTCCCTGTCCCCCCTTTCTCCCCCCGCTCTCCTGCTGGTAATAGCTCACCTTACCTGATCACTCTTGTTACAATGTGTATGGTAACACCCATTGTTTCATGTTCTCTGTGTATATAAAATCTCCCCACTGTATTTTCCACTACGTGCATCCGATGAAGTGAGCTGTAGCTCACGAAAGCTCATGCTCAAATAAATTGGTTAGTCTCTAAGGTGCCACAAGTCCTCCTTTTCTTTTTGTGGAAAAATTAAGGCATTGATAGATGTCCATAGGGTTGCAGCACTAGCATCCAGTACATTGCTGGCAGACCTTCAGAGGAGTGCGACTCTCAGCTAGATTGTGGCTCGTCTTCTCAATGTGTTGTTGAAAGGACAGAGAGCTGTCAAGCTTTATCCCAAAATAAGTAGGGTGCAATTCAAAAACGATTGGCTGGTTGCTCAGAACGACGTGCCGCTCTCAATGAGCTAACCAGTTGGCAAGATGGATGACACTGTCTTTAATATGTATAGGGTAAGTTGACACTTTGAAAAGTACTTGGCAAAGGTATCACAGTCAGGCAGGTCTCCAGCTCCTCATAGCTATTGCCAGGCAGAGATCATCAGCATATACAAACTTTGTTGCCAAGGTCGGAGGTAGGTCATCTGGGTATGTGTTAAGGAGCATTGGAGCAAGTACAGATCCCTGGGGAAGTCCACTGTTCATTCAACGTGGGCCTTGATGGGGTAGGAGAAACAGGTATTTACCTCACAAATTCAATCTACCGGTAGGAATGAGACCAGAGGCAGTCTGAGGATCTGTATCCATATTAAGTTTAGACTAAGGCTCAGGGTTGGGTTGTGAGGCTGAATCAAAAGCACCAAAATCTCATGAGCATTGGCCAAGACAGCAGAACTCTTAAGAGATCAGCTGTTCTTATGAGATAGCCACCATCGTTTCACAAGACACTGGCCACATTGAAACAGAAGCTGGAAAATTAGCCCCTATCAGCTTGGAATGAAACATGGAACCAAAATCATGGGCCTGCCGCCTTCCCCCCAGTTCCAATATATGAAGGGCTTCCTAGGTGAGGTTCTGGTTTTGGCGGTTATCTAGCCCCCCAAAGACACGTCAGGGAGCAGCGTTCTTTCCTCTGCTGGTGCTCTGTAGCATTGTAGGCCAGGGTATGTCCCTTCCGAGACGTTGATGTTGGAACATTTCTACCTCTGTTCATTTTCCTTGTCTGTTTTCCCAGAACTGTCACTTGAGGGACAGTCTCTGACACAGTCAGGGGGAGTCACTGGCCTCAGGTAGGCCACTGGCACAACACAGGCCATTATTTCATGGCTATTGCATATATGGAGCTTTAACAAGGTATTACTGGCTCCATGTTGTGCTGCGAGAAAAATTTACATTCTACTTAATTGTGTTCTCAGGGCTGTTCATTGCTTGAGAGCCCAGCTGCTGCCAGAACATCTCCGTCGGCCTTTGTCTTGTACATGTTTTATAGTTTACGGTCTCAGCTGGCTGCTTTAGTTTACATGGTGTTTTAAAATGTATTTAAGGGACGTTCATTGAGCTGCCAATATGTTTTAAAAATCAACTGTTTTGCTGTTGTGTAGTGTAAGCCTAGAACTGAACAGGAATATGTTTTCCTCCTCCAAACTCGGCTTCTTCCACTGCACACAAATCCAATTTTGTATGTGTGATCATGAATGTCAGGAGACTCAGTACTTTGCTCAGAAGTGCTGGACTCCACACTGTTTAATTTGAAAATATACCCTGACAGCAAGTGTATTCCTTGAACAATGAATGACGGGGGCTTGCAGTGTTACTCAACCTTTTGGATATCAGGGACCAGCGCAGGTCCACGGACCAGTCCTGGAGAAACACAGGGTAAGAGAATGTGAGGGGCCCTAACCAGATAGGTGGTGCGTTGCCTTCACACCTGGTAATAGTGAGCATGCCAATGTCCAGCCACGGGCATTTCCCTGTGGAGGGGCTGGCACTGATTCCACAGATGCAACTACACACCCTCCCCCAACCGCAAAATCTGCCATTTGCCTTTTGTACCTTCTTATTTTTGACGTATTTTTTATTTGTGCAATACTGCGTTGGTGGTGGTTGGGTTTTTTCAGGCAGTTCTTCCTTGGCACAGTTGTTTCCCAAACATGCATCTGTAATCAAAGAGCATCTTGTTATCCTGCTAATAAAACACTGAAGTTCAGGGACTTCTGACAGGAGTATACATACATAGGTCCCTTTCCCAGACCTGACAAGGAGCTCCATGTAAACTCGAAGGCTTGTCTCTCTCACCAACAGAACTGGGTCCAATAAAAGATATTACCTCCGCTGCCTTGTCTCTCTCATTAGTACACATGCAATCCAGCCCCGCCAATCCTTAGCACAACACCTGACCCACCCTCCTCTGCCCCCCACAAAGAGTGTAGCCAGACTCTGGTGCCAGTCTTTGGGATAACTAGTAATCTTATTACCTTTATCAGTTCAATCCTCTTAAGGTTAAGTCAGTCCTATTAATCAGGCTTGTGATGTGCGGAACCTTGTCATTTCAAAATCAATCTGCCTAACAGTCAGTGATGATATTCGCTACAGTAAACTCCAGCACAAAAGGGAGTGCATTTCAGAGCAGCAGGTGTGTGGGGCATAGCTCTGCAGCTCTCATTAACACTGCTAGCTAAATAAACCCCTTGCATGTCCAGTTGTGAATATATCCCTTAAAGGTGCAGGTTAGATCTTGTGTAAACATTCCCCAGGTTGGCAAGGTTATAAAATGCTCCAAGTACAATCTGAGCAGGACTTGTCGTCCCAAACCTTTTCTGCCTGTTATGCCTCTGGAAAGACCTTTCCTTGCTAGGAAACGTTGCTGCTCTTTACTCTTTCGCTCATTGCCTCTCCCAAAGAAACTTCCCTTTTGTCTCCTTGTGCTTTCCTTATGGCAAAGTGCCGGCTGGCTGTGTGTTTACATCCAGAGGGTTGCAGCAGACATGGAAACATGCCCCAGGAAGCATAGAAGGATGTATATCTACAAACAGACATGTCAGAGCTCAGATGTGGGCTGTTCCTTATGGAAACAGCCCACGGAATTGAGTAGGGAATGACATTCCGCTACAGAATTCTATAGACTGGCTCCAGAACCATTTAGAAATGGTCTTATTCCCTGTTAACATCTATAGACTTTCAGAGAAATGTCTATAGAACCCTATTGGTTTCATCCCTATTAAATCCTACTGGGACTTTTCCAGAGGACTGGCACCTTACCGATCCATGCAGGCAGGAGTACACCTGTCAGCACAGGTTGGAGGGAAGAGCATCCATGCATGGGGGGTGCGGGGGGGACGAGGGGGTAGGGGGCCACAAAGGCATGTGGGAGAGCATGTACCCAGGCTTATTAAATCATATGGAAAGACTTCCTGACCCTTTGCAGTGTGGGTGGGGCATTGGTCGGTTTGTTTGTTTGTTTTGTTTTGTTTGTTTTCTTGAGTGATTTTCATTACAGAGTTTTATTCAAGTTTGACATTGGCAGATCTGTTGATTAAAATTATGAGCTGTCTGTCACAGCGCTCAGTCCAATACTTGAAACACAGCTAATGCAGGATGGGCTTGTCTCTTAATACTTTTTACATTCTCCAGAGGCAGGTTTAAGCATAACCATTGTGGTGCAGAAAGAAAACCTGGAGGCAAAGAATGTCAGAATTATTGATTGAGTGAAGGAGTGAATTAGCTGCCTGCTCCTCTCCTGGTTAGTCTCTAGTGAAGAAGCTTTTTCTTCCCATTATTTTGTGTGTCTTTGTTTGAGCTTAGTAATTAATATGCTTTCTCATGCCTATTGACATCCGTAATGAAGGGTTGCTTTTCTGAGGGGTGTTGGTTTTTTTACACGGTGGACTTTTCAATCAGTTCTCCAAAGTTCAGGGACGATAGTTAGCTGCTGGCCCTGTTACATGTAATGGGACCTGTGGGCCCAGCCTGTCTGTTATCAAGGAGCAACTGGCCTCTTGAGTTTGGATTTCCAGATAGATCATGTTGCCCCCTCTCTGCCCCAGTCCAGGGGCGTGGAGACCAGAGGCATTGGGAGGAAGAGGGGGGAGAATGGGCAGCAGCTTTTTGAAATTAGGGCCAGCAAACTGGTTCAGATAAAACAAGACATTGTGAACTCTTTCTGACCAATGTTCTAAAGCAGTGGTTCTCAACTTACCACCTTGTGTTACATGGGCTGAAGGGGCTGGGTAGTAGGGCAGTGGCAGCCCAGACCCTCTCCGTGCGGGGCTGGCCGGCTGCTCGCCCATCCCAAACCACTGCTGCGCCCCAGTCCTCATAACGTGGGGCTGGCTGGCAGCCCTGTCCCCACCATGCTGGGCTGCAGGGCAACCCAGATCCCTCCATGCCAGCTTGCGGGCCGGCCTTTAGCATGCAGCTGAGCTGGGCTGCAGCTGTGTGCTAAGGTGGCTGCATGTGGCCCGCGGGTTGAGAACCGCTGTTCTAAAGCCACAGAGGTGTGTGCCGCATTTGCCTGTAGACTTGCTTGTTATTTATGACCAGAGTTTTATTTTGGGGTTCGCAGCCTCCCGCCTGTGGCAGGTGGTACCCGACTCTCATGCCTAGGTTAGAACATAGGGCCCACACGCTGTCACAAGTCCACTGTCACAAGGTCTCACCAGGCCGCTCGCTCCGCTCTATCTCCTGTCTCATGTACTCTCTCAGGCTCTTTCCCTGGGAAGCGGCTCCTTGCATCCCATCCTGGTGAACCACACTACAGAACCACATGGCTACCTGCCGGGGAACAGCATTGTACAACCTAGGGCTGCTGGTGCCTCTCTCCCGAGAAGATCTCTCTGTGCTTTACATGTAATTTCCTAGTCCCCTTCCCCCCACTGGTCTCCCTGCCCTGACTAAGCTTTTGGGTGAGCCCTATGGAAGGGTAAAACAGCCATGGGACTGAATGTCAGACAGCTGTATCTGTTGAAACACTCTGCACTGCAGGTTTCAGAGTAGCAGCCGTGTTAGTCTGTATTCGCAAAAAGAAAAGGAGGACTTGTGGCACCTTAGAGACTAACACATTTATTTGAGCATAAGCTTTCGTGAGCTACAGCTCACTTCATCGGATGCATACAGTGGAAAATACAGTGAGGAGATTTATATACACACAGACCATGAAAAAATGGGTGTTATCATACACACTGTAAGGAGAGTGATCACTTAAGATGAGCTAATACCAGCAGGAGAGCGGGGGGGGGGGGAAGCCTTTTGTAGTGATAATCAAGGTGGGCCATTTCCAGCAGTTAACAGAATGCACTGAGCCTGAGGTGGGGCAGAGAATGTATTTACTAACCTTCAAAAAGAAGTTATGGCCTTTTTATTTTTTTTTTTTTAAACAGGCCTGGACTGAGGCAGATGGGGCCAGGGAGGCCGTGTTTGAAATTCACCAGGCAAGGCTTTTGGGGGGATAAGTAGGGAAACCCTGTGTGACTCCAGTGAAGTCCACTTGCCTAGGATAAGCCTTTCAAGAGGCAGAATGAGGACCATGATAAGGGTACAGAAATGCAGGCATGGTTGGTGGCTGTGTGCGTTCCACAGTCCGGGGCCACCGCAGCAACAGCTGAGCCAGCTGCTGACTTCAGTCAGGCTAGTGGTGGTTGTGAGAGTGTGCAGGTAGCCAGGAGAAGGCTCAGGGAGGCAGTCTGGAAGGTAGGTAGCAAGGTCCTTCCCCGTGAACTGAAGCCTGCAGCACCAGAAGGGATTTTTCCTGACATCCCAAAGCATGTCACAATCCTAGAGAAGTGGAGGTGGGGCCAGCCTGTTCTCTCCTTAGTGAAGCACTTGTGGAAGCCCATTAAGGCGGTCAAAGGGAGAAGGAACCCAGAGTTTCTAATCGCCACTAAGCCAGTTTAACTCCTGTATCGGGGGTAGTCGTGTTAGTCTGTATCCACAAAAACAACGACTACCTCCTGGGCATAAGCTTTCGTGGGTAAAAAACCCACTTCTTTATGAAGCTTAGGCCCAAATAAATCTGTTAGTCTTTAAGGTGCCACCGGACTCCTTGTTGTTTAACTCCTGTGTGTGTTTTCTTCAGAGATCTGTTTTGGAAGGACTGTCGGAGTCATTATTAGGACAGGGCGCACGGCACTTGGGGATAGGTAGGCCAGGCTTGGTTTGTCTAAATGGTTTTCCTGGTAACCAGCCTTGCAGCGCTGCTGTCAGACCCTGGATTTATTCCGCTGGATCTTTGTTCTTTATCATATCAAGGTTTGTGAAGCGACTGGGCTTGTACAGGTTTGTCTGTGTCCAATCTGAAGCAAATACCATTAAACAAACACTTAAGGAGGTCTGGAGAACCTCAGTAGAGCCCTTCTACTACCCCTCTGGACACTGACGGAATGAAATAACAAATGCTATTTTCTTCCATAGCCAGGGGCTCAAACTAAAAACAACCCCCTGCTGATCTCTGCTGCTCAGAACCACGGAGCTTTATTGGCTTTAGTTATTGCATTTGATTCAGCCTCTTTTCGGTGGGTGAGTAAGGCCTCGGGAGGAGTTCTGCAGGCATTCCGTTGTGTGTAAAGAAGACATTCTGGTTATGTAACCCAGCACTGATCTGCCCCTTTGTATGGGGAAGAGCTGAGTTCTGGCCAACAACACTGTGAGTACAATGGCAGGGTACCAGGATAACGGACCCAGTGACATGCCCTAGCTGGAAAGCTGGGATCCAGATCCAAAGTTCGGGGTGTTCTGTTCTGGAGGTTTGTCTTTGATGGTAATGCAAACGTTTGGGGCCTTCTCAGTCCTCGGAGTTGAGCTAGACAGCTAGAAACCAGCTGCTGTGAGATTCTCCAAACAGCCCTTTCTCAGGGCATTTTCTAGCCCAAACTAGGCCAGGCAGAGGCACATGAATGGTTAGAAGACTGTGCCTGCGGACATAAGGTTCTGTGTTTTAGTCCCACGGCTGCAGGGGTGTGGCTTAGCTGTTAAATAACAATGTCAGGATTCCCCATTCAGCTCCCCACTGTCACTGCCTGAACTCCTGACTTAAAATGTATTTGCCATACTCAAGGACTTTGACTTCTCGTGTCTCTGTACCGGGCCAAGCTGCAGGAGGGCAGGGTATAATAATGACCAGAGCAGGCATGTCAGGGTGTCACGTTATTGACTTGAACTGGGACCATATAGAAGAACATGATTGCAACCAAGGCCCTGTAGTGGCACCAAATCTTGTATAAAGGGGGGTCAAATAAGGTGTCTAAGACAAGGTTATGGTTTGCTGGTTATGATTTTGCTGTCTATATGCGTGTATCATTTTTGTAGTTGAAGTTATGAATACTGGATCTATACTGTCTGTATTTCAAACTTATGCTCTGCTTCTGGGTAACACCCCAGAGAAGTTGGTGTCAGCTCTGTACAATCGACTCATTGAGAGACGACAGACACGCCTTGTGACTCAGCAAGGTATGCAGGGACCTGCCTATGGACAGAACTCTGAGGTTTTTCCCGGCCATGGGATGGGCAGCTTGTCTTTGGAACAAAGAAAAAAGACCACATGGCAAGAGACTATAAAAAGCTGCTGCAGCTCCTCCATCTTGTCTTCAATCCTGCTTCTTCCCTCTGGGGGGACTTTGCTGCACTGAAGCTTTGAACAAAGGACTGATGACCTATCCCAGCTGTGGATGTTCTCCAGAGACTTGATTTGAACCTGCAGTTTATTCCATCACTACTACAAGCCTGAACCAAGAACTTTGCCATTCCTGTATGTCACTGATTCCATTTAACCAATTCTAGCTCTCATCTATATCTTTTTCCTTTTATGAATAAACCTTTAGATTTTAGATTCTAAAGGATTGGCAACAGCATGATTTGTGGGGAAGATCTGATTTGTATATTGACCTGGGTCTGGGGCTTGGTCCTTTGGGTTCGAGAGAACCTTTTTTCTTTACTGGGGTATTGGTTTTCACAGCCATTTGTCCCCATAACGAGTGGCACTGGTGGTGATACTAGGAAACTGGAGTGCCTAAGGGAATTGCTTGTGTGACTTGTGGTTAGCCAGTGGGGTAAAACCAAAGTCCTCTCTGGCTGGCTGGTTTGGTTTGCCTTAGAGGTGGAAAAACCCCAACCTTGGGCTGTAACTCCCCTGCTTGAAGCAATTTGTCCTGAAATGACACTCTCAGTTGGATCCTGCCAGAACCAGCATCGTTACACATGGGGATCTCTTCTCAGCTTGCTTTATGTTGGGTCACTCATACCCAGAGTTTTGCATTAAGTTGTAGATTCTGAGGAGCCCTATAACTGGGCTGAAGCCACCAAAATTCACTTGATTTTTCTGGCCAGCCCTTCGGTCCATATATCTCAGCACCCTGGCCCAAGTTTTGCTTTTGTATCAAAACTCCGAGCTCAGCCTGGATTTGGGTCTCGCTGCCCTGCGGCCAGGAGTTGTTCCAGCTCCCAACCAAGTCCTCAATTGACAAAAAAAAAAAAAAAAAAAAAATACAAAATGCAAACACTTGGCTAAGAGAAGCTCTAAAACTCCATGGTCCTGAGATAATTAGTATGTTGGGAAAGTGACAGGAAAGAGAATCAGGCAAAGCCAAGGTCAGCGGCTGCTAATTAAGAATCAGCACTTTGTGTCAGTCTGTGCTGCTGCTTGGAACTGAAACATACACAGGGAGAAACCCAGGAAGATAAAGGTGATAGAGTTACACAGACAGCAGCTAAAGGGATCTGAACAGGGGGTTTAAAGTTACTTTCCAGCTCCTCTGATAAAAGGGGAAGAAGGCAGAGAAAACAGCAAGGGGAGGGAAATTCACGCCTGCTTGGTGGCCAGAGAAATATGGAGCTTACTGGGCCCACAAGGTGAGAGATTATCTGTCTAGAGAAATAATCAGAATGACTTTTTTTTTTTTAAAAGCTTGTCTTTTATTATCGAGGTTCCTGTGCAGGGAAGGCTCTGCTGGCGCGTCGGTCCCAGCCCTGTGAACACAAGGCCTGTGGAAGTCACCTATGGCCTGCTGTTGCCATCCAGCTGGCTGTGAAATTGGCCAGGGTCCTTGGGCACAGCTATGCAGCAGCCGTGCATGCCCCTGTGTGTACAATGAAGCCCTCCCCATTACAGACTGCCCTTCAACTTGCCCTGATGACTTTGCTTTCCCATTACATGTGCCTGGTGATGCCTCTCTGTAACCTTTATAGGAAAGTCCTACAGGAGTTTTAAACCCACCTACAGAATTATCTGGCAGGGACATTGTTCTTTGTTACATTCTCCAGGATGGTTTCAACATTCTAAAGGAAGGCTCTCATTCTCCGTTGATTTCTGTCAGTCTCCAGAGTTTCTGTAGAGCCCACTTGGTTGCATCCCTATCAAATCCTATCAGACTTTCCCAGAAAGGGAAGTGGTTAGGAGCCTCAGTTGATTACACCCACATTCATAAATTAAACTGCCAATGCTACTAAGATCTTTCCCATTCTGGCACTAGAGCTGTGTCAGCCTGCCCTGTAATTCAACAAGCACAGCTGCAGATTCATACTCCAAAGACTGTATGTTTGAATCATGTTGATGCCTCTACTGAAATGTTAGGGAAAAGTAAATGGAACGTATCAAGTGCCTATGTCAATGCATTACTTAGCGGAATGGGATCTGAAAGCCTTCTGACAGAATGGGTAGGAGGGAGGGACGGGGAATCTACGTGATGAATGGCCATACCAGAACATTGATTCTATGCCTGCACGGCTCATACCCTACACAGCTGTACCGAGACTGGGATATGATTCAGTGCCACATGTTCTCTTCATGCACCCTATTGTGTGTTTATGTCCTGCTGGGCTGTTGTTTTTATTTCAATGAAATGTTCGTTCATTTTTAAAAGGAGTCAGCAGCTGCAGGAATTGAAGAGATACCTGCCAAGCACCTAGAAGATGCAAAGGAGTATTATTGTTATTGTAGCTGCTCATATTATTGCTTTAATGCAGGGCAGGCCGCTTAGGCATTCGGACGATCTGGTACTGTCCCAGCTGGAGCTATGCGGACCCCTGGATTCAGTGTTTTTCTCTTGTGGGGCACTGACTCTGCATCTCACATACAATGGAAGACTGGCATTTACTTCTGTTCACAGGCATCACTAAAGACCAGTTAGACTAATCCATGAGATGCAGTCAGGACTAGCAGTAGTATTGGCCTTACGTGCTGATCAGAATTGCTGCTCCTATTGATCACGGTTGGCACATGAGCCTTGCCTTTGGACAAGGTGTTTGGAAGGATGGAGGCGGATGTTAAAATACAACTGGGTATCGCTTTATTTCCACTTACTGTAAATATGTCTAATCTTCCTAACAAGGGGAGAGCAAAGCAGTGGCCATCAGTCATGTCAGTGAGCTGCACTACAGCTGTCAGTCTTTGCTGAGGAATTGGACCTCGCAGTGCTTCACAGTCCCTATCAATCTTTCTTCCAGGTTTTTTTTTTGTTGTTTGTTTGTTTTTAGTGCAGAATGTACTGTGAGCAGTCTGGATTTTTCTTTGTTTTCATGAAAGAGACATGACAATACAGTCTTGGTAAAGAATGAAGTTGCTTGGGGCTGGAATGGGCAGTGTATCACTTTAATAGTCCCTTTGCTTGTAGGTCATGTGACAGGGTCGGGCCAGATGGCTATAGGAGAGTAATCCTATTGGGATCCGGGTCTGTAGGAGAGTAATAGAAGGCAGATATATTAGCCCCAGACTCAGTAGGTCCCTTTTCCCTGGGTAAGGTAACAGGGAAGGTTCCAGAACAATCAGGAACCTTCTGGAGACAATTAAGACAGGCTGATTAGAACACCTGCAGCCAATCAAGAAGCTGCTAGAATCAATTAAGGCAGGCTAATCAGGGCACCTGGGTTTTAAAAAGGAGCTCACTTCAGTTTGTGGTGTGCGTGTGAGGAGCTGGGAGCAAGAGGCAATAGGAGCTGAGAGTGAGAACGCGGACTGTTAGAGGACTGAGGTGTACAAGCATTTTCAGACACCAGGAGGAAGGTCCTATGGTGAGGATAAAGAAGGTGTTGGGAGGAGGCCATGGGGAAGTAGCCCAGGGAGTTGTCGTTGTCACACAGCTGTTCCAGGGGGCACTCAAGACAGCTGCATTCCACAGGGCCCTGGGCTGGAACCTGGAGTAGAGGGTGGGCCCGGGTTCCCCCCAAATCCTCCCAACTCCTGGTCAGACACAGGAGGAGTTGACCTGGACTGTAGGTTCAGAAAAACGGCAAAGCTGAGGGCTGCCATGAAGCTTCAAGGCAAGCAAATCCGCCAATAAGCGCAAGACCCACCAAGGTAGAGCAGGAACTTTGTCACAGTCACCAGTTCAAATTCAACACAGATTGGAAAGTGACTGAAATTTATCCCCATTTGGCCTACGTGAGATGAGTTAATGTGTCTTAATTCAGCTCCTCGTTGACAGGTGTCTACATCCAAAATAAACTCTTCCAGGACTAGAACTAACTTCCCCCCTTGAAGGCAACCTGGGGAGCCACGGCCAAGGAGTGGAACCTGAATGACTGTCTCAGCCGCAGGCCTTGGGTGAGGCACATTTGGCAGGAAAGCGGACGGGGGAAGCTTGTTCTGTTATGCCTGTGAGTGTCCTTTGTGTGGATGGAGGATGACAGGCTCCAAGGCTGTCAATCTGGCATCACTATATTACTTAATTATCTTGAAGGGTAGGTCCTTCCTCCCCTGTCTGGATGTCAGTGATGTCTTACTGGAAAGTATGCGGGGATGGGATCAGACCAAACCTCCAAACTCTCCAGAGACGGATTCTGAGACCCCAGTCAGATTATCTGGCCTGAGACTTGGAGTATCAAGTGTTACACTCTGCACACTCAGATAATCAGAAACACCTCCTTCTCGCTAATGGAAAACTGATTCCCAGGGACCACCCCTCTCCCAATACCAATGCTACCTTGGTCTTGGAGTCAGATGGCTGGTGTTAGGGCTTGATTGGATTTCATGGGTCCCCAAAGTGAAGAAAATCTGTTCAGATCCCATCTCTTTGGACATCTTGAGACTCAAGACTGGAGGTCTTCCTGGAATGTGCTGCTTATTAGTTTAATCATGTGATACCCCAGCATATCTGTCTGCAGTGTTTGGTTTCTGTAAAAGGGGAAGGTGAATGAGTCGTTACTTTGTTGAAGGGGAGAAAACATTGCGGCCCGGGCTCATTTGCCTTTCTTAACATCGTTCTGCTGTGCTTATGATAGTCGGGTGGGGCAGATTCATGGACATGAGAAACCATGAGGTTCTTCCAAGCTATGCATGTACCTTGCTGGCCCACTGATTGCGCAGTATTTATTTGGGGAATGCCATAACAAGGCTTGGAGATGGGCACTGCATTCTACAATTCATGCCCCAGCCAACGGGTTGTGTGTTTTACGGATACTTATGGAAGCCGAAGGAAGAAGAATTTCATTATCTCTGTGAAGTTACCACCAAGCACAAGATTTTGTTTTAGTGGAAGGCGGTTTAAAAAAATGTCTTCAGCTGTATAAGTAAATTTACTTGTCAGCATTTCTGTCTCTCTTTCTCTCCTGCACGAGGCAACAGTCAAAGGTTTAATGTGGGTAATTCACACAGTATCTGGCAACTGATTTCCCTTCTGCCCTCCAAATGAATGTCAAAGCTCTGGGAAGGGGCAGGATACCTTTCAGTACCCAGAGCAGTCCAGAATTCCAGAGCAAACATGTTATTAGCAATGCAGATAACAGCATGTGCAGGTGTTCTTAGCATTTAAAACTGTGCAATATTTAACCTGCATTCACATCTCCTGCCAACTGAATACCAGCGGCTTTTCAGCTGGGCACATGGGGAATCAGGTGAGCCTCCCGCCTTCCCCTGTTAACCCCTTCATTCCAGCAAACACAGTGGTGCTCTCTGGAGTGTGGAAGTGCTATTAGACTTGGCAAGTCAAGGTCAGCCTTCACTAATGCAGAGGGCATGGCTGGCAGCGTGTTTGGCCCCCACTCACCAGGCACATGGCTGTGCAGCACAAAGATTAACGAGCAGTTGGATTCCATGTACATCAAACTGGAAATGAGTCCGTCAGCGGGCATGCGGCAGTACTGTTTACTTGCCTGAACACTAGAGTAAATATGACATTGAAGTATCCTGGTGCATATTATGGGCTTGATTTTCAGCTATTATCTGGGGGCACAGCAAATGGCTGTTTTGCTGGCACTGTAGTTAGATGTCTAAATGTAGCTGCAGTTAACAGGGTGGACAAAATTGTGCCCAAAAGAACAGGCGGCCAGGTAGAGAGCCCTTTAAAAATCAGGCCCACAGTGAAGACGGTGGTGGTGGTAATGTTGAAGCTGCATAAGGGCTAGAATGGCTTATTTTCCAGATGGCTACGTAATAACTCTTCAGAGATGTATTGTACTACTTGTCTCCATCGTTAGGAGTTGCAGGGGAGCCAGAAAAGGGGCAGGGTTGGTAAAGAAGTGACTGATACATGCAGGAGAAACTAGGGGATTTCATGGACCGCAACACCTACAATGCACTGGCCCCCTGTGAATGTGATAGCCCCATGGAGAAGGGGGATCGGTGTGTTCTCTGCTAAATGACGCACGTGTCGTAAGTGATAACCCACAATGGACTTTCCTTTTCAGGATTTCTTGACCGACCTGATGATGTCTGAAGTTGACCGCTGTGGAGAAAATGAGCACCTCATTTTCCGAGAGAACACACTGGCCACGAAAGCCATCGAGGAGTACCTGAAGCTGGTGGGGCAGAAGTACTTACAGGATGCCTTAGGTATGTGCAAGCAGGAGCAGCAGTGGGGAGGTTGGATCTACCCCACGAAGTGCCTTAATCTCTGCAGTCCCTTGTGTTCTCCATTATGGAAGGAACATTAACTCAGCACTACCTGCCTTCAGTTCTATCAGGGGCGTCGTAACTTTACCCAGCCCAGGGCTGCTCTGGCACTTCGTCAGGAGCTTATGGTCCGTGTGTATACTGCATAAAATGGAGCAGATTGCAGATTAGTGTGGGGGTGCAGCCTGTGGGAATACAAATCCCAGCATGCAATGCAGTCAGGCCACTTGGATCCAGATGGAGCACCACATGCTGGAGCATGTAGTCTGTGTGGGCTGCCCCGAAGTGACTGCAGAGGGCCATACTTTACAGCTCTGTGGGGCCTCCTTGAGGTCACTGCTGAGTTATCTAATTTTAGCTCTTTAATCTACTTTCAGAGGAGAAAGCAAATTAATACTTTAAATTATGTTATGCACCAGGTCTTCTGCCATAGCATCCCGGCTCCCCATACATGCATTCGCAGTGTCACACAGGCCTTATTGGTTCCTTCCGCCTGAAGAGCAAATCAAGTGATCACAGTGTGATTTTCCCTAATCACTAATGGGTCTGATGAGAGCTCATAAATTTGAGTGACGACTGTTGCATTCCACATGGTCAGAAACCCTTCATGCTGGTTTTAAGAAGGGCTGGATAACTTTGTGACCCAAACAACAGCTGTTCTGCCACAAATCAAGATAATTATGGCTTCTGCTTCAGGGCAAAAGCTGATCAACTTTGGAAGGTCAGGGAGAAGTCCCACATGGGCAGCACTGCACAATGGTCAGGTGCTGTTGGGGGAAGGGTGGGGACTGAATTGCTTTCCTCTGAAGCATAATCTACTAGACTCAGCCAGAGACACAATAGAGGGCTTGCTGGATCCATTGTCTGATCTGATGCACATTCGTACATTATTGCTGTTTATCTAGCTATTAATTTCCTTCTCGTTCATACTAAATTCATAGCAAGATCCTGGCAAGAGGGTTATGTAACATTAGAAGGGAGGTGATTGTTAATGCCTAAAAGTGGAAGTACCAGATTAAAAATAGTAGGGATGGAGACCTGGGGTTATCAGGCAAATTCAGTCAAACCAGCAGACCTCAGGAGAGTTTTTAAAAAGGGATATTATTTGTTTCTACTTTCTAATGATTTCTGGCTGAAGGTAAGTCTGTAAGCAGATTGCCTTTGAAAATGCTAAGAAGTCAGAAGATTAATGAAGGGCTAGAATTTCCAGGGCTAGATCGCAAATATCCCCACTGCTCCAGGCTGATGCAGGGGAAGGCTGCAGCAGTTGTTCACTGTTTGGGGCGCAAATTGTCGGTAGATATTTTATGAAGGAAACAATTCATCTTTGTGTGGCAGGGTAACACAATAGTGCATATTGCCTGCTTTAAGCATAGGAAGGAATGGGGCAGGATAAACCCTGCAGGCATCACCTGGAGCAAACAGAGAGGTTCCAAAAGCTGGCCGGCTGAGTGGAAAATACATTGGACAGGCTGTCTTGTAAATCACTAAAACCTGTTTCAGGCAATAGAAGGGGGAAAACACAGAAGGGAACTGACCAAGGAAGGGCCCGTGGTCAGTAATTGTTGATGGGCAAATGGATCAGGGTGAAAAGGGAAACTGAACCTCTTCCCAGAACTCAAACAGATTCTTTTTGCAAACCCATCTGCACTGCCTGGGAGCAGAACCTGAAGCAGCGCAGCCTGCTGGGGAAGGTTGTTCTCCTGCAATATCCAGCCCAACTGGTCACCTTCCCAGGGAGCTTTGTTCTGTCCAGGTTGGCAGCCTGGTCCTGCACCTCCTGGAGATGCAGAGAGGCAGCTAAATCCTGCCTGTATTCCCATTAATGTCCCTCCACTGTGTCTCCACCACTTCCCTTGGAGCCTGTCCTACGTCTGACTCTCCCACTGCCTTGGTCGGTCAGCTACTCCTGTGTAGAAGTTGGTGGGGGTGGGGTAAAACACTCCCCAGTCCGAATGGCGATAGTTCTGCCCACTGTGCACAGGTAGAAATGGTGGTGCAAGTGTGAGGGAGGGGTGAGTCAGACCCATAACGCGTAACACAGGGAGTGTGATGAATGATCAACTGGCAAATGGGAGTGAAGGGGATCGAGGAGAATGACCTTGAGGTGACGCTGCCTGGTGGTTTAGCTCCAAATCAACCAACCAGTAAATTCCTTCTGGGATCTCCCCCTCTGACTGCCCATTTCTCCTGTGGCCCGTGACCATGTTGCGACATGTCACCGGCACAATCTCCAGCATCGGGACACTGTCAGCTGAGATCATAATGACACGATGCAAGTCCTGACCTCACAAGTCGCCATGGCATGTGTGGACTCTTTCTGCTAGGGGAGTGATCTGTCCAAACTGGCACCATCCTGGGGCAAATCCAGGCCAGTAGCACCCTAGGAAAGTTGTGTTTTGGCAAAGCAGCATTACGGCAGAATTTCAGTGTAACTGCCTCTGGACACATCACTAGAACTGCCAGCCGGGGGAAGAGAATAACACTCACCAGCTAGGGTTTCAGTCCCTTTCCTCCAGGTTTTCCTGAATTGATCTATAAACAAAGGATACCAGACAAAAATAAGCCACCCAGAACAGTGGGTCCAAATCCCCAGACCCCTTGCAGGCTCTTAGCCAGCTGGGAGGAGAAAGGCCTCACCCTTCCCCCTAGGTATCTTCTCTTGCCTTATAGTCCCACGTGACAGGCAAGGGTCGGGGTTAACCCCTTATACACTGGGGCTTGTGGAATGCATATCTACCTTGCCACCAAAGACCATCTCTGTCTGTCTGTTTTGTAGGGGAGTTCATCAAAGCTCTGTACGAATCAGATGAAAATTGCGAGGTGGACCCCAGTAAGTGCTCATCCTCGGACCTTCCTGAACATCAGAGCAACCTGAAAATGTGCTGTGAGCTGGCCTTCTGTAAAATCATCAATTCTTACTGGTCAGTATCCCTACAACCCTCATTTCCCTCCACCTGCTTTTCCACTGTTGCAGACATGGTACTGCTGTAGGTGTGAGATGTACCATCCCAGCACTCAGTCTGTTTTGCATTGTCCTGTCTTCTAGTGGCGAAAGACAGCTATTCAGAGCCCTATAGGTTGCAGATGCCCTCAGTAGCTGCTGAGAGTTCTCACTTTCAGCTGGGGGGCTGCCCCGGGACACCAACCCATCAGGGGGTGGGGAATCGAAATGAGCAGAAGCAGGACCCTTAGGGTGCTGTGTAGGGAAGCAGGAGGCAATGTCAATGTGCACGCATGGTCTACAAACACTCACAGCTTCTTATTGGGCACCCTTGGGGTCTTGCCTGGGAAGAGAATGAGGGTGGTCATGGCTGCAGAAATGTGCCATTTTCGCAGTGAAAAGTGTTTTGCAAAAACTGACTTTATTTTGGAAAACATCACTTTTTTTCTACAAAAAGTGATCACAGTGACAATCAGTTTGTGCCCAGCTCTGTGTGTCCATTGTCTGCAAGGGGCGAGACTCTGCCCTTCTCCACAGTGTCGTTAGTGAGAGAACAAGGCAAGTGTGGTGTTAGCCGAAGTGTGGCTGCAGCATGGCTTTGCTTTTACATTGCTTTTCGGTGGGTAGATGAGTGGGATTGCTTGACTCAGTGATTCTTCTTTAGCATTCTTTGTGGCAATGAGGACTGACGCCAAGGGTGGTGTGTGTACACGCATGCACACAAAACTGGGCAAGGGCAGTGGAGCAAGAGACCAAGATACGCCTTCCCCAGCGAGACCTGAGGTTAGCAGGCAGAACTCCACTGCTGTCAATCAGACCTGAATTTGGCCCAGTGTGTGCACTGATTCCCACCTGAACCCCCCTAAGAACCCATTCAGACAGGGATTGCAAGCATTGCAGTGTGACAGGCTTGAGCAAAGTGTAGAAATCAGTGCCATGAGTGCCACTGGGAATCAGGTGAGACTCTGCACACTCCCCCAGACTCATGCACACACGCACACTGTTCACTCTTGCACACGTTGCGATGCAATTGAAGAATCTTGGCCTTTTGGCTACAACCAAGTGCAGCATCACGTTACTCTTTGCTATGTCCTCCCTTGGGCTCTCTCCTGCTCTTGCAGGGGTTGGAGATCGCCTCAGTCTTTTCCATCTCTGCCACCTCTGATCTTGCACTTCTCTAACATCAGGTGAGGTTTGGAATTTCTGTGTAGCAGGTGGTGCCTAAGTTTCTAACCACGCCTTTGAGGAAGCAGCACTGAAGATCGAAGGCACTTGGGCTGCAGGATGCCGAGTTCCCCAGCGGGCGGGGCAGAGCTGACGCTGTTAATTTCCTCATTTCTCTCTCTCTCTCTCTCTCTCTCTCTCAAGCACCCTTTGGCTCCGTGCTGTGCATGACTGTGGAGGAGCCTGTCTCTCTACATCAGAAGCATCCTGTGTCAGCGATAATGGGGAATTCCTCACTTCACTTGCACAGGGCTCTTGCCTGGAATCATAGTTTCTCTGCTGTGAAGTGATGGAGGCTGGGGCTGTTGGAGGTCTGGCTGGAGCTGGCTTGGGTAGACAAACGCTAATGGCATATGTGTATCACAGCTGGCTTAGCTGCTCTTTGTGGATTCAGTTTGTGGTGGTGCTTATCTATACAGAGTGTTTTCAAGTATTCAGGGCACTAGGAGCCACAACTCCTTGGCGCCTGTCCCCAGTGCTCCCTTTAAAGATGCCCTGCAAAGGGAAAAAGTTAGGCTTGTGCCCTTTTAAGCTTCTTTGGTGGGTAAAGAAGGGCCTGAAAGAGTTCCCTCCTTCCTTCCTTTTTTGTCATCCTGCTTTTTTTTTTTACATTAGAGATTCGGGTCCGGATGACATCACCAGACTGACAAATGAAAGCTGAGCAAATGGATGGGCTTTTTATCAGACTGCTTAAGTCTCTGGCTTTAGTTTTTCTTAATGCCGGTTTAACATTAATGTTCATGATCGTTTTGGAGAAAGGAAGTCTCCACTAAAGATTCATCCCCCAGCCCTTCCATGAAAACTCTCACTGGATAATCTCCCAAGACGTCCAATAGGTCCTTCGGCAAACCTGGGAAGGAATAGAGTTGATATTTCTCAGGGAGAGAACAGTCAGTCAAATAAATCCTCACTTCAGACCTTCTGTATCCACCACAAAGAAGCAAAAAGGGCAGCTTCTTTTCCTGGTAGCCTAGAACTTACTGTGGGCCAGTTAATTGCTCTCTTGGCCTCAGGAATTGAACTTCTCTTTCCCATGAGTGACACCTGATGTCTTCAGACATTGGCAAATTATAGATGGAAAAAGACAGAGATGCAAATTATTGTTGTTTGAATTCATTTCTGGCTAAAAATAACAGAGGTGCCATTAAAAGGTCAAGGTAAAAATAGCCTAGAAAAGAGACGCGGGGGAAGTCAAAGATGCAATGGGGAGATGTGTTCCTCCGGCCCTCCCTTTAGGAAGAGTCTGAAGCAGCCGGGATGCTGTTCTCAGGGCCTTGTTGTTCACTGATTCTGGAGGAATAATTGGGCTGACGATGAGTGTTTTGGATTGGCCGAGGCACCCTGACAATTACAGATCTTGCTTGAAAAACAGAGTGGCAGAGTCTGCAGGCGGAGCTGCTGGAGAGAGGAAAGAGGTTCACAATAACTGAAAATTCTTACAATTATGGCATGATTTGGACATCTGGAAAGTTTCACTGTAAGCAGAATTTCAGCATGCGGAAGCTCGTTACAGGACAGTTGGATAATGAATTATGGACCCCTCCATCGCATAAAGCCCTGCTAACCAAATTCCATCCCTCATTATACAATTAAATGTTTATGGTCTCTCTGACTCCCATCCTGCATTAGCAAAGAGCACTTCACGTTACTGCGTGTGCCGCTGTCACATACATTTTAAAGGGGTATTTTTCAGTAACTCTTCAACCTGTCCAGATTGTTCCACCCTTAAATTGCTTAAAGGATCCCAGTTTTACTGGGCAAGTAGCATGAAGTAAAGGGGTTTTGCCCATTTATATGGATTGAGCCAGAGGAGGAGGATTTAGCCGGTGTGACTTGGAAGGCTTGGGGTAGAGAATCTGTAATGGCCCTGGGCTTTTATGGGGGATACTGGGAGCAGATCTCTGTCGTGCGCAGCTTTCTGCGGAGACCATTCATTTTTTTTAAATGTCCCCCTCCATCAAGTCCACGTGGCTATAAATTAACTATTTTTCTCGTTCAGGGGACCTTTAGCATTTCAGAGTCGGAAAAACAGAGCAGCGTTAAGAAAGGGGAAAGAGAAATGAGCTGGGGACAGAGAGCTGGGGAGGGAAGAAACGTAGAGATGAAACGGACAGAGTGAGGAGAGAGGCGCATCCGGTGACATTTAAAGAGATCAGCATGTGCCGCCTGTTCCCACGCAGTGAGTTCCTGCTTCAGAGCTAAGGGTGATGACGGGACTCTCCAGTTTCTCCATGGGTAACTGCTGAACTGTCAATGGTGACAGGTCTAGAAGGAAGGGGCAGGGGGTACAGGTGACCTCAGTAGTGACTGGGGGGATGTACAGGGTGGGGAGACAAACATGGGAGAGACAGGCAGGACCCTGAGCACAGAGGAAAACGACACACCCAAAAACGTGCTGAACAGGCAGGTCCCTGCCACGTGGCCAGAGCACTCCACCAGGATCGGAAGGGGAAGCCAAAGCTACCCGTCCAACAGGAACTACCGACCGGGACAGCACGTCGACTCGGAGTATCCCCCTCACCGAGAGGCATGGCGCTCTGACCTGCCCGGAAACCCGCCAGGAGGGCTGAGGAAGGACATATCGGGATTTCCAGGCACTAATGTATTGATGAGCGCACGCTCTGTGTAGCAGAACAGAGCAGTGGAGATGCTAAAAGCCAGGCCAATTAGTAGCCAGGGAAGGAAAGAAGCCATAACAAGCCATTCAGCCGCAGGGCGTACCTGACTGTGATGGAACACATGCCCCAGTAGGTCCTGAGCTGTGTCACTGGGGAGGAGAACGTGCCATTGGACCGGATGGGCCCACTGACCTCAGCCTGGGGCGTGCGGGGCGCATGGCATAGAGCACGGGCACCAGGAGGAGTGCTCTTCCATTAACATCCTGGCCGCCTGCCACGCTGTGCAGGGAGGAGCAGACCCAGGAGGGTGGTTTTCCCTGGCTGTGCTTCCACTTCAGCGCACCACTGCTGGTGGAGAAGAGCCACCCAGGCTCCTTGTAACGGGCACGGTATGTTCACGCCGCAGGCAGTCAGGCCCAGCGCAAGAGGGGGATGGCAGGAGATAAGTCTGCGCGGGTTGCCTCTCACTGTCACATAGCTCGTCCCCCGTTCTCGGCAGAGGAGCTGGGACGCTCTCCGCTGAGCTGGCTGCTCACTAACGTGGGCCGGGCTGCGGTGACCCCAGTCTGCGCGTGCTTATTCCATCAGGGTCTCTGGATCTGTTTGCTTTTAGACAAAGAGCCTGCTCCACGGGCAGGGCAGCTTCCGGGGGGAGTGGCCAGGGCATTCTGTGCCACTGAGCTGCTGGCAGCTGGCCAGGCTGCTCAGACCCATCGTCCAGCCTCCCTTCTGGGAGTGGCTGGATCCAGCTGAGTCAATAAAACATGCTGGGAACAGGATAGTGGGAGGCTGGGAATGGGGAGGGGAAACAGGCAAGAGGCTCTCTGGTGAGACGCACCCTCAGGAGCCAGAACCCACGGGTTAAACCCAAGTGAATTTGGGGTCTGGGATTCAGGGTAAATGGGCTGGATGCTGGCCTGAGTTACACTGGTGTAAACCAGGAATAACTTCAGTGGCTTCAAAGCAGTTACTCTGGCTTTACACCAGTCTCCGAGAGCAGAATTTGACACACATGCCTGTACAACACTAACTTCCTGTTCCCTGCCCCAGTATAGGAGCATTTTAACTTTGTGTGATCTACTAGACTGGGTGTGCGCCCAAGAGACAAAAAGCCCCAAGTTCTAATGGCGGCCCCGTTACTGACTCCCTGTGTCCCCTTGGTAAAGTCACGTCAGCTCTGTGCCTCAGTTTCCCACCTGCAGAATAGGGTTGTTAACATTTCCCAACCTTGCCGGGAGGGGGTGGGAAAGAATCAGTTCATGTCTGGACAGGGCTTTGTTGTCACTCTCCGTGCAGTTGACATTTCCCATCTCTCTCCCTTTGGGCAGCGACACGAGCCTGGCCGGTTACATGCGCGGTTCCGTTCCCGGGTCTTGGGCACTAGCACAAGGCTGTTGTTTGGGTTCACGGCACAGCTGAGAAAGTTTCAATCCCAGGACAAACTGTTCTCTTGCTGAAACTTAAAAAGCCAGGATGATTTTTTTTCCTATTAAGACTTTTGTAAATCCCTTCTTAATGAAGCCTGGGTGGGGGCCTCGATCCAGCTGATAGGAGCCCATTAAGCACCAAACGTGAAGGCTGTTGTGAGCCTGCTTTTCTGCACATTCAGCTCCCAGCATCTTCAGTGGAAACAGACAGTGGGGCTAGTTCTGCCTGGTGGATTAAGTTGCTTCTCTTGCAAGTTTCAGAGGCAATCAAAACTCTTCCTATGTAGCCCACTGGTTCAGTGTGGCTTCCTATCCCCTTCTAGTGATAGCTCCACAAAAGAGGATAAGAGCCTATTATTGCTACTGGCTAATGGAGTTACTCTTTCAGCTCAGGGAATGGAGGCCTCTACTTTTGGTGCTGGAGGAGCAGAGTTCATGCCCCATGGATGACTTCTGGGGAAGGGGGTTGTTACGCTTGGTTGTCGTACTTGCCAGCCAGAACTATGAAATAGGCTCAGGTTCCTAGCCCTGAATTTACAAACCCTGAATTTTCATTGCAGTGTCTTCCCAAGGGAACTCAAAGAGGTTTTTGCTTCGTGGAGACAAGAGTGCAGTAACCGTGGCCGGCCAGACATCAGCGAGCGGCTCATCAGTGCCTCCTTATTCCTCCGGTTCCTCTGTCCAGCCATCATGTCCCCCTCCCTCTTTAACCTGCTCCAGGAATACCCTGATGACCGCACTGCACGCACTTTGACCCTCATCGCCAAGGTCACACAGAACCTCGCCAACTTTGCCAAGTAAGTTGGGGGAAGGAGTTGGGTTTGTTCTCGACGAGCATGAAGGAGTCTGCAGTGTCAGTTAATTGTGTTCAGTGAATATTCAGTGCTAGCCTGACAGCCTGCAAGGCAGCCATCCTCCATGGGATGCAGCCAGAACTGCAGTCACCCAGGTGCCATGGAAGTCAATGGCAGTGACTTCAAGGGAAGCAGGAGCAGGGTCTGGTGAGAACGCGGTCCTCGGCCTGTCTGCTGAAACTAGCTGCAAAGGGGGCAGTTAGTGCCAGGTGTGATGTCAGGAGCAGGACTGAGATCCAACTCATTGAGATTGGCCACTGAACAGCAGCAGATAAGAAACCATTGCTCAGAGAGATTTGGTGACCATTTTTATTCCCACTAAGGAACAGTCAGTCAGCAAAGGCAATTTTGTCCCTGCTGCTACCTTCAGCCACCCTCTAGAAAGACAGACTTACAGAAGTGCCTGCTGTTTCCTCTGTTTTCCACGTTCCCCCCATGGGAAACACCTTGCCTTTCCCGTTCCCACTAGGTCAGTGCCTCCAGCCGTACCTCGACTGGGAGAGAGACCATTTTATTCTCCAAACCGACCTGCTGCTAGGCCTTTTCTGAGCAGAATGGCCCATTCTCAACCCAGGGAGAGGCAGATAGGGCAGAAGTTGAAACGCCCAGTTTTGAAGTACACCAGGGTTGGTAAGAAAGGTGCCGTCCACCATTCTGTCCCACAGTTACCCAGCTGGATGTGACTGAAGTGCGTGAGCTCTTCACAGTCCCAGCGGAGGCACTGCACAGCCCAGACCCCGAATGAATGATGCTGCCAGAGCCTATGGAATCTGTAGCTCTGGGGGAATCTGCTCCCTCAAACTGAGCTCAGGGATCACCCCAGTTATTAAAATGAATGTCTCTGAACTTGGAGGATGGGGGAAGAAATTGGGGAAGCTGTCAATCTCTATCTAAGCCCAGAGGGTTGGTGGAAACAAAGGAAGAGATTTCTGAACATCTTTCCACTGGCTGCAGTGGAAGCTCTGAGCTACTTATCCTGAGCTCTGACAACAGAACCATGAGCTCTTGGAAATGTGAATGGACAACCTCAGTCAAAAGCTTCTTAGAATTGCAAACTAATTTAATTCACATGCCCACAGCCAGACACAGACATAAGATGTACAAGTGTGTTACTCTAAGTGACAGAAAGTATCCATCTTTCTGACCCGTCCTTAACTAAAAGTTAAAAGTTTCACGTTTCTGGACCTTGCAAGAAAGGCTCTTTAACTAAGCTGGCATTACTCAAGCCTGAGCAATCAAGCTGAGCTCTCCTGCAGCCAACGTCACTGCCGACCTCCTCCCCCAGCAAGTCTCCTCGTACCAGCCGGTAGAAGGGGATCTGTCATGCTTTAAATAAGACATTTTCAGTAGAACGAAGATTGGATGACATGGGGCGGAGCAGGGGGTGGCGCAGAGAATCCAATGAAAATAAACTGACTCCAAAAGAGAATTGGGCAAATGTTGGACAGAAGCCCCAAGGTCCCTGATGATCTGGTGTTCCAGGTCCACGAACGGCATTCAGAGGGTGAATTTAACTTAGTGCTTAGGAACATGACGGGCAGCTAGTGCCAGCGGGAGCGAGGTCTAGTGTAGATGGCCAGTTTCCCCATATATGAGCTGCAGCCTCGTCGGTTATCCTGCTAGTGTTTTCTCACACATGAATCCAGTTTGTGTCGCCCCACACTTCCCCCTCCGCATTCCCCTGGCTACACCTGCCCTGTCTGTACGTTTCAAGTTAAATCCACTAATTGTGCCAAATTGTTACGTGACTTTGAACTTGGGACCTGGCTAAGACCATCAGATTTATTCCATTTATGACCTCTGTTTAAGCCACGTGATGCAAAAGACGTGAATTTAAGCCGGATCAGGCCCTAATTCCCTTGTGGAACTGTTTGAAGGCGCTTGGCCCTGCTCTTAATGTAACTGGAGCACAATGACAAAGTGCCTCTCAGCCAAAGAACCCAAAGCACTTACACTTTTCAGACCATTCAGAGAGGTCACTTTTCCCACCACTGAAATGCAACCACCTCTGAGTGGGCGGAACAGAGTAGCACCAGTCAGTGGTTCGGAATCAGTAAAAGCTACCTTGCCTGAAATTGCCAGATTTCAGTGAGGTGTTGTGGGAGTTAGCCAAGACGAGGGGATTAATGGAACGTGCTCGTACAAAGAGCACCCCCCCCGGGGGGTTTAAATGAGCAAAACAATAGGTTGTCAGATGAGGTCTTATTCCAAACCTTGTACCTCCAGTGGTACAGTACCTGGTACTAGCTCCCTGGGACGTGGTTCAGAGGGAAGAGTCCCACCTATGCCACTGCTTGCGGTGCCCCGGCTTTGCCTGTCAAGGTCTCACCGCCACTACTTAGGCTTGAACCTACTGAGCGTACAAGATCCCAGCATAAGGGGCTATGGCTGAAGATTTCTACTCCCACTTTGAAAACTAAACTGCACTTAGCAGCTCTGTAGAGGAGTGCACTGATAGCAGGAGGTCTTGCCTGCCTTCTCCCTTTTGCATGCGATGCTGGGCAGTAACAGCCCCACGTGGGGGATGATTTTTCTTAGGCTCCACCATCCCAAATGAGCCAAGCAGACAACATGGAGGGGAGGGGCTGGTCCTGAGGCTGCTGGACCCCGATGCAAATACACGTACGCTGGCCCCAGTGAAGTCAGTGGGAGTTTTGCCTAATCTGTAGCCTTCATCCCTGTCCTGTCTCCCTTTCATCTTTCAGTGAGCATATTTGGAGCTTGACACCCAGCACATTCTCATGCCAGACACATCCTCGCCTTGCAAGCCTTCACACGTAGGAACAGACGCTGTCTCTGACACAGACAGCAGAGACTGTGGCAGACGGGCTACTAGAAATGACATTATTAATGCACTGGGGTGGCAGCATTCAGGAGCTCTGCCACGGGCTGTCACTCCACACATCGCAGAGAGCGGCAGAGGGCAGGAGAAGGGATTCGGGTGCTGGGCAATGATCATTGGGAGAAAGAGGACTGCATGTTAGCAGTGACTTGGTAGCGATACTTCCAGTGGCTGTATCAGGCCAGATCCCAGGCTAGCTGCTGGAGGGACAGGCCCTTCCGTGAACGTTGGGTCCAGGGTATTTGCTAGACATAGGTAGACCCAGGGGAGGCTTTTGTTTAGCATCGATCAGGAATTGTATTTGCACAGAGATGGCTCAAAGCAGCAAGATCAGCGACTGCTTCTAGATTGCAAAGACACATCAGTATGGAAGGGTGGGTTGGGTCAAATGCCCCACTTCATCTCAGTCCCCAAAGCGGGAGGCAAAGGAGTTGGACAAATGGCGGTGGTTCCTGGCACAGGAAAGGGTGCAGAGGGCTGGAAGAAAGGCTCAGCATGGCGCTAATTAGCTCTGTTCCTCCCTGTGCTGTTTACAGCTGGTTACTTGTGCGCCATTACTCACAAGTTCTAGCTGAGATTCATGTGCCTGTCTTGGCAGGTTTGGCAGCAAAGAGGAGTATATGTCCTTCATGAATCAGTTTCTGGAACACGAATGGACTAACATGCAGCGATTTCTATTGGAGATTTCCAATCCAGAAACCATCTCGAACACAGCTGGCTTTGAAGGCTACATCGACCTGGGCCGGGAATTGTCCACTTTGCACTCTCTACTGTGGGAGGTCATTTCTCAGCTCGAGCAGGTACCCATGGGGAGATGGGGAGCTGGAGGGGCAAGCTCTACGGGGGTCACACCTCAGTCAGACACTTCCTGGGATTGCGGGGAGTGACTGGGAGTTTAGCATGCACCACACTACACGGCGGTTCCTTGCAAACCATCCACAAGAAAGACGTCTGTTGGTTATCAGGAAGGGATAACTGAGTAGCAGGATCTCTGTAGTCTAGCAATGGTTAGCACTTCTGTAGCCTCGCACACATTGTCTGTCTAACCCTCACAACTCCCCTATGAGGCAGGTGAGTATAATTATCCCCTTATCCAGCGGGGAAACCGAGGCAGGGGGGATCAGAACTTAGGTGCTGCTGGTTCCCAGTCCTGTGCTCAGAGCACTAGACCTCACCTCTGTCTCAGCAAGTGTCGTGCAGTAGGAAGGAACAGAACTTGCCTCCTGACTTCAGCTAGTTTCACTTTAAAAAAGAAATGTTTTTAATTAATGGGTCTCCATCAAGACCGGTTGGACCAGACTTACACACACCTGCTTTTTTCTGTGTACAGACTCTGTTGATCCACACACGAGTTAAGGAGGGGTACCCCTACTACTACAAAGAAGTGTGGCTGACCGACTGAGGAAACTAATGTTGCTAAGAAAGAGTTCCTTGAGAGACTTTACAGATCCTGGGACAGCTGGCCAGGGTTCTCTTTGTGTAGGAAGCAAGCAGCCTATAACGTTTCTGTACCCATTTCTCCTCAGGGCACTGTAACAAAACTTGGGCCCCTGCCTCGGATTCTGAGGGACGTCAACGCTGCGCTCAGTAACCCAGCGTGTGTGCAGGTCTCCGTCACAGCTGACCATACTGCATCGACTCCAAATGCTGGCAACAGCATCTCTGCTGGGCTACAGAAAATGGTGATAGAGAATGACTTATCTGGGTAAGAGAGCGAGCATCACCTCAGGAGGAAATCTTCACGGACGCTCCTGGCCATTGACCAGGGAAATAGCAAATACTCTGTGAGTGTCAGCCTGTGGTACCCGGCTGGCTGCATGCAGAGCCGGGCAAAGCGAGGTGTGGCTGGGAGTTTGCCAGACTTAATCTGGGGAATAGAATACTCTCCTCCTTCCCACCCGTGAGTGTGAGGATGGGAGAAGGCCCAATCTGAAAACTCTGTGTGCGCGTGTGTGTGTGCACACACGCACACGTGCAAGTGCAGCAGGACGGGAGGATTTATCAATAAATTCGGTGGGAATTCTGTACATGGCAATTAGGCAGGATTGGGCCCATCCTGCTTGTAAAGCACTGGATCGGTCCTGAGTACATTTAGATCCAAATCACTGGTTGTTTCCCTAACAGTCACTCACCCTTTGGTAGTTTGCTTATTGGGGTTTTCAGCCTGCTCTGCCTAATTTTTATTATATATGTAAAACCACTGAGCAATAGCCCACAGGCCCAGTCCCTGAACACACTCTTCTTGGCTTTCTCATTGAGGAATTTCGGTCCCGGTGGTCGAACAGCGGATCGTGTTGCAGAGTTATAATGCTAGTTTTATTCCTATTTGCTGAAGATGCAGGAACTCACACAAATGAAAAGCCTCCACTAGTAAAATAGGTTCTAAATGGGAGCTAGAAATTATTGAACAATCTAATTAGGAGTGAGGGACCCAGCAAGAGGAAGCCGGACTTGCTCTGTAATCAGAGCTTTCATCTCTGATGTTTCCCTGCATGGGGTAAAGCTCTTCACATTTTGTGCAAGGGAGAATTTCTCTGAACAAAATACTCTGGCCCAAATACTTCCTACGTAAATGTAAATGCAGCATCTTTGATCTGACGTATTCACATGAAACTACTGCAAAGCCCTTGCCTTATCCACCGCAAATCAATGGTGCACAACTCTGTCAGTTTACTGTAGGAGGAATGGGTGACGAGGCCTCTGCCTTTCCTTGGAAAGCAGCAGTCAACGTTGGTGCTAGTTATTATCGTCATTATTGCTGGGTTTTTTTATTTGTATTATCCTAGTGCCTAGGACCCCACCGTGCTATGCGCTGTACAAACAGAACCAAAAGATGATCCTTGTGCAAAGAGTTTACAATCTCAGGATAAGACAAGAGACAGCAGACAGATGCAGACAGACAGGGGAGCACAAGGAAACAATAAGACAGTATTGGTCAGCATGGTTGTAACTGGTGATACAAAGCATCCAAGGATCACATCGGGACGATGCCTCTCACTCACACAAGTAGACCCATCTTCCCAGACTTCTCAGCCACTCCCACATACAACATGCCCACGCAGACACTCTCATTCGCTCATACACAACTAACACCCATCCATCCCCAACCCCACACCCCTCCCTCATGTACATGTGTGTCTGTGCATTCACACGCTTACACACACACGCTCAGTGCACTGACAAATCCAACCTCACTGCCTCTTCTTGACAGAGAGGATCTGATGAGAGCTGGCCATGAATTTTTCCACTAAACATTCTTTCATCAGAAAATGCTGATTTGTTGAAACCAAACATGTTTGGCAGGAAAAGGCCAATGTCAACAGATTTCCTGGCTCGAAACGTTTTCAGAAAAAACAAGTTTTGAAATTAGTAAAACATCCTGTTTTGACATTTTCAAAATGAAAAGTTCCTGTTTGTCCGTTCTTAACAACTTTTCATTTTGAAATGTAAATTACATGATAATTTAAAAGAAGTCAAAATCAAAAAATTGAAAGGAAACATTGCACCAATTTTTTTCCATGAAATTTTGGCTTTTTGCCGTCAATCTGGACCGTTTTTAATCTCTCAACGTTTCCCAGCACAGAATCTCTATTTTCTGCCCAGCTCTAGCCCTAATCCATTCTTCCCAGGGGAACAGTACTGTGACCGAGTTTTGCACCCCCCTCACATGCATCCTGGGGGGTTGGCTTGTTTGCTTAGCTGTACACTGCTGGGCTATATTGATTTTCCTGCTAGTTTCATTTTGCTGATTACTTTTGCCTGCTGCAGTGTAGCATTCACAGCTCTTCTTTCTTCTTCTCCTCTCCCCCCCCTTTATGCGTTTATGTCCCCGCAGTCTGATAGATTTCACACGGTTACCGTCTCCGACCCCTGAAAACAAGGACTTGTTTTTTGTCACAAGGTCTGCTGGGGCTCAGCCCTCTCCCGCCCGGAGCTCCAGCTACTCGGAGGCCAATGAGCCTGATGTGCAGATGTCCAATGGCAGCAAGAGTTTGTCCATGGTGGACTTGCAGGACAATCGGATTTTGGACAGTGGGGCAAATGCACCTGGGGCCGCGGATTCCCTCAATGACAGTCAGTCGTCTGTCGGGCAGTTACAGGGCATATGGACCGCACGAACTCAGCAGAACAACGTGACTAGCATGGCCACGGTGCGCAGGGTAGGCCAGACCCCCACCACGCCCAATTCTGAGAGCGCGCCTGGCAGGCCCCAGCTTTTAGCACCTTTATCATTCCAGAACCCGGTGTACCAGATGGCGGCCGGGCTCCCGCTGTCCCCCCGGGGCTTGGGGGACTCTGGCTCTGAGTGCCACAGCTCCCTGAGCTCCCACAGCAACAGCGAAGAGCTGACGGCCAACAAGCATGGCTTCGTCAACCCTGCTGGGAGCGAGGACTTCACCCGGCGGACGGGGGAGCTGGCCCGCCGGCAGCTCTCTCTGACAGAAAAAGGTGGCCAGCCCACCATGCCCCGGCAGAACAGCGCCGGCCCCCAGAGGCGGATAGACCAACCGCCACCTCCCCCGCCGCCGGTCACCAGGGGCAGGACGCCGCCCTCGCTGCTGAACACGGTTCAGTACCAGAGACCTTCCAGCGGGAGCATGATGTCCTCCTCACCCGACTGGCCGGGCAGCGGGGCCCGCCTCCGGCAGCAGTCGTCCTCCTCTAAGGGCGACAGTCCAGAGATGAAGCCGCGCACCATGCAGAAACAGGTTAGTGCCAGGAGGTCATGCCGAGCGAAGCTGGCCTTGTGGGTGGAAGGGATGTGGGTGGGGATCAGGCCCCAAATGGTTGGAGGGAATTGGGAGATTAGGCCATGACTTTCCTCCCCTTCCAGTCTGGCAGCAGAATGGGGAGGTGGGGTTGGCTCCAAGCCGCTGAGTCAGTGCAAGGCCGCACTGGCCCATGTGGGGGGCCATGTGTTGGCTCCTGCCCGAAGCCTGGCCTGAGACAGAGCCCATCCTGAAAAGGTGACGTTTACATTTTTGCTCTCGGAGTTTGCTGCGTCCGTTTCCTCTGCTAGAGTGCGACTGCCTCGGGGCTGCAGGCGGCGATGGGGTTAGAGCCTCTCCTCCATTCCGCTCCACCATCCTCTCACTGCTTTGCCTGCACGTGCCAACTGCTCATCCCATGCCACAGTCAGTCAAGTTCCATCTCACAGACTCGGATCAGGACCTGATCTCCGCTCAAGAAGAGGTTCCGTCCTGCTGCTGTTTCGCTGGGGACGTGGTGCGACTGGACACTCCCAATCCTGTTAGTTTTGCCTTTTAGAATCTCCCATGGATGCATTTTTGGGGAGGGGAAGCAAAGGGAGGGGTGGAAAAAAGGGGAAAGAGCCGTCATTCCAGCAAAATCAGCAACACTGAAATTCCCTCCTGTGCACAAAGACTGTGCGCCAGCTGAAGTCCACCTTTGCCTGAGGGTGAATTTCACTGCATGTAGCCCTGATAATAAAAGTAGCAGGTCACTCTGCTTTGTCCCCATGCCTGGGACATATCCCGTTTGGCTGGCACGTGGAAATAGTTTTCCTAGCACTTATCTTTTTTCTCAGAACTAATCCCATAGGGAAAGAAACACACCGAGGATTTATGATACTTCAAATGAAGATTTCTTTTAAAAAAAACAAAAAAACACCCCGAAAAAAGATGTGGCTAGCTAACGACTATCCCCTCCATCTCAATCCAGAAACAGTGGAACAGCTCCCCGGAGGCAGCCCACTTGAAAGCAAGAGACAGACAGGTGTGCACAATTACTCTTCTTTTTCAAGGACTCTACAGAGCCCTTTACCAGCGCTGGCCATTAAAAGACATTTTGTCAATCAGCTGTGGACAGCGGAGCTGTCTGTCGGCGTAGGCATTAGCAAGCTGGGCATATAGCAGCATTTATATAATAAGGATCGATACTCATTATGTGGGGAAGGCAGAGAGGTTGGCAAAGCACTTGGGGGCCTGTTCGGGAATGGGGGCTGCTCCAGAGTTGTTATGCTGAGTGGAATGAATGTGTGATGACCCTTCACAGAGCTCTGGCCAATTTGTGTTCACACTCCTTGTCTCCGCAAAAGGTTCTCCTCGGGGGAGCAGGAGTCCCTGCCACGCCGCTCCTGCCTCTTTATCTGTGTATCTGAGTGGTATAGTAACAGTCCATGCCAATCATAATGAAACTGCTTGATCCCACTCAACGGGGCTTAGTGCTGTTTGAGAGGAAATACATCCCATTCAGTGGCCATGTCATTTGGATTCCCGAGTCCCTTACTGCTGCTGATTGGAAGAGCTTCCGACCGCCTCTTTCCTCATTTTATTTCACATGGTGGATCCAATTTTGAATCCACTTAACTCGGGGTTTTCGGTCATGTTCAGAGGAAGAAGCCCAGCGAGGGAGGAGGCACCATTCATGCAGGGCTGACCCCCATTTTGTCAGCACTCACGGGGCTGGAAAACCCCAAACATCTTCTACAGGGCTGAAAGGAACAATAGGGACAATTTCCTCCACCTCTTGTGGCCATGCACTTTTGAGAGACCTGCATTCTTTGCTTCTGCCGTGGTCACAATTCCCAGTCCAGAGGCGCCCCAAATGGCAGGAAGCTAAGGGCCCATCTATGGCAGGGAGATAATCCAAGAGCTGAGTCTGAAACTTCAGGTTCAAAGTCTGAGATTCAGAGGGCAAGATTTACTTGGAGGGGCAGGAGAGGGAGGGGTAGTAACATCAGTGTAATTGTTTCCATTCCCACTGAGCCATCATGGAATCATCTGACTTGAGCTGGGAGGACTTTCCCCAAATGCTCCTATGAAGAATTCTCCATCCAGGGCTTTCCACCTCAGAGCGAGGGATCTGCTCTCATGCTGATACTGCTGGTGATTGACTAAAAGGACGAGGGAGCTGGAGGTGTGAACAAGTCTCTGACATGTCTGGGTTTTCAGCCTGGATCCTCTTAGCACATTCACTCTAACCCACAACGTTCAGCCTGAGACATCATTGACTGCAATTTGTAGCCAGCTCCAATGGAGGAAAAATAGCTGGAAATCCACTTCCTGGAGTTTATAATGTGGTTGGAAAATCTCTAGCCAATTTTGTTTGCCTTTGGGTTTACAGAGACACTGCCCAGGGCAATAGGTGGGCAGGTGTCTTTAATTTGCTGATGGTAGAGTACTGCTTACAGTAGCATTTCTGTAGTGCAGATGGCTAGAGAGCATTCTCCTCGAAAGGAAACTTACAAGAATCCCATTCTCTGAGCCACTGTAGCATTAAGAAACGCAGAGCCCCAAGGTTTGTTGTTGTAGGGTCCCTCATGTGACTACCTGCCTTTGAAGAACCATAGATTTTTCAGGAGGCCCCAGTGTGATCAAAAATCGCATTTCACTTTGTAAATCTGTTTGTGGCTATAGTGAAATCTCCGCAGCAGGTGAAGAGGCATCTCAATGGAGGAGGAGCTCAAGAGTTAAGCAACAGCTCTACCCAGAGGCTGAGCAGACACAACCTGTCTGCCTGCAGCATGAACCCTGACAGGCCACGTGGCATGAGACAATAGCAAGAGCTGCCCAGGAACTAGGGCCTCTTGATCTTGAGCAGATCCCTTTGAAGCCCAATTAACAGCAGTGGATTTGTAGGGTGGCAGAATTGGGCCTATAAAGGCAAGCTGACATGAATAAGCTCAAATAAATAAGGTGCATTAACAGGCAGTGTCCTTGCTCTCTCCCAGACCCCTTCGGGCACTCTAATCCATTCCTTTCCATCGGAGCAGTACTGGGGCCTTGGGCTTGGTTGGAAGGAAACTCTCTTGCTCTCTAGCTTCACATCCATTTTTGTTACCGATTTTTCTTTTGTTATGGTTGTATGTTTCATTGTAGGCCCCTTCTCCTGTGAACCCCAATGCCCTGGACCGCACTGCCGCATGGCTTTTGAATATGAACATGCACTTTTTAGAAGATGAAAGCATTGACCCAGATTCCAAGCACAGGGATAAGCTCAGGAATAAGGACGAGCTCAGCCAAGCAGAAAAGGTAAAACCTGACTGGATTGAAACAAGTGTCTAACTAGAGAGAGTTTCCTTAAACGTCATTTAACTGAGCTGCACGGGGTGAGGCGGGGTCTCCAGGGGACTCAGCAGCCCTGGGAGAAACCCCACTGTTCCCCTGCCGCACGTCAGGGGCAGAATGCTGGGGATCCTGCTCAGGCTTCACGAACTGGGTTGTCCCTCTTCTCAGGGCAAGAGAGGAACAGAGGGGACAGGAGCGAGTATGAGAAGCTAGAGCATCAGGGCACAGCAGAGCCAGCATAAGCAGTGCATGTCAGTGCCCCTGCTCCCCCACTGCAGAGAACAGGGCTTACCAAGTGAACTAAAGAACGGAACGAAATGAACAAGGCAGGAAGTAGCAGGCAGCTCTCCTGGCTTGCTCAGGGGAGGTGGGGCAAGATGAGCTCCAGCATTCAGGCTTACAAAAGCCATTAGCACATTCCAAGGAGAGGGGCCAGGTTCTGATCCCAGTTACAGGAGTGTTAGGCTGGCGTGACTCCATTTGCTGCCGGTTGAGGCCATGTAACCAAGTCCAGAGACCCGTCGCGCTCCAAGAACGTCTCAAAGGCTGTGTCTTGTGCTCAGGGGGTGATGCCCAGCTTGAGTGGGTGTACGTGCTCGTGCTCATCGGGCTAGCGCGCCGACAGGAGTGTAGCCACAGTAGGCAAGTGGGCGGCGGCAAGTGGCAGCACAGGCGAGCGGTCCTGAGCGCAGATCTGCCGGGTACCCATGGGGGTGTGTTCAGAGCGACGAGCCCCTGCCGACACCCGCTGCTGCCTCTACTACCACCGCTACGCCGTGGTCGGTGGCGCGCTGGCTCGGGGAGACCGAGCCCAGGAATGTCCACGCGCGCTGGGACTCGCACCTCCGGCTCCCAGGGCAGGCGCAGCCTCTAGCTGCTGTGTGAAATCTGAGCACCCCACGCCAGGGAGTAGCTCCGCATTAGAGTTGCACAGAATATGTTCAGCAAATAGTAAATTCACCACAAAATGCGTTTTTTCCAGGCACTGAAGCTATTGGTGAATTTCAGGTGAGATGTCAGGAATATCCAAAAACAAAATCAAGTGTCAAAATGTTTTGCCTTGACGTTTTCTTAACAAACTCTCTGGAGGTTTCATTTCAAAACGGTTGTAAGCAGCGTTGGTGGAGGCATGTTGGTCCCAGGATATTAGAGAGACAAGGTAGGTGAATCTCTTTTATCAGACCAACTTCTGTTGGTGAGAGAGAAGCTTGGAGCTTCACAGAGCTCTGCTTCAGATCAAGAAGAGGAAGAGCTCTGTGTAAGCTTGAACGTTTCTTCCCCCTCCCTCCCCGAAGTTGGTCCAATAAAAGATATTCCCTCCCCCACCTTGTCTCTCTCTCATTTCACAGCAATCTTCTCCAAATGAAACATCGAGTTGAATCGCCATTTGAAACATTTTGTGTGACTCGAATGAACATTTGGGTTGTGGATTTTTTTTTTGTTTCGGCAAGAAAAACCACCCAAAAAGATTCAGTTTTGGTTTGAAATGAACCAGATTTTTTCAGCTTTTTCCATTCGGCCACTAAGTCCATTATTTGCTCAGCACTACTCGGCCCTCGCTGTAGGAAGAGTGATGGATTGGCTGGGTTCCCCAGCTCCCAGCCCAGTCTGAGGAGGAGACCAGCGTGCCTGGTGAGCAAGTGGAGCTAGAAATCAAGATGTTACAGTCAGAGTTTGCGGAAGATACTGCAACTCAAACCAGATCACTAGGGGAAGGTTTCATCAGGCACTAGGGAAAAGCAAAGAGCTTATGTCATATCTGACCAGGATTACATCACTTTTGTCTGTGACAGGTTAGCCCGTTGGTGACACCAGCAGCTTCATGCCCAGCACAACAAGACCAGTCAGAGTGCAAATCACATACACTGGGGAAGGGGGGGATCTTTTTCTTTTTAATTTGCAAGAAGCTCTCCCAGCAGCCAGACATTGGAGGCACTTTGGTAGTGGAGCTCACAAACTGTAATTCTTCCTCCCATTAGCCATTCATTATCACCTGAAACTTGGAGCGCTAGTCCTTCGTGTATTATTCTGAGGGACAGGGATGTTTCTAGTTTTGTAACACTGACTTTCTCTGTCTAATTTCTCTGGTGCTGCACCATTCTCTGGGCTGTCATCTGTTAAACTTGAGTGACATGCCAAAGCCTTTGTCAGGCAGGGACTGAGACGCACAAGGAGAAATCTCCCACCTTTCAAATAAAAGAAAAAAGTCCCTGGGTAGTTTTTAAAAGTTTACCCCAGTTTATTAATGGATTTTCCCCCATTTTGGCATCTTTATAACATGAAAAGAAATGGGCGGAGGAAAGCATCTGGTGTGGGGAAAGGTCAGCCAGCTAGCTGCCTTCATTTTTAGGCTATAAAAATCTCGACTGCTAAATGAGAGTAGAGTAGAATCCGTGTAATTAGCACAGAGTCCAGCAGGGGTCTCAAAAGTCACCAGTGAAACCGGTGCTCACTGGGGTGTAGCATGGAGCACAGGAGATCAGCATGGCTGGTGTAGTTGCTGCAAGAGAGCTGGGCAGCAGAGTAACGTGAGTGAGGAACCACTTGGAAGGCTTATGCTCTAATTTACACCTGCAAACTACTCTGACAAGGCAGAAGGTACCCCAGTTAGCAGACTCCGTGTGCCACTTCCCCACTGGTAGTCACTAAACTCCTTCTCACCAAACCAACTCTGTGGCAACCTTGCCTCATCTTTCAACAGATGGCCTCTCAAGTGAATTCCACTCTCTGCAGCTTCTGGCACTGGCTTTCTGCCCTGCCAGAGAGATCTCCACCATGTTTTCACCCACAGGCTGAGGGAGGGACAGGATGCTGCAGGCTCTCCTCCAGTATGTACTCCGCCTGGGTAGAGACAGACCACGTCAGGATTACGAGGTCTGACGGTATTTCAATAAATTCTGCTCCCTGCCAAAATATCAAAACGCAAACCCCACCAGAGCCTGGTGTCTCATTCCCATGAAGCATCCTTTGTTACTTTGTTGTCATATCAGTCACTGGCATTAAAGTTCTTCATTAGCATAATCTCTCTCCCCATTACTGTAAGACTTGAATGGTAACCAACAATGAGACAAGTGTTCTAGAGACAGGAGCGACTCCCACGCTCTCCTGAGGCTTCTCCTGCTATCCCTGGAGCTCCCTTACGCTGCTCCTATTTTAAGTGTAGGGTAGGTATGGAATCTCTCCGTGTCTGAGTGACTCCACTCTGTGCACTGTCTGGGCGTTGGTGTCTCCCCCTCTTCACCAGGTGGTGTGCGTGAACTGTGTTGTCTCAGGGACTCTGTAAAAACCTGATTAAAGGAAAACCACAGTGATTTGTCACAGCTGTCTTCTGCCGTGGCCGAAGGATCTACTAGGGCTTTCCCATCTCTGCCTGCCATCATTCGAATACTCCAGCTGCTAACAAAATTATTCAGCATCATGAATTCCTAGCTGTGTGGGTCGCGGTTGTAGTCGCTTCTCAGCCAATGGAAATGACTGTAGCAATTTGCCATCACTGGAGCTGCACTGATTGACACAGCTAGAATCTGGCCCTTGCCATCTCCAATCAGTGAATGGGGCTCGCGTCTCCCACTCCGAGAGAGCTGCCATTCTACTAATGGTCCCCGGAAGGAGGCCCTGTGTGAGGGCGTACATTGGAACACAAATGCAGCCTGCCGTTTGAATGCTCAGCAGAGGCAGGAGACTTGCAGAGCTGTTGTCGAGTACCTTCTGTTCATTTAGGTTTAAAAACAAAAGGTTAGATTACCAGCTATGTAGCCACTATTTACTAAATCAATAGCAAAAGCAACCAGAGCCCTCTTGATTTATTATAACCAGTAATATACTCGATAAGTTGCCTTAGCTCAGATTTGAAAGTCTTCTGCGTTTAGTCAGGTATTTACAACGTCTCAAACTCCTTAAACTGCTCATCAAAATGGCAGGTTCCTGTTTGCTTATTAATCATTGGTAATTTGTTAGAGTGAGGGCACTTTTAAGCAATTGAGAAAAGTCACTCCTTCCAAAGTAAAAATCTCTTCTCTGTTGCACATTTGTACACTGGAGTTTTCCTTTGTCTCAGTAAGTTGTACCGAATGCTGAGCTACCACAGCTCAATCCAATGTTACTGAGTAAAAAAAATCCCCCGTGTTTTGAACTTGTTCATTTGTTTTCTGTGAGTCTTGCCACTATTTACTTTTATTTTACCAAAAACTTTTCAGAGTTTTTTTTACATGAAAAGCACAATAGGTGGAGTCTTGGCTTCATGCACTACCTCCTCTCCCATTGAGCCCTGGGTTGAAATTCTGACCCTGTGGGTTAAGCGAAAGTCAGTTTTCTGCACTGATCATCTAAAACTGCACTGGTGTACAACTGACCGTCTCCGATCAGTCGTGCCCAGTGCGAGCCCTTGCTCCGAGCTCAGTCCAGCTCCCACTGACTTCAGTGGGAGTTGGCTCTAAGCCATGTGTTTGGCTTCAGAAGCACCAGCTTCCTAGGGAAAATGCACATTAATAAAAGCTTGGCCATGGACAATGGGGCATCCGTGCCCTGTGGGGGCATCTGATGGTTGTTTATTAGAGCAAATCCCATAGGAGTGTTTGGGCCCAATTAGAGTAACTCCCGTGGTATGTGACCAAATGTGGTTATCATTTGCTGGCTGCGTGATGGCCCATGTGCGCTGAGTTTGATGGCCGCAGCGGACAGGTATCAGCCTCCCAAGACCTACCCCGAAAGCGGCTGGCAACGGGGGCAGTCTCCAAGGAGGATGATTGAATTGGCTGCAGAGAGGTGCTTTGGCGGAGGCCAGTGTGATGAATCTTGCATTGGCACTGTCTGTGCTGAGACCTTCAGTCTCTAGGGTGGCCAGACCAGCATCTTTCATTACAACGCTTCGACGCTTCCTTTAAAAAAGCAAATAACCATTCAGCATCGAAAGTGCTACTCGCTGAGCTCATGTGATCCGCGTGGTCTCCGCTGTTCTCGGTCACCCTGGGGTCCAGCTGTGTTTAATGGTGATGCCCGCCATAGCTTCAGCTCCACGTAGCCCCCCAGAGCTGGGTTCGCTCCTTTTGAAAAGGTCTCCAAGCTGGGTGCATCTGTGCAGAAAACCCAGCAGGGTAACAAAATGTAACACATTCCGGAACTAAGCACATCCCACCAAAACCCAGCCCAGCCCCTGCTCCTGTAGCGTGGCCTGGATTTAGTGGGATCGGTGCCGGATTCATGCTGGGTTTGGCCCTAGGCTTGGAAGAGTGGCTCCTTGATGAGCATTTTCACTGTCCTTTGACTACAGGGGCTGTGAGCTCCAAGGCTGTAGCTGCCCCGGTGCCCAGTCAGGCAGGGATCGCTCTGAATGAGCTGTTGCTTGGCCTGCAAGGCTTTCACTTCCAGACAGTCAGGTCTCAAATGTTGTCCCTAAACTCGGGCCGTATGAACCCTAGGAAGGCAGCTTTTCCTCGAATGCCAACTGACTGGATTCAGATGCAAGCGTGTGCAGAATTCAGTGCCACCCCTTGATTTACACAGACCTGACGAGCAGATGCCTGAAGCCAGAACCCCACCAGTGCTGCCTCACCTGGCTGTGTCTAACCCTGTACTGCTGTTCAGCTTGAGCAGCTGCCCGCATACATATGCCAGTCAGTCGAGCTAACTTGCATCCTTATTTTAAGTTCCAAACTATGCTAACCAACCATTCTCTGCACCTGCTAGTGACCTGTCATCCCAGCAGAAGGGCAGCCCCACTCCTCGTGCAGTCTGGAGGAGAAGATGGAAGAGGAGAAGGTTTTGAGCAGCTATTCAGGGTTGCTCCTATGTGGGTTTGCAGCTAGTCTAATGCGAGGAGACGGTCATGGCTGGGTTACTGGAGAGTCTTGGTGAGGGAAAAGCCCTAGCAATAAAAATGCCTTGTGCTTTCTCCTTAAATGCTGCAGTACCAGCAGGACCTGGTGGTGCTGCAGGACAAGCTCCGCATCTCCAACAAGAAGCTGGAGGAGTATGAAAACAGGTTCAAATGCCAGGAGGAGACAACCCAGAAACTGATGCTGGAGTACCAGGCCAGGCTGGAGGAGAGCGAGGAGAGGCTCCGCAGACAGCAGGAAGATAAAGAGATCCAGATGAAGGGGATCATCAGCAGGTATGGTGGGGGACGGAGAGAGAGAGCAAAACCCCAACATCTAAATGATTGTAGCAAGGAGGTGGCTGCATGTAGACAACTGGGAGCCTGGGAGCTTTAGCTCTCCTTCACCCCCCAAAAATAATTAGGGATTGTGTTGTTAAAGGAAACAATGAGTCTGGAACAGAAGCTGGTTTATGTCATTGTTAATAAAATGGATACATTTAGTTGTGATAGAAACTACACATTAAAGCAATAGGCAGCCACTAGTACCTCATTGTGTTTTAACTCTAGCCCCACCCCGCATTAGCGGTAAGCAAGCAGGATGCTGTAGCTCAGCTGAAGGGGAGCAGCAAGCTTTCCTGGAACCCATGAGGGCCAGTTTAACTCTTCTGAGGTAGCGAAATGGAGGCAGGTCATTGTGTGGGTGTCTCAAATGAAATCTTACAAACAAGGTTCATCACAAGTCTTCAGCACAGCGCTCTGCCTCTTAAGCAAGGAATAACCTTCTGTTAGCTGGTTGCAACGGTAGGTTGTTATCCTCTATTGATGAGCCTTTAGAGGAAGGCCTACCACATAGTGAATATGTTCAATCTGTGTGAACAGTCAAGATTATAGGGGTGGGGGATTGTAAGAGTAGAGCATAATTACTGTTTGTAGCAACTAGGAGCCCTTGTGATGGAGCAGAACTCCATTGTGCTAGGTGCTGCCAGGCACACAACAACACGACAGTCCCTGCTAAACGTTCTTTGCCATAATTCCTCTCCTGGCACTGGTGTGCAGTACACTATGGACTACTGTGTGCTGCCCTCTGTCGCCCTAGTCGTAGCGGGACTGGCGTCTCTAGCTGTAGATTGCAGAGTGCTTTAGGACGGACAGTGCTGTCTAACACTATTTGTTACACACTCAAAATGGCCACATCCAAGCCTGGCAATAGGATATCCTGGAAATGGTGCCCTGAAACCTCTCGTTCTATAGTCCCATCTCACGTGCAGGAGTGGTGCAGTGCCCAAGGCCTTTAATGTCCAAAGATGAACAACTGGCCCTGTGCCCAGTAGTGAAGGGTGTGAATCCGGGATGGATCCAGCCACCTGGAAATTTGTGCCTTCTTTTAGACTGGAAATAAGACATACATTTTTAATGGTGAAGTAATTGCCTATTGGAACAAGTCTGCCGGGGTCATGGTGGGTTCTCCATCGGTGACACTCTAAATCAGGATTGGCTGGTTTTCTAATAGATCTGCTCTAGGAAGTATTGGGGGATGTTCTATGGCCTGTGTCTGACGAGGTGATCACAATGGTCACTTCTGGCCTTAGAATCTATGGATCCAGGAAACCTTCAAATTCAGAGCGGGTTGTGGGTTTAGAGGCTAAACCTGGAACCAGGTGTGAAATTTCCAGCTAGCTCCTTTCTCAGTAATGGGCTGAATCAAAACTCTCTAAGCTTCCAGGGGCTTGGGCTATCTGAATGTAGCTCCTGGTGCAGGGCTGTAAAAGTACTTTGGTATTTACATAGCACTGTCAGCTCTGAAGCACTTCAGACACTGGGCCAGATTAACCCTTAGCATAACCCATGGTCGTCGGTGGCGTTACACTGTTGTATGCAAAATACACAGTCACCAAAGCACTACATTTTCAGTCAATCTGTGTTTCTTGGGCTGGGGGAGGGAAGTAGTTCTGAAATCAGCACTGACCCCAAGCTACAAGAGAATCAAACTTCTTCTGAGGTGCAGGCAAGTCTGGGCAACTTTTAGCTTTTCACTGTTTTTCATTTCCTGGGATCCAGCTGGAAATGGAGGGGCCCTCACCTGCTCCCATGTTCTTTCCAACCTCAGGTTTGCAAACGTCAGCTATTTCACTCCAGCGACCCTCTGCCCCTTTGGAGGGGCACCTGTCTCTGTTAAAGCTCGGGGTGACGGAATCCATAGATTTGCTTGGTTCATGGAATGGTAGAATTCAGAGATGGTTGAGACCTCTGAACCCAGCCCAGCTCTCTGGGCTCAGGGTAGGATTTTTCCTTTCAGTATATTATTTTGTCCTGTTTTCTATACCCAAAGCAATGGGGCTTCTGCCTCTCCCCTTTGGAGATTATGTCTCCAGCAGACATCTCTCACTGTCAGGAAGGTCTGAGTGTTCCTCTCCATCTCATTACTCCGAGCTGACATCCCAAGTAACCCTCTGCCTCCATGGTGTTTACATACATATAGGCTGTTATGGCCCAATGTCATAGTCTTTAGCCAAGCTAGACCCGTTCCTTTCTTTTAAGCTGCTCTCCTAAATCAGCTGCTCTAAAGCTCCCTCCCTTCCCACCTCATCCTTTGCTTGCTCATGTCTAGAGTAGTTTAACAGTCAGACAGCAAACAGCAGGGTTTTGAACAACTGGAGCAGAGAGTTTTGGTTGGTTTGTTTTTTAACCAATAAGACTCTCAGGGCCAGCCATTTTCCACGGCCCCAGCCCTATTCTGATCTTAACTGCAGAAATTCCACGTTCTCTGAAAGTGGGATGCTGTGTGTGCGAATGCCGGCAATGTCACGTGAAAAAACCGGTTTTTGTGCTCCCTGAAGGCGGGGATACGATGTGAGAGCTTCCCATTGGTTTGGCCTGCTGTTTCACCCCTTGCTCTGTGCTTTCGAGATGTAAATCAACCCTTTGCCTCCTCTGCTGTCAAGGAGTAAGGGAAGAAATAGTCTGTATCATCCATCCCAGGAGACTGATTTAAAAGTCTACCAGACTAATGGCGTGGTGGCTGCAGGTGACAGAGCCGGTATAGATCCTAACACGTGTAATTAATGGACTCCTGCACCTGGATGCTCTCTGCAGAGGGGCACTGCCTTTCAGGGTGTTGGATCCCACAAACAGGTGATCAGAGCAATCTCACCCCCCTGCTAGGGCAGCCTCCTAGGTCACCAGAGAGCTGGCAGCTGTGCAGGGCTGACCCACTCTGCAAGTTGAAGAACTGAAATGACCATGAAAGGGATGAAGGACGAGCAGGGGAACTAGCACTGCACTTTAACTAGTGCTGGCCTGGCGGGCTCCATGGCTTTCTAACAGGGTGCCTGATGCCTTTCTGCTTCAGGCCAGCACTCACAGCGAACCTGCAATGGCCAGGGGTAAGCCAAAGTCATTCCCGGCTGCTGGCTAGGTGCTCGGCATTGGTGGGTCTGAGCATAGTTTCTAATAGACAGGTGTCCCTATCACAAAACCCACTACGCAGCCGGCAGCCTCAGCAAGAGCAGCCAAGGAGCTGGAATGGGCCAGTCTGTCCTTCCAGGCAGGGCCAGGGCAGGCTGGCAGCGGGAGGGAAGAGGTTACCGCTGCTGCCTATGCTCTACTTGTTCTGGGCACAGAGAGGAGATTTTGGTCTCCCAGGCGAGCTCCTTGCAGCAGCAGAATGCACTGTTTAATAACAGCAGCTAGACTCTCTGCTTCTCGGAAGCTAAACGTTTGCTTCTGGGTTCTCTTGCCAGATTGATGTCGGTCGAGGAGGAATTAAAGAAAGATCATGCAGAAATGCAGGCAGCAGTGGATTCCAAACAGAAGATTATTGATGCCCAGGTCAGTACCCTTTTAATGTCAGGATGTACAGCAGCCCTGGGAGAATGAGCCCCACTGATGTGCAGATCCCATTGTTACTGTCCCAGAGGGCATAGCAAGCATTGCACTAAACCGATGATAATCCAGACCACAGTTAAGGTTGTAGCCTGTTGTTATTACCATCATGGTGTTTGCACGGCTACAGCACCATCCATCCGAGGGGCTCAGACCTTTGCCTCCCTGGCAGAAGACAGTGAGGGTATGGGGAGGCTGAAATGGAGCTGGGGGATTCTAGGACTCTCTCAACTTCAGTGTAGCCTTAGAAGGGGCTGATTTAAACCCAAAGCAAAAGGAGTCCGAGTTAATGGTGGAAGCCTGTCTCTTTCTAGCCTCCCTTGGGTGCAGCAGTTACGCTGCACAAACAGGATAACATCACCACCTGCTGCTCAGATGCTTCTATATCCCATGCCCACTGGTAACTGCAGGGAGATCTCTAGGGGAGACATTACCATGACAGGCTTATAAGTCACTCCTTCCCTTTATGTACCAGGAATCTCTCCGATGTTTGTGCTTACTGGCCATGGGTGTTGCAGGATGGAGAGAGGTGTCCTGGAAAGCCACCATAGAGGGGAAGGGAAGATGGAGGAAAAGGGAAGCAAGCAGGTGTAGGTCAGAAAGTCACCTACCATGCACTAGTGATGAAGGCAGAGGACATCAGGGCTTTCCCCATGAAATGCCAGGAGCAGTATAAAAAAGTACCATCCAAAGAACATGTACCCTTGAGTAGGGTAGCATAGCCTGTTCCTTCTCAGGGCTGCACGCCCCATCGGATGACTAAGAGCCCTGATAAAGAGTTCAGAGCATGAGCAGGTACTCACCTGTAGGAAGATGGTACAAACTATTCCAACATCGCTCACAGCTCCCCTTTCCATTGAGCAGCTGGGTGGCGGGAGATGCGCAGAAAGAGTCTTCTCCTCCTTCTCTAGGCATTTGGCATAAAGGCAGCTGTTTCCATTAGCAGGTCATGTGTAGGACCCAGCTGCTCTCTCCTGCATGGGACAGCAGAGAGACTCCTCTAGTCGCTGTTGGAAATCTGCCTCAGCTGAGCTTTTACCTCAGCCCCCTGACAAACGATCAACCTCCCGCCCAACAGTTGCAAAGGCTCCCATTAGCCGATAAGGAGAGAATTCCAGGGCTGGCTTCCATTTGTTCAGGCACAAATATTTGAAGCTAGTTTCCTAGCTAACTGTAGCACCCACAACTCAGCTCATTAAATAGACATGGCCACAATTAGCGACGGGTGCAGAGGTGGGGGCAAAGGTCTGTGGGTGTGAAACAATGCCTGAGAGAGGTGCTGTGGATGCTGACATTCTGCTCCAGTTTGAACACAGGAAAAGAAGATCAGTGTCTTGGCCACCATCTGCAGCCAGGTCCCACTATTCTAGACTACATGCTTAATGACCCTGTTTATCATAGACTGAGTCACCATTCTTGAGTAATGATTTACTGGGTAGCAAATGGGAAAGGAGCAAGGAGAACCTGGCGAAAAGGAATCAGTTTATCTTTACAGTCATTTGGTCAGTGCTAGTAAATCAGCACATCCACCTCTCTAGTGTTCAAGCTGAGCCTAGGAGAGAGAGGGGAGTCCGTTAACAGACAGCTATTGACAGCGTGCCTTCCGTAGCCTGCAAATTGTGCTTGACTCTCGGCCTCGCCTTGGCCCTCACGCACTACCTGTTTCTCCTCCTTTCAGAGCTAGCCTCCAGGGCTGTCCGGCAAGCTTTTTTAACTGGATTTTAGGAACGTTCCCTGGGGCACAGGTAGAGCTCAGAGGAGGGCACCTGATCCCGTCCACTAAGGAGCATTGCTTGCTTCAGAATCTCGCACAGCCAGGCCAGGCACCAATCATTCCCCCCATCGTCCAGACACGGCCACCTAAGAACCCTGCTGATCAACCAGCATAAGAGGCTCCCTCCTTGCTGGGCAGGGGCCTGAACAGGTCCCAGGAAAGCAGAACTGAACAGAAAGTTACTACTTTCTCCCTTGTGAAATTTCATCCGTTCAGGTGGGTTCGCCACCAAACTTCACACTTTTGTCCTTCCTCCTTGCTGCTGCCCACAGAGCTCCGGGCAGAAAAATAGATATCAGCATGGTCTCAACTCTGCCAAAATGCCCTTTGATGCTCTAACTTTTCGTGTACAACTCAGACAGATCCATGGCCCATACACTGCTATGGATCAGGCTGAAGGCGACGGCTCACTCGTTTCTTGACATCGGTGATGCTTTAAATATGAGTGAGAGCAGTGGTTACAACACAGGCCTGCCATAGTTATCCATGTCCAGCTCTGTTGGGCAGTGCTTTAAAGATTCTAACCCCCTAAGTAGACACAGCCCATTCGCTGGAGTTTCCTTTTGGACTCTTTTCCTACATGGATGTGCTACCATTGGAGCAATGAGTGGAAACAAAGTTTTACTTTGATTTTCTAGTTTAAATTGGCCAAATCCTGATCTCCATGAGCACTACTCCTGAGCAAAGACTGCACGCAGCCTCCCATTGTGAGGTGCACGTCCCGGAGAGCGAGCACAATTCAGTGTCAACAAGGTCTGCTTGCTCTTCTAAAGGAACTAGTGCTGGATCTGCTCAGAGTTGGAGCATTAAAGCCGGAATTGCACACATTCCTCAGCCTAGCACCTACACCCTAAATCCAAAGTGTTACAGCCCACAGGTGACTAGACTGCGACAGGCCACAGGCTGACAATAAGCACTGGTGGCCCTCCGTCCCTCCTGAGGCCCCAGCCATGGCAGGGAAATGATGAAGTGAGATATGCCCAGTGACCTGCACCCACGCGCTGCAGAGGAAGGCAAAAAGCCCCAAGGTCCCTACCAGTCTAACTCGGGGGGGGATTCCTTCCCCACCCCCACACATGGGGATCGGTGAGATCCTGAGCGTGTGAGCAAGAACCAGGCGGCCAAGCGCCTGGAAGAGAAAATGCTCAGGGCTACCTCCGAGCCCTGGTGCTCCCTGCTCAGTGTCTCATCATTGGCCGTGGCCAGCCCCGATGCTTCAGAGGAAGAAAAAAACCTCAAACCCAGAACATCCTGGAGGTCCCTTCCGGACCCTGCAGCTGCAACCCTAGAGCATGAGCGTCACCTTTCCATTTGTAACCAGTTTCTGTGCCTCTGGGTTCCACCCCACCCTAAGATTAGCCTCAGTGCTAGAATCGTGTGTGGGGAAGAACGGTTTTCAAAGCCGTGTACACACAAACCGTCACCAGTCCAACCTCTGAGCATCCCTCAGGTAAGTATTTCTATCCCCAGGCTGCAGCTGGGGGAACTGACGACAGAGGGTGGGCTCAGTGACTTACCCAAGTTCACAGAGGGAGATGGTGTCAGAACCAGATGGCAGCACAGGACTGCTTGGCACCCATCCTTGTCGTCATAACGCTGGACTCTGCCCCCTCTGTATTCAGCGCGAAATGGGACCCGGCCGTCGCAGCTCTCCGGGCAGGCTACGAGGCGTTTGAACGATCAACATCCATTAAAACAAAATCAATTAAACATGGATATGAATAACCATTGAAGGAGAGAATTGGGTTTTAGAACATGAACCTTCTCCTCATTCTAACTGCTGCTGGGTGGGAGGAAAAAAACCGCGTGTGGCACATGCCTGTATAATTGGGAGAATAATAGAAGCCATTTTATCTCTGTTTTGTTCAGGGTCAATTAGAACATGATGAAATGAATTTAGCTCTGATTCCACTAGCCTGAAAGCCTGACATGTTGGAGTTTGTGTGAGCCGAACTGTTATCTGCAGAGAGGCTGGCCCAGGGAGGGCAGGGCTGGCAGTGGTATCTGTTAACATTGTCCTTTCGGACAGAGATATCCCAATACCTCTGGCTCTGAACTGGTACCGTTTTCTCAAATTGTCCAACCCCCAACAACTGCAAGCTCCTGTAGAACAGGACCTGCATCCAAATCCTCCCTGGGTTTGCTAAACCAAAGCTGACCCTGCCTTTGCACACCTGTGCCAAGAGATGAGGTCTCATGGAGGCAGTTTCCACAGGCACGCTCACTGAAAGTGCCCCACTTTCTGTTTGGTTGCAGGAGAAACGTATTGCTTCACTGGATGCGGCCAACGCACGGTTAATGAGTGCCCTTACTCAGCTGAAAGAGAGGTACAGCATGCAGACACGTAACGGGATCTCCCCCACAAACCCAACTAAATTACAGATTACAGAGAACGGAGAATTCAGAAACAGCAGCAATTGTTAACCCGCGGAGGGAGCTGCTGCAGGAGAGGAGGCCTGGCCTGAAAGACTGCGCAGCAGCAGGGGTGAGCCGTGCTTCAGAGAATGGCTGCTGTCTCCCCCCCCCCCACTCCCCAAGGAACCAGCTCCTTACTGCAGACGGCGCACTTGACTGCTCCTTGGTGGGAGACGCCAACGCCAGCAAGTTGAGGGGACCAAAAGACCGAGTTGTGTGAAATGTGTGGCAAAAGGAGAGCTCCGTATGCGGGGGGGATTGCTGTCACTGGTGGATTTAAGTCAGTGTTTAATGTTTAACCTTTTCCTTCTCCAACTGCCCCAAGGACATACCTCACACTCCTCCTGGCCCATGATAATGGCCTTGGCGTGCCAGTAAGCAAAATAAAGGAGTCTGGGAAAGCCTGCGCCAGGCCCACTCAGGCTAGTTAAAGTGTGTTCAGTGGTGGGTTCCTGCGGGTAAACGCTCAGTGGAGGAGGAGAACGTATCGGTCTGAAACCCACTTAGTCTAATTCCAGCCCTGGTCAGGAAATGCTCTGCCATGGCACTTGGTTTGCTTGGTGGGTCATTCTGTGTAGCTTCAGGTCGGGGTGGCCGCAGCACATGGCTCCTGTGCCCCGCTTGGCGCATGCTCCATGCACTGGTCCCTGCACAAGCACCTTTCCCCCGGCGTTGTGCAGTAAGAGAGGGTTCCTGGGCCACTCTCAGTTTGACGCTCACCCAAGGGAACTGGTGTTTGAATGAAATCCGAGTGACTCAGGAGAGGAGGGTCTGAAGAGCAAGGACAAAGCTCGCTATGTGTGCGGGGTGGGAGCCAAAGGAATGCTGGCACAGATAGACAACAGGGCAGGTCACCTGGGAGGGGAGTAAATAGCACTTTAGCAGGAATTGCTGGGCTAAGCAGTGTCGCAGCGAGTGTTACCTCTGTAGGAGTCCGGCGCTCCCGGGAGAGTCCATGCATATTACACCTACGATGGCACCTTGCAGCAAGAGAACAGCTCTCTGTCTTTGCTTTACTTTTTGCCAACCTACCAGTCAGACGCCAAGCCCAGTGCAGCTGGTGCAGGCTTGTGTCCAAGGCAGCGGGACTGTTATACGCCAGCAGAGAAGGGGAGCTGGTGTTCTAGGGATGGTGTCTTTATTTCTAGGTGCAGTTTCTTCTTGGCAATCTAAGGAGGGGAGGGAGGGGCATGTTACCTTGTCACAAATCTAACACAGTGAAACGTTCCACATGAGTAGCATCCCACTAAACTTCCTGCTATTGAACACAGCAAATATCACGTCCACTCAGCTCACCCAGCTGCTTAGCGGTTGGGTTGTGAAGTGTGGGTTACTAGCCAAAAATCACGCCGAAAAATGTCTTGAAGCCCCATCACGATTCAGGGAGTGGAATCAGTTTTACACCAGCATTTGTTTAGGATGTGGCTGCTTGCTCAGAAAAGGAAGGGTTATTTGTGCGGAGGGGGTGGGGGTGCTATATGCAAAGGTGTGTGCTAAACATTCAAGAAAAAGAAAAACCCTGAAGAAGCATGAAGATTGGTAATTATATTTCTTTTCTTTCACAGTATGCATTAGAAAAAAATACAGCCCATTTTCTGGAATACTGTCCTCTTTAAATTGGGAATGAGCACTGCACGGAAATTAACAGCCTCGAAGAATGTAAAACATGGTCATAAGGGAATAACCAACAAGAACAGCAGCAGCCACCGAAATTCCCATGGTCAGGAGGCACTGTGCAGACATAAGCCAGGATTAGACTTTCCTAACTGCTGAAAGAAGTAGATTCGGCACATTCAGACGTGTGTTGCTCAGCGGAAGGGCCATCTCCTTAGAGGGGGATTATGCCACTGACCTGCTGCCAGTGCAGGTTTTTTTGTTTTTGTTTTTTAAAGTTAGTCCTTCTTGATTCCCAGTCTCAGAACAGGTCATTAATACGGAGACCCAGAGAGATGGTTTCTCTGAGACATGGATGCCACTGTACAGTGTATAGGACATCTGCCTATTCCGCCCATTAGGAGCACATACTTGCTGTATGCTTATCCTAGTTTGCCCAGTGCCATGTTTAAATGTACAGTCAGAAGGGACTAGGATACTGAATTGTGCTAGGCTTAGGTCCCAACTCCACAGTATCTAGTCTGTGCTAGCAGGACACTGTTTGCATTTCTCTGTTGTCCTGCCACCGCAAATCCTAAAAAGATTCACTGTGGAGGGGATTATTTTAAAGTTAAAGCTGCTTTTTTCTAAAAGCTTCTCTTCCACGGAAGCCCCAGCCCAGGTCACATAGGGCTGCAACTTCTGCAGCTCTGGATCTTGGATGGTTGACGGCCTGTCTGCGCTCGAAGCTCTCCACACGCAAGGAATGCCGTCCCATCTCTTGATTTAAATTCACAGTGTGGCGTGAACGTAAGACCAAAAAGAGGAGCTCCTCAGAGCCAAGTGACCACTGAATATTGGAGAATTAGCACAAGTGGCTTTGAAGAAGCTCACAAAACTGACAGCCCCTGGAGAAAGACCCAGACAGGTTAGGCGTATACAGGGTACTATGAACAATTTGGTACATACGCTTACACCCGCCTTTGTCTCAGTGTCAAATACCTTTACAGAACCCTGCAAAAAAAGACTCTTTTTAAGCAGCTGGTGCCTGGAGATGTACTTTTAGCTCTGGTTATTTTTTTAGGGTCTGAAATATTCCTCCTATGAAAGATGGAAGCTGTTTCACTTAGAATGCTAGGAAGGAGTGGTGGAAGGGTGCCCTAGCAGGGACTGATTTCCATTCTTACACGGAAACTTCAGGGAACTGTTTTTGGATGCAAATTCAGTGCTTGCCCTAAGAACTGGCAGGGGGATCCCCGAAACAATTGTCTATTTAGTACTGAAGCTAAGTACCATACATCTTAACCTACTCCTCAGCCCTGAGCCAATCCATTGCTACCAAAACTTTTTAGGGACTACATTACAAACTCTTGGTTAATACCAAAATCTCAGTTAAAGCATGCACGGTGTGCTGCTGGTGTAGCAGAAAAACCTAAACCCTTCCACAGGGAGTTATTTAAAAACTAACATTTCCGGATCTGACACCTTCTGATCTGTAGTTTCCTGAGCCAGTATGAAAAGGAACTCAGTCCCAGAAGAAATCTCTTCTTTGTAGAGATGTCCCCTAAAACATGGGATCCAGATCTGGAGGTTTGGTTCAGGCCCATCTCTTAGTGTGTTACTTCAGTTTGTGGTTTTGTTATTTATGAGCTGCACACCAGTGGGGGGGTGTGAGTGCAATTCCTGTCCTCAAGCCTGGTGTTTCGCATAGCAATACCAGAGACAATTTGCAGAGGTGTTCCCAGCAACAGAGAGTAAAACAACCACTCTACTGACCATCATGCGACCTGCTGTTTTCGTTCTCGTGCTTTCTGCGACAAGAGCCTATTCTAGTGCAAAAACTGTAACTGTGTAAACAAAACAAACATTCACAGATTTTTATCTTAATGCAAGTCTTACAATTTTTTGTATATGTTCTTGGTGTTTGACTGTAATGTACCTATTCACCTAACAGTTGTATATAGTAATTTACTTCTGGTGCTGCTTATTTGGTCAGGAGTTGAGTGTCTCTACCGCTGGTTTGTTTGGGTTTTTTTGTTTTGTTTTTAAACAGAGGTGGGCTCAAGTAAGCAAATTCAGATCTGGGTTCAGATTTCAGCTGCCCCTTGGGGGCTGGGATGGATCCAGGGTTTTGATTTGGGGTGATGGAGAGAAAACGTGCGAGGCGTTGGGGTGTGAAATATCCCATGGTTGCTGCACGCTATAAATCTAATACAGTGGGGGTTGTGCTTTAAGTTCAGAGCCAGAAGCTCCAGGGAGACTTCCTACCAACTACAATAGTTTAGGAACCAACCGCTTCCCCTCTCCCCCCCCAATCTATTAAGCAGAAATGCCCTCCACCCAAACAGGTCCTTGGAAGTCTGCACTCTGTCCCTTCAGCATTGTGGTTTTTGCTTGTCCCTGTTAGAGCATTCCTGGAATTGTGAGCAGTGTCTTGGCTCCCCGCTTTAGGACAGCTGTGTAACGTACTGCCAGATGCAGGACACACCGAGTTATGCTGGAATCCATAGACTGGAGGTTTCCCCAGGCACACTGTAGGGTTTTGCTGGACCTGGGTGACAATAGCTGTGCTTTGTCAGTTCCACCAAGCTCATTACCCTCCACTGAGAAAGCACCAAGCAAATGTACAGGGGGGGACAACCCTGCACTGATCTCCAGGGCCTGGCCTCCCCCCAGGTCACCTCTGGGTCTCTTCCATCCCTGTTCTGGCATGCTGCAGCCCTGCCCCAAAAGGGGCTGTATTCAGGGTGAGCTGGGACTCCAACTCCGCCTGTCTAGTCCTGGCCTCTAAAGTGAGTGCGGCTGCTGCTGTTCCCTAGTTCCCAAGCGATTCCTTGAACTGCCCCAGAAGGGAGACCGTTCACTTCTAGCCAGATACTGTGTCTGCGCGAATGGCCCCCCACCTGATGGGTCAGCTACGGGCCCCCTTGTGTGACTGCTGGGCAGAGAAGCGTTGTCATTTTCTGTTCTTGGAGGGGGAGTATGTAATTTGGGCCAGAGAGGAACCTGTTCGTCTGCTGAGCAGAGGCTTTACAGCCCATGGACACTCCACAACAATCCTCAAATGCTGGCGCTTTGGAGCAGGGTTTTGGTTTCGCTACTTGACTTTCACAGGTAACGTGAGGTGTGACATTGCTGTAAATTTTATGTGGTTCTGCATCAACTATCGGTACCCAAAGTGCAGTCTCCATGGTCCCATATTCCTTTATCATCCATCACTGTGTCTTAAGATATACCTCTCTCTGTATATCTGCTTAGGCTGATACTTGTTCCTGATGAGCAGTCGCTATGTTTTATATCCTCTTATGACGAAAAAAAACAAACAAAAAACCTTTTTTGTAAGTATGTTTAAAAAACAAAGCGAAGTGGAAGTGTTTGCTGAAACTCCTTCAGCCTCTTTTAAACTATGTAATAATGTACAGAGAAAGTTGTTGGTGTTCAAAGAGATGATGTGGACGTGCAATTTCTGTACATTTGCAATTAGAAATATTAAAGATTTATTTAGCTATTTTATGTAAGGTCTCCCATAGCTTTAATCAGTCAGATCCTACCCTGTTTGGCCCTGGGTGGCAACCTGACCTGGCTTCTGCTGTCTGAGTCATTCGTCTTCTATGGGAGTAAATACTCCAACACAACTAGAGGTCTCTTCAAGACCTCCCGCTTAGTGGGAGGGAGGATGTTCCTAGACAGAAACAAAAAGATCTCAGGGAAGCAGAAGGGGAGATACTGGAAACCACCATATTAGGGTCAAGGTCTCAAGGGGGAGGATTGGCAGAAGCCTGATCTCCAGTGAAACTTAGAACAGCACCAAGGCATCAGAGGACATTCACGCTGCACCTTGCACCCACCCCTACTCTTCGGGACACAGCCGTGTTAGACTGATGCCAGACATGGGGCACAGATCTTGGAACCTCCCCCTCCACCAGGAGAACAGTTGAACAAGATACAAAAGAAAGTTCCAAGGTGCATAGACGCAGGAGAAGGGAATTTTTTAAAGCAGAGCAGGCGGTCTAGGGTTTACTAAGATAATGGCAGCACCAAGGTGTGTGCCAGGGAAGCAAGTTAGTCCTGGAAGTAGGGGATGACTGATCAGACATGCTCCCCCTAGCACCAGCCCCCTCCCCCGTAGGACCCCAGAGACAGTGATACCCTTTGGCTACAGCATGCACACCGAGAAACTAGATCCCAGAGACACTGTGTGCGGCTGGGATCCGCCCCTAGGCCGGGCAAACCTGCCCCCCTGCAGGGGAGAAGTACAGCAACCACGGGCACTCCAACAGGCCCAAGGCGGGCACTCTACAGCCCAGGGGCGAGGGGAGACTCCAGCAGTAGGCCCCTGCACCCAGGGCACAGACACAGCCTGGGTGCCAGTCCTGGCACAGAATCCCTGCTCTGACACGCTGGATGCTCAGCCTTCTGGATGCCTCCTGACAGGCTCACTAAAATATTGTCACAATTAAAGTGGGGAACGAGGGGCCCACACCTGGGCTGGGGGGTTTCTCAGCAGGGGGAGGCAGTTAAAGAAACCACTTTCCTCAGATTTTCCAATTTGCAGCCCCATAAAAGGGAAGGCATGAGAAATCAAAGTGCCTTCCTGGCGCTGGCTGTTAGGGGAGGCATGTGAATAAATCAGCCCAGAGGGGAGCTGCCACGCTGGAAATAAGAGTCTGGAACAAATGCTTCCTGTGCAGAGCGCCCCTACCCTGTACTCACAGCTAGGCCGCTGATCCCATTCCCTCCACTCACACCTAGTTGCACGTTCCTAATAGCTGACATTGCCTTAGTATTTGGCATCCCCCAGGACCCCAAGTGCATGAAAGCTGAATTGCAGCCACCTCTAGGGTGGGAAGCAGGAGTTTAAAGCACAGCAACATGACCATTTAGGTTAGGCACAGACACATACTTTAGCCACTTAACACACCAGGGAGAATTTAGGAGGCAGACTCCAGTTATCCCAACAAAGACTAGCCAGGGCCTTCGAGGTAGCAGCTCTTTAACGGATATGCATGGGCAGAGATTTAGCTATTGCCTTTACCATGCCCCTGGGGCAGAAGGTAATACTGGCCCCAGGGGATTTCCTTAGAGGGCTCCAGTCTGACATGGATTTGCTTGATGAGCTGTCCCATGATTATAGCCCCAAGGTGGCCTATGGCTGCAGCCAGCCAGGGCACATGGAGGTAAAGCGATGCAATGCCACACCAAAGCAGAGCGACTGCCGCAAGGGGCTGCAAGCTAGTGAGAGCACAGAGGAGAGGCCCTCCTGCACTACCTGCATTGGAAGGGGGTTGCTCAGGGGGACACACACCTCACCAGGCTTCTCCCCCTTTTCCCTCAATGGCCCAAGCTAGCCCATTTTGTCATGCAAGCAAGCGTGGCAGTGGGGAGGGGCGGGGAGGGCACAGTAGGCCCATTCCTTGCTTAGCCCCCCGCACCTCCATGCTCCCCTGCCCCAGGGCTCCCCTCTGTTGCTGAGCCCAGCATGGCTGCTGCATCCGTGTCACTCACAGGAACATGGCCGCTGCACCACGCAGCGGGCAGGGCCCAGCCGAGCTCCACGCCCGCAGCGCTGCATTGCCGGGGCAGTTAGTTATTGTTAGAAACAAGCGGCCTCGGCAAGGAGCCAAAATGCAGTGAGAAGTTTGTGCCAAATGCAGACGTGTCGCCATTTAACACGTGGCTGAACCCCAAACCCATTTACACAGCAACGTGCAGCAGAAATCGTTCACTCGCTCGCGCCAGGCGGCAGCGTGTTCTCCAGGGCAATTTCTTCTGCGAAGCCAGGCCCTTTTTCAGCCAGTTTGCTTGCAGGCGTCACTCTGGGCCCCTGAACGGCAGCCAAGCAGCTCGGGAGCCTTTCTCACTGGAAACATGCAGTCACATTCCCTCCCCACACACCCCCTTGTTAGACAGCTCAGCTTCCCCGCCCGCCTGGCAGGGGAGCCTGTAGGCTTATGTCTCCACTGCACCGGGGTGGGGGGGGGTCAGGCTCATGCTCCCTTGAGGCAACCTGCTGAGAGGAGCAAGAGCAGCATGGCTGTGGTAGCAGAGGCTGGGCTGAACTTCGAGCCCCCAGAGCTGCCTGCGTGCAGCGGGTACGACCTCCCACGGCTGCCCAGCTTGAGCTGCCAGCAGTACACGCGTGACCCACCCACCCACCTTCCGGGGGTGGTGCTCAGGCCCATCCAGTGGCCCGGAGACCACTTCAACCGAGTCTGCGCTACAGACTTAGCTAACAGCCAGCTGGCTTTTAGCTTGTGTGGTAGAGGCTCCTGCACTAAGCTCCAGCGGTCCCCAGTTCAATCCCACCCACCGCCCCCCCGGGGTCTGTCGACGGTCACAAGCAGGAGCACCCCACCTCTGGCCCCGAGCGTAGGCATAGCCACCGCCAGAGCGCTGTCGGCTAGAGCCTCAGCTGTAGGATGCGATGCAAGGCCAAGGTTTGGCACCTGGTGTGGAGATTCCCCATGGCTCTGTGTGTGGTGACCCCTCGCTTGGGATACACCCAGCAGCGGGGACCGGCTGTTAGAGAGAATTCACCAGCAAGCAGCTGGGCCCCGTTGGATTGACCATGGCCCAGGTGTCACAGAGCAGAACTGAGCTTGCTGTTTGGCCAGGGCTACAAGATCCCTTTGGGAAGGGATCCCAGGCCTCACTCCCAGAGAAGCCACCCGCACAACACGGGTACGTCTTGCAGCAGCGCCAGGTATCCGACTGGCTAGCCGGCTGCGATCACTGCCCAAAGCACCATGCAGGATCAACTTGCTCACAGTCCCTCTTCAAACCTGGCCTTTATACCAGGGGCCGAATTGGCTTCCTGCCCCTCAACCTGCTCACCCCCTTGCTTTGGGGAGAAGAGCGCTGTCCCTGAGCTCAAGCCAGCAGATCTGGGAGCCAGGCACGGCCCCAACACCCTAAGCCTGGCTGGCAGCATTAGCATTGTCTGAGTCCCACTGAACAGCTGCAGGGCTTCAGACAAAGACCCAGCCCTGGGCCAGGAATTATTTCACTTCCTCTCTCTTATGGCAACCAAGTAATATTTGTCTAAATATTTGCAGCCTGAAGCCCTCTCTCTTAGCCTGCAATGGGTATCTGCAGAGTCACTAACTCTGAGGCCCTGGTTTCTCCACACCTGGGCCCAGAGCTGAGTTGCTTAATTGCCCAGTCATGAGAACTGGACAGCTCTTGTGATGGCTGTGCTTGGAGAGCATGAGGAAGCAGCTTTGTGTCCGACTTCTCCACACTTCAGAGCACCTGGGCTCCCGGGCAGTGACCTGGGGCCCCTGGAGGCTCACTGCAGTCAGGCGTCAACACATTTCACCTGAAAAGCGAAACCAGGCCGCGCTGCAAAGGGTGAAGAGGGGGAGAGAGGCAGGCTTCTTGTGAATAAGCAGTCTTAGCTTTGGAGGTTTGTGCTGATACACTGGGACAATCAATGTACAATTACAGAACTACGTTGCTATCAATGCCGTCATGTTATTAGTAACTACATGTATTACTGTAGGGCCCAGGAGCCCGCGTCGTGTCAGGGGACCCCACGGCGCTAGGCACTGTACAGACACAACAAAAAGATGGTCCCTCCCTCACTGGCCGGCTGGGAGGCTCAGGCAGGGCGGTCTGTCTGTGAAAGCGTGCGGCATGTCAGAACGCCGGGGGGGTGCACATGGGGCAAGACAGACATGTAGGTCCCTTCCAACCCTGATATTCTATGAAAGATGCTGGATGTGGCGCTGTGAAGGAGACGCATGCGAGCGACATGACACCCAGACACACATGTGGGGATGGAGTGATTGCAGGTGTGTGGGGGACACACCCTCACAGGCTGATGGGGAGGGGGTCCATAGAAAGCACGCTGCACCCACCCCGAGCGGCTCTCAACGCTCTAACTACTCCCGAGTCCCAGGAGGGCTGTGAGTTCCCCAGTGTTTACCGAGATGGTCAGAGCGCTGGAAGTGCCAGGCACCTACAGGGACAGGCCAGAACCTCTTATTCCTGCAGCAAACCCTTTGTTTCCCCTGGGTTTATGTTTTGAGACCCTGCGGGGAAGGGGCAGCCGTAGGGCTTGTTTTGCCATTGCGTGGGATGGGCCCTTTCCTCCTGAGCCTATTTGGCATGATTTTGAGAGTGGAGAGCTGTGCACACTGGGGAGATGTTAGAGCTGCAGAGGACGCTGCTCAACCCTGTGGGAAACCGCTCTGCCTGGAAACGCAGGACAAGCCTGGCCCAGAGCACCCTTGTCCCACGACGACAGTGGGAGATAAAAGAGATGTCACAGCTATGCCTGGGCACAAAGCTGCATTTGCTGGCTGTGTTGTTCTGACGCTGCCCAGACACAGCCAGGGAGCTGGTCCCAGGAAGGAAAGCAGATGAGTGGAGGGAAGGAAAAAAAAACCTGCACACACAAGATTTTACCCAGCAGCTGGAATCATTAAGGCTGCAAGCAGCACTGATCTAATGCTGGCCAAATCTCAGCTTATGACAGCTGATGAACTGGCTTCATTAAAGAACTCCCTGGCATCCTTGCAATCGCATTTCAAACCTGGCCATTATAACCAGAGGCCTAATTGGTTCCTTGCACCTCAAATCACTTGCCGCCTTGCTTTTGGGGAGACCAGCACTTTCGCTGAGAGGAAACAGGCCAGATTCTGGGGGGCTGGCCCACCCCAAAGTTCAGTCATGGCAGTGCTGAGGCACAGATCCCTACAGGGTCAGCCACAGTGGGGGTACTGCTCATGGGGCATTAGGGGGGCAGGGCAGGGCATGCTGGAGGGGTGGCAGAGAACAGACTCAGCTGGGCTTTGCAGGCTGTCACCCACTGTCTGCCCCCTTGCACAAGCCTCAGGTTTGCTAGCTCTGGCGTGGTGGGTATTAGTTCATGGTGGCAAGTGGTGCATGAGAGAGGCAGGTCACCCGACCCCAGACAACACACCACCAAAGACTTCTTTCCTCCCTAAAGGGTGTTTGCCAACTCCAGAAAACGTCTCCGTTCCAGCACCAGAGCAGGGAATTGCCGTCTCAATCCCACGTTTACGCTAAGGCCTGGTCTCAACTGGCCCCAACCCGGCAGGAAATGCCCAGCACAGGCCACACGCTGACCCTTGGCTCTAAAACCCAGGCCTTTCCCTTGGATTTTTATCCCCTCACCCAGGGTTTGTACTAGTTTACTTGGGGATGCAAGTTCTATGGTGGGAGTGAGACGATGGGCCACTGGGCGGGGCACTAATTGGGGACTTAGGAGACACGGATTCAATTCCCTGCTCTGCCACAAACTTCCTGTATGACCATGGACAAGACAATTCATTCATCGTGCCTCAGTTTCCCCATCTGTACAATGAGGAGAATAGCCTTGCCGTACACCTCCCCCCTGGGAATAAATACACTGCAGAATGTGAGGTGCTCAGATACTAGGATAACTGTGGGCTTGCTAGCACCACAGGTGGATATCGCAGCCCCCCCTACAGTGGGCACAGCTATACGCAGTGTGGCCAACTGCATCCAGCCTAGGAGGTTGCACTGATCAGATTCCATTTCCCACCCCTTACAGTTACAGCTGTGGCAATAGCGGGTGCTGCAGCCCAGCCCCCAGGCAGCCCCCATGCCCTTGCTTCCTGCCTCCCTCTGGCTGAGACACAACCTTAGTCTTAGTCCCACTGCAGCTCCCACTTCGCCCCACCCTTTCCAAATAATCCCCTTGGTTTGGCCTTTCGAAAAGTAGACTGAAAACTTGTAGCTGATGCATTAAAGCACTGGGAAGAATGAGCACCTGTGCCTCATTAACATCAGCATAATTAGCTCCTCAGAGAACTGAGGGAAAGAGCTTGGCTGGATCAAAATGGCTAAAGATGCAGAGAATGCCCGTGGCAAAGCTGAGCGCACAGGTGCTGGCTCCGAAGCAAATGGGGCTCAGAGGTTTTCTAGCACTTTCCACCACCACCCTTCTAGGTTTGTCCTGGGCCAGCAGCAGGAGGGCTCATGCCCTCCCAAAGTCTGTGCAGTAGCTTCTCCCTTCCCTACGTCGGTGTGTTGCAGGCCGCTGAGAGAGGACGGCCCAAAACCCAACCAGCCAAAAAATGCTCAAGTGGATCTGGCTTCCAAGCCTTGCCCCCACCCCAGCTTGGAGTGCCTGGAGCCAGGGCTTCCGCCTGGACCCTGCTCCTGGGTTCTTGGCATTTCACTCTGCTTGGGCGAGGAAGAGCAGCCTGTCAGTTCCACGGTTGAGTTCTCCTGCAGGAGCACAGATGTTGCAATGTCTACCTTGCAAAACACTGCACGGGAGGTGGATTTGTTCACTGGGATCCATTCTAATTTGATATTGGTACAGGAGATTCTTGAATTTTGGCCCAAACTTGCCCTGCCTCCAAGGAAGGTGGTTCAATCTCTGAAGCCCTGGATTTCCAGTGACTCTTAGATCTCCATTTCCCGACTCACCGTCTAGCTGTGACCCAGCAGGAGAGTTCATCAATCTGCTCCATGACTCCCCCACATCCTAGCCAGGGAACAGGTGGGACAGTGACTCAGTGCTTTAATCATGGTGGGGGGCTCCTACAAGGAATGGGGCCAGAGCAGTGACTCAGGCAGAGCTGAGATGGCACTGGGGGACCCAGGTGTAATTCTTTTAGGGCTGCCTGAAGAAAGTGTCTTCAAGGACAACAGCTTCAACTGTGTAAAGTGACACCTGTCCATGTAAGGACTAGAAATGCTAGAGAATTCCTTCCCCCACCGTAATCTCTAGCCTGGTGCCCTGGAGTGCTGCAGGGAACTAACTTCACTCCCACCTTCCCTGCAATCCCCGCATTTACAGGCCCCCACTACAGTTGAGGTTCTCCCCAACTAGGTCTCTGTTGAGGATTTAATTTATGTAAGAGAAAATGCTCCTTCCCCTCCCTCCACACAACAAAACACCATTCACCTATGACAATAGTAGACTGTTATCCTCATCTACGTACCAATCACTTGAGGGAACACACCACACGCTTTCCAAGCCCATTGCACTGTGGTTAAAGACAAGAGCCCAGGGCTCCCTCCTGAAAGAACTGCATGGGTGAAGCTGTTGCTTGCAGGAGGGTTTCCCCTTGGAGCACTTTGGACTCGGCCTGCAACCCAGTGCAGGCCACTCCCTGAGCCAGCCTGCCACAGGATGTAGGCTGGAGCGAGGTGCTCGGACGCCACTGCACTTCACTACCAAGCAGCAGGGGTCTCAGGGTGAGAGCCCCAGTTCCAGCACTCTGTAAACTTGAGTTCCCACCTGTCTCAATTCTCCCCAAAACAGCTCAGGAGCCCAATTCTCAAGGCTCCAACTGGCGTTAAAGAGCCAGGCCCAGGAGCGGCTGTGTCTTTGCTTTTACCTTCCTTGGTTTTGAAGGTTGTGAGAAACTCGAGCTGGGCAAAGCAAAAGCAATCCAAGAAACAAGGCATTTTAGCGACTGCAGCAAGCAGGGATTAGTCACTAATACCTGGATTGGAATAAAACCCTCTTCAGAGGTCTCTGTTATCGCTTCATTAGAGCCGTGCTGAAAAGACCGAGAACATCTCTGTGCACTTGACGGCTTTCAGCATCTGAGGCTCCTAGAGTCTCGTGGCGGCATTTCCCAGACGCCTGTTGTCAGAAGGGCAAGGCTGGGAGGAGTGAGATTCTGCATTGCAAATCAGCAGGACAGAACAACATGGGGCACATGGGGCTGGTTTGTATTTTATCTGGAGAGTGGTTCTAGTCCAAATGTCATCAGAGTTAATAACGGTTTAGTAATTATACCCAGAAAGGATTTGAATCTAATTTAGCATGCAAGACAGAGCGCGATTAGTGTCTGGGGTGTTAGAAATGCAGTTCACTTCCCTTCCCTTCCCACCCAAGTCCTTACAAGGAGGGGGATGTTCTGTGGGAAACCGAAGAGCGGATGGAGCCAAGGCTGGGCTCCAAACACTCCCCACAAAGCTGGGAGTTGACTGCAAGGGAGCAGCAGCTATAGCTGATGCAACAGACCACATGGGACCAAGCCAGCCTTCCCAGGCCAGTTAGATGGCTTTTACTTGTGTATCAGAGCAGTGCCCTCGTGGGGAGAACTCACACATCTGGCAAATGAACCAGATGGGGCCCATTTATGTGAGTGAGTGAGGCAGGGGGTGGAATACAGCGGATGAACAGCGTTGCCAATTCTTTAGATTTTTATGGCGAGCATCTCCATATTTGGAGTTTTTCCTGAAAGCCCCATCTCCCGGAGTCATATGCTGATAAGAGAATCTCAGCTTTCATGGGGCAAAGGGTCCATTTCCAGGGTGGAGAAGAAGCTGGAGACCAGGGCTCCTTAAGGTTCAAAACCCAGAAGGCAAATGTACAGAGAACCCAAACTTATGTTTAACTCTCGTGCTTTTGGAACCTGACTCCTGGTTTTTGAAGACTCGGGGCTGGAAATTCTAGGACAGATTGGAAAACAGAGCTCTGACTGTGGGAAATCAGGACAGATGCAGGTGTGGGGCCTGGAAGGGTCCTGTGAGCAGCTCTGGGTGGACATTGAGGCCATTATTTTAAAAGGCTTTAGCCAGAGAGATAGAAATCACCACAGGATGGCTCTTAAAAACCAGCCCCTTTTTGTGCTGGGAACAGAAAATCCCAAAGTAGCAAGTTAGTGCCCAATAGCCAGGAAGCTGCTCAGGCCAGTCTAGCTCCCCAGTGCCATGTAGAGAGCCCCTCCCTCGTTAATTACCACCAGGCCATCTCGCTATTGTTGGAAATGCAAACGTGAGCAGAGAAGATGGGCCTTGTTCCACCCCCACCAGAGCACGCGCTGCCATGTCTCCCTAAAGGGGGCTGCTGCTGCTGGCACTTAGATGTGTACTGCCCATGCATGTGTCGTGGGGCCTTCATGCAAAGCCTGTTCCATGGACAGTCACACTTTCTTCCTCAAACACCCTGTGGAGGTTCAGAGCTGCCGTGAAGCTGTTTCCACAGATGTCAAGATTTCAATAACTTCTCACTTGATTTTTGTTTTCAGCTGGTCAGGCCAGAATTCAAACACTGGGCTGTAGCCAGCCGCGGGTGAGAGCGAGCATCACCGGAGAACCCTATCGCTCTGTGCAGCGCCACCAGGGCTGGCTTCCTCCACAGCTGACCGCCTGGAACAAGCCTCTACATCACCTCAAACACAGTACATTTCCCCTCCATGTTAGAGTAGATCTCATCACTACAGACCTCCCCAGTTAGGATCCTCCTCACTGCTGAAGGAGCGGAGTGCCCTTCCCAGCAAGGAGCCATCAGGCCTACTTTGCAGAAGGAACTTGCCTGCTAGACTCCATCACATCCCTCTGCTGCTATCCCTGCTGCCTGTCCTGTTGAAGAGCTCAGCGATCTTACCAACAAGCAGCAGCAGCCTGCAGCAAAGGGAGTCACCTGCCCACACCACAGCCCGGTGACTCTTGCAGTGGGTGCATGCCCCCTCTTGTTTTTGGAGCAAGAAGCCTTCGCTCTCTGGCCCCGTGTTTTCAGTTGTGGGCTGACCTTCTCCCATCTCAACATGGCGGTGTCACATTCCAAGTCTCAGTTCGACGTTGGTTTGTGCCTCTCCTTTAGGCCCATGCGGGATTTCCTGAGCCTCAACGGCCAGTGGCTCTCCAGAGGCACTAGAGAGCATCTAAGGCCCTTCGCCACGTGAAGGCCTGATCTGCAACGCCCACCAGTCCCAGTGAAATCAGCGAGGGCGGCAGGCCCTCAGCACCTTTGAAAGCCGGCCAAGCAGCAGGTAGCTGGCGCGTTTTCCAACACTATGCTGGGGTCCCGCTGGTGCAGCAGAAGGATGATGCAGTCACCAATAGGAAGGCACCACCTGCCACAGACAACATCTTGCTAGAGGCCCAGTGCAGCTGACCGCAGGCTGAGGGGCTGCAGAGAGATGCCTTCCTTTAATGGTCCGTTTGAACGGGAGACAGCGCTGTTCAGTCTGATGTACGGCCAGGACGGGTACACTGGGGAATGGTTTAGTCTTTCCTTCACACACTGGCCCATCTGTTACTGACAGGCCTTTGCCCCTCTCTAGCACCTTCGCTCGAGCTCCCAAAGCCCCAACTGATGTAGGCAGGTGCCACCAGCCCCATTTCACAGGGCTGCCCATGGTTGCAGTCAGTCAGTCAGTCAGCGGCAGAGTGGGAAACAGAACCTGATAGCCTCACTGCATTCCCCTGCACAACCAGGAGCAAACCCTCCTCTCCTTCAGACCTGAGCAGGGAGGTGGGGTGAAATTCACTGTCTCGTGGCCAGCCAGGTGCACTGCGAGTGGTGGCGGGGGAGGGTTCGGTTTTGTCCGAAGCAGCTGGTGCGAGCCACTGTTGGAGACCAAAGCCAGTCTGGATGGGTGAATGCCTGGATCTGGAATGGCACCAGCTACCTTAATAAAGCAGAGGATGTTTCGGCAGCACACTGGGATGTGGTATTAATGGCAGGTAGACAAGTCGCTCATCCCAGAGACCTGTTTATTATTAGCCGCTTGGTTGCATTAGCTCTCGACCTCTCCCTTCCTTCTCTGAATGCAGCTTGCATCCCATGCATGCATCAGCCCCAAAGACTGGGCTAAATCCCAGAGCAAACATCCTGGTGGCAAAGCAATTCTTCGCAACTGAGGGGTGGGTGGGAAAGAAGGGGGCTGGAAGAGCAAGAGGTGGTCATTAGTGGAAACTCATTGTTTTCTCTAATTGGATGATTATCTGGGAACTGCTATTGATGTTACAAGCTTCAGCTCCTCTAGATCTGCAGAACTTAATTTCTCTTCTCTACGGACTCTCTGCTCCCTTTCTCTTCGCGGTTAATGCACAGGAGTGTGCCACACAACTCCTGCAGCCCCAACACAGGATTGCATTACCTGTCCAGGTTCCTCAGACTCCTCCGCCAGGCGCTCTGCCGTATTCAGACTCTTCAAGTCATGTTTTTTAGTGTCTCCTTGCTCAGGGCGAGTGTGCAGGAAGAAAGCACTCATTCTCTCAGAATGGCGCTCTCTCCCCCTTTAATCCTGGAGGGGCTGACCACTGGCCCCTTCAAAGAGAGCTACTCAGCCCCTTGCAGGGTTTGGCCTCTCGTTGATAGAGCCCCAGTGCAGTGGCCTGGAAGAGGCGGTGGCTGCAGACTGAGTTACCGAAGAGGAGTATCACACAGGTGGACAAGCTGTCCTGGCCTAGGACACATTCAGCAATGTTCAGGAGATGCCAGGCTGTAATGCCCCCCCCCCCCCCCCAGCAACAAGCTCTGCTTTGCTTCCACAACTCCTAGTGCTGCCCTTGCCACCTGAGGGCACTCACAAGGTTTCCAGGACGCAGCTTTGTCTGTCTTTAAGCAATGCCGTTTTCGACGAGCAATTTGGTTCACTATCCATTGTCAGCTCCAAGCCGGCATGCCAGCTAATGAGCCTCTTTCGCCTGCAGGCTTGTGCAGTGGGGCTGCGCACTGTGAAGCGGATGCAGCCTTTCCCGACAGAGGAAATTCTGTGCATGTTTCTGTAAAGTGGTGCTTGAGTCGATTTGTGTAGCACTTTTGGGGGAGGAAGGCCAGAGAGAAATGGAAGAGGAGGAGTTTGTAACACAGGGAATGAACACTGCTTGATACAGAAGTGAGACATGCACATCGTCCGTTCCCCAGCCTGGCACAGGACGGTGACCCTTTGTGGTGGACGCTGTTGAGACCCACTGCCGATTCCAGCTCAGTCTTTGCACCATGCCATGTGGTGCTCCCTGCTTTCAAAGCCCCCACCCGCTGTAATCATTGCATTAGAGGCCTGATTTGCCAACAGGAGGGAAGCAGCTGCATGCGCCCAATGCACACAATATTCAGCACCTGACAGACAAGCCTGACCACCCAACAGCACGCCTACATCACTGAAGAAAGCTATTTGCATGCAGAATAACCCACCCTGCATGCGCAGCTGCACTAATGGTACAGATTCGACATGAAGTTGTACCCAGGGGAAACTGGCTCTGATACTGTTCCTGAGGATGCACATTACCATGCATGTACATCTACGGCTGCTGAAGTTCTTAAAGGCCCCACGTCAGCACCGTATCTATGCATCCGTCTCACAGGAAGCACCTGAACTGTCCCATTGGCTTCAGTAGACAACTCAGGTGCTTAACATTAGACGTGCTCAAGCACATCACAGGCCATGCTCACCACAAACCTTAGCCATATGCTCCTGTTAAGTTTGGTAAGGGACCACTCAGTGCAACACAAATAACCCTCCTCACAAGCCTGCAGGCTGGGAACTTGCTGCTTTATTTAACTGCATGCATCTGGCCAGGGGGTTGAGTGGGTGGGAAGAGTGACTCAACAGGGAGGGGTGGAGCATAGCTCCAATCCATAATACTCTGAATAACCCAGTTAACCCCTTGATGGCCACTTTATACAGTCAGCAACACAATCAGCATGCCGGTTAGTAAATCCCCTTCCATACGCTTATTTCACCAGCTCATAAAAACCCAAGCACAGACCAGTGCATCCCATCCCTTCCGTTAGAGTGCAAATGCCCAGACAAGACAATGGAGACAGGCCTGTCACACAGAGGGAGTTGGATCAGCACCACAAGGCTCAGGGGGCCTGAGGAAGGGACTCACTCCACCAGCAAAGGCCACGCCAGCCCGTGGGATGAGAAGCACATCCTCCCGCATGCCAGCGGCGGATACCTTCAGTGAACACAGGAGGCGGCTTCCCAGGGAGGAGGACATCGTCAGCTTTCCGAGCCTGCTGAACGCAGAGGAGACTGATGAGGCAATAAGGGCTTTCAAGGCTCCCGCGCCACACTGAGGCACCAGGATCCAGTTTCTCTTCACTAGCGTCCCCATTCTAATTAACCAATATTTTATACTGAGATCCCTTCCAGAAGGGAATGGGGCTGGCACCTAAGATACTGAATATTCATCTTCGTCAGCTGAATGGAACACACATTGCTGCTTCCCAAGTGCTGTTTTGCGGGACAAAAGTATCAGCCTCTCCGTGGTCTCTCTGTACAGCCTACGTGCTCCAAGAGCCAAAGCACCTCACACTATGTCTGTGCCCCTGCTGCTCTCTGTGCCCTCCAACCCTCCATCCCAGATCTTGCACCGCCTTTCCTGTAGCTCTGTAGACCCAGAGCCCCGCCCAAGGCATGTCTGCTATGCACTTCCTTTCCCTCTCTTAAAGAATGCTCCAGCCCCGGGCACAGCCGCGCTCCAGCTGAGGTGGGGTCAGGTTTAGCTGTGGCCACGGATGCAGATGGGAGAGCCCCTGATTTTCAGCAATGAAATCACGCACGTGCACGACCTGCCGAGTGCACAGAAACGGTCGTGCTCTCTGTCACACTGTGCTGGATCTGCTCAGCTCTTCAGACGCTCTCCCCTCCCCGTGAGGCCTTTTCTCCTGGGCACGGCCACCGAGAGCACAGCGCTGGGTCCTCTTTTGGTGCAATCTTTATATGCACACTGATACATTGTCAGCACGTAGCCTCTATGACAGAGGCATGCGCCGTCCCTGAATCTGTGCACGGAAATTGGGAAACCAGGGAGTGGAGTCACTGCGTGTGTCATATGGCTTTGCAGTTTCAGATTATTTTGAAATACGGCCCAGTATGTCTGTGTGTGCAGAGCAGGCCAGCCAGCTGGCTTTCTGCTATGCCGGTGAAGGTGGTCGCAGCTTGCGGGGGAAGGGGAGTCTAGTGCGGAGGTGCACAGGAGCAGCACTGACGCAGGACGAAGCTACCTGGCCCCCAGCCCTCTAAGAATGTGCCGGCTTCCAGCGCACCTGTGCACTGCTCCCCCAAATACCAGACTCGGTCAACTGAGTGTGAGAATCATAGAACCATAGAATATCAGGGTTGGAAGGGACCCCAGAAGGTCATCTAGTCCAACCCCCTGCTCAAAGCAGGACCAATCCCCAATTAAATCATCCCAGCCAGGGCTTTGTCAAGCCTGACCTTAAAAACTTCTAAGGAAGGAGATTCTACCACCTCCCTAGGTAACGCATTCCAGTGTTTCACCACCCTCCTAGTGAAAAAGTTTTTCCTAACATCCAACCTAAACCTCCCCCACTGCAACTTGAGACCATTACTCCTTGTCCTGTCCTCTTCTACCACCGAGAATAGTCTAGAACCATCCTCTCTGGAACCACCTCTCAGGTAGTTGAAAGCAGCTATCAAATCCCCCCCTCATTCTTCTCTTCTGCAGACTAAACAATCCCAGTTCCCTCAGCCTCTCCTCATAAGTCATGTGTTCCAGACCCCTAATCATTTTTGTTGCCCTTCGCTGGACTCTCTCCAATTTATCCACATCCTTCTTGTGGTGTGGGGCCCAAAACTGGACACAGTACTCCAGATGAGGCCTCACCAATGTCCAATAGAGGGGGACGATCACGTCCCTCGATCTGCTCGCTATGCCCCTACTTATACAATGCGGCTGGAGCAGCTGAAAGGCCATATGGCATAAGCCCCAATGCCACTCCCATATGTTTTTGGTCATGGGTGCAATTAGCCGGGGATGGCAGCACCCGTTTTATTACTGCACGTGGAAGTACACTCAGCCACCGCCAGGGAAACCAGGCCCAGGTCCAAACATATCTGTCAGATGCTAATTAGAAAGAACAATGTTAACAGAGAAAGAGAAGATTGCAATTACCGAGTGAGCGGCATGGGGGGGAGGGGATTGGGCTCCATGCTGCTTTCATTTAACGTGCCAGGCCACTGGTGTCCAACTCAATTAAGATCAAAACCTCTCTCAGGTTGGATTTTAAGACACGTTCCCTTCACTTGGGGGAAAAGCGTTTTGCAGTTTCTCGCTACACACCCATGCTGTCATCGATCCAAGAGACGCTCCAGATCAGGTTAGCTGGCTATGTAAAAACAACAACTCCCCACCCCCAAAAAAACAAAAAAACAGAAGGATGTGGACCCCTTTAACAATTTCTGTGTTCTTCTCTCATCTGCTGCTGGGCGATTCATCCTCACAGAGCACATATTGATGCTGGCCCTTTACATTATAGGATTTTTCCATTGTTGGTATAAGCTGTAACAGAATAACCTCAGCCATTTGATTTTTGTGCCATATCTTGAAGGAATGAAGCCTGAATAACTGAGGTCCCATGTTGTGGTCTTTGATTTAGGACAGTGACATATTTTTCAGCCTGGAATCCGTATTTCCCCCTCATCATTAGGAGCTAGAATCATTCAATGAGACCAACCCACCTAGGCAGCCTGCACAGGAAAGAAGGAAAACCCAGTATTAATGACCAGACCTAGGGACAGCAAACCAAGGAGCTGGGGTTTGTGTGTCACAAGCATCCCCACTTCCCCTGTCCATTACTGCAGCGAAGCAGGATTATTACACAGTGACATTCTGACCTGCTTCACGCTGGCTTTGGAGCTCTGTCAGCTGCAGCCATTCTCTTGGTTCTAAAGCCATGCGACGGCCGGTAACTGCAGGGTACAGACTGCAACATGACTTGGCTAGTGAGAGCCTAAGGAAAAAAAATACCCCTGGGTACGATGATCAGGGAAATTCTACTCACCTCCTGCTAGTCCCATAGCCAAGATCATATGCAAACACCACTGACAGCATGGGCTTTGTTTGTAAAAAAAGGAAAGTTCAGGCCAATTTTATCCCCCTTGTAATTCCACTTGCTTCAGTGGAGCTGCAGGAGTGAGGAGTTCAGTCCCATCATTCTGCACCGTGCCATGAAAACACTGGGAAAAGGGGTGGAAGTTTGGCAATGGGGACTGGAAGTTATCGCTATGTGACTGCAGCCCAGTGACCTATACGCAGGAATCAGTGGTGCCAGGCTAGCAGACGGGGACCACAAGCAAGATTAAGACTGGCTGCTTTGCTGGAGGAGGAAGACAGGCCATAGAGCTGGGAGCATTTCCCCAGAGTGGATCATCTGAATTCCTGTGTATTATTATGCTCCCCGGACACGTGTCCGGCACAGAAAAGAGCTCACCACTTACAACCTAAAGCCCTGATCCTGCTTCCACTGGAGTCAGTGGGAGCTTTCCCTAAATAAAGACAAGCTTTGGCCTCCAGCCCCTTAGATCCAAATCGGTCAAGAAGCCAAGCAGGCCTGCAGAAGTTGATTTTCTTCAGGATCTGCGTCGCACAGTACAGTCCCGCCCTGCGCCATGAGGGTGATAGGTAACTATTTGCGTGTCTCCCACTCTCCAGTGCAAGCGTCAGATCTGGCACCCTCCACGCAGCAGGTGATCCAGGAACGCTGTGCCTGGTGCCTGGCTGCACGCTGAATTCCCACAGCGCCCCTGCTAGCAGGGGCCTACCTCCATTCACCAGGACCATTGTGTTCTCGCAGCGCTTTCCTACCTTTCTCCACATTTTCCGGCTCTAGCTAAAGCCTGTCCCTTTTCCTTACAACAATGCCACTGACGACCGTCAATATTCCTTGTGCTCTTGCTCCTGGTCAGCCTGCCTCCTCGCTCAGCTCGGTCACGGACCCTCCCTGGAGACATGTTACTGGGCTGCAGGCATTGCTGACGAAGACTCAAGCCGATTGGAGAGAGAAAAGGGAAAGAGGCAAACTAACCTCAAGCATCTCTTCCAAAACCATCTCATGAACCTCAGCCAGAGACTCATTGCTATTGCTGAGCTTCCCCAGGGCAGACGTGCCTAGCACAGCTCCCACTCCCAGGACATCTACACAAGAAACGCTGGAGCAGCAATGGAAGAGGTTCTTTGGTTGCTGCAGTGCATCCGCCTCTCTGAAAGGCGGTAGCTAGGTCAAGGGAGAATCCTTCTGTCGTCTAGCAGAACGTCCACTGGGGCATACGTCGACAAAACTACATCTCTCTGGGGGGTGAATTTTTCGTGCCCTGAGGGAATGTAGCTAGGTTGACCTACATTTTTGGTGTAGGCCAGGAGCAGGGACCCAGCAGGGTCCCGCTATTTCTTCAGCGGTGTGACAAGAGCTGCACACAGGACTTTCATGCTGATGATTACGAAGAGGAAGCCTTGGCACTCCTGTGGACCTTTGACTGCGTCCTCTGCAGCAATTTCACATCATTTCCTCACGGCACTACATCAAATCGGCAGCAAGTGGGGGCAGTCTGACTTCTCCCATTACAACTGGAACACTAACGGTCTCCTGCAGAGACCCTTCTGGGAAGAAGTACGGAACTTCCCCTCCCCAGGAGACTGGAGCAAGCCACACACAACCCACACCCGTTTCCTTGCGGTTACAGATTACCACTATGTGCTAGCTGCTCTCCAAACACCCACCAACTTGTCCCTGCTCTGAAGTTTGCAGTCCAAGGACAGACAAGCAGGCTGAGGCTAGGAGGAAGGGGAGTGAACTGGACAAATTATACACAAGCCAACTCGATTCTCCTTGAGCAGCATGGCAGGCGCAGGTCTCTGTCTGGGGCAGGCAGCAGGGAGAGGACAGAAAGGTCAGTGCCTTGCGCTCAGGAGTTGTGAAGTGAGCCACTCTCCCGACCTTTTTGCCACAGCCCTTCCACTTGCCATCACCGAGCTCTGTTAAAAAAAAAACCAACCCCCGCTGCACCAAGAAATTAAAGTGCATTCTAATAAATCACCACACACTTAGACAATGCCATTAGCTATTAGCAAACACTCCTATGGATCAAGATAATTCAGTATGATATGCTTGGGCATGCAAGGTAATAGGCTTCAGCTGAATACCATGTGACACAGTCTCTGCTAGGGGAGGTGAAATGAAGCTGAGAAGGAGACCAGATGTATTTAGCTGAGCATTTCTGATTTATTTATTTTTTTTTGCCAGTGCACTTAAGGTGAAATGAAGGAGCGAAGGTAAGGCAGGCCGAAAGAAGCGAACAGAAGAGCATGCAGCTCTATTAGACTGTCTGGGTGGGGCTGCTGCAGGCTCTGGCTGGCTCTGTTCGGGCTTGGAAAGTTTTTCATGGTTTTAAATTAATAAATAAATAAATAAATCCCCCAAACAAGCCAGCAGCAGAATTTTCACAAGATTCCACAACAACAAAAATTGTCTCTCTCTCTCAGGTGGGCTCGCATGTGTGCACACGCACACACAACACACCCACCCACCCACCAGGCTGCATGGGGTCAGACTTCTCAGAGATGTGGGGGTTTATCCCTGCACAGCTCTAGGCAGAGGCCTGCTGAACTCTCCCTTTCCTGCTGCAGTGGCTTGGCACCAGGCCTGGGTGATTACGGAGCTGCCCCCAGAGCAGCGGGGAGGGAGAGCAGGTGTAAAAGGCCAGCCTCCAAAAGGTGCCAAATGCTGGAGGAGTCGAGGATTTGCTCATCCCCTCACCCGATACCACAGACCCAACATCGTCCATCTCCCGAGGGAGGCGCCCTGGGACAGCACAGAGCCAGGGCAACCCTGGGCACATCTCTGCCTCAGGGACCCATCTGGGCCCACCGCTGTAGCATCTGTGTGCCTCACAATCTTTACTGTAGTTTAGCTCACTTGCCATACCCCTGTGGGGCAGGGCTGGGCTATTTATCCCCATTGGACAGAAGGGGAACTGGAGGGCAGACACACCGTGAACTAGCCTCCCCAGGGTACTTCGGTGTTTGGAGAGGAAGGAGGCACTCCCTCCTAGCCTTCGGCCCAGTGGTTAGGGTACTCACCCGGGAGGTAGGAGAGCCCAGTTCAGGTTCCCCCTCTGCCTGAGGCAGGAGAAAGGACCCGGGCTGGGCTCTGCCCCCTCCCAGGTGAGGGCCCTAGGGATTGGGCTCGTGGATATTCCGACACGCTCCTGATGCGACTCTTCCACTTTGGATAAATCATCCCGTTGTCACTGAGGGGGGACAGCCCAAGCGCTCACACACGAGCATGACTCTAGCCTCGCCCTTAGAGCACGACCCCAGGACACGGGGTCCTCTTGCTCCAATGACTCCTTAACTAGCTACCGACAGGAGAGACCAAGGGAGCCCCACCCCAGAGCATCCCAGTGGTTAGAGGACACACGCGAGAGGTGGCAGGTACCTTGTGAACCGATGGGCCTGATCCAGTAGCGGTGCCCCGAGCGCACCTACCGGCTTGGGCGCTGCACGCCAGCTAGGCAGCCGCCGGCCTCTCTTCCCTGCTGTGCGAATCGCTCGAGGACGGAGGTGCTGGGACCCCCTCGCAAGACGACAGTGCGCCCCAGAGGCGGGAACATCGGCACCGAGGGGGTGAGAGAGTTCATGTGCTGACCGGTTTCAGAGAGTCACAGTGAAGCCAAAACTGGGGTTTAGGCCCCTAAAGCCCTTTGTGACTCCAGGCATAGACTTGCCCCAGGTCACAGGGAGTCCGGGGTGGAGCCAGGAGCTGGTCTCCCAAGTCTCTACCCACTGCACCCTTCTCCCTCTGTACACGGAACGTTCCAGCATTCCTCACCAGAGCCGGGGCGGGGGGCAGTTTGCACACAACCCCCTTCCAAAATAGCAAGGGCCTGGCAGTCTTCACTTGTGCCCAGAGCCACCAGGGGCAGGTTTGCTCGGCAATGAGTGTCTGAAACAGAGCATCCTCCATTGGTAAGGACAGGCCGGGTGGCAGGAGCACGGGGGATGGGACACCACATGCACCAGGTCGCTGCCCTGCCTATACCCGCAGCAGGACCTGGGGGGCAACCCAGATAGCACTGCTCAGTCTGGTGGTGACCAAAGGAACCACCTTCCAGCTCACCGCAGGCACCAGGCAGATCAGGGGCATCGTTATCATGTTTGCTCTGTTAGTTCTTCTTGCTGCCCGGCCCGGCCCTGGGTGCTTGTCTGCATGTGCTGGGAGTTACAATTCCCATGATCCATGCTGCTCCCAGGGCTGGCTCTGCGGGGTGCACCCAGCTGCATGAGCCTGAATGGCTACCCTGCTAGTTTTAGCCCCGCAGAACCGAGTCAATTGACCTGGGCTGGGAGACCCGGCGCCATGGGCTTTTGTTGGCAGTGCAGATGCACCCTGGCGGCCGAGGAACAGAGAGGTGCAGTGCCCGGGACATGATCAAACAGGGAGCCAGTGGCAGAGCTGGGAATAGAACCCAGGAGCCCCAATGGCCAGGTCAGGCCCCCTTCCCCCCTAGATCCTGTAGCGAAGTACTGGAGGCGTGGGAGGGGAGGGGTTACTGTTCAAGCCAAGCCGACCATCACCAGGGCCCACTCCCGAGGCTGGCTCTCAACATTTAGGAGTCTAGTCCAGCTTCGTATCATTGACCTGTTCCAAAGCCCACAAAGTCCAATGGAAAAAACTCCCATCGACTTCGGTGGGCTCTGGGCCAGGCCCTTAGCAAAGAAGAGACACAACAATGCCTTGCCTCCCCTGTCGCCTTCCACTGGGAGGTGCCACACCAAAACTGCAGCAGAGGGAGGCCCAAGCCAGCAGCAAAGCTCAGAATAGTGCCTCTTAGCCTGCGGCCCCAGCTCCCTGCGCTAACCCGGGGGCCACGTGAGCTGCTGCTGAGCGCTCCGTTGTGAGCTGCTGCTGAGCGCTCCGTTGTGAGCTGCTGCTGAGCGCTCCGTTGTTAGAAAGTGCAGGACTCTGTGCTGCTCAGGAGTATGACCCAGTAACGATTTTCTAGGCAGAGACTGCAGGGTGGATAGGTCCAATATGCAGAATTTTAGGCATATTTGCACTATTTTATGCTATTTACGAGTAGACTAATGGCTGCAACATTTAGCTCTTGAGAATCAATAAAGTTAAGAGTCATCGTGGTATTAAAAGGTGGAGCACACAGCTGCTGGGACCAGCTTTTCAAGGTTTGCTGGGCATTCCTCTTCCCGTTCCCCCAATAATTGCTGCCCGCTGACTGCCACAGTGAGCGGAAAGATTATGTCACAGGAGGGCATGGCACATTACGTAGGCCACTGAAGCGTGTTCATTGCAGAAACAATGCAGTGCAGGGACTGCAGCTGTGCAAAGGGGTGTTCAACACCAGGTTATGGGTAACCCAGGGAATCCCCATTTCCCAGCCAGTGAGACAGGTCAGGTTTTAAATCAAAAAACAAAACTCCCCTCTCATCCCACCCCACCCCACATATCAAGAAAATTCAATTTCCAGCAACAAAAATCCACAAATTTCTGCTGGGCAGGTGAAAATTTTCATTCAAGCCAACATTGTTTTGTCCAACAAGCTAAAATTAAAAACAAACAAACAAAACAAAAACAAAAACAAATGGAGGGCAGGGGCCAAGTCAGTTTTCAGCTTTTTGGTGAAATCCCTAAAAAATTCATCAAGAACAGACGTTTCCTGGGGAAATTTCTGATTCTACAAATTGGCCACTCTCTAAAAAAACCCTTCACAAGCTGGATGAAAAGCTCCACAAAACTGGATCAGCTCTAGCCATCGGCACCGCACATGAGGGAAGGCACACACAAAACGAGCTTTAATGCTTCTCCAGTGCCATCCTAATTCTCCATTATTTGTCTGTATTACAGTCGGGTCCCATCGTGCGGGGGGCTGACAAACGTGCTGAGTGACAGGCCATCTCCCAAGAAGTTTACAAGCCAAGTAGACACGAGCAGGAGAAAGCAGCAGCTCTACCGCTGTTGCACAGAGGGATTAAGGGACTTGCCCAAGGGACGCTGGAAGGCAGTAGCAGGACTGGGAACTGAACCTAGATGTCATGCGTTCTACGCCACTGCCTTACTCACAAGACCATCTTTCCCACCGAGGGCAGAGCATATTTAAGTGCAAGGGGAACACACACTTTTAAAAAGTCCTTTCACAATAAACTGTTTCACCACACACACACACAGAGCTTGAAATATGCCTGATGCAAACAGGCCGGACAAAGTGCCAAACACGTGAGGGGAGAGAGGCAACCCACCCCGCAGTGATGACTTGGGGAATCCAGCCCCACCTTGCTCTCCCTGACATACAAGAGATGGCCAGGGCCAAGGAATAAAGACCAGTCCACTCTATCCCACACCCCTACCAGGAGGTGGCCGGCTGCTGGGATGCTACACCCGCCCCATGCTCCATCACCACATCAGCCTCTAGATGTGGTATGTGATTGGTCTGTGGGAGGGCTTGAACCTGGGACCCCTCCGTCTAAGATCACGAGCCTCCATGGCTAAAGCTAACAGGCGAGGTGCCCCAGCTGGGAGCTGTAGCCAATTCATTAACCACTCAGATGGACCAGCCCCACACTGTGGCCAGGGGGGCTAGAGGTGGCTCTCCGGTTGCATCCCCCAACCCACATGCATCCTGTGATTTTAAAGAAGGTGAACCCAGCTCTTGGCTCCGAGGGGCTGTCAAACAGGGAGCCAGACAAGGCCAAAGAGCCGGCATGCAGCCCCCGGCACACTCCTGGGCCCTGCCCCGTTTAATATTCCGAGCCAATGCGGACTCGGACATTTTGTAAACAAGGGAAATTATAACGTAAGTTAAATCCTGCACCTGACTGGGTTCCACTAGAAAGAACGACTCCTCGTCGTTAAAATGCTAAAGCGCTCTAATAGATTTAATGAGTTACAATGACAGCTCTGGGGCCAGAGAGACTCCTTCCCAGAACACACCCCACTGGGGCTCTTTGGAGTTTGCTTCTGTTCTGCCCTTGTAGGCAAGCCAAGGCTCTAAGGTCCTTCTGTGCTATGGCCAGACGCCGGTCGGTGCCTTCGGTTCTACCCACCTTTGCCCCCCATTTTAGCCTTCTCTGACTATCATTCCTAGCCGGGTGCTCTGGAGCCGTCCTTTCCCTCTGCAGAGGCTTGCAAGAGGAGGAAGAAATTAAGAGGACTAATTGCCAAAATAACAGTGCAGACTCCAAAGGGAAATAACGCAACCATTGCGGAGAAGGTTTCTGCGATGAGTAATGTGGCATGGCAAGCTAACTGGAATCACATTTCTTGCTGGGCTAATGTCAAACACATGAGCGCCTTTCTCCATCTACAAAGTCTAGATGCACCTTTATTAGGCTCCTTTGGCCACAGTTTCCTTAGGCTCAAAGCAGGAAACCTGCCAAACCAGAATGGGGCTTGATCTGGTTACCTTAGGGGCTCTTGACCTTCCCTGAGTCTTTAGGGGGCAGGTCATGCTCAGTCTTCAGACAGAAGCAGCTCACAGGGCTCAGAGCTGCCCATCCAAACTTCACTGTAACGTGCTAATGCTGGATCACATAGACCACCCTACGCAGACAGCAGGCTCCAAATCAGAGTGTTTGCCAACATGCCTGTAATTCTGAAATTAAAGCCATGTGTGGTTATAAGGCACTCAGTTACCTGTACTCAGCACCTGAAATAAGGTGGGAACAAGCCATCCAGGGACCAGAGGTGGGATCCAGCAACCAAATTTTACTGTCAGACACCAGTGCCCTCCCAAGGAAGCTGGTGGGAGTAACAGCAGAATTTAGCACAATGGAGCAAACTTCTTGGGGGTTACTCCCTGCTGAGGAGCTGGTTCCATGGAGCACCTGAGATTATAGAAGTGGATGTGTCCACCTACAGCAGGCTTGGCAAATCCACAGACTCTCCACGTGCTCAGCATTTCCTTGGAGGGGAGTGAACACAACACATCTGGAGGTGCCCGAATCAGACAATTAATTCAGTGCTGGGAACTCAAACTCCTCACCAGGTTCTTGGAAGCAAAACCAGTTAGTTATTTACAAGGAACTAAATGATCCTACTAAAGCACCAGCAATCATATTTCTCAGCCACAATACACAGGCCTCCCTGGCCTCCTAATTTACATAATCTCCACATTTATATTCCTACTGTGAACCTGACAGAAAACCGGGGGAGGCTCGGGGAGAGAGCTGGGGAGCCTGAAACAGAATGATCAGGAGCACGGGTTGGAGAGGAAGGAGCCCTATGCTGAGACTGTAGCAAGGACTTGCTTCCATGGCATGGCTCTGGGACTGTATGTTTCCAATGGATTCGTCTGAACTGGAGTGCTTGGAAGAAAGATGGAGGAGGGTTTGCTTCCGAACCTGGAAGCAGGAGAGCTACAGCACAGCAGCATCTGAGTAACTGGTCACCTTCAGCTCTTTTATAGACGGTTGTCAGAAGCTCAATAAAAAAGGTGAATGGGGTGGGGAGAGGGGACAACAGGTGGTGCTCAGCTGGGATTTCCCATAAATCACTGAAGAGCATGAGCATCAAAAAATTATAATGGTCAGAACTGATCATAGCGTCTCTTCCCTTGCAATTCAAGAGCAGATGCAAGACTGAACAAGGGCCATTATGGAAAAAGTAGATGGCAATAAATACGTTTTAATTTAAACTCCTCGAAACGTAGTGGTGCTGCGTAAACACCATGGCAGGATTTATGGGGCCACATCTGGCAATCAGGGCTTTTACAGCTCATGTGCAGCCGCCACATGCCCTGGACTGGAACATGCCCGTTGCTGAGGTGCATGGGAGAGAGGGCAATTGTTCCTTTTACGCGCCTATAACACAGAATTAATGCCACTGCTCCAGCAGGGCTTTGACAGAAAAATGAGGCGCCCAATGGCAGAGAAACTTGTTACAAAGTGAAATCTCAGCTTGTAGGTGCCTTCTAGGATGGAAGCGGAGATGTGGCTTAGCTCAGGTGGGCAAAGGGCAGACATCTGCCAGTCTGCCCAGGCTAGGGTGGAACAAATCCAGAGCTGGGGCTGGGTAAAAATGGCCGTACGCATTCCCCCATTTTAACTGTAGAGCCACATGTCTCCTGGGGCTCTCAGTGAATTCCCCCTCTCTGCTGCGTGCCTGGATTTGTATTTATTCTATGGCTTGGGTTGGTGTCACATCTCTTCGCCCCGATGCCCTCTTTCCTTGGGAGCTGTTGATATAGGTTCTGGAAGCACTGTCTGCCTCACCCCTTCCATGAAGGGCCTCACCAGCAGTGAGGGCGAGGGTCTGTCTGGCACGAGTATGGGAAGTCTGCTTCCCCGCAAATCATTGTACGAAGGATCCTCTTGGAGGTTTGTAGTAGATGTTAGGTCTGGATAACGGATAGCCCAGCTGACCTAGGGGATAAATTTCCCCAGGTATCAGGCAAGCTGATATGGCCATCACGGCTGGGTTCACAGTCAGGAGATAATTTTAACTCCTGCCAGAAACAGAACCACAAGGAAAGGCAGTGCTGCCCACCCAGAGCTGAGCAATGGCTCTGGATGGGACACAGCAGATCGCATTGCTTTACAGTGGTTAGCTGCTAACCAAAGGTTTGTTAAACGTCTCTCTCAAATGCGCCATGCTTATTCCTGCAGCCAGAGAGGTGGGGACTAGTGCTGGTCCCTGCCCCACCTGGAAAATTCTCTGCTGTCCATAGGCTAAGTCCTAGAAATGCTGCTGACTCCAACGGAGGAAGGGGGAAAGGCTGCAGCATGGCTTGGAGCATAGAGCACGTACAGCTGGTTGGCAGAGGCTGCCTCTCAGCACAGCATGCTCGGACTGTACGGAGGGCGGGTCCATACAGCATGTGCAGACTGAGCCGCGGGTGCCGATTACAATGGGGTGCAAAGCAGGCTGGGCCTGTGTCACCAGGCTCTCTTTGATGTTCCGCCACAGTCCCAGGGCTGGCTCTCCCCTCAGTAGCTCAGGGGCCCTGCCGGCAAAGCCAGCACCGGCACCAGGATCTGGATGAGAACGCTAAGGAAAGGTGGGGTGAATCTGGCCATTGGGGTTTCTCACCGGGTCTTGCCTTCTACAGCCAATGGTAACAAGGTGCAGGGAAAGTGGGCTGGGGGAGCACTACCAGGCCATCCAGCCCATCTTCTGCCAGCATAGGAAAAGGAACTCAGGGATCTCACTCCTCTCCGGGTCCGGCACTATTAGAGGATTTCAAGGCACCTGACAGACTCCACATCCCTGTGGTGAGGAAACTGAAGCACAAGAGGTTGACTCCCCCAAAGTCAAGTCAATGCCAGGACTTCTAACCACTAGGACACGCTGCCTCCAAGAGTCAGAATTCAACCCAGGAGTCCTGGCTCCCAACTCCTGGCTCTAACAACTAAACTACATTCCCAGCTGGAGATGGCGTGAGCTGCTTTATACTGCCTTTGAGAGGCATTCCCTAAGCCGGACATGTGGAGAGCCTAGACAGGCCGTGCCTGGGAGACGTGGAGACAGGCAAAGATGGACACAACTTGTCCATTTACAGGACCATCCTGTTGCAGTCTGAGGCACCTGCACCCCTCCTCTGCCTATCCCCACGCCAGAGCAATGGCAAAGGAAGTGCTGGAGGCTGAGCAGTCTCCCAAGGGAAGTCTCACATTTTTAGGACATGTTTCTCAATACCAAGCTTGCTATAGGGCTTGCTTGCCACTGCAGGCTGGAGCGCCATGGCAGTCGTGCCAATCAGTGTCTGCGAAAGGAAGTGACCAGTGTACACACAGTCCCTAGCAGTGAAAGTGTTTGCTCTGTGCCCTAACGTGATTTGTGCTTCCTCTCGTGGTCAGGAAGAGCGTGTGGTAAGCATGTTAGGGAACCAGGTTTGAGCCCTGCTGGAGACCTTGCCTACAATGAGAATTTGCCCTTGTTCCAGCCAGGGGTGACCAGTCACTTGCTTAACTGGACCAGTGCAAACCCCCAGTGTAGACAGGAAAAGCTGTGAGCCACTTTGCATTGGTGCTGCCCCAGTGTAGGTAAAGCAATACATGGTTCTCTGATACAGTTATAACCACACTAGCAAGGGAAAAACTCATGTGACAACATGGCTGGGCCACAAGCATGTTGGAGCAGTGGGGTTAGCAGTCTGATCCAGCTCCCATTGAAACTGAGGGCAGTGAGGCAGAATCAGGCCTTAGCTGTGTAGTGCAGATGGGGTGTGAGATCTACACAGCCCATGGCCCCAGCAGCCATGGAGGGGACTGCATGGGCCCCTCTCCTACTATTGCCATCAGACCCGAGATGAAGCGCTCGCTACAGGAGAGGGAAGCTGCAGAGAAGCATGTAACCTGGCAATCTCAGCTGACCTGCTCAGGGTTTGTTTTGACAGGTGGCTGGGCGAGGGGCAGCTGCCCAGGAATTCGTCCTCCACAGCAAGCTGGCACAAGCTGCATGTTTGTGAAGCAGAAGGATCTGAACGAGGCCTGGTTCCGGCAGCAAGCTGGCACTGGCGGTCTGCTGCAGAGACATCAGGGGAAGGGGGAAGAGTGGTGTTGCAGGAAGTGTGGCCATGCCAGCGAGGAAAGCAGCTACTGCTGAGCCGGTTTGTCAGGCTACTTACCAGGCATCCAGCATTCGACACAGCCTTGCTTTAAAGCTTGACTCTTCCTAGTGTGGAGTGTCAGTCAATACCCTGTCTAAAAACAGCCATGCCAAGGGACCCCTAAACCCACCCATTTTTAGCCTCTGTTTTCTCAGGAGGCTTAGCTCCCTATGCAGAGAACATGCCGATTGCCTGGAGGTCAGTCATCAGCTGCCCAGTGGAGATCAGAACTGGGAAGAGTCACCCAGCAAGCCAGCTCCCTCATGCCCTATTTGTCATTTTTAGTTCAAAACGGGGCAGAGCGCAACCAGAGGGCAGGATGAGGAGGCGAGAGCTCTGGGCTCTATTCCCAGCCCTGCTGCTGGCTCAGCAGGGCCTCACCTAGGTTAGCGGAATTCAGATCTGCACCCACCTCTGGCAGTAGCAACAGCTCTAGTGTAAACTGGGCTGGTGCTTTTTTACCATCCTGCCATGGGAACCTGCCCCAAGCAGGGCTAGATGACTCAGTGGCAGCAATGCACTGGGGAGGAACTGCGGGAAGGATTCTGCTAGTGCGACCTGAACAAATCTCAGCTCCCATCTGCATCCCTTTGTGCATCTATGAAACGTGGATGTTACTTACTCTGTTCACAGGGGCTGGCTGGGAAGCTGAATTAATATTTGGCAAAAGACTTTGAGATCCCAGGGTGAAATGTATTCATATAAACCGCTGTGCCGTTTTACCCATGTTGGGTAGGTGCTACCACTGGGTTAGGACACCAGCATTGCACCTCCCCTGACCTGCATGCAGACTCTGCAACAGACACAAGGGGACCTCTCACTCCAGCCCACAGCAGAGCAGCCCCTGAGAACAGTCTGGGCTTTGTGAATTAGGCCCTTACAGTTACCCACAAAGATCTTCATTGTTGCTGCTATTGATCCTTGCCTGCCCCCTGTAGCCTGCTGGCTACACGCTGGGAGGTATCAACCTGCTGTTCTTTGAATATGATGCTCCTTAGAGTTCGGGCTGAGATTTAAACACACACTTTAGTTCACTTTTGGCCTGATGAGTGCCTGTCAACACAGACCTTCCCAGGTTTTGCCATTGCTTTACACAGCGCGGACACAACGCAAGCTCTCTGGGATTAGATATATCCACCCACACCAAGAGCAGAGTGTATTTGTGACTTAGACCCAACTGAGCAGTGGCTCCCTAGCTATGCTCCTGGAGGGCTACACCGCAGGAGGGCAACTGGAAGGCAGCTCTGCAAGGGAGTGGGGAGGATTGCTGATTCAGCACATCCTCCCACCCATCATCCTCATATTATCTCCCAACCTGGACAGTCTGGAGTCACTGGGTCAACCCTGAGCCCCTGCAGCAGCTGGGCTGTTGGGGAAAGTTGGTTAAAACTCTTGGAACAACTTTGCTCATTGAAAAATGGCCCTTTTCCAAACAGAAAAACACTTTTTTTTCATGAAAATGTTCAAAATCCTGTTCTTAGTGAAACCCACCGAAGTGAAAATGTTTGTTTCAGCTTTCCCTCGCCTTTTCTTTCCCTCCCCCACATGCTTTAGTGGCAAAATGGAAAAAGGTGGGGAAGACGAGTGAGAAAAAATAACAAGGAAACAAAGGAGAGGATGGAGGAAAGACCGATAAACCGAAAACCCTTAAAACCCCAAAATTTCAAAACCAAAAATTTCCCATGACAATTCTTTGAAAAAAAATTGAATAAAGGGGAAACAAAAGTTACAAACAAAACTTATTTCAAAATATTCCATAGAAAAATGGTGGTGATTTTTTTCCATCAGCTCTAATTGTGCCTTATGCCTATGACCGCCATCCATCCCTCCCTCCCTCCCCTGCGCTCATGTGGGAAGCGAGCACCCCCAAATCAAGTCCAGAGTTTTCACTCACTGCCTACCGCTACATAAACTCCTGCAGCATCATTTGTCAAGAGTTGATTACAAATTTATTTCCTAACAGCATTTACAAGGCAACGGTGAACTTCGCTTCATTTAATAATCACTTGAACAATATTAATAAAGCCAGCACTAAACACAGCCCTCATTTAAAATGCTCCCAAGGAATTCACAGGCAGTGTGTAAAGTCAGAAGCAGCCCCTTTGGGAAGATACTACATTAATCCAGGATATCACACCACCCCGACAACTTCCATAATCTCCTTGCGTTGATCAGATACACAGACAGCTCCATGTTTTACAAGGTTTTGATCAACTAATGCACATGATGGAGATCAGAGCAAAAAACCAGCATAGAACAGATGTACCAATTGCTTCAAAACCATCTTTCTGTTCCCAATTAATGAACTGCATAGTGGCACGCTCATGGAGCTATCAGACAGCTGTTAATAATGTCAAGATCCAAACAGGGCTACTACAGTCTCTGCCTTCCCCACTGATGAAAGAACAAGGAAGATCATCAGGAAAAAGGCAGGTTAGTTTAGGACAAGTTGACAAAACCCATCCAAAAACAAATACTATTCTGACAGGATTACTGAGCTCTGATACCAATAAATCCGCAATTTGTATCTTTCTGGTAACAACAGTGCTCGATGAGTCAGCCCCTCTGAGTATGCTAACACATGCTTTGCACAGGCCTAGAGCAGTGCAGCACAGATGTTGTTCTGAAGAATTCCTTTTTGGGCCCAGATTCTGCCACCCCGTACACAGAGCCACCAGAGGCTCAGGGGGATGCAAGATCTTGTGCTGACTTTCTGCACGCTGCTGATTTTCCCCACATCTGTGATTGCTTCCACCCCATAAGAATGGCCATGCTGGATCAGACCAAAGTTCCATCTAGCCATATATCCTGTCTTCCGGCAGTGGCCAAGGCCAGGTGCCTCGGAGGGAATGAACAGAACAGGTAATCGTCAAGTGATCCATCCCCTGTCGCCCATTCCCAGCTTCCATTGGTGGACCTATCCTCCATGAATTTATCGAATTCTTTTTTGAACCCTGTTATAATCTTGGCCTTCACAACATCCTCTGTCAACGAGTTCCACAGGTTGACTGTGCGTTATATAAAAAAAAAACTTCAGTTTGTTTTAAATCTGCTGCTTATTAATTTCATTTGGTGATGCCCTAGTGCTTGTGTTATGAGAAGGAGTAAATAACACTTCGTCATTTACTGTCTCCATATGAGTCATGATTTTATAGACCTCTATCATATCCACCTCATGATGGCCTCTTGACATCAGTGGGAATTGCACACATTTAGCAGGACAGACTTTAGCTCTTGGATTCCCTGTTAATTAAGACACATCTTTGCATTAACAGAATGGCTTCCAGTCCTGATTCTACCACAGATTTCCTGTGTGACCTGGGGAATGTCAGGTCATCAGATACTACAGTGGTGAGTGCAGAGTAAGAACCTAGCTGGAATAGAATCCAATTCAGCTTTTAAAGACGTCACTAAATACAGATTTGCTAGGTAAGACCATAGAAAAGTTTTCAAAAAATTCAATCTATTGGATTTAAAAATAAGATGCATTTAAAAATACTTCTAATAGATATTTACAGAATAGGCTTTCATGGCTGCAAAGAAACCATGAAAGTCTATTGGTTAAGTTAAGAATTTTTACAGAGGATCTTCAGTGCACATCTACATGGCAGGCTGCACCTAGTATATACTGATTTAATAAGCTCCATTTAAAAGCTCCCTAAGTGGTGTGTTTTAACAGCACTTGCATAAGTATCCCTGTGATCAGTTCATTAAGATCAACTGGTTACAGTCTGTGTTTTATAAAAACTCCTAAAATGGTACTTAAAAATCGGCCTTACACAACCAAGGGGTTCTTCTTTTATGACTTGTTTACATTTTTAAGATGAAATCAACCAAAAAGTTAGGGAATTCAGTGATCGCGAATGCTGCATGGCCAGAACCAGGCTGGCTCCCAGGGCCTCAGGCTGGGAGGAGGCTGCCAGGGGCTGAGGACAGTGGCCACAGTCACACTGAAATAGGGACAGACAAATGGCTTTACAGGAGATTTCTCTGTCAGTCACTGCCACTGTTTCAAGTTCATTTCAGTCGCACTCCTCTCTATACAGTTTCAAAGTGTGTTTTGTACAGAAGAAAACTGGTGCAACAGTGAATAAACATCTGTTAATGAAAGAGGACTTTAATTCATTTAAAAGGTACATTCGTTCACTTCCATATTGCTGTTCAAAACCTACTCAAGGAGGCTATGTAGTTGCTTTCACCTTCTGATAATACACCCAGACCCGTCTTGGCAATGGGGCCAATAGACCAGATTTGCCTTACTCTAAACACTCATGGCACAGTCCCCAGCCAAAAATTACATTCAATCCATCTGCTCCTCTGAATTCAGCAGCATCACAGCAGAGAGGAGAACGTTCTGGGATGTCTCTTTCCTCACTGCCAAGCACATGGTCACAGCTGATCAAGGCAAGTTAATTTCCAGCTGATAAACACCTGACTTCAATGAGCAATGCACTAATACCCTGAAATTCTTCAATCCCTGGCTCAGCAACTAAAAGGAATCAAACCCCAGCAACATTACAGTTCTCTTTGCATAACAAGCGTTTCTTTCTAATGTTGCCTCACTATTCAAACACCATTGGATCTGGAGCCCCACTCTGGGACAGCAGTCTTATCAAATGTCTTTCTTGAATATACAGCAGCAAATATAGAAGTTAAAAGCATGCATGGAGCTCATTATGTTTGTAAATGAAGAATCCATTCTTATTTGAAAAAAGCATCAACAGATTGTTTGCCTCACAATCAACAAAATGAGTGATTGTATTTAAGTGATTAGGGTTTGAGTGAGTGTTTGCCATACAAGCAGCCCAGTGCTACACACAGGTTGGTAAGGGGATGCACAAAGCACAGGGGGTCTGGTGGCTGGGTTGCAGACAACACAGCTACTAAGCAGCCTTCTTACTGTGGATGAGAGGACACAGAGCCAGTCTGAATTGGGGAATCCCAAGGCCTTCCTACTAGTATTGTTTTACTGGGTGGCCCTAACTTGTGTAAAGGGCTGTTTCCAACTCCCATGTCTGTTTAGTTTACCTATTTAAACTTGTTACTGATTTTGACAAAGTCCTATTTGCCCAGCACCCCCAATATTAAAATAGGCTATCACCCCCAACAAGGGTAGCAATGGATGATGGTTACTTAGTTATATGATATGGTAGGAGAGCAGCAAAGCCATGGCCACGCAAATACAAACATGTAAATACAGCATATGCGGCTACTTACTGGTTTGCGAGCTCCTATGCTATTGCTCTGGGCAGGGTAATTGGAAGAAATCAGCTACTCACAGACACGCATCCTGGTGGAAGGCTTGTGGCCTCTGTTTGGCTCGGAAGCAAATCCACTGACACAGCAAGAGATGCAGAAGGAAGGGAGTACCCAGGTGTTTCTTATATAGGTAATTTTATCCCTTGGACAGATAGGAATTGTTGCTCACTTGCAAAGCATGCTGGGGTTTGTAGTTCTCTAGCACAGTACACACACCAGAAGAATTGTCACTCCCTTGTGTGGTGAAAGTGAAACACAGCTGAATGGAGATAGCATGGCCTGGGATTATATGTTACTCACCTCTTTTCTTCCCACTTTGGTATGGGACCTTGAAGGGAAGAAACTAAACAGAAGCAACTTTGGAGTTGAGAATCTGAAATCCACTTTTTCTGCTATTGATTCTTCTTGTGGGTCTATTTTGTTTAGTGGTTTAAAGGGCTTTAGTGATCTTTAACCTTTACATTAGGAGATTGAATAAATAACTGCTTAAACCTATGTCACGTCTCTCTCTCTCTGATATGGCCTCATTTCCCACCCTCCCTCTCCCCCCATCCACACTGAAATATGCACATGACGACATGCGTGCTGCTGTTATAGCTGGCTACCTTGTACCAGGCATTCTAAAAGATGGCTCCTAAATATTTAATATATAGATCATTACCCAGAAATGTATCTTATCAATGATTCATAATCTATGTATATTACACAAAGCCTGTTTTCCTACTTCAGAAAAATTAAAGCACTAAACATTCAATGATTCATTCATATCAAGGATAAAATATAGCACAACTCTCTATGCAATAACAGAATCAATATCTTAAATAGATCAAAATATCCACAGCAATAAAGTGCAACATTTTACAAACACAGTGGTACAAACAATAATGACATTTATTGTTTCAGGACCAAGTGAGGAGAGCAAATAGCACTTTAGTTTTGAATTGGTAAGTGATCATTTTGAGTTGATTCAGGTCCCTGTAGTTTACACTTGGGTTAATAAATGCAAACATTTTAGTATGTGTCATTGGCAGTGCCAACATGACAACTGCAAAGGCGGAGAGGGTTCTGGCCCTCTTCTGTTTTCTGCCTGGCATCCTGAACCATAAAGGAGTAGGCTCAGCACAACTTCAGTGCCAGGTTGTGCCCTTTTGATTTTAAGCCCCTACTGCTTTGAACTGCTGCGTACAGACACTCTGCCTCCTGTCAGCCAGAGACTGGAACTACTGACTTGGTGGGAAGAAGCTATGAACAGTTAACAGAGGCACAAGGGCTGCAGCACTCTTAAGAAATTCCCCTCTCCTTCCATATCATGCAACGATCTTTCTGGGTATTGTTGCCCTCAGACCCACCTGTAAAACCACAGCCTGCAATCGTGTTCAGAGACACATTCTGAGTTGTCTCCACTCCACACTACACTGATATGTCAATTATTTTAATCTCTGCTGATGACCTTAAGATGACACAAATATTTGCATTCATTACGAGAGGCCCATTGCTGCAGCATCTGGACCGATTGAAGATTAACTCAGTGAAGCCAAACATTTGGCTGAATTCTATTTCTATTACAGTATTTGCAATAGAATTACTTCAGCGATTAGTCTGTAAAATCGGGGGGGCATGTACCTTGGCCTCATGTGTTTGATGAAGCGTCCTGGATGTGTCGTGCTCCAGAAGCAATAACTATTTGGTGGTGTCTCCGTCGGACGGAGCAGAACACCTCTTTTTGGTTTCACTTCCTATCAAGTGGTTCTCAGTGTTAGAAACGTAAATGAAAGACAGAATTGCATCATTACCATTTCCAATTTTTTTTCCAAAGTAACAATAATCAGCTCCCTCAGCTCAACTCTGCGCTCGGATGCGCACAGTGAAGTCAAAGGTAGTTGCACACAGAGTTATAGATGAGATTTTGCTTTATAGGCGCAGACAGCCTGTTTATCAGCAGTACCACACTCCTTAGAGGCCAGCACAGAAAGCACTGCCATTGCCAAGCAGCCTTTAAAGGCCAGGGAGAAGAGGGCTCCAGAACTTTCAGCACAATACTCAGCAGAAATGGTTACTTATTGTACCGGTGGTTCTTCGAGCTGTGATGCAAATGTGCATTCCATTACCCACCCTTCATCCCCTCTGCACCAGAGTCTCATCTCGTGGGCATTCAGTGCGGAGGAAGGGAGGGGGGCCGGGTGGCGCTGCCTCATCCAGCCCGGGGGGTATGGCCTGTAGCATCTCTGTGGGTACTTCTAGGCAAAATTCTCCAGCTCCGGTGCGCGTACACACCTAACTGGGATACACAGCTGCATCTGCTCGAAGAACCACCCCTGGCTCTTGGTGCGGGTGTTTGTAGTCAAGGAGAACTTTACAACTTCCAAACAGCACAACTTGTCAGAGCAACAACAGCACCCCAAGCCCACCAAGCTGGGCGTTATTAGAAACAGCAGCACTGTCTGGCAGAGTCGTATGATGAGACAACATCCTTAGCCAACTTGAAAACAACTTTGACACTAAGATGCTTCCATTAATTTCAGGGTTTCATGATGTTTCCAAGACTCTCACTTACTTTATGTATTAAATTAGGATATTCGGCTCAGGTCTGGAATTTAATGTGTCATACACTCTGATGTGTTTTTATGATAACCAAAATACACTATTATTGCTGTTCTTTTAAAAGACTAGGGAGCAGCACCGTACTTACTGCCTCAGCTAATATCTTATCCTTAAAAAACTACCTGCCAAGGAATCTCCCAGCCTGGCGTTATTCAAGGCAAGACTAGACAGAAAACCAACTGGATTTTGGTAGAAATCTAACAATGTATCTGGTTGCAGGGTGAAGTGTAGATGGGGTTTTAATGCATCTACTCTACCTTTCAACTGTAGCTCTGTAGATTTAAAATAAATTGCGCTGTGCCATTTACTGAGAGGTCCCTTCGGTAAATTTGATTCAAGACATTAGCTAAAAAGATTAGATTTGATTTATTTTATCCCTTATGTTAATTATAACCAGGCAGATATTCACTTTCAAAGGTTAAAAAACCAAAGCCATTCTCACTGGGTGGAAAAAATGCACATGGTGTGAAAACCAGAGCCTGCGAATTGTACAGCTCCAGTCAGTAGCAGCACCAAGGACAGTTACAACTTGGCCTCACTTGGGTTGGCTGGGAGGTTGGTCAGGGGTCTCTCTCCAGTAAGGCAGGACTGGATTTAATGATGACGTAGGCATTCCTGTGCAATGAAGCTCTAAGAAAGCCCACCCCCTGGAAAGCAAAGCACTATATTCTAAACACAGGAAAAGACAGAGCTCATCTGCTAAGGACAATTGATCAGGTTTTGTGTTAATGAGCAGAAAGGTAGGAGAGGAGTCCAGCTCTCGGCTTGAAGGGCTTGCACTAACTGAATAAAGCCACAGCTAAGCTCCATCATCTAATCAACAGCTGCTCAGTTCAATAGGATGGATGATAGCTTACCAAGCTGTGACATAGTTACATCGGTACAAATGGTTCAGTTGCACCAGGGCCCACAAGGGTCCGGAGGAGCACTCAGATCTAGCTGTATACATGTACCCCTATTCATGTCACTGGCAGAAGTTCAGCTGTGACCCACCACAGTGGAAAAGGGCTGCTGGAGGAGAGCAGGTCAGGGACAGGGGGACAGCTGGGATTGGGGGCCCCTCCAGCTAGGGCAACTTCAAGCATGACCAGTCAGCAAAGATGCACAGAGAAGGTGTGTGTGTGGGGGGGGTGTCACAGCGACGAGGGATGTGAGGGGGGGAAGGGGCGGATATGGGAGATGTGCCCCCCACTTCTAGACATGGAGCCCCAGGTAAAAGCATTGACCATTTTGAGGCAGAACTGGCTGAGCTAGGAGGCTGGACTAGAGCTGTGGAGGATGGGGGAAGGGAGTTGGAGTGGCGTTTGGGGGTTTCTGGATCAGAGCTGGGGGCATGGGTGGAATAGGGGGCTGGAGTGGGGCTGGAGCAAACAAAGGGGGTAACTGGGGGAAGGCTTTGGGGGCCTGAAATGAGAGTGAGAGGTAGCTCAGGGAAGCAGAAGGTAAGGACTGATTGGATTGGGGCTGAGGGAGTTGGGGGCTGGACTGATGAAGGCTGGAGGTGGGCTGAGAGAGAGCTTGTGGGGCTCAGAACTGCAGGGTTATGGGAGAGCTGGCAATCTGAAGGAGGGCTGTGAGGGAAGCTAAGCAGGGTAATATCTGGAAGCTGAACGGTCACTGTCCAACAGACATAACAATTGCTAGTGAGGAAACATGGAACAAGGTCAGACAGTGATGAACACAGGCTTGATTTTTCCATATGGTGTTTTCATGAATGAGTGGAAAGATTTCCGTGGTAACCAGTCTAATAAAATACATCCAAGTACCAGTCTCTCCCTAGGATGAGTCATCAGGATTTACTGATTAACATCAGGACATTAGTATTCATATCCTGAATTAAACCTCTCTGGTCATTTTTTTTTTTTTTTTTGCAGACTGCACTAGCCCAAGGATTATGAAAAATTCATTTTGCTTTGGACTCTAAATAAGTTTCAGAAGAAATTGCCAGAAATGGAGGATGGGGCAGAGAGGGAATGTGACTTTGCCATTAAGTCCCCAAAGAACAGCCCTGTTCTATATATTCTCTACAGGGAATAATATGTCATGCAGTTTCTCAGTTGTATAAATACATGGACTTTGGGTTACAAATGTGTTGACTATTCTACAACGCATTTTTTGTCTTTGAAAATTGGAGGCAAATCAGCTATATCACATAAGCAAGAAATAGATACAAGCTATGAAAAATCTATATTACATCCATCAGAGCAAATAAAGAGTGGCAATATATAGAGACCCCCTCGTCTGAGTTTATTACAAACTGCAGTCTTCTATCTTACCTAGATAGAGAACTGTTATGAGATGAGACAAATGGATATTTCAGGGCATGGATTGTACCACTTGAAAGATCAAAGAAAAGGCACTCACATTCATAACATTTCAAATCCAACTCTTATACAAGACTATCTTTATAGGACATCAATCACAAGATGAGAGAAACTGTACGCTATTTTCTAGTAACACACTGCCAATCGCAAGACAAATGCCAGATGCCACAGAATGAGAAGCAACCATTTTTCAACTAGTGAATGTCTTCAAATATATTACAATAAAAGTGTGAAAAAAGATCCTTTCAGCTTCATCTGTTTTGACAGACGCCAAAACTTGGAGCATGGCATTTTATCTTCATACTGCAATAATCTTTATGAAACTTAAACAAGGCTGAGGATGGTGGCTTCAGCCTAAAATTACACTCTTCACTGCACAATACACAAAACATTTCAAGCAGTCTGGCCATTGCAGGAGAAAAGATCTGCCTTTAAAAAAGGAGAGGACAAGTCTGAGAAGATAAAAGTACTGCGCCATCTGACATTAACATGGTCCAGTTCATATTGTTTCTAATTGGCCTAGTTTGTCTTCTCACTGCACTCTGCAGTACCACTACTGACTACCATTAGTAGGAAGTTATAGGCTGCATGCAGCTTTTCTCCAATCAAGAGCATAAACTCTAAATTTTGCTTGTGTAAATTCATATAGCCCATTATATTAAACAGGTGTCAAGCTGCTAAATCCTCCACTGCAGCGGAAATGTATCCCCAAAGGTCATGTTCAGAGGAAACATAAAATCTTGTGTAATCTCGGGTATTTCTAATATGCCCATCACTGCAGTATCTGATTTTCTGCATGCCTTAAAACTGGAAGCAGTAACTTTTCTGTTAAAATGCATGTGAAATCAAAATATACTGTACTCTTTTGGGCTTTTCATTGTCCTAAAGGACAGCAGGTTAGAGGATAGGATGTGTAGGTCCGAAGGGAGACAGAAAAAACAGTCTGACACCACTGATGTCGTTACAGCCCATTGCATGAAGGCAAAATCTGAAATATTTAGGAAAAGGGGATATATTATTTTGGAAAGCCCTCAGGTACCACGATGAAGGGTGGGATATAAAACCTAGAGAGAGAGAAACTGTCCCAAATCATCTGGTCCAAAACCAAAGATTGTTATACAATTTTCCCAAGACATTCCGCTTGTCTTTAAAATAGGGTGTGCAGATTTTCCTGCCTCTTTCTCTTATTCTAGAACTAACATCTCCTCTACTGCAGTCAATGCAAAAGCCGATCTCCCCTCTCCATTTGTGTTGCCCTACAGTAGGCTTCCTCTGTGGTGCCCTGAGGAATATCCATGGAGTACAGGATCATGTACGGTATTTCATTGTGTAACATCTTGTGTAGAACTTCAGCACCACAGAACTCCATTTGGGAGAACACCCTAATGATGGTGACCTTAGTGATGTTTAACAGAACTCTGAAACATCAAGCGGTAGTCGAATACCAGTGTAAAGATCACCACTATCAGTCTGACACTGAAGTATTATCGTTCTCACCCCTCTGTTTAGGGGACAAGCGCATGGGTCCCAGGGTTCTCGCTGTGTTGCCTGGGAGACGATCCGCTATGCAGACTACATACAATTTCATTAAATATCACAATAAAGACAGTGGGTCAAATCCTGTCTTTAGCAACACTCACTGCAACCCCATGTAGGCTTAAGTGGGACTTAACTGATGTCCAAGCTTTTTGCTAGCATGCTGCACGTGAAGGAATGAATTCACCTGATTACCTCTGACAATTGAGAGAGATGAGATAGGTGAGTTAATATCTTTTACTGGAGCAATTTCCAATAAAAGCTATTACCTCAACTACCATGTCTCTCTCAGCACCCGGGACCCACACAGCTACACCACCATTTTGGAAATTCTAAGATTTTCCGTTTTCTTTCTTTACTAAACCATAACCATTTTTTAATGAAAACACCTCTTAAAATTCCTCTTTTTTTGCTTGATTATTGAGTTACCTCAATCCTATAATAAAGAGGAAACATCAAATTTCAAAATTCTGAAATTTAATCAAAGATCAAGTTTCACAGCAAAAACTGCTGAAATTTTAATTTCAAAACATACCATTCAAAATCTTTTTTGCAAATAGCAACAATTTTGGTAATAAAATCCAGTAGATAATTACTAACATTTTTCTGAAATTTACTGAAAAATAGGTAATTTTATAACAGACCTGCTTGCAGAATTTTGCAGTAACCGTGCAAAATTTGGCCCATCCTATCTTAGATCCTTGAACAACACCTGCCACCACAGTATCGGAGCACCTCACCATCTTTACTGTATTTATCCGCACATTATCCCTGTAAGGTAGGACAGTGCTATTATTGCTGTATTACAGATGGGAAAATGAGGCACAGACAAAGTGACTTGCCCAGGATCTCTGAGAAAGTCAGTGGCAGAGTACGGAATTGAACCCAGGCCACTCAAGTCCCAGAATGCCTTAAACACTAAGCCATACTTCCTCCTCTTCATGTCCTGTAACTATGCTAGCTCGGTGACAGCATGGACAGCTTTCAAATTAGCCCTGGTTCTTGAATTCTAAGGAATAAAAGAAAGGATTTTTTCCTGCAGCCATTTGGGTAAGTGCATTACCATTAGCTGCAATTATATAATGGAAGCTTCCTTGTCAACCGTACCGAAGTTCTAAGTGTTAAAGTCTTGCTGAGGCTAGCCCCCCAATAAGGTCAATGGGAGTGCAGACGAGTGGGTCCCACAACTTCTGTCCTATGAAATAGGAGTAAACTATATAATTGTGTTTAAAAAGAAATCTAGTAACATAATCCAGCAAGGATTACTGTGTTCTCTTGTACATCTTTGTTCTAATACATATTTTTTAAAGAGAAATTTGAGGACATATGCAAAGGTACGGCTCTAGGGACCATTCCCGGTCCAAAAATGATAGCAAAAATATCCAATATGCAATTTGTCTAGCTTTTTACTGTTAAATCCATTAGTTACAGTAACAGACACTTGAAAAACTAGCTCAGCACAGTTTGGTGCTGTACTGTGACAGAATATTAATGACGGCATTGAATGCTGGCCAAAACATTCTACAAATACAGAGAAAATATGTACAGTAGCTGTTCAAATAATTATTAAAATAAAAAACAAAGTATGGAATTGCTCCTATCTGCAGAGCACAGTTACAGGGTAACACGCAGTGGCAGAGAGAGCTAGTGCTCATGCAGTAAATAAAGCACTAAACTGTAATGAACAATTCTAGTTGTTTTCCTCTCCAAAGGACCAAACAAGAGAATTACCTTCATTTTAATTTGCAGTCTGGCCCCAGAGCATTGCTCTTTTTTATTGCTGTAATGGTGCCCAGATGCCTTGAAAGCCTCTCAATCAGATGGAGCTACACCGATCTACACCCACTAGGACCTGACCTAGATCTTAATGAATTCAGAGGTCTGCCATAATACTAAAATAAAGGCGTAACTAAGGGCCTAATCCAAACTAATGGAAGTCTTCCATTGACTTCAACAGACTTTGCTTTCAGGCCCTATGGGCCTGACTCTACATGATGCTAAGTGCCCTCAACTCCCAACCCAATGGGAGTGAAGAGTGCTGTGCCCTGAATTCAAACTCAGACTCTCACAGAGGCTTTCAGGCAAGAATGCCCTCATACTTGTCCCAGAAGATGAAATGCTTGGATCAATCCAAATTTCTTTATTAATTGTGTTGGACCATGGGAAATTGGAGATCTCAATGGCGGGGTCCTCAGCCATTCAAGGCCATGAAGATCATAACCAGCAACTTGGGATCTGATCCTGCCAACTGTGACTCACCGAGGCCTGACCCAAAGGCCACTTAAGCCCCACTGACTTCCTGGGGCTTTAGGTCTGGCTCCTAGGCCCTGACCCTGACCCTGAAAAGAGAACAATGTTGGGGTGAGCCTTTGCAGTTCTCTTGCAGGATCAGTGCTCATCACTCCATGTGTATGCAGTCCTGCTGAAGTACCACCTATCAGTTTAGTGAACTTAATGGAGCTGGTTTTGGATATATGGGTGAGCAGGATTGGTAGCCATTTTAACCTTTTCTTTTGACATATAACAGCAGTTGGAGTAACAAAGGCTGTGTACAAAGAGCTGGGTCCCAAAAGCAGTCATGATTTCAGCGCTTTAGGATTGACTTTTTAAAAAATCCAATATGTAGCTGCTGGCACCCAACAGACAAAATCTGTATTAATACACACAAAACAAAATACAGTTAAACACTCATAAAAGAGAGACAAAGCCTAAAATGTGATCAAATGCATAATTTTCACTTTTAGTTTTTAAAAAAGCACAAAATTTATAAATGCCAGTTTGCATCTCCTTACTTGATTTCAAAACAATGTCCAGAACACACAGTGCAGCTCAAAAACTATGTTGCTCATGTTGCAGAAATTGGCTTCTCCTAAGACATTACTGAGGCTGAAATTCCTTCCGTGAGGTTGCTCCTCTCAGTCAGTGCTACCAACCCCATGATGCCAGTTATCGTAACATTGCATTTTTGCCCCTTTGTCTTCATAAATGATTTTCTATAAACTCTGAATAAAAGGTGCAGTTTGTCATTTCAGCTATCTTGTATGTCCACTGGGGAAATAATAAACAGCCATTTCCACTGAGAGTCATTACGTGGAAGGGGAAGTTTGCAACACAGTCATTTCTGAAGAGCATAAATGAGGGAAAGCTGTAATAAATAACGGTGACTGTCAGATGGAAGAACTCAAGAGCATGTATTCAGGGATCAGTTTCCAGCCCTGTCATTGTCTTTTTTCCTTGATAGCGCCCATCAAGACCGATAATTTCTATAATCTGTAAGTTTATTGGCAGCAGTCATGCGGTTCAGAAGAGGCACATGAGTAGCTGGGGTGAGGTGGAGTCCATCTGGCTGACAGGTAACCAGTGCTGCTCGGCGTTCCGTTATTCCTCGGCTGCAAACCAGGCGCTTCTCATCAAGGATGGCTAGATGGTATTCACAGAAATCAATCAATGATGCCACTTGCTCATGAAGTGGGAGTGACTTGTATCTTCTTTGAGCCAGGCAAAAGAAAGCTTCTACGAAGGCTTGCAAGCACATCCCTTCAAATAAGAAGAGAGTTTATATTAGAATCGTGGCACAGACTTCTCTCACATGCTGTAGTCTTGTAATCTAATATGTCTCATTTCTATACCCCTGTTCATCCCAAAGACTGGAAGTGAATGTACACACACACACTCTCTCTCTCTCTCTCTCTCTCGCTATTAGTTAACTCCTTTTTAATTCAAGAAGCAACTGCCTAGAATGGTCACAAGCAAAATACCCATCCTTTGCCCTTCAAAGACCAAAATGAGACATTTTCCTTGTATTTGACACATTAATCAAACAGCTCAAAGATTTAAAAGAAGTGTCCCAGAATAGCAAACATGCCCAAATTGGGTTATAGATGGGTGACATTCCTGAAAGTAGAACCTATTCATAGGGATATGCTGTGATCTCTACAAGCATCAGTCTGACCTGATATTCTGGCATCTGGAGGTAAATGGCTACAGGAACTACTGATTCTAAGAGGTTGTGAAATTGAATTGACACAAGATCAGCCCCGATTCTTGTCGCTTCAGACATTACATTGAAATTGAGTCTGACACATACATGCTGAGCTCCAGAGAATATAATCTGCCCAAGGAAAAAACAAGTCATATTTGCAACTGAAGTGTGTCATTTTAAACTTTGCCTTCTTAGCAATTGGACTAAACCAAAAATCTCAGATCTGAATATAATCCAGATTTCTGGGTGTTTCTGTTTATGGCTCTGTAAACCTGGTCCCATTAATGGGTGCCCTCAGAAATGTACAAGTGAGTTATCCTAAACTTCCTATCCTCTTTGCTGACACTGCCCTTTCCAGCTAGCCATATCTGGCCTTTCTGCTGAGATGCCCGCTAAGGCTACCAATTAGTGACAGTCCTGGTAGTGGTGTTGGCAATGTGGACACTTTTCCACTAGGAACTGGACTGTGACTCACCAACTCGTTTCACATAGGTCACCAAACAGCCATCAGATGGTAACAACTTGGTCTCTACTGACCTAGGTTGGATTCGAACTGGCACCTGGAAGTGAAAGGCTCAATGTTCCATCATCACTCCTCTCAGCAACTCAGTCCCTCCATTTTTTTTGAAATTTACATTCTGTTGTTGCACATGCAAAAGCAGAACTTTCCAGTCCACAATTCTTTGCAGCTGCTTTTCCTTTCCAACTAAAGGAGGCCACAAATGGGAGGTTGGGGCCTGGCTGGCCACACAGTACTTCACAGGCCAAGTGCAAAGACTGGAACCTGCACTGTGGGCACAGATGGGATATTCAGCTCATGGCACCTAAGTGCTCGGATGAGTTCTCTGCAGCAGCTTTTTGGCCTACTTTGGCTTTTCTAAAGTCTCTTTCTCCAGGGAAAGCTGCTCCTGCTATGGTTTTGCATTTTTTAGATGTTTGCTGTCAGTCCTTACTGCACTAAGGACTGGTACTTTGACTTGAATGTTCTTCATTAAGGGATTGCAGATGAATACTCAGATTCTCTCTCCTTCCCAACAGCAGCCCTTAGCTCCTGCTGCCTTCTTCACCCTGCCTTGGTAAGACTAAACATTCAGCTGAAACACCAGCGCTAACTCCCCTGCTTTGATGAGAGGTGCCCTGAGATCTTTAACAAACAGAAGGGGTTAGGAGCTCAGGTTTCTCCCTCCTCCAGGAGATGGCACCTCCAGCCACACACACAGCATAGAATGCACACAGAACCCCTTACTGGGTCACCATCACCACTGCCTCCAAAAAGCTGGGTTCTCCTTTAGGTCTCCTATCCAAGTACTAACTCCCACCCCTTCTTACATTTGTACGATGGTAAATTCATATCCCAAGGTGGGACAGACGAAGGCACACAGCAGATTGATCATAGGCACCTCAGTTATTCTAAAGGACTGGCTCCCCTAGTCGGCTCCAAGAAAAGAGTCTGCTAAAATTACTTGTGGGAGGATGAGTTCCACTCCTTTTTCTACATATGTCCCAGGTGAGTGTGTAATTTTACTGACATCAGGAAAGAGAATCTGCTTAACCTGAACAGAGCCCTCTAGCACAGATGATCTGTTTCAATTGTAGGAAACCCAAGCTCTTGGAGTGTGCAATAAGGGAAAGCAGAGCAATGGCAAAGATTCCTCTGCAAAGTTCAGCTTCCCTGATTCCCCGCAAACAACCCGTAGAGAAGCCAGACACTGCAGAACCGGACTTCTAAGGTGTCCTCTGATTGTATCACATTAACAGCATGTTACAATGGCCAGGGGAAAGGGTAGCAGCACATAATGCTAATTCCTGCATTTTGGAACCTTGCCGTAATACCCTATTTAATTAAGGACCTATGCACCACTGTACCTTTGTAGAATGTCAGCAACAAGGAGCTGTCATATCTGGTTTGCATCTTAACTGGCTCACCCAGTTAGAGCACACACTTAAGGGGATTATTTTAAGATAAGATGCTGAGGGGTTTTTTTAAAACTCAATTTAGGTTTAATTGATGCTGCAAGAAAAAACATCTTTTTAAAAATTACCGTTACAGTCTGAAGTATAATTTCTCTTAACTAAGACGGCAATTGGGGTCACTTACAAGCTCCGTGGTAAAACAGCTTGGAAAGAAATTGTTGGGTTATCTGAACGCAGCAGCTGCCAGCTCAGTACATTATTTTATCAGTCATGGGGAGCTATCATGTGGGGAAAGGGCCAATTCGCTAGCACACACATTTCCCCCCATAAGTGACACTCATGCAGAGTATTTAATGGGAAAAGGTAAAAGCTGCTGTTTTACAATAACAGAAACAGCTATGGCGTGATTTACAGTTGGAAGTGGGCCAAATTCAAAGCCAAATTGCCACAGATCGCTCAGGAAGATTATTATGTACAGATATATCACATTCCATTTTTATTTTTCCCAGAAAATTTCTGGTTCACTGTAACCCTAAACAAATCTGGTAAGTCTCGAATGCTGAAATGCTGGGCTTGACGGTTCACCTGCCTGTGATTCTGTTGCTAATACAGTTCAGTCAACTCATCTCAAATAAAAGACTCGGTCCCACAGTGAAATTCTAAGGGGAAGTCTGCACATTTTCTGTATGATTCCTCTCTGTAGAAACACCACCACCCTCCCTCTGCAGAGACAGTACTTTGAGCACCTGGAAACCTCATTACTGTTTTGTCATTGTAAAAATAAGGGGGTTCCTAACGTAGCTATACCAAGTACAGTGCAGCGATTCAGACATTATTAAACATCTGATGACTACTATCTTATTTTCAACATGCATTCAATTTTCCCCTCTGATATTAAGACTACATTTGTTCCCTCTATCACTCCTTTGAGCAATATATTTTATATATTCCCCCATGTGCCTGATGTGTATGTCATCTGTTATATATAAGGCTAATATATAGTATAGTTTATCTTCTGATAAACTAGGTAAAATAATACTTGTCTAAGGGTGCAGGTTTCATTACCATCTGTGAAGCATTTTTAGATCTTCAGCAGGATCTAAGTATTTTTACAGGTGTGATATCTGGCCACATTCTAGCAAATTACCATTGTGTATCATTGAGACACTTGGTGTTTATGTAGGAGAGAGATAAGAGCCATTTTGTAGAAATAAAACACTGATAAATTATGGAAGGGAATTCTCAGCTGGAGTGATTTTTTATTATTCTACCGCTTTGTTCCTTAAAAAAAGAAAAAAGTACATGCACATGTATATGTGTATAATTAGAATGACTCTATATGTGTGCGTGTGGAGAGGGGTTGTTTGTTTTCGATTGGAGGTGTTGGTTTTGTTGTTCTAAGTACACTGGGTTTAGGTCTTAGTTGAAAGATACTAGCCTGACAGCTCTTTAGTTTATTATAAAGCGAGCATTTGAGTCTAAACTAACACCACCTAACTGATATAGTGCTTTTCATCAGTAGAGTTCAAAGTGCCTCACATCCTTAGTGTATTTATCCTCATCACAACCCCCCTGTGAGACACGGCAGTGCTATTATCTCCCTGGTTCGGATGGGAACTAAGGCACAAGTGACTTACAAGCTTAGTGACTTACCCAAGTCACAAATGGAGTCCGTGGCAGAGTCGGGACTGAATCTGGGTCTCCCAGGACCTAGGCTAGTTCCAAACCACGGATCCTTCCTTTCTGATTCATAGGGCAAGTGCTGTACAACAGGCAGTGGCAATGCAAGCTTCCCTCAAACACCCCACTGTGACTTAATTCTCACCTTGAAACACCACCTTTGTCACTGTGAAGGCATTAGGTCTCTATGGTCATTCCATCCATAAAAATAGCGAGAAGTCCTTAGCGGTGCCCCAAGGACTCCACGTTATTTTTGCTGATACAGACTAACATGGCTACCTCTCTGAAACCTGATTCCATCCCTAGTTTTACAGCTATAGCTGCCAACAATGGCAATGGTATTTTTTGAGATGGGGACATCTGTCCAGTAAAAAACACCAGACTTATTTCACAAAAGCAACTAAGCAGCTGTCAGAAACATATAGCCTTATTTTCTCATTGGAATGTGATAGCAATTTTAGAGTTTAAGTTATAACACTTGATATATTTAAGCCATTACTGCAACAAGAAAATCACCTCTGAACTCTATCTTGACAAATTAGTGTGTCTCAGGTTTACGCATGTGAACGGAGCAAGTATGGAGATCATTATCCACTAAAGCAGGCTAGTGAAACTAACTATCAGACAGCAGTATGCTTTCTTCATTTCATTAAATGACAGACAAGCCAACTCACTAAGAATGGTGATTAGCAAACTGAGGCTGGTCCAGACCGAAAGGTCAGCCTAGACTCCCATTAAACAATGTAATTTATATTTCACCAGAATACAGACACACATTGCCTAGAGTATTGCTAATTTACCTGAAGATGTCACAGCATCAACTCATCGTTCGTTGTGATTGTCTCATGGAACTTTGGCTGTGTAGAATACGATTGACTGCTCATGAAACGTTTTTAAAATGTATTACGCAGAAGTGGTTTGTTAGTTATGGAAACATATTTTGTGGCATTCTTTATTTATTGAGGAAGGCAAACCTTGTCTCCCACTAATAAAAAAGGGTGGCAAGACCGTTAACAGATAAAGTGATCTTAGATATTTCTATTTAAAGAGTGTTAACTGCAAATGTAAAAGTACTGTAACTATTTTATCAGACAGTAATAGACTGAATGTTAAGTGTTTACTGAAATCAGTGGATTTTGCAGAGATGTAAAATAGGTCCCAAAGGCTTTTACATAAACATCGACTTCTACCCCGTGAATGAATCAAGATTTGCTAACAGGTTCTTAACACAATCTCAACGAAATGTAATAGTAAAAAAAAAAAAAAAAAAATCCAATGAATCAAAGTCTGCCTTAAAAAGTTACAATAGTGTCCTGATCTTGACCTAAGATTTCATAGCATGGCTTTAATCCAATTATAAGGTACCTATGGGACATATTTAAAAGAATGATTAGTAAACATACCTCAGGCACATTACATATATACTAGACTACAATACCTTCAAATAATGAGTTTGTAACACTAAACCATATATTTAAAGGCTAGGTAAATTAAATGATTCATTACCTTAATATTGTCCTGCCATATTGTACAGCACACAAAGCAAAGTCTCATTTCAAGAAAGCACTTAAACATGTGCTTAACTCAGTCCGTGCTTAAGTCAAGCAAGTGTTTAAGTAACATTTCTGAATATGGATACTTTCCTGAACTGGGGCCTGACTGATTAATATATTAATTCCATGTTGTAAGATGCTCTTATCTGTGCAAGTTTGTGTCCCGCACTGTGAATACTACCAGCAAATTACAGCATATTATATACTTATTAATCTGCTGATTATACAAGTAAAGTAATCACAGATGTGTTTTCCCAGAGAGGTATCAATATAACACCCACCTTAGTGCAACAAAGCAATAGTTGCAGAAAATAAGACTCTATAGCGTAATCATTTACATGAGGTTGGCCTCCATGATATACCAAAGCTTTTGATGATTTAGAATCTACTCTGTGACTAATTAAATATGCCATTCCTTTCTTCATATAGCACAAGATGGCAAATCCAATGAGCAGCAATTCTGCATACACTCCCCTCCCACACTATCTATACGCAGCAGCTCTTTATACATTGCCCTCCTCCACCCATGCACAGGGATTTGAGGCAGGCAACAGAACTGTACTGTAAAGTCCCAAAATGGCATCATGTGGCTTTCAGTTATGGCTGAGTATTACAATTGGCTGTAGTGCAAAGTGTTGGGCTGGCTATTTTAATACCAGCATAAGAGGAAGACAGTAGACAGCAGGGGATCCCTTGATTTTCTCCATTTGAGCCTCATGCTCAGATGCCAAGGTGATGGGTGCCATATAAATGCTCATGATAATAATAATAATACTTTGAAGGTACATAAGAGCAAGCAGCTTTGTTTCCTATTTTACAGAGCTTAATCCAGACAAGAATTAATGGAAGAAAACTACTGTCTATCTCTAGTAGCCAAACCTTCTCATAAACAAATCATTTTCTTTGGTGACCTCAGGAAAATATGTAATGCAATTTGCGTTAAATAGCAGAAAATGCAGCCATCGTAATAGCATCTCCACTGTCCGATATTGCAAAGTCATTTAATGGTGCAGCAGTAATTTGCTGAGCATTAAGTACAAAATTGTAAATTAATTAATTTGGAAAACTAATTTTGCAAAGATTTTTTGAGGAAAAAACCCTCCTTTATGCTTAAAAATAGAAAATGTTAAAACCAAAGTCAACCCAATGATTTATGTGTGTGCACTCATCTCTAGTCCCATGGGTTATCAATGTGTACTCAAATCTATTATTACCATTGCTCACCGTGGGGAAAAAAGTAATTACATAAAAGAAAGTCTACCCTTTAGTGGGAGCAAAAGATAAGTGCCATACTCTGGAAAGAGGAAAATGCTGAGATTTCAGTTAGCTTGTTTTCCTTTGAAAGGAAGTAACAAAAACACCATTATATAAGCAGAGGGAGTAAACACATAGCAACCCTTAGAATAGGCACAAGTCAGCTAAATACAATGGCCCATTTTTAAGACTGAACAATAGGATTTATACTGCAGACATCTGTGTGGTGTATTGGAGACTTTTGTTTAGGGGAGATGAAACCACTTTTAAGATCTATGTATAAAGCCACAAAAAGCATCAGGTGAATAGTATACTGAGCATGTTAATATACCACTATTTAGAATATATGTCTTTCAAAGAATTCTATAAAAAGAACGAGGAGGACTTGTGGCACCTTAGAGACTAACAAATTTATTTGGGCATAAGCTTTCCTGGGCTAAAACCTACTTCATCAGATGCATAGACTGGAAAATACAGTAGGAAGATATAGATATATATAGATATAGATATATACACACTGAGAACATGAAAAGATGGGGGTTGCCTTACCAACTCTAACAAGAAATCAACTGTCACTTTAATTGATTTAATTAAAGTGACAATTGATTTGTCTCGTTAGAGTTGGTAAGGCAACTCCCATCTTTCCATGTTCTCTCTGTGTGTGTGTGTGTGTGTGTATATATATATACATACATACACACACACACACACACACACACACACACACCTTCCTACTGTATTTTCCACTCCATGCATCTGATGAAGTGGGTTTTAGCTCATGAAAGCTTATGCCCAAATAAATTTGTTAGTCTTTAAGGTGCCACAAGTACTCCTCGTTCTTTTTGCTGATACAGACTAACACTGGCTACCACTCTGAAAAGAATTCTATGGGACAGCTTATACAGAAAGTCCTTGAGCTTGAGAAATGGAGTTTGTATTGACTCCTGCCCAGCTGGCATCAGACTCTGTACCTTTCATTGGAGACCCTCAAACCTATCATTGTTATTCATTATTTATACTGCCCTCATCAGGACGAGGGCCCTATTGTATTGGGTGCTTTACAAACACAGAGAAGACACAGTGCCTGTCCCAAAAAGCTTGCAAACTAAGAAAACAGAATATATAGCAACATACAAAGGGCAGGTGAAATTTGGACATTAAACTCTGGTAGATTTCTTTTAATGAGTTAAGCAAAGGATTAAACTTCACATGCCCACTGTGTGGAAGGTAAATATTAATACTCTCATTTTACAGACCACTAGACTGTGGTACGGAGAGGCTAAGTGACTTGCCAAAGGTCACACAGCAAATCAGTGATGAAGCCAGGAATAAACCCTCGTACCCTAACAAACATTTTTCATTTGGCTTTTGGATTCAAGGGGTTCAGCGTTGTTCTTTCGGAAACATCCTGTTTGCAGTCTTTGCCCTGGGGTTGTTCTGACTCCCTTTCAGCTGCCATATTTTTTATTTAAACAAAAATTCCAGGTGAGCAATTTCTAATTTGCCTGACAGAGACTGTTCAACAGAAGGTGAAGTCTAAGTGGCAGAATGCCCTGGCAAACTCCACTCCACACTTGAGCTCTCCTCTCATCGCACTCACTCTCTTGGATTAGTGCTTTCTCATCTCTCACTGAGAAGTGGGAACCTGTAAATATTTCGTTATTACAAGCTCTTCCATTTCTTCAGCCTAGAGTGGCCCTACTAATTCCCCTTCTCTAAAGCCGACTCTCGTGGATTGTGTCTGGAAAGTCATTGGGCCATGGAAACAGATGCAATTCTCACGAAGTTTCTCAGCCAAATTGGGAACTTATTTAAAATGTGGTTTAAAATCACAAGTTGGATGTAAAGAAGTTCTAAAGTGGGTTTTAATGACAAAGCAGCCTAACTCTGACTGATGGTATTTGGTGGGTATGCACAAATAGTCAGAATTCCAGGTAGGGGGGTGGTAGTAGCAAAACAACCAACTCAGGGGAGAGAATACGATAAAATTGGCTTCCTGCTCCATATTATTGCTGTTATTTGACACTGAGGTTAGCATTCTACAAAACACAAGCATCAAGACTGTTGCTGTAACCAAGGCCCTACAGACTACAAGACAAGACACAGAAAGATAAGAGGCCCTGGGAGAGCCAGAGGAAGGAGTGTACGGTTTATCTCTTGATCCAGTCCTTTTCTGTGTGTGCCATATGGACCTCATGGAAGAAGTGGGTCTGTAGAAGAGATCAAAATGAGGAAGGGCTTTCCATGCACTAGGCCAGAATAGTAGAAGGCATGAAGGCAAAGGGGGAGAAGGAAATTATGTAGAGTGTAGAGTATCAACACCCTCCCACCACTTTGAATGAGAGTCTCAGTAATTCTACAAAAAGAAAAGGAGTACTTGTGGCACCTTAGAGACTAACAAATTTATTTGAGCATAAGCTTTTGTGAGCTACAGCTCACTTCATCGGATGCATTCACACTCACTAGGCTGATACAAGTTGTTCTGCTTTGCCATTTACATCCATTTTAGGATTAGTTTGTACCTGATGCGGAATTTATGCTGTGGCTTACATCCTAACTGACTTTGGCCCACTGCCCTTCGTGGCTGCCTTCTCTGCGAGCTCCCTGAGGTACAAAACCAAATGGGCAGACGTCCCCCAGGTGCTCTGCACTTTTGTTTCTCAGCAGACACTGCAGATATACCACAAACCCTGGAACATGACTGATGAGGAGAGCTTACATCTAATAACTGCCTTGGCATGGCTAGTTTCACAAAATTTGTTTGCTTTATTTGCCTATGTGCAGTTAGGGGTCCCAAACCCCTTTGGTTGACAATACTGTCATTCACATTTCCACTTCCTAATACAAAAGTTACATGAGGATATTATAAACCCAAGCCTTTCACATTTTTAATAAAAATGACAATTAGATTGGCTCACAAGCAGCAGAGAAGCTATTTAGAGCTACCTATTGTTCAGTTTCATCAGGGTCCCGAGTACATATTAAAACTCTAATAGAGAAAAAAGTCATTTTTAAAATAAATGTCATTGTTTTCTAAATGTGCGGGTTTTAATTTGCCTTTTAACACTCTTGCTTCCTTTATGGGTCCTAGGTGGGAGTCTGTTTAGCTCTGGCTCCCCTCCATGCAGGTTTATCTTCATTCAGACAAGTATCAGACATAAGGAGTTTATTCTTCCCTTGTTGTGTGCACATAAGTTTCATTAAGCTTATTGGAAATTCTATGAATGCATAAAGAGGCCCCTTTAGAGCTTCAAAAGAGACTTGTGAGATATACCAAAAACTAGTCTACTGTATGTGGTTGGTATGTAGAGTAAGACAAAGTATAAAGCTGATACTAGTGGGAACAAAGGTAGCAATCTAGTATAAATATTTTAGGTCCAACTTTTCTGCCCCTGCAAAGCTGAGGGGAACTGTATTCTTAGATCACAAGCTTTTTGGGACAGGGATTGTGACTTTATAGGAGATTATACAGCACATAACACTATCAGGCTCCAATTCTGTTGGGAGCTTCTAGGCACTATCACAGTATAAATGTTTAATAAGAGTAATACATAGTAATAATACTCTGCTTTAGATAAGGGAATTCTGCAGAGCAAGGAACAAAATCCTCACTGCTAAAGCACAAGTAAAGAAAAGAAGATGACAGGGCATTAGTTGGGAAAAGTACCAGACTGGCCAAGACGGTCAAGAGTGACTAATGATTTTTGGGCGTCCAACCTGAGACACCCAAGAGGGGCCAGATTTCCCCAGTGTCCTAAGAATCTACTCTAAGTCTCAAATTGGGCGCCCAAAATCATTAGTCACTTTGGAATAGTTTGACCTCTAGTCCTATTTATCCACACACAGTCCAATGCAAGCTTGTCAAGATAGAGTAGACTGGGAAAGACTGAATGGTCCATTTTAATTACAATAATGTACCACGAAATCCCCTACTTTGAAGGGCTAAACCCCATTAGTACCTTAGAAGTGAAAGGTTCCATATCCCATTATCATTCTCCTGCATTATCAAGCCCTCACGGCTTTAGGACTAAACTCGGAACCATTATAAGCAATTGCATCTCCACAGTCTTCAGTAAGTAGCATCTGCTTCCATGAGAACTGAACTAGCCCTTAAGGCCCAGCCAGAACAATGTGAAGAGACTAAACAAATATTCTTATTATTTAATAAAATGGCGGCTCCCCAAGCTTCCAGTCAGGACTGGGAGGGCTCACGGTACTGGACACTGGACATGCTCACAGACAGTAACTCCCCTTTCCCCAAGCAGCTGACATCTAAGCAGACAAGAAACACAGGAAGGGGAGTGAGGGAGCCAATTAAATGGATGTCTTTTTAGGGACACTTGTTGGGGAGGTGCTAGTTTTCTAACTATATAGATAAATCAGGACTTTCCCCAGCTGCCCTCAGCCTAGCCACTAAACATTTGCTGATTTCTTGAAGACATCATGGCAGAAGTGGGTCTTGAGAAGGGATAGGACACAGGAGAGGGTAGCAGTGTAACTGATCATTGTCATGCATAAAGGGTGTCACCTGGGGAAGTGTGAAGGCAGTGGTGAGCAGAGCAGACAAGTGGCAACTGAGGCTGGCATAACCAACAGAGCCCAGAGGATGAGGCAGCAACACAAGAAGAGAACAGATTGGTTAAGTAGGAAGAGACAGAATTAAGACAAGAAGCTTGAACCTGGGTAAGTGGTAAAGGGGGTGTCAAAAGCTGATCTGCATTTTGTGTGGGCCAAGGAGGGAAATGGAGGTGTGAGGGAAGCCAGAGAGGAGGAGGATGTTGCTAGCTGGAGTGTACAGAAAAATAAATCTCTCCCCCATCTCCTTGTTCTGGTCAGCAAAACACAGAGAAACACTGAGAAACAAACCAACAATCTGTGCTAACACAACTACACGAGTAGACTGGACAGATTTTGCTTATACACAGTAATTTACGATGCAAACAAAACATGAAAAACTAATCCAGAATTAACAATGGGCCAGATGGTAATGCTAGTTTGAAGCAATAAACATGAAAAACAGCTTCCTTCTGCTACTACTAATCAATTTCCCTATTTAATAATGCAATCAAAAAAGGCATGTTTCTGCTACCACACATATTCAGCATTAGAGATGGGGTTTCTTTTTCTGTTCTCTTCTTCTTTGCTTAATCCAGCAGCAAAATTTCAGAACTCATTTAAAACATGAGAACTCTTAGCCCTTAAAATGATAATTAAGATGAATACTTACCCTCAAAGGTTCAGATTTAAGCCTCGCTCTCTATTGCCAACAAAGCTGTAGTAACTTAGCTGCCATCTGCAGTACCTTGATAGGAACACCTACCCTTGCTGCTCCAGTGAATTTTGTTATTTAATGAATTTCTCTTTTGAAAAAAAAAAACAAGCTTTTTGATATCATTTAAATTTGGAGCCAATTTAATAGCTGAGTTGTAGTGTAAGTTCCTGCTACAACCCATCATACATCCCTTGCTCATCACAAAGCCAAGGACAGAGAATGAAGAGCTGTAGGGTGGAACGGGCTATCTGAAAAGTAAATGAATGCAGTACTTGGATTTTACCAAAAATAACCCAGTTGGGGAGCAGAATTCACCAACAAAGCAGCTAGACATATCTGTTTGGAGCTCTTGAATTGATGTCTGTTTTATTAGCTGTGTAAATTACTATCTGAATGCACGGTGCACCAAGTTATGCTGGAATGGAGACCTCACTGGGAGTGTTATTAAGGATACTATGGATTTGGTGGACCTGGATGAGGCATCACAGCATCTACCTATGTGAACATAAATGTAAGGCACTTCAGCATGTGCATTAACAGGTGATTGGCAAGTGCCTTGAATTCAGTGCAAGGCTGAAGACAAAGTGCCGTCAAACACCAGATGAGTTTGCAGGTGCAGATGACAGTAAATGCACCTCCAAAAACCAAAATTACACTTGCAAAACTGCAAGCACAAAGAAGAGGCTTTGTGAAACCCAGGTCCAATGAGGACCTGAAAACAAGGGTGACCTATCCTACACACATGAAGGGAAGCTAGTATAGAACTAATGGGCCAAATTCTGCAGTCAGATGCAGAGGCACTGTTCCCACAAATTTTAGTGGAAGCTGGATGTACATTTATAAGGGCAAAATCCATCTAGAAACAGGAACTTACACACTCTCCCAGTATGGAATGGAATTACCTGATTCTCTTTGGTCTAGTCCCATACTATTCCACCTTCTTGTGATATCAATGTACAGAATATCCACGGAAGCCATTGAAAAACTGCTGTTACTCAGCTTGCAGTTCCTGTTAAATATAAACCAAATAAAGAAAGAAAAAGTCTGATTACTTCCAAAGTTAGCTAAATTGTGGGAAGGGAACTGGGATAAACGGTTTATCCAGGCCAGATGGGCAACTATGAAGGCACACAGAGCTCAACTGAAAGCCATGGTCACCTAGCTTGCTGCAGATATCAATCAAATTAGCACTCGTTAAATGTACATGGGCTATAACGGAGAAAGTCCTGTATGGTCTCACTTACAACATGATGTATACAACCAGCCTTCCCATTTGCTCAGAGCACTCGGACACCAGCTCTGATAGGGACTAGCTATCAGCAGATCCAGTGTTGTGGATACTGCCACACCTCTAAGTAAGTTGTGAATGTTCAATGTGTTCAACTTCATTTCAATATCCTGAAAACAACGGGATGAACAAGCTGCTATATACGTTTTTCAATCAGCTGGGTTTTGCAAGAGATAACCAAAAAATCCACTTACTATTTCTCATCAAAAATATGGCTTGACCAATTGTTACAACCTGCTACCCTTTAAAAGAGGGGTGGGCAAACTATGGCCTTTTAATCTGGCCCTCAAGTTCCCGGCGGGGAGCAGGGTCAGGGCCTTGCCCCGCTCCGGCGCTCCAGTCAGGGAGCGGGATCAGGGGCTTTCCGCGCAGCTCCAGGAAGCAGCAGCATGTCTCCACTCTGGTTCCTATGTGTAGGGGCAGCCAGGGGGCTCCGCACACTGCTCCCGCCCCAAGCTGCCCTCCCTCCCCTCCCACAGTTCCCGTTGGCCGGGAACTGTGGCCAATGAGAGCTGCAGGGGCAGCGCCTGAAGACTGGGCGGCATACAGAGACGCCTGGCCGTGCCTCCGTGTAGGACATGGCACTGTGTCCGGGAGCAGCTTGAGGTAAGCGCCACCTGGAGCCTGCACCCCTGGTCCCCCTCCACACACACACCCCAACCCCCTGCCCCAGCCCTGATCCCCCTCCCAGCCTCTGAATCCCTCGGTCCCAGCCTGGAACACCCTCCCGCAGCCCAAACCACTCATCCCCAGCCTACCCCAGAGCCCACATCCCCAGCCAGAACCCTCACCCCCTCCTGCACTCCAACCCCATGTCCCAGCCTGGAGCCCCCTCCCACATCCTGAACTCCTCATTTCTGGCCTCACGCCAGAGCCTGCACCCCCAGCCGGAGCCCTCACCCCCTACCCCAATTTCGGGAGCATTCATGGCCCGCCATACAATTTCCATACTCAGTGGCCCTGAGGCCAAAAAGTTTGCCCACCCCTGCTTTAAAACAAACAAAAGGAAGTTTTGTTTCTCACAATGCACAGTCAACTGTGGAACTCCTTGCCAGAGGATGTTGTGAAGGCCAAGACTATAACAGGGTTCAAAAAAGAACTAGATGAGTTCATGGAGGATAGGTCCATCAATGGCTATTAGCCAGGATGGGCAGGGATGGTGTCCCTAGCCTCTGTTTGCCAGAAGCTGGGAATGGGCGACAGGGATGGATCACTTGATGATTCCCTGTTCTGTTCGTTCCCTCTGGGGCACCTGGCATTGGCCACTGTCGGAAGACTGGATACTTGGCTAGATGGACCTTTGATTTGACCCAGTATGGCGACTCTTATGTTCTACCCTCCTGGAGTTATTATTATTATGAGTCTACCACTGAATGATACTCACTGATCCATTTGAAATGCCTGTATAAAGCTACACGGAGTATCTAAGAGATTGATCCTGCAAGATGTTTCTGCTGGAAAATATTACGTGTTTTGCTGTTTCGCACTTCCAAGTAGCTTTTTAACCCACTTAGCTATAAGAGAGATGGTAATGGTTCTTTAGAGGTAAAGGAGATCTAGAGTGTGGGTTGAGCTGTTCTAGGTACCCTAGGTGCAGCCAAGCATGGGCTTAGGCTGTATTTCATAGTATTTCATTTTGAGTTCCTTTTGTGAACAAACTGAACCCACCGAAAGAAAGTAAAGCTTTGATTGGCTACAACTCGTGAGGACAGTTTGTAACCACCTGCTCATTACACACACACATTGATATACCTTCCATTTCATTCTTGAGGAAAGGAATCTAGCAAATGCTCTGACATGGGCAACAAGAACAGAATCTTTTATAAATTTACTAGAGGATTGTTGGAAGAAGGGCACAGAGACTGGAGAACTTGGAGAAAAATCTAGATTTTACTGATATTAGAGCTGAATTGAAGAGACACCAGAGAACATGAAGGAAGACATTCTTGCAATGAGGTATGTTAGGCACCCATTGTGGGCCCACTTGCCCTGCCCAGATTTCTCTGCAATGTCTATGTGGCATGAAGAATGGTCTGCAGCTAAAGTCAGAAACCATTCTCTTAATAACTGACCCCAACCATGTTTGTACCTGGCTTTGATTTGCCACATCACTCCTCGGTCTTTCTGAACGGATTCTGAATGAGCCAGGTCAGCGTGCAACTAGCCTTCACGCCTATGGCCAATGAGACGATCCCACATGCCAAAGGCAGACAACATCACACATCACTGACGAATGCCCTGACAAGATTTGATGGTGGTCTGAGGGCTCTGTACTTCGCCAGTGAGGCTGCTGCAAAATGGCTTTGCAAGTTCAACATTCAAGGACAAGGAGAAGAAGAAGAAGAATTATGGAATAATCTTTCAGAAGAATATCTGTCTGTCATTTATAGTGAAACGTTTATACTATGCTCGTCACCAAGGTATCTAAATCGAGGCTTTATTCAACAGTAAAAAACACACTGTAGTGAACAATCCTGCACTGGCCTGTGGATGGAGCAGATGCCCCACAGTCTTTTCTATCTATATAACTCTATTTGTTTTTATTCATTCTTGACTGCTAAGGGCATCTGCATGGAAAGAGGATCTCTGTATTTCAAGAGTGCATTTGCTCCTGCTGCTTATTTATTTTGTCATAGTCAATGAAAGACAGAAAATGGGATATGTGTACCATAACTGGAACATGTACAGCCATTAAAAAACAATGAAAATGACAAAATAAAAGTATATGAAAAAATAAATTGAATTCCTTGCCACTGCAAGTTGCAATTTCCTGATGCAAATCATTAGTGCACAGTGTAACAGTGAGCAGCATTTGGAAAGCCTCCCTCCTGGCTGGGAACAGCAGGGTATACACCCAAAGCTAGGGACATCACCCTTCTTCAATATCTCCTCTTCACAATGTCTCAATCCAAACACACTCACATTCCTCTGGTTTACTAGAAATTAAACAAGTAGATCTGGACTATGAAAAATACTAACATTTGTTAGAGACCATCAACTGGCAGTGGAATAAAGGCCCAAGTGTTCCGACTGAATAAAGCTTTGGACCACAGGTCAGTCTATGCCCATCTTCTTTTAAGGATCTTATCTTTCTAAAAAAGCTAAACACGTATCTAAATAACAAGTATTGTAAAAGGAAATTACCTTTGTCTCCAATGCTATTACTTTCCTCATTTGTGATATCTGAATTATGTTTGCTACAATGTCCCAGAACTTACTTTTCCACATACAAATATGGGAGGAAAAAATAACTCTTCAATAATGTCTGTCCCCAACAGATTCAATCCACAATGCCAGCTGAACTGAGTGACAAGCCTAACCACTTCAGAACTGCCGTTTGTATAAGCAAAGATCCAGATTGACATTTAGCTGGATGTTTTCAAAGCAGCACAGGCAGGTACACAATCATTTTATCTGGAGCTTAATTCTTCAAAACAGCAGGCAGGAGTTTCCCAAAAGGGTGAGAGGACAGGTCAACGTCAGCACCAGGAGGTGTAATAGACTCCCTTACTCTGAACACCCACTTGTACTCTAGATTCCCTCCAACCTTCTCACACCTGCTCCATCCAAGTATAAGGGAGTCTCAGTTGCTCAAACATGCATACTGAAGAGCTGGAAAATGGAGCAAGAGGGAACAAGTTAAAGCAAAATGGAGGCTTTAAAAAAATAAACTAAACTAAGCTCTACGAATAAATTCTAGATTCCTGTTTAACTATTTTAGGAAGCCAGTCATACGAAACTAGAGTCCTTCTGCTCTTCCAGTTTGTTCCCCAGCCAAACGGATAATCCTCTATTTGTGGCATCACAACAGTTTTCACGACAGCTAATGCCACTGTCACAGAAAGCAAGTACACCATCATCCAGTTGCATAAAAAGGGTACTTAATAAATGCTGACGTACACTGTTCTTATGTGCATAGTGAGACAGTGATTTAGGTGAGATAAATACACTTAGATATTCCCCATTTTACCAGAAGAAAAAAAAATATGGGGCTTGCCAGATATTAGCATAATTCACTCAAACTGATGACTCATGTAGCACATTTCAAGAGATGGACACTGTGAAAACGAATTAAGACAGAGTATATTATGTTTATTTCCCCACTCTGTTCTGTTTTGGGAGGTACAAGTTAGAGTATCCGTGTTGCCAGAATATAGTGCAACTATATGGCTCCTGCAGATTATATCTACTGTATTTTCAGAGAAGGAAATATGATCAAAAAATTCATTTATAATGAGGCAGAATTTAAAACAAAAAGTGCCTACAGAGAGAGGCTTGTTAGTAACTACAAAACACTAAATCCACCAGCCAAATAGCTTCGGAAACTCAGCTGTATCCAATGCCAAAGGAAGATAAACACAGAAAGATTACCAGAGTGTCCTTTCATTTTGAAGAGCTTTTGATACTGAATGCTAAATTTTGAAAAACATTCCACTCAGTAACAATTCTGTTCATAATATTTGAGCAATTTCTTCTTCCCTCATTTACATCAAAGGATACTGGTATGAAAAAAATACCCAAGATTTTATTTTTGAGCCCTTCTGCTCAAGCTGCTTGTTCCTTTAAAGAGACAATCCCCAATTTAAGGAATGACAATTTCTACAGCTGCCAATGGCAATGTCACCTATTAGCCATTTCCTTTTCTTTTCTTGTTAAATACCAAGACAAACTGCAAAAAAATGGGAACTCTCTTCTTGTTCCTATTAACAAGAATTCAGGTAGGGTGTCCCCCAATCCTACGCTTGTGACACCACAGTTCACTACCATGCAAACAAGTGTGTTCTCTAATACTGGATGAAGCGATCACTAAAGGAATCAGAGCAATAGACTGATTATAAAAGAAGAAAGCTTTTGTATTATGCACATGTATTTATTTCAGTAATCAGCAATGACAAGAAGGAAAATACAGAAGGGTGTGCAGCTGTTCAGCAGGATTTGGGGGAAAATGTTTTCTCTGGTCTTAACTATTCTATCACATAAACACAAGACTAGCAGTGCTATTGGATAGGTCTGGGAGATCTTAAATCCTTTACTACTAACCTTATAAATGTTCTGAAACCTGTTGGTCCCAACTTCATTGTCCCTTTTACTCCAAGGAATCGGATAAACAATGCAGCCATTCTGTCCACCAGTCGCAGATAGTTGAACTGTTTGGCATACTTTGGAAACACTTGCTTGAGACAAAGGGAGGGTAAGCTGGCTTCAGGATTTTTGCTGATATCATGTTCCAATTGGTCTGTTGATCCTGGTTCCAATAGGTCGTCTTTTGTGTCTGATGAATTCTCAGACAGTTGAGATCTGTAGCACAAACAGTAACTGTACCTTGTGAGACACTGTATCAATCCACTATGATTCTGTCAGCATCTTTATCATTAAAACCTATTTCCAGGGATTTAAAATTCATTCTGGGCTGGAAAAAACCATACAAGCAACTTTGTTCAAAATTAGAAGATTAAAAAACACTCAGCTGAGCTGTCTAAGTTTCAAGAAGGAAAAAAGGATTTCTGGTTTCGGAGACCTTTATACTCATATTACTAGATGAGTGGGTAAAGAGAGATGGGCCAGTTTTCAAAATCTGCTGCCTAAAGTTAGGCACCTAAATTCATATTTAAGCACAAAACTAAATGTCCTGATTCTGAGAGCTACAGAGTGTCCATAAGTCCCATGTAAATGAAAGGGAGTTTGGGGTTCTCAGCACCTCTGACAATCAGACAACTTTTATGTAGGTTTGAACATTCAAGGCTGTATTTCATTTCCTTTTTTAATTTTAAAGTGAATTTCCACATTTGTCAAAATGCTGGATTAACAGCTCTGAGAATGTCAGCCCTGCATTCATCCAAAGACCAGGGACAGCATGAGCAGTGGCAGAGCAAGCTTCCCAACACGCTCCACTGATGTGCTTCCACCTGGACATGGAGGACTCACTTCTAGGGTGAACTGCTTTTTCACTCTCAATGCCAGTTCAGTCTGTCATTTCTGCACAATCTGCCATCAACAATGCCAATGGAGATGGTGGTTTTTGTGACATGGACCCTGGCCAAGGCAGAAAAGCCAAAGCAGGGACTGCTGGACTTTCAGGAAACTCTCTACAGTTTTGGGTGGACTCTCTCTGGCATGTGCTGTTTAGCTGTTTGCTCCAACCCTCTCCCTCCCTCAGTCTCATTGCCTCAGCAGCACTCTTTTTATCCTCTTCTCCACTTCTTAGCCCCCCTAATCCCCTTCCCTTCAGCTGATCCCCTCTGAACTAACTCCCCACACATCCCCAAAAAATCATGGAACTAACATGACGTTTGCTGCCATCAAATTATTCACTCCACTCGTGTGTTATCCCTTTCCCCTACCCTGCATTGGTCTTGTCTATTTAAATGTAAGCTCCTGGGGCAGGGTCTGTCTTTGTGTTTTAGGTTTGTATAGCGCCTATCAAAATAGGGTCCTGGCCCATGACTAGGCCTCCAAGGTACTACAGAAATACATATAATAAATCATAATAATAAAATGCTGAACCAGTACCCAGCATGACATGATGGGTCATGATGTGGATGGAGGATGAGCTGAAGCTGAAGTCCAGACAATTTCTGGTTTCAGAGTAACAGCCGTGTTAGTCTGTATTCGCAAAAAGAAAAGGAGGACTTGTGGCACCCTAGCGACTAACCAATTTATTTGAGCATGAGCTTTCGTGAGCTACAGCTCACTTCATCGGATGCATACTGTGTGCATCCGATGAAGTGAGCTGTAGCTCACGAAAGCTCATGCTCAAATAAATTGGTTAGTCGCTAAGGTGCCACAAGTACTCCTTTCCTTTAGACAATTTCTGGTTATTGAGATCCTATGACACTTTTTGAAAGAGTGATGTTATTAGCCTAGGTTTTCTGGGCACAGTCTGTTTTGGTTAAGAAGATCCCGCCTATTGAAAATGAAAATACAATATTCTTCTTCACTTCTATTCCTAAACTATGATGTGATGGTGCTGTGAGCTGTTAACATCTGCTACCTTTCACCCTAGAGTTAGGTGAATTGATTCCCATGGATAGTTATGCAAAGCATTTGAAGGGTGAAAGGGGCTAGATAAGAATGATCCTCTATTGTCAATATGGTTACCAGGGAATCTACAAAACAGCCAGGAACACAACTTTAATACCAGTTACCTCTGGCACCCAAAGTTGTTATTTGGAGGCAGAGATGATTAAGGTCTGGGAAGAAGAACAGAGCTCTGGTCTCTTTTGTCTGCCTCAGTTTCACTTCATTGTCACTATGTGAATGATCCAACAAAGGATTCCATTCTACGGCATTGTAAGTCCCACCGCTATCATGTCAGTGCAAACTTTCCCACTTCTGGGTGTACATATACCAGGTGTCCTTCACAGCAATCTCATTTCCCCCAGCTCACTGTGGTAGGCTTCCATCCAATACCTCAACCTTTCTGAGTCTCATTTTTGTATTCCTTGTTACCTGCCTATGTTTATCCTAACAGCTCAGAAATATTTCTAATTATTTGTGAAAAGTACTTAATTGGGTAGACAATGCAGGACTAATGTCACAAATCACCAAAGGAAATGAAACCCCACACAGAAAAAAAATTCATGAGTTCTAAATTAATTAACTTTCTTGGACTAAAACAGTTCAATCCACCTATTATCATAATGTATTCTCTACTTCAGTTTTCCATGGTCACAAACAGAATGAAAATGTGATTTATAACATAAATTATATCTTTTTCTTAATGCAGAAACATTATTATATAATCCATCTGAACACTCTTGTGCTACAAATCATTTTATTATTGCAATATCTGATATCCCAAAGTACATGGCATCAAACTGAGATAAGAAGAGCGAACAATTACATCCTTCCCCAGTTTTCACAAGCAGAAGATTATTCAATCTTTAGGCAACACTTTTCCTATAATACCTTAACATTTAAATGAGGTCGTCTTTAGTTCCATTTACATAGTATGTTTGCATACAGTAATATGCATTGATTTACAAGATGAATCCAGTTTATGTTCTTTAAAAAGATCAGGTCTCTATAAATAGATTGGCTCAGTTATTTTAATGTCAGCCAGTGATTCATCTATTATTGTTACAAACTTTCAAAATTATACAGTGTGAAGATAACAATATTTTAGACCCGCTTTAGCGCTTCACTACTTCAAATTACAAGATGCTCAGTCAGTAACTGCCAATCTAGGCCCTTTGCAAGTTTATAGAAAACAGAAACATCTTCGTATCTGGATGCCCTCCAGAATCTAGAGGAGTTGTTTCATTTACAAGCAAGATCCCTATATATTAAGGTACACAGGGAGAGATTACATGGAATTTGGCCAACTTATGCCTGTGACTTTATTTAAATAATCACACACACAAAATACAGATATGTTTAAATTTTCTTATATCTCTGCATGCACTTAACGTCACTTCAGTAAATTACGAGGCAGAGAGCTCTAATGAACTAAAAGAACGGTGCTGGGTGCACCCAGCTACTGAGTTCTAATTGTGTCTCTGCCAACGACAATGTTATGTGGCATTCAACAAATTGGTTAACCTCTAAAAGTCCCAGTTTCCTTATCTGGTGAGGGGGGGAAAAAGGTAGGTTGGGGTGACAATATTTAATTACCTCCCTCAATGGAGTGTTTGTGAGGATTAATTAATTAATTAATGAACGTTTGAACACTTTGAAAACACAAAGCTCTACCTAAATGCTAAGTGCTAGCCAGCTACTCATACCACTGCCAGCACAGTGATAGCAGAGAGCTCCCATCTCCACAATACGCTATTTTTCCCACTTGCTTATATTTAATTTCTCACCCATTTTGTCCTAACATAGGAAAGAACAATTCCTCCTTGGCTGCCTGTCTGATGAATACCTCAGGGAATTCCCTCCCCCGATCTCGCACTGGCACAGTCCTTTTACTGCCTCGCTCAAAGCAGGACGCGACGGTGCTAATAATGCTGGTAATCAGTCTATAGTAGCACTCGCGAGACCAATGCAGGAAGAACGCCTCAAAATTCTCAGTGTAGACAAGACCCTTGCAGACAACCTACAAGCTCAGGCTCCAGTTCCAAGAGCAAAATGTTTGTATCAGAGGGCAAATTAAGGTGTTAAAAATGTTTCTTAAAAGCAACACTTTCTCACATATTTAAGTCAAAGAGAAGAGGTATTTTATGAACCATTAAAAAACCCCTCACCTTTGTGCAAAGAAAACACACAAGAAATTCCTGCCCATCAAATACTTTTCCCAAAAAGTGGTAAGAACCTTTAAGCAGGCACTTAAATGAAAATCTCATCTCTGCCCTAACTATGGGTATCCTGTCAGCACAGCTGAACTACATACTGTACTGTACATCTTAGCCTCCTCGTGGCCAGCCTGACCATGGCATGTCTGGAGAATGCAGCCAATTGAAACCCTGCATATTTGCATTAAGGGCATGCAATTCACCCAGCTTCTGCCCTAGACTTAAAGCCAGCAGGAGAAAAGCAGAGGAGTAAACCTATGAGTATAAGCAACAGAAGCCTGATCATTTGCGTGAGCAGAAGAAAACTCTATCTCCAGGTGTCAAATCCTCCCCCACAAAATGTGCTACACAGATGACTATTCTGCCTGAAGTTTGCCACAGGTCTGTCTGAGGCCTCCGTCTGTTTTAGCACGGGGCATCTGGGGTCATTTTACATGCAGAGTCAAAAATAAAGGCAAACTAGCACAGAAATCCTCATATTTATATAAGAATTATAATCTCATTATTACTCGTCATTATAGCTACAGGTATATAGGAGCTAGGTATTAATTATATCATGCCCATGACATATTTCAAGCTTCAGCTGCTTTTTGTTTAAGTCCTCCTTAAACAATTTTTCTTCTTACAAGGGGCAAATGCATTCAAATCTTCCCTTAAAACACCTTGTGTTTTCACTGATAATTCACCAAAAACAAAGAAAAATTTCCAGAAGTCAAAATCTGCACCACCTTCAAACCTGGGCTTCTACCCTGCCAACCAGTGAATTGTGCATGGGCTAAATTATCACTGGTGTAATCCAAATGACATTATTGTGAAAACAAGAGTCATACTAGAAAAAGTTTAGGAAGTTTAACTTTAGGATTCCTATTAGATTCTTATTAATGATAGTGCTCAGAAGCTTCAGTCAGGTCATGTGCTAAGTGAGACAGCAATACATATGAACATATGGTCCCTCTTCCAAGGAGCATACTATCTAAGAAAAATATTCACATACAGTACAGTACATGTATCAGCTTCAACACCATATTAAAAAAGGCAATGTGTGGGCAGTGCTGTTATTTTTTCCTCAAAATCTCTTGCATACACTGTCACAATATATTATTGTGCAGATCAAGGGACATGATCGTTCCCCTCTATTCGACACTGGTGAGGCCTCATCTGGAGTACTGTGTCCAGTTTTGGGCCCCACACTACAAGAAGGATGTGGAAAAATTGGAAAATGTCCAGCGGAGGGCAACAAAAATGATTAGGGGACTGGAACACATGACTTATGAGGAGAGGCTGAGGAAACTGGGATTGTTTAGTCTGCGGAAGAGAAGAAAGAGGGGGATTTGATAGCTGCTTTCAACTACCTGAAAGGGGGTTCCAAAGAGGATGGATCTAGACTGTTCTCAGTGGTAGCAGATGACAGAACGAGGAGTAATGGTCTCAAGTTGCAGTGGGGGAGGTTTAGGTTGGATATCAGGAAAAACTTTTTCACTAGGAGGGTGGTGAAACACTGGAACGGGTTACTTAGGGAGGTGGTGGAATCTCCTTCCTTAGAAGTTTTTAAGGTCAGGCTTGTCAAAGCCCTGCCTGTGATGATTTAGTTGGGGATTGGTCCTGCTTTGAGCAGGGGGTTGGACTAGATGACCTCCTGAGGTCCCTTCCAACCCTGATATTCTATGATTGTATCTTTCTTGTTATTGCCCAGTTTCCTAAACAAAAGCTGAGACAGATAATGATGTTCTCAAATAAATGTTACGTGTTTATTCAGCATGATCAATTTTTACGTTTTTTCCTCCTTTTGGCGTTTTTGGATATAACTGAAGGTTGCTATCATTATAAGTTCAGAAAGTCTAAAAACTGATGGTAATTACTTGGCACCTACTAAGCATACTCAAGTTTTCATCTTCTTTCCAATAGTTTTTTTTAAGTGCCCAGTATCAAGAATAAGTTAAATTCACACTAGGGTTCTAAGAAATTACTGCTTTTAGTACACTGATCTTTTGTGTTCCTGACTAGATTTAGTGCACCTCAAAAGTTCAGTTCAAGTACCGAATAACAATCAACACAGCCATTAGCCACCTACAGCACCACAAAAATGATCAAGTCAGACATACAGTAAATCTGTACCGCAACATATTCAAATGGTTTCAGAAATGGAGCAGATTTCCTTAGCCCTGTTGCAGCCATTATGTGCTCACAGTCAACCTTAACACACCTGTCCCTATGTAATTATTTCCCTTCCTCTTCTTTTCTGCTAACTTTTCCCGAAAGATGTGACTCAATTGGCAAATCACATTTTGCCCTCTTTCGTTGAACTCCTTTCTGTTCTAGAGCTTTTTAAAAAGTTCCTAGTAAAGTCTCAGTGGCTTCTGTGTCACACAAACTGCATCATCAGAAGTCATGCTCAAAGTGGAAACAGCTCTTTCCAAAGTAAGAACGTAAACCAAAAGCACCACCACTCACTGCATGTATTCAAACTGCTATAAAAAATATTGGGTGAAATTTTCAAAAGTGCCTACATGACTTAGGAGCCTACGTTCCATTTACCTTCCCTTTTGAAAATAGGACTTAGGCTCCTAAGTCATCATGGCTTTTTTTGGAAATGTTGCCAATTATCTAATTAATCCTCATACCACCACAGTGAGTTATGTAAAACTCATCCCAATTTTACTAATGGGGACTGAGACACAGAGATTAAGGGTGGAATTTTCAAAAATACTTAGCGTTGGCGTAACTGTCCTCCCACTGAAGTCCATAGTAAAACTCACAGAGATTTCAATGGAAGCAGAGTTAGGCCAACACTGAGCATTTTGGAAAAGCCCACCTTAAGTGCCTTAACCAAGTCAACAAGGTGAGCCAGTGGCAGAGATGCAGGTTAAAACTAGGGAGTTCCCATCTTCCAGACTCCTCCTTAGTCCACTAGACAATACTACTATCTAACCTGCTCACCAGGGCATACTTAAAAATTATTTCAATGCACCAGTCTGAATATTTTCTCTCTAAGGATTGCACTAATGTCATATGACAGGATGATATGCCTATTGTATTTATATAGTGTATGCATTTTAAATCTGTTGTAAAAAATGAGGCAACTCCCAGTATATTACATGTATGAATGAGGATGAACTACCACCATCAAAACAGAGCCCATCTTTGTGTGTCATTGAATGACATGATCGGGTCCCTAAAGTATAATACATATCTAGAGAAGAGTTAAGTAATTTTAGCTCTCATCCCTATTAAAGTGCATGTGCCACATACATAATAACAAATATAAAGATGGGGGTTAGATAACCAGTGTTAGACGTAACAATGGGCCCAAAAGTGCTACCAGAACTAAAACTGCGCAACTAACTAGTAATACGGTACAACACTTTTTGCTCCTAGTGATGTATGTCCACATTTATGGCAACTTTCCTTGCAGGAAAACCGGTTGCACTAATCTACTTTATATATAACCAAAAATGAAAAAATATAATTACTAAGATCACGTCTATTTTCTAAACATTTTTAGGGACAAATTTTCAAACCAGCTTCAAGTTGGCCTCTGAATTTATGCACACATTTTACACTTGCAAATGTCTGAGCTGCGAAAGACAGCATCCAACTGCAAAAGCTAAATAGCTGAGCATCCACATTAGACAGTGCAGTCAATTGCAATCACAAAGTGAAAATTTGTCCCTAATGGTTTCCAGAAACAACACTTAGTTGCCAATCACTGGCTCGTGGTACTTTTCTTTCACTTTGTAAATGTAAACATCTTGTTAGAAGAAACTATAGAGTATACTTTGTACTTTCAATGAGTTCACAGTAGTTCTTCATATCAAACATTTGTGTCTAGCCTCTCCTAGTGCCTAGTAATTGTAAATGCCAGGCCATTGCCTGCTCTCATGAGACTATCATGCTAGGTTACACAAAGCATCTGTTTTTGGAACAAGACTGTTTTGTGAAAACTCTAGAGATAATGGTCTGTTTTTTGTATATATGCAACCACAACGTGTTCACTGAAGCTGAATATTTCTATATGTGACCAATTTCTTAAGAGACACAGGACTCAAAAATTCTAACGAAGTACACTATAATGAAGTGCACTCCTATATGTTCCTCATATTCTCTCTGTAATACCAGAATCTACAGCAGTTAAATTGTTCCTTGAACTTAGTGCCTGTAGAGATTGTGCTTAATCCTGCAAGGCGGTTCTTTTCAAAATTTCATACATATGGATCTTCCCATCTGCTAGATGGTAACCTGCAATTTCTCATCAGCAAGTTATTCATCTCCTGTTGGCTACTGTAAAATTGACTGGAATAGGTGTGCTGACACACATACCAACAATCCTCCTTCCTATGTAGCACAGATGCTGTGGATTCTATTAAATCTGAGAGAAGTTGTGATATAAAAGACAAGGATAAGATTCCCATCATCAAATAAATAGGGACAATGTACCAATATGGTTAATAAACAGGCTTTGTACATAGTCTTGTGAATATCAATAAGCAGATATAATGAAGTAAGAATAGTGAGCTCCATCAAATAAGAATTCCAAAAATGTAAGCTTGTCAACTAGGTGATCCCACTGACAGTCCCAAATATAATGAGAAATGTTATAACACTCTCTGGTGTACTCATTGTAGACAAGGGACCAAGCAAAAAGACTCAAGATTCCCTGAACGAGCCAGAAGAGTTCCATCACAAAAGAAAAGCTACAGTTATTTCCAGAATTCCCACCACATTGGGATTCTAATTGCTGGCACAACTTAGAAGAGTTGTTCTCCACAGCAATATCCAAAACTGTAAAATTAAGTGAATAAAATTTAAATAATAATAAAAAAATAGTGAAAACAAAGCTTTTTTTCTGGCTGGTGCTGGAGGAATAGCTGGCAGGAGATTGCTATTGTCTGTCCAGCAAGCGGCACAGCAGATAAGGATAATGTTATATTTGTTTTCAATTAAGTAAAGCAAAAATTATCACTAGCTCTCTTCTCTTACATGGAAGATCTGGTGGTGGTTGCACAGAACACGGCATACTCTGCAGTTGCCAAAGAGCATACATAAATGTACGCAAGAAACAGAAGAGATATATTCTATACAGGTTTACTATTTTCTGTTAAAATATTTCTTCAGGAATTTAATAATCCCAAATTTTGATTTTATTGCAACTGGGCCTCAAACTAAACTTTTGCTACTCCAAAACCAAAACAAACGGCTGTACTTGGCTTACAACAGTCATAATTTTGCTTTCATTTTAGCCCAGTCTTTATGGCTTCCAGTGAACTTTTGCTGTTCTGAAAACACTGCATACTTTTTAACGGCAAATTCAAGATTATCTCGAACTGTACATTAATCTGTTAGTGTGGCCAATTATATTTTCAGTTTAGCAGTATTAAAGTTTGGTTTTGTTGCCATTTCAGTGGCTGTGCTAGCTGCTAGCTCTTTACATTTAATTTTCAGAGGGAATCCTCAGGAGCCAGTTGTTAGACTGATCAACTGTGGGAGAAATCAACTATGCCAATGCTTATTGGTTTGTGTGGGTGGCTGACTTCATATGCGGTGTAGCTGAAGCATTGCTCATCATATCTCCATGGTTAAGAAAAAGAGGTACGGCCTGCTGAGACCACAGCTCCCATCGTACAATCTTGAGCTGAAAGCCCATACCTCCTTATTAAAAATTATGGCAACCGTATGCCCCATTTTATGGAAACTTGGGTGTGGCCCTCAGTTTTATAATCAAAGGCCTGATCCTGTCAGGCGCAAAGTCCATCCTGAGAATTTTGTGACTAATACGTCAATTTCAACTTATTTTCTTTTACAAAACAATAAATCTGGACGATCAAACAGCTCCAAATTTAACTTTTGGAGTAGAAAGTGAATTAAAAGTGGCTGAAAGGACCACAAACTGCACTGAAATGGGAGTCCCTGGGAATTCCATGGAAAGGTGACAGTTTAAAACTGGCATTTTTCAGCGCTTCACTCTGCAAGCCCATTTCCAAAGGTTATCTTAAAAGTTAATGGGCGAGAACATGAAAACCATAAGCGGCACAGGCCCAGAATATTGTGTGCATTTCAACATTGCCAATTGGTGCATGATGATGACATCACAAAAACCCAATTAGCCAATCAGAATGTGGTTTTGGGAAAGCTGAGTCCCCAGCTGATCTCTAATACCACTTCAAAAAAAGAAAAGGAGTACTTGTGGCACCTTAGAGACTAACCAATTTATTTGAGCATAAGCTTTATTTGAGCATAAGTGAGCTGTAGCTCACGAAAGCTTATGCTCAAATAAATTGGTTAGTCTCTAAGGTGCCACAAGTACTCCTTTTCTTTTTGCGAATACAGACTAACACGGCTGTTACTCTGAGTACCACTTCAGTTACTATTGTAATAACATCCTGTTGAGTTTATCACTTGCATACATAACATATACTCTGTCTCTCTCTGGGTTAAAAAAGATGTACAGTTTAGCTAAAAAATTTACTGGCTATCCAAGAAGTCGACAATTACATAAAGTCACATGCTGTTTACTAACTATGCTGTTTATGAACACCGGTGGAGTAATTTCATTTTGTGCCATTAGTAAGTTAAGGTATCTGTTAACTGGGAAATTTAATCACCAGAGTGCTTCCCTCTCTTCTGTATTAGCTGCAGACATCCATGCTGTACACGGCATTCTGGACACTTGCAGGGAGGAGAGTTACAAAGGCACAACTGGGAATAAGGCAATCAACTTCCAGTGAACACCTAGCTGTCCTTTGTGCTTCCGATATTCTCCTCTCCGGTCTGTTACTGCCTCTCACTGCTCACATTTTTCCCACCCCAGGGACTCAGTCAAGTAAGCTTAGTGCTATTGCCATTATAACCGATGATGGCCACATTATGGATCATCTTTGTCCTGTTTCCTGTAGCATAGGGACAGAAACTTTAGATGCGTACTAACTGATCGTATATACTGGTAAAAGAAAAAAGTTGCAGGTTATCGCACATCCTCTTAGCCCTTTAAGTGTGACCACATCTCCTCATCACTAGAATACCTGACTATTGCAAACTTTGAAAACTGAAGATTTGATTGTGGCAATCTGCTTGAGACTGGAGGAAATCTTTGCTTTGAGTCCATACAGGTATCTGGAAGGCTGAAATTAAAAAGTATACAGAGGCTATTAATGTATCAAATGCAAACAGTCATTTTTCAGAGCTAATGAAGCCCAGGTGTCCAACCTTTGTACACTGAGGGCACATTGGCAGTTTGCCAGCAGCCTGAGGCTTGTGCCTAATATATATGAATACAGACAATTTTAAAATCATAAATATTACACACAACCACAGTATTTTGCTTATATTTTTATCTTCCTTAAGAAATTATTTGCCCCTATGTTGTTTGCATTCTTTACACCAAAAGTCTGCAGCTTTGACTTCAGCTTGTAGCTACAGGAGAGGATGGACAATTCATATAATCTACTTTGGGGGTTTGTTTTTTCCTACATAAATATTACAGTTTTGAAATTAACCTTTTCAATTCTCATTTTCAAGATTTTGATCCAGGACATTTGTCTAAGTTTTATGGAATCTCTAGTATGAAGCTAGAGCTAATCTTTATCCAGCGTAATCAAACTATCTGCTTGCTCCTTAACCAGTTGCCAGTGGGATACTGAAAATGAATACATGTCCGTGTGGCTCCAGAAGAATCCAAGATAGCTATGGGAACACCTATCTTCAAGCAAGCACGCACTGATCATGGGTTCTTTTCAAACAATTTCAAGGATTTCACCTTTGACAAGCAATTTAATATTCATATCAAAAGTGATTGAGAAGGTAGTGGTTCCCATTTGGCCCCTAATTCAGAGGAAAAAAAACGGTTACCTACCTTTCATAACTGTTATTCTTCAAGATGTCCATTGCATTCTAGGTGTGTGTGCGCCCATGTGCGCGGTGGTCGGAGAGTTTTGCCTTAGCGCTATTTGTAGGGCCGGCTGTGGCGCCCCCTTGAGTGCCATGCTCATGCATTGGTATGTCAGGCACTGTCCCTGCATTTCTTGCTGGCAACTCTGACAGAAGGGCAGGAGGGCAGGTAATGGAATGGACATGAGTAACACATCTCAAAGAACAACGGTTACAAGAGATAGGTAACTGTTTTTTCTTCTTCGAGTGCTTGCTCATGTCAATTCTATTCTAGGTGATTCACAAGCAGTATCAATGGAGGTGGACTCAGAGTTCACAGTCTTGCAGCTTGCAGCACTGCTTTGCCAAAGCCAACATCATCGAGCTTGCTGAGTCAGTGCATAAGGGGACAGATGACCAGGTAGCAGCCCTACAGGTCTTTGGATTGGTACCTGTGCCAGGAAGGCTGCTGACAACACTTGTGCCCTAGCAGAGTGTGCCATCATGATCGCCGGCAGAGGCACCTTTGCCAGCTCATAGCAGTAGCGGATGCAGGACAAAATCCTCTGAGCAGCCACTGGATGACCTTTCATGCTGTCTGCCACCGCAATGAAGAACTGTATTGACTTACGGAACAGCTTTGTTTAATCTACGTAGAAGGCCAGCGCCCTTCTGACGTCCAGGGTGTGTAGCCTGCACTCCTCATCTGACGCATGAGGCTTTGGAAAGAAGATGAGTAAGTATGTGTCCTGGCCAATATGAAACTGGGAAACAACCTTGGGCAGAAACTATGGGTGCGGTCACAGCTGTACCTTATCCTTGTAGAAGACCGTATAGGGTGGCTCTGAAGTAAGCACCTGCAGACCAACGTTATCAAGACCAGGAACAAAGCCTTCCAGGAGAGAAGCAGGAGACAGCAGGAAGCCAGAGGCTTAAAGGTAGGCCCCATGAGCCTCGACAGCACAAGATTCAGGTCCTGGGGGGGGATGGGATCCCAGACTTGTGGGCAGAGATGCTACAGATCTTTCAAAAAAAAGTCCAATCATGTCATGAGCAAAGATCGACCTGCCTTGGAATGGAGGATGGAAAGCCAAGACAGCAGCGAGGTGGACCTTGATCGATGACAGGGACAAAACTTGGGAGTTTGAGGTGCAGCAGATAATCCAGGATCTTCTGCAGTGGGGCCTGCTTAGTCCAACTACCGCACACGTGGGTGGGCGCACACCAAGAATGGAATCGACATGAGCAAGCACTTGAAGAAGAACAAAGGGCTGCTTGTTCTTACAGATAGGATTAAGGGGTTAAAGATGGAAAAGACCTATTTAGAGTGTAAGCTCTTTGAGACAAGGACTGTCTAGTACTCCGGGTTTGTACAGTGCCTAGCACAACAGGGCCCCAGCATTGGTTGGCTCTTAGGCACTGACCTAACAAACATGATTATTACTAATAACAAAATCTCCCTGAAAGTGGAAGCTATTAGTCTCCAGAAAGGGGACATTTTAGATCGTAAACTAAGAAGACAACAAGAAAAGAAGTACTTGTGGCACCTTAGAGACTAACCAATTTATTTGAGCATAAGCTTTCATGAGCTACAGCTCACTTCATCGGATGCATACTGTGGAAAGTGTAGAAGATTTTTTTATACACACAAAGCATGAAAAAATACCTCCCCCCACCCCACTCTCCTGCTGGTAATAGCTTATCTAAAGTGATCACTCTCCTTACAATGTGTATGTTAATCAAGTTGGGCCATTTCCAGCACAAATCCAGGTTTTCTTCTCCCCTCACTCCCCCTCACACAAACCCACTCTCCTGTTGGTAATAGCTTATCTAAAGTGACCACTCTCCTTACAGTGTTTATGATAATCATGGTGGGCCATTTCCAGCACAGATCCAGGGTTTAACAAGAATGTCGGGGGGGAGGGGGTGATAGGAAAAAACAAGGGGAAACAGGTTACCTTGCATAATGACTTAGCCACTCCCACTCTCTAAGTTAATTGTATCCAATTTGCAAATGAATTCCAATTCAACAGTCTCTCGCTGGAGTCTGGATTTGAAGTTTTTTTGTTGCAATATCGCAACTTTCATGTCTGTAATCGCGTGACCAGAGAGATTGAAGTGTTCTCCGACTGGTTTATGAATGTTATAATTCCTGACATCTGATTTGTGTCCATTTATTCTTTTACGTAGAGACTGTCCAGTTTGACCAATGTACATGGCAGAGGGGCATTGCTGGCACATGATGGCATATATCACATTGGTGGATGTGCAGGTGAACGAGCCTCTGATAGTGTGGCTGATGTGATTAGGCCCTGTGATGGTGTCCCCTGAATAGATATGTGGGCACAGTTGGCAACGGGCTTTGTTGCAAGGATAGGTTCCTGGGTTAGTGGTTCTGTTGTGTGGTATGTGGTTGCTGGTGAGTATTGCTTCAGGTTGGGGGGCCGTCTGTAGGCAAGGACTGGCCTGTCTCCCACGATTTGTGAGAGTGTTGGGTCATCCTTCAGGATAGGTTGTAGATCCTTAATAATGTGTTGGAAGGGTTTTAGTTGGGGGCTGAAGGTGACGGCTAGTGGCGTTCAGTTATTTTCTTTGTTAGGCCTGTCCTGTAGTAGGTGACTTCTGGGAACTCTTCTGGCTCTATCAATCTGTTTCTTCACTTCCGCAGGTGGGTATTGTAGTTGTAAGAATGCTTGATAGAGATCTTGTAGGTGTTTGTCTCTGTCTGAGGGGTTGGAGCAAATGCGGTTGTATCGCAGAGCTTGGCTGTAGACGATGGATCATGTGGTGTGGTCAGGGTGAAAGCTGGAGGCATGTAGGTAGGAATAGCGGTCAGTAGGTTTCCGGTATAGGGTGGTGTTTATGTGACCATCGTTTATTAGCACTGTAGTGTCCAGGAAGTGGATCTCTTGTGTGGACTGGACCAGGCTGAGGTTGATGGTGGGATGGAAATTGTTGAAATCACGGTGGAATTCCTCAAGGGCTTCTTTTCCATGGGTCCAGATGATTAAGATGTCATCAATATAGCGCAAGTAGAGTAGGGGCGTTAGGGGACGAGAGCTGAGGAAGTGTTGTTCTAAGTCAGCCATAAAAATGTTGGCATACTGTGGGGCCATGCGGGTACCCATAGCAGTGCCGCTGATTTGAAGGTATACATTGTCCCCAAATGTAAAATAGTTATGGGTAAGGACAAAGTCACAAAGTTCAGCCACCAGGTTAGCCGTGACATTATCGGGAATAGTGTTCTTGACGGTTTGTAGTCCATCTTTGTGTGGAATGTTGGTGTAGAGGGCTTCTACATCCAACATTTGAAGACAACATTTGATCTTAGCCAAGAGGCCAAAATATGGGTTACAGAAAATTATTATTATTATTAAATAATGTCAAAATAGAGGCATTGCTGTCGGGTTCTTCAATGTAGCTCTCACTTAGAATTTCCTTTCTTTCTTTCTCTAGTCAACATGGCTGTAAACCACCAAGCTCCTTTGGGAACCTGGGTAAAAATGTCTGAAAACCAATTTACTATTTGAAACTTGTATTAGAATAGCTCTTAAACACAGTTAGAACTTAAAAAGTTTATCAAAAACATATTTCTTTTTCCAAGCACTATTGGATGTCTCATACACCTTAGAATGAAGGATTTTAATTCTTAATAGATTTTCCTAATGCAGTGATCAGAACAACTATACTTAATTCAAACCTCCATTGTTAAATCTTGAAGTTGCATTAAGTAAAAAGACAATTTAGTTCTTTCAAAGACCTTTCGTTGTTTTTTTATAGCACAATAAAATTTAGTTTTAATTTGTTTTGTATTAGCATTTACTTTTTCTCTCGGATTGTTACAATATTTCTATTTTGATATGCTGTAGAGCTTAATTATATTAATAATATTATATATTCAAACTGTGAGGAAAAGTAATTCAAAGTGGTAATGATGAGGTCTGAGAATTTTGCATTTTAAACAATTATACACATGCTAAGAATAAACCATACTAAAGTCAAAGGCTTGTATGAGCAACCTACAAGCATGAGAGTTCTCACCCACATCTGTGAAATTTAATCAGCATAAAGTGGCCTATTCTACATGCTCATATTAACCACAAACATGTTCAAAAAACATATTCAAAGCTCAATTTTCAGTTATTACCCTAGATACCAAAATTGGTAGTTTTACTTTCTGGAGATTTAATCCCTTCAAGTTTTACACAACCAATTTCTGTTCACTGGTTGACTTAAATATGTGGTCTTAATGTGGCTAATTAAATAAAGCTACCTAGCTAAGTGTACCAGAGCCAGACACACAGTCAGCTTAAGTTTGATCTGCATTTTTTTGGCCAAGGAAACAATGCACAACATATTTTCCTACCCTACTGCTAGATAAATTTTCCTTGTTTGCAAATGCATCATTACATTTTTCAGCTGCCATCTGCCATTTATGCAACACAAGGGTAAACTGGATGACATAACTCCCAAAGGGTCATTCAATCAAGGAACAGTGTGAGCACTGTCATATGTGCATTAATGAAGAGGAGAAAGTATAAAAAAATTTCCAGAAACAAAGGCCAAGGAGAGAGCAATCACACAGACAATTTATGGCAGAATTTCCTTTTCCATTTCCACCATTATTTCAACAACTAATTGCAAAATACACATGAGCACAAGACATATCCCATTTTTCTAATGTTGCCTGTGAAGTATGGTACAATAAATTAAAGAGGAAACACAAACTCAAAACCTGATGTTCAACAAGACTCCTATGCAACATTTTCCATCCATTTCTCACCTGCTCCAAAAAGCAACTTCCAAGCAATGCCTCATTCAGTCCTTGATTCTGGAAGTCCCTGCATTAATGCACAAGGTTGTTACGCTGCAGTGTTAAGTGTGACTGGATGCTATGCATGGGCATAAGGCTAAACACAAACCATAGTTAGATACGTTTCAGGCTTGCTCCACAGCCACTCAAATATGCAGGATAACAAAGCAGTGGGGTACAGGGATAGAGAATGGTTGTGTCTGAAGGGACATGAAGTGAAATCAACAGGAGTTAGGTCATTGATCTCAATGGGACCAAGATTTCATCCACGCTGTTAAGCACTGTCCTTTATCTTGGCTCACATACATATACTCTTACTGATAGGTAGAAGTAACCTGGGGGTTGTTCTCATTAATGCAGGGGTGGGTTCCCCTATATTCTTTGTTCTGCTCATCACCTTGTGCCTGGATGCAGCGTGTTGCACACCAGTGCTGTGCAGGGTCAAGCCTTGAGATTCATTTTTATGTAAAATTACATTGCTCTGAGAGCATGAACAACTTTACAATAATTCAAACTACCAAGCCACAAAGCTGACTAATCAACCAAAGAAGGAACTCCTCCTGCCATACAACATCCCGCACTATGCTGGCACTCTCCCTCAGTCTAAACTCCAAGCAACAATTGAGTCTTGCAAGCATACCCTAAACTTCAAACTGTCTCTGCTGGACCAAAAGTTGGAACAAACTCTAGGACTTCAGTCCCCTAAAATTCTTACCAACCCCCCTCAGATAGATAGAATGTCCCAGTTGAACTCAACTGCCAAGATGGTGCATATGGAAAGAGGCTAGTTTTAATGTGGTGAAGACTCAAACCATACCTGCCTTTTTAGACCAAAACCGACTTTCTGAATTGCTTCTGGAAGTGCACTGGTAGCTACACATGCAAACATGCCTACTAGACTTGTTAATTACACATTTAACATACTTGCTAGAACACTGTGTATTGCAATTCAAATTCTCACTACCCCACTTTGAACCTTGATAATTAAAAAAAAGGAAAGAAGGAAATTAGATTTCCTCTTGCTGTGGTTCTTAGCCCTGGGTGCGTCATGGAAACAGCTTATTTTATCTAATGGGTTGATACATATATCTAGAGCTTTCAGATCATTCTTCTCTTGGTACTGGTGATTAATAACATATTCTTTGAACACAGAAGCAGTAAGATGTGTTCAGATGCCATTACAGTGAAGTTTCATAAAGAACATTTTGTGAACAACAGAGATCAGAATATACTTTTTAGGGAGTGCTCTACAGGATGATGGTGCTGGTGAGGAATCCACCCCAATGGAACAATCTGGGGCAAATCCCCAGGACGAGAATCTTGCAGAGATTTCCTCTCCTTTAGTCCCCTCCTCCTGGGTTTCCGGCCAAGGAGAACTGGGGCAGGGCACGGCAACTGAACCATATATTTTGAAGATATTATTTAGAATTAATTGTTTTGACTGACATAGTCGAGTTGGGCTAAATGAACAAAAGGTCAAATATCAGGTAATGCTCATAGTGGCATACGGAATAAAAACAAAGTTTAATTTACATATTAATGTCTGACCTCAATACATTAAATTTCTGTAATTCTGTAGCTCATGACAGATCTCTCTTTAGAAAGGATCAACAGTGGAGAAAATATTAACTACATCTTAAAAAAAGAATTTCAATTTTAAATAAAGCTTATGGAAATGACATCTAAGACTACTTATCTTTTATACATGATTACTAATTTATTAATGTTTTTTCCCTGTCTGTGTTATATCCCCTTCATTCTTACTGGCCTTAATCTTTATGCAAATACAAGTTGCTGAGGGACAAACAAATTTGCAACTACTAATTAAAGGTTTCAAGATTCACAACATTGTGTATACCAGTATCTAAAATTTAGCTGTCAAGTTCAGAGTAAAATTGGGAACGAGTTGCTATATTAATATATCCAAGAATGCTCACTTGGTGTATTTCCCATTTGGGGCATTGCTAGAAGTTAAGATTAAGCAATTTTTGCATCAGCTGACTGTTACTTACCTAATAAAAGGAAATGCAGTGTTCTGGATTCTTAAGCTTTAATTATTCCCTCAGTTGAGCCTCTATTCTCAATGCAATGGATATACTAATATAGCTCAAAAATGCTGGAGATTTTGCATGACAAATGTATGTACATTCTAACATATTGTTGTAGTATTTGAGCACCTCCCAAGAACTGAAAACAAACAATAGTATCTATAAAAACAACAAGGAGCACCTTAAAAACTAACAGATTTATTTGAGCATCAGCTTTCATGGGTAAAAACCTCACTTCTTCAGATGCATAGTATCTTGTCTCCCATATCAGTAGCTAGGAATCTGTTACCAGAGAGAGAGAGAGAGAGAGAGAGAGTGTGGTTTTGCATTTAGTCCTAGATGCAGTAAGATCTGTGGTCATTCTCATCTTTTGAGGGAGTAAGTCCCATAGTTTAGGTTCAGCTCATCTGAAAATTTTGTCTCCTTTTCTCAAGACTCTGCCCCCATTTGTCCACATTTCATGGTACCAGCAGAAGCAGCTCTTGAAGGAGAACATGGCCACAGGGGCCACTCTTACTGAAGGAATATCGGGCTCACAGAAACCATCCTCAAACCACTCACCACACTAAGGGCCAGTTTCCTCCAGGACACAATCGACTTTCTCCAAAAAATCTGCACATTAACAACCTCCCTCAAAACACCACATCTGCCACCCTGGATGTCACCTTCCTAGACATCAACATCCCTCACAATGATGGCAATGCTGCCTGTCTCAAATATCTACAAGACAATGGACAATATTGTAACGTTAACAACCTCCACCCAAAACACATCACCAAGCTCATCCATTTCATCCTCACCCATAACAACTTTACATTCAACAACAAACACTTTGATCAAACCACAGGAACTGCCATGGGTTCTAGGATGGCTCCCCAATATGTCAGCCTCTTCATGGGCCATCTTGAGGAAACATTGCTAGACAAATGCAGCACAAAACCAAATGCTATAACTGAAATACAATGATGGTGTTTTCATCCTCTGGACAGACGACCTAAACTGCCTCATAGATTTCCATCACAACTCTAACCACCACCACCACCCATCCATTAAATTCTCTCTAGAACACTCCCACACCAGCATCAACTTCCGGGACAATACAATCAACTTCAACAAAAGACCCCCCCCAGACAACTCTACACAAGAAACCTAAGGATCACCATACTTATTTTCATAGATCCAGTATCCACCCCAAACTGGAACTCATACAGGGTACCATTAGACAATTACAACCCATACTCGATGGGGACCACACCCTGAAATAAATCTTTCCCAAACCCTCTCTTCTGGTCTCCAAACTCACCAAGCTCATCAGCATAAGAAAGCTCCCCCCAGACCAGGACATATCAACTCAAAGTAGCACCATACCATGCCAGAACAACAGATACAAAACCTGTAGACATATCTCCACTGCTACGATGATATGCCCCACAACACACCTTTCAGGATGCATGGCTCCTATACATGCCTATCACAACACGTGGCGTACCTCATCCAATGTGCTAAATGCCCCAATCACAACTATGTGGGTGAAGCAAGACAATCAGAACGCTCTCATATGAATTCACACAGGAAAATGATAAAGATAAAAACACCATATCACCTGTGGGTAAACACTTTCCACTAAACAATCACTCCATACCGCACCTCTCAGTCCTCATTCTCAAGGGAGACCTGCATAACACCTTGAAAAGAAGAGTTTGGGAGCTTAAATTCATAACTTTGCTAGACACTAAAAATCCTGGACTCAATGAAAACACTGGATTTATGGCTCAACAGAACAATCCATAACCCACTAACCCTCTTTTATCCTATGACTTCAGAGGTATTACCTGCCCACTTCACATTTAATGGTCTCTTACAACATGTGTTAACTCCTTAAGCTTACCAATCTATTCCACCTTATATTTAGTTGTGACATTCTGAGTACCTTTCCCAGACCTGAAGAAGAGATCTGTGTAAGCTTGGAAGCTTGTCTCTCTAACCAACAAATTCGGTCCAATAAAAAAATAGTACCTCACCCATCTTGTCTCTCTAATATCTTGGGACTAACATGGCTACAAAAACACTGCAAATAACCAATGTTATCATGTTGGGAGTGACATTTGATGTTAATGGAAGAGGATACTACTGTTAGTATGTATTATTTGTTAAGCACCTAAGAGAGCATACTCTGTGCTGTACAAGACACAGAAGATGACATGGTCCCTATCTCTAGAAGCCGAGTTAAATCATACATTACAATCGTGGGATTGTTGACAGCCAACTAGTTCCAAATTACACCCAGCACTCTGAAGCAATTTTATAATAATAGAGCATTTTCAGAGATAACAGAATGTTATTAATTGGCTCTCCATTATTAATTTATATCCAAGTCATTACATACATTTTCATATAACATTTATCTTCTGCATTTAAGACATTTTACATCAACCGAAAATCTTAATTTTTTTCTCTGTGATATTTCACATGGTCTATGCACTGGCATGTCCACAAAGTATTTCAGCTGTATTCAGTCTATTAGTAAATGCATCTACTGCTAGTAATTGATAAAAATAAATAGCAAAGGTCTAAGAACAGAACATTACTGTCTCATTAAAATGAGAAGTTCCCTGCCATGTTTACTGATTGGAGCATCTAGTTAAAATAATTAAACCATTGTACGCCACAGAGGACAGACGTAAGGTACAGAGTATTTGTTCAATGAGAAAACAATTTCACTGGTAACATTTTATAAATGAACAATCTGTCAGTTTGTTTTGAAATCCAGATTATCTGTCAAAATTTAATTTATTCAGGATTTTCTGGTATATTTACATTTCTGTAAATTTGGGAAAATGGCTTATTTGTTTGGAATTAGAAATTCTTCAGGCTATTTACAGCTTACACAGAAGATGGTCATTTATTTATTTATATACAGCACCCACCACTGTAGCATCTGGGTACCTTACGTTAAGTACCATGGGGCAGACCTCAAAGATACACAGGGTTATGGTTCAGGGTCAAACAATCTCAACCTGGAAATCTTTGCCAAATGTGACCCCAGGCCAACACTCTGCACCAGAAACATACATGTGCTATACCCCTGAACCCTGAGGATGGCAGTAACCCACTCCAGGGTAGCCACATTTGGGTGAAAAAATTAAGGGGAATTGTTTTCCTTCCTTATGCCTGTAGCAGTTGCTTTAAACCCATGGAACTTCCTTGGGGAAAAATCACCTAGACTATGTGATGAGAGACAGAGGCATGACAGAGGAGCGCTCACTTCTGGACATGCAATAAAGGCAATTAGGACATGGAAACAAACTTGGAGGTGGAAGGAATAGACAGGAAAAGCCTGTTCCACTTGAGAGATTTTGCTATACATCCTGCATGCATATTTTATGTCTGTGCTAGTGTTGAAGGACAATGCAGCAGGCCACCGCATATGTTAATGGTGAATCCTGCATAGGAGATATTATGAAGCTTACTCATGCCTTTAGTGCCTCTAGATTATATAACTGTAATGCACAGATTCGTGGTTCACCAAGCAGAATGATTACTAAGCTTCAGCTTGTGCAATCTTCCACTGCTAGCCAATGCATCTTTTACAAATAGGCAGACAAATAGACATCTCGGAATTAGTTGCATCTATTTATAAGACATAGGGTTGGTTTAAATGTAATTCACATTTATATAGCACCTTTCATCTAAGGATCTGAGAGCACTTTATAAATATTAACTAAGCCTAACACCACCCTTTTGAAGCAAGTAATTATTATCACCTTTATGGAGTCCTAGGGAGGCTAACAGTTTGATTTTCAGAGCTGCTGAAGAGCTTCAGCTTCCATTGAAAGCAGGAAAAGTTATACGGTAACTCTGCCCCTTTGAAGATCAGGCCCTCAGTAACTTGCCTTAGGTCACAGAGTGAGTCAGTGGCAGACCTGTGAATGGAACCCAGCCGTCATATTTTTAAATAGAGTTCCATTTTTTCCATTACCATTAACTTCAATGCACATCAGAGTCCTAATTGTACGACGTTCCAACTATTGAAACTAGGAATGCGGACAACTTTCCAGAGTGTTTACCAATTATTTTTTCTACTTCGAAGTGGGTACAAAAATCACTCTTAATAAGGTATTTAGCTTTCCAAATTAAAGAGCCAAATACAAACCTAGGACTTCAGTGGGACACTGTGTGGGAGCCAAGTTCCACTCTCATGAATTAAGCAGAATAGGGTAAATTTAACAAAACTGAAAACAATTTTGAGCCAAATCAGCTGGGAAGAAGAATTTACACAGAAAAATGTGAATGATAATTGGGAATCATTTAAGAACAGAGACCCCAAAAGCCACTAGCCCACAATCAAGAAAGAAGACTGTACTGGTTAAAAAACTGACTACTTTAGAAGGGAAGTGAAAGCAGCCATTAAAAATTAATAACATAATATATAAAATGGAACAAAGGAGAAGCAATGAATATGTATAAGAAGCAAGGAACTGTAGAAAATTGAGAAGGGAAGCAATGGGACAAGGAGAAATCTATGGCTATCAGAATAAAGCACAAGAAAAGTTTTTAAATATATTAGGAACAAAAAGAATTCTGAGAATGGTATTGGTCCATTACCAGATGGAAATGATAGAATTATCAATAATAATACAGAAAAGTCAGAAGACTGACTTTCCCCACCCCACACTGTTCCTCAGAAGTTCTTGTCAACTGCTGGAAATGGCCTACCTTGATTATCACTACAAAAGGTTCCCCCCCACCCCCCGGTAATAGCTCACCTTAAGTGATCACTCTCGTTACAGTGCGTATGGCAACACCCATTGTTTCATGTTCTCTATGTATATAAATCTCCCCACTGTATTTTCCACGGAATGCATCCGATGAAGTGAGCTGTAGCTCACGAAAGCTTATGCTCAAATAAATTTGTTAGTCTCAAAGGTGCCACAAGTACTCCTTTTCTTTTTGCGAATACAGACCAACTCGGCTGCTACTCTGAAAGAAGACTGACTGTTTTTCTAAAAGATCTGCTCTAGGAATTATTTTGGGGAAGTTCTATGGGCCTGTGTCATACAGATGATCACAATAGTCTCTTCTGGCCTTGGAATGTATGACTATGGAGGTCTCAAGTGGGGTTCCACAGGGATCTGTTTTGGATCTGGTGTTATTTTATATCTTTATTAATGACCTGGATGTAGGATTAGAGAGCATACTGATCAAATTTTCAGATGACACAAAGCTGGGTGTGGAGGATAGAGCTAAAATTCAAAGGGATCTTGATAAATTGGAGAACTGGGGTACAGATAATAAAATGAAATTCGTCAAAAACAAAATGTAAGGTGCCACAGGTAGGGAAGAAAAAACAAAAAGCAAAAATATAGAATGGAGGGTAACTGGCTTGGCAGCAGAACTGCCGAGAAGGATCTGGGAGTTGTGGTGGATCACAACCTCTCAACATGAGTCAACAATGCAATGCTATTGCAAAAAAGGCAATTTTAGATTGCATCAACAGAGGCCAATGGGAGTGTGGAGCCAGTGCTTGGGGCAGGGGTAGTGTGCAGAACCCCGTGGGCCCCCCACCTAGGAGCCGGACCTGCTGGCCACTTCCGGGGCACAGCACGGTGTCAGGACAGGTAGGGACTAGCCTGCCTTAGCCCTGCAGCACTGCCGACCAGACTTTTAATGGCCCGGCCAGTGGTGCTGATCGGAGCCGTCAGGGTCCCTTTTCGACCGGGTGTTCCAGTCGAAAACCAGACACCAGGTCACCCTAGTGAAGGCAGGATTTGACCCCAAGCTTCTACTCTACAGTATATATTACCATTCAGATGCTGGATAGAATGTCTTCTGATGTGAAGAAAACTCTGACTGCCAGATGCTGGGACTGGACTATGGGGGATGGATCACCTGAGGACTGCCCTATTCTGTTCATTCCCTTTGAAGAATCTAGCATTGGCCACTGTCGGAAGACAGGATAGTGGGCTAGATGGACCATTGGTCTGACCCCGTATGGCCATTCTTATGTAATCATTTCCAATATTCCACAATAAATGAATACTAATCATGTACATTCCATAAAAGAGCAATCTGACCCACAGGCACCAGTGAAATGCAGCCACCCACAGACTCCTTACTCTTGCACATTGTAAAGATAAAGTTTTGGCCAGGGACAATGGAGTAAATCCCTACTCTCCTTAGCAGGTAGGTTGCTTGGTATCGCTAATATCTTACTGCGCAGACAGGACCTAATTTTTTTCAAGGTCTCAAAGACTCACATATAGAAAAATCTTTTGATTCTAATCTTTCTATTTTGGATGCATGAAAGGCTCAGTTGGCTCTCCTGAGATTTAAACCGGAAGTTTCAGACAGTTAAAGCATTTCAAACCCAATGCTTAGAGCATTAAGACTTCCCCAGTGGCACAGGGGACGAGCCTGATTAGATTAGAGTATATCCAAACACTCTGAATGGTTCTGATTATTTAAGAAGTCACAAGGGAACAAGTGTGATTTGGCAGAAATGAGTACGACAGCACACCACAGTGATGAAAGACAGAAAGGTTAAAAGCACAGGGACCAGGGTTCTATTTCCAACTCAGCCACAGAGTGACTTGCCTGACCTCAGGTTTCCCCAGCTGTATCACTCATCAACCCCACATGATTTCTGAGAGTCTTAATCCATTAATCTATGAAAAGCATTTTGAGATGCTATGTGCTAAAGAAATACAAGATACTATTGTTGTTACTAAATGAGATTAAAAATGTTTTAATTTTCTTATTCTAAAGATATATTTAAATTATCTAATTATTTAAATGTATTCTTCAAATTATTTAAAGAATAATTATAACAAAATTAATATTAGCTAAAAGCTTATTACTTTAGATGTAACTGATTCTGCTGACAATACTGCCTAGAATATTTTTGAGTGCTGTAAAACACAATCAAATACTAACATAATGGAATCTGAATGTAACATGCACTGAAAGAGTCTATTGTACTCTAATAAGCATTCAATGTGGAACAAAGATGATGAAATTTGGTCCCCAATCCTTGCATATTTTCCCTAGAGGTAGATATTATTCATAGTAGATTTAGACCTGCTCAGTTAATACTGTTTCTAATAGTACTTCACTGAGATCTTAATTATATGCACTTCTACGCTTTCCATCTTTATCTACTCATGCAACCTATTGTTTCTTCACAATATGTTTTGTTTCTGTATTAATATGTACTTTAAAATCAAAAACACAAGATGCCCCAGAAGGAAATCAATTGTCTCATCAAGTTTTACAATTACCAAGATCTTAAATTAGCCCATCACATGGTTTACAGCACAATAGAGAACACAGTATTTCTTCCGTATGAGGATTATTTTTGGAGAGCAATCATTTCCATGTTACAACAGAAAAGAAGCTTTATAATGCTCTTCAATGGAGTGGGAACAATACTGAAACTGCATTTGATCAGTAGTAACCCTGTCCCTGAAGAGGATGCACTCTATAGACACCAAAAATGCTGCCAGTGATCACACTGCTGCAAGTCATGTGGCTTTATACTTTCTTTCTGTGGAGGTTAGGAAACAGTTTCATTGCTTCCCAATTTTTTCAGGGAGTAGAGACCAATTATTACTGAAAAATAAGCCAATCAGTCCCCTTTGTAAAGTAACACTAGCAGTAGAAGTTAAATAATATAGTACATGGCTGCCCCCAATACATTAATTTCTGTCACTGTCACTGTAAAAATTTACAGCAGATATAATATCTTTGAAGGGGGATCAAACTGTAGAAAATACAAGCCTAGTTTTAAATAGAATTTTAATTTTAATGAAAGCTTCAGGGAATGCTGTTTATGCTGCTTATCTTTCATACCTGGTGATTAAGTTAATTTATACTTAATGGAAGAGGATATTTCTAATCCCCAAACAGGCTCAACATCTGTCTGTGACTATGTTTTTGGAAGCCTTAAGCTGCTTGTGATGGATGTAATAAAACCAGGATACTGCAGAACTGACACCTGAAGGATATTTGAAAGAGGGAAAATATTATTTTTCTGCTCAGTGCTTGTGCTTAAGTCAAGCCAAAACCCTAAGCACTTAATTTTGCTGTCCCTTAAAATCCTGCTTTGCAGTCCTTTTACATTATTATGTGAATATGAATGGAAAAAGGAAAGTAAACAGTTCCGCAGATATGGTGATGACCTAATATTCATATTCATTATGTGTGGTATCTAAGAAGGACTAGCTTTTCAATGGCCTGGAGCCGATGAGAGTGATAAAGTTTTGCAAAGTTGGAGAAATGATCTCTTAATTCCATCTCCAATTCATTTCTCATTCCACATGCATTAAAGGCCAAATGCTAAAAAAATAAACACTTGCATTTACCACTCAATTATGACAGAGAGTTATGTCTCTTGCTAGAACAACAGTACTATATATGGCTTTCAAATTTTATCCCAAGAATTCACATAATATTTCTGTAACTAAAGGAAACCAGAAAATTATGTTGAGAAAAGTGTCCTTTCCAACTATCATGGACATGCTTAATGATTTAAAGTGAATCCCTTCTTCAGAGTGGAAAAAACCATCAGAGAGCCTTACTGAAGTAGTTATTCAGTATCCCCGTATACCAGAAAGAGAATTCCAAATGTTCAAAGCAACACAGGAGTTTTGGCAAAGAGACATACAGATCCAATGGAACTCAAGTAGCAAAAAACACTGCATCCTGCTTTCAGAATGGAGAGTTCAAAGACTCAAGTGGGATGTATTTCTAGCAAGAGGAGGACAATGTCCAAAATACTGCCCAAAGAAATCTCTGTTAGAATGACAAGCATTTTCTTGACTGCACACAATGTGCATGTGTCAAAGGAGGGCAGGAACATTTACTGTCCAAATAAAGTGTCTTGGGTCAATGTCTACAGTTCGTAGCTATCATTTCCTCAAGCCTATAAACATCTTATTACCTTCAACGTACACCAGAAAACAGTGACCTGCGAGAAGGACCTTGATATTAAATTGGGAGTCTAAGCAGTAGCTTGTTCGAGGCAATCAAACAAATTGAGGGCCATTCATTTTTTTCTTTTCAAGTAGCAGTACTTGTACACTGAGAGTCAGGCCAGTTCTCTCTCCTTGCAGACAAGTTTGTTACAATAACTATCGATTGAATGCACTGTGGCAAAGATGATTACCTTGACTGAGAGGAAAGGATGGCAATCCTAGAATAAATGTTTTCATTTAAAGTGATTCTTCCAGATCCAGACCCAAAACCATACATGCAATTCCAACATCCCACTAACAAGTCTATAAAACAAGAAGCACTGCACATAAATGTATCAAAAGTATCTGTTGTATAGTTTTCACAGGTCAGGGACTTGAATTTAAAAACTGTCCTCCTCTAACCCTTGTATTAGTAGGAATAACAACTTCCACTGGAGGTGCCCATCTGTAAAATTAATTTGCATTCCCAAAGGCAAATTAAGATACTCCCTAATTCATCTTCTTAAATAAACTTTATCCAGCCGTAATTCTGTTTCCTAATTCCCGTTCCATTTCTGTGGGCCCTTAAATTTGTTTCACCTTCCTCTTCCACATTCTTCTCTTAAAGACATCACTTTATAGCTTAGGGTAGGTGATGGTTTAGAGGGTGTTGAGTTTCTCATCTCTCTATCAGTATTTTCTTGAGTTGGAAAAAGGTCTTATATCAACTTTTGATGTCTGATTTCAGAGGTTCCTGGTTGAAAATACATAATTTAAGTACGAAAAATCATTGGGTAAGAGACTAAATATCTCAGCAGTTCCCTGGTGTAGTCCTCTACACTTACATTCAGATCTTCTAAGTGTCAAATGGAATTTTTCCAGTGGTCCCAAACAATCTTTAGCCTGATTTTGAACACTCTTCATTCACAAAGAACTCAAAATGTTAAAATGTTATAACAACCAATTAGATTACAGGTGAAATGTCAGTGTGAACAAAGCTTTGAGTCTCAAAAGTCACTAAATGATTTCTCAGTTTCTCAAAAGATGGTGAAAGAATTCATGGTTGCAAGTGGAGGTCAGCAGAATTAAGGTTATGCAATTGTCTATGGATCGCTACAAGATCCTTACGATTAAGAACATAAGAATGACCTACTGGGTCAGACCAAAGGTCCATCTAGCCCAGTATCCTGTCCTCCAACAGTGGCCAGTGCCAGTGCCTCAGAGAGAATGAGCAGAACAGGTAATCATCAAGTGATCCATCCCCTGTCACTCCTTCCCAGCTTCTGGCAAACCTAGGCTAGGGACACCAGTCGTGCCCATCCTGGCTAATAGCCATTGATGGACCTATCCTCCATGAATTTATCTAGTTCTTTTTTGAACCCTGTTATGGTCTTGGCCTTCACAACATCCTCGGGCAAGGAGTTCCACAGGTTGACTGTGCATTGTGTGAAGAAATACTTCCTTTTATTTGTTTTAAACCTGCTGCCTTTTAATTTCATTTGGTGACCTCCAGTTCTTGTGTTATGAGAAGTAGCAAACAACACTTCCTTATCTACTTTATCTACACCAGTCATGATTTTATAGATCTCAACCATATCTCCCCTTAGCTGTCTCTTTTCCAAGTTGAAAAGTCCCAGTCCTATCAATCACTGCTCATACAAAAGCCATTCAATACCCCTAATAATTTTTGTTGCCCTTTTCTGAACCTTTTCCAATATATCTTTTTTGAGATGGGGTGACCACATCTGCACACAGTATTCAAGATGTGGGCGTATCATGGATTTATATAGAGGCAACATGATATTTTCTGCCCTATTCTCTATCCCTTTCCTAATGATTCCCAGCATTCTGTTCGCTTTTTTGACTGCCACTGCACATTGAGTGGATGTTTTCAGAGAACTCTCCACAATGACTCCAAGATCTCTTTTTTGAGTGGTAACACCTAATTTAGACCCCATCATATTATATGCCTAGTTGGGATTATGCTTTCCAATGTGCATTTCTTTGCATTTATCAACATTAAATTTCGTCTGCCATTTTGTTGCCCAGTCACCCAGTTTTGAGAGATCCTTTTGTAGATCTTTGTAGTCTCCCTGGGTCTTAACTATCTTTAGTAATTTTGTCTCATCTGCAAATTTTGCCCCCTCACTGTTTACCCCTTTTTCCAGATTGTTGCTCATCTCAGAAGCTCTGTAGCGTGACAAATCAGCCTGTTTTGAGATTATTCAAAAATATCTTAAAATCATTATGAAAAAATGCCTCTATTTCTATTGAAATTCCCAACACCAGAGCTGACCTGACTTTTAAGATGTCTAGAGCCTTTCCTGAGACATGCATCTGAGCGAACTTACTACATGCTGGAACTGAAGAGAGGAACGATCAGTTATTTCCAATACGTCATGAAAAAGATGGAGTGCTCTTTGCTGAGAACTAACAATATCAAAGAACTGGTGTTTATATGTTTCAGAGCAGTAATTAATGGCTTGCATCAAATGAAATGAAAACACATAAATGAACAGTGTTTTTCTTATAACTACATGGGGCAATTATAAAATCATTAATCTCACTCCATAATTCACAACTCCACCAAGAGTGAAAAATTACTTGCTACCACAATTCACATTCTTAGACCTGATATTTTATTACATTACAAATAACTAATTCTTAGAACACATTTGTATATAGAAAAAAATTGCTGTGGGAATCACGCACATAATCTATATCTATCCATTAATTTATTCCATCTTATTCTAACATTAATAAGGTAATATCACATAGCCCTATTTCACAGAAATGATTTGTAGCCTTTATTAACATGGAAGGTGATGTATCTGAGCCAGCACCTGGCTGATCTATTCATCATAACATTGTCCAGATTGCAGCAGTCATATTTTTAAAATAAGTATGTTTCTGGACTGTGTCATTCTTGAGGGGACAGAAAGTACAAGCTGCAATTCCATAGCCACATTAAGAGTTTTCAAAGCTATTTGCATACCAACAAGCTAGGTCAAAGGCCATACAGACTGTCTGACCCTGCACCTCCATTGAAGTCAGTGTGAATTTTAGGTGAACAAGAAATGCAGGGGCAAGCTCTAAGACCTGGTAGGGTTGGGGCCAAGGGGTAAAGCATGGCACCCTTTTACAACACAGAATCCTTCTTCTTTTGGTCAAAGGCAATATGCTTTCAAATAATTATTTTGGGCAAACCTCAGCATTACTATCAAAGGGGAAAAAATTAATCGCAATTAATCGCAGTTTTAACAGCATTGTTAAACAATAGAATACCAATTGAAATTTATTAAATATTTTGGATGTTTTTCTACATTTTTCAAATATTTTATTTCAATTTACAACACAGAATACAAAGTGTATAGTGCTCACTTTATATTATTTTTATTACAAATATTTGCACTGTAAAAATGATAAAATAAATGATATTTTTCAATTTACTTCATACAAGTACTGTAGTGCAATCTGCTTATCATGAAAGTGCAACTTACAAATGTATATTTTTTGTTACGTAATCGCACACAAAAACCAAATGTAAAACTTCAGAGCCTAAAAGTCCACTCAGTCCTACTTCTTGTTCAGCCACTCACTAAGACAAACAAGTTTGTTTACATTTATGGGAGATAATGCTGCCCGCTTCTTATTTACAATGTCACCTGAAAATGAGAACAGGTGTTTGCATGGCTAGGTATTTACGTGTCAGGTACGCTAAACATTTATATGCCCCTTCATGCTTTGACCACCATTCCAGAGGACATGCTTTCATGCTGATGATGCTCATTAAAAAAATAATGCATTAACTGAATTTGTAACTGAACTCCTTGGGGGAGAATTGTATGTCTCCTGCTCTGTTGTACCTGCGTTCTGCCATATATTTCGTGTTCTGGCCATCACGGATGACGACCCAGCACATGTTGTTCATTTTAAGAACACTTTCACTGTAGATTTGACAAAACGCAAAGAAGGTACCAATGTGAGATTTCTAAAAGTAGCTACAGCACTTGACCCAAAGGCTTAAGAATCTGAAGTGCCTTTCAAAATCTGAGAGGGACGAGGTGTAGAGCATGGTTTCAGAAGTCTTAAAAGACCAACAATCCAATGTGGAAACTACAGAACCCAAACCATCAAAAAAGAAAATCAACCTTCTTGGTGACATCTGACTCAGATGATGAAAATGAACGTGGGTCACTCTGCATTGCTTGGATCATTATCGAGCAGAACCCGTCATCAGCATGGAAGCATGTCCTCTGGAATGGTGGGAGAAGCATGAAGGGACATATGAATATAGTGCATCTGGCATGTAAATGTCTTGTGACACTGGCTACAAAAATGCCATGCAAACGCCTGTTCTCACTTTCAGGCAACATTGTAAACAAGAAGAGGCAGCATTATCTCCTGCAAATGTAAACAAACTTGTTTGTCTGAGCAATTGGCTGAACAAGAAGTAGGACTGGGTGAACTTGTAGGCTCTAAAGTTTTACATTGTTTTATTTTTGAGTGCAGTTTTTTTTGTACATAAAACTACATTTGTAAGTTCAACCTTCACAATAAAGAGATTGCACTACAGTACTTGTATTAGATGAACTGAAAAATACTATTTCTTTTGTTTCTTTCGTTCAGTGCAAATATTTGTAATAAAAAATAAATATAAAGTGAACACTGTAAACTTTGTATTCTGTGTTGTAATTGAAATCAATACATTTGAAAATGTAGAAAACATCCAAAAATATTTAAATACATGGTATTCTATTATTTTTTTTAATCACGCTATTAATCAAGATTAATTTTTTTTAATTGCTTGACAGCCCTAATTTGTTTTTATTTAGTGCTGTGACTATAACAAAGCCAATATTTCAAGGGACACTGTGGTAATGGCCCTAACAAACCACAATAAATCATTTACACTATTTGCATTAATATATTCAAAGTATGAATGCAAATTTTCTTTCACTGGCACAGAAGTTACATTGACTAACCATATACATCGTCATTCTCTCCACAACCAGAACCAGAATGGAGACACCAACCTAACTAATGTTTTAGTCAACAGAAATCTGATCCGTGTCATTTTGTTCCTAGACAGTATATAGTTTTCATACAAAGGCAATATAAAATATGAACGATTCTTATTTATGACAGAAACAGTGGCTAAAGTCCTTTGTTTTGAAACTCTCTTCACATACAGAGATCACAAAATACAATCATCATTAAAGGCATTAAATTTAGTTTTCACAGATATAATTGCCATCAGGAATCAAAGGTAACAAAGACGGGCTGATAAGATAATACTTAGTGATAGTGAGCATCTCTTAAATTTTTAACCTTTTTAAAGTAAATCTGCTTTTCTTCATTAATATTACTGTATTGCAACACTGTACTTCATTTAATATGCACAGTTAACATATCATCTGTCTAGTCGTAACAAAAAGGTTTTATTTGTCTCTTCCATTCCGTTCCTTTTAAAAATAATAAAATTACTTTAAATTAATTTAAAGTTTCTACCGTAAGAAAAAAAAACAGGAAGTCGTCTGTTTGGTTTCTCTCCCCTGGAAATGTTTTCTGTACTTTTTACCATTAAGACTCATTGAGCCGGATTCACGTTTACACTAAGGACACCTTTCACCACCATTATATTTTACTTCTGACTCCCAACTATGTGATCGGCCATCAGATTAACACCTTTTCCAGTGCAAGAGAATTTTAGGTGTCACATATATTTGGAGACAAAAGCTGTGCAGAAAACTAAGGATTTCAAGGTTTCTATCATAAAGCACTCCCTGTTTTTTCCAAGAATAAAATCACACTCACAACATCTCTTATTGTGGAACATTTCACACAGGCATTACAAACTTAAATGGATATGCATAATTTACAAATGTGTAAAAAGAAGGAAATATTTACCTACAGGGGAGGTTACTGAAAATGAAAGCAATTACTGGCTGATCTACATTATGGATTAATTGTCTGCAAAATCTAATTTAAAGATAGAGCTGTTTTTAAGTAATACAAACTGGTAAAACCTGATATCCAGGAATAATACTTGTAATAAAGCCCCAAAATTAAACATATACACCTCCACATACTGCACACACACAAACTACACTAAAAGAACATTAAGGTTGTTAAGTCAAGAACTCAGTAGTTAGGAAATGCCAGGTTGCCTGTGCAAACTTCATTCATCCTCCTTGTGACCATTCATTATGATACAGTCTTTAATTACATTATCATTTCCAGGGAAAGTCCCGCTCAGCCCCAGGCTAGAGCATGCCCAGTGTAGATGACAGCTTCAGGGAATTTACCTGCAGAGCTCAAAGCAAGTCTCTACTGAGCATTTGTGAACTGCAATTTTTCATAGGCTTAGAACTTGCCCAAATTTGGGCAGATTTTCATGAGGATGCCAAAAGGCATATTCCTGGCACAAAGGCCACCTCCTTGCCAAATTTCAAGTCCCTGCACCAAAGCATGGAGGCACTTGAATTTCCTAAAGAAAAAGATGTCCGAATTTTTTAACATGAGCAAAACAATTTATCTTTTCCTAGTCTCATTCTTAGAAACAGCTGAATCGTTTTGGCTGAAATTTTCAAAAAGAAATGAAACCTGAGGTGCACTCCTGGCATGGAAAATTTCAGCCTGATTAAAGTTTGGCAAAAAGTTATAAACAACTGAAAACAGCATCTTATGATGGGAAGTATTGGGCAACCTTCATACTAGGTGGAGCTACCAGCCCTGCCTATAACATTATATAATGTTCCTAGGCTGAGAGTCTGTAAACCAACTTTCAACCAAGAACACATTTTATGGTGTAAGTTTATAATGGGAATTGTGGCAGACCCTTAAGCAATAATAGAGCTACCTTCCAAGGAGTATAATGGAACGTCCAGATTCTCCTCTAGTGTAAATCAGTGTAAACCAAGGGAGTAAGAGTCAAGGAAGCCAAGTCCATTTACACCAGCTGAAATCTGGCCCAAAGAAATGAATAATCAGCCTAGAGTGACTGCAGAATCTCAGATTCATGTTAGTGCAGGTACCTTTGGGAGGAAATGGAAAGGAGAAGCAAAGAACTACCAACATGAGAGAGATGGTGAGATTAAATTTATTGACACACTGGCTTAAATCTTGCTCACCTTACTCACTTGAGTAATGCTGCGCTAAAGGATGGCAGCATGCCAACTTGTGTGAGTAAAGCAAGCAGGCTTTGGTCCATACTCCAATACTGGATGTCCCAAGACTTAAGAAAATATGTATCATTAATTGCAAATGCTGCAGCCTTTTCTATGCTGAAAACGAAGGAGTAAATTATGCCAGACCTGGAAAGAAAGACACCGCATATCTCGTAAAAATGTATGAATTTTTTAAAAAGGCTGAGCAGCTCCCCAACACCGAAAACATCTGTTCATTTTTCTTCTCCTTTCGGGCGCCAGACAGGCTGTGATTAATACATTATGGCTGAGAAAGAGATGAGATGGCATTTGCAGAATGTGAGCCAAGGCATGATTTTTTTTTCCCCACAGAAGGGACAAAGTACATTTTAATCAAATCAATTTCATAGGCAGAAAGTTACTTTCCTAACTGGCTCCTCAGTGACACTTCAGATTCCTGGGCTAGGGTTACCATATTTGAACATTCAAAAAAGAGGACACTCCGGGGGCAGGGAATTTGCTCGCCCCCGCCCCCTGTCCCAACTCCACCCCTTCCCCGCCCCCATTCCAACCCCTTCCCCAAAGTCCCCTGAGCCGAAGCCCGACCAACCCCCAAGGTCCAAGCCTGCGTGGCCAGCCAGAGCCGCCAGCTGTGCAGCAATGTTCACGCTGCTATTTTCAGCACACTAGCTCAAGCTGAGCTAGCATGAGTGTCTACCCACACTGGGAATCACATCTCCCAGCTGCAGTACAGACATACCCTGAAGCCAAGAGACAAGGAAGAAGCAGAGCCACACTGAAAATAAATTAGACATTAAGCCCTTGCTAAATCCAGTGACATTAACCCCTCTCAGCTTGAAAAGGTGCAGCTTTGAGGTAGTACACCAAGAGTCCGGAATGCTGGAGTTAGATATTTCTCCATTGTGTTAAATCAGCAGGCCTTCCTTAGTGTGAAAGGAAGATCCACGAGTCTTACGAGCTACACCAATTTTTCTGTCTCAGTTCAGTCAAGCGCTTATGCACATGTGGTACTGCATTGACAAATCCTGGCCTAAATGGTTAATTTTCTTTCATCACTTCCAGGGTAAGAAAGCAAATATCACAAGTTCAAATTCGTGATTGTACTTAGTTTAAATTCCCATTTCTTTCAGTGGAAGTTTGCAATCAGCAAGGGCTGAGGCCCTTATTCAGCAAACAATCCCTATTCAGCAAAACATTTCAGCATGTGCTGAAGTGCTTTGTTGTATTGAGGCCTCTGTAAAGATGGCAGGATTGAGTCCATAATGCTGCAAAGCTGGGCAAAGTCAATATTTATGGATATTGAACTCAAAATGATTATTAACATTTTGAGAAAAATCCATATGCAATCACAGGACTGTGAAAGAAATCCTTTGCATCGGTTAATGAATTCTAAAATGAAAACCAGCTTTAAATGAAAAATACTGGTAGCTTAATTATAAATACTCTGTAATAGGCTACCATATAATTACTGTCTGTGTAAAAGGAGACACAGCCAATCTGCAACTTTGGCATTTATGCTCTTAAATACGTTGGTATTTAATATTCAACTCACACCATGTCCTTGCTTTCCGATGCATGTTTGGCAGATCAAAACGAGCAGCTCATCTTGGTCTGGTTCAACAGAAGTTGGAGCAAGAGTTCGTGGAAAACTGGTATCAACACTTTACTTATGGCCTCAGATGCTAAACAGCGTCCAATACTACAAACCCGTACTGTTTATCATGAGCACACTGAAATCAAAAAGATTGCTTATGCTACTGAGTGCTACACTAGTTGTAAGTGTTTGCAAGATAGTATCATAAAGCAGGGCACAATATTTGACTTGTTTATATCTCAGTTCACTGTATGTACACAAAGAGCCATGCTCTGCCCTCATTTATATATCCCTGCAGCCCCACTGGCTTTTTATGCTGCTTAGGATGGCTGTTCTCCATTTTCTCCCAGCTTCTTCTTTGCCAAACCACCATTTGCTGCACAGACCTATAGGTTACAGAGAATTTTTGTGGCTGGACTACAAGAGACTGAAGGGATGGAAGGGAGGAATGTGAGCACCTTTCCTGCCTATACATTATATCCCATAGTATTGTTCCCATTGGAGAATCACAGGGAGGGAAGGGGAAGCCAAAAAGCTTAATAATGATCAACTTAAAATCTAATAATATGAAAATAGCTATGATTTAATTCTATTTTTGTGATACAGCAGGATGACTGACCAGTTTACACTGTATGGAAACATGTTTAATTTTGAACAGGTTACATTCTCTAGTTCATTTTCAAAAGCAGAAACTTTTAATATGAGAATGAAAAGTAAAAAGAAAGGAAAACAGATGCCAATAAAAATTTAATTAAATTAGCTGTTTCTCAAGACATTATGATTCAACTCTAATTGGACAAGCAGGTCTCCTTTCCCAATCTGATAACATAAAAACAGACTGAGGTTAACACTAGAACTAAGGGCACTGCAGCATACCAATTACTGCAAACGTATGGTACATTTTTGGGCCAATTAATTGCACTGTGCTGAAAACGAAACCTTTTAAAATTCTGCAACTCTCATCAATTCTTGTCTATTAACATTTTTAAATGAACTGGGCCTGTCATTTGTCTTGCTTGCTTGGTATGTTCTAAGCGCTTCCAGCTGTCCCTCAACATGGGGTCATTTCAGAGATTCAAAATAAAACTGAATTCACTCTCTGTCTATATACAGGAGTTAATGTAGTGACTTTAAAAATCATAAATAAATGTTCAGAACATTGCATATGAATACCCACAAAACCTTGAAGAAAAGTGGATTGTTGATAGCAGAAGTCTTATGCAGTGGTGAGAATTAAGACAGTCACAATCCTAAATGACAGGTTTCAGAGTAGCAGCCGTGTTGGTCTGTATTCGCAAAAAAAGAAAAGGAGGACTTGTGGCACCTTAGAGACTAACCAATTTATTTGAGCATAAGCTTTCGTGAGCTACATCCGATGAAGTGAACTGTAGCTCACGAAAGCTTATGCTCAAATAAATTTGTTAGTCTCTAAGGTGCCACAAGTACTCCTTTTCTTAATCCTAAATGAATCTGTTGTCGAGCTTGCAGCAATTTAGTGCAATATTTATGTGAGTCTGAGTGACAATTCATTAGACCTCTGACTTCCTAAAGAAAGAACAGTCAAAATGAGAATGAAATTGTGAAAACAACCTCATTGCACTTTGTGTGGATAACTCTGAGGAGACACCCTCTGTTTTATTGTAATGTCAAGATGAAAATGTGCTCAAAATGGTGCTTAAGGTACCGATTTAAGGTGTTGTTAAAAAAAAATGTAAAGATTACAGGAACTGTGGGCAGTAACTAGAGAGCACAAACGGAGTGGATATAAGGTGCAAATAATCAGTAACTACTGATCTGAGTTACTACGAAGAATTCTTTCCTGGGTGGCTGGCAAGTCTTGCCCACATGCTCAGGGTTTAGCTGATTGCCATATTTGGGGTCGGGAAGGAATTTTCCTCCAGGGCAGATTGGCAGAAACCCTGGGGGTTTTTTGCCTTCCTCTGTAGCGTGGGGCATGGGTCACTTGCTGGAGGATTCTCTGCACTTTGAAGTCTTTAAACCACGATTTGAGGACTTCAGTAGCACAGACATAGGTGAGAGGTTTGTTACAGGAGTGGGTGGGTGAGATTCCATGGCCTGCATTGTGCAGGATGTCGGACTAGACGATCATCATGGTCCCTTCTGACCTTAAAGTCTAGGAGTCTATGATTCTAAGATGGCAAAATGAAAGTATGCCTGGGAAGGGTTAGTAGATATCGTTGAGGACAAGAGAAGAGTGCACAGTCTCACCTTACACTTTCCTTTTTGAAAATTTGTAAGTTTTACTGCAAAATTACTAACAGTGCAAAGTTATTAATAATTATTAATTCCTATCTACATTACAGTAGCACCTAAACTGAGACTGGGCCCCATTCTGCTAGGCACAGTATACAGCGAGTGAGAGGCAATCCCTACCCTGAAAAACTTACACTCTAACCAGACAAGAGAAAGAGTGGAAAGCACTATTATCCCCACCACTTCAATGTAGAACTGAGGCACAGAGAAATTAAATGATTTGGCCAACATCACACAAGAAGCCTGTGAGAGAGATGGAAATTTAATTTGCATCTCCTGAGTTCAGTCCAATGTCTTAATCACAAAAGCAATCTTCCTCTTTTAAAAATACCTATGATGGTTTGATAGAGGAAAGTATTTATGTGGATTATTGAATATATCAATGCTAGGGATATAATTTTATTTATTTCTGAAGACTTAAATCTATTACTGTCCAGATGTAGCTAACTGAACTGCAAATTTTTGTCCATTAAAACATGACAGATTAAATGTGAGTTAAATCCATCTCTCTATTAGCAGATCTCTTCTTCTCCACATTACATTTAGTTCCAGGGCATGTACAAATTATTTGCTGTACTTTTTAATTGAAGATTGCAGTGCTTGTTGTAGTAACCTTCTCCCATCAAGTGGCTTTCCAAGCCATTGTCAAACAACCCCCTACCACCATGCAGTGGCGGATTCAAGATTTTGCCACCCCTAAGCCCTGAAATAATTGCCACCCCCCAGCTCAGCTCCACTCCTCCTCCTCCCCTGAGCACACCGCCGGGTCCTGCTTCTCCCCGCTCCCTGCCAGTGCTTGTGTGCGAAACAGCTTTGCGAAGGATGGGAAAGAGGGGGGAACTTGGCGCGCTCAAGAGAGGAGGCAGGGCCTGGGTGGGGATTTGGGGAAGGGGACCAATAGAGGCAGGGAAGGGGCAGGGAATGGGTGGAGTTGGGGTGGGGGCATAGGGCACAAACCGGCGATGGGGGAAGCAGCCTCTGGCTGCTATTATAAATTTGCTGCCCCTGCAAATTTGCCGGCCTAGGCATTAATATACCGCTGCCACCATGCCCACCACCAGCATCATCTGCTCCTCCTCCATTTCACAAATTCTTAAACTTGGAGATGATCGTTATAAGGGAACTATTTTAAGTCTGTAATTAATCAATGGAAGCCCAGACAAAAAACTCTTGAGACTGAAGGACGAATAAGAATGGAGAAGCAATTCTGGAGAAAGATGGTACCTAGGCATCTACTAGATTTGCTTCGCACACTTTTAAACACAGTAATTCAGGCTAGTACTGCTCAAGCATTAATTGATATAAGTTTTAAGTTACCCATCACCCTAGTCTCTGTACAGTACAGAAAGACAAGGTTAACAGATTTCACCGATTTGCTTCAAGACACTTGAGACAAAGGGTCACTTGTGAATGTTCCTCTCCATATGGCTAACTCAGAAGCTGACTGAATGAGTAAAGGAAACAGAGAAGGAATGATACTGAATTTGGCAGATTGACTGATGAAGGAAAAACACAAACCATGTAGGGAGGAAAAAGGGTCTGCTCAGTGTACTCAAGAAACTGTATGCCAGAGAGCTCCTGAACAGAAAACTGGGTCACATTTAGAAAAACAGTAAGATGTTAACATTAAAGGGCTTAGAGAGTCCAATGTCAAAAGAGCAATGTGGATGCGCTTTGTCCACTTTAAAGCAGAAATATGACTTGGAATGGAGAACTGGAGGGTAGAAAATTCCTTGAGAAGCACTTGAGTAGCTAGAAACTTGACCAGATTTCTAAAGAAGAACAAGAGAACAAAGATTTCTGTAAAAAACAACGAGAAGTCCGGTGGTACCTTAAAGACTAGCAAATTTATTTGGGCATAAGCGTCCGTGGGTAAAAAACCCACTTCTTCAGATGCATGGAGTGATGTATATAAAAGCCAGGGCCAGTGTTAAGAGGTAGCAAGCAGGGCAATTGCCCAGGGCCCCATGCAATGTTCCCTCTAATTTTTGACAGGCTGTGTGCGCAAAAAATTTCTTCTGTGCAAATTTTTGTGCTTCTGTGCAAATTTTTATGTGCACGGTGTTTCGCCGTGTGCGTGGGGTTTAGGATCTGTGTGTGCACACAGCTTAGAGGGAACAGTGGCCCCATGTCACAGGGGGCATCATGAAGCTAAGTTGCTAAACTGCATGAAGCTAAACTGCTTCAGCCCCAGGTCGGGGGGGCTCAGGGCCCCATGCTGCAGCCTCTTGCAGTGGGATTTCAGCTTTCTGCCCTGGGCCCCAACAAGTCTATCACTGGTCCTGCTTGGTGGACCCCCTGAAACCTGCTTGCGTCCCCCTCAGGGGGCCCCAGACCCCTGGTTGAGAACCACTGTGCTAAAGGTTCTAAACAGAATATAGACATGATGACTCTTTAATTGCTTCCAGTACCATAGCTAAGAATATGAATTCTGAAAGTAGAAAAGGGGACTCTAACATCAGCAACAAAAATGCCAAGATTATACGAGTGGTAAAAGAAGAACGGAAGAATGCATGATAATGTGGTAAATGGATAGTAACAATAAGAAAAAGGAAGTAGCAGCTAAGTATGTATGGCTGCAGAGTGAGCACAGTGCAAAGCACTGATTGCACAAGGACATGAAGCAATGCACTTATCTATCAGGAATTGTCTTGATGAGCTACAAAACCACCCTTGAGGAAACTTACATGTAGTGGAATGTGAAAGAGCATGCTCCTGTGTAGTTCTATAACTCCTGGCCTTCATGGACGCAGAAGAAACAAAGGATGAAAATTCAGCGGTCTGTTGTAGTGAAGCAGACTGGGTATCGAGCAGCCCAGTATTCAATGGCCATCAACTCAGAGTAGTACAGAATTTTGTAACAGGGCACTTACACTAAGTATTAGGTGAAGAGATGAGTCCTGTTTGAGAAAGAGCAACATGGAAAACCAAACTGAGATGGACTGAATCTTAGGGTGGAGGGCATCAGAATGCAGCATATGGAAGTAAGGTCTTTTTTGATCTATAACATAGTTCTACTGCAGCAGTGCTTGTCTAATGCAGCAACAAGCCAGGACAGGATATAACATAATGGGTGTAGGGATCATTTCTGTGACCTTCAGTGATGAAGTCTCATCCACTTAACTATTAGGAGCTAGTGCAAATCTATGACATCAAAAGGCACAGCTGCTCAGAATGTAGCTTCAGACAATCAATCCAAATCTCTTGATAGATCAATGCAACTACTGTATAGCTCTTCCTTTATTAAGCTGGGTGCATGCCGGTAACTTGCTTGAAACTATTTGTCTCTGATAATGGGCCCAAAAAATGTACAATTTATGCCAGAAAAGCTTTTTTGTGTAGGGCATGCAAACTCAGCCCTTTTTCCAGTTAATGAAGAAGCAAAAAAATTGAACAGAAATGTGCCAACATTGGTTTAATTTTGTATCATGCTACACTGTAAATAGGCCAATTAATAGTAGCAAAATAATAATACACCTTTTACAATTTTCATTTCTTTAACTCAGCAACACACCAGAATTAATGCCATTACTTTATCTGTCAAAAACTGATGTTCAAATATTATAATTAAAGATAAATCAAACTATGGTATAGATGTAAGCTAACCTAGAGTTTAATTTTGAGAACTCTTATAAACATATCAGGAAGTCTTAAACTTTCCCCTTAAATTATACTGAATCTTTAAATATTTGCCAATTAGCATAATAAGCTCCCATAAGATGGATCCTAACATCAGGACTTCTACTTTTTGAACACTAGGTTAATTCACCACTGTGTTGCTCCAGTTCTAATGGAATCACACCAGCCCAGAAATGAAACAACACAGTGGTGAGTCAGGCCCGTTATTTTTTAATGTATGCCTTTACTTCCCTATTTAACAATGATCCAAAACATTAAATTTGTATTACCTCTATTTTTAATTCCAGCATAACACTAGGGTCTAACAGGAGGTACTAGCACACCATGGTTTCACACTACACGCTCAAGGGGATTTTCGTTTTAAATGATCTCAGCTGTATACAGTGACTGCTAATTTTCTCTCTCTTATTTCATTCCATTGTGTTCACAGCATGGTTTTCATATCCTGGCCAGCTCCCTAACTGTAAAATCCATTTATACTGGCAGGGTTATTTTCTTTGGAGATGAGGTAGAGTATTCCTTGAAGGGAAAAAAACTAATTATTAACAGGGGTTAAAAAAAACAGCTTAGGCAGCAGTAAAGAGTAGCTCGTTGGCTTTATGGAACCTGTAGTAGATGAATTCAGTCTTCAACAAACAGTGCTGTAAGTAGCAATAGAGAGAATGCCTTTAAATAGTGGGTTTGACTGAGTGACCCTGCAAGCCAAGTATACAAAACCACAAACCAGATCTGTGCCACAAATTTTGGTTTAGATAAGATTTTGCTACACCAGCCCCGTTGTAGACTGATTCACTAGCTACTATTGTAATGGTTCTAGAACAGTGGTTCCCAAACTAGTTCCGCCGTTTGTGCAGGGAAAGCCCCTGGCGGGCCGGGCCGCTTTGTTTACCTGCCGCGTCCGCAGGTTCAGCTGATCGTGGCTCCCAGTGGCCGCGGTTCGCTGCTCCAGGCCAATGGGAGCTGCTGGAAGCAGCACAGGCTGAGGGACATACTGGCCGCCGCTTCCAGCGGCTCCCATTGGCCCAGAGCAGCGAACCACAGCCACTGGGAGCCGCGATGGGCCGAACCTGCGGATGTGGCAGGTAAACAAACCAGCCCAGCCCGCCACGGGCTTTCCCTGCACAAGCGGTGGAACAAGTTTGGGAATCACTGTTCTAGAAGATGTGGTCTACTAGAGGGTGATGACAGAGGAACATGTCAAGAGCACAAATGAAAAATTGGAGGTTGAAGATAAAAGGAGCAGATTGGGGTTCTAGAGCACCCATGTAAAGTTAAAGCCAGATGTGGCCTGAGAGAACCATGCTCTGAACATCAGACTGGTGCACTTGGTCCATGGCCTCTCTGTGGAAAAATAACTTAGGATTCAAATGAAAACGAAAATTAAGCAATGTGCACTTGTCTAAAGTTATACTGTCTTAAACAAGTACAGCTGTTCTTATAGCTTGACAGCAGCGCATTTGTTTGTGCATGCTGGAGGCCTGTGTTGTATTCCCACTAATGACCTCTCCCCATAAATTAATTTATTGAGTGTGCATCTTGTGATGTCTGTACAGAGATTTGTGACAGCTTCCAGTTGTGTAGATGTAAAAACAGTTACATTTCAGAAAGTTGGCTGCTGTGATAACAGCACAGGGTTTACATTAATTCAGTTTCCACTTTCCTTCCTGACTGGTAGATTGTCCTCTGATGCTAGCAGTCCGATGGGCGACTACAGAAGATGCTAGCAGTCCGATGGGTGACTACAGAAACGGAGCAGTATTCATTGGAATGGACAAAACGCATCCTTTGGTGACAAAAGCCAACATGTTTAAATGAATCTTTAAAAATGAAAAATGAGGTGAGTTCAGCAGTGAGAGGAGTAAGTGTACAAGCATTTCACCTCTGAAGGCTGTAGCTTAAATTAGGAATAAATGAGAATGGGCTGTGGGTCTCTGCTTAGTCCCCTTTTATGAACATCACAAAATCACTGCATAATCCAACTTCCTCTGCACAGGAGAAACCTAGGACTAGAAGAGGAAGTGCTGCGTGTCAGGGTTCAAGGCACTCTGAGAGTTGGGGGGAATCACAGGAACTGCAGTAGGTCAGGCTTTGTGTGCACTGGAACTACAGGAGAGGGAAAACTGCCAGCTCAGATTCAGCTGCACTAGTAGTGGTGTTGATTGGGAAAGTTTAAGATCCTACCCCCACCTTCCCCACACACACACACACACACACGCCCCCCCCTCCAGGCAGTGTTACTCCTTTATTGTTGTGAGCACCAGACTCCAAAATAAAATATATGGAAAGGAAGGCACTGGCAATCGTAAAGATAAAATCACTGCAGACAATCATACAGTTACCTGCATAAGCAGACACTAATGGTTCTAGAGGATACTAAAATAAACAAATTTACAACTGAATTGCAGAACAAATAAGGTCACAGAGTTTCTCATCAGTGAGAGGTGTAAAACCAGTATTCTATCATCCACCTTCTCGACACATTTTGCATTGAGACTCTTAAACCTGCCAGGGTCACAATACCCTTGTCACAGGCCCCATGATTGAAACATGATTGTGCCAGAGCTGGTGCTCCCAGCAGAGCCTATTAAAGGGGTGGACCTGCACCTGGGCTATAAAGGGTCAGAGGAGAGGGAGTTCAGTGACAGCAAGGCTAGAAGGGGAACTGCAGAGTGAAGCTGCAGAGAGAGAGGGCCTCCTGCAATACTCCTTGAAGAAGGCAAAGAAGGCGGGCCCAACCTAGCATCTTCTCCAGCTGCTCAGGCAGCCGGAAGGGACAGTACCTCAGGGAGGAGAGGCTGTGCCTGCCTTAAGGCTGAGCGGAAGGTTGCTTTGTGGTTGCTTTTTGGAAATTTGTGTTAATAAAGAAACCAGACCTCAAGAATGGTTGTGATTGAATAATCAAAACTGTGTGGAGTTTTGTTTAAGGATCCTGGAAGAAGGGGAAAAAAGAAGCAAGGTATCCCTGACCAGGAGGGGGCATCGGGTGGTAGCCACCCTTTTATAATCATAATCTCAGAAATATGTACAATGAGATAAATCAGTAGTCAATGGCGCGAATGATTGATTTTATTTTCATAAATATAAAATACACCATTACATATTCCATATTTCTGTATTCTCTTTAAACAGAACTTGGGAGCATTGGGGAAGGGAAGATTGGGAAACTGACTAAAAAGCACCTGGAAAATAAACTAAACGCAGCAGTCTAGGTGATCCACTCCTTTTTTAAAATGTAAATGCAAATACCAGAGGCCTATTTAATTCTCAGATCTAGGTATTAGCAGTAATAGTAAGAAATGGGACCAAGTAGTAGGAAGGTTCACAGCCGTCTTATAATGGTTTACAGCTCAGCTGGCAGAATTAGACCTGCCAATCACTGGCAGAGAGTGGGAGCAAGAACATAAGAACGCCATACTGGGTCAGACCAAAGGTCCGTCTAGCCCAGTATCCTGTCTTCCAACAGTGGCCAATGCCTGGCCCCCAGAGGGAATGAACAGAAAAAGTAATCATCAAGTAATCCATCCTCTGTCGCCCATTCCCAGCTTCTAGCGAACAGACGCTAGGGACACCATCCCTGCCCATCCTGGCTAATAGCCATTCCTCCATGAACTTATCTAGTTCTTTTTTGAACCCTGTTATAGTCTTGGCCTTCACAAAATCCTCTGGCAAGGAGTTCCACAGGTTGACTGTGCGTTGTGTGAAAAAAATATTTCCTTTTGTTTATTTTAAACCTGCAGCCTATTAATTTCATTTGATGACCCCTAGTTCTTGTGTTATGAGAGGGAGTAAATAACACTTCCTTATTTACTTTCTCCACACCAGTCATGATTTTCTAGACCAAGAATATAAAGAATATTTCATTCTTTCATATCATCACTGCAGAATATCACGTTCTCCCCAACCCAGAGCCCACTATTTTTGCCCCATATCAGCAGAAGTTGCCAGAGTGAGGCAGATGTGTGACCTTTCCACTGGAAAAAAACCAAACAATTACTTGTTTTCTTATTCTTCTGTGCAGGAGTCTCTGCAAGTCCTTAACTGAAGTTTCCTTCCTAGCTACACACAGTTAAAATAAACCCTGATACAAATTAGAATTATAGTTGGTCTCTCAGAACAGTGTGGTATCAACTAATACTTGCACACTGATCTTGTAAAAATTTATGGACTTTCCTGAGCAGAAGAATAGTTAATCTCATCTGTCACTTGCGAGAGCCACGTAGCGAAAGAGTGGGAACTGAGCATATAGCACCAAGTATCTTCCAAGAAAGTAAATCAACCACAATAACACAAATAAATTACAAGACTGAACTCAAAACTGAATAACCCGGGAGTTGTCTGTTCTGACAATGAGCACTTAAGAAGCAATACAGATGGACAGTACAACAGCAAGATCACACCAGGTAATGAACAACTGTTTTTGCAAACATGATGAACTGATTATTTTTGTAAAAGCCATAGATTAAAATGTTTCTTTTCTGTTATCATCATTAAGGACTTCAGTCCAGAATAAAAGGCGTATATTACTTGTGGATTTGCACCTCCATCTTTTTTATTAGGTGAGAAGCAGGTATTATTCCATGACCAACTGATATCTTTAATAATAATAAATATGAAATAATTGTGAAAATGCACTGCTAAAAACCCATGCCCTGTTACATTTTGCATGTTTTCTATGTCAGAAGTACAGAATGCTTAGTATCTCTCTTGAGCCATGTAGGAAATATTCAGCTTATTCTAAGATAAACATGTAAATCCAAATGATCATAATGGGACCCATAATAAGCACTGAGATTTAAACAATAACTATAACAATGGGTTACTATAACTGCAACTCTTTTCTGAAAAACAATTCTCCTATTTTCTCCAGGCTAATTAGCATTAAAAAGCCAAGACTCCAACATTTCCTTTCGGCACAACAGGGAAGCAAATCATCAGTGCCGGAAGGAAGAAGCTAAGATAATATGAATGATTTTCAAAAGATATTTAGAGCATACACACTCTAAATGATATACATGACTACCAATTAAACACCAGTCAAACTATCTGCATCTAACATCCAATTGCGAATATGTAGAGTGTGCTATCCACACTTAAGTTTAAGTCTGCTAAAGGAATACACTCTCCTCCTTAAATCCAGAGCTTTCTGAAGAGGAATAAATTGCTTACAGGTAAGAAATGGCTATTAACCATTTTAATTTAAATCCTTTATTATTGCTACTACAAACACTTAAAATTAGGTACCAAAAAAGAAAAAGTTTTGTGAAACCTTCTGAAACAGATTTTCAATTGGAGACACAATCTGAACAATGATTTGCTTCAGTGATTATCTTAATTAAACTGCTGTTTACATGAGCAAAGTTGATTTATTTCAGTATTGCTTAGCATCATTACACCATCCATTTAATTGTGCAAATTTCCTTTAGATCAAATCACCCACTCCACCTCAAAAAGTTATGAAATGCATGTGAACCACAAAGAGCAAACTTGGAGCAAATGTAACTTAGGAAACATTGTAATATAGTAGGATGTGTTTTACATCACAAGATATAAAAGACTAATACTACATCACAAGACTATCGGTCTAGCTCAGCATTTCCCAAACTGTGTTCTGCGGAACACTGGTATTCCGCACAATGTGAATAGGTGTTCCGTGAAAGAATCGTAATTTAAAAAAAGGGTCTTGAACTTGATTTTTGTACTACTTTATACACACTTTCCAGTTAGAAATTGTTAGTTCAAGTTATTTTAAATTTGTATTTTTGCTTTATATTTTATTTTATAAAACATATTTGAGCATAAGTAACAATTTTCTATTTGAAAAACCAAACGACTACAAAATAATATTATAAGTGTTCTGTAAATATATACCAGGTGTTCCGTGGCCAAAAAAGTTTGGGAAACGCTGATCTAGATGATTTCAGAGTAGCAGCCGTGTTAGTCTGTATCCGCAAAAAGAACAGGAGGACTTGTGGCTCCTTAGAGACTAACAAATTTATTAGAGCATAAGCTTTCATGGGCTACAGCCCACTTCATCAGATGCATAGAATGGAACATATAGTAAAAAGATATATATATATATACACATACAGAGAAGTTGGAAGTTTCCATACAAACTGTAAGAGAGGCTAATTAGTTAAGATGATCTATTATCAGCAGGAGAAAAAAACTTTTATAGTGATAATTAAGATGGTTCATTAGACAGTTGACAAGAAGGTGTGAGGATACTTAACTTAGGGAAATAGATTCAATACGTGTAATGACCCAGCCACTCCCAGTCTCTATTCAAACCCAAGTTAATGGTATCTAGTTTGCATATTAATTCAAACTCAGCAGTTTCTCGTTGGAGTCTCATTGAATACCTCTGTATGCTAACCATGACCACCAAGAAGGACATACGTCTTTTTATTTTACATTCAATTCCGCATTAATCTTGACAAGAAAATACGCTCATGATCTGATAGTAGAATACTGGCTATTAATGGTGCTGAGATGAAGATTTTCAGCAGATCTTAAGTTTGGGAACAAAATAACTACAGTTGCTGATTAATAAATGAAACCTGGAAAACACATTACTTTATAGCGTAGTTCTGAAATCAGAAGTGCATAGAGGTTCAAATCAGAAATTAGGAGGACAGTGCATTTATTGGCCATTCATTCAGTAAATATTCATACTGCAAGAAAACAGACAAGTTTTCAATGATGTTATTCAACAGATTTGTCGAGAGTTCCAAATACAGGCTCTCCAAGGAACAAACTTTGCCCCCAAGTTATTGGGTTTAATGCCAAAATTACTGGGTAAGATTCTGTGGCTGATGTTCTGCAGCAGATCAGACTAGATGATCATAATGGTCCATTCAAGCCTTAATATCTATTAAAACAATACTACAGCACAAAATGAAACTCACTGAATAGTGGATTCGTTAATGTTTTATTTACTTCCTTTTACTGATTGTGAGTGAACCTCCAGTTCTGAATTAAGAATGCCTAACGAAAGGAGAATTAGGGCTGGAGATGAAAGCTACGGCAAGAAGAAAACCTAAATTTTGGCTCATGGGAATTTATTTGATAATGTCTAAAAAAGAGGATTTTTCTGTAGTCTTTAACAATGCATTTTTTTCAGTTGGACCCATTTTTTAAAATGAGGAGAGCAAAAAGGAAACGAGCAATGAAAACATGTATTTAGTTAGCTGCCTTTTTGCTTTAGTTCTCATAAGAGCTATCCTAGGCTCTTGTAGGTAAACTACTGAGCAAAAAACTGCATATGCTGGCTAGAGTTATAGGGTATGTTGAAGGAAACTTCCCAGATGAACCTCATGGAGTTGGCTCTGAATTCTCCGCTGCGGGATACGGAGGGATTTTGTCTCCAGGCAAGAGGCATAGAGTCCCAAACCGGAAGAGATTGGGGATTCAAAGGAGATAGGAAGTTCCAATCTTGTAGATTCTGCACCCTCAGAATAGTGTACCTCTCTTGCCCAAATAGATCTCTCTCAGGAAATTTTGCTATGATTGGTTCCTCTGCAGGCAACTGGCCCTTAACAAAGAATACAGACACAAGGAGGAAGTTAATGCAGCAAAACAGAGCATTAACTTGTACAAGGTTATCTGCCAGTGCTAGACAGGAACATACTGCAGACAGTGGGAATCTCATGCCTCCTTTCCAGCTCAGGACATACTTCAAAAATACTCAGCCCATCAACATTGTTTTGATAAGAAAGAAGGGCTTCCATGGGCTTGGGGGAAGAAAGGGAGAATGCCATGTTGGTTCTGCTTTTCCCTTCCACTCTGTTTTGCGTCTGTGTACCTCACATCATTGGGCAGCACAGGACCACTCTCAATACTACACTAAAAGAACTCTATTTCTCTATTATTCAGTGTGCTACAGAGCTCCCGATCATGCAAACAAACACTTATGCATACACTTAATTGTAAGTACGAGTGGTCCCATTGAAATCAATTGGGCTACTTTGAGACATAAAAATTATGCAGATGTACAAGTATTTGCAGGGTCAGGGCAAACACTGTAAAGGGCTATAATGCTAATCAAATGCCAAATTCAGTACACATAGCAAATATAGTCCACAGATGCATTTAGTGGTCCTCATTGAGCTGATCTGTATCACTGTAAATTTTCAATGACTTCTTATTGGCATTGCCAAAATAATTATTGGCTCTTAGTGGACCTGAAGGCTCTGACTGTTGCTGGAGATAATCAGATGTACAGCATAATAAATGCACTGCTTTGATTTTGCTTAACTCGCACTTTCAATGTAATATATCACTTCACAGGGGAAAAAAAATCAAAGCTCCATAAAGAGTAAAAACTAAAGAAAAAATTAAACTACAGAATATATATGACCTATTAATTTTGCCTGATAATGAAGTATTTTTGGATGATTTCTAAAACTCACTTTCATTTTGATGCTTCATTTATTTTAATCTAGGAGATAATTAGAGGGAAATCAAATCCATCCCCAAAGCAGAATAGTCACCTGTCTAAGATGACATTCATTTGCAGCTTGCGATTTTTTTCTAAATTTTTTCCCATGTGTTCAAACTGAGTGTTACATACACTGCCAAATTTTATTTAAATCAATGTCCATTAACAACTTATCACTAAAAATAAACTGGAGGATGATTGATGCATGGTTGGTTTTCAAAACATGACTTCTTTATGTTATTTTACTGGTCTTAATGGGCCTGATTCAGTTCTAACCATGCAACCAATAAGAACTGGAATAACAATAATATTGCAATCGATACATATAATATTTTGCTTAGTCCTCTGTGTCTTTAGCTGGTTATTTAGCTATAATCTTTAAGCTGGACCCTTACAAAGAAGGAATTTGTGTGGAAAGGGGAAACAGGCACATTTTAGCACTCACTGAAATCCAGCTGAAATGGGTGAGAGAGGAGAGTCACAAAATGAAAACGCTATAAAACATTTTCTAAGAAAACAACCCAGAGGTATTTGGTGCTTGAGTCCTATCACGCTAAAGTTCTGCACTTTATTGTTACACTAGTATAATTGTTGGTAAAGGGTATCAGAATCATATAATATTGTTACACTAGTATAAAATTGGTAAAGGGTATCAGAATCAAGCCCTTGACCTTTGTATATAGTGAAGTTTGCACTATGGCCCACAGCCCCCACCAGAATCTACATCCAGTCAACCACCTTAAAGTCCCCTGAATGTTTTGAGTACAATTCTGCTCCACCTTTGATTGACTACCCATTCCCCACTAGGCAACTGACTATTTTCCGGACATACTAGCACATGACTCCAAAAGCTTTTGTAGACTTTAAACAAAATTAACCCTTGTTGCACATTTTCAGTGACAGTCAACCCTTGAGTGAATCCTCCTGGAAGAGGCACTCTGGCAGGAGCATGCCTTCGTCAGTACAAGAGACGGTATTTACAAAGAGGAGGGATAAATCGTATCTTGATGCAAGGAGAGCTGTTGCACCTGAATTGCTATCCATTCAGACAAAAATATAACACATACTAAGAACTCAGCTCAGACATGGCAAAGACCTCCCTGAGAAGCACTGAACAAGACTGTCTTGTGCTGATGATACCAAGATACCCAGTAACAAGATCATCTGTAACCAGATTATCTTGAGAAAAGCTATGTCACTGATGAATTCACGCTGTGATGAGACAGTGGTTTATCTCATCACAGGATAATCCTATTATAAATTATTTTGCAGTGAAAATGTGCCATAAAAGATGCTCAATGGGTGAGTATTCCAAGCACATACTGGAGTGCTTCACTAACTTCCTTATTTGTAACCATATGCTGCACCTTGCATCCCATACTTAAATATAGTTAATGAATGCATGGGATAATGGCTGAATAAATATAAAGGAGGCATAGCTTAATTACAGGAATAGAAAATAAGATCCACTTTGCAGATCTCAGTGTTGAAGTACTCTTACTAAGGGTTAAAATTAAATATAGTTAAGATCAGAGAAAGATTGCTAGGTAATCAGTCAGCATATATACTGGCTGCTACAACAAATAAATGTAAAAAACACTACATTTGAAAAAAAATAGCTGATTTTGTCAAAAATCATGCCTTGATTGCATGCTCCTTAGCAAGCAGAAGATAAAACTTTCCAACTGTATATGAACCCCTCCCCCCACACATATACACAATTCTACTTTTCCTGCTCTTTCTTTCAGCACAAGGATAGCAAAATTGTCCTTGAACTCATCATAGAATATGAATAACCAATTTAAGCTTTCTGCTAAGTGACAAGAGGAGAAAGGTAGACATTTTAGAGTAGAGACAGACCAATAGGCAAAGGTTCCTTAGTGAAACACCATTTTCCCCTTTCTTGGCTCCAAGAGATTGCTTAAAAACAAGGTGTTTCATTAAAACAGAAAGCATTTCTGCTTTCTCTTCTTAATCTTGTCCCACCACTGCCACTTCTGTGCAGGCTGTTTTACTGTTCCTCCAATGTAAGTCTCATTCCCAGATCAGCTCCAACTTTAAAATACAGTAGTAAGTATTACTAGTTACTGACTGACTATTGTGCTTTAGAATGATTATGTTTATTGTCACAGAATAAGGAAACAATTTTTACATGCAATTTCTACCTATTTCAGCTCAGATGGGGAAAAGTCATTCCTCAACAGAGCATTGTGTGACTTTCAAAGCAAATGTATATACAAATCTGCATTTCCTGACTTTGTGAGTCAAAAATGATGCTTGGGAACCAAAATTTATGGATTAGTAGATCACTGGCACTAATGATGGATCAATTTATTAGAATAAAAGTGCTCAAAAACTACTAGGATGAGTATGCAATAAGGAGCTATGCACAGGTAGTTAGATCTGATCTCACTAGATCACACTATAGTTCTTTAGAAAAGCATGAACAACTCTGAAAGCAAGGTTTTAAAACCCAAAAGCTTTTGAGCATTACTTTTAGGATTATTGGTAGGCACTACTGACAAACAGAAGTCAAGTCAGTAAACTTACTGATTATCTTTTCTCTTCTTTTTGTGCGGGTCCATTAGGCGAAGGGTATCTCTGATGACAGCTACTTTTATTTCTTCATCAACGGGGCTCGGGACATTTTCAAACACTCCTGGAGAAAGCTTTAATTTGCAAAGGATACAATTGTTCAGTGTAGAACTGCTGCTATTTATTACGTAGCTGCTCAAGTCTTATTCATATCCCTTAGATCATAAATATACAATGACAGAGCATAGAAGTCTTCAGTAAAGAATAAAAATTATCTGTTAACATATACAAAATGACACTATGGAAATTTTAGTCAAGTCACCTAAATACATTGAAAAAAAGATCATTGCCGTCAATGTTACCATTTATATACACAAACATGAAAAATGGTTAATATTCACCCAAATATAATTAACTCAACTGCCAGGATGTGGAATAAGTACATTTCTGACAAAGATGATGGAGAGCTTTCAAAATTCCAATAAGTCATGTTTCAAGAGTATCAGATTAGCAATGATTGCAAAGCCAAATATTACAAAAAGCCTTACAGGTTTCATATTAGCCAACAGCTTCCATCTTTCAAAAACACAAAAAGACCAAAAAAACCAACCCCCAAACAATTACATTCTAATATCATGTCAGGCTGGAAGGTCTTACCTCTTGCTCATGTTCTATTCTCATGCTGGGGTTTGCATTTACTTCAAGTAACACAGGCTTCAAATTTTTCATTAGGAGAATGTCAAATCCTAAAATCTGTGCATAACGCAACACAACATTACTTTTACTCGCTGTGATTTCTTTTAGAGAATTGCACATAACATTATGTAGTCAAGTTATCCATCTAACTAAAGAAACTTCTCTCCCATCCATGGAGCTGGAGAGCTCAACATGATTATCTAAATTCTTTGTTTTCCCCCCATCATTGGGGAAGCACTTACCCAGAGTAGGGACACGCAGAATCCCATTCCCACAGAACATTTTATTAATGATCTTTTTAAACCCCTTCCTTCATGAACAGGCTGTTATGACATCATGCTGTAATAAGAAGTGGAATGATGGGACTGGCTAAGGAATTTGAGTGGGATTCAGGAGATCTGGGTTAAGTTCTTAGTTCTGCCACAGCCATCCTGCATGGCTTTAGGCAAATCACTTAAGTTCTTCATGTCTCACTTCCCCACCTATACAACAAAGCTAATATTTCCCTTCTCCTGCACTTTATCTGTCTTGTCTGTTTAGACTGTAAACTCTTTGGGACAGGGACTGTCTCTTCCTATGTGTTTGTATGGCATTTAGTGCAATGGGGACTTAAGTTGTACCAGGATTTCCTTGGTGTGGTCATCTTTCCTTGCTGAGCCCTCTGAGTCTTCTCTGTAGCACACCAAAACACAGTGTCTGCTCAGCCTTTGCAAAAGTCCTGCTGAAGACACTACCTGCTTGCCTTCAGCCTGTTAATGCAATTGTGAGATTTGTTCCGATCTTGTTTAAAGAAAAGTGACCATCCTTGCCTCCAATTTCTCCAATTCATTCCAGTATCTTAGCTCTACACTCAACCTGCCATTCCTTAGACAAAAAACCAAAGTCTGATTTCACAAAAGCTCTTTTACTGTGACAGTTTTTTCCTCAGATAATCTGGTGGTTTGTACAGCACACCGCAACATGGACTTCTCCCTTCCTGAGGCTGCTAGCACACTATAGAGACCATTAAGGTAGGTGAAAACCTGCCACTCTCCTGCAGAGGAAACAAATTTACTGTGGACTCATCTAGTTGTTCTGTGTGACCAGAATACAGATTTGCCAATACCTACAGGCTCTTTGTTGTGGGGAGGGAAATAAAAAATGTCTGAAGTGTAGTTATCAGTAGAGCATTTTATTGTGGAATTAGACACTAATTGGTAAATTGCTGCTTCAGAGGTCATCTCCACTTTAATGATAGAGTTTGTTAATATAATCATAGCCTGTCATGGTTTTCTGGTGAGACCTGCCCAAATTACAGTTCTGCAAAGGTCATTTGTGATGCTGGACATTTCAAGACTCATCTTTCTTCCAGTCCTCTCTTACAAAAAGAAGCCAGCAAAAATCCTACATGGATGGAGGAAATTTTTCCTGGTTTAGCGAGTTGGTTCATAGAACACATAAACCATTTAAACTGACTGGGCCAGTTAGAAATCACAATGTGACAGACCACCTAACTTATCAAAGTGGCAATAATCTGAACTGGTCTTTTATGTGGAGAATACAGATGGCCATCCAGATGTCAACATTTGGAAGGCAGAGGTAAAAGGGAATGAGAGGGAGGGTAGGGGATTTGGAAATGTGCTAAGTGCTCAGCATTTCCCTTATGTACTGCCAGTGGTGACCTTCCTCATGCTGTTCATACTACATTCATCACTATCTGAGCATCTATGATTATTATGATTTGGAGTTTTCAACATTGCCATCTGGAAGCTTCAAAGAGGAGTGTTTGAATGTGACTGAAACCCCACAGAAACGATGAGGGTGTTTTTAAGGGCGGTGGGAAGGTGGCTTCAGGGACACTGATGAGGGTCTGCAAGCCAAAAAATGTGGTGAAGAGAATATAAATTGTGAACTTGCACAGGACATTGCCCAATTTTCAACTACTATCCCCACTAGTGATCAACAAACAGAATTCGAGAGAAAACTTGTAGAAAAAGAATTAAACATACAAGCTTAATCTATGCATAAAAAAATACCATCCCTCCAATATTGTTACAGGAATGGCTATAGCAATGATGAGGTTATATTACATGGGAGTGCACCCCTTACATAAAAATTCCTCACCTACCTGGAAGCAAGTTGGCCCAGGCTTTCCAGCTGGTATATCAGATTGGTAATAAACTTTCAGCTCTGGAGTCAGTGCAAGAACAGTCTTAATCACCAATGAAATTATATCCGACCACAGTTTCTTGATGTCAACCCCTTTGGAAGACAGTCTGTAGAGGACGCTTGAAAAAGTCCTTTTGCTGCCGGTGTTTACATTGTCCGAATGGATGAAGTTCCCGCTGTGAATATTCAGTGAATAGTTGGTTAAGTGCATAAATACCTGGTGCAAGTTTTTCAGGGTGGGTTCTCGATAGGGCTCTGTACAAAATCTAGAGAGTCCATCTTTAGCTATATAAATCTCTAATGGTTCTAAAGATTTCAGTAAGACATATAGACGAATATCAAATTTCAGTTTGTCAATCAGCAGCGGTTTGCTGATATATTCCTGGACTACAACTGGCCGGCTCTGTAGGTTTCCTGCCAGTCTAATGTCGCTGGGGTCTTTAATGAGGTAGATTCCATCCCCTTGACACCCGCCATCAGGTTTCACAATGAAAGTGGGCTTCCAGGGTGGATCGCTCTCTTTCATCATGCGAACCTAGAAGGAAAGAAGGATGATTAGATCAAAGAAGGACATGAATACAAGGAAAACACCTTGCTTATTTCTGAAGGAAAAGCTTTAATGCTACAACAACAGGTGAAAGGAAATTCCATGTATAGGTAAAATACACAGCATTACAGAAGTAAACATCATCCAAGTAAGAGTGGAAAATACACAGTGGTGTTGACAAGAACACAAAAATCAGCTCAAAAAAAGTGGGAGAGGAGTTACCAATGAGAAGGAGTTGCAGTTTATATAGCATCCCAACCTGTAAATGGTCCCAGGAACCTCCTTTTAATGTAGTGTGAAAATATACAGCCTGAAACATTTCTTGTTCTTGATGTCCTCAGCCAGTGAGGATGCAGAACGACTCACTAACGTAAATGGAGTTGTGAGACTAAGCCTTCTGAACACTTTCTTAACAAAAATCATGAAACCTGGAAAAAAGCAGCCTTATTTTTTCAAGTTTAAATTTAGGCAAACACCACCGAGGAGGGGGAAGATAGAGCAGTAACTTGACATGACCCTGTTATTCATTTGTGATTAATGCTCTCTAAAATGGTTTGAAATAATAGCCTAAACCTTAAAGGATGGCGGCCCTGTCCTGAAGACACTGCATCTACCACTATCCAGCTATGACAAAATAGCTGCCTGCATCTTCCCAACAGTAAATCTTCCAATCTGAAGTTCACTTTTCACTATGTCCCAGTCACAACGGTATGGAATAAACTAAGGGCTTGTCTATATGGGGAAAGAGCTTGAAGTAGCTGGTGCATACTAGCTTCCCCGCACTAACTCCTGATGTGAACACTCTTACTCTGCATCAAGACTGCCTTTGTGCAGCCTAGCTTAAACTGCACAAAGGGAATAGCTAATGCACTTGAAATTCACATCCTAGCTTACTCCACATGTAGACAAGCCCTTAGAAGATGCTCTTTACACCAGTTAACCAAATCCAGACCTTAACATCAACATGAATAGCACAAATGTTTGTGGTGCCTTTTACTTAATGAAGCTTTTGCAAACTAAGGTTTTATTCAAGAGACATGCACTTGAAGTTTCTGCCACGTACTTGCACCCTCACGGTAAGGCTATGTCTACACTTATGGTGGTGTGTAGAGTACAGCCACTACACATGTAGCTACTGCCACAGGGACAGGCTCCAGCTGCCGGAGCCTTTCACTGGGGGGTGAGGAAAGGTTCCAGCAGGGAGAAGGCAGTGGGGAAAGGACCATCATCAAGGAGCTCCCAGAGCCTTTAATTGCAGCGAGGAAAGGCTCTGGCAGCAGGACACTACAATGTTAAAACAGCTGTGTAGATGTGGGAGGCATAGCTTGGCCATGCAGAGAACTGTGTAGAGTATATATCTTGGGGGTTCAGGCATGTAGGAACTCGACTCTATTTGCCTAAGCTGGCCTTACTGTCTGCACCGTTATTTAACCCCACACTAGCTGGGCATGCTGGGTCTGTACTCTACACAGCACCATAAGTGTAGATGCACCTTTGTGAGCACGTAAAAAGGGAATGAACAATGAAAGAACATTCAGTGCCGTAAGAAAGGCTAACTCCAATTATCTTCCCTTGTAAGCATTACAAGGAAGTCCACTCATTTCCACCAGTCTAAGACGTTTTCTTAAAGCAACATTTCCAGGCTAACTGGGGGGACAAACAGATCTCTGAATTTTTCTCCAATTTCAACTTCCAGTCAAAAGTATCTAGTTGTCATGGGTGCAAAGAAAACCTTCAAAACATGAAACAAGTGGAAGAGATGCAGAAACAGTAGCCTGATTTTGCAGAGAGAGTGAAACAAAAGTTCTGAGGTGTAAATTGCCCCATTCATTTCCAGAGACACTAACTCATACCTTAGTTCAGGTCTTTAATAACATGGCAGGGTTGCAGGCATGTGCAATTGGTTTTGTTTTCCTGAAACGCAAATTCCTCAAGTGTGGGAAATTCAACTTTAAGAGGTAAATATTGAAAATTATACTCAGTTTTAAACTGAAATGGATATAGATCAAGAAACAGGGATAGTTCAGACTGGCTGGCAAGGATGTAAATTGGCTCAGGAGGGACCCATCTCACTAGACACAGATCACTGTGTTAGTGTGAGGTTTATTGTGGATGCTCCAGGGTCATGCAGAGTGGAATACACACATCTACATCAGTAGGCCTCTCCCTATCTCTCTCTTTCTTCTTCATGAATTACAGGACCCCTACCCAAGCAACCCAAATATACATCAGGTCAGGTCCTATTTCCCTATCCTCCCTTCCTCCTCTAGTCCTGCAGGACTAAATCTCTTCTGTTGTTTGACATGCAGTTTATGGCAAATCCATGGGATTACTGCACACAAACTCTTGGGCCTTGAAATCAGCACCCCCTCCAGACATACACACCCCGTTAGATGTGTGGCAAGCACAACTCTGATGGAACCAGATCTGTCAAGAAATGAGAAATGTTCATTTTCCATCAATGTGTAGTTTTCATCAAAGAGATAGGTTGCGTTAGTGAAGCTAGGGCATACTAACAATACAATGTATCACAACAAAAATATTTTTCCCCATTGAATAGCATATTCTACATATGCCTCTAGTGGCCACTGCTCTTCAGTTTGTAACTGAATATTTCCTGTAAATTACACCAATGCCATATTCAGGCCTGGAGCTCAACTACTAATTTTCTGATCAAAAGGAGCAAAAATTTCTGTCCACCATGATCACAGCAACTTCTAGAAGTGGTTTTACGTCACATTAGAGAAATCTGTTCCTAGTGGATTACAATTTGTCTACACACACAGTGTGAAATAAGCAAGTGAGAAAAGTTAGCCAAGAGAGTTTGATGGTATTGAATATTGTAGCTAAACCTTTGGTTGAATCTGAAATGCATGACACGCCTAGTCTTGTATCCTTTCCAATTTAGCACACTTCTGAGATTTTCAATTTGCCTGTGTTAGTTCTCCTCTATTGTATTAGTTTTGCATGACATGTATTGCCCCCTAGTGGACAACTGAGTAAACAACAATTAGTTATTTGAAACGAAAACATTAAAGACAGGTTTCAGAGTAGCAGCCGTGTATCCGTAAAAGGAAAAGGAGTACTTGTGGCACCTTAGAGACTAACCAATATATTAGAGCATAAGCTTTTGTGAGCTACAGCTCACTTCATCGGATGCATTAAACAAACAGATATAAATGTGAAAAATCTGTTCAGGGAAACCATCACACAAAATAATTGTTAGTTGTTTTACAGATAACTTTATGTGCCTAGATAAATCCTCTTAATTTGCATTTTCATACTGTGGATTTCTCAAGAATTGAGTCAAGTGTTTTTTATTGTTACTGGGCAATAATGTATATTCCAAAACGTTTTCTTTGCAGAAATGCATATTGGCTATTGACTTGATAACCAGTGTGGGTTGGACTGGGGTGGGTAGAGGGAGATGCCATTACTAGAAGAGAAATTACTGGGTAAGAAATACTCCATTCTACCATATTTCATCCCCTAATGTGCACACAAATGGAAAGCAGCTAGTCACTGAGGCAGAGAGCGAAGGGTAGGAAAATAGGACTAAGATGGACCTTATAAAGCACATACTTTCCGTTCATTTTGGTACCATGGCTCACAGCACCTTCCTACAAAAGAGGTCTCTGTTGATGAAAGAAAATTGACTTTGTAGTGCTTACTAAGGCCATGTCTACATGGGGACACTCAGGAAAATTAAGCTGAATCAAGGTGTGACATGAGAATGCATATAAAGAGCATTAACTGCCCTGTCACTCCCACTCCCCATGTGGATGCTCTCATCCAAGGAGGATTAAGTTACAGCAAACGAAGGCCACTTTGCTCTTGATTGAGACCATCCACATGGGGATTAACATGCTTTAATTTATGCACATTGACTTCCAGAGGGTCCCTTTGTAGACATGGCATAAGAGCATTGCTCGTAGACAGGAGGCCTCTTTTCAGATTCCTTCCAGTGTAGCAATGTCCTTTCTGCTTACGGTACAGAGTAGGCATATGAGTCTTGATTACTTCTGACACTTGTTTGACTGATACTTAGGCCTCCATGATACGTAATGCAAGCCATCATGCCAGGGAAATGTTTAACTCTGTAATACAGAATCTGTATCCTAGACTCTTGGTAACCCCAAATCCCTATGTAATATGGTCAGCCACTTCCCAAAAGCCCCCTCATGGCTGGGTGGCTCTGCAGCACCCTGTCTCAGTTTCCCTCTCTCATGGGGCTTCGCAATAACTCACCCAGTCCACAGCATTCTAAAACATTCCCCTTCTGGAGAGGGATCAATGTAATTACCTCAGACACATATTAATACTTCATGCCAGCTTCATCCAAGGTTCCACAGGTCCAATAGTTCTCTCTCCTTGATACAGGAGCCCCCAGTCCTGCTTCCCTGTACTGGATTCAGTTCGTTCAAACTGTCCCTTTATTCCTTGCAGCACTCACCTACAGCTACTTTTCTTCAGTCAGCTGCAGTTCCCCATGCTTCTGGCATACTGCCACTCCCAGCCCTCCTAACTGGAGAATTAGGAGCTTGAGTGGGAGCCTCTCTCTAGGGACCGCTCCAGGAAGGCTGTCCCTTCCTCCCTTATATTCTCGGCCCTGGCCTCTTCATTTATTTTTAACCACCTGAGGAGGTGAGCTGATCTTGTCACAGGTGGGCTGAGGCCCCTTTTCCCTTTAAAAAGTCCAGTCACCCTGTGATATCCTATCTCTGCTACCATTAGCTGTGGTCTTGTCAGAACCCAAAACCCCCTACCAAACTCCAGAGGTGACCTATAATGCTCAAAAGCATAAATGAAGCAGGTAGAAAGAGCAGGTCAGTTATGCAGCAGAAAGCTTCCATTTACACACAAGTGTAGAACAGCAGTAATGACTGTGAATGGGAGTTACAAAGTTCAGATCTGGACCCAAATGCCCCCAAAGTTCGAAGGCATATAGATTTGGAGTTTTTGCCTGGTCCTCTGAAATTTCCAGACATCAGTATCAGCAGGCTTTTAACTTTGGTTGCATTAACAGTGCTGGCGGTAATAACAGAAGATGGTAAACACAGACTTCTATGGTAACTACTGTAATAACTTCTTGGACCAGCATCAATAAATGTCTTTTTACATGTCAGCATGAGTTCCACCCAGGAGCGAAAAAACATCCTGGCCAGTTTTTCTTTCCTAAAGAACCAGTGATCTCATCCATAAGAAAATCAGACCATCCCTCTTAGAAGAGATTGCGGTATTTTGGCAGGACAAAATATAATTATTTTTAATTCTAGTTGGCCTTTGAACACCACATGTTAGTTGATACATTCATTTAGTAAGTAGTGTTTGGAGGCTAACAACATTCCTAATTGGATGCAAAGAATCAGAATTTAACAGGATACTGATAACTAATCGCTGGGCTTAAGATCTGCCTATTTGTAAACTGCACCTCTTCTGTCAATTCTTTCAAAGACAATATAATTAAATTATTTTTACCTTCGAACAATCATGACATCAACAATTGCCTACATTATTACATTCCTAAGAAAAAATAAAACCTCATGAACTTCAACTTTTTATTTAAGAGGACAAACCAGAAAAGTAGTAACTAGGTCACTGGGAGGACCTGACAATACAGCTGGATATACAGATCCCTCATGATGCATCAATAACTCCTACTACCTAAGTTTTATTTTCACCGTACAGCGCAATAAAATCAAACTAGAGAGACTGTCAGGTCTCAAGAAGGACAACAGAAATTGTGATAGAGGGGCAGGAAAGCTTCAGAGCAATCTAAAATAAAAAGCATTCAAAAATATAGCATGCTTTACAACATGTTACAAGGAAAGGAAAGAGCACAGATATATTTTTAAGTTAGTGAAGTTGACATGCTACAGAATTCATGGGCATGCCAAGGATAAATCAAACTACTTGGGAACTGGAGGACTCGGGAATCTCTCTCATGTACATAAGGAATTCAAATCTAGCCAATGTCAGTGATGCCCAATGGCTGTTACTATTATGGTTGTTTGGGATTGTAAATGTACTTAACGGTTGGATCATAGAATCATAGAATATCAGGGTTGGAAGGGACCCCTGAAGGTCATCTAGTCCAACCCCCTACTCGAAGCAGGACCAATTCCCAGTTAAATCATCCCAGCCAGGGCTTTGTCAAGCCTGACCTTAAAAACCTCTAAGGAAGGAGATTCTACCACCTCCCTAGGTAACACATTCCAGTGTTTCACCACCCTCTTAGTGAAAAAGTTTTTCCTAATATCCAATCTAAACCTCCCCCACTGCAACTTGAGACCATTACTCCTCGTTCTGTCATCTGCTACCATTGAGAACAGTCTAGAGCCATCCTCTTTGGAACCCCCTTTCAGGTAGTTGAAAGCAGCTATCAAATCCCCCCTCATTCTTCTCTTCTGCAGGCTAAACAATCCCAGCTCCCTCAGCCTCTCCTCATAAGTCAATCCTTACTGTACATCTCAAGAATGGTATAAAACTACCAGGAGCTGGCTCTAATTGGCAACCTTGTTGACAGTCTCAGCAGAAAGGCCAAGGATTGAGTGAGACTGAACTATTCTCTCACCCTTTAAAAGGTGGTTCCTGAAGTTTAGGGTTAAGGTTCAGTGACAGAGCCAATGTGAGAAAGCTTGCACTGCTTCTGTCAATGCCACATATGATCTACGATAGTGCTACAGTCCACAGGGCTGGTTTTCCAGCCACTTTCATGAGCCTTAATTCACAAATATTTTACATTTTAAAAGTGTTAAGGCACATTCTGTGTTTTCCAGTTAAAAAACAACCACCACCACCTTACAAAATCCAAGATCCCATGGAAAGAGAACGATAGGCAGGAGACCATGAAATTCAGAACAATGCAGACAAAGGAGCCCCAAACAACCAGGGGCAGCCAAGGTAAGCACAGGATGTATTGCGGCGGGCTACGCTGTCTACTACACAGGAGATCCAGTGGTTCAAGTCTTCAAGAGACTTTTTAAAAACAAACAATCTTCTCTCTCCAAAGCAGGTGGAAGCTACACTAGTTTCTTGAATACCAGGAATAGTCTTAGTACATTCTGTTCTTTTCTTGAATTCATACATCACCAAATAAAAACAAAAACAAAAAAAGAAAATGAAAGAGGCAGAATTAAATTGCCAAACTAAACTAATCTAGCAATACGTAGGAAGTGGCTGGTGCTGTTGTTTTACATGTGTTCACAGCAGTAGCCTGCCCTCTCTCTGGCACTGCTCTGAGATTATTTTTCTTCCTTAGCTGGTATCCTGAGACACCAGCAAAGTCGATCGATTTCCACAAGCAGTCCTGGTACTGCAGAGGGAAAGAAAAATTGGGACATAGCAGAAGGCTGGCTATCACTAGGAAAGTCATGGAATTTCAGGAGTGACTGTCTTTTTCTAGTGGCTTCATTAGCTAATCCATCCACACTACTTAGTTCTCTTATACCAGCCCTCAGATTTTCAGGGGATAGTGCAGAAGTTTTTCCCATGTGACTCATTTACTTTATTGGGAACCACACCACTCTTCCTCTTCACTATTGTGTGAATTCAAATCTAATTATTTAAACTAGGGATTTTCTCAGGGACAATTAATCTTAATGGAATGAAAGGTCCTTTATCAGAATAGGTGGTCACTTCAAGGGATAGGGAGGCAATGGACAGCAGATATTTTCCCATGTTTTCTACATAAGGCCAAGTCCAATTAGATCAATGGGACTAGTTGGGATGGGAGAATAAGGAAAGCAGAATTTGGCCTCTAATGCTTTTATCCACAAGGGAATAACTGTCTTCTCAATTATGTTAAACTACAGAATAGATCTTTCCATAATAATATTCCAGTTTTTTATTCACTATTAGAAAGTTAATGTCACAAAAGGGGTATTTGGTTAGGCTTATACATTAAACTCCCTGCTATAATTTTTTACACACACACACACACACACACACACTTTTGTGCCATTAGAAGGACAGAGACAATCTGTCTGTCTCCCATTCCCCATTTCGGGCTGCTCCTGCCTCAGGCTTTTTCCTGTTCTGCTGCACAGGCTCTCTATTAAAGAGGAAAGTGCTTTTGGGAACCACTATATTGAGGATACGGTGGCAACCTGCTTGTGCAATATTGTATTTTAAACATCATTTCAACCGCTATTCAAGTTCAGAACAAAACACCTGTTTCCTTCAGACAGAGGCCAATATTTTGTATCAGCACTAATAAACCAAGTGCTCCAAAACTGTTATCTTCAAAGGGCTCAAGCAAAGAGCTTCCATCCTGTATGCTCCAACATCAGACATGACAGTAACTCATTTCTCTGACCAAAGAAAAAGCGAGCAGTGTCTCAGACTAAAGTCTGTCTGGACAAAACACAGATGAATCACACTTCAATCCATGCTGGCTCAGGAGAGATGCAGCACACTCAGCCTCATAAAAAAATGGCAGAGTTGGTTTATTAGAAGATTTGTTACATTTAAGACAAAGCTGGTTACAGAAAATATCAGGGAGAGAATGAAAAATGCAAGAATGAGAAAGGAATCCCACACACACAGTCAGGGTAGCCCATCAAAGGAAATTCAGAACCCAAGGCTAAAATTATTAGTTACAGCAACGTTGCTAATTCAAAGCCCCTATTTGTGTTATTAATGAAGATCAACCTCCCTTTACTGAACTCCTTCCACAATTCATCCATTTTCACCGGAAAGGGCATCATTTTTCAACTTTCACAGACATTTGGGTAAATCCATTGAAACTGACAGATGTCTGGATTTTATCTATATACTTTTCTTAGTCATTTGTATTTCAAGACTAGTAATAAAGCAGGAAGGCATTTCCCTATATTTCCAGGTGAGGTGAAACCTCTGTTCCTGTCCTGGAAACTACTCACTGCTCTCCTTAAGCCTTCCAGTCCATCATATCTTACATACACCAATCAACAAGAACAAGACGTAAAGAGAGGATGATGATCTGGGAATAGATCAATCTATCTTCCAGCAGATTGACTGTCCTCAAGGAAGTAGAATTCTTGGTCTTGAAGGTCTTCTTTATAACCAGCAGAAGCCTTCAAATACTTTCTTTGACCAGTCATGGTTTGTGTAGACTGGGAAAATAAGTCATGTTGGAAAATGAGTTAACTAACAATTTTAAACACAACTTTGCACTTAAGGCATGTTGTATTTGGAAACATGTTAGCTGGTCATGGTCAACACTGGGAGGAGAGAAGGGGCCTAAGACTGACCATGACCATATAATACATTTTCAGCATGACTGACCTCATCTACACCTTGGGCAAAGTTGTGTTTTTAACAAACATAATTTTAATATCTTCAGACATGCCTTATTTTCCCCATTTATACAAACCCAAGGGGAGTGGAGAGTATAGTAAAGGAATAAACCTTGGATGACGACATCCAATTTGGACTTCAAGCAAAGTTCATACATTTTTACAGAAAAGGACGAGATCTAGAACACAAAATAGGTCTTCTTGGCAGGCAATAAACCACCACCATGATATCTGCCCACTAGCTTCCAATTCTGTTTGATACAGATTCTTAACAAGGAAACACCAAGATAAGTCTAAGAATCCTTCATTTTATTTAACAGGACAAACTGCTAAGAGTGAATACCCTTGAGATATTTCCAGATCTGCTAAGCAAGCTGAATTTCAAATTTTCTTCCACGGCTATGTCTGATGTGATGAAAAAATGTTTTTTTTATAAGCCAGGTGGAAAAATGGCTTACTCAAGAAATGCACCGTTCAACACCATAGACTAGTTAATATCTTTGGGCTGAAGCTAGTCCATATAAAGAAACTGTAATGAGTACCTATAATGGGTAGACTTAAAATACTGTATTGTTGGCAATGTTAAAAGTATGAAACAAAGCAAGCTGATACAATCAGGGTTGACTGTTTTCATCCTGTAATATTGCTCCCTAAGAACTAATTTACTCTAGTTTAATACCAGACATGTTCCCTTAAGTGAAAGTGCAAGAGATTTCACACTTCATGACAATGCGTAAGAAGTGGACCATGGAGTTTTCCAGAATCAGATAGAACATGTAGCAAATCCAGACCTCAACCTTTGTTTATTAACCTGAGAGTCAGAGAAACCGAACTGATTAGTGTAATGTATTTTTTTGTTTTTGAACAAAGTCTCATTCCGAGTCTCATTCCAGATTTTATTCAGGGGTGGGGAGGTGTGCGGTGTTCCCCTGGCTTAATCCAGATAAGTTTTGATTTAACTTCTTTGGATAACACTCTAAAGATACCCAAGGATCTTAGCAAATGAAATCATCTTTACAGATTTCAAACCCCTCCAAAGTGAAGGTCCCACTTGTAACCAAAATCTCAGTGAAATAAAAATTCCTTTCATGGAAGCATCAATGCAGTTTGGAGATAAAGAAATTAGGTAATTTTTGGAAAATGAACACTACTATGCCACTGCCTAAAATGTGAAGTCTAGAATACTAAAAGGGATTAAGTTCACATCCGTTATTTTAAGTGATCACAGAAGAGCTACATATTTGATATTCTCCTTCAGGTCAGGTAGCTAGATGTCTACGTTTTCTAAACACACACACAAAAAACTATGGGCAAAATTAATTGGAGTACAAATTGAGAAGCCAGATATAGACCTGGTTGAAAATCTGGGACAACTATGCATTTTCTCTTTAGGTTTCCCTTTGATGGAAATATTTTAGTTGATGATTTGGCAAGAACATTAAATAAACACGCTGTTGGATTTGACTGTACAGAGACTTGAATGCCCATACTTATGAGGTCTCCAACATCTGAAAACCAGATTAACACAACCTATATTATGCTCTGCCTGAAAATTACACTGTCTAAAATTAGATTCTTATTAAAAATTTAAAAAAAAATGCCTATTCATCATGCCCAAGACAGGCAACTGTAAGAGGCCTATGTAAAAGCAATACCATTTAAAGCTAGTGGGAAGATGAAGTTCTGAAACTCTTTATTGCATCAAGACAAATTTTGCAGAGCTTTTGGTAACAGAATAAACAGGATATCACTCCTTCTTTGAAGTGGTTGGGCATCTGACAAATTACAAAGGGTAGGTGTAATATTTTACTGTTAAATATACTGTATATAATATACAATTATATATACACTGACTGAAAAGTTAACTTTTAAAACTATTGTTAGAAATACCTATCACTATTTCAATTTCATATGAATGATGCTCAGAGAATTGCCATTTTCCTGGTATTTCCCAAATGCACCAAATTGTCAAGATGGCAGTTCTCTTGCCAATTATTATTTTTTAAATCAGGGAAAATGTTACTGAAGTGGTTGCAGTATTCTCTGACTGGGAGTAGGGTTGGGGGAGGACAGAAATGGGAAAAAATGGACACCACTTGGCTGGTCCAGTTATTTATACACATCCACAATATGACCACAGAGTCTTGTCCATAGAATCTGAGGAATGTTAAAATATGTAACAGAAGATTTTATTTTGGCACGTTGTGGGGACGCAGCAGAAAGAAGCAGGGAACTCTGAGAGCTCAGGGAATTGGTAATGATATAGCAACTTTAGGTGGCCTGTTCAAATACAGACAAATCTTATAGCTGTTTGGTGTCTGAGTCTAGCTCCAAGAGACAATATCTCACATCACAAGGCCACAAACATGGATGACACTGAATTATCCTCTCACCCTCGGAGGTCATCTTGCCATATCAGTGCTAAGGCACAGTGGGAGAACAATGTGGGGAAGGTTGTGCAGATGTTGCCCATTCTGTATAGTACTTGTCTGGATAAACAGAAGACTTCAATCTCCAAGGGCTGCCAACAACTCCTCACCAGCGCTAAATTCCCACAACAATTAAAACAACTGAAAAAGCAAAGCATGGAGAGTTCCTGTTGGGAATGGCCTCACCAAGCTACAAGTGACATGTTCTCCAAGCTCCACCCAGTCATTTATGGTTTATGATACAGAGTTTTATTTATTTTTTACATTGCAAACATTTTGTTAAGTAGAACAAACTCTTACAGCATAAACTATATTGTTTGATAACAAAAATGATACTTTTCTCAAACACAGATGGAAGAACACATGCAACAGAAACTCCAAGCAATGTTTTATTGGACATCTGCTCTTCTTGGAATGGAAACCAAAAATAGTCTTCACATTGATGAGCACTTACACAGAGAGCAATATTTGTTTATCTGCAGTGCCACCTGCTGACAGCATAAAGGTATTGTCCTTCTAAATTGCTCTACGGTATGATGCATTTGCACCGCTGCCCAAATAATCAGTGCATAATAACTAGGAGTCAGCATGGCTCTCAGGAATCAGTTACAACCCAGTGTACTACTTGGAAAGTTTGCTCCCAAATGGTCTTCACTCAAGTGCTTGCAATACCTAATCTGATTGTAATTTACACCTCCTTTTACAAATCTGCTTTACATCGACAGCTGAGGATACTATATGAATCTTGCTCATTTTTACTGTCATTAGTAAAGTGTCAGAAAGATGACCCAGCACATTGGAAGAGTACACGTTAGAAGATGATCATGAATTTAACTGGACTGCTGATAAAAAGTATCATATTAAAAAGTGACAGAGTATAGAGGTCTAATAAAATCTATACCTTTTCCTGCTCACTTTTCCAAGCAGAGGATACTGTAGAATGCAAGAATGCACTGGGTGAGTCAGACAAGGTTAAAATAAAAACATACAATATTTTAAAATACTAGCAATAACAAAACAATAAATCGTTACACAAAAGCAAAAAAAAAATTTCTGGGTTTCATGAAAACCAAAACAGTTTTATTACATTTTGAACATTTAAACAAATCCTTCAAACACCAGTTAAACACAGAGGAATATGCAAGTATATACAAACACCAAAACACATTAAGAGAGACTGCTTGGAAGGACTCATATAAAACACACAGGATATATTAAAAAGACTTCAGTGACAATGACACTGGTGGGATGTCACATTCCACAGAGTCCAGTCTCAGAACATTCTGCTACTCACTCTTTCTAAACTCAGTAAAATATGCTGGGGAAAGGAGTTTAAATTTCTGCTGTGTTTAACATTCAAATACCCTTTTTGGTGGTGAGGAGGAAGCAATGTTGTTTTGATATCAATTCTAGAGCATAACAAGTAAGAGCAGCTCAATTAAACTATGTCTGATCTGAGGCAAACTGAAAAGGGTGGATAGATTCCGTGGAATACAAATGTAGTTTTAAACAGTCTAACCAATATGGAAGTAAAGTAAGTGAAGAATGACATGGTCACAAATATCTTACTCGTTTCAGAGTAGCAGCCGTGTTAGTCTGTATTCACAAAAAGAACAGGAGGACTTGTGGCACCTTAGAGACTAACAAATTTATTTGAGCATAAGCTTTCGTGAGCTACAGCTCACTTCATTGGATGCATGCATGATGTAGCTCACGAAAGCTTATGCTCAAATAAATTTGCTAGTCTCTAAGGTGCCACAAGTCCTCCTTTTCTTTTTGCAAATATCTTACTGGCAGCATTATTCAGAGAGTATGGAGAAAATTGATCTACCTCAGCAACAAAGAGGGGAAACTCTTCTGGCAGAATCCATGACTGGGGATAGAAGTTGTACTCTTCAGGAAATAGATCCTGCATTGTTCGCACTGCCCGACTCAGGGTAATTTTACGCACCATTTCTGTCATGCCTGGAGAAAATAAAGAAGTATTTGGAAGTGTTCAAGATTATTCACTTAGGCTTTGCTCTGAGCAGCAAAGTAAAGTAAGCCTGTGTGTTGTTACTTACCATATGTTTATGTGCTCTGGCCATTGTTTCCAATAGATAACTAAATATTTGAAGCTACAAGTGATACTGAGTGATTTGTAGCTTTTTACTTGGGTATTTATTTATACTGCACTTACCACCATATCACATGGTTTGGGAAAGCTTTAAGGTAGTTGCTCAAATATAAATGGGAATAAAGGAAGGAGAATTTTTGTCGAAACATTAACTGACTCTTTGCTCCAGTCTGGAATTTTTAACTTATTTTGCCAGTGTTGCAGAGAAGGAACAGGAGACATCAATTGCTTCAGACAATTAGAATTGTTCCTTCCTAAACTATTAACCCTTATTTAAACAATTACAGTTTCACATAAAACAACTGTGAGGTCTAGTCTTTCAATGGCCCAATTCTGCCAAATTCAAATCTCATGGAAGTAAATGGGAGTTGGAAATGTTGAATACCTCACAGGAGGTGCTTAGCAGATCATGGGATCAGGCTCCATTAACATTCCTGGGAGTTAAAAGTGCCTTGTGAAGGGACTTCAGGATCTCGCTAACCTGTTTTTGTCAATTCTGCATCCTTCTCGCTCACCACATGGGAGGCAGGGTACAGCTAGGGTAAATATCATACACATGGCATGAGATTTAAACAACCAGAAAACTACAGAGCTATACCAGTGTAGGTGTATTGTCCACTTTTGTCTATATTTTTGTTCACAATCAGACAAAACTCAGTAAGTGGAGCAAAAAGTTCTATATATGGGGTTTCTTACTTACACAGCATACTAACAGTAGCAATATATCTGAAGTGAAGGACTTATATAAGTCAATACCTAAGCTCTTAATTCTTATTCAGTGGGATCTATGCTGGAATTGAATGAGAAATAATGGATCTTAAAAAAGTAGAATAGTCATAATAAGATGAGAGTTGACATGAACTCTTCAATATTAAAAAATCCATTTAAGGAACTGTGCTTTGAGATTTTCCCAGAAACAAGCCAGAGCTCAATACAAAATAGATTTTTTTTTTTAGTAGAAACAAATCCTCTAGGAAATAGCATTTTTACTGGTGTTACAAGACACACAAGAATTGTTTAAATTATTTTAATTTAATTACAACCTAAAGATCAAGTTTCTCTGAATTAATGTTCTATATATGTACTGTTCCTTAGTGTCCCATTATACTCTCAATCCATAAAGAGCTTGAGTTACCCATTCTGGTATTCATACCATGTCTTAACTAAATCTCTAATTATTATTGATTCATAAAACATGCCCAATAACATGAGTCAGAGTGATCCAGTTTGAACATCTTTTTTCAATATAAAACTACTCACAAATGAAGAATATGGTATACTGTGAATCAAAGTATCTACTGATGAACACAATAGGAAATTTGCCATTAATTTCAATTGGACCATGATTTGATCTGATAGATTTTTATCTGGGCAATAGTTGAGCTCTGGGGTCCACTCCCAACATAAGAAGCCATGAAGCCCGGTTTCATTTCATATTTATCTTCTGGTTAATGAAGGCTTTCAGAAGCATCCAAAACGCTCTTTCACTTTACTTAATTACTGGTTAATTTTAGCATCCCTTTTACTTGATCAAAGCCTCAGGATCCAAATCCAGTGTACTTTATGCGACTTCTACCCCTTATCATGATTGCATCTAAGAATTTAGATATTTGATAACTGCAGAAAGCTATCAACAGGAGAGTGCAAAAGACTGAACACAATCTAGACAAAAGGTCCAAGGAAGATTCAAGATAACAAAAGATGGCACCATTTGTTTAAGGCTTTGTTATTCCAACTGTAATCATCACTACGCAAGCAGCAAACACTCTCCTTGATGGTGAAACAGATAATCAGCCATTTACTTGCATCAGGATGAGAACACCAGACTTTTGATCAAAATAAGATGAAACCTTTCCTATTTTGCAGAGCGTTACAAGTGGTAACTGCCCAGCATATTACCAATAAGGTGGGTGAATGATTCAGAAACAGCATGAAAAACAGTTTAAAAACATTTCTTTAACTTCAAGCACAAGATTAATTACCTGGAAACTTGTTGACTTGACCTGAGAATATGTCATTATCATGAAATGATACCCCATGCCAATAGATATCACAGGGCAAGCGTCGACCAAATGGAAACTGGAAAAAAGATACAATACAGATTTTGAAAGAGATTGGCTACACGTACAAGTTTCTTACCTCTGTAAAAGTTCAAATAAAATATAAGCCCTTCAAAGAACAGCATTCTGGACATCAGTAAAGTCCACGCTTTATATCTAGTGCCCAACTTTAATGGGAAGAGCTTATTGTAAGATATCAAAGTTGAGGCCTCTGCTAGTGTGTGAATTAAAAGCTATTTTTAAAAAAAATTATTCAACTTTCTTTCTCTCATTAAATATGAGAGAAAGATGTGGGCTTCTTTGCCACTACTCTTTTGTAAATAATTATTGTTAAAATTTAATTTACTAACTTAACTCTGGACACACACAAATTAATAATAATTTAAATTAGCAGTATTTAAAGTATTACTTTTTCCAAAATTTGACTGCAGCTTTTCAACCAAACTGAATCATATGTTTGAGCTCAGGCTCAAAACTTAAAACTGAGTGCTCAGAACAGGATGTTTAAATTTAAACACAGTCGCTTTACATGGTTTTAAAACTCCTCATTGGAAACCAGGAAAAAAAATCAAACTGCATAGGAGCATGGGGTTGGGGGAGCAGTGATGCACAGATAGGTCTTGTCTCCTGTAACATTCCTCCACGCCCCCTGGGGGCTGTGAAGGGGGAGCAAGGAGCATCACTTTTCCAACCTGGGCTTTGAGGCGAGCATCAGAAACTGCTGCTCTCCTACCCTGCCCTTACGCAGGGAGCCCTGACATCCCTCCTCACCCCCCCCACAGCCCTCTAGAGGTGCATGGAGGAGCAATGTTCAAGGGGGGCAGCAAGCAGCAATGCCAGCTGCTCCATGCATCCAGGTCTGTTTCCCCACATGGACGCAGGAGGGGAGTGCAAGAGTTAGGGGTGCAGGAGCAAAGTGCAGGGATTAGGGACACAGGAGGGAGGTGCAGGGATTAGGGGTGAAGGGGGCACAGTGCAGAAATTAGGGGTGTAGGAGGGGGGTGCATGGGTTGGGGCAAAGGGGGCACAGGGCAGGGGTTAGGGGCAAAGGGGAGGATGGGGAGCCTATGGATCCCACAGAGGCCAGTGACAATGGGGGGGTACCACACCCACAGGGGTCAGGGATGCCAAAATACAAGTTCGCCCAGGGTGCCATTTTCCCTAAGGCCGTCCCTGTTACCAGATTTTAAATAAATAACACATTTCTAAAGTACAAAGTGAGAAAGATGTACTATACTTTTCAGTATCAACCAGGTGCCAACTATAATTTATACTTAGGGGCCTACCAAATTCATGGCTGTGAAAAACATGTCATGGACCATGAAATAAGCCCTCCACCATGAAATCTCGCTATTGGAGAGGAGAAGAAGGGGCAGGGCTGAGGTCACCCCATCTGGGGGCTCCTACGGTTCCCCAGGCTCCAGCTGCTAGTCCCCGGGCTGGACAGGGACGGGATTTACTCTCCCCCTGAACAGCCACTCTCAGTGGGAGACCAGACCCACTTGTGGGTACCTTCCCCCCACCGCAGGAATCTCTGTGGCAGCAGTTGGGCTCTGAAGGCAGCACAGAAGTGAGGGTGGCAATCCTGCAAACCCCCCCACACACACACACACACCAGCTTTGTGCCCTCTCCAGATCCCTCTTTTGGGTTGGGAACCCCACCATTACAACACCATGAAATTTCAAATGCAAACCTCTGAAAATGTGAAATTGACTAATTTTCAAATCCAGTGGCCATGAAATTGACCAAAATGGACCTAAATTTGGTAGAACTGTATTTATAATATTTTGTTCATTTTATTAGCAGCAAATGGACAGCTTTTTAGCTCTGTGATAGGAGGTACATAAAGAATGAATGAGAAATCCATATTTGTCATTTTCTTCTGGATATTAGTATTATTTTTTAAAGAAACGAAAAATAATAACGGAAGTTAAACAAACAAGCAAGCTTGCAAACAGACCAATCATAGGTGAAATGTTTATTTGAATTTATCAACTGGAGCAGAGAAATTATCCCTACAGCATTAGCCACTCACACATGTGAAAAGGTAATTCTGCCATAATTACATATACCGCACTTTTGCTTCCTATTATCAAAAGATAGGTCATTCAAAAAATTAAGCAGTGAATTAAAACAGTGTAAAGCCTCTCAACCTCAACCAGTCAACCCTAGCAGGAAAGGCTATATTCATGAGGTCAGTTTCCCAAATACACAATATGTAACCCATAAATCAAAATGTTGTTTGGTCAAAATGTATACACTAATTTTCTCTAAATCACTCCTCTAGGGCTATTCTCTTGAAAAATGGATTACACAGTCATTGCTACCTATCCAAAATCAACATCTTTTCCTCCTGTGAATCTGTGTAGGTGCATTAATTAAATGTGTCATATAGAGAATTATTTGCAAGAAGATATTGTACTAGGAGATTAAATCACTTCAAGACAAACAAGTTATACTTCCGCTTCCAGTCATAACACTTTTAGGATCCTATCCTGTGAAATTTTAGCATCCTCAATTAAGCAATTTAACTATTAAAAACAAACTCTAGCAGCACATTGAGCCCTTACTAAACTCAATATACACTACAGCAATTTCTCTGGCTGTTTATGGTTAAGTTCAATTTCCCTCCATGAAAGAAATCCTTATTAGCCCTGACTTATTTTAGACAAAAGAAAGAAAATTTTAAAAAAAAGTTAGAAACTTTTCATGAATCTGTTCCTTTATTTGCAACTTTAGTTAAAATTTCAGTTTATTTAGTAAATAACTTTGAAAAAATAATCAAAACACTAATTCCTTTCTCCACTTCCTAATTCATAGGAGTAACATGCACAACATAACAGAGCTAGAAAGCTCTGGTCTCATTTCATTATTATTCAGACTGCAAAGAGAAAAAAAAATGTGTTTTTGCATGTGTGAAAATTAATTCCGTTAGGCTCTGAAAGACAATTAGTGGCCTTAAACCTTCTCTCCACAGGTATATTCAGAATAGAAATTCTTTGCTGGTTCTCAGACTGCCCTTCCCACTAAAAACTTGAACAATTTATTTATTTATTAAATGAAATTGAAATGAAGTGAAAAAAATTTGCATTTATATAGCACCTTTCATCTACAGAGGATATCGAAGAACTTTACAAACACTGCACAGAAACCATTTCACAATGGATGAAGTGTAAGCACCTCAGGGCTGGAACATGGCTGCATTTTGCACCAGAATGTTACTCAACAGTTTGAAGGTGAAAGGGACTTCCCCACTCTGAGCAAATCAAGTGAGTATTTACACAAATAAAATGATGGATTTACCCAAAAGCAGGTCTAACACCCTGACTCTTCTGAAATGCCCCGGGTTCTTCAGTGTCTAAACCAGGGGTAGGCAACCTATGGCACGTGTGCCGAAGGCGGCATGCACGCTGATTGTCAGTGGCACTCACACTGCCCGGGTCCAGGCCACCGGTCCAGGGGCCTCTGCATTTTAATTTAATTTTAAATAAAGCTTCTTAAACATTTAAAAACCTTATTTACTTTACATTCAACAATAGTTTAGTTATATATTATAGACTTATAGAAAGAGACCTTCTAAAAATGTTAAAATGTGTTACTGGCACGCGAAACCTTAAATTAGAGTGAATGAATGAAGACTCGGCACACCACTTCTGAAAGCTTGCTGACCCCTGGCTCCAAACCATGATTTAAACTTCAGAATATAGTTTATAAACAAACAGGTCAGCACCTTGGGCCTACTCTGGCAGCTAAACCCATTTTAAATCATCCCTTTGAGGAGTCTCTCTATGTTTTAATGGCTCTTTTTTCATGCCCACCTGATGCAGAGGGAAAAGGGGACATTATTATGGCATCCCTTGTACCCTAATAATACCCAGACCTATGGTTAGCTGGTATAAGCAGCCTCAGGTCTCTAATTTATGCCAGGCACTGGGCAGATGCACAACAGCCACAGGATTTGGGGACCATAAAAATAGCTAAAGCCACCTTTCTCCCTTTCTTCGCAGTCTTGTGCTGAGATGACAAGAGAATCTGGTCCCTGGAGCTTTCAGTACAAAACAACTTTGAGGCTGTGCCTGTAAACAATTAATCTTAACTCTTCAAGCCATTTATTTAATGCCCTCCAAGTCTGAACAAAAAAGATCTTCATCTGAACAAAACCAGAAGAGAGAACATAAAATGAACAGATTTGTTTTCACAACTCTGACCCAATTAATAATCAATCAATCACAGTCAAACTGCTCTGACAAGGCTTTTCTAGCTCTTGATAGGAAGCCATTAATTTAAACTGTGTCCCGCGGGTCACATCAGTCTGTTCCATCATGTTACGGACAAGCTAAGTGACTCTTGGCTTCTTGTCAGCTTTTACTACCATAGAATTTCAAACTGTTTCTCTGCTGCTGTGCCTCTACTGAATAGATAGATAAATGGAGCATTTAATGCTAGGACATTTGAGGTCTCAGCCACATACTTCTTCCATTTTCCTGTTTGTGTCTAGTGAAAGGTTAATCTACTGATGAATAAATTCAAGGTGCAAGCTTAATTTATGCCCATTATTTTATTTGGCACATCATGTCCATTTCAAGAATCTGACACACTAAGTCAGATAGTCCACTCTAGAGGCATTAATACTTGCTTCAGTGGTATGCACATTACAATTCTGCAGTGCATGTTGTGAGCTCCACACCTGTGCATCAGCCAAGACACAGCTCTTGCTGTTGTAATTTTATTCAAAATTCTCACACCTGAAAGTTATATTGTTTTCCTATTTGTTGCTTTTGATAGCAGAATTTGAACCTGTCAATTACCCTCCTCAGAATCTTTCCCATCTTCTTGATATACCAATGTTAGCATATATATGCATTCTCTACTCAGCTTTAATGTTATTGTTCTCTATGGTATATTTAAACAATTTAGCTTCATTTACTCAACCAACTTTGACCAAGCTGATTGTCAATCACAGCTGAAAATGGTAGACAGGGCCCTCTTTGATTACTAGCTAACAAGGCAATCACATTATCTCTCACAGATCATATTTGCATGGCCCATCACCACTGTTCCCTCTAAGCTGTGCCCACACACACAGATCCTAAACCCCGCACACATTGCAAAACACTGCACACACAAAAATTTGCACAGAAGCACAAAAATTTGCACAGAAGACATTTTTTGCACACACGGCCAGTCAAAAATTAGAGGGAACGTTGCCCATCACTGCAAGTTAAAGCAAAGCACTTCACCCTTGGTTTTCAGTCATCTTCCTAACTACAGAATTTCAAATAATTCCTCTGCCCTTTTTTATTACTTCATATACCAGAATGTCCCAGGATATTAGAGAGACAAGGTGGGTGAGAGAATATATTTTATTGAACCAACTTCTGCTGCTGAAAGAGACAAACTTTCAAGCTTATGCAGAGCTTACCTCACCTATCTTGTTTCTGTCCAACATAATGATCTTCTGGAAAGCACTGAAGAGTAAAAGTTATTCCCAAACAAAATGTTTATGTAAAAAAAAAAAGTTATAATGTGAAGGTTGATAGTGTTTCAGTGAAGTCCAGCTAACCTTCCTCTGCTATACCGCACTGAGACACAGTAGCATCCTGGTCTCTGAGGTTGCTACAGTACTGGGAAGACTGCAGATGTAATTAAAGTCAATTAACCCATTTCGGTACTGACACTTGGGTGGCAGTTATTGGACTAATGAGGCAATTGGCTCAGTACTGTAATTGGGAGGATATATATTTGGGAGGAAAAGGAAGTAAAAGGGACTTACAGGATGAGCATGGGAGAAGAGAGGAGAGAAAGCTGTGGGGCAATCACCTCCTGCTATATACCTGTGGTTCTTTATGTTTTAAAACTGAAGATTAAATGCACACATGGTGAAAGAAAACATCTTGCACAGATTTGTAGCTAGGAGACCACAAGAAAAGGCTAGGCAGCAGTACTCACACAGCAGGTGAAGAGATGCCTTGTGACAGGCACCCGAAAAGTTATACTTTCTTTATAAAAACTCGACACAGCTTTGAGGAAAAAAATTAAATGACAAAATATTAACAGTTAAAGGATCCAGTTAGTTCCACACTGCCATACAATCATTCACTAATACCCCCAACCAATTTCCAACACCCACCCAAATTAAACAGTCACCATATTTGTTCTGTAACAGAAATATGATGTTGAATGCATACGGATTACTGTTATATGTTGTTTATTACATGTATAGTTAAGACTTTGAAAGAAATATAGTCCCAGGGGACACTATAGCAATATTCGATAATTCTCATCATGTAGTATGTTGGAGTAGAGAATTACATTTCATTAATAGAATCGGAATATCAATCTGGTGTTATGAAATGCAATTGATTATATGGTGATGTATTTGGAGAGAAGTTAGGATTAGAGTTTAAAAGACAGGCTTATAATGAAAAGCTTACTTCAACCTTAACTATGGAGCAGCAGCACAGGAATGGGCTAGTTCCTTATATCCGCATTTGAGATATGAGATGAAATGAGATGAAAAGCAGGGACTATACTGACATTCAGCATGACAAGTCAAGTTATCCCTGCTACAAAACAATTCTTTCTAAAATAAGAACAGGAAGAAGTCAGTGCAGCCTTCCAACATGTAGCAGCAAGAGAACACACAAAGGGACGAACTAGTCTCTAATGTAAGGACCTCCATGGGTTATACAAGGGGTGAATTTAGCCCAACAGCAATATCAGCCTAGTCATCTTTTGTGATATGTAGGATACATATAAGGGGCAGGGATAGTGAAGCTATAACACAGGATGCAAGAGTTTCAGAAAGTGTCTTTTTTATTTTTTTTTAGACAATAAAAACAAAGTTAAGCTTATTTTGAATATAACCCCCACGGACATGGTACACTAGTTCTAGATGTTCTTACATTAGTCACTGCTCTATATTCTTGGCAGTTATACCATTACTGTCCTTGTTAGATCCAGATGTGCTTTATGGTATAGGAGCTCTTCCCAACATTCACATCTGTCTGCAACTGGCCCTCAACATTCTAGAGAAGCAGGTAGGTGCTATGCTACCAGAGCTGTTGCGATGCACCTCTCCAATGCAGGCTGTAATACTTGGTACTTTGAACTTTATTTTTCTTTCCCAAGTTCCTCAGAACTTATTTGTTTCACAATGGCATTTAATCCAATTTGCCAGACTTACCAAGCACTATTTAGGGGAGAGGAAAGTTTTGTCTTCATTTTATTCCTGAAAACCCAGTTCTAGGATGCCTATCTGGTAACCTAACAGGCAGCAGACATCCCAGATAGATCCTAGTTCTTCCCAGCTCACAGTAATGAAGACAAGAAAGGGCCTTGGGGCTGCTGGACAATCAAAAAAATCAGATATCTCCATCTGTGTATGGTCACATTGATAAAAGCCACAACAATACTCTAAGCCAAGTTAACAAAAGTGGGAGTTACATAACAGCCTGGTTACCTAATTCCCTACAAAAATGGGATAGACGGGGGGGGGGGGGGGGAAAGAGTACCCATAAACCCTTATTCAGACACAGAAGTTTTTAACAGGTAGAGTAAAACCCCCAACCAAAGTCAGGCATACACAGCCTGTCATTCTTCCTTTGTCCTTCCTCGGCCTCCACCCACATCTCTCCCAAGGCAGCAGAACCTTACACAGCTGAAGATCCACCTGGGCTTGTCTACACACACAATTTGCACTGGTTTATACTAGAGGTGCGATGTTGCACCGATTTAGCTATCATTGCAACCTTGTATGCAGATGCTCTTAACACACTTTAAACAACAAAGGCAAGCTACATTCGCACACAAAGTTACAGTGGGTTAGCTAAACTGGTGCAACATTATCGGTGCCTCAGAAACTATTATTACAAAATAATCAGAAAGGTAATTTACTGCTCAGACTGTGTTCCTCCTACAAGAACTGACAAAGAAGCCTATAACAGAAATGGGAGTGCAAGAAAATTCTGTTCTTTGGGCCACAAGGCAGAATACCATCTGCAACACACGAAATACAACTTTAGCTTTGGTAGATATAAGAAAGGAGTTATTCGACTTTAGAATATATTTGCTTTAGAATATATTCATTTGTTCTAACACATACAGCTATTGAGATCTTAAACTTAGTTTTATCTTCCCTTTAAGAAAAGCATTTCAACTCACCTTTAAATCTACATCAAACATCTAACAGAAAATATATTAGGAGAAGACTGAGAATGATTGACAGAGATGTCTGTGAAAGAAATCCTTATAATTTCAGCCAGAGGAGATAATAATCTTTCTTGAAATATCCTTGCAGAAGTGGAAAATTAATTTCTAAAATTCCAAATGAAAAATCTCTTACAAAGATGTGAACTTAGGGGTCAGTATGGGCACACTGTCTATGTTTTTTCTAATTCTCACTGTTTTAAAAGCACCCCTTATTGTTTAGGCTTCTATTCCTTCTCTCATGTTAAATCCAGGATAATGTGGGTTTCCTAATAAAATTCATAGAAAACTTCATAGCATTGGGCTGATGCACTTTAGCTGTTTGTATCATGGTGCAGCAATATTGCTGAAACAAAGCCATTCAGAAATGCCGCTGTAACTATGGCAACCAGTGTTCAGAATGTAAGAATCCAACCAGAAGTAGCATGTCACACTGTAATATTGCTTACTATTAGGAATGGAAATTACCAGTAAGTGGATGCCTACTTTATGAGAACAGAGTCTAGCAGTGCCTCCTGCCAGTCATGTAAGCAAACACAAGTCAACCTGAATCAAATATTATAAATAGGAGCAAAATAAAAGGATGGAATAGGCTAATTAAAAAATATGTATAAAGGAGGGAGTAAAAAGGTAGGGACGGGAGAGAAGGGGACATAAGAAGTTAAAGCTCAAAATCTGACAAACCTAAAAAGGTATTTAATCTGGAGCAGGAGAAGGGGAAAACCTCCAAATCATTAGCTTTAAATATATAATTTTTACTCTTATTGCCCAGAAGTTTTAAGAAGTTGCATTTTTTTTCTTTGGGTTTTTTTTCCTGGTGGTTTGTTGTTTTTTTTTTAAATTATGGTGTGGGTGGCTGCAGGGCTCCCACAAGAAACAGTTTGTGGTCCCTCTGCTGGGTCTGTAATAGAAGTTGAACACTATTCCCAGAGCTGTACCTGCGTCAGTGATACAAGTTTAGGAAGAAGGTGGCGGTACTATTGTCAATATCTCATATGCATAGTGTAGCCTTGCTTAAAAGTAATTTGTTTCTTGGATCATTAGAGTTTAGTGTTGCTCATTTTATTTTCTGTTCCATATTTCTTGTCTTTTCTAACCCATACACATGTATCAGCTAAACAATAGATTTCACTTTCTTCACTCTCCTCCATTGTACCAAAACAGAATATTCAGCTCTTACTAGTATAAAATCTTAATTTACATTTTTCTTGTTCCTTCTTTATATAATATATACTTATTATTTCATAAGAGGAATCAAATTCAAATCTGATGGTATGACACCAGACTTTGAAGGTGAAAATATATGTTCAGCATTTAGTATTCAATATACAACAATTCTAACGAAATAAAATCATTCCAGAATTCCATTGTAACAATGGTAGCATACATTCAATGTACTTCAACTGAAATACTACTATAATTGGAGGAAAATGTGTCCCTGGAGTATGCATTTACAGTACAGAACTCCCTTCCCAACATCCTTATGGAGAAACTAGTCCTTTGTGTCCTATACTCAGTCAGGATACAAATGGTAAGCCAGTTCAAAGTGATTAAACACCTCCAAGTGCTTTGTAATGGAATTTAAAATGGGATTTTTTTTGTAATCAGTACTACCATTTTATTTTCCTTTAAAGTGTCTATTTTCCTGGCCTTAGAGACAGTGTGTGATGAACTCCCACTAATGTTAAAGTGAGCTTCAAAGCTACATGAGAGCATTAAAAGAGAGAGAGAGACTCTCTCCCAAACTAGCCAAAAGCAGCATGTGTTTGGGGATTTATCAAATAGCCACAACTGGCCCTACCATAAAATGAAGCCTTTAAAACATGTAGGAAATATCATGGTATTTTTAGTTTGAAATTTCTTACTCATGAAGAACAGCACTATTTAAAAGTTGTTGGAACTTTGTAAAGAAAAATAAATTGTCATATAAGAGAAAGATGGAAAATGAGTGACTAATTTACAACAAATAGTCTTTCTGAATACAGAAATCACAGTATAGACTACACCACATACTGGATACATGCATTTCTCTGGTGGCCGCCCACTGTCTAATCAGCATCTGAAAAGCCCTACAGCAAACAAATAAACAAAACTGAATCAAAGACGTCAGTCTAGAATTCTGTAGATTAATTAATTATCCAGCAAAGGAAGACAAAGCATTCAGCAAACAGCAATTCTTTCTGAATTAGGTGAATGTTGCTGAAAATAAAAACAGACTCTGAAGCTTCAAAAGACTGAGCAGAAGCAGAATACATCGAACAGGATCCCTCAACATGTGTTAAAGCATTGTATTTTATACCTAGTAGTATATATTAATAATTATGCACACTTTCTGTAAGGTCCTGGCCTCTAAAACTTTCACCACTCTCTCTAGTCTTAATATTGTACTAAAATTAGTGGCTCTCAAAGAAAATAATATGATATCATTTGTGGAAGTCTCTAGCTTTAGGTTCTCTCAATGTTTATTAGGCTTGGCACCCTTGCACTTGGCTCCCGAAGGCTAGCAGTGTTGTGGAGTTTCATACGAAGGCCATGTCTACCTAGAGACCTTATAGTGAAACAGCTGTACCGATGTAAGATCTCTTGTGTAGCCACTCTATGCCGACAGAAGAACAACATAATTAACATGTCTCCTGTCAACATAATTAAACCATCCCCAATGAGCAGCAGGAGCTTTCCCGCTGACATAGAATTGTGCACACTACCACTTAGGCTGGAAAAATGTATATCACACAAGGCTGTGGTTTTTCACTCCCCTGAGCAACATAACTTTTGCTGACATAAGTGGTAGTGTAGACATGGTGTAATGTTAGTTAAGATATGTGAAAAGTCTTACATGACTAATCCCCGCACAGCCAGTGATGCCGACAGCTTGTGAAGGAAGAGTCATCCTCCTCCTGCCTCTGGCAGAGGACAGAGAAATGAAGCCATGTTGGAGGATTGCTGAGGCAGTTAGAAGGGGTAAAATGCTGTGGGGACCTTTATGGGCAGCCCCAAGCAATTAAAAGAAATGCAGAAATCAGACAGATACCAAATGACACAAAAAGATAAGAAAGAAATAACAGAAGAATTGTCATCTGGAGCAGCCCAATGGCTCCTCCTATTGGCAAATTCCATAAGCAAACTTTTTTTTAAAATCAATTCATCTTTAATCCACTTTCTAAACACTCCCTTGTAAACACTGATGACAACACAAACATCAGATGTCAAAACAGGCCAAAAAACATTTTGCTACATTTCTCTGTATTGCTTTTAGATGTTAGTAGCAGCATTATTTAAAGGAAGTGAAAATACCTCCTAAAGAAGTGAATCCGCTGGAAGAAGAAGGGGGAGAAAACGAGGTTTGTTTGGGACTGGATGGGGGGATTCTTTTTTAAACAGATTCAGAAATAAAAAGTCTCCCAGAAAATCAAACTTTTTACATTTTCAAAATTAATCTGTGATGGTAAAGGTAACAATCCTGCATAAAACATTTATTTATATATGGAAGTATAAATTAACAGAGCTTCAATAAGTGAAGAGTCTATTTTTCTACAGGTGTTTTATTAATGTAAAATGCAGTGCTTCAGTGTTTTTGTATGACATTTGTTGTTTCCAGTTATAAATACAAAGTATTGCTTTTAGATTCCTATTCTCATTAGAAGCCTTTAATATTTATATTTCAGAAAGATATTGTGCTTGATTCTCCATGGTCCTGTACTCTGTGTAGTTATTTACATCAGTGTAAAGTGTATATAAATTGCTACCCAATTTGCTCTGGTGTAAATGGTGCAGGGTAACAGAGAATTGGGCCTATTGTTTACCACCGACGTTTCAGACATCAACAATAAAGCTGCCCATTAAGTTAGGTTAGACATGTCAGCTATTTTCAATATAATGATCTTATATTGAAGTAGCTCCTTTGATCCCAAAGGATTCTAAAGCACTTTAAAAGCTATCACTTCACTCACTGAGTTATAGCCACCTCTAGGATGAAACATGGTAACTGGCACATACAAGCAACAGTACAGAAAAGTTTAGGACCAGAAGTGACGAATGCTGCAACCAACAGCAACTGCAGGAGCCAGAAAAAAGTACTCAAAGTGGAATTTAAAGAGGATTTTTGGAGGTCTGAAGGCTACATGCCTGCTCCTTCGGCATCCCCTCTCCCCCTCATCCCCACCCCACCTTTGCCTTCCCCCTCTGGAAATCAATACAGGAGACTCTGAAAGCACTGCAATGGTTTATGTAAGTGATTACTGAAAACACAGCACAATATATGCTGTTCAATACAGGTAAACCTAATTTTACAAAGTTCTCAGAGACATCCAAACCCTTCATAAAAAACTGGGGGCTTTGATAATCAGGAGATTTGTACTACAAAGCTGTGAAGCCCAAAAGCTGTGAAGCTCTTAAGAAAGCAAGTTTTCAAGTCTCCAGAGCACTTACATGTAAGGATGCAGCAACTACCATGCTGTAACTAGTACAGCAAGGTGTAGTAACCAGTGTACTAGCTGGAGCTTCAGCCCAGTGCAGAAGACTAGCAAGGACTCATAACAGAACTATGTGCCCAATGGAAAGTGTGGTAGTACAATGGCCAATGAATACTTTGGTGTCTTTGTCAGGGCCACCACCCAGGAGCCAGAAGGCAACCGTCCTGGGCTGTCCCATAGAATGAACTGTTCAACAGCAAGTCACTCTTGATAAAAGCAGCAAGAGAGGCATGTCTGACTGATGCCTGATACAGCCATAGAGAAGGGATGCAGGAGCCACTGCAGGGAAGATGTTCAGTGAATAGATCACAGAGACAATATGAGGAGCCTGGATTTGCTAAGGAATTTGGAGGACTTCAAAAGATCAGAAGAATGTTCAGGGTAACAAAAACAGGGAACATAGAAAGGGAGGTTGCAAGAAAACAGGAGAGCAGTGGTCAAAGAAAGGCATCAGGGAGGGAGAAGGGCCAGAACCATGTGGTGGGGCTACAAGGGGTCAGGTCAGAAAGGAGCTCTAATCCCATCTTGCCCCAAGCACTATGAATCCTTCTAGAACCCATGCAAGTCAGTGAATCAGCATTGCCATCCCTATTTAATAAACTGCTTTCGATCGAAGTTACTTTAGTTTTCTTTGCTCATATTTGTCTGTTTATCCTCATGTTTATTTTATCATTACTCCTGCCTTTATACAGACAGTGCTAGCGCTTAGCTAAATGGACAGATAACTCACCTAGTTTCACTATAGCCTCTCCGAACGCTTCTAAATGCTTGGCTGAAATGCTCTTGGGTAAGTAACTCTTACAGCAACACTCAGTGAACAACATATCCTTGAACCAAAACTCTTTGGAGGACAATTTTCCCTCTCTCCATTGGTGACAGTCTACTACTGTCAAAAAAGCTCTGCTACTTCAAGCATTTGTCCTCTATATCACATAATGTGGCAGACCTAAAAATTGCTTATAAATGAAGAAAAAACTGCCAGGAATTGAGTGTAAGTGGAGAGTGTCATACTGCAGAAGGTATATATGGGTCACAGTGAATGGTATTTGCCACTAATTAGCAAAAATGGCAAATCTTTTGGATAGTAAAAGATTACTACTAATGCAAAGTAAGTGTTGCAAAAATAAGGTTTCCTATCTTGCAGTTGTAAACACTTTTGTCTCTTTAACATGCACTTGCTATTACACCAGAGACATTAGACCACTACTTTGTATTACACTCCATTTCTTTTTAAGGAGAAATGTCACCATCAAGATGGACCAAGAACAGAGCACTAGAAAGTTTCTTCATGGCTGATTACACAAGAAATCAGAAACACATATGCTACACCCATTTCTTACAGAAACTGACAGTTCATGCTTAAGGTAAAAGCAAACACTGCTATTAACAGTTGTCCCTTAATTCTGTATACTTTATAAAGTTCCATTAAATATAGTGCAATCAATACTAAAGTCAGTGAACTAATATTCATGTCAGTATAGTAAAAGTAACTCAGGAGTTAATGAACGATTTTCACTATGCTATGGACCAGATTTTAAACTGCCCAGCAACTGCCTGAAAAAGAACAAGTCCTCAAAGACATTCAGTGAACATCATTGCATATTTAGAGGATAGAATCTGACCCTTAATGAGGTAACAGTTAGACCTAATCTACATATGCTATTTAAAAGCCCCTCTCCCCCCCAAAAAAACTGGTTTGCTAAGCCAGTTGTTATTATAGCAGCTGCTTGCCAGTTGCTCCAGTTCAGGTAGCAGGCAGTTTCTTGTCATAAACCTCATTTTCAGCTTCCCTAAAACTAAAGAAACTTCCATGCAATTTCACAGGCAGCATCTTGTTGTTAGATTTTGGGGAGGAGAAAATTTGGTGGAAATCAAGACATGAATTTCACAAGTTTAATTTTTTTCTTATTTCAGCATTTTCCTGAAGTTTCTTTGCCATCCCATATCTGACAAGTGAAGACACTGTACTTATACAAGTGCATTTTCATAATTTTAAATCTCCACTAGGTGTTGGGAAAGGCAATTTGTGTGTTCCCTCTGCAAGCAGGCAAGGGAATCTGATCTATTCTGTCTATTCAGTGACAGTGTAGAATAACGATAGTATGGTATGAGTGACCAGAGCGCAGCCTGAGTATATGGTCCCTATGACCACATAAAATTCAGCCGCTGCCCAAAGGGAAAAAGGTGCTTTAATCTGGGACCTAAGAGGAAGCAAAAGGCTTAAAAAAATAACCCCCTGGTCAGATGCCACAGCAAGATGAAACTGCCTCCTATTTTGAATAACTATCCTGCTCAGACACCTTGTTCACCTTCACCAGACCTGAAGAGATCTGTGAAGCTCAAAAGCTTATCCCTTCCACCTACAAGAGTTGGTCCAATAAAAGATATTACCTCAACTACCTTGTCTCTCTCTTTATGGTATATCATGTCATTTAAACTACCTGATAACCAGAGTTCCTAGTTTTCCATGATAAAAAAACAAAATTCTCCAATAAAAAACATAAAAATCCAAGTTTTTCCACAATTAAAATGAAATGCTGAACTTTAGTTTCCCTATCCACAGTATATATATATTTTATTGATATATTTACAATTTTCAAGATGACACCCTAAGCCCCACCCATTCTCTGAATTTTTGATTATCTGACCTGGCCCCGGTCCCAATTAAATCAGATAACTGGGGTTCCACTGTAGATGTTTTTATTTTTTCACAAAATGTAAAAACTAAAGATTCTCTGTAAAAACACAAATTCTGCATTTTTCCACGTTCTTCTGCGGCAAATGGATTTCTAGGATCCCTGCCGATGACTGAATATTTTTGGTATTCAGATAAACAAAAAAAACTAGAAGGGCTTGTTTTAAAATAGCACACTTGGCATGTATGTCCTGGATAAGGTTGATGGTGGGGATGGGCGTGTTAATCAAAATCTATTCCAATCCAGTCTTTAACTTGGGGATTACGCATATTTTAATGAAATGCTGTCCCTGATCGTTCTCAGATAAGGACCACTCCCTTCAGTCACACAATAGTTGGCATTCTAAGGCTATGGCTACACTACACTGCGTCGCTGGAGCGCTGTTAGGGCAGATGCTCAGCTTTACTCCAGCCCCTGCAAGTGGCGGTCGCGCTGTCAGTGGGAGAAGCTCTCCTGCCTACACAGCGCTATCCACACCAGTGCTTAGGTTAGTGTAACTTAGGTCACTCAGGGAGTGTCTTATTCCCACCTCTGAGTAACATAATTTATACCGACATAGCCTAAAGTGTCACCACTATTCCTCATTCAACCCCCTCTTCTACCTGAAATGTTGTGTTTGTCACACATTAAAATTTGTTCACATTTCTGGGGCATACATGGTAAGAAATGAAGTGTTTCTATCACTTTAAGGGAGGACCAATCCTTTTATTGTGATAAAGTTCCTACAGCAGAAACTTAAGATCACAAACACCTCCAGCTAATCTACGAAATGTTTAACATCTTTGTCTTTCTATCTGAGCTTTAGGCTCATAAATTTCAGTCACTCATGCAGAGGTAACAGAATCTGAGAGAGAAAGCAAAATTTTATAAGTATACCATTCAAAACAGGCACAGATCATCTTTGATGAACTAGAGAAAAGACATGGTCTCACTTGAATATATCTAACCCTCTTTACTATAGTGGGTTGCAAACCTATACAAATTTATTATGAGGACTTGTTTGGGCAGAATGAATTATGACTGACTGTAAGTGGTATAGCCAAATGCCTTATGAGTCACTATTTTGGTTGAAAAGCCATTACTAAGAAAAATGGAAAAGAGGTCAGAGGGAGAAGCAAGGCAGACTAAATGAAAAATATTGACTGAATTAATGGTTGGAGGAGAAAGGATATTTGTTTATTGTCTCCATCAATAAAGATTAAGCAAAGCCAAAGTGATTGCGACTGTGGGATAAAGGGCTGGAAGAAGAATGCTGAAGATACAATGTACTTGTTCAAGAGGAGAACAATAGAGTGCGCATAGTTCCGTTTCTGGAACAGAATACATAATACTGAGCAATCTGGGGAATCAGATGCTCAAAACAGGACAAACATATGAGAAATAAATTTAGTCCTGTGGATTACATTTATAATCAGCTAAGTTTATCAGTTAATTTTAATATTTATCAGACTTTCAGAAGCACTCATTACAATAATATGTGGATAAGTCTTGTATAAACTTTAACTCTACAGCTGACAAATTAAATGGTAGAACACTGCTGTTCTGCACTTTACCTACAAAAAGACTGGAGAGAAGCTGCAGGTGGACACTCAACAGGTACATCTACATATCAGTGTAACTAGGAGCAATTCTATCAGGTTATAATTTCACACCATTGGTTTTGTTCCTATTTTGTAGTGTGCACATAAGAAGATGATTTGAGCTTTTATGTAAGGGAAGATTGACTTTCTGCTACAAGATTTAAAAAATAAAAGGCTAAAATACAATATATTCTGTTTCCATAATGTTTTAAGTATATACATATCAAATAATAGGAAACAGGAGCAGGGATGTATTTAAAAATACTGTATGAAATTCATCTTGGTTTACAAACTCTGTTGTCCAGTGCCATGAGTCAAACCTAATGATGATGAAAGAAGTTTCCAGCATCCACTGAGGAGACAGTTTTCTTTTTCCCCCAATCAACTTCACATGATGGATCTGTGAATTGGTGTTTGTAATCTATCACTGCACGTATAATATATGGGCTGAAATCCTGGCTCTGCAGACAGTCAATCCAAAACTCCCACTGATTTCAGCAGTGCTACAATTTCACCTACAGACCCCATCACTGCAGTGCCAGAAAGTCCATGTGGTTCAACATGAACACGACAGGATTTTGTTCATACTTTAAGATGAGTGCATCATCTACTTCCCATTGCAAAAAATCAGATTCTGAATCTGCAAATACTGAAAAGTTTTTCTAATTAGTGTTATCATACATACTAATTAGAATACAACTACAGCCATGATTATATTACAGTGTTGCTAAATATAAAAGCAGACACTGAAACTGTTGGCAGTCATAACAAATCTATGCAATGCAATGTTACCTTAAAGAAATGCACAGAATAAGAGTTAATGAAGAAATACTTCTCAGTTTTCAATTTATAAGTAACTCACACAAAAAACTGAGGAAAAGTAAAGTTATCAGAAGTGTTCAGTCCTATTCTACCTAATAGGACACTACGCAATGTCATTACTTGATAATTAATGCTACCTACAACTGTCTAACAATACAATACACAAGCACAAGGCAAAAAAGTTAGACTGCAGAAAACAACTGATTCTAATGTTATATACACACATTATTAGAGTAAGTAATATCCAAGTTCTTCATGGCAGGGAATGTGTCTGTCTTTGTGTTGTAGGGCATTCTGAATATTATAAATGAACAGGAGAGTCAGATTTACTCTGGACCAATTCTCCAGAAAATAGTTTTTGGGGTTACAAATGTCCAGTTCTGTTTGGTGTAGTGGACTGGATTGTATCCCTCAGATCTATACCGGGAGGGCCTCCTCCACGCAAAGTTCTCTCCCTCCCACATGGAAGAGGCGGCAGCTACCTTCATGGAGCTATGGGATCATCTGTGGGATGAAGGGGAGGAGGGCATCAGGGAGAAGCTGGCATATCAAAGACAGCAATGAAGCGGGGAAGATGTGCCATGTAACATTCCCTCCCCCCTCAAACTCTGTAGGACTCCAGATGAAAAGATAATGCATTCCCAGACCTTATTACAACTCTGTGCCCCCAACCACACTATAGAGATCCTTGGGGAAGTGGCCAGCTACAAGAGACCTAACAGCACAGCTCCATGGAGCCTTGAAGCCACTGCAGGTGAGAAGTCTTTAGAGTCTGAGAACTGTTTAACATTTTGCAATTGGGGAATATTTCTGAAATATTTCAGTGTTTCTCATGTGAAGTTTTAAATATTATCTTTATTCTGTCCCCTATACAAAACTTTCAAGGAATTTCCTATCCTTTTCAGGTTTAGTTATTTTAAAAAGCCAAAGACAGTTATTTTGCTAAACTGTTTAACATTGTCATTTTGCTATTAGTACAAAATGTTCTTTATCCTGATTTCAAGCTCACCTGTATCTGAATTTACTTTTACAACATAACAGAGGATTTGCCATATCAGATGAGATTTCTGGTCCATCAAGGCCCCATTTTCTATCAGTGGTGGTGACCTATATTTAACATTTCTTTGGGGAGGAAAACAAAACGCTCCAGGCAATTGTTTCCTTCTTGCCCCTTACCATGATCAATTTAACTCATGAAGCACGAAATCCAATTACCCTATTTTAGCATGCATAACTACAGACGGTATTAACGGTCACAAAATTACCAAGTCCTTTTAAAATCCAGCCACGTGATCTGACATATAATTGTACAATACAAGAAACGTCAAGGCAGCAGCCAGAAGAGTCCAAATGGAAGGTAACCTTTGCTACTGAGCCCGCTGCTGCACAAGCGCCATCCCTGGACTGGATTACAGAACGACTGGGGGGAAATGGGGTGGTCGAGACAGCTACTGGAGCACAGCAAGAGACTCTGGAGCAGGGCTTAGGGAGCACTGCGGGCCTAGCAGAGATCCGGGGGCTGACCGAGGAATGCGGGAGCGGGCAGGTGGAGTTTTGAGAGAAGGAAAGAGGCCGGGCGAAGGGTGCCGCCAGGGCTATGGGGGAGCACAGAGCTCGGGGAAGGAGCACGACTGGAGATCGGGGGCGCGGGGAGAAAGAGCCGCTAGGGAGCCCGGGCCCTGGGGTGCGGTGCCCCGCCAAGGGCCAGCCAGGCAGGTCTGCGGGGAGGAGGCGCTGGGGAAGGCCCGGGGAGTGGGAGCGGGTCCCTTACCTCTTTCCAGCGGAGCTGCCGCAAGCTGATCTTCAGCGCCTCCAGCGAGGTCTTGGCCTTGGAGCTGTCCACGGTGACATGGGCCCGCCGGGCGGGCCGGCCCCCCTCCTCCCCGGCACGGCGGGTCGAGCCCCGCTTGCCCCGGCTCCCCTTCCCGGCACCGCACCGCTTGGCCTGACCCTTCGAGCCCGGGCCGCCGGGCCGGCTGCCCTGAGCAACCGGGGGGACCCCTTCGGCCTCCTGCTGGGGCGCCGGGGCGGCCTCGCTCGGCTCCGGCTCCTCGGCGGGGGGGGCCGGGGACGCTGGCGGCTCCTGGGCCGGGGAGCAACTCTCGGGCTCGATCCCGGGCGGCTCCATTACCAGGCGGCACCACGCCCCGGGGCCCCTCCAGCCGCTGTCATCGCCGCGTCCCTCCGGGCGGCGCCGGTTGCCATGATCGCTCAGAGGGTTGGCAACGGCCGAGACGGGGAGCGCAAAGGGCCAATCAACATCAAAGGCAATCTCGCCTCCCAGCCCCCCTCCCCTGGGGAAATCATAGATGCGAGGGGCGGGGCGTCTCCCCGTGGCTATGGTCACGTGACTGTGGGTCAGTCCGCCATCTTTGCAATGGGCAGAAAGCTGTTCACCTCGAGGGCTGAAGCTATGATGGAGGCCATTTTGGAAGTAGGAGGCAAGCTCTGAGATAATAGACCTGAAGCTACCGAGGTAGCCATCTTGGAAGTGGGAAAAAAGAAAAGGACTGCAGCTCCCCCGCCCCCCCTTGACCTGGGTGCCAAACCCTAAGGAATCCCTCCTGTGGGGAATGTGTTTTGGGGATAGGGGAAGAAGGGCGAATTGCTTGAACCACAATAACAGTGGGATATGTAATGTACTGTAATGTATGTAAGCTTCTTAAGGGGCAAGCTGCTCTTGCTTACAGCTTGGAATCCCCACGTGTTCCAGTCACAGGCTAAAAATCCCTTTAGCCTGGGTCCAGCCATTCTCCCAGTTCAGGCTTTGTTCCTCAGGTGCTTCCAGGCGTCTTCTTGTGTGGGGAGCAAAGAACACCTGATGATGTCACTGCCTTATATAGCTTTTGCATATGGCAGGACCCCTTTGTTTCCAAGCGTGGTTCCCAGACCAGTCTGTGGAAAAACAGTGACATCCCAAGATGGAGTCTAGAGACATGTGGTCTCGTCACATGTCCTTGCAGAGTCATAGCACCCATTACTGGAGGCTGTCTGTAATGTTCTCAGGAAGGCTCCCCAGGTAGGAGATAAGCTTCTCCTAAGGGCCCGTTCCCCACTCACTGTCTGGAATGAAAGCAACTTGCCTAGTGGGTATTCCAGAGGTGTAACTACATTTGAAATGCAGAGACATAGTCAATATTAATAACTTCAGATACAAAAAAAATGATACATGCATGCAAGTAGGATAATCATATTCAGTAAATCATAACCTTTTCAGTGACATGTCACATGACTTATCTTGCATAAAATACATCATAACTATGTCATAATCATATCATAATAATATGACTGAAGAATATGGGCTGCAGTGTCACAGAAGGCTTTCGTGGGAGGACTTACTGTGGGCAATGTTCGGCATGGTGTGCAGGGATTGAGGCCTGCAAATTAATCCTTTTACGATTAGCAGGGAGCAAATGCATCCTCCCCCTAGCAAATGTTGTAGAAGTTACCCTGTGTAGGGATCTTTGTCTCTCTCCTTTGCAGTGAACAGTTTCAGTGAAGGGAGGAATGACTTCCCCACAAAAATCCCAGGCCAGCCAAGGAAAATTCACCCTTAGACGAGGATTATCAAATCTCTGTCTTTAGTTTCAGGATACATTTTAAAAATCTAGTACAGCCCAGCAGATGTACAGTCTGACCTCCTCCTTTCCCAACCCTCCTGCCCAGTCTGGCTTTTACAGCTGGGCTATGTGGAATAGGAGAGGTAGATGGGAAGAGTAAAGTGGTGTGATTTCTTATTAGCCACTCTAGTTTGGGCTTGACAAGATTCATCACAGGCACAGTTCCACTAGTCCAAAGCCAGTACAATGTTCTGCAGCAGTGCCTTAGGCTCTTCATCTTCATGGTGGATTTCCTTTCCCTTTCTCTGAAATGACTCGTCCTGAGATTAGAAGTGTGCACTGGAATAATAACATCTCCTTGGAGTCAGACATGTCCTTTGTTTGCCTAAAAATAATAATTCAAAAAGGTGCAAAATTAGAGAGCAACACAGGAAGCCGCCATCCCTGTGTTTGCAGAATGACAGTTTCCTACATTAACCCTGTACTACAACAGAACTGGGTGTTCAGGAATCTTGATCTTGGAGGGCACTTGTGTTCCTAAACCCTTTATATCTCCTCCAAAATACACACACTCCAAAATCAGCCTGATCTTTCTTAGTAACGTTCATATTAATTGTTGCTGAAAAGGAATTGCTGGACTTGGCTTTCTTGAAGGATGGCCTGGTAGCATAATAAACAACAATAAAATAAATAATAGTAATAATAATAATAATAATAAAATAAAGGCTGTTCACAGTCTAACGTAAAATGGGTTGGATATAATCTAGTCCAGGACCTAAAATCATCCCCAAAATCACCATCATTAATTGGCCCCCTTATTCACAGGGTCAACAGAGGGATGATGCACTGAATGGGCTTCAGAGAATGAACTTGCCAGCAGAGGGAAGACCCTTTGGCAAAGCAATGTGGGGAAATTTACAGGCTCATGGCTTGGCTGTACCTGTTCTGTCGTTAGAGAACAACCATTTCCAGCTTTGCCAAACTGATGTCTTTCATCAGAAAATACTTGAATCATTTACTGTAAGATTGATATAAACAAGGACAGAACTTAAGCAGGTCCAAGTTCAAAGTTTCAGAGTAACAACAGTGTTAGTCTGTATTCGCAAAAAGAAACGGAGTACTTGTGGCACCTTAGAGACTAACCAATTTATTTGAGCATGAGTTTTCGTGAGCTACAGCTCGTGTGAATCTAGTTTGTAAGAAAATTGGTTAATGAAGCTACTAATCCAACATACCTAATTTAGCTGATACAGCGCTGGCCAATACGGCCCTTTGTCATCTTGAGACTAGAGGACTGTAATGCTTTGCATACTGAGACCACTTGGAAACTGAAGCTAATACAGAACACAGCAATACTCTTATTAAAGTGAGTTTCATTACACCAGTGCTCTGGGATCTGCACTGATTGCCAGTAAGTTTATAGATGAGATTCAAGACACTGAACTCCCCAACCAAAAGAATTCCCCAAGTTATTTAATGGATCAAATGGATAGCATGAAAATAATAGACATTTTTCAGTGAAAACAATTACTCTTATAGATATATAAAATAAGCGCTATAATACTTTGTTTTATGCGCAATTAAATCAAATATATCAAAATATTAATTCAGGAAAGACAATGAATCTGAAAACTCCTGAGGGAACCTGAAGAATAGTTTTTAAAATAGCAGAAGTATGTCTTCTTTTTGGGATTAGTAAAGTTAAATGGAAAACAAAAAGTCTTGGATGACATGTTTTCACTTTGCCTGTAGGTGACACTGCAATCTGCTGTGAAATTTATTTGTTACTCCAGAAAGTGCACCACAGTATTCTGTTACAAAAAATTAAAATATTCTGTGTGAGGAAGAAGGATCTCCAGAACTAATTAGAATTCAGGACAAGATGGTAGCTCAGACCATGCTATCAGTCACTGGAGTCATGTTATTTATATGGCAAAGGGGACAGGGCTGAATGGGAGGTGAGGAGGAATCACTTTAATAAAAAAAATATTTTTTTTAAAAGGGAGATCTAGACAATGGTGGGAAGTAGAAAGGAAAAGCACTGTCAGGAAAATTAAGATACCATCTTTGGATTCTAAGTACAGAAGATAGGAATCCAGGAGTTACCAGAGTAGGTCAGATTTTAGGAACAAGACTGTGTCTAAAGACTGGTATCCCATCTTCATCCACCACCTCCTGTTTCACAGAAAAGGGGGAAATAGAAAACAATGTACCTGACTTATTGTATGCTTCTGCTGAAGTAGGAACAGGGGTGACCCTTTCCCACAGGTGGTCAGCAACTCAGCGCACATCACAAAGCATGAAGTTTAATCAACCTGATGACATCTTATTACAGCAGCCTCCATAGCCTCACCTGAGATCATAAAATTAGCCCCATCTTTTTAAAATCCAAGTGCAGTATCTATCCTTCTGACATCCACTCCCTGCAGGGCACTGAGAGATTAATTAGGGAAAGACTCTACCTAAGAAAGTGTCAGTCATCGCCAGATGGCTATTAAATGTAGTGCCTTGGCTGCTTGATAGCTGTACAGATTCTTAATGAAAAACTCTGGAGATTCCCTGAGAGCATGACTTTTATGCTAAAGCACTGAGGACGACTCTATTCAGTGTTGCACCAAGAGCAAACGGTGACTCAGGTAGGTACAGTCTCTCCAGATGTTGTTCCTTATGCATGTGTCCTTTTAAGGTTAATGATCGGCTCTTCATATCAGGAAGAATCTTTGTAGAGTGTGAATGTAAAACTGCTGATTTCACAGACCCGGAAGCTGAAGTCTTCTATCTATCAGATACAGCACAGAACATGGTAATGTCCCACACTAACCAGCATATATCTAAGCCTTTTCTGAAGGGACCACCTCTGGGAGGAAAAGAGGAGTCTCTTTTCTCATTGCTCATTCAGTCTTTGGCGTCTCTGTTAAGACTGCCTAAAAGGGTGCCAATTCTAGTGGTGATTTTAGTGACGACAGCTGTCCACCAACGCCTCTCACACAACAATTATGATTCACCAACTCATGTCACACAGATCACCAAACAGCCACCAGATGGTAGCAACTGCTGGTGACTGCCAGCTAGGGTGGGATTTAAACTGGTGACCTAAAAGTGAAAGGCTCCTTATCCTATTATCAGCCTTCTGAGCCATTTAGCCCCCTGGCATAACACTTTGAAATGTATGTTAGAGCTTTTTCCATCACAGATGTCAGAAATGCTAAAGGAAAACCATGGATTTAGCTGACATGGGCCAGAACATTGACTAGCTTTTTGAGCACTGGAAATGTCCTGAAGATGCCAAATAAAATGACTGCATAGGAGTATTTTTATATACAATTTTGATAGAGCCATATTTCTAAAAGGTTAATAATTCACTACCTACTTCTACCCAGTCATACACCAGATACCTGGTTTGCTTTATGCTACAGGCATAAAAGCTTCATTTCCTGTTGAGATAAATGGGGATGGTATGTACTGTACGGCGTGAAGTCAGACTGTATGTAGTATTCCTGTACTGCAAGGTAAGGGAGTAAAGTATAGGTTGAGTAGTAATGAGGTAGCAATGGCACAGCAGAAGGAGCAGGTATCATGCTGTATATTGCAGGTTAGACCTAGTGGCAGGGGACAAACAAGCATGAATTTTTAAATTCTCTCTTGTAAGGTCAAGGGAAATTGAAAGTTACTGTGTGCTGCTAAACACAGATTTATATCCTAGAGAGCCCCTCATCCAGAGATTTGCTCAAGCAATCCTTGTGTAATAAAGCTCAGACACATATTCCCGGTAGGAGCTATATACAGAACTATGCTGGGAAAAAATATTTATGAAGAGTGTCTACCTGAAGAAACTCTTACATCTAGCAGTAGCCATGTCAGCTTTGGTGGGCCTGACAATACAGGGGGCCACCATGATACCACAAATCAGATGAGGTCTGACATTCTGTCATCTGAGGGCACAGTGGTGCTCTCATACACATTAGCCAATACATTATCCAGTCCCAGTAATGTACCTGATAATGGAGTAATCTGGCCAGTAAGAGACCTGGATTTGAGTCCTACTTTAATGGCCTTTGTAACTGTATTACTATAAGACAGGGCTAACAAATCACACAGATGGCAGGCTCACCCCCCAGGGAGATAGCAGGCTGGCTGTGAGTTCAGATTGCCCTGTACTCTACCTGTCTCCTAGCCAAAAGCCTTGCTCATCCCTGTGCTGATTCATACTTTATTGGGTCATCTACAGCATGGTATATTACATGTGTGTACATGCCTTCCCAAAAGGTGTGTATATAACAACTGCTCAGTACTGGATCGATATCAGGTCTACTCCTGTGGGATCACATTGCCATTGAATGGCTGCAGCCCACTAAAGGGAGAAGCCTTAATACTACTATATAAGCACAAACATTATTTCACTGACTAATGCTAAATGTCTACTTTTGATCTGTAAACATCTGAGAACCTGATTCTATGAGTTATGATCGTGCAGTCAGGAAACTGACGTGTACCATATGACCTCCAAATCAAAACAACACATTAGGAATATCAACAGCATTGCAAGCTCCAAGCATGCAAAACTCATGAGTCAGGCTTCAAAAAGTATCAGGAGATTATCTTAAAATTCATAGGAATTTTGTGAATAATAAATTTGGGGATCTTTTTATTTGTCCTCTGATTTCTAAGTCTTTACAAAAAGAAAAGGAGTACTTGTGGCACCTTAGAGAATTTGTTAGTCTCTAAGGTGCCACAAGTCCTCCTTTTCTTTTTGCGAATACAGACTAACACAGCTGCTACTCTGAAACAAGTCTTTACAGTGAATTTGGGTCACAGTTTCATGCTTTTCCCTGTAGCCATGAAAACTAGCAACTTACATGAAAGCTGAGATTCTCATGTAATCACAGGACTCCAGAATCTGGTTATTTAGATCAACATCAAATATCATGAGACTTGTGATATAAAAAAAAAGTCACAACTTTTGTACCAACACCAACACCAAACTGGTCTCCTGCAAGCTGCAGAACAAGAATTATTTGCAGATATTATTCAGCCAATCATTTTGAATACAAAATAAATTTGAGAAAACCTATGATGCATTCATGGACAATTCACAAACAGACACAAGGAAAAGTTAATCAAATAAAGTTATCCATAGGAACTATCCACTCTGCTCTATAGTAAGCGGTTCCTTCTGTAACCCTGGTGGGAGGGTTTTTGTTGTTGTTGTTTTTTTTTTATAATTGTGCCTTTACTGGTCAACAGGAAAACAATGTTTTAAAACTGAAAAAATCAGGAGAAAACATGTCTGGTAAACACAGTCTCTCTTTGGGAAATGTCTCTGTTGTAATTATACTTCCCAGGCTGGGTTTAAATTGGTTTACATAAGCATATGCTCACAATGTTTATGTTAGACCACTGAAGATTTGTGGTTGGCCTACAAATGCAAACAAAACAATGGCTGCATACTTTGGAAAAAATGTTCATGATAGAAGATGATGAAAATATGCATAATAGTAGATGACATTTCTCATTCCTGAATCCTCTTGTACACAACTTAGGAACTGGCCATGCATAAAAGAGGCTTGCAGTTGTAATGGAGAGATTTTCTGGCTACACTACAAATCTGAACCTTCAAGACATTAGGCTTCTGTTTCTCCCCGAACACCACAAATCTGTATAAACCATCTAACCAAACAGAACTGCCACCAGCCGAGCAGATATGTGACACTGAGAGAGAGGGACTGACAGTGATGAAACAATGACAGTGCTACCCAGCCTGATCCACATGTCACTTCCTGATTTGGTTCATGTGGCAGCTCAAGAGCCTCACTGCAAGATTTTGCCCTATTTTCATCTAAACCCCACTGCAGCTGAGGGTAATACCAGCTAATTTCAATCAATATTACCTTATTTATCTAACCTGCTCCTTTGGGTTTAATCAAACATTAGCATTTACAGACATGTGAGGGTGTCTCCAGGTATTTTTGGCTAACCAGGATTCTAGTGTATCACCTTACTGTCCTGAATAACAAAGAAGGGAGCTACCTGATTTGCAACGCACAAGAGGAGTCCAGGGTCAAATTCTTCAGCCAACTGTGAACTAATTCATCCATCTTTATTTTATGCAGAAAAGCTCAGCTTGGGTTGAGCACATGGTTAATGTTCCTGCTTTGTTACCAATTTTCTGTGTTAAATTAAAACACAAGGTCAGTTTTTTTTTAATCAAGGTTGGACACTGCCTTAGTCAGGAATAGAAACACAGCCTGCTCCTTTGTTTCCAAGTTTGCTCTAGCTACGAGAAAGCATCAGCTCCTCGGGCAATGGAGAAGTGGAGCATGTATGGGGGTCTTCTGGCTTTACAGTGAAACCCATGGCGGCATGTCAAGACACAAGAGAATTCCTGAGATGTGTGAAGAGCTGGTTCGTAATGCCAGTTCATGTTCCTTTTTCATTTGTGTCCCGATTCTGTGAGCCCTGCTTGCAGACATCAAGTGAAAGTGACAGATTTTTCTGTCTTAACAACAATGCTTATTTCTGATCCTCTGTGTTTGAGGGTAAAGTAAGTGATTAGTTGGAAAAAAAAAAAAAAACCCTCACCATGAAGTACTGAATGTCTCAAGCTTTGGAAATACAATCAGGACTTGCATTTTATTTATATTGTTAAACGTGCAATCTTAAAATGTTAAGCCCATTATGATGGTGTCCTCTCTCCCCTCCCCGACATTCTTCAGCTCATCTTGCTTTGCAGTGGGAAGGCAGGCAGGCTTTTGGAATTGGTTCTGGGCTTGTTATACAAAAAAAATCCACCCCAACATTTAAATAAATATTAAAGTCCTGATCCAAAATCCATTGACGTCAATGAAAGACTCTGATTCAGGCCCCAGATGCTTCATTTTTATTTACCACTCTCCAGGAACGAAGCCAGAGAATTTGTTCCCCCCCACATGCATGTTTTAAATTTAGCAGCCTTCAAACACATGTCTCAAAGACACATCAAAACTACCGGATTTTGATCCCCAACTTCACATCTGTCCCAAATCCCCTCTTCATCTAAAATCCTCACTTCAACACCCACTGGCTCTCAATATCCTGAAAGTGAGAGAACACTCTCTGTTCTTAGAGTAACAGCCGTGTTAGTCTGTATTTGCAAAAAGAAAAGGAGGACTTGTGGCACCTTAGAGACTAACTCAAATAAATTGGTTAGTCTCTAAGGTGCACAAGTCCTCCTTTTCTTTTTGTCTGTTCTTAGTAAACATACACAGCAAGACTCTGCTTTGCAAACAAACTCCCATCTCATAATTAGTGGTAAGTGAATTAACCTTTTAAATCTTATAAAGCTGTCTGCCAGAACGCTTGAGGACCTAGCTTTAAGACCTCACCTGCCCATGGTACTCTTGCTACCATACTAGCTGGTGTCGGAGGTACTGCTAAAAACTGGTGTGACAAAAAGTTAGAGGAGATCAAATACACTGAGCTGGGAGTAAAGTGCATAGGGCTTTCAGGTCTTGCAAGTAAGCTCTGGAAGTGATTCCTGTAATAAAGATTTTCACTAGCATTACTCTAGGTCTGGCTTGTTGTTTTTGCTAAGCCATGTTATTTATTGTTTTAATCAGCATAGCTCTGCAATGCAGAAACAAGTCATCCTTGCAAACATAAAAACGTTAACAGAAGAGGGGGAAATCTTGACATCAAAACCAGCTTTTTGGTCTGTTAAATGTGTGTAATCAGAGACTTCACTCAGGCCTGCTCTACACCTAAAACTTAGGTTGATCTAGCTACTTTCCTCAGGGGTGTGAAAAAAATTCATGCCCCTGAGAGATATAATTAAGCCAACGTAAGCCCAAGTGTAGACAGCACTAGGCTGACAGGAGAACTTTTCTGTCGACCTAGGTAGTGCCTCTCGGAGAGGTGGATTTACTACAGCACCCCTTCGATCACTGTAGTAAGTGTCAATACTGCAGGAGTGGAGCTGCAGCAGTGCCTCTGTGCCGTTGTAGCATGTCTAGTGTAGCCATACCTTCAGCTTAATAAAGTCACTGGGGTGTGTCTTCACTAGCAACGTTAAAGCGCTGCTGCGACAGCGCTTTCATGGGGCTGTGTAGTCGCGGCTCGCAGCACTGGGGCACTGTCTACCCTGCCACTTTACAACGCTGAAACTTGCAGTGCTCAGGGGTGTGTTTTTTCACACCCCTGAGTGAGAAAGTTGCAGTGCTGTAAAGTGGCAGTATAGACAAGGCCTAGAAATGACATGTCATGGGTGTTGTAATGATGCTCACTCTGTTTTAGGGCAACACCCTGATGGGCACGAATGGTGTCCCTAGCCTCTGTTTGCTAGAAGCTGGCAATGGGCGACGGGGATGGATCATGTGATAATTCCCTGTTCTGTTCATTCCCTCTGGGGCACCTGGCATTGGCCACTGTCGGAAGACAGGATACTGGGCTAGATGGACCTTTGGTCTGACCCAGTAGGGCCGTTCTTATGTTCTTATGTACTGTTACTGTATAATGTCCCTTTAAACAAAAGCTCACTGTTGTTTTCTTTCTGATATTTACATATCAAATATTTGTAAACCTGTGAACACTTCCTAAATAAATAAATAGTTTTTTAAAAAGTCTTCCTTTAAAAGGTTGCAGTGTCCTTGTAAGGTGTGAGAGGTAAACACCTTGTCCCAATCGTTAGGCTGGCTGGGATCTGGAAGAAACACTTTTAAAGCTGGTGGGTGTGGCAGCTGCCTTCCATTCCGGCTAGAGGAGGAAACAATTAAATAAGCCTTTGTTTAGAGATAGCTGAAACAGCAGCAGCCACCACCCAAAACACAGGCCACATGAAAAGCCTCAGGAATCTGAGCTGGGAGGGGAGAGCGGGGGGCGGGGGGGGGGCTTCACTGTGGGCTTTTTAACCAGCATGTTGTCTAACTTGGCCCATTGGGTTCCCAGGGCAGTCACCACTGGAAGACTTGAACACAACTTCCTCTGCCAGCAGCGTAGGGGCTGAATTATTGCACCTGTCCCACTATGCTCAGCACAGCTCCTTGCAGCAAGTGTCTAATGTCTATGGTTTATAATGACTACAGTTTGGAACGACACCTCCTACTGCTTCCCACTGAGACTGGGAGCGGAGGTTGTGACATAGTGGCTAGCATTGTGTAGAGCAGGGACAATCCAAGTGGTAGTGGGAAACTTGAGCACCATGGATAGCAATTGTGACTAGAAATGTGGGGTGAAATCCTGTCGCCAGTGAAGTCAATGGGAGTTTTGCCACTTACTTAAATGAAGCCAGGATTTTACCCATGGTGTGTTACAGGCATGCTGGGTTAGTACACTAACTGGTTAGTGTAGACAATGCCTAGGTGTACTGCCTCCCATTCAGCGAGCGTGAGTCAAAGGAGTCTTTCCCACGTGAGCTCCAAGAAACGCTTTGAGGCTCACATATACCAAACAGCAGCAGCAGTGCTAGCAAGCAGTTTTAAATGAGAGGTTGGGATAGTGGCCATTCTCTTCTGTTTTAAGGAAACCAAACAATTCACCTTACCCCATTAGTTCAGCGACACTCACAAGAAGGTAATCTAGGTTATTGATTCAGGCTGGGTGGATTTTATTTCCATATTTTATTAAATTAAGACTCCTGAAAATATAAAGAAAAAAGCACCAATCACCCTGAGCATTCAGCACACAAGTGAGCGTAAAAAGCTCTTGCCTAAAGAGAACTCATGAATCTGCAGGTGCAATGCAGAATCTGAAGAGTGGCACATTGGATAGAAAAAACAGATTTATTTAATTGCATATGTAAAATGAAACCTGTATTGGGGTACTCTGAACAAATGAAGGATTAGCATAAATCTGTGTACATTTAAATGGGAAATGTGATATTATATTATAGCCAGGGAAAAAAGAAGAAGCCTGGAGACAAGACAGACAGAAGAGCATAGCAAAGAAGAGGCTAATTGAAGGACCTGTCATTGCTGACTCAACCCTGAGTGATGCCCACAATATCAGGAAGATCTACCAGCAACCCTAGTATTCCTGAACCCTAGTATTCCTGGACTCCGACCAATGGTACATAGAAACAGTACTAGTTCTTCAGGCTGCCCCGCCCTTTATGATGAGGTTCTGTAATTGGCCAGAGTTTGTGGCTGCTGCCTTCCTCCCATTGACTCGTGCATGCTCAAACCTGCCAAGCCACTTGGGCCAATCACAGTCATGGGAGTGAGGCTTGGAGCAGCACAGACTCCACTGTGGCATAAAGTGTGCGTAACTGAATGGGAGGAGGTAGGTCCAGGCTGGCAGAGCGAAGGATTGTTGTCACAACTCTTGCAATAATATAGGTATCTGGGCAGAGGATCTGAGACCAGAATACCAACAATCACCACTTGGCAGTGCATATCCTTTGATTTATCAGTTAGCAGCCACAGATCAGTCACAAGGTTACAGTTCAGTAATGGGAACCCCACATCCTCTGTGGTTTTGGAACTAAATACCCTGTTATGATATCACTGATCAAGCTCCATATCTTGAATTCTGCTCATTAAAAAAAAACCTCTCTCGTTAAAATAGATATCACAGAGTACAGTGTGTGATCATATTTAAGCATGCATGGGGATATTATTTGTATGATAAAAGGTTATAGTCACTCACTTCATAAACAAAGGCCCAGATTAATTCCTGGTGCAGCTGTACTGAAATCAGTAGAGTTACCCCAAGGATAAGCATGTCTCTGACTTTTAGGCCCTATTCAACTTATACCTTTTAAACCAGATTTTGCAACTGGTTAGTGACAGGATTGCCTTAGAAAGTTGCACATTAAATGGCTCAGCTTTTCTGTCATCACCACAACCCTGCTTGTGCATCTGCTGTTTGCATAAGTTCATCCTGGGAAATTTGGACAGCTACTGCACAGCTACTCCACACTGTCTCAGCAAGGAATAGGCCACTACAGAGCAACATCAGCAAGCTGTGACACAATACACCATGGGATGCCCTACCGCAGAGACGGCTGGAAGGAAAGAGGACCAGCCAAACTGGTTGCACAAAGATGGCAAGGATGCTTCACTGCAAGAACCTGTAACTGGTTCAGCACCTGTGGGAATCAGCCACCTGACACTATGCCTCTGGCAGGGGGGGATACAGGGCTGTACAGGGCTGTGGTTATTAACAGAGCCTTAACCATATTGTGAATTGATAGGAAACATGGTTAAAACCTGCCGTATCTGGTTACAACCTTGGCTAGAAGTTGTAGCGTGGACACGGCCTTCCACTGTTTCATTTTTTGCACAGTTGTACACAGTAGGGAAAAAGGCACAAAATCAAACCAGAGTTAAAATAACAGATACACGGCTAAAAACAGAGAAAAGACAGACAAATCAGTTATAGCCGATATTCCATCCTTAACTCATCCTGCCATCCCTCTGAGCTGCAGTGCTAGAGACTAGGCAACATCACCCACTGTTTTAAGATGCCCTAAGAGAAATTGCCCCATGATGTAAACTTCATTTCCTCCATAAACAGCTAACAATTCCTTTTCAGGCTCCTTGTGTGCTTTTTCAGTCAGTTCCTTACTATTATTGTCAGCCCTGGGTTTGTATTTAAGGGGACGCTGTCAGGCCAGCATAACCCCCAGTGCGGAGTTTGTAAGACAAGATTCCATAAGGCTAAACTCCAACAGAAATGTCCCCAGGATTGGTTTCCCGGGTGGGCGCAGAAAGCCTGTTTCTAAAGGGGTAACATTTCCCACCGCCTCTGGCAGCAAGCTGCGCCCCGCGCTACAATGCAGGGAAAGGAGAAAGTGAAGCGGCTCCGAACTGACGCTAAACCAGAGTGAAGCCGATCGGCGCCGGCTCCATCCTGCCCGCTTGTGGCGGGGGAGGATGCGGGATGCCGGGCGGGCCAGGTCCCGACGAGCCCGTGCGTGGCGGGGACCCGCGAGGGGGAAGCAGATGCTATTGCCAGGTCTCTGCATGTGCCCTCTGGGGCGGGCTCAGTGAAGCACAAGGGGGCCGGCTGGGGAAATGGCCAGGCCAGGGGTGTGGGGCCGGGCTGCTGGGCAGGGCCCTGTGCCCCCGCCCCGGCCCGCGGTCACGGCAGGCCCCGAGGGAGGGGAGGGGAGGGGAGGGGGGACCAGAGGCAGGAGCCAGCTCCCCCTCCCCCCCCCGCCCCCCCCAGCAGCACCGCCCCCGCCCGTCACGTGAGGGAACTTGGGGCCAATGGGCGCGAGGCGCCGCGGGCAGCCGGGGGAATCTCGTTCAAAACGCGGCCGCCTGGCACCGGGGTGCGCGGCGCTGGCTCGGGGCCTCCGCCACCCTGCCGAGCCGGGCCGAGCCGCGCCGCGCCGAGCCGAGCCGAGCCGAGCCGAGGGGGCGGCAGCGGGCGATGCGCGCGGGAAGATGCCGGTGAAGAACAGGTACAACCTGGTGGACGATGGCTGCGACTCGCGGGTCCCCCTGCACAACGAGGACGCCTTCCAGCACGGCATCCACTTCCAGGCCAAGGTGAGCCGCTCAGGCCGGCGCCTGCTGGGGAGCGGAGGGGGCTCCCCCGGCTGGGGGGGGGCGGGGGACGGGACACCCCCCCCAGGGCCCCGCACAGTGCAGGGCAGCCGGGCCCCCTGCCCCGCCCGGGGACGGGGACGCTGCGGCCGGTGTCCGGGGCGCGTGTCACGGGGGCACGTCCAGCGCCAGCTAATCCCCTCGGGGCACAGGGGGGCCCCGGCGCCTGGCGGCGGCTGCCCGCGCACCGGGGCCGGCTGCCCGCGGGCGGAGGACCGCGCGGCCCGGTGACAAAGCCGCGCAGCCCCGGCCGAGCAGGGCTTCCGTGCCTGCGGCAGAATCGTGCCAGGGGCGGGCCGCCCGCCCTGGCTGCTCCCGGGGTCGGGTCCCGCCGGGGCGGCTTTGCGCAGCAGTCCGGCCGGAGCGTGGGGAACTTTGTGCTCCGAGAGGCGCCGGCGGGGGAGGGAGTTCTGGGGCCAGGGCAGGGTTCGGGTCCCAGGCACCGGCCCTTCCTAGGCTGGTCTGCACAGGGTCACTGCCCAGCAGCCCTGGCCTGGGGCGGTACCATCCTGCCGCGGTCGCTGCGCTGGCAGTCTGGGGGGGCCTCCCTCTCTGCCGGGACAGGTGCCTTTATTCCCCTATCAGCTCTCAGGGGAATAAAGGCACTTGTCCCGGCAATCAGCTCCTGCGGCGTTAGCGGAGCATAGTTCTGCTGGTCAATTTCCCCCAGCCCATAGCGGCGTAGAGTTTGGGTTCCCTAAGAGCAGTCAACCTAAGTCAGACCAATGGTCCACCTCGGCCAGTCTCCTGCCTCCCAAGGACCAATGTCAGATGTTTCAAAGGGAATGAGCAGAACAGGGCAATTATCAAGGGAGCCATCCCCTGTCCTCCAGTCTCAGCTTCTGGCAGTCAGAGGCTTAGGACACCCGGAGCATGGGGTTGGATCCCTGACCATCTTGGCTACTAGCCCTTGATGGATTTATCCTCCATGAACATATTTAATTCCTTTTTGAACCCAGTTCTAGTTTTGGCCTTCACAACATCCCCTGGCAACAAGTTCCACAGGTTGACTGGGTGTTGTGTGAGGAAATGTGTTGACTGGGTGTTGTGTGTGGGGGAAGGATAGCTCAGTGGTTTGAGCATTGGCCTGCTAAACCCAGGGTTGTGAGTTCAATCCTTGAGGGGGCCATTTAGGGATCTGGGGCAAACACTGGGGACTGGTCCTGCTTTGAGCAGGGGGTTGGACTAGATGACCTCCTGAGGTCCCTTCCAACTCTGATATTCTATGAAATACTTCCTTTTGTTTGTTTTAAACCTGCTGCCTGTTAATTTCATTGGGTAACCACTGATTATTGTGTTATGAGAAGGAGTAAATAACACTTCCCTGTTCACTTTCTCCCCACCATTTGTGATTTTTACAAACCTCTTTCGTATCTCTCCTCAGTCATCTTTTCCCCAAGCTGAACGGTCCCAGTCTTTTTAATCTCTCCTCATACGGAAGCTGTTCCAGACTGGTCATAATTTTTGCTGGCCTTCTCTGTACCTTTTCCAATTCCAATGTATCTTCTTTGAGACGGACAACCAGAACTGCACGCAGTATTTAAGGTGTGGGTGTAGCATGGATTTATGCAGTGGCATTATGATATTTTTTGTCATTTTGTAGACTGTTCCTTGTTCACCATGAGTAGTTGCATCCTCTGCTTTGTTGCCAGATTGTCAATATAATGCTGTTTGTCCGCTCTCCCAAGGCGTTTGACCTCCCCATGTGCCTTGCTATGCTGCTTGTGGCATTTGTCCTTTACCTTCTGGGATTTTGCGTCTAAAACTTTTTTCTTCAGGGCTCGTCTGGTTTCTATGGCATTCCATGTGCTGGGTGTAATCCACTCCTTCCTTCTCTTCTGCCTGTAGCCTAGACAGGCTTCACTGCTCTGTTTATAAATTGCTGTTACTTTGTCCCACTTCTTGTTGATCTCCCCATTTGCATTCCCCTTCTCTTCATCAAGGTCTGCAAGTGTTTGAAACCTGTTCTTTAACTGCAGAACGAAGGCTTTCTGCACTTTTATCTGTGCCAAGCAAAGTATTGTGTAAGATCATAGTCCAGTGTATATCAGAGGCCGTTGATGGTGTTCTCAGAAAAGAGCAAGTGTGGCTGCACAGACTACATCTTCATTCTACGAAACATAATAGAACAGTGCTTAGAATGGCAACGGCAACTCTACATAAATTTAATAGACGTTGAGAAGGCTTTTGATAGCTTTCACAGGACCAGCCTATGGAGCATTCTGCAGGCATATGGAATTCCTTTCCCTATAATCAATGTCATCAAAAGCTTCTACTTCAACTTTACATGCAGTGTTGATCACAGTGAGCTCAGTGTTGAAATCAAAACAGGAGTACATCCGGGGTGTGTCATGTCTGCAATCCTCTTCAACATTGCTATCGACTGGGTAATGCGGCGTACAACAGAAGACATGCCAAGAGGCATTAAATGGACACTCGTCTCATCCCTTGAAGACCTGGACTTCGCAGATGATGTCGCTCTCCTATCACATACCCAACACCATATACAAGAAAAAACAACTCTACTCAACGCATTCAGCCAGCAAATTGGACTGAACATCAACCACAATAAGACAGAGATCATGATCTTTAATATTGCCTCACCATCCCCAGTGCAGATAGAGGGTTATTTTCTCACCAATGTAGAACCATTCACATACTTGGGCAGCACCATCAGTCAGGACATCCAGAACAAAATCAGTAAAGCCAGGAACACCTTCAGGAGCTTAAATACAGTCTGGAAATCATCAAAACACAACACCAAAACCAAACTCAAGATTTATCAGAGCTGCGTCCTTTCAACACTACTTTATAGTGCAGAATGCTGGGGAATGAGAAAGTCTGACGTGTCCAAACTGTCTTCATTCCATACAGCCTGCCTCAGAAAAATCCTCCGTATCTTTTGGCCCAGAACAATCTCAAACCAAGATCTATTGACAGTGCAGCCAAGAGGATCTGAGCACCATCATTACCAGGAGGCGTTGGAGATGATCAGCCATGTGCTTCAGATAGAAACTGATTCCATCACCAGAGTAACAATAAGATGGACACCTGAAGGTAAGTGAAAATGAGGCTGCCCGAAAACAACGTGGAGAAGAGCTGTGGAAGCTGAGCTGTAAAACCTGGGGCACAGTGGGGAATCATTGAAAGACTTGCCAGAAACAGACAGGAGTGGAAGAGCGTCATCACTGCCCTAAACGCCAGGAGGGGTAATAGGAACATGATGATGATGATGATGATGATATTTACTGTCTTATTGTAATCAGATAATGGGCAGGCTCCCATTGAAGTCACTTAACACATGGTGTGCTGAAAAGAATGGACTTGATCAGACAGGGCTTGGTTGGGAAGAGGAAGAGAAGCTGTCACTGACATGGCTGCTGGTACCCAAGAGCAGGTGTGAGGCATCTACTGCCCTGTAGCCCAAGGAGACATGTGGTAAAACACGTAACATGGAAGTGCAGAGTGGAGCCAGGTACGAACTGGACAGCCAGGGAGTGAGTTGCAGGAGGCCCAAGGCTGAGGAGATGTCCGTGCACTGTGGTTTTCAGCCCCCTTGTCTGTTAAAACATTGAGGCCAAAGCTTTCAGAAGTGTTCACTGACTTAGGTGCCTTGGATGTTGGGTGCCTAGCTTCAGGACCTTGCTGTCCTAGAGGTGCTGGGACATGGCTGCCTTCCAACCCTGGACTTTCGGGTGGCCTTGCACTCTTACTGTCAGGCCCACGATCAATAGACACTTCAGCATTTTTGGCCACCTGGCTTTAATTTGGAGCTGCAGGTGGGTGCTGGTACTAAAGGGCCATAACTGGAGTTCTAATGCCCTTACCAGGCTACTAAAGTCACGTGTGTTAGTGTTGGTGTCACGGGTAATAAACCATGAACAAGGCCTAAAAGGCTTTCTGACTCTCTATCTTTCTTTAGTGTTCTGAACCTGCTGTTCCCACGCTAGTTTCAGCCCCATTCAGAATATGTTTCTCTCCGCAAGTGGGCTTTTAAAAAAAAAAAAAAAAAAAAAAAAGCAAAGGAACTTCAAAACATGCCAACAAAACTTATAGTGCTTTTGAGCAGAGGAAGTGTGGAGGGGAAAATAGCAAAAGGTCACAGAGGCTGAGCGGTTATGCTCAGATTAAACTGGTTTGCACTACATTTTTTTGGGGTAGCTGTTTTTGGAAGCCTAGCTTGGAAACTTTCCTGTGTAGTTTGCTTGGGAACTGATCTGGAAAGGCTCCTGTTGACTGCACTGGACTTTGCATCACGTCCTTAATACTTTTCTGTCTATGGCAGATGCCAGAGGGTGCTGGGTGATGATGGTGGCCTGTGCTGTACAGGAGGTCAGACTAGATTATTTAATGGTCCCTTCTGGCCTTGATCTCTAATACTAGGATTCTTATAGTATTTGTATCATGAGCATTTGTACTCAGAGGCTCCACTTGGACTGGGGAATTGTTCAGACACACAGGGGTAAACTGACCCTGCCACAAGGAGCTTAATAGTTAGAAAAAATACTTCCCTGGAAACCAACATAGCAATGGCCATTGTGCTAAATTCCATGTTAGCGTATTAGCCCTTTTGACCCACTGTGCTGCAGGAAAAGCTATAGAAGGCCAAGTGTTAATGTAAATAGAAGTAATCTTGAGGCTGGATCTGAAGAACTGCTGGTATCACTGTCCGGGACTTCATATTGATCATGAAAAATGTCCAGGCATGACTACATCTGCCTTTCAGTAAATGACTTCATTGTAACTGGCTTTCTGTAGTCAGTGCAGGGGGAATGAGTTTATAATTTAGCTGACAAAATGAATTGCATTTTGCAGGAATATTTCTAGCTTGTTTGCAGGTGGCCTGACAGATTAGAAATGGAATTCATTTCTCCCCTCCCCTGAGCTGTAAGGAAAGGGAACGCATTCAAACAAAGCTTTAAGAACGCTGATCTTGTGCAGCTCAGTTTTCCTGCTGAAGGAGCTGTAGATTTAAAGAGGATGTGGGAGAGAGATCTGTAAATTCTCAACTGTGTGTATAAAAATCTAGCTTTGCTGAACAGGGAGATACAGTATTTTGAATGCTTAAAACATAACAGCTGATCTACTGGATACCACCTTGACCAGGCGAAAAGCTGTTACATTCAGGAACTTTTAAAAGTTACTATGAAATGAATTTACACTTACTAATGGGTAGGATAGCCACCTGCAGTCAGCCAGCTTTAGGACTACCATGCTATAGAGAGAGTGGATAGCTCTATAAAGTATTCAGCTACTTGCCCAACTCTCCTCTTCAAGTTGTAATGGGCTGGCTTCTCTTCCACCCTCACAGATGAAGTTTGCATTACCATAGTAACATGCTTACTTAGTGCTACTATAGGGTCTGTCTCTTCCAGTTAGTAGTGTCTCACTGCAGGTACATCAGTCTGGCTGTGCCTCTTAAAATGACCAGTGTATTAATTATCTAGCTTGCTTCGTGCAAGACTTTTGTTTATTGGTAGTGTTTCTCATCTCTAATTCTTTCCAGGTTGTAAGTACCAAGCCACATTGCATTATATGAATGAGTTTATATTTCAGATCTTTAGGGATGAACTCCCAATGCACACACAAGAACGTTATGCTGCAGGTGAGCAGCCTTACGCTTGGGTGGAGCCCCCGGTGAACTCAATGGGGCTCTCCATAGGCAAACACAGAATCATAGAAGATTAGGCTTGGAAGAGACCTCAGGAGATCATCTGGTCCAACCCCTTGCTCAAAGCAGCACCACCCCAACTAACTCATCCCAGCCAGGGCTTTGTCAAGATGGGCCTTAAAAACCTCTAAGGATGGAGATTCCACATGGATCAGCTTGCAGGATTGGGACCCCAATACAAGGTCTGAGAGGAAAGCCAATAGAAGTGTTCTTAGCCACTGGCTCTCTCCCCCTTGCCTACTGATAACAAGATTGCAAAATGCCAGCCTACTGCATTAAATAGAATTTTTTCATGTGACTCACTATAGATCATGGCCCTTTGTGAATGGGGAAAACCAAACAGATCCCATTTTGTGATGTTAATGTACCTTTGACACTATAGAAAGGGGGAGGAAAAGCTAGTCCTTTCCTTCCCAATGTACCCCAAGTACTCATGCTCTGGGGCCTGGATCTCTCTTGTGACTCACCGAGGGGTTGCTGTAAGTAGTTACAAAATGGCATGTCTGTAGAAGCTGTGGAGACATTTACAGATGGTGCAGGGAAATGAGATGAACTTTCAAGATGCTTGCAGTGCTTATTTCTAGGCAGCTGAAAGAGCAGTAAATACTGAGCTAAGACGGCCAGTCTGTGTGGAGAGCTCTTCATTGAATACAAGCTTGCAAAATAAAACTCTACAAGCTGTTGGGTCTTGCCAGCTTCAGCTCTTGCATCAGTGCTTTCAAAAACCCATAAAGATGTCAACATGTCTAGTCAGAGCCATGGGCTGGTCTTTAGGAAGAGCAGGAGCTGCCTGCCAAGCTTCCATGGGGCTTCCCTGACTTGCTGACCACAAAACTTCCTCTAGACTCACAAGCCAAACCCTCTTATGCATGGAGGCTGAGCTTTGTCAGCTCCAGCACCCCTGATTAACCTGGGGGAGGAAGGCAGGCTACCTGCCATGGCTGTGTATGAGGGGAGAGGGCTGCATGCTGCACCTATGAGACAATGCTAATGCCGACATATTGGACTGGGTTTTGGAATCGGACTCCCTCGCTCCAGCTGTCTGACTTCCACAGCATATGGCCTGAGGACAGCAACCCGCACTCCCCGGTACTGACAGGATGCTGATCACCCACTCGGTTCTGCTTCTGTTTACTGGCTGACTCGGGCTATTCTCTCTTCGCTCCCCCTTCCAGTCAGTTATGCTGCAGATGAGCCAGAGGCCCTGTGGAGAGTTCACTACTCTTTGCATCACACGAAAGAACTGCTCTGCCTGTGGGAGGTTTGGGGGTTCCCCCATGGCTTGGGGCAGAAGGGCAGCCTGGATCTCAAGCTTTGTACTGGCTTGCTTTGGTTGGTGGCGGTGTGGGCATGTTCATCCCGCCCCATGTGCCATCCCGAGTGCCCCCGTCCTGCAGCAGAGTCCTCCCAGCAGAACAGTTTCTTCCTGTCACTGTTCAGATCACTGTGTCCCTTGGCTGGCTTGGCACACAAGCGTGGGCAGGCTGGGGCTGAGCATACGGTAGCCGTGCTGCCACCACAGGGCAAATGTCTGTGGGAGGGTTGGCTCCTGCTGTATCAGGTAGGCGGTCAAGCTACATTTTTGTCCAGAGCAAGCGTATGACCAATGTATACGGTCCTGATGCCATCCAAACCCACGGGCAGGACTAGAGGTAGCCAGGATACAGAAGGCTGTATTTGTTAATTGGTTGTGGGCAGGTTTCCAGGCTGGACCTGGAACTTGCCATCTGCCTTGAGCTTGAGCAGCCCTTATTCAGCAGGCAGAGGTGCTAACGCTGCAAACCTAAGTTTTGCATGTCCTGTTACAGGATGCTGGGCAACTTGCTGTTTCCGGTGGAAATGTAGGGCTGCAGCTCCCATTAGCTCCTACTTATTGACAGGCTGGGCCAGCACAGAATACCAATTCTGGCACGTTTTCCAGGATCAGCTAGAGAATTCTGCTAGGCCAAGCAAGCAAAAAGGCAACTGATGTCCAGAGAGGCGCAGAGAAAACAACAAAGGGTTTTGACCAGGGATGCAGACACATTGCTCCTCATCAAAGCCAGTGGCCACAGAGCCATGCACTAGCCTCAGTCCTTGGGGGTGCCTGGCATTCTGAGGTTTTCAAGAAGCTTTTCTTGGTGAGGGGAAGGAAGAAGATAGGAACCAAAATGTAGCAATCAGCTTGTCTGAGATGCAATATATGTAATGATTTGGCTAGCAGCTGTCCCCCTGGTTGTGGTTGCCAGCAGTAATCTCCTTTCTCCAGTGCAGAGTATTACGGTCTCTAGTGGAGTCCAGCAAACTGGACTGAGCTTCCAGGAAGGGGCTAGCTTTTAGTGGGGTAATGTGAATTTAATGTCTAATGGATCTAAGGGCATTTCCAGAACTGGAAGAGCTCAAGGGCTTAAACCTGACATTAAGGATCCATTGATACCTGCGAGGGATCCTCCTTGTAGGTGCTGACAGGAGTTAGAGGTGTCTAACTACCCAGCCACTTATGGGCTAATTATCAGTCAAAGATGCTGTTCATTTTGAAGACGTCGTGACTCCTTCACTGCAATTTGTTTTAAGACCATCCCACCACTGTTCTGTCTTCCAGTACATCGGTAGTCTGGATGTGCCGAGACCCAACAGCCGTGTGGAGATCGTGGCAGCCATGAGAAGGATTCGGGTGAGTCTGACTGGGAGCCCTAGTACCACTGCTCATGGCAGGTTACCGTGAATGGAAGTATGCAGGTGTAGTTGCTCTGTGCTGCTCTTCCCCAGACCCCTCTGCTTTTAACAGCTGGAATTTGAGCAGCTTGACTGCTTTTCTTGTCTAGCTTTGGAGCCACGCTCTTGAGACATACCAGGACTAGATCCAGCACCCTGTCCTCCCAAACTCTCCTCTCCAAAGCAGGGAGAGAAAACCAGCTCCACCTCCACTGAGTTATGTAAGGTTTCTGTTTTCCTCTCTGAACCTCACACACTTCACATTTCCCTTTTGCAAATTCTTATTTTAACAAAGACTTGGCGAGATTCCACTTTTCTCCTCTACCTTCTTATTCATCAGAAGGGCTTGTGAATGGGCACTAGAATTAACCAACAAAGTTATTAGAATTTCTGTCTCAAACCAGTTTTGAAGTTTCTCAAGTGCAGGTTTATTTTCTCAAAGCCTCCATCCAAGAGGTAGCACTGATGGCTGCTCTGACAGTCTCCGTGTTTGTTATATTCTTACCCATCTGAAATACTAGGGTGTTTTTTAATTAATTCAGAGACTGTTCAGAAATGTTGCAAACTTCAACTGAAGTAGGTTTGGAATTGTGCATTTGAAGCCTTCAAAGGGGATTATCCTGGTTTTCTTTTGGAGTTTAAAAATCTAATGTCATTTAAAATGGCTTTTTAAAAAAAAAAAAAAAAAAAACGCTTTGCCTGTAACCAGCTGGAGAGTTGATTTATTCATCTCCAGCCAAGTGCAGAAATGAGATTCCCTGCCTCCTGCCTGCCCAGAGACTATTAACATAGCTCCTGCTCATAAAGGACACAGTGCAGTGGCAATCTAAATTGCCAGATTATTTATCTTAAAAGTAGAGCTTAATAGCAAAGAGGCAACGGATGGGGGCCAGTGGGGCAGCTCAGATGCTGCAGTGAATAGCAGTATATCTTGGGCTGCATCTTATATTTGGCCTGTCAGATTTAAAATAGCACTGCAAAAGAGCTTCATTTCTGATCCTTCAGTGGCTATTTTAAAAAAATAAAATAAAGGTGTTTAATTCCTGTTCCCAGCAACTGCGGACAGCCACTGATTGAGCACCTGCTATCGGCATGATGAATGGCTTGATATCGATCAGGGAATTCTGGCAGTGCAGCAACACGCTTGGGTGTCGGGAAGCACGTAACAATGCCCTTCTGCTCTCGTGGATGCAACTGATTAATCTGGTGACTGAGTTGCAGCTTTATCGCAATGTATTTTAAAGCAGCTATTCTGTTAAAGCAGCTGTAACCTCAGCCCATTGTTTGAAGGCAGGGCTTCCCCTTTTCACTTGTGTGTGCACTGTACAGCAGGACCTTATTCAGACACGTCCAAGCTGTGTGGAGCAGAGGATGCTGCTCTGCTGAAAAGTTAACTAGCTTGGACCTCTTACTAGAGGATAAGGAACAGGGTTTTTGAGAAGGATACTTGAGTACAGACAGCATAATAATAGGAACTCTGAAGAAAGGTAGTGGCTTTTTAGTGCTAACTTGCGTACAGAGGCCTGGTCTACACCCGAATTCTTTCTCTCTCCTGTCAGTGTAGCTGTCCCTGTGGAAGAAACCATGGTACAGCCACAGGCCATTTGTACCTATTACTCTTTAAACGGTGGTCTCCTGGAAAGCCGGCATCCTGTCAGTGCTGGCACCAGCATGCATGGCTCCCCTGCTGGGAGTAATATTGGGAAACTCTAAGATGTCTACCCTGCCCTTGGCAGGTTGCAATCTATGCAGACAGGGCATCTGGGATATTAAAGACTATTAAGGAAAAATTGGGTACATACAAAACTAGTGCTTGTGAGAGGCTCTGGAGTGACAAGACCAGAGACTGGCGTTGTCTAGCCATAAGACGGGGTATACAGTGCAAGCCTTCTCATGCCACCCAGTTTGCCTCCCCAGTGACCTGAAGGGGCTGCCTCTAGGAGTGAGGGCATTTCCACCAAGATTGGCAACAGAGCGAGCCAGCTGGCATGTGGGCGCTTGCCTAGTGGCTCTGAAGAGAGGCCACAAACTCATGTAGGCTGCTGCCACCCTGGATTGGCACCAGTCATCTGTATGAGAAGCTCAGTGTCCCAATCCCCTGAGTCAGTCAGCCCCACCCCTCTTTTTATTTTTCCAGGCTCTGGCAGAGCTGGTTAGTCCAGTCACTCATTTCTGGAAAAAATTGTATATGGGGTTTGAAACTGAATCTCTACTCCATGTCTATGGCCAATCCTGGATCTCCAGCCAGGGGCGAAATGCTAGCTCTCTATGGGGGTGGGGGGTGGGGGCGGGGGCAACAACACAGGCTACTTATGACATGCTAAACTCAGTGGCGCCCCCCGAGAGTTGCACAGAGACATAGAATGAGGGAAACAGCAATTCATGCATCTCCCTGCTCAGAAAGTCTCCTCTCCTTCAGGCCTCATTATGCCAGGCCACATTCTGCATATGGCTGCTGCAGACTTGCGGCTAAAGCTGCAAATGAAATATACGAGAGAGACCCAGGGACACTAATCCATTGATGTGCTCTTCCAGCTCAGCAGACAGTTGTGCACAATAAGTCAGTTAGCCATAAATCCTGGGAAGTTGCTATCTGAGATTCTCATTCATGAATCTAACATTGGTCTGTTAAAAGCACAAGCTGTTCTTTTGAGGCATAGGCTTTTTATACAACTTTAAGTGGTAAAAATTCTATCCATAACCGATCCTATCACTGAGTTAGTGGCATGCCTTTTGTTCGTACTCATGGAACTAAGTTCCATTTGCAAGACAAATTTAAAAACCTTGTTGCAGATCATGTTTCCTCAGTTAGAGGAACTGCATGCAAATCCAGTAGGTAGAGCAGGGGGAATGGCCATTCTCTGCTTAGCTTTTCATTATGCAGCACTAGTCATACATTTAAAATTTCCTAATCCTCCCCCTGGATTATTAACTACATACAGTTGCCATGTTATTATAGGATTCTCTGGGTTCAAGCTAATCCCCTGCCCACTCCTACACTGACAAAGGAGGTGATGGAATTTGTTTAGTACCTGAATAATAAGTAGGACCAGAAGTATGACACACTGACAGGCATATCTAGTTCCAACCACTGCTTGGTCAGAATCGAGTTCTTAGTGCAGCTATGGCCATTCAGTCCAGGAGGGAATGCTTCTAGTGGTGATGCCGCAGAGAACCTGTGATCTGGGGAACTAGTGTCACACAATAGCTGCCTAACTTTTGTTCCATTGCCTGAGGCACTCCAGGTCTAAGGCTTTGTCTACACTAGCACTTTTGTCAGCAAAACTTTCGCTGGCCGGGGGTGTGGGAAAAAGCCAAACCCTGACATAAGCGTCACCAACAAAAGCACCGGTGTGGACGTAGTTTAATTATGCGGGCAGGACAGCTCTCTCCTGCCGGCACAGAGCAGCTACACAGGAGACCTTACCGTGGCACAGCTGGAGCGGTACAGCTGTGCTGCTGTAAGACCCATAGCGTAGACATCACCTAAGAGCCTGCAAGGTTCTCTCTCTGGCTGTCAAGCCCTTGCCACATGCAGAGGCAGTAATGTATTCGGAGAGCGTTGGAGTTGATTGATCTGCAGGAGAACTGCAGGTGACATGACATTCCTGGAGTTCCAGAATGCCAGGGTGTGATTGCAAACATTTTCTTTGAATTTTCCTTGGAGTCATGCAGATTCTCATGAGCCAGAATCAAAGTGATGCAGCAAATCTCTTGGGGGCAGGTGTATCTGCTCCCTTATGCCTTCTAGGGAGAAATTAATGGGCAAGGGTCTGCCCTTGTGCACAGGTGAAGCTCTCCCTGAAGTCATTGAGAGTAGAGGGCAGGTCTGAGGGCAGAACTGGGCCTGCTATTTGTAGGAAGGTAGCTGTGGGGAAGCGGTATTTGAACTGTAGGAATGTTAGCTCAAAGATCATGGGGCCTACAATGTGCAAATATGAGTCTTCCCACCCTGTGTGGTGTGTGTGTGTGGATGGTATGAATGGGCAAATAGGCATCTCCTGCCAATGCGGAGCTGTCTCTCCCTCTGCAGTCTGTCGGCACTCCACATGGCTAGGTGGCTATGGCATAGGAACAGCTATTGGTCCCTTCTCAAGGCAGTGGGATTTAAGATTCAAAGAGCATCATAATCTACAGCTGATGTGTCACTGGCTCGCTCTCTGTGGCCTGGGGGTGGGGCATAGACTTAGCCGCTGGCAGCACACCAGAGCCCAGAAGTACAAAGAGCATAACCCAGGCGTGGGCAAACTTTTTGGCCCGAGAGCCACATCTGGGTTTGGAAATTGTATGGCAGGCCATGAATGTTCACAAAATTGGGGTGCAGGAGGGGATGAGGGCTCTGGCTGGGGGTGCAGGCTCTGGGGTGGGCCAGAAATGAGGAGTTCAGGATGCAGGAGGGGGCTCCAGGATGGGGCAGAGGGTTGTGGGGGGTGAAGGCTCTGGGGTGGGGCTGGGGATGAGGGTTTGGGGTGCAGGAGGGTGTTCCAGGCTGGGACCAAGGGGTTTGGTGGGGTGTAGGCTCCGGACGGTACTTACCTCAAGCAGCTCCTGGAAGCAGCGGCATATGCCCTCTCCAGCTCCTACACGGAGGCATGGCCAGGCAGCTGTGCGTGCTGCCCTGTCTGCAGGTGCCACCCCTGCAGCTCCCATTGGCCGCAGTTCCCGGCCAATGGGAGCTGCGTGGGCGGTGCTTAGGGCAGGGGAAGTGCGCGGAGCCCCTTGGCCGCCCCTAAACATAGGAGCCGAAATGGGGACATGCCGCTGCTTCTGGCAGCTGCGGGGAGCGGCCCCTGAACCTTGCTCCTCCACTGGAGTGTGGGAGCGGGGCAAGCCCCAGGCCCTGCTCCCCAGCAGGAGCTTGAGGGCTGGGTGTGCCCAGCAGGCTGGATGTGGCTGGCAGGCTGTAGTTTGCCCACCCCCCCGGCATAATCCCCGCTCCTTTTCTCCTGCCTACAGTAGATCCTGGAGTCTCTGAACACTACCGAATATGTATAGTAATATGAAGTCATCTTACATTTTTTTGAGATGCCAAAGCACTTTAGACTGATACAGAATTACTGAAATGCAGCCAGCTTTTTGAGATGAGGAGTGGCCTAAGAACACAAGTGCAGACTCCTCTTATGAGAAGCGTTGTAGGATCTGCAACATCCTTATAGAGCAGATCTCCAGCAACTCACATTTAGCTGTGTGGATCTCCAGTTATCTACTTCGAATTTATTTGCCAGGTAGTCTAGAGGTTTCAAACTTGATACCTAGACCCCTGTGGCTATTGTAGTTCTGAGCAAGTTGTCTCGACATCTAGAAAGAAGCCATAACACCGGTATTGGAGGTTTAACATAAAGCCTCTTATTTGTAAAGGCAGCAATTCACTGACACCGCTTCCATCGTGCATTATTAATGTCCAAACAAAAAGTTAAATCTCCAAACTGGCATATTCCTCCTCCTGTTTCCTTCTGATAACTCTAGGCTTCTCAGGGTAGGCTGTTAAGTCTTTAACAACTGAAACCCCAAAGAAACAGGCACACACTTAAAAACCTCAGGAATCTACACAGTGTATCTTCTAAGGATTTGTGTTTTGTTTTTTTGCTTGGAACAACAACACAAGGAATCCAAACCTGGTTTATTACTGCCAGTTTACTAATACTAGCTCTGTTTCCATGTTTTTAGCAAGTGTCTTGAATAATTCTTGCATTTTAATGCCAAGTTAACCTGCCGCTGAGGGGCAGGACTCTGAGCTGGACAGGAACAGCTCAGACGGGTGTGGTGGGTGGGGGTTTAGTAATACTCTGTCTCAGAATTTCAGTAAAACTCCAGTACAATTGTCATGGATAGTCTCAAAGCTTCTTAGTTTAATTTTAGCTTAGCAAATAGAACACCTACTGGGGAGGAGAGTGTTTGTTTTTCTGTTGCACAGATGCTGCCAAAAAAAAAAAACTCATTTTATGGCTCCAAGAGACTCCTTCCTGAGTTGTTATGCTTGGAGCCAAGTTGGGTTTCCCTGCCAGCTTTGCATTGTTTACAGCTCGCAGCCCTGTAGCTTAAACCAAACCTGACAAAAAACCCAAGACAGTGGGATTTCTTGATTGGTCTTTGCAGCCTGTGCAGCTTCCTTATTCTAAGTACACTGCTGGTTCTGTGGTGGTCGGAGTTCAGACTTGAAGTGTGTAAAACTTCTTTTGTGTTGAGCATGCAGAGCTTTTGCACCTGTACAAGGCTATGTAGCTGCATGACAGGCGCTGTTGCTGGATAGGAATGTTGTGCTGTCAGAAGCTGCTGTAGGCCATTTCCTTTTTACCTCCCAAGAAGAAGAGGGTGACAAATTGTTCCCCTTAACTGCCACGGACAGGACAAGAAGCAATGGGCTTAAATTGCAGCCAGGGAGATTTAGGTTGGACATTAGGAAAACTTTCTGTCAGGGTAGTTAAACTCTGGAACAAATTACCTAGGGAGGTTATGGAATCTGTCATTGGGGGTGTTTAAGGACAGGTTAGACAAACACCTGTCGGGGATGGTCTTGATCAGCTTTTCTCAGTGCCTGCTTCTTGGGCTGGTGCAGGTCCCTGCGATCTCCCCGACACCGTTTAGGAAGGCAGCAAGCTGGTTCCTGGTGTCAGAAAAGGTTGAGATACACCAGTCTAGATAATACTTCAACTTGCTTCACTGCAGGGGACTGGATTAGAGGACCTAGCAAGTTCTGTGAAAAGAAGCCAAAATCCTCAGGTAATGGCTCAGAGGCAGAAGGGGACAGACACACCGCATTAGTGTGCGTTACTTCAACAGTTCTCCGATTGACAGCATGGCCCCCTAACAATCTTGTTGACACCCCCCTTCTCATTCACAAGCTGGAAATATCCTTTTGGCAGCTCCGGCCATTGCTGACGCGGGACAGGAGTTATGCAGTCTTAGCTAATACACTGTAGGGCTGGAAAGGAGCATTAGCATCATGTGGCATCCATCTCTCTCAGCGGCCATCAGTACCTACTTTGCAGGCTATGCTGAGAACCACTGCTTGTCTTCTGCGGGGAGGATAACCCAGACTTGTTTGTTTGTATTGGCAGTGCATGAAGGCCCAACCAAGACCCGGGGTCCCATCACGCTGGGTGCTGTACAGACAGAGGAGATAGGGCCCTGCTAGCTTCTTCCCTGAGGAGGAGTCCATTGTTAATTATTGGTGTCAGACTCTCCGTGGCACCTCCTTGAACGTGACAGTACTGGGGCAATGGGCACCTTAGCTGCTGTGGTCCTCGAGCTGCATTCACATTTACAGAGCAAGATGTGCAGGCAGCAGGGCCAGTGCAACCAGTAGGCGAACGAGGCGGTCGCCTAGGGTGCCAAGTGGTTGGGGGTGGCCAAAAGCACGCTCCAGGGAGGCGGTGGAGCAGAGGTGAGCTGGAGCGGGGAGCTGCCATACGGCGGGGAGTTGTCACACTCGGCTCCCCAGGCTGAGGGGAGCTGCCGTGAGGGGGGGGCGCCGAGAGGAGGGAGGGAGGGGGCCGAGGGGAGCTACCGCGGGGTGGGGGGGTGCCTCAGGGCAGGGGGGGGGCGGGGTGCTGCTGCAGGGCTCCCGGGAGGGGCGGGGGGGGGGGCGCGCGCAAGGTGGAAGTTTCGCCTAGGACGCGAAACAACCTTGGACCGGCCCTGGCAGGCAGAGAAAGCGGGTCTGTAATGGGAGGTGAGGCAAGTGCTTCAGGAGAGACCAGACACTGACCACCACCTCACTGACCTGCGTGTTCAGTGTTTCTACACTGCTCCACTATAAACTAACCAAAAAGCCCACAGCTGCCTATGTGTGGAAACCGCTGCCTGAGACCTGCACCTTGTGCAGTGAGGTCAGGGGAAACCAGTGTGGTTTCCCAGATTAGAACAGGAAGCCACAAGTTTCCCTGAATGAGAGCAGCATCGCACAGGTCTTAGAACCAAGCCCTCACACCATGCTCAGAACCCAAGACTCCTGTTGAGGCTGCTGCTCAGCGTTTAGAAGGGTTATGCTGACTTTTTGGTCCCTAGCTCTGTATCCATCATAGGCTAGTAGCTGCAGATGTGCGGGGGGGCGGGAGGTGTCTTTTGGTAACCAAGAGCTCTTAGATAAATAAGAGAGTCTCCCTTCCCCCAAGGGAGTGCAGGACAGAGACAATGTTGCCGCGTCAGAGTACTGCAGAGTCTTCTCCCTGCCGCCATCCCCCAAAATCTGGAAAGGCTGTTTCATTTTGAGCACCATCTAGGTTCTACTTTTAAGCCAGACCCCTAATAAAAAAAATATTCAGACTGAAAGACTAGAACAGATCTAACGTTAACTTGCGTTTTTCTTACTGTGTGGTGTCGTACAAAAGAAGTAGAAAGAAATGTGCCTGGCACTTCAGGCACTGGCCTGATTCTTCAGAAGGGACCAGCAGTTTTGGGGTATTTCCATTTTGGGGTGTCCAGCTTGAGACACTCCTAGGAACCCAAAGTGCTGAGCACCCACCCTTTAAAGGTCAGGCCTTTTAAGATATCAATGGTCACCTCTGAAAACAAAAGTCTCCGATTCCAGATCCTAAGTCAAGAAGACTCTGTAATGAGGGATGGGAACAAACATTAGGGGGACAGGATGACATGGGTAACTGGCACGATGCTGTTAGTTAGCTTAACAACATATGTCATTTGGATGGGGGATTCTGACATCAATTGGACTCCTTTTCTCCTCCTGTCTCCCTTCACTTCTTAAAGGAGGCTTTATCCTCATCTCCCATCTAATCTCTTCTCCAGCTGCACTGACACGCCTTCCCTGATGCCTTTTGTCCCCAGCCCCTGTGGACAGCGCACCGCGGCCTGGTGTGTTGTTTGCCATCTGCTCTGTCTCGTGGACATATAGATGAGCACTATCAAAATCAATATCCCACTAGATGAAGCAAAGCTGCAGCACTAGAAAAGGACAGTTAGTCACCCACACTAACAGGCAGGGGTAGCAGAAGTGACATCCTGGAATCAGGGAGCCAACAGCATAGAGCAGGCTGACTTGATGCAGGGTGTTTCTCTGCAGCGTGTGCTTCTCTACTGCAGCCAGTAGAACAGTCACCCAGTTCCCTGTCCAGTAGGTCTGACCCTGGTACACATCTGCTGGCCCTGTGGGTCACTCAGGCTAGCATGCTGAAGATCTCTGCAGCCTCAAATGGTGTAAAGAATCAGTAACACCTCACAGGGACATGCAAAGTCCTATCAGATGCAGAGTGACAAGATTTAATGCAGTTTCAAGGTTTCTGTCACAAATGATTAGGCTAATCTGTTACACTTTTAAGGGACCTGGTCAATACAGTGTCTGGGATTTTTAGGCTATTAAATGTTAATTGCAGCTATATTTAGCTTAGATCCCTCAGTCCAGATTTAGTTTTCCTTTAGTCGTTGCAGCTCCAGCTCCTGAGTCTCCCACATGGCACCATGATTGCTGGCAGTAGAGTTGCTGGGATCCTGGCAGAATGGCCTTTGCATTTTCAAAGCCTGTGTGGATGGGGGTATCCTGCATGAAACCCTGGAGTCCATTAAGGTTATTAACAGGCCCTGAAGGGAATCCCAGCTAGCTCTCCATGCCCAGGGGGATGGTACCATATTCTAGTTACCATATAGATAGGCTTGGAAAGATTAGATTTTTATTGGTAAATGTTGATAAACGTCACTTTTGTCTGTGTGTGTGTCCAGTGAAATAATTTCCACCAATAATAACTGAAATTTACAGGCACATTCTGCATGTCTAGGCAAAGTAAGAAATGCTGCCTGAGAATTTAGAGGCAAAAATCCAGTGGTTTAGGCTGGTTACAGGAGGAGTAGAGAAGGAACAGTAAGAACGGGTTCGATTTGTTGATTGAAGGGTATTTACTTTGTATATTTTGACATGTGATATTGACAATTTGTGTTTTAACAGTTTATAAAGCTTTAACTCTGAGTCTCAGCCTCTACTTTAGTTAAATAATTGTCTGACTCCCCCAGAATTTCTCACAGACTCCTAGATGTTAAGACCAGAAGGGACCGTTGTGATCATCTAGTCTGACCTCCTGCACATGGCAGGCCACAGAACTCACCCACCCTATCCTGTAGTAGGCCCATAACCTCTGGCCGAGTTACTGAAGTCCTTGAATCCGGATTTAAAGGCTTCAAGTTACAAAGAATCCATCAATTACTCTAGTTCAAACCAGCAAGCGACTCATGCCCCACGCTGCAGAGGAAGGTGAAAAACCCCCAAGGTCTCTGTCCACCTGACCTGGAAGAAAATTCCTTCCTGGCCCCAAGTATGGCAGTCAGTTAGCCCCTGAGCATGTGGGCAGAACCCACCAGACACACACCTGGGAAAGAATTCTCTGTATAACTCACAGCCTGCAACTGTGAAAATTTAAAATTGTTACTTTCAAAAATTGCTGAAGAATAAACAGGCATTTATCCATCAAAATTGTAAAAAAAAAAAAAAAAAAAATTAAAATCAAGTTCTCCTACGCCTTCACAAGGACAAGTCTGCATGAGAGATTGTAGCATTTGTGCCTGGAGATGTACGAGCCGACACCCACACTTAATAACCTACATACTGCCTTGTTGTTTCCATGGGCCTGTGTCTCATTTCACGAGAGCCACAGCAACAGCTCTTCCTTTTTTATTCTGCGGCCCTCCCTTGCCAGGTGCATTAGTTGCTAGATTTCATTGAATACCCGCATTGAACGCTACTAATTTTTCCAGTGTCCTGCTCTCTAGAGGCAGGTACTTTTCTGAATATCTGTTGGGGCCACACAGCAAGTGCCACAGACATATTTTGTTCGTCTTCGTGCAAGGAACAGAAGTAATAGCCCCAGCTCCCATGGGGCTTCCATATGCTATATTCGAGAGAAACCTGGCTGTCGCAGGCACTTACCTTTCTGCAAGGAGCTTGCTGCCTCAGTCTCAATCTGTAGATGATCTCCCGCTTGTCACAGTGTTGTCTAGTGTGTTCCTTTGTGATGGAATAACATGGCTCTCCAGCCAGACTAGAGATTCCTCCCCTTCCAGATCAAGCAAGAGTACCAAACAACCAAAATCCATTCTGCCGTCCCCTGAGGCAGGAGTGTGCAATAATCCTTCAATCCTTTGCATGCTTAGCTTTCCCCCTTGATGGAGGGCTCAGGTCAATAGCTTCTTCACCCTTCCACAACTAACAGCTTGATAGTCCTTTTCCCATCGGGGTCTCTCCTAGCCTCTCTAGGGGAGGCAGATTGAGCTGATGGCGGGACTTCCTCCCTCCATTGGTCCAGCCTGGGGCCTCTAAACAAAGACAGGTGCTAACACCAGGCTTCGGACCCTCACCATTACTGTGGTCCCCAGGCCTCTTCATTCACTCCACTGTTATATCCTGCCCCTTTGGGACTTGTACAGCTTATCCTCCTTTACATCCCCTCCTAGCTACTCCTCCCACTGTCTAGAGAGAACACCCCTCTCCTATGCTCTCTCAGCAACTCCAGCTCCCTGCAGGTCTTTTTTGACTGGGCCACAGGCAACTTTATATACAATTACCCACTCTTACCCAGCATGCCTTGAAGCAGCCTACTATACCCAGGGTCCTTCTTGGGACTACATCTCCCATAATTCCCATAAAGGCCAAGCACCAGGAACAGTGGTAGCTGCTCTTAAAGGGGAGCATGTCCTGTTACACTCCTGCTGAAGACTTCCTTGTTGTTTAGCTGGTAGCCCATTATGCACATGCATTGACTGGAGTGTATTTCAGATAAAAGCTTCCTAACTAGTTTTATGGTGATATTTTCATTTCTAAGCTGATTGCAGAAAAGGTTTTAGAAACCTGGAAGGTCTCTCTGAAACCATTTGGAACAACTGCCTGGGCCATATCTCAGACTAAACCTAGAGCAGCTTATGTAGCTGCTGCTTTTGAGAAGTAGTTAAGATACCATCATATTGTCATAAGGCAAAGGGAAGAGGCTTTTAATTAAACTTGCATCTGCAGAGTCTGCACCCAGCCTTCTAGAGCTGCAGTAGAGAACAAACTATTCCCAGCTCATTAAATCATGATGGGGGAGGGGAAGGAAATAGACTGCTTTTGTATACAGGAATCCAAGATAAAATAGTACCTTCTGTCTACCCTTTGGGGACATTTAATTATGGTATGACACTGGGGTACAAGTGAATAGCTGCCCCTGCTGCTTTTATGTCCACTAGTCACCTCACTGACTGTTTTCCTTTGTCCCTTAGGAATGCTTACACATTTCTATCCTAAAAAAAAAACAAAAACCCACAACCTTTTGGTGGAGAATAGTAGCTGACATTCTCTTTAAACACTTAGGCTTGTAAGTTTGAAATCATTGAGCCTAGTTCTGCTCTTAGGTACACAAGTTTACTTCTGATCGTTTGCCACTGTAACAGAAAGGAACTTGGACCCTTTGCTGTAGCCACATTCTGTGGCCGAACTTTTCAAAAGTGACTAGTGATTTTTGGATGCCTTAATTTTTAGATCATGTTCAAAGAGGATGCTAAGTATGACTGATAACAGATGGATGGAGGCATCAGTAAATGAAATGTGTAATCTCTAAATAAGTGACCTTTTAATGCCTTCCTTGGATTGCTGAAAACTGGTTGGCTTCTCAAATGTGGGGGATGAAAATAGACATGTTAACATAGTTTTGCATGGGAGTCATGCTAGACTGGGATTAGTTTAGAGGCTAATAAATGGAGCAGTTAAACAGATAAAAGTTAAATTGAACTGTTAATACCAAACTGAGTAAGAGCGAGCTCTTTAACTGGCAGCGCTACAAGGCAGGTGCCTTTTTTATTCTAAAGCAAAGGGGTTTTAACAGTACAATCCTTTTATTACACCATGTACTAGCACTTGGATTCATTCAGTAAAATATTCCTGGATAAGATCTCTACAAGGACTTTTAGCTGGTTTGAAATAAAGTGGCTTTTTCAACAACTTATATTACTGGGTAGTAGAGACTTGTAGAGATGAAATATAATGGCCTTCAAATTACATTACTGTGTAGAACAGTAAGCCCTGCCTTAGATCTTTTTCTGTCTGGGTGTCTGAAAAAGTGTAATTGAGATGGCAACCAGAGAGGGAGCAAGCACATTCGATGAACTCATTAATGAGAAGGTACCTTAATGCAAGTGACAGTTGCACTGGGAGACTGTCCAAGGTAACCAGGATCTGACTGGTTGTTTAGAGAATGCCTCAGCTGTATTTCTGTAAAGCGGTGTGGCCCTTGCTTGTAGACCAGATCTGAGCTACTAGCTGGTTTCTTCTGTAAGAATTATTGCCCAAGGCATGTTATCACCACAGCAACTTGACGTGATCCAGAGACGGCAACAAAATACAATGGTCCATGAAAACACACAAACTTAAACCTGCCTCTATGGTGATGCTTACAGAAATGAAGGGGGAATTTTTTTCTTCTTCTTTTTTTTTTTTTTGCACTCATCATGAAATTCTTGCTTCTCTAAGTCAGCTACTAGTCTTAGTGCAAACTACTGCCTAGACACCCCCTCCCTTGCTGCCTGTTAAAATCACATTGGCTCTGCCCCCCAGACATGGGAAGTGCTAGTCCTGATGCTGTGGGCTGGGGACCTTTATAGATTAGTTACTGTTGTTATTTGTATGTCCGTGGTACCTTGGAGCTCCAGTCATGGCCCACGACCCCATTGTGCTAAGTGCTGTGCAAAGCCAGTCCCTGTCCCAGAGGTTGTGCTGGTTTCTGTTTAGGCTCCTATACCTCACTTGGCAGCATGGCACCTGAGTCCCTTATATTTTACAGGGCCCTGTTAGTTCTGGGAGGTTCTCTGGGGCCACAAAGCCGTCTGGTGGTTAACAAAATATGTGACTCACCAACAAAGGCTTTGTTCCACACTTACATTCTTCAGTCGGCTTTCGCTCGGTACTAAATGAGGCCTGAAGGCAAATGGAATCCATGCTGCTTAACATAATCATCTAACAAGTTACTTCATGTTTTGACCAAATAACTCTGTGATAAATCTACACAATAAAAATTCTTAATGGATCCCTGGAGGAGGGGAATGCTTTGGCAGGGGAGCAGCGAGTCTTAAAAGGCTTTAAATTAGTTTTCTTCCTCTTCTGCTATAATTATTAGACACTCTAAATAGCCTTTCCTTAGGCCAGATGGGCTTTTTGGACTAATTGGCAACTGCTTGGCTGTTTTCTGAACACCTGAGTCACTTCCCCTCCCTGCTTTTCTCATTCCATCATCGTTGGTGACTAACTACCAGCTGCGCTTTGGGATTGATAGAGAACACGGGCCGACCCACATTGCAAACTGTGCCATAATCCTAGGGGATCTCTGTATCATTGCCCTGTCTGCAGGGCTGGGTATAAAATGCACCCAGGGGACCGAGCTGAACTCTGTTGCTGGGCTTCCAAAGCTGCCAGCCAAGCCAGTTATGGCTTTGTTGTATTGTAGCTCTTGGCTTCAGGAGAAACCTTAATTTTTTTCTCTTCTAAAAATAAATGTGTCTTTCTGTTTTGTCATGGGGTGAGAGAGCAGTGAGATTTGTAGGGCTAAATTGTACCTTCTGCCTGCTTGCTGGAAGAAGCTCTGTAATGGAGGAGAGGGTTTCGGGTAGCTTGGGACTTCTGCTCTGAGGTTGGGAACACCTCACCCCAGCTAATGGGCATTGGGCATGCTCTTCGCTTCATGTTGCTGCCTCCCCTGGGCAGCAGCAGTCTCGGGCTAGTCCCTGCAGCCCAGGTTGTGAGGTGTTGCAGTGTTGTGGCAGGGAAGCACCCTGTAAAGTTAAGTATTCATGGGTAACTGGATGTGCTGCCATCACAGGCAATTAGCATCTTCAGCTTTGTCTCCCTGTAAGAAATGATAGTAGGAACTCTGGACCAGATTTTTCAAGGTATTCAGGCGCCTAAAGATTCAGACAGGCAGTTTTGAAAATCCCACTAGGTGCTTACCTCCCACTAATGTCAAGGGGAGTTGCTTGATGCTTTTACCAATCTGGCCCTCTGTGCTTATTGGGCTGAGGAGGTGGGACCTAGCAACAATCCAGGGGCAAGGGGAGCCAGGTATTTGGTAAAGGAAGGGCATTGTAATGCGGGCATTACAGGGACTCTGGCAAAGCTGCCGAACTCCATCTGGGAGTGCTGGGAGCCAGTGGCCTGACCCAATCTGTTGGATCATCAGTATCGAAAGATGTGCACAGCCATGGGCATTTCCATCCTTTGCAATGCCTGGGGCCATGGCTAAGTTTGACTTTCTAGGCCTTCTAAGGTTGTGGTAAATGTTCTCTCATGTGGAAATACTCTTATGTAATGGATATAGATTGACAGTGTTAAAGCAGCTGAAGATGGTTCTCTTGCCTGGGAATAAACAAAATGGTTCTGTGTCAAGGTGCACCAGCCCTGATCTGACTGAGACCAGGTGGGTGTTGGGTTTGTTTGCGAAGGTTGCTGGCTGAGGAACTGAACAGTTCAGCTGTACCCAAGGTTGGAGTTAGCAAAGGGCACTCTTCCATGAAAGCAGAGAATGAAGCCTAGTAGCATACAGCCAACGGGGCATGAAACACAGTGTGAACATTGTCGTGTGTTGAGTGCCTCAGCACCTCTGGTGACTCTTCCTGATTGTATCTGTCAGTTGAATGTTGGGTTATGACTGTAGATGGAGTCGGGCTCTTCAGTGGTAACCTGCTCTCCTCTGAGTTATCGCCACCAACCCTCTGCTTAGAGGCAGAGAGACATATGCCTTCGCCTGGCTTCAGACCTCCCTCGGTGGCCTAGTTAATCTTCACTGCATTCTGCATCGCAGTCTGAGTAATGTTTTGCTCACGGTTGGAGCGTTGGGTGTGGATGCTTGGCAGTTTGCAGGCTGAAGCTCTGCTGCTTAGGGAACTTGATCAACCTTGTTTTCTTGTTTCTGACTGTTGCTTTTTCTGTCTATTTTTGTGCCTAAACGTTGCTACACTGCTCAGCTCCTGGGTGCTCAGCTCAATGCGTCTGGCAGCTAGCCGAGCCACTGGGGCTCCCCTGTCTCCTCCCTCCTCTAGGGCTTCTGCCTTCAGACTTCATTTATTGAAATCAACTATTTCCTTAGAGAAAAGAGCTTGGGAGTGGGAGAGGGGGGCACTGACCTTCTTGCCATGTCACCCCCTATGGAGACTGAGCCCAGACTGGTCTGTAGAGGGAAACTGCTCGAGTTAGCTGGGCCATGTCGTACCTCACTCCCTTGTGCCAACTTCCTTGCCTTGCCACCTCCCCTTCCGTACGAGGAAGATATGTTTGAGTTCCGCTGTTCTAGGAGTGGGAAGCCCCATGGGGCTTATATCTTCTCCTCCCGGGAGCTAATTAATGTCAGATTAATTGTGTTAAATCACTCTAGCCAAACACAGCTCTTTCCAGAATGTAACGCAGGCTGGTTATCCGTCCCGCCCAACCAGCACTTCAGATGGCTGCGGTACTTTATTCCTCCACTTCTGGTGCTAGCAGCACAAAGACGCTTTGCTGTGACGTCAGAGGGGACAGTCCACTGGGGGTGGGGAGAAGGCATAGAACACTTCTTCCCCTTGTAGGTGCACCTAACAAATACTGCTCTGGGGGGAAGGGACGTGGGGAGGCGGTAGCTGAACGGAACTTAATATTGGAGTAGGAGGGCTGAACAAAAGCCTAGAAAACATGGGATGAGTGTATCTCAGAGTGCAGATACTTCTCAGAACATCTGAAGTCTGCAAAATGGGGATGGGGGAGTCAGGAGTGCAGACGTGCAGGCTTTAGCAGTTTGTAAACACCGGCCTGAATCTGATTTTGCTTACACCAGCATGAGAGCCGAATAAAGGCCTTGTAGCATTGCTCTCTGTTAGGATTTGTATACATTTTGCCCTTCCAGCCCTTTGGCAGTGTGTCATGTATGCCGAGAAGAGGTGCTTCTCTCTCTTGCAGAGGGTCTCTCCTGTCTGGGTGCTGTTGGCTAAGGATTCTTGTTCCCTACGCACAGCGTGCTGGCAGAGCAGTGACAGACATGCTGCTGGAGTCCCTGGGCCTAGAGTATTTTTTTCTGGAAATTGTTCTATCGTGCACGCTGCGGGTTCCTGAGTCCACATGGGAACACCAGGCCTAACACCTGGCAAGGCTCCATGCTGTCATCTTTCATGTCTTGCCGCCTCTGCGCTCTACTGGTCATTGCAGTGGGATTTCTGGTGGGGGTGGCTGGGGAGGGCAATGTCTGCGATAAATTACTCCTAGGATGAGATCATAGTAGAACTTAAAACCAAAGTTAAACAGCTCAGGGACAGGCACCTGTGAAAGAAGGGCCTAGGCTCCTTATGCAGTATTGCCCCAAAACTTCTTTCATATTCCACTCTCTGGTGAAAGCATCAAGGGTCACATCATCTTCAGAGACAGGGATTCTCTTCCCACAAGTATAGCAAAGCAGAGAGAAGCCATAGATCTGCCTACTGCTAATGCAAAAATTCACCCCAACTACAGATGAAAACTGTGAGATGTCCATGTCTGCACAAGGCACTTCAGAGCAAATAAAAAGCCATGCCATGTCCTTGTCCTGAAGAGCTTAAAAAAGAAGTGGGTTTGTTCTTAGGGTGGTAGGAGCAACATCTCCAGCATGAGATGAGCCTTGCAAACAAGCCAGGCTCTGCTTTTCATTTGGGTAAATAGCTTTGCTCCTAGTGGATCTGGGATTGGAAATACTCAGCACAGATCTTCTCCGAATTCACATGCTGCAAGAAGGTCGCAGTGGTGTGGAGGCGGGTGCTGGCAGCCTGTGCCCTCAGCCAATGAAGGAGGGACACCACAGCCAAGGTCAGGGCCTTTTACCTTAGGTAGGACTTCAGCTTTATTTTTTCACAATAAAGCCATTCCACACACAAGCCCAGTCATTCCCCCTGCCCAGGGTCTTCAGTTCCCACTGTAGCAGCCACTTGTCTGAGAGATGCCACCTGCTCCCTGTATCTCTCCACATCAGCTGCGCTCTTTCAGCCTTGAATAGGAATCAGGGGCTCATTAGGCAATCACTTGAACCCTTCCCAGCTGGATCTGATGAGCACCTCTAACAGGCCTGTTCTGAAAGGGGCTCTGCATAACCACAGGGCTGGCCGGCCCCAGGCCCCCTAACCACCCTGTTACATGGGGACTTCCAAGCATCCTAGAAGTTAGATCTGGAAAAGAACTCTTAGATGATGCGATGTGTCCCCCTGTGAAATGTGGGGGTAGTCCCACAGCAGCTAAGCTCCTGAGCTGATCCGAAAGGCCACAGCCCCTCTGGCTTGCACATTCTTTAGTGTCACTCTCCATCTCACACCGTTTGCAGCAACAGACACATTTGCCTCCTGGCATCTGGGTCGTATGGAGTCTGCCATGCAGCCCGGTGACTCTGAGCACCTCCTGCCTGTCACACTCAGTCCTTCCTGGAGAGCACAAGGTCAGAGCTTCCTCTCTGGCTGCTCTGGTTTGCCAGAGGAATAAAAGTTGTGAGTTCTCATTTTGAATATATGGCCTAAAATAGCACCATTACATAAATGTACAGGGAAGTGCTGCATTATTTAGTGTCCTGAAATCCCAACACCCACCTTCCCTCAGAACCATCGCATCAGGAATTCTCACTCTATCTGTGTCAGCGTGTTCATTAAATAGCCCCAAGCGTAATGAGGCTCGGCTCAGCCACACTCTGCTCATATGCTGCTGCTCTTGCCATCCCTGAAAGCATCCAGATAGGAGCAGACATGGTGGGGCCCTACCCACACCCACATTAATACCGACTGCTTAAAGTCTAAATAATTACATGCCTCTCTGCAGGATCAGTGACATGAGAGTTCCCATGAAGAGCCACAGAAGAATTAAAAACGGCTCTTAATTTATATTCTGTCTTTCCAAACAAGTTCTACCATGTACAAGCAATAAACTCTGTCTCCCTCAGGCATAGGGATGACACAGTCCCATTAATCACCACTGTGTCCTTTCCTCCGACCTCCTTTTCCCCTGTGCAAGCCACAGATCCTCTCTGCTGCCAGAGGGAGCAGCTGCCAAGCATAGCCATTGTACTGGCCAGTGAGGAATTCAGCCAGGAGCCTCCAAGAGGCTCACACATCTTGCCTAGCATGTCGCCCTGTGACTGGGCTTGTAGGGCACAATGTGAGAGGGGAGAGGAACTGACTGGACAGAGAGAGCTTTGGAAGGAGAAACAGGAACTTGGGCCAGTGGCACTGTACACAGAGTGCGGGACGGTCTGGGCCCAAAGAGCTAACACTCTAAATAGACGAGACCGACAGTTATCCTCACTCTTCAGATGGGGAACTGAGCCCCTGAGAGATCAGGGGCCTTGCCCAAGGACACCCAGGGAGGCTAGAGCCCCCGAGTCCTAACACAATACCCTAACCACAAGCCCATCCTCCTCCCACGTGCGCCAATGCGGAACATGGCCCTGTAGCCTGAGCTTTGCCATGGAACTGTCCCATCTATTCGACATTGGTGAGGCCTCATCTGGAGTACTGTGTCCAGTTTTGGGCCCCACACTTCAAGAAGGATGTGGATAAATTGGAGAGAGTCCAGCGAAGGGCAACAAAAATGATTAGGGGACTGGAACACATGAGTTATGAGGAGAGGCTGAGGGAGCTGGGATTGTTTAGCCTGCAGAAGAGAAGAATGAGGAGGGATTTGATAGCTGCTTTCAACTACCTGAAAGGGGGTTCCAAAGAGGATGGCTCTAGACTGTTCTCAATGGTAGCAGATGACAGAACGAGGAGTAATGGTCTCAAGTTGCAGTGGGGGAGGTTTAGATTGGATATTAGGAAAAACTTTTTCACTAAGAGGGTGGTGAAACACTGGAATGCGTTACCTAGGGAGGTGGTAGAATCTCCTTCCTTAGAGGTTTTTAAGGTCAGGCTTGACAAAGCCCTGGCTGGGATGATTTAACTGGGAATTGGTCCTGCTTTGAGCAGGGGGTTGGACTAGATGACCTTCTGGGGTCCCTTCCAACCCTGATATTCTATGATTCTATGATCCTGTGGGAGGGGAATCGGGCGTATTCTTGTCATTTAGGCTTTTATTGTTTGAATATTTAGGGTTAAAGTTGCAAGAGCATCAAACCTGACATCTTGCCATTTGTGCAACGCGTGGTGCCAAAGGAGACACCACAGGCCAAAAGGGCAGCGAGAGCATGAAATGCCACGTGTCCAGAAAGTGGCACAGAGATGAGCTGTTCTCCCTGCACTGAGCTGGGCTCCGCTGAGTCCCCATTCACAGAGAAATGCTGGGACGGGCTGGCATAGAATCATAGAATATCAGGGTTGGAAGGGACCCCTGAAGGTCATCTAGTCCAATCCCCTGCTTGAAGCAGGACCAATTCCCAGTTAAATCATCCCAGCCAGGGCTTTGTCAAGCCTGACCGTAAAAACCTCTAAGGAAGGAGATTCTACCACCTCCCTAGGTAACGCATTCCAGTGTTTCACCACCCTCTTAGTGAAAAAGTTTTCCCTGCCACGGGCCTCCCTCCTGACTGGGTCCGGATGCTCTTCTGTGGGCAGAGGGTAGATGAGTCTCCATGGGCCTGTCACCGTGTAGCCATCTCAGCTGGGAAGCCAGGAAAGGGGTGGTTCTGGGATAGGCCAGATTGATTCACCAGCTACTGGAGGGTAACTTTCGGGCCCTGGACTGGATTGAACTGGGGCTCTAGAGGCAGAGCCGCCATGGGGGGGCAAGTGGGGCAATTTGCCCCAGGCCCCAAGCCCCACAGGAGCCTCCACGAGAATGCCTGAAGTCTGAGGTCTGAGACAGGGAAGGGGCCCCCGAAATTGCTTTGCCCCAGGCCCCCTGAATCCTCTGGGCGGCCCTGTCTAGAGGTGACGGGCTCATTGGCTTTCATCCCTGCCTTTGGCCCGGCTGTCCCCAGCGAGAGGAAAGGCAGGGCCAGGATAGCACGGCAGCCAGGAAAGGTGCCCTTGTTCCCTTTCAGTGAGTGAATGGTGCTGGGCTGCCCTGGTGAATTGGGCCTGGCCCACCCCAGCAACAGAGCAGCTGTGTGTGGGAAAGCTCCCTGTTAAACCTGGGCACGATGGGGGGCTCCTGGAGATGACAGTCACATAATGGAGCTTTTGTTGGAGAGGCCCCAAAGGGCAGATGATGTCACCTTGCACTGGGCTGTGCGGCCACTCGGGTCACTGGGGGAGAAGCTGCTGAATCTCTTTGGCAACAAGGCAGCCAGGAAAAGGCTGCTTTTATCCCATCCCTTTCTAAAGTGGGTGGAGGGGTTTTGTTCCCAAACAGCACACGTGGTTAGGAATGAAAACCTCCAATCGGAGCTGTCACCTCTGCCCCCTTGTGTGCCCTTGGCAGCTCCCTGCACTGGGAGAGCACCCACTGCCCACGTCCTTTGGACCAACGCCAAGGGTTTGGGCTCCAGGCACACCTTTTTGCCTTCGCTGTCCCCCCTTCCAGGTGGATGGGGTTGGCGGCAGGAGAGGCCGTCTGCGTGAAACACCCAGAGGGCAGGAGTTTTCTTGATACCAGATCTACTGAAGCCAGAGAGCACCAGATCAAAAGAAAGGGTTTGCAGTGTGTGCCCATCTGAATGCTCTTCATAGCCCAGACAGGCAGGCTCCCCTCAGCCTCGTTACAGAGAAGAAGGGAAGATCTGGTGTGCCTGGAAACAGTTCTCTTCTCTGACCCCCCCAAGGTCAGAATGACACCCCCACCTTGCTGCAACCAGAGAGCTCATCACAGTGCTCCTCGCGATTAACCCCCTCAGTCCAGGGTAGGACCTCCTCCTGTTTTCCCAAACTGTTCACATACAGTGTTTGCCTTTTCCAGGAGACTGTCAAGGGAGGGGAAGAAAGTTCTTTAGAGGAGAAATAATTGTTGCCTTTCAGATGCTTAAAGACTGAACTCAAGTACAGGCTGTCACAGTTCATTTGGCCTGGCTATCTCCAGTTTCTTCAGCCCCCTTTTAAAAAAACCCCTATCGGTTTTCCCTTGCCATGAAATGTAAATGATTGACAATCCCCAACCCCCCTCTCCCAGGAGCACAGAGTAAACCTTTACTAACAGCCTGAACTCCACCCCAGGGGAGCGGACCTAGGAGGATGCTTACTTACATTTCTCCTGCTTTTAATTTAATCTCAAACCCACTGGCTTTTCCTTCCTCCCTGTAAGGAGCAGCTGAGCCTCTCTCTTCAGATCTGTCTGAGGCTTTGCATGAGCTCTCAGGCAGAGCACACATGAATTGAGATGCCATGCCATGCAGCCCTGATTACCCCAGGGTGCTGGGCATTGGACATCACAGGGAATCATTAATGTAATTAAATGACAGACATTAGAGGATGGGACTCTTCTGGGGAATAGCAAGTTTGCACCCGCTGTACAAGAGAGCAGTGTGATCGTAAACACGTGAGCAGGAGCCAGGAACTCCCAACTCCTAGTCCCAGCTCTGCCATGACTTGCTAAGTGGGAACCACTGTATTGTGGTTTCCAAAACCGTAAAATGGGGTAATGTGTCCGTGTCTCAGAGAGGTGCTGCGAGGGTCCGCGTTTGCAAATGACAGAAAACCTCTGTTTCAGCAGGAAGTATTTGGATCAGTCACTTTCTGGTTGCTTTTGGATTCTGAGGTTGGGTGTTTCTGAAAGCAGGAGCTGCTCAGGATCTTGGAGGGATTCTGCTGAGCTGTGCAGAGCAGGCCCCTTTCCTATAGAGAAGGTGTTTGCAGTGCAGTGTTTCTACAGGATCTGTTTTCAGACCTAAAGCAGCACTTAGGCACTAGCTAAGGGAAGGCTTTGGCAGTAACATGGGCTGATGTTTTCTGGAATGGATTTTGGAGGTTCCTTTAGATATTTGGGCTGAAACCAGCTGGCAGTGCCCTTCTTCAGTGCAGTTTCAGCAGCAAAGCTGGTGAAAGGAGGGTGTGTATTCTGGAAGGCCCTGATCCACAACTTGGCCTTCTGCTGTCCACGAACTGTGTTGGTTGTGGCTTCCAGACTTGTATTGCGAGAGAGGGGGTCGGTCTGTACTGCTGTGTAGGAGAATTTTGCAAAACTCTGGGAGCTGTATTCTGGCTTCACACACCTGCACACGCACCCCATCAGGAGGCTGGTTTGTCTCTAAGGCCAAAATATGAATTAACAGGAAGTGGCCGGGGTGGATTTCACCCTGAATGTGCCCAATGTACCTACTATAGCTGCTGGCAGAAGCTTTTCTGCCCCCTGCACAATGCCCCTAAGGGAGATGGAAAATCCCTGGCACTGGGCAGGGATCTGAAGTATGGCAAAAGGCTGAATTAAGAGGAGCTGTACTGAGCTGTTGCTTCCTTTTACAGGCAACTTTCAAGAAGCAAGTCTCAGAGCTGCATTTACAAGCTGAGCACATGAACTGCCTCTGCCTGACCAAAATGACCTGCTCATTTAAGGGTCACTGGGCTCAGGGCCAAGAAAACCCGAGGGTCAGATCAATTAGAAACAAAATGTTGCTGGGAATGCCAAGCTGGAGGCTTTGGGAAAGGCAAAATGTTCTACCGCCTTAATCCCAGGAGTTTGCAACACTGGGCCCCGCACAGTGAATTGGGCAAACCCAGTCCGCAGTCACTCGCAGCTTTGGGTTCAGCGGGTATTGGCTTGAACCAAAACACTCCAGTCCAATAATCATTAATTGGACTCTCCAATGCTCCAAGGTGATTGTACATGCTGCAGCCCAGTCTCTTCCTCACATAAGTTTCCATGCAATAGGATGTCCCTTTGGCCATAATATTCACAGGCTATGCAGGACTGGCTGGCTTGTGAGTGGGGAATGGACTGCACAGGCTTTTGCTTCTCTCTCACCTGCTCAGATGCCCATGCGTATCCGTTCGTAGCCCATGTGACAAGAGCTGGTGCTGGCAGTCCAGTTCCTCGTGGATGGACATCTGCAGAGACTCTGCTTGGCTCCTTGGGGATGGGCTTGGCAGTGAGGCTAAGGATGGAGGGTTGGCGGCTGGCTCGAGCAAGGGACTGGAGCTCAGGTTTCCTGGGTTCCCTTCACAGCTGTTTGACTATCTTGTTGTTACTTCCACTTACCAGCTCTAGATCTGTCTATGCTTCTATTTCCTCACCTTTCAAAGGGGTAACCGCTGCCTACCTCACAGAAGCATTGCGCAGCCGCCTATTTAAAGAGCTCTGAGACCCGTGGGTGACATGGGCCAGAGAATTTCTGGGCTTGGAATCCAGATTCCCTCTCACTCCTGAGACAGTGTCTGCGCTCAGGCTCCCACACCATTACTCTACCGCCACAGCCCCTCCCCTCGTGTTAGCATCGGTAGGGTTCTGGCTCTGGACCAGCTCTAGGTGACACAGGTCGAAATGCCCCTCCTGATACTAGCAGCAGTGGGAAAGCTGGAGAAGCCAAGGCCCCAAAGCAGTCCCGGCAGACCAGGGCTGTGGCGGGTGAAGCCGCCCACGCTGGGCTTGTTCTGGGCATAAACATGAGGCTTTTTAGTGGGTCCAAGCCTAGCTGTGAATTTTGGTTGGAAGTGGAATCCCCGGCAAAGGGGATGAAGATACGGCACATGGGGATCCCACGCCTGTCCCAGAAACCCACCTGCCTGCTGCTCGTCTGCCCACACAACTTATTTCCATGAGCTGACTGCACAGAGCAAAAGGCTGTTTGTAGGACCGCCTGCTTCCATTGAACTAGCAAGAAGTGCTGAGGGATTACAGTCCTTCCTTAAGGGGGGCAAGATGCTCCTGTTTGTTCTTCCCATATGGGGCCTATGGATTTGGAGGTGCTCTGTAATAATTTGTTAATACTGTATGTTGTCTATTTATTGGGATGTTTATGGTAAATGGGGTTAACTCAACAGAGGGCTGGCTGGGAAAACAGGCAGGAAGGAAAAGAATGGCTCACGATAATCACCCCTCAACAAACACTAAGCAGTTGTTAAGGAACAATGCCAGAACTATTAGCTGTCATGGTTTTACCTCCTCTCCAGCCAGCCTACAGAAGTAGTTCTGACCAGGACAGGAAAAGGCCTGGAACATGGAAGAACAAAGGAACTGTGGCAGGATTTATAGGGTCCCTCTGAAGAGAGGTTGAGTACTCATGGGAAATGAGACTGAGATCCAGCGCCCCATTGGGGTCCTCTGGGGAAGCTAGGTTTGATTAGGTCACCATCACAGGTCACCATCACAGGATCCACCGGGAGGAGGAAGGGTACCGTGAAGCCTCTGAACAGCTCTCCGGGGGGGCATGAGTCCACACAGACCGCCTGGATCTCCACGCGCTGAAAACAGGCCTTCAGGGAAGGTAGGCCTTCAGGGAAGACAGGCATGCATGTAGACTGTTGGACCCTTTGCTTTGAGAAGGCTGTCTGATCATGGTATTTGTCATTAGTCATAGATGGCTGACGCGAAGAACCCCAGGTGTCCGAACCCAGTCAGCCCTGCAGGGTAAGCAGAGTGGATACCTGGTGCCCAGTGTGAGAGTGGGAGGACTGTGAAATTTCACCACAGGAGCAGTAAAGGCACAAGGCCTGACACCCGGCTAGCGCCTTCTGAGAGGCCTGCGAGGGGACAGAGTGTAGCTAGCCCTGCACTGTGACAGTAAGCCCCAGGGGCAGTTATCTAGGCAGAGCAGGGGTAGGTCTGACAGAGAGCTTTATGTGGGGAATGAACCCCAGGCTCTGGGATAAGTCAGATGAAGAATGGGCAAACTTAAATTTGAAAAAAAGCGTATACAGGATATTTTGCCAACATCCCCCTCGTCCAGTGTATTCCCTGCTCGTTTTCTGCTTTCCAGTGGCCACTTTTATGTTTCCGAGGATCATAAATCCTCATTTTTCCACTGGACGGGAGGTAGGACAGTCTAATCAGCAGCGATCTGTATAGGTATTGTTTACATGTTGCCCAGTTACTGGGAGCACAGGCCCAGACTGTGCTCAGCTACATTCAAACATGCCAACTTCCTGCGAATGTTTGACTGCTCGCCATGCATGGGGCTGGGACAGTCGAATGCTGTGAAAGGGGGAAAAAACAAAGCCCTTCACTCCCCTGCCACTCCTTGGCAGGTCTGGTGCGCTGGTAATGCTCTAAGTCTGTGCTAGCTAAGATGCTGAGAGGGAAACTCATGGGATATTTAAAAATAAAAAAGTAGAGTTTAGTTTTCTAATCACATCAGTTTCAAGGGTCAGCGCTTCTAATAGCAATACTGAGATGAACACAGAGAGCGCGAACATGGCCTCCATGTGTGAGGGAGGCAAATTTAGTTTGAAACAAGTAATGTTCCATACATTGAAAATACTCACTCTCCCTGCATTATTAACGCTTACAGAGACACTCCCCCAGCTTCAGAAGCTCCAGCCTGCAATTGCTGTGGAAGGGAAAGGTACCTCATTAGGTTGCATAGATAAGCTACTTGCTGCATCCAGTTTAGGAGCAGAAGGATGCAATAGATGTCCCGCAAGCCACGCAAGTGGGATACTGTGACTAGCCGTTCTGTCAGTGGAGCAGAATTGGTCAGAGTTCCATCTACTTCCTGGGTCTGTTACTTCACCTGCAGTCTCTAGTAAGGTGTGTTTTGGGGAAGGAGGTGGAGCTATTTATTTTTCTAGAACATAAGGGTCCAGAAACAGCCATTTACGGTTGAGCAATAGTGGGCACATGCCACAGTATTAACTTTAAATGTACATTCTAGTTCCCTGTACCCCAGTTCTTTGAAAGCTAAATCTGCAGCTACACCAGCCTCAGCTGTGATCTGGATCTCTAGGAGCTAAATAAGATTAGTCCTGCTACTGTTTGGATAGAAAATCCCACAGGAAAATCCTGGTTATTCAACAGGGTGGGAGGTGGGGGTGGGACTTTGCTCAGCCGTAATCCTATATCCAAACCATTTCCCTCTTTAGAATCAGTGAGACACTGATGCTGGAAATACTGTCTTTCGCCTGACACCTAAAATGAAGGTGCTGGTCATATTAAAAATCCTGTGGCATTTTTTTCCCCATTCACTGTCTGGCCTGAATTCCCGTTTGGGTAATTGCAGCCTGCCTCCGTAGACTCCTCTGCAGTGTTATCTGGACAGAGGGTTCTTCTAGACTCCCTTCCTGAAGTGTTCTGTACTCCTTTCAAAGGATGCTACAACCCAGTGGCAGTGACTGTATGAGATTAGATTGTAAACTCTTTGGGGGAAGGCCCTTGCCTGACCTTTGGTGCAGGGCCCAGCACAGCATTCCTGATTGGGCCTTTTGGGGTACCACACTGTAAATGACAATATGGAGTTTGTACCTTTAGATTTTTTGCAATGAAATTGATCGGACAGGAGAGCTGCAGTTCTCTCAAATTGAAGTGCAGAGGAACCACCACTGTAGTCCAATAGCTAGCTGAAGTCCTTGTAACTGACAGCGAATCAGATAGACATTCATGACTGCAGTGCCTTTGAGCGATCGTTCAGAAAATGCTAGTGTTTCTGGCTCAGAACAAGTGCTATAATCTGGTCTCTGTGGAGAGGCATTTGTATTCCTGCTCCAAAGAGCCCAAGCATCTCTGCTTCAGAAACATTTTTCTCTTAATGGGACAGCTGTGAGAGGATGACAAAACCTCAGGTGTTATGTCAGTGATCCTGGCCATTCCTGGCTCTGGGGGTTCTCTTCTGGCTGCTCTTTACTAACGGAGAGGCTACATCTCGCAGAGACCAAGTCAATTCCAAAGACCCACAAACCTTTCCATTTTATCATGGTTTTTCATTTACATAATAAAGGCCCCAATACCTGGAGTAATTAAGGCACTTTAAGAATTGCTTTCTCGAATAATTCTCCATACATGCAAGTTATTCCTAGCCCTGGATACTGCATGTGATTTCAAATGTGCATTAACCCATCTCTTTCATCAGCAGATAGAAGCCAGTATCTGCATATGTAATTTATATCTACTTGAGTGGAATTAGCAGATGAAATATGCATTATGCGGCTCCTTTAACATTTTTTACTCATACAGCTTTTAGCTCTTGGTAAGTTAACATTACACACCAAGAGTGTGCAGGTCCTTATGCAAAGCAAGGCATTGCACAAAGGGATTTAAAGCAGTTACAGAGTGTATTCCAGGTCAGGCAGGTTTGACTGTCTCTAAATAGAATAAAATTTAGCTGCTAAATGACAAGAAAGCAGGCCAGAAAGAGGCATTGCCTCTTCTTTGAAGCATCATATGTAGGTTCTTTAGATCAGACAGACCCTTGTCTGTGCAGTCTCCCCCTGGAATCTCCCAAACCTAGGGGCATCTTCAGAATCATTAATATCCAAAGGTATTTCTACCCCACCCTGCATGATCATCAAAAAGACTAACTATTGAAACCTGGAAGTCAGCAAAGAAAACCCATGTTGCTGAATAGAATTTGGTCCTCGGTACCACTGGCAAATTTGGGGGGTAGGGGAGGACACAGAAATTGATTCAATAAAATAAAAAAAATGCAAGGAACATTGACCCCTTTCTTAGAAGCCAATGTAAGGATAACCAATGAACCGTCTACCTTCTTCTCCGTTTGTTTACACACCGAGCGTTTCATCTTCGCTAGGTTATAAAACATACTAGTTTGAGTCCAGTTTGGGAATTTTTTTGCATTTGCTTTTTCCTCCAGATAAAAAATATAAATGCTTAATTACAATATAACACCATTGATTCTTACTAGAAAGGAAGTGAATAAATGACTCTGCAATTGGATCCCATCTGCCTCTTGTGTTCAGAGATTGAAAGAGAAGCATTGACAAGAGTTGGTGTGCAGCTTTTTAATGGGATAGTAATGACCTCTCCTAGACATGCCCTTTGCAGTGCTGATCTCTCTTGCCCAGCTGGCATAGCTCACTCCCAATGCGAAGTGGCCCAAAATGGCAGTGCCATCCTCATGCCTCTTGGGCTTTGAAGGATTTCACTCCTTGGAGATGCACTTCAAGGCCCAATGAGTTTTAATTATTTCGAAGCCAGGCTAATGCTGCTTCCCTGCTCTGCTGCATCTTGCCTGTCACTGGAGACCTGTCGCCTCCCCTGTGCGAGAGATCCATGGTGCACTAGCCCATTAGAGGTGATCCAGCAGGAAGGCTGTAGCCAGGTGGGAACAGGAATGGCCACAGCCAGTGTGAGGAAACCGGTACTAGCTAACACACATGCCAACACATGGTAGATCCACAGCCAGAGAGCCAAATCCGGGTCCGGTGAGTGAAGTCTGAACAGTTTGCTTCATGATTGGCTTGTCCTCCCTCCCCTGCTTTGCAGCTATATTCCTAAAATAAATGGAGCCAGGCATTTAGCAGCGGACAGGATCTCAGCATTGCAGAGCAGTGTGGGGCAGCCCAGTGCTGGACCAGCAGAGTAGAGCTGCGGGTCAGGCTTGAGTTGCAGGAGGGGGAGGAGGGTTGCACTAGCTGGCCGTGCAGAGAGCGACTGAGTGACTGTGGATGGAGTTTGCACTTTCTGCCAGAATTACGACTCACGCCAGGGCTTTCATCCCTCACCTCTGCGACCATTAACGTTCATACCTCCATTTAAACACAAACGCCCGTCTTGTACTTTAGCTCCTGCTTCGCATGCTACCGCGCTGCAGCTAGATTTTTAAACAGCTTGTCTCAGAGTAATAATGCATGGAGAGATCAGAAGGGTACATCTTATCCAGGGCTTGCCTGCCATAAACAGTGTGAAGTGCTGGAATTTTATGAGCAGCAGCAGCAGAAGCCTGATAGACAGGAAGGCCACCTAATGTTTCTGGCTGTGAGCCTGATGTGGCGTGTAATGGGTTTCGGAGGCTCCTTTTCTGCAGTAGGTGCTCAGAGACTTCACTGCTCTGAGCTATATATGAACCTAGGTACCACATGTACGTGTCGATGCAAGGTGTCCACACTCCAGTGAGGGTGTTTAGCTGGCCCCATCTGAGCACCTCACACTTGTTAAGGGACTTCGCCTGGCAAGTGACAGCCTCAGTGTGATAGAGGGGATCTGTGGCAGAGCAGGCCATTGAACCTGGGTATCCCCATTCCCAGCTATGGCTCTAACCACTGCACCCTCCTGCCGTGAGACATAGTCTTCTCGTGGGCCTTGCCTGGGCAGGTGTGGCTCCGTTTCGGGAGGTTCCAGCACTGAAAATGTGGTTTTCACCAGGGGTTCTCTCACCACTCATGGCACCTCAGTAAGGGAACTGCCTGGCTTCTCCACTCCGTCTGCTCTTGTAGATCAGTGGCTCTCAGCCTTTCCAGATGACTGTCCCCCTTTCAGGGGTCTGGTTTGTCTCACGTACCCCAAGTTACACCTCGCATAAAAACAATGTGCTTACGCAGCCAGACATACAAATACAAAAGTGTCATAGCACACTGTTACTGACAAACTGCCGACTTTCTCATTTTTACCATGTAATTATGGAATAGATCTATTGGAATTTAAATATTGTACTTACATTTCAGTGTATAGAGCGGTATAAACAAGTCATTGTATGAAATTTTAGCTTGTCCTGTCTTCACTAGTGCTTTTTATGTAGCCTGTTATAAAACTAGGCAAATCTCTAGATGAGTTGATGTACCTCCTGGAAGACCTCTGCGTACCCCCAGGGTACACGTACCCCTGGTTGAGAAGCACTGTTGTAGATCATAGTGAGACCCAGACCCACAGTTAGGAGGTAACATTCTCTGGGGGCAGGTTATCTCATGGCTGCCTACTGTGTCTGGGCTTGGCCCCTGCAGTATGGCAGTCCCTTTGTGCCTAGAATACGTGTGTTCAAAACTGACCCTCTGGACCAGGAAACGATGAGGACCTGGAATGGCAGCCCAGGAATCCTTCTACCAAAGTAATAGGAGGAACCAGTGCCTGTTATTTTAGAATTCCATGAAATATGCTGCAGAATCCCTCTGGGAGTCTGTTCGCACTTAGTTCTGGCTGTGGGAAGGGGCTCCACCACTCTCCGCACTGGGGCTGAGTCCAAGCAACATGTGGTGCCCCAGAGTGCCCAGAACTACCTGAGCCCTCCGCCCCCTTTCCACTGGTGGCGACAGAGCAACTGATTGGGTATGCAAGAACTGCCCCCTCCCAACTGCAGAAGCTACTTCTGCCCAGCCAGGTGCTTGGGGTAGCAGGCTGGCCCAGGAGGTGACCATGACGTGTCCCCGCCCACGGCCTGGTTCTACCTGCAGTGCCACAAAGGCCCTTCTGGGCTCACCCTAGTCTGAATTTTAAGAAAAATGAGAAACAACCCAACCCTGATCTTGCAATTTCAGAAACAACAATGTCCAGACTGACCCACTGCGGCAATCTCACCGTACCCCATACAGGGAAAAAACAAATCCTAGCCCTCAGGCCTGGGTCGTGTCTCTTGCTATTTTGAGTTGCAAATTAGCGAGGCATGAGTCCTTTGCCTTTTTAAAAAAAAAACCAACAGTTTAAAATCTCCCCCCTTTTAAAATGAAAATGGAGTAGGACCTGTAAGGAGGGGAGGGACATCCCCTTTGGAGACGGGAGAGCCCGTGGGGGTAGCAGAGCTGCCTTTGAATGCATTGCCAGCATCTGGATACTACCCAGAATCAAGACGGATGCGCCTGCATCAGGGCCTCCGTGACTCTTGCAGGATCTTGCGCAATTTTGAAGTGTATGTAACATTAGTGTTCACAGCCTCACTGCTGCTGTTTACATGGCTATGGCTGTCAGGCAATCCTTGCAATGGCTCCCTTGCTGATTTCACCAGCTCAATTACAGCTGAGTTTATGTTATTAGACTATTAAAACAAGGATTTATTCTCACTGTTGTCAACCAACAGTAATTCTTACACCAAGTTAATCCAGAGTATTTTTTTAAATAGATGCATGTGGCCAGATTGTCAGCCAGCTTAAATCACTGAAGCTACACCGATTTCAATGGAGCTGTGTTGGTTTACAGCAGTTGAGGGTCTGGCCCATGCATGGAGTCCATTGTTCATATGGGGCCAGCTAAATCCTGTGTAAAAATATTTAGCAGCTCAGAACCAAGCCCAGAATGGGGGCGTAAGGACTGGGTCCGTGATGTAAGTGTCTGCACACAAAACTCGTGGATGTTCGGTCTAGCTGTCTCTTGGCTTGCTCCTTAGCTTTTGTCAAGGGCAATATTTAAAAAACAAACTCCGTAATTTTTAAAATAAGTGGCATTCAGCAGGAGCATGCAGATAGGAGCCTGAAGTGTTTCAGGGATACTGAGCCCATCGAAGTGGATACGATTATGTTAATAGCCAAGATGACTGCATTTTTGCTGCCCCTATGGTCCTCCCTCTGAATGGTCCTGCGCTGTGCACTGCAGTGCCCAAACCCAAGGACAATGGACCTGCCAGAAGTCATCAGTTCCTAGCTTATCCTGCAGGCAAATCCCTCTGAGTTAACCCTTTGATACAGAGGCTGGATTTGCCAGCACTTTATCTGCTACCAATGGAATTTCCATATGCCAGCAGGTTCTGGTTGCTGCCCCCTTCTCTGACGACAGTGCCTCCCCCGACTTTATCCAGACTATGTGTGCTGTGTCTTCTCCCTGCTGTGTCTTCTCCCTCCTCCCTTCTCCCTCCTTGAAAGCCCATTTATGTCACTTGCCATTTAACTAGTCATTAGCACCAGCAAAACCCATCCACCAAGCGCTTCCCTCCCCCACACTCCACTGGTACCCTCCCCCGGGCTTGGCAATCACACGCAAGTGAGAGTCTACCAGTCAGTTCCAGAGTCTGCTCAGGTAGATGCCAACGTTCATGTTCCAGCCACAGGCCTCAAGAACATGGCATTCGTGGCCAGATTTTCAGTGCTCAGGTCCCATTAAGAGCTGAGGAAACTTTGGGCTTTGAAAATAGCCCACCAAAGTCAAGGTCAGTTTGTCTCCTCAACAAGGGTCATTTTTAATTAAAAACACACACACACACACACACACACAAAGAAGCCTTTGCCAGTGTGCCTTTTGAACACGCTTCCCTCAGCGGCACAAAATGGCTCCTCCTTCAGCTAGAACTAGATTTTTTTAAAATAAAATTTAGGCTAAAATTGCCTGTTTTGTCTAAGTCCATCCCAGGTGTTAACTATTGACCTGAAATCTCTTCTAACTCGGGGTTCTTTTCCCTTAGTATGAATTCAAAGCAAAGAACATCAAGAAGAAGAAAGTGAGCATCATCGTTTCTGTGGACGGAGTGAAGGTGATTCTGCGCAAGAAGCAGAAGGTGAGACTTCACACCGAATGTGTCTAAGGGATTAGCCATGGCTGGATCAGAACCCAAAGTCCAGCAAGCCCAGTGTCCTGTCAGCCAGTGGCCAGGATCAGCTGCTTCAGAGAAAGCTGTAAGAACCTCACAGTCGCCAGATGTGGGATAATCCATCTCCCACATTAGGTCTCATCCTAATCTCTAGTCGTTAGAGATCGGTTTAAATGCCGAAGCACAAGATTTAGTATCCCTGCCAAAATTTGTGCAATTATGGAAACTGAGGGTGCTCTGCTGTCCATATAAATGTCCAGTCCCTCTTTGACTCTTGTGAAGTTGTGGCCTCATTTGGCTGCCATCCGTGTGTTTGTTTCCTACAAAGGAGCTTTTTGTATGTGGTGTGAAGATAGTCGGGTAAGTGAGTGGGGGGGCGGAGGGAGGGGTTTGCACTGCCTGGAGTCGGCACTTTAGCTGCTTAGTGGGAAATTCTGACAAGAGTGAAGGATTCTGTGAGGCCAAACCAGATTAATTTTGCAAACAGGCTTTTCTGTGAGGCCAGGGCTGTGTCCAAGTGCTAGAGCTGCTCACAATGGTTCTGGGGGAGCAGAATTTTGATGAAAAATGACCTTTCTTGAAAGAATTTTCACCAAAAAAACCCCGTTTTCTAAATTTTCCATCAGAAACAATTGACTGAAAAATGCTTTTGACAGTTGAAACTGTTGGGTGGTGGAGAGGGGTGTGGGTTTTGTTTTGTTTTTTTCTTTTACCAAAACAAACAATTCTCAAAGGAAGTTTCAACAAAAATTATTTAAACAAAATTTCCCATAAAAAATAATTAGCGGGTTTTTGACCAGCTCCACTAAGCACCTTGCAGACATTAATACCTTAATGAGCTAATCCTCCACACGCTGGTAGGGCAGGAATTACCATTATCCCCATTTCACAGATGGGGAACTGAGGAATCGAGATGAAATGATTTGCCCATGATCACACATGAACTTTGAGGTAAAGCTGGGAATTGCACCTAAATCTCCTAAATTCTAGTCAGTCCAGTGCCAAACCTGCCCTTCCTCTGTCTGTGTGATAACCGAATTCTAGCTTACGACCATTTTTCAAGCCTGCAGGAGGGCTAAATGGTCCAAAGTGTGCACTTACATCTGAGCCACCAGCTTTTCTTCAGCCAAATGACTGTCACTAAAATATTCAAATCCTGGCCTAGATTCTGGTTGAGGTAAAACCCACTGTTCTCCTTGGGTTCGCATTATAAACAGTTCATCAGGCAGAGCAGTGTGGCTTCAGCTCCTAAGGTCTGTCATTCCTTTTTTCTCTTCCCTGCTTACAGAGAAAAGAATGGACTTGGGACGAGAGTAAGATGTTAGTGATGCACGATCCTGTCTACAGGTAGGCTGCGGAGGGTTGCGCCAGCTAGCTTTAGAGGCAACCAATCAAATGTAATAGGATGCATTCAGCATGGCTTTTATGTGCCAAATTATTGCCTAGCCACAGTTGTGCTTCCCAAAGGCCTGTGTTAAATTAACGAGGTGGCTACATTACTTAAGAAAGGAATTCTGATTCCCTATGTTTTTGGAGAATGCCTCCGCCCTTTAGGAAAATGTTAGTTTAAAATAGATACGTGTTATTTGTGTTAGAAGAGGAGGGTGACTGAAGACCATTGTTCTTAGGTGCTAAGAACAATTAGTTGTGATGCAGACTGAATTAAGGAAAAATCCACCCTGTTTCCCCTTCTAACCTAGCCTCGGTGCTCTCTGCCGTGTGCTCCCAAAGACAGCCTTTGTTAATCGTCCTGTCTAGCATGGACAGGATAGGGTGAGGAAACTGACCCATACGAAGGCTGGTACAATAACAGTGCCCTTCCCTACAGTCTGTCCCAAGATCTCCAAGCGTTTGCAGGCAGAAAGCTCCCCCAGGAGGCAGGTGTTTTCCACGCTTTACAGATGGAGGGCGGGGACTTCAGTGATTTACCCCTCTCCCCACATCAAATCAGCGGCAGAGCTGGGATTAGAAACCAGCGCTCCTGTCTGCTAGGTGGCTGTTCTAACCACTGCACCACAATGGTCCGTCTGGTCTGGGCATGTGACCACGGCCAGATACAGTCACATGGTTTTAAAGCCAGTGGGATTCTTTGGTCTATGGAGAACGGGTGTGTGGGTGCAGGCTGCCTTTTGGCTATGGATGCATCAGCAAGAGGCAGGGAAGACTGAAGGGAGAGACCGGGGGACTGGAGCAGCCCCTTTGTCCATTAGTTCTTTGTGACCGCAGCCTAGGCTGCGCCTGGCTCTGAGGGGTTAACACTTGTACTGGGGCTGAACAAACGGAGCTCCTGCTGGAGGGTTTCCATCCCAGAGGATAAAGAGTTAATGCTGGGTGGGATGAACCCCCCCAGCTAAGAGCAGACCCTTTCTGTACAATGGGACAAGAAGAGATGACGGGTGAATCCACAGCTTGTCATCAGGCTCGGGGAGAGCCCGAAGGTACTGTACACACTCACTGCCTGGCGGGCATACAGTGGAAATTGTCATAGAGATTTGGGCCATTGTGCTTGGCAGGAGAGCAGCATTTCTTCCCCAGGAGCCAAACGTGGTCCAGTTCTCAATCCCCAGGCAGAGCTACAATACAACACCTGGGCAGCTATTCAACGACAGGGGATTGGAACACACGGGGAAAGGGGTGTCCTTTGATTGCCTCTGACACTGGTAACTGAATCTCAGATTAATCTCTTGAAAGGACTAAAACCAATCACTTGCCATCCCCACCCCAGCCATATGTCAGGTGGGCAGACTAGACTCGATAGTGAACATCTCTGAATTCTGGTGTGTGAGCTGTCTCTCGATTCTGGCTGCCTTAGGACATATGGAATTCCTTCCTGGAATTCCTTCCTCCCCGGCAGCCATAATGATGCTAGGTAATCTATAAAACTAACTTTCTAAAGGCCCTAAATTGGTTCAGGCTGTTAAATCTGTTAAGCCAGTAATTGCATCGTTAGAGCAAAGCCCACAGCACTAGGCGCTCAGATACCTACATTTTACATCCAGGGAATGGTGGGGAAGAGTTTCCAAGAGGCACCATTGATATTTGTCTTATTCTTGTCCCTCTCCCTTCTGGCATTCTTAAAGGAGACGGGTCTGTGTGCCAAAGGGAGAGGGTAATTTCAGTAGACTCTCTAGAAAGGAGCTTGATTGTTACTAAAATAATCTTGAAAGAAGACAACTTGCTTATTACAGGGCCGAGTCCATGTTCTTGATAATTGTCCTGATTGCAGATTCAAGGCAGAATTCAAAGACAGAGAACTGGAGGGGGAAGGAGAAACATGCGCCCGTCTCCCTCATTTCCTCCTCATTCACAGCTGAAATTACTCAGTGCATTTTTACCCAATGAAATAACTGTGGGGAATAAAATGGACAAAAATTTGAGTGGAAAAAACTGTAACGTGGTCTTTGGAAATGGATTTTGTCAGGTGGAGGATGGGAAGGAGCCAGGGTTAACAGGGGTAGGGGAGGTAAAGGGGGGACTGAAAATCCCTTGAGCTGGGAATGGGGTGGAGATTGAATTCAGCATCCTTTGCAGAAGCATCTGAAGGAAGCTGGCTTCTGTATTGTACCATCTGCCTGTCATTAATGATAATGGGCCTATGCTACCACTTTCTGCCTTGTAGGCTAGGACAAACTAGCTAATGGCTTTTGACGTGGCTCGTTGCAGAGTGTGTTTCCCAAACTGCGGTGGGTTCCTGGACTTAGGAACCCCTGCCCTGAAACTGCCCCTGCCAGGCAGGTGGTCATCTGTGGTCGTTCTTGACACTGGCTAGCCTGGATCTTTGCTCTCCGGTTGAAAGGGCGCTGGCTCCTTGTCCAGTGTGTGGCAGAGCTCCCTCAGCTGAGGCAGAACAGGTGAACACGTGGAGGCTAATGGCTGAAGGTTAAAAGAGGAAGGGCTATTTCTGCTACCATAGCAGAGCAAAATGCAGACTGTTCCTGTTCCCTTTGATGTGACAGGAAGGGCCCGAAACACCCCCTGTAACTTCCTAGCCCAGATGTCACTGGGCTGACTGAGTGCTAGGCACAATGTGACTTTAGATGTTAGAACACCCGGTGCGGCAGCTGGAGACTAGATTCACTGTCAGGAGCTAGGGAGATGCTTGGTCTCTAATGCTGTAGCTTTTTAGAGTTTGTACCCGCTTTAGAAACAGGTGATTTCTCTCAGACATGCAAAGTGCCATCTTACTAGCTGCTCGCTGGCCTTGCTAATTGTGGAAGGAAAGAGGAATCTCTCTTCCAGACCCGTGGGGCTGTTCCTATTTTTCCTTTGCCCCGGGATCCTTTTGACTAGCCGCTCTGTGCCTGATCCTGACTTTGGATGGTTTGATTCCCGTGTCCCGTTTGCTATACTGGAATCTAGATTTTTGCCACGCTTAGTGTCTCTGATTCACTCTGTGTCTTTTCTAACTAGAATCTTCTACGTGTCGCACGACTCGCAGGACCTAAAGATTTTCAGTTACATTGCAAGGGATGGCGCCAACAACTCCTTCAGATGCAACGTTTTCAAATCCAAAAAGAAGGTGCGGTGGGTCATTTGCAGTGACTAGCTTTTCAGAGGCGTGTATCCTTTGTAACGATCTGGGTTATCCCGGGAGGAAACCCCCCCCCCATCCCCAATCCCTGATGGGTACTTGGCAGAGCGAAGGGGCAAGTGAGTCTTGCTGAGAATTCATCCTGGATTTTACCCGGAGAACTAAGGACATATTGTAGGGTTAATTATCCCATTTATAGCAGACTACTAGGGATGCTGAACAACATCGGTAGGCTCATTAACTTTGGCTTAAACGTATCTCCATCCCGACTAACGCTTCCCAATGCAGTGGCTGCAGAAGTTAAAGTTTATCCAACTCAGGCTTGCCTGCACTCCCCCAAACTCTCTCTAGCAGACAATCGTACAGTGCAGCTCTAGGAAGGACACTGCCCCAGCCCCTTCACACAGATAACTGTCCAGAGGACACTCCAGACCTAGCAAACCAAGGAATAAAGTCTGTCAGGGAGCCAGGAGTAAAACTCCATTGTCTGGGGAGACAATGGCACAAAGGGATGTAGAATTATCTGTGCAGAGAATTGGGAGCTCCAGTCAGAGGCAGCTGCATTTCAAAACGGGAAGTGATTAGTGCTGCTCTAGTCCCTATTATCTGATGCCTCCTAAATACCGCTGCCCCAGAGCAGCCTTATGGAGGTTCCTGGGGCCTGCATGCTGCTAAGTGTGCCTAGAAGGCTCCCCTTTGGGCAGGGGGGAGTTTGGCTCTCCAGGCGGGCCCAGGCTCTGTTTTGGGATGTGGAGGGATGGCTCCCCATCAGCAGAGCCGTGGTGGGAAGCAGGGAATAGCAGGAGTCTCCTGGGAATGGCTGGTTTCTGCTCCGTGATATAACCTGTGGCAAAGCTCCTGCTCCAAAGGGCTCTAACCATCTGCTCCCCAGAGCCAGGCCATGCGGGTGGTGCGGACAGTGGGCCAGGCCTTCGAGGTGTGTCACAAGCTGAGCCTGCAGCACGCACTGCAGAACGCGGATGGACAGGCGGACGGCGCCAGTGACAAGTCTGTGGAAGAGCAGCCTCTAGAAGGTGACAGCTCCCCGGGGACACCTGCAGAGCCCCCTCCCGAGGCAGCTGGCGCACTGGGTGCTCTCGGGTGGGGGACAGTCTCTGGTGATGCATCGCTGTCTTGGTGCTAACCCTGACCATGGGTTATGTCCACAGCTGGGCTCACGGCCCAGAGACCGTGCATTTTACAGACTCTGCTGCTCCAGCCCCTTCAGTGCAACGAAGCAGAGTGCCTTAAAAACATCCAGAGGAGGGAAGTATCCCCCATGTGGACACAGCCCTGAGGGGCTGAGGACTTGGCCCAGCCCCGTGCTGCACTGACCCCCCAAGGCACTTTTCCTGTCCGTTAACTTTGCTCCAACACGTGGAGATGGCTAAGGAAAGCCAAACTAGTCTTTAGCTGCTCTCCCTTCTCCTGCCAGCCCGGCCCTGCCACTCAGTCTCCTTGCTCTGATCTGCTCGCATTTTGGTTCCTTCATTTGTTTTACTCTCACCCTTGAAGTTCACCAGCAGGGGGGAGCCAAGATCGTGGATGTCGATGAGGCTGACGTGGACTCCGATGGCATCGGTCTGTCTGAGAGGGGCGCTGAAGAGCTGCCCTCCCCCATGGGGGAGCTGGGCATCCTGAAATCCGGACAGAGCTGTCAGGTAATAACGGGCGGAGCTGGGGGGAATTTGATAGTGACGCCCATTCGCTGATATGACGCATTTTCTTCTGGGGGTTCATTCCACAGCCTCGCTCAGGAGGGCAGTTCACAGCAACAGCAGTCACGGGACGCTAAACTGCCTTCGTTTCAGCATGTCCCTGGGCAGAAAGCCAGCAGGACAGCCCCTTCCTTTGAAAGCTGCAGTAGAGAGGCAGGTCAGGTAGCCACCTGTCCAGGCTTCCCCAGCTCCATCCTACACGCTGCATATCTTGCCTGCAGGGCATGCACTGTCCGGCAGATCTGAGGCTCCATTAATGTCTCTAAAGCATCCTGATAGAGGACTGTTCCTGTAGGACTTGCTATACAGAATGTAATTCCCCATTGGCTCACTGCAGCTGGTCACTGGGAAGTGAAGAGGAGCAACAAACAGGGAATGCAGCAACTGCAAACAGCTGGCCTTCCAGGGTGGGTTTGCATCATTAACCTGTGGAACTTGCTGCCACAAGATATCACTAAGGCCAAGAGCTCAGCCGGTTTTTAAAAGGGGTTAGATTTTTGTGTGGCTAAAGAGAACACCCCACACTGTTAATGTTAAACAGGACAAAAACTAAGGACTATAAATCCTCATTCTTTAGGCAATAAGATGTCCAACTAACTGATATAATTTAGGAAAAAGCTTCCCCTGTAAGCAGATTATTCTGCAGTTGTCCAGTCTGGTTTTCTTGCACTTTGCTCTGAAGAATCAAGTACTGGTCACTGTTGGAAAAAGGATACCAGGCTGGATGGACCACATCTGATCTGCTATGGGAATTCCTGTGTCCCTTTCCTAGCCCAGTTGCTAAATAGTGGTGTCCAGAGAGGTGCTGGAGACAGCTGTGTCGCAGTGTTGAACTCACACAGTGACTATGTTGCTATTAAACTGACATAATGTATAATGAAAAACTGAGCCGAAGATTTGTTTCGGTGAGCATTTCCTGGCTGACTGAAATGCTCACATCACTTGCTGAGTCTGGCTGAAAGTGACTAGTGAAACAGATGAAAATGGGATGTGTGTCATTGGCTTGGACTGCAGGTATTTCCAAGGGTTTGGCTTCCAAAGGTGATCTGTCTGAATGACTGATATCCAGAACTGGCCCTAGTCCAGCTGGGCACTGGAGCACCTGCAGCTGCTTGCATTGCGCCAGCCAAGGGAAGGAAATGAATTTTAAATGCAAATTTTTAGGGCGAGTGGGACTGGTTGGCCATGGCTCCATGCACTTCCCCAGGACAGAGTGGGTTAGTGGGAGCTGCCGCAGGCTGACAAGACTGGCTTCTCTCTACAGGGAGGTCACTTTTTCTTCCCAGGTGGAATGCGATTTTGTTTTACACCCTTGACTTGCAGGTGTCCCACTAGAGAGGCGCTGTGGAAATCCTTCGTAGCCAAGAGAGGAATGGCACCGCCCCCCCGGCTCCCTGAAGGGTACATTAGAGAGCCCGATCTGAACCGCCTCCCAGTAGAGAATGCGCAAACACATCGTGTAGCCCAACGCTGTCACTCCCACCCTGCCTGGAAGCTCCTGGGCCAGAGCCATGCATTGGCGTGGGCCTCCTCTTCCTAAAAGTGGAGAAGCTTCGCCAGTCTGTAATGCCATCGCATCAACTTCCCTAGTGATTGTAGCAGGGTCCCTCCCAGGAGCACCAGCTCACTGCCACACGTGGTGTGTTGGTGGTTAGCAGCACGTGGCTCGTTCCCCTCCGTGGAGAGCATGTGCTGTTTGAGGCATCGCTGTCTGGGGGTACTGCTGCCCACTGAAGACACCCTGGAGTTTTTCACAGGAGTAATGGTGTTAACCTCAGGCCTTGCTAAATGAGGTATTCCCTCTGAGAGCTACATTCTGTCTCTTTACATTCTTCCTCCACCTTTCCTGGGCTGCGACAATCACCTCCTGCCTCACGCATTGCTGCGTGCTCGACACCCGTGGCCACTGCGTAGTCGCAGTGTGTCATTGCGGGGGACCCTCACAGCCTGTGCAGGGCTGGCTTCTTTGCTAAAGCCTTGGGAGCCATGGGGATGAAAGGTGCCGCTGAGCAATGAGGGGACGCCCTCTCTTACCCGGCTGCAAGTTGACAGCTCTGGTTCTCAATCACCAATGAACTTCTCCCCTCTAAATCTGGGTTTCCTTTCGGAGGGCACCCAATGGGCTAAACCTGATGGTATTTTGTTAGTGGTCTAGGGTTAAAAAGAGTGACCCTAGAGTGCTGTGTCCAGAGAACCAAGCTTTAATTGATTGCTTTGAAGAGTGAGCCACTCCGCAGTGTATAAACAAGGGCTGATTTAGGACGGTGAGGCAGGAGAGCATTAACCCAGGGGGCTAGGGTTTAAGTTAGAGAGAGAGAGTGTGAGTGTAAAACTCCTGTGGGTTCTGTGGACCTCATCCACCTCCATTCACCTATGAGCCAGAAAGGCAGCTCTGAAATCAGTCACATTTACTCTCCAGTGTCATTTTAATTTCCAGTGATCTGACAGGGGTGGGGCTTGGGTCTCTGAGGTTTACTGGAGGGGGAGGAAGCCTGCTTTGCTTAATTATTAATGTTGTCTGCCTACAGTGTCTTAATACACTAACGGATCTGGCTCAAGTCCATCTGCTATCATTCACTTTAATGGAGGCAAACGTTTCTGGCTGCCAAACAGCAAAATTCCTAGTATCTGTCGGTGATTCTGGGCAGCTGGAGCATTTTGGAGACTAGCTCCCATTGGGTGTTTGCTGGGAGATTCAAGCCACTTTCTGCCACTGCTTCCCAGTAGGGGAAGGTACCAGGGGACGTAAACCCTGCATTCCTATTCTGAGCGCCACATAAACACACATGCACACAGGGATATTACTCATTGCAAGTGGTGTCACTGGAAAACGTACTCCCTTTGGAGCCGGGAGAGCGGGTGGATACACATGTACAGCGCCAAACAGCAGGATCCTGTTCTTGCTTCAGCACATTGTTCAACATACTGAAGGCCTCGTCCACACTAGGGTTTTCAAGTGTCAGTAGCCAGGCACTGGTGCAAACCCCAACTATGGATAAGCAGAACCGTTTTAAGCTGCATAGTACATCAGTGCAGTGCTGCTGGGGTACGCTGCACCGGTGCAAAGAGTAGCTTTGCCTGCCTACGCTAGGGAGCAGGACCAACAACTCTAGCCAGAGCCCACCCTCCATGGTAAACAAGGCCTAAGTCTCAGCAACAGCTGATCTGGGAACTGCTACACTCGTGTCACTAAGCCCGTTTCTTTGTGCCCAGGATGCCGAAAACTGCTCCATCTACCCCTCTGTGTCCCAGCAACTGCTGAGTGCAAGCAGCCCCTGCTCCTCTGCCTCGGCAGCCCCCCTGGCATCTCAGCACTGCCTGCAGCTCCTCCAGCATCAGCTACTGCAGCAGCAGCAGCAGACCCAGGTGGCTGTGGCACAGGTAAGGGGCTCCGCAGCCCTGTTTCGGGGTGGGATCACACACACACTCTCTCGCTCCACTTACTGACCTTTGACTGGCAACCATTTCCTCTGCCTTGTTCGAGGTTCCTTTTCCTACTAGCCCAGCTGAATTAGCCCTTGGATAACTCAAGCCCTACACTGCTCCTTGCTCTGTTCCCTGGCTGGGGCCCCTGGGAGTCTTGCAGAGCAATCCGGGGTGGAACGTGGCCCTTAGCGTCTGAACTGAGGCACAGTCTCTCCTTCTCCCCCTCCAGCAAAAAAAAAAAAAAAAAAATGGTCCATGTCAGAGGTGGGTCTAGAACCCAGAAGTCATAATTAAGGCTACGATTTAGTCACGGAGGCCATGGCAGTCACGGACTACATGACTTCATAGAATCGTAGACTTTAAGGTCAGAAGGGACCATTATGATCGTCTAGTCTGACCTCCTGCATAACGCACGCCACAGAATCTCACCCACCCACTCCTGTAACAAACCTCTCACCTATGTCTGAGCTATTGAAGTCCTCAAATCGTGGTTTAAAGACTTCAAGGTGCAGAGAATCCTCCAGCAAGTGACCCGTGCCCCACGCTGCAGAGGAAGGCGAAAAACCCCCAGGGCCTCTGCCAATCTGCCCTGGAGGAAAATTCCTTCCCGACCCCAAATATGGTGATAGCTAAACCCTGAGCATGTGGGCAAGACTCGCCAGCCAGCCACCCAGGAAAGAATTCTTTGTAGTAACTCAGATCCCCCCCATCTAACGTCCCATCACTGGCCGTAGGGCATATCTACCGCTAATAGTCGAAGATCAATTAATTGCCAAAATTAGGCTATCCCATCATATCATCCCATCCATAAACGTATCAAGCTTAGTGTTGAAGCCAGATATGTCTTTTGCCCCCACTTTACTGGACCTCCGTGACTTCTTCAGCTTCAGCTGGAGCCAGGGCTACGTTCTTCACACAGCCCCGCGGTGGGGGCCGCCACCGGGGCCATGAGCCCCTGCCCTGCGGCTTGTAGTGGGGGCTGCAGCTGGAGCTGTGCACCTCTGCCGCAGCTTGTACGGTCAGTTTTAGTAAAAGTCACGGGCTCCATGAATTTTTGTTTGTTGCCCGTGACCTGTCCGTGACTTTTACCAAAAATAACCATGACAAAATCTTAGCCTTAGTCATAATCCCCAACTAGCTGCTGTACCAGGGGGCTGCTCTTTTTTTAAACCTATCGTTATTTTCTTAATCCAGCCAGTACTTGATGGGCAGGGACCACCTTCCAGAACCTACTCACCTAAACCAACAAGGTGGGGACTAGGCTCCATTGGAGGGGCTCTGGCATGGCCCATCGGGGGAGGGGATAGCTTTAGCTCAGAAGGAAGAGTCCCAGCTCTTACCTTTGCATCGTTATTCCACAGCACGTTCCCCTACGTATGGCGGGCAGATGGTCAGCCCCACAGCAGCCGTCGCATCACAACCGTCTCAGCCACTCGGCCTGACACCACAGCCGCCAGGCGGGGGTCAATGAGTTTGCCTGGTTTCGGCTGCTGACAGAGAAAGACAGGGCCAGAGCAGCCTCGTCTACCCTGGGTGTGCAAATATGCATCTCACTGTTAGCTTCGGGGGGTGGGTATGTACATGGAGGGGACAAGGTATTGCAGGGGGGCTGACTACAGCCTGCAGAAGCTGCCTCTGTGTGGCCGAACTGTCCCGGAGCCTCTGGAATTCCCAGGCCCTCAGACATATTTCATTGTGGATTTCCTTCCTTTTGTAGGGGGAAGGGAGATAAAGGAGGGCTTCCCTGCAGGGGAGCAGCCAGTTCCTGTGGAAGCAACTCCTGCGATGTGCTACGTTCCTATAGCACAAAGGGCTTTGCAACCTCCGTGCATGCTGCCCCACTGACATGCAGCCGCCCGTGGGGTGGGCCCTAGTTCACTGCACAGCCGGAGTGAGGGGGCCGTTTTGGACAAGAGCACGCCCCCGCTTCCAAAGAATCTGCCCTGGGATATTTAGGGGTCACACAGGGCCCTGGTTTTTAAGGTGGCAGTGACCTATGCTGCATGAAGTGCACAGTGGGAGTATCTGTTCTGAAGGCAGAGCTCACCCAGCTGGGACCAGACCCTGGGCTGTCAGAAAGAGAGGGGGAGACCTGAGGAGAAAGAACAGACTCAAGTTTGTCAAAAAAAAAAGATCCTAGCCAAATTACAGAAACTTTCCCACTCTGCAGACTCGGACTGGGGTTGGGAGAGAGATTCATACAGAAGGGAGCCAGGGTGCAGGTCTGGGTTGTTGCTGTGCACCCCTGGAGCTGCGGGTAGCGTAGCTGCGGCCTGGCCATTCCCCAGGAGAAGGTGACGTATCGGCGTCTCCTGACCCTGCAGGTGCAGCTGCTGAAAGACCAGCTGGCTGCCGAAACAGCCGCCCGCATCGAGGCTCAGGCCCGGGTGCGCCAGCTGCTGCTGACCAACCGCGACCTGCTGCAGCACGTCTCCCTGCTGGTGAAGCAGCTGAAGGAGCTGGAGATCAAGGTGCAGCACAGACAGCCAGGTAGGAGGGCGTGGGGGGGGTGCTTATAGAGCCTCCCGACAGTGGTGGGGCTGAGAGGCCGGGACATCTCTCCAGCCCACAGCCAGGGGGAGCTGCTGAGAACATCCCAACTCGACTCCTACAGGCAGATGCTGAGAGCGAAGGAGAGGACAGTGCTCTCATTAGGGGCACTCCAGGGCATGGGGACTCTGGCCACAGAGCCCTCCCCAGCCCACAAGCTCATCCAGCCCAGAGCCCCAGCGTTTCCCTGAGTCAGCCCAGGAAGCAAACGCTGCTGGGACCGAGCTGGCTCCAGCCATGAATTGCTCTAATCCAGCACCCTCCCCGCCACGGTGGTTTTGCCCTGCCCCAGCATGGGCTGCAGCGCGGCATAGCACCGAATCAGGGCAGAGGGCTCTTTGCCGGCTCCCTGCCAGGGCCCAGTTCTGCCCAGTAGCCTGAGCAGTGATGGCACTGGTGACACTTTGGCCTGGATGAGAATTTGCTGCTTGTTGGTGGGGAAACGTCTGCTCCCATTTCCAGCCCCTGTGTATGGGGCTGCAGCTCTTGGCGGGGACTGGACCCTGCTGCAGGCAGCCTCCGGTAACCCCCCTCCTTCTCTGCCAGGCCAGCCCCTGCCTTTGCCCGGTTTATGGAATACACCTGTTCTTGGTAGGGTGGCAGGCTGCTATGGAGAATCCCCACCTCCACCCCTCATGAGCATCTGGTGCTGAGCAAGGCAGGGAGGCCGCTCCGAGTTCCAGCCAGCCTTTGGTGCAGGCAGGGGGGTGTTAACATGGGAGATGAAAGGTGCCCCTGTGCACTACAATATGGGTACGCCAATCCCCGAGGAGCCCGCTGGAGAGGAGAAGTTCTGACCCCGTTTCATAGATGGGGAATGGAGGGAGTCTGGTCAGACGTCAGGATGGGAACCAAATGCCAGACTTCAGCCTCTCCACCCTGGGCCTAGCCCCACGGTCGTTCCAAGGCCAATTCCACTGCTTCACACGGCAGCTCCTCAGGCCTGAGACGACCACGGGCCTTCAGTGCTTGTGAGCGGCACTGGGTTGGCAGTTCCGGAGACTGCTGGCCTCTGTCCACAGAGCAGAGCGAGCTCCCATCTGCCCTGCCCGTGTACACCATCCCGACCCCGAGGGCAGGGCAGCTCAGCCTGCACATCCTCCAGCCAGGGCCATGCAGTCCCTGCGGCTGGCAGTTGGTTGTGGGTTTGTTATTTTATGCTGCAGACAGGTGGCTGCTGCAAACTGAGACCCAACGCAGCTCACAGAGCCTCTGACCATCCCCAGAAGGGCTAATGGCAGAGAGCGTGGTGGGGGACACGTGCAAAGCCAACTCTGGCCCCAGGCAGCCATCCTCTCTCCCTCTCCCCATGCAGGAGGAGGGGAGCGGGCCTGGCTAGCTGGGGCTGGAGCCTGTGCTGGCTTTGGACCGGGGCTGCTCTCATCTCCCTGTGCCAGCAGAGGCCCATGCCTTCAGTGATAGGGGCCAAGGCCGCCAAGCCCCCTCTCTCCCCGCCCCACCTTTGCTGGGCCTGACCGGGCCCTGAGGGGAGCGGCTGGGCCTCGGGGAAGCGTCACGGCTAGGGGCTGGTAACACTTTACCCAGGCTGCTTCTCTTTGCCTTGGCAGTTGACAGATCCTTGCAGAACCTGTCCCTGGCTCAGTCCCTGTCTCTGAACCTGAAGAACCATTACAGCCTGGAACTCAACCTGCCCTCCACCTCCACCCCAGCCAGTGTCCTGGGCAGCCCGCTGGCCCCTGGCTCGCTGGCCACTAGTGCCTCCTACCTCAACCTCCTGAGCCTGGAGAAAGGCAGCAGGGGCCCTACTGCCACGGACGGGGACGAGCACCTGGTGGTGCTGGAGGGGCAGGATGGTCTCCACCGGCAGGTGGAGGGCTCCGAGGTCAGCGACCAGGCTCTGCTCAATGGTGGCGGCAGGCAGAAGGCAGGCGACCCGAGCAGCAGAGCAGAGGACGAGAGGTAGGTCGGTCTCCCAGTTCCCCCCAGCTGGTTAACAGCCACCCACACTTAGTCCGAGGCAGTGGGAGGAGCAGGGACCCTCCCCCACTTGCTGGCTGCTCGCGGAGTCTGGGCCAGTGGCCTTGGCAAGCCCGGGGGCTGGGCCAGGCCACACTCCCCGGTAGCCTGCAATGGAGAAAGGCAGGCGAGTCTTGCCCAGGGGCCAGGCAGCTGTGACCACCCACGAGCGCTGGGGGCTGTGGAGCACAACTTAACCCAAAAAGGAACAGGAAGAGGACAGGGTGAGCATTCCTGGCTCCTTCACACCGGCCCCTGCGGGCACAGCTGGAGCTTCCCTGTCTCTGCACAGAGCTGGGGACAGCGGGGGTGGGGCTCAGTCCCGAGCCTGCTTCCCCCTCACACTGCCCCCATGGCCCCAGGAGCGACCAGGGGGCTGGGCAGGAGGTGCTGCAGGTCCCCCCTGTCCCCCGATGTAGCTACCGTAGGGTTGCGAGAAGGCAGCTGGCCTCTGAGATCTCTTGCAGCTGAGCCCAGAGCCTCAGCAGAGACGTGCTTAGACACGAACATCTCTTTGCTCTGTGCTCTCAAGGTTGCAGCAGCCCATCCCTAAGCTCAACCCGCCCCCAGCCATCCTGCGGAAGAGGTCGAGCAAGACCTCCCCGAGCCTGGAGGTGGAACCCAAGCCTGAGAACGCTGCTCCCACGACGCTGCCCAGCCCCAATGCATCCAGTCTCACCAACGTCACCACCTGCTCGCTCGCCAGCTCGGAGTTCGAGTCGGACGTCAGGACTCCTGCCCCCGGCACAGAGCTCTTCCCCAACCAGGGGGCCCGGCCAGCATGGGGCAAGGACAGGACTGGCAAGAACAGCCATGCTTCCCCCATGTCTGGCACCTGCCATCTTTCAGAAGAGGCCCCTGCACCTGGAGACATGGCTAGCAAGAACCCAGTGAGAGACCCGGCAGACATGGCCTGCCCCATGGACAGCACCTTGCTGTTCTCCTCCGCAGGCACCAAAACATGCTTACACATCAGCTTCTCGGAGGATGAGCTGCTGGAGAATGAGGTGGATGAGGTCATGGGGCTCAGCAGGGTCCCTGCTTAGCCTCCCAGTTAACTGGCAGGTGCCATCACTACCCGATGTTAGAATTTAGATTGGCACAGACCTCAGGGTAACTAGAGTTCTTAGTACTTAGCCCAGGAAGCAGGTTGCTTCCCCTGGCTTTTCTGCAACACGTAGCAGCTAGGCTGGCTTTGTAGCACCCTCTCCAAAAGGCTGCTGGGTGCTACAGGATGAGGCCGGGTTAGTCCAAACCCCTGGAGCCCCCCAAGTGGTCACAGGCCGTGGGCTGCAGACATTGGCTTGGAGAGCAATGCTACAACCATCCTCCAAGCCCTCTGGTGGCCGAGGGCCTCTCCTCGTCCAGCCGGCCTGCCACGGGCACAGTCCAGTGACGCACACACAGCAGGGTACCCCTCTGAAACGCTGCCCCGCTGCTCTAGAAGGGCGCTGCTCCTTTGCTGCCATGACTCTCCCTGCCCCAGTCATGGTCGGCTGCTGTGTCTGCCGGACAGCGCCATCCTCTGCCCATGGAGCGCCACGCCCCAACCTGCCATTCCCACTGCTCTCCGGCTGGGATGCGCCAGGGCTGCTGCCCCACTGAACTGGCTGTGGGGCCAGGGCAGGTGACGCTTGTTTACCCTGGCCAGAGGAGGCCAGTCTGTGTTTGCTCCCTTGCTGCTAAGCCCAGCTGGGGCCCAGATCTAGCCTCCCCCGCTTCACCAGCACTGGTGTCTGACTTGTGACAAGCAGCGTTCCCCCAAACTGTGCGATAGGAGTCTCTCGGCTGGGGGGTATTAGATACTGCCTAGCGAGCCCCAAACAGAACAGGGGCCCAGAGGAGAGGGGCACAAGTGCAAATCCTCCGATGCTCCACTCCTGACCACTTGGGAATTGAATCAGCTTTAATATGTATTAGCTGCTTGAACAGGAAACTCTGCAGCGATAGGGCTGGGAGCAGGATGGGGTGCTGGCAGGCTCTTTGAAATGCCCAAGGCAGCCCCAGCTGCGAAGTGGGAGACTAGGCTGGAGAATACCCTTGGAAGCGGTCCGTGCAGCACTATGACCCTGGGTTGATTGACAATCCAAGTCCACCGGTCTCCCCAAAGCAATCTGCATCTGACGGGGACAGACAGGTCCAGGATGTGGACCTGTTACGCTGGTTCCAGGGGTCTGTTCCCTTCTCATACTGATCCCCATTGGCTAACGGGACACGAAGAACAGCTGCTGTTTGGTAGGGGCATAAATAGCTGGGTACAGACTAATCCAGCCACTGTTACCAAGGCCTGAGAGTTCACTGTATCCCCCCTAGTAGGGATTGGGACCATCCCTTATAGAGGCCACTGCACTGGCTTCCAGACCCAAGCCATCTAAGGGTTTGATTGGGAGGGCTGCTGATGCTAAAAATCCATTGCTAGCCACTTCCCCCACCCCGAGGCCCTCCTGGGAATGGAGGGGCAGGAGCCACCTGGTTTCATGTGTAGTATGGCCACCAGACCCTCCCAGCCTTGCAGCCCAGCTTGTATGCATGTGACGGGGGCTGTGCATCCTACTGGGGACAGCGAGGGGCTTCTTCCTGCGCCCTGGGGAGTCTGCTCTGAGCACCTCACCCTGCAGCATTGGCTTCCAGCGTCCCTGCTGCACACTGTGGAAGCGACTCCTACTCATCGAGCTCGGCCGTGTTCCCGCTGACTGCTGCATGGGAGGAACTCAGTGCTCTCCTCTGAGTGCCCATGCCAGGGTAGCTCGGAAGGGGGGGCCGCTCGCCCAGGCAGGTCAGTAGTGGGTCGTTCCACCCCCCAGCCACAGGCATGTAGGAGCTGTGCTCTGATGTGCAAACAGCTGCTTTGTTGCACATTCTGACCATGGGGGGAGGGATTGGTCTGAGGTTTGGGCGGTTTGCCAGGTTATGGATCAGTTTTGAGGAGTAATGAAATGTGGGGGGCGGGGGTTGGGGGCTGCCCATAATGTTCATGCTGTGAACTCTGGGGGAGCTTTGCTGCAAAGGGGTAACCTAGGCCCAGGGCCGTGTTAGGTGCAGTTTAGACAAGGTGGGGTTAAGCAGATATACCCCCACCCCCGACTGCATGGTGAAAGCTTCTGTAGGTTGGAGTAAGGGAAGGGGGCAGGCTGCAGGTGGACGGGCCGTGCAGCGTGGGGCAAAATGCAGCTCTGGGCAGAGGAGTCAGAGCAAGGCTTCGCTACCACTTCGCGCTCCCAAGGGCTAGGCACCACAGGGGCCCTCCTTTAGGCTGGAGGGAGACTCGCATGGTGCCAGCCTTGGGCTGTCTGTGCCCAGGGTGATGCTGCCCTGGCTGAGGACGTGCGGGGTGGATGGCGAATGTGTTGAACCTTGGGCTGGAGGGTGGCTTGCGGGAGATCAGCAGAGGGGAGGACTAAGAGGGGCGGCTGTTGAGTTAGATCCAGGGGATGGATCGGCCCGCACAGCTTTGGTGATGCGTGGACTCTGCTGCCTGTCACCAAGGACCAGGCCAGCTCCAGCTGGGATGTATTTCAGTCCGCTAGGAAACACACGGACCTTGTGGTGGGACAACAGAGAGGTAGGCGGTTTGTTACTGGACTTGGAAGACGATAAATGCTGTGTTCTGCTCTCCCGGCGCCGTGGGATTTCCATGCAGCGCCCTGTTGCCGGACAAGCGGACGGGAGCCGGTGCTGTAATTACAGATTAGTTTTCCACTGGTGCGTGTGCCTGGTGTGTTTGTTTATTTTAAATACCAGGGCCCCGAAAGCCCCTTGTTCCACGCTGGGGGCTCCGTGCTGGGCACAGGGGATCTGCCCGCTGGGACTCCGGCCCCGAGAAGCAAGGACGGAGCCCCCCGTCCCCATGTAAACCGGCAGCGTCACTGGGGTCGTGTCTACCCCAGCAGAGCGGCACTTTATCGCCGTGTACCAACCCCCGCCTCCCACGCCACGCCCCAGGTGACACACGTCAGCCCGGTACAAAGTCAGCTGTGCCAGCTTGTGGGGTCTACCGTAGGAACGGCGCGGCCGGAGCAGCCGTGGGGTTGGGTCACCTCTCGTCCCGCCCCTCGCCCCAGCCCAGCAGAGCTGTGGCAGCCGAAGGCTGCAGCATAAACCTGGCCTTGAATGGGGTAGGCCGGAGTCGCGCTTGGGCCACGTCCAGTGCAGACGCTGCAGGGAGCGTGGTCCATGGCCCCTAGCGCCTTACAGCCTCATGGTGCTATGCCGGCAAAGGGCAGGCCTGGTGCGTCACCTTGTGGTGACAATTGGTATCACACTCGGCAAAAGCACGCACACAAAAGACCCCGGGCCCTCCCCGGCTCAGGGTGGCCGGAGGCTGCAAGCTACATCATGGGTCCTCAGAGCATGGCTCAGCAGGGACGGGGGTAGCTTAGACGGGGCTGGTGGCAGCGTGCAGTGGGCTGAACGGCTGGGGAGCAAGCTGCTCTCCCTCTCTCTGACACCAAGGCACCCACAAAGAGCCCCGGGGGGGGGGAGGGGTGTAGGCGGATGATTTTGGAAACAAATCCTGCAGGTTAAAGCCAGCCCATTTTCTACCCTATCAATCTCCCCCAACTCCACCCTGGTTCCTGCTCATGGCTTGAGCTTGCCACAAAGCTGCTGCTCCTGGCTAGGCCCGTGCCCTGCTTCGAGCAGGGGTCGTACAGGCTCTCTCGAGTGACAGGCCTACATTTTTGTTATTGTTACCTCGGCGACCTACCTTTGGTGAGGGCTGCAGGCCCAGCAGAGATGGCTGGGTACCCGAGCATGAGCGCACAGCCCACGGCGCAGGCTAAGAGGTCAATACGGGGCAGGATGTGCAGCGAGGTGACCTGCCTACGCCCAGGGAAGTGCAAGGCCAAAAACGACGAGCCAGCCAGTTCCACAACTGTCCCACTCTCAGCACTACACCCTTGCTCTCCCCCCAGCAGAGAGGGGTCTACAGCAGTCTGCCAGTCCCTCCGAGTGAGCACAGCTCTGTCCTGGAGCATGGACTGATCCCAGGCCAGCGTCAGCTGGAGTGAAATACCTGGTCTATTTCAGCAGACTCCACCTCGGCTCTGAATTCATGCGAAGTCCACTCAATGGGCAACGCCTGGGTCTGGTGCATTAGACAACGCCTGGAGAACTGCTGTGGCCCATTGGTAGTCCCAGGCGAGGGAATCACATGCCAATTGCAGGCCTCATTTTGACATGTCCATAGTTTGTGGTGAGCCAGAGTAGGAGGTTCTGAAGTCCTAAGGGGCATAAGTGCACCGAAGGCTTATGTGCTGTTGACAACCTGCCTCCCCTGCTGAATGTGACTCCAGCCTCCTTCCATAAAGGGCCGGCGGCCCCTGGCTCCAACCCTTCCAAGAGCCGTTTTCGGTTTATTGGCAATAAAAATGACGTGGAACTTTGTCAGATTCACTTTGGCTCCTTTCTCATACGCAGTCATTGACAAACGGTTTTTGCAACTGGAACAGCCAGCACCGGTTCTCCCAGGCTGCCTGCTGATCTGCTCCCTAATGCAGAACATCCCGTGAGATCTGGGCACAAAAAGCTTGTCGCCCTGGTACTTTCCCTCCTTAGCAATGGCGCATAATCAGGACAAGCGTTCCCGGGCTACCTTGCTGGGGTAATTTCCTCCTGCGATTAGCCTGAGGGGGAGGGACTTCATGCCACTGTCTGTTCCCCACATTCTTATGCCCCCACTTCCAAACACCAGCATGATTCAGAGCGAGTCCCTGCAGCGGGGGGAGGCAGTTTGCTAACTGCCTTAAATGGTCCCAACTCCACCGCAATCCCACCCAGTCTGTCTCTTAGACAGAGAGTGGGTTTTCCTACACACCACCACTAGGGGTCAGCCAAACTTCATTTTCCTCCACTCCCTCTCCCTAGAGACGCTGACAGGCTCTGTGTGGCCATGGGTTGTAGTCACACAAGCAGAGCCACCGGGGTGCGTGCCTGCCGGGGTGTGCATCGGGGCCAGCTCCCTGCAGAGACGTGCTGCATGTCCCACGGGGCCTCCTCCCCAGCGCTAAGGCACCAGCCTAGCAATAAACAGTGGGGGCCACCAACCAACCAGGGCAGACCAGGCCTAGGAACGAATGCACTTAGGCTCTTCCGGCCCCCGCAACCCTAACCCCGCGAGGGCTGCTGCTTTGGGGAGCCCTTGAGGTTACTGCTCTCTAGGCCACTGCAGTACGGAGTACGAGCTGGTTCTCCAGCACGTCTCCCCATCAGAGATGCTGCCTGCAAGGCCTGGGCCCTGGAGCATGAGCCTGTCCGGAGAACAGTCGGGCTGCACACAGCACAGGGAGGCCTGCTGGAACCCTTGACCAAGTGGCCCGCTCAGTGAAGGGACGAGGCCGTGCCCCCTTCCCGGAGGTCTCAGACTAGGGCTGGCCCGCGGCGGTGCAGGGGGGAGCTGGCTGGGCTGTACCAGCGCTGCTGGAAGAGCTGCCTCTGGGCAAGCAAGGAGGGCAGGCTGGAGAACAGAGAATAGCAACGACCCTGTGTTAAAAAGGACGTTCTCGTACTGCACCCAGCGCCGGGCTGGCCCAGGACAGCATCACCACCTCACCCCTCCTTGGATATCACTGTCTGGACGAGTTGCCCAGGCCTGCCGCCCAGCACCGGCGCTTTGCCTGCTGCCCAAAGGGACAGGGCAGGAGCAACAGGGGGTTGGGAGTTTGCTCAGCCTGAATAGCAGCAGCCACTCTCCCAGCCGGACCCTGAGTTCCACGGAGCAGGGCCCTGCCTTGTAGGTTTGGCAAGTGCAGGCCGCCTCCTTCTAGATCTTCACACTGTGCCCATCACCGTGGGCTCTGGGTGCCTCAATCTCTCCTGCCCCAGCTGGTGCTTCCAAGGGGAGCCACATTCCCCACAGCCAGTTCCAAAGCCCCGCCCCAGGCTAGAAACCAGACACAAAAGACGACAGGTTACAGGGCGGGACAGAGCCAGCAGCAGGGACGGCCATCAGCCCCCTGGGCCGGGGGGGGCAGCCAGCCAGGGAGACAGATGGAGGCCACAGAGCTGGCAGCACAGCAAAGAGGCCCACAGCATCCCAGTGCTGCCCATAGAGGCCAAGCACGCTCGGCCGGGATGCTCGAGGGACCCGGCAGGGGGCTGGGTGCACACATCACAACTGCTCTCCAGGGTGTCATCGTGCTAGCTAAGTGATGGATTATGTCCAAGAGTTTCTTTAACCACACATGGTCCCTACAAGCCCTGCACCTCCATGGACAACCCAGACGCTCTGGCCAGTCAGCGCAGGGTGTGTGTGGGAGGGTGCCCCCTTTGTCTGATGGGTGTCTGGACAGCATCTCTGTCCCCACCATCTCTACCAGCTGCTGCGCTAGTCCCAGATTGCAGGAGTTCAACGTGCCCCTAATCGCACACTGGCCTGGGGTCCGACAGGTCCAGATGATGCCCAAACCTCAAGGCATCTCTGCTACCACCTGTCACCCCCACGCAGCCCACTGGTACAGTTACAGCTCTTGCAACCAGCCTGTCGATTTTAGGTCGTGGCTTTGCCCCCTGGTGCTCACTCATTCAAATTGCAGCTGGGAAAGTTTGGGCTGCTCTGGCTCATGAGATCCTTGGCAGAATGGGGGGATGCACGTTAGGGGGCTGGAGCACTGAGGAGCCGGGGCTGGGGGTGGGAGTTAGTCCACAACTGGCACCACATCAAACAAGCCTACCTGGACCAATGGTCCCAGAAACGAGTACGGTGGCTTTGGGCATGGGGGTTTACTCACCGCAGGGGAGGGTCTGTCCGCAGAATCCCCACCTGAGAGGTGGAGTGGAGGCATGGTTTGGGGCTGAGCAGGGTGCTTGGGGGGGGGGGTCCACAAAAATTTTTAAATCAAGATGGGGGTCTTTGGTTTCCTAAAGTTTGAGAATCGCAGCCCTAAAGCATAAAAAAATGCAACTGCCCTGCCTTTAATTGGTCACCTGTTTTCCCAGTTATAGCATCAGCCTAGGTCAGGCATTAGTTAAAGCACTTTGCACCATTTGGCTGCTCAGTGGCCAATGGAAAATGGTCCCTGCCCAGTTCATAAGAACTGCCATAAGGTCAGACCAATGGTCCATCTCACCAAGCATCCTGTCTCTGACAATGGCCGGTTTCAGAGGGAATGAACAGAACAGGGCAATTTCAAGCGATCCATCCCTGTCATCCACTCCTAGGTTCTGGCAGGTGGAGTTTTAAGGACCCTCGGAGCATGGGGTTGCATCTCTGACCATCTAGGCTAATAGCCATTGATGGACCTGTCCTCCAGGAACTTATCTAGTTCTCTTTTGAACCCTGTTATACTTTTGGTCTTCACAACAGTCCCTGGCAGCGAGTTCCACAGGTGGACTGTGCGTTGTGGGAAGTACTGCCTTTTGTTTGTTTTAGACCTGCTGTCTGTTAATTTCATTAGGTGACCCCTAGTTTTTGTGACATGTGCAGGGGTAAATAACACTTCTCTGTTCACTTTCCCCACACCGTCCAGAGCTTTATAGACCTCTCATCTCCCCCACACCAAACAGTCCCCGGCTTTTAAACTTGTCCTCATAAGGAAGCTGTTCCCTACCCCTGATCATTTTCATTGCCCTTTTCTGCACCTTTTCCAATTCTAATGTTGTTATTGTTTTTTTTTTGGGGGGGTGCGGGGAAGAGATGGGGGTTGAGATGGAGAGGCCAGAACTGCAGTACTCAAGGTGTGGGCATACCATGGATTTACATAGTGGCATTATGATATTTTCTATTTTCTCATCTATCCCTTTTCTTATGGTTCCCTATATTCTGTTAGTGTTCAGTGGCCAAAAAAAAAAAAAAAAAAGGAGTGGAGTGGATATTTCCAGGGAACTCTCCACAATGACTCCAAGATCTTTCTTGACTGATAACAGCTAATTTAGACCCCGTCATTTTATATGTACAGTTAGGATTACGTTTCCAGTATGCATTACTTCGCATTTATCAACACCATTGAATTTCATCTGCCATTTTGTTGCCCAGTCACCCTTTGTAACTCTTCACAGTCATCTTTGGACTTAGTATATTCTGCAAACTTTGCCACCTCGCTGTTCAACTTTTCCAGATCATGTAGGAGTATGTTGAACAACACTGGTTCCAGTACAGACCTCTGGGAGACCCACACTATTTACCTTTCTCCACTGTTAAAACTCACCATTTATTCCTACCCTTTGTTTCCTGTCTTAACTAGTTACTGATCCGTGAGAGGACCTTCCCTCTTATCCCATGACAGGTTACTTTGCTTAAGAGCCTTTGGTGAGGGACCTTATCAAAGGCTTTCTGAAAGTCCAAGTACACTAAATCCACTGAATCACCCTTGTCCACAGGCTTGTTGGCTCCCTCAAAGAATTCTAATAGATTGGTGAGGCATGATTTCCCTTTACAAAAGCAGTGTTGACTCTTCCCCAGCACATCATGTTTATTATCTATGTGTCTGATCATTGTCCTTTACTGTAGTTTCAACTAATTTGCCTGGTACTGAAGTTAGACTTACCAGCCTCTAATTGCCAGATCACCTCTGAAGTCTTTTTTAAAAATTGGCATTACATTAGCTATCCTCCAGTCACCTGGTCCAGAGGCTGATGTAAGCTGTAGGGTACATTTACCACAGTTAATAGTTCTGCAGTTTCATATCTGAATTCCTTCACAACTCTTGGGTAAATATCATCTGGTCCTGCTAACTAGGGTTTAATTTATCAATTTGCACCAAAATCTCTTCTATTGACACCTCAATCTAGGGCAGTTCCTCAGATTGGCTCAGGTATGGGGATCTCCCCCACATCCTCTGCAGTGAAGACTAATGCAAAGAATACATTTAGCTTCTCTGCAACGACTTTGTCTTCCTTGAGTGCTCCCACTGACTGTTTCTTATGGACTTTTTTTTTTTTTTTTTGCTGTTTGTTTTTGTGTCTTTAGCTAGGTCCTCTTCAAATTCTTTCTTGGCCTGCCTCTTAGACTTGACTTACCAGAGTTTATGCTCCTTTCTTCACCAGGATTTGACTTGGAATTTCCAAAGGATGCCTTTTTGCCTCTAACTGCCTCTCTTATTCTGCTATGGTGGCCTTTTTTTTTTTTTTTTTTTTTTTTTGGTTCTCTTACTGTTTTTCCCTATGTGGATTCCAGGACAAGCTGCTCCAAGAAGCAGTCATTTATGGTGTCTAGAAATTTTCTCTCTGCATCACAGCCTGAGGTGATATACGCACAGTCAACATGAAGATAGCTGAAATTCCCTATTTTTGTAGTGTTTTCTGCCTTTGTAGCCTCTCTACTCTCCCTACACATTTCACAATCACCATTCTGGTCAGGTCGTTGGTAGTATATTCCTACTGCTACACTCATTGTTCAACCATGGAATTTCTATCCAGAGAGACATTTCTATCTATCTATCTAGGGGGCAGTTTAATTCATTTAAGATTTTACTGTATTTGACACGATGCTTTTTTTCACATATAGCAGCCCCCCCACCCCTGTCATTCCTATGTATTTTGTACCTGGTATTACTGTGTCTCATAGATTATCCTCACTCCACCAAGTTTCTGTGATATCTGTTCTAATAATATCCTCCTCTAATGCAGCTACCCGGCTACATGAGGCTGGGAAACTGAACTCTAGAGCTTGTCCTCTCCAGTGGTGGGCCGGGCACACTGGCAGTGCAGTGGGTGAAACTGGCCCTCCTACCACCTACGCAGAGACCAGGGACCCCAGACCCCTGGAATAGCAGGTCAGCGCTTTCCCCACCAGTACAGTCACAGAGAAACATTTGCAAATGCTTTAAAATCTATTCCATGGTCCATACTTTACAGACTAAGTCATGCCAACACGACTCCGTTCTCATGCAGAGCCTTCGGGGGGCCTTTTCAGTGATTAACAACATCCGACTATTATTATAATTACAGTGTATCAGGATGGAAGCTCTCGGATGAGATGGACTATTTGTCTGACCCAACAGAGTGGCAGGCGAGAGGCTGGACTAGACGGGCTGTTGGTCTAGTCCGGTCAACATCTCGCTCATTCATATTCTGGGAATTCTTGAGTTATTCTTTAATCACACTGCACCTAAAGGAAAACCCTATGGAATTTAATAGGGATTAAACCGATGAGGTTCTATGGTGGTCACGCGGAAAGTGTATTTATGTTAATTGGTTATCTCGATATAGGGTGACCACATAGCAAGCGTGAAAAGTTGGGATGGGGTTGGGGGGAATAGGTGGCTACATAATACAAAGCCCCAAATATCGGGACTGTCCCTATAAAGTCAGGACATCTGGTCACCCTATCTCGATACTTTTTCGATAGGATTTCCATAACATGCTGTATAGCTCCATAGTAGAGACACGGTTCTCTGTTATTCAAGCATCCTATGGAAAAAGTGCATTGTTTTCTATTGTCCTTATGGAGAAGACCTACAGAATATAAGTTCCAGAAGACACTTGGCTGTAGGGGATACGTTGCAGAAATGAACTCTTTGGGGGGAGGGAGGGGAGGAAGAGACACTATTACTATTTAACATTTTTATTACGCTTCCTTCAGAGGAAGAAACTTTCCCCCTCTCTTTGCTGTCTGGTAAGCTGCTAGCAATCATCAGGCAGACAGGTGGTAAAGATTCAGACCCATCAAACAATGCCATTTAGTTTGTAACCTGTGACTAAATCTGGTGTTAGCTTTAATTTCAGTCTGCTTCAGGGCTCGCTTGTTAATCTCTATGCAAAGCAGATGAAATGAATATGCAGCATTTTGGATGTAATTGTGCAGCTTCAATTCAGCTCTATAATTTTCCAAACAGGATCTTGCAATCAAGCTTCTATTCATTAGTGTATAAACAATTTAGTTTCTCAGCTCTCCAGTATGCCAATCATTTCAGTGGAGTGAGCATCTCTGACAAAAAGGGAGGAAAGTTTCCTTTGTGTAATAGAGGTAAAAGTTGCTGGGTAACTTTAGCCCACTTCACACAAGAGAGAGATTCTGACTGTTTTTAAAGAATCCCTTTGTTTTCCTGTGTCTGGCAAACTGGTTCTGAAGGACTGAGTGGCATTTTCCCCCTAAGTGAGAGCCCCCCAAATCTGGCCAGTAACGAGCCCTTTCATGACTAGACACAAAACCAAGGTACTGACCACATGTGACCATTAAAGATCCTCTGATAGCTTTTGCAAATGGGGTCCGGAACCCCGAGAACAATTTTCCCTTGGATCATGTCATCCTGCGGATCTTCCTTCCTCCTGGCATTTCGATCAGAGGTTTTTCTCCTTCACTTCCTGTCCTAAATCATCACGTAGCATTGCTGCTCTTTATTAAAACAGCGGTCACATTTCACCCCAGAGGTGGCTGCGTGTCAGTGGTGGAAGTGATCCTTCTGTCTAGGTGGTCCACGGCATTCTGTGGCCTAAGTATGGATTTCTGCTTGCTAAGCCTGGTAGGCTCTCTCGGACGGGATTCCCATGCCAGTGTCAGATGGTGACTGTAGTAGGACACTGGCTATAGTGCACCATACCGAGTTTATCCTGGAAACTCATCAGAGGTGCTCAGAATCTAGGTAGATCCTTCCTGCAGTGTGACGGTCACAACATTTGGTCCCAATGCAGAGACAGAGCAATGCAATGCAGAGCTGCCCAGACTAAGCATCCTTGTGAAGCCTTCATTCAGCAGCCCCCCCACCCTTAGGAGCCCTCTTTGCTACCCACATGCACAGCACCTCTTTGGGACATTTGTGTCTGGAAGAGAAGACTCTTGTCCCCTCTGAGAGGGGCTCATAATGTCCTCCCCCGCTCTGAGGCTAGAATTGTGTCTCTCCCCCCGCAGCCCACTTTCTCTGTCATGGTTAATACCAGCGCTCTCCCTTTCCACATTCCCCTCAGGCTTCTCCCTCCTGTCATTTCCGCACTGCCCTCTCTACCCCCTCACATCCCCTTGCATTCCTCCAACCCTACCCACTCGCCTGCCACCCCCTTACCCCACTCCATGCATGGGGCAGAAGGGGAAAGCAACTTGGTGAAGCATTTCTCTGCCTCTCCAACCCCTTGGTCAGCAGGGCCAGCTCCCAGGCTGCCCTGCTTTGCTTCCCCTCCTCGAGGGTCTCCGGGTGCCCAAAGGGAATTGGGCTAGCACCCAGGGCTGTAGGGTACTTTAAATATCATCTCTCTAAAATCTCACATCAGCGATCCCGGAGGTTTCCACCCCCTTGCTTTGGGCTTGCCAATAAGATAAAGTCTGAGTGCATGACGTTTTAGAAAGGAGGAATCATTTAATTTAGGAAAAAGTGTTAGCTTCTGGGGGCTAGACGGCCCTGGGCATTAGGTCCTTCATCTCTACGGTACCAATTCAAATCCAGCCCTGGACCAGTACTGGCCAAACATCCTCCCATGGCTGGCACGTGAACTGCTGGCTGGGGAAGGCTAGCCCTCAGCCCTGCCCCTTCTGCCTGAGGCCCCGCCCATTCTACCCCCCATGCTGGAGTCCAGAGCCTCCCACACTGTGGCCACCGGCGCCTGCCCCAGGTTAGTGCCCCCAGCCCTGGGAGGGCAAGCGCCGGGGCCCCAGTCCAAGCTGGGGCCACGGCACAAGGGGAGCCGCAGAGTGGGAAGCAGGGCCACGCCTGGCTGTTTGGGGAGGCACAGCCTCCTCCAGCCTAGAACACCTGCTGCCCGGGCATCCTTCCCATGAGACGGCTGTTGGCTAGGCTACGGGAAGCGGGCTTGGGGGCACTCAGGCCAGCTCCTAGCAGGCAGGTGCCAATAGCAGAAGCACAATCAGCAGCACAACACAGAGACGAAGGGTTGAATGGACTAGCGAGAAGGCAGGATGGCCCAGTGGTTAGGGCATTAACCTAGGAATCGGGAGACCTGGGTTCGATTCCTTACAATGCCACTGACTTCCTGTGTGAGCGTGGGCAAGTCACTAGGCATCTATGTGCCTCAGTTCCCCTCTGTACAATGGGGCTAACAGCCCTGCCTTGCGGGGCTTTGGGAAGATAAATACAGTGAATATGGTGACGCACTCAGATACGGTAGCCATGGGGCCGTATAACTGGTAGCCAGTCGTTCGTTCTATCTGGCCAGGCCTGGCTGGAACACACTGAGGGGTGTAGCACAGACAAGTCCTGCACTCCAGGAGGTAGAGCATTTCTGGCTCCAGGGCTGTTAATCCACCCAGTTAGGTGAAGTTTTTGTTTAAACATTGAGGGTGTTTTATCTACTTCAATCCATCAGCTAAGCACGCGCGCTATTGACCGTATGGGAAACGGACAAATCCCATGCAATCGGGGGCCAAACCTCGCCATCGGCTGGACTGATGAATATGAACTCCTGGCAACACACCCTGGTGCTCCCCATTCAAGCTCTGCAGACATGACCGACACTTACAACAATCTAGGGCTTGCATGGCCCAGGCATTGCTGAGAACAGCCACAAAAGGCAGCGCCGTCAGCGGACATGCTTAGCGTAGTCTCCATTTCTAAGTGAATACCGACAGGTCTAATTACAGACTATCATGCAGGCAGCTTATTCGCTCATCACACAAAAACCGGTACTGAACCCTAAGCCATAGTATTCACAGAACGCAGCAAGACACTGCTGAGACCGCACAGGGAACTAGGCAGGCAAACCACCTCCAGCAAAAACTAATTACTTCCTGATTGTCTCAGGCCACCCACTGGGTAGAATAGTATAGACTAAATTCAGCATATACATAACTAAGTACTTGGCACCAATTTGGAATACAATAATCATCCTCTGCGTTCCATAATTAAAATCTGATCACTCGGAAGAATTATTTCCTATTCTAAGTATTGGGTAAGGATTGCATAATGCGGAGGAAGAGAAGAACGCAGCCTAGCAGTGAAACACTCCAGTACTAACGGTATTCAGTCACACACTGGCTTTCCAAAAATGCACGTTTAAAACATGGTGCAGTGTGAAATGACGGCAGGGGAGGAGCAGGGGAGTCATTAGCAGACAGGAGGGTTTATGACCCTAGTTTTAGCAACCAGTTTGAGGTCATCTCAGGTTTAAGCAGAGATGCTGCAAAGCCCTACCAGCAGCATTTGATGCAGTACAACAGGGGACCTGCAGCAACCTTAACTCTGCCCCTTTATGTATATGCAGCACAACAGGCTCTTTCTTCACAGGGCCCTTCTACACAGAGGCAGCTTCTGACATTAGCCACCTGATGGGACAGGAACAGGTCCAGGTCCAAGCAGAGAGCAATTTGCAATCCTCTGTATTCTCCAATCTCACGGGGGAGCGGAGAAGAATGGCCGTTACTGATCAACCCATTTTGGCTTCTTTTGTAACAATGTAGCGGAGCCACATCACTCCATTTTGGAGGGAACTGGACACCAGGCTGCTTTCACTCCAAGCTACGTCTGAGTTACAGGACCATGGAAAGGCAACAGGGGAGAGGTCAATGGATTAAAAAAAACAAAACAACCTCTGAAACGGCAAAACTGGAAAGGATTCCTTGGTGTGCTGAGCAGTAGCACTAGCCATGAGCACCGCGAAGCTCCGTTGGTGGAGTGATTAGAAGCCACTGGAAATAAAGGTTTAGGACTGGAACCAGGAAAGCACTGCGGAAAAATAACTACCCAGGAGCGTTTCACAAATATTGGTTCCCATTTATAAGTGAATTCACTTTGGCCAGGTTTTCTTGCATTTCCTTTTCATGCACACGTCGCCCTTGCTAGCTTTCCGTGCAAGCATCAGTGCTAATGGTAAGCTCAGCCGCTCACGTACCTGCCACCCTGAGCCTTGCAGTAGATGCTCCCTTGGCATAACTGGGAAGCTTTGGGGCCTAATCCAGTTCTGTCACACGGGTGTAAATCTGGAGTAATACCACTGAAGTCAGTAGGGTTACTGCAGCAGCAGAGAGAGCAGAATCTTTTCTGTTCACTTCCTCCCATTGGTTTGCAGCTGGATCATACGCTGGCCATGCAGCAGGGGTGGGGCTGCTCGGCTGCTCCCAAAGCACGTGCACCTTCCTTTACGTTGACCCTTTGCAAGCAGAGAGTTGACCTCTTACCTACAAAGCAATGAGGCTTCATGGCCAGGTCTATTGTGATTGTGCGTCTGCTAAAGGCGTTTGGAAGGACGCAGTAATAAGAAATAAAATAAAATGGAACGTGTGTGTCTGATCCATTGGCTTCCCTTTGAGGCCCCCTGGAGACTCAGCAAGAATGAGAAAGAATACATGGATATTGCATGAGCCCTGGCATCTGACAGTAGGCCAGCCCTGCGGTCGGCCACTGCCATGACTTGCACTGTCCAAGCTCATAAATCACCCGCCGTGACATCCTTTTCACAACTCGATTCCCAGCCAGGATATTCCTATTCCTGCTGATTACACATCAGTGCGCTCGGGGGAAGTTGTATCTCCCATTTCCAGGAAGGGAGGCACCGCAAGGAAAATGCATTGATAAAAAGGAGAATGAAATCAGCTTTGTTCATGCTGCGAATCCTCTATTGTTCCTGCTGAAATCGTCAGCCATCACTGGAGAAAGTATTTCCTAAGCGATAAATCTCCTGGGCTCCTCTGCAGCCTTTGCCTTGGCACGAGCTCCTTCTTGGGTTGTTTTGAAAGAAAAGCAGCCTTCGCCATAAGGCTGTCTTTGTGAGATACAGACTTTATTTGATTAACACTTTCACCTTCCACCCCTGGCCCTGTGCTGGGGCAACACCTCTGCAGGACGGATGCCAAGCACTTTGAGAGCCCCTGAGCGCTTTTGGGATGGGGGTGCTTAGGTCTTCGGGGCCAGACTTGAGTCGGCCTGTAGTTATGCCGTGCTGTGTCCATCAGAACTCGCAGGGCCAGGCCAGGCCAAGGACCCCAAAGGGGCACCTAACATAGCAGGAGGTGGAGTTGGCAATTCCATAAGTCAGCTCCTTAACCAGTGCCCCACTGTGGTGCTAGGAGCCACCATACTGCTAGACCTGCGTCTTGCACAACAGCAAAAAACCAGAGCATGTCGATGTTAGACCCAGAGGGATGATTATTACCACCTAGTCCGAGCCCCTGCATAGAACAGGCCAGAGAACTACACCCAGGGATTCCTGCATGGAGCCCATCACTTCTAGATGAGAGCCATTAGAAGGAGAGCTCTGATTTTGGGGTCACTGAGAACACATGGCACTTTGCAAGACCAGGGCTGCTGCTGACCATGCTGTTCTGCTTTCTTAAATTCACCAGGCAATTCCAATTAGCGACAGCATTCTTCATGTCTCATCCCAGACCACAGCGCAGTGTTACTGCGCCCAGACGGACAGCTCAGGAGGCTGAGTCAGTAGTGGGGGAGATAATGGCCGTACAGAGGAGGGGTGTGGCAGCATGATTCAAGTGCAGTGTCATCAAGTGTTCTGGGTTCTGTCCCAGGCGGTGCCACAGACTTGTATTTGATGGACAAGTTGCTTTGCCTCAGGTTCCTCCCATCTGTAAAATAGGGATTAGTAATACTCACCTGCTTTCATTAACGGGTGTTTGTAAGTGCTTTGGGAAGAAAGGAAAGCAGCAGAATATGGACCCTGGACTTCAGAAAAGCAGACTTTGACTCCCTCCGGGAACTGATGGGCAGGATCCCCTGGGAGAATAACATGAGGGGGAAAGGAGTCCAGGAGAGCTGGCTGTATTTTAAAGAATCCTTATTGTGGTTACAGGAACAAACCATCCCGATGTGTAGAAAGAATAGTAAACATGGCAGGCGACCAGCTTGGCTTAACAGTGAAATCCTTGCTGATCTTAAACACAAAAAAGAGGCTTACAAGAAGTGGAAGATTGGACAAATGACCAGGGATGAGTATATAAATATTGCTCGGGCATGGTGGAGTGAAATTAGGAAGGCTAAATCACATCTGGAGTTGCAGCTAGTGAGAGATGTTAAGAGTAACAAGAAGGGTTTCTTCAGGTATGTTGGCAACAAGAAGAAAGCCAAGGAAAGTGTGGGCCACTTACTGAATGAGGGAGGCAACCTAGTGACAGAGGATTTGGAAAAAGCTAATGTACTTAATGCTTTTTTTGCCTCTGTCTTCACAAACAAGGTCAGCTCCCAAACTGCTGCACTGGGCAGCACAGCATGGGGAGGAGGTGACCAGCCCTCTGTGAAGGAAGAAGTGGTTCGGGACTATTTAGAAAAACTGGACGTGCACAAGTCCATGGGGCCAGATGCGTTGCATCCAAGAGTGCTAAAGGAACTGGTGGATGTGATTGCAGAGCCATTGGCCATTATCTCTGAAAACTCATGGCGATCGGGGGAAGTCCCGGAAGACTGGAAAAAGGCTAATGTAGTGCCAATCTTTAAAAAAGGGAAGAAGGAGGATCCTGGGAACTACAGGCTGGTCAGCCTCACCTCAGTCCCCAGAAAAATCATGGAGCATGTCTTCAAGGAATCAATTCTGAAGCACTAGACGAGAGGAAAGTGATCAGGAACAGTCAGCATGGATTCACCAAGGGAAAGTCATGCCTGACTAATCTAATTGCCTTCTATGATGAGATAACTGGTTCTGTGGATGAAGGGAAAGCAGTGGACGTGTTACTCCTCGACTTTAGCAAAGCTTTTGACACGGTCTCCCACAGTATTCTTGTCAGCAAGTTAAAGAAGTATGGGCTGGATGGATGCACTACAAGGTGTGTAGAAAGTTGGCTAGATTGTCGGGTTCAACGGGTAGTGATCAATGGCTCCATGTCTAATTGGCAGCCGGTATCAAGCGGAGTGCCCCAAGGGTCGGTCCTGGGGCCAGTTTTGTTCAATATCTTCATTAATGATCTGGAGGATGGTGTGGATTGCACTCTCAGCAAGTTTGCAGATGACACTAAACTGGGAGGAGAGGTAGATACGCTGGAGGGTAGGGATAGGATACAGAGAGACCTAGACAAATTAGAGGACTGGGCCAAAAGAAATCTGATGAGGTTCAACAAGGACAAGCGCAGAGTCCTGCACTTAGGACGGAAGAATCCAATGCACCGCTACAGACTAGGGACCAAATGGCTCGGCAGCAGTTCTGCAGAGAAGGACCTAGGGGTTACAGTGGACAAGAAGCTGGATATGAGTCAACAGTGTGCCCTTGTTGCCAAGAAGGCCAATGGCATTTTGGGGTGTATAAGTAGGGGCATTGCCAGCAGATCGAGGGACGTGATCGTTCCCCTCTATTAGACATTGGTGAGGCCTCATCTGGAGTACTGTGTCCAGTTTTGGGCCCCACACTACAAGAAGGATGTGGAGAAATTGGAGAGAGTCCAGCGAAGGGCAACAAAAATGATTAGGGGTCTGGAACACATGACTTATGAGGAGAGGCTGAGGGAACTGGGATTGTTTAGTCTACGGAAGAGAAGAATGAGGGGGGATTTGATAGCTGCTTTTAACTACCTGAAAGGTGGATCCAAAGAGGATGGATCTAGACTATTCTCAGTGATAGCAGATGACAGGACAAGGAGTAATGGTCTCAAGTTGCAGTGGGGGAAGATTTAGGTTGGATATTAGGAAAAACTTTTTCACTAGGAGGGTGGTGAAACACTGGAATGCGTTACCTAGGGAGGTGGTGGAATCCCCTTCCTTAAAAGTTTTTAAGGTCAGGCTTGACATAGCCCTGGCTGGGATGATTTAGTTGGGATTGGTCCTGCTCTGGGCAGGGGGTTGGACTAGATGACCTCCAGAGATCCCTTCCAACTCTGAGATTCTATGATCCTCATTAGCTCTATGCTACTGAGCTGGTTTTGCAAAGTTTCAGAGGAAACACTTAAGTTAAACTAGTTTCTCATAAAAAAAGAAAAGGAGTACTTGTGGCACCTTAGAGACTAACCAATTTATTTGAGCATAAGCTTTCGTGAGCTACAGCTCACCTCATTGGATGCATTCTGACTAACACGGCTGTTACTCTGAAACCTGTAGTTTCTCACGGACATTTTAAAGCCACCCATTAAACACATCTATCCACTTGGCTGCTTGTAAAGCCTGTTCTTTAGAACACTTGTGTCCCTTTAACAGAACGTGTCCCTTTGCCAGTGCCCAGTGTGAGGCTGGGGCCAAAGGAACTAATGCGATCCTGGGCTGCATGCAGCAGGGAATCTCGAGAAGTAGCAGAAAGGTTATTTTACCTCCGTATCTGGTACTGGAATGCTACTGGAATGCTGGGCCCAGGTGTGGGGTCCTCGATTCAGAAAGGATGTTGATGAATTAGAGTTCGGAAAAGAGGCACACAAATGAGAAGAAAACCTGCCTTATAGTGATAGACTGAACTCTTTGAGCCTAGTGTATTTAGCTTAAAGTTAAGGGGTGACTTGATGATTGTCTAGAAGTACTGACATGGGGAAAAACATATATGAGAGTGGGCTCCTCAGTCTAGCAGAGAAAGGACTGACACAATCCAATGGCTGGAAGTTGAAACTAGACAAATTCCCACAGAAAATAAGGCCTGAATTTGTAACACCGGACAATTACCCACCAGAATATTTCACCATGGGTGCTGGTGAATTCTCTATCACTGACAATGTTTAAATCAACAATGGCTATTTTTCTAGATCTTCCCTGGGAATGATCTGGGAGAAGCTCTCTGGCCTGCGTGCTACAGCGCAGTCTGGATGATCAGAATGGTCCCATCTGGCCTCTGATGAAAGCTTAGGGCTTGGCAATTCCCTTGACCTGGTGTCATTTATAAAGCTCCAGGGTAAGGCTTGCTAAAGCACCGAAGTGACTTAGACGGCCATGTGTCAATCAACGGGACTAAAGAGCCTAAGCATCTTAGGGTCTTAAGAAAACTATCCCTGGCCTGTTTTCTTCATGCGGACACAGAGTTTCCAAAGGGCTCAGCACTCAGTGTGGTCAGCACTCAGTGTGGTCACTTATTTGGGGACCTAAAAGGGAGCTGAGGTCTCCCTAAAATCTGGCCGTATGTGGGTGGAACTTTGAAAATTCTGGCCACTGAGCTGCTCTACATCATCAGGAGGAAAGGAACATGGTCCAGTGGGTTCAAAAGCAGGAGCTTCCAGCTCAGTACCAATGTGCTTGGCTAAATACAGGTATTAGGTGACCTCCCGCGAGGCCACGGAGAGCGTCTCTCAATGCATCAGGCTTCCCCTTACTGGTGGGTGGCAGTGGTGGAGGAAATAATCACTTAATTTGACAGCTGATATTTTGGTAATTGAGATAATCATCTCCGAGACCAAAGCAATCAAACCGGAACGGTTCCACACTCCCCTGGGGAGAGAAGCACTGTGAAATTCACATTGTAAGAATTCAGACACCGAACCTTTCCAATAATCAGGAATTAAGAGCATATTACCCAGGCATGCACAGGAAACACTCTGTTAGGCCCCAGCTTTGCAGCCTCTCCATGGTCTGATCTCCCTTCGATTCCTACGGCGTTCCACAGGCAGAGCGGGTACAGAACTGAGCCCTTGGTATGCTAGAATGGGCTAAATTATTCAATATCCCAGTTTTTCTGCAATTCTTCCTTTTAAATATTTATTCCTGGCACACAACACATTACAGCGGAACATCTGCCTGGTTTAGCCTAGGGGATACTCTAATGTTACAACATGGGTCTTACTGTAAACTAGCAGTCCAAAACTGGGATTGCATCAGAGGCTCAGTGGGAGTAGTAGATACTGGGAAGCCATAGAACAAAGAAAAAGTTCTGACATGAACCCAAATATGCAGCCCTGTGCCCTTTGGAATTAAACTAGGCTTACAATACAAAGAACTGCATTTAACGTAGATTCTTCACATTATCTGATTACAGGTGAGGATCAGTCATCACCAGACATAAGCAAACCGCAACCATCACGCACTGAATCCAAAGAGGAGACCATGCTAATCCATCTTTTCTGTTACTCTCAGAGCTGACATAGACATAGGTTGCTATTGCCAGGTATATAAAATGCAGGAGTCAGGTTGATAGTTGTACGAGAAAAATAGATCAAATTTTAAAATAAATACAAGCAAAATGATCTGATTTTCATCAGCATCATCAGCTGCCTTTCAGGAAACCACAGTCATCCCCCTGTTCTTCATTTCTGGTTTACAAACTACTTCATTCCTTGTTGCTTTGGAAACCATCACAAAGACCCTCTGCATCACCCAAAATAACTAGCAACAGATGCTGCTTTGACCTTAGCAACTTCCTGGAAACATACATTTGTCAAAATGAAAATAAAAAGATTAATGTGAGGGAGGCGCTTGAAGTTACAAGGAAATAGCCACACACAACCCCAGACATGGGAGCCTGCCATTTGTAATAGCAACGCAACGCTTGGCCAAGCAAAGGACAAATCAGCTACAGACTCCAGCTGACTGATGTTGCCCCACCCTCATCTCCACATGGCACTCTCTGGGTGGTTCGCCCATGTTGGCGAGATGACCATACAAAGCTTCCAATCCTAGGAGATGCTGGGCACCAGCTGGAAGGTGATGAATGCCCTTAATGTCATGATACAGGGAATCATGGACTCTCAGGGTAAGGTTATGTGAGAAATGCTGCAGCGCTGAAGTGTAGAACGGAAGGGGTACTTCCTTCCCCGCAGTAAATCCACCTCTCTGAGAGGCGTGGGTAGATTGCCAGGTGAGCTGTAGCTCACGAAAGCTTATGCTCAGATAAATTGTTTAGTCTCTAAGGTGCCACAAGTCCTCCTTTTCTTTTTGCGGATACAGACTAACACGGCTGCTACTCTGAAATCTGTTGATCCTAGTGGTGTTTACACTGGAGCTTACATTGGCTTAGTTAGAGGGCTTAGTTTTCATAGCCCTGAGTGATGTAGTTGAGCCGCCCTAACTTTGTAGTGTGGACCAGCCTCTCAGTTCCTATTAACCAGGAGACACATAAGCTATACGCCAGACAAACAGGCTTCTACACACAGTGCCACCTGGATCTGCCTTGGTTTACCAGGACCACACCTGTCTGAATCGCCAATAGAGTGCACAGTGACATCCAGTGGCTGCATGATGTTACTACAACAAAACATGACACTACGCTTACTGCCTTCAACAGGAGTTGAGGGTGCTTAGCGGCGCCTCCTGTGAGCAAGACACACCTCAGGAGTACAGGCATTTCCTGAGTATTCATGACCAGCCCAGGAAGGGGTGATGGCTCAGACTCCAGCATTATCAATCTGGCATCTTCCCTGGGCTCTCACCTCACTTGAGAAGAGAGACACCAGCCACCTGTTTGAGCGTCACATTTACCTTCTTTATCCAACATGGCACAGGAAACAGAGAAGGAAATGGCCTTCTAGTCTAGCTCCATAGCAATGCAGGGTAGCTCCCCGGGGGTATGTTTACTAGTGCTTTGTGCAGCCTAGTTTTACATGTCCCAGGTAATGGGGTTTCCAACACTTTCCTTAGAAAACTATTGCACAGCTTCGTATATGTCGCACTCAGGATTTTGTTATCACTTAGTGTCCCAAATCATCATGCTGCGTTACTGTGCAACTGTTAAATAGCTGCCACATTCCACCCCAGAGGTAGCTGCATTTTAGGGGTGGGTCAATCATATCCTTGCTCTAGCTTTACATAAATTTACAAGATGCACTGAAAATAAAAAGTGTTAAACAATAACAATTTGTAGAATGAAAAGTTCTTTAGCAATATATGTTTATCAATAGCATTTAACAGAAAGACCACCAGTTTCAGGCTTATTCTTTGCTGAACACTGTACAAAAATTAATGAGACAAGGTGGATGAAGTAATGTATTTCATTGTCTCTTTCACCAACAGAAGTTGGGCCAACGAAAGATAGTACCTCACCCACCTTCTCTCTCTCTCTCTAATATCCTGGGACCAACAAGGCTACAACAACACTGCAATCAATCAATCCATCAATAATAATTGCACTTAGACTGGGTTCTCATTCTAAATGCCCTGTGATATTTATAGGTTCATTTATTAATATCTTCCTTTGCATTGCTTCAAAAATGCATTGTGTAGATAATATTGAGACTGAAGCAGCATAATTATATATAAATCATGACATTTTTATTTTAGGATGCTTACAAAAATATGGTGTTAGCTTAGAGAATTTTTTTTAAAAACCTGTCTATAGTGCAACAGTCTGTTTCAATTACTCTGTAGTGGTCATCTCCTCTCTGTTTGGTTGCTCTCTTGCCTTTTGTTTCCTACAATATGCAGAAGACTCCATTTTGGGAGGAGGAAGAAGAGCTGTTACGAACCATGGTTTCTGTGTTACCACCACCACACACTAGCTAAGTGTTCTACACCACAGAGGATAAGAGCTTATTACTGCTACGAACTAATGGAGTTACTCCTGTATCTCCCGTGCTTAGAGGCCCAGGCTTTTCGTGTTGAAGGCTGTAGAGTCAACCCCCCTTAATACCTTTTTAAGAGGTGCGAGCTTTGTTAACGAACAAATTGGAGTGTTACTTAGGAAGCCCTTGCACCCCACTAGGGCGCTCAGGATTGGGCACATCACAGTCACATGACTGAAGCAGAGCTAGTCCAGAAGTAAACACACAGTGAGACTCTGGAGCCAGAACTTCCTGGCTCTGGTCCATCTTCAATTCAAATACAATCAAAGCATAATAAAAAACCCACCCTCTTAATATTCAGAACAGTAAAGGCAAGCCAGCAGGCTCAATACAACGTGAAATGCACATGGGGGAGGTAATAAATGTAGAGGCAACATTGGGCATTCTCCAGGAAAGCAACAGCCTTGGACTGAAGAGCCTGGAGGGATTTTCAGAAGCAGGGAAAGAGTGAGTTGAGAGTGAATTCTGGGGCACCAAGAGTCACATCCCTGGGGCCCTCTCTGCGAGGGCACAATTGCCTGCCAACCTGAGACAGGCTCCCAAAAAAACAAACACAGCTGAGAGAAGCCATTTGGTTCAAGGAGGATGAGGGGCGCTTAGATGTAGCAGGCACCTTTGCTGTTAAGGTCTTAAAAACAATCCCTCTGATCAGTCTCTGTGAATTATAAAGCTCACGCAAAGGCCCGCACTTCCTCAGCAATAAACTATCCACAATAGGAGCCAAAAGCACTCACCAGCTAGAAGGGAAGGAGATACAGTCTGTTGCAGCCAGATGATAACTTTGAGCATCCACCTTCCAAGTAGAAGACCTTGTCTCACCCTGAGTTACAGGGGCACCTAGCAGATGAGCATGCTGGGAAAGGCTCCTTCTAAAAGAGGGGGGGCCCAGAGTAAAGTGAGAACTAGACTGTTGCTGAGAAACATTCCCAGGGTAGGGGTGGAATTAACAGCACGGGGAGGGGAAAAGTTTCAGGGCTGGAGATAGTTCTGGCCTTTCATTTTCCTTTAATAGCATGTTTCCATAATACAGCCCAGAGGCACCTGACTGTGAGCTGCTTCTTGGCTGGAAGGGCCTCACCACTGCATCACAAGGACTAGTATTTCCTTTTGTATTTAAAGAGAAAGTGCATGAAGAAGGAGGTGTGTTCTTGCCCCGCTTGGGGGCTTCTGTATGTCTTATCTAGAATACCAGGAAGGGGTTCTCTCTCCAAACAAGATGGGTAAGGGTTTTTTCCTGCCTATTTTTCACCTTTCAAAGATCAGGTGTGTCAAGTGCGTGTCCCTCCTCTGGAGCAGTTAGAAGTGGGGCAGCCATCTCTTGTGATCAGTGGTGTTTTTCTTAAAGCCCCAGCTCCTGGAGTCATGTGATTATGTGAGAATCTGTTTTCATTTTTTCAAAAATATAAGTTTCCAGCACTCACGCTGATGGAGAAAATCTTGATAATGTGACGCTGAAAGGCTCAAAAGGCAAATAATACCCACCCCGTCCAAAAAAAACCCCCAAACTCAAAACCCCCCAAACCCCTTATTGTTTTTAAAAGCTCTTGATTTAGGGCCTGACTCATGATTTTTGACCACTTGGCAATACTACAGATATGTGACTTGGGAGCTTTCACAGCCGTTCATGGAAGAAATGGGGTGGGTGTTCTCGCGGGGGGGAAACAGCTTTTCTCCTCTGTATGTGAGTTAAATAAGTGTTAACAAAAATAACTGAGCAACCAAGCATGCTAATCAGTCTGAATACAAAACCCTCCCCTCCTGGGGGTTAGGCCTATTCGCAGGGGTGCTGGAACAATTTGTATAGCAGGGGTGCTGAGAGCCATTGAACCAAACTGTAAATCCTGTATATAATGGAAACCACTTCAAGGCAAGGGGTGCTGCAGCACCCCCCGCACCCCTAGTTCCAGCACCTATGCCTGTTCGTTCTCTGGTTGTCCACTTGGTCATGCAGGGCAGGAAAGAGCTGGAATTCAAGCTTTTATAAAAGAATCAAGAAAGGGACACAGATTCATTTGTTTTGCCCTCTGCAGGTCACTGTTAAACCATGTCATTGGTCTCTGCCCCTGGGGGGGGTACAGATTTCTACCCACTCTACCCTTTCAAAGCTGACGCTCACTCGACAGCTGTGTAGCTGTGTGAAGGGCCTGCTGATCTGCAGCCCAGACTCACATGGCCCCTCTGTCTACACGGCTCCAATGAACTGGCTGGCTTTAGAACTGTTGTGGGTAAGTCAGTCAGAGCCATAGTGTAGACCCAGATGAAGGCAGCCGGACCCAGTCAGACAAATGGGCCAGGTGCCTTAAGCCCTCTAAAAATTGGGTCTTTGCCATGACTAGAACCAATCTGGAAAGAGGTTAAAAAATGCCCCAGGCCCATAGTCAGAACCCAGCCACCCCAGCCCTGCCTCTGGGTTTTGTTATTTGAGGGTGTTTGAAGCTGCTTGTTGGGTTTGAACGTCTCTTCCTTTGGTGGGTCAAACGGTTGGGCCATTAACGCTCTACCAATAACTCTCTCTAGGGCACATCATTTGCTTGGTTCAGTGGTGGAGACATTGGCTAGATAGTGGTGATGAGCCAGATCTGTTACTCAGAGCACATTACTAAGGCACCCCAGGAACTAATGAATATTGAGCGCAGGCAGCAAGCAGCTCCTGCCAATAGCTCCGCAGTCATTCTGCAAACTCCCATTGGCAGCAGTGAGCACAAACCCTCAATTCACTTGGCTTTGCTAGCGTGTTTGACCGTCGCTGTTTATTCACGGCTGTTTATTCTGCTCTGATCCTTGCCAGAGCCTGGCCCACAGGCTCCCAGGTCTCACGCTGACTTCATCCCGCCAGAATGCGTTTTAAAATAACGTCCAGTCAAAGTGTTTGATTGTTCTCAGGGCCTGTTGGGATGGTTCCAGAGCCTCACAGTCTGAACAAGAGCGCTGCTGAGAATGACGCTTCTTCCGTTACACCGAGGCCTTCACCACCGATTGATCAACGCTAATCCCGCCCCTCTCCAGCACACGGGAACCCTTCCTTTAGTGCAGACACTGTATCCTGCGCTGGTAGGGAGACGGGCTTATGATCTTAGTCGGGCTTTTCCATCTCCAGGGCTCCAGCCAAGGAATTCACCCCTTCAGCTACAACTCCTGTCTCATCGTCTCTGACTCAGACCCTTCCTAGCAGTACTAACGGCTGCATTGTGGCTGTTGTCTGAGCCCCGCAAACACTTCCACGTGTGCTTAGCTTGAAGCATGCAAGTAGTCTCCTTGACTTGACTGGAGTTCCGACGGTGTGTAAGCGTTCACAGAAGTGAGGCTGGGGGGAGATGAAGGGGGTGTTCAAACAGATGCAGATGAACAGGGATGCTCACATTTTTGCAGAGTTCAAGGAACACTTTTCCCCCTAAGGGACGGGGAGTTTTTAACCTCAGAGAAGATAAGATCAGCCCTATGCCCCCCACCAGGGGTTGACCTCAACTAGCTACAGTGTGGTAAAGGCTACAGGGCCTTGCCTCCACTAGGATTTTACAGTGCAATGTAAAGGCCCTGCTTTGCACAGGGAAGACAGAGCCTTGGCTCACTCTTCCCAGGAGCAGAACGTGCTCTTGTAGCAAGTCAGGATTTCTGGGTCCTGAGCCCAGTTCTGCCCCGGGTTCCCTCTGTGACTTTGGACGAGTAACATCACCTCTTTGTGCCTCAGAACTGCTGCGTACGAGGGTTGATGCATTTATGCTGGGAACTGTTGCTCTGACAGCTTGGCATGACGCTGACCTATTCGGATGCTCTTCCCTGACCCATCAGCCAGAAGGTGCTGTCTGGGGCAAGGTCTTATTATGTGTTATTATTCTGTGTCGCCCTGTGCTGCTACTGGGCCTAGTGTCCCTTAATTAATCTGACAATAAAGAATTAGTGCTGTCAGGTAAAAGGCGCTTCAGATGAATGAAGGTGTATTGGGGGGGGAGCTTCTCCCTGCTGCAAAGTCCTATGGATGTGATTGCAAATTTGGGGGACATGAAAGCCAGAGCTGCTGTCTGCAGCTTCATGCAAGCAGTTTAGTGGCACTTGACCAAAAAAAAAAAAGGGGGGGGGGGATTTCTGTGATTACTGATTGTAACTCCGCCTGGCAGCTTCATCTGGGAGCAAAGCAATTGTCACAAATGCAAATCCTGACCCTGCTGGAATTTTTTGCCTTTTCCAATATGCTGGAACACTAGCTGTAATCCAGGAAGTAACTATGGCAACTGACATATACATTTACATATTCTTCCAGTTAATTACAGGGACATCCAAGGCAACTATCTTTGCTGGGTTTTTTTAACATAATTTATTGTTTTCATTTTGCTAAACAAGCGCCATAATCCAGGACCCTTCCCAGTTACATTATCTGCATTATCTAGAGTCACTCACCAGTTTAAATCAAATTCTTCTCTGTTAAAATACCTTAGATTCATCTCTAACCAAGAGATCCATGTGAGGAGCCTAACATGGGCAAAACTTTCCAGGCCCCACCCCCAAAGCTAAGCCTTCAGACTGATCAGTATTGTATCAGACACACGCACTGATTATTGGACCCCTGGGTGCATGGGACCCCAGTAACGAGCGAGTATTGAGAGAATGCAGAATCGGTCAGTACTACGCTCAGCTGCTGCGGCAACTCAGGGTGTTGGACGTTATCAGGTGGTCAAGGGACATCTACACAGAACACATCAAGGGACATTGGCAATACCAGGCGGGATGAGCTGGAATGCTGATGAGAAGGGCAGAGGGGAAAGTAACTGAAATACTTTCCTCATGGATTGTATTTTCCAAATGGACGACCTACCCTAAATTCTCAGTTACTGAAGGCCAATCTCACTTGTTGCTATATTTGCTTTCCACAACCAACTCTCTGTATAACTTTTCATGAGTGATGTACCCGAATACTTGGATGCTAATATCTAAACTGTATTCTTAAATTTAGTCCCCTAAATTGGGTTATTGCTGATTATGCACTATATGTATCTTATGACTTTAAAAACAAACTTTATAGTTCTGGATAATCTAAGCACTATACCCAGATGTGTGCACACTCTTTTCTTAACCTGCATATTATATTAATTTTTTAATATTAGCTTTAATAAAATGTGTACATCCACCTCACGCAGGGCTCTATGCGTGCAGTAGAAGCGCACTGATCTAATATGGCTTTGTCATGTCTTCAGCTAGGTTTGGGTACTTCAGGCTAAAACACTGGGACAGCGCATTAATCTCTCTAGGAGCCTTCATGGGCTTACGCTGACAAAGAAGCAATAGACATGAAAACTATTGTACGGTTGGAATTTTACAGCCGCCAGTGGCATAGCCAGCGTTAGAACCCTGGAGACCTGACCTCTAGTCCCCTGATCTAGCTATTAAACGACAGTCTTTTCCAGAGCTGGGAATAGACCCAGGAGTCCTGCTTGCCAGTCTCCCCTGCTCTAACCACAAGATTACCCATTCCCCTCTCCTTGGGGAGGGCTGCAGAATTTGGATAACAAAACCAGGGTTCTGGTTTTTGTTATGAACCCTCAACTTGGGTTTCTTGGTCTGGGGGTTCCTGGAGAACCTGGGAACATGTATGTGTGAGGCTGGGGGCTCATTTATAGTCTGGGTGGATACTATGTATCGCTCTCTCTCTAAGTACTTAAGTGGCCCCCCCATCAGTCTTGTGCCCAAGTGACTAAAAGCTGGTGGTTTTAAATGAGTTTTACTTAGTGCTTGGTGCTTCCGTCGAACCTGAAACTCCAAGTGAAACTTGGGGCAGGAGACTACCAACCCCAGATGAACTGAAGCAAAGCAAAGGGCTCCCCAGAGATGGTCGCAAGTGAAAGTGCTGAGTTTCCCACAGCTCTGCTGACCATGCAGGTTTCCAGTTCCCAGCCTGGAAGGAGCAGGAGTTGTATGCTGTGATGTGTGTGAAACGGTTCTGGGGTGACGCTGCTCCAACTGCTTTGCTTTAAAAAATAACCCAGGGAAAACAATTAAAAAGTGATGAGATCCAGAGTTTACAAAAATTTAGCTGCAGCCCAACGGGCTGGGACCTAACCTCTCCAGCCGTTTTTTAACCTGTCAGGGAAGAGTGGGGGCCGGGTGGGCACGTGGTTGGTTTGCTTTTTCATGTTTTTGCTTTGTTTCGTTTAAATGAAATTAAATGATCAATTTTATTGTTGTTTATTGCAGCGCCTTCATTGCTCACAGCTGGCAGAGACGAAAGCCCCACACGGCTCAGAGGGATCAGCAGCAGCATTATCCCATTTTAAGCAGAGCCATGCTGGGAGAGTGGGAGGAGGCACACAGCACATCCAGGGCCCTAAATTAACATGTGACTTGCCTGGATTTCTACTGCAGGCCAATGCTCAATTCTCTTCCAGTTTGCACCATCCTGGTTACCAGATGTGCACTGGCTTTCACCAGAATCTCTCTGCATAACCAAGGAGTGTGCAAGGCATGGTCTTTCCACCCAAATCTCAGCACATTCTGCAGGCTCTCCATGATGGGAGGTGAAGAAGGTGGGAGTCTAGGTGTCATAAGGCATGTATTTGTATGTGCACCCTAATTACTGTAAACCCCGCAGATTCTCTGTGCTCCAGCAGGTCGGCTATGCACTGTGGGGGGAAAGGGGGCCTGTACACAGGGCTGCTGTTAGCCAGAATAGGGCTGCATGTTAATCCCACTTCTGCAGCACAGCCTACACCTGTTCAGGGGCATTTAAACACATGACTGGAATTTGGCCCCATTGCTGAAAATCTGTGATAGGCAGCTGGTCATGAACCGCCATCCCACGCTGTCTCCTGCAGCTGTTGGACAAAGTGGGTGGTGCCCATCACTTTGATTAGGGCAGCAGGCCAGTTTGGGGCATTAAGCAGGGCATGGGGTCCTTTCCAGGGCACAGGAGGGTGGTGAGTCTGAGGTTTCTCTGAGCACCTTCTGCACAATATCTGCAAACAGGCTCCGAGCAGCCACCCAACTCCTGCTGCTCCCCCCACCTTAAAGATTTAAGATCCACCAGCTTCCTCTGCCCTCTCCACTGAGCCAAGCATCAGAACGTTTTATAAACTCAAGGAAACACGAGTCAAAGCAAAAGGAGCCCAAAGCTGAGCCAAATTGTGACCTCAGCAACCTCTTCTCTTTGTCTCGGCTGGGACCTCATTATTATCTGTCATCATTTGCTGAGTCTCCTCCTTCAGGAGAGACAGCCAGGCCCTTCCTGGGGAGCAGGGCCTTGCCGCAGCTTGAAGCGGATTTAATTAATGTGTTATCTCTGTCATTTCCATCTCTACTTCCCTTCAGCCGCAGGGTTAGTGCCCTATTGTATCCTGCAATCTCGAGGGGAGCTGAGACCCCAGCCCACTCCTACATCAAAACCTGCTTCACAGAATGGATTCTTGCCCTTGACTTCAATGGCCCATGGATCAGGCCCTGACTGCAGGGCAGGCGGTAGCTGGATGAGGCTTTCCTGGAATGGAATGGTATAAAGAGAAGGGGGTGCGGTTTTTCAACAGCACCTCAGTTACAAAGAGCTTACAAGCCAAGCTTAAGGCAAGGGCACCAGGTGGGTCCAGACAGACAGGGGAGCGTAAGGAAACAATGACAGTACTGATGAGTATGACAGACAGAGGTCACAGCACACCCACTGGCTAACCACGGATGGATGTTTTGTTGACATCAAGGCCAAGGAGAGCTTTGAAAAGGGATCTGAAGAACAACGAGGTGCTTTACCGAAGTTTACGGGGAGCTTGTACCAAGCAGCAGCCATGGTGGGAGAAAGCACCAAGGGGCTTGTGGGGAAATTTAACAAAGGGTTGACAAGGGCTGGCCTCATGGGAGGCTTCTGCACTCACTCCCCACATTCTGCCATTGGCCAAGAACAGGCTCTGCCTCTGTTTGCAACCCCCTAAGCATGGGCTGTGAGGGTCTAATCCTGGCCTGGCGTTACTCCCTTGGTGCTGCCACTGCATGACTGTGTGGCAAGGCCGTCGATTCTGTTACTCCTTCCCTGTTGCCTCCATGCTTCTGCCCCCTTTCATGAGCAGGCGAAGAACACAGCCAGTCACTGTGTGGGGCACTTTCCAGAATTCCTCCAGCCAGGGCTGTTACAGGTTGCTGAGTCCCACCCACCCAAAGGTGCAGTCTGTTGAGGGGAAACCTGCCCCCGCCCCGCCACACACACACTGAATGCCGGGCTTGGAATGAATAAGCCACATGATGGGGAAAGGAGCAGAACGAAGGCCTTGTTTGCTTAGATAATTTTTAGTTTTAACTAACTTTTGGCAGCTGTGCAGCCAGTTTAGTCACAGATTAAACGGGTAAAGCTAGAATTTTACCCCAGCAAAACCAGCCATGGGAACATTAACTAAACTACCCCGTTAGCTAATCTCCTGGAGACCTTCTCTTTGGGCCAACTCCTGTAGTTCTTAATCAGGCCAAACTGCCACTGACTTCAAACACAGGATCAGGCCCTTCGTAGGTAACGGAAGAGTAACAACAAAGGCAGTTTAGGCAATATGCTATACCAATGTCCTTATGCAGTGTCCTATGTCAAGCCCTCTCTGCTGCTTACTGTTTCAGAGTCAAAAAGTCAGTCTCCCTGCTGTCTTGGGAAACAGAAGATGCTAAATGGTGGAGCCTGTCACCAAAGTGGCACCCTGAGAGGCAGGAGGACAGTTTGTAGGGACATGTGCCCCTGTAAAGATAAATCAGAGGAATGGCTGGAACTTTGCAACACTGGGTCAAGAGCCACAATTACCCCCAGGTCCTGCCTCTCCAGTAGTGATGGCTGAGAAAGGAGCTAATACTAAAGAAGGCAGAGAGCATCATGTACAACAGAGGCTAAAGAAAGGGCGGAACATAATTTTATGTTGGAAGCGTCAACAACTTGCCCCTCCAAGCACAAACAGCTTTGTGACAGGCAGGGAGTGTTTGGTGCAAAGGAAGGAAATGGAAGAATTACATCCATAGAACTTCCCAGCCTTTGTTCCCCCTCCTGCCCCTTCTCTGGTCTTCAGTTGTTTGCTCTCCTCCTTGGATGTATATGGCTTGATATTACCCAAGCAGGCTGAAAATGGGGTATATCAGCTGAAAGCAATTTACTTTGAAATCCAGCTGCCAGATTTTCCTTCATTCGTTTACTTTTAAATGCTTTTTTAAAAGCCAAAATATACAAGGCAGCCAAATTGCTGACATGTGTGCTGGGCCAGTACCCCAGCAAATGCTGCATTCTTTCATGTCCTCCTGGACTCAAATCCTCTCTTGTTTATTTAAAATACATAGAACACTTCAGCACTATTAAGGAACACGTCTTACAGTAAATGGAAAAAGGTTTCCTTGCAGGCAAAGTGGGGGGGAGGGAGGGGAAGAGAGGGAATCACTTTGATTCATTTTTGTTCCTAGAATAGTTTGCCTGCCACATAATGACCCAGCCACCCACATCTTCCTCCATCAAAGTCTGCTTGCAAACGGGATGGGCTCAAAAAGCCCATTAGCTAGTAGTTCACCAGGGCTTCACCAGCACACAAGGTGTCTTGGTATTTCCTCTCTATGGATCCTGGTGGAAAGTTGCCCTGCCAAGGCTGAATGATGCTCCAAGGCCGAGCTCTGGAGCAGATAGCAAGGCACTCTGCTGCTTCTGACTCTCATGAGAGAGAGAGAGAGAGAGAGAGAGAGAGAGAGAGTCTGACTCAGACGGACCTCCATCAGCTTGCCAGCTCATTTGAAATCTGGCCCCAAATCCTCTCTTTCCTCCCTTTCCTATGCCTATTAATTTCCCTCTCCACCTGTTACAGTCTCATACATTCTACATAACTGATCGTATTTGACACTTCTGTAACAATAACACTTGGCACTTTTATAGTGCGTGACCCAGTGCACGTTGACTCCAGGTGCACTGGATCAGGTCCACAAAGCCTCCTGCCCGAGGAAATCAATGTGCTTTGGAAACAAATGATTTAGTCTCATCACACCCCTCGGCATCATTATCCCCGTTTTACAGATTAAGAAATTGAGGCCTCGAGAGATTAAGTGGCTGATTTTGAAAAGTAGTCTCCGTTTCGGTAGGTACAATTTTTAACCTGCAAATTGTGGATTCCAAAACTACCAAGTAGACAGCAAATTCCATGACTGCACCTGCACACAGGGATTTAATTTTGTTGTAGATGCAAAACTGCACTCTCAAAAATGGAGAGCTGTTGAAGAATTTTTAAAAGTTAGGCATGTCCTAAGCGACCCACTTAAAGTCAGACAATGACTGCAGATAGCTCCAGGTCTCCTGATTCACACTCACACCTTAATCTCACAACCACCCTCCCAGTCCTGCAACTACAGTATCCATTCAGTAAGGCATTAATGATTAGCTTGCATGACAAAGGATATGTACACTCTCTATTGTTGGTCATTTTATAACTTTTGCAAATCAATCTGAGGAAATAAGCTAATAATAGAGTGATGGATAGGTAGACTGGTACACAGTTGCAGAAGAGACCTGACATGGTAGGCATTCATACAAACACTGAGTGAGAAAATATGGATTCATTTTCCATGCAACATCAATCTTTCAACAAACAAACAAAACAACAATACCACCACCAATAAAAGGAGAAAATACTAAAAAGATGCTAAAGTGGATAGCAAATAAAGACATTACATAAATAAAGCAAACAACAGGTAAAGAAGCAACAAAGAAGTTTAGACTCAAATGTAGTATTTGTAGAAATAGTGTCCACAAAATCACTTTCATGATTTTTTTATACTTAAATCCTTCTGCAACAGATGCAACCCGAACATTACAGCACTGTACTAAATAACACCTGCACCACTAAGTGAAATTGACTATAAACAAAAGCGAAATTCTACTTTTACTGCCCAAGCTTTCAGAAGTACATAAAAGTAACCACACAGCATAAAAGATTAAAAGTGAATATTTTTAAATCCTGTCATTTTAACTGTATAATATATTATTACCACCACCAGGAGAGATAACTGTTTTGTTAAAAATATTATTTTTAGTCTGTCAGTATCCCTTTACCAAACCCTCTTTCTAAATGAAAACTCTGCTGGCTTTGCTAGAATTGGTCTGGTTTCTTTCATAGCAGAAAGTACGTGGGAATCATGAACTTCCACTTAATAACTGTTAATCATGTAGACTGCACCACCTTCTCATAATTTTATTTTGATTAATTATCTGGAGTATAAAATCTTCCAAAGCTTCTCAGATGGAATTTAGAAGCCAATGCTGCATTGTTCCAAGCTCAGATTATGTCATAGATTGATCACAAAAATCCCACAACTGGTTTCACTCATTCCTAGCAGCACCAAAGACTCCATCCAAGTGATAATAGAAGAGTGGAGCAGTCTGCAAGCCAAGCACTTCGCACAGGCTGTATATTGGCCTTTGGGGACTTTCACTTCTGTAACTGACTCCATAGCTCTCTGGTGCCCTGCGCCTCATACTAAACAGGTTTCAGAGTAACAGCCGTGTTAGTCTGTATTCGCAAAAAGAAAAGGAGTACTTGTGGCACCTTAGAGACTAACCAATTTATTAGAGCATAAGCTTTCGTGAGCTACAGCTCACTTCATCAGATGCATATCGTGGAAACTGCAGCAGACTTTATATATACACAGAGAATATGAAACAATACCTCCTCCCACCCCACTGTCCTGCTGGTAATAGCTTATCTAAAGTGATCATCAGGTGGGCCATTTCCAGCACAAATCCAGGTTTTCTCACCCTCCATCCCCCCACACAAATTCACTCTCCTGCTGGTGATAGCCCATCCAAAGTGACAACTCTTTACACAATGTGCATGACAATCAAGTTGGGCTATTTCCTGCACAAATCCAGGTTTTCTCACATCCCCCCACCCCCATACACACACAAACTCACTCTCCTGCTGGTAATAGCTCATCCAAACTGACCACTCTTCAAGTTTAAATCCAAGTTAAACCAGAACATCTGGGGGGGGGGGGTAGGAAAAAACAAGAGGAAACAGGCTACCTTGCATAATGACTTAGCCACTCCAAGTCTCTATTTAAGCCTAAATTAATAGTATCCAATTTGCAAATGAATTCCAATTCAGCAGTTTCTCGCTGGAGTCTGGATTTGAAGTTTTTTTGTTTTAAGATAGCGACCTTCATGTCTGTGATTGCGTGACCAGAGAGATTGAAGTGTTCTCCGACTGGTTTATGAATGTTATAATTCTTGACATCTGATTTGTGTCCATTTATTCTTTTACGTAGAGACTGTCCAGTTTGACCAATGTACATGGCAGAGGGGCATTGCTGGCACATGATGGCATATATCACATTGGTGGATGTGCAGGTGAACGAGCCTCTGATAGTGTGGCTGATGTTATTAGGCCCTGTGATGGTGTCCCCTGAATAGATATGTGGGCACAATTGGCAACGGGCTTTGTTGCAAGGATAAGTTCCTGGGTTAGTGGTTCTGTTGTGTGGTATGTGGTTGTTGGTGAGTATTTGCTTCAGGTTGCGGGGCTGTCTGTAGGCAAGGACTGGCCTGTCTCCCAAGATTTGTGAGAGTGTTGGGTCATCCTTTAGGATAGGTTGTAGATCCTTAATAATGCGTTGGAGGGGTTTTAGTTGGGGGCTGAAGGTGACGGCTAGTGGCGTTCTGTTATTTTCTTTGTTAGGCCTGTCCTGTAGTAGGTAACTTCTGGGAACTCTTCTGGCTCTGTCAATCTGTTTCTTTACTTCTGCAGGTGGGTATTGTAGTTGTAAGAAAGCTTGACAGAGATCTTGTAGGTGTTTGTCTCTGTCTGAGGGGTTGGAGCAAATGCGGTTGTATCGCAGAGCTTGGCTGTAGACGATGGATCGTGTGGTGTGGTCAGGGTGAAAGCTGGAGGCATGCAGGTAGGAATAGCGGTCAGTAGGTTTCCGGTATAGGGTGGTGTTTATGTGACCATTGTTTATGATCACTGTAGTGTCCAGGAAGTGGATCTCTTGTGTGGACTGGACCAGGCTGAGGTTGGTGGTGGGATGGAAATTGTTGAAATCACGGTGGAATTCCTCAAGGGCTTCTTTTCCATGGGTCCAGATGATGAAGATGTCATCAATATAGCGCAAGTAGAGTAGGGGCTTTAGGGGACGAGAGCTGAGGAAGCGTTGTTCTAAATCAGCCATAAAAATGTTGGCATACTGTGGGACCATGGGGGTACCCATAGCAGTGCCGCTGATCTGAAGGTATACATTGTCCCCAAATGTGAAGTAGTTATGGGTAAGGACAAAGTCACAAAGTTCAGCCACCAGGTTAGCCGTGACATTATCGGGGATAGTGTTCTTGACGGCTTGTAGTCCATCTTTGTGTGGAATGTTGGTGTAGAGGGCTTCTACATCCATAGTGGCCAGGATGGTGTTATCAGGAAGATCACCGATGGATTGAAGTTTCCTCAGGAAGTCAGTGGTGTCTCGAAGGTAGCTGGGAGTGCTGGTAGCGTAGGGCCTGAGGAGGGAGTCTACATAGCCAGACAATCCTGCTGTCAGGGTGCCAATGCCTGAGATGATGGGGCGCCCAGGATTTCCAGGTTTATGGATCTTGGGTAGTAGATAGAATATCCCAGGTCGGGGTTCCAGGGAGGAAATAGCCCAACTTGATTGTCATGCACATTGTGTAAAGAGTTGTCACTTTGGATGGGCTATCACCAGCAGGAGAGTGAATTTGTGTGGGGGGGTGGAGGGTGAGAAAACCTGGATTTGTGCTGGAAATGACCCACCTGATGATCACTTTAGATAAGCTATTACCAGCAGGACAGTGGGGTGGGAGGAGGTATTGTTTCATATTCTCTGTGTATATATAAAGTCTGCTGCAGTTTCCACGATATGCATCTGATGAAGTGAGCTGTAGCTCACGAAAGCTTATGCTCTAATAAATTGGTTAGTCTCTAAGGTGCCACAAGTACTCCTTTTCTTCATACTAAACAGTGTCTCCAGTATGAGCTGAGAACCATCAAGTGGCTCCGAAAGCAGGATTTTGCCCTTGCCGGCTATACACAGACAGCAGTGATTTTAGGTTTATGGGTTCAGTGTGGCACACTCTGGAGACCCAAACCACAACCCTTCCTGGCCAGAGCATCATCCTCTATTCCCATGCGCATTCCCTCAGACAGTAAGGTCTCTAGCTGCCTTCCTGGGGCTCACCAGAGCTGTGTGGAGGGAGTTGTAAGGAGGCAGGAGGCAGCTGGGAAAGTTGGTCTAGGAAAGTTGCCCATGGCTGAAGGGACCTGGTCATAGACGGAGGGGATCATTGTCACGGAGTGTGGGGGAGTCCAGGCCCTGCACCCCTCTTCCTGGGATTCACTGAGACTCTCAGCCAGTCAGTAAAACAGAAGGTTTATTGGACAACAGGAACACAGGCCAAAATAGAGCTTGTGGGTACAACCAGGACCCCTCAGTCAAGTCCTTCTGGGGGAGCAGGGAGCTTAGACCCCAGCCCTGGGGTTCCCTGCGTTCCTCCACCCAGCACCAAACTGAAACTAAACCCCCCCAGCAGGTTCCCTTCTGCAGCCTGTCTTCACATGCCTGGGCAGAGGTGTCACCTCCTCCTCCCCTTCCTGGCTCAGGTTACAGGCTCTCAGGTCTCCCATCCCCAGGGCACAGTCCCAGGTCAACACTCCCCCCTCCCTGCTGCGTCACATCGTCTCATCTCTCCCCCCTTCGAGACTGAACTGAGCGGGGTCACGCTGACCAGTGACCGGGGGAAGTTCGGGGCCCCCTCTCCGGGACAGCGCATCCGCTATCAGGTTGGCACTTCCCTTCATGTGGACCACGTCCATGTCGTAATCCTGCAGGAGCAGGCTCCACCTCAGGAGTTTGGCGTTGGCTCCTTTCATCTGGTGCATCCAGGTCAGGGGAGAGTGGTTGGTGTACACGGTGAAGTGTCGCCCGAAGAGATAGGGCTCTAGTTTCTTGAGGGCCCACACCATGGCCAGGCACTCCTTCTCGATGGCCGCGTAGTGTTGCTCCCAGGGTAGCAACTTCTTGCTCAGGTACATGATGGGGTGTCTCTCCCCTTTTCATCCTCCTGCATTAACACCGCCCCCAGTCCCGTGTCTGAGGCGTCGGTGAACACCACAAAGGGCTTGTCAAAGTCTGGGTTTGCCAGAACTGGGCCACTGACCAGAGCCTCCTTCAGCACCTGGAAAGCCTCCTGGCACTGCTCAGTCCAGACCACCTTGTCTGGCTTCCCCTTCTTGCACAGCTCAGTGATGGGGGTGGCGATGGCGCTAAAGTGGGGCACAAATCTTTGGTAGTATCCTGCCATCCCAATAAAGGCTTGGACCTGCTTTTTGGTGTGGGGAGCGGGCCAGTCTCTGATCACTTCCACCTTGGCTGGTTCCGGCTTTAGGTGGCCGCTCCCCACCCGATGGCCAGGTAAGATACTTCAGCCATCCCCACCTTGCACTTCTCCGCTTTTACAGTCAGCCCAGCCCCCTGGAGTCGGTCCAGCACTTGTCTAACCTGGGACACATGGTCCTCCCAGGTCTGGCTAAAGACACAGATGTCATCAATATACGCCACGGCGAAACTCTCCATCCCCCTCAGTAGCTGGTCCACCAGGCACTGGAAGGTGGCCGGCGCTCCCTTGAGGCCAAAAGGCAGGATCAGGAACTCATAGAGCCCCAGAGGGGTGATAAAGGCCGATTTCAGCCAGGCATCTGCATTCAGCGGCACTTGCCAGTAGCCTTTTGTAAGGTCCATGGTGGTAAGGTACTGAGCTCCTCCCAGCTTGTCTAGGAGCTCGTCAGGCCTGGGCATGGGGTAGGCATCAGATACACTGATGGCACTGAGCTTCCGATAGTCCACACAGAACCGGACCGACCCGTCCTTTTTGGGGACCAGCACCACCGGCGAGGCCCAAGGGCTGGCAGATGGCTGGATCACCCCCAAAGCCTGCATGTCCCGGACCTCTCTTTCCAGGTCCTGAGCAGTTTTCCCTGTGACTCAGAAAGGGGAGCGTCTTATCGGCGGGTGCGACCCTGTCTGCACCCGGTGGACAGTCAGATTAGTGCATCCAGGCTGGTTGGAAAACAGCTGTCAGTACGGATGCAGCACCCCCCTGACCTCAGCTTGCTGGGCAGGGGTTAGCTGATCCGAGAGGGGAATTGTTTCCAGGGGGGAACCAGCTCTGGTCCCAGGGAACAGATCTGCTAAAGGGTCATCTCCCTGCTCCTCCCAATGTCCACATACGGCCAACACCACATTCCCCCTGGCATAATATGGCTTCATCATATTCACATGGTACACCCGGCGGTGGTGCGCCCGGTTCGACAGCTCCACCACATAGTTTACCTCATTGAGCTGCTTGACAACCTTGAAAGGGCCCTCCCAGGTGGCCTGTAGTTTGTTCTTTCTCACGGGGATGAGAACCATCACCGGATCTCCGGTGGCATAGGCAAGGGCCCGTGCCTTCATACCAGACCTTCTGCTTCCTCTGGGCTCTGGCCAGATTCTCCCTGGCCAGGCCCATGAGTTCAGCAAGTCTCTCTTGAAAGATCAGGACATACTCCACCACTGACTCTCCATCGGGAGTGGCCTTCCCTTCCCACTTGTCTCTCATCAGGTCCAGGGGGCCCCTTACCCTCCTTCCATATAACAGTTTGAAAGGCAAAAATCCGGTAGACTCCTGGGGTACCTCCCTGTACACGAACAGCAGGTGAGGTAAGTACTTGTCCCAATCCTGCAGGTGCTGGTGCATAAAGGTTTTCAGCATCATCTTTAGCGTCCTGTTGAACCTCTCCACCAGCCCGTTGGACTGGGGGTGATAAGCGGAGGCCCAGTTGTGCCAGACCCCACATTTCTCCCACAAGCACCGGAGCAGGGCCGACGTGAAGTTGGACCCTTGGTCTGTCAAGACTTCCTTGGGGAACCCCACTCGGCTGAAAATGGTCAGGAGCGCATCTGCCACGGTGTCTGCTTCCATGGAAGCTCAGGGCACTGCCTCGGGGTAGCGGGTGGCAAAATCTACCACCACCAGAATGTATTTCTTCCCCAACCGGGTCGTCTTGCTGAGAGGCCCCATGATGTCCATGGCCACCTTCTGGAAAGGCTCCTCTATGATGGGCAAAGGTCTCAAAGGCACTTTCCCCTTGTCCCAGGCCTTCCCCACCCTCTGACAGGGGTCACAGGATCGGCAATACTGCCGGACAGTGGTAAAGACCCCGGGCCAGTAAAAGCTCTGTAGCAACCTCTGCCGGGTGCGCCGGATTCCCTGGTGCCCTGCGAGGGGGGTGTCATGGGCCAGGTACAGTAGCTTGCGGTGATACTTCTGGGGGACCACCAGCTGCCTCCTGATCCCACAGGACTCTACTTCCCTTGTGGGAGCCCATTCTCGGTACAGGAACCCCTTCTCCCACAGGAACCTCTCCTGGCAACCTCTTCTCATGGTCCCACACTGAGGTCGGCCAGGTCCCTGAGATTCTGCAAGGAGGGGTCTTTCCTCAACTCGGCCTGGAACTCAGCGGCTGGGGACGGGATGGGGACTGGTTCCCTCTCATTGGTCTGGTCTGAGGCCACTGCCTTGGGTAGGGTCCTGCGCCTCCGGTGTGGTACCCTCCCCAAGGTCAGGGTGCAGTGCCCCTCGCCGGCTCTGGCTACAGGTCACAACCAGGGCGGTCTGGGGGTTGCTTGGCCAGTCCTCTAGGTCTCCCCCCATCAAAACCTCAGTTGGCAAATGGTGGTGTACCCCCACATCCTTGGGGCCCTCCTTGGCCCCCCATTTCAGGTGTACCCTTGCCACGGGCACCTTAAATGGGGTCCCGCCCACCCCCGTTCAGGTCAGGTAGGTGTTGGGCACCACCCGATCTGGGGCCACCACCTCGGGCCGGGCCAGCATCACCTCCATGCCCGTATCCCAGTATCCATTGACCTTCCTCCCATCCACCTCCAGGGGAACAAGGCACTCTCTCCGGAGGGACAACCCCACGCCCACCCTGTAAACCGAGCACCCAGCCCTCTGGCAGAGCTGGCCTGGGGTACTCTTCCCTCCTGAGCAGGTGGTAAACTGGCAGCCCCCCTTGCCTGGGCCGTTTTCAGTTAACCCTGGGTAGGTTGGGTCTGCTCAGTCTGCCCCTGAGCCTGGGGCACTGGGTCCGTACGTGGCCTCTCTGGCCACAGTGATAGCAGCTCAGGTCATGTTGGTCCCCTCTAGTGGGTCGGAGGGGCCCGACGCCAGGCGTTCCCCTTTGGAGGGGGTTCTCCCTATTTCCCCGCTGGGAGGTCCCATGGTGACTCTCTCTCTGCATCGGGGGGGGCCTGTTCTTTTGGGACTCCTCCCGGCTACCCCCTGACCGACTGTTCACAAACTTGGTGGCCAGCTGCCCTGTGTGCTGTGGGTTCTCTAGCTTTTTGTCCACCAACCACAGCCTCAGGTCGGAAGGGCACTGTTCATACAGTTGCTCCAGTACGATTAGGTCAAGCAGGTCCTCTTTAGCTTGGGCCCCAGCTACCCACTTGCGGGCATACCCCTGCATCCGATTGACCAGTTGTAGGTATGTGACCTCAGGCGTTTTACGCTGATTCCGGAACCTTCTCCGGTACATCTCGGGGGTCAGCCCAAACTCATGGAGCAGGGCCTGTTTGAACAGTTTGTAGTCCCCTGTCTCCGCCTCTGTCATTCGGCTGTACACCTCCACGGCTTTGGGGTCCAGTAAGGGGGTGAGAAACTGGAGCCTCTCTGCAGGGTCAACCCTGTGCATCTCACAGGCATTCTCAAAGGCCGTCAGGAAGCTATCTATGTCCTCCCACTCCTGCTGGGCCAGGAAGCACTTATCAAAGCTCCTTGCAGTCTTGGGTCCCCCCTCACTCACCAAGCCGGGGCCCCACTGCTCCTCAGCCTGGTCAGCTCCAGTTCATACTATCTTTGTTTCTCCTTCTCCTGACGTTCCCTCTCCTTCTCCTCCTGCTCATGCTTACGTTGTTTTTCATGATCCTCCAGCTCCCTCATTTTCATCTCCCTCCCCCATTACAGCTGCATCCGCTCCAGGGATGGGGAGCTCCGCCAGGAGGATCCCCTGCTGGCTGCTGGGGTCAGGGTGCCCTCGATATTCACTGGGCTTCCCCCAACCCCTTCCCCAGGCATGGGTAGGAAGGGTCTCGGGATGTCCTCGGCAGCAGTCTGACCACTCCTAGCCCGGTCAGGCCCCAGGGCCCACGCTGCATCCACTGGGCGGCTTCCCTCAGGGACAGGGATCTGGTCATCCAAGCGATCCCTCTCCTCCAACTGGGCAATCCCAATGCGCAGCCCCCTCTGCCTGCACAGCTCCACTAGGTCGCTCTTCAGGCGTTTAGCGTACATCTCCCTGCTGGCCACTCGCAGGCCGGGCAGCTTTCTACGGTTTCCAGGAAAAACCCCTAGTGTGCCAGTCCTTCTTGAGGTCACCACCTCTTTGCTAGGGTCGAGCTGCAGAACCTCCGTCCCTGGGACCACTCGCTGCAATCCCCCGGGGGACCCTGTTACTGCAAAAGTCCTCTCTGGTCACACACTCCCAGGGGTTAACCGCCCCCTTAAACCGTCTCTCTCTGAATCTTCGGCACGCCTGGTCCCTGTCAATCCCCCTTCATTTTACTGTTCCCCAGTCACTTACTGCAGGAAGCACCGTTCACTGGGTGCAGTACATCCCACCGCTGCCACCAGTTGTCACGGAGTGTGGGGGAGTCCAGGCCCTGCACCCCTCTTCCTGAGATTCACTGAGACTCTCAGCCAGCCAGTAAAACAGAAGGTTTTTTGGACAACAGGAACACAGTCCAAAATAGAGCTTGTGGGCACAACCAGGACCCCTCAGTCAAGTCCTTCTGGGGGAGCAGGGAGCTTAGACCCCAGCCCTGGGGTTCCCTGCGTTCCTCCACCCAGCACCAAACTGAAACTAAACCCCCCCAGCAGGTTCCCTTCTGCAGCCTGTCTTCACATTCTTGGGCAGAGGTGTCACCTCCTCCTCCCCCTCCTGGCTCAGGTTACAGGCTCTCAGGTCTCCCATCCCCAGGGCACATTCCCAAGTCAACACTCCCCCCTCCCTGCTGCGTCACATGGTCACAATCATCATGTGTCATTTCACGTTGGCCTGCTCTAATCGCACTGTCTCTGGACACAGCTCCTACCATTCAAGGTGGCCAGGCGTGGGGAACAAGAAGTGCTTCTGCTTGGGACAGGTTAGACTGTAACCGTTCTAGGATTGTGGGTAAGTGCACGTCCAGGGCTCACACTCCAGGGTGCAGTCGTTTCTAAGACCAAAACAGATCAATATTATCAAGGCTCACCTCTGTCTGTAGTAGGATGCTGTAAGTGCTGTATGGGGTGGGGGGAGAAAACAGAGGCACAGAAGGGCAATGACTCTCCCAAGGCCACAAAGCGAGTCAACGTCAGGTCTCCTAACTCTGGCCACTGCGCTACACTGCCCCTGCGCTCTTCTCTGTTTGCTGCTCTGCAACATGCTGGGGTGAAGGTAGAAAGCAAACCCATGAATGCGTGAGACAATGAATAACCCAGCAAACAATCACAATCGGCTCCTTGGCTGTCGGGAGCCAAGTGCTACTTAGAGGGACCTGGATCGGAGCTGAGCCTCCCTCCCTGCTTGCATTGTATTCCTTTCCTTCGCCAAAATGTGCTTCCTGAGACTTGGGCAGAGCTCACCGCCGCTGACCCTCACCTTCCTCTGTTTAGCCTGGAGAGCAGGCTTGCCACGAGCCCTGAGATTGCACCTTGGGGCAGACATCGTCCCCTGCTGCGTGCACATTGCCAGGGTCAAGCCTGCCTGTCAGTGGCTTCCTGAAAACGAAAGCCAAGTAGGGCCACACCTGGCTGTGTCCCCTGGGAGCACTGGCTGGAGTGCTCACACTTTAAGAGGCTAAAGTGTGTGTGTGTGTTTAGAACTGATTTGATACCAATGTAAGGCTCTATTCAATCCTCCTTAAACACGCAAAACTTGGGCCAAACCCTGCTGTCCCCTGCACAGCCATAAATCTGAAATTACTGAGAGCAGAACAGAGGTCAGACAGCACTTTGTCTGAGTGAGTAAGGAGCACTCAACAGGGCTGTTAAATGGCAGCTCCTGTTTGCATGGAGGCAAAAAAGCTACATTGCTGATAAATAGATGAATCAGCCTCATGGCCATCAGAGCAGCCATAAATGCTGCTTTTAAAAATTAAGGGTGGCAATGCTTTAAAATCCCCGATAGATCCACACTGGAGCAAAATTCTCGCAACAATGAGAGTTGGAACCTTAGCTCTTTTATAAAGCTCCCTTTCTCTGGTATTGTATTGCCATTCACAGTGCCAGAAATGGGCCACAGCTGGGCTTAGCAGAGCACGAGGCATGGTCTTTCTTCTCACAGTTCTCATTTCCCGCCTCTCAAGGCATCCGTGGGGAGAATTAACTTGAACCCCGCCGCAGCAAGTGGAAGTTGAGGATTGTTGCCGCTATATAAATGAAAAATTAACTTAAATCTCAGTTTGCTAACGAGGCAAGAGCACACAAACACGCAGCTTTGGAATCCCTTCGTTCGGGGATGTGCCACAAACAACTGTGCTCTTTCAAAGGTCGGGCTGCAAGCAACACTTAGAAGATACTTAGGGGAGGGGAGCAGTGGAAAAGGAGAAGGGACAGAGGCTCTCTCTCACTCACTTTTATTTCATTAAATGCTCTCTGGTTTCCTCTTAGGCCAGACTCTCCACAGGGTCCAGTTGGGTGCAGCAGAGCTGGTTGCAACTACCTGATTCTTTGCCGCAGCCCTAATGCAGGCCAGAGCAGCCATAAATCATGTGGGGAGAGCCCAAGGGCACTGAACTTGAGTCATCTACACTCCAGTTAGCCCAGCTTGAGAGAGCAGCCTACTGGAGCCACGCTCACTCGTGTGGGACTGACTTCTGGGGACACAGCCTATGGTTCTTTGCACTGCACTAAGCTGACCTATGAATTCTTTGCCAGGGAATTGGGGGAACTTGTCTGTTTTTTCTGGGCAAACAGGGGTATTGTGGAAAGGCACTGAGGGGCACCACACTGCAGCGTGGTCATGTTAGCAGCCACCAAACTGTGCTAACTCAAGCTCTAGCCTACATCCCTGATAAGCCAACCAACTTGAGATGAAAGACTCCACGTCCCACTCCAGATAATTCCTGCCTTGGCTAAAGGACATCTACACAGCTGAGGGAGACCGTATTTCCAGCACTTGCTCAGACAGTGTGCCTCCTTCCTAATCACAGCCAGTTATAAGTGGAATGAATGATGTGTGTGGACAGGACTCGTGGTAGGGGCAACACTTGAGTTAATAATTCGCATTAACTCTGTCATGAAGACAAGTGCTGAGTCTGGTTTTCCTCTGCTAGTAACACTGATTTAGAATTGGGATTGACACCCGGGAAAAACTTCATTCAGGTGTCCTAGCAGCGCTTAAAGCAGCCACAAGAGGGAGTCTTCATCTGCTACTGCATTCAGATTTCAAAAACCTTAACAGCTTCTAGACTGTAGGAGCTTACAGTGTTTTGAAAAGGATAAAAAAAACCTGTGACTAATTATTTTGGATTCCCAATTCCCTCTGTGGCCTTGTGCAAATCAGTTACCTCCTGTGCTTTGCTTCCTTTCCCCTTTCTCCCCCCTCCCAGGGATGCTGGGAGGATGTAGTTAATGTTGCACAAGCACTCTGAAGGTTAAAAGCCTGCAAATGTTGATAATTATTAAATAATCCTTTAAACCGGTGGTTCTCAACTCTGGTCCACCGCTTGTTCAGGGAAAGACCCTGGCGGGCCGGGCCAGTTTGTTTACCTGCCGCATCCGCAGGTTCGGCCCATCCCAGCTCCCACTGACCGCGGTTCACTGCTCCAGGCCAATGGGAGCTGCGGGAAGCAGCGCAGGCTGAGGAATGTGCTGGCCACTCTTCCCGCAGCCCCCACTGGCCTGGAGCGGCGAACCGCAGCCAGTGGGAGCCATGATGGGCTGAACCGGTGGATGCAGGAGGTAAACAAACCAGTCCGGTGCACCAGAGGCTTTCCCTGAACAAGCGGTGGACCAGAGTTGAGAACCACTGCTTTAAATCAAGCTACAGAGTCAGTGCCTTTCACCTGTAGAGAGTCCTAAAAATGCACCTCACCTTATTCTACCAGCTCCTACAGAACATGTTATACTGGGGGAGGGAGGAGGAGTGGTAACAGTAACCACCACAATAAGGAAGTTACATTCCACTCATGGAGAAGGAGCAACAGTGATACTGTGCTTCAGGTTAGGGAAGAGTTACTCTCTCGCACCTATGCCCCTGCGCGGCTGCAGCTCGGCCAGTGGCCATGTCTCAACCCACACTGCAGATGGCTGAAGAAGAAGATATATGAAAGGAGATGGTCTTGGCAAATCATGGTTTTCCAACATTTTACAGACTTACTCTACCTAGCCCACAGATCTCTCTCTCTCTCTCTCTCTCTCTCGTTTAGGAAGGCTAATTTCATCCCACTCCAGATAATTCCTGCCTTGGCTAACGGACATCTACACAGCTGAGGGAGATGACAATATTTCCAGCACTTGCTCAGACAGTGTGCCTCCTTCGTAACCACGGCCTGTTATAAGTGGAATGAATGATGTCCAGATGCTCACCTTCTTGGTCTATAATGAATGCTTTCTAGCCCCTCTTCCAGTGTCGCAGGAGACACAGTTTCATCAGTCTGAAGCAATACTGTTAATCAAGTTGCAGACATTTTGAAGGCATAAAATCAGAAGGCCCTGGGGAGGATGCTATTTCTAACTGTTGTCTTAAAGCACACGCTAGCGTAGCTGCACCCGAAATGAGCTCTTCTCCTAGAGCACCCAGACTAGAAATTGCCCTACAATTTTACTTCTCCTACGCCAAGGTCTGAAAGAGTGCAGCAGTTTCTGCTTAATCCAGCATCTAGTGTGGCAAGCAACCATGACACCGGCTTGCAATTTTCCAACACTAATGGTTAATTTTTCATGCATGTGATTATGAGCCCTGGCAAAGCTCACAGCCCATAACAAACAAGGCTTCTCACTCACATTGCCAGCAGCAGAACTCTGTGCTGAATCTGCACCAGTCTGCTATCTGCCAAAGAAATGTCAGGGCACATCCCTGGAAGATGGTATTATGGTCTTAACTCAATCTTGCTATTCACCTGTTCTACATTTTCCAAGAAAACATTACAGCTACATAATGGTACTGATGCTTGACTAGAGCAATGTAATATTATTGACCAGATACTGCTACAAACAGAACATTAATCCTGCAAGGTGGGGGAGGGGGAAGAGGGTTTCAAGGAAAAGACCCAGAGCCTTTCATTTCTAGCTCCTGCTGTACATCCAACCCATATACATAGTGACCGAAGGTAGCTACCACTCATCAGCCTATTTGAAATGAGTTAATCGTCTCAGTCCAGCTCCTTGTGTCAAGGAATCCACATGGTGCATCTCCACAACAATTAACATCCCTCTTTGCACAAGCAGTCTGGAAGCTCAGGGTTAAATCGGCATGGAGACTACACTACTCTCCCACGCCCAGAGTGGAACTCTCAAAGGTCAGGCCCAACTACCCCAGCGAATTACAAACAGAATGATAAAACAAGCCAGGTTTCAAGAGACCTAGTGTCCTAATTATGGAAAACAAATTGTGCTCATCTGCAATTCTTAGTTTTATTGAGGGAATTCTGTTAGGAAAGGCTGCCTTACTAAAATTCCCCCTCAGATTCTGCAGACTCCTGCAAATTGGCAGTGAAGTAAGGTCATGCAGTACTTGGTAGCTTATCATAAACTACAGCATACACAGGTGTCTCCCTTTGTTGAGCTTTGTCTTTTATGGTAGCGAGCAAGCTGCATACAAGAGACAACCAAAACAATTCTGAAAAATATGGGATATGAATTTATAAAGAAACTTTAAGAACAGAAAGGAAATGAAGCATCTTAAATATTCCACTGGAAGTAAGTCACTCTTCTACCCCAAGATGTTGTGTAAATTAAGAATTTTTAGTGATAATCTGAATAAATTTTAAACATTCAAAAGTGTTTTTTTAAAATTATTCAAATCAAATGTAGCAGAAGTCATGTTGTAGTTCCAGCTCATAATACCAAATCAACTTCCATTTATTATATTTTTCCTTTCAGCTCAAAACCTTTGCACGGTAAAAGAGCTGAATTCATTAAGCAAACCATACAAAAATGGCATGCATGAATCATTTGCATTAAACAATTAAATTAAAAAGGAACACATCTTGTAATGATATTTCCTTTGACTATACCCTCATCTGACCTCATTATTTTTATCCTGAACAATTCTTGCACAACTGTTTCTGAATACCAACAATATTGGAGGATGGAGATGGACAAGTTTTAGTCTTTTCATTTAAGAGATGAACCATGGACATGGAGTTGTTCAAACTCGCTAACTGCTGGTTTTAAAATATGGCCGTCTTGAAATTCTGCTCCAAATTGGTCAACAACACAGTTGGCCAAAAGTTGATGCTCCATTTTGTCCTAATACTTTTTCTACTATCTTTTCAAAGAAGAATAGTTAAGGAGGCACAGCTCACTCCCCAAGGTATACAAAGCATGGCTAGCCTAGCCACTCCTCTGTCCTCGTGACCTTTTCAAATGATGGGCCAGGGAAGCTCTGCTGAACTCCTGTTGATTTAGTCACTTCATTTCCCTTCTTCACCAGCCAGTGAAAGACACTCAACCCCACCGCCCCACTCTTGCTCAAGGAGTTCAGCTATTTAAAGTATTTTTCTCACTCCTCTATTTTCAAAACTGCTTTTTGCCTCTAACAACAAACTTTGCTGAGAGAAGTAGATCAGAATGTCACAGTGCAGACTTGTGATCTTAAACCTCAAGGGCAATAGTATAAACCAGAGCATTGGGAGCAAGGCATTTAACTTTTCCTTAGTGCAGTACTCTGCTTAAGGTTTTTTTGTTTGGACACACAAACAATTATATTAAAAAAGTCATTCTTTTCTGAAAAGATTTAATGGGAAAATACCCTTTAATTCTGATTAGGAGTTCACTAATGGAATGCCCATACCTATTTGTTCCAAAGTCCGCCTTCAGTGGTGCAATGTTTCATGTGTTATGCTGACAATAGGAAGTTATTAGCAAAGTAATATCTAATAGGTTCTTTTGTGAGGTTGCCTAACTATTGGGTTTGATTAGTAATAACATTCTGCAACAAAAGATCACTTACAATACTGTATCATTTAATGTTCTAAACTCTATTGGCCAAACACCATTTCCACTTATTCAGCTGAATGCAACTAGGCATCTGGTATACCCCTGATTTAGATCTTGACAGAAAGTAAGCTAATCTTTCACAGCAGTAAGAGTTTCTACCCTGAACATAAGCAGTTCTCTGCTTGGACCTTCTAAAAAGGAAGATTGCAGAGATGTTACGGAGGTACACCACAGCTCAGTAACACATCCAATGGGCTTCAAAAATAGGGTGATGTGTACAATAGGATGAAAATATGTATGGCATATTTGCCCTGGGTACCAGTCAACTTACCCAGAAAGTCAGTAGCAAGAGTTCATAAACTGTACTGTACATAAGCTATTTGCAGGCAAAGATCTATAAAAAGTTCCTGTACCTCCATAGATTGTCCTGGTTTGAGTCCCCCACCGGAATCACCCAGAGTTCTCACATGTATTGAGACAAGGACATACGCATTTAACAGGATTTTGGAGCAAACATATTTTTAAACTTGCTGGGTCCCACAGGTGCCAGCTAGCTTTTTGCATTTACCACGTGCAACTTCATCCAGCTAGACCATTCAGAAACTCTGTCCTCTGCATCATGGTCCTCTTGAGCTGGCTCCCGTTGAGGTATCCTACAGAAATAATATCCTACTACAGAAATGGTAGCCCAAGCTCTCCTCTCATAATGGGAACAGAAGGCCTAATTCTGTCCTCAAGCACATCACTGTAAATTTGGAGTAAATCTATTAAGTGACTGGAGTTATTCCAGGTTTACATAGGTAGAACTGTAATCAGTCACTCAAGATAGGACCAGATTCTGAAGGATGCACTCAAAGAACATATACCTCATTGAGGAGAATTAAGGTATTACATACATTAAGCAGCAGAGGAAATCTAGGTTTTTGTTTAGCAAAGGAAGTATTAGTCCAGAGCTTCATAAAAATTTGAAAAAAATCTTTATCCAATTATTCAAGACATACATTATAAAATGTAGCCAAAAGTGACAGCGTCTATTCACATCTGTAGAATGTGCTATTTTTTTTCCACACAAACAAACAGAAGATAAAGAAAGTACAAAGGAATCCAATTTGTAAAAGCTATAATCAGTTTGACTTTCCAATACAAAATTGATATAAAAATTGGCAGATTCTGAGGCCTGGAAAGAATCCTTATGTAAGTGAATAAACCCATGCTTTACCCAAGCTCTCAAAGAATAAGGGCAAGATCATAGCTTATCCTGCAAAAGGAAGTAGGGGGATGCAAGCTGCCTCTTACTCCCTTGCACTGGAGTTCTGTACCAACACTTCCTGTGGGCCTGGGAAAGCAGGCAATACATTCCTCCCCACACCTACAGATGGGCAGAAAGAGAAGGAGTAGCCAATCTTGACTTTACCTCACCAACATACTAGAACAGCAAGGCGTGTGTGCGGCACCTGTATAGACCCACTGCAGCTTAATCCCTCCCCAGAGGAGACTGTCACTTCAATTCACAGTCCCCCAATCTCCCTCCCAGGCTGCTCCAGCACCCTACCCTTTTCTATGGGCTAGACTGCAAAATGACAATCTAGCCCTAAATATACAAGAGGCTGTGGCCTGAACTGTAGTTCTCTGGCTTTGGTACAGCAAGTTACTTTGATTTTCCTGACCCTTGTGTTGTCACAGTTACCATGTGTCTTGTCCCTTGGATGCTGCAAGATGGAGCAATTAAGAGTTGGCTGGTGAAAGGAAAAGAAGAGAGTTTCAGGTGCTGTCACAGTGAGGTGACAGGTAAGTCCTTGAAATCAGGATCTCTACATAAAAAGGACTGTTTTGCTATGACATTTAGCACTGGGACATCTTACCTGAGTAGCCACAGGGACAAAAATGCAGGTCAGGAAATAATTTTTGACGGGTTCAGCTATTTAGCATAGAATTCTCATGTAACAAATACACTCTCCCCAGTGAAAGAGAGCTGATGAAGGATGGAAACAACTAAAACAACATACATGAGACATGACCAGTCACTTGTGAATTTAAATACACACGCCTTGATATCTCAAATAATACTGAATTTCTAACCAGCAATGTAGGAAGCATGGACTAACTACTTGAAAAAAATAATTTATGTATCAAATCCCAAATTTGAGGTTGAGTCACCAGTTTTTACCTCTGCAGATTAGTCACCTTCATAAGAGGTTTGTTGGAACCACCACATAGACACACACGCAGAGATCATCAGTAGCTTTGTGAATCTAAATTGGTGACCTGTTAGGCTCCTATCTGGCTTGTTTGAACTGGAATCTCATAAGAAAGGAGGTTTGTTGGAAAGAAGATGGATACTTGGAGGCACAAGTATATAAACCACTAATGCAAATTCTGGAAATCTGAACAGTGAAGAGCCGGCTCAATTCATTTTGCATTCTCCCATTTTTTTTTTTTTAATATTTAGTAAGAATATAATAAAAGAACTGGACCATACTTACATACACTGTTTGGCAAATCTTGGCATAAATCTTATATTCTTGTTGCTGAATAACTGACTTTAGCGACAGAACTGACTGTGTTAAGTGGCTAAAAGGACATCATCTTTTAAGGCCATAAAATTCTAAAAAGCATTTTAAAAGGCAAAAAAAACACAACAGTAGAGGGGACACTGTTCCTGAGCTCCTGTGATGTATATACAAAAGTCTACCACGCCAGGTGAATTATGGGTTTTTTAATCATTAACGATTGCACCCAATACACATTGGACAAGATAATTTACATTTGCAAAGAACAGAGCTTACTATAGAGTTGTCGGTCCCATTTTACCAGTTCCAGAAAAAAAGCCTGCTGCCATATTTAGCAGGCTTCAAATCTCCTTCAATGGGCGGACTTGGCTCTGGTCTTGGTCTGGAATGATAGACATTCTCAGGGATAGGTCGGTCTGTCTGCACTTTTGTGACCTGGAAGGAAAAGTAGTACACTGGAATTTTTCTTGTAGTATTTAATAGACAAAACTACACTAAGCCAATAGCTTGGAGGAGAAACAATACATGTGGCTTTAATGCGTCATGCAGCAGAAAAAGAAACCATCCATTAGTAGAATTAATCAAATGCTTACTAATTCAGCACATATTGCTTGAAGACTCTGCAAGTATTTAGTAGGGCACCTTATAGTTAAGTGGGCCAAATGATTCACAGTGATAGACTGACACAGATACATAGGGTACATTAAGGAAAGGACTCGGACACATTTCTATAATCTAGATTAGGATAAGAAAAGCAGGAAGGAGTGAAATCAAAGAGTGGTCAGGGAAGAGTAAGATAAAGCAAAAACAGTACAATAATATGGTCACTTAGGAGAACAACGCATGTGTCAAGGGTTACACAATTTTTTATTTTTTTTTAAACTCAATAGCTTAAGCACTTTCTTGAAGGTAAGCTTCTAATTTAAAGTCTAGCTCCCATTTACACCCAATACAACCCCCTTGACTTCAGTGGAGCTACATGCGTACGAGAGAAGAATTTTGTCTTGTCAACAGTAGGCCAAAACCTCAGCACCTTTGAAAGCTGCTACTTTGCAGATAAAGTCAAAGTATACACAAGTATGCACAAGAAGTTCCTGTTTTAGCTGTTTGAGGTTAAGCACCTGAACTGTCTCAAAAATCAAGCATAGAAAAAAAACCTAACAGATGCTCAATGCTGCCTAAACTTGTATTTTTACTTGTATAAGAAGGCAATTCTTAAAGGGATTATCCACATAACAAAATTTGTATCAAATTTTTAGTGGAAGTGTCCATTTCAAACCCAGCACATCCTTTCCTGCAGTCCAAGGTCAAATATACAAAAGAACCAGCATAAGCAAATCAATGGAACAGTAGTGCATACATTAGAGAGAACCATCACTAGCCAGACATTTTTCCCCGCACTTAGCATCTATGGTAGCAGGCATTTATTTTGTGCCATCCTTTTTTCTTTTAACATATTAAAAATTTAATTAATTGAAAATTTACTGAGTTCCACTGTAAGCATTTTTGTTTTTAAAAAAAACTTACAAGCACTCAAGTATTATTAGTAACAGATCAAGAAAAGAACCTCTCACCAAAGTAAGTACACACTGTAGGAAAAAGAGTTCATAATAAAAGATTCCCCACCCCAGAGTGTGCTTAAAAGGCCTCTACAATTCTGCCACAGGCTTCAACAGAAGGTTGAGAGTTCATCAATAACTTGCCACTTCCATTGCAGTAGAAGTGGTAATTTAAAAGTAGTATAAGAGGGGAACGCTAATAAAACAGACAGAAGAATCTGGCCATCCAGTTAAGGAAGAGCTGAAAGAGTGTCATGCAGTACACTGGAACATTTTTTCCATTATATTGAACTGACAAATGGAACACTGGTATATGAGAAAGGAAAAATGAATTCAAGACAATATGAAAGCTACATAGGGATCTAGAACCGGAATTGTCCTCCTGGGTCGTCTAGTCCAGTCCCTTGCTACACCTATTAAACCAGAAAAAAATCCACTATTACAGTGGAGAAGTTATGAACTCTGCGCTGTATTTATTGCAACACAACTTTCACACAGAATATCCTAAAATGCTTTACAGAACTAAACGTAACAGCTGATTAAAAATAGTAGATAGAAAGAGATGAGGCATACGCAACAGAAAGATGTTTTTCAGACTAGATCTGAAATGAGATGGAGAAATACAGGGGGGTTATCCCAGATCACAAGCATTGCAGAGGAGGTTCTTGTATCAAAAGTGCTGAGACTGTGTTCACCTGGAAATCTAGTCTGTTTAAAAACAGTTAAAAGTAGTTTAAAATATTATGCATGAAGAGTGGGAAGATGTGAAGCAAAGTGGAACAAGTACATAGAATACTTTCAAAATGTAGCAGCACAATTCTGAACTAGTTTCTCAAATAAATGAGAAGCAGTAGATACACTTCAAGATTACACTAAAGGGGACCATATAGGACCTGGGTGGATAAGGTGATGAATCTGTGGGTCTCTGTGAACATCAGAACACCAGCAGCACTCTGCACACGCTGGGTAACAGGGACTTTAGGAGGTCAGAGAGAAGGGAGCTGAAATAACCAGTAAAAAAGGAGATGAAGACATGGAACAGGATTTCCTAATTACCTTAGACAGCTCTCCCAGATCAGGTCTCACCCAGCCCAAGTTCTCCAGCACACAATTATCAAATGCCAGCTGCTGTTTTCGGCAACGACGAAGCTCTTGAAGGTTGGTATAATCAATACAAGTCCAGTACTCAGTAAAAGGTTCTGCACAGTGTGCCTTAATCTTCCTATAAAACAAAGGAAACGACAAGGTGTTATTTTGGAAAAGACAAGGTAGCTTATAAGAGCTACATTTGCAAAGCTGGCACTCTCCCATTCACTCCAGCCCAAAATGCATGAACCAATTTCCATTTGGTTGCCATTCAGTAGTTATTTGCAAAGTTTAATTTCCAGATGGTATTCATAAAATTGTTAAAGCCTGGTAATTTTGAAAGAAATAGATAAAAGAAAGATAAGCAATAAATAAAAAAATTACGACACATATGCATGGCATTTCACAGAATACTACAACACCCTGTCAAGAAGAGCTTACAGTCTAAGCATATGAATTTATAATTCCACACTGATCTCAATACAGGTCTGTATTACCCTTTAAATAACTACAATACAATGATTAATATCAGGTTTCAGAGTAACAGCCGTGTTAGTCTGTATTCGCAAAAAGAAAAGGAGTACTTGTGGCACCTTAGTCATTAATATGACTGTTAAGCTCAGTCAGCTTTCAGACAACATTCTTACATCTCACTTAGTGCATGCTTATTTTAATAATATAATGTAAATGCTCTGTTTAGGATACTTAACTGCTTCCAACTAGTTAGATTTTTTATTTTTTTTTGAGCTTAGTAAGACACATCCGCTTAAGGTCTACTATTAAGGCTGCGGGTCTGTCATGGAGGTCACAGATTCCGTGACCGTCCATGACCTCCGTAATTTTTGCCATGGCTGGTGCTGGCTCAGGGGCTGCCCGAGCTCGGCAACCCCTGGGCCAGCAGCAGCAGTTTGGGTGTGTGGGAAGGGGCTTGGAGCAGGGGGTTGGGGAATGCCTGGGGACACTTACCTAGGGATGGGGAGCTCCCCGGATGGCTCCCACTGGCATGGCCCCCCCTGCAGCTCATAGGCGGCAGATGGGGCTCCGCGTTGCACACTGCCCACGCCTGCAGGCCCCATTCACGCAGCTCCCATTGGCTTCAGTTACCAGCCAACGGAAGCTGTGGCAGCCGGCACTTGTGGCGGGAGCAGCAGAGCCCCTGCCTCTGCCGCCTAGGAGCTGCAGGGACACGGAGCAGGATAGGAAGCCCCTGCCAGCCCACGTCCCCTCCAGTACCTGCGGGGGTCCCGGGCCACATCCCCCAGCACCCACGGACTGCCCCCCCACCCCCCAGAATACCCGTGGCCCCCTGCCCAAATTTTAGTCAGGGCAGGTATTTTTAATAAAAGTCATGGACAGGTCACAATTCTGTGAATTTTTGTTTACAACCTGTGACCTATTCATGGTTTTTACTAAAAATACCCGTGACTAAAACATAGCCTTATCTATTATTAATATTTGTAGTGCAATAGCACCCGGGGGCCTCAATCAGGATCGAGCCTCACCTTGCTGGGTGCTATACAAACACATACAAAGAGGTGCTCTGCCTCTAAGACTATGATCCTCCAAACATTTTTACGCATATGATTTCAGTCATGTGAGGAAAGTTTTGTATTTATTTAAATGTTTGCATCATTGTGCCCCAAGATGACAAAGGATGGGGAAAGCAACTCACAAAACAAGTCTGACATTTTTAAAAGTATAGTCACAAGTTACTGAAGCCCAGATACTCCTGATCACCATCTTCAGACTTTCAAACAAAGCCAACTTGCCTTGAGGCTGAGCGCAAGCAAGAGAAGTCAATATAACAGAAAGAGTGTGGGTCACTGTTTTATGAACAACTGAAAACTATTGAATACTTTGCCTTCCAACTAGCAGAGGAAGTAGTCTCCACCACTGACACGCTCCACTGAGGAAGCACTGCCTCCAACCCTCAGGAGTTCAAGTCTAGGGAACAGCAACAGCACCTCAACGAAAGTTTAAGAATACCATGATCATCTTACCTATAACTAAAGAAAGTTGTTATTGTAGTGCTTGTGTAAATGGTAGCACACAGGTAGAAGCTATGCCAGCTGACACTTCAGGACAGATTCTCTCCTCCTACGTAAATACCTTAAGCAGACAGGTAGCAACATACAGCACATGCTCACTTCATTACCATACTCTTTTGAAGCACTAATTAAAAATAAAAAGTGTGTGTATTGTGTCAAAGTGCTGAAGCATGAAATATATATTTAATTTTAATACTTTCATCTTGGTTTCGATAGGGACCATGTATGCTACAGGCTACACTCAAGTAAAAATCTCACTGACTTCAATGTGAGTTTTGCCTAAATAAGATCTGCAGCATCCAGCCCTAAAACTGAATTTGAAAAGCCACCTGAGACTCTTACCTGAAAAACTCCAGTGCACACTGATTGACTTGCTTTCCTTCCTTTAAGCATTTCCGGGGGTCCTTCTCCTCCCAGCGGCACAGCATGAACTCCTTGTTGGGCTTGTCACACTGCGAGCCATAGTGATGGGCTGCAGCTTTCAGCACGGAGGAGCTGACGCTTACCTGAGGCATTGGGGGAGGAACGCAAGAACAGCCACACTGGGTCAGACCAAAGGTCCATCCAGCCCAGCATCCTGTCTACCGACAGTGGCCAATGCCAGGTGCCCCAGAGGGAGTGAACCTAACAGGTAACGATCTAGTGATCTCTCTCCTGCCATCCATCTCCACCCTCTGACAAGCAGAGGCGAGGGACACCATTCCTTACCCGTCCTGGCTAATAGCTATTAATGAAACTAACCTCCATGAATTTGTCCAGTTCCCTTCACAACCTCCTCAGGCCAGGAGTTCCACAGGTTGACTGTGCGCTGAGTGAAGAAGAACTTCCTTTTGTTTGTTTTAAGCCCTACTACCCATTAATTTCATTGGGTGGCCCCTCGTTCTTATGTTACGGGAGCAAGTAAATAACTTTTCCTTATTCCCTTTCTCCAAGCCACCACTCGTGATTTTACAGACCTCTGTCATATCCCCCCGCCCCCCTTAGTCTCCTCTTTTCCAAGCTGAAAAGTCCCGGCCTCTTTAACCTCTCCTCCTAGGGGACCCGTCCCAAACCCCTCATCATTTTCGTTGCCCTTCTCTGACCCTTTCCCAATGCCCGTGTCTCTTTTCTGAGGCGAGGGGAGCCCGTCGGTACGCGGCACTCAAGAGGCGGGCGTGCCGTGGCTGTAGCGAGGGGCAGCGAGACGGAGAGGAAGACGGAGGCTGCCCCTTCCCCCGTGTCAGGCCCAGGGTCGGGCCCCTCACGACGCACCCGGCCGCTGGGACTCGGGCCCAGATTTACGCGGCCGCGGAAGGGTTTCGGGTCCCCTGCGCGCTCGGCGTCCGCTCTAGGGCAAGTTCCGCCGCCGGGAACCCCCACAGCCTGGCACAGCTCTCACCTCCGGCACCTCGAGCTCCTCCAGCGAGGGCACCTCCAGCGAGCCCGGCATGGCGCCAGCCCGCGCCCGCGGCCCGGTCTCCTTGAGCTCCCCTTCCGCGCCCGCCCGCTACGGACGGCAGGCCCCACGCCACTGCGCGTGCGCCACCAGGTCTCGCGGAACTCGTGCGCATGCGCCACCGACGAGCGAGCGGGTCAGCGGCGCGCCGACTACGCAGGGGGCGGGGCTTGTTCTCTGTCCCCGCCTGCTCCTGCTCCTCATGCCCCGCCTTCCGGCTTGTTACCATGGTGACAGTTTGCTGCCCAGCCCAGCCCAGGGCAGGACGCGTCCCGGGCGGGCCCCATGGAGGTCACGGGCAGCACCTACCTCGGAGACTATGTGCATGGCAGGTGGGGGCTGGGGCTGAGGGGGGAGGGGCAGCCTTGGGGAACGGGGGGACAGGGCTGGGCCATCACCCCACAGTGCTGGGCCATTGCACTTGTGTGAAACGCAGGGTATGAAAATTCCCCAGCGTGAACAATCTGAGGCCGTGGAAATCTCTGGGTGTGAAAACCCCCAAGTGGGAAAGCTCCGAGATGCACTATCCTTGCACGCCCACTTGCTTGTGCCCACAGAATTGCAGGAGTGGAAGGACAAGACTGCGTTAGGACCTCTTTGGAAATTGGGACCTTTTAATGCGAGAGAGGCACAGCCCAGGATGGGGAGTGAAGCGTAGCTGCGGTCTCATCCTGCTCCTGAAACAGCTTCCAGTGGCCTTGGGCAAGTCACTTAGGGCCAGATTTCTAACGGTGTTTTGGCACCTAGAGGTGCACATAGGCCTAGTGGGATCTTCAAAAGTGCCCCATCGTCTGTCTCCCAACTCCCCTTGAGATCAATGGCAGTTAGGCATCTAGGTGTTTTTGAAGATCCCACTGGGCACCCGTGTGCATCTGTGGGAGCCTAAATATCTTTGAAAACCTGGGCCTTAACTTCTCTGCATCACTGTCTGTAAAATGGGGCTAAAGTTACCATGCTGAGGGATGTGAGGATAAACCGACTTCATGTTATTCATCACTCAACCACACTGCCTCGCTGGAGACACTGGAGAGTGGGAGGAAGAGTCTAGGACATGTCCTATTACTAATTGTAAGTAGCGTACAAATGCTACAGGAAATGATGTTGGTGATTCAGTAGGTTGCACGTGTCCTTCCAAGGCCACAGCCTGCTGATAGAGGGTGCTTTGCTGCTGTCGTCATCATCACCACATTTTGGATCAGATGTAAACCCGACATCTTATGGTTATTAAAGATTCCATGGCAGATGTTTTGTTTTTTTCAAAATTAGGGGTGTTTGCCCTATTGTCCTGGCCAAATTCTTAAAGGCTGATTCAGTTTTGTCTCCCTAGCATTCCACTTGTAGTTCCTGTTGCAAAAAGTGTTTTCACATCCTATCCTAAACTTTTGGGTGATGTTGCTATGGACTGTTAAGCCCCAGAAATGGCTGTGGTTAAATGGTGGGTACATTGATCCCTGTTTGTAAATCCAGTTTGAAATATATTTGGGGGGGTTGTTGGATGAAAGCTGCCTTGTAAATAACAGCCATTATTATCCACCCTTTCTAAGGGTGCTTAAAGATGGTCATCAATTTTCTACCGTTCATAGCTTCTGATTTATATTAATTACTATCAATCTCCCCTTCCTTCAATTTGTTGATTTTTAAAATTATTTTTATAGCTCCCTTCACTTCCCCTCTAAACCAGGTCAATTTTTTAACCAGTAAGGCCTTCTTCGTCAGTTGTTTTGCCTTTTTGGACATCTGGTTAAGTGTTCTTAAACAATTCCTGATTATCATTCACAGGATTGAAGGGAAAGGCTGCTATACTCTCCCAACTGAAACCAAATATAATGGCAAAATGAAAGATGGAATGTTTCATGGCAAAGGAACCTTGTATTTTCCTAATAGAAGCAAATATGAAGGAATCTGGGACTGCGGAATATCGAAAGAGGTATTATATCACTAGTCCTTTAGATGTGATCCTGAAGGCTTAGAAACATAGGAATAGAACACGAGGAGGTTGGAAGTTCACCTATGCCAACCCCTGTGGCAGTCATAGGAAACTGATTGGGTGGGGGTATGCCCATCTTATCTAAAGTCTGATCTCTGCTCTGTACTCAAAAGCAAGTTAAAACGCCTTTGCTCCCAAAGGTTACTGCAAATATGCTTTAGGGGAAATTCTCTCTGTTTCAAAGACTGTACATTCAGAAATGTTTGTATCATGAAAGAAGTGGAAGCTATCAAACCAGCACCTTTCCCATTTTTCACTCTCAATTTTGGCTTCCCCTATTGCATGTACAATAGCTATTTCCCACTGAACAGGGAAATGATTTGGTTATGGAATGTGGTTCTCATGGATCTGCAGGCATCATTTTCATCTGCACTTAAATGTGGAACAAAACTACATATTATTTATTCTCAGATAACATGCATCCTTGGTAATGGATATAAAAAATTGTTATTCTTCACTCCATTCATCACACTTATTAGTTCGGTACTTGAATTTGTTTTGCAGGGGAAATACACTTTTGCAGATGGTCTTGAATTCAAAGATAAAAAATGGCATTATTGTGATGGCTACGACAGAAGATTTTATACAGAAATCTGTTCCGGTCTAAAACCAGCAGGTACTGAGTTGCATTTGTGTCCGGAAGGATTTAAACCAACAACTATGTTTATTAAGAGAGACTAATTCACCTACATGAGTAACTTGGAGCAGGAACATTCTGGTTTATTTCAGAACTCCATCCACTTGACACTGACAAATGTGGTGAATAGTCTCTTCTTGAGTGATCATGTCATGAGGGCAGGACATTGTAACCTAGCAATTTCTGACATCTGATTAAGCCTTTTATGGGTTTCACATTCACTGCATTCTAGACATATTTTTATTACAGAAAGCTGGAACATAAAACAAAAGAAAACATATTATCTTGCACTCATAATTTTGCATAATGTTCTAAAGCACCTGAAAGAATAACAGAAGTCCACAAACAGCATGGTACATGAGATGTGTGGCTTGAAAATGACAAATTTTCAGTGGATACGAAAACATATACTTACTTTATGTCCAGCCTATAAAATGTGTCTGTTAGACACATTTACTAGTTCATCTTTTCACTAAAAGGTGAAAAAATTATGTGATAATCACTGAATAATATATTGGCATAGTGAACAATGACATTTCTCTTTAAGCCATGGCTAGGCTTTCTTGGACTCATTTTGGAGTTTTCAGTGCATGTTCATAGTATCAGTCTTATGGGCTAAATCACAGGACTGTCAGTAAGGGTAACCAAGATCTCTTCCTTTCTGTGCCAAACATTTTCTCGGTGGGCCACTCGGTGCTTCAGTTTCTCCATCTGCAAAATGGTCATAATAATTACCTGCCATAGGAGTGATGGAAATCTTAATTTAGTAAAGTTTATTAAATGCTTTGAAATCTTGTGATGGAAAGTGTTACAGAGATGTAAAATAATATATATTTATTATCATTATTTATTTTGATAAAAGAGTACAGTTGTAAAAAAAATGGGATTTTTTGTTTTTCTAATAAATTATACTGTGTCTTTTCAGGTATCTCGCAGCTTACAAACTTAGATCCTCCCAGAACGATTCCAACAGGCTGTTATGACTGTGGTGATGGATTCTATAATCCTAATACCAGAGTTGTCATTGATTACAAACTCAGGTTTTTGAGGAATGCAGGTATGTGTTTTTTTCATCTTGAAGTTCAGTGTAAGTTGACTTTGTTTCACATACATTCAATCGTGTATGATTATAGCTGACATTTAAAAACCTGTATTCAAGTTCTGCAGCTACTAAGCTAAAATATTTCAAACAACATGGATTGTTTGTATTAATTAGTTAATTCCAAGGAAAGTTGCATAAACCATCCTGCACATGGTTTACAAAATTCTAAGTGATGTTTTCACAGGCACATATGAATAAATGCATTTGATTCATATTTAATAGCTTTTAAACCCAGGAAGACTCATTCTCCATTATGATACCCAGCAAGACAGTGTTTTCAAGATATATATCTATCTTTTCAATGGGCTCAGTCCAGCAAGGTGTCAAGCTCTTTGCCCTGATCAGTTAAGTATATGTTTAACTTCAAGCACAGGGATAGTCCCTTTGATTGCAGTGAGGCTGCTCACTTGCTTCAAATTAGGGACATATTTAAGTGCCTTGCTGGATTGTGTCAGTGCTCACACTTGCGAAATCATGTCCTGAGTGCATTTACAAATCTGGATATAGTGTTGGGGGAGGAGAGCAGGGAAGAGGAGAGACAAAAAGAACTGTAGGTATCATCTGCTACAAAATATGTCCTATAGTATTTAGCCTGTTTCATAAACCCTCAATAAATACTGATTTAGATTATTACAAATGGCACTGATCCAAAATACTAGAGTGGGCCTACTGATGAGTAAGATAAGTAAAATGCTTTCCAAAAACACAGGAACCTGCACAGATTAGTACATGCGGGAACGCCTAGGAATTCAATTTATTGTTTTTTAAATGTATGCTTTGAACTCATTGTCCTTAGCTACATTTATTTCTGTAGCCTACAGATTGTATCAATCGATATTCACTAACATCACATCATAGAATGCAGTCTAACAAGATAATTGTAAGTAGAATATGCAGTACATTATTCTGATCTCTTTTATATTAACATTCCTTTGAGAATCCAATACTAGCGTAAAGTTAAATTTGTCAACATGGGTGTGAAGGAGGAATGTATCATGTAGGCCATACCCTTCCTCTAAGAACACAAACACAATTGAAAGATCCAGCACTTGTTCGACATCAGAGGAATGTTGACTTCCCCCAGAGAAATAATTCAGGGCACAAGGCCACTGCAGTTAAAAAAAAAAACAGCTGTAGGAAGAAGAAACTGAGGAAAGAGGTTGGAATGACAGGGAACAGATCCAGAACTATTCCTTTATAGGTTGGTCAGGAAAAAGCAGGAAAACCTCCAGGCTTCTGTCCAAGTCTTGAAAGCATCAAAAGCAGATGGTAGGAAGCATTCAGGAAGCTCTTACAACAGCTTGACAGGTTTAGCCAAATGACACCATCTTCCTAAGGTCTGGGAGTGGGATTTGAGGATACTCCAGCCTTTCACCCTTGTTTGTTGCGAAGCTGCTTGCTTCACTGCTGGTGGAGCTAGCAGGGAAAGGAGGCACTCTGCCTTTGGCACTGACACTCCTGCCAAACAATCAATGAATCAAAACATCTTTCTAGCAAGGAACAGAGAAGGCTCCATTTGAATTTGTTGCAGGTTGCTTTTCTTTAATGCAATGTGTGTACACAGAGTATCATAGAGATTCCTGCCTCAGTTAGCAGGACTTCAGTTTCACAAATATCGAGGGCCTGACACTCATTTACATTAAGGCCCCTCACTGCCAAGTGGTGCAACGGAGTCCTAGTGTAATTGAGAGCAGGTCCAGTGTGCATAATGAAAGCAATAGTTTAATTTCTCCTAGTGTTACTAGTCACAAGGATTTCAATTTTTTAAAAAAGATTTGAAATTATTTCTCAGTTTATAAACCTTCCTTGGTGATATACTGAAATTTCTGTAGTCTGTTCATGTGCTTTTTGGATCTTTTCTTTTTACCCCCCAATATCATCTAATACACAAAATTGCAGACATGAAAACACATGCAGAAATACCTATTTGTGAGAAGAAATGGTGTTCACATTTTTCAATCAGTCATTTTGGAGTTAGACCCCTCCTACTGCCACTAAAGGAGTATAGCCTTTGAGAACTCTTACTCATGACCCCATTTTTATTGACTGGCCAATACAAAGACCTGAAGATGAATATCTAGAGTTTTGCATCTTTCAATGAAAAGCATAAAATATGAGATTTTAGATTTGCTGTCAAATGGCGAGCAAATTCCAAGGTTAAAGGAGAGCTATGGCATTCTGGGAGTGTAGACACTAGATGCCATAGTTTTCAAAGAGAAATTACAGTTAGAAGTAGAAGTCATTCCCTGCTGAGGAGGTGGAGTGAAAGGGGATAACTGAGTGTTACTAGCAGTTCTGCCCCACTGATAACAAAACAAAGATGTTTGTGATGTAATATGCTTTCCTTCTGCTTCCGTCCTCCTGATGCTAACTTAACTGGTGCAACCCCTGCTCCTGCTTCTCCTAGTCTGAGATGGATTCTGCTTTGCTGCCTGTTCTCCTTGCCCCTCCTCTGGGACTTAGATGGTGCATAAGCCTTGGGGTTGACCCTCTGCATGTGGAATTGTATCTGATGTACCTTTGTCTCTTTATAGAACATTAGAGAGGAGGGCAGAGAGGAGGCAGAGACAAATCCTTCTCTCACTTACACCAGTGTAAATCCAGGGTAGGTTCATTGAAACCAGTAGGTTAACTATGGATTCACACATGTGTAACTAAGAGCAGAATTTGGCCAAGAGACTCAAGACAGGTTATTATTTATTGAGAGGAAAGGTTTTTTTAATGCTGGAGTCACAAAGCAGCTAATAAGCAAGTTATGATTTTGACAAGCCTAGCATCTTGTGACTTAAAAGAAAAGTCCCAGAATGCTCAAATGCGGAGTTTCTGAGTAAATTATTACTATTAGAAGTCAGGAGTATTATTTTATTCTGTAGTTTAAACTGCTGTATTTTTAGAACATCAAGAGTTTATTTACATGTCACTAATATGACTATAGTGAAGGTTGAGATGACACTTTAATTCTAAACCTCAATAATTACATGCTTGCAGCTTCCTCCTAACATTACCCTTGGGACTGAAACTTCTCATGCTTGGTCTGAACGAACCTGGAAGTGAATCATCTTGAAAAATTTGAAGAAATTCCATTTATCCCTTCTGGATCATCCAAGGACAAAATCCATTCAATAATTGTGTAGATGTGTGTGGCTATCCTTCCCTGTCAGTATCTGAGGGAGGCCACGCCCCCACATAGTTGGGCCTCTGTTCAGGCAAGGGTTACTGGAGAATTAGCAATCTCTGAGATGCTGGCCCTCTAAACAGGGCCAGACAGCAAGCCATCTGGGGCTCAGGCTCTCAGGTAGGGCAGGACCACAAACAGTCTTGGGGCTCAGGCCCTCAGGCAGGGGAGCACCAGTCTTGGGGGCTCAGGCCCTTGGGCAGAGTGGAGCACCAAATAGTCTGACATCCTAGCTCTGGCAGACAGCAGACAAACGCAGGCCTCTTGGCCTAAGGTAGGGAGGCTGTCACTCCAGGGGTGGGGTTGGCAGCAGGAGGTAGGGGGACCTGGGCCCACCCTACTCCACCTGGTGCCAGCCTAGGGCCTAACAGTGGCAGATGGTTCCATCACTGAATCAGCGGGGATCCAGTCAAAACATGCTGACCTGGATTCAGACAACAACACAACTGGACTAAAGTCTGGTGTCTCTAGGCTATTTCCTACACTCCCGTCATTGTGTACCTGTTGCTCAGGGTTGTCCTCCATCTCCCCGGGGTATACAGCTAATGGCAGTCCCAAACAGCTCCTCGGTGTTCCTGTCAGCAGGTGGCTCTGGCAGAACCTCCAGGTCCTCGGCGCAGTGGAGGTCTCCATCAGGCTTATGTCACAGCGACGGGCGGGAGACATCTGTGTCCTCCAGCGGCTCTCGCCCAACTGAGCTGCCTTTTATACTTCCTGTCCTGCCCCTCTGCTTCTGGCAGGGCAGGCATGGGTCTCATGGCTCCACCCACCTAGGGGTAGGCGGGGGTTCTTCCCCATCAGTCTCTGAGGAATGTCGTGCACCCTTCCTGTCTTCAGGAGCTTTGTCTTACAATTTAGATGTGGTGTGTACAGAGTACTCAGTGAGGAATGTGGGCTTTGCTTTGTCTGAAGAAATGTAGTTGAGAAATAAAGCCATAACTATTTGAAAATCATGCGTTACTCATGCACAGTGTATTACTTTCCATACCGCTCTTAGCAAGTACCAAATGTGAGCAGGTTGTGTGCTCATTCTCGCAGCCAGGGACTCTAGATGACATCAGAATTGGTAGAGGGGCGAGGACTTGGCAATCTTGCAGACCTAGGGAACTTTCTAGATATGAGGCAGCAAGTTAAACTTAAAAACATTACTTGCTGAACATCATTCTCCTCTGCGCTCCTCTGATGTTGTCCATTCTATTGATGTAGGCAGTGGGTGAATGCTCTGATTCCAGACTAGCCCCTAGTCATTGCCTGAGAATCTGAGAACTTTTTTGGCAGATGCCCTTTGCAAAGGTACAGGAAAAGAAAAGCCCTTCACCACAAAATATCTACATAAAGAGAATAATATTTTCATTCTTCGACTGAACTTAGCTTCCTAGTGATTTGAATGTCTACTTATAAGACAAGATTATTTAGTAATTTATATATTTGTTTCTCTTTTATTAGATTTAAGATTCTGAATGTAAATGAGCTCTAGCTCCTGTTTGTTGAAAATCTTAAAAGCTCTTCAAATAATTGTTCTATGGATACTTGTTAAGCTAAAGAAATCAGTTTTGATCGGCAATAAAAGTTCATGCTATTTCAAGTGCAATGCTACAGCTATTTGCTGTTGTATATTTAATCATTTTGAATTATATGTCATGTAAAAGATTTTAGCTCTGGGGCAATTGCCAGATGGCTGATTCTGCGTTTCACTACAACAAAAGAAATAATGTTTTTGTAAAGCTCTGAAAAATTGTTGGTAATCAGTATGTTCTTCAAGGACTGGGATCCAGACCTGTTTAGGAAAAAAAAAAAAAAGCTTTTGCAGAAATTAATTTGAAGTGCTTAGTCTTTACCTCTGGGCTCTGAACAAAACAAATTGTGTCTATTTTTTGTGGATTTTTTTTTATCAATTTGACAAATCCAGTGAATTTTAAATTTTACATATTTTTGTGACAAATGCAGTTTGTTTGCAATTCATTCATCTCTCTGCTTGGGGCTGGCAAGCTTACTTCTCCTTAAAAACAAGCAAAGACAGGTGAAGAAAAAGTTGTGCTCAGGTCTGTACATACATATAGATACAAGCCTGTAACCCTTGCTCACACAAGTAGTCCTTATGAGCCTGAGTAGCCTATTGCTTTTTTTCCCAAACACCTAAAACAGTTGTCCTCGTCATCTCCTGCCTTGCCTGCTGCTCACTCCTCTTTCTGAACTATCTGATATTACAGTCTAATCCCACCAAAATGCCATAGCAAAAAGTATCTTACTTGTCGGCCATCTGACCAAGTCGCTCCCCTTGCTTCCCTTGACCTCAAGGTGTTGCTCGATTTTACTCCAAACTGTGCCTTGGATCTTGTCTCCTATTATGTTCCCTGATGTCCCCTTTCCCCACCCTTCTTCTATTCCCACCATTTATCTTCTTCTGTGCTGCCCCATATTCATGCTACTCCCCAATGTCCCACTCCCCCATCTTCCAAAACCCCCACTTCTGTGAAGCCCCCAGATAGAAAATATGGAAAATATTAGATCAACAAGAGGGACAGAATATTTGTTATTATAAACCCCTTCCTCTGGGTCTCCTAGTTCATCTTATCTTCCTGTGACTGTCTTCTAAACTGTAAGCTTTTGGGGGCAGGGCTTGTCTTAAAGTCTGTCTTGTGCAGTGTCTAGCTGATAGACAGCATTTAACAAATAATACAGATCAATTGACTTTCAATGGGATTCCTTACAGGAGTAAGGGTTGAGGAATACCACAATCCCATCTTCTACAATACTAGCAAGAAACTTACCAAGTAATATCTTTATTTAACTCACTTATTTACCTTAGGAACAAACTGCTCTTTGGGTGGTGAGAAGGAACCCAAACATAAGAGAGCAGGGAGAAGATTGCTGGGATTGATACTGGGGACTGCTGTGGGGCCAAGTCAGGGGGGCTGAATGGGAAGACTGAGGGTGGGGAGGAATTCAGTGTGTTTAATTTAAAGAGAAAATACCCTAATCTCATAGAATGAAGTGCTGTGTGACTGTCATCACCCTGATCACTTTGGTTGTACCCTTTTCCCCGCCCTTCACTGGCTGTTGTCTTTTTAGATTGTATTTTCTGTCGTACAGGGACTGTGTCTTCCCCGTGAAAGCATCTAGCACATTTTGGACATGACTGCAAAATACATACTTATGTCTTCCTCACAGCTAAAGGCTGTGCAAGCTACAGCTATAATTGAGAACTCTATGCTATGTAACCTAGAGAGCATTTTTAAAAATTGAATCTGGCTTCTAAGTTTTACTAGTCAATTTACCCCATTCAAAAAACCAGTTTATTAACCAGTATGATTAGCCCTCTCTGCTGCAGCTAGCATGGCTAACATGGTGTTAATATTAATACATGCATCACATTACTAAATCACTGCAATCATGTAAACAACTGTAGCCTTTGCTGATATATTGTTCATTGTGGTTTCCTGAGCCTAATATAATTATCGCTTTGAAACCTGTGAAGGTTTAAATTCCAAATAGCAGCATGCCAAGAACAACAACTTTGTTTGTGTGTTAGCCATCCCATTGCGAATCCACTTAGAAAGTTTTGACCCAAACAGTATAGGGGTTTGTGTTCAGCTATACAGTACGTGTGAAAACAAGTTTTGTAGGAGATGGAAAGTTCATTTTGAGGCCATTTTGGATTTACGCAATTAAATGGAAATGGAACGGTGAGAGTTTGCTTGTGGAAGTAAAGGTTAATTGGATACATATTTTCCATTTTCTTGCCAGCACTGATGTTGTTGAAGTTAGGTGTGGTAAGGAAGGGGGTGCTGGAGATTTTGGGGAGAGGCAGTAGATGTGATGGCTGTGATGCTATCACAGATGGCTATAATTGTGGAATGGAAGAACATGATAAACTGCACCATGGATGATGGGAGGAGTCAGGTATGTGAGACAATGAACAGCTGTCGTTATTTACGAAGCACTGAGAATATGCTTGGCACTGACATAGATTAGAAGAAGACATAGTTTCTGTTCCAAGGAGCAGACAATGCAAAGGCCCTCTTTTGCAACCTTTGCTCAAGGCAAAGTAGCTCTTACTTATGCTAGTAGTCACATTAGCTTCAGTGAGACAGCTCTTGTGGGTAAGGATTGCAGGATCAGGCCCTAACACAGATGCAGACAATCACATTCTAACATACGGGATGTTTAAGGGGACAGTGCATGGTTTTCTCCTTGTGAGAGTCACCGAGTATTAATGCCGTGGGAGATTATAGAAAGATGCAAATACGGTTTAGCAGAGTGGTGGAGGCCTGTTGTTGGCTTGTAGCAGATTGGAAGGTAGAGTATCACAGTTTGGATGGAAACAAAAAGGCACAGAAATCATTCAAAAGAATCAAATGATGTATTCTAATGGCTCACCTAGCAAGTCCTCAGTTTACCTCAAGACTTCAACTATATTTGTGCAAATTATTAGATTTCACTAACTTTAGAGTAACAGCCGTGTTAGTCTGATGAAGTGAGCTGTAGCTCACGAAAGCTTATGCTCAAATAAATTGGTTAGTCTCTAAGGTGCCACAAGTACTCCTTTTCTTTTTACTAACTTTAGAGTAAGTTATTAAGCAAACTTGGCCTCCTTGGATGTTATCAATGTTTTCATACAAAGCAATGTCCTTTATTTTCAAAATTTGAACATGAAAGTAGCCCATTTTAGCAGAATATATTTCATGAATGTATATTCTACTGATGCTGCTGAAGAAAACGGAGAAAGAATAAACTTTTAAAGATAAATGAGCTGAAATAAAATTCAACACACAATGTGAAGAACCACACACTACCTAATTCTGTCCAGGATGATAATGTACAGTTGATTAAAGAGTTTGTATTTTTTTTTTTAAGAAAAATTACTTCTGAAGGTGAAGATGTGCTCAGACAATCATATTAACATATTCAGACAATCGCAATTTGTAAAAACGTAATTACAACAAGCTATCTGGTAGCATTAATCAAATGTCAAGGTTTAATTCCATTTTAAATATTGATGAAATGTGATTCTCCAGTCTAACCCTGGTGTTGCAGGGTTATGGAAGCCGCCAGCGACAGAAAAAGGGGAACGTGTAGTTAACAAGCAGCTGCCACAAAGAAGGATCGGCATCTGTGATTTAAATTGTTAGCTGCACAGTCAGGTAGAGTGTAAAAAGGGTAGTCAAGAGGCTGTTAAGTCCATTGCTGCCAATTATTAACAATCAGGGAGGAGCTTTAAGACTTGTTCAGTACAATAAACCCAGTTTGTCTTGTTTCAGGGGTTACTACTGAAGAGGTTGCAGCTGCACTGATTCAAATAGCCCTAAAACTACAGTAATTATCAACCAGTCTTCTTTAGCGTGGCAAAAGTATGTTCAACCATAGCTTAACTCTTTATGTTCTAATATTTCTCTGCCTCTTTACACATAGCTAATCCCTGGACCCCTTTGGATCTATATTTTTGTGGTTCCTCTAGCTATCCTGAATAGGATCCTTCATTTCCCTTACCTCAGTCTAAGGAATATTTGTGAGGTGCCACTAGTTGGATAATAGTCCTGGAGGTTCCAGATATTTTGGTCAAGGTCCTTCATTGTGGATATGGCGTCCCTGTTTCTTTTTGGGGCTCCCAGTGCATTTTACCTACCTTCCAGGGCTGCAGCCCCATCGAAGACAATGATTAGAAGTCAGTGGGACTGTGAGCGTGAGTGGAGGTTTGCAGACAGCGCCCTGCCAGCTCACTTCCACTTTCTTTTCCACTTGAGTGAGTTCTCAGCTCCGTATGCCGTTTTCAGCCAGCTTTTCTTTTTAGTGCAGCTCAGCTGTGAATAAAATGTTAGGAGGCATAAGAAAGAGGATGGAAAATAATACTGAAAATATGCCAGCCTGTGACACACCCTCACCCTAAATAAAATGTTACGTTCTGGTCACCCGCTTTCGGAAAAGAAAGAGGAGGTGTCCGCGGATGAGTGCTGAATGGGGTTAGAAATATAGAAAGGATACCATGGTTTTGTTTGGAGAGGAGACAAAGAAGAGAGGGACATGATAGAGGTATACAAAATAATGACGTATAGGTAAAGTAGATCAGTTGCGCCTATATATCCCTTTCCCGTAATGCAAAGCATGGAGACATGCAATGAAAATGAAAGGCCGCCAACTTAAACTATCCAAAGAAATGCTTTTCTATACCGTGCCTACTTAACTGGGTGAACTTATTGCCACAAGATGTTATTGCAGTCAAAATCTTAGGAGGATTCTAGGTATAAGTCAATTGCTAAATGAGAGTGGGTAGGAAGATGCTTTCCCTGTGTACATATTATTGCAAATTCTTCACTATGAGGTTTCTTGCGTCTGCCTTGAAGCAGCTGATACAGGCCACTGTCAGAGACTAAAACCTGGATTTGTAGCTCTTTGGGGCATGGACCATCTTTTTGTTCTTTGTTTGTACAGCACCTTGAACAAAGGGGGTCCTGGGCCATGACTTGGGTTCCTAGACACCACAGCAATACAGATAATAATAAATGGATCACAGGTCAGATCCAGTGGGGTAATTGCTATATTCCTCTAAATGAAGCAGAGGGTGCCCTAAGGTAGGACAATGTGCTGTAGTCCCTTCACCAGACAAACTCTTCTTTCTATTCAAAGTGTAAATTGGTAATAACTGACTCCATTGGGACATCTCCTTACAATTCAGTCTTTGTGAAAATTGTACGTAGTCTTTATCAATGCTTATTTGCTGATACTTACTGTGCACAGAATCAGATGGCTGCATGAGCTGAGCTATGGTGGTGCTGGGCCTGGATGAGAGACTAAAATCCTTAGAAGAAAAGACTTATATGCATGTTGTCTATTGAAAAATAAGTTTCCTTCTGCATCAAGCTGGATGGACCAGGCTCCTGTTGAAAACTCATTAACTGAAGTCAAAAACGTCTTGTGCCTTTCATATTGGTCAGCTGAGCAGCAGAATTACATGACCAATGCAGATTCGTTACCAGGAAGGCAGTTTGCTCACTTCATGCAACTCTCCTAAACAATATGATCTTTATCAAAGGAAGCAATGGATACAGGTGGTGTTTAGCAAGTGGAGTTTTTGATTGATTTCCTCATTTTGACAGAAACAGACAATTTCATTTCTTGCAGTTATTACAAATCCAGAGTAACAACTCTTACATTGAGGAGGTTCATAATCATATAGACACTAACAGTCTGCACACTATCTAGCTCATCTAGGTACTTCATGGCCTCCTCTCCATAATATTGGAGCATCTGGAGTGCAGAAATAGAACCTGACATGCAAAATAATCACAGCTTGCACATGATTTATTGATTACTCCCTGTCTTGGGCTCTGGGAGCCTCCCCCCTTGCAGGGTCTCACAGTTTTGAGTCCAGCATGAGCCCAAACATCTACACTGCAGTTTTATAGCCCCATGGTCCGAGCCCTGCCAACCCGAGTCAGCTGACCTGAGCTAGCCGGAGGTGTTTTATTGCAGTGTAGACATACCCATAGGGGCCAACTTTGCAGTCCTACCACAGATTTCAGTGGGATGTGTCCGCCTAAGGACTTCAGTGTCAGACCTTAAACAAATTCAGTGTTTTTTCTCTTCTTTTTAGTCATCCTTTTTAAAAAGTTATTCCGGTGGTGCTTATTTTCTCCTGGCTTATTTCCTTCAAGACAGAAAGAAAGAACACTATAATTGGGTGTTTTATTAATGTTGTACTCATGCCAAGGAATAGAGCAAAAGATGCATCATATACTTGCTGAGGTGGACAGAGAAAGCAATGTATCCACTTGGGGTATGTTATGAAAATATCACTGTATCATGCGTTACAGTAGTTAAAGCACATCTACAGACTAAACTAATGAGAGAGATCATGAGCAATACAGCAGTCTTTTCCACAGCCCCCTTCATAGCAGAGTAAGCTTTTACAAAACGTCATCCCTGAGTGTGGAATTGTGAGAGAGGTGACAAGCTCAAATAACTGCTGTGTGTATAAATTAGTAACTGTGTGCAGAAGAGTAACACACAGTAGTGTGCTCTTGGGGAAAACCTCCTCTGATTCACAAGCATTGCTGACTGCTGTTTGTAGAGGGTTTTGTGACAAGTGCCACCGTTTAGACTTGGGACAAAAGCTTGGGCATATGCTTTGGTTAAGTCTACATTCACTGGTGCTGTAGCAGGGCTCAGCATGAGCAGCACCCCCAGGCCGTGAGTGCCTGCACTTGTTCCACTTGACCATGAATGAAAAAAGATGCAAAGATGGCAGGGAAAATAGGAAAGGGAAACAGAAAAAGGAAAAGACGAGCAGATAGGGTTTGATCTAAAGCCCACTGAAGGCAATGGGACTTAAGAACAAACTTAAGTTTTTAATAAAGGGGCACCTCTTTGCCATATACCCTTTGTTTGCTTCTCTCCTTGTTAGACCAGCACAGCTGCATTTATATGACTTTTTAAACTTAAAGGTTGCTATATAAACATAATAAAGGCCCAACGCATAAGCAGAAGTCTCCCTTCAGAAGTTGATTCCTCACTAGCACTGTGTTTCTTTTTTTAAAAATATCTGACAAGGTCAGTATGTTCTCTTTCAGGTAAGCATTGCTGATTACATTGCTACAAAATCCTTGACATTTGGAACTAGGTTGGTTAGAAGCACAAATTGCAAACATTGATCGGAATTTGTAAAGATGACAGTAAACAGAAGTAGCTCTGCTACAGTATGTTTCATTTGAATAAGAAAATAGATACTGGTACTCTTTAAAGTGATATAATTAATATTTTTATCTGATCACCAACACAAGTAAAAGCCTATCAAACAGGTTTTTCAGACAGGCTGTTTTTAGTCCCTTCAACTGACAGACCCTAACTACTTATGTTTATCAAGTTATACTTTTCTGTAATTATTCAAAATATTTCTATTCACACTTTGCTGGATAGGTGTTTTCTCCAAATTGCCTTTTGGGTTTTCACTTTTCACCTTGTCTCTCTCTGAGAGATAACATGACAGACATTGAATAATTTTGGGAGACGCAGAAGATTGTCTAAAGTACTTCCATCAGCCTGTTGCTATCTGTTGTAATGTGGCATTTTTGTATAATAATGTTGGAAGAAGAGCTGTAAAAAAAAAAAATTCAAACAAACCGGGGCTTTGACTCTGGACTTTTCACCAACTGCAATTTTCATAAACTGACACCAACATCGATAAAGTTTTAGATCCTCATTATTGGTACTGGTATCACACTGTAAATGAGCATGAGACCAGAAATTATACTATATACAAGGAAGTGTTACAATTTTTTGCATGAGTTCCAAACAGTTAATTTGATCAGATAGCCTAATGATCAGATCTATTACCATAAAACCGGTGTTGCTTCCTTCTGTTATATATGTTTGAATCTTGGCAAATGCCAACAAAACTGTACCCAGGATCTGTTGGCTAAGCAAGAAGTATTTTAAAAATATATTTATTCCTCAAAGAAAATTGCCTGTCTGATCTGGACTCCTCTATGCAAAGAGCAGGTCTGAATCTATAAGATTTGACCATTTCTTTTTCTCCCTTTCAGATGATGATGAACATGAATGGATCATTCGCACCTGCCGGAAAGGCTGGGATGAAATAACTGGATATAAACCTAAACACTGAACACAGCTTTAGCTTCTACCCTGATTTTGGAAAACATAATTTGATTCATCCTTAAGTCTGAATGTCTTTGTGGATTTAGATCAGTCCCTACCATTATGTGAATGTAGTTTTGTAGCCTTTGTTAGCATAATAAAATTGGAAGGATCATTTAATTAACTACGTTCACATGAAGCCATGGAAATAAGCTTACTATACTTATCCTAATATTCCTGAGAGGTGTGCAGTGTAGTAGGATCAATATATACACATTATTAAGCCTCAACATACAAAACAATGTACTAAAGAGACTGCCTGAAATTCAGTGCTGAAGGCATTCAGCTCTAGCTTAGCATTATTTCCCCAAGGCCCAGTTAGCTGTCCTGGTGTATTTCTTTACCCTTCTTTTGCTCACTACTTTGATATTGACTGATCATTGTAATAACATACACCAGTTATTCTTTAACAACTGGTTTTCTAACTAGGAAATAATATCCATTTACCAGGAACATTTGTTGAACTCTCCTTTAACAAAATAATAAAAGAGAAAAACTGGGTGGGTTGCTGTTTGATTAGTAAGCCAGAAAATAATTTTAAAAATCAAATGGAATTACATCATTTTCTTGATGTAAGTGCCAGCACTTCTACTTGCATGAACTTTATTTATTACACAAATCAGACATTTACAAAGCACAACATTAAAAGTATGTAACAAAACAGACATTGGTTTTACAAAAAAGTGCTTACAATTTAGTTTTTGTTTTTTCAATAAATACTAGTCTTGACTGTCCACTCATTCAAAAGGATTTTTTTAACCATTGTAGCCAAGACATGTAATCGCAACATGCTACAACAAAATGATCTGCTTTTGAAATAAAATTATGAGAAGTGTGTATAGTTGGCCTCATATTACAAGGTCTGAATAGATCAGTGACAGCAGTAGTGCAGGATTTAGCCCCCACCCGAGTATTACGTTGTGCAAGCATCATTAGCTAGGACACTGGGGTTAACCAACATGAGCCAAAAATCAACAAAATGTTTTGGGAATTAAATTTTAACACACTCCATTTTCAGTCCTTCCTCCCATCAGATTTATTTATCGTATTAAATTCTAGTGGAAAGTTCATCTTTCACTGGCTAACCCCATTGGGTGGGTCTATAACGTTTTTTGTAAATAGCCATTGGAATATTGTAATACACAGAGTCTGCAGCACTGCACCGTAACCCATTTGGCAATTACTGAATAACCTAAGTAAATGAGAAGGATTTAAAAAAAAATAAATCTATAGACAGGAGATGAATGCGAATGACCTGAGTTAAGGTTTTGTTCAATGGCAACAGTCAATGTGAAATGCATTGTGAAACAAAGTATTGAATAAATTAGAGTATTTCTTACATTCTTGGTACAGTTGAGTATTTTCCATACACAATAGTTAGCTCTAAAACTGCACAAGCTGAATTGCTTCCAGTTCTTCCAAACAATTTGGGCTTAAAACGTCAGAGTCTGATTTCTGCAAAGCTGAATGCTGCTGTGGCTACTTACTGAAGAGATCTTCCTTGAGCATGAGTTGTACAGTGCAATACTCTCTACACAGCTAGTGGTGACTCCACTTACACAATATATATTTGGTCAGAAATGTCTACACATTAGCCCTGTGCTTTGCATTCTGATCCTGTCAGTGGTAACAGTTAAAAGAACTTTGATGTACAGTACATATTACAAGTCAAATTTGATCAGTAACTAAGTAGTTGTTTAGCAGACATATTCCGCAGTCTCCTGCTCATAATGCTGCTGAGACAGAAGAGAAATGCACCAAATCTTTGTCTCCCTCAATAAAACCGTGTTGTGGAAATCTCAATTACCATGGCATGTGGGGTCAAGTTACAGTCTGGAGTCTCACCTTCACCATCGTAAACTGAACATCTACCCATTACTGTATTACACTAGTTCCATAACAAAACATTCATTAGCATGAGCAAGCAGAGATGGGGGAGAAAGTGGCCCTTCCAAGCAGCATGTCACCATCCATGCCATTTCATGTGGACACAGACCAATTCACTGCAGCCTCGCTGTGACACATACCAACAATCTGAACGCTCAGCTGTTGCCGTTCTCTCGCTCGTTGTTAATACAAAAACAAAAATCTGGCTGATCGTTGACTGGTAGAAATTTGCATCTGTTTTCATTCACCTCCTCAAAGGGGCAATAATACTGGAGTTCTGGAACACATTAACCAATCAGATCACAGATGCAGCTGGGTAGACACCAGTCTCATGATGGTTGAATTCAATGGAAACTATTATTAATCTTTCAGGAGGTGAATAATAGTATTTTATGGACTTCTAACTTCATCTGCCCTTTCAAATGTTAAAGTGTGGATACAACGTCTAGCTGTTGGGTACAGTTGGCCTAGCTGAATTATCATAACAATAAATATCTGCAACGAGACATATTGACTTGTAATTTCAGCAAATCTCAAGATGTGTTTTTGCTCAGTTACTTCTCCGATCAATAGATCTTGATATTCACCTCAACAGAAGTCCATATCTGCTCATTATGTAATTTACTTTACAAAGTTACTTTGGTGAACACCACCTCGCAATAAGCTAGACCCACATGCCAGAAAGCTTTGTTACAGTGAGATAACAGGGTACAACTAGGAAAGGTGCTGCAGTGCTGGAAATACTCATTGCCTAATGGTAGTGTGATGGCTGCCATCTTGACTGAAACTGGAAATTGAACCAGGGACCTCCATAGCTAAAAGCAGGAGTCTCTGCAGCTTGAGCTATAAAGCCAGGTTGCATAGCTGGTGGACTCAGCCTCTGTGGATCAGGCACAGAGAGGGACAGGTCTCACACACTGATGGGTCACATTAGGACCTCACATTCTTGGAAAAGCTGCCTTCAGATCTCACCAGCAAGGTTGGCTGGAGCACTCACAGGAGAGAGATTTTGTTAGGGACCAACTACTAATTTCAAATATTGTTTATCTTTTATTATTACTATCTAGGAAGGATCTTTGCAGTGTTTCTTTCCTGGCTCGGGACCGGGTTGTTGAGCCCTTACTCAGTGGTTGCAATGCGACTGCTCGTGAGAGTAAGCACTCACCAGAATGGGGTGAGTGCTCTACAGCCTGGCCCTTTCTGAGCTGTCATTTTGAATTGTGGCCTAGTCAGAGCATTGTGCTCTCACCTCAATGAGCACTAGCCAGGAGTAGCCGTGAAACACCGGAAATGGGGTACAACAAAGACCGAGGTATTCATGAAAAAGAAGCTGCCAGATCTAGCAGCATGGCCCGTTTAAAAAAAAAAACAAAAAAAACCACGCTGTTCTTGCCTGCTGCATGAGCTCAGCCATCACTTGTTCCTACTGGCCCCCTGTGTGCAGTTTAAATTAGTTAGTGTCACTCTCACTATATTGAAAATGTAAAGCAAAAGATGTAAAGTGATCTCTTAGAAGTTACAGGCTTAATTCACGCACCACTGAGACAAGGGAGCAGGAACTGAACCTCTGGGGCCAGCAGAGGCTGATGAGCGCTGGGGGCTGATTCACGGGAATCCCGCCATCAGGAATTCCACCAAGTAGGGACAGCTTTAACTAGCTGCTGGGCCACCAGAGGAGTCCAGCTAGCAGAGGCTGCGTAAGGGATATGCTGAGTCCTACCCACTCTCCTGCAGGACAGTGCCCGTTTTTGTTTGGATGTAGGCTAGCTACAACATCTATGGAGTACTGGTGTACAGAGCCCTTGTGACCATTCTCACTGGCTAAACTTTTGCTGCTAGGGTTCTTCTGCTGGGGTCTGTGTCAGAGTGAATTAAGCCCTGTGTATTTAAGACACAACTTTCATCTGGAATTTTAGTAGTGAAATGTATTGTTTCCTAACCCCAGTGGGCACAGTGGCCAGCAGTCTGGTGCAGATACACTCCTGGGATCACTCATTCAGCAGTGAGAAATGGCTCCAAGGAAAAGGCTGCCAGGAAACAAAAGATGTGGCTGATGGTCCTTGGGATGGATGTGTCTCTAACGCACTGAGAGCGGGAATGACAGTCAGGAACCTCTGAGCACTAATCATGGCCATGATACCCACTCCCTTTGTGAGCCTGGGGAAGTCATCAACCTCTGTCCCAGTTTTCCCACCTGTAAATTGGGGAGAAAGAGATTTACTTACCTACCTCGCAGGGAGAGTTAATGGATTAGTGGTTCTAAATCTCTTTGAAGATGAAGGGCCATATTTCTGGCTGGCATAATTCTATTAGCTTCAGTAGAGTTGCAACCAGTGGTGAATTTGGCTCAAATGAGTGCTAAGTGGCTGAGCTAATGGGCCTGATCCAGATCTCATTTACAGTAATGTACATCAGGCGTAACCTAATGGAACCAACAGTGTTACACTGGGGCGAGTCAGAATCAGGCCCAAGTACTTTGCTCCCTCCTTTCTTTGTATTGTTAGGTAATAATCAATACCACCTCGGGCTCAGCATGTAATGATCTTTTCCTGTTCCAGGACGCTGGAAGCAACAGTGAAAGTGCAGTAGGGTCACTAACTTGGGCTGTGCATGGCAGTGCCTTTGGGGCTCATTGTCATTCTGCAGGTCCACAAGAAACAAGCAAAAACCATGACTGTTGGCAGTGCTGCTGGGAGGCAAGAACATTGGCTGTCAGATGCTGTCGGTGCGAACAGAATGCTGAATTGAGTTTCTCCTGCATGACTGATCAGAACTGCCTTCGATTGAACACCGTGTTTCAGCGGCTGAGGGTCAGCGGTGGTGGGAACGCTATGGACAGATGAGGAAGAGTTCGCGCCGTCAATATTGAAATAGGATGACCTAGCGGGAAAAACGTTAATGGAGAGTTAGCTACTTTCAAAGACAAGCCAACGCCTCAAGAGAAACATGTCTTCAGGGAGCAGTTGCAGGCATGTTTCCCAGCTGGAAACCAGAGGCTCATGCAATCAAGGATTTTCCCCCATCAACCAACCTTTTTTAAAAACTAAAAACATGGTTTGAACTTAAGCTTTAGTGACCCTTTCTACAGAATAAAGCCACTTCCTGAAAGAAGAGTTGTCTTGTGTAGATCAGTAGTTAGGAACAGGAGATTATGGGAATATGTTAATAGCAGCCTTCATTTAAAATGAGCTTTACACCAAGGGCAGATCTTTAGCTTTTCAATCATAGTACACCTTATGCAAACTTCATGTCAGCAGTTATTTTGTTTGCTCTATGGTAGCCTCTCATACAGCCAGTCACTGAGGTGTTTTGTTTTGTTTTTGAAGAATAAGATCAGGACTTTAACCAATTTGTTTTTAGTCTATCTACTCACAATAACAGAGCAGCCTGGCCCAACAGTACAATCTGAGTGAGCGCACACATGCTTCTCTTCACTGCAAATGGAAACAGGGCCCTAGGTTTATTTGTGTAGGGTCCTCCCTCATTTCTAATTATCAGTTGAATCCTATTACAAATCACATGTTTGGAAAAAGACACCACTTTAAAGTGACACGGTGGGGGAAGTAATAGCTTTTATTGAACCAACTAAAAAAATATTACCTCACCCACCTGGTCTTTCTAATATCCTGGGACCAACGGGGCTACATCACTTCAGAGTGACTGTTTTAAAACGGTGAGTAGCATTTGGGACAGCCCTGTACCCTCAGCATCTGATCCTGAGACATTTCTTAAGCAAGTAGTTTAAGTGGCAAGTAGTTTAATTGAAACCAGTTGCATGACCTGTACGAGTAGGGTTTGTGTGTGTAAGGCCATCAGAACTGTTTATCAAAGAGTTTGATAATCCAGGGCTGCCAAACAAAATACTGAATGCTTAGAAAGGACAGAGCTCAATGTCTTCAGAAATGGGTGCTGAAAGCTGAAACCAACGGGAGCTGAACACCCCAGGCTTTTGAAAATCAACCCACCATTGAATTGCCTAAATAAAGCTTAGGAGCCTAATTTTAGATGCATTTTTGAAAGTCTTGGCACTAGGTAAAATGTTTATTTGAACAGTAAGCCACACACCGAACATGGTCAGTGTTCAGTTGAACCACACTGGTTCATATCCAGTAGTTTTCTGTTATTGTTTCGAGACACAGTAGCCTAGTATTTAGGGTTGGAGGGTTTTTTTTTTAGTGATGCCAGAGAGTCTCCAGGAGCATTTCTCTTTCATGTTAACTCATGGAAAACTGAAAGGTCGTGGATGGCAAAGGCCTTCTCTACTCAGAGTTAATGTGAATGCCCATTCACCACAAACCACATGGAAAGCTGGGTAATGAAGCATGAGAAAATGCTCATTACTACACGGAAAGGGAAGAGACCAAACAAATGGGTGATGGTGGATCAGGCAGGACGAATCAAAATACTTCAATAAGTCTAAGTGCAACAGCCCAACACATCACAAGAACACCAGGGGCTGAAAGACATACAGACAAAGGACATTTTGTCAGTGGTTGGTGAGTAAATCAAGGGTCACCAGCCATGGGGACAGTAGGGATGAGCTGATAGCAGCTGGGGAGATATTTGGATGAAGGAGGGATGTTGGTGGCACCAGGAAATAGCTTTCATCTGACAACAGGCAGCACGAGGCTGTGGCAATTATATTATACACAACTTTACTACAATTAATGCTTGGACTCCACGCCTGGAACAGGGACTACATTTACCTTCTCACCCCTATTAGATAGTGGTCCTTCCATGTCTGCTTTGAGGTGCACTGGTGGAGCAGTGTAGGGAAGTCTACAGTGCACTTGCCCACACTGTACCTGACCTGTGAATGAGAAGAGGGCTTCAGCCTCTGTGACCTTCAATCAATTATTCTTTGTGCCAGAACTAAATTAGTTGCCATTATGCTATAAACAACACACACACCCCCTCTAGGCTAGGCAGCCAGGATACTGAGCAAGACATTGATCCGGACTGAGTAGTAGGAGGAAAGTCCAGGAAGAGTAACTTGGACATCCTTGCTTTGTTTCCAGCATACTGATGCTTAACAAAAATTAGCTTCTATCAAGGTGCATATGGATCAAAAGAGAGGGGAGAAAACCTTCAGATTTTCTTAAAAGCAAAATGATCCAGTGAAGTCATTGTACCCACGTTAGCAGCCCATTAATGAAGTGGGTGTTCTGGGACCGACCATTCACAAATAATGATTTGTGATTAATCAGCACTTAGAAGGATAGGAAGAAAACTTCTGATCCCATTCATGGGAACAAGACCACTCCATCTCCAAATTAAGTAATAACTACAGGGTCATTAGCCATCGTCTGCAATTTACAAGGAAAATGGAAGGAGGAATAATGACCAACAACGTGAAGCCAATACAATGACCTCAGCTGAGGATGACTGATCCTATTGAAAGACCATAACTAGGACTTCTCCTTTATCCATTCCCTTCTCCACCTCTCTGATTCTCTCCACCACAGCTGGCATTAAGCTCTTTGGTCTGCTCGGCTGAATAGACCCTTCAGAAAGCTCCAAAGGCCAGAGAGTTTTTCCAGGGGCCTTTTCTCTATAGGGAATCAGGCGCTCCCCTGACCATGGTCCACAATTAATAAGACGTCAGACCTGCAAAGAAGAGTATCTGCACCATTTGTGCACTGTACGTTCACAAGGAAGTTCTTGATGGCGGATATCTATGCAATGGCACCATTAACTTCTTTGAACAGACCTTCTCTTGCTACAAAGCCCTTACTTTCCCCAGTAGCAGGGTTGCCAACTTTCTACTTGACCAAAACCGAACCCTTGCCCCACCCCTCCTCCGAGGCCCCACCCCCACTCACTCCATTCCCCCTCACTCACTCACTTTTCACTGGGCTGGCCCAGGGGGTTGGGGAGGTGGTGAGGTCTCTAACTGGGGGCCAGAAATGGGGAGTTCAGGGTGCAAGAGGGGGCTCCGGGCTGAGGCAGGGGGTTGGGATGCAGGACAGGGTGAGGGCTCCGGCTGGGGGTGCGGGCTCTGGTGTGGAGCCAGAGATGAGGGGCTTGGGGTGCAGGAGGGTGCTCCACGCTGTGGCTGAGGGGTTTGGAGTGCGGGAGGAAGCTCCAGGCTGGGGTGTGTGGGGGAGTGCAGGCTCAAGCTGGGGATGCAGGCTCTGGGGTGTGAGGCCGGGGATGAGGGGTTTGGGGTGCAGGAGGGAGCCCCGGGTTGGGGGCAGGACTCAGGGTTGGGACACAGGCTTACCTTGGGCGGCTCCCAGTCAGTGGCGCAGCAGGGCTAAGCCAGGTCTGGCTCCTAGGGGGATGTGGAGGTGTGGGGGGGTGGCAGGAGGCTCCGCGTGCTGCTCTCACCTGCAGGCACCGCCCCCAGCTCCCATTGGCCCCCCGCCTAGGAGCCAGACCTGCTGGCCACTTCCAGGGCGCAGCCCGGGGCCGGACATGTAGGGACTAGCCTGTCTTAGATCCGCAGGACCGCCAACCAGACTTGCAACAGCCTGATCAGAGGTGCTGACTGGCGCCACTAGGGTCCCTTTTCAACTGGGTGTTCTGGTCAAAAACTGGACACCTGGCAAGCCTACCCAGCGGGCCCATCTCCCTTTCTGCCCCCGCCACGTACACGACACCACGTGGTGTGGTTGACACTTACTCTCTATGTATCCGTGCAGGGTTACCATCCTGGCCCTCTCGGGGCTGCTAAAGGGAGAGTAGTGGATGTCATCAGAAAGCGACGAAGGGATCCGGGACTGGGGGGCTCCAGAAGGCGGCACCGTGTGCTGAGGTGTGTGCTTTTTATGGCGCGCTCTGCAGTTTTGAAACCAAACCTGCAACGCCAACAGAAACCAAACCATTTGGGTCAAGCGAGATCTGCACTGAGATTTGATCGATCACAGAGACCACAACAGACCTGGGGCTTCCTTAGAATTCTGTGCATGGGGAAATCTTCCCTCCACCACGCTGTGCTGACCTCGCTGCCTTTATTTTATATGTTAGAGCAGAAGTTTCAACGCCGTGAAGCATGAGCGTCAGGGCTCCTTGGCTGCATTTTTACTATTAATTTGCCTTGGCTCATGAAATGACACAATCCAGCTTTAATGCAATGATGAACCTGTTGGGCTTGATGCTGGAATCACTGCGTGAAATTTCATGGCCTGTGTTATACAGGAGGTCAGACTAGATGATCATAAAAGGTCTCCTCCGGCCTTAAAATCTACCCATTTTTAATGGACAGCTACCAACTGTTATCTTGGTCTTTCGGTGCTCAGAACCAAGCTCAGTGGAAGCACTTGGTAGCAATATTGTAACATCTTAGGAAGTTCCCCTAGCATGTTCCTGACCAGGACTTTGGAACAATCAAATAAAAAGACGTTCCCCTTTGCCAAGGGTCCACCCCGGGTTTCACACGGAGTCCAGTGCATGCCGAGACAGGACGTTGTGTGTGTCTCTTCACTGCAGAGTGAACGTGGGCGATTGGCACGAACATCTGAGCTCCCAGGTTAGCCTAGCCCTGCCTGAGTTTAGCGGCCTCCCTGGCGCTGCACTCACCTGTGTGTGTTCCTAGAACTTCTGGGGGCGCATCCCAGAGTCCTTTGTGCTGCAGCAAGCTGAGCCACTCTATGAATCCTCCCCAGTGAGTCGGGGGGAAACCTGTCTTCTTGTCTTTCTGGGCACACAGGGAGAATTGTGGGAAGGCTTTGGAGGACTATCATACTTAAGTGCTTCACTGCAAAGCGAGTGAGTTACCATTGTGACTGAAAGCCTCACTCAGACTCAAGGTTTGTGTGTGCATGCGGGGGGGGGGGGGGGGGAAGAGGCATTGGGGCAATGCCTGGGTTAACTCTGCAGTGGAGACAGACTCATACTGTACAGCCAGGCAGTACAGACCGGTCCAATGAAACCAATAGGTGTGTATCTCATTGCTTGGATTAAAACAACACCCAGTAACCTCTGGCTGTAGTTAGGATGCTGAATCCTGCTTTTTCTGCTACAGTAAGATACACGTGAATGGCCATTTTTTAAAAAGTGCTAAAGTATTAATTTTATTTCTTCCTTTTTAATTTTTTTCAGAGGTAGGTCAGAGTACAAATGTTCCATGACTCTGAGAAACCCTCTCTCTTTGGTGGAGAATGTGGATATTGGATCACAGAGAAGGAAACATAAGTGTTTCACACAGGATTATGCTTGACAAATTGTTTCCTGATGAAAGGTCCTTTTTTAGAAAAAAAAAATCTGCACATGCAATTGCCCAATGTATAGTCCACTTGGTCGATAGAAACTTATTATTGGTCTTGGGGTTATTAAAGAGCCCTGTAACTGAGGTTTGAGCTAGATTTCATCCTACTAGACATTTAAATTTGCCTTTGGCCAGGCAAACATGGATGAAAGTCACAGGTTTGTTTTAGACTTTCAGGTTTTTCTTACATGCAAAAATAAGTCAGTAAAACATTAAAGCTGAGAATATAAATGCACAAGAGGGACAGGATGTTCAAGGTGAGATTCCTACAGGAACTGTACTTACTGCTTGCATAGGCAATGCTACTACTTAGCTGTTATATAGAGCTTTTCATCCGTAGATCTCAAAGTGCTTTATAAAAGACGTCAATGCCATCATCCCCATTTTACAGATGGGGAAACTGAGGCACATAGCAGTGAAGTGACTTGCTCAAGGTCACCCACCAGGCCAGTATCACAGCCAGGAACAGAATCCAGCTCCTGTGCTCTACCCACTGGGCAGCATTTCTATCTTACTCTCTATCATTATTACCTTCACTGCCTTGCTGCACAATATATACAGTGCACCCTCACTGTGATGGCTTTTGCAATTTCCTTACATATTTTCCTCATGGCTGTTGAAGTCCCTCCCACGTTCATTTGAAAACCTCACCCTTAATGTTTTCCAATGTTTCACCTGGGCTGCTCCTTGCTATCATTCTATTCAATGAAATGCACTGAACAGCTAAAGTTTCTTCGTATTGAGGAGTGTTTGTTCTTGGTTGTCTGGACAGATTTTCAATGACAAGGTAAAGTGGTTGGTGCCAGTATTAAAAGCAACTCCCCCCCCTTTAATATATTTGCACTGGCTTGGAGCTAGACTTCTTTGATTATACAAATTTGAAAAGAAAGAAGAGAAGGGAAAGGGGAGGAAAGAGTGGGAAAAGGGAGAGGGCGGGGGGGGGAGAAGAACAGTGCTGGTACAATTAACGGACTCTGCAATCAAACACATGCACCTTGGAGCCACCACTTGCTAGATCCAGCTAATCCAGCGTGGCAGTTCCTAGCAGTGACTCAGCGATGGTCACTCCTACCATGCGTAAGACGACTGTGGAGATTTAGGCTAGTGATTCCCATGAATCTCAATGTGGCAAAATCCCCAGTACAGCATGGCACTAAGTAACACTGCAAAGCATCAGAAGAGCAGAGCTTCTCCCCCGACCCTTACCTGAATGACTCTCCTACTAAGTCCTGTCATATCTGCCAATTTCTGAAGGGTCTGTGCATCTGGGTTGTTATCCTGAGCAAACTGGGCCTGCATGACCTAGGGCAGATGGACACAGGGAGAACAGTCACCTGGACTCATCCAGCAACGTAACCCTACTCCAGGCAGAACCCCACGCCAAGGCCACTTTACCTGCAGCTGCTCCGCGGTGAAGGATGTCCGCGCTCTCTTTGCTGGTTTGGGTTGGCTGTCTTGCTCAGACGGGACCGCTCCTTCTAGTGTGATCCCATTGCCTGCAGGGAGAGAGGACAGTTCTGAGCACACATCTCTATGGTTTGTGGCTCAGTCTGTTTGCACATGCGGTTGCTGTATATGGTGGAATGCCAGTTAGAGCCCACTTACAGGAACCCAGAACCAGTCGTCTAAGAGAAGGGGATTTTCTCATACAGCCGGAGCAGAATTAACCCCCTCCCCATATGACTGTCTGGGGAGGTCACTGAAAACAGGAGCTTGCCCAGTAAGGGAGAGTTTTGGGTTGACGGGATTTGGGCTACTAGTTATTTTAGGTCATGCAAAGTGATTCAACTCCCCGGGACCTGACGCAGTGCCCCATTATTCAAGTCAGCTCCCATTGCAGAGCATAGGAGCTTGGCCCAACTGCAGGATCAGGCCCTGACCTCGATGCACAGCCCAAGCTGGGGAATTCAGGAGGAGCGTGGGAAAGAGAAAGAATCAGGGCTGGAGCAGTCACTGCACCTCTAGATCTGCTCCAAGCAACACAGACCCTGTTGCCCAGCCTCGCGCCGGAAGCCCCCACAGAGCTGGGTTCCCTGGCATACCAGGGCTGTGCACTTCCTGCCTGCTCCCACGTCCCCAACCCTGGGTTTTGGCTCCCCTGCAAGGCCTCACAAGGGGACAGGATTCCCCCACTCCCGGGTGTTTAACATGTGCAGAAATCATGCGCTTGCAAAGCTGAGTCCTGCGTTAGCTACTGATCGTGGCTGGCAATTAGCACAAGCACCAGCTGCAATCTACAGCCAGGGGGAGACATTTCCCTTCCAGCAGGTGCCGAGTGTTTCCTTTTGAGGAATATGAAGTTCTGTGGTTCAAACAGGTCTCGAAGCAGCATCCTGCCAGGGACGTTAGCAAGGCAGGTCCTCTCCTCCTTGATTAACATCTCTCTGAAACGTGGCCCCTATTGCCAAGCACCTCACAAGATTTATCCTCCCAACAACCTGCCAGGGCTGTTATCCCCACCGTACAGAGGGGGATGGAGGGCACAGAGACACGAAGTTACTTGCCCAAGGTCACACGCAATCTGTGGAGGAGCAGGGAACTGAACCTCAGTCCCCTAACGTAAGAGCGGACATTCTGAGTCAGACCAATGGTCCATCTAGACCAGGATCCTGTCTTCCCACAGTGGCCAATGCCAGGTGCCCCAGAGGAAATGAACAGAACAGGGCAATAATCCCCTGTTATCCGGTCCCAGCATCTGGCAGTCAGAGTCTTAAGGACACCCAGAGCATGGGGTTGTGTCCCTGTCCATCTAGGCTAATAGCCATTGATAGATCTATCCTCCATGAACTTACCTAGTTCCTTTTTGAACCCGGTTATATTTTTGGCCTTCAAAATAACCCCTGGCAAGGAGTTCCACAGGTTGTGCATCATGTGAAGAAATACTTCCTTATGTTTGTTTGAAACCTGCTGCCTATTAATTTTATCAGGTGACCACCTGGTTCTTGTGTTAAGTGCAGAGGTAAATAACACTTCCTTGTTCACTTTCTCCATACTACCCATGATTTTATAAACCTCTGTCATGTCCCGTCACGTAGTCAGCCTGCAACATTAATGTTGGCACTAAATAGTTTGAATAACTCCTGCACCAGCTTTGTATGGGCTGGCAAGTTCCCAACAGAGCGACACCACTTAGCACTGATGATCTCAACTTGGCACCAGCAGGCGTCTTTGCACCGTCTCCTCCAGCCCCAGGAACAGTTCTGATTTATCTAAGGCTAGTGCCTAAGAACCCCAATCAGGATCCGTTGTGCTAGGCGCTGTACAAACAATATAAAAAGCAGTCCCTGCCCTAAAGAGATCCCAGTCTGATTAAGACGCAGCACAAGTAGGTGTATCAGGTAACTGGGAGGAAGGGGGCACAGTAACAAGGACAAGCATTTAGATACCATACCAGCCGGTATCGGTAGGCACAGCAGAAGCAGGTCTCTACATTCCGAAGCTCTGGACTCTGAGCACCGAATCCAGGCCACATGGAAGTCATTCGGGATCAGCCTGGCCCTGGATGTTTTGCTTCCTTGCGGTACCTATAGCTCCTGTGCCAGCCTGGCCCAGGTGCTGGCACTAACTATGGGCGGCCCAAAGTCAGAACCAAGCCCCAGACGCTTGCCCAGTGGCGACCCTGCAGTGCCGTACTGGAGAAGTGCTGCCCGGCTACAGCTGCTGTCCTTCAGCTGAGACACTCCAGCAAGGGCCATGCCACTCCTCCCTGCTGACTGTCCAGCGGGAGGATAAAGGTCTCCTGGCACTTTCAGAAGGATAAACCCTGAATCCTGGGCAACATCCCCTCCGTCAGTGAGCAGGTTCTAGTGCTCCTGGCTGTTGCTTCAGGTATAATCATTACCCCACTGCAATCCACGGGCAGCATCTACTGTAACTTTTCAGTTTGCAAAGTCCTTTGGAATCACTTTGGTAGTTCTGCTCTGCTGATTAAGGTGGGACCCACCACAACAAGAAGGCTCAGTGGGGAGAAAAAAAATTGGGGTCGGAAAAGTCCTCTTTGTTAGCTCTCCTGGAAACCTGAACATTGTAATGAGTTAAGCGAGTGCCGAGAAACACTTGGGGCGTGTCTCGTGAAGGAGATGTGGCTTTACTGACAGATAGCCAAGTCCCCAGCTACACAGCAGAGGAGTCCCTGTTTGGGGGTCTCAGGGTGAAATTCCCCAGCATAAAACTTACACACCACTCGAGTCCCACTGAAGTGTAAAGTGGGGTGGGAGTGGAGGACATTCACGCTGCCAGCACGCAGGAATCGCACCATCCATTGCCCCTGCCCTGCACTAGCTCTCTGGCTAAAACTAGTCATTTCCATGGCTAAAAGACTATTTCTGCCATGTAAGTAGTTTGTGGGGGGGTCTTTCCAGCTACTTCTGTCCCCCAAATCCTCCTTCCATGCGAAGAATGTAAACCCCTCAGTTCTAAAGTCTGGATCTAGGACTCCTACAGTGAGCAGTGAATAAGACCTGTGGTGTTGGTCATCTGGGTTCCCTGCCCTCCCCGGCCATTGTGGGGTGCTTTTCTGTGGGGTATTTCCCAGGACATATGCAGCTAAACCACTGCAATGAGGAAAACAGGAGAGGAAAAGGATATTGTGCGTTTGATTCATGCACGTTCAGCCAGAATCAGTTTGCGTCTGAAATACAGAACCAGGCCGTGCCTTGCCAGGGCCCACCCGGACACAAAGAGCTTTAGGGAGTGGGCCTAGGGCATGAGGTCACGTCAGGCCCCTGGGGAATATTAGAACCTTCATCTTTCACAAAGTCCTGGAAACGGCACCCACTATAAGACCTGCTTCTACGAAGTGATTCCTGAGTGCAGTGCTCCCTCCAGGGTCCTCAGGCACACTAGGGCTGGCCGTGCTCAGACTGGGTGGGTGCCTGAAGCGGGGTTCAGCAGCTCCCCCTTCCCTGCACCAGGAGCGGTTTGCTTTGTAGGCTGCACCAGGCTGTGATTGTCTTGGCCCACACTGAAGGGCTTTCTCAGCCAGTTTGACTTGTTCCTATAGGATGATGAATGGGATTCAGGCTTCAGCAACATCTGTTTATTTTTCTTATACATAAAACCTCATGTGCAGAAGAAATTGCTTTGCAATTACTGGGGTGGGGGAAATGTGTGGCCCTCTGCAATTCTCCAGACGTTGCTCCTCTCCACACCTTTCCCATCCTCTCCTCAGGGTTTCCTTGTTTGGTTCCAGTGCAGGAAACGCTGGCTTTAAGCTGCAGAATCATGCGGCATAGCCGCTCCGCCCAGCTGCCACTGGGCTGCCTCCTGCTGCTTGCCCTGCATGGCTGGTGTGATCTCCCTTTGGGAACAACCACCCTGTGCCTAAGCGGCAGGAGAGAGACAGCATCTCAATTGGTGTAAACTGGGGAAGCTCCAACCACTCCATTTACACTAGCCAGAGAGCCAACCCATTCATACCGGCTGGGGATCACAACGTTCAATACCCCCATGTCAGGGGAAGTGGCATCTTCCCCCTGCAGCCCCCTTCCCACCAAGAGCTAACCCTAGCAAACACAGCAGCACACCCGCATTGTTAAGAGCGGCGCTGTACCCCAGGCGTCGGTCTGCCATGTGGACTGACGTCCCGCAAACAAGCATCCCAGAGTCAGGACCCTCCCAGGCGGATTTGACATTTTGTTTTCATCTCGTTGCTTAAACCTTGTAAACACTCTCTGATTGTTTTCATGTCATTCTGGGTAATCGTTTCCACATGCAGCCAAGGATGGTGCACCACATTCACGTCTCTCAACAGCCCATCCGCCCGAGTTAAACACACACCGGCCTCCCCAGCAAACAAAAATAAGAACAGTACTTAGCACTTCGGCAGTGCTTTCATCTGCAGAGAGCTCTGATGTTAATTAGAGGGTAATAAATGGCAGGGGAAGGCACTGGGGACAAGACTAGCTCCCCCATGTGAAATTCTCTTATTTAAACTTCTCTTCCCTCCTCCCCCTTTCTCCTCAGCCTCTTCTGTGCTCCAAGAGTTTGGTGGAAAGATATGAGAGTCCATGATCTAGGCAAGAAACAAGCACCCTGTGAGCTCTCCTGATCACTCCTAGTCCAGTCTAGTAACGATCCTTGCACGCAGCTCTCCCACACAGTCTCTTTGTTAGCATTAGCCCTTTGGTCTCCTGCCTAACTGCAGCCCACAGAATAGCCTTAGTTTCTGCAGCACTAGGGAGGCCCCAAGGTTCTGCCCAGGCCAGGAGAAATTGTCACCCTAGGAGAAAATTAAGCTTCATTGAAAACCACTGTAGCACAATGCAGTTTGAATCACGTAATTGAGCTAAATGAATCTGCTTTGATAAGCAGGCAAGAACTCCAACACCATCCCTCAGAAAAACAGGCCAGCTGCATGAGGCCACATGTGGAAACAGGAGCAAGGGTAGGCCATGATTCCCGACTCACCCACCTGCACTGTACCATGGGAAACATTCCTCCCAAAAGGGTCTATTAAACCTTTACCTTTGCAGAAAAACCCAAGTGCGTCTCTCCGTCTCAGTACAGAGATAGCAGCCAGGGCTGGAGGAGACCTACCAGACTGAGCCACACAGAACTCGACAGATAAGATACATGGGGCCAGATCCTCTGCGGAGTCAGTCCCACTGAAGTCAAGGGGCTGCGCCATTTACACAGCTGGGGTCTGGCCATTGCTCGCCAGAAGGCGAAACAGAAGTGCTCTCAAGGCGTCTCAGTTCAGAGTCAGACACTCTGCAAGCACCGGCCACAGGCCTGCTGCTGTGCCCTGTGAGACTGACCAACCTGCTTTCACAGCCTGCTTTTATCACAACCTGTCTGTGTCCAGTGGCACCCTGGAAGGGCTCAAGCAGGGTTTCGAAAACCTTCATGTGACTCCCTGCACCCGACAGCACCTCCTCTGAGCCATTCGTATGGGAATAATGTTCTGTCAGCCTCATGACAGGGGTTTAGCTTCAAATGAGCATTTAGATCACAAAGCAATTCCTGCACCCTGCTGATTCCTGGGACCGTTCCTTCTCCCCTTTCAGAAGGCCACCTTCACAGGTGGTAGGTCTTCTCCAGTAACAATTTCTCTGGCAGCACAATGACTCTGCAGGCATCTACACCTCACTCCACACAAGCAGTCAAATAACAAAAGCAAACATTCAGCAGGCACCAGGCCACGCCGCAGTTTGCAGGGACAGACACTCAGCTCCCATGCTGGGGCAAGAGGAGAGGACAGTCCCAGATTCAGCATCAGGAGAGGCAGTTGCTGGGATTGGCCAGGGCTCCCTGGGGGCACTAGGGCCCTGGTAGAGATGCTGCCACTGACCCCTGCCGTCTTCGTCTTGACTAATGATAAATCCCTTGTAATGGCATAAGCACTCGTTCACCTCCACCCATTCTATTGGCCAGGGACACTGTGATGCTCACGTTATGGGCCTCACATCTAGCTAGCTTTCCCAGGGCATTTCCACCGGCCTTTCTGCATCCAGACCATTGCGTTACACATGGCTTCTGGCTGTGAGAATACTACTGGCTTATTTGTGATAACTGCAACGTGCAGCACCACCTGAAGACAATGCTGTGGGCAATTCTCCCCAGCCACCCGAGAGGGACGGTGTTCTTTGTCTCACTGTATAAATGCTAACTATTATATGCCCGTATTTTCTCACATAGCTGCGTTATCGCCTAACCCTCAATATGCCACATAGATACAGAATGTCTGAGACTGGTTTTTTGCACACGTAATTGTACATGTCTGTCAGCTGGGCACTAACAAAGCACAGCTCGGCCCCTCCCACTCCGAAATGCCCGGCCAAGGAACAGTGCATCAGCTCTTACTGAGTTGAGAAGCTGAGGAAAAAAGCAGGACAGTGCTAGGCTCTCTCTGGTGTTGTGAGCTTGCGTCCTCTCCAAAGCGTTCTAGACCCTTCACCAAAAACTTTGGCGCGAAAGCAGTTTAGATGGCTCAATCAACACCAGGTTTAATGGCAATAACCTGTAAAATTGCCACAGGTTCAGGGACGCAGACGGTGTCCCTGACCTGACACTCGGCTCACGCCCATGGCACAGTCACAATGAAGCTTAAAACCCAGGATATGCCACCTCAGCAGCTCGCCCCATGGCACAGTTACAATGCAGCGTCTCACAAGACTTGCTGACTTCAAGGTGAACTCATCAGGGACCCAAATCCTAAAGCTGAATGTCATCAGACTCCAAACATCCCAAGTCACCCACCGACCAGCTGTGCGTAATGCATGAGAGCTAGGGACGGTGCTCAAACAATCCAACTTTTCAACCCTTGGGCCTTTCATTTGACTCCCCACATGGCCAGCTCCTCCACATCATCCATGCCGAACTTCGCCATTCCCACGAGAGCCTCTTCCACCCCAGCCCCCGGCATCTCACAGTCCAGCTGCCTTGTTCATTTCCAGCAGCCAGTTCTTACTGTATTTTATTGGTATAAAATATAAACACCAGCACTCTCCAGCCCTGAGTGCAGTCCAGCCCCGCACTGCCCTGTGTTCGATTAGCTCAGCCAGTTGGGTTCTTTCTGTGTCCATTTGAATGTTGCCACTCAGGAAGAGGGAGCTGGAATTAGTTCAAGGGGAAGGGAGCTGCTCCGTTTTGCATTTGACCTCTGCTGCTCCCTGAGAGGTGTGGGACTTGATTGAGAAACCAGATCCTTGCTGTCTCGCTCTCCAATTGTGCTTACAGTAAGGGGAAGGTCAGCGCACAGTCCAGCACAACTGGGAAGTGGCAGGATCCGTGGGAGGGCAGGGCCAGTGGAAAATGAGGGGAATGTTTGGTCTGACTGCCAGGTTTCCCATCTTCTAGATTTATGACTCACCGACTCAAAATCCCTACTGCTTCCTGCCCCGCGTGCTACAACGGGAGACCAGCAAACCCAAGCAACAACGCATCCAATCAAAGCCAAGAGCGGGGCCTCCATTTCCTTGAGAGAGAACTCTCGGCGCCCAGGCCCTCCCGTGCGTTTGGGGGCAGCAGAGCTGAGAGAATGACAGCACCACCCCTCCCCCCTGCCTAGTGCTACCACGAAATCTTTGCCAGATTAGGCCCCTCAAGGCTCTTCCAGGACCTCAGTCACCACTTTGGATCCTGCTGGGCTCCTGGTAGCCTAGGGAAACGTCTGCCTCGGGCCTCCTATTGGAAGGCCAGGGAGGAGGAGAACAAAGGGCTTGTTTTGCTCCCGGGTGGCACCTAGACACGTCACCTACACACAGATAGAGCCCCAGGGCAGTTGGGAAAAGCGGCAGCAGTGGGAGGCTCCAAGGCAGGAGAAGAGGCAGCAGACAGCATGGGGCGGCTGTTCGCAAGGGGCGGCCACTTCTCACCCAGAGCAGCAGCAGCTGCATGGAGCTCAGCGCTGCCGGGGGTACAGAAACTAGCAAGGCGAGTGGGAAACAAATAGGTTAAATTGGCCATGCCACCCCAGTGGGAGGTTTAACCCTGTGGAGACTGTGGGCACGTCTCTGCAGAAACTGGAAAACACCAGGGCTCTAAAGCAAAGGCTCAAACTCTGCCCTGGGGCACACACAGGCCCCCGTCCATTCCGGACGCATCTGAGGGTGGAATTTTGCCCACAGAGAACTTGCCCACCAGGGATGATGAGGTTGGTGTTTGCTGCCATCTGGACTGCCCAGCTTTCTAGGTAAGCCTCATCCAGCCAGGGTTGCTGGAACAATTTGTATAGTGGGGGTGCTGAGAGCCAATGAACCAAACTGCAAAGCCTGTATATGAGGGAAACCACTTCAAGCCAGGGGGTCCAGCAGCACCCCCCGCTCCCAGGGGGTCCAGCAGTGGGCTGTTTGAACTGGCCCTAGCATCAATGCACACAGAGATGGGCTAGCACCATGGCTTAGTTACCTAGTAAAGGAACAGGAGGGGAAGGCGGGGAAAATCCGCTTATTCGGCCATTCTACTAACATGGAGGGTGACATTCTCAGGAGAGAGCAGTGCCAGCGAGTATCCCGGAGGGTCTGCATACCATTTTCAGCTGCTCGCTTGAGGTTCTCTATCATTGTGTCATAGTGAATCCGGCACAGCACTTTCTCTTCCACCAGGCCAAACTCCTCGCCAGTAGACAGCTGCCTTTTACAGGAGAAGCAGGCAAAGCAGGCAAGATGGTAGGCATTGCCGCGGGCTCTCCTTACCCAGTCGCTGGCATAGATCTGCCTGCCGCAGCGGGCACACTTTGTACCAAATCGACTGGAAAAAAAAAACAAACACAGAGAGAAAGGGTGAGAACTAAGACAGGCTGCCGCACCGTGATTGTCATTCATCTGTATGACGCCCCACCAGCATCAGTGGGGCAGGCCACACAGACACAGGCTCAGAGACAGTCCTTCCCTCAGAGAACTCGTGCTCTAAACAAACCAGAGGAAGGGTGGGAGCGGAAAGCGATGCCCAGAGAAGCCAGCTGACTTGCACACAGGAGGTTAGCGGCATGGCTCTTGACTCCTGGTCAGTGTCTTACTGCCTCCCTGGATTGTTGCGAAGGGATGGCTCTAAATACAGGCCAGCTGCACACGGACTGGAGTGAACACCACTTACCTAGCTGTGTGCAGCGTTATTGTCACCGTGACAGTCCCAGGACAAGGTGGGGGGAGGTGCAATACCTTTTATTGGGCCAACTTCTGTGGGGGAGAGAGACAAGCCTGAGAGCTTACCCAGGCCAGACCTGAAGAAGAACTCTGTAGCTCGAAGGCTTGTCTCTCTCCCCTACAGAAGTTGGTCCAATGAAAGATATTCCCTCCCCCACATTGTCTCACCGCTGACATAGGCCTTATCACTCAGCACTGTGCCACGGGCGCGCCCAGACGCCACGGGCAACAGGGTCAGAGAAATCCTTGAGCTAATAACCGTTCATGCTGCATTAAGCCAACCAACCAAAGCAAAGGTCCAGCAGATAGATTTGTTTTGGGGTCCCACAGCCATTAGTAGAGAGGAGAGAACCCCACGTGTATTCATCTGTTAAGAATTCACGAGAAATCTCAGCCCCCTCCCCAGGAGAAGAGGTCCACCACGGACACTGGCCATCTCAGCTGAGAGGCCAGGGATGAGCCACGGAGAATGAATTCTCCCCCCCGGTCAGGGTTAGGTGCACTGCCCGTGAGGGGCAGCATTTATGGTACTGCCTGGGCCACCCCTGTTCTGGGAGCGAGTCCTTTATCCCCCAGGTGCCAAGCCAGCACCTTTCAGCACATTCACTGCAAAGAAAGGAGCTCAGAAGCTAGAGGAGGTGGAATGTTGGAGGCTTTGAGAGCCCTGTCCCGGGGGATCGAGTAGGGCAAATGCATCTGGCATTCAGAATAGTCTGTACCACCTGCTGGGAGCAGGGGATTCCCAAAGCATTCGGTGTTGGCCCAACTCTGCTCTCATTTAAATAAATGGGAATGAAGCAGAGTGTTTTGGAAAATACCTTCCCCCCCCCACCACCACCACGGTGAAATGCTGACCCCATGGAAGTCACAGGGGGTTGCCCACGGCTCCAGTCGGGCCCGGATGTCACCCATCCTGCACACTATCACACAGGCTCCGGTGAGAGGCAGTCTCAGGAAACACTTCAAATTATTAGATCCAAACAGTTTAGTGAGATTTAGAAAGTTCCAGCCCTGAGAAAGCCAAGCAAAAGGGCCAGGCAAGGTAGTGACCTCAATAGGTTTCTTGGGGTCAGAGACTCAGAGGCAGAATCATAGGACTGGAAAGGACCTCAAGAGGTCATCTAGTCCAGTCCCCTGCATTCATGGCAGGAATAAGTATTATCTAGACCATCCCTGACAAGCATTTGTCTAACCTGCTCTTTAAAATCTCCAACAATGGAGATTCCACAACCTCCCTAGGCAATTTATTCCAGTGCTTAACCACCCTGACAGTTAGGAAGTTTTTCCTAATGTCCAACCTAAACCCCCCTTGCTGCAATTTAAGCCCATTGCTTCTTGTCCTATCCTCAGAGGTTAAGAAGAACAATTTTTCTCAGAAGAGAAATAGCATTAAAGGTCTGATCGAAAGCCCACTGAAATCAACTGAAAGATCCACCTCTGGTTTTGGATCAGGCATTTGGATAAGAGTTGAAAGTCCATCTGTGGCAATTGCCTAACAGATGATAAATTCATAAACAAGCAGTTGAGGTAACGTGGTTAAATGAATCATCTTTCAAGTCTGTGGGCTTTTTATTTTGGTCTTTGTCAATGTGACATTAGGATGGGAAATGTGTAAAGCTGGTCAAAAAAATAGTTGACAACTTTTTTCCTTCTAAATAAGCCGGTTTTATTGAAACTGAAATGTTTCAAAAAAATTTATCCGTTTGGGCTAAAGTTTCCTTGGGAAGGTTTCCCAGGCTCAAGATGGAATTCCTGTGGTGGGGAGGGGGAGAAAGAGAGCCCAGAATAGTCATATTGCCTAGTGGTCGTGACACTCATCTGGGGTGTGGGAGACTTAACCCTGGGTCTCCCACATCCCAGTTGAGTGCTCCAACTACTGGCTTTTCTGGAGTCTGTCTCTCTTGAAAAATTTCAGAAGGTCTGCACTGAAACAACAACATTTTGAAATCTCAAAAATTGTAGCTACATGGAATTATTATATTCCAGCCAGCCCTAGATATTTATTAGAGCCGTTTTCCCCATTCCAGTGAACGGAACCATTTTTTTTCAAATATTATATACATCATTTGCTTTTTTTTAATTTATAAATAAAAGTCTTTTCACTGATAGAGGAAGAAAGTCGGTTGATTAACGTATGCCAAAAATGTCATTTCATGTGATGTCCTTGAAAAGGCAACAAAAGTTCCCCAAGTGCCCTGTGTTCTGGGCTGTACGTCTAGGACTATTCTTCGGTTTATGCAGAACCCAGAACGTCCATTGACATCCATAATGCCTGAGGGGTGCAAGTCTCTGTTGCTTGCAAAGGGTTCTATAGTTTACAAGAGAGAATCAATGTGAAATCCTTAATATACAAATGTCCCATTCAACTCCCCAGAGAACAGGAGACTGTTGGGGGACCATTAAATCCAGCTCGGTGAAGTCCAGTTTGCATTTTCCTTCTGATTTTTTTTCTTTTAAATGCATGTTTATAGTTCTTTAACAAAGTGCAAAAACCAAAAAAAAAAAAAAAAAAACCCAGCAGCAATGAAATGATGGAACAGACTATTCTTTGTGACAACAGAGTTAATGTCAGTCCTGAAATTATTCTCATATCAGATAATGTTTCCTTCATATACAGTCTAGAGATATTATTGGGGTGAGTTTTGTTGCCTTTGCCTAAAGCATCAGCAGGAGACAAAGGATACAAGACTAGATGGGCCATCTAAATCCCTGCATTATAACCCCAGTGGAGATCCGGCATCAAATGAACTGCTTGTGTGTTCTGCTATTGCGGTTCCCATTTTTCAATATTTAAATGTGGCAGGTTAGCCATGCCCGAGCTGAGCCAAGCGCTTTTGCTACCAGTCTACCAGCTACAAAGGGCCAAGAAGGTGCAGAATACATTGCTTTGTGTGTATGTCAATTCTCAGTCTCATACATCTGCATAGCTCAAACTTCCTTTCAGTTTTGTTCAACAATCTGAAAACATCTGCTCAGTGTGTAGCGGCAGTCAAAAAAGCAAACAATGTTAGGAACAATTAGGAAAGGGACAGATAATAAACCAGAAAATATCCACATGAGGAGAGATTAAAACAACTGGGACCGTTCAGCTTAGAAAAGAGACGACTCGGGGGGAATACGATAGCAGCCTCTAAAATCATGACTGGGATGGGGAAAGTGAACAGGGAAGTGTTATTTACCCCTTCACATAACACAAGAACCAGGGGTCACCCGATGAAATTCACAGGCAGCAGGTTTCAAACAAACATAAGGAAGTATTTCTTCACACACATTTCTTCACAGATAAATTCCTGGAGGACAGGTCCATCAATGGCTAATAGCAAGGTGGTCAGGGATCCAACCTCATGTTTTGGGTGTCCCTAAACTTTTGACTGCCAGAGGCTGGGTCTGGACAACAGGGGATGGATCATTCAAAATTGCCCTGTTCTGTTCATGCTCTCTGAAGCATCTGGCACTGCCCAAAGTTGGAAGACGGGCTACTGGGCTAGATGGACCATTGGTCTGAACCAGTCTGACCACTCTTCTGGTCTTAATCTGGGATCTGTTTTATTATTGGATCAATTTTTATTCCCAAAGATTTTTGGGAAACAAAAAACCATAAGACACTTGCAAACCCTTCATGTTTCCAGACTCATCTCATGGCTCAGAGCAATTTCAACCATTTCAGCCGTATGATATAAACCGATTGTTAATTTAACTACAACCCTCACAGAGCTACCCCAGACTCACCACCCATCACCTGCACATTGCAAATCCAACCCTGCCCAAACAACCTTTCACACTCTGTGCTGGCTAACGCATTATTTCCAAGTATTCTAATGGCCCACAAGCTCATCGCACTCTCTGGAGCGACTCCACCCACTGTGGTGGAGTTCGTTCCAATTTACACCGGCGTTAGTAAAAGCAGATGCAGGTTCTCAGTGCATGAATACCTGCAGAGCTAGGGTAGAGACACTGGGCTAGTTAGATGGGACAAGACTAGCATCTATTCAAATTACTAATTACGAAACTATATGGGAGGAATAGAAATGTCTAAATTTCCGAGTCTGACCATAGCTGACCAGAAAAAAAACAAGTAGGCTGCCAAGAGAGGACACTTTACGCTGAAGTTGCACAGAGATCTAGCTCACGTACTTCAGCTGGGAACATTGGCTGGCAAGAAGTCAGTTTACAGTTTATATAAAAGCACAAACAAAAGAACTGTGTTAATTTTTTTCTATTCAGAACTACAGATCATTCCTGCAACTTGGATTACTTGGAACAATGTGCTACGTAAACAAGCTTACACACTAAACTGTCGAGAAATAAGGGGAAGGGTCAAGCTTAAGCCAATTAATAACACTCTGTAATGCCAAAAGTCTTAGCCCATCTAATCACACTTCTCCTCCAGAGCGCACAAAGCACTTCATAAAGCCAGGAGAGTTTCATTATCCCATTTCACACATGGGAAACTGAGACAAGGGGTGCTAAAGGAACTTGCTCCAGGCCAGTGACAGAGCCTGAATTCCCTATGCACTGGGAGGCGTTACCATTTGAAATTCAGGCAACTATCCAATCAGTTACCTCCCCTGCTCTGCCCAGCTGCTGAAGCTTAAAGACCACCTGGTGTAATGGTGCAACTCCGGGAAACTGCAGCTCAGAGAAGAAAACCAAAGGCTCAACCCTGCACCCACTAAACTCAAGGAGAGTTTGCCACCGATTTCAGTAGCAACAGGATCGGGCCCCTTGGACTTTTCCACAGATCTGCTGGCTTTTTCTGACCCCCAGCCGAAATTTAGGAGAGGTTTGATTGTGACATTCCTTGCTCACCACAGCCCTGCTTCTCCCCATCCCACCTTAATACTAACTTGACAAAAGCAGACTGGATACTGGGTACAAATATGGGGTACAGAAATGTCTGGCTGTTATTTACCGACGAGGCTCATGCAATCTTTCAGTGATTTAATGCAGTCTGTAGGCCCAATCCTGTTGCCACCAAGACTGACGGTGTAGCATATCAGAATAGGGTAGTATCCCTTTGTATAGTTTGAGAGCCCTCAGTGGTGCTCACTGTGTTCTAGGTTTGTTTAGAAGCCTGCCAGAGCTCCCATGTGTATTCGCAGCCAGACTTCACATGCTGTGTGCAGCTAGTAGCCATGATTATTTGGAGCCCACAGAGCCCATGCATTCATTCCCTCATGTTGTTTGTCATGTAAAGTGACAACAGATGGCAAAACTCTCAGGCACTTCCGTGGTGAGGGAACAGGGTTTAGACGTTTAAATGAACTTTCCATACCGGACTCCAGCGCTCTGCCAGGCACTCAGCTATTGGGGAGTGACGGGGACTGCTCAACAGATTGACAGACCCTCACACCTTCAAAGGGCTGGCTAGTTACAGTCCCTTCTTCCCATGCACTTACGTCAAGGAGGGCCAAATCCATACACCAGCATACCCCTCTGCAAAGGCCATGCAGCTACATTTCTAAACCAAATCAGAGCCTTTAAAAAAAAAAAGTCCCCCCCTCCCCCCCCCAAATACTGAGAGAGGGAAGTTTACAGTGCATCAAAGCCCCTGTAAAAATCCCTAGCCTTGGAGAAGCTGCATTCCGGAACAATAGGAAAAACTGTTTGGGCTTTTTTTGTCTGCTATTAGAAATCCAGCACCCTTGGGATCTGAATGGTTCTGGAAATTAGTAATGGAATAGGAGGCCTTTCCCCTCCAGGTCACCCGTCATGGCTGTGGTCAGAAGTAACCAGAAATGATTGGCGTTCAGTCGCCTACGTGGAATGAGTTGGCGGTTTCAGTCTAGCTCCCAACAAACGAGCCCACAACACCCAGCACATTCCCGTGGGGCAGCCCCAGCAGGAAGGGGCAGAATGGAGTGGGCCATGGAGGCTGTACTCCCCTCCTCCGCCTTGAGCGGGGTCGCCTGAGAACAGGGCTGTCGCATGATGGCAGGAGAGGAAACTCGCTCTGTCACTCTCTGTGCTGAACCTGGTCTCTGGATACCGGGCTGTGAGTCTGACACCAGCACTAAGTCGTGTGTGTAAAAAACCCCTTGCTGGGGCTGAGGCCAAATCACCAACTCTCACGCGGCGTGGACGTTGCCAGCCAGCCAAACAGGCTGCTACGGGAAATGCCAGCAGGCCTGTACCTCTGGCGCTGCGGCAGCCCCAAGGACAAGGTGCTTTCTGATCTTCTTTACTAGATCCTTGCTGTAAACAGTGGAATGAAAATAAAATAGAACAAAATCCTCTGGGCATTGTCCTGTTACCGCCTGGGCTCTGGGAGAGCCAGAAAAGGGGACTTGGCTGTAATCGCTGCTCCAGGAACGTCCCGTACAGCATGTGCCGTAAGGCGGAGAATGCCAAGCATTATATAACCACTGCTGCATGGGATTCGTGCCAGCCCCTTGGAGAGGAGATGGGCAGCCATGGACATGCTAGAAGAGGAGGTGAAAGATACAAAGCTGGAGGCTTTCCCAGGCAAAAGCTCATATCCTTCTGATTACAGTCTCAGTCCTGTGTCTCCTCACCCCCTGCCATGTAGCAGCACTGGCTCCGATGGTCTCTTACTGTGTGTAAGAGCTGCTGGGTTGGGTCCAGCAGCACGTGGTTTGTGGCTGGCTGACCACCACAGCTAACAGGAGCTAGACAGCAGTGATGTTCCCAAAGCTCATCTTGGGCTTTGCAAAGGTGGATGCAAGATCTGGCAATAGGAAAGTGCAAACTCCATGTAGAGCCTCCTTTTCCCAGCCGGCTCTCCGCACTCTATTACACAACCCTGCCACAGCGCTTTAAGATGTCTGGGCCAGTTTCTCCCAACACCGTCTTGTTTACTAATTCTCACAGCCCCCTGGGAGGCCAGCAAGATTGTTACCCCATTGTGCAGACAGGGAAAGGAGATTAAAGAGAGCTGCCCAGGCCTCAGTGTGCAGAGCCATCAGTAGAACACGGCATTCCTGGCTGCCGTGATCCATTCTGGGACCTTTCCCTCACCCTGCTGCTATCTGCTGAAGGTGCCTCAGTCCTGGCCTCCAGAAGCTCTGGTGCAACCCAGCCATTTGCCTCAGACAGGGCATTTCTAGACCAACCTACAGTTTAAGACCAGTCCTCCCTGACTGGCAAAGCACCTGAATCCTGCATCTCGTTCGGGGACCCTCACATGCCCTAGAGACTCTGAACTGTGCCAAACATTGTGATGGCAACAGCGACTGTAGGGATTAGGCTGAGACCACCTCATGCATTTTACACGTGACCGAAGTCCGAAGATTGCTAGCCACGGCTCCGCTGCGGGGTGTGGGGCCAACCTCCCAGGGCTTGCTCCGCAGCACAAACAATATGCAGCAGGCTCCATCTGAACCACCTTCTTAGTCCAACTTCTACCCCAAATCACAGAAGAAAACCTCATTTTTCTTGGCTGCAGGGGCCTGCTTCTATTCTCTGAGCGATTCCACCTCAAGGCCCGAGTCACAGGGATGGGAGCCCTTAACTCCTGGCCGGGAAGAACAAATGGTTACCAGTTATACCCGCACATTGCCCTTCCCCGGAGGGGCTCCCAGCCCTTCGCAGCCATTCATTCAACACTCCGGAGAGGCAGGAAGGAGAGTTAGCCCCCCTTGCTAGAGGAGATGCCCCCAGGTCTGCCTAGGAGCTGGAACCAGCGCTCCTGACTCCATGTTCCCCCTCTCCTGACAGCCATTTTGCTTTCTCAGCTTGGAATGGCCCTCAGAGACCCGCATCAGATGCTCATGGACGAGCTCCTGACCCCTCTGTTCCTGCTGGCTGTCGCATGGCACCATGCTCCTTGGGAAGGCAGGCTGCCAGCTGCAGCGGGGACCGTCCAGCACAGCTGGGTGTGTATAAAATCATGGCCAATGGACTCAGGCCCATGCAGAGGCATCATGCCCTCAGAACAGAGCATTCTGCTCAATGCTGTATAGTCCAGTTTTGATCCTGAAGAATTAGCCCCCGGGTCACTACATGCAATCAATTGACAAGACACAGGAAAAGGGAACAATTTTGCAGGGAAATGCCGATGAGGCAGCCGGTGCATTGCTCACAGGGAGGAAATGGGCTGTCTTGCCACGTGTCCTCACCTAAGTGAGGCAAGGGGAGGCTGGGGGTGACCAGAACACGTCATCTTAACGTGATCTCTGTTTACTGTAACAGGGACATCCCAAGCAGAAGAGAAGCTCTTGTCCCCTCTCTCGCTAGGTATTTACAGGCCACACTCAACAACGTAGCAGCATCTCTCCAAGTGTTTACACTGCACCTATCACCATTAGCTGAGGGCCTGCTTAGCTCCCTGCTTTTGGGCAAAGGGATGCAATTCTCTGCAGGGCTGAGAATTATCAGCTGGCATTTCTGCAGGTGCCTGTTTGCCATTATTCCAACAGCTGGGCTGGCCACACAAAGGGCAGGCCAGGTTCAAATCAATGTGTGCCGTTGAAATGATACATTCAGCCTGTGGGGAGGGGGAGGCACATCCTTCCACCCTAGCAGAAGGGAGCTGCATCCAGCCGGGAGCCAGAGACTGAACATGGCTAAACCAACAAACAAGGCTGGTTTCTGTCTCCCTCCACTTCGCTCCTATGGGAATTTCTTCTAGTCTGATAAAGACAAACGTGTGCTACATTCGGAAATGCATTCCCCAGTCCCGTGCTCATCTATCATGGCTTTAAAAAAAAATGCTTCCCCTGGAGCAAATGAGGAAAATATGAAATGCAAAGACCTGTGTTTAAAGGAGACAGCTGTAGATACAGCAACGTGCAATGTGGCGATCCCCCTGTTCTGAGCTCACACCCCCAGGTACAGAGGTGGCTGCAGACCAACGTGCAATCTGACATGTCATCTCTGCGGGGAGCCGCCCCGGAGCAGGGCTGCCCCCAGCCAGCTAAGCCATTTTAAAGGGTGGCAACCACCGGGGTGCAAAATGGGGTTTAAACATGGGATTTTAAATGTGCTGGCTGAGCCGTTTTAACACCACCACATATTTTCCTAGTCTAGAAAAACCCAGAATAGATCATTTGCCCTCCTTTGCCGGGTACCATACAGTCAGGAAAAATCAAAACTATTGAAATTAAATGTTTTTAAAGGGCTAATAATAAAGTTATTTTGCTTAGTGAAAGACTCAGACTCCCCAGAGTTACTGGTAAAAACGTAACAAAGAGATTTGTCTGTTAATGAGGCGTTGGGCTGCTATGTTCCCAGCAAGTCACCCAAAACCTGGTTCTTTGCTAAGTATAATTAATAAGAAGAATGTATTTATTATCTAATTCAATTCAATTATATATTTGCGGATGTTTCAGCGTTTGGGGACACTAGTGCTCTTTGCTTTGAAGAAGTGGCTGCCAGTGGACGCACACACCATTTGCCAAAACACACGAATAGTGAAGAAACACAGAATTCAACTGCTAACCCCCTGGGAATCATTATTTGTGTGTGAAAACCTCACCAACAGAAAACTCCTGTTTAATAAGGTAATTCTCGCCTCTGGTAAAAGATCGCAGATTATTATTTATCTGGACGTTTAAAATAACCGCGGAGCCGCCTATCCAAAGCCCTAGGCAACCTCACACACATTCACAAGACAATTTACATCTCAGCAGCGTTAAAACGATTAATTCAGCAGGTGCTCAGCCGCCTACAGAAACCCTTTTCCGCCCCTTCCTGGCGTACGAAGCCCGGCCCCAGCCCTCTCCAGCTCCCTGACGAACAGACCGGGAGAGCTCCCCACTCGGATCCTTCCCTTTCGTTTGCACCGCCGGTTCCGGGCCGTCTGTGCAATGAAACCGGATCGGATTTGCTCACTTTCGTTTTCGGGGCCTTTTCATTTTCTGGTTCCCGGGCCTGTGGCTGGTGGGGGTCGTAACGGTACCGTGAACTGGCTCCGTAAAAAGGAGAGAACTTTGCCTTCCTTACAAACCCAACCCAACCCCTTCCACTAGCCTTGCGCCTTGTAGAGCCAGCAAACCCGGTCGCTGGAGCCCGCTGAAATCGTGCGACTAGCGATCCGCGGAGTGTTTTCAATCGGGAACCATTGTATTGTGAAAAAATTATTTTCTGCCAAAATATTCTGCTTCTTGTAAAAAACAAAACAAAAACAATTGGGTTTTTTTGTTTTTGTTTTGTTTTGTTTTCTGTTTTGTTTTCAACAGCTGGAAACCGAACTTGTTCATTAAAAAAAAAATTCAAAGCTTTTGGTTTTAAAAATTAAAAAACGTTTCCGTTTTCGGTCGCCAACCAACAGAGGTTTCAAAAAAAATCCAACCTTGGGCCAAAACTTTTTTAAAAATGAAACGGACACGTTTAAATCAAACCCCACCTTCGGAAAGCACCTTCAATGCCCTCCGCCCGCTGAGCGCCTCGGTTGTTAACCAGAAAGCTGGACGACACGCCTGGCCTGAACCAGGGTCCTCTTGATTTTCTTCTTCTTCTAACTCAAGGAAGAGGAGGTGGGAGCTGTAAGGAACCCTAATGACCCCTGAAGTGACGCCTGCTCGGCTACTGGGCACCTGCTTGTGAACAAGCGTGTGGTCACCAAAGTGCACCAGCTCGCACGCCCGTGCCAAAGCCCTGCTGAATGCCCTGCGCGGAACACCGCAGAGCCCCCCAGAAACTCGGATCCTCAAGTCTCGGAGCCACCTTCTCGCACCTGAAACAAGCCGCGGGACGCCAGGAATCGGATCTCCACCGTTGTCCAGTTCCACTTCGCTTTACTGTCACTTTAATCCCGCAGAGCCCGTATTGCCATTGACTTCCCATTGGGATTGAGAGCCATGTCCATGAGTCACAGGGCTGAGAGAAATCACCGAGCGGAGTTAACCACCTCCGGGGTGGGGGAGGCCGGCTCTCCCAGCGCGGTGTGAACGGGCGCAGCAATCTGGCGCTGTAGACAACGATGCTGCTCCGAACTAAACTCCTCATTCCCCTCAAATCCCTGGGAGAGCGCGGGGGGGTAACACACCAGCTACAGCTGCACTTGCAGGAGGCATGTCCGACCAGGGGCAAACTAAAAACGCGTCTCTTGTCAAGTCATTGGCACTGGGTTTTGCAATAGGAATCTCTGGCACAATCGAAGTCCGGTGCGTGGCCGGCCAGACACACTCCGTTGCTCCTGGGAGGGACCGGGAAACGGGCTGTCTGTTAAAGGTGTTTCCCAGCACCCGATGTGACCTGCCTTAGCCCGGCTAGCCCCTGGCCAGGGCCGCTGCCCGCTCTCGGGTTGTGTCTAGCCCAGCAGCACCGACACCAAGTCCCGCAGGCTCTAACGCTGAATTCCAGCGGGGGGGGGGGGACCCGTTTCTCCCCCAGGGAAGGGACCCAGAGGTGCGGCTGGCTCGATGGGGTGCCCCATCTCGGCCCAGCCCGGACACGACCCCACTGATCTCACGGACACGAGAAACCAGCCAGGCTGGCAGCTGCCCCGGGCACCCTGGCTGGAGCCCTGGCCCGCGGGATGTTTGTCTTCCAATGGAGCCAAGATTGCCCTGTCTGCTGGGCCAGGCTGGCACAGGGTCGGAGCCGGGATCAGAGCAGCCGGGCGGGCCGAGAAGGGCAGGTCCCAGCGGCAAGGCTGGGCAGTGTCCGGGTCGCTGTTGGCGGAGCTCAGGTGCGTTGGGATGGACGCTGCGTCCGGCGCTGCACGGCCAGGGCTGGGTGCGGAGCGGCCGGGAGAGATTCGCAGCTTGGTGCCCTGCGGGGGGTGGGGGAGGAATTGCTTTGGGGGGGGGGGTGATTCGACCTGGCTCTAATTGCTGCCACGTTTGCAGCTGGCCCGGGGATGTGCGGGGAGCAGCCGGGAAGCGCAGGCACCTGCTGAGCAGTATTTTAAAACGCAGTGACTGCGCGAAACTCCGGCCCGGCCGGCTTCGCGCTCCAGCTCGGCTCCCTGTCCACACGGCAAAGAATCCGGCGCAGGGAACCCAGCGCGGAGCAGCGGCCCTACAGACACCCCGGCTCTATGCACACCTTCCGCCCTCCCTGTGTATGGACACACACGGACCGGGGGGGGGGCTCTGATTGCTGCCACACTATCAACCCACACACCGGTCATGGCACATAACACGCCGGTGTGAGGTGTGCGTGTGTCTCGCACAAATATACACAGCACGTGTGCAGAACGAATGTGGGTGAGGGACACACCCCCCCCCATTAAAACGCAAACGTGTTAGGAGATCTCTGAGTAATCACACGCCCCCAATTTATATTTAATGTTAATTATACAATTAATTTCTACGTAGATCGGTTGGGTGTGTGAAATAACATGGGCGCGTTTACATTAAATCCAGGTAAATGGCACATACCTCACGCACATATGAAACTCGTTACACACACGAGTTTCTTCCTTACTGGCAGGAATATTTATTCCATTAATAGCGCCAGGGTCCCCCCAAGACCATACCCGCCCCCCGCTCTTCGCTGTTAATCGCCTCCTGCTGGGGCCAACGCAGCTTGAGGGAAACCAACTTCCTGCAAAGCCCCAGCCCGGCTGCAGGAGCGAAAAACGAGATTGAGCCCCCCCGCCCAGCCCAGCGGCTATGGGGCCTGGGGGGGTCGACGTGACTGGGCGCAGTAACGAACTCAGCTGGGCAACCGCGCCACGACCCCCCCCCGGGCACGGGCTGGCACCAACCTGCTCCCCCAGCTCGCCTGGGTTTTCGGTCTGTCCAGCGAGCCCCCCCGGGACCCTCTAAAGCGCCTTGGCCGGAGGCAAGAGCCGGCCCCACAAGCCGCAGCTCCGGGGCTTCGCAGTTTGCGCAAAACCCATCCCTCCGCTCCCGGAGTCCTGCTCCCGCAGCAACCCGCCCTCCCAAACCGGCGGGGCCCCCATCGCTAGCGAGCCAAGGCGAGCCCCAGGTGAGGAACTCCATTATTCCCCCGCTGGCTAACCAGCGAGCCAGAGCAACGGAGCCTGGCCCCGGGGCCGATTGCCGCTAGGCTGCGGAGCTGCGAGACTGTGGACAGCAGGTTTGCGCGTTTTATTCAAAGCAATGACAGCGGGTGCGGCTCTGCTGTTCGCAGGCGACTGTGCAAACGGCCCCGACTCGGGGCTTAGTCACGGTCCCTTCTGCTCACTGGAGAAGAAACTTTAGTCCTGCGGGCATTGAATTGTCCCTAGAACCGGGAGCTAGAGCCTCAGGCTGGAAAACACGGCCATGGTCAGACCAGAAAGGACCCAGATTTCGCAGGCTCGGCAGGCCCAAAAACCAACCGCGCCCTATCATTGAAATGGTAAAGTGAGCGAAGCATTCACACCGCACAGTGACCGGGGCAGGCGGAAAGGGAGTGACTGCGGCGTCACCTGAGCAGTGGCTTGTTTAGTCCACCCCCTTTTCACCATGGCACCCAAACTGCCAAACAATCAAACAACAAAGTCATGGCACCAGCAGGCGGTTTGCCCGCAATTTGCAGCAGGACTGTTCCGTCCGCTTCCCTGCGACTTCCTCGCCCCTTTGTCTGTCTGGTCTAGTCACACTGTAAACTCTTCGGGACAGAAATTAGATCTCCGAGTGTCCGTACAGCGCCTGGCACACTGGGGCCCTGATCTGGGTGGGGGTGGCTAGGCTGCACCCTGACTCTGTGTGTGTGAGAGAGTCTCACACACACACACACACACACTAAAGCTGCAAGACGTGTCACTACAAATTCGGTCGCCGAAGCAGCAAAGCGACAGCCCACGCGGGAATCTCGGGTCCCTCCGACAGCCCCAGCCAGGGTCCCTGGTTGCGGACTAGCGCTGCCTCTGAACGCCCAATACTCGCTCTCCGCGCTGGTACCACAAGGCCGTAACATCCCCAGAGGAACTAACAAGGTCTGACTGCAAGAATCAGCCGATCTCCTGGAGTTAAGCGCTTCCTCCCCATCCGCTCACCCCGCACACGCCGGCTTAGGCCCCGTCTAGTTTGGATGGCAAGTTCTGGTTAACTGATTGGCCTGCGCAGCGCCGTGCACACGACTCGTGCCCGCCTCCGGCTCCTGCACAGTCCCGCAACCCCCCCCCTTCTGCTCTCAGCCCCTCACGGAAGGTCATGAAGCCAGGCACCCCAAGTGTCAACAAACCCTGCCACCGGCTGCGATCAAGCCCATGGTCTGGGTATCGGAGCCGCCCTCCCCTGGCCCCCTGGGACAGCCCATTTCAAAGAGCTGTCCCTGCTGCTGCCCGCTCAATACCCAACTGGCCCTGCCAGCCAATGCCCGTTGTAACCTGGCCCTGCCCGTGCGCCAGAAGCTACATCCAGTGCGCGTCCCCTGCGCCGCTCCGGCCACCAAGGGGACCTTCCCCTCCTCAGATCTCAGACAACCTCTCCGCAGCGGGATACCCTGCATTCCGCCTGGGGGACGGGTAATATCCGGCAGCTCTCTAGCGCTCACCCCCCGCCAGCCAAGGATCCCAAAGCGCGCCACAGCCCGCCAGCCACCCGCGCCACGCAAAGGGCAGGGATGCGGAGGGGGCAGGCTCGGGCGTGTGACAGCACGTAGCGACACGCCCGGCAGTCGGGGGCAGAGGGATGAACTCCGCATCCAGCGGCGGGGGGAATCGAGGCACAAGGGCTGCAGCTCTGCGAGCGGGAATGTGGCCAGGACGCACCAAACAGAATTCCTGCCCCCGGGCCGACTCCGAGCGCCCAGGGCCTGGGCTTGGCAGCTCCCACACGCTCGCCGCAGGCCAGGGCATGGACCCTCTGCTGACGCGGGGGGAGAAGCCAGCACCTCCCGCTCACCCAAGCAAGGGTCTGGTGTGAACCCGCAGGAGCCCCCGAGCTGGCTGCCAAAGGCGGCGGACAGGCGCGGGAGAGAGGCCGAGCAGCGTTACGCTCAGGCTAGTGGGGCAGTCTCTGAAAACAGGGGGTGACTCCACGTGTCAAGCCTGGGCGGAGAGCCCTTCTGGGGGAGCCGTGCAAAGCAGCACATGGCCCACCTCCCTCTGAGGTGCCTCGCTCGGTCCTGCCTCGGAGCCGGAGGGATCCCCCAGCACTTTACAATCTTGAACGGATATAAATTAGCCATAGGCGGGAGTCACTTTCTTCCCCACTGAAATGCAGCTACCTCCGAGCGGGACGCAGCAGCTGCTTCCCAGCTGCACGGAATTACACACCCGTCCCGACAGGAAAGGGAGAAGAATGCCTGATCCACTTGACACTTGCGGGGCGGGGGGTTGGGGCGGTGAAATGTAATTCTCAGAGCCGGGGCTTGGCCGGGACACCACGGTTAATACTCCCTGTTACACAGCCACTCCTGGAGAGACCCCAGCTCAGCTGCATCCATGAGCCCGGGGAACAGATTTCAGGGGACAGCACGAGAATAGGCCTTCTTAGAAACCCCTCCTGGACAGGTAACCCCCGGCAGAGATTCACCTCGGGCAGTAGGGGTTTCTTGGGAAACAGGCCCCGGGGAGGCTCTGCAGTTTGATTGCACCTTCCGCGTGGGATGTCCCCAAGTACTCCTTGGGGACCTCAATCAGCCCCCACTGAAGGCAAGGGGAGCTTTGCCATTGCCTTTCAGCGGAGCGCAGTCAGGCCAATGCTGAGCCCCCTTCGAAAATCCCTCTCTCCATCCCGCCGCTCCTGCAGCGTGTGGCCCAGGGCACAAACGATACACAGGGTTTACAAGGGACACGCTTCGAGCCAGGGAGCACGGGGCCTTGCGACTCACCGCACTGTCTCCCCCGCCCCGCATGGCTCTGTACAAGTTCCGAGTCCCCTCCCCACGGTTAGAATAGCGCTAGTTCTCCGCAAACCTCTCAGTCCCGGAGCTGCAACCCCCCGTGCAACAGAGGCCCAGATGGATTCTTTGTACATGAACCCTCTGGAATGGTCTGCGTTAAACAAAGCGCATCGGAACATTAGTTCATCAGAAACAGCGGAGCGGATCCTCCCCACGGGGCCCGAAGTATTCCCCTGGGGCTGGGAGGCATTTCAGCCCAGTTCCCTGCCTCGGGAGGGCCGGGAATGAAGGGGCCCTCAGGATCAGCCCAGGGTAAAGCCACAAACACGTGAAGCCGGAGTGTCCAGACTAGCCTGCACAAGCGTGTTAACTGCCTCCACTAAACTGTCAAACCAAGGAGCTGAAGGGGAAAACCCTCTAGCTGCAGTCAAACCCTCAGCCATAACTTGCTGCCGCAGCGCTCGGAGGCTGAACGAAACCAGACTCACGATAGACATGCACAAAATTTAAGTTCTTGAATATTCATGGTTAAAGCTCTCACACATCTCTGGAGTCCCCTGCCTTCTACCCAGAGAGCGTCCCACTCCTGCAGCTCTGGCTCACACGAGTCAGGCCGCCCTGAGGGAGGGGTTCCGAATCAGAGCCCCAATATTTCCAAGGGGAACACACACCACACACTGCACCGTGCCAGACACGGTCGCTGCTGACTTCTCTGTCCCGTGTAAGTCACACAAAGGCCGAGCCGCAGCTCTACCAGAATCCGAGAAACAATCAGCCGCAGGCGAGGCCAGGCACCCCGGGCCGCCAACACTCCCCAGTGGTCCACAGAATCATGGTAGGGAAGTAAATGAAAAACACAGATGCCAAATTTCAGAGGAGCAGCCGTGTTAGTCTGTATCCTCAAAAAGAAAAGGAGGACTTGTGGCACCTTAGAGACTAACCAATTTATTTGAGCATAAGCTTTCCTGAGCTACAGCTCACTTCATCGGATGCAGATGCCAAAATAACTTGTTTTCTACACACCATCTACCCCCGGACACCTTTCAGAGGAGACCTGACAAATTATGTCTGTCTGGATTTGGACATTAAATAGCCCAGGCACTCATCACAAGAGAAGGATCTCGCTCAGGTCTCTGACCAAAACTTCTCCTCCCACCGTTGTCATTCAACACGTTGGTTATCACCTGGCTGCCAAGCTAGCCGGCTCCCCAGAGGTGGCTGCGTTTGAGAGGAGCCGTGGGCATGTAGGTCAGTAACCCCACCGATTTCAAAGGGACGAGTAAAGTTCATCCCACACTCGAGAGTTGGCGGGACCGGGGCCACAGTTTACGACTTTCTTGGAGACCACTGGAATAAAAAGCACTTTCGGCATGTACAATACCACCACGTTTCATTGTTTCCCCCAGAGCCAGCCCAGTTACAAGGCTCTTCCCCGCTGCAAGATCGCTTTGTAAAAGACAAACAGCCCCAGTTATACGCCATCCCAGCTCCTAGCTGCCACCGCTAAGCACACATCGCCGGCCCCTCTCCCAACACGCCAGGACGCTATGATTTTGTGTGCGGCTCTTGTACAAGGTCATTCTCATTTCCTGCCTTGGATTTCCCCGTCCCCCTGGGGCAAACAACTTTGGGCTGGCCAAGCTGAAAGGGGGGGAAATGCAGAGCGAGGCGCTTGCATCAACTCCAAAACCCAGCTGAGGGTCTGGACATGCTCACTGATCGGAGGACCCCCGTCCTCACTCCCCCACTTGCTGGGCTGCCTTCAGTCGCTGGTGCACTTCGATTCGATTTTAGTGTAAAAACGCCGCTCTCCCAGTTGGGGATCTCACTCCTTGTAAGCGGAGTCTGCGAGCAGAGAGTGTTTTCCTAAAACGGGTCTGGCTTTAAACCCCGATCCGCCGGCTGTGGGCTTGTTTGGGTGTTTAACGTAACATCAAAGATGTTCTAGGATGTTTGAGGACTGTAACACAGAAGTTAGGATTGCCCTAAAATGGAGTCTATTTAAATATTGCAATTAATCTTCTTTTGCAAAGGCGGGGACAATAAATACTATCCTAACCCCTTTCAACCCCCCCCCCCAACAGAGACAAGAGGCGGCATGAATCGAGCTAACCCCTTTAATGGTTGTTTTTTTTAAATTCTCGCCCTATGCAACTCCAGTTCATACAATGAGAGAAATAGAAGCCAGTAACAATCAACCCGCGCAAATATCGGGGGGCGGGTGGGGTGTGTTCTCTCTCTGATTCCTTGTGACTGGTACAGCTAAGGAACCTGGCCAGTGGGCCTCTGAGAGCCAGGATTATGCACGAGAATTTCTTCATAATTTAGAAGTTTGGGTTTCTGATGATTTGCTGCTAGCAAGGCCCTGAACGATAAACAAGGGGGAGAGAGAGATCCGGAGTGTGTCCCAGGATAAGGGCAGCTCCTTCAAGGCTGCCAGGAAAGGCTGCAAAGACACACCCCCAGACAGAAGAAGTGGGATGGGAGTGAGAGAGGTGCACAGGTTGCAAAGGCTGGGGAAGGCCCTTAGAGAGACAGAAAGAGGTCCGCTTAGCAGGGACAGGAGATCCATGCACCCCAACCCCCAGTCATAGAATCATAGACTACCAGGGTTGGAAGGGACCTCAGGAGGTCATCTAGTCCAACCCCCTGCTCAAAGCAGGACCAATCCCCCACTAAATCATCCCAGCCAGGGCTTTGGCAAGTCTGGCCTTAGAAACCTCTAAGGAAGGAGATTCCATCACCTCCCTAGGTAACGCATTCCAGTGCTTCACCACCCTCCTAGTGAAATAGTGTTTCCTAATATCCAACTTAGACCTCCCCCACTGCAACTTGAGACCATTGCTTGAGTCAGTTGATCGCATTGCAGTCTTAAGTTCAGGAGCTCCAGCTAAAGTCCTCCCCAGCCAGACCCCCCCTCCCCCCTGCAGCCAGCCTGGAGTAGTTTTAAACAAATCTGAATCAGCTCCCGACGCGGGAGGGTTGCAGAACAAAAGAGGGGCTGGGTGCCTGGCGTTCGCCTCTGGCGCCGGAGCCCGCGGGGGGACATTGCCGAACTTCCCGCCACAACCGCGAGGCTGGAAACTTCCCTTTAAAACGGAGACACGCCTCTAATCCCCAGCCTCCCGGAGCCGGGGCTTTAAGGACAGCACGGCGTGTGTATCCAACACAGGCGTCAGGCAGCGGCAGCTCAGCCCAGCGCTGTGGGGCTCCGCCCAGGTCCTCCCCACCCGGGCCTTTGGGCACCTCTTCTCCCCCGTCATCTCCTGTAGCGACTGCACGGAGCCGCTGAAGCAGAGCCAGGGCCGGGGGCTGCCCCGGAGAGCACCCTGCCCAGGGAGCGGCCAGACCCCTATGCGCTGCAGGGCAGAAAGGCCGCGCCGCCCGCCTGGCCCGGGATGAGCAGAGCAGCCCGGGTCTCTGGCTGGGTCTGGCCCCCGGTGAGCCGGCACCGCTGTACAGCGAGCTCCTCGGGGCTCGGGCCTGGTCTCTCTGCCTGCCTGCAGCGCGCCTAGTTCTGGGGCTACACTCCGGTCGGTAAATACACCCGGTACCTGCCCAGGGACGCGCCGCTGACCTTGCGGGTGGCTGCAGCTTGACCCGGAGCCGAGCGCGAGCGAGGCGGGCTGGCTCCTGCTCTTATTAAGACCAGCCCGTCGCTGCGCTCCGCGCCCCAAGGTCCCGGGGCGCTGAGCTACCGGGGCCAGCACAGGGGACCTCTCCCGGCGCCCCTGCACCGGGAGCCCCGCGCGCTTTCACGGGGCCGGCTCCCGCCCCGGCTCTCCCCCCAGGGAGCATTGTCCGGGCCGGATACATCCTGCTCCGAATTTACCCCTTGTCTGCCCTGCAGCCGGGGGCGCAGGGGGCTAGAGCCGGTGCAGATCCTCGCCGCATTCCTGCGATCTCGTAGGTCTGCCGGGGAGAGAAGGCGGCGGCGGCGGCATGAAACCATCGACAAACCCAGCCCGCCGGGGAGCGACCCCGGGGCAATCCCACGAATTAAGAGTCGGGAGACTCCAGCCCTGAGCTAGCGCGAGCAGGGCAGCCAGCATGGCCGGGCCTCTACCCCCGCCCGGCAGATGCGATCCCCTACCTGGCTTCCTAAGGAGCCCGGTCCGGCCGGCCCCGCGAAGGGGACCCGGCCCCAACGCCGGGCTAATCCCTGCCGCCAGGGCCAGCCCAGGGGCTCTCCCGCTGGCTGCAGGGCCAAGGGGCGCCGGGCAACGTCCCCCAGACGGAGGAAGGCACCAGCTTTGGAGAGGCTGGTTCTAACCAAGCGACGGTGCCTCTCCCCGCAGCGGGGATGGGTTCCCTGCAGGGGGCAGATCCCCTCGACTGCTCGGCTACCCGCTGCCCTGTCTCCTCCCCCGGGTTTAGTCTGGCCTCTGGGCTAGGAGAGCGGGATGCTCTTGGCGGACCGCTCCGGTTCTGTACCGGATTCACCTGCCCGGGGCCGGGAGGCCTAGCTCTGCCTCGGCCCGGGACACCCGGCTTTTTGCGGCGGCTGGTCTGTAACTCGCCTGACCTTGGGATCTCCTCGCGCTTCGATCGCACAGCGAGGCAGCGTTTACACTGGTCGGGTGGTGGCGGTCGTGGCGGGGGAGGAGGGGTCGGCCTGTCCTTATACACCCTCCTCGTCCATCCCTTCCTGGGACACTCAGAAAGAGGCCTCTGCCAGGCGGCTGGGCGCTTCGCCCTGCTGCGAACCCGCCGAACCGCCCCGCGGGGACTAGAGGGGCCAGCCTGGACCCAGGACAGCGGGCCGGGACACACCCGCCAGCATTTAGTCCAAGGAAGCCGACGACCTGGTCTCTTCCTTAGCGGAGACTTGTGCCGCTCCCTTGGGGTTTTGCAGTAATTAGCGCAGGCCCCTCCTTGCGGCAGGAGAAAAATCCCCTTCCGGACAAGGTCCGGAGTCTGGAGGGAGTTCGGGAGAAGTTTCTAATTTCCACGGCCTGGCAGGAGAGGGGGCCACGGGGACACGCCCCACCCGGCCCAGTGTCTCTGGGAGCTGCAGGTGCCTCGGGCCCACTGGCTGCCCCTGCAGTCATAGGTTTGGGTTGCAGGTGAAACTGTCCCAACAGGACCACGCCCCTGGAGCCAGTCCTGCGGCTAAAGCATTGAGAGCAGAATCCCGGGCTCGTTCACACGAGGGGGAATCCGGAGTCACCGGAGCGACTTTAGCAGAGTCACTCCGGATTTATTCAGGTGGCACTAGCAGAATCTGCCGCTTCTCCCTCTAGCTCCTGCGCTAGTGACAGTGGGCCGCACACCCTACAACTCCAGACTCAAGCGGGCTTGTCCCAGGCAAGTCCTCATCCTCCCCCTAGGCCTGGTCCTGGGAGCCTCGCCTAGACCCTGGGCTGCAGCGCCCTTTAAATCGAGCCCTCATGACAGATCAGGAAAAGGTCCTCGCTTACCTAGGGACCAGACCTGGGCCCGAGGGAGGGAGCCCAGCGGTGACCAGCCTGCTTTCCAGGGAAACGACCACCAATCCCGGACTGGGCCCTTTGCTACTCCGGCTAAGGACGAACCGGCCCTACGCACCAGGCCCCGTTTACACAGCGAGTCCGCAAACCGAATCTGCCCTGTAAAGGCACAAACTGCCGAAGGGCGCCAGATGCCCGGATTCAGAGCTGGACCCGGAGTGCCACGGCCAGCCGGGCTCGGCGCGGAGCAGGTCTCCTACCTGAAATAGTCCATCTTACAGAAGATCTCCTTGTTCTTGATGTAGCAGCTGCTCTGCAGGCGCAGGGGGGCCCGGCACACCGAGCACTCCAGGCAGCGTACGTGCCAGATCAGGTTGTTCACCTGGGACAGACAAAGGGCCTGTGTGAGCTGGGCTTGGGGCCAGGCATGGACCCCCGGCAAGTCCCTTCGGCCGCCCAACTGGTCCCCGCTCCCAAGGCAGGGCCCCCAAACCGGCCCGTCCTAGCTGGGCCCCATTCCGCCCTGCCCGGCGCTCACCTTGAGGAGGTACCGGTCCAGGATCTCCAGGCCGCAGCTGGAGCAGACGTTCTTGCCGGCGGAGGGGATGGAGGAAGAGGAGGAGGAGGAAGGCGGGGAGCAGACGGACGGGGTGGATGGGGTGCTGGGAGCCGAGCGGACATCTTCCTTATCCAGGGTGCTGGGCAGCGTCTCTCCGTCAGACTGGGACTGCGGAGAAAGCACCCCAAAGCAGTCAGCCAGGGAGTCCCCAGCGCCCCTCGGGGGTCCCATTCCTCCGCTGCGTGGGGCTTCTGCTGGGATCTAACGGGACCGAGCAGCAGAACCCCGGAGCCACACCCTGCCCTGTGATTAATACCCCCAAAGCCTGGCTCTGGAAGAGGGATCCTCCCCTGTGCGCCTTGCCATTGCGCTGCCCCATCTTCCTGCTCTCCGCCGGGCCAGTCCCATGGGGCCAGGGTTAAACCGCAGGGCACGGGCCAAAGGAGTGGGGACAGCGCGCACCAGAGCCCGCTCCTCTGGAAGCCAGCGGCAAAGCTTCCGTGGGAGCAGGCTGAAGCCCTACGTGTCACTGGGGAGCTGGGACAGCGGATTGGCCGGTGCGCCACGGCCGCGCTCAGACCTTCGCCAGGTCCCGGGGCGCCCAGGCGGTTCTGCGGAGCCCGGCGCTGACCCCTCGCTCCCCTTGAGAGAGTTGCCGTCTGCTGCATGCGGAGCCCCAGCTCCCATGGGGACAAACTTCCCAGCTGCCCCATGACTGGGGCAGGTGCCTGCGCGCCCCCAGCTCTCCTGGGTCCCAGCAGCTCGCTACCTCCCACCCAGCTGCCCCTGCAGCCTTACCATGATCTGGGGGTGCTTGCTGTCCAGGCAGCGGGAGCTTCCCTTGGAGAGGGGGCCGTCCTGGGCCATCACCTTGAAGAAGAGAGCGGGAGAGGTTGGCTGGGGTTCTACCCGGCTGGGCTCTACCGCCTTGGCTTCATGGCACCCTATATAAACCAGCTCAAAACAATAAATAAGAACTTTCTAGTGGCCATTTAAATCCTTTGCAACAAAAGCTGCGTCTCTTTAATGAAGCAATTTGAATGTGGATTGAATTCTCTCCCTGCCTGCACTTAACCCGGGCCTCTTGAAGTAATCGCTCGGTTCCCATGCGAGCCAAGGCGCTGAAAAAACACAAACTACCTGCAATTAGAAATTGCCGTAAATGCCCAAGATAAGAGGTATCCAGAGTGTCAATTCCAGCTGTCAATCAAGGAATCCATCAGGCCACCCAAAGAATTGCAAATTTGATTTTTTTAATGGTAGTAATTAAAAATCGAAAGTCTTCCCCCCGCGCTCTGAAACGCAGAATGCAGCAGAAAGCGCCTGGATTGAAAATCCTCCCCATTCAAGTGAAGGGGAAAAAAACAAACACACTTTCTGCTTCCAGGTCTGGGCTTTAAAAACCAGCCCGTCTGCAGCTGATATTTAAAGCGTACAGAGGGCAGCAATTTTTGGATTCCTCGCCTCTCATCTCCCCCCCAAGCCCGGCCCATTTGCGGTTATTAAGCCCCTATTCAGGCAGACAATGCCCAGCGCTTCCTCCTGATTTGCCTCTGTCTTTGCTAAATCGCTTTTTTTGAAATTCCTGAGCCATTTGCATAAACGTGCGGGGCTCGGCGGGTCTGGGCAGGCTCCGTCTCCTCGCCCGGCGCGCACCTTCCAGCCCCCGGGCACGGAGCCGTTCGCAGCTCCACCGAGCCGGGCAGGGAGAGCAAACGAACAGAAGCCAGGATCAGCACCCCGGGCGCCCGGCTCCCCTGCCCCGCTCACCTTCCTCGCTGGGGCGCCGGCGGCCAGGGGCTGGCTGCCCTGGCGGAGCGGGGCCACGGGCTCATTCTTCCAGTACATGAACGGGGCGGCGCGCCCAGAGAGACGCGTCCCGCTCCGAGCAGGGACTCGGCGGGTCCAGCACGCGGCTCTTCCTCCTCCCGCTGCGCTGGCCCCGGGGGCTCAGGGGGTCCAGGGCCCTGCCCGGCCAGGGAAGGCCGGAGGCGGGCGCAGGGCTGGAGGCGGCGGCGCTGGCTGGGCTGGAGCTGCCGGGAGAAGTTTCTCCAAATTCTTCCTTCCACTGGCCCCGGCGGGCAGGACGCGCGGCCGAGCGAGGGCAGGGTCCGCCCCGCGCCTTCTCCAGGGCAGCCCGGCGGGGGGCGAGCGGGACCCCAGCGCCGGGGCAGGAGGCCGCGGACAGCGCTAGGCAGCCAGGGAGTCTTGACCCCCAAGGCCCGTTAGGCTCTCCCCGGCCAGGCAGCGCTGCGAGCCGGCTGGAGCTCCCGGCAGGCCGCCGAGGGGCCGCCGAGCCGGGCGCTCGCCCCACCGTCGCTCGCCCTGGGCCGGGCAGCCACCTGCAGGGGCAGCGGGCCGGGCACAGACACGTGGCGCCGGCTCAGGCGCGGGGACTGGCCTTGGCGGGAGCAGGGGGCTGCTCGCTGAGCCTTGGTCCCATAGGAGCTGCCGCCCGGACGGGCTCCAGCCCGGGGCCCGCTCAGCCAGCAGCCAGCCGGCGGGCACTGCCGCCCTTGGGAGACCGGAGAGGACTGCGCGCTCCCGCGCGTCTCCCCAGCATTATAGGAGGCGAGGGCTGGAGGTGACGGGGAGGGGCCCGGCGGGTTCTGCTCCTCTCTCCTCCTAGCTCGTAGGGAGCCAGCGCAGAGGCGGGGGAGTGACCTTACCTCTGTTCCCAGGGCCTGGGGTCTGCCGCCGCCCCCTTCTGGGGCCTTGCGCTAGGCCCTGCGCTCCTAGCAGCCAGCCCGGCCCTGCGGGGAGCCCTTTCATTTCCAGGGAGCTACACCCGGGAGGAATTTGGCTCTTCGGGACCGACCCCGCTCCTCTCCCGATAAAAGCGGTGAGCGGCCCGCTAGAGAGAAGGGTGCAGCGCTGATACCTGGCCAAGGGGCGGAAATAGCCCTGAAGGGAGTTGGACAAAGAGAAATTAATTCCACCCCCCATGTCAGTGGTTCTGTTTCACTAGGCTCCCAAAGCGCCCTGGGGCGCGGGCTTTAAAACGGCAGCGGCAGGAGAGCCTGTGCGGGAAACAGCTCCCTGCACCGCCAGCCTGCAGCGAGGTTCCCGTGGGCCTGGCCGAGGATCCTGGGGTACTACCGATTATCCCTTCTTTAAAGCCAACTGGCTCGCTCATGGGGCCTGCTGGTGCGGAAGCAGTTAGTCTGTTTACATTAGAGGGGGCTAAATAAGCGAGCAACAGCCTCTCGCCCTCTTCATTACACCGAGGCGTTAGTTTCCAACAAGCAGCCTTCCCTGTAGGCAACAGTGTCACCAGCTTGACTACAACATTGATCTACAATTTGATTCAGTGAAATCCCCGCTGTGAACTCGCTTAAAATCAATTGACCAGATACAACTAAATGAGTTTGCGGCACCCTCAGACCAAAGGAAGCGCATCCAGGTGAAGGTGGCTGCATCAATGTAAGGGTGAATCCCCACACCTTTTAATGACATTGGTAGAATTCTCCTGTGTAGACAAGGCCCCACCAGTTCCTCATTTAACCCAGCCTTTCCAAACGTGGGGGCTGGAGGGCCACGGTCAGACACCTGCAGCTTGATTAGGGACTGAGCTCCACAAGAAAGGCACACCACTGACCTGAAAGGGTTTGGAAACCAATTTGGTGAAACAGGTGCTAGCCCGGGTGTGCACGCACTCATTTTGGTTTAAGTGGTTTACTGCAGCTTAATTTAAACCAATTCCTTTGTACAGTGATGGGAAAGGGCAATAAGCCTGGTTTAAATCAAAAGAAGAGGGGGCAGGCAGGGGCTTGCAGCAGTGTAATGACATTGGTTTAAAATCACACCTTAGCTAACCTACTGAAACTTTCTTGTGTAGACAATGCCCACAACTCCCAAAGAAGGGGCCTGCTTTTCAAAGGCACTGAACTTTTCACTGAACTTTAAGAGACTTTTCTAATAATAGGCTAATAGCATGTCTCCATATCTGTTTCAATGGCTGCTCCCCTCTGAACAAATATGGGGACATAGGCCCCACTCCTTCAAAACACTTAATCTTGCATTTTTATAACGTTGAGCATTAAAGCAGCACCATTGACCTACTTTACTGCTTTGTGGAGAGGGCTTATTTTGCTACTTTACTCTCTGCTTAGTTACCTAACTTCAGGCACCCCTGTTTGAAGATTGTGGATGTTGTTGATTTCTGCTAGGAGAACACTCAGGTTGGAAATGAGACAGCCCGCGCTTGGCTGCACACCAGTTAGCTTTTCCATTGCAGTTGTATCTAGCAATCTTGGTTTAAAAGGGTTTCATTAGTAACATGATAATTCTAGAGCAGAGAACCAGCAGCAGTTCCACCATGAAGTAATTCTAGGAAAGTAACATGAGATGATGAAAGCTAGAGATGGATACTCGTGGATATTAATTTTGACAGCTAAATTGGTAAGCAAGAGGGAAATCAGATGAAAGTCATTTTAGAGTAAATACAAGACATTACGTTTAAACATTCGGGTTGTGACAAAAACTGAGGGGAACCAAGAAAATTCAAACAGGAGATTAATAGTCCACCCTTCCCTCAGCCCTTTGGGCCTCTCCACAGTGACCTGACAGAAGGATAAAGTGGCAGCAGGAGCAGAGGCAAGTGCAAAGGAACCGATGCTGGAAAGAACAACTTAAGTCACTTCTCCATGCTTATGGGTTCTGAACTAGCTGGGAATTCTTCAGAAAAGGAATGAGAACATGTGGAGAAAATAAAAGAGCAGTCTGCTCAGTACACAGCAATGCTGAGTTGTATTAAGGAGATAAAGAATAATGCTGTATTAGAATGGCCATAGCATAAAAACTATGTCTAACTAGTGTTTTTCTGCATTCTCTGTTGCTGTCTATGGAAATCAGGAGTGGACTCAGCACAGAGATAGGAGCTCTCCAATTTAAGCCTAGTTTATACTACAAAGTCAGGTCAATGTAAATCACCATGCATCAACCTATTTAGGCACATGTCTACACTCAGCTGTGTCTCCCACTGTTGTAAGTGTCCCATTTTGGCAACACAGTAACACTACATCCCTGAATGGCATTGAAACATAGTCAATGTGCTGTGGTCAATGCAGTGCAAGTGTAGATACCACGTGACCTACGTCAAACCCAACGGGCCTCCTGCAGCTGTCCCACAATGCCTGATAGCAGTTGCTCTGTGACAGTGACAATTGTGAACTCCACTGCCCAGGGGTCATGGAAACCAGGCACCACCTTCCTCCCCAGAAACTTCCCCATGTATTTTTTGAAATACCTTTTCCTGATTGTCCACCGTGGTGAGCACACCTAGCAGCTCTCCCTTATTGTGTACAACTGACCAACCAACCAGGCCAGCTGCATGCTCTGAACGGGCTCCTGCCTGGAATAGACATGAGATATTGGATCTCCTGGGCCTGTGGACAGAAGAGTCTTTGCAGGCACAGCTACAGACCAGCTGTACAAATGTGGGATATTCACAGATTTTATGCAGGACGCAACAGACAGCTGTAACTAGTGGGATATTTTTCTCACTAAGATCTAATCTAGTTAGTAAACTCCCCCAGCATCCCTTTAATCTACCAAAAATGCATTCAACTGTCACGCTGCACCTGCTGAGCTGGGAGTTGAATCTTTCCCTGGAGCCATCAAGGTATATGTATACCAGCATACAGCTTCATGCTCCAGGAAAGCAAGGGGTAGACTGCCCACCCACCCATCACTATTGGTTTTGCAACATCGCCAACAGTAATCCACCCATCAGGGAAAAAAGGCCTCGCTTGCAAGTTTCCTAACAGTCCTGGGTTCTTAAAGATGCAAGCATCATGCACCTTCCCTGACCAGCCCACACTGATATCAGTGCAACATCCCCAGTGATCCACCAAAGGTTGCATCCTATAGAAAATTAGCCCTTTCTATTGGTGTATGCTGTGGCAAGTTGGGTCAGGGCTAAAATAGGGATGTGTATGCTGCCTATCAGGAACCCCATAGCTGCAAATCCATCCATAATGCCCTGCACAGTGCCAAGAGTCACAATCCCAGGTTTCAGAGTAGCAGCTGTGTTAGTCTGTATTTGCAAAAAGAAAAGGAGGACTTGTGGCACCTTAGAGACTAACCAATTTATTTGAGCATAAATCCCACAATCCTATGACAACAGCCCCCACTGGATTTTCCAACTCCGAAATGATTTCCCACTGATCACTAGTTTGCTACTGTTGCAAGCTTCCACGAAGCAATCACCACTCACTTCTCCGCTGTCAGTGCAGCTCTCATTTTGGTGATAATGCGCTGAAGAGCCGGCACGAACTCATCGCACCAATCCAGGAATGTGGCCTTTCAAATTTGAATGTTCTACAGCCACCGCTCATTGTCCCAAACCTGATCCCAGCAATCAGGGCTCATTTCTTAGGCCCAGAAGAGGCACACCATCATCTGCAGCTGGTCTGTGCCAACCACCACCTTGAATTATTTTTCACATCCCTTAGCAATCTATCCTCAAATAAATCATATCCCCCATTGTCACGGTACTTCCTGCGGCTCTGCAAACACTAGAGGATCGTTTGACCTGTGTTTGTAACATTCATGACAACAGTGCAGAGCTGTGCATGCTCCAAGCTTGTCAGAGATGGCAGACAGTGACAAGTGCTGCGCATCTTTGTGAGATTTTTAAAAACATGAACATTATGGAATAGGGGAAAATTGCATGATGGGAACTTGACCCCTCAGTCCCAGCCCCCACAAAACATTGTAAAAATTCCCCAAAGGTATCGTGCCAGAGGGTGGCATGTTGCACAGTAGGATACCTACCCATAGTGCACCACACTGTGTCAATAAAAGCACTCCTGAACACGAAGCACTGACACAAGCAGCCAAACACATAGGCAGACAAGCAATATACTAGCCCTGGTGACTTTACACTGACTAACTTGTATCGACCAATGGCCTAAGTCTCTATCACTACCTTCATCTGTGGCCTTGAGACCAAACCTTCATTCCTTTGACACCCAAACTCCAGCTGTTGCTTAATCAAATGCAACCTGGGATCAGGGAGTGGATCTCCTCTGAAGTCTGAGTTACACACATGTACCAAAAAGTGGCACTATTTACCTATGGCTGGTGAAGAATAATAAGTGTTTGCCCAGTGCTTTGGGAATGCAAAATATTAATTGTCAAGTATTAGTAACTTTACTTCCTTTCTTCCATGCACCAAAAAAATCAAAGTTGGATCATCTGTGATGGCAGTAAGAGCTGATTGTGTCAATCAGCATAGTAGCCAATATTGCGTGAGATTTCTCAGTAACAAGGTATGTGAGATAATATCCTTTATTGGACCAACACCTGTTGGTGAGAGAGACAAGCTTTTGAGCCACAGAGAGCTTTTCTTCAGGTCTGGCAAAGGAACTCCCAGCATCACAGCAAAATGCAAGGTGGAGATGTAGTAACTGAAGTAAGGTGTTTTGTGCAATCTCGATTCTCTTCCACAAAAGGATAGTGGCGCATGAGTGATGTTTATATATATAACCTTTCATATACTCTTACTTGTTCGAAATATAGCAACAAATAAAAATTCTGAGAGTTGAAAGACAACAAAAGTTAAATCCCAGCCCCTTTGCATATGGCATTCATTCTTGGTCACCCCACCTCTAAAAGGGCAACCCAGAAGCAGTGCATTGATGCAGGATGAGATCCCTGAAGAGGCAAGATGAAAAAATAATGACACTAGCTTCACTGATTTCAGAACAAAGTGTAAAACTCAGTCCTTTTCTTAGCGATAACATCAGTGCCATAGATTCAACCCTCCAAGTCTCTAGGTTATGTCTGCAGTGTACAAAATGGATTTTTTTTTTTAAAATCATGATAGCTAACTACATAAAATCCTAATGGAGACAACAGGTTGACCTCACCACCAAAGGAGAACTATTATCTTCAGTATAAAGCGTGCTTATGACACTATATGATCCATAAAGTTCTGTAGTGCTCACTTCGATAGAGAAGATTTACTTAACACTTTCTATCTCCTTACCATCCAGTGCCACTAGGATAGTAGCAATCCCTTGTCTGAAAAAAAAACAAAACCCAAATATTAACTTGAAATAGTTTAAGTATGAGGTAAAAACATTCAAACTTACATTATTTTTGCTTTTGTAGAGTTTATAAACTCCTTGATATTCTATTCCAAATGGCAGGCGAGGGCCAGTACCTCAGAATTAGAAATCCACTAAAATAACTGTAATGGAAGCACACACACACTCTTACCAGTATATTCTTCTATAAGCCTTTAATTGTGGCAGAGAATAAAAATATCCATGGACATTGTGAAAGGTGTCACATTTATCATTTAAAAATAAATGTTAGTTGGAGATTTGTTAGTCTGAAAGCGACTGTATTAGTCTGATTAACTGTTGAAGCGTAAATCTATAAATGCTGAGAGCCAACTTCCCTTCAGCTTCTAGGGGAAGGGATTTGTTGCAAACAAAGCACTCAATCCTAACAAGATGCACTACCAGGAGTCCTACTGAAGTCTATTGAGGCTACTCCTGGTCGTAAGCCCTATTCCAAGTAGGATTTGTCCCTAAAAAGCTAGTTAGAAGTCAGACACCTGCCATTCTTCCCCTTATGCTATCATCTAGAGTTGGGTCGTCATACTAGCAGCCACCATCTTCATCTGCGAGTCAAAACTAAGGTAAGGTAAGAGTCCTGGCATACTGAAGGATGGCAATCAATAACTGAATTATCATACAAAGTTTTTTTCTAACAATAGTGCAAACAGTTTCATTTACAACATAGGCAGAGCCCACCAACTGAAAGGTCCATTTACTCCAGTCATTCACCCTCCTAGGTTCTAGTAAAGAACAGATACACAGTTTAGACTTCTATTTATTCACACAGAGCTGTAAGAGCCTCAGCAAACGATCATATTTTAAATACAAATAAATATCACAGTAGCTTTCGAAAGGGAACACAACAGCATGCCTGATTCAAATGTAGCTATTTCTAAATTCATATTAAAAATAGAATTGACCATTTTGTTTTAAATAATTAAGCTAAATCCTCTGAGGATTGCAAGTGTGAGACCATATCACATAAGTGTAAAAACCTAAAACAAAACGAAGACCCTGTCTGCAAAAAATTTTAGCAGACAGCAGTGTGATTCATAGGGGTGCTAAACCTAAAAGGAGGCTCACTTTCTTCAGATACCTGGGTAACAAGAAAAGTTAGAAATCAAACAATCACTAAAGACCTACTTTTAAACAATGATCCATTCCAGGCTTTGAAAACAGTCCATCTCTCATACAAGTGAGAAACTATGCTCTAGACAGATAGTAGAGAAGCTTTAAGGACATTTTATCAGAACTGTCATTATAATTTCACTGTAAAATAGGTGAACAGTTTTAAGCATACAAACCTTAGTTTGCCATAAAAATGAGAAACATTTGGTCTAGAGAGAAACCCTGGGCAGTTTAGAGGTATAATTATCTCTTGTTTGGAAATGTAATGGTTATCAGTCTGGGTAAAACATTCAGGCCTGACTGGCAAGGCAGAAAACTATATTATGGTTATAAGAACCTGCAGGGAGAGATTGGACACCGTGACAAAATAGAAGTACATCTCCTGTAACAGTACATGAAGCTGTCTCCATCATAACTTCCACTTGTCACGCATATCCAACACTATATTGTACACATAAAGGAACTAAACATTTGCAGTTTTATGGATCTTTTCTCAGATCTTCGGTGTTGCAGAGAATGTTTAGGGAACAGGATGTGCTGTGTGCTATTTTAAGTGAAATGCCAGTCCATTAGAGATAAATTGAACACTTTCTAAAGCAAAGATAATCCCTATCATACAGTCGCACCACTATGCCACAGATCCCAGTCACCCATATTTTCCTAACAGTCATAACCAAGCATCTTTGCTAACCAATCAAAAAAAGGAATTAACCTAGTTTGGGTGGATTTTTGAGGTAGTCTTTCTGACAGATGTCTCTGGGGCAGCAACATTACAGTGTCACACTGTCACATCTGGTTTATGGAGAATAACTTCTAAGGGGGATTACATTTATGCATGCTAGATATGCTACTGTAAAAACTTTAAACAGCATTTTCACACCATAAAATTCTAGTGTTTTGCACATGATATTTCAAGATCCATATTTTAAGTATTGTCATTTTAGAAGCACAGAGTAAATTCAATTATGTATAATAATTTAATAATTCCAATGCATTGAAAGAGACACTTGCATTTCTACAACTGTTCTGAAATATTAACATTTAAAATCCTTTTGCTGTCCCATGCTTAGATCTGGCTTTAATTTATTAAATTGAGGTGTAAAACAGATTTGCTGTCTTGTGTATAAATATTGCATTTTTATTTGCTAAAAGACATTGCAAAACCCATTTTAAGTTTGTTGTATGGAAGATGAAAAGGATTTTTTATGGTAACTAGTGAATGTTTATCAAAACTTAGTGTTTTCCCTCTGCTTAAAAAATATTTAAACCAAGTGGAACACTTTCTACGTTTTGGAAAAAAAAAAAGAGAGATACTTTCTTAAATTTAACATTCAGAATTAAAATGGAACATTCCTTGTGTTTTCTTTTCTAACTGCATACTGGCTAATGTTTCTGGTCTTACTAATGAAACCAGACTAGCAACATGGATTGTCTAAATGTTAGTCACAAGTTTTGGATGGAACCTTATTTTTTCTGGACAGCACTGAATTCTGTACATACACAGACAGTACGGCACAGTTATCAGAAAATTTAAAATGTTATGTTACAAAACACTGTAGCATATGCAGTGAGATTGGGAAGGAAGGTGCCAGCTGAGCACAAAGGACAAGAGCACTGGAGGTGTATAAAACAGTCTTTCTTGCTACCATTATCCATTCATAATCATCATCTTCTAGATTTCCAGGCAGTTCTGGAGTAAGGAGTAGTCCTTTTTTTATCGGGTGGTTTGAAGTAGGAATAAGCTGGTGGTGTTGGATATTCCGCATCTGGATTCTCTGCCATCATTTTCAGCTTGGCTTCAATGGCTTTTATTTTTGCACTGACACTGGAAAGGGGAAAAAAGTGGAAGAGAGAAGTCTAGTTTGTCTTTTACTAAAGACTGAACAATGTTCTCAAATAAACCAATGTCTCTTGCATCAGAATATTCAGATATGTCAGGAGTAGTTAGAAGGTGGCTAATGTTACCTTCATAAAGTAAAGGTGGTAACCAAGAATCTACCAGCATAAAGATTGATGTACACTTGCATTTTGAATGCTTTGTACATTTTGGCTAGTGGGAGATCTGACCTGCATTACTGCACAACAAAATAAGGATCCCCTCCCACCACACACACAAATAGATGTTCTCTTGTTCGCTTTGAACCAGGAAAGCATGCCTAAAGTCTTCTCACTACATGCAAGTAATGCTACTTTACAACTAGTCTGAGCAAGTTATGATACCATGCAGGAGTCAGCCTCATACAAAGCCACTAGAAGTTGCAGGGAAAAATGCAAGCCAGGCACTTCCTTCAAGCTCAGAGTGAATGGAATTTTCCAGTCCTGGGGTCGAGTACAACTATGCTGCCATTAATATAGAGAGACCGTTTTTCCAGCTTTGTCAGAGCTCCTTGCAAAGGAAGAAACTCCTCCTCTGCCCCATCTCAAACTCCCAGAGCCCTCTGTCACCAACACCCTCCTACTAGGTAGGGACAGGACGGCACTCCCTTCTTCAGCTCACATCAATGTACTCCTCAGTCAGAGCACTGGGTGTTTACTACTACAACTCCTATGTTCATCCAGTGAAAACAGTCCCAAATGACAGTGACCAGTGGAAATTGGCTAGTACTAGTGCAAATTTCTATAAATTTCAGCCTAGTTTTCTTTATTTACTGGCAATTCAGTTATACTCAGTCCTATCCCCATATAATGCTTCATTTATATGCTACAGAATAATTAGACATATTTATATAAAACATTTAATTCAAGGATCACAAAGTGCTTTAAAAATATTAAACGTCACAGCTTCCCTGTGTGATAGGTAAATAGTTTCAATTATATGGTTTCTCTTAGTGGACTACAGAGTGATCTCTTCTCACTTTTTTATATGGAGTCTTTCCTCTTGCATCTGCTCTTTTAGATCCAACCTTTTGCAACCATGATTCAGAACTGTTATCTGATGAACAGAGCATAAAGTTATCTGCTAGTTTATTCCTTTGGAGATATTTAACTTGTAAATCATCAAGGAAACTCATCTTAAGAGATCAGGCTAAAACAAAATTAAGTAAGGAAGCATCTAGGCTTGTAGTTTTCCCACTGGTGTAACAAAGGGACGTTCAACGGGATTAATTATCTTTCCTGACTTCCAATCAAGTAAAACATGTTTTTCTCAACTAGAATGTTCTTCTAGAGTTGTAAGTGTGAGAGGTTGAAACAGTTTCTTGGGCAGCTAAAATTGCAGTATTCAGAATATTGCATGGTGCACACACTAATAAAACAGTGATCCCAGTGTGGCTACCAGAAACTGATAGAGACAAATGGCTATTACTGAAATACATCTGAAAAATGTGGGCATCTTTGGCCAGGTGTGGTCATGGGACCTGGTCATGGTGATGCATTACACTTAAAAAAACCAAAAAACCAAAAACTATCAGGGGTTTCATGTATCAATAAAGATAAAAGTTAAGTGTCAAAATTGTTCTGCATTAGATCAGTTATTTTGCAGCCTGACCCACATTCAATAAGATACAGTAGTTAAAGTGACTGTTTTAGTTAGGATCCAGAAAACAAAACACAAAACCAAAAAACCCTAATTGTGGGCCCATTTCTGCTTCCACTGAAGTCAAAGGGAGTTTTGCCCCTGGGCTGACTGATCTGGCCACATTTTAATTATGTGGGTTCCTACCTTAGGTTAGACTGGGTTGGCTCAGTGCTGGAAGACGGTTCAAGACTGATTGGAAGAATTTTTTCGTTTTTATTATGATCATATCTCTGCAGGTGAGAAAAGAGACTTTTAGTAATGATATTGCTTAAGTGAACTTGAATTGAAAACAAAGGCTTAGAAACACCAGGTTCGCCAACAGACACACTTCCAGCCTGGATTAATCTCACTTTATATTCTGCTGGCAAGCAAGAGTCTGTACAACTTTTGCCAAAAAGCCTTGAGTTTAAGCTACACCGTAAAATGTAATGGCCCTTACAAACGTATTTGTTTTATTTGAAAATGCCTCAATTTGGAGTTCACATATGGCTAGAATGCTATATGATTACCATGTGCACTTTATTTTGGATCATTAAGGTTTATTGTACCACCATTTAACATGTTTAGAGATGCTTCTTAGGAGTATGATGTGTGGTGGTGGGGAAATATTCCAAATAGAACATATAACATATGTTCCCAGAGCTCCCATTGGCCGGGAACGGTGAACCGCAGCCACTGGGAGCTGAGAGCGGCCGTACCTGCAGACGCTGAGGTAAACAAAACGTCTCGTGGCACGCCAGGGGCTTACCCTGAACAAGCCGCGAACCAAGTTTGGGAACCCCTGGCCCAAGGTAAGCCTACCATAGGGTACTAATAGATATGACCTTTGTAGAAGCACACCGCAGAACCAGAAGGGAACACAGAACACTTGTTTCCTGTTCGAATGCAGTCATATGGAATTCCGCTGTGGAAAAGTAACGCATTCGACAACAGTTCAGAACCAGCTCCAGTCATCAGAAGGCAGTTTGTGAGCCTCTCTTTTCTGACTGCAATGGGCCTCCTGAAATATTTTCAGTGTGTTCTACTTCCATGTTTCACTTGGCACAAATTCAGGTTTGTTTTTCTGTAGAACTGCTCAAAATGACAGCATCTAGTAAGGTTTTTTTCTTTTTAAATCCTTGGCTGTTCATCTTAAAACTATGTAGCGTGGTGCTGGTATTGCCTAAAATAAACACTTGTCACAATAGGCAAAAGCCTCCTGCAGTTAAATCTTTCCATTCAGAGAATTGCAAATGCTGTTGCAAACTGAATTAAGGTATTTTGCACATTATTTGCGATACTCCCACACTGCCTGTGCATTAGGTTTTTCTGCAGAATTCCTCTCTAAGCAAACATTTGCTGTACTGACTGAAATTCCATTTATGATCTGACCATTTTCCATGCATAGAGAAGCGGGTAACATTCTACGAGAGTGCTACAGAATTTAGAGTTAATCAAAAATGGAGACTGGGTTTCCAAGAATTTGTATGTACGCTAAAAAGTACTGAGCCCTTAGAGCTTGATAATTAAAAAAACACGGTGGCCCTTAACAAGGCTACCTGTTTCCTTAGCTTTCAACACAAATACATGTGTGTATTTCACAGCACAAAGGCTGGGGGAATTCCATATGTAACATTCCACATTGGGTAATTTGCTTTTAAAAGCAGCAAGTCACTCCCAAAAATCTAATTTTCCCCAAAGAAAATAATGAAAGATAGTTGTTAAGTACAACTTGGTAACCCAATGGCAGGGAAAAGACCACATATAGAAGAAATTAAAAGATAGGAATAGGAGAACGACCATACTGGGTCAGACCAATGGTCCATCGAGCCCAGTATCCTGTCTTCTGACAGTGGCCAATGCCAGGTGCTTCAGAGGGAATGAACAGAACATGGCAATTATTGAGAGATCCATCCCTTGTCATCCACTTCCAGCTTCTGGCAGTCAGAGGCTAGGCCGTGGTTCTCATCTGCGGGCTGCGTGCGGCCCAATCAGTACAGAGCTGTGGCCCATGTGACATCCTCGGGACCATACAGGTAGTACTGGATGTGGCCCACAGTGGTAAATAGGTTGAGACCCATTGGACTAGGGATACCCAAAGCATGGGGTTACACCCCTGGCCATCTTGGTTAATAACCATTGATGGACGTATCCTTCATGAACTTATCTAATTCATTTTTTAACCCAGTTATACTTTTGGCCTTCACAACATCCCCTAACAAAGAGTTCCACAGATTCATTGTGCATTATGTGAAGTGCTTCCTTTGGCTTGTTTTAAGCCTGCTATTAATTTAATTGGGTAACCCCTGGTTCTTGTGTTATGTGAAGGGGTAAATAACACTCCCTGATTCACTTTCCTGAGACCACTCATGATTTCAATAGACCTCTATCATATCCCCCCTTAGTCATCTCTTTTCCAAGCTGAAAAGTCCCTGTCTTTTTAATCTCTCCTCATGTGGAAGTTGTTCCATACCCTTCATCATCTTTGTTGCCCTTTTCTGTACCTTTTCCAATTCTAATATATATTTTTTTTGAGATGGGGGGACCAGAACTGAATCCAGTATTCAAGGTGTGGGCGTACCATGGATTTATATAGTGGCATTTACCGTCTTCTTATACAGAGGCACCGACTTCCACAGTTCCCGGGGGATGCTTGACCCCCGCTCTGCCCCAGACCCTACCCCCACTCCACTCCTTCCCCCAAACTCCCACTCCCTCCCCGCACCTCTTCCTGCCACCACTCCTCCCCCTCCACCCAGTGCATCCTGAATGCTGCTGAACAGCTGATCTCTGGCGGGGCAGGAGGTGCTGGGAGGGAGGGGGTTGAGCTGATCAGCGGGACTGCCAGCGGGTGCTGAGCACCCACTATTTTTTCCCAGGGGTGCTCCAGCCCCGGAGCACCCACGGAATGGTTCCTAATATTCTGTTCGCTTTTTTGACTGCTGCTGTACATTGAACAGATGTTTTCAGAGATCAACTATGACTCCAAGATCTCTTTCTTGAGTGGTAACTGCTAATTTAGATCCCATCATTTTGTATGTATAGTTGGGATTACATTTTCCAGTGTGCATTATTTCGCATTTATCAGTACTGATCAATCAAAATTTGTTAGTCCTTACTACAGTGCCTCTCAGAGCAAAATCAACATGTGTTAAAATGAAAGGTAAAGGTGATTTGTTTTTAATAAGAAATGTGTTGTTTTATAAATCAGAAGTAAAAGAATCTACCACCTGCAGCGCTTTAGGAAGCAGAACAGAAAAACTAGGAAATGCAGAATCAGTGACACACCCTGTCCAAAACACAGTACTGGGGAGAAAAAGTGATCTATAACCTCAGCTTCAGGACATAAGCCCATCACTAGCTGATCTCTTGTGGGCAAATTATTATGGAGATTCTAAGATCTTCTAAAGTTCCTGGCCAGTGTTGTAGACAGGATGCTGGCTTTGATGGATCACTGGTGTATTCTTGTGGGACAGTTCCCATGTTCCTAAATTTTACTGGGATTATATCAATACAATTGATAAAAATCTGATTCTTAATATTTATCACGTACAACTGATTATGATAAAAGACAAGCAGTCAGTCTGCAGAAAACATTCAGTACACAATTTCTAAAGGGTGAAAATATGTAAGGAATAAGATGGGCAGCAACATTCGTATACCAGGATGTGAACAAAATAAAAGCTGAAAATAAGATCACACAAGAAGCTTACACAAGTTCTGAATGCTGAAGTGAAAAGTTAAGAGTATAGAGAAGGACAATTATGCAACTCTCCCTGCTTTTGATCTAGCACAGAGAGAAGATTTTTGTTTCAAATTATGCATCCTCATAAGGCAGTCGAGGTTTGCAGTCAAAAGCTTACCTTTACTTGTGCATGTGCCCATCGCACCACCAGTTTCTTGGAGAGGGCCAGCTTACCATTGAGACACTGGATTGCTTGTTCTGCTTCCTGCACCAGAAGACAGTTCAATAAATAAACCAACTTAATTTTCTACCAAAATCTGTCCAAGGACCTTTTCTTCCATGTACAAGACTGATTTACAGGGACAACTGACTAACATCATAGAATCAATCTATGATGCTGTTCAGTTAGTGTTTCTGGGAACCCTAAGCACACATGCAAACTACAATGCCCTTATAAACCATTTCAGAGATTACTCAAAAGGAAAACTTTTACTCAAGGCAGAATAAAAGCATCACAGAAACTTCCAATGAACCTGATGTAAGGAACATTGGAACAGTGTTTCAAGGAGGTTTAAAATTGCTCGGTTTCCTATGGTAAACACCTGCAATTCACTATTTGTATTTCTCTCAGTATTGCTTGCCTAAACTATTGACTTTACACCTGGACTCTGTTAAATAATCAGTGTTAGAAAGATCTGAGAATGAGACAAAGAGACAGAATATGAAGGTCAGCCACAGACCACACAATACATCATGGATTTCCTGAATCCTTAATATTAACTGGCTGATCCAGACCAGGCCCTACTGGATCCTGCTATTTCTTCCTATCCAGCTTATTTGTCTGTAGCTGCATCTGAAAAATGAGCTTCAAAAGGTTCCATTAAAGTCATCCTGGCTTGCTAAAAAATTGCAGAAGATGGGGGTAAGGGGGAAGACTATAGTCATTAGTATGTTGTTTGCTTTAACTTTGAGTTAATTTCTTGCTCATTACTTTAAAAAGCATTAAAGTTAGAATTACAACAGCATCTTTCACTTACTCTGCTGCCCCACAGTGCTTCTATGCAGTGATCCCACTACTGTTAGCAACCTTCATTGCGGTATTATTTTCCCCAGTTCCTCCCTTCCATGCATCAGTGTGCTCCAATGTTACTTCCTGAGCCACAAGGGAGTGATACTAAGCGGTATGTTGTGGCTTTACCCCACCTCCTTATTGGTGATACAGCAACAAAGGAGGAAGGCTGCACAAAACAAACTCACTTTACCTGTGTAGCTCCTCACAGCTACACCCAATCCTAGTTGAACTGTGACAACATTTGTGACTATGATATTACAGGTAACTGAAATTTCAACCCATGCTTTATAATATAAGATAAACCCCACAGGGATCAGAAGGAAATATTTCTTCCCCACACTCCCAACAGATGCACAGCATTACACAGGTGGAGAATTGTATGAGGGTGGGAGTTTGTGTCTTCCTGAAGCATCAGGGTCTGGAAGAGTAAAATATAGGGAGAAAACAGCAGCAGTAGTCCTAGGTTTAGTATGCTACACAATATGAAACTAAGAATGTATATGGGTCGTCAACAAGCACTTTAGTACCCTACTAGACTACCATCCAGTAAATCTAATGGCTTGCCTACTAGAGTTAGCGTCAAAAAGCTTTAACAAAACAACCCCCGGGAGGTGGTGGGGGAAGCACCACTGTTACTTCTAGGGACTGCACCATATGGGTGGGATGGGTATGCAGAGGGGTTTATGTACTGCAAGGCACCTGGGCACCTCCTTTTCCCCTTCATTATTGTCTTCCATCTCATCTTTCAGTTGATGAAGTTAATTTAGACAGTAAAGGTAATCAGCCAGTCACAAGGATCAAATGTTAAGAGAAAAAAAGCCAACATACCTGCTTGGTTTCAAAATTCACAAAACAGTATCCTCTGGGCTGCCCCTCCAATGCGCCTGACTTATGGAAGAGAAAGTCAAATTGCTTTACTTTGCCAAATTTCTGAAGGAGTTTGAGGAGGTGGTATCTGAAAAGAACGAACACAACACAGACATTTATAGGCAACCTTGCACATGAAGTTACAACAATGAAATTTTAAAAGGGTGAAGAAGTCACCACATAATTCAGTGACTTCAATCCGGTCTCAAATGTGTTCTCTTAAGAGTATGCACTCACTTCCATATATTTGCCAACCAGTCTAGTACACAACATCCCTCTGTGAATATCATCAGTGGCTGTTTTGTCAACTCACAGCACAAAAGCCTTAGAACATAATCCATCCCCAGCAGTGCCATCTAAAGGGTTTGCAGTCTGGGCTAAATTGCGAGTTAGTGACATTTGCCTGACATCAAAATCAGAGAATCAGCCAGATACTGGAGGACAAAACTCCATAAAGTGACTGAGAAGTGACAGAAGACAAGAAAGAAGCTGGTCAAATTTTGCTTTTATGTCAGCCCAGTGAGACCTAGTGATATGTTTCTGGTTGAGGCACATAACCATTGACATGCGCTAACCGTTTAATTTCAGCTATGGACATGAAGATTACAGGCACATCAATTTAACATTATCTTGCACTATTAAATGTGTTTTGTTAAACAAAGTATAAAAACCAGCCACACAACTGCACATACTACTAAGATTTTGCACTTGATTTGTCTGCTTTGCAGGCTAGTGCACTAGACACAATAACAAAATAACTAATTTTGTTGGTTGAGTTAAAGAGATTTCTGCAAGTTCTCTGAGCTTTTGTTAAAACAACAAGGAGTCCTTGTGGCACCTTAGAGACTCACAAATTTATTTGGGCATACGCTTTTGTGGGCTAGAACCCACTTCATCAGATGCATGGAGTGGAAAATACAGGAGCAGGCATAAATACATGAAAAGATGGGAGTTGCCTTACCAAGTGTGAGGTCGGTCTAACGAGACAATTCAATTAACAGTAGAATACCAAGGGAGGAAAAATAACTTTTGTAGTGGTAAAGAGAGTGGGCCATTTCACAGTTGACAAGAAGGTGTGAGTAATAGTAGGGGGAAATTAGTATTGGGGAAATTAGGTTTTGTAATGACCCAATCACTCCCAGTATTTATTCAGACCTAATGTGATGGTGTCCAGCTTGAAAATTAATTCCAGTTCTGCAGTTTCATGTTGGAGTCTGTTTTTGAAGTTTTTTTGTTGAAGAATTGCCACTTTTAGGTCTGCTATTGAGTGACCACGGAGACTGAAGTATTCTCCTACTGGTTTTTGAATGTTATAATTCCCAATATCAGATCTGTGTCCATTTATTCTACCACAGTCTCTGGATGATGGCAGCTGATTTGAGAAGAAAATAACTGGACCACACTTCACCTGGCTAGACTTCTTCCTCCATAACAGGAAATATTACCTAGGAGTTACAGCAGGGAACTGAATCAGGTCTCTTAGGAGCCAATGCCCAGGTCTAACAGTGACTTGCTGTACAGGTTTAGCAAGTCACCTGACCTCTCTGTGCCTATTTTCCACTATATTAAATGGGTAGAATACTTGCCTCTCTACCTCACACTTAATGTTTGCAAAACTCTGAGATTCTTGAATGAAAGAAAGAAAAAAGAAAACCCCAGCATATGCACAAACTCATAAATTCAGTGGTTGACCCACAACTGCCAGCGTGTCAAGGACCTTCAGCAAGACACATGAATAGCAAGGGTGCACAAATATTTTCCCTAATTAAAACCTGTTTCAAACATCTTTTCAGGCTACCGGCAAGAAAGTTCCAGGAATCTGAGTAAGCTTCCGGGACTGGCCAAAGTGGACATGCAGGATGTGTGGTGTTAGAGGGTAAAGGTGCAACAAACCTTCAGGCCAGTGGTGGATGTGGAAGTTGTTTCAGAGTGGATTAAGCAGATTTTAACTGATTACCAGAAAAGCCTTCCACCTCTTACAAGCACAGATGAAATACTGATGTGGTATTTCCTACACTATGTTCTTCCAAAAGACCTGTAAACACTCAATCGCTGCTCAGGGGAATATGAACAAACTAGACATCAGAAAATATATTGAAAACTTCTAAGCAAAATGGAGGAATTAACTAGATGCTGGCAAACTTCACCACTCCCTCCCTTCCTGTTGCATCCAATGCTACCCAATCAACAAATTCAGACACAACTGAACATCCATTTCTAGAATGTGCACTCCTGAGATGCTAAATTCCTCAAGATATGGAGACCATTCCTTGTTGCATCCTCCAGAGCCAGGAAACATGTTGAAATTCCAGGGCCTTTTGAAAGCCATTTTCACATAATTAAGTAATGTTTTATTTTAGCTATTTTTAGGAGTATGAAAATAGAGCCCTGACCAAACTGTTCTTTCCCCAAATATTGTTTCAAAGTAGAAGGAAACAATGTTTCTGACCATATTTTGTTCAGAAACAAAAATACCCCTAACTTATATAGCTACCTTGCCAAAGGGAACAGAGTTTGTTTTTCTTGTGAGAGCCCACACATCCAAATAGTGACTATTTATTTTTACTTTCTTGGCAGCGGAGTGGTAGTTTGTAAATGTCCTAAAAATACAATAATCTGGAAGATATCTCCAGCAGATTATATTTAGGTCACATTTGACACAAACACCCTTTATCATCAAGCCACAATTAGCTAAATTTATACAAATGCTGGCTAATTCTATTCTGGATGAACCAACCAGAATTGCAGTCTTGTATGAGTAAAAAATGGCAGGCTCTGTATATGCCTTTTAGCTATTGATACTTTTAGATCATTAATAATAATCAGAAGTTTAACCAATGGGGTTTACAAGCAAAATGAAATTTAGAAGTGAAGGAAGACCTGCCAAGGAAGTATGTAGTCTGAAAAAAGTGGTCTGTTGTAAAAACTCCATGCATGAAAACTTTATTAGACCAACCACTTGGGCTACTTGGAGCTTTGAGCTATTCACACAGATGTGGCCCCCTCAGATTGCTGTAGCCAACCTCAATTTCCACTTCCTGTCATCTGATGTAAATGTGAGACAAACCAGCAGCTCTCCCATTTCCTTTTCCTTTGGCCTTCCTCCTGGCACCCTGAGCGCTATTCAAACACACTCAAGGCTTCCTCTGAACAATGCTATCCCAAGGATACCGAAAAGGTACCGGGCCACATGCTAAATCTATCATTACTAGGAATTTTCCCCCATAGGGAGCCAGTAAATGTCTGTAACAACAACTTATGTACACATTATTTTCTAGGTAGAACTCATTAGGTTAGAATCTTAGACAAGTAGCTGCACAGTGGAGGAAGGAGAAAAACATACTGTAGAAGCTTACACACATTCGATGGCTAAGAAAATGGAAGTCAAAACGTGTGTAAGTGGGTAACAAAGTGTAACATTGTCAATACAATATTTGCCTTTCCAAAATACTCTTCAAGTAATGACCTCAGAATGTTTTGCAGACAATAAGCCTCAACGGCTGTGAGGAAGGCAATTGTTACACTCATTGTACAGGTGAGTAAACTAAGGCACAGCAAGATTAAGTATCACATCGTAACAGGTTAGTGGTAGAGAGCAGAATCTAGATGTCTTAACATCCAGAACTTCACTCTAACTCCTAGAATAAAAGTTCACAAACTGTGGACTGTGAACAATCGGTGGTCTCCGGAAGAATTGCTGATAGTCATAGACAGATGTCTGGTCACATGACAGGGTGGAGAAAAAAAGGATTTTTTAAAAATCAGATTTGTTTTAAATTAAATACATTTTTCTTTTAAAAATAAACTAATTTAAAATTAATGTTGAAGTTATGACAGCCTGTATTAAAGGCCTAAATTTACTATAATCTATTACAATCATTTAAATAAAAATAACGTTCAAGCAGTCTGTTTGTTGCCAAAGTTTAAAGAAAGTCAAACCACTAACTGGTGCAAGTCACTGGCTAAGCACCTACAACCAGAGTTTGTTGAAGTGCTAAACCTGCTTTTGACAGCAGTATACTGCTCTACAGGTGCAGAATATTTGTTTAATTTCAGTTTATTTTACTATTTCACTGCAATGACTAGGCAATTTAAAGTTGAGAAACTGATTGTGAGCTGAAAAAGCAGGAAAGCTGGTTTTCCTCTTCCACTCTACGAATAAAAATGAGGTGAGGATGAGAGCTACTAGTTCTAACATCTTAAAGGACATGGTGACTAGAAACAATCAGCTCAGTTCATTAACTACAGATACTTCCTTTGTTTAATAAATCACTTAGTTTTAAAACAAAATGTGTTTTGATTAATTTTTTCTTATGTATTGATCAAAATTGAGATAGTTTTAACTAAAAAAATCATTTTAAAATGCTCTTTCTGGGTATTTTAACTGAATTCCAATTTCCATCCAAATTTAGCTTGATACAAATCATAAGTAAAAAAATCATACTCTAGTAAACAAAAACTATGTCATTCTCCATTTTCTAAAAAACGTTGTTGAGAATTCAGAATCTGAATAAATGTATGTGAAAATATATAATTGCTTAAATAAATGTGCATCATTATCATGTATCCTCCTGGTTAGCAAACAGAATCACCAAATTTGGCACAAAGACTACATTTAACTGCAAGTCAACATGATTTTATGGTTACCAACCAGTGAGAATCAACCTCTCTTTAGGAACAATCAACCCACTCTACCCCATGATATCAGGGTGGATTTGATTTAAATCAATTGATTTAAATCACTAATCAGGAAGACTCAATTTAATCATGGATTTCTACATTAAAAAGTGCATTCTTGTTGGCAGTTATAACCTTAATACATATTCTTCACAACTGGGTCTCTTTTATGGCCTGCTGCCATCATAGGTTTTCCCTTCTAGTGAGAGAATGGTATAGTAGATCTCAAATCAATGAAGGCTACACTCAGGAAGACCTCAAGACTTCTGGAATATGCTGCTCAAACAGTTTCACTTTTGTTTTTACTGCCTGTCCCTCCCTTCTTACATTTATCTCCAGACTTCTTTTTCTTGTCGAGATCTATTCTGCCCCCAACAATCTTCTTTTCACTGAACTTTTTGAAACTTGCACTTTTAGAGAGAGGTAAGAGATTGACTCTGTGTACACAAATTTGCAGAGGGACAATAGGGTTGGCGAGCTGTTATTTCTCACCCCTATATATTATTTATTTAAAACATTTTTGCTGTTAACAAGCATGTTATCCTTGGAGACAAAAATCCACAGTTTGAGAACGGCAAAACTAAGCATCTCTGATGGTATCTTCTAGACTGAGAATTGAGTCCCATTGAGTAGATAGAAAGATTAACCTAAATAATCTATACAGAAGTCCCTGGAACCCCATAAGATTGGGTCCCTAATCCATGAACTACTGGAACTCATTTACAAAACTTTTCTTAAACATTACATGAATATATTGTCTCATACTATATAATTCGAATTTATAATCCCTATTCCATGATGAGATATCTTTGAGCTATAATGTATCTTAATTAAAAGTACCTTTAGATAGGTTTGTTTCCTCAAAAAGCATTTTATCAAAAAAAATCTGAATAAAAAAAGCGGATTTAAAAAAAAAATCATTGATTTTTATCCACACTGGTTGCCACTGAGATATTATGTAATTACAAAGGAAAGGAGACGAGGTCTGTGCAAGTATGACTGGGAGAGGAGATGTCCATGGGAATCTCACTATTAAGACACAGTACATACCATGAAAAGAAGAAATCCTGTGCTAGTCCCATAATAGAATCATGGCCATTGTATCTGCCACACGATTCATTTTTGCATAGCCAATAGTCTCCTTAACTTCACATACTGGTGGTTAGTAATCTGTGGGAAGCAACACTCCCTATGCTTAATTTATAACTTTTTAATATTCATAATTGTACTGTGAGATTTGAGCTCAAACATGTATATTTTCTACTGTCTTTACAGCACCCAATTTGTGGCTATGGGTTGGTCTTTAAAGGGCTTCATGACTGTAAATACTCAGAGTTGGGACCTCCATTTAAATAAATAAATTTAAACCCAGTTCTTGAAGGAAGAACACCAGCTATTGGCATCAAGATGGTTTTACTCAATTATAAAAAGATGCTACATACAAATTCCAGTGGGCAATTCCCTGAAAAAACAGGGATCTGCTGCAAACAAGGACTGACATTTAGTTTTCACATGTACTTGTCCTCCTGATTGGTAAGCACAACTAGGATCCCTATGAAGGGCAGGTAAAAAGCACATGTCAAACTCAGAAGTGATCATGAAAAGGCAGGAGCCAAGAGATCTCTTCTTGTATGTAAACTTTTACTGACGTGACATGAAAGATTCAATTTCTTTACTCAGCACTGATAGTTCAAAGTGAAAAAGGGAGCTGCACGGAAGTAAACTCAAAGGCTGTTTAATCCCTGTAAATGGTGTCCTCTGCTGAAATGATTTTTAACTGTATAGTACTACTCAGCAAAAGAAGAACAGAATACTCTCACAAAACTGTGACTCAGACCTTTGTTATGCTAACACTAGAATACCCATAGGTCTTAACCCAGAATTACAAAACTTTAAAATGAATACAATTCATTTAAAAACAGATATTGCCAATAATGTGCAATTTATTTTAGTGACTGTTTTAGTGCTGGGAAAAAACTCCTCAGCACAGGTACAGAATGAGTAGCAGCTGGGCAAGAGTCACCCACATCTACTCACCAATATGTTTCAATCCTGTTATAGAGGGACCACCTCCAAGGGTGAAAGTGGAATTCAGCCCTCTGCCTTAGCGGAGACTACCAACAAGTGGACCAATTAATGCAAAATAACAGTGGTTTTTGTTTGGTAATGAACATCTGATCACCAGAAGGAAGTGGTCTGAGACACACCAAACTAATTTCACACAGATCACCTAAGAGCTGCCAGATGGTAACAACGTTCAGCCATTATTGATCTGGGCTGGATTTGAAGTGATGATCTACAGTAAGAGGCTCTAACAAAAGGTCTTAAAACAAGATGTAAGAACATCGCAGGAAGGAATGTCAGAGGAAGTTATACAGCCAATCTATTTAACAAGCATATTATACTCCTTCCCTCACACTGACCCTGCATCCTGAATCCCCAAGGACTTCACAAACAAATATTTCCAAGAGGCCATATATCTAATCATGTCATCTTGTGCAATTATTGAATGCAGGCAAACCAAAGAAATACAAATGTGGGGCAAAAAATGGTAATTAATGCAAAAGAGGTGGCCGTAGCCCAGAGCTGAACGATTGAAGAGGACATTACATTAATGATGGACTCCACTTAGAGACACGATTAGAACACTGCTCCCTGAAAAGGAACTGCACTTAGAACAAAAATGTAGCACTTGCAAAAACATAAGGAGCAGAACAAAAATTGGTTCCATGACTGAGACACATAAAATAGTCTAGGGAAAAAAAACCTATTTACTTGAAGTGTGTAAACCCTTGATTGTTCTATAAAAACTCCTAAGATTTTTAGTGTACCACACAACTAGCGTCTAATATTTTTAGAGCAATCCACCTACTTCCCTGAGATTTTAAATGTACACTTGTGTTACCACAACATTTAATTTGCATTTAATCATTCCAAGGCCAGGGAAGTGTGATGCTTACACATTTATTGTAGACAGAAAATCTTAAGAGATTAGGGTCATGTTATATTCTGTATAGCAGCTGTTCAGTTACTAAATTAGTTAATTCCCTGTTTAGTCCACACCCAACTGCTGACAAGGACAAGATAGCAAAATAACCACCTGGATCTTCCCGCAAAGTGTCGCAACAAGTCTAAAGTTCCTGAACACATTTTTAGAAAAATAAAAGGATTCTTTTCATCTCCAGATTTCCAGTCGGAGAATTGGCTCTGGGAAACGTCACATCAAATGCACTTGCAGTGTGGCTACATGAACTCTCTCACAGGACAACTGTGCAGCAGGAGCTGTACTCTATATCTGCTGTCCATCTCTGGAGCCCTTTCCTACTATTTCATGCCTCTCTTTAGGAGGTACTGAATCATGGTGGTACCCAAGTACTACCCTGGCACCCAGTGAGATCCAAATGAAAACAAGTCAGCAATTCAGGCTAAGCACTCTGTTGCTCTAACTCAATGGTTTTCAAACTGGGGTCTGCAGACCATGTCTAAGATTTCCAAAGAGGGTCACGCTTTTACTTGAAACTTTTTAGGGATCCGCAAATGAAAAAGGTTGAAAACCACTACTCTAACTTATTAACATTAACTTCTATATCGGTATGTTATTGAATCAGAAAATAGAGAAGGGCACTATTACACTATTTAAGATACCGTCTTGATGGGATGTCATAAATGTCAACACTTTAGTATCCTTCTCTCCCCCAAAAGGGCCAGCATGTCTCACCCACTGTACACTTGTAAATCTTCAATATTGTTTTCAGATATTGCAGTTACTTCTTTTAATGTCACTTGGGACTAAGTTTAACACTTCAGTATACAGTGGGTAGTGCTGGGTAAAAACAACTGGTAGTCAAATCAATACTAGCCAGCCCTTTCACTGGATGGTCTGTCTCTGATTTGCATTAGTCACTAGATACTACCCAAAAAGAAAAGGAGTATTTGTGGCACCTTAGAGACTAAGGAATTTATTTGAGCATAAGCTTTTGTGAGCTACAGCTTTCTTCATCAGATACAGCATCCCAAGGGAAGCAGAATGAGCACTTGTTTGGGAGCAATTAAATTAGGACTGGGCAAAGCATACAAAACTGCTAAACTCTGATGGCAAGAAAAGTCTGACTTCATACGTTAGCCGCTTTAGAGCTGGTTTCTAAAGTATCTTAAGCAAGTCTTCAGCAGCAGCTGGAAACTTCTAATCTAACTTGTAGCAATACAGTGGGAATGGAGGAAAGAATCAAGGGTCAGGAAACAGGCAATGTTTTAAGCAAGTATATTAACCTCTTTATCCACTAACTCTTTGCCAAGGTACCACACAAGGCTCTGAAGGCTTAACAGCTCCTAAATATTCCAGACATCTCCAGAAATACTTAATCTGCCATACATTATTGAATGCTGCTGATTTTAATGGATAGCAGAGGCACAGGTGCGGTGGAGGAGCAGCAGTCAGAGCTGAGAACTTCAAAAGTCAACAAATTAAGACCTAACGTGCCTCCAGGTTACCAGCACTGCGATTTGCGGAAGTTAAAGCAGTTCAGACTTACTCGGTTATCTTCGGATCCAAGTTCCCAATCCACAGCCGATGGCCCTCCTGCAGAGAGCCCTCGGAGAGGATGGACGCGTTCTCCAAAGGCAGGGTTTTGATTTCCGCCGCCATCAATCTCTGCGTATGAGAAATGAAATCCTGACGCACTGAGTGACAGCTGCGAGACAGCCCGGGGGGAGCAGAGCCGCCGCTTCCCTCCCACCTTCGCCCGGGCCGGGCCGGGTTAGCGACCCCAGGACGGGGGCTGTTTATTTAAGCGGGGACACAGAAAGCCAAGGGGGGTTCTGGGGAGAAAGGAGCCCGGGCAGGGGACACGGTGACCCCACCGCAGGAAACCAGAGACGGGCCCGGACTCGCACAGGGGCACGGGTGGGCGAGGGACGGGGTGGGGGAGGGCACAGAGAAAGGCCAGGTCGGGGGGGAAGGGTCAGGAGGCCGGGGGGGGGCTCAGGAGGCCGGGGGGGGGCTAGACACTGTGCTGGGGGGGGACATGAGCCTGGGGGTGGCAGCAGGGGGAGGCGGGGCGAGGCCGGGGGCTGTTGCCATGGTGAGGCCGGGGGCGACGCTGGCAGGAGTAGGCCGGGCTCACAGGGCCCGGGCGGGGGCGCCGGGCCGGGCCGGGCCCCAGGGCCGGCGGCCGCACTCACCATGGGTCCGGCACTCCAGACCGGCGCTGCCAGCGGCGGCGGCCTTCACTCCCCTAGGCCCCGCCCCCTCCCTGAGAGGAGGGGCACGCCACGCCAACGTCTGACGTAAGGACGTGTCGCAGGTGGGTGACGTTGGCGCGGCGTGCGGCGCGGGGCTGAGCGGCGAGTGGGAGCGCGGGGCCGCGCTGCGGGGACCGGGAGACCGAGCAACGGCAACCAGAGCAGTGGGCGGGGCTTAAGGTCCGGGGCGGGGCTGAGCGAGCATGGGGGCGGCCTGAGAGTGGGGGCGGGACTGTGCAGGCAGCGTGAGCGCAGGGCACCTGGGGGCGGGGCGGTGGAGCTGTGTTCCATGGGGGCGGGGCTGGAGAACAGGGGCGGGGCTACACGCTATGGGGCGGGGCTGTGTACCACCGGGGCGGGGCTGGGGAACAGTGGGTGGGGCTATTCACCATGGGGGAGAGCTCCGGAGCAGGGGGTGGTTCTAGGATAAGGGGCGGGGCTTGCATTATGGGGCAGGGCTGGTAGTGGTTGGGGCTATGCACCATGGGGCAGAACGCCAGGAGCAGGGGGTGGGCGAAGGGGCGGGGCTTGTACCGGGGGCGGGGCTTGGAGTGCAGGGGGTGGGGCAGGGTTAAGTGGTGGGCAGGGGAGGTGCTCCTGAGGCCAGGGGCCCTCTTGGCCTAGGTTTCTGACACAGGGCTTCATAAGGGGTGTGTAAGGGTCAGGGAGGTGGGGGAGTCTGTTAAGCATGAGGTGCCTGGGGTGATCTGTAAAACCCAGCCCCTGGCATCTTGTGGCTGGTAAAGATCCCCAGGCATTGATATCACTGTGTGAACTCCTCCCCAGAGCCCAGAACAGGAAAGTATCTTCTGCCTGCCTAATTTCCCTATTGCTGTTTTTAGCTGGGTGTGGTATTCCTCACTTCCTGTCCTAAACTGCAGGGCAACATTGCTGTGTGGCTACTAACCTGCCACCACATTCTTCTCTGTCTTTCCGTCTTCAGTTGTTGCCAATTCTCCCAATTGTTCGGTCTCGCACTAGGCGTTATTTTTACGTAAGTCTCAGCTCCTGGATTCATGTGAATTCAGGAGAATCCCAACTGTCATTTAATTTTTTTACAAAGGTTCGTGGCTGACCTGGTCGCAGAAAAATGCTTGAAAATGTGACCTATCTGTACCCTAGAAGTTCAAAAGCAAGAAGGCAAAATAAAAGAACCCCACATTTATTATTTATTAATAAATCGTATTTTTAAGTCAATCTCATAATATTCAAACGGTTGGGGTTGGCAGTAGTGTATTATTATTGTTATTTACTTGTTTTGTGGGAGCATTTTGGAAGCTCGGACAAACGGTCCCTGTTGTATTGTGTGTGGTAAAGAAAAGACGACAAGTAACAGAGAAAACAGTCTTGCTCCCAGAGAACTTAGAATCCAAGTGTCACAGAGGAAGCAGAAGTTGGACAAAACAGACAAAAGAAACATAAAAACAGCCATAGTGGGTCAGACCAATGGTAGCCCAGTATCCTGTCTCTGACAGTGGCCAGTGCCAGAGCTTCAGGGGGAAGTGTACAGAACAGGGCAATTATAGAATGATCCACTCCCAGCTTCTGTCAGTCAGAGGTTTAGTGTTGCCCTGAGTGTGGGTTTGCATCCCTGACCAACATGGCTAATAGCCACTGATGGATGTACCTTCCCCAGGGTCTTGTTCTGTTTGTACAGTGCCTAGCACAATAGGGTCCTGGCCTAAGTACTACTGCCATACAAATAATATATAGTCATCATTATTTTAAAAACAGGAAGGGGATTGCGGGATTCTAGAGTCTCAAATTTTGTGCCACCGAATTTTGTGTTTAAATCTGTATGCGACTGACATATTTAAAAGCATCTTGTCAAAAATGTGGTCATACCTGTGTTTCGAGTTTCCATCTTAATGCAGCCTCCACATCTCCTTGGCAGATGTCAATATTAATGCTATATGAGTATATTGGATCCAGTCATCCTGCCATTGAAATCAGCAGCAAAACTGCATTGATTCATTAGGACCAGAAGCAGGCCTGTTGTCCTCTGATCATTATCATGGACTGACAGTTTGATATTAAACTTGAAACCATTTTTACACGACGATTGTAGAAGACTGTTCTCGTATCTCCCATTTTTTGCTTTTCCAGGTGAACGAAAGAGTAGTTGTATGCCATGGCCATGGCATTAAGGTGTCTCCGTCAGCTGCCTCCCCTGTTTCATAATTCTCTCTCAGGACTAGTAAGGCCACCCCTGCAAGTACCTTCGAGGCATACAACCCTGATGCTGAATGGCTGCAGGCAGTGTGTGGTCCACCAGACAATACTGACCAGACATCTAGCTACCAAGAAAGCCAAAGGTAAAGAAAGAAGCCTCTTTACTAGAATTTGCCATTTCTAATTATGTATCCATACTTTGCTGAAAGTAGGATTTCCGTCCTGATGTCACTTACACCTTAATGAACATTCCCCTTCCACCATTTTTTCTCTGGGAAGTACCTTTATTTTGGTGACCAGAACATTTTATTTTCTTCAAAACGCTCTAATATTTTTAGTCCTTGTGCAGCTGAAATTTAATTTTAAAATGCTCACTTAGCACTGTTGTTGCCATCAAGGTGACTATTTGCATGAGTAAGGCCATTAATCCCTGATCTGGAAAGGAATCTCGCAAGAGTCCACACCTGTAGAGATCTTTGCAGGATCAGGTCATTAATTAGCAATCTTCACATTCCATATTGAAATTAGTGTTGCAAAACACACAGCGCATGATGTGCAAATACATTTTGGATCACAGGCTTATCATTTACCATCTTAAAAATATATACTTCAATTTATGCTAACCTCCAGTTACTAATCTGAAAGTAATTGCAATGGCTCCTTTTTGTTTTCTAATGTGATAGTTCAGTAAGAGACCATGGTGTTGTCAGTGGTACAGAAATTAATTGTGTGTGCAATTTTCAGCTAAAGGTAAAGGGCAGACCCAAGCTAGAGTGAATATTAATGCTGCCTTAGTTGAAGATATTATCAGTCTCGGGGAAGTAAATGGCGAAATGAAGGCAGTGATGGAAGCCCTTAAGGAAGAATTCGGGAAAAATCTCAATATAAGAACCTCACCAGGTCAGTAACTTGCTTATATAATTCTCTACTGTCTATAAATAAATCCGCTGAGCCTTTCCAGCCCAGATCTGTGTCTTTCATTTTCTGTAAATTGATTTTCTTTTTATTGAGTTACTCACTGGGTACCCAATTACTGCAACCTTGAGATCCCCAACTAAAGACTTTCTTCACCCTGAGCTTGACCAGGAAGAATCCATTTTTGTTAATAACTTCCTGAAAATGGCTTTTGTAAGTGGGAGATGTCAAAAATGTCTAACTGAACTGTTTGCAGATGTGATGAAGAAGCAAGTTGTCAGCTAATGGTGCAGTAGGGCAGGAAAAATCCAATTGCCATTAAATTAGCCTTTTGGAAATTGCCATCAGCCTGGTGTCTGGCATATGCAGACTTCTTCTACAATGCATATTTGTGGTTAGTGACCTTTACAAACCCTGTTCAGTGAATTTTGTGTTCATAAAGAAACGTGAATATATTTGACCAAGCTACAGTTACTCTAGCACACTGAATACACACATTTGTAATGCGTATCCAGTTTCAGGGAGAAAACTTAAACAATGGCCAAATATGGATCATTCACCACCCCAACTCAGTCTCTAATGGAGTTAGAATGGGCAGCTCAATTGCTTAACGATTTATTTTAACCTCAGTTATTTTTTTTTTTAAATCATACTGATAAAGTGCCCTGTCTCCCCTGTGCTTTCTGGCCTGTTAACATTTTGCAGCAGAAACTACAAAGCAGATTAAGGGGATCTTAGAGTGAAATAAAATACTTTAAATTAGACAGTGAACTGCACCTCCTGTGGGGATTTAGGAAAGAATCTGGGGGCACAGAGGAACACCGTCAGCTTAAAAATCATATAAATCTCCTGTACCTGTGTTATAAGAGGTTAGATCATTTATACTGCAAGAATTTTAAATACTTAATTTCCACCTTACTAGTTATGTTCTTCCTTTACCATTTTCATTCTGTCAGTTTATTAGTCAGTTTCACTTTCTGGTTTTCATGCACTAGCATAATCCTGTGAAGTTTGGATTGCAAAAACCATAGGGGGATATATAAATACAAACTAGGACTGCTTGTTCTGCAAGGGAAGAACAGACCTATTTTAAAAATATATTGTTTTTTCTTCTAATGTCTGAATGCATAATATGAAGAAGTAGGAGTATGAATGCATATTATAATTTCAATGCTGTTCAGTTTTTTTAAACATAAAAGTGCTGTGTAATATTGACATGCCATTGTTATTTCGGTTTATTTTTCAGGCACTCTTGATCATATAACTGTGACAACAAACGATGGAAAGTTTCCATTAAACCAGCTTGGACAAATCTCGCTGAAATCTCCTCAGCTCATTCTAGTAAATATGGCTAGTTTTCCAGAGGTACGTGGACATGATTGAAGGGATATGAAAATCCAAATGGAAGGAAAAGGGGACTGAGCAGCTCAGAGGCACAAGCGTTTTATCTCCTTTCAAAACCAAAAGGAGTATAATTACTGTAGGAATAATGGGATGAAACTGAGCAAAGGAAAATTTAGACTGAATGGGGCACATTCCACCCCAGTAGAATTAGCACAATTCTTATTGACTTCATTCTGGATCAGTATCACTTCCTGATCTTACAGTCACAGAATGAAATGTTTCACTACTGAATGTACGTGTTCACTTTCCTGTGTTTTGGGTACCTCACCTTCGAAGCAGCGCTGGAATGTCGCCATTGCTCCATGATGCACCCACTATATCAAGATTGAATTTGGCACAATATCGTGGGGAAAGTCCTGAGAGAGCTCTTTTAGCCTTGTGGAATAATTTCCTATCACTTGAGTCATTTAAAACTGGCCTGAATAAAGCTAGAGATAATATAGAGGAAAATTCTGCTTTGGCAGAATTTTGCTTTGCCGTGGCCTAAAAGGTGTTTCCCTCTCCAGTATCTGTGTCACATACAGCGCTCTTTGCACACACACGACCTCCCATTGACTCATCAGGAATTATGCATACAGTAAGAATGCTAGATCTGTCCTGCTATTTATGCCAGCCCACCTCCTGATGAAGACTAGTCTATATCATGAAACCATTACGTGGTGGTAGAGGACTGAAGCTCCTATGAAAGTTATTTGTCTTTCACTTGTGTCGATGGCAGCCTCTGAAAGTTTGTGGCAAAAATAGCATATCCACTTCTGAATAGATTGTGCCACTCCCATAGTGGAGCAAAGTTGGGCATTTAATTTCCACCATTATCAGTCCCACAGAGAGGGCTTTTGCTCAGAAAAGTGACTGTAAAGTGTCCCATTGGGCTCTATAGATCCTAGTTAGTATTAGTGGGCACAGGGTCAGCCATTGCCCCAGCTCTAGAACTGGATGTTAGCCAACATTTATTTATCTTTATTTTTCAAAGGCTTCTCCCAATTAATTAAGCCAGCAAAATCTCCAAGGAGGTCGTTACAGGGCACTTCATGCCACAAGGCTTCTTAAAACATATCCAGTGCATGATAACTTTTAAGAATTATGGGCCCAATCCTGTGAGCTGTTCAGATCTAGGTTCCACTAGAGCTGAACCTCCAAAATTTACAGGTGAGAAGGTTGGAATAAGTCATTGTGGGACTCAGCCCATCCACAGTGAGGAAGTGAGAATGGCTTTGAACCAAATGCTTAGAAATGGAATATGGTTCTCTGTATCATCACCCCAAATCTAGTTATTCCCCAAACCAGGTACCACTTCCGATAAAGTGAGCTGTAGCTTACGAAAGCTTATGTTCAGATAAATTTGGTAGTCTCTAAGGTGCCACAAGTCCTCCTTTTCTTTTTGCGAATACAGACTAACACAGCTGCTACTCTGAAACCTGTCACTTAACCCTTGACCACCAGCTCTATACTTCTCTAGCTGAGGTAGTTATGTAATCTCTTTGACGGAAATAACCTGGGGCTACTGCTTGGATGTATGAGGATAGGTTAATGCCTAGATAACTTCATGCACGTATTGACCTGGATGTGTTGTTTACAGCATCTGTCTCACGCTTGCATTGTATCAAACAAAGAATAAACATTCATAGAATATCAGGGTTGGAAGGGACCTCAGGAGGTCATCTAGTCCAACCCCCTGCTCAAAGCAGGACCAATTCCCAATTTTTGGCCTGGATCCCTAAATGGCCCCCTTGAGGATTGAACTCACAACCCTCTGTTTAGCAGGCCAATGCTAAAACCACTGAGCTATCACTTCCCCCAATAACATTATGTCAAAAGAGCATGTGAGAGAAAAGCACAGTGGAAATGGACCCCCTGGGCCAAACCCCGTTTGCCTTAGTCATGTGCAAGGTTTAGAAAAAACAATTAGATGTTTTGTGAGTTTTTTGTTTTTCTAACAGGAACAGTTCATTTGCTGGAACAGGGTGGGGGTAATGTTGTAGTATTTTTCCCCTTCCTCTGTCTCAGCCAATGTATATGTTAAACAATATTGCTTTAACTGAGCGTTTCCTTCCCATAGCCCAGACACTGGTTTATAACATCACATGTTTATGGCTTTAAAATGCTGAGCTAATCCACTAGAGGTTTTCTCTGTTCTCAATGTCTTTAGCATTTCTTAACTTTTAAGTCCACGTAAATGCTCGCAATTGTGTTTTACACCACATTGACACAATGCTCGTTTGCATGCACGTGCAACGCAGTGCTCGGGAGTGCCTGGGCAGAGGAATGGTGCATGCCGTAGCTGTCCAGCTATTGTAGCAGTCTGCAGCTAAAGTTAATGGTACGAAAAGAAGAGCAGAAACAGCAGCGCTACTTTAAGGAAACTTAATACTGTTGGGAAAAAACCCTAGGCTAGTTTTCTTCTGTTATTGCCCATGTTAAAGAATGAAATAAATGGACAGGGCATGATGGAAATTTGCTACCAGAGTGTCTGATAAAATGACATTTTAACTATAACGTGACCACAGTGTTTGACTATTTGATCAGAAATCACTCAACAGTGGAACCCAACAAAAGTTCAGTTTGGGATTGATCGAGGTTGCTTTCAAATGGGCCGGTTAATGCTTGCTGTTTCTGAATATGATGCACACTCTTTGCATCCTTCCCGAAACATCAGATCTCCAAATGCTGTACTAAACAAGAACTGATTACGTGCTTTCCAAGATGCCACACCACATCTCATGGGATAGAGAGGATTGTAACCAAACCTTGCATTTGGAAGGGATAATTTTTGTTAAAGAGGCAGGTTTGTCTTTCATGGATCATACAGAGATAAAATGAAGCAAAAGATGTATGCATTTGAGACTAACTTGTGTAGAAAGGGATCTGTGCTCTGATGAAGCAGGGCAGCTCCCTCTAACATTATAGTGGGTCCCTCAAGAAGTTCTCTTACAGGTGAATTTTAATATGGGAGATGGCTATTAAATATCGTGTCTAAAGCCCTGATTCAGCAGAGCATTTAAGCACATGCTTAGCTTCAAGCACCTGAATGCTTGGGTCCATTCTCAGTGTTTTTCTCTCGTGCTCTTTTGACTTGACTTTATTTTGCATTTGAGACAATACAAGTACCAAATAGATGCTGTAAAACAACGCAAACAGGTCAGTGAATCCACAGCACTTAAATGCTTAAGTACTCTGCTGAATCAGGGTCTAAATAGATTGTCAAGCCCTGTGTACCAAATTCATCTCTGGCGTTGAACCGTTGAAGACGACTGGATTCATCCCCATCAGCCCGGTTCCTTTAGGTAACATTGTAACCCTGTTTGTCTTTACTCCAATAATATGTGACATGGAAGCTGTTGGATAGGTTTGGATCACTTCACTGTTTACCAAGCATACCTGTTGTGTTGGGCCAAGTGACTTTCCAGCGCTGTCCTGTGTACAGGTACCTTGCCTTCAACGAAGTACTGGATTGCTGGCATTGCCACATTATGCTGGCATGCAGCAGCCACCGGGGAAAGAGTTATAATAAGTAAATAATAAATTATGAGACACTTAAATAAATACAACTGAGCCTTGTTGTAAAAGCACTGGTTGCATTCCTCAGCCACAAACTAATGTCTGGATTTAACCCAACTTGATTGTAGTGCCGCATGAGTTAAATTAGTAACTTTTCTAAATTGGCACTGTGCAATTTCTAGTGTAAAACATTCAACTAGAATTTTTAAAGGCAGAGAATCTTTCATCTCCCTTTTCCCCAGTCCAGGCTCTCCTATGGGGATTTATTGTGGTTTTGATCTGCATTGCCTCAAAGCATTCAAATAGTTTCAAAGAAGCAAAACTGTTTTCTTTTGTTGTTGCTTTCTCCCCCTCCCCACTCCCTAATACTCTGGTACCAAGAATGGACGTAGTTTGCAATTCCATTTGATCAAAGCACTCTGCACCAATGTAACTTCCTGATCGTACTGGTAACAGAACTAAATGTTTCCATGTTCTGGTGAGATGGATTGCCAGCTATCAACAGAGTTCTGGCATCTGGTAATAATTATTTACTAATTCCTTTTACCTTTTGATCTGGTTTACAGAGTACAGCTGCAGCTATCAAGGCTATAAGGGAGAGTGGAATGAACCTGAACCCGGAAGTAGATGGGATAATAATTCGGGTGCCAGTTCCTAAGTAAGTAATTATAATGACTGTCTGTCTAAATTCATGGTTATGTGAGATGATGTAATGGGCTGCAGTGGATTTCATTTGTGATCCTGGTGCATATTCTCCGGAGGATAAGAATGCATGGTTACTGTAAGGTCTTGACACAGTCGCTTTGCGTATTGCTACATCTGGGGTTTAAAAAAACCCAAGCCTTTAAGAAATATCTGATGGAACCTCTTCCAAGTGTCAAGCCAGTGGTTCCTGCGAATTCTCCAGCATTGCAGTATCCATTCTTTTGATACATGGGGCTCTGCCTCGCTGTTTTCCAGTTTCCCCCCTGCGCAGAAGGGAGTTGGGCAGTGGATGGCTGCTGCATTTAACAAGGCATCAGAGGCAATGGCCAGGCACCTTAAAGTCAAACTCTCCTAAGAGAGCTGAATTGAGTACCCCGTTCAAGGCCTGATTCACCACTGCCTTTCTGTAAATAGCTGGAGTTACGCCAGCATATAACCACACTGATGCAATGATGAATCAGTAACATGGAGATGAACCGTCATCCAGCCACCAAAGGAGTGGCAGGAGGGAGTGATGGCCAAGCAGGGAACTTGTAATTTTCTGCTTCTTTCACTATTTCCATTTAACTGCTATGCAGGATTGCTGTACAGCTGTTAAACAGCTGTCAAGTTCTACCCCAGAGGCAGCTGCATTACAGTGGTGCCTGAAACAGTTCCTGTATTTATAGCAGTACGAATCCAGAGTAAGTCCATTCACTTCTGGATACAAACCAATGTACTGGAGTGCAGAACATAAGAACAGCCATACTGGGTCAGATCAAAGGTCCACCTAGCTCAGCATCCTGTCTGCGGACAGTGGCCAATGCCAGGTGCCCCAGAGGGAATGAACAGAACAGGTAATCATCAAGTGATCCATCCCCTGTCGCCCATTCCCAGCTTCTGGCAAAATGTCTGTCATAGTTATGGGCAGATATCTGTTGTGTACTTGAGATGAATTAGGGTCTGATCCATCTCCCACTGAAGTCCACAGTCACAGAAGAGCTGATGCTGGGAGGGGCGGACATCAGTGTATGTTACAGCCTCAGCCCATCAGGATGCTCTGAAGATTTGTGATGTATCTCCGTTTTATTAGGAATTTAATTATGCAGATTACACCACAAAAAAAACCCCAACAGGCCTATCAGAGCATGGCTTTATTTTTATTCATTCTGACTTCCATAAATGCTTATCCACAGATCTAGACACATGGTTAGGGCACTAACCTAGTACTTGGGAGACCTGGGTTCAAATTTCTGCTCTGCCACAAACTTCCTGGGACCTTGGGCAAGTCCTTTAGCCTCTCTGTGTCCTCATCTGTACAATGGGGATAACAGCCGTGTCCTGCCTTACAAGAGTGCAGTGAGGATTATAAATTAAAGATTGTGAGGCACTACTGTCCTATGGAATGAGGGCCAGATAGGTACCTAAGATAGACATAAACGTTGCAAAAATACAGACAATTGGCATTCCAAGCCCAGTGAATTAGGGCCCGCATCTCTGAGAATGGTCTGGAACAACTTGCATAAGGGCCCCTGATAGAGTCTTACCATATATTATGTATATTTCCAAGTAGGTGACTTTGGATAAGAATAGACAAGTTAAAGTTTGCTTGTATTACAGATCTGCTTAAAGAAATTACATTACGTTTCAAGTATTTCAATCAGAGAAGTCTCTAATTGCTGTTGTCTGTTGCTTTGAGGGAAGCTGAGTGGAATTTTCATTCCATTTGCTGGTTTTCTTTCTTTCATATGCTCTCTCCCCTTCCCTGTTTCCTAAGGAGTGGCAGGACGGAAGAGGAGGGCACTATTATCTTCATAATTGCCTAGGATCTTGGGTTGCCACACAGTATTGTTAATGGGCACTCAGTGAATATGAATTACAGGGGAGAAGAAATCCAGAAATCAGTAAATCCTTTAAAAACAAAAAAGTGTTGTCAAACAAGTGTGTATGTTCTGTCACTTTCTTTTGTGGTGCTGCAGATGAGGCGGAGTTCCAGTCATGTTGCCTGTCTAACCATACGGTCAGCACTAGGAAATCTGTCCGGCTTATTTCATCGTCCCCTCTGGGGTATCACTGCTGTCATTCCTAGTTTCATTTTTCCTGGGTGTTTGGCAGGTCAGGGAGTCCCAGTTTAACAGAACATAGTCTCTCTCTCTCTCAGTCTCAGTTCTGACTGAGGACAGATGACCAGCAGGTTGCCACATAAGTTCAGATTCACGCTTCCCACGTGTTCTCTTGTGACAAGACTAAATATTAACAGGTTCAACTAGCCTTTAAAAAGGGACAGTGTTAACTTGATTAGTTTCAAAACAATTACTTATAAAAAAATCCAGTTTTTGATAAAGGTACCTTTTTAAATAGTATGCCCTGGATTTTTTTAAATTCTTTAAGTTTTTATAATTTTTTTTCTGCTTCCTGATATTTACAAAGGAAAAACTCACTGACAAGTCAAGAGAATCAGTGAAATTGACTATGCAAAAGTGATGTCAAATGTGCATAGTAAAAAACCCGAGATGTTTTCCTTTTATCTTTCTTCAGAAAGTGTTATTTTAGGTGTTTTTTGTACTTCCAGTAAATCCAATACTTTCCACACAGAAATGTGATTGATCATGTTTGACAGTGTCCCTTTAAAGTGACGTTATTGGACTACAAATCATTTTTAAAAAAAATCCAACTATTGTACTCCCAAATGTCAGGTGGTGTTGATAACACAGGTAATTTCTGTCCTGATCCAGCAACCAGATACATGTGGTCAAATTTGCATCCACATCGATCCAGTTGCATGATCACAGCCTGCGATTATTATAACGGAAAAATTTCACAATCTAATTTACTTTTCTCGGTCTATTCTATTTGTTTTGTTTTTGCATTTCCCTCAGCTTAGACAACAAATAGAGACTAGTCACCTTTATTTTTGTCTACTTTCACTTTCATGTCAATTTCCCTTTTAGGGCCTCCGGCACAAACCTGCTTCAGTGTTTGTGTCGCAAACACTGCATGGGCAATGTTTATTTGTATTAAAAAAAGTTTCTGTTCCAGTTTAAAAAATAAAACTTGAGAAAATTTCTATCAGTTTGATTTCTCAGCCAAATCTGACCTGACGTTGTGCCCTTTGTGGTATTGCCTCCTGGCTACAGCCATCTCTTTTTAGATCTATTGTGAGAGACTGGATGTTGTTTATAAATTAGTAATATTTTTACACACACTTGACTGAAAGTCCAGTGAGTCATTTGAAAGTTCAGTGACTCTGCTTTAATTCTTTTATTTAAGAAGTACCCACAGTCCCCAGTATGGGGCAAACAGGCTCATGAAATGTCATTTGAAAAAACAAAGTGTTTTGGAACCTTGTACTCCAATTCTTTCATCATAACAAAAATATGTCATTCTCACCTAGTACTGGGTAATTCATCTTGCACATTAACTTTCAACATGTATCTCAAATCATACAAGCAGAGTATCCAGTTGCGCCTGTGTACCTCTATCTGATCCCTCTCACTCACAGGAAATTCCTATCATTTATGATACAAAACCATTCTTACCAATGTAAACGTCTTTCAGCAGAGACCAGAAGTGGCCCGCATTGTTTTCCCTCTGTGTTTGTGCATGTGCCCCAGGCTCATAAGAGAGCATCGAGATGTGGCCGTGTTTGGATAACTGGCGACTGACTGAAAGAAACAAAGAGGAGACATCACTAGCAATCTGAGCCCTGCACACTTTTAAAAATATTGGGTTTAAATAGCGAGGGTTCGGCCCTGGTTATCTGCTCGCAGCTCTATGTTGGGGGTGATGTGAAGCGGCACCACCCCAGTAGGAGCCTCCTGGAGTTCCAAGGGTGGGGAGTGTCCATGCCCCAGCACAGAGCCAGTTCTATGGGCTGGTGTGAAAGGGAGGCGGAGAAGGGGCAAGCACCTTGCCCCTTTTCGTCACTTCTGATTAGACATCTCAGGCTTCTCTTACAGCAGTTCCCTTTAAAGAGGAGATAGGGACAACAGTTCCTACATCCAAAACGAAATGTGCCCAGATCACCTGTGAGGTTAGCAGATCTGGTGCCAGAATCGCCACGTTCAAGGGAATAGATGGCCTTTGAAACCAGCAGCCTCGCATTGATGAATTCCTTAGCAGGAGCAGCGGCTGCCTGAAAGAAATAGATGTTTTTGTAGCATTATTGGTGGTAGGAGCTCAGAACCTATATATAATCTCAGTGGAATGTAAAACCCACAAAGAAAGCTCTATGTCACTACACATTGTTAAACAGAAATGGGCATTAATAAAGACAGACAAGGAGATGTGTGACCCTGTGCCAAGCAGCATAGGAAATCTGGCAGCACTGCATAAACAAACATTTCCTTAAAGGTTCAGCAGCCCTGAGCAGCTGAGTGATACCCTCAGCACAATCCACAAAACATTTACACATGTGGGGAGGTGAGCAGCAAATCACAAACTGGATCTACCGCACGTGGGGAGCTCTAGCCACAGACCAACACACCCTCTGCCTAGCAGGGAAGTAAGTGAAAAGAGTCATGTAGAAATTTCCAATGTCCAGAGTAGCAGACAGAGATGCTCCCCTGAAACACTGTCTGGGAATCTGACCTCTTTTACCCCTATTTCTGAACAGTATAACTAGATAAATTCATGGAGAAGAGGTCCATTAATGGCTATTAGCTAAGATGGTCAGGGATGCAACCGCAGACTCTAGGTGTCCCTAAACCTCCAACTGCAAGAAGCTGGGACTGAACAACCGAGGATGGATCACTTGATAATTGCCCTGTTCTGTTCATTCCCTCTGAAGCACCTGGCATTGGCCACTGTTGGAGGACAGGATCTTGGACTAGATGGACATTGATCAGACCCATATGGCCGTTCTTATGAACAGACTGTGCTGTTTTGGTATGTGGCTGTTTTCTGGTTCATAACTTTCAGAAGAGAAGCCCTGAAAGGATTGGTGTTCTGATTCATAGTTTCTCCCTCCTAGGTCAATGGCTCAAATGCAGGCTCAGGTCTAAGATGACAGATGTTTGCCCTGTGTGAAATAAACTGGTCACCTTCATCCAGGCATCTCCATCACCAGACTTATGGGCACAGTCACTCTTCCCGTGGCCACAGCTCAGCAGAGGAAACAAAGGGCTAGGGAGGCAAACTGCCTGCCTCCAGACCTCAGCTGCAGCACGTTAACAGAGCAGTGCAGTCGTGAAGCGGATCTGTCCTGGACTACGGTCTGTGGGTCTGTTAAATGCTGCAATTTTAAAGACACTAAATTCATTCCTAATAATAATTTAATAATCAGCTCTGGAAATAAATGAATGAGCCTGTGATTGGTCAGGGCCTCTGCAAACATCTGCCTTGAGCAACTTGGCTGTGGAGCGAAGAAACCAAAGGGAATGTGGCTTATCAGGCTGTGAGTGAGCTAGGAAAGGGTTCAGAAACTGCTCGGGTAATGAAAGACTCTTTGTAATTAATACCCGCAAAGAGGCAGAGCTAACATTGCTATGGGAACCCTAACTCCCCATTTCCTGATTTCCGCGCAGGAAGAGCCTTGTCTTTAATGTTGCAGTGACCTAGTCTGTTGCAGTCAATTTCTAAATACTCCTGTGAAATGTTTATTCTGCAATATCTCCCACTAGCAGACAGGCATTCTCTTGCTAATGATATGTAGCACTTGCAACAGGCTTTTCATCTTCAAGGCACTTTGAAAACATTTACTAAATAATTAATCCTCACAATAGGTGCTGTCAGAGCCCCATTTTCCACACTGGGAGAGTGAGGTATCAAGAGATTAAATGACTTGACCAGGGCCTCTGAGGGTGACAGGGTCTCTGCAGCTCCAGTGCCCCATTCTTATGCTCAGGATCCTAGATGCCTCTCCTTTCTGATCTAGAAACTGAAGCAACTGGGGAATCATGGGAGTTTTCCCTGTGTTTGTCTGCAGCTCCTGACCCACTGTGAGGAGCTGAGTGTCTGAATTACAAGTCTGGTTTGAAACCTCAGTCTGCTAGAGTTGGATACAAATAAATTGAAATCATTATTTTAGAAAATTTTGCAATATTGGTCTCTTCTCAAACAGCGTGTTAAATACGATCACAGTGGAAATACCAGTCTGGTTCCCGCATGCTCGTGAAGAACTGGAAAATGGCTGAATAAAGAGATTCACCCTGTAAGCTGTATAACTCCCAGATATAGTTTTCAGACTATTCCAGTTGCAAGGAGAGGTTAAGGGGTTTCCTCCTGCCCCTTCACAGCTTTACAGCAGGATTAAACTTTTCAGCTCAGCATCTCAAGTTTTGAGGTTGATATTCCCTCTTCACTCTTGCAGATGCCTTGGCAGCACAAAAAAGAAAAGCCTAAACATTTCAGCATGGTTTTCAGGCACTGCACAGAAAACCATAAACGTAATAAGATCTGATCCAAATCCCTAAGCTACTGCCATGCTTGTTGCCTTCCACTCCAGTCCTGAGACTTACATGACTTAGTTTGAAAGGTGTCGGTCCCAGACCCAGGAGGAACTGTTTGAAAGAGGCCAGTGTGGACAGGATCAGTGGATTGTACTTCCTCAGCTTGCCAGTTTATCCTGCACACACATAATATCACAATGAACAGATCAGTTACATGCTACGCCTAACGCCCTTTACTTCTCCCTGATTAGGGTAACAAGAGAACACCGTGAAAGCCTGGCTAAACTCGCCAAACAGCTTACGAACAAGGGTAAGGACTCTTTGCGAAAGGTCCGGAGTAACGCTGTGAACCAAGTGAAGAAGGCCAAGAGCACAGTGTCTGAAGACACCATTAAGCTGGTAGAAAAGCAGGTATTTTTTCTCCCCAGCAGTGCGTTGCATATGTTTCCTGACTCCCTTGGGACAGGGCCATGAGGGAGAAGATCCAGCTGTGCTAGACTTTGGTAACAAAAACGCAGATTTCAGGAAACACTTGTTAGGAGCTGGGTTTGAGGGGGGGCTGAGGTGGGCCTGGCCCTTTTTTGTGTTTTTTTTTTAAATAAGTCATAACTGCTGCTCTCTCTGCCTTCCGCAGAGCGATTTTGGCTTTGTTCAAACCTGAAACTTAGAGTCAACTTTGGGGCATGAACCTGTGCAAATTGAAGGGGGGAGGGTAGTAAAGGTTCCCACAAACCTTCAGTAGCCTGACAAGCCTACTGTAGCAGCATGTGCCAAATACGCAGGCCAGCAGGGTGGCCAGAGTCCAGCCCTGCTGCTTGAATCTTCACTGGCAGTTTTATCACCATCATTTATGCAATGCCGTAAGTGCACATAGACTTTGCAAGCACATAGGGCCAGATCATCAGCTGGTGGGAGTCGACAATGCTCCATTGACTGCAATGAAATTAACACTAATCAAACATTAGTAACCTTGCACTATGCTATGGCTTTGTGGCTAGATTCAGCAAGATACTAAAGCACATACCTAACTTTAAGCAGATGGGCAGTCTCACTGAAGTCAGTTACTCATGCTTAAGATTAGGCACATGCCTAAGTACCCTGCTGAATAAAGGCCTCTAACTGCAAGATATTATTTGTTAGCAGTAAACCCTAGGAATATAGCAGAGAGCACTCCTTTGCATGCTCGCTGCTGGTAGAAGTTAACTTTAGCTTCGTCTACACTATGAGCTAGGGGTGGGATTTTCCTGCTTGGGCTAGCGCGAGAATAAACAGCAGTGCAGTCGTGGTAACACGGGCAGTGGTACTGGAAGCACGGCTGAGCTATTACATTTACTCTGCTATCTCTACTCGCACTGGTTCCGTGAGAGCACGTGGAATCCCAGCCCTAGCTCATGGGATAGACAAAGCCATAGTAGCATTAGCTGTTGCCGTGATGGGGATGTTTTGGTGTTAAACAGGAATTATCTTCTGAATGTGTCAGTGTGCCCAAAAGCTGGTGCTGTGGACACCTTTGATAAACACTTCCTGGCATAAAAGTTTGTGCAAGCAAAAAGAGGAGCTCTTCCAGAGCAGTCAGATGGCTTCTTGTATTTGTGGGGTCAGTGTCTCAGCTCAGATTTTGCTTGTGCCAGGGATTTTCAACATGAGGCAAGCTCACCTCCCACGTACCTGGAATCCTAGGAAACTGGGGACCAAATTGATATTAGACCCTTCTACATAGGCCCTGTAAGATTGGAGCAGGCAGAACCTAAATTTGCACACAAATAGCGATGGTATGTGCCCAATAGTCACCTCTGCCTGTATTGCACATGCAAATTCCCATCGCACACTTACACATGGCTTTTGCACCCAAATAGGTGCATGCACAACTCTGGCCACCACAATTTAGGAGGTTCCTTTGAAATTTTGGCCTGTCTCCACTCTTATTACCATGATCCTGGAGCACCAGGTTGGGCTTTTGGAATAGTGCTGCGTTCCCCATGACAGAGGGGAGTAAATCAGTCTGGTACTCGATTTGCAAATAAAAGCAAAAGCTTCTACTAGCAGACTGCGGCTGCTGCTGTGCAATTCATTACAACAGCAGGAAGGCTACGACGAGTAAGGAGATGAGTCCTTTACGTTCTGGCTCTGACATCTGGTGGCCTCCAGTTTCACCGACAGACTGTCCCACCACATTAGGTCTATTAAATAAGGACTTGGCAGAGCAACTGATCAGTCTCAGCCAAGAGCTTTTCACTAGGAGCCTTTCAGAGACCGGCAGGGATTGTACGGAGAGTAGGTTAAATGTTGGGTGTGTGTGGGTGTGGGAGAGTCAGCCACTGACGGGATCTGGCTAAAGGAGAACTGGATGCTGATGGAGGAGTCAGACAGGTCACTGGACATACCGCGTGGCAATGCTCAAACCCAATCAGCCATAACTATACCACTGAGAACGCCCGTGCTGAGTTCCATTTCTGTGCCCTTTACCAAACATTAATTACAACACGCCTGTGCTGTGAAGAGGTGCTATCATTTTACAGCTGGGAAAATGGAGGCACAGAGAAGTGACTTGCCCAAGGCTGCAGCAGGAAATAGTGTCAGAGCTAGGATTAGAAATCAGGAGATCCCGTTTCCAAGACATGTGTGCTCAGACCATTCCTCGTGCACCTGTTATTGTGTTGGTGGGAAGATGCATCTGTCGGGGTTTTGACAGCTTGTGAAATGTATTTGTGATCTTCCACATACAGTCAGTTGGCTTCTAGTCTCAGTTACTCCAAGAACAAGAACATTCCACTGACCTCAGAGGAGTGACTGGATATACACCGAGAACGGAATTTAGCCTGCTGGCTTGCTTTGGAGCTTGGGCTTTGTGTTAGGAATTGCCTGTGTCCCATCTTTACAAGGATCTAACTCAAGGCCATGTTATGTTGCTACAGATCCAGCAAATGACAGATGACACTGCAGCAGAGATGGACAAGCTCCTGGCAGGGAAGACCAAGGAGCTCCTCGGCTGAGTGCAGCTTGGACAGACGCAGTCAGCAGTGACTATGGCCTGCAGAGAACCACAGACCAAATGCTCCATGCTTGGTCGTAGCAGCTTAGTGTGACTGGCAGGACGGACTGGGTCGTACCTCATGAACAGGGTTATGCTGTGATTACTCAGGGGATTGGCCCATAATCATTGTTGGGGGTGGGTGAATCTAGTCTGTATTTCATTGATTCAAACAATGACAACTGAATTTGGATAAAATAAGGTTAAGAGGAACTGAGGAATACTGGGCGCAATGGCTCTTAGTTGTCAGCCTTCACCATGGCAGCAGCTTCTCTCTGCCACTGGCATTAAAGCACTGAGGGGTGGGGTTGTCAGATTAATGCATGTTTGTCCCCTTTGCAGATCTCTTTCTTACACTTCCTACCATGAAATTCCCACTTAGAGCCTGTCTACACTAGGGTCAATTGCTCTGTGTTGTATCAGTGTTGCTACCGGATACAGACAGGGTCTTAAAGTCAATAGCAGCAAGCAGGGCCACCCGGCCCTAAAGCCTGCCATTCTGCAGGTGTTTCCCCCAGGGGCTTGGCTGAAACTCATGCATTGGACAAGGGCACTGCATAGATTTGTCCCAGCGGAACAGGAGTGCTCAAAAACCACGGCTTTCACTAGCTAGAGTCCAGCCACACTGAGCAGAAGGTTGGTCTCGCAGGATCCTCCTTTCAGAGAAGGCCCCATGTACCTCACAATTCTGAAGGCTCTGCCTGGAGCCTTCCCAGGCTCCTTTGGGTTCCAGCTGCCCCTAACCATAATGCTGGGGGAAGAAAGGGAAGCGATTAAGGGAAACCCACATGTTCATTGCCCTGCTGTGAACCAGGTCGTTGGTTTTCAGCTAAAATAAAATCAAAAGGAGACGTTAAAATCCAGACCAGGCAGTTCCCTGTCACTCCATCCCCTTCCCTTTGCAGGAGAGTTTACGTTTCGCTCACCTGTGGCCTGGCCCCTGTTTACGCAAAGGCTCCCAGCTCGATGTGTTGGACGGGTTGCACACACCTGGCAGAGCAGCCCAAATCTCTTAGTGGCTGAATGAGGCTGCAGTTACGTCTAGCAAAACCACAAAGCTCGATGGCTTGTGTGACGCACGTTGATGGGCTCAGGCCAGTCCGCAATGGACCAGTGTGCACGTCAGGGGTAGGTTGCGGGGGAACAGTGCAGTGAGCCTCACGTCTGTTGGCACCCTTAGCAGAGAAGCCAAGGAGACTGGATGACTCTGTACCCGTTGAGGTGTAGAGAGAGGCACGCTGGGAGGGGTGGGGCAGGGAGGATGGTATTTCTGTTCCCCAGGCTGTAGCAGTTTCATGGATACAGAGAAGATTTGAAACTCCCAAGCTGTCAATCCAGCAGCTTTGGCCAGCACTAAGCTCACCTAACGAGAACTCGAAAGCACCGTGCTAGACGCCTCCTGAAAGCCACATTCCGGCCCCCACTCTGACTGCAGGGTCTCAGTTTCCAATGGGAATCATGTGCACGGTTTGAGGCATGGGGGGAGCAGAACTTGCTCTAAATGTTGGATGCTTTGTAGCAGCTTCCTGCCCCTCATTATCCGCAGGTACGTCCCAAGAACACAGTTTATCTTCATAAACAGAGGAAATGATGAATTATGGAGTAACCCTGCTCCAAAGGCCGTTTGGTTCTGAGCAGCGCCGAGTTCTCTGTAGTCTTTAAATAAACAACCAAAAAAAAAAAAAAAAGAAAGTTATTTTGTCCACAGAGCAGGGGGCGGGGGCTGGAATGAAAGATTTTCTATACTTGGGCCCCACATGTCAACAATTTCTCTGCTTTGTGTATTTTGGCCGAAAGCGTCTATCATGATAAATGAATAAAGGAAAATGGTAAGCCCAAGGCGGTTACACGGCTCAGCAAATTGCTTTCAGCTGATTACTTTATTTCTTTTGACATTTATCAAATAGTTTTTTGGTTTGGGGTTTTTTTTTAACCCGTCACCAAGGCTGCTGGGCTGCACCAACAGAAGAGCTCCCCTCGTACCTACGTAAAGGTGACTGTGGGGAACAATGCCCGTGCTCCTAGATCCACCTTTATGTGGAGCAGACATGAGAGTTCAGAAGCACTTCCACTAATTGCAGCACGACCGAACCCGGCCTAACATTCCAACGACTCTCACCTATTCCAGGGCTGGCTGTGCACACCTCATCTACTGTCATGCTTAGAGGAAACCTGTGGGGAGAGAAAGGCATTGTGGGGGTTGGTCATGGGCTCCTGCTGCTGCCCGCCACATACCTCCCAAAGCCGTTGATGGAGCTCCAGACAGTGCCTGTTGTTTCTGGGAGCCATTAGGTGGAGAGGTTTCAGAGTAACAGCCGTGTTAGTCTGTATTCGCAAAAAGAAAAGGAGCACTTGTGGCACCTTAGAGATTAACCAATTTATTTGAGCATAAGCTTTCGTGAGCTACAGCTCACTTCATCGTGAGCTGTAGCTCACGAAAGCTTATGCTCAAATAAATTGGTTAGTCTCTAAGGTGCCACAAGTGCTCCTTTTCTTATTAGGTGGAGAAATTCCCTGGAACATTTACAGATGTACCAGCCCCGTTACCATAGCATCTGGCTCCACCTCATTAACTAAACCCATAACACCAAACAATGCCAGACAGGCTAGGCATGGTTCGTGCAATGGCCAATGCATTTTGAACCACTTGAAGAGTGAATCCCTGAGCCCATGCACCTTGTGGTGGGTCCTGCAGGCTGCCAGCCTCTGGCCAAGAATAGAGGAAATTGGTTCCATCAGCAAGGGTGTAGACATGCCCAACCTCCACTGGATGGAGTCTCTTCCATCAAAAGGGACATTTAGGCAGAGTCAGTCAGCTAATGAATTTACTAAGCTACAGGCAGTTATTTTCAGAAGATCAAGGCAAAGCAGGGTGCCAGAGAGGGTGCGAAGGGAGTGGAAAGCAGATGTGGGGGCTGATCTTTAAAAACTGGAAAAAAAGAGCAATGGCTATGCAAGTTAGGATAACCCGTCCTTCGTAAAACAATGGCACCAGTAGTAAGAGAAGAAACCGATAAGCACTGAGAGCTAAAATCTGCTTGAATTCTCCTCACATAACTGCCTGGCAGTCACTGCAATTTGTGCCCATCAGAATGGTAACAGCAGGACAAGTGTAAACAACATGTACCTATAAGGAACACATCATGCCAGGCTATGTGGATCACCTTCCGTTCACACAGAGTTAGCCAACAAGAGGAACACCAATTGGCGTTACCCCTTCGGACTGCAGGAAAGCCTCTGACTCAGCACTTCGCCGGCAGCCCTGGAAACGTGGATTCTCACAGGCAGTGGTGTGGAGAACTGGCTGAAGGGGGTAAATGAGTGGAAAAGATCAGTGGCAAGCTGTCGACTTGTGAAGAGAAAACCTTGGAGGTGCCACAGAAATCACTGTTCTGGCTGGTTTTCCGAACCATATTAATCATGTGGCAGAGGCAATAAAGAGCAAGTTAATTACACGCGCTGCAATACGGAATTTGGGCAGAACTGTGAGGGCCTCAGTTGGGCTGGATCTGCTTTTCCCTTTCCCGGGTGTAAATCCAGAGTAACTCCAGGGGAGAATGGAGATCACAGTCAGATCCTCAGGGCCTGATCCTCCATGGCCCTACATGTTATGTGGTCGTTTGCATTAGTGCAAAGTGAACGTGAGATGCTACCCTTGTGATATGGCAGCATTCTATGCCCATTTCTGTGGGAATGACTGCACAAGGCACAGGGCAATACCCGGTCTGGCCCCCAGCTTTTAATTCAGTTCCTCCTCAGGATTAGGCTCTTAGTGACGTGCTGCAAGTAGCAGCAAAGACAGAAATAATAGAGGGTGCTGGAAATTCAGGGGGAAATCCTGGCTCCATTAAAGTTAATGGGAAGTCTCCCATTGACTTCCCTGGAGCCAGGATTTCACCCCCAGTCAGGCAATAAACAAAAGGCAACTGAGAACATGCAAATGCCAGCAGATAAATTTTGGGAAAAGATCATCCCAGCCACGGTAGGAGAACTGGGAAATCAGCAATGCCATGAGAGTCGTAGGGCCAAACTGAGACTGAGTGTAAGAGAACATGACAATGTTGACTGCATTGGGCTGCCATGACTGTCTCCAGGGTCTGATTTGTCATTTAGTCACAAATGACAGCGGGCAGCCAGCTAGCTACGAGATTGCAATAGAAAATAGCATGTAAAAGAAGAAAGGAGCTGCCTGTTTATCTTAGAAAGCCCAAAATCTCCAACAGCCCAACGTTGCACTATTCAAACCCTATTTTGTTGTGTTCCCATCCTGGCCACTGACCTGTCTGATCCCTTTCCCTTATCTGCCTGTCTGACTTTTAGGGCATAAACTCAGAGGCAAGGTTGTGCCTTCCTTTCTGCTTGGAAAGCACCAATATTGGGCTCCTCCAGAAACAGCTCCGAGATCACTTGAATGCCATTGTGCAGAGACTGCCCAGCACTGTGAGATGGGACCTGCTCCGGCTTGGCTTGGCTGCGGAAAGGAAAGCTGGGGCATTGATCTTAAATAACCTGGGAGGGAGCTTTCTGATTCAAGTTAATAAAGAAAAGACTAAAGGTAAAATTCACCCCCCTACAGAGGGCCAGCACGGGGCCTGGGGGTTCACAGAGCTCAGCAATGGGTGCAATATAAGATCCTCACTAGAAGGACAGGAGTGCCCTCCATTCAGAACCTCACAAGAGAACGAGGACTGAGGGGGGACATATGAGTGAAGCAGAGGCCTCATGTTGTGTCCACGCGTGAGGGGATTTCACCCCACAGAGGGACATCGGCGGTCTTGCTTATCGAGGATCCCTTGGTTAGGTCTGTGCTATTGAATACGTAATTGTGGCAGGACAGTCATGGGTTTTGGAGCGAGGACCAGGGGAAATTCCAACCCCCTTTTAAAAGAAAAACCCACAGCGGAGACAAACTGCAACTGGAAACAAAAGGAAGGAAAAACTCTGAGGAATCTGCAAGCTCTCAACATAGTTAAAAACCAACACTGCTCTTCAAAATAGATGTGATTGCACTCCTTATGAGTCATCGAGCAGAGCCACCGAGATTGCTTCGCACCGAGGACGAGCCTGGGCTCTGATTGTGTGCTTCCTGGATTTGTATAAAACAGAACATGGATGGCATGTCAGAGTTTACAACTTGCATACATTTTCGACAGTGAGCTTTGCAAAATGTATCTGTGTAATCTCTGCCACCTATATTCAGTGTTGATTAGACACGATTTCTGGGTGGATTTTCAGAAAGCTCAAGTGCTTTTTTAATCACTACAGAAGCTCATTACTGCTTTCCAGTGACTCTTATGTCCTTCAGTTCTCCTTTCAGATTAGAGTCTATAGTCAGATGAATATTGGATGATTTCATTACATACAAATGCAATCAACAGTTTTGCATAAATTTCTCCTCTTTTCTTGAGTTTCAATTGACCTCAGCACCCGGGGAGGCCGGCACAATACACATGTAAATGAGCAGGAGTTGCTGCAAAGCCTGGGATGCAGAGAAACAAAATCAATTCTGGGATAATATTTGAGCTTTTAAGAGAGACCAGAATACTTCCTACTTGTCCAACCCAGAAAAATGTCATCTTTAGCTGACTAGGAGTTAGGGTCTGCTGGGTTTAGTTTCTGGCTATGGACAAAGGTCCAGGAGAGGGAAATACCCAACTCCTGGAGCTAAAGGATGAAGTAGGAAGAGTCCAACTAAAAGACAGTTTGGGTGAATTGGCATAACATGGGTGGGGGGTTAGTTTCATAAGAAAACCACCTTTCATAACTACAATGGCATGTAAGCAGGGGGTCAGCAGGCGTAGGTCTGAGCAATGGAAACAAAATAACGTGAGTGTTTTTCTCGGGAGCAGACTGATCTCTGATTGCTTTATGGAATTCTTACAGAACCCTAGGTTAGGATCTTACTCTTCTGGAAGGTGATTCGGTCCTGCTACCTGTCCAGTGTCCTATAGGCATGGCCATCTTGGAGATGCCAGTTTCACCAGGCGTTGGGAACAAGAAAGGGAAGGACTGTCAAAAAGCTGGACTTCTATAAAGAGGGACAGCAATAAAAACGCAGGTGACTGAACTAGCAAGGTACTCTTGTTCCCTTGCACCTTTCCCAGGCTTCACAGCTGCTCTCCAGCCTCCAGTGTGCAGCTGTGCTGGCTAGCGTGTGGCTGAGCACGCTGATCTCTGCTGGAGGGAACGAGGCCAGCTCGAGGGCTGGCGTGGATCTGTCCCAACGTCACCCCTCTAATGGCTGAGGCCTGGAAAGAAAATGTAACATCTCTTCCTCCTGATCACTAAAGCACCGCAGCCCTCTGGGCAGGAGGCCGGTGTTTGGAGCAATGTTTCTCATGCTGCAGGTACCCCATGGGGGCTGCTGGCAACTACTGCCGGGGTGGATTATAGTCGCCCGAAGGCAGGGACTGTCTTTTTGTTACAAGCTTGTACAGTGCCTAGCACAGTGGGGCTGGCTGGGGCCTCCAGATGCTACGAGGATACAAGTCATCAATAAGCCTAATGTGTGCACGGTGGAATTACCACCTGGCTAGGATTTGACCGCCCTGGCCCATTTTTTATGGATTTGCCAGTTGCTGAAAAAAATAATGTAATCTGCAGGTTTTTTACCTGAGTCTAAAGATTTGCATTATTCTCACACTACACTGGAATATCGAATGTTAAAAGTTTCTTTGCCCAGCTAAAGATGCTGCAGTGTTCCCACTTCTGCAGCTTAAGCAACAACAGATCAAAACCGTTGAAAATACAGCAGCGGTCTGCCCACCAACACGCAAGCGCACCGCACGGGTGCGAAAGAGGGCTTGAGTCACACGAGAGGGAGGAGACGTGAGGCAAATTAAATAATGGAAGATCGGGGCAATGGTGCAAGTGATCCTACTACACCTACAGAAAAAAAAGCTCGTGCCAGAAACTTCACATTCAATGACAACTGGTGAAAGGAAACAGACTACTAAGACTGGCTGGCAAAATGTGCTAATGAAACAAACACCGGTTTGTAATCAGCGATGGGTTTTGGGTTTTTTATGCTTAAGTCTGCCATTCTTTATTCATAATCTAATCATTTATACTGCCCATGCTCATTATTACAGAAACCCAAGTGGTCTCAGGAGGTGAAAGGTATAGCAGTCAAGGGTTGCTGGACCTACTGTATATACATCCCTTCCCAACTGCCACATAGACATGAAGAAAACATTCATTGGTACAGAGGGAGGTCCAACTGCGCCTCCTTTCCTCTTTAAAATGAGGGAGGGGCATGAGGAGACAGTGATGTCAGAAGCAGTTCTTTGTCTATGGCTTTCTCCTTTCTGTTCTTCCATTACAACCCTTTACTCATCCTCCTCCTCCTCCTCCTCTGGGACAAAGATATCATGTTCCTCAAGCAAGACTGCACAATTCTTACTGATCTGAATCTTATTTATAGGTGTTCTCTCTCTAGATACTATAAGTGGCTGATGGGGGGCGGGGGGGGGGGGAATGTCGCCAGCTTGCCTTGAGTGCTGGGTGGTTTTTTTGCATTTCAAAGGTGGTAATCTAGTGCACAGATGCTTACAGAATCCTCCCTGCCAGGAAAGGCAGGCTGTCAGCTCCCTTAATGTGACAACTGGTGCCTAGAGAAAACATGGCTTCTCTTTGGATAGTGTTGTTCATTCTTCCATGTTAGCTGGGTCCCAGAACGCGCCATGGAGCACAAATCACAGAGATTAGTCATGAGAAAGAGAGGCCAGTGAGACTGGGAAAACAGGGAATGATGGCGCAATCTGGCGAGAGCCGAGGAGGAAATTATCACTTGTAATTTAGGAGGCAGGAACAGATTGTGGGGGGCAGGGGATTGAAACATGAAGCCCTTGCAAGTTTGACAGTGGGACTGGCAGGGGTAGGGGAATGGGCAGGAAACATTTGCAGTTCTTGCTCCTCTAGTGGATTTTTTATGCAGTTCCCAGTGCATGCCCAGCCAGCAGGATCCAGCTACGTTCATGGTCAAACTCGGACGCTGGCTCCGTGGCCAAAGATATATATTCCTCCTGGAGAAGGAAACTATCAACATTCCACTTCTGTAAGCTTGTGACTTTGCACTGGGGAGAGAGGTTGGATTGCTTGGGAAGTGTCACCCTTTGGTGCGGGGGTGGGGAGGGTGCCTGATTTCAAGCAGAACTCCCAGGCTGTCTCCAGACATTAGTGATCTCAGTTCCATTTAGGAAGAGCCCCCCGGCCATACTACTCCCAGAAATGCAAGTCTGTTATTCCCATAGGTCAGCAGAAGGATCAGATTCACACAAACCATCACTCTTCCTTGGCACAGATCCTCATTATTGCTCGGGACAATGGGCCTACAATAAATCTGAGCCACCAGGGGAAAGTGGAGATGCCTCTTCCAGGGAGAGCCACAAATGAACTTCCTTCACTGGAGCGTCCTAGAGTCCTGTAGAGGTTGGTCTGGCTGCCCTGCTCTGACTGGGGACCCCAGTTAATTTCCCAGAAGCCCCCACTTCCTCCTGGACAGCAAAGCAGTTTTGAAGGCTGAGTTCTTTACTGATGTGGATCACATTAACCCAAGCCAGCCCTTCTATTGTGTTACACAACTCAGATCCCATTGACCCTGCTCAAATTCAGGACAAAAATCCTTCCCCGTGCGTTGAGTCCTTACTACACTTCAGCAGCACCCAACTTCGGAAAGTGAGCTGTTTACAGAAGATCAGGGTGAAAAATTCCTCCTCTAACCTGAACTTCCCATGGGAACTTTACCCTTTGACTCAACTGAACAGTTTTGCAGTTGGCCCCGATAGAGCTTGTCTGTTGGCTGTGGTGGCAACCAGAAGACCAGAATTTTGACCTCTCCCCACCTACCCCCCCGCTTTTAATCAAAATTCTGTGCCAATTTTTTTTTAAATGAAAAACTTTGACAGGGTCCCTCACCAAAGGCTCTTACAAAAAGTAAGCTGCCAGGGGATAAGAAGGAAGGTGCTGTCATAGATTGGTGACTGGTTAAAAGACAGGAAACAAAGGGTAGGTATAAATGGTCATTTTTAAGAATGGAGAGAGGTAAATAGTGGTGTCAGCCCGGGGTCTGTTTTGGGACCAGTCCTATTCAACATATTCATAGATGATCTGGAAAAGGGGGTAAATGAGGTGGCAAAATTTGCAGATGATACAAAATTACTAAAGATAGTTAAGGCTAGGGTGACCAGACAGCAAGTGTGAAAAATTGGGACAATGAGTGGGGAGTAATCGGCACCTATTTAAGACAAAGCCCTGAATATCGGGACTGTCCCTATAAAATCGGGACAGCTGGTCACCCTAGTTAAGACCAAGGCAGACTGCGAAGAGTTACAAAAGGATCTCTCAAAACTGGGTGACTGGGCAACAAAATGGCAGATGAAATTTAATGTTGATAAATGCAAAGAAATGCACATTGGAAAGCATAATCCCAACTATACATATAAAATGATGGGGTCTAAATTAGCTGTTACCACTCAAGAAAGAGACCTTGGAGTCATTGTGGAGAGTTCTCTGAAAACATCCACTCAATGTGCAGTGGCAGTCAAAAAAGCAAACAGAATGTTGGGAATCATTAGGAAAGGGATAGAGAATAGGACAGAAAATATCATGTTGCCTCTATATAAATCCATGATACACCCACATCTTGAATACTGCGTGCAGATGTGGTCACCCCATCTAAAAAAAGATATATTGGAATTGGAAAAGGTTCAGAAAAGGGCAACAAAAAAGATGAGGGGTCTGGAACAGCTTCCATATGAGGAGAGATTAATAGGACTTGGACTTTTCAGCTTGGAAAAGAGACAGCTAAGGGGAGATATGATTGAGGTCTATAAAATCATGACGGGTGTGGAGAAAGTAAATAAGGAAGTGTTTACTCCTTTTCATAACACAAGATCTAGGGGTCACCAAATGAAATTAATAGGCAGCAGGTTTAAAACAAACAAAAGGAAGTATTACTTCACACAACGCACAGTCAACCTGTGGAACTCCTTGCCAGACCATAACAGGGTTCAAAAAAGAACTAGGTAAATTCATGGAGGATAAGTCCATCCTTGGCTATTAGCCAGGATGGACAGGGATAGTGTCCCTAGTCTGTGTTCGCCAGAAGCTGGGAAGGAGCGACGGGGGATGGATCACTTGATGATTCCCTATTCTGTTCATTCCCTCTGGGGCACCTGGCACTGGCCACTGTAGGCAGACAGGATACTGGGCTAGATGGACCTTTGGTCTGACCCAGTAGGTTCTTATGTTCTTATGTAGTTATAGTGCACTAAAGGAGTGTGTGCCATAAGTCCCCATCCACACGGGATATCAGGTTGGTACAGCCATAGCTAAACAGCCTGGTTCTTTAGCTCACGCTTTTAGATCTGGAGGGCCCTGGTTCAGTCCCCAGTGTGTCAGCCACCATGCAGTGATTTGCAACATGAAAGACATCTTCCAGAAAGTCAGAGTAACCATTGCTTTGTCCAGGGAGGGAATCGCTGTGGGGCTGCAGCCAATTCACAATCATTGTTGCACTAACTTAGAGCTGAGAGAAAGACACCCGGGCAGCAGGCTTGTCCCGGCCTCTCCACTGGGGGTACAGCACTGGCTTTCCCCACACTGTCCTGCCTCCGCCGGGGCTCAGAGAACCGTTCAGGCTCTGACCTGTTCATGCCTCGTCTCCTTGGCTGTTACTCCCAGCTGCGGTGGGTTTTCAGCCAGACTGAATCCACCCAAAGTTCACCGCGCAGGCAGCGGGTATTGTGTGTAATCTCACAGGGCCCAGGAGCCTGTTGTGCTAGGCGCTGTACAGACACAGCAACAAGATGGTGCCTGCCCAAGAGCTTGCAATCTAGGTACAAGACGAGGGAGTCCAAGCAAACAAGAAGCAGCATGATGGACAGTGGGCTCGGCCCATGGGCATCTTGCCTGACCATTGTCCAGGAGGCCTCATGGCATCGGCGGCAGTAACAGCTTTCGGGAGCTCCTGATGGCGGCTGGTTTTGAACCGGTGACTGAGTGGGGAAAGGCCCCACGTGGCCCACCAAGGCTCTCAAGCCATCCAGCCCCAAACACAGAATGAATCAACCGCAGGAAGAAGCACCTTTACGAAGGCCACAAAGCCTGTTTGGGATGGTAACATTCCTCCCTTTCAGCTCAGGGGAGGCACATGGGAACAAGACAGCTAAAATATATTTTAAACTGACACTCCACATGAACAATCAGGGCTAATTTAAACAAACTATAATTAAACTCAAAGGACCTATTGGTATGGGTGTGAGGGACTTGTCAGCACGTTCGCAGTGGGTAGTTACTTTGGCTATAAAGCCCTTACCTTTAGTGGAATAATTTCAGTAATAATGCGTGTGATCTGGCATGCCTACGCTCATGCTTGGGGGTGGGGGCAGAAGGGGAAAGAAACTCTTGGGTTTCTTTTGATGCTTTTACACGCTAATCGTCTTAACAGATTTTTAATTAATGGGAACAGAGCACTTTGCCACAGTGAACTATATTGGTATAATTGACTGGTGGATTAGTTCCATTATACACACAAATCACTTGTCTCCAGGCTTCCCGGCCCCCCCGGGAGCTCCCCTCACTGGACATGCCGAGCAGCCCCATTCTGAAGCAATTTTTATAAAATAAACTCTCTAATCAGGTAAATAATTCCATAAGGTAAATTGCTCCCTTCCCACAGCTCCCCTCCCCCGCTGGGAACCTGTCTAGTTTCAGGGGAATGAAACGTGCTTCAAATTACAGGCAAATCTCAGACTTGAAAACCAGTTTGGGAGAAGCCTGCAGCACAGAGGACCCCTTGAAACGCAGCATCGCAAGAATTAAAGCATTTAAGCTGTCAGTCGGAATATGAGAGAACTCCTGATTACCTAGGGTGGAAATATAGTGTATTTAGGTTTGTGTCTGTTGCAATTTCCTGGCCCCCTGCATTGATCCTGAATGACTTGTGCTTATGTCAGGTTTCTGCACAGGGTCCCTCAGACACGTGGGCTCTGGTCTCACTGATACTAACCTTTGGGCCATTAAGGATGTCCAGAGTGTAATGAACCTGGAGAAGTGGAAACGTGCAGTTACCTGGGGTAGATGACTCTCGACTGCTAACCACGTATGTTCTGGTCCAGCGCAGCATTCGCTGATGTTTTAAGAAGAGGGGATCGTTGTCTTGTGGTTGAAGCAGACGGCTGTGTGCCTGGACTCCTGGGTTCCATTCCTGACTCTGTCACTGACTCACTTTGGGAACTTGAGCACGTCACATGGTAAGCTCTGCTGGGCCTCAGTTTTCCCATCTATGGACCCTTATTCAGGTAATGGCCTTCTGACTCCGGCCCATGTCCTGTGACTGGGGCCATGAGGTAAAGGCTGGTTTCTTACCAGCACTCCTGTGCGTTATGCTTGTTACGGGCTCCATCACTGGGCTAGGCTACTGCCTGCAGTGACAGCAGATCCCTCAGAGCTGGGGGCATGCATCAGATCAGTGCAGGCTATCTGCAAGCCTTACTCTGCCAGACGGTGCATGGGGCTGATCCCTCTGGACCACCAGAGAACCCCCAGCGGCAGGAATTACCTAAATTTGGGCTGGGTGTGTGTGAATGCCATCTCCAGCACAAGTGCCCCCATGGGTGCATGGTACTCCCCTTGCACCTCCCGCCATGCTCACAGGATGGCTCAAGCCCAGCACATGCAAAGCTGGGAGAAATGTCACTGGTTTTGCTTGCAATGGGTGTGGAGATAGTCCATGCATGGACTGCAGATTTCTAGGGGCTGGACAGGGCCCTGCCCTTACACAGCTGTGCTGGGGCATAAGAGGGAGTACAAGTGGCTGGCTCTTTGCATGGCACACATGAGGGCCAGCCACAGTTGCAGCCCTGGTGCTTGGGGGGAGCACTGGGGATGTATCCAAGGGGCTTTTCCATGGGGCAACTGCACAGACAGGGGTGGGGTGGGGGCAAAGGACAGGGAAAGCTCTGGCTTTGCTGCCCCCACTTGCTGGCCACCAGAGTTGGCCATGCTGGGAGGAGGAAGGGCGGGGGGGAGAAGAGATTGCACTGCTCCTAAAGGGTACAGTGTAATGAATTATGCCAGGGGCTCCAGCTCTCCATGTTCAAAGCACGATCTAGCCGAGCCGTGGTGTAAGTTACAGTGCGTCAGCGTCCGTATCGGAGCAGCAATGTGCTATCGCAACAAACACTCTGCTCTGCCATAGCACATGCTGCCAAACTGCTCACAGGCCAGGAAAACCAGCAGGGAGATGAACCACGTATCGCCTGTGGGAGCCAGATACTCCAGCACAAATCACAGCACCGCTCGGGGTCTGTCCTGGGAGAATGAGGATCACAGAAAGGTTTACAGACAGCCTCCCACACGCTCTGCTGGACTATAAATGGCTCAGCATTCATCTCTGCAAGAGGTTCCAGATCCGCTCAAACAGGCCGAGTTTAGTCTGTCACATGCAAGAAGCTTGCTCATACTTTCTAATCATCCTCTCAAACAAACCCCACTCTGTATATTGGAGCCATTTGTAATGTTCCTGCTCCAAGAGATCTTCGGAGCAGAGCCAGAGCTGTAATTAGCCTCATGGGCCATTCTTGTCTAGCAGACAAGATTTCCCATCACGTCTTTGCACTATGCCTCAAACCCACTCCCAGGGGCCAGTGCAGCCTGTTCCACTCTCCTGCCCTCTTCTCCTTCCCCTGCAAACGGAGGTGGGACACTCCACACTAGTGACAAGTGTCCCAGAGACCTCCAGAAGCGTGCCCACCGCCTGGGACTGCTCCCAGCTGCAGCCACCAACGGACTTGTGCACTGCGCTTGTGCCACACACACAGCTGGGTGCGTTACAAATACTGCAAACACGTTTCCGGAGGCCCTTGAAGAATGTGACTTGTGTTTGGAATGGTGCTTGCCAAGGCCTAGGTCAATTACTACCATCCCAAAGGGGTGAGTGGTATAAATGTATTAAATATAAACACCAATCCGACCCTGCAGGCAATTCCGCCTGCTCTCGCTGAGTGTCAGCGTGCACAGGGTAAAAACCCATGTGGCAGGGAGCCTTTGTCAATTCAGGCCCTACAACAATTAGAAACATGCTCACGCAGAGCAATTCCTGTGGCTGAAAGCCCAGTACACGTAACACGATGCCACTTTTTGCCTGGTTATTATAAAAACTGAACAGAAATGGTTTTTTAGAAAGGCAGGAGAAATTACTGTAAGGTGGGTGCACAACTGATTGAAATATAAAACTCAAGGAGTAATTGTCAGTGGTTCACTGTCAAACTGGGGGGACACAGCTAGCAGGGTCTCACAGGGGTCAGTCCTGGGTCCAGTACTATTCCATGTTTTCATTGATGACTTGGCTAATGGAGTGGAGAGTATGTTTACAAAATGTGCAGATGACACCAAGCTGGGAGGGGTTGCAAGCACTTTGGAGGACAGCATTAGAATGGAAAACGACCTTGACAAATTGGAGAATTGGTCTGAAATCAACAAGATGAAATTCAATAAAGCCAAGTACAAAGTACTTCACTTAGGAAGGAAAAAATCAAATGCACAATTACAAAATGGGGAACAACTGGTTAGGCGGTCATGTGGCTGAAAAGGAGCTGGGGTTATAGTGGATGACAGACTGAATATGGGCAATAATCTGACGCAGTTGCAAAAAAAGGCTAATATTCTTGGGTGTATTAACAGAAGTGTCCTAGGTAAGACACAGGAAGTAATTGTCCTGTTTTACTCAGCACTGGTGAGGCCTCAGCTGAAGGGCTGTGTCCAGTTCCAGGCACCATACGCACTATAGGGAAGATGTGGACAAATTGGAGAGAGTCCAGAGAAGAGCAACAAAAATTATCAAAGGTTTAGAAACCTGACCAATGAGGAAAGGGTAAAAAAATTGGTCATGTTTCGCCTTGAACAAAGAAGAGTGAGGTGGGACCTGGTAACTCTTCAGATATGTTGAGGGCTGTTATAGACAGGAGTTCTCCATGTCCCTTGGGGGTAGGACAAGAAGCAGCGGGTTTAATCTGCAGCAAGGGAGATTAGGTTTGGTATTAGGAAAAAACTTTCTAACTCTAAGGGTAGTTAAGATGTGGAACAGGCTTCCAAGTGGAACTGTGGAATCCCCATCGCTGGAGGTTTTTAAGAACAGGCTGGACAAACCCCTGGCAAGGATGGTCTAGGCTTATTTGATCCTGCCTCAGCACAGGGGTCTGGACTAGCTGACTTCTTCAGGTTCCCATCCAACCCCACAGTTGTAGGAGTCTGTGCTGTTCCCTAGGAGACAAGGCTGCACTTTGCTGGGGATTTCCTTATTTCACCTGGGACACACACAGAGACCAAGAATCACCCAGAGATCAGAGACGGACCCACAGGGACAGACTGCAAAGGGCCAGCCCCTCAGTGGTGCTCATAGATATGGACTTCAGTGGAGCTGTGGGGATTGACACTGGAGTGCAGTTTTTATTTTCATCCAGCAGGAGCCTCTTAGCTATAACCCCTCTCCTGGATTTGATGAAAACCCTGTTCTACAATGCTCCCATGTCCCTGTGCACAGTGCAAGGGCAGGAAGGGAGCAGCCCTGCCTCTTCCATGCAGCAACAACTTACCCACCTACGACGGTATTAGTGCGGGAATGGATACCATCCCACCGCACTGTGGTTCTAGCCCTCTGGCTTTAGACTCAAAGCCCCAAGGCCCAGATCACCTGTAATTACTGGTCCAAGAGGGGCCGGATAGAACCTCGGACGCTTACACACGCCAGGGTTCACGCTGTACGGGTTTGCGTGTTATAGTGGTGCTGTGGCAATGGGCATCATGATAATTAGGTCCTTGGGTAAGGTGCTGTGCATCCTGCACTGCCATTGACTTCAGTGGGAATTCAGGGCACTCAGTGCCAGACAGGATCAGACCAGGATGGAGGTGCTCTCTCCCTCTCTCTTTCTGCAGCATCATAACTTCCTCCAAAAATAACAGTCACCCTCTGCTTCAAGCTCAACCCTTCAGGGTATTTGTACAGGTGGAGACAGGTAAGGAATCCCCTGCTCCCCTTGGGCTTGCACGGAGCATGGAGAGTTTTTACCAAGGTTGGAGAGGTCCAGAGAGCTCTGGAACATGGGAATCTGGGTTTCCAAATCCCAGCTCCCTGGCACTGGGGTGTTCACTGCCTCGGCGAACGACACTGCTAACACTTCCAGCTAGTAGCATCATTCCCCACCCTGATCCCTCTTCCCACCCCGGCTGCTCTCCCTCTCCAACAGACAAGGAAGGGAGCCCAAACATTGGTTAGGACCATGGGGTATTTATAGGTAGCCACACAGAAAAAACAGCCATGGTGTCGGAGGTCAGGTTCAGTTCAGATAAGCACCCAGAACTTCAGTGGCTTCTCCAGAGCATATCTGAATCTCTTAGGCTGCTGCTCTGCCCAGACATTTTCTGGGACATTCCCAGGGCTGACTTCCTGGCTTGCAGGACTTAGAGATGGAAGAAGTTCGGTAGGTCTGCCATGGTGTAACAGATCTCACCAGCAGCAGGATAGTCACCTCAAAACATTCCCCTTTCTTGCATTTCACCACAGGAGTCTGTATGGTACTCCTGGCACTGAAGCTTCCCATCCCAGCCACAGACCCCAGGGGAACCACCTCTCCATATGTGCTGTGCTGTTTCCAGAGAGGACTAGAGAATAAATATGGAAGCCAGGTCAGATCAGCTGCGCCGAAGCAGCTGCAACAAAGATCAGTGTGGAGCAAGGCGGTTGAGAACTGGCCCCTGAGCTCTGCCATGGCAGAGACCTCGCCATATCCTGTTTGTTACCGCGCTGTCCTTGGCAACAACAAGCCTGGGGAATCCTACACCACGGGAATAATTGACATCAGATGCTTCTTTGACCTACAATATCTACCAGAGAACCTGGAAGCATTTATTTGTCTGAAAATATAAATATATCTCCCTCTGTAGGAAGGCTTGGAGCTGGACTCCGTGAGGCTAATGAGTCTGAGCTGCAAGCCCATGATGAATATGATTGCTGAAAGCATTTTCCTGAGTTCTTCTTTCCTGGGTATCGAGTTACAAGTTACCAGACTTCCTGTCCAGCCCATGCTTTTCATTTCTTATTTGTAGCCTTCTAAACACTGTCTGTCAACTCCCAGAGTCGGCGGAAAGGGCTCTATCACTTCCCTACCCACCACAATAGGAGGGCCCAAGAACCCCAGCCCAGCAGCTGTTACCAACTCCAGGCTGGGGTGGGGTCGGAGATTAAAACTCGGCCACCTACCAAGGCTACAGACTGAAATTGGGCCAAGAAGCCCCAGAGGGATTTGGTTTTATCTTTAGCACATTTCTGTCATTTCCACCATGTAGAAGTTGGGCAAGTTCTGCTTTACTGGTGCTTCCAAACTGGCGCGTTGCTTTCCCAGCAAGTGCAGAAATATTTAAATACGGAGCCACAAAGTAACCTGCAGGTTCCGGTGGAAGGGCAGTGGGCCAGGGACACAGGAGACCTGGAATCTGGTCCTGCTTCTGCCACTGGCCTGCTGGATAACTTTGGGAAATTCATTTCCCCTCCCCACATCTCTGTCTTCCCCATCTTCCCCATGAGCCACTTTGTGAAGTGCTTTCAGATCCATGGATGAAAAGCACCCACGGTACAAGAGCAAGGTATTAATGTCCCAAACACCAGCTGAGCCAGACTAGGGTCTTGTTTCAAGCTGCCTTGCCTAGGGCACTTGCTCCTACTATCTGTAGGTTTGCCAGAGGTCAGCGTAAAGCATTTCTAGTCCGGCCTAGCCAGGGCTGCCCATTGCAGCCTCCCTCCTTTACCTGCTCTTCCCTTACCGACTCTTTTCTTTGGCCTGATTTCCCCCTCGGTGGCTTTTATCCACCCCTACTCACTGGGGTACCTCTGCACAGCATTCTCCTTTCGTAAACCTCTCCCACCGTTCCTAGCTCTGGGGTCACACCTCCCCACCAAGACAGACACTGACTCAGCAGCAGTAAGTCCCCATCCTCCCAGCTCCTCCAAATGGATCCCGGGACTACAGCCCTGCCAGAATCCAGCAGCAGATAACCACCATCCGAGTCAGAGCTGTTACACCTCTCGATCAGGCGTCTAAAGCATCGTGCAAAAGCAGATGCACCAAATGGACTAAGGGGGCCCAAGGAGAATTAAGCCCCCCCCCCCGGAGAGCTTTCCATCCCTTGTGGGTGCTGCACAGCGGGAGCAGGGAGGGAGGTTAGATGTTATCCTCCCTCATCCATTTCCCACGGGGAAACTGAGCCACAGGGTGGGTAAGCAACCTAACAGCGGAGCTGGGAATAGACTCCAGCTCCCTGTTTCCCAGCGCAGTGCGTTAGACACTTGGGGGTGATTGCTGCTTCCCCAGGCCACCCCAGGGCTTTTGTGTGTGGAGCCATTGAGGAGGGGGCCCCCATTTCCCCCCTGAAAACCTGAGGCGGATCTGCTCAGCTGTCTTTAAGGCTCAAGAATTCAGATGCACACAGGGCTGAGTGAGATTCGATAGACCACAAAATACATCCTCTGGGCCGGACCCCACCAGCCTCCACCCACCACTGCGGCCTCCATGGGTGATTCCCACTGCAGACAAAGGGACCTCAGGATTAGCTGCTGCATTAGCACAGGGGTGGGAGCAAAGTCAGCCCTGGCACAGGCCACCAGTTGCTGGCATCTGGGTCCATGGAGCTGACTTCCAGGCCGCACCAAGTTGCCTTGGGGTCAGGTCCACCTCTGGGTTACTTGATAACCACGTAGGAAAAACAGCCCATCGTAGTGAGCAATTAGCCGCGCCTGGAGCTGTGTGCACACACGTGGGAAGGGGTGCCGGGGGAACCCACCCAGTTCTCCGCAGTTAGAATCCGAGCGGGGAGGTCACTTGGAGGCAGTTTGGTGCTATTAATAGAGGGATGCTCGAGGGGATTTCAGCCTCTGCCTCCCTCAGCCAGGACTCATCAGCCCCAGGATTCTGAGGCCCGGAATCCAGCCCCAGACCTACAGCCAGGCAGGGCTCATGCAGGTTCACCCTGCAGGAATCCCCTGGCTTGTCCTGGGTTTGAGGGAATCCCACCCCAGAGCCTCGTCCTGCCTGAAACTCCCGCCGTGTGTGTTCCTGGGAGGGTAGGGCGCGCTAGACTGCCAGGTGCTGGGGCAGGGAGTCACGTCTGCAAGGCAGGAAATGAGAGCTGCTCCTGGGGCCAGGACCCAGGGCATTTGGCATAAGCAGGTGGCTGCTGGAGCGAGAGCTGGGTCAGAGAGAGGGAGGAGGAGCGCAGGGCAGGACAGGGGAGATGCAGCAGAGGAAGGTGAGAGCCTGGTAGGAGAGGAGGAGGGAAGGATGGGGGCAGTGCAGGGGTGGGGAGGGCAGGCTGCAAGCGCTGGAGAAAGCCTGGGAGGGTGGGGTCTGAACAGCACATCTGAGAGCTGTGCCAGATACAGCGGGGGGGGGGGGGGGAAGAGGTGTGTGAAGAGGAGGGATGATGGGGCAAGGGGGAGCAGAGGGTTATTCAGCCAGAGAGGGCCCCCCCACCAAGTCATCCTGCCTACAGACTCCCAGACACAGTGAGCGTGAGACCCCCCCTCCGGCCACAGGCAGCTGCTGGCATCGAACCAGCCCAGCTGCTGGTGCCACCCAGCTAAAGGCTTTGCTAAAGCCAATGGGAGATTTGCCTGAATACGGACCAGCACAAAAAGGCCAAGACCAGGTCAAGGCAACAGGGAGAGCTCAGGGAGCAAATCCCCTTCCTCCTCCCCTACCCTCTGGCAGGGAGGCCCCACCCTGGCAGCCGCTTGCCCCAGCTCGGTGCACTGGGTGGGCCAACGATAATGGCTGGGTTGAGCCTGTGTCTAGAGAGGATTTCCAGGGAGAAGGCTTCTGTGCAGCTGAAAGAAGGGGCCCAAATGACCAGCCATCAGGGCCCCATTTACTCAGAGAGGTAAAGTGACTTGGCCAAGGCCACAGAGGGAGTCAGTGTAGGAGCCAGGATTAGAACCTACAACTTCCTGGCTCCCAGTCCTGTGCTCAGGCCCTTCCTGGCACTAGAGTTGACATGATCAATCAGGTCTTCTCCATCTCTGATTCCTGGGAAAAATTCCTAATGAACATCATTGATTTTTCGTTACAATCCCAGGGCGTAAGCAGCTGGCCCCACGCCATAGCATCCCCGCTCTGGGCAGGGAGGCTGCCCCCAGGCTCTGGCTGGCCAGATGGCCATAGGGGTCGAAAGTGCCATCGCTGCTAATCGAGATTGGCGTGAACCAAGCTTTGGGGAAGTTTGGTTGTGAGGCTGGATCCAAACTCTCGCTCCGAGGAGCTGAACTGACCCCCACGTGGTCAGGAGAAACAGACGCCCCTTCTCAGGACTCACAGGAGCTCACCTTCCACCAGTAAAACACGAGCAGGGATGCACACAGTACAGGGACATAGGAGCAGAAGCCGAACCATGTGGCCCGCAGGGTTTCAGATGCTGGGACGGGTGAACCTGTTTGGGTGTGTATGTGCAAGAGACACGTAGAGGGGAAAGACACATGCTGACACAGGGACAGAAGCAGGCCACGTGGAAGCTTGGTGTGTGGCCCTGGGAGAAGCCTAAAGAAAGGCTAGGGTTAGGGGTGCTGGCTGATAAAGGCTTGGCCCTGCAAGCGAGGACACGGTCGGTCTCCTGTTGTTTGGTTCCTTCTACATCCAGGGAAACAGGACCTTGCACATTCTTTGTAAACACTGCCCCAAAGGAGTACCTGCCTGTCTCCAGTTTCTCCTCCAAACTGGAACAATGACCCTGAGTTCTTGGCTAGCTGCCTGGGTCAAGAGAGGAAACTGGACAACACCTTCAAAAAAACCGGGGAGAGAGAAACTCATTTGCAAACACACAGTGGGACTCTCCCCACTGGGCAGAGAGCCTTCTCCCCTGCAGCCCTCCCTGGAAACAGCTTCCCTGAACTCTGCCTCCGGGACTTTTCATCTCCGTGGCCTCCACTGGCCCCCATCGCACAAGAGCATCTGGTGCAAATCGCCTCGTCAGCACAGTTCACGTTGGGGAGCGCAGCTACGAAAGGGGCCACTGACCTGTCCGGAAGCCAGCATCTTCCCATGCTGGTGACATCGGCAGAGAGCGAAGGTTCTGGACAACAGCTCCATCAGCCAATATTCTGATGAATTAACATCTGAAAAGAGCAAAAACATAAGTCATCTGTCCAGACTGAAAACAGCTGAGGGAGCCCAGGGTGCACTGGGCTAGCCCTGGCCCACATTGGAGCTGGCTGGCTTGTCCCCCTTCTGCCCCGCCCTGCGCCTTCTTCTTTTAAGGTCTTGCTTTACAGAAAGGTGGTGCGTTGCTGCCACCCTGTGCGAGAATGGGGATCAGCAGGATTTTCATCTCTGCTTCATTTCCCACCAATTCCTCCTCCCGGTGAGGATGATGATGTGAGCGATGAAAAAAAGTGGATTTTGCAGCCAGAGCTTATTTCCTTTATTGAAAGAAATGCATGTGTGGAAGCCCCCTGGAAAAGGTCCCCCTGGAAAAGGTCCCCCTGGGAAAGGTTTTACAATGGGGTTACTCCCCGGATTTAACTGGCGTTACGCCTGGTTTACTGTGATGTAAATGAGATCAGAAGCGAGACACAAAATGTCCACTCCAGCTAGGTAGCAATGTATTCAGAGGGCAAGTCTGGGAAATGCCAGTGTCTGGGGAGATCTGAAATATGGTCCCAGAAGAAAGACTGACCACATACCCTCGGACCACTAACATATAATGCACAGCCGCCGCCACCAGGTGGCCTCCCTAGTACACCTTTGCTAGCTGTGCCTAGGCAGGGAAAAGTAGAGAAAAACTCTGAGTTAAACAATCACTGGGGAGGCAGCAAAGCCCCCTCCTACCGCTGCCCCCTCCCCCACAAGCACTCATGTCCACTCTGGAAAGAGCCGAGAGAAAGAGATCCGGGTGTCACTTGCTCACTCTGTGCAAAGGGGGAACAACAAGGAAGTGAAAACCAGGAGATTGTGTGAAAAATCCAGGTCGAATGAGGAAAGGGTGCCAAGTCATCCCCCCTCTCCACCCCTGCAAAGCCTGCCGGCCACTGGCAGATGAAAGGAGGAAGAACAGGGGGAATCCAGATACAAGGTGACCAGAGGGCAGCTCAGGAGATGGGCAGGGAGAGGGCTGTGAGATTCTATGTGCCCCCTGGAAACCAGCTCCCTGCAGAGCCAGGAGAGCAGCTCCCAGTGATGGCAAGGTGCAGACCAGGGGCTGGGTCTGTGATCCCGCAGACAAGGATCACAGTCAGGATGGGACCTTGAATACGCAGGGATCTAACAGGGTACAAAGGTGCACCATGAACTGCTTGTGAATTGGGGTGTGGAACAGCATGGTGCCAAGGCCCTCAGCAAGTGCGGATAGTAACAGGACTGTCCACACTGGTGTGTCTATAAATGATGCTGCCCAAGTACATCCTCCCATCCTGGCATCTACAGCAACCGTGCAGCTCTCCTTGGACCAGCCACATAGAAATAAGGCTGTCCCCAAGTTTCCCCCAGCCCTAAATGCTGCCGTCTACTCACTCCTGCATTTGACGGGTGTCTATCCACACTCACTTGTCAGGGTCATGTTTTTACAAGAATGAGTAACTGGCAAGACAGTTGCTGCTTTTCAAGAATTATGTGATTTTCAAGTAGAAGAGCAGCCATCTGAATGATTTTCATAGCTCCGTAGAGTTTAAAGCCAGATGGGACCATCAGATCATCTGATCTGACCTCCTGCATATCACAGCCCCTTAAATTTCACCCTGCTACCACTTTGAGCTCAATAGCATTTGACTAAAGCACGTCTTCCAGAAAGCCTGAAGACATCAAGAGACAGCAAATCCACTGCTGCCCTTGGGAGCTTGTTCCAGTTGTTAATCTCTACCACGGTTGAAACATGCAGAGTAGAAACTAGGCACAATTTGTCTAGCTTCAGCTTTCAGCCACTGGTTCTTGTTCTGCCTTTGTCCACTGGACTAAATAGCCCGTTCGTACCCTGTATTTTCTCCAGGTCCAGATGCACTGTACTCAAGTCACCCCTCGATCTTTTTCACAGACTAAACAGACTGAGCTCTTTAAATCTCTCCTTGTGAGGCATTTTCCTCCCACCTTCAAATCATTTTTGTGGGTCTTTTCTGACCCTTCTCCAATTTGTCAACATGCTTTTTAAAATACGGACACCAGGAGCGGATGCACTATTCCAGTGTCGGTCTCACCAATGCCATAGACGGACAATAAGTCACTTCCCTTGTCCCCCATTCATACATCCAAGGATGGCATTAGCCCTTTTTGCCCCAGTAAGCACATGTTGAGTTGCTTGTCCACCGTGACCCCTAAATCCTTTTCAGAGTCACTGGTTCCATTCTGTAGGTGTGGCTTACACGCCTTGTTCCCAGACATAGAATTTGATATTTGGCTGCATTAAGATATTGTGTGTGAATGGGCCCAGATTACCAAGCGCTCCAGACTGCTCTGTATGACTGTCCTGTCCTCATCATTCTTCACCATTCCGCCAATCTTTGTGTCACCCACAAATCGGACTTGCGGTGGGTTTATATTTACTTCCAGATCACCGATGAAAAGGGTCCATAGCTCAGGCTTAGTATGATCCCTGCAGAACCACACGAAACCCATTTGGTGATGATTCCCCATTGACAACCTCTTGTTCAGATCGCTTGGTTAGCCAGCTCTTAAGCCAATTAATGTGTGCTCTATTTATAGTCTATATTGCTAACTTTGTAATCAGCATGTCATGTGGTACTAAGGACATGTCTATATGGGGAATTAGTGAGTGCAAGCTGGGGTGTAAATCTACAGTGCTCGAGCGTGTCACATGCTAACTCGCCAAGTGGACCCTGCTTCTGCCTGTTTAGGTCAAAGCACACTACGGAGCTTTAAGTGCATGGTAGCAGGGCCCACATGGCCAGTTAGCATGTGACACGCTAGAGAGCTGCAGATTTAGTGCCTGACAAGCTGGGCTGTGAATCTCCATGTGGACAAACCCTAAATCAAGTCTAAGTGTATTACATCTACTCAGTTACCTTTATCAACCAAATGTATCATCTCAAAAAATGAAATCAGCTTTGTTTGACAAGGTCTAATTTTCCATAAAACCTATATTGACTGGCATTTATTATATGCCTATCTTTTCAGTCTTTATCAATTGAATCCCATATCAATTTTCCATTATTTTGTCTAGGATGAATGTCAGGCTATCAGGCCTAAAGTTACTCAGATCATCCCACTTGCCCTTTTTGAAGAGTGGCACAATATTAGCACTCTTCCAGTCTTCTGCAATTTTGTCAATATTCTGAGACTTAGTCAAAATTATCAGCAGGCCAGAGATCTCCTCAGCCAGCTCTTTTAGGACCCTTGGGCACAAGTTATCCAGGCCTTGCTGGTTTAAATGCTTTTATCCCTGGCAGATATTACTAATGGACTGGGAAGTAGTTAATCATCCTCATGTGATAGGAGTGATTTCATGGCATGAATTAAGGCAGCAGCTGTACTTGTCTCCTAGGGATTCTCTAGTGCAGTGGTTCTCAAAACCAGTCCGCCGCTTGTTCAGGGAAAGCCCCTGGCGCGCCAGACCGGTTTGTTTACCTGCCACATCCGCAGGTTCGGCTGATCGCGGCTCCCAGTGGTCGCGGTTCACCGCTCCAGGCCAATGGGGGCTACAGGAAGCGGCATGGGCCAAGGGACGTGTTGGCCGCCCTTCCCGCAGCCCCCATTGGCCTGGAGCAGCGAACCACGGCCAGTGGGAGCCGCGATCGACCAAACCTGCGGACGCGGCAGGTAAACAAACCGGTCCGGCGCGCCAGGGGCTTTCCCTGAACAAGCGGCGGACCGACTTTGAGAACCACTGCTCTAGTTAATGTTCCTAAAGCATTTTATAAGTATGATGCATTTCTCTCTTTGGCTTTCCTAGCCAAGACATCTACTCCTCATCGTTGTCCAGCCTCCAATCCCCAACATCAGCAAATCGCTGCATTGTTGCTTTTGCTTTTTCTAAACTGCTTGAATTGGTGGTTGAATAATCTCCTAGTGTGACACTCTGTATCTCAGGGGACACCCTGCACCCCCATGTTCATCCTTATAATATGATTGTTTGTATCCAATGCAAAGTTTGTCATGTCAGGTGTCTTCGAAAGGCTCGTGATACACTGAGCATTGTTGTTATAGTAATGTTACAGGTTGTAATTTAATGTATATAGTTCTGAGGCTGAAAAAGTGTCCTCATGGCTTAAAACAAGCTGAGGCAAAACACTCCAGGAGCACAGGGGCAGTTCACACCTCATGAGGGCATGTTTGGGACAAACCCAGCCCAGCCTCACAGAAACAAAGGACACTGGCCTAGGCAGCAACAAAAGGATCTGTTGGACTCTCTAGTGAGTCACCCCCCTTCCCTTGGTTAGTTTGGGACTACAATGAGGTAATGCTCACCTGACTCTGGGGGGGGGCACAAAGCCAAGAGGGAAGAAAGGACATGATAAAAGGGAGAGACATTTGCCATGCTCGCTCTCTTCCACCTCCATCTACAGACACCACCACCAAACAACTGAAGCACTGATCAAAGGGGAGAGCCTGGCTAAAGGACAACCAGCCAGCCTGTGGTGAGAAGTGTCTAAGTCTATAAGGGCACTGAAAGGGTTAAGATCAGCCCAGAATGCGTTTTGCTTTTATTTCATTTGACCAAATCTGACTTGTTGTGCTTTGACTTCTAATCACTTAAAATCTTAAACTATCTTTTGTAGTTAATAAATTTGTTTATTCTACCTGAAGCAGCGCGTTTGGTTGGAAGGATGTCAGAGACTCCCCTTGGGATAACAAGCCCGGTACATATCAATTTCTTTGTTAAATTGATGAACTCATAGAAGCTTGCAGCGTCCAGTGGGCATAACTGGATACTGCAAGATGGAGGTTCCTAGGATTGTGTCTGGGACTGGAGACATTGGCTAGTGTCATTCGGTTGCACAATCCAAGCTGTGGCTAGCCAAAAGTGCTCACTCACGTAGCTGGAAGCAGCTGACATGCTAGAGGCTGTGTGTGAACAGCCCAGGAAGGGGGTTCTCAGAGCAGGGTCAGGCTGGCTCCCAGAGTTGAGGATTGGAGTAACCTAGCAGACCTCTGGTCCAGATACCACCAGGGGAACGTCACAACTAGCCTTGGCTCAGACTCTGCCTCCCTTTCATCCGTGCAGCCTTCACCACATGAAAAAGAGGGAACAGACACAGGCATAACTGAGCGGGGAGCTTGGCCTCTGCCGTTTTACTTTAATAATCAACTGCACAGCATAGTGATGTGAGTGTCTTTCCTGTGCTGTGTGTGCAGTGCTGGGCACTGCTGGACCAGCTGTGTTTGCAGCCAGCAGCTTGACTCAGTGGAAGCAACCACTTCACCACCTAGAACAAAATGGGGGGAGGGATATTGCCCATAATTCTTGCCCCCCACTGAGTTAAGGTCCTAAACTCCAAACCTCAGCCACCCTCAGCACCATTAGAATCCCTAGCAGCTTGGACAGGCCATGGAAGCGTATAAACAATTCAAGCCGTCAGCACTCACAGAGGCTCTGCTGGGCTAGGAGTCAGTGAGTCAGCAGCTCATCTCGACTGGTTTTTGAATGTTCTTTTTGGGGACAGCACGTAAGCAATACCGGCAGTGCCTCAGCATGTATCTCTGGAGGAAAGTCAGGAGCTGGGATCTGCCCTGAAGGAGAGCAGCTTACCCTTCTACGCCACCCAGCTCAGGAGCCTTGTGCTTTGCAGCTCAGAGCTCCCACACCATGGGACCTGGCTACCACCTAACCCTGTTTGCAACATAGTGCAGGGCTTGAAGTGTGCTCCAGCCCTGCAAACACAGCTAAATATGCCACCCGGTCCCAGCTGCTCGTCAAGACCAGACAGCGCTGTGTGGCACAACTGGGTCCCGCTTTAGCAGCTTCTCGCAGAGTAGCTGGGACCTTACGTGCGTTTGCCAGGAACATCTGCTCAGCTTAGACTCAAACACCCCAGCTGTACAGGGCCGTGTCCTCCACACTAAACCCCTCCCCTAGCGCTGCAAAGCGTGGGTGGGCTTGGCCTACAGGAGGGTCTGTTAGCCCAGCATTTCCTTTGCTCTCCCTTCATCCGAGGGCCTAGGACAGCCAGCATCAGCTAGTGTGAAAAAAGCTCTGTCCTTGCCTCCGTGGGTCCCGCGTTTCCTGGCGGATTTCACTAGCCTCAGAGGCTCACTGTGACCCTCCATGTAACCTTCTCTCTCTAGAGACAAGGGTCACAGTCTACTGAGCCATTTCCATCATAAGCCAGCAAGGGAGGGGAGGAGAAGTTATCCTTCCTTGCACGGTCTCTGTTGTCTCCCAATCTCAGTGATTAATCAGGGGGCAAAGGTGTGGGGGGGGGGGAGCCCAGGCCCATCCTCTACTCCGGGCTCCAGCCCAGGGACCCGAATAATATCAGCTATGGTAGCTGACCTTTTAGAAACATGACATGTACAATTCCCTGGGCTACTTCCCCCACAGCAGCCCTCACTTCCTCAAGCTCCACTTCACCCTTACCTCAGGTTCTCCTTCCCTGTGCCTGATATGGTGTGTACTACTCAGCCTCTCCAACAGCGCAACTTCCTCCCACAGCTCCTGACATGCACCCCCACCTGACTGGCTGGGAGGCTTTTCACTAGTTTCAGCCAGCCCCTGATTGGCTTCAAGTGTCCCAATCAACCTAGCCTTCTCCCTGCCTTCTGGAAAGTTCTTAATTGGCCCCAGGTGTCTTAGTTGACCTGGAGCAGCTTCCATTTCACTTAACCTGGTACCAGGGATTTGTTTAGCCTGGACCTAATAGATCTATCTCCCACTACTTTTCTATAGTCATCTGGCCTTGCCCCGTCACACTAGTTACTGAGGTGCAGTGCCCAGTGCTGCTTGAAGATGCGAGAACTCGAGCAATACAGCACGCAGGACCGGAGAGGTGCCAGGGAATTGATGATGGTTAAAAACTTCCCCACCATGGGGCTCCATGACTCCTTTCAGCCCTCATCATCATCACTGCCTGGCAGCTCCCCTGCCCTGCTCGTGCGATGCGATGCTTCCAGGGAGAGGGCTGGATGTTTTTTCCAGTGCAAACCAGGAGCCTCTCAGAGTGTTTACACATTCTGGGGCCTGTACATTGCAGGCTGCTGAGTTAGTGACAGACAAATAATCAGGGCCACTACGAAACACATGCTCTTGTGTTGACACATTTAGAGACAGGCTCACCAATGCCATTCACCTCTCACATTCTCCCCCCGCCCCCCAACATGCCCCACAAAGTCCCCGCTGCTCCCCCCCCCCAGCCCCCGCCCGGCTCTCCTAGCCTTGCAGGGAGAGAGTCCTGTTTCTCCTCCTTGTAAGGAGGGATCAGGCAGAGAAGCCTCTGGTGGACCACCCAGCTGGAGCGGGAGCTCAGCTTGTTGATACAATTAGTCACTTAGTGCCTAATTCGCTTCTCCCTTGCTATCAGCTGGGCCCTCTCCTGATGCAGGTGGAGCTGGCCCATTAATCAGCCCTGTGTTGGCACAAGCCTTGCAACTACTAGAAAAATACCAACTTTTTTTTTCCCTTCCAGCTTCTTTTTAGGCAGGTACAGCTGTGCTGCCTCAGTTTCCCTCCAAGTGGTTGGGTAGTTAAGTTGTCCAGCCAAATTAAGTACTCCACCTCCCTGGACTAACCCAAGGTCTGAGCAAGACAAAAAGCAGCCCATTCCCCTCCCCAGGGTCTGCGTGACGCCCTCCCCTCTTGCTGTATAGGGTATAATCACACCACCTCGAGCTGACTCCTCTGAGACACAAGGGAATTCATTTCCACCTCCTATCAGGGGCTGCACTCTGGAGCCTAGACATCTTCTCCAGCCTCACATTGTTTCTTTGACCTTCCCCAGAGCTACCTTCCTCATCTCCCTCTGTAAGAACTGTCAAGGAAAAGCCCCTCGGTGACCAGCCCCCAGCTCTATCCACAGCGGGGCTCTGTACCAGCATCATCCTGGGAATCCTTAGCCTTCCTCTTCAGCCTCCTCCCAGACGCTGCTGCACCACACACACCCTCAAACCTGGGCACTCTAGCTCTGTTTGTCCATGCCCACACTCCCTCAGCTGGCACCTCTGAAGACCCAAACACTAATCTCTCTCTATGAGGAGGACTGGGAGCTTATTGATAGTCCTGCCCTCTTTCCCAGCGTTCCTTACTGGCACAGGCCTCTCTAAGAACTCCAATCCCCAGAACACCTTGCCGTTTGAACAAGGTTGTACCCGGCCTTACGCCTGCCAGGCGCGTCTTCTTACAGTCCCCAGAATACTGGTTTCCAAACAATTTCCTCCTTTAAAAAAAAAAACATATCATGGCAAAAGAGTTCAAGTTGACACAATGTCACTCAAATTCCCTCCTCCCAGAAGAACTGGGCCCTGAGGCTGCTGGAAGGACAGGGCTGGGAACCTGGGCTCTGATTTACATGCACATACGTCCCATTACTGAGGGCATAAAATCTGATAGTGTGTTTCCTTCCACTCTGCAAGGAGTGTGGGGTTTGGGCCACTCAGGCCTGGCGAGCCTGTGCAGGACCAAGGAGGGGCCTGTACCCCCTGACTGCCCAACCAACTCAGATGAAAAGCTTCCGTGCACCAGCATGCTCAGGTAAAGGGATTTGTCTGTGTGGACAGGCCTCAAGCTAGGGGCAACACTCAGATTATAACTCAGGTTACCATGGCTGTGAACACAAGCCCTCTATGTCAGTGGAGCTGCTAGCACGATAGGCCCCGATCACATTGGCCTCAGGAACAACCCTCGTACCAATCATTTCCCAGCATGTACAATGGGAGTAAGAGCAGGCCCCTCTATCCCGGGCATGTATTTATAGATGTTTTGTTTCGTTAGGTGCTTATCGACATGCAAAATAATGCTTCCCACCCTACTCAGCACTGATAAGGCTTCAGCTGGAGTATTGTGTCCAGTTCTGGGCACCGCACTTCAGGAAAGATGTGGATGAATTGAAGAAAGTCCAGAGGACAGCAACAGAAGTGATTAAGAGTATGTCTACACAACAAAGAAAAACCCACAGCTGGCCCATGCCAGTCAACTCAGGCTCACAGGGCTTGGTCTGTGGTGCTGTTTCGTTGCTCTGTAGACTTTCAGGCTCGGATGGAAGCCTGGGCTCTAGGCCCCTGCAGGGTGGGAGGGTCCTGGAGCCTGGGCTCCAGCCTGAGCCCAGAAGTCCACACAGCAATGAAACAGCCCCGAGCCTGAGCCCCGTGTGCCTGAGTCAGCTGGCACAAGCCAGCCAGGGTTTTTTTCTTTGCTGTGTAGACAGACCTTAAATGTCTAGGAAATACGACCTGCAAGGGAAGATTGAAAAAATTGAGTTTATTTAGTCTGGAGAAGAGGAGACTGAGCGGGGACATAGCTGTCTTCAAGTATATAAAAGGTGGTTATAAAGAGAAGGGTGATATATGACCTCCTTATCCACCGAGAACAGGACAAGAAGTGATGGGTTTAAATTGCAGCAAGGGCGGTTTAGGTTGGACATTAGGAAAAACTTCCTAACTGTCAGGGTGGTTCAGCACTCGAATAAATTGCCTTGGGCAATCTCAATGGAGATTTTTAAGAGTAGGTTAGACAAACACCTATCAGGGATAGTCTAGATAATACTTAGTCCTGCCTCAGGGCAGGGGACTGGACAAGATGACCTCTCGAGGTCCCTTCTAGTGCTACATTTCTACGATTCTATGAAACCAAAAGAAAGACAGACACACTAAAACCAAGAGACTAAAACTGAAAGCCCTGACACGGCAGTCCACCAACCACAAAAATTCAATTTTAATTTTTCCTAGAAAGAATGAAACTGCAGCCTGAAAATGGGAACAACCATGTTTTATTTTGTTGGACACACAATCGTAGCTGCCCATGGACAAGTGATCAGATTTATTCCCCCTGCTCACTTGAAATAAGTTGCTAAGTAAACCCACAGTTGTAGCCTTGGCTCGGCTTGTTCATTAAAACCCCTGATCCTGCAACTGGATTAGTGCAGGCACAATGGTCTAATTGGAGGATCCAGACCTAAATTCATGCACATCTTAATATCGGCCGTGTTTTCCCAGCCCTAATTGCAAGGGAAGGCTCCTAATAGAGTTGAGGTGAAGTCCTGGCCCATTCACCTCACATTGACATTGATAGACCAGGATTTCACCCCTGGTTGGAAAATGGAGAGACCCTTGTTAGCTCTAAAAAGAGTACCACCTGTGGAACCTCACGGAAGCTTATGCTCAAATAAATTGGTTAGTCTCTAAGGTGCCACACATCCTCCTTTTCTTTTTGCAGACACAGACTAACATGGCTGCTGCTCTGAAACCTGTCAGCTCTAGGCGCCGAGAAACCTGCAGGTTGCTGCGGAAGCTGAGGTCTCGCCCACTGCTGCTGCATCTGAACTTTCTCCAGGGAGCTGTCTACCGCTGCACAGAGCCCTACACCTCTAAGGAGGATTGGAGCAGTCCCACAGGTGTCCCTCCAGTTCCAACAAAACAAGACATCACAGTGCCCCTAGCGCTATGGTAATACAAATATTAATAACAATAGGAGAGTGCATTGCAGCATGCAACCCTTTTGAATATGCACACACTATATATATATATATATATATATATATACACCCACACACACACCTGTATAGGGGCTGAAGCCAGGGGTGAAAGTAAGTTAGAGGACTTACTGGTACGCCAGAGTCCTGAGCAGGGGGCGTGGCCTCAACCAGAAGAGGCAGGGCCTTAAATCCCCGGGGCCCTTTAAATCTTGATTTAAAGGGCCAGGCCTCCAGCTGCGGTAGTAGCGGCTGGGAGCCCAGGGCCCTTTAAATCACCCCCGAGCTACCAGCTGCAGAGGCTCAGGCCGGGATTTAAAGGGCCCCGGGGCAGTAGCGGCGGCTGGAGCTCCCGGGCCCTTTAAATCCCCACTGCTGCCCTACCACTGCTACCCCAGGGCTTTAAATTGCCCTCTCGGAAAGCCGGTCCTGGTACGGCACACCGGCTCTCACCGGTACGCCATACCGGTGCGTACCGGCTTACTTTCACCTCTGGCTGAAGCACTACAGATTCTATTGTAAACACAGCTAATTCAGAGGAAAAACCACCCCCTTAAGGGAGAAACCAAGGTGTTCCCAGACAAACCCTCCAGGCTAAGAATGCTGCTGGATCTGGCTGCAAGCCACAGAAGGGAGGAATGCCGTGAGATTGCAGTTCTGCTCTGGAAAGGGAGGCTGTAAAAAGGCATTGTGGGGTCCTACGGGCTGTGATCAGAACTGGACCTGCAAACTTACCCTAACTATGAGCTCAACTGTGAAAAGTGAGTGAAAGTTTGTAAAATGTTCATACACCAGCCCATGTTAATGGGGAAACATGCTCAAGAGAGACAAACAAACAGACTAAACTGGTGAAAACAAAAAGCTCTAGGACTGTGTTACGCTCATGCCTCGTAAACAAGAAAAGTGTGGGACTAAAAATTAATGAACCAGAATTGGTGTGTTGGAAATTAGGCCTAATTGGTAAACAGTAATGAGGGGCTGGGCTATTCCATTCATCCCTCTCTTTGGGGTCTGAAATGGAAAGACTTGGAAGGAAAAAATCAAGCAGAAGGAGCAGCAAACACAACTGCTGGCTGGGAGATGGATGGACCGGAAAGAGCGAGCTTCACCATTATGCCTGCCACCCCCACCAGGATCTACCAAACCCCAGTGGGCCTTTGTCGGCCAGATCCTGAGAGATGTCTAGAACAGACTGGGCCAGAAACAGGGGCCCAGATGACATCACCAGCTCCACTGGCCTTGGCTAAATCCTAAACACCACCTGGAATGTGAAACTTTGTTCCCGCTCCCATGTGTTCTTTCTCCTTCCTCGCCTTATTTCTTCTCTTTCCTATCCCCCTCCTTTTTCCTTCTGTCAAATGCGAGTCTGGTGTAGCCGGCCAAAACTGCACCTTTGGCAACGCTGCTGTGAGCCTGTGACCAAAAAGGCAGCGAAAAGCAATGCCCTAAACGGCCTGACGCTGGTACGAGTTTGCCAGGTGTGGAGTGGCTGATAAGAATGTGTTTTCCCGCCTGTGTGCCTCCAGCTGGAATGCAGTTAATTTTGATGCACTAGCTACACTGAAGCCAGCTCCCTCTTCTAGGCTCTTCAGTTACACTGGAAGGAAAAGTGGTGCAAAGAGAGTCATAGAATCATAGAATATCAGGGTTGGAAGGGACCTCAGGAGGTCATCTAGTCCAACCCCTTGCTCAAAAGCAGGACCCATCCCCAATTAAATCATCCCAGCCAGGGCTATGTCAAGCCTGACCTTAAAAACTTCTAAGGAAGGAGATTCCACCTAGGAAACGCATTCCAGTGTTTCACCACCCTCCTAGTGAAAAAGTTTTTCCTAATATCCAACCTAAATCTCCCCCACTGCAACTTGAGACCATTACTCCTTGTCCTGTCCTCTTCCACCACTGAGAATAGTCTAGAACCATCCTCTCTGGAACCACCTCTCAGGTAGTTGAAAGCAGCTATCAAATCCCCCCTCATTCTTCTCTTCCGCAGACTAAACAATCCCAGTTCCCTCAGCCTCTCCTCATAAGTCATGTGTTCCAGACCCCTAATCATTTTTGTTGCCCTTCGCTGGACTCTTTCCAATTTATCCACATCCTTCTTGTAGTGTGGGGCCCAAAACTGGACACAGTACTCCAGATGAGGCCTCACCAATGTCGAACAGAGGGGGACGATCACGTCCCTCGATCTGCTCGCTATGCCCCTACTTATACATCCCAAAATGCCATTGGCCTTCTTGGCAACAAGGGCACACTGCTGACTCATATCCAGCTTCTTGTCCACTGTCACCCCTAGGTCCTTTTCCGCAGAACTGCTGCCTAGCCATTCGGTCCCTAGTCTGTAGCTGTGCATTGGGTTCTTCCGTCCTAAGTGCAGGACCCTGCACTTATCCTTATTGAACCTCATCAGATTTCTTTTGGCCCAATCCTCCAATTTGTCTAGGTCCCTCTGTATCCTATCCCTGCCCTCCAGCGTATCTACCACTCCTCCCAGTTTAGTATCATCCGCAAATTTGTGGAGAGTGCAATCCACACCATCCTCCAGATCATTTATAAAGATATTGAACAAAACCGGCCCCAGGACCGACCCCTGGGGCACTCCACTTGACACCGGCTGCCAACTAGACATGGAGCCATTGATCACTACCCATTGAGCCCGACAATCTAGCCAACTTTCTACCCACCTTATAGTGCATTCATCCAGCCCATTTTTCTTTAACTTGCTGACAAGAATACTGTGGGAGACCGTGCCAAAAGCTTTGCTAAAGTCAAGATACAATACAAGATACAGTCCTGTCCCTGAAGTCAGCAGCTCTGATGATCCTAGCTGGGGAGCAGGTCTGTTGACCTAGATTTGATGAGAACCCCCCACTCAGCTTGGTGCACACACTCCTCTTCCCAGACATTAACGGCCACTCTTCCTGGAGCACCCTTCACCCTCCATCTCCCTGCAACAGGGCAGAGTGTTGCTAAGCTACCTTCCTGGGTTTTGCTCTCTTCCCAGCGTCTGTCATCCCCATTCTCCATCCGCTGCCGTCACGCTCCCTCCCAGTTGCCCCTCATTGCTTAGAGCTGGAAAGTTGAGACCGTGCATCTTCCCATGTTTGGGTGTCCATGGGCCACAGCCATTCATCACTTGAGCAGAAAACACATGGTGTCCTTGCCAGTGGCCACTAGGCTAAGCCTAGTTCTGGGCTCATTCCAAGACACACCCTTGCATAAACATACGACACAGACCTTCTCCCCTAGCCAGGCTCTCTGTCCTACCGGCTGGCAAGAGAGGCAGAGGGAGCACTGGGAGGTCTATTTCACCTCTATTACACCCGGGAGGTGCTCAGGGACTCCTGTGGTGGGGGGCCAGAGAAGGTCTTGCACACCCAGCTAGAGCCACTCCTTAATCTTGGATGCTTTCCAGTTAGCAGGTCTGACCGGAGAGCATGGGGGTTTGAGGCTGGCTCTGCATGGCAGCTGTCATGGCCCTGGTAAAGCCCCCACTGCTGTTTGGGTCCAACAGGCTGGACCCAGGTGCTTCTCTGCTTTCCTGATTCTGAACAGAGTCCAGGCTCTGCCTCTGGCTTTGGGTTTCTAGGGAGACTCTTGGGGTGCAGATTCTCCTAGAACCCATTTTGGAGAGCCCCCAGGCCAACTGCCTAGCTCCTGAGACAAATACCAGCTTGCCAAGCCCTCTTCCCCTGGTTGCTTCAGCACACCTTCCCAGAACTGCAAATATGTGGGCGCACTGGCTTACAGCTTATCTCGTCTAGGACACATGACAGCTGAGCACATAACACACAGGCTTTGCAAAAGGGGTTTCTAAACACAATTACGCTTTACTTTAGACCGCAGAAGAGAGATACAGATGTAAATGTAACTCTTCTGCCCGTCAGAGTTGGCAGCAACAAGGGCCGGGTTCAATATCTAGGGGATTCATTCCAATAACACAATGCAAACTGGCTCGAGCCCCCACCCAGTGACCTGGGACAAATATATACCACCCCCGCTGGGCGCCTCCAAGAGGCAATACTTCCCCTCTCGCAAGCACATAGTCTGAGTGTAGCAAAAAGCCTTTTAATAACAGAGAGAAACAATGTGGCATTATGTTGGGGAAACACCACCAACAGGATTCGTAACACAACCCATGAGCAAATTGGGGCGTGCCCTTTCCCTTTGGTTCTTGAGTCCAGCAACCCCAAATAACCCAAAGTCCCAAAAGTCCAATGACCCAAAAGTCTCTGTCCCTGGTCAGGGCAGCCCCAGAGTTCGAAAGTTTATCTGCAGAGGGTTACCTCCCAACCTGGGTGGAGATGGGGGGGGCGGGGAGAGAGGTAAGGGGCACCTTACATGATCTGAAGCTGACCGCCCCACAGCTCCATAGGCCTTCACTCCGCTCCGCCAGCCGCCCCACGAACTGCTTCGCTCAGTTCCACTCCGCTGCTCTACCAGCCTGTCCACAAGGCGCTCCAGCCGTCCCACAAACTGCTCCACACTAGATCTTCAGGCTCCCCCACTACTTAACACAACGCCCAGTGATTTCAGCTCTTAGTCAGTTCAGCTCTTTGGTGAATTCAGCTTGCAGTAGGGGAGCCTCAGTGCTGGTACACCATTAGCCCAACGTGAGCTCAGCAGCCTGTGACTAGACTCCTAACGGAATCAAAATTAGCTCCGATTTTCCACAGTGGAGAGAGGAGGAAGTGCAATTAGCATGTAAGGCCGGCACCCAGGGGCCCATGCCACCAAATATTAATACTTATCCCCAACCTCTCTCAATTCACAGAGTTTTGGAACCCATGACCCTTGCCTAGCGAGTGCTACTTAGTTGATGGTGAATCCCTCCATCATAACAAAAGGCCAAGCACAGTTCCCATAATCAGGGTAATAACAATTTATTCTTCCTGCCCCAATAACAGAGACACTGGGGACCCCACAGCAGCCAAAGTGACCATTTGGGCAGCTATGGCCTCATTCTAGGTGGGGTGGGTGTGCCTATGCAAATGAGATCGGCCCCTGAAGTTCTTTTCCACAACTTGCCATACCTCACCACCGCATGGCAGGGTGGAGCTCATCCTGACACTGCTTACATAAAAAAAAAACAACAAAACACCGGTACATCATTCCCTGCCTCAGTTTCCTCACCACTCAAGTGTTCTTTGGGATTTGGGTCAGTTTCCTTTCAGCATTCTCAGGATCTTCCACCTGCAGCTCATTGCTATCTGACCCCAGCACCCAGTTTCCTTCTGCCCTCTCTAAGATGGCCAGTGAGAGGCCCTCCCTTCCTTTTATAACTTCCAGTCCCCTTTGTCAGGTAGGGTTGCCAACTGTCTCGGTCCATCAATGGCTATTAGCCAGGATGGACAGGGATGGTGTCCCTAGCCTCTGTTTGCCAGCAGCTAGGAATGGGCGACAGGGGACGGATCACTTGATGATTCCCTGTCCTGTTCATTCCCTCTGGGGCACCTGGCACAGGCCTCTGTCAGAAGTCAGGACACTGGGCTAGATGGACCTTTGATCTGACCCAGTAGGGCCGTTCTTATATTCTTATGTCTAACCACGCAAACCCGAACACCCTTGCCCTGCCCCCTGCCCCACCCGAGGCCCCACCCCTGCCCCAAGGTCCTGCCCCACTCACTCCATCCCCACTCCCTCCATCACTCACTCTCCCCCACTCTGATTCACTTGCACCAGGCTGGGGCGGGGGGTTGGAGGTGGTGCGGGCTCTGGGAGGGGGCTCAGGGCTGGGGCAGGGGATTGAGGTGCGGGAGGGGGGAGGGGGGAGGGCTCTCGGTGGGAGTTTGGGTGCAGGAGGGGGCTCAGGGCTGGGGCAGGGGGTTGAGGTGTGGGAGGGGGGAGGGGTGCGGGCTCTCGGTGGGAGTTTGGGTGCAGGAGGGGGCTCAGGGCTGGGGCAGGGGGTTGGGGTGCAGGAGGGGGGAGGGGTGCGGGCTCTCGGTGGGAGTTTGGGTGCAGGAGGGGGCTCTGGGCTGGGGCAGGGGGTTGGGGTGCAGGAGGGGGGAGGGGGGAGGGCTCTCGGTGGGAGTTTGGGTGCAGGAGGGGGCTCAGGGCTGGGGCAGGGGGTTGAGGTGTGGGAGGGGGGAGGGGTGCGGGCTCTCGGTGGGAGTTTGGGTGCAGGAGGGGGCTCAGGGCTGGGGCAGGGGGTTGGGGTGCAGGAGGGGGGAGGGGGGAGGGCTCTCGGTGGGAGTTTGGGTGCAGGAGGGGGCTCTGGGCTGGGGCAGGGGGTTGGGGTGCAGGAGGGGGTGCGGGCTGTGGGAGGGAGTTTGGGTCCAGGACGGGGCTCTGGGCTGGGGCAGAGGATTGGGGTGCAGGAGGGGGTTTGAAGTGCTGGCTTTGGGCAGGAGCATCAGGGGTGAGGCAGGGGCAGGGGGTTGGGGTGCAGGAGGGGGTTCGGGGTGCAGGGTCTGGCCAGGCAGCACTTATCTTGAGCGGCTCCAGGTCGACAGCACAGTGGGGCTAAGGCAGGCTCCCTTTAAGAAGCCTAAAAATCTCCCAGTTTGGCTTCAGTAGCCTCCGGGGGGATACAGCCTGATTCCAGGAGGGTTGGCAACCCTGTTGTCAGGTGGCCTCTTGTCAACCTCCAATTCCAACAGGTGATCAGTTGCCTGGTTACCAGCCCACTCTACCAAACCAGTTTCCTTTCTGTGGCCAGCTGTGTCCAGCAGTGCTGCCATCTGAATAGCTGCCCACCATGGTTTAACAACCCTCCGTTGTTACTCCTCTGCAAGGCTCAAGAGTTTCTCCTGACATCTCCTGTGTGCATGCTCCATATGGAGGCTACAGAACCAAGGTGAAGGCACCAAGGTGAAGGGTCTTGCAATGGAAATGGTGCTCAGAAAACAAACCAAGGTTGTTGTTTGATCGGGATACAGATAAAGTTCATAACAGCAAACGGAATTAATAAGTTGTATATAGACAAACTCCCCACATTGCCACAGCACCCCTGGCACAACTGCCTAGAGTCCCGGTGGGACCCAAATGAGCAGCCTATCCCACCACATAGAAACGAGGGCCTTTCGCATCTAGGTTGGAAATCCACCGGGTAGCAGAGACTGAAAGTCATTACCAGCTTGAGGCTGCTGGGTGGCCCTTGTGAGAAGAGTTTGGTGGGTCTCAGTCCAGCTCCCAGTCCCCCCATCACACTACTCCCCCCTGCAACTAGCACAAATCATCAGCCCTGCTGGGAGTCACAGCAGAGAGGACAAGGACTGAACAGCCCCAGGGCCAGGCTTCAGGGAGGGTCCTTCCACGACAGGCCTGAGTCATGTTCGCAGCGTGTGGGCAGAAGCGTGTTCCTTCTCAGCCCATGCTACCAGTCCAGTGCTAAGCTCCCATTCATTTTTTATTTTCTACCCAGTATCTTCCCCTCCTGGTCCAGCCTCCAAACACATTGCTTTGCCTTTCCCAATCACCTACAATGCTTTGTGTTCTGTGATTTTGCTGGAACATTTGGGGTGTCTCTGAAGGAAGTTGCAGACTGGAAAAGCAATTTTCCTTTGTATAAATTCCCTGGAGAATATGTGGAAATGCAAAGCAGCTGTGGAACTAGTGAAAGCCACAGAGCTTAATAAAAACAGGTCTTGAGGGGAAAGCAGAGAGGTTCGGCTGTCTGAAGAACCTGGCAAAGGCCCCTCTGGTTCTGATCCAGTAGGTTTCTACCGGAGAAGTGGGATTGTTAGGGCTTTCTGCAGCAAAGCCTGTATTGTTGTGGAATGTCCTACCTGATTTGAAGGGAATAAGATGATGGGTGGCACGTCACATAGGCTGGGGAAGGCTGTGCCTTCCCAAACAGCGCTGCCTGGCCCCACCCATGCTTCTCCCCAAAGCCCCCTCCTGCTTGCCCTTCCCCCTTGGCTCCAGCCCAGGCAGGCTGCTCCTCTTCAGGGAAGCGGGCTGGGGCTAGGGAGGCTGGGACTTGAGGGGAATGGGGCACTGGGGCTGGGGGGCCATGCACCACCCGCCTGCCCTGTGCTTAGGGGCTTTGGAGGCCAAGTGCTGCCCGCCCGCCCTGTGCTTGAGAGCCGGGGAGGGGGGCATGCACAGCCTGCCTGCCCGCCCTGGGCTCAGGGGCCAGGGAGGGGGCCGTGATTTCCCCATCCACCTGGTGCTCTGGGGCTGGGACAGGGGGCAGGGACTGGCGGCCGTGGGGGGGGGGGGCCTCTGGCAGGGGAAAAGGGACAGATCCTCTGGCAGAGGCTATCCTCCCCCAGCCAGCAGTTCACGTGCCGCCCATGAATAAGATAATTGTTTATATGCTCTGGTTTTAGGCTCACCAGTTAATCTGATCAGAAGGTAATAAGGGTCTTGTCCCAGAATCAGACTACATAGAGTCTTGAAAGGACCCTCAGGGCATACGACAAGGATGCTGACACTGAGAACAAAATACAGCCTTAAAGACTTTTATTGAGCTAAATAGAAAAGTAATCCCTCAGAATGACAAAGGACGTAATGTTGTTCTAGAGGCCCTTGTGGTATTATTTACTATAAAATTTCCCAGCTGAACACACTCAAACCCTTCCTTGGTAACCTGGCAGTGAGCGACAAAGGACCAGCCTTGTCTCTGGCATGCCAAGAGTCCGATGGGCCAGGTTCCTCAGTTCTCGAGTGGGAGGTGAAGAACTTAGGAGAAGCTACAGAGCTAGAAAGCTATCCAGGGACTCAAGAGAAACTAACTTAAAACCTAACTAAAAACTAACCATGGGGGGTTATCCCTCTTCCAGAGCCTGAGCACCATGTGCCCACCTTCCCTGTCCAAACTTACTTTCCTCACCCACATACTATCGGGATGTCCTTACTCTCTAGGCTGGCATGTTCCTATGTATTAATAACAATTAGCTCGTTCTCACAGTTGTTATTTCTGGAATCCAATTATTATTTATGATGTCTGCCAGTCCAGTGCTGTGCTCCCATTGCATTTTTATTTTCTACCCCATCTTCCCTTCCTGGGGCAGCCTCCAAACACATTGCTTTGCCTTTCCTAATCACCTACAAAGCTTTGTTTTCCGTGATGTGGCTAGAACACTTGGGGTGTCTCTGAAGGAAGACCGGTTATTTCCATGTTCTTTGTGGGATCTCTGTTATATTTAGAGAGGGCATTAACTCGGGTAGGCCATCGATCAGTGCCAAAGGTCTAACTTGCTTTAACTCCTAAGTGAAATAACTCACTTATCTAGGCTAAAGGTCACAAACATAGGTATGGCAACTTGCTTTAGCTCCTCACAGAGATGACACTGTAGATTCTTTGCATTACTGCCAAAAATATTCTAGTGTAAATCTACAAATCTATAAATCTATTATAATAAAACAAATAATCAAACCCATAAGAGAGGATATCAGCAAGGAAGCAGGCCAGCCCTCTGGGCTACAAATTCCTTATACTGTAAAGGGAATCCCTGTAACGTGCCCTGCACAATTATAGCATCACATTCAAACTCATTCTAATGAACGATGGGCCTGGGAGAAATCCCTGAGTGGAGCTCTGCCCTCCCCACATCCCCTGACCCATTTATAGTATTGCTAACCTCAACCTTCTCAAATTCATGAGCCAGCACATTCAAACTCATTCTAACTAATGATTGGCCCCTGAGTGGAGCTCTGCTCTCCCCACATCCCCTGACCCATTTACGGTATTGCTAACTTCGAGCTTCTCAAATTCATGAGTCAGTCTCCAGAACGCATGAGATTAGCTCTCAAATCATGCAATTTTTTAAAAAAAATAGATCGTTTGCATGTTGTAATACATTTCACTTGACTTCTAGCTTTTGCACCCTTGAGGTGCACTCAAGTCTTGTTTTTGAGTTTTTCTCTGCAATCATGAAGGCTACAAGCTAATTGATCTTTTAAACGAAAGCTGGGAGTCTCATGAAATCACCTGACTCCAGGAGCTGGAGCTTGAAGAAAAACACCAATTATCACAAGACTCATAAACTCATGAGAGCTGGCAGCACTATGGTGGGCCCATGCTGGAGCACAACATCGGCAATAGCCCCAACCCCCACTGTTTCAAGTGTGTGAGTCCCCAAAACCCATCATTAAATAATAACGTTGGGATTCTGCTGTGGCCGTCTCCTCTTGGAGCTCTGAGGGTCACATTCACTGCACCTTTTCAAGCTTTACCCTGCAAACCGGAGGGCTAGAAATGGACTTTTTAAAAAAAAAATGGAAGCTGAGATTCTCCCACAATCTCTTGATGCCAGAACCAGGGGCTGTGAATGAAAGACGTCACATAACATGAGACTCACTACAGAATCACAACAGTTGGCAACACTGGGCCAGTGAGTGACCCCAGTGAAAGTGCTGCTGTCACCACGCCGACAAAGCAGAGACAGGTGACTTCTTGGCCCCCAGCCCCGGGAGGAATAAACACTTGAGAGGCTCCTGTTGTACAAAGCAAAGGAAATTCTCTGCCTGGATCCAGCCCCATGCAGAGCTTCCTGCCAGGGTGAGAAGAATAGGCAAAGGCTTGATAAAGCCCAGCGGAGGGAGGGTGCAGCACGAGATAGTCTTAACAGTGCACTTCTGCAGAGCCCCAACAGGAACCATCTGGGCAAAGCACACAAAACTCAGACAGCAGCTCAGAGGTCAGGCTCCAGCCCAGCAGGAGTGGCTCCAGCCCAGCCTACGGTGTGGGCAGCTCTCACCCTAGGCCAGCCCTGCCTGTAGCTTGCAAGGCCCAACTTGCCAGTTTTAAAGCCCTGGCTTCACAACAGAGCAATGAGCAGGTCTGGTGAATGCAACCAGCCACTGAGACATCCCCAGAGGGTCTGCTCCTCTCAGAGCCTGGCCTGGAGGCATCAAGAGCCAGTAGGCCACAGATTACAAGCTGCTTAGGTAATAACATGACCCCTATCATTGGAGTTGCTAAGACCCTCGCAGTCTTTCTCATCACAACACCCCTGTGAGGCAGTGCAGGGCTACTATCCATTTGTACAGAGAAGGAGTTGACACACACACACAGAGGCTAAGTGACTTGCCCAAGGGCACACAGGAAGCCTTGGCAGAGCAGGGAATTAAACCCAGCTCTCTTAAGTCTCAGGCTAGCACTCTAACCACTACACCATCCTTCCTCTCAACACCCTGGCCTCCTGCTGCTTTAGCTGGGCTGAGAGCCCCAGGAGCCTCGGAGTATAGTGCAGGGACACCTGCATGTGGAGAGGAAAGTCAAGATGGCCTGTGTCCAATGAGAAGCCCCCGGCCCAACATTTTATGGTTTTACTGCTAAACTCATCTCCTTTCCGGAGCCTTCAAGTGACCCAGGATGCCCCCACCCCTCACCTTGAGGGCCCCTTCCCTCGAGAGTCAGTCCCAGGGGCCTGGGCAGGGTTAGCGAAGAGCCTCCATGACAACAGTTCAAAGGGAGGCCTGTTGGGACCAAGGCCTCCTTGGATGAGGCCCAGGATTTCAGGCCTGATCTTCACCACTTATTACCAGAGCTGTTAGTGTGTCATTTCCTAGCTCCTCCAGGGCTCTTGCATGGACTAAACCATCACCACGGGACTGCACCCTGATGTGCTGCACTAGTGACCGCTGCTCTGCAAAGACCCCTTGAAATCCAGGGCATAGCACTGTAAGTAAAGTGTGTAAGACAGAGAGAGAGAGAGACACTGCTCTCTACTGGGCGGAATCAGAACTGCCTAACTATGTGTCATGGGCCCTATACAGCTAATGACCAGTCCTGCGGAGCAGGAGTATCTGAGTTCTAGGCCTGCCATCACTGAGCAGTTCTGCACAGCCGCAGCACGCAGCACAGTGACAACAGTTTTCAGAGTAACAGCCGTGTTAGTCTGTATTCGCAAAAAGAAAAGGAGGACTTGTGGCACCTTAGAGACTAACCAATTTATTAGAGCATAAGCTTTCGTGAGCTACAGCTCACTTCCTCAGATGCATATCGTGGAAACTGCAGCAGGCTTTATATATACACAGAGAATATGAAACAATACCTATTCCCACCCTATGACAACAGTGACGTCCCCAAGGTGGCTGCAGATATGCTGCAATATTTTATTCCTAGCTGTGTAACTTACAAGGTGGCCCGAAAGATTTCCCTCAACAGTAGCCTTGAGATTTGCAGTGTGGGAAATGTCAGTCCTGCGAGAATGTTATGGAGAAGGTTAGAAGCATCCAAGAAACAAGGTCTTAGAAGGGAATGCCACCCTGGCCCACTGATGCTGGGGCAAGGACACCCAGAGAGCGGTGTGGGAGTGAGTGCAGCTTATACCCAGTAGCATTATAAGAGTTTCGCCACCCATCAGCCTACCCCACTCAGCAACTGCAATGAGCAGTGCACTTCCCCCAAATCCCAGCACTGGTCAGTACACTGCAGAGCCGCTGATGCCCTCTTAAAGCACATGACAATGCCTGAGGTTGACGAAAGGAGGCCAGAATGGAGGGGCAGATTGGTCTGTTTCAGTGTGAGCACCATGTCCTTTGCTCCCTGAAAAATCCCCTGGCAGGGTCCCAGTCCCAGCCTGAGTCACTTTAACCCTCTACATTTATAGTACGTTCACCTCACGGAAGAAACTCCAGCAAAGCTTGTGCCATGGGCTGGCCCTCAGGCATCCCTTGCTAGGAGGTGCCCTGGGTCTGTGGAAAATACAGGGACTCAGGGACTTGCATGCCGAGACTTGGAAGCAGTTTTAGGAGAGCGAGTGAGACCCTTCTGCACAGGACACGCGCACTCTTGGTCCTGAGCTTTTTGCAAACAGGTGGAGGCAGCCAGGCTCCTAGGGTTGAAACATATCATGGGCTCCAAACACTGGAGCTGGAGGAAACATACACACAGTGGTGTCCTAAGGGCCACAGAGACTGGGCTGGGGAGGGGCAGGTTAAACCTAATGAGTGGGGCAAGCTGGGAAGGTCAGGATGGACAGGATGCCTTAGGAAAGCAGCAGAGGAGGGAGGGGGAGGGAAGGAAAGGGGGGACGGCGTAGCTGGAGAGAGAGGACGGAAGAGGCCTAGTCTGCACTGGAAAACATTTGCTGGTGTCGCCAGCCTGGCAAACCCCTCTGCGTAGCTGCAGCTTAGCAAGCAATGACTTTTGCTAATATAACTTAGATGGGTTCCCTCGCTGCAACAAGCTGGTGTAACTGCATCTACACCAGGGCTTTTGCTGGCATAGCAATAGCCCCAACAATGCCAGCCCCGAGCGATGAAGGGTCCAGCAGGCATCTGGCCCCGGCTGTGAAGAAACCCCTCCTAGCAGTGAGCTGGGGCGGGGGGGAGGAGCAAGAGGGGAAGAAGAAGTGGGAGTGGGGAGAGGAGGAGGAGGCAGGACACCGCTGCTGAGCAAGGAGAGAAGCCAGAGGCAGCCACAGAAGGGCTGCTGGAACTTGCCAGGAGCGACTCTCTCGCTATGACCCGTAAGTAGGGGTGCTCTGGCCTGGCTCCCCCACTCCTCTCCCTTCCAGGCATTCTCTACCCAGGCTTTTCCTCTCTGCATTTCAGGGCTGCGTCTCTCCTTCGCACTGGTGATACTGCTGAGTGTGTGTGAGAGCCGGGCGAGCCCCCGCACAGGTACTGTACCCTGCTTAGCACAGGAATCAGCTCTGGCTGCGCTAGGACCAGACCTTCCCTCCCTGCCCTGGGGACACCCCAGCTCTGCTGGAGCCCAGCACCTTGGGGCTCCCCAGGCACAGGAGAAGGATGCTCGCTCTGCAGGTGTTAGTGTTTTCTGAGGAGCATCTGGCAGTGCAAAGGGCTGCACTTGGATGGGCTCCTGGCTTTGTTGCTGGGGAAGGGATTAGTATGAAGTGGGGGCCCTAATAAACAGCACTGCAGTATTCTACAGTCACGTACCCAGAGCTGGCAGGGCCCTACTGCACGCTACAGAGGGCACCGGAGTGGGGCACAGACACCGGAGGGGCGGGAAGGACACGGGCGTGGGGCACAGACACCGGAGGGGCGGCACGGACACTGGAGGGGCGGGAAGGACACGGGCGTGGGGCACGGACACCGGAGGGGCGGCATGGACACTGGAAGGGCGGGAAGAACACGGGCGTGGGGCACGGACCCTGGAGGGGCGGGAAGGACACGGGCGTGGGGCACGGACACCGGAGGGGCGGGAAGGACACGGGCGTGGGACACGGACCCTGGAGGGAGAATGTGTGGGAGGAGGGTTGGGGGGTAGCAGAAGCCAGAACATCACTCCAGGTTTGTGCGTGTTCCTTCTTGTCATTTTTGGCAGCATTTTTCTATTAATCGACCCACAAACGTGGGTTTCAGGGCTCACTGGTCAGCCATGGCCCTGGGGGAAATCTCTCCTTTGCCCTAAGTAAAGGAGCCAGAAAAAATAGCTCCCTAGGGGCTCATGCTGTAAGCAACTGTCCACACTAGGGTGGTTCAGGGCTGCAGACAGAGACCAGGTGCTAGAAGCTAGAGGAGGGGGGCAGTGACCAGATCCGTCCTGCGTTTCCTTTGCCCTGGTATGACCCAGTGATGACGTTTCCCCTTCAGTATGTTCCTGAGTGCTTTGTCCAGGCTGGTTTGCAATCCCTGCAGCAACGGGCTCCCTCTGCTCCAGGACAGACGAGTCCAGGGAACAGCGTCTCCCCCATGTTTCCACTGAAAGTGGCACCACTGTGCTCCTTGTCGCGAGGAGAGAGTTAGGTCTCCAGCCCAGTCTCATATTCCCACTAAACGCCCCTTGGAGCCTGTGCGGCTCTGGCTGGATTAGGGCTCCCTTCTTGGCAGATCTTGGCAGCGTTTCCCACCAGGTCCTGGAATCAGCAAGGCGAATGCAATAGGAAAAATAACAAGCAGGACCCAGCGGCTGGAGGGAAAGGCAGGGCCATCCAGAGGAGAGGGAGGGAAAGCACACAAAGCGGAGGTGTGTATCTGCCAAGCAGGCTCTGTGGGGCTGTCAGGGCAGCAGCGTCAGTATGTACCGTTGCTACGCAGAGGCTGCACCTAATGGGCATAAACTAGACCAAATTGTAGCCACTGCCATCCTCAGTCTGAAGAGCCTATCTATCGCCGCCTGCCATGCACCAGTCAGGGACCGGGGAAGACGAGGGGGCTTGTGCTGCCAGAAGGGGCTTTAACTGGACAGCAACATGTGTCCTAGCTCCGTCTCCACAGGCTTTTCTCCCAGTCTGCTCCCACCAGACTTGGCCGCTGTGCACGGTGCTTCCAGACCCGAGGCTGCCTTGCACCCCTCTGGCAAATACCTAGGGCTCACCTTGCGGCTGTCCCAGCCAGATGCAAATATGGCTGTCCATTCACCCTTTCTTCACATGACGGGCAATATCCAGCCTTCATCCCAGCTCCGGGTCCGGCAGGGAGGCTGAGCTGTAACATCCTGCAGGGGACAGGAGTGGGGGCATCATGCAGCTAAGTTCAGAGGGAAATGAGGGTAAGGAACCAAAACACACAAAAGAAAAATCCCCACAAAGGGCTACAGGCCACAGTCCTCACTGAGCTCTGACCTGGTTTTTATTCAGGCCAAGCTGCCATTGAAATGAACAGAGTCCTGGCCTCGGTCTTGAGGTCAGAGCTGTCAGTCTAGTGCTGACGACAGCGCACACTGACTCTCCTTCTTCAGAGGGAATGCTAGCCCCACTAGGCGAGGAAGCCAGCTTGTAACATGGGCTGCTACCTGCTTCCGGCTCCAGATAACACCCTGGGTGCTGCCTCAGGCTGTTTCCTTACTAAAGTCTCTGTGTTGTTCTGCTTTGCAACGGCCCATCTCAGACAGAGACAGCCACTTCCCACCACGTCGGCACCAGCTCCCACGCCCCCCGCACGCCGGGCTGACACTTCTGGAAGGCCAGAGGTGGCATGGGCAGCAGCAAGCGCTGCTCCAGAATGGACCGTGGAGCCCTGTTTTAACCAGCCGTCTCGGCCTGGAGAGAATCTCAGAGTTGAATTTCCTCTGGGTCCTCCCTCGGTGGGAACAATCAATTCAAGCACGTTTTTAAGGGGGTAATTTTCCATCCTTCCTCAAACAAAACCACCATTCCAGAATGCTTAGGCCATGGAACGTTTCAGAATGCACTGATTTTCTGCTGGAAAACAATGGCCTTTACCAAACCCAGGGGTTTACATTTAAAAAGGTACGAGGGGAAAAAACCGTCAGAGAACCCAAGTTCTTTAGATTATTTTTCTTTCCTACAATGACCTATGGGCTCAGGTGTGTTTTATACAAACAAACCCTGTCATATTCTCCAGCCAGGGGCCCTAACCTGACCTGCCAGATCTATCCACCCATCAACTATGGGGGAGTTCAGCTCCCAGTTTGTATCTGCTGAACTCTGTTCATTTCTCTGTCAAAGGGCTTTGTACCATAGTATCTGAGTGCCTCCAAGGTGAAAGAGAAGCCCTGATGCTTCTCCCTTCTTCCATCTAGTGTTGCTATAAGCAGGGATATCCAAAGCTCAAGAGAGGAGGTGGTCTGGGAAGTCCTGCCCATCTACCATCACCCTAGTGTCTACGGTCTATGCTACAGGCTTCTGCTTGCATAGCTGTGTGGCTCGGGGGGGGTGAAGAGGTGTGATCCATGAACGCCATGGCTCCGCCAGCAGAAGTCCCTAGTGCAGACACAGTTACAGCGGTAAAGCTACGCTCTTACAGAGAGCTTGTTTCGCGTGTGAGAGGTGGTTTTACTATAGCGGTGTAGAGCACAGCTTTGCTGGTATAGTTGTGTCCGTACTAGGTGTGCTTTGCTGGTACGGTATCCCGGGATGCCTGTGCCAGCAAAGTGTCCTAATGTAGATATGACCCAGACGCCCATCTGAAGCAGGCAAACCTTCTGTGTCAGGGACTCTCCGCATCCCCAGGACAGGCTCACTCACTCCTGTAGTATTTCGACATTGCTGTCTTCTGTCCCAGCCAGAAAAAGGAAGTGTTAGAGCATGTGTGGGTGGGTGGGGTGTTTGTCCAGGGGGGAGGGATGTTTGTCCGGGGGAGGGGAACAGGACAAACTGTGAAGTAAGCTGGCCAGAGCCTGCTGCACTGTGGGATTCAGCTGAAGAGAAGGTTTGGGCTGGGAGCATGATGTCGCAAACTGGGTTTTCCCAAAGCTGAAGAAAAATTTGCTTCCTGAGCCCCATGGCAGGGTTGATTTCCTTTCCAGCCATCACTGAGCACTCACCAGAGCTCTTAGCTTAGGACCCCATTCTGGTTCTGTCTTCGCCGGTCTGCGTGTGCTGGGGTGGGGAGGCCGAAGGGGGCTTGCTCTCTCGTGGAAGGTGTGTTCCTCCGTCGTGACAAACAATAGCCCCCAAAGTGGGAATGTCCTGGCACTGTGTGTGCTAGAAAGAAGACAGGTGGCCGGGGACTGGTTCACTCAAAGGGATCCAGGTCTTGGGTTCACGTGGGCCTTCAGGACAGGAGAGACCAGGCCATGAGGCCCATGATCATGCAGTGACTGTTTGCCCATGTGGAATTTGCTGGGGTCTTTGCTGGAGAAGCCAGGGAGTGCATGGGCCATGCAGATGGCACTTCCCTCGGGGTGATCCCTGCCAGGCAGGGGTGTGGCGTATCAGGGATGGAAAATTACGTTGCTGCTGCACTGCTGTGACTGTTCAGGGATGGGCAAAGTGTGACAGGGTCTGTCTGTGATGGGATCCCCAGGGTGCAGCCTGGGACTGTGGGACTGCTGTGCCCCCTTAACTCTCTCCAGCCTGGGCTGTCTCTCACAATGCCTTGCTAGTGATCAGCAGCAAACCCCTCCAGACGCTGTGATCGCTCAGCACAACAGTATGTGGAGCCCCACACCAATGTTCCCTCTAATATTTGACAGGCCGCGTGTGAAAAAATTTCTTCTGTGCAAACCGTTGTGCGTGCGGTGTTTTGCCGTGTGCGCGGGGCTTAGGATCTGTGTGCGTGCACACATGCGCACAGCTTAGAGGGAATAGTGCCCCACACCCAGCTAGATTGCATGAATGCTCCCAGAGCCACTCATGAATCACACAGAGAAAGGCAGCAGTGAAATCCCCCCAGTTCCCAGCACTGCACCTCAGGAATATAGCGTCTTGCACTGCTCAAGATGGGCTATGCAGATTTATTAATTGGTTCGCCACTTCATCAATGGGAGTGGACATACACCAGTCTTTGCAAAACCTGCGCAGATTTGCCACACATTTCATACAAACTCACTGGTAAAGATAAACAGTAAAACAAATTTATTGAATATAAAAATAGATTTTAAGTGATATTAAGTGATAGGCAAAAAGTCAGAGTTAGTTACCAAAAGAAATAAAATATAAGCACGCAATCTAAACTCTCAACCCTATTAGACTGGGCAACAACTATTCAAAGTAGTTTTTCTCACCCCACTGGATATCACAGTCCTTAATATACAGATTTCATCCTTGAAATCTGTGCCATTCCCCTCAGTTGGAGTCTTCAGAGTGTCCTTGTTGTTTGCAGCGTAGGTGGGTGAAGGAGAAAAGGCCAAGCATGTGGCCACTGTGTATGTTTTATACCCTCAGTCCATGTGCTTGGAGAATACAAGTCCAGGCATGTCTGGGTGCATTGCTGCGTATCCAGGCAAGGTTGAGCAATTCCCCTGGTGTGGCCTTATGTAGGTGAGTCATTACATCATAGTTCCCTGGCTCCATAATGGTTGTTGATGGGTTGATTGATACTCAGCCTGGGTGTTGGTTACTTTCCTTGCTCTTGCCTCTGGGGAGCTAATATCTGGCTGATTCCCCAATTTACAGTATGTTTTAGTGACAACCATACACACAATTCTCATAACTTCATATGCATTAATGATATACATATCTGGATAGAGAAATGACTTTCAGCAGATCATAACCTTTCCCCTGATACCTTACAAGCTTTATATGTAAGATCACAGTCATATATAAATGAGGAATAGGGGGGCTATAGGGTGCTTCTCCAAGGTACAGAATGTCACACTGTCTACACTGCATACTAAGCCTGGGCTCTGACTCGAGTCTGAGCCCAATCCTCCTTCTGTCCACACACAAATCAGGGTTAGCAAACACTCAGGACCCTGGTCTTAGGACCCTGCTGGGGGTGGGGGGTGTCAGACCCCAAGTCTCACTCTGACTTGCATCCAAGCCCTGTCATTTTGCAGTGTGGATCAGTGGTGAGCTGGACCAGTTCACACAGGTTCGCTGGAACCGGTTGTTAAATTTAGAAGCTCTTTTAGAACCGGTTGTCCCGTGAGAGACAACCAGTTCTAAAAGGGCTTCTAAATTTAACAACTGGCCAAAAGTGGCACCTTAGGTGCCAACTCCATGGGTGCTCTGGGACTGGAGCACCCACAGGGAAAATTTGGTGGGTGCAGAGCACCCACCGACAGCTCCCTGCCCCGTGCCCAGCCCCAGCTCACCTCCGCTCCGCCTCTGAACGCGCCGCCCCGCTCTGCTTCTCCGCCCCCCCGGCTTTCCGTGAATCAGCTGTTCGGCAGGAAGTCTGGGAGGGCTGAGAAGCAGGCGGTGGCTTCGCGCTCGGGCCCAGGGAGGTGGAGGTGAGCGAGGAGGCCCCCCCGTGCTGCAGCAGGTAACCCGGGGTAGGGGGGGCACGCAGGGGAACCGCTTCCCGCCCCAGCTCACCTCTGCCACCCTGGGCCTGAGTTCGAAGCTGCTGCCTGCTTCTCAGCCCTCCCAGACTTCCCACGCGAACAGCTGATTCACGGGAAGCCGGGGGTGGGGGGTGGGGGGGACGTGGAGAAGCAGAGCGGGACGGTGCGTTCAGGGGTGGAGGTGGAGCGGAGCGGAGGTGAGCTGGGGCCAGGCGCAGGGTGGGGAGCTGCTGGTGGGTGCTCTGCACCCACCAAATTTTCCCCGTGGGTGCTCCAGCCCCGGAGCACGAAGGCGCCATTTTTCGCCAGTTGTTAAATTTAGAAGCCCTTTTAGAACTGGTGTTGTGATATGATCAGTGTGGGGAGCGGCCACTCCCCCTGCTCCCCCCTTAGCTACACTCCCCTGCCCCTAGGAGCCAGAGGGACCTGCCGGATGCTTCCTGGGAGCTGCCCCAGGTAAGCACCACTGGGACTCCCCACCTCGCCCCCCGGCAGGTCCCTCTGGCTCTTAGGGGTGGGGTGGGCACCCACTACGGTGGCCCATGAGACCCTCTTGCCCGGTTCTGGGGGCAGTCAGGGGACAGGGAGGGGGGTGGATGGGGCAGGGGTCCCGGGGCAGGGGCATCAAGGAACGCGGGGGGTTGGATGGAGCAGGGGTCCCGGGGGGTGGGGGTGGGCCATGACCCCCTCGTGGGGTGAGGAGGGAACTGGTTGTTAATATTTTGGCAGCTCATCACTGGTGTGGATGCAGCTCAAGCTGCACACCTGAGTCAGAAGGGCTGCATAGTGCAGTGTGGACACGTTGGCACTGTTGCAAGACCCGGGTCCAGCCATTGTAAATCTGGGTTTACACTGCAGTGTAGCCACACTCACTTTAAGTCTGCTTCCTTTCACCCAAGAGAACAAAGAAAAGAAGGAAGGTAGCAAAGTGGGCGATGGAGGGAAGGGGCCAATTCCCTCCCTCACCCCAGAGCTTTTGTCTTTGTACTGCTTTCACGCAGTGTGTGAGGTTGAAAATGGGCCCAAGCTCTGAGATGGGTGAGGGGTGACTCTTACCATCCACACAAGGAGAGCAGAGCAAAGAGCTATGCAGCAGATTGCCAGGACACAGGTCCAAAGGCTGGGCTGGAGAAATCTAACAGGAATCAGCCCAGGCTACATCCGGCTACTGTGAACCTGCTCTCTTGCAGAGAGGTGGGATGGCTTCTGCAGTAGGCCAGGGCACAGACAATGGGGAAGAACTGTAGGTTTCTTCTCCAGAGACCAGTTCAAAGCTGGGGTAGGTCACAGCTGTTCTGTTCATTCCCTCCTGGGCACCTGGCTCTGGCCACTGTTGGCAGACAGGATACTGGGCTGGATGGACCTCTGATCTGACCCAGTAGGGCCATTCTTATGTTCTAATCCCTCTCCAGGAGAGACCACGCTGGGCTGGACAGTGCCATAAGCTGTCACATTTCTGTCCTCCCTAGGAGCAGCTCAGTGCAGCTTCCGCAAACCTGCAAGGCAGGAAGACAAAGGGGGCCCATCCTCACAGCCAGCCCCCTAGAGAGACTTCCTCAAAGCCCACGGGAAAGCGACAGCTTGGCTGGGGCTTTTTACTTCCTAAAAGTCGATAGAAGAAAGTTTTTAAATAGTTGAGATGCATTTGAGTAATTTCTTCTCCTCGCCTCACTGCCCCTGTCTGGAGCCGGGGAGCTGGCAGAGGAAGGAGGAGGACGGGACCCCCCTCTTGTTTGGTGGCCTCTGTGCCTCGTGGGGGGGAGCGGGGGTGACCTGGGGTCGGGGAAACAGTCTGTTTATTTCCCCTCTGGACAGTCACCCACGTCACAAAACCACCAACTGGTCATTTCAACAGACAGGCCAGGGGCTGAAAGGGCGCTGACGAGCAACTTGCCATCTGCCTCCTGCAGCGGGTCCCTCCATTTCAGAGGGTGGGACACGCTGAGGGGAACCCAAGTGTCCCTGCCCTGTGCACACAGGCCGTTGGGCTGCGGCACTGCCTGCCAGCATCTCTCACAAGCACTAGTAAGGTCTGAGGAGGGGCCGGGAGGAGAGAGGTGGGCTGGAGTCTGAATTTGCAGTGGCAGCAGCTGGGTGTATGGTGCTGGGTAACTAGGACGTGGGCTGGATATGCTGGGAGACAGGAACCTCCTGCCTCCAGCTTCCTGACAACCACTCACTGGGTACAGCAGGGAGGCAGGAGCTTTGCAGAATGGCTGGGTGTGTCACTCCGCCAGGAAAAGAGTGCCCAGGAGCACTTCTCTGGCAGGAGGGCGCTGCAGTGGGGATATTCAGGGAGGCAACAAGAGCACTCCGAGGTGGGGAGTGGAGCCTAAGGGAGCTGGAGCCGACTTGGCAGGAAGTAGTGGGGCACGCTGTCCTCCGAGAGAGAGCAGGGTCTGCGAGGGAGTGCGCTGGCTCCGACTGTAGCCGGGTATCTGAAGATCTGTCTCTGCCCTGAGCTTCGGCAGGAAAGCTAGCCCCGGTGCAAGCGCAAGGGTGGGTGCGGCCTAGGAGCCTCGAGGATGAGATTCCAACCCTAATCTTCGATGATTCTATGACTCCAGCTGGCATGCCAGGGAGGGGATTTACCGGCTCTATCGGCTGCTGCTACACCAGAGAGGTAAGGAAAGTTTTGGAATAGCCTTCCAAGGGAAGCAGTGGGGGCAAAAGACCTATCTGGCTTTAAGATTAAACTTGATAAGTTTATGGAGGAGCTGGTATGATGGGATAACATGATTTTGGCATTTAATTGATCTTTAAATATTCATGGTAAATAGGCCCAATGGCCTGTGATGGGATGTTAGATGGGGTGGGATCTGAGTTACTACAGAGAATTCTTTCTTGGGTTCTGGCTGGTGAATCTTGCCCATATGCTCAGGGTTTAGCTGATCGCCATATTTGGGGTCGAGAAGGAATTTTCCTCCAGGACAGATTGGAAGAGGCCCTGGAGGTTTTTTGCCTTCCTCTGTAGCGTGGGGCACGAGTCTCTTGCTGGAGGATTCTCTGCACCTTGAGATCTTTAAACCACAGTTTGAGGACTTCAATAGCTCAGACATAGATGAGAGGTTTATTTCAGGAGTGGGTGGGTGAGATTCTGTGGCCTGCATTGTGCAGGTGGTCAGACTAGATGATCATAATGGTCCCTTCTGACCTTAATACCTATGAATCTATGTGCATGGTGAACCGAACTAGGAGACATGCAGGGAGGTGGCCTGGGGCAGAAGCTACCAAGTAAGGAACAGGGGAAGGAGATAAATAGCAGGGAGAGAGGAGAAGCTGGGGCTGAGCCCAGGGGTCTGGGTAGATGAGTGAAGCCAAACTCTCCTGGCAGACATTTCTCAGAGCCTGCGCAAGGAATAGCAAGAGCTGATCCGCAGCGTATTTGATACTGAGGGAAGCATTTGCCCTGTAAAGCCAAGGGACTGTTTACTCATCTGTAAATAAGATTCAATAATACCGGCACTGTGCGGCTGGTATGGGGGGAACGGCAGGTTCGGCGGCGGCAGGGAGGAGCATCGGGGCAGCTCCTCAGGCAGGGTCTCCTCCCTGTGGGTCAGTGGGATTGGTTCATTTGCAATGCCTGGGAATAATGAGGCACAAACTGCAGCTGGTCTACAGAAGAGGAGAAAGGGTCACTGGCCAGATAAGAAGCCAACGCTCCTGAACCCTGGGAACCTGCATGCACCCAAAATGGGTCTCATGCCCTCTGCTGAGCTGTGCTGGCTGGCCAGTGCCACTGGCCTGTATTGTACTCTGCCCCAGCAGTTTATTCACGTGCCCCAGGGTTAGAGAGGGGGGAGAATCATTCAGTGAGAGTGATGTGTCCGAGCCATTTTTTCTTGCCAAGAATTTCATTCCTGTTCAGTTTCCTCACCTTCCTCTGTAATGCTCAGGGGCTTTGAAGCCCAGAGCTACATGTCGGTCCCAGCTCCACCGTTCTGGCCTGCAGCTCTCACTTAGGCAGCTGGGAATATGAGGATCTTGTTACAGCTCTGCTGAGATCAGGATGACGATAAGTGCATGTTTCTGGGCACTACGCATCATCGTTTCCCCTTCTTCACCATTAAATAATTCGCCCCCCTGCTTATTGGGCTGTTCTGGCTGCCCTCTCCGAGCATTCTTTGAAGGAAAGCACCATGCAGGCAGGGGAGTGGCACCATGTCATGTCTGCTCTGCAGGAGGCAGGCAGGCAGGCATAGCAAATCGGATTCTTCCTCAGGGCCACATCTGAAGGGCTGCCGGGTAGCACTTCCAACAGTGCAACACAACCTAACCCTACACCACGGTACTGTCAAGCACTGGCCACCAGGCCAAGTGCTGGTGCGGGATGTAAACTCAGGCCCTCCGGCAAAGAGGTGAGAGAGCTGCCAGCCCAGACAGACCCAGAGCGAGCTCTACCCAGCAGAATAATGCTTAATGCAGAATACGAGTAACTGTGGCGTTTGCTGCTGCCAGATATTATTGAAGCAAATACCTTCCCCCGGGGTATACAAAACAGTCTGATAAAAAACAGCAACTGCAGTTACATGAGTGGGGATACACGTGGCAAGTTTCAATTCTCAACCTCAAGGTACTGTGAGGTGACCACTAAACGGGGTCAGGAAGAAACCTGCCTGCTGTTACCGTACTGCTGGAATACGCACATTGTCCGAGCTTGTGGTCTCCTGCCCACCCGTCCGTAGCTCGCAGAGTTCTCCTACTTGGCTCCTTTACTTCATTGCCCTGGGCAGCAACTGCTGTGTGATGTGCTTAGTGCAAGTGGGGAGGGGCTGCCCTTTGGGCCTCTGCCTCTCTACAGACAGGTCCTCTGGCTGTGAACAGCTGCTGCTACAGTTAGGAGCTGACAGCCTGGACGGCCCCATGTCTGCCTGCCTTTTCGTGTCCTGGTCTTCATGTCCATGACCATGCCGAGCTGCTGGGCCCCTGGGCTGTCTATTTTTACCGCAACAGTAAGGAGTCCTGAGAAGAGGCTGCACATTCCTTCGTCATGTATGGTTTCTGCAGGACCTGCCTGTAAGACTAATATTTACAAAGGCTTCCCTCGTGGCGTGCAGCCCGCGGGAACACTGAGTGCTGGTCTCTGCTCTTAGGTGTGTGCCTGCCCTGCCTTCCACGCACAGAACTCGGCACTAGCCAGCAGCCGTTTGCCCAGAGATACCCTCACGCTGGCTAGACGTGACGTTGGCGCGCAGGGGGCGGTAGTGGTGCCCTCCTGTCGCGTTTCTCCTGGTCTCCATTGGTCTAGAGAGAGGAGCGCTCAGAGCATGTGTCTTCACTGCCGTTAACTTGGGTGCTCGGCCGTGGGGTCTGAGCACCGGTGTTTAGCCTAGCCTGGGCGTGAGCCGCCGGCTGCAAAGTCCTCCCCGAGTTACTGCATCCCCACTGCTGCTGCCCTCACTCGGGTGCGTCACTAGGACTTGTGGGGGCATATCTCATGGTCCTTTGTGCTGCAGTGAGCTGAGCCACTCCATGATCCTTTTCCAGGGAACTGAGGGAGAAACCATCTGTCCTGGGCACTTGCAGGGATTGAATCATGGGAGGCGTGGAGGGTCGACCAGCGCTTCAGTGGCTTAGCCTACATTGTCAGTGCAAAGTGGGCTGGTTGGCAGCCCGAGCGGAAGCAGCATGCGGGCTCCAACCCCCCAGCCAGGCCTGAAAGCACTAGTAAACTCGAGTGAGATGCTTGTGTGTGTGGAGGGGAGGTGGCTGGGACAACAGCTGGCTGAGAGCCTGCGGTAACTGCAGGGAAGACAGACCCTGAGAGAGCAGCGGTGAGCAATAAGGGCCAGGTCCAAAGCTCATTGAAGTCACTGGACAGAGAGCGAAGACTCCACTGGTCTTCAGATCAGGCCCTGGGGGTGTCAGCTTTGTGCTGCAGGAGGGGAGACAAGCCCCGGCTGTTGCTGTGCTCTGGATTGGCAATTTGGGGGTGCTTCAGCCAGTCCTCAAGGAGACACATTTTGGGGCAGGCTAGCCAGGCTCTGCTCCTGTGCCCATCCCGCAGGGTCTGAGGGCAGGCCTGTTCAGCTGAGTGGCAAGCTGCCCCAGAGAGCAGCATGTGGGTCCGTGGGTCCTGAGCCCAGTCGTGCTGGCTGACACTCATCCCAGCGGGACCGTGGCAGGCCAGGAGCACTGACTGACACACTGGCTCCTGAGCCCTTGCATAGCCTTCCAGGGCCACTCCCTCTCCACTGTCATTAGTCTCACTCCAGCAAGACTGGAGTGAAAGCAAAGGGCTCAATCTCCAGCAATAGGAGGAGAGAAATCCCCCCTTCAGGGCCTGTCTGTCCTCACCGAATCTGGTGCTCAAAGATGTTTCTCAGGCACCATGGCTGTAGGCCTCCTAGATCCTCCAATCTGGATCTCCAAGCGGGAAACTGAGAGGACCGTGAAATTGCCAGTCCCTCATCAGGGGTGTTGGCTGGCAGTATCACACACCTGGGGCAGGCTGGTTCCTGTTACTACAGCACCTTACGTTCTAAGAGCCCTTGGGCCGAGCCGCTGCCTGTTTCCATTGTTTCTTTTTGGGTTTGGATGTCACACACTGGTTCCCATTAATTCAGCCCTTTCATCCTTATTTTTAAAAGCTTATAAATTGCAGCCTCAAGCCCCAAACCTGCCAAGCATCCCTAGTTTCACAGCATTGAAGAAACATAATACTCAACATCTGCGGACCAGTTGGGAGACCGGGAATCTCATTGAGTTTAGCGGCTACGAGACCAAAGGCTCACTGTGCATTGGAACGTGTATACGGCAAAAAGGCATTGCATCACACCAGCTGCCTTTAATATGCATCCAAGGAAGTCTCTGAACCAGGCTAATTATAACTCGCTCTGGTTTGTGTCTCTATTTACCATCAAACCACTGTATAAACCAGGAATGTTCCACTGAGCAACCTGCTCCGGGCCCTACATGCTGTGCTCCCTGACTCACCCTCGTGTTGGTTTGGCCATGGCTCTCAGGCAGGATATTGTCCCCTTATGGAAATTTTGAATGGTGACCCCTGTGTATCCACCCAGCTGTCCTCCCACCGAGGCGCTGATACGGCTCAGTGCAGCTAAATGGTTTACGTGGCATCAGCAATGCAGTTTGGAGAGAGGCCATCGCGGGCTGGAGATGAGGATGTTCTAAACTCAGGCTTACAGACAGGGAGTGACTTGGGGCGTAAGTGAGAGCGTGACCCCAGTTATGGAGAATCTCAGGAACGGGATGGAGGCGGCAGTGACGGAACTCCTGCAACAGATCCTCTCTGCTTGCCGGAAACTGTCTGTATGTGAGACTCTCTCCCCGACTCCACTGGCATGCGCTGCTCTCTGCCTCCTCATGGACTGCGCCAATCTGTGAGAATTCCCAGCCCAGGTAACTCAATGAGCCATCCATGGACATAAGCCCAAGCCAGCACCTGGCCCCATTCAGAGCATGCTGCAGAATCCACCTGTTTGACCTGGCTTGGAAGCCTGCTTGCATCAAAATTCCACAGCTATGCAGCTCACTGACATGCCTCTCCTTGCTGGCCAGCTGAATTGGGAGTGGCCCATGCCCAGACGCTGTTCTTGTATAACTTCAGAGGACTCCGGATTTACACTCGAGAGCAGAATGAGAGCAGAACATGGCCCGAAATGCTTTACCCATCACATACTGGGTCCGACTTTGCCAAACGGTGAACTGTGCACTGAACCTGCCCCTGGCAAAGCTGTGGAAAGCTTTCTCTCTGTATTCCCGTGCCCCGTTGTGGCACTCATGAGTGGACAGGTTGTTGTCTCCCCAGACTCTTCTGTTCTCCTGGTTACTTGTGAGAGATGTTTCTTTTCCTCCAATGGCTCTTCTTCCAGGCAGACCTAGCTGGTCAGCAGGGGGAGCTTTGTTCCCAAGCTGGCTCTGTGTTGCGGGCGGAAATAGGGTGTTTGTGTGGTTTGGGGTTTTTTTTAAGTGTACTGACAGATACACTTCTAAAGTGCAAAAATACAGATCTAGGAGCATCCCAAAGGGTGTTGGAACAGACATAGACCTAAATCAGGTTTTCAGAAGTTGCCACATTGCAGAAAAAGCAGCTCATGCTCTGGCCGAGATTTATCCTATAGACTGAAATAAGACACCAGGGGCACTGCTTCCTGTCCCAGTGCTTGTAGGAAGGTGGGACACCCACTCCTCCCAGCCCCACTCTTACCTGGCCCCAGCCACATGACCTGGGTCAGGGTTACAAAGGTTATACCCCTGCCACATGGCAAGAGAGTCATTGAATCATAGACCTGTAGGGCTGGAAGGGAGCTTGAGAAATCATCAAGTGCAGCCCTCTTTGTTGACGTGATGCAATACCAAGGAACCCTAGACCTTCCTTAACAGGTTTGTCCAACCTGTTCTTCAAACCTCCAGTGATGCGGATTCCACAACCTCCCTTGGAAGCCTGTTCCAGAGCTTAACTAGCCTTAGAAAGTTTTTCCTAACACTGAACCTAAATTTCCATTGCTGCAGATTAAGCTAATTACTTCTTGTCCTCCCTTCAGTGGACATGGACAACAATTGATCACAATCTTCTCTCTAACAGCTCTTAACATATTGGGAGACTGTTATCAGGTCCCCACGCAGTCTTCTTCTCTCAAGACTAAACATGTCCAGTTTTTTAACCTTTCCCCACAAGTCAGGTTTTCTAAACCTTTTATAATTTTTGTTGCTCTCTGGACTCTCTCCTATTTGGCCACATCTTTCCTAAAATGTGGCACCTAGAATTGGATACAGTGCTCCAGCTGAGCCCTCACCAGCGCCAAGCAGAGTGGGACAGTTACCTCCCGAGTCGTACGTACGATATTTCTGTTAACACATCCCAGAATCTTAGCTATTTTTCAAGGTCATCACATTGTTGACTCATATTCAGTTTGTGATCCACTCTAACCCCCAGATCCTTCTCATCTATACTGCTGCCTACCCATTATTCCCCATCTTACAGTCATGCATTTGATTTTTCCTTCTGAAATGAAGTACTTTGCATTTATCTTTACTGTTACAGTATCACCAACCCCCGAGGTTCAAAAGTCACAAGACAGCCCCCCCAAAATCATGATATTGGCTTAAAACTTACAAGGTTTTAAAAATTATTATTTTTTTTATTTACCTTTTGTTGTTTTTGAGCCTTGCAGGTGGGGCGGGGTGTCACGTTTTCAAGATTTTCTCCACAACCATCAGGGCTAGAAACTTAGAAGTTTGGAAGCTAAGTTTCTCTCGTAGTGATAGAATATCAGAATCATAGAATATCAGGGTTGGAAGGGACCTTGGGAGGTCATCTAGTCCAACCCCCTGCTCAAAGCAGGACCGATCCCCAATTAAATCATCCCAGCCAGGGCTTTGTCAAGCCTGACCTTAAAAACTTCTAAGGAAGGAGATTCCACCACCTCCCTAGGTAACGCATTCCAGTGTTTCACCACCCTCCTAGTGAAAAAGTTTTTCCTAATATCCAACCTAAATCTCCCCCACTGCAACTTGAGACCATTACTCCTTGTTTTGTCATCAGCTACCACTGAGAACAGTCTAGAGCCATCCTCCTTGGAACCCCCTTTCAGGTAGTTGAAAGCAGCTATTAAATCCCCCCTCATTCTTCTCTTCTGCAGACTAAACAATCCCAGCTCCCTCAGCCTCTCCTCATAAGTCATGTGTTCCAGTCCCCTAATCATTTTTGTTGCCCTCCGCTGGACTCTTTCCAATTTTTCCACATCCTTCTTGTAGTGTGGGGCCCAAAACCGGACACAGTACTCCAGATGAGGCCTCACCAATGTCGAATAGAGGGGAACGATCACATCCCTCGATCTGCTGGCAATGCCCCTACTTATACATCCCAAAATGCCATTGGCCTTCTTGGCAACAAGGGCACACTGCTGACTCATATCCAGCTTCTCACATGACTCCAAGAGCTGGGGGGGTTTGAGTAAAACACTAAACAGTGCAAGAGTTGGCAACACTGGCATCAGGACCCACTGACAGCAGTGGGTACTGTTCTACCACCAATGCTTGTGCAGTTTGCCTTTCAGTAATTCCAGGCAGCTGAGAGCCAGTAAAGACAAACTGGATGAAAGCTAGAACTGGAAAAAGGTCAGCGGGCAGCAAGGGACAGAAGTTGTGTGTGCCTATAGGTGGAATATGAAGCATGGTGTCTAATGCTCAGCATGAGGACTCAGGATGCGGGGTCTTCTCCGAGCTCCCTCCCTTGTGTGACTGTGCTCAAGTCACTGAACCTCTCTGTGCCAGTTTCCCCATATACAAAACATGACTAATGCCCCGACACTGGGACATCGTGAGGACTAATAAGCATTTGCTGAGCACTCAGAGAGCCTGGGACAAGTGTCATGATAGAATGGCAACAAACCATCATTGTCCTACAAGAGAACGGAGAGTCACGGGCTGTTCGTTCATCTTGTGCCAGGGGATGAACGTAACAGACTGTTTTCCAGGGGGAGAGCTCAGCTTGCCTGTACTCTTCTTCCTCCTGACACGCCTGGTGAATGGATCGCGGTGAACAGTCTGTCAGAGCCCTTTGAGTTTGCGTCGCAGTTCGTTGACACGTGTCCCCTCGGCTGATTTCAGAGACCACGGGCTCTCTGGCCCCAGTTCTCAGTTCCTGGCCTGTGTTCTTGGAGTAGCCAGGGTTGCGTGGGCATGTCCTGCCTCAGGCCTGCTCCAAGGGACACTTGAGCTGCCTGTGGCTATGGACCAGAGGCAAAAAAGACTTGTGGGAAAGCATGGTGCTTTGGCTACTCCCTCTTCCTCCATCCCCATCCCAGACATGCCTCCTACGCCAGGACTGGGAGTGTGGTGGGTACAGAGCTGTTCCAGCAGCGCTCTGCTGGCCAGGAACCTGCTGAAAGGGCGCTTATTCACCAGGGTCTGTTGCCACACAGTTTAAGGCTTCCTTATGGCACTGAAGCAGCAGAAAGGGGCCTCGGAGCAAACGTGAATCAGGCCCTCTTTGTCTGCAGTAATTTGACGCAGTCACGTGTCACTGATGCTGACTCTATTTTCTAAACTAATTTTCATAGAGAAACAGTGAACAGCACAAAAAGGTGACTGACTTACAGCGTGTATATATTTCCCAATACTGGACGCCTCACGGGCCCTCCAATCCAATTATACGATCACGCAGCTTTACAACATGTTTAAGCTGCAAGAGCAGGCAACACTAAGCCAGCTGCACCGGCATAGACATAACATGTTAGGGTAGGTGAAACAGTGATAAAATAGGAAAAGAAGTAGATGAATAGGGAAAGAGAGGCTTGGAGGGGAAAGGAAAAGAGGAGTTTTGGGTGGAATGGAGATCTGGCATTCTTTGAACCAACTCAACACTTTTTATCCAAATGTGTCTAGAAACAGGGTCCACATTTCCTCAGATATTGCTCTCCATGGCAACGATAAGCTATTCTTTCTTTGGCTGCCAACTCAGACAGGGTTGAATCTGTGTTGACTCCACGAACTGTGACACTGCTCTCTGACCATGCAGTGTGGAAAGGTTTGAGAAACCTCAATGGCTAAGGACAGTGCTGTTCCTGGGTTTTAGATGCTGCCCTGCCTTGGGATGGTGGATGCTCTCTACGCAAGCTGCTGCAGGGCTGTGCAAAGGCCCCACAGTGACATCACTGTTTGGCTGCGGGGTTAGTGTTTAAACAGGGATCACATTTGTTTCCAGTTCATTGTCTACCACCAGATGTGGAATAATCTAGAGAGTAGCAGAAATATTCAGCCTTTGCCGTGGAGAGCCCTTTTAAGGCATCCAGTGTTTATGAACAAAGACTGTTTACATAGGCTTGGAGTCACTCCACCACGTCTGCAGTTAAAACATCCTCCCAGATTTGGGAGAGTTGGAACAGCCCTTCTTTCTGGCTGCTTTTATTCTGATCCAACCACTACACTTCCTGGCCCTTGGGAGTTTACTTTACCCCAACTTTATCGCTTCTCAGGAGCTTTGCTTGGGATGAGGTAGAAGCCCAGGATAAAGGTGACTCAGTTCTGGGCTGGGGTGCTCAATCAGAGAGGAGAACTGTACTGCAGCGTTATCACCACTATCCACAGGGAACGTGTAACGAACCACTGTCATCCAGGTGGCTGCTGCCAGGCTTTAGAGGTCATTTTCAAAAGGAGGGTTGGGCTCCCAGCTCCCACTGCCTTTCAGTAGGGGACGGGCGCCTACCTGCCCCCTGTGCCTTTGGAGATCTTGCTCTCAGCGAGAGGGATGGAAGGAGAAGCAGATGCTTTTGTTGTGGACATTCACAGCCCTGATCTTTCCAGGCCACTTGCTCAGCAAGTGTAGATTGGCAGAATTCTGTTAGCTTCAATGGACCCCCAGGGAGGTTTAGCAGCTGAGAGACAATGATTCCTAACAAGCACTCCAGGGGCCGAGTGTCTCACATCTCTGTTCCCCAAATGGTTTTCTCGTTGAGTCTGGCAATCAAGAACTGTCGCGTTACCATTGCGTGTGTGAATGAGATGAACTTCTGCTGAGGGACAGCTGAGATTTGGATTGGTTCTTCTTTGGGGCTTCAGATAATTCTAACACTTGACCCAATGTTACTGGGGAAAGGGAAAACCTGATCTGTGCTTGCAACCAAGGAGAGTCCTAGCAATTGTCAACATGGCATCCTCTACCAGTATCACCGCAATCACGGCCTGTCCTCAAGGGAAGGGATGATTGCAAGAGGCCTGCGATTCCAAAGGCCGTTTGTATCACGTCTCAACTCTGTTTGTTGAGGTCTTAACTGAAGCAGGTTTGTCTAGAGCTGAAGGACTCAAAAAAAGGGAAACCTTCCACAAATTGCTTCCTCTCCAGTCTCCACTACCGTCTCCTGGAAAAGACCATCTGCACTTAGCTTTTCCTCGCAGGACAAGGAGCTTGCAGAGCTAATTTGCATTGAAAATCCTTAACCAAATTTCCGTGAGCTGTTCTCACCTCTCTCCATTATTAGTGTCTAAGCAACCATCGCCTGCCAAAGTGTCTCTAGGAATGGGACGACAGATACAGCATTTCAAACGCCCCTTTGACAATGGTACCCCTGTTCTGCAAGCTCTCCAGTACCTCGGGACTCCGTAGTAATTCCACCCACACATTGACACATTCAGGAGGAGGCTGCAGCAGAGCACACTTGCATGCAACAGTCGGAGCTAACTGGATTAAGCAACCCTGGCAGAACTCCTTCCAACTCCCCTCTCTCATCCCCCATCACCCATCCACTCCCTGGCTACTTCCTCTCAAATCTTTATCCCTTTCCATGTCCTTGTTTGTCTAGCGTAAATTGCAGGGAATGTGGCCTATCTATGTTTGCAAATTTACAGTGCTACAAAAGTGATTGATAAAGGATCTTGCAGCCACAGCTGTGATGCTGTTTCTTTGTCATGCAGAGCCCTGTGAATTGGCAGATGAACCGGGATTTACCAACTTTTTCCACCAAGGTCCCCCAACAGACATCAGATGGGCTGGTTTCACACCTAGGACTCAAGGTGTCCTTGCAGTGTAAGGGTCCTGCCCTCACAGCCATGCAGCCCCCTGCCCGGCTTATGCAGCTGAAGACAAGACCATGCAAAGCAGGGTCCTGCTGTTGCAAGACGTGGCACGTTGTCTTAAAGAGGGTTTCTGCCTCCAGGGGAGGAAGCTTTTCATTTATGCAACAATTCTATCCCTAGGGGAGTCTCTCTCTCTAGCTGGAACCAGTTTCTGCTTGTAGCTTCCCAGGCACCCTTGCACCCATCCCAGCTCAGAAGCTGGCCACGCCATGGTGCTGAGGGTCACAAGGAGGATTAACTGCTAGCCCCTTGGGCTTCAGAGTGCAGCTTTGACATGACAGTCCGATCCTGAGACATGCTGAGCAACTGAAAATCTTCCTGGCACTAATCCCAGCTCAGACCCCGAGTCCCTGTGCAGCCATAGACAAGTCACCTCCCAGCTCTTTGCCTCAGTTTCCCCCTCTGTGAAATGAGATAATGCTACAAGGATCCATTAGTCAATGCGGGAAGACTCCAATCACTACTACGGGTTTAATAGCCCCTGATGAAGTGCGCCGGGCCCTTAATAGCCTCCAGCGTTGGGCATGTGCTCAGTGTCGATGTCAGAATTGATACAAAACCTCCCCAGGGAAGCAATGGGTGGGGGGGATGCAAGATGCCTGGAAAGCAACAGGTTTCAGAGTAGCAGCCGTGTTAGTTTGTATTCGCAAAAAGAAAAGGAGTGCTTGTGGCACCTGCTACAAGTACTCCTTTTCTTTTTTTGAAAGCAACAGCCTCCTGAAGTTCTTGGGTGTGCGTGGCCCCAGAGGGGGGATGGTAACAGCATCCACAGTTCAGCAGCGTCTCTGGCTGCATTTCACATTCTTTTCATGCTTACCCTGTGATCTGCTTTTACAGGGCGGCGAGGGCATTACTTCAGCCCGGGGCAAATCTGGTTAATAACCCAGAGCTCTGAGTCCTGACCATGCCCGAGTCTATGCACGCACAGCAAGTCCCTGCTTCTCTGCCACCTCCCAGCTTTACATGAAGAATACTGCAGTGCCCAAAATGCCTCCCAGGCACCAGCTGGGACCTACAGGAGATCTTATCTTTGGGAGCAGAGCATAGGCCCTGTAGTGTGTCTCTGATTCCCTTTAGCCTGGTTTCCTGGGAGCTCGTTAGCACACAGGCAGATTAAGTCAAAACTCTTTGTATGGAGCATTCAGCGAAGACATGGGAAACTTATCGTGCCTCCTTCCCAGCTCCGAGCTGTGCTCTCAGGCAGAGCTTTGCAGGCAGAAACCTGAGAGTTCATTGATGCAGAATGTTGGTTCGAGCCACTGATCTTGCTAGGAAGAATGAAAGAGAACAAGAAAACAGGAAATGTAAAAATGGCCCCTGGTCTAACATGGGGCCATCTGCCAGACCACAGGAGATTGCAGCAGGGTAAGGGTCTCCCCTGGCCTCATTCCCTGCCATGTCACATGAGCCCCCATCACCCCTGGAGTGACTTGCTGATGGTAAATTTTCAATGAACATCCTTTAGGCGTTGTGGATTCTGCATGGGATGTGGGATACTCTGGGGAGTGCTGGCTCACTTATCTCCAGCCTCCAGACATCATGACATGTGACTAAGCCTCCTGTTTCAGAGGAAGTGACCCTGCGAGAAACAACCCAGGAAGCAGCCATTTCCATCCATTCATAATAAGGAAAGGGTGTTGGGGAGCTGCAGCTTCTGGTGTTTCTGCTAACACGCTATTTTAGGTTAATTAATTCCCCTGGCATGATAACCTAGAGTGCTGACCTGATCTCATAGCAGAGCAGACCCTGGGAGCATAATATGTGTCCTTGCAGCTAGATCACTCAACCACTAGAGGTCATAGTGTGCTGGATAGAGCTTCAGACAGGGTGTGGTCCCGGGTAAACAAAGGAAACCAAACTGGGACCAAGCTATGTGGAAGCCTGTTTGTGGCCTCCTATTTCAAGTGGTGAGTGATTCCCATGGCAAACAGCAAAGGAGAGGAGGCGCCATTGCACCCAGAGTGCCCCTTTCAAGCAGGCGGGGGGAATCTGGGCACACGTACTTAGCATGCCCCTGTAAGGATGTGGTGCTGATATCAGCTAGTGCAGGGCTTTGCTCCTCCCTGTACATATTTCTGCCATGCTACTACAGTAAATAATAATACAATCTGCTTTACAGGCACAAAACTTGAAAGCCTCTGGGGGGCTTAACAAAAATAGCTGAAAGCAAAGTACTGGACATTATATGTAGGGAGGGGGGGAACCCCTTTTCTCTCTGCCTTGCTTGACTCATCAAGTAACTCTTCAGCACCAGCCAACGTATATTTCTCTTCCTCCGCCCCATATATCATTCTAAGAATGCATGATCATACACTGACTATTGTAGGACAAATGCTGCTTACCTCACTCTGCAGCCTGGTGGCCTTTGATTGGATTCCTCACTCCACAAATGCTTTCCAGGAATGTCCTAGTTGGAATCTTTGCAGTGACTGGTATTCGCAGCTAAGCACATAGGGTAGAGTTCATCTCACAAGGCCTAGGTACCACTGGGCTGAAGTGGGACTTAAGTGGTACCTCATGCTGGCTCTCTGCTCAAGGGCAAATGTCACTCCATGGGGACCGAGGAGCTGCCAAATCAAGTAATGTCCATAGGTTAACAATGAAACCTCTCTCTCTTTCTTCCCTTAGTGAATCCATGTTGCTATTACCCATGTCAGAACAAAGGGGTGTGCATGAGGGTCGGCAGGGAAAGCTATGAATGCGACTGCACCCGGACAGGTTACTTCGGCACTAACTGCACTTGGCGTAAGTTCACCCTCCCTCTCTGCCTTTGGGATGGAGGCCCAGGGGCAAGGTAGAAAAATAGCAGCTTCTGCAAAAGCTACACGAGTAGGGGTTGGAGCTAATCCCAGCTCAGAACACTGCCCCTAGGACTCTCCCAGAGGCACAATGAGTGGCAAGTTTCAGAGTAACAGCCGTGTTAGTCTGTATTCGCAAAAAGAAAAGGAGGACTTGTGGCACCTTAGAGACTAACCAATTTATTTGGTGGCAAGGCACTCAGCCAATGGAACACAAGTTAGGAGCATTGTTTCATAAGCATGTGCTCTTACTGGCTGACCGCATGCTGGTGTCAGCGGGACTTCGGCAGCTGTCACTACAGAGGAAAGTGTTCGCCTTACTTTACTTAGTAATAAATTTGCTGTTTCCTCCCAGCTGAGTTTTGGACACGACTCCACATTATGATAAAACCAAGCCCGGCCTTCTATCACTTCATCCTGACTCACTTCAAGTGGCTTTGGAACATCCTCAATAACACCTTCATTAGGGACATGCTGATGAGACTGGTGCTAACAGGTGAGGCTAGGCTCTTGGGTGGGAATGTTTAAATTAAAGTCCACCCTCAGCTCTGGCCACTGGGGTTCAAAGTGTGTCTTCACTCTCGGGGCACTGCTGAGATCTCTCCGTGTACCTGCTGCCCCAGTCGTGCTGCTTTTCTTGTTATCTTCATGTTTTTGTAAAGCAGACGTAATCCATTTGCACTTGCAGAATGAGGTAGTGTGTCCAGTGGTTGGAGTAGCAGGAACTCCTGGGCTCCATCCACAGCTCTGGCTGAGGGAGGAGTGAAGTCTAGTGGCTGGAGACGGGACTGGGACTCAGGACTCCTCGGTTCTGTTCCCTGGTCTGCCAATGACTCACTGTGACATCAGCAGAGCTGTGTGGGTTAGAACCCAAGCCTGGCTTAGCAGGGGGGCTATGGGTAAGTTTCACGGCCAAATTAATTGTCAGACAAATATCGGTACTGGAAGTCAGCAGGATGCTTTCCTGAAACTATGTGGATAATCCTATTAAATCCATCGGCCCCCCCACTTGCCTCCTCTTCCTCTCTTCTCATTTCCCTGTCCCCCCATTTCTATCCCCCTCCTTTGAACCTGGCTTCTGTTCTTTATCTTATCTTAATAATTTTATTTTAGTTGGATTTTTATAAACCAGTTTAGTTTGTTGGTAACCTGTACAATACAAATAATTGATTTAAATTTTAAGTTCTGATAGAAGTTTTGTATAGTATGTTTGTTGTTTCTGTAAATGCACTTTAAAAAGTTAATAGAAAAAAACCCAGCAACATTAAAAAATTTAAAATATGCAGCTCTCCAGTGTTCAGACAGGTACCTAAATGTCAGCACGGCCAACTGCCTGTGGTGTTCTGGCAGCAGGGAGGGCTAGCACTGGGAGAATGGTCCCAGCAAACCATAAACTCTCTACTCACTCATGCCGCAAAGCTTATTATCTTGCGTAAATATTTTAGTTCAGGTCCTTGGAGCTCTGCAGCAGGACAGGTCTCTGGGAATCATTGAGTCACTAGTTAAAGGAGAACAGCAAAACTTTCATGAAGATTGCTTGACTCCAGATCAGGGACAGAAACTATATTTACATTTTCAAAGGAAGATGTTTACAGATCAGTTCCCCTTTTACTTACCTGCTTGGATCCGAGTTCAGGAACCTGCATTCGCCCTGCAAAGGCTTCACAAGAAAACAAACCCATGCATATCCCTGCATTCCCAGCAGTGTCTCCCCCTCCTGCCCCTGTTCCACTTTTTCCCATCCCTCCATCCTGTTGTGTGTGTATGCAGTGCCACGGCCAGCCAGGCCCTGTCATACTGGTGCTGTTCCAGGAACAGGTACACATGGGAACCACCCAGAGCAGAATGAACACATCTGTGTTAGGACTGCCCAGCTGCAGGTGACTTTCTTCCCTCTCCTTTCAGTCCGGGCCAATCTGATCCCAAGCCCCCCCACGTATAACTCAGTGTACGGATATATCAGCTGGGAAGCCCATTCCAACGTGAGCTATTTCACCCGGGTCCTTCCGCCGGTACCCGATGACTGTCCGACTCCTATGGGAACCAGCGGTAAGTGCCTGTCTCAGCAAAGACCATGTTCAGGATGTCCGCAAGCCTGGGTGCTGGAGTCTCCTTGCACTCGGTTTTGCAGGGGCAGCTTCGTAGTAACACCCCTGTGTGATGCCGCCTCAATCCCAATCCACAGTCACCCCTGCCAGCTGCTCCGGTAGAGGCAGAGCTCTGGCTACGCATATTGCACAGGCTGCTGGCCCCGGCACCTCAAGGGGTCATTAGCTCCCACTCTTTCCAGGAGTTTCACTGCAACGGAAGAACAGCTACTAAAAATCAAGGCCACTCCTGGCACCCGTCTGGGGGAAGTGCTGTCCCCAGGACAAGTCAATCCAGCACCCCAAGCATCCCTGCCCCCTGCAGCCCCTCGGAGCGTAGTCTCACACTGCATGCCCAGGGGAGTTGACTAGTGTGACCCCAGCAGTCTGGAACCTGGCGCCAAACCCCTACTCCCAGCCCCAGAACGCAAGAGAGGACGAGGGTCAATGTTCCTCTGATTACCAGAGGAGTGATTAGAATTCACCTCCGGGGGGCCTGAGGGCTCCCACCCTAGGGACGGGACGGCAGAGTCCTTCATCCCTGGTTCAAATCCAGCCAGGCTAGTACTCTCCAAAACGGACCTCCCTCAGGGAGAGGTTCTGAGGCAATGAGCGCAAAGGCTCCATTCCCGTGGGCGCGGGCTGACCCATCCCCTGGGAGCTCAGCGACAGGCTCTGGAGGACCAACGCCCTCCTCAAACGGCACAAGCTGAGGTACTGCGTGGGTCTGCCCTGTCCTGTCGCTGCTTGTGCTGTGTCTGCTCTGTGGATTCCCAGAGGCCCTCAAGTCTCCAGCGCTGTCAATGGGCCATCTTTCAGGGGAGCAGAGCCTGGGGGATCGTCCTCCGCGTGGGAGCCATGGCAGGAGCACTAGGTGACGGCAGCCACTCTGGGGGTTTAAACTGGCACCGGCCCGGCTGGAATGCAGCCCCTTAGGGAAGAGCTGTTCTTATTCATGGTCAGCTAAATTGACAGCATGCTGCTAATAGCTGCATCCCTCCCCGCCCCCAGCCTCCCTCCCGTCCTGTTAAGCTCATCCTCTCCAAGGACCCCAGACAGGGTTGAAACCTTCAGAGGAAAGCAGAGGCCCTACCCCAGCCTTTGAACACCTGGAGCTCGGAGCATTCACTTTGCTAATGGACCAGCAGGGCCCAGCAAGTTCCGCACAGCCAGCGGGATGAGTGACCATGCCGGGCTGCAGTCAGAGCGAATGCCTGGGTAGGTTACATCTTTGGGTCGCCACTGGGAGGGGGCTGCTTGATGCCGCTAATTCCTGTCCAGATAGCCAAGGTACACGTGAAAACCTCCAAGCCGAATAACCCTCGTGCAGAGGGTGGACAGTAGTGCTCTGGAGTTGCTGAGATAGATTATTATTTAGACAAGTGTCTCCCACTGATTTTAATGGGCGACAGCTGAAGCAGTCCCCATGAGACACCCTGATAGTTGTTCCTGACCTGCACTGACTTCTGCAAATAAGTAACGGGATGGCAGAGCTGCTGGTGGCTTCCCGGCCCCCCGAGCGAAGGGCAGAGACATCCCTCTTCTCCCTGTGACAGGGGCTATGGCTGAATTGCTCTGAAGCGTAAGGTATCTGGAGCCCCACCGGCTGGATGCGCTGACAGCTCCCAACTTGGGTTTGTTTCCTTCTTTTGCAGGGAAGAAGCAGCTCCCTGACCCTCAGCTCTTTGCGGAGAGGTTTCTGCTCCGGCAGCGGTTCCAAAGGGACCCCCAGGGGACCAACCTGATGTTTGCCTTCTTCGCACAGCACTTCACTCACCAGTTCTTCAAGACATCTGGGAAGATGGGGCATGGCTTCACCAAGGCCCTGGGCCACGGGGTAAGGAGATGGGCCTCCCGTGAAGCTGGCCCACGCCTCACAGGGGGCTCACCGTGGAGCTGGCTGCTCCAGCAGTCTGAATGGGAGAAAGACACTTGCAGCTGTGTGATGTCATCCCCAGCGCTACCCACAACTCAGCTCCTGTATCCAAGGCTCAGAGCAGTTGGGGTTCACATCCTGGGAAGAGGACCCCTTCGGAGGGAGGGGGGAGTGCAAGTGCACATTCAGACAGAGAAGGGGAAGAGCAGGAGAGGGGACCAAAGGCAGAGGTGCCTTCCAGGACAGGGCCATATGGGGAAGCCTGTCCTGGAAGAAGCAGAGACCTCCAGGCTGCAGGGCGCTCACCCTCCCCAACCCATCAAATAGTCCCCAGCGCCCGAGGCTGCTTGGAACATCAGACAGCCACGGGCAGGGATTGCCGGTGCTTGTGGCATGGCTGCACCATGGCTACAGAGTGAATTGCTTGCCCCCTCAGCCAGGGCTCCCAGCTGCCTGGGTCCCTGTCGAAGGCTGGGGCCTGCTGTCTAGCCCTGCTGCCAGTGGGGCACGGGGTCAGCTGACTGGCCCAGTTTGTCTGCATGAGCTGTGTGCACAGCAGGGTAACGCTGGCCTCTCTCTGCAGGTGGACCTTGGGCACCTGTACGGGGACAACCTGGAGCGTCAGCACCAGCTGCGGCTCTTCAGAGACGGGAAGCTCAAATATCAGGTATTGCAGCTCTCAGCCCAGGGCCCCCAGCCACCCGTGTGGTGTGCTCAGCCAACACCTCTCTCCACATCTGACTGTGTCACTGCCCACATCTGGCTCCCTCCCACAGCCACTGCAGGGGAAACCTGCTACCATGTCTGAGAGACTGAGGAGCCTCGGTCCCATCCTCCATAGGGATGCAGGCATGTCAAGACCATGGCTCATTGGAAACCAGAGGACTGAAGGCTTCTCAGTCACACAGGAGCTTTTGGAAACCTTACCCATCCACAGCCTCTTGCTGAGCACTGTGTGAGAAGCCCCATTGGTCTGCTACTGCAGCATGCCCCGGAGAGCTCTCCGCGGTAAGACACTCATTGGGAGACACTCTCCTAGCAGCATCCACTGAGCCGTAGGCCTGCCTGCACCATCTCTGAGCCAGCAGGGACAGCACACCCAGGAGTGTGACCAGTGCATGGACCCTAGGAGCTTCTTCCTGCTCATCTCCAAAGCACAGCTAAGCCTTAGACACCACCTTCAGGCCCTTTCAGCTCTGGGCAGGGAAGCAAGGCTCCAAGGTTTTGGCAGCAACTGCCCCTGCTGTAAAGCGAGTCCCCTTTAGACCAGAGCGCGGGCCCAGGGGCTTACGCAGGGAGGTGGCGCTAACATTGACTGGGAGCCAGCTGTGGCTGGCGGTGCTGGAGCACGGGGATCTACTGGCTACCCAGTGGCTGGCCAGGGCAGTTCTCTCCATTCCTTTCCTTGCTGCCAGCCTGCTCTTGTCTCCCCAAGGTAGTGGATGGAGAGATGTACCCACCCACGGTCCTCGATGCTCCAGTTCACATGATCTACCCTGCCGGCACTCCCAAAGAGAAGCAGCTGGCTGTGGGCCAGGAGGTGTTCGGCCTGCTGCCGGGGCTCATGATGTATGCGACCCTCTGGCTTCGTGAGCACAACCGAGTCTGCGACGTGCTGAAGCAGGAGCATCCAACGTGGAGCGACGAGCAGCTCTTCCAGACAACCCGCCTCATCCTCATCGGTGAGAGCAGGGGTTGGACATGAGCCCTGGGGAGAGCAGGGCATTGCGGGGCTGGAGGAGGTGACTGAGTATGATTTAACACAGCACGTATTAAATGCCATCCAGTCCTTTTTTCAATGCATGATTATTCCCTGGGCTCCAGGGCTTTGTACTGTCCAATTTTAAGTGCCCTATGAGTTTCTCTGATCCCCGAGACCATCCCAGATCCCTACAGATCTCACTATTGGGGCACTGCCTTGTTTTTCAGCCTATGTTTTCCTTTAATTAACTTCAATCCATTATCCAAATTATATCCCTGAGGCACCTTAAACAGCTCTTCTCCTGGGTTGCTGGGTGCACCCTTTGGCTGTTTTCCTGTCTCACCCGCCCTAGTGATCGTTCGCCCCAGCTGTTCTCGCGCTAGTTATCGGCCCTCGTAACACAGCAGCCGTGCTGGGCAGACGCTGGCTCAGTAGACGAATTGGTCCAAAGGGGGAGCCCTTGGAGTGTCAGTACCAAGACAGCATCCTAGGCTGAGAGTTACCCACAGAAGGGCTGATTCTCCGCTAACGGATTCCAGGTGCACACTGTGGCTTACACCTGCCTTCCTAGGAGACAAATAAGAGCCAGACGAGCCAAGAGGTCACAGGTGATAGAAGAACCTCCTGGGGACTGTTTTATGGGACATATGAAGGCAGATCTAGTACAACACACTGGATGTTTAATCCAGCACACCTCTTTCCATGCCAATCACCAGAGCACCCATGGTGATGTTCTCTCCCCAGAGGTGGTGCTAGCCCACTGTGGGCCCGAAGCAGGAATATTCCCCCCTCCCAAACATGATTATGAGCAAATAGGGGGACCCCTCGAGCTGCTTATGCCTAGCGCCGACTCTGTAATCTCTGTTAAACGCTCCGAGCTCCAGGTGTTAGGACGCTGGCTCATTTACAGCCAGGACCTGTGGCTGTTGCCCAGGAACCAACTGGCCCGCAGCCGCTTGCCTCTGCTGCTGGCTGACATTCCGCTTCCCTGCGCGTCTCTCCTCCCCCTCCTAGGAGAGACCATCAAGATCGTCATTGAGGACTACGTGCAGCATCTCAGCGGGTACTTCCTGCACCTGAAGTTTGACCCGGAGCTGCTGTTTGGCATGCAGTTCCAGTACCAGAACCGGATTGCCGTGGAGTTCAACCAACTCTACCACTGGCATGCGCTGATGCCGGACTCGTTCACCATCCAGGAGGATGAATACAGCTACGAGCAGTTTATTTACAACACTTCCATGCTTCTGGACTATGGGGTGGAGGCCCTGGTGGAGTCTTTCTCCAAGCAAATGGCAGGACAGGTATGGCACTGGACACGGGCACCTGTCGGCCAGAGGCAGGGAACAGCTCCTGTGCGCAATCTGCTGGGGGAGGCGGGCTACTTACACAGCCCCACGGGTGTGAATGTTGCTCTGCAGTGCGATGGTGCTAGCAGGCTGTATGATTTTAAAGGGGCATGGGAAGTGGCTCGGGGAAGGAGCCACATCTCCTGGTGGGGCCAGATTCTGGTGTGGGGAGGATGTAAGGAGCAGGATGACTCCTAGTGCTCCCCCACCATCTCCAAGGCAATGCAGCTGCCCCCTGCCTCTCCCAGCAGGGGATGCCTCATTGGCACAATCCACTCCAGAGGTGCAGGTAGCCCCTGGCACATCGTGGGGGCTGCCATAACACAGGCAATAATCAACATGTCTGCGGCACGTTCCACCTGTCCTCATAAAAACGGCCACACTGGGTCAAACCAAAGGTCCATCAAGCCCAGTATCATGTCCTCTGACAGTGGCCAATGGCAGGTGTCCCAAAGTGAATGAACAGACAGGTTATCATCAAGTGATCCATGCCCTGTCACCCAATCCCAGCTTCTGGCAAACAGAGGCTAGGAACACCATTCCCGCCCATCCTGGCTAATAGCCATTGATGAACCTATCTTCCATGAATCTATCTAGCTCCCTTTTGAACCCCGTTATACTATTGGCCTTCACAACACCCTCTGGCGAGGAGTTCCAGAGGTTGACAGTGTGTTGCGTGAAAAAATACTTTATTGTGTTTGTTTTAAACCTGCTACCTCTTAATTTCATTTGGTGGCCCCTTTTTATTGTATTATGAAAAGGAATAAATAACACTTCCTTATTTACTTTCTCTACACCAGTCATGATTTTATAGACCTCTATCATATCCCCCCCTTAGTTGCCTCTTTTCCAAGCTGAAAAGTCCCAGTCTTATTAATCTCTCCTCATATGGAAGTCGTTCTATACCCCTAATGATTTTTGTTGCCCTTTTCTGAACCTTTTCCAATTCTAATATATCTCTTTTGAGATGGGGCGACCCCATCTGCACACAGTATTCAAGGTGTGGGCATACCAGGGATTTATATAGCAGCAATGATATTTTCTGTCTTATTCTCTCTCCCTTTCTTGATTCCCAACATTCTGTTCGCTTTTTTGACTGCCGCTGCACATCGAGTGGATGTTTTCAGAGAACTATCCAGTGACTCCAAGATCTCTTTCTTGAGTGGTAACAGCTAATTTAGACCCCCCATCATTGTATATGTACAGTTAGGATTATGTTTTCCAAGGTGCATCACTTTGCATTTATCAACATTAAATTTCATCTGCCATTTTGTTGCCCAGTCATCCAGTTTTGTGAGATCCTTTTGTAGCTCTTCGCAGTCTGCCTGGGTCTTAACTTAGTTTTGTATCATCTGCAAATTTTGCCACCTCACTGTTTACCCCTTTTTCCAGATCATTTATGAATATGTTAAATAGGACTGGGCCCAGTACTGATTCCTGGGGGACACCACTATTTACCTCTCTCCATTCTGAAAACTGACCATTTATTCCTACCCTTTGTTTCCTATCTTTTAACCAGTTACCAATCCATGAGAGAACCTTCCCTCTTATCCCATGACTGCTTACTTTGCTTAAGAGCCTTTGGTGAGGGACTTTGTCAAAGGCTTTCTGAAAATCTAAATACACTATATCCACTGGATCTCCTTTGTCCGCATGCTTGTTGACCCCCTCAAAGAATTCTAGTAGATTGGTGAGGCATGATTTCTCTTTACAAAAACCATGCTATTTCCCAACAAATTATGTTCATCTAGGTGTCTGACAATTTTGTTTTTTACGATAGTTTTAACCAATTTGCCCGGTACTGAAGTGAGGCTTACTGGCCTGTAGTTGCCAGGGTCACCTCTTGAGCCCTTTTTAAAAATTGGCATCACATTAGCTATCCTCCAGTCATTTGGTCCAGAAGCTGATTTAAATGATAGGTTACAGATGACAGTTAGTAGTCCTGCAATATCACATTTGAGTTCCTTCAGAACTCTTGGGTGAATACCATCAGGTCCTGGAGACTTATTACTGTTTAGTTTATCAATTTGTTCCAAAACCTCCTCTAATGACACCTCAATTTGGGACAGTTCCTCAGATCTGTCACCCCAAAAAAATGGCTCTGGTTTGGGAATCTCCCTCACATCCTCAACAGTGAAGACCAATGCAAAGAATTCATTTAGTTTCTCCGCAATGGCCGTATCATCCTTGAGTGCTCCTTTAGCATCTCGATCATTCAGTGGCCCCACTGGTTGTTTAGCCAGCTTCCTGCTTCTGATATATTTAAAAAAAATTTTTGCTATTACTTTTGAAGTCTCTGGCTAGCTGTTCTTCCAATTCTTTTTTGGTCTTTCTAATTATTACTTTCTATTACTCCTTCCCCCAAATCCTCTTTAAAGGCCAGTGGCTCTGAGTCAAACAGCTCTCCCAGGAGCTCATGGTAAAGGACAACAGCCTGGCCTCATCCTTTGTTCTCTGCTGCCACTGTGTCTCTGTTTTCTTTCAGGTTTCAGAGTAGCAGCCATGTTAGTCCGTATTCGCAAAAAGAAAAGGAGGACTTGTGGCACCTTAGAGACTAACAAATTTATTTGAGCATACCCTTTCGTGAGCATCCAATGAAGTGAGCTTATGCTCAAATAAATTTGTTAGTCTCTAAGGTGCCACAAGTCCTCCTTTTCTGTTTTCCTTCACTAATTCACATTGACAGCGTTTGAGGCGTCTCTTTCTCTCCTCTCTTCTTGGGAAACTTTTATTCAACATGGGGAGTCAGATATTCCCATTTGCTGCTGTCCGAATGCCCAGCTTGCTTCCTTAATGGAAAGAAATAATTGCCACCCTTCCATTGACAGGTTACTGCATAATTGTTCAGTACAGGGTTTTCTGTAGCCTTGGAAGGATCAGATTTTTGTTGGTAAACTGGTGATTTCACTGTATACAAACCAGTGAAAAAATATTTCCATCGAAATTTACAGATAGGCAAAGAAAGAAAAATGCTGCTTGAGAACTTTTGAGAGTTTGGTTTAAGGATATTTCCTTGGTTTGTTTTGATGTAATGTTGACAATTTGTGTTTTAATGGTTTAACCTTTGAATCTCAATGTCTACTGTCATTAAATCATTATTGTCTGATATGTTCCCCCCATTGTCTAATCAGCCAATAATTCCCTGCAACTGTGAAAATTTAAATAGACAGAAATAAAAAAACACTTAAATAAACATCAATATTATCTATCAACATTATAAACAATAAAAATGGAATTCTGCCAAGTCTAGTTTTCTAGCATTTTCCTCTGAAGCAGCTGGCATTAACAACTGTTGGGGACTGGGCACCACACCAGATGGGCCATTTGTCTGATCCGGCTTGGCTGCTGTGACACCGTTCTGGTTAGCATTTCTGGTGGTTCTCTCGCTCTCTTGCTGTGACCTGTGATTTTGACTATCTTCAGTCATGTGGCACCTATGTGATGGATGCATTAGAAAGACCTAATGAGACGTGTAATCTGGCATACTTGTCAGGTTTCTGCAGTTCCAAGTGGAGTGACAATGCTTGACTGTAACAGAAGTTTGCTCTTCTTTTATCCTTCCTGTGTTTCAGATCGGTGGGGGACAAACCATCAATACCAACCTCTTGAAAGTGGCTGTTGGAGTTATTGAGGAATCACGGCTGCTGAGGCTGCAGCCCTTTAATGAGTACCGGAAGAGGTTTTCCATGAAGCCCTACAAATCCTTCCAGGAGTTAACAGGTCAGATTTCATGACCTACATGCTGCTGCTGGCAGTGTGTGTCCGGTAAGGGGCTAGCACTGCCCTGGGGGTTCCCTCGGCCCAAGGCAGACCCCTCACGTACAGTGTGGGAGCACAGACACACAGCTCATCCAACCAGTGGCCCTACTGTAGGCTTTCAAACTGATTGATGTATAAACATCCCGCCACAGCTTACTACTACTCACCCCACTCTGAAAACTGCCAGGTACTGCCTACTTGAAAGGGTTGTTACCTACTGCAGGGCAGATGAGTGGTTGAGTGGGTGGGACATGGCCCCGAGAGTCAGTCAGACCGTTCAGTTGGTGCTCTGGATTACAGAGATAGAGCAGCTGAAAAGTCCTGTGTCTTGTACGGATTTGGAACCTCCCTTCTGAGTGACTGTTTCACTAAGACATTCTGTCTCTCTGTTGATGCAGGAGAAGAGGAGAAAGCGGCGGAGCTGGAAAAGCTATACGGAGACATTAATGCCTTGGAGTTTTATCCTGGTTTGTTGCTTGAGAAATGCCAGCCAAACTCTATTTTTGGGGAGAGTATGGTGGAGATTGGAGCCCCGTTTTCCCTGAAAGGGCTTTTCGGAAACCCCATCTGCTCTCCAGAATACTGGAAGCCCAGCACTTTTGGCGGCTCGACTGGCTTTGAGATTGTGAAGACAGCTTCGCTCCAGAAGCTCGTGTGTCTCAACGTCAGGCGGTGTCCGTATGTGGCATTCCACGTGCCAGATCCTAGCACAGAAACAGCAACTGGTGACCATCAAAATGGCAAACCATCCACTGAGCTCTAATGTTACTGTGGCTCCTCTGAGGCTGGGCCAATGAGTTTCCTCCTTCATTATTGTCCTAACGATTCCTGTTGTACCCCACGGCCTTGGGTACAAAGTCCTCCCTTGCAGAGAGAGACAGGCACAAAGGAGGAGGACAGTATGCTCCTTGCACCATGTACCAATAGAATAGGAGGCCCCCTGGTTCTGGGCGTTATCCACACCCAGGGCTGGGAGAGGGGAAAGGAGAGGGAGGCTGGTACTAGCTCAGGGAGAGCCTGAGTCATCTAAATGCTACAGACACCATAATGGTCTATCTCCACGCAAGCTGCTTCTTCTGCTAGCAAATTCTCTGCTCTAAGCCAGTTCTGTTTTCCAGTGGACTCTCTGCCTCTCGCTGCTGTCAGAACCTTTGCTCTCAGTATCTCCCCCGCACCTTGACTGCACAAGGCAGCTATCACACGTACTTTTCCTGCACCGGGACTGCAAGGCACCTACGCCCACCAGCTGAGTAGGGGTGGAGCAGTACACAGCCACTTGTCTACCCCAGCTGGCCGTCACACTTGGTCATCTCTCGGGCTGCTCTTATTTTCCTGCTGTGGCCAAATGGTTTGTGTGTTTATATTGTGGACCGACCACCCCAGACAGCATCCTTAGAAATCACAACAATGAGGATTTTCTCAGAGGGTCTCTGGTTTGGACAGAGAGGGAAAGAAAATCATCCATAGCCTGCTCAGTGCCTCAGGGCTTTTCCCCTTGTCCTACACAGATTCAAGGTCAGTAACCCTTCCATGGCTTTAAGAATGTCTGGGAGGGGACGGGGGTGAGAGCAGACCCCAGTGCATTACTCTGCATGATATGGCTGGAGCATACATGTACTGTACATGCCTGTCCTAGGTTATTCCTTACACAAACCAATCGGAGCTCAATCATTTCTCATACACCCAGCTCAGCCAGTTTTCAAACACTCTGGGCAAGCTAGCAAAAGTGATCACCTGAACTGCATGTACAATTCGGCACCGTCGGATAACTGGGCCTGGAAGAGCCCGCTGTCCAGCTTTGGGAACCAGGTCCCGTTAATGTGCTGAGTGGGCTCTGGCAATAAATCGAGAGTTCAACCTGATTCAGTCTTTGCCAGCGCAAGGTGGAAAGCGAAGTGCTTCTGAGAGAGCAGGAAAGCTGTTGAGTTTCATGCTTCTTCAGAGGCATGGGAGCTCCATTCTGCAGCATCACGTGGAGTTTAAAATACTGCTGGGAAGTAGATATTGCTGAGGAGTGAAGGGCTGGGGTAAAATCTGTCAGAGCTCATGGAAACTCCAAACCTAGACCAGCCAAATAACCACACCGTTGTACCACAGGGAGCAGTGCTTAGGTGTCAACTAGGCAATCTCTTAATAGGCCTTTTCTGCCTCTAATTGGATTGGGTCCGGATTCTGTCACCCTGACGCACTCTGAGAAGTACCCCACTCCACAAGCGGTTCCACTGCTCCCATAGAGGAAGGTACTACTCAGTGCATGCAAAGATGTCAAAATCTGGCCCATTGAGTCTATGGGTCTTAAACTTTCCTGGTGTAAATAGCTCAGAAAACTCTCTTCCGAGAAGACATATATGCCCTGCTTCAGGCCTCCTGAGGTTCCACACTCCAAAGCTCAATACAGACCTAGGAGCATTGTTTTCCTGCCTTATACCCCCCCCCGTGCCCCCCGTTTCCAACAGCCACTGGTCTGTGCCTCAGTAAATACAGACTGGTGATGAGCAGAGACATTCTAATCCCCAAATTAGCATTGCAGACATGCAGCTCTCTGAGTGATATGTTTGTTTGGAGAGTCTGAACGCTCCCCAGTGTTCACTTGTGACAGAGTGGTCAGCTGTGATCCCAATAAAAGAGAAAGTGATTTCACCTCCAGGCAGATGGAGAATAATAATGGCCAGCTGAGTTCTTCCAGAAGCGTTTCAGGCATCCACTCACCAGACTCAAGTACTAAAAAGAACATGATGTGTACAGAGGAGCTGGCAAATCACTGGCGTTCGGGTGAAGAGTCCCATTGCCAGAGATGCTCTGGCCAGGGTACAGCATGCAGCAGTGTGGGAGTGGGTACTGGTGATGCTCTGTAGCATTATAGCAGCTTAGCCAGATGAACATCTCAGAAGGTATACATGCAAATATCCTTTGCTTTAAGAGAAGCCCTGGGGTGTGTGCACAGGGAGTCTGCTCCCACTCTCTCTTCCCATCTGCCATATCTTAGCACCCTTTATTCCCCGGCAGCACCTTCCAGCTCTGCTCCAGCCACCCAGCCCTTCTCTTGTGGTGTGGTCAATAGACCCCTCCCACCCCGTGCAGGACCCCCCCAGATGAAGTGCTGATCTCCCAGTTGCATACAGCCCCCTCTCTGCCATGCAGCCTGCTCACACCACAGCTACTGTTGTGTTCGTTGCTGATGATGAACTGACCGCATACTGACATTTCATCCATGTCACCATGGGTTTATTTTAAAGCTCCAGATGCTGACAACACAGCGCTTACATTCTTTCACAGCGTCTCTCTAGCATAACATCTACCCCGATGTTAATCTCCCCCAGCAGGGTTCTGTGTCCACATCACAGAATGAGATATCCAGTCAGTCACAATGTCACACATCTCCATGCCAGACACACGAAATGCTTCCTGTAGGGTTCATTGCACGGCTTCCGTTCCGTCAGAACGGGACTTCTTCTGCTACAGGCACATGGTGCTGCAGTGTTTGCCCATGATCTCGCTGTATCCTTCCCTGGATGCTCCCAGGACACAGGGCTTTGCAATCTGCACAGTAAAACAATGGTCTTGTAACTGTCCTCAATTCATTCTCCAAGCCAAGAGTGTCCCAAGCCCTAATTGTGACTCTACCGACACACAGTGCCAAGGGATTTGATGACGTGGAGCGCCTTCTTGCTATTTTATGGCTAGACATTCTGCAGTTGGGGGGTTTGTGGCTGATGTAGCACAGAGGAGAGCGACTCAAAAAGCTAGAGACAGGAGCAGATGAGGAGGACCAAAGAACAAACATTCATATACATAGTAGAATATTCTGACCCACTTAGGAGCACCAATCATCAGGGCACGCGGCTGCTCCTGGCCTCACTCTGCCAGAGAAGAGTTATTTTGTTCTCTTCAAGACTTCACTGGGTAAGTTTTAATCCAGTCACAAAAAACTCCTGGGCCCTGTGAAAGTCAGAAGAGTGTATGAGCAGGACCCTCTGTGCATGAGAATTCACAAAAGACTCAAGAAATGGAATTCTCCTTAGCAGCAGCAGGCTTAGAAGCTGTGCAGTAAAGAGCACGATATGCAGAGTTTTTATCCAGGAGGAACCCCAAACCCTATTAACTATTTATACAAACTGTACAGGGATTGCTTCTGTCCCCCACTGAAATGCAGCCACCTCTGAGATGGAACATGCAACAGCTTAACAATACACACCAACCCCACACAACAGTTTGGAACAGAAAGTGAAGCGGGAAGTTAGGAGTGCAGAAAATTACCTAGAATGGAATTTGTGCTTGGCTTTGCTCTGTATCTTTAATGACCAATCATACCCATGCTGTAAGCCTCAAATGCCCTCTCTGGCCTGGCAGCCAATATGGGCTCAGTGCCCATGAGACAGGCTCGACCCACCGTCTGGCCCAATGTACTGGTACATACAGAGCCAGCACCTAATTTTAGAGGGGAAAGTAATTTGTCTACCCAATGATCCACTTCAGGCCGAGACCTGATACTCTGCTGCAATTCCCAGTCAGGGTTTCCAGAGCAGAAAGTCTGACCCAGCCGGTCCCCTGCCCTTGGCCTAGCACCCTGCAGTCAGAAATACAGCCACAGCAACAGTAGCAATGGTGCTTACATACCAGGGCCTACCAGCGAAGCTGGCTGCTGGGATGCTGCCCCTGCTGCCTCTGGAGGAGATGAATCGGAGACAGTCTGAGTGGTTGCCAGGGATGATGACATCTCTGGGCTGCAAGGATACAGGTGTATTTCCACTGTAACAGACATCCTGACTGTTTCAGAGCTGGACTGAGCTCTGGGAGGGGAACACTCCACCATCCCCACCAAAGGGGCTGCAGTAACTTGGCCATGATTCCCACCGGCGTTCCTCCCAAGCGGTACGATGCTCCGGAGCAGTGGCTCAGGCCCGTGGAAATACAGCGTGGTGCCAATGTGCTGGAGAGACGGAGAGGTTACAGAGCACATGCCAGGGGCCCTTGCACCAGGCTCCCCGGGCCTGGCACTCTTCAACTCCGCAGACATAGAAGAGGGTGGAGCTTTGTGAGGGCTTGGGTGTTTCTCCTGATGAGCAGACTCATGCTGCAGGGACACTGGGGAGTCCTGGTATGACGCAACATGCACGTCGCAAGGAGCAGAGAACACAACTGGAGCCGTGCTCCCGCCCAGCAATTCCTAAGTAATGTGAGAACAGCTCTGTGAGTGACACAGGATGCAGCCCCGAACCCAGATAGCACAGTGAGGGGCAGGAGACATTAGACAGCTTGAAATACAGACGAGAGAGACTGGATGGAATCAAAACAATCCACCCAGTAAATACGGCAGATTAAAGATACCGCACCGGACCCTCGCCACTGTAGAGCGGCCTAGCTTCACGGACATCAAAGTAGCTACATTGATCTACCCCTGCGGAGGGGCTGACCCACCTGACTGGAACTGGAGTCACTGACAGGAATGGGACGCTCTATTGTGTTGAGGCTGGGAGAGAGGCTAGTTCACAGGGACGCACGACACTGGCAGGCGGTGATGTGAGACACAGGGTGGGGGACAGAGGCAGGGATCGCGGTGCAGTGCTGCGGTACGGGGGTGAGGTGGGTTCAGAGAGTTTTAATGCGGGGGGAACAGCTACCAGAACAGAACCAGGTGCACCTTACCGCTGCCCTGGCCTGTGCTGTCTGCAGAGCCTTGCCAGCAGCAACACCCGGAGGTTCCTCTCGGTGCCCAGCCGCCTCTGCAGGGAGCGTGGGGTCGGAATGCAGCAGGTGGGGGGACGTGCTGCTGTCGTACGGATTCTGCTCAATAGCGTCGACAGTGCATTCAACTTCGAATGCCCTGTGGATTGGAGAGGTGTCAGGGATGGGGAACAGCGGGCTGGTATTTTAAGTGAAAGCCACATCTTGGTCATTTCATCAGCGACTCACCATGTTCACAGCCTTTCAATCCAGGTAGCAGAGCTCCTCTATCTGCCAGTCATAACCCACCTCCCCCGGCCCCCACTGAAATATGTTGCAGATTTGATTGCAGGGTAAAACTAAAGTCTCTCGTACACATTCCTGAGTGAGCCCATCCCTAGGTGACCCCTGAAGCAGCTGGTACGGACTGTTCCTTAGTGCCCGAGCACCTCTGAGTTCCAGAGTTTTGCTGCTGGGACATAGGATTTGAAACCACAACCAGCCTCACCACTTCACAATCCCATTGTGTATACAGTGGGACAAACTCACCTGTTCTCGTATGCCTCATCCACGTCCAAGTAATTTCTCCTTCTCCGAGAATTAGATGATTTTTGAGAAGCTGCGGGAAAAAACAGATGTGTTTATTCAGCCACATGGCAGAGTGCACAGGCAGAGTCAGCTATCATGCAGGGCAGGCATGCCAGAGCAGCTGGCCATCTGGTAGGGACAGCGCATCAGTCCTGACAGTCCAGCAACTAAGTACTCCTGGGGCAATGTCCAGAGACTGTAACGAACACACCAAAACACCCATGCAGCAGCACCTCTGAGCGCTAGCAAGATGTGGTGTTTGAATGGCAGACATTGGCAGAGTTCATCTCATCGACGGGACAGTCCCTCATGAGACCCAGACTCTCCACATTCCTGCACGTGTCTGCTGTAAATCACAGACACGGGAAACACTGAATCAGGGGCCTGGCGTCAGGGAGGGTGTGAGTAGCTTTAAAGTCACTCCCTGCACCTTCCCCTTCCAGCACGGCTTTTAGTCTTGTGTCCTTCCTCCTGTGGCTTTGCCCCCTTGGTAGACAGAGAGCAGGGGCAGGCTGCATACCAGCTGTGCACACACACATCTTTCATCAACAACATTCATGTTCAGGTTTGGAGCAGAGATGGGCCTGAAATCTGGATCCAAATGTACTCAAGGATCAGGGTTTGGTTCTGGCCCGTTGAAGAGATGAGCCAGCTGTGATGGACAGATCCAGATCTGAACCTCCACAGCAGCTGGGGCTGCTCAGAACTGGGGTTCTGCTATGGGCCCATCTCTACTTTAGATAAATCCAGGGACCAGCAACCCTCCTCTACCACAAACCCTAAACCTTCACCTCCGTCTAACCCCAAACCTACGCACAACTTGGAGTGAAGTGCAGAGAAATGGAGTGAGCTCTCACCTCTCTAGTCACTTCTGCCCCTGAGCCTGCTGTTTCCAGGTGGCCAAGGAAACAAATCCCGAAGTGTCACCCCTATATTGCCAGCCTCAGTGAGAGCGGGACAGCGTGGATACCTGCCAAATACAAACCCAGAGCTTTCAACACTGCTCCAAACTGTTTCTGAGGAGTGCAAGGGTCGTTATGCCCCTGGAGAACATGCTGCCTTTCGGAAGCCAGGGCTGAAATACTCACAGGTACTGTTGCCTTTGGCGTGCTCTATTTTCTGGCGGAATGAATACACCCCCATGGAAATGAATATCAAAGCCAGAGACACAGAGACCCCCACAACCACCGGGATGTCATGCTTCTCCAGGACGGGGAGCCAGTTGGAAGCAGGTGGAGATTTCTGCCTGCAAAGGTAGTGCAGTCAGGCCCAGATCCACAAAGGTACTTGGGAGCCTAACTTACATTGTGGGTCTGGGCCTCAGATCAGAACAATGACATGCACCAGCAGGCTAATGTAATGAACGGAAGCAACTGGCCTCTGTGCGTTACCTTGCTGTCGTGACAGGAGGCCAGGTGGCATTGTCCTGTTTCCTTTGGGTGGACAATCGTACCATCCCTGTAGCGTTTCCAGCAGGCCGAGAATACACTTTGCTCCTGTGGCGAGCGGGGATTTCCTTGCCCCACATCCCTGAGGGATGCTCGATATCTCCAGGTGGCCGCTGGGCAGCGCTCCCTGCTGGGGCTGCAGTGCCACGTCCTTCACCTTCCTGTTCCAAGGGCAACGCCAGGGCAGAAAACTCTCCAGCAGGCAGGGCCCTCCCCGAGGTGGAGGAACTAAAGGCTGGAGACAAAGAGAGAAGTGCTGCCCTAACGCTAGGGGCCCTGCAAGATGGTCAGGGAAACACCAGCCAGAAACCTTTACTCATGGGGACCGAGGCAAGAGTTGGGGCCTGTTCTGGAGCAGCCCCTGGGGGGTGACGTCTCCAGGCAGGTGGATGATGGCCAGCGAGCCATCAGGGGTTATGATGTCAGCATGTCTGGGTGGTGATAACATGCACAGAGGAATGAGAGCCGTCAGCCAGCCAGGGCTGAGGGAATCCCTGGGAAGTAACATGGGCACCGGAAAGGCATGATACTCCTGACAGAGCGTTTATGTGGGCAAGAGGCAAGCAAGGCCCAGCCATGCTCAGGCCACTGCCAGCAGGAGGCTCACATGCCATGAAGCCCTAGAGAAAGCCAAGGGATGATGCCTGCAGCAGAGCCAGTGGGAGTCCAGCTCAGGGGGGCAAGGTAGACAGCACGCGTGGCCTGGAGGGTGTCATGCAGGAGAACACTCGTGGCACCCCCCTTGACACACGCATCACACCTGACACTCACAGGTTCCTGAATCCGGGCTGGGCCCAGGACGTGAGGGGAAGCTGGTTCCCCTTGTGTGAGCTGCCTCACTTGCTTTTACCAGGGGGACCTTGGCAGAGAGCCCCTCTCCTCTGGCATCAGCCTGTCTGAGCTGCAAAACACAAAGTGCATTGGATACGCTGTCAGTCTGGCTGAGAGGCAGGCCCAGGAGTGGATCTGTGGCTGGGGGTGCCGCCTGGGGCTCTGCACCTGGAGCAGGCCCTGTGTTAGCCTCATCATGGCCCCATCTCCTCGCGTGGGGCCCTGCCAATCACCATGCTCCAGTCTCTGGGGCAGAGCATGACCTGGTATAATGCAAGCGTGAGCCAAGTTTCCTCCTGTTGCCAGGTGGCCTCCCACAGAGCGAGGCTCTGTTATCCCCAGGCCATGGGCAGCCAGGTGAGGAAATGGTTGTCCGTTGCTGCTCCCATCCTGATACTGAGAGCACAACACCCCCACTTGACACCTCATGGGAGGTTCAGCTTTATCCCACAAAGGGGAACTGGAAACAGGAGTGAAATCCTGACCCCACTGAAGCCAGTAACCAAATTCCCGCTGAGGTCAGGACCTCAACCACAAAGTTTACATGCCAGATTTACCTGCAGGAGGCTGGTGACAGAGGCTGGGGTATTTCCAACTCCCTCATCCCAGGTGTTCACTTCTCCATCTATAAAAGATCAGGTGCGTGTCACTGCTGTAGTGCTGGAGACCCCATCACCCCCGATCTCCTGTGTACAGCCAAACCCTTTGCATCCTTCACAGACAGCCTCCAGGAGCTGCCTGATGTCTCCATCCTCTCAAGCAAAAGGAAGCGCAAGAAACAGTCAGGATGATCTTGAACCCATTAGCCAGAAAACCCATCTGTCTCCTTCAGGAAAGTGGGGGCCCCAGACAGACAGGCCCTGGTTAGCAATGGCTGTTAGCAGACTCACATGTGACCCCAACAGACCATGGGAAGCTGTGCTCTCTCCTCCACCATTCACGGTCAGCGTTGCCATCCTGCTGTCCCTCCCTGCCACGTTCTCAGCAACACAGAGAAAGAAAGGGAGCCCCCTCAGCCCAGGAACGTTGCTGAGAGCTAAGGTCAGCAATGCCTCTCAACCTATTGCAGCAGGAATCTGAAGAGATGCATCATAAGCAGCACAAGAAAGAGTCAGTGGCTGGTTCAGCTGAGCTACAATATCCCCTGGGCAGGAGGTAAGCACTGCAAGGGACAGAAGGGACAATCCAGCGTCAGCTCTAACCCTTCCACAGAGATGCAGCAGAACCACACACCTTGCAAAAGGACGGATCTGAAACAACCCAGGCCATTCAGAGCAGCAGCTCGTGTTTGGGGCTAGTGGGATGGATCAGAACAGGCCAAGTGCCACTAGCCACCATGGCTACAATAGGACTAGCCTCCAGAATCTAGCTGCATCAAAGGGCCTCCTTGCTGCCAATGCCTGCTGCCCTTGGGCATCCAGAACTCTGTGTCCCAGCTGACGGAGCTCATAGAGCCCTGGGGCTTTGGATGCTTTAGGACGCCAAAGAGATTCCTGAGTATGCGTCTGTCTCCCTGGACCCATCAGAACAACTCCAGGGACTTTATTATGGCTGTGGCACTCTTAAAAGCTGCAGCCCGGCTGAGTGACTGAGAGGCCCAGCATTGCGAGGGCCAAAGCCTGCTCCAAGGGATAGGGGCTTCCACATCACACGTACCTGGTTCCGCCCTGCACTGGCTGCTCCTCACGCAGCAGTTCTGTATCACGCTAGAAACAAGCACATAGAGCGCCACAGTCCCCATGGCTCCAGCTCGGTGCTCCCTGCTCGAGGCTCTGATGAGTGCCTAAGAGACACAGAAATACTGGATGTGAGCCCAGCAGCATGACAAGCTCCCACCCCAATCCCAGCCCAGTCCTCTTCTTCTCTAACACCTAATTCCAGCCTTAGCCCACTTGCCCTTTGCAGAAGTTGATGTCTTGTGGTGTGCCGACGCCATGCTGATAGGCACCCTTCCAGTGCTTGTCATGGGTTAACAATAGTTCTTAGGCAAATAAGCACATTACAGATACTTGACCAGGTTTATTCTTTGTCCCTGCCAGAAAACACTTCTCATTCATGGAGGCAACCCAGTGTAATGACCTGCACCGAAATCTAGGTCCCCAAGATCTAGTCCCAGCTGTGTCACTGACTCGCTGTGTGGCCTTGGGCAGGTCACATAACCTCACTCCCTCTGTTTGTCCAGCTGCATAACTGGAGTAGTATTTACTGCAATGCTTTATTGGTATAGCATTCGCACCTGAGACCCCTGCCCCGCTGCACCAAGCACTGCACAAACTTGTAACAAAAAGATGGCCCTGCCACAATGACCTTACAATCTAAGACAAGACCAGAGTCCTCACGCCTCACGGGGGCTGCGCAGATTCATTAGTGGAGTCTGTAGAGTCCTCTGAACACGGGAAGGGCCAAGCACTCTTATTAGCTGCAGTCCATGACTTCTTGTTTTCCTTGTGGGTTGGCCTTTCCCTCGGCTCGGCACTAGATGGCGCCTGTATCCCACGAGCTGGGGACCTGAAGCTAGTGTCACTTTCATCAGGAATCCACCTTCATTTAGTAATGTGGGTTGTGACAAAATGGCTGATGTTGGTATGGCGGGTCCTACGCTTTTCTTGGCCGGGGGAGGAAGCGCTAGGATGTCACCCCTTGCCCCTGCTCGTGGGGCACCGAGAGCCCCGCTAGTGGCCCAGGAAGGTGGTAGAGGAAGGGAGAGGGATCTGGGTTTGCTCCTCACTCTGAGCCCCAGCCCCTCTCAACCCCTGGGGGTTTCTTACCCTCTTCCCCCTTGGGTAGGGATCCCCTTGGTCCTTGATGCCTCCCTTCCTCCGGTTCTCTGGTCTTTCAATTCTCAGCAACACACTTCCAAACTCCAGTCCTCTCTCCTTCCTTGCTCCACCCTGTCTGCCTGAAGGAGGGGGTTTTATTAGGTTCCTGACAGGGCCTTAATTGGCTACAGGTGCTCCAATTAACCTGTAGCAACCTTCCCTAGTCTACAGGGAGCCACGCCGAGGGATTATACATCTCCGCTAGACCACTCTCCCACTACTCCCTGGCCCTGCTGTATCACAGGGTTTACAAAGGGAGTTGTCTTCAGAACCACAGAAATCCTCCCATGGATACACAACTCCATAGACACAGTCTCTCTCATAGCCCCCCAGAGCACAGTCCTTGCTGCACAGGAGACTGGAGTTAGCGCCTTTGCAAAAGGTTGACATTTGCTATTTATTCCCAGGTGGAAGTTACAAACATTTAGCTACATTTTGGCATGACAGAAAGTGTTCTGTGTGTGTGACCCCATAACGCTCCCTTCCAGACACCCCCAGAACCTCGAACAAGTAACCGAGACAAGAACGCACAAGTCTCACAATGCATGCAGTGCCGTGCTCCCCAGCTGGATACACGGCACTCCGCTCCCTGAGCTAGCCTTTCAGTCCATGCCAAACGTGATCCATGGAATATGCTGACCCCAGCACCAGCCTGGGTGGATGCAGTTCCCCCTGCACCAGCCCAGGGCACTTGGGATCTAGGTGGGTGAGGTGCAGAGAGGCTGAGCCAACCAAGGGCCACCTCCCAGCCCAGGGGCGAGGCTAGAACAGTTGTCACAGACACTCCATGCTGGGGCGCATGGGCCACTGGATCCACAGAGTCATGGTCCTTCCCCTGGATAGCCTCCAGAACTGACCTTCCACACAGGGCCCCACAGAGGCCAGCATGGAGACAACTGCTCAGCACACAGGCATGCAGAGACCCTCTGCTCAGCTGTCTGACCCCAGCTCATCTCCAGCAATGACGGGGAGGGCCCAACAATGGTGAAACTGGAAATAACTAACCAGCTTTAGCCTTGAGAGAGCCTCTAGTATCTATCCATCTATGAGCCCTCCTCACCATGGTATCTGAGCGCCTCCCACGACCAGGCCCTTTCACCCAGGTGGAGCTAATGTTGCCAACTGTTTGCACAGACCATTTAAATTGGAATCAATTTACCCATCACAATAATGCAGCCACCTCTGGGGTAGAATATGGCAGCAGTAGTGACACTGCATATTACCTCCACTACAGTGTGCACTGAGATGTCACCCATACACCCAGAGCCTCTGGAACTAGGGATACCTGCTTTAGATTACTGCGGTGCTTTAGAGATTACCTTTATCAGACGTACCTGCACTTCACTGAACTCCTGGTTCATGAAACACAGCCATTTACAGCAAGTGTAAGCAGGGGAATAGTCCCGCTATTGTGGGGAACTTTCCTGGCTTCTGCACTACCCCGGTGAAGTGGGCTAGCGAAAGGATCTGAGTCCTCGCTCCCACTTTCTTTACCTGGTGGCCTGCCTGCCCTTGAGGACTCCCCTTCCACTCTCCTGTCTGGCAGAGTCCTCGCAACCCCAACAAGGCTGGGCCCAGGATTCCTGGGGGGCTTGACCCCCAACCCTGCTGTGGTCACCTAGGACAGGGGCTAGGGTATCCCCACTCCAGGTTACTCTCTCTGCACTGGGCACTTCTCTGACCCACTGAGCGTTACATACAAGTTAAAGCAAATGCAAGTTATTTAATCAACAATTAATTTTAAAAAGAATAAGGAAAAATGGGAAAGGTTAAAGGAAACACATCACCCCGCTCTGTGGCAGGGAACATCACAAATTGTGTCTCTGGAATACCAGGGCAGTTCACAGTCTGTTCCTTGTAAGTCCCAGGCCTTCTTCTCAGGCCCTGGCTTTGCTGCAGGGATGGTGTGGGTTGGACTCACACGCCCATCTACTGTGGCAGAATGGTCTTTAAAGAAGATGAATATGGAAGAGCACAAAGAGGCATCATTAGCTTATCGCTGAATGACCTCCTGAGCGATGACTCACTGCACACAGGGCTAATGGAGGAGGATTATTTAGTGGATGATCAATTACTCCCCATTTCCTAGGAAGAGAGTAGGAGTTTACAAGAACAAGATCAGTTGACTGAGGCTTATTGCCATGCAAATGACCATCAGGTTAAGCTGAAGGGGCATTCATCTGCTAATAAAGTTGGACTTCACCTGTTTCTAACATTGTTCTCATGGGATAAACTGCAGAAAATCCATGCTTTGCAGTTCTTTTTCGCCAACCGCAGGAGCACCAAAACGTTGTCTCACTGATGGTGACTTATGGTGACTTATGAATTCAGGCACTGCACTCGGCTGCTTTTTATGCTCTGTCTCTAATATGGAAGGGCAGCCCACAGGAGTAGAAGCAGCCCATGCCCCATCACATGCTGGGGGCAGTAAGGCCATTCCTGTGTTACTGACAACACGACTGAAGATCAGGAAAACAAAATGGCTTTTGCAAATCTAATTTTCTTTTTGACTTTTGTGAAGTTTAAGTTTTGCACTTCAGTCAACTTAGGGCAGTGAAACTAGTCTGGTGAGTTTGACTCTAGTTCTAGGGAGTTTTTGGGGGAAGGGATAGCTCAGTGGTTTGAGCATTGGCCTGCTAAACCCAGGGTTGTGAGTTCAATCCTTGAGGGGGGCATTTAGGGATCTGGGGCAAAAATTGGGGATTGGTCCTGCTTTGAGCAGGGGGTTGGACTAGATGATCTCCTGAGGTCCCTTCCAACCCTGATATTCTATGATTCATGTGCCTGTTCCCAGGCTCCAGCTCAGGGCCTTTTGCTTGGATTTCCAACAAACCAGCAGAAGGTTAACAAAAATCTGAATTCAGTGTTTTAAAAAGAAAAGCCAAACCAATAAATAACAATCCATTTTTATCCATATAAGGTTTTTATAAACAGCTCTCCCAATTTCCACCTCCTCCCCCAGGAAAACTTACACAGAGGGCCTAACAATACTTTAATCCTTTCTTTTTCAGTCTTGTTCCTAGTGCCTGGAGCAGGGCTTGGTGACACTTACAGATGTCTGAATTAGACTTCTTAGGAACATTCAGCGATCTCACTGTCTTCCTTTCACTGAGCAGACATTTTGGGTTTTGTTGTGTGTTTGGATTCTATAGGCCACTCTGCAAGACTACAGTAAACCCAGAGTACAGTAACTCTACTAACATCAACCAAGTTATTCCAGATTTACCCTGGTGTAACTGAGTTCAGAACTAGGCCTTCAGAAAAAGTTATACATTCTGGCTGCTCTCACCTGGTTTATTTTGCTTTCTCAAAGAAAGCGTTTACAATGGGTAAACCTGCCGATTGCATCTCTCGAAGTCCTGTTAATCTCCTTTTTCCGAAGATGAAAGATCAGCTGCAAGTAGAGGGCTTGGGTTTAATGCCAGCGCCTTCATGAGCTGAAATATGCATGAAGCAAAACAGACAGAGCTGGGGCCAACACAAGCCACAAACTAGAATGAGTGGATAGCTTTATCACCTGGAAGAAAGGAGAGATATCTGACCATTCAGAATGGCATAAGGATTTCCTAATAATACACACATGCGGAAGTGGGGCAGTCGTGGGGAAGGGGCCATCAAGTTATATCTCTGTCATGTTATTCCTCTGAATGCCTCTTTCAAATGAAACATCAGGAAATCGTCCCTCTCGGACCATTCATTTGTTTTCTCTTTTCTCTTTGAAAAAGAAAAGCTAACACTCTAAAAGGGAAGTGAAACTGGAAGAGGAAGACGGAGATAGACATAGACAACACATGTACTGGGATGAGTGCGAGATGAAAACACAACAGATGAATGAGGTGAAAAATATGTCAGATTTTTAAAAGATTAAAGCAATGGGAATGTGAAACAAGCCAGATTGCTCCACAAGAGACCACCTAGGGGCAGGTAGCCCACACAAACCATTCTGGACCCGCTGTTCCTTAACTAACCTTTTCTTAAGCACCACTGAGGGATTTGCCATAAATTCTTCTCAGCAACTGGCCAAGATTGGGTTCAGTATCTGACACCTCTTATCAGCTGGCTCTGATTCACAGGGATGAGCTTTATAATCAAAAAGATCTGTTCCACCGCATCTGGCCACCTGCTGTCTGAAAATTCTTCTCATCTCCAGCAACATGACAAAAACCGCAGAATTCAAAAGCACAACATATGTCTGCATCAAATACATTTAAATTTGAACCTCCCCTGGCATTTCTCACAAATCCACAGGTAGATACAGGACTAACCTGAGCAGAGGTCTTCCTGTACTACATGGACCTACTAGAGAAGCCAAATACATATGGTCTGTAGCTGAATGTTTATTCTGCCATTTGGTTCAGGGATAGAGCAGCAGCAAGCACAACACAGGGAAGGGGAGCTGTGATCACAGGGACTCAGAGAAGCAATGAAATTCTTAACATTTTCACATTCCTACAGCTGTTTCCTACTGGTAGCTAGAATCTCACTAGGGAAGAAGCACATGCCATACACCATCCTTATGACCACACACTCTTCTGCATCTCCTTACTCTTGCATTTCAGATAAACAAAGCAGCATAGACACTTCAAAACATTTAAAACTATTACACGCCAACTGCCATCACCTCTATTTTGCAAGGACCGTCCCCACCTTTTCCAGCTCTCCATTGCAAAAGCTCTTTCACTCGCATTGTCTCTCAGTGGAGTTAAAGTCTGTCTTTGTTTGTAGCTTTCAGATGTTGGCAAGTTTGCCGAGGTGAAAAATTCTGTTCTCATTCAAAGTAAGGTACTCCACTTCTAGCATGACAGGCCAATCTTTTGCAAAGCAGTTAACTAAGAGTCTAATCCCTTTCTTAGAATGATCAAACCACCCCCAACTCAGAATAATACACACACTTACACCATACTTCACAGACATTAACAAAACCACTGACTTTCGACAAAGAGTTTACAGCACAGGAGATAAACTTTGGTCGGATCCCTTTTGAGAAGCAACAGAATCCCTGGTCCTTCTGCTGCCTTGGTAGGGAAGCAAAGGCAGTTGTGAAAGGCTCAGGGATGCAAAGCTGCGGGCTGATACCTGTCCCATTTCACAGCCCATGCTGCCTGTGTGTGCTCCCTCTTGCTGTTCGCAGACTGGGATCCATGTTGCTGAGCTGCTGGATTGATCTGCAGGAGGAAGATGGGTGGGCTATGGGCTGCTGGATAGTTGCATCATCAATCTGAGTCTACACTGTTAACCCAGCAAACAGAAAACCCTTCAGGAGATGCACAGTGAGCTGTTGCTTAACCACCAGGGAGATTGGGCTGGAAGATTAACTCTTTCCTTACTCAAGTGGATGTACGCTTTCAGTGGCACAAAGCCCTGGTGCTAGGGATAAGGTGCACGTGGGAAACCCACCTGCATTTAACAATTGCAACTATTAATTTGTACCTCTTTAGCATCTGCTATCTCAGAGCCGCTCACAAACACTGAATCTCACAACAGTTCGATGAGGTTTCTATAAAGACGCATTACTACGTGCAAGGCAGATAACTGTGCACATAAGTATAGCTGATCAGAACATTTTCAACAAAAGTTTTTAATAAAAAAATGCTGTTTTATCAAAACCAAACATTTTGCGGAAATGTACCAATTTCAGCTGACTGTAAGGTCCCTGAGTGCCAGGGTGAACTCTGTAGAAAGAAAGACCCAAATTGAAAACCTGAGGGTTTAGATCTGAAAACAGACATTTCATCACAATTCCATTTTCATTCCAGTGTGGAATGAAAAACTTTGAAACCTGAAAAGTTGTGAAATGGAATGGTCATTTGCAAGCCAGCTTTATGCATGAGTGCTTTTTGCACATGCAATGCTGATTCTGTTCTTGTGTATGTTTGCATACACTGATTTTGCATCTGCAGTTTCTGGCCATGTCTACCTAAGAAAGAGATGCGCTGTAACAGGTTAGTTAACACATGAACACAGGGTAAAATATTAAGGTAGACAAAGCAACGTTTGGTTCTAACATGCGTTAGCTGGTCGAGGTGACCCCTCCTCCTAACACGTTAAAACACAAATTGCCCAAATACTAATATTTTAACAAGTTAGTTAACATGTTCATTTCCTAGGTGGCCAATCTGGAAAATCCAGTTCAATACAGCACAAATTCTGCTACTACAGAATCTCTCTTAAAACTTCTCTAATGGGGTCAGCAGTAGGCCAGACCCTTCATTCCTCTGTTTGCACGGGGCTGGCTTTCAGACAGCAGAGACACTGTGGCATAACATTCATCCTCTCTCACCCCATCGCCACCCTACTATGTATGACCTTCTTCATATTACGATACATTGGACCATAAACTCTTCAAGGCTGGGACCTTGTCTTGCTATTGGCACCATAAAGCACCTAGCACACACTTGAGGACTGTAAATTAATAACTGAGAGGTCATCCGGGGCAGCAGGAGATTGTTTTGATCCTATTACAATTTCACTGCGATAGGGAAAAGAGCACTTTCTGAATGTGCAAAATTTCAAAGCTATTCAAATAGCGCCAATCCCCTCTCCGAAGCCGGGTTTTATTATGATGCTAATGTTCATGCTGTCTGCATTGCAGGCTTCATAGTATATCAACCTGAACATAAATTATAACCACTTTGATTTTTTTTCCTTAAAAATGCTGTTACTAATGCTCAATGGCTTCATGTTCTCTGCTTGCATTTCTGAGATAGAGAAAATCTTAGCTTGGAGCTCTTAAATGCCTCTTTTGTGCTTATAAATTTTCCTTAAGTTAGCTGCAATTCAAGCATGTTCATATTTTAATTGCATTTCTTTTTCTGTTTATAACTCTCTTTTAAACATAACTAAATTAGAAATATTAAATCCCCTTATGTCCACAAGTGTATTACTACTATAACAGAAATATAGAAAGGCACTGCTGAGGGCTGAGTGTCGCCGCACTGACACATGGTACAAATCAAGCCACCTTAAAATATACTACACTAGGTCAAGTGTTTATAATTCAAATTACAGGGTATCATTACAAATTAATCCACTTTTTCCACAAAACGGTAACCAAAGATCAAAAACAAGTCAGGGAGTGAATGAATGAGGAAATGGCAGAGTGTTGTAATAAAAAGATTCATTACATAAGGGGTATATTTAACTCAATAATTAGAACATTTAGTATATAAAGAAAGTACACACTCCTATATAACCCATTTGGGTTGGCTATATTACTTGTGATTACTGCAGTCATGCTGAAATCATGCCAATAAAACCTTTGCATCACTCTGCATCTTGTATTTTTTTAATGAATTGGTTTACACAACATTTTACAGACTGTTTTAGAAATATTTTAGAGACTTTTAAATGCATTGGTACTATTCTTTGTATCCCTATGCTAGTCAATGCAGGCTGCCTTACTTCTATGAATCCAGCCACAAAGGCTGTAGGAGCGAGAGAGAGAGAGGGAATAGCTTTCTGTAAATCATAATGCTGCGATCTAATTTATAAAGCGCGCTCAGCACAGCACAGACAAAACACGAAAAGGTCATCAGCAAAAATTAAACCATCATAACACACAGTTGAAAAGAAACTCAAGAGTCAAAAGCTGCTGCAGGAGGAAACCAGTTCCCATAACATAAAGCAGCAGCATTCAGTAACAATAATGATCACTAATGAACAAATGGTGCCAGCCAGTTCTGGAGGTTTCTCTCCTGTATCATGAAGTGGGACCCGATCTGTGTTTTTTAGGGATGATGGGAACGTTCAGGCCCATGTTGCTGGGCAACCGAGGCAGCCACAGGGATGTTTTTTAAAAGGCTTTTGTCATTTTTAACAAAAGATGGAAAAAATGATTGTGAAGCCTGCGTGGAGGGTTTTTTGTCACCCCCCCCGCCATATATAAATTTTTTTGCTGCTTGAGTGCATTCTAATGATGCTGAGTACAAAGATGTGCTCCCAACAGCTGCTACAAGAGTAAAACCAAAATGACTGACATAAGAAGGCAGCTTCTGTTTTATCTGAACTTTCAGTGTAGAAACCAGGCAACACACTTCAAATTGGTGGGAAGGTACCCACAACGCCTCATCAAGGATCTACAGCTTGTCCTGAAGGACGACCCATCACTCTCACAGATCTTGGGAGACAGGCCAGTCCTTGCTTACAGACAGCCCCCCAACCTGAAGCAAATACTCACCAGTTACCACACACCAGAACCACTAACCCAGGAACCTACCCTTGCAACAAAGCCCGTTGCCAACTGTGCCCACATATCTATTCGGGGGACACCATCACAGGGCCGAATCACATCAGCCACACTATCAGAGGCTCGTTCACCTGCACATCCACCAATGTGATATATGCCATCATGTGCCAGCAATGCCCCTCTGCCATGTACATTGGCCAAACTGGACAGTCTCTACGTAAAAGAATAAATGGATCACAAATCAGACGTCAAGAATTATAACATTCAAAAACCAGTCAGGATAACACTTCAATCTCTTTGGTCACTCAATTACAGACCTAAAAGTGGCAATTCTTCAACAAAAAAACTTCAAAAACAGACTCCAACGAGAGACTGCTGAATTGGAATTAATTTGCAAACAGGATACAATTAACATAGGCTTGAATAAAGACTGGGAGTGGATGGGTCATTACACAAAGTGAAACTATTTCCCCATGTTTATTCCCCCTGCCCCCACCCACACTGTTCCTCAGACGTTCTTGTCAACTGCTGGAAATGGCCCACCTTGGTTATCACTACAAAAGGTCCCCCTCCCCCGCTGGAAATAGCTCACCTTACCTAATCACTCTCGTTACAGTGTGTATGATAACACCCATTGTTTCATGTTCTCTGTGTATATAAAATCTCCCCACTGTATTTTCCACTGCATAATGAAGTGAGCTGTAGCTCACGAAAGCTTTTGCTCAAATAAATTGGTTAGTCTCTAAGGTGCCACAAGTCCTCCTTTTCTTTTTGAGGATACAGACTAACACGGCTGCTCCTCTGAAACCTCACATTAATATTTGTATGAAGTGAGTTGGTTTAGTTTATTTATTGGCTTAAAGAAGATTTTCCACAACATAGCTGTTCAGTTATATGTAAGGCCAAATTCAGCCCTAACTTCTGCCATGTGTGGCCCTGCACCTCTAGGTTATATCGAATCACAATGGGTGGAAATGCAGCACAGAATGTGGTTGGTTGTGAAGTTCTGTTGTAAGTTTTGTGGGGCAGAGACTGAGTCTTCCTTTCATACACTGTGCTCAATAAATAATGCACATCAAAGAGTCCTCATTTCCTGTAGTCTCCTTGTACAGTCACGTTGCTGTGGTCTCTATATCCTAAGCTCTTGTAACAGAATGTTCTGACATAGCCATGGCAGTAAAAGGAAGCAATTTTAATTTAAGTGACTTCTACTGAGAAGAAATAGTGGATCAGTTCTGGTTGCTCACAAAGAACTAAGGTAATAAAGACAACCGAGTTCAGCTGAGTCCAAGTGTTAAAGAAGCCAACAGGGGATGGTGTGAAATTTTAGCCCAGGCCCCACCAGCCCCCACATGGGCAGCGTGAATCAGGGCTTTGCAGAAAGTGGGGAAGCCACAGAAATGGCTTCTCTATTTCTCCCAAGTCTGAGACATCATCTACTGGGACACTAAGAGATCCAGATGCAGAAGATTCCTTTCCAGTCTCTTTTGTGTGTATGTTTACAGCGTTGTTGTATCCATGTTGGTCCCAGGATATCAGAGAGACATGGTGTGTGAGGCATCTTTTGTTGGACCAGCTTCCGTTGGTGAAACAGACAAGCTTTCCAGCTTACACAGAACTCTTCTTCAGGTCTGGGAAAGGTACTGAGAACTCCATGTAAGCTGGAAAGGTTGTCTCTTTAACCAACAGAAGCTGGTCCAATAAAAGATATTACCTCCCTCACTTTGTCTCTCTATTTATGTGTATGTCCTTTAAATTCAGGGATAGTTCTCAACCATAATATTCCAAAGCACCTAGCTGAAAGGTGTAATATGAATAAACTGGGATGGGAACAGAATTTAGTACTGATTTAACATATGTTTCTGAGGGAATTATACAGATGGTGAGTGAAATCCTGGCGTCATCAAAGTTAATGGCAAAACTCTCTTCACCCTGTATTTTGTCACTGGGATGTCATACAACACTCCCACTTTTCGCTACTTGTGATGGGTTGCTTTTAACGCTGGCCTCCCTCTGCTCAAGTAACCATTAGCAAACCCATGGATCAATATTTTAAAAGGCTATAGGGAGCATCATTTAGAGAGTTCTGAACGAAGAAAGATTCTCACATTTAGATCCAATATAGGGTTAAATAATGAAGACCACTGTCCCACTAAAGAATAACTTTTAGGATGGAGTGGTGAATTGCGCTAGTTATCAAGTGAGAGGGGGAAATACTCTACACTGTCAAAACTACAAGACTTTTGAAGAGTGGAACATGTAAGAGACAGGGAATGGGATATGGGGCCTTTCACTTTTGATTCACTGGTGTGAATCCAGCTTCAGGTTAGTAATGATTAAAGCTGTTCTTGTAATGGACCGTCTTAGAAGCTCATGGTCTCAATCCTATTCCTTTTGTGTAGGTGTCCACTTAAAAAAATAATAATAAATAATAATAATAATAAAAATAAATAAATCACCTGCTCCATTGGTAGCCCTGCCGACTCTAAGCAAACAAGCAAAAGCCTGATTGAATGAACAAACAGGGATTAGATTCCCCCATGTCAGGGTTCACATGATGCTTCCTGTGCCACATCTCTTCCCTAAACAGAGGACGTCAGTTCCCAGGCCACCAAGCCAGGACTTTCTACCAGCACCAATTAACCGTCTATATCAGTGGTTCCCAAACTTGTTCCACCGCTTGTGTAGTGAAAGCCCCGGGCGGGCCGAGCCGGTTTGTTTACCTGCCACGTCCACAGGTTCGGCCGATTGCAGCTCCCAGTGGCCGCGGTTTGCTGCTCCAGGCCAATGGGAGCTGCTGGAAGTGGCACAGGCTGAGGGATGTACTGGCCGACGCTTCCAGTAGCTCCCATTGGCCTGGAGCAGTGATCCTGCAGACACGACAGGTAAACAAACCGGCCTGGCCCGCCAGGGGCTTTCCCTGCATAAGCGGTGGAACAAGTTTGGGAACCACTGGTCTATATAATTCAAAGGATGAGATTATATGTAGAACAGGACTGACTATGTAAGAGGAGCTGCTGAATAACCACTGGCAATCAATTTAAGATTTGCTTCACATTTATACACTTCAAAAACACTTTACTAGGTGCAAGACACTTTTAGTTTCCATTTTATTGAAGCAATTTAACCACACGTTAAGAATTCTTTACATTACATACAATAAAGGCTCTTAAAGTACTAATGGGCTAAAAGCCAAAGTGCATGGGAAGGAGAGAAAAAATATACAAAAAATACGGAAAAGAACAAATGAACAATCTACAGCAACAAGAGACCCCACAGGGCAACCCCAGCTTACTGAACCCTTTTGTTCACTTTTTTCAGTCTATCTCCAAATCACTGTCTTCACTATAACATGCAGATGGGTTACATATGGAAGTCAGGAGCAGCAGATCCTTCTCTGGGAGCAGACCACACTCCTGTAAAAAAGCCTCCAGGTCCACGGCAAAAAAATCTTCTCCAAGCTGGTCGGTGATTCGGACGAAGTTGCCAATGAGTTCCCCTCCCTTATAGATGAGCAAAGCAGGCAGAGCATTATTCGTAAAGCGAGTGCTGGCACCAATCAGGGAACTCTTTACTCGACAAAATTTGACTGTAGGGTATTCAGCAGCAAGACAGATCATGCAGCCACTCACAGATTCAGAGCCAGGGATGTCATCTTCATAGATGTGGATCATGATCAGCGTGTTCTTGTGTTCTTTATCAACAGTGTCCAAAAACCCTTCCCCACTGCTGATCTCAAAAACCTGCTTAAACTGCTGCCCGCTATGCAGCTGCTGCCTCATCTCCTCCATTCGCTGCTTCCTGTACTGCTGTAAAAAGGCTTCATCATCTTCGCCATCATGAATCATGTTATATTCTTGTAAAGTCATCTATAAGGTGCACAAAGAAACGTCATAAACGCACCAGAGAGAGAAATCTAGAACTCCATACATGTTACATGCAGTTAGTATTTAAATCAAGGATGGACAGAGTTTGACCTGCATCGTTCTTCATCGTTAATACCAAGGTACAGACCATGGAGGCCAGAGTTCCCACCATAAGATACTCCATTTTGGTCCATCCGGAAAGCATATCTGATAAAGACAGAGTTTCCTACATGGGGACTTCTAGCCTCCATAGGCTGGATTAAAAGTGAGTGACTATAATGTGCTCCCATTTTATTCAAATTAGCTATGGCCACATGCTCCAAGTAAGCTGCCAATACTGCTCTTAGATGGGCAGCTTGGACATTATTTCCAATTTGAGTGGATACTGTCAGATTCCCAGTTTGTTTTTTCATCTTTTTTCCCTAAGTAAATAGAGTAAATCTATATTAGAAACTGAACATTTATTTCCATACCAGATTTATTTCTTTGGCAAAAATAAATGTTCCCATGTTTTCTCTGGCATTGGAATTAACTTGGGTTTTGTGGTTATCTTTCAACATCTTGCTTCATTAAGAATTAGTCATCATGCTCTAGGTGTAGGGTTTGTTAGTTTAATGCTGTTGCAGTCAGCAGGGGAACACAAAAAAATCAGTGAAAAACAGTGATTATTTCAGGCAGAGAGAAAATCTCTTTGGAAATGTGAAGTTCGTGTAAATTAAAAACAAACAGATACCTAAAATTCAAGCAATTTCCCCCCATTATCACTTTATGATCTTAAATTGTTGGGCATGAGTGACCAAATGTAACTAATAACTCATGAACATAATACTGGTTTATTGTCAAATAGCACCACCACTTTAGCAACCTGTTCAATCAGATTCATAGGAACTGGTAATACAAGTCAATTGACCAAAACATCCCACTTAGCTTTTAAATAATTTACCACCTCTGCCATTTTCTGCCTTTGATGTCTAATGCTTTCCTGTCAGTTTGAAGACTAAACTGATCTCTTAACATTCATTTACCGTACATTATAATCAATCAGGCCTCCTGGAAAGCAGACAGTCTTACACAACTCTCATTAACTTACAAGATGAAGATATTTTTCAGGCACAGTTGCTGCATTGTCGTTCCCCCCCCCCCCCCTTTTTTTTTTAAACTGTTTCACAAACTTGGAAATAAATTTGATGAATGCATGCAAGGAAAATACACTGTGTCTGATACAGACTCCGTCAGTGGTCTTGGGCCAGTCACTTATTACTTAACACTTAAGTGTATAACATTTTCAAAGTACTGCACAAACATTAAATCATCTTGACACTACTTCTGGGAGGTAGGTAATCATTGTGCTCGGTCTCAATTTTTCCACCTGTTAAAAGCAATAATAAATAACTACCATGCAATTACCATTCATGATTTTTTGCAAAGCAGCTGAAAAACAGAAACTGCTAAAATTTATTAACACAGAAGTCTCTTACTGTGCTCCTAGGTTACCTTTCCATTGATTTTTTCCTGAAGTTCTTTCTGCTTCTGTTTATCCTCCTCTTCATCCAAGTGAGATCTGCAAGTCATGGATAACTTTTTTATAAGTCGTTCCATCTCTCTGCACTGCTCCTCTCGCTGCTCCGTCTCCAGTTGCTTGAATCTTCGCCAATCATTTATGACACCCTTTGGACCTGAAGGTAAAACATGCAGGTATTTTGCTTAGACAGAAACAATCTTTGTCTATTGCACTTTCCATTCAGGATCTCAGAGTCCTTTACAAATAGCAGTTAAAGGACAGACCATGTTTTAGGCTTATTGTATACTGCTCAATACACTATAATAAAGCATAGGAATGGTAGCAAGTAACTCCCCATTTCTGCAGTTGACTCTTATGTCCTTGAACAAGTCACTCAACTTCGCTGTGTCTGTTTTCTTATCTCTATAATAGACATAAAGCTTACCTACCTATATTACTTTCCTATTAATCTCAAAAGGATGTTGTGAAGATTAATATCTGTACTGAGCTTTGACACATTACCACCATCCAGGTTTAGAGATATCCTCCAGCAGTTAGTATGGAAATGTGTCCTCATCAATTTCACCTTGCTATTATCCTGTTGCTGAGCCCTAATGAAAAGTGCTACTCTTGAATGTCCTATTTATGTATGTCCCAGTTGTGTGGGTACGGATTCCTCTCTCCCAGTCCTGGACAGGCATGCACAGGAGGATAAAATATTTTATGTCACAGTACCTGTATTAACTGCAGTGCCCTCGCTCCTCAGCTCCACCTCCCCACCAATCGTGTCGGGACCGGCGCTCTCTCTGACCTTATCTTCCTTCTCACTGTCCTCATCTTCACTGCTGCTGTAGTAGTACTGGAGCCTCTCACCAAGCAGTTTATCATCTAAAGTAGTCATGGTATTCTAAAGAGAGAGAGGGGTAGGTCAGCATCAATTCTAAAGAGAGAGAGGGGTAGGTCAGCATCAATGCCTCTCTGCTTTATACAACCGCACCCACAAACACTATCAAGTATCACCTCAAATGTACAGCATTAGCCCCATAATCCTCCAGAGAAAAGCATGAAGGTCGGCTATTCAAATGAGAACAGTTTATAAACCACTACCAACAAGACTATGCTGCAACTAGCCAACCTCTTTGTGAATGAATTGATAATAAACACATCTGAAATGATGAGTAAACCAAAAACAAACAACAAAAAGCTCTTTATTACAGTTTTTTCTTCAATAGATAAAGTATGAGGCATTCAAAATATTTATTCAGAGATGATAGTTCTGTTCATTAACAATGGTTCAAGATCACTACATACCCAACCGTAAAACCTGCGCCAATTACATTTCCTTCTGGATTTTTTACATTTATTAAGTTTCAACTTCTAGTATTGTGCGCACAATTACTAATGTTTTAGCAATGGCGAATGATGATCGGAACATGATCAATGAGACTAACAGTTGTATGCACTTTTGATAAAGTATCAAAGCCACTAACGCAATTAAAAGCTTGCAGTGAAAATACAGAAAAAACAGGAATGTTACAATACAGTTTTTAAAAATATTAAAAGTTAAATTCTAACCCTTATTCCTTACCCCCACCTTCCCTTACAAAGAAAAGGAGACAGTGCGCAGTATCAACTTGTATCTCAAGAAATATCCTTCAGGGTTTCTTTTAGAAGCTTATCTCTAGGAGATTATTACTAAACATGAAAAATTCTATGTAGGCTCAAAGTTGGCACCTGGTCTCTTTCCAGAATCAAACAGAATCTCAACAAACCTCCAGCAAATCTCTTTTCTCAAATTTATGTAATGCAAGCGTGGAAAAAGAAAGATATATATTTTAACCAATGGTGCTTTGTGTACTAACAACTGTCAGTTTCACAGGTCATTTCACAATAAGGATAAGCTCTGTAGCAAGAGGGGAACTCTGCTTTTGGCATTAGTCTGTGTAGTTGCAAGTCTGCAATTTTTACAAAATATAATTATATTTATAATTTATATAGTACCAGTGTGCAAATAAATCATTATATTTGGCAAATAAGTTGTTTTTGTTAATCTGCCTGTGCAGGACTCGCAAGCAGTTAACATTTCACAAAGCTCATTTTCACTTTAATAAAACTCAGTTGTAGCATATTACGCAAATTGATAATGCTGGCACCTCAGATACTAGCAGAAGTGCTACAACAAGGCTTGGAAGAATTAGATTTTTACTGGTAAATATTGATTTCACCACACAGACACAAACCAGCAAAAAATATTTACATCGATAATAATCGAAACATACAGATAGGCAAAATAAGAAAAATACTGCTTGAAAACTTATTAGTTTGATTTAAGGATATTTATTTTGTATATGAGGTTGATAATTTGTGTTTTAATGGTTATAAAGCTTTAACTTCTATCATTAAACCATTATTGTCTGACCCTCTGGTAGTTTCCCACAACTATGAACATTTAAATAGATAAATATATTTTAAAAATGCTTAAAAATAATCAATATTATCAGTCAAAACTAAAAAAGTTAAAAATTGAATTTGCCAAGCCAATATGTACTAATCACAATTACCCTTACATCCATCAATTGACCCGAGTTACACCATTTCTCCATCTAAATACCGTTCTGTTGGCTAGAGATTAGCCGATGACAGCAGGAGGAGGATATTCCCTGAAAAAGCTATCTGGGGCATTAGTAATTTACATACACCCTCTAAAACCAAATGGGCGTAAGAGCAAACAGCGTCAAACATAAGAGACCATAAACTGAATTACTGCCTCGGGCTGTAAAGAGAGTTCAGAGCTCCGCTAACAGCTTCCACAACAATTCTCCAGGGCCGAGTTCAGAGCTCCGCTAACAGCTTCCACAACAATTCTCCAGGGCCGATGGAATAAAAGCAAACCCTTCACTGGTGTGAACTGCGACCCGGAAGCGCCTGCTGTAAAACTGAGTAACCTATTTCCAATTTATTTTTGGGGGGGGGGGGTATGAGTGTGTGTGACTGACTCTATATCATATGTTGATGAGGTGGACCTAACTGTCTTTATTTCTATGACAAGGGCACAATCTATAGTGTAAGGAGAAAGTAGTGTTTTTAGGTTTTCTATCAACCACTAGCAGTATCTGCAAACTGTTGAAAGTAGGATTATGCAGATTAATGAGTAGATAGCCAGATGATTCAGGCTAAAAGGTGATGATTACTGAGATTATTTTTCAGAGTAGAGAAAAATTACACAGAAGATATGTTTCAGAGTAGCAGCCGTGTTAGTCTGTATTCGCAAAAAGAAAAGGAGTACTTGTGGCACCTTAGAGACTAACCAATTTATTTCTCCACATAGAATCATAGAATATCAGGGTTGGAAGGGACCTCAGGAGATCATCTAGTCCAACCCCCTGCTCAAAGCAGGACCAATCCCCAATTTTTGCCCCAGATCCCTAAATGGCCCCCTCAAGGATTTAACTCACAATTGAGCATGAGCTTTCGTGAGCTACAGCTCACTTCATCGGATGCAGAAGGATATGGCCTGTATCTACCCTAGAGAAACACAGAGGTAACCAGCTAGTATTTTGGATAAGGTACATTGTCAAATTTGACTAATAGCACAACACAGCACACAGTCAAAAGACAGCTGTATTTTTCTAAGTGTTCATCCATATATGAAACAGGGCTCATGGAGAACGAAAACCAAGGAATGAAAGAAGTTAACACCCTTAAAACCCCCTGCCAGCTTTAAACTGAGCCAAAAAGTTGCTCTGTCATGCTGAATTTAGGTATTCTATTTTATTTCCATGTACTACTGGAAAATGTTTAGAGATCCTTAGCATTATGTCTGCTCAAGAAATTAAAGTGTTCATTACATTCAGGAGACCTGGGATTGGAGGCGATTCCCTGTTCTGCAAGAGGTAATTAGTTTTGCTTAAGGGCTTGGTTGTGGGAGAATTCTGATTTCTTTTTACCTTCTCTTCTGCTTGCACACCAAGCAAACTATTTTCCAATACAGAGAAAAGGTAGAGCAAAGAAACCAGGAAAAAAAAAAAAAGTGGGTACCATGTATGCCTGAGGCCTGTATCCTGACACAAAATTCCAATTCTTTCCTGTGTATCAAATGGAACTCAAATTAACAACGATTAATTTACAGGTATTTTCTAGTTATAGTGCACCATCTAACAGGCAGATTTATGTACAAAACAGAGATATTCTGCTTATTTCAAATTAACTCAGAGTGTGTGGAGTGTAACAAATTACACACATGATAAAGCAAGTCTGCAACTATATGTCTTCAAAATGATCACTTCAGTTCTTGCAAGCTAAATAGGGTTGGATTGGGTCAGTTCTTAGATGCAAGACCACCACGGTACAACCCTAGTTCTGCAAAAAGTCATTTTGGTGATTCTGTAGGTAGTTCATTTCTCTTTGAGTTGATAACAAAAAGCATCTCAAGTCCCTCTCTAGTACGGTGCTTTTGTTGTGTACATAGGGGAAAACTTTAGAAGATCACTCCTGTGCTACCATAAGACAACATTTAATAGTTAACCTACTTAGCAATAAATGCTGGCAAGTGTTGATTTCATTGTACAAACACCAATTGAAAAACATATTCCCACCAAAAATAAAAATGTACGGATAGGCAAAGCCAGAAAAATACTGCTTGAAAACTTTTATTAAAGGAGATTTACTTGGCATATTTTGACAATTTGTGTTTTAATGGTTATAATGCTTTAACTTTTTGAATCGGTGTCTAATATTATTACATAATAATGTCTGACCCTCCCCATAACTTCCCGCAACTCTGAAAATTGAAAGAAAAAAAAAAGATTAACACCCATAAGTTTCCACAACTGTGAAAATTTAAACTGATAAAAATTAAAAAAATGCTTAAAAACAAACATTGACATCATCTACCAAAATAATAAAAAATAAAAATAAAAATCAAATTCTGCCAAACTTAGCTATAATGTTTCACAGAGATCTAATTTGTGCTCAACTTCTATATTTGGTATCTCTATCTCAAACTGGCCTGTTGTTCCTTTTTACTTTCTTTTTGTTTAAAAATTAATTTCAAGACAGAATATTTTAGCACACCTAAAGTTTTTGCCATCAGCAGGAAACCATACAATGGTTTTGACACTTTGCAGATATGAATGTAGATGAAGCCAGTCTCCTGGTCTGTGCTGTTCAAATGCAATGGATTTATTGCAGAATTACTAAACTCAGATTAATGTTATTAAAAATGAATCTCTAATCAAACCAAGTTTATGCCTGCACTGTTTCTGGCTGTTTGCCCCATATATGGCCTATATCTGGGCCTTAGAATGAGGGTGGTCATGTGTACCAGGGAAGAACAAAGGTGGTTCTGAAGACAAACATAGAAAGGAAACAATGTCCTCCTACATTACCATATTTATTAATAGGTTTCAGAGTAGCAGCCATGTCAGTCTGTATCTGTAAAAAGAAAAGGAGGACTTGTGGCACCTTAGAGACTAACAAATTTATTTGAGCATAAGCTTTCGTGAGCTACAGTATCACTTCACGAAAGCTTATGCTCAAATAAATTTCCATATTTATTAATAAAAAGAAAAGGAGTACTTGTGGCACCTTAGAGACTAACCAATTTATTTGAGCATGAGCTTTCGTGAGCTACAGCTCACTTCATCGGATCCGATGAAGTGAGCTGTAGCTCACGAAAGCTCATGCTCAAATAAATTGGTTAGTCTCTAAGGTGCCACAAGTACTCCTTTTCTTTTTGCGAATACAGACTAACACGGCTGTTACTCTGAAACCTGTCATATTTATTAATGTTACCTGAGCAAAGGGAACAGGAAACCAGTATACACAGCCTGTACCTATAAGAAAACCTGAACGGAATAAATGCACATGTAGTATTTTTTCCCTCCTTGTTTTGTACAAACATTTTAAATAAAAGAAAAGAAAAGAAAAGAAAAGAAAGAAAACGGGCTGGGCCCATAAACTAAAAACAAATCAGGAGACTCACAGTTCCTGGCTCGTTTGCAGGGCTGACCTCTGGGCCACCTCTCCACCAGTGCTGGTCTCGCTGACTATAAATGCAGATGTAGGAACATGTCACAAAGGGACCGAGAAGAGCTCTCTGTGTAACCGATATTTCTCACCATGTTTTACCTTCAGCCTCCAACCCCATCAGCTCTGGAAAGTGCCAGGCCTGGCTATGGAGCTGTAGGCACAGCAGCTCCAGAAGGGATCCTGGGCCACCACCCCCCCACCCACCAGCACCCCCCTCCCTCGCAGACCACCGCTCCGACCCCCCTCCCTCCCAGACCACCCCCCTCTCCCTTCCCACCCGCACCCCCTCCCTCGCAGACCACCCCTCCGACCCCTCCCCCCTCCCCACCAGCACCCCCGTCCCTCGCAGACCACCGCTCCGACCCCTCCCCCGACCCATCAGCACCCCCGTCCCTCCCAGACCACCCCCCTCTCCCTCCCCACCCGCACTCCCTCCCTCGCAGACCACCCCTCCGACCCCTCCCCCCTCCCCACCAGCACCCCCCTTCCTCGCAGACCACCGCTCCGACCCCTCCCCCGACCCATCAGCACCCCCGTCCCTCCCAGACCACCCCCCTCTCCCTCCCCACCCGCACCCCCTCCCTCGCAGACCACCCCTCCGACCCCTCCCCACCAGCACCCCCTTCCCTCGCAGACCACCCCTCCGACCCCTCCCCCGACCCCCCAGCACTCCCCTCCCTCCCTCACCCCCCAGCACCCCCTCCCTTCCAGACCACTCTCCTCTCCCTCCCCACCCGCACCCCCTCCCATGAAGACCACCCCTCCTCCCCACCCACCAGCACCCCCTCCCCCCGACCCACCAGCACCCCCCTCCCTCCCAGGCCACCCCTCCCCCGACCCATCAGCACCCCCTTCCCTCCCAGACCACCCCTCCGACCCCTCCCCCGACCCATCAGCACCCCCTCCCAGACCACCCCCCTCTCCCTCCCCACCCGCACCCCCTCCCTCGCAGACCACCCCTCCGACCCCTCCCCCGACCCATCAGCACCCCCTCCCAGACCACCCCCCTCTCCCTCCCCACCCACACCCCCTCCCTCGCAGACCACCTCTCCGACCCCTCCCCCGACCCATCAGCACCCCCTCCCCCTCCCACGCAGACCACCCCTCCCCCCGACCCACCAGCACCCCCTCCCTCCCAGAGCACCCCTCCGAACCTCCCCGACCCCTCCCCGACCACCAGGCAGATCCCCTGCCCCCGCTATCCAGAACCCGGCCCCGCCCCTCTGTCACCTCCCGGCCGGCCCCCGCCTCGCCCCCCGCGCGCGGCCTCCTGGCGCCGCCGCCCGCACCCACCGCTCCGGCGCCCCCCGAGGACGAGCAGCGCAAAGGAGGCCGGGAAAGCAGGGCGGCCCCATTCAGCGAGGGGTGGGGAAGGGGAGAGAGAGACGGTCCCTTGCTGGCAATGGTACAACCCGGCGGCAATGCACGTTGAGCGGACGGGAGCGCAACCACCTCCCAAAAGGGGGGGGGGGTTGTTTTCGCCTCGCTAATCGGGATAGGCAGCCTGCGCTCAGCGCCACGCGGAGCTCCAGCAGCTGACCTGCTCTGACCCACCGGCCCCCCTTCCGCCGGGAATAGAACCCAGGCGTCCTGACCCCCCCCTCCCCCCGGGACTAGAGAGAGTTGGGATCGCCCGGGGGGCCGGGTTTAAACTCGTCCCGCAGCTAGAGCGCCTCCGGCTGCTGCAGCCGCGGGGCCCACGGGGGGCGCTGCGAACGGGCCCCGGGAAAAGGCCCCGCGTGGGGCCAGCGCTCGCCCTCGGGACCCGGCGGAGCATCTCTGTCAGCCGGAGGCGATGTAAGCCTCAAGCCGCCCTCTCAGAAACGGAAAAGGGGGGGGGGGGGGTCTTTGCTGCTTTTAACAGCAGGCTGCTGTAATGGGCGCTGGGGGCCTGGACGGCTCAAGACCCGAATGCTTGTGGGGGGAGGGGGGGGCTCTTGGAGTTGGCTTCTGGGCTCCCTTTCCTGCTGTTTCACAGCTGATAGGCCCTGATGAAACACAGGAGCCTCGTCCTACGAACAGGCTTATTCAGAGTGACACAGGCGACAAGAGTGAGAGGTGGGAAGTGCTGCCGTTTTCATAATGTGATAAAAATACTGAAATTATAAAGAATTAGTAATAGTGGGTAATCAGCATGTCATAAAAACAAATTTTGTATTTCCGAAATCACTGCTTTTATAATTTATACTCAGGTAAAGGAGAAAATCCCTGGAAATATTCATTTTGATGAGGGGGCTCGCGAGACTGGATATTTTAGTGAAAGGGGTTCACAGGTGGTTAAAGTTTGGGAACCACTGTGCTGGAGGAATGGAGTGAGGTGGGGCGGCGAAAAGGGGACACGAGATAGGGTTTGGTCTCACAAGTTACAAACACACACTTAAGGTGGACAAATCATTTTATTTTTTGCATGCAAATACATGTCAAGTACTGCAAACTTTTTCCATCAATTTTCTCTCAAAACACTGAAAACCATGATGCTCTATTCTGTGACCAGCCAAAGCTAATATCTCTTTACTTCAGTGCTACAGCAAAAAACACACAGAATTCACTCCGCTATTCAGTATTATCACAAAGCCCACCCCACCCCATCTTTCCCCCAACCCACCCCAAATACAGACCATATGGTCCAGCTTTCCCATTTAATCCTATTCCTATAACACAAAGGGAAACATTACAATTTGGAAATTCAAAATTGAAATAAATGGAATAGAATTTATTCCCCTATATATCCCCATTTCATTTTACAGATTTTAAATTATAGTTTTAAATAGAAGCTGAGAATGCACCATAAAAATGAGCATTAAATCCATCGTAGCGATGGTGCCTGCTTTATACATGATGGGTGTACACCATCTTTTATTTCATTTACATTTCAATCGAACAATAGATTTGCAAAGAAAATGTCTAATACAGACGTAAAAATATTCACACTAGAGCTTCACAATCGGTTGTACAATTGACAAACAGGCCTCTTTCCCCAACTTTCCAGCTAAGCAATTTTATAAAACGTAATCAATGCAACAAGAAAAAAAATTTCTTTAACTTCCAGGGAAAAGAATATGCAGTTAACTGTATAAATGCAGACAGCAGATGCTGCAAGCTAACCACAATACTCTAAGTGGCTGTACAGTGGGTATGTGCAGTACAAATAAAAGCCACATGTGTTGTATCACAACTACAGTATAATGTACTTGTTTGCCCAGCGAAGAAAATGCATGCATTTTCATGCCTTGGATTAACTGAGGCCTACACTGGATAAAATTGATGGGATATGTGCAAATGATGTTGGATTTTGATAGTTATAAATGCAGCCAGGCTCTGTTTTATTTCAAACTTTGTTAAACACGAAAGGCCAAGAAAGAGCTTTGGCGACAGTCTTCCTTGAATAAAAGGTTTTTGCTCAAGTGCGGGGAATTTTCATAATTTTGCTGTCTTTATTTTACCCTTGACACTTAGAGTTGTCAGAACACTCCCTTGCCAGCAAAGAGGTGCATTGTGACCACTAGTACCAAGGAGTTAGCTGTGCATTTGTACTGGAAAGAACTGGTCATTTAAAGAGCACATTTATTGTTTTCTGCTTGCAGGAGAGGCCCTTGCATTAGAGGGATTTCCTAACAGAAAAGGATTAAACTATAACAAGTATAACAAGTAATGTGCTCCAAGTACTGTGGATGATTCATTAACTTCTTATTTCGTTAAGATCTAAAATTTCACATTTTCCTTCAGACACAGGTTAATAATGGTGAAAAAAAATTCTTGACAAATATGATAAAGGAGCTGCTAGCAGATACCTCTCAAATAGAGTTTATGTACAACAGCAGATATCTGACAAATTGTGCTTTAACAAAAATAAAATAAAATAAAACCACACACTATCAAATTGTTTTGGGTTTTGACAAAAGATTTTTTTAAATATTCTTTCCACAGGCCTTTCTTTGTGTATAATTTTGTACCTCACTCAGCCCAGAGCACTAACACACAAGAACAGCATTCAGCTCATCAGCATGAATTTAAACTAAAATTTCAAGTGTGTTATCAAAGCAGTAAACTTTTCAAATTATATGTCTACAACTGGTGTCCTTAAGTATCACACTTTAGTATCACTCTGTACTAGTCTATCAAGAACCAACGCCAATTTGCTTTGCAAAAGAAGTCTAACCTATTCTTTGAAAGGTCTAGTATACATTCTACAATGCACAATCTGTATGAACACTAACTCATTCATTTCTTGTTACAGGAACAAAATATCAGTAGCAGGGCAGTCACTCTACTATAATCTAGATCTTAAGAATGTAAATGATACTACTTTGTCATAAAAAAGTAGACAGCATGACATATCGAATTAGAGATTAATGCTAGTCCTAAAACCCACACAGGAAATGAGACAGAACAAGGAATTAATCCAGGTTGTGAGGCAACACATTTTAACTCCGATATTGATACAATTTCTGTATCACTGACATGGAAACCCCGGCTGTACCTCTCCTGAAAAAAAATATGCTCGTCTGCACAGAGCAAAGGAACCACACACTACTCTCTAATCTGCTATGGGCCTTTTTCTGACAGCGTAATATATTTGGCCAAAAACCTAAATGGGATTCTCTACTACTACTACACATGAAGATTAGTCACACTACTTTTAATGTCAGAAAGTTAGCCCTTCCATTGCCCAAAAAGGCACCTGATTTGCAACTAGATACACAAACACATATTGGTTTGTATCAGGTCAACTAACGAAACTTTGCCAAAAATGAACAACCAGAACTATATTCCCATCTGTAGCTTCCACTTATTGGGGCACCAGAGGACATAGTTTAATGGCAAGAATATAATCAGTGTTAAAAACTGTAAGACAATGTTGGCACACTATTAAAAATCCCTCAATTCTTGTGTGTGTCATTCTAGATATTAAAGGTTGAACACAAATTAGCCTGAACCCAGAACTGACTCCTTTACAGAGGAAGCATGTGGTCTTTCTAGAAAGCTACTATATCATGGGATCTTCTGCTGCAGACAAGCACATATAAATACATTTGTTCTTAGACATGCCAGTAAAGTTGGCAGGAATATGTTAGGCTGATGTATTTTCACTGGACAAAACAGACAAACGTATGTAAGCAGCTTATCCCAATTCCCCTCCAGCAGAGCACAACCAAGTTTTAAAATTGCAATTTTAAAATTAAAAAGTTAAGGTAAATACACAAGATCAATTTATGTAGTATATATTCACCCTCAGATCATGCTGAAGATGTTCTGTGGAGTTCTGGAGCACAGAGGGCTCTTTCCCTGAGGGCGAATAAGGACTTTTCAAACCTTTATATTTTCTCTATTTTTGTAACAAAATAGCAATTTAAAATTTAAAAATCTTTTTAAAAAAATTACATTACCTTCAACGTGGAAGATCTCACTGTTTAAATATCCATGAAATAGACATACTGATTTGCATATCCTTTTGGAATTACATACAGCAAATAAAAGTACTTCGGAAGCATTTCAAAAGTAATATAAATTCATATTTACAGAATGGTCTTGATATAAAATATACAACAATCATGTTCATGTCTAGCGTTCTATGTTAATTTGTAACATCAACAGGAAATGAGTTAAGGTGACAAGGTGGTCTAATTCTTGTTCCTAATCATTTCAGGCTGCAAAGTGAAACAAAATACCAGTCTTATTCCAGAGATGAGGTGGCACTGCCTATCAGGGAAGGTACAGTAAATAGCCGAAGAAACCAAGAAAAGGCTACTTCACTGTTATTCTACAAATATTTCTTTACATTTTAGTATTAAATAAGTATGTAAGATCTTCCATACTGACACCAGAATATCAAAACTAACCCTTGGATTTTCAGATATATTTACAACATAATTATTTCATGGACATGTTCATTAAGAGATATCAAAACACCAATATTTTCTCAGTCTAATCAGTAACCCTCAGGGAAATGCCAACCCCCACCCCTCAGAAACGTGCACAAAACAGTTATCAAAATCTTATCTGACATATCGCTGTGATTTTGTAAAATAACTCAGACGACCAGTAACATGATCCTTTTTAAGCATTTTGCTAGCAGGAAAAGCCCTTACAACATACAGTACACCTGGTGAAAGGTTAGCTTGGCTTAAAATATTCCAGTACAATTTTCAGAGTAAACAACTTCACAGAAGTTAATAAAAACATTAAAAAAAGTAAAACATGTACCAAAGAAACTGAAAAGGACAAACAATAAGATAGTAATCACCAGGAGGGAAGGTCTTGCTTTCTTTTCCAAAATGGTGACTGAATTTTTAAACTTTAAAGAAAACTATGCCCAGAGTGCTTGTACTCTATCTTCAGTTGACATATCTAATATGAGTTTTCTGTCACATCTTAGCAGGGCACATATTCATACAATTTTCAGCACAACTCTGTAGGTCTGATAATGCTATATTACTGTAGGTTCAATCAATAGTTAGTGAACAAGCAAAATTAAACCTGAATACAAAGTTATGATTAACAATATTTAACCAAGACAATGTAATGAGTATCCAAAAAACCCACTAATTAGTTTAAATTAAAAACAAACAAACAACAACAATCAGCAATACCATATTGTTAGTCAGTGCAAACACTACATACAGGGTTTTTACGGGAAAGCCAAGAGCACCTGATTCTTTTGCCAAGTCATCTGGATTCTATAAATGCAGGTGGAGGACTGCATTAAAAAAAACAAACAAACGAAAAAAAAAACACACTGTTACATTAGTGCATAATTTATCAAAATGGTTAAAAATGGATGTGCATATAACTTGGAGAAATCAATACCAAGAACATTAGCTGAAGGATTTAGGCACTTGGGTTACTTTTTGTAACTTTACTTGGACAAGTAGCCTGTATATAACTATCAACAGTACTAAAGCAGAAATGAGAAAAAACAAACAATAACAAATAAAAAAAACTATAGCGAAGCACTGCACCACAGTCCTGCATATAATGCAGTAGTACGAAGCTAAAGTGTGTTAACCCTGTAATAAAGTCTAAAGTACGAATCCCTACCTCTCACTCTTCAATCAGGAAACAATATTCCATGCAAAGTTCCACAACTAAAGAAAAAGCAGCTGCAACAAGATGCAAGTTCCTTTCTCATTAAACAAAATAGAGACAAATAAATTAGTTTTTACTTTCACTAGATGTATCATTGTAGGATCCTGCTAGTTTAAATAACTGAGTTGTTAATCTTCTATAGAAGCCATTTTAAATAAGAACGGCTCAGTTACTGCACCGGATTGCTACAAACTCATAAAAAGCTGCTTTAAGCTTAAGTAAAACAATGTCCAAATTCCATTAATTTGTGGAAAGTGAACGCCTTACCCTAGTAAATTTATCTTTTCAGAATGCTAATGCAAGAGGGGCTTGAAGTATCAAAGAGTCCACAGGAAATGGATGACCCCAATATTATTTTTTTTTAAAAAAAATATACATTATATAATATATATTATATATATAAAAAGCTAGTGTAAATGCTTTCACGGCGTGGTCACAAGCTGGAAAGATGAATGCTTTTCAGCTGTTAACCATTTTGCCATTCGCAATGGGCTTTAAAAAGTCGTTTTTATCCTCAGACATAATGTGAGCACTTTTCAAAATGAGGCTGCCAACATTGACTGATGTGCTGATGGGCAGGCAGCTTGCATTGCTAAAGGATCCTGTGATAGGCTGGCTGAAGCAAGTTACGGGCAGGACTGCTTTCTGCTCCTCCCTGAGGGGAAAAATAAATCATACAAATATTAAACTTCAGCTTAATGCAAAATATCAAGAATAACTGTGCATTAAATGATGCAAATAGTGAAATTAAATGGTAGTTAGTGGAAAGGCAGAATATTTTACTATAGAAGGGTATGCTCACAGAGTAAATGCAGAGTGCCTCGTTTTCAAAGGCACCATTAAATGGTTAAAATACAGTAGCATGGGTGATTCCAGCATAGAGTATTTTGCACTTTTTTGGCATAGAAGAGGTTAGTGGAAATTAAGTTTAATGCCAACCTTGCTGAGACTAGTTTCCCTGAATTCTGGTAATTATAAAAATACTTTTGTATTTGCTGTGCAGTGTGGGAATACATAAAACATAGGTTTATATCAATTGTTACCTAATATATACTGAAAAATAGGTAACACAAATGTATAAAAACTGGTGCACCAATGGTACATTTGGTGGGTTTTATAATCACAAGCCAGTCCTTCCTAGTTCTCAACAGGGAACTCTTCCCACCTCACCATGCACACACACTGCAGATATCTCATCCAAGTATGAGAAGCTAAGCAGTTCCTCTTTAAATAGTCATGTTTTAACCACTCTGATGCTGCTGTTTTGTCTAACACTCACAGAATCACAAGGTCTTCACCTAAACTTTGTCTCTTCTGCTCCAAAGGTTCCTTTTGGTGTTTCTTGAGTGGATGTCCATTCTCTATAGATGTTCCATTGAGCAGCTGGTCATCCCGAGAACTGATACCTAGCTGTATGTCCAGAATCTCCTATGGGAAGAAGATAGGATCGTCCATCAATATTGTGGCTACTTGCTTTGGTAAGTCTTCCGATTTCCATTTATTTTATGTAACGGTTCTGGGGTCAAAGGCTACTCCTAGAATCTCTTCTCCTTTTGGATGTTTCTCCATTCCCTTATCTAAATCATCAATGAAAATGCTGAACAGTACCAGACCCAGGATGGACTCTGCGAGACTATATTAGATACATCCACCTCCTGTTTGACAGCAAACCATTGATAACTACTCTTTGAATACAGTCTTTCAACCAGTTTTTAACTCACTTTATAGTTAACAAGTGGCACAACAAAAGAGGTATGGAAACCAGGAGAACCAGTATGCATTATGCAATGCCTTAATGACAGATATCTATTCTTTTTGAATGCATGACTGCTTTAGAGAAGGGCTGTGATGATCCTTTTGTGTGGTATGAAACAAGATCAAAACACTATGACTGCACAATGAAGGTGAAAGAAATAATGTTTAAGGAACTGAATGCAGACTATTAATAGAAGCAAAATATAAAAGACAAAGGCACTGGCAACAACAGGAATATAAAGAGCAAGGACAATTTTTTAATGAATTTAGTATTAGAAATGAGGGGATTTAAAAGTTTTGTTTAAGTAACCATACTGTAATAGACTTTACATTTATTAAAATACTTTTGGTTTCCATTTTGTAAATTGGAGAAAATTACTAATGCTATCTTGTATTTAAGAGAAAAAAAAGGTTAAAAAACTTTTGCAATTAGAGCAACACTGACAACCTGAGATGACTGGGACTAGCACAAAAGCAGCCCAAGTTCTATACTAAAATGGTGCCAAAGAAGATTCAAAGATCAATATAAAACCTACCTTTTTATTTTAAAAGATTTTCCACTATAAACATGAACAAATGATTGATTTTACAAGAAAGTTTCTAGAAACAGCTGAACAACTAATCAAAGAATTCCATGACCTCTTCAAACATGCAGTTCTTGTACATACCTCTATTTGTTCACCCTGCCCATCAGGTTCATCAGTATCAAGGGCTGAAAGCTCTAATTCAATGTCCCGATCTGGCTTTGTGTCTGCACAGTCTTCAATATAGTCAGTCTGCAAATACAAGAGACTTTTCACTTTCTGTATACAATCCTCAAGGATTCAAGTGAAAATGGAAAACAATATAATCCACATTCCTGGGATAAGAGGGGCTGGGGGGGGGGGAATAAGAAATGGGCAGCTAATTGAATATCAATGGTGTTTTAGATACAGAAAAGATTAGATACTTCCTGCTTACTTGCAGAGTAGTGTAAAGTAAGTTGGTGTTGGAAAGCAATCTTTTTTCAGAGCACACTAGCAGAGGTTTTAGCTTTGTATCACCTACAACTGGAGCAGAGTACAGAGGTCGTTTTCTTGACATAATGTAAATAGCTGGGGGGAGAACTGATGAATATGGACTCTTTCCATCTTCCATGTTTAAGTATACTTCCAGTTAAGTGTATCTACCCGTGCCCAGCAATCCATAAGGGTGTAATAAAACAGAACTCATTTCTGTGGAGTCCCTCCATGATCAAGCCACCTCCGGACTGAGAAGCAGTACAGCAAATGCATCTGCTTGCTCTCAGACACTGAACCGTGTGCAGCAGCAGTAACTAACCCAAAAGAGCAGGTTATAAGTATTTTTAAATGTCACACTTCCAAATATATACCCAAAAACCTCAGTGATCTGATACATCCCAATCATCCTTTTCTTTACCTCACCATTCCTCAAATCAATTTCCTTGCTTAAAAGATTTAAGGTAAGGCGACTGCCTTCATCTAGGGAATTCCACTTCTGTTGCATGGCTAGTGCATTAGCCTCTCTCTGAAGTAACAATGAATTACTTTTGGCCTGTGTGGGGGGGGGAAAAACATAATAGTTACTCAATTACATTTAAACTTTGTATTGTTAGACTGCAAAACAAACCTCCCCACACAAAGAACAGCTCTCTCTAAACGGGCAATTATATATTTGTATGCAGTGTATTCTGAGAATACATATCAGGGAAAAAATTTCTTCCCCAATCCCAGGGCTGGATCCTGCAAATACCAATACTTAACAGACAAGGCACTTTCTGCCACGAGCAATCCTATTCAAATAAATGGGACTGCTCAGGTTAATAAGCACCAAACCTGGTGTTAAGTGTTAATAGGAACACGCTCTAGCTTTCTCAATCCTATCAGTCACTTTGGTAATTGTACAATTAAATTCTGCAAAGCATTTTGAGATAGTTTGTATGAAAAACACTATATTATATAAAGTTGTAATAATGGTACATCATCTTACTTGTTGTAGTTCAATGCTCAGTAGATCTCCAGTACTAGAATGCTTTCTGTGAGCAGATAAATCAGTAACTATGAATCTTTCCCTTTAAAGAAAAAAGCAGCTGTTATTGTCATAGACAGTGATAAAAGAATGAATCGTTTTCTCAATGACCCCTCAATTTGCAATTCTTTGCAATTTAGCTCTAAACAGCTTAGGCATCTGGATAAAAGTGGTGTGTATGAAATAATACTTAGCACTTTACAAACATTACCTAGTCAGTCCTCACAACACCCCTGTGAGGTAGGCAAGTACCTTCATTTTACATATAGGGAAACCAGGGTGGGTAAAATAAATGATTTTTTAAAAAAACAGATTTTTTTTTTATTTAAATCCGATTTTTTTTGATTAAATGCTTTTTGAGGAAAAAACCTATATAAAGATAGTTTTAATTAAGATACATTGTAGCTCAAAGGTATCTCATCATGGAATAGGGATTATAAATTCTAATTCTATAGTATAAAACAATATATTCATGTAATGTTCAAGAAAAGTTTTGTAAATGAGTTCCAATAGTTCATGGATTAAGGAGACAAGACTATTTTCTTCCTTTGGACTAATTCATTCCAAATTGAGAAATCATTTGGGACCTGAAAAAGCAGAGAAGGTTGTTTTTCTTTTCCAGATTATGAACAAATAGGAAAATGAAGGTGAAGACAACTGAGTTAGCTGCAAAAGCCAATATTTTAAATTTCTCCTGTTGACCTGGCTGACAGAGTCGATTTAATTTTTGTGTTTTTTAAAAAAATATTTCATTTAACTATTTTAGTTAAAAAAAATTTTAAGAAAAACAAACCTGATTTCAAAAAACTTGAATGTTTAACTAAATTCAAAAATTCATATGCTTGTTTTGTTATAATATTATATGTTTCCTGTTGAAGAAAAAAACCCAGAATATGTAATGTTGTTGTTTTAGTTAAATAAAACAATTTAAATGTCTGTCTGGTGATGTTCTCCTCCTAATACAGCATGGCAAGAAAATCCTCCAAATATTAATGATTAACTTGTTGAATTGGAGATAGTTCACTCCCAATGACTTCATAAATATCTGCTTCAATTACCTTTGGTAAATGAAATAAGCAAACAATCATTCATTTTCTGATATAGCTGTAAAACTAACCTGAAAAGTTTTCAAAATAAATCACTTTAAAAATGTATAGAGTGTATCTTCTAAAAATGAAACCTACATCTATTTCCGAGTTGTGAAGAATATGTATAAGGTTATACCAACCAACAAGAATGCACTTTTATGTAGAAATCCATGATTAAATCAAGTCTTCCTGACTAGTGATTTAAATGATTTAAAAGAGGATTTAAATCAAATCCACCCTGAGGGAAACTGAGGCAGAGAAGTTAAGTGACTTGTTGAAGGCCGCATATGGCAATCAATATCTGGATTGGGATTACAGCTCAACAGTCGCTGGTTCCCAGTTCTGTGACCGGTCCACTTCAGCACACTGATGCTAACAATAGCTACATCAGATTTACCCTAGTTTAATTATTGGAATTGGTAATTCCAATGCTTGATGTTGCATAAAGCTAAAGCACTTGCCATGTTTAAAATTACTAGGCAATTCATATTCTAGATTTTTTTTCCTTCTGCCTGGGATTTTTAGAGTAGCTGTAAATTATAGAACAACAGTCTGAACAAATGCCACTAGGGAAAGTTCATACCGTTCTATATAGCGTGCTGATGAAGTAGAATCTGAGCCACAGGAACTCCATCTTGAATCAACAGCATTGACGTAAGGGACATAATCTATAACAAATTAAGGTACAATTCAATGTCTTCCCAGTTTCAATAAGAGAATATGGATATACACAGAGTTATTAACTGTCCACTGCAGTAATCTAAATGCCTGTGTGGTGTTATGCGGTGCTGGCAATAAGAAGCATTTACTGTACCTGATACACTGATGGGCTTAGTAGCACTTCCTTGGGAAGCAGTGGCCTGAATAGGATCTGTTGTGTGATAACCTGTGCGGGATGATCTGGAGATCGCACCCCACTTGGAGATGATCGGTCCATCACTAAAGGGAATTATAGGATCTTCTTCCTTTACCCTTCTTTGAGTTTCAAACAGATGAACTCTCCTCTTAACATCTCCACTGTCCAAATCCTATACGTTTAGGAGAGGTACAAGAAGCTGATTTGCATTTCAACACATTTGGTTGGGTCATTCAAAAGGCCAGGAGTCATTAAATAACCACTATTACACAAGGTGATTAGCACCAACCTGACAAGCTAGCAAGCTGGGAAGGGACATAATGACTCTTACCTATTGTGATTTAGTGGCCAGCTGGCACCAGACAGTGATTAACAGTGGAACAGAACACACTTCTGTTTTTTTAAAGCTTTACCGTTTCCTCTCAGAAAAAAAGCCCAGCTGCTGTAAAACACCATTTCCACAGTATCACCCTCAACATCCTTGCTAATACTGGAGGAAGGTGGGGTACAGGTAGCAGAGAATTGAGACATGATTACCCTTATGGTGCAGGATGCACGAGTGGCAGCTACTTGATCATACCAGAGTAGGACAGTAATCCCCAATATGCATATGAGACCTTACTTATCCAAAATGAGGTCATCTCCCTGGATGTGCATTAAATAGGTTTTAGTCTCCAGTTTATTCAAACCTCAATTAATTTTGTGTACCCAATTTCAATCCAATAAAACAAGGTTATGCTGTATTTTCGTTCAATTATATTTCCATATATTTCAAGGTTTCATGGTTGGGGGTTTTTTTTGTTTTTTTACTGTAGGAGGATACGTACATTCCAAAAGCCTTTTAGCAGAGCGAGAGCTATGTTCAAGGGAAATTACACAAACGAAATAAATGATTAAAGTTTATGCAGAATACTCTGTTCTATGGTGTGTAGTGCAAGTTTTAGCTTTTTCATATCTTCTCTGTAGAACTAACACTGCTGAAGGCACTCACTTCAAAATAAAAATTATCTGAAACAATGAGAAAGATGGAATAGGAAAATCTGCTCAGATCCCCAAAGAGAAAAAAATAATCTGCTCAAGGCCAAGCAGTTCTGAGAACCTCACTTAAAGTTAGCTGGAATCCTATTAATCCAATGGAGATGTCTGCCTAACTCTGACACATTGGCCCATGCTAGGCTGTCAAATCCACCACACAGGATTGTCCTGTCACTATTACACTATTGTAGACATCTCTTAAATGGGAAACGCTATGCATGAGTGGAGGAAGAAACTGCTGAAGGTGCACAGTTTTGCAAGCAACCTGACCAGAAGTGGAAGTCCTTATTATACAGCCTCGTAGTAGTCCATCCATTCATCTCTTCAGTGTAACAAAAAGGTCTGAGGAATAGGAGTCCCGAAATATAAATTATTTACTGAAGAATTATTATTATTTATGGCCAACAGTAAATTTTATTTACACTGATTTGGTATTAAAGTAGTTTGTCTTAAATCTAAGAATGTTATAAACACCACTGCATTTTTTTCATTGATAAGAGGATAGTTTGTTTACATCACTCGGCAAAAGTTTGTTCCAAACAGTTTAGAATGAGCTGAACCAGTTTAACCTCAAGACTTGGTATTTTAGTTTATTTACAAGAGGCCTGGCAATCAAATTAAGTTTGGCAATCAAATGGAAACACTTGCAGCACTTTCCACCCCATGAGTGAGCAGGCAGAGCACAGAACAGCCATACCATTAACACAGCATTTGAATTGGCAATTACATCCTTGGGCTCTGAGTCGATGGCATTTATGCAGGAACCAATAGTACCACAGGACCAGGGTGAGTAGTGTGAAAGATGGTCTTCCTCAAATTTAGCACCACTCAAGTCACTAACACTTTCCGAGAACTATTGAAAAGGAAGAAAAAAAGGTACAAAAAACAAAGGGAATTTAGTATTTAAGTGTTTATACAGAAAAACTGCTTACTGTGAACTATTAAATCAATCTGCTTCAAGACATGAAGCAGGTAGTCTAAGGCCGTGTCCATGCTGGGGATTTGCCTCAATTTCTGCTATCAACGGCCAACCACTGGTAAATCTGCATCAACCCTTAGCACAAAACCACTGTAAGCCACATTTTGAACCTGAGAAGCTTACTGCTTCCAAGCAGGAGTAAGCTTCACCTGTACAAATAGTTGCTTTGCCTCCTGACACTTTGGGTTGGCACCAGTGCACTTTAATGACCATATTTGGGGCAAATCACTAGGGTAGTGAAAACTTAAGAGAAAGAAATGCATTTTTCCTGTACTAAAGTTATATCAAGCAAACCTTGGTAGAACAAAACTCAGAAATCTCCAGCCTGAGTAAGGCCATAACCAGGACTTGATGGCAGATCTGTAACAATACGTAACCCTTAAAATAACTATTTGTGATAACTTAGAATAAACACCAACAAAGGGGCTTTTTAGCCAAGATCTATTTTGAATATTTTCATTCTTATGTGTATAGAAAAAGAGAATGCAAGATTGGGTTTTTCTCCTCCAAGACACACTGCCAGTTCTTATGCCTTGCTTCCTAAGCCTCACTTGCATTTTGCTACTGTCATACCACACAGCTAAATGTTTTACAAGGGCCTTGTCACTTTTTATTTCAGTATGCGCATTCTTTGGGATTACAGGCACATATGAACTTTCTCATCATGTGATAGCGCCATTAAGAACAAGAAAATAAAATGGAAGGATTCTTCCTAATGGAAAAAAATGTATCCACTGTGCTTTACACAGAAGTCTGAAGGTTCATAAGAGGCTCCAATCACAGTTAATTACAACTGATATCTGTGATATGCTGTTGATATGATTTATTAGTCTAACTGCATAGAAGATCTGTGTGAAACTCTACACCAGTTTCTATGGTATAAGAGTCTTAACAATAAATTAACACTGTGCTACAAAGTTAAGCTGCCTTTAAGTTAAACCAATTCTTCACTTAATTTTGGCCTTCTGTCAGTGATCAAGTGTAACATCAGCTTAATATCCAACATTTTCTTTCTTAGGGAGATTATATCTTGTACTTGCAGGGGAATGAACTTGATCTAATAGAATCACAGAAGAGTGAGATAGAAAAGCTCTCCTGTTAAGTGCAGAAAAAGGAAGCAAAAATACCATGAAATTCTTTGGTTTCTCACCTCTGTGCTGAAGTCAACACTGAAGAGAGGAGAAGGTGGTGTTGGAGACTGTGTTGCCATAGGAAGGGTTGAGGACACAAGAGGTGTTTTTTGAGAGTGGTATTGTGCCCATTGCTCTGGCTTCCGTCTTAACTGATCATCGTAACTGGTCTTCAAGTGACCACAAGGCTCCTAGAGTAAACAACGGGAGGAGGGCATCAACGTATGAATATTCACAGCAGGATCATGCAGGTAATTTACAGGTTTCTCATAGCTGCCAACACATAGAAGAATAAGCAAGGAACAGTCACAGCTACCTTACCAAATACCAGTTGAAAGGCATATATTTGTATACAGGAGAGAAAACAATGGAGACAAGGTAAGGAACGTGTACAGCATGGTGTCAAATTTAGTCCAGGTTTAATTATGGTTCATAGGCCCTGCTATAAATTTAGGAGCCATCTGCCCCTCATCCCCACTGTGATCTCCCACTGATGTCACTGGGAGATTCAGAGTGCGATCCAGGGGATAATCTGGCCATTACACCATAACTCAACTTTTAGGTATTTTTCATTCAGTACATTATCGTCATACTCAGCATCATTCAGTGTGAAAATCTGCTCCCTTGTATCGCCACCACTAATTCTTCCCTTTGTTTTTTCTTCCTTTTCCATCCTCCTGTGTCTGCATCTCCTTTGTTCTTTCCTTTGGATTTCCTTCTCTGCAGCAACTCCTAATTCCTACCTCTCCTTGGGTTTAACTCCCTGTTATTTCCCAGTCCATATGCTACAATGCTCCGCAATAAAACAGTTACAGTTCCAACTGAAGTGTCATCACTGGAGCTGACACTCCAACGAGATTAATAGGGGGCAGGAGAGTTCAAACCCCCGAGTTACTGTCAGAAGCCATCTGCACATGCAAGCAAACATTACTGTATTGATTACATTAAGTTTACATTTTAAAGGTTTTCTCTGCAACCACAAGGGCTAGAAATGTACTTTAAAAAAAAAAAAAAAAAAAAAAAAAAAAAGAGACAGCTGAGATTCTGAACAATCTGACTATATCCTCTGGGCTATATAAATACATTTAGCAGGCCAGATCTGGCCCGCAGACCATACATTTGACATCCCTGGGTCAGGATCCTTTGGACTGGAGTCCCATTTTTAGATGTCACTATAGGACCTAGGCAGAGGGAGATGCATCTTGGATCCCAAGCGTCTTCCTCAATGCATAGAGTCATGTCATAATGTGAATCAAAGAAATGGGAGTAGGCAACATCTAGGATGTGTGTAATTAATTCAGCTGATGTGTGTTTGTAAGCAGAGGAGCAAAGGGGTCTAAGATAGCCCTACCCAAAAGGACAAAGATCTGCCTATTATGGTTTGAAAAATAACTTGTTTTGGGGTTGCTGCTTGACAAGTGTAACCCAAGGCAAGAAAACAGCTCTGGGCTAATTAGGTGGTATGATTTCGGTCATGACTTTTAAAGTAAATCATATCCTTTTCTTTTCCACTCTCACCTACCCTTGGTAAAGGCACAGTCCTCTGCTCATTTGGAGGTTGGCAAGCCATGGAGTAATACCCATCCAACGAATTATATCTTTCGCGCAATGATGTCTGACAGACAGATGAGTGCATCACATCCATTGGAGGTAAAGAATTGCTCCTAATAATGTCATCCCTTGGGTACATCTGTGGACGCCAGATGCGCCTGCTGTCATACACCGGAGCATACATTCCGGAAGGGACGGGAGGAACTGGTCCATACGGTTGCGGAGGAGGAGGTTGGTAAGGAGAATTCAGTCGCTCTCGAGGGGGAAATGTACTGTAATGATCGGCATATGGCACGGAAGCAGGTGGGAGGGAGGATTCTGGAACGTTACTGGACCTCACAAAGCGAGGAACACAGGGAGCCACACCAGCTGGTACTGTTGGAGGTGGTGGGTAGTATCCTTGAAAATTGGAAAAAAGCATATTTAATTTGGTCTCAATAGGATCAGAATTTTAAAACAGTTCTAAAATTTTAAGTAGCACTTGATACTGACTTCAGAGTCAAGTGTCTTGTTTCTACAGGTCCCCTGTTAACTCCCTCACTTCTCTGTGGATGAGCACTGCATGTTTGAAAACTGGGTCTGCAGGGGCAGTACTAACACTGTACAGTGTGTTCACAGGACCAGACGTTGTTGGGAGGGGGGGCAGAGGAGCAGTATATTCCACCATATGGTAGCACTTTTACAAGAACAGGTGGCAATTTAGCACTTCCTCTCCAAACCTGTGTGTGTGTATTTTTTATATATGAGGTTAGATAGATACTTTTAAAGAAAAAGGTCTGTCATCTCTGTTTATATCTCAGCATTTTGGGTCTAAAGAATTCTGAGGGTCTTTAAGCCATCAGCTGGCAAGTGGTTTATTTTTTACACTGCAGAATAGATCATTTCCCCCTCCTATACCCTACTCTGACAGCTGGGACCTGCCTGAAGTTAGAACAAATGATACAGCAGTTTTCTTGGCTGCACTTAATAGGAACCTCTTTCTTCTATCTAACATGGTGCTTGTTAGCTTCCCAAAATACCAAGCACAGTATGCAGAGGCACTTGGTACATAGAGTGTCTCCCTCTCAGGTCTCTGCCTAGATGAATACTCAAACAAACCATTCCTCAAGGGCATACAGACATTTGTGCAGTCTATGAGAGGCACACTGGGACTGTCTGTGTACACCGATGGCAAGAAAAGATTTGGGAAAAGCTTGAATTATTCAGGTCTGTAAATGCTAGTGGGAAATGCACAACCTGAACTAAATTCCGCCCATGGATGCACACAGACTGAAGTCAGACCCATACACACTGGAGCGCAGAGACTGGCTCTCGTTGTGGGTGAGCAGTAAAGAACTGGACACATGGAGGGGTGAGGAAGGGTGGTGTTTCCAGTAAGACACTATAAAAGGAGACTGCTAAGCCAGCTCCATGAAGGATGCAAACAAGATGGAGTCTCACGAGTTTCACACAAGGAAAGCAAACAACTTTTCTCCACAACACAAGTCTTCAACACATCTGTCCCCTCTCCAATGAGTAGGCATGGTTTAAATGTTGCCGAACTTCCTTTAAGGAATTTTGGAGACCTCTCTAGTTAAATATGGAAATAATGCAAAGAGTGTAGCAATGCTCCTGCATTCTGCGGCCCTCTCTTTACTCAATCATAATATTCAGAGTTCGAAAGCTTGGGTATTGGGCTCTGCTGAAACCAGGAGGCCCAGCAAATAAGCCTCACATGAACTTGGTGCCATTGGGATTTGAAGAAATTTAGAAAGCACAAACACTGAAACCCATTCAAGTTTATACAGGCAAAAGTAAAGGATTGCCTATGGCTCAGCAACCATGTCACTCACCTGTCTGTGGGTACTGTGGAACTTCATAGGACAACTGTGTCCTAGGATCTTGAAAATACTGAACATTATCAGAATGTGGAGGGTAGACAGGTACTCTGGTTACAAATGGGCTGGATTTTGGAGGCAGAGAATTCATCTCTGTTCCAATATTAGGACCACCAGCTGAGGTAGCTGCTGCCTGGCTTACAGGAGTCTTGGGTGGAGAGCAAATTTTACTGAAAAGAATTGCAAAGAAATCAAATGGATTTGCAATTACTACTTATTATCTGTATTCATCTTTCGTCATTTCTAACTCAAACACAAAACACTCCAGTATGACATAGCCCAAATTCCTCATTATCTCCACTGGTATTTCTGAAGACTTCAATTATTTTTTAAAATACAACATTGATGCTATTATTAAAAAGCAGACTATCTTCAAGAGAACATCATGCACTCATAAGCTGATCTAAACCTTTTAGTTTGTACCTAGAGCTCAGATACCAGTACTGAAAGCATGTTTTGGAAACAACAGATAGGCATTAAAAAGCTGGTCTGAGGTCCAGTGCTGTTTGGACAAAACCCAAACAGTTTTAAAAAGGTGTGATACCTGGAAAACCTCCAGGACTACAAAATAATATTTTTGATAACTGGAAATGCAATGACTATACTGTACAACTCTACAATAAAGTATGGATGCAAATTGTTTTTAAACTGAATAACCCCAATGACAGATTAGATACTGTGCAGGAAACCGGGGAAGAGAGCAGATGTGGAGAGCTGTACCAATTTAGCCAGTCTATATGAGATTTAAAAATTAAAGCACTGACACAACTTGGGTTGACCTTCTGAGTAACAAAATTACATCTCCAATGCTAAAATCAGACCTTGCATTGCTACACAGCCAAGGAGCATTTCCAGTGCATCTCCACTTTTCCTCCTACCTGACACATTACTTGGATATATCATCTGCTAACACCTCACACAGAAGAGGCTATTCCCCTTCAAGCTCAACTCTGGACTTCAATAGGTAGAATGCACTGTTGTGCCCTTTGGAAAGTCTTCTATTAGGCTTGCACATGAGCTACAGCAGATTTTCTGAAATGCATGGCTTATATATTACCCTTTAAAGGGCAACTGGCTACTTCAGTCACGAGGAAAAGAAAAACATATGCCATTCAAGATGTGGAGAGCATAAAACAGAACCAGAGTTCAGTATCTATAACTCACTCAGTAGCAAAGACTAAACCAGAAACTACTCATGAACATAATTCAGACCTTTATCACCTCTCTTCTGCTTGCAAGGATAGGAAAAATGCAAAATGTGGACATTAGAATATTTGATCCCAATTCTTTTAGCTCATAGAAATACATACTTTTCAGATAGCGATTCTGTAGGAGACCCAGAGGCATTTTGACCACTGGCTCCAGACTTTCCCCCCTTCTTGACATTCTCCAGAACTCTTAAGGAGGGTTCAGCGCAGCGAGGAATCAATTGGGGAACACCACTTTCCAGATTTGCAATCCCATTGGAACTCAGCACCATCTTTCCTGTTGTTTCAGTGCTTCCTATGACAGAGATTACATTTCCTGCTGTGGTTGAGACAGTGCTGTTGACACCGACTTTATTTAGGAGAGGGAATGTTCTCACAGTCGCGCTGATCTTTTTGTTCCTCAAACGATACCTATATTTACAAAGACAAATCTGATAAAGGAGTTTACATTGTGCAGTCTAATGCATTTGTAAAACTGACATGACAGAAGGGATAAGCAGGATATCATTAACAGCACTTCACAATTTAACTTAAACCATGAGCATTAGTTTGGAAAAACAAAGTAGATCATCAGACATTTCACTCTACAGTAAAAAACCAACTCAGCCTCTGAGAGGCATCTGAGTTGTTAATTTGGAGATGGGTGTGGGTGGAAATAGCTTTATGAAGTTATACATGAGATATTTGGTAAATTGAGTCACGAATAAAAAACTGCTGATTAATGGGTACTATTCCTCAGTTTACACCACTGCAGATCTCTTAAGGTGCCAGGCCCAGAGTCAATAATTTTGTGCAGGAAAATTTTGATTCTGCTATATTCTGAGAGTTAAGTAAAGGGGAATTCTGGCAATTTATTTATAGATGCTATTTTTAACAGGTCTAATTTGCACAAACAGTTCTCTTGCAATTCAAGGATCCCTAGAAATGAATTCACACACAAAGGAAGCTACTTTCAAGATTTAATGAAAGCTGCCTTGATTTGATGGAAAGAACGACACCATCCCCAGACTTACTTTTCAAGCTCTTCCTGAGAGTGAGCAAATGTACAGTTAGTTCCTCGTGGACATCCTCCTTGCTGGCGCAGATCTCGGCACATACTCGTTTTATATTTGCTATTTGGTTGCGGCTTAAAAATACAAAAAAAAAATCCCACTTAAGATCCAATACAGGTTTAAATATAAGTAGTTTTAAAAAAATATATAAATACAGACATGCAAATGTTGATATTTTTCATTCTCAATCACCCCTTTAGATAAGGAAGTTTTTCACTGACATTACGAATACCCTTTTGTCACATTGAGCTCATCATAATGACAGGTTTCAGAGTAGCAGCCGTGTTAGTCTGTATTCGCAAAAAGAAAAGGAGGACTTGTGGCACCTTAGAGACTAACCAATTTATTAGAGCATAAGCTTTCGTGAGCTACAGCTCACTTCCTCAGATGCATATCGTGGAAACTGCAGCAGGCTTTATATATACACAGAGAATATGAAACAATACCTATTCCCACCCCACTGTCCTGCTGGTAATAGCTTATCTAAAGTGATTTCCAGCACAAATCCAGGTTTTCTCACCCTCCACCCCCCCACACAAATTCACTCTCCTGCTGGTGATAGCCCATCCAAAGTGACAACTCTTTACACAATGTGCATGACAATCAAGCTGGGCTATTTCCTGCATAAATCCAGGTTCTCACATCCCCCCACCCCCATACACACAGTGTATATATACATACACAGTTTATATATACACAGTGTGTATGGGGGTGGGGGGATGTGAGAACCTGGATTTATGCAGGAAATAGCCCAGCTTGATTGTCATGCACATTGTGTAAAGAGTTGTCACTTTGGATGGGCTATCACCAGCAGGAGAGTGAATTTGTGTGGGGGGGTGGAGGGTGAGAAAACCTGGATTTGTGCTGGAAATCACTTTAGATAAGCTATTACCAGCAGGACAGTGGGGTGGGAATAGGTATTGTTTCATATTCTCTGTGTATATATAAAGCCTGCTGCAGTTTCCACGATATGCATCTGAGGAAGTGAGCTGTAGCTCACGAAAGCTTATGCTCTAATAAATTGGTTAGTCTCTAAGGTGCCACAAGTCCTCCTTTTCTTATTGAGCTCATCGTGGCTAACTCTGCTGTGTACTGCATTCAGAAAATTTTGCTTACAATCATGAATTTGTCAGGTACTAATTACAAGATGCCATGTCTTTCAGGATCATTAAGCCCTCATAATCCTGAGCAACACCTCAACCCCAACCTCCTAGGAATCATACATCTGAATTTTGAGTGCGTGCTCCCCTTCCCCATGAAAGTTTCAGTTCAGGAAAATACCCCTTCCTATTTTAGGGGTCATAATCAACAGGAATATAGCAGAGGTTCTCAAATTTTTTGTACTGGGGACCCCTTTTACACAGCAAGACTGAGTGTAACCCTCCCCCCTTATAAATTAAAAAATGTTTTAAAATTAAATTTTCAGTTTAATTTTAATGCAATATAACCAGGGCTCTCGCAACACCTCTGCCTCCCCCTCACCCCGAAGGGTCGCAGCCCCCAGTTTGGGAACTACTGGAACAGAGGAAAGCTCTAAAAGAACATATTTGTGTTCAGTAGTTTTAAAGCAAAACTATGACAAATTTGTATTGTCTACCCCATAATACCAGGGTAAAATTCCTGCAGGCTGATCACATAGTAGGTTTCTGTTACTCTCCAATCCAGAGGGCAGCAAGAGAACTACTCAATTAACATCCTTCCAACCAATTCTCAGATGAAAAGGAATGCCTCCCATGAGTAAAGAACTGCCTTTATCACCCCAAAACTGAAGGAGATAGGGATAAGAACTAAATCCTATCCCTCATATACATATTTTTAGGTGGAGATTTTGGGATCCATCTCTCTTAGCTGGCTTTGAAAATCCTATCCTTACATCATATATAATGCATATATCAACAGTTAATACTGAGGATAAAACAAATCTGTGCCTGATATTCTGTTTAGTTCTACTGAGTGTGTGAGTCCAACACCTATTTGCCCAGTGTGACAGGTAGACATTTGTGTGTAAAGGAGAAGAGTCTGCTACCAATCAGATTGTTTCTGAATGGACGTGCCGGGGCCATGCAACAGGAAAGAGTAGGCGTTTTTTAAATTTATTTTTACACCTTCCTTTACTGATTTTTTTAGTTGTACCTGCTCACAGAATGGCCTTGGGAGGACTGACCGTACAGTTGGGCTTTTATTCCATCCATACTGCCTTGCAGATGGAAGAGTTTCCTTCTGTTCCCCACCCTTGGTCTCAGCCACTACCTCTGTCCATCAGCGCTCTCTAAGTTTTTCTCCAGCACATAGTGATGTTGACAGGAGTTGCTTTGCTTGGGTGTCTGCTTTTCAAGAACATGCCTGTGTTGCTGACCCTACCTGAGAAATGAAAACCACTGAAAGAGGCATCCAAGATAAACAATGAAGCCAGGGATATCTTCTGAATGTTTGCTGGTAGCCCCCATGGCTTTTTGACTTTCCCTGAGAGGAAGCTGGACGTGTCTACCCATGGTACAATTACTCAAGTGGAGGGGGTGGATGTTGCGGAGGCCCATAGTGTTGCTGAAGTTGCTTTATAATGCCCTTCTTAGACAGGAATCCACTTACCTGTCTGTTGGTAACTAGTTGGATACAAACCCACAACACTTATTATTAGAAGTCCGCAGCACTATCCACCATGCCACAGAGTCTGGGTTTTTTTGGGCCCTCTCATTCTTTTCACTTTGCTGCCTGTCTTTTTTCCCACTTCTTTTAAAATAGAAGGCTCCTCTGTAGTAAGGTCCCACGCAGCAGTTATTCGCCTTAGTTGGTCTTCAAGTATTCCCAAAAGAAGAGTCTCTCTCATATTTCCCTATTTGTCTCATCAGTTCTGACCTGGAGAGCTGAACTTCTTCCCATGAAAAAGACTCAGCCCTCTTCATAATAACTTTTGCCATTTTATTTCTAGATGAGTGCTTTGGACAGGGAGCCTGCACCCTACAGAAACTTTAACTAGAGTCTGAAAGACACTGAAAGATTCTGACTCTGAACTTAAAAACAACAGGGTTCATTCTGGGTGGGCAGCCTCTTGGGGAGGCAGTGAAGATCAGACCCCTCTTTGGTTTTTGTTTTACAGCTTTTGTCCATATGAGATAAGGATATCTGAAGCAGGGCTAAGTAATGTCCTGGGGAGCCAGAGGTGTAGATCTCCTTCAAGGATTTTCCCTTTGGTTTGCTCCATGTTCCTTTGATCCCCTCGTCAGTGCCGTTAGAAACAAGTCTTGGAGGAGAGGAGGTGCATACCAGCCAGCCATATAGTTGCCCATGGGGGACCTCTGTATATCCCGAATGCCAGGAACTCATTGGATGAGAGAAGCCCAGGTGAGAGGTCCCCATAAAAAAAGGGGGGCTGGCTAATGCCTGTAAGTAAGGCATAAAAAGTTAAGTGCTCAATGTAATCTTGCCAACTAGATCTTTTGTTTGCTTTCTGTGGCCCTGCGCTGGCCACTGAAATGGAGGGCACCCACTGTTGGAACCACTGTCATCAGCACTGGATCCCAAGGCAGGCTCATTGGAGAAACCTCTTTCCACCATGCCATTTTTCTCAGTCCTCCTTCCCCCTCTTTGCAGCGGGAGATGGAGAAGATGGAGCAGTAGCTTACAAGGCACTCTCAAGAAGTTTGGCAGTAGTGATTTTTGGCTCAGAGAAACCACCCTGCTTCTCTTATTTCCCGCCTTGTGCGAAGAAGTGCATCACTCGCCACCTTCTTGATTCTGCAGCCCTGATTCTCTCCTGGTCCAGAGGAAGACAACCTAGGAGATCCTTTCCTGTGTTGGGGGCCTACCTTGGCCACAAAGTTAGCAGAGTTCACTATCTATACACTCTGATGGGGGAAGAGATGCAGGACAAGCAGAATTTCACCTTAGGCTTCTCTGTCTGTATGTCTGTTATGCTGGGATCAAAGGAAAGCTGCAAAAGGTATGCCACAAAGTGTGATGCTCAAAGCCTCAGGAACGAAGACAAACAAATAATTAAGTGCTCAGTCCTAAAAGCCAACCCCAAACTTTGACAGATCCAGCCAAATTTAAGCCCAATTGCAACAGATACTAGGTTTCATTTTAGTTTTGAAAAGTTTTAGATCCAACAGTCCTTAAACTCAACAGCAGTGAGATGAATCCTTCCATCGAATAAACTGGCCAGCTCTTCACTAGGAGGGGCAAATCCCTGAACCAGCAATTCACAGCTCCGAGCTGTAGCCTGAAAGCAGGCAAAAGACTCATGGTCAGATCTGTAGATCTTAATATACTGAAGAACACACTGGTGGACCAGTACATGTTTCCAGCATTGATTGCGAACCAATGATTAGAAAGAAGGAAACAAAAGACCCCTAATGTCAGCTTTTTCACAGGTCACACTGGATGTATGACAGAGGAAGGAGTGTCCTTGTCTCCAGTGCTAAAAGTGTCACGAGAAAGGAAATTGATGGATACATTTATCTTAGTGTCAGAAAGCAAAATGTTCTGAAAAAAGTTTATTGTGCTCTTTAGTCAAATGAGCTGCACTATTTTCCCTCTTTTTTTTCCCATCTGTCCAGGGAATCTAGCATTAAGTAAGCTTGAGAAACAATCAATTCACATTTTTTTAACGTAGCACAGACAGAATAATTGCCAGATGTCAGGGTGGGAAAGAAGGTAAATCTGGAAGAATGGTAAAGTTTAAGTTAGAAAATGATGAAATGCAAAAAGGCCACGATCAGCACTTATGGTCTATCTTGTTAAGATTTGGCAGCTATTTGTGTAACTTATATACAAAGGTCCTTTTGTGTGATTTATGTGAAATAGGTTCTTATGATTGGGTTATACAGATATCCTTGATCCTGGCTCACAGTATAGTTTTATATGGAGGGGAGAGTCTTGAATGGATGGCAATTACTTAAGATGCTATGTGCTTGGTTTGGGTGGTTGTAGAAGGAACAGAGTATGGACATTCAGATCATAGAAGGGATACAGGAGGATTTGCATGCTGATGGTCCTATATGCTGATGGTCTAGGGTTCTTTTGTAACGTATTATCCCTTAAACTAACATTTTAAAAAATTATTCTTGCTCTTCTCTGTTATGTAAACAATTAACTTCAAAGTTTTGGTATTTCATATACATGTATAAAAATGGATGGAACATAACCAATTGGGCTAAAAAGATATATTTATAAAACGATTGCATAATGAGCCCATTACAAGTAAATTATATCACCTATGTACGGTGGACACCCTGACTGAGGAGTTCTTATAATTTTGATATTTCTTGTATGTTTTTCTTCATTTGTTTAAAAAGATACCAGAACAACAATTGTCTTGATTAAGCAAGACAAGAAACCTCAGTGAGCAAGTATTGAGCTAACTAATGTGGCACCACTGGGGTCTGAAAGGTGAAAGTAGTCCCAGCATAGCTTTATATTACACGTAACAGATAAAATTCACTAAGATTTAAATCAAGTGTTCCTTGTGGTCATGCTTTACTAACTACAGACATCATGCACAGGGAGTCTACTCTAAGCTGACATTACATAAGTATGGCTTGTTTTAATTTGCCAGTCAGTCAATCAGGAGAGGTCCTAATGCATTCTTTTTAGAACCCTAGGGGTTCTACCCAAGTCCATCCTCAAAGTATTGTATTAATAAATAGATACCATTTTTCCTACAAAAGGAAGATCGATTAATACCATAGAGAATCCAATCCAATGTCTATTTTTAATTGGCTAGAAGGGATCTTGGTGAATGGCATTAGATACTCCCTGCTCAGGGAACATGGGCCTGGGATATTAATCCTACTTTATTTCATGGCAGTGGAAAGCCTGAGTAGGCTACAAATGTTTTACATCAACATTAATTTTGCAAAATAAGTGAAGCCCTTTTGTTAAAGCGTCACAGAACACTCAGAAATACAGGTGGTAATTAAATATAGTCACCTGTGGTGTTTCATGACCTTTTCGACTATAGTTCTGAATAAAGTCCACTAGCCCATGTACCACAGTCTTCACTGCCACCATTGCATTTTCCAGCTGCTCCCATGTTGGAGAAGCTGCATCTACAATTGACAAATTGAAAACACGTTTTAACAATAATTCCAATATCATCATCTTAAATGAGACAACTTTTACATCACACCAGAAACATCCAGTACAAGGATTAAGAGGAAAATCTTCAACAGCAGGTTAAAAACATCAATTGATGGGAACTGTTTATAGCAGAAACAGAATTTGTTACCAGTAGAGTTATATTTTCCATTAAAAAGGAAAGGGAAAAAATTTACATTTATTAGCACCATTCACATACCTGGATTAGGATCTATATTTGCCAGAAGCTCTAAATGAGGCCTAAGTCTGTTTAAGTTTGCTGGATCACCTGTACGTTGCAAGACAATTGTCAACTCCTGTACACTTTTTGCAAATGATTCTGGAGACTGGAGCTGAAAATAAAAGTGACATTAATGCTCTTCATTCTATAAACTGGACATTTTAATAAAAAAGTATTCTCGTTTTCTTTCAAGACAGATGGGCTCCAAAATGAGACAGGCAGTGTCTTCAGATTGCATATAGTGATTATCAGTGGTGAGAGATTACAATTCTCAGCTCAGAATCTGCCCTATGAAGCTTCATCATAAGACACAAAACTAGAAAAAGTGATTTTTTGCACTGCTTCTCTGTGACCTTTGTAAACACTAAAAATTCTGAAAGGGCTTTGTACATAAAGATTACGTACAAAAAAACAGCCATCCTACTCTCTAGTCATGTTAAAACGTAGTTAAAATTAGAGGTTATAATAGTTTAAAAACTGCTTCAGTATTATACCCTTTAACTGTTAAATCTAACAAGAAAAGGATACTAAATCTACCCCATTGACAAACCTTGTCAATAATGGATTGCATGTGTGACTTATGTGCCAAGTCGCCATAAAGGAGGGAAGACCATTGTTCTGGTGATATTCGAAGTCCCGCTTCCATGGCAATGTGGACAATTTGGGCATCATGTTCCCTTCGCAAAGCCTCATAACTCCGAAATTCCTCTTTAAGCTGCATCAGAGAAGAATCTTCATCCCTTTTGGTGACCTAAAAAACAAGAATTCAACAATGCTTAAAAACTTCATTTTTCTTTAATTACAGCAGAGTCCATCAGATGTATAAACAAGTGTGCCATGGTATATAGCAGTGGTTCTCAACCAGGGGTCCGGGGCCCCCTGACGGGCTGGGAACAGTTTCAGGGGGTCCTCCAAGCAGGGTCAGCATTAGACTCACTGGGGCCCAGGGCAGAAAGCCGAAGCCCCACTGCATGGGGCTGAAGCTGAAGCCTGAGCAATGTAGCTTCGCGGAGGCCGCTGTGGCATGCGGCCCCAGGCAACTGCCCTGCTTGCTACCCCATAAGGCCGGCCCTGGCTTTTATATGCAGAAAACCAGTTACTGTGGCCCAGGTGGGCCATGGAGATTGTATAGCATGTTGGGGGGCCCTCAGAAAGAAAAAGGTTGAGAACCCCTGGTATATAGAATCAACACTTAGTTCTTCCAAAAATTCATCCCGCTGCAGAGTATAGCATTACTGTGGGCTAGCCAGATAATCCAGTGTTGTATAGATAGTCACTATGAGGACATGACATCAAGTCAAATCACTTCAACTAAGTCAGAAATTGGATTTGCTTAAGTCTGAAGATAATATGTGGTTGGCAGGATATACAGCTATAGGATTAGACCTTCAGTTCCACTATCATTTCAATATACCCAATGTTAAAAGACAACTCAAAGAGAGATAGCAAACGTTCAGAATTTAACTGGTAAATGGGGGTGGGGGAAGGATGATCAAAAAGTTGCCCAGCACTCTATAATTTAGAGTATACTTTACAGATAGACAATTAGTACCAGTTTTAACAAAAGTACCTGGCTACACACACCTTTCATCGGAAGATCACAGTTTACTTTATATACATATTAAACCTCATAAATACACCTTTGGTATAGTCAGTATTATCCCATTTTATTGATGGGCAATCTGAGACACAGTGAAGCAAAATATCTTGGCTCAAGGTCACTAATTGCAGCAGTGACACAGACAAGAATAGAACCCACAAGTCCTGGCTCCTAGTCCTTTAACTCATGTACAGTGCTAATTTTCTTTTTATAAAAATGCAAAGTAAAGATGTGATACACATACAGTAAATCCTCACTTAAAGTTGCCCCAGTTAACGTTGTTTCATTGTTACATTGCTGATCAATTAGGGAACATGCTCATTTAAAGTTGTGCAATGCTCCCTTATAACATCGTCTGGCAGCCGCCTGCTTTGTCCACTGCTTGTAGAAGAGCAGCCCATTGCAGCAAGCTGGTGGGGGCTTGGAACCAGGGTGGACCAGCAGCCCCCCATCAGCTCCCCGCTCCCCTAAGTTCCCTGTGCAGCAGCCCCCCAGCAGGCTATCAATTGCCTGCAGTTCAGCTGTCCCTCTCCCCACTGCCATATGCTGCCCCTGCCCTCTGCCTTGGAGCTGCTCCCCGAGCCTCCTGCTTGCTGGGGGGAGGGAGGAGGGGAGAAGAGGGGAGCTAATGTCAGGGTGTCCCCCTCCCCCTTGCTCCTGCACCCTGCTTATCCCATCTCCATAGAGCAGACACACGACAGGGCTCAGGAGGAGGGAGCAGGCAGTGTACTTAAGAGTGGGTCAGTGTACTTAACACATACACACGTGTCTGTCTGCTGTGCTGTCTCCCCTCCCTCCATTCCTGCTGCCTTGTAGAGTGTGAGGCTACATTAACAATGAGTTAACCCCTTGAGGGCTCAGCCAATTGCTAGTTCATCATTTAACACAAAGGCATTCCCTGGGAAATATCCCACCCTCTGACTTCATCACCTCAACCAAGCTTCACAATCATCATTGCTGTGTACACTATTAAATTGTTTAAAACTTATAGAGTGTGTGTGTAGTCTTTTGTCTGGCAAAAAAAATTTTCCCTGGCACCTAACCCCCGCTATTTACATGAATTCTTATGGGGAAATTGGATTCACTTAAAGTCGCATTTTTCAGGAACATTACTACAAAGTTAAGTTACTGTATTTTTATGACTGTCTCGAAAAACATCCCACAAATCTTATTTTGGGGAAAAATGCGTTGTTGCTAATGGGTCACAAATCAAATTACTGCTTACATTATAAAAAGAAAAGGAGTACTTGTAGCACCTTAGAGACTCTTTTTGCGAATACAGACTAACACGGCTGTTACTCTGAAACCTGCTTACATTATGTGTATATCAAGTGTACTCTAGGCCTTCTAGCAGAAATCATATGTTGAAATAAAAATTTAACCATCTTCCCACGTCACTGAACATAAGAGCTTTTGTATCAAATATTGATATTCTATTGAAGATGTCTAGATCAGACTGTCTTTGTCAGCTGACATATTATTTTATTGCCTTTCTGGGCCGATTAATTTCTTACTGATCGTGCTCTACACTACCATACAGGAAAGCAGCGTTCACCTCCTACTCCTCATCTCTTACTCTTCAGAGATCAAGAGTTGGGAGCATTCAGTGGAAAAGAGGTATGGTATAATAAATGAGAGGTTTAAACATTTCATGTCCATTTTATAATGCATGCATCAGTACTGAATGCATTAGGACTCTCTCCATACATTTCCGTCTCACCATCTCTGTGTACGCAGAGGCTACAGTTAGTGGGATTAAATGATTAATTGGTTTTAGATCACTTCTTGATGCTTCATTGTATCTTTAGAATGGGTAAGATCTGAATTTGAGTAGCATGTTGCAGGTGAAAGATATTCATGCCATATTGGTTCCTCAGAACTATATGCTAAACATTGCTTATGTATCAAAAAGTTTAAAACAAATAAAACTGGTATTAAGTTGCAAAAATTAAAAGCAAGTTTTCATTTTAAATTATTCAATCTTTTACCTTAAAGCATGATGCTCGATACAGTAGTTGCACAACATGACCAATGCTTGTTTTTGATGCCTGAGGAAATCTTGGTTCTAGTCTTTGCACAACAAAAAGTACCAAAACTTTTCTTGAGAGTGCAGAGCCATCTTCAAGTGCCAGTAACACAAGTTTCAGAGCCTCTTCTTGCATAGCTTTAAACAGACGTTTAAAAAAAAAAAAAAGGTCATAAGAAAAGTAAGACTACCATATATTAACAGCGTACACAGGAACATTTGGTTTGAGAGTTCTTGTCCACAATATCTTAACTATTTTTAGTCCAACAACCAACCATAGCAAAACACAGTCAGTGAAAATGTGCCCCATTTTAAGAAATCTGCTAGTCCAGATACAAAGCAGTACACAGAAATGCTTGAAATGCAGTCAGTGGTTCCAGTTGAAAGAAGACTGGACGATTCAGGGCTCCCTGTTTTCAATAACATTGGCACTTTTTAACTTTTGGTTTTACATTGCGCAGTCTCAACATTCAGCCTTTGCCATTTCATGTAGCTTGCCAATTTTATACTAGGAAGCTGATGAAATCTAGCGGTAGGAATGGCACAGGAATATTAGAACTATCCATCAGAATTACAAGTTCACTGCGTTGCCAACTTAAACAGAATCTTCTGATGAACCCTACACCCAATTTGGCATCAATTTACTGGTAATAGCTGGTTTATAGAAAAGACTCCAAAGCCATAAATTTTAACTTAACTGCTTTTAGCTCAGTATTACCATGCAACCTGAGCTGGTGGTTTTGGACTCTATGGCTTAAGGTATAGGCACAAACATTAAATCTGAATGAGAAACCTTGTGCCTATGCACTAATCATAGTGCTCAGTACTATCAGCATGTTACATAATAATACTGGGCTACAGACAGTAAGGAAAATACATCTATTTTTAATGGGCTGAGATTTGTGGAATGTTTCCCTGCAGTATCTAGGGATAGACCATAACAAAACCAAGAGGTATACTGGTTAGAATACCTAACCTTCTCCCCCCTCCCTTAGCTCTTTCCCATAAACCTGAAAAACAAGAGTACATCTACCTCCAAACTGCAATGACAAGACTCCCAAGTAATGTTCTTCCTGGTAAGAAAAGAAACAGCCAGATCCATTCTGCAATAGTCCTACCTGGCCCTAGAAACTGGCATCCTCGTGCCCTGACAGCAGCCCAGAGATTGGCAGACAGTTGCTGAGGGTTCTGGTGCTGTAAAATCAGTTCTGTCACAGTTCTTTCACCAAGTGAGCGTGCTGCCCGCATGGCTCTAACACGACCCTCCTCCTCCACCAGCTGACAGTTCACTAGCGTCACCAGTTTCCTTTGCATTGGACGGCTCAGGGCACTCTGATTCAAACTAGCAACTCCTTTAAAGAAAGAGGTAAATGGTCAACTAAGTCTTAATAAGAAGACAGATTGATCAAGTGAAAGGCAAACAACCATTTCTAGTATAGGCTTAAGCAACAGACCAATGCCATACCCCACCACGAACTCTTTTCGCCTAAGAGGCCACTCACCATCACAGCATTGATCCAACACTACTGATCCTTGCTGTTGAAGTATCTCCCACTCATCCCCCCACTGCTTATCAAGATCTGTACTAAATTGGTCTATTTTCACTCTATGCCCCTTTTCTGTGCCATGTCTGATAAAGCCATGCCATTTTTAGGTTTTATGTAGGATCCCCACCTCACATTTGGAGCATAATACACTTCGGACAGCTTTCAACATGGACTACAGAACATTCCTTAGTTCCCTGCAGATCACCACAAAGGCTTTCTGGCACTTGTCTGTTTCAGTCCATCCCTTGTCACTACAATCATACATGGATAGCTGACTAATAAAGGAATTTAAATTAAAATCTTACATTTAACTATGTCAAAACAAACCACCTGTTTAGCTTGAAGAGTTTGGGTTCCTTTCCTATGCTTAGGTGAGAACATTATTAAATGAAAAGCATGTACTAGTTACCCTCAAAAGCAAAAACAATATAGCTGCTAGACTTATTTACAAAGCACCATAGATGTGCACGAACCAGTAAAGACATAAAGGAAAAGTTACCAGAAAGATAGAACTATCACTTCACAGACTGAAACCAGTTAGCACTGAGAACATACTTCTGTTAAGAGTAAGCTTGTCTGATATACCAAGAATTGCAGAGTTTTAAGACGACTTACCCTTTCCTCCACTTAGTGGCTTTAAGTAGAGTGCCAAATCTTCCACACATTTCTTTGCTACCTCATAATGTTTGTTCTCTCCTAAGTTACTTAACTTTACTGTCTGATGATCTGGTACCTACAAAAATTGCAAAGGAAAGAAAAGGGAGTTGTAGCCAGTGTCAATAATCTTTCCCATGACCTGCCTTACTCACCTTATCACAGTATAAGCTAATTATATAACACCATAGATCTACACTACTCTTCACAGAGAAATGAAAGACAGGTTCAACGCCATGATGTTTGGAATGTAATACTCATAATACAGCAAGGGATTATAGAGGATGACTGTTATGGTGACGAAAGATTAAGATAGTGTTACAGAACATTTCTTGTGGTGCTTTTGGATAGATACATTAACATTTGGAGATTAAAGAGGAAAACAGGGCAGGAGGGGAGGTCTGTGATGGAAGACCAGCTGAAAGAACTGACCTCTGAAGGGTTATTTGAAAGGTAAGGTGCATGGTACACAGGGCCTGGGAGGATGATCAATGCATAGGGGCAGCATGAGAAGAAGTGCAGAGTTGCTTGTAGGAGACCAAGGAAGTGACCAGATGCAATTAACTGGCCAAGAGCAGAACACGAAAAGGTGAACAAGGAGAAATTAGAGATAGAAATGTAGCCAAGCACAGCATGCTCTGCAGTCCTAAAAGGGAAGAATGGTGAATCTGAACTTGGTGCATGACTCACTGTGGGCACGATCTGGTCAGAGTGGCAGAAAACAAAGGTGATTTTAGTTACAATGTACTGAACAAGCTAAGGTGTACTCTGAGAAGTGGAGCAGTCAGAGGAAGTGAAGATTGTAATAGGCAGACAAGGTGACTATTACAAACACTTTATTAGCAATAGAGAATTAAATAAATATATGAAGTTGAGAAGGGAAAACATACTAGTGTATGACACTATGTTCCATAACATATACAATGACTTTTTTAATATACCCATTGTTGTCACATCTGTCTGGATGACAAATTAAAATAATCAATGCACTAAGCAGCTCACAATAAAATGCACCCTCTGCAGGTGGCATCCCAATTCTTTTAAAGAATTATTAACTTGAAAAGATAAACTCTTTGAACACACATGTGAAAGGGCACAAGAGAGAGAGATTATTTACTTACAAGTTTCCTGAAGTGCAATGCTGACTTTATTAACATTCCTGTGCCACCACTATGAGGCACTGGAGGGAAAAATTTCTAATTCAATTAGTTGATGAGACTCTCTCAAACCTAAAAGCCCTCATCATGGGTGCTTCAAAAGAACAGATGTCTGAACCTGGGTTCAGAGGTCAGATTCTTTTCAATGTAAGAAGTAACATGAGGTTTTGACTCAACTAGTTCCCAATGAGAAGGATGAATGAGTGTAACCTGTAGATTAACTTTTCTAATGACACTGCTGATTGTCCTCTAGGTCCAGGAGGTATTTATCTACAAACTCACACAGCTGTACACCCAGTTATACTGGAAGACACTCGTAAAATGATTTTACAGACATATTCTGTCCAGAACTGTGGCACATTACAGCGTCACTGTTAGAACACAGAGTCCTGTCTACATAACACAACGAAATATTGTTTTAGTTGTGACAAGAGACAGGTGTCTGGTAACCTGGTCTCCTGATGTAATTGTCTTTGTAGCGTACACAGGCCTTCAGATGCTATAAAGATCAGACCTTTTCTTATCCCAGACTGAAACAGTGAGGATGTATTCCTGCTGCAATGGTAAAATGCAAATGGTAATGTTGGAAAAAAGTAAAGAGCTCCTTAAGTCATACCTGGGCTCCAACTAACTGGAGAAGTGCAAAGTTTACAGGAAGCACATCGATGTCTGTATTGATGGCAGTCTGGTCGAAAGGACATGCTTTGCGATGAAGCTTGTTCAGGCAGGTCTTACAGACAGTGTGAGAGCAACCTAAGCTGATGGGTTTGTGCACATTCTCATCAAACTCATTGTAGCAGATTGGACAGGACAGAAACTCTGTCCACTGAGCTGCCTGCACAGGCATTGTGGAAGTTGGATGCTTGTTTAGCAGACTAGAAGACCATTATTTCACTGTCCCGTATTTTGGCAGCTGGAAAGTAAATGAACAAAGGATGTAGTTTCTACACAACATTTTGCAATTAGTTGCTTTTAATTTAAAAAGCAAGATTTTAACATTTTATTAAATAAAACCCAAAAACTTATGTTGAAATCCCCATATAATGAATCCAACCCTGCCTCTGTTATAGCAATCAATAATAACAGTTCAATAATCCCATCACATTCTTCCAGCTAGTCTACACTAATCCAGTTTGTGAGCCTATCTTCAGTAAATGTCATCAGGGTTTCTTGTATACTCATGGAATTAAAACACTTTACGGAAAATCATTGGTTGGCACATAAAAGGTTAAAGGCAGAACCTCAGATACAAATCAAGCTCACAATTTTCAAAAACTAAGAACACTCCCTAATAATTGAAGGGTGGTGGGAAGTCAAAGAAATAATATATTTGTTTTACTATCACAAAGTGGAGTGCAACATGATCACAGATGTTTCATCCTACCCATCTTGTTCAAATTTAAACAGGTGTCAGTATAAACATTGCTTTATAGAAACAGAATCCATTATACACTTACATTTTTTGTTTTTAAAAGTGGTAAAACATTTATTGCTGGAATGGGAGAGTAAATCTGTGTTCACATCACCTCCCTTGTAACAGCCCATCAGAGGACTTGCTCCCAGGGGCGTACATTTCTCTATTTGCATTTCACACATTCGCTACCTCATATTCATAACAGTGAAACTCCACGTACGTAAGTCTGTGGCAGAAAGATCTCTGCTGTACTGGAAATCCAGGTATTTGGGGGCAATTACACAGCTGATACTTTGTTCACACAATTGTTTGCAGAGCATAGCACTGTAGCTGGTTCCACAACAAGGAAAGGTAAAAATATGGAGACCAAATTACAATATGGAAAATGTCACCAAAACGCCATCTAGATCCAACAAGCAACAACTTCAGTTTATTATTAGCAGGTCTTTCCTTTGAAATATCTCACTTTGTGCAGAGGTTCCACGTAAATCCTATGTAGAAATATGTTTGAAGGGAAAAGGGAAAATTTACTCATATATTCTGAAAGACATCCCATCTTACATAATTCAAAATCAATAAAAAGAAAACAAGCCCAAATATTTAAAGGCTACTCCAGCTAAGAACTTCAACTAAACTATTTAAATTCAAGCCTTCAACACTGACACTATCAAACTGGTAGGTGCTTGTAAAGGTTAAAACTAAACAGCCACACCCATAACTACTCTACAACAATTTACCTGTTGGCTCTGATGCTACCAAAATCCTAGAAACCAGATGGCTTGCATAAGTGCTATTAATCTGTCCAATTAGCACTTTTCTTTTTAAAAATGCAGATGAACTCACATTACTCCCTACACTGCTATATTTATAAAGAATTAAAGGCTCAATACTATATTTTCTTTTCCAAAAGTGGAAATAAGGTAATGTTATTGTTTTGAGGAAGCCAACAGTTTCCCCCTGTCCCATCTGAATTCAACAACTTTCCATTTTCATTTTGAATCAATTGTTGGCTGTTCTACTGTTTAGTTAGTGATGTTAGTATATGTTGGACCACTAAAATACTTATTAGAACACAGCATAAGACTTGAAAAGTGGATGTATTTTATTTTAATTATGACCATCTGTTTAGAAATGCTATTTAGCACTGAGCATCCAATGCTCTTTAAGCAACAGGATACTTGTACAAGATGTTCTTATCTCAATGAGATTTTCAACATCATTTGGGAATTACATTTTATACAAAAATTAGAAAAAAGTAAGACAATGCAGAAATTAAACTTTGGACTTATCCCACTGACCCTAAATGTGGATCCAATATGTTCAATACTAAGTGAGCATAGTCACACCGTGAAGTATATTTTTAACCCTACCATAAAGCACACACTGTACTAGGGAGGGACACACAAAACTTTTTTTAGGCAAAACATTGCATACCTGTAAGGATTATTTTTGTTACATGCATCTTCAGACATGGATATTCAAAAGTACAATAAGCAAGAGTGAACAAAATGCTAAAAGCATCCTGATTTCCCTATGAATTTAAATGTATAATGCCATTTAGTCCACCTCAACCCTTGAGTATCCAATGGTAGGCAAACAAAAATGCAATTGTAGAGAAAAGGAAAACATCTAAAGTAGATAGATCCTAAGACTTCCCACCCTTGCTACCACAGGTTCTGCTATACTAATGCTAATGCCAGTGAAGACTGGTTGCTGGTGACCAATAGCATTAGGTTAGACAACACAGGTAACATATTCTAAATTTCCACCATTTCTGTCATGAGTAGCAAGTGGGAAATTTTAAGAAGTCTGGTATACATACAATCTAGGTAACAGCATGACACGAGTCACTGACTGAACGGGTCTCCATTCCCACGTCCCTCATTAATAGATTCAAAGGGCAGTAATCTTTATTCAGAGAGCATATATATGCTTAGCTTCCACAATTAATTCAGAAACTTGCAGGTAACAGTACCAGCTCATTTTCCAGGCTTTTAAATAAAGGCTAGTCTACACTAGAATCACTACAGCAGCACAGCTGTACCAATGTAGCTGCACCGCGGTAGTGCAGATGCTCTAGGCTGATGAAAGAGAGCTTTCCCATCGGCATAATTACTCTACCTCCCAGAGCGGCAGTCACTATGTCGGCAGGAGAGCTTCTCCAACCAACATAGCGCTGTCCACATTCTCGGTGTAACTTACATTGCTCAGGGAGTGGCTTTTCCACACCCCTGAGCAACTTAAGTTATATCGAAGTAAGTGCTAGTGTGTACAAGCTAAGAGTCATGCCAACTATTCTGATATTTTTGCTCTCCAGTATGTTCAAAAAGGATTCTAACTAAAGTCTCCAAATTATCAAATCAGTTTCTTAGAAAAGTATAAAGAAATTTTTGTACAGACTCCTATTTTTTCTGACAAGGAACATATTTAGGGATGTCCTATTGAAAAACAAATTGCTCTGATACTCTAAAAATTGAACAAAATTTAAAAAAAAGTGCCCTACCAAAAATCATTCTGACAAGAATTGTCAACTTAAAAATCTAGTCTTTTTTAAAGAGACGAACTGAAAGTATTTTCAGGTGCTACCATTACCCTGGAGTTGCCCCGATCTTTCTGTGTGAAAAACCCATAAACACAATATAAAAAATGACTAAGCACAAAGTGCTGTCAAATACAGAAAGTAAACAGAGAGTACTTTTTATTTTTAACAGTAGTAGGCAAAAATATTCAGACAAATGTGATTTTTCAGCTGTTGTCTTATTAAGAGCAGCATCTTAGATTACTAAGCCTGAAGATTTTAGAAGTCTAAATATACTATTTGCTATTTATTATGTAACTAGTGCATTTGGGACAGACTAGTTCAGATAATCAAGTTTCACTTTCTGCTTCTGTTGCAGGAGCAAAATGCTGCTGAATTTGAGTTCACAACCCTGCAAGGGAATGTTTAAATTTTCCTATCAGCCACAATAAGTGTACTTGACTTTCCTTCAAACATATATATTTTTTTAAACTTTATAATTTGTGAAGCTGATTCACAATGGAGTGATATGGTATATGGGGCTCATATTTTAAACCAATTCTGGTATGCTTACTGGATCCTGTAACCTTCCTTATGGACTTGATTCAAAACTCACTGAAGTCTCGATCTGGCCCAATTTTTAATTCTACTATTAAGCACTTTGAACTATTAAAGATTGAGTGCATTAGGCATTAAAAATTACAACATGGATTTAGTTCTAACATTAAACAATCTTACTATGATTTTAACCATGCTTCTGAGGCTGCATTCTTTACATAGTAGCTAGATGCAGACAACATGGGATCTTAAAATGGGCAAATTTCAAAGCATCCATTGCAATTTTCCATTTGTACAAGCAGATTAATCACTTGTTTGTACTATAATGAGTAGGTTTGTCAAGCCTTCCTTCTGAAGTTACTTAAAGTTGAAAGCATCTCATCTAGCTCAGTAACTTATTGTCCATGTTAGTACTTATTGTCCATGTTAGTCCATGTTATTAGAATTAAATTACTTCCTAAAAGGACTTTAGTCTTTCATGTATTACTCTAACAACCATCACATGCGGATCTAAGAAACTGGGTTCATATTAAAAGCCCAGGAAGTGGAAGTGAGCAGTCCCAATAATAGCTTTGCATCTTTTAGCTCTGATGGCTCGAAGTGAAAATAAATTCTCTTTAGATAGAACAGACTTGCTTGTTTCTGCATATCGCATAATGTCCATCATATTTAAATCTTCTGAGAAACAGCCTAAATGTAAAGGGAGTTGTTCAATGACCACTACAGGACAATATTCCAAGATACTGTTCTGATCTGACTTTTTATTGGAAACCTGCATTTATCTCTGGGGACAGCAAAAGAATCATACTGTAGGAAGAAATGTTTGTTTTATTTAAGAAACATCACACCAATGTACTGCAACTTGAAACAGACCAAAACAAGCTACTGTTTTCACGGCTCCTCGTATTATGGACTTGAGATAATAATTTTCAAAAACCTGGCTTAGTCTTGTATTCTGCTCTAATACTTTTCCTAGATTTATTTATGCATGTTTCTACGGTGATCATCACTATCATAACTTCTTATAAAATTGTCTACTTTGACTTTACCCTTTTTTTCTAAGGCTATTTGTTGAAACATGGCTACACTATGCAATGCACTAATATAATATAAAAATTACTCTGACTTCTAGATAAACATTACTTTTCACATATAAATGGGTTTGTTTTTTTCTTTTTGTAAATGCCAGAGCTCTAGTCACCCAGGAGGTCAGTCAAGATGCTCTATTTCCTGTTCAAGGATCACCACCAGTAATAAGGATTCTGCATGTTAAGATGTTCTCCAAGTTATATATTCGTTTTCTGCAGGGTTTCAGGGGTGCAATTGAAAGCCGAATCTGGCCTTCCCACAAGTGTGATGAAAATCCATCTCCCATAGCTGTGTTGATTTTTCAAGACTAACAGGAGGACAAAATGGCAAAAATGTTTGTCACTAAAATCAGTGAAGATTATTTTGAATACCAAAAAAGTATGTTTGCTGAATAAGAAGGTGCTATTTTTATAGTTACTTTTCAGAGTAGATCTGCACTTAAAGGGTGCTATTTTTCTGTAATATAAAAGGTTTAACAGAGGACCAAGGATCATGTGGGGCAATTCTTTCTGTGTTTATCCTGAATCTTCTCCCATGCACCCCGTTGCGCCTTTTAAACCACCACTTTTACAAGTGAACAGTCCATACACTAACAAATTTCACAAATAACTTTTTGAGCAAGAGTTAGTAATTCCCTAAAGACTGAGTTTCATGAAAGCAGAGGGCTTCTGGGAGTAGCATGAAGACACTTTTTAGAATTGTAAAACTTGTACAAGGATACAAGTTATGTTCAGTGGGATCCTCCATCCAATAAGAAAAGCAAAGACAGAGGTACTATTAATGTTCAGGTCATTAATAATTATAAAGATTTTATGCAGCAAGCTACATTTTACATCTAATAGTTGATTTTCCAGAAAGCATGTTAGATATAAATATTTACATCCTCTGCCATAAGTCAGCCAAGTCAGCAAAGATCAATACTCAAGACCAAACAGAACTGCACTTTAAGCAACCTCTAGTATTGCCATTAAGTTGACAGAATTTTATTTTTTGTATGGAACTGAACTATTCCATACAAGAATATTGAAGACTATTGTTCATATTAGATAAGAAAGGCATACAGATCTAGGGAAAGCATAGTTAGTTACTAAGAATAAGAATTTGATGTTTAATGGAACATTACAGCATGACAGCAGTATATGTTTTAAACTCTGGAATTTCCAGTGACATCTTTTAAACAAAAAAAGACAGAGGGTCAAAAAGAGATCTATTTGGGTCAAATAGTTACTTACAATTTCACTAGTATGGTCTCATTTAACATTCTGTATCATCTGTTTTTCCTCTTAATGATAATTAATTACAAGGATGTAGATTTGTTTTTCTAACCAATATAAAGAGGATAAATTGGGCTACAAAAACAGCCAAATTATGGTTAGTCCCAGCTTCTCCATCTACAGAACACATATGGCACAAAAAAGACATCTAGAAGATTTTGCTATCAGAATCTTTCCTGATACTCAGTCTAGACATTGTCTTAATTTTAGCTTATTTCTAGGTATAAGCTTCTCCCCCTTTAATCCTTCCTACTAAATCAACACTCCTACCAATCAGTCATATTGCTGTTCTTCTCTAAACTTCCTCCTGATTCTTGTAGTTATAAGTCCTCAATTTTTCTACAGGAAGAGAAGAGGCAAGGTGAGCGTGCCTACTAAGCACCCCGCATCAAGGATGACCAGATGGAACCACTTCTAGGGCCTTGTCTGCACTACTATTTTTCTTCAAGTTTCCCCACAGGTGCAGCTCCACAAGAAGAGGTAAGAGTGGGAATGCTCATGCAGTCAGAGGGACTCCCCTCCACACCAGAAAGGACTAGTTCATGATGTCTAGACCTCCCAGGCTGGGAGCAGGGTTGGTTGGCGGGGTGACTCAAAATCCCAGTGGCCCCTACGTGTTAGTGCTCTCACTGGTGGAGGTGCGGCAGCAGACGAGCAGAAGAGAACGCGGGTCTAGACACAGCCTCAGGTGGGAGCGTAGCCCCGTCCCTGTCCCACTCTAATCCGTGTGTGGCCTCTGCGTGCAGCCCCGCAGCGACAGCCGCGGCGGTGGTTTGGCAACGCAGACACCCGCCCCCCGGGAACGGGGCTGAGCTCCCCCAGCTCACCGCACAGGAGCCATCAAATGGCAGCTGGGACTCTCCAGCAGCCTGGCCAGGAGCCGAGCCAGACCCAAGCTGGGGGAAAGCCCCCCGGCCGCCAGCCGCACCACACAGGGATCCACCACCACCCGGCCACGGGGCTGCCAACCGCACCCGCCGCTGGGCCGGGGGGGGAGTCTGAGCGCGCCCCTGACAGCGAGGGGGCGGGGAAGGAGCGGACGGGCCCGCTCCTCCGAGCCTGCTCCGCACGCAGGCAGCCCCGCCCCGAGCGAGGGGCCCGGCCTGAGAGACCCTCCGCCGCGGCGCTGCCGCAGGGCACCCGGGGAGGGGGCGGGGCTGCCGCAGGAGCGCCCCGGCTCTCCCGCCCGGGGGATACTCCTCCGGGCCAGCCGCCCAGAGCACGGCCCCCGCCTTCCCTCCGGCCGAGCCAGGCCGGGCCGCCGGGCTCTCCCCGGCCAGGCGCCGCCCACCCAGCGGCCCTACCTGCGAGGCGCGGCCGGGCCGGGAGCAGGAGGCGGCACCGGCCTCTCACACTCCATGGGGCGGGCAGCCCGGAGCGGCCCGGCGGTGGCAGCAGCGGGGGCCTCGGCGGCGCCTCCTCATCGCGGTGACAGACGGGAGCCCAGCCCCTCCGCCCCGCTACTATCGCGAGAGCTGCCAGGATCACGTGAGAGGGGAGCCTCGGCTGGCACCGCCCGCTCCCGCCTATCACATGACAGCGAGTCCCGCTCCGGTTGGGTGAGAGGCGAGAGAGGGGCGGACCTCGTGCCTCGTGGGCGGGACAGGACTGATGGAGCAGGCAAGCCCCAGCTCTCCTACCCCTTCAGGCTGGAGGCATGGAGTACCCTGGAGAGCCTTCCCCCCGCCCCTGGGGCAGGCTCCCAGCCTTGAGGGAGCAGCCCCTCCTCCTCCTGCCCCAGGCTAGGGCGATGAGTTTTCTGCCTTGGCGTGTAGAGCCCTAGACTCTACGGGCAGCGAGCAAGCCTGCCCAGGAGCGCAGCTGCCCCAGAGGAAAGGGGGGGGGGGGTGTCTTATTTTCTACTTTACCCCCTTACTTGGCCTTCAGAGAAGAAGGGCCATAGAATCATACAATATCAGAGTTGGAAGGGACCTCAGGAGGTCATCCAGTCCAAGCCCCTGCTCAAAGCAAGACCAATCCCCAATTTTTGCCCCAGATCCCTAAATGGCCCCCTCAAGGATTGAACTCACAACCCTGGGTTTAGCAGGCCAATGCTCAAACCACTGAGCTATCCCTCAGCCTGTCCTTTGTCTACAGGCTGTAGGCCTGGAGCTGCTTAAAGCCTTTCTTGTATTAATACAACTCAGGAGCAGAACTGAAGGCTGCAGTTAGAGGAATCATGAAGACTTGTGGTACAGATGCTGCAAGTTGAGCATGTTTGTTTACTTGGCTATTGCCTTCTTTTCCTCCTCAGTAATTACCTGGTACAAAAACCAAAAAGGAAAGCTGTGTTACTGGAAATAAAAAGGAAAGCTGTGTTACTGAAAATAAAAACTCCAAGCCTGCTTTCTCTCTTGCCACAAAAAAGAAGGCAGGCCTTTTGCACTATATAACAACAAAGAACTCTAAGGGGCAGTTATACTAAGTTGAAACTTCAACCAGGGACATCTCAGAAAGGATCTGCAACAACTTCCCTTTTTTGCTACATTCTTTCATCTATGTTTCTGGAGGCCCCTGATAATTAAGTAGGCAGTTTCCAGCTTTAAAGAGCTATAATAAACGTTGACAACTCTTTATTCAGACTGACTCAGTCTTTTATGCATCCGATGAAGAGAGCTGTAGCTCACGAAAGCTTATGCTCAAATAAACTGGTTAGTCTCTAAGGTGCCATAAGTACTCTTTTTCTTTTTTCAGTATAAATCCTGCATCCTATGCTCAGAGAAATCATTTATCTTGCAGACTACCACAAAAGGTAATTGTTACATCCATTTATAAAGGTACTATAGTTCCCAACATGAGTAGCACTTGAGAGTGTGCTTAGAATATCAAGTCAGAAATAAACAGTTTCTTAACACAATATCCAATACTTTAAGGCTGTTTCAGACTCTCAGTGATTTTCCTCAAAGTTGTGTGTATATACAAACAATGCCTCTTATTTCCATTCCATTTTATTTATGTTATAAATAGAGCAAATGGTTACATTTAAGAAGGTGGTACAAGGGGAGTTATATGCATATATATGCCCGAGTCCCGTTCTCTTAGAACAAAATTCATCACGTAAGAAATTCTAGCCCCCGCAGAGGTACACACAGCTTCCTCTCAGATGTACATGCACTACAACTGCTGAACAAAAGTTACCAATCCTCACATAGAAGGTGCATCTCAAGATCATAGGCTCTATTTCCTCTTTATCAGTTACGGAAACATGAGTAACACACCTATATCAGGCAATGATTGTTTAAATTCATATTGGTGAGACTCATGCACTTGCCAGAATGGGTTTGTTCAACTAAAATGCCTAAGACACCAAGGCTCTATCGGCCCTAAAACAGCACAATACATTTAACTTCTATACTACAATATTATAAAGGGTCCAATTTAAAAGGAGCATCAAGTTTTCCTTAATGTTAGTTTAATACAGTTCTCCAATGTTTTCTGACATCTCCTAAGAACCTGATTTTCAAAAAAAAGTGTGCAAATCTGCAGGCAGAAATGAACAGTTAGATATAAACCTGTACATACAGCCCAGTTAACATTTGTTAATACAATAACCAAGAGCACAGAGTAAGAATATGTTTTTGGAAGTCAGGTGAGCCGTTAATGTTACCATTAAGTAAAGACATTTACACAACCAAAAATGAATCCTTTACATTTGTTACTGTGTGAGGGCACACCCAACACTAAATGCAAGTTCAATAAGACTGCAAACAGATGTAGCCAAGGAATACAAACCAAAACTAACAAAATGCCATAAAAAGCAATCACCACAATTGTAAAACAGCCATGTTTCAAACTTAAAACTCGCAAAATACATTATGCATCAGTGTCCAGCAAATAAGGAAACAAAACCCAAAACCTTAGTTTGACAAATATAATTATTATAATTAAGAATGCCAGAACAGAGAGATGAAAGATATCTTATGCTTAAAGCACTAGACTGGGACTCAGGATATTGTTTCAGTTAGCCAGTTATGCCTTCCTTGGGCATATCACTTGGGCCCCATTCCTACAGAGACTTATATCCATGCTTAACTTTACACATGGAGTAGTCCACCAATTCACTTCAATAGGACTACTTCACACTATGTAAAATGAACTGAAGCATGTTCTTCATTAGTCTCTCTGTGCCTCAGTAGCCTGAGGGTACTGTAAAAATCTGTAAAATAGAGATAGCTGTACTTCCTATCACCCTCTAGCTTATCTATTTAGATTGTAAACCATTTGAGACAGGAATTATCTCTGATGTTCATGTGCAGTGCCTAACATAATGGGATCCTGAACTCAGCTGAGACCTCCAGGCACTATAATAAGTGACTGGTAAATCAGTTATTCAAAGCATGATTCTAACTGTCCAAGTGAAGGACCTATTACAAACTCATCCTGAAACAAAGGTAAAATGGCTAAAGTATTAAACCTGCCAAAATTGGGTTTCCAGTAGAGAGAAGTCATCATACCAGTACAGTTGAACATTGCTATTACAGACGAATAATAGGAAGTTACACAGTATATATTGCTCACACAAACCCCACCTAATTTGGCTGGTGAGTGAAAGCCAAATGAGTGGCTTTTGTACTACAAGATATACAGGAAGTTAACTAAAGATATCTCTTTGCAACTGACATAAGATCAGTGTGGAAATATATCCTTACGCACTACAAATACACAAGAAAGAGTGCTGCTGTTTTTTCTAATGCAAGAGGATCTAGAATAAATGGCATTATTCCACTCCAATAACTATATATGATCTTTATTTATACCACATTAAATGGAAGAAACATATATGCCACTCAAGGACAGGCACAAGATAAAAGTGTTTGAGTTATAGGGCAGTTTGATGCCTGCAGGTAAAACCATGAAGTGTAAGACATCTACCCAGACACATACAATAGTGTTTTACAATATCATACAATTACAGACTGAAGAGTCCTCAGTATCCAAACTGCTCCTTATACAGAAAGGACGTCTTTCAAATAGATATAGATTCCTAATATGTGACAGCTCATAGCTCAGATTTTCACAGCGGCAGTACACATCTGAGATTTACAAAACTAAGACACACATAAAATACAATCAGAAGGCAAAGAATTAATTTAGGGTTTGATTACTAAAACAAGTGTACAACCAGACAATTTGTATCAGTGAGAACAAAGCTGTCAGAAACAGGTTAGAAAACTTTAAAACATGAATAAAATGAGACCCTATTCAGTTAAAACTGAACTGAATAGTGTGTTTGTTTGTGCCTTTTACTGCTCCTCTATTTATAAAGACAATTTTAAAGTTTCATTAGAGAGATTTCCTGTTTTTATTTTTTAAACCTACACACTTGAGAATCAGATTTGAGGAGTGTGGTAGAAAAATCTGTATAGAATAGAATAACCCATGACTTCTTTCTGCTAAAAGAACCAACAATTTGGTGAACCAGGAAGGTGACCTCACCATAAACTGAAATATGAACTGTTGCTCTTTGAATGCTCAGTTGAGTGGGAATGATTGACTCCCTGAATAGGTATTGACATCCCCTTCCCCACTCTACTAAAGGCTGGGAAAGCAACAGTTCAGGTTTCAGCTCATTGAGACAAAGGGTCCTGCAAATATTAGCAGTGTCTTCTAATGGGAGGAGGAGGAGTGAAAGACAAGCAAGAAAAAGTTGTTTGGAGCTGTCTTTTATCCATACTATGAGTACCTGTAAAGGAGCACAAATTTTGTTCCCGTATTTTGCCATTTACCTTCAACTAGCAAACTATCCAAACAATTGCACCAATACTAGGTTTCAACACAGTAAGCAAAAATTAGATATTTGCACTTGTCTCTGTTACATAAAGATTTGGTGAACATCTGGCATTTCACCACAACAGGGTTTTAAATACAGCATGTCTTTACATCTATCCAGAGATCCACTAATCATAGTCTATTTTGATTTGTGTAATTGTGTCAAGGTTTGGTTTGTCACCACCATTCCTTCCGTGAACTGAAGTCAAGTGCTTTTTTAGGGCAGATTTGTGTTTAAAGTCCATGTCACAACAATGGCATTTGTAAGGTCTGTCCCCACTGTGAATATTCAAGTGGTCCTGAAGCGTGCTTTTAGCAGTAAACGTCTTCAGACAAACCATGCATTGGAATGGGCGGATGCCCATGTGCCCTCGGATATGCCTGTTGAGATTCTTCTTTTGTGTAAATGTTTTCCCACACTGTAAGCATAAGAAGAGTTTGTGCATTTTTAGGTGTCTCAGATAGTTTTCAAGGTGGACAAAACCTCGGGGACATTTAGGACACTGGTGCCGCCATGAATAACCAGAATCCTCCAGACTCTGAAACCCACTCATTACACTCGAGGTTCCTTCTGTATTGTCACTGACAAAGCCCTGAAACTGACTCCCAGGTACTTCTGTAATTCTACTCTCAACAGTAGAATTTATCAGTGAATGTTGTGTTTCTGGAAAATACAAGCTTGTTTTAGAGGAAGTGCAAGGCTGTGGAAAATGATCATTTTCCACATTAGTTGTGCTCATGGAATCCATTCTGAAGATACAAATTTCATCGTCTTTATATCCTATTTCAACTGTGGAAATCTCTGGAGTTTTCGTGTCCTTTCTTTCTGATATTAAGCTTTGCATTGCAGGTTGTAAGACATCCCCTGTCTCCTGTTTTACATTATATTCTACATTAACAGGGCTATCTTCAGAAATTTCAATTATTTCACAGTCTTTATCTAAACTGTCATCTTTATTTTTCAGCTCAGTGTCTGAGGAATGACATTTCTCTGTGTTCTGATTACTGTTCTCCATAGAAGCATCAATTTCCAGATATTTAGACAATGCTTCGGTACATTTCTCTACAATGTGGACCATCTGAAGATAACTTGCAGCAATGAGATATTTCAAAAGTTCCTTCTTTTTAACTTCGAGAGCACCAGTATAACAAGACAATAGTAACTTTCTGCCAACCTCAGCACTCTGCAATATGGTGATTCGCATCTGTTTTGACTGATTGAGCAAAAACTGATCCCTCATAAATGTGGAGCAGGCAGCAAAAATCACCTTGTGTCCATGAAACTCAGTATCATTGATATATATTGATACATCACAAAATAAATTCTGCTGTCTCAAGAGGTTCATCTTTTGCAACACAGCATCCCCTTGCTGTTCAAACTGGAAATGCAGCACATCTGAGTCAGCAGCCATGTTGACAACCTATTGGAAAACACACAACAGAAACGTTACAATTCAAGCATATCATTCTGGATGCAGCTTTCGCAGTCTCAGTTTTCTGATCGCATATTTACTGAATACAATTTCATCAGCAGTTTCAAGCTACCCACCGAGCCACTACATATACCAGTGCTGAGAAGTGTTTAGGCAGAGCATGGCTGGAAAGCTGACTAGGTACTTGCAACAGGCCTGGTTTTGTGTTCCAGCCTAGCCAGGGCTCCCCCATAAAACACTGTGTCCCTCATAAACCCTTACTCTCAGCACGGTGTCTACAAGAGCCCGTGGACACAAGTAGCATTAGACAGGCTTGGCCACAGCAGGGTCGGAAAACTATTTAAATCAGTTACGAGCCCTACGTCGCAGCGCCCCCACCCCAAGGAACCCACCCGCCAGACCGTGCTGAGCTCCCTCTCGGCCCAAACTCGCAGGAGCCCGAGCCCTCCCGCTCCCCCTCCCGGGCTGCCCCGGCCCCCAATGAAGGCGGCAGGACAACCAGGAAGCGGAATCTCCCCCGGGCCGCGAGCACCTCCTCCCCCTCCCCGTTCCTCAGCCCCGAACCGGCAGCGGCGGGCCGGAGAGCAAGCGCCAGCCACCCCCAACAGAGGAGCCGGAAGCACATTCCCAAGTCCCGCCCCCTCTCCCGGAAGAGGCTCTGTCAGTCCCTGACCCCAGCTACCGGCCTCCCCTGCCCAATAGGACGAGGCAGCAGCCGGGCCGCTGCTTCCGGGATCCCGGAAGTGGTTCTGGCGGGAGGCGGATGTGTTTCCTTTCGGACTCCGCCGCGCCCGCCCCCTTCGTGGCCCCACAGGCTGGTGGGGGGACGCGAGGCCCGGGGCGGAGTCTTCGGGCCCCGCGATCCCCCAGACGGGGACGAGCCCTTCCCCCCCAGCGGGAGAAGTGGGCGTACGGGCAGGGGGCGAGTCCCGCTCCCTTGCCAGGGACTAGCGTCGCTGGCGGGGGGTTACGAAGCCCGGCAGGGATCCTCTCACACGTACCACGAGCCCATCGCTTGCCCGGCGCAGGGAAGCTCAGGTGCCTTGGCTCCACCAGGCAAAAACCAAGCTTCGAAGCTGGTCAGGAAATCATCAGTGGGTGACGGCTGCCCCCCCAGCCCGGCAGCCCTGCCCCCGCTGGAGCTGCAGGCTAAGGTGGTATACTAAATTCTGCATTACTGCAGCCAGCCTAGCCTCGGACCCTTTCAGAGACAATTAGCGTATGAATGGGCCGTTTTCGTTATGGCTGAAAAACACGTACAGGCTCGGGGCTTAGGAGGACGTTTAGACGAAGCATTGGAATTGCTACAGCTCCTCCCAGCTGAGTCTCTCACAGTATTGTGCTAACAACAGGTTTAGCCTCACAGAAATGGAATACAAGCTCCAGGGAGCAAGGCAACAGCTGAAAATGAGGCAGAAAGACAGTCAATTCATTAGCCAAAGCCACAGAGCATGCCAGAACCAGAAGATAAGCGTAAGAAAGTCCATGCCTTTTATCCTTTAACTACAAAACCAGCCATTTAGATTCCTTTAGGACGGAGTAGTAGAGACAGTTGTAGTAATAAAGAGCAACTCATAGTGGATAGAGGAATACTTGTGGCACCTTCGAAACTAACATTTATTTGAGCAAAAAGAAAAGGAGTACTTTTGGCACCTTAGAGACTAACCAATTTATTTGAGCATGAGCTTTCGTGAGCTACAGCTCACTTCATCGGATGCATCGGATTCATCTTTTTGCGAATACAGACTAACACGGCTGTTACTCTGAAACCTGTCATTTATTTGAGCATAAGCTTTCGTGAGCTACAGCTCTCTTCATCGGATGCATTCAGTGGTATTTTCCACTGAATGCATACAATGAAGTGAGCTGTAGCTCATGAAAGCTTATGCTCAAAATAAATTTGTTAGTCTCTAAGGTTCCCCAAGTACTCATTTTCTTTTTGCGGATACAGACGAACACGGCTGCTACTCTGAAACCTGTCATATTGGATATGGCAGGCTCTTAGTGACATTTATTTAAGTCCCTTTGGGATATCTTCAGTAAGGAATTCCAGATTTAGAAACAATTAAGGGTCTGCTAATTCAGGCATTTTAATAGAAGGCAGAATTAGGTTGAGTAGTTGTAGGGGAAAAAATAGTTACTTCTCAGCACCCATACTACTACTCACAAAATTAGTGCTGTTTGGGGCCAAAAATTCAGAAACCCTACACCCTAAATGGGATATTTAAGATGACTTTGGTTTTCCGTTTAGATCACACAGTGACTAACAGTCGTTAGAAATCTTTGTGATCTGTACAGAATGCACCCTAAAAAAAGTTAGTAGCAGTGATACAAAAGTTGGCTCATCCCTTAAACAGTACTCAAACCTCAAAGAAAGAAGAGGCAGAAAGGTGTCTAAAAAGAGTTTAAAAAGCCACTGACGCATCACCTTTGTAATAAACATTTTTATTCAACTTCCTCCTAATCATGAAGAGGTACTTAATTATTCTGTGGAGCTTAAGCTGGGGTAAAGTAAATATATGTTCAAAATATCCCTTCTCCATGTAGAATTTGTCTGTCTCTGGTATCAGGTCAGTATAGCGAACTACAGTTCTGTACATTTGCTCATTTCAACTGCACCATTATTGTTTTTATAATTAAAAAAAAAGGAAAGAAAGAGACAAACACAGGGCAGCAGGTACCAGTAATTTTTTAATGCAATTTTGCTTTGTATCACACTTTTAATTAAACTCTCACTCCCTGCTCTCCCTCCCTTCTCAAAATGACTCCTGTATTTACCACCATTCCTCTCATTTTCTGTACTCTTGCATTCAACGTGCCCTATGTTCGAATCAAATAAGACTACCGGTGTGACAAACTGTATAGGTTTATAAGTTTTGCCACAGAAGAGGAGGGGGGAAAACCCACAAAAACTCTGATACTTCACGTATGTCAGAGTCACTAACTTGTAAAATTCTTCTATAAAAAGATAAAGACAAACCTACAGTAGTTCTCTTATCCATGCTCATCAAGTAAATAGGTTCTAAAAGCAAAAATAATCCTTACAAATGTGGCCAAAGTGTCTATGGCAGACTTTTCCCCTAATTATTTTTGGGACAGGCAGGAAGTTGTACATTACACTCAGTTGTGAGATTATCCATTTATCAGTAAATGGTGTTTGACACATTAACATTAAGTTTATGACAGTTGTCATAAAATGTATCTGACTAAGCTACAGCACTGTCAACTTCAAGTGGATCTAGTCCGGTTAGAACTTTGCAATAAAAAGTGATTTAGAAGAAAGTTATACATACATGATTGACCACATGTTAAATTCATTTAATTCTATAACAAAGCTGCCTTTGGATAGTCTGTATAAATAGATTTGATAACAATAGTCCCAGGCTCCTTTTTAATTCAGGGAAAAAAGCATTGATAAGATTTTCTGCGTCTCTAGTCCACATTAGATCTATGATAACCCATTTTCATATAACAAATATTATAGTATCAAAATGTTTGAATATAGAAGATTCTGCCTGAAATCAGATCCACATGCAATATTTCAGACATAACCATCATGGGGTAACAGCTCAAGATGATTCTGTAAGCAGGTTTAGTTTATTTTTCCATGCAAGCGGTCTTTGAACCAAGATTCTGAACGAAATACTTTCCTAAATAGTTACATTTCAGAACTAAATTAATCTGCTATTTGTTTCCTCCTCCCCATTGCCATTACTTATTCCAAAACTGTACACGACAGTCAAATATAGCCATTTAAACCTTTTTACCTGAAAAGGTGATTGTGTCCTTTCATAACATTTTGCAACATTAACACTTCATTCACTGCAATGCTTGTTTTGGGAACTTCTGACTTTTGTATGCCCCTTTTCTCAAGACCCAAGCTATCTTTTGATAATGAAATATACATTATTTTCTGCAATAAAATGCTTTGGTCATACTTTTAGTTTAGCATTGTTACAGTACTAGACTTAAACAGCTGCATTAGAAGTAATACTTGATCCAAATTTAAAAAGCAGTTCTTTACCAAGGGTCAAGCAGTAGATTATTAGACCATACTGCATTTCAGTTCAGTAAGAGTGCTGCTCTTCTGTAAATGGTATTCTTCAGATGAGATATTAAAGCATGGTCCTTTCACTCTAACTAGGATGGCAACCATCTAGATGAAAACTTCCATGACGCTTTTCAAAACAAGTACAGCATAATCTCAACCCCCACTTAACATTCCGTTCCCTCTAGGTCTGATGTTCAAAGATGTGTAAAAGAGCTATTGCTGAGCACAATCAATAACTGATGTATTAATCTACAGCCAGTGACACTGTATCTTACTCTAAACTCTTACCTTGTAAAGCTCTAAGATTCATGAGCTATGTAGGATGGTAGCTAAATTCAAGTCTACTTTTCAAGATGAAGTGCATACTTTTAGGAACAGAGACTATGATCTAACTTTATATAGAGTTTGCATCAGTATGGCAGTTCTCACCCCCGGTTAACTGACATACATGGCTCCTAGTAGAGCTCTAGGAAGAGTTTAAAAAAAACAAAACAAAACATGGAATTATACATTTCAGCTGCTGAAACAGATTGTTTTCACAATGCCATAAAGCAATATTCCCCACTCCAGCTTTGCTTTAAAACCAAATATGAAGGTCGCAATTACTGTGGTTTATGTGAAGCAATGTTTATAGGAGACAGAACAATACTTTTATTTTGAAGTCTTTACCATGTCTTAGTACATACAGTGATAGGGGATTCTTCAGTGGCTTGTCTTCACTACAAGTTAGCGTACTTCAGTTACTGCATTCAAGCTAGCCTAGCCTGAGTGAGAGCAACCACACTTCAAAGCAAAATGGGAGTTTCACAGCCTGATTTGATGAGTTGCTGTTGAGTTACAATATAGAACTGTAGGGCAGAAAGGGACCCCGAAAGATCACTTAGTCCATCCCTCTGTGCTCAGACAGGACCAAGTAAACCTCCTAGAACATTTGTGACAGGTGTTTGTCTAACCTGTTCTTAAAACTTCCAGTGATGGGAATTCCACAACCTTCCTTGGAAGTCTATTTCATTGCAGCTTATATTTAGAAAATTTCCCTAATATCTAACCTAGATCTCCCTTGCTGCATGCAGATTACTTTTTATTCTACCTTCAAGTGGACATTATTCTCAATAACATCTCTCAACACATTTAAAAACTATGATCACATCCCCCCATCAGTCTTCTTTTCTCAAGACTAAACGTGCCCCCCCCCTTTTTTTAACCTTTCCTCATAGGTCAGGTTTTCTAAACCTTCTATAATTTTTGTTGCTCTCTCATCCTCCTCTTTTCTAAAGTGAGATGTTCAGAACTGGACATAGTACTCCAACAGAGGCCTCATCACTGCTGAGTAAAGTGAGACAATTACCTCCCGTGTGTTACATACGAGACTCCTGTTAATACACTCCAGAAAGATATTTACCTTTTTTGTAACTGCATCACATTGTTGATTCATTAAATTTGTGATCCACTATAACTACTGGATCATTTTCAACAGCATTTCCTAGCCAGTTATTCCCAGTTTTATATTTGTGCTTTTGATTTTTTATTCGTAAATTTTCACTTGACTTTACTGGATTTCATCTTGTTGATTTCAGACCAATTCTCCAATTTGGCAAGATTATTTTGAATTCTGATCTGATCCTCCAAAGTGTTAACAATCCCTGCCAGTTTTGTGGTAATCCTCACATTTAAGAAGCACATTCTACACTATATTATCCAAGTCTTTAATGAAAATTTTGAGTAGTACTGGACGAAAGAAAGACTCCTGCAGGACCCCACTAGATACTGCCTCCCAGTTGGACAGCTACCACTGATAACTACTCTTTGAATACAGTCTTTCCACCAGTTATGCATCCACCTTATAGTAACTTCATCTGGTCCACATTTCCTTAGTTTTCTTATGAAAAAAATCGCGTGAGACTAAGTCAAAAGCCTTACTGAAAATCAAGATACTGCTATGGGGGAAGATACATCTACTGCTTCCCCTAACCACTAGGACAGTAACCCTGTCAATGAAGGAAATTAGTTTGGTTTGGCATGATTTTTGAGAAATCCACACTGGTATTATTTATTCTCTTGTTGTCCTCTACATGCTTGTTGTAACTCAAGTTGTTGCATCCCCAGAGAGTTACTAGCTTTAGCATCAACATCACTTAAGTTTCAAACTCCTCCCCCCTCTCAACTAGTTAGCTAGAGTTTAAAGCACCACTTAACTTGAGCTAGAGAATTCAGTGTGTGGATGGGAGTTGAGCTAGGGGTAGTATTCCAGTTATTACCTGAACTAATTATGCTGTGAAAGCACACCCTCAGTAGCCCTACATCAATGAATAACTCATACCCTGACTTTAGGCAATCAGCCTCATATTCTAAAGATCTTCAATTTATTTTCTTTAGAAACAGTACCATGTAATCACTACCTGACCCACCTAGATCATTCAGGGCTTTAGCTCTTTATAAACATACATCCATGTTAATAATCCTGAAAGTTGCTATCGGTTGGAGTAGGGCTGATTAGCAGAGAAAATTCAATTACATAGTTTAGAAGGGACAAAAAAGTGACACATGGAAAAAAGTATTTAATTTTAACTTTAGGGATTTGGGTAAGATTGGAAGGCAAATAACTGAAGTTTTAACAGACAAACAAATTAGCAGTTGAACTACATAACTCTCAGTTATCCAGTGCTTTTTGAAAAAGTCAGGTTTTATCTCATAGACTCATCCTCTTGGTTGTTTCTTCTATCTGCCCAGACATAAACAGGCCTTTAACTGTACAGCATAGTTTAACTGGTGACTGCCCACAGCAAGAGTTCTTCAAAAGGTGACAGTCCCATGTCTCCAAATTAGATTAAATGATCCAAAATGTAACAAATCCAAAATTTAAACCCATGCTCACCAGTAGGGACACAGACAGAAACCCTGTATGAGGATTGCTAGTCACAGAAAATAAGACTAGAATGAAGGCTGACAACCTGCTAGATTTTGTAATTCAATCTGTACACAGCCTTTCAGGGCATACCATCTGCTTTGGTGAAAGCCCAAATCCAACCTTTTGTTTCTTTCTTCATGATGCCTACAAAGGGCTGCTTGGAATGCTTAATTGACACAGGTGCTATCACTCCTTAAATTGAGCACAGCCTGAGCCAATTTCCCTGCATCCAGTATCTGGCTTGCATCAGCTTGTTGACAGACCTTACTGTCTGTAGCAGTGCTACAGCTGAAAGAATCAAAGTCCACCGTTATATCTTGAACATTTCTTTCATTGGCATTGTCAAAACTATTTTTTCCATGTAACTGTTTAAGGTGTTTCCTCAGAACAGGTTTATGTGCAAAGACCATGTCACAATAGTTACATTTATGAGGCTTGTCTCCACTGTGCAGGTTTAGATGGTCCTGTAAAGAACATTTCTGAGAGAAGGTTTTCCCACAGATCTTGCACTGAAAAGGTTTGATCCCTGCATGCACTCTCATGTGTCGGTGGAGATTGCCTTTCTGAGTGAACGTCTTCCCGCACAGCAGACACATGAACAGTTTATGCATTTTTAAATGATTAGCATAGTTTTCCAAGTGCCGGAATACTCTGGTACACTTGGGACACTGGTGGTGCCATTGGAGACCTTTGTCTATACCTCTATTGTTAGGACCAAACATGTCTTTAGAGGCCATGATGAAACTGTCACTGCCAGTGTAAGAAAGGGCATAGTTGTGGAGATGATTTTGTTCTGTTTCACTCGTTCTGTTTTCCACAGTGGAATTGATTAAAAAGTGCTGAGGCTCTGATGAATGTAAAGCAGTTTGTTCAGAAGAAATAAACTGGGTTTGATCTTTTTTATTTCTAACCTCAGACACCTCCCCAATAGACTCCACCTTGACAATCTGAATGTCACTATCTTCCATGTCCATGCTGTCTTCTGAGGTTTGAATACATAGTGAATCCTGTTGCAGAGAGTCCTCATCTTCTTGGTGTTCTTTCAACTCAGAAGAATCGCTTTGCTGTTCACAATCCTCCTTGCTCTCCAATGGCTTCTTAGGTTTTATAAACTTCCAGAGAGCCTGTGTACATCGTTCCACAATGTGGCTCATCTGAAGAAAGCTTGCAGCAGTCAAGTAATTTACCAGCTCCATCTCAGGAAACTCCAGAATGCCACTGTAGCAGGACAAAAGCAACTGCCTCCCCACTTCTGAACTCTGCAGAATGGAGATTTTAACCTCTCTGGAGTCATTCAACAAAAACTGATCCCTTAAAAAGGGGGAGCCTGCAGCAAACACAATTTTATGCCCATGAACCTCAACATTGTCTATGTGAACTACAACATCACAAAACTTATTGTCTTCCCTCAGTTTGTTCATTTTTTGTAACATTGAATCTCCATAATTGTCAAACTTGAAGTGAAGGATATCTGATCTTTCGGACATTTTGGCAGATCTAAAGAATAAAAGCAAAGAAAAATAAAGAAACAGTATATGAGAAAACTAATGGATTTAATCATGCAAATTAAAAAGGGGCCAACAGTACAGGTTAAACATACATATTTTACAAAACATTTTCTTATGTTAATAAAAACACCCAATACAATTAAAATGAAAGAATTTTAAAAGTTAAGTTACTTTGAATATCTTAATGATATTTACTTTTTCACATATCACACAACTTGGACAGTGAAAGTAACTTAATCAATTTCTATTCTATTTCATATTCTAATTCTCATGCACTAGTATAATGTTGCAATGTCCCCAACAGTACAGTAGAACGTTTATTTAAAATATTATAGTTATATAGATACACTATTTCTTTGGAATTTAAAATAAAACCATAGAAATATTTCTACTGGTTTAAACTTTTGTAGAAGTTTGCTTTTGTATTAACAAAAACAAAAGTTTCTGGCTCAATTTGACCCTTCAATGTCCCTTTAGCTTTAGCAATTTTTTTGCTTTAATGTATGAACAAGTTCCATAGGCAATTGATCTCTCAGTGTTACACTGAAGCACCTGTCAGAGAGGACAGTGTAATATTAAAACAAGCTTCTTAAATTAATGTACTTAATAGAAGAAATATGGTCTATGAATCAAACTAAGAAAAATAGTTAAAATTCTTCCACCGTCAACACCTCCTGCTCACATGGTGGTATTTCTAAATAAAATACAGCCTGTTACACATCTAAAATGCGCAGAATTCTAGTACTGAACTTCATTTTTTAGACCAGATATAGTCACAATGGAAGGGACTATCTTCACCAACCTGTCATTTACAATGAGGAGGTTCTGAAAGGCACACTGTCAGATACCTTTAACACCTCTATAAAACACTTCTAATGTAGACATGGTCTAAGACAACCATGGTTTTCTATAAGAAGTTGTTCACGCAGCCCTGGCTATGAATTGGGATTGCAGGAAATGAAGGAATCACAGGAGATTTAAGCTCCCAGAAGGCTTGGTGAAACAACAACAAAACCCCACCTACCCCAATCCACACCACCTTCACTGAAAGATTACAGATGGTTTGAAAACAGAAAAAGCTGTGGAGTTTAGGAGGATAAATGGAAACACTATCCACTTGGATATGAACCAATTATCCCCTATTATCTCTGGGAAATGGAGCCACAGCTAGGGGATCAGATGAATGAGAATGCAAAGCAACAGTTCAATGCAAAGAATTTTTTAGCACTTAAAACCATGTAGATGCTGATAATCAAAGATTTCAGTATCCACTGCCCAGCTGACATTCGTACCTCCAATTTCTCAACAGCAAGGAGGTTTTCTGGTTAGCCCTCTTGTATTATCAGACATATTTACCAGTTTGTAACATACTATATCTACAACAGGATTTTGAAAGGTTCCTTTTTGAGTTCTACATTCTATTTCCACTCAATATCATGTGTCACAGCCGTCATCCTTCCAGCTGACAGGCAGATGTGACTCCTGTTCAAAACAGGTTAGGTCTAACAGAGGAGTCATACTTCTCCAGTTTAGTTCAACAGAGACATTTCAAAATTAACTAGATATGGTACCTTAGTTTTCTTGTTCAAGCATCACCGAGAAGGTTTCTGTAAATTGCTCAATGTGATACCAGTTTAAAAGATTCTGGATGAATTATCTAAGGAAAGAGAAGAAAGGCCATGATTAGCAAAAGGCTTGTTTGCCTTACAACTTTAAAATGTCTTTAAAGAAAGAAAAATGATTTGAAAGTAATTAACTGTGTTTATGTCCAGACTACTATACATGTGTTTTGAAAAACATTTTTCCCAATACCGAGGAAGAACAGTATTGGAAGACTAATGGGGGTTAGTCAGAATTCCTCTCCAATTTATAAAATACTAGGCCTGCAGAGGCCCCAAAGCACCTGCCTACCTGCATTTGGCTCCATCCTTCTTTGGGGCTTTGCAACCGATAACAAGGGTAGCATCATTTTACTCCCTTGCTCGTACAAGTAATTTCAGCTGATGCGCTATTAGAGCTTTCCTAGTTTTTACTTTATGTAATTCCACTATGTAAAAGGATGAAACCTGATCAGCCCCGTGGCCATGTAGACCAATGTCCTGGGTCTGACATTCACGCTATCAGCTGCTAGAGGGAAAAGCAAAAAGTCCCATAGGGGACAGTCATGGGATTATTCGCCCACATAGGAAGTCTCTTCCTCGGCCCCCCCCCCCCGGCTTAGTAGTTGGTTCATGACCCTGAGGAAAAATGGTCTAAAAATCCACCCATCACAAGAGGGGCTGAGTGCTACGCGCCCCAGGCTCCCCTTCCCTGTTCACCCCACGGGCTATCCCCTCCCCTCCCGACCCGACCCGGCTCACCCTCCCCCCCCGCAGCTTCCTCCTCTCCCCACTCACCTCCTTACTCCTCACGCTACCTCCGCCTCCGCCTCCGCTCCCTAGCCGCCGCCGCCGCCGCCGCCCCCACGTTGTCCCCGCCTCGCATCTTACTCGCCCAGGGTGGGGAAGGAGCCACTCTCCGGATCCAGCCCCGGGCGGAGGCGTTGGCCGGGGGACACCGGAACCGGAAGTACCCCTCCAGACATCTTCTTCCGGGGCTCCTGCCCCTGCCCGGTTTCTTCACGAACCCACCGCGAGCCGCCGCAGCCGCCGCCGGAGCAGCCGCCGCCGCCGCCGGGGCCCCGGAAGCGCATCTTCCTCTGACCCGGAAGACTCTCCCGGCCCCCTCCCCTCCGGCCTGGGTCACGTGGTGGGGGCGGCGGCGGCCGAGGCCCGGCCGGAGGAGGCGGCGGCGGCGGCTCGGGTAGGTCCGGTTCGTGTCGCCAGGTCAGACTCCGCGCGTCTCTTCCGCATCTGGGGGTCTCCGGTCCCCGAGGCGCCCCGAGCCCTCCAGACCCAGCGGCCGCTCCCCCCCGCCTGGCCTGGGCTTGTTCTCCCCCGTCCCGGGCCTGAGCCTGCCTGCACCCCCTCTGGGCCTGGGCCTCGCCTGGCGGCCAGCCGCTGCCTAGGCCTGGGTCTCCCGGCGGTGGGCCCAGGCCGCTCCTCACGTAGCCCGGCGGTGCCAGGCAGCGTAGCCCCTGGTACCCGGTTCCCCGCACCTGCACGGTGCCCGCCCCTGAGGGCCGAGCCCCGCCCCGTGCCGTCAGGGTCCGCAGGGCGCGCCGCCGTCGCATCGGGGCTGGTTTTGTTGCTGGCGTTTCAAAAGATGAGGAGGAAACTCCAGAACCTGGAAGTCTTGGGCCAGGCACCCCGGCATATGCCATCGCGGGCAAGGTGCGTGCCCTGTGAAGCACGGGCCCCTTCATGAGGTCCCCCGGCCATGCGGCAGCATCCCCGCGCTAGCTCCCCGCTCTCTGCCTGCAGCGCTCCACCCTATGCTGCTCTCTGGCAAAGTTGTTTTAGCACCTGAGATCTCTGAGCACCTTTCTCTGTCGTGCATGAGACTAGATTTCTGTGGGGCCCTGTCTTGACCTCTGCACCCCTAACTCATCCACAGGCACAATATTGGTAAAAGTGTCTTACCATCATACTGAGTGTACTGCATGTGTAGAAAGTCTTGTTCAGTCTCTAATCACATGGCTAAATGCCAGACGGTTTTCACTGGAATGTGCGCATACAATTCTCAGTCACATCTATTTTCTGGCCAGATGTCCTCTTCCATCCTTCCCCTGGCTGTTTTCATGCTGGATCTTTGTTTTAGTCACATGTTTGGTTTGATTGATGGGAGAGTATTTTTCTCACTGTTTGTCACAGTGGACCACTCTGGACCACTTTTGCTTGAACTTGACAAAAACTCTTGGGTAGAAATACAGTCTGCAAAATATCTGGAAGGGTTGAGCATCTGAAAGTTGGTGTTTGTAATAGAAACACATGTGCAATGTTCATTATAGCTGTCACTAGCTTTCGAGCTATTGATGATACCCTATTGCATGTTCTGCTTAGGGACAGCTGTGCATGCAAAGGGAGGGAGAAAAGCAATGGGGCAGTGTGATCTAGAAGTGGGTAGAGACCCACCTGTCCCTTCAGATATGAGGTGGCTACCCCTGGGATGCTTCACACATGGCTTGGGTGCTGGATATTGTGATGGGTGACATGGACATATGAATAGACAACGTCACTATGCCAAGGAATCCAGTATGCATGGGATAGTTGTTGCCCACACATGTTAACTGGTGTGGGGATTGGAGGCACTTGCTAAAAAATGTAGTTTCTAATAATAGTATTCTGTCCTTCTCTGTATATTTCAGGCAGCATTTAAAAAGTATCTGAGAGTAACTAATTGAGCCTAGTTAGACACTAAGATAATGGTGCTTAGATACCAAAGTGATAGTCTTTCACTCTTTTCCATTTAGTTGGTTATGCTCCAACCATCCAAACATGTATGCATGTAACTGTCTGCACATAAATAATGCTATTGCGTTCAGTGGCACTGCTCACATGTGTAAAGTTACTCACATGCTATATATTTTAGGGACTTTTATTAATTTCTCCTTGTGTAATAGACTCACCCAAACAACAAGGGAAAGAAATATATTTTTAAAGAGAATGCATTTGTAAAATTACAAAAATTGCCAGAAGACTCCGATGCAATTGAAGTTCAGTTGAAAGTGACTAGATTTCAAATTTATATTATTTCCTTAACCATAAGACCATTTTTCTTAAATCTGTGTTGCCAGACTGTTCTGAGCTTATTTTTCATGGGTACTGAGTTATGTCAACAAAATAACCAAATTCCATTTTCGGATCTTCGTGTTCTGGGAGTGTATCAGTCATTGCTTGTCAGATATCACATTGATGCTAGAATCTGGCACTTTATTACTTCCCCTTCATTTGATTTACATTCCAGTCTCAATCTTCCTCCTTTCTTTATCCTATTTGTTTGTGAGTGCACATACTGTTTTAGACTTTTATGGTTTGGAATAGGTAAGTTCCAAGCACTGGTGATCCTAGTTTAGAGATTGAAAACAAGTATCAATAAACAAGCGCTCTACTACCTTATATGTTTGAAAAATCTGATAAAGTTTCACATGAAATTGGATTTTGGTAGCTGTAGATTTTACAGTGTTCACCTTTGCAGTTTTGTTTGTTTTAAATTAAGGTAGTATAAAAAAATTGAAAAATTAAAATGCAGGTGGTGCAAGGGGCAACAATTATAACTTTCTCATAGACTTTAAGGCCAGAAGGGACCATCATGATCATCTAGTTTGACCTCCTGCACGTTGCAGGCCACAAACCTCACCCACCCATTCCTGTAATAGGCCAATAGCCACTGGCTGAGTTACCTGAAGTCCTCAAATCATGATTTAAAGATTCCAAGTTACAGAGAATACACCATTTACACTAGTTTAAACCAGCAAGTGACCTTGCCTCGTGCTGAAGAAATACAAAGCTGGAGATCAGATTCTGTCTAGGTATCTCATGCTGCAAAAATACATAGCTTTATGCTCTAATAAATTTGTTAGTCTCTAAGGTGCCACAAGTACTCCTTTTCTTTTTTACAATACAGATTAACACGGCTGCTACTCTGAAACCTGTCATAGGCTGGTCTGTATTCCCAAATTTGTTTTATCTGTAGAGATTTTATAGACAAAATAATACACTTGTTTGGACTCAGGAATTCTGTAAGACTTTTGGGCTACATGATTCCTCATTTAATAGAATTCTGCGGAACTGTTTAAATTCTGTGGATGTTATCATGTTTTGTGTAATGATCCTTATGTCCTGCTTAACATTAGAAGGCCAAGGCCCTGACCAAACTTGGCTATAGTTATACAGTGAACAGATTAGCTGACAGTTAGGCATGAGAATCTCCTTCTGCTTTCCAAGTCCAGCTGCAGACAGTTTTTAGTAACATGTATCATATGAGACTGTTAAGGTCATTGCTTCTGCTTGAAGGTTTCAAATTCTATTTTCAAAGAGCCATGCTGGTCCAATAAATGTAACTATACATTTCTGTTTGAATCCCCAGTGAATGATGTAAGCTGTGTAAATAAATACACACTGCACCCTTATAAGGGTCACTATAACCTCTGGCTGGAGTACATTATCTTCCATGCTAACTGCTTCTCTGTACTTACGGATCTATGTCCTATGTCTGCCTGTAAAGGGAGACCTGTAGATGTGCACAGTGCTATTGGAATGTCATTCCGGTTTGTGAGATTAGACTCTTCGCAGTGAACTCATTTCAGTGACATTCTTTTGCTGCTCTGGTTAAGGCAGTGTCAGCGTTTCTTTTATAAACCACTGTTTCCCTGGGCCTACAGTCTGTCTCCACAGTTGGAGCAATTGCTTTGTGCTGGAGCCTGACATAAGCGTTTTGTCCCGAGCACATTTTCGAGATTAAAAATAAAATGCTTATCAAATCAGCTATACTGATAATCCTTAACAGGTTTAAGGTTGTGTTAACTTGAACTCTTTTATGTTTTTTCTGATACCTGGCTTTGTGGGTGATTTAACCACCTTCCTGAGATCTCTACTTGTCATGCTTCTCTCTTTCATGAGAATTGCAGTGGTAGGGCAACTTGAGGAAGCTTAATCTTAAAATGAATCTCCTGTTTTCATTTGGCCCTTGAATTCAGATTGACTGAGAGGAGGGGTCCAATGGGAAAACTACACCATCTTATGGCCATGATACTCCTTTGAGAACAATTCTTTACAGGGAGCTAAAAAATTAGGAGTACAATTATTCTTTGTTCCGTTGAAGCAAGAGGGGTTTAGATGCTTCATTTCCATATAGAATCATAGGACTGGAAGGGACCTTGAGAGGTCATCTAGTCCAGTCCCCTGCACTCATGGCAGGACTAAGTATTATCTAGACCAGTGCTACTCAAAGTGGTGGTCCGGCCTGCGAGCCATCGGCTGCCGGTTTGCGCGCACATTGGAAAAAAAATTGCTGGTTCCCCACATCAGATAGCTTGAGAAGCACTGCTCTAGACCGTCCCTGACAGGTGTTTGTCTAACCTGCTCTTAAAAATCTCCAATGATGGAGATTCCACAACCTCCCTAGGCAATTTATTCCAGTGCTTAACCACCCTGACAGTTAGGAAGTTTTTCCTAATGTCTAACCTAAACCTCCCTTGCTGCAATTTAATCCCATTGTTTCTTGTCCTATGTTCAGAGGTTAAGAAGCAACAATTCTTCTCTCTCCTCCTTGTAATGACCTTTTATGTACTTGGAAACGGTTGTCATGTTGCCTCTCAGTCTTCTCTTCTCCAGACTAAACAAACCCAATTTTTTCAACCTTCCCTCATAGGTAATGATTTCTAGACCTTTAATCTTTTTTGTTGCTCTTCTCTGGACTTTCTCCAATTTGTCCACATCTTTCCTGACATGTGGCACCCAGAGCTGGACACAATACTCCAGCTGAGGCCTAATCAGCAAAGAATAGAGTGGAATGAAAAGCAAAAATCAAAAGCAAACAAAAAAGGATCCATAAATTATAACAGAGCCTTGTGGGATGTGATTCTTCTAGACATTCTCCCTCCCTTACTGGAGAACCTGTGACCTGAAGATCCATATTCTGTGGGACAGTTTCTGGTGTCTTAGGAGTTACCCCTTCTGTTTTTGAAAATTTACTTTTTATTGGTGTTGAAATTAACCCCATAGTTACAAGCTTAGGGACACGGTCAATGTTTAGAGTTGTCTCTGGGAGAGCTCTGAGCTGCGATGTAGCACATAATCTGAGATTTGTGCTTGGTGGGGACCTTCTCTCCTAAACCTCTCAGCAGTGAGAATGGAAACCATAAGGGTTACACTGCATCTGAGTGTGAGCCTCCAGCCTGGGTCTTCAGACTCATGTGAGCAGGTCTTGCGCTAGTGCTCAAAAAATTGATGCATAGGTGTTGCGGCTTGGGCTCTGAAGCCAGGTGTGTGATGTGGACTTGAGAGCTTGAGCTCCGGCCTAAGCCATGACATCAAAACAATGTCTGCAAAGCTACTTTTAGATACTTTTAAAGCATTAGTGTGAGCTCTGCTACCACCAGTCTGAAGACCTGGGCTTGAGAGGCTCACTCCCAGATGCAAGGTATGCATGTGTTGAGTTTCTTACACAAGCTGGAAGCATCATATAGCTAGTGTTGTCTCTACTGCTGTGTTTTCTTGCTCTCTGATTCTGTGAGATTCATGGTGCTGCCACCTCTAATTGCTCTGCAAATTTTTGACGTGAGTTCTTTTAGACTGGCTCCTATTTTAGTGAGCTCATAGACTCCTTGTTACGCAGCCGTCAAGTTCTCTGGTTCAGGTAAAGTGCCCAGGGGTGCTCTACAGGGAGCTTTCTGATCTAAAGTAACTCTAGATATAGAAGGTGCTGAAAGAGGCAAGGCAAAGTAAAGGAATGTGGAAATTCATGTGAGTTAAACCATGGCAATATTCCAACAAAAAACCCCAGGGAATTCATTATTGCTCTTTCTCATTCAATTATGGCAGCTATGCTCCTTTTCTTTCTCAGCATCAGTGGTCAGATAAAAATACTAACACTTTTAAACAATTGATAAAATTCCTTCAAGGAATTTCTCTGAATTGAAAATCTGATATTTTCTGTATGCAGAATACAGATTTTTGCTCGTCAAGTGATTTGTGAGAGGCCAATAATTTACATTAATATTACACATTAAAGCCTCTTGCTTTGGGCCAGATCCTGCTACCCTTTCTTGTGCAGAGTAGTAACTTTCTCATACTTGGTCCCATTGATTTCAGAGAGACTACTTGCAGAGCAAGGTATCACTCAGTATATGGTTGGGAAAATCAGGCTCATTTGGATCTCTTATTGTTGCACTGTAGCGGATAAATTTAGCCAATAACACACACTCCCTGATTATTGTGTGTGATGCCTGTTTGAAGAGTAGAGAGTATGTGAAATCACAGCATACTTTCTTTTTTAAAAGTGAATTCAGTGCTGGTGAAAGGTGCCAGATTGTCAGGCTTTGAAAATAGATTAAATTTAGCACTTCAAGCTAGACATGCTATACCAAAATATTGCTAAACTGCTCCTTACCTTACTTTATCTTATTGGCTGCTAATGATCTAGCTGTTCTATTCCTGTTGTCTTTCAGGAGTATAGATATTCATTCACACTTCATTTGCAAGGTATTGGCAAAAATATTTTAAGAGAAGGTTTGGGGGGGCTTATTTTTATTTTACATTTTGTTAATAATTTAGTTATTTTCAGATGAGCTGCAAATTTTGTAGGTGGTGTAGAAATGAGCCTCTCATAATAGATTTGTACTTGGAATTCAGAAATTATTACTAATAACCATTGACTGATTATTACTGGTTTCCTATCCAATATTCCTTGTTGGGTATAAAATGAAAGAGTGTTGGACTTTCAACTTTTTAGACTGACAGACTCAGGTTGAAGCTGATCCTGGAATTTTGATGTCTGAAACAAAAAGCAAAGACAGGGTTTTTAACCTTGTGGCCAGTGATACAAACACAGCAGAGAAAACTCAGAAATAAGGCAAAATGTATTGCTCAGATAAAGGTGGAAAAGCTTTAAAGGTAATAAAGGAATCGTTCCATCAGACGATGCTAAATTTGATGTCATCCTTCCTGGGCATAGGTGAGGATAGTATTGAGATGGCTTATCAGAAAGCACTTGGCAGTAATCCTATGGTATTTGCCGGTAAGCATCCTTAGATAATAGAGTTGAAATGAGACTTTTACTCCTTTCATGCCTTCTCTCTGTTTGCTTGTCACTCATAAAGCTCTTTCCTCGGATCAGCGTCTCTGTGCTGCTCAGCTCTCCCTGCTATATCTACTGCTGTTAGAGCATGGTCATCTGCACTGCCCTCAGCTTCATTATTAAGGTGCTGTTCGCAAAGTCTGCAAGTCTCAATCTGTAGAGAGACTGCTTAGATCAAGGTGGAAGATAGTAAACTGGGACCGATTATCTCTGTGGGCCACAACCCATCTTAAAGACAGGTGGCTGCTGGCTGCTTTATGTAACTAAAGTACACTCCTTGGGCCTCTGACAGGGGGTCAGTGGAGCCCCTTAGCTGGGCAAATTTTGGGGATCATCTGGGCTTGAGAGTATTTTTAAGTACTTTCTCCAAACCTACTATTGTGTAGAGCATCAGGAAAACATTGCACACGAACAGATAAGATTAGGGGGGATATGGCCAATGTGGTTCAGAAGAGAGGAAGTTAATGAATAAACTTCTATGTTTTTGTCCAGAAGCAGTGTACTTTGTGTAAACTGTGGCTTCTAAGAACAAGGGTCACTCTGATATACTACATCTTCAAGCCTTCCTAGACATGATGATGGATGTGATATTCCAATTGATCTTCCATGTCTTACTGTTACAATCTTCCTTAAATTTACACTGTTCCCTCAGTTCAGTGACAGGGCAGAGAGGCATGAGTGGCAGTTTTATTAATTACTTGGCAGCAGTAGGTTGGGTACAGTTCAAGAAATTCTAACTTGGTTTAAGAAAAATCAAACCTAGAAGCCTTTGTGGGGATATACATGCAAGGCCTTTGCCATGTACTTAAAAAACAGCAACTGGCTTTTAGGCTGCTATTTTCAGCCTTTTTATTCATTAGTGTGAAATTGCCTGAATATAACAAGAGTAGGATGTTGTTGCATTTTTCAAGAATTCCATGTCTTTCAAAGGAGAATCACACAATGCTCCTTCCTTCAGTGACCTTCACGACTCAGTTTCTGTCGGCATGTATGGTTTGGAAGAAAATGCTGCTGTAATAATACTTGGCACTCAGAGAAAAGTTTCATAAGAGGTTAAGAGCAATCGTACAGTCCATTTGTGGGAAAATAGAAGGCAATATATTTGCACAAGTTTGGGCAGTAAAAGTTTATTGTGAGGTTGTCTTACTCTAATTACAGATGCTCCTTCCATTGGAGGAGAAAATAGTTCTCAGAGTAAGGAGTAGTCATCTGGTTATATACTGAGTCCTAGTGTGCAGCCAGCCCATTGGTGGAGGGGGCTAGGACCGTTGCCTGCAATACAGTTCCCATTCATCAGGCATGATGATTCATAGATTTCAAGGCCAGAAGGGATCATTTCAATCATTTAGTGTGACCTTCTGTATAAGACAGACGATAGAACTTGCCCAAAATAATTCCTTTTGAACTAACACGTATCTTAAATCCAAATCTTGATTTAAAATTGCCTGTGATGGAGAATCCACAATGACCCTTGGTAAATTGTTCCCATGATTAATTACCCTCACTGTTAAAAATTCATGCCTAAAATGATGCTGAAAATCCATCCAACATTAATTCCAAAGTAACTCCTGTGCATGGCTTATGGACTTTGTAGGGCACCAAGTCAAAAAGCAGTCCTCTCAGGTGGTGGTCTCTTCTTTGTGTACCCACTCTGTGCACTTGGAAAAATGTATCTGTGCCAAGCTGTCTCATTGCTTGGCTGCTATTTTGGCAGCCAAGTGAGGTCAGTTCCCCGCAGGACAAAGGGCACAATTCAAATGGACAAAAAATTTCAGGTTTGGTCATCCTTTGGAGTCAGTAAAGACTGGGACTCTTGTGATGAGCATGTAATCGGGACTCACTAAGGAATTAAACTGGCCCTTTGTACCATGGCATTCTATTTTTAGTCAGGGGTTCTAAGAACCTTTGATGTTGGAGGTGTGTAGTTGAACTCTACCTTTTGTTCCCTTTATCTATCTGATGAAGTGAGCTGTAGCTCACGAAAGCTTATGCTCAGATAAATTGGTTAGTCTCTATGGTGCCACAAGTACTCTTTTCTTTTTGCAAATACAGACTAACATGGCTGTTACTCTGAAATTTATCTAAAGTGTATCTCAGTGCCAGTTCTTGTGACTTTTTTTTATCCTATCTGTTGGCTCTGACTTGTAGCACTGAACCAGCCGATGCTGTTCTTCCTGTTTCTTGATAGGGTGTCCAGAGCTGATTCTTATAATAGATTCATAGATATTTAGGTCAGAAGGGACCACTATGATCATCTAGTCTGACCTCCTGCACAACGCAGGCCACAGAATTTCACCCACCTACCCCTGCGAAAAACCTCTCACCTATGTCTGAGCTATTGAAGTCCTCAAATTGTGGTTTAAAGACTTCAAGGAGCAGAGAATCCTCCAGCAAGTGACCCGTGCCCCATGCTACAGAGGAAGGCGAAAAACCTCCAGGGCCTCTTCCAATCTGCCCTGGAGGAAAATTCCTTCTCGACCCCAAATATGGCGATCAGCTAAACCCTGAGCATATGGGCAAGATTCATCAGCCAGATACTACAGAAAATTCTTTCCTGGGTAACTCAGATCCCACCCCATCTAATATCCCATCACAGGCCATTGGGCCTATTTACCATGAATATTTAATTACCAAAACCATGTTATCCCATTATACCATCTCCTCCATAAACTTATCTGGTTTAATCTTAAAGCCAGATAGATCTTTTGCCCCCAAGTGTCAGTGCAGATGCATAAAATATTGCTCAGCTCAGGGGTCCATTGTGTCTCAAGTACAGCTATATCGAGTTAAGTCATATAATGTTGAGATTATTTGTAAGTGGAATTTCATCATTGGCTTGTCCTGATATTTACAAAACCCTAGCATGATATTTGTATGAACATAGGTGAAGGGAAGGCCAGGTTATGACTGGGTTTATAGTTGGAAGTATGCTGGCCCGAAAATAATGTCTTTCATCACCAGGCATAGCACAAGAGCACGTTTTACACCACAGACAGTACTGTGTCTGGGATTTAGTTACAACACTCATTTGGCAGTGTAGACAAGATCTTAACCATGTTCCTTAAAAAGATTAACTTTAGCACTGCTTGGGAGTATGATTTTAGGCCCCATCTACACTGCACAATGAAAACGTTATAACCAGGTCCTCAGATGTGAATCTATTTGTAGTATAGATGGGCCTTCACTGGGAAAAGTGATCATGAAACACTTCAAAATATAAATTTGTTTTGTGATCTGTGGAAACCAGTGCAGCACTTTCAGAGTAAAGAGTTTAACAGCAAATTGAAAAGCCTGGACCATGTGTGCACATTGATGTACTGAGAACTGTTATTTAGCTATGCAGTCAGATGTGTTGATCTTTAATAGTCATCAAGTTTCTGAAAAGAAACATTTGAGCTTCAAGCACAAACTTCTGTATAAGTATTTTTATGATTTTTGTTTTTCAGGAGTATATAAAATTTAATCTCATTCATGAGTCGAACTTCCTTTTTAAGTCATGGATGACAAGGTCTCTGTTGGAAAAATCAGTGTGTCTTCAGACTCGGTATCCACTCTTAACAGTGAAGATTTTGTCTTGGTTTCCAGGCAAGGGGATGAAACGCCATCTACAAATAATGGTAGTGATGATGAAAAAACAGGACTGAAGGTAAGAATCCATAACCTGAGTTCGTTCATTCTTCTAACCCAAACTAACCATGGAAGAGCTTAAAGAGGGACTTCTATTGTTGAAAACTTGAAAGAAGAGAGAGCTTATTCAAGAATCAGTGTCATTTGCTGATATTTCTTTTAATTACTTCTGCTTTCATTGTAGATATTTATGTTTTGAATAAGTGCTCTCTCCATCACTACTTGGTTTTTCATTTTGATGAATCCTTTACTGGAGTTGTCACCCAGTGTTTAGGATGAAACAATCATAAATTGTGATTTTCAGACAGTTAGAATTACAACTTCACTGCAGCTTTCAGGGGAGAAAGCCCTTGTTAATGCACATATGTCATCAGTTTGCCTGTTGGTTCTGCTATGTACTAAAGTTTGTCAACGTGAAAGGTTCTCTTTAAGAAATTTGGAAGTAGCCTGAAACCTTACACCCATGACGTGTAGCATGGACCTCAGAACACAGGCCCAGGAGCAAGTTATGTGAACTCTATGGGTATCGACCTCTTCTTTTCGCTTCTGGGATTGCTATCCTGGAAAGACCCTCAGGGATTTTTGCAGGTTGTTTCCCTGAGTTATGCACTTAGGCTGTCTAACATAAAGGAAACCTTTCAGTGGCTTTAAAATGTGGTGATAGAAACATGATGGGCACTCTAAACTCTCTTACACCTGTAGCTGTATTTTTATATATTATAGTATAAAGTGGATCTTTTCCAGGGCTGATCTAAGTTAGAATGTTCTATATGGGAGTTGAAAGAAAAACTCTCATCTATGTAAGAGACCTTGAGATCTCAGGTCAGTTAGATCTGTCATGCAAAGAATGTCCAATCCAAATTTCAAAGGGAGAGAGAGATCTTGTATTCCCTCTGTGGGACTGTTTTCTTCTTTGTTGCTAGGAGGTGGCAGGCTGAACAAAGACTTCACTGCAAATTTCCTGATGCCTTTCCACAGCTTTCTTGTATCTCCAGCTGCTCTACTTGGCTTTCTTGAATTCCTTTCTGATCTCTATGTACTAGCCATTTAATGGATACATTATTATAGATGACACAACAGACAGCCTTTAGCGGAAGAACAGTTCTTTTTCCTTAAGAACTTTTTCATCTGGTGAAAAAATTGATTTATGTAGTTGTATTGCAGTTGCAAAAGATTCAGCGATAATTCCCCTTGCAAAGGAATAGTCTTCAAAATTATATCAACAAGCGAGACTTCCTTAAATGATTCACAAGGTTCTATCCAGAAATTTAGCTCCAAAGAGGAATAGTAGCCTCACTTGTCTGCTTTAGAATCCATGCCTGGGTATCTACTGAGTCTTAGAATTTCAGCACACTGCATAGAAGAATTCCTTGTCTTAAGAATAGTTATGTGAGAGAAGATGATCAGTTTCTTAAACTATTGAGGATTATCTGAATCTACAGAAGAGAGACGATTACCAGAATCCATTCCACTCTGTTAATGCCAAATAATGTTTAGTGATGTGAAATGGCTCGTTCTGAAGCAAGTATTACTTCAAGGTTGAGATGTTTGGATTCCTAGTGCAGTTGTAATGATTACCCAGCTATGGGTGTTCGATGCTTTTGATTTTCAGGACACACATTTATGTTTAGTGCAGTAACATTTGGGCTTGTAATATAAAAAGAAATGAAGTGACCTACAAGGCAAATACAGCACCTCACAAAGTTTACAAATATATAATGGAGTAATAACAGGTTTCAGAGTAGCAGCCGTGTTAATCTGTATCCGCAGAAAGAACGAGGAGTACTTGTGGTACCTTAGAGACTAACAAATTTATTTGAACATAAGCTTTCGTGAGCTACAGCTCACTTCATCGTGTGCATGCAGTGGAAAATACGGTGGGGAGATTTATGTTCTCTGTGTATATGGAATCTCCCCACCGTATTTTCCACTGCATGCATCCGACGAAGTGAGCTGTAGCTCATGAAAGCTCATGCTCAAATAAATTGGTTAATCTCTAAGGTGCCACAAGTACTCCTTTTTCTTTTTGCGGAGTAATAACAGTAATCCTCTTCAACCAACCATGTTCTGACCCAGATTTGCTTTTCAGATACATTTACTTACAAAGTGGAGTCCAAATAATGAAATCCTTCAGAATCTTTTGTGTGTTCCATATTTCTAACTCGGAAAACTGGAACTTTGGTACTACTGTGTAGCTGTCTTTTTTTTTTTTTTTTTTTTTTTTTAATTCTAGGTTAAGAGTAATTGTCAAACAAAATTATGCTATTTCCTGATCTGGAACTAAACACTACAATAGTTTTGTTGGGTTTTATGAGTAAACTTCAGCATGAATTCCGGGCAAAGGCTGGGTACAATCATTGAACAAAGTGAATCACCTTGAACCTTTCCTTTTGTACTCTCTTTTGAGAGAGCATGCTGTTTCTTTATAACTGCAATCTGAATGATTAATGGAAGCATTATACATTAGTTAATGCAAGTAGGTGCCCAGTTCAAAGCCATTCCTGCAGGAATTTCTTTCGTTAACCCCCTCCTTTCTGCATAAGGAGACAACAAACCTCTATCACTGGAAATGGCTGCCTTTATGAATGGAAATCAGTTGCTTGTTGTCAGGGGACTAGAGAGAAATGAAGACTAGAAGGATAACTCCAGTGTCTTGATGGGGAACAGTCCTGTCCACTGCTTCCGTAAAATGGACTTTGCTTTCCAGGCGTCAATTCCACTGTATTAGTTGACTGTTTATCTGTGGAACTTGAAAGCTAGGTTCAGGAGGAGGCAGTTAACACTGTGTTGGGCACTTTATGTATATCTTATCTAGATGCATGGAAGCAGCACATGGAAATTGACCTTTTAAAAAAAAAGATCCCAAGTAGGGATTGCCCAGATTTTATGTGTCAGAGGCAGAAATGGGGAGAAGACTTTTCTCAGGGATGACAAACTGTTTCAGGATGTATGACTAATCTCATTTGTTTGTATCTGCTCTAAGTCCAGCTGCCATCATGTTGCCACCAAAGGAGGCAAAAATTTGTATTGATCAAAAAAAATCTGAATGGCATTGATTTTGAGATTGTTGTTTTATCTCTGTAATTCTAGAACTGCAGTTCGCGGATCTTATTTCTCTTGCTTCTTCACCAGGCATCCTGCTGAGTTTTAAGGTTCTTTGCACGCTCTGTTTGGTGAACAGCATAAGATGCATATTGAGCCTGAGGAGCTCTTCATCTTGTGTTCCTTTGATATAGACCTCTGTCTGAGCTAATAGCTATTTTTGTTTCTTTGTAAAAAGTTGTATAAAATCCAGCAAGATACATTTGCTCCTGAAAATGTAGTCATGGCCTGTATCTTTTTGTAGCTGTTCATAACTATTAACTTTTTCTTGCTTTTTATATATGCTGACGTACATGGTTCACACAATTTAAAGGGGTGCTTTCACTGAGCGTATGCCAAAAATGCCACCTATCAGCGGTTTCTGCTGTCAACACTTCCCCCTTGTCACTTTGCTTGTGTGAGCTGGCAGTTGGCATGAATTGAATTTACAAAAATCCCATTCCTGGAGCACTCTGTAGAATGGGTGTTTTGTAATAGCACAGTACATAAGCTCTCAGGGCAGAGAAGGCTGGTGGTTTGTGTGCATGTGCACACACCTGAGGGTAGCAGGGGGTAGATAAAATATAAAAATTACCCTTGGTTTGTTTTGGGTACAGGTAATGGTAGCGCACATAAATGGGTTTTGTGGTGCTGCAACATCTTATAGTTAATGATTTGGGGATCATGCTGGGCTCCAGTTTTTGTTAAAATGAGAGAAAGCATCTGTCCTGAACAGACAGACAAACATTTACCAGATCATTAATCTCTTTGCCTTTCCCTTCTGCACCCCCACTTTTGTCGGGGTTCAGAGGTTGCCTCTTAGTGATCATTTGTGTGTTCCCAACAAACCTACAGAACTGTTACACCTTAAATGACCCCCACTGTTCCTAGAACATGGCTCACTAGTAGCACCATTGAATCACTGTCTTCCTGTCCTTGGCACCCAATTTGCATATAAGTCGGTGTTTGGTTTTTTTTATCTTGGCCCCTGAACAATATGTTTGTTGTGTTTACCACATTGGGGCTTTTGAATGCAGCTGTAAGAGTCCTGCCCTGTGTCCAGGTTTCAAGTGTACTGATGTTTCTTGTTCCATTTTTTTAATCGTAGTCTGGAATGAGGTGCACAGGTATTTACTTGGCTTTTGTTTGCCTTATCTTCTGTGACTGTTCATAGACAGCCACAAGTTACTAAGGCTTCTAAGGCCATACGTCTTGGTGAGGTGGTTTCTTTCGTTTGCTGCAGGCAAATGAGCCAGGATTAAATGCAAGAAACCTTGAAACTGTACTGAAAAGGTCCTCTCTGTGAGTGATTCCACAGCATCGGCAGCCTGGCTCTGGACGCGCTTGGGGATTTTTTTGCTGGCCTGGACTCTACAATAATACGCGTTAGATTCTTCCTGTTTTCAGTTTCATGTGCTCTATGTTGCTTTTATTGCTGATTTGTTTCACTCCTCATGTACTATCTGCTAGGGCAGTGGTTTTCAGCCTGTGGTCCGTGGACCCCTGGGGGTCCACAGGCTATGTCTAAGGCAGTGGTTACAGCCCGCAGGCCACTTGTGGCCCAATCAGCACACAGCTTCATCCCATGTGATATCCTCTGGGCCACACAGGTAGTATATATATTGTGTTATGTGGGCCACTTCTACAAATAGAGAGCTGCATATGCTGCCCACAGTGGTAAATAGGTTGAGAACCACTGATCTAAGGGGTCTGCGAAAGGTGAAAATATTAAAGTTTCAGATTCCAGAAGAGGCATTCTGTTTTTCTGATCAGTCAAAAGTATGTGACTTTACAGGTCAAAACCCGGAAGTGTTGTTACCATAGAAGACCACAGTTCAGCACCTTTTCTCACTCTGTGTCAAATGCTGTGCTGAGCACTTATAACATGTGTAGCTGAGTTCTGTTCAGTCAGTTTTCAGTCTGACTTCTATATTAGGGGTCCGCAGACCACAGGTTGAATTTCCAAGGGGGTCCGCACCTTCATTCACAATGTTAGGGGTCTGCAAATGAGAAAAGGATGAAAACCACTGTGCTATGAAAAGCTAGAGCTTTCCCCCTCTTAGATCACTGGTTTGGCTCTGGCCCAGGTCACTAACAATTGAAATTTATCATTGGAAGGGTATTCAGTGGTGTATGTAAAATGCTGTGTACGTCTCAGTTCAGTGACTAGTGAACAGGTATTCAGGTCACAAACAAGGCCACCGCCACCGCAGTCGGCACTAATTAGGCACCTTTGGCAGGCTCAGCATTGAGGTCAAGGATTGAATGAGCCGTGAGGGCTAGTCAGTTCAGGCATAAGGCATAGTGGTGGCAGTTGTGTGGAAAGCTTGGCCTGCCACTGCATGTGCTTCACAAGATAGAGAACTTAGTACAGCGTTGTCAAAGTGATGCCTTTGATCAGAACTAAATTCACTTTAAATAGTATAGAGGGGGAAAGAGCAGTTGATTTTCATTTTTGTTTTTCACGTGTGATAAATGGCTAGGAAATCAAGGAACTGTTTAAATCCTAAGCATCTGGTCGCTATACAATTTGGGGTTTTCAGACATAGATGTAATATTTATTTCTGTGTTTTGTGGGGATGACAGAGTGAAGGTTTGGAAAGTCTGGGGAAGGTGTTAGACATGTTTTGAGATTTCTCCACTTTCTCCCTGGTCTCCGATGTTTAAGAAGGATGAATTCAAACTGGGACAGGTACAGAGAAGGGCTACTAGGATGATCCGAGGAATGGAAAACCTGTCTTATGAAAGGAAACTCAAGGAGCTTGGCTTGTTTAGCCTAACCAAAAGAAGGTTGTGGGGAGATATGATTGCTCTCTATAAATATGTCAGAGGGATAAATACCAGAGAGGGAGAGGAATTATTTAAGCTCAGTACCAATGTGGACACAAGAACAAATGGTTATAAACTGGCCGTCGGGAAGTTTAGACTTGAAATTAGATGAAGGTTTCTAACCATCAGAGGAGTGAAGTTCTGGAACAGCCTTCCAAGGAAAGCAGTGGGGGCAAAAGACCTATCTGGCTTCAAGATTAAACTCGTTAAGTTTATGGAGGAGATGGTATGATGGGATAAAATGATTTTGGCAATTAATTGATCTTTAACTATTCATGGTAAATAGGTCCAATGGCTTGTGATGGGATGTTAGATGGGGTGGGATCTGAGTTACTACAGAGAATTCTTTCCTGGGTATCTGGCTGGTGAATCTTGCCCACATGCTCAGGGTTCAGCTGGTCGCCATATTTGGGGTCAGATAGGAATTTTCCTCCAGGGCAGATTGGAAGAGGCCCTGGGGGTTTTTCGCCTTCCTCTGTAGCATGGGGCACGGGTCACTTGCTGGAGGATTCTCTGCACCTTGACGTCTTTAAACCACAATTTGAGGACTTCAATAGCTCAGACATAGGTGAGAGGTTTTTCGCAGGAGTGGGTGGGTGAGATTCTGTGACCTGCATTGTGCAGGAGGTCAGACTAGATGATCATAATGGTCCCTTCTGACCTTAATATCTATGAATTTAAGTGTTTGAAATTTGGAGATAGGTTGGGGATGGGGATTGATCCTTGAAGGCCTGCAGGTGGCAGCTGCTGTGTGTCAGAATTACAGCTCAACAGGAATAACTTTGAGTGATATAAGAGAACCAGTAACGAGGTGACTATCTCCTGCTGGGAATTTTACTCTAATTTTCATTAGAGGGCATGTACTGTGTAGGCTCATATGAACATCCATGTAACAAGGTATTGTTAATCCAGATTTTTTCTTACTCTCATAGTAGATTTCATTTCAAGGCTCTAATTGTAATATGCGAAGCTCCCACAGTATCCGATTTGGTGTGTTATTTTGACAGTCTTACCTGGATTGTGGGTTGACTTAATTACTATTTGACTCTGAGGACATAGGCCATTGTTTCAAAAGCTTTCAGGATGAGTTGATATTCCACTAAGATACATTTGTTATGGTGCAGATAGAATTATATGCTTCCTTATGTAAGAGGTGTTCTGGGCAGACTTCTGTGTGAACTGAGTCTGTCTTCATGCTTTACTGTCTAGTTTCCAAGCAAAAAGGAGAGGAGGAGAACAGGAATTAATTCCAGATTCTTTTTTCTGGGTAAGAGTTAGAAAAAATTCTAACAGAAAGGACTAATAAAAGGTGCTAGGGATCTGATATAACTGAACTGATGTAACTCTAACTTATGGGCAGTGTCTTACATCAGTATCTTAAAAAAGATGGGTGTGGTATGGAAATGGATGTCCGATCATAGGAAAATGGGGTACAGTGCCAACAGGAATAGGTATGGCTACCAACAAGTTAAGTGTTAGAACATTAGTAAATATCATTGGCTGCCACTCAGCAAAATGCTTTCAAGATGCTTTTTGCATCTCCTTGTCTGTTCTATGGTATTTGGTTCACTTTTATATCTAAATACCATTGTGACAGGTAGAGATACTGGTTGGTAAATTACGTAATGGGTTCCTGAAATGTGACGTTTTAGACACTTTGGAAGCACAGCTGTAGAAACCAACACTTACACCTTGTAATGCGCCTCTATTCTATTCCCTCATTCCATAGAGCTCCTCTGTATCCCTATAGATGTCCTAGCCAGCAGTGTTCCTCTTCCTTGGCTAGATTTTCAGTTTACTTTAGCCACTGCAGAGTACTAAATGATGGCTCCATCCTCTTACCACCTAAAGCTCTGATGTTGCACCATTTAAGTGGTTGCAGGGTCAGTGTCAGCAAGCAACACAACTGTGTGCATTTAATACTTCACCTAAATGGCTTCTGTTTTTGATGCCGAGGGTAGAAATCTATTTCTGACTCCCCTCTCCTGAGCCCTCTTCCTGTGTAATCTTATTATTTTATCAGTAGACAGAGGTCTTTGCCTCCTTACAAACAGCATAGTGTATCGAATATTAGGCACTTGCTGTTGCCACTGAAGGCCTCCATAGAAGCCATAATAGTACTAACTTCTGTTAATACTTTTATTTGCGTATACTTTATTGATGTCTGACTAGTTTTGGAGGACACTCACCTCACTCTCTTTTCCCATGTCTAAGTAATTCCTGCTCTCAGAGCTCTTTGTAAGGTATATTGAAGTATTAAACAAGGCTAGCTTTGTTTCTGAAGAAAAGCGCTCATATGCTAAATCTAGTGAAATCAGTTGCTGCATGTCTGGATTTCATTTAAGTTTTGTGCGTTTAGATTGTGCAGTTGTAGCTGGTGGCAAGTCTGGATTTATGCTAGTTGTTCTTTAATTCTTTATATGTGAGTTTTTCTTCAACTGAACAATCCTTTTTCCTTAACCCCTGTCCTGATTGTGTTTATGACCCTTAGATTGTAGGGAATGGGAGTGAGCAGCAGCTGCAGAGGGAACTTGAAGATGTGCTGATGGATCCACCCATGGAAGACCTGTCCAGTGACCGGGAACATGGGGAAGAAAGCCGGACTGATGGAGAAGGGGAAGATCCCATCCTTCTTGAGGCTTCAGCATCCTCTACTGTTAACCCGGTGTCGATGACAGGACTCCAGAAACCTGAGATGATCCTGCCAGTGAAACCGACACAGGGAGGTTAGGAAACACTGTGGAGTACCTACTAGCAGCCATCAGAAGTTCTGTTTCTCTCTACGTGTGATGCACAATGTATGAAGCGCTTGTCATGTCGTCTGCTCATATAGTAGGATGGTATCAATAGTATAGTCAAACTCGAAACAATGTGCTGTAATGCAGATGAACAGGGTGAATGTATTACATTGTTTGGGTCTCTTTTACCCAGAGGGATCCCAAAGTACTTCACCATCTTATGTATGTTTCCACTGAAATGCAGCTGCTTCTGGGGTAGAGGTCAGGAGACAGTTGGGGCACTGTGAGAGGAAAGGGAACTTTGTCTAAAGATGCTGGATTAAAGCTCCTATTCTTACAAAATTGGCACGGGGTCTTCAAAGGTATTGCAGAGCAGATGAGGTGAAGTTTTCAAAAATGCTTAGGTGACTTGGGTGCTTTTAAAATTTTTTAGCACAGACTTGTTTTTGCGGTCTCACCTGAAAAACCCACATGCATGGGTTGAAAAGTGTTTGATGCTCAACTTATTTGTCTATAGAGAATAAAGAGTGAAGATGCTCCATCCCATGGGCATTCATAAGGTTTAGGCTTATAAAATGTGCTTGCACAAAATTTGTAAATTCAATAAATAGTTCTGATATCACTCAAAGAGCTAGCATGCGCTCTCTCTCTTTTAAGTGATCCCCAATAAAATCCTCTCCCAACTCAAGCTTCCTAATTCTTGTTTTTAGCTGCTAAATAGCATTAAAAGAATTTAAAAGTACACTTCTGATGTCACTTTTCTGTCTGAGTAACGTTGTAGTTGCCAGAGGGATGTCATGTGATTTCCCATTGGGAGGGGAGGTGGCCCATGAAATCATTTAAGATATTGTTCAAACTATGGATAAAGTTTTGAAACCCCTGTCCTGAAGGAAAATGGTGGTTAGTTCACAGTGTGACCACGATGAGTGCTTTAAACATGTGCTGTCTGTTAAATTGGTCCGATTAGAATGCCTGTGACTTTTACTGCCTTGGTGAAAATGAGTACATTCGGACAGTATGCTAGAGTGTACCCCCATGGAGAGAGTCAATCTTAAGAGCTTGGATAGCCCTGTGGCTCTCTTTCTATTTCTAATCACAGGCTTTCCATATCCCTTTTAGTCTGTCCTGGCTTTTTGTAATCTCTATATGAAATTACTATAAGTTGGTGCACAACTGGTTGAAAGACCATACTTAAAAAATAGTTATCGATGGCTCGCTGTCAGACTGGGAGGGCGGATCTAGTGGGGTCCCACGAGTGTCGGTCCTGGGTCTGGTACTATTAATATTTTTGTTAATATCTTGGATAGTGAAGTGGAGAGTATGCTTATAAAATTTGCAAGTGACACCAACCTGGGAAGGGTTGCAAGCATTTCGGAGGACAGGATTAGAATTTGAAATGACCGTGACAAATTAAAAAATTGGTCTGAATTCAACAAGATGAAATTCAATAAAGAGAAGTGCCAAGTACTTAGAAAGGAAAAATCAAATGCCCAACTACAAAATGAGGGATAACAGCGAGGTGACAGCACTGCTGAAAAGTGTCGGGGGGTTATAGTGAATTGCAAATTGAATGTAAGTCAACAATGTGCTGCAGCTGCAAAAAAGGCTAATATCATTCTAGAGTGTATTAACAAGAGTGTCCTATGTAAGACACGGGAGGTAATTGTCTTGCTCTGCTCAGCGCTGGTGAGGCCTCAGCTGAAGGGTTATGTCCGATTCTTGGTACCACACTAAAGGGAGGATGTGGACAAATTGGGGAGAAGTCCAGAGGAGAGCAACAAACATGATGAAAGGTGTAGACAGCCTGACTTATGAGGAAAGGTTTAAAAGAAATGGGCATGTTTAGTCTTGAGAAGAGTGGGGGACGGACGGACCTGACAACCGTAGTCAAATATGTTAAGGGCTGTTCTAAAGAGGATGGTGATCAATTGTTATCCATGGCTGCTGAAGGTAAGACAAGAAGTAATGGGATTAATCTGAACCAAGGGAGATTTAGGTTGGGTATTAGGAAAAACTTGCTAATTAAGCTCTGGAGTAGGCTTTCAAAAAAGGTTGTAGAATCCCCATCATTGGAAGTTTTAAAGACAGGTGTTTGTCCAGCCTGTTAGGCATAGTGGCTCTGCTAGAGCTCAGGGGGTTGCACTTGATGACTTCTCGAGGTTTCTTCCCTGTGTTTCTTTGATTCTGTGAATGTCGTTGTATGGTTTCAGATCCCTGGTTGTTGGGAGGCCTGCCTTGAAGCTTACTAACGCATACCATCTGGCTTGCCTCTTCATTTGTCACTTTGTGCCTTGTTGCAGATTGTGAGGATTCGAGCCCTTTTACACCAGTGGCAGATGAGGACAGTGTGGTGTTCAGCAAGCTTACCTACTTGGGCTGTGCCTCAGTGAACGCCCCCAGGAGCGAAGTGGAGGCCCTGAGAATGATGTCTATCTTACGAAGCCAGTGCGAGATTTCTTTAGATGTGACCCTGTCAGTGCCTAATGTGTCTGAAGGAACCGTGAGGTATGAAGCTCGTTCAGGAACACTCTGGAGTCTGTTGCAGTCAGTCTGATCAGTTCCATCTGTCAAAGGAGAGCAAGCTACCAATCGCAATTAGGAGGAGATATGAGCAATGTGGGATTTCTTTTAAATGTGGCAGAAGGGGGTCTGGAGGGATTTTAAAGAAGAGATGGTCAAGTGGCCTTACAGATCAGTTTGCAACGAACTTCTCATGCACAAGGGGCAGCACAGAATCTTCTTTAATATCTGAATTGTCTTGGAAATGGTGGCTGGGGCAGTTACTTACTGGTTCCTTGGAAATAGAAACTGAGTTCTAATCCCAGGGGAGGCAGAGCCAGGACTGTAAAACTGTTGATGTGCAAAGTCTCAGGCAGGGAACAGGCTGTAGTCCTCCTCCCCAAAGAATGCCACAGAAGGGCAGGCAAGGGCTATTGTGAGAATGGGAGAATTGTGTGACCTGAAATATGCGTGAACTGCTGTAGGTTAGGTCAGCTTTCTGAATGGGAAGGTCTGAGCTTTATAGGGAAATTATAGACATAAGTGTCTTGCACTTCAGGTACCTGCACTTTTGAGAAAATAGTCAAACAAATAACTTACATTCAAATCCAGCACTGCTTTTCTTTCCTGTCCTGTCACCTCAGAATGAAGTGGTTCAGGCAAGATGGAAATACCTGACCCATTTAATAGGATTCCATTTTAATGTTGACTGACTGTACTCTGTTGCGGGAGAGGGGCATTTACACAGGGGTTGGGGATGGGTCAGAATTTCACATATAATTAATGTCTTGAGATAAATGACAATCGGGGATAGGGTCTGTGTAGCGTGCTTTTTCTAAATATCAGTGGAATCTGTCAATCTCACAAATAAATGGTTGGCCAAAGTAATCCTTGTAAAGCCCAAAACTTTACTTTACTTTTTTTTTTTTTAAACAGGCTCTTAGATCCTCAAACACACACAGAAATAGCAAATTATCCGATCTATAAAATTCTCTTCTGTGTGCGAGGGCATGATGGGACCCCCGAGAGTGACTGCTTTGCTTTCACTGAAAGCCACTACAATGCAGAACTGTTCAGGATTCATGTCTTCCGATGTGAAATCCAAGAAGCTGTAAGTTGAATCCTTTCTTGACCTTACCGGCATTAAGAGCATATCCCAGTAACACTTCTTAAATCTCTTTTGGACCAGCTACGCTCTCAGTACTCATAACTCTCGCTAACATCAGTGAGATTGAACATCTGATTTAAGAATTTTGTCCTAACAGCAACAAATGAAACTTATTCTTCAATTTAAATTTGTGTTTGTTGCTTTTAAGTCTTATTAAAGTGTCTGATGTTATAGGGGTCACGTAGGGGTTATAGTGAATTACAAACTGAATGAGTCAACAATGTCAATCCTAAGGTGCCACCAGACTCCTTGTTAACAATGTCATGGAGTTGCAAAAAAGGTTAATGTCATTATGGTGTATGTTAACAGACGTGTTGTATGTAAGATATTGGAGGTAATTGTCCTGCTCTAGTCAGCACTAGTGAGGCCTCAGCTGGAATACAGAGTGCAGTTCTGGGCACCACACTTCAGAAAAGATGTGAATAAATTGGAGAGTCCAGAGGAGAGCGATAAAAGTGATTGAAAGTTTAGGAACCCTGACCTCTGTGGAAAGATGAAAAAACTGGGCATATTTAGTCTTGAGAAAAGAAGACTGAGGGGCACCTCATAAGTCTTCACATATGAAGAAGACGGTGATCATTACTTCTCCATGTTCACTGAAAGTAGGACAAGAAGTAATGGGCTTACTCTGCAGCAAAGGACCACCTTAATCTGTGGGGTTCCCAGAACCGTAAATAACTCTGTTACGTCCTCTCAGCCTCAAGAGAGAGCTGCTGCTACGCTGTGAGACAGCTCACTGACACGTCAGCTTGTTTGCTTTATAAGCAAACTCTTCAGGGCTCTGCCAGCCCAAATCTTGCCTAGCAGGTAGCAGTCAGTGACCTCCAGCTCCCAAATCTATTTGCTATGCACAGCTCTGCGACTGAATGCTCAGTTTGCTTGTGCCTCCCTTAAAGAGACAGTACCCAGCAGCTTATTACCTCAGCTGGGGTTAGCAAACACTCTATTTTAATTAAAGGACTGAATTGGTTTATAGTAAAACAAGTTGATTAAACAAAAAGACAGAGGTATAAGTGGTACTATGTATAAGGAATAAAGATAGAAAAGGTTATTAGCAAACAAAAATAAAAATATGCTTTTAAGACTAAAACCTGATTTAACAAACGAGTCTCTCTTTTTGAAGAAGTGTTTCTGACCAAGGTGTTTTTTCCAGCACGGCTGATCAGACTCTCTGGCCAGGACCCTTCACAGAGCTCAGAGTGCTGGGTATCTGTTTTCTCAGATGAAGGATAACGTAGGGATTCTCTCCCTGCTCTTTACGATCCAGTAAACCTTTGAAAGACATTCTTCTGAGTTTCAGAGTAGCAGCTGTCTTAGACTGTATTCGCAAAAAGAAAAGGAGTACTTGTGGCACCTTAGAGACTAACAAATTTATTTGTTCTTCTGAGTGAAGAGTATCCCATGATAAAGTTAGTTTTTTCCCTGCGAGGTATAGATGCCATGCTGTCTGGTGTAGACTCTGTCTCCATGCTGGTTTCTCCCCGCTAGTGATTTTTACAATGCAAATGATCTTTTCCTGCAACCTCTGATACCTGTAAAAATGAATAGCCTATTGAATTTGGCCACACCTGGTTTGAGGTATTGGCCTCTTTCCTATGTCTGGAGAAAACTTGTTTATCAACTCTCCTTGACATGCCTGGTTTAAACACATTTTAGTCACATGTTTCCAGCACACCTCTGAAGTCCTTTCTGGATTTACTGTACATATATCATGCCAGAGTATTAATGATCAGTGAATTATTAGTATTCCAATGATATATTTATATTCCATCTTTAAGTAAATATCATAACAAACGTATGGCAAATAGCATTGGTGTGCTGTTCGGGTCACAGGGAGATTTAGGTTAGATGTTAGGAAAGTTTTCTAACAATAAGGGTAGCTAAGCTCTGGAACAGGCTTCTAAAGGGGAAATCCCAGTCACCAGAAATTTTTAAAAACATGTTGGACAAACACCCGTCAGAGGTCATCTAGGTTTACATGGTCCTGCCTCAGTGCAGAGGGCTGGACTTGATGACTTCTCAAGGTCCCTTCCAAGGACCTACATTTCTATGATTCCGTGTTTTCCATAATTCTACAGCCATGTAATTCACCCTGGCTGAATAATTGTGCTCCAAAATCTAAACTTTCATTTAAAGTTTTTTCAGCATTTATGATTACAAAGAAAACCTCAACATCTGAATTAAGTGCAGTCTGAGGCAGTGACACCTGACAGCAGACAGCCTGAAACCATATCTCTGAAGAGTGTGAATTGCCCAGTAGGGTGTTACCTCTGAAAGCAAAAGAGAATAGTTTCAATGTCAGAATTAGCTGCTTCACTGCTGATCATTTTAGCAGAAATATCTTGTGTATGTTCCACAAACCCACATGTGTGTCTCACCTTCCCAGCTGCTAACCTTTATCTGCCCCTTGACAGCTGCTAGGCTGTAGGTATCATTATACAAAAAACAAGGAGTACTTGGGGCACCTTAGAGACTAGCAAATTTATTTGGGCATAAGCTTTTGTGGGCTAAAACTCACTTTAGCGGATGCATGCAGTGGAAAATACAGCAAGACAATATATATACACAGAGAACATGAAAAAATGGGTGTTGCCATACCAACTGTAACAAGACTAATCAATTAAGGTGGGCTATTATCAACAGGAGAAAAAAAACTTGTAGAGATAATCAGGATGGCTCATTTCAAACAGTTGACAAGAAGGTGTGAGTAACAGTAGGGGAAAATATTAGCATGGGGAAATAGTTTTTATAAAAATTTACACCATATAAAAATCTGAAAATGTGGAGATAATGCAAAACAACCTGCATTTAATATAAAAAGAAATAACAAGGGCTAATGCATAGGTTTCATTGAATTAAAAATAAAATTTAATAATATTAAAATTAATACTGTATCTGAAGCTACCCTAGAACTTCCACCAGGGAGATGCAGACTTTAGGTGAAACTTGCTGCAGCATACAGAGCACTGTGGTTATAGCTGAAAAAAGGAACCTCATAAATACGGTTTTGCAGATTTGTCAAGCTCCTGGTGGATCTTCTGAAACTTGCCTTTTCCTTTTAACCCTGAAGACCCAACATGGCTGTGGGAGAGTGAGACACGGCCTACTCTGGACTTGAACAGTAGCAAACACACTAATCAAATTTCAATTGCAGAATCTCTGTTGAAGTGCAGGCCAGAAAGAACACACAGAGAATTTGTGGAGCTGGCAGTTAGACCTTGTTTACACACCCAGTTGCATCAGTTTAACTAAAGGTGTGATATTGCACTTTCTTAATTAAACTGGTGCTACATTGTGTGTGTATTTTTGCATCCATTTGAACCTGGCTTACATCAGGTTAGTGTAACAGGGGCAGGCTAAATTGATGTAAACCAGGTTTAAACTGGTGCAAGAAGGTATGCATGCAGTGTTATACCAGCATAACTAAGACAGTGCAAGATCATACCTTTTGTTAAACTGATGCAAGAGTATATGCTTACAAAGGACCACCAGTTTGACTAAATTAGTGCAACATCATCACACCCTTAAGATATGTCTACACTGGAAACTTCAAAGCGCTGCTGTGGGAATGCTCCCATGCTAGCGCTTTAAAGCGCTCAGACTTGCTGTGCTCAGGGGGGTGATTTTTCACCCCCCTGAGCCAGCAAGTTAGAGTGCTATAAAATGTATGTATAGCCAAGCCCTTAGTTACATCTGTGCAACTTCTGTATGTATGTGGATCCTTAGGAAAAAATAATCTTGCCATACAAAATGAGCAAATTTGATACAGAATCATTGAGGTGATAAACATCTAGCTAGCCCCACAATGCTATTTTTAGAAACCTTTCAGAGCCTTTAAATAGATAAATTACTACTTATGCATTAGAAAATCAGAGTATGATTATTTCCATAAATTGTGAAACAATCACTCAAGGCACTGTGGAATATTATGAAGAAATGGTCTCTTCATAACTCAGAAGTTGGTAAATGCATAGAAATTGCAACTATATAAGGTGACAGCATGCACGTTTACTATTTTATCTTAGGTTTCAGAGTAACAGCCGTGTTAGTCTGTATTCACAAAAAGAAAAGGAGTACTTGTGGCACCTTAAGGTGCCACAAGTACTCCTTTTCTTTTTATTTTATCTTAGTATCTTAAGTAGAACCAGAATATATCTGCAATTTCTTGCACAATATTTTTTCTTCCAACTGGGTAATGAAAACACAGGTAGCAATCCTCCTTGAATCTTTTCTAATCTCTCTGGTTCTGTATGAATGCAGGTGAGTCGAATACTGTACAGTTTTGCCACTGCCTTCCGTCGTTCTGCCAAACAGACTCCGCTCTCAGCCACTGAAGCCCCACAGACTCCAGACAGCGATATTTTCACATTCTCTGTATCCCTGGAAATCAAGGAAGATGATGGGAAAGGTTATTTCAGGTATTGCTTCCTGATTTCTACTTATCCATCAGCTGGGTCTAGTGTTGGAGGGTGGCTGGAGGGGAACAAAAGTGGTGAAGGCTTACCCCTAAATTCTCCTTTTGAATAGTTCATGCTGTAGAGTAAACCAGGCTCGGGTGTGAGCATTTTTGCTAAATAAAGCAGTGATTTATTTCTGGATTTTCTTCCTTTGCTTTGGACCCTCCTGTTAGACTCTTCTTTTTGTTGTTGTAATTTTCATTGCATTGAGTCTGAGGCCATCTGCCGGGTGTTTTCTGTATTTTTATATACCTCTCTTGTCTTTAAAACGCTGTGTACAAAGCAGCTAATTGCATTTAGCAGCATCATGGTTGAGACTAAACATGTCACACTTAAATTCTAGTGTCAAATATTACTGGTCAGATTTTCAGAGGTGCTAAGCACCAAAGATCCTGCTAGAGTCGGTGGGAGCAGCAGATATTAAACACCTTTTGAAAATCTGGCAGTACACTTAGCATAAAGCTCCCCTCAAAAAAGATGGAGAGGACATGACACATCAGCTGCTGCCAGTGTGCTTTACTAAAGTTTTAAACCCACTCTGGCCACCTGACATAAAACCTTGGGTCTGGGTAAATCAGAAAAGTAGCTGGACTTAAAATTTCGCAAGATTAATCAGAGAGGGCTTGTGGCAAACAAGGGCTTTCATGCTTAGAATTCATCAGAGACCAGAGGTGAGGATGGCAGTATTTAGAAGGCTTATTCTCTGATACTCGGATATGCCATCTGCTTGGTTGCAGGTTTTCAGTATTTTTATTAGTGCACCAACACATTTATCTACTAACCCAGAAAACAGAACAGAATTTTCAAAAGCATGCAACTGAACTGAAAAGATGAAAATTACTCTCCATGTGATGCTGAGATTATCCTGACAAAGTTTCCTGTCAGAAAGATAACCTAACTATTCACCACATAGTACAGTGTTATTACTGCTTCATCAGCCAGCAGCCTGATGACCAAGACCACAAGGCCCTGCCCAAACTACTATACCAACATGGCACAAAAATGTGTTCCTTGCCCCCTTTCCCATCTGGTGACATATGCCCCTTTCACTACTTCATCTCTGAAGAGCTAGCACTGCAGCACCACAGGGTGTCAAATCAACCACCCAACAGTGAATATGTTTCTATACAGATTCTTATTCAATAGGACTTCGGATTTTAATGTGAAAATATTCTTAAATTGAGTAACTTTTCAAAAGCCAGGGATAATTTTGTATGTTAAAAGGAGCTAGTATGTTCCTGTAGATCTGAACCTTTAGAAGTGTATTTGGAAGCTCGTTTCCTGCTTCTAACGCTTGTCATTAATTTTGCTCTTGCTCTGAGCATGGTAAATGAAATTAAACTGTGCTTACACTTCAGAATCTTTCCAGCAGAAATCTCTCTCCTGGGAAGCATTGTGCCAAGTACAATGTGAGAGATGCTTTCGCTGCAAGACTGGAGCTTTTTGGTAAAGATGCAGTGACTACGAAGTTGTGTAGTCTAAGCAGGAATTTCGAGATCGCACTCCATCCCTCCCCATGCCTTGTATACCAATAGCTGTAATTGCTGCCTTCATAAGGGTACATCTACACTGAACAAAAAATCTGTGTCACGGCCACAGTTGGCCCAGGTCAGCTGACTTGGGCTCATGGGGCTAGGGCTGTGAGGCTAAAAATTGCTCTGTAGATGCTGGGCTGGAGCCCGGGCTCTGGGACCCTCCCCACTCGCATGGTCTCAAAGCTTGGGCTCCAGCATGAGCCCAAAAGCCTACACAAGAGAGGGGTAAAGTTCCTGCACTCTTGTTCGCTTCTCAGAGACTTCCTCAGGATTGGTCCCAGCATTTGTTACGGGGGAGCAGGAGGGAAGGAGGCTGAATTCAAATTCATTATCAAAGGGCTCAAATGTTAACAACTCATCCCTGTCATGTGATCCGTTTAATTGAAATTCAAATCTCTGCTTGTGATTTATGCTGCTAAATTTCGCTACCAGCTACAAATATTTAATTGTAACCTTGTAAATGGAGCTTGCATCTATTCTTAAATGCTTGTTCTCTGTGTTCTGGTTCTCAAAGACAGCTAATTTTGTTCTGTCTTCTAATCCAAGTGCTACTGGATTTTGTGTGTGTTCCTATGTCCACAGACAATGTAGCAGTTCTAGAGTGCCACTGTGTATGAAACTGGATAATCTTGATTCCTCAAAGGCCCTTTTCAGTTTCTGGTTAGTCCATACACAGTGCCCTCAAGTGTTTTATGTAACCATTTGTAGTATTTTATAATTGTTGAGTTGCCTTTATCTCAGAGTAGCAGGACTGCCATATGCTCTTGGAGTTGTAGAGCAGTTTGGCTGCATGCCGTAGGCACAGAGATGTTTCTCTTCTTGGATTTATGTCCAGTGGAAGTGTTGTTTAAAAACAAATACCCTTTCCTCCTCGTTTTATTATGGCATCTTCTGGAAACGTCCAAAGCACTGCTCAAATATAACAAACTGATATACAGATTCAGGGCCTGAACCCCTCTCAGGGTCAGGCCCTATGCAAGGATCTTTTCAGCTACAGAAATGCAGCTTCCCTTGGAGTGAAATACAGCAGCTATTTTAGCACCACATAGCAACCTTATTTTAGGAAAAGGAAGTAAAAGAGAAAATCTTACCCAACTCAGATGTTTGGGAGTGATATGGAGGGAGCAGAATGTAATTAGCCTAGTCAGGGCACTTTGATTAATAATAAGAAAAGGAGTACTTGTGGCACCTTAGAGACTAACCAATTTTATTTGAGCATAAGCTTTCGTGAGCTACAGCTCACTTCATCAGATGCATACTGTGGAAACGGCAGAAGACATTATATACACAGAGACCATGAAACAATACCTCCTCCCACCCCACTCTCCTGCTGGTAATAGCTAATCCAAACTGACCACTCTCCTTACAATGTGTATGATAATCAAGGTGGGCCATTTCCAGCATAAATCCAAGTTTAACCAGAACGTCTGGGGGAGGGAGGAAAAAACAAGGGGAAATAGGCTACCTTGCATAATGACTTAGCCACTCCCAGTCTCTATTTAAGCCTAAATTAATAGTATCCAATTTGCAAATGAATTCCCAGTTTCAGCAGTTTCTCGCTGGAGTCTGGATTTGAAGTTTTTTTGTTTTAAGATAGCGACCTTCATGTCTGTAATTGCGTGACCAGAGAGATTGAAGTGTTCTCCGACTGGTTTATGAATGTTGTTATTCTTGACATCTGATTTGTGTCCATTTATTCTTTTACGTAGAGACTGTCCAGTTTGACCAATGTACATGGCAGAGGGGCATTGCTGGCACATGATGGCATATATCACATTGGTGGATGTGCAGGTGAACGAGCCTCTGATAGTGTGGCTGATGTTATTAGGCCCTGTGATGGTGTCCCCTGAATAGATATGTGGGCACAGTTGGCAACGGGCTTTGTTGCAAGGATAGGTTCCTGGGTTAGTGGTTCTGTTGTGTGGTATGTGGTTGTTGGTGAGTATTTGCTTCAGGTTGGGGGGCTGTCTGTAGGCAAGGACTGGCCTGTCTCCCAAGATTTGTGAGAGTGTTGAGTCATCCTTCAGGATAGGTTGTAGATCCTTAATAATGCGTTGGAGGGGTTTTAGTTGGGGGCTGAAGGTGACGGCTAGTGTCGTTCTGTTATTTTCTTTGTTAGGCCTGTCCTGTAGTAGGTGACTTCTGGGAACTCTTCTGGCTCTATCAATCTGTTTCTTCACTTCCGCAGGTGGGTATTGTAGTTGTAAGAATGCTTGATAGAGATCTTGTAGGTGTCTCCTACATTGTCCCCAAATGTAAAATAGTTATGGGTAGGGACAAAGTCACCAAGTTAGCCATGACATTATCGGGGATAGTGTTCTTGACAGCTTGTAGTCCATCTTTGTGTGGAATGTTGGTGTAGAGGGCTTCTACATCCATAGTGGCCAGGATGGTGTTATCAGGAAGATCACCGATGGATTGTAGTTTCCAATGCCATCCACAGCCTCAGAAACAACTCTGACATCATAATCAAAAAGGCTGACAAAGGAGGTGCTGTTGTCATCATGAATAGGTCGGAATATGAACAAGAGGCTGCTCGGCAGCTCTCCAACACCACTTTCTACAAGCCATTACCCTATGATCCCACTGAGAGTTACCAAAAGCAACTACAGCATTTGCTCAAGAAACTTCCGAAAAAGCACAAGATCAAATCCGCACAGACACACCCCTGGAATCCCGATCTGGGATATTCTATCTACTACCCAAGATCCATAAACCTGGAAATCCTGGGCACCCCATCATCTCAGGCATTGGCACCCTGACAGCAGGATTGTCTGGCTATGTAGACTCCCTCCTCAGGCCCTACGCTACCAGCGCTCCGAGCTACCTTCGAGACACCACTGACTTCCTGAGGAAACTACAATCCATTGGTGATCTTCCTTATAACACCATCCTGGCCACTATGGATGTAGAAGCCCTCTACACCAACATTCCACACAAAGATGGACTACAAGCCGTCAAGAACGCTATCCCCGATAATGTCACGGCTAACCTGGTGGCTGAACTTTGTGACTTTGTCCTTATCCATAACTGTTTTACGTTCGGGGACAAGGTATACCTTCAGATCAGCAGCACTGCTATGGGTACCCGCATGGCCCCACAGTATGCCAACATTTTTATGGCTGACTTAGAACAACGCTTCCTCAGCTCTCGTCCCCTAACGCCCCTACTCTACTTGCGCTATATTGATGGCATCTTCATCATCTGGACCCATGAAAAAGAAGCCCTTGAGGAATTCCACCGTGATTTCAACAATTTCCATCCCACCATCAACCTCAGCCTGGTCCAGTCCACACAAGAGATCCACTTCCTGGACACTACAGTGCTAATAAACAATGGTCACATAAACACCACCCTATACCGGAAACCTACTGACCGCTATTCCTACCTACATGCCTCCAGCTTTCACCCTGACCACGCCACACGATCCATCGTCTACAGCCAAGCTCTGCGATACAACCGCATTTGCTCCAACCCCTCAGACAGAGACAAACACCTACACGATCTCTATCAAGCATTCTTACAACTACAATACCCACCTGCGGAAGTGAAGAAACAGATTGATAGAGCCAGAAGAGTTCCCAGAAGTCACCTACTACAGGACAGGCCTAACAAAGAAAATAACAGAACGACACTAGCCGTCACCTTCAGCCCCCAACTAAAACCCCTCCAACGCATTATTAAGGATCTACAACCTATCCTGAAGGATGACTCAACACTCTCACAAATCTTGGGGGACAGGCCAGCCCTTGCCTACAGACAGCCCCCCAACCTGAAGCAAATATTCACCAACAACCACATACCACACAACAGAACCACTAACCCAGGAACCTATCCTTGCAACAAAGCCCGTTGCCAACTGTGCCCACATATCTATTCAGGGGACACCATCACAGGGCCTAATAACATCAGCCACACTATCAGAGGCTCGTTCACCTGCACATCCACCAATGTGATATATGCCATCATGTGCCAGCAATGCCCCTCTGCCATGTACATTGGTCAAACTGGACAGTCTCTACGTAAAAGAATAAATGGACACAAATCAGATGTCAAGAATAACAACATTCATAAACCAGTCGGAGAACACTTCAATCTCTCTGGTCACGCAATTACAGACATGAAGGTCGCTATCTTAAAACAAAAAAACTTCAAATCCAGACTCCAGCGAGAAACTGCTGAAACTGGGAATTCATTTGCAAATTGGATACTATTAATTTAGGCTTAAATAGAGACTGGGAGTGGCTAAGTCATTATGCAAGGTAGCCTATTTCCCCTTGTTTTTTCCTCCCCCCCCCAGACGTTCTGGTTAAACTTGGATTTATGCTGGGAATGGTCCACCTTGATTATCATACACATTGTAAGGAGAGTGGTCAGTTTGGATGAGCTATTACCAGCAGGAGAGTGAGTCTATGTGTGTGTGGGGGCGGGGGTGTGTGTGTGTGTGTGTGTGTGAGAACCTGGATTTGTGCTGGAAATGGCCCACCTTGATTATCATGCACATTGTAGGGAGAGTGGTCACTTTGGATGAACTATTACCAGCAGGAGAGTGAGTTTGTGTGTGTGTGTGTGTGTGTGTGTTTTTGGGGGGTGGGGGGTGAGAAAACCTGGATTTGTGCTGGAAATGGCCCACCTTGATTTTCATACACATTGTAAGGAGAGTGGTCACTTTGGATGGGCTATTACCAGCAGGAGAGTGAGTCGGGGCGGGGGGGGGTGGGTGAGAAAACCTGGATTTGTGCTGGAAATGGCCCACCTTGATTTTCATACACATTGTAAGGAGAGTGATCACTTTAGATAAGCTATTACCAGCAGGAGAGTGGGGTGGGAGGGGGTATTGTTTCATGGTCTCTATGTGTATATAATGTCTACTGCAGTTTCCACAGTATGCATCCGATGAAGTGAGCTGTAGCTCACGAAAGCTTATGCTCAAATAAATTGGTTAGTCTCTAAGGTGCAACAAGTACTCCTTTTGTTTTTGCGAATACAGACTAACATGGCTGCTACTCTGAAACTTGATTAATAATACCATTCTTTTGCTTAAAGAGAGTCTGTGAGATCTGTAATGACCATGTGTGATTAGAATGTCAGTTTTAAGTCTTAAGTGAAATATCACCAAATATCATGCTAGAGCAGTTGAGCTCAGGGGGTAGTGTCTGTTTAATTGCCACCTTATAGCTATTTCTTGGTGGTCTCCCACTCAGAAATTGTCCAACCTCAACCTTAGTTAGCTTGGAAGATCTGAAAGCTTCTGAGTACATGGCGATTTGACTCCTTTGTATGTTATGTGCATGCACACGTGGCTGTGCAAGTCACTGTTAAGTTTTAAGCACTTGGTGTTAGCCACTCCACACTGTTCTTTATAAAACCGCTCAGTCATAGATAAACACGGAGCTGTACTCAGTTTGTGTTTACATAGCCTGTCTCTCTTCTCAGTCTTTAATGTAAAGACTTAATCCCTTGCCTCCTTTTATTTTATTTAATCCTATGCTCAGAGGAACATGGACTTGTGTAAAGTGGGAACCAACAGTTCATCAGTTCCCTCCAACAACTGTTTCAGCTGCATCTCACTGTTGAGCAAGCAGTCCCAGTTCTATCACTTAGACATCCATGTTGGCCATTTAGTGCAGTGCTGCCTGCTCCCACATCAGCAGGCTGTCCAGTGCTTTGGTAAGCATTTAGGAGAAGCCCTTCTCAGTATCTAGCTGAAGAAAACTGGCTAGAAAAATGCAAATCTAAGGTAGAACGATAAGGGCTTTAAGTGGGCATTTTCTTTGCTCAGGTGCTTGTTACATGCTTCCAAAGGCCCTACTGCCACATTGTGCACACGAGTGATTCACAGTTTCTAATATGTAATAAAATTGCTTTAAACTTCAGTATTTTAAAACCTCTTGTCTAAATGCCGCTGAAAGCATCCAAGAACAAGCTACATAATACAAGGAGTTATGTTGGTTAATTTCAAAGCCCGAGGGAGTACCATCTCCTGATTATATTGCCATCTCTGTTCTGTTACTGACTGTAGTGGGCAAGGAAGGAAGGTCGGCGTGCATTTGTATAAGAAGCTGATTTCACCAAATGTCTGATGCTGTTTTGATTTATTGAAAGGAGGAATACAGTTAAATAACGATCTGAGTTTTTCCCCCTTCTTGGTAAATAACAGTGCAGTTCCCAAAGACAAGGACAGACAATGCTTTAAGCTCCGCCAAGGAATTGATAAGAAGATTGTGATTTATGTCCAGCAGACAACTAATAAAGAACTTGCCATTGAGAGGTAACCCGGTGTTCTTAATTCTTTAACCATGTCCTATTTAGTTTTGTTGTTTCTAGTTCCAAGGCAACAGATCAGTAATCTCTCTGTCAACGCCTGTTTTTATGGGCTTGTAATTTGGGTATGCAACCAGAAAAAAATTTGTTTTGAAAAAACATAATTTTGGAGCCTGTTGTCTGTTATGTAGACCATTCTATAGTCTCTCTTATCATCCATCATAAATAACTGGCCTATTCAGGTCATGGATGGAAAGATCTTGGACTCTTGAGTGTACATCATGGTCTATTTTAGAGTAATTGAAAAATATGTAAATATGGGTTTATACTAGCATCAGTGGTTGCATAACTTGAGTATTTACCTTTCTCACATCCCTGCAGTGTCTGAGCACCTTATTTACTGCACTACATATATTCTGAATCTGCCATGGTCTAGAATGTAAAGTGCAGGGGTGAGAGGAAATCTTACACTTTCCATTGACCAGAAGGAGATTCTTTATCTAAGCACTGACCATCAACTCAGCACTGTTCATACTACAGAGGAGGGCAGGGTTTCTGCCCTGTGGAATCTGCAGTCTGAAATTAAATACAACAAATTGAGGTTTTGGTGCAAACAGGGAGACGATAAAGCCAAGTGTGGTACTTCAGCCCTAAATATTGTTACTGTGAAATAAAGGCATAAAATACACATGCACTTAATTTTGGATTTTGTGGTTGTTGTCTGTCATGGAAGTTCCTTATGCAAATATCCCTAGTAATAGAAAATGGGATAGAGGAAGCTACTCAACAAGACCTTGGTCAATCAGCTAACCTTATGAGTCACAGCTACATTTGTGCTGTTCCTTCAGGGAAAATTCTTAAATAACTTCCTGGACCACTGTAGACAGAAGAGAACCATGTAATTAAACCAGTTCACAAAACTGTGCTCTATATGCTCTACATTGGTATCCAGTCAGGCTCTTTTGTAGTGTCCAAAGGCCCAGTGTGATACACAGGCAGAGATGTACATAAATGGGGTGTTTTTCAGGAGGTGTTAGCAGCTTGTCCCTGAAGTGTAATACAAATTTTTTATGGATTAATTATTTGTGTTTTTGCAGATGTTTTGGTCTCCTCCTGAGCCCTGGGAAGGATGTTCGGAGCGGTGACATGCATCTTTTAGATTTGGTAAAATGGATTTTTATTAACAAATAAAGAACAAGATTATTTCTTAGCAGCACTGGTGTCTGATCTTGGGGAACAGGCTGGAAAGGTCTGGCTGTGTGGTCACCCACGTCCAGTTCTTCAGCATGTGCTCTGCACACCAGAATAGACCCTGCTCCTCTCACCTGTTTGGCACCAGGTTTTAAGATGGATTCAGCTGGAGTGTAATGATTAATTAATCTGAAAGATGGAGTTTTACAGCAAAAGGAAAGTGTTTTATGACTTAGATTTTTAAAGGGTTTAATCCATGTTGGTGTTTCAGATGAGCAGCCCAATTTGCCTTAAATGTTTCATTATCCGCTACAGCTAGAATAAAGTGAGAAGTTTTATAGGGAACCTGGATAATCATTTCAGTACAAAGACACAGTTTCAGTATTAATTGGCATATGGGTGTTTCACAGGTGGCTTATTGCATTTTTGATCTGATATCTGCAAAGTAATGATGTAGTAATTGCTAAGGTGGTAGGTATCACAGACATCATTTGTGTTTTTTGTTTTTTTTTACCTGAATGGCATTTTACTAGTGTTCTGTGAACATCTGTAAAAGAGTAACTTCTCTATTTTAATTCATATTGAAAGGGTAGCACAAAGTAACTGGACTCTAAAGTACAAATTAAATTTTAAAATAAAATAGAGATTTGGAACAGAGTATTTCTAAACCTCTCTCTTGCCAGTGTGCTTTATACACATGTAAATCAATTCCTGAATTGCTTCAGAATGCAGTCATACACCCTCTTAAAAGCACACCAGTTATTACTCAAATTTGAACAGTGTCAGTACACGTTCATTAACTATCTCCTGTGTATCCATTTGCAGACATGCTAGCGTGTCTTTTTAACAGAGTTTTTTTGCTTCCTCTGAGCTCTGCAAAGGCCTATCATTAAATTCTGCCATGCATCTGAAACTCCTTGGATTGTGGTTAATATTCTCTCCAAGATAGTCTCAATTAGAGACCGCAGAGAGAACTTGGACTTGGGGAAACTTTTTAAAGGGAAACAGAATGAAAGTTCCACCGTGTTTCACTGCATTGGACTGTACAAATAGTATTTCCATTTATAGTCAATTATCTATGTAAAATGAAGACATTCTTGCATTATTATAATGGAGCTGGCAGTGCCACTTAGAGTTAAAGTTGGCTCACGTTTCCCATGATCAGACCGTGATTTCAGTTTTTATAACTTTGCCAAACTTTAACCATTCTGGCTGAAATTTTCTGTGTTTGGTGTCTTCCTAAGTCTGAAGTTTTTTGGAAAGCTATGACAAAAATAGTTCAGCTGTTTCCAAAAAGAGAGTGGGGAAAATATTTCCTTTTCGTATTAAAAAAATGTACAAATGTTTTCAGGCCCGTGACCTGTCCATGACTTGTACTATGTACCCTTGAGTAAATCATGTGGGGCGGGGGGCAGCCTGGAGGGCCCCACGGGGGCTCTGGGGTAGGGGGTGACTTGGAGGGCCCCACGGGGGCTCTGGGGTAGGGAGCGGTGGCCAGGGGAGGGGTGCCCCATGGGGGCTCTGGGGCAGGGGGCAGTGACCGGAGGCAGGCCCAGGATCCCCACTCTTGCTGTGGGGTAGGAAGGGCTGCTGCGGCCCAAGACTGCTCCAGCAACACCTGGTGCGGCTGGCCCAGGAGCTACCCCAGCTGCTTGAGCAACCCCTAGGCCAGCTGCACTTGCTGCTGCAGAAGTCATGGAGGTCCCATAAAATCAGAGAATCTGTGACCTCTGACAGACTCGCAGCCTTACTAATAGTTGCTGATGGACCTATCCTCCATAAACTTACCTAATTCTCTTTTTGAAATCAGTTATAGTTTTGGCCTTCACAACATTTTCTGGCAGTGAGTTCCACAGGTTGACTGTGCGTTGTGTGGAGAAGTTCTTCTTTTTGTTATAAACATGTCCTGCTCTGTCAGCTCCCATGCTCTTCACATTTTTTATACTACATATTTTATGGAAAGATAATGTCTTCCTCAATCATCTGTAATGTACAGCTTCCAATCTTTTTGCTAGCTTTATACAGCTGGCCAGTAGTAGTGTTTTCATTTTCTGGATGCCTAACATGAGATGTGGGCTCTGAAATACACAAGTCAAAGGGAGCTGTTCTTTGAACATATAAAGGGCTATAAAATGTACTCTGAAAAATCAGGACTGAGGTGCCTCAAATTGGGCATGCAGAATTAGTGAAGACTTCTGACCTTCATCTCTGCCTTAGTTCCACATCTGTAAATGCGGATAATACAACCTCCTAACCTCAGGAAAGGTGTTCTGAAGATACATTTGTTAATGTTTGTGAAGCACCCAGATTCTGTCTTAGTAAGCACCGTAGGAAAATCCCATTAGTAAATGAATAACTTTGGTTTCAGAGTAGAGGCCACGTGCTGAACAATGAGGATAAAACAAAATATTGAATTAACTGGTAAGTGAATACTGTCCATTCTGTGCACTGAATGGGACAAGGGTCCTGTGGAAAGAATAGTATGGGATCATGTATGTAAAGATTGTATTATCAAGCGTACAGATGAGCAGGATTAATAAAGGTTGCCTGTGAAACCTTACTTCTGGCATTTCTTAACTTTTAATGTTGTGTTTTGTGAGTACTATGTATATATTTTAGAAAAAGATCAGTATAAAAGAGTCCCCACCCTAATGTTCTTTAGATATCAAGGACATTGAGGATAGAACAATCTTATAATGTCAGATGTTGTTTATTACAACATTGCAATGTATCAAGATACATTAATGTGAAACAGCTGGAAAACTTTTTAGGATTAGCAGTTTGTAAGGAAGTATTCTGATTTAATTTGTTTCAATATAGTAGAGACAATTAAATGCATCCCTAAAGCAAACAATTTAGGAGCCTTATATATTCACATACTTTAATGGAGTGAATGTACCATTCAAACAGCTGTCATTTAGAGACTGTGTAGTATGAAATGAGGCCAGAATAACTGAATTACCTTGAATCTTCTAGGGCCATGTTAAAGAAGAAATCTGAGGGAAGCTTGTATGGTTTTACAATATGGAGCCCTTCCCCTGTAGACAATGGGCTTCAGTCTGACCCAGATTAGTAGTGGCCTGAAAGTCACCAGGGTGCAGTTGGCTCTTTGGCCTCTGTGAAATGAACTATTGTTCTTTCCACAGTTCCTATTGGACAGTGTTCACTTCATAAAAACTCATTGCTGTTAGTAGTGACTGGCCTCTTCTTAGCAGTCTCATCTGGGAGGTCAAAGGTCTCATGGGCCATCGGGGTTGAGCTCTCCTCTCATCCCCAGAGACTGTGCTGAAGTGAAGAAACACATTGACAGAGCCAGAAGAGTACCCAGAAGTCACCTCCTACAGGACAAGCCCAACAAAGAAAATAACAGAACGCGACTAGCCATCACCTTCAGCCCCCAACTAAAACCTCTCCAACGCATCATCAAGGATCTACAACCTAACCTGAAGGACGACCCATCACTCTCACAGATCTTGGGAGACAGGCCAGTCCTTGCTTACAGACAGCCCCCCAACCTGAAGCAAATACTCACCAGCAACCACACACCACACAACAGAACCCCTAACTCAGGAACCTATTCTTGCAACAAAGCCCGTTGCCAACTGTGTCCCCATATCTATTCAGGGGACACCATCATAGGGCCGAATCACATCAGCCACACTATCAGAGGCTCGTTGACCGGCACATCTACCAATGTGATATATGCCATCATGTGCCAGCAATGCCCCTCTGCCATGTACTTTGGCCAAACTGGACAGTCTCTACGTAAAAGAATAAATGGACACAAATCAGACGTCAAGAATTATAACATTCAAAAACCAGTCAGAGAACACTTCCATCTCTTCGGTCACTCGATTACAGACCTAAAAGGGGCAATTCTTCAACAAAAAAACTTCAAAAACAGACTCCAATGAGAGACTGCTGAATTGGAATTAATTTGCAAACTGGATACAATTAACTTAAGCTTGAATAAAGACTGGGAGTGGATGGGTCATTACACAAAGTAAAACTATTTCCCCATGTTTATTCCCCCCGCTGTTCCTCAGACTTTCTTGTCAACTGCTGGAAATGGCCCACCTTGATTATCACTACAAAAGGTTTTCTCCCCCCTTGCTCTCCTGCTGATAATAGCTCACCTTACCTGATCACTCTTGTTACAGTGTGTATGGTAACATCATGTTTCATGTTCTCTGTGTATATAAATCTCCCCACTGTATTTTCCACGGCATGCATCCGATGAAGTGAGCTGTAGCTCATGAAAGCTTATGCTCAAATAAATTGGTTAGTCTCTAAGGTGCCACAAGTACTCCTTTTCTTTTTGTGGATACAGACTAACATGGCTGCTACTCTGAAACCTGGATAGAACTGAGTAATGTGGACTTGGGGAGTTGGCACTGCTGATGCCCATGGAGTAGTTGTTTTGTGGACAAACATCAGATGTCTCTCTAGGGCTGGGACTCTTAACACCTTTCATGAGCATACAATTCACTTAATTTTTTAAAATTATTTTAATGTTAATAGTAATGTTTGGTCTTCCATTTGTTTCTAGGAGTCCATGGGCAAAAGCTCTGATGGGAAATCGTATGTCATCACTGGGAGTTGGAATCCAAAATCTCCACATTTCCAAATTGTAAATGAAGAAACTCCTAAAGGTATTAACTTTATCACACTTAACTCTATTATCAGCAGGAATTTGTGACTGACTTCACAGGCATTGGATTTCTTTTTATTAATTTAAAGGGCTCTTGCTGAGAGAGATCAGAGTGGCATCCTTTACTTTTTCTCTTAGTAACATAATGTAGTAAAAACAGTGTTGTGGTCTCTGAATTTGTTACACATGGGATGTGTAAACCTAAATAGAACAGAAGACAAGTCCATTCTCTAGTATTAGCATACCATAAGGGTAATCAGACATCCTAATAGGGAAAGGAACGGCGGTACAGGATGTAGGAGAGGATGAGGAGGTCTAGTACTTCATTCCATCTGCTCCCCTTTAGCTTCTGCAGACTCTCATTATGAATTGTACCAGATCATTTACTACAGGATTTCCCTTTTGTATGTGCTTAATTCCTGCTGTAAATCCAACAAGTGTTGCACAAAGGTTATTAGGGGAAAACCACTATAAGAAAATTTTACATGTGGCAGAGAAAAATCCACTAAACTGGCAGATTTGTGGGGCTCCACTTCAGTTTTGGGGGTGACTCTCTTGATTCTTAAGCCTAATGATGGAACTTGAAGGATAAAATTTCCAATTATTTTAGGTGATTTTCACGTTGTGTGCACAAATTGGGGAATTGAATGTGAATTGCCTGAAGGTCAGAAATGTCAGTGGTCCTAAAATTGTCTGGCCTAGTCTCTTTCCCATTTTGTGAAGAGTCCTGCTTGCTATCATTGGTGGCTCTACTCTATCAAGGAGAGAATTTCTCACAGCTGTTGTGGTCTTGAAAACATGTTTCAGAATCTCTTTAATGTGGTAGGATTTATCCATCATCCAAATGACGCATTTAAAAAAAAATGGTGGGGACCATACTTGCAAAGTAGAGGTCACCATGCAAATCAAATCCTTAATTAAATATTAGTAATTGTTTTAAGGAACATATTTGCTAGTTTTCAATGGGGATTCAAAAAACCTGACAGGATTTTTATGCTCTGTAATAGGGGCATCCTTTGCTATGAAAAGACTGATAGGGCATCTTCTCTCTCTAGCAAGTGGCTCATCTTATTGTCCTGTGCCAGTCACTGAAAGCTTTGTGCTGGTAGCCTCCAGTTTGGGGTGTTAGGTTAGCTAAACGAGACTTTTCTGCAGAATTAGCTTTTACAATAACATTACTACAAGGTAAACAGGTTAGAAAGCATTTCCACTGAGATTTGTCAGCAGGTGATTGTAATATTGATTTGATTTTTTTTCTCTGTAGATAAAGTGCTATTCATGACTACAGCTGTTGATTTGGTGATAACAGAGGTTCAGGAACCTGTCCGATTCCTTCTGGAGACCAAAGTCCGAGTTTGCTCACCTAATGAGAGATTGTTCTGGCCCTTCAGCAAACGTAGTTCCACTGAAAACTTCTTCCTAAAACTAAAACAGGTAACACTGTCTTTTTATCTACAGTTAAATTTGGGGCTTGGCAAGCTTAACTGACTGTAACCACCCTATAATTAAATTCTTTTTAGACTTCAGAGGTAGGTTAGGATGCATTACAGGTTAAATGTAAACATACAGGGGACAAGGATGAACTGTCAGTGCAGTTTAAAGGCCCAGACCTGAAGCCCTGATACTGTGTTGTCCTGTTGAAGCCAGTGGAATGAATTGTGTATAAGGGCTGCAGGATTGGGCTTCAGGTTGTTGTGTGTAATTAACTTCTGTACTTTCAAACCTGGCATTTGGGATCTTACAAAATTTACTTAATATACAAGTCCTGCTTTTCTTTTACTTGACATGCCATAGTATAAACATAGAAAAGGTAGGTTACTTTTTGCAAAGATAAACAGAACTTCAAACAGGATTTAAATGTGCAGGTCCCAGAAAAATCTGACAATTAACCTAGAAAGGCTATTTTTCTTCAATAATGCTGTTATGTCTAAGAATTGTAGAAGTGTCACTGCACTGCTCCCTTTCCCCCTGTGTTACATGGTTAGAACAGAGGTTTCAACAAACCAAAGACCCCAGCTTTTCCTGTTGAAAAACGGAATTGGGAAGCAGTGTCAAAAAGGCTAACATCTTAGCTTTTTGACTCCATCTGCTGGAAAGAAAAAGGTAAAGTCTGTCTAAGACATATGCTTGAATAATATATGGCAATAACTCACGCCAGAAACAATCAAAGGCTTGAAAATGGATGGTGAAAACCACCTAAGAGTTAGTATGTGGTGGAAGGGAAAAGCTATTCCCTAAATTGCTTATGAAATGGTCACCCTGAAACAAAACCACTCTTTAGAAGAAAACAAACCATCCCGGTGGTGAATTCACACAGTCCAATAGCACTGAGTAGAGTCAAGAATAGTGAGGGCAGGGGCTCGCTGATCTCTTATTGTTCATGAATTATGTTGATTCACCTCTTTAAGAGGCTCAACTGAAATGAACAACTTTCTCCCTAATGTTCTCTTTTTTGCACTTGTTGGTGTGGTTTTTTTAAGTAATAGTAAATAGTGGCATGGTTTCTCTGAGGCTTCTTTGCTGCATTTATCTTTTATACTTAAAGTTAATTTCATGTGTAACCTGTTACATTGCTGAACAGCTCATTCCAGAAGCGCCTGATATGAAGAGATGTAGTGGAAATCTTCCTTCAAAATACAGGCTGGAAAAAAAAAATCCCTTCATGTAGGAGATTAGTCTTATCCTCTCCCTATTTGGATTGATCTTTTTGAGGTGGATTGTGGAGATGTTGAACAATTAATGCAGTTAGCTATAAATATTTCACTAATCTTAGAATACAGGCTGCTTTTCTGCCTGGTAATGTAAGGAAGCTTATCTTACTTAGCAAATTTTGTATCTTTTGTCTTACCAAACTCTGCATGCATTGTGACCTTTATCTCACTTAATTCTGCCTTGTTCACAGGCACTGACAGGTTATCCAACTTCCAGTGTTTACTAATGGAGGAGTTAGCACAATTCATAATTGAAGTAACCGCTATAGAGAGTCATGCCTGATAAGCATGGAAGGGAAACTTGTTTCTACAGAGAGGTGATTAGTCTTTAAAAGATACAACTATGTAGAATTAGCTTATCTTAGTTTGCCGATATTTCTTGTTTCGGAAATGGTGGAAGCAGAGGGATTTTATTTTCCCAGATAACATTCATTGACTTAGTGATCTTTAGTCTGGAAGAATTCCCATTAATTTAAAATACTAAAATGATGCAATGGAGCTTTGGGAATTTTTTACAGTGGAATTCTGTAAAAGTAGCGCACGCTCTCTCTCTGATTTTGACTGGGTGGAAGTAAAGCTTCTTTAATAGTCTTCAATTAAGTTAGAATTTTGTGAAGTGTTTACTTAGAAAGTCTTTGCTTTAACTTTCCTGTAACAGAACAGAAGCATTGAAAATTAATAGAGGAAATAAGGCCACACAATGGACCTTGGAACCCATAAAGTTGTCTACCTGTGTTCTCAACAAGAATACATGTACATCTTACTTTTGAAGCAGCAAATAGACAGTCAGTAGCCATGCTGGGACACTAAACAAGAATAAACAATTTTATCACTAAAAGATTACAGAAAAAATTGTCATACACTGCACTATTAGTCTGGTGAGAAGTTAGCTATAGTTCTAGGTTTTTGTCATTCATAGTATTTTCCCCCTTAATGAAAAGGTCGTCAGGTAGTCAAGAATTCACCAAACTTCCTCTCCTAGAACTTCTCCAGAGCAAACCTTTCATATACTGTGGAAATACATGCTACCTGTGTGTTCAGTCCACTCCTGTGGGAAAAAAATGAGCCTGCTTATGAGTCCTGGACCTGAAATATACTCATTTGCCCCAAGGGGGGGGAGTACATCTGACTTGCAGGAGCTATACAACTCTGAGTGATGTCTTTTGGATTATATTTGCTATGCATTCCCATGAAATAGGGGCAGACACCAAACACCACAAGTATTCACTGCCCTGGAAGTTGCACTGAAAGGACTGTAATAGGAATTTCAGTTCTTCACTATTTCCTATGTGGATGGTGGTAAAAATAGTTCCTCTTTTCCATCTCCCCTACCGCAAGGAGAGGATGTAGAGAGAACTTTGTGAAGCACATATTCCTATGTAATGCCTCACTCACAATTATATTTTCTAATCCAGATAAAACAAAAGGAAAGGAAGAACAACACAGATACATTATATGAAGTTGTGTGTCTAGAAAGTGAATCAGAAAGGGAGAGAAGAAAAACTACAGCAAGCCCCTCTATTCGACTTCCGCAGTCTGGATCCCAGAGCTCAATGATTCCTTCCCCTCCAGAGGATGATGAAGAGGAAGGTAAGAAGCTGGTCCTGTACAGTTTGTTTTATTTGCATGCTTTGAAGGAAATGGAAGCTAGACTAGGTAACTAACAAAGTTATTTAGAACAAATTGCCTTTTGAATGGGATCTTGTTTCACACTCTGAACGTTAGTTATCAGACACTCTTAACTTTAAACAGCTGCCACTCCATTTTTCTTGGACGCTTCTGTGAACCAGCTAAATGCTTCTCCTTGCTTCATTTGAATCTGTATGGAGACAGACTGTGAAGAGTTAGAAACACTGTGAAAAAGTTAAAAACGCTGATCGGCTTCTTAGAAACATCTGACCTGCAGTAGCACTTGAGATGGAGTTTGTCCCTCCTTGAACAAATGTAAACAGCTGCAGCAGTGAGAAATGGGGAGTTGACTTTAGTTTGAGATGTCTATAAGTGGCATGTTTGCAATGAAGAGTGAGCATAGGCTTCTGTAGTGCATAATGCCACACAAGGAGCTATTTCACTGTTTTGGTGATGCTGTTCCTTCTGAGACCTGGTGTGTTTTCAGCAGGCTGTGTTGCCATTTCATTTTTTGAACAAACTTTTGAACTTTTTCTGAGTAACTGTTAGAAAAGTAATCAGTATGCTTGAATTATAGCATCTACCACTTCAGATATCTGCTTATGCTGTTCTAGATTTTTCACACGTGAACCAAGATAACTGAGGTCCATTCAAAAGGAATGTATTTTTGTATAAATAATTTAATGGAACAACACTGTCAGACCACTGTTATGGTATCAGAGAAATACTGAATGGCAGCGGAGCTTTTATCTACATTACTTGTCATGAGCATTTCAAAATATCCGTGATTGAATATATCAGCTATGAGATTGGTTTTACCCAAAGACTTCTTATTGTGCTTGTGCTTACCTACTCTTTCATTTTAGCGATGGAATGTATAGCATTCGAAAAGCTACATAATTCAAGCTTTGGGAGCTATCAAAGTAATAGCATTCAAAGGAAAAGTGCAAAGCAGTTCAGGTTGCAATGAATGCAATGACATTATAATGGCCTCTCATTATATTTCATAAAGGAAACAGATCTCTTAATCTTTCATTTGAAAGATCAAGAGTTGAGGATGTTACATTATCTATCTTTGGCAATAGTTCAGTTGTTTGTCAGGTACTTGCCGCTTTAAAACACTTGTTTTAGCAGCACTAGAGGTGCAGCATTTCACTGATAGCAATACCATAAATTTCTTTCAAGATAACATCTGAAATATGATTGCACTGGCAGCAATTAGGTTAATGCCTACTTTGCATTATGACTTGTTCTGGACTGAATTGTGAGGTGCCTGGTAATGATTAGATAAGGATTGAGTCTACAAATGTTGTATTCATCCTTGTTAAAATTTGCACAGATACACCAAGAACTGATTCACCTTGTAGAGAGTTGAATGCTAATCTCCTGGTAGGATAATTCCCCCTGTTCTTACATTTTCTCCTCTCTTCTCATTCATTATAGATAATGACGAGCCTCTTTTGAGTGGTTCTGGAGATGTTTCCAAAGAGTGTGCTGAAAAAATTCTTGAAACATGGGGAGATCTTCTGTCCAAATGGTAAGAAGCAAGAATATGCATTCTGAAAATGGTGCTTCTGAGTCTTCTCAGACATGATAGGTTTCCAGCTAAGTGTGTTCGTTCTCGCAGAGTGTCCATTGTTTCTGGAAATTGAGAAAATATTAGGGTGGATTAAATCCTCTGTTACTGAGAATGCCCGTTATTTTCTTACCTGATTTCAGGTTTTGTCTGATATCTTTTGTACTTCTACTTTTTTATATGTCTGAGTGTTCTTTAAAATCATTCAGTGAACATGTTAGTTTCTTGGGGTTAGTGCAGCTGCAGGTGTTCTGGAAACCCTAGTATTACTTTGCTCTCCATTTGCTAATAAAAAAAATATAACTATCAAAAGAAGAATAAGAAAGCTGCAGCTTTTACTTCACTTTGGCTCCCTAGAGATCATTTCCCAGGTAGATTACCTCCTTCCAGCTCCAAGGTCGATCAGAGCTGAGCCACTTACCCCTCTGAGTATCCTTAGCCTTTGGCTCTTAAGAATGCAGCAGGATCTAACTTGGATTATGAGGATGTGTCCACCTCATTAAAGGCAGATAGGCTCTGGGTCCATCAGGGGAGTACATGAGTCATTCTGCTTTTCTGGGAAGTACTGATTTATCTAGCACAGAATTTCTAAATAGTAGAGATTCTGATGCAACCCCGACCCTCCCTTCCAGGGGGAACAACTAGCCAGCTTTGCATGCTAAGATGAGCCTCCCTCAAAGAGGTTGGTACTGGGATCTTTGGAAAACACTGCCAACATTGCACAAAGAGATCACACAAACACAATACCAATGGAGCACTTCAAACTTGCCCTTGGTCTCCATTTAGCATTGGTTCTCTGCCTGTGCTTCCTAACACCATTGAAAAGCAGAGCAAGAAACATCCAGAAAGCTGAGGGCAAATGAAATACTACATCCAAGAAGGAGAAAACAAAGCTACAGTACAGTAGAGATCAGATTAAATCCACATTTAAGCGGTAGGAAATTTACTAATGAATTTTAGCAAAGATTTTCTTGATATTAAGCTAATCATAGCCTAGTATAGGGATCTATTGATCTTTAATACCATTGTTTCAAATTTGATAAGGTTTTTACTTCCAATTTTTTAATACAAATACATTATGCTAATTTGATAGGAGTGCTGGACATATGAAATTGTCACATTAATATAAAAAAGAATGTAAAGACTGCAACAAAATGATGTCCTCTCTTCCCCCACCCCCCTTACAAGCAGTTTGATCAGATTAGCTCTACAAATCCTCTCTCAGCAAGAATGTTTCTCATATACTTCAGTTCTGTAACTCTTCCAAGGCTGACACCTGACACTTGCACTGAAAATGTTTTGGCAGCTCTAAGGATGTGGAGTGCTTCTGTGCTAATGCTGGCAATAATAACTTTAGTATGGTGTTAAAGTTTCCCTCTTAACTTAAAAAAATATTGCAGGTAATGATCGTTGAGCTTTTAGCATAATAGAGGATTGAAAATCCTAAAAGGGAGAGTTCAGGTGGTTAAATGCTATGGTTTTATGGTCTCATATTCAGATTTTTTTTATAGCAATTAGCTATTTGTTAGTGGTATTTTAACTTTTTTTTTTACTGTGTATGGTTTTTTTACCATGTATGGTTACAAATGAGTCACATGCTCTTCCCACTCCAAAATCCAGTAGTTGGGAATATCTGGTAGCCTGTTACCCATGAAGTACACAGGTTATATTGTGTGACACTGTTTTATTAAGCCTACTATATATACTAATTCTGGTCATAAATTAAGGTAAGGCAGTTCATAGTCTTTTTCAGAGGGTTCGTATTTGTTGTAGATGTTCTAACTGCCAAGCTTGGTTCTGAGAACAGATTTTATTTCCTTTATAGATTATAAATGATTAGAGCTCCCTGGTATCAAGCTCTGTTATATCTCTGGTGTAATGGGGGAAATACTGGTATTTAAAAAGCTTTCTAGCAAGATGCTAAATTCAGTAGAAGGTGAGAGAGCAGATTATAGTATAAGGGTCCTGTGGAATAATTGCTGTTTTAAATGTCTGACACACTAACTTTTGCAGTCCCAGATGATTGTAATGGAATCATCCTACTGTAGATTGGAGAAGAGCAGGAAAGGAAGCCAGCTATATATATATTTTAGACTGCTGGGATAGTTCTTCTGAGCAGTAACCCCCACATTTAATAATTCCCCCTCTTGACAAATAACCACATAGAGTCAAACTATTCATGCATATTATATGCATATCGCCTTTTATGATGAAATTACTGGTTCTGTGGATGAAGGGAAAGCAGTGGATGTATTGTTTCTTGACTTTAGCAAAGCTTTTGACACGGTCTCCCACGGTCTCTTGCTCTTGTCAGCAAGTTAAGGAAGTATGGGCTGGATGAATGCACTACAAGGTGGGTAGAAAGCTGGCTAGATTGTCGGGCTCAACGGGTAGTGATCAATGGCTCCATATCTAGTTGGCAGCCGGTATCAAGTGGACTACCCCAAGGGTCGGTCCTGGGGCCGGTTTTGTTCAATATCTTCATAAATGATCTGGAGGATGGTGTGGATTGCACTCTCAGCAAATTTGCGGATGATACTAAACTGGGAGGAGTTGTAGATACGCTGGAGGGGAGGGATAGGATACAGAAAGACCTAGACAAATTGGAGGATTGGGCCAAAAGAAATCTGATGAGGTTCAATAAGGATAAGTGCAGGGTCCTGCACTTAGGACGGAAGAACCCAATGCACAGCTACAGACTAGGGACCGAATGGCTAGGCAGCAGTTCTGTGGAAAAGGACCTAGGGGTGATAGTGGACGAGAAGCTGGATATGAGTCAGCAGTGTGCCCTTGTTGCCAAGAAGGCCAATGGCATTTTGGGATGTATAAGTAGGGGCATAGCGAGCAGATCGAGGGACGTGATCGTTCCCCTCTATTCAACATTGGTGAGGCCTCATCTGGAGTACTGTGTTCAGTTTTGGGCCCCACACTTCAAGAAGGATGTGGATAAATCGGAGAGAGTCCAGCGAAGGGCAACAAAAATGATTAGGGGACTGGAACACATGAGTTATGAGGAGAGGCTGAGGGAGCTGGGATTGTTTAGCCTGCAGAAGAGAAGAATGAGGGGGGATTTGATAGTTGCTTTCAACTACCTGAAAGGGGGTTCCAAAGAGGATGGCTCTAGACTGTTCTCAATGGTAGCAGATGACCGAACGAGGAGTAATGGTCTCAAGTTGCAGTGGGGGAGGTTTAGATTGGATATTAGGAAAAACTTTTTCACTAAGAGGGTGGTGAAACACTGGAATGCGTTACCTAGGGAGGTGGTAGAATCTCCTTCCTTAGAGGTTTTTAAGGTCAGGCTTGACAAAGCCCTGGCTGGGATGATTTAACTGGGAATTGGTCCTGCTTTGAGCAGGGGGTTGGACTAGATGACCTTCTGGGGTCCCTTCCAACCCTGATATTCTATGATTCTATATTATATTAAATATTATATGCATGGATAGTTTGACTCTATGTGGTTATTTGTCAAGAGGGGGAATTATTAAATGTGGGGCTTATTGCTCAGAAAAACTATACCAGCATCTAGAGCAGTTTAGAATCTGTGAAAATTCTATGTAAACTACCTACACAAGGCAAGTAGTGATAACACTGGAAATTATTCGAACACATGCTTATAGTTGGAATTGCTCTTTGGATTCTTGAAAGTTGATGTGTGGCCATTCTGATCCTAGAAGGCCAGCTGATTACTGTAAAAAGACTAGAGAGCAATATGCATTTCTACCATAAGCTTTTCCCCCTCATGTCCAAGTCTGCCATTTTCGCACAGTTTGAGATAACAAAGGCCTATCAGTCTTTTTTAATTTTATAACTGTGGGTGAAGGTTTAGATCATACAGAATGTGGTGTATTTTTGTACTTGTGTTTTAAGTCTTTTCTGCTTTGGTATATTGTGCTGTTGAGTCTCTTACATCAGGTCCAGGACATGTTTGTCTTCAAACTAGATTTAATAGGGTTTATGGAAATAGATTGGAAAATGTGTCCCATTAATTTTGTTTCTTTCATGACTCCTGAATGTTCCCACATTGTCAGTATGTTACAGCCTCCTATGGACTAGAAAGATACTCCAGCAACACACAGACTGTCTTGAAGTTTTCTCCACTGTCTCTCACATTCCACATTGCATTTTGGTTGTTACACATGTGTTATCATCTGTTTGTACTTGGGCCACAGTGATGGAGCATAACTTCTCTCTTGCCCTCCCTTCACCCAGGCATCTCAATTTGAGTGTGAGGCCAAAGCCTTTATCAGCGTTGGTGAGAAGTGGTGTTCCCGAGGCACTGAGAGGAGAGGTGTGGCAGCTGCTAGCAGGATGTCATAACAATGACCACCTAGTGGAAAAGTACCGAATTCTCATCACAAAGGTAAAGTGATGCATTTTATTTTTTTAATGTTTTATTGGTAGAAAGGTGGATAGTTACAAGAACACCGTATTGCTTAAAGGTTATTGGGTATAACTGAATACAGAAGCTGAAAAAGTCAATATAATGGAATAAAAACATAAAAAAAACACCCTAGCTTCTGGAGTATTTATTGTGGAGTTACCTCCACTTAAAGCATATTTTCTTTTAATATTTCCACTAATATTTTGTAAAACTGTGACCTGTTTTAGTTTGCTTCTTAGGAATATTCAGCTATTTGGTTTTTATGCCATTGTTAGAGATTTATTTGGTTAAATTCTTTGGCTTACTCAGATTTCCTGTTGGAAAAGTAACTTCCGTTATATTGTCCCTAAAATCTGTTTGCAGCTAAAATGAGAATCCAGACCTAAATGTTGAAATTTAACTTGTTTCTTAGTAGCATAACCAAGTTAATGTGATCTGGTGTTTGCATTGATCTGTTAACAGTTGTTTGTTTTTAAAGTGCATATTTGGGGGGTTTTTTTTGGGTCCAGCTGTTTAATTTTGCAAATCTTAGTTCTTAAGAACAACAGTAGTGTATGAAAGTTTCTGACATCAGTGTTGACAACAATAATAAAGAAAAAGAAAAGACATTATACGCTCAGACATCATGCAACCATGCTTCTCAACATTCAAAATATAACAGTTGCTCAAGAAATAAGAATGAAATATTTTTTTCTCCACAATCAGTATTCTGAGTTTGGATATGATCGTTCTATGCACAAGCAATCCTATTTTACTGTGTTAATCAAATGATAAAGTACTTCAAGAGTGTAAGGAATGACTGATGGTGAGAGTTCACTGCAAAAGTCCTCTGAGTGAGTGTAAATTCATTGTCCAAAAGATAATTAGCAAAATGAGTCTGAGTCAGCCTTTGGCTATCCATGGTCTGATTACACACAACCTGACTCCGATTTGCCAGGAATAATTACAAACATTCTTCTGAGGGGAGAAGGGCATCTGAAATAGGACCCAGTGGGAAATAAAGCTTTGATTTAGGGTGCATGATCACACAAATTAAGAAGAAGGTGGTAGTATCTGTCAAGCAAAATCTCCTGAGTGCTTCTGTTATATTGCCTCAACTGCTAGGCGAGGAGCTGTCTCCATTCCAGTATTTGGGTACTGGAATGAAGGAAGGACCTGTGTGTAGTACAGTATAGTGCGTGACACACACTCCTCCTGTCTGTGAGTGAGTAAATGCACTAGGGTGTTTCATTTTCCTTCTTAAATCTGTGAAATCCTTCCACTCTTTCACCTCTTGGCAGAAGCAGAGGAAATAACCTGGCTGTGATGCATTGGAAGTTTCCCTGGAGTCCCAGGCAGGGAGAGTTGGCTGATTCAGCATTGTGATATAGGGACTGGCCACTCAGAAAATACTACAAAATTAACCTCTTGAAGACAATTAGCTTTGAATGAGCCTCTTTGGCATATTATCTCATAGAGTAATTAACTTAGGCAAACGAAAGTGAAGTAAACTTTTTAATATAAATGCCGTATTTGAGAATTGCTGTGGTGCTGGTTGTGGTGACCTAAATGTCAGTTAAATGAAAATGGGACAGGAGTGTTTTTATAGTATTAGTAGAAAAAGGGTGATGGTCTGGAGGGAAAAAAATCTATTCAGTTTGTATACTGAATTTTCTATAGTCTGCATAGAGTGAGGAATGGTGGAAGACATAGAAAAAGGGATAAGGAGCTGCATAGAAAGAGGTCCAGAGATGAGATGAATTCAAGAGTCCTTTGGGAGGAGGAGATGAGAGAAAAGATGTCAGCAGGGGAAGAATTGTGTGCAGCTTTAAAGAAGGACAAGGACCTTGAAGTGGAAGGGAAGAGGATTAAAAGAGTGAAGTGACATGGTCAGTGAAGGAGAGAAGTATGGATTTTGTTTGTTTGTGTGGTTTTTGGAAGAAATTTGGATGAATTTAAAGGGAGTGAGGTGAGGAGCAAAGGACACTTATTGTAGAGAGGGCTGTGGCCTACACTCCTGCAGTGAGAGTGGGATCCTGCGGGTCCTGCAGGATCCTCTGCCATAACAGTAGGTAAAATGTATTTTGTTTCAGGGGCAAAAAAAAACCCAAATCCAGACTGCGGTAATTTGTGGGAACACACTAAATCGCTCATCAGTTTGTCATAAATAGAATTTTAGCAATGTAAAGCAAGTTTTTCTTAAAAAATAAAATAAAGGTTTTAATACTTAAATTTAAGCGAGGGATGGAAAAAAATTTGTCTGTTATAACAAAGTATTTTTACATGGTTTAAGATTTGTTGTGGTCTTTTAGTGATAAAAATTGTGTCTGAATTCCATTTTTTATATATATAATATGTTAACTGACTGGGTGGGTTTTTTAGTAGCATGGGGGAGTCTTGCGAGATCTAAGGTTTTTGCGGGTAGGAGTGGGATAAAAATGCAAGAAACAATGCAGGAATCGGTGGGAATGGAGTGGGTTTTGCGGGACAGAAGCAAAGGCTCTGCTGTGACCATCCTTTCAGGTAGCCAAACCTGGCAAAATCTCTGAAGCATCTCTGACCAAGTTTGATGGCCCCTTCTGGTAGAGTGCAGACACAGCATTGTTGTTCTTCTGTGGTTGGGGAGGGCTTCTCTTAAGGGTGATTCTGTGGACACTTGTTGTAACTTGCACAGCCCTGGTCTGCACTAGGAGTTGAGGTCGAATTTAGCAGCATTAAATCGATTTAACCCTGCACCCGTCCACACAACGAAGCCCTTTTTTCGACTTAAAGGGCTCTTAAAATAGATTTCCTTACTCCACCCCCGACAAGGGGATTAGCGCTGAAATCGCCCTTGCTGGGTCGAATTTGGGGTACTGTGGACACAATTAGACTGTATTGCGCTCCGTGAGCTATCCCAGAGTGCTCCATTGTGACTGCTCTGGACAGCACTCTCAACTCAGATGCACTGGCCAGGTAGACAGGAAAAGGCCTGCGAACTTTTGAATTTCAGTTTCCTGTTTGGCCAGCGTGGCAAGCTGCAGGTGACCATGCAGAGCTCATCAGCAGAGGTGACCATGATGGAGTCCCAGAATCGCAAAAGAGCTCCAGCATAGACTGAACGGGGTACGGGATCTGATTGCTGTATGGGGAGAGGAATCCGGGCTATCAGAACTACGTTCCAGTTTTCGAAATGCCAAAACATTTGTCAAAATCTCCCAGGGCATGAAGGACACAGGTCATAACAGGGACCCGAAGCAGTGCCGTGTGAAACTTAAGGAGCTCAGGAAAGCCTACCAGAAAACCAGAGAGGCGAACGGCCACTCTGGGTCAGAGCCCCAAACATGCCGCTTCTCTGATGAGCTGCATGCCATTTTAGGGGGTTCAGCCACCACTACCACAGCCGTGTTGTTTGACTCCTTCAGTGGAGATGGGGGCAACACGGAAGCAGGTTATGGGGACGAGGAAGATAGCTCACAGCAAGCAAGTGGAGAAACCAGTTTTCCCGACAGCCAGGAACTGTTTCTCACCCTGGACCTGGAGCCAGTACCCCCCGAACCCACCCAAGGCTGCCTCCCGGACCCGCCAGGCGGAGAAGGGACCTCTGGTGAGTGTACCTTTTTTAAAATACTATACATGGTTTAAAAGCAAGCATGTTTAATGATTAATTTGCCCTGGCATTTGCAGCTCTCCTGGATGTACTCCCAAAGCCTTTGCAAAAGGTTTCTGGGGAGGGCAGCCTTATTCCATCCACCATGGTAGGATACTTTACCACTCCCGGCCAGTAGCACGTACTCGGGAATCATTGTAGAACAAAGCATTGCAGTGTATGTTTGCTGGCGTTCAAACAACATCCGTTCTTTATCTCTCTGTGTTATCCTCAGGAGAGTGATATCATTCATGGTCACCTGGTTGAAATAGGGTGCTTTTCTTAAGGGGACATTCAGAGGTGCCCATTCCGAGGTGCCCGTTCCTGCTGGGCTGTTTGCTCGTGGCTGAACAGAAATGTTCCCCGCTGTTAGCTACGGGGAGGGGGAAGGCAAAATGTGACCTTGGAATGAAAGCACTTGTGCTATGTATGTAATGTTAAGAGCAAGGTTTACCGTGAAAGAGTGTACCCATTGTTCTATAAAATGTCTCTTTTTAAATACCACTGTCCCTTTTTTTTTCTCCACCAGCTGCATGTGTTTCAAGGATCACAGGATCTTCTCCTTCCCAGAGGCTAGCTAAGATTAGAAGGTGAAAAAAACGCACTCGCGATAAAATGTTCTCTGAGCTCATGCTGTCCTCCCACACTGAGAGAGCAGAGACGAATGCGTGGAGGCAGACAATGTCTGAGTGCAGGAAAGCACAAAATGACCGGGAAGAGAGGTGGCGGGCTGAAGAGAGGGCTAAAGCTGAAAGGTGGCGGCAGCATGATGAGAGGAGGCAGGATTCAATGTTGAGGCAGCTGGAGGATCAAACTAATATGCTCCAGCATATGGTTGAGCTGCAGGAAAGGAAGCAGGAGTACAGACCTCCACTATAGCCCCTGTGTAACCAACTGCCTTCCTCCCCAAGTTCCATAGTCTCCTCACCCAGAAGCCCAAGAACGCGGTAGGGGGGCCTCCGGCCACCCAGCCACTCCACCCCAGAGGATTGCCCAAGTAACAGAAGGCTGGCATTCAATAAGTTTTAAAGTTTTAAACTTTTAAAGTGCTGTGTGGTCTTGTCCTTCCCTCCTCCACCACCCCTCCTGGGCTACCTTGGTAGTTATCCCCCTATTTGTGTGATGAATTAATAAAGAATGCATGAATGTGAAGCAACAGTGATTTTATTGCCTCTGCAAGCGGTGATCAAAGGGAGGAGGGAAGGGTGGTTAGCTTACAGGGAAGTAGAGAGAACCAAGGGGCGGGGGGTTTCATCAAGGAGAAACAAACAGAACTTTCACACCGTAGCCTGGCCAGTCATGAAACTGGTTTTTAAAGCTTCTCTGATGCGCGCCGCACCCTCCTGTGCTCTTCTAACTGCCCTGGTGTCTGGCTGCGCGTAACCAGCAGCTAGGCGATTTGCCTCAACCTCCCGCCCCGCCATAAACGTCTCCCCCTTACTCTCTCAGATATTGTGGAGCGCACAGCAAGCAGTAATAACAGTGGGAATATTGGTTTTGCTGAGGTCTAAGCAAGTCAGTAAACTGCGCCAGCGCGCTTTTAAACGTCCAAATGCACATTCTACCACCATTCTGCACTTGCTCAGCCTGTAGTTGAACAGCTCCTGACTACTGTCCAGGCTGCCTGTGTACGGCTTCATGAGCCACTGCATTAAGGGGTAGGCTGGGTCTCCAAGGATAACTATAGGCATTTCAACATCCCCAATGGTTATTTTCTGGTCTGGGAATAAAGTCCCTTCCTGCAGCTTTTGAAACAGACCAGAGTTCCTGAAGATGCAAGCATCAAGTACCTTTCCCGGCCATCCCACGTTGATGTTGGTGAAACGTCCCTTGTGATCCACCAGTGCTTGCAGCACTATTGAAAAGTACCCCTTGCGGTTTATGTACTCGCCGGCTTGGTGCTCCGGTGCCAAGATAGGGATATGGGTTCCGTCTGTGGCCCCACCACAGTTAGGGAATCCCATTGCAACAAAGCCATCCACTATGACCTGCACATTTCCCAGGGTCACTGCCCTTGATATCAGCAGATCTTTGATTGCGTTGGCTACTTGCATCACAGCAGCCCCTGCAGTAGATTTGCCCACTCCAAATTGATTCCCGACTGACCGGTAGCTGTCTGGCGTTGCAAGCTTCCACAGGGCTATTGCCACCCGCTTCTCAACTGTGAGGGCTGCTCTCATCTTGGTATTCTTGCGCCTCAGGGCAGGGGAAAGCAAGTCACAAAGTTCCATGGAAGTGCCCTTACGCATGCGAAAGTTTCGCAACCACTGGGAATCATCCCAGACCTGCAACACTATGCGATCCCACCAGTCTGTGCTTGTTTCCCGAGCCCAGAATTGGCGTTCCACCGCATGAACCTGCCCTATTAGCACCATGATGCCCACATTGCCAGGGCCCGTGCTTTGAGAGAAGTCTGTGTCCATGTCCTCATCACTCTCGTCACCATGCTGATGTCGCCTACTTTCCTGGTTTCGCTTTGCCAGGTTCTGGTGCTGCATATACTACTGGATAATGCGTGTGGTGTTTAATGTGCTCCTAATTGCCAAAGTGATCTGAGCAGGCTCCATGCTTGCCGTGGTATGGCGTCTGCACAGAAAAAAGGCACGGAACGATTGTCTGCCGTTGCCCTGACGGAGGGAGGAGTGACTGACGACATGGCTTACAGGGTTGGCTTACAGGGAATTAAAATCAACAAAGGAGGTGGCTTTGCAAGAAACAGAATGTCCCCCTCAAGGATAGAACTCAAAACCTCAAGAATAGAACTCAAAACTGGGTTTAGCAGGCCGTTGATTTCATGGAGGGAGGGAGGAGAAAATGAATAGAAAACAAATCTGGTCTATTTCTTGTTTTGAGCCACTTGATCTATCTTTATACATCTTGCTGGCAGCAGACTGTGCAGTACGACCGCTAGCCATCGTCATCTCATGGGTGCTCGGCAGAAGATGGTGCAGTATGATGACTAGCCATCATCTTCTGCTGACTGCTGATTAAAAGACAGTGCACTGCCGGTAGGACTCAATCGCCATGAGATGAAACTTAAAAGGGAAATGACCTGGTTGAGTCATTCCCATGTTTGCCCAGGCGCCCCTGACCTCATTGAGGTCGGTTAAAAGAGTACCCAGGACTATGTCGACGACGGCTACCAGTCATACTGCACTGTCTGCTGCCAAAAGGCAATAAACTGCTGCTGTGTAGCAATGCAGTAGTGCGTCTGCCAGCACCCAGGAGACATATGGTGATGGTTAGCTGAGTGGGCTCCATGCTTGCCGTGGTATGGCGTCTGCACAGGTAACTCAGGAAAAAAGGTGCAAAACGATTGTCTGCCCTTGCTTTCACAGAAGGAGGGAGGGAAGGGCGGCCTGACGATATGAACCCAGAACCACCCGCGATAATGTTTTAGCCCCATCAGGCACTGGGATTTCTACCCAGAATTCAAATGAGCGGCGGAGACTGCGGGAACTGTGGGATAGCTACCCACAGTGCAACGCTCCGGAAGTCGACGGTTGCCTCGGTACTGTGGACACACTCTGCCTGCTACATGCACTTAGAGCATTTGTGTGGGGACACACACAGTCAACTGTATAAAAATGCTTTCTACAAAACCAACTTCTATAAATTCGACCTAATTTCGTAGTGTAGACATACCCTTAATCTTTTGGGCACAGTCCACCCTACAGGGAGCTCAGCTGGCTGCTGGCATATAATTATCAGACTTGTTTTGCAAAAGGAAACAATGATAACAGGTTGAAGAAATCTGAGGTTTACATGCAGTTTGCTCTAATCAGCATGCTTCTTATTTGAGGACTTCAGCACCCTAAGGCGGCAAGTTCACCACTTCGGCCTTTGCAGCACTTACCAATATCCTTGAAAATGGTGCAGTGTAGCTGCTCAAATCAACTCATAGTACTGATGTACCTGTCAAATGCTTGGCAATATTGCTTCCTGACTGAGCAGTATAGAAAACCAAGTGCTGTGCTGGCTGACATCAAGCCCTGCCTTCTCGGTAAAGCAACATGTGACACTTAAGATCGCTTCATCTCATGTGGTGGATGTGCATCTGCAGAAGTGTCAGTTCCACTTAGTGTGGGCAAAAAATTATAAACAGAGAGGATGTGTTAGTTACTGGTGTTCAGCCTTCTACCAAAAATTATTTTAAGACCAAAGAATGACTTAAATGTTTTCCTTGTGATCAAGAATACTGCAGCCTTTCAGGTATGCTCCTCTCTGCCAGAGAGCTGTGAGCAGCGAACTATAATTTCTAGTTGCTGCATCAGACTGCATTGTTCACTGTAGACTTTTGGCCTTGTCTTTTGCTTCAGGACAGAGAAAAAAGGTAGGTTTCTCAGTGAGATTTCAATCAACTGCTTTGGTTAAGTGACTAGATCAACTTCTTTCATGCTGACGCTTTTAAAAAAATAACATTTGGAGAGTGTTCAGTGCAGCACACACAAATAGCAGCTGGCACTTCTGCTTCTCCTTCCACATGAGTAATTGCTCCACTGACCCAGCAAGACATCTGCAATTCTATCATATGCTAAGTGAAAGGGCATGAGTGAGTAGATTTATAGTAGAGGTGGACTGTTGGTCTCAGTGTTCAGTTTTCGTTATTCCTGATTAACTCTGACAACTATACATGGAGTTCTGACATAAGCTGTTTTAACTGTTCTGAAGAGAACTGGTCAGATGTCTTAGGCAGAATGGAAGGACAGAAGGAATTCAGATCTCAGCAATCTTAGTTGAACTCCACCTCCTTAGTGCTCACCAGACTGCTGTGATCCCATGTGTGTTAAGGCTTCAGAGGCTGAAAGGAGAGCAGGCACTGCCCAAAACTGGGGGTGCCTAGGCACACTGTTACGGTGCAGATTCTCTACCTAACGTCCCATCTGGAGAGCGTAGGTCTCACAGTCCAACTGCCCAGCTCCTGGGATGAGTGCTGCTCCCTCCCCTGTTGCTTAAACATACTGTCTCCCACAACTCTAGCTGTCTGGGTCTTTCTCCGCTTTACTCTTCAAGGCAACTTGATAGGTCTAACGCGTCACTGTCTCACTTTGCACAGGATTCTAAAACCCCAACTGCTCTTTACTTAATAGTGTGAGAGAATATAGATAATTTAGAAAATAAGAAATATTTTGGCTATTTTGGCCCCGCCCTCTTGTTCATTCTTCCCTGGAGTCCCTGGGAGGCCCTCTCTGTTCAGGTAGGCAGGGTTCCCTTGGCCTCTTCAGACTCCTGTATCAGCTCCTCTGTGCTCGAGCTGGTGAAAAAGGCCAAAGACCCTCAATAGGTCAACTCTTGCCCTTTTATAACCTTCCAGTCCCTCTCAGGTGACTTCAGGATCTGGCCCCTCAGGTGATCACAGACCTCTATCAGGTTCTATTACTTATCCCCTGACAAACCAGTTCTTCTGGGTGGGAGCTAGCCTATTGCCTAGAATGTCTTTGTTTTAATAGAGGATCATCCCAATTTAATAACTTTCTATTGTCAGCCCTGCATCTTACCCTTTGGAATTTTAGTCCAACTTGGAGGTAAGGAGACCACTGTGCAGACCTGTGCCTTCTCTTTCAAAATAGCGTTTTCAGCTTGATAAAGATACATACAGCGAGTTCATAATCTCACAGAGAATTCATAAATTGCACGACTAGATTCCCCAAGTAGTCATACTTCCCAATACACAAGTATCTGCTCATCATCTGAGAGGCCTGGCACTCTGACTGCCATGGTTTTACCTTCCAGATAATGCTGTGCCATGTTTTACAAGCCATTCTTAGAAGTACTGCTTTTGCAAGACTATTGCTAGCAGTGCTGTTAATGGAAACGCCAAATCAGTGGCACTGCAGTTTTCTGAAGGTGGTGTATCCAGGAGTGAGTAATCTTATTATAGCAGGGCTGCAAAAGGAGTTAATGCAATCCCCAGCTCTCCAGTGCAAAGCTGTTAATGCAATAGGCCTGTTTAAGTATTCACAGTAAGTCTGTGCCCCCTCTTCTGTCTTGATGTTGACCTCTTTGTTTCAGTAGCAGCATTTGATTTCCGTCAGTCTTTTCGTGACCCCAAATGGCAGCGAGGCCCTGCATTAGTACGGATCTGTGTTGACAGCTGCGTTGGAAGTCTCTGGCCTCTTTCAGTGGATTGTTTCTTGTGAGCAGAGTGGTGGACATGAGCTGCATCAATAGTCTTTGATATTCAAGTTTACTTCCCGGTGCGCTTCAGACCCTTTATGGTTTCAGAAGCTGTGTTTTGCTTTCTTCTGCTTGTTAACAATCTCTGTAAGAACAGTCCCTGGCTTGTTGCTGCTACGTGCCTGATTCCATGTGGCGGCTGAACAGTGAAACCAAAATGTCTTCCACTGTTTTCCGAATGGAGACCTTGTTTTTTCCTTTCCCTTGAATTTACATTGTGACACTGGAGGTACTTGAAAACCATGCCTTGAGGTGTACACCCTTTGATTTATTGCCTTTGGTAAATATTGGCCAGCATTGTATACTGTTCTTTCATTATGTGAGTAATGTCTAGATTTTACCCACTTCTCCAAATTACTTTTGATCGGGAATTTGCGCACCATCTGCATGAATCTCCAAAGCTATTTGCAATCCCAGATTGTTATGCTCATGGAGGTATATGGAAGAAAGCCAGCCAGAAGAATTAAGGTCATATCACTGCTGGGGACAGAAATGGAACTCTAGATCAAAAGATCCAGGCAATTATGAGAAGCATCTGTTTCTGCTGGAAGCTCAAAAGAGGGACTCCTTGCTTCAAATGTGGTAGCCCTGGTCTTTGGGATGAAGAGAAATCTCTATCACTTTGGCAGTGGTAGCAATGGCTGGTAACTTCTCTACAGGACTCCAGCCCCTGGAGGGGAAGACAGATGCACGTACATGAAATTAGTCTGCTCTCAGCTGCATTCTGAAATCTAAGGGAGAAGACACTATTGGGTACCTGAAGAAACAATATTCAACACTTTTGGGGGGGTCACCCTTGGACAGAGAAATTCTGTGGTGTGGAAGCTGTAAGTGAATAGAGTATTGGAAGCCCCAAAAGGTTAAAGAATTATGAGATTGGCTTAAAAATCAGAAAATTTAAAAAATCAGGAGATTCTTTTTATTCTTGTTTTCAACCTTTTCTGTGAAACGATGAGAGACCAGTTTTTTTTAATGAATACTGCGATTTTCAGTTATTCCCACAATTTCAGCAACTGGGCCTTTAAGAAACCCACCATTCTTGCGAGATTCGAGATAATATTGCTGGAGTTGACAACACAGTAAATTATTCTTTAATGGTGATTACTGTAGTTTACATTTTTTGTGCATGATCCAAAGCCCATGGATATAATCAGAAAGACTCCTGTTGACTTGACTTGAGTGAACTTTTGTTTGCGAAGCATTTTGCAAACAATTTTCCAAACGCAGCCTTATCACTGCCTGCTCAACTGTTAGGAACAGAAGTCTAGGGCTTGGTTGTACTGTCTCCCCCACTCTTAGGCTTTGCCTACACTACAAATGCTTTGCTTGCACAGCTATCCCAGAAAAGCCCACAGTGTAGACTTGATTTATGACAACTGAAGTTTTTCTATCGGCATAGTAACACCACTGCCTCAAATGACATTAGCTACGTCAATAGAAGCACTCTTTTGTCAGCATAACTGGGGATTTTGATGGCATAGCTCTGTTGGGTAGTGGTTGTGGAGTTTTACACACCTGGCTGATATTGTTATGCCAACAAAACTTTGTCTATCATGCTGGACTTAAAACAATCTAAAGAGACCATTCCGTTAGCCCAGGTTCCTGTGATAAATTATTTCATAAGTTCAATTGGGGAAGGAGATGACTGTGACCTCTTAGGGTGCTAAACAATCAAAACTGGAAAGTTTGTTTACTTCCTGGGAGTTGTGTATAGGTGACCAATAGTAATTTATAAAATATAGTGGCTAGCTGAAACTATTGGTACATGACATTTGTTGTGTCCTAGATAGCGTTGATTTCCCATTAAGCATTCCATAAGTTATTTTAATAACTGTGAAATGCCTTCAGCAATAAAGTTAGGTTCTGATGAGTTGAATGGAAAAAAGCAGTAGTTTCCATAGCAACTGGTAGCGAGTGGCAGGGAGCAAGTACTCTTTCAGTTATTTCTAAGCAATGGATGAGCTGATACAATTTTTTTGCCTTTTTTATAAGCCATATGCATTGGTCCCAATAGAACAAGTGCTAGGTGCATAGGAAACTAAGGGCTGTCCATTATGTCCGATGATGTCTCGACATCTCTTGTGGCTGTATAGTCCAATCTACAAGGAGTAAGGTCATGATCAGATGTCACACAGGAAATTAGCAAGTAGAAAATTGCCTATTTTGTACTATTTTACTTTTAGAATTGTTCCTTTATTTTTATACTCTGCTGTGAACACTGATTCTATTCAATAAATACTGAACAGTTGGATAACAATTAATCCGGACTTTAGGAACTAGTTAAATCAAGACATTGATTTGTTTTAAGATAATATAAGATTAGCTTTTTCTCCTGGGGTAAAAATGATCCATGCTTTCAGTGGACAGGTGAAAACACTTTTCAGAGAACCCTATTTTTTTTAGACTTCATAGAAATGCCCCTCTAACAGAGTTGTGAATTTCAGAGGCGCTGAGTACCCAGAATTCCAATTGATCTCAGTGGGGGCTGCACTACTTTACAGGTAAAGTGCTTCTGTTTTTAGATTAATGATACAATAATGGGAGTTACATGTTTCTTGTTGAACCTCCATAAGAATGCATTTTGCATGATCATAGGTTCTCAGATATTCCTGAACACCGGTGTTGTGGAATAAGAACATCTCTGATCAACTCAGCTTTTGTGCTGCAAAACTGTGCAGTATGGGACCCCACCTCATTTCCCATTCAGCGAGAAGAGAGATGATTTTACATTGTTTTAATGGCTAAGAATTGCCTAATGCAGACCTGCATCTTTTTTGAAGCCGTCTGTTTTAGGAGATCACAGCTAACCGTAATATCAGGCTGTGGAACAATTTTGTATTTATGTACATTTATTTCTGTTGCTGTAGCACTTCTAAAAAGTAACCTACAAAAATCCTTGCCAGTGAAGGGGATGAACTGTTTTAATAAAACTTCTTGAAAACTCACAATTAGCACTTCCCAATCAAGCTGTTCTAAAGGACTACTATATAACATCAGTCAGTAGGTCTCAGGCTGTGGCTTGTTCTAGTGGTTCATAAAACAAAAGGTTAAGAATCAGGCATTCATAATGTTGAAGGGAAAGTAGAGGATTAGGAAGGGGAGAGGTTGGTTTATGTGGGACTATGTGTGGGGAGGTGGCTTGTAGCATTAGTGTGTATCAGATAATTGCATTATCAGAAAAATATATTTGGCACAACAGGGATATCTTGGGGGCACATCAGAAAAATCCAGTAGCTGCACAGGTGCCCCTTGCACGCTCTACAAGAGTAATCCTATGTTCGTTACTCCTTAAGGCAATTCCCAATTTAAACAAATATATCAGTATCAACTATTTTTAGAAATCTTTAAATGCAGGATTCTCTCTAGTTACTTTCTCTTGTCCCTGTAAAGCAGTGGTGGGCAACCTGCGGCCCGCACATGGCTCGTCAGGGTAATCCACTGGCAGGCTGTGAGACAGTTTGTTTACATTGACTGTCCGAAGGCCTGGCTGCCTGCAGCTCCCAGTGGCCATGGTTTGCAGTTCCCAGCCAGTGGGAGCTGCGGGAAGCAGCGGCTGCCCGCAGCTCCCAGTGGCTGCAGTTCGCTGTTCCCAGCCACTGGGAGCTGCGGGTGGCCATGCCTGTGGACGGTCAATGTAAACACACTCTCTCATAGCCCGCCAGCATATTACTCTGATGGGCCGCAGGTTGCCCACCACTATTGTAAAACGTGTTTTTCTCCCCATGAGAGCAATAACTTTGTCGATAAAGGGCTTGTCAAATGTAGAACTTAATAGTGTGCGCGTTCCCTGGCGACTACATCTTGACATGGTGAGAAGGCTTGTGTGTTCCAATGATCCTTGGAGTTAGTGGAAGCTTTAATTCCTGGTAGGGCCACCCAGGCTGAACAGGTCATAGGGTAGGAACCACATGAAAAGGAGTCCACCCCTCCAGGGTGGTGGCTGAGTGAGGCCAACAACCTCTCATCAGTAGACAGGGATGGTGAAGGCTTTTTTGTGCCCTGAGTGACATCTGACAGTGGAGGAAGGATTCCATTGCAGAGTAGCATGTGCAAATGTTATAATAATTTCACTAAAAAGCTAGATGAAAAAGTTTTTTGTAAGAGTATTTGACTGAATAAATGTGTTAGTCTCATAATATAACACTACTTCTAAGGTGGGAAGACAGAATCATACAGTAGCAAAACCTGGCATGGGCCTCATTTGATTTCCCCCTCTATATACATGACAATTAGATTTGCATACACGCATCTAAACTAGGTGTATATGTCTAATTTTCAAGAGTGCTGAACACCACAACTCAATTACTTCATCTGGAATTGTGGGATCTTCTTCGAGTGGTGGTCCCCATATGTATTCCTGTTGTGGGGGTGTGCATGCGTGCCACGTGTTGGATCCAGAAGATTTTTGTAGCCGTGTCCATTGGTTCACACATTCAGCATGTATCTCTTCGTGCTCCCTGCCAAAGTTATTATAGTCTTTGGGTTGATGCTCCCCCAGTTCACTCTTACTGCTGCATGGCTGGAGTTCGAACCCCTGTTCCTCTGCACTCGTGGTGTTTCACTGTCCTCCATCTGTATATAGGTCTTCATTCTGGTTTTTCATATAGTTAGTTATGAATTGTGGATCCTCAGCATTCCTGAAAATTAAGCATGTAAATCTTAATTTAGATACGTATATGCAAATCTGATTGTAATAAGTGTGGAAGTGGTATTGAGGCCTGTGAGGCTGTGATCTACATACTTGTGTCCGTGTGCTCCGTGATTTTCTATTTCTGTGTTATACAGTTTCACTGTGGTTGTAGTGGGCAATAAGATTTATGGAGAATATTACTCCTAATAGATATGCCTTAGCTATAGGGATAGCTTCTTAAAAACCCTTCCAAGCAGCATGAGATAGGCACTTGCAATTATACTGATATATACATTTATACAAATACTGTTTATAAAATTCAAAAAATTAGCAAGTGAATCATTTATTGGTACTGTCTACAGGAATATACTACTCTTATTGGATGGACAGAAATTTAGAGTTTTTTATTAATCATTTCTTGTAATAATTTATACCCTAGATCTGAAAAGGAAAGACAACATTTTAAAACAGAAGTTTACATTTCAGAGTATTTCATCTAATTCAGCTGTTTGAGAGCAGGTGTAATTCAGTATATGGTTCTAATTAAAGTTTTTAATGGTTCTGATTCTTGATGGAAGGTTTGTGCTATAGTCGATTAGTGCACTGACCTTTAACCTGTGGGAAAACTAGTTTAAATCCTGCTGGAATATCAGTTTGATCCCAGTTTGTGCACATCACAAAACCGTGATGATGCTTGATGGTTTCTGATGAAGAGGGTCTTAGGACGCTGATAGCATGGGTTGCTGCTGTTTTGGACTAGGATGCATTGGGAGATCTGGGGGAGTGGAGGATGCTGTAGAATGGGACTGAAGTGCATTGACAGAGCTTGTGTAATCTCAAATTCATGAGCAGTAATTCTGTTCACAATTCATTAACTCAGAAAAAATAGAATACAAATTAGAAAATTAAGGGGGGTGCAATTGAATTCTCTTCCATTATTATAGTGGAATCTCTCTCTCTGTGCTGGAGTTAAGTTTTTTGTATTTCTATTAAAAATCTGTATGTTCTGAGGTTTCTGATTTTGGCTGTAGTTATTTGCTCTGTCCTGAAATTTTATTAACCAGTTGTTATTGAGGCCTAGTATTAGAAATCCTGAGAGAACCGAACTTGTTTTTAAATATCTGAAATATTAAAAGTTTGACGCATGCTGTTTTTCTTAGGACTGAATAGGCACAGTAGTAAATATTCCCTCAGGATCTACAAACACCACTGAATCATAGAATATCAGAGTTGGAAGGGACCTCAGGAGGTCATCTTGTCCAACCCCCTACTCAAAGCAGGACCAATCCCCAATTTTTGCCCCAGATCCCAAATGGCCCCCTCAAGGATTGTACTCACAACCCTGGGTTTAGCAGGCCAATGCTCAAACCACTGAGCTATCCCTCCCCCCAAATCCACTGGACTCTTTTGGTATCTGAATTCTTCTCTGCTTCAGAAAAAGAAGTAAATTTATACCAAAAATACTGTTTTGGGGTTCTTTTCCTAAATATTCTCATCTCCACACTTCATGTTTGGGCATTTATCTGAAGGTAGAATTACAGATCCAAATATCTGGACAAAAGGTGGCCACTTATATATGCATCTGAGATGATTCATAGCATTTTTCAAACTGATTTACAAAGTGAGTGGGGATTCTTCCACTCTGTATGAAATGCATTATATTCAATACACAAAAATTCTAGCTCACTTTTTGGAAGCAAGGTTCCTGAGTGATAAGAAACAGTTGGTTTTAGTGTGATGAAAACATCAAATCTGCCAAGTGGCAGTCTGCTAAAATCCTGTCAAGTTCTTTGAGTGTCATTGCCATAGGCCTTGTTTTCAACCGGGTGGGTTGCCTATACAATAAATCCCAGCTCAAACTTATTTGAAGAGGGTTGACAACCTTTATGATTTTGGGCTGGGTTTTCTTTTCTAAAACTGACTTAGTAAGAGCATTCATTGGTGTTTGATGGTAAATTAAAATGCATGTTAATGAAAAGCATTATAATTTTTTTTTTTTAAGGAAAATATTTTGATGATTGTACCTTTCTCAATCAAGGTGAACACTGGCATATAAGAGTGAACCACACAAGTGTTTCTCTGATCATTGTGTAGCAACGTTTCTGAAAGTTGGATCTTGGGAAGTATATACACCAATTATGCATAAACAGTGGGGGGGAAGGAGTGTTGAACTGAGCTGAAAATATCCTTGAAAGGTTTTGTATTTATTTTATTGGTTTTATCTTTGAAATTTGTTAATATTGTCAATTGTCAGGCATCGTGTGTTTTATTAATCGGGTGCTATTGTGATACCACTAAAATTGTTTTCCCTCAGCAATCAAAAGAGTTTAACAATTTGCTGGGATCAGTTCCCCATTGTAATTTGACATTAGCCTATTTTCTGTGTAACTTGTGTTACATTTGTGTGAGTGCCTAATTTTAATGTGAAGGTTTATAACATTTCTTAGCCACAGTTTTAGTATTCTTCTCCACTTGAGTAGAAATTCCATCAGTTATTGTACAAACCAATAATAATATTAAATCAATCTTCCTGGAAGAAAGTAGAAAAAAAATCAAGTTTGTGTTTTTCAGGGATTATATGGCAGCATGAGCCAGAAGGTTTTAAATTATGGCAAACATCTGTGTTGGAATTTTAACCAAATTCAACCCATATAAATGTAACAAGTTAAACAGCTTTTTTTCAAGGTCAGTATAAATTGTAAGCATTGCACTATGACTGCTTTGGGCTGTATGCTTTCCATCTGTGATTCATATTTCATTAAATACACCTGAGTTTGGCATAACATTTTAGTTTCTATTGTTTTAGGACTTGTCTGTCCAAGAAAGCCGCATTGATTTAAGTTAAGGGTGAATTTAAATCCATATAGTTAAACCAGTTCAAACGGCTGTTCGGACACTCTTATTTTTGTAAAGAATACCTTATTTCGGGTTAGCTTTAGTCAATTATGAGCAGGTATAACTAAATTGAAATGAGCCATTCTTATATAAAATAAAAATAGCCAAAAAGCCTTTTACATTGGCTTAACTATATCAATTTAAAGACTGTTCTTTGGTAGCTGGCAAATCTCATGTCACAAGTTGTTGTTGTTCTGGAACAGGAGTCTGACATCTCGAGTTATGAATTGGGCTGTTGGATTTAGAATATGTAAGTGTTCAGTGTGGCTGAGCGAGGAAAAGGGGAAAAGCAGGGCCGGCTCTGGGCACCAGCAAACGAAGCACGTGCGTGGAGCAGCACTTTTCAAGGAGCAGCACTCCAGCCTCTTTGCTTTGGTGGCATTCTGCTTGGGGCGGCAAAAAAACCTAGAGCCGGCCCTGGGGCAGAACACTTTATTTTCATTCCTAAATGCCATACCCAGAGGTGTGCTGGAGTCCTGGTATGACATTTTAGGGCTTGTCTACATGGGAAATATTTCCGGCTGTCCCAGTATAATTAAACCACTCTAGTTATACTGGTGTAACTCCCTCCTGTGGACACTTTTATTCGCAGATAAGAATGTTTTTGTTTTTCTTCAGTTTAGCTTAAACCACTTCCAAAGGGACATAAGCTAACCTGGAAAAAGGCTCTCTCTTACACCAGAATATGGACAGTTATACTAGTATAACGGTAGCGCTTTAAATTCACACCCTAATTTATACTTCTGTAACTTTCCCATGTAGTCAAGCCTTTAGCGTGTGAATGTGTGTGTATTTATGCTTGCTGAGTGAGATCACATACTGGATATGGACAGAAAGCTGCGTGTAACAGTATAAGGGAGTCAATCTGTTTTACAAAAAAAAAAGGAGGACTTGTGGCACCTTAAAGACTAACCAATGTATTTGAGCATAAGCTTCATCGATGAAGTGAGCTACAGCTCATGAAAGCTTATGCTCAAATAGATTGGTTAGTCGCTAAGGTGCCACAAGTCCTCCTTTTCTTTTTGCGGATACAGACTAACATGGCTGCTACTCTGAAATCTGTTTTACAAGGTGTTCAGGGAGTTCATATGAGAAGCACTTCTTGTCATGTGCAAACGGTGAAATAGGTTTCAAATCAATGTTTTTAATACAAATCTGCATTTCTGAGGCTACAGGGGGTAGAGTTGCTAAAAACCAGTGTTTATTGCACTGACCCCACATGGAGAACTAATTCAGAATAAGCCACTCCTATTCCAATGTAAAGGTGTCAATACGGAGAGTTAATCAGGAATAGTTAATCTGTTTTAAATATGCACCCTACATTATTCCAGATTAAGTTTCGTGTGTGAACAAACTGTAAGAGTATAGGGGGAGTTCAGTGTTTTCAGACCCTGATCTGCTTTCCATCTGACTTTAATACCAATTGAGTTGTCAGAAGGGCCTTGTACTGGAATCTCTCCAACCAAGTGTTTTGTATCTTTAAACTAAACTGAACTAAGTACACACCAGCATTCAGCTGTAGGGAAGCCTCTTACTTTTCTCATGTCTGTACTGATCGTCTAACCTTTTTGGAAGAGAAGGTTACTGCTTTGAGCAGGTCTGTGTGTGGTAATGTGGCCTCACGATGCTTGTGTTAGAATAGGGCTCCCAAGGGGAGGAAGTGAGAAACCTGGCACAGGCACGGTGAACAGCCATCAACTTCCAGCATCCTCCTCAGAACCTGTTGTCCTGCTGCCCTTTACATTCCTTGCCTTCGCAGGGTTCGGTTACCGATTGCTGGGACCTGGCGTGTTGCATTTTGCCCCAGGGGAAGGCGGCTGAGATGCTGGGGGGAAGCTCAGAGCTGTTCATCGCACAGCCAGATTGCTGGCCACGTGTTTCCCTGCAGCTCGTGCAAGTGTTGTCTGACTCGGGGGCCCCGCCCCCAAATAATGAGCTGCTGCTACTGAACATCTGGAGAGGGCAGGTCCTCCGGGCGGCGGCTGGAGTGGGAGTAGGCCGGCAGGGAGGGGGCGCGCCCCCATTGCAGGCTCCGAGCTGGGTCCACCTCGTCCCCGGAGCCCCGGCCGCGGTGCTGCAGCTGCCCCTGCGCTCTGCCTTGCCTTGCCTTGCCTTCTCCGCCCCCCTTCCTCCCCTCCCCTCCCCATCTCCCGCTCCCCTCCTCTCCTTCCTCCCCCTCCGGCTTTCCCCTCCCCCTCGCAGTTCTGCAGCAGTCGGGGCTGAAGCACACGCCGGCTTTGCGGGCTCCCGGGGCTGAGGATGCGCTCGGGCTTTTGTCCCCATTGCGCCAGGCACAGGGGCAGGTGAGTGGGGGTGGGGGGTTAGCCGGGGCTGGGTCACTCGCTCCGCTGTTGTGTCAGGGGAGCTGGGGGCGAGCCAAGCACCCGGACCGCTGGATCAGTGCAGTTAAAGTGAAATAATGAACAAAGCATCCTGCAAAATGGAGCCAGGAGGAGGGCTGGAAACACCCCCTCTCCCCCCAATATCCCCTGACCCCGGGGACCTGCGGGCGGAATTTCTTGGGAAGCCCATGAAATGCATCTAAACCTCTCCTCCTGCTGCTGAGAGCCCAGCTCTGTGAGAAGGGATGTCCACAGACCACGGGTGGTGGGGTGCGGAAGGGGGAATAAGGCTGGTGTGGAGGAGGGGCTGCACTGTGAGAGAGGCAGGCTGCACTCAGGGGTGGGGAATGAAAGAGTGATGGAGTTGGTGGCATGGGCTGCCTGGCAGGAAGCTCAGTGGCCGGAGAGATGCTGCAAAACACTTTCCCCTTTTCTTCCGTCAGCTCGAGTTCTGACTCCTGCCGAAGCTTCTCCCTGTTCCCCCGCGCTGCATCCTCTACCCAGATGTTTAGCCAGCCAGGGTGTTAGTGTTAACCAGCTCTGGTGCCTGTGTGTGAACTTGCTGGCATGGCTGCTGCTGGGACCCAGGGCAGCAGCAGCAGTAGAAAGGAGGCTGTCGATTGAGCTGGATTTAAAGGGGAATTGTGCTGCAGACAATGCTCAGCAGCAGCATCTGGAGCAGCCCTGGGGACCCAGCTACACATTGCTACACACACAGCCGGGCACAATGACAGCAGCTGCCTGGAGTAGCTGCAGGCAGCAGGCTGGAGCATGAAGTGAAGGGATCACTGCAGTGCTCAAGATGAACTCCACCTTGGTTGGCAACCAGAGCGGGCAGCCATTCTGCCTCCTGGCCATTAGCTACTTGGAGACCGTCAATTTTTGCCTCCTGGAAGTGATTATAATAGTGTTTCTCACCGTGCTGATCATTTCAGGCAATATTATAGTGATATTTGTCTTTCACTGTGCACCTTTACTGAACCATCACACCACCAGCTACTTCATCCAGACGATGGCATATGCTGACCTCCTGGTGGGTGTGAGCTGTCTGGTGCCTTCTTTGTCCTTACTCCACTATCCCATTGTTTTGAGAGAGTCCTTGGTCTGCCAGGTCTTTGGTTATGTGGTATCCGTGCTCAAGAGCGTCTCCATGGCCTCACTGGCTTGCATTAGCATTGATAGATACCTTGCCATCACCAAACCACTGACCTACAATACTCTGGTCACCCCTTGGAGACTCCGCATCTGCATCCTGATTATTTGGTTGTACTCCTGTGTAGTCTTCTTACCTGCCTTCTTTCACTGGGGAAAGCCTGGATATCATGGGGATGTGTTTCAGTGGTGCGCCAACTCCTGGTACACTGATCGCTATTTCACTGTCTTCATCGTGATGATGCTCTATGCTCCTGCTGCTTTCATTGTCTGCTTCACATACTTCAATATCTTCCGCATCTGCCAGCAGCACACCAAGGAAATCAATGAAAGGCGAGTGCGCTTCAGCTCCCAGGATGGGGAGGCTGGGGAGGCACAGCACTGCCCTGATAAGCGCTATGCCATGGTTCTCTTCCGCATCACCAGTGTCTTCTACATCCTCTGGTTGCCCTACATCATCTATTTTTTGCTGGAGAGCTCTGCTGTCTATAGAAACCACACTGCATCCTTTTTGACCACTTGGCTTGCCATTAGCAACAGTTTCTGCAACTGTGTCATTTACAGTCTCTCCAACAGTGTTTTTCAGAAGGGGCTCAAACGCCTCTCAGGGGTTGTTTGCACCTCCTGTGCAAGACAGAGGGTAGCTAAGGACTCCTCAACCTCTAGGAGCAAAAGACCTTCCAATGGATTCCATGTCTAAGGAGCAGATCGCTGTGACTGAGAAATGCAGGCAGTTATGTAAATTGCCAAATAAGTTAAATACTGTTTTAAGATGTCCAGGTTAGAAAAAGGGTTTCTGAGAAATGCTGCTGACAAAAAATCAGGAGCATGTATTGTTTTCACTTCAAATTTCATCATGGCGTTAGGGTCCGTGACGTGTGACCTCCATGCTCATTTTAAGAATAAAGCTGTATCCTGACACTTTTTCCGGCATGACTGAATGTAGTGCGGGTGTGAGCTTCAGCAAAAATGTTTTTTTGTTTTGTTCTTGCAGCTTTACGAGGCTGTTTCAAGATTTATGCGTCACATGGAAATGATTTCTCTCAAGTGGAAGTGTTATAGTGTAATGGTATATTACAGGGATTTTTTTGTGTATGCCAAAGCATATTAACTCTGTGTGTTCTTACACTGCAATATAAGGGGCCAAATGGTTTGTCTTTCAGCTCTAGTAGACAGAGCTCTAGAATATAGTGAATAATGTGAATACTTTAACATTAACTTAAACTTGTAATGAGGCATGAATTCAGCAATGTGATCAAAACAGTGAGACACTTTTGAAAACTGATCTGGTCTCTGTGCCCCATTTTACTAGTAGAATACTTGTATGTGATTGGAGTACAGTATTGGCATTTTTCTTTTTGTTTGTGTAGTAACCAGAACAACTTGGATCAGACCAAATTTAGTGGTTTAATAAAACATTTTTTATAAGCTCAGAAAAAATAGTTGCTGGTTTATGACCTCCAAATCGTGGCAGTGGTTTGAGGATGATGCCTAATTGTGAAAATTATTCTCAAAACACTAGAGAAAAGCCACTTCTGTGTAGAAATTACTCAAGAACAACTAAAAAAATCTGACCTGTTTTTATCTGAATTGTTCTGATATTTTACATACTGGAATTTAAGGGGGAAAAGAGAGAGAATTTGTTGTCTAACCAGCTAAGGAAACTATGTTATAAATTTAACTACAGCATTTGAGTTATAGATAACTGAACACACAGCTAAATCAGGCATTTCTCTTTAATCCCATGAAGCCTAAAGAAGGTTTGAATATAGCAGGAGCTAATTCCTTTTGGCCAGCATCCGTCCTAAACTGATCAAACAAAGTGCACTATCTGAAAAACAACGTTTCAGTGACTACAACTTCTTAGGGCTGATTTAGAATGGAGGCTTTTTGTGTGCTGTAATGTCATCAGGAATGCACTGTGGCCCTCAACTTAATTCATTCTCTTTAAAAATGCCATTAACTCTTTATTGATGCATGGTGTGCTATTTTAGTCGCTAAAGTATCTGCAAAGTATAAATTCTTAACAGTAATGGATTATATTTTTCCATCTCAGTGTCCTCAATACAGGGATGTTTTTTCCCTCCTAATATAATACGTACCACAACCTGTGTACAGCTCACTGTTTTCAGCATGCACCCAATCTCTGTGTGCAATAGGAGTGGGTTCTGGGGAATTCTTTGAGCTCTCCACATGTGTAGGAGTTGCAGTCAGGGTGTGCTCTCAGTGCACAGAGGGACTGAAGGAATCCTAAGACCTGGAGAAGTCTCTCCAGCTCAAGGGAGAAATCACAGTTTGTGTTATAAAATATGTTTAAATCAGATCTTGGTTTTCTACCATAGTATGTCATCCATGACGAAAATTTATAAAGATAACTTCCTTCTGTAGATCCTCCAAAATGTAAGAACAAAGGCTGTTGATACCCTGTTGCCTTCGTGGCCACTTTATTAATAATTATTTGCATTGTGGCACACCTAGAGACCCAGGGCCCCTTTTGCTTGGCACTGTGCAAATATAAAACTGAGACAGTCCCTACCTCTAAAGAACATGATATCTAAATTTAAGGCTAAAGACAACAGGTGGATATGACTGACAGCAGTGGGGAGCTGAGGGTAACAGTGAGACAGTTATGAAAGATGTAATAAGCAAGGGTTGCACCAGCTGGCTCATCGGTCTCAAGTGTTTTGTAAGCATTATAGCATAGGTGGTTTTTAAGGAGAGATTTAAAGCTTGAAGTCACTCATATTTAGCATTTATGCTCAGTATTATTGAAATACCGCTTCATGCAAAACACCCCTGTTTTCCTATGGTTCTAAGCTGTAGTTAAAGTTCAAAGTGTTTGAGCAGATATAATCTAAGCATTAAAATAGCATTTAATATCAAGATGATTTATGTCAGGTTTATCCACTGGGTCCTAAAATCCATCACAGTAAGGTTTTAGGCGTAAGTGGAGGTCTGAGGACAAATATTGCTGCATCTTTCAGTTTGTGCACCAGGAAGAAGCAGTTGAATGTGACTTAGTGTACAATATATTTGGGAATACGTGAATTTAGCAAAAGTGGGGAGCCTAAATGCTGACATTAGTATTTAGCTTATGTTGGAGCAGATGCCAGCTTTACCCAACTGGCCCCAGAGCTGTATTCAAAATAAAACAGTTTACAGCTGCGGATATTTTTAAAACTTGACTTGGGAACAGCTGAACAAGTCAACATTATTCTGATGGCTAGAAGGAAGGTAGCGCAGCTGTGTCTTACAGCTGTGAGATTCACTTACAAAGTGTTTATTAAAAACTAGGCTTTTGCTCCCTCTCAATTGCCATATTCAAATACACCATCAGTTTCATTTTATCTCAAAATCTTCGTCAGTGAAGTTGCTTTTCATGAGACACAGGAAGCAGAACCTGGACTTCTAGGGAATTAAAAATCAGAACAAATTTTAGTTACATCTTAGTTTCATATGCAACATTTTTCACAGATGCTTCTGAAAGGTGAAGCAGTCTCCGGCTGCACAGTTAGCATTAGGCTGGTTTTGTCTCAACTGCATCTAAAATTTTTGTTTTTAAATATCTTTCATATACTCCTTTCATTTGACAGAATGGTAGATTTGTATTTAGTTTAAAAGCTGCTGCACCACATTCATATCACACATAACTATTGACTTTAGTGAAGTTACATCAGAGATGAATCGGTCCCTGTGTGCTTGAGACCAAGTGAGGAAGAAATAATTTTACACTCTATTACCTTGTTTTGTCAGGAGTTCACTTAACTTCATTTGGTATGTAGTTGACATGAGGCATAGTGCTTGTTTTCAGGGACTGTCAGCACTATTGATGCTATGAACTGTTACACAGCAGACTTCATAGTCAGATCATTTTCATAGCTACATTTGAAAGTTAGTCCTTGTGCTTCGCTGTACTTGTTTGAGTTTTCATAATACTTTACAGAATAGTAAATACTGACCAGGACAATTGCACAAACAAATGTGACAAAGAGAGCATAGATGTAAACATTATTTGTATGTTCATAAAAATATTAAGTCTGCTATGAAACTTCCATGAATTTAAGTGGTTAAATGAATTCACTTTAATTTCAAATTTGTATCTGGGGCTTTACATTCTATTTTTTATTAGGTTATCTGACTCATTTTCAGATCCAGCTGGGTGAGGGTTTATAACTTGTTTAATTACTGGATGGAATTCACTTGGCATTTTTGAGTCCCACAGGGAAGCATTTTCACATGCATAGCTTTTCAGAAAGTGACATAATTTATGTAGCTCATCCAATATTCTCATACTGAAAAAGAAAAGACTTAAATTATTGGAGGTTGAGGTTGTAGTGTATTGCTATTTTAAAATAGTTTCAAAAGGAGAAAACGTGCAAATTGTTAATCTTCTCATTCAAATCCAGTGACAATTTTGTTAATATGGAGAGTTCCTTTCTAGGGGAGGTAAAAAGAGGATGATAGCTTTGTGCTATCAAATTCTGCATTTACATGTGGGTATTTCTTCACTCCCCATTTTATAGTCTTAATTTACTAGTGCATGTTTTGAACTTTAGGGTCCTAATTGTTCAGTAGAATTTCAGACTTATACCTTCCTTTGGTACTTGGCTTCCATTACTGTAGTATCTGAGCACCTCACAATCTTTAATATCCTTACACCACCTTTGTGAGATAGGGAAATAATCCATTTTACAGATGGAGACTTCAGACCCAGAGAAAATAAATGACCTACCTAATGTCAAGCTGGAGGAGCAAAGAATCGAACCTGGGTCTCCCAACTCCCAGACCCTAACCATGGCATTATCATTTAAAAAAAAAATAGCAGGAAGTTTCACAGGTAAGATGCTCATCTACTTGGAAAATGACAAACATAGGGCCCCAATTAACATCCTTCCTGTGAGAACACCACCAACTCAATACCCAACATTGATAAGCAAATATCCCTTTCTGTATGTGTAGACAGTCACACTATCTGATACACTGAACTTCCACAAGTCAAGAAAAGCTGAAGTGCTTCAACCAAGCAGTATGCCACCATCAGAGTTTGCAGGTTAAAGTCAGTGGGACTGGTGCTCCGAAGTGACTGAAGTGCTTTTGAGAATCCAGCCCTCAGGAGACTGTTTGGGTTTATGCGATTAGCTTTAAGCTTTCATTTTTGAACATTTTGGCCCGTGTCTCTAAAAGTTAATAGTTTTGTTTAATGTATTGAAAGTCTGAATTAATTATTGTTAACCCCCAAGGCCATTTTGTTTTGGAATTACAAAGACTTTGTCATCAAGAAGTTTAATAAAAACTTTTAGACCCGGATGCTGAAAACACTTTTGCGTGTGCATAGATCCATTGAAATCAGTCAGGCTGTTTATGCAAGTAAAGTTACATACCAGGTGAGGTGTTTGCAGGTTCAGGGCCTTAATTTTCAATATTTTATTTTTCACACTAAACAGTTTTGCAAAATTCAGTAAACTACACTACAGTAGTGGCTTTTTAAATAAAAACAGCACTTATAATTTAGTTAAATATAAATTTTGATCTAAAGAGGCAACAACACATTTTCAAATTAGTTTTACAAAACCTCAACCTGATTTAAATTAAAAAAAAAAAAAATCAAAACGGCTTCAAAATCAAAACCTGTGTCATATGAAAAATGATGAACCCCACTTCTCTTGAAGTACAAGAGATTGTAAAGGCCATCACTGTTTCTAATTTTAGAAACCGGGAGATGAGTAGGAATCTTCCCTTTTTAGGCAACTTTGTGAAACTAAGATCTTCTGCAAACCCTTTCCCCAGTAAACTGCTGTTTAGAGTCAGAGCCATCTGCATGCTAGGAGAAGAACAGAAACTCTGCCTTTGTGTTTTCAGCATAGAATTAGTGCCTGTTCCCACTTGCTTGATATGCCTGTGGCTCCCAAGCTGTACACTGCACTACTTTTCCATACACATTAATGAACAGTGTGTCTCCAGAAATCCAGCAGGTCTCTAGGGAACAACCATCACATGGCTGGATTTAGGTTCCAGGCGCTAGTATTGCTCATAAATGACCTCAGAGAAGCCAATCATGCTACAGTCTGGTATTCACTTTAGAGATTCTCCAGTTCTTTGTATTAATTGTTAGGTGATTTAAATTAGGTTTGACTGAGCACAGGTTATAGCTCCTCAGCCTTAGTTATAGGTAATCAGATTGCTGTACCATCAAGTTTCATAGGCTGCCTCCAACAAGAACAATACTTTGTCCTTCAGAGGAAAGTGAAAATCCCCCATAGTGTGCCTAACCAGTTGTGCAGTACTGTACATAAAATCATACAACTGGAAGGGATCTTGAGAGGTCATCTAGTCCAGTCCCCTGCACTCATGGCAGGACTAAGTATTATCTAGACCATTCCTGACAGGTGTTTGTCTAACCTGGTCTTAAAAATCTCTATCGATGGAGATTCCACAACCTCTCTGAGCAATTTATTCCAGTGCTGAACCATCCTGACAATTAGGAAGGTTTTCCTAATGTCCAACCTAAACCGCCCTTGCTGCAATTTAAGCCCATTGTTTCTTGTCCTATCCTAAGAGGTTAAGCAGAATAACTTTTCTCCCTCCTTCTTGTAACAACTTTTTATATACTTGAAAACTGTTACCATGTCCCTCGGCCGTTTCTTCTCCAGACTAAACAAACCCAATTTTTTTTCAATCTTCCCTCATAGGTCATGTTTTTCTAGACCTTTTATCATTTTTGTTGCTCTTCTCTAGACTTTCTCCAAGTTGTCCACATCTTTCCTGAAATGTGGTGCCCAGAACTGGACACACTACTGCTATTGAGGCCTAATCAGTGCGGAGTAGAGTGGAAGAATTACTTCTTGTGTCCTGCTTACAACACTCCTACTAATACATCCCAGAATTATGTTTACTTTTTTGGTAACAGTGTTACGCTGTTAACTCATATTTGGCTTGTTATCCAGTGTGACCCCCAGATCCCTTTCCACAGTACTCCTGCCTAGGCAGTCATTTCCCATTTTGTATGTGTGCAACTGATTGTTCCTTCCTAAGTGGAGTACTTTGCATTTGTCCTTATTAAATTTCATCTTCTTTTCTTCAGACCATTTCTCCAGTTTGTCCAGATCATTTTGGATTTTAATCCTATCCTCCAAAGCACTTGCAATGCCTCCCAGTTTGGTATCAGCCACAAACTTTTAAGTGTAGAGAGGGAGTGTTTCCTGACTCTTATAGACTATCCTTCTATTGCATGAGATCCAGTTTCCCTTAGCTTAGTCTGCGTAGGTACAAATAATAATTCTCACGTAATCCCCTTTTTAAGCATGAGCCTCAGTAACATCACAGATGCATAAATTATGGTGCCTCTGTGTTTGTGCTCTGTGTACCTGGTCTGTGCTAGTACTTCACAGTGACCGTTTTGGAGAGACCTCCATGTCAGCAGATGGGCAAATGCAGGATGGTGGTGAAATTATGTCCGCATAATATTTTTCTGAGATGAAAGCTGTCTAAATTTAAAACCTATTTTTTATACACATGTATGCAGAAAGATTTAACAAAAGAAACTAAAGGACATGACCAGCTAGTAAAATAAAATATGTTTATAATTAAGTAATTACGTGAAAGATGATATGCCAGAAATGATATAAAATGTGCAGTTACATCAGTGCCATGAAATAGTTCATTTGGAGTGGGGCGAATGACAGTAAAGTTCTTTCTGCTGTAGAATTTGTCTTGTATACCATATACTCATTCTTGTAAACTGACATCTACTCTTTTCATTTTGGATTTATGACATTACAAAGATGTCCATCCAGAAGCTCTGGGTGTCCTCCACGCATGTAGTGTGCAGACCCCAGTCAGCTCACTTCTGAACAAAATCCAGGCACAGTCAAATCCTAAATAGCAAGCTAGTTCCCTATTCCACCCCAGAGCCTCCCTATCTGTACTCCATTCCCTAAATGCCATTGCTTCCCATGCAGTTCTGAACATCCTTCTCTGTTAGTTTGCGCTTTGCCTTTGTGTGTTTTAGTGTCTACATGCTTACTCTGCAAAATTTTGAACTGTGAAACCCCTCTGGTGACAACTTTTGTGTGACTTGGAAAGATAGACTTGTAGTTAAGACACTGGAAAGGGGCTCAGGAAATCTACGTTAATTTCCTGGCACCGTGTGACCTTTCTTTGCCCCCAATAAAAGGGGGGTAATTAATTAATGATTGTGAAGTGTTCAGTTACTATGATTATTAGGGTAAAGGGGGGTTTATATAAGACCCTAGATAGATCTAGCACTTCTGTTCTCAGCTAATCTGTTATGTTTCCCTAGATGAGCAAACCTTTGTCAGTTAACCACATGAGAGGTAGCATTTTATACCAGTACTTGACTCATTGGTGATTTTTTTCCCACCTCTACTCTTATTTCCTCATCTGTATGATTTGAGGCCACCTCTCTTATTGAACGTAGCTTGTTCCTTTTGACTTGACAAATTCCCAGTTCGGTTTTGAATTCTTTTGCTATAAGGAAATACTTGCTTCTCCCTCCTTTCTCCCCTTCCCCCCCGCTCCCCCAGGGGACTTAAGAGTCTGTATTTGTTGAGAGTAAAGTATTACTTAAATGTAAATTAAGTTGTGGTCCACATCTGCATTATTACAGGTTTCAAAGTAACAGCCGTGTTAGTCTGTATTCGCAAAAAGAAAAGGATGACTTGTGGCACCTTAATTGGTTAGTCTCTAAGGTGCCACAGGTACTCCTTTTCTATCTGCATTATTGTTTGTTTAATGATAGTGGCAAATAGAAACGTTTCTGTAGATGCGTATTCAAGGTGTCTGTTAGTTTGGCCATAAAATCAATATTTAATCAAATATTAAACCTCTTGAGTTTTGAAATTGAATTAAAACATTTAAATTATAATCAGTTGTGTGCTTGCAACCAGATTTAACTTGGTGCCTCAGCCTGGGGCACTTTATTAATCTGTTTTGCTAATTTAAGTGACTAAATATTTAGAGAATCAATTTAGACCAGACAGTTTGTTAAAGTTTTCATTGTCTTGGTCTGAGAATTTGAAGAGCAATGTCAGGAATACTAAACAGGTGACAAAATCTGAGCAGGTCTAGGAAGCTGCAACAGGGATCTGTGACTTGCAAAGGGACATTGATAAGAAACTGTCTTGCACTGATCTGACCTATTAGCTTTATTCAATCATCAGTTTCTAGTATTCGTGCTGGTCAACACTTTAAAAAGAAAAGTTTGATAGTTTTTGCTCTTTTAAATAACTTTTTGAAATTCCAAAGAGATGCATACTGTTGTCATATTAAACTTAAAATCCTAGATTTTGATTCAACAAAATATTTGAATATACTGATCATTAACTGTGTTTACATACTGTACTGCATCTCAGTCTTTCCTTTTCATTAAGGTGCCTATTTGGTATGATGTGGGAGTGTGGCTCAGTGGTTAAAGTTGGGGAAGGGAATCTGGAGTCCTGGATTCTTTCACTTCTGTTTTTTTTTACCCATTTGTGAGATGAGGATGATAATTCCAGTTCAGAGGGAAATGGAGACAATTAAATGAATATTTGATATCCTTAGATGGAATGGGTTAGATAAGTGCATATAATGCAAAGCCCATATAAAGATGAGATGAATATGTACAGATATATCCATACATATACTAGTTCTTAAATATTGCAAGTTTCACATGATACAAAGAGAAAACATATGCTTAATCAAAATTAGTCACTACTTTTACCAAAATGAAAAACAAAAGTTTTCTTTTGGGGTTTCAGCTTTTTAATGGATCCATGAAAATAAATAATTAGATGAATGGAAGACCAAATCTTTAGTTGGCAAGAGTATAAAGAGATTCATCAGGGGAAGTATAAATAAACATTCTGCTAGAGTGGCTTTAGTATATAGTGCTAGTGATTTTCTTTGTGAAATCTTTTGTTTGAATATGATGTAAGGCTTTGATCTTTAGCTGACTTTAAAATTGCTAATTTCATAAGGTTGTGAAAGTACTACAATGTGAAAAATTAATAGATATTTTCATCACATACTATTACAAGTATTTTGTTAAAAGACCTGTTAAAATGTTTTCCGTAGCAATTGTCAAGAAAGAAATTGTCTAGTGCACAGGGAAAGAAAAAATACATAGATTCATGTTCTGAGCAAGCTAGCAGTCTAAGAAACATTTATTTTCCTGATCTTGCCCATTTGGTGGGATATGGTATTTCTTGAAGATAAAAATGCTGTATCACTTAAGAATCTTAGTCAGGCTCACTGAAAGAAATGGCACAGTTGGTCCTTTCAGATAACAGAAAGCAATGTTGTCTTCAGCCTCAGTTCTGGTCTATCTGGAAAGATTTGCAAAATATATGTCATTCCAGAATTCCATATTTAAAAAGAATGCTGTACAACACAGCATTCTGCAAGTTGCTGGGCTGATAAGTTGCTCTCCATGTATTACCTTTGAAATTCAGCTTCCATCTTAACTCTGTTGGGTAAAAATTGAGTATTCATCCTCTTTATTCTGACAGTGAATGCAGCAGGATGGAAACTAGTTTGCAGTTTCTAACCTTGGGCTTCCGTCTGGCTCTTAATACCGGTGATGTTTTCTTTCTGCATGGGTTTAGAAATTTTAAAAGTAACTTAAAAATGGATTTTTCACATGCTGTTAAACTACAAGCATGAATGACTTCTCATGTATGCCCATTCAGGTTGCTTTGCTGAGGAAAATACAGTAGATAAAGCATTATTTTAAAGGCCTCTTGGTTTATCTATCTCCTCCTTTCAGGGTAGTAGTGGGCAAGGCAAACTTTAGTATATTCTGTGGAGAATTGCCATCTGGTATCGGCTTAGTGGCTTCATGTGGAATTTCGTTTGGGTCTGAGTCCTGTTCCCAGTGAACAGGTGTTCACCTCACAAAAGCTGTCACAATTGGCACTCTTTTTTAAAGTGTGAAGAGCAAGGCAAAGAATAGATTAAATGTGTTTGTAAAGCATTTTGCATACCTTTTTAGGTGCTGGAAAATAGTTAATGTAAAAGGGAGAAAAAGAGCCTTGATGTGGAAAAAAACCAAAACCAATGCAGTTTAGACATTGAGGTGAAAAACACACAAGTGGATTTTGGGATCAGTCCAATCCCTGCGTTTGAGACTTTTCTAAGGTGCAGTGTTTTGATTGTGAAGCAGTGTAAAGGTTTTAGGTCATGTCAACACTACCACTTAATGTTGGTAAAATTTATTCCACTGAGGAGTGTAGGGAAAAAACCACCATCCTGAGTGACGTAAGTTTCACCAACATAAGTGGTATTGTGCACAGTGCTATGTCCGTGGGAGAGCTACCAATGCTGCTTGTGGAGGTGGTTTTGTTATGTCGACGGGAGAGCTCTCTCCCATCGTCACAGAGCGGCTACATGAGTGATCTCACAGTAGCACAGCTGCACCAGTACAGCTGTTCCACTGTAAGCTCATTAGTGTAGATATGGTCTTAGTTTCAGCCCTGGCTCTTTCATTCTTAATCTGTCCCTGGATTTGTCCCATTTTGTGTGCCGAAACGGGACATTTGGTATCTAAGGAGACAGCTGAAGATTTGTTGTGGCTCTAAATATATATATGTGTATATTTTGTGCCAAGTTGAAACTACTAAGAAAAAAAAAAACAACAAAAAGAAAACCAACCTAAGAGTACTTTAACCTATTATTTCAATCGGGATTCCTGTAGCTGACTTTTCAACTAAGGCTAATAATAGGAAACCTTAAGATTTTAGGCCAAGCTACAAATATTACTGATTTTAAAATAGTACAAATATTTTCAGATGTTAAATGGGAATAGAATAAATTGAAGCATGTAAAATACTTGATCCTAAGTCCTTATGTATTTCCAAAAGTGAATTATATCTGCTACTGAGAGAACTCAGAAACAAATGTATCTTTCACACTGAGATGCTCTGTGCTGCAGCAGTGTAAAGCATCTCTTAGCCTGTTAACTTTTTTTTATCAGTGCATGTATGCTGGGGGGTTTTTTTTAAAGAAAGAAACAAAACACAAAAGGAAACCAAAGCACCAATATAAAGCGTGGAGCTGCAGTAGGACATGTAATTTTAAGTATGTTGATACGGTTCTTCGAGAATTCTCAGAACACTTGGAGCATCCATTACCAACATTTTCCTTCCTGAGAAAACTGCAGAAATTTCAATCATTGTTCCACTGGGTTACATTTTTTGTTTGCTGTTTACTTTGGATTAATGTAATCTTGATACATATTACAATTTAAAGGGCTATTGAAACATTTCAAACTACTGACATGGCAACCTAGGATTGTCTGTTCTCTTAATATACAGATCATGTATTAACAATATAAAATAACCATACTGTTTGCCTGAAACCTAACTTGTATAACACTGTTCTTTGAAGGGATGCTAGGTTTGGTGCAAAATATAATCACTTATACAAGGTAGTTTTAAAGGAGATATTGTGACTTGGTATTCCTTCTCTTCCAAAAGGATATTCAGAACTCAATAGCCTGTTTGTCAATCAGAGATGTTTTAGCCAGAAGTTGTATGGATGGTGATACTGGAAGGTTTTTTGCTTCAGAATTTCTTAATCTCTTTAATGTAGTATTCCAACAGAGCCTTGTTAAGAGTGTAGTTTTTATTCTTAAATGCACTTGCACACTTTATTTCAAAGGTCTGAGTAGCTCATAAAATACATTTAAAAAATAAATTACAGTTCATTGTTTCATTTTTGTCTTGGGTGACTTTGTGTGTGACTCTGGGCTGGTAAGTGTGTTTCTCTTCTCTTGCACGGTGGATGTTTTCCCTCCTGTCTTTAATGCCTTACTGGGAGACTAGTTTGTGTGTACTTGACCAAGGCAAGAAAACCTTGACCAAGCAATTTGTGTTTATACTCGTGATGTATGACATTTTTGCCAAACTCATCTTTATAATTTTCCTGTGGGAAACTTGAGCCCTAAAAGGAAATGAACACTGCAAAAGGGCTGGCTACCACAAGGGATTCACTTTTATTTTTAGAATTGTACTACTATATTGCCATATTTGGGTGGAAAATATGCAATATCACTGAATTATTGTATCATATTGCAGCTGTCCACCCATTCTTAATTGGTCTCAATCAACTTACAGTAAGTAGTCAATGAAATGTGTGAAAAAGAATATTTGTTCTGCAGATGTGTTTAGCAAATGCTAGTACCAAATAACCCTTGTATACTGTGTCTGAACGTAATATTTCTCATTAGCAAATATTAGCTGTGAAAGCTGAGATTTATACTGGTCACTGAGATCTTAGCAACAGGTGTAGTTTTTCTTACTAAAAACATAGGTTTGGTCCAAGACAAATCTAGGAAATGTGCTTAACATCAAAGACAATGAAAAGCTAGAATTTAATGTATAGAAAAGAAACTTGGGAGTGCCACTGAATTTGGACACTACAGGATAAATCTGGCAGTAGTTTAACAGGGCATCCTGCTAACAATGAATAACTATTTTATATTAACACAGAAATGTTTACTATGCTGGCGTGTGTCTAAAATGTGTAGGTCTGTCCAAAATAACTTACCTTACCAGTGGCACATAATAGTATTGAAGTCACTAGTCTGCCAGTTTTTCTGCTAGTAACCCTATTTCACTCATTTTAAAAGGCTGAAACTTGGCATGAAAGTGGCTTCTTTCTTACATGTTACATGTGCATTCCAACTACATGCCACATGTTCTGTGCAAAGTCTGAATAGCATATAAAAATCCCATTGATTGCTTTGGATCTTTGCTTTACACTCTCATACTTTCATAGTAATCTTTTTCATGAATTGTGTTACAAAATCTTTGTAAAAGCAGTTGCACCTCTGTGGGAAGTAATATCAGTGTAAGGTATGGATTTGTTATGATGACCGTGAGAACCAAGGGAATTCATGTATATGGTCATATAGAATTATTGTTTAAGAAATATAACTTACTGTAATTCGTAGCAACTAGTAAATAGTCAGAAGTTCTTAGCCTGACTTTGGACAATCACTTCCAGAGGTAAACTCAGGCTCTGATGGACTTAATAGTTTTAACACAGAAATAAAAAGGAATTTCTAATGTAAATGGCAACTAGGCCTTTTTGTATGCAAATATGAATGGAACTTAAGAGAACGAATGAAAAACAAGATAACCGATCACGAACATTAGGTTACCACAAAGTTCTGTGATGTTTTTGCACTTGTCCACTGCATTTAAATTATAGCTGAGGCTAATATTGTAGAAAACCTTTTTGTATTAAAGATGTTTTGATAAACATCAAACTGTTTGCACAATATAAAAATGTAATTTTAAAATATTCTCAATATTCTCTCCCTCCTCAACACTTTTCTGGGACAAATCCCATGATATGTGAAATGACGCTATTTCTAACGCTGCATTCTTTTTCACTGAGGGATTGAGTTTAATTAAATGTAAAATACAAACAAGGTGAACAGAAAATGGGATACCCAGAATGTGCAACATGCAAAATATTCAACAATATACTACAATTATCTTTTTAATATTCACCCTAAGTTTAAGTAAATTATTTTGGATCTGGTCTACATATTGAATTGTTACACTTACTGCTTTGAAACAAATTTTATTTTACCTTTAGTTTAAATGTTTTTCTTGAGAAAAATAGGCTATGAAAACTTTCCATGAGGTGCGAAGTTGGATATTTTGGAGATCTATATTAGCAGAAAATTCCGGATTTTACAAAACCAGATTGGAAAGTGGTCTGAGTTTTATTGTACTGAAAATCATTTGTCTGTCTTCCCTTTATCACTTTATAAATTAAACCTGAATTATTCCAAGAGATCATGAAATGATGGGACAGCTATTGTTCACAATCTTTGGACCAAAGCGTTACAAATTTAAGAAAGAACAGATGCTTGTTGATCCTTGAGGAACATAAAGTTCTCACAGAGCTGATGTAGCAGTCTCTTGATAGGAATAAGTGTACTGTTCTGGGCAGGCATATAAGAACTTCATGTTTTGTCTGATTTAAACAAAAACACCTGACCTTTGCAAATGGTTACAATATGATGGGCGCTTCTTCCTGACACTTCCAGTTTATCCTGTGTGTTCTCTTTGCTCTTCATGCCTTTCTGGGGATAGTATTGTAGATCGTGGCAGTATTCAGTATATTTGTTGCCACACTTATTTCAGCAGGGATCTGTGTGCTGTCAAGTTGCTCACTTGCTGACATCTCTGATACTTTTCTGCAAATAAAACAGTTCTCTGTGTTGCTGACACCTCTTGCAACCTTTGTCCTAAGCTCTGACCACCTCTATTGTTTGTGTACTGACTGTTTGTACTACATCCTTGACTATTTGTCTTGCCCAGTCAGAAGCGCTCTCAGGATCAGAAGCGCTCTCAGGATCAGACCTTTTCCAAAAAGCAGTTTCCAGGACAAAAATAATTTAAACAAACATTTTCATCAAGTAGTAGAAAGAGCAGCCAATGATGATGTGCAAGCAGGCTGCAGACTCCCCTAGGCTTTAATACTAGCCATAGAGACAGCATTTTATTAAACTCTAAGAAAAATAATCTTAAACATAGTATCTGGAATTACAGATATAAAAAGTACATTTTAAAATGTGCAATAATTAATGTAGATTACGTCTCATTATGTTAATTACCCTATGCATTTGTGAGCTGCTTGTGCTTTAGCCCTTCAAGTGTTTTGCTTTGGTAAAGCTTTTAGATTATTTTGTAAATTGAATCCCTGGTGTAATGAGTATGTAAGATAATTTAACAAGTGAATGAGCTTTCAGGATCTGAAATAAAGTCAACAGCCGAAAAAAAAAAAAAAAAGGTTCTGTAGTTTGCATTCTTGTAGCCTGAAAACTTGTGTATAAATGTCTTTACTAGCAACTGAAAAATGTTTGCATTGTTTGGGTCTCACCAGTCTGTTAAAAGGAATGCACTGTCATTTTTAAAGTCCATATACTTCTGGATGCTATTTATTGTTTGTTTTGTATCTTTGTTTCTACTTCAACCTTCCTGTGATATCAAAAGTTTTTGATCTTGGTGTTTTTTTGTTTGGTTGGTTGGTTGTTTTTTTTTTGTTTTCCCCCTTTCAAATCTGCATCATAAAGTTATCCAGGGATGGATATTTTTCCAAATGAGTTCGAGGAGCAGGAGGCTACCAGAGGCTGTGTGCACATTCTGATGAAGTTTATTTTTAATGGCTGCCCTGTCTCAAACCTCCCCCCCCCCCCCCCAAAAAAAAAAAAAACCAAACCAAACAAAACATAAAATTTGTCATGTCTTTCAAATGCCTTTGGAGCAGTCCTGAGAGAACCTCAAAATGTTCAGAGTTCAGAGAAGCCTTCAGAATTTTGGTACTGGTCTGGAAATAGAGCTTCCATGGGACCCAAAGATCCACCTTTCCCTTAAAGGGCCTTTCCCAGCTTTCCCTCCCACCTTTGTACCTGTAATTGCCTTCTTGGAGTGGTGCCCAGTGGCTCCCTGGGTTCAGGGCTTGGTGGCAGGCTTCTTTCAAGCCCTACTAGCCACCTTCTCCCTCACTTTCTCTACCCTTGTGAGGGGTGCCCATTTCATCCTTTGGCATCACCTTCCTTCTCCTTGCATTAATTCTCTCTCTCTCTCTCTCTCTTTTTATGTTCCTTAAGTCCTGTGTCAGGGTTGGCAGGGATAAATTGGGCCTACTGAGCTCTGCAAGAAGATCAACAACATGGGGAGAGAGCCCACTTGTCAGTGTCCTACATTGTCTGCGTGGCAGCCCTAAATCCTGCATTGTAGCAAAAGTGTTTCAGGTTGCACCTGCCTCATTCTCTGGAACACTGGTCAGGACTGTAACTGCACAAAGATGGCCCAATCCGATGAACATTTTTGGCAGATATGCCATATTTGGGGGGGGGAGGGGGAACATGGCACAAGGGTTAAGACAGTATGTACAGTCCAGTTAATGCTGAAGCCTGCGTGTTATATTTATCTGCAATAGATAATTTTGTATTTACTAGCTTGAAAACTGGTTTCCATTGTTTGTTATTTTGCTTTTTAAAAAAACTGACCAACCATCCGTACTGGTGGTATTTCGCTATTCTTTCAGTTTTTTAGAAATTTTTCCCCCTGTTTAAAAAAGAGACTGATTTGTTCCAGCTTCCAAACTTTCCTCCTTGTTAGTCAGTGCAATGAGTTGTTATGGGAATTCTTATCTTTACAATACTTGCTCCAGTTCTCATGGCAGTTTTCCACTCTATTACTTTCTTTTTCTTCCTGTCATTCTTAGCTTTCTATTTTTTCAATCCCGGTTTGTGAAGGGTGTGTACTCAGAAGGGCTTCCTTCAGTTCCCAGTCCCCTGAAAGCATGAGAAATTGCCCAGTGAGCCAATTCTCACAGCAAGGTATAAAAATAGTAGTAAAGGAAAGGTTACACAATGCTTGAGTTGCAACAGTTTGTACTAATGGGTAGTTTTAAAAGCTGTGTTTTGAAAAACATTTTTAAAGCTTTATCACTTCCGTATATTTTTCTCTCCCCAAACTGTTCTAGTAGCAGGAACCAACTTCAGTGATACTTGAATTGCACCAAAACATAAGGAGCTGAGGGATGAAGAGTCACGCAAATCCAGGGAGAGACCAACTCTATGTCCAATCCCACTTTTTTGACAAGTGGAAATGATAGCCTGAAAGATGTATTTATGATGATTTCTAAATAGATGCCTTTGCAATTACTATTAAATATGTGGCTTAAATGTGAGATTTGTTCCTTTTGAATTCAGCCTTACTTTCACTACCTCACTGCTCTGTCTCTGCAACAGGACAAGGTACTTAGTATTTCGTACTTAGGACTTCGGTGACCTCTTTGATACCAGAACAGATCATTTTTTTTAAATGTAATTCCCCTCCACTTAAAAAGCTGGCTACTCTATTATATCTCAGTGATCCAAACAAATAAGCACATAGTCAAGTCAATGGGATTACTTGCATGAATAAAATTACTCATGCTTAAATGTTTGCATGATTGGGCCATTAAGCAATACATTTCTCTGGTTACTTCATCTACTAATTAAAGGCAATAAATACCCTCTTTATCATAGAATATCAGGGTTGGAAGGGACCTCAGGAGATCATCTAGTCCAACCCCCTGCTCAAAGCAGGACCAATCCCCAACTAAATCATCCCAGCCAGGGCTTTGTCAAGCCTGACCTTAAAAACCTCAAAGGAAGGAGATTCCACCACCTCCCTAGGTAACCCATTCCAGTGTTTCACCACCCTCCTAGTGAAAAAGTTTTTCCTAATATCCAACCTAAACCTCCCCCATTGCAACTTGAGACCATTACTCCTCGTTCTGTCATCTGCTACCACTAAGAACAGTCTAGATCCATCCTCTTTGGAACCCCCTTTCTGGGAGTTGAAAGCAGCTATCAAATCCCCCCTCATTCTTCTCTTGCGCAGACTAAACAATCCCAGTTCCCTCAGCCTCTCTTCATAACTTTTGTTGCCCTCCGCTGGATGCTTTCCAATTTTTCCACATCTTTCTTGTAGTGTGGGGCCCAAAACTGGACACAGTACTCCAGATGAGGCCTCACCAATGTCAAATAGAGAGGAATGATCATGTCCCTCGATCTGCTGGCAATGCCCCTACTTATATAGCCCAAAATGCCTTTAGCCTTCTTGGCAACAAGGGCACACTGTTGACTCATATGCAGCTTCTCATCCATTGTAATCCCCAGGTCCTTTTCTGCAGAACTGCTGCCTAGCCATTCGGTCCCTAGTCTGTAGCGGTGCATGGGATTCTTCTGTCCTAAGTGCAGGACTCTGCACTTGTCCTTAGTTGCCTTCGTTAACTTAAAAAGCTTATTCGTATGTAAAATTCTTTAGTGTTGCATTATGATTGATTCTGTTTTCCTAAATATGTGATAGACTCTTTAGACACATTAAATTGTTACAGAATTGCAGCGATGTATGGTACACAGATCATTTGCAAGACAATCCAATAACTTGATACTAATAAAGTTTTATTGCCTTTATAATGATATGGTTGTGACAAGCCACAGAGAAGAGTGTTAAACTTGGATTAAAATCACAAGCGACGTTCACATACGGAATAAGAACTTTTGTCCCCATTTTTTATCAAGGGGATTTTCCAGAACAAAAGATCAAGTGAAAGTATGCTTTAATGTAATATAGGCAGGGCTGATAGCACAGCCTAATGTATAAGCATCACTTTTGTAGAGCACTTGAGGTTTCACGTGTTTAGAAGAGCCTCCTGTTGGGTTTTTTTTGTTCGTTTGTTTGTTTATTTTTTGTCTCTAGCAAAAGTGATTATTTTAAAAATATCCTGTTTGGAAACAAGCTTTCTTCCCTTGTGGTTCCACACTATATCTTGCTCTTATGCTGCAGCCTTTACGTGGAGCAAAATTCCATAACTTAGATGTTAAGGGGACATAATCTTTTAATTGCACCTCAGTCATTGACACAGTAGCACCTGATGAAGGGAGCACTTGATGCTTTCAGTAGGACAAGCTGCCTAATGAATTCAGAGTCTTCTTTTCAGATGATCATTTACCAGTGAGGAAATCTGATCTCATTAGCTGCCTAGGAAGCCCCTTGTTCCAGTACTGAAATGAGACAATTTATATAGTCAAATGGAAATCAACCAAGAATAAGAACATGTGTTTATTCTCATGCATTTGGTGATGATACTAGTCATGGTATTCAGCTAAATAAATGCTAGGACATGACTACCCCCAACAGGTGCTAAGATACTCATGTGATGAGTGCCCATATAAAAACCTGGATATGGAGAATGTGTTCTCCTCTGGAGGAGACTTACATATGGCACCATTAGCCTAACCTCCTTGCCTCTGATTGCAATTCAGACTCTTACTGTGACATTTTTAGCACACTTATTTCTATTTTGGAGAGGGTGTCTTCAGGCTTATGATGTGATAGTTATCACGTGAGATTGAACGAACCGGTTGGTCCTTTTGTCTATATCTAGCTTCCTTTAACAACTGCACTGCTGATCTTTACCACTACGTACTGCACTGAGCTCAGTGGACTTCATGGCATCCTTCTTGTTTCAATGGGATTACAGAGCAATAAAGTCGTACACAAGACTGCAGGTGAACAAATGTGACTACTGATGTAAGCTGTTATATTTTAAAAAATTAGTACATATTTAAAAGATTTTGATCCTTTATCTGATTGAACTAATAATATCAGCAAGAGAAATTCACAAAATACATCATATCTACTCAGAGACAAACTGGGCAGAATTAGCAACCTTCCTACTTTTAAACCAAAGTTCAGATCAAACAAAGATTTTGGAATTCCCTTTAGGAAACCTCAAAATCAGTGAGAGAGTCACAAGTACAGATTCAAAAGAGGGAATAAAACTGCTGTTAGCTTATGCAATGTAAAGCATTTGGAAGCGAGCTCAAGTGAGATTCTCATTGTCTAACTGTAGAGACTAACAAATTTATTTGGGCATAAAGTTTCATGGGATATAATCCACTTCACATCTGTTGAAGTGGGTTATATCCCACGAAAGCTTATGCCTAAATAAATTATGCCACAAGGACTCCTCATTGTTTTTACTACTGTTTACTCCATCCACAAAGCACTAGCTAATTGCCTTCCAAGTCCTAGTGGTGGCTATTGTAAGAAAAGCTTCCCATTTTTCTGATCTGAGGATTTAGGGAGCCAAGAATTCTCTTCAACCCACTGTGCTTCCAACCTCATTCTCCACCTGCCCTCATTTATTCTTCTCCTCCGTGCATTTTTTTTTTTTTAAAGAAACAAAGTTTTACTGCCACTTTCTGTGCAAAGCAAAGAATATGTAAGATGAGCCATTTCTAATGACACCTTAAATAAAGTACCCTATTTACCAATCCATGAAAACCAAAGCATACTTTTGTATGGCTTCCCTGTTTGCAAACCATATTCAGCTTTTCAGTGCTGTTTGCTCTGTCTTGAGCTTATACAGTAGGAATGGTTTGCAGAATGAGGTGGCAGAGAGAGCCCGCAAAACAACTCAAGAAGTTCAGCTGTCTTTGCCCTTGGGAATACTGACAACTATAGTTTGGGAGTATGTGCAGGTGCCAATCCCAACCTGCTCTATGAGGAATGCTGAACCAGTATGTAGAATACAAATTCACCCCTTTCTGGAGCTGGGCTTTATTAATAAATAATACATTTGCACAGGTCAGATCACACCACCTCCCAGGCTTGGCTGCTCCTATGATTCCTCCCTCAAGCCTAGATCAGTGGGTCTCAAACTTTTTTACTAGCGACCCCTTTCACACAGCAAGCCTCTGAGTGCGACCCCCACCCCCAATACATTAAACACACTTTTTATATATTTAACAACATTATAAATGCTGGAGGCAAGCGGGGCTTGGGGTGGAGGTTGACAGCTGGCGACCCCCCATGTAATAACCTTGCAACCCCCTGAGGGGTCCCAACCTCCAGTTTGAGAACCCCTGTCCTAGATCCTCTCTCCCCAGACATCCCCATCACCTCCCTTAAATTCAGGTGAGGTAACAAGTCACCAGCCTCAGGGAATGAGCAAAATCCTCCTAACCCTTGACTGGCAAGATCAACACTTTGGTAATAGAGTGGGGTGTTTTTCTGACAGTCACTGCCAGCCTTTTACAGGGATATTTACTGTTTAATAGATCGCACTGCTAGAAAAAAATGTCCTGATGTTCATCTCAAGTTTTTGCTTTAGTTTTATCCCATTACTCCTAGTCTTATACTTTGTCAAATTCCTGTCCTTTCTAGCTGGTGACCCTCTTCAAATACTGATTCATTGCACCCACAGTGGTCACATACTTACTTGCTCGACAAGCTATACATATTCACTGTGTACTTCCTCAGATCAATTCTATGAGTCCTTTTATCATGTTTGTTGCTCTTCCTGAATTCCATCCAATTTGTCATCTTTCTGGATGAAATGCCCACAACTACTGTTGTTTGTATTTATGTAGGGCCTAGGAGCCCTAGTCATAGACCAGGACCCCATTGTGCGAGGCGCTGTACAAACACAGAACAAAGAGAGAGTCCTCGCTCCCAAAGAGCGTATTATCTAAGTGTAAAACAAGAGACAGCAGGTGGATACAGGCCGTCCGACCGACCGGAGGAGCACAAGGAAACAATAAGACAATAGGGTCAATATGAGAGGCAGCAGAATGCAGGAATCCTGCCTTCTGCCCTTGTGCTTTAATTGCTAGACAAAGGGTACAGCATCTGCTGCCTGATGAAGTAGTTGTGAAGCTTAGTTTTGTTTGCCAGCTACTCCAGCACCCTCAGATGAGAGGCTAGAGGGGACAGCATTCTGAGTCTAGAGCTCCTGAGGGAGGTGTGTTAGAAGTAGATCTATACATGTTAGATGGAAAATGAGGGGTGCTAGCATAGCATTTCCACAGGTTTTCTAGAAAGAGAAATGCTTTGTAACAAGACAGGGCTTCTCCCTCACTGCCTGGTGATTTGCTGGCGCACCCACAGTCTTTCTTAGGCAGATTTTTGGGGTTGGGGGGGTCCAAACTTAAAACATCTCCTCAGCTCACCCTTTACATTTTAGGCTCTGACTGCTTCCTGCAGCTTCTGACCTCTGACTCACTGGGCCTCCTGCCTCCCCTCCCCTCCAATGCCCTCTTTTGAAGCCTAATCTGGGTCAGTAGATGGGGTGCAGGTGCACTGGCCCTGGTTTCTCTTACAAGGCAAGTGTCACCCTCTGACATACTGGTATCAGCCAGTTCAACAGCCCCTCCTGAGCCCATTGTAATACCTGGCCCTTCTTTCCCTACCCCACGATCCTGTAGTGCTGTTCTTGGTGCAAACACAGATATTGGAAAAAGCCTCTACCACCTCCACCTTCTCGATCTTAGACACCCCCTTTTCCAGGGTGGTTTTGTTCAGGGCCTTCTCAAGTAGGATCAGTTCCTTTCTTGGACTGGATTTCTTCACTTCCAGCTACTCTTGCTGTTTGTAGCCTCGCTCTATCTCCTTCTGCACGCAGTGTTCTAAAGGTGGTTGCACCAGAGCCACCTCCTTGAGCCAGGATGTGATGCCTCTGTGTATGCAGCCAGTAGAGTATGGCTTTTCTCTTTTGTGAAATCATGTCCTGCTCTGGTTTGGATCCCATTTCCTGTCTGTTCTCACCCTTATTGTGTCTTGGCTTTTGGTGGGAGGTGAAAAATGACTTCTCCTGTCTAAACTGGGGGGTGAATTTTAGCGTGGCAGACTACAATGACCAAAGATTATTTGACTGGTACCCTCAATTTACCTAAGAGGAAGTAGAATTTGTGTAGTGGCAGTTGGGTTCAGTACGATTTTTTTTTTTTTTTTTTTGGTCTACTGAATCACCACCAACCACATCCTGTAACACTTGATTGTATTTTCCTTGGCAGTCTCCTAGCTAAGTGCTGACCATGCCCGGACCTGCTTAGGTTACCAGATTGTGACCCGAGGTGGTAGGGCTGCAGGCTGTCTACCCTAGTCTGTATTGAGTGAGGTGCACGGCATATCCTGATAGTCTACCAGCCATTCATTCCAGCACATCGTAATTTATGCTGATTTTTAAACTGCATCACTTTTAACATACAGATTTTTCTCTCATGTTCTTGTTTTAACAGGAGTCTCCCCAGGACAGTGCAATCACTCGGGACATCAATCGCACGTTCCCAGCTCATGATTACTTTAAGGATACTGGGGGAGATGGTCAGGACTCCTTGTACAAAATATGCAAGGTATTTTATAACCTTGTGTGTAGTGGTCTTGGTCAACACACACTTTTTATGTTTGTAATAATTATGTTGGATTTAAATTGGTCATGTTTCCCGTTTGCTTATTTTTTCTGTAAACTCAGTTGAATTGAAAAGTTGCCACAGTGCAAAGGTTGTTTCAGCTCATACAAAATAACTTCAGTTTAATCCAGTTCCTAGTGGACTGGGGTCCACAACACTACAACCACCGTCACACTGGGCATTAGCATCCTTGATGGCCATCTCAGCAGTGAGGCCAGGACTAAAACCCAGGGCATGTTGGATAGGTCATGTGGGGGAAAGCATATGTCTCTCTCTCTCTCTCGCACACACACAGGAAAATAAATTATGCAGGAGTGAACCTACTGCAGATCACGTTGTAGTGTCCTCTTCAAAGGGAGAGGTCTCCATGTCTGATTTAGATCCACCCCTGTGAATCATGTCATTGTAAACTGTGAAAACTGAATGTTTATAGGGAATTATGCAAATAGAAATAAATGGCTGTTTCTTCATTGGTTCAACTCCACAAATTTTTCATGGCGAGTTTTGAAACTGAAGCGGAGACAGCACAACATGAGCAAACAAAGCCAAGAGATCGATTGCCCCTTTATTTCTGTGCAGTCCCTCGCTCTGCTCCTGCTGAGAGACCTGACAGTTTATGTGGCCAGGTGCCCACGCTTCAGAGAAACAACAACCAAGAATCTCATAAATGAGCTCACTGGGTTGGAACCTTTTTCATCTTGTCTGTCTATTCTGTGCTAAAACGTCTGGAGTTTTGGTTCCAGTGGGATACAGAAAACTAAACCAAACTGCAGTTGAGTTGTTAGAACTTGTAGTCTCTGCTGAAGAAAGGAATATAAAGGAAGGGATTGGAGCTGCAGGTGACGGTTAAGGTGCATCAGCAGAATAGTCTAGAGGGGCCTACCTCTGGAATAGCAGGGAGGCTGCTGATCAGGGTTATTGTGTGGTGATAGAGCTGCGTGGTGGGAAGCGTGACCTGCGTATGCCTGTCTGCGGCCAGTGCTATTAGACACTCAGTTTTTATAAAAAGAAAAGGAGTACTTGTGGCACCTTAGAGACTAACCAATTTATTTGAGCATAAGCTTTCGTGAGCTACAGCTCACTTCATCGGATGCATCAGTTTTTATAGGATCACTGGGCAACGCACTAAACAGAGGAAGGTGCAGCAAAGTGTGAAGAATAAAGAGGGACATCTCATTTTTATTCCTCACAAAACCTTTAGAAATCCTTGATCTGTTAAATGATGCAAATATTTCTGCACGGTTTTGATAGTTAATTTCTTAGTTAGATAGTTAGTTGATATTAGAACACTGTGCAAATGGGGATGACCTCATTTCTGTCCATCACATCTATAGATTGAGATACAACCCTAAACAATGCTAAATTAAAGTGTTTTTTTAAAATATGCTCTCAGAATACAACAAATACTTGTGGAACTTTCATAAGAGCTACATTAGTCTAACAAAAAGAAAGGGAGTACTTGTGGCACCTTAGAGACTAGCAAATTTATGTGAGCATAAGCTTTCGTGAGCTACAGCTCACTTCATCAGCATGCATCCGATGAAAGCTCACGAAAGCTTATGCTCACATAAATTTGTTAGTCTCTAAGATGCCACAAGTACTCCCTTTCTTTTTGCGGATACAGACTAACATGGCTGCTACTCTGAAATTAGTCTAACAGAGAGTAAAGATCTTGCAAAAGATCTAAGTATCTGTAAAGTTGAAGATAATTATGCATCTCTCATTAGCATTATAAACCAGCAGGCATCCATTTAAGTGCTCATTAAAATGCAGAAGATAATTATTAGGTACAAATGACTGTTTTCTGTTTGATCCAATTACCTTGTTTGACCAGAGAATCTCAAGCTTTCAGCACTCTGATTCTGCATTTAGAAATTCTTCATGTGTTCTATCCCTCAGGAGACATTTCTGCATTTTGAAGCTTAAATTCTTGGCACATAGTTTTTCATTTAGGATATCATTTAAAAATGATGTGCTTTGCACAGGGGACTGTCCTGGGCAGAAGGAAATGCTTGTGCATTTCTTGTGTATAATTAATCCTAAAATCAAACACTTGGTAACCAGTTAAAAGATTTTTTTTTTCTGTACCACTGCATAAACCCAGTAATTTGAAATAGCACCCAAAAATATCAAATGTTGCTGTAAAAAATGCTTTGGAAACATAATCCTTCAGTTACATCTGTCTGATCTTGATGGTTTATCCAGTATATTTTGCGACAGTAACATACCAGCAAGATCACTCTTAAGCTAGCATAGGAACTGGACTGACCGTCTTTGCACCCTTTCCATGACTTCAGAGTCTATGTGAAATTGTTCTCCAGTTCCTTGGTGGTGATAGTTTTCCATGTGATCTTTATTTTGGAAGCAGACTAAGGTGCTCAATATCATCCTCACCCAAACACTCTCTTTAGTCTTGTACCTTTCAATATCCTTCTTCTCAGCAACAATGTTTTATTACATTAATTTTATCCACATTAGGTTCAGCAGCTCTCCTTTTTCAATTGGGGTTTCAGATGTGCCTTTGTCTGTTGGTAGCTCCTTTTGTATATGTGACTGCATGTTGACCTGGTATCATGTGCAAGATGTAATGCTGCCACTGTAATGCTGTCATTTTAGAACTTAAGCATCTTATGCTGCAACAAAGCAAAACCGGATTGTAATGCATTTCATTGTAAAGGGACCCCTCCCGAACAGATGGGTCTATGGTATAAAAATAATTATCAAATAATGAACTAAAGGTTAAGTGGGGAAAATATTTAATGATGCTTGATTGGCAGATGAAAGTCTATCCCTGGCTAAAGGCTTTGAAAAAGTATTTGGGTCCAAATTTGACTAGAATCAGGACTATCTAAAGGCTGGCATGGGGCATAAGAAGAGATAAGTGGGGACTAGATGATCATGATAGTCCCTTCTGACCTTAAAGTATATGAGACTTCTCTGTGAGTGGGATTGTGAGCCAACAAAATTGGTGCATGCTGTAATTGCAAGGCCAAATCCTGTCTACATATGCATGCCCCCATTCCCACTGCAGTCAGTTGGAGCCATGTATATATATCCAAGGGAAGAACTCTCCATAGACTTTGAACTCTGTAACCTTGAGGAACATCATGTGCCAACACGCTGCACTTAGGAAATGGAGGGTAAATCTATTCTATAAAGTTCACCTGCACAGTTAGATATCTTTCTTCCTTGCCTTACTTTTGTTAGAGACCTGTGGCAATAATAATTTAAAGAAGAGAATCCCCCAACAGGGCCTTGATTTGTCCATAAAAGCCACTATTTCACACATCCCCATTTGAGATGACCATGATACTGGATCCAAAGGTGGGATGGCACTGTGTACTGTGTTGATCTAAAATATTTTAGAATTGCTATCTAATGATGAGTTTGCATTGTCTCCAGCACACTAATGGTTGAGGGTATTCCACGCATTTGAGATTTGATACAGACTAAAATGTTTCCATTTTAAAATGACTTGAAAATAAGCTGTGTGTGGCTCGAAAGCTTGTGTCTCTCTCCAATAGAAGTTGGTCCAATAAAAGATATTACCTCACCCACCATATCTCTAATATCCTAGGACTGATATGGCTACAACTACACTGCACACAGAATGTGTCCATGGCATTCCTATACAATATGAAATACTACTTGCTTGCCATTTTTTTTCTCGCATAGGGCCCATATTGAAAATTCATGGGTCATTTTTTGTGTGTACACTCCCTGAGGCTACTGAAGAAATCTTAAGCTAATCCAAAGGTTTTCAAACTTTTTCATAGTACAGGTTGCGTTTTAATAGAGAGGTTGTCTTACTCCTTCCTCACTTGTATTCATGTGATTCATAATCTCCTGACATCCTGATTGCAACTACAGCAAGTGTTGCTCTGTAAAAGTAATCTTAGGAAAGTGATTTCATGTACTTTAAGCAGCCTTCAGTGTGAGTTAGGAGCTGGAAACAGTCAGCACCATGCGACCAACCAGATATCTGCTGGCCACCAACAATTGCTCTGCAAACAGTTTTTTCTTTGCGTTAATCGTTGTGCAGTAACATAGCAGCTAAAGCATATCCTGGAATCACAGTTCAGTCATGACTGAAGGTATACACTTCAGTTCTTATTTTTTTTCTCATGCAGTTCTGCTCTAGGGAGAGAGTACATCTTAAAATATTGATTCTCTTTTCAGGCCTATTCCGTCTATGATGAAGAGATTGGCTATTGTCAAGGCCAGTCATTTCTTGCCGCTGTGCTGCTTCTGCATGTAAGTCCCCTCTCTCCCCACATTCCAATTTATTGTAAGCCTCAGACAAAAAAATGCTCAAGTTTATTCAGAATAACTCATTTCAGATTCACTCCTATTAGTACAGTATAAGTCCCATGCTTATTTACTCAAATGCTTGTTTTTCCATAATTATGTCTTTGGGGGAAAGAGGAGCATGTTCCGTTTACAGTTCACTGCAGCATCAATAATGAGTTTGTGGTCAGCATTCACTTCATTTTCCTTCTGGTTCTAGCTTCCTTTCTACCCCAAGCTGTCTTAAGTTCAAATCAGACTCTCTTGCTTTGTTTATGCAAAGTAGGCTGTCTGGATAGAAATTACTTTAGGGTTTAGGCTACCTATGGAACTCCTTGTAAAGGTACCCAGGGCAGGGGGAGGGCATTTCTGATTCAGTTTAAGTTTCTAGAGCTTTTATTGGTATTGATCATAAGGACAAACCAGGGCTGCCATGGCCTTTGGGTTAAACAGAACACATTCTGCAGCATGTTAGTAGTGTGGGAGTTTAAGTCTTAGTGGTTTGAACATTGCAATGTGTTTATTTGGGGAAATATATTCTAGGCCTTGTTTTTTGTGGTTTAGATGTTAGTCAATGACCAAAGATTAAAATAGATTGAGTCTCAAATGTATTATTTTTCAATTATTAGCATTGGGTAAATTTGTGCTTAGTGTAATGATCCCTTCTCTATCTAGGCAATGAGTGGTCTGAACTTACGACGGCTGCTGCTATCTGTTTTACACTTTAAGTACATCTGAGTAGAAAGTTTTGAGACTTACTTATGTTTGTGTGAAACATCTTATCTTATGTGAAAAAATATAAAAATGTCTGCAGCTACATGCTATTTTTAAATCTATTTTTTTTTTGGAAGAATGTCATCTGCTTTTTGTCATAAGTCCATATTTCAGACTTATTTCGACATATTTCGGGGGAGGGATAGCTCAGTGGTTTGAGCATTGGCCTGCTAAACCCAGGGTTGTGAGTTCAATCCTTGAGGGGGCCATTTAGGGATCTAGGGCAAAAATTGGAGATTGGTCCTGCTTTGAGCAGGGAGTTGGACTAGATGACCTCCTGAGGTCCCTTCCAACCCTGATATTCTATGATTTGAAACTGCAGTTCCTAAGCCCCGTAGGATTTTGTGATGATCTTCCCCTACTCCTCCAGCCAGTTTTGAGTGATTGCTGCTACCATGCAGAACTAAATATAAAGATTTTTGTGCGTCACTTTCCAACTGACTGTATGTATGGTTTTCAGAGCAATATTTTTCCATAATTCTGTGAGGAGACAGAAATATATTATAAACTACAGTCTTTATAAACAGAAGTCAAATGGACTGATAGTATCTAACTGTAATGCTTTGATTCTCTGTAACCTGTATAATAAAACTCTTAACTGATGGCGAAATTAATTCTTCAGTACTGTTCTGAACCCAATCGGTAATAAAGGTTTATTCTTTCTGCTAGTAAGGGGACCAAACTCTGCTCACCAATAGATATGCTTTCTTTAAGATGCCAAAATGCTATCTGCCTACCTTTTTGGCACCCATTGGATTAAGGAGACTCATAGAGACAAGAAAAGATCATTCATACATTTTCTTAGAGCTCATTCTTTAATATCAGTTGTTGCTTCTGAGAATGAGCTCTGTTAAACTGAAGGCTGCAACTTAAAAATCTCAGTTTTTGTTTCTTTCTCATTTTTTGAACCTCCTGAAAGGCAGTCTTTGGAGTGTGACTGTTAGGGGCTGTGATGGAATTCATGTTACCTTGTCTTATTGGAGAAGGTACTGCTGCATATACCCTGCAGTCCTTGAGCAATAAAGTGAAATGTAGTTTCTGCAAGTCCCTCACTGCCAGTATGGGAACATCTCTGCAAAGTTTTCAGAGTTCACTGACTGCATCTGTGGATGAATAATAGAGCACTTGAGTTAGATATTTTGACCTTTGCAGGAACAAGTAATTGACCTGAAGAGTCAGTCTTTACTGCTGTGGAAAGAACAGAACTGCTTTATGGTGCCAAGGAAAGATGTATAAATACTGACAAGTAATGATGTTTCTGTCTCCAACTGCTGGCAGAAAGGGGAGAGCGAAGTGTCCCAAAACAGTGTAGAGAGCTGCCAAATCTGAACTTTGGGTAGTAATAACTGACTCCCTTTTTAATCAGTTTGAATAAAAGACCATCAAATGTAGAATAAAAAACGCTACTGTGCAGTTAGCATCTTGTAGTAATACTGTAAAAGCATTGGTCATATCTGAACTGTGTTAGCTGACTACACTGAGGACCTGGACAGGTTGGGCTCACAGTCTGTAGGAGTATAATTTGATTCTGAAGTTATTGCCCAGATCTGGGGCAGCAACTGCATGAAATAGAACCCTTAGGGATCTTTAAGGTTGAATGGTGTGTTTCTAAATTGGGGAACTAAGAGGGAATTTGTCACACATCATCCAGTTGTTATGATGTGTGCAATTATCCTTATCTGTTATGAAAAACGGTTGGTATCTTGATGCTAAGAGCAAGATGAAAGAAGGAAATAGAATAATATAAAAATGTCAACAAGATTTGTTCTCTTTGACAGATGCCTGAAGAGCAGGCGTTTAGTGTTCTGGTCAAAATCATGTTTGACTATGGACTCAGGGAACTTTTCAAACAAAACTTTGAAGATTTGCACTGCAAGTTTTATCAGTTGGAGCGCCTCATGCAGGTAAGCATCCAGGTTGCTTTGAGGTGAACAGGTCAGGGATTGCAAAACCCAAGATTTAGTTGCTTGAGAGCAGCATTTGATCACAAGTGAATAGTTTTTGCACAATCTTATTGTACCCTTGATTGAGATAGAAGACAGCTATGCACCAACATTGTTCTAGAGAAAGAACTTCCTTTAGTATAATTATTCCAGTTGCTACTTGTAAAATGCCATAGGATAACATTAAATATTTCTTCTACTGTACTGTTCTCATGTAGATTTGAGAATTATAAGCAGGATATAAACAGCTGCTTTTAAGCCAAAACTAATGAGCATCCTTTTTTTAAGGAGTGCATTCCTGACCTCTACAATCACTTTCTGGACATCAGCCTTGAAGCCCACATGTATGCCTCCCAGTGGTTTCTAACCCTGTTCACTGCGAAATTCCCCCTCTACATGGTCTTCCATATTATTGACTTACTGTTATGTGAGGTATGTATTACACATATAATTATATAACTTTGTATCTGCAGCAACTCCTGATGGACTCTTCCTATCAAGTCTAGCTTGGTTGCATTCTTTGTTCATGTCTGTTTTTTGAGTGCTGGACAACTGAGGCTTGACGTACAATTTCCCATATAAAAATGTAAACTCTTACATAAAAGCGGTTATGCAGCAATGGAAGTGTTTTTTCAGCATTTTTCAGATGTTACATCCAAGAACTAAAGTTGATGGCATTTTTTGGTTTTAGATTGAAGTCTCCTATTTCTTAGAGCATCATAATTTGTCTTTCGTCATTCTGTTTATTAGTTACAGGCTAAAGAGGTTAATTTTGTGCATGTAATCTCTTAACAGTTGTAAATCCTATATAAAAAGAATACAATATTATGGAGGAAATAATTTTATGTATCTAGTTTTTTAGATTTAACCAAGTAACTTTTTTGTTTTTGTTGCCACTTTTATGTCTAAGAACCATGTAATGATAGACAATATTAGAGCATCCCTAGAGTACTGAAGTACTCTGCATTTACAGCCCGACTACGCTAATTTTCACTTTGGTAATCTCATAGGCCCGATAACTCTCCCTCCAAAGAAACTGAGGTCTCATTCAATTTCTCCGCATATATTTAATAGCAAAATTCTTTGTAGTGAAATCTTGTATTAAGAAGACTTAGTTGTTTTTTATAACAGTATACTTAGCAGTAAGTTAGGAAGTAATTTAAATTAAATCTAAACTACCTTTGTAAACATGAATGAACAGAGCACGTTTTGCAATGCAGTGCCCTTGGGGTTTTTTAATCATTTGTTTGCTTATTTGATAACTACTAAAATGCATGATTTCTCAATGGATCGCCTAGTCATTAGTGTGAAATAGTAAAATTCTGCTCTATTTCTTTCGTTTAAAGATTGCTGCATTCATAAATCTCCTGGTCAGTGTTTTGCCTATGTAGCTATGCTTCTTTGGAACCTGCTGCATGCTTTGCCTAGTTACTAGTATAAAAAAAGCAACAGACAGCAGAAAAGTGATCTCTGCATAGGGAGCGAAGATATCCTGTAAAGCGGAAGTAGATTCTACTGTTGAATATAAGGGACACTTAAATAATTAATCAGCTATTTTAATAAACCTTTTTCAGTTCAATTAATGAGTAGCCAAATAATTGGCATAGGGCTGCCTTCAAGAGCTAGTCATTTTTTCTCCATAGCAAAAATTTCCCAGGTTTTTGGAAGTGAGAGAGTTAATCAGATGTTAAATCCAGAGCACCACTGTACCACAGTGCTAGCTCTACTGCTAATAGAAGTGATAGAAGCAAGTTCAGTCTTAATTTTTTGCTGTTAAAGTCAAAACTCAAAGACATAAGAGATGGAGAGAAAACTAAGCCCTTAACCGGTAATGTCAATAAAAGTCTAGCATATAGGAGGTGGAGCTGCCAGATCCTCTAGTATTGAGCTTGCGAGTAGGTTCCCCCTTTTATATAACCTAGAATAAGAGAGGATCCATAAAAGATGTGGCATTGAATAATGAGGTGGAAGGACAAATTGATATCTTGCATACATGCTTAAACTGTTGGCCAGAATATTGCATAGCCCCGTGCATAACTGATATTTTCCTTTTCCAGTCTTCAGTATCTGTAATCTTTTTTTATGCTGTAGCCATTTGGGGTGGGGGGGAGTGTATGGGGGCTGATTTTCTCAGTCATCACATCTTTGCCCTCCTTTCTCACCAGAGGAATTATAAAATTTTTCCAATATCAGAAAAGGGTCTAAGAAAAAAGTCCCTTGCCCCTTAGGATAAAGTGGCTAAATGAGCCTTCTTAACAAAAGGGGAAGGATTCAACTTCGTATTTCTTTGTATACTATTCATTATGGCAAAGGGGGTATTGACATTGAGGAAATATTAACTATCCATAACACCACCTCATCTGTAGTGTCTGACCTTAAAAGTTCATAGGTTTTTTTTTGTTTTTTGTTTGGTTTTTTTTTAGTGGGAAGAATGGCAGCTTGTCTTTGGGGTTTATTAAAGGATGTTAGCGGGGGTGGGGAGGGTTCTACACATATAAATAAGATGTTTTACAAACAGATCAGCAGAGTGGGTAATTCCTGTTTAGGTAGAAAATAAACATATTACATTGGCCAAAGGAACTATTATGTTGCTATATTTGAATCTGATGCTTTTGGGAGGTTACTCTATTGAGATGTTAAACAGCCTTGAATTGACCAGGTGGGAAATAAAAATTAAAATGCATCAGAATAATGCTGAGTTTTGCCATTCTGAGGTTTCTAGTGTAGAGATGTGTCAAGGGTTTTTTCTTTGAACAATAAGGGCAAGTCCCAGCTAGCATAGGAACCCCCCAGGAACACCTCCCATTGAAGACCAAAAAAAAATGTCTCCTCCAACCTGAGCATTGCTTCTGGAGCTAAAAAGCATGTTGGTGTATTGCTGTGTGTACTGCATAGAGTGGTGATAGATTTCTGTTTGAGAGAGGGCACAAGAAGGGAAAGTATCCAATCAACCAACTATAATAAAATCTGGTGGGACTGACAGCCGATCAGAAGAGCTGATGATACATACTGAACACTTTTTATCTTGATCATTTGATACTCGGGTTGTAGCAGACTGTAAAATTTGCTACAGCACGCAGTACTGATCGGAGAGCACCCATGTGCTGTGGCAGGCAGCCCAATACATTCTTAAAAATAAAATCAAGACAGTCCTGTACTCGAGGCAGGGTTTCAAGCTGAACTTGAATTCCACAGCAAGGTCTCCTGGTTTCTTGGGCACTCTGGTGTCACACCACCACCCTCCTCTAAATTTTAAATAAACTATTGAATTCAATACATTAGCCCCACATTTTAATTTTCCAGGAGGCCGCAGGTTTTTGTCCTGACAGTGTGCCTTGTAGACGTTGCCTGGGGAAAGCTGGAGTTTTGGCACCTGAGTAGAGAGCAGCTATGGCTTCTGGCACCCAAGGAGGGCTGGGAAGGTGGCTTGGGGTTGTGGGCTATAAGCACTCTTTCTGGCTGTTTATGCTAAAATGATCACCAGTGAACTACTTGACTATGTTGCTCTTTAAGCCGTCGTCTTTATGTATTGGAGTTAGCCGGAAACAATAGACATGGAGTGTTATCTGCAGACTCAGGAAGGCAACATTGTGTCAACGTACATTTGGTATTTGAAAGTTTGAAGGTTGTCTTTGCCATTGAATGAGCTAGAGATTTAATTCTTCTTACATAAAAGCTTAGAATCTAGAGCACGATTCTTTGGCTAGAAGTGGATTCTGCTGCAAATTCCAGAGCTTCTGAAACAACTAGGCCCTGACCGTAGTGACCAAAAATGATTGCCATCTGTAAGTCCAGTATCAAGTGTGTCGGAGGTCTCACGACAGCAGATGGCACTGATTGCACCCAGTGATGGTACTATCACCCAAGAGGCCCGAGATTGCATAGGCCATAGAGGTGATCCCTCCAAGTGAGGCTACAGTCATGTTGCCTGAGTGGTGTGTAGGGAAAGCTCGTTGGACTGTCAATATAGCAACTCTCATTAACATAAAATTATTGTAAAATGTTGGATGTTTCTGTCTAAACTCCCCCTCAGAGACTTTAGAGCAGAGCTGACAACAGCAGAACAGCCATTGTAGAGTGTGTGTGTGTGTGCTGGAACAGGGGGACACAGTACAATCAAATACAGCGTAACAAGTATTTTGCCAGAGGAAGCTGTACAGCAGAAAAACTACTTTTCTAAAACATAAGCAAATGGGAGAATATAAATGTGTACCAGACTGAGGTGGAGAGATGCTTACTCTTTAAAGAGAACTGGCTCCCAAACCATCCTGATGGAAACAAACTGCACTAAAGATGTGTCCCTAGACTGAGGACACTACAAAATACAGAGGGGGGGAGTCTTATGCTTCCCCATGGTACCTGGGGTTGTGAGGCTCCTCACTATCACCTGCCCTTGTGAGGAAGCCTTGTCTGTGCCTGCTAGGGGTCAGCTCCCTGATTCCACTGGCCACAGACAACACAAGCACTCCCCTCTCAGCATATGCAGGCTCCGCTGTCCCTCTGCAAGGTAGCAATAGGTGAACTCCAACCCATGAGCCCTCCGAGCAACTCCCTGGAGTGTCTAGCCCCTGCTCCACTGGGCACACAGCATTCACAGATTCGCTGTTCCCAAAGAAGCAGTGGGCTCTAGTTTACCAGCTTCACGTCAGATCACTGCTTGGTTTAACACACGGCACTTAGACGTGTTAATAATGAAAACAAGCAAGAGTTTATTTAACAAAGTAAAACATAATCCCAACTATACGTGCAAAGTGATGAGGTCTAAAATAGCTGTTACCACTCAAGAAAGAGATCTTGGAGTCATTGTGGATAGTTCTCTGAAAACATCCTCTCAATGTAAAGTAGCAATCAAAAAAGCAAACAATTTTAGGAACCATTAAGAAAGAGATAAGACAGAAAATAAACGCGATAAATCCATGGTACACCCACTCCTTGAATACTGCATGCAGTTCTGGTCAACCCATCTCAAAAACAGATATATTAGAATTGGAAACGGTACAGAGAAGGGCAACAAAAATGATTAAGGGTGTGGAATGGCTTCCATATACTGAGAGATTAAAAAGACTGGGACTTTTCCGCTGGAAAAGAGGTGACTAATACTGTGTACTGATTACACAGTATTAGTGTCTGATAGAGGACTATAAAAACCAAGGGTGAGTTAATGAAATGAATAGGCAGCAGATTTAAAACAAACTTCTTCACACAACGCACAGTCAACCTACAAAACTTGTTGCTAGGGGATGTTGTAAAGGGCAAAACTATAACGGGGTTCAAAAAAGAATTAGGTAAGTTCCTGGAGGATAGGTCCATCAATAACTATTAGCCAAGATGTCAGGGATGCAACTCCATGCTCTGGATGTTCCTAGCTGCCAGAAGCTGGGAGTGGACAATAGGGGATGGATCACTTGCTGACTGCCCTGTTCTGTCCATTCTCTCTGAAGCATCTGGCATTGGTGACTGTTGGAAAACAGGATTCTGGGCTAGATGGACCATTGGTCTGACCCAGTATAGCCGTTCTTATATACTTACATTTTGCAGTGCTTAGCATGACCAGTGGGCTACTGGCTCTTGGTAGAGACCTTACATGCCGCCCTTTGGTTAACTTGTGCATATACTTGACTCAAGGGATCCCTGTAAAACTCTGTGCCCTCTGCCAGTTGGCACAAAGAGGTTCCTGGGTCATAGGGAGTCCTTCCATCCCTCAGAGATCACAGAACTCCAGCTATACGCCAGGTACCACATAGTAGTGTCTGCCTGCCCTCCCTTCTCCCCTCATCCTTTGAGGTGAAAGGGTGGGTGTAACAGGAGGAATGTTTTCCTGACTGAGTTTTAGACAAGTGAAAGACATGTTTCTTGTGTGGTTTAGGGCCCCTTTAGCCAGTGGCTCTGCCACCTGCAGAACTCAATGTACTAAGGTGACACAACTCCACATTATACGAAGATACCTTCTTACTGGCTATTAATTTACAGCAGCTTTTGCTGGGACCTGTAGCTTTGTTGGTTACTATTTTATGTTGCTAAATGCATGAATTGCATTTGGAGCCCTGCCCTGAGCTCCCCACAATCTACTGGACTATGTAGTTTTCCTAAAAGGATCTTTTATTATTAGACTAAACATAAAGACAAAGGAAGTTTGGAAAAATTCTTTTCTCCATCAGGCAAAGGGAAGCTGAGCGAGGAGAGGCTGGAGTGTGTGTCTGAGGCAGATCCTTTTGCTATCTGCAAAGTGCCATGCACAGGGGATTTTTGCCTTATTGCTTGTGAGTTTAGTCTCAAGGGCTTTGATCTGATGAAGCTACTGCTTACATTTTTATGCTACATTCCCATTTTAATACAAGCAAGTAAAAATATGTAAATTTAAGGTGTTGGAATAAAGTAATAGCCTGGCTTGTAAATATTGAAAATGTTGACTTATTCGTGTTTTTCTTTCCTTTCTCTCTTTAGGGAATAAGTGTTATTTTTAATGTTGCACTGGGATTATTAAAAGTGAGTATCCAACTTTAACATTTTTTCATTTAATACATCACCATGAACTGGCTGTGTTACAAAAATACTATAATCAGAAATCTTCCTGTATTGTTCTTGTTGCTGTTTGGCATGCACTGCCTTTGCGGCTGTGCCATGTGGAAAATGTCCTATTGTGCAAGTGGAAACACCTATTGCTATTTTAAGAAGATTAAAAGATACTTTCTCTTGATCTTAACAAAATAGCTGTTTCATTTTATTAGCATCTGTTATTGAAGCTATTTTTCAAAATACGTTTTGCAAATATTGTTTCCTTTCTGTATGTTTCTAGACTACCAAGGATGACCTGTTATTGACAGACTTTGAGGGGGCTTTAAAGTTCTTCCGTGTACAGCTGCCCAAGAGATATCGGTCAGAGGAAAATGCAAAAAAGCTGATGGAGTTAGCTTGCAATATGAAGGTAAACATGTGAGGCCAGCAAGTTGTTCTCAGCATTTGTCTATCCCGTATATATGGGGGTGGGAGGAGGGTTCACATATAACTTTGATTTATCTACCCCTAAATGCAAATATTCTAGATGCTTTGCAATGAAACAAATAGAGTTAAGTGACTAAAACCACGCCAATAAAGTTTAAAATCTGCGTAAAACTACACATATTGCATATGCAGAAAATTTATTTGCTCAAGTCTTTCTCCAGTGATTTCTGCTAAATGGCCAGCAGCATCTCTCCTGGAGACAACTGGGAATAACGCACTTGAAACAAAGCAAACAGTGCAGAAGCAGAAAATATGGTCCTTTGGGATGGAACAGAGCTATATTTAATTGTATACTACAGCAAGGAGCTCATTAAAAATGCATTGATAGGTACTATAAATTCTGTCTGTATATCTACTTCGGAGGTAAATGGAAGATGACCCTGCATTTAAAATTTCCCAAATTAATCAAGATTGGCCAAGTGATCCTGAAGCTTTTATGTTCCTAATGTTAACTTCTTTTAGCTTCTGTTAAAAATCCTCCGCAAGTTGAGTGCTTGAAACTGTTTTAAACCTGAGATTCTACAGTGGGCTGTAGCAGGTTAATGGGAGGGAAGTTTTACACTATAAGCATTGAGTTTAAAAAGGTCTCCTCTATAGTGAAATTAACCTAAGTGCTGGCAAAACTGTGTGTGGCGCTGTCTGCAGAAACTGCTGCACCTGCATTGCAGCTAGTTTGAAACTCTTAAATAATGTAGAAAGCTTTGTTTTTCTCTGAGCAGCCCAAGTGGGAGGTTCACAGTATCACTCTTCCTTTTGGCTCTTCATTTGTAGACTAACTGAGTGTATAAGACATGCTGTTTAAAACCAGTGCTCTGGCATGTACCACACGTGTTTTGTGTGCAGATACTCCTGAATCTTTCATAAGTGCCTTATAGTTTAAAAAGAGTGCTGTTCTCTGTGGAGTAACCATCTAACCTAAGGTTTCTCTTATCACGAGTGTAGTTATTGTTTGACTTCTCCCCAGAGTTGCTGCATAAGCTAATAAGATTGTACTTGACATACAGTCAATGTTATCAAAAGTTTGGGAAATACTGAGGGTGGCCAGACTTGATGCTTGCACTTATGGTCAGTTGTGAAAGCACGAATGGGAAGTTATTTAACATTAAGTAGGCTGAGCTGAACTATGCAAAGAGTTGTAGGGATTACAATAACATGAAGATGGAATGCAGTTGAAGCCATGTTGGTCCCAGGATATTAGAGAGACAAGTTGAGCAAGGTAATAATCTTTTATTGGACCAACTTCTGTTGGTGAGAGAGATTCTCTCACCCACCTTGTCTCATTGAGATGGAACACCCAAATACTGTATCAATCATAGCCAAGGAGGTTCTATGCAACACCATCAATTCTAGCCACATGAGCCTAGACCTTGAAGTCTGAATGGTATGTAATAGCCACCCAATATTGAGCTCCCTGATAGAAGATTATGAAGCCCTCAGGGCCTGTACGACAGCCAGCCCAAGTGAAAAGTTTTGTGTGTTTAAGAGCCAGGAGGATTAACATAAACACTATTTAGTAGCTTTTTTAAAACTGATTACTTACGTTGACAGAGAACTGAAGCCCTGCTTTCTCTTCAAGTGACAAGGAGCTTGCATCATTATTAAAAACCCACAATGCTGACCTAGGCTTGTACTTTCTGACTGTACTGGAGGCTAACTCCTCATCAAACTTTTGCATTTAAAATAATTTAACACTGCTAAGTTTCAACTAAGTGGCACAATTTAATAAACAACCTCTGCCTTTTTTTTTACTCAGTAATTTAAGACAAAACCAGTTTACCTTAGTGTAAAAGGCACAGCTAAAACCTTGAGAATTTCACTTTTATTTTTTTTTTTTTTGGCTTTAAAATTCCAGAAAAGAGTTGGAAGAAAATTAGTTTTAAAAAGCATTCAGCCAAAATTTAATTCAAACCTGCGTAGACACCAGTTATCAGGGATGCTTTGTGAGTAATGAAATTTGTACTGCCACAATGCAAAAAGGGAACTATGTGACTCATTAGAGAAGGTCCTTCTGATCAAAACGACTCTCTAATTAGAAATAGCAAAGATACCAAATTCTGAAACCCAGAACTTAGAATTGGTGTCTGCCACAGAACCAAGTTGAGGTCCATCACACTCCGATTTAGTTAACTGTAGCATCATCAAGGTTTGCCAGGGGATCAAATACGTGCTGCAAATTGATTCCAACTCTGTCATTACAAAGGAGGCTCTGGTCCGCAAATGTAATTGCCTTACTATTAATGTATCCTTTGTATTAATTAATAATTCCTATTTAATAATAGCTGTATGACAAAGTACTTCTCTGGGAGATATTTCATACAGTTCTATTGCTTGAGGTGAACAAAAATGTCTCAGATAGAAATTGTCTACCAGACCCTATTACTTAATGTAATTATGTAAAATGGATGTAGCCTTTGACGCTGGGAATAAGGATATCCTGGCAGTTAGTGGTAATGAACCCTGCATTAATTCACAGTGAAAGTCAACATCTTCTCTTTAATCGAATCAAACTGTAAATATTGCAACTAAACCTTTAAACCACCACTTTAAAAGAAACGTTTAAACTAGATTCCCAAAACACCCCTTCTGTAGTGTCCCCTTTATAGCTGTGATCATTTGTTTCTGAAATAGAGCTGTCTTATGTTTTTAAAGGAAACTTTCTAACTTCTTATGACAGTTTTAGATATATATTTTATATATATAATTTAACTATATATGCCAAGTTCTTGGGCAAAACCATTGGTGTTGGCACAAAACTTCTTTATACTTACAACATGGCTAAAGGAGCTCAGTATGCTGCTAGAGTCTAAGCATAGTATGTAAACATTCCTGGGCATCTGGGTTTTCCAAAGCTCTTTGCTCCACATTTGCCCACTCCACTGCAGGCTCTCTACATAGACCTCAAAATGGCAGTTAACGGGTTTGTACTCAGTTCTGATCCAAAACCTGTGTAAGAAAAGGGAATAAGCAGGATGAAGATGACCCAGTCTTGCTGATTACAGACAGCATTGATATTAAATATGCGTCTGGCTAATATCGTGTGCACCACTTGCATTGCCAAGAGTGCATTCGCACATTTTACCTTTCACTTTTCACAGCAAGAACTTCGTTCATTTTCCCCTTCCCACTGCTGCCTAGGCTCCTGTTGTTTCCAGTGCACCATGAACTAATGGCACAGCACAGATAATGTATTGTATAGTCTTCCCAGATGCCATCTGCATTGAAAGAGTTAACAGAATATGGAAGGCTGCTGGAGAGAATGCAGGTTGCAACACTGGGCTCTGAGCAAAAGCCCAATGCTTGCAGCTCTCACCCACACACACACTTTTCTTTCCTTTTTTTAATTGGAATGCTGCATGTAATTGGTTTGACTTAAAATATAAGCCCAAAATATAAGCCCATTATAAAATATAAGTCAAAAAAAATCTCTTGCTTTTTACCTGAAAATGCTTTTGAACAGAAAAGGCCCTGATGTCAAGCTGAATCATTTATAGGATGTAGCCTGGCTGAGGCATTGTGATTACAACAGCATTCTGCTGAAAAGGAGGTCAGCGAATGATGAGCGTGAAATAATGCTAGATTCTTAAGGTCACGCTTCATTGTTACAGTGAAATGTAAAAAGAGCCACTGCGACCTTCCCTGCCCCAGAAAAACTAGAATTTGGGATTCCTGCCTCCTCTGTGTCTCACAATGCAAATTCCAAGATTTCTGTTGCCATTCCCCTCGCGCTGTTCCCACTGGGGCTGTTATGAGATATATTGGTGATCATCACAAAAAGATCCTTGTGATCACCCAGTAACTCATATCTAGAGCGAAGATTGGTTCTGATACACTCAGAAGTGTGGTGAGTTGAATACATTGGGGGGTGTGCTTATTTCCTTCCTTTTCGTGTTGCTGGCTGCCTCCCTCCTCAGTGTTTAACATTCTCACTAATGTGAGATTCAGCATATAAAAGCCAGGACATGTTTCAATAAGTCCTAATACAGTGAAACAAACTACTTGTTAAGATTTTAACCCTTTCCTGAGAATGAAATTAGTTCCTAAAGATCCCTTGTAAGTGTTTATTAAGCTGTTTACTCTTTATTTTTCCTGATTAACTCTAATAACTGTAATTGTACTATTCAGAGATGCCAGCTAAGGAAGTTGAAAAATTTCAGTCGAAATCTAGTTAAAACATTTCTATAGGAATCTCACTAGAGGGAGCCTAGCTCTCAGTTTTCTGCAGTTTGTTCATCTTGGGCAAGACTGTTAATGATAAAGTAGGAAATAACCATAAACCGATTTTCATATGTTTGTCTTATTCTGTTGCAAAATATTTGTTTATTAAACATTAAAATCTTGTCAAACAAGTACTTTTAAAAAAAGTTAGCCATCCCCGTTTATCATTTAGCTAGCTTACTGAGATAATAGTAAGGTCCAGCAGCCTTTGATCATTGGAGACCCATTGTAAATCAGTGCTAGGCCACAAGTGAAGTGAGCCTGGTGGTCTCAGCATAGGCTGTATTGCTAAGCTACTACAGTACTTGGCATGTCTCTGGGCCTCAACACAAGGAGAGGCTCTGGTGGGGTGGATTTTGTTTAAAGATTTTTCTGTGTCTTATGTAATTGTAGTGTCTGAGCAGCACGTATGCATTAATGAATTTATCAACACCTCTGTGAGGAAGAGGAGGATTCTGACCTCCATTTTACAGATGGGAATACCGGGGCAGTGATTCTCGTTTGCTCAAGGTCACAAAGGGAGGGAATGTCTGACAGAGCTGGGGGGAGAACTCAGATCTCCTGAGTTCCAGAATGGTGCCTTACCTGCTTGTTACCAGACCATCATTTTTCTCTGTCCTTCTCTCCCTTTGGTGCTGATGTAGTCTGTTGTGGCTTGACTGAGATGCACAGGCAGCCCTGGGATTGGAGATTTTTTAAGTCAGGTATGAGCTAGCAGAGCGGTGTGATGAACCTTGCTGAGGCCATTCCTGTTTTAGCAGTTTCATAAAAAGCAAAGAAAATGTGTATGCATGATGTTAAAAATTACCGCTGAAGAGGCAGCCTTAAAACCTCAACCTCATCAAATAAACACCTGTGCTCTAAAGAAGGCAGGAAGAGAGAGAATATTTATTTGATTACATTGAATAAGTCAAAATTCTTTGGCCAGTTCTAATTACTTCACTCTCAGAATAGATGGGAAACATTTTAATCATATTTTGTAGCAGACAGGTGTTGCCTGAGGTTTGCACCACTGACACTTTGTGAAATAAATGTGTATTCTTTTCCATGAGAGAAGAATGGAACTGGCCAGGAACTAACATGTTTTGTTTAATTTAGATTGGTCAGAAGAAGTTGAAGAAATATGAAAAGGAATATCATACCATGAGAGAGCAACAAGCACAACAGGAGGATCCTATAGAAAGATTTGAGGTAACACACTGCACACCTAGGTCAGTTTGAGGTCTCTCAGGAAAGTCCTGCTCCAAATTCTGTTTCTTTCAGTTTTCTCTTTATTTGCCAGCATGCAGAGATTTTGATAGGACAGGTTAATTCTGCCAAATGAACATGAAAGAAATGCCTATTTGTGTTGATCAGCAGGGACGTTCCGGGGCAAGCCCCTTCATAAAATGTTTCCATTAAATTGAAGGGCAGGTTAGTGCAGATATATACTTTTGCACTTGGGTTCATAAAACTGCCTCAGAAGAGTCCATTTGTGTAATATGCTGATTGCACCAAGTGCCAGATATTTAAACAATCAATCAATCAATCAATTCTGGTGGGTATAAGCCAGCTCACTGCCATAAAGTCTTCACTCTCCTCCCCCTGTGACACATGTTGCATGCTGTGAAATACTGAGTCTATTTTTCAGGGTATAAACATTTCAAGTGAAGTTTCTATCCATGTGTTTGCCAGGAGCTGTAGCCTCCCTCCTCGATTATGGTTGTGACAGAGCAGTGTTGTTTAAGCGAGAAAACAGCTGAGCAGTCTCCACATACTCCCCCCCCACCCTGTTCTCTGCAGCACCCCCCTCACCCCTCCTTTCACAGCACACGACGTTTATCCCAAGCCTTGGAGGGGAATGTGTGTGGGAATATTGGCAGTGGACTCTCACCCCCACCTCTCTGCTGCCTGAAGCTTTTCTACATCTCAGTTAGCTTCCCAGCAATGGCTAAGCAGAGTTGCTAATAAATAGCTGCTTCTCAAAGGTCATTTTTTGCTTAACTATTTTATATTCATAATATGGTTAGCTATTTGTTGTCACTAAAATACATGCAGCCAGAAATGAATTTCCAGGCTAGTCTTACAGTGTGAATGTGTGAGCTGAGATGACAGGTTTTAGAGTAGCAGCCGTGTTAGTCTGTATCCGCAAAAAGAAAAGGAGGACTTGTGGCACCTTGGAGACTAACAAATTTATTTGAGCATAAGCTTTCGTGAGCTACAGCTCACTTCAGCCATGAAGCTTATGGTCAAATAAATTTGTTAGTCTCTAAGGTGCCACAAGTCCTCCTTTTCTTTTTGTGAGCTGAGAGGCACTCAAAATGGTTTCTGGTACACAAACTCCTTGAGAGAGCTTTTTTTAAACTCAGGTTTTTTGTTTCCAATAGCGAGAGAACCGGCGACTGCAAGAAGCAAATATGAGGCTTGAACAAGAAAATGATGATCTTGCACACGAATTGGTCACCAGCAAGATTGCACTGCGAAAGGATTTAGATAATGTAAGGCAAAACATTTCCCTCTGCTCTTGGGTGCAGTAATGCAAAACTTCATTTCTATTTACTTCTCTCATTTAATTCTTAATGTCTCATTGCGGGTGTCCGTAGATGGATCATGCTCTTACAATTACTTTGTAAACCTGCATTTTCTACGTATGAGACTGATAAATTTCTCATTATTTCTTTACCTTGGGATGTTTTTCCATTTATCTTTTGCCTTCAGGCCTATGGATTGCTTATACATTTATAACGGAAAGCCTACTACCGTGGCCAGGATCCTGTCAGGTCTCACGAGTTAAGCAGGGGCAGGTTTGGCCATTTATTGATTTGGAGACCTTTAAAGGACATTCAACAAGTGGTGGTGTTGATGTAAGCGTAATTCTTCTTTCCAAGTCAGTACTAGATGATTATCCCAGCATGGCACTAGGCTGCACTATGCTGCTGAAGGTCCCATCTGAAGGATACCTAAAACTGAGGCTCTGACACCCATGGTCATGAAAAGAGCCTACGGTCATTTGAGGGAGAGAAGAGGTATTGGCTCCTTCATGGAGCCAAATTCCTACTTGGAAAGTTGCATTCTGACTTCCTAGATATCCCCTTGCGTGTAAATCGGCAGTGTTGTTCTTCCCCTCATGTTGTGTAGGGTAACTGGTGCAAGATGGCGTCTGTGTTTGCCACAGACATGGCTGAGCAATTGCTATATGTATAGACTGTAAAAACCATCTTGGTCTTGCAGGATGCAGGTGCTTCTCGCTCTTTATTGTTTTTGCCACTATGTTGGATAAGAGACAGTAGTAGCTGGAGTCTAGAAAGCCCATTTTCTCAGCCTTCGTGAAATTATGGTGGCTTCTGTATTCTGACTTTTCTGGCAGTCGTTCACTGTCAGCAAAGCACTTAAGAACCCCTAAGTCCCTTTGACTTTCAATGGGACTTAGACCCTTAAGTCTCTTAGGTGCTTTTCAAAATTTCATCCTGTGTGTTTTGGCTTGCTGAAGTCTGCCAATATGGATTGAATTTATTATGACTCTTCTCTTCCCCTCGCCCCCCAATGTATTTGCAGTCACCTTGGTCATTTCCCATATCAATAGTTTTCTAAAGGCAAATCCACTGGAGGGTACATTCTTGTACTGATCAAGTATTTACGTGTGTGTGAGAGAACACCCTTGATGCTAAAAATTAACGTCTTCAAAGATTCTTATAAAACTCAGTTGTCTTCTTGTTTCATGTTCATTTTGCACAGGTGCTTCGATTCCAGTTGTGTTACTTGAATTTTTCTTTGCTGTCTCTTCCCTTCATGTCATATTTAGATAATCACATTGGGGATGTTTTGCAAGGATATACTTTTCCAGAAACACAGCAAGGACTGAAACACTGCCTTAGACAGCACACATGGTAGGGCAAAATGACCTGGCATTTCTGCTGCTGCCTCTAAAGTGACGTAGATATTACCAATCCCCCTGGAAATATGTGGGAAAGAGAGAAAGTGCTTGTGTCATACCATTCTCATTCTGTATGAAGATACATGCATTTGTGAATCCCAGCGGAAGCTGGCTTTTGGAAATTGTATAAGCCAGGATTTGACCGACTTTAAAGTGTTTCAACTTAGCAACCTAAGTGAAGTAAGGATTCCCACTCTTTACTGGAAAAGTTTCTTCAGGAAAAATATTAGAAGTTCTTACTGTTTCACAGTGAGAATTTATACCAGTGGATGAATATTTTCTAGTGTTATGAAAACCTGCTATAAATATGAATATATATATATATATATATATATATATATATATATATATATATATATATATATATATATATATATATATATATATATATATATATATATATATATATATATATATATATATAAATTCCATTACCTTTTTGTTCTGGGCAGGAACATCACAAAATACCAGCATGTTAACCTTGTTACACCCCCTTTTCCATTTCAGCAAAGACATAACAGAGGAATATGAGGACAGCTGAGCAGTTGTGTTCAAAGGATGGGCCCCAACATAAAATGCACTGAAGGGATCATCTTTTGTTGCATTTGATATTCACTAGTAACTCCCTTGTGACCACTTGAACCCATATGAGACTTAGCTGTGCTGTAATGTTGACTTGATTATACAAAGCAGAATTAAGCCAAACCTCTGAGGTAGCCCATGGGATTTTGTTATAATCTGTCAATCCTCCAAAAATGGCTAAATGAAGTTGACAGAATTGCCCTTGAGGGGACTTACGTGATTTGATCCTAAACTCTAGGACCCTGGATTTTTTTAAACTCAGGATTAATTCTTCTAATTGGGCCCTGAGATCGTGTTCCATTTCAACTAGTCAGCTGACCTGGAAGAAAAGTACTAAAAGACATTGTGTAATACACCTTTTCTGATACCTTAAAGGCACATTTGCAATCTCTTAGCCTAGATAGATCAAAGCAAAGAGTGGAAATTAAGCAGCTTCCTTCATTTCCTGTATACTAGCCCAGAAATTAAGCTTCAGTCTTCTTTTGTTGGAGTCAGATGTCCAGTTTTCTTCAACTTCAAAACAATTAGGAGCCAACGGATATCGACAAGTCAGTCTCTTAGGATTGTGCCCCTATTTTTAAGGATCATCAAAACTTTAGTGGACTAAAATTCATTTTGTGATTCCCTTTCTTTGAAAGAGATTGAGACAGTTGCTTTCTGAAGTCTTTAAACCTTTTGAGTTATTGATCATATATATATATATATATATATATATATCAGTAAATCTATCTGAGGCCTGAGTTATTGTATTTAAACAGCAACGCTGGAAAAGACGCATACCTTTGCAATAATGGTATTGAGTGATTTATCTTACGTGATTTTTTTAAATCAACCTAAGGAGCTTTTCAAGGCTGTTGTCAGTTCTGGTCTTTTCCAGTTTAATTTATCCTTCGTATTTTTACATCCCCGAAATGTATTTATCAAGGTCAGACTCATCATCATAGTAGATCTCGGAAGGAAAGTGAAGAAATGTGTTCTGTCTTACCTGATCAGAAAGATGAGTTAATGTACAGCTATGGTGGAGTTGTTTGTCATAGTACCGCACTGGTCCCTTGGGCTCAGATAGAAGGGAACTCAGTACCTTCTTCATGGGAGCAAGGAGTACTGTACTCGAAGATCATTTCAATCTTCTGTTCAATGTTCACATTGGGGGAAGGGATAGCTCAGTGGTTTGAGTATTGGCCTGCTAAAAACCCAGGGTTTTGAGTTCAATCCTTGAGGGGGCCATTTAGGGATCTGGGACAAAAATTGGGGATTGGTCCTGCTTTGAGCAGGGGGTTGGACTAGATGACCTCCTGAGGTCCCTTCCAACTTTCATATTCTATGATTTTCTGCCTGAGTATTGAGTACTTAGTAGAGAGGATTTTCATTGGACTGTTCTCATTTGCTTGTGTTAAATGCTGTTTTTAATACAAACTCTTCTGGGTGGCTTAAGAAATGAGGGGAGTAACTGCCTTCGTGGGCAGGTGTCATGTCTATTTTGATATGGTGAAGCTCTCCTGGGGCTTTCTTAATGAATGTATTCCCACCACAGCTTGGACATTTGCAAAGTGAACATGAGATTTGGATTGTTAAAGTATTTTATTATAGATCTTCTTTCAAATAGTTATCTGTTCTATGTCTTCCATTGTCCTTTAGTTTACTATTCTGGTCCTAGGCCCAAGTGAAAAGGGAGTAATTATTTCTCTAATTGGATTTCTTCCTGGGAGCAATCATTCAGATGCTGACTTTGCTGAGGCTGGTCAGTGAAATTAAAGAAGAGCTTTTGGAGGGAGGGTTATCTATGCAGAACAGAGACACCACACTGACTCCCAGTCTTCTACACTAACCACTATTAGCTATTTCTGAAGCATGTGCAGTGTGCCTGGCAGTACATAGGACATGAAAGAAGACATGTTATATGGCCCAGAAAGCTAAATCATTAAGGACTTTCTCCTTCTCACTCTCCCACCCCCCCCAAAAATGATTAATTTTTGCCTTTATATTGATGCAATTAAGCATCTGTCAGGTGCTATTTCCACCTTCATAAGAATAAGACTACAGGACTTGTCCGTTCACTCACATTAGGAGACCAGTTGTGGTTTACTGAGTTTTGTTGGTTATCAAGTGAATAGATGCAAATAAAAAGTCTCCCAATGTATTTTGCTCATGTATTTTAGCAAAGGTAATTTTGTTTTAATTTTCACCTGCATAGTTTACACAGACTCTCAAAATATACTAGGAACAGTCAGAGTCTTTGTAATAAGTTTTAGTTTTGTAATAAGTTGTAATAAGGTCTTGGTTTTGCGGTGTTTCTTTTGTTAAATGATGGTTGAGAAGTGGGGATCAGGGTCTCCTGTGAGAGTGGTCAGGGTGGGGAGTGCTACTGAGGTCTGCTTGATGGGAATAAGGATAATTGTGCAGCAGGCATGCAGTTTCCAGGGGAACTCTTTTTTCATATCGAAGCTGTAGGAAGCACCAAAAATGACAGATAATAAATTTGTTCTTGTGATGATCTGATATCAAAAATGGTCCCTTTATCTCCTTTGATGGTACTTGTAATCAAAACGAACAGTGTAGAATGAGGCTGCTGCCTTGGGAGAGTCCCGTGGGTCTGGTGTGCCACTGGATGCCAAGAAGCATAGGCACAATGGCGCATGCAGTTCTTTAGTGATGGGAAATCCTGTGCTTGATGTTCTGCTCTACGGTGTGTGTTTCAGGCAGAGGAAAAGGCGGATGCGCTGAATAAGGAATTGCTAATGACCAAACAGAAGTTAATTGATGCAGAAGAAGAAAAAAGGCGACTAGAAGAGGAGTCTGCTCAGGTTATGGGCGTTTCTGTTGCTTTCACGTTTCTGTAGAGCATGGAAATTAAGAAAACGAGACCTGTATAGGAAGGGCTTATCGTTCCAAGTTATCCTTGTGCCTCTCGTGCAGTGTAAAAAGCATGGAGAAACAGAGTTCAGGATCCCTTTGAAAGCTGTTGCTTACTGTAATTTAATATTTAACTAACTTGGAAGCATGGACGCATGTAGACAGTGTTACTACAGATAGAAGCAACATAGGGTTCAAACTGTCACCATTTACCCCAGTGAATTCCTCGTACATATCCTGCCACAAACCAACCCAATTTTCCTGATAGGCCTGCCCATCAGTGTCTCAAACTAGCTTCATAGCTACACCCTAGATTGCAGTGGGGCTGGACTAGCCCATTGCTCCTCAGAGGTAGAAAGGCTGGTCATCTCTGAAGGGTTATGGGTTAGAGGAGTGAAGGTGGGTTGTCTTCTGCAGATGCTGTCAGATTATTTTTTAAGGTATTGTAAATAGGTAACCTTTCTCTTTATTTTACTGCAGCTGAAGGAAATGTGTCGTAGGGAATTAGACAAGGCAGAGTCAGAGATTAAAAAGAACAGCTCTATTATTGGTGACTATAAGCAGGTAAGTGCATCTTGGATAGAGATTGGACAGACTGCTCTCACATGCCAGGGAATTCTCTGGGATTTAGGATTTATTTTCCAGACATCCCCATATAAAGTACAATATTTGCCATGCATTTTCTGGGACTTCTGAGGTATTTAAGTGGATTAGCTGTGGTGGTTTTTATGCTTTTTTGGCTGAGATCACGATGTTCTATTGATCTGACTTAAATCTTTATAAGGTGCCAATTACCCATTGTATCCATTATGAAGGGTATAAAGTTATTTGAACGGGCTATGGTCTTGCAATCTGAAGGCTTGGCTGTTCACTTCACTCCAAAATTTTTCTCCCCCATCTTCCCTTCTCCCACCAGATGGTGATGATAAAGAAGCCCTTTAGCTTGATTCAGCCTTATGATACTGTTTCAGAATGTTAGGTTTGGATTCACAATCCTGCAGTGCATGGTATCCAATCCATAGCTCAATTTACTAGGAATTTAGCCTCAAGATATCCTTAGGCTGCATCAAACAAACCTCAAGGGGTAGGTGTGGCTAGCCACACCCACTGTCATGGTTGTTTACTTGATTCTCAAGGCAATGGAAGGAACTGTGCTTCCTCTCAGTTTGTCTTGACTCCCCCCAGAGAGGCTGAACTATGAACTTACTTGCTTAAACTGCACCTTTGGCTACAGCTTTAGAGGCACATATGTAACTCCACGCATTACTGCATGTATGTTGTGTGATTGCAGTGAAAAACCCTGCTGTAATGCCTGTGTGCCCGCAGCGGGGTCCAGGTTGTTTTAGAAACCTTGACTCTGAATTTCCTGACTCTTCTGGGGCCCTTAAAATCTCCACTTCAATGCTGCTGTAGCACAGGAGTTTGGTTTTAATATTTATTAAGGAACCTGCTGCATGGTAACAGAATTTTGCTTTGTTAGATTTGCTCCCAGCTGAGCGAGCGACTGGAGAAGCAACAAACAGCAAATAAAGCTGAAATTGAGAAAATACGGGTAAGGAGATGCATGTTACCAGGATCTTCACTGTTTAAACATTATCAGCCTAATGAATCAGTGCATTTATGATCTTTTTAAAAATTCTTTAAAGAATTAGCTAGAGTGATGTGTTGCACTGAGTACCTTCCACATTTCACTGTTGGCACAAGTACAGATTAAATAAATGGCACCTACAGCATTCTTTGGGGCAATTAGTTTCCAGCTCCCCCTACCATACCATCCTGTAACATACTGTTACTGTTCAATACCTGATGTTAGCTGTCATGAGGGATTTCTTGCTGTAGCAGGAGAAGGCACCACCAGCCTGCTTTGACCATAATATAACATTGAGGGAATGTAGAAATAATTATGCCAAGAAGAGTTTTACCAACAACAAACTGTCGCTTGGACTCTGTGCTTAGTACCGTCACCCGGTGCAGCCAATGGTCCTGTGGTCATCTGACTATTCAGTGTGTGTTTGGCCTGCCTTCCCTGTTAGTTTTAGTGTTTTGTTTGCCTTGTGTCTGTCGAATCTAATCCATAGGGAGTTTCCACAGAGAATTTTTCCCCTTGATAAAGCTGATTGCATTTCAGCACAGATCAGAAGGTGCAATCATTTTTCTGTCAGATTCACGACTCTTTGTGAAATCTCTTGAAATATCTATTTAGCCCTGGACACGGCATATTACCTGCTACTGTAATGTGAACAATACTTTGGATTTCCATAATGCTTTCAGCTGAGGATCTCAATGCACTTTGGACATTTTAAGCTTCATAAATTCCTGTTATGTAGATAATACTCCTGGGGGAATTCTGTGCCACTGCACAGGCACAGAATTTCTGCTCCCCGTAGATTTCTTTGCTTCCCTGCAGAAAAATGACTTTCTGACAGGGAAGCAAAGGGAAGCTGCAAGAGCAGTCACGTGCCCCTCCCCAGCAGCACAGGTGCATTGTTTCAGGCGCCTGGAGCAGCTGGCAAAGAGGTAAATTACTGCGGGAGGGGGTGGTGCTAGGAATGCCCCAGCTGGGGCCCAGTCAAACCCACCCCCATGCATCTGGACCCCCACCGAGCCTCACCCCCTTGCATCCAGGAACCCACTGAGCCTGGACTGTGCTGAGCCCCCACATCTGGGGCTGGGGATGCCCTTGCTGGGGGCTCCTACCCTGTGCTGGGCTCAGCTGCTAGTCCCAGCTGGGCTGGGTGTTGGGGAGGAGTAGTGCACTTCCCCTGCATGGAGTAGCCCGGGCCAGACCCACCCCCAGAAACCTCCCCCAGCTGCAGGAAACTCCACCCCTACTTCCCCCCACACACACACACACTTCCTGCCCCCATCGCACTCAACCACGGGGAAAGGGGTCATTGCTTACCTATCTGCCCAACCCCCATGCATCCAGACCCTACTGCCATGCCTCACCACCCCACACCCAGAACTACCCCCCCCCAAACATCCACCCCACCGAGCATGGCCCTCCCTGATGAGCCCTCTGCATCCAGACCCTTCACCACTGCACCGAGACCACCCCCCAGTGAGCCCCCTGCATTCGAACCCCCACCTAATGAGCCCCACCCCCCATGCATCTGGACCACCCCAATAAGCCCCCTGCATTTGGACCCCCACCCCACTGAGCCCCAACAAGCTGCACCTGGACCCCCACGCCACTGAGCCCCACTCCTCCAGCACCCAGACACTCTGGTGAACACCCCACACCCAGACCGCTCCTGCCAAGCCACATTCCCCCCACATCCAGACCTCCCTGCCGAGCCCCAACCAACTTCACCTGGACCCCCTGCAGAGTCCTTTTACCCCTGCATCCAGAAACCCCCCAAGGAGCCCCTGTGCATCCAGATCACACCTGGACCCCCCACACTAAGTTGCCCCCCACACAACCCTTTCACCCCACACCTGGATCTCTCCTCTCCCCCTCTCTCCCCCCCCACACACACATTAAGCCCCTCCACACTGGATCCTGCCCACACCTGGTGCACCTGTTTTCTGGGGCAGGACTTGCCCTTGTGCTGTGTCAGGGTCAGACTCCGCTGAGTCCATGTTTCCAGGTGGAGGTGTGGGGAGCTGCTGGGTGATCTCCCATCTCCGTGCAGCCAGTGGCCTGTACACCCCACTACCATGCTGGAACTTTGACATTTATTTATTGACAAAATTTGCAGAATTTTTCAGAATTTTAAAATGTTGTGTACAGATTTTTACTTTTTTTTGGTGCAGAATTCCTTCAGGGGTAAGATAAGTGTCAATCCCCCCATTTGTAGAATGGGCCTCTGAGTTGAGGCATAGAATGACTAAGTGATTTGTTTAGGATCACACAGTACATCAGTGGCAGAGCTGGGAGCAGAACTCTGATTCCCTGGTTCTTAGTGCCTGCTCAGTTGCATCTTACTTCTTATCCTGAACCTGATCTTTATGTTGGTGGGAGGAGTTATACCATGGAGACCTTTCCAGTGGGGATGGATGTTGAGTATAGAGTGCGCCTGCTGCTTTAAAAGTGATGGACTAACAAATTGGTTAGTCTCTAAGGTGCCACAAGTCCTCCTTTTCTTTTTGCGAATACAGACTAACACGGCTGTTACTCTGAAACCTGTTTAAAAGTAATGTGTGTGTTACAAAATACTTCACAGAAAACTCCACTCGGTGAACCTGGCCTGAGTTGGGTGCTTTCTGTTAGCACTGACATCTTTCTCAGAAAGATCTATACAGCTGTGGTGTGATCGTGCCCATTCGTCATCCATGGCAATGGTATGAGTAAATCTGTAGTTTACAAACCACAGCAGGAATGGGGGTGTATGGGTGACAAGCTCTTATTTGCCTGCTTTGCCTGCTATTTTGTCTACCCACACAGGTGAATAAAGGGAGTTGCCTAAATGTGTGTGGGTCACTGACTCTCCACCCACCTCCCTCACCCCTGTCCTACTACTCCAGTGCAAGGGCAGGAAATGTCTCTGGTATGTTTACCAGCATCCTTAACAGAAATGCAAAGTCAGGTGTTTTTGATTTTAGCAAAAAGTGGATGACTGTGAACACTGCCGAGAGTTCTTCAATAAAGAAGGACGTGTGAAGGTCGCCAGCTCTGCCAAGGAGGCTTCTGATGAGGACACGGATGAGGAAAAGGAGAGTCTGAAAAACCAGCTGAGAGAAATGGAGCTTGAGCTGGCCCAAACCAAACTGCAGCTAGTCGAAGCAGAGTGTAAAATACAGGTAATACTTGGGGGTTATTTGTTACTCAGCAGAGCTGCCCTATATTTGTAGAAAAATGTATTTCAAATGGGGAGACTAGAGCAGATACTGTTGGCTGAAACTGTAACCTGCTATTTCCTGTGTGGGAGATTTAACAAAACATTTAGTTTGGAAAACGCAGCTGATGCAGATAAAATAATTAAAATCATATGAGCCCCTTTTTGCCTGTTGTCACAAAATCCAGACATCTGCTCAGTTGCTTCTTAGCCCTTTCAGGCTAATCTGATGTGACTGCCTGGGTGGGAAAAGTAAACCCCTTGCTTCCCTTTTTAACTCTGACCAAGTGATGAATCATATATTCTTCCTTTATTGCACAATACTGTAGTTGCTGATAGAACGAATACCATATGACAGATGTTGGTCATGTTGCTTAACACACTACTGAAGACTTTCAGATACCATTGCGATGAATGCTTTAGTTGTCACAGGGATGCTGTTCAATGGCCATTTAATTTAAATCTGAAGGGATCAAAATTAAAGCACGGAGGGAAAAAAACCCATTAATATAACCCTAAATAGAAGTGGTTTTATAGAAGCTGCATTTACCAAAGAATGTGGCTTAGACTTTTAGCTACCTTGCTCTTCATTCTTGATTATCATGGATTTTTAGCAGTCAGAAATACAAGATTCCTGTAGACCCTGCACTGGCTCAGTGGGGATGATTGTTTCCCTCCGTGTATTCTCCAGTTCTTTGTCCAGTCTGTTTTCAAATGTACCAAGCAAGAAGGCTTCCACTGCTTCCCTTGAGAATCTGTTCCATGGTTTAACGGTGAGGAAAGTCTTCCTGATGTTTAGCCTAAATTTTATTTTGCTCATTTTTCTGCCCATGAACCAACCAAAATTCCTCTCCCTCCTTTGCGTTTATGCATTTCCAATATGTAGAGCCCTACCAAATTCACGGTCCATTTTGTTCAATTTCATGGTCATAGGATTTTTAAAATTGTAAATTTCATGATTTCAGCTATTTAAATCTGAAACTCCACAGCGTTGTAATTGTGGGGGTCCTGACCCAAAAAAGGAATTGGGGGTGGGGGTCAGAAGGTTATTGTGTGTGGTCTGGGGGTTGCAGTACTGCTACCCTTACTTCTGTGCAACAGCGCTGCCTTCGGAGCTGGGCGGCTGGAGAGCAGCGGCTGCTGGCCGGGAGCCCAGCTCTGAAGGCAGAGCCACCGCCAGCAGCACGGCAGAGGTAAGGATGGCTTGGTGTGGTCTTGCCACCCTTCCTTCTGCGCTGCTGCTGGCGGGGGGCTGCCTTCAGAGCTGGACGCCAGGCCAACAGCCACACTCTCCAGCCACCCAGCTCTGAGGTCAATGCAAAAGTAAGGGTGGCAATACCGTGACCCTCCCCACCCTAAATTAAAGTGGTGACCCCCCTGCAACTCCCTTTCGGGTCAGGACCCCCAATTTGAGAAGTGCTGGTCTGCCCCATGAAATCTGTATAGGATAGGGTAAAAGCACACAAAAGACCAGATTTCACAGGGGGAAATCAGATTTCACAGTCCGTGACACATTTTTCATGGCTGTGAATTTGGTAGGGCCCTACCAATACGTGTAATCTCTTCCAATACATGTCCCTCATTCTTAGCTCAGCAAATCTAGACATACGAGTTTATACTAACTTTTCTTTTGCAGAGTGCACACAGAATTGATTAAAACCAAAGGGCTAGGGGTTATGTTTGGGGCAATTATTGGGTTTTAGGTTATTTTTAATCTAGTGATTTCAGAGCACTTTTTGCCAAAAGTTAGTAAGGAAAAATCCAGTTCCTGGAGGGAGAATTCCTCACTCATTCATTGTCTGCGGTGAATTAGAGTGTGTGAATGCACTAATAAGAAACCTGGAGGAGTCTGCATGGCAATGACACAAGAATCACTAAAAAGTGCATTCAGATAGAAGATCTGCATGCTGTACTGATGGTTTTATACATAGAAAAGCTCTTCAGAAGCAAAAGTTGCCAACAGACTAGAGAATTCCTGGTTCCCTCTGAGCCTTATAGCCATTTTGTAGTAGGCAGCAGATCACAGGTGTTGACACTTCTCTTTGCAGGATCTGGAGCACCATTTGGGCCTGGCGCTGAACGAGGTACAAGCAGCAAAGAAGACTTGGTTCAACAGAACAATAAGTTCTATAAAAACAGTGACTGGTGTCCAAGGGAAAGAGACTTGTTGAAAAGCAAAACTCCGTCAAACAGTTTTCTTAAACACAATACCTTTTGTTGCCTTCCGTGGCCAGATGTTTAAATCTGTGACATGTGAGAGGACCAGAATGTACATAAAATTAGAAACACAGCATGTCAGGATTTCAATAGATCAGTGATAAAGTGGATGGAAACACAAAAAGAGGCTTTATTGCTAGACACGGGATCTTCATACTACTGATATTTAACAGGTGATGTAGCTAGATTGACGCTCTTCAGAGAAACACTCCATTCTGCGGTCTGGCTGGAGGCTTTTCACAGACTAGGTACGAGAACTTACCAAATCCTAATTGTTAAGTTTACATATGATAGATTTTTTTACAGTTAGAATATTTTTTAATATTTTATTTGAAAAGAAAGTGTCACTAACAAAGAAAATGACTCTTAGCAAGAACTACATCAGTGCCAGAAAGTAGTCCCCAAAGGTAGGATTTGGAGAGGAGGTGGTAGGCTTTGCTTTATGAAGGGGGATGGTTTCAGAGTTCTGGTTGGAGCAACCCCATTTTGTTTTAATACATACCCTATCCATTGCTCTGTGTTCGCCATTTCTTTCTGTGTTACTAATCAATTCTATGCAACTTTGGGTTTTTTAGCATGGGCTGCCAAAGGAATTCACAAGCTGAGGTAGGGAGGCTTGTCGGAGAAGTGGATAAGAATAATCAGAATTCTTGGCAAATTCTGTTTTACTTCTGTGTCATATATTTTGAGCCACACGCATTGACAGAGTTTCAATCCTCACACCAGGACTGCTAATGTGTACTAATTATGTGAATATTTGACATTTAATTCTTTGTTTTTTACCCGGCTGTAGTCTTCTGTGAAGTTCTGAGAGAGCTTCCAGGATTTAGTTTTGCACATAGGTATGAATGAGACAAAGAAACAATAAACTGAGATATTTAAGAGGCAAAAATCACTGCACGAGTGTAGCAGCGAGCATCTATTGCTGTGTGTCCTAACTGTCTTTCCTGGTAATACATTCAGAGGTTCTGTAGGTCATTTTTCCATGCTCAGTGCAGTTGCACTAATAGGTGCTAAACATGCTTGGATTTCGCCTCCTCTGGATTGTCCTGAAGTTCTCACCTGAAAGCTGTAGAATGGAGGTTTTGCACCTTGTAATTTTTTTAATTTATAATGGTTTGTGTTATGCTGAAGTATCTATTGCATCAGTGGATAAATTTTGTGTGCAGTGTGAGTATAAGCTGGTTACAATAAGAGGCACTGGTTTGTATATAAAGATATTTGGTTTATTTTGTATTTCTACCTTTTTCTTGTTTACTGTACTAATGCTAGCTGATGTAATCTGCGATTATGGGGTATAACATGCTATGCTTAAGCCTCTTTTGTTAACCTCATACATTATCTTTTATTGTTTAATACCAAAAAATACTGTAGCATCATCAATATTAGATGTGTGGATATGGTGGTAGGATAGTTGCTAGTGTGTATACTTCATGAATTGAAATATAACCTAGTAAAATTGTATTACTATTTTGTTGTTTCATTTCATTTTAACAGTGAATTAAATATTTTGCAATAAAAAATCAGTTTTCTTCTTAAAACACAGTTTTAGCATCTGCAAACTCCCCAAGGTCAAAATCATTAATACACAAAGGACATGTAAAAGATACTGGATCTTCCTGGTGTGGCAGAAGGCCCATCTATATTGTAAAAGTATGGCTCTGCTCTGAAAAGTGACTATAAAAATGGTCTCCTGGGGTCTGAATATTTTTCATATCAAATGTGCTCAGTTTACAAGTAAAATGTTTTTTCTGTCACCCCTCCAAATTCCACTTGTATCTGAGAAACAGACTTATGTTCTCTGGTTTGTACATCATCACCAATAACAAGAAGTCTTGGGCCAAATTCTACTCATGCTATCTTCACTAGGGGATGCCCACTCATAACGGAGGACAAAATTTAACTGCAACTGGATGACTATATGAATTAGATCACAGTACATCTCAGGGTCGCACAGCTGTTAGTTCTGCAGAAATAGCAGAAGTAAACGTATTTGTGTCACTGAAGTGAGTAAAGGCAAACTCTGAAAGCACGCCTAATCTAGAAAGGTATTCCATAGCAACTTTTCTGACAGTAGCCATGCTTTCCGGGAGTAACATAGTGAGGTTCTTAACCATGTGCAGACTTTGCTGTTTTCTGTTTCCCAGAAATGCCTTCCTGAATGAATTCGGATCTGCAATTTATCAATAATTATCAGTGTAATTTGGATAAGGTTTGAAGGTAACCAGTAAAAATTTCCTCTCATACTCCCACCTTCCAAGTGAGAGGAAAATAATGTAACTTCTCCCATCCCTTCAAGAAAAGGTTAAAAAATAACTGACTAGTCAGGAAAAAACTGTGCTGTATTGCTCCAGGTAATTATTGCATCAGGGATTGCATGAAACAGATACTACTTGTTTTTGCATGGACACAGGAAAACCTGCACAATGGGTACACTAAGTTCCTCACACATTTCCCACGACACATTTTATGGGAAAGGCACATTTTCCAATCACACTGATATATTTTAAAATTTAATGTGGGAATATTACCCAATTCCCAGTGCAGTCCTGAATCCACTCTCATGCAAAATATCCACAGCGTTTCAAAGACTTGGGTCCCACGCTGAGATCCAAATTTTCTGGCACTAGGTTAAATATAAAATATGACAAGAAAGCAGATTGTTTTTAGGACTTAGGGAAGCTGGATGCACACGCCTACAAGGTGATGGGAACAAGTGAACCAAAGAAGAAACATTTTAATCTTCATTTGCCAGAGCTTCTGCAATGAAAATAACTTTACAGACCTGCAGTAGTAAAAGCAGTGAGAATAGTAATTTTTGTGGCTTTAATGAGCTGTTTATTACCTGCTGAATGGGGAATCCCCTCTGCCCTATTCACCTCAGTCTCTCAGCTAGTTTTGTGCATTAAATGTAAAATAAGTTCAACTCTTCTGCTTCTTATGTAAGAATCTCATGTGCTCCATATATGAGCCTCTTAGTGCTTGCCACTGTCTGTGATGGGCAGGTTCTGTGGTCTGCAATTTAACGTTTCTGTTCTTTGCAGCATGGTAACTCCAAATCATATGACTTTGACTTGAACTGCTTAGGTATTCAGCATCTTCAGATGCCTTAATCTTAAATGAACATTCCAGAGGTTCACCCATAAGTTTGCCCATCTCTTCAAGAATATCGTCCAGGCCTCCTTCTGAGAAACACTGCTTTTTAAAAAATTTTTTTTTAATCGATGTCTCAAAGATTTTTGACGGACCTTCCATCTGGTTTGCTGATTTGTAAAGTTCTTGCCATTTGGAGGAAGATTTCAGTCCATCTGTTCAGCTTGTCTTCTCAAAAAGAGATAAAAACTCGTTCAAAATGTGACACACACTCACTCTTGCTTTTCATTCTAAATTGTACCCTGTGCCACTTGGTGCTCAGTGCTTGCTTTGTCTAGTGCCCTGAGAAATCTGGGATTTTACAGACAAGCACCTTTAAAGTGCATACAGAGTTTGTAACAGATTTGTGCTGAGTAAAAGGAATGAGGATTCACTCCTGCCTGAGCTGGTGGTTTTTTGACATTAGTCAAATCTGAAATAACTCAATCTTTTCTAGTGATAGGGTCATGCTCCTGTTGAAAGCATTATCCTAGGTTAGTAGGGGGAATACGCTCAGATGCTATTGTGATCAGTGCCTGGCTAGGTAAGAATTGTCTGATTTTCCCCTTTGAAAAATTAATAGATGGAATTTAGAACATAACTCTAGGGAAAAGGAGGGGGAGAGATCAGGTGGGGAAAAAACAGCTCTGCCACCTCTCCTCTGGGTTTTCCCCTACACCTTGCACCTCCTTCATCCTGGCAGAAAACCAGAGGAAGAGTGGTCTAATAGCTAGGGTCAGAACACTTGGATTCTGAAGTGTGTCCTTAGGGAAGTAACAATTTCATTGGCTCAGCTTTTGTCTGTAAAAAAAGAATAAAATTCATGTGTGCATCAAGGCCTAATGTTTGTGAAGTACTTTGGTCCTCTCACTGAAAGTGCAAAGTCTCAATGATCTCATAATAAAATTATAATCCTAGTAAAAGTTCCAATTTGCATTAATTAGGCTGGCTTCACTCCCTTAACTGCAAGTTCCTATTTTGCTTCAGCTTCTAGGGGCTGGCAGGTACCTGTCACAGTTGCCGTTTCCATGATACCATTACATCAGCTTTCGAAGGACATCAGTGGTGGTGGATTTCACAGCTAAACTGTTCGTAATCTTCTACTACATCCAATTTAAGGCTGTGGTGTGGAGGTGATTCAGGGGGTGTTGCTTTTATTCTGCGGCCATGTAAATTGCCTTCATTGCTCATATTCTTAGATTAGATTCCCACTTGCTATCAGAAAAGCTTGTCGGTGCAGTAAAGCTAAGCAGACTGTAAAGCTCCAGCTCTAGTTGTACCTAGATGTTAGTGAATTTTAAACAATATTGATCAGCTAGGCTCACTTTACACCTGGGAGCAGTCATCTCCATGGTTTGAGAGAGAACCTCATGTGCTGCCTCCCCTCTTGGCAATCGCATGACAGCCCCTGTGACAACTACAGCTATTGCCTACATGGAAAACTTACATTACAAACGTTAATTTAGAGTCTATGCGACCAGCCACCTTCCTGAAATCCCATCAGCAAGTCTTCGGAGCATCATTTTGGACCAGTTTGGGAACTAGAGCCTTGGATGCCTGTGACTGAGATCTTTGACTACAAGAATTGAGTTAATTATTAGATTGACTATTTTTGGTTCTGGAATCAGAATTAAAGTCCAGCTTGAAGCCCTAAATCATTGTACCCTATATTCCATGCCCATTGTAGAGGTTTTCATATCTTTAGCCTGTGAGAGGCCAGGGCTCAATTTCCTGTACCCTTTGAAGAGGGTGGTGTGGCTAGGTCACTGGTGAGGAAGCATGCACTGTTTGTGCCCAACTGTACCTATTCTGTGGATGAGAGAGAGAGAGAGTTTGAATCTCCATTGGTTACCCAGTGCTGACTTTGACAGTCACAGGTATTTTAATGCACCATCACTTGCTCTTGAAGAACACTTTTTTCCCATAGTGGAAGTGAACTCCAGACTTGGCAATTTCAGACACCAGCAAGTGTTCATCCGGCTGACTGCAAGGAGAACAGAGCCACTAAATAATCCTCCAAGTGTAAACTGTATTTTTAGCTCATATTTTCTCTGCTATTGTGATTTGGATTGTAAGACACATGAGTAGTGTATGAGAAACCTCTAAGTCCAGCTAATTCTTTTTTTCATCCCTTGTATAATTAATGTTGCGTATCCTAAACTGGCTCAGCCTGATTTGCAAATTGAGCTGGCTCTGGACATAGTTCTGGACAGCGCAAACCCTGGTTCCATTTTAGTCCATTGAACCAACTGAATGCTCCGGTCGCGTGAGCACCTCCAGAAGAGGACATTCTACATCCACACCTAGCGTGCCGGTGCTGGGGGCTAACTCGACTGAGCCGCTGTGCACAAGTCGTCGATCCGTGTGTGGCCACGGGCTGGGTGAACCCCGGTCCGGGGCATGGCCTGAAGACCCGGTGCACAGGACCAGACTCGGTCTAAGGTTCAAGCCAAAGAAGCAACTTTTGGGGCACCGGGCTGAGCTCTGGCCTCAGTTCAGCCGGTCCCAGGCTGCTAACGTGGGCTGCTGCCCGAGGTGCCTGAGCCCTGCCCCTGCTGATGCCCAGGTGTGGCGGGGCGAGAGCCGCGCTGTGGTGGGGGCTTGGCTGGGGGGCCAGGGCCCTGGGGTCTGACAGGGCTCGATCCTTTGTCTCCTCAGAAGCTGAGCTCTCGGGGAGCGCAGGCTCCGTGCCCAGGGCAGCAGCACTGGGGGGGCTCGGCTGCAGCGGGAGATGGGCCCAGGCCAGGCACAGGGAAGGGGGAGCTGAGCCCGTGGTACTGCGGCCTCCTGCCGCTAGGCACTGCTCTGTCCCCCGGCTGGGGCCAGCCGGCTGGGCCCTGGCTGGGCGGCTCGGCCTGGCTGAGGGAAACAGGGCTGCAGCAGGTGCTGCCCCCGACCAGGTGAGGGAGGGGGCGGGGGGGCCTTGGGAGGCTGAGGCACCTGGAGGTGGAGCGAGGGGCACTGGGGGGGGTTGGGGGCAGGGGCACTGGGGGGATGGGGCTGGAGTGCGGGGGCAGGATGGGGCTGGGGGATCTTGGGGGGAGGGGCAGGTGCACAGAAGGGGACAGGGACTGAGCGGTGTGGGAGGATGGTCTGGGGGGGTTGGGGAATGGAGATGATGAACCTTTGGAAGGGGTAGGGACAGAGCGGAGGGGCTGGGGGGACAGGGACAGAGCAGGGAGGGAAGACTGGGATGGGGCGCTTTGGGGGGGGCTGGAGTGGAGCCGGAAATGGGAGGGCAGTGGGGATGCGTCAGGGGGACCCTGGAAATAGTTTCCTTGCTGGGTGTCCTTGGGGCCAGCCAAGGTGGCATCAGCATTAGGGTCTGTTCACCAGCCCTGCTCAACATCCAGGGGCATGTGTTAAAGAGAACAGGGCCCTGGTGAGTGCCCTGGGACCTGATGTTCTTGTTCTTGTCCTACAGAGCTGCCTGGGGACCCAGACTGGTGAACTGCTCTGCTCTCCGTCTCCAAGGTGAGCAATAGCGCTCGGACAGTACCAGCAGGGAAAAGGAAATTCTGGGATTTAAAACAAAATGGTTTTGTTAATAATGTCTGGTGGGTGTTAGTAATGGAGGGGGGAATTGTGCTTTTAAATAGCTGGCACCTGGCAGTGCTTTAAATGCTTTACTTTGGCAGGGGATAAGGCAAAATTCACCCCTGAGTTCAGTGGGGCTTAAATCATGCCTTGGCCTCGAACAGGCCCTCTGAATTTTGCCCTGAATGACAATGAAATTTCTAGAGAATTTCTACTTAATACCCCCACCATTCCCTCTGAGGGGCCCAGATTGTACCATCTTCCTGTCTTGTCACAGGACTGGCTTGTTACTCTGCTCCTCCTTTGTTGTGGGGCAGTGAGGCCTCCTGAAATTAAAAGCTGTAATATAGGATGTGAAAAATAATAACACACAACTCATTTGACCTTTTTGATCTGTAATTTGATGAGTGGCTGCCTGGTCCCATTCTCCCCGTCAGAGGCCCAGTGCAACAAGAAACCAATCATAGCACTAACTGCTGAAAAGATTAAGGCAGTCGCTGGCTTTCTTCTGCCTCTCATAGGATCTGCTGAACGTTGCCATTGCCCTGATGCTAATGGTGAATAGGGCTTGGAACAAGAGAAAACTTCCGCTCTTGTCAGAGTGATAGCAAAGAGACTCATTTGTATAGTGCTTGCATATATGTGCAGGAGGATTCCATTTCTGGGCTCAAACCTGTGTGCGTATGTATGTGTACAGTGTAAATAATCACACATACGTATATACACACGTGCGCACACATGCATATTGTATATTTCATCTTGTGGCATGAAAGCTTTGTTGATTCCCATTCCCAGTGTGAGAGAGAGAAGGTAATTTGTGGTCCCTGCTTCTGAAGACTGCAGAAGGTTCAGCTGAACACACAAGCATCAAGGCTCTCTTTCAGCTCCTAATTCTGTGGGTTTCCCTCTTGTGTTTGCCTGCAAGCATCAGTGGGGGACAAGTAGAGTCAGATTTTGAAGTGTTCATCACCCACAAGGTGGGCCAGATTTTCAACTCCTACTTAGGCACATAAACAAGGGCTAGATATCCAAAGTATATCCAGCAGCTCCCATGGTGACATTGTGGGCAGATTTTCAAAACAGCTCAGCCCCCAACATGCTAAAATCTTTTGAAAATATCATGACATGTAGAAGCTGAGATTTCATGAAAATCTGTCCCTTTATGCTGCACCTTCACCTACTAAAATAGTGGGCCAGAAGATGCAAAGGAGACCGATGAGCTAGTCAGAGCCAGCTCTAAACTGTGCTAATGAGTATGAGCTATCTGCATGTGGTTTTTTTTGTTTTGTTTTTTGTTTTTATGCTAGGTTACCTGAAACTGCTTTGGTTTAAACATGGTTTCCTAAACAGTGTTGTTAAACCATTTTTTAAACACATAGTTTGGACCCATCTATGGTGGCCCACTAGACTGCACTAAAGGCTTGTGTTTACTGCAAAGTTAACTCAACTGTTGCCCCTGATTTGTGTCCTATCCACACAAACACTGGTGGAAAACTGTTGCATTTTTTGACCAGCTCTAGTGGCCTGAGCTACAACTTAGGGCTCCCAGTCCAGTACTTAGGCCACTTGACAGTACCGCCTCTCTCTAGTCACATAGCCTTGCTGTGCTTCATTTTACGCACCTGCAAAATGATTGCTGTGACACATGCCTGTTTCGCAAGGGGTGAGGAGGGGGGGCCAGGCTTTCCTGAATGTTGGAAAATTGTTTTATCAGAATGGGGTGGAAATTGCTGTGGCAAGGAAAATATTATAAATACTCATGTTTCTAAACCCAAATCGGAGTGTGGGGGGGTGTTGTCTATTGAATAGAGCAAAAAAGACAAGATGGAAGAGCCCCTACCACATACTCCCTGCAAGTAACTTAAATCTGTGCCGCAGTCTCCCTCTCCCCAAACGTCAGTCTGCAAAATGGGGGTGATAATTCCATCTCCCAGGAGCTGAGAGGTCTTTGCAAAGGAAGCTGAGATCCTTTTACGGAAGGTGCTGTCGCAATGTTCTGTTTGTACCATTGCCAACCCCTTCTGAGTCAACAGTCTAAGTGTCAGGGGGTGGGATTTCTAATGAGCAAGATCCTAAACCCCCCAGCATAGAAATGCTGCCAGTCTGAGCTCCAGGACTGCTAGAATTATGCATTTTTCATTGGTTCATCAGGGAGAAGTAGCTGGGCTTCTCATTAAATGATGAATACAGCCAGAGAGTTTGTCAAGCCTAAGAGTGAATCACTGTTTAAAGCACAGAGTTATTCCCAGGTGTTTGCACCAGGCTTCAGCTGCTGGGAGCAGAGGGAGGCTTTCCGGGTGAGGGGAAGGCTTAGAAGGCAGCTGCCAATGTATTCACTCTGCATGAAAATCAGTTTAGGACAGACAGTTAAAGAAGATGACAGTCCACAGAATCAGCTTTAAAAAGGTGATGGAGAAGGACTGGCAGAGTCATAGAATGTCACATCTGGAGAGAGCCAAACTTATGCAGCTAATGGGTCAAGTGAGGGATGCTGTCAGCTGCCCCTTCAGAAATTCACTGATACCCAGAGGAGAGGAGGGGATCCAGCCTGGAGTCTGAAAGCCAGGCTTCCCAGTATGTTAATCCAAAAGAGGCAAGGGGCATTTCTTGCATGTGCAAAACTTTTTTCCAACAACAGGCACCATGATATGTCCTGAGCAGGGGCTGTGGGTACTTTGCCCTACACACTGGCTGGTGCACCTTACTCCTGACCATGAGTAGCTCCTGTTATCCCAGTCCTGAGCCTCTGTCCCAGCTCTTGCAATTTATCTTAAATTAGATACCTTAAACCTTAAATTAGAGTGAATAAATGAAGACTAGGCACGCCACTTCTGAAAGGTTGCCGACCCCTGAACTAGTGTGATCACAGCCCCATTAAACTATCTGCCTCGGGTATTTATAGAGCACTCTGTGATGAGAGGATCTGGAGCAATGCTGGCATGAAAGGGCCTGTGCTGAGCTTGCCCAGGGACAGAGAATCTCTGGGTCCCAGTAAAGATAAGAGATGACAGCATAGTAACAAGTGGAAAGGTGGTGAGAATTGCAGCCTGCTAGTTATGAAGCAGAAGCCCTTGCTGTGAGCACATGGCATGAGTGTTAAACCCCCTACTGCTGATGGGCAGGAGCCTCTGTGTGTGTGATCCAAGGTGAAGGACAAGCTCCAAGTCTCTTGCACAGGTGACTTCGGAAGGCGAAACTAGAATGACTTGTGACCTTGGTGTAGCTGGAAAGGGTGTCTCAGAGGGAAGAGAGAAACCTACTCCCTGGCAAGCGTGAGGCACAGCGAGGAAGGCAGCAATGCAGATTCCTCCCAATTCGTGTCCATAAAAGGGAGGGAGAGAGGTACGCCGGGGTGAGGTGGGGACAGAGAGTGCTGTGCCTGTGGCAGAGTTCAGGACTTGGCAAAAAGGTCCTCTGCAAGCCCTTCTGTCAGGAATACTGATGGTGTAGGTCTGGGAACCTAGACTGCGGGCATGGAAACAGGGTGAGGAGCACTTCTGCACTGTGGAGCCTAATAGCCTTTAAAGGAGGAAGGGGAAATACTGGTATTTAACAACTCTCCTCTCCTCTCCTGTCCAAAGGGTGGGGGAGGAGGATCAGGGAGGAAGAAGAAGGGTGGCTACTTATAAATTACTGTTTTGAGCTTTAAAAGGCAAATCGTGGGGTGATCAAGAGCCACCCATAATTCTACACCCCCCCCCCCCCCCGAGTCCTGTTGGGAGCACAGCATGCCCAGCTGAAAGGACTCTGAATGATGCTTTTGATGGTGTCTGTGCACATCCGGGCATCCTAGAGGCACTCTGTGTGATGTGGTGAAAGCCCTGGTGTGTGTGCGGGGCACTGTGGAAGCCTGTGCTGAGCTCCTCTGAATTATGGATGAGCTTTCTGCTTCTAGCACAGACGTGTGCAGCACAAACTGCAGCCCCTAGGCACCTTTGTTGGTTATGGTACTGAAATGTCTCTGAGAAACCGCCAGCTGCTCTGCAGCCTGGCCCCATGTTCTTAATGTGTCTGAAGACTGCAGGCTGCAGATGTTGCTCATATCAGTGATTAGACAGCATGGAAAGAGGTGGCCAGTAATAGCTGTAAAGTTCTGAGACTGCAAAAGCTTCCAACCATTATAATTTCCAGTATTAGCTCCCCCCCCCCCCCCGATCTGAATTAGGGTATTTCTCACTAGGCTTCTTTTTCTTCTGAACAGTTTCTGGACTTTCCTATCCTGGGTGTGCAGATTTCTAGCCTAGTTTGTGTTTTAAATGTGGTGTGGATTTTTTTTCTCTTTGTTCAGGTTAATAAAGCAGCCAGTTCATTGTCCTCATCACCCCCATATAATATACTAAGAAAGAATCAATTCATGCGATCCAGGATTCCTGGATTAATTCTGCTGTGCTTCCTTTGCAAGACAGATGTCTGTGAATTGTATTTTTTGCTGAGTAGCTTTTTTTTTCACCTGTATATAGAATGCACGTTTTTGAGCAAGTGATGGTATAATAGCAAAGGAGCTATGATCTGCCCTCCTCCCTACAGGTCAGCTAGAGAGAGCTGCAAGGTACAGATCCAATTTTAATCATGGGCAGCAGGGAAGGGCTGACTGATCTGTGTGCTTTCCATCTCAAAACACTATGATCTGTAGGAACAATCTCTCTCTTTTAACAGGGGTGCAGTGCATCCCTCTGAATTCAGAAGCCAAGGCTTTTGTCAAGTTGAAATGAAATGCTCTTGAATAAGATCAGGCATTGTAGCTGGGGCTGGCAGGCTGAGCTCCTGGGGGTCTCTGCAGGAGCAGCTTTCTGCTGAGATGCTGTCTGGAAATAGAATCCTCAAAGTACAGCTGGGATCAGAGCTTCCTGCAGCTGGCTTTATTTTCTGGGTTTTGAGGCCTTTCATCTAAGCCAGGCAGGAGGATTTGGGAGCAGTTATAGTTATAAAGGCTTTAGGAGAAAGAACCCTTTCACACCACCCCCAGTCACAGGGATCCGGTCTCTTTCCTCACCTGGTAAATTTATAATTATTCACGGCCCATGCTGAGCCACCCCAAGCCCCATCTCGGTGAGCAGGGTCCTGTCACCCCTTGGTTTAGACAGATGCAGGAAGTTGTGTCTCTTTCTCCGTGATGTGGAGGCTCCATACAGAGTGCGAACCAGGCTCTTCACAATAACATAACTGACCCAGGGTAATCCTACCCATATGGCTCCAGGTCCCCTCCCATGAGCTCCCCTTACATCCTCTATGAAAATTCAGTAACTGCCCCCAGCCTGCAGTGTCACTGGTGTAGGAGTGTGTGTTGGATCGGCATTGCTGGTTACCTCGGTCCAGTTCACTTCGGGATTGCCCCTCTACTCACTCCCATCTCTGCCCTCCTTCTGCAACACCTACCCTCCTCTCCGAGCAAAAGTCTGTCCAATCAATTAAACCTAAACATAGATGGATTCTCCCCTTTCTCTGAGTGCGGAATCGCTCCCCCCTGTATGCACACAGGGAGCTGAGCAAGCGGCACAGACTCTGGGTTAGGAAGGAGGTAGGTGACCTTTCCCCAAGATCTCGAAAGGGAATCCCCTCCAACAGCTTGTGAAACTTCCTGTTCTCTGCCCAGCCCGCCTGGTTCCTCTTGTCTTCACCTGGGGTGTGGAGGAGTCTTCGATGTTATTGAAAGGGAAACCCACACTGCCTTTAAACAGTGTTATATATAAAGGGAAGTGTAAGGTGGAGTGAAAACTCATCCAATACCCTGAAAGTGGCAGGAGCTTGAATTTCTTGCTGTTGCACACAGGGAGGATCTTGGTGACAAAGGGAAGGGGATGATCTACAGCTCAGTAAGTGGGGGCGGGGGGTGTACTCTCTCTCTGATACTAAACTAGGAGGAGTGGTAGATACGCTGGAGGGGAGGGATAGGATACAGAAGGACCTAGACAAATTGGAGGATTGGGCCAAAAGAAATCTGATGAGGTTCAATAAGGATAAGTGCAGGGTCCTGCACTTAGGACGGAAGAACCCAATGCACCGCTACAGACTAGGGGCCGAATGGCTAGGCAGCAGTTCTGCGGAAAAGGACCTAGGCGTGACAGTGGATGAGAAGCTGGATATGAGTCAGCAGTGTGCCCTTGTTGCCAAGAAGGCCAATGGCATTTTGGGATGTATAAGTAGGGGCATAGCGAGCAGATCGAGGGACGTGATCGTTCCCCTCTATTCGACATTGGTGAGGCCTCATCTGGAGTACTGTGTCCAGTTTTGGGCCCCACACTACAAGAAGGATGTGGATAAATTGGAGAGAGTCCAGCGAAGGGCAACAAAAATGATTAGGGGTCTAGAACACATGACTTATGAGGAGAGGCTGAGGGAGCTGGGATTGTTTAGTCTGCAGAAGAGAAGAATGAGGTGGGATTTAATAGCTGCTTTCAACTACCTGAAAGGGGGTTCCAAAGAGGATGGCTCTAGACTGTTCTCAATGGTAGCAGATGACCGAACGAGGAGTAATGGTCTCAAGTTGCAGTGGGGGAGGTTTAGATTGGATATTAGGAAAAACTTTTTCACTATGAGGGTGGTGAAACACTGGAATGCGTTACCTAGGGAGGTGGTAGAATCTCCTTCCTTAGAAGTTTTTAAGGTCAGGCTTGACAAAGCCCTGGCTGGGATGATTTAACTGGGAATTGGTCCTGCTTCGAGCAGTGGGTTGGACTAGATGACCTTCAGGGGTCCCTTCCAACCCTGATATTCTATGATTCTTTCTCAGGCCTGCAGCGAAGGACTAGTCAGCATTTCAGACCCAGCAACTGAGAGAGGTGAGATTGAGGGGTGAAGCACTGCCTGAAGGGATCTCTGCTAATCCTCTCACAGCATGGGTAAGCCCCCGCTTGGAGTTGCCTTGAATGGTGAGCCTAGGCAGTGCCTGTATGAACAGTATTATCCAGAAAAGGCCGAGTGTGCTGTAATGGGGTTGAAAAGTTTCCTGTTGGCTACTTAGGTGAATTACACCTGACAGGCGAGTTTGCTCTAGGGTGGGACAATTAAAAAGAAAATAGCGGTACAGGTCCCTATGCATTTATGGCGCCTTTTTGTGCTTCCTTGTCTCTTCTGGGCGTGATCCTCAGCCCCGCTTTCCCCTTTGGCTTAGCAAATCTCTTAAACTAGACAAGAGGAAGGAATGGGCTCGTGCGTGCTGCATGGACGCTGAGTGAACAGGGGCCTTTGTCTGTCCTTAGTGTCTGTGGGGACAATAAACCACCCATTAGCTCATTTGACAAGTGCTGTATATTGGCGAGAAAGAGGAGCTCCGCGCTTGGTGAATCGGGCTGCAAAGCTTTAGGGAAGGTCGGGAGCAGAAGTCACCTTATTTGCTGTTGTACAGATCCCTCATTAATAAAGTACGCGGAGGCTGCAGATCAGCTGTCTCTGGAGTCTCAGCCTGGCTTGTAGATGCGTTGCTCCCTTACTTGTGGAAATGAAGGGCTGGTTTATTGACTGAGGTGCACACAGCTAACACATCAGTTCCTTCTGATTTCTCTGTAATTAAGTGCACACTTCTCCAAGGTGTTGGCACTTGCAGTGGGAGAAAGCTGGGCTCCCTGCTTTCCAGAGAAGATAGCATGCAGCCCTGATGCCTCAGCCTGGTTTTGGTTGTTTCAATAGCCGCTTCAATAAGTGACGTGACAGTCGCATGTCCAGTTGGGGGCGTGGGAGGGGTGAATGATAGGAGTGTCTGTTCATTGTACAGCTCATCACACATCTTTTGATTTCAAGGTTTGACCGGGCATGGAAGTGTATGTCAGGGCGCTCAGGTACTGCAGGGAGAGACAATGCAAGTGCCTGGAGAGGGAGAGAACAGGAGCCAGAGAAGGGACTAAGGGAGAACATTTTAATTTCTTTTCTATGGCTTCTTATGTTCCAAAGGGTCTATAAATGGCCGCTTCCTGAGCTCTAAGCCAGTGTGTCTCAACCTGTTTGTCTTAACACCTCCCCCCAAGACTTGAAAAGGTAGAGGGCTGAAGCCACCCAGGGCTGACAGCCTGAACCCATGACCTCCCTAAACTTGTCCTGTGACCCCTCGGAGGGTCAAGACCCCCAGGTTGAGAAACCCTGTGTGACGGTGCCCCCCCATAAGGCTTGATGGAGATATGCTTATGAATGTATACATGACATCACTGGAATATGTTTTATGCTACATATGCCATGTAACATATCTCTGTAGAGGTTATGATCTACTGAATCTATTAATCCTATTTGTATGTATGTATCATTTTTGTATTCGCAGTTATGAATATTAGCTATATACTTGTTTGAGTTGGAGTAGGTTTTAGTGAAGCAGTTGGTCAGTTTCCTGAGAAAAGACTATTCTCAGTAAGTGCCCAATCAAGAAGCCCTTAAGCCAACAATGAACTTGGAGATGCCAATCCACATCTGGGCTTTCCCAGGAATGTGGCTTGGCTGGTAAGGAACTCAGTCATGTTTGGACATGTGATTTGCCCAGGTGACTCCAAAACTCCGTTTTGTAGCTGGACTTTGGAGACCCCCTCCTCTCTCCTATGCATCCACAAGACAAAGTCTATTTAAACCCCTGGGAGACCCCTACATTTTGTCTTCAGCTGGCTAAAGAGAGAGCCTCTCCACCCCCAAAGATACCTGAAAGAAACTGGAACAAAGGACAGTAACTACAGGGGGTGTGAGCGATTGCTGGACCCAGACCAGAAGGAGATTAGTCTGTAAGAGAGAGCTTGCTGGAACTGGTGCGGTTTTTATCTGTGTTCAGTTTTGTTACTGTACTAGACATAGACTTGTGTGTTTTATTTTATTTTGCTTGATAATTCACTTTGTTCTGTCTTTAAAACCACTTAAATCCTACTTTCTGTATTAATTAACCCAGAGTATGTATTAATACTTGGAGGGGGAGGCAAACAGCTGTGCCTATCTCTCTATCAGTGTTAGAGGACAAACCATTTGAGTTTACCCTGTATAAGCTTTATACAGGGTGAAATGGATTTATTTAGGGTTTGGACCCCATTGGGAGTTGGGCATCTGAGTGTCAAGGACAGGAACACTTCTGTAAGCTGCTTTCAGTTAAGCCTACAGCTGTTAGGGGATGTGATTCAGACCTGGGTCTGGGTTTGCAGCAGGCTAGCGGGTCTGGCTCAAACCAGGTAGGGCACTGAAGTCCTGAGCTGACAGGGCGGGAGCAGAAATAGTCTTGGCACATCAGTTAGCAGCCTCCAAGGGGGTTTCTGTGATCCAACCTGTCACACCCTGCTCTAAGCAAGCTGGGGTATGGGTAGTCAGGTGCCATGTGACTGACCAGGTAGGATGACAGAGCAGGCTCTGACTGAAACAGCTTCCCCCAGGGCAGATAAAACATCCATGGTACCTTATTCTAACTCAGCAACACTTTAAAAATGAAGCAGCTGCAAATTTTCCCCACCCTACCCTTTTGCCAGTCTATGTTCTATCTTATTAACCCTTCTGAACCCTGTAAAGCTCCTTTTAAAATAGGGGAATAAATATGGATGAATGATTGTCAGCTGGGCTGGTGCAGGAGCACATAGGGGATATGTGATGTTCACTAGGATCTGCAGCGAGCCTGGCTTCTTCCACACACTGGTCACCAACCAGTTGTCTGGCGGTGATCTTTGCGCATTGATTTAACACAAATATCTATCAATCATACATCCCCTTTGAAGTAGGAGAGCTTTTCTCTGCCGCTACCAGTCCCACATGTAAAACCACACACATACTGCAATTAATTCCTTTCGGCAGCCTGCAACATCCTGTACCTTTGCCCACTTCCGCCATATGAGATTCTCTCTCTGCATCACTTTATTGGCTTCCCTGTAAACAAATAACTTCATTGACCCCCAGATGCTATCAATGCTGACACACAAAGGACAGTTAACATGGGGCCCATGACTAAAGCCCCTGCTCACAGATGTCAGCATCCAGGTGAAGCACGAAGAGGCTAATTTGTAGGTACAGTAGAGTTAATAACCCTTTCAGAATGCTTCAGTTCAGCCACCACTGACCATCTTCACCACCTTGCTCCTGTGAATTCCAGTCTTGCAATGTTTGAGAATAAAACTTTTATTTCCATGAAGTGGTCAGATGCAATGCAGGCAGGCTGCTGCAGAGCCTTGAGAACTTCTGGACCTTACAATGGTAGTTCCCTAACTGGCGGACAGCTAGCTTCTTGGTTACTGGGAGCCTGCTCTTCTATTAAGCCAGCTTCTTATTGTCTCACTACACAAGGAACAGCATTTGGAATGGTAGGATCATTGCCAAGGAATGAGGCTTTCTTTGCTGCAAGAAGGCACAGCCTACACCTTTGGGAAGGGTTGCTCACTTATTTAGATTGTAGGGCAAGTATGTTGGGGGAAACATGCACAACCCTTGCTCTGGCATAGACTTCTTTACCCCTATGGCATTCCTATGAAATGGGAATTCTATCCCTGCCCAGGCAGGTATTAGTTATACAGGCTTTCTTAATATTTAATCTGAACTTTCCCTGCAGTCTTATTTCTATAAGGACACAGTTGCATCCCACCAAGCCCTTGTGAGAGGGACAGTGATAAACGTGAGACATGCTCCTGCAATAACTAGTTACTGGTAGGTATGTGCTCCTCCTGGACACTTACACTGATAAAACCTAAACTTACGTATATTTTTGTCCAGCTACGGCTCTGTTCTCGCTGATGAGCCAATGTATTTTTGAGTGATCAGAGCCAGTTTTTCGTTAGTTTTATTTGCTCTGCGCTTTTCAACAAAGCGTGGCCCTGGCCCCTGACTGAACAGCCCCCTCTTTCTGGATCATTCACTCCAGTATAGCGCAGGTGGGTTTTTATTTTTGGCAACAGTGTCACATGAAGCCTGTCAGTTTGTCTCACAGGCTGAGCCCTGGGTTCCTGTGGTACTGTTATCAGGGAGGTAATTTTATTTAACTCCAACTCAAATGCAGTCAGATCATGCTGCATTTTAATCCTCTTTCAGGTTGGTAGCCTCTGACTTTGATTGGCAAGCTCCCCACTCAAACCTCCTGAAATGAAAAGGCTGAATAGCAGGATCCAAAGAAAAGATACGGGTTTTCCTGTTAACTTAGCAGGAGGGCAGTGACTTTCCAGCATAGCCATCTCCCTAACATACCTTGAGCCAACCAGAGCCTCTGAAAGGAACTACCTTGCGGATTATGCTATTAATATATTGCACGAGCATAAGTTTTAAAGTTGTAACCTTAAACACATTGAAAAAAAACAAACGTTCGCAAAGAACCTTAATCACAAGGCATAGTTTTGTCTTAGATTTCTCTGGACACTGAAGTCAACTGCATGACCTCAGAGGACAGGTACTGGCCCATATCTTAACAGTTTGACTAGGAATTCACAAGGCTCTGTAAAATGTGGGGGGGGGGGGAGTTATTGTGAGAAACAACTTCTGTACATACCTATTTGAACATTCAACCTGTAGCATTTGTGTTATTACCCTCACATCTAAAAAAGATTCTTTTCTGCACTCGCACACCCCCAAACTTTCAAGGTGATTAGTAATGTTCACCTCTGAGTACATGTGCAGAAGTCTTTCTACAGTAAAAGCAGTACTTATCACCCTCCATTCAAAACAGAGCAGCCATTTTGGCTTAACCTTTCCAATAAAAACCTGTTTATCTGTGGTCCGATATTAAACATAGAAAAAAATCAATTAAGAGGAGAAGGTTGGGCATTTAATGTGAAACTAATTACAGCAGGCACCAGGAAATGGAGGTGCTCCTGTGAGGAGTGTGTTTCTGAGCAGAGTACCTCACCTTAGACCTTCAAAGAAATTTCCCAATTTTTAATAAAAAAATCTATATATGCAACAGTGTAGCAGGAAATTCCAGCTTGGGGTTTAGGATCCCATCACAGCTACAAGCAGCCCCCTCTGCATTTGGCTTTACTGTTTGAGCTTAGTCTGGCCATCCCTAATTCATAAGCCATAAAAGGTGTCCCCTTCCCTGCCAGGAACAGGGTTTTTGTTTTTTGTTTTTTTTTTTTACACATAATTTGTGATAATCTTCAGAGAGCCCCTGTGGCTAGTTTGTGTTGGATTCAGTCACATGCACACAACGTAGTGCAAAGGCATCACAGTCCACGCTTATTCTGCACCATGCATGTGCTCCCACCCCCAAGGCAAGGAGGCTGCCAGCAGCCTCTGAAAAGCTGTGTTACCCCTGTTTGCCCAGACAATGGCCTCACTATTCAAAGGAGACTGGCCTCTTCCTTGTTTTAGTCTCCCACGCTTCATGCTCTAAAAAGCAAAAATAGTTTCCCATTGGAAATTAGACCTACACTACAGTTCAGCAAGGTTTACTAACAGAGTTGGACACACGAATTAGTCACAGCAACACGGATCCTGTTTGCAGAGAGAAGCTTTTTATTGTACTTTGTTGGGAGCAAATGAAACATGTGAGCTGTACATACTAAGAATGCAGCAGTGCCAGGTTACATTCAGGGGCAGGTGAGACAAGATCACAGTGCAAATATCCGTTAACACACAAACCACACGCAGAGAAGCCAGCTGAAATCAAGTAGTGTAGATACAGCATTACAGGTAATGAGGTAACTTAACATATAAGAGCATTCTATTTACTTTGCTGGTTGCTTTATAGATGCTGTGGGTAAACATACCCTATTTTAAAATTCAGTCTGCAGTTACTTTGCCCCCCAGTTAAAACACCATTTGGAGTATTCACATTACACTTTTTACAATATACACAACTAAGGTTATTGCCAAGTTACTTCCTACTTCCAATTACACTATTTACAATGTAATATTCAGGAAAAGTTTCAACATCAGAGTGTCCTTTACATGAACTAGGAGAAATTGTATATTTTGTAATGCATTCTATAATTAAGCCACAGGGATCTCATGTACTTTATTCAGAAGTTTCTCTCTCAGCAATTCTTTTAATAGAGCAAGTTACTGGAAAAAATAGATGGATTTGTCCAGTATGTTACTGAGAGTGTTCATGGATTGAATAGTACAAGTTTAGATCTTTATAATCAATGCTAGATCCAATCTTAGGGTAAAAATAAATGTTCTAGCCTCAGTGCATGAGTAAGTACATCTGTCAGCCAAAGGTCAGATTCTCTATGGATGAAAAGGGGAGTTAGAGAATAGATCTTTTGTTTACTATCCTGACCCGCAAAGAAAAACAAAGTCATTGAAGTCTAGAAAGAGAAATACACAAGTGATTTATAGGATTACATTCTCTATCTCCAGTATGTGTGCATATTGTTTACACAAAGGCTAAAGGAAGAGAACCGGAACCTCCCTATGAACACTGGAGACTAGCTCCTATCTCGAGGCAAAATAGTCCTGTACAGACCCCCATTTGCTGGAGACTGCAGCAATGGGGTGGGGGCACAGTGGCACCACCTGCAGAGAGCTCTCCCCCACAAAGCACATTTTCATTTAGTTCAGTTCAGTTCTGAACCTGGGCATGGCCAGCCTGAGTCAGTGACTTAGGTTTTGTTATTGTGAACTGGCTTCTGTGCCTCTCTAAGCCATGGATTCTCCAGTGCAACTCACTCCTTAGGAGACAGGAGCAGTGAGTTTAGCAAATGAATTTAAATGCAAAAACAATCAATACAGAGTTGTCAGATTCCTCTGACATGCAGCTAAACCAAAGAGGTTTCCAAACTAAAATGGAGGAGGGGAGAGAGAGAGAGAAAGTGGGGCTTGCCTGAGCATGAAATGCTGGTTTAAAGCTTCCCCTCCATCTTTCTCTTACATCCTGTAAGTAGAGTTGTAATACATTTGACTAAAATCACAACTGGGCTTCCAGAATTTTTCTGACTTCCAAATCCTGAATTTGCTCAGTGTAACTCCTCCAGCTGAGTTTCTGCCTCCTAAATCTTCACCAAAGATCCTGCAGCTTGAATTCTAGCTGACAGTTCATGCCATGCTTTGGACAGTGTAGCCAAGATTGCTCACCTTGAGACAGCTTGGAGAGCAGGTCTCAAGTTGGGCACCTGAAACACTGGCCACTTTTGAAAATCTTGGTCTCCTTCTCCCAGAAATGCTCTGCTAAGTTAAAAGGCATGAGAGGGAGCCATGGTACAAACATCTGTCAGTTACTTGGGTGCTTTTGAAAATCCCACCCACTGCCAGTGTCAGAATTCCTGTTTAGAATGTGAATGTTCCTGGGTATCCCAAAATTCTGGTCTAGGTGGAAATCAGATGACTCTTTAGCAAGAGAAAGAATAAGGGACCAGAGTTTGCTCTCTGCCTAAATTAGGTGGAATCCATCATCTTCATGCAATAGGAGAATTTGTTGATCCAAGATATCTTCAGTTTGGTCAAATATTGATTAGGGATGGGATCACAAATCTGACACTGTACTTTCAGAAGCAGAAAACACTGAGGCAGCTTCCCCTTTCCTTTCCAGCAGGGCAATAGTTTAAACTTTAAACTATTTGTCCTTAAGGACTGTCATGTTTTCCACTGTTTAGTTTTCTAGCCAGGTGTTTAAGGATCTCTCTGTCCCTAACAGGGCAGATAACTAGACAAAACTTGAGTTTTTTTCTGTAGCTGTTCAGAATTGCTTTGGCTCTGAGGGCAGATATACCACCTTAAACATGCATTGCCCACAGCGTGCTCTGTATGTGCTGGAGCTCCTGCCTTTTACCAATTTAAAATGTTTTTCCCTAGACAATAGATGTCATTAGAAATCTGCACCAGCCTTTATCACGGTGCTCAGATGCACAGAAATAATCACCAGAAAGAGTTGTAACAAACAGTATTCATATTCACTGCTAAATCCCACTTTTTAACAACAGCACAACTCTGAATACCGCCCTGCATTATTTTGCTTTGTGTCACATGCAATAAAGTCTTCCTTCTGGTTGGAAAATAGGAGGCTCTTTGCAAGAAATGTTGAATAAGCAACATACATTGGTTAAATTCTACTTTTTTGAGGTCAGTTTCTAGAATACCCTATCAAGCTGCAAGATTAATGATTGAGAATGCAGGTTTTTCCACATGCAAACAGCATTAGATTAACAGTGCCAGGCTGGCTACCTTTGTCCACTCTGCAGCCCTTCGTGTGGTAATACAGTGTTGCAGGTCTCACCAGCGCTCTGAATTGTGCCTATCATCTTAAGATGCAGTTGCTGTCCACTGCAAAGCTGACACTGTGGGGCCCCGAGTAATTCTGTATGGCTTATGCTTACACAAGCTTGTGCTTTTGAGAACATGGCACAGTGTTCATATGAAAATTCCCTGCATAGTTTAACCAACTAATTCATGGCAATTCTGAGGAGTGAAGCTGAAAATCACTTTGTGCTTTACTCCGTTAATTACGGTATTGTTTTATCTCTAACTTCCTTGTTGAGTTAGGAGAGAATTAGACAGGAATATTTTGACATTCCATTCAATACCGATCTGACGAAGCTATTGGGGCTTTGTCACTACTAGTTATATTGAAAGAGCGTGCCTCTCACCATGCAACTCCAGTTCGTTACAACAGTAACCCCTCTGCTTTACAGCCAGGTTCTATGGCAAGAGTTCAGAGTCTAAGCACAGAGCCCCACTCTTGAGCACTATCTAAATTAACAGGGTTCTGCTGTTAATTCAAAATTCGTCTTCATGGTAACAGTGCATAGAACGCAGTGGGGAATTTCATCTTCTCATTGGATCTCACGCACTGACTTCTGAAATCTTTCCATTCTGTCCCTGTGAGTTCAACCATAAAGCATGCCTCCAGCTCTATAATCTAATCTGCTGCAATGATGTACCCAGAAGTCTTTAGCCTCACTACCCTGGATATTTTAAAGTCTTGAGTTGAGGCACTGACAAATACTGAGGGCTTGTCTACACTACTGCACGGGGTTGATCTAAGTTATGTAACTTCAGCTATGGTAAGTCGACAGCTGACCCTCTCCCATCAACTCGGCTTGTGCTTCTCCTTCTGGTGGAGTACCAGAATCAACAGGAGAGCACTCAGCAGTTGATTTATCACGTCTATACTAGACGCGATAAATTGACCCCTAGTGGATCGATAGCTGCCCACTGATCTGGCAGGTAGTGTAGACGAGCCTTGACACATTATACTGGGTGCGAGGGGAGAGGGAAGAGAAATAGTTCTGGTGACAGATACCAGATTTGCAGCCATAGAGGCTGAATCCCTTTTTTTTACATTTATAGCATTGGCAGTGCAGGCCTCCCTCCAACTTCCTGCTAACATGCCTTACCCGTCAAGGGTGGAGAAGGGAGGTTCAGTGTCCATTTCTGCCACCGGGCCTCTTCCTGCCCTCAGTTCATTCTAATGCTGAGCAGGGAACCTGGTGCTTTCGGTAAGTGGATGAGCGTGCAGCTAGAAGCTGCATCCATCAGAAGTGGTAAGAACTCAAAAGCAACAGAACCATGCTAGAGGGGCAGAGACTAGGGCCCTTTTCTCCCATGTCCACACAGGTTTTTGTTGTTGTTTTTTTTAAAAAAGGTCTGACTCATTCCAGCCAGTTTGCAGCTGCTTAGTTCCCTTTAGAAGTGGTTGGGTTTGCATCTTCCTGCAGACACATCAGCCCAGCTGTTTTCACACACCCCCACTTCTAGCCCACCAATCATGAAACATCTGAGTGTTCTTAACCTTCACCACAACATACAGAGGATTGCACCTTTAACAGTCAAATTGCCACGGGCATTTAGGTTGGGTAGATAATGGGATATGTGGCTCTGCAGTTATTACATATTTCAGATGCCTTGTTTCTTACAAATCTTGTTGATAATTCAGCCATTAATAATAAGGTGGCTGAGAAAAGGCCTTCAGACTTTGCCAATTTTTCTGCAGACTCCTTTTAGACTATTCATTTAATTTTTAAAAAAATATACTTAAATAACCATTAAATTACCCTGCCTATGCCTCACAATATATGGTACTAAAATGTAAAGAGCAGGACACCAAATACAACAGGATAAAACAATCCAAAATAGATTTTGGGCGTGGAGATTCCTATTTATTTTGTGTACTCATTCAATTCCAGTTAGACTCCCAAACTAAAGATTTTATCTGAATATTTCATGCAGTCACTGAATTTAAACTTCTGCTGAGATGAACTGGGCTCTTAGAGCTGATGCAGCTATATTTTGCAAAAACACTGCACAGTGTCACATAGCAATAGACAGCACCAAATCTCTTAGCAAAAAGCCCCAGATCATAGGGATGGACATTCCTGACCTTCACACCTGCTTTTGCTTTCCACTAAGAATCAGTTACAAAGTGAACCACCTACCTGTATGCTGAGGTGCTCCTGTTCCAGTGCTTGGGGGGAAAAGAGAGGGGTTTCCACGGCCATTAATGAAACTATGCACTGAGTTGAGATATACCAAGGTACGAAGCATTAACAGGTGTGGATAAGTAGTAGAACAATGGCAGAGAACATTCCTGATCAGATTTCTGTCCTATGCCAACACGCAGGGTCAATTAACTTACCAGACTCGATGGTTATCATCCAAAATGTGATCTGTCAAGAAATTAAGGATGAAAACAGATGCTACAATCCTTGGGCGTGGATTTCCGTATGGCTGACAGCAAGAGTTTCTCCTGAGAATTGCTCTGAAATGGCTATAATAAAATTTCCACTTTATTACAGAGATCAGTTTCACAACAAACTAGATTTGCTAAAAGAGCAGAAAAATGAAATCACTGGGCAGTTAAGACAAGCCGTCTGCACCCATTAGAGATAGTAAACATGTTTTTTCAAGAGATTTATTCAGTGATGAGATTAAAGAAGGATAGGTGCCCTCTGAATACTACACTGCTGCCTACTGGATTTTTAAAGGCAAAAGGACTGCACATAACAGTCTTCATTTGAGTCCGGAAGGTAGGTAGTTTTCAAATCTCCTGATGTCAGAGACACAGGTCCTCCCCTGCCTGGAAACACCAACACTTACCTTGTGTTTGCAAATCATCATGTATCCAAGCAAGTCAGTATTTTTTGCTTTTAGGCGACACTGCCCTTTAGCTGTTTAGCTCAGCCACACACACTGGATTTCTCTGCATGAGCTGCCTCTGAGACCTCATTGGAACCAGTCTGAAATATTAGGGTTTCTTTCCTCAACAGAAGAAGCCTGATTAATCTGAATTTAGTGCAGGCTGCTATCTAGCAGAATTCCAAGCTGCCACAGAAACAATCTCACCCTTCCGTTATGGGTACATGGAGGCAAAGGGTAACTATTAAGCCAGTGCCCCAGAGAGGAAAGATCACTTTTGCTAGAGAGTGGTCAACAAGGACTCCAGATACCGCTTGAGGACTGAGTTTGAATCCTGTGACATATCCCCTCAGTGCCTGAAGTTAAAGAGACAAAGTGAGGGAGGTAATATCTTTTATTGGACCAACTTCTGTTGGTGAGAGAGACAAGCTTTCGCGCTTACACATACCTCGTCTTCAGGTCTGGGAAACTAATGGAAAGTGTCACTGCCTGAAGTGAAGTAGCAGACATTCTGGAGAAGTTCCTCCAGACTTGAATGCTCCATAAGCAATACAAGTAGGTGGAGCATATGTTCACGCTCCCTCCACATCAGAGGAGTTGTGAATGAGAAGATACAATGACAGCTGCAGAACTTGGTCCTGTATGTTGTCCCCTTTGTCCGTAGGAATTGCCAGACTGGATCAGATCAGTACTCCATCTAGTCTCAGGTTGTGGCCAGCGCCACATACTTCAGAACAGCCAGCCCACAGGGAAAGGTTTCTTCCTAGCCCATTTGGAAATCTCTTCATGCTAGTGTCCTGTTCTTCTGTCCTGCCCAAGAGGGGAATTGTGGTCAATGAATTTTTCACTCAGTGGTTGCTGGGGAAAACCACAGACTCAGAGTGGTTTTTTGTGTGTTATAGGCCTTTACCTAACTAAGATCCTCCTGCGGTTAGAGAATATAACCTTTTTATGAGTAAGACACTTTACAGATCACCCTTCTGCTAGAAGGCAAGTGCAAGGATCCCTTTTCTCTCCACAGCGTGAAGACAGCTGAGCTGGGTATCTGCGTGCGATGGGAGCAATAGTCACCACTGCCTGAATGGTAAATTAAAATTCTCCATCAAAATTCACCATTTTCTTAAAGCTTTTCAAAAGGTTAATTCAAGGCCATTAGAATGTGATGCCAGAAAGTGCCTACAAAGCTCCTGCTGTAAAGATTCCACAGCTTAAAAACCCCCATTCGGTTATTTACTGGGATGTTGAAATAGATTTTGCTCCTCCCAAGCTCCCTGACAGAGAATCTCATAAAAGCAAAAGGTATTTAGCTCCAGTGCAACTCTTGGCAGCAGGACTGACAGAACATTAAATGGGAGCCATCTTGATTGCTGGAATCATGTAATTAACTCCTGCTGGCTGCATGACAGCAAATTAGACAAATTAGGAACCACCTCCACAGGCGCTAAATTGCCTTTTTTTTGTGCAGGCTGGATTGTGTCCTCCGTCCGACAGGAACCACTTGCAGCAAGAAGCTGCATGCTACACAGTCGCTGCATGTACACAGGAGGCAATCTCCAGCTGAGCAGCACAATGCCCAGGAACAAGGTTGCCCTGTTCCAAATACTGAATGCATGTTAAAGAAGAACACAGATAGCTATAACTGGCACAGAGATGATGTAATGGCAGGATGCACAACTCTTCTGTTAGCTAAGAGAATGGCCCTTTACAACTGTTTATACTGCTGTTGGACACAAGCAGTTTAGCCCAGTGATGGGGTGGGACCTACACCTCAAAAGGCACAGGCAGCTTCTAAAAAAATATATATATCCCCAGCACGTACAATAGGGTTAATATAAGATGACTGACAGACAACAGCTGCCCTTCAAACTAAGCCAAGGCCCTTAAAACATCCTCTCAGAAAGAGCCTGACTGAACAAATCTCTGGTGGTTGGGGAAGCAAGTCACAGAGTCCTTCAAATACCCTACACCACAGACATGAACCCAAGCACTGCTACTGACCTCACCCACGAGCAGGGAATATGATGAAAAGGTAGAGACTTTAAGGTATCCAGGATCTAAACCATACAGAGCTTTGTAGATCCAGACTAAATAGACAAATGCTAGGAATTACACCTGGAAATGAAGTGGAAGCCTGTTTGTTCTCTGGAGCATAGGTGTGACATACCGCAAAGCTTCTGTATGGCTTTCAGACACACTTTCAGGTCACCAGCTGACCACCAAGCCAGTACCATGTCCTGTTCTCCCTTTCCTGGGGTTAAATGTCATTTTGGGGACATATGGAGAAGACAGTAAACTGTAGACTGAGTCAGTAGTGTCTTAGCTGATCACCATCCTGTATGGAGGTGCAGCAAAAGGCAGGCTAATGCTATTATACCAAAGGAATATCCCAGAGGGAATTATTTCTACCCATATCTTAACCTCTCTCTTTCTGTAGGAGTTGTCACTTATTCTCTAATTCAGTCAAGAATCTACCCAATGTCCAAATTGCCCAGTAATCCTGCCAGAGTCAGTGTCAGTCCCACCCATCTCCAATCTAGAGAACATGCTAATGGGCCAGTCAATTATCTGGGGGATTTGGTATCTTAATCTCTTGGTGCTAGGAGTAATTTCTAAAGCACACATTAGAATCAAATCAACTAACTCCAGGGGTTAATGAAGGAAGGGAACACACCAAACTGTGTATCTCCTTGTCTGTCGCTAATTGAAAGGGACTTCCTCAGAACTCTGAGCCAGAAGTCCAAGCTACAAAATAACAGTGTTTCTCCCTTGTTCTTAAAGATCCAACAGAATACACATAGCAGCTATAAAGTAAAGCTTATGGAGTCAACTTTGCATCTAGGCCTGTTTAAATGCATTCCAAGCTATGAAACTCAGTAACATTAGAATTGCAGGCTAAAGGCAATGTATACCCCTCTCCTCTGCTGACTTACCTGTGATTTAAACACCGTGCAGATATGGCGACAGAAGAGAGCACTTTCTACTTCCCCTTGCAGACTACTGCCTGCCCAAGTGCACATCAGGTAGATGCAACCCATGCTAGTGGTCAAGAGTGACCTGACATTCCAACTAGTTTAAGAACTATGAATGAGAGTCTAAAAGAAAATTTTCAGAAGTGCCTATGTGACTTCGGCTCCTAAGTCCCATTTTCAGAAGTAACGTAGGAGCCTACGTCTCAATGAAAATCAGTGGGACTTAGGATCTTTGGTCACTTAGGCACTTTTGAAAGTTTTACTTTAAGTTCCGCTGACTTTCAGTGAGAAGTAGGCTCCTAAGTGGTGAACATTTCAGAAGGGCATCAGTGGAACCGAATAAGGGACTGAAGCAATTAAATGGGGGTAACCATGGACAAATAAGGAAATTCAGGCTTAACTGTTTTGTTGAAGAGCACTCAATAAATGGAATAAACTGCCAAATAAAGGCCACTTAAAATCAAACTCTCTCAATGAGTGAGAAGCAGCCAGGCATTTTATTAAATCACCACCTGAGCTATTCAGAGGAAACCTGAAGAGGAGTTAATTATAATATACCTTACCTCTGATGTGAAATGTATAAAACATTCCTCCTCCAAAGCTTAACAGAGCAGCCTGCTATTGCTGCCCATTCTCAATACAAGACTAAGCAATCCTCTGCTAGTGAAAGATTCAGACCTTGACTGTAAGAGGGTCTCAGGGGAAGGAGTCCCAAATTTGTGCCTAAAGATAACTGTAGATCCAAATCTGCACTATGTAATAACTGTGTGAGCATTTTACAGCATTTCAACAGCTCACTGATTGCACCCACAATGTAGTTAGATGTTCAAGTGCTATAATGTACAACTTGCTTGCAAAATTGAGTCTGAAGTTTTTTCCAGGTGCAAAATTAGATGCCACTTGTCAAACCAGGCTCTCCCATTGACATTGGTTGAGTTTATAGTTAGCAATTTGTCCAGTAACAGACTATTAATTCTATCCAGATCTTTGCTGGACTGAGTTACTAAGGGTAATCTATACCTAAGATTACATTTTCTGAAATTATGATTTTTTCAGTTGTTAAATAAATGCATTTAATTTACATAGTGTGGTGACTTACCTGCTTACTACAAAAAATACTGTACTATGAGCCTGGTTTACCACTACATTATTCAATGTGCTTACCAGTTTTACAGCAGTAGAATAGTGGTAAATCAAGTCTTTTGTACCTTTCACGTTTGTGTATTTAAGAGTGACTATGGGGCCAATATTATTCTGCATTTAAAAGCCACATTCTAAGTACCATTTTTATATGAAAAGAGTTCTCAGCAACTTTATATTACAATGACAGTACATTGTTATAATATGCAAGAGTATGTAAACCAAATTTTAAAATGACTATTTAAAAAAAATTTATACACATCACATACACTTAGGCCTCAATCCAGAATCATTTTAATCCAAGTAAATTTTTGTAAGGTAAACTTAAAATACAGAATTACTTATTAATGGTTCTGTCTTAATTCCTAGTTTTACAAAACCATGACCAAGCAATTTATTCCATGCTGAGTTAATCACCATCACCCCCCCAACCTCCCTTTATGAATTAATTTGGCCTAATGTAATTTGGTCTCGTACATTTTAACTTCAATATTCTAAATATTACCAAAGCTTTTCCTCCTTCCTTTGTAGATTAGCATTAATAGTTTTGGGAAAAGATTACTTTCTTATTAATTAGACAATATCATGTAGTCAACAGTACATTTCTATTCTGTACACCTATAGAAAGCCATGTTATGGCTTTCTGTACAAACCATGTTGGTTAGCAGATATTTTGGCTTTGGTACACAGCTAAATTTTTCCACTAGAAAGGAAAGAATGCAGTGCTTGATACTCAAGAGTATCAATATGATTAACTTTTCAGACTACACAAGAAGAGATGTTTGGAGCAGAATGATTTACTGGTAAGACTAATGGATTCCTTTTTTCTTATAAACTAATATCTTTTAACATCAATAGTTTTTTATCTTAAACTAAAATAATTTCAGTGGCCTTTAAAAAACACAAGATTGGAAATAAGACCAGTTGATTTTTTTCCTTAAACAATTAAGATTTTGAAATTAAATAAAGGCATAATAAAAGCTCATGTCATATATATGATTCATCACATGTATATGGGAGTTGAAAAACAGTAATTAACATATTCTTCAAGCTGAGAATAAAAATTCTTACCTTTTTATACCATGATCTCTGCTTACAGTCATTACATTTCAGCTTATTTTATACAAGTGCATATGGCTACGAAGGTCCGGAGAGAATGAGAATAAAGTGATATTAACCTGCTGAAAACTGCTTAAAAGTCTTATCCTGCAATATATAGAGGTTCCAACACCATTTAAATAAAAGACTTTCATACAGAGGCATCTGTGACTTCAGTTAATAATCCAGATAATTGATTTAATACCTCAAACATTAATCCAAACAGTTTAACGAAAAACAAACAAAACAAAAAAGTGAACTTAGAACAGCGAATTTTTTCTTAAATTTGCCAGATTCTAGAATGTCAGTTATTTTATAAGGATTTTAGGGAAAAAAATATCCATTTCAGAAGTGAAGTGACCTAATCCTTCCACCGTTTCACCATATTATTGTGAGGCATGGTTGAGACACATTAGTTCAGTTATACTTGGGAGAAAAGGTGGAACGTTTGCTGCCTTTCATGTCTTCTGGCATGTAGCAGCTCTGGGTTCAAGAATGGCCATTGTAAGCCGTGGTGGCAGTTTCTAGGTGAACTTTGATACTAAAGAGCTGAGCAAATTGTTCAGTTAAAATTCTGATTTAAGTGGTGAAAGCTAAGGCGGAGTTAACTGATTGAACTGGGAGCCCCACCAATTTTTAATGAAGTTCAAGTTTTATACATTGGTCTCTTCTTTCTGGCATGAAGAAATAACCAAGAGACATGTATGCACATTTATTGCTATGTATCCCAAAGAAGGACTGTGGCTTGCAATAAGTATTGCTTTTATTTAAAAGGATCTGAGTTCAGGGAAAATATCTTTTCAAAAAGGAAAAGCTCAGAGTTCCATATTTGAAGCTGAGACCCCCTCAAAACGAGTCACGTTTGTTCTTGCTTTTAAGACATCTACAATAGCCATTTCGAGCCAGACAACCTGATGGTTCTAGAAGTCAGAGAAGAAATCTTGAGGGCTCAAGTGAACAATAAAAGGTGCGATGCTGAGAGGCTGGCAATAGGGACTGTCAATGAAAAAACCACCTACAGTGGAGAAAAGAGCAGAGAAGCAAAAACTTCATGTTAATTTCAAAGGGATTGGCTGAAGCTAAAGCTCCATTTAAATTTCTCTGCTCCTTCAGCTGTAAGTGGAATTTTCATTGTAAGAGGGACACAAGTGGGCACTTTTAAAACTATCAAAACATCTAAACTTCCAAGGTGATCACTTTTTAAACAAAGAACCGACCGCTCATTCATATTTTCAGTAAAGCAGAGAAATGTAAAATATGCAGCAACGGGGCAAGTTTACAATGTGGTTAGTAACTCCCAACAAATGACAAAAAATGAAAAAATGACTTCATATAAATCATCATATAAATGACGGCCATCATGTTTTTGAAAAGAGCATAGCTCCCTCTGTTTAATGAGCTGGGGAGGAATAAGTTACTGGGCAAGTAAATTTTCAATAAATAAATATTTTCAGAACAAATTGTAGTTTAAAATTTAAAGTCTCAGAAATTCATGGATTAAAAAAACAAAACAAAACAAAAAACTTTATCATTAGCAGTTGCCAATCAAGAACACCCCAAAAAAGACAGGGATCATTTAATGAATATTGTATTACCCAAAAATGGGCTCTCATCAGCCATGCTTTTTCTGCTCCGTGATGGCTCCCTTTCATCCATAGGCCAGCAAAACAAGTCAATGATTTATCAACACTACTCAATTTGAAGGTACCCCCATCCCTGCCGTTTATCTCTCAGTGCTAATTCAAGGGATGCTAATGTCAGACTCACTGCTACTGTCAATAAAGGCTACATACTTTATTAAAGTACCACCACCACCAAATGAAAGCAAGAGCTACAGCAGGAAGAGAAACGTTTATGAAAAGATTTAAGCTCATTCCTAAGCACAAATGCTTGGTTTAAGAACAGCTGCTGTAGTTAATTCCAAGGAAAGCAGCTTGTTATACACTTCACCCCCTATCATGCTGTTCTATAGTTACTCTCCCTGCTATGAGAAACATACGTTGCGTTAAGCCCCGTTCTTACCAAAAAAACCCACCCTCCCCCAAGAATAGAGTCTGAAAGAGAGCAGAGTGTATAAAAGGCATCTTCAATACAGCACAAAACATAACAAACCTACTGAAAAGGAACTGGTGACCTCTGAATGGGGAAGTGCAACGAACAATGCCGCTTATTTTGTGGGGGTGATACCTTAATAAAAAGCACTTTATTCCTTCATCTTAGAGTCCAAAGCACAACAGCTTTATACACAAGCCTGGAAATATCCTGGCGACAGTATGGAGCACGTCCTCTGCTCTATGCTCTCAGAGGGCGCATGCAGTCCTGACATTATAGATGTCGCCTTACTTGGGCACCAACTCGTATCAAAAAAATGAATACTGGCCTATGGCTGAAATGTGTCACTTTTCACAGCAGCACTCAACAAGAACTGGGACCATTAAATAGCAAGTTTTCATGGGGACCTTGTTGCTGCTTTAGATTCTTATAATTGTAAGGGGAAAAGGAGAACCCTTTTTTTAATTAGAGACTGACCACTGAAATAACTGTAAAAATGCTACATGGAAAATCAAGGGTGGGCAGACAATCTTACAGAGTGAAGAAGGCCACAAGAACAAGTGCAATTTATTATTTTTGGGGGGTTGTGGGGGGCATTGTAGAAACATCTTTGGAACACTACAGAATTTAAGCATAACGTTACGATTGTCCTTTCTCTGGGCAATACAGACCTAACTATGTATTCCTCCAATTACAAAACAAAAGTCTTTGCATGGAAATTTCCCTTGTTTAACACAGGTTTCACAAAATATAACTGAATACAAAGAGACCAACTAGTGTTAATAATTCCCTTTGTTTTCTTTTTCAGCATTTTGCATACAAATGAAGAGGCTTCTTGGAAAACGAAGACAGGGTCTACGTTACTGAGCCTTATGATATGCTAATTTCCTTGGTTTTAAAGATGCTAAGGGAATCCTTTCAAGGTACTGATGCTAAGATATATCAAAAATAATAAGCTAAGACAATACTTAAACCCATATTTTACTAGCTTTATTCACCTTAATATTTTCAAAGTTAAATTTTAATTGAGAAGTTTCTATTGTGTTACTGGTTTGTTTTTTTTAAAATAACTACACTCTGACTTAAGTAGTCCTACAACAAATACAGGTCATTAACTGAGTTTCTGTATGACTGCATTAGGAAACAGGCAGTACTCTGTGTTACGACAAAACAGTTTATTTGTGATCAGTGTTTTATATTCTATACATCCTTCACAAATTTAATTTTACATAATCGGATACTTCATTTAAAACGTAAGGTTTAAGCTTCTAGTTCTTCCCTATAACAGAAGGCTGGTATAAGTTATTTGAAAATGAGGTAACATTTCACAGAACATTTTTTTTTCAAGTTTTAGAGAACTAAATTTGCATTTTGTTAAAATCAAAAAGTAGGAAAAGATGTTTCTTTACAAATGACTTTGCTCAAGTATGTGTTCAAAGAAAACAGGATAAAAAGGCTTTTTTTCTTCTAACATTCTGTACTGTACTGTGTTGTTCAATCAATAGGAATTAGCTTCTGCCATTTGCTAAAAGAATGAGTAGTGGGGAACAGGATATGTTGGGAATTTCATAACTGGTAACAGAACCATTCTCTTGGGTATACCTACAGAGAGAAGAAACGGAGAGGACTCCAAATAAGTTCAATGATCCAATAAAGTCAAGTAAAAGCTTACAGTAATGTTCTCATTAACCCTTTCCAGATGAGTCAGTCAATGAGTTTTGAGGACATTGAACCCCATAAGCAAGACATTTCAACATTTTGTAATGCTTTAAACAGGAGTTTTAATAGAACATATTAGATTTTATTATCGTTCTGATGTTTATTAATTTAGCATGAGCAATATGTTCCAGAAGTAGTCAGTACTATGTTACACTGAACCAGACTGGATTTGGAAAGTTAATTTACATTCTTGTGACGATAGTGGGGATAATCTATCTTGTTCAGTGTCCTGAAGTAATTCGACAGGCCAGCTACAACTGCAAAGATTTGAGACAGTAAATGCTGCTGTGCATAACCGGACGTTCTTTAATAAGTGGCACAGCACAGGTTTGACAAACCTCCCTTTGTATCTGTCCAACCCAGGCACTGATAACTCAATCAAGTTCTATATCCATTTAGACTTTCTGCATTTATTCATATTGTACTGAAGTGGCAAATCTGGAAAGATTAATATCTGCCTAATCTCAGAATTATTATAGCGTTCTTGTGGCCTCACAAACTTCTGCATACTTAAATACTTTTTTTAAATGGTTCCTATTTAAATTCTAATATTTAACCTACATATCCATTTAGAAATCACAAAGCAGCAACAGCAGGTATTCCAGAGCACCAGATGATCAGAGTGAAACTTCCCAACATGCAACAGCTTACAAAGGCAAAGAGACATATTTACCTTACAGCCAGAAAAGCATTATTTCAGTACTTTGCATCACAATAAGACATTAAAACAGAAAAACTCTTTATGCGAAAAATGGGGGCAGCAGATTTCACAAGACTTTGAAGTCAGCGATATGCCACACGTAAATATCTAAGCGATTACAATTCAGGCTCCAACACAGATGTCATTTGAAGATGGAGGGGAAGGAAAAAACAAACCAAGAGGAAAAAAGGATTGTAGGTAAAACTCCCAGCCCCGCTGAAGTCAATGAGAGTTTTACCACTTACTTCACTGGGGCCAGGACTTCACCCCATAATCTTATACATAACCTATCCGCCAATGAGAGATGCCGATAGTCAAGTATCAGCCATCTTAGACCATCCCAGGGTCATATTCAATACCCACTTCTTAATGTTTCATACAAAGTTGAAAGGTGCAAAAGGGATTGTTAAAAAAAAGCCACTGATGAAACAGGTCCTAAACTAAATATGTTAATTTCCTGCTGGGTGAGCGGGTAGAGGTTCCCTTTGTTATTAGTAACAGTGCAAGAAAGATAATCAAGAATACAGAATATGCTTTATGGGAAATGCTAGTATCACCTGCTGCACTGTGAAAACAGATGGCCAATTCGTATCTTTCTACGAAGGTAATAAAAGCTGCTTTAAATCAGAGGAAATTCCTTATCTGAGTAAAGGCACCTCACTGGCCAAGTCCCTTGCCCTGCTCCACAGAAGGAAGCACAGAATAGCAGCAGCTAGTCCTGCGTGGCAGATACTCCTAGACACCACCCATACTAGAGCCGGAGCATTGTCATCATCAGGGCACAGCAGAGGAGGCTATAGCTGTATTTATAGCGTGCATCATGGAATGGCAACAGTTCCTTCCCAAGGTGTAGAAATCAAGTGACCCAGTTCCACAATATTTCCCTGGTCAGATAAGGTTTCTACACCTGTCGTGTTATCAGGTGGAGTTACTGTTAGCCACCAATTTCATTCAGATTCGATATGGAAGCAAGCATTAGGAAAATAACGCAGCACAGGAATGGTTGGTTCAGTGAGGATTAGGTTTCCCCTTTGAAAAATAAAAAAAGGCTGCTGGAGCTTACTCAGGTGGTTTTGCCATTTGAGAGCTACAGAATTTTACCAAGGTATAGAAGACGGGTTCTGTACATACAGAAGATCAGAACTGGTTCTGAGAGACAGCGCCTTGCTTTACTCTCGCGTGTCGGAACATATCACTGACTCCAAACTGTTTTGCCCCCATTGCCACATAAACCTCATTCAAAGTAACCAAAAGGCCAGTTGGAGATAAATAGGCTTTATTCATCTAGTATTTAAAAAAGCTGGGGGGTGGGCAGGAGAAAGTACTCTAGAGCTATGAGAGAGGCCCTACGTTTATTTTAGTTCATATGAAATATATTGCACTGCCGTCTTAGATTTCACTGGGTTTCTTAGCAGAAAGGGGCAGTGCAAGTTATGGTGCCTTAGCAGGCTGGAAAAAAGAAAAGGAGTACTTGTGGCATCTTAGAGACTAACCAATTTATTAGAGCATAAGCTTTCGTGAGCTACAGCTCTCTAAGTAACCTACAGAAACTCAGTTGGCTTGACCCAAACAGCAGTATTTAGCCTGCAACTACATAAAATGTGTCTGGACTGGTTATGAGATGTCTGTGGCAGTGGGCATTTCAAACAACTGATTGCAATAAGAGGAAATGCCCACAAGTCTAACTTACGGACTATCATTTTACCAGTGTTTAGCCAAGGGGCATTAGAGTAATATTCAAGGATGTTAGATTTGGCCCTTAGGTATTCTTTGAATGGAGCACAAGTTGGCTGTAAAAAGTAGGAGAACTACTTTAAAATATTCAATTTCACTATGAAAGGGAACAGGCAGTTAGAACAAGCAGTCCTTCCACAATCAGGCAAAGCATAGGCAAAAAGCTACTCCAACCAAAACAAGAACCACAAGGTTATGGCATCAATTTAAAATGTCCTCATTGTCATATTTAAAGTGAGCTCTGATTTTCTTGGATCACACTTGCAAACTCTAGGGCAATCTCTATTTTTGGACTGCCATGATAGTTTCAATACTGTTTCTAGTGCAGTTAATTAATAGTTCATACATACCATAGGCTGGCGCAGCTGGGCTGTACCCATAAGGTGCCCCATAGCCTACAATACAAACAGAACAAGCATTTGGCTTTATTCCCCCCAACATATGAAGAATCATCAAAGGTCGCAAACTTAATACACGAGCCATACACAAAACAGAAAATCCATTCCCAGTTACGTTAAAATACTTAAGCCACATTTGGATGTAATCATTCCAGATTCTGGCTGCAAAAAAACAAACAAGCCATCTTCCGCGTTTTTTGGAAGCTTCAGCATAGAAGAGTGAAGCTCCACCTTTCTTTCTATTTTCCTTAATATTTTCTCTTGGTTGAAACTTTCCAGTCAATACGGTCGCACTGCAAGAGTTGGCAAGGCCCAGTTTACAGACTCTCTTAATAAAATACTGATATGACTTAATGCATAAAATAGTCATTGTCCTCAATCCCCCAGTTAGGAAAAGGGAAACCTGGAGGCCTGTGGTAAAGGTCCAAATCAGCAGCAGATATTTTTGGTGACTAAGAACACTGGCATTTGGTTTCCGCAGAGTCCAAACTTATTCCACAAAAGACATCTGAATGGCTGGATAGTAAGTAGGCACTGATGGCAGCTTAAAAAAATAAACCAAACCATCATGGGGATAGGAGGCATGCAAAGTTAGAGGATACATTCAGTTGCTGAATAAAAAGGAATGGTGACAGCATTGTTCTTGGTTATTACTGCTTGTTATTTCATTAAGACTTAGTACCATTCATGTCTGGTAAAGCTTTTTTTGAGGGAGGTTAGGTTGGGGTGGGGAAGGCTGAAGAGGAAAAAGGTACGTAGGCCAAGAGAAATAAATGCTTAACAAGTATGATGGCTGGGAAATTAAACCGATTTCTGGAAGAATTCCATGCTGGCAAGGACTGTGCCTCTAACAGGTTACAATGTCTCAAACGACTCCTCAGGCAGAAAAGCAGTTTCAGAAACAATGTTCAAGGCCATTAAAAATGAATTACTGGTTTTTAATATTTATGGTTACATCAATATACAGGAACAATGAAGGCACCACATTGCTGATGGTGCCGGGAGGTAAATATATCCAACTACAGGCTGCACTATTAACGTCTGGGAACTGATGAAGGGTGCAAATTAGAATCTATACTATATCCTAAAGAACCTTGAGCACTAACGATCAGGGGTTTACTCTTTGGAAGCTAAGTGAACGTTGGCCATGGAACTTTGGAGGCATAGAGACCAAAGAATAAAATAAAATACACAGAAAAATGGAGGCGATTCCCCCTCCCACCCCCAACTCCTGCACATTATCTTCTACACCAGTGTGGTTCAACCTCTTCAGATTGGCAACCCCTTATTCAAACTCAAATTTTCGTGATTCCACGCCATAAAATGAATAGACAATGATAACCCTACGTAATTGGTTTGTGTAGCAGAAGAGGTTCACAGAGAATACCTGACCTTGAAGGATAACAGTATGCAGGGAATGTGGGAGCAAGATTTTCTTTGTTTTAGATTGTAGTATGATTTTCAGTGCCTCACGACCACCTGCTCCCCGGGTGTTGACACCCATCAGGTGAGATACAGTGTTTTAGGTGAAGCGAAATATAGAGGAAACCCAGAAGTTGCTATGCACTTCATTGTCTCTGTAGCTACAGTTTTGTTTATTGGGGCTGCTAACCTGCCAATGGGAATCAACCCTAAAACAGCCTGACCAGCTATGTGAATTCTGCGTGAAGGGGCCCAAGTATAAATGGGAACCAAAAAGCCTTTTAATTTGGACCTGCAGTTTTGCTGCTCAAAGCAACGCAGCCAACATTACACAGCATCATCAGTCAGAATATGAATGTGAATTTCCTTCTTTCATTTCTCCCAACATGACAGCTGTTAATAGACATCTCTGCTCACAGCCCCAGATTGTGCAGGGTGCTCCCGAGAGCACAATGACTTCCAAATCTGCCAGCATAATCCCCACAGTTTGCGACTCTGGAACGCATTCCAGTACGGCAGCAAGTTCCATTCCAATAACCGTTCCCCAAGAGGGCTGAAGGGTCTCTCTTACTGTGACTCAGACTGCTCCTAGAGGAGATTCATCAGGTGGCAAAGCACTCCTCATGGGAAGCAACGCGCACAGGACAGTACTTTCATTTTGCATGCACAAACAATACCCCTCTGCTCTTATTAAGGATAATCCTGTAGCATTATCTAGAATGAGAAACCCTTGGTAAGGCCAATCGTAATACTAACAGGCATCTTCCAGGAGACTTTACAACCAGGCACAGAGTTGTGGGAATCATGCCATGGTGAGAGTTATGAGAAAGGCAGATATCAGAATTACAAAGCCCCAGGGAAAGAGCTGGATAGCGATGTGCTCATCTTCCATGCACAATAAACCGCAAGCGAGATACATTTCCAGCTTTACAGACTCTCTGACTTTTCCCTTTATTTAAACCCCTATGCATTTCCCCCTATGGCTCTTCTCAAATGCTACAAAACTAAACAGGTCACCAGCATGGATGAGTCTGACCCATAGAGAGGTGAACATCAGCAGCCAGAGTTCATCCACGGACAGTTGGGCTCGACAGACCCTTAGCTGTTAGTGCTATGACGTACCTGGTGTTATGTATCCAGTAGCAGCGGCTGCCCCAACAAATGCCCCTCGTGTTAAAGCGCCTCGACCTCTGCCTCGAGCAACCTGGACTGCTGCAGACACAGCTGTATTTACAACTCCTTTAGCCTGTGCGGAATAATAAAAATGGCATGATTCAGAACATGATACACAAGGCAATCCATGTTAAATCCAGCTAAATGATCTGTATGAATTACCTCTAATGCTATATTCAACCTGCCAGGCTTCTTAAAGGCAATACACACTCACTCATTCCATTCTGAAGCGTAGCTGTGCAGAGTTGGGGACTGTGGAACAGACCTATACGTGAGCTCACTAGTTCTCCATTTACAGAATCCCCTTCCCTGGACAGAATGAACGGAACATTGGCAGCTGTGCCAACGGGCATCTTTGTTTCATTCCAACGCCACAGTAATCAGCTCTCTTACTTAGCCGGAAAGCTCTTTGGGGCAGGGATGGGCTATCTTTTTCTCACATGTGCGATGTGACTCTGATAGGGCACCAATGTGCCCCTACACTCTGCTACTGATCTCCACCTCACTTGCCTATAGGGAGCTGCAGGGATGTGGGGTCCCTGCTGCAAAGCTGGATTTGTTACATCGTCAGAAATCCTGGACGCTTTTTGAGAGAGTGACGTGGCCCAGAGGAGAGGGGGAGGATATTGACCCTATTTCTTCCCACCTCTCCTCTCTGGCTTGCTCTGGCTTGCCTCCCCCACAAAGTGCTGAGCTAAGAGCTGGAGCAGTCAAGTTGGGGCGAGCCAGGCGGGGGGGAGCGGGAGGGAAGGAGGAGAGAGGGGAGAGAGAGAGAGAGAGGACAGAAGCATTGGCATTTTTATTGTAATATTTCCCTGTAACACATCAAAGGTGAAATCTCAGCCTTATTAACTTCAAGAGGACCAGGATTCTACCCCAAATGAAGCAAAAAAGCCTGGGTAAGATTTTTCAAAAATACCAACCTATCCTTATGCTCCTAAAGTCACGCTTAGGGCTTCTACACAACGTTTAGTTCACGGCAAGCAGGGCTGTAAATCTACCCTGCAACAGCTTGCCATGCACTAAGTGTCCGTGTGGACCCCCTGCTGATGCACATTAACAGCTAATACATGCTGATCTGGTCCCATTTCAAAAAGGACTAGGCTAACAATGTATGAGAGTTAGTCTGTGGCCAGCTAGTTCAGGGTAGATTCACACCTCAGCTTGCCACTAATTGTTTGTGTAGACGAGCCCTTAGGCATCATTAAACTGGGTTGCCAGATTTTCAGAAGTGTTGGCCACTCAGCTCCTGTAGGTTGGGTTGGCAACTGTCAGATGACTGGCACATTTCAAAATTTGGTCACTGATTTTGACTTTTAGGAATCTTGGCTGCTTACAGTTAGACTCGTTCGATAGGAATTAAACTTGAAACACAGAGTTACACTTCCTTTGGGCTAGTATGAGCAGTATCCATTCAATCTGATAGATCTTTTCCCATGTCCTCACATGGAGATAGATTTGCATAGAATCATAGGACTGGAAGTGACCTCGAGAGGTCATCTGCTCCAATACCCTGCACTCATCCCTGACAGGTGTTTGTCTAACCTGTTCTTACAAATCTCCAGTGATGGAGATTCCACAATCTCCCTCAACACTGGGATTAATTGCTTTACTACCCTGACAGGAAGTTTTTCCTAATGTCCAACCTAAACCGCCCTTGCTGCAATTGAAGCCCGTTGCTTCTTGTATCCTCACAGGTTAAGGAGAACAATTTTTCTCCACCCATCTTGTAACAACCTTTTATGTACTTAATGTAATGGGCCATTTTCATACCTGGCTATTAGGATCCTATCCTTTTTAAATGCTGAGTGTCTAGTGTTAAGAATACATCCTTCCTACTTAATTTTTATTTTCTGGCCCACTGTAAGATCTATTCCCCTCTTACATGTCTGAATAAATCCCTTGCCTTCTCTCTTTTCATTTTGTTATAATTATCTTATTCCTTAATTACCTTCTGGCTCCGGCTGCTTATCCTACTCAGTAAACGCCATTTCTTAATTTTTTCTTCTCAAAGTGCACAATAGCTACACTTGTGTAGACAGCTCTGTTGTTCTAACCCTAGACTGCGCTGGCCAAATCTCCTTTAGACACTCTGATTTTTCCTTCTTTTTAAATAAAGGGAGAGAGTCTACATGTGTGCATCAAACCGCATCGTTCCCCAAGCATACTCAGCAGCTGCAGGCTAACCGGCAACCGCATGTAGCGGATCAGAGAGCTTTAGAAGAGCAGTATTAACATGGCTTATTGCAAAGAAATAAGAGCAGAATATGACTAAAAATCAGAGTCATATTCTTAACTGCCATCTGTGTGTGGAATAACATTCTTCAGGAACTGGATTTTAAAATAATAATGGAAGCTGAAGAACTTCCATGATGCAGGAACTAGAGGTCTCAGTGCGCCCAGGAGAATTCTATAAACATAATTGTTAGGTACAGAACTTAACGAATACACGTGGCTGATAATTTCTCTGACTATATTTTATGCTGCAGCAGGATGGAACAAAATTCATTTTTGCAAAGACTGGAAAAGAAATCCTAATTCTAGTTAATCTGCACAATGCAGATCAAAGCTGTAACTGTTAGGACTTTTTCTGTGTGGGGCTCTCTGGAAGAAGTACACTGATAACAGAATGGACAGATCACTGTGGCTCTCAGTAACCTTTTTAATTATTTGAATTATCAGCATCTAATATAAAAAGAAGATTGAAGTGAAGTTTTTATAAAACAAATCCTCCTCATCCAGTGAAATGCTGCATTTGAAAAGGGATACCCCTCAAACAGTTTAGGCTCAAAATTCAACTTAGTCTAGAAGCTGGCGGTTGTGTCTATCACCAGGCTATAAACAAGATATTCTTTAAGTCTGCCTCTGTTACGATCAGAGACGTAGTGCAGCCTGGGCTATTGCACTGGACTTGAACTCAGGAGACCTGAGTTCTATAACCGACTCCAGCCCTGACCAACTGTGTGACCTTGGGCAAAGTCACTTCCCCTCTCTCTGTCTTCTTTATGTAAGACGGTAAGCACTTTGGGGCATAGACTGTTCTGTGTCTTTGTACAGCCCTAACACACCGAGGCCCTCACATCAGCTCAGGCCTCTCAGTCCAATTAACAAATTAACAACAACAGAGTAATAAAACCAAAAGACAATGCTTCCAATGGACCTGCTGAAAAACAGACTGAAGTCATGTGCCCCTCTGCAGCCACCATTATCTAATGCTACCCCAGGGCGGTGCTGACATAGGTAATGGTGCTAACTATACAAGGCAACTGGGGATTCTTACCTGAGGGAGAATCTTCTTTTTCTTATTGTTGGCTGCATTAGGCCCAGAAAAGAGTTTCTCAAGTGCTGCTAAAGCAGCGCTCGCTTTTGCCACCTTCTTATTTGGACCTGCGCCTCTGAACTTCTGCCCATCTACTTCTACCTAAAGCCAAGAGGTTAATTTAGAGCCAGTACTTTTCCTGGTGGGAACGACAACTCATATTTACAACCAGATCCCAGCTAGAATCATGAGTCATTTATAAAAAAAACTTCAACAACAAGTAAGTCCAGTTATGGGTGAAACTAACTTGTATTTCCTCCAGTGAGTTCAAAGCACTCCACAATCGAGAGCTAATTAAACCCAGTAGCTCCATGTGATAGGTAGTGACCACTTGAGCCACTAACCACTTCTGAAATACAGCTGATTAACAGGACAGAAGTTAGGAATCCCATATCAACTTGAAACTGAACGGGGAATTTAAAGAGGTAAAATACATTTACTTGGGATGGAATTTGGCAGGGATTAACTCGCTGGTATTTGGGAAGGTTGCCATGAAGTCTTTGGTGAGCAGGACCTTAGCTTTATATCTCACCCAAAATTATACTTTTAAATGATCCCCAAACCCCACAACATTTTTGGGGCACCTACAACCCTAATCAATCAGCTTTGCACCTCCATCATCTTCAAGAACCTGCATTATGGCTACCCTTTGGCTAAAGAGAGCTACCTTGTACTCTCTTTAGAGACCATCAATGCTGATTCTATGTCAGCCCAAGAACCTGCTGCTGCAGAGTAAAATGAGCCAGAGACTGAATGGGCTCTCTCTGTTACATCATTCCTAACTCCTGCTAGGCTGGCAACAAGAGGATCAAATCAGGGCACCCATACAGGGCTGCCAGGACCCATCCATGACACACAGTGGGTAGTGGTTTTCGTTACTCAGCTGCCCTCTCCCCATGGCAGGGCAGGGATGTGATGTGTTTAGGGGCTTTCATAACCAAATCCTCCTTGCTGAATTACCTAGGGCAAAGAGAACATTCCCCTGCCATCTCCACAGTCATCCTGGCACTGGGAGATACAGGAACCTGAAAAGGTTACCATCCCTCTTGTGGAAGAGAACGAACAGTAAGGCTCTGGAATAACATTAAGTGGCAAATGAAAGCTACCAAGAGGACTGAAGCACGGTCAGCAAAACCACCTGCAGATTTCCGAGCACTGCTTCACTCACCTCCATTACAAAGCGCTTATCATGGCTCCCACCTGTCTCAGAGATGAGCTCATACTTAAGACCTCTTCTTTTTTCATTTAGCTCCATCACTGGGTTTTTGCCACTTGCTGTGAGGATAGGGCCCTGAGTTCTTACCTACAGAGACAAGATATATTATAACCGTAACAACTCTGAATGGCAGACACACATCTACAGCATGTCTGCCTATAACAGCTGCCCACCTGGACAGTCTGGCTGCCCACCTGGAAAACGCCAGTATTAATCATCTTCCTTTTGTGTTTCTGCAACAGCCAGTTCTTCCTGATACATCCGCCTTAGCAGGCTCTCTAGGGACGGACCAGCAACAGAGACACAGCGTTGTCAGAGCTTCAGCACAACCTGCTGCACCAGAACAGCAGATATGAAGCCCCGCCCCCAAGGAAAGCGGAGGGATGAACCATTTAAAAAATAAAATAAAATAAAATACTGCCACCCGCTCATTTTCAAGCGCAGCAGGCAGCTAGCCAGGCAGTCGGTGTCTCCATGACCAATTGCGATTACCTTCACATCGCAGCACGGAGCGTCATGCTGCTGGCTGCCCCGGGAGCCTAGACTCAAAGGGCACCCAGGCTGAAGGACAGACCGTCAAGGTGTCAAGTTTCTTGAAAGCAACTCTCTGCTACTAAACAGAAGGGGACTGGCTTTCCCAGCTCCACACATCTCTACTGCCTCATCTAACCATCCCTTTGGCACTTCCAATCTCTGACTGGGGAAACCACAGAGTGTAGGTCACACATCACAGTAGATATAGCTGGTTTCAGAGTAACAGCCGTGTTAGTCTGTATTCGCAAAAAGAAAAGGAGGACTTGTTGCACCTTAGAGATTAATTGATTTATTTGAGCATGAGCTTTCGTGAGCTACAGCTCACTTCATCGGATGTAGATGTAGCTCACGAAAGCTTATGCTCAAATAAATCGGTTAGTCTCTAAGGTGCCTCAAGTCCTCCTTTTCTTTTAGTAGATATAGCTGTTATCTTGGGTTAGAAATACAGACACAAAGAGCCAGTACACCAGCATAGCAGACTGCATTATAGTCTGCTGTGCTGGAGGCACCAAAGCAGATACTGAAAAGTGAGAAGAACAAAGAAAATTAGAAGAGCCAGGCCAAGATTTTCAGAAGTGTCAAGTACCCAACTCGAGGCACCTGCCCTCTGAAAATAAGGTCCCTTTAAGGCATCTCAATTTAGGCACCCAAAATCCTGAGTCACTTTTGAAAACCTTAGCCCTTGCAAACATTTCTAACTTTTTACATGAAAAACAGTTACGATTTGCCTTTAGTTAAAAACCATCTAAATGATTCTAGTTCTTTTTAAAACAGGGTTAAAAAGGCTTATATGATTGTGATGCTGTATGGAATATGGGAGACATTTTATAATATTGTTGATACCAATATTATAAAAGTGCAATGAACCTTACTAGATATACCATGTAAGGTATCATCGGAAAAGTTATAATTCACTAGATACGGTAATCTTGTTTATATGTTTGTATTATCTTTGTGTTGTAAGTTATAGATATTTAGGGTATATCCGTATTTCCGAACTTGTGCTGTGCATCAGGGTGACATCCCCAGACAGATTGGCATCAACACTGCCCAGCCTGCTTGATGGCTCATCCAGGGACATCAACTATACACTGAACTCATTGAAAGGGTCAGGGCTACATCTTATGACTCAGCAAGGCATGCAGGGGCATGCCTATGGACAGAACTCTAAGGCACTCCAGGGGATGTGCTGGGCAGCTTGTGTTTGAAACAAAGGAAAGACAAGCCGCATGGCAAAAGACTATAAAAGGCAGCTGCATCTTCTCCATTTTTTCTTCATTCCTGCTTCTTACTTCTGGAGTAACTTTTCTACAAACTGAAGCTCTGAACAAAGGACTGAATGACCCATCCAAGCTGTGGATGTATTCCAGAGGGACTTTCAAGCCAGCAAACTCACCAACACTGCTAAGAACCTGATACAAAGACTTCAGAGTCCATGTATGTATGTAATTGTTTTATCATTTAACAACTCTTCTTGTCCTTTTTTCTTCATAGTAAACCTGTAGTTTTAGATGCCAAAGGATTGGCTGGCAGCATGGGATTTTGGGAAAGATCCAACCTAATACTGACCTGGGAATAAGAAAAGGAGGACTTGTGGCACCTTAGAGACTAACAAATTTATTTATATTTAATGCTCCAATAAATTTGTTAGTCTCTAAGGTGCCACAAGTCCTCCTTTTCTTTTTGCGGATACAGACTAACACGGCTGCTACTCTATGACCTGTCAATGTGGCTGGCCCTTTGGGGTCAGAAGAACATTTTGTATAGTGAGCAGAATTTTTAAAATAACTTCTCACCTTACTGCACCTAGGTGCTGATTGGGAGTCTGAAACTGGAATGCAATAAAGGGGCTGTGTGGTTTTTCCCCCCCCCCCCTTCTTCTTCTTGGTAACCAGGGTGGGGATCAGAAGCAGTTTGTGACTGGTTGGGGAGTAGAACTTCAGTGTTACCTACAGTCTTGGGAGTATCTGCTCTCCTTTTTGCAACCTGCCCTGACCTTGGCATTTCCAGTGAGGGCTACGCTAGGCACCTTGGCTCACAATGATTATTAAGGCTATGAGTTGGTCACAGAAGTCCGGGATTTTACATGTCCTCCAAGACTTCATCACCTGGGAGGGGCACCTCGGGCTTTTGCGATTTATTGTTTATTGCCCATGACCTGTCCGTGACTTTCACTAAAAATAACTGACAAAATCTCAGCCTTAGTGATTATACATAGTCTGGCTCTAAGTTTGAAGTCACATTATCTAAATTGGTTAAGTTATGAAGAAATCCACATTTCAATGTACTGAAAAGCATCTATAGAGCAGGCAGATTACTTAAATTTATATGTATAGCAAAAAAGCACTTACATTTGAAAGGAGCATTATATCTAAAAATAAGGCAAAATTCTATATCTATTTATCTGCACAACCTCCTGAGTGCATCACAAAGGTATCAGCTACAGCAATGAAAATTCAAATTAAAGCTCTCGCTTCCACGCTTAACACAAACACGCTTCTAGAATTCCTCGGGATGATTATGAAGAATGGTGGTACAAATGGAGATGGGGAGAATAGAGTCTAAGAGTATGTCTACACTGCAATAAAAGGCCCACGGCATGGCTGCGGCTGGCCAGGGACAGTGGACTTAGTTTACGGGGCTATAAAATTGCAGTGTAGACACTTGGGCCCGGGCTCATTGGGTCTCAGAGCGTGGGCTCCAGCCTGAGCCCAAATATCTACACTGAGGCCCAAGCCCCACAAGCCTGAGTCAACTGACCCGAGACTCTGCGCCCGTAGGTTTTTAATCGCAGTACAGACACACCCTAAGAGAGAACTCTGAATTGCTTGGTTTGTCAGCTCATGACAACTATGTAAATATTGGAAATGGTTTAAGAAAATATTTAATTAATAACATACTGCAGACCCCTTTCAACTGGACTCTTGGAAACATTCAGCATAGAGTGGTCAAGTTAAGGCATTTGGTCCTTCAGGGAATACTACATTTCCCACAAATTCAGTGGGAAAATAGAAGCACAATTTGCTCTTTAGAGTTCCTTAATTAAGCTACAAGTCCCAAAATTAAGCTAGCGTAACTTTAGACTGTAGCATTTTTCTAGTCAATTCATAAATACACATTTAAAGACATGATAATGCCTTTCACATTATTTAAATGCATCCCTATTCAGTTTGTTACTTTTCTGCACTTCTACCAATCTATAGGTACTTTTAATATAAAAACAGCTCCAAACAATGAATTATGTTATAAAATAGAAAAACATTACACTTGTTACTTATTTGTCTTACAAGTGTGCCAAGATTGAGGCCTCAGCGTCCTAGGTGCATAGTAAGACTGTCTTACCCTAAAGAGCTCACAGTCTAAATATGACGAGAGAGAGAGAGAGAGAGAGAAAGATCCTCACGTTATGGCTCAGGAACAGAGGCACAGAGAGATGGAAGGGATTTGCCCATGGTCTCACTGGCAGTCTGTGGCAGAGATGGGAATTGAAACCTGCTCTCTTGATTCCCAATCCAGTGCCTTAACTACACAAGACCATTGTCCTCATGGAAAGCGCTCTGTCACTGTGTTTTCCAGTGAATACCCACCTCCAAGGTAGAGGAGGTGTCAATTGTAGAATTTCCAGTATTATTGCTCGAGTTTGAAGAGACAGTCTCATTTTTGCCTTCGGTATCTGATTTTTCATCAGAGCTCATGCACTCAATATCTGCATCAAAGCCAGTTGGGTAGCCCATTGCTTGTAATACCTATACCAAACGACATTAAACAAGATGTAAAACCAGTTTGGGGTTTGGAAGTGAATGCAAGGCTGATTGATTATACAGCAGTAAAAAGGCCACATACACTTCACGAGGTAACTCACTTTGAAGTTCATTTTTCACCCAGTTAAAAACAGCAAAAATCAAGTACTAATGGGAAAATGGGCCCCACCCTTCCTAAGCTGCAAAATATAATGGAGAGTTTCCAGTGTCAAATGCACCAGCAGTTCATAAATACCATTTTCCAAACGGAGGTTCCCATGTATAATATGGGATTAAAATTCAACCTATAAAATACAGGATCTATATGCAAAGTAGTTTACTATTTACAACTCCAGTTAGACCACATCCACTATGTAATACTACTTGACAGCGTGACCAAGACATTCTGTTTTGCATCTTAAGTTCCTTTGAGCTCAGCATATACAAGTTTGCAGAGCAAGGACAAAGCGTCTCATAGGAACTGAGGCACCAGGCCATCTGCAATATAGGATGCTACACATGTAGCATCAAGCCCAGATGTTAACTGTTTTCAGTTTCCAAGGTGGCAACAAATGCAGGAGTTACCGTATGCCTGGGTTTTCCCAGACAGAACCTCTTTTTTTTGAGCCTGCTTTCTTCTCTGTCCAGGTAGGGTTTTCAAACAACAGGCAACATTTGCAGAGCAGACAAGCTGCAGCTCAGAAAGACTCCCGATGGGACCATTCCCCTGCAAGTCAGAGCTGCCAGATCCTGCTCACCCAGGCCCCAGCTCTCAGCCTTGGGGAAGTGATCCTGCAGGGAGGCGCTGACCGATGACTGTCGCAGCATCCTGGGCTGGTGCCCTGGGCACTGACTTACGGCTGGGCCCTGCTTTTGTGACAGGGAACGACGCTGCCCCCCACCTCCAGTGAGTACCCCCTGCCACAAGTACGCCCTCCAGCACCCCCAACTGTATTTCCCTCCCCCTGCAGTGTTCAGGTTTTTGGGAACCTGAAATATGGTAACCCTAAGCAAATGGTAACGTGCAGCCTAAAGATAAAAATCTTGGCTCGAACACAGCACGGCTGGAATCTAGGACTGAAAAGGCTTCCCATCTGCAGCTGGTCCAAGAACATCAGCTGACAAACATAACCAAAGATGCACCTCCCTCTCAGTGCTGTAGGGGTGGCCTGATCTGAGGTGTGCCTGGCAGTGAATCAGTAAAGGAGACCCAGGATAATGGAGATGTAAGGGAGTAATTGGCTATTTTATCTGGACAGGAACATGAAGTACTTCAAACCTCCTGGGCTGTCCCCAGGCTGCTTTCAAATCAGCCACTTTGTAGGAGAGAAGCACAGAACCTGATTTTGTCACAGCCAAACACTTTCCCCAAGGGGTCTCCAGAAGAGAGGGGGCACTCTCCCCCATCACGCACACTGATGCGGCAGGTCAGGCAGTTCTGTGACTGACTCCCTGGTCTGCCTATGCAGATGTGTTCAGTGGGCACAAAAATGTAGGTGTGAACGGACTCTGAGGCCAAGCTGAGGCCCCCTCTGAAAGTTTGGTCTCAAAAGCAAAGCTTGCAGACATGCCTACGGATGCCAAACACTGAACATGGAACTGGAAACAGCATAAATAAATATTCCCCTCCAATCAAAGGGCCCAGGCAGCTCCAGCCCCCTTTTCCCTGCCCCAAAGGTTGGTCGGGGCAAGTACCGCAGTCACAGACAGCTCCAATCCTCCCCGCCCCGTTCGGGGGTGCAACACCATCACTTGCCTGTCAAAGACAGCTACAGATTTAGAGCTTTAAGTATATAAACAGTGAACCCTAAAAATGGAAACATCCTAATTTAGCCCTACAATCTCTTGGTGTGTGAGCAAGCAGGGTGTGGGCTGCCAGGGAGCAGCAATGCTGGGCTCTGCAGGGCCGGCCTGCCAGCTAGTCCTCAGCTTGAAAGAGGGTGGTTCCAAAGCATAACTCACAGGGTGGGTGGGTAAATTTGGGGAAAATAGGGCTATGGGATGCTCCAGCCAGGAACCACAGAGGGGCCCTGCGGGAGGAGGGCAGAGATAAGATCCTGATTTTCAAGGCAGAATTCTTAATGGTATTAAGAAAAGAGAATAATTATTGGGGCAAAATGTAGGTGTAAGGACGATGGGATGGGAGGACACATACAAAGCCACATCTCCTGCAGAATGATACATTCTGTCAAATACTTTTGGGCGCTTTGAGCATGAAAGCAAAGGCACAATGGGATTTTCAAACTCCTAAATCAAAGGAAAACTGAAAGTTGCCAGATGAACCTTCTGAAAAGGAAGTTCACTCAAAATACATGAAAGGAAGCACAGATAATGACAGATGGGTTTGTTCTTGTAATTGCAGCTCTGCGCACTCAGATTCTCATTTTGTTTTTGCAGTTTGCAGACAACTTTTCCTCCCTCCTCAGCAATGCACACAGGGAATGTCTAGTACAGCAGACCCTAATCTATCTACGAATTTATATGGGGATGACTATGGTGGCCTTTTTTATTTACTAGACACCAACTCAAGTCTCACTGTTTTACCAACTCCAGCTTTCTCCCACGGAGCCTCTGGAAAGGGGAACAATGGGGTATGGCTCAGGCTGCCTCATACTGATAGACTATTGTGATTCACCACCCTCTATTTACTGTAGCACCTAAGATGTGCTAGGTGATTTCCAAACACTCAAGATGAGAAGGTCCCTGCTCCAAGGAGCTCACAACCCAAGGATAGGGACAGGCAGAGGTGAGGGGAATGGGAACAACGGAAGGATGAGCCATCATACTAGTAACTAGCAAGGGCAACCAAAAAAACCAAAACACAGAACCCACTCATACTCACTCACCGACCTCTAGAGGCTTGGACAGCTCAGTTCACTTTTCCCCTCTTACCTGTTCACCATGGGATCTGGACGTGCCAGAGCACTTTGAAAAGTCTCAAGATAGCAGGTTTGATCCACACTGCCTCTCCTTAGAGGGTTTGCCCATTGATAGTTCTGATCATATTCGTTCTGTGTTTTCCAGGATCTGGGGCTGGAATTATCAACTTAATTCATATTCAAGTCTCTGCCTTACCTTCACTGCCACATGGAGCTTAGCTGTTTTCTTAGAAGGTCCTGATGCTTCATAGGTCGTACCATCAACATCTACAGACATTGTGAAGACTGGGGCATGGACTGGACCCGACTGCGACAGAAGCTTATACTGAAGCCCTGGCCTGATTTGGTTCAGTCTCATCAGAGCGTTCATGAGATCGATTGCTTTACTGTCTAGGACTATTATGGGAGAGGGTGGGAAGGAAAAAAAAGATTAACAAAAGAAATGGAGAAGGGAAACATTTTGCATTTCTAAAGCACCATCCACCTGAGCAGTTAAGTGCGCTATATAAACATGAATGAATGAAGCCTCCAGCCATTCACTCCCCCAGTGGATCATGACCATTACTACTCAATCCCTTTAGACCATTCCCCTGCATGTTCTTCCTGGCTGCCACAACTTGATATGGAATTTCATAGGTCATACGATACTGTGAGTGCTACCTGCAGCCGGATTCCACATGAAACTAGGCACCAGGAGTAATTTGTTCACAATAATCCAGAAAAAACTCCTGGTTCGTATATACAATACAGGCGATCTGTCAATGGAATCAGCACCTATCTCCTGTCCCAAATGTGGGATGTGAACAATCAGTTCTACATATTTGAGGTCTTGGTCTGAGGCTGTTTGAGAGACAGCTGCCAGACATTACAAATAAAATACCCGAATTCTTTGGACAACCTAAGTTTTAATATCACCTGCTGGAGTAACCTCATCAGTGACGTGAGTCAGTCAGTCAGTCAAATGTGTGCAAAGAAATTGAAACCCAATTTGAAGCAGAGGAGTTTGAAGTTCTGAGCACAGTGGGATTGAGAACACACACTTCATTCCACAATTTCACATGCCGTTCCACACAAACACCAAGAAGTTTTTGTCTCAGCTCCTACTATAACCAACAATGGCTCCTTGAAGTCAGAACAGATAAAAGCTGCACTTACTTTTCCTCAAGTTGCGCTTCATCTTTTTATTTGGATCTTTATCATCCCCTAATCCATCTTCAAATGGCCTTTTCAGAGCAGAGGAGCCAGCACCTAAAAGACAGTTCTTCTTGTAATATGGATTTAATAGATAGCGGAAAACAAGGCAACAATCCCATAGCACCTGTCTGATTAGTCCCATTACTTTCTGCTTTGACGTTAACCTTATAATAAATACAGACCCTGACAGGTGATTGTTAAAGAATTTATATTTCTACATAGAAGAAAGCGTTAGCTTATAACTGGCGGCAGAAGGTCATGTGGGGAGTCTTTAAGTTTCCACTGTTGCCTGCAGAGGTCCACAGTACTGAACTTGGCAACATTAGCCAATCAAATCACATTCAAACCTCCACTTCCTTACCAGCTCAAATATCAATAGTAAGGCCTATAGATAGTGTTACATTTATTCTAATCATCATCGCAAATATCTGGAAATCTCTGCAAGAGATTTCTTAAGTCCAACAGTTGAAGTTTTATTTTAAAAGTCAACATTCTTTAGGGGAGCTGAAGTCAGAGATCCAGGAAAAGCAAAATCCAACACTGACTTTGTATTTCAGCAAACTTCAAAAGTTTCTGTAATTGGAGGCAGCTTTGGTTCAGTAAATAAATCTTAACGCTCAGTGCCAGAGAAATCACTGTCTCTTTAGTATTGTATTTCATTTACATTATTTTATATCTCAAATGTGCCTGCCCACCAGACTGTAGGGCTGCTAACATTTTAGATATCAACAGTAGCGGGACCAAAAAACAAACAAACAAAACAAACCTGTCTTCCTCATTCAATCTCATTGTGTTTTTAAAGATAAGCTACCTCCAGCTGAAATACACAACAGATCTATCAGAATACAGTATGTCAATACTTCTCCTGAGCTCAGCATCCATCAGATGGGGAAAAAAAGCATCTCTACCTCCATCATTTGCCATAATAGAAATAAAGTCCCTGTAATAGTGTCACTGGATCAATGTTCTCATTTTAAAAATAAATGGCTAGAACTGGCCTCACCATTATCAAGTGACACGAAACTATTATTTCTGTGACAATGCTTCAACTCCAAAGACATGAGCTCTCAATTATAAAATGGCCTGGATTGAGCAAATGGTCTAACAGAATGCATTAATCAGATCCAACTAAAGGAACTATGCTAACATAACCAGTGAAACTGAAATGCCAAAGAGAGTGGAAAAGGGGAATAATTTTTAAAAATGCTTTAGAATTAATCTTTCATGTGGACTTTAGCAACTTTATGACAGGGAGCAAGTCCTTTGGCTTGTTCCACTCACCTTGATCCGAACTGCCTGTTCTAAAGTCTCTGATATCTAAACCTCTACAGCAGTGTTCTTCAGTTAGCAGCATATTGGCCACATCTGGCCCACAAGTCGTTCTGGTTATCCTGCTCGTCGTCAGCTGTTCCATCCTGCTCCCTGCTAGGGGCTCCACTCTAAGGGCAGTCCCACTACCTGGCTCCTGGGCTCCAGCCCCTGGGCTCCCCTGCCAGGAGATCCCTTTCCCTCTCCGGCTACACAGCATCCTCCACACCAGCAGGTGCCAGCCCAGGGGAGAGGCAGGTCAGCATGGGGACACTGCAGCTAGGATCAGGTAGGGAGAACTGGAGCCAGGTAGTAGGCCATCCCTACAGCAGGGATCTGGGAGCAAGAGGCAGGGATGGGACAGGCTCGGGGGCGGGGTCACTCCTTGCTCCCCAGGTTTCTCCCAGCTCCCCCACAGCCCCCCCTTTTTCCCAGCTCCCTACACTCAAGTAGCATTAAGGAGGCTCCTGTCTTCGGCAGCTACTCCCTTCTCCCTACCCTGGGGGAAACACTACTCATTCAGAGACTCAGGATTTTTGGTGAGCTGAAATTTGGATGAACAGATTTTACTTGTAAAATGGCATGATTGTAAAGGGAAAATGAACTGCCCCTAATTGGACTAGCACCCTGTGTGCCATTCAAAAAAATCAGCCAACATGCCATCTTCAGCGCATGCACCACAGGCTGCTAACCCCTTCCAGCCAGGCAAAGAATTGGCATGCTTTCACTAGAGAGCAAACACTGGAAGAGCCCTCCGAGGTTTGAGCAATGCCTGATTTGGCCTCCCAGAAAACCGAATTGAACATCACTGCACCATTTTAATTCTGGTTAGAAAATATCCTTAACATTCATTTCAGGGTCTAAGAGTGGGTGAGACAGATGGAGCTACGAGGATTGCCTGATGTATTGTTTGGATATTTGGACCACCACTGGTTCAGACTATGGAAATCTACTTTTTTTTTTAAAAATAATATAGTTCAAGATAAAAACTGTAACAATACTGTGCTTAGAGATAGTTTTTTAGGACAATTTTATTTTACTTTACCATTTTCTCTAAGGAATTCTTTGCAGTGAATCTGAGCAAGGACACTGACCTAATATTGCTCATTTTGGCTTGTCTAAAGGTTCTTGCTCCCCTAGCATAAGAGACATGCATTATTTTCACTCCCCAGGCCGCAAGGAGGACATACATCAGAAGAAAACCACATGCTACACTGCAGCGGTTATATTTTCCATGTTCTTTTGTAAGTTCTATTATTTAGTGACTAAAGACCGCGGATAGATTTTCCTCTAATATTATAACCATTTTTTTTTTTAAAAAGAAAAGTTCTTTGACACACACAGCACATAACCCAGAATTTCACCAAGCTATGTTCCAAAGACTCAGTTTAGCACCCAGGTTACATCCGGTTTGTGTTTTTAACAACATTTCCCCAAGAGACAGTCTGGACTCACCTTCTTTGTCAGTAACTGACCAGGAATATTTCTGAAAGGATTTATTTGATGGGAGAGGGTCCATTTCAAGCACCTTATAGATCTGACCAAAGGCTGATAGCCTGAGCGCGTGCTAGGGAAAAGCAGAAACGAGACACATCACTGCAATGCTCTGCCCAGGTGTCTGAACTTCTGATTAAAACTCTAGACACAGGATCAACATCTCTCCTATGAGGAAGGACTCAAATCTCTATGGAAAGGGTTAATTAGAGAGAGATAATAGAAACAGCCACTTCTAGGATACACTGTATGAAATTCACCCCTGTTCAGAGCACCAGCACAGGACCTATGCGCCACAGGTACTTAAAGTGGGACCTACACGAAGCACAGGCTTTCAGCTGGCCTTCTCAAGGAGAAGATTTCATTCATAACAGAACTCCTATATTCTCAAAACCTTTATTTAATCCCTCCCGTGCAGGGCATGAGAACAGCTGCCATGATTCTACTGCAAGAAAGAAGCCATCCTGAGCAAAGGGGTAAACTGAATGCTGTAAATCAGACGTTCTTCAGCAGAAATGACACTTAGATTCCTGGAAGCAGAGGTTTTCTACCTGAGCACTGTGTGTAATGGCTTCTTTTTGCTGCACGGTCATATAGGACAAAGCATCTGTTGGCTCCCGCTCACAGGGATCATGCAGGCCAGGGCCACCTACAAGGGGGAAAACAGACAGTTCAGAACATGTCAGAAACACCAACCAAATGACTGCTGGAGTCAAATGGAAGTCACAAGAGCTAAATTCTACTCTCCGATGAGTGTGCAGAGCCCCCCCTCTACCTCAACGGGGACTGAAACAGCCTTAGAAACAAGCAAATCCTAAGGTTTTACCCCCTAAATGAGAAGGGCCGTTTAAATTGTTGTTGTCAACACTGCACACACAAGACAGAGGCACCAACGGCTAAGAATTTGGCAGTGGCGTTTTAAAACCTGGGAGAACTACTGATTTCAAAACACTCCTATACACTAGCTGAGCGTCTGGCCCATCGTCTTCTCTCTAACTCCCCAATAGTCACTCTAATGTCAACACTCCACCCCCAGCAGGCATTGTAACATCATTAGTGCCACAGCGTAGGAACGCCACAACTATTAAGAGGGACAATATATTTTTACGTTAATCATGGAGCTTCTCAATGTCTTGCAAACAATCCACATGCTAAGCCTCCTGCTTGCTGCTCCTGAGAATAGGCATTTTAGAACATGCAGGAATTGAAAACATGTACATTTCAAAACGGAGGCACGATCCATCTTTGGTGTGTCTGAATTTATTGTGGGCCCTTACCAGGAAGCAGAATTCCAGACGCCAAACACTCCATCACTCGTCTTAAGGCCTCCCCAGCGCCCAAGGGTCTATTACAAGTACCTATAGATTTTTCACATATAAGCTCTAGTGGCTAAAAGACATTAAATTAGAATTAGTACAGGTGCTGGAGCGTGGCGGCAGTTAAACACAAGACGTCATTTCAAATGGGGATGAGGCGCTGCTCCTAGTGACCCCAGGGCGTTTGTTCACCTGGGGATTTCTGCAGTGTGCAGCTTTTCCCAGCAGGAGGGTCCCACCAACTCCACTGCGTCAGCTTACACTGAGCTCACGTTTCCAAGGTTACACCTGCGCCAGCCATGGCAGCGAGAGGCTTTTAAAAGTGTCAGATTTCTATGGCAAGGGGTGGATTCCGCAGCACACACGAGGCCCTGCTGACCCCGTCCATCACCATGGTTTCCAGGCACCATACAGAGTTACTGAAATGGACACATGCTGCCCTCTCCCTCCTCAGCTCCACAGGCAATTTTTTAAACCAAAGATTGTTTTAATGGGTGTGACGAGGGAAAGGGAAGCAGGGAACTGAGATCCACATGCCCACTCTATAGCCCTCATAAGACGCCCTGGCCATTTACTGAAGGTCTGACTTTTCAAACCTAGTTGCTATCTGACTCTTGTTCCACACTTACCCATCCCTTTAGCGGTGCCCACGTGGGGACTCTGTTGCACAAATCACGGAGAATACGTAGAACAATTACACATGATTTTAGTCCATTTGCCCTGGCCTAAAACAAACAAAATGGTTCCAATACACCTGCTGAAATCCAGCCTTCAATTTTGCTTTTTAAAATGTACAGAGTCCTGGCATAGGTTCTTTAACATGATTACTAATTAGCACTTAATCGGTTTCATGCAAAACAAATGAAGTTACATAAAAGCAAAATACTGCGTTTTATAGGAAGGCAGGCTTAACAGTAAAAAAGAAGCATAACGTTAAAATTGCTTTTGTAGCCTCATGACAACTCTAGACCAGTTGGCTAGCTACCTAGTGTCGCCGCTTTTACAGAACAGCGCTCAGAATTCTAAATTCTAGAGGGGCTAGACAGAAATTAAAAAAGGCATTAAACTTAGAAGTGTCTCAAATTAACCCTCATAAGGCTACAACAACAACAAGATAAGAACAAATAGCCAACCTGAAACCATTTGGCGTGCCGCAGAGAGGCCAAGGCCTCCAGGCATTTCTGCCTGTCCAATAAGTCCGGAGGATCTTTCATCGCAACATTGTCTACTGGTAAAATGGGATAAAAAGAGACAGATACAATTTGACCAAGGGGTTTCTGTCACAGTACATAACGAGCGGCAGCATCTCAATGAGCTAATAAGACTCCCAGAAAAAAATTAATTTTTTTTAAGTGCACGGTGTTATTTAATTCAAACAAGCCATTAAAAAGGTAGTAACTGTGCACATGTGCAACAGAAGCAAAAGGCATTCACTTCTTATACAGAATCGATGGCCACTCTACAGACAATCTGGGATCTTATTAAAAATGTAGAACACATTTCAGGGCAGAAAATAGCTATGTAGCACTTTTCCTTCTTTCGTTCCTCCCTCCCGTTTGTGGTTTTATTCCAGGTGCATAAAATCAGCACAGAATTACTAACTGACAGCAACCTTCTCAACAAGGGGAAGATTTTCTTGAAGGAGAAAGTTTGCCTCAGAGGCAGGAAGCATTAAGGAATGATTTTGAGGTGCCTTCTGAAAATTTGAAGATACTTCCAGTTTATCTTTATCAAAGCCACAGCAATTAACAGTGGAGAAGTGTATTTCTCTTCAATATTAACCCAATATAAATGAATTGGAGAAAAAAAGAACTTGTGTTAATGTGCACTTTACATTTTGATACACAAGTTCTTGCACTCCAACTGTAGTGTTGTGTGTAACCAGGTAACAAATGAAAGCAGCAAAGAAGTTGTAAAACTTCTAGATCCTGTTAACAATTTCAAGATTTTTTCTTTCATAAAAATCTTCTCTTCCCAACAGCAACAGAAGTTGTCTAACTAAAGTAGGAGTTGACACACAAAAGACTGAAATCTTCTGTTAAGTTTTACACTCCCCCCACCTTTTTAAATCCAACATGCTACCAAGTGCTTCTAGCAATCACATCTAGTTCTATAAGAAATTATTTTTCTCGTTTTTTAAAGGAACAAATTATTAAAACCCTGATTCTGTAAACTCATAAACCCCATGCCTAACTTCATTCATGTGATTATACTACCTCATGAGTAGAATTACACACATCTAAGTATCTCTGCAGGATCAAGGGCTAACTTCCTTAGTCAATAGCATTTAGCTGACATATGAGCACATACTGGGAACTAAACCAACCCACAGTTCAAAATGACCCTTGAATAAATACATGCTGTTCTTAGGAATCTATTCTATTGCTTCTCTTGAAATTGGCAGTAATGTAGAAAAATACTGTTTTTCATAATTCATAACAGCTAATTCATGTGCATTTGTACAGAGATAGCCGTTTGGGGCTGACTGAAATACAGAACCCAAACCAGCTTGTAGATGCATGCCAGGTCAGTATCTCGCAAAACATTAAATTTTACTTAGGAGAAGCAGGGGAAAAATTTATACCACTGTATACACTGCATACCCACCCACACCCCTACAGCTAATATTCCAGCTGCCATTTGTTTTTACAGGTTACGCTGCATGGTATTACTATTTTAATATTAAAACGGCCTCATTTCCTATGCAGTTGGCTAGGGAGACTGCTCTAGCAAAGCTGTAGCCATTACATCATGATGGATAAAAGGTAATGAAAAACAAGAGTGTAAAGCTCAACAGAAACAGAGACATCTTGTTTGATAGCTTGTGGGTTTAGTTTGTATCTGTTGGCTCTGCTCCCAGCGAAGGACTGAAGTGCGATATGCTTATTTTCTGACCCTGATGAACTTCGCAGCAGATATTTGCATTGTTTCTTGTTACCCTCATCAACATAATCGCATTGCTAAGATTCATCTCCACTCCTGTCCTCCCAATCAGAGCTGCAAAGTCTTCTACGGGATTAGCAGGTATTTGTTTACAAGCACAAAAGGTCACTTTGCATCATGACTTTGGAATTTAAGACTTTTACTTTCAAATTTCCTCTGCATCTTCGTTTACAAGAAGAAAATTGTGTTTTATGGATATGAAAGTGCAACATTTGTTACAAATCTTTAAATGTTTCTGTAACAAAACCCCTTACTGTGGACAATATAAACATCTGCTTAAAGCTTAAAACAGCTACTGTCAATGAGTGATTAGAATCTTCTTTAAAAATTAGAAATGGCAAAGGTTGACTGACTGCAAAATGTGTTCAATTTTAGTAATTACGGTGAATTTGCAAGTCCATTAAGTCCTATTTCTAACTAAGATTGTACAACATTTTGCTAGAGTATGTTACAACTGTTGATGAAGCAAACTAAATTTTACCACTAACTTATAAACCAGAACATGGTGTATTGTCTATTACTGTACAGGTGACTAAACAGGCTTCAGTGTAACTCAGCATAAATACAACCAACAGCCTACTTTTGCAGTGGCATGCTGACGCTCATTAGAGATTATTTAAAGAGGCCAGAGTCACGGATGCCTTTGAAAATAGTGTATTCATTACATTAACCCTTGAGTTTCCAGGGCAGCTTTTGCAGAAGTTGCAGGCAGTCAACATTTGGTGCAAGATTCTGTTAAACAGAAAGATGGAGAGAACAGGCAGTGAAGAGGGGTGAGCAACTTGCAGCAGACTCCCTTTTGACATCCTCATTAGAATGGCATGTTTCTTCATGCTCTGCTAGTCAGGAAAGTGAGACCCAATCAAAGTTTTCAACATGTATGAGGAGCTTTCTTCTTTTCCTTTTTTAGTTCTAAAAAATGACACTCAGCACTGAGGAGTTTGTTAAAAAAAACAAACAAAACAGCCATTAATTCAGAGCCTGCAACACATACAGAACGAGTCCTTCGATAATCTCCCCTGCCAACATTGTTAGTGTATAGCTACCATGGCTACTTTCTGGAGAGGAGGCAAATCTGTGGCTTGCGCTGCAGGTCCTTCAAGGGCACTTGTGGACTCTCTGCCCACTGAGGTCCTGGGTGTCAGACTGATTATGAAGCAGTTGCTCAGTTACTGAACTCAGTTGTTTTCAGCACCATCTTATTTGGGTAGCTGAAGTTACTTCTTATTTTGAACGTACATGTTCAGTAACTGCAACTATTTGCAGAGTGGCACTGAGAAAGCCTAATTCACAGAGATCCTGTTCTTTGGTGGACACGAGTGATATTAAAAACTTGCCGAGGCCATAAATTTCATTCTGACGCAGAATGCACCAGATTCAAACGTTTGACCTCTCCATTAACAAGGAGAAAACAGAGCTTGTACAATGGCTCCAAGGGGATCGCTTGGAAGGAATACTGAAATGCACACGCACTGGTCTAGTATTTGCTTTTACTACCGAGCAGCAAAAACAAATATAACACCCACCAGATTTTAAGCATTAACACTTCTCCAAAAAAAAGAGGGGGGGAGACTAAAGAGAAACCCAGGAATGTTTGTTCTCTGCATTCTGACATCAGGGCATGAAGGTACACACGACATTCCTACAGAACAAATGGAAGCACTGATAAAGAATTCCATTGCACCTAATCTTGCTTATTTGGTTAGAGGATAGATTAGTGACTATAATCAAACCATACTGCTGGAAATCTTGGTCAGTTTCGCCCAGCCTCTTAGCATACTAGTAGTCTGCTGCCAACTAAGGAACAAAGAGAAAAGCAGCAGCCGGAATAGAATGGCTCATCTTACTAGCAAGATGAAAAGCAAATTATGAAGAACTTGAAAAGCTTTTCTATCAGAAAAAAGTAAATAAGAAAAGCGAGGAATAGTTTTTAAAATGGCATATGAAATACACCTGTATTTAGCTGGCTTTGTCCAGGAGCATCAAAAGAAGGGTTGCAATATTTTCCCTTTATATTAAATTTTTTTTCCTGAATAGCTTTTCTAAATATTTCTCCTTGATATTAGATTTGAAACTTTATTCACTTAGTAAATCAAAAATGGCTCAAAGTGACTAGAAGTGGTTGTAGATAGCTGAAAAATTTTCACTTTTCCCCCTCTAGCTGGTTACTTAATACAATAAGAAAAAATGATTAACTTATGAAGGGGAATATTACAAGTTTTCTTTGTTCAGATAAACTAGAGAGTGAACGTCACAGAAACTGAAGCCAACTACAAAAGAATCTGGGACTTCAGAACCAGGTGTGTTAACCACTCTATCATCATCAGTTTTATGGTAAGGGTGGATCTAACAACAGCTCTATCACAAATTTGCAGAGACTATCTTTATACTTAAAAGTTGAACTGCAAGGTTTTTGAACAAAATTTTGAAAAATATTTTAAGATCCTAAATCAGTAACAAAACGACAAATATAGTAAAACAAGAAAGCATGAAAATTCATGTCCTCATTCATCTGAGCAGACAAGTCCCAAATTAATGAAGTCCAGGTTTCTATTCCAGCAGATGAAGGCACCATCCTTTCCTGTAAGGGATCACACAGGAAGAAACATTTGTGCAAAAGTGCATGCACATAGTGATGTTAAAAATACCTTGCCATAAATTTTTGTGCTCGGTCTCACGAGCGTGTATCTGTTGCAATGGAAACAAACCTCAACTCAGCACTTGCCGGGAAGTTGAAGAAAAAGTGCAGCAGTCTGCAAATATCTGGCTTTTGTTTTAAAGAAAAACAATTGTGTTTCTGCACAAGAGCCCCATTAGTGATTTGGGAATTCTGGGACATTTTTATTAATGAATCTTTGCTATTCATTTCTACTGCAAGATTCTTGCACTTCCAACTGCTGTCTAAGTTCTGTATTTCACTTGAAAATCAATCCTTCCTGCCCTCTCCCCACAAAATGAAGAGAAACTGACCAACATTTCTCAGTGTATTGGTATTTCATGTGGGAAGGGAAATAAGCAAAGGGACTTGTGGCAAGTCTAGAAATGGGAAAAGAGCAATAGGGAGTTCCCTAGCCCACATGGGCCCAGCTGCCTCAGGTGTCATGACAGAGAGTGGCCAGTTGGTCAAAGGTCTGACATCATCCAGTGGAAAGTTCTAAGCACAGGTTTGGGAAGCGGAAGCAGAAATTATTGACAAGAAGATTACAATAAAATAAAACACGGCTACATTCGCTCTGTGTTACTCTTGGTTTCTTTCCAGTCTCGTAGATGTTAAGAGTCAACGCTTCTTAAGAGTTTCTTGTGGCCAAGTTGCAAGTCCCCAGCAGAGAGGGAAGAATGGATGGGGAGGAATTAGGATGCATAATTTTCCAAATATATTTTTACATTCAGGACAGTAGGTACAACATTAACTTCAGAAGTGAAGTGCAGTATTTTAGCTTTAACTTCAACTGTATCCTAGTTAAGAAGTTCTTACCTTAAAGACAGAAATACACATACACAACAATAATTAGCAAAATCTGTGTGCCAGGAAGAGACACAGCTTTGTAGGAACTGCATTTTAAGAGAGCAGTTTTTATACAATAGGAATAATTTTATGAACCAGTCCAATTTGACTGATTTAATTTAAAAACAGGACTGTGCAGGCACTGCTTAATTATTAACTAATAACTAGTTCTGCTTTCTTTCAGATAAGATCTAATTGGTGTCTGAGTCAAGGCTATAATAATGCTGTCTGTGCACAGCAAATGGAATTTTACATACATTTATGTGAAAATTAAATGGTTGCTGACTGTTTAAAGAATAATCATTGTAACCTATCAAGGTGAGCCACGCTAATGATGACACACAGTATACAATAAAAATGAGACCTCACTCCCTAACGAACCCTATGCTACACGGTCAGAAAGCATTTAGGAGAAAACTCTGAGGGAAGCAGAAAAACGACTCTCTCTATATACCTCCGTCCTTCTTCTCCGTTTCCTCACGAATGAGAGGGGATGTAAGTATCACCTTCAGTGTTAGGGTGGGCTCCTTTGTGTGACGAATAATAATAGCTGCCTCGTTCACACACTGCTCCACCTGGTACTTCTCTTCTGTAAGTTTCTGAAAGGCATCAAGAAACACTTTCAAAAATCCCCACTCAACCATGGTAAAGGAAGCACCTCCTAAAGAAAGATTTGCCCCTTGCAGATGACCCCTGAACTTGCAATGCTGTAATACACAGGCTCTGCCAGGCACTGTCCCTCCACCCTCAGCTAAGAGTTGATGAAGTCGTAAATAATTTTTAAAAACGCAAACAGCTGTTCACCAGAAAAATGCTAAATGGTGGCCGCATAAATGCACTACAGTGTCCCACTCACTGTGCAGACAATGATCAGTCGTCTTTTGAAGCTGCCAAAGGGTGAATTACTTGCCAGCAATTGTAGCTCTTACAGTATCTAACTCTCAGCAGTGCTGCCTCTAAATGCAACCCCCCTGGCAGTCTCCCACCATCCTGACAATTAGCAGCGGATGCAAGCGAATAAATGGCTCCAATCCTACCAGCCAATCTGCCTGGACAAGACCTCGGCACCTACATGGAGCCGCACTGGCTTCAACGGGACTCTGTAGGAGATGGGGTCCATCCACATGGACCAGTTTAGAGAACTGGAACCACTGAGAGCATGTAAGAGTTACCCTTTCTAATCACCACGTCTTTACAAATGGGGAGATAAATCTAGGGCACTTACTTCCTCCAGAAAAAACACTGTTACAGGCAGGCAACATAACCTCTCCACTACCCCACATGTCCCCACCAGGCCCCAGCTCCGGAGATGGCTGTGTCTGCAGAGTAGGCCTCCATATAACCTGAACACTTGTGTGCAAACAAATGAACAATGGAAAGCATAGCTCCCAAGAATGGTAGAAACGTGTACGCTGTATGTGGAAATAAACATGAGACAAGAAAGCAAACCAGAAAGGAGGGAGAATGAGTTTCATCACCTACTTTAGAAAGAGCTACTTGCGACAGGTATTTGTTGGGGCACAGTCTCTAGGCAATAGCGCCCTGCCATGGGCTTCAGGCCGGACTAATTATTCAGGCCCAGGGATATGTCAAAGGAAGCTATAGCCCTGGGTTCCCTTAAAAAGAGGTGGTACTGGCTGCAGCTGTTCACAGGATGCTTTTTTACACACCAAAACAAAAAGGTACAAATTAATACTAACTACACATCAAGGATTCATTGTGATCCGGGACCACTGACCGCTCAGAATGGCCTCTTGTTAAGGGTATGATTCAGGATCCCGTGACTTTACCGGAGCTCCATGACTTCTTCGGTTTCAGCTGTCAGCAGCTGAAGCTGCGGCTAGAGCCAGAGCTGTGCACCCCTTCCCTGCAGCAGGAACTGAAGCCAGGGGTGTGCGTTCCCCACCCCCATGACTGTGGCCGGGGCACTGCGTTCCTCCCTCTGCCACCCCTGTGCCTGCAGCTGGAACGGGAGCTGTGCGTTCCCCCACCCCCCAACTGCCTCGGTAGCTGTGGCTGGGGTCAGAGTCAGGACCATGTGCCTGCCCCTGGCGGTGGTGGGGCTCCAGCTGTCATTCCTTCTCCACCAGCCCCTGCACCACCCAGTTATTTTTAGTCAAGTCACAGACAGATTACAGGCTCCCGTGAATTTCTGTTTATTGCCCACGACCCGTTGATGACTTTTACCAAAAATAACCATGACAAACTCTGAACCTTACCTATTGTCACTTAAGAATCACAGGGGAGTTTAGACTGAAACAGAGCTGAGGGACAAAGCTTCTGTAACGGGGAAGTTCAACACACTGGAAACACACAGGGCAGAGTGAGCCAGACTGACATGCTCAGGAGAAGGGAGATCTAAGATCCCATTTAGTTTCTGTGTTACGAGTGAGAGCAGGGAAGAGTACAGATGGGTGAATTCTCCAATAGGAAGGTTAGCTGGAGGGCGTAGCAGGACTGATGTCAAGAACAAGGACTAGGGAAGAGCGCTTTGAGGATAGCCTTTCTATCCATCTGGTTAAGGTATCGCAGGCTCTAGCCGCTGTCCTAGATTCTAAGTACAGTCTTTGCTCTCTGCACCTTTACCGCTTGTATTTTTCTTGGTATCAAATTAATTTCAGCTTTTACCCAGTGCAGCTTTTAGCTGAATATGTCTTGCAATACTATCAATCAGAGCTGGAGGACTTACCCAAAATTAACTTACCTGAACTTGGATTGGGAGATTGTCTTTGACTGTATATAACAAGGTCTTTGTGGGTTTTTCTTTGCACATGAGAACCAGCTCCAAATCCATGTCATCCTTTATCAGCAAGCCCTTTGCAACCAAACCAATTCTCATCACACCACATAAGGTCCGACCACCTTGCTTCCTGGAAATGACACATGTCTGAAAAATTACAGTGATATTTTCATGCCTAACCCACCACCACCCCCTACTGTAGCCAGGGAACAGAGACTGATGGAAACAATTCCAGCATTTCTGCAATGCATCAGTGACAGGATCATGAAAAGCACTGACAGCTTTTCTGCAAGTAGCCAACAGGAAAATGATGGAAACTAATGTGAACATGAATGAAACGCTTCTGTAGTCACCAAATTGTGAATCAAAGGTTTGGATTAAGTTATGAAGCTCCAAGCAGTTCACTCCCTAACTGCAGGAGAAGGAGAGTGCACACGAGCCTGGTGTCAAGTTTTCAGAAGCCTAAGACCCATTTTCAAAAGTGACTTGGACTCTTACAAGCCTAAGCCCCATTGTCTTTCAATGAGACTTATGCTCCTGAGGGCCCCAGCACGCCCGACAGCGGGGGCCTATACCTCCTTTTACGTGTATTTTTTGAAGCTTGTAACTTCAAAATATTGTGCAAACCATTTTTGTGAATCCTGCAAACACTAGATACTTTAGGAAGGCTCCCCATTTCAAGCAATCTTCCCTGTAGGAGCCCTTCAAAATTTTCACCACCGAAAGCTAGAAGAATCAGAGGTTGGGGAATCAGACTTAAATGTTCTCCTGGTTTTCTCTGGAGACTCAAGAGCCACAGTAAGTGTCATAGGTTTCAAAGCAAGATAAACGACACTTCAGCTTTGAGTGCTGACAACAGACAAAAACGTAACAAGCAATTGAGCAGCCCAAGAGTGCACAAACCAGCAGGAATCCACGGGAAACAGAAGAGGAACACTCACACATCTACTGACATTCACAGGCAGGCACTCCTCAGAGATGCCTCTTGGATGCTGCAGCACTAGCTAGTGGCATATCACTGTGCTGCATACCCCATGGAAAGGGTTGTAAGCATTGGAGTGGTGAAAACAGCCCCAGTTACAGAGGCAGCTGTGCAGTTAGAACTGACAGGATCTGATCAGACATGCTCTGAGATCCACGATCAGATAATGCACCCTGAGCCTCTCTCACATGTTTACCTTCACCTACATGGGCACAACTGGATATACTTAAAAGGGGTGGACAAAGACTGTCTCCTATTACCTAAACAGAGCAGAGACACACAGAGAGGGAAGGGAGGAGGCTGAGAGGAAAGTGACACTCTCAAGGTCACACCAGATGGTCGGTGGCAGAGCTGGGGACAGAGCTCAGGTCTCCTGACTCCCACTGCAGTGTCCCAGTCATTAGCCCATGCCACCATTCACATTCAGCAGTGAATCTGGCAGAGAAGCATACCGTATATACTCGTTCATAAACTGAATATTTTTGATAAAAAAGTGACGCATCAAAGAACGGGAGTCGGCTTATGAATGGGTCTACACCAAAATTTGATGATTTTAAACTCTATGAAATCATTGAATTGAATATCTAATACATTGTTGTTTTGTTTACCTGGAGTGTCTGCAGGCAGGGAGCCCCTCAGCTCCCATTGGCCGCGGTTTGCCGTTCCCAGCCAATGGAAGCTGCAGGAAGTGGCGCCACTTCCCGCAGCTTCCATTGGCTGGGAACGGCAAACCGCAGCCAATGGGAGCTGAGGGGCTCCATGCCTGTGAACATTCCAGGTAAACAAAACGTCCTGACCTGCCAGCAGCTTACCCTGATGGGCCGGGAGCCAAAATTTGCAAACCCCTAAAATATAGGATCGGCTTATGCAAGGGTCATACAGTTTTTACTATTTTTACCTATCCATCTAGGGGGATCGGCTTATAAACGAACGAGCTAATGAACGAGTACATACGGTAATTCTTTTTAAAATGGTTTGTGAATGGCCAACATACTATTTTGCAGAGCGTGATGGGGTTAGCTTTAATGGTTTCTTTTATTCTTGTCAACCTGAATGGGAATTTCTAAAATAATCCACCACATACTAAAAAAAAGTATTTCCACTGATGAGTTTCAAAGTTCACAGAAACATTTTTATGACTGCTAGACTTTGTTTGTTTTCACAAAGCCTAAACTGACCGGACAGCATTCATTTAATACGAGATGACAGGGCAAACACCTGCCTTTGTCTCTGGAGTGGGAGGAACTGTTTGGTAATGTTTTGCCCAGCATGGTGAAGATGCAAACTTCACTGTAAATGTTTACAATGAATAATAATCAGGTTCCTTGTTTTCATGTAAACTTTTCCCGCTGCAATCTGCTAAATTTTGCCAAGACGTCCCAGAGGCAGCATTATGTCACAGTTTGTTAAACCCCGACTAAAGGGTGGGTTTCAGAGCTACCCCTGGATTCTTGTGCCCAGACTAGTGGAAAAGAGACCTGCTACAGCTGTGATTTCTTTCTGTAAAGGAAAGGCATTCAGGCAAGCCCAATGGTCCTGACATTCCCACATTTCCCCCCACACAGTGCTAGTGTTGGCAGCCAGCTAGTCACCATGTCAGTTTCACTGGGGGCAGGCGGTATGAAGGAGAAATGACACCAGTCATAGCTAGAAGGGGAGATTCACGCAGCTAGCAGCCTGGATTATTCTTTGCCCTAGTTTCCATCACAGTTTTGTCCTGCTTTGCTGCTTGTAAGAATCCTTCCAATCACCACGTTCCCTCCTCTGCAGGAGCAGGGATGGATGTAAATTCTCCATTACTTTCTGGCCAGCAGGCAACACTCACTGATCTGTCCAAACGGCTGGCTTTGATACAAAGTTCTACAGAAAGTGATCTCGACTTTTTGATTTATAAAAACCAGCTGGAGAGAGGGGGAAGGAAGAGAAATAGCCCAAACCCCTCCATGTCTCTGCTTTGACACTTGACACCTGCTATTCTCCAGCCAGCTGACTTTTTGTCAGAACATCTGTAGACAGGAGATTTATTAGAGAGAGGACCTGGGCACTTACAAAAACGCACTCTAAATTTAGAACTCAGCAAGATCATAAAACATCCTGCACACAAAATCATGAAATTGAAGTCAGGCTGTTTGATTATGCCAACAGCACTTAATACAAGCCAAGACTTTCATCAAAGCCATTTAAAAAAAAAAATTCTGCACTTATTTTATCCATGGCAGAAAGAAAAGTAAAATGCTGCCAGTAACACTTGGAAATTACTGACACAATGTGCACTGCATCCCACCTAAAGAGTCAGAGAAGTCAAGAAAGTCCACCGCTCAGCAGAAACCTGACATTATTTATCTTCCACACAAGATGACACAGCTTAACTGCCCATCTCCAGGGAAGTAGCCTATCAATCTGCTGCTATTATTCCCTGGAGTCCACACAATCCTACGCCCTTAAACCAATTTATCAGTTAATTTATGTAAAAAAAGTCATGAAATTTAAATATTTTGCCATTTCTATTCTCTGCATACATTTTGCACCAAAAAGTGACAAGTACAAGAATGTTGAGAAGATCAGAAATGGATCTGAGAAATATGTATTAGTCAAAAAAGGGTGCTCAGAAAACAGGCAACTAAATTGCAGGCCCACTTGTGGAGAGTTTGCTTTGCCCAGAACATTATGCGCTGACCTGGACACTGGTGAATGCATCTCAGTTAGCTCACTGTAGTCTATTCATATGGTGCCCCTGTTAGCAGGGCTTCTCTTTAAAACTTCACTCTGAGTAAGCAGATTTCTTCCCAGAGACCCGAAGCCCTTTAAATGTGCATAGGACAGAATCAAGCAAATCCAGACAAAGGAGAAACTTTTGACTAGTAATGTTGGTGCAGGAGGGACTTTCTACCATTTCACCATATTTGTTGGGATTTTTAAGCAGATTGTGGGAGCTCTCGCATACAGAGCTTTCCTCAACTAATATGGACCATTTCTTGTTTCTAAACTGGAGCATGTCCAGCTAGTAGGGAAAACTGAGCTTTGTTTCCCAGTTCTCTCACTCTTACACTGACACTTAAATTGAGACCTGGAAATACTAAAGACTAAGTTACTGTTACCAGCATGATAGGGAATGGTCAGATTTAGGATTTGCCAATGCACATCAGGGTTTATTATGGCAATTTTTATGACAGACTGATAATCACTGCTTCCTTCACATTGAACCGGTAAATGAAATCTTCAGCCCAGATAAACAAATACAGCAGCACTTAAGGATACGGTCTTGCTGACTCAGAGCCAAATGTCTGCCACCTTCACCTCATAGTACCTTACTCCAGAATTAGTCCTCCTGGATTTCAATGAGCTTACTGACAGAGTAAAGTGATATTCACCACAAGGGCAGGTAGCAGAATTTGGCCATCAAAATATATTATCTAGTGTGGTGTACTAGCACTTGACCCTGTGGGCACTACCCAATATACCTTTCCACACCAATCTTAAAACCAGATCAGAACTCACAGCGCAAAACTCACCCAGTAGCAACCCACATTAATAATCCACCACTTGTAGCAAGGAAAGTTAGAGAAAAAATCCAGGAACTGGCTCTCAGACCATCTTATGTTAATGATCTAATCAGATTTTGTCTCAAGAAGGTTGTTATACTGGAGGAAGTATGGTTTGATGAGAGCGCAGGACTGGAAGTCAGGTCCTGTGGGTTCTGCCACTGATTTGCTATGTGGCTTTGGATAAATCAACCTCTCTGTGCCTCAGTTCCCTCATCTCTAAACTGGCCATAATACATACCTGGCTCAGGGTGTGAAGCTCAGTTATCTGTATGGCTCTAGAGAGCCAAGAATGCCTGAGTTAGAGATCTTTAACCATAAAAACCTGAAAAGGGGCCAGTTGTTCCAGTTGTTTCCTAAATTGCTGGAGTTAAACTAGAAGAGGAAAATCTGGCACCATGTCAGGGAATAGAGAGATGTGCAGTGACAGATGTTTGATGCAGTACAGAATGACACAATGTACCGTAATGGCTCCTTTGGAGCAGTTAGCCTGTTGAATAAACAATACACATTTATAAATCCATTGTTGCCTATTAAACTGAAACAGCTCCGACGCCACTTGGTTATGGTTTTGGATTTAGATTTGTGAGTTATAGGGAGATGCGTTTGTTTCTTAAATTTGTTAACTGCAAGTTTCAAACATTTTGTCTTAAAAGCGAGAACAGCCCCTGACCAGGTTCCTATTCATTACTCATTCCCTGCACTCACGCAGCGTGCTCGTATCTCAGAAGGAGTCCAGACACATCTACTTCCTGCTATGAACATTCATAACCAGCAAAGCCAAAGAACACTGTGGCCCTTATTTAGCAGGAGAGAAATCCATTCATAGTAGTACAGAGGCTCATTATGAGGCTTAACTAACTCACTTGGCATTACTTTCTGCAGCTTCCTCTTTTGCTTCCCCATCTCCCTCGATTTTCACAGACTTGTTCAATTCATCCATCCAATCGGAGACATGTTTAAGGGCACATTCAACTGTCGATACCATGTTCTGGACAGCTTCAAGTTCCTCTGGAGATGGATAAATGGTTGAATGTTTCACCATAACATGGCGGTCATCATTAGCAAAAGATCGGATAGATCTCTGTCACAGAGGTGGGAAAGAGTAGGGAAAAAAAGAACAGTTACTGGCTTATCAAGAGAAGGGCGTTATTTGAAAGGGAATCCTCCCCAATATAGACGGGGGAGTATTTTAGGATAACAAAGGTCTAGAATCACGGCAGAACGTATATCTCTTCTCTGCCTGAAGTAGAGAGACCCAGCCAATTAAATGTGAAGCACTGAAAAAAGCCAACCCGGAATAAACTGGTAGCAAAGTGCAACAGCACGTTGTGCCTGTGACTTGGCCATCAGGAATGTAGGTTGTAATGTTCTCTGTACCAACTCCCAAACTAGGGGCAGAAAAACTCGGGTCCAGAGCTAGAAAAATGCAAGGAGGAGAAATTTCTCGTCTCCTTTACTCCACAACTAGCCTTTTCACTCTCTTCTGCTATTCCCCATATTGTTTATCAGGTTCACCCAATAGCAGCTGTAAGCTCCTAAGGACAGGGACAATGCAGTCTCTTATCTGCATGAGAATACCAGTCAAGCACTGCCCTAGCTAATCCTACCTGCAATGGTTAATAAAGGTATTTTTGGGTGCTTGCCTTGCATAACTTTGCCAAGAAAGTTTCACTTTGGGGAAAAAAGCCATGGTTCTGATGAAGCATAAAGAGCCAGGGAGGCCTAGTGGGCAGGGGGATGAATGAGGCGGCAGGAAACCTGGGTTCTGTTCCTGTCTCTGCCACTGACCTGCTGTGTAACCTTGGGAAAGTCACTTTCCGCCTATGCCTGGTTCCTCCTCCCTCTTTTTGTCTAAGCTTTTCTAGGCAGGGACTGTGCCCATGTCTATGTCCATGCAGCACCTTGGACAGACAGGCCCTGAGCTTGGTTGGGGTCTCTAGTCCCCACTGAAATACAAACAGTAAATAGTAACTATGAAGGAAAGGGGCTCCTGGCTCTTCAATAAATTCACAGTGCATTCTGGAATACTCTGTCCCTTTGTTCAGACCCTCAGCAGCTGAGTGGCTCCAAGGGGTCAGCTGATCTGGTTCCAAAGAGGAAATTCAAGGGCTCCATGCACATCAAGGAAGTCATCTTGTTTTGGGGCAGGTAATCTGGAAAGAGGTGTCCTGGGGAGGAGGCTGAGAGAAGCTGCACTTTATACAGGGCTTTGACAATCTGGGAGAACAACTCTGCCTGGCAAGACATGCCAAGAGCTGCAGCTTTCCCCTTGTGCTCGGCTGGTACAGAGGCAGCCCACCAGCCTCTCACTTTATGCGTTTAGTGCTGCCAAGCCGGAGATATTGCATCTGGGTCTGCAGCAACTACAGATCACAAGGAAAATCCTGACCAACAGGAAGGAATTCGCAAAGAGCATGAAAAATGGCTAGAAAGGAGGCTGGAAGGGAAGGGTTAAGCTTGTGGGGAAAGATTAAAATCATCAAATAGAAAAAACAAGGGGTTAAAGGATCCCAAATAAAGAAGGGCTTGTAAGGAGGGCTCATGGAGTTCCATGATGGGGATAGGTAGCACAGAGACTTGTGACCTGATTGGAGATGTCTGGTTGCCATGCCATCCAGGCGAGACAAGTTAGTGAGCCAGCATGGGCAGCCACTCGTCTACCAGATGTTTCCCCTTCAGCCACATGTAACCCTGGTGCTCAAAGACCAATCTGATGCAGTGTCAGGGAACTCTTTACTCCATTCCCTACAAACGGGAGAGAATCAAAAATATTCCCAGTATGTGGATCACAGGGTTTTCCCCTGCCGCTGGGCAGACTGGTGCACTCTTGCTAATCATTTACTTCCATAAACTGCATTTATCCTGCAGTGATGGGGAATCTTTCCCCCTCCTTCACAGCTTGTAACCATGCCTGAGCTCAGAGACAGCACGGCCTGTAATGGATCCAAGCAGTCTCATTGCTGAATCTGCATTTAGTTCTCCTATCCCACAGGCAATGTACATGTTCAGGGAGAAGTGCATTGGTTCACAGGTAAGGAGTGCTCCCCCTACGCCCTGCCCAGTACTGTCACACTAGAATTCCATTCCCGAAGGTCCCTGCTGTCGTTCACCTCAGATACAAAACACAAAGATACAGGTAAAGGGTGCTGCAGCTCAGCAGTCAATCAGTGAGATAGATTTGTTAATTCACGTCCACCCAAAGAATGTCCCCTTCTCCCCAAATCTCCCTTCTTGTGAACACAGATTATAGAAAATACTCCAGCAGCGGCAAACTGATAAGCCTGTAACTTGTGTATTAGAAACACATGGTTACCTCACTAACAGGCAATGGCAAAATAAGTACTAAGCAAGAGAATCTGGGTCAAGAATTCATTGGATCCAGCAAGCTTCCCATTTAAAGTCCAATCTGTGCCCTGTGTTCCCTGATGTCCCCTTCCCCCCATAGCATTCTTCTCACCACAGAGAGTGAAATCTTAATTTGTGTTTGGCTGGGTTATCGTTTAATGGATTTCATTAGCAATCGTCTACTCAAATCTGAATACAGTACTTTACTGTAAATATAATGCTGTGCCTAGTCACTCCTCCGTCTCGCAGCAACAACATATAGAGGACTTACAAAAAAAAAATCAATAGGCTCAAATTACTCCTAACAGCTGGCTCTCAAGAATTAGTTAATTGGGCGGGTTTTTCCCCCTTCCTTGAATGCATTTTAGAAAAACTAACCATTCCAAGCCCTTCACATTTGCACAGCTTTGCAAATTCAATGCATCTCTGACTCTTGCGATTTGTAACAGATACAAGCAGGCAGATTGGAAGTGACTCCTCAGTTAGTCATCAAATATGCCCGGATGGGTACTGGTTACATATGCATCATATCTATGCTATTAATAGGTGAGCACAGAGCTCTGGCTTTTAATTTTTAACATTAAAATATAGAGAGCACCAACATCTGATCTTGTGGGGAAGGGGTGGGTGGGGAGTGTCAGTGTTTGTTATGCAATCCACAGTTCAAGGTCACACACACTCACTGCAAGAGCTTGCTAATGCCAGTTTTATTAGAAAAGGTTATTTATGAGCATCCCCTTCATTTGTGTTTAATAATGCATGTCCTGCAGGCTCACAAGGCTTCATTCTCCGGTTAGAAAAAGCCCCTCAATAAATCAAAGCTCATTTGCTTTGCTTAAACCATGTGGAGACATCTTTAATGCAGTCGAGTCAGAAAATCCTTCCACTCTTGTTTTAACAGATTCCACAACGGGCTAGGGGTGGATAATAATTTTAAAGCAGCCATATTAATGAAGACAGTTACCTACCATGGTTTGCTAGAGTCTCAGCTCCGCTCCCCCTCCCCCTTCTCCTTTTCCCTCCTCCTCGGTATCTTTGCTAGGCACTGTTTTTGCCTGACAGAACCTCCTCATAAGCCTCTCAATCCCCTGCCAGCTCAAGAGTTCATACAGGCGAGATGCTCCAGGAGTCGCTTTCTGCAATACAACACCTGCAAAGAGAAAGAGAGAGAGAGAAACAACTTGAAGAGAGAAGAAACCACATGCTAATTCTGATTGCTTTTCAAAGCAGCACATTAAACCAAGCCACTGATTAAAGCAGCAGGCTTCAAAAGAAGGGGGGGGGGGAAATCATCAATGCCGAACAAAAAGCAGATGTCTCTATAGAAAGTAATTTTTTTTTTTAAACATGCCCACATACATGTTACCGCTTTCCTGTGCCATCCTCATCCGGGATCATCAGCCGAGAAGCAACTGGCATTCAAAAGCTCTGATACCCGGGAGTTCAGAATTCCAGGGTATTTAGTACAGTTGATATGAAGCCAGCCACAAAACTGGTGTGCCACTTTTATCCATATATCATATTCTTGGGCACTGAATTTCTTTTCATTTATTATTTGTACTTCATTGGTGCCCCAAGACCCCGATCAGGATGATGGCCCCAAGTGTGCCAGGTGCTGTACAAATATAGTAAGAAAGAGTCCCTGCCACAAACAGCTACAGGTTGAGGTTTTCAAAGCAGGGCAGGGGATTTAGTCCAAATCGAATGGAAGATGAAATTCACAGGAGAATGCACGGCTGGGTCACCTGGCGCCACTCTGAAAACTTCACCCATGACCTCTGAGCCCCCAGCTGACACTGTGCATCTCTGTGCTGCTTTCCACAGCACCAGACAGGCAAGCGAACCCATGGACAGCAAGCCCTGGCAGAACTGGGGAATACCAGGCATTTCTCCTCTGAACCATGTTACAACAGAACAGTTATCCCTCTCTGCACCTGAAAAAAGCCTTCGCTTGTGTCTGCTATTTGTAGTGGAATGTGGTATTTCATGTCAGGGAAGACCAAAAGACAGGGAGTTTCTCTCTTTGGCGGGGGTGGGGTTGGGTGGTGGTATAAATGGAGAAATCAGTCTCCAAAAGTGCAGGGTTAGGAGCTGACAAGAAACAGCAGCCGGCTCAGAGAAGGGAAACACACAACAATCCAAGCTGGGCTCTGTTCTAGGCTATTTACATTTCCTGAAAACCCACTATACTACCCCAGCACCTAGCGTACTGGTGTCCCACTCACACACTTGAAGGCTAGGGCCTGTACACCCTCATTTTCTGTTCTGTGCATACTGGCAAAGCTAAAAAGAAAAACATTGAAATAAAAGCACAAAGCTCCTTCCCCTATCCCAGAGCAACAGGCACCATTACTGGGGGGCACCACGATGCAACTGCAAATAGGTGCCTGGCGAGAACAGGAGGACATAGTGATGGGGCGAGTACCATGTGACAAAGGAGAGGAAATGAGCTCAGTGAGCACTATGGAACCCCCGTCCTTGCAAAGAACTCCCGTTTCCCTCTCATTCCATATACCACCATGTGAACTTTTCAGACACATTTGCAGTGGGTTGAAAGCCAGTTGGTAAAATCCTGCTGGCTGACATGTGCTCTCTTTTTCTTGTATCTTTCAATCCTGCACATCAAACAATATGTTGCATATTGTCTATGGCACAATCCTGACATTGTTAAAGGTCAAAACCTGCTTTTTCCAACGGCATAGGGACTAGAGAAGTGACTTGAAAGCAAACTTTAACTACAGAGGTGTGACAAAATTATCAAAATGTTGCGTCCCGTACAGATTTGCACACATCTAGAAAGGGAGCAATACATTCCACTTCACTGTGCCCCTATCTGAGAACTGAAGCAGATTTACAGGACTAAATTGCTTTGGGAGCAATTTGTTGTCTATAAAGAGGTCTCTGCGAACTCCAGACTAATGTACTTGGGATACAGTACAGTATACCAACCAACCAACCTGCCAGTGAAAGGGTCTGGGACAGGGGCCCCCCTTATGGTTAAATATGGGGATGGGTTGAAGGAGAATATAAATAATGAAGGGGTCAGATGTGGTTACAGTAAATGCTTTTTGGGGGCAAGAAGGGTTGGACGGGACAAGTTCATAGGGAGAGAGATGGATTGAGATGGGCTTTCAGGGCCCTTTCTTGGCAGAGGCTCAACAGGGACAGAGCTTGGACAATAAACATAGGTATATTTGCCTTTAGAACCAAATTAGAGTGTCCTAGTTCCATGGCAGGGCCAACAGGGAGCACCAAATAACCAGGCTAAGACTCCCTCTCCACCAATGCAGCGCCCCCATAGCACACATTCAAGACCTGCTCAGCTCTTCAGCCTCAGAAAGTTCCAATCCTGCCCTCCCACTGCAGGCTGAAATGCCAAAGTTGCCATTAAAATACCAACTGGAACTGGGGTCCAAACCCTGGGGCAGCTTTTGAAGTCTCAGACTTACTTTGCACAGACCCAATCCTTGCAAATGCTCCCATACGCAGATAACTACTCGCTTGTGTAGCCCCACTGATGTCAATGATCACCTCACATGAGTAGAGTTATACACATTTAACAGGTTTCAGAGTAACAGCCATGTTAGTCTGTATTTGCAAAAAGAAAAGGAGTACTTGTGGCACCTTAGAGACTAACCAATTTATTTGAGCATGAGCTTTCGTGAGCTACAGCTCACTTCATTTAAGTGATTGCAGATTGGGACCCAAGGCAGCAAGCTCCCAGGCCTCACAAATGCCCTTGGACTTCCAGGCATTCGTACACCCCCCTCCCCGCGGTGAACAGCTACTGAGGCCCCAGGACACTGTCCCAGGTATGGAAACAGAGCCCATTGCAGCCGGGATTCTTGTTACTTTCTGAAAACGCCAAATTGTCCCTTGGTTACCAGGAAACATGTGAGTGCCACACCCTCCACCCAACATTTTCAGCTGCACAGGGGTGTCAGTCAGGGCCCAGTCTTCGGTTTTCCGCCACTTCTCAGCATGGCAACAGTGCATCAAACATTCCTCACCAGAGCAGCCGACGGGCTTAAAAACGCAGGAAGGCCTATTTCTGGATTTAGCGAATGTGTCCATCACCACAGACTTTAGACACCAAGCTACGCTCCAGCCTGGACTCCCTTCCAGGACTGCTATAAGCTGCAGGTTATAGGTGACAACACAATGAAAACAGATGGATGGAAATGGCTGACTGAGCAAATTCTGAAGCTTCACTAAATTGCTGGGCAGACAGTACTGTCTAGAGACCAAGCCTGCAATCCACCTCTTGAGCTCCGAGAACAAATGTACATCAGTGTGCAATTCCGCATGCACTGAGCTCTTTTCTGTATACTCTGAAAACCTGAAATAGCTTCAAAGCAAACGTTTACAGCGTGACTGGGGCTATTTTCTCTCTGCTGCACAGTGGACATGTTACGCAGCATCAACACCTTTCAATGCTATCCTTGAGAGGGGTAGAACAATGCAGCTTTTCAGAGAGGCTCCTAGTTGTATTAACAAGCAAAACAAGTTGGGCAAGAGTCACCATTAATCCAGTTCTACCTGCCCTTTTCCCCAAAAGTGAGCGATTGAGGTCTGGGGAAATGGCTGCACTGTGCTCCGATTAGGGAGGGAGTTACAGATGACAGCATCTTCATCAATATTATTCAGGAGGAAGAAGAAGAAAAATCACCACACACAATTCTAGCTGGAGCTGTCCTACAGTGTTCTTTCAAATTATTAATTGCCCAACAATACTCCTCAGAAGTGTCTGCACAAAGGAAAACTTGATGCAGTTCAGGCCCCAGGAGAGAATGTTTAATAAAACCACTAAACAGAACGGAGCCCGCTTTCTAAAAATTCAGATGCTACTTTAAGAACAAGGTACAGAGTGGAAAATAAACAGAAGCCAAGATTAGAGCAGCCCCAGCCATCTGGATTGAGCACTGTGCTTGTTACCAGGCCCATCAGAAGGGATAAAAACGGACTGCAATCCTTCTAATCCAGCAGCTTTGTTCTGCCATTAACTCACCACAGAGCATCTATGCTAGAACCAGCCCCTACCTGAGACAGCTCCATCCGGATGGTTGGCGTGCCTACGGGGTGGCCTAGGCCCTAGAGGACATGATGGTAAAAGCTGCTTGTTCCTGGGCTACACCACAGCTAGTGCCACCGCAGCTTGCAATGAATTTTCCAGGAAAAGCCTCTAGGGTAAACAAAGCCATGAGTGACCTCAGGAAAGTCACTTACCGTCTCTGTGCCTCACTCCCCACCTGTAAAATGGGCATAATACTTTCGCACCTCACCAGGGCCAGGAGAGGAGGATTGATGTGAGTTTTTAAATCCTCAGACAGAAGGCACTAGAGCAATGTGAAGTGTTATTACACACCAGCACTAAACGAGGTAACTCACGGTCTCTCTAAACTGTCTCCACAGCAGGTCTGGGAACAACCAGAACACTGATGTTTAAAAACACACAGTTTCTCAACAGAAGTAAAACACAACAGGAAATGGGCTCTTGAGACTCATCTTAATCCTAATGTAACCAATTTAGGAGTGGCTGCAGCATGCCTGGGCCTCCACGCCCAGTAGGATGGCCACAGAGGACCCAGAAACGTTTCCATTAAACACCCCAGCCTTCACAAGGAACTTTTGGCATGGGCATGAGATGAAGAGTTTGATATGTGGCCTTAATAATGGGGTTTATTCCTGCAGCTGTCAGTTGTGCCTCCTGGACTTAAAGATGCTCATTTAAATAGTTTTGGACATACTAACGTGCAGCCCTTTAGCTGTCTTTAGTTACTTCTGATTAGCAAGGTGGCAGGCAGGAGCAACAGGTCTGTGAACTCCACATGGCCTGAAACTAACAAGGCAGCTGAGACTCCATTTTACCCTTAGAAAAGGGCATCTTGGATACCTGTCACCAACCCAGCAGCCCAAAGCTGCGCTTTGCACAGAGAAATGCTGCTGGAATAACTGGGGAATGGAAACAGGGTCACAGTACATTGAACTCTTTAGTTATCTAAATGCCCACTTCTCTGCTGCTTGGGCATCTGGCCAGGCTGTCGGAAGAGTCCAGGGTCCATGACGACTACTTCAATGCTACAGCAAGACTCAACAAGCCAGCAATGCTTTTCTGGGGCACTAAAGCACCCTCTGCCCTTCTAATCTTTCCTTCGCTCCAGCATCAGCAGCTGAGGCACTTTAGCGTAAACAGCAGGTTGAAGGGCAACACAAATAATCCTGAGACTATCCGAGTTGACCTCAACAGTGTTGAGAGATAACTAATGCTGAGGAGAGCAGGAAGGGAGGTTCCCAAAGTAGGTTGGGGTTTGCAGGTAGGATCAGACCCAGCAGCAAAAATGCTGCAGTTTATGCAGCATACAAGGAAAAAAAAAAAGTTACGTTCAGTGAAATTAAGGGGGAGGATTAATATCAAAGTAAGAGTCCTGGAGCTTTAATTGTGAGTTAGTTTTAATTTCTGCTCTGCATGCAAAAGGCAGGTAATTTTTCATCACGACACACAACGCTGCTTGGACAAGGAAAGGAGTATAATTCTGCAGTATAATTTTATTTCTGGCTTTCTGCCAAGAGTCTTTCTGGCAGCATCTACCACAGTGGGAAACTGTGTATCTGGGTCAGGAAAGACAAGTTGCTTTTCAGAACAGCTCAATACATTTGGCAGAACTGCTGATATTATAATTGAACTCTTTCAGCAACTCTTTTTATGATGCATCAAGACACCAATCAAAACAAGATCCGCAGCACTGATTAGTGTCAAAATAACTGACTGAGAAACAGCAAAATAGTTTCTCCTGGTTTTAAAAGCATCAACATGCTGAGGGGAACAACAACAATTCAGGAGGTTTCACCATGGGAAAATCTTCTAACTCATTCTGACCCTTGTCTTCTGTGGATGTTTAAGATTTTAAGTCCTAATTCCTAAAAGAATGGCACAGAAACTCTGGTTTCTCCTTTCTACAACAGCATGCAAAAGCAGAAATACCTCCTACCCTGGGTATGTCTACACTGCATTAAAACCCTGTGGCTGGCTCATGCCCACTGACTCAGGATTGTGCTAAAGGGCTGTTTTATTGCAGTGTGGACATTCAGGCTTGGGCTGGAGTCTGGGCTATAGCACCTTGCGAGGTGGGAGGGTCCCAGATCTGGGAATGGGTGACAGCGGATGGATCACTTGATGATTACCTGCTCTGTTCATTCCCTCTGAAGCACCTGGCATTGGCCACTGTCAGAAGACAGGATACTGGGCTAGACGGACTTTTGGACGGACCCAGCTCCTTAGCCAGACCCCCATGAGCCTGAGTCTGCTGGCACGGGCCAGCTGTGGGTTTTTAGTTACAATGTAGACATACCCTCGGACACATGAGCATCCTGAAAGGGAACGCAATCGTAGCACTGGGATATACCACTGACTGGTAAAGCTCTTGCTGCTACCAATAATATGCCTGGAGTCAACTAAGTTAGTAAAGTCATGCAAGTTTATTTTCCAGGGATGCAATTGTCTCAGAAAAACCTGTGTTAACCCGGAGAAGCCTGGAATTTTCCGTCCAAGGGAACGCGTGCAGAACAGTGCTAGAGTTACGGCTAGGCAGGTACTTCCATTCCAAGTTCTTAAATTTAATAAAAAAAAAACCACACAAAAAAACTCTTTGAGTCTCACATTTCTCCTGCTCGCCTCCCGCCCAAAGGAGATTTTTTGGGGGGAAAGTAGTTAAATTCCATTTCTCTCTCGCCCCCTAGCCCCCAGCCCCATTTGTGTGAGCAGATTCTGATGAACAAAAAATTGCTTCTTTCTAATCTCCAAATCCCCAGTGCAGAATTGTGCCTTGTATCTGCACGAAGAAAATCTAAAGTTGGAGACTTTAGACGCTTCACAGAACATGCTCAGTACACAAGTTCCAAATAACTTTTTAACATATGAAAGTGCAGGTCATACCCAGTACTGAACGATGCACAGTGAATCAGCTGCATTTACACCAATGGTTATATGTTCAAACACAAAAGCAGTGCATTTAATTGACTCTCTGGATCTCTCCTTTCCCTTCTCATGACGAGGAACACTGCCTCAACGCTCACAAAATTTCATGTATCACTTTTTATTTTAAAACAATTTTACAGTTCAGATTTTAACATAAATGTGAGGAAATTCAAAGTTAAGGTTTGCATCTCAGCCACTGGTTAGCTACTTTGCATCTATAACCCAACTGAGGGATGAGTCGGCCCCAATTTGACAAGACAGGTTCTCTCAATAATCAGGGACATACAGATAAGCCAAATCCACCATACAAACAAGTGTACATTATACCAATGGGAAAAGCATTATAGATTTTAACAGGGCTGAAATAAACAGATTTCTATAGAAATGTAATAGGATTTCTACAGAAATTACTCTAAAGTCCATCAGAATTTAACAAGGGCAATATCCTTCCTGTAGGTTTCTAAGCATCCTAAAGAATTTTATGGAAGAAAAGTGCCTATCAAATCTGTAGGAGACCTTTAAAAACAAATGTATGAGAAAGTAATCTTTCTACAGACTCTGTTAGGCACTTACCTGGCCCGTTACCACAGTATCCAAGTGCCTCAGTCTAATGTATTTATCCTCAATAACACGCAAGTGAATTAGGGCTGTGCTATTATCCCCACTGTGCTGGTAGGAAACTGAGACGGAGAGACTAAGTGACTTGCCCAAGGTCATACAGGGAGGCTGTGGTAGAGCAGGGAATAGAAAATTGAGTCCCAGGCTAACACCTGAAGCCACTGGATCATCCTTCCCCTATGTGACTTTCCCATAAAAGGAGAAGCAAGAGCTAAATCAGGATTAAGGTACCCAGCCTCCAGGCAAGACCAACAGTTCGCCTGTATACTAGCAAATAACGCTTTTCTCTTCCAAAGTTACAATTAAACAGAGGTAAATTTCACAGTGTACACTGCAGTAAATACTCCTCACTGTTATGTAAGGGACCAAAGGTTGACTGTTACCAAGCCACCTGGGTGTTCCAGCCAGCACGAAAGACTCCTAGAGAAGCAGCGGATGCTGCCAAGGCAATGATTCCATTCTCCCTCTACAGCCCGGACACCGGCATCACTGCCTTTTATTGCCCATTCCTGATGCATAAAGCGGTTGAGGCTCACCACCTTTCCTGCAGGGCAACAAAGCGTAACGACATTCTGATACGGATGGGGCAGGAGAAAGCGAAGATGAAAATGAAGACAATGTGGAAATACAGGAGCTGTCACTGCTGCTCTGTGGCAACAATATACATACACACAGAAACATGTTTTCACCTCATACCTCCCCTTCCAACCATGGCAGACTGGCTATTTGCAGGGATAACCTGAATATCTAGAGTTAGAACAGTAGATACTAAACCTTTTTTTGGAAGAGAGATAAATCCTCCTCCTTTGGGATTTAACCCGATCTCTATTATGGGTTAGGAGATTTCCCGAATGGTAGACTATGCCCACTAAGGGGTTTCTTGCACTTTCATCTGAAGTATCTAGTCCTCACCACTGTCAGGCTACTGGACTAGATGGACTCTAGGTCTGATCCACTCTGCCCTATGTTCTTACTAAAGCTGGTTGAAAAACTGGAAAATGTTCAGGGCAGAGCTTTTAGTTGAAAATCTAATTATTTTTCACAGAAAACTCAAGATTCAGGAGTTTTCAGCCAGCTCTAGCTCCTGTGGATCTCAAAGTACTTTACAAATAACTATTTAGGCTTCCTCAATGCCTCCAGCATTAGGCTCCTTTAAGGAGGTATCCAGACTCACTAATCACTTTTGAAAATCAAAACCATGATTTCTGTGCCTCATTTTGTAAACTGGGATATTTGAGGCACAGAAGTCAGGGTCATGATTTTCAAGAAGTGACTAATGAACCTGGGTACCCCTTTTTGGGCTCCCTCTTGGCTCATCTTTAAGGAGCCTGATTTTCAGTGGTTGGGTATTTAGCACTTTTTGAAAATCAGGGCTCTTTAGGGAGACTCAAGCTGTGCCCTGAAAAACTGGAATACCCAAAAAATCACTGGGTGGTTTTGAAAAATCTTTGCCTATCTCAAATCCCCAATACTGTGATTTGGCCACACAACCATCAGCCCTTACAGCCTGAACTTCAACCAGTTGCAATTTGCATCATCTGAGAGATCAAAGCTGAAGAAACGTAAGTTTATTATAAATACCAGCAGAAATGTAATTACCAGAACACTATGATACCTATTATGGAAAACCTTACACCTGCCACAAACACTGCAATTCAAGAGGACTCAGGTTACAATAAACTACTCAGAGTATGTGATTGATTACATTACTAGCTTTATCAAAATCTTAGCTTCCTCCTGCCCCCAAAACCAGAAAGTTTAACAGACTAGTGCCTGTGGTCTTCAGAACAATAAATAGAACAGTCCCAGCTCAGTTTTAAAGGCATTCCAAATACCAGTATTAGCTAGATTCTTAGACCCATCACCATAGTATCTCAGCACCCACACTACATGCAACCCAACACATCAATGACAACTAACACCGAGACTCGCCGTGAAACCGCCATGAAAATCCGTTCAGGTCTAAGGGTGAATGCCTGGGCTTGAGACTGAAGACAGACCAGGCAGGGTGATCGAATTCAAAACTGGCTCCTAAGTGACAAGTGGATAAATAAAAAGAGCTCAGTGAGCAATGCAGCCTGCTTCAAGTCTTTACGGGCCCATGAAAGAGAACTCTCTGTAGGGCTCAACACAACAGAAAGCAGAACATGTAAGTGACGTAAAACACTTTTGGGCAGGGGCTTGTCTTATTATGGTCTCTAAGGCACACATTAGGCACTACATAAATAATTAAACCATGATTTGAGGACTTCAATAGCTCAGACATAGGTGAGAGGTTTATTGCAGGAGTGGGTGGGTGAGATTCTGTGGCCTGCATTGTGCAGGAGGTCAGACTAGATGATCATAATGGTCCCTTCTGACCTTAATGTCTATGAGCCTATGATATTATTCACTTAAGGTTTAAGTAGAAAACTCATGATCAAACTATGAATATATTCACCAAGAATTTAAAAGCAATTTCTAGCTTCCAACATCCTGAAATGTGAGTTCCTGCTCTTCTATACAACGTGTACTAAGAAAACCTGGAGTCATTTCAGAACACACATCTGTCTGTGGCCCCAGGAAGTGAAGTATTAATTATGAAACCACTAACATCCAAAATGAACTGTTCTGAGATCCACAGGCTTGTTAGACTGCAGGAGATTGTTCACTGAAAACATTGTATTATACCTCAACCGCTTTGGAAATAGAGCTGTAATAACTGATGGTGCTACAGGAGCTAACCCTGCTTTTATTTATAGTTTTCACACTTCTCATCAACCCATCAGCCAAAATTTTATAAGGCAGCAACATGAAAATACAGCAGAAAGAAGTTGGCAAAAATCCAATTTTTTCAATTTAATTCCAAAACTCTTCTTGGATTACTAGGCATGTGGCTTTTCCAGTCACATGCAAAATTTCAAAGACAATTTTTTCTTTATTATTGTACATTAGGAATAAATCTGTATTTGCAACTAAATCCAAAGGTACCAATATGCTCCAAGCTAAATCAGAATATGGGCATCTAGTCCAACTCCCTGCTTGGTCCTGCTTTGAGCAGGGGGTTGGACTAGATGACCTCCTGAGGTCCCTTCCAACCCTGATATTCTATGATTCTATGATCTCAGAAAGAATAAAATAAATTATATATAGCTTCTAAATTTGCTCAACAATCAAAAACTGCTCAATGTCTAATGGGAGAGAGTATGTGTGTGAGAAGATTAAACCTTTACAAAGGGAGGGCATGCCAGGTGCTTCTAACATCAAATCTATTTTAACACCATCCCCACCACCCTGAATACCTAAAAAAATTAGCCCACAGACAAAGTGGCTACCAAAATTCAGCTCTTAGTTTGCAGGCTCTTCAGATAACAATTAATATGTGGAATTCATTGCCACACTCAATCACTGAGGCCAAGTACATAGTAGGATTACACTTTTATATGACTATTGAGACCATCCACACTTCTATTAGACAGGATTTATTTGTATAAGGGATACAATTCCTCATGCTTTAGGGGCATAAGCCAACTTGTAACTGTCAGTGGTTGGGGGAAGTTCCCCAACGGTCAGGTTATTTCATCAAGATCCACTGCAGGATTCTCTTGCCCCTTCCTCCAAAGCATCGAGTATTGGCCCTGACAGAGACTAGAAAGACCAGTGGTGCGACCTGAGTACGGCAATTCCGATGTAATAAAAACCCAGCTGATCCAAGCTATTTACAGCTAGTCATATGTTTAGCACAAAATGGAATGCAACTGTCCTTTCATTAACAAGGCTGCAAACCCGCTGAATAGCTTCTGCACCAGCCTCACATCCAGACATAACACAGAAAGGTGGGCTGCACTCACTTGGATGCAGCAGCTCTAAGGATGGGTAGGTGTTAACCAAACTGAGGCCAAATATCCGAGAAGAGGGGTGGGGAGTGAGCAGGAAGTAGAAGAGAAAACGCCAGACAAATCAGAGATGTTTTTTTTTTATTTAAGAGACCAGGCCTGCCCCAAATGCGACTGAAGTCAATAGATTCCCACTGATTCCAATGGGCTTGGGATCAGGCCCCCTTTGCTTTGGGCACTCTGCTGAACTTACGTCTATTACGACCCTGAGGCATAATGCAGTTGTGTTTTATTCACCAAATTCCTGAAATTTATTTAGTTAAACATGTCATGCACTCTTCCTATTACATGAATTCCTAAAACACACCGGTCAAGTGGTTCAGCATCAAAATAAAACTGTTTAATTAACTTTACCAGTTGTCCCATCCTCTAGGTCTCACTTTAATCATTTCAACTGATCTACTGCATTTAAAATAAATGTAGATTAAACCTTTCAGTTGTAGAGCAAGACATAAAATTGCCCTAAAAGAAAAAAAAAACACCAATCCTCCAGAGGATGGGAAAGACTGCCCAACTGCACCATAAAAATAAACTGGGTCTGTACACAAAATCCAATAGCTTCAAGTTATGGCCCCCTGAAAAGCAGAGGAAGGGAAGGATATTTAACTGAAGTGCTCACAAGCTGAACTGATTACGACCCGACCCAGCACCGACTGCTCCAGCCAGTAATACTAAGGGCACCAGACGTCAATGAGATGCAGCAGGAAAGCAGCAAACAGCACACACGGGGCATATTGCTGTGCTCTTCATGGCTCGTGCTAGCACGCCCTCTGCTATGAATAATAAAATGTAAAGACTCTGATTAAGCCACAGATTTGGGATCTCAGTTCTTCTGTGCTGCTCCCAAATAAAGAAAAGTTAAACCTTCCTTTCAGTTACCAATGTACATTTGCATATGTGAAAAACTTTGCATTACAAGACCATGGTTTATTATTTTTTCAAGCCATCACTTCATCTTGGAAACAGAAATCTAAGCAGCTGTTTCCCCTCTAAATTACCTTCCTGCTGGCCCTGCAGACAATATTTGAAGTTGGCATTTTTAATATTGCAAATCCACACTGGTTACTTTGCACATCTTTGCCTTTCATGTGGTTTAAACTTTAATGAACCTTCACTTAAATGCATTTTCTGGCATGTCGGTCTCTCTGCCTCAATGGTTTTGTGCATTTTTTAAACAAAGGGATAAGATTAAAAGGGAAGCTAAGAACTCTGTGGCCATTTGTCAAAGAACCTGAAGCAGGCCACTAGATTCTGCGAAAACTGTATAGAGTCCTACTATAGACTTCATTCATAGTTAGTACACATCTGCCACTGGACCCACTTGTGTTCTATTCCACTAGGGCTACTGCATGCAAGTAGAGGCAGCTGCTTCCGTCCTGTTTAATTAGTGATTTTATCAAAGAACATCTTGCTAAGAACACTAGGATATTAAAAGCTTGTTCAAGCCTTGTGCAGCCTTCCGGTTGCGAACATGGAGCACGAACAATCTTGCAGATCCTCTTATTGTAAGCCCTCAGTCCTGTAGGTAGTGTTGGTTCTAAGACTGGCAAAAGTAACATGTGTACCATAAATTCCTCATGTTTTTGGCTTTGGGCAAACAAGGCTTTATGCTTCAGGTTAACAAAGGGGCCTGTTAAAATGGAGGGATGAATCATGCAACTGTTCACATGACTGTCATCTGCGTGGCCATGAAGGAGACCAGGGTTAGACACTCTCACCGTTAACTAAAGCATAGATACTGGATTCAAATGCAACTTACAAAAGGCACAGAAGAGATAAATGCAGACTCTATATACCAGGATAGGAACGTTTTACACACAAACATGTTCCCTAATTATTTTCATTGCTGTGGGTGATGTGGAAAAGAGTGTGGGGGATACCAAGCACATTCACGACATTACTAAACTGAGAGAGAACAAAAGGAGGGTAGGGTTGCTGGTTGTCTAGTTTTCAACCAGGAAGTCTGGTCACAAAGGGGACCTGGCAATGTCTGGTTACATGTACTGACTGGACACCAAAAGGCCGATTGGGGAGGGGGAGAAAGGATCACCAACCTGTGTCAGCCCCTGCTCAGTCAGGTCCCCCTCCTACCCGCACCTCATGGGCAGGCAGGCAGCAGGCTCTGCGTTAGGCTGCAGCTCCCGACCTAGCTGCGGGGGTAGGTGGAGAGGATCATGCGATGAGGAAAGGGGAGGTGGAAGAGCAGTGAGTGACGGGGTGGGGGGGGAGGGCAGGGGAGGGGAAGGAATTTTCAGAAATTAGAAAGTTGCCAACTCCAGATGAAAGAAAAGTACGAAGGGAGTTCAGAGAGGTTAGAAATAAGAAAACATTTGTTCATCACAGGAAAATGCTCTGATACATCTGGGGAAATAATCTGAGACGGTACCTAAATGAGGAAGAAATCCAGAAAGCAATAATGCCCAGAAAAGATCTCGTAGAGGACAGTGGACCAACTGGAGATGGCAGCTGCATGTGGCGGTTGCAGCAAAGGCCTGGGACTCAGAAGGACTAGGTTCTATTTCCAGCTGTATGTGTAATCTTGGACAAGTTAATTAATGTCTCCATTTCCCTATTTATAAAATGGCAATAATATTTGCCCACCTGTACATACAAAGCTTCAAGATACTCAAATGAAAGTTGCTATGTGAGTGCAAATATTGTGAGTTTGCAGTGAGACATGGTTAAAAAAAAAAAGCCACTTCTGGTTTTGAGTCTGTGTACAGTCCAAAACATCCCATCCCATCGCAAGGAGAGACTAGTACCCTCCTAAGCACCATATACGAGCTAGGTATTATTATTATTATAGCAGAATTATATGTCTGTCTGCCTAAATATTAGAAAAAGACCAACAAGCTGAAGGGAGTTCAGTGAAGAGGAGAAATGCAAATTTTCAAATGACCTAGATGGATGCTTTGAGGGAAAATTGTAAAAGCTCAGGGTAAGAGTTTGGCAATAACGGTTAAGCGGATCAAAGGAACAGGAGAACAACAGCCCAGGGACTTGAAGTGAAGATGAAGGAAGGAGAGGAATCGAGGGTGGCCCAAAGAATTAAGGACACAAATAATCTGGCACACCTCAGGGAAGACTTCGGCTGTGGAACAACGTCCCAGAGGCAGAGGCCCCAACGCTTGGGATATTTAAAATGAGACCAGACTCCGTATGATAGAATGTACTGTAGGGCATTATGCTGAACCGGCTCCTGGGGTGGAAAGCAGGGGACTGGGATGGATTAGCTGAATTTGAGGAATAACAGGCATTAGGGATAGAAAATCCAGGATGGGGACCTAGGGGAAAGGGGGATTAAGTGCCCCCCCAAACATATATTAATTTATTCTGAAGTTGCTACTGCCTGAAAGCCTCTGAGCACACCTGTAAGCTCCTGTGTGTCTTGCTAGCAAGCTAGGTGGGTAGCACGGTGAACTTCTCTAGTTTAGACAAAGCCTCTATGGCTATTTCCCCATTTGGAAGAAAGAAACCATAATGCTAATGGGGGTCAGCTGAATGCGTTCAAAGTGCGTTTGACAATGTAAAGTGCTGCATGATGTGATGTTATTTAGCCTGCTCCAGTTTACAACCAAGCAGTGCTATTAATCCCCTACATATCATTAATTCAGTTAAGTGAGAGAAAAACCTTTTGACTAAAATCTCCTTTACAGCCTTGTCGCAAGGGATTCCCTATGAAACACAGACTGTGTTCTTAGCACAGACTGCGATTGTTAACATAGCTAGAGATAACCTGGGATAGGTGCTTTTTAATATATTTAATTCTGATTTGTATAAATAAGCATGTGTAGAATTGCAGCACGGACAAGAGCAGCAGAAGTGAACTATTACTGCCCTTTGCCCCCAGTCGCACTTCGTAAGGGGAAGAGAGACTGCCATCCACGCTCCAGGCAGGCTGGGTCTATGCAGGAACAGGGAGGATTCTGTGAGGGGGTCTTCACCACCGTCAACAGAAGGTGAGCCATTCAATCCGGTGATGGGTTTACGGATCTCCCCAACTCTAACGGCTGCTACTCACTCTGCAGGAGGCTGCCTGCAAGCTCAGGCAGATGGCACAGCATTGGTTAGGCTCACATCACACTTCTGCACCCAAGAGGGAGAGAAATGCAGTTTAATGATGAACACTCGGGTGCACATCACCTCATGACTCCAGGAGTTGGGCCCTCAGCAAGGACCTCTGCCTTGATCCACCCCTGCGGCTAGTGCAGCCACCGCGTTCAGCACTGGTCTCTTTGGCCTCTCTAATGAGGCTGCCACCACCACAGCAAGCTGCTTAAAAATAAAGGACCCAGAAGAATAAATCAATGGCATAACCAGCCAGCAGGACTATAAGCAACCTGAGATCCCATGTGTGTGTGGGGCACCACCTCCTCACCCTGTCTGTTGTTGGCTGGGTTACAGCAGAGCCTGGGTAAGCCCTTTGCTGTGAAGTATTTCAGGTGCTTTTTTAAACACTGAGAAAATTAGTAACTAAGGCTGTGATTTTCAAAGCTACTTAGGGAACCTGGATGCCCAGTTCCCATTCATTTGTGCCCAAATCCCTAAAGCAGTTTGGGAAATCTCAGTCTAAACCCTTTGCAGCCACACTTACATTAGCTGTGGCAGACAATCTAGGGAGAATGTTTGGTTTTGTGGCTCATTGCACAACCCATCAAGAAGGCAAGGAGTGGATTCTGAGAGCGTGCCATCCAGACTCGGATCCCACAGGGGAGGAATCTCGACAGAGAGATCTGATCAGATGGGCAAACTAGATAAACCACCTGTAATTATAACCATTAAATACAATCCATTTTTGCTATCCCCTAACAGCTTCAATATGTACTTTAACCTTTTCCTGCATTGAAGATTAGTGGCTCTCAACCTTTCCAGACAACTATACCCTTTCAGGTGTTTGATTTGACTTGTGTGCCCCAAGTTTCACTTCACTTAAAAATTACTTGCTTACAAAATCAGACATAGAAATGCAAAAGACTCACAGCACACTATTACTGACAAATTGCTGACTTTCTCATTTTACCATATAATTATAAAATAAATCTATTGGCATATAAATATTTTACTTACATTTCAGTGTATGGGATATAGAGCAGTGTAAACAAGTCATTGTCTATATGAAATTTTAGTTTGTACCGACTTCACTAATGTTTTTTATGTAGTCTGTTGTAAAACTAGGCAAATATCTAGATGAGTTGATGTACTCCCTGGAAAACCTCTGAGTACCCCCAGGGGTTCATGTACCCCTGGTTGAGAATCACTATTGAAGACTCTCTCTCGGATACTCGGTCAAGAAATTAAACTTCAGCTCAGTGGAAAATCTGAATCTTTGCATCAGCAGGTTCTGGAATCAGTGCTACAGAGGCATGCGTCTCAGTCTTGTATTGGATAGTAAAGCGCCATGGAAGAAGTTCTATCTAGTGTGTAACCGTCAGAGGAGAGTGTTGAAATTCCATTTGCTCGGATGAAATATATTCCCAGGCAGCTTGAATGCAAGTTGAAACATGCTGATTATGCACCAGCTTTCAGAATCAGACCCTTATTATTGTTTTTCCCTTCCTTCTGCTGCATTGTTCAAGTTGTCTGGATGCATCTGTACAACTCTGACATTTAGGGAGAGCCTGGAGTAATTTAGTGTCAAAGTCAGTCTCTCTCCACTGCACTGGAGCATAAAGATATTATATTACCCCTCTGCACGATTACTAAATTATTGCTAAAGACAAATGGCACTGATGGGAATTTGCTTTGTGATCTTCACCACTTAGCAGTGCCTGACACCAGACTCTGAAGAACAGATTAACTGAGTCCATGCTATTCCAGAACTAAATAGACCAAGAATTGCTGCAAAAAGGCAGGCAGGATTTTCAGAAGAGACTAGCAATTTTGGGTGCCCAAGACCTCAAAGCAGCAATTTTCACACATCCTCAAAGTCAGAATCCCTTTTTAGGTGGCAAGTCAGGCATCCAAAATCATGCTCACTTTTGAAAGGCCTGGCCAGTGTTCTTCCAAGAAACCCCTATTCCTCCTCCCCCCCCCCAAAAAAAAAGCTATGAAGCCACACTTTCTGGACCCCTTTTTAACTCACAAAGAGTACTGAGTATTGTTAGTCTCTAAGGTGCCATAAGTATTCCTTTTCTTTTTTTAAAGAGTATTGAGGGACTCTTCCTACAAATACATCTATAGACAAGGACATGTGCCAACCCTGGAAATAGGAATTTGCATAGCCTGAATCTGACAGGCCGCTGTTCGAAATAACATCACTCACATCACTGCAATATTTCCAAAGAGAGCTCTTTATGGCCATCCAGCAGGGATAAGTCTACTTCTAATATGGCTGAGATTGATATTCCACTGCAATTAGAACCGTCCTCTAAAACTTAGGGAGAAAGCCACGCTGGCTAAAGCACCAATCAATGAAGACACGCTGATACGCGCAGCCCATTTCATTTGTCAAAACACTTACAAGAGGCAGCTGCCCAAGGAAGCAACATGCTAGGATCCTCCCAACTTTAAACCATCCATTAGAAGGGTCAGTCCACTAAATGAGTGTCAATGCATAAGTAACTGCAACTATGGAATAGTGGGGCACTGCATTCTCCTCTTTCAAAATGATCTTCCATTCTTCTCCCATGTGTTACTGCATTCTCTAGCCTTTATTTTCCATCTCTTTACATAAACTGTGTTTCCATTCCTTTCCCAAGCCCTCCCAAATCCAACCCTCTTCTTTACTTCATTTCTTGCCACTACCAATCTCCTGCCTTGTCTTATTTTTGAGACTCCTTCCCAGCACATTTAGAGCTCAGCACCTTGTCAGATAACACTGTAGCTGAAGTATCTGAAACGGAACACTACACACTGCTTAAGCTACTATCTCAGGCCTGCGGCAGAAGAGGAAAACCTCCTGTATTTCCACAGTGCTGCAGCTGGTACCTGACCGTCTCACGAGAACAAAGGAGGAGAATGTTGCCTGTTGGCAAATGCATGTTGTTACCCAAGATCATTGCTCAGATATCGACAGTAAACAGCAAGGCTGTCGATGAACTACCAGCAGCTTTGAGTGGTTCTAACTCCCTACACTGTGGAGCACCTTCTCAACTTGCTGATGGCCCTCAAAAGACACAGCATTAAGTCACGGGGAGAATAAGTTTTCCAATTAGAAGTACACCTGTAGTGTAATTAACACACCTCTTCTAATAGGCTGACACAAAGTTGGTTCTAATAAACCATTCCAGAAAAAAGAAGGGGGAAAAAAAGCGGGGTGTTAATTAACGTACCAAACTGTTTCTAAAAATACAGCATCTTCCAATACCACAGGGCTCCTCGCCAGTTAGTCTGTGACAATAGCTGGGACATTCAAGATTGTATTATAGGAACAGCAGAATTCCGAGGCTAGGCCAGCCCAGGAGTTGATCTAGTCCAGCATACTGCCTCTGCCCAGATGCTTCAGTGGAAGTGGCCCCCCTCCCTCCCGGATTAAGTTCTGTTCTCAGTAGACTATTGTGTTACACACACGTGAGCTAATCCAACAAAAAGGTTTTGATTTAATTTACTTGCATATTTTCATATGAAGAGCAGCAATGATGTCCTCTGTGAAAGTGAAAAGCTACAGCGGGCCAGCACTGCAGAACACAGCTGAAGAAAGATCAGTCAAACTACATTAGCCACTAAACATTTGTCAGGGGTGTCTTCAGCACTTGTGATTAAGAAATCACGTTAAAGTGTGGTTATGGTCAGATGTTTACAAGCTCCAGTAAAAGAGGGCCTGCCCTCCCAGTTCTCTGAATGCCCTGGACAATATGTTAAAAACATATTAAATTGACAAAGGAAAACCAACATCTTCTTACCTCAACAGATCTAACCCGGATGTGCTGACGCACACCTGCAGTGATCAAAACTGAGCCATTACCTCTCTATCCCAGCAGAGCTATGGGAAAAGGAGCCAAACTGTTAACCAAGTTCCTTTTGCAGGATCTATTACTGATGGTGATTCTTGGCTTTTAGACCAGAGGCTGAGGTTGCAAGGCAGAGAGAATGTTGTTATAGTTGGAAATTGAGCCAATTCTATGAGGAACTTCTTGGGAGAAGAAAATGAACCCAACAAAGCTATTTTTACAGAGTATGAAAGCAGCTGAGAAAAAAAAAATCTTGCTGTATATTTTTATTTTTATTTTTTTTCTCTACTTTGTTGTCCTTGCCCATAGATGCAACACAATTTTGCTTTTTTTTCCTGTCTTTTCATTCATGCTTTTACGGAGGTTAGCAAGATTATGCCCAACTCTGGGAACACAGGTGTATGCTACAAAGCTGTTATACATTGCACCAGATCCGAGGAACAAGTGTTGTTTACACATGCAAAGTGCACTAACAGTATTGTTAAAAAGAATTCTCAGCAACAAATTAAAAGGACACCATCAATTCACAAGGAAAATCTCAATTTTTTTTTTTAACCAACTATTGTTACACATAAAATCTGAGATTATTCTTCAAAATTGGGTTAAAAAAAATCTCAAAATCAGTGTACTCTGGACACTTGACAATACTTAGTGTCTAATCGGCTGGACCATTTGCCCTGGTAACACAGGGTTCGCCTACAGCAACACAGGACAGCTAAACTTTTTTTAAAACAAATTGGAAGATGTGATTGTAAAGCCTCAAAACAGTACCAGGATGACTCAGAGGGCAGGTGCAACACCTGAAACCACTAACTTTTCTCTTTTTTAAAAAAATAAAAAGCTTTTTTTGTGGTTGATGGCATGCTTTTGCGTTAGGGGGTTGGAAACAGGATATGGAATATTTTACCTCTCCATCAGAAACTTCAGTCAACCCCAGTTGGGGACTTAAAGTTGGTGCCATCTGTTCAGCAGCCTATATGAGCCAATGCCCAGGTCACAAAACCATCCCCAAAACTGGCAAGCTAAGTAGAGGGGGCAAAAACTGAACAGGACATGGACATTGAACAACTCCCCCACCCCTAGAAGTGGTCTACCCAGAGTACACCTACACAGAGGACACACATTCTTTACGGGCTAAGCTGTCCCTCATTGTGTGGTAAGATGTCATTTGCCAATGCTATCAGTCTAGCCCCTTCCATCAACACTAAAATAAGAACAACAACTAAAATAGAAACTCGTGTGTTAGTGAGCAGCAATGCATCTGCAGAGATTTAGAAAACACGAACACATTCCAGGAACAACATTTGCTATTGTTTCTTGTCTCCCCCTGAGACGGACACTGCAGATTGCCTTGTGCTCTGAAAGGACGTCAGCTTTCACTGTACTCTAGCTTTTCTAGAGACCTTCCTTCTCATCTGTACAGCACTACGGCAAGTCAGGATTGGGCCTTCCCACAGTGGCATCTGTCAAGCCCTGCACTTCAAACTGCATATCTAAAAATAGGCAGCAGGACATTCAATACCCAACTAAACACTATTTTTCTTTAAAGTTATATCTCCATAGATTTGCATTCAGAGTATACACTAAAGGAAATGAAAGAGCGATTGTAAACGTTTTACAATTTTTTAATTATTTCCTTAAAAACGTAAGTCAATGAACAGTTTTTAGTTTGAAGCTTTCCCCTGAAGCATCTGCAACCCAAACAGGGCAGCACTGGTATTAGTGTTTAAAAATCACTGACTAATTTCGCTTCATTGAGTGAACTGCAAAAAAGGAAAGGAACACCATGAACAGGTGAGTGGATTTGATTTTTAATATGCTGTTCCATTGATCCATGTAATTAATTTCTTTTAACCAAGGTAAAGAATTAGGCTTTTTTAATCTGGCATTGCCCCTTTAAACAGTAAATAAAAATATTTAACAATTATCATCAGAGTATGATCTTGAATCTGGGGCATTATTTTCTCTAAAGCAAAAAAATCCATTTGGGATATACTGACCTGGATCCAGACAGAGACGTTCTCAGATAAGTCCCTGAAAGCAGAGGATTTGCAGGATACCAGAAGCTTTCACATTCCAACACACCCAAGACTACCAGTGAATTCAAAATAATGCTTTTTACAGGCACTCAGATGTTACTGTTTACATTTTCTAAAGGCTGCAAATTAGAAGATGCAGGGTTGTGACCCCGCTATAACGTCTGCTGTAATTCTAGCCATATCATGTCCTTTTAGCCTACCAAATGACTAAGACCATGCCATTAACATATGGCTTAAGGCAAATGCAACAATTCCAGGTAACTGTGTGTTGAGAACTAAGTTTAAACACTCACTGGGTTTCCTCTTCTTGGAATCTCTCCACCAGAACATAAGGTAAGTGGGGGAATAGAAATCTGGGGAGCTTTATGGGGAGGGAAAAGGTGCATCCTTCATTGTCTCCATAAAAAGAGCTGCACATCTCTCCTGCCAGCACTCACTGCAGAGCTATATTAATCCACAAAAGCCTGGTTAATTTCTGAGAGTAGTTGTGGGGGAGTTTCTAACTCTAGGGAAGGAGACGAATGTAAAACCACAAGGACGGGGTCAGAGATTCAAGAAAAACTTGCCTAGCAGAGTAGGCAGGTGACACAAAAAGATTCCATCTGTGGAAGGAATTAGCATTCCTCCCAGCCTTCCCAGAGCTGCCTCTGTAGCCTAACAGTCTAGAGTAGAATAATATTTTTAACACCAATGAACAATAAATTGAATGAAACATCCCACAGAACAACGGAGGTTACACAGTGATGAGAGCAGCTGGGAAACTACTTCTCCATCTGCTGGTAAGCAGATAGCATTACCCAGTGCTCTATAGCCATACAGCGGGAGAATGTCTTTTCCAGGTTGAATGGTGGAGGGAGGGGCAGGAGGAACCCAACATCCACTGCCTGTGAAATCACTTACATTTTGAGTGTAACTTGAAGCATTTACTAGCCTTCACTAGTGGGCAAGAAATGTACAGCTCAGCTCTGATATTTTATTCCAAGCATACATGTGGTTGATTGAATGTTGCTTTACATATGTACAGGTTCTGCAGATTCTGCATAGTATCCAAAATAATGCATGCAACCATGGTGTCACACCACCACAAATACACTCTTTTGTGGAGAAGGCAGTATGTTTTGAAGTAGCACTGCTTCAGAATTAAATCTTTTACTAAGAGGGGAGGCAACCCATTTTAGAGAGTCAGGTGACCTGGTAACTTCCCCTGCCCTGATAATTCCCGTCAACATGCATCAGACGATCTCAGAGCACTTTACAAACATTAAGCCTCAACCCCCTGAGATTAGTCTAATCCCTCCTTTACATACAGGAAAAAACAGAGTTAAGTAACTTGCCCAAGGTTGCACTGAGAGTCAGAGGTAAAACTGGGAACAAAGCCAATTACTCCTTAGTACTAATCCCACACTCTAAACTCTGGAGCATGATCCCGCCCAACTTTTCAGCACATTAACTAGGCTTTTCTAGTTCACTCTGGAACAGACTCTACTTAAAAAAAAAAGCATATAAAAGACAACTTTTTTTTCCCCATTGACTCTCACTCTCGTAAAAGCACTAGCCACAGGGCTGACCCATCACCTCTAACATATAATCAAGACAGCCACACAAACTCTCATAATGAACCAATGCTCAGCGTTAGCTGTAGGCTTACAGGAGTCAAAGTAGCAGCCCAAGAACTGGACTCCGTTTAGCCGAGTTCTGGTTGTGAATCCTATTTTCAGACCTCAAAAGGGAATGGTCATGACAATTTTGAGTATCAGGTACAGGTTGAAACATGGATTCAGGAGCTTTCCGTTAAGCTCCCGTGTTTGAAAGCCCTGTCCCAAGACACGACGTATTACACACCTCACTGTTAACAGGCTGTACCGTGCTCCAGGTTTGAGCTCAGGAAATACAGGACCCAGAACAGCTAGAATGCGGCAGAAAAACAGGAGTAAAGCCTTTGCAAAACCGGGATACAGAGAGAGCAGGATGATGCCACGTGATCTCCACTCTCCCCAGGGCAAAATACTCATGCACCTGTACTGCGCATCTCAGTCAGGAGTCCAGGGTTTCAGATGCTCTTCCTGTTTTGAGGAAGTGCTTTTCAAATAAAACAGCAAAATATCTTTGCGAGTCTATGTCCATAACAAGCAACGTGGGAAACAAGCATCACAAACAAACAGAATTCCTAATGATTTAAGGATCATGTCCTCTCTTATTCCCAGGATTCAAGTTCAAGATTCTGGGTTTCTCCTAACATAGCTGCTGACTCCTCGAACACTCGATGTAGAGGGAGGCATCCTGCCCCAATTCTGACATTTACAGTTTGTAACCTTTCAGGTTTTTTTTTTTTTTCAAACGTGTAATTAAGGCCGCACATTTAAAGCCTGACCCAGCAAACCCTTTTATGACAGCTAGGGGATCATTGTCATCAGTGGTAAGCACTACAGCAGTACTCTGTTCTCGCAATCAGGTCCTTTTGCTGCGAGCAATTTAAGGCTTTGACAGGTTTGTATATTTTAGAAACATTGCAGTTCACTTTTAATACTTTGTCCCTTTGACCACCACCATTCAGAGCCCCTGGACTCCTTTCCCCGTGTCGTAGGGGAACAGCTGTTATTGCTTGTGCTGTAATTTGCCAGTTTTGTTTTGGCGAAGTGCATACAAAGTCGAGGCGTCGTAAGGAGACTGCTTTTCAACAGATGGAAGCTTTCAGCCATTGCATCTTTTTCCAGAACAGCTCAGCAAAGCAGTACTAGCTTTGTTTCTGAACGACATTCAGACACCTAATCAGACAGGTAAGATCTTCGTTATTTGAAAAGCTTCTAAATGATATAATGGTTTCAATCCTCATTTTTTCCACGTGTAAGACTTATTTATAATACCTTTTCCATAAAGCTATAAAGACTTCCATCTAAAGCAAAGGCCAATACGAGTGTGACACTAATATAAAAGTATAAACCCAAAACTTCTATCTTAGAATTGCTATAGTGAGGGATGGCACCCAGATGATGTCTATTTTGTTTTAAAGACATCATATTACCCTAAATTAATACATTTTTAAGGTCTGAAGGGATGTTATGACCATCAAGTCTGACCTCCTGCATAAGACAGGCTATAAAATGTCACACAATAATGCCTGAAGTCCCCTCAGCCACCTCAAAGAAACTAGGAATGACCATTTAAGCAGGATCTACAAAGTTTTATCCTCTGCTATGGCAGACAGTGAATGCTGTTGGGAAGTTCCAAACCACAAGCCACAGACAGAAGCATACAATCTCGCAAATAAAACAAAAGCCCTGATTACACAGCCGCTGCATACCCAGGGTTTTCAGAGGCAGCTGACCCTGTCCGGGGAAAGGGAGCACCTCGGGTATCCAACAATCCCTTACAGACAAGTAAGAAGCCATACTGACAGTTTGTAGGGTGTGAGGATGCTGCTGGCAATATAGAAGCCTTGGGAGTTACAGGGTGCGAAGTCACCAATGGCTGGAGAACCCTCAAGACTCAACCAAATGCCAACAGTCGCTGTGCAACCAGATGCAGCAAAGCCAGCAGAGTTCCCCTGGTAACCTTCTCTATTTCTAGATGGAGTAAATACAATTCATTAAACCCACCAGCATTACAGGATGACAGACTATGCCAAGGCCATGTGCAAGGACTCCTGGAAAGTTATGACTTTACAGCACTGCAAGGACTATTATGGGTCCTGCATTTCCATGTGCTCTAAGCAGCACAAAGCCAGAGTAGAAGCAGCTACAGCAAAAGCGCATTGGAGTTCTACACCATGGGTTTAGAGAGACAGGGCCTACCCCAAAGAATGCAATCAAATGTTTAGTTTAATCTCAGCCCATTAAAATCTGATTTGCAAAGATACATTTTCCAGAATACAACAGAGCCTCTGCGGTATCTGCCAAACTTCTTAGAGAGGAAAACTGCTAAAAACTGAAAGAGCAATTACATGAGCTGCACTTGTTAAACTGTCTAGGTTTTAACAGGTGTTAAATCTGACCAATAACAAAGAAGAAAAGGAGGCGGCTCGCACTCACACAGGTTTGATCAACGGGAGACCTGACCTTGCTGGTAAAAGCTAAAGTGAGTTCATGCTACTAACAATGGGGACAAAATATCCCTTCACCAACGTGCTTGCAAGGGAAAAAAGGTTGAGTAGTCAGAAACTGCATTTTCTATTCTATTCCAGCTTGTATTTAATGCCCACTACCATGGTATCCAAACAGCTGCGTCCCTTCCCTTCTGAGCCACAGTTCAAAATTCTGCATATGACAAAAGAGCCATTTGGAAGTCACCCAAAGTAGGGAGGTTCCAGAAAAAAAGGATACTATGGTTATCTAAGAGTCAATTCAAAGTTTAACCAAAATGCTTTAGAGGAAAGATAGATCAAGTATTTCTCAAAGTGAGTTGTATTCAGACATGATACAGGGGGGAGGGATATCTCCATGGTTTGAGCATTAGCCTTGAGCATTCAGAGATCTGGGGCAAAAAAAAATTGGGGACTGGTCCTGCTTTGAGCAGGGGGTTGGACTAGATGATCTTCTGAGGTCCCTTCCAACCCTGAGATTCAATGATTCTATGATGAGCTGAATTAAAAGACAGCAACGTTCACCCTGAAATAGCACAGAACTAGTTGGATGCATTTAGACTCTTCCCACAGGAGACCCAACTTAGGTGAAATCCCGAGTGAACGAATTTGACTCTCAGACCAGTCTCTAGTAGACATTTGTTCTTATCACAGAAAGCACAGTTTGACAATTATTAATGAACATTTCTAGGGCAGCCTCTGTTTAGAAACGAAATGGCAGGGTTATTTGCTGTGGATCATACAGGGAGGCGCTCACCATGTACCTTAAAACTATGCTTGGTTCTATCTAATAAGGATTTATCTAATTGGTGGTTATTTTTCTTAGACCGGCTCAACTTAAAGCACTGAAAATTAAGCATGTAAGATACAAACCTAGAAGAGTAACAGTAGTTACCTGTCTGCCTCTAGAGCAGCAAAGCAATAAGGTCATTTTAAAATATATTTAATTGTTGTTCAAACTCAGAAAACTGCAGTTACAGAGCTACAAAACCACCAACTGTTCAATGGAAAATTGTAGCTGACTGCCAGAAGAAACAACTTTTTTTTCCAACCATACACTGCATACGCCTCAGTGGTGCAGGCAAAGAAATGTATAGCCTGGATACCCCCCAGTCAGAAGTGAGAGAGATGCAAGTCTCTGCCTAAGCGAGGTGATGGCTGAGGAGCAGTAGGAGCCAAAAGCGGGTGCCCTTGAGGGACCATGGAGGACTGCAGGTGCAGTTGCTCGTAACTGTGACAGGCAGCCCTTTACAGAACAAGCACCATCATTGTGGTTAGGGCTAGGAGCTTGTCATGATAAATGACAAGAGTCCACAGTCTGATTCGAGAGACAAGACAATATTTACTAAATTTATTGTACAAAACAAGATGCCAGAAGTCAGAGCAGACATTATTTTAATCCAACTAGCCTCTCTTTTTGCAATAAAACTGCTTAAAGCCATTTAATATTTAATACCATCAAGCCATTCAAAACCAATTTCCATGTCTTCTGGTGTGATCCTGCAGGAGCACAGGAAGATGTGCAGAAAAGAGCCATTGCTGCGTCCTCTTCAGTAAGCGCAAACAGAGCAGTGCAGCACAGATGCCTGCTAAACCGGTTCGCCAGCTCCAGAACTCCACTCCCACCCCAAGTGTCACAGTCCCCATGATCCTCATTCCCCGCTGAAAGCGTGAAATCACGAGCATTAACTTTATGAGCATCCCTCTAGAGGGTGTGACTTTTTCCTGACAGCTCCCAATGTTCTCAGCAAAATTAGTTCAGCTGCTACCATCACATGTACCTAGCAACACCCAAGAAGCCCAGTGTCAGAACTTACGGAGCTCAAAGACAATTTAATCTCTAACTCCCATGACAAAAGTATAGCCCTAGTCACAGAAGGGTTTGTATTTGCTTACTTCTTTTTCTAATGGGAAAGATGTTTTCCATTCAAACGCAGCCATTACCAAATAGCCACAGCTGTCCCACCACCACATTCTGGGTTCCTTCCATAAGCCTTCGTCACAATGTTGAGAAGGTGAGCCCAGGCTCAAAGCTTTAGAGTAGCGATCAACGCACTGTAACTGAAGGGAAGTAAAGATAGAGACAGCAAGGGTTCACATGCTGAGAGAGGCATAGTACACTGCTTCGGGGTGTGGTCCCACCAGTTTCATTTCTGTTTGTTCCTTATTTTAAGAAACCAAAACGAGCACAGGTGCATTCACAACAGTCGACATTATGTGCACAAATAAAGCATTACAGAACGGGACAGCTCACTAGCTCCACCAGTTTATATCAAGGGACTCAAACTAGCGCCCAGGCTCTCTGGCACAACCCAATGCAACCAGACAACCCTGGCAGCATCCCCAGATGGCCAGCAGGCTTGGGTTCCACTGTCCCAGTAAGAGAGAAGCTCATTATTGGGAACCTGTGGCACCTGTCCCAACTGTGACTCTGGGACAGGACAAGGGGAACCCAGATCTCACTAAGGCAGGGTTTCTCAACCCGTGGGTCAGGACCCAAAATTGGGTTGCCAAATTGTCAGAGGGTCGCACATCAGCTCCTATCCCACAGGGCTGGCTGGGCTCGCCTCCCTGCTCCCACAGGGCTGGGTTCCCAGCACCACTCAGGTTTAGCTCGACCGTCATTACGACAGGAGTCCAGATAGACCAAATTTTCAGTGAGTGGCACTGTAACCCAAGGAGCCAAGTCACAACTCCACCCACACAAATCTGGTCCTGTCAGGGAGGTGGGGCCAGATCTGAGTGGCACTGAACCCTGGAGTGGAGAGCAAAGCCCAGCCAGCCCCCACAGCACAGGAGGTGCAGAAGCTGCCACCATGGGGTGAATGCCAGGCAGCACCCCGGGCGGGAAGGAGAGGGCAGGATCCAACTGAAACCACCCCAAGGCCTCTACCCCTAAACTATTTACTGCGTCATGACAGGCCATAAACATTTACAAATGCGTCCTGAGCCCAACAAGGTTGAGAACCACTGCTCTCAAGTACCCAAGACTCGAACTCCACAGGGCTTTAAAGATCAAAGCCAGCATGCTGAACTGCAGCTGCATAGGCACCGGAGGGCTGGCGAGATACGGTCCCTGGAATAAAGCACTGCTACGTAAGGAGACACCCACATTCTGTAATACTCAGTGTTTACATAGCCTCACGTGGCCTAGCTCGCTGGGGATAGGCCATGAATGACAGGGAAGATCATGCTTCTCAATGGAAACGCTCCTGACTACAGCTGGTAGGTGACCATCTAAAGGCAGATGGGGACCCCAATCTGCACCTTTTACTAAGGTGTGGTGAATAGACTATTTGGAGGGCAGCTATAGATTCTACCATCTCTTCCCATTGTCCCACTCCCTCTGCCCCAATTACACCCTCTCTCTCCCCCCAGTTACCAACCAGCTGCTTGCACTACCCTGGTTTTGTGGCATTCAGCCCCTATGGTCAATTTAATTCTGAGACTGTCAACATGGGAGCCAGGTAGTGGCAGCGGCAGTGTCCGAAGTGGACACCTGTCTACCCCACACCGGACGGTGACCCAACCACTTCAGACAGGCGGCTGCAAGGCCAACAGACGCCATAAATCCAAGTGTCTTACAGCCCGTCTAGGATGGGCACAGAACTCCAGCTCCTTCGCCTTGCTGGTTCAGAGAAGCCTCTGTGACCAGTTCCTTCATTTCTTTGCAAAAAGAAAAGGAGTACTTGTGGCACCTTAGAGACTAACCAATTTATTAGAGCATAAGCTTTCGTGAGCTACAGCTCACTTCATCAGATGCATATCGCAGTTTCCACGATATGCATCTGATGAAGTGAGCTGTAGCTCACGAAAGCTTATGCTCTAATAAATTGGTTAGTCTCTAAGGTGCCACAAGTACTCCTTTTCTTTTTGCGAATACAGACTAACACGGCTGTTACTCTGAAACCTTTCATTTCTTTGGTTTTTAAAAGCAAGGAGGGGAAGCAGAGGAAGAGGGAGACACATACACATTCAGGTGGTGAGATAAATTCTTTAAGGAAGGGATTGTCCTTTTGTTCTGTTTTTGTACAGCAGCTAGCGCAATGGGGTTCTGGTCTATGACTAGGGCTCGGAGGCACTACTGCAACACAAATAAGGGAAGAAGATTTAAGGAACATTACGCACACACACACAAACTTGTTACGTCCCCCTGCTGCACACTGCCTATTTAGGCTATAAACCCTTAGAGGCAGGGATGCCTTTGTCATCATGCATCTGTGCAATGACCGGCACAATGCAACTTTGTTCTAGGTGAGACCTGCAGGAGCCACTGTAATACAAAGAATGACTAATTTCCTCCCGCCGTCCCAATAAGCCAAATTGCCTAGTTTTTCCAGGCTGCTCCCTATGCACAGAAGGCCCCCCTTACCCCAGCTCTCTAAGCCACCATCTCCCCTCCTGTGATGCCCCCAAGAAAAGAAGACAGATAAATACATATTTAACATAATGTTATGCCTTCCACTGGGCTTCCTAGCACATCCCTTCTTCTCCAGGCCTGGCTCTTAGACTATGTGCTCTGGAGGGCAGGAACATCTCATTTTGTCTCTTGTACAGACCAAAGCACACGTACTCAGTGCTCAAAGAGCCGTTAGCACTTTCCACTCCCCCACTGCTACCCCTTTCACCCTTGTGCCTGTCAGCCTAGCTACCCCATCTTTCTGCCTTTGTGCTACAGCAGGTACTTGCAAGCCGTGTTCCGGTGCTGCCGTGCTCACCTGCTGCAGTGACACACTGACAAGGAAAATCCTTGACAGTTTCATGCTGCTGCAGATGCAAAGCAATGCAGTGCACCCCAGAGAGCCATACCACCAACGCTGCTGGAGTTTTTCCTGCTCTATCTCCCATTCCCCGTGCAGCAGTGAGGAAAAGTGGGCTCCTACAATCCCATGGTGAATTTAGAAAGGTCATAATTGTGGGAAAGATACTGAGCAAAGTGACCTTAATTGCTCCTGCTATTCTCTTCTATGTAAACGTTTAAGTGAAGTCAATGTAGGCTTTTTGTACCATAAAAGCCCCCAGATTTCTGATCTGTCTCGAGATTCAAAACTGACAAGGAAACTCATGGTTTTTATTTTTTTGGCATGTTCTCCAATTACTATTCCAATCTCCTAACACAAAGGCATCTCGCCTTAACCTAGGAGTTATTCCAAACATTCTTAACACAACAGGAGCAAAATGGAAACAGAAAAGGAAAAGAGAGAACACACCAAATCCCAGAGCGCCTATCCACTCAGTCTAAAATTCAATCAGTTATGTATGCTATGCACAATACTCGCTACTGTACTTCGCAATAGACTGTGTGGAGGGCGGGGGTGAAGATGAAAAACCCTTTGAGCTAAAGTGCACCTGCTAAACTAGCAATCATGCTAACTACTGTATTTGAAATCACTGGTGTTCAATTCAGATACAGAGGAACTCAATCTTCCAGCCTGAGAACCATGCTCTAATGTGGGTGTAATATATTTAGGATCAATCATTATATTTAAAAATAAAAGTAAGGAGCTAGTTGATCGCTACCATCAAATGGACCAATGTTACCACAATGGTTAGAGCGACTGTTCTGTGAAAAGGGACCAATAACAGCACCATGGAGTTCCAGTTCCATTTTTTCCTTGGCAAATACAGCCAGGAGGAACCAGCCAGAGACCCCAGCTGTCAGGAGCAGCAGAGTCAAGAGAGGGACCTCTGGACATTCAGAAAACTTTCTACAGTTTTGAGTGAACTCTCTCTGCCCTATGCTGATTGGCTGTTTGCTCAAACTCTCCCATCCCTCCTCTCCCTCAGACTCACTCCCCATCTGTCTCTCGTCTCCTACCCTGCCCCTTCAGCCCCTTCCCCTTAGCTGATCCCCCTTCCTAACTAGCCCCAAGAAAAAATAATGTCCTGGAACTAACCTGATGTTTGCTTTCATCACACTTTTCACACTACTAGTGTTATCCACCTTCCCCTACCCTGTGTCTGTTTTGTCTATTTAAATTGTAAGCTCTTTGGGGCAGGGCTTATCTGTTAGTCTGTGCAAAGCATCTGCAGTTGTCATTTCAAGGCACGTTCGACAAAGCAGCTCTCCGCAGAAAAAGCTGTCGTACAACTTGACTGTTCAGCAAGCAACATATAAATGAATAATTGCCAACTCACTAGGAGTTGTCAGCTCTTTTGTGTTGTTGCATGAAGGCCTCACAATCTGCAAAAAGTCAGCCAGGTAGATGCTCCTGCTAACTGCATGAGGTCTCATTGCATGTGCCATGTGTGTTCCTCCCACAGGTACCTTCACCGAACCACTGACTGAAATACATGTCAAAGCCACTGAAACCACTGAATAGGCAAGCTTGAAGTCTCTTTCTAACTTTTATAGCAGAGGATTCAAGACCACCAAGATCTTTATGTTTTGCCTCCAGACTGGTGCAAAAGTTCTATGGATGTTCGCAGAGGATGACAGATCTAAAATGCTGTTGAGGAGGAAGCAGAATTCTGTACTGTGCTATCATATGGTCCCCGCTGCAGCCTCTCACTGGAGGTAGAATGCTGTTACGACACTGCAGATGATGCTAGCGTCAGACTCCTAAAAAGCTGATTCTCTGAAGCATCTCAACGGGGACTGAGATGCAAGCACATTACAGCACAACTGCACTGAAGCAGGAGATGAATTCATAATGTGGAGCCAGTATAACATTAACACCGATTCCATATTAAGTATTCTAAGTTACTGCACATGTACAATGTTTGAACCAGACAGTTCAAATTGCAACACAGAGCATTTCCCCTTTTAGGAATCTACTCTAGTAGTGCACAGTAAATAGTTATGGTCCTATTGGTGGTTTGTAATAAGCCCCATTTGTGAGAGGGTTTTGTTACTCTGCTGTCTTCATTTGTTTCATGCTGAAACTTGGCATGAAGTACAGATTCCAGGCCTGCAGTAAAAAGTTAAATAAAATCAGTTTGCTTGTTTTTTGAGACAGGGAAAAAGTGAAGTCCCAGTTTCAAGTTCTTCAATGTTCTTAAAAAGGAAAAAAAAGTGCTAGCAAAATATATCCCCATGGACAGTGACCTTTGGGAAAGTTCTAAATTGCAGAGCAATCCTAGAGTTCCAGTGGCATACTATCAAGCACATATAAACTACAATGTAAATCACAATCTGACAGCAAAGCTATCAGAGATCAAGTGATCAGAGCTGCACTTTGTAAACTGTTTTGTTTAAAACCAGATCTGTATATTGCTTCCTTTTATTTGCTTGGTACTAAAGACCATATCTGTAAAGGCAGAGTTCGGTTAAGACTTCATTTGCTTATGATGCTTATTCTCCACCGCACAGCGTAATCCCCTGGAATGTAAAGATTGGTTAATAGAGGGAAATGACTGAGCTCCCAAAGAGGTGAAGGAACAGGCTGCAGGAACCAAACCAACATAAAAAGTGACAATTCTATATCCATGCAAGTATGATTGATAATAAAGAACAAATGGAGAGGAAGGGGAGCCATAAACAGCATATCACTTTATTTTTCTGGCTGTCGTCATCATCAACTCATGATCTGCCTCAGCTGCCCATCTTAAAACAGATACAATGATACTTGCTCTTTACAAATTGCTTTGAGATCTACAAATAGAAGTACCAAGTACAATTATTATCAGTAATTTCAGATAAAATGGGTATGTAAGGAAAAAAGTGCTACAGTGAAACAATCACTGCAAGCAAAGTTATTCCTGTGCAGGGAGTTTTTCAAAGTGTTCAAGGAGGTGACAAAAGCTCTAGCAGGAATAAAGAGTCTAATGCCACATTCAGATGTTGCAACATATTTTCGCTGCTGCCAATATGAAGTGGTATCAGATGTATTCATAGAGCAACGAAGAGCAGCACCAAGTTTTTCCACAATTCGATTTTATCTAAAAAAATCAACTCAATTTAAAATATCCCAGCTACAGGAGGATTCTAACTTGCCTTCGGGTGGGAGTTACGATTCTTTCCTTATACTGATTTAGGCAACCATGTTTCCTTCTCAGCATCCCACCTATCTGCTGAAGATGAGGTGGTGCATGTAGATGTGGATTCAAAGCAAACCGAGCTACTTTATAAGACCATGTTATTGGCAACAACCAACCTGATCCTGACCCCCAAAAGTAAAGATGCTAGCTGCTTTGCCTTTTTCTTGTATTTAGAGCAGTGGTTCTCAATCTGCAACCCAATCAGCACAGAGCTGTGGCCCACGTAACATCCTCAGGGCCACACAGGTAATACTGGATGCAGCCCACAATGGTAAATAGGTTGAGAACCACTGATTTGGAGTCAGAGTTTGAGGCCAGAAGGGACCACCAGGTCATCCAGTCTGACCTGTATCACTGGCCTTTAAACACCACACAGCACCTGCACACCAAGCCCAACAACCCAAATTAGACCAAGTATTAAAGCCCTCAGGAGTATAAACCATTGTATTTATTTGGTTTACTGTCTTTTCTAGGGTGCTCATCACCTTACTTATCCACACACAATTCTTGCTAATTTTAGCCTAATACCCGTGTGATGTAGGAAAATATTCCATCGCCTTTCATTTTACAGAGCAAAATGAAGCTTGGAGACATTAAGTCATGTAGCAAGTCAGAGGTAGAGCCTGGAACCCAGGTCTCCCTATCCCTCGTCCTATAGCTTAACCACAAGAGCATTTCCATAGGAGTAAGACAGTTGTGTAAAAGGCTTCTTTCCTTTTAAACCAGATCAGGGTCTCCTTTGTCACCTTAACCGGGAGATGGGGTCACCTACAGAGTGTTTGTCTTTATTTCTGACTTTAAGATAAATGTCCATGACCTAGCTTGGATGTCACAAACTACTGCTACCTAGACTAGTAAGTAATGATGACTATCAAGTTGCACCACACCTATACACAGAGACACACCTGAGCCACTTTAAAGCCATTAGCTGAACCATTTGGCTAACTCTGAGAAACAAGCTAAGTCACTATCTGATCAGACACCTGGACAGACCAACTGAGAAGCCAAAAAACTCCCACCCTATTTGTGAAATTCAATTTTCCACACTTCTAATCAGGAGATCACATAGGAGCTGCTTATTCAGGTTCTTATAGCTGCATTAAAAAGTACAAGCCAACTGAAAGATGTATGCTGCTGAAGAAAAGCATCCTGCATCAAAGTTGGATTTTCATGTGCATGTGTGTGTTTTTGTTTTTCATTCTGTTGATTAAGAACCGCTATTAGGGAAAGGAAGAGGAAAGCAGACACAAAACGTAAACTCAGATTCACTAAATCTGTCTCTTCACAAAAATGGCTTCAGCAAAATTTTAAGATTATAATGCCAAAATAGCCAGGGATGTACCTTCCTGTTTGAGATCCACTCTTTTCCTTGTCATCTTGCTGCATCTGCAAACCACAGAGGCATTTGAGCTGTAGCTTCTTCAATTTAAGGAAGAGGAGCTGCTGGCACGACTCACTTTATGATGGACCTGAACTTTGGTGTTTAAAACGACCCCATGGTCCAATATTGACATTTGGGTCACAGTACACCCAGTTTCTGGCAAAGTAAGGGTTAACTGACACTAGGATTTATGGCTGTGGTGGCTTTTCTTCCTATACCTCCTAGTTTGGGGGAGGGGCAGCTGCTACATCATTTGCATTCCTATAATTGTATTTCTAATTTACCGTAAAGTCACAAAACTCTGGACACAAACATATCTGATGCTTTGATCTAACACCTAAATACATAAAACTCTATAGTTGCCACCTAGGCAACTTCCTACCTTCCGTTCATACAATCCAAAACCCTGGAAATGCACTTATTGATGGTGTTCAAAAGCCAGCGTGGCTCCAGGCTGCACAACCACCACAGAATTTGCTACACAATTAGCTATGTTGCACAGCCAAAGGAAAAGCAAGATTCCCTAACACAAAGGAAACATCAGTTCAGCAACAGGTGTCGGCATCTGCAACTGGTAACAAGTAATGATATATGTTCCTCTGGACAACTGGCCTTCCCAACCTTCTTTACACTCAGTAAATAAAGTAGGATGGCCATCTCCACACCAGAATCAGCATCTAGTACACAACTATGAGAACATTATGTAGCTTCTTCACAACAGAGCCAAGAAAACTAGCTGTGCAGGATCTCTTTCATACTTCTCCCCACTCCCCTTCACCAGCTTGCTGGAATGAAGTTGGAGAAGCACTACATTCCATTCCCCACCGCTGCCAGTGCCACATTGAGGCCCCGGTAATTAGCTACCTGTTAATCAGGGTTATTTAAATTTGAGTCCAACGGTCAACTAAATGACAACATGGACTATTTGGCACTTTGAGATCACCTGATGAAAAGAGCTATACAAGAGCCAGGTATTCTTATTAGTTTTTAAGTTGACGCACAAACATCCAAAGCCCAATTCTGCTCTGTGTCTGCATAAGTGAGGGTAACTTGGGTAAGGGTTACAGAGTTGGCTCTATATCCTAGCTTCACATACTACAGTGTAATAAAAAACGAGGTTCACTCCTAATACAGGAAACTGCCAAATAACAGGACTTCAAAGACTTCTACAGTTACATTTTCACATGCTTTATTTTCTTTTTTAATAGAAACAAACATGCCCTTCCCTCTGCCCACTCATTCGTGTTGTCTTGGATACCTTTTTTTCATCCATCCAGACACCACCCGCTAGTCCAAGTGATACCGTTAGTACATCTGTCCACTGTTTTGGTAAATGGGCAAAGAAAAGATCATTTGCATCAAGTTTAAATGCTGCTTCCTTTGTGTGCAAAGTCATCCGCAATGTTAGTATATTCACGTACTTCAACAATGTGCAGCTGAATGCAACATCTTGGCCCACGCTATCTTACTGGGTTTTGTACTCTTTGTGTCTTTCTACATAAGAAACCATGTAAGATCTTTCGCTTGGATGTCAAGTTTACTGAAAGTGTTAAATGAATTACACAGGCAACAATGATTTGACTGCTTTAAGATTAAGAAAACCACACCACGCGAGGTCCTGTAGCCAGCAATAAAAATTCCGCAGGTGCAGAACTTCCACACCACCCTGTCGACCTAGAAACACCTAGGGATTTATTACAACCTACTTCAGAATTCTCTCACTTTTCAAGTGGAAATGGCCCATGAGGTGTTACAGAATTCTAGTGGCTCTGATTTTATTATTGGTGTAATCAACTGTACAGCTTGGAAATTAACTACATGAGCAATGCCTCTGCAAGTGATGCTGTATCTATGCCTCAAGTAAGGCTAAAGTTACAGCAAGGCTCAACAGTCAGATCACTGGTGGACACCCAAGTTTACCAGATGAAATAAAGAACGGAAATTGTTCCCAGTGAATGTCCTAGGCCGCCCCCCCAATCACAGGAATTAGAGAATTAAAGACCATCTCCGATCAACTTGTCCATCCCTCTTGCCTTTGCATTATGCTGTCAGTTTCTCAGTATATGAGTTCACTTTCTGTTATGTCAAATTAGGTTAAGTTAAAATAATTATTTCATTCCTTTCACTGTTAACCGCTTCAGGAAGTTTAACAATCTAAATGCCAATTATTTTCTAAGATTTTTTTCAAACCCACTTAATATTTCAGTAAAAACCTATTTCAAATAAATGCAAAACAAAAACTTGCAACCACAATATTAAATTTACAGTAATACCCAGGGATGCCCCAGTTTTGTTTGATTTTTTAAGCATATAATTTAAAGTAGTTTTTTCCCCTATGTAGATGATGCATGAAGGAGAAAGTCACTGTTAGAAAAGCTTAGAACTACGGGCATACAAACCTCAAACCAGACAAATTAGAGTCTAGTAAAACAGCATATAATTTACATTTTGTTATGTCAATCACAAGCAGCATCTTGAGGCTCTTTACGACTAGTACACCAAACCACAACATAAAAAATGTTTTAAATCATCCCCTACAGAGAGAATAGCTAACTGTCAACTATTCAAGGGATTTCCCTAAATGAACAAGCAACTAGATTCTTAGAATTAACTCTCTTCAATATCAGTGTTTTGAACACACATTTACTACCTATTTCCTCAATCAATTACAGAAACTATACCATAAAAACGGACTTTACACAGCTACAGAAAGTCAAACTGGAAGATTAACACACAGATTGTAATAATCTATGATCTTTATTACCTTGAGCAATCAATCAGCAGATGACCAAGTGGCCCAGTAGTCTGGCAGCCCAGCACTGGCATATGGGACAGCTATGGGATCAGTCTCAGAATTCCTTGCTCTCTGGCTAGAAGAACCAGAGGCTGAGAGAGTCAGAGAAGACGCTCACAAGGGACAAACGGAATAGCCTGTACCATGTGCGCGCACATACACACAACTTTTCCTTAGATCTCTTAACTAAGTACTAAGGCTGGCGGTAGTAGCACTGATGGTCTAGGCAGGGTAAATCAACAGCATCAGACCTACATTTCCATTTCCACTCCCACCACTGATGGGAGATTAAAAGAAAACTCAGCATAGATGCACTACAAAGCAAAAAAGTAAACACAAGGCAGTAGAGTTGGATGGAACAGGGTCTAGCCCCCTTTTGTTCCAGGATGATTGGTAGAGCCCTGAAACCTGCAGATAGCCAAAAATATCTACACCCGCAGTTGCCAATATCCACGGGTCATTTTTGCGGATTGCAGATCGGCTGTGGATACAAATGTTGTATCTGTGCAGGGGTCTAATGATTGGGAGTCAGAGGACAAAGAATGCAACATTAAGATAGGTCAGCTACAAAATAAAGTCAGGAAATGCAAAGGTCAAGGAATATACAGCTATGTTAACTTGACCAGGTTGCACATATGTAGTAATTCCTGTGCCAGCTTTTGAGATTGGTGGTGATGGGAGGAGGGTGTTGTTTGTGGTGGATTTGTATTGTTTTGGTTAAAGGGACATCAATTTGCCAGTTTAAAAAGAAAGTTAAAAGTAGTTTCAGTTATTACACCTGCCCAAGTCCCTCTCCTCCTTCCCCTGATGCCTTTTGTAGGTTTATACCATATTTTCCTACTTTTATCAGTGTTTTTCTGTCCCCAGTGCTCAGTAAGAGACTCAGACAAACAAGAAATTGCCTATACAAAGTGCCAACAAATGCACAGGTCAAACTGAAATAATATCTCTCTCTAGTCTTGCAGTTAATATTAAGTGCTCTTTGTAAGAGAAGTAAAAATTTCAAGACAGTTTAGAGCCATTCATTTAACCCACTTCATCCATGAGTGACCCTACTTTCTCTCATTTTCAGGTTAAGGCACTGGGTGGTTTGTTGATTTGGGGGAGGCAGGTGAGAAAGGGGAGGCAGAGAGACGATTGTGCTGCATCTACACAAACTGTCCCAGAAGCAGCATAAAACACACCACCACCCACCACCACCACCATATTCACCCTGTCTGTTGTGGTCTGACCATGGGCCGAAGCTGGGCCCATGGTCAGACCACAACAGGCAGGGAGAATATCTACTAGTGAAGAAATGGCTTTGCTAAACCCTGCTAAACGTCTTAACAGATGCCTTGTTGAGCATGCTCACAAGTGACTTTTCACTTGCTTATAACTTGTTAACCAACCAGAGCATTGCCCCTCCTCCAGTCATGAACGTGCTCTTTAAAGAGCTCTATTTACATGCCAAGTCTCAAAGTTCAGCTGCTACCAAAGCAACATGGAAAAATTTGTGGTTTTATTTTATTATTATTCTGCAGTGAGGTTTTCAGACTTGCACAGCACAACGTGGCTGATCAAGCTTCCTTCAAACTTCCAAAAAGGATTCCCCTTTCAGCCGAGAGCAAGCGTTCAAAATCTCAGTCCTGCAGGACACCTCCGCAGAATTTTAGGAATGAGGGGTTTTGAACCTTAACAGTTTAGCAGCCTTAATTGGCTCAAGGTCTGCTTTGCCTAGAATTTACTTTCAAACCCCTGTGTGTGACCAGGACTCCCTCTTTCAAATGGGTCCTCAAAGCTCAACCTCTTAATTGACGCTCACACCCACCTGAGCCACACCAGTGAAACTGCTGTTCCCTGCCCTTTATTTAAAAACGGCATTCCAAGATAGAGTTTTCCTTTAGGTCTCCCAGTAATTATGTACGGGATTTCTATTGTGCATTTAGACAATATGCTCCCTGTGGTTTTCTTGTACAGTGACAATCACATTGCCAGTAATTTTAATAATAATAATAATTTCAGTACCTCCAAGTAGATGCATGTACAGCAGTATATACAAAAGCAATTCCTTTACAAAAAAAAAAAGGGGGGGGGGGATTAGTAATGGAAACAAAAACAATTATACCAAGGATGCTAAGACAGCACCACACACTATGCTAAGAGCGGCAAGATTGTTAGGAACGGACAACTGAACACACCAAAATCTTACCAGTGCCAATCACAAATGATACCATCTCTCTCCCATGCCCATCACACCAGAATGGAGTAAAAGCAACAGACTGGAAAGTTCCAGACAGAAATAGTGATGACGTTGCCAAGAACTTTCAGAGGTGAGTCCAACTTCCTAAAAACCACCAAGAAGCCAGTGGAAGCTAGAAACGGCCCAGACGGGCTGTCATGTATTTCCTATTTCTCCGTACTGGCAACCAGCCACAAGGTCCCATCACTTACAGTAAGTCTTTGACTGCACACGCAAGACTTGGAGCCTTTTCAATGCTTGAAAAGGCCCTTTGCTTTTCAGAGATCGGCTTGTAGCATCACCCACACAAGGTGTTATTGTAATGCCCGTAAAAGATCTATGTAGAGACACTAACACTTCCCCCTCCACCCCACAAAAAAGCAATGCCAAGTTTTTAAGGCTCTTCTTCCCAAGACACACAACTAGCCAGCTCTTCACATCCTTCTTCCACTCTCTTCTCAATAGACACTGGGCCTCATGCCTCCACCATCACTTCCTTTGGGTCCCTCTTAAAGTGTCACCACTGTTACCTCAAAAAAATCACTTCACTAACAATCATTTCTTTACCAATGTTACAAGGACCTTACATTATTCAGTACTTTTTACAAATGCTACGTGGGTCACTATTTATGTTCTGCTTATTATTTGCATTTCTCTCAGTTTGGACAATGAATTAAAAAAAATCAACTAAATCAGTCTCACTTTCACTCTTTAATTGTGCAAGATTGGGGCTCCAGACAAATATACATTCTGATCAATGCTGGATCATAGCTGTTTTCACTGGAATTATTTTTTAATTGTGCAAACATTTTTATTGGCTTGGGGATTTAAAATAGCTTGTTTTAAAAAAATGTAAATGATGAGTCAAATTTAAGCTAAAAGTGTTGCTTCAAATATATACTTCTTCCAAGAGACCAAGAAACCCCGGTCTCTATCCCAGTACTAAATTACAGACAATTTAAGTAAATATGGAACTAACCAGACATGTATGAAACTTCATGTAGATTTTTCTTACATGATATCCTGCAGCTTTACATGGTCTATTTAGATTACAAGCTCTTTGGAGTAACGCCGTTTTTTCTTAATGTCCATAGCACACTTTCAGTGCTATGTATATAAATAATCAGATATGCGAGTGGATAACATAATTTCTGTTTTTATTGAAAACTAAGTTTTGCTCTAGTCATCATCCCTCCACTGATTCCCCAGCTATCTTTCACTGCGGTTCCCCCATCGCCACCGAAATCAGTGGGTTAATGATTAATACCCAGTACAGACCAAATCCAGAAAGAAAAAAATAGAAAGAAAGACACAGCTCTCTCAATTAGAAGAGATGCAAAACTGTCACAGGAATCAAAGATACCTAGACACAGCACAGAATATTCACAAGTCACCGGGAAGCATGACCATTTCATTTTTTAAATGAAGGTAGGCTAGTAGACAATACAATGCACCACACCAACTAAGCAGTAGCAAAATTCTGACCACAAGCCCTTAATTCTGTCAACCAAGAACATATGTAAGGATATAAGAAAACGGCCACTGGGTCAAACCAAAGGTCCATCTAGCCCAGTTTCCTGTCTTCTGACAATAGCCAATGCCAAATACCCCAGAGGGAATAAACAGAACAAGTAATTTCATGACAATTTCTCCCTGTTTTAAAGCACCACACTTCCACATAAAGGAGTTCCCTCCTCTCTCTGGGCTGAAAGGTCCTTTTATTATTCTCTACAGAGGTAATATTGCAGCTAAACAAATTCACCTCCATGCCCAACAGACCAATCCAAGTGACACTGGGCACAAACTAAGGACAATGCTTTCATAATGGCTGAACCACTAGCTAACATTCCTGCCCAGGCCAGGTGCACACCTGCTCCCAAGTACGCACCCATCCCATGCACAAAACAGGGCAGGAGGATTTAGCGCAAAAACAGCTTCCTGTGCCTAAGACGCTACCTGCACTAGGACCCCTAAGGGACAGGGTTCTCACAACCAGCCCTGCAAAGTCAGATGCACAATCCCTCCCCCCCCCCACAAATTCCCAAATGACACCACAAAAAAAACTGAAAAAACAGATTAGAAAGAAGAAAAGGAGTACTTGGGGCACCTTAGAGACTAACCAATTTATTTGAGCATGAGCTTTCGTGAGCTACAGCTTCGCCAATCATGAGCTGCCCCAGCAGCGCCAACCCCCCATTCACTGTCTGCATCAGCAGCCTCCCTGGCGCCCCCAGTGGCTGTCCCCACACAAGAACATCCCCTTGTTCATAGTCCCCAAAAGGACCCGTGTATGCATGCACACTGTGCCTCAAAGAGCAGTCCCCCAATCCGTGCACCGCCCCCGATTCTCACACTCCCAGCTCCCCAACCTCCATCCCTGTCTCCAGCTTCTCCACACCCACTGCACACAGCATCCAGCAGCCCTGGCTGTGGAACCCCACAGCTGTCCATGCACCCAGCCCGCCTGCAGCCCCCCCAGGCAGCCCCCATGTATCATGCCCCTATCTTCCCCCACCCCCTCCCGCTGAGCCCCATCCCACCTACCGGTGCACCCTGCCTGCAGGACCCAAAAAGCACCCCGCCCCCCACGGGCCTCCCCCTGCTCCCCATGCACCCCGCCCCCCATTGCCCCACACACGCCTCCCCTACTCCCCCATTGCCGCACACGCGCCCCCCTGCTCCTCGCCCCCCATTGCCCCCCATGCACCTCCCCCTGCTCCCCATTGCCCCCCACGTGCCCCCTGCTCCCCATACACCCCACCCCACGCGCCTCCCCCTGCTCCCCATTGCCGCACACGCGCCCCCCTGCTCCCCGCCCCCCATTGCCCCCCACGCACCTCCCCCTGCTCTCCATTGCCCCCCATGCGCCCCCCAGCTCCCCGTCCACCCCGCCCCCCATTGCCCCCCACGCGCCTCCCCCACCCCCCATTGCCCCCCCCGCGCCCCCCTGCTCCCCATTGCCCCCCCCGCGCCCCCCTGTTCCCCGTGCAGCCCGCCCCCCTCGCGCCCCCTGCTCCCCGTGCACCCCGCCCCCCACGCGCCCCCCCCCGCTGCCCGTGCACCCCGCCCCCCACGCGCCCCCCCCTGCTGCCCGTGCCCCGTCCCATCCCCCATCTGTGCACCTCCCCCCCCCAGTGCCGTGTCCTGCCCTTGCCCGCAGCGCCCGGCGCAGTGGGAGGGGCGGCGTCCGGTCCCCGCCCCCCGGGGGTGTCTCCGAGGGAGGCCCCCGGCCCCGACGGCCCCTTACCCCACTCTCCGCCGCCGCCAGTGCAGCCCCGGTCCCCGTCCCGGCTCCGTCCCCTCGCCCAGCGCCTCCGGCTCCGCAGCAGCGAGCGGGGCTCCGGCACGTGACAACGCCCCGCGCCCCCATAGGCTGGAGCTGCCGGGCAACGCGAGCCCGCCCCCTCCCTGCACCTGAGCGAGCGCCTTACGCTAACCACGTAGGGATGCCGGCCCTCACGACGCAAACGGCCGGCTCGCCGGTAGGCAAATGCCCCCCTGCAAAATTGACGTAAAGTCCTCTCGCTTCGAGAAGCCGGCCCCTTACCTGAGACCATCGCTCCTTGCGTGAGCGGCGTAACCTCGCCGGCCTCCCGTCCCTTCGCGTTTACGGAGATTCCGTAAGTCTGGTGGTTAGGGAAGGCCGAGGCCGCACCTGAGACAGTTCCGTACGTAAATCCCGTAACTCTTCAAAGAGGTCAGTGTCTCTTACGGACTTTCCGTAACGCTCCCGGCACTGGGGCTGCACCTGAGGGTGCTTTTCTTAGGCAAGCGCGGTAGCCGCCACTAGCGTAGGTAATGCTGTGATGCTTGCGCAACTTTCGTAGTAGAGTTGGTGGAGTCCCCTCTGCCCTTCCCTTGGGGGTGGGGCGGGAGTGAGGGGCTGAGGTGAGGGGCAGGTGGGAGCAGGGGTTCTTCGTCCCCACCTCGGACCTAGGGAGCTGTTCCCATTCCCCCCCCCCCCCCGAGGCATTATCCTCACCAAGTGAGCAAAAACCATGAGCCTGGCCTTAAAAATGTACAACATTCAACAAGAAGAACCTCTAGCTGTTGGGTTATTCTCATTTGCTTTCCATTTCCTGAGCAGGTAAGGGTCATGTTTTCCAGCTTTTCCCCACAAACACAAGGGTTAATGACTTTTTGGCTTCCCTAATTAAAGCTGAGATTCACCCATAATCACTTACTGCTGGAGCTGCAACTTTAAGAAAAAAAAAAACAAACCCAAATCAATAGACGCCTGGTAAGCACCGGAACCTAACCAATAGGTTTATTCAAGTCAACCTCTAGCTTTCCTGCAATAGTTCTTCCTAACCCAGGTCATCTGTCCATTCTAGAACTTCAGGTACAGAATGAACACTTGAGAGTTACCATGATCACTTCAGATGTAGAGCATCTCAATCAAATACACTGATGTGTCCTTAAAGCTCTGCAAAAACTGTGAGTGTGGGGTATTTTGGGTGCCTGTTTGATGGAAACCTTAGGTTTTGCTTCAGTGGAATTACCACAGGTTTACCCCTAAAACATGAGGCAACCCTAGCCAATATTTTCAAATGAGTGCCTAAAGTTAAGATCATAAAGCCGTAATTAGGTACCTAAGTAAGATTTTTCTGAAGAGGTAGGAACATCAGTCAGTGGAAATTGGCAGCACCAACTTTCAGGTGCTTATGTGTCTACACACCCAATTTTCAAGACGTTAGCCCATGGTAGTAAACTATACAATATCACTTTTTTCCCTGAAGGATCCTAAGTTCCCTTTTAAAAACAAATTTTATACCTATGGTAAAAATTAAAGGGGTCCACTTCTGGGATGGAAGGCATGAATAGCCAATCTGCACAGCATACCGCACCACATGGGCTGAGGAAATATTTGACTGAGAAGGACAATGGGATCACGAGATCTTCAGTGCCCAGGTAGAGCAGTTCCTAATGTCCCAACTTGTAGCAAGTGGCAAGGAACTCAGTTTGTTTCCTTGAAGAATAAATGGCTGAGCTGTACCTGAGCTTTCTTGGTTTCTAGATATTTTACACCAAGCGTGGAGCCCTTGGGCCCTAACCCTGAAAATATTACAGGTATGCTTAATTTCATGCACTATAAATAGTCCCATTGAGGTCAGTGGAAATAGTTACAGTGTGTAAAGTTAACCATGGAGTGGGATCTAAGCCATCACCCGAGCTTTACAGTTATACCTTTATAAGTCACCTCATGTTTCTGCCATGTAAACAGGGGACAACATTAGAATGTTTGTGGCTTAGAAGAGAAGTAATCACAAGAAATCTCTACCATTGCTTTAAAGTCTGGGGTGAAGATTTTCAAAGCAATGAAAAATGTCTGGCTAAAACCCCTGTATTGCTTTAAAAAATTCAGCCTCTGCCTTTTCTAATTCTGTTTCGAGAAGGGACAAGAAAATGGTTGCTAGAAAATCAAGGACTGGTCCAAAGACTTGATGTGAAGAAGTGGTAGTTTTATTTGAAATTGATGATTGCAGATGAAGATGCAGCAGAAACTGAGACCAGGGAAAGGATATTGGAGGAGATAATGGAATGGAAGGGACAGCAAAAAGAGGGTGGAGTGACTGCACAGAGGAGCAAAACATGTAGCAAAGAAAGAAAAATCTGCAGGAGACAGTCAATGTGTTTTAGAAAGTGGAGCTTTTGCAGAGGTCGGAAAAAGAGATTTTCAGTTAGGGTCTGAATTATATGTTTTATGAAATCTCACATTTTTCTGTTGAGTTGCTCTCCCTTGGGCTAGTGCTTTGCCAAGGGCAAAAGCATTGAGGAGAGGAGATTGATGGATTATTTTAGAATACAGGAGATTGCAAGGGCTTTGGTACTGCAGTACAAGGTTATAAATTTAACAAGGGAAAGAGCATCTGAGTTTTGAAAGAAGCTATTTAACATCTTTCTTTAGGGATCTGTGGGGGAAAGGAAGAAAGTTGCGTTTACAGGTGCAAAGACATTCCAGTGGTGAGGATCTGAGTTACACTACAAGGAGTATTGGCATTAATGAAAGGTTATCATCTTGATACAGGTTGAAAGGTATAAGCTTAACTCTTTTATTGGGGTAGTGTATTGGCATAATAGAGATTTTCTTGTAGATGGGTGGCTATAGTGGAAGCCATATGCATGCATCTCCTCGCAGAATTTATCCCAAAAGTATCATATAGGGCCTGAACCTGCATTCCTTGTGCACTCAAAAATCAGGGATTTCAGTGGGAATTTTGGGTGCCCAATAATAATACTTCTATAATGCTTTCTATGTTCAAAGCACTGTACAGACAATTAATCCTCCCAACACACTGGTGAGGTAAGTATTATTATCCCCATTGGACAGATGGTGAAACTGAGACAGAAAGATGATATGACTTGCCCAAGGCCATATCCAAAATAAGTAGCATAGCTAAGGATAGGCTCTTAACTCTGTGCTCATAACACCAGACCTCACTGTATACAAGGATGGGATATGGGTAATATAGACAGAATAAGAACTGTGATATCCTTGGAGTAACTGAAACTTCACTAAATAAAGATTGAAATGTGCCTGTGGCACGAACACAACCAAATCTGAAGGGTAGGTATTACCTTTGAAGAAATAAGAGTATATGAATTTAATTTTGAACTTGGATTTGAATTGAAAAGGATAATGGGACTTCCAAAATAGATATGTTTGTGGAAATGTAAACATTCTAACTGAAGGGAGGGGGGGAATCCAATTAACTTTTTCTGAGTATGCTGTTGTGCCTTGTTATGTCTTTTTCTATCTCTTGGATTGTCAGATCCTCAAGGAAGGGACTATCTGTTTTTTAGATTATTACTTAGGTTTTGTACCGCAACAAGTACATTGGAATCTAACCAATTATAACTAAGAATAACACACAAATCTAAGATGCTAATGCAGGGAGAGAGGATCAAAGAAATAGTCTCAGGAGATTTTGGATGCTTACCACAGATGTATTCTGAACAAGCGTATGTGTCTGTCTGAAGTTACAGCAACACAGATTTCACTACATGGTTTTTAGGAGTAACCAAGCTCAAAGAATATTGTAGAAGTCCTAGGAAATGAGGCAGATATCGTAAACAAAAACAACATTAATGAACACACCTAGTGACCATATCCTTGGAACGTGTTTGTTATCCTTGGAACATTTTTAAATGTAGTGTTTAAGAAGTGATAATTAATAAACACACACACACACGTACGTTAACATTAAATGGAAATTTAAATAAGTTGATTGGAACCAACTGCTACCTGGGTGTGTGCAGAGGGGAATAGGAGAGACTTAATACCAAAAAGGAGAGTAAGAGACAGAAGAGTTAAAAGTGTAAATGTGTGACATTTTTTTAAATGTAAACCTCAGAAATACAGATGGATGATTTTTATTAGGAATTGATCAAATAATAATAGTTCCTGTATAGTGCTATACAGAATCCAACTGCTGTACAAACATTAACTAATGCTTGTGATACTTCTGTAAGGCAGATAAATATTATCCCCATTTTATAGCTGTAGAAATAGACACAAAGTAGGGTTCCAGAGTGAGTCTTGAGATTAGAACTCAGGAGTTCCTGGCTCCCAGCTTTGTGCTCAGATAATGCTGCTTCAAATAGAAGAGGACTGATAAAAGTTTAACAAAATGCATATTAGTGCAAAAACCACAAACCCTTAACAATGCAAAAATCTGAATAACTTTGTGTTTCTGTTCTTTATCACTTAAGAAAACGGAGAACTAGACATGATGTCTAGTAGACATTCTAATTTACTTGGAAGTCTCGAACTTTTATTTCCTAAGCTCACTAGCATAACAAAATGCATCAAACTATGCCCAAATCTTACTCATGTGAGTTGTCCCATTGAAAGCAGTGGACCTGATTTTGAACTTGTTGAATTCAATGGGACTACTTGCATGAGTAAGGAAATCAGCAGAGTTCAGCCTTGTGAGTTGGTTTGATTAGCCTAATGCAGAAGAAATTATTCCATACACTGTATATCTGATGCAGAAATTCAACATCCAATAATAAGTAAAAGATAGAGACAGGGCGGCAGCTGGTGTATATGACCAATTTATTAAACCATTTTCATGAGGGCAGGAAATAACGAAAAGGCAGAGGATAGAAAAGGGGCTTTATAGTTGCTCCTTGTCACTGATTTTATGTTTGGAGGCAATGAACCAGACAGTGAAATCTGCAGTGAGGTAGCCCCAAGGGTGAGCATAAAGTGGAAGATATAACAACAGCTACAAATACTGTAGTGAAGACTAAATGGCTATTAGCTATAATAAAGGGGGTGGGGGAAACACTAAGTGAGCAAGTATGATGTGTAATCCATCACATTTTAAGGGCTTGTTGGTGTTTATCTACAATGAGAAGATTCAAACAGAGTTTAGGAGAAGAGCCATTTTTAATATATTCTTCTTTATAAAAAAAGGAAACTCTATTTATGAGACTGATCTGTTGTCCAGTGACCCAGTTCTTTACAGATTCCAAGTTCTGCCTTCAGACTCTTGTACGCAGTTCCCACTAAAACTAACAGGATATGTATTGTATCTGAGGGCAGAGTTTGGTCCACATATAGAGTTAAAATGCTGAAATCGGGCCTTTTCAGGAAGATTATAAAGCCTGTGCCTAACTTTAAGCACGTGAGTAGTCCAGTAGATCTCACAAGGACCAGGAAATAACAGAATAACAGAGGAAGGGAAAAAGGGCTTTGTTACATGCCATCTTGCTAAATTCAGGCCCCCGCTTTAGGAAAATACTCGAGCATCTGCCTAACTTTAAGCATATGAATAGTCCCATTTAAATTTATGGAATATCAGTGGGACTATTCATATGCTTAAAGTTAGGCAGATGCTTAATACCTTCCTGAACTGGAACCTGGAATTAGATGGTAAGCCAAGTGCTCATATGCAAATGCAAAGATCTTGGAAGGAAATCTCAGTAAGGCATGACAAATCTACCTGTCTTTAATGACACAATCAGCAAAAAGTTGGTTGCAATAACAACACACTAGAAAATGTTTTCTGAGGCAACTTTTCCAACTTCTAACTCTTTTACGTTATAGAAAAGGAGAACAAAATAAGTTTGGAGAAAGAAGTCACTAAGAAACCAAAGGGGAGGAAGAAAACAAATGTGGACTGAAAAAGAATGTAGGAAGTATGTGAGTCAGATGTCACCTGGCTTTATATAGAAAAGCCCCATAGAGAGCAGAAGGTGAAAAGTCACTAACTACAAGATTTGAAATAAAGGATTATAATATAAGCAGTCACAAAGAGCAGGAGAATAAGTGAAGGGTGGATGAAAGGTGCATTCAGGAACAGAGAATATTAAAAAAAAAAAAATCCAGATGAACGGTCACCCCACAGAGTAGTAGAAACCAAAGGGACTGAAAATACAATTGCAAAACTATGCTTAAAAACAAAAAGAAGAAGAAGAAAAGGGGAAAAAAGTAAAAATATAAAGGAAACATTTTATCATTGGGGTGAGTGGGGAAGAGGAAGCAGTGAGGATTTAGCAAATAAAGCTGGATTGAACTTTCTCTTCATCTCAGTAGCTCTGTTCTCTCTAGAGGGCATAGAAAGAGGAGTCACAAACCATAGGAAATGCAGAAGAGATGGATGAGTTTAAAATATCCACTACTTATGTTTACAACATTGCCCTACTAGAGCAGTGCTTGTGCATCATAGAAGTCACTGTCTATAACTCCTTTTACAGTCATACTGTTTCGTTGGGGCACATTTTCCAGTGGTTGTTCCTGAGAAATGAGAGAACCTTTCTATTAACAAATCTCAATTAGTTGACAAACTCACAAGTGCCACTAATTCTGGGGAATCTATTCCCATACACTTATGTTTTCCACAAAGACTGTCATGCTGGATGAAATGTCCTGTGAATGGATACTTCTCAAAGTCTGAAGTGCACTGCTTTTGACCATTTAGACTATTGCTGTCTTATTATCACTTTTTTAAAGATGGACAAATGAAGGCCTGGTCTACCCCTTAAATTTAGGTGGAGGTAGTAAAAATCCACATTGGGGGTTAGGTTGGCATATCTACATTGCTAAGGGTATGGATTTTTCACACCCCTGAGAGAGACAACTCCATCAATCTAAATTTTTTTTCTGGCATGTTGTGATCAGCTGAAGTGCTCTTGCACAAGTCCCTAGTTTTGAGTGCTCATAGCAGGGTGTTTTCAACACGGAGAAGCTATAAAACTGGAATTCAGTTTCCCAGTTCCTTAACCAGTCTGAACTTCAGGGCTTGGTACTTAACACACTGGTTCACTCAGGATTTTTGCTTGAGTGGGTGATTGGCAGGTTAGTTTGTTTATAGTTTATTATTTATATAACACCTAAAAGTGTACAACCCTGGGTGCTCTAGAGAATAAGTGCAAAGACAACCTGTTGAAGTTATAAGCCCTTCTCCTTTCCATCCCCAAAAAGCAACCTGGATTTAGCATGGAAAGTCTAAGACACCCTAGCTACATCAGTGCTGTCAGGCTTGTCTTTGTTATAACCTAGTTTCATACCACTCTGCCACCTTTTTGTCACTATCAAAAATAAATGTGGTGTGCTCAGCAAGTAGGGGAGAAATGTTGTGCTGAATATTTGAATCAGATGCCCGATTTTTTTTCAGGCCTGTGTATCTTAAGGATTCTTCTTCTCCTCTCCTATTTGTGGAACTAGATTTTTAAAAATATGGATATCCTGTTGTGTGCCATGCTTGTTCATAGAAGGGCAGAGTCATGACTCTGGAGTACATACACTGCTGTAAAAAATAATTGCAGAGGACTCTGCTAATGGAGGTACCGTGTATTATTCACCGTCATTCCCTCAGAGGCTGATGATACTGATTCTGGATAGTACTCTTCAGTCTCTCCTAGCCCAAGTAAACAGATACTATTAATGAAAAGCCCAGAGTTCACTTACAAGATAGTAGCAAACATTACCCATGTCCTTTTAGTGGACATGCCAAGCCATCTCTCTGCATACCACCTTTGTAAGTCCCCATCCACATCTGTCAAGGTGCTCTTACAAATCTGCATAGTAACATGAAACAAGGAAGGGTTTCCACAGCTGAAAGAGTTGAAAACCAAAGACACTGTCAAACTATTAACCTTCAGTGATAATCCAGTTGAAATTAATAGTAAGGACAGGGTGCTGATGGACCACCTGGGATCTCCAAATCCTTAACTTCCCTAAGTTTTAATTTGGAAAAACAGGGCCCTGATGTACCAGCAGGCCTTTATTGTTCCTCTCTTCTTGTTGAGGGAAGCTTCTGGAGTTTTCTCTTCACCTATGGCACCCTAGCAGGACTTGGGAAGTTAATGTTGGGAGTTGTAGGGCAGCTCTACTACTCAGCCTGTCTGTGCAGGGAAAGCAATAGCAAGAAGATTCTGCATTGGCGTGTGGATCTGGTGAGCCTGAGGCTGCAGGTTCCTCCACAGTGTTTTGTAGGTACTTGCTTTAGGCAGTCAGGATTCCCATCATTGAGTAATGGTATTAAGCTTCTCATGACTGACCCTTTGTCCACAACTCCCTTTTACCCATTTGAATACTTTTTTAAACAGGGCAGGGAAGAATATGTACTGTATTGCTCTACTGTAAATGTCCAGAAAAGGGCTGGACTGTATGGAGAAGCATTTGGATTGTTTATGAGCAATGTCTTGAGCCTCTGTAAGTGTATTAAATTGTAATGCACAATTTTAAGTAAATGGTTTGATTGTTTTAATCATGGGAACCCTGAATAATTTACATTTGTGGTCAGCAGTCAACCACTTTATCTCGACAGTGGTGTAAATCAACATGGTCAGTGTTTACTGAACTAACAAGAGAAGAGAGATAATGAATTAACCCCGAAATCTGGCCATCCTTTGTATCATGTGGACAGGACACAACATATGTAAATATGAGGAGGCTTGTGCATATGGCAAGTAGGCAAATACTTTTGGGAATATTTATGTCCTTATTAAAGGACTGATTGTATAGTCAAGGGGTTATTTTTCTGAGGCGGGATGCAAGTAGGGCAGAGAAGGAAAGAGTGGAGGATTGGGGGGGTGGGAGGGGAGGGGAGTCATGAGGGTCCCACAGTGAAGTGGTCCACTAGTCTTTCTCCTCTGCTTTGAAGGTTGGGGTTGAAACGCTGTCATCATTCCAAAGGGAAAACAACTTGGGTGGTCTCTTTATTGCTAACCTATGGCATAACTTGATAGGTCTGGGCCTCTTTTGAAAAGAGGCCCTGGAATAGAAGGGGTTTTCCAGGTCAAGGCTGAAAGCAAAATATCCCCTATAACATGAGCCTCTGTACTGCACCCATATTTTTCTAAATGATTTGGCTCATCTTTAATGTTTATGCTGCTTTCTAAAATAAACCCAGCTTCCTTCCCTGCGGGTGTTGAATTTAACATCAACAATTAGTGGGCTTTTTAATCTCTAAATGTTAATTTCTCTGTTTTCAATCTGTTTCTGGTATAAAAAGTTTTTCTTTTCACTGATTTTTTTTCATTATTTTTTAAGCCTCATGGTCCTTTCCTCCATCCTATGTCCATTTCATTTTGTATGGGGTTGCTCGTTTTTTGATAGAAGCAAGAGGTAAGTGTTAATCAGTGACCCTGAAACCTGTAATCCTAGCTAAGGGTTGAGTGGGTTTGTTGGCATTATAATCATTGTAGAGAAGTCCTTACTCCCAGATCTGTTTTCATCAGTGGAAGTAGAGAGATGTCAGGGGACTCATTTGAAAAAAAAAACAAAACCACCTTTGAACCTTGCAGGATTGGTCCCTACATTTTTAACTGTTTTTATGGTCTATTCAGATTTTGAAGGCAAACATACATATTAAACCTCAAAGTTCTAAACAGAAATAGAAATTCTCATGCAATTTTGCTGTGTATGCATATTTTATGCATATTTTGCCATGTGTATAATATAATGTGTGTGTACATAGAAATGCCTTGCTCTGATTGCTTTTTCCTACATGCTTTTGAGGCTGCTAGAATCTCCTTTCCTCATTAGTTGTGCAGGAGGTTTTTATTAACCAGTTAAATAATTCCTATTCAACTGCATTGTTATCCTCTCTTGCTTGTATGATTATCATAGCTGCCTCTCAGCAGTTCTGCCTCCTGTGCCCTCTGGTATCTCTTGATGTGCAGCTTTAACTTAACAAATAAATGTAAAAAGCATATTAAATACGGATGATGAGAGAGGTATGATTTTTTATTTATCCTACTTACTATTTGGTGACTTAAATGTTTTCAGCTCCTCTAATTACTTATTTAAGACCTATTGATTTCTCAGGGTTCTGCTGGGAGGCCTTGTGGAATTCTCTGTCACACAAATAGCATTATAGCTGCCTGCAAATTAAAGTGAGCAGACAGAATGCTGTAGCATTACAATAACCAGGCAGAGGGCTTATTTTAACCCAAGTTTCCTGTGAAATATTTATGTACTGATTTAAATACTAAAGAGCTGGTATCCACACAGCAGTGAAAATACAACTATATCTCATCCAGCTGCTGCATCTTAGACCTGGAACTTCCCTAGCTAATTCCCCTGCCCTAAGATGTTCTACAGGCATTCATCTTGGTGGCCTAGAGGGTTAGTGTCCTGTACAAAGGACTGAGGTTTGAGTCCTAGTGCTAGTCTCTTGCTCCCCAGATTTGAGTGCTGATTACCTTGAACAAGATGTGACTAAAGTTAAATATGTTCAAAAGTGTTTGTAGAATTTGGGGCTTAAGTAGTGAATGTCTTAGAAGTGGGGCAAAGGTGCTTCCCACTCTTCCGGGATAACTGTACACATTCTGGCTATCAAATTTTGATGTGAAAGTAAGTCATAATGTCTGGAGCTGTTTTGCTGACCCTTGAGCTGTATACTGGACAGAGGTGCTAATACAAATGCTCTTTATAATTTTTCTAGGGCATCACTCAACATCTATGCATATCACTTCTCTAAGGGTACATCTACAGTGCAGCTGATTGTCCATCGGAGCTGAAAATTACACACAGACACACTAGCTTTGATCAAGCTAGTGTGCTAAAAAGTAGCCACGGCAGCAGAGGTGGTGGCATCCCCACACAAGTACTTACCTAGGGTCTCAGACAGGATTGTATGTGAGTGGCTAGCCTGTGCTTCGGCAGCTACGTTGCTATTTTTAGTAAACTAGCTCGATCAAAACTAGTATTTGTACAGCTATTTAAGCTTGAAATTACACCTCCAGGTGCAGTGTGGATGCGTCCCAAGAGAAGACCATTTGAGTTTTGACATGGGGGAATCTATGTAAAGAATTCCTGTGTGGGCCTGGACAAGTGTCAGTGAAATGCTTCTTAGAGCAGCCTTACTCAGGTGGAGTATTAAAGTATTTCCACAGACCTGCAGAGGAGCCACGGCCTATTATCTAAATCTTTTCTGCGGACAAGAGGTGAGTTGTTGATGGGCCTTTTCCAGAGAACAACGCAAGGGGCAAAAGGATGAGGGTATATGAGCCTATGTGCTAGCTGAACAACACTTAGTGGAGGCTTCTGGTGCTCTTACCTTGGAGATTTGGAGTGCAGGCCTCAGGTTCAGCTTTGACCAAGCTGAACAGGGAGACAGATGGACTTCAGGCCTCTACTAGGTTCTTTATTATTCCAGCCACCACTTGCAGGTCAAAATCATCCATATCACAGAGTTTGAGAGAAGCAGTTAGCCCTAATAATTCAATACAATGAGGACTTGTCTCTCCAAAAGCATATATAGAAGAGTGAGTCAGATGTGTCACTAGGCTTCCAGAAAGCTGGGGGGCTGCCTTCCCTCCCCTGCTTGACTGTTTGGAAGTTTTATTCCCCCCCACCCTTTACTTCTACTATGTAACTCTATTTTTGTGTGTGTGAAAGGTACTAAACAGAGAACTCCAGGTAAAAGTGGGCCCTAATAAGGTCGATAGATGGAGTGCTCTGAATTTTGTTAGTTCTGCTTCCTTAAATGAAGTCTACAGTAGAATCTTAAGTCTTCCACACAGAGGCGAAGATGAAAATAGCTGTGTATGTGAAGGGTCTGTTTTCGATGCATCAGTAGGAGTTATGTGTAATATGGGGAAAAATAGATCACGTCTTCTGAGGAAGTTTCAGGGAAGCCACGTATTAGTATATGTGGTGATTGGAACAGACAACTGGATGCCTAGATTACAGGATTCCAGTCTCAACTCTATTATTTATTTTTGGTGACTGACCTTGGTTAAGTCACCAGACTCTTCTGTTTCTCACTTCACCCTGTCTATAAATGGGGGATAATACTACAAATCTCACGGAGAGTTTGTGAGACTTGCTTAATTAACGTTAGTAAAATCTCTTTGGCTAATGGCTGCTAAAACAGTCCAAATTATCACTGGGAAGGAGCAATAGTCTGTTTCTGTAGCTTCGAGATTTCAGTGCTGTTGGAGCAAACCATCATCAAACCTGGTTTTGTTTGTTTGTTTGTTTGTTTTTGATTTGGTTGGTTGGTTTGTTTAAGATCAGCCTTCCCTTTTAATTCATTTTCCCTTTCAGGCAAGAATGTTTGCTTAGAGTGTGTTGGAAATGCTTAGTGTTTTGATAGCACCCGTGTGGGACTGATGAGGTGTTTCATCCTTCTTTTTCTAAGAAAAATCCAGGAAATTTCTTCTAAAATTCCACAGAGGTTCCTTTTCATCTCTGATCTCACATTTAACCTTAACTTGAATAATTCCCCCCATCAGTATAATAAACAATGATATGTGATTGGTATAGAGCAAGCAATATTTTCAAAGGATAATTTCCTATTGAGAATTTTTTTTGTGGGGAAAGCTGATTAGGGGTGTCACAATTGGTATGGCGGGGTGTGTTCATAGCAGGAAATACTCATGGGGAGTTGGGGTTTTATGTTGTGCAAAATTAAATGGTTTGTAAACAACTGTAAAATTTCAGTTGGGGAAGGGGGAAAGCAAAAGATTTTTCTCTTGTTTTATTTCAGCTCTGCTGCATTTCTGCATCTTGCAGTCAGTAGCCAACCTGCAAATCAGCACTCCCACAGGATAACAATCTTCCAGGCTTATGTTGCTTGTATCCTGAAGCACAGCTGCTCTTCCCTTGGGATGCGCAGAATGCAGTCAACACTACTTCTTTATTCTGCAATCACTAATTGATGTGTGGCTTGGTAACTTCCAGCAAGGTCACAGAACTGGCAGCTCCCAAAGCAAAGTGTCCTACTGAAAATTTAAAGGGAAACAGCAGGGTTATTTAAAAATGATGTCATGCTAGAAAGAATTTTCTCCTTTAGGAAAAAAAATCAATCAGTATGTTAACTATAAGGGCTTACTTTTTACTGATGCAATAATCCAAGATTTGGAAACAGCACTGATGTTAGTGAGAATGCAAAAGCTTGCTCATCTGTCAGTCTTCTCCGCTGGGTTTCTGTGTAATAACCTATTGTACAGAAATGCTGCATTCTCTCTCCATGTGATGCTGCTTCTCTTGTCTTCCATTCTAACAGGGCCTCAGCACTTTAATTATAGTTCAAATCTTTTAAAGGTGAAAGATTTTTTTTTAAGCAAGTGTAATTTGACCTTTTCAAGATTTCTTTCTTTACAGATTACTTGTTCCCATGCTGGCACTGAAAGGCACTCATGGTGTGTCTTTGTAAGAGGGCTGCAAAACAGACATTTTGACTTCTGAGAGCTGACATTCTGATTAATCAGGCACTTGATTATCTGAAAGATGATGGAAATTCATAAAAACTAAACTGTCATTTACCAAACGCCACAATCTGTGTTACAAGAAATATTGCAAATATGTCACTTGTTAAACACTACGCAAAAAGTGCTCACTGCCTTTGATAAAATGGCTTCTGTTATAATAATGCTACCTTTTAACACTGAATGCTGGCGGCAGCACCCAGAGGGTATTATTACAATGAGACTGTCCTGTTTTCCAGCTCCAGACCATGTTATCCCAGTGTCAGAGTTCTGTAGTTGTAGTTTGAGCCATTTTAGGAATATTTACTTTTTAAAGAAAACTGGGTGTAAATTATTTCCAGCCTGGAGGATGAAGGGATGGCTTAGCAGTCCTAACCTCCAGGTTTGAAATATGTTTGTAAGCCTAGGTTCAAATCACCTCATCCCTTCTGAGTTAGACAAGTTAAGTATCATGCCATTTAAGGGGAGATTTTCATAGGCACAAGGGCAGTTAGGTGCCCAACTCCCCTTTGTGCCTTTGAAAATATCCCCTTTAATGTTTGGGGAGTTTTCAGCTGAAACCTTAAAAAAACAAGGTCTTCTCTGTTCTGCTGGGCTTTACAGATTCAAATAGGACTCCCCCTGCCAGAAACAGAGGATGGAAACCTTCAAGGGATATGGAGAAGGAGGGGCAGCCTACTGCTGTATGGTTGGGAGGCGAAGGAGATCTGATCTTCAGCTGTTTAGTGGAAACTGTTCTTTCTAAGGATTTTCAAATGTGGAGGGCTGAATGTCTTTCTAAGGGTTGTCTTCAGCATTGTTCTTTCAGGATAAGAGCAATGAGTTAGAGGATGTTGCTGTAGTATCAAAACTATTCCACTAAATGCAAGAACAACTAAAAGGTGCCTTCCCTCTAAAGTGGAGTGGAGCAGGATGCTGGCTTAAATTTTTTTTTAAGAAGAAAAAGCTGTACCTTCAGATTTCATATGGGAGCTGCCTCCACTTTTTCCAAGGAGAATGCATTGCATTTAACTCTTAGAGCCCTGAGATCTGGTGCATGCCTTCTTGGCACTGAGGCATAGATGAATATATTCACCGTGTGATGCAATCCCACCGTAATGCCCAGTTTGACATCCTCTGCCTTTTCCCTCTGTTTAATCCTCCTGATATCCTCTCTATGTGCCCCCCACGTGCTTACAAATGTTAACTTACTTATGAATACCCCCCAATAAACTGTGACACGTGACCCACCCTGACTTTTGTCACGGATGCTGGCCCTTTACTGCGATGCTGAACCCTTTTGTAGCTCACCAGCCCACCATCCTGATCCCTCTCTGAGCTGCTAAATCTTCACCTCCAAAGCACTGTGTTTTTTCTCCTGTAAGTCCCCACCAGTTAAGAAAGGCAAATCCTGTGGTCTTGTCGCACTTGATCACATGCTGTTGGTGCCTTCTGCTATTCTCTACCTCCTCACAGGTACCTAGTCCTGAGCACACTCGTACAATGCATCACTTTCCCCATTGCTCCAATTCCTAATTTTCCTAGCACAGGAAATTCCAAGTGTCCTGAAATTAGGTCTCATTTTGAGGGTTAAAGAACTTGAATGCTTTCCAAAGGTCTGGAATTCAAGCCTTTTGCTTTTCAGGGAAGTCTCTTATCCTCAGCTCTTCAAAACACCTACATACTGAGACTGTAACCTAAGCTAGATCTGCATTTTTCTTTGTTGGCAAACTGGCAGACTTGAAATCTCTGGCAGCAGTTGCCTCCGGTGTTATGTACTGAACCAGATTTGGTTAGATGAGTTCTAGGATCCAGGTGGGTATTGCTGACAATAAAATCCAAGCCCCAAACGGAATCTTCTGTAGTGGAGGCTACTAGTTTCCTCTGTGATCCGTTGGTAAACGGTACAAACCCAGTATCAGTGGACATGGATTGCTGTGGAGAACTGGACAGTGTTCAAGCAGAAAAAGACCTCTCTCAGGAAGAGACTGAATTTTGGACATCATTTGTACTATGAATGTCATAGCTAAGATTCAATGTGTGCAGTTGGTGACCTCCTTTATTGCTTCCTGTGTGTGCGTGTCATGGTTATGGGGGGTGCTACACTTTTGACCTCTTTTAGTCCCTCTCAAGTATGCCCCTCTGGTGACAGGTTTTGCTATCTTCATCCCTCTCTGGGTTGAACCATATGATCCTAGACACCCTTCATGTTTACCACCCATGAAAAAAATGACAGGCCCAACTGTATTCAGCACCTGCCAGACGTTTCTCTCTGGGAGCCTATGACCAACAACTGATTAAATATACTCAAAACACCTTCATCAAAACAAGTATCATTTATTCATCTAAAGGCACATAGCATTCAGAGGAGCAAGTTAAAACAAACAATGCCTTCGTGCCTGAACGTTATCCTTTCTTTGCAAGTTTTGGTAAATTCCACTCAGCTCAGACACTCTTCCAGAATTCTCTGTCTCTCCCGCAGCATCTCCCCCAAGCAGCTGCTGCCCACCTGCTCACCTTACTCTCGAGTCTGGGGGTTTTTAAAAGAGGGCCAGGAAAAACAAGTGAGATTTTATAGACAAAATGGCAATAGATGCACAGATCATCACAGCACAAAATGACACGAAGACACTGTATAACATCATTATACAGGAAGAAGAACAAACAGAGGGCTGACCAGTACAAGATAATGAGGGTAATGTAACAATGAAGTCATCAGAACAATTAAATATATGGAGGGAGTACTTTAGTTAACTACTGAATGGAAAACCATTGCCCCAACACAGAGGAAGGAGAAGATCTGGACCTCAAACTAAGACCTATCACTAGAGTAGAAGTAGAGAGGCCAGTAAAAATAAGTTAAAAAGTGGAAAGACACCAAGTCCGGACAACATTCCAAAGGATATTCTTAAGGCAGACTTGAACACAAGTAGACATTTTGAAAGGCCTCTCACAAAAACTGTGTGTGGGGGGGGAAATACCAAACAAGTGGTCATATATTGTAGCTGTCAAAGATACGAGATCTCAGTCAGTGCAAATAGAGAAGGGGCATTCAATTGCTTTCTATCCCAAATAAAATACTTAGAGTATGATCCTAGACAGACTAAAGAAAGCAGTAGATTCAAGGCTATTGCAAGGACAGCCAGGGTTCAGACAAGAGAAATAATGCACAGATAAAATAGTAACCCTATGGATCATCATAGATTGAATGGCAGTGCCCACTTTACATGAATTTCACAGATTTCCAAAAAGCCTCTGACACAGTGGACAGAACAGTCTTATGGAAGTTGATATGCCACTATGGAATCCCCTAGAAATTCGTGAATATTGTTTAGTGCTTCTCTGGAAATATGACATGCCAAGCAACACATAATGGCAAACCAACTAAGTCATTTGAGGTAACTGCTGGTGTCAGACAAGGATGACTTGTATCACCCATGACCTTCCTACTGATAATGGATTGGGTAATGAGAGAGACCAGAGAACAACAAAGGAATATATAATGGACTCTTATGCAGAAGTCGTATGCAGAAGAGGTCAACACTTCACATATCTTAGCAACATCATAAGCCAAACAGGTGAAACAAACAAAGACATTAAAGCCAGAATAGCAAAAACTAGACAGGCCTTTGCAACCCTAAAGCCAGTGTGGAGAAACAGAAGCCTTGCCTTCAGAACTAAACTTTGAATATTTAACACCATTGTAAAGACTGTCTTACTACATGGTCCTGAAGCATGGAGACTTGTCCAGATTGTACTATCTGAACTCCAAGTTTTTTGTAGATAGTTGCCATAGGCAAATCCTCAATGTCAAATGGCCAGAAAAAATCACAAATGAAGAGCTTTGGAGGAGGCCAAACAGAAACTGGTAGGACAGGAAATTATGGAACAAAAATGGAGATGGCTAGGACACCCATGGAATACAGAACCAAACATCGTAACAAGACAAGTGTTGGACTGAGATCCCCAGGATAAGAGGCAATGGGGTACACCAAGGGTAATTTGGAAACACACAACAGAAATGGAACTGAGAGGTAAGATTGTAGCTAAGAGACTGCCAAAAATGGAAGGCAGTGGTGAAAGGCCCTGTGTTCTGTATGAAAAAAAAGAAGCATAAATAAGTAAGTTAGTTCTTTTGAATTTGGGCTGCAGCCTGGAAAAAAATAAATGTGTTTGTGTGGATGTAGCCAGATAGGTGGGCATCTCCCAAGTAATAGCTCCCCTATTGTTCCCATAAGGCCCCTTGGTACTTCCCATGGAGACATCCTATCTCTGCCAATGTTTAGTTTCTTGTTAGTTTTTTTTTTTCCTAACGGCCTCCTTTGATTTAACTCTGTGTAGTCAGACAGCTATCAGGCAGGTAAACTGAGGTACATACATGAAAAAAAAATTAGCTAGAAAGGTTGTGGAATCTCCAACACTGGAGCTTTTTAAGAACAGGTTAGACAAATACCTGTCAGGGATGGTATAGATAATACTTAATTCTGTCTCAGTGCAGGAGACTGGAGTAGATGGCCTATCAAGGTCCCTTCTAGTACTACATTTCTCTGATAATTCATATGAAATAATACAGATATCTCTCTCATTCTCCACAGTGATATTTAGAATTAACTAAGAGTGAGATACCACAACAGTCCTCCAGCTCTTGCAATTATTTTAGGCATAAAAAGGCTCAACTGCTCAGGATGAGTCTCAGACAGGCAGAGCTATATTCTCTACCTTTTGAAAGTAGCTTGAATGCTAGTGGAATTGCAGCACTTTGTTGCCTGGAGAAGATCAACTTCTAAACTATTTTCAGTAGGGAAATGTTTTGGTGATATTTTAGAGAGATTAAATATTTCTGTGTATGTTAATAAACTACATGGTACTGGTAAAATATTTTAATCAAGGAATGGAGAGAAAAGATGATAATTCCAAAATGTTATGTTTCATTGTGTTTTATCAAGGTGGGTGAGGTAATATATTTTATTGGACCAACTTCTGTTGGTGAAAGTAACAAGCTTTCATGGTACACAGAGCTCGTCTTTGGGTCTGTTTTCATTAGTGTAATTTGAAGGTGCCTTCTGACTGACATGCTTTGAGATGGTTTTTGTCCTGTAAAGCTACGTTAATGTATTTATCCTTGTGTTTCTAATAAAATTTTCTTCTGTAATTCTCATCAGGAGAAAAACTATGCCCATCATTAGCCCTGAAGTGATAACACTTTGAAATATGTAATTGTATGAAAGTCTTGGGTGTATTAGTCAATTACGGAATGGCTGTGAGCCACCAATGTAATGCAGTTGTGAAAATGGCAAATGTGATCTTAGGATGTATCAGGTAGGGTATTTCCGGTATAGATAGAGAAGTATTAATGCCATTGTAAAAGGCACTGGTAAGACCTCTTCGGGAATACTGTGTTCAGTTCTGATCACGCATGTTCAAGAAAGATGAATAAAAACTGGAACAGGTTCAGAGAAGGGTTATTAGAATGATATGGGAAATGGAGAGCGTGTTGTGCAAGAGGAGACTAAAAGAGCTTGGCTTGTTTAGCTTAGCAAAATGAAGTCTGAAGGGGAATCTTCTCTCTATAAATACCTCGTGGAGGGAGGGTAAACAGGGAGGGAGAAGAGCTATTTAAGCTAAAGGACAGTGTTGGCAGAAGAACAGGTGGGTATAAATTGATCATGAATAAATTTAGGCTGGAAACTAGAAGAAGATTTCTAACCCTCAGAGGAGTGAGGTTCTCAAACAGCCTTTCAATAGGATTAGTAGAGATAAGCAAAGTAACTATTTTCAACATGATTTAAACTGGCAAGCACGAAAACTTGATTTTCACAATAAATTTCAATCTTGTTTTGCATTTGTACTTTTTAGTTGTTTTTTTTTAAAGAAAGGTTGATTCTCATTGGTTGGTAACCACTAAAACAGGATGATTTGCAACTAAATATAGCCTGTGCATTAAATTTAGTGTTACTTTTTGCTAACCAGGAGCAATACATGTTTATTTAAGCTGTTTATAGCTTCTCCTGCTTCTAGCCTTTGTTCTGTCTGTATGTCTAAGCTAAGGAATTTTAACATACATTACTTTTTTATGTTAGAAAATGGTGAATGACTCATTGCTCATTTATTAAATAATTAACTTCTTATTCATGATTTGTGTCAAACTGCATTTGGTTGGAAATAGGAGTTAAATTAAAAATGCATAAAAACGGCATTTTAAAATTTGTTGTTAGTTAAATATAACTACCTTAAATGTGCTGGACAATAAAGTTTAGCAAAGTAGTTTTAAATACAAAAAATAATTTGTCTGTTAAACAAAGGAAGTTTATCTGTACTTTGTGAATTGAACTGATTGTTTCTGGTCACCATGTCCTTCAGATTTTACAACTAGTAGAGCTCATCCTTTCACCGTTAATTTTTATTCATTGATTAGAAAAGGAAAACAAGCTTTTCTGTGTTTTAACTCCCAGTTTTTCTCAACTTTGAATGAACTAGTCACTAAACTGAACTAGTCAAATGAACCAGATGAAGAAAATATTCTCTCTGCATCTGCAGAAGAGGCTAATGCTGACAAAAGCTAGTTTATCACTTCAACAAACTCTGTTCTAGGTGCTTAGCCAGTGACTTCCACTAATTCAGTGGTATGACTTTCTTCAAAACTTTGGCACCAAACATATACTGCTTGAGTATTTTTTTAAACATAAGTGATTTTACTAGATTATAGTCAATTTAGGTGGTCTTATAGGTTGTCATAATTTCAGATGTAATTTTAAATACATTTATTTTTGCAAATAAAAATGTATTTAAGTTTAAAAAAAATGTCTGCATTTTAAAGAAAATCATCAACTTTTATCCACCCTGACTAGTTTTAAGAAGGAGCTTGATAAGTTTACAAATGGGATTAGTTGATAATTGCCTGCAATAACAGGAGACTGGACTTGATAACCCAGGCATCCTTCCAGTCCTATGTTCCATATTGGAAGCTAACTCCTCTGCTGACCCATCTTGGTCTATTTCTGTGCACCCCCCTCAGATATCAGGCCTCTAGCCATTACATGTCTCGGGAGAATTCACATCTCAACCTGTGTTTCAGGCTGTTTGCAGACTCAGAGAGACAACACTGCATCAGTTTACATTCAGGTCAGATTTGAAAAATTTATTTTTGAAACCATGAGGGATAGCAAATTTATTTTTAAATGAAAGCTAGATTCTGCAGAATCTGAATACCGCATGGGGACCAAATATATTTAGTGGGCCAAGGATTTGACAACACTTCTCAAAGAGATTTGTATTAATAGAAGTAACTGGAAACTGGGGCCAGGTCTACATTATAAACTCTGCATCTGTGTAACTACATCGCTCAGGTTTGTGAAGAATCCACACCCCTGAATGATGCAGTTATACTGACCTAACTCCTGGTGTAGTCAGCAATATGTCAACGAAAGGGCTTCTCCTGTTGACATACCTACTGCCTCTTGTGGAGGTGGTTTAACTATGCTAATGAGGGAAGTTCTCTTGTTGGCGTAGTTGCATCTTCAGATAACGACCCTGCGTTGCATACGAGAAACGGAGGATTTTCTGGACAAAAGTCAGGATATGCTTCTATGGGCACAAAGCTCTAAAGATTTAGAGCAGGTTGCACAGCGGAGCCAAGAGGCCAGTGAAGAAGCTTGGCAACATGTGACCTCCAGAAGAAGAAGGGGGAATGTCTGGGTTCCAGCAACGCGGACACAGGTAACTAACCGCTTTCATGTTCTCTCCACAGGTACCATTGCGGAGAGTGGACCAGATGATATGTCTGGGGGGAGAAAGCAGAAGGAGACTCCACTGGTTGGAAGGCATGAGATGCACTGTCCTGAGATGGGGGGTTCCACGACCACCACTCCCAAGAGAAGGAGGCGGGTGGTGGTGGTCGGGGACTCCCTCCTCCGGGGGACTGAGTCATCTATCTGCCGCCCTGACCAGGAAAACCGAGAAGTCTGCTGCTTGCTGGGGGCTAAGATTCGCGATGTGACGGAGAGACTGCCGAGACTCATCAAGCCCTTGGATCGCTACCCCTTCCTGCTTCTCCACGTGGGCACCAATGATACTGCCAAGAATGACCTTGAGCGGATCACTGCAGACTACGTGGCTCTGGGAAGAAGGATAAAGGAGTTTGAGGTGCAAGTGGTGTTCTCGTCCATCCTCCCCGTGGAAGGAAAAGGCCTGGGTAGGGACTGTCGAATCGTGGAAGTCAACGAATGGCTACGCAGGTGGTGTCGGAGAGAAGGCTTTTGATTCTTTGACCATGGGATGGTGTTCCATGAAGGAGGAGTGCTGGGCAGAGACGGGCTCCACCTTACGAAGAGAGGGAAGAGCATCTTTGCAAGCAGGCTGGCTAACCTAGTGAGGAGGGCTTTAAACTAGGTTCACCGGGGGAAGGAGACCAAAGCCCTGAGGTAAGTGGGAAAGCGGGATACCGGGAGGAAGCACAGGCAGGAATGTCTGCGAGGGGTGGGCTCCTGCCTCCTACTGAGAATGAGGGGCGATCAGCAGGTTATCTCAAGTGCTTATATACGACTGCACAAAGCCTTGGAAACAAGCAGGGAGAACTGGAGGTCCTGGTGATGTCAAGGAATTATGACGTGTTTGGAATAACAGAGACTTGGTGGGATAACTCACATGACTGGAGTACTGTCATGGATGGTTCTAAACTGTTCAGGAAGGACAGGCAGGGCAGAAAAGGTGGGGGAGTAGCACTGTATGTAAGGGAGCAGTATGACTGCTCAGAGCTCCGGTACGAAACTGCAGAAAAACCTGAGTGTCTCTGGATTAAGTTTAGAAGTGTGAGCAACAAGAGTGATGTAGTGGTGGGAGTCTGCTATAGACCACCGGACCAGGGGGATGAGGTGGATGAGGCTTTCTTCCGGGAGCTCGCAGAAGCTACTAGATCACACGCCCTGGTTCTCATGGGTGACTTTAATTTTCCTGATATCTGCTGGGAGAGCAATACAGCAGTGCATTGACAATCCAGGAAGGTTTTGGAAAGCGTAGGGGACAATTTCCTCGTGCAAGTGCTAGAGGAGCCAATGGGGGGGAGCTTTTCTTGACCTGCTGCTCACAAACTGGGAAGAATTAGAAGGGGAAGCAAAAGTGGATGGGAATCTGGGAGGCAGTGACTATGAGTTGGTTGAGTTCAGGATCCTGACACAGGGAAGAAAGGTAAGCAGCAGGATACGAAAAAAGCAGACTTCGACTCCCTCAGGGAACGGATGGGTAGGATCCCCTGGGGGACTAACATGAAGGGGAAAAGAGTCCAGGAGAGCTGGCTGTATTTCAAGGAATCCCTGTTGAGGTTACAGGGACAAACCATCCCGATGTGTAGAAAGAATAGTAAATATGGCAGGCGACCAGCTTGGCTTAACGGTGAAATCCTAGCAGATCTTAAACATAAAAAAGAAGCTTACAAGAAGTGGAAGGTTGGACGTATGACCAGGGAAGAGTATAAAAATATTGTTCGGGCATGTAGGAATGAAATCAGGAGGGCCAAATCGCACCTGGAGCTGCAGCTAGCAAGAGATGTCAAGAGTAGCAAGAAGGGTTTCTTCAGGTATGTTGGCAACAAGAAGAAAGCCAAGGAAAGTGTGGGCCCCTTAATGAATGAGGGAGGCAACCTAGTGACAGAGGATGTGGAAAAAGCTAATGTACTCAATGCTTTTTTTGCCTCTGTTTTCACTAACAAGGTCAGCTCCCAGACTGCTGTGCTGGGCATCACAACATGGGGAACAGATGGCCAGCCCTCTGTGGAGAAAGAGGTGGTTAGAGACTATTTAGAAAAGCTGGACATGCACAAGTCCATGGGGCCGGACGAGTTGCATCTGAGGGTGCTAAAGGAATTGGCGGCTGTGATTGCAGAGCCATTGGCCATTATCTTTGAAAACTCGTGGCGAACGGGGGAAGTCCCAGATGACTGGAAAAAGGCTAATGTAGTGCCAATCTTTAAAAAAGGGAAGGAGGAGGATCCTGGGAACTACAGGCCAGTCAGCCTCACCTCAGTCCCCAGAAAAATCATGGAGCAGGTCCTCAAAGAATCAATCCTGAAGCACTTACATGAGAGGAAAGTGATCAGAAACAGTCAGCATGGATTCACCAAGGGAAGGTCATGCCTGACTAATCTAATTGCCTTCTATGATGAGATTACTGGTTCTGTGGATGAAGGGAAAGCAGTGGATGTATTGTTTCTTGATTTTAGCAAAACTTTTGACACGGTCTCCCACAGTATTCTTGTCAGCAAGTTAAAGTAGTATGGGCTGGATGAATGCACTATAAGGTGGGTAGAAAGTTGGCTAGATTGTCGGGCTCAACGGGTAGTGATCAATGGCTCCATGTCTAGTTGGCAGCCGGTGTCAAGTGGAGTGCCCCAGGGGTCGGTCCTGGGGCCGGTTTTGTTCAATATCTTCATAAATGATCTGGAGGATGGTGTGGATTGCACTCTCAGAAAATTTGCAGATGATGCTAAACTGGGAGGAGTGGTAGATACGCTGGAGGGCAGGGATAGGATACAGAGGGATCTAGACAAATTGGAGGATTGGGCCAAAAGAAATCTGATGAGGTTCAATAAGGATAAGTGCAGGGTCCTGCACTTAGGACGGAAGAACCCAATGCACAGCTACAGACTAGGGACCGAATGGCTAGGCAGCAGTTCTGCGGAAAAGGACCTAGGGGTGACAGTGGACGAGAAGCTGGATATGAGTCAGCAGTGTGCCCTTGTTGCCAAGAAGGCCAATGGCATTTTGGGATGTATAAGTAGGGGCATAGCGAGCAGATCGAGGGACGTGATCGTCCCCCTCTATTCGACATTGGTGAGGCCTCATCTGGTCTGATTAGGGGTCTGGAACACATGACTTATGAGGAGAGGCTGAGGGAACTGGGATTGTTTAGTCTGCAGAAGAGAAGAATGAGGGGGGATTTGATAGCTGCTTTCAACTACCTGAGAGGCGGTTCCAGAGAGGATGGTTCTAGACTATTCTCGGTGGTAGAAGAGGACAGGACAAGGAGTAATGGTCTCAAGTTGCAGTGGGGGAGGTTTAGGTTGGATATTAGGAAAAACTTTTTCACTAGGAGGGTGGTGAAACACTGGAATGCGTTACCTAGGGAGGTGGTAGAATCTCCTTCCTTAGAAGTTTTTAAGGTCAGGCTTGACAAAGCCCTGGCTGGGATGATTTAATTGGGGATTGGTCCTGCTTTGAGCCGGGGGTTGGACTAGGTCCCTTCCAACCCTGATATTCTATGATTCACTGAAGCGCTACTGCATTTTAAGTGTAGCTCTGCCCTGAGAAGCCAAAGATTACGATTACACACTCATGTTGAGGTATCAGAAGGCAGGTCTGTTCTGATCACTAATTCCAGGCATGACACAAGGCTCAGCTGAGACTCAGTGCAGCTGATTTCTGATCCAAGGAGGGCTGGAAGAGGAGATGCAATCCATACTTGGACTGCTGTTGGGACTTTTTTGATGATATGCTCATGGTGCCTCAGCTTGTGGGGTGGTTCTGTTGTTAGGAAAAGTTGCTCTTTAAACAAGTGCCTCCTGTGTCTGAAAGGAGGTTTTTAGTAGGTAAGTATTGACAGACTTCTTAAGAATAATGTAGACATTTCAATGAACATGAATCTTTCACTAAAGCAATTTATAAAGGTTTACAAGGCTGTGGGGAGGCAAAAATGCTCTTGACTATAAATACAAAGGCCCAGGGGATCTCAGAACCATGTTAATAAAACCCATGTTATCCCTTTGGCCAGACAAGATGGGGAGGTCTCCTTTGCATCTCCCTTTTTATTGGATAGATTTAAAAATCTCAAAGGAAAAATCCAACAGCTCTATTCTCTCACACTTGGTTTTGGTGTGGGTCGGTCCTGACGGGGGGCCTAGTCTGAGGCCAAAGACATTTGCATATGCTGTGTTCTTTTTTGTTTTTGTAAGAGGAAAAGCAATGGCAAGATTTCCTGTGTTCATTTCTGAGCCAGCTTTCTGTTTCGCATGTGTTCCCCTTTGCTGTGGATTTGGTGCAGGAACACACTGGAATTAGAAATTTTAAGTGTAAACTACAAGTAAGTAACTCATGCATTTCAATTTATCAGACAAATTTTGCTTCATCATTGACAAGTGGTCTGGGTGCAGACCAGAGTGTATTTGTTTTTGGATTTTTTTTTTTTTTAATTTTTCTGTTTTTGAAATTACTCACTCTGTAATTTCTGTGAATAATTCTTGGCCTTTAACTTCTTTGAGAGCAGTTCATTGTGAAATTTCAGTATTCAAGATTTGAGCTGTTTTGAATTGACATACAAGTCACTTGGTATGTTTTTATCCCCTGGGTGTGTGAGCATAACTTTCAGAATCAAATTTCTGTTACAACGGTTTGTGAATGTGAAATTTTGCTTCATGTAAGTATTTGCTTAAAATATACTGCTTCTGTGAACATACCTACCAGGAAACTTGATTATTAGAATATTTATGGAATATTACTACAGAGAGGGCATGAACACCGAGCAAATTTGTTTAAGAATTAGGTTGAATATTTGTGGGAACCTTTTTGCTATATTTGTCCAGCTCTACAAAGGAAGGAAGGTGTTCATATTAATTCTTCTAATTGCCTTTCAGACAAGGAACTAACAGTACTTAATGTCAATTACTTTAATCTTACCAAGTCCACTGTGAGATAGTTACCCATTTATAAAGTGTAAAAGTAATCTGTGACCCAAACTGGCACAGTGGCACAGCTGGGAATGAATTCCAGTTGCCCTGACTTCCAGTGGTCTGTACTTGTCGTTTGATTCAGTGCCTCATCAATGCAAAGGGATCCACTTTTAGACCAAGGTCCCTGAGGTTCTGTTAAAGTCAGATGTACCCCTTATTATCTCTTGTCACCTGAAACATCAGTATACAGTTATAATTTTAGAAATAAGATGCAAATATACTCACTGTTTGAATCTGGGCTAAATTTTGATTTAAGTTGCACTGTTGCCCTGCTCCTCTGAGGTCAATGGAGTGGCCTTAGAGTTGTAGCTGAGAGCAACATTTGGACCTCTATGTTTAAATTACATCTGAAAACACAACTGCTGAAGCATTTTCCTGGCAGCAACACAATCCCAAGCCCTTTGTGACTTTACAAAAAGATTTTTGGAAGGAGTCGGACAAGTATTTGGAGGGAACCAAAAGTTTAATATGCGGGGGGCTGGGCCAATCTGGGTTTCATGTTCCTCTTCAGATGTTCTTAGGCTTCTGCCAGCATCTAACACTGGAACCATCACATATCCACATTGCTTAGCTGCTTGCTCTGACAATTTGGGAGGAAGAAAATTCTTGGAGAAGTAATACCATAAGAGGATTTGTACTGTTAAGTAGTTGGGGGCAGCGGGGAGAGAAGAGGAAGGAGGGAACGGCAGAGTTCCATGATGAAAAGTAATCTGTTCATTTCTCTCACATCACCGCCTCTGCAGAGTGCTGAAACCAGTTTAATGCAATGTATATTAGACTGTAATTTAATCTCCATATAGACTAGTAGAATAGCCAAAGGAAATCAAGTGGTCATTTGGACTCTAAGAGCTCATGGGCATAAAGCTATAAAGCAGAAAGGATATCTGTGAGTGAGATATGTGGGATCCTATATTGAATCTGTTTCTGTGTATCTTTATACTTACAGAATACCCATGAGGATCTTAACTAAATTCACAAATATTAATTAATCCTGACAATACCTCTGTGAGGGAGGTCCTGTCCCTATTTTACAGCTGAGTAAACTGAGGTATAGGGAGGCTTATTGATTTATGTAGGGCGGCTCAATGGGAGTTTGGCAGAGCTAGGAACGGAACCCAGCAGTCCTGATTCTAATCAATTGGACTAGCCCATAGATAACACTTGCTCAAAACATTTAGAAGCCTCATAGTCCATTGAAGTCCATGAAAATTCAGTACATGGAAGGGCTTATCAGATGATATGCTGAATACTGAAGAATAAAATAATTAACTAAAACATATCATAAAATGTAAATTGCACCATAACATTTATCATTCTTCAGAATGATAAAAAGTAGTCTATTTAACATCACTTGTGTGAGTGTTTCATTGAGTGCCTTCTCTTCATGCACTTCTCCAGGAGTTTAGCTTGGGTACAGAAAGCAGGGTATGGCCTGATGTTAATAATTTAACTGTGCGGAAGTTTTTTTTTGCATATGATATGTGATAATGGATGTCTGGTTTCAATCCGCTTACTGTCCATTACACTGGTGAAACCTCCCTCCACTCACTTGTGCTCAGGTGCTTCCGACTTGCATCAGTACCTGGTGGTGCTGTCATGCTAAGTCTGCTCTTGCCCTTCTGTTTTGTTCCTCGTTATGTTTATAGAAAGCGTTTGCACTGTTTCAATCACTTATGCCTGAATGTTGTTTCCATTTTTTTCCTCACTTGTGCTGTAGCTTGTACAACTTCTGAACAAAGTGGAGCTGCTCTTCTTGCTGTTCTTACTGAAAATTGGTGGGATGAACCCTTTATGTTCACAAAAAGAAAAGGAGCACTTGTGGCACCTTAGAGAGACTAAACAATTTATTTGAGCATAAGCTTAAGCTCATGAAAGCTTATGCTCAAATTAATTGTTTAGTCTCTAAGGTGCCACAAGTACTCCTTTTCTTTTTGCGAATACAGACTAACATGGCTGCTACTCTGAAACCTTTATGTTCAATATGCCTGAAAATGAGTTCACCAAGGAAAAAGATGTAGTGCTTTGTTCTCAGGGCCCAGGACTCCGTTTGCGTACATAGAGCTTGTTAAGGTTAGACATCTGAGCCTGCAGAGAACCTGAAGAAGTGGAAACTTTCAGCTCACAACCATTTATTTATAGCTGTATTTTCTCACACGATTGCTGTTTTGTATAAATGTACACAGTACCCTGAGGGTTTCAGAAGTGACAGAACAGGAAGTCGCCAAGATCAGGGGTTGCAAGTCAGTGAAGAACAAAGCCACAGTAACCTATAGTAAATAAATAAAGTACAAAACTGGTAAAAGTCTGGTCCCCACAGCTAGGTAGAGTTTGCAGTGTGTTCCAGACTCTACAGTTTTCTTCACTGATGCAGATTTACCCAGCAACTAAGCATGAGATGAGTTCTGACGGCTCCTTGGGATTGCTTTGTAAGTCATTACACACATTCTTTAGGTGTGACTTACAGCACATTGGGCTATTTTGGTAAAATCTTTCCTCCTACAAATTCTAGAACATATTAAATTCCTGTGATGATGATGATTGGATACAAAAAAATGTTGCCTGCAGTCACATGCTCACCTGTGGTACATATATACAGCCCCCAGGTGATTTTTCCCCCCTTCTTCTCCAAGTTCCCGTGTCATGCATTCTGTGCTTTACTAGAGAGGAGAGATTAAAATGATGGATAAACATCACAGCATGGGAATTCACTATGTTTGGCCAGTAATTAGCTCCTGGGAAATGAGTTACATTACTAATCACCACTTTTATTTCTTGGCATTACAGCCTTGAAGCCTTAAACGAGATTTAATAAATGAAGTTAAACCACTAAAGCAACATACCCCAATAAATGCTCAATCTGCAATTAAACCTCTAGGCAGCAAATTTGCTGGACTGTCTCCCAGCATCATTACCCTGGAGATTCACATGAATTCATCCTGTCAGGCTCAGCAGAGGTACCAAGAGGGGAAAGATTTAAGAGTAGCAGCCGCGTTAGTCTGTATCCGCAAAAAGAAAAGGAGTACTTGTGGCACCTTAGAGACTAACCAATTTATTTGAGCATAAACTTTCGTGAGCTACAGCTCACTTCATCGGATGCATTCCGATGCCACAAGTACTCCTTTTCTTCAAGAGGGGGAAGTTAACTCACATTGCTGTGCTTCAGTTTCCCCTGATCAGAGATGTCAGTGCTTGCTCCTTTACACCTGAGATAGTGGAAGTTCAGTTGCACAATCACAAATTGCATTGCCTGGGTTTCCCATCATGGCCAGCAGGGAGAGGATTTTAGTTCATTCCTTGAGTTCTTGATTCCACAGACCCTTCAGATAGACACTCCAGAGGACTTTATATAGAGAGAGCCTATGGGCTTCTAGGAAAGGCAACGTTAATGAAGAAAGGGCCAAAGAAGCTAAATTGTTGGGTTTTTTTAAGTGTCTGTTTTCCCATGTGTACAGCTGAGGATTCTAGGAGCAGCAAAATGTCACCAGCAATGGCTGATTCCTCCTCCATGAACTTCAGACACCACTTTATCCTTTAGTGACACCATCTTCATGTTTGAGGCTGAAGGTGATTGTGCCTTTGCTGGCACAATGGGCCCTATAGCAGTGGTTCTCCACCTTTCCAGAGTATTGTACCCCTTTTAGGAGTCTGTCTTGCATATCCTAAGTTTCACCTCACTTAAAAACTACTTGCTTATAAAATCAGGCCTGCAAAATTGCCACCTTTAAATCTGTTACTGAGTTATTTGTAGCAGAAAAGCTTCAAAAACAGACTCCAACGAGAAACTGCTGAGCTTGAATTAATCTGCAAACTAGATACCATTAACCTGGGTTTGAATAGAGACTGGGAGTGGCTGGGTCATTACACATGTTGAATCTATTTCCCCATGTTAAGTATCCTTACACCTTCTTGTCAGCTGTCCAAAAGGGCCATCTTGATTATCACTACAAAAGCTTTTTCTCCTGCTGATAATAGCTCATCTTAATTACTTAGCCTCTTACTCCACCTTTTCATGTTCTCTGTATGTGTGTATGTATATATATATCTTCTTACTATGTGTTCCATTCTATGCATCCGATGAAGTGGGCTGTAGCCCACGAAAGCTTATGCTCAGATAAATTTGTTAGTCTCTAAGGTGCCACAAGTCCTCCTGTTCTTTTTGTGGATACAGACTAACACAGCTGCTACTCTGAAACAAATACAAAAGTGTCACAGCACACTGTTAAAGACAAATTGTTTACTTTCTGATTTTTGCCATATAATTATAAAATGAATCATTATACTTACATTTCAATATATAGTATATAGAGGAGTATAAACAAGTCATTGTGTGAAATTTTAGTTTGTACTGACTTCACTAATGCTTTTTATGTAGCCTGTTGTAAAACCGGGTAAATATCTAGATGAGTTGATGTAACCCCTGGAAGATATCTGAGTACACCTGGGGTACACGTACCCCTGGTTGAGAACCATTGCCTAGAGTATGGATACCTGTCTTTCTCCGTACCTAAAAACTACTCCCCCTGAAAATTTTGTTGGGGGATAAGTATTTAGAACGGCCATTCTTGTCCCCATGTATCAAAGGTGCTTAAACACCACAGTGATGGGAGCCTTTGAAATATGTAATAGATCATTTCTTTCCTGCCAAATTCCCTCCTTGAATTCATTCTTCTCACCTAATATTGCTTCAAGGCAGGGATTTTAGATTGCATTTCAGAATGGTTTTACTGTCATCCTACATGTATTTGCAGGAGCCTCTGTAAATATAAAGATTATAAATTAAAGATGTAGGATTTTTAAGAGTGAAATCACTTCTTGACCAGACCTTAGGCCCACTAGCCAAGCAAAAGAGAGGGCTGCAGTTTCCTCCAAACTGACAGGGCATTTCAGAACCAACATTCATAGGATGCAATTCTAGACCCATTAAGGTTTCAGTAAAATACAGGAGCAAAAGGGCTCTCTTGCAATGTGGAAGGGGCTGGGCAAAGTGCAGGCAAAGTTGCCATGGAATCTACGTGCCTAGGTCATTTGCAGAAGTGAATGGAGATTTCATCAAAGGCTATAAATACTCTTGCTTCATGGCAACTTTGCTTCTCCACTCTAACAGCTGTGACTTGAGCTTGAAAAATATTAACATGATGGCAGAAAAAGCAACGTTCAAGTGTCAGAGTTGTAAATTAATGGAATTTTGGTAGATGGTAATTTCAGTCTCTGGAATAATTACAATTGAGGATTTGTAAAGTTCCATAAAGTGTTCCGGAATTAGTGGAAGTCTCAAGCACACACGTGTCTACACATTTATACATGTATATCCCGGGAGTGTGTGGGGAGGGATGTGTGTGTAACTTCCACTAGTTCCAATTAATTTTATACCACTTTATGGAACTTTACAAATCCTCACTAGGAATAATACTTATTCCATATATATACTCTCTTTCTCTCGATTCCTGGTTAACGGACTATGTCAGGAAGAGGCTCAAAATATTAGGATAAATGGACTTCTGTAAAGAGAGCACTGTTGTGTGATGAAACAAAACGGGCATGTAGTGAGCCAACATGGGTAACCTGGAGGATTGGAAAGATGAAGTTCAGTTAATTGAAGTTTATGGGAAGATCTGTGCTAAGATCTTTCCCTATGTTGGTTTTACTAGATTAAGATTTTTCCTGACTCAATAAAACACTAACTGTAATTGTTGGAAATTTTCATTATTCAGATGGTTAAAATGCTTGATTCTGAAGTTAGATACCTATTGTTTATGTACTGTGCCCTGAATTTCAGCTTCTGCAGCATGGCCAAAATTTCTTGTCTGAAACTTCAACTGAAGAAAGATGTCTGCACTATAAATAGCCTTTCTCCAAATACTACTTCATTAATTTCTGACTAATTTGAAGCATTCTCTCCATCTATAAGCAATGCATCAGTGCTCTTCCCCAAGTTCTTGATGCAGTTTGCTCAGGTTGGCCTCATGGATTCAAAGAGCTTAATGGAGTGAACAGAAAGCTGCTATATCAACTCCTCAAGGGAACAGGAAAGGGATCCCGGTGCCCAGGATTTTGCATAAACTGAGTTCATTAAATTTACCCAGATCAGTTGGTAGAAATCCTGAAGATATGGAAATTTTTTCAGTTCCTGTACATTTATTTAAAGCTAAATTTTCTCTCAAGCAATGGCCTCTTTAGATTCTTTACATCTCCTTTAAAGGTTTTGAAAAAGGATTGAAACAAGAAAAGGTGCTAAACTCACAGGAGACAGAGACAGAAGGGGACAAATTTTATCCTTGGGTATGTGTGAGTGGCTACCATTGAATTAAATAAGAAATCCTTGTTTGTATCCTGGGGAATGATTTCGTAATTAGGGAGGTTTTACCCTTGGCCAGACCCTGCAGTCTTTGTTCACTCCTTTCTTGGGCAAAGGTGTTTGAAGTTAGTTAGGATTCTGTCTGCAACAAGACAGCAGGATTAGACTATAGGGGTACAGCTATTGCAGTACCTCTGAGGAATGCAGTCTGATGCTTCTCAGGGAAGATTGGGGTGATCTGAAATGCATTAGACCTTGGTGAAATAGACATGCCAGAGCTTCAGTGAGTAGAACATTGTTTATTTACATTCAGTGGGCCAAATCCTATTATCCTTATTCGGTTTATACTTGCACACATTGAAGTGGATGGTACTTTGACTGACCCTGTAGAGATCTCATGATTTGGCCCGCTGTCTATAGACTGGGGTCCTAAAAACAATATGTAATCTGTGATTGCAGTGAGACTATTCCTCGTGGACTGTGAGCTGAAGCAATTTGTTTTTAGTAGTTCAAAGGTTCTTACTGTGCTGTTACCATTGAAAAGGCACCCAGGGGTGTTTGATGATTTAACCCCTGTATGAGACAGCTTATTCCAGAGAAAAACCGAATGTGTTAAATTGTCATGAACCTCAGCGAAATGAATTGATTTCATACTATTTATTTCGCTAGATGTGGAAGTGAGTAATTGAATAAATGTTTAAGTTTGAATCTTTAATTTGACTATAAATATGTATGGTAATTAACAAGGAGGAAGGAGATGTTCTTGAGAGTCACCTTGAGAAGAGAAGAACCATGAAATGTAATTACGATATCTAACCTCTGCCACCAAGTGGCAGTTTGATATCATTACCTATCAGCATGGTCACAGCCTGAGGAAGTCTGGCAGCCGAGACACAGCATTAACCAGGAGACACACTGCCATGGTTCAGGGAAATAAGATCGCTTCTCCCAGGCAGGGACAAATGCAGTAGAATGCTCTTTGGGAAGTGGGTTTTCAAAAGTTTCTTCAGCACAAAACAATTTAGCCAAAGCACATACACAGTTTCAGGAGAAAATTTTCTGCTTCTAGCTTTGTTTTTAAAATCATTCTCCTAAAACTCTGCCTGATGAGTGGACTTGGCAGTGTCCGCCGGTGGGGGCAAAGGGGTCCTGATAACGTTTGAGTGCTCAGACGCATGAGGGATTGGCCAAAGCAAAAGATCTATTCTAGGAAAATTAACCTCCCCTCTTCTGCCCAAAACTCTTGGGTAAACAAGCATAAGAAACTAGGGAGAGAAAGGGGTGAGGGAGGAAGATGGGCTGAGGTGAAGGAGTTGGGAGAAAGGGAAAACCCCAAGAGCCTCTTTTACACTGCCCTTGCCTATGGCTCTGCTATTGATAGGAAGGGTGGAAGCTGGTATATAGACCACTTGCAAGTATTTTTACCAACATGTCTGTAATAAGGGCATGATGCACAGGAATGCTGGTATTTATTTCCTTGTGGCAGACAGTCAGAGCAAGATGAGGTGACATGGTGGTTTAAAAAAACCCAAAAAACTTATGCCTCCTCTACATTTGCACTCCTACCATTGGGGTAGAGAAATATGAGAGGGAGGGTTCTTTTTGATAAATAAGGATTATTTATTTCCGTCTTTCACAAAAGTGGTGGGGGTGTAAGTATTGAATTATAATTGCAAAAGTAATAACAAAAGTCCTATTTAGATTTAATGTAACTGAGCCAGTCCCTGGAGCTTGCCATACAATGACATATTCTCATTGATGTAAAAGGGTATGACCTGCATCCTGTATTTAAGTGCCCAATACTATGAGTTGCGAGGCAGGCTGGTCCAGTGATTAGATCCCTAGTTGGGGAGATACGGATTCAATTCCCAGCTTTGTGGCCTGGGACTCAGCCAACCCCACAGGGCTGTTGGAATAAGTATGTGAAAATGATGAGAACAAGAACCTATGCTCTGTTTGGGATCTTGGGAGGCAATGGCTTTTCTGCTGAACTGGAGTGAACTTGTTGTAGGAGCATGTCCATATCTTACACTGAGTCAAGAAACATTAATGCATAGTGCTCTTCCCTCCCTCCCGAGTTCCCATACACCCTGCGTCCCATATATAATGCAGCAGCAAAACATAATTAAAGGACTATAAAGCCACACTTACTTTCATATATTTAAATCATTTGGCAGACAGGAGGAGAGCATTCCTCTTGGCCTAGGCCTTTGCATTTCCTACCATGTGTTAAAGAGGTGGAAACACTAGGTTTGATCTCTCAGGAGGCAGCTGGGAACCAGAACTGAAATATACATGGTTCATAATCAATAATCAGGATCGATTTTTACTAGAACAACATTTCTAGTTTTACACACACACACACACACAATTGTATTGGCTAGAGTGTGTCATGGACTGGGGTGTGGGTGGTCATGCCTTCTGGTCAGAGTTAGGGGGTCAGGAATCAGGAGTAAGAGCCATGATCAGGAACCAAGTAGGGTCGGAGCAGGGCAGGAACAGGTTTAGGAACAAGGCAGGGACAGAAGTGATCACAGCTGCAGGCATAAGCATTGAGCACCTAGTGACCTGCTGCTGGGGTTAAGGGCACACCTGCTGGTTCCCCTCAGCCAATTAAGTAGGCTGGTCAATCAGGCAGTTCTGCTGTAGCTTACCTGTGTTCATTAGTTTTGTCCCTGACACCACGATATTCTCATGATTTATGCAGCTTTTCATAATTCGTTTTGAATTTTGTTATTAAATGGTTCATGGTCTACAAGTCATTCATGCAGGCAGTTTTTAAAAGGGGGTAGACTGGTTACATACATGTGGTTATTGTTTTTGTTTTCTGATTGATTGCTGAACAAGCATCATTCAACAGCCTTGCGATTGTGATTTTTACAGTCAAATGTACACCTCGAAATCCACCTATCCAAGCATAAAACTGACTTTTTATGAGTTTTTATGAAGACAAAAAGGTGAATATGGTTAAGCTGAAATTGGCTTTTTATTCAAATAATCTTGGATCTTCTCCACTATTCACTCAATTCTAATGCAGCATATTTAACACTTAAGTGGTAGCGGGAGATTAATTATCTAATTTAAGATGCCATTACTTGGTATTGATCCAGTAAACACCAGTTATTACTAAGTAAGTAAATAATCCTAGCTCTTTCACTGACTCCTTCTGTGGCCTTTGGCAAGACCCTTGACGTTTGCCTCATTTCCCCCACCTGTGAAATAGGCATAACACTGACTTTGCTCCCTCCCATATTTTTATTAATGGGCTTGATCCTTGATCCTGAGAAGTATTGGGGGCCTGCATGTCCCACTGCACTGAATGGCAGATGTAAGTATTCAGCGCCTCACGCGTTCAGAGATATTGTTATTCAGGTTGCTTTTCAGTAGCTTGTTATTTGGCAACAATTTTTACAAGCTCTGTTTAAAACAAAAAGCCAAGCCAGTCCAGCTTCTGTGAGATGTGTGCCCATAGTGCTGGGCCGCAGTGCCTGACTGTCTATTAGTCTTGCTGTGTGATGCTGCGGAAACTGCACAGAGACATACGTTTTTAAATTTTTCATTAGCCTTCCTCCTCACATCAGAGACTCGCTGTGACCCACTCAGCTCCAAAACAGAAACAGAGCTGTAATGTTCCTCTTTGTTGTGGAAGTTCTACCAAATACGTTACTGTTCTTTTTGGGTCTGGACTTCAATTATATTGGGATTTGTAGACTAGGGAGGATATTGGATGGGGTATCTTCTAGAAGGGTTTCACCATCCAGCTTTGTTGTTGTTGTAGTAATATGTCTGTAATATATATATAATATTTTCTCTCTCTCTCTCACGCCCGCACGCGCACACAATATGTGTGTATATTAAATCAGTGCCTGTGGGGGTCCCGAATGAGGGCAGGGCTCTGTTGCATTAGTGCTTTAACAAACCAAGAATAAGGGATGGACCCTGCCCCAAAAAGCTTACAATCTAAATAGACCAGACAGACTAAGAGGTGGGAGGAAAGGCTAGAACATAAGCAGTGAACAATATGAACGTTGGCAAATGTTGTGTTAGTGCCATGGTTGTGGGGGTTTTTTCTGGGGAAGGAGAAGCGGGTTGTTGCAAGGGATTAGTAAAACAGAAAGAGAGAGGGGGACACTGAAGTAAAGAGGCAAAGGGATAGAGGAGACGGGAGAAGAGGAAGGGAAAGGAAAGGTAGCAGGGAGGGCAGATGGAGTGAGGCTGAGGTGAAGTGACTATGAAGTTGGGGCAGGAGGAGGCTGGAGCAAATAGCCAGTCAGCAGAGGGGAGAGACTATTGTGACACACTGTATCTCAAAACATTTATAATCACTTACAGTCTATCTTTCTGTAGTGAATAAGTTTATGTTAATGTTTTGTCTTTATCAGTGAGTTTGCCTAAAGTGCTTGGGGAATCTGTTCAGATTACAAAGCCTGGGACATGTCTACTACCCTTTGAAGGAGTGGCGAACTAACTAATGAGCTTACACTGCTCAAGACTGTCTTGATCAGTGTAAGATAGCACATTTCTGGGGTGCAAGGCTTGGGGGATTTGCTGGTGTCTCCCTGTGTATAGTTCATGAGTAGCTGTGAGAGCCTGCATTTAACTTTGGGTGTGCCTTCACATGCTAATGGCTGTGTGAGAGCCGTCCAATGAAAAACTGAGAAACAAAATCTGTGAATGTTGTCATGAGTGTACAAAGATTCCTGCTGCAGCTTCTGCTGTGTCTGCTCCTGTTGACTGAGTGCCTGGCTCCTCCCTGGAGTTTTTATTCCCCAAATCCAGATGGTTGAAGGGAAAACGAGGGGCTACATCTAGGAGCCCTGCCACTGTATGATGGGGAGCACTGAGCATGATGCTGTGAGTTTGGTTCACTGGGGCACAGAATCTTCCATCTCTGATGCCTGGATAAGTGTGTGAGGAGACTAAGGCCACATCTACACTAAAAAGTTAGGTTGACCCAGCTACGTGACACAGGGATGTAAAAAATCCACACACTTGAGAGATGTAGTTAGGTCAACCTAACCCCTGGTGTAGGGCCACCTCGACTGAAGCATTCTTCCATCAGCCTAGCTAATGGCTCTCAGAGATTTGGATTAACTTCAGCAATGAGAGAACCTCTCCCATCACTGCAGTGACTGTCTACTCTGAACCTACTTTATGAGAGAAGAATTAAGGAGATTGGCTTGTTTAGCCTAACACATGAAGACTGAGTGGCGGGGGAGAGGATATGATTGCTCTCTCTAAATACATCAGGGGGATAAATACCAAGGAGGGAATGGGGTTATTTAAGTTAAGGGCCAAGATTGGCACAAGAACAAATACACATAAACAGGCCATCAATAAGTTTAGGCTTGAAATTAAAATCAAAGGAGTGAAGTTCTGGAACAGCCTTCCAAGGGGAGTAGTAGAGGCACAGACACTAACTTGTTATAAGACTGAGCTTGATACGTTTATGGAGGGTGTGGTCTGATGAGATTGTCCACCGTGGCATATAGTCCATCCACACCTGGCTATTAGCAAATATCTCTAACAGCTAGTGATGGGATACTACATGGGAAGAGCTCTGAGTTACTACAGAGAACTGGGTTCTGGGTCATTTGTGTTTTCTTTGTTCCTGTTGATTTTCCATCTGTGGGAATGTCCTTGAATCGTGCCCTTGTGTGTGAGAGGGCCAGAGCTTGCTCTCTTCAGTGGGGTTTGTTAAGGTTGTGGTCAGAGCCATTTTGAATTTCCTTTTTCCTCCTGGCTTGGGAGTTTCTATGGGATTTTGTGTTCACACTACCTATCCCTCCTTTTTGCAAGGCAGCTGCCATGATGATTAAGGCTGCGAGTCTGTCAAAGAAGTCATGGATTCCATGACCTCCGTTTCTTTTGCAGCAGCCGGTGCTGGCTTAGGGGCTGCCCGAGTCTGGCAGCTCCTAGGCCAGCAGCAGCAATTTGTGTGTGTGGGAGGGGGTTCAGGGCTGGGGCAGGGGGTTGGAGGGTTCAGAGGGGCACTTACCTCAGGGAAGGGGGGCTCACCGGCTCCCACTGGCATGGCCTTGCAGCTCCTCCTAGGTGGAGGGGCCAGGAGGTTCTGCACGCTGCCCGCACCCGCAGGCCCCATCCCTACAGCTCTCATTGGCTGCAGTTCCTGGACAATCGGAGCTGCACAGCTGGTGCTTGTGGCAGGAACTGCGTGTATAGCCCCCTGGCCCCTCCGCTGCCTGGGAGCTGCAGGGACATGTGGAGCCATGTAGGGAGCCCCAGCCAACCCTTCCCCCCAGCACCAGCGGGGGTCCTGGGCTGTGTGCTGTGGCACAATCCCTCCCCCCTTCCCTGCAGCACCAACGGGGTCCTGGGCCACCTCCCACAGCACCTGCGGTGCCCCTGGACCGCCCCTGCCCAGAGCACCCGCGGCCCCCCGCCCAAGTTTTAGTTAAGGGTATATAGTAAAAGTCATGGAGAGGTCACGGGCCATGAATTTTTGTTTACTGCCCGTGACCGGTCCATGACTTTTACTAAAAATACTGGTGACTAAAACATAGCCTTAATGCTGATCATTATTCTGTTGGATCTGTGCCGTCTTTGACCAGTTTCCTCAATATGAGTGGCCTGTTGTCTCCACCCTCCTGGGGCATAGAGCAGTTAGAACTGTCTGTATATTGTGGGGGGATATAGCTTTGCCCAGAAGGACATGCAAATTCTGTCCTGTGTTGCAGAAGTTTGAATTCCAAGTTCTTCTGGTTTCCTTTGGCCGGTTTTGCCTCTGCCTGGTATATATGAAATGTGCTTCTATTTATCCTAAATGGAAGGTAAATGCATGCACTGGACTCAGAAATATATTTATTCCATGTCCTTTTTTTTTTTTTTTTAATATAAACAGACTTTCTCCTTGTGTAGAATCTGTACTCTCTCTGTTCCCAGCAAGCTTCCTGCTTCATTTCAGCAGCCACCCAGATAACTCAGATTCTTGCATTCTGGCCGGTTACCTTTCAAGCATAAAGCAACTCTAAGTCAAAGGACATTGTCAAAGCAATCTGCACTTTTCATTGTGAAATGTCAAAGCACTCTACCCAATTTCCCCTTTTATCTGTTTGCAATGTCCACAATATTTTAAATGTGGCTGTTTTAAAGAAGAAAAAGCCTTAGGCATGTTTTAAGAAAAATGCATTATGTCCCAAAAATCACAAGCAATTGTACAGTAGCAAAGCATCCAGCTTATCTCACTTCTCATGAACAACCCTTCAGTAACAAATGAGTGTGCATAACACCAGCGTTCTGTACAACTCTGGAAAAAAAATTAGCTTACACATAAGATGAAAGTGGAAAATCTGGTAAGGAGACATCTCAGAGTCCAGCTTCATGGCCTCCATTATTCATCTGCTCTGCTCTGGATCTATTAACAATGGGGCAGCTAATAGCAATATTTGACTACTTCACCTTATATCTGTTGCTTGAAGTGGTCGCAGTCAGAAGCACTTCTTTCAGAGAAGGCATCTCTCAAGTGTCCTAGGACTTCATGTTGTGAGGACCAGAAGCCTTAAGTTTTGCATCTTAAATTAGATCCAGGGTAAAACTCCAGGAAAGACACTTTTAAAAACTGAGAAGTATTTAATCTTGAACTGTTTGTGGATACAGAAGGGTTAGGAAGCATTTGCTGTAGAATTAATGAACAGAGATGAACAATGAGGGAGAAATGGGAAACCGCCTCTTCATTAAGAAGACTGTTAAAGTGTCTCCTGCACTGTACAAATATCCCCGTCATGAGGAAGAATTGTCAAACCGCTTAATTAATCCGTTACAGTGCCGGGAGCTAGAGTAACAGACATTCTCCTTCTGTCACTTCGGTTAGACACTTTGGAGTTTGTTTTCTAAAAGTCCGCTTCTCCAGTTAGGGCATTTGTTTAAAACTAAAATGAGCAGGTTCCTTTCTCACTCTTGTCAATTTTTCTTCTGCATCTAAAACAATTAATATAGGTGAGCTAATGGGAGAAGAGGGTGCCCCATTACAATGTGTTTTCCATATGAATATTCCCAGGTATTGCTGTGTAAGCTCCATTGCAGTGAAATCAGGATTTCAATCATCATACATTAATTTTGATAATGGATTTAGGTAATGATTCTAGCCAGTATTTCCAAAGTGCCACACTGGGAACTGCTGGGGAGCAGAGTTGAAATGGAGGACAGATTAAGAGGAAAATAAGTTGTTTGATTTGGGGAGATACTGTTAAGAACATCAAAAAGCCCAGGTGATATTCTCTAGGGAAGCCATCTGAGTGCTTTAGAATGTCTCTCTGTGCTTAAATTTGAAATTGCTTCATGCATTTTTCTGTCTCTAACCCTTGCTATCTCTTCCTTGGTAAAGTGTTTAATAGAATTAGGACAGGACCAAAATAGAAATCGCTATCTGGACATGCTGTCTGTGATCAATGGGTTATAAAATGTAGTGGAAGTTTATTAACCTTTTAAGGGTGAGATGAGTTTCACTTCACAGAAGCGACGGCAGTTTCCAACAGACATGTGATCCCTCCTTTTTTCCTTTCAGAAGCCCTTTGCAGTTCTCCGGTTTCTTACCATGTTTATTAGGCTTCAGTTTCTTCCTGAGTACAGAATTTGCTTTCCAAACAGATCCTATGAATGAGGCAAGATTGCAAAGTTAGCAGGAGAAGTGCTGAATATCCAAGGAAGAAAAGAGCCCCGTTATTGCCTAATCAGGCAGTGGCTTTTGTGTCTTGTCTTCCGGGATTCCCAAATTGTGGTATGTGAGCTTGATGTTGCATCCATTCACTTCAGAACAAATTTTTAATAAAGTGGCATTTGAACCAGTAAGGTCTGGGAACTGTTGGATGGATCCCCTTCCTGACTCCCTTGAAACAGTGAGCAGTCAGCATATTGTGCAGGTGATTTGGTAGTGGCATGTACATACAGAGAAAGCTGATGCATCTATGCACACAGGAAACCTGACTCTGATTTTTGTAGCCATGGGACATTTTGGCATAATAGCTGAGATAAGAGTCTTTAGGAGGGATTTGTGTGGGAACAGATTAGTGCACCGATGAAGCAGGAAGGGTAGGGCCTTTCATGCATAGAGGACAGATTGGGGGGGAAAAAGGCATATGGATGGGAGTGGAAGAGACAATAAATGGGCCATCAAGGAGAGTATTCCTCTTGGAGCAGAGGGGATGCATGATAAATGCGAAATCAGAGATATAGACAGGAATGAAATTAGGTAGGGTCTTAAAGGTGAGGGCAAAAACTCGTCATATTGTTCAGAGATCATCTCTGGGACCCAGTCCTTTTATTTCTGTGGTGCAAGGTGATTGGATATAGATAAAGTGAATGGAGAGGCTAAGGCTAGTGCTGGTGGAATGGTGGGGATCAGAAACTCTCCCAAATCAGGTGCTGGGTGAAGAGACATGATCAAAAGCCCAAAGGAGCCTGGGATTTCACAGATAGATAATCTACCAGTAGTTTGGGATTCCCAAGTCTTTTACTTTTTTTGACTGGTGGACTAAGGGAGTATAGGGTGTTGGGGAGGCCTGTCTCTGGAGAATTTGAAAAAGGGAGGGAAGTGCTAAAAGAAATCTGTCCATCAAAACTTTAGGAAACAGTTAAACGCAGTGCTGGATGGTGTGGAAAATGCTGATCTTCTCACTCTGAGTGTCTGGTGTTTAGTAACTGTGGAAAAAATGCAAATGATGGTGAGCATGGAATAAAACCAATACCTGAAATGCACATTAAACATGGAATTGAAGATTTAAGGCCTCCCAGTAACACAACAGTTGGTTCAGATTGGCTGAGCTGCTGTGTACAGTATATCTAGCAAAGGACATCCTGGCACCAGGACTGGAATGCAGAGTACAGAGACACCCTTTTATATATAAATAAGGTTGTTTGTGTAAAACTGGTACAGCTGGAAGCGCTCTCATTCCCTCATCCAGCAACTCTTTTTTTTTTTCTCAAAATCCACCTTCCCTAACATCCTGTCACAGCATTTCTGGCACTTTCAAGGTTGGGTTGCTCTGCTAAACACTGCAAAAGAATTTTGTGATGGGAGTAAGTTTGCACTCTCACTCTTATTGTACAGATGGTGATTACTAAGCTTCAGAAGCCTCCTATCTGGTGTGACAGTACTTAATGCCTTCCATTTATGGGATACCTTCTGTTTAAACCTTCTAGCTTGGGAGGTAGGGGGAAAGGGAGTGTGTGTGTGTGTGTGTTTTAAGCTTCTTTTAATGTGATTTTTAGCAGCTGGAAACAAGGAGAAGACCCAGCACCATGTGACCAGTTAGCTCTCAAGTGCTCCGCTAACCACAGTTTGGAAACCACTTATCGGTAAAACGCCATGCATAACTGTCTAAGTTATGCCATGCCTGAGTAGGACACTGGGTCATTTGGTCCAATATCCAGCCTCCTGCTGCACAGGATCAAATCAATGGCCCATCTAATTCAGTATCCTGCCTTGTTGTGGATCATTTGTCCATCCAATGTGGGACCCTATACCTCACGACGCCAAGCAATCTACCTGTTCAGTGTCCCTCTCCTTCTAGTGGCCAGCACTAGCTGAAATCATTCTTCTCCTGACAGATCATTACAGTGAACAATTTCACTGCATGAAGTTTGCCAGCAGTGGGATTGTCACTTTATTTTTTCTCCTTCACACTTTGCTTCTCACATCTCAGGCTCCTCACTGTACTGTGCTCTTGTCGTTGCTGCAAGAAAAGAAAATGAAACTGCATCTTTCCATCTACTGGTCAGAGAATTGGTAAAAACAAAAAAAGTGCATCATCCATTGTTTAATTGACTGAAAATGGCTTATTAATAACCCCATACCCTTGGCTTATAGCATGAATCCCCTCACTATGGCATGTGCCTCTCCATTTGATGGAATGTGAAGGGATCAAACTCCTGAGCATTTGTTTACCTTCTCTATGGTCCAAAGCCCCTGGTAGCCAATTTGGGAGTCTTTCCATTGACTTCAGTGGGCTTTAGATGATGCCCTAAATGTTCTCCTGACTGCGGCATACTCTTACAAATTAGTGATCTTTGCTGCTTGCACAGTTGGTTGCTTCACAGAGGTGTAACAGTCTTGGCTTCCATTGGTATCCAGGGAGATTACCTCTTATTATTTTCTCTCACTTTGATTCATCCTGCCCCCCAGACCAGTATATCTCCACCTAGCCAAGCTGCAGAATACCCTCATGGATAGTTTTCCAACCACTCTTGTTAACTAGGATATGCAGCAACTCACTTCCCCATGCACAAACTTTCTTGCTGCTGAGGGCTTTGGTCCCAATTTGGATGTGAGCACCTGTGCAGATCCCAGGAACCTCTGACTGTACATGGGATGTAGCTGACCTTTAGGTGTTGAGCATACTAGTTATGTGAGCTGATGCCCTGGCCTGGCCTCCTGGTGTGTGTATATAACTATACTCTGCGCTTCTTTGTTTAACTAGAAGGGGAAAATGCCATTTGTCACCGTTCTTTGCATGCAGCATTTTTCCACCATCTGCTTATAGCAAAGTAACCATTTATAATTTTCTGCCAAATCTTACATGTTCCAGCTGTGGCTCTATTTCTCCTCACGCTCTGTGGGCTTAGCAGCAGAGTTGGCCCTGCATTTGTTTTGCCATTTAAAATTTTTGAAATAATGGTTTTGATTTGAAATTTTTCATTTATTCTCAGCTTTCAAAATAAATGTTCACAAAGTAATTGTTTTGGTCACCTTTAATGAGTTCAGCTTTATGGAAATGGCGCTCATACTGTGTTCTATCCCAAAATACTGATAGATGTTGGTGCTTGACCAACCAATGTTGTATTAAGTCACAAACCTACTTTTGCCTGGTTAGCGCCTCCTCCATCTCCAACCCTATATATTCTTTCTTCACTTGTACCTGTTTAGTGCTGGAGACCAAAAGGTGCTTCACCACTAAGACATAATCAAGCTCCGAGACCACCCAGGAATGCTACATACACTCCCTATGTGCGGGACCCTGCAGGGACCTGCCCAGTCCATAGTGGAAATTAGAGAGGCCTCTTGACTGCTCTGACTCATGCTCTGCTTCTCATGGTCCCCTATGAGCCCTGGGAAGAACAGATATAATGCAGAGTATTCTAGCCACGCCCCTTGTAGTGGGGGCTGGCAGCAGGGCTGGTGCACGTGGGGATGGAGGAGGAGTCAGGGCCCTGCATACGGGGCCAGCTCTACAGTTTTTGCTGTTCCAAGCAGTGAAAAAAACTGCCGCCACAGCTGGCAAAGGGGAGAAGCTGCCTCTGATTTGCCGCTGCGGTGGGCGGAACAGAGAAGCTGCCGCTGAATTGCTGCCATGGTCGGAGGAACTGCCGCCCCTTTCTAACTGCCACCCCAAGCACCTGCTTGGAACGCTAGTGCCTGGAGCCGGCCCTGCCTGCATAGAAGGGATTCTCAGAGAGCTATTTCTGCCTACTTTAAAGCTTCTTTATGCTGCCAAAGTGGCAGAGAGGAGCCTGGCCATAACTGACTATGAGGGCCTTAGTGTTCTGCAGACCACAGTTTGAGAGTGACTTGGGCAATCATTAGGAATTGAATAATAAATAAAAAGCACAGTGACTAGTTTTTCCTATTCTTTGAAGGTACAGAACGTGCTTGAATGTAGAATGGTATTTTGGATTTTATTACCCTTTTTTAAAAAAAAAAAGGAAAAACACCCATCCTAAAACCACAAAATACATCTGCACATGGTCCCTGCTGAAAGTGCAGCTGCACTATCTATCATAATGGTTCTGATGACTGAGAGCTGCCAATACAGAGCCAGCTGACTGAGACAAAAGTCACAGAGAATTTCTGCTCCTTCCCTTCCTCCACAAGCAGCAATTAGTGGAGTGGTGCTATTCAGGCACCAATGGAACCACTGCCTAATTCTCAGGTACCAGGATGAATTCATTGACAGCTCTGGTTTGAATGAGTAAATGGATTTCTTTTCCGATATGCTGTGCAGTCACATTTCTTCATGAATTGCTGCTTGTGTTTATGGCATGACAAGATATTGGATAACCCAATAAAAGCCAGGAAGGAGGAAAACTTCCCATTATTCTGTCTGGGAAACCAAATGATAAAGATCTCTGTGAGCTGGCAAGAAATGTCCAAACCACCAAATGCTTCCCCAGGCTTCAGGCCCCAGCACAATTAGGGAACAGCTGGGCTGTAAAAGGCTGCTGGGTAGTCTCATGCAAATATGCAGATTAAGAATCTTTCCCCTCTCCTTGCTCTTAAATGTTTATTTTTACTTGTTTTGTGCAAATTCCTTGTGTGTGAAAAGTGCCAGATGCTGGAGATGGTGAGACTAAAGAGTCTGGAGGCAAAGTCCTCTTCTTATCCACAGATCTATGCTAACCTGCCCCTGGTCTCAACTTGAGAGGGACAGATCTGAGGGGTGCAACACTGATGGTGAATTTTGCCTGTGTATTAGCAGTGAAACGGTTAAGTGGGCCTAATGTTCTGTCTGTTGCAAGAGTGCCAGGTATTTTTAACACCATGAGCTGGGTTGTGGAACCTTTAGTCACCCTGGTGTGCGCTTGCTCTCATTTGATGCCAGTGAGGCTGCCCACACAAATGCTTACCAAGGTGGGCAAGTTTTCCATCACGGGACTACTGTAAGTTCTCTCCAGTATAAATAAAGATTTTATAACGTGGTCCCATTTCTGTCGCCATCTATAGAGTGTGGCCTGAATCCCTACCACCTCCTTCCTTTTCTGCACAGATGTCAGCAAAGGATCTGTGAGAATGCTCTGCTATGGTGTTCTTGATCCCCTAACTCCCCTCCTCCTTTCTCTTCTCTGAACAAATTCAAAATCTTTAAATTTAATGCTGCTGCCTGTGGAGCTCCCAGTCCTGCTTTTTACCTGTTTGTTTATATTTTTAAGCCCTTTGCTCTAGGAATGATGTCTCTCTGTATTTCCTCTGCAGCATGCCTCCCTGTTCTTAATTGACCTTTAGCAGGATGTACGTTAAATGCAATCTTTGCAACTTTTTCGGAAGATGTTTCTGCAGCCCGTTCCCTCATCATGAATGGCTCCCAATTTCCTTCAGGTGCCCTACTGTCTCCAGTAGTCTTTCACAGAACCCATAGTCAGACATGTTGCTGTTTCTTCCTCTAATACAGTATTCCATTCTGTTCCCACCACTTTGACTGAAGTATCCTGCTCATGGAATGACTCTGTTACTGCCACGAGTGGATCCTGCTTTCCTTCTATGGCGTCATTTGAATGCAACTGGAGCTGACCATGCAAAATGTCAGTAAATGAAGCAAAATATTTCTGGTTTTCATTATGAGCCCCAAACCAGTTCCAGCTTTGCAAGCTTGACAACAGGCTATGGATGAATTTGGGGCTGATTCATAGCATTAGGTGAAAACCTTGAGAAACTTGGTGCTATTGTTTGAGTTTTATTTTGAATTTTTTGACTTGTTTGAACTGGAAACTCAAAGGGCATGAAAGATTCTGACTTGAGATGCTGCTTCCAAAATTACCACAGCTGCCATTTTCTTTCCCTACAAGAAGTCTTAGGGCCAGATCCTCAGTGGGTGTAAAGAAACATAGCTCTATTGACTTCAGCGGAGATGTGCTGATTTATACCAGCTGAGGATCTGTCTCTTCACTTTTAAAATGCTGTTTGCCCATTTTGATGTATATTGATTTGTTTACATGGACAAAAGGGTCACTGTAACTTGCTTGAAGAATCTCTGTTAACCTCTGTGCAGAGAGCTCCATCCCAGATGCCTGCAAACAGATACGCATGCTCTTGTAAGCCTCAAATAACGATGCTATTGTTAGGAGGTTGCAATCTGGGGAAATAGCAAGGCCGCCAGGATAGCCAGACCCTGAGTGTGGTTCTACTATAGGCATGTTATCTGGAGAGCTGTCACGTCAGCGGCTTCTTGTGTCTGACTCAAAGCAGATTCTAAGCATTTATTTCTGTAGAAAGCTACAGGTGAAGACAGGCTATTTACAAGAGACGCTAGCATATCTTGGGCATGGCAACAAGTTGTAAAAGGAAAACAATTTAATATTTTCCACTGGTTTTATTTTTCTTCAGGTGGAGGGATATTTCTTGTTGATATCCTGAATATTTGTGAAAGTGACAGAAAACTGAACTGGGCTGGGAAATTCATTACAGCTATATCTCCTGAATCTCTTGATCACAGCTCTTTTTGGAGTGGCCATCAGAAGTGCACTTGAGGGAGTGTAAAGAGGAAACCTCTAAGGGAGGAAGTGCAGACAGATATTTAGGGGTCTGGTCTTACGAGGTGCTGAACAGCTTTCACTGAGTTCAGTGAGCGATGAGGCTGCTGCGTGCTCAAAGTTTCCTCATTGACTTCAGAAGGAGCAGAATGAGTCCCTGTGTGAGGACACAGCAAAAGAGCAAATCTTGTGGATGTTAAATCCAGGGAATGTTTACTGAAGGTGCATTACTTCAAGATCTGTTCCACCCTTCATCCATGTGCATGTAACCCTTCTGCCAGGCCAAGTTGATAGCAGCAAGGGCCGGGTTCAATACACAGGGGTTCCCTCTCATTAAAGCAAATGCAAAACTGGCTCGAGCCCCCACCCAGTGACCTGGGAAAATCTTACACACCCCCTGGGCGCCTCAAGGAGGCAATACTTCCCCTCTCGCAAGCACAGAGTCTTGGTGTAGTAGAGAATCTTTAATAACATGAGGCAAACAACATCAGCATTAAATTGGGGAAACACCACAACTAGTGTTCATTAACCAAACCATGAACACTGACCCACCCCAGAAAATTTGGGCCACATCCTTTCCCTCAGGCTCTTGAGTCCCAGAACCCAAACGTGTCTTGAGTCCAGCAATCCACTAATCGCCCAAAGTCCAAAAAAAGTCCAGCCCCGGAGTTCAAAAGTTCACCTGCAGAGTGTTACTCCCCAATCTGGCTAAAATGTGCCTGGGTGTGGGGGAAAGAGGTAAGGGGCACCTTACGTGTCCTGAAGCTGACTGCCCCACAGGGCTCTGCTCCGCTCCACCACGACCAGCTCCGCTCTGCACAGCTCACCGTCTCACGACCGGCTCCGCTCAGCTCGCCGTCTCACGAACACACCGCTGTCTCACGACCGGCTCCAGACAGCTCGCCGTCTCACGAACACACCGCTGTCTCACGACCGGCTCCGCTCAGCTCGCCGTCTCACGAACACACCGCTGTCTCACGACCGGCTCCGCTCAGCTCGCCGTCTCACAAACACACTGCTGTCTCACGACCGGCTCCGCTCAGCTCGCCGTCTCACGAACACACTGCTGTCTCACGACCGGCTCCACTGCACACTAGAACTTCCGGCTCCCCCCTACTTGACACAGTGCTCAGTGATTTCAGCTCTCAGTGATTTCAGCTCATAGTAGTGGGAGCCTTAGTGCTGGTGCACTATAAGGCTGAAGTGAATTCAGCACAATACCTGTAACAAAACTCTTAATAGACCCAAAATTAGCTCTGACATTCCACAGTGGAGAGAGACAGAGGTGCAATTGGTGCTTCAGGCCCTCACAAAAGGGGCCTACACCACCAGGCACTAATACCTGTCTCAAGTCTCTCTCCATTCACAGAGTTTTGGAACCCATGTCCCTTGCCTAGTGAGTGCTACTCAGTTGATGGTGAGTCCTCCATCATAACAAAAAGGCCAAGTACAGTTCCAAGCACAGTTCCCATAATCAGGGTACTAACAATTTATTCTTCCCGCCCCAATAACAGAGACACTGGGGATCCCACAGCAGCCAAAGTGACGATTTGGGCAGTTATGGCCTCATTCTAGGCAGGGTGGGTGTGCCTATGCAAATGAGATCAGCCCCTGAAGTTCTTTTCCACAACTTGCCACACCTCACCACCAGATGTCAGGGTGGAGCCCACCCTGTCTCTGCTTACATCCTCCCCCCAGCCGAGAATTTGGCGTCCCGACAAATCATACTCCCTTTATACCAACTCATTGATTTCCTCCAAAAGGCCTCAGAAAGCCCACTTTGGCTTCCACAATCCTGTGTGCTAAATGTATTGGCTCCTCACTAGTCACCCCAGGTGCATCATAAGTTAACCGTTTTACTGGTCTTATCACCCTGTCTCGTCTATTGAGAATCTCTGTTGCTGAGGTAAGGGGAACGTCCTCTTGATTGATGGATGGAGAGGCTTCCTTTGAGGGTCTCTTGGCTACTGGCGTAGGCCCCTGCACTCCTAGTTCTAACGCGGGAGGGTCCAAGGTGCCCAGGACATCCTCTACCTGAGTGTCTCCACTGGCCAATAACCTGTGTGTGTCATCACACGGGGGTCTCATCAGCGGCACAGGGGTGTCAGAAAGGGGCCTAAATAATTCCGCCATAGGGTTTAGGGTGGAAAAGGGAGAACTCTCATTCGGTTCAGCTGGTCGAGACTGAAATCTTGTCTCCATCCCAGGATACACCAGGGTTGTGTCTTCCTCCTCAGACTCACTCTCAGATGTGCAGAATAGGGGTAAGTTAGCTGCAGGAGGCTCACTGTCTGTGTTGGATGGCAGCTTTGGTCTAGCACTTCTGTTCTGCCCGGCTGCCCTGTCATGGCCCATCTCATAAGGGGTGCTTACCAATTCCCCCACAGGGAGCAAAAGGTTTCTATGCACCGTCTTTGTTTGCCCTGGACTGTCTTCAGGTTTGATCTTGTAGACCGGCAGATCTCCCAGCTTTTCCATCACCAGGTAAGGTATTGCCTTCCATCTGTCAGCTATCTTGTGTTTGCCAGCGATACCCAAATTTCGCAGCAGGACTCTGTCCCCCGGCTGGAGCTCCTGCGAACGCACTCTAGCATCATATCGATGTTTGTTGCGGTCTGCGTTCTTCTGAGCCGCAGCGGTAGCCAAGCGATAAGCATCCTGCAGCCTCTCTCTTAGTCGGGATACGTATTGCTGATGAGTTTCATAGCTATCTCCATCCTCTGATACACCAAAGCACAAGTCTATGGGTAATCTTGGTTCTCGCCCAAACATCAAAAGATATGGGGTGACTCCCGTAGCATCGTTCTTTGTGGCATTGTAGGCATGCACCAGAAATGCGACATGCTGGCTCCAGGTTGCCTTCTGCTCTGGTCGCAAAGTTCCCAACATATCTAATAGGGTTCGGTTGAACCTCTCTGGCTGGGGATCACCTTGGGGGTGATAAGGCGTTGTCCTAGACTTTTTAATTCCTGCTATCTTCAGCACCTCCTTCAGAAGGTGACTCTCAAAATCCCGCCCCTGATCAGAGTGTATCCGAGCTGGGAATCCATAGACTGAGAAATATTTGTCCCACAATACTCGAGCGACGGTGGTGGCCCTCTGATCACGTGTGGGATATGCCTGTGCATACCGTGTAAAATGGTCAGTCACTACTAGAATGTTCCCAACATTCCTCTTGTCTACCTCTACAGACAAGAAATCAATGCATACCAACTCCAAAGGTTTGTTGCTGGTGATGTTCTTCAGATATGCAGCCCTCGTGGGCAGGGTTTTCCTTTGAACACATCGAGCACAAGTCTCACATTTCCTGCGAACATCTTCAGCCATTCGGGGCCAATAGAACCTACTACGAATAAGTTCCAGAGTCCTCTCCATCCCTAAATGCCCAAAGTCATCATGCAGGGCCCTCATGGCCAGGGCTCTGTACCTTTTTGGCAGTACTAGTTGTGCTCGTTGCTTTTGTAAAGAGTCGGTGGTCATTCGGTGTAGCACTCCCTGAATCAGTTTTAATTTGGTCCATTCTCTCAATAGTAGTTTACCCTCCGGGTTAGGTGGGACAACTGCAGCTGGGCTTCGCCCCTCCCTTTTGGCAAGTAGTGTATCACGAATGTCAATATCTTGCCGCTGGGCTTCTTGCCAGTCAGCCGCATTGAGCATGGGCAAAGGAGATTGGTCCAATGCAATATAGTTCACTGAGGCAGAAGGCATGCATTCAGGGGGCAGGCCCAAAGCTTCTGCAATACATCCCTGAAGGCTCTCACAGGCCTCTGGCTCTCGACGACTCACACTGCAAATAGCTCTCACTCCATCTGTAGGTATCACAGCAACTTCTGGAGCCTGCGGACGCCTGGACAATGCATCTGCATCTACATTGCTTCTCCCTGATCGGTACTGAATGCTAAACTCATAGCTAGCCAAGGCGGCCACCCATCTCTGCCCTGTAGCATCCAGCTTAGCACTTGTTAACACATAGGTCAGTGGATTGTTGTCTGTCCACACCTGGAACTGAGCACCATACAAGTAGTCTCGAAATTTCTCAGTGATGGCCCATTTCAAGGCCAAGTTGATAGCAGCAAGGGCCGGGTTCAATACACAGGGGTTCCCTCTCATTAAAGCAAATGCAAAACTGGCTCGAGCCCCCACCCAGTGACCTGGGAAAATCTTACACACCCCCTGGGCGCCTCAAGGAGGCAATACTTCCCCTCTCGCAAGCACAGAGTCTTGGTGTAGTAGAGAATCTTTAATAACATGAGGCAAACAACATCAGCATTAAATTGGGGAAACACCACAACTAGTGTTCATTAACCAAACCATGAACACTGACCCACCCCAGAAAATTTGGGCCACATCCTTTCCCTCAGGCTCTTGAGTCCCAGAACCCAAACGTGTCTTGAGTCCAGCAATCCACTAATCGCCCAAAGTCCAAAAAAAGTCCAGCCCCGGAGTTCAAAAGTTCACCTGCAGAGTGTTACTCCCCAATCTGGCTAAAATGTGCCTGGGTGTGGGGGAAAGAGGTAAGGGGCACCTTACGTGTCCTGAAGCTGACTGCCCCACAGGGCTCTGCTCCGCTCCACCACGACCAGCTCCGCTCTGCACAGCTCACCGTCTCACGACCGGCTCCGCTCAGCTCGCCGTCTCACGAACACACCGCTGTCTCACGACCGGCTCCAGACAGCTCGCCGTCTCACGAACACACCGCTGTCTCACGACCGGCTCCGCTCAGCTCGCCGTCTCACGAACACACCGCTGTCTCACGACCGGCTCCGCTCAGCTCGCCGTCTCACAAACACACTGCTGTCTCACGACCGGCTCCGCTCAGCTCGCCGTCTCACGAACACACTGCTGTCTCACGACCGGCTCCACTGCACACTAGAACTTCCGGCTCCCCCCTACTTGACACAGTGCTCAGTGATTTCAGCTCTCAGTGATTTCAGCTCATAGTAGTGGGAGCCTTAGTGCTGGTGCACTATAAGGCTGAAGTGAATTCAGCACAATACCTGTAACAAAACTCTTAATAGACCCAAAATTAGCTCTGACATTCCACAGTGGAGAGAGACAGAGGTGCAATTGGTGCTTCAGGCCCTCACAAAAGGGGCCTACACCACCAGGCACTAATACCTGTCTCAAGTCTCTCTCCATTCACAGAGTTTTGGAACCCATGTCCCTTGCCTAGTGAGTGCTACTCAGTTGATGGTGAGTCCTCCATCATAACAAAAAGGCCAAGTACAGTTCCAAGCACAGTTCCCATAATCAGGGTACTAACAATTTATTCTTCCCGCCCCAATAACAGAGACACTGGGGATCCCACAGCAGCCAAAGTGACGATTTGGGCAGTTATGGCCTCATTCTAGGCAGGGTGGGTGTGCCTATGCAAATGAGATCAGCCCCTGAAGTTCTTTTCCACAACTTGCCACACCTCACCACCAGATGTCAGGGTGGAGCCCACCCTGTCTCTGCTTACATGCAGAAGCAGAGAACAGACCCCCAAATGTCTTGGCTTGCAGGGAGTGGGAGCTTCTCTTGTTTTCATAGCTCTCATTTCTTATTCTTTGTGGGTTTCTATTTCAGCTTGTACAATGTCTTGCCTAGGATGCATTCAGCATTATTTTCTGGACATCAGCATTATTCACTGAGGGTTCTGTACCCTGTGTTAGTGCTGTAGTGGGTTGCAGGTTGGGGGCATTTGGGACAGATTCAAGATTTCTTTTTATTTTTTGATGCAAGGTATTGTAGCTATAACCCTGCTGCCTATGGCACAGCTTCCAATCCCACAGGTTAGCCACGACACGTGCAGCAGGTGTGCCCAGAGAGACTCCTGATCCATGACAAGATGTGACAACTCTTCTATCTGTGTGACCCTCTAAAGTAGCATAATTAGGAGAGTGATATGGAAACTGTAAAGTCCAGAGCTGGCTCAATAATACCAGTAACAACCATGGTAATAAATACTGATAAAGGGGGAATGTTGGTTGGAGCAGGGGAATAAAAACACCCTGAGTTTCATTCACAGCTTGTTGCAGGAGTGTGGTCTTGCGATTAGACTTGGGACTCAGGACACCTGGGTTTTGTTCTCAGCTCTGCCACTGATTTGCTTGAAATCCTACTGAATCAGTCAAGGACAAAATATGAAATTTACCAGACTTTTCAGGATTCTGAAATCGTCTTGATCTTTGCATCCATGAGAATGAACTTTAGAGAGATCTTTCTGCTAGTCTTTTAGGAAAGCCTGGAGGAGCTAAGTTATAGCTTGTAAAGAAGTAATAACACCCCTGAGCAACCTGGTAACTTGGAGCCTTGTTTTCCTTGAGTCTGATCCTGCAAGGTGCTAAGCCTCTCCTGTGAGGTGCTGAATGCCCTCCATGTCTGTTGAAAACAATTGAGCAGTGGGTGTTTAGCATTGCATGTTTTGGCCCCCTCGTACAGAGTGGTGGTTAGCATTTTACCTTTAACATAGTGTATAGTTCTGAGCAAACCAGATACCAAAGCAAAGGAAACAAATGTGTTTCCCAGCTGCATGGGGTTTGCAGCCCTTGTTCAACAGAAACCTTCAAATGTCTCATGCTTTAAAGGGAAACTGTAGGTTAGCAGAGTAACAGCCGTGTTAGTCTGTATTCGCAAAAAGAAAAGGAGTACTTGTGGCACCTTAGAGACTAACCAATTTATTAGAGCATAAGCTTTCGTGAGCTACAGCTCACTTCATCAGATGCATATCGTGGAAACTGCAGCAGACTTTATATATACACAGAGAATATGAAACAATACCTCCTCCCACCCCACTGTCCTGCTGGTAATAGCTTATCTAAAGTGATCATCAGGTGGGCCATTTCCAGCACAAATCCAGGTTTTCTCACCCTCCACCCCCCCACACAAATTCACTCTCCTGCTGGTGATAGCCCATCCTTAGAGACTAACCAATTTATTAGAGCATAAGCATAAGCTGGCTATCACCAGCAGGAGAGTGAATTTGTGTGGGGGGGTGGAGGGTGAGAAAACCTGGATTTGTGCTGGAAATGGCCCACCTGATGATCACTTTAGATAAGCTATTACCAGCAGGACAGTGGGGTGGGAGGAGGTATTGTTTCATATTCTCTGTGTATATATAAAGTCTGCTGCAGTTTCCACGATATGCATCTGATGAAGTGAGCTGTAGCTCACGAAAGCTTATGCTCTAATAAATTGGTTAGTCTCTAAGGTGCCACAAGTACTCCTTTTCTTTTTGTAGGTTAGCAATGAGTTTTATTTTTTCTTTTGTTTAAAAGCCCTGACCTGCATTATTAATATCAGCTGAGGGGATTAAAGTAGAAAGATTCCCCATTTGAATTTAGTTTGAAAAGAGTTTGCAGTCCCTTTGCACCGTTGGTGCTAACTGTATACTCTTTGCGTTTCACTCTGCTAGGATAGTGAACACATATTAGTCAATTTTCCTGTTTTGGTCCACAGTAGAACTTCAGAGTTACGAATTGACCAGTCAACCACACACCTCATTTGGAACCGAAAGTATGCAATCAGGCAGCAGGAGAGACACAAAAAAACCAAACCAAAACAAAAAAGCAAATGCAGTACAGTACTGTGTTAAAGGTAAATGACTAAAAAAATAAAGGGAAAGTTTAAATAAAGATGAGACAAGGTAAGGAAACTATTTCTGTGCTTGTTTCATTTAAATTAAGATAGTTAAAAGCAAAATTTTTCTTCTGCATGGTAAAGTTTCAAAGCTGTATTCATCAATGTTCAGTTGTAAATGTTTGAAAGAACCATAGCTGTAGCTCACGAAAGCTTATGCTCAAATAAATTGGTTAGTCTCTAAGGTGCCACAAGTACTCCTTTTCTTTTTGCGGATACAGACTAACACGGCTGTTACTCTGAAACCTGCCATTTTATTCAGAGTTATGAACATTGCAGGGTTATGAACAACCTTCATTCCCCAGGAGTTCATAACTCTGGGGTCTACTGCAGTATGACTCCTTAGTTTTCTTGCAATGACCAGGCACAAACACCCCAAGGGAAAGTTTTAAATCCAGACAAACTCTCTCTTAATGAGTTTTGTAAAACCATTCTCTCCACTGCCGAAGACTTCAAGTTCAGGTATTGTACCTGAGAATGTCCCTTTAAAATAAAGGTGCATTTATCTTTCCCATGTTTCCTTTATTTTCTGGACTCCTGTTTCAATGGTTTACAGCATTTTAGACATATATGAATCCCAGCAACTAGATATACTCTCGGTCAAATAGATTTTCTCTTTTCCGAGAAGGTTTCCCTGGTCTCTAGAGCAATCAGTTGTTCTCACTGTGCACTTCTTGGGGATCGATATGACTTTGATACTTGGAAGCATTAGCGTTCTGTGGCTGTGCAAGTGGTATGAGATCAGCCTATTAACATCTGTTCAAAATTCCCAACATCCCGCCACTATTAATACATAACTGTTTTGTCCTTGCTGGGTTCTGTGGATCTGGCACCTGACACCTGGCTGACACTATGGATTCCACATCTCTCTCGTTCGTTTGTACAATAACTTCTCTCCTTGAGCTGACAGTGTAATCACTGAATAGGACTAATGGCTCCACGGAAACAACTCCTTCATGGTGTGCTACCTCCAGCTTTCTTTCTCTGTGTGTCTGAGGAGGAGAGAGGTACAGGAGCTTTTTTTCAGCCCATGAAGCTGCATTTTAGCTAAGCAGGGATGAATGAATTGGACCTGGCAGCATTGGGTTTTGCTGCAGTGGCAGCTGTCTGATGTGCATTCTTGTCCAAATATCAGTGTGCCCCAAAGAAAATTTTGTTCTGGACCCTGAATAGTTGGAACCCTGTTCTGGCCTGACACTGGGACTCCACAAGGGTGTGCTAATGACTGATGCATTCTTTGTATTGTAATGCTTTAGAGAGAGATCACTGCTCTGCTCTCTGCTAAATGGAATATCCGACGTTTGTGTCAGTGATTAATTGTCTCACACTGTTAGCTAGTTACATAGGGGACAATTGGCTTTAATACTCCTTGCAGAGGATAGAACATCCTGGGGCTTCTATGCTTGGTGAGTTGCATTTTGGGAACTAGCCTGACTCTGCTCATGGGAAGGAGAGAGTTGTCTGTGGATTCCTCATGTAGGAAAGCGATACATTTCTTATTCCTCAGCCTTCCTTAGAGGCTCCATTAGTTATACGGGATTTAGGCAGGTTCCCATTAATCCCTTGTGAGCAATTTACTCTACTAGGCCTGAGTGGAAAGGACTGTGAGAAAATTGTTCCATTCTGGCACAGGCCATAATAATAGACATGCAGGGGGAAAATATACATATGATTCATTATGAGATGTATGCAGAGCTAGTGTTTTTGGCATTAAAGTTAATTGTTTTCTCCAAATGAAGTTTACTCCTGAGTAAACAAATCAATATCCATCAGTAACTTTTAACTCCAGTGCCTGATGAATACCCAGCTTCTCATGCTGCCATATATATACCCATTTAACATTCAGACCACGTTAATCCCCCTATCTTTTAAATTTAGTTTTGCAATTATTTTTACTAATTGATTTTAATTCCTTCTCTTCCTACTTGAACCCTGGAAGGAGATGAGCCTCTGAGATCTAGAATTTTTCTTTTGGACAGTTCTCTCGCCCCTCATCTTTGTAATGTTCTGTGGCCGCATGCACCTGTGAATGTGCATTGGGAATAGAATTTACAGCAGTTAGCAGTTCAGGAGGAAGCTTATGTTTTTTAATCCAAACTGCTCAATTAACCCTTAAACACTTGAAACAAATCTGATCTACGTTCCCATTAGCAGTGCACAGATGCATGTGCACATACCCTTTCTGCATACCTCTGTCTCCTATGAAAAGCACCTTTCACAGTGTATTCTGCACGTGACCATTTCTTATTGTCTTGCTGGAGCAGGGATTGGGACTGTGACACTGTTTAAATGAGAATTATGGTAGATCTTGTGTTCCCATGTGTTTCTAGTACTGATTCCTCCATAACTAGGGACAATGCACTTTATAACACAGCCATCTAATAAGAATCATTCTCTGTTAAAGTAAGAGAAAGAAGGGTTTGCAAGTGGCTATAGTTACAATGATTAAGCATTGTGTTGCCTGAACTCCTTATTCTGCATGACAGATTGAAACAGACTGTGCTAAAATGAGAACAGTTAGGCTGGAGGGAGGTTACTAGCAGAGTTCCTCAAGGATCATTTTTGGGACCAATCTTATTTAATTTTATTAATGACCTTGGCACAAAAAATAGGGGTCTGCTAATGAAATTTGCTGATGACACAAAGTTAGAGGCATTGTTAATACAGAGGGGACCGGAATATTAGACAGGAATAATTGGATGACTTTGAGCACTGGAGTAGTAGAAATTGGATGAAATTTAGGGACTGATAAAAATTTCTGCTACTATCTGGGGCTCATCATTTGGAAATGAGAAGGAGAAATAAAGGAGAAATACTGGGTGTGTTAGTCAATTGCAGGATGACTATGTGCCATCAATGGTATACAGTTCTGAAAAAGGCAGATGCAATCCTAGGATGTGTCAGGCATGATGTTCCCAGTAAGGATAGGGAAGTATTAATGCCACTGTACAAGACACTGGTAAGATCTTATCTGGAATACTGTGTACAATTCTGGTCACCTATGTTCAAGAAAGATCAATTCAAATTGGAAAGGTGCAAAGAAGGGCTGCTAGAATGATCAAGGGAATGGAGAGCCTATTTTACCAGGTTTCAGTTTCCACGGTATGCATCCGATGAAGTGAGCTGTAGCTCACGAAAGCTCATGCTCAAATAAATTGGTTAGTCTCTAAGGTGCCACAAGTACTCCTTTTATTTTACCAGGGGAGATTTGTTTAACCTAGCAAAATAGAGGCTGAGAGGAGATACGATTGCTCTCTATAAATACAGGGGGGGTGAGGGGTAAACACAAGGGAGGGAGAAGAGCTGTTGAAGCTAAAGGACAATATTGGCAAATGGGTACCCTGAATAAATTTAGGTTGGAAATGAGAAGGTTTCTAACCATCAGAGAAGTGAGGTTCTGGAACAGCTTCCCATTGGGAGTTGTGGGGGCAAGCAAGCTAATGAGTTTTAAAATGGAGCTTGGTAAATTTATGAATGGGATTATATGATGAGGTTGCCTGTGATAACAGGAGATAAGACCTAATGAGCTAGGAGATCTCTTCTAGTCCTATGTCCCTATGAAATAAGACCCTGACCTAGCAGCAATGCAGATGTAATAGTTGCATAGGGCGGAAGACTTGCTGCGGTCTGTAACACAGTCAGTTGCAGATAGATTGGGAGACAGCAGAGATGGGTACTTCCCTGCTCTGCCACTGACTTGCTGTGCAACCTTGAGCAATCACATCATCTTCCTGTGCCTCAGTTTCTCCATCTGCCAAATGGGGATAATGCTGCTTTCTCACTTTTACAAAGTTCTTGGAGAGCTACAGACTGTGCAATGGAAACGCAGAATGTCGTGACTGCCTGACCCATTGCCAGTTACCAAAGTTTACAAATTAGTGAACAAGAAAACAAATATAATTTTAAAAAATTACCATACTACTTCACAAAATGCATTTTGTTAACTTATTCTGATAAAATGTAGTTTCAATGTTAACTATGATTATGCAGCACAATGTCCTGGTTAAAGTGTTGGTACAAGTAACTAAGTCTTAGTGATATTAGACTTCCTTATGTGGCTCTATTCAATTATTTATGCTTATTAATTATCTGGCACTAACAAGGCTAGGCTTTTTCCAAATGGGAAAGAAGAAACAGCCCCTGCTCCTATAGTGCTTACAATCTAATGCCACAGTCCTGCAGCTGGAATCCAGCAGACAGATCCTTGGGCCTGCACAAAGGTCAGCATGGAGGAATGGAAATGTTTGCAAGATTGAAGCCTAAAAGACATACAAGGGGTACAGCACAAGGTGGTAATTAGCCATGTTTAGTGTAATGCTCAGGTAACTAATGTATGGCACTGTTTTTTTGAGAGCATTATTAGGTTTGTGTATTGTCAAAGGTTCTCCTATATTTGGATTTTTGTACTATGCAAATATATAGGAGTACAGCAGGACTGTTTGTGTGTGTGTACATCTTTAAGAAGCTGGCTCTTGTCTAAATGCTTAAGCGAGATCCAGTTGGAGGTAGAGAGAGCCAGCAGGTGGAAGCAGGAGTGTGAGAAAGTTTGTCAAGAGATAAACTACAGCTGCATGTGTACTGTAAGCAGAGAGTCTGTAATGCTCACCACAAGGATCTAACTGGTGATATGCAAGCAACAAGACTGTGTATGGGAGGGGTCATAAAAGACGCCATGCTAAAACAGGATCAATTCCTAATGCTTGCAGGTCAGTGCTGGGTCTTGCAAAAGTTGTATTAATTTCTTTCTCTTGAATTGCCTTACTATTGTGATGACTCAGAGAGGCTCTATCCAAACATCACTTCAGTACACAGCATCTCTGTTAGAAACACACCTTCTAATCCTTAAGATATGTTTTGTTTGTGTTTTTCTCTTTGGTGGCAGGATGCAAGGTACCCACTTGATAGATTTTTATCAGAATTAGGCAGAGGGGAAGTGGCTGGTGGGTCTAGAGAAGGAGATGTGAAGTGTGAAGACAGCCATATAGAACTGCTAAACCTGCTTAAAATGGGGAGTCACCACCCAGCTATGTCTTGTGGAACCAACCTGTTACCCAGAGAGAGAGAGAGTTGTTACAGGCTATGAAGAGTGACATTTTTCTTTTTCCTTGCTTTCTCCAAATATTTGGGTTTATTTGTTTTCTTCCACTTCTCACTCAAATACTCGCCTGCTCTCCAGAAAGCCTCTGCCCAATGGGCAGTGTAGGGTCAATCATTCAGAGGCATGTTTCCTGGTAGGCTGCCTAGTGTTAACTGCAGACACACGAAGAAGTATCTAAAGTCATATGCACCTTACATATGTAATCAATTTAAGGAGCCAAGAATTCAAGGAGGTTTCTGCTTAATTCCCCGGCCCAGGAAGAGAAGATGCTGGGAATATCCTTGTAGAGTCTGCACTGATAGATGTAGACAGACCCATTTCCCCAACTCACCCCGCAGTTAACCTGATTTAAAGTATTTTGAGTGGAGCCAGCTGCTCTTTCTGATGTTCAGTAGGACTTTGCTTTGAGTAAAGGCATGAGAACAGCTATTTTGTTAGGAATCTATCCATTTGGTGCAGGGCTCAACTTGTCATTGGTTTTTTGAACTAGCTGCCTTCTGTCCAGATAATAACTGATGTTTGGGAAGATAAACTATGCTAATATCTTGTTGGCATTTTACTCCCCGATCCTATTAATGTCTCAAGAGGGAGCCACAAAGGCAACTCTGCCTTCATATTGAATTCAGTTGACCATCAGCATTGGGAATCACTCCAGGTCTCAGAGTAGCAGCTGTGTTAGTCTGTATCCGTAAAAAGAAAAGGAGGACTTATGGCACCTTAGAGACTAACCAATTTATTTGAGCATAAGCTTTCGTGAGCTGCAGCTCACTTCATCGGATGCATTCAGTGGAAAATACAGTGTGGAGATTTATATACACAGAGAACATGAAACAATGATCAAGGGAATGGAGTGAAACCATACACGCTGTAACAAGAGTGATCAGGTAAGGTGAGCTATTACCAGCAGGAGAGCGAGGGGGGAAAAAATCTTTTGTAGCGATAATCGAGGTGGGCCATTTCCAGCAGTTGACAAGAATGTCTGAGGAACAGCGGGGGGAATAAACATGGGGAAATAGTTTTACTTTGTGTAATGACCCATCCACTCCCAGTCTTCATTCAAGCCTAAGTTAATTGTATCCAGTCTGCAAATTAATTCCAATTCATCAGTCTCTCGTTGGAGTGTGTTTTTGAAGTTTTTTTTGTTGAAGAATTGCCACTTTTAGGTCTGTAATCGAGTGACCAAAGAGATGGAAGTGTTCTCCGACTGGTTTTTGAATGTTATAATTCTTGACGTCTGATTTGTGTCCATTTATTCTTTTACGTAGAGACTGTCCAGTTTGACCAGTGTACATGGCAGAGGGGCATTGCTGGCCCATGATGGCATATATCACATTGGTAGATGTGCAGGTGAATGAGCCTCTGATAGTGTGGCTGATGTGATTAGGCCCTATGATGGTGTCCCCTGAATAGATATGTGGACACAGTTGTCAATGGGCTTTGTTGCAAGGATAGGTTCCTGGGTTAGTGGTTCTGTTGTGTGGTTGCTGGTGAGTATTTGCTTCAGGTTGCGGGGCTGTCTGTAAGCAAGGACTGGCCTGTCTCCCAAGATCTGTGAGTGTGATGTGTCGTCCTTCAGGATAGAGGTTGTAGATCCTTGATGATGCGTTGGAGGGGTTTTAGTTGGGGGCTGAAGGTGATGGCTAGTGGTGTTCTGTTATTTTCTTTGTTGGGCCTGACCTGTAGTAGGTAACTTCTGGGTACTCTTCTGGCTCTGTCAATCTGTTTCTTTACTTCAGTAGGTGGGTATTGTAGTTGTAAGAATGCTTGATAGAGATCTTGTAGGTGTTTGTCTCTGTATGAGGGGTTGGAGCAAATGCGGTTGTATCGTAGAGCTTGGCTGTAGACAATGAATCGTGTGGTGTGGTCTGGATGAAAGCTGGTCTGTGATTTGCAGAGCTCATTGACAGAGCTACTGTACAATGAAAACTCTATCCCAGGAGCATAAATGGGCTGGATTTGACATAGTTACTTTAGATGCTTCACTTTTATTGGATTATTGTTTATATTGTCCCAAATTGTATAAAGTTTGCAAAATCCTACAGGGCTATTTTGGCCTGATTTGGCAGAGTTGCTAAAAGTGCATAGATGTGGGTAAAGTCATATGAAGGTACCAAGGCCGTAAGGTTCGGAGTACTATAGACTTTTATCAGACGCCTGGGAAAATGGTGCTGTGGAAAGACCCTGAGACCCATGTGGCTGTGTCCTCACTAGGGGAATGAAGTTTATTTTTAACTTCTGTTGAGTGAACCCACATTAGGATCCTAGTGAAGAAAAGGCAGTTGTAGATTTAACCCAGGTTGGCTGGTTGAAATAAAACCTGGCGGGGTTAAAAATTCACTTTTGTCCTCTTGGAGACAAGGCCTATGTAGTTGTTAATAAGTAGCACTCTGCAGCTTCCAGGTGCTGCACTGATGCTTGGGAATTAACCCTGTGAGGGGGGTCTAGGTCAGTGGTTTGAGCTTTGGCCTGCTAAACCCAGGCTTGTGAGTTCAATCCTTGAGGGGGCCATTTAGGGATATGGGGCAAAAATTGGGGATTGGTCCTGCTTTGAGCAGGGGGTTGGACTAGATGATCTCCTGAGGTCCCTTCCAACCCTGATATTCTATGATTCTATGATTCTAATATGGATCCAATTTTAAACGTCTTAGCTCTTTATTTGGGATCTTCAGCCCTTAGAGAGAGGAAGTCCAAAGCTAGCTCCAACCCTCTCAAATGGGTTTGGGGACCCTTCCAAGTTTATCTTTACTTTGCAGATTGGGATGTCAACACAGAGAGAGTCTGACTGGGCAAGGCAACAGGGTGAGCTGTTAGCAGCAGCTGGATTACAAATCTGCAGTTCCTGGCACCCGGGCCCATGCGCAGCCTCCAATACTTCTCTGTCAGGGTGGGCAGCATGCAGATTTGCTTAGTGTTCATTTCCTTTTCCAAACTTCCTCAAAGAGCTGGTGTTCCTTATTTCAGTGGGGCTCATTTTCATGAATTTAAACATTACTGAATGCCTCTGAAACCATAAAAAAGCAGGATTGGATTGGATTCCAGCTAGGGCATGAGCAACTGAGGACCTGTTTAAAAAGAGCAATTGTGCTGTTAAGCCCTTAGCATTGCATTCAGCCCTCTGATGCACATGTATAGCAATGAATGGGATCTGTAGCAGACTTTAACTGTGCACTTCTGTCTCTTTGCCTGGCACAGGTTAACCTCTCGTGAAGAGAACCTTGCTGAACTCATGCAGTGGGATGAGCTGTGGGTAAAATATCATAGCAGGGCCTGTTGGTTCTAAGTCAGGCATAAAATGGGACTTCATTCAGCCTGATGCAGCAGCTTGATATTCTAGAGCCATCAAGTTGACTTTGGTTCAGATGCATTGATGAACTCCCACCAGTCAACTGTGCATCATTGAGCAGGCCAGTTACCAGAGCTAATGGTTCACAGGGGCTTGTATTGTGGCTCAATACCAGCTCCCAACAGCTGGACTACTGGGAAGAGCAGCTCAACAGCAGCTTTATTTTTGCCTTCAGAACATTTACGGTAAGAGAAGAAGGGCCTAGAGCTGCCATTTGGGCAGAGATCGACGCTGCAGCCCCAAGGGAGTCTCAGTCTACCCCTTCCCTGCCCCAGTCACCATGATCTAGCTGATCAGCTAGCATTGGGGGAGCCAAAAACAGAATAAAGTGGGCAAAAACTCTGACTGTTCATTTCTTCTCTCCCCGGACCTCTGTTTGTTCCTACCATTGTCATAACCTAGACTGAGACCTGTTTGGAGCAGGGACTGTATAGCTATATACTGCCTGATGGAGCAGGGCCCATTCCTAGATAAGAGCCTTGAGAGACCATTGCCATACAAATAATGAACTGAAAACAGAGAGCTGGCAAATGAAATTGAGTTGGTGCAGTGCCTATGAACATAGAAATAATACTTGAACTTTCAGTTGATGCAAAAACTTTTGATTTTTTTTAAACCGGTTTAACTGGTCTCTTTAGGGGTGATTTTTTTTCCAGCAGGCTTGTTTTGATCAGCTAATGCTTAACACTTTCATAATGCTCTTTATTCAAAGATGTGCAAGCACTAGGCAGCTCCATGCTGAAAAGCCAGGGTATTACTATATCCAGTATTATATACTCAGTGAGTGTAATTCGTCCCATTTGTTGGCTTCAGTGACAAAAGTATGTTCTTTCTAATTACTCCAATGAGCCCTGCAGTGCCAGCAAAGCTCTAGGAGAGGGAACTGGATTCCATTATGGTGCCTGGATCACCAATGGATTTGTTAAGTAGGTTCTAATTGAAGGTAAATTCTGTTGCATTTACACTTATATGAAACCCTGTGCGAAGACCTCTGCAGCAAGCTTGAAATCTCTTGTGTCTAGGCAGTGCTGACATTCGGATATTTGCCTCCTCTTAGGTGTCCTATGTGGTATGACAAATGGACAGTATTTGGATGGAGTCCCCAGCGATAAACGTCACGATGACATTAAATGCTTCTGCCTGTCTGGCAGTCTATGCCACAGTGACCCCCCTGCCCCACCAAGCTCCCAGCTTCTGTCTCCCAAGTGAGGCTGGAGATAGCAACTCCTGCACATGTAAGCAAGGCAAGATCAGTATCATATGGCATCTGGAGGAGAGGTAGAAGTTGAATTGGAGATGAGAGTTGGAGCTCTGCGGAGCACAGTTACATCTAACGCAATAGTCCCTGCTCCAAAGTAGCCTTATTAGGAAATGTTTGCTTGCCTTTCCCACTATGACTCCATCAATGGGATTGCTAGCTTGGACATTTAGATGTAGATCTGAAATCCATGACCCATTTTGATGGTCCATGTTACAAGAGATACATGGGCAGCTTCTCCAGCTGGTGAATAGATCTCAGCACTGGAAGAAATTAGCTGGCAAGCCTCTGAAAATGAAACCTCAAGATGCATTTGTGTGTGGAGCCATTCCTGTGCCATTGTCCCTTCTTTGCATCATGATGGATAAACGCGTTTATGGAAATAGCTGGATGTCATTAGGCTTTGAGCCAGCAGCGTTTGATTCTGGAATGATGCATTCAGTAATGTTTAAATTAATGAAAATGAGCCCTACTAAAATAGGGGAATATCTGTCATCTTGGGTAAAATCTCTCATTCCCCAGCCCTTGGCACTTCCATGGCCTTTATTCATGTTGCCCAGAGACATACACTGCATCATCTTGCAGGGTCATGCTGCCTGCAGACACATGTCCCCTGCCCTGGCTTTCAGGCTGTGTTCATCCTTCCTACTTCCTGTCCGTGAATCTTTGTGCAGAGCTAGGGGGAATCAGGCTAAGTATGGGGTCTGCAGTGAGAGGCAAGCCTGGAGAGTCATCTAAGCAAGCCCAAGTCAGTTTTGTGTTACCCATTGCACTCCATAAAGATGGAAGGCATGTGACACTGCAATACCTTCTTTCTTTGTGCAGTTCCTTCCCTCCCCATGATCAGAACAAGCAGCTCCCACTGGGCCAGGAGGAAGACCTCAAGGGCAAGAAAAACTTACTCTGGAGGACCTAGATGATGATGGCTCTCCACGTGAGTTGCAGCTATTAGAAGTTGGTGAGTGGCTGTAGTTATGAGAGAGGCATTCACTTGCACTGGAGCAGCAGCACCACCTTCCCCCTCATCACAGATATCCTCGGGAGGTTTTGGGATGAGTCCAGATGAGTATCTGATTTAAAATGGCTCCGGTAACCTCTGGGCCAAGAGAGATGAAGGGTAATGCCTTAAATTATATAGGGGGTGGAACTGGCAATCTGCAAAAAATTAAGAAAAAGAATGGAAGGGGCTGTTGAAGGGCTTGAGCTTGAATGCAGGCTACTGGTGCAATGAGAGAGATCATGGCTGAACAGGCCAAGCTGAAATGGGGAAACAAACAAACAAGGGAAGCAGCAAACATTGCGATATAACACTGGCGCCAGGGCAGCATGAGATACTATTTCATCAATAAGCAGAAAAGATGCTGAATTATCACATTGCTTCCAGAGCAACTTGGAATCATCCTAGTTGGAGGAGTAAAGTTAGCTAATCAGAGGGGAGCTGTACCATCTTTCTCCCAGGAGTGGGGAATCTAGGATATGAAATAAAAAGGCTAAACCCAAGTACAGAGTGTGATGGAATTGGGAGGGTATGAGGCTACAAACCCTAAACTTTCAGCATTGGGCATGGTATAGTTAGGGATAATCTCCCTGTGGAAAAATGTTATGCAAATATCCCACAGTCTTTGTCATATAACCTCTGCCTCCCCTGATTCCATTCCTAACAGTTCTTGGGCACATCATTCCTAGACTGCAAGGACTTGTATTAGTGTAGTCCTGAAAACAAGCTGTATGGTGCCCAGCAGCCTCTGAAAAGTCCTGATGGCCCTAGGTGTCTGATTTTTGAGGGGGCATCCAGGATTTAGTTACATGTATTAAAATAGTGTCCAAAATTATAGACCCAAATCTCTGAGACTTTCTGATAAGAAATTAACTACCTTAGAGCACCTACCAGTTCACTGCATATAGGGGCCATCAAATAGCCATCACGTTATTAACTTCTGGCCACTACCAGCCTGGGCTGGATTCTCCTGTGGGAGCTGGAGACAAAAAGGTCCCTTTCACAGCACTGAGCTCTCCATCCTACCTCCTCTTGTAATGGAGCAGCATGTTTCAGCAGAGAAAGGTGAGTGCAGAACTTCTCTACATTGGTTGCACCAGTGCAACTGTGAACTGCTGAGGACAGTGCGGTAACCGATGTTGGGGTTAGTGGATTCTGAAATTAGAAGCACTGTCATAGCATTTGAGTGTGGTTTGCTTGCCTTGCTTCTTGTGCTTTACTTGAGAGGAGGAGATCAGAGGAAGAATAAGTAGAGACATGTGCAGATACAAAATTTGTATCCACATCCAATCCACGATTGGCAAAAATGGCCCGTGGATATCTGCATCTGTAGCCACGGATTTGCAGGGCTCTAGGAATAAGCAGATGAAGAGTATTGCCATTGAAGTGTTTTAAATGAAGAAGCATTGCAAGAGCTTTGGTCTTATCCTTTTCCATCCGTTAGGCAGTGGGCTCTGTGCTCCTGGTCACTTCCCAGAGTTAAACTACTGTTCAAGGTGTCATCTGGGCCCAACGCTCCAGTTTTCATGAACACAGGTGCTGGTGGTTTTTGTTGCAAGCCCTTTGGAAATTTAACCAGTTAGTGAGTTAGCTGTGAGGGCTTAGGAGCTGCTCTCCATCTCAACATTTGTGATCATTCTTTGGTAGGAGGAGAAAAAAAGAGAAGCCGCAGCCATCTGGATGTTGCTTGTGTTGGGCAGGTAGGGAAATGGGGAGATCTGGAACTGGCTTTTCCAGACATGGCCTTGAAGGGTCCATAAGATTGTCATTTACCCAAAGCAGTGGGGATGTGAGAAGTTCAGTGTGGAAAATGAGTTACCTCAAGTAACAATCTCCATCCAGTGTGCAGCTTAATGGCCTGCCTCACCATGGAGTAGGAGTGTTCTGTGTGTACCTTGTTCTCAAACCATTGACTGCATCAGTGCATTTCTAACAGCCTGGTTCCAATACACCGCTTTCTATGCTGTGTCTGCATGTGGTCACTAGTGCATTGCATGCTTTCCTCTCTTTCTAGAAGTGGGTGAGGGCTTGCTTATATTGACAGGTCCTGCTGTCCTGGGAGACTCTCTGATTCATGTGAGCCAGCTGCATGAGCAACAGCTGACAGTGTCCTTGTGCACAGGAGGGATGGAACTCAGCTGGGTGAAGTGACCCTCTGGAACCAGAGTACTGGAAATGTGTCCTGGAGCATTTAGAAAATAAGAGAGACTCCAGAAACAGGAAAAGATCCCGGTCCCTATGTGCCCCTACCATGACCCACCTTGCTGAACTTGCTGGGGGAATATGTCCAAATTTGCTTAATGTCATCAATATACCATGAGCCAGAGGCCCCACTTACTGCAGACAGCAGCCCTTCCCCTCACTTTTAGTACAAGAGAGGCCTGTGGAGACTGCAGAAGAAAATGGAGCAATATATGCTGGGACATGTAGACCCCATAAGCCTCATATCTTTGGCAAAGATGCAGACAGCCACGGGCCACATGTGGTAGAACTTTGAGGGCTGTATGTTGTCTGCAGGATACACTTTGACAGCTCTTGCTCACGGGCCCCAGTTCAATGCATTTGTTCTTCAGTTCTGGCTGGGGTAGAACCCTCAGTTGCCCCCTGAGGGTTGAGCATCTGCAGAGCATTACATTTGCAGGGCATTTGCCAGCCACGCTTCAGAGTACAGCACCTGTAATTCAGCTCTAACTGCAGGGCTCCTATCGGTCGTGGCTTAGTGTTTCCTCCATGCTGATTGTTTAGCTTCTTCCATGAAGCCTGCTGTGTACACCAGGCACCTATGTGATTCATGCCAGTTTGAAGGGCCACACTTCTTGGCTGAAAGAAAAGGAGGACTTGTGGCACCTTAGAGACTAACCAATTTATTAGAGCATAAGCTTTCGTGAGCTACAGCTCACTTCCTCAGATGCATATCGTGGAAACTGCAGCAGGCTTTATATATACACAGAGAATATGAAACAATACCTATTCCCACCCCACTGTCCTGCTGGTAATAGCTTATCTAAAGTGATTTCCAGCACAAATCCAGGTTTTCTCACCCTCCACCCCCCCACACAAATTCACTCTCCTGCTGGTGATAGCCCATCCAAAGTGACAACTCTTTACACAATGTGCATGACAATCAAGCTGGGCTATTTCCTGCATAAATCCAGGTATTGTTTCATATTCTCTGTGTATATATAAAGCCTGCTGCAGTTTCCACGATATGCATCTGAGGAAGTGAGCTGTAGCTCACGAAAGCTTATGCTCTAATAAATTGGTTAGTCTCTAAGGTGCCACAAGTCCTCCTTTTCTTTTTGCGAATACAGACTAACACGGCTGCTACTCTGAAACTTCTTGGCTGGTGGATCAGAAAATTACCCAGCAGTGCCCTCTAGTGGCTCTGAGTGGCATCTTTTCAGTGATGGTAGTCCCATGGAAAAAGAAGGAAAATTTTATGAGCGTTTCAGAGCAATCTTGCCAAATAAACAGTCACTCAAATTCCCATAATAAACCCAACTCCAACATATCCTCTTAGACCAAGGCAACATGACAGATGTCTCTTGCTTCCTGTTAACTCTTTATTGAGGAGACTCTTCTTCTCCCCACCCCCTTCTAGCTGCTCCCCATTAGCCAATCAACGTTTACACTATCCTGTCTCCCCATAGGGGCCTCTTAGAAGGATTTGCCTCTGGTGAAGTGGTTGTATGCAGTGGAAGAGGATCAGAGGGGTTTAGAAACAGCCTGGAGTACTTCAGTGGGGTTGCGTGTAGGCCAAGAGGCACCTGTGTAGTTAGGGGCTGGTTTCTGTAACTCCCCTCAGGGATAACTCAGCAGCATCCGATGAAGTGAGCTGTAGCTCACGAAAGCTTATGCTCAAATAAATTTGTTAGTCTCTAAGGTGCCACAAGTCCTCCTGTTCTTTTTGCGAATACAGACTAACACGGCTGCTACTCTGAAACCTGTCAGCAGGAGAGTGGCTCCATCTCCTCTGTGCTGTGCAGAGGTTGCAAGCTGCCCCACAGGATTGCAGCAGCATGTGCTCAACTAGGGCAGGTGCTGTACACTCATGAGAGCTAAAAATAGATGGATCCCTTGTTAAAGGTCATATACTCTCTGTTCTGGTGAATGAAGTATTTTATTGGATTCTGCACATTGTACACATAGTTGGTGGAGATCACTGGTGCCAGGAAGGCCAGGTTATCTCTAACTAGTGGGTAACTGTCTCTGGTTCATTTGTGTTCTCTCTAGTCCATCCCCCACTACTCCCTGACCCCCATGGGCCAGTGTGGGATTGTTCCCTGATTTTTCTGGTGCTGTTTGATCAGAGGAAGCCCTCTGGGTTTGTTGCATTTACATCATGAGGATGAAGTGAAACCCTGGTGCTGAGGAAGAACATGTGGCTCCAAAAACTTATGCGACATGATTGCCACTGATGGATATATACTGAATATACCACCAGACTACCTTAAGGATCTAGCCAGAGATCGATATGGGTCATGCTCGACCTTCACGGAGGCCATGTCTCTTTTTGGGATTTGCCATAAGAAAGAGGATTTGATCAGGGGAAGTTTTGCTTTGAGGTTTGATTTCTTGATGCTTGTGGTCTTACTGTCACAGCATCAGCAGTGTCCCCAGCATCTCCGTTAATGCAGACTTTCACAGAAGCAGCCTATTGTATTAACCAATTGACAAGAATGAACCATCCCTTGTGGTTATGCTCTCTTGAGTCCTGTAGCTGCTGCAATCCAAGACAACTATAGTTTCTCACCACAAGATGGCACTTGATAGCTGTCCTTTTCCAGGCATTGGTGCAACTCTGGGGAGAGGTAGACTGCAAACCCACTGACTATGTGAGACTATGTACACTGCATCAAGCTTTGACCTTCAGCCACAGATGTATTCCAGGCAACTCTTACTCCTCAGGCTAATGCTAAAAAAAGCACAATGTGGAACTGTCTTGCCCTGATTATCCCTAAACGCTAGAGCCCTGTATGAAATCAAACACCTTTTGTGCTCTGGGAAAGTTGGATCTGAGCTCTGCCTCTCCAGCCCATCTCTCCATTGGCTTGCTAAGTTATGAGACTCCAATCTGCCTGCTCCCTCTGACCCATTGATTCAGACCTCTGTGTCATCATGTGGGAGTGACTGGTGTCACGCACCAGGTATTCTGCAATCACAGGATGTGTCAGGTCCAGGGAGGAGACTGCATGGGTTTATACACTAATAGTGCTAATCAGCAGTGATGGGGAATTAGAATGCTGAATATACCTGGAGAGTGCACTGAGGCTTCGTCAGAGTGTCCAAAATCAGAGCTTGGTATGGTTTGCCAGATTTTAGCAGTTGCTCTGAACCTTCAGTCCTCAAACAGGCAAAATTGTTGCTTGGCTTATGGAGAGTGAGGATTGCAGGAAGGGGACCTTAGATAGTGCCTGGTGCTGGCTGGTTGCAATGGACTGAGTCTGTTAAATTAAATCGGGGGGTGTTGCAAAAGCCTGACTTTCTTTGCAACTCTCTGCCAGAACTATGTCTGGTTGGTTGGATTTGGGTAGTGTAAAGGGGACATCTGGTGGCCAGTTAGAAAAATGATGGTTCTGCATTCTTCAGGGATGTCCTGGGGATATAACACTTGTCCACTGTTCACTCATCCTGTGCAACTCTCCTAAGATATGATCCTGGAAAGCCCCAAACTTTCCACATATTAAACCTTATTTGAGCATCTTCAAAACTGAGCTGGAGCTCTCTCCAGAAGGGACTTTCCGGTGAGATTTCTGGCGCTGCTGCTACAGGTCAGGCTGGAAATTCTAAAACTCCAGCTGCCTTTGTAGTATTTTGGCATTTCCCTGCTGTGGTTGGAAGCAGAAGGGCTTAGGGAGTTAAATTTCTCATGCTGGCTTTGAGTGGAAGCTCAAGGTGGTTCATTCTTTGTCAGAACTGGCTCATCTGCCCTAATTCCAAGTCCTTTTGCAACTGAGGGGATGTGCTGAATGTCCCTTGCTGGTGCCTGACAAATCCAGAGGGGGAAGGATCTGGGTGCTAGGTGAACTTGGGGTCAAAGGGGTTTGAGATTCTCAGGGGACAAAAATCAGAAACAAATCAAAGTTGTCTCCAAGGTGACTGCTCTCTTGTGGCCGTATTGTTTGTTTGCGGTGAATAGAATTTATATTCAATCATGAGTCCTTTCTCAGGAGAGTGAGGCTCTCTCCTTTAATGCAGGTGTGGCTAGGAACTCCCAAATTCTAATCACAGCTCTGAGACCATATCCTTCTGTGACATTAGGAGGGTCACATCATCACTGTGTGCCTCAGTTTACCCATCTGTAATACGGTAATGCTGCGCTACCTGTCAGGAGGTAATGGGGTTTGGTGTAGACTTGTACTGCTCTTTGAATGGCAAGTGCTGAGTATTACAATGGTCTGGGGTTGGGAAGGTTTGGGTATTTGTTTGCTTGGTGAAAGTCTGTGAGTGCAGCTCTTTGAGTTCTTTGGGGGAATGTGCTACGTGGAGAATGAAAACACAGAGAGGATACTTAGTACCACCCTCACCCCTCCATTTAATCCTAACTGCCCATTTTCCTGGCCCGCATCTCTGGCTCTGGGAGTTTCCTGCCTGCTGGGAATAGAGGCTTTGCTGTTATACTGGATTTAAGTCTTCCGTAATTAGTGTTACACAGAGGAAAGCAGCTGTGTCCTTGGCTCTAATTTTAATACTATGGTAAAGAGCAGATTATGCTGGAGCTGGGCTGCAGCAGCAATGTGGAGGTGGCACAAACTATGACCAGTTCAGGGAGGATTTTAGCAAGGATGACTAAGGACTTGGAGCTTATGCTTTAGATAATAGATCCTCCCAGTTGTTTTCCTCCTATGGAAATGTAGCCAAGCCTAACAAATCAGTGCCTTAACTGACTTATATTAAAGTCCTTTAATTGGACTAAGCTGTTTAATTCCCCATCTGGGGTTTGTGTACCCTGGGGACCCAGACAGAGATGGGCTGCTGTTTGTGCTGGCAAAGCCCAGTACCATTTCTATCCAGAATGCTGAAAAATTAACTTCAGATATCCTCCAAGGCAGGTGCTGGATTAAGGCTTTTTGATTATTATAATGAAGGAAGCAGATGGCCTGACCTGTGCAAGCTTCATTAGCTTAGGCCCAATGTGACCCTAAACAAGCCCTCAGTCCCAGCAGGCCTATTGGATGCGCTGTCATCCTTTTCCCCAGTGGCCACTGATAGCAGGTTCACCTTTTGCAAGGCGTGTCAGTCCCCTCCTCCATTGCTCTGTGTCTCAGAATAACAGTGCAGGCGGTGTGAAAGCAGAACAGGCGCATGTGGCTTGGCTCTATTTGCAGATGCTTTTGACTGTGGACTATGTACCTACTTCTCTTTCCCCGGCAGTGCATTTACTGGTAGCTCATAGTTGGTGTCAGTCTGCACAGGGGCTATGCCCAATTTTCATAAAACGGAGTGGATTGCAGCAGCACTTGTGCTTATTTAAGGGGGAAGGTGCCCTGGGACTTGGGTCATACTCTGCTCGCACTGAGATAGTATACCATACTCGGGGTCTCTGTGGACTGCACTTGCATGTAAAAGATGAGTTCACCTTGTAGAACTCTGAAGCTGCATATTAGCCCATCTTGTGTATTAACTGATACAGTGTTAAACACTCCATGTAGATCAGGACTGTTGTGTTTTAAAACCAGTGCCCACTGGTCATGGTTTACTCCTGGGTTAATGCTGACCTGATGGCACTTTTTCAAACATGACAGTCCTCGACTACCATGAGAGCTGAGTCACATCTACCATCATGGTAGTTAACCCATGCTGTAGCATGATATAAGTACCCAGTGTAGACCAAGCCCCGATTCTTTTCAGTGTGTCCAGAAATGGGTGCTCCTTTTTCAGTCCAACAGAAGAACTTTGTAGAGAGAGCTGAGCAGAGAATTCCTCTCCATAATGAACAGAAGTGAGCCCTTTCCCATTAACTCAACCTGGCCAGAGGATGGGGTGAGCACTAGAGGGAGCCTAAGGAATAAGGAAGTCACTCAGCAGCTGGCTATTGTTCGGGGTGGGCAAACTGCAGGCCAGATCATAGAACCATAGAATATCAGGGTTGGAAGGGACCCCAGAAGGTCATCTAGTCCAACCCCCTGCTCAAAGCAGGACCAATTCCCAGTTAAATCATCCCAGCCAGGGCTTTGTCAAGCCTGACCTTAAAAACCTCTAAGGAAGGAGATTCTACCACCTCCCTAGGTAATGCATTCCAGTGTTTCACCACCCTCTTAGTGAAAAAGTTTTTCCTAATATCCAATCTAAACCTCCCCCACTGCAACTTGAGACCATTACTCCTCGTTCTGTCATCTGCTACCAATGAGAACAGTCTAGAGCCATCCTCTTTGGAACCCCCTTTCAGGTAGTTGAAAGCAGCTATCAAATCCCCCCTCATTCTTCTCTTCTGCAAGCTAAACAATCCCAGCTCCCTCAGCCTCTCCTCATAACTCATGTGTTCCAGTCCCCTAATCATTTTTGTTGCCCTTCGCTGGACTCTCTCCAATTTATCCACATCCTTCTTGAAGTGTGGGGCCCAAAACTGGACACAGTACTCCAGATGAGGCCTCACCAATGTCGAATAGAGGGGAACGATCACGTCCCTCGATCTGCTCGCTATGCCCCTACTTATACATCCCAAAATGCCATTGGCCTTCTTGGCAACAAGGGCACACTGCTGACTCATATCCAGCTTCTCGTCCACTGTCACCCCTAGGTCCTTTTCCGCAGAACTGCTGCCTAGCCATTCGGTCCCTAGTCTGTAGCTGTGCATTGGGTTCTTCCGTCCTAAGTGCAGGACCCTGCACTTATCCTTATTGAACCTCATCAGATTTCTTTTGGCCCAATCCTCCAATTTGTCTAGGTCCTTCTGTATCCTATCCCTCCCCTCCAGCGTATCTACCACTCCTCCCAGTTTAGTATCATCTGCAAATTTGCTGAGAGTGCAATCCACACCATCCTCCAGATCATTTATGAAGATATTGAACAAAACCGGTCCCAGGACTGACCCTTGGGGCACTCCACTTGATACCAGCTGCCAACTAGATATGGAGCCATTGATCACTACCCGTTGAGCCCGACAATCTAGCCAGCTTTCTACCCACCTTGTAGTGCATTCATCCAGCCCATACTTCCTTAACTTGCTGATAAGAATACTGTGGGAGACCGTGTCAAAAGCTTTGCTAAAGTCAAGAAACAATACATCCACTGCTTTCCCTTCATCCACAGAACCAGTAATCTCATCATAAAAGGCGATTAGATTAGTCAGGCATGACCTTCCCTTGGTGAATCCATGCTGGCTGTTCCTGATCACTTTCCTCTCATGCAAGTGCTTCAGGATTGGTTCTTTGAGGACCTGCTCCATGATTTTTCCAGGGACTGAAGTGAGGCTGACTGGCCTGTAGTTCCCAGGATCCTCCTCCTTCCCTTTTTTAAAGATTGGCACTACATTAGCCTTTTTCCAGTCATCCGGGACTTCCCCGGTTCGCCACGAGTTTTCAAAGATAATGGTCAATGGCTCTGCAATCACAGCCGCCAATTCCTTCAGCACTCTCGGATGCAACTCGTCCGGCCCCATGGACTTGTGCACGTCCAGCTTTTCTAAATAGTCCCTAACCACCTCTATCTCCACAGAGGGCTGGCCATCTCTTCCCCATTTTGTGATGCCCAGTGCAGCAGTCTGGGAGCTGACCTTGTTAGTGAAAACAGAGGCAAAAAAAGCATTGAGTACATTAGCTTTTTCCACTGTCACTAGGTTGCCTCCCTCATTCAGTAAGGGGCCCACACATTCCTTGGCTTTCTTCTTGTTGCCAACATACCTGAAGAAACCCTTCTTGTTACTCTTGACATCTCTGGCTAGCTGCAGCTCCAGGTGCGATTTGGCCCTCCTGATAACATTCCTACATTCCCGAGCAATATTTTTATACTCTTCCCTGGTCATATGTCCAACCTTCCACTTCTTGTAAGCTTCTTTTTTATGTTTAAGATCCGCTAGGATTTCACCATTAAGCCAAGCTGGTCGCCTGCCATATTTACTATTCTTTCGACTCATCGGGATGGTTTGTCCCTGTAACCTCAACAGGGATTCCTTGAAATACAGCCAGCTCTCCTGGACTCCTTTCCCCTTCAAGTTAGTCCCCCAGGGGATCCTGGCCATCCGTTCCCTGAGGGAGTCGAAGTCTGCTTTCCTGAAGTCCAGGGTCCGTATCCTGCTGCTTACCTTTCTTCCCTGCGTCAGGATCCTGAACTCAACCAACTCATGGTCACTGCCTCCCAGATTCCCATCCACTTTTACTTCCCCCACTAATTCTACCCGGTTTGTGAGCAGCAGGTCAAGAAAAGTGCCCCCCTAGTTGGCTCCTCTAGCACTTGCGCCAGGAAATTGTCCCCTACGCTTTCCAAAAACTTCCTGGATTGTCTATGCACCGCGGTATTGCTCTCCCAGCAGATATCAGGATGATTAAAGTCACCCATGAGAATCAGGGCATGCGATCTAGTAGCTTCCGTGAGCTGCCGGAAGAAAGCCTCATCTACCTCATCCCCCTGGTTCGGTGGTCTATAGCAGACTCCCACCACTACATCACTCTTGTTGCACACACTTCTAACCTTAATCCAGAGACACTCAGGTTTTTCTGCAGTTTCGTACCGGAGCTCTGAGCAGTCATACTGCTCCCTTACATACAGTGCTACTCCCCCACCTTTTCTGCCCTGCCTGTCCTTCCTGAACAGTTTAGAACCAGCCATGACAGTACTCCAGTCATGTGAGTTATCCCACCAAGTCTCTGTTATTCCAAACACGTCATAATTCCTTGACATCACCAGGACCTCCAGTTCTCCCTGCTTGTTTCCAAGGCTTTGTGCATTTGTATATAAGCACTTGAGATAACCTGTTGATCGCCCCTCATTCCCAGTATGAGGCAGGAGCCCTCCCCTCACAGACATTCCTGCCTGTGCTTCCTCCAGGTATCCCGCTTTCCCACTTACCTCAGGGCTTTGGTCTCCTTCCCCCGGTGAACCTAGTTTAAAGCCCTCCTCACTAGGTTAGCCAGCCTGCTGGCAAAGATGCTCTTCCCTCTCTTCGTAAGATGGAGCCCGTCTCTGCCCAGCACTCCTCCTTCATGGAACACCATCCCATGGTCAAAGAAACCAAAGCCTTCTCTCCGACACCACCTGAGTAGCCATTCGTTACTAGTAGCCCATGAGCCGTTTTAAGCCACCCTGCAAGTTCCTGCTGGGGAGCGGGGTTAGGGGCCGCACCATGTGGCTTGGCCCTGCTCTGGCCAGGGTGCAGGGTCAGGTCCATGCCACGTGGCTCCCGGAAGCTGTGGCATGACCCTGCTCTGGCTCCTATGTGCTCCAATGGCTGCCTCCGGTGCTCCAATGGGAGCTGCAGGGTGGTGTCTGTGGATGGGGCAGTGTGCAGAGCCGCCTCCATGTAGGAGCCGGAAAGGGATATGCCACTGCTTCCAAGAGCCACTTGAGGTAAGCGCCTCTCGGAGCCTGCACCCCTGAGCATCTCCTCATGCCCCGACCCCCTGCCCCATCCCTGATCCTGCTCTCCAAACCCTTCGATCTCAGCCTGGAGCATCCTCCTGCACCCCAAACCTCTTATCCCCAGCCCCACCCCAAAGCCTGCACCCCTAGCCAGAACCTGCACCTATTCCCCAGCCCTGATCCCCCTCCTGCCCTCTGAACCCCTCGGTCTCAGTCCAGAACACCCTGCTACACCCCAAACTCCTCATCCCAGCCCCTCCCCAGAGCCTGCACCCCCAACCAGAGCCCGCACCCCCTCCCATACCTCAACCCCAATTTTGTGCACATTCACGGCCCACCATACAATTTCAATTCCCTGATGTGGCCCTCGGGCCAAAAAGTTTGCCTACCCCTGCTATAGCTGAATGTTGAGTATCTATTAGAATAAAGCCCTCCCCTTTTGGCATAAGTTCTAGTCCTGCGATTTGAATGAATAGTACAGAAAATTTAAGGGGTCTCTCATCATCCTGCTTCATATCTTGCACCGTAAAAAGCCCTCTTCATAAAGGTCCCTATTATTTCCCTGCATGCTGATTTGGGCAGTGCTGAGCTCAGACGTGGAACGCGCATGTCGGACTCAAATTACCTAGTTGCTGCCTGGAAATTGTCATTTAATGTTGGAGGGTTGTTCTCTTGCTTATCTTGCAGGTGATGAGCAGACTGTAATGAGAAGCAGCATGGTGTAGTGGTCTGTGGACAGGACTGGATTCTAGGAATGCCATAGTTCTAGGCTGGGCTCTGCCACTGGCTTATGTGGCCTTTCGCAAGACAGGGTCCTTTTCTATAGCCATGCCTCCGCACTGCCACAGGAGCTAGCCAGCGGGAATCTCACTCATGCTCTGGCCAGACTCCAGAAGGAGGATCTAAACAGTTCAGTGATCCTGGAAGTGAGAATAACCCCAAAGACTTCTGCTATCTTGGTGACCTGAGCACCCAAGGGCAGGGCAAAGTGGAGTATGTCTCTCTTGAGGTTTCTTGAGAACTGAGTGACCCTAATTTCAAGAGGTCTGAGCAGTAATAGCTCCTGCTAATGATTGATTCTTCCTTTCCAGGCTTTCATGTCCTGCTGTCAGTTTAACATGGACGATTGCCAGCCAGACCCCTGCCACAATGGCCAGTGTGTGGATGGAATTAATGGGGATGTGTGTAGGTGCTGAGCAGGTAAGAGCTGGTCTCCATGCAGTGCATGTCCCATAATCTGACCTTTCTTATATTGCAACCCCAGGTGCAGAGAGAGCTTTGCTAGGTGGATGGGCACAGCTAGTTCCTAGCCCCTTTATACTATTGTCTTGCCCTGCACAGTACCGAGAGGTGGCTTGTTCGCCCCAATTTAGGGCAGATACGGTCGACTGGTCTAGGAGTTAGGAGACCTTGTTTTTAGTCTCAGCTTTGCTGCTGGTTTCTTGGACAAATCCTTGCCTCTCTTTGTGCCTCAGTTTCCCTATCTGTAAATGTGGGATAATGATACTGTCCACTAGGCATAAAACATGCAGCATGAGAGCTTAGCAGCAGGAGCATTCTCCATGTTTGCCAGGGGGGTTTTGGGTCTCGGGATGGGAGGAACAACCAACCCTCTGGCAGCAGCTGCTAGGAAACATTATTGCCCTGCTTGATGGAGCCTTCTACAAGAAGGCTTCCGTTCTATTCCCTTCCTGGAATTATCGAACAGCCCAGAGGGCTGTGACTGATTATTTTACTAAGCTCAAAGGGGATGTGGAGCAGCACTTTGCACCATGGGCTCTTACAGTTAATGATAAGAATGGCTGCTCTAAACCTGGTCAATCTGCAACTCCCCCAGTGCCTGTCCTCAGATCTCTACCCAGTGCAGCTTGTGGTGCAGTTCCATGTGTAGCGGTCTGGCTGGCAAATGCTCCCAGCTTTCCCATTGCAATAAGACGCTGTGTGTCACAGCAGGGTCTGTCGGCTCCCCGCAGGTGGAACTCTACATGTCTTATGCATGTTGTGTTAGTGAGACAGGCTGCATTCCGCCTGCTCCCTAATAGAGCTCTCTCTCTCGCGCTCTGTTTGCAGGCTTTGGAGGGTGACACCATGAACTGGACATTGACGAGTGTTTGCTCAGCCCCTGTGGAAATGGTGCCAGCTGCTGCAATGCATTTGGGGGCTTTGTGTCTGTGCCCCTTTTGGCTGGGAAAGCTGGTTGTGTGATGTCTTCAAGAGCACCTGCCTATCTGAGCCTTGCAGGAATGGAGGCACCTGCTCATTCAGGTGCAGTCACCACCAAGGATTCACAGGCACTGGCTGTGAGCAGCAGGTCAATGACAGTACCAGTGTCCCCAGCCACCCAGCTCAAGAAGTATGTGAGATGGCGCTGAAGGTGTCATGGGTGAATCCCTCTGTTGGTGTGTCTGGAAGATTTTTCTGTCACTTTCTGGGGCATTTAAATACTAGACTAGAAGAACAGACTGCAGTGATGCATGTACATGTGTTGTGAGCATGTCGGTGTTTGAATGCGCACAGATCTTGGACCCACTGCCCCAATTTGTGTGCATGAGGAGGTAGACTGGTGCCCCACACTCATCCAAGCTCTTTGATGCATGTGAGCAGAGTTATTCCCGTGTCGAGAGTGTCATTCCCACAGGCTGCACCTGACTGGCTGCTTCGTGTAGCATAAAGCCTGGCTGAGTGGGCAGTGGGAAAGCTGTGACCCACTCACATAAATCCTAGGGGGCAGGCACTGTATGGAGGAATGGTGGTGGTGGTGATTATACATTTTCCCTGGAGTTTTAGACAGTGATATTTTTGGGTTTCTTTCCTAAGATGTTGTGCAGTATTGCTGTGCAGTTAAAAGTAGTCCCTTTCTATCCCAGAGGTGGCTGCATTTCTGTGATAAGTGGAAGTGATGGCTCCTTGCTGTATAAATGTAAAATGATCACATGTTAATTGTTTGCCTAGATTTTGGAAGGATAATTTATTATTGAAGAATAATCTACACAGACTAGGTTAAAAGCCCCTGAGCAAGGAGATTCTGTGATGCAGCACTTGGTGAAGTAACCTGACAGTGAAACAAGAGTCCAAAGGGAGTGAAATGAATTCCAGATGGTTATGGTAACTGGGAAGAAACTAATACTGAGGTCAAGCTTGAACAAACAGAGCCAGGACGCTAGAGATGGAGCTGGGGGCAGGGTGGTCCAGATAAGGATGAAAACACGATATATCATTCTTGGAGCACCCCAGGCCCAGGCAGTGAGATGAACCATGTGTTCCTTGGGTATTATGGTGGCTAATGCATATCTCACTGTGACTGTGTTCTTCTTTCTGATTTGCACTTTAGCTGTACACAGTGTAATAATACCCCTTGTCTTACATGTGATCCCCTACCTCTCCTGAAGGATGAAGACTCAGTATCGCATTCATTGCAGGGTTGCTATTACCTTGATCAAATCCTCCTTTACTGTCCTGACCTTTGTTCTCCCGCCTTTAAAGATTTCAGAATTGAAACACAGCAGTAGTGAAAAAGGCAATTCACAGGGCTGCTTGACATTCTTCCCAGTCTCATCTGACTCCTGCTCCACTCTTCACCTGCCTCATTGTGTGCAGAACATTCTGTGTGGATCATAACATGCCTGCGTTGGCCTGACATACTAGGGCTCCATGGAGTCCGGACCCTTGGTTTTAGTGGTGAAGTCCTGACATTCCCTTCTAGCTCTAGTGTTACTGATATAGGCTGGTTTGGTTTGGTTGTGAGTGTACAGTATGTTAGTATCCAAAGGCTGAAAGAAGACACTAGTACATTCCTGTCACATCGGAAATGGTCCCTTTTGCATGAGCCTTTGGGTTCTTGGAGCAGGGAGTATCTGCCAGCCAGAGCAACTGCTGCTTGGGGCATGAGAGCCTCCAACGTGTGTTGGTTTGGTCTTCTCAGGGTCTCTGTAGTATGTGTCCCTTGCAGGCTGCCAAGTGCAGAATTGGGGTAGCGGTCTCAATTACCTGCTCTGCTCTAGACTCCCTGTGTGACTGTGGGCAAGTCACTCAGTCTCTCTATGCCTCAGTTCCTGATCTGTAAAAGGTGTGTGTGTGTGTGGGGGGGGGGATTGTGAGGATAAATTCGCTACATGATTGCAAGGTGCTCAGATACTATGGTAGTGTGGGCCATATAAGTGCTTTTCCTAGACAGCATGGAATCTTCCAGCATTTCCTCTTTGATAGTGGGACAAACTCTTGGCTGCACCATGTTTTTGGGAGACCCCAAAGGTTTTACAGCCCCACAACTGGCAGTCCCCTCAAACCTAGGCTCATCTTTTGAATGAGACCTGACCAAGTTCCTGACTCCTTGAAATGCCCCTCATTAAGAGCACGGTTATTGGGTGGGTTTTTTTTAACTAGCTTCCCTGATTCTAGTGACATCTTTCAGGACACACAGTATTAGTTTAATAGCTGGTGTGTCTTCTATCTAGGATGAGGGGTTGTATCTTCTGCACTTGGAGAGAGATGGACTCTAGAATCTCTTCTGTCTGTGACTTTTATGGTCCAGGAGTTCTTCCAACTACCTCCACGTTGGCCACTGGGATGTCCCCTGGAGATCATGGTAATCACTCTTTCTAAATGCTGCCTTGGGATCCCATGTGCAATTGTAACTCCGACAGACCCCAGTCGTCAGCAGATGGGATCGAACCTGGGATTTCTGGAGCTAAATGCATGAGCCTCTACTGCATGAGCTAAAAGTCACATGGCCTTTAGTAGATGCATTAATCTCTAAATGGTCTCAGTGCCATTAGAGGAGACAGAACACCACACCCAGGAGGTGTGTGGGTTACATACTTCCCCTAGCTGAGGAAGCGCATCTGCGCTTCAGAGACTTTGCAGTTGACATCCTGGATGAGCCCCCACTTGTAACACGAACAGACCCCGGTCGTCGAACCTGGGAACTCTGGAGCTACATGCTTGAGCCTCTAGTACATGAGCTAAAAGCCACCTGGCCTTTAGCTAATGCTGCAGCAGGCTCATTAATCTCTAAGTGGCTTTTTCTTCTCTCAATTCTGTTTTGGTGTCTCATAGAGCCCTTTCCCACTCTAACAGCCTGCCTCCTTTCCATTCAGCACCTAAGGTGTTGTGTGGGAAGAGAGGGTGATGCAGCAGGGAACTGCTGTAATGGTACATTGATTAGATAAGACAGGAGAGGCTTGTAGAGAGAGCATATGAATGGCTTCTTAGATAAACATCAGGTTTTTTGAATGTACTGAAATTTTAAACCCCATATTGGGATCCAGAGGCTTCCCCAATTTGTTTTGGGAAAACTCAGAGCATGGTCCATCCATCTAAATAGGAAGCTTCTACATACAGGTTTCCACAGGTTTCAAGAAAAAAAAAAAGGAGTACTTGTGGCACCTTAGAGACTAACAAATTTATTTGAGTATAAGCTTTCGTGAGCTACAGCTCACTGCTCATGAAAGCTTATGCTAAAATAAATGTGTTAGTCTCTAAGTTGCCACGAGTACTCCTTTTCTTTTTGCAGATACAGATTAACACGGCTGCTACTCTGAAACCTATCAGGTTTCGAGCTGGCCTGAGGTCTCCAGGTTCTCATGTGGATTTGGATGAGGTTCTGTATGAAGGCTTGAGGTCAGACTTGGGTTGAGGTTTTTTAAACTCAATGGTGCATGAATCTCATGAGCAGTTCTTGTGAGATTTCGGACCAAAATGGAGAAATTTCTGTTGCCCTGGTCAGTATGAAATCTCTCCTGCCATTTGTCCTCTTATGGTCAGCTTTATATTAAGGCGCTATTTATAAAGGTTCATAAATGATTAATAGATGTTATAAGTATGTTGGAGATTGAGTAATGTCTTACAGATGGGTATAAGGGATCCATTAGCTTGTTGGACTGTAACAATCTGTATACATTGATTAGCCATTTAGTAACTCTTGATAAATGGAACCTCAATACAACAATCTTTTCTACTATTTTCTGTGTTTCCCTTCCTGTTCTCTTGATCCTTCCTGGATCTCTTTTAGCATCTCTGCATTATCACAAAATGTTTCTTTTCTCTTGTTATCTTCCCCTTCTGGGTTAGTGGTGAATTCCCCAGCCTCCCTCTCAGTCTCCTTTCTGAGGCTTCTGGATCCAATCTGCCAGAGTGCCAGGTTCTGGTGCTGCATATACTGCTGGATAATGTGTGTAGTGTTTAATGTGCTCCTAAATGCCAAAGTGAGCTGAGCGGCCTCCATGCTTGCCTTGGTATGGCAACCGCACAGAAAAAAGGCGCGGAACGATTGTCTGCCATTGCTCTGACAGAGGGAGGGGCGACTGACGACACGGCTTACAGGGTTGGCTTCAGGGAGCTAAAATCAACAAAGGGGGTGCCTGTACATTAAGGCGTATTTCAGGCAGGACTGCACGGAGGGTTCCAATAAGAAATGGTGCACCTAAGTTATCGTTCTTATTGGAACAAGGAGGTTAGCCTGGCCTCTGATTGATACATGGCTAGATTTACCTCGCTGCACCTTCTCTGTGAGTGACTGCAGTGTGATCTAGAAGAATGAGTCCCCTAGACAGGGGAGGGGGGGAAGCAAATGAGTACAAAACAAATCTGGTCTATTTCTTGTTTTGATCCACTCCATCTATCTTTTACATCTTTGGCTGGCAGCAGACGGTGCAGAAGGACTGCATGCCATCCACATCTCATGGCTGGTCGGCAGAAGATGGTACAGTACGACTGCTAGCAGTCCGTATCGCCTGCCCGCTCACCATAAGACTGTTCAATAGGACTGACTGCAGGACTAAAGAGAATGACCTGGTCAAGTCACTCCAAATTTAGTCCCTGCACCCATGTCTGCCCAGGCGCTCCCAGCCGACGTGGCCAGGAGCACCTCGGACATAACGATGATGGCTACCAGTCGTACTGTACCATCTGCTGCCACAAGGCAAGGGGTTGCTGCTACTGTGTAGCAATGCCGTACCGCGTCTGCCAGCACCCAGGAGACATAGGGTGACGGTTACCTGAGCGGGCTCCATGCTTGCAGTGGTATGGCGTCTGCACAGGTAACTCAGGAAAAAAGGCGCGAAATGATTGTCTGCCCTTGCTTTCACGGAGGGAGGGAGGGAACGGGGGCCTGATGATATGTACCCAGAACCACCCGCGACAATGTTTTAGCCCCATCAGGCATTGGGATCTCAACCCAGAATTCCAATGGGCAGCGGAGACTGCGGGAACTGTGGGATAGCTACCCACAGTGCAACGCTCCGGAAGTCGACTCTAGCCTCGGTACTGTGGAAGCGCTCCGCTGAGTTAATGCACTTAATGCACTTAGAGCATTTTCTGTGGGGACACACACACTCGAATATATAAAACCGATTTCTAAAAAACCGACTTCTATAAATTCAACCTTATTCCGTAGTGTAGACATACCCAATGACTCTCCCTGGGATGGGAGATCTCTGTGCAGGCCCCAGAGTCCATGACCAGCTGGGGAGAGGCCATCACATGTTTTCCAGAGTGAGGATTGTTCTGTTAGCAACTTTTGTGGCTGTTCTGTCTGAATTGCATTTTTATCTACATTAATTTCTGATTTGTGGTTTAGGATTTGATTTGAGAGAGAAGCACTGGGCAGCTGCAAGTTACTAGGCATGGGATAGGGAATTCCTCAGTGATATGTAGGAAGTTCAAATCCAACCCAGGTCAGGAGTGAATGAAAACTGTCCCTAATTAATGGGTATATCTTCTGCATGGTGACCATGTAAGTGATTGAGCAGACTTTCCATGAGCATGGAGAGGTTGTGCAGGATTGTGGTGGTGACATGTTCTGTTATGGTTGGGCCAAGCCATGTACCTGCCCAGCCTCCGGAGAGGCAAATACAGATGATTTTTATAGTATCTCTTTCTATATTGCAAGAGGATTCTGTCTGTCTCCTCTGTTCCTTCATACAACCTCCCTTCTGTTATGCCAGTCTTCTCTGTACCTTTCCCTCTGCTGTTTGGCTCTTACCTTTGTGAAGTGTTATGCCAGTCTGTATGAAAGACATTATATAAAATACTTCTAATCAGATGCTGATCTGAGCCCTCCTCCACCTCTTAGCTGACTACAGCATTCCGCGAAAGGAATTTCTCGTTGGTCTGCCAGTGGTGGATTTCCATTCGGAAGAGGATTGTGTTGGGAGCACAATATTACTGCCATGCTGGGCTTCTCCTGGAAGAATCTCTCTCTGCTCTGCTCTCCCCTCTGGACTCAGCTGCTCATAGACTTTGAGACCAGAAGGGACCATTGGGATCATCTAGTCTGACCTCCTGCACATTGCAAGCCAAAGAACCTCACCCACCCTCTCCTGTAATAGACCCATAACCTCTGTCTGAGTTACTGAAGTCCTCAAATCATAATTTAAAGACTTAAAGTTATAGAGAATCTGCCATTTACTCTAGTGTAAACCAGCAAGTGACCCATACCCCATGATGCAGAGAAGGCGAAAAAACGCCAGGGTTTCTACCAATCTGACCTGAGAGAAAATTCCTTCCTGACCCCAAATATAGTGATCAATTGGACCCTGAGAGTGTTAGCGAGACCCACCAGCCAGACGCATGGGAAAGAATTCTTTGTAGTAACTGAGAGCCTTCCCCATGTAGTGTTCCATCTCTGGCCGTTGCAGATATTTGCTACTAGCAGTTGCAGATGGGACACATGCCATTGTAGGCAGTCCCATCATACCATCCCCTCCATAAACTCATCTTGAAGCCAGTTAGGTTTTTTGCCTCCACTGCTCCCCTTGGGAGGCTGTTCCAGAACTTCACTCCTCTGATGGTTAAAACCCTTTATCTAATTTCAAGCCTTAACTTGTTGATGGTCAGTTTATGTCCATTTCTTCTTGTGTCCACATTGGTGCTTAACTTAAGTAACTCTTCTCCCTTCCTGGTATTTATCTGTCTGATGTATTTATATAGAGCAATTGTATCTCCCCTCAGCCTTCATTTGGTTAGGCTAAACAAGCCAAGTTGAGTCTCCTCTCGTACAGTAGGTTTTTTCATTCCTTGGATCATCCACTGAGCCCTTCTCTGCATGTGTTCCAGTTTGAATTCATCTTTCATAAACAGGGGAGACCAGAATTGCACACAGTATTCCAGATGAGGTCTCACCAGTGCCTTGTATAATGGGAATAACACTTCCCTATCACTACTGGAAATACCTCACCTGATGCATCCTAGGATTTCATTAGCCTTTGGCAGCTCGTACTCCTCCTGTGATCAGCTGATATATCCAGGTCTTTCTCCTCTTTTGTCGCTTCCAACTGATACATGCCAAGCTTATAGCAAAAATTCTTGTTTAGTCCCTAAGTACATGACCTTGCAATTTGCACTATGAAATTTCATCCCATTTTTACTACTCCAGTTTTTAAGATCTTCTTGTGTGATATTCTGGTCCACCTCCATTTTGGTAATATCTCCCAACTTTGTGTCATCCTCAAATTCTATTAGCACACTCCCTTTTTGTGTGTGCCAAGGTCATGAATGAAAATCTTAAATAAGATCAGTCCCAAGACCGATCCCTGAGGAAGTCCACTAGTAACTTGCCTCCAGCCTGACAGTTCACTTTCTGTATGATCCTTTGTAGTCTCCCTTTTAACCAGTTCCTTATCCACCTCTCAATTCTCAAAATTAATCCCCATATTCTTTGGTTTAACTAATAGTTTCCCATGCAGAACTCTGTCAAATGCCTTACTGAAATCCATAAAGCTGTTTGCATTTGACTGTCCTGAGCTGGCTTTGTAGGACTACTTTGACGTCCCTTAGCCTGGACAGAGGAAGCCATGGTGCACATCCTTAGCTGACAGCTCCTGGGGTTAAAACTTGACTGGTGGCAGATCCTTAGCTAGGATAAATTGACACCGCCCCATTGTCTTCAGTGGAACGACACAGATTGACACCAGCTGAAGATCTGGGGCTGGCTATCTCAAAGCCTGGGCTCTGTTCCTGTCTTTGCCAGTTACTCGCTATGCAGCCTTGGGCAGGTCACTAAACCTCTCTGTACCTCAACTTCATCTGTAAAATGGGGATAATGTAGTCGCCTGCCTCCCACCGACTTTCTGAGGAAACTACAACGCATTGGTCATCTTCCTGGAAAAACCATCCTGGCCACCATGGATGTAGAAGTTCTTTATACCAATATTCCACGTGAGGATGTACTACAAGCTGTCAAGAACAGTATCCCTGATGAGGCCATGGCACACCTGGTGGCTGAGCTTTATGACTTTGTCCTCACCCACAACCATTTCAGATTTGGGGACAACTTAAACCTTCAAGTCAGCGGCACTGCTATGGGTACCCGCATGGCCCCACCGTATGCCAACATTTTTATGGCTGACTTAGAACAACGCTTCCTCAGCTCTTGTCCCCTAGCGCCCCTACTCTACTTGTGCTACATTGATGACATCTTCATCATATGGACCCACAGGAGGGAGATCCCTTGAAGAATTCCACCTGAATTTGAACAATTTCCACCCCACCATCCAACCTCCACCTGGACCAGTCCACACAAGAGATCCACTTGGTGGACACTACAGTGTAAATAAGTGATGGTCACATAAACACCACCCTGTACTGGAAACCAACTGACCGCTATACTTACCTACATGCCTTCAGCTTCCATCCAGGACACATCACACAATCCACTAAGCCAAGCCCTAAGATACAACCAAATTTGCTCCAATCCCTCAGACAGAGACAAACACCTACAAGATCTCTATCAAGAATTCTTAAAACTACAATACCCACCTGGGGAAATGAGGAAACAGATTGACAGAGTGAGACGGGTACCCAGAAATCACCTACTACAGGACAGGCCCCACAAGGAAAATAATAGAACACCACTGGCCATCACGTACAGCCCCCAGCTAAAACCTCTCCAGCACATTATCAACGATCTACAACCTATCCTGAAAAACAATCTCTCACTCTCCCAGACCTTGGGAGACAGGCCAGTCCTCGCTTACAGACAGCCCCACAACCTGAAGCAAATACTCACTAGCAACTACACACCACACCACACCACAGAAACACTAAGCCAGGAACCAATCCTTGTAGCAAACCTCGTTGCTTATTCTCTCCCCATATGTACTCTAGCGACACCATCGGAGGAGCCAACCACATCAGCCACACCATCAGAGGCTCATTCACCTGCACGTCTACTAATGTGATATATGCCATCATGTGCCAGCAATGCCCCTCTGCCATGTACATTGGCCAAACTGGACAGTCCCTACGTAAAAGAATAAATGGACACAAATCAGAAATCAGGAATGGCAACATACAAAAGCCAGTGGGAGAACACTTCAATCTTCCTGGACATTCTATAACAGATTTGAAAGTAGCTATACCTGAACAAAAAAACTTCAGAAACGGACTTCAAAGAGAAACAGCAGAACTAAAATTCATTTGCAAATTTAACACCATTAATTTGGGCTTAAATAGGGACTGGGAGTGGCTGGCTCATCATAGAAGCAGCTTTGCCTCTCCTGGAATTGACACCTCCTCATCTATTGTTGGGAGTGGACTACATCCAACCTGATAGAATTGGCCCTGTCAACACTGGTTCTCTACTTGTGAAGTAACTCCCTTCTCCTCAGATGTCAGTATATTTATGTCTGCGTCTGTAATTTTCACTCCATGCATCTGAAGAAGTGGGGGTTTTTACCCACAAAAGCTTATGCTCAAATAAATGTTAGTCTTTAAGGTGCCACCGGACTCCTTGTTGTTTTTGTGGATACAGACTAACACGGCTACCCCCTGATACTTGCCTCCCAGAGAGTTGAGGCTAAACTTTTTGGGTAGGAAATGCTAGAGAAGGACAAAGCATTTATTTTTACCTGATAATGCGATACCTATGGGTGTGTGTCTGCTCAGACAGATCCCCAAGTGAGTGGCACAATGTTTGAGGGCCTTGGGGAGTTGCCAGTCAGGGAAACTTGGTCCCGAGGCTAATTATGGAGGACAATATTTTCTTGTCCGACAAGTGTGTGAGACCTGGGAGAATGAGCCCCTAAGGATTTTGGGAACTTGATTATTGTTGGCCCACCTAAATCCAAGGACAATCTAATTGCTTAGACTGGGTGGGACTCTTGGTTCTTGTCCAGTTCCATTATGTTTCTTTGATAAGGTTTTCTCTCCCCCCCCCCTTCCATCATCCTTTCTACTCAGTCCCCTCCCCGTGTACACATTTCTTAGTCTGCATCAGCCAGGCCCCAGGCATCTGAAAATCTGAACTGGATTTCATTGCGTTGTGGCTTCTGGAATGACCTCTGTGGATACTTTCCCTCTGACACCGCATTTATCGTATTCAGCCAATTAAGCCATGCTGCTGCATTGCTGCAGAGGGAGAATTCCTCTGCTTACTGTGTAAGCATGTCCTATTCCCTTGTTCCTGGGTGATTCACATATCTCTGTGGTTTAACTTTACCACGGAGGACCTTGGAATATGGAGCATGTGTACTTGTGCTCATGCAGGATTTTACATTTCTTTTCTTAAAAATGGCTAACATGTGAATAGTCCTCTGCAGGAGGATGTCAGTGAGCAGTGAATATAGGGGCAAAAGCCCTCAGTGTACAGTCATGATGGTGCACCTGATATCATGTGTGATAGGTGGATAAATTCTGCTGTTTACACCAATGTACTTAGTTGAAGAGAGGACCTGGCCCAGGATGCGTTAAAACAGGCCAGGGAAAGGAAAGGACTAAAGAGAAGGATTCTGCCTTGGAATGCCCTGTCTGAAGAAAGCACAGAGGAGAAGTTGCAAAAGGTTTATGGCCTCATTTCTCAGAAGTTCCGAGCAGCCCCAGCACCGATGGAGATGCAGGTGATCAGGGCTGCTGAGAAACAGGCCAGCTATTTCGGTTTTTGTTTGAAGAAAAGGAAGTCAGTGCAGCATTTAAAGCTGACACCTGAGCATACCTGCGCTTGCCCCCTGCTTCCTGGTCTGGGGCTAAGATACCAGTGCTTCTCATTTAAAGCAGACAGTTCTATGAAATCTCATCTGTCCTGTCTATTCAGTTCTTTGGTGGGCAGGGGTTATCTACGTAACTCCCATTAGCCTTAATTAAATCCAATTATGGTTTGGATTTGAAGATACTAAATGGTCACAGGTAAGCACGATCTTTCTGACGGCTCCTAATCTCTGTGATGAAGCATAGAACATGAGCAGATTTTCCCACCTCTGAAACACTGATGAACCTATAGCAGAAGCTATTGTAGTTGATTCTGTTCTTGGATTACATAGGTGCAACTCTCATTGACTTCAGTAAAAGTTGCCTGGGTGGCACTGAGAAAACAATTCAGTCTCTTGTAGATTTTCTTTAGGCAATTGGTCATTCTCTATATCTGACCAACTGCTAGAGAGAAATGTCATTAACCTTCAACCAATGGATTGGTTTTTAACATGCTCTGCAATATCTCCCACTTACTAAAGTTCATCAAATGGCATTTTTAAAGTTTTGCTGTTTCACACGGAGGGTGAACAGCTGGGGCCAAGTGAAACTAATGGGATAGGTACTCCCTAAAGATCAGAAGGGATACCTGCTCCAGCATGGGGATCAGCTGCTGGAAAGGGACAGAAATATTATCTTATTGAATGGTCTTAAAACCCAAGTACTCCATACCCCAGGTTTACTTCATCCACCACTGGAATGTAGCCACTTTGTGTTGTCTTACTATAGCATCTTTTATCCAGGGATCTCAGGTCACTTTATAGACATGCATCAATTAAATCTCCCAGCATCCCTATGCTAAGGAAGGTATCTGGGTGCTCCTGTGAAATTGCTCTAATTCCAACACCCACTTAATGGATAAGGATTTTACAACCAGAGGTTTCAGGACTTTTTCTACACAAGGACCCTGGCTAGGAATTTGGGATGCCACTGAAAACCAGAATGAGCCTAAATATTTGTACTGTCAGATCAACAGGATTGGTGGGGTTGTACAAACCCAAACCGCTTCCTTTATTTACATGCTCAAATGGTGTAATTAAAGGGAGGGGCAGAGAATGCTGCTTCTGACTGGATTTTGCTGCACAGTTATTCTGCTAGTGCCCAGATACCATGGTTAGTGGCTTTTTCCCTTCTTCCCCCAACTCCCACTGACTTCACTGGGACCAGGATATCATCTCTGCAGGGTGTATTATGCTGGGTCAGCTGGAGCATTGCTTTGATGCAGCAATTCTGATGGGGACGGACTGCAGCTCCTTCCTTGCTTCACTCTGTTTATTTAGCATCACAGTTTATGCTGTTGCTGATTGTTGGGTTAGCAACTCACAGGCCCCATACAGACAGCTGCCTTTCCATTCACTGAGGAGATTGAATACAAACACCATCATTGTGGAACTGAAATGCTTCGTTAATTTCTGTGTTATCCTGGGAAAGCATTGAATAGGGTTTGGATTTTGCATCCCTAAACCTCTTTGGGTATGATATGACTGTCTTTGGCCTGATTATTAATACATTCTTGCAATGCCCATCTAGGGTAGGTAGGATAATAATTGGTCTTATTTTACAGATGAGAAAACTAAGGTTCAGAGGTTAAGTGACTTGCCCAAGGCCCCAGGAGAAGTTGGTATTAAAGTTGGGAGGAGAGTTTGGGAGTGCCTGGCCTCCAGTCCCATTCTCACACCACTACACCCACAGTGTGCCCCCTGTTTTCGTTGAACCTTGCAAAGAAGACATAGCATCTGAGCAGCAGCAAATATTGGAATAGAATTCTGCCTTCTGGATTTAGTGTTAGATCCTTGTGCTAATCAAACTGTCCCACTGAACAAAGCAGCCTCTATGGGAAAAGTGTGATTCATTTACATCTGGGTTTTGTTCATAGACCATAATTGATCAAGAAACTGATTTCCTATATTTGATTCCCAGCTCTGCTCCCCAGGACAGTGGGTCTGCGAGTGCCCTTCACTGCTATGCAGGCGACCTGGGGCTGACTTGCTTCCCAGGCAGACAGAAAACAGACAAGACCTATGTTCTTATGTTCTCTCTTGTTTAGAGCAGGGGAGGGATGGGGAGAAAGCTAATAAAATACCAGCCCCCACTCCCTTCTTCATCCTGTGCTTCTCCTCTTTTAACATTCAGCTATTACTTGCCCACCCTCCTGCTCTGGGCTTTGCCAGGTAAATGCTGGCAACTATAGTCTTTAGTTGTCCAGTCCGGTCCATGTGATCCAGGCAGTGTTTTCCATTCACTCCAACAGCATGAGTAAAGCGTTTCAAAGTGGACAGCGACTCTGTCCACTGGGTTAGTGCTAGTCCCTAAATCGACAAAGCATGGAGTGAGTGCCACTGATAGGAAAACATTTCTGGTCTGGGATGTTGGGAGAACCTGCCTTTACCAACTCCCAGCCTCTGTTCCTCTCTTGAGGCTTTTAGGACCGCCACTCTTATGCTTGCCATGGAATTACAGAGAATTCTATCCAGTGCATACCATGCCGCTCTCCTGCTGCCACTCTCCCTTTTGCTTTGGGGTAAGTTTTCATTTTCTGTGTCTGGCTCTTAACCAGTTAATATGCACTAACTTTGGCTAACAGTCAGAAATTACTTGGCCTTGTGTTAATTGATATGACAGAATTGTTGCTTCCACATTCAGTAGCTGTGGAACTTGGAAACTTCTCATCTTGGAGATACAAAGGCGTTTCACAGCTTAGGGGTGTGTGTTTATAAACAAGAACGAGACTTTCTGTGTGTGTAATGTGTAATTAAGTAGTCCGCTATTGCAGTAATTGTTCTCCCTATCAGACAGTGAGCTGAAAACTTTAGTAAAGTCTCCTGAACTTCATGTTTATGCTCATGCAGAACAAATGCACAGGAATAGCTTATACTTTCAATTTTAAGTCCATTTGGTGATGGTGGTGGTGGGGCATCCCGGAAGATGAGTAATGGGTTTTTTGTTGGCAGGTAGTTCTGGTACAAAATGGAGGAGGAGAAGGGAAGGAGGCAAAAGGTTCTATTTTAGAAAACTGTAATAAATTTGATCTATTCTGTAAGATGCAGAGAGTGATGAGATGCCCAAAGATTGTATCATATTGGTGGGACTTTTTGGACTTTCTTTCAGAGCTGGGGAATATGCTTTTAGAGCTGGGGTGAGCCTCTAGAGGTGCATAAGCAGCTCTGCACCTGGGCTTAAAATACACTCACTCCTGGGTCTAATTTCTTGCATGCTCTGGAAAATAGGCTTCCCTGTGTTTCTTCTGAAATGGGTGTCTGGGGATCTGCTGGGCCTAGACATCTGGTTTAGTCATCTAGGGATTATAAGGTCATGTCAGGAACATGCCAAGCCTTTTACTGGGAAGGAAGATGGGGATTGAACTGACCTCCCTAGTCCTCCCCAATACTGCCAGGCCAATGCGTGGATAAGGTCCTCTCTCCGTTAGGGCAACAGCAGTCAGTGACAGGGATGCATAGATGTGAGGGTAAAACACAGGGAACTAGGAAACACAAAGTTATTGATTCAGAGTGCTCTTTTCCTGCCATACTCTATCTAACTGAGCCTTCTAGTTTTATCCACAGCACTAGGACCTATTTCAAGTTGTTGAAACCTCAGTACTTCTTTCCATGCCCCTAAAAGTTCTACCCCAGTAGCCTTCCTGCATCTGCCTTGTTCTGATACTGTTAGACACCTTAACGCTTGAGTTGAACTGTTTTGTTTCGTTTTTCCCCTGAATTTTCTCTCTTCCGTACTAACTTCTTTGTACTAACTTCTTTGTCTGATGTGTTGGCTCCAAGTGCCTGGAATTCCTCTGGCCACAGGGAAGCTTTGGGGCTGTCTTTTGTGTCCAGTAACCATAGCTACTAGTTTAAAGTGTGAAGTAATTACGATGGCTTTGTGTTGTGCAGAAGGAAGGCCCATTGCATGTACAGAATTGCTAGTACGTGGCTGTGTCAGGGATGGAATGCTCCTTGGGGATATATGCTGTTTTGTCTTTGCATTGATATCCTCCCTCTCTTTGGAGCAACAACCTACAGAAGATATCACTCTCTCTTTTGTTAGAGTTGGAGTGAGTGCCCTATTTAGAAATCCACTTGTAAAGCATAGCACAAGCCGGAGTTTCCACAGACACCCAAACTATTCCCATTTACAGAGGGAAATCTGCCAGAAGATTTAATAGTAAATGGTTTGCATTTCTGTAATACCTTTCACCTCAGGATTTCCAAGCACTTTATTAAAAAGTCCCTCCTTGCCCTTGTGAGGCAGGTAATTATAATTATCCCCATTTTACAGATATCGGAAACTGAGGCACAGAGCGACTGGGTGACTTGCTCAAAGTCACAGAGTAAGAGTGGTTGAGAATAGTCCTGGGGTCCAGACTTCCAGTTCCTAGTTGTAACCACTAGACCATGCTGTGAAGCAATCAGACCCGCATTAGCTCCAAGTTCTCATGTCTGGAATAAACTCTGAGGGTAATGATGCTGGCTGTCTACATGAACGCAGTTCTGCTGCTTCCTGGAGTATGGGCAGAGACAGAGTAGTTCTCAGCTAATATTGGTCTAGTTCATTTGATGTCTTGAAGAGTACATGCCGGAAAGTGGATTTAAAACCCAACTTCCATGTCTTGCTGCCCCACTCAATTAAACAGGCACCTTACTTCACATACCTTTGGTCTGGCAAATGCTTTGGACACCTATTGTGGAAGGACGTCTGCAGGCAAATGTCTCTTCTCTGGGTTTGTTATCTGCTCTAGGGTAGGCTCTTGAGATTAGCTCTGACATACACACAATTTACATCTTAAACACTGTTCAAAGCAATGCTCCCTTTTTAACAGTCTCACTGTTGTCTATGTTGACTGCCAATGTATTTAGATTGGAATTAGAAATTAAATCTTGTGAGCCACTTTGGTTAACTGAGTACACAGGAAAACCCCTATTTCAGCGTTTGATCTGTGGAAATGGCTGAGAGATCAGAGAATGTGTAAACCAGGAAGGTCAGCCCAGAGGTGTGTTTATTAAGGGGAAATACTGGGGTGCAATAGGAACTGAAAGATCAAAGAATTACTGGGGCAGTATATTCAAAACTACCATAAAACATGGATTTATAGCTCTAGCACCCTCCCACAAATCCTGGAAACTTAATAATAGAAATAGTTGCATCTTCAGATGCACATTAAACAATAGACAGATGACAGAGACCTGGCTGGCTATCTGTTTCTATGTTTACAATGGGTTTAACTCCCTGTGGTAGAGTAGCTCTGATTAACACTATTAATATTTTGAGCCATAATTTTGGCACTGGTCTGCCCTGTGGATTCTTACCCAGTGCTTGGCATTGCTGTCCAGTGATTTGCTACAAGTCGGAAGGCAGAGAGCCAGGAACTATCACTTTTCTCCTTTGAAGTAGGTAAATATTATTTCCACTTTACAAGAGGAAACTGAGGTACAGACATTAAGTGACTCTGTGGCTGAGCTGGGAATTCAGCCCAGGCTTCCCAGTGAAAAGTCCTGTGCTTTGGCCCTAAAGTAGCACTCTACAAATATAATAAACTGATATATTGGCTACCCTCCCCTGCCCCCCCAGCCATTAAAATGCAGCCACCTCTGGAACCTGGCAGCTGTTTAACAGGGCACAGCAACAGTGCACTACAGTTGAAGTCAGGGAGTGAAGACGCTACTATATCCAGCTGTAGCTAATGATAATTTAGTCAAGCAGGACTCCGTTCTGATCTCATTTACATAGGTTTAGCTCTGTTGACTTCAGTGGAGTTAATCTTGATGTACAGGGGTACTGAAGAGCAGAATCATGCCCACAGTATTTTAATTAGTACTCAAACTGGAATTTGGCTAATGCACTGGGATTGCACCCCTGCTCTGCCAAAAAGTTACTGAATCTTTTAAGACCACACGTAGTCAGGCCCTCTGTTTAATGTCTCCTTTGAAAGATGCCTGTAGCAGCACAGGGCTCTCTAGCACTCTGCTTGGGCCATTGATTCAGTACTGTCTCCGAGAAATTGCGTACTGAATTGCAAGCACTGCTTTTGGATCACGCTGGGCTTCCTGTAGAGGTCTCTTGTCCTAGTACCATACCCAGCTTAGCAGAGTTTGTGAGATATGACAAGACCCTAACTGAGGTGGTATGACTGACACTCAGATTCAGCCAGTGGGTTGTATTTCAACCTGCGCGTTCCCTCCATTTCACAGCAGATTCTCTCCTTTACGTTCTATTGGAACAACAGTACAAAAGCCTGAATAGTTGCTATGGGGAAAATGGGGAGGAAGAATTTTAACCAATCATCATAATCTTTGCAGATTCCCTTCAAATCTCTGTCCTGTGATTTGTCATGTGTAGCAAGTGCCCAGTAAGCCTCAGCTAAACAGGCTGTCCAGCTCCTGGGACACAGAGTGGGCAGTGATGCCATGAAAGCAGATGAATTCCCCAGTTTCTGGCAGTGAGATGACATATGAATGAGACCAGCAAGGTCAAGCAAAAAGTTTATTTGTGGAAGGAGACACTAGTTCAGCAGCACCTCTCCTGATCACAGGGGGAACCAACAAAAGAACTGATCACTCTGTTCTGTTCAGCTGGCATGATCAAGCCCTCCTTCTCCTTGTAGAAGGCAGGCCACCCCTCCCCCTTCAGCTCATATGTTGGTTGGTGGCTTTTAATCAAAGTACAGGTTTTTTGGAAAGACTCTGTGACTGCATCCAGTGTGCACAAATTGAATGGAAGTTACGTATTGAAGTCCATGTGATGGGCTACCATAAGAAGAACACTGGATACGGAATTGTTAAGGCCAAATCAGCAACAGTGCAGACTACCCAACATGTCAGCATTCAGAAAGAATTGCAAGGCTATGGTCTTTGGTGCTTAACTGATTAATGGCAGGAGTTTTGCTCTATTTTTGTAAAGCCCACAGAATGTATAATACAAATTAGAGATGGCATAGGTTTGTTGTCACCTCCTCTGTGTCAAGAGTGCCAAGGAGCTTTGGAAGAGTCCAGAATGCACCTTGAAGGTACTCCCAAGGAGCTCTCATAACAGCCTAGAGTAGCTGCTGCAAGAGTCCCACATGGTTCCTGAAGGAAGAACCTGATTTTGTTGTTCCCATTGCTGACTTGAGAGGTTGAAAGGAGATCTTCTATGTTAAAACTCCTTGCAGGGCTGCCGTGCTTCCTTCCTAGTGAGTGGATCCTGGGAACAGGCCAGAGAGTGTGCCTTTCTGCTAATCCCTTGCACTGACCAGGATAGGGAAAGATCAGTGGAGGTCAGCAGGGATTTACTAATATAAGCACATGCCTTTCTGTTGCTATGGAAACATAACTCTTTTCATTCCTTTATTCACGGGTTCTGTCGCTGTTGTTTTTGCTCTAAGTGTGGCTCTGGTACCTGGGGAGTTTCCTCTTTTACCTTCGGCCTGGGCTTCTTACTATAGCAGAAAAAGTGTTGGGTTGATTAGTAGGTGCCTATCGTAACTGGTAGAAGTTGCACTGAGTTAGGATTTTCATCATTCCTGTCAGTCACTTACAGGTTTCATCTAGTTCATTTGCTGTTGCTTTGCCACTGGGAGGCCTGTTACTCTCAGCTCCTGGTTGTATCAGGATTTTTTGTCCAGTTTCTGAAATGAACAGGGCAGGTGAAATATAACTGGGGGAATATAAAACTTTTGGGTCTGTAGCTTGTGTCCTGAAAGATGGTGATGGTGGAAAGCAAAACTGAAACAATATGAAAGCCAGGGAAATCCACAGATATGGTGGCCATTCCATGCCCATAAGGTATTTATTCCATGATGCACCAGTGTCTTACATCTTAAATAGTTTTTGTAACAAAGAATAGACATTTTTAAGCATCTAGTAATCTCTTCTAAAAAGATCATATTAAAAAAATTGAGTGGAATATGGCTAAATCCCTCTTAGAGCTGTGCACTCAATGTAACAAAGGTGTTGAAGCTGGGAGCTACAGCATATAAACTCCCTGTCCCCCTCCCTCCAGGAAACCTTTGCAATGGGAGGGAGAGCACACATTCCATTACTCAGCTCTCTTCAGTCTCATGTCACATGGAGATGCTATCTATCTTGTGTGCAGCCCTTGCCAGCAGTTAAAAGCCGCATTACAGCCTAAGAGTCTCTGAGCCTGGTGCATTATGTCTCTTCGTCCTTCTGGCAGTCTTCTCTCCTCTCTTCCACACTCCCCCCCGCAGTGGTGGGCATTGTGCTTTCTCGGTCCAGTGACTTTCTGGGAGGGAAAAGCAGAAACAGAGGAAAAACAGACCAGTGCTGCTTAGACTCTGAATGTTGCCATCCTTTGTGGTCCTTGTATCTCAGGAAGAGTTTGAGGTGACATTTCTGATGCCTGGGGGTAAGGAGGGAACCCCATTCCCATTGTCAGTACTAGTTCTTCACAGTCACACCAGGCATAGTGCCTAGCCCTATGTACCACAGGGGCTCCTATTCTGTCCTGTTATGTTTTCTCCTGCTCCCTGAGGCTCTTTGATGCAACAGATGCCACAACTGGAATGTGTTGAAATGGTAAGTTTCTTGAGCCTGGAGCTGCATGAAAGATTGTGCACTAATGCACTTGGCAGTTTGTCCTGGGGCATCATGTTGTAAAATCTATAAATTCAAATCAGATATAAGCAGGGGAATGAAAGTTTGGATGCTTGAGAGAACTGAGTTTTGCTAGATAGTTGTAACACTTCTAGCACGAGCGAGATTCTGCATTGTGTATGTGTATAAAATATCAAGCTCTCTACTTCTATAATACCTTTAATCTAAAGTATTCCCTACTTCTTTACGCAGGTTAATTAAACCTCCTGACACCCTTGTGAAGTGCATAGTTGTTTTTTCTATTTTGTAAATGGGTAAACTGATGCCTAAAGGGAAACTGATTTGCCCAAGCTCACACAGTTATCGTCAGTCCTGAGAATAGTCCCCAGGCATTCTGACTACTGGTCCCTTTCCTTATATATTTGTGGTAATTTGTGTCTATTTGCTGGGAGATTCCACCCAACAAAGCAGCAGAATAAAAATGATCCCCAATTACAGGGCACATGCATAAGCAAATGTTCAGAGATGGATAACTAGCTTAAAGCCTCACTCACTCCATAAGTACTGGGACTCTGCTGTCACTTCCTGCTGTTTGTGGAGACTATTTTGCTCAATTTTAATGGAACATTAAACTCTCTAAAAGGCTCCCCTTTATCCTGTGTTGAAGGTTGCCTCCAAAATGAAGGAAACAAGGTGATGTCTGGGCTGATAACCCCAGTGTCTGCTGATCCCCTGTTGGAATGTTAAATGAGTGTTTAAAACCAGGTTGGATGGTAACTTATCAGTGGAGCTGTCTGGAGGAGTTTGAAGCTGCAGGTACCTTGTGCATGGTTAATGTTAGGATGACATTTAAGGAGCCAAAGGCAGCAACAGTCTCAAATGCTAAAATTGGGAGGTGCCAAAGAAAGAGAGAGCTCTCCTGCATGTGGGTGTAGTACTGAGCACCTCCGGTGCATCGTGACGCCTACCTGAGGACATCCAACACTTTCCAGAGGTGCTTAGTACTTTGCAGGCTCAAACCCCATTATTGTAAAAAGCTGAAGGGCATTTAAAATACTGGGTGACTTAGAATCAGCACTTAATGGGCACAACAGATTCCAGACTGCATCTTGAGAAGTGCTGCACTAAATCCCTGGTCAGAGCCATGCTTTCCCAGGGTGTGAGCTCTTTCGGAGGAGTCCAGAAGAGGGGGATACTTTAATTTAGCATCACCTCCCAATTCCTAAAAGGAGACAGATGTTGCCCTTGCATCCCTGTGTATGACAAGAGCTGTGTGCAGTATGGCTGAAGAGAGAACTTGGCTCCAAGTTGGTAACTTTATTTTAATAGCCTTGTTTGTTTTTTCCCCACTGTAGAGGGGCGCAGGGGGCTTTGTTCATTTATTTATGGATTTGTTGCATGGCACATGCCATTGTGAAGGTGTGAAAATGGTACCTTCACAGACCTTTGGAGTTGGGTTAAGATTTTGCCTTGGCTTTTGGGCAAGCCCCATGTGACCGACCATAGGAAGGTCAATCACTTTGGCACTCTCTGCTTTGGTTTCCCTATTTGTAAGATGGGGAGAATACCCATGTCACAGAGGGTTATTAATGGGTGTCTAAAAAGTGCTTGGCATTCCTTGAATGGAAGCAGGACTGTGTTTTGGCTTGCAAAGAAAACTTAAATCCACATGCAAAGTACCCATGGGTACAATCCCAGGTCTTAATTTCCTCTGTCCCCTGGGAGCTGATCACTGTGGTGGTTGTTGTAGCTGGAGCCAGTGGATACTAACCTGGCCATGTGATGGAGGTTTGACTTTTTTGTAACCCTGTCCCATATTGGTGATGTGGCCAAGTTTCTTCCCAGCACCTCCCGTGAGTTACCCTCTTGCTTGTTACAATTGCTTGATGCAGGCAAGCTAAAGTGATTTGCTCCTCTCAGTACATCATTAAGAGGATAATTCTCTTATTCCATGTTGTAAATAAAATAAATTCTGGTGTCCTATGATGTTCACTGGCCCCACCCCACTGGCTGGAGGACACATTAGGGTTGGTGGGGTCAGCCTTCGCTGTTCATCAGTTTGGTGACTTAGCAGCAAAGCATCAGTAGGAAACCCCCGCCCCCCATTTCTGTTTGATGGTCTTTGTTCCTGGAAATACATTTTTGAAGAGCAATCTCTCCCCACGAGTCTGAGCTTCCCAGTGCTGGAATGGGCTGCCTTTGTTTCGACATAATGAGTGGAGGGTTACGGGCTTGACAATGAACAGCTCTTCTATTTGTGAGAAGAGGGTCTTTTGACTCAAACTTGAGAAAGGAGCCTCCAGCCCTACCCCCAGCATGTCACCTGCTTCCTCTCCTACACCACCACCTACACAAGGGGCCAGATCAGCAAAGCTCCTGCCTACACAAGCATGATGCTCCCTATTCAGGAGTTCTGTTCCCAGGGAGACAAACTTGCCGTGGACAGTGATTCATCCCTTCCATTTAGAACTTTGTAGGACTAGAAAATCTTCTTGTAATACTAAAGGGTACATATATGGCTCCATCACCATGGTATCAAAGTGTCTCATAATCTTTACTGTATTTATCCTGGCAGCACCTCTCTCAGGCCCAGTAGGGATGTTATTTCATTGTACAGATAAACTGTAGAGGCACAGAGAGGCTAAGTAACTTGCCCAAGGTCACAGAGGGAATCTGTGGCATGGCAGGAAGTTGAATCCAGGTCTCCAAAGCCCTAGGCTATTGCCCTAAGCACTGGGTCCTTCATCTCTAACAGGAGAGAATGTTAGTTCAGTGATTAGAGTAGGAGATGGGGGATCAGAACTTCTTGTTCTTTTCCTGGCTGTGCTGTGAGTTGCTCATGTGACCTTGGACAAGTCACTTAACCTCTGTGTGCCCCACTGTACAGTAAGGATAATGCTTGTCTCACAGGGGAGTTGTGAAGCTAGTTAATGTTTCTAAAGGGCATAGCATGGAAGGTATTAAGTGTGTAATAACTATGATAAGAAAGGTGTTGGTAAACTCCTGTGGTGAGCTCTTTAGAAATGCCTGTATATACAGTTCCAACTAGAAGCTGGTATGGTTCTAGGTCTAGGGCATCTCCAGGATTACCTGGGAATGGAGGCTGCTTTTAAGCAATGCATATCACGGCCTCTGAAGCATGATTTATGAGCCCTGTAGCTAAGTCAAAGAGGGACACTTCAGAGCCAGGACAGTGCTCTCAGGGGAGGAGCTGTAACAAGTGGGGACTCTTTCTATTGGATAACAAAAGTCTTATATTTGTGTGCTTTAAATTGCTGTCCTTCTTGACCATGGGCCCTTTTTGAATAAAGAATCTATTCTAAAACAATAAATGTCCATTTGCTGGCATCTGGGTAACTGGCTGGGAACCTGAACATTTCATCAGGCTCCTTAGTCCTTACTGTGAATTGGAGCTGCTGGAAACTAAGCCTGAGTGGGTGATTCTGTCTGAGAAACTTCAGATTTTTTCGCAAAAAGAAAAGGAGTACTTGTGGCACCTTAGAGACTAAAGCTCACGAAAGCTCATGCTCAAATAAATTGGTTAGTCTCTAAGGTGCCACAAGTACTCCTTTTCTTTTTGCGAATACAGACTAACACGGCTGTTACTCTGAAACCTTCAGATTTTTTGTAACTTATTTTAATGCAAAGTGAAGAAGGAGGTGTCCTCCTGAGCCTGGAGAGGGAGCAGGGCTGTCTGATGCTAGAATGCTTCATGAATGAATGCTGTGGAAAGAGACCTCTCTGGGACAGAGAGTGAGGCTCTGTGAAGTGACCCCTGGCCTTCCAGTGTGCGTAAGTATTTGCTGGTGACAGTCTCTAATAGAACACACTTCTCCAGGCTGTGCTAACAGGATATCAGAGCAGAGAGAGATATTGGCACCAAAAGTTAAATTGTATTTATTTCAGCTCTGCTTAAAATGGGCTGGTTGTGGGGAATGTTTGTTGAATAGAGAAACTTGCAAGGGACCAAGTTATTTTCAAACTGCTAATAGGGTTTTGCAAACAATGGGACAGACAATAACATTTAAATGCTATTTTAAAAAAGAGAGGTTTCAGAGTAGCAGCCGTGTTAGTCTGTATCTGCAAAAAGAAAAGGAGGACTTGTGGCACCTTAGAGACTAACAAATTTATTTGAGCATAAGCTTTCGTGAGCTACAGCTCACTTCACTGAATGCATCCGATGAAGTGAGCTGTAGCTCACGAAAGCTTATGCTCAAATAAATTTGTTAGTCTCTAAGGTTCCACAAGTCCTCCTTTTCTTTTTACAAAAGAGAGACTTCGCTGCATTCTTTTCTATCACTCCTTTCCCAGCCTTTCTCCAATTTCGTCAGATCCCCCTCATCTTGCTTTATCTGAACTACAGGTCCCATAGCCCCTTCCTTCTATAGAAAGAGAGTAATTGTGCAAGCTTCTGTCAAGAACAAATGGGTGACTTGCATAACTGTGTGTGTGAGAATACTGGTGTCTTCTCTTTTTTTCTTCTTTTATGGTGGGTAATGGAGACCAGAAATGTCTCTTCTTTTCTGGGTTTTGTTTTTACATTGGAAATTCAGGTCCTATCTAGCTTGGAAGACAATCCATAGGAATTGTTGAACTAGTGTAAGCATGGCAACCCAAGAGACCAGGGACTGATACCTGAGAAACTAAGAGGGTAAGAGACTTTTAGTCAGATTTTAAAATCTGTGTTTTATGGGGCGTGGGGGAATTGTTTTTTGTTTGGTGGGGAGAGGTTTAATACGTATTTAATTCCAATGACAAAAAAACATTTTGGAGGAAGAAAAACATTTGTTAAATATTCCCCCATCCCCACAATCCAGGTATGAGAGCTCACATCATACATCTCTAAGACCCCCAGGTAGTCGTCCAGCAAACTCAGACTAGATATTCCTAATATTTCTCAAGTGAAAAAACAAGTAGAATAGAAGAACGATACCAAAATGCCCTAGCAGGAGTCTTTTTGTCCCAAAGAAATATAAAAGGTCGCAAACCCCATCTTTAAAAAAATTCCTTTGAAAGCTACACTTAATGCAAAACCAGATCTATTATATTTGGACCCAGTAGAGAAGGAGATAGACACACAGGCAGCTGGCAGAAATATGGCTGGCTGCTGGAGACTTTATTATTCTGGTCACAAAACTGAAAACAACATGAAGTGAGGCTTTGCACTGAGGAGGAAGGGGGGTGTGTTCAAACATTTAAAGGGACAGAACATCACAAGATCTGCACTGAAGGAGTTCAACAAGTGCTTTATATCTGACTCCTACTCTGTTTTAGCCTTTGACGTTCATCATAATTCACTCCTTTATGAGTGGAATCTATTTCTAAAGGGAAATGTAGCCCCATCCAGTTTCACTTCAGAGTAGGGTGGGTGGGTGGTGGTGCCCTAGCAGGTTTTTTACAGCAGGTTTCACTTTCTGATTATCAGGGAGAGTGTTCTTCCTGTGACACATTAAAGGAAAGTCCAAAATGTCATTTTTAATCTAGCAACAGTGTCTTTCATAGAAAGTCATAAAACGTCTGTGGCTTGGTGGCTTCTCTCTCTAGATCTTCCCAGTCTATGACTCTGGGGAGCAGTTTGGTTTTGAGCATGTTTTAGTGGTTGTTGTATTATGCAGCCGTGAAGGCTAATTTATTCACTATGGTAATGAACACCTCATGCATATTCATAATTGTTCATTAACAAAATAGAGAAGAAATAACATGTGTGTCCCTGGCACTGATCAATGAAAAGACCAAAACCAGAGTTAAAAAGGAGCACATTCTTGAAGCTCACACGTGTGAGGAGTCTCTGACTGACTGAGAAATGACCTTTCTCCAGGAGGCTAACTAGTATTCTGATTACTTGACATCAGCTTAGAGTATTGAAAATGCTGCAGGTCATCTATGCAATTGTCAGGTGATCTCACTTGAGTTAATAAACCTGCTGTGTTCAGTTGGTCACATGTTGCTGAAATTCTATCTTCTGAGCTGGCTTCTTTAATAATAATAATAATAATTAATAATAATTAATATCTATATTGTGTCAGCCTCTCTTTTCTAGTGAAGTTTGTAGTCGAAAAGCCAGTATTGTCCTTGATCAGGTTGAAAGGGACAGCAGTGTTAGCATAAGAGGAAAATGTAGTGTTCATAGGAAATGTTAAATTAGAGCTGTGGGCACTGCACTTCCAAGTCACTTAATCTCCAAATCAGTGTGATTTTATATGTGTTTAACTTCAATACATAAGACAAACACACTAATAAAATTCTCATCAAGCAGTGGTCTATAGAGTCCCATAGAGGACTGAGCTACTTCTGGGGCTCGAGTGGTTTGAGAGAGATGGAACAGAAAATCCATTTCTCCTTGTTCTTGAGAATTCTTGCTCTGTTAGTTTTCTCTATTTACCAGCTAATTAGTTGTCTCCTTGACCAGCATCCTCGTGCTGAAGAGAAAGGTTATAGAGACAACCAACCCAGGTTTGTCTTTGATGTGGGAAATTACTGTTCCACACTCCCTAAATCCATTACTTCCATATCATTCAGGGCAGCTGGTGGTTAATTATATTTACTTATTTGAAGTGTTGTAGCACCTGGGGTCCAACTGTGGCTCAGGGTCCCATAGTGCTAGCCATTGTACAAACCCATAGCAAAAAGACCCTCTTCCAAAGTGCGTTCAATCTACGGATGAAATCCTGGCCTCATTAAAGTCAATGATATACTCCTGATGAGTTCACCTCCTGTATCTATTGAGCCAAATTCTGCTCTTACACTGGTGCACATCTGGACTAACAGTTAAAATCATTGGAGTTATTTCAGACTTGCAGCAGTGTAACCAAGAGCAGATTGTGGCTCATTGTTGTATCTGTAAAATAAATCTTGAATGAATGAATTAGGAGCTTTTTGTGTGTGTCTTGACACATTGTTTAAGCTTGAGCCTTGAATTATTCTTCACAGTTGGTTAGGACTCTTGCATATTTATTAATGTTGTTGTAAGTGTGAAAATCCCATGCTTTAGCGATTAGCCTCCTGAATTTATTTTTTCACCTTTCTCTTATAATCTCCCGTGGGTGGAAGTAATGGCTGTTTCAGCAAGAAGAACTGAATCTGCAGGTGTACTGGAATCCAAAGGCTGCCCTTTACAGGAGCAGGACTGCACTGTGATGTTTTCGTTAGAAGAAGAAGCGGGTACCAGTGTTGTACTGGAACACTTTCTACTGGGAGAGCTCTGGCAGGGGCTAGAGATGGTAGTTCTGTGCTGCCCGAACACAAATGTTGTACTGCCACTGAACTGCCCATGCCATTGTGAGCTCTGCCAACGGAGGGGAAGTTCTTCCATACGTTCATCTTCCCCATTGTAGATTTCACTGTGTACCAGGGATCCTGTAGTGATCTCTGCAGCATTTGACCTAGCTGACACCTGTATCAGCTCTCGAGGTGGCCAGTTCTATCTGCTGTCTGGAACCATGAGTACTTGTACCGGCTCTGTTAGGAGACGAGATCTATAAAGCAGGAACGGAGAATTGCTGTTCGTGGTATAGGGCCTATGACACAAACTCGATTAGTTCTGATTCATCTGGCAGAGGTGACAAAATATACAATTTATTTCTACATTAAATCTAAGGAATTGGAACAATCTGCTCCTAAACTGACCTGCTCCCATCAAGGCAGTCTTCCGCAAACTCTTAGGCTAGGAGGGGGTGGTCACTTGTAAGCATAGTTAAACTAGCAATGGGCCATGTAGTAGTTAATACTAGTACGGGAACAACATTGGCTATCCACCCTACATTACATAACTGGTTAAACAACTCATCACAACAACTAGTGGTGAGGGCCATCCATACAAGCTGGGTCCTAGGCCATGACACTAACCAGCATGAGCTAGGAAGAGAATGGAACATGTTACGGCCGCTTAGAACCTTCCTGTCTTTCTGTGATGGGTCAGGAAGGCCTTTCAGCTCCATACTGTGTCTGTTTCCTTAGCTGTCTGCAGGTGGGTTCTGCTCCATGCTCACAGCTCTTGTGTGTAGCGATGGGACCCTGTACTTGTCATTGAATCTTTTCTCTATGATCAAGTGAATCTTCACGAGCCACACACATTCATGAGCAGCATAGTCACATGGTGAACCAAAACAGAGCGGCGGGGAAGGCTCTAGGATTGAGAACAGCCTTTTGTCTGTTACAAAAAGGTTGGAAAAAAGAGGGCACGTTACCCCTAACTCGAGCTCTACTGTGGGTAGTACTTGATCTGTCTATGTTTGTGCAGGCAGAGAAGCAGCCCCCACCCCTCACCGTGGTTGGAGCTCGCTGAGACGGACACTTTTCTGCTGCCAGTCCTTGCTGGCTGTGTTGGAATGTGACCTGTCCCACGCTGCCCTGTGTGTGCATGCAATGCAGTCAGAGAGAGACCAATGGTGTTGTTTACTGGCCCTTGCACTGTTAGGTTCCATCCATTCTGACACCCAGCAGGAACAGCTCTGCTCTTGAACATTCACTGTTGGAAGTAGCTTTTTCTGCATGCAGATGAGACTCTTGCCTGGACCAGCATCAGGGTCTGCGGTCAGAGCTGCTAGTTTAACATGCAGTGGGCCTAATCCCTTCTCTGGCAGAGACTGTGCTCCCAGCCACTGGAAGGTGCGGGTTGAGACTGGGTGCTCATTAGATACACAAAGGCTCATGTCTACCACCAAATGAATCCTTGCTGCAGAACAGCTTCCCCAGCTCCCTGCTCTAATTGCTATAGCAGATTCCAGGCAGATTTCGTCATCTCTGTTTTCTGCCTGACTGGGAATCTGTAAATAAAAAGGCTGATGGCAGAATAATGGGAGTGCTGGACAGTGCAATGCACAGCAGCACTCTGCAACATCACGAGAGAGGCAGAAGGGGGCAGGGGGTAGATGTTGCTAGAATGAGAAGGAACCTTGTAAATTCCTGAGTACCCCCTGACACACACAGCTCCTAAAGGGAGACTTGGGACCAAGGCAGTCTTTGGGAGGGAGGAATTACAAGGAGGTCAGGGCTGAAGCAGGCTTTTATAAACTGAAGTCTGTGATAAATCGCTTTGGGGCACCTCTGCGTACAAAGGGAGTGACGAACTGATGCGGGTGGTGAGTTGATAGAAAGCCACTGACACAAATAACTAGTGGGCATGTATAAAATGCATTGGAGCAAGGCAAACGTGACCAAAAATGCCCTAAGTTAATGAAGGCATGAATGGGAGAATGTGTAAGGTCAGCAGGGAAGTGACACCATGGTGTTTGCGCCTGGCAGATTTTTAGCAAGGAGCATGACGTGTTAAAATGGGTCTTCTTGGGCTGGTGGTAGTGTGGCTGAAGGACTGAGGATAGCGAGCTGATCATTATATCTGGTCTGTACAAATCTGCTGGTCATCTGAGTTCTGGCTCCTCTCCAGCTGCAGTTGCTGGAATTTCTTGGAGGTCTGTTCCTTTCAGTAGGTAGCCCAGGATAATGTATAGTAAGAGAGTGGACTGGACAAAGGACCAGACACACACTGGCTTATGAAAACAAGGCTCGCTCCGAATGCTAGTGATCCCAGGACCTATAATGCTAGATGAAGTTGGAACTGTCTCAACAGGAATGGTAGTTATTCTCAGATTTGGTTTACTGTTGCATGAATTTTGATTCTGCCTCTGTGGCCACTTTTCACACAGAAGGTCATTTCCAACATATCCACTTTTCTGTTGCAAAATAATCTGCAAATGCCACATAATGACCCCACATGTGCGAAACCAGCCTGCAGTGTCCTGGCATTTCCAACCTCTCTGTTGTGGAATCTTCTGCAAGCTGGGATCGGGAGCTGAATGAAGATATGTTCTTCAAAAAGCAGCACCAAGTGTGTGTGCATGCTGTCTTGTCCTTTTATTTTACATTGTGGATGGGGCTACTTTTGTCAGTGAATCCAGTACATCCCTCCCAGCTTAATATGTTTGCTAAACTTCTGCAAGTAAATCCCAGTCTGAAGTTCACTGAACGGAAGCCACTATTTTCTCTAAATAGAGTAGACTGGTTTATCTTACAGACAACTGCAAAATATCCGTAACTGGTCACAAAGCCCATTTGAATTGTATGGGACAGAGTATGCTGCTTCTGCAAGGACACAGGCCTGTCTCCCCAGATGAAAGTAACCCCCAAGCGCTGATATCACATCAGAATTGGCTGGTCCAAGATAATTTCCCTGCCAGTTCACCTGCCGCACCGTTTATAACAGTTCTGATTGATTTGACCTGACATTTAAGACTCTTAGGCTTTACTCCTGCATGTAATTAAAGCAAGAAGACAGTGACCGACACTGTCTGAGCTTTGGCTGGCAGGAAGGAGTATTGGGATTTCTTGGGAGTGAAATATTGTTGTACGTTTTTAAGCTGCTCTGTCTTATCAGAACATCATGGATACAGGGATAGATCATTCCAGTCTGATAAAAAGGGGCTCTTATGGAAAATTCAGCTTAAGGGAGTGACTGTCTCCTTTTCTCATAAAGGACTTGAATGGAAACAGTAATAAAATGTGGGGTAGGTCTAATCCCAGGGGTGCTGATACCATCAGCTATCGGTAAGCCTACACAAGCATGTTAGACGCTTTCAGTAAAGGTCTGTCCTGCATTTCATTGCTCTGCCTATATGGGAAAATGCAGGAAGGAGAGGGCTGAGGGAGTATTAACAACATTGCAAGCCTCTCTCATTACTAATACTCTGCATTTACATAGCACTTTACAAGCATTAGCATCCCACCCCAGGAGGTGAATAAGTAACTAGAGTCTTCCCAATGACAGTGGGGTCGTGGAATCTGAGGCAGAGACGTGGTGACATGGCCAGGAACAGCCACAGGGAATCTCTGTCAGAGATTACATTACCATTACATTACTATTTGAGAATTCCAGGCTGCCAGGCCTCTGCTCCGACCACTAGCTCTTGCTTTCAAATGATAATGCATCTGTCTGAGGTCTAGCTAGAGTGGCACTGCCCTGTTATATCTCACCTGAGCCCTTGCTAATACACTAATGTGCTTACTTTAAATGCAGAGAAACTTCCCACATCAGTGGCCTATTTTCTCGTCCTCCTTTCTGTATTTTTGTATTGTCACTTGCCTGAATATGATATGTAGGCTTTCAGCTTTGAGGCCTATGTAAGCTTTCAGCTTTGAGGCCTATGTATGCCGGGGGTGTGTGTGTGTGTGTGTCACCCATAAATACAGCGATTCATCTGGGAAATTACTGTACATTCCCAGCCTTAAAGGGGCTCTGTCTGCACCCAATACGCTTCCCTTGACTTGACAGCTATGGGCTTTGTGTGCAGTTCCCAGGGTGAAAAGTGAGTTGCTAAAAGCTCTTGGAGTCCCCTTCCTACCCTCAACATCAAACTGCCTACCCCTCATATCAGGGAGGAGAGATGGTTAGACAGACAGACACCTAGCTTCCCTTTCTTCCCATCTTCTGGCAACCTCCTGTACAGCTACTCAGGCAGGACAACCCTAGCTCCCATAGGTCATCTCCACCCTCAATCTGCAGTTTGATTGCTCAATGGAAAAATGGCCTGGAAAGGGAGCTCTGAAGGAAGACAAATGGGGACTCCCCTGCGTTTTCACTCACCAATGACAAGTATCCCCACTGTTTGGCTTGGCAAATGTACAGCATTTTGCATGGAGGGAAACAACAAAGACAAGTCTGGCTTTTCATTAGTGAAGACATCAAACATTCTTTCTGTTCCCCTTAGCCCCACTCCTTTGCCCAATGCCCTGTGTAACCTCACCAGGATCACCTAGATTTGCAGCTCTGTGGGCATATCTCATCACATTTCTTGGGGATAATACTGTTTTAGTCTGGAAAGGGCCTCTTTCTCTTAGCCACAACAGCCTGCTGCTAATGGGGTAACAAGGTCTTAGGAATGGGAATGAACACAACCCTCCCCCAGATCCAAACCTCCCAAACTTGGGAGAATCTGGTTTGAATGTTGGGAGCTGAACCCAAGATTTAATTCTGAGCATGCCCACTTATCACTCGCTTCACTGCAGTGCGAAATCACTCCTTTCCCTTTGAGGCATACTGTGTTTGGCCAGTGATTATTGGGTTGCTCTTCTTGTGGTCAAAGACTGTGTGTGAAATAGGCTAGTTTGGAACAGGCTCGCTGGGGTTCTGGCTAAGAAAAATACATTCCTTGGGAGTGTGGGATGGCTGGAATTGGGAGCAATGCTAGCTCCTTGGCACTGAGCTGTAAATCAGTGCAGGCTTGATAGAGTCAGCTGGCCTGTGGTTAGTTAACTTGGTATGTAGCTCACCTCTACCACTTATTTTGGGTTGTAGATTCCCTTCATATTAAGGGAAATTGCACCAAGTTTATCTATGGAAAGGGTAGAGAAAACATATGTAAAGGATGTAAACAAGTGTGAGCAGAGATCCATCAGGTTGATTTAAGAGTGCGCACGTTAAATGGATGATTTAGCCAAATAACTAGAGGCAGAGGTGTAGGAGGCGTGGGGAATGCAAGAAGAGGAAAGATTGGCAAGAGGAGGGAGAGAGAGAGAGAGTACCCAGGGAGAGAGGCATCTTTCAAGTACGAAGGTCTCAGGCCCTTTTTGGGCTTTAAAGGTCAAAACTAGCCCCCAAAACCACTCAGCGGAGAGTGCAGATCTTAGAGCACCGGTATCATGTGCTGCCAATAAGATACTAACTAAGTGGCCACTGCATCTGCACCAGCTTCATCCTGGGAATGGATTTAAATTGATCTTATTGCAATAGTCTCCAATCTGGAGGTGACGCAGGCATGGATAGCAGGAGCAAGGTCTGTGGCTGAGCGGAAAGGTTACAGCCTCCTGGCCAGGCACAGATGAGAGAAAAGCCAATTTGTTTGCTGATGTAATGAGATTGCCCCAAAACAACTGGAGATGTAACTGGGCCTCTCAGCTGTAAATGCAGAATACCTGCTCCCCTTTGGAATGCATTTATATCTCCCCAACTACAAATAATTAATCCAGTGCCCATGGGAGGAGGCTGGATATTTGTGAGCAATGGCCAGTGCAGCCCTATTAATACTGAGATATCTACTGTGTACAGTAATTAAGGGAGGACCCCACTGGGTTCCTCTGTGCTGCTAGCCCAGACTAACAGGAAGTCTCCTTTCTCAACAGGAACATCAGGCTCTGAAACTGCCAGCAGCTGTTCATCATTCCCTTGTGAGAACGGGGGAAGCTGTGAGGATTTGGAGGGGGGCTACAAGTGCCTCTGCCCCCAGCAACCAGTGGCATACATGGGCACAAACTGTGAATTCCTCTACTCTGTGTGTGCTGTGCACAAATGTCCCCCGAATTGGATATGCAGTGAAACTGCAGGACTCCTGGATTATGAATGCATCTGTAGGCCTGGCTTCACAGGTACTGAGTGTAGTGTTAACATTAATGAGTGTGAGAGCAATCCTTGTAAAGGGCCTCATTTTGAATGTGTAGATAGTGCAAATGGATACATCTGCCAATGCCAAATGGGACCAAATGGAGAAGGCTGCCACACTGAAATATCTGTGTGCTCTAGCCAACCCTGCCAAAATAATGGGACCTGCATCGAGGGTGCCGAGATATATACCTGCAGCTGCCAACCTGGTCACACTGGGGCCCACTGTGAAGATAACATTGACGAGTGCGCCTCCAGCCCATGTCAGAATGGAGCCATCTGCCTAGACAGGGTGAATGAGTATAACTGTTTCTGTGTGCCTGGGTTCCAAGGATACCGCTGTGAAATAGACATCAACGAGTGTGCATCCCGGCCCTGTAAAAACAATGGCACCTGCCTGAATGAGATGGATCACTATTTGTGCAAGTGTGTCCCCGGCTATACAGGTACCTTTCATGCTCACATATTAATCTTTCAGTTGGGTTACTTGTTGCTGTTCATGAAGCTCTATCAATGCACCTGCTTGTGGCAAAACCAGCAAAAGACACAGTCCCTGCCCCAAAACGCTTCTCATCTCTGCCTCTTTGTTACAGCTGTGAGGCCGAGCCTCTATCTGATGGCCTGAGCTTCTGGTGTGCTGGGGAGCACGTGTGTACTAGCTTAGGCCTGGGTGTCCTGAAAGAGAGGGCTTGGGTTCCTGGGGGGATGGTTGAGGCTTGGATTCACAGGGATGATGTGGATGTTGAATGGTTTGGATTCCTGGGGTTATGGGATGGGGAGGGGGTTGAGACTTGGATTCCCAGCGGTGATGTTGATGTGATTGGCTTTGGTGAAGGCATGGTTAAGCGGAAGCACAGAGAGAGACATATTTTGTCTTCAGGAAGAATAAGCTTATTGGAATTCAGGGGTGTAACTAGTCTCTATCAGGCTGGCTCAGGGCATTTTGTCCTGTCTTTGAGGCATTTTCCAGGGCAGGAGGCTCTGTTGTGGGTTTGTTTTTCCAGCTCTGTTAAACCCTGAGTATATTTTGCACGTGACTCTACTGAGTATTTCTTCTTGGTTCAACTGTGCTGGTGATGACTCACTGTGTAATCTGCACCTGTGAGTTATCTGCCGAGGCAGTGGCGCAAGGGTCTCCTCTCCCCCAGCCCAGCTATCAGAATGGAATGCAGTCCAGGCTGCAGCCACCTCCCCCTGGTACCAGCCGCACATGGCCTTTCCCAGCCTTACCCATTGTCACAGGCTACAGGCATTTCAGGAGTTACGTGGCTGTAAAGGAATGTGGGGTCACTGGGCCACAGATTACAAATGGAGTGGGGAGTTGTTGCCTGTCAGGCATCCAGTCACTGACTGAGTCACACTCTGGTGAAATGCAGAGCTGGGGGAAAATACCCACTCAGGAACAGGCTGTGTTTAGGCCTTAAAATGACCCTCAGATTTAGAGTGTAAATCACAACTCCGTGTTTGCCCATCAGTTTCCCTTTCACTTCCCTGCATCACAGCCTATTGGCCCTGGTCTTGCAGCCTCCTAGAGCCACTGGTCCTCACAGGCTGAGCATTTCCTGGCACTTGCAGCTGGAATTCGGGTGAAGGAAGTTTTGACCTGAGGATTGACAGGTTGTGATCTGGCAGATTATGGGGCCCACATTCCCTTAGGATTAGGGTGGCCACGTCTGCTGCATAGTGAGCCTCTGTCAGAAAGGAGGATTAGATGGATTGGCAGGTGCCATTTTTAGGGGCTTACTCTGAGGGGTGATGTCAGGCCATGGGCAGTTCATTGAGGTGGGAAAGTGGCAGGATGGTTGCTGTGGGATCTCTCACAGATTTCCTTTGACGAAATGACGTTAGACGAAGATAATAGATATGTTTCTACTGTGATTAGTGCTATTAATACTTAATGAATAATACAATTATTATTGCTAGTATCACTATAACTAATACTTTGTACTTCTCCAGCACCTCCCTTCTGAGGACCTCAAAGCAAGTTACAAACCTCATAATACTTTTGGGAGGAGGGTAAAGGATATACAGTGATCACTTCACCAACCACTGAAATGCAACCACCTCTCTGGTGGAACACAGCAGTTACACTGGAGTGAAGAATATCATATAGAATCCAAACTGTAAGGGGAACACTGTATCACAGAATGTAAATATCCATGGTTGAACTTGGCCACAATACTGCAATTCGCATCCTGCCACTTCCCCCCTCCCGCAAAATAAAGCATTATGGGATTTTTGTAATGAATGTAACTGAGCAGGACCTTGGTTTTATGTCTCATCCGGGAAGTGTATTTCATTTGCTAAATGCTGGTGGAATTAACAAATTCAGTGAAATCAAATATAAGTTTATGCTAGAGATTCACAACTGTTGCAAACTATTCTCAGTTTTGTTGATTTAAAAGCAAAATAGATAAGTCTTCCCAAGATAGACTTGGCTGCAAATACTAATAAACTAATCATTTCTTAGTATTTGCATGCTTGTCTGCTGTCCAGGAACTTATGAATTGTCATGTCTGTATTCTAGCAGAGTGGATTTGATATCATTACTTTTGTGATCCCAGCTCAGAACTCCAGCCAAGTCCATAACATGGATGTTTCTCTCTTTTGTAACAAAGGTGTAAACTGTGATGCTGAAATAGATGAATGTGACTCAGACCCTTGCCAGAACGGGGGCACGTGCACTGACCATATTGGGTTCTACACCTGCACTTGTGCACCAGGTTATGAGGGAATCCAGTGTGAGGTGGACATCAATGAATGTGCAAGCCAACCATGTATCAACGGAGGGATATGTCATGACCTTGTTGACAGGTGAGGAATGCAAGCTGCTGTGGCCATTTGCATTTCAGTGATTAAATATCTGACATGAGCCCATGAGACACCTGCCTGGTGTAAGTCCATTGACTTCAGAATTCACCTCTAGGATGAATTGGGCTTAGTGCTCTTTAAGTTTTCCTCCTCCCTCCCCCACTCTGCTTGCTATTATTGTTTCATTAAACTGAAAGTTATTTGAAGAGCCGTTCAGTGGGGGTGTTAATGCCAAAGGACCCCTTCCACTAGCAGAGTTCCCAGAGATGTTTGAAAGAATTCCCGTTACTGTCTCTTATTGCTCCGCGATGTCCCAATGAGAATTATTTGCAGCTTAAATGAATGACCACAAGCAGCAGAAGCAGCCACCCTCCTTGACTGAGAGCATCCCCGTCTGTCTGATCCTTGCGTTTCATGTGCAGTATGTAGGCTCAGCAGCTGACTTGAGGCTGACCTGCCTTGCCACTGATTTCCTGAAAGGATGCTCTGTTTATGGAGATGGGACTGTCTCTTCTCTAAGCCCATGGGTGAGGAATTCTGCAAGGTGGACATGAGGGCTAGCAAGTTGGCCCCATATGCTTGATTGCTCTTACCTTGGAGGGGACTGGGTATTGGAATGAGGAGCTCTTGTGGTGTTCTGTTTTGTGTCCCCCTAGCTATTGCTCTTACCTTGGAGGGGAGTGGGTATTGGAATGAAGAGCTCTTGTGGTGTTCTGTTTTGTGTCCCCCTAGCTACCAGTGTGATTGCAGTGACACAGGCTTTGAAGGGGAGCACTGTGAGCTGGATATCCTGGAGTGCGCCTCCCAGCCCTGTTTGAACAGTGCTACCTGTCTGGAGGGTGTCAAGAATTACAGCTGTGCCTGCTGGCCTGGTGAGTAGGGGAAACTGCTTCGTTCTCCTGCAGTCTGAGTAGTCAGTGGTGGAGAGGACCTGCTAGGTTGCCCTGAGCAAAACTGGCTCTACTCTGTATGGTACAGTCTAGTTTTCAGTACATCAAGTGATGGGGGCTCCCGCTGCTTCTCTCAGGAGAGTCTTCCACTGGCATGAAGGTCTCACAGCAGGGAAATGTGTCCTGCTGCATCGCCTGAAATGTCCCTTTTCCTAAGACCAGGCCTTTTCTACCCTGTGCTTTCCTGGGCGAGATCAGTTGACTGGCTCTCACCTCTGACATGAGTACTGTATGCCAGGCCCTGCTGCTTTGTGCTAGATGAGTTGCAGTGTCTCAGGCTCACATAATCTTGCTCCCTTATTGGCAGCTGTGGTATCTTGGTGGCTAGTTTTCTGTCTCCCTTCCAAGGACGTGCTGTGTTGTGCTAACTCTGGTGTTTGCCTGGCAGGTTACACAGGGCAGCGCTGTGAGGAGGATGTGGATGAGTGCGCTACAGACCCTTGTTACAATGGAGGCGTGTGCTTTGAGCGATCCAACCAAACCTACTATGGGACACGATACGACTTCCCCAGCGAGTTCAGCTATAGTCAAGCTGCTGGTTTCCTCTGCTGGTGCCAGCCAGGTTTTTCAGGTGAGCTACCCACTGGGCTGTGTCCTGTGACCCCTGGTAGGAGCTGTACAGCTTGGGTCACAGGGAGTGGAGAGGAGCCATCTGCGCAGCAAGAGCCACCCACCTGGTGCAGAGCAAGATGGTTCTGGCTGCGCAGCTGCCTCGTGATGAGGAGTGTGTGGCTCTCCTTTGCTGTATGTGCATATTGCAGATGGCAGTAGGAGTGTAACCAATATCACTCTCTCTACCTGGAAGGCCATATCCCTCAAGGCCCTGATTTCCTCGTTGGTGCAATAGCCCACCCACCCCGTTCCCTAATGTTCTGTTCAGTACCCTGCAGCTGGGCAGACGGCAAAATAGCCCTGGTGGCCCCTCCCATGGGCATAAAGCAAAAATTGTCCTTGCAATGTATTAGTGGGGCATTCCCCCTCTGGAGGAAGCTATTAGTCCCCTGGAGTCCCAGGTAATGTCTTAAGCCTCCCCTTATAGTGACTGCTCTTGTAGCAACCTTTCATGTAGTTGGGATGGGCAGGCAATTCTCCCTGCATGTGAAGGGCTCTAGGGATGCTCAACAGAGACTGCCCTCTCTGTGTTTTTTAAAGAGCTTATAGGAGTGTGGGGTTGGGGTGTGTGGGTGGATTCAGGGGGGAAAGGGGAAGTGCCCTTTTGGGGGAAAATTGGAAATACAGGAGGGAGTTTTCTCTAGTTATTAGAACAGGGGTCTCAGAGTCAGGATTCCTGGCTTCTGATCTCACGTCTGCCACTGACTCGTGTTGTGGCCTGGGGTAAATCGCTTATCCTTTCGGTGCCTTAGTCTTCTACATTTTATAAATGGGGATTAATGATACCTGCCTGCCAGGTAGGTACTGAGGGACAAGTAACACTTGTAATGGGCACTTTGCATCTTTGGATGAAAACTGCTGAAGAAGAGCAAAGAATTGTGAAAGAAGGTGTTAAGATTCCCCCTACAGGGGATGCACACACATCCACTGCCTGGGCTTACTGAAATGATCATAACGGGATTGTGTTTTCACTTTCAAAGGGGAGAACTGCTCTGTTAACATTGATGAATGTGAGTCTCAGCCATGTCAGAATGGAGGGTGCTGCACCGATCTGGTTAACGGCTTCCTTTGCCATTGTCTACCAGGATACTCAGGTAATGTTGGTGATGGAGTGTGTGGAATCAGATTAGACTGGTTAGTTGATGCTTGCTGAGTCACTGATTTGCCATATGGTTGCATAATTGGATCCTAGGACTGACTAGAGAAAGCTGCTGAGTGAGACTGAGATGAATTGGACAGAAAGCTGTGGAGGGCCAAGACTGGTGTAGCTGTGGTTGTCTCCAGATCAGGACTGAAGTGCACTGTCAGACCTGTGTGAATGTACTGTATTCCTAGGACTGGGGTACATTGGCAGTGCTGTGAATTGAGGATGTGAGCAGATCAATGGAACTGCGTGAGGGAGTCCGGCACCAGAATCTTAGGATCCTTAGGTGTTGGCAGAGGGATATTGCACATTGCCATTGGCACCCTCTTGACAGGTATGGGGGTATGTGCTCTGTATAGAAAGAGAAATAATCTTTGGGATGAAGATGTATGAAGCAAGAGGGAAGAGGCATTTTGGGTGCTGTGACTGGAGTTCCAGTGCAGCAATTTGTCTCTCAGGGAGGCTGTAATTGGAATGGTCGACATTTCCTAAGGGCTGTAGCAGTTTGGGGCGGGGAATGAGGAGCCTGTCACCAGCACATAAAACAATGATGTTATTTCTTCTTCTCCCCTCTGGATGATGAGCCAGGGATTTGGGGTTGGAGGCTACACTCTGTTATTTAGGGAGGTCAAAAGGTTTTGGTGTTGTGAGCAAATGCAGCGCAGCCCTTTCTGTTTGCTAGGGTGTACGGATGTGCTTGGGAGTGGCGGACCTGGGTTCTGCTAGAGATGCCCTGTGTGTCCCTTGGTAGGTCACTCTAACCCGTTCTGTGCCTCAGTTTCCCCACCTCTGAAATAGTGAGACTAGTTTGCCAGGGGCATTGTAAGGCTAAGCATGTTGCTGTTTGTTTGTACCCTTTGGCTGGGGGGCGGGCCACTAAAACAGTGTGCAGTACAAATGTAGCAGCGTCTTTGAACATGTGAAGATTAAACACCAAGCTATGTGCCACATATCCCAGACACCACAGAAGCGAGAGGAGTGGAAAGGCTTGCTAGGCCCACATAGTCTGCCCCCCACTGACAACGTGAGCTGGTACCACTTTGGCCTTGTCTTCACTAGGAAAAAAGATGCATTTTTACCACATGCTTGCTAACACACAGTAAAATCCATGTGTGGATGAGCCCTTTATTTTGACACAAACAGGATAGGGGCAAAGGCAGGTGAGAGCAGTACTCCCTGAGCAATCAGTTTTGTGTGTCTCTTTTCATCCAGCGTGGAGTTTGTCTCCGTCCCCACCACACAATCATTCTGCTATGATTGTAACAACCTTCTTTGCAGCCACAGCTGTTGGGGTGGGATCCCTCTCTCTCTGTACCTTGTTGCCAATCCATCTCATCTCAAACCTCAGAGAAAAACCTCTTGTCTCCTTTCCTATTTTCTTTGATCTCTCTCTGCTAACTAACAACCTGATACTGATAAGGGATACGGTTTATATGAAAGACATTCTCTAACTGGCTTGCATTCTTCCAGCCCTCCAAGAGTAAAATGTATCCTGCCTGAAATGCTGAAAGGCTGCCATCTTGTGGGAGAAAGGAAAAACTTGAAGCTACAAGAGAGTTTTTAACTCTTCTCTGCAGGTGGTAGGTAGCAGTATTCCTGAATCCGTACTGGGCCTTTTCTAGTACCAGTATAGTTATACTAGTTTAGTTATATCAGTATAACCCCTGTGTGGACAATCTTATTCCAACACTTGTGTCTTCAGTTTAGCTTAAGCCCCTCTGAAGTGACATATGCTCCTCTATCAGACTAAGTGTGTCCACATGGGCTACACCAGTATAACTAGAGCAGTTTAAACTCACACTTTAGGTTGTTCTGAAAGAAAAGTCCATGTACACAAGGCTGTAGAAATAGGCTTCATTCCAATCTCTCAGCTGCTGTGCAGGGCCAGTTCCTACAGTGCTGCACCTGCAGATGCAGACCTCTTCCCAATGGAATGTTGTGTAGTTCATTAAATGTCTCTCCACTGTAAGTCATAATGCCTGTCTGTTTGTGCCTCCAGGGCCGTTTCCTTCCCTCAATGCCCTGGCACCACTCTTAGGAGTCCAGGGAGCTCAGCATTTCATTTAGCTTCCCCAAACTGTAGGTTTACCTAATCCTTCCGAGCCCCTGGGCCTGCTCCTGGGCAGAAAAGCTGACACAGGCACAGGATGGGGAGAGACAGTGCTAGAGAGTTCATTCTATTGCATCTGTTTGGGGTTCATTAGTACTCGAAGGAGATTAGAGGCAGGTTGCTGTGTTGTTAAATTACTATGTCTCCTTTGGGGTAAGTTCCAAGACATAACAGTGAAAGGCTAGGAGCAGCAGGTGGGGAAGTCACATTTTGCCTCTCTCTGAGCTCAGTGAGCTGAGTGAGTACATGTGGAGGAGTGAAGCTGACAGGGAAATAATAGCAATTAATCTTCCCTGCTTTGTCAATTAATCCCAGTATAGTCATGCTGGGTAAACAGCTTATTACTTCATATTAGGATCACAGAGTAACTTCATGAAGTTTCCAGTAATGTTTCTGTTCAAAACACATTTCTGTGGCAGCTTAGATCTGCCATGAGCTTGGGTTTAAGCTGCCTTCCATGATTAAAGTGAACTTGCTACTCTGATGTAGGCTGCTTTTTTCATTTTCTCTCCTGGAGCCCTTTTTTCAGTCTCAGGAATGTGGGGAGTGTTGTGGGATAACTGTGAGAATCAGCAGAAATCACCTTCCTACATGTGTTAACTGCCTAAGTGCCGTCTCAGGCTGGAGCACAGCACAGAGCTGGGATGGCTCTTGCCTAAAATGTAATTATTGTCACAATAACAGACAGTAAATGGAAGCCCAGTGACCCAGTCCTGTCAGAACCACATGTCAAGATAGGACACTGAGATTCAAAGGTCTGGGAGACGGTCTGGGAGAGAGACCGTCTGCTATATGGGCCATGTGACCTCTGAGGTTTGTATGCCCTCCTTTCCCTTCCCACGGTGCTCAGAATTCCCTGCATGGGCTGAGTCAGAGGGATGTGCAGGAACAAAATTAAACAAAGAAGGGGGTGGAGGAGTCTTTGTTGGTCCCAGAAAAGATGGCAACTGTGATAAAACTAAAGTCATGTTCCCACTGGAGGGACAGCCAGGCTCGAAGAGATGGCTGAACTGAAGGAGCTGGATTCAGATGATTACATGATGAGGACAAACTGAATTATCTATTGATCTGAATTGTCTTTTGGGTGAAATGTGGCATGTGTTTAACTGGTCAACCATTTAGGGCAGGAAGTGAGGAAGAATAGTGTATTAAGTTGAAATGGGAACTGGCATTTAGGTTGGCAGAATGTAATTGCTGAATTAGAATTTGGCCAGTTAACCTTTGAAAAAAATTGTAGGAGCTGTTTTAATGACTGAGTGGCCTAACGCACAGTTTCCATCTCTTCCTGAGAATGCTATCCAGCAGCAGATTGCCCCCTAGCATCATGCTCTAGCATTCAGTCAGCCTGAGTGAGAGGTCAGCTTACTCTGTTCAGCCTTAGGGTATGTCTATGCTGCAATTAGACACCCACAGAAGGCCCATACCAGCTGACTCGGGCTCACGGGGCTCAGGCTAAAGGACTGTTTAATTGTGGTGTAGATGTTCGGGCTTGGGCTGGAGCCTGGGCTCTAGGACTCTGTGAGGTGGGAGGGTCCAAGAGCCGAGGCTTCAGCCTTGAGCCCCAACCTCTACACCCCAATTAAATATTAAACAGCACCTTAGCCCAAGGTCTGCGAGCTTGAGGTCAGCTGGCATGGGCCAGCTGCAAGTTTTTAATTGCAATGTAGTCATTACCTTCAGTGTCCTCCTCAGCCCTTTTGGAGGAAGCAGAAAACCTTTTTCTGTTGTATTAACAACCTTTGCTTCTCCCAACAGCTCTTCGTGCAAGAGTGCAGCCCAAGCCCAGACACATTTGAGGTTTTATGTTACTTGGTACACACACCACCCAGTGCAGTGAATTGAAGAAACAGGATTGGTGTTTTTTCCTGACTGAACAGATTGTTTAATTTGTTTGTACAGACATTTTCCAGTGTCTGTTCTGTTCAAGAAATGTGACCTCTACTGTAGTCAGGGAAGGCAGCTAAAAGGTTAAGAAACTATAGAAAGCCTTTAGCCCTTGGAAAGAAGAAGCCCTTTCAGCAAATACAGCAGACTGGAGCTAGCAAATATTTCCTGGGGCTGCCTTCATTTTACCTGGAAGGTATATTACTTCTATGCACACACCATGGCAGCAGCAAAGAGGCTGGCTGTAAAATGTTCAAACAGATGCTTAAACCGTTTTTCAGATTCATGCAGAGGGAGCATTAGTTGGTCCTGGATAAGGCTAGAGTGAGCTTTGTACTGTTCACTTCACTCTGAGTCTCCCTATTGCATTATGGCTCCATTGTTACTCAGACCTTCTAAACATGCTGTCAGCTGACCAGGCACTGTAGGAATTTACACCCCACACTAGTGCCTGTGTGAGTCCAGGTGTCAGATGTGATTTAACTGCATACAGTGCCTGTGATCAAAAGCATCCACTGAGATTCTGGTGCTGCACTAGGTCTATTTGGACATGCCTGTTATAGCAGATTGTCTGACCAGAGGGCAGCATGAGATATGCCCGTTACTTCCAGCTAACCCTGGTTAAAGGGTTTAGAGGATTAGTAAAGGTGGAGCAACTGCGATGAATTAAATTAGGCTTCCCTGTTAATGAAAATGGATGAAGCCTGGCTTAATGTCACATCCAGAATAAGGCCAGGCAAAGATGTAAGGAGAACAACAACTCAAAGGGACAGAAGAAGTCTGTGCACAGAAATTGTTGCAGAGAGCTGTTGGGCCAGCTGCTGTTAGCCTCCAACAATGTCTTCTGAGGATAGGCGGCTGTCAGAGAATAAAGAAAAGGAGGACTTGTGGCACTTTAGAGACTAACCAATTTATTTGAGCATAGTCTCTAAGGTGCCACAAGTACTCCTTTTCTTTTTGCAAATACAGATTAACACGGCTGTTACTCTGAAACCTGTCAGAGAATAGACTTCAGACTAGATCGTTGTGGCAATTCCTATGTAAAATGCATGTTCTGTAACATTCATCATCTTCATATGTAATCACAGCTTTGCTTGCCAGTTAACAGTGTAAGCTGCCTGCACACTGCAAACGCAACAGAGCTCCTTCCTTCCCAGTGAGGAGTCTCTCATAACAAGATTTATTCCGGAGACAAAGGTAGTGGGATTGCTGTCTGAGAGGTTTCTTCCCATTGCCAATGCTCTCAGGAAATGTCTCACTCATCCAGAGCCTTGATGGTAATTTCTAAATTTCTGGGATTAATTCACAAAACATGTCAAGGAAGTCACTAACCTCCATCCAAGAAGCAACATGTGGAATTTGGGCTGGTCCTCTTCCCAAAGTAAATACAAGTTGGTAGCACTAATCTGTAGCATGCTATTACATTAATCCTAGGAAGTGAAGCTATTACTCTTACTACTTAACAATATTCCATGTAATGCATTTGGAGAGATGCGATGATAAATAGTGAACCAAAAGCTGAGCTGACTTAACTGTTGCAGAGTCCCCTGAGGTCAAGATTTTGGTCCAGAACCTTTATAGGCCCCTGATCCTGCAGTTCACTGGAGCAGGACAGACCTGTATGCTCATGTAAGAGTCTAACTGAAAGTTTCAAAGAAACTCCGGTTTTCACAGATATCCCCCATTTAGTTGTATTGCAGAAGGGCATGGATCAGCGTTCACATTGCACTCCCCGTCAGTACCCATCCCAAGCTGGGGACACGAATGATTCAACCAGTGGACAAAATTCGGTGATGAATCCTAATCAGGTGCCACTGGAGGCATGTTGCACATGTGCTAAGAAGAAGAGGGAGTGGAATGTTGCTTGCAGCCATTGCAAAAGTGACTGTGACTCTTGTCAGCTACAACACAGTATTAAAGAAATAAAATCTCTCATTTCTGACATCATGTGAAAAGTTGATGTAAAGAGCTCTTCAATGCCATTTGCAGTGTACAACAACAAACTTCATTGGTCCTACAAAACCCGCAAACAATGCTACATATTCTTGTGTGCCATCCACTTGCATCTTTTCACTTAACAATTTGCATATATACAGATATAGCACCCTCTGGTGACAACTGCAGGATCAGGGCTTAATCTTGCTAGTTAACCATTCAAAATCTGTGCTTTTTAAGGGGGCTTGACATGCAAGCAATCCAGATACCTCTAAGAAGTTTAATTCATGCACGTATCTAATCCAAATGACTACTTCTCACATGTCTCCCACATCAGATCAATGTGAAACTGACTAATCTGTTTGGATTGATGAGGCTGGGTGAAGTGCAGAAAGTAAGCCCCAGCAGCATGCATGACTTGTTGGAATTCTGTTCGAATGTCCAAAGGTGGCATTGGTAATAGCAGGACGTGGGATGTAGGCATTGTCTTTTTTAGGATTTTTAACCTGACAGTGCTGCTTACACATAGCGGGAAGATTCAGATACTTTGGGAAAAGCTCCCAGTTCTAAATAATCTTACTCCACAGAAATAAGAACTCTCCCTGTTGCAAGGCAGGAAGAAACCACCGCCATGATCTGCCCAAACTTTTGGACCCTGCCAGATCCTGATATAACGAGGAGATTCTGGCAGCTCAGACTCTGCAGCTGTTTATGGGGAAAGATGGATCTTTGGCCCCCTGAGCCCAATGCCTAAAGTCAGTATGGACATCAGACAGCAGGACATGGCCTCCTCTGTGTCACTGGTGATCAGGAACATTTGTTGAGCCGGTGACTGGCAAAAGCTGTTTGTTGGCTGGTAAGGGGGTATTGGCGCAGAGGCATTGGTTGGGATGAAGACACTTGAAGTAAGTTGAGTGGTCAGGGAGAGGTTGTGAGAGGCTGCTCATTGGCATTCAGAAAGGTCAACATCTTCCTTCACTTTTATCCACTTAATCAGTTTTCTTCTATTGCTCTTACTTGTCATTCTTTTCCCTTTCTCCCTTGTTGGCTTCAATGAAATCACTCATGAGGGCAAGGGCTGCAGCAGCCTTTGTTTGCAAATATTGCAGAATGAACACACGCAATGAGATAACCGGGCAAGTGGAGGAATGAAACTTTCTGGATGAAATCGTGGGCCCAGTGAAGTCAATGGGAGTTTTGCAAAACTACCATTGATTTCAGTGGGGCCAGGATTTCACCCTCTGTGTCTGGGAAGCTTTCCATTTGTTGTTACCTGCGGTGGCTATTAGTCAGGGGTCGATACACAGCTTTTCTTCATAATCCAGAAATGGAAAAATTCTCATTTGGGCCCTAATTGTGCCCTCCCTATGCAGGGAAATCTGTGGGATAGCACGGGGTGTGAGCAACGGCAGGGGCTTGTCCCAGTCCTCCCATTGTCAGAGGTAATGCTGTGGATCCTGCAGAGCATTACTGTAACGCACTGAGTGAGAATACACTGTAGACGCATTCTTCTTGTCAGCACTGACAGAAGCCAGCTGGGGAGGTTTAGAACAGGGCTGGATTAGATCTCACCACAGCGCAGGTCTCTTTATATTAGCTGGTTTTATTTCCAATCCCCTTTTGGCTGACCAGCACTGGGAGAGAGCTCACATATACTGTGTCCTTCCAGTCCAGACTTTCATTCTCCCCTCCCTATCTCACCCCCACCTTTCTTCCGTCACCGTCACAAATGTCTGCAAGGAATCTGCCATGAATCCCGTGCTGGTTGGTGTGATCGTGGGTGGAATTTATCTCCTAGCAGGTAATGACAGATACTACAGTCAGTGCAACTTGGGGTGGGTGGGTGGTTACAGCTCAGGTTGTGTCGTTAGTGATAGCTGTAGACTTGGGGGGAGAAGGGCAAGAATTAACCAAAGAGGGAAAATTCTGTGTAAACAGGCACCTGGTTTTATTTTGTGAGGACCCAACATTTTGTTTAGGAAGCTTTATGGCCCAAGAGTTGTCGTGATGCTGGCAGCGATTGTGCTGAGCAATATGCTGGGAGCCGCACGCGTGACTTTGCTGTAACCCTGATTCCTCCTTTTTGCTGGGAGTGACTGAAGTTGGGATGTTGTAGAGCGCACTTCACGCTCAGGTGCACTTTAGAATCACATGATGTCTTTCACACTTACTCTGTGAAATCTCTGCCTCTCTTGCTCTTCAACTGAATTTTTTTAAGGTATTAAAATTTCTTTTACTGAAAACAGTGGGACATTTTTGGTTCAAAATAAAAACGCTGAGTTCTTCACTGCCCCCTGCACTACTGCCCACACCCAGTCTCCCTGGCTAGAAGTGCCGGGTGGGAGAGAGGTCCAAACAGAGTGTTGCTATGGAAATGGCGGTAATGATGCAAACGTAATTGTCGTTGCAGGGCCCGGTTGTTGCAGCAAGTCTCTGTTTTATGTTGTATTGGAATAACAGGAGCTCTAATTAGGATGCACTGGGGAACGGCTGCTAGGAATGCAGCTGCCTGCTGGGGAGAGGGCAAGGCGGTGCTGGCTAGTAAATATCACTGCACTGGTACATGGTGCTTCCAGAATGGCTGGCAATAGTCATACCCTTCATTAAGACAAACGGCCAGTTAATAGACCTCAGACTTCAGATATCTAGACCTGAGATTTGCTAAATTTGAATCTCTCTTACTGTGTGTGTGTTCATCTGTCTTGCATACATATGTATGACAGGTATGATATATGCAGTTTAGTCCCAGGATATTAGAGAAACAAGGTGGGTGAGGTGGTATCTTTTATTGGACTGATTTCTGTTGTGAGAGGGAGAAGATATTATTTCACCCACTTTGTCTCTCTAGGTATGAGATAACATTTAGCATGTATAACAAATTTTCAAAGCCACATTTAGAATTAGCTCTCACTGAGTCAGTAGCTCTGTTCAGCTCTCCTGGTGGGCACTGCCCATTTAGTAACCCTGGCACCTGTCAGATAAAACCACTGATCAGATACCATGACAATAGTGCTTTAGAAATACCGAAGTGGCTCATGCATGGTTGGGCTAGAAAGACTCAGCTTTGCCATTTGAAAGCACTGGAAATTGGAGACTTTCAAAGCTGTAATAAGAGTGTGCGTGTGTGTTTTGTTTAGTGTCTCTGGTTTATGTAGTCATTACCTTGAACACTCTTGAATTAACCAAAATATTTTAAAGTAGTGGTAATTGTCCTGACAACTTTGAAAGTCTCTGATTTCTAAATGGCTGCTTCCTCTTATATTTGTTAGTTGGTCCTTTTATTTATATTAAGACACTTAGCGATTTTCTTATCTAATTAAAGAGAGCTACAAGATCAGAGTATATTTTATAATATGCCGTCTTTTCCTTTATTATTTAGGGATATTTCTCTGGGCTCTAGCATCAGGTGCTCAGAGGGAACACAGCAAAATCTGCAAGTGCAAAAAGTACCTCTTTTTGCAACATGGAATTAAGTTCTGTTCTCTTAACACCTGAAATGGAACATTTGTGCTCACAGGTTACCCTGTGCTCCTCCTTTAAGAATACAACTGAAAGTTTAAAACAGAATTTTAAAAAAAGTCCCTTCCAGTATGATTACAAAGACACAACCATCCTGTCTGGAGAAATCTGGGATACCAGGTATAGTCCAGGAAATGGTCTGCGTCTTTCTCTCTGCTGTAATGGCCCAAAGCAAAAGTCTTGTTATTTCCGGAGTGGGGTGATTTCCTTCTCTTTGCTATTTGCGTTCCTGGCTGCATTAGCACTGAATCATTCACAGCCAAAACACAAAACTTGAACCCCTCTGGTGAGCTGCAGTTAGCATCTAGAAAGAAGACAGCAAGGGAATTCTTTTCCCTGCAGCTGACGGTGGTTTTTTAAATCTAGTATCACCAGAGTCTGATAATCTGGAGGATGTTCAGGAAAGGTGACAAATTTATCAGCAGACTAGAGGGGGTGACATAGGCAGACCCTAAGCGACAGTAGTTGGGGCGAGGGCAGAGTAGCTGTCAGTCTCAGGGTGTAAAGGCCAGGGAGGGAGGGGCGTTACTGAGAGTGTGTGTGGAGGTACAGTAAGCGCAAAGGGATGAACTGGTAAGTGGGGCGGTACATTGGTTTCCATGAAATATTTGTTCCATTGAGATGGAAGTTCTGGAACAGTCTCCCCTGTCACGGGATGTTTTAAAACTAGACTGGCCAAAGCAGTAGCCACATGCTCCATTGGCCCCTAAAGGAGGGGGATGGATTAGACGTTGTTTCGTAGGCCTTGCCTCTCTCCTGCCTGTGGCTGTTTGCAAGCAGGGGTGATGACAATGATGGTGATCTGTTCTTTGTTGCTCTACTAAGAGCTGCCCTATGACTCCACAGCCAGCACATCTTTCTCTCTCTGCACATGTGCTGCTAGGTCTGCCAGGCACCAGCCACAGCCAGCCAAGATGTATCAAAATCTGAAGTGGCAACTACTTCTCCTTCACCCACTCCAAACGAAACAGACCAGGAATCAAAACATGTGTCCCGGGGGAGCGCTCAGCATTTAATTAGCCACAAACTTGGGGCTGCGCACTCACTGCGGGGATTAATTTGCCACCTGGTGTGGAGAGCTCACGCCACAGGTGTCATCTGGGAGTCTAGCAAATAGCACAAACAGGCTTTCCTGCTGCTGTCTTAATGTGGAGGTTCCCAACGCTGAGAAGAGAGAGCCAACTGGGGGTGAGTTCTGCATGGGGAAATGGAGCTGTCTCCCACTCAGAGAGAGCAGCCAGCCAGCTTCTCCACTCTCTGCTTCTCAGAGACCAGACCCCACTGCATCTTTGTCTGCTACCTACAATGCTGGTCTCTGCTGGCCACAGCCCTGGTAGTCACCATGCAGCCTTCTGCAAGCAGGCCTTGACTGGCTTGAGCACCCCTTGCAACCTGATATCCAGTCCTGGTGGGCAGCAGCCTGAACCCCATGCTGGGCCTAATAATAATTTCTCAATTTGTTCAACAGCCAGGCCTCTGGCCTTAATTGTGCCTCTGCTAATTAATGTGCCTCTGCCACTTCACCATAATCCTGACCAAAGACTCCCCGTCTTTTCCTGTCCGGGGCTTCTTCAAGGCAGGCGCTGTCCATCACACCCTGCTTTGTGCTGGCTCATTCCACTCAGTTCCTGCTGCAACTCCTCTGTTAAAATCCCTGCAGATGGATATTGATTTTCCACCCGCCACACACTCTCTCCCTCTTCCTCCTCAGCGGAAGTACCTGGACCCTGCATGGCACGGCTGTCGCTACGTGCCTAGATCAACACCCTCCCCCAAAGTCAAGTGGAGGAAGGGTGCTGACCTGTCTGTGTAGAAATGCTTCTGACACCAGTGGCCATCTCAGAAGCAGTTCTGAATCTTCCCACCAAGTTTTGCTGCAGGGCAGTGGTCCTTGTTAAAATGCAGCACTTGCCCACAGTTACAATGCAGAGCAGTCCCCCTATGAATTATCTCAGAGACCACTACCTGGTAATGGTGGATCAGTGCTGGCTTGATGGTGCCCACAGCACAGAACCAGTTTAGCTGAACAGACCCGAGCTTACCCGAGCCTCCAATCCCTGCCATCCTACTTTCCAGATCTGTAAGGTTTACACCCTTGGATCCGCATTGACGTGCAGTTTGGAAAGACATGGGTGATGTTAAATCTGAAGTATGACTGATGGATTGGCATCTCTTCGGCAACAGCTGAATGCTTTGTCTGAAGGGCCATAGGAGACCTATCCTGGGAGGACCTGAAAGGAGTAAACTAACACAGCTAGTTTGGGGGACACTAAATGTTTTGAGGTTTACTGCAAGACACTGCTGGGGACTATGTCACTGAACTGGCACAGGGATTCAAGAAACCCCATTTCTTTGCTGAGATCTATGTTACTGGTCCAGCTCTTCTGCTCCTAATGCAGCACCTCCATCTCCCCTCAGCTCTCACCCTCAGGCTACTGTTTAATTTTGTTGCCTTGTGCCTTCATCATGTACTTTAATGGCTTTTCTTTTTAAATGTCATTTATTTCCATTCACTTCCTTTGTGCTTGGATTCCTTCTTTTCCTTGTTGCCATCCTTGCTTACTGGACTCTGTGTAATGCATTTAGATCTGGATAATCCATACTTGTCTTATCCATGTGGCTGTCTCTGAAGATTAGCAGAAACCAATGTTATGGGCTTGATGAACAGTGGACGGGCATCTAATCAAAGAATGTTTTTTCTTCATCAGTCTGAAGACACTATGATGGCAGATCTGGTTGTAATCTTTGCTAACCGCTCCATGTTCTACTGGGATGTGGTTAGTATCTGTAGGATAAAGTGCAATGGCTTTTTACCCTACTGACTTCAGTGAGACTGTACAGTGTTGAATTTGGCCCAACACGTGCCTTTGGGGCATATATTTATTTCTTCTTTGGTGGTGAATTGAACTTCATGAGTGTTTATGACCAGGGTTGTTTTAGGAATTATTGGATTAACTCTTCCATTTTGTTTCCATTTACTTCCCTGCATAGTTGTGTATTGTGGTGCTTTGTGCACTAAGTGTCTGGTTTAAATGCACTGAATTCTTGTTGTGATTAATCTTTTTATTAATTTTCATAAAGAGACAATGAAAAGTACAAAAAGGTAAATGATTTACAGCTTGTGTATGTGCCAAATACTGCATGTTTCATGGGGTGTCCAATAGAAAATTGCAGTTGTGCAATTTTACAACCTATCAACGCTGCAAAATATCACATAGGGTGAGGGTTACAGTAATAAAATAGCAAACGTACATGAAGAGGGAGGGGTGGGAGGAGGGTAGAGGAGGAGGGATTAAGTGGAATAGAAATCTGGCATTCTCTGAGCAGTCTCTGTGGTTTTTATTCAAAATTTATTTAGAAATGGGATCCAAATACTTCGATTTCATTAACTGATCTCTACGGCAATAGGCTTGTCTTTCTTTGGTTGCTAATTCAGACGGGTCCATATATCACTGTTCTATTCTGTGCATAAACCTACTCTTCCATTTGTGTAAAATCACATACTTGGTGATCACTGTAGCCCCAAAATCCAGCTGCTCCTTGGTGGCCTGAGAGTGGTTTCACTGTATGGCAATGACCCAAGGTGCTGACTTCAGTGGGGGCTGATGTTGTGACCAATTTGCTGCTTTGGGACAGCAAACCCTAATCACATAAGAACAGTCATACTGGGTCAGACCAAAGGTCCATCTGTCTTCCGACAGTGGCCAATGCGAGGTGCTTCATGGGGAATGACCAGAACAGGTAACTGTCAAGTGATCCATCCCCTGTCACCAATTCCCAGCTTCTGGCAAACAGAGGTTAGGGTTACCATCCCTGCCCATCCTGGCTAATAGCCATTGATAGACCTATCCTCCATGAACTTCTCGAGATCTTTTTTGAACCCCATTATAGTCTTGGCCTTCACAACATCCTCTGGCAAAGAGTTCCACAGGTTGATTTTGCATTGTATGAAGAAATACTTCCTTTTGTTTGTTTTAAACCTTGTGCCTATTAATTTCATTTGGTGACCCCTAGTTCCTGTGTTATGAGGACTAAATAACACTTCCTTATTTATTGTCTCCACACCAATCATGATGTTACAGACCTCTATCATGTCCCCCCCCCCCCACTTAGTCATCTCTTTTCCAAGCTGAAAAGTCCCAGTCTTATTAATCTTATTAATCACCTACAATAAGATCCTGTTTCTTACTCTGTTTCTCAGGTGTGGAATGTACTGTCAATATCGATGAGTGCAAGGATGGCCCATGCGAGAATGGAGCTACCTGTAAGGATGCCATTGCTGACTTCTTCTGCTACTGTGCCGCTAGTCAGGATGGCATCATATGGGGAGGGAAGAACTGCTCTGTTGAGCTTACTGGGTGCCAGACGCATGCTTGCCAAAACGAGGCCTTGTGCATCCCAACATACCAAGCTGATACCCATGGACACCTTTGCCAGTGCCAGCCTGGTTTCTACGATGCCAAATGCTCAACACCAACCACATTTTCCTTTAGTTCCCGAGGGTATATCTTCATTGATATGCCCATGAATAATAATCGGAGCAGGACAGATGTGGCAGGGGACTACCTGGCCACAGTGTCTCTCCGGTTCCGAACCACCTTGCCTGATGCCATCCTCTTCTACCGAGGCAATGAAGCAGAGTATCTGTTCCTGGAGCTCTCTGATGGCATGCTGCATGTGGGGTTGAGGAGAGACGATACTGAATCCTCTTTGCTCTTGAAGGGGCTGAGGGTTGATGACGGCCAGTGGCACAAAGCTGAGGTTCTTCTGCAAGACTCTCTACAATTAAAGCTCTGGCATAAAGCTTGCGACGCAGGAGTCTGCCTGCAGGACTTTCCTACTACAGATGGTACCGCTTCTCTCTCACCTGCCTTCCTAAAAACTTACATCGGGGGAGTTGATGGAGACTCGACAGCTAACAATACGTGGAGCCGGGAGAGTTTCATCGGCTGCCTGGAGGACCTGCAGATTGATTATCAGGCTATTCTTCCCTGGGATATCCCCCACCATGAATCCTCCTCAGTGGAGCTGGGCTGCAACAGGACAGAATGGTGCCACTCCCAGCCCTGTTCTCAGAGAGGCCTGTGTGTAGACCTCTGGGCAACCTTTAGGTGTGACTGCTCTAGGCCTTATGAAGGCCAGACTTGTTCACATGGTAAGTGTCAAATGATGGCAGCTGCCAACTCCTCTGGTGATGAGCGATCTAGAGACCTCAAGTGACACTGGCCTTGGAAGCAACAGCAATTTCTGCTCGACCAGGGTCGGAACTGAAATTGAACCCTCTGTAAATAGACTTTCTATCAAATCCTCTTTATGTTGTGACTAAACAGAGCCGGCCCCTGCTAGAATGATTGTCAGTTACGTGGTGTAAATATCATTGCAGCCAGAGCCAGATGCCCTGACCACCTCTTTGCACCAGATCATAGCACATTGCAGAAGGGCAGTGAAGCCTTTTCACTAGGAAAAACTGTTACTTGCCCATCTCAAGTTCCGGGTGAAAAGGAACATGTATTTGTAGATAAAATGCTCAGTGCTAAAGGTAACTGTTTTGTTGGAAATCTGAGCTGAGATTATTCCTGATGCATTTTCACAGTCTTGCAGGGCTTGGATTAATACTGTTGTCAGTTTCTGGTTTCACTCCCATTCTCTAAATGTAGCAAGTACAAAAACTCCTGTAAAGTTGTGGGGGCTGGGAACTTTAAAAGCAGCTTTGTAGATTAAAATTTCCCAAATTAATGTGCTGTGTGTCAGGGGCCATGATACATGCTCTCTTCCTTGGTGTGCCATGTATGTATGAGTTACTGTCCCGAGGCAGGAGAGACACTCACCTGCTTTCTGTGAATATTTCATACCATAAGCTTTTGGCACTTGCCTTTCCCAGAGTCTCTAGGAACGGGGTCCAGTCCTGTGATACACAGTGGAAAGCAAGTTTGAAAGAGAAGTCATGCAAGGGTTGGAGCTCAAAACATCCCCAAGCCACCTGCATTGCCCTGCCTTACAGAACTGATGTGTCTTTCCTTTCCCTTCCAGAGTACCCAGCAGGAACGTTTGGCTTGGAGAATTCCTCCAGCTTTGCTTCCTTCACAATTGCTGATAATCTTGGTGCAAACTTCAATGTTTCCTTTTTTATCCGTACTCTGAAGCCAAGTGGCCTAGTGCTGCAAATCAGCAATGGGACTGACCCCTGCCTCACTGTGTACCTGAAGAATGGCCAGCTCCGGATAGCAACACCATATGCAAATGCTGTGACTTTCTCAGAAAACCTGGCTGATGGGAGAAGATATATGGTAACTCTCACCTTCCAAGGAGGAAGAGTTCATGTCAGCCATTCAGACAGAGATGTGGAGCTAGGGCAGCTGGCAGTGATGCCTCTTGTAGCTGGTTTTCAGATGTCTGTTGGTGGACTTCCTCACCAAGACCATTTGAGCACATGGGGAGGATATTTTAAAGGGTGTCTTCAAGATGTCCAGCTCAACAACCACCGAATGGAGTTCTTTCCTGCTCAGGCTGAGAACTACAGTCTGCCACAAAAGGTGTACGTGGTACAAACCACTAACCTCACACCGGGCTGCATCTCTGATGACACCTGCAAGGTAGGGACTCTCACTGCTTTCTGCATATGTGCATGGTTGTTTATTACAAGCAAGCCTCTGTGGCTATACAGCAGTTTGGCTGTTTCACTGGTGTGATTTCAGGAAAAACGCGAGTATTTAACTGTTGAAGGAGAAAGCGCAAAGCCCGCAAACATTCCACATCCAATCCATCTCCTTCACATACTTCTACCCACCACTCCCTCCAGAGCTGACATCCACACCCAATGCATACAACAGTCCAAAACCACCTCCATCCTGCAAACACACTGAGCAGTCCACCTCTTCTTTATCCCCATGCCCGATCTATGCACCCCAAACAACACAACTCTACCAACACACACCCTATCCTTTAACCTTCTCAACCCTCCACCCTCCAAATACGCTCTCACCTCTGGCCCACAGTGCTCCATCTCTTTAACAATAATTGAGTCTCTCAGTACCATTGGGGGGGTCAGGATGTGTCTGATGGGGGACTCTCTCTCCTTCCTGCTGTATGTGAAGGGTGCTAGGCTGTGCTCCCGCTGCTGCCTCTCCCAACTCTGCCTGCATTCACTGCACCTGTTGCAGGAAGCTATTGCCACCTCTTGCTGCTCTGCTTCTGCTGGTGGGAGTGTCACCCTGGAAACAGCTGCTTGTGTTGTTTTCAGGGACTTTTGCAACTTGCCTCCTATGTTTCTCACACTTCCTTCTGCACCTCACAGTTTTGTTTTCACCTGCACCTGTGAACTCCAGCGAAGTGATTTTAGTTGGTTATAATTAGCCACTCTTCACACAGCACTTTGGAAAGGGAATGCGCTATATAGGTGCTAAGGGTTATTATGATGATGTGCTGTGTTCAGATGCCAGTGAACATCAATGCTTCAATTAAAGGAGTTTTAATGGAACCTGCAGGGATTGGCACCTTCTCTATTTGCTTTAAATGACTTAGAATTGGCCTTTAGCTCGTGATGACTATTCTCAACTGCATGTAATTAATCAGCAATTACCTAGCACCATGAGGTTTCTTGATCCACCAATAGCCAGTGTTTCCTTGCAATCTTCATGCTATCAAAGGACTGGGCAGCAAAGGAGAGGCTGTGTCAGAAGAGAAGGCCCTAATTTCCTATGAGAGGTGTAGTATGGAACATGTCTTGCCTCTGTTTGTTTGTGATCTGTAACCATGAGTTCATCCAGGTCCTACTCCATGACGCTTTTCTCATCTCTGCGCCTTAGTGCATTTATTTCACAGGGTGACTTATTAAAACCAAGAACTGTGAGTTTTTGTAGGAGTTAGGCTATAGAGAGCTACACAGCTGTTTGCTTTGATTTGAACACACAAAGACCAAATTAAAAAAAGATGTTAATTCAAAGGTGGTAGGCTCTGGTAGGTAATCAACAGCGTAGCCCATAACAAAACAAGAACAGTAGATTAGAGCTGATTTTCCCCTGCCCGCCAATAACTAAACATAATCTCCTTGTATCAGATCCCACAGAGACCCAATGTCCCCCCAAAGCACAACATACTCCAAACACCTGCTCAAGTAGATGAAATTTGCAGCATCACCTGAAGGTCAGCAAATACAGACTGTTTTGCATCAAGGGAAGGAGTGAATTCTAAAGTTAGGAGGTCCCCACGGGGGCCAGCAGCTCTCTTATAAACTGAGGAAACTCATTTTTGAGTTATCACAGCTGCAGCAGGGTCTGGGGGGAGAGGAAAGATCCCAGCTAGGTGTTGGTTTCAGAGGATATTTCTGTTGTCTCCAGCTCATTGTTCTTATCAGCATTACTGCAATATCTCCCCTCCCCAATTCAAACACCATTAATGCAAGTCTTGAACGTCACATTTCCCTCCACCGAACTCCATTTCTTTTATCCAAAGATGAACCATCCTCTTCCTAAATATGTGCTCTCCTGTTTTTCAGTCTGGACCATGTCGCAATGGTGGCACATGCACTATCACCTGGAATGACTTCAGTTGCAGCTGTCCAGCAAATTTCACTGGGAAAACCTGTGAGGAGAGAGTCTGGTGTGCAAGTGACCCTTGTCCCACAGCCACTTCCTGCGTGGATGTTCCAGCAGGATATGTATGTAAGTGCTGCCCTCCTCATTATGTGCAGGAAAAGGCTTTATAGCTGGCTGTCTTCAATTAGTCAGTATTTCCAGTTATCACAGTTGCCATAACTGCCATAGGCACTTGGAAAACTAAAGGAATGCAGAGAGAGGAGCTCAGCTCAGCAAACTAAGAATGCAGCATGCCGTGTGCTGTCTCAGGTCTGTGCTCCAGACGGATTTGTCACCTAGAATGTAATAGTGAAGAAAGAGCGCTTAAGCATTTTCTTTTTGCTACTTTAACTTTCACCCTCTTAGGGAAGAGAGACAATTGTCCATTTCTGGCACTGATTACAATGATGCTAAGGTGCAATCAGTGTAAGGATCAGCCCTTTTCACTTAATGTTCTGCCAATTCCAGAACCTCAGGTTATTTCGTAGAGCAGGACTCTTACCCTTGTGTATGACAGCAGCTTCTGAGTCAGCTAGGAGATAACCACAGCAGCAAGACGGAGAAGGCCAGTTAGATCATCTTGGCCTCATGAGAGATTTCCTAGACAGGAAGCCAATCATAGCTAAGAGCTTTAATGTCACCAGCTGCTAAGGCTTTAAAATATAGGATGAGATGCAAACCCCACCTCTTCACAGAGCTTCCCAGGATACTAATGGAACAGAGTCTTCCAGGAGTTTGCCACGTGGCTCTTATCAAATGTGACACTTAATGTCCCTCAAATCCCTATGGCTGTCTATCTTCTAATTTCAGGTCTTCTAATTTCAGGTCTGGCTAATGCAACATTTCATGGCAATGCTGCCATTGAATTCACCACCAATGCTTCAGTCACCAGAGCTCTCAACAGCCTCCACCTAGACTTCAAAACCAGGGACGAAGATGCCATTTTGCTTTGGGCTACTGAAGAGGTGGACTCCCTGCAAATTGCCATTCAGAACTCCACTCTGCTTGTGGATATTAGAAGTGGGAACAGCATTGAGGGGGTCAGTTTCCTGAGTCAGACACCCGTTGCGGATGGCTCCTGGCACAGGGTCACTCTGTCTATGGAAGAGCCGTCTGCACTGTCTTCACGGTGGCTAGTTCATTTGGATGCTTCTGTGAACATGACTCTCCAGGGGAATGCTGGGAACCTGGACTTCTTAAAGAACAATGTGCTGGTTGTACTAGCTGAGAACTTCACAGGCTGCCTTGGCCATGTGAACATAGGGGGAGTATATCTGCCATTCACTGGCGCGCTCTCCTACCCTCAGACAGAGCAGTTTCGGCAGTCTAACAGGGGGCACGTCCAGCTGGGCTGCATTGGGGCTGATGTGTGTGCTTCAAGCCCTTGCCTCAATGCGGGCACTTGTGAGGATTTGTTTAACTCCTTCCGGTGTGCCTGCATTGCCGGATGGGAGGGGCCTCTGTGCGAGTCTAACATAGATGACTGCAAGTCCAGCCCGTGCATCCATGGGGACTGCGTGGACTCAGTGGCAGATTTTCAGTGTGACTGTTTCCGGGGATACATTGGGAAGAAGTGTAACATCAATGTGGACGATTGCATACGACACCAGTGCTTAAATGGAGGGACCTGTGTCGATGGGGTTTACAGCTACTCCTGCGAGTGCCCAGCTCAGTACTCAGGACCTCGCTGCGAGTAGGTACCCTTCTTGGTTTACTGGGGATAAAGTAGCATCCAGGTGTCTTGGATTTTACCTTATCAAGATGTTGAAAAAATATTCTGGTGCTGAAAGGTCAATGATGAGTGAGACGTACTGTCAGTCTGTGACCAGCAGGTGTCTAGAAGGCTTGGCATATTTTGCGTACTGTGGCCCTGATCCCGTAAGGTGCTTATTGCCATTTGGAAGGTGCTGGGCAACCTCCAATTCTGTTGAAGGCTGCTCAGCACCTTGGAACAAGAAGGGCCATTCTTCAATAGTGACATCTACACGATAAATTGCAGAACCACATGGTAAAGTGCATTTATTGTGCATGTCTTGCCACCTCACCTACATTCTATCCACAAATCCATCTCCTGCAGGACTTATTCAAGCATTCCAAACCTCTGAGCAGATTCAGACAGTTGCCTTTAAAGTAAACAAACAAGAACAGCCTGCTAGAGAGAGGTTTCCTTCCTTCCTCAAAAAATAACTCACCTTCTCAGCCCTCCAGTTCCACAATTCCGAGGCTCAGGACAGGAAGTATTCAATGATGCACCATGGACAGGTTCTAGAATCATAGAAATGTAGGAGTGGAATGGACCTTGAGAGGTCACCAAGTTCAGCCACCTGTGCGAGGCAGGACCAAGTAAATCTCGATGATCCCTGCTGGGTATTTGTTCAACCTGTTCTTAACAATCTCCCATGAAGGGAATTCCACAACCTCTCTTAGAGGCCTATACCAGAGCTTAACTACCCTTATAGATAGAAAGTTTTCCCTCATATCTAACCTAAATCTCCTTTGCTGCAGATTAAGCCCATCACCACTTGTCCTGCTTTCAGTGGTCGTGGACAACAGTTGGTCACTGTCCTGGTTATAACAGCTCTTAACACATTTGATGACTGTTATTGAGTCCACCCTCGGTATTCTTTTCTCAAGACTAAATGTGTCCAGTTTTTTTTAACCTTTCCTCTGGACTCTTCAATGTGTCTGCATCTTTCCTAAAGTGTGGTGCTCAGAACTGGATGCAGTACTCCAGATCTCACCGTAGCCGAATAGAGCTGGACAATTGTCTCCTCTTACAACACTCCTGTTAATACAGCCCAAACGATGTTAGCCTTTTTTGCAAGCTCCTCACATTGCTGACTCTTATTCAATTTGTGACTCAATATAGCACCCAGTAGATAGGGTGTGTGTGTGTGTGTGTATCTATCCCCCTGTATTGAACAGGATCCCATTCCTTGAAACACATAAGCCTCTCCAGTAATGACAATGAACTTCAGATCAATCCATTAGAAAGAACATGGGACTTACTTATGCATGGCTTTTGGTGACTGTAATGGAATTGTCCCTGAGGAGAGTGTGGTGGAGCATTGTTTTTCTGTATTTTGCTTTTTAATTGATGACTCAAGCATCTCAGGCATTTGAGGAACTCCCAGGGCCTTTGATTCATAATGTGAGCCTGCCATCTGAGCCTGTAGCATGAGTGGCAGCAGGGTTGAGAGCTGCACTTTTGGAGCAGATAGCAAATGTTGTTGTTAGTTTAGATAGACTCCAGCATTTTTTAGAAGTGAAAGAATGTTTCTAATGAACAAAAGAACTAGGAAACAATGTGTTATGTAGACAGGATACTAGAGCACTGAGACTTGATAAACAAATACACAATTGAACTTTATTGATCACATCTACACTAGGACTCCTAAAAATGTCACTCCATTACTATTGCAGCATCACTGGGAGTAGTACAGTGGGCATGCAAGTGAAGACAGTTTGCCAGCATTTTAACCACTCTGTCTTCCAGTCCTTCTGTGAAGAGGAGGGGTTGGTCAATGTGGTAGTGGTGCCCTGTATCCACTTGCGCTCCTAACATTGCCATGACGAGTACAGCTGCATCAGCGTTAGCAAGATTGGGAAGTTTTAGGGGGAAAATCCTAATGCTGACATAACCTAGGAGAATTTGCATAGCACTGCAAAAATCCTATTCTGGCATTCTCTGGGCTGAGTGTAAAACCATGGATGGGCTCTCAGAGGCTTGTCTTATCTGTGGTTGTTCCAAACTGCTGGTCAGGAATATCTCTTGCCTACTACTCCAGTGTGCTATTCCTCCTTTCCCTCGGTAATAGCTGACATTCCTGCTCCTATGAATAGGACAGTTTTAATGTGTGTGGTTGTGGTTTTGCCAGATGGCCGTTCCCACCTCAACAGTGCGGCAAAAACTTCACCTGTCTGAATGGAGGCAAATGTACCAGTGGGACATGGGGAGCCAACTGCACCTGCAAGCCGGGCTTCACCGGAAGGAAGTAAGAAGTGCCGTTCCCTGATGCTGCCTGCAATTGCAGATGATACTAGTGCCAAAGTATCACATTTCCCACAGTGGAGACTGTTGGAGCAGGCTGGCAAATACTTTTCATCGCAGTTATTTGTCCCCCCACACTATTGAAATGATTACGCCTAAATTTTCACCCAGCCATGCTGTGGAAGAGGCAGTCCTGAGGCATGGCAATGGTATTGAGCATCCTCCCAGAATGTGTGCTCTTCCTTCATTTTTGAAATGTCTGTGTTTTGCATGCCATAGTTAGAGCCAGCACATGTAGTGATAACAATGGTGATGTAAATTCAGGTGAATAGTGATACTGACTGCTGTGTTAGAGAGGGAAACCCAGCATGGGCCACCCAACTACAGGGAATTGCCTCAAACCCAAAGATCACCATTTCGCAACAGAAACTGCAAACATTTGTTTACATTTGTCCATCCTCTGCTCTTTCAAACGCTGACCTTGATGGCCACTCGCCTCGCTGGAGTTCAGTACCTAACCCAAAGAGCTCCGCTGGCTTTTTCTCAGCCGGAGATAGTGGAAGGAAATGAGTGTGAATGGGTGAATTTTTCAAACTATTGTGCCTTTTGGAAGTAATTACTGCAAGGTCCTAAAGGCCAGTGGTTCTCAACTAGGGGTACGTATACCCCAGGGGATACGCAGAGGTCTTCCACGGGATACATCAACTCATCTAGATATTTGCCTAGTTTTACAACAGGCTACATGAAAGGCACTAGTGAAGTCAGTACAAACTAAAATTTCATACAGACAATGACTTGTTTATACTGCTCTATGTACTATATCAGTGTTTCTCAACCAGGGGAAAGTGATTTATTTTTATAATTATAAGGTAAAAATGAGAAAATAAGCCATTTGTCAGTAACAGAGTGTCTGTGACACTTTTTCGTATTTTTATTTCTGAGTTTGTGAGCTAGTAGTTTTTAAGTGAGGTGAAACTTGGGGTACACAAGACGAATCAGACTCCTGAAAGGGGTACCAGTAGTCTGGAAAGATTGAGAACCACTGCAATAGAGGCTTTGACACCAAAGGACAATTCTGTAGGATCAAAGTGTGTCCTGGAGCACATTATTTTAGTTAATTCTAATACCTTTCCCCCTCCAGATGTCAAATTAACATCAATGAGTGTGATCCAAACCCGTGCCAGAATGGAGGGACATGCCAGGACTCTGTGAACAAGTACGAGTGTGTATGCAGTGCCAGCTACACCGGAGAGCGCTGTGATGTTGATGTAAGCGGGTCCTTTCCCCCTCTTGTTAGCGTCAGGTCTGCTCTCTCCTTCTATGCTAGCTGCTTAGGTTGTGAGGAGTGAGCAGGAGAGGCAGTTTGGCCAATACGAGGCAGGCTGAGCCTGCTGATTTTGGGGTATCAGTGGAATATCCTTCATTCCTTGACACATTTCATATTCCTACATGAATCTGGCTAAGGGAATTTCAACCAACACAGAGAGCAGGCTGGAGAGGAAAGTGCACTGTTTGGCAACACTGTAGCATGAATATTACACTTGGGGGGGAGGAGGGTTCTAGATTTCCAGTATTTTAAATAAATGTAGCAGATACTTTTCTGAGTGTGTACTGGCTTATCTGGACACTGTGGCTGTTGTCTGTTAGCTTCTCCTCAGGTTGCACCAATCTCTGGGCGACAACCAGAAACACTGCCATTGGGCCCAATGTGGGGAGGGAACAAGGAAACCAAATTACATCTAAAGTAAAATGGAGCTAGACAGTAGCCAAGCTGATTTGTGTAAATCCTCAAGTCTGTTGCCACTTTAACATATTGGATTCTTTGTCCTATTCCAAAATCCAATTCAGTTTGCTCCAGAGTAGGTGATAAGTAGGAAAAGACTTGAAATGGAAAATTACTGCCATCTCCATTGAAACCAACTAAATTCCAGGAAAGCCAAACATGTTGGATTCAAAGGAAAAACGAACTCCATTCTTTGATTTGGTATATTCTAGCTGGACCCTAGCGATTGAAAAGGGATTTTAGCAAAGCCATTCAGTAGTAGCTGGCTGCTTATTCAAAAGTTATCCCCATGCCCCATGGAAAAAGCATCTTAATCAGTTGGATTATAGGGTGTGACAGGTGCATCCAGTCCAAAGGACAAGGCATTGTTATCAGCTGAATGTCTCTGGTACGATTATCAGTGGTGCAATGATTGACAATAATGAAATGTTATCCATTTCAGTAGTAAGGGTACTTAAGTTGCCACCCTCCTGGAAAATTCTGTGCTAAAATAGAATACAGGGCAACTTCCTACATGGTATTCCTACCACCATCTCGTGCTCCCTCGCACTAAACTGTTTTCTGGAGACTGGAATTTCAGTTGGCATTTTAACATATGTGAATGGGATAAAAAGCAGCCACTTCCCCTCCTAAGCTCAGTTGCTAGGTTGAGCTGTATGTGCCGTCTGGAAGAAGGCATTAGATAAAATCAAAGGTACATGTGATTAAAAAAAATACCATGCTACCTACTGGAGCCAATCCTCTTCCTAAACCATTAGAGATTGTCCATCACACTATCCTCATTAAGCCTTGGGGTTTCTACCTAAGCAAGCAAAGGATGGGAGAGCAGGGCTAGAATCTTCCTTTAACAAGCTGCTAGGAAGGCAGACTCATGCTTTTTTGTGTTCTGAAGCCATTTGCATGGGTAGGTAGTTTGTCTGGTAACTTGGGAATGTACTAACCCACAATGCATGGAAAGCTGTCTAGTGAATACTGCATGTGCGCCAGGGCAGAGTTCACTGCTGTTGCTGTTCGTTATTTAGGGAAAATATAATGCCATGATGAAGCCACTTTTACCTTTCCAATTTGCATTCATAAACCCGCAGCAGATACCCCAAGACCTCCACTTCTGTCACAGGACACTTCTTGTGGATTTCCTGTATTACTTTTTGCTCTCATTTCCCTGTAATGATTTTCCTCTTCTACCCTGTGTTCAGTGTCTATGAACTCCTAGTATTTTTTTGGGGGTGGTAGGGGTGGGGTCTGGATAAGGGGACGGAAGTATGCTGTGCATTTCCTCCAAATGGTATGAGGTCTGTTCTCAAGCTAAAGCGCACACAACAGAAACCATCAGTAACATTACTACAGACCGGCCAGGAGACCTTTAAATGAGTAGGCTCCAGCACCAGGTCTGCATTCTTCAGCTGGAGGCGCATGTATGTAGGGCCAATGTGTGACTAATCTGCATGCTGTACTAAGTTAGGCATAACTTCAAATTACATAGGAGAATGCTGTAGGAAGTTGTTTATTTAAAGGGAAAACATCAACTGGAAATTTAGTCAATTAAAAACAGATTCAAAAGTACATCCAGGTCCCATACGTGCCCCCAAACCCTCCTGCCGCAAATTGTGGTTTTACAAATGTTTTATTGTCCCATGTTGCTGTGTGACAGAGCCACACAAAACACAGACACGGACTGTATCCAAGTACTGCCAATGCATTATGGAATTACAGATGCTACTTGTAACAATTACTAGGTAACATTTTTAGGCTAATTCTCCCTTTAAATACAAACTTTCTTTAATGAGGCAACTTTCAAGATCCTACACCGTGTTTGCACATTAGTCTCTCTCAGGGCACCTCTAATCCTAAAGGAGCCAAAGGAATGAACATATTAATGCATTAACTTCTTCCAGGAACCTCATCTTGCCTTTTAAATCTTTCATCCACTTACTGACCTAGCCCAACCCTGCTTAGCTTGTGAAAGCTGATGAGACCAGAGCATGAAGTGGGTGCTGCTGAATTCATACCTTTTGCTAGTCCCCCCTGCCAGGGTTAAAACATGAATCCAGCTGCCCCAGTTTTAGTGCCTGACTAGGTTTGTTCTGAGCTGGTATTTCTTAAAGCTGGAGCCTGTACTGTTTTTAATAAATAAAATTCCTATGTAATTGGCTGGACAATTGCATGTTAGTAACACACAAGCTTCAGGGTATCCAGTTGTAGGGATTTAGAGCCCAGAACTCACTACTGAACTATTTTAAAATGTCTTGTTCCTTATAAGCCTCCTCAGGTCCTCTAGTTAGTCAGATAGCTATGCTCGTTCTGTGCTGCTTTGGTACCACACAGCCTTTTCTCTGGCTGTCAGATGTATTAACTGCTAAGCCTGCAAACATCTGTTTTTAGTAAAGTTTATGTTAATCTGATGTCCCAAACACAGTTCTGCAAGTATGCTCTGAAACAAGGGCCTGTGCATTTAATCTTGCTGCAGATGAAGGTTTGATAGCCAAATAATTTCTTCAACCCCTTAGCAGAGACGACATTAAACAAACCATCCCTCGCTATGGTAGGGAGAGTTCTAGATTTACTGGGGGATTGCATTACCCTAGATTTTCTTGTCAGTTTTTGAAAACTTTTTCCAATTTTTGATACCTTGCTAGTAACGCCCACCAACTTGTTATATTTTAGTCTGACAAGTATGTTAATGAGTTTTCTTACAGTACAAGATTCCTAGTGCAGCCTCTGATTGCATAGGCCTCTGCATCTCAATGGATGGGTCCTGCTGTGAAAATCCACAAATAAGATAAAAGACCATGTTAGTGAAGAATACAGAGCATGTGCCCTTATTTGGACCATTCCACCCTTCCTAACACTGACTTCTGAAGGGCTGAGCAGACTGCATCTGCTGGTTTTTTTTTTTTTTTTTTTTAACAGTTTTGTTGCTGGGGTACAGGGCAGTTAGCTTCCCAGCATTAATGAGTTCCTGCTCTTCGCTTCCTTGGGATAATTCTGTCCTTGTGACCCTGCCTGAATTATCATAATGCTGTTAACGATCCCATTGGTGATGCATGCTTGATAACATTCTCTGTATTACATAGATTAAGTGTCACCCTTCCTGAAGACCGGAAATGCAGGACCAAAGTTCTTTAATGCACACAGGCTTGAGGGTTGGCCCTAATGTGAGTGGTTAAGGTAAAAAATACAGAGGTCAATGCTGGCTGTTTTTTGTTTAGACAAACATTACGCTATGTGAATTTTTATTTCAATTTAAATCTGGCTTGATGGAGAGATTTAAGCTTGAAGCTAACCCAGACTTTTCTCTCCGCAGCGGCCCTCCCAAGCTCTGTGCTTCTTACTTTCATTTGGGTTGCAGTTTTCGTCCTTTGTTGGCTAGTCTCAGTTTATGCTTTAGCCCAGTCTGGGCTCCTTGATCCCTCCCTTGACTCCTGGAGCACAAGTAAGCTACATGCGAGTCCTTGTAACTGCTGGGGTCTCATTGTTTCTCCATTAATTTCTTTTGCAGAAAGGGACTCCAGGTGCTTTCTTCCCATTCCCATTAATTGAAGTAGCTGCCCCTGTAGCCTGTGGCTGTTTGCTGCTACTTATTATTGGTCTCATATTCATGATTCTCACTGCACGGAAGAGGCGCCAATCGGAGGGAACCTACAGCCCAAGCCAGCAAGAGGTGGCAGGAGCTCGCTTGGAGATGGACAGTGTCCTAAAGGTGCCACCGGAAGAGCGTTTAATATAGGCAGCACCTTGGCAAGGAGATGCACCTGCAAGGTCTGTTTTGACCTTGAGATTTTTCCAGCACTTGTGGCAACAGACCCTCCTCTAGCTCAGTTCCTTCAAGGCATTGGTGGTGACCTGGACTTACACATACACAGCAGATTGTTTAAACAGGGGCAGTTCCAGCACATTACATGTTAATCAAGTCAACTACACACTGCTGGTCTCTGGCTCAAAATAAAACCCTTGACCTGCTTCCTTTCATGCCTCCACTAGACTCCTATTGAGACAGGAGCTCTCTGAGATGATGTAGGTGTTTGCACCTGCTAAGAGATGTCCCATGCCCCATTCCACCACTTGTACAGCAGTCACACTGTTAAAGACTGCTGCAAAAGGAAAAATTAATTAGACACGAAAACTGCTGCAGGTGGGGAAGCTTTTCCTTGAGTTGCAAAGCAAACTATCTACTTTAATGTTAAATACTGAGTCGAAATGTATAGAAGATATGATCGTTTTGTGTGTTAGTTTAACTCTCCAAAAATTCAAACGGACTTGCAGCCCTATTGGGCTGAGGGGTACGAGTGTTTCCAAAACTGTTTTCACAATGTAGTCTTTAACAGCAACAGCAGCTGTGAACTCTTGCCTCCTGATAGACACAACATTTGAAGGAACTGTCAGGAACTACTGAAGTCATTGTACAATCAACACATTTTATAAAGTAACCTCTGTTTGGGATAGAACGTTAGACATTCCCATGGGTACCGCCCAGGAAGTGTGTAATAATAACCTTGTTTCGGAGGGGGTGGACTGAGATACCTACAATGCTTGTGCTAGTTCAGTGCCTATTGCCAAATGTTTGTTCTTTGTTCTCTGAGACCGAGGGATGGGGACAGTATCACCTAACAGACAAATAGGCAAATACCAACTGCATTGCTTCCCCCTAAGTACATGGTTTTCACCTCTATGAACTAGAGGCTTTGAGCCGCAACCACTGCACCAAACAGTTTTCATCTCCACTAAGAATTGATGAAATGGCCTGGAAATTCTCATGCTAAAACGCAGTAAAAATTAGTAAAACTGCAATAAAAGGAAGTGGTGGTGGAGGGAGGGGCTAGACTGGGCTGGTGGTGGCTTTGATTGTTCATGAAATATACAACTTTTTCTACTCAAGCACTCTGTGAGTGAAGTCAGTAACGCTGTGTTCCACCACAGCAGCCAGCATGGGCGCATCTTAGCAACTCCTCGTTTGTGGGAGCAGTCGGGGCTGCAGGGGCTATCCTGCTCCTTGCACTTGTTGCAGCCTCTGCGATTGCCATGAAGAAAAGGAGAGCGACTCAGGGAACATATAGTCCCAGCCGCCAGGAGAAAGACGGGGCACGAGTCGAGCTGTGGAACGTGATCAAGCTGCCGCCAACAGAGAGGCTGATATGAGCACTAGGTATGATCAGGGGCTGCAGTTTTCAGCCATTACGGTTGCTAGAATGCCACAGTTCTGTCTGTATATGTTAAAGTCGGAGATGCTCTTTGTGGGGCAATGCCATTCACCACTTGGTTTCTCTACAGGATGGGGGCAGCTGCCCATTCACTGTTGACTGGCACTAATGAACCTTGTTTTGGGCTTTGTTATTGCAGCATAACCCTGGTGAAAACAGCTCAGCCAGAAAGGGTGGGGGAACAAAGGAAAGCTTTTAAGGGCAGTTACTGCTTGAGCTGTTTGTATACAAAAACGTTACACAGCCTACGCTGATTAGGAAAAGAGAGGGGGCAGAGCCCACCTGTACAATATCCCTCATCCTTCCTCTCCCTTTGGTTCAAGTCAGCAGTACTTCTCACTGCCATGAAATCAGCACAAACATTATGTTGCCCATTAGTAGTTGGCAAACAGCAGAAAGAAGACAGTTCAGGGAGGCCTAGTTAACAGAGTAAGCATTTAATTTCTTCACTTAATGCAGAGTGCAACTCCAAGAAATCCACCAGTTCAGGGGGAAGGAATCCCCTCTCCCTACCCTGCAAGGACAGGGCGATTGACCACTTGTGGAAGACACTTTCCATAGCTCCATCCTTCCAGGGACTAGATTAGAATCACCACTTACATTGAAGGAAAATTAAAATGTGTGTGTTTGTTAGACACCTGATTGTTTTACGACTAAACTGCTGGAATATTTTAAGTGCCTTGTTGAGAATGAATCACCAGTTACAGTATTAACTTTTTCAAACAGAATGTTTAGTTAGAGAAAAACTGATCACTTATTTGATCAGAATTTACAGTGAGGAGGGTCTTAGTGGCCCGGATACTGGGTTTTTAAAATTGTTTCATAGGTGTAGCATCTGCCACCTACACACAATCAGCTGGAGTAAAACTCCTGAAGTCCTGAGTAAGAAATATGGATTGGATTTAGTTTGTAGAAGTGCAGAGAGCAGCCCCACTAAGATTTCAGGGAGTTGTGTACTCGGGTGAAATTCACTGGTGTGCAGAGGGCCAGCACTTAACATAGCACAATGGGGTTTGCGGCTGGCCCTTTACACAGGGGTGAATTTCACCCCTTGTAAGAAATGTGTTGAACTACGCATTAAATATATAATTAAGTGTTCTACTGTTTTGTAAAATATTACACTGATTTTTCTCATCCTAATTTCCCTGAGAAGGACATACTATTTCCTGTGTGTCTCCATTCCACCTTTTTATAGCTGCCGCATGCAGTATTCCCTGACCACCACAGTGTGTCAGACACTATGCAAACACCTGCTACAGCACATGCCAACTGAGGTCTAAAATCATTAGCTTATCATCATAATTATTACAAAGACCAGTGAGAAATATTTTACAAAACAGTGTCTGCTCATATCTACAGAGTACTCCTTAATAAGCAGAGGTGTGAATCCACACACACACACACACATCACAGCAGATTGCCTTTGGAAGGAAATCCTCTATACCATTCTGGTATTTGAAAGTATTATTCTATTTACAGTTGCTGTAAATAGTTCTGAAATTCTAATACAGGGAACAGGTCTAAAACTAGAGATTCAGCCAGTCCTCTTCAGGGCAAGTCCCTTTTGTGCAAATAAATGTTTGAATGAAGACCATTTATTTTGAAAACAACTTTCACTTGTAATGTGACATTTATCTGAATTTTTGCACATAGGATTATGATACAAAGTTGCCATTCCTCTAAGATTGACAGAGGAGAAGCAAGGGGTGACCATTCAAGGGTAGGGAGTTGTTAATATCTTTGCGGAAGAGATGATCTAAATCAGGGGTTCTCAAACTGGGAGTTGGTACCCCTAAGGGGCTCGTGAGCTGTCAGCCTCCACCCCAAACCCCGCTTTGCACATCCAGCATTTATAATAGTGTTAAATATATAAAAAGTGTTTTTAATTTATAAGGGGGGGGATTGCACTCAGAGGCTTGCTATTTGAAAGGGGTCACTAGTACAAAAGTTTGAGAACCACTGATCTACATTTCAGTACATGTAGACTGCCACAGATTTATTATTTAGTATTAATGCTGATGTAATTTACCTTTAAACCCAGTGATCTGTTCTACCTGTTAGTTCTCCAATTGTTTTCTACTGAGGTTTAACTCAACACTGCTGCTTCCAGATCCTCTAGCAATAGGACACTGTCTGTGCTATCAACCCAGCTGCTGCAGGGAGACTGGATGAACTGCAGATTCTGAAACAGCGTTTGTGGCCAGCAGCATTTGAGCAATTGTGGGGGAAACAGGTCCTACAAGACAGGCACTACACAGCTGAGCTGGTTGCTGGGACTCTTTGGGAAAGGGGATGAATCCACCTCCCACTGTTCCTGCCTCAAGGCTGGATTAGCTTGCCATGTCCAGGAGACCCTTCTCACCAGAAGACAATGATGGTGGGCCTCTCTCCCTGGAAGTATAACCTTGATGAACTATGGCCAAAGCATTCCAGGGAGTGAGGTGGGACTGTGCCCTAGCCTTACCTCAGGAGGCTTTAGATAAAACCTTCATTTAGGTCCCAGGTGAAATGAGTTTGAGTTATCCCATGAAAGCACATCATAAATCCACAGCAGGTATATTTACGATTCTTGAATCCCCAGAAACCCAGACTAGAATAGGAAGAGGTTGCTGCACATCTGCATGCAGGTGCAGTGGGAAACTTGTACCTTTCTTCTTCAGTTGCACTTTGTAGTTTAAAAACATACGTTGTATAAATTCAAAAAACAAATGCAGCAACAAGCCCTAAAACCACTGCTATTCTGAGATAAGAAATGGATTCGTGTTACACAAAATGACTATTACAAAGCTACTGAACTATCCCTAAAGGTGATAAGAATCTATGAAACAAATAGTAGGGTAAGACAGGAGACCTAAAAACCAGCCTGAAGGTAAACTGAAAGCAAGAGGTGCATCTACATCCCTCTTCTCCTCTTAGGTAATCCCAGTTTCTTTACAAGGTTATCAAAGCAGGTGTACTAGCCTGACTTCAAGTATTCCAAAACCACAACTAGTGAAAGGATACAAGACCATGACAAAGTATTTTTAACATTTCTGCTATTTAATTTATGGAGCATTTTTTCCACTGTGAATTTAATTTTCTTTTGATATTTAATTTTTGAATATATTTTTTCACAAACCAATTTGCTACAGATGATGTTCCTCAAAGACAGTTGATTTTTTTTGTAAATGTAAATTGCATAGATGTGTAAAGATTAGACTGTCTCTCAGATAAATTTATTTACAATAAAAGCTGGTTAAAAAATGCATCTGAGCCTTGTCTCTGGTAGTATCTTTAGCTGATAATGAACACAACTGGGGCTTGTAGGCATTACAATCATGCAAATAATAGAACATCAGCACAAACTTGGCTCATAGACTATATGGTAACTTACTTACAAGCTTAGATGTATCGTAATACAAGCTTTCAGTGGATGAAATGAGGGCAAACCGCATCACTGCTGGCTGAGGGACTTGCTCACCATTAATTAATTTTAATCCCTCTAGAAGAGGGAGCGGAGAGGACACAGCCAGCCATGAAATCAGGAGAAAAGGTGAAATCTCCTACCAGCCTTTGAGGTCTTAATCAGGACAGATTTTAGTGACAGTCTCTCATGGAGTAGAAATGAGGGACACTATGTGGCAGAGGTGGGTGGCTTTGGGGGCGGAGTACAGAGGATGGCAGCTATAGGGGAGTATGCATGAAAGGATGGTTCTGCCCTGCCACCACTAGAATGTGTGGTTTTAGGGAGGCTGAGTGGTTAGACCCAGGAGCCTTCACTTCAAAGACCAATGGCCTGATTTTCAGAGAGAGCTGATCTCCACCTTTACTGTGCCTCTGTGAAATCTATATAAAAACATTATAAATACTTTCTGGCACACAGTTAACTCAACACAGTGGCTGTATCCCCTTGTACTGCTATCCCTTTCTCTGAGGGAGGTTAGTCTCCATGGAAGGTTGCCTTCTAACAGCTGGACTCATGTTGTCTGGGGACATCAATTAAACTAGAGACCAGGCTTGTGACTGGGAGTGACACTGTCAATTGTGCCACCTAAGCAGAAGCTCATGTTTCCACCTATATGGCTGTCAGCAGTGCCACCCGAGCAGAAGTTTAGCTGTGCCCCAGACAGCATAATCCCGTCCAAGCTTGTGATCTCCATTGGCCACTGTGAGTGTGGGGTGATACTCCTGCCATAGCTGCAGGATGAGCTGTGAAGCTTTTCCCCAGATGAGAATATTGAACCTGCAATACGGAAGGAGCTCAGCTCCAACCCAGCTAAACCTCACTTTCCTGGGAGAGTGTAAAGCCACAGAGTACAGAAGCAGCAGTAGCAGAGATTAGAATTCATAAGTACAATAGTTGGATGTGGATTTAAGAATGACTGTGCTTAGTACAGGGAGTGCTAAACAATGTAAATACGTAACAAAAGAAAAACTGCTAACCTATAGAGCAGTGCCAGCACAGATGAATCTGAGATCTTCCACCAAATAAATAAGGAAAACACATCAGTTAGTAGTGGAGGGGTTTGGGCAGATTAGGCCACAGTGACATGCTTGGTGGATATGCCCAACAGGCTGGAGTGAAGGAACACAGTCACCTAGATATCAAAGTATTTGGTGCATTAAAATTAAGAATTTCATGGAACACAGTCTTTTAGTCAGAGTGCCTGATACCTTTCTAAAACAGAAGTGAGACAAGGCCGGGTATGGATTTGACTTTCAGAAGATTGGAAAGATCTAACTTATATGATCCAAAGAAATCACACTTGGGGAATGCACTTATTTAGCTGCCAATCATATAGGTGCAAAATGCTGGAAAACTTCTTTAAATTATTGGAGTAAATTCACATGCCACACTCAATGGAACAGATGGCATATTCCAAGAAACCTAGGCCTATTCTCTAATTCTGTGCTGCCGTATGGAATAGAAGATACTCTAAGGTGGAAAAGAAAACTTACACGGTAAGAGAAAAATCTCCAAAGCTGGTTTACAAGGGCTGAACTCAATGTAATCAATTAATTGTTCAAACATGCAATCTGACTGGAGCTTTTTTATAACATTACATCCATCATACCAAAATACAGAAACAACATTCACTTGACCTCTGCTTAATGGCAGTAAAACATCCACATCCCTGGTACTCCTGTGCCCTGTAAGATACCAGCTACATCAAAGCACATCATACACCCAAGAGAGTCGAGCTTTGGCAGGAGTGCTGTGTATACTGAGCATATTTTCATATCTAGCTATTTACACAGGGATTTGCAAGACACTAACGTTCTCTTGAAAAATATCCAGATATGTTCACTGTCCAACAGACACACAGATTCATACAACAGTTTCCACATTCAGAGGTGGTGTTGCAGCTTCTACCCCTGTGAGAGATTGTGGGGCCACATTTTCTATTCCAGACTGAACAGACTCTTATACCTACATTCACAGCTCATAAAGCTTTTGTCTTATTGCAGAATGATGTGAGTGGAGAGGCATTAACAACATGATTGTTTTCCCCATTATCTTAAAATCACAACTATGATAGAAGTGTCATCCTACTACTTAACGTCTCACATGCCACAACATCTATTGGGGATTAACTCCACCCTTCTCCCCAATAGTAACCACACTGACAGCCCACGCTGAGACGTGGCCTATATTGCACATCCTGCTCTTATTCTCAGAACGAAATAATACTTAGTTCTTATATAATGGTTTTCATCAACAGATCTCAACGCGCTTCACGATCTTTTAATGTAGTAAAGTCTGATATGAAGGAATAAACAGCTCATTAGTCAAACGCTGAATGAGGGCCCAATCTGCTAAGGGCTGAACATCCTCAACTTTAAAGGACTTCCACTGGAGTTGAAGGCATTCACCACAGAACAGGATCAGGTTGCCATGCCTCATTGATTCAAAATGCCTTTGGACAAAGTGCCTGAGACTTAAAGTTTGATCAGTGGTCTACAAAATAGCTAGCTATTCCATTCATTTTGCTTTTCTTCTATTTCAGGAGTTATGCTAATGATTAACAAGTAAAAATCACACCCTCTGATCACTGCACTTAAATATTTCCTCTATTAGTTGGAATTAATAACTGTATACAGCTCAGTAAACAAACTTTACCTGTTCTTCAAAAGGTGAACACTTTCTGATCACACCTACTGTAACAGATTCAGTCCTAGTTGATGGCAGTACCCTTACCCACAGATTGAACTGCATTTCTGCTTTCATGGCGTATAGTGACTTCTAGGATGAAGGGAAAACACACTGGGCATAACCTGAAAAGGTACGGTTGTAAAATAAATTGTTCATTGCACAGGAAGAACAGGCACAAAGGACACAGATCACACGCGAAACTTGCCCTGGATAATATAGTGTAAGCAATGTAAGAAGCTTCAGCTGACAAAGTGGGGGTGATCGCAATCAAAGCTTATGGTGTAGAAGTCATAGGGACCCCAGAACAGACTGTGGAGACTATAAATGACTCCAAGTAGATTTATTTTTATTCTCCACTCTAGTCAATCTATTCCCCTGGCACAGGAGAAACCACTTTGGTTATAGGTGCTGATGTGAGGAGTCTACAGGGCATCAGAACTTTAGTCTGTTTAAAATTTTTATTCAGAGCTGTCATAGCCATGTTGGTCCCAGGATATGAGCGAGACAAGGTGGGAGGGGTAATACCTTCTGTTGGACCATCTTTTGTTGGTGAGAGAAACTGAAGATAAGACCCGAAGATCTCTGTGGAGCTTGAAAGCTGCTCTCACTGACAGAAGCTGGTCCAGTAAAAGATACTACCTCACCTACTTTGTGTCTCAGCTTTTTTATGGAGTTGAATGTGCCTAGGCCCCAATTCAGGAATGCATTTAGGCACCACGTGCTTGAGTGCTTTCATGAAGAGTGATGTTTTCCTGAAGTGGGACTACACTGCATATATCCCAATAGCACTTGCTTAGCTGAAGGAACAACAGTACTGCATACACTTCACTTCAGTCAAGCTGTCACCAGACCTGACTGATAGTTTCATCTGTTTAAAGGGGTGTGCATTTCCCTTGAAAGAAAAGCTGCACTCACTTGTGCTAATGGATTTTTACCCCCTTCTATTTGGAAAACAAATTGGGCAGATACTTCTTCTCTGGTTTGAATTTTTACCCTTAAATTCTAGACCAAGCTTGGAAATCCCATTTCATGCCAGGAAAATGCTGGGTGTGTGCAGGGCCACTACAGTTCTGGGAGGTAATTAACATCGGTAACATCTGTATAACATTAGCACAAGGAGGCCAAAATTCTCATCTGCCTACTACTACAAGTTCTGATATTATTTTTCAGTGTAACAGATTTATTTGGGCCTAAGCTTTCCTGGGTAAAAAAAACCCACTTCTTCAGATGCATGGAGTGAAAATTCTGTAATTTTCACTCCATGCATCTGAAGAAGTGGGTTTTTTACCCAGGAAAGCTTAGGCCCAAATAAATCGGTTAGTCTTTAAGGTGCCACCGAGCTCCTCATTGTTTTTGTGGATACAGACTAACACGGCTACCTCCCTGATGCTGAAAAGTAATAAGAGGTCATGTGACCCAAAAGGAGCCGCTGCTAAGGATAACTGAACAGCTGAGCTTTCAAAAGGGCATGGCTGGGTGGAAATACATTTAAAACAATATATACAAGACAGCAGAAGAGCTGGTGCATGCTGAATACAATAGTTTGGAGAGTGTAAAGGGCAATTCCCACCATCTAGAAAACAAGAATTCTGTTTTGCAAAACTGTTCAACGTTTCAACATTTGTTTTCATTCTGATACGGAATGAGAACTTCTACATTTTTTTCATGAAAGAAAAAAAAAGACACACGCAGCCCACCATGCCAGAACAGAATAGCCAAAGGCCCAGTTGGTGCTGAATCAGAGAGAGCAGGGAATTGGACTTGGGTCTCCCACATCCCAGGTGAGTGCCCAGTGGGTGTCTCACACTCACTCTCAGACCTGAGAAATCTTCCCAACAAAGTTCAGTCAAAAATGAGGTTTCCATGAAAAGTTTTGGTTTTGATAAATGGACATTTTACTTATGAAAAATATTAGCTGAAGAACTACCAACCAACTCTAATGGTTATGTCCCATAAAATGTCTGACATTTCTGTGAAGATTAATTCAAAGTAATAAACGCACACTTTATATAGGCTTCTCAAGGACAGACACACACAGAAATTAAATAATTTTTTTTAACCTAAATTATCCAGTCCTAGACCCTAAAATGCTTCTAACTTGATCAGTGGGACAAGTCAGAACAGCAGTTTTGATTACCTGTAGGAGCATTGCTGAACTCTGGCCCATTCACTTAGCGACATTTAAAATGAGAGGGAAAAGAACATTCTAATGGATAAGAGCAAATGTAAATAAGGAATGCAATACAAAAAAAGAACAAACGTGCACATCGCCAACTAAGGTGTAAAAAATCTTAAGATGAGTATAATGCCATTGGGAAATTGCTAAAAATACGTTAGCTGTTAGGTGAATGCAATGCCCAGCATACCGGATTCCCTAATACAGACCTCAAAGTAGGTACTTTAAAACCAAAAAAGCAACATTACATCTGAGTCCTACATTAAGTAGCTGAGACATCTCTTCCAACCACACAGTTTGCTTAAATCTGCCACTATTAAATGAAAACCATGTCAGATATTCAACAGTTTAAATGAGACAAACAATTAATACCATCCTTGATGGTTTGATTCTTTTATTATGCTAAACCTGCAAAAAGGATTCCCTTATTTGCAAATTCAATCCAAGAAGTGAGGAAAAGGACAAACATTAGCAAAGTGTTCACTACTATTAAGGATTTTTCTCAGGTGGGCCCACCTGTTTTTTCCTTCTGTAAAATAAAGTGAAGAGTGAATAACATGATAAAGTGTTTTAATACGTTTCAGTGTCTCAGGATTGGCCTCTTAAAATCAAGGAGTGTTTGTGCATTTCAAAAGAACAGTGTAGAAGACTGCATTCTGGAATACGTTATAGAAATTGGTGAACAGAATAAAACATTAAATAAGGCTGGAAAATACCTTGCAATGATACAGAAATACCGTCGCATTTTCCCACTTAGTTTAAAAGGAATACTCAGTACACAGTCAGTGCATAGCATTAAAAAGGAGAAACTAGAAGTATATGTAAATGCAATTCATATGCACCACTTTATAGTGTACACCTATGAGAACTGAGAAAGTTTTATGACTCAGCATACAGCAGCTAAAGGGGTTCAGAGATTCCAGACCAAAATGGTAACCCAGTCATTCACATTCTATATAGTCTAGAACAAAATGCAGCTAATCTTGCAGACTTTAAATATTTTACTATTCAGAACTAGGCAATATCAAAACCACCCGTCTTCCAGGAAAAAAGAAAGAAAGAAAGAAAAAAGAAATAATACAAAACTGATTGAATGGCTTGTAAAAGCAACAGTATTTTACAGAACGATAACAAATGCAACATTAGGGTCTCCCCCAGACTGTTGGCATTCGGTTATTAGAGTAGATTTCTCTTGTATTGCAATGCAGACAGCCATTTTAACACACTAGAATAAGAGAGCCTCCAAGGAGGCTATAGGAACAAAACACGTATACTGAGAGAATCTGGATAGAGCCTCTCAGGAATTTCCCATATGTCCACAACTGCTTCTTTTACTTAAGCAAAGACTTAATGGTGACAAACTCACTTTTGAGTAGGTTTTTTTAAAGCAACCTGTGTCCAAGTAAAAAACCAAAACCCAACAACACTTAAGTAACACAAACAAAAATGATCACTGTAAAGGTAGCAGTTTTTATAAGAAATGCCAACCTTAAGCATTGAAATGTTTGAGGTCATGGTGGCCAGAGAGAAATGTCTTGCAAAATGCAAATCAATAAATCCTTTAACATGTTCATTGCTTTATAGTACATCACATGATCCCACCCCCCATTTGTGTTCTCAGCAAAAGTAGGAACAAAGTTCATGACTTTTCAGACAGGATGAATGAGGGAGGCTGAGCCCTGAACACGGTGATAAGAGCTCAGCTGCGTCAAGGTGGCACTTAGTGCTTCCAAAAATACAGCAATGATAGGCAGCTGTCACCTATTTTCTAATGTTATATCACTTACTCAGCAATATTTATAGTTTGTGATTTCTGCGTACAGACACGTACGGTGGCTTTACCAATCTGAAACCAGGCCTCCTAGTCAATGTACTACTGTATGACTTGGAGAACTCAAGAGCTGGGAATATTTATGCCCTGATTTTTGTTCTCTTTTTTGTAATAAAATAAGATACTATTACGTCCAGTTCAAATACTGCCATCTAGAACATTTATACATAATATTAACATACAATTACGGATTAACTGGGAGATAGTTTAAGAACTCCATCAAAAGACATCTTCCGATGTCTTTGTCTAAAAACGGAATTGCTGGTGCTTCCAGTTTCCCACTGGAGACAGAGGATCGAGCCCTGAGCTGCAGGAGGCTTTGCTCTGTGCTGGAGTTTTGCTGTAACTGGGAATTGTAATGAATTTTGTACTGAAGAAGTCCCTGCTCTGTGGGTGGTGGTAGTGGGGTGAGTGTAAAAAAAAAAAACCCCAAACCCTACAACAAAAGCTGATAAAATTGTGTAATTAGTCAAGTGTATATATTGCTAGACAGGCTATTAAACAAACTCAATTTAAGCCCAGTGGATTAACTCAATACAAACCACAAGTCTTGGTTAGTTTGCTGCACACTACATATGTAAGCAAAACATTATAAGCAATATGTGTAATTGAAGAAATTGATCTGAACACTGTTCACACAGGTAGGAAGCAAAAACTACATGCTGCGTCATGTTCCAGGCTGTGCCTGGGACTGTGAGAATACAAGGGAGGGAATGAGCAGTTTCTGGTTCAGTAGTTTCTTGAAAAAGCTGTTTGTGAAAAAGAAAAGAATAACCTAATAACCTGAATGCTCTGGCCGGTGCAAGAGTCACTGGAGTTTTCACTGACTGCAGGCAAGAAGTCAGCTAGGATACCAGTGAGAAACCATAGCGAGTAATGGGACAATGTGGGGGTTCATCAGCAAAATGGACTCCAGCCAGTAGCACTGGTATGTGAATTCTAGAAAAGCAGGTGTGTTTCCTGTGTCTGTAACTTTCCATATAAAGAAACATGTTTTGGTGCTGGCTCAAATAATAATAATATTAAAATAAAAAATCCACCTCCCAAAAGAAAGAAGATAGGGTGGGGCATTATTCAAAGGTTTCCCATTGCTTTCTGAGCTGTTCTACTTTACCTGGGGTGGCTGAAACCTCCTGTTTTGTCTTTTTTAACAAATCTTCAAATGGATCTTTTGTCTCCTCAGGCTTTGAGGGAAGTAACACTGACTCTAAGCCCTTCGTGGGCCTCGGGGGAATCAGAGGGGGGTCGTTACAACTTAGCGCCAACCCTGGCTTGACATCTATCTTGCAGCCAGAATGGCTCGCTGGTAATGTTCTGATTTTAGAAGGACCACTTAAACGTGCTGGCTGCAGAGAGCTGGCTGGGGAAGGGTTCCGGCTGTGCCGCAGGAAGGAACTAGCCTGTGGTGTTGTCGCAGCCTGGCCAAACAGGGGGGGCCTGGGCAACGCTGAAATGTTTGGTTTAGGTCGCTGTGGTTGGTAAAAGCCAGAATTAGGTGCCATGAAGCTGGAGCTATAAGTGTGACCTACAGGAGGGGTAAAGGGCCCCCCTGGGGGCCTGACCAGCGATATCGTCAGGGCTGCTGGCACTGTCTGTGTAAATGGGTTGAGGGATGGCTGCAGAAATGGCGGTGCTGAAGGAGGGTATCCCAGCGGCTGGGTGAATGGTGCCGGCGGAGGAGATGCAAAGTCGCCCACCACTGAAGCAAAGCCAGCAGCAGAGCTTGGAGAGGCTGAGCTCTGCATACTGCGAGAGTCTTGCTGGGGTCCCATGGTTTGCCAGCTGGTTGTTTTTAATGGATCCAGCAGACTAAGAAGATAGTCACTTTCACTACCGGCATTTTCCGTATTAACCTTGACTGGCTGAAGCATCGCAGTCGTTCTGCTGGAACTGGATAGAAGCTGAGAGGGGTGAGGGGAATAAGTTACTGACTGTCTGAATTCTGGGCCAAGGGACACAGTCCCAGCTCCAAGGGGCCCCTGCATGAGCTCTGAAACCAAGTCGCTATGTCCCATAGTGTAGGTGTTCACTGCATCTGCTGTCCCAGCTGGAATCTGGGGTTTGGCTGGTCTGGGTGCAGGTGGTGGTGGGACTATCCCTTGCTCAGGAGTTTTTCTGCCCTGTGGTCTAGGGATGGTGATGTTCCCTTGAACAGTCGTGTTCCCTTCCTCCTTTTCTGCAGGCACCAAGATGCTGTCTCTGCTCCGGGGTCTCCGTGGGATTGATGGGATGGTACCAAAAGAAGTCAGGGGCCTCTCTGGTGAGCTTTGGGAATATTTGGTAGGAATAGCCATGTCATCATGACCCATACTCCACAGCTTGTTGTAGGGATGAGAGAGTTTCATTGATGGCACAATCCTGCTTGTCTCAGATTCACCAAGATCCATCCTCTGCCAGAAAGTACAAGACAGATTAACATCTCCTGCTCAGCACAGACGTGAACAGCACAGCAATAGGGGGCAACACGGGGGCTGGAGAGAAGGATGCACACATGCTGCAAGCATTTGCAGGTGAGGGACAGAGAAAAGATTGTGGTTTAGGTGTGAGGACAGGAGACGGGAAGTCAGGCCTCTGGGTTTTAGTTCCAGCTCTGCCACGGATAGGTTGTGTGACATTGGGCATATCCCTGCACCTTCCATTTCCCAAATGTAATCGGCACACAGTGAAATCTACTTACGGGGGAAGTGGAGGAGACCAGGCTCAAAAGCTTTAATTAACATACAGCAAATGCTCTGCAATACCTGGATATAAGCCATTAAGTATCATTATAGGAGTGATGCTACATGCCTTTGCTTGGTGTTGCACAAGATGTCAAAGGGTCTTTGTTTTAGTTTTGCACTTGCTAAGAAGGCTATTCAGGAAACATGCTGCATAAACAATGATGAGACTTTACAAATTGATTCCCCCTTTTGACTCATGTGGGCCAAAATGCAGTCAACTCAGAAATGAAGGGACCGCGAAATCTCCTGTCCATCCCAGGTACTCATCTGGCCCCCATTGCTGTAATATCAGATTGCCTCAAAAGCTTTACTGTATTTATGGTCACAAATTCTTGTGGGACTATTATCCCCAATGTACAGATGGGGACCTGGGGCACAGAAAGGCAAAGTGACCAGGCTGTGGTGGAGCAGAGATTTGAACTAGGGTTTTCCAAGTCTTATGCTAGTGCCCTAACTACTGTACCATCCTTTCGCTTCCTAAACTGCTTAGTATTTGCATTGCTGAGCACCAACCTCAAGGATATCAATGTACTACAGCTGGGGGACAAGGCAGATTCTGGGAAAAAAACCCTTGTAAATGGATCGGGATTTCTGCTTTGAAAATGAAGGTCTCGGTTCCTCCTTGCTTTTATGTTGCAACAAAAGACCACAGACATAATCTCTCATTCAGAAATAAATCTTCTGAACACACTGGGAGAGGATGGGGGAAATGGATGCATTTACACTGAAATACAGAATTCTTTCTTACAGAAGGCTGGCTGATGGAGGGTACTTTAATTCTGCAGAAGCCCTTCCATTCTTTATCATTTACCTTGTATAAAATCATGCCCATACCTGATAATCAAAAGTACATTGCAGCACACCCTCCTCTTTGGGGGTCCTTAGGTCTTCCAAGCTTTTGGCTTGGCTGAGAGGTTGAGGCTGTTTTTCCACCTCTAAATTAGTGAAAATGTCCTCCAGGAGGTTAACTTCTGTGACCTTGTCTGGCGTAGGAGGGTTTGGGGGCAGAGCCTCCTCTGCTTTTTCTGGACTGAGAACCTCTTCCCCATCGGCACTATCAGACTCTTTCAGGGCCCGGTATGGCTGAGGCCTAAGAGACAAAAATGCTTTATCACCTCACATCTAGAATTATTTTATTTCAAATCCTTTTTGAAGCGTGCAACATTTCAAACTAGGAAGTGAATCCCCAAGAGTGATCTCAGCATGGATACACCTGTCATGTGACCCTTACGGTACCTCCTGTAGGGGCTGGCTTGAGCCCATTGCATTGGGTTGAATTCTGAACATTTTAGACTTATTTCCCTTTTGTTGCACTTTGAAACTAACATACACATGGGCCTAATTTAGGAGACATGAGGGTTTAAGGTGGAATGTTTTCAAAAGTAAGATTTTCTTCTAGGTATCATTACTACTTAGATTATCAATACTTTAAAACATCCGCATGCATTTACTTTCACTACAGATGATGCTGGTTGACTTTTTGCATTTCCGTTGTGATGATGAAAACAGTTTAAATCTGAATTGTGTTAACTGATCTTTCAATAAAACATTCAATAAACACATTTCTGTGAGCAGCAGCAAGAAAAGAATGGTTACTCCATTGCCTTCTCTTTTCTCGACAATCCTTCCAACACATCAAGAAAAGGTGGTCATGATAATTTAGCATCTTTATAAACCATGAAGTAGAACACAGGAATGAAGGGGATATAGAGAAGTTCAGTTTTAAAAGGACACTTACTGCCCCATTAAAAATTATTTTAATTTCCCTATCTTACAAATAGCTAATGAATTTTTAAAGTAAAAGTACACTTTTCACAATTTGTGCTGTTTACTTTTTACATTTCACTCAGCCAGGACAAATGAAATAGACAAGTCAGCATCACGTAATGGTTCTCAAAACTCTAGCACAATGCTGCAATGTTTGCAGGGGAACATTTGGTTGGTTTTTAAAAATCTTTTTCCACTGGAGTTTAGAAATATCACAGTCCAATTTCTTTACTTATAAGTTTATGAAAACTATATTTTTGGGGGGCAAATTACATTTGACAGTATCCCTTTAACAGAGGGAGTGTGGCTATACAGTGAGCAGAGGTGGAAAGAAAAAAAAGACTTAAGACTGGAGGATTTTAAATGGAGGAAGATGGGTACTGAAAAGGAAGGGTTGAACAGAAAGCAGCGATGATGCAGTTGAAAACTCACTGAGCAGAGCTGTATTTGAGCATGAATAATCTGACACTAGCTCTCCACTCTGGCTGCCTTTGAGCCCGCCCACAAGTAGAATATTGTAACGAGACCCAGTTGTTTTATGCAGGAAGTTGGATATTCCCAACAAGAAAGTGAAGTTGCAAATACGCCTGTGTTTTGCACACAGTTACATTCTCTAAATTCCAGCTAACTCAGCACTGAATGTAAGTCATGGGGTTTTCTTGCAGTAATTGGGAGTACTGTGCATAGTTTCAATGATTATACTGGTGTCATCTTATCAAGAGACACTGCAGTCCATGATGGGGAAATCTATTTTACATTTACAGCCAACCCCTGGGTTACTAGAATACACTGCTCACATGTACTTCAGAAAAACATTCCTTGAACACCATTAGATTTGCATATCAGTTCTGCGTATGGGAGAACAGCAGCATAATGTGCATCCAATTAATAATGAGACCTGACATGATTTCTGTGGTGAATGGCATTTGATTAGCAGCCAGTCTCTCAGTGGCATTTAAACAAGGCTTTGGATTAAGAGAAAATATTTGAGAGTGTGGGGAATGTAATGTGGAAGAATCCTTCTCTTTCTTTCCATATATATATAAAATATAAAAAATATAAAAATATATAATGCAAATTTATGAGCAAAGTGTACCTTGCTTCATTCATCATTACACAAACACTGGCATTCAACAATCGGTACAGCCATGAAATGATGCACAAGACAGAGGCACCCAGTAGTGCATATCTCTAGCTAGTGACTTCTCCTACAGCATAAAACTATTTCATGAGGGGCGATATAGAATGAATTAATTCCACATCTTGTGAAATGCAAGTTCAGGTTTGCATGAAGAGGAGTTGGGGCAACCAGGTGGGATTTATGAGGGTGGAAATGCAGCATAGTGTCAGTTACGATGACTCAGGTCCTGATCCAAAATCCACTGAAGTCAAAAGAGAGAGATCCACTGACTTCTGTAGGCTTTGGATCAGGACCTTAGTGAAGGCATGTGAACGCATGATCTTTCAGATGTGATCAGAATTTCCATCTTTAATCTCACACACAACTTGCTCACAACTCCTTTACATCAGCTCTTATTGGAAAAATACAACAGGGTGAATTAAATATTTCTGGGGTCTTCCCCCTACGTAAGCACACAAGTGCAGGATCTTCCTTTCTGTCCTCCGATGGCCAACCCATGGTGGGTCTTAAGTGTCCCGTGCCTTCTCTGTCATTATGGGGTAATCTTACCCACTACTAGAGGTCTCTGAACCCAACCTCCAATCCTCAAAGAGTCAGCTGCTCTGGCTGCCATTACGTTCCTCCCAACTCATTGCGGTGCTAGTTGGCCATCTGGGAGCAGGGTAAAATTCTCAATCATATTCTTGTTATTCCGAGTTTTGAATATTTCCACACATGTAGCAACAGCTAGGGCTACAGGTCACAAATCAGATGACCTTTGAGAGCACATTGACTCCTGGACACCACCATGTTAGCCCCTTCCCACAGGCTAGTCGTACACAGCTGCAGTTAGTCACAGGCAGGCTTGGTTTGGAGAAGCACTCAGATCTGACTGCATGTCATTCTCAGTGGTGGAAACTACTTGAGACCAGGCGCTGTCTATATTTCAGGCACTTCCTGCTCTTGGAGCAGACATAAATAGTCCAAGAACAGGCTTCCTCCCAAAATTTCAACACCTCATCCTCAGGCTTTGGGCACAACCAGGAATTGCATGGAGTCGCAAGAATGAACAGTATTTTGTAGGAATTAACTTTTTTTGGGGGGGGGGGTGGGAGGGGGGACCTCAGGTTTGGTCTGACTGGCCCATTAGGATCAATCTCTTGGATCACGGCCTTACCGCTCGCTGCCCTCCTGAGAGGTATGTTCAGAGTGCCAATGACAACTAGAGGTGTGTATTACAAGTCAGTCTGCACTTCACCCCATGTGAGCTTTTTTCTGCCTGATTATTCCAATTCTGAAGATGTGGGAATACTTTATATAGGTCTGTTTCATTCTGTTCTATGGACCAACTTCATGGAAACTGACAGACATGCCAATTTTCAAACGTGGGTGCTTTTGAAGGATTTCAAAATCCTACGGCTGATGACCTAATCAATATACAGGTGCCTCAAACAAGCATTTATAATCCAAAATGTTGATATGGGCCTCTAAGTTCAGGATTTAGACATCCTCTGCAGGAGTCTTTGTTTGAAAATTGGGCTCAAAAGTGTTAGAGAGGTTTAGGAATGAACTTAGCAGTTACTATTTACCGATAAATAAGTACACATATGGTATCTCTCTCTCACACACATACACTCACTCACTCTAAGATTAAATAAAACTGCACACTGATTTATGAAACTCAAAGCATTGTAACTGTTACCATCATGAAGAATGATTTCTGGGACTGTATTTGAAAATGGAATTTATAAAGAGTAAAGTCAAAAGTTCTTGCCATGAAGTACTTTACATTAAGTTAATAAAATGGGAGTTCAATTAAGGGCACAGACAATAAGCAAGATCAACTAACTACTTGTTTTATTTCCTGTGTAATTTTGGGTCACACTGCACACTGAGACGCCTTGGAAATCCTCTGGCTTTGGGAGGAACCTGAGGGTTACTCCTCCAGGAGCCACTGAGGACCTGGTATGGGATGAAACAGAGAGGCTGGAAATAAGAGGGTGGAACTAGAGAAGGTTGACGACTGCACTGAAGCATAAGAAGCTCACAAGACAACTCACAACATACAAGTAGCCCTGGATGCAGAAGAATGGCAGAAGAGCAAAGGGTCTGAGCAGGAAAACAGGAGGGGAAAGCAATACACTGGAAAGAAAAGCTAAATGGAGGGTCACCTCCCACACAGCCCAAGTCACCAATAACACGATAAGTTGTGCACCCACATTGTGGGCAACAAATAGCACAGTGCTTCATGCAGAACACATGCTCTTGCATGCCTCAGAGAATCAGAACAGTCAAGCAGGAGAAATATTAATACAGTCATCAAGTGCTATAAAAAGATTTAAAAACTCTTAAAAATCCAAGCATAGAAGCAGGCAGCCTTGACTGGTGCAGATATCGCCGTTCAAAGCCTGAATTAATACAATGAAAGAATAAAGACTAGACCATTCAAAAGGAGCAGAGAAGAAAAAGTTTTCAGAGAAGGCAGAGACAGGATCCTCTTCCTGCTGAAATTCATCACCAGAAGAGTCCTCAGAGAGGAAGACTGTATAGTGTCGCATGGGCTTTACAAGGCTGAAGGAAACAGGAAGAGAAAAGGAAGTTATCAAGTTGTCACATTCAAAGTTGCAGAGAGGAGAGAAAACCAAGCAATTCAGGTTCTAAGTAATTTTTGAACTCAACTGACTGCTCCAGTGCCTGAATGCAATATGACTCAATGGGGTAAGTGTGCAGCTTAACTTTGCAGGCTGAACATACTGTTTTTCTAGACCATCCAGTACTGCTGCCTCTTGGGAAAAGGTGCTGGGACCTGCAGACCCATCACCACTGTAAGTGGAGCCAGGATGGAAACCAGCCTTCCCACCACAATTTCCATCCAACAATCTGACCTCCTTCCAAATTATTCCTTTGAGTTGTTCTCAGCTTCATTGTACAATCTAATGACACACAGGTTGAGATATCAAGCAGGATAAGCAGAAGAGAACTGCTCAAGTGGGTAAAGAGGGACAAATATCCACAAAATGTTTGACAAACCTCCTTGTCCCAAAGCCACACAACTAATTGTACCAGGAAGTGCTGCACTACTTACCTACACCTTGCTCTCTCCAGAAATGCTGCCTGCTAATGTCTTAATATTGGTCTTAAAATTGCTCCGATTTGAGGTATTGTTGCTACCAGGTGCTGCTTTAGAAAAGGGGTGTATGTACTATACACATACTGTATAGTACGTGTCTACATGAAATATTACCCTCTCCCCCATTAGTTATATACTGTAATACATACACAGTCTTTCTGCTGGAGATGGTGGTTTAAAGTTTTTGCAAGTAAGATTTTACAGTGAGTCTTTTTATCTGTGAGACGTTGTTTAAACATTTATTTGTTATAAAAATATGTGTCTTGTCCAGCTGATCCTATGAGCTGTGCCTACATGTAAACATACATTATATCTATGTCTCTGTGTGTTTGTAGATAAGTAGATTGACGATAGGCATATAAACACACAAACTATATAATAAACAATACACAGATCAGAACTCCAGGTCTGATCTTTTGCCCACTAAAGTCAATGACAAAGTTCCATAATGAAGAAAACACCATAATTCGGTGTGCATATGTACAGCTGGCTATCTGTATAGTAAGGAGAAGACATGGGGGGAAAGAGAAAGCATATAACTGAGAATGGGACATAGAACAGGTATTTCAGGGACGCTGATTTTGTGGATACTTTTCCATTAATAATTGTTGCTGCCAGTTGCTTTTTTTATTTGGTTTTGTTTAATCTTAAAGAAGCTAGATTATTCTTTTCACTGTTAAGCAGAAATGATTTACTGAATGTGCTCCAGGGCAAATGAAGTGGATACTACTGCTTTAAACATTCAGAGTGATCCTGAGTTGAAAAGTGGAGGAGATGGCAGAGTGCGCCCATGTTGGAAATATACTGGATACAAAGGAGAAAAGAGCAATGAAAAATTAGCAGCAACCAGGAGAGAGTGCATGTATGTAGTACAGCATAAATCTGTCATTCCTCTCTGGAAGGCTAAGCCACTTATTAAACATTAGCATGTAAGAACTCTTGGAAATATTTTTAGAGCATTTTAAAGAACTAATAAGTCCCAAATAGAAACTTAAAAAAAAAGATTCAATTTTAAACTATTAACCGTAGAGCTCTGCATTTTAATCTCATGAGCCTTATCGTACAGCAGTGTGTTTGGGCCCGCTTTTCATTCCGAGACGACTTAAACAATGAAAGGCGGGGAAGGGGAGGGAAGGGAAAATAAATCATAGAGGGTTATGAAAGCATGCGTCATTTTCAGCCATCCCCATGAGGTCTCTGCCCAACTACATTCATTTCATCTGCTGTACACAGCTGAGTAAGATCCCAGCTATCTCCATGAACAGCGATACACTATCAGAAGCACAAAGCCATAGAGAAAATCAAAAGACAAGGACCTGATCCTGCTACCACTGAAATCAACAGCAAAACTCCTACTACTTCAGTGGATGCAGAGTTGGGCACAGTATGTACAGTGAGGAGCAGGTTCTTATCTTGTAGATGATGGAACCACATTTGCACATTAAATTAGAGCAGTTTATGTTGTGGGCTAATATGTTGAAATCGGAAGAGGACCCAAATAAGGACGGGGGGGGGGGGGGGAGACTTGTTGGCCTTATGGCACAGGCATATTAAAGCCTGGTGGCTCTTGTGTTCGAGATCAGTCTTCAGTGTTTTCTTAGTTCTGTTGTCCTGACCACTATTGTGAAAGATGGGCTGAAAGAGCATGTCGAAAAGAGGAAGAGAGTTGGGAGCTGTGGGCAACAACAACTCAAGAGGGTGTGAGATGCCCACTGTGATTTTTGTGATAAACATTTACTCACAATTAGGCCAGAGTAACTGGGGCTGGGGTGTGCACAGCTGATCAGATTATACTGTAGTCTGTGTTACTCCAATTGGAGTGGTCACATGAGCTGTTCCTCTCTCCTCATGCTGTAATGGACATTCCAGGGAAAGCAAAGTGCTGGCGCTGAAGCAAGCTACATTTGCTACAAAACGTTTGAAAAACTCCTCCAGGCACTAGTTTTACATATGCAAGAACATTTCAATGAAGGTTAGAAAAGGGGCTAACAAAGACTTTTATAGTCAAAAACATTTTAAAAAATGCTTCATCCTTTCTTGACTTATGTATAAACACTCCTTTTCTCTCTCATACATGGGAATTACCACTTGACAGTAGCCCAGCAAACCTACTAGAGTTTCACAGAAATCAGAAGAAACTTGGAATTTCCACAGATTTTTGCTGAGGAATTCAACCTTTTGGTTATGTGCAGTTAGAGTCTGGAGGTTGTGAATTTCAGATAAGTCAGTTCAGTTCCTTTCCAAAGTGTTACTAACGACCTCCTTTGTTTGGCTAGGGTCTGTTTAAATTCAAGTATTTTTTTTTTAAAATGTGGAATTAATTCACCATGAAGGAATATCTAATTTGAAAGAGGTAGTTCAAAAGACAGACTGGTGGATCAGCTAATAAATTGCATTTCAGTGGAGATCAATATAAATAAGATGGAAGCTATAATGCCAGTTAATAGGCACTTTTTTTTTTTTTTTTTTTTTGCTTTAAGGCACCTTACATGACAAAGTGGGATTTCATAATAAAAACTTATTTAAATTCAGCTGCTGCTGTAGTTTCATAAAAGATTTTTGTCAAAGACAAGGGACAAACAATCTAAAATGTCCATGTTTAAATTTTTTATTAGCTTGAGGCAGTAGAATCAAAAAAAGAGTGCCTATTCCCTCATTAAACCAATTCAGCGACGATCCTGCAGTCTACCACCCACTACTTGCTAGGATTTCATACACAAAGAGCTGTCTCTGAAAAGGCAGGTCACAGCAAGCCCAGCTACAAGGCAGGCAATGCTGTAGTCTTAGAGGGAAAAAAGGATCCTGTCCGTCACAGCGACAACCCTCATCATCTCCACATGACTGCACCAGCTCCTGCCTACCTAATCTCTTAGCTGAGTTACCATGCAGATGACTTGCTGATCTCTTTCTAATGTTTAGTTTAACATGTCTTCAGTTAGCACTCGCATATGACAGTACTGACAGCTGTGGCTGTTCCTTTTAAAATATCATGTCAGAAACACAGTGCAATAAAGCCAGGGATGCGCTCCATGGCTCTGCGTACCATTATGATAGTATGGATTTATTTTTTAATGAGGAAGATCTGCATCTTGGGAGCTTTTTTCATGTGTCAGGATGCATGGACAAATCAGCAGCACATCACACCGGCCAAAAATGAAATGCTGACAAATGTAGATATTTCAAATTTAATTGACACCTAAATGTACTTAAGATAAAAATATAGAAAATCACTGAGCACTGGGGTTTGGGAATTAATGAAGGGAATTCTATAATAATTTAAAAGGTTATTTAATTTACAGGGAACTTTAATTTATATATATTAAAGTAGGTGCTTTGTTTCTTTCCCCTCTGATTATGCAGATCATGTTGTACAGGTGCAGCAGGGTGGACCCACTTGTATTGTTTTTCCCATGCACCGGGCATCCCAAATTTCACATATTTCTTGATTCCTGGAACAGCTGTGCAACTGCTCGAGGGAACTAAGGGTTTTGGTCCCTTTTAGGTGTAGTAAATATGAAGAGAATAAGGGGTTTGGATTTGTGGAGTGCTTGTTACCAATATGAAGTGGAGACCAGAGACTAGGGAAATCCCTATTTTGTCTCTCATTAAGAACAAAGCACAAATCCCGCACCTGTAATACTTTCCTGTAGAGTATGAAAAATCATTAGGCCCGGGTACGTACTACCAACAAAATTCCAGGATTTGCTTGTTTTTTTCTTTTGTATTAGCTTCTGCCATCTTGGCATGAGTTTATTGGTGGGAATGTTCCCAGGAGCATTGAATGTTAAGTGAATAGGCACATTTTTAATTGACAAACATTAGAATTCACCCTAGAAATCTGATTCTAAGAGTTACACTCATCCAATCAGGTAATGGAAACAATACCATGTGACCTGGACATCCAATGAGAGCTGACAAATTGAATTCTGTAAATTTTTAGTGAACTGCTCACACTCAATCTACAGAACAGGAAATATTAGAAGTCACCAAGTAATTTCTAATCGGGATAAGCTGAAGAAAGTCAGCATCTGCTCTAACAATTAACAGGAAAGAGTCTAATAAATTATTAGTTTAACATTATTTGCTTATCTCAAACAATACTAGCCTGCACAGAGCGCACTTCCACTGCAGAGATCAGATCTCTTTACAAAGGCAGGTTGTATGTTAGATGGAGGAACTGAATCCCAGAATTTCAGTTACTTGCCCAGTGTCACAGAGGAAGCTGGTGGCAGATCCAGGAATTGGACCCAATCTGAATCCTAGACCATGTTGCCTCACTAACCAACAGGATGTAAGGGGATCTTTGGAAGACTATGCTTTCATGTTGGAGTTTTGGATGAGAAGGGCCCTTGGTTGCATCTACATCCTCCCATACTGCTATCAAACCCATATGGCCTACCTTCTCAGTGCCACCATTCCTCTCTGGCCTTCTAAACGAGACTGGCATCATGGAACAAAAACATACAATGAACATACCAGTGACTTCCATAATTCTCTATAAGACAGAGGAAAAATGCCAGTAGGCAAGTTTTAAGGATGTTTTAGTTTTAAGTTTAAAGATGCTGAGTTTTGGCTGGAACTTGACACAGCCATGTTGGAGTCCCAGAGAAAGCCATCTCTTCTCACAGATGACTTCACATCATAATATAAGTACCATGGTCTCCAAACCATCTTTGCTTTATAGGAGTCAACTCAGAATTTGGACAGGAAAATATAAAATATAGAATACCATCAAGTTTTATTCTTAAGATTACACATATTCCACAAAATACTGAGGCTTGCTGTGCATGGAATTTGACGCTCTAGAGGATGTGAACAAAAAAGGACTAAGATTTTGGATCCGAGTGCCCGATTCCCATTAATTCTGATGAGCTGAGTGTCAAAAATCTCTCAGGTGTCTTTGGAAATCTTAGTCTAAATGTGCATCAGGGCTCAATGTGCCATTTTCTCTTCCTCCAATTTGCTTTAAAAAAACCAACCAAACCAAAAAAAAAAAAAACACCTTGCTCTTTTGATCATGAGCTCCTTCCCACTTTTTTTCAAATACCTTTGCAGATTCATCGTGTTGGGCAACCGACCTCAGAATTCACACAGTTTCATTGATGAATCAATACTCACTTGTGTGAAGCAAATAGCTTTGTCCTGCACTCCTTTTCCTACTTATAAACATCTGTGCTACAGGGGAGCAACGAATGTTACAATGTGTCACGTAAGAGTCAGGAATGGTTTTTCCTTAGACAGCACGCTTGACGGAACATTTGAAAGTATTTCTCAAGCACACTAGCATTAAGGGCAGCATTAGAATGACCTGGCATAATGACAGCACAGTTAACCCATGATTAACCTTGGCAGAACGGCACCATCTCCACAAAAGCGAGTCTCTGCATCAGTACAGACAGGGAACACACATCCCCCAAATCTAAAACCCTAACAACTATAGCAAGTCATGCAAAAGGATGACTGTGCTCCAGTCACCCTTGCTCCTGATTTGCTTAGTCCCATGATTGGCTTCGGTTTTCAAGGCATCACCTTCTTTGTGTCTAGCTTCCTCCATGACAGCCTTTCCCCATGAAGATCAAGAGGACAATATGTAGCAGATCTTTCTGCAATATTCTGCAGTGATTTTATTTATTCATTTTTGAGCCAGCTGCATTTGCTCAGTTAGGAAACAGGCTGGCTTAACAACCTCCCCAATAGATGTTCTTGCTTACAATGATGCTGTGCGATACCTCTGTACCGTACACAGTAATTTTTAGGTGGCAGAGGCTCTAAGAAGCTGGCCACAGCAAGTGAAATGTGCTTGATAAGCTACTTCCATTTAGCTGAGCCATCCTGCTAATTTCAAGCTAATTTCAATGTAATGAGCCCACTATCACACAGCAGCCAATTTTCATTCATACCGTACATGGGAAAGTCATTAGTGTATCTATAGTGAGTACTGCATAATTTCTGGAAAGTCATAATGAATGGCTGCTGGTGCGGTGATGTTGGTTTAGCCTGCTCAAGAGCCTTTCGACTTGCTGTTAATTGTGAGCTTAACCCTCTGCTTTTCCATTTTAATTTCTACCCACTCTGAGTGCCCTGGAATCCAGCTAGTCAATATTTAACATGAAGAAACCAGAACCTAGAGCTCTCCCTGGAAGCCCATTGTGTGCTTAACAGGCAATCTGGGTAGGTTAGTTGGATGCAAAACAGGTCTAACACACAATAAAAATGGCCTATACAAAGCCATAACTATTAGCATCAGTTCTCCATGCTGTAGGGTCAGAGATAGAGATAACCAGGATAGAATCAGGTTTTAAAACAAACATGAATTTTAACAGCTGCATCCCTCAATTATTTCTATGAAAATCTAGGTTAGCATTTAGAGTGCATCATGGATTACTTGTCTCCGCACAGGATGGTAACCCAAAACTTCCTGGGTTCTTGTATACCATGAGCTAGTAGTATCTGATCCTGGCTCTGCCTCCCTGCTGATTCACTGCATAGCCCTTGGACAAGTCACTTATGGCCTCATTGTCCGAGCGCTGAGCAATCAGTGCAAGTTCGAGGTGCTCAGCCCTTCTGAAAATTAGCTCAGCAACCTCTCTGCATGAATCTCCCTACTTGTACTGCACTGCTCCTATCTGGTGGGGGATTGTGAGGAATGTTTGCAAAGCACTCTGAAGATGAAAAATGCTGTATAAGGATCAAGTGTTTTATGTTTCTTTACTGGGGTCAAGGGAAACTCAGATGGGCCAGCTTCTGCTTTTTATTCCAGCGACAGAGCTTTCCTTTTGGATTACCACCAAGTCAAGCATGACAGTGCTAAAGAGTCCATAACAGCTGGTTAAATATTTACCATCAACACAATTTTTGATAATTGGCTTTTTGAACTAACCAGATTTTTTTTCAAAGAAAAAAAAGATCGTTTCTGTCCAAAGATTCTTTTTTGATGAAAATTTTGGAGAATTTTTTGTTGAAAATAAAAAAGCTTTAGGTTTTCAGTGGCTGAAAACCAGAAATTTTTCAGTTTGGGGATTTTTAATAAAAATCTGGAAAATCTCAATAAAAAAAATCAATTTATTGAAAAAAAATCATTTTCACTAACTTTTTCATGGGTGAAAAAATAATTTCCCCACAAACTCTAATAATAATATATGTGGGATAACAATGGCCTGCCATGTTGGAAACAACCCAAGAGCCTTTGGGAGGAGCCACCACTACCTTCCAGTTAGAACCCTTCAATGCTTTTTATTTTAGCTAATGATCCGCTGGAAAACAAAAACATGCCCTAGGGAAATAACAAGCTTTGCTCTTGCAGGCAAAGCGCAAACACACATCACTAGCGGTAGTACATGTCTCCATGTTAAATACGTGGCCTTGATAATGTAATGGCTGGAAAAGGGTGCCTGGGTGGCAACCGACTTTTCAGAGACTGGATGCCGTGCTACGACTTCAGAGGAGATCGTGCCGAGTGAGATTCATATTTGCTATACTCCTTTATCAGAGCTGAGGCCACATTTTTGTGTTTTTTGGTCTCCTCCAGCTAGGAGGAGGATGCAAGACCCATGGACTGGACTGGTATTTTAGAGATGTTGGAAAATGCCCCTTAGCCCAATGGGAGTAATTCAGAACCACTAGGCTAGTGGTGCTGAACGTACAAAACCTCCCACTGAGCGCAAGCTCCTCCTTAGAAAGACCTTCCACATATGAGCATCTGAGGAGATTCACTGTTCAGTAAACCATTCGCCGTAGCACTAGTGCAATTCAATGCTATTCTGGTCAAGTCCTGTTTAAGGAAAAAAATCACAACCATATGGACTAGGTTTCACAGAAATCTGTTTTGATCTACAATTAGCAGCAGCTCTAGGCCATCATTCTGTGTGTGTATTTCGCAGTGGGTGGGTGTGTTTGATTCTCCAGGTTTGTTGTGCTGCTTCCGGGATGCAGCGCGCAGCAGGTGTGCCATCCCACTTTTATACAGACATTTATTCTTATGCTGATTTGGGCTTTCCTTTTTCTTTCTTTTTAGTAGCAATGCAGAAGGGAATGCACAGTACCAACTTTCCCCCGTGGGTAGTGATAGAAATATATCCGCTGCCAAGTGGCATTGGCAGCCATTACAAAAGTAAAACAATTACAATAAAATTTTAATTGGTAGAAGAAAAAAAATGCAGGAAGCCAGCTGGTCTCCTGGTCCATTTCCTAATCCTGACTGCAGGTCCCTTGGCAAAGTGGTATCGCTCCCCCAATAGAGTAAGAGAAATGTAACTAGCGCTGTATAGCTGCATTTCATATATGGAGAAAGTGGGATGAGAGGCAGGCACAGGTTGAGAAGTGTAGCTCTGTTCTAGTTCATCAGAGAAGGCTACTGGTGCTTAGGGAGTTACGGGGAGAAAGATTTCCATTCCCACTTGTGTACATTTTCCAGTGAACAAGGGACTAGAATTAGGTCAAATAAATGGCCAGGCAGATTGATTGATTGATTGATAAGAGTCACTCTTTAGGGGGAGTTTTATATCCCGATGTAAGTGTTACAGGATTTCTGGCTGTTAACAAACCAACCATGTTAACAGCAGCTGTATGTGTACAGATCTCTGGGCATGTTTGGAGGATGCTTGTTTTAGTGTCAGTCTGATGAGATTGTTCAGTACAATGCATGTACCCAAACAGATGAGAAACAGAATAAACCAGGCTCTGCCCTGCAGGAAGGAAGCAAATGGACCAAATACCTGATCCCCCAGAGCTTCCCCAGGCAAGGGACCCATGGCTTTCAGGATCAGGTCTGCATTAGAGAAAGGGAGGGTTTTGAAGTGTACTATGTGCATTACATTGTGAAACGAAGAAAATGGGTCTATTTGTCAGAGACCCACGTCACTCCCAATAATGCCAATAGGAATTATGAGCACACATCATGGGGGTGGGAAAGGAAACACACACATCGGGGGCTTTGAAAGTGTGGGTTTTTCTGATTCAGGTTTGTTTTGTTTCATTATTATGTCCAAAACACACTCTGCCCTTCCCACGGAAAAGCCCCATGGAAACACAGAGTATTATTACTGCAGGTCCTACTGCAAAATCTCCATTTCCACACATGTTAGAAACCTGCTGATCACAATTCTGCTTGCATGCAAAGTCAGCATTACATGCAGCAGGCCTGCCAGGGAGGGAGGAAGGGTTCGTCAGATGGGGAAGCTCTCCAGGAAGCAGAACTGGTGAAAGGCTATGAAACAGAAGGAGGGAAAACATAAAATCAGAAACACTCTCACCACAAGCTGGGCCAAGAGCACATGTGATCGCTGGCTGCATTGTGCTCCTGGCAAAAGGAGTGGCAACATTCAACTGCTATGAGTGTGATCAGGAGGAAATGTAAATCCTTTTGCACAAATATCCTTCTTCCCATAAACCAAGATATTCTCTCTTTCTATCTGTGTTGCTCCTCATGTGTCTCTCACACCTTCCTACTCTCACTTTATAGGTTGCAGCATGATGCAGACTATAGACCGAGGGGGGGATGCATGCAGCACCCTGTGTGGAAGATGCTGCTGTGGAAGGGTCACTTTGCTATCGTGAATGGCTTATTGCTCGGCATTAAGAAAGAAGTTATTTTAAATTTTAGAAACACTTTCACTCTGAGGAGGCTTGGAATGATTCTTAGTTATTGTTGGTGACACTGTAGCACCTAAAGATCCCCATCTGGGCTAGGACCCCACTGTGTGAAGCTCTCTGTGCACCTACCGGACTGCATGATCCCACCTGAAAAGCTGAGACCTTCATTTAAAGATGAAACACAACAAGTGAGTGTAGCAAAGAACAGGGTGGCAGGGGATGGGGAACAGCACCAGGTGGTTTCACAGCGTTACACTGTGATAGCTCTGGCTGAAACATTTAAAGATTTTTCTCCAACCATTATTTTAAAAAAAAGTTCCCCATCGCCCATAACAAACTCCAGAGCCTGGCCTCCCACGATATTTCTCCCCCTGGGAGAACGCGTCCACTTTCTATTGTTTTCAGATAGCAACGTATTTATTTGCCTGCTCCCACCCACCCACCGACTCTCAGTCATCCCTCTGACTTAGCATTCCTCGTTCTTTTAGAAACACACCTGACTTATCCCTACAAGGCCCTCCGATGACAGGCTGTTCCCCTACGTAAGCCCCTCCCCCTGGATGCCTGGCAGACATCAAGCTGCAAGGGTATTAGGACCCCAGGGTTTCTTCTGTCCTTCCTGCTAAGGACAGGAGCGAGTCCTGGCGGGAGAAGGCCTATCCAATTACACAGCACATGTGACGTTCCTGAGCTATAATGGGGCAGTTGGGCCTTTCCCATTGCTTAGCCCTCTGCTCTTTGACCCCCTCTCTCCTGCCTCCTCCACCTAACAGCCAGTCTCCTGATCACACAAAACAGCTCACGGAATCTGGAACTAACGGCTTCCTCAGGGTTCCAGAGGCTGTCAACGTGCTGCCCCTGATGCTGCTGGGACGACTTGTCCCCAGTGTCTCAACTCTGGGGAGAGTGAGGGTGGGGCTTCTCTTGCTGAAACTCAACAATCACTGCTTAAGGAGCAACTGTCTGACAAAATAGGACTATTCATTTGTTCTCCTGGAAGAGGGTTCTTCACTCTCCTGTCCTCAGGCAGCAGTAAAGATAAACCATCCCTGGTGCTTACAGGTGGAACACAAGTGGCCCCACGAGCTGTACAGGCACTTCCACAAGCAAGGTGGCAATTGGTATTTGTACAGTAAGAGAAAGGGCCCAGTTCCAACTCAGGCATGCTGCTGCTACATCACCATCACACACTGAGCTCCTGCCCGCTGCCCCAGTGTATGATGCTATTGCACATACAGTTCAAAGCTGAACTGGCCTTGTTTTGCTGCCATATTGCTATGCAAACTCACATCTAATTAGCTGTCCTCTGAGTCTCCGTTGGCATTATTGCCTTACAGGTTACTCACACCCACTGACTCTGCGTTTTTCATGATATCTGGACAAAAGCCTCACATGTTTTAAAGCTGAATCTCATTTTCTTACATTCCATTCACATTTCTAACCTGTCTGGGTCCCACTGTTTTTGTTCCTCTGACCTGAATGGTGTTTGCAACTTCTGCCAATTTGGTATCATCTGTAAGTTTCATTAACAGGCTATTCATTTCCTCCTCAGCCCATTCATGAAGCTGATGGAGGCACTGACCAGAGCACCAAATGGAATCTGCCTCTGTAGAGGCGGGGAAATAATTTCCTGTTGGTGTTTGCAAACTTTTAGGTTTCACCACCAGGTAAAACAAGAGTTCACCCTTACAAAAGAGGGATAAGCTGACTGGTCATTGAAGAGATAAACAGAAGTCAAATCTGTATCAGTTGGAAAGGCAGAGGTAAATTACAGGTGAAGAGTAAAAGAGTATTCTATTCAACTCTGCCTACATCTGGCCTCAAGAGAAATCTGCCCAGCAAGGAACTCTTCTTTGTGTATTAGAATGATATAGCAGAATACAATACAGAGAAATGGGCCAAAAACAAGAGAGAAAATCAGTGTAGCTTTTAAAAACAAATCCTATCTTTGTGGTTTCCTTTAAGAGAGAGACAGGAGCACTCTCCCCTCCTAGGAAATACAAAAGATAATGGCTTGTAGAAAACGGTCTTAAGGTCCTCTCTTTAATTAGGGTCAGCTATTCTTTTAAATGTTTTTCAATTATTTAAAATGCTGTTCTGGGGTAAATAGTGAGGAGGGAGGTCAGGATTAACGAGTCTCCTCCTGTTCAAAGGCACCTGCCCAACCACACTTCAAAGTCTCAAGCCATTTACATTAGCTTTCTTATTAAACAAAAGATACTATATATTTCTGACACCACCACGCAGCTAATCCTCACTGATTTGTTATCTTGCCCGGGGTGATACTCAGGAGCCGCACATACCATGTTCTCCAGTGAAGATTTCCATCTTCTGTCATAGCACCTTGAGAGCTGCATCTGCCTCCTCTTTCTTTTCCCATTCATCTCTCCAATGCCAACATTTTTTTGTTAGAATAACGTTTACAAGGTGTCTGGTCTATTATAATATTGTAGTATTAACTGGCTGGCCAGAGGCTCCCTATGTTTGCAGAAGTTTGTCCTGCCAGCTAAAGTTGATGACAGGAGAGAATGAAAATACATCTAACTGCTATTGTGACATGACATTTGGATTCGGAGAAACACTGAAGATGGGACAGATCAGAAAGAGATTCAGAAAAATACTGGCACCACACATCAAATGTCACTGGCACTAGAAGCTACTCCCTTCCCAGCCCTAAGCTCCTGCTGGTCATTTAAAATGTAAAAAAAACCCTCTTACAGTGAAATGCCAAAATGTAATTCTTTGTTAGTCCACATGCCTAAAGAACAGGTCAGTTTAAGGCTGCAAAGAGTCATCAATATTGTTTGCATTCACAGCCATTTCCACAATACAGCAATTTAGTGATTTGTTCAGTTTCAGTGGTTGAATTTTTAGGAATCTCTAGCAAACTAACTGCAAAAAATTAAAATTTAGAATAAAAATGGTAATATGTATTTAATTGCTGTGTATAAGTGTAAAATACTGGTGAGCTTTTTCAACTAAATTTCTTGATTTCATATTGTTTTGATTCTTTTGCAACATGAAATGTAAATAAAGTTTAGAAGCAAGTCACACTGAATGATGTCAGGCAGCTTAATCCAAAAATGTGTAATCCTTCCTACAAAATATGCATGGTGGTTACACTAATTCCTTTATCCTATCCCTGTAGTCTGTTAGTCATACAACAATTCAAGGATCAGCATGTTAATGAAATGATTCACAAAATATATTTCCTTAAATAAAAATGAACACTATAAACTTTTTGCAAGGAGAGCCTTCCCATGAAGCACCATATACCATTCAAACCCTTGTGCAGGACTGGCTTGCAATCTATTCCACAAGAGGGCAATCATATTCCACTATAAAATGTATAGGATGAATATGGCTCAGTTTAGAAGTGACCAGTTATTTCCATCTGAACGCAAACTGCTAAATACCTCCCCATTCTGCTGTGTTTGGGAAAAGTGAAACAAATATCTAATTTGAGATGACACTCACTCTCTCTTCAGAATTGAAAATAAATACGTTTACAGAAGCTAAGTGTTTTCTTGTTCCAAGTTTTTGAATAGTTTCAGATTTAATAGTTATCCTCAACCTGAAATACTGAAGGTATTTCACTGCCAGGATACCCAATTACCTCAGATTAGAGAACAAACAAATAATATAGACTGGATATGACATAAGTGATTATTAATACTATGATCGGAGAGGAATGCTAAGATAGAAGATATTTTAGAAACTGAAAGTAAGTCCACTTTTCAAGAGCACAATTAAAATCGTTCCAAGGGCAAAAAATATAAATTCATTGTTTTTGTAAGTTTGGTTCAGACAATTTACATTCTCAGTCTAGTGCCTACTGTTCTTATCTTGCTGCCTGAGTGTTCCCCAGGTGAGTGCCATATACTCTGTCATGACACTAGCAATATTTTCCAAGACGTCCTTTTCTGTCTAAGATCAGTGGCCCCTGGCATTATGCCCAGTCCTTGGCTTCCCAAATTCTGAGCTGAAATAAGGCAACCTGCTTATTCAGACACTCAGAAGTGCAGCAAACTATTAGTAGATTTTGGTAAGCAAACAGAGGTGCCATATAATCACTTCTTTTGTAATTGTAGATGATGTAAACAGTTAAATTCTTAATAATTTGCTGAATAATAAATAAATAAAGTTGGATATGTATGCTAATGAAATATATCTGTCAGGTACTGAAAGTGTTCTTTAGGCTGCATTAGAAAGGAGGGATATCCATTCTCTCTTTAGGTTTATACTTGGTGGCCTATTGTTTAGCTACAGGTTGGAAAGATTGTATTCAGAGTGAATCAACGACTCAACAAATCCCTGTCTTCTATGAAGTCCTTTTGTTTGGTAGCTTTCATTGAGGAATCTGCAAAACCTTCTCTGTTCAGGATAACAGATGATGCATTATTGTTTTGAACAACAAAAGATGCTGGAAAGCAATGCCTGTGTGTTGTTTATATGTGATATTCTTCAGTCACAGGAATGAAACTTATTTTAAAAAGTGATTTAGAGAAATTTTCAATCAACTTTATAGAGACTATGAAATTTTACCTACTAAACAAGAGACATTGTGCATTATAAAGCCTTCATTATATAAGGCTCTCTGTCGAGCTTCAACTGGCAGAAGGACTTCAACAATCACATAGAACCACCATTAAATGTGTGATCATAAAACATTCCCTGGTTCCTAGGCAAAGCTAGTCGATGATGGTGGGTTATAGATAGAGCTGGTCAAAATTTTCCACTGAAAAATTTTTTAAATGAAAAAATGTCTTTTTCCAAACTAAAAATGATCATAAAAAGATTTTTTTAAAAATTCTGGTTTTAAAAACACGTGGAAATGTCAAAAAATTGTTTTTTTTAAACTCCTTTCTCTCATCTAAAATTTTGCCCAAAATTTTTAAACAATGAAAAACTGTTCTGTTTCATATTTAAAATTACCTTGAAATAAATTTTTTTGTGAAACTATGTTTCCTTTCTTTGACCAGTGTTAATTATAAACAAACCCCAGGCCCTTTACATGCTCAGGCAGATGTCGAGAAATGCAGCAACAAAATACTTACTGTTCTGGACTAGCAACTGAAGTCCTTCGCCCTTCCACGGCAATGTTGCTCTTGGGTCTCTTAACAACATGAGGTCTTGGAGGACGAACCTATTATATATACATACAATGGAGACATTTAATCAAATACTCTAACAAGCATCAAAACAAAAGACACAATCCACATAAAATCTGCAAAAATTGATCCATTGTCAGCTTAGACATTGCTTCCATTCAGAATCCCTCTTGCAAATTTATATATTTCTGTGCCACACTAAAATTATAACTAAATCTGTATTAAACTGAACTATAGTGACCCATATCATTAAAGGACTCTAAAGTAATGTGCGAATTTATATCTAAGTTTAGACATCTGGGCTAAAGGTTAAAATGGTTCAACTTATTTTACTTTTTTAAAGCAGCAATGTCATGTAAATGCTTTTGTCAGTTTGGAATCATATTGAAGATATGAGTAATTGGAAGAGTCAGGTCAATACACTGACTGAAGTGTATTAGTCATGTACTAAAAGTTTATTTCACTTCTGCACGCAGTAGATGAACAAATACTAGATCTTCTGACTGAGCCCCCAGATTGTGTGCTCCATGTAAAGACTTAATTGCTAAAATGAAAATGGGAAAGCCTTGTATTTTGTTGCACATTGTACTAGAGACCAGAGTTCAACTCCAAAACCACACTCGGTTTCTTTGCCTGTTTGTAATAAACTGATTGACTTTCTATAGTAATCGCTTCTGTGTAGGGAAGATAGCACTGAAGAAATGAAGAAGTGAAAATAAAAGTGAAAGCATGAAAAGCATTACCAATTTCCATGATGCCATAAAGAGTTTGGTCCCTTTCATCAGTTTAATAGAACGTATTATTAGGTGTGTTTCCATGAACACTGAAGAGTTACATGTGAATTTTATTCAGTAGCCCTTCAATAACATCTAAAGTTTTTCTGCAGTTAGATGACATATTTGATATACAGTTTCTATTAGTCTTATCTGAAGTTACCACTTCATCATCTTCTGATGCTGAGAAACATTGCTTTTTTTGCCCACACAGAACAGGAAATACACAAGCTTCAGATTAGGGCATGGAACAAACACAGGCCCCGATCATGCAAACATTTACACACACGCCTAATTTTTCTCGCATAAGCAGTATTATTGAAGTCAATGTGACTACTTGCATGTGTAAAGCTAAGTGCACACATAAGTGTTTGCAGGGTCAGGGCCACATGGTATAGACACCTTCTCCAATGGGAGTTTTTCATATGTAAGAATTGTTTTCATAACAAACCTCTAAGTTGTTGACTTAACCTAACATCATTTTCAGCAAGAATCTCCAAAGCCCCCAAATAAAGTAAGGAACACAACTAAACTTCTGCCATCCCTAAATTTGCGTTTTCTTAATAGCTGCAGTATATAGAAGGCTATTAAAGGTCTACAACCTAAATGCTCTTTGGATGACGGATTAATTTGTTTGCAGTGAGAGATGATGGTCTCTCCTCCCCCTTACCCCCACCCTTAGTATGGTTATAGGAACATAAAGTTCTAATTTCCACACCAGGAAAAAGCACTGAATCCTGTGTGTTGGGTTTGCCACACATGAGCATGCATAAGATAATAGCAGAATTATTATCTTTTCAATTTTTGTTTCAAAGGAAATAGCATGCAGCAGAAATCATGGAGAAGTTCAGAGACGGATTGCCGCTATTCATGCCGGGTGGAGGAAGGGCTTATAGGAAGGTCAGATGTTAAGGTCTTGAAGATCAGTCCTCACACAAGACTGTTCCTTTCTACAATAAAGACAACTTAAGAATGTGAATTTATGGCAGGAATGGAAGGATTAAGTTTGTGGCAACTTCCACTGAACTTGCAAGGTGGTGAAACATGGAGAAAAGAACAACAGAGCTAATTAGACAAGCTGAGCTGTCAGAGTGCAGCTGAATGGCTCAGTGCCAACAAACAAAAAGAATGGGCTGGCAATCAGCAGGATCGATGGAGAAGACTGCTTCATTAGGGATGATAAAACAGAGAGAGAGAGGCAAGCAAGAGGGATACAGGGAGAGAGAAAGAGAGAGGGAACGAGAGAAAGGAAGAAAGAAAGCTGTTTAATTAAGCCTGAGCTGGAAGATGATGCATAAAGCTGGCTTGTCATTGTGCTGTGAACACTTTCACCTTTTGGGTGGTACTCAAGGGGGGGGGGGGGGGGGACAACTTTGGATGGCTCCTCTAGTGTTACCAGCCCAGCAGCATCTGGGGAAAAATGCTAAGAAGGATTTAGAGCACTGTTCTAGGGGGACTGCAGGGGAAAGTCAGGAAACAAGCCAATTCCTTGCTGGATTTGAAGCCGTATATATCCAAGCAGGCTGGGTTAAATGTGTACTGAATGCACAAAAACCTAGAAAATCTGATGGTATGAGGGTGTATATGAGAAAGAAAGGGTAAATACCTAATGTAGAAGAGTTAAACTTGCATATAATAGTCCCTACTTCACCTTACACATTATTACTCAACACTTTAAGTGCTTTTCTTTAATTGAAAGAAGTTTCATTCCAGCCCACAGGTCCTGCTCACTATAAACAATGGTTCCTTTGTAAGGGTGTCACATTCATTTCCCAAAAGTGAAATATAAAAAGCTTATTTCTTTTTGTTTCCTTACTGTGTTTTTATTTCAAACTGCATCAGTGATGCATGCTACAAACATTCTTACCCTGAAAATGCCATCAACTAGCATCTACATATAAAGCAGTGGTTTTCAACCTTTTTTCATTTTCAGACCCCTAAAAAAATTTAGAATAGAGGTGCAGATCCCTTTGGAAATCTTAGTTAGTCTGTGAACCCCCATGGGTCCTTGAACCACAGGTTGAAACCAACTGTTCTATGGTAACAACCACCTTTTGTGGACCCCTTAGACATAAGTCTGTAGACCCCCAGGGGTCTGCGGACCACAAGTTGGAATAAAACCATTGGGATAAAGCATTCAGTATTTCCTGGCAGCAAGCAAGGGGAGGCAGTGTTGTGTGGTGGTTGGGCCTGGGCACAGAAGTCAGGGTATCTGGAGTCCCCACCTTGGACAAGTCACTTCCTGATACCCACCTTTGCAGCATGCTCTAAGATACAGAGAGGGAAAAGCACTCTGTGCAAAATGTTATTCTTTACGCTAAAAACGTGTGTTTTATCTATTAAAAACAAAACAACAGTATTTATAAACACATAATCTATGGATTTAGTAAACTTTAAAGATAAAGATATCAATTATGATATTCCCCCCCAGGCACTTATCACTTAAAGCCACATTATGGAAGCTCTGTATTCTTCTGAGTACATGCAAATACAATGTATAAGTCATACTTGCTGTAGCTATGCATAGTTACTGGAACAAAAGGTCTAGAAATGTATACTTTAAGAACTATTTTAATCATACACATTTGTCTTGATTTTCCTTCTGATGAAGGCAGCATTCCAGTTGCATTTGTTAGCACAGGCTGCTGAATGCAACAGGAGCTTTTATTACTACTTTCTAACCTTTTATTAATCACTTTGGGAGCAAAGACAGTTGACACAAACACATCATACTGAAGACTACTAATGTACTACATCTGAGAGATTAAACAGACTTGGCAAGATCTGCTTTGATGCAATACACTATTCAAACTGAAGCAATACTGTTCAGAAACATTTTGTCCACAGAAGTCCCTGCGTGGCCTGATGGCACACCACCAGCCTAGAGCAGAACAAGAGGAATGTGAAGTGCTACACGGAGCCTCTGGTTTTAGAAAGAATAAGGGGAAAATTTTTTCTCTGTGTACCATATCCTGGAGGGTCTCCAATATCAATTACATTCAAGCAGATGCATAAGCATAGTTAGCACTGCCTTTTATACATGTAGAAGGGACGTGTACAATGCAGAAATCCATAACAATGACTCTTAAGCACCACACCCACAGTTACAAAGGAAAAAACCATGCCATCTAAATATAAACTTAGGAACATGCACTGAAGGTTAAAAGTGAACCCACACCCAAGTGCACTGGTTAACCTGCTTGCCTGCACATCACAGTGACTAAACATCTTTAGCAAGTTTTAGCAAGACTAGATTTGAAAACTTGCTGAGTTGTTTTTTATATATATATATATATATATATATATATATATATATATATATATGGAAGCAAGTAGAGAAAGCATTTGCCTTCTGATGAAATTATGCTCACTGGGCAGAAATCTTAAATAGAATTAAATACCCTCTGAGTTTGTTGCAAAAACAACTGTCAGTTTGAACTGACACCAACTTATTTCCTTTGGTAAATAACAGTTACTGCCTCAGATCTAGCACAGTCTCCATTTTTAAAGGCATCTGGAATAGTTAATATGCAACAGTATGGCTACAAATCAGTGTTTAAAATAGAAAACTGCTTAGACAACATTTCCTTGCCTAACACAGGTGCTGCACTGATTTCTGTGTAGCTTTTCTGTAAAAGAGGCATTTGGTCTTACCAAGATGTTGGTGCCTGAAATTTTTTATACTATATACAATCAAATGGATCTCCAGCTAGCATTTTAAATGAGCATTATGCACATTTCTGTACAGGGCACAATGTGGTACTGCCCAGAAACAGATTTCCTATTCTTTAGACCTATCCAACTCAACGACTCTGGGAGGAAAAATTTAACAATCAATCCCAATGCATTTACAGCAAGACCTGGGGAAAATAAATAACTTAGTGTCAGATTTTTGCTTCCTTTCATATTTATGAGTTTAGTGCAAGTCTTCAAAAGCTCACTGGCTAAAAACGTATGTCAGCCTAGAAGGATTTTTGGTTTAAATAATCACTACAAGAGTAAAAACAAATGTCACACAAGGGCAGCATCAGCTACCTGCTGAATTGACCTACAGCTGCAGAACTTGCCGAAGAAAAGCAGAATAAAATGCAGGTCCCAAGGTTGTGCCACAGCAAAGAAGGAGGCAGTTTAGGAGCATAATTCCAATGTTGCTTTTTGCACGATTCAACAGTCCAAACTACCAAGATTTAGCAATGCTACTGAGAGCGCGATTCAGGCAGTGTTAAGCTGCAGCAGTGAGGCAAAACTACCAGCTACTCACGGGCCTAGATGAACGCTGTATCTTTGGAGGAGGCGGCCGAGGTGGACGTACTCTTTGCTGCTGTATCGAAGTGGAAACTTAGTAATCAGTACATTAAAATATAATCACCGCACATGAAAATACCTTTGATTTTGTATCAATAGCAGTCCAAATGGACAACAGCATGTGCTTTAACCCCACTCCATACTAACCCCAACTGGTGCAAATACCTTTCAAACACAGGAATACTGTCCTGACCAGTACACAGAAAGAAATAGTAGAAGAGCTCTGTATTGTTAGGGTGCATGTCTGCCTCCGAGGTGTAAATTATACCAGATGAAGCTCAGCACACAAAGCTCTCTAGATTAGACTGTCCAAAATGTATTATGACTTGAGGATAACCAAGGTGCACAATAACTCATCATTTCAAGCGCTCTAGATGACGTTTCAGGATAGAAAGTTGGAGAATGATACTATAATTAGCTTTTCTTCCCTAAGATTCCACGAGTGATTTTAGCGCTCACGTGATTCAGGGTATGTCCCTAGAATAAGAGACAGGTGGCATAGCCATAGCGGGCCCAGGCCTTCACAGGGTCCCAGAGTTCAGGCTCCAGCCCAAGTGCCTATATAGCCCCGCAACCCAAATCCCATGAGCCTGAGTCAGTTGACCCAGGCCAGCTGGGGGTGTTGAATTGCTGTGTAGATGTACCCAATGCGACTGAGGCCCCGAACCAGTAATGCACTTAGGCTCAGTAGACCACCTGTTCAAATCAACTGGACTCTTCATGTGCCTGAAGTTGAAGACATGATCGGGGGCTAGGTGCAATACCTAAAGCCAGGAATAGAGTGGACAGGAGCTGTGCAAGCGTTCTATATTTACTTCGGTCATTGCACCTGCAACCCCAACCTACTGCACCAGGTCCTGGGCCTAACTTGGAGCAAAAACTACTGAAGGGCAAGCCTGTGTGAGGTGGACAAATAAGGACTAGGATGGAATCCGTCCAGAGTCATCAGCACTTTTGAATGAAGACATACGTCTCCAGAAGTGAAAGGTCAATGTATTAATTAAAGGTGCCTATTTTGGTCCCCATAATTTTAAATTTTGTGTTGGCCAAGTCCTTGCTGCTGTAACTCTGCTGGAAATACTCCTATTCCGTTGCTTCTGATTACACAGCATAATAATAACCTTCATACAAGCAAGATTTTGTATGCACCCTACTGTTCTGCAGAACTAAGACTCAAGTGAACCAGGTAAGTTGAAACTGAATTAAAAGACCCCAAAAATTCCAAGTGCATTTTAGTGCTGAGGACTTGATAAAAACTAGAGTGGAATGTCCTTCTAGTGATTGCTTAAATGCATATGTGCTTGGAGAGAAATGAACAGAAGCCTGCAATGAAGTGAATACAAGAATTTCTATACATGTCTGCTGGGGAGAATAGCAACAATTGTATCACTACCTGAAAAGTACCACACATTCTGCAGACAAGACTTCTGTCAACTGTATGGAGAAAGGATACATACAGGCAGGGGGAGTCAGATTCAAAAATAAAGTCTACTCAGCCAGGTTAGTATATTTCAATGAAGATGAAGTTTCCATCACTCTATCTCAGCAGCAGTTCTCAACTTTCTGCTGGAGTGCCCTTTGCTCTGGACTGCAGATGGACATCTCCTCCCCCCATACTCCCACCCACACACACTGCTCTGACACAGCTCTGCAATCCAGCCCTTTTCTGTCATTCACACTCTTCTGTTCTCTTGCTCCTATCCAATGTATTTAAAAAACACATTTTCCATTTGCTGATTTTTACTTCATTGTTTGCTGCCCCACCCCTTCCCAATCAACAGAAGCCACGGGCTTGGGCTCTGTTAGTGGTTCTGGGGTGCCAGGCAGCATGCACTGTCATGGGTCAATTCCCTACAATGATAAGAGAGAAGTCTGGGCAGGGGAGTTGATGTCAGAGTCCGTCCATGCAAATGCTTCCAATAAAAGTCATCATAGGAACAAAGGGATTCTCACAGTGAGGTGATGGCTCCAGGTTCATGTAGCTTTCTTTCCCTAACCAAAATTTATCATTCCTCTCTTCTACTCCACTCCTCCCTGGGACTAGCCTGGGCTCCAGTCCATCTTCCCTCCCCATCTGCTCTGGCTTGGAATTTCTGCCTTTAATATATTTAACTTCCTTCACAGAGCTTGGGATATTTATTTTTTATTAGGTTGTAGCAGTCTCATACCTTCCGCAATTTATTTTCCTATTCGTATGCACAGCATTTATTACCTTAGTTAGTGAACCTCTGGCTCACTGAAGAGGAGCAGCCCTATATGATCGCTACAGTATTCTTTTTATATTACTTGCATTGTCTTCTATGCTTACATTTCTGTTTGCCTCCTGCATATATGTTTTGTTTTTTATTTGTGTAGAAAACTTAAATAATAGTACCTGACAGAACTGGCACGATGGAATAGTGATTTAGGAAATCTTAGTGTTTTCCTGATGCCACAGACTGAAGGGTGTTAGGAAGGTCAGTAATTCTATTTACCAGGGCGGTTTTAATTAAAAAAAAATGGCTTAATATTTCTTATCTAACGAAAGAAAAAGTCAGTCAGTAAAATGATATTAGGCAACATTTTCAATAGAAGTTGATGCTACCACTTCTTCAGAATTAGTTCATTTCACCAGCCGCTTTTCTTTACTATAGTCTATTGCGGAACCCGTCTTTGGTTTAGGATCTGAATGGCCTTGCAACAGCAAAATCCAGGCAAGTTTTGGAGAAAACACGGCAAGACTATGGCATCAATAGCATCAGCTGAGGAGCCAGAACCAACAGTTATATTGTTAAATCTTCTGAAAACAGGCAACCCCTTCCGAGAGGGACCGACCACACAGCATCTCAGGATTACCTCCTACCGAGATGATCAATACACTGATCACAGCCATTGCAAAGGCACATACAACTGAACATTACTTGCCCACCTTTATTACTCACTTGGTGATTTTGTCGGAGAGAAGGGGACAGGATTCATTATATTACCCGTATATATATACCCGTCACTTGCTAACAGAGAAAGGCAATAGCAATAAAGCAGGTTTAATTCCTTTTATAAAGGCTATCCCTCCAATCGCGCTGGAGGATGCACCATTACTTGCATGCCTTTTTTCCTTCATGGAGTTATTAACGCACACTGTATAATCTCCACATACAAATCAGAGAAGCCCAGAGAAGGCTCTGAAAGGAAGTACACAGAGGAATGACAGCATCAGGGATATTCCCTTTCAGCAGGAACTGGAGAAGTTGGTGGATAGTAAATGATTTCATTTTTTTCTTCTTGCCTATTTGCAAAAATAATTTAATTCTTCTGTCTGTCATACATCACTTAGTATTATTTCAGCATTGCCAAGCCTGTTCAACAGTCACTAGTTAGATCTCAAAAAATCATGCAAATAGCTTACAAATTATGAGATTAAAAAAAAAGTAAATGTTGGGGGTTCTTTATTTGTCATCTGGCCTGAGTCACTAGGGTGAACTTGGGTAATGTTTTCAAGCTCTTCTCAGAGTCTCTGAGGGGTAGAATCTTACTTTTTAAAAAACAAAAATGAGATTCTGACCTAAATAATTTGACTACAGGAGCTGGGGTTTTAAGAAAAACACAAATATTGCAAGATTCATGATAAAATCACAAGAGCTGCAACACTTACATACAGAGGTTCCCCACAGTCTGCCTCTTTCTCGCCCTTGCTCTCTGTCTGGGCAATTTACATTGGCTTTTTTAACACCATATTATGCTGAAAGCTCAAATCTAACGTTATGTCCACTATCGTCTGCATTCTCTTTCCAGCATTTCTTTCGTCCTTTAATGTACTTTCCCCTCAACACCAGCATTCATTCACCCTGATGCTTTTCTGCATCTTTTTGTTTCACTCATTACATTCTTTAGCTCCCTTTCCCTTTTCCTATTAATGTTATGCACATGTGCAAATGTTTTGCTAGATCAGGACCTTAAGTCACTGCTGGAAGCCAACCCAGGATGGATTCATCACTGTGTTGCCATTAGATGGCTGTTCATTTGCATTTGGTGGCCACAGCCCAGCTCCCCAGTGGACACATATCATCCTCATTCCAGGTGACACCACTGTTACTAGTTTCAGCAATGAAAGGAAACCCTGAACAGGTTACAGGGATTTTTCTGTCCCTCCCACCTCTGGAGTTGGTAGCTCCAATCAGGGTTGGGGCTCATTGGCAGGTAGAGTGAAGCTGGACTACAGACAGCATAGCACTTAGTGGTACTAACAGGACATGGGGTGTCTGGCCTGGCTATACGTACAGTTGCTTGCAGATGAGCCAACCTCTAACTACTGGGGCTTAAGAGGAAACTTAACCTGGGGACAGGTTATTCCCCTCTGCCTACTGCAAGCTTTCTTGCACTTTGTCTGAATCAGCAGGTACTAGCCTGTATTGATGGCAGGATACTGGCTGAGATGGACCCTGGTCTGATGCAGTATGATAATTCTTATGTTTCTATGAGCAGCACAGATGGACTCCAGAGAAAATCTCAACCAGCTACTCTTTGGTCAAGGATGGGTGCTGTGATGCAGGGCCTTGGGGGAGGGGAGGAAGCTTTGTTCTTTCCCTAGACTACAGAAAGCATTCCATTAGAATGCTCCAAATTGCCTAAGGCTAGAACAAGGCTTGATTTGAGACAAGCCAATGCACATTGTGTGCAAGTATCATTTTTGATCCATGAGATAAGCACAAAATCCATGCAAGTGAACATGAAAATTACCATATATATTGCTGTATAAGCCAAGAGATTCAGGCTGAAATTCAAAGGCCACAGGGGGAGGAAGAGAGGTGTGGCAGGGGAAGGGAAAGAACAAAACACCAAGTCTACACCAAATGAGAAAAGTAGCTTCACAAGCATGCATGACATTTAAGACGCAAACTCTGAAAGCTCACATTTGGCTTATACATGGGGCACTGACTTCTCACTGAAATTAGAGGCCCGTTTATATGCAAGTCAGTATATAAAGTACATGTTATGCTGGAACAAATTTGGGGGATGGGAGGGGGGAGGAAGGGAACACAGAACAGTAAAGTACCCTTCTAAAGAAGGTGGGACACAAATACCCCTTAGGATATACCAATGCATACCCCAAAACACAGAGTTTCCTGAACAGGCAAAACAACACAGATGTGGAAGTTCTATTTCCAGGGGCAGTTATTCCAGGAATAATGCAGCCACAAAAGAGGCCAGCACCCACTGCAGTGTAGGTAGTAACAAAGTTCGCACAATACCTGCAAGAATGGATTAAGACAGGATATGTGAATCCATACCTTGGGCTGGAAAGGGGGTCTCTGAACTCTAAAGTCTTGATTGAGGGGCAGGGTGGTAAAGACATCCACAAGCAGTGGTAGAGCGTACCACAAGAACTGGGGTAGAGGTGATAGCAGAGAGCTGGGAGTTCTGTGAGCACTTTTGTAGGAGAAGGGGGTGCCTTGATTGGATTGAATTCAGGCACCATTTACTTTTGATCCACTAACGAATGATTGTTCCACTCAAAGCCCCACGTTGGAAAGTGCCTATTTGTTTTCTAAACAGGTCTTATTTATGAAGTTTCATTTTAAATATAGGCTTACAATCAGAACCATTCAGCTCTTATGAGGAGTGCTTTTCCAGAGCTTACTGATGAAGCTTACTTCTTTGTACATATAATTATTAGAGACAGACAGGCCCATTAGATCATCAACAGTCCATACTTTTGCAAGTGCAGAACTGCTCCTTAGAATACTACTTCTAGTGATTTATCCAGTCAAGTTTAAAATGGCTCTAGTGGCTTTCATCACTTCCCATGGCAGCCTATTCTACACACCTAATAGTTCTTAAAATTAAAAAGTTAAGCCACTTTAAGAAAATGTCACTTCAGCTTTAGAAGATTTTGGTTTCCTTGAGGTTCCTCAGGAGGAATCAGTTTATAACAAATATGTCATAACTTACAGAACTGTAACCCAAGCAATGGCAATTCAAAGCCTGGCCCCAACAGCCTGATCCGGAATTCATCTCCTTCATTTAAGTGCTGCTGAAAAACCAGATCATTGTGGAATGCTAGGTCTCTCTCTCTCTCTCTCACTCTCACACACTCACACACACACAAATATCTGAGCTCAAATAAGCTTTGTGTAAGAAGGCTTTTAATCTCTGAACCTTTCCTCTGGTCATTGTTGAGATGAAAAAGCAAGACCACATATCTATGGCAGCATGGCTTCCGAGAAACTCACACTGACAAGTAACTACTATGGCTAAATCAACATTGTAAAGCACAACACAAAAAGAACAGGGTAAGGGCAACAGAAAGTAATTGACATACAGGTCTACCAGAAGATAACAGTTATTTGCCCTTTGCCAGAGCCTCATTTTTAATGTTGATGTTAATATCTGTCACCAGGATGGGATAAGTAAGTATATTCATAGTATATGAAGATCATATTTACTAGAATAGCATCTGATTGAAGTTAATTTATTGATGCAGCAAAACACATTGTTTCTAAAAGGTCAGCAGGGGAACTGGTGTTGGAATATCAACTTAATTACCTGTGCTGCATGGATGAATGGGTACAACACAGCGCATGGCTGCATTACTAAAAGCAGCTAAATTACCGTACTAGGCATGTTTCAGAGTAGCAGCTGTGTTAGTCTGTATTCGCAAAAAGAAAAGGAGGACTTGTGGCACCTTAGAGACTAACCAATTTATTTGAGCATAAGCTTTCATGAGCTGTAGCATGTTCTTGAATGCATGTACTGTAGAGCCTTTTCTCTGAAGGGAAAAGTCTAAATTAGGATATTCTTACTCATCTCTATTTACCAACATACTTTCTTATTCTGGATATTTTCTTAATTGTGTTGTTCCAAACATTTCTGAAGTGACAAGATACTAAGCAACTTTACAGAAAACTAATTCTTAGATGCTTAGTGGGCGTTGATTTACTAATTATTAGACAAGTCATTTTAAACCATAAGCTGCCTGGCAAGAATTCTTAGAAATTTTTACAATGCAAAGGGCACATATTTGAAAATGATATAACCAAATAGATAATAAAATAATTTATACTACATCCATGGAATATAACTTTATTTTTTCACACTAGGGAAAACTTTTTAAACAAAAAATAATTTTCAATGTGTGAATTAACAGCTGGCGAGCAGATTATTATCTCAAACTATAACTGGGTAGCTCTGTTGCAATAAAGCAGTTATTCTTCAAAAATGGTATTGAAAATAGAGCCTTTATCAGTAGATTAGAGGTGTTATTTCATTTGCAGCAACAAGTGCAGTGAGAAAAAGCTATGGACAAAGGCAGGGCGAAACTGTAAACAAGAAAAAGTCTGCTCATTGGCACATGCAGTAAAGAAGTGTTTGCTCACAATCGCAGAAGTTCTAATTCTAGAGGCAAGAGGGGAGGTATGTTTAATGGATTCCACAGCAGAGTTTCTTATACATGAAAATCATGGCCATCTCAAAAACACAGGATGGTTTTGGAAAATGTTACTATGTTTTAAAGACAGACACTGGGGCAAGAGATAGACTGTTCTGAGTGTATCAACACTTTCTCTCTTTGGAAGGGATCTAATATGTTGATTTTGGAACGTGAACTGGATACGCAATAAAAATTGAGACAATAATCATGCTGAAAAATGTACTGAACCAAAAACGATGCAGTAAGGAAAGCAGGTGGAATCTATGAGGCAACTGCTTTATAATCAGTAGCGCATACACTATTTTATACACCCTTTCATATGCAGAGCTCACAAATTGGGATGACATGACTACATATATTTTTTATTCGTACGTCAGGAACAGAAATCTCTGTGCTTTAAACAGAGGTCTCCTTCCTTCAGTCACATTAGAGGACTGGAAGGGTAGCACAAACAACTAAAGAGATACAGAGAAAGGTGACACCTCCCCCTCCACCTGGCTTGTCCTAAAGATGTGCCATGAACCTATGATGAGGAAGAGAAAGAGTCACAATTAAACTCTCTCATTAGCTTAATGAGAGGGACTGAGAAAATTCCCTTGGTTAACAACTGGAGAGGGAAGTGAACCATTTATACGACCCTCTCGCTCCTTAGGCAACACAGAGAAAGCACCACCACTTTGTGGGCTTGTAAGCGTGCTTGGCATGACACCAACATGGGTACCTCCAGATGTACCTCCAAAGTGACAGTGATCAATAAAGCTCTTTGGAACATTCCACATTATCAAACCAGGGACCCCAATAATGTCCAGAATGGCCCCAGCCATCATGAGACTGTCGGGAGCCCACTTACTGAGATACGTAGGAGCGATTCCCACCCCCCACCCCCAACAGAACTGGGTTTTTTGAAGCTTTGTTTTTATTATCAGCTTTCTCTCAACCAGTACGATCCACCACAGTGGAAGCCAAAGGATCCTTTCTTTGTGGCTTCTCTAGGATGACAGGGCCACAAGCCTTTTCTCAGGGGAATCAGTGGTAAAGCACACAAGCTACACCCATAAATCCATGCTCTGCAAATCATCCCAGAATAGCTGGATGTTTCTTTTATATAACATTACATTTTCATGTTTTATTTATTATTTAGTATTAAGCATACCGCCTTTTAGACTGAGAGATGGAACCTGAATCCGGGATAGAAAATCCAGAGATCATTGCTTAGACCAGGGATCCTCAACCTTTTTCTCTCTGAGGCCCCCTTCGACATGCTATAAAAACTCCAGGGCCCAGCAGGGGTGGGGAGGCCTCGGGGCAGGGGTCTTGGGCATAGGCGTAGTTTGACTTCTATTGGGGGGGGGGGGGGGATGGACACACACGAGCCATCTCCGCATGGCAGGGTCCAGGAAGGAAGTGCCACCTCCTGACTCTCCTAAGCAGGCCAACCAGCCTGCTGGGGGGGGGGGGGGGGGGAGAGAGAAGAGAGGAGAACACGTAACCAAAAATTATAACTCAGAGGTGGAGGGCTTAGCTCAAAAAGTTTTAAAACAGCTTAGGGTGCAGGGAGGAGGGAGCTGGGGCTGTCTGCAGGCACAGGGGTATCTTGGGGTGCAGGGAGGGGGGTGACCAGGGGCTTTGTGTAGGCAGGGGGTAGCTCAGGGTGCAGGGATGGGGGTAGCTGGGGCTATGTGCAGGGAGAGAGGTACTAGGGGCTGTGTGCGGGCAGGGGGTAGCTCAGGGTGTAGGGAGAGGGTACTAGGGGCGGTGTGCTAGGAGGACTCCCGTGTGGTCCCGGTTCCCAGAGGGGTCTGCCAGCCACAGAGCTGGGTCTCCCCACCCGGGGGGCTCTTACTGACTGCCTCTGTAGGAGCAAAGGGGCCTGGGAGCTGAGGAGCAGCTTCAACTTGACGCACCAGCAGGAGAGGAGGGAACGCTGCAGATGCCTGCTCCATGGCACCAGCCAGAGCAGTAGCTGCCCCGCACTGCCTGGCTCCGGATTCCCACCTCCGAGCTGGCCAGGGGGCAGGGAGAGGAGATGAGGGTCAGGGGAGGTCAGGACTGCTGTGCTCTTGTCGTGCAGTTTGCGGGGGTGGGGCAGGGAATGCCCTCCATGTCCCCAACCCTGCCCATGGGCTCAGGGCTTCTGCCCCACAGGGAGTACCAGTGCTTGGGGCTCCGGGATTCAGCCCCGCAGAGGGTGCCAGGGATCAGGGTTTCAGCCACAGGGCCCCACGGACTCCTTGAAAGGGGGGGTCCACAGACCACCTAGGTCAGAACTGCTGGCTTAGACTATTTCCATGGAGCATTATGATTTAAAACCAATTCTGTGTTTAAAAGTGCAATTCTATTTTAAATAGACGACAAACCACTTTCATTACAGAGTTCAACAGGAAATGTATGAAATACTGTTTTAATTATCTAGAGAAGAGAGCATTTTATTATGTTTCACAGAATTACACATGCATATTTTTTCATAGGTGAGCTGTGCTGAGCAGACATTTTCAGTGCATGCCCCCAAAGTAGCACGTATTCTTATACAATGTTGACAGGAGGAGTATTTTGTAGTGGTAGTGGTTAATTTGTAGTGGCATTTGTGGTTTGAAGGCTCGTCAAGATGTCTGATTACTTCCCATGCAACTAGCTCCAGTGATGGGAAAGTTCCCGTGCTGTGTAAAAAAAAGGCAGCAAAAGAAACCACAGAAGAGGATGCAAAAGTGAATTGGGACTCTGGCCACTTGGTTACTGTAGTTTCATTTTTTTTAAATGTAGTGTGTCTAGCTGCAGTAACAACACTAACAAAAATTAAACTCCTCTTCAGATTCCATAGTCAAATGACAGATATTCTAAGACACTGCAGGAGAATGCAGTTCTGTAATGCTATACATAGTGCATGGATGACAGGCACCTACAGAACATAAACATACTGAGAACCTAGGGCCTTCATTACCCCAGAACACCCTACAACATGCTCAAGTTATACCCCCAGTCAAGTTTATTTTTGTTCACACACAAAGGCTAGAAGCATCACATTCCAGGCAGCTAAACCTTCAAGCCAGAAAGTTCATCCTTGGTATTGCCATCCAGTTTCTGGCTGTTTTGTTTCTGAAGAGCTTCGGCACAAGTCCCTTTCTCTGAGCCTTCCTTATGCAACATGCTTTAGCCATTAATACCTTTCAGATATTACATTTGCAACAATGCACAAGCTTATATGTGTGCATCAGTCATAGAGAAATAGATCAAAACAAAGGAGAATCCACCACTTACAGAGGGACTTTCTCACAAAGCAAACACTTCACTCAACGAAATCTATTTTGACAGCAGTTTGCTGTATCCCCTCTATTATTACTGCAGTTGTTGGTGTTTTAATAAGGGCTCTATGCCCCACGGCACTCACACCCAGTCCATCTTCTTCTGGATCCTGCAGTGAAATCTGAATCCTACATTTATGGTATCACAGGTTCCAAACCTGCATTGATAACTGTGTGGGCACAGGGGAATATCCCTAGAATCAGGGCAAGTCTATTGCCACTGATCTGTCACAAACTTAACATCCTTCTTCTATCTTCAAACCGAACATCACTTTCACTTGCATTAACAGGCAGGGAATGTATTATAAAGTCAATACAGGAGCAAGTAACAGGAGAAGATGGGCTGGGAGAGAGAACCGTCTTAATTTACCAAACTACTACTATTCTGGGTCACTAGCTAAAACAGCAAGGAGCTGTTTGAAGGGTGGGTGGGCGTTTGAAGTATGAAATCGATGAAAATTTTTCATAAATTCCAATGCTCCTCTTCCAAAATAAGACAAGTTTCTACTGAGAGTGTTTTTCCTCTCTCTTTCTGCTCTCCAATCCAAATGCATGGAGAGAATGTTTTAAAAATTCCTGGACCCGGGAATATATTTATTCCCATGTGTGAAAGTCTATCCATCCACTGTCTCAGCAGAGTTTAAAATCACAGCTAATAGGTTAACAACTGTTTTTCTTCTGCTTCAAATGAAGAATATCAGAAAGCTGGGGGAATGTTCGGCTCCCCAATTTGTACTGACTGCTCACAGCTACCTGCGATGTCTGTTTGACAGGACTGACATTTTGTATCGCTGTAAGATGGGAAAACGTGTGACATTTTTATTCATGGTGGCGTACGCCCTTGTAATGATCAGCCCTGGTCGATGTGCTTACTGCAGCAGCCCCTGAGCCCTCGGAGAACAAACAGGAACCGAAGGTGCCAGCAGTTCGACTGCTTTATTAAACACCACCAGGATTCTAACGAAGAGCAACTGCTGGAAAATCTCACTGTCAAATCCTCAAGGACACTGTCAATGCAGAGCTAACTACATATATTTTTCATTTAAAATACTGGAAAATCCATCTATGTACTATTAAAAATAAAGAAAAAAGCCAGACTGTTTTTGTGGGTGTGTTTTTTTTTTTAAAGCTGGTCACTTGGTCAGCTTTTCACAGGGCTATCGGGCCTAATATCAGAATTCAAATCTAGGAAATCCGTGCTGCCCAGCTGATTTAAATGAATGTCAGTAGATGGATACATACTTCATTATTTTTTTAAAAGCCGTTTCTATCTAGCAGGCGGGATGCTTGAAATAAGCAAGCCTCTCATTTAAGGAATTCTAAAAACAGCACTGCCTATCTGCCTGGTTTGGCTCCAGCATTTGCTGAGGAAGTCTGTACTATTAGGGCAATATCCCCTCCACCACCACAAAAAAAATTACATTCCTTCTAAATGTACAGCATGGCGCTTTGTAACTGTTCTACTCTGTACTAACCAGCCCTGGCTCTGAAAAGGCAAATCCAAATACAGCTGGCCACACAAGCAATCACAGTGAGCTTAGCAGTTAGAAGAACTGCGTGTTATATTTCACGTACTTCCCTTTTAATCTTTCTGTTCAATCCAGGGGCCCAGAGGTCAATTTAGACAGTTCTGGCCTAACTGCACATATCCACTTGATCAGTTATATGTAAGAAACTTCTGGATGCTAATGTCCATTGACAGCCTAAGCGAGTCATCCACAAGACCCTCTGAGCTTTTCTCAGGTTGTCAATCTAGGTGATTTGGTTTGCCTTGCATGCACTGATGTATTTATTTTATATATGTATGTATTATTTATAAAGCACAGTTATGTTTCCATATGCCAGCAGTGATGTCCCTCAGAGTAACAGGTCTAACAAGGAGACTGTACAAAAATGTTACAGTTGCTATAGTTTGTCACAAAACCCTAGGAGGGCTGCTAAACTACAGTGTTCCTCCATACATCCCGATCCAAGGGTTATCACATTTGACTTACATGTACCCAGGGAATTACTTTTATTCTGCACAGCACTGTAGACCAGCCTCATTTAAAGCATTTGGAATGCCAAAGCTGGCAAAACATATAGGACCTGATTCAGAATACGCATCTGTGTGAACAGACACCTTTGCCTCTGCTGATCTGAATGCAGGATTGGGGTCCTATTGTCTGTGTCACATTAGTCTAAGCCTGAGCGCCTATGTAATAATGTGAGCTACACACATGGAACTGTTCTACTAGCCAAGGACATAGCTGTCTTGGACTCATTAGAAAACATTGGCAACTGAGGTATGCACTGCAGCTGGTGTAGGTGTACATCTTCCTAAAGAGAGAGCCAGGTCTCACTTGTCAAATATTTACATGCATGAGAAGAGCATGAGCCTTTAGTTAGATAATTCCTATCCTATGGATTGTCACTCCTGCAAATCTCTCACGCCGTAAAGCTGGGTTTCACCCAAATGCGTTATTTCCCTGGTGCATTGACATTATTTTCAGTCTCTGTCTAAGAACAGTGTCACTGTAAAACAGCAAAGGACAGTTATTCTGCAATACACACCAGATGGACAACTGTTTCTGGGCCAAGTACAGTCCTGCCCCTTTAAAATTCTCCTCTCCTGCGGGGGGACTTCCACTGAAGAACACTGAATTCCTGTTGAAAAGGATGGGGTAGAGAGGGAGATTGTCCTTTCCTACAGAACAGGAAGAATTTTAAAGGGCCAGGACTATATTTGTATTAAACCCATGAGCACTAGGCAGAGGGAGAAGAGGACCCAACCTCTGCTCACGTAAAGGAAGAGGGAGGCCACCTTGTCCATTAGTGAGGAGGAGAGGGACAGAGGCTTGTTTCCTTAATGAAGATGCCTAACCCATTAGCGAGTTGGGAGCGGAGTTGGGGGGAGAGGAGGAGTCTGGCTCTGAAACCACAGCATACAATTGCATGAATATTAGAAAGTGAACTTGTTTCCCCCTTTGATTTCTACTTCACTACAATATAATTCCTGCTGAGACAAAGGGGAAATCTGCTATTGTTCCAATGCACCTGGGTGTGAGGGGAGTTACATGGTCCGGCAAAGCAGCCTTCGTTCCCTCCTCACTTGATCTCTTTTATACTGGAGATAATCCCTCCTTCTGCTTGCCCCGGCCTTCCTGATCCAGTTCTGCATTTCTGGAATGTTGCTGGCTTGTTCTTTTTTTCTTCTCCCTGATCTCCTTATGCTGTTTAATCTTCTCAAAGAAACAACCTGCCACCCTGCCACAGTAGCATCGCTCGTTCTGCACCTCTAGAGGCAGGCCATAAAGGAGGAATGAACATGCTTGCATAGCTCCCTTACACCAAATGATCAGAACAGCAAATGAGTTGGAAATGTCCAAACCTGCACCCCGCAAAAGTTTAATTGCCAATAAGAATCCAACTTGGAAGAGCATTCTGGTTAAGTGGGAAGCCCATTTAGATTCACAGATAGATTGCTTTAGTAATGTGAATACCCTTTCAATTTAATCCACTATTCCTGAAATTCAGTTAAAATTGGTTTCCCAGAATGTTAATTCTTCCTAATTTGCATCAGAAGTGGAATATAATCAAATCTCTTAAATAAATGGGCACTTGACAAAAGTTCTTTGCATTTTTCTCCCTTTCCATTTTATTGAATTCCACTTTTTGAAAACATAAATGAAATAAGAATAATTCTATTCCCAGATAACAACAATATTCCATACAACCTTGAACACATTCACACTGACTACAAACAATTAGAGAAGTAATTAGAACTGCCAGTATAATTCACTTCTTGTGGAATGATGCACGAAGGGAGAAGGGGCTGAACATTTCCCCAACAGCCAATGGTTTAGTCTGATCAGCCACATCAGCCTGGGTTTGTTTTGCACTGTACTGTACCCTGCGGTATTGTTAATGGTGTAAGCTCTGCAGGTTAGGAACTTTGTCACAGGGTGGGCTGGCCCTTTAAAGGAGCTGGAATCAGTCCCGCTTGTGCCTAGTTAAGCTACCTCCCAGATGCTGGGTTTGAAACCAGGGGTCAAGTGCTCGTCCTGCAGGTCAGCTGCCCTCATATAAGAAGCAGACAATCAGCTCAGTGACAGGTGGAACAGTAGGGAGACTCCTGCAGGAGACCCTGGGAAAGGACCGGGGGGAACTCCAAAGCAGTTAGGTGGAAGATCTGGCTGGAGACGTGCTGTGTGGGCTGGGGCAGAAGCGTGATCAAGAAGAAGCCTGGCTTATCAGGTCTGAGTGTGACAGTTAAATTTGGACAATAACTCCATCCTTCAGGAAAGGACTAAAATCTGCTGCTGGTGGGTCTTTTATTTGACTGTGTTGGCCCGTCAACTTGGGCTATTAGATTTGGCACACTTCACCTACTTTCCAGTGCCATGCAGTTGATGGGTCTATATAAACCAACACAGTTGCAGAGGAGATACTGAATCATGACAATTACCTATTAAACAAATGGATCTGTTGGACTAGGAGAGATCATGGCATACCTTGACTTACCTAGGCTGATGAGAGAGAAGGAGGCATGTGCTCAACTTCATGTGCCAATAGTTTCAAGCCCACCCAGTAAGATTTACCTAACAACCTCCTGCCCTCATCACACATCCAGCATTGCAATTTATATACACACTCATTAAGCAACCAAAGACTTCTAAGTATTCAGAACAAATTAAAAATATTTAAAGCATACAGCATCCATCCTCCTGGCTGTGCTGCTGGAGACACCAGAAGGAATTTTCCCTCAGAACATCTATCACAGCAATAGCAGGCACACCCATAGCATGGTGGCTCAGCAGTACTTAGCCGCAGAGAAAAGTACCTCTAAGATGGCTCCATAGCCTCTTCTGCCTTGGTGATAACTCTACATAGTGCAAAGTTAAATACATTTGAAATAATTATGAAAGTTTGTTGCTCAATAAAAGCTCATCATAACTCAGAGAGATGTTAGGTGTTTCTTCCAAACCATTTTAAATGAATCTTATTAAATTGGAATAACCCATCCGCCCATGAGATTCACACTCTGCCTGAGACTGATCGTGAAGGTCATGCTGAGGTTTTCAGCTGGTCAAGTATGTAGCGGCTCTTTTATTATGTGATAACAGTTCAGTGAGAACACATTGCACTGCTACTCTGCACTAGCTCCACTTCCATTTCCTGAGATGCTGCAAGGTCCTAGTTCTAATCTTTTATATGCTCAAAGCCTTAGTTACTTCAGATGGGGTGTGGGTGTCCTACCCAAACATTCACAGTGAGCAGGGACGTTGTGACTGTTTGGGTCAAATCTGCAGAAGATAGGATCTGAAGGATTTCAGTGTAAGGATCTAGACAGCAGAGTGAACTACCACTGGAGAGATTAGGATAAGCATGAGTCTTGAAACCTTCAGGGCACAAGGCAAGACTCAACTGTTGTGGAAGCTTCCCAAAAACAACTACAGCATGGCTAGGAAACAAACAAGTGACATCAATCCAATTGGCAGCAGGAGGATGGAAAACATCATCCCCATTGGATGTTATGGCACATTTCTTAATTACATGAATGGTACCTAAATACTATGGTGAGGTACCTATTAGACGTGCACATAATAAACAGGGTTTGAAGAAGCTGCACTCATCAAAGGAGCAGCCACCTCCTGGTGGTATGACAGCAGCATATACTAAGCCCCCCAGGACCTGCAGGGGTAGGAAGAGGAGTGGCAGAGGGGGACTTTGGGAGGCTAAGGAAGTTTTGTGGGTGAGCCAGGGCATGACCATTCCAGCCCTTTCTTCAACCAAGCTGACTGAATAAAAACAAATCCAGTGTTGACTGAATAAGTATGTGAGAAATATTTATGATGCTGGATATAAGTTGAGTTCCTCGGTCATTGGCCGTTAGTTTTCCTTGTTCCCTTTTTTCTGAAAATAGACTAATAGTCACTAAACAGGTGGCAGCCGAACACATTCAGGAAACACTAAATCCATAATCAGAATCACCAGATTTTTTCATCTCGATGCTTGTGAGCATGTCCTGAATCTCACTTTTCTCCCAGCTGTCAGTTTTCATGAGATCCATTTTTAAATTTACTGGATCTCATGCTGTGGCATCTTTGTCACTTAGTGAACTTAAGTTTGTTTTTCTAAATGTTTTGTGGCCATGATGTGATAAACTCAACTTTTGAGATTGGGCTATTAAAGGTTAACATGTTCTAAGAATCCAAATGACATATCAATGAAGGAGGATGGTCTTGAGGTGAAAGCACCACTGTGGGACTCAGATTTCCATGTGGCCTAGGAGCAAGTCACTTTACCCTTCTCTGCCACTGTTCCCCACTTATAAAACGAGGATAATAATTTTTTAACCTCCCACAGCGGTGTTGTGAGGAACTCAGGAAACACTCAGGTAACTGTGTGCCAGGGATGATGTATGTGCAAAAACAGGCAGATTGATACTATCACATTATCCTTGCAAATCAATGTCCCATCAACAGAGAAACTTAAAACAAACTGAGAAGGAAAGAGGAAGATGAACTATTTGAACAACTTTGTTATGAGAGAAACACAGTAACCCACATAACAATTTCTTTGATCTAATCTCTTCCCCAGGCCCCATTCCTGAGGCCAAGTGGTTCATAACTGCATTATGGATATGGTTTAAGGAAGAAGAATTATCACTATTCATGGATCTCATTTCAGGAACTTGAGGAGAGGTGGTTGGAGAGGGTGAGGAAGCGGTTGTCCCTATAATTCTGGGGCTCACTTTCCCAATCCACATTTTGAAGGAGGATTGCTATTGGATCAGGTTGTTCTATAAAGTTAGTTTGTAAAGTGGGAGGAGAGATTTTCCTTTCACAGCATGCTACTAACTGCTGTGAATGTGGTCCCTGTATAGTCAAACTTTGTTTTTCTTGCACTTATGTTCATATTGCATAAATGAAAGGAAAGCAAAGTCTGAATATAGGGGCCATCGAGTGTGAATGAAATCTATTCCTTAGTTCATATCAAGATCCATACACATGTAAGATCATGGAAGTCAGACTGCATTTACCAGGTTTTCTGCTTCTTCATCCACAGCATGAAAAGATAATTCCCTCTCCCCAGTTTTTTGGCAGTAATATTGATCTATAAATATGGCACCTATCCAAAAATTTGCATGGGATGTAGAAATGGCTACTTCTGTGCAAACAGAAAAAGAATAAAGTTCAAGATTTTAGCACAGCAGATCTCCCCCCTCCCCAAGTTCAGTCCTGTACCAAGAATAAGAGCAAGCTCTTTTCCTAGTGTGACTGGAGTTATTGCTGTAACTCAATTTTTCCCGGTAGCATAACATTTTATAAATTGGTGTGCGTGTAGGGTGGGGAGGAATTAAAAGCTCCTCACATAACATCACTTCTGAAATCTACCAGAGTTGAAATCCAGACTGTAATTTATCTGCTAATCAATCAATTATGAAAATTGTGAAGTGGCAGAGCCCTGGGGCTGTTTAACATTAGGCTCTATATGGTGCTCTCATCACCACAGCTCCCGCATCAACAACAGACTAGTGATGGAAGCTGAAACTTCCAGCAAAATCACACAACTCAAGCATCACTAACAAAAATTCAGAATCTGAAAAATGCTATAGGAATGTTCAGAGTCAGATATTCACCCTTATTCTCTGTTTTGAGCATAAAAAGATTAGATCTATGATCTACCCAGAGAGAAACAGTATTTTTGCAGGCATGAGTGCTTCAAATGTGGGAGAAGAAAACTGAGATTTTGTTAAAGTTCTTCCCAGACATTCTAACCAATAATCACAACCTGTATCATAATGGGTCCAACTGCTTCCAGTTCTATGTCTTGCCAAACATCCAATACAGCCATGTGTATATAAGAGACATGTGGAGAACAGGCTACGGTGACAAATGGAACAACACCTATTACAGACTTCAAATTTAAACTGACAATGTAAATCACAAGGAACAAGCCAAGAGTTTATATGACTCTTTGCCTTTTAGTATTGTATTTATTCTTCACAAGGGCAAAGGACAAACCTGTACCATCTACCTGGAGAGAGAATGGAAAGAAAAGCTATGACTTCTAGGTCAGCAAACCTGCCCTGTATGCCATTTGCTACAGCTGCTCTCATCAGCCCTGTTCCAAAGTCTATGTTAGGTGCAGTATAGGCATTTTGAGGCCCACATCATTTATAGCCATGGCGAGCAATGTGGCAGGGTGGCAATGGTGGACATAAATGTGTGATGCAGTCTAGTCTAAAGCTTTAAAGCAAGGGAAAGAAAGTGATCCCTGTGAACATTAAGGTCAGCAAGCAGTTGGTAGCGGAAGTATTTTGCAGTAGTGCATCAGACAGGCAGCCTTAGTAATCTAAAGAAATGAGGTGACAATCCAGCGTCCTGGATCCCTCAAATGGTTTTTAAAAATTATTCCCCCTTCTCTCCACTGGCTAAACACTCGGTGATTTTGCAGCCATTGCCACTATTATTTGTTGGACAGCTTGTCTGGGTTCCTAGTGCATGATGGTAGTGTCTTCTACCTGAGTGACTCTAGGGCTAGGCTCACAGCCACAGTCCTAAGCAGAGAAGAAAAGCTATGGAAGATAAAAGGTGAGGAAAGGGGCTGTGATTGTCCCATCCTGTAATGACCCATTACATAATTTTGTCATTCATATGGGCACCAAGGACAGCTTCTCTCAATCTCTGGGCAGTTATAGGAACAGAAGTCAACAATTTTACCGAATTATCTACCCAAATTAAACACCCCCGGAAGGGGATGCCTGATAAGTAATTGCAAAGCAAGATGAGATATCTTAAAAATCTCTATGCTGCAAAATCTAATAGTTAAGATGCTAGATAATAATACTGGATAAATTCTCAACAGTACTGAACAGTTGAGCATTTAATATTTAGCCTGCTTAAGATGTTTTACTTATAGTTTTTGCAATTTAAAAACTGCTAGTATGGACACAAAACTATCAGAGAAATGCTAGAAACTAACTTAAAATAGGATGAGATATAATGAGTTAAAATTAAAGGTTGCTGCTGGCTTCCTAGCCCATCCCCCTTTAACTAATCTGTCATGTAATGAAGAGAAGCACCAACATAGGACAGCTAGCTGCCGGCTCACTTACAGCAAGCTGATTAAGAATGTTCAACCAACAGCAGACTGCAGACCTTTCCAACGAAAATAAATAGACTGTATGCAAATGTGTTTGTCACTTTGACAGCATGTCTCAATTAAGGCATATCGCTGCTGTTGGTAGGCTCTGGCGCTGCAGTGGTATGGGTGAGCCAACTGCATCACTGATACACAGGGCTTGACCCTAATCCGCATGCATGCATTTTAAAAAATTCTGCCTTTACCACATACACTAGCATAATACTAGCAGACATGGAAAGCAAGTGACAATAAGAAAAAACCCTCTTTCATCCTCCCCAGTGTATAAGGCCTGTGAATGCACAAACAACGCTTATTTCAGCAGTTTTCATGCCTTTTTAATCAATTTTTTCCCCCTCACTTATTTTACAAGGAGTTAAAAGCGACACTAAAATCTTCCCCCTTTAATCGCTAGTTAGAGCTCATGTACCATTTAAATAGTAGAAGTTGATTTTTTTCAAAGCCTTAATTTTTATTTCCTAAAACTGTACTCCTTTCAACCCACTTGAAGTATTGTGTGCACTGGAAGTATTGTTTAATTGTCTATATTGTGTGGCACTATGATCACAAGGAGGATCTGTGGAAGGACAAAGACTGTAAGCAAGATAGCTCTAGAACTATCAAGTTACACAATTTTTTGGAAACTGACATTTGTAATGTAACGACAGTAATAAGCATTTAGCAAGTGAGCCTTTCACCTTTGCCAGTGGTTCACTAAAGCTGATGTGTGTTTCTTTTGACAGAGAGAAAGTGATCTTTAAAAAATCTGAAAGTGATCATACCCCTGCCTGCCACATGATTTTGGGTAAGCACTTTCCACTTGATTATCTACGTTAGTAATCTACCAAAGTGTTGGGATGATCCACCGCTCATGCAAATGTAAAAGGGTTGGCAGGGGCGGGGAGGGTTCAGGATTCCCAAACAAAAATGTAGGGTTTGCCTGGATTTCAGAAGGTTTTTAAAGAAAAGCAATGTTTTCCTGGTGGATTAAGGTGGCTGCATTTCTCCAGTAGCCCCAAACCCCCTCAACTATATAAGAGCAGAAAATAAATGAAAAATAAACCACCACTTCAAAAATTTAATTGGGGCGCAATCTGTCTGAGAAAACTTCCAACAACCTGCATTTAGCACAACAGCCAAAGTTCTAAAAGCATGCCATCAAACTCTAAAATGATAAAGAAAAGGAAGATCAAAAGGAAAACTGAAAATAAGATGCTGTAATGAATTACTGCTTCTTATACATATGTAGACACAGTTTAATATCTAAATGGTAAGAAATCTAGTTATATTAACTTGCTAGGCATATGCTTTACTACTATTACTATCATTTACCTAAAATATGGCTTGGCTGTCATTTTAGAACTTCCATTTTCTGATAATGCACTGTTTTTTAACCATATTAATTCCAAATTTGTCCTTTAAGAAACCAGATAGTCATTTCTGTGCTCTAATGAGCCTCAGAGAGAAAAAAAGGTAAAAAGATCAGGAATAACAGAGGACATTGAATACAGTGGCAAAAATATCTTTTACAAATAAAATCTGTTAATGTAAGCTATGCTGGAAAGCGGATTGTGAACACTGTGTGTTTTTCCATTCCGATTTTAATGATTTGATATAACATTTTCTACATGATTAGTTTGTATAAAACCAGCTATTTTTGTAGACACATCGTCAGAAACATAATGAGGATAGCTCATATTTGGAGCTCAACTGTCGATATTGAAATACAGAGCACTATTAAAGAATTATTAATTGATTTTTTCCACTGGAATTCATTGCTTTTAAATTTTGAAGTCTGCTGAAGTGATAATAATAATTAGATGTTCTGTGCGAACACTAGTGATCTGCTTAGATAACTGAAGACACCTTAGATAATGTACCCTGTTGTACTAAAGGGATGTAGCATGATGCACACTAATGGAACAGACAGAATAGTTTATTATTACATTGCTGTAAATAAATGGTACATACTCTTGCAAATACATCTAAAATATAATTTGCCTCAAAAAAATATCTTATACACAAAAGAAACTACTGAAACCACTAAACATGATAAGAGCCTCCCAAACGTGGAGGTGAAATGGAAAATAAACCCAGAATGATGTACCTGATCTGTAAAAATTAATGAAAAGGCTAAAGTGATCTTTAAACGAACAATCTTTCAATTAAATATTTTTGCCTATCTATAACAAATACAATTTAAACAAATCTAACATCACCTACCTGCCCAAAGTGTACTGTGATTGGTCTTCTATCTTCTCTGAGTTTAGGGTCCTTCTTTTCACTCAACGGAGAAGGAGCTGTCCTTGGTAGGGACTCTTCTGGTGTTGCAGAGCATCCATTCTCAGCAATGTCCTGTATGGTAGGAAAAGGAGAATTACATGGCCAGGAACATTCCTGATTAAGGGTAAGAGGCAAAAAGGAGGTACTAGAGGATAAAGCTGACTAAGCATTTTGATGTTAGGATCAAAAATCAAAAGCAGAGAAAATAAAACAATTAGCATAGAACATTTCATTGTATTTTGTTAATCACAGTCTATGTGCAGAAATCCCATAAAATACTAAAGCTGCAAACACAAACATTAAATACCAACTATATTAAATAAAATGTGTCTGACTTATACAGACAAAAGCCAGCAATTTGGAAGGTAGGGCTAACATAGCTCTAACTGTTGCATTGTGAGAATAAAGACAACACCATGAGGAAAGGTCTGAATGCAACCTTAGAAACTGAGCTTCCTTGCATTTTGTACATTTAAGTTGTACCGTTAATATAATTTTATGTACTTACATAGAATTCTGTATAACAGAACACTTATCTATGGAAATACAAGCTCAGGTGTAGTGGTATTAAGGGAGCAAATTCACAGCTTAGCTAGTTAAGCAGGCCCACGTGTGGCCAGTGTCAATGATGCCTTGAAGAGTATACATGTCACAACTTGCAGCCTAAGATCAGTTTCTTTTTGACCTAAGTCCTGATCTTAAGCAAAATGAACAAGCAACCTAGGTTACAAGGTTTGGTGAATGTGTGTGTGGTGTATATAACATAGGAATATAAACATAAAGAATGGACTTGGAAAAGACAAAGGCATGCGGACATCTTACAGAGAATCAAGAAGATGGAAAGAGTTGGTACAATCAGTTGAGAAATAGCCTGCAACATAGTGAGCCCAAACCTTAAATCTCTTTGCAACAATGTCAAGGAAATAAAGCTTGGTAAATATAGAGGGAAACCTGCACACACTGTAGCTTTGCAAGACTGACCTGAGGTTGGCTGCTGACACATACATTGCTTTGATGGAGTGACCTTTGACATGCCCCCTCAAGTTTCAGTATCGCTAAAGTATAATAATGAGACATGTAAGCTGAAAGCCAATTAGAAATGGTTCTTTTGGACACAGACTGACCTAATGTGTTTGGGTCAAGTAAAACAAAAAACTGGATGGACTTTCTAAGGGGCTTTGTCTGCTCCACATAGAAACTGACAGGCCTTTTTAGATCCAGCTGGTGGAGCAATGGTTCACCAAGATGGACATAAGAGTGGTGGGGAAATTAATAACTTGTTAAAGTGAAACCATAGAAGGAAACTTTTTATAGGTGTACAATTCCACCTTCTCTGGGTAAAATGTAACAAAGTCCAGCATATTAGTAACAAGGGCCTGCAACAAACACTATTGTGAGAAAGATAGCTTTCTACAAAGGATACAGAACTTCAACTCACCAGAGCCAGCAAGGGGGACCTTATTTGGAGCCCCATAACACAATGATAGTATATATTATTTTGAAACATAAGATGCACATGAAGGTAAAATGCAAACCGAAAACAAAGCAAAGGAAAAGCAGCTTCAAGGAAGACTCCTGACTGATGAGTGAATCACAATAAAAGCTGTGAGACTATTACAAATCTCTGAAGTTTTTTCCCCCTTATGGGTCTGCTACACTTCTCAGCTGATGGCACTGCATGTAGGGGAGAAGCAAGTGTTCATTAAGCATTCTCTCCAGTGCTAGAGAATACACTAGCCACCATTTTGCCTTTAATTTTAACATATTTCTGTTTGAGGACATGCGCAAGGGATCTGTTACAGATTTCATTAGAGAGGAATTCATCATGTTTTGATTCACAGACCAATTATCAGTGAACAAGTGACTTAAGACCTCAGTATCTGTAAAGGTACCCAAACAGGCAGACAAGTCAACAACACTGCCTCAGTCATCAGGAATAGAACGTACTTGGCTGAAAATTGTTTCTGCCTTCATGACTGAAAGCACATCTGTGCCAAACAGTCACAGAAACCCGATTCTTCATGAACGGAACTAGACTCTGAGCTCACGGTACAAATGACTGAATATTAAGGTGTCTGGCATTAGTGTACTCAGAAACCATCCAATGAACTAGGTTAAACTCCTGTCATGTCAGTCTATGTGCAGCAGCCTCAATTCACAAACAGCCTTTAAACATGGGTGCAACTGATTTGGTAGTAGGAGATACAACCCTCCCTTAGATGAAGAGAAAGCACAGAAAGGTATACTACAGGTTGGGATGTTAAACACTCTCACAAGTCAGAAGCAATCAAATCAGTCTCGGGTACTAAGTATCAGGGGGTAGCCGTGTTAGTCTGTAACCACAAAAACAACAAGATGTCCGGTGCACCTTAAAGACTAACAAATTTATTTGGGCATAACACCGGACTCCTTGTTCTTGTAGTCTTAGATACGGTACCCAGGGCAAGCTGAGCTGCCTTTAAAGCAATCTCTTGTCTTCAGTACCAGCATTGACACAAGAATTTTAAAATCATGTAAGACTTCAAATCTGGAACACCGTCAAAGGAGATAATTGCTAACAAACAAGTTTCTTAAGGAAAGTTAAAACCTCCTCAGCCTCTTCTTCCCATACTTCACTTTGCAATCCTATTGCTGTCCATGAAACATGCCAAAACTCCAGGCAGGACTTAAACTTACGCTACGTAGAGTGTTTAAAACAAGAAACCATCCAAAGTAAAAATATTGAACCATACCACACATGCCCTCTCAGAAAGAAATTAGAAAAACTACAAAATAAAAAATATTCTATTGATTTCTGCAGAAAAGACTGACAACATTCATTCAATATGTATCTGTATGTAATGTTTCATATACAGATACACCCTAACACCTGTGCCTGGAGGAAAAGTCTTTGCTAAACTGAGGTATGAATTTGCTACCCCATTGTCAGGTGACAGAGTGTAGATCAATACAGTAATTTTTTTAAAGATTATATGTATGGCTATGGAACATTTACAGATGTGTAAAATGTAGCCACTCTACTGAATAATTGCTATTTAATCAGCAGAATGCCTTCATATTTTTCTAACTACTTATTTATTTAATAGACTAGAAAATCTATGTATTATAAATCATACAGCAAACAGTAAAAGCATAGTCCAGAGGGATTCTTTAAGTTATTTTATATAACCCTAAAAGTGGCATTTGCAATAGCCTGGATAACAGACCTTTAACTAGAGGGCATACACAGATCTAGTAAATAAAATAATGTTGAATTAATTATTATTGTGAAATGCCTGATCATTTATTTAAAGCTATAGATTGTCTAGTCTTACCTACAGTGAGATGCTTTAAGTAAGTTACATTCTTCTTACTAGTGGCACCTTAGAGACTAACGAATTTATCTGAGCATAAGCTTTCGTGAGCTACAGCTCACTTCATCGGATGCATGATGAAGTGAGCTGTAGCTCACAAAAGCTTATGCTCAAATAAATTTGTTAGTCTCTAAGGTGCCACAAGTACTCCTTTTCTTTTTGCGAATACAGACTAACATGGCTGCTACTCTGAAACCTGTCATTCTTCTTACTGAAAGTTGAGGATGGTACCACTCACATTCCTCCTTCTTCCTAATTCTATACAGTTAGGCTTCAAAGGAGGCCAAGTAACAGAGTGACTTGACCACCTTGCTGCATTTAGGAAATGAAAAAATTTGCCTTTACTTTAAAAAAAACAAAAAAAAACAAAACTGTAGCAGGTATAAAATAAAGCTACCATACAGTATCTGTTAACAATTATTTGCTATCAGTCATGAGGATCCTCTGAAAACTATTTCTGTTGCTTTGAAATACTGTACCACAAATGAACAAGGGATGGGAATAGAGCCCCATTCAATCTCCACGATCATATTAAAGAAGGACCTTACACACACCACAATGACCTCTCAATAGGTCAATCCCACATTTTCCATTTGCAATTCAAACCCAAAACTGGAGCAGACCAAGGGCAAAATGGGCTCTTGATTATATTTAAGAGGTCATCATTGCTATGCAGAGTTGTAGGAAGCAGACCTCCAGCTCTACTGCATTTTTAAATTCTATCATTGTATAGAAACTGCTCCTATTTGGCAGTGAAAACTGAAAAAGGGATGTTTAGATTTGACTTTTCCTTACCAGTAGCCTGCACGCTTTTCACACTAATACTAGAATATTATATTTTAAGTTGCAGTAGGCAGTGAGGTTAAATTAAGAATAGTTTTAAATTACTGCAGAAAATGGTAGAGTAACACTCAAGATCAGCAAAATTACGTATGTATTTAATGATGCCAGAATTTCAGTTACAAAATAACTCTGTCATTAGCAAGCACATGAAAAAGATGAAACTCTCCAGAAATTGGTAAAAGCAAGTGAAAATTGATAAGGGTGCACTAATGGATATGCTAACAATTGAGCAGTGCAGACACCTTTCCATTAAAAAAAAGTATGATGGTTAGTGAAGTAGGTTTCACCATTTGTGTTACCTAAAACACACTAACACCTCATTCTAACATTATCGCCTATTGTTGTGCTTGAAAACAATAAGGGGTGGGTAAAAGCAAAAAAGATCAGAGTGACCTGAAAGGGAGAGAGGTAGAGATTCTTAGTCTTGAGTATTTACATGAATATTTTATAATGATTCTTTTAAAGTATAAGATTAACAATGCAATCTTATTTGCAGAAATGCTAAATAGCAAGAAAAATGCATTTTTATTCCAAATGGGATCTAACAGGTTGAATGGAGGAAAGTTGAGTGCGAGCGTTTTGGGGGAAGATTTTAGATCTACTCAATTTTAAATGGTGTTTGTGTTTTTTTAAAATGAATGAAGGTATCTGGAGTACTAGGGAGGGAGCAAGAATAAAGCTAAATAAATGAATGAATAACAGATATCTCATTAATTGGAAAGTGTCTCATCCTTTTGTATATAAATGTCACAGAGCACAATATAATACTAGCAATAAAAATGGTACAGTAAAATTCAGTAATTTTACTTAGTGCTGTTTTCTTTACAGATGCATGTGTTGGGGATGGGGAAACAAATTTCACTAGTTATTAGATTATGTTCAGAAACTAAAACACATGGAGTTAACTATTGCATAGGAAAACGCTGCATGCAGAAAAATTGCCTTCTGTTTTCTTTCTGTGATCAAATTATACGATCAGTTACCTGAAATGAGGTAACAAGTAAATATGAGGTTATTTTAAATCAACTGAACCAAATCTCCACCAATGTGCCCAACACTGTAGCTAATGGTCCACTGGTCCTTGCATTACACAGGCCTTATTTCATGAGTTGATTCTTACTACTTGGTGGTAAAAACCCATCAGTTCTTATAAGTTGACAAGTTTAGGCAGAGAAGGAACTTTTCCATTAATATTTAAAATAGATATATCCATTAGACACAGCCTTAAGATTGCTTTGGGTATTTTGAGAATAACAAATTAAATTACTGAAATATTGATTTTAAAATTCAGCAGTTGTGTAAGGTGCAGTAAATCAGAAAAACATTCTGAGTGAGATCTTTGCAGTTACTAAATTGGCTACCTTGTATTCCCAATAGACTGTAATGGCTCTGAACTATAGACTAAATAGAATAACTAGAAGAAACCTAAAGGCAGAATCATCCATATAATATGTATCCATATGACTACCCCAACAGCATCAAAAGTAGCAATTAATATTGGATACCACACTGATCAGACACAATTTAGCATTCCCTGAATTTTACTGTTTAAACACAAAAAAGAATGAAATTCAGAGACAATAAAATGTCATCATCATAAGGCCAAAGTGCTGACAAACTTAAAACTGCAAGAAATTCAGATTTAAAAATTACTTCAACCCTCGTTCTACAACACTGTGCCTAAACTTCACACTGATGACATGTGATAACCATGTGTCCAATGAGAAACCTTGGGTTATTTCCCCTGAGAAGTTACCAGAGGAATATAACGGCAATTTGCCATTTGGAGCAAAGTTCACTGTCATTACTGTAGGCGTTATCAGCCAGTTTATGCAAAGCCCCCTCTCACAATGTCTTGGCACAACGGGCAGGCGAGGGACCACGATAAATGGAACACTCAATTTTCTGGCTTTCGTGGGTTTAAGTCAGAGCCTTAATGTATTTGAAGATAGTTTTTTGTCTGTGAATATTTATAACAGTGTGAAAAATCCAGGACAGCTGGTAATGCATTTTGAAGTGTGCTAACAACACTGTATCAAACAGCTTTCTATTGATCACATAATGCTTTTTGTGGCTAAGTATTTCATACATAAGCGCTTATACATTTTGAATAAGAACTTCAAGTACCTTTTGCTTCAAGCGGTTTTTCACCTCTTTTATTCCCATTTTTGCATGATCTTTTGCCTGCATGAAAAATTAATGTAAGTTAAAAATCTCTTTCTATTTCCAGCAGCGACTGTGCTCGATTTAAGTCCATCAAGACTCACCTTCTCTGATTATTGAAAATGGGAAGGAAAAATTGGATCATCAAGTTGAAAACATACTGGCTATAAAAACAAATACAAACCTGAAAGGTTAAAAAACCTTTAATGATACTGCAAAGATTTTGTTTTCTCTGTTTTGATAGCAGGGATTTTTGTTCCTCCCACCACCCCCCAGTTCCTCCTCCATGATTTTTCCTCTCTCTAATTATTTATCTCTGCTGCATGGTGACAATTACCAGCAATAGCACAGCTGTAAGATTCCTCACTGCAGTGTTCTGAATACCAGTTACATTTTACTAGGGCAGGTCCTAAATCTCAGGACCTTTGTCAGGCTGGAGGCAGGAAATAAGGGATAGTTTGAATAGACATCTCACTGCTTTTTGTCATATTTCATAGAATTCAGTATTGAAGAGATCCTGACATGCTTCCATATATTTTAGCCCTCTGCAGTGAAATGATCAGTTATAAACCATGTTACAATAACAGTTATTAGCTGTATGTTAACCAAGCACTGAACGATTTTCATTTAGAAAACAACCCAAGAAGCTTGGCTCAAAATAAGCAGGTATGAAAAATCTCTGGGGAAAAATAACAGACATTTACAAAAACTGGAACAATTGGCCAAATGAGAGGATTCCCTCATTTCCATGTAGCTACTCACAGAGGCCCAGGGGTAACAATGGATTTCCAACAGTGTAATGATGAGATAGGAGAGGGGTTTAGTACAGGATATAGGGACCGTTCCAGGAAATAGTGCTATTTACTAAATAGGAAAGCAACTTCTGCACTTTGAAGATAAATCACCTGTCAAACTCATTTTCTTTTACAGTGTAATTAGTATAAAATGTTTCAAACTGGTATTTCAGTTAAACAGAAAATATTTTAATAGAAGAATAGAAATTAAAAACATTTCCGGATACATGCTTAATGGCCTAGTCTCTAGCACTTTATTGTTAATACGCATTTATCTTGTTCAAATAATTTCGTTAGTATAGAGAAAAAACTTTAATCTACAGATTCATTTAACACAGCATCATAGTTAGATTCAGTTGTCTGGGTCATAAGACAATACTCAGTACTTACAAACTTATAGACAGTCTTCATGGCTGGGTTAGCCTTGGTCTTTACTGTATTTATAATGGCTCCACTTCCTTTCTGTAATTACAGTAACAATGGAATCATTTTCATTGAGGCTGTTAAAGCAAATGCCAGTCCAGAGCTATTATTTTAAAACAGGAAATAACAGAAAGTATCAATTGTGTTAGATATCAGAGCAATATGCCTAAATGGAAATTTATTTTTATTTATGGTTACATAGTTCCACTCTCTCACCGAGGATTAGATACTACTTTTTCCAGGGCAAATCTGATCCATTTAAAATCATGTTTTAGGACAGACCTTTGCAATATAAAGGTTTCAGTTTCTCATAATAAAAATCACTCCCTTTACCGTATCGAGGCTTCTTCAGAGGTGCTCTCACTAAACAGTGTCCATAACAATTCTTATCACCCCCAAGGGTATCCTGCTTATTGCATTCAAGTAATAAACATGTTTAATACTAAAATACCCTACCAGCTCAACAGGAAAGACTGTACGTTCACTGAAAAAACCCTACTCTCTGCAGTGCACTTTCCTTTTCATGCCCTTGTTTTCTTTCTTACAGATTCTGTATATCTCAGATATGCTGCCTTTCTTAATATCTAAAAACTGGGATAAGGGAAGAATTGAGACAACATGAAATCCAACTGCAATCTAAGCATAATTCCAGAAAAGCTGAACTGTGTGTAGAGGACACACTAAAAGACATATAAGGCTGTGATATGTCAGACAGAATAATCTATTAGGCTAGTTAGTGTTTTGTTTATCTTCTGAACACCATTGACTCTTGCTGCATAGTACGTTATTTGATAACTAAATCTTGTGTGCAGAGCAGATGGGTAAAATCCATGGAATAAAATCCCATATAATTCCATGATAGTTTATCCTAACATAGAATTATTTTTTCAGAAGTAAGCCAAATTTTGCTTCAATGTATTCTTATATTTATGATGTTATTACACAGCATTTATCTTACTTTAACAAAAAAAAAAATTGTAAACTACTGAACATAACCACTTGGATTTTATATTCATTCACACCAATACTCTCGTCTCCTTTCACCATTTTGCATCCTACATATTTGTAAACAAGTGTGAAAATTTTTTTTAAGCATTATTGGTATTTTAAATGTATTTAATGCACAAAGATCAAGATCATTTTCAGCCTAGCTGTTTGTGCATTAGAGAATTCTACTCATAATCAGGGCTAGAGAAAAATGGGATCATATATTTAAAAAGGTGAGCTCTCCCTAAATAATTATTTTACAGTCATACACAGCCTTAACTATGGATAATTTTAATGTATCACTTATGGTGGGAGGGACTCTTTAAAGTTAGATCCCAATTATTAATCTAAAATCATCATTTATTATTCACATAAAGTGACAAGTTATTTATAAATATTTATACAGTATATTTAATTTATATCAATTAAATAGAGCATTAGTCTAAGCAGACGCAGATAAACTCATTTGCAGCCTATACTAGGCTACAACAAACAATGCTATCCCCTATTCAGTACTTCACATTGTTCAGCTTTGTGAACAGCTTTTCACTGTAGCTTAGGTTTCCACAATAATATTAAAAAGAAAAAGAATGAACTCTGTTCAGAATAGGTAACAGCATATATCTACATGCCTTTCATACGGCCTCCAAGATGCTAAAACCAGGATTGAAAAATATGAGAAATATAAACTCAGTTTCCCAATTTTTCTTCCTTACTATGTTTTCCCTTCTGTTCTTTGCTCCATATTAACAGCACATTATCTTTTAGCTAGGTTAGTTTTATCTGGTCTAAACTAAATATTGTGGGATAGAAGCTGATCTTGCTCATGCCAGTGAAATTGAATAATGGTGCAATAACTGAATTGTCCAATAAGAACGACAATGATTAGAATACTGTATTCTTACCCTTACTGTAGAGAGCCACTGGTGGTACAGTCTGTCACTCCCTGGTGATATAGAGGAAAATTCTTTATTGATAAGAAATGGGATACAAATGAGAAAAGCTGGCGTTCAACTGTGTCTAGTGGTAGTAAAGTATAGATATTTAGAAGAAGATGTCTACCCTTTTCCCCTTCTGGGAACAGAATAACCAAAAATTAACAAGGTAGCCAGTGGGCGAAAGAAAGGTGGGTAAATGGAATTATTATTTTTCCTGGATTTTCTCATATAGATTTGAGAAAGTTAATGTTTTTTTTAATGGTCATAAAAAGAAAGAGAAGGTGTCAATGGTTAATTCCAAAGTTTCTCAGTTCTGACATGCAAGACCTGTTCTAGTTTTGTGTTAGATAGCTAACCAGACAGTACTGCTCAGAACAAGGCAGGGGTTTGTAACGCCAAATAGACAATGAAGGATATATTTATTTATCCAAGTTGGGATTGAGATCTCCAGAGAAAAAAGGACAGCATCAATCAACACACTTCAACCCATAGACTGAAGCTGGTACAATTACTCAGGCAAGTGATTTCTCTGACCTATTAAATCACAAAGTATAAGGTATTGGATACTATCCAAAATCAGTGGAATGAACAGATATTTCTTACCAGCATATTCTCCCATATTTATCTCTTCTTCAAAAACATCACTGAAGCCCTCTCCAGAGTTGAGACGATCAAGGCGCCCATCAATAAACTTTAAAACAGGGGAAGTATAATAAAAATGTGTGAACAGATAAAGCATTCAATTCTACTGCACTTCAAAAGATTATTCTGTACTTTCTCCAGAAGGACAAAGTTCCAAAGTCTTTGTGGGGGACAGCCTTTAAATAGGTAGACTGGAGAAAGGAATATCACTTTGCCAACCAGTATGACAATTCTTTATTTCAGAGCAGTCAATGATGTGGTTTTTGGCCTTCTTGAAATGGCACAGTAATACCCTAGTTTATACACTGAAGCTTACAGACACATCAGCTCAAACTGAAGCCAATGAGAATTTTGCTATGGACTTCAATTGGAGGGGAACATAAATTATAGTTATTAAAATACAGAAATTCTTATAAATTGGGTTTAATCCATGCCAGAAAATAAAAATTAAGTTACTGTTGAAGGAGTGACATATATCTTAATTACTAAATTAAGGAACTAATTTTTCTGAGTACATGGTTAGTGTAGATCAAAGAACATAGGAATAATGTTGATAAGAAAAACAGTTCTTTTGTGAAATAAGCTACAACAATGCTGAAGCAATTAAAACAATACCTGCTTAAAGAGCTGGAGCTGAATAGCATTCTGAAGAAACTGCCTCATGGCAGTAGAACGATGAGAGACAAACGTTTCTTCACAAAAAGTGATTGGCTCCTCCTGTAAAGTTCAGAGCATTGGAAACACAAACAGCTTTGCTTGAATAACTGAGTTTGCATTTTATTCTATTTTCCTTCAAAAAAAAATTAAAGACAAGTCTGATATGAAGTTGGATAAACTACTGTTCTTCTCAGTTCACACATGAGAGAGAGTGAGAAAGGACAGAGCTGCCTTTAATCATGTTACTTAGAGATAATGTACAAAAACTGTGTGCAGTCAAGATAAAACCCATTTTCTCTCTGCACATTTTGCTATGACTGAATGGGGGGGGGGGGAGGTTTCATTCCCCCAAAAGGTACTTTCTGATTTAATACCTCAAGAAACTGACATAGAAAAAGTTCTCTAGTTTTGTGTATTCAAATCCTCAAATACCTCAAAACACGCTTTGAATCGACCCAGAGAGTTAACCTGCACAAACAAGTCTGTAATTTCTGCTTTGTGTTCTCTCCACAGTTCAGAAAGAGAAGACTTTCATATCCTGAATTGAATGAAATTTCCCTTTTTCACAGGCTTGTTGGCAAAAGACAGAGATTGTTTTGAAGCTCTACTTTTATCTTATTTTAATGAGTTATGTTAATGCTGAAGTCTGCTGTGCATCTGCCATAAGGGCACAAATTTCCTCCACATTTAAATCTACAAATTCTCAGCATAGCGAGTAAATTCATGTATTAAGTTTCAAAAATGGCAGTAACAAAGAATGATAAAATTATGTTGATGTAAAATTAATGCTGAATTCTTTTCATGCTCATATAAAAATATAATCAGGGCTTTTCATCTGGAAAGAGTTTAGAGTCTACACACTAGGCAGCAGAGTGCCTGAAAGACAGAACTCCCTCTTTAAGAGCTCGTTTTGGTTTCAGTTCCCCCCAAATCCTTCAGTTTAAGAATCTGAACTATTGGTGGATGCGCTATGTCTCAATCTTACCACAGTAAGCAAAGTAGCAGCCAGTGCAGCATTACTGGAGGAGATGGGAATGAGTTTCTTAAGTGACACTGGACAAAAGTTCTGGATAATGATTAATGTCTCATCTTATCTCAGCAGTATAATCTTCAGCTGAATCACTTTCATAGGTATTTAGGGGACCCCAATCACTGCAGTATGTAGGGAGAGAAAGTGTGAACTACAAAGATGTACGTACTCCACGCCTTTGCTGTCGCCCAGGCTAGGCTGATGTAACATACTCCTTAATGGGTTTCTTTAAAAAAGGATCTAGAAAGAAACATAAGTGTTTGCAGAACATGTCTGTATACTTGCTCCTCAGGACAGGAATGGTCTTACCTCCATGATCTACACTGGCTTTTCATGTGCAAAAGGCCGCATTTCAAGGGTCTTTGTACCTAGATAATACAGGGCTCTATGTACTTGAGTGATTGACTGTCACCCTGTGCTTATGCTAAGCAATTAGATCTGGACAGGAAGAGTCTACTGGTAACAATGTCCCTCTGTAACTATTTCTAACCACAGGTTTCAGAGGAGCAGCCATGTTAGTCTGTGTCCGCAAAAAGAAAAGGAGTACTTGTGGCTCTTTTTCTTTTTTGCGGATACAGACTAACACGGCTGCTACTCTGAAACCTGTCATTATGCAAGGCACTGAATTTAGCAGTATGGAGTGGAAATCCATCAACTTCATGAAAAAACTCATACAGATACAGACAGACATTATCTTCCTTTTATAGTAACACCCATTGTTTCACTTTCTCTGTGTATATAAAATCTCCCCACTGTATTTTCCACTGCATGCATCCGATGAAGTGAGCTGTAGCTCTCAAAAGCTTATGCTCAAATAAATTTGTTAGTCTCTAAGGTGCCACAAGTACTCTATTTCTAACCAATGCTTGAAACAGGACTCATGATTACTGCTAAAATTGGGTAGGTAAAAAGGCACATGCCATTTCACTGGGAGTATCTAGATTGCTTTGATCCCTTTGGCCTGTCTGGTGAAAAAGCTCATTGCAACCTTAAATATGGCCAACGTTTATGTTTGTTTTCAGAGCTCAGGCACAAGCTCTGCAATAGGTGTGAGGGGACTGAAGGGACTGAACGGGACTGGTGGGCGAGTTCACTTGTCAAAAGGAGAGCTGAGGCACACAGGAGTTTGGAAAATGGGAAAACCTATTAATCACATTTGACAAGGAATTGGTATTTTTGCCCAATATGATGTCCCCTTGTAACAACTTTGCATATAAGTAAAATAGTCACTACCCCACTTTGTAAAGAAGAGAGTCACAATGCCACAGATCACTACAACTAGAGAGAGGTGATCTAGAAAACTTAGACACTACAAATGCTATACCGCGCCAAATGAACTACAAGGAACTATTCTCTTCTGGACACACAGGAATGCTATGCCCCCCTTCATATTAGTGAAGCTATTTGTGTAAGGCTCTATTTATTACTGGGATCAGAGACTGGGTAGCTACAATGTCAGTAACAAATGGTGTCACAAATAGGATTCTAACAGTCTCCTTGACCAGTATAAACAGGAATTTGCCCTGAGAACCCAATTTCAAATGCTTGACAAAGGCTCTGTCTCACTATGTTTGTAACTGACATGGCCAGGGTCCCAGTGTGAACAGGACATGGAGTTCTCTAAAGAGAGTAGCATGTGTGTCTATATACATTTACTCTGTGATCAGAGAAAAACCTGAAGAAGATTTGGCTTTCATTTAAACCTTCATTTCAAAACATCTGAAAGGAGAACAACCAACTTACTCTTTCATAGCCTATAAAACTTCTGAAGCTCCCACAAAGATCACACAGGGTAAGAACTCTTTGGAAGGAGCAAAGCGCTATCAAATAGAAGTTCATTTTGCTCCATTTTATACAACATTTGGCGCTATGACACCAACTCCGCCCCATTCAATTGAAATGATCTCCTATCCCTACACATAAACATGGAAGCAGAGAGAAGCCTGGTACAATGTTAGCACACTTTCTTCCCCGAACTAGTAATGATTTAGTTAGGTGGTCTGGTTGATAGACCTTTTGGCTTCTGTAGAGCCAATTCAGGCTCCACTTTTGCTGGACGATAAAAAAAAAAACCAACCCAACAAACCAACTTTAATTATTCATGTCAAGACGTGAGTTTTCTGGCTTAGAATCCATTAGTACCAGTTATCCTCCATGACCTGAAGGAGAGTGAAAACTCATACTACTTAACCCCATCCTCAGCTTCATTACAAAAAGAAAAGATGGATTACAGGACTGTCTTCTTAACAGATGTAGTCAATTGTAAATTATACAGATAATCAGCTCTGCTGTCACTGACAGGTGACATCGTGCAAAAGGAAAATTCTCGGAGATGCAGGTGTTTTGTGAAAGTAATGGATTTGCTCAAGCATAAGACCATCATTATAACAACATCAGTTAACAACTCTTTCATCTATTTAACTTGCAGTTTCCAGCAGTAAGAATTTAGGTTTTTATCAATCTAAAATGTAAATGTCTGTTATTCTCTTTTTCCACTTCAAACCCTCTAAAGAGGCCAGGATCTGGCATTGTGGATGCAAGAAATGTATGCCTATTGTAATCCTATTGCAAACATGTGTAAAGTTTTGACACAGGAGAACTTTCTTTTAGTGACAGAAATTATGCACAAATTCTAAAGAGATTTTGCTCATAACCACATATACAAGGGGGGGCATTTTCAAAGGTAAAACTGGGAGCTATGTGCCCATCTCTCACTGAATATCAGTGTCCTTTGTGCCATTGGAAATCTCCTCACAGAATCATGAAGATCATTAAGACAGCGTAGCTACCTCATGACCCTTTATAAGCTGAACAATCCAGCGTACTGCTCACTCTGGCCATGCAATTTGTTGTCAACCTCGTTATTTTTAAATTGGCAAGTCAATTACATTTTAAAATAATGTTTAATTCCTGCTTAAGATAGGCAGCCCTAAATGAAGAGCCCAGGACAGTACAAGTACCACTCAAAAGGGATTTACCTCACACTGTTCTGGAGTGCTGCAAACACTGTCAGTTTCTTCCAAATGCTGCTGTTTATTTTGGAAGCCACAGGGCAAGGAGAAAGAGAAAAGCATGCATCGCATAGCTATGACACCCTCGTCTTGTAAGGAGATCACTGCTTCCCGAAGAGGAAAATGTTCTGCAAGTGGCTAAGGGAGCAGCAGCACTGGAGACCTTTGCCAGCAATACAAGCATTGTATCTGAAATGGTTGACTCAGCAGAGCAGTAGGGAGACCAGTTGGATAGTGCTGGCAACAGCTACCACATTAAACACTACAAAAATCATCTAAAAAGAAGGGAGGCAAAGGACTATGGAGGCTGAAGAGAGGGCAGGATGGTGCATGGCACAGACAAAGCAGTTAAAGAAGGGTTAGGAGACATGAGGAAACAAAGAGCCACCTGTGAAGGGCTATGTATACAGACAAAAAGACAGAAAGACCTATCCACTTGGTGAAATCACAGCAGTTCACAGGCCTAGAAGTCCTTTCTCATGCAGAGAAGAGGTGACACTTAGATGCACGTCAGTGGTGCAGGAAAACATAGCTGTTGCTGTAACTGCTGGAGAAAGCACGTCTCATTAAACTCCAGTTTGAATTATTATTTCAACACTGAGGGTCTTGCAAGGAGAAATGCAGCCTTACAATCTGGTACCTAGAGTAAAAATACTGGAGACCTGTTCAGAGAATCCAAAAAACTATGCCATGGAAAATATGACTAGCATCTCCTGCATTATCACGGACACTATGTGGTGCGTGCTTCTGAATTTCATTCTGGTGTGTACGTGTCTTTAAACAATGTAGCCTCTCTAATAAACACACAAGCCATTAGAGCTGTTCTGTACCTCAGTCATTAAATGAAAAAGTGGGTGGAACGAGGTGACAGCTTGTAGGTTGTTGGTTAGTCACTGCACAATTTGAATACGTTGTGAAGATAACAAAAACCCAAATATACAGCAAGAACAATGAAACTATACTGCACATGTAAGAGATTAAGATAGTTTTGTTTTATTACCTTGATGTTACACATAATGGTGGCCTTTAGAATACTGTCTATGTTGTCAATGACAAAGTGAAACCTACAGTGATATTCTGGGAACTAGCATCCCAAATTCCAGCCAGCATTAGAATGAAACCAAGACACGAGTATCATCCTACTAATATGCAACAGCAACCCCAAGAAAGGCAACTCCTCTGCAGACCTTACAAGAACTGTGAGTGAAATGTTAAGTAAAGATTATCTTATCATAGCTGGAGACAGATGATCACTCAGTCAGCAGGATTCCATACAGACAATTTTAAGTTGTTTATAGATATATAAAGGGCAATTGGCTCGTTTCAGTTTCTCTTTGCAATGACAAATAACCTTGCCATAACCAGTGCATACATTCAGCACAAGAAAGCTCATCTCTATCTTTCTTGGTTGTAATGGAATCAGGAGGGCATGGATCAAATACATCCTAATAAGCAAATGATACCATATTTTATTTGCAATTCAAGATACTGCTCAGGAACAAAGAAATCTCTCGCTCACATATTTAACTACATTTGTCATAATGAACAATAAATTAAGAACCAATACTCAAAAGAGCAAGACCAGTGCATTAGGTCTATTAGGATGCCACCAATTGTGACAAATTTGGATTGCTAACAGAAGCTACTTACATTATTTGAATGCAAGGAATAGGCTTTTGCAAATATACTTCATATTTACTATGCAGGCTGTACCCTACCTTGCATTCTTATGTATACACAATCTCTATTATTGGTCAATTTTAGGGTTTTCTTGGGTATCTAAGAACTGGCAAAGTGTTTGGGCACCATTCTTTTTATGAGTTTACAATGTCAAAAAAACTTGGACAACTCGCCTAAACACTCACTACTACTGGCTATTGGCAGATTAGATTGTCTTTGCAAGTGACACAGAGTTTGGCCAGCTCAAAACACACAAAAATAATATTCCACTTCAGTAATAATCTCACAAAAGGACAGGAATTGTGCGAGTAACGATCACAGGACATGAGATCACCAGCCATCACCATAGTCAATATGTCCCTGCCTGGTAATATGAAATTACTGAGGGTCCAGGGAAGAAGCAAGTTTGTAGCCTCAGTAGAAAAGACACAGGACCTAGGGATGTTTTGTTGATGTTACTAGATACAGACAGGCTCTATCCGGCTCTGTAATGCCCACATGGACTCACACAATGTGTTTCCCCAAGTCCTAATCTGGATTGGACTAAACAGTCACAGAAGTGAATTCTGGCTACCCTAGTGGGTTCACCCCACAAAATGAGGGTTTTTTTCACTGAATGAAGATGGGGTGAGGGGATTGTTGACTGATTGTTGAGTGATTTGTGAACAAAAATCCCATTTTAAAAAAATGACTGCCAATTAGCACTCTAAGTCTCATTGAAAGCCTTCTCCAAGTGATTTTATGTAGATGTTTGAAACCAATGAGACTTAGTGGGACTCAGGTGCTTTTGAAAATTTTACTCATAGGCACTTCCAAAAATGCCAGAGAGAATTCACTTTACAAATCTTAATTGGATAAGGAGCAGATCTGTCCATTTTGATGCAAGTAAAACCACACCTACAGCAGCAAAACCAGAAAGATAAAAACCCCTAAAAGATTCAAGATTTATCATCTATTCACAAAGAATATGTTCAATATATACACCTACTACAGCTATCTGAAGCATTTTTACCACTATAGTCACTGACAGCTTAAGTCAACAAGAGCAAAGCAAAATTAGGGATTTAAGAATTCATATCAAGTGAAAAAATACATCGATCAGCGATATGATTTGCAAGACAATCTTTTCTATCATGGTTATTAAAATAGTGTTACCAATTATATTTCTTTTACTCCATCAACAATTCAGTGGATTGTGAATTGTGATCAATTCTAAAAATAACCTAAATATCTTAAAAAGTCATACACCTTATTTAGGCATATTAAAATCACAACGGAATTTTTAATTCTACACAATTGGGTGTCTGCAATACTTAAGGGCACAACAAGGCATAGCAAGAATGATATTGCTTCTACTTATCTAACTGTATCTAGTTAGATTTGATTAGACATTTTGCATATAAATGCTATTACGAGGAAGAAATGATTGCACAATAGTTTGTTTTGAAAGACTTCTATTACGCAAAACAAAGAACCTTGCGAGCCAAAAAAGAAACTCAAAACCTGATCAACATTAACCAGTCCAGATACCTAATTAGACCCAACAGGCAAAAATCTCCCCTCCAGAGCTACAATATTTTACAGATTAAGAACAAAGGGACGAAGATAACAAGTAACTTGCACAAATTCACAGAAGTCTCTGGCAGAGTATGGAATAGAGCCCCAATTCCCAGAGTCCTTGTATGGTGCCTTAACAACAAGACTATTTCTTCCTCTTCCTACTTAGAGGTATGTTAATGCATTAGTGTGTTTAAAGACTCATAAAAGATGTAATAGTATGGAGCTACGAGCAGAGAGTCTTTAGCGTGATCAGAAAGCAAGCCTCAATTTAACTACCTGTGCTAGGAATGTGCTCTATGCCCAGCATATACGTTACTGCCACACTGTCTCCTTTACTGGTCTACGTTGATACTATTATACAAAATCCCTGCGGCATGCGTGCAGTCTCATCATTAGAAATTTCAGCTGGCAAGGTAATTTTGGGGCCGATTCTGTAATCACTCCATATGCAATACTCTCATTGAAGTCAATGAGTGCTGCATGCAAAGCAGCTACCGATTCAAAGCCTCTATAATGCAAAAGTCCTTTTCTATTATAGCCATTGTGGGAGTACTAGTGACACTACAATGAAGGAGAAAATTACAGTGTTGTTACTCATATGAGCTATTTTCTACCATGACAAAATATTACGAAGAGCGTGGGATTGAAAATACAGATAAGCTACACACACACACAAAGAAAACGTTGATATTCGAACAAAGAAAATTTCAATATATTAAACAGAATGTTCTGTTAATAGAAGATATAAGGTGATCCACTTCACAAATGAAAAGTAGGTGGACAGGATTTAGAGACAGCCTATGTTCCCAGAGATCAAGACTGGAGATATTTTGCTTTCCTTTAATTTCTTAGATAACTATATCAAGCCTAAACTCATTCAGTCAGATTATACTCTGTATAATCATGAGGAAGAACTGTACTGAAGAAAGTAAAACTCCTTCCCATCCCATGGAGTGACTCAAGAAGGGACTGGTTTCAGAGTAACAGCCGTGTTAGTCTGTATTCGCAAAAAGAAAAGGAGGACTTGTGACACCTTAGAGACTAACCAATTTATTTGAGCGTAAGCTTTCATGAGCTACAGCTCACTTCATCGGATGCATACTGTGGAAAGTGTAGAAGATCTTTTATACACACAAAGCATAAAAAATACCTCCCCCCACCCCACTCTCCTGCTGGCAATAGCTTATCTAAAGTGATCACTCTCCTTACAATGTGAATGATAATTAAGTTGGGCCATTTCCAGCCCAAATCCAGGTTTTCTGGGACTCAGATGTAACCTATTGATAGAAAAAATCTACCACAAAAACGTTAAAAGTTCAGAATCATCCTCACATCTTACCCAATGTGAGAACAAGAGAAACAAATGAAGGATGGGGGTTACAACCTTTCATCCTGTTAATTCAACCAAGAACCCATCATCAGACATTGTGTCCTGCTGGGGACCTCAGAACAATATTGACAGTGTCACCCTCCAATATCAAAATGCCTGAGGGTTCAGAGATGAGTAGTGAGTTGATACAGATGAAAAAGCAGAGGATAAAAAAAATGCATGTGTTGTGGGGGTGAGAGAGAGGACAGTCAGAGATGTAAGAGTACTTGAGTTTTGGAGATAAAATATCCAAAAGAAATAAGGCATCAAGAAAAATTCCCAATGTGGACATTTCTAATTGCACAAATAAACTGCTCTTCAGCATATTGTATGTATTTCAGTCAGAATAAGATTCCTCAATTAAGTATGTAACTTCTACGTAAGATGATCGCAACACAAGAATCACACCTAGCTTTGTGCTGGAGTACAATGTCTGTTTTGAAGGTTGGAAGCATCATAACATCCCACCAGTGGAGGGTAGGGTGGGGGGGAAAGAGGACAACAAAAACTATGGCTAGCTTGAAGCAGAACTTGGGAATAGAGGAGAGAAACTTTAGCTGTAAAAGTAACACATAACAATCCTCTTCTGTCCTAACCCAATAATACAATCCTCCCCACAAATAACATAAATCTAATGGAATGAAGAACAAGTTTTAAATTTCACTAGCTAGGGACACCTAGTCACTGATGGATTTATTAATATGTGAAAATAAACGGATGTAATAGCGATGAACCCTCTCACTATATCCACGGTAATATAAATGTCTATTATAAAGCCTGTAGTGCAGCCTGATTTGTCCTCATGTTACTTGTCCTGTTAATTGGGTGGGGAAGCCTCAGCAGGACACACAAAGGAGGAATTTGAAAATTCTAAAGGCTAATTGACAATGCAGCAGGACTGTTATTCCGAGGAAAAAGGATGGTTTAGAGGAGAAGCCTGTTTAGAGGCTGAATGTATTAGGTCCTCTGGGAAGGTTAATCACATTTCTTCTATTCTAGTTACGTAACAATCTCTGGGGAAATCCAATCAGTCAATGAAATAAAATATATTTACTATAGTTATTTATACACGTGGGATTCTGTGACCCAACAGCTTGGGTCACTAGGCTGTTAATAGTTACATTACAGCATTCCTTCGTGGGGATGTGTAGAGCTGCTCAAACATTTCACCTATGTTGGATCTAAGGCAACTGCCCATTTATTATCCTTATCAGAATAGAAGAAATGTATAATACATATCTCTGGTTAATACACAGGAGAATCGTGAGATCAAGTCCAGAATGACCCCTAGACACTTTTCCTTAGAAGTAGAAAAAGGATACCAAATAGCATTCATTACATTTAAAAAGTAAGGAGAAATGTCTTATTCCTTTTCTAATGTTCGTACACTCATTATTTCCCTACAGAGAGTCAGATACCTGAAGCAAGAACGTAAGTGTCACTCCTAGTCAGAACGGAATTCATTGTCAGAATGGCTATAAACTATAGGGAACCTATTCCCATAGCCAGGAAAAAAAAGGAGCTCATCCTGACATCTCTACTTTCCATTCACTTTTGACAGAGCTCCTGCTTTATTTGAACCAAGTAGAATCTCTCGGTCTTGCCTTACAAATAGGCTTCATTTGCTTTTGTCATATCCAAAAGCTATAGACCTTTTATATCCGGCCTGCTTTTCTTCTTTTTCTCAGGCTTCCCTGTAAAGTGACTCTTCCTCCTCAGCAGAGTATCTCATCTCCTACAATCTCTCCACTACTTCCTTATCTCCAGCCTCCAGAGAGTTTGAGAGGCTTCCTAACTCCATGCTAACAGTATTAACATTCACTGAAAAAGAAGATGCCTCTTACTGTCACTAAATTCTTTCCTGAAATGGTCCTATACAGAGAAAACTATATTCAGTATGAAGGCAAAAGTATATTTCCCTTTCCCCACGTCACTCTTAGGATGTCCTTTTGTGCTTAACCCATGATGAAGTAAATGAAGGGGATTTGTTCTGCATTATTTCAGAGCTCTCTGTAACACTGAAGTGGAGCTTTGCAGAAGTGTAATTATTTAAAATCTGGCCATGTGACTCCTTCCCACTCCCATTATACCATCCTCACACATTTCCAACATGAAAACTGTGCAACATTTCTGCGCTTTTTTGCAAGAGGAAAAATGCCATCTAATTAGACCACATGTGCAGAGAAGCATCTGGCTCAGAGCGCAGCAGTTTACACAGCTCCTTGAGTTGTCGTGGAGACAACCACATGACCAGCTTAGAGCTGAAACTCTGGGGCATGAATCCAGATGCACTCCTAACATATTCTGACAGAGAGCAGATGGGCAGCTATTTGCAGGGCCAAAAAATGCCAACTCTGCTCCCCTCCAGACCTGCACGCCCTCAATGATCATTTTCATCTTGTAAAGTTGTTCTTATCTGCCCTGGAACCACAAGTTCTTTTCATGTACGAATCAGGGCTATAGCTGCCATGAGTGCAATCAGAAAACTGCCTAAACTTAAACACTTCCACATACATCAGTAAAAGCACTAACAATTCATGAAGTATGTCTCAGATACCTGCTACTTCACTCATTTTGATGCTTTATTCTTGTACTCAATTCAAAGTATATTCATGAACAAATGCCTGCGAATTTCTGTGACTCACATACAGTGAAGGATTATGTACAGTTGGTGAGACCTGATGCCAGTTCAATTATCACTAACATATCAAAACCAAATCCCCTCTGCACTAGGGCAAGATTTCTTTAAATACACACCTTTTTAAAGAGCAGAAAGACCTTGTTAAAATGAGTTTGACATCCGTCACTATATTCTCTGCAAGGCCATGTGCAAAAGTACATTTTGTATATTACACTGGCTACAAATACTAACAGTTAATAGCTAAAAATGTGAGAAATAACTTGTATTTTGCATTTTTAATCGAAGATTTTTTCAAATCTAATTCTCTTGAGGTTTTCATCCCATTTTTCATTCTAGTCTGCTTTGCAACACATGATAGAGTATCTCCTCCTGCAATATCCTCAACTATAGGAAAAGAAGAGTGTTAACAGATGGGATATATCCAGCAACAGATAATGTAAGTGATGATTGTACGTGGTTAAGTGAACTGAGTGTCTCTAAAAAAAGCTAACAGACAACAAAACTTATTTTGTGCCATCAGCTTCATACTGTGTTATGTGAAGAAATACCCACACCAATCCAAAGACAAACAGAGCCAATGAAGGAAGTAGCAGATATGACAAGATTGTGTACTATAGGTGCTATAAACAGACAGTTATTTTGAATCATGAGAGAAAATTTTTATATATATAGGTGAAACTGTTAACATCTGTAGCCATTGTAAGACCCCATTTTCAGTTGCTTATAACTTTGCCAAACTGTTTGAGCTGAAATTTTCCATGTCCAATATCTGCATTAGACAGATTTTTTTAAAAAAATATTTCAGCTAAACTGGTTCAGCCTTTCCTAAGAACAAGATTAGAGAAAAATAAGTTTTGCTCATATTAAAAAAGATATTACAACCATTTCACTGAGCAGCTCAAAGCAGGCTTGATATTTGGCAGGGGATCACCCGTATGTCAGGGATGGAGCCTTTTGCCACAAAAATGTGCTCAAGTTTGTCCAAACTATAATACTTCAGATAAAAATAAAAATAATAGTATTTCAGTTTGCACATGCTCATTAGAGACTTGCTAGGAGTTCAACAGTTAAATTCTCTGAAGATTTTTGTCTGCACGGAGTATGGTCTAAACCAGGGCTGCTGGGGCTAAGCAGGACTTGCCCTGCACTTGCTTCTCCTGGCTGCCTGGCACAGGAATTGAGAGAACTGAGTGACTGAGGTAGGGAATTGCAGGAAAAGAAAGGACGGTCTCATAGTTAAGGACCTAGTTGAATGACACTTGGCAGCAGTGGATTCAATACCTGCCTTTGCCACAGAGTTCCTGTGGGATGCTTGGCAAGACTCTTAACATAAAATTTTCACAACAGGTCACTAATTCTGTGTTCTTCATTTTCTGGTGCCCAGCTTGAGACCCCTGAGGCCAGATCTGCAGAAGAGCTGAATGCTCACAGCTGGAACTGAAATTGACTGGAGCTGTACTTTGAACATGTAAAGTGCTATAAAACGCTAAGAAAATCAGTTCCTAAGCATCTCAAATTGGGTACCCAAAATTAGTGGACACTTTTAAATTTAATCTCTCTGCATCTGCCTCAGTTCCATATCTATAAAATGAAGATTATAAATACCACCTAATCTCACAGGTGTGGTAAGAAGATGAAGCCATTAATGTTTATGAAGCATGTAGATGATATGGTGAGAGCACTACAGAAACATCCATGAAAAAAATTAGTATTTCTATATTCAGTGCAGGGTTTGGATGGTGTGCATTAAATAAGGCCTGGGGTCACACACTAAATGAGGATAAAAAGAAATATTGAATAACTAGCCATTCAATGAATGAAGCAGGCATCCCGTGGAAGCAGACATATGTGGTCATGTAATTAAAGACTGTCTAATGTATACACACAAAGGGGCTGAATTAAGGTTGCATAGGCAACACTTAATTCTTTCATTTCCTAACTTCTGAGTGCTCTGCATGCTTAACATACTTTTAGTTTAGCTTTTTTGGATTCTATCTTCTGTTTAGATTGTAGTCCTGACAGCAGGGACTGTGTCTTTTCCCAATGTTTTGTGATTTACTAAATTTACTCTCAGCGCTGGAACAATAAATTGCACACCAAATAAACTCAGGTGAAATAATGCACAAGCAGTTACAGAGAGGTTGGAGGAGACACAGATGAACTGTGTCAGAGCTGGGAGTAAAGACCAGGTTTCCTTCCTCCCAGTCCACTGGACCACATAAGAACATGCAAGTGCTTTCCTGCACAGCTGGTGTTACAATCGTTGCTTTCCAGCAAGATGGACACTTCTAGAAGAAGAATCAGGAGAGCTGAGTACCATGAGAAATGTTTAATAATGGACAAAGCGTGAATGGTGAGAAGTGTTTTGAATGATTAGACTGATGGACTCAGCAATGCAGCTAGAGTATCCTATTGAATTACATATAAAACATCATCCTATATGGGCACATGAAAAAGTGTCTTGGGACAGCCATCCAAAGAAAGAGTTACACATCTATACTCGCTGAAGAAAGATTGACCACACTTTTGTTTTTTTAAGTTTAAAGGAACAGAGATCTAATCCAAAACCCACTGAAGTCAAGGGAAACAAAATCCCATTGATTTAATCTAGAGTTTGAGTCCTAACTGTCTATTTCATCAGACTGCAGATTTTTAATTTTTTAAATATCTTTTCTAGGCAGGAATTGCTATAATTTACTTTAAAAGCATTGGAATCCTATGGGGCTTTGCAGCATTTGTATAGAAACTGCAGCCTTTGCTGAGTCTGCAGCGTGAATCTGCACAAGTTTGCTGCTGCATGTTTTATCTGACAGCAAAGGAAATTTCCTCCAGTGATTTAATTTTTGTTAAAATTCCATTTAATGAATGAATAGCTTGTTTCACTCTAAAGAGGATAGAGCTGTTAGGGCAACACAGTCAAATATCCAGCTTCGAGTAGTCTGTGTATCTAGAATTTAAATGGATACTTATTACATTTGTTGGTGTTCAAAATTACATGAAAACATTTCTTAATTAGCTGACTCTATTCATTGGCACATTCAATAATTGACTGAAGACATTTTGTTTCCCTGATTTCTATGGTTTGTACAGAGCAGATTTTAGTGCTTCAAAAGCATGCTGCTCCAAATCTAAAAGTTGCTCATTTATAGACACGTATCCAGGAATTCAGAGCTCATGTAACAAGACATCGAATACACTGTAGCATCAGGGGCTCAATTAAGAATTATTTTTTTTTTATGATTACACACTACATATAGGTCAGACATACATATGTGGGTTTTTAAGCATAAGATCCTTGGGTGTCTAGTTTTATGCTTTATGCAATATGTTCAAAAAGACTTTAAAAAGAGCTCTCAGGCATTTAAAGAGTTAATATCCTCTAGCGTGGTCACTGTAAACAAGCACAATTTCAGCTAAGCAACATCACTGTTAGAGTCACATGGCTTTGCAGGTGTGGGCAATAATTAACTCAGCACATCTACCTGGGCAAAGTATTTTTGCCTCCTATTCCAAAGAGGAAGCCCTCTCTGCAGAGAGCAGAAGAGCTCATTAATGAGGCTAATTAGGTGTAAAGGGGGTAGAGTCTGGCATCAGCTGCTGCTTATAGTAGCTAATCATTAAGCACAGTAATCTCTACCCCAGAACAGCAGATGATCATGATCCTAGGTGACTGATGTTGCTGAGAACATTTCCAACACCTGAGTACCTTAACCACATACTTTTTGGTGAGGCTGAAAATTCCCTTAACCCTCTGTATGCCAGAAACAGGACTCAGCATTATCAATATATCACACATCTAATTCTGAACAAAGAATACCTAAGGAGACCTGGATCCTTTAGTAGACCTAGAAGTTGAACCATTTAGACACCAAAGGAAGTGTTGCCATCTACAAGCTACGTAGAGGAAAAACTAGTTTTTTAAGATGGATCACTAGGTGCTGGAGGAGAATGCAAAAATAATGTACAACAAGAGCCCAAAATATAGTTCTCCTATTTAAATACAAAAAAGTGAAAAAAAAGGGAATTGTAACTGAAAGCACCCATGGTCACTGGAAAAGTTGTACTGAAAGCAGAGGCCCTTTTCTCTCATATATTGAACAAAGCTGTTTATTCTTTATAAAAGAGTTAAGATTTTTCTGGCACTTTGCAGCTGAAGACACTGTTCACAAAAGTCACAAATACACATAGTGCTTACAGGAGTGATCTTAGATGAATATACAAGTTCAGATGTAAGTGGCAACAGCCTTGGACATGCTGTGTACCTTTAGAAATCACACAAAAATAAAACCTGGAATATAATTTCTCAAGTCAGACTGCATAGATTATAAGCTTTCCAGTAGAAAATTCCACAATTTGTCTGCTCATTTTTACGTGAATGGTGTCATTCAAAAAAGTCAGACACCTATGAGTACATAATGAAGCCTGTACTTTTGATTATGTACAATGGAGAACTGGCAGCTTTATTTGGACAGTTATCACAATGCCAAAAATATCAACATGTTTCTTTAGGAAAAACAAAACACTTGAAATGGCTGGTTTAAACTTAACCAAAGGATTTTCAAATGAACCTAAAGGAGTTAAACACCCAAATCCCTTTGAACTGGGCACCTAAAGCCTAAAGTTAACATAAGGGACAACTAATTACTTGACATTTAAATACTGTATCATTAGAGTTATGTTTGGGAAAGTGAAGGGCATAATACAAAAGAGAGAATTCAATCCACTCAGGGGTAGTTTTCCACTTAGCAAATAAACTAACTAAACAATAGTTTCTTCAGAAACATGCTTAAAAAAAAAAGTGTAAATGTTCAGTGATCATAATGATACCTCAACCTTTTTGTCTTCTCTCAGTTATAAAAAAAAAAAAAAAAAAAAAAGCAGTGAAGATGTTTACAATACCACAGAGAGGAGAATCAGGTTAATAAATATGTAAAATACAGATTTCATTGTATTCATCTAATTCGGAATAAGAAAAAGGACATCATGTCCATGGACAGAGAATACATGATGACAAACCTCATTCTGGAGCTCATTTTGTAAAACAAGTTGCAAGGATAGCAAATGATCTGAGAATCTGACCAAGAACTGTTCAGTCAATCAGACAGAGCAGTCTCTTTGTTGGCAGGCTTCTGGACTATTTTTTTTTTATCCTTTCTGCTATCAAAACAGAGCCTTTAAAAGACAGAGTCTTAGGTTCTTGTTTGACAAATGTGGAATATTCTAGTATTGCCATTATTTTACTAGCACATGGAATAGCTTGTAGATGGTTTAATAATTTTTTTTTTAAACCGTTTCCATGCTGGTGCTGTAATCAGATGTTTTGTTACTTATCCTACTGGTATATCAGCTCCTACACCGTATATACAAAATTACACACACAAAAACAATGACATCAAACAACGTTAAGGATACGAAGTGAAGCATTCAAAAGTTAGGAAATTGCCTGTACAACCTTAATTCAGCCTCATTGTTTGTATGCATTATGAACTATTGTGTGAGGCCTGTCTTCATCTCTTCTTTTGCTACACAAAAGGAGGAAAACATACTAAAAGCTCTCAGTAAACACCAGCTAATGCATAAAATTCATATGCAACTTGGCCAGAAAAAAAATCAGTGGTGAGGGAAATTCCTATACTCTCTTTCAGAAGTGAATAGGTCACATATAATAGACTGGGCAGTTCAATCATCAGTTACTTTCTGACCTGTTTCAGAGTAGCAGCCGTGTTAGTCTGTATTCGCAAAAAGAAAAGAAGTACTTGTGGCACCTTAGAGACTAACCAATTTATCTGAGCATGAGCTTTCGTGAGCTACAGCTCACTTCATCGGATGCATTCCGTGGAAAGTACAGTGGGGAGATTTATATACATAGAGAACATGAAATAATGGGTGTTACCATACACACTGTAACAAAGTGATCAGGTAAGGTGAGCTATTACCAGCAGGAGAGTGGGGGCGGGGGGGACTAGACCTTTTGTAGTGCTAATCAAGGTGGGCCATTTCCAGCAGGTGACAAGAATGTCTGAGGAACAGTGGGGGGGAGGAATAAACTTGGGGAAATAGTTTTACTTTGCGTAATGACCCATCCACTCCCAGTCTCTATTCAAGCCTAAATTAAATGTATCCAGTTTGCAAATTAATCCTAATTCAGCAGTCTCTCATTGGAGTCTGTTTTTGAAGTTTTTTTGTTGAAGAATTGAAACTTTTAGGTCTGTAATCGAGTGACCAAAGAGATTGAAGTGTTCTCCAACTGGTTTTTGAATGTTATAATTCTTGACATCTGATTTGTGTCCATTTATTCTTTTATGTAGAGACTGTCCAGTTTGACCAATGTACATGGCAGAGGGGCATTGCTGGCACATACCACATTGGTAGATGTGCAGGTGAACGAGCCTCTGATAGTGTGGCTGATGTGATTAGGCACTATGATTGTGTCCCCTGAATAGATATGTGGACACAGTTGGCAATGGGCTTTGTTGCAAGGATAGGTTCCTGGGTTAGTGGTTCTGTTGTGTGGTGTGTAGTTGCTGGTGAGTATTTGCTTCAGGGTGGGGGGGTTCATCATCTGGACCCATGGAAAACAAGCCCTTGAGGAATTCCACCATGATTTCTACAATTTCCATCCCACCATCAACCTCAGCCTGGACCAGTCCACACAAGAGATCCACTTCCTGGACACTATGGTGCTAATAAGCGATGGTCACAAACACCACCCTATATCAGAAACCTATTGACTGCTATTCCTACCTACATGCCTCCAGCTTTCATCCACACCACAATCCATTGTCTATAGCTAAGCTCTACGATACAACCGCATTTGCTCGAACCCCTCAGACAGAGACAAACACCTACAAGATCTCTATCAAGCATTCTTACAACTACAATACCCACCTGCGGAAGTGAAGGAACGGATTGACAGGGTCAGAAGAGTACACAGAAGTCACCTACTACAGGACAGACCCAACAAAGAAAATAACAGAACGCCACTAGCCATCACCTTCAGCCCCCAACTAAAACTCTCCAACGCATCATCAAGGATCTACAACCTATCCTGAAGGACAACCCAACACTCTCACAGATCTTGGGAGACAGGCCAGTCCTTGCTTACAGACAGCCCCCCAACCTGAAGCAAATACTCACCAGCAACCACACACCACACAACAGAACCACCAACCCAGGAACCACGTGGTCTTGAGAAAATGGAAGGTGCATGCTCTAAGAGCAAACCAACAACTCGCTCGGTATTCTGGAATAGGGGGCATTCCAGGTCTCCCAATCACCGAGTCCCAACTAACACCATCAGATCCCTCAAAACTCAGTATACAGCTACTTATACTAAACCTAACTAATATCCGCTTTTACCCATTTCCTGACGCTAAGGACAGAGTATGGTCAGTCATTCACAGTTTTAGTCCACTTTTCTTTTCAGAGTCCACAGAGTGGGCATTTGGTCTAGCCTCCCAAGTGCTACCAATAGCCCCCATATCTGCCATCCTCTTTACATGGGCCACGGGCACACAGATTGCCAGACATCCCTCAGACAGAGGGTAATACACAGAGGGAAAATTTCAGAAATACTGATAACCATGAAGAACCTGCCAGCAGAAAGATTTTTGTTCCTTAAGAAAGATCTTAAAATAACTCACACTGCACCTCAAACTGAGATTCTAGACTGCTGAGCACCATACAAATGCCCATTAAGTTTTGGCCCATACTGTGTTCCCTAACATTATATATGCACATTCTCTCGTACCCCTTACATTCATTAAACATTCTTGAGCTAATGTCACTGCGGGTCCTTGCACTACTCATGACTGTGGATATTAAAGCAAAATCTGTTTTAAGTGCATCATTCCAAGGCATGTGATTTCATTGTTACAAAAAGTTGTGAGTTTTCATGCTGACCCAGAAACTAAGATACAATAATAATGTGGCTGATCTGTAAATAATACTTATTGTGATTGAAAAGCAAAAGACCAGTCCAGTCAACAACCAACACCATAGAAATGAGAAGTGAGGTCGTGTACTTTAGCTGGTGCTATTGGTTTATTTTATTTTAAACTTCTGTTTTGCTCAACATTAGAAATAAGATTGTACCCACCTCTACAACTTCCCTTCAGTGCCAGGCTCCATGATTAGAACTGTGAAGAATTAAAAGGAAAAAAGCTGTCCAAAAAGAGAGAGGCTAGAAACTAACTCTGTGGCCATAAAAGGCTGAAACATGTTTAATATGAACCCCCTTTTCCTTTTCTTTATTTGCATTCTGGTCTGAATTGCCCAGAGCACACAGCTTGTCAGAGCTGGCACTTATTCTCTTTATGTGCAAGGAAACAGCATGTGTATACAAATACAAACCTCACCAGGCAGGAAGCTTTGTCTTTCTCCTGTCCTCTTCTCCCCTAGAAATCAGCATCCCATCCCATAACAAATGTCTAAGAAGTGAAAAACTGGCCTTGAATGATTACGTATTTTGTAGCCAGGCATGAAGTTCTTTTGGATGCACACACAATACATGTAGCAAGATAATCAGAGGACCCAGTCCCATTCCCCACTATAGTGAAAGACACCGGAAATTGTTGAGCATTCGAAGTTTCTGCTGAAATCAACAGCAAATTTGGGTGCAAAGCCTTAGAAGGGGCTGATTTAACAGATCAATTCTGGAAACTTGCACTGGAAAAAACGGTTACTCACCTTCCGTTAACTGTTGTTCTTTGAGATGTCTTGTTCATGTCCATTCCAATCAGCTGTGTGCGTGTGCACATGCACAGTAGTCTGAAGATTTTTCCCTAGCAGCTTCTGTCGGGTCGTTCTGGGTGCCCCTGGAGTCACGCCTTCATGGCGCCCAATATAGAGCCCCGCCACCCCACTCAGTTCCTTCTTGCCAGCTACTCCAACAGAGGGGTAGGAGGGTAGGTATTGGAATTGACATGAACAACATATCTCAAAGAACAACTGTTACGAGAAGGTGAGTAACCATTTTTTCTTCTTCAAGTGCTTGTTCATGTCGATTCCAATCAGGTGACTCACAAGCCCAAGTTTAGGTGGTGGGATCGGAGTCGTCCACTGATTGGAGCACTGGTCGTCCAAAGGCCGCATCGTCTCTGGCCTGCTGAGTAATTGCATAGTGCATGATGAAAGTGTGGACAGAGGATCACATCACTGCTCTACAGATTTCCTGAGTGGGGACCTGCACCAGGAAGGCTGTTAATGAAGCCTGTGCCCTGGTGGAGTGCGCAGTGATCAGGGGTGCGGGAACTCCCGCCAGGTTGTACCATTCCCAGATGCAGGATGTAATTCATGACAAAATGCATTGTGACAACACAGGCAGACCTTTCATTCTGTCTGCCACTACTAAGAAATACTGGACCGATTTTCTGGACGGCTTCGTTCTCTCAATGTAAAAGGCTAGCACCTTGCAGACATCCAGAGAGTGTAGTCTCTGCTTCCTGCTGCTGGAATGTGGCTTAGGGTAGAATACCAGAAAAAATGGTTGATGTGAAACTGCGACACAAGCTTCAGGAGGAAAGCAGGATGAGGTCTGAGCTGCACCTTGTCCTTATAGAACACAGTATAGGGAGGGTCTGATGTTAGGGACCTGAGTTCAGACACCCTCCTAGCTGAGGTTAACACCACCAGGAACGCCACCTTGTAAGAGAGGTAGAGCAGGAAGCATGTCGCTAACAGTTCAAAGGGGGGTCCCATTAGCCTAGAAAGGACCAGGTTGACGTCCCACACAGGGACAGGCTGTTGGACATGAGGATATAGCCTGTCGGGCCCTTTTAAGGACTGGCTGATCATAGGGTTAGCAAACAAAGAGCAGCCCTCCTCACCTTGGTGGAAGGCTGAGATGGCAGTTAAATGCGCCCTTATCAATGACAATGAAAGCCCCTGCTACTTCATATGGAGGAGGTAGCCCAGAATGAGCGGCACTGGGGCCAGCGTCAGGGACGAATGGCACTGCATCGACCAGATTGAAAAATCTCTTCCACTTGGCAAGGTAGGTGGCTCTCGCAGAGGGTTTTCTACTGCCAAGGACGACTTGCCTAACCTGGTCTGAACAGGAAAGCTCCATCGGGTTCAACCACGGAGCTTCCACACCATGAGGTGAAGCAAATCAAGGCTTGGATATTGAAGACGACCATGATCTTGCGTCACAAGGTTTGGAAAGAGCGGTAGGGTGCCTGGGACTTCCAAGGACATGTCTAGGAGAGATGTGTACCAGTGCTGTCAGGGCCATGCTGGAGCAATCAATATAACCTGAGCTCGTTCCCTCCGGATCTCGAGGAGTACCTTGTGAATGAGCAGTATGGGCGGAAAGGCGTATAGGAGACAAACTCCCCAGTGGAGGAGGAACGGGTCTGCTCTGGAGTCTGGGCTGTGGTTCTGGAAGGAGCAGAACTGCTGGCTCTTCCTGTTGTCATGTGGCGAATAGGTCTATCTGGGGAAAGCCTCATCCCTGGAAGATTGAAATCGTGATGTCTGGGCGAAGGGATCACTCGTGGCCGTGAAACGACCTGCTGAGGTGGACTGCCAGCTCATTCTGTACCCTGGGGAGGCACGACACTTGCAGGTGCATTGAATATTCTACACAGAAGTCTCAAAACACGAGGGCTTCCTGGCACAGGGGAGAGGAGCATGCACCCCTGTTTGTTGATATAGAACATTGCGGTGGTGTTGTCCATTACGACTGACACACATTGTCTCATTAAGTAAGCCTGGTAGGCCTGGCACGCCAGGTGTACCCCTCTCAGCTCTCTGACGTTGATGTGGAGAGCCAGATCTGCCTGAAACCAGAGACCTTGAGTCCTGCGGCCTCCTAGATGTGCTCCCCAGCCCACGTCTGATGCATCTGGCACTAGAGACAGGGACAGCTGCGGACTGGCAAAAGGGACCCCTGAGCATACCTTCTGAGGGTCGAGCCAACACAGGAGGGAGTTGAGGACCGGTCACTATCCTGTCCAGGCTGTCTCTGTTCAGGCAGTACACGGACACCAGCCACGACTGGAGAGATCGAAGTCTGAGCCTGGCATGCTGCACCACATAGGTACAAGCCACCATGTGACCCAGAAGCTTCAGGCAGTTTCTTGCTGAGGTGGTGGGAAACTGTGAGGCCTCGAATGAGTCCAATACTGCCCCTATAAACTCTATCCTCTGCACGGGGGATAGAGTGGACTTTGCTTAGTTTAAAAGGAGACCCAGGTTGATGAAGGTGGCTCTGATAAACTTGACCTGAGCCTCCACTTGGGTCTTGGATTGGCCCTTGATCAGCCAGTCGTCGAGGTAAGGAAACACCTGAACCTGGTGCCTGTGCAGGAATGCAGCAACGACTGCCATGCACTTGATGATAACCCGAGGTGCTGCTGACAGGCTGAATGGGAGGACTGTGAATTGGTAGTGGGTATTATTCACCATGAACTTGAGGTACTTCCTGTGGGGCTGAATGATCGTGATATGAAAGTACGCGTCCTTCAAGTTGAGGGCGGCATACCAGTCTGCTCGATCCAATGAGGGAATGATGGAGGCCAGAGAGACCATGCAGAACTTGAGTTTCTCTATAAACTTGTTGAGTTCCCGCAGGTCCAGGATGGGCCTGAGGCCACCTTTGGCTTTCGTTATTAGGAAATACCAGGAACAAAAGCCCTTGCCCCACTGCTCCTGAGGAACCTCCTCCACTGCCCCTAAAGATAGGAGCGACTGCACCTCCTGGAGAAGGAGTTGCTCGTGAGAAGGGTCCCTGAAGAGGGATGGGGAAGGGGGGGTTGGAAGGGCGGGAGGGCACAGAATTGGATGGAGTATCCCCCCTCTCTACTGTGTGGAGCACCTGTCGGTCTGAGATAGTAAGGGACCATGCACAGTAGAAAGGGGATAATCGGGACAAGAAGGTAAGGTGGGGTGGATCCAGTCTTTGGTGTGGTACACCATCCTTGACTGTGCCTTCAAAAGGCAGGTTTAGGTCCCGAAGATGGCTTCGGTTGTCCTGAGCTCTGGCCAGAAGGTCTCCTGCCGCTTCTGTTCTGCCTTCTGGAGCCATCTTGGCAGTTCTGCTGACCGAACCTCTGAGTGGGCTGCGGCTGGAAGCGTCTCCGCTGAGTGGAGGGCGTGTAGAGGCCTAGGGTCCTGAGGGTGGCTCTGGAGTCCTTCAGGCTGCTTAGCCTTTTGTCTGTCTTTTCTGAAAACAGTCTCACCCTCGAAAGGCAGGTCCTGTATGGTCTGTTGGACCTCAAAGGGGAGACTTGAGACCTGGAGCTGCGAGTCCCCTCTCATAGCTACACCCATGGGTACGACTCTCATGGCATTGTCTGCCAAATCAAGTGCTGCTTGCAGGGATGCCCTGGAAATCAATCTCCCCTCCTCGACCACAGCTGAGAATTCAGCCCAGGAGTTGGAGGGAAGTAACTCTGTAAACTTAGCCATCGCCGAGCAGGTATCATAGGCGTACCTGCTGACAAAGGCCTGTTGGTTGGAAATGAGGAGCTGCAGTCCCCCGTGGCATATACCTTCCTCCAAATAGGTCCAGTTTGTTTTGCGTCCCTATTCTTGGGGGAGGGGCCCTGGAAATCCTGCCTCTCTCACTGGTTAGCAGCGTCCACCACCACAGAGTAAGGTTGTGGGTGAGCATATAGATGTTCGCAGCCCTTGGAGGGCAGAAAGTACTGCCGTCCATTGCTCTTGGTGGTAGGTGGCAGAGATGCCGGGGTCTGCCACAGGGTCTTGGTCATGTCCGTGATAGTTTTAATTAGCAGTAAGGCAATATGGGAAGGACCCGAAGGGGCCAGGATGTCCACCGTAGGGTCTGCATCATCTACAGCTTCCTCCACCTTAATGCCCAGACCCTGTGCGACTCGGCGCAGCAACTGCTGCAACACCCTAGAGTCTTCCACAGCTGGGGCAGTGGCAGTGCCTGCAAGCGCCTCACCTGGGGAAGATGAGAAGGCAGCCACCAAGGGAGGTGGTTGCTCCCTTCCATCCCCACTGGAGGGATCTCGTGAGCTGGTGAGGTCAGTGGTGGGATGGTCTAGTCTTGGCGCCGTGAAAGGCACATGTACCGGGGCTGACGTCGGCCCCCAGACCGGTGCTAGCGGTGCTGTCTGACGGTGTGACAGTCGACATTGGCGCAGGCAGTCTCAGTGATGGCATCGGCACCAGAGCCGGCGCCGCAGTCGGTGCCAAAGGCGTGGCTGGCGTCGTAACCTGAGCAGCTGACACCTCTGGTGCCGAGGAGGTTATCAAAGGCGGCGCCGCAGTTGGTGCTGATGTCGGCAATGGTGCAGCGGTTGCCAGCATCGACGCCGGAGGTAACTGCTCAGCTGCTGGACGTGGTGGGACAAAGGTTGCAGGTGCGACTGAAGCAGTCCCCTCGCAACATCCTTGGCCCCGACTCTGAGCTTGGCGGAAAGTCAATGGCCACTGAGCTGGGTTCTACCATTGAGGCCAGGACCTGCATTGGCCAGGACCTCCTGTGGTGCCTTGATCTTCTGCTACTGCTGTAGTCGGAGCGGAAAGAGTCCGACTCCAACTTGGAGGTCTCAGAATACGAGGACCAGGGCGGCGCTGCACCTCTCAAGGTGGAGCGTCAGGAGCCTGGGGACCAATTACGCTCCCTGGATGGGGACACTGGTGTCTGTGGTTGCTGAGGCAACGGGGAGTGGTGCAACATCATAGCCAGCTTTCCCTTTGACTGCATAGCACGGGATGGAGCCTGCGGTGCTGACGCCTTCTCCATCCTTGGGGGCAAGAACAGCGCCATGAGTCTGAGCAGGTCCTATGCTGCCTCAAATGCTTCAGGAGTCAGGCAGGTTCTCCGAAGGGTTCAGCGACCGCAACGGGCCTGGACTCGACTGCCTCGCTTGGGCAGGAGTTGACGTGGCCGCTCCCTGAGTCTCAGAGCCATGGCCCATCTGTAGTGCCACTGATGGCTGGTCTCTGGATCTAGGCAAAGGGTATTGGCCCCTTTTGATCCTCCTCTTCTTCTGCACAGGCAATTGGGACCAGTGCCGAAGGCTGAAGTGTCCCCAAGACGCTCCAAGACGGTGCCTAGAGTCCTTGGTCACGTCCTTCTTCGGCACCTTCTCTCTTGAAGAGGGCGCCGGCATGCTCCACACCGAAGAAGACATGCTAGTGGTGGGATCCCCAGCATCAGGGTCCGACTGAGGTAGAAGAGCTGCCTCCATGAGGAGGATTTTAAGCTGCTGCTCTCTCTCTTTCAGGGTCCTTGGTTGGAATTCCCAACAGATTTTACAGTGGTCTTTTTGGTGACCCTCACCCAGACACCGTAAACAGGTGGTGTGGGGGTCACTTTTTGGCATGTGCTTCGCGCAGTCCTTACAGGTCTTGAAGCCCAGGGATCGCGGTATGCCCCGGAAGCAACAAACTAACTAACTATACTAAACTACACTATCTGAATAAACAAGGCGAGTACAACAGGAATTGAACTGCTAGGTCACTTGCTAGAGCAAGAGCAAGGGAAGTTCCAGCTGCTGTCACTGGCGGTAAGAAGGAACTGAGGGGATGGCGGGTTGGCAGGGCTCTATATTGGGTGCCATGAAGGTGCGACTCCAAGGGGTGCCCAGGTCAACCCTATGGTTGCTGCTAGGGAAAAATCTTCCACTACTGTGCATGTGTATGCACACACATCAGATTGGAATCAACATGAACAAGCACTCGAAGAAGAAATTCAGTTACCTGAAGCCACTTTTTAAGTGTATCAACCTATCAAGTGACACCAGATTTTCAGAGCCTCAAAAGCAAACAGCTAATGCTTAAATAAGCTGTTAAATATTTTACAGATACAATTAGCTACATTGTGTAAATTGAATAGGTTCATCATCTGTTATAGGAATTAGACAAAAATAAAATCTGGAAATTATCATTTTAAGCAGGGCTTTGGGGCGGAGCAGTGGAGCTGCAGGTTTTTGCCTGGAGCTGGAGTGGAGCCGAAGCACAGCTCCAAAGCCCTGATTTCAAGTACAAATGCTAAAAACTAGATGGGACCAAAATGCAACAGTGAGCTACAATGGCATTACAGATATATTTCACCGCTTAGGACTTCGATATGAATTTAAAAGATTTCGCAAAAAACTCAGGAGAAGTTGTCCCCTGGGAGACTCTACTGTGATTTTAGCTTTCTATGCTCCAAAGTCACATACAGAGTTACATGCACAAAAGTTAGGAACATTTCATATTAGTATTATTCTGTTAAATTTCCACAAGCAGGTAAGGTGAAGAGCAGCTTCTTAAATAGCATATCAGCCTTGATTAGTCAGGACTACTGGAAAAAGGCCTAAAATCTAGCGACTTCATGGTCCCAGAAACAGTCTGCAGTGGTGATGGGCTTGGAGAGTATTGCCTGCTCAGTGTTAGAGTCTCTTTCTTCTTTTATGATCTGTTATACCACTCCCAAGGGTCACCCTTCTAGCTATTAAAACCCAAAGGTGGGACAAAGACACAACATAAAATGAATCAAGAAAAACAGCAGGAAGCTTACTGTGATGCATTCATCATATATTTTCTATACACAATTATTATAATAAAACTTTACGTTTGATAATTCATGATTCCTACTCTATGTAAACTACCATCCGAAAAGTGAGAGAACACCTGTTGTGTGCAGGAGAGATGCAAAATGGGAGTCTGCAGTGAGGAATAGGTAGATTGATCAATAGGGATAAAACAAAGTACTCAGAGTCTGAATTCAGGTAAAGAAAGGGGTAAGCTAAAACTATTTGCTCTTCTAATCAGAAGCAACAATTTTACTTTTCATATGCCCCAGGCATAATCACCACCACTGCGTGAACTCTAATGTGTTCTATATACCCACTAAAAACTGTGGCTAGTAGTGATCCCAGTGTTTAGCATTATTCCTCTATTGTTTTAACGTTACTGACAACCTCCCCATTGTTCTATAGCCATGTATGTGCTTCATTCTAGTAATTAGCTGTCAGTGAGGGCCCAACAGCAGCTTAGTATTATCTGCTCAAATCAAATTAATGAAATGCAATCCACTCAAATGTCCTGAATGCATAACTGTAATTGCATTAAATAGAGAGACTGGGGACATCAGCATCAAACTTCAGCTTCTGAACAGAGCATTACGATCAAGCGCATTAATCCATTATTTCTTCAGGATCTGACAACCAATTAATATTACAGGACTTCATATATAGAAAGGATTGAAGTTCCTGTGTTATTTTTATTTTTTTAACACATAAAATGACTGTTCAGATTCTAGGATGTCAAAGTAAATGCCGGGCTTAACATTTGCAATCAAAATCAATTGTTGGAGATGAAAACGTAATATGAAAATGTTAGGCTATTACTGCAGTTTTGCAAAAAGGATTTTCACTTATAAAAATTAGACACCTGTGAAATGTCATTCCTACACCAATGGATGCATTAAAAAATTCGATTTTTTTTAAGCAAATCAGGAAAATGTTCAACATCAAAATATGTTAGCATTTAAATCTTCCTAGAGGGACATTTTTAGGATTCAGTCTCTATCTCTCCCCCTCCCTTCTCCCCAGGGCAACAAAATCATGCCTTAATCTCTTGCACTCAAAAACTGGCATTTACCATTAATAACTGGTTCTGTGAAGCCTCTAAATTCTTACTTAATTTTAAGATTCATATTTTCCATTAATTACCAAAGAATTTGCCACAAAACAGAAGTTGCACTAGACTAAAAGCAAGAAGCAAGGAAAACATGAAGCAGAAATATCCTGTGGATATAGTAGACTTTGAAGAATTTTCATGTCAATGGTTATTTCAGGTTTGTGATAAAATTTAATTAGGCTTGAGCACAATAAGTTATGACAATACTATGGATGGGATATTTAGCTTGAAGGCATAGTTATGACATGCAGAACTCTGGCTAGATATGATACTTAACTACTTTTGTTCACAACTTGTTTGGCAACAACCTACAATATTTTAGGATTTCTAGAAGAGTTTCTCATAATTAGTTACTACGAACTATGTAAAATCACTGAAGAAAATGAAATCCAAGCATACAGCTAATATAAATGTCTAGAAAACATCTCTAAATATTTTTAATATTGTACTTTGGTAAGAAATTATAGGACTTCTACAATACACTTTCTATAATTATATTATTTATCAAATAGTAATTAACATTTTCTACTTAGAATCATAGAATATCAGAGTTGGAAGGGACCTCTGGAGGTCATCTAGTCCAACCCCCTGCCCAGAGCAGGACCAATCCCAACTAAATCATCCCAGCCAGGGCTTTGTCAAGCCTGACCTTAAAAACTTCTAAGGAAGGGGATTCCACCACCTCCCTAGGTAACGCATTCCAGTGTTTCACCACCCTCCTAGTGAAAAAGTTTTTCCTAATATCCAACCTAAATCTCCCCCACTGCAACCTGAGACCATTACTCCTTGTCCTGTCATCTGCTATCACTGAGAATAGTCTAGATCCATCCTCTTTGGATCCACCTTTCAGGTAGTTAAAAGCAGCTATCAAATCCCCCCTCATTCTTCTCTTCCGTAGACTAAACAATCCCAGTTCCCTCAGCCTCTCCTCATAAGTCATGTGTTCCAAACCCCTAATCATTTTTGTTGCCCTTCGCTGGACTCTTTCCAATTTCTCCACATCCTTCTTGTAGTGTGGAGCCCAAAACTGGACACAGTACTCCAGATGAGGCCTCACCAATGTCGAATAGAGGGGAACGATCACGTCCCTCGATCTGCTGGCAATGCCCCTACTTATACATCCCAAAATGCCATTGGCCTTCTTGGCAACAAGGGCACACTGTTGACTCATATCCAGCTTCTTGTCCACTGTCACCCCTAGGTCCTTCTCTGCAGAACTGCTGCCTAGCCATTCGGTCCCTAGTCTGTAGCAGTGCATTGGATTCTTCCGTCCTAAGTGTAGGACTCTGCACTTGTCCTTGTTGAACCTCATCAGAATTTTTTTGGCCCAACCCTCTAATTTGTCTAGGTCCCTCTGTATCCTATCCCTACCCTCCAGCGTATCTACCACTCCTCCCAGTTTAGTATCATCCGCAAACTTGCTGAGGGTGCAATCCACACCATCCTCCAGATCATTAATGAAGATATTGAACAAAACCAGCCCCAGGACCGAACCCTTGGGGCACTCCGTTAGATACTGGCTGCCAACTAGACATGGATCCATTGATCACTACCCGTTGAGCCTAACAATCTAGCCAATTTACTTAATTTCAACTAGTTTCAGACCCCAGCCCTGTTACTCAAATCAAAGAACTTTCTATTACATCTTGCATGCCACCAGTCAGTCCAAAGGAACGCCAAATATCACCCAAAACTTATATATATTAATTCTACTCAACAGGGACCGGGATGAAAGGTGACAGCCAAATAGCACATGCTGCATCACAACACAGTATCTGAAGATTACAATTTGGCCAAGGACACTGGGGCAAACTTCTCTTCTTATGGTAAGTACCACAGGACCTTTAATGCCCATTCACAGCAGATAAGATTTCTGTGCTTAATATTGCATCCCAAAGACCTACGCTTGGTAAAGTGCTGGGAATTCAATTTCTCTAACATGTAAGGAAGCAAGGCTGAGTCAAGTCTGCTGGATTTAATAAGGGGTCTAACATATTCCAAACCTGATGCTTATAACCACTAAGTCATTCCATCAGATGCTAAATCTATGCTTTTCTTTTGATTTTGAATAAAAAATTCTTCTTGCCAATGTGGGTCATCTCTAACTTGCAGTCAGTAATTTAAGGCAGAATATATAACAATTTATATCACAGATACATTTTTATTGAAAGTTTAAATGCTTATGTGATGGTAAACCATTTACATTAATAGAAAATGCCATTTACTTTTATCCAAAGAACTGTGGTATCAGAATATATTTTCAGTTACCATATCAAGCAGTTTTTAAATTTACTGATTTCTAAATAACGCTGGGCATATATTTTTAATTACAGTTATTGTTCTGGGAGAGAATGAGTGATATCACCAAAATAGCGGTACCCTAATTATCCAGCTGAAAGTAAAATTTACTTCAGATGAGTTTATTTCAAGAAGCAGAGCTGATGTTTAATGTTAGCTTTCTTTCCATAAAAAAGTATAAGTTAAATGACAAAATTCTAATACTTTACAGTAACAATGGGGCATTGATTATATTATAAAATATCTGTTGTATACCCAAGAGAGGCATCTTTAGAACACAAACTGCTATTTACTTTCTATAACATTCTCCTTGGAGTATGTGCAGTAGATCATTAGTAGATCTACACAAGCTGGACTTTACCTATACAAGCACAGATGGATCCTGAAGGAAGACAAACTAATCACTTCTGTAATCTGTACAAATTGCTTCCGTTTTCATCATTAAGCTTCTCTGTTTAAGAAAATATGTTCTGGTGATATAGATTTCTACCACTGAAATGATAGCTTCACAGCAAGTAGTGATCTAATGTATCTTTGATTTCCACTGAACAGTAAGAATAATTAATGTACATACATACAGTTCTTTACAGATTATAAAGATGACAGAATAAAAGGTGCCATATTTATTTCTATGTTATTTTTTAAGGTTTTTTATCAGTCAATAGCTATCTAGATAGACAGTAATGAAGAAAAAGCTTATATGTCAAGTTCTTTGAAGGATCCACATACCTGGACTTGGGAAGCAACTCATAAAAGAGAAGGAGCAAACATAAGGTTGATTAGCTACAATTTTTCTCTCAAAGTTAAGCCATCTAGCAACTCACACGTGCCTCAGGGGCAAGTTACCTCATCTATTCCAGGTGATCATTTGAACAAAGTTCAACAGTAAATCAAAGAAGCAAGGAGTTTGTATGGTTCTCAGATTACTTAAGGGATTGTAGTAACTCTTTTTCAATGTTAAGCTGCTCTCTGGATGAACACAATAAGCACAAAAAACTGCAGCAATGGTTTCATAAAATGGAAGAGTAAAACAGTAAACAGAAATACTTGGACAAGACAACCATAAAGACCATTAATGTAAAGCATCCAGATGAATAAAATTAGGCACTCTGTTTGAATAGTTATTTAATAAAACCGTCTCTTATGGATTGAGATGACCATAGGACTTTTTGACCATCCTCTGCAACAAGCCAGAGGTAATCAAATACTACTAAGGCTATCAAGCCAGACTCTGATTTAACAATTCATATTTTCACAAAGGAACGTGTTGTCTTGGATTTTTATCAAGAAAGAGAGAGACGTTTGCCCACTTACTATCTACCAGGCCCCTTTTGTACTTCAGTTGCTAATAGACGAGGCCAGCCTTTGGGAAACCTATGTATGATTTTAAAGACTCCAAAGGGCCAACTGGGAATAAGTGCAGTTCTGTTTTTTATGGTCTCATCCTAGAAATGCACATCATCCAGCTATGGATACACGTAACTTCGTTCCCTGCAAACACTGTTAAATATCCTGTGAACATAAAAATTAATGCCCCAGTAACTCTGGGAAACAAGTATTTGGTGTGGAACTGAGATGCCCCAACTTCCAATTGGATGCCTCATGGACTTCATAATCTAGGCATGCCAACCTCTGAAATCACTGATTTGATGATTTGGGGAATCTGTTTAACAGAACATGAAGTCCGTTTGATTTATGGATTTGCTGTATCATTGAATTCCTCAGGAGATGTGGAGTCATCCACAGGTTATCAGGGCTGGGATTATGTCTCCATCAGACCAGGGACAATGAAGAGTTGTTAAGTTAACTGGTTTCCATTTCAACAGGAGCACCTTAGGACAATGGGATAGCTGATGCCTAAGGAATCTAGCCTGACCACGGATCTGTCTGCAAGAGGAGAGAGCTTGATCCAGTGGAATCTCCCCAGGAGAGGGAACAAAAAGTTGAGGTGTGGATGTGAGACTGGGTTGGTCAGAGAGAGAGAGAGAGAGAGAGGAAGCTTGGGCAGGAGAGAAGCATAAAGGGACATACTTTTGTAGCAGAGGGCCCCTTTTGTGATTTTAGGGCCAGCCAAGGTCATGGCTAGAGGGGAAAGAGAGCAGAAGGAAGCTGGCTGCAGGAGGAGAGAGAGACAAAGACTATCATTTGCAGGAGAAGCCAGGTGCAGCAGGGAGATCCTGGACATCCCAGAGGACTCTGGTCAAATCCCAAAGAACATTAAAAAGTGGCGAGGAAATGGAAGCAGGAAGGTGCATACAGGCCTTTTATTATTTTGTCTAGATCTGTGTATTTCTTGCGCTGACTAAAGTAAAAAAGAATTGTTTTAGAAACCACGACAAAGCCTTTGTGTTTTGTGCTTCAGTCATCACATGTCCATGGAGAGACAGATGGTGAACCCGAGTGCCCACAAAGCTGTAACCTGGGAAAGGGAGTCCTTAAACTACTAGCGAGTCTTGGTGGAGGGCAGCACTGGTCCTGGGGGCCTAGAGCACCTGGGCCATAAGGTCTCAGTACCATGAAGGGGTAACAGAAAGACTGTGCCAGGAAGCATGCCAGAGAGGTCAAGGAAAGATAGTGCTGGAGCCCACCCAGACCAAGAGATCTCACACATGGGACCAAAGTGGTGGTTACTATCCAGCAGGGGGAAATTTATCAGGGCTGTGACAATCCACAATTATTGAAACCTGATGTACAAAAAACCATCACACTCCGCCAGGATAGTATAAGTATTAGGAGGCTGGACCACCTGGTAGTAAAACTAGTAACCTTCCTCTGCAGCCCATGAATAATGTGGATGGTGCTTCTACAGTTTTTTCACGTTCCTGTGGGTATGCAGCTAGAGAAATTAGAATATGCCAACCCCAGAGTCTCCATAACTCTCCAGTGTAGCCTGGATTAAGGACAGCAAGTTGAATTCAAGAGAGGAGGTAAGTGTGTGGAAGGACAGAAAAAAAGGAAAAAATTTTTATGTCATCATCCTACTTAAGGTATAGAGGGAATTCAGCATTTACTTGAAATCAGACTCTAACTTTGAGAATCCTTTCCTCCAACCCCAGAAACATTTGTGCTAACTACCTTTTCTATACCAATACCAACAGGCCCAGGCAAACTGAGACACAAATCAAAGTAACCTACAAGCACAGATAAACATCAGCTTATGGCCATACTGTTTATATGGAAGTAAATAACTAAAATACGTAATACTTTACACTCAGGTACCACTTGTCTTTCAGGGGTGTCAAAACTTTTTATGAAGGATACAGCCTCAATGCAACTTTGAGCCTTTATAGGACTCATTTGCCAAATAGGGAAACAATCAGAGACTGGACAAGTGACCTGCTCACAGTGTCTGTAAAGCCCAGGAAAAGAGATTCAGGAGATCCACTACACTACCTAGCCCCATGTTCAATCAACTAGCCAGGAACACAATCCAAGAAGCTAATACCTAGTCACCTGCTCTCATAACTAAACTCACCATGCTGCTGTATACTGTATATTTTTTAATTTACAAATTCTTCAGGCATCCCATTTAGCATTAATGTCCATTCATGTTACTCTCTGGGTTTTAACAGATATTCAGTTTTTATACTCCTTGACTGAGCTGCATGGATCTGCCACTGACATTATGATTTTATATACAAGGTGTACTACATTCATTCTCTCAATATATGAATCTCTTAAAACAAAACAGAAGTACCAAAATTAGTGGACACTGTTATTAAAGCAAGTCTGACTATTTAGACACAAAGCAGCCTTCAAAGAGTTAAAATGTCCCACTAGAAACCATAAATTGAATCTTATTTAATTAGGAACTGTACTTGGGGAAAAAAAGTGATATAAATTCTTTCATTAACTAAACCAAACTCCCTTAAAGGCAACAATATGTTCCCCTCTGTCAGGACAGAGTGCAATAAAATCTGTATTTTAATTGGGGTTAGCTAAAGGGCCATTTGGCTTCAGAAGCTTTGTTTATCAGCCCTAAGCATTATAGCTGAACCAAAACTTGAAATATCCTATTACACAATTATTTCATTTAAAAACCCATTTTCCAAAGAGTTTTGCATGTGAAGTGTTTTAAATGAGAGTTCTGGAAATTAGAAATACAAGTCTGAAAGATACTGCAAAGTGAGCAGACATATAGCCTGAAGTGAAAAAGCTTTTTTTTATTTTGCATTACTGTCATGTAGATATCATTTTCAGCATAAACCATACTACATGGTCCCTGCTCACCCCCAACCAGGCAACCTAGTGAAGATAAACAGCGGGACAATGGAGATGATGGTCACTATAGCATCTGAATCCTTCCCAACTTTCTGCTTCCCAGTGTCACAAGCACATTTCTTTTGTGGTGAACTCTGGATCAGAAACTCCTCAGCCTATGATGATTTCCATGCCCAAAATAACCAGCACTGTATGACATAAGGGAGACTGAAGTGTATCACAACTCAGTGACAAGCTTCTTGAACAGAACAGAACAAAACAAAACAAAACAAACCTTTCTATAAAGCTCACTCAAGACAGTATTTTAATCCACATTTTGTTTCCTTAACAATTTTGCACCTTAACATAAGAAACTTGTGTTTTGAGGAGCCTGGAGGTATTTTTTTTAGAAGAAAATTAATTCTTATTCAGTAGTCATAATAGACTTTTTCTCCTTTGAGAAATGAACATACAGAAATTATGCATCTGAAAGGAAAACTTTTACTGAAACATTGCATTATGCATCTGAAAGGAAAACATTTACTGAAAGGAAAACTAGAAAAAGGAGTTAATATAACCACATAATCCAACCCTGTCTAAATTGCAGCTAAAATTAAAGGAACAAAATTAATGAACCAATGAGGTAAAAGTATTCTTCTCTTCTATCTTTAGAATCACAGAGCCTTAGTATTGTTAATGCTCAAATATAAAATCTTGTACAACAAAAATCCAGCACCAATTTCCATAGTGAAGTTTCTAGTCCAGGAACTGCAGCTGGACCATGATTCTTTAATGCTACCTTGTCTGGTAGCACTTTACTTGATCGACCATGGAATGACAGAATCTGTCTTTCAAAACTATTACATCTAAATTAGCTCCTATGTTCCAGGTTACTTTGTGGAGGATATTACTGACCTGTTACTAATCGCCATCCTCCCATTGTATACCTCTGCAAACAGAAGGTAATGAAACCAAAGAAAAAGCTTAATAACGGTCATACTTAGCCTCTATGTCCAGTTCAGTAAAATGAAGCTTTTTAGTTTTAAAAACAAATAAACTCTGCTTTTTCATTTTCAGAAATGACAATATCACTGTGGCTGTACCTGACAATAAAGTTTAATTCAAACAAGTCAGAGTTTTGTGCTTCATGTTCATGCTACCTTACAGAAAATACAACCATTTCAAATTAAATGTATTATTCATGCCTTTAAAATTTACAGTTGACATCCATACGGTTTTTTCATACAGTTTATTGCAGATCTTCAGTGAACTGTTCCCTCCTGAGAACTGTAATAAAATGAGCTACTTCTGAAACTTCACAGCAGGTATTTTGATTTGGAAGTAATCACAGTTTTCTCCACAATCGTTATACAATTTATGCCGTGATCTTCTAACAAATAAGTAAAAGACTTAAATCGACATCAATATGTACATTTTTTCTAATAATGTAAGCTAATTGTATACCTTTAATGGAGAAAAATGTTTATTCAAAAATCTATTCAATATACCAACAATTGAGTTCAAAGTGGAGACACCACATGCATCTAAATAAATATCAAGGAAGTATCAGAGGTAAACGAGGAGAGACCAGGTGAAGTGTGTGTGATGTGTTAATTGTATTCAAAAAATAATAATATAAGCAAGACAGAGAAGCCGAACTTCCAATTATCATAATGGTGTCTACTTCATAATACATTTTCAAACTTGAAAGAGACATTTTAAGCCATAGGAATTCTGAGCAGAATACCTCCAGCTGCGTTCTGCATAAATCTCACACACTGTACATACACAGTTTATTTAAATACCAAGTGCAGTTATGACTTACAAAATGCATATTTCAGTCACAATAGAATTTCTGTCATTGCCAAAAGCTACTCGTCATGGAATGAAAGGAACAGAAAACAATGAATTAAATTAGAAGAAGATAAGAAAAGAGGGAACCTTTTCAGCTGATGTTTTACTAGACTAAAGTAATTCTTTTTAAAAAATACAGCTAACAGCTCTCTGCCGACTTTACATTACCATGCCCTGAAAAACAGAAAGTTGTAAGCCTAGAAACTCTATAACATTAAGCCAAATTTTGTCTATTCAACTTTCCAATGATGACCCACAATTTACATTTCATCAGTACGTCTATATTGAAATTTAAAAGAAAAGGCAGAAAAAACAGTGCTGGGAATCCACTCCCCCCATGTAAAAGCCAAGCCAGACTGGAAGAAAGATGGTTTGGGGGTTTCTCCAAATTCCCTCCATCTCCAGGAGACTTTAAAACCATAGGAATGAGCACAATATGAAAACCCCCAGCAGACAGGCCTCTCTTCCTTAGGGTTATGTGGAGGGGATGATTGTGTGAACATCACTGTTGCTGTATCAACAAGTGATGATGCTGAGTCATGGTCCAACATCAAAACATCACAATATGATTCTGAGGTGAGCTGTGACTCCATTGCAGCAGCTCTCCAGTCCAGGCCCTATCATGGAAACAGTGGGTGATCTCATTATCCATGTAAATGTCTCATCCTCTCTTTAATCCTACTAACCTCTTGGATTCACTTATTCACTGAATTTGACAAGTTATTTATATGATGCATGTTAAAAATAATTCCTTTAGTCAATTTTAAATTTGGTGCTCTTCAGTTCGATTGTATGCCCCCTTGTTTTTATATTGGAAGCACAGAGAAATAGACATGCCCAATCTACCATCTTTACACCATTCATTCTTTTATGCACCTCTGTGACGTATGTCTCTGAACTAACAAGACCCTCTTCAGTCTCTTCTCATATGGAATTTCTGTGCCTCTAACCATTTTTCCTGCCTCTCTCTGAACCTCCTTTATTTCTGCTACAGCTTTTTTCAAATAAGATGGCCAGAACTAAATGCAGTACTCCAGACGCAGCTGCACCGTTTATGTAATATCATGCTTTCCATCATTACTTTTGATCCCATTCTGTACAAACCCTAACACTGTGTTTGCTTTTTGGGCTCTTTTTCGAATAGATAGCAAGGGGACACTTTACTTTCGCAGAAGCTGTACGCGTTTGCCCTCCTCATACTTTTTCCCACCTTGCTGTATTATAATTCTAGTTTTAATTATTGTTTCAACCAATTTACCTTACATTGAGGTCCAGTTTACTAGCCTAAGTAGAAGGACCGCTCCTAGCATTTGTTTTAAATTAGTCACACTTGATACCCACTAGTTCCCCCATATAGCAACTCAGTTTCTGAGTGTGCATGTTTTTTCCCAAAAAAGTTCAGAGAATTCCTCTTGCTCTCTTTGTGAAATACAAAACATAACTAACTTATTCACAGATGCTTTTATAAATATACAATCACTGACATGCCTTACACAAAAACAGAATTCAGCTGGTCATGTTATTTTATGCTTGTGTTTGTTTACATGCTGCTTTATTGTTCTATTCCAAGTCCCCTGTGCATTATTAGTTCTGCAAATGCCTCCAACTTTTCCTGCCTGGCAGCCTTTGGACACTGCTTCACTGCTTACTGAGGTTATACACCCTCAATTACAAGTAAAATAACAGGGAGAAAAGGCAGGCTACAAGTACGTCAAAATGCACAAACAAAGTAAAATCTCAAAACAAGAAACAGAGGAACGACAAAAACACAAGTATAAATAAAGGCACATAAAGAGATACGCAGGTGAGGAAGTCACAGCAGAATACTGTCTTAGTTGAATATATAAATCCTTCCACAGTAAAGCTGAAATATTACAGTGCTACTCGCCATTGTACAGCTTTTCTCTGGTAATGGGTAGATTTAGAGACTTTTGAATAAAGTAACCTTTATTTCTTCTACACTTACATAGAAGACAGACAGACTGACTCCACCCAGTTTCTGATGGCTGAGCACTCCACTATGACTGAAGCTGCAAAATGACTGATACAGTAGAATATAGGACACTTCACTTTAGCATTCTCATGGGTTACGTCAAACCAAAACAACACAGAACACTGAAGTGTCAGTAGGTAACAGGTAAAGTGCTCCTCACATCAGTAGTCTCAGGCTAGTCCTGTGAATACCATCATCCCAGAAATAACATTCAAATCACAGTATCTTGTTCTAGTCTAGTAGTGCTCCTCCGAGATGCGGAGTACACAACTCCTTTCCTTCGGTGCAGAATGTGACCCTCACTTACATGCTATGCTTCTCTAATTTTATTAGACAATGTTAGAGATGGAAAAGCCCTATTAGACCTTCCAGTCCATCTCCCAGTGCAGGACTGTTCTGGACAAGATGGATTAACTAGTGCTTTGTCCAGTCTACTTGTTAATCATGCAACTTCCATCCTTCCCCTTGGATGGGATTCTACCTCCTAGCACATCTCACAGCAAATTTCCACACATTTTTCCTTTCAATTTCCATCCCATCCCTCCTACCAAACTAAATATTTTCCTCCGTGGGAAGTGCATGATTAGAATATTTGCAGAGTGTTATGTCCCCGCATTAGTCATTGTTTAACCAAAAGTAATATTTTGCTCTGTTAATCTTTTCTTTTAAATTAATTTAGTTCTTCTTGCTCTTTTTTGAACTTCCTCCAATTTAGTATTTGTCTGGTAATGAGGTGCCCAGAAATGAACTAGGCCCAGTTACATGACTTTATACAGAGAGGGATTACAATCTGTGATATGATGCCTTTGTGTATGCAGACCAAAGTCATATTTGTCATCTCAGCGTACTGCTATTCATTATTGTCCCATTTACAGTGTTTTAGCCAGTTTTCAATCCAGTGACATTGTTCTTTTCCATTACTACTTATAGGGTTGCAAAAAACAATATTCTTTCACCTAACATTTGAGAAACAGCAAAGTTATTGCATTCAAAAGATAATTAACTGTTACATAAAAGAAGAAATTCTAAAAGATAACTTTCCTGGATATCATTAATTCATATGGACATCGATTTCACTCTTATTAAACATAGTTTAGAACTGTAGTAGAGCAAGCGCTTGTGAGAAAAAACAGCTATGTTTATAAATTTAAAAATAGCAAAAGCAAAGGCAGGATAGTGTGACTGCTTGGGTACATGTCTCAAAAGAAGAATACACAATATCAGTTACTGAAATGAAAATAAGAAGAACTAATGGAAAAAGCTAATGTACTCAATGCTTTTTTTGCCTCTGTTTTCACTAACAAGGTCAGCTCCCAGACTGCTGCGCTGGGCATCACAAAATGGGGAAGAGATGGCCAGCCCTCTGTGGAGATAGAGGTGGTTAGGGACTATTTAGAAAAGCTGGACGTGCACAAGTCCATGGGGCCGGACGAGTTGCATCCGAGAGTGCTGAAGGAATTGGCGGCTCTGATTGCAGAGCCATTGGCCATTATCTTTGAAAACTCGTGGCGAACCGGGGAAGTCCCGGATGACTGGAAAAAGGCTAATGTAGTGCCAATCTTTAAAAAAGGGAAGAAGGAGGATCCTGGGAACTACAGGCCAGTCAGCCTCACCTCAGTCCCTGGAAAAATCATGGAGCAGGTCCTCAAAGAATCAATCCTGAAGCAGTTGCATGAGAGGAAAGTGATCAGGAACAGCCAGCATGGATTCACCAAGGGAAGGTCATGCCTGACTAATCTAATCGCCTTCTATGATGAGATTACTGGTTCTGTGGATGAAGGGAAAGCAGTGGATGTATTGTTTCTTGACTTTAGCAAAGCTTTTGACATGGTCTCCCACAGTATTCTTGTCAGCAAGTTAAGGAAGTATGGGCTGGATGAATGCACTATAAGGTGGGTAGAAAGCTGGCTAGATTGTCAGGCTCAACGGGTAGTGATCAATGGCTCCATGTCTAGTTGGCAGCCGGTATCAAGTGGAGTGCCCCAAGGGTCGGTCCTGGGGCCGGTTTTGTTCAATATCTTCATAAATGATCTGGAGGATGGTGTGGATTGCACTCTCAGCAAATTTGCGGATGATACTAAACTGGGAGGAGTGGTAGATACGCTGGAGGGGAGGGATAGGATACAGAAGGACCTAGACAAAGTGGAGGATTGGGCCAAAAGAAATCTGATGAGGTTCAATAAGGATAAGTGCAGAGTCCTGCACTTAGGACGGAAGAACCCAATGCACAGCTACAGACTAGGGACCGAATGGCTAGGCAGCAGTTCTGTGGAAAAGGACCTAGGGGTGACAGTGGACAAGAAGCTGGATATGAGTCAACAGTGTGCCCTTGTTGCCAAGAAGGCCAATGGCATTTTGGGATGTATAAGTAGGGGCATAGCGAGCAGATCGAGGGACGTGATCGTTCCCCTCTATTCGACATTGGTGAGGCCTCATCCGGAGTACTGTGTCCAGTTTTGGGCCCCACACTACAAGAAGGATGTGGAGAAATTGGAGAGAGTCCAGCGAAGGGCAACAAAAATGATTAGGGGTCTGCAACACATGACTTATGAGGAGAGGCTGAGGGAGCTGGGATTGTTTAGCCTGCAGAAGAGAAGAATGAGGGGGGATTTGATAGCTGCTTTCAACTACCTGGAAGGGGGTTCCAAAGAGGATGGCTCTAGACTGTTCTCAATGGTAGCAGATGACAGAACGAGGAGTAATGGTCTCAAGTTTCAGTGGGGGAGGTTTAGATTGGATATTAGGAAAAACTTTTTCACTAAGAGGGTGGTGAAACACTGGAATGCGTTACCTAGGGAGGTGGTAGAATCTCCTTCCTTAGAGGTTTTTAAGGTCAGGCTTGACAAAGCCCTGGCTGGGATGATTTAACTGGGAATTGGTCCTGCTTGGAGCAGGGGGTTGGACTAGATGACCTTCTGGGGTCCCTTCCAACCCTGATATTCTATGATTCTATGATTCTAATCAGAAAAAATAGTTTCCCCAACATTCAGAGAAGCTCTTCCTTGCAGTGATTTCAAGTCTCAGTTAATTTTTTCCTTGAATATTTTCATTACATGTTATAAACTTAAAAAGAACCACAGGCAGCTTAAAAATGAGTGTGTGCAAACAGAGCCTTAAAAAACTACATGTCATTAAATGATCTTCACACTAGTGGAAATTGCAGAAGTTTCTAGAGTACTCAGGAATCCAATTCTTAACTACCTTGTATATCACATAGGGTTTCCCCTCTCCATAATCCATCTTTGCCTTCTCCTAGTTGGCAGTGAAGTCATGATACTGAATTTGGAGCACTGCAATCATTAAATAGCAACAGATTGTTTAAACAATCAGAGGACTGGGAGTACACTATAGAAACTGAGCAGGAAAAAAGTACTGAGTGGGAGAAAGTTCCTATTAAATGTCCAAACAGTAACTCCAAACAAGAGCATGCAGATTGTTAGCAAAATAAAGTGCTTTTGTTTAGATGATCTCTTTATTCACATTTTTCCCCACAGTAGCATTGCTCTCTTTAATGAAGGGTTTTGCACACATGTAGTACAAACAGCGATAACCTCTTTTCACTACTCTTTCCATAAATGGACAAACTCTCTGTGACACAGTCAAAGGAGCCCAGATCCCTAGAATAATCTGGTGTAAAGGGAAGGACATACACCATATTCAATGCATACATTAAAAATGTATATTTGAAAAAACAAAACTGTCTAAAAGGTAGCTGTGTAGGCAGTCAATTGGTAGGGGAGCAATTAGAGGGAGTTTGCAACAACTATTTGTTGTTCTAGTCAATTGCTTAAAAAATAACTCACCATGGCAACAGCAATACCATGTAGTACATAAAGTAGGTGTGAGATGTAGAGCCTGTTTAGGAAGAATCATGCACCAGTATGTAATGTGCACATTTTAGTATACTCAAACATATTCCAACACACTGCTGCACTTTTGGCTCATTTGTTATTTGACACTTTGCTCTGTGCTACATAATCTATTTTTTTCTTTTCATATTTTTGTCCTACTTAGATCTCACGGCTATGGGTCAATAGATATGGATTGCAAGAAAAGATTTTGAACAAGGGACAGCTATAGAGTCACTAATATTTTGGTCTTGTTTCATGCCATCATATTGCTGCTTTAACACCTTCTCAAACAAAAATACATTAATTTCTATGTATTATTACTTCGTGTGTTATGATAGCACCTAGACATGAACCAGCGCATAACCGTGTGAAATGCTGTACAAACATATAAAACGAAAATGTAATCCACCTTCCTAGTACTGTCCCTTTAAAACTTCCTCCTCTCTTGTAGGAGATTTATTTCTCTAAAGGGTGATTTCCATTAAACAACACTGAGTTCCTGTAAAACAGAGATGCTGTTTCTCCCAGAAGAAATTTTTAAGGGCCAAAACGGTACCAGCAGAATCACTGAGTGATGCAATAGCTTCACAAACACCACATCTGATCTTGACTTACTACTCTAGTTTCCTACTGTTGCCCAATATGCAAACCAGCTGGCATATAAAAGACTTATGGAGTAAATTGATAGTTTTCTGACTACATAATACAGTCTCAGTAAATCAGGTTTAATTGACCAAGTCATCTCAACTGTCCATACTAAAGACACACTCACATTACAGGACATTTTCTCAGTTTTATTCACAAGAACTAAAATGTGTAACTAAAATCAGTGGGACCAAGCTAATGAAACAGAAAGATAATAACCAAGATAATTTCAAAACCATGCACACTCGTAACAGATTTTAATAATGACTCCTTCTGAGAAGAAACTTCCTGATAAAGCTATATAATTTCTATACTAGAACTGCATTGGAGATATACATGGTTCACCAGGAAGCAACCTGTGACATAGTGAATACAGACAACAAGAATCTACATTATCAATCCCTGTTCATATCTGCAAATCTAACCCTCATGAAAATGAGATATGCCATCAAATGAAAAGGAAGACTGTGTGCTAACTTCCACAGGACTATAGCTGCATCCCGGGCCACAGTGAGAGCCCTCAGCAAGCCCAAGGATCCATGGGAAGGTAGATGGTCTACATCTATCCATTCTATGCCCCATACCAACTCTTCACGGAATCTGGATGAACGTTATACTACCATATGGATCTGTATTAAGCTCTCAATGGAACTCTACATCTGCTGTGGAATCCCCTTTAATGGGACTTCTCAGAGACAGCCACAGACAACAGAAGAGGAACTCCTGTTCAAGAGCTGCAGAGGGAATGGAAGCCCCTTTTGCCAGGGTGGAAGTGCTCAGAGCCTCATAGATCCAAGGTTCTAGGGCTGAAACCACTAAGGGTACTGATCGGCGGGTAGCGATCGATCCCCAATTGCTCTGCCGTCGACTCCTGTACTCCACCGTGGCGAGAAGCAGAAGCGGAGTTGATGGGGAAGAGGCGGCAGTCAACCCCACGCCGTGAGGACGCGAGGTAAGTTGACCTAAGATACATCGACTTCAGCTATGCTATTCTGGTAGCTAAAGTTGCTTATCTTAGGTCGATCCCCCCACGCAGTGTAGACCAGGGCTATTGGAGAAGTTGGTGGAAACACCTCAGAACTCTCCTCTTTCCTACTCCACTGCAGCACTTTTCTGTAGAAGAGTGCAATCTAAATAAGTTAATAAAATATGACTAACTGTCCAGCTTGTAAACTGTTAAAGGAGTAAAGAGTAATACTACCCCACCCCCACAAAGTAGAAGTCTTAACCAGCACACATACTGCACCAGAGCAACCACACTGCTTTTATTGCATGTGGCTACAGCATCCCACCCAAAAGAAAACTCATCCACAGGTTTGCATAAGGAGAAATCAAAATGAATCATTTGTTAAACAAGTATTATGGGGTAGTGGAGGCCTATGACGAAGCATTTGGGGTAGTCTAGAACAAACTTCTCTGTGCAGGAGAAACCTAACAATTCAGTGGCTATGCCACATTTTATTACTATCACAATTTATAATAATGACTATGACACTTAGATTCCCTAGTAAGTCTGCTGACAACAACAAAACCGTCAGCTTTTTAAGTCACAATATTTAATTTTTGAAAGCAGCTTTGATGCCTTTTAATTGATAAAGGTTTCTTCTCTACTTAAAAAACAAATCCTACAAAGAACTGGAGGTATCTGAAGCTCTTGATCTGGAAACAGAACCGAGTCCCACTGTCAATGTTCAGAACAGATTTACTTGGAAGCATTTAACTTGTATGGAGCATGCACATACAACATCCAATCAGTGCAGCACAATCAACACCAGGTGTCAATACCATGAAATGGATCTTTTAATCTAGAAGCCCCGTTTCTGAGGCAGAATTCACAGCCAAGGGACTGAAACAAGACTGCTGTCTGCTAACAATACCTATCCTGTTAGGTGAGTTTCTATTTAGAACGGTCAGGAAGGGAGAGAATCAGAAGATCTCCTCAGGCCATAATGTGAACTTAAGGAGCACTGAGCACTGCAGCTGGCACTGGACTGCAGGGTAGGGCGGGAGGCCCAGACTGCACCCTTGAGGGAGGGATTACACTGCTCAAGGGCCAACAACAATTCTAGCACTGGTCAATCCCAGTGCCTCTCAGAGGTGCACTGCTGGAATGGATGTGTGAGCGCAATGCTATAGCATCTGCTTTTGTCACAAAAAAACATATATAGGGAATCTTCCCTTTCTCCTTCCCCCAAACTCTCTCAGGAACTATATAGGTAGGATAAAAACAACAAGGAGTCCTTGTGGCACCTTAGAGACTAACACATTTATCTGGTCCTAAGCTTTTGTGGGCTAAAACCCACTTCATCAGGCTTCCATGAATTATTGTGCTCCAGGCTATAATCCAAAACAAGAAATCAGATATGATATGGAAGGTTAACCAGGGTGCACGGGATCTTTTACATATTTTATATACGTCATGCACATCAATTAGCGGAAACACCTTTATCAATAAATACAGGATGAAGGGATAAGCTTACAAAGCTGCAGCAATGGTTTTCAGAGACAGTAAATGGTGGGAGGTACAATACTGGAAATTCCTTCAGTTTGTTTTATATCCATCATAGGAGTATTATGTTCCACTTTCTCTTTTATATTTCCTTACACTTGATATACTACTATGATGAAAACCACAAGGTTAAAAGGTTTAATACATTTTCTTTCCTATAAAATTAACTAAATGTAACTGTTAATAAAGGAAAAGATGGGATTTTTCACTCAAAATGATGATTTTTCTATAATGCCTCAAAGTTCCTCATTACATCTTTTTTAAGAAAATGAGATTATTACAAAAATTAAATTTAAAAGTGTTATCTCCCATCTCCTCTTATTTAGAATCCAGCTCTATGCCAACATCCCCCAACTAGTACAATAAAGATAAGAAGAAAGCAACAACAACTGTTCTTTGTGCAAAGAAAAGTCAATTGGAAAGAGGACCAAATTTAGGAAGTACAGCACTTAAAGAATGCAAGACAACAGAGGAGCTGACTGCATTGCAAAGGGAGATGTGCCACAGAAGATATATTTTCATGTGTCAATGCTTAAATGCATAGCTGATGTAAATGCACATTTGGAACTTATTGTTGAGATCTAATTGGACCCTTGCTCCTAACTCAGTAATTTCTAGTGTACAGACAAACATATTTCCCATGATATGAGGTAAACTGTCTCTCCTACTTCTTTCCCTCCACATGCACACATATACTACATAAGTCAGTTAAAGTACTTTGAAAACTGATAATATACTGTATATTAATAGGTTAGGGCTATTTGGGGTTGTTTATATATTTTCTATATTTGTAAATCTAGTAATTTTCATAGCAAATTTTGAAGTATTAGAGTTACAATAATGACTCTGACATTCACTGCACCTGGCAAATAATATTTGCCCACTATCTTTAAGAAATGCAGTGGGTGGGTTAAAAATAAACCTGAACATTCAGTCCTCCTTGTCAGACTTAGTAAATTACCAATTAACTTCATCATGGAAAGTGCATGATGTGTGTGGAAGTGGAAAGGTACATTTGCTTCTGTCCACTGAGATTCAGTATTTAGATTTAGCTGGCTATATCTGGATATGATTTAAGCTAAATTCAATCCAAATCAATTCAGAACTGTTAAGTCGTTCAGAAATGAACCAGTTACACAACAAGTTATTGTTCATGCTGATAAACCAGTATAATGTAAAATAATCAACAATGAAGACACAAAGGAAATTAATTAAGATTTCATTAAGACGTTTACTTGTTTTAACCATATAATTGTCAAAGTGATATCTATTTACTATTATTTAACTTGAAATATCAAGGTTATACAGAAAAGCTGCAATAAGCTCTTGAATCATTTAAAATTACCAGCAATCTTGTACAGTATCAGAACCACTGTAGGGATACGAATAACTATCTATGCCTGTTATATTTTTATTTTTATTGTCTTAAAATTTCAGTAATATTGTTCCCTATTAATTTTATTGCTGCTGTTTTCTTTGCAAAACATTCTCCAAACCAACACCCCCACAAAACACATATCCCCTATCACTTTAATACCTATTGTTTGATGCCAACACAGATCTGGGAAGAATATGGTAGCTTCACTGATACTGCAGAGCCAGCAGTGACAACACAAAACAGTTTTGATTTGTAAGGGGCCTACAAAATTAGGGTCACAAAGAATTGCCAGCAATGCAGTGCCAGAGAGTTAAAAGCAGATTACAAATCTGGAGGTCACTCTCAATAAGACGACGACTATGTTACAGAAGGGTAATATTTGCCTCAAAATCTTTTTCGTTTTCTTTGACTATGAAATATGTAAACTGTGGGCAGCCTGAAGTTATTTTTTTTAAACACCACCAACCATTCCCTTTTTTAAAATCTGTTTTTATTAAGAAACAGTATAGTCCTGCTGAGTAACCAGTGATGCCTCAATATGCAGAACAGAGGTTTGAATGAAGTAATGACAACACTCTGATCTAGCTAGAAAGACCAAGAAGACTATGCAATAAGGCGGAATGCTAAAGTACTTGATTAGACCCTATTAAGAAAACAATGTGAGCCAATGAGGAGATGTAATATAGTTCTCACCGAGGATAGTAGAATAACTATATTAATCATTTCACACCCTCATAGAGGGTGTCTGAAAGTAGAGGGGCAATGTGCCATAGGCTGGCAGATATTAAAGCACCTACAGATATCACAACAGACACACTGCGCTGAAGAGAGTTGCTTTCTTACCACAGAACTGGATATAGGTCCTCACAATCCTTTTAAAATGAGGATTAAACAGATTTTGTAAATGAGAGAAAAGCAACATAGTAACGAATGCAAAAAACATTTTGCAAAGAATGTGAAGTTCAACACCCTGACAAAAGGATTACTAAATCTCTGGTGAACTAGGCCAGCCATTTAAAAAATAACAAACCAAGACCCATGCTTTTCTCAGTGTACATTAGAGAGCATCAGTCCAGTCAGGGCTCTCAAACACCTTGTCAGAAGAAAAAAGGGTCTATTTAAGAGTTTACAGTATGTCGTGATTCATATACCTATCATATCAAGTATACAGAGTGTCATTTAGAGAGACTACAACTTTTCTATATATGGTTGTACGTGATAATAGCAAACTCAGAAGGAAATTCTAGGGAGGACACTCACCTTAGAGTGGGTCCTTTAGAATTAGATTTCAGCATCTAAATAGGATTGGAAAATTACTGTATATACTCATTCATTAGCCTGTTCTTTTATAAGCTGACCCCCCAAGATGGATAGGTAAAAACAGAAAAAACTGTATGACCCTTTCATAAGCCGACCCTATATTTCAGGGGCTGGCAAACTTTGGCTCCCAGACCGTCAGGATACGCCGCTGGTGGGTCGGGACGTTTTGTTTACCTGGAGCAAAACGACAATGTATTAGATATTCAATTCAATAATTTCATAGAGTTTAAAATCATCAAATTTTGGTGTAGACCCATTTATAAGCTAACCCCTGCTCTTTGATGCGTCACTTTTTTACCAAAAATGTTCAGCTTATGAACGAGTACATACGGTAAGTCTTTTTTCCCAGATTATCTATGAAAGGTATTAGGTATCACATGAGAAAAGAGGTCCAGACGAAGTTTAAACTCATGTTACACTAATGTTAATGAAATATTATTGATCAAAACCAAGATGTGAAAGGAGAAATATTTGCCCAGATTACTAATGTGGCCTAGTAAACAAAATACAGATAAACAAGCTCCTCTATCAACACTTCTATCAAATAGAAAATATTCTAGCTCACGGGTATGATTCTAATGGAAGAATTCAGGAAATGCAAATGTGGACAAAAGAGAGGTAGCATAGATATGTTTTCATGTAAGCTCATCTGCTACTGCCATCTTACAGGGCTAAAGTCTGTGGAACATGACAGACACTGACTTGTGCTGGGATTAACCACAAGGCAGACAGCAAAGAATTGAAAATCCATACCTGCCCCAATGGAAACAAAGAGATAGCAATGCCAGTCCTTTGAGAAGATGACATGTCAATCTCATTAGACTAGTCAGATATTCAGATAAAGTGACATGCCTCTAACATACAAGCACTCACATGTAGTTTAGAGTAGGCGGTACTGCAAGATGAAATTTTTGAACCTATACATTCTATTGCACTATGCCCTAAATATTATTCCTTTTCATGGAATTTGTCTAGTACGCTGGTCACTGTCATAGGTGTTATTACATTTGTTTCTTAATAAGAGAATATGAATATTAACTATGTAGGAGAAAGAAAGGTGAGGAAATGGTAGCTCTAACCACTAGGTGTCACTGCAGGAAAGAGCATTGTTAACGTTTTTGATGAGACAAACTTGAAAGTCTTGACTATGTCTTTCTCTACAATTAACAACATGTATGTAGCTATAAATATTTAACAAAATATTGTATTTATTTCTTTTGAGGATGACCCAGTTTTCTGGCTTTAGTGTTTGAGGGATGATCATGAATTCATCTCCTCTTAAAAGATGTAAAGAATTAATAATCACAAATATTCAACGTAATCATTCCCGTTAACAATAGGAGACATCCGTGATGTCAGAAAGGTAGATGTCTTTAAAAACTGTAGGTAACATATCTAAGGGTAAAATCCTACCTCAATAAAGAAAAGTACATTGCCTCTTTATGTACTTTATTTAACAGAGAAGCAGGGAACAGTATATACACCATTTGTGACAAATTCTTCCATAGTTTAAGATTTGACACTGAACAGTTACAGAAAAACTCAGTGGGAAGTGTAAATGCATCAGTAATTTTACTACATCAGTCTTTGTGCTTAAATGTAGAACTGCAGATTCTACAATCTAGAAATACTTCCTAATTCAAAAGCTATAGATTACTAACGACAATGGAAAGTTTAACATCACAACTAACTGCTGGTCAAAGTATTCTCTTATATGTCTAGTATGTAACCTCAGAACCTTTGGAATGAGAGGCTCCATGTAATAAAAAGATAAGAAAACAGAGATGGTTGGGAATTTTTTCCCCAACAAATGCTATGTCGACTCTGAAACTTTTCGCAGAAAAATGTAATTTGAAGGGTTTCTCAGGTACAAGATGGAATTTCTGGTGTGGATGTGGGTGTGTGAGAGAGAGTGACCCACCCCAGAAAAGCTAATAGTTCAATGGTTAGGGATGTGTAAGACCCAGGTTCAAGTCCCTGCTTCAAATCAGGCAAACTAGGGATTTGAATCTGGGTCTCCCACATCCCTAACCACCAGGCTATTGTCAGTCTCTCTCTCTCCCCTCTGGAATTGTTCCACTTTGTATACATACTTTAAATATTCATTGGGCCAAAGAAAGAAAGAGAGTGACTGAGTCAGAATCAGGCAGAACAGGGACTTGAACCTAGGTCTTCTGCATCCTAGATGAGGTCCCCTAACCTCTGAGCTATTAGTTATTCTGGGATGGGTCTCTCGTCCTTTTTCGTAAACATTTTTGAAAGATCTCATTTTCATTCAGAGGTGGATCAAAAACAAAATTCAAACTCCCCCCAATTTTTTATTTTTATTTATTTTTATTTTTTTTGCAAAACAGAATTCTTATTTTCTAGTCAGCCCTAATTAACATGTTTCTTAAATATATCATGTGTTTGGGAGTCCATCTTTTGACAAATTCTGGACCACAAAGAAACAATGAAAAAGTAATGATCAAGCAGCATGATCCCACTTTGCTTGCCCCCAAAAGTCTGTGCACACCACATGCATTGATTTAAGTCAGGAAACTGTCTTACAAAATTAGCACTACCAAAAATTAATAGCAGCACTTTCCTGGCAATTATTTTCCTATTTAGCACTCATTGTTCACTGTGTACTGTGATTTTGTAAGAGGTGGAATCTCCACAGATCATGTCTAATATTGCCTAGGTGCACATTTACACTGGCATGCTGAAGAGTGCAATAATGTTAGAAAAGACAATATCAAAGGCAGACCAGGTTGAAATATCTGAAAATATTACTTGCCCTCTTAGAACACTTTTGCCTAAAGCTGCTTCTTGCATTTGCTTTTCAATTTATTTCAAAACACCCAGAACAATTTAATTTGACACTGTTAAATAGTTTTGAAAGTTAACTATAGCAAATGTGAATTAAAACTAAAACTTTCCTCATTTGGAAATGTTGCTATGAAGAGCTTTTTCGGGTGCAGGGTTCTTCCAGTCCACAAACCTCTGTTGGACTCTTGCCAAACCAAAATGCGATTCAGCAGCTGAAGATGTCTCAGTAGTGCAGCACAAGAAACTGAGCTCCTGCCTTGACCAGACCACATGGATGATGTCTGAGTGAATGAAATAGGCTTGAGAGGTGATCAAGATGTTGAGAAAGGAGAATTTTCTAAAGCTGACTGGCAACTCTTCTGAATCTCCTTGCTTGTTTCTTACTTATGCTTGGGCTCTTATAAACAGAGATTGGGCCCATAACGGTTCAAAGAGAGGTGTCAATCTATTCACAGTTTGACTGTATGGGTGGTCAGTCTGGAATTATGTGCTGCACTCTGACATTCACTATGCATCAGGCAAAATTTAAAGTTTTTCCCAATAGAATTTGAACTAATTCCCAATGGACTGCACCCCTCAAAACCATCCCTCTCCACTGAAGTAGATAAGTTATCAGTATTTTACAGAAGAAACCCTGAGACATTCATGGAGTGTATGACTGGGACAGGAGTATGCAGGAAGTCCTTGGCAGAACTGGTAACAGAATCCAGGTCACCTGACTCCTAGACCTATGCTTTAATCACCAGTCCATCAAGACAGTTTGAAAAGTGTGGGATTTGAACATAGCATTCTAGCCAACTCCATCGAGGTGGTTCTAGTATACAAAGCTGCTCTGTTTTCATATAACATCTCTGTTACAGCATCAAAAATGTTATACTGCTATGAGATCACGCATATAAGGACTTAGAAATCGCTGTTCCTTCATATTCCCTGATCTTTGAGATCAGACTAAGAATCTCCTACAAAATAGGGTTTTTAAAACAGATTTGTACAAGAGGACTTTTCAATTATGTTTAGAGTTTCTGTTTCTGGGAATAATGTGCATACCAAATGAGGCTTTTTACTTGTTCACATTAGCTCTCCCTAAAAGGGGGATTGTAGTTTCAAAAGGTGTGTGTCATCATCAACCAATTTTGATATCTCATCTGTAACATTCAGCCTTCAAAATATCAGATGTTATTCCCAGTAAAGCAATTTAAAAATTTATTCTTCTTCATAAAAACCCCAACCTTAACTAGTTAATCCCTCACACATATCCAAGCAGCACGCACACCAATACTCCTAGAGTTGCCTGGCAACTAGTGGGAGGAGTGTCAGAGAGCAAGAAAGGCCTAAACGAATGAGGGGAAGTCGGTGTCTGCTTGACATGGATAAAGGAGGCTTACAGCCAGGCTGCCTTGCTGCTTTCACTTTTGTTAATTATATGGATGGGAATTAAAGTAGCTCCTGTTAGTTAATATTTGGTACTTTAAAAAGCATACCATTCACACTTGATACTTTTATGAGCCCTACACAGATAGATCAAATGCATTTATATTTATACACATACCATACAAATATCCTTGCTATCAGAATAGGAGAAACAGACTCAGGTCAGCTCTGTTCAATAGCGTTATTTTTTAACAGTGAATATGTCTGAGTGGAATGATGCTCATTCATTGAGGATGTTGGACAGACTATTTAAAAATCTGATCAAGCTACTTCCTTCCCTCCAGCTTTATGAAAATCCACAAATAATTCATAGTATGCAAAATATTAAGTGCAGAAATGAAGGGGCTGTAATGGGTTTCTGAACAGGGAAAATATAAGGAAATAAAAAAACTATATCTGATCCCAAATTCTGTCTTTTGTTCTAACAAACAGTGTGTGTGAAATGTGTTTACATGCCTGCATACCAGAATTCTATATTCATCCCCAGAGACAGAATGCAGAAGACAGCACCCTTTCTTGAGTCATCACTAACCCATCCATCCCCTATTACTTCAACTCCGCCTCTCGCTATATTATTCCTGCTCCTCACCGCAGCCACCAATTCTCCATTCTGATCCTTGAATGCTCAAGGAAACACAATCATGGATGAAAGCATTAAGGCAAAAGGTACATTCTCCACTCAGCGGGGATTTTCTTGTGCACCTCCCATTAGTCTAAACTGCAGTGGCCTTAATGAGTGCCTGAACATCAGGTAAAAAATATCCCCCACATTTTGCTTTAATTTACCTGTGTGGTAGTCTACTCTGTTTTGAGGAAGGGAATTGCACTCTCACTAAGACTGTTAGAGATATTCTATGGATCATTAAGCTATTAGCCCCTTCCATCCTCTGTGTACCTTCTGGCTCAAACCCTGTGCATTATCGCTAACTTGTTCATAATATCATCTACACAGTCCCTATCTGTCATGGGCCAATAGGACTACATTCATATTCTGTCTTCAGGGGAGGCCAATCACCATGACAAGAGCTTCATAAAACCCTTACACGGGAATAGAGGTACTGCCAGACTGGATCAGATCTGAGGCCAATCTAGTCCAGTAAAGTGTCTCTGACTGTGGTCTGTGCCAAATGCTTCAGAAGACAGTACAAGAACCCCACTGCTCCCACATAGGTCTCCTCCTGGTCTATAATAGATAGAGATTGGCTTAATCCCTGAAGTAGGATTAATATCCCTTCAAAACTTTTTTGTCATTAAGTATAACGACTCTGGCTATTGTCGCTATCCATATAAATATCCAATCTCCTTTTGAATTTTGCTACATTCTTGGTCTCAATGCCTTACTGTGGCAATGAGTTCCACAGTGCAAGTATATGTGGTGTGAAAAAGTATTTCTTTTTATTTGTTTTAAATTTTCCACCTTTTAAATTTCAGTGAATATCCCCTTATTTTTTTGTTATGAGACAGGGTGAACAGAAGTTCCTAATCTACCTTTTCCACACCATTTATTATTTTACATACTTCTATCATGTCCCCTCTTAATCATCTCCTTTCTAAAGTAAATAAACCTAATTCTTTTCAAGTTCTCTTTATACAGGGTTTATAAAGGGTTCTTCCAGGCCCTTTATCTCTCTTCCAGGCCCTTTATCTCTTCTTCTTCTATTTCCACAACATCCTTTCTGAGATTCAGTGACCAATACCGCATGCAGCATTCCAGCTGAGTCTGCATTACTGATTTACATAAAAGCCTTATAATTAGGGCTGTCAATTAATTGGAGTTAACTCACGTGATTAACTAAAAAAAATTAATTGCGATTAAAAAAATGAACCATGATTAATCACAGTTTTAATCGCACTCTTCTACACAGTAGAATAACAATTGAAATTTATTAAATATTTTTGGATGTTTTTCTACATTTTAAAATATATTGATTTCAATTACAACACAGAATACTAAGTGTACAGTGTTCACTATATATTATTTTTTATTACAAATATTTGCACTGTAAAAATGATAAACAAAAGAAATAGTATTTTTCAATTCACCTCATACAAGTACTGTAGTGCAATCTCTTTAACATGAAAGTGCAATTTACAAATGTAGATTTTTTTGTTACATAACTGAACTTAAAAAGAAAACAATGTAAAACTTTAGCTCCTACAAGTCCACTCAGTCCTACTTCTTGTTCGGCCAATTGCTGAGACAAACAAGTTTGTTTACATTCACAGGAGATAATGCTGCCCACTTGTTATTTACAATGTCACCTGAAAGAGAGAACAGGCATTCGCATGGCACTTTCGTAGCCAACATTGCAAGGTATTTCCAAGCCAGATATGCTAAACATTCGTATGCCCCTTCATGCTTCGGCCACCATTTCAGAAGACATGCTTCCATGCTGATGATGCTTGTTAAAAAAACCAAACACATTAATTACTTAGTTACCAAACTCCTTGGGGGAGAACTGTATGTCTCCTGATCTGTTTTACCCGCATTCTGCCATACATTTCGTGTTATAGCAATCTTGAATGATGACCCAGCACATGTTGTTCATTTTAAGAACACTTTCACTGCAGATTTGACAAAACGCAATGAAGGTACCAATGTGAGATGTCTAAATATAGCTACAGAACTCGACCTAAAGTTTAAGAATCTGAAGTGCCTTCCAAAATCTGAGAGGAACAAGATGTGGAACATGCTTTTAAAAGTCTTAAAAGAGTAACACACTTTTGCAGAAACTACAGAACCTGAACCATCAAAAAAGAAAATCAACCTTCTGCAGGAAGCATCTGACTCAGATGATGAAAATGAACATGTGTTGGTCCACACTGCTTTGGATTGTTATTGAGCAGAACCCCTCATCAGCATGGATGCATGTCCTCTGGAATGGTGGTTGAAGCATGAAGGGACATATGAATCTTTAGTGCATCTGGCATGTAAATACCTTGCAACGCCAGCTACGACAGTGCCATGCGAATGCCTGTTCTCATTTTCAGGTGATATTGTAAACAAGAAGAGGGCAGCATTATCTCCTGCAAATGGAAACAAACTTGTTTGTCTGAGCGACTGGCTAAACAAGAAATCGGACTGAGTGGACTTGTAGGTGCTAAAGTTTTACATTGTTTTGTTTTTGAATGCATTTTTTTGGTACATAATTCTAAGTTAGTAAATTCAACTTTCACAATAAAGAGATTGCACTACAGTACTTGTATTAGGTGAATTGAAAAATACTATTTTTTTTTTTTACAATGCAAATATTTGTAATCAAAAATAAATATAAAGTGAACACTGAACACTTTGTATTGTGTTGTAATTTAAATCAATATATTTGAAAATGTAGAAAACATCCAAAAATATTTAAATAAATGGTATTCTATTATTGTTTAACAGTGCGATTGTGTGATTAATCGCAATTAATTTTTTTAATCACTTGACAGCTCTTATAATATTCTTGGTATTATTCACCACCCCATTCCTTATGCATACAAACATCTTACGGGCAATTTCCATCACCGCTATACATCTGCATTTATATTAACATATTGATGTCCTACTTACGGGTTCAATTTTCAGTGCATTTCTGTAGCTCCCAAAGAAAGAGGCCTGCGCTTTTAGGAATGCTCTTGCCACACCATCCCCAGTAGTTGTGGAGACTTTCTTTAATCTGTTCTTGAGTGCAGAAACCTGTAAGTACACAACAGTCCTAGATCATCCTCATAGCATAAACAAACAACTTACTGAACTGGGAACTAGCCAAAGAAGTTTCACCAAGTGTCCCAGCATCTGCTGCACGTGTGAGAAAGAATGACACAGAGTACAAACCTGGAGTTTTCAGTTCTAGGAAAATTGCATTTTCAGCTACTTGTTTTGGCCCACTAGCAGATGATCACATTCTGCTTGGAAGCCTGCAGGCAGGGCTGCAGAAAGATAAGGACATGTTTTTTAAAGCCTGCCTTACTTATTGTTAAATGTTTAAAGCTATAAGGATTTTGGTGTCCTTTTGTCCAGTCTGTATAGTTGCACATATTCCCCCTCAGGACCCACCAATGAACTTCATTCCCTTACTTTCAGCATATAAGAACAGTCATTGAGACCAGTATCCTGTCTCTGACTGCAGCCAGCAACAGATGTTTCAGAGGGAATCAAAAGAATAGGAAAACTTATCAAATGATCCATCCTGTCACCCAGTCCCTGCCTCTGGCAGCTGCAGGTTTAGGGACACCTTGAGCATTGAGTTGCATCCCTATGCACCTTGGCTAATAGCCATTAATGGACCTATTCTCCATGAATTTGTCTCATTCTTTTTTGAACCCACTTGTACTTTTGGCCTTCAAAACATCTCATGGCAACATGTTCCAAAGGTTGAATGTGCATTGTGTGAAGAAATACTTCTTTTTTGTTCGGTTTAAAACCGCTGACTGTTAATGTTATTGGGTGACCCTAGGTCTTGTATTCTGGGAAGGGATAAACACTTCCCTGTTCACTTTCTCCATATCATTCTTGATTTTAAAGAACTCTAGCATATCACCCATTAGTAATCTCTTTTCTAAATTGAACATTCCCAGTCTTTTTAATCTCTCCTCATGTGGAAGATGTTCCATGCCCCTCATCATTTTGGTTGCCCTTCTCTGCACCTTTTCAAATTCTAATATATCTTTTTCAAGATGAGATGACCAGAAGTGCATGCAGTTTTCAAGGTGTGGGCATGCCATGGATTTATATAGTAGCATTATGATATATTCTGGTTTATCATCTATCCCTTTCCTAATGGTTCCTAATATTCGGTAAGCCTTTTTGACTGCTGCTGAAAATTGAGCAGATGTTTTCAGAGAACTATCTATGATGACTCCAAGATTTCTTTCTTGAGTGGTAGCAGCTAATTTAGACCTCAACATTCTGTATGTCTACCTGGGATTATTTTTTCCCATGTGCACTACTTTGCACTTTTCAACACTGAATTTCATCTGCCATTTTGTCGCTCAGTCTAGTGAGATCCCTTTGTAATTCTTTGCAGTCAGCTTTGGACTGAACTATCTTGTGTAATTTTGTATCATCTGCAAACTTTGACACCTCTCTGCTCACCCCTTTTTCCAGATCATTTATGAATATGTTGAATAGCACTCATCCTAGTACAGATCCTTGGGGGGACCCCGCTATTTTCCTTTCTCCGTTGTGAAAACTGACCCTACACTTTATTTCCTATCTTTTAACCAGTTACTGATTCATGACAAGATCTTCCCTCTTATCCCATAGCGGCTTAGTTTGCTTAAGAGCCTTTGATAAGCAACTTTGTCAAAGCTTTCTGAAAGTCCAAGTCCACCATACTAACTGGACCACATGCTCTAGGAGCTAGTCTTCTTCAGGGTGTAAGCATGTCATTGCCACAAAAGAACATGCATTTCAATTAGACCTGGCTGAAATTCATCATTTCCAGTTTGCGGGAAATCAGAGAGTTTGTTAAAAAAAAGCAAAAGCTCTCTGGATCACTAGGAGCTGCTAAGTGAAACTGACATGATGTATTTAAATTTCACTGCTGCTGTTTAATAGTGGGCAGCTGTGAAACCGACATGATTCAGATAAGAAGTTGCTAGGGATCCCCAGGTCTACCAACTCTAGGGAAGCCTGGCCACGGTGACTGCTCCAGCACTGGGAACCTCATGACTTCCAAATTCCTGGATCAGCTGACTCCCCAGGCTGCCCAACTCCAGATGTCCCAAGAGTCAGGTGGTCCAAGGAGCCAAATGGCCTGGGAGTCTAGCTAAGTAGTAGGGAGTCTGGAAGCCCTGAGAATTCTGGCTTGAATTAGGGGTCACTTTGCTTCCAGGCTCCCTACTATGATGCCAGGAATCTAGACCTTGAGAGCCATAGTTTGAGCCAGGGCTTCCACACACCCAGCTCTGGTGGCAGGGAGCCTACAAGGGCAGGAAGCCTACATGGTGGACCTGCGCAGGAGCCATGGATCTTGGAAGCCTGGAAGGCTCCCCAGCAGCCTGCCAGCAGAGCTGGCAGGGAACCAGACAAGGTTCTATTGGAACTCTGATAGCGATTTGATAAAAATCTGTAGAACCTGAAGTGTTTTGGGGGTTCCATAAATTGGCATTTTTCGATGAAATTGTTTCACTGGGAAAATTTCTGACCAACTCTACTTTTTACTCTACCATTTCAACCATAAGAAAGATAAAATGCTGCTGTATGAGGCAAATATGCACAGGTGATATTTAGTTACAATTCAAGTCAGATTAAGGGAGCATGATATCGTGAGATGAGAAAGAATTAAGGATTTGTAAAAGTCATGTACAACGTTTGATGAGGCATTATACAAGATACATCATCCCTGTTATTTTGGCCAGACCGGATTACAGTACATATTGTAGTTTAGATGCTCTTTTTATTCAATATAGAATTGTCAACATGGTCCCTTTGCCTGCCTAGAGTAATTCTATAAAAACAAGTATAGAAAAACATTTGACAAGAAGGTCATTAGTTAATTAGTGCAGGAACAAGAAATCATAAGCAGGCCCAAAGATCTGTGTTTTCTCTCTGGAGCTGAAGTATCAGATTATTAAAGATTTTTTTCTTTTTGTTCTTTATGAATGGTACTGAATAAAGTTTAATATTAATGCCTGCCATATAAAAGAAATGACAAATATTTTATAAGTGGTTTATAAACGTTTTGGGATAGATATGTAGCTTTATATAAGTTTATTCTAAAAAAAGCTAAAATATGTAAAGAATAAATTCTGCATGCATGTAGAACGCCTATCACAATAGGTTCCCAATCCTGATTACATAGTACAAATATGAAATAAAAGATTTTTGAGGATATCCAGACTGAGTCACCACACTCATATCCCTTAATGTATTTTAAAAGCTTGAACTGAAATTCTAAATGAAATGTTTTTATTCAAGTAAAAAAAAAACCTTATAAAAATGACAAAAGCATCTCCCAATGACAATGGTGACATTTCCATCCTTTGAAATGGTCGATATCAACTGAGGCTCTTTTCTTCCTGCTTCTCAAAGGCTCTACACCACCTGTGCGTCAGATTATTCCTCACTTAACCTTCACTACCCTTTCTCTTTCATACTGGAGGTGTTTAATTACCTTAGATTCACAGAGCTGCACTTCAGGTGAACATAGTCCTAATGGTCTCATTACCATTTACACAAAGAAATGCTCACTGATAGTAACTAAGCAAATATCAACTGTATATTCTCTTACACAGGCAAATTTAAAAACTATCGAAGCATTCAGGTTACCTGAATTTTCTTTGGTCTTCTCTCCATACTCCAAGGGCTGCAGTTTTGAAGGATTACCCATTGCCATTTTCTGTACTTAAAATTTTCTCATATATAAATAGGATGTGACTTAGTTTGCTGTCTTTCCTTTTTAGTGCTTGCAGCTCAATAACTTCTGAAGTAAGGCTGAATATCTACATACTATTGTTACTGACAGCATTTTTGCTTTTCAAACACAAGCAGAGAAATAAGTTTAAAAAAACCTCTTCACACATTAATGTTTAACTTGCTGTGTCTGAGCTGCAATGACTGCAGCCAAATCATTAACAAATAGTTTCATCAGCAGCAATTTTTGGTGTTGAAGACGCTGGGACAGGATAAGTTCACTCTTTGCGCTTGTCTTCACCACAGAGCTAAATTGGCACTGCTGCAAATGATGCAGCGGCTTGATTTAGCAGGTCTAGTGGAGACACGCTCAATAGATGGTAGAGCGCTCTCCCATCGATTTCTGTACTCTGCTTCAACGATAGGCGAAAGCAATGTCAGTGGCAACACATCTCCTGTCGACATAGAGTAGCATGGACCCCGCAATAAGTAGATCTAAGCTATGTCAACTTGAGATACGCTACTTATGTAACTCAAATTGTGTAGCTGAAATCGACCAGTAGCTGTAGTGAAGACAAGCCCTTTGAAACAGATGTCACGGAAGTGAAATTGGTGAAAAGACAGAAGATGTAGGAAGGAGTACTAATACCACATACTCCTGAAAGAGACTCAGCTACTGCTTCCTTTGCTTTACATGACATAGAATGCCACAGCTTAAGACAGAAAGATGTCTCACCGATGGGATGGGGGTAGATTTCAGAGGTCAAATAGGTGTAGGAAACCAACAGTCCTCTTGATTTACAGAAGAAAATGAACGGTTGCAAGCAATTCATACTGATAAATATAATAGAAATAGCTATATCATGTAAGCCTAAACATTAAAGCCTTCTTTTGTTTCAGCTTTAGGTGCCATCTTGAGATACTTATTGGGACAATATTGTTGGCTGCATTCCGTGCAACGATCACTAATGGAATCTCACCCACGAACTAATTCCTCTCCAGGTTATTTTTAGTGTTGAGATTCTCCTGCCTGCTGGATTAGGTATGACTGGCCATACTTTCTGAAATAGCCCGTCAGCTCGCATGGTATGAACTGATAGTTATGATTTTCCAATTTATCTTGAAGATCTCCATGTTTCTTTCCAGGGATCATAGATCTGTGTCCCAACCTCCTCCATGTCTCTGAAACTCTACCAAAGGATGTCTGTCTTAATTCTTTTGCTACCAGTGTGCATTGCTGCTCAGAAGACAAGCTTTGGGCTAGAAAAAACCAGGAACCATAAGGAAGTCTGAGGATTTTTAAGAGCACTAGAAATACAATATATGCATTGTCTCTGTGTAATCCTGTTTATGGTCTACTTAATGAGTGGGGGCTTGGCCTCGCTGAACAGTTTTTCTTGAAACTTGCAATTCTGCTGTCTAATTTAAGCATTTGCAATTCTGCTGTCCTAGTTAAACATTCACCTTCTTTCTAATTTTTCTTTATGTTTCTCAAAATCTAAAAAGGTAATGTCTTTTTCGCTGGTACATGCTACAATATGGATTGCAGGAAATGTAACCCATACTAATACGTTTAACTTGCTTGTGTCAAACTTTTGTTCCACATACAATTACAAAGAGATTTCTGTATATTTATTTTTAACTTTTTTTGAAGCACTACAGTGATTCTGTCATAAGAGGACTAATATTGCTATTACAAACTATAAGATGGAGAATTAAGGAAGTGTCCAGCAATGCTTATAAATCCAAATGCTATAGTTTATGTCAACGATCCATGCATTAATGAGCCTTTAAGCACATACTAACATGATAGACCATAACAGTTTTAGTGGGTCGATCATGTCCATAATCTATGGCTCATTTCGTTTAATTGAAACCATAATGTCCCCGAAAGAGCTGGCTCTCAATAGGCCAAATGTAACAACAGCTCCATCAGATTTTCAAGTTTGAACAGGATACAAATAAGCATAATTCTTATTTTCATCTGTAACTCACCCATGTTTGAAAGGCCAGGTAATCGCTGTAACTTTTATTTTCTTGGCTTTTGCTTTCTATGTTAGCATAAAAATAGGTTATTTTAATTTATGTCTCTCTTAAAAGATTGCACTGCAGCTACATCTTGAAGATATCTCATAATCAACCCAGAAAAATTGTTAGTGTGTTTTTTTATTAGTGTAAACTTGGGGAAAGATGCACTTGATGCTAAAGTACAGGAATGGCAGTCAGAAGATCTAGATTCTATTCCTGGCTCTCTGACAGTCTTGTAATGTGGCCTAAAGCAAGTTATAACCTCTCTGCATCTTAGGTTCCTCATTTATGAAAGAAGTAGAATAATGACATACCTCACTGAGGTGTTGTGAGGCTTAATAAATTAGCATTTCTAAATCACTTAGATCCTCAGATAGACTGTGTTAACTATTTACTGATAAAAAACTGCATTAAAAATTAAACTCATTCCTGTGTGGTATGTATAAGAGGAGAGTTTTAAGCCTCCTTTAAAATTAAATTTAACATGGTACTACAGTGTGCTTATTTTATGGATTCACACTCATTTCAATCTAGTCTACCTCAATAACCACTTTTTAATATAAAATAATGTAGCTTAAATAACAAAGCATTAAAAATAATGTATTTAGAGAGACTGATGAGTGAACAAAAGTAAAGCTGCTCCTTTGTTTACTCTAGAATAAATTAATACATAAAACAAAGTAGACTGCATAAACTGAACTATTGGTATTCTGCCTAAAGAGATGGTAATGCTTTTTCATTTTTTGTAATAAGATGGTGACCGCTCAATACAAAGATTATTTCTAACCAAACAACCTACATATATACATACAGCCTACCCTGGGAGTGTTTTTAAAGAAGATTTTTATACTTCTGGCAGTTCAGGTTTAAAGGTCAGATTGAAACTATCACCATGTTTCAAAATGCAATCTGTGCAATGCAGCATAATGAAATGGTTCAGTAAAGGTGCTAGTGGAAATTCTTTTAATTAGGTCCAAGGCTTTTCAGCTGTCAACATGAATAAAGAAACATTCTCTAGCAAACAGAAAAAAAGAAAATATAAATGGAAGTTACCTTTCAAAAATGGATTTGCAATTGAGAAACAGAAGTTAGTATTGCTATGATAGCTCAAAAAACATGTTTCAGTTCCCACAAAGTAGAGAAACAAACAGTAAAGTGTAAGAGCATCTAATTGTGAAAGTTTGCTAATGAATGGGATATAAATACAATGCAAAAAATAATTTACAGACAGCCAAAAATAATCAGAAGCCAATTGCAAGTACTCATAAATACATATCACGAGTAAGATCTCCTTGGTGCAATATACAAGGCACCTCAAATCAATGGCCTTAATCTAATAAACATTGCAGAATGAAAGATTAAACTTAATATTTTTATTTCTTGCACTAAAGTAATTATACCTTATCATATGAAGCTCTAATGTCTTCAACTAAGACTCCAATGAGACACTCATCATTTGAAATACTTAAAAATAAATTGATAGGGGCTGTACAAAGTATATAAAAGCAGAAAAACTGACTCCTTCAGCCATTGCTGTAACTCATAGAAAGGTATGTAGGAAACATGCCAGCAGCAAATGCAACTGGAAGATCATCACAGTTCTTAATAAACCTCCTTTCTTAATATTGGCAATTTTAAAAGGCATATTGCTATTCTAAGTGCTCTTTGTCACTCTCATATCATCAGCAACAGGCCACAATATCACAAACACAAAGTTGAGCAGGGACAGACTTTAGCATTTCAAACATTTACCTACTAATGCAGATGTTTGCACCTTGATTTTCAAAGGAGCTGACCTGGGCAATTCAGGAAGTCTGATAGCTAGAAGGTACTGCTGAGTCAAGCCAGAGCAAAGCACTGACATTCTGTGTTAGGTGTTTAATCTGATTCTACTGGAACTATCGCAAGGTTATCCAACCTCTGTAACATGCACATTCACTGGAGAGACATTTCACAACAGCCCATTTTCACTCTGAAATGGTAACAAATAACTCACTCTGAACTATGGAAAGACCACAGTTTCGGCAGCAATGTCATACCCAAGTATGACTCTCAGAAAAAGTCTCCAGCAAAATCATAGGACTTAAGGGATTCTTTTTTCAATGTAGCAAAAAGAGTTGTTCAGAAAAACAAGTAGACTATTAAAATTTCCTATTGCATGAGTAGCCTGCCAGTGAATACACCAAAGTAAATGTTACTCAGCTCTACAGAATGCAAATGGATTTAATTCACCAAAGTATATTTTGCGTATATTCAAGAGTTAATGAAGTGCTCAGTGCTCACATTACCTTGCAGTATTGAAAGCATGGTTTGACTTAACAGCCATTCATGACTGTGGAACTGTTAGCGATATTTTTAGTCCCTCAGCTAACATAGACTGGCATAGCCCCCAATAGATCACAAATGCATCCATGTGGAGTGAGCCCAGTGGAGAGAGAGACTCGCCAGAATCTCCCCCTCCTTTCTTCCTACCACCCCCTCCCCCCCGAAGAAAGTGTGTATAATAGATCAGCTTCAGAGTCTCCCTGCTGTGATGAACAACTTGATCCACTTACAGTTCCAAACACACGATGCATGAAAGAATAGACATAAATTCACTTCTTGCAAAGAAAAACAGTTGCTCTCTAGTGGTGAAAGCCAAATATTAAACAGTTTAAAGGAAAGGAGAAGACCTAGAGGAGAACAATTAATTATCTAGATAACTAAAATAATGAAACAAGGAGGAATACAAATGAGGAATAAGACAGAAACACTGATTCCAGACATTAACTACACAAAGCAAAATGATTCAAGTTAAGTCTTTGTTACCACACATATTCAACCCAGCTGTGTTTATATAGCAGTTGTGAAAAAAAAATACCATGTATGTTATTTATGTGTCATACCAGTTAATTGAATTTGCTAGCAGCACTTCCTCTGCAATGCTCCAAACATCCTCTAAGAAAAAATGTAGCTTTTAAATAGACCTGCAGAAAACTGAATCAAGAATTTTGAACTAATAAAACACAACTCTTTACTGTTATAAACGTGAAGTAAAAGTAAATAATGAAAGGAAGGAAGTCTCTTAAAATTTATTACATTCCAAAGCTTGAAGTTTTGGGTTTATTGGTAAAGTCTCTTCTGATGTTCTACAGTGCTCCTGCAGTAGCTCTTTTAATGAAGTCCCATAAAATTTAATATAATACTTGATTGTTGACAAATCATATATACATACGAGGCCCAGGATTCACTGTATCCAGACATTTCTTACATAATTCTATGAAATTTACAAGTTTGACATTTCCACAGTTGTGCATATTAGCATGAGTGATGACAAGCTGGCAGATTCGGATGCAAAGAATAAAGTCAAAATGAAGAGCTATTTAAATACCAAAAAGAGGCACTGAAATAACTTTAATAGACTGAAATGCTGACGAAAGCCAGGGAGCATAGAATCATACATAACTCACTGCTTCCTGCCTACCTGGCTATATACAGCGATGAACGGAGTCACATCGCAGACTACTGAAGAGTGAAGGGATATCACAGTGGCAAGCAGTGAGCATGCATGAATTACCCAGTGCAATGAATGGGAAACATACTTGGATTGCCTTCTGCCCTGAAGGAATAGTCGCTTTCCAATGGACATGGATAGTCTCTCAGCAGGCTGTGGTAACTGGAAATCATTGTTCTTACAGCAAACAATGATCATCCAAACTAACTAGCATTAAGCTATAACAATGCATGTGACTTATTCCAGCAGAGGAATGGAAACACTTCAGGGGTAGGGGCATCATTTAGAATGTGGCAATTCCAGAAGTTTGATATATGCCACTCTTGCTGAGGATAATCCCCATGGAGCAGGTCCTCAAGGAATCAATTCTGAAGCACTTAGAGGAGAGGAAAGTGATCAGGAACAGTCAGCATGGATTCACCAAGGGAAAGTCATGCTTGACTAATCTAATTGCCTTCTATGACGAGATAACTGGCTCTGTGGATGAGGGGAAAGCAGTGGATGTGTTGTTCCTTGACTTTAGCAAAGCTTTTGACATGGTCTCCCACAGTATTCTTGCCAGCAAGTTAAAGAAGTATGGGCTGGATGAATGGACTATAAGGTGGATAGAAAGTTGGCTAGATTGTCGGGCTCAACGGGTAGTGATCAATGGCTCCATGTCTAGTTGGCAGCTAGTATCAAGTGGAGTGCCCCAAGGGTCGGTCCTCAGGCCGGTTTTGTTCAATATCTCCATAAATGATCTGGAGGATGGTGTGGATTGCACCCTCAGCAAGTTTGCAGATTACACTAAACTGGGAGGAGAGGTAGATACGCTGGAGAGTAGGGATAGGACACAGAGGGACCTAGACAAATTAGAGGATTGGGCCAAAAGAAATCTGATGAGGTTCAACAAGGACAAGTGCAGAGTCCTGCACTTAGGACAGAAGAATCCCAGGCACCGCTATGGACTAGGGACCGAATGGCTCAGCAGCAGTTCTGCAAAAAAGGACCTAGGGGTTACAGTGGACGAGAAGCTGGATATGAATCAACAGTGTGTCCTTGTTGCCAAGAAGGCCAATGGCATTTTGGGATGTATAGGTAGGGGCATTGCCAGCAAATCGAGGGACGCGATCGTTCCCCTCTATTCGACATTGGTGAGGCCTCATCCGGAGTACTGTGTCCAGTTTTGGGCCCCACACTACAAGAAGGAAGTGGAAAAATTGGAAAGAGTCCAGTGGAGGGCAACAAAAATGATTAGGGGACTGGAACACATGACTTATGAGGAGAGGCTGAGGGAACTGGGATTGTTTAGTCTACGGAAGAGAAGAATGAGAGGGGATTTCATAGCTGCTTTCACCTACCTGAAAGGGGGTTCCAAAGAGGATGGATCTAGACTGTTCTCAGTGGTAGCTGATGACAGAACAAGGAGTAATGGTCTCAAGTTGCAGTGGGGGAGGTTTAGGTTGGATATTAGGAAAAACTTTTTCACTAGGAGGGTGGTGAAACACTGGAATGCGTTACCTAGCGAGGTGGTGGAATCTCCTTCCTTAGATATTTTTAAGGTCAGGCTTGACAAAGCCCTGGCTGGGATGATTTAGTTGGGGATTTGTCCTGATTTGAGCAGGGGGTTGGACTAGATGACCTCCTGAGGTCCCTTCCAACCCTGATATTCTATGATTTGCAAGGCTACAGCCATGGAACCCCTAGGGGTGAGAACAGATGTTTTTAGTTATGCTTCCACTTCCTTTCATTTAGTGACTTTAAAGTGACTCAGGCTAGCAAAATTCTGAACTTTTTTCCCCCTGAAATTTTGCTTCATGAATACAGCCAATTCTGTCTCTTGGCTGTTTGGAGGTCTGTGTGAAATAGATTCTGGGGTCTCATCCACAACACAAAGGCCAACACCTCTCTTAGAACTAGTTGGCAGACAGCAGGCAGGCTTAGCACTGAACTATGCAGGGTGAATACAAATGACTTCTTCCATGTCGAGTTATTCTTACCAGGAATGCTTGAAATATGCTGGTGATGAGTAAGGATGGATGCATGGTGTTGGGAGGCTTGAACACGTTCTCCAGATTCCTCCTATCTCTGTTTATTGCTCTGCGATTGGAACAGCTGTGCCATATTAGTGCAGGATATCAAAAAGATGGATATTCTGCACATCAAAATTACATGAATATGACTTATCTAGACAAACAGCTACCAACACGATGCTCACCTTCCTGTGTGTCAGGACTCAAAACACTGCTTCTTTATAGGCCTCAAAGCCCCACAGCCAGAAGTCATGTTGTTTCAGTGTTGTGGACAAATTACATATTTGACATGTAGGTAGTTGTAGATCCAATCTGGATAGCAGACCTTCACCACAGCAGCCAAGCTACAGTTATACATTTTTATTTTGATCTGAGGATCTGGACTGGTGAGGATTAACTGAGTAAGTGATAGGCTAATGCTGGGAGCGAGGGTACATGGCGGTAGGGTGTTTGCTTTTCTAGTTCCTGCTGCTAAATGATTCACAGTCAAGCCTCATCATCAACCAGGAAAATTCACTCACACATTCAATGACTACTACAAAAATGAAATAGGGCTTCCCTTTAGTGAAAAATTAGTCACAGTCTATGATCATCCTGCTGAAAATTGCAGCAGAAAACTCAACGTTTTCAGCAAAGAGAATCCACCTTTCCACAACAAACTGGGTCAAAGCAAGGTATTTCAGCATCACTGTGATGCCAATCATCTCTGCAACGAAGGCAAGAGCCCTCCATGTGAATGCCTAATATTCTATTAAATGGACAGACTCACATCACAGGACACATGACTATCCTTTGAGTGAAATATAAGGTACTCCTTTTTCAGTCTGAAATTTTTCAAAATGCTCCAAGCAGGGCCTATGGGAGAAAATCTTGAAAATGTTACACTGCCACTTTTCTATGAGCTGCAACACTAGCCTGCATTTTGGTCACCATGCAATAACAATTATGCTTCAAACAGGTGAATGACAAGGCGAAGCATGGCAGAATATTCACTTGTTATATATAATACTGAAAAGCTATAGAGAAATCCTTACTTGAGTTTACTTCTCCCGAACCACAAAAGAACCAGATTACATTCTGAACTACCCTGCACATCAATTTCGTATTCAACTGCACACTAAGACAGGATTTTATTTAGGTCATTAAGTTAAGTGAAAGGAAGCACACTTTACAAATTATGGATCCTAATAGCCAACTGAATATTTTGAGCGTGGCTAGTAAGAGAATCTCAGATTTTTCTGTCTTCTCCCAAAAAGACACCAGTCAGACTAGAAAAAGCTTCTAGTGTACTTGCTCTACACACTTTGCCACTCATCTCCTCTTTTAGTTTCATTAATAAAGATACTCTACTATCAGGTGGCATCAATACAGTACAACATAAATTGGGCACATCTTTGGCTCAGTACATTTAAAGAACCAAACATTCAGTAGTTGAGACATTTTAAATGGAATTAAAGTATCGCACCAATACAAGAAAGGAGGCCTGTAGGGAGGAATAATAGTTTGAGAATTATTTTCACAAAACAGTCTTAGGGCAGGTCTACGCTACGGGGCTAAGTCGACCTAAGTTACGCAATCCAGATATGTGAATAACGTAGCTGGAGTCGACGTACCTTAGGTCGAATTATTGCGGTGTCTACTCCATGCTGGGTCGACAGGAGAAACTTTCCCATCAACTTACCTTATGCTTCTCATTCCAGTAGAGTATCAGAGTCGAGGGGAGAGCGATCGGCAGTTGATTTACCGGGTCTTCACTAGACCCGCTAAATCGACCCCCGGTGGATTGATCATCACAGTGTCGATCCATGGTAAGTGGCGACAAGCCCTTAGTAATGGATTATCAAGTGAGTGACCTGATTTCAAAATTATGTTAAAAACAATATAGGACATTGATTAAAATTCAGAGATCCAGTTGGAGGAAACCAGGGGAAAAGATTCATTAAGGTATCTCCAAAAATAAATGTCAGTCCTTTATTGTTCTTTTACAATGTAAGGATGGCTTGAAATTCCCTCTTCCCACAGCACTCTGCTCCACCCCAAAAAGTCTGCTTGAATTTCGTTTTTTTTTTTAATTTTGTTTCACAGTAGATATGTCATACATGTTCTTTCTTTTCTTCCTGCAAGACTTTGTAATTTTTAGAGGATTTGGAGTCTGACATATTAACTCAGTATTTTAATCGAAGTTGCAGCATTCCCAGCTTAAGTGTCAACTTGCCTCCCTGTCATTCAGAGGTTGCGCAAAAAGTAACCTACGTTTCAGCCTCCTGATGTTCTTTTGGGTTCCATATCCCTCAAAGATTACTAAATTCTGTCAGGCAAAAAAGATAAAGACAGGGTAAGCAGTTCACTTACCAGAACACATAGGGGCTTTGGCACCATCATCAGACACATGATAGAAACTGAACGGATAAAAAGGATTACTATTTCTAGTAATGCAGTAGCCTAAAATATCCAAACAATTTATACGTACCACATCATTGGGAAGGCTCTGTAGGTCATCAAAAGGGGTTTCCAGTGTGTTGGTATCAACATTAAGAATCACCACATCTTCCAGGGCCATATTTCTAACTTTCTAAAAAAATGCCAAAGTCAGAAAAGGAGGGGGAGGGAAGTCAAATCTTATCCATGGACAATATCAATCATAATATAACATTCTGCTAACTACACTATTCCCCAAACACTTTAAAAGAAGCAAGTGGTTTCCTCCTATTCCTCACCACTTGTGTGTTTGTGTGTGTGTATGTGGTGTTTATTGTTTAACATTTGTTGTTTTTGTTTTTCCATTTCTTCAAATTAAATCCTTAACCTGCAGAAGGAAGTTTCTTAGCTTCCTGCGTACTGGGATTTCTGGAGGAATCATAATGTCCTTCTAGATCATTCAAGTAAGGAGGTATTTCAAGCTTTTCTAACATTCATTTACTTCTTGTTTCCCCTTTCAGGCCTGATTCAAAGCAAAACTTCTAGCCACATCAAGACTCAAAATACGTAATTTTTAAAAAATTCAGTATTTTGTTTAAATAGCAAACAAAGTTGGCTTTTCCAGTTGCTGAAGTGCTAGTAAGGCCAACCTTGGATCTGCGTTACCATCTCTGGCTTTGCCTTAGCACCTCCAACGCTTCCTCATTCACAAATGAGATTACACTTGAGCAAAATGGACAGTGTTCAAGATAAACTGCGTGAGAGGGAAGCTAGAATTCTTTTCTTCCTTAATACTAGGATTTCCAGGACACCACAAAAAATTACAAAATAATTCCAGGATTCTAACACAGGTCTCCTCACCCACAAGGCTTTGAGAAAAGCCCCACTTCATGTTATTTCTTTTGGGTTGCTACCCAAATAATATGATGTATATAAAGCCTTGTCTACACTGCCACTTACAACGCTGAAACTTTCTTCGCTCGGGGTGTGAAAAAACACCCCCCTGAGCAATGCAAGCTTCAGCGCTGTAAAGTGGCCGTGTACATAGTGCTACAGTGCTGGGAGCTCTTCCCCTCACAGAGACTGTTTTATTACAGCACTGGGAGAGCGCCACACAGCCTAACGTCACGGCAGCGCTTTAACATCAACTGTGTAGACATACTGTAAGAGCAGCAAACTCCACAGCAAACTGATGCTCAAATCTTAAACCAGTCTTTGTAAGGCAAAACCAGACAGACTACATGACCACATATATTTGGCTAAACTTATTTGCTAAGAAAGTGGATGTCTAACATTCAAAAAATTCATAACTGATTAGGAAATTTAAGTCTAAGACTGCCCTTTGAACCTTTCAGAAATTTTACTGGGTTTTTCACTTCAAAGGCCTCGCTAGAGAGTTAGAGGAAGAACTTTGTGGGCTACAGAACTCAATTAGAAATTGTAAGTCTTCTGGACAGAGGAACAGAAGGGCTTCTGGAAACGAACACATGAGAGAACCATTACAAAGGGATGGAAATGATACAGATTTGGAACGTTGTTCCTGGAAGAAAAATCTTTTCATCTTTTTGTTTGTACACTTGGGCAAAAAAGGTTCTAAGCCCCAATGCACACAACCGCTTCTCAACAGTCAGCTGGAATGAGGTTTTTGACTCCGTTCCCAATCCCCAAGTGAAAGCACTGATTGCTGTGTGTTTAAGGTTACATTTCCTACAATGGTACACAGATGCACAATAGAAGAAAAGCACAGCCTCTTTTTGAAAAGAATAGCCCTTGGTAGCTTTTGCTGTTTAAGTACCCAAGAAGCAGAAGAATGCCAGATTTCATTTCCCCTCTTAAGCAAGATTAACCGCACTGCTGGTGGTTTCAATAATGGAATTTAAATATTCCCTTAATCAATTTTTCCATCCAACCTGGGAACTGTATCTACAGATACTTATATGTGAATTTAAAAACTAAGTGGAATATCCAAGTATCTTATTTTATTTATCTATATATTCACCAGATCCTGAGTTTGATCTTCTCTCTCCACCTACCTAGGCTGCCACCAGCCAAAGAAGCACGGTAATGGTCCTGAGCATGTTCTGATGAGGTATTCAGACAGCTGGATGAGAAAAATTAATAGTAATCTCAACCCACAATGTTATTTCTTTTGAAACATCCTCCTATGAAATCTGATCCACGTACACTACATTTCTACAGGGAACTAGAAATGTGAGTTCCTGTGAAGCACACATCCAACAATACTGGATCTTCTGAAAAGAAAACACAGAATCCAAAATGTTTCCAGATCAGGAAGACATGGACTGACACTTGAAATGCATTAGCAACTTGGACAGAGTCAAGAATGTATTCTATCACAAACCTGGCCTGTAAGGTAGAGATGGAGTGAGAAAAAGTATTGATGGCGAGAGGAAGCAAGAAAGGAGAATACATAATGAACTGTCTGTTCAAAACATAGATGGAGGAATTCATTTAAGTTTTTTTAATACCAGGAGACAGAGTCTGGCAATTCATTGGCTTGTTATCTCAGGACTTCATGCAACTTCTGCCCTCCAAGTGGCAAGGAAAGAAAATAACATGCTTGTTAAAGGGTGACAGTGTCTAGTCAACTGCACAGTTTCAAACTAACAGACACCAAGAAGCAACTAATGAGATGGTTGATACTCAATATTCAAATGGTCAGAGTTCAGATACTGGTGTTACAGGGGGCGAAATACTGTAGATAGACCACCATACCAGAGACTACCCACTGGAGGGCTGATAGTATCATCCTGGAGGACATCAAACCACACTGGTACATGTGACAGCCAATTTCTAAGCATGAGAGAGCTAGGTCTGGAACAGCAGTGGTTTTGTAGTTAGAGATTGGTGAAGGGATTTTGACATGGGGTAGACAGGCCCAGGACCTGCAAGGACAATGCCTGACAGTTGGAACCATTAACACCAAATTCACACACACACAAAAAAGGAACTATGAAGTATGGTAATAGAGGAAATTTTCCAATAAAATGGTAAACTATTATCTTCCCCGAACAGTGCCACTTTCTCGAATAAACAAACTGTCTGCTTTTAAAGTCTGCTATAGAAAACCCTTTTAATCTCACACCCTCCAACCATATAGAGCAGTCTCTAAAGCCAATTAATTAGGTCATTTATGCACAATCCCTCTAGGTAGCAAGAACAGGTCTCTAAAAAACTTTTTGTGGGGAAAGGGATGTTAAAAAAGTGAGGCTAGGGAACTAAATGTGTGTCAGCAAAAAGTAATACATGAAAGAAAGCATAAGAAAAATTTAGATCAACGTTTTTAAAAATGGGAACCTAAAGTTACGTTATTACAGGCAGCCGCAGGCACCTAAATAAGCAGCCTCAGCTTTCAAAGGTGCTAGGCACCCAGAAGAGCCCATCAACTTCAAGAGTGGTGGTTAGGTGCTTACAATCAATCAATCCATCCATCAATAAAGCTCTTTATTTAGCGTACATCTACACTGTAAACCGTCCTGCCCGGCAGTGAATCTCAGAGCCTGGGTCAAATGATGTTCCCACTTGCGGTGGACCTTAGTCTCTGAGACCCTCCCCTCTCCACTTTTCAAAGTGTGGGCTCCAGCCTGAGCTGGAATGTCTACACCACTATATTTAGTCCCGGGGTGTGAGCCTGAGTCACCTGACCGAGGTTCTGAGACTTGCTGCTACAGATATATGACTTCATCTTTTGTTCTGTTGTGGGTTTTTCATTTTGGGGGGTTTTTTTGCAGTGTAGATATACCCTTAGATGCCTAAGTCTGCACTTTGAACCCTAAAATTAAGCTTCTCTTTCTGAAGTTCCTGGCCTTAAATGGTATATTTAAGGCTAACTGCCTGCTGTGCTCAATGCCAAATTATAGCTAAAACACTCACACAATCCATTCAATTGCCACATACTATAAATAGATCACTATCTTCTGCACAGAACCCAACTTGGAGGTTGTTGTTGTTTTGCTAAAATATTTGCCATCAGATCTACAAACTAATTAAGTCTGATTTTAAGGGAAGACTATTCCATGTAATTCTTTCCTTAGAAAAGGAGCACAAGTCCTTCATGAAAAGCAAGATACTTTCCTCCCCACTCTCAGGAACCAAAAGGTCACTCAGTTGGCTTACATCTGATAAACTCTAAGGTAACCCGGGAGTCTTGCTTCTCCTGGGAGTCAGGAAGCAGCAGACAAACTGATTTGCTCCTTCCTGCTTCAGAAAATTAAAAATCTCAGTTATACTCAGAGGACTCTTGAAAGCACCAACAAAAAATCTTTAGCAATGTGCTTAACCAAAGCCAGAAGCTTTTCAAAATTGAGCACCAGAAGGACAAGACAGAAGGAATTAAACCTCCTCTTGATTATCACAGGAGCAGCAGCAGTGACCTACACATACAAATTTGAACTTGCCAGTGGGTGTTTCTGTAACTTGGATGAAGAATCTATGGGTATGTCTACATTGCAATCATACACCCATCACTGGCCCATGTCAGCTGACTCGGGCTCACAGGGCCCAGGCAGTAGGGCTATAAAACTGCAGTGTAGACGTGCAGACACGGGCTGGAGCCGGGGCTCTGGGACCCTCCCAGCATCCTGTAAAGCAGCATCCTTTCATAACAAATGTCTTAATAAAGGAAGATACGTTACAACTCTGTGGGTACCTTAAAGACACTTCTGGATTGAGATACATGGTTGCTGCAGAATTATGTGAGTAGTTCTCTTCTAATGGTGGCATCCTTCAGCCCAGGGGGCAAGAGAGTGTGTCTGGGAATCAAAGCCACTTTTCATGTGAGAGCTCTCATAAAAGCCCCCAACTTGCAAATCCGCTTTTCACCTTAAATGCACCAAATTCCAAAAGGTACAGCTAGCTTCAATTTATTAATAGTCTCATTGATTCTCCATCCCCACCCCCTAATACCAAATGCATCATCAGTAAATCACAAAGAATAACATTCTATTTACCACAGCCACCTAACTAGCTAAACAAAATATTGGAAACAATGCACTGCGTGCTTAATAAAATGAAGTAGATGTATTAAATCAGTATTTTACAAACAGTACAGAGAAACAGAGAATAAGAGGAAAATATGACTAGAAATAGCTGCATAAACTCTGCAGCACACACAGTCATAGTATATTAGACAATTTGTGCATTAGTTTGCATTTGTCTAATTTTCCTATAGACTTTGAGCATGTGTTGATTCAAAACACTCCAGTGAAGATATGGGTCATCTGCTCATAAAAAGGAGAGGTTCCCCCCTCTTTTCACTTAATTCCCAGTAGCCATCATTCATTCATAATAAAATACGGCAAGACAGACTAACATCTCCACCTGCCTTTTATTTTAAATGCCACTTTTTAAAAGAGTGGAGAGGTATGGAAACCCAGTTTAACAAGCACACTGAACCCATTGTTTATGGCCTCCATAAACATGGCTTAGTAAGAATTACTGACTTAATCAGAGTGAACTTATCTCCTGGTGAAAAGAGCACTTTAAATTTCAGAAATGGCACCTTTACTGTGAAAATCTCTTAACTTCTGAAACAAACTCCAGGGGGCCTTAAACACCAGGCCAGTAAATAAGCAGCAGTTAGTGTGATTTGTTCTGCTCATGAGCATCTGAACACTTGAAATCATTAAATTATTTTATGTAGAAGTCTGCAAAAACACTGAGAAACTAAATTCAATAGAGAAGCATAAAAAAGGCAAGAGAGCCTGAGTGAGGCAAAAGGGCAATAATTAATCACATGTAAACAAACTTCTTCATCATTACTAACAGCTTATGTTATTAAATGTGAAAGAAAATATTAAATCAAGTTTATGACAGGTTTCAGAGTAACAGCCGTGTTAGTCTGTATTTGCAAAAAGAAAAGGAGGACTTGTGGCACCTTAGAGACTAACCAATTTATTTGAGCATGAGCTTTCGTGAGCTACAGTTCCGATGAAGTGAGCTGTAGCTCACGAAAGCTCATGCTCAAATAAATTGGTTAGTCTCTAAGGTGCCACAAGTACTCCTTTTCTTTTTGTAAATCAAGTTTATGTTTCACTGTTTATGCTCTTCGTTTACTTTTTGCCTTTCCTATGACTTGAACAATGTACTCAGTTACGCTTGTGTTTGTAGTTTGTTTCATTTTCAGGTGCTTACTACTACATTTGAATTTCAAATAAAAAATTCTATTTGTATAAAATGAACTATTGTCACTAGATTTAAAAAAAACAGTGGAAACATCTCTCTCTCTTGGTCTTAGGATTTTTAGCTTTTTTAAAAACAATTTACAGTTTGAGACAAGTTTAACTTTACAGTAGCTCTTCATGATCAGATACAAAGGAGATGGGCATATTACAAATACTGCGGTGGGAGATATGAGACAGAAAACATATTTTCTTACTAAAAAAACAAATGTTCAAAAAGTTTACCAAACAAAAATAATACATTTTTCTACCATCATTTTATGTACTTTCTTAGAATGCAAAATATCATTCACAAGAATTAGTCTAAGATCTGTTTGCTTTATGACTTGTCTACATCACTGACAATTAATGTTTACAGTTTATTTACCAAAGAACACCACAATACTGCAGACAACAATGTGTCAATCTGGCTACCAGAAGCAGGAAAAGCAACGGATATAAAATTTTATTATTTCATGCCCCAACAGCAGCCAGAAGGACTTAATGAAATCACCCTTAGATTTACAATCTGAAATAGCTATTCAACAGGCAGATATGGTTAAGCTAAATGTACCCTCTGACCTTTCAACCCTTTGATCCTGGCACAGCAGGTGGCCTACTACCCCCTCCTGTGCATCTTCCACTCTTCCGCCAATCTCCTAACCTTGATGTGCAGTAGCCCTGATCCTACACAGGTGATTCTCAAGATCCTTATCATAAGCAGCTGCTGCTGCTAACTGAATGACAAAAATCACTAGTGCTGATGTGATCCAATACTATTGGGCAAGAGAGGAAAAGGCTTCTTTCTGCAGTTACTAAAAAGTTTTTTGGGTTGAAATTAATAAAGATCTCTCCTAAAAACTTCATATAAAAACATATCCAGAATCTCTTTTTAAATCCAAAGTCATTTTTCAATGATAGACCATTTTAAAAATAACTTTTCATGCATTTAGGGCAGTGGTTCTCAAACTATGGGTCGGGGCCTCAAAGTGGGTCGGGACCCCATTTTAATGGAGTCACCAAAGCTGACTTAGACTTACTGGATCCTGGGGCTGAAGCCCGAGCCCCATTGCCCGGGGCCAAAGCTGAAGCCCTGGGCAGCAAGGCTCAGGTTACAGGCTTCCTGCCTGGGGCTGAAGCCTTAGGGTTTTGGCTTTGGACCCCTGCCTGGGGCGATGGGGCTTGGGTGGGCTCAGGCTTCAATCCTCCCTCCTGGGGTTGTGTAGTAATTTTTACTGTCAGAAGGGTGTTGCAGTGCAATGAAGTTTGAGAACCCTTGATTTAGGGTGTATTTCATCTCTTCCTCTAAAACAATAAACATGAATGCTTTCCAGTCAAAATATCTGCATATCCAAAAATTGGCTGTTTTATTTCTTTAAGTCTTGAATTAAAGAATGCTTTTTCATGTTCCCATGTGTCTGGTATTTCCTTACTATAAAATTTCAAAACCATTTCCAAAGTTATATGTAAAAAAGCCACAGCTTGGTAATGCACTTATCAAGTTCACAAGTTAAACCCTTTATGAAGCACTAAAGATTATCCCAGCTAACATTACAAATGCAAAAATACACCATTATCACTACTACTGAAAAACCTCAATGGCTAATGGCAAAGATTTCATAGGTACTTACAGAATGGGTGTGTGAGTGCAACTGAAAGCTGGGTACATAGGGAAGGTCCAGAGACTATCATTCTATACAACTCTTATCAGAGGCTTACTAGGTCCAGCTAGACTAAAGATTTTAAAGAAGAACCTGAAAGTTATCCTATGACAACCATGTCTACTTCCACGGAGATAAACAAAAGTTCATCTCAGTGGAAGTAAACATAGTTGTCACAGGATATGCAGATTCAATATGCAGATACTGGATTTTGATCTTGGTAACTGTTCCTCATGCTTAAGTACAATAAAAGAGAGAAACGTTTCCTTGCTGACATATTTGATTGTAATATTTTGTACACAAAAACATGTCAGTGAATTTGACTGATCTAAAATATATTTATAGCCATAGATAAAAGATGCCTAAGCAATGAGATTTTCAGTTTCTTAAAGGTACACTATGTCCTTTCTTTATACAATGGCTGGGATGATAGTTTCATGCCCTGAATCCAGCATCACAGTGGCATGCATTATTGCATATTTACACAAAGGCTATCACTGTGGTAAGCGGTGAATGGAAGATTGTACTGTCAACAAGATTGTACTGAATATCTGACAGCTACAAAGGAATATCCCAAAACAGTTAAACAAAACCACATGTACTTAAATCCCAATAGATATCCTACTAGGTCAAGGGCATTCCTCTTCAATCAGCACCATCGCACTAATCGTTTAAACTACAAAAACAGTTGCTGAACCAATCACTTACTATGACAAAACATAGAGAGGTTGCCAACTAAGTTTAGCACTGCTCATAACACAAAGATTAACTTAAAATAATGTGTACTCTGAAATAGCGTTTAATATAGGGGTAGTAACAAAAGTGGAAGATTGAAGGAACGAGTTAATTTGAGATGGTTTCATTATCTTATCTCACTTCTATTTATCAGTACTAAATACTTATCTTTATCTAATATGAATTCGATTAGTACCATAAGCGTGCCCCATTATTCATGTAATAGTCTAAGCCTTGCTTATATAACAGCTTATAAACTTTTAGTCTTCTTTGAAGTCACTTTATGGATTGCTAAATGGAAATCTTATATAGAATGACTAACTAGGTGATGATAGAAAGACTGAAAAATTAAGAGCACCACACAGTTCCATATTTTCTACCAGGATTTTCCCTCATAAATCATCTGGTGCCCTCTGACCTACCACAGGAGATTATCTTATCTTACTGGAGAACATTTCAGTCACACCAAATTAGACTTAACAGTCAATGGATACATTTGATATTTTAATCACAAGAAAAATTTGCCATTTTTCATTAAAATAGCTGCTGCCTCTATATAGACTCCATGGAACACCAGAAACTCACAGCTAACTCTAAGTGCACAATTGTTTGGAAAGGTCTGTGGAAATAGATTTCAGAGTGGTAGCCGTGTTAGTCTGTATCAAAAAAGAACAACAAGTACTTGTGGCACCTTAGAGACTAACCAATTTATTTGAGCATGAGCTTTCGTGAGCTACAGCTCACTTCATCGGATGCATACTGTGGAAAATACAGAAGACGTTTTTATACACACAAACCATGAAAAAATGGGTGATTATCACTACAAAAGGTTTTCTCTCCCCTCACCCCACTCTCCTGCTGGTAATAGCTTATGTAAAGTGATCACTCTCCTTACAATGTGTATGATAAACAAGCTGGCCCACTTTACATAAGCTATTATGTAGTGATCACTTTACATAAGCTATTACCAGCAGGAGAGTGGGGTGGGGGGAGAGAAAACCTTTTGTAGTGATAACCAACCATTTTTTCATGGTTTGTGTGTATAAAAACGTCTTCTGTATTTTCCACAGTATGCATCCGATGAAGTGAGCAGTAGCTCACGAAAGCTTATGCTCAAATAAATTGGTTAGTCTCTAAGGTGCCACAAGAGGGAGAATATTATTCTAGTTGACCAAAAGTATAAAATCATATGTTCTTTAATGACATACGATCATCTCTACTAGAAGAGGAAAAAACAGACTGCCTTTCGTAAGACTGAAGTGTACAATGCACTCTCCCATTGATCCATTCTTTGTATCTTTTTATCCCTCCTTAGCCTTGACCATTCTTGGAAATGACACAGACACATGAATTAACAAGGAAGCCTATAGTACAACCCCTTTCCCACCAGAGCTACCACAAAACTGTAAGATAACAGGGTTAATAAATCTTCTCTAGAAACAAGGAAGAGACTATGAACTACAACAGAAACACAACATTTACATGTTGGAAAGTTTTCAGACTCACAAAAATGGCTTTGGAGAGGTGATTCCATCTTTGTAATTGGGAGAGTGGGGAAAGAATAGACAGTTAAAAGGCTCTGATGTAGTAAGTACAATGATACTTAGCGCCTGCATAGCTCTGTTTGTCTTTAAATCACTGTGCACATATTAACTTCACAACACAAATTTATTATCCCCATCTTAAAGATGGGAAAAGTAAGACAGAGAGATTAAGTGACTTGCTTCATGAGCTAGGATCTGAACTCCTGAGTTCTTGGTTTCCAGCCACATGCCCAGTTCACCAGACCATGCTGGCTCATTGCCAATTTCTGCTATCCTACTGTGCAAGATACAAACTTGTTAACTTCCTTTAGGAAAGGGCTCAACACACTCAGTTTGATGTAAGTTCCCATATCCCAAGAGGGATCACATATGGGACAAGAGTTGAAGTGCGGATCTTATCTAAAAAGAGGTTTTAACACAATAATTCATGTATTATTTGTACTTGTGGGGTTTAGAATTAAGTCTCCCAAACCATATTTGAATCATATTAAGTTTAATATCTATTAAAATCATGAATGTACAGTTGTGTATTGTTTTACACCATACTAGACAGTGGCACAGGCCAAACTAAAAACAACATGATCATCCCCTTAACAGTGCTGCATAGTGTATTAATAATGTCTAACCAACTGGTAGCCAAAAACAGCAGAATACAGTACAAATATACCTACAAGTTATATAAAATCCTATAATCCCAGTAGCCTACAGCTTCAGTATTTTCCATTTAAAAAGGTACAGTACTGCATCTTACCACTGTAAAAACACAAACAAAATAAAAACAGTACCCTAGTAAGCCAGGGACAAAACTCACTGTTTTAGATTCCCAATTTGGATGGTATTCACCCAAGAGTTCTGAAGGAACTCAAATGTGAAATTGCAGGACTACTAACTGTCATCTGTAACCTATCATTTGAATCAGCTTCTGGACCAAATGACTGGAGGATAGCTAATGTGATGCCAATTTTTAAAAAGGGGTCCATAGGAGACCCTGGCAACTACAGGCCTGACTTAAGTACCGAGCAAACTGGTTGAAACTATAGTAAAGAACAAAATTGTCAGACACATAGATGAACGTAATTTGTTGGGGAATAGTCAACATGGTTTTTATAAAGGGAAATTATACTTCACCAATCTACTAGAATTCTTTGAGGGGATCAACAAGCATGTGGACCAGGGGGATCCAGTTGATAATAGTATATTTAGATTTTCAGAAAACCTTTGACAAAGTCCCTCACCAAAGGCTCTTAAGCAAAGTAAGCAGTCATGGGATAAGAGGGAAGGTTCTCTCATGGATTGGTAACTGGTTAAAAGATAGGAAACAAAGGGTAGGTAGGAATAAATGGTCAGTTTTCAGAATGGAGAGAGGTAAATAGTGGTGTCCCCCAGGGGTCTGTACTGGGACCAGTCCTATTTAACATATTCATAAACGATCTGGAAAAAGGGGTAAACAGTGAGGTGGCAACATTTGCAGATGATACAAAAACTACTCAAGATAGTTAAGTCTTAGGCAGACTGTGAAGAGCTACAAAAGGATCTCTCAGAACGGGATGACTGGGCAACAAAATGGCAGATGAAATTCAATGTTGATAAATTCAAAGTAATGCACATTGGGAAACATACTCCCAACTATACATATAAAATGATGGGATCTAAATTAGCTGTTACCACTCAAGAAAGAGACCTTGGAGCGATTGTGGATAGTTCTCTGAAAACATCCACTCGATGTGCAGCGGCAGTCAAAAAAGCGAACAGAATGTTGGGAATCGTTAAGGAAGGGATAGATAAGAAGACACAAAATACCATATTCCCTCTATAAAAATCCATGGTATGCCCACATCTTGAACACTGCATGTAGATGTGGTCACCTCATCTCAAAAGAGATATTCTGGACTTGGGAAAGGGTCAGAAAAGAGCAATAAAAATGATTAGGGACATGGCACAGCTGCTGTATGAGGAGAGATTAATAAGACTGGGACTTTTCAGCTTGGAAAAGAGATGACTGAGGGGGGATATGATAGAGGTGTATAAAATCATGACTGTGTGGAGAAAGTAAATAAGGAAGTATCATTTACTCCTTCTCATAACACAAGAACCACAAGAACCATAACCAAATGAAATTAATAGGCAGCAGGTTTAAAACAAACAAAAGGAAGTATTTTTTCACACAACGCACAGTCAACCTGTGGAACTCCTTGCCAGAGGATGTTGTGAAGGCCAAGACTACTATAGGGTTTAAAAAATAACTAGATAAATTTGTGGAGGATAGGTCCATCAATGGCTATTAGCCAGGATGGTGTCCCTGGCCTCTGTTTGCCAGAAGCTGGGAATGGCTGACAGGGGATGGATCACTTGATGCTTACCTCTGGGGCACCTGGCATTGGCCGCTGTTGGAAGACAGGATACTGGGCTAGACGGACCTTTGGTCTGACCCAGTATGGCTGTTCTTATGTTCTTAATTCAAGTTGTTTATCAATTGGGGAGACTGAGTTCAGAGCCCAGATAATAGTTTGCTACTTTCAAGCAAACAGCTGGAACATTAGTTGGGGATTGGTCCTGCTTTGAGCAGGGGGTTGGACTAGATGACCTCCTGAGGTCCCTTCCAACCCTGATATTCTATGATTCTATTAAACATTCTTAAAATGTAGCATTTGTTTGATTTTTTCTGCTTAATGCAACACAGAAAAATTGCCCAGAAGCTGCTTTTTGCAAAATATGACTGGAACAACATATATATAATGGCATAGTCTGGGGGTTTAGGCTCTTAGCAGGACAGTAGCCTGGATGATTATTGCTGTCATATACCCAAAAGAGACAGCTGTCTGTATGGCAAAGTTACCAGTTTTTGATGTAGGTTCCAAATGTTATTGTATTACACACTATTTTATGAGGTGTATGACTAAGTGATTGTATGTTGTAAGATATCGTACACAGTATAGTCCAAATTTTTAACTCTGGTGTTTAAAGTTAGACACCTAAGTGGACTGATTGTCAAAGGTGTTGAGCATCAGCCACTGCTACTAACTTGAAAATGCTAACCTGTGTTTAGCTTCCCCTGATTTCCAAGCAGCAATATTTCCCCACTCCCACTGCATATGGCTTTCAGACTGGCCCTGTTAAACAGTACTAAGGACAAATATTCAAAACAATCTAAGCATGCAGTGTAGTTGTAGCTATGCTGGTTCCAGGATATTAGAGAGACAAGGTGGATGAGGTAATATCTATTATTGCACCAACTTCCGTTCAATAAAAGACATTAATTCCATCCACTTTATCTCTCTAAAACCATCTAAATGACATTTAGGCACTTTTGAAAATATTACCTTATGGCTAGGATTTTCAAAGGAGCCCTAGGTTCTGCACCCCCTATTGAAAACAGTGGGAGTTGGGTGATTTGCTTCCATGGGTTCCTTTGCAAATTAGATTCCATGGTGCTTGGGGATTATTTCCAGTTGTTTTACATGTTCCTAAATCCTGCAAGAAGGCCAGGTTTTATTTACTTATGGTAAGATCCCTGCTTCTGGACCTATCATCTTGAGCATCAGAAACTAATGATCATCAAATCTATAAAAGCTTAAAAAGCAAAGAAGAGATGGTCAATATTGTTGTTAAAAAATCAAGCCTGATCCACTCTGATAGAGTTACATTCAATAGTAGTAAATTGGTCAAATGAAACAACAGGGTTCACGCCATGTCTGTCTGTCTGTCTTGTGTCTCTCACACACACGCAGATGTGCTAGACTCTGACCACTGGGTTGAAAACAGTACCCAAAGTGTATTCACGAGTTTGGCAGAAGAGTGCAAGCAACCAAATTAGGCTCCCGTGATGCAAACATTTAGGCACATGTTTAGTTTCAATAACATGCTTAAAGTTAAGCATGTATGTAAGTGTTTGCAGGAGTAGGGCCTAAATCACAACAATACATACTACTCTGAGGGACGAGGGGAGAGACTTACCTCCATTAAACTTAAATGTATTCCAATGAGGTAGGGCATCGGGGCACTGTGAAGAGAAACAAACAGCTCATTTATATTCAGATAATGCTGGGGATTATTAACATACACTTAAAAAGCCAGCTGTAATATAGGTAACACGGATACAGGATTAAATTTTATTTAAAAAGAGAAATCCAGGTGCAACATTTAATTTGAGCCAAAAAAGGTCACTTTTATTTTGAAGTCTTATCTCTTAATTTGAAAGCCACTGTCTCTAATTTAATAATTTTTCCACTGTAGCTTGCAAGGTGAAGTTGTCATTACTAAAAAACAGCAGTTAAAGGAGGGAAGCTACCAAACATATTATTATTTTATTATGAGTACACCCAGAATGACATCATGGACATCTGTGGATCTACTCTTCAAATAATGTCATTTAGAGAGGTTTGCCCATATGAAACACTATGTGGTTAAATTACTTATATATACCATGCAATAGGACAAGCTCTTGATCCTTTGGCCTATGCATGCCAAGAAGAGAGCATTTTAATATTTATTTATTGCTGAATTCAATAGATCCTGATACAGACTCCCATATTATAGAAAACAGCAGAAACCAATTCATCTAGCCCAGTATCCGGTCTTCCAACAGTAGGCAATGCCAGGTGCCACAGAGAGAATGAACAGAAGAGAAATCACCAAGTGATCCATCTCCTGTCACCCATTCCCAGCTTCTGGCAAACAATGGCTAGAGACACCATCCCTTCCCATCCTGGCTAATAACCACTGACGGACCTATAATAACCTGTTTGTTGACTGCCGACAAATGTGCTCAGCACAGTACAAAAGATGGAGTAAATTAGCTCATTCATCGAAGAGCTAACATTCTGTGTGCCTGATGGGAGTTACACACCTATATCTAAGTGCAGAATTTTGCCCTAAGCAACCATTGGTATAATAAACTTAGTGCCTTTTTAAACCCATTTTCTGCATAAATTCATTCAAGAGGATTGTAATTGTCTGGTTTCACCCACATAGTAGCGTTGGGAGATTTAATGCACTGGATGAGGTACACCACATGCTGTAATAGGCATGTGATCTTGAAGGTGTGTTGTGGAGGGGTGCTGATCATTGTACCAATGGAGATATGTCTGCAGATTTTGCATCTGTTATGATGGCAGGGTCCGGTGCCACTTTGAGTTGGTGTGTCCTGGTCTGTGGGGAGCTTGCTTCTGATAATAAGCCTGGTGAGGTTGGGGGCTTGTTTGAAGGCCAGAATAGGAGATTCAGGAAAGAGTTCATTTGGGATGTAGTCCCCATTGAGTATGAGTTATAACTGTTTAATGATATGCTGTATAGTTTCCAGTGGAGAGTGGAAGTGGCAACGACGGTGGGGGTGCAGTGAGAAAGTGGGTTTTTTTCTGTATTAAAGCAGGTTCTGTCGGGGTATTTGGGTGGCCCATTCCACGATGTGATCTACATCTCTGCTGGAATGTCCTTGTTTGGTAAAGGCGGTTTTAAGTGTGTTAAGGTGCATATCCCAGACTTTCTCCTTGGAGTATATTCTGTGGTATCTGAGGGCCTGGGAGTAGATAACAGATTTCTTGGTGCGTTTGGGTGGTTACTGGACCTGTGAAGTGTGGTGATCCTGGGTTTCTTGTCTATAGTTGTCTGTAGAGTTCCATTTTTGAAGCTGATCCTGGTGTCCAGAATGTTGATGCTGGTGTGGGAGTGTTTTAGAGACAGTTTGATGGATGGGTGATGGTTGTTAAAATTGTGGTAGAAATCTGTAAGGCAGTTTAGGTCGTTTGTCCAGAGGATGAAAACATCATTGATGTACCTCAGGTATATCATTGGTTTTATGGTGCATATGTCCAGAAATTTTTCCTTCAGGTGGCCCATGAAGAGGTTGGTATATTGGGGAGCCATCCTAGTACCCAGTGCTTTTCCCATAGTTTCCACAAAGTGTTTGTTGCCGACTGTACAATTTTTATCGGTGAGGATGAAATTGACGATTTTAGCAATGTTTGGGGTGGATATCTGAGTTTTGTCCATTGTCTTGTAAATATTTGAGGCAGGCAGTGATACTGTCATTGTGAGGGATGTTGGTGTATAAGGAGGTGACATCTATGGTGGCAAGGATAGTATTCTGAGCAAGGCTGTTAATATTGCAGAGTTTTTGGAGGAAGTTAATTGTATCTTGGAGGAAGCTGACTCTATTGTGACGATTGGTTTGAGGATGGTTTCTATTATGAGTCCTGATATTTCTTCAGTTAGAGTGCCATGGCCAGAAATGGTGGGTCTGCCTGGGTTCCCTTATTTGTGTATCTTGGGAAGCATGTAGAAGATTCCTGGGATGGGTTTATGAGGGATGAGGTTGTAGAATTTCTCTTAGAGTTGTTTGGGGAAAGATTTGAAGATATCCTTAAATTCCTGGGCAAACTGGGCTGTGGAGTCGTCTCTGAATTCTTTATAGCAGGTGGAGTCAGAAAGTTGTCAGTTGGCCACATTAACGCAGTCATCGTGGTTGAGAACTCTGATGGTGCCGCCCATCACCGCTTTATTTGCTGTTTGGTCACTATTTGGTGCTTGGATTTCAGGAACTGTACAGCTGTCCTCTCGGCAGTGGAGAGCCTGTAGTGGATGTGATGTTTGTTAAAGTTTTCACAGTCAATTTTTTTCATGAAGCAATCAATGTAATGATCAAGTGTGTGGTTTCATCCACTGTGGGGTGTCCAGTCAGGGCATGCTTTTTTCTGATGATTGTTGGTGGGACCTAGTAGTTGTGGGTGATGAAGTCGTTGTTGTGAAATAATTCGCTGAGATAGAGTTGGTGAAAGAATTCTTCTAGTTCTCCACATGTTAGTATGGTATCAGGTTCTGTGGCGGGGCAGAAGATCAGTCCCTTGGAGAATATGAATCATTCAGCTCCAGTGAGGAGTACTTTTGATAAACTGATGATGTTGGGGTCTATATAATGTCCATGTAGTGGGTCCTGGTGCCACAGTTTATCCTAGAGGTGAAGTTCTGTGCATTGCAGAGTTGTAGTTTATTCCCCTTTTTGTATTTGGTTGAATGGCTGTCATCAGGCTTTTTGGATAGTTGTTTTGGGTTTCTTGCATGACCTCCAGGTAGGTTTCCTGATTTTTTTCTTTCCAGGGTGTGGGTGTATGATGATTTCTTGTATGAGGTGGTCCCTTCTGGAGCATGTGAGGTGCAGGAAATTGTTTCTCGGTTTTTCTGAAATCCTTCTGTAGAGCTGAACAGCATATTTGAAGTCACATGTAGTGGTTAGAGAGATGAGATTTTGCTTCTTGCATTTGCTCAGAATGTAGATGTCACTTCCTTGCCATAACAGATGCAAAACCTACAGATATATCTCCCCTGCTACAATGATCAGTACCCCTCACAACACACCTTTCAAGATCCATGGGTCCTACACATGCCTACCACAATATGTAATGTACTTCATCCAGGGCTCTAAATGCCCCAACAACAACCATGTGGGTGCAACCAGACGACCACTATGCTCTCGAATGAACTCACACAGAAAAATGATAAAAGACAAACACCATATCACCTGTGGGCGAACACATTTCACAATCACTTTCACAATCAGAACAATCACTCCATATCTGATCTCTCAGTCCTCGTCCTCAAAGGAAACCTGCACATCACCTTCAAAAGACGAGCCTGAAAGCTAAAATATATAACTTTGCTAGACACTAAAAATCATGCTCTTAATAAAGAGACTGGATTTATGGCTTATTACAACAATCTGTAACCCACTAACCCGCCGCTTTTTTGTCCCCTGGCTGCAGAGGTGCTCACGGGCCACTTCACCTTGAATCGTCCCTTAAAATGTGTGTTAGATATGCTAAACAATCTGTTCCACCTTCTATTTAGCTGTGACACTCTGAGCATCTTTCCCAGACCTGAAGAAGAGCTCTGTGTAGCTCAAAAGTTTATACATTTCTCCAACAGAAGTTGGTCCAATAAAAGATGTATTACCTCGTCCACCTTGTCTGTCTAATATCCTGGCATGAACATGGCTACAACAACATAGGCACACATCTTATTTTATCAGAAAAACAGGGTAAAATTATACTAATTTGATTTTGGATGTTAAATTCTTGTAGATTCAAGCAAGTTTAGTTCATCTTTAATCTTAAATAAAAGTGACAGGAATTGTAAAATAACCACTATAGTGCCTTCTTATGAAGAATAGACAGAAGCCCATAAAAATGTAGTGTTGGAAGCATTAATAGAAGATGCTATTAAAATCTTATGTATTACTGCTTTGTCTCAACACTATACAAATAGTTTGACTAATTTGTATGTTGATCTTCTCAATCCTTCATATTAGTTTTGCGCCAAAAGGCCACATCAGGATTGCTGCCCTATTGTGCTAGGTGCCATACTAACACAGACAGAGGCAGCCCCTGCCCTGGACAGTACACAACCAAAATTTTTGATTACCTTTTAAAGAGACATTATATATGAATTTTCAGTATCCTACAACAAAATTTCTAGGTCTCATTGAAGTGATGAAGTAGCATATTGCACATCAATGAAGTTTGGGGACCCCAGTAAGAACACTCCTGTTTTTTCCCATTTTGCCCCAACGCAGTATCTTACAGTGAGTTCCCACTTACCAGAGAGATTGCCACCTCAGAACCTCACTCAGTAAGAATTCTGGGGTTCACAATTCACTAGGAGGTCTACAAGTTAGCAGTAGTGTTCGAAACCACTCTCCTGTATGTTGCAGCTTTTGCCATATTACTAGGTATACACACTAAAGTTCAAGGCTTACATGGGAAATATCAAATTGGAGGGTATTTGTTTGTCATTTTGCATGTTTTAATTTCAGGAAATAGATATTTCCTTTACACATACTGCTTCTTTTCTAACGACTGCATTCCAGGAGCAAGGAAATACCCAACAATTTTATACTCCAAGTGCAAACCAGCTGCAAGCTGCACAAATGCTCAACTTCCCTGCGTGCCTAGCTGTGCTGTCCCAGCCTTCTCCAGTATACACTGAAATGAATGTGTTTCTAATTAAGTAGCTTTGAGAACATGACAGCTTCAGTGTCAAAAATACAAAGTCTGAACCTCGGCAGGAAGTCTTAAGACTGTAAACGTCTCATCTAGTGGAACCTTGGCTAAAGTAATGAAAGGAAGCAGGAAGGGTGCCCTACTCCAGAAAACTGGACATTTATTAATGTGTCCAGCACAGCCTGTCACAGACCATAGAAAAACTGAAATCTGTAAAAAGTTAATTAACTGTATCATGTCAATCTTTCAATCTTCCACAATTAATCAACAAATGGACTAGGGAGAATAATATATTTAATAATAATGTGAGAACTGCTGAAATCAGGTGCCAACAAGTGAGATTCTAAGAAGCTGTAAAACAGATATAGCCTAAGAAATTTGGAATTAAATAACTAGGTGATGGATTGCCTAACCAATTTATTAATATGAGGGATCTAATTTAAAAGAAATGTAGCACTTAAACATGTTATAGTGTGGGGGTTATAGTGATCAGATTTAAAAGGTAATATGTTATTATTTATTATTTGTATTGCTGTACTGCTTAGGAGCCCAAACTATGGACCAGGCACTGTAAAAAACACAAAGCATCCGATGAAGTGAGCTGTAGCTCACGAAAGCTCATGCTCAGATAAATTGGTTAGTCTCTAAGGTGCCACAAGTCCTCCTTTTCTTTTTGCGGATACAGACTAACGCGGCTGTTACTCTGAAACAAAGCAAAAAGACAGTCCTTTCCCCAAAGAGCTTACAATCTACTTATAAGACAAGAGACAACAGAGGGATGCAGACATTAGTGTAATGGAAAAGGAGAGTTTTAAACGGGGGGGGGGGGGGTTGAAGGAGGATAATGGGTTAGTTTTGCAGAGGGTTACAGGGAGTTCCTCCCTAGCATGTGGAGCAGCACAGAAGGAGGCACAAAGATACTTGTTTGAAAATTTAGTAAGTGGGTGATGGAACCTGCCACAGTGAGTCAATTGGAGAAAGAAGTCAACATCTTGAGAGATGATCGGTAGGATGGGGATAGGTTGTGAAGAACATTGAACGTAAAGATAAAGAGCTTATGTTTGATTCAACAGAGAAGGCGGAGCCAGTGGAGGGATTCAAAATGAGGGGCAACATGGTCAAAACAACAGACTAGGACAGCGGCTCTCAAACTGTGGGTCGGGACCCCATTTTAATGGGGTCGCCAGGGCTGGCTTAGACTTGCTGCGGCCCGGGACCAAAGCCCAAGGGCTTCAGCCCTGGGCATCGGGACACAGGCCCCCTGCCTGGGGCTGAAGCCCTTGGACTTTGGCTTTGCCCCCTGCCCCCACACCAGGGGCTTGGGCTGGCTCAGGCTTCAGTCCCCTCTCCTGGGGTCGCATAGTAATTTTTATAGTCCAAAGGGGGTCGCGCTGCAATGAAGTTTGAGAACCCCTGGACTAGGAAAATGATCTTTGCAGCAGCATTCTTAATGAATATGAATATGGCAAGGTTGCATTTGTCAGGGCCAGAGAGAAGGCTGCTGCAGTAGTAAACGAGACACAAGATGATGAGAGCCTGGATAAACATTTTAGCTATGTGAATAGAATGGTAAAGCTGTGTGTTAGAGATATTATGAAGAAATAATTGGCATGATTCAGACTGTATGTGAAAACCTAGAGAGAGGTTTAAGTCCAAGAGGGTGACCAGGTTACGGGCCTGAGTTACAGGCAGTATGATGGTGTTGTCCATAGTGATTGAAAAAGCAAGCAGCAAGGAAGGCTTGGTGAGGTGGAAGGATTGGGGCAGGCACGGTTAAGAGCTCTCTTTTAGCCATGCTGGGCTTAATCTGACAGACTTCCCCAAGGACATGTCAGAGAGAGAAGCTGAGATTTTAATTTGGACAGAGGGAGATAGGTCTGAGCACAGAGGTAGATCTGAATCCTTACCAAAGGGGCTGTAGTTGAATTTGTGTCTTCAGATCAGATTACAGAGATAAGTTGTAGAGGGAGAAGAGAATGGAACGAAGGACAGATCCCTGTGGAATCCACACAGAAAGTTGCAAGGGGGATGAGGAGGAGCCTCTGAAGGACACACAGAAGGAGCCATTAGAAAAGCAGGAGAAGAACCAGAAGACGACAGAGATATGGAAGCAAAGGGAAGACAAAATAGCACAACTGACTGCATCAAAGACAGCTGACAGGTCAAGGAGGATGAGGATGAACTACTGGTGCTGAGCTTTGGCGAGAGTGGTTTCAGTGGAGTGGAAGTGTGGAAGACAGATTGGAGAAGGTCTAAAATGGAACTGGAGGAGAGGAACTCCAGACGAAGACTGTAAATAGCATGTTCAAATGAGCTCAGAAACTAAATGGATATGGGGCAGTAGTTGGTGAGGCAACCACAGTTAAGGATGAGGGGTTTTTGGTTTGTTTTTAAGATAGGAGAGACTAAAGCATGCTTGTATGATGAGAAGGGCCCTACCAATTTCACGACTGTGAAAGATGTGTCATGGACCGTGAAATAAGCCCTTCCCCATGAAATCTGATCTCCCCCATGTTGCTACGAGATCTCTGCCAAGGGGCTCCTAGCTGCAAGTCCTGGCTGGGCTGGGGAGGGACAGGACTTGTCCTTCCCTGCACGGCTGCTCTCACTCTCAGGGGGAGATCAGACCCACCTTGGAGTGCCTCCCCCTGCTACAGGAAGCTCTGGGGCTGGGCAGCAGCCCTGAAGGTTCCTGCAGCTGGAGGCGGCTTGTGGATGTGAGTCCGATCTCTGGGAGTGCCCCAGCCAGGCTGGGAGGGACAAGACTTCTTCACCTGCGCAGCTGAAAACATGCAACTGACCCATTTTAAAACCCTCTGGCCGTGAAATTGAGCAAAATGGACTGTGAATTTGGTAGGGCCCTAATTATGAGGGGGGAAAGCCAGAGGAGAGAGACAGAGGTTAAGGAGAACAGTAAGAGGAGGGATGAGAGCAGATACAAGAGAATCAGGAGATGTGATGGGATCACTGAGACAAGTGGATGGTTCAGAGGGGGAGAGAAGATGAGAAACGTCTGTAATATCACCCAACTCTGAAAAATTAAAATAGAAAAAATGCTTATAAATATAGATGTTATCCATCCAAATTACATACAAAAAACTGAATTCTACCAACCCTACTCATAAGTGTGTGGTGAACTTTAGTAGCAGGTATTAGTTATGGATATAGAACACACAACAATCAAAGCATGTGGGTGAAAGTCACATGATGCAGACACATGACAGTTTCTCTCACACTCCATTTTTCACCTACTGCTGGACATCCTGTTCTTCTGTGAATACCAATTGCACTACGATGTTTGGTGTCAGCCAATACCTATTAAATCCCAGATTAACAAAGCTCTAATTCCAGCCACACTTTTTGCTTAAGCAATATGACTGCCTGGGTCTTTTTTTGGCCATTGATTCACTGTTTGCCGTATCATTTTCCAAGGAGAACAGGGTTATTTATAATCAAATGAGTTATACAGGTAAATATCAAACAATAAGAATAGCAATGAGTAAGCATGAATATGGATATTGTGGACTTAATGGCTTCATATTGCCCATTAATTGTAACTGCATTTTTACAATTTGTTTAATTCCTTCCCTCAGGCTAACTAGAGACCCCTTAATTATTTTCCCAAGAGGTGGGCAACTATTAATTGGAAGAGAGGCAGGTGAAATAGAAGGACATTTCTGCTTAAGTGCTAATTTAAAAAAAATATATACTGCCATTCAAGACGCAATGAAATTTAAAAACCACGGACATCAAGAAGGTACATAATTTACAGCTACCTTGGGATTTGTGCAACTTTGCTCATTTATTTTAAGGAAACGGATAGTTACCGTCACAGATCATACTTATTCTATTTGTGCCCTACCTGAGGTACAAACATAGTCTTATTCTGCACCCTTACTCACACTGAGTAGAACCTTACTCTGCAAGCAGTCCCACTGATTTCCCATTGAACTATTCACTGGAGGGTGGCAGAAACTGGCCCAAAACTTTTGAGTATTAGATGCAAATTAAAAACACTATTTTTTTTAATTTTAAAGTGGATGAACCCAGTAAACACTGTAACAAAGGAACCAAAAGAATCATTACACGGGGCATTTAGCAAGCACAGGGATGTACCAGGTTGGCCCAAGACATCTAGTGGCAGGTTCATGCAGGAGAGTAGAGTTCAGGGTCTGAGCTCAGTCTCCTGATCAGCAGGGATTATCCTCTCTGATCAGATAAAGGAGCACATCCCAACCACGTGGGGATTTTTAAAGGGGTGTGTGTAAAAAGAAGACTGCACACTAACAGACACACTTGTTCCACAGTTGCTGCAGAGTGGTCTGAAAAGGTGGCTCTCAACTTGCTACTGGGTAAGGATATGCAGGAATACCAACTGCTGACTACTCTATCAAGGGTTATAAATGTTGGTTTATTCACCTTAGAAGAGATCCTGTTCTCTTTGGCAGAGCCCCCACAACACAATCAGGGACTTTGTATTCTGGGCAACAAAGAGACACCAGCCCATTTTATAGGGCTTAGGGAAAGGCAGATTCTCCCTCCAGGCTAAGTTAAAGGAGAGAGAAAACTCAAAAGGAGGAAGAAGTGTGGGGAAAGAAGAGGGTAATTTTCCAGTGGAAACTGGTCATGGCACCAGGGAGTGACTTGCAGAAACAATAAAAACAAATCACCCCATGATTCTTTCATTGATATAAAAATATAGGTAACTTCCACTTGATTGCTATTCAGAGGCATGCTGACCAGAGACATGAGCCACAGATGCTAGTGCAGACACACTGGCTATACACATCAGCATCTCAGGCCCTGTTACTTGTCATTTGCTGCCATGCCACTGTTCTCAACAATATTGGTTCAAACATCTCCCCTATCATTCTGCTTTACAAAGGAAGAGCAATCTGGCATGAAGGTATAAAATTTAAAGCAGGGAGAACCTCAATGTTTACCATATTAAATTTATATTCTTTCTCAGTGGAGAAGATACAGCAAAACTGCTCATAACCAAGAAACAGATCTCAGTACCATTCTCTCCATGAGCAAGAGTTAAAGCTGGAAGCTGACTGGCAAGGAGCCCCACTGAAGTCATTGCTGGTATAAGCGAGTAGTATGATGGTCCATGCTACTCCTTCTCCTTCAGTACAAGCAGTAATCTTGTTGGAACAGGCAGATTCTTATGCCACAAGCAGAGATTTCTGGAATTTTTGGCTCTGTACACTGCCACATGAAATAGGGATTTAGCTCAATATAAAAACAACTTTTTTTCAGTCTTGAAGAATCCTTCCAAAGGTAGAAAGGAAGGTAGAGATGAAGTCCTGACTCTCTTATAAAGAGGAAAATTAGAAGGGTGCAGATGTGAGAGAGAAAAGTGAATGCTCCAGCTAAGGTAGGGGTTCTCAAACTGGGGGTCGCAAGGTTATTCTATGGGGGACACGAGCTGTCAGCCTCAACCCCCAAACCCCACTTCACCTCCATCATTTATAATAGTGTTAAATATAAAAAAAAGTGTTTTTAATTTATAAGAGGGTCACTCTCAGAGGCTTGATGTGTGAAAGGGGTCACCAATACAAAAGTTTGAGAACCACTGAGCTAAGCGGTTTGTCTGAATTCATGGGACAATTGTGCTAAAGGGAAAAGAGGTCACTTTCAAGATGGATATTCAGGATGGCAACGGTGAGAGAACAATGGTATCATCTGTATCTTGCATTTTGCAAATGGCTGATAATTCATTGAGCAAAATTGGACGGATGCTGAGAAGTAGACCTTTCAGCTGAAAAGGTCCAGGTTCTTGGGGTCCTTGTATTTATGGGTCCTTTGTCAGATCTGGTTTTCTATTAGATGACAGAAAGAGATCCTGGAGTCCAGTAAGCGTAGATGTGCTCAGAGCCTTTGGTGGAATCCAATATGATTTTTTCCACCCACTTTGAAGTCGGGAGAAGCGAGGCCAGGGTGTGCCACAGACCCTTTGCTGGGTCTATGATGTCCTTGTTAATCAGGAGGGTGATTCTTGTGGGTTCCGAGGATACTAAATAAGTTGTGTGTGTTTTCCTGGATCACCATCATTTTCATGCCCAATATCTCAACTATCCTCCATAACTCCTGGAAAGCAATGATGTCATCAATGGCCAGTGTCAGGGCTGGCGAGGATTCCTTCAGAGGGGAGGGGAATGGGTTTGCTTAAGTTCTCGTGCAGGCATTCTTGCCACCGATGCCAGTGGTAACTGAAATCTCCTTTTCATAAAGACATGTGAAGGTGTCCTGCTCTGAGGTCTAGGAGAGGGAAGGCCAGTGTGGCCATAGTGATGGATTGTATTGGTAATGACTTTTCTGTACCAGGAAGAAATAAAGACAGACAAATGTTTCTTGGCTGGAGAAGCGTTCTGAAATCAGAAGTGGGATGGATACAGTCAAGGTTCTTTCTTGCTGCCACAGACAGTAAGTGGGAACTACAGGAGGCTCCGGGCTGCTCATGTAGGAGAGCACAAGGTGTACATGTGGACCCACTGGACTCTGCTAGACAAAAGATTCCAAGCTCACATGCATGAGGTGCATGCACGTTTACAGTGCAATCTACACTGACTCAGGCTCGAAGAAAAATCTCTTAAAAAGGAGATATTGAGAATAGGAATGTAGCTCATAAAGCTAGCATTAGCATTCTGTTAGCAATAAGCCAATGAACCTACAGGCTTATATCCTGTAAGGCATTAGCTTATGTGATCAGCATAAAGTTTTGAGGCCTATGAGCCTTGGCATAAGTAAGTAGCCCAACAGCGACCCAGTTTGTACAAAATGATACCAGGTAACCAGAAGAACACTGAACTAATACGAGGCTTGGATATTTTAGCAGATGCTTAATCACGAACTTGCCTTAGCAATGCATTGACATATAGGATAATACTATGGGATAAGGACACCCTAACATTTTTAAAGGTTCCTTCCCCACTCTGACCTCTAGGGTACAGATGTGGGGACCTGCATGAAAACCTCCTAAGCTTACTTTTACCAGCTTAGGTTAAAACTTCCCCAAGGTACAAACTATTTTACCCTTTGCCCTTGGACTTCCACTGCCACCACCAGATGTTTATCTGGGTTTATTTATTAGGAAAGTGTTGTTTGGAAATGTCTTTCCCCCCAAAATCCTCCCAACCCTTGCACCCCACTTCCTGGGGAAGGTTTGGTAAAAATCCTCACCAATTTGCATAGGTGACCACAGACCCAAACCCTTGGATCTTAAGAACAATGAAAAAGCATTCAGTTTCTGAAAAGAAGGATTTTAATAGAAGTAAAAAGTAAAAAAGAATCACCTCTGTAAAATTAGAAGGTAAATACCTTACAGGGTAATTAGATTCAAAACATAGAGAATCCCTCTAGGCAAAACCTTAAGTTACAAAGAAAACACACAGACAGAAATATCCATTCTATTCAGCACAGCTTAATTTCTCAGCCATTTAAAGAAATCATTATCTAACACATATCTAGCTAGATTACTTTCTAAGTTCTAAGACTCCATTCCTGTTCTGTCCCCAGCAAAAGCATCACACAGACAGACACAGACCCTTTGTTTTTCTCCCTCCTCCCAGATTTTGAAAGTATCTTGTCTCCTCATTGGTCATTTTGGTCAGGTGCCAGCGAGGTTATCCTAGTTCCTTAACCCTTTACAGGTGAGAGGATTTTTCCTCTGGCCAGGAGAGATTTTAAAGGGGTTTACCCTTCCCTTTATATTTATGACAAAGTTAAATATAGACAAAGAAAGATGGGCATTTGTATGAATATTCATGGCAACTATCAGGCCCTATAATAGGCCAGACCCCCATGAAAGGGGGAATTTGGACCACTGGATTCATTTGGCACGCCAGAGACAGGATAGGACCCTCATGGATGACCGCTTGCCTTTTACCACCAGATCCCCAAGAAAGGGTCTGAGTATATGTAAGGAATGGTACAAGATACTAGCTTAAAAAACATAGCAGTAATATAAAGTTATGTAGGTTGGAGCATTTGTGTCATTACTAATGGTGCTAATAAAACTGGTAAAAGCTTTGCTTTGTCCTCAGTGTGAGTTTGAGTGTATATTTCCTAAACACAGAACAGAAATATTTATTGAATACTTCTGCCTTTTCTGCATTATTATTGATAACTGTACCTTTTCCAGCTAGTAATGGACCAATACCATTGTCGTTAACTTTGCTGGCCAGAGAGTTCTCCTGTCCCTTTACTTCCCTTATCAATTTTCTACAATTTCTAACCTCTTATTTATATTCATTGCTATCAACTTCCCCTTTCTTCCATCAGTTACATTTTTTTTAAATGTACATAACGGTTTTCACTTCCCCTCTAAACCAGATTGTGGATTTAAAAAAAAAAAAAAAACTCCCAGCACCGCCTGCCTTCCTCAATTGTGAATTTTTGGGCATCAAGTAAGGTGTTCTTAAATGATTGTCAATTATCATTCACAACTTTCTGATTAAATTCTTTCTCCCATCTGATTTGGCTCATAAGCGTTTTCAGCTTTGTAAAGGTGGCCCTATTAAAGAACAAAGGATATATTGCTGGTCTGTACTTTACTCTGCTTACACATTATAAATGTGATCAAGTCATGATCACTTGTACTTAAGATAACATTAATTTTTTGTTCTGTGATCAGTTTTTCTTTATCTGTTAGGACAAGGACTAGTAAATAATTCCCATGTTGGCTGCAATACTTTTGGAGTTAGGATGTGAAACATTTACTAGAATGGAAGCCACACACATGTTTTCAGATATTTACAAAAGCTGGAGATGTCTGGCTCCTTTTATTTTTTCTCAACCATCTGCTTTAGTTTCTCCTCTTTTAAATTCTTATGTCACAGCTGCAAAGTAAAGAACCAGACAGTAACTTAAGTTAAAATTAAATAAAAATTAAAGCCTCAAGTTTAAAAAAAACTCAATTCCAGTTCATTTTCCCTAAAATGCAAATACCCATAAATTAAAAATACAGCTTTGGAGTAGACAGTAAGAAGTTTTCATGACAGTATTAGCGTTCATGGCCAAAATCACCTTTCTGAGTTCACACAGTTACAAAATAGATGGAAGTTATTTTGGGAAACATATTTATGGCACATAAATTGGTGCTAAATTGATTTATTCAGACAACTACAGTGTGTGATTACTACTCTAATTAAAGTTCACATCAGGCTAAGATAATGAGTTGTTGTGTTTGTGAATGGGCAATTAGAGTCTTCCTGATAATTATAGGTTTTAAAATCATACTTTTAAGCCCCCTAGCTTGTTCATTCGTTATAGTCACAGGCTGAAATGCTGTGAAAGAGTCAATTCAGCCTGGCTCAGCTATTTGTATCTTTATTTCTTTTCATACATAGCCTATGTTTTTGCTTTGTGCACACCTATGCTCCCAACTGCGGGTCCGGTCTTAGCTCCTTTTAACATGTCTTTGTCAGAAAGTCAATGAATATCTAATCTTCAAACCCAGTGTAAAAGCCTCTTGTGGCCCACACCGTTGTCCTGAAAACTCCTAGCAGCATGTACCTGAAGAAAAAACTGGCATTAGCAGCCTTCATGTGTTAATTACACACGCAAAGCCTATTATGCACAGAAAGGGCACCTGCTGGCAGTGAAAATGACTAGAATCTGCCCTTCCTGTGCAGTGAGTAAATTGAAGGTTCATTTCTACAGGAGATAATAGTTTTTAGATTCCATTCCGTGTATCCCCGACATGGGCATGTACTTAACATTTAAATAATCTGCAGAGGAACAAACCTCCTTTAAATTTACATGTTTCAGGCTTCTAGCACTTCACTTAAAACACTAGTTATCCCCGCTGGTTCCTTACTTAGAAGCACTCCATAGGCTTTTGCTAAGAATGTGGAGAAAAGTCACAGAAAAGAATATAATAAAGCTATTAGCATAGACTCCAGTTTCTTGAGATTTATGGATCCTGATCGAAGCCACAGAAGTTAGCTTAAAGTAATAAAACTCAATTTTGATTAGATTATCTGTTTTTCTCAATAGCAGTATTTTTATTTAACCATCATTGTATTTTCTGTTCTTTAAGTTGTCAAATACACCCACTGATTTTTTTGGCTGCAACACATTTACTGGTGAAATGTCAAAAAAACTCATTAAAACAGAAAAAAATATTGAGCACAAAAGCATGTAAAGCCACTGATGGATGCATGCTTAATCTAAACAGTAGCACAGTTCTAACCACTACTTATTAGATATGTATTTCATTGTATTTTATTTCAGAAATTGTAGATAGGTATTTTGTGGCAGACTATGTGGTGCCGTTAGTCTGAGTGTTCCTTCAGCAAGTGTGTTTAACATGCACTTCTTCCTATGACTCTCATGCATGATATGCATACTTAGAGCATCTAGGCTATTATAACTGAATATATATTGTTTCAAGCACAATACTTAAGGCAGGTCAGAGAGAGTAGAGACCGATTTTTGAGTGAAAATATATTCCACACTGTTCTGTGGCTATGTAGCGTTTGGGATGACACTATTCATATGAATTTACATGAACAGGAACAGTTCTTAATTCATAACCCTCCCCAATCACACAGTGAATATGACTTTTGACTTTCAGCATTAAAACTGAAGGATTGGCAGCATCTCTACTGGAGGTCCCAATCAGGGTTAAGTAGGCACTTTTCAGCATATACATTTTTATTCACAACATCCCCAGTTCCTGTGCCCCTTCTTGTTAGTTTCACATCACTCCCTGGTGTGAAATTAACATGGAGCAGGACAAAGCTAAGTAAGAATGGGAAAGGGGAGTGATTAGGAGCAGCATGAACTTAACAGGCAAGCTTTAGGTGTGTTGCCAGTTTAAAAGAAGCCAAATTGCAGAAGCTTTTCTTAAAACGTGGCATAGTATGTGACCATGGAGTCAAAGATTATATCATAATGCATAGGCACAAGGGGGCCAAATTAAAATTGCACAAATCTTGCATTTCCTAATTTTTGAGAGTTGATTTTGCAAGCTTAACAATGTTCTTTTAACAGCTTTTGTAATAATGTATATAGTGCTCACAATGTGCTAGATACTGTACTGACATAAAGGAAGACAGTTCCTGCCCTAAGAGCTTAACTTGTACACAAGCCTGGAACTCCTTATGCTATTCGGCTCTCTCTGTGCCCTCAATTACTTCAGCCATCCTTCTGCCTGCTTTTGGAAAGAGTATCACTGTCTCTGTGCACTTGCTGACTAAGACAGTTAACCAGGGGTCTCAAAGTCCCGGCCCGTGAGCCATCTGTGACTCGAGAACCTCCCCACTGAGGCCCACGGAGGAGAGACGCATGCAGACATGCTGCTGGCAATGTCTGCTGCAGGCGCCACCCACCGCAGCTCCCATTGGCTGGGGGAAAGGGACAGAGATAGCATCATTAGTTGCCGGGCAAAGTCAGCCCTGGAGGCAGCATCATTAGTTGCCAGGCAGAGTCAGCCCTGGAGGCAGCGTCACTTTTCTCCCCACAACGAATATAAACCAGTCAAAATACCAAACACAACTATCTGATGCACACCTTGCTGCAATCTTGAAGGTTTCAACTGTTCAGTCACTGAGGGCAAACATCGACAAACTGACAGAACTGAAGCACTGCCAGGTGTCTGGCAAACACTAAAAACTCTCTGGCAGGCGAAGAATTATATGAAGTTGTATGACAGTTTTATTATTTCTAAGAAATTCAAAATAAAAAATACAATATAAACGTTTTCTTTTCTGAATACCATCTTCAGTGACCTTATTGGCCCGGCGGGAGGATTTGAGGACTGGCACTGGCCCTAAGGTAAATTGAGTTTGAGACCCCTGTTTTTAACAGTACTCCTCCCTCACACTCCTCAAGATCAGGTTCAGATTCCCACCAAGTCATCCAAGACCAGGTAACCTCAACACAATAGTCGCAATAGCCCATCTCATTTTTCAAGTTAAAACAAAGTTTATTGGTGTGAGATACAAAATAAAAGGGGAATTGCAAACAAAATAAGAGGTCATAAATAGACTATAAATACTGTGAGACCAACTTCCATGAGAAGTGTAGCTATCTGGGCTCTGTGCTTTTTGACCGGCATTAGTTAACAATGAAGAAAACCTTACATATTATACATGTCTTTGTATTCCTCGGCTGTTGCAAATGTTCTTGTAAACCTTGTCTGCACTAAGAATTGTACCAGTTCCTGACAGTAGATGTTGTCTGCAACAGGGGTAGCTGAACCAGAACTTAAAAAACAACATACATTCAACTGTGACGGTTGACAGGACCAAATTATGTTCAGCACATTTCCAAAACCATTGCTGGGGCATGCTCTTTGCGATAGGAGAATAAATAGCTTCCTTCACAAATCCTGAAGCTGCCACTAAGGGTCTGTCTATATGGCAAAAATAATCCTGCAGCAGCAAATCACAGAGCCCAGGTCTACAGACTGGAGCTCATGCTATGGTGCTAAAAAATAGCCATTAGATGCCCCAGCTCAGCCTGGAGCTTGGACTCTGAAACTTATTCTCTTCCCCAGGCTTCAGAGCCCAAGCTGGAATGTCTACATGGCTATTTTTAGTGTCATAGCATGAGTCCAAGTTTATAGTCCCAGACTCTGATACTCGCCACTGAGAATTCTGGGGGTTTTTTTGGCCATGTCGGTGTACCCTAAGGTCAACTGGCATATAGAATGACTTTCTAATGAAGAACAGATTTGATAGTTATACTCCACCTCCGACATGCACATGCTAGACCATTTAAAAAACATTATTTTCTGCCACATCTTCTTCACTGAGGGCAATGATCGTTTGTGTAGAAACCTACATATTTGTTTTGTCAAATGATAAGAAAAGGGCCTGGGGATTGAAGATTTAATGGAGTCTTTCCTATAAGAATGTACTAAGGGCCCTTCTAAAAATCTAGAACAGTGCTTGAAATGTTTCTTTGTATGGATATATAGCAGGCAGCTGCTTGGCAAGCATCCTGTGTGCATTGTCACTGTAAATGAATGTATTCTTAATTTGACCCAAGTAAAAGTTTTGGTTGACAGATTAAATAATGAAGAAAAATGCAAATGATTCCAGGCTGAAACTTTCTAGCTTGATGGGAAATTGGTGTGAGTAGCAAAGAGCATCTTGGGAGTTACAGGAAAGCTTACTGAGTTCACATGTGGGAGCACCCAGTGTCAAAGAATTCCCGCTCTCTTTCCCTTCCGTAGGAAGCTATAACTCCATGCTAATGGAGCAGGAGAGACAGAAAATGTTTACACCCTCTCCCAAATAACATGTCAATTTCTAAATTCACACTGCACAATAGAAGGTTGTAACAGGAAAGCACCAAAGAAAAAATAAACTGACAAATCAGGAAAGCAATGGGAAAATAGGAGTTATCTGTTTCTACCTGTATCATTTATTTTTGGAGTCTTCTTGATTTAAAATGTAACAGTCAAACAAAATCTATGCTGTAATAGTGAATCTTGCAGATCTAAAATTAGTATATAGTAACATTCTGTAATAATATATCATGTTAGCGTAACTAATAAGACTGGTGCTATTATATTATGCTATGAAAACAATGTATTTGACTTACTGAATCAACTACTTATTTAACATACACATATAAATTTTTAGATTAACAGTTACACCATAAAAACACTTAAACCTTAAAATGCAGAGATTCATAAAACTGTTGCATATCTAAGTGATCTACAGTCTTACCAGCAGTAGTCCAATAGATGCGGGGGCAGAACAGGAATGTAAACATGTTGCCAGAACATTGGGTAGAGCATAGCTGCAGACCCATGAATGCAGGCAGTTAACTGAAAGATATAAATCAAAACAAGATCATAAATAAGATAAAACTTAAGCTTAAAAGAAATGGCTGGCCAAATAAACAAATAAATCATAAAATAAAATAAAATAATCTGTTAGAAGTAGCAACTGGTTTGGTCTCTGAAGATTTGACTACAGAACATACATTGCACTGGTAACAAATGCTAGTGACGGGTGGAGTAATTCTGGTTCATGATGACTGTTGTTTGACTTAATTTTGTTAATATCTGAGAGTATATTTCGCCCAACACACACAATCTGAAGACAGCATTTCACATCTTCCTCAAAGCAACAGAAGCAGAATCAAAATCGGGGGCAGAAGGGAAGAGGGAGGAAATAAAAAAATGGCAGAAAAAGCCGGATTCTGGCAATTTCCACCTAGTGAGTAGCTTAGAGATGTAATGAAACAACGGTATAAATATTAAGGAAGAAAAAAAAATCTGTTACCTCAATAGTACAGTAGGAACTTGGGACTAATGAATCGTAAACAGCATGGGTTTCTCTAAAACAATTCCCCCCCAAGCAAATTGATCATTTTGGCTAGAATTACTGAATAAATGGGTAAAAGAAAGAGTCTGTGTTCCTGGACTTCAGCATTTGATCTACTGACTCACAATTTTTCATTAAAAGTTAATTCAAATTGGCTTGGACACTGACACAAACTGAGAACTAAAGATAAATGGCAATGAAATTGTGGGGAGGTGCCTAATAAGGTGCTGGAGGAGTTGATTTGGGTCCCAACCTTATTTAAAATCTTAATTAATAACCAGAAAGAGAATGTGAAATTTACTGAAGGAATTAAAATGGGAGATGTTGTGAACCCCTAAACGGACAGATACTTAAAAACACAAGGAAGCAGAAAGGGTCAAAATACTGCATGAGCAGGCAATAATATTAATATTTAATTAATAATTATTAGTATTTGTATTACTATAGCACCTAGGAACCCTAGTCATGGACAATCATCCCACTGTGTTAGACACAGTGCACACACAAAATAAAAAGTCCCTGGCTCCAAAGAGCTTACAATCAAAGAATCAGAGAAGAGACAACAGAGGCGTATAGACAGACAGTGGTGTCCAAGGAAACAATGAGACGGTATTGGTCAGCATGGCAGGCAGTGAATGAATGGATTTACCCTGGGAAACAAAGATAATGTCACGTACCTTGTGAGTACATACCTAGAATAATGCTCAGCTTGGAGTATAAGAAACAATTTAAATGAAATTAAAAGAAATTCAGGAAAATGTTTAAAGGAAGGGAGGAACAGACTTCTGAGGAAAGATAGAGTCAAATACATACAGTTTGACTAAATGACGACAAAGACAGACAACACTCTCTATGTATATCTAAAAGGTGTAAACTCCAAGGACATGCAGCAGTTTAGGGTGACCTACAGACATAATAGGATGAAATAAAACAAAGGAAATGTCAGAATGATCATTAGGAAGCATGACTTAGCTGTGGGACTTATTAGGTTGCAGTGTAGTCCCCAGAAGGCAGTGGAGTCATTTGCAACTGGACAAACCACTGAGATATATACTGTACCACAGGGAACCAGTGACTGGCAGAGGAAATGGTCTAGGTGAGCTAACAGGTCTTCGTCTCTAATGTCAATTCTTAAACTAAGACTTATCCTGCAACACAACAAGGCACAACAGGCTGCCCCATCAGGATTCCATGTTGGGGAAATAAGTCTCAATTGTGAATCTAGTTTCTGTGGTTCATGCCAGAGCCTTTAATGTATTTTCAATCCAGTTTTTGTTGGCTTGTTTTAACACATGGATAACTGTTAGTATGTGAACAACAAAACCTGTTTTTGGAGTTAACGTGTGTCTGATTGGGCGTCAAGAATGAAGACGGACTATATTTTAAACACATCTTATTTTTAGCCCATGAACTAAAACCTACTGAAGTCTAGGGATGAAACAGACCTGGATAAGCTGCGAGGATACAAGAAGAAATACTGAGATTCTCTGGAAGGGAGTCAAGGCTCTTTGCACCATGATACAGCTACACAGAACCAGTAGTTTTACATTTAATGGCAAAAATGTAACCATTAAAGTGAATAAAAATAGATTTTACAATTTACTCCTCAAAAACAGATGGTTTTTCCCCTCAATTTTTTAAAAATCACTCCCAGGCTGGTAACCTTGTATGCCACGTATAAGCCCACAGTTGACTTTTATGACTGAGCTATATACCACTATGTTAGAAAGCCAGAGCCTTAAGATATACACTATAGCTAGAGAAGAGATGTTAGAATATTTAGTATTATTATATTTTAAAAAAATAGATAAATAATCTACCATAGTTACAGAAGCCAGTACTGTACTGCAACCCTGTGAAAAGTATTTGCCAATCTCATGGAATATTAATTACTGCCTGATTATGCCATTAGATAGCCATCTGATGTGATTACTAGGGCCTCAGGCTCTCCATTTCATAATATATTTACATTGGGATTCAGAGACTTATTGCTGATCACAACATCAAGAAGGGTTTCCCTAAACCTCTCACTGCTAGAAGCTGGGACTGGACGATAGAGGTGGACCACACGACAAATTGCTCTGTTCAGTTCATTCCCTCTGAAGCATCTGGCACCAGCCACTGTCAGAAGATAGGAAACAGGCTAGATGGACCATTGGTCTGACCCAGTATGGTCATTCTTACGTTGTTAAGGGTTACAGCAATTAGGTGAAGGAGGGAAACACACCATTTTCTATAATATTTCTGATAACTAAGACAAGAAAATATCTAAAAAGCAAATTCTAATAGTATGCAAAACCTGGAAAAGGAGGTGGGAGGATTTTCTTGTCCCCTATAAATGACACAATGGGAGAGGGTTAATCTTAAAATATGACTGAACCATACAGAAAACAATTGATTCTTTGGGATGTAATCGGCATAAAAATCCAAGGGTCCAAAACTTATTTGGTGTATCACACAAGAGTAATAACGTAACAGTTTTAACAATGTTTATGAGGGTATCACTTAGCGGTGTCTGACCTCTGCTTCAATGTTTAGGCCTCTATATTCTTTTTACCCTTTTTGATGCTGCATTGCAGCCTTGTTTACATCTCAAGGCAGAGATGGTTCCTGGGATGAAATGACAAGCCAGTTTTTAACACTGCCTTTATTAGGCTGCACCCCATGAAGACTGCTGCTTTTGCTTTTCTATGTAGGTTTATATAAGGTCACCTCTTATGTGGTATCTGTGAGTTTCTGAATGTCAGTAACTTGCCTTTATTAACAGAGGAACATGTGTATACAGGAAAAGAGAGGAGTCAAAAGCCCTAGCTACAAGAATTCTTTACGTTACTGTGCCATGAGCATCTCCAGTTTGGAGATTTTCCAAATGTAACCAGTTTGTTGTTATCTCAAAACCCTTCTTTCCTGTTAACTTATTTAAATAGATACGATGCTCTTTGTGGATGGTGCATAGTGTTATTAAGAAAGAAAAAGTGGAATCCATAGTAAACACTCACTGTATTGGTTAAGATCTAATTCTTAAAAATGTTCTTCAGTAACATGGGTTTGTCTGTCCCTGTACTCGTCTCCGTATGCCTGTTTCCTATCCTGCCCACATTTTGTCAATTTACCTGTTCTGTTCCTTATGCACCACTCAAAACAAGACATTTAGGGGAAAGCACTATTCTAATATTAAGAACTTTATGTAGTCCTGAAATGTACAATGCACTTGTAAAAACATACAATAAGACACTCTCTGCTCTCAAGAGCTCACAATCTAACACAGCATTTCACAGCCAAAAGGGGTTTTAAAATTATTGTTAGACTGTGATCTGTATCACCCTTGTATGGTGACCAGATCTTCAAGTATATGCATCTGCATTCATTTCTCTTGTGCTGCTCTGCACAGATTGGTAGGTTCACGATTATGGTAAAACACAGTTCTCCTTTGCAAACATAAGGAAAAAAAATTTAAATTAGTAAATGGAGGAAACTGAAGATTTGGAGGTTTGGTCCAGATGCTTGACAAAAGCTCTTGGATATGGAAACTGGAATAGAATAGAAAACAGGCTTTTAAGCAAGACTGACGTTCAGATACTATAAATACAGATGTAGCTAGTTTATAGATTTTTAGTACTTCCTGGGCTGTTTTAGATAATACAGCAAGAATAATGTTTCCAAGTCTATTTCCACTTCTGGACCCAAAACAGGAAGTGCAATTATCCCCTCACCCCTCATATCACACTTATTTGAAAAAAAATCAGGAGCAGTTAAATATTTAGGTTTGATTCAAGTTTTGACCAAAGGGTTTGGGTTACTTTTTCTGGACCCATTCACCCATCCCCAATTACAGGTTGCAAGCTAAGAGAAAGTTACTCACTTTGCAGTAACCAAAGTTCTTCGAGATGTGTCCCCCTGTGGGTGCTCCACTCCAGGTGATAGTGTGTCCCAGTGTCGTTGATCAGAGATCTTTGGTAGCAGTGCCTGGCCAGGACATGCGTGCTCAGCTGCTGTCTCGCAGTCTTGTTTGAATGTGCCTGGACACACACGTCCCACGTCCCCCTCAGTTCCTTCTCTACTGTGGAGAAGTCAGTATAGAACTCCAAAGTAGTGGGGAGGTGGGTGAGGAGTGGAGCACCCACCCGGACCCACATCTTGAAGAACTTCAGTTACTGCAAGGTGAGTAACTTTCTCTTCCTCTTTGAGCGCTGTCCCTGTCAGTGCTCCACTCCAGGTGAATGTGAAAAAGTACCCGCTAAGGCTGGTGGGACTTTGGAGTTGCAGCAGTGAGTACTGTAGACAGTACTGTGTGGCCCACTACGGAGTCTGCTGTGGTATCCTGTGTGATAGCAAAGTGTTTAGTAAATGTGTGTTCAGAGGACCACGTGGCCGCCTTACAGATATCAGGAATGGGTACATTATGGAGGAAAGCAATGGATGTTGACATGGCTCGAGTAGAATGAGTTCTGATGCCTTCGGGCAGTTGAGCATTTTGAATGCGATAACAGGATCTGATGCAGTCAGAGATCCACTTGGAAAGTCGTTGTTTAGAAACTGGTGCACCCTTTGATCGCTCGGTAATGGAGACAAATAGGCGGGAAGACTTACAAAATGGTTTAGTCCTGTCTAAATAGAAGGCCAGTGCTCATCTGACGTCGAGGGTGTGCAGCGTTGCCTTGTGTGGAGTCATGTGAGGTTTGGAATAGAATGTAGGTAAGTATATTTATTGGTTAAGGTGGAAGGTGCGTACCACCTTAGGGAGAAATTTAGGATGGTTTTGCAGGGTAACTTTGTCTTTGGAGAAGGTTGCGTAGGGAGGGTAGGCCATCAGGGCGCTTATTCCCCCTACCCACCTTGCTGATGTTATAGAAGAAGGCTACCTTCATGGACATATGAAGAAGAGATGAAGTAGCTAAGGGCTCGAATGGAGGTTTCATAAGACCGTGAAGAACAAGATTGAGATTCCATGCAGCTGCGGATGGGTAAATCTCGGGGTAGAGATTTTGTAGGCCCATGAGGAAGCATTTTATGGTGGGGTGGGCAAAGAGTGAATATTCGTACCCTGATGGAGCTGAGTGAGAGTCCATTCTGTTTTAGTTCCAGGAGGTAGTCTAGGATGTTAGGAAGGATCAAGATATGGGGTGATAAATGTTTGTTTGAACACCACAGGGAAAACCGCTTCCACTTCTGCAGGTAAGTTTTATGAGTGGAGTCTTTTCTACTATGCAGGAGGACATATCGGACTTGCTCAGAAAAGGCTAATTCGTGGGTCTGGAACCATGAAGGAACCATGGTGTCAGGTGGAGTTTCTGGAGCTATGGGGTGAAGAATTTGTCTGTTGTCCTGGGAAAGGAAATCTGGTCTGTTGGGGAGAGTCCGTGGAAGACGGGCGGATATGTGGAGCAGGTAAGGACACCATGTCTGTCTCAGCCAAGCTGGGGCAATGAGTATGACCCGGGCCTTGTCGTCTCTGATCTTGTGAGGAATGCGTCTCTGAGAGATGCAGTCCCGAATCCCACTCTGGAGCAAAAGAGGTGGCATTTGCGATTCTGGGTTGTGGCAAAGAGGTCTATTGACGAGGTGCCCCATTGGGAGAAGAGCTGTTGTAGAATTATGGGGTGCAATTCCCACTCACATCCTTTGAAGAAGTGTCTGCTGAGTGTGTCGGCGGTAGTGTTGTTACAGCTGGGTAAGTACGACGCAACAATTTGTATGTGGTGTTGTATGCACCAATTCCATAATCGGATGGCTTCCATGAATAGGGAGTGTGATCGTGCTCCCCCGTCTGTTGATGTAAAACATACACACTATATTGTCCGTTAGGGTCCGGATAGATTTGTTCTTTCTTAGGGGAAGAAAGTAGAGGCAGGCTTGTCTCACTGCTCTGAGCTCTAGGAGGTTTATGTGTAGACACGTCTCTGGCACAGACCAGTGGCCTTGTGCTGTGTGTCCCTCCAGATGCGCTCCCCAACCTATCAGGGAAGCATCCGTGGTGAGCATGACCGTGGGGGATTGCTCTTGAAAGGGAACGCCAATGCAAAGGCTCTCTGGTCTTGTCCACCATTGCAGGGAAGCTAGTATGTTTGCTGGAGGAGTCAGTAGTGTGCAGAGGCTGTGCCTGCTGGGTTTGTAGTTTGAGTTGAGCCAACCCTGAAGACATCTCATGTGCAGCCTGGCTTACTTGACCATGAAGGTGGTAGCTGCCATGTGTCCAAGGAGCTGCAGGCAAATTCTTGCCTGTATCCTGGGATGAACAGAGAGCATATGTATGAGGTGTAAGATAGTGAGGAATCTGGTGTGTGGTAGTGAGGCTCTGGTTCAAACTGAGTCCAGGTGAGCTCTAATTAATTCAATCTGCTGTGTAGGCGTCAGGGTGGATTTTTGGACATTTATTTGTAGGCCCAAGCTGTGGAAGAGTGAGATGGTGAAATAGGTAACTTGAAAGCATCTCGGCATATGAGTTGGCCTTGATGAGGAAATCGTCTAGGTCGGGGAAAAGTATGATCTCATGTCTGTGGAGGTGGGCCACGACTATGGCTAGGGTTTTTAGAGAATACTCTCAGTGCTCTGGAGAGTCCAAAAGGGAGTACCCTGTATTGGAAATGGTCGTGTCTGATTGTGAAGCATCAGAAGCGTCTTTAGGCCAGATGAATGGATATGTGAAAATAGGCATCTTGTAGGTCGAGGGCTGTGAACCAGTCCCCTTGTTCCAGTGCAGGTATTATTGTGCCTAGTGTGACCATCTTGAATTTTTGTACTCTTACGAATTTGTTCTGTCGGCGTAGGTCTAGTATAGGCCTCCATCCCCCTGTCTTTTTCTGGGTCAGAAAGTAATGGGAGTAGAATCCATTCCTCGTTGTGTTGGCACGGGTTCCACTGCGCCTATCCATAGAAGGTGATCCACTTCTACACGAAGTAGGTGCTTGCGAGAGGGGTCCCTGAAGAGTGACGGAGAAGGGGAAAGGGTAGGAGGGTGGGATATAAAAGGGATGGAGTAGCCAGACTGAACTATTTCTAGGACCCAACGGTCCTGTGTAATCTTCTGCCAGACATGGTGAAAAGCCTGGAGGTGGTGGCCAAATGGGCAAGTAGGCAGTGGAGTTAAGGAATGGTCCTGCAGACCCTCAACCAACGCTTCAAATTTGTTGTTTATTTCCCACTGGGTGGGAAGTAGCTGTTTGCGCTTGGTTTTGTCTGCTCTTAGGAGGTCTAGGGCAATTCCTAGGCAGGTCTTAAGGTCTGTTCTGAGGCCGGTGATACTGTTGTGTACGTGGCCTCTGGTAAGGTTGATACTGTTGTCTCCTGGGAATTGATGGGTAGATGCCCAGGGTGCTTAGGGCTGCTCTAGAGTCTTTCATGGTGTGAAGGACCTCATCTGTTTTGTTTTGGGGGTTTTTTTTGGAAAAAAATCTGTCTTTATCGAAGGGGAGGTCTTCCACTTTGGTCTGCAGGTCTCTGGGGAGACCTGATACAGAGAGCCAGGAAGCTCTTTGCATAACCACAGCAGTTGCGGTAGTACGGGCAGCTGTATCTGCCATGTCTAGAGATGCTTGTAGGGCCATTCTGGAAACAAATTGGCCTTCGACAAGGACTGATTTAAAGTCTGCTCTCCTGTCCTCTGGAATACGTGAGGTAAAGTCAAAGAGTTTATTGTAGTTATCAAAGTCATAGCTTGCAAGTAGGGCAGAGTAGTTTGCAATTCTGAATTGCAGAGTGGAGGAGGTATAAAACCTTGTGGCCCAGGCATCAAGATGTTTGAGGTCCTTGTCTTGAGGGGTGAGCCGGTAGTGTGGCTGTTTTGTCCTGTGGGTCGCAGCATCCACTACAAGAGAATCTGGTTGTGGGTGAGAGAATAAAAAGTCTACGTCCTTAGCAGGAATATAATATTTGCGTTCAGCCTTTTTGCAAGTTGGTAAGATAGAGGCTGGAGTCTGCCAGAGAGTGCTAGCTGGTTCTAGGAGTGAGTAATTTATGGGAAGCGCGATCTTTGAGGGCGCAGAGAGTTGAAGGATTTTGAGGAGTTTGTGTTGTGTCTCCTGGACGTCTTCTAAAGGGATCTCTTGGCTGAGTGCCACTCTCTTGAAAAGTTCCTGGAACTGTTTCAGGTCATCCACATTCTGTGGAGGCGGAGGCATGAGGGCTCCATCTGGAGCTGATGGAGAGTTGGGGTTTGGCGAATCAGGGTATGGTCCCTGGCCCACATCTTCAGAGTGGGGTTCAGGCGCTCTAGAAGTAGATGGAGCTGAAGGCACAGAAGGAGCTTGTGGTCTGGTGGAAGAAGCATGAGGTCGAGTGGCAGTAGGAGCTGGCCAAGGGTACCAATGAGGCCAAGGCATGGGATAAGAGAAGTTAGGTGCCACCCATGGAGGGAGCGGGGGGGGAGTAGGGAAACTGAGGCTGGTGGTGGTTTGCCGTGATCTGAGGTGTAAAAGGTTCTGGTGCAGGAGGAGAGGCAGGTGGGGAGAACTCCTGCTGTTGTTGCATATCAGGCTTGCTGTCAGTAAAGTTGGTCAGGTCAGGAGGGGAGAGCGGCTGGTCAAAGATTGAGCACTGTGTGTCCAGGAGCGGAGAGTTAGGCTCAGGTGCCAATGAAAGGTCGTCTTGACTCAGGAACTGTTTTTCCTGTTCCCTAGGGTCTGGCTCCGCTGAGCACGATCTGTGCTCTGAGGCATACACAGATTTTTGTTTAGCTTTCCCCAGTGCCGCGGGTCTCTTGTGTGTGCCCTGTGAGAGGTCCGTTGCTGCTGCATGAGCGGCGGGCAGGCTCAGTGCCGATGTTCTTGTCTGCACTGGAGTAGAGCGCGCTGTCAGCACAGGGGCTATTTTTGATGCCGAAGAGATCTTCCCTGCACGGGAAGTTGGGTCCCTGGCTCTGCGCTCCGCGAAAGCTGCTGAAGTGCTGGGACGGTCGGAGGCTCCTGCCTTCAAGTGCTAACAGCACTGAGGGTAAGGATCTTGCAGGAGACTCTTTACCCTTGTGAAAGTCTCCGCTTGGAGACGGTTGGGCTTCTTGCCTCTCTGCCTGAGAGGGTGAAGCTGTGCTCCTAATAGGTTCAGACCTGGCCGGGGAGTGTGAGGGAGAGGGTTTGCCATTGCCCTTCTCTGGAGATGGCTGTAGGGATTTCTGCAAAAAATCATTTTCAGCAGCAGGTCCCTGTCATGACGAGCCCTGGTTTTGAGGCTTGTGCAATGGAGGCACTTAGCAGGGACATGTGTCTCGACTAGGCACTTCATGCAGCGTGAATGTCCATCGGACTTTGGCATAGAGTCCTGACAGGAGAGACACTTTTTAAATCCTGAAGCCCCTGGCATTCTTGAACTTGGGAGTGCCGGGGGAGAGTATCTCCGCGGGAGACGAGCTTGAGGAAAAAAAGTTGGGTTTTTTTGTTTTGTTTTTTAAACTAAGTAACTATTCCAAAGGAAGGGAAACAACTGGGATGTTACTAACTAACTGTTTCTATATTTTTGTGATTGTTTCCTTCAGAGTCCAGGGAAGAGTGTTAGCACTGCCCTGAGTCCCGTCTTCAGCCAAGGACGGTTGAGAAGGAACTGATGGAGATGTGGGACACGCGCACTCAGGCAGACTCTAACGAGACTATGAGACAGCAGCCGAGCGTGTGCGTCCCGACCAGGCACTGCTACCGAAGATCTCCGATCAACAGCGCCAGGACGCACCGTCACCTGGAGTGGACCACCCACAGGGACAGCACTCGACAAAGAAGAGTGGTTTACCAATGACTCTATCAAGGTTTATTTTATGTCCCTGAATGCTGAGATAAATCTGTTAAAAAAAATTCACATTTAGGGGAATATTCTTAGTAGTGTAATTCCCACCAACACTAATGGAGAGCAAGCAGCTACTGCATCATGCAATGAGCTGAGAATATGTTTCTTAAACTAACACTTTGTCTGCATTTCTAAGTATCCATAATTTTCCCGATAGAGGAACATTAATCAATTTGAAAAACAAAAGCTCATTGTTGATTTATTTTTAATTCTCTTTGAATCACTTGTTGGGGCATGTGAGGTTGGGTTTGTAAAAGCAGAGCTGTATCATTAGCATTTAGTGTAAATTAGCTGATGTCAAAACCCTGTTTCAAGTAACAAAAATGACACAGATCTTATCTTCAGACTAATGTATAATATTAATATTTCACTGTAACCTTTAATGCATTACGAAGTGGAATGTGAGGACAATGAAGTCACTTGTCACTTACAAAATTGAGCTTTTGAAATGTCACATCATATCATCAGCTACTGATCCATGAGTTACACAGTCACATTTCTACATAGCCTGGAAGAATCCACATATATTTATACTTTTGACTGAAAAAAAATACACAATTTAGACTGAAGGCAACATTGTATTGGCAAACAACACTAAAAATTGTTGAATTAGTTTAGAAAGGATATTTTAGTTATCTGAGTACAAAGCATAAAAAGTAAAGAAAAGGTTTGGGGAAAAGTAATCTTTAAGAGTAATTTTTCTCCATTCTTTTAGGTAAATGTTTTATATTCTACCATTTATTTTTTGTATTGATTCCAAAGCTAACATTTTTACAAACTATTATTGAAGTGCATGCTAGAGAGACTTTACTTCTGTTAGATACTGCATGTAAACAAAGTATACATAATTTGTTTAATATTGTTTTAAAAGCTAGTAATGAAAAATGTGCACATTTGAATTTGCATCAACTTTAAAGCACTTGGTATATAACAGAGGTATTGTAAATCTTAAATTTCAGTGCAAGAAAATGATTCTATCAAAAATCATACTCAGGGTATGTGTACACTGCATGCTTCTTTCGGCAATGTGCGGTGCACATACCTGTGTAGCCCTGCAAGCATAGATATAAGTAGCCGTGTAATTGCTGAGGCATGGCTTAGGCAACTAAAGACACTTGAAGGGTAAGGCATGAGCTTGAGTATCCTACATGGTTCTCTATTTGCCCAAGATGTGCCTCCCTGTCTACACTGCTATTTTAAGCAACGTGGTTTCCTGCTGCTTCTCACCTGCTGGAGCCTTTCCCAGCTGCCTTCCTCTGCCAGAGCCTTTCACTAACGTGTAGCTACATACCACAGTGTGGACATGGTGTGCTGTTCACTGCAACATGTAGCTACACTTAACATCACATGCCACTGCCAGTGATGTAGTATAGTGCAGACACAGACTTAGTGCGAAAATTAGGAAGCCAGTATGTGTAAAATTTGCCTAAAGTAATTAGACATGATGAATATTCATTAGAAAGCAATTATCAATCCTATGTAATGAGATTTTGCCCTCAAGCTTTTGAATATCCTAGGATCGTAAACAAAACTACAACAGCTAGTTAAATTACAGCACCACACAAATCAGCACCTTATTCTACATGTTGTAAAACAAGACACTAACCATGCAGTGACACATAAACCAAGTAAAAACTTTTAAAGACTACTTAAAATGATCTAAATATTAGTATAACTAACTAACAGCTAAAAACAATTACTAGAAAACAGGAGAAACTCGTAAAAAAAAGCGCCCATAAAGATTCTGAGCATGGAGGAAACATCCCTATGTAGGCAGCTAGCCAGGGAAAGGAAGGAATGGAGGCATTTGCGGGCTGCACAGCTTACCCTTACATCGGCTTTGACCTCTCAGAACCACAATGGGGTATTTGTGAGGTCCCAATGGGCTCTGTTATCATAGAAGGTTCTCAAAGCTCAAGAGCACCATTGCATGGGCATGAGTATGCAAGCACTCTACCAACAGGAATATGGAGAAGCTACCTTGAAAAAATGTGTAATGTACTATAACTTCATGCCAGGCATTAAAGCCCCACCACATAATTTCATTAAATTTTCTCTTTGATTCAGATTAAAAAAAAAAAGCCAGACCCAATTCAAAAATAATACTGCATTAGTGTGGTATTAATTATAAAAGCCTAAACAATAATGGGAAGAGAATGCTGCATCACATCTCATGGTAGATAGTGTTAATTTAAAACATCATAGCCACTGACATCAATTGAGTGAAACATACTGAGGAAGCATTGTCACCAGGACAAAACTGACTAACCTATGTCACCAACTGACTTCCGATAATATATTCACACCTATACAAGAGAATATGGAAATACTGAGGAGAGAGATTACACCACCATGCAGAGCTTATACCACTATGTTAATTTTACACAATTTATATACTCTAGCATTTAGGCACCATTCATCATCATCCTCATCATCATGTTCCTATTATGCCTCTGGCATTTAGGGCAGTGACTAAGCTCCTCGACCCCTATCTGTTTCTGGCAAATCTTTCAAATGGTTCCCCAGCTGTGCTGCAGGCTTTTCAGCTCAGCTTCCACAGCTCTTTGCTATGTTGTTTTTGCACAGCCTCGTTTTCACTTGCCTTCAGGTGTCCATCTTATTGCTATTTTGGTGATGGAATCAGTTTTCATCTGAAGTATATGGCCAATCCACCTCCAACGCCTATTGGCAATGACGGTGCTCATATCTTCTTGGTTGTGTGAATAGGTCTTGGTTTGAGATTGTTCTGGGCCAAAAGATATGGAGGATTTTTCCGAGGTAGGTTGTATGAAATGAAGAAAGGTTGGACAGGTCATACTTTCTTATTCCCCAGAATTCTGCACTAAAAAGTAGTGTTGAAAGTACTGATAAATCTTGAGTTTGGTTTTGGTATTGTATTTTGATGATTTCCAGACTGTATTTAAGCTGAAGGTGTTCCTGGCTTAATTGATTCAGTTCCGGATGTCCTGGCACGTTCCACCATCCTGGCTGATGGGGCTGTCCAAGTACTTGAATTATTCTACACTGGTGAGAACATGATCCTCTATCCGTAGTGGTGATGACGAGGCAATATTAAAGGTCATGATAATGCCTCTTGGCATGTCTTCTGTGTACGCTGCATTACCCAGTCGATGGCAATTTGAAGAGGATAGCAGATATGACACACCCCTGATGTACTCCTATTTTGACTTCAAAACTGAGCTCACTGTGATCAACACTGCCTGTAAAATTGGAATAGAAGCTTTTGATGATGTTCATTATATGGAGAAGGATTCCATATGCCCACAGAATGCGCCATAGGCTGGTCCTGTGAAAGCTATCAAAAGCCTTCTCAAAGTCAATTAAGTTTATGTAGAGTTGTCGTTGCCATTCTAAGCATTGTGCTATTATGTTTCATAAAGTGAAAATCTGGTCTGTGCATCCACGCCCTTAAAAAAAAAAACAACAGCTTGCTCTTTTCTGAGATCTCTGTCAACTGCCTCTGATAGATGGTGGACTGTGATCTTACACAATACCTGGCTTGGCCCAGATAAAAGTGATATCACACCAGTTATTACAATCACTACGAGCTCTTTTCTTAGGCACTATTACATTAATTTAAAGGTATATCAAAAGTCCCACAATAAAGAGGAACAAAACTCTTAGACACACCATTCAGTAAAGCTGGAAAAGCCCAACAGCTCTGCAACAAGAGGAAAAACCCTATAGCTCTGCTTTCCAGCAGACACAGATATGATCATTCCACAACAGCAGCGTAAGAGAGGAAGGGATAAAAAACTGCACAGACACAACACACACTGACCACATTCTGCATTTTTACTCAGTGAGCTGTTTTAACAAAGGTGTCTAAATGAGGCATTAAGCTAGTGTGTTTGGTTTTTAACTAACAGAGAAAGTTTGTCTATTAATAAATACTTTGAAAATAGAAGGCAGGAAAAATTAAACATATTGCTGATGTAATAAATATTTGGAAGATAACAATGACCAATTTTCAGCAACACCAGCGACCCTACTGTTTTCAATCAGAAAGTGATGACTCATCCATGGCATGATAACTCAAGAGAATTGTATTTCTTGTTATGGAGTGCCACAGAGGAGCATGGTAGCTGGTTGTTTCCATTAAGAGTTTTGTATAAGGTAGGTGTATCAGTGAACCATAAAAACTACACATCAGCACAGTGGGGTTGGTTCTGTCAGAAGCATCTGCAAGGAGACAGGCTGGAAATATCAAAGTATTCCATGTAGACTTCTCAATTGGTTCCCGGCCAATGAGAGCTGCGGAACCAGTGTGCAGGGCAAGGCAGCGCACAGAGCTGCCTAGCTGCACCTCTGCTTAGGAACAGCAGGGACAGGTCGCTGCTTCTCTGGAGCCACCCAAAGTGAGCGCCCCCCAGATCCAACACCCCAAAACCCTTCCTCTGCCCCAACCGCTTTACCCAAGCCCCCTCCCGTGTCCCAACCCCCAGCCCCACACCCAAACTCCCTCCCTCTTAGTTAACCAGAATCACTTACAGGCACCCCCCATTCCTCCAACATGCTGGATAAAAAAGCTTTTACTGTAATAAAGCAAATGCACAGCACAATTTCTGACTTGCCTTTACCTTGAGATGATTATGGACAGAACTGGCAGGCTCTCAGCTCATAGAGAGGGACAGAATTTGCTATTTATGCCAGAACAGCGTTTCTTCTCTGCACAAATAGTTGCTTAAAGCTGGAAATATCCTGGTTGTGGATAAATTAACCTCAATGAAAAGTAACCAGGTGGCGGACTTTTAGGAATTAGACTCAATTTGTGAATTTCTCCAAGAACCACCAGGCTGCTTACTTTGGCCATATTTTCTATATTTATACTGCCTGCATTACAGTGAATAGGTATAGGTATAATAGGTATTAGGGCAGGACTGTAAGGGCAAGCTGTGCTGGAGCTTCGAATACTGGCTAGAAGATATACTCCACTTCCTCTCTCTTTCAGTTACAACTTGTAAACACAAAGAGGTCTTTGCTATATGCACACACTCAGTTTTATGCATTCTAGATTAATTTTGTCTTTGTATGAGGAATTAGATCACAAAATGAATAGTTAAAATTCAGCTTGTGAATACTCAGTAAAATTCACAGTTCAGCATTTGCCAGTTGAAAAAAAACAAACCAAAAAACCCATGCAAAATTGCAATAAACTTTCCACAGGTTTAATGACAAACAATTCACACGTAATAATTAATAGGTTAGATCTCAGCACTCAATTACCACCAAATCTTATTTAACTTGCCAATATTAAGAGCTCTTCAATCATAATATGAATTTCAGGAGACATTGTAGCACAGGATATTTCATTCCACTTTTAAGGTTTTTGCTTATTCTTCTCTACTTTACTTGATATTACATTTAAATCACAAGTGTTAAACAAATTAATTGCCAACAGTTCCTTTTTTAAAAAACAAGACACTGACTATACTTTGAGACTTCTCAGAGTTTGGTAAGTTTCCAGTTACAAGGTCTTGGCTTCTGCTGAGCACAGTTTGAAATAAAATAATGCAGCTTGTTCCTACTGCTGGATCATGCAGAGCCAAGTGTGCAGGCAAGGAATCACTGGCTCTCACCCAAGACTTCAAACCTGTATTAAACTGTCACTCCAATCTCAATGCAGTTTATATATATAGTTGTAAGATACAAATGTATAGTAAGGCTAACTCTCACCCTGAAGAGCCAGATATGCTTTTATCTTGGACAGAGGCAAAGAAAGACAAATAGGAGAAAGATGATAAGGAAGGAAAACACAAGCCTACTTGTGAAAGAGCTTATTAAGGAAAGCAAAGTGACAGGTAAGTAATGCTTCTTTCCAGCCTACCTTACGAAGGGGTGGATCATGCCAACCAAGCACACAGGCTCTATAGTTGGGAGAACCTTACCTTACCTTGATGCTGCCCCATCCCGCTTCCAAATTTATAATACTACATTTAATTCCCTTTTTCCTGAACCAAACAAATCACTCAACCCCACCTCCTCCATGCCCACACAAACTGATTTACATCCTAGACCTGGGTCTGTAGCTTCGTTCACTCTGACTCTAAAGCAAAACCACAATGCTGGGTGTATATAAAAGCACACTGAAGAATACACTGCATAGGTCTGTCTATCTAACAGTTTTCTAAAATGTCCATCATTGTAGTATTTAAGTGCTACTGGTTCTTTAGGGTTTTGGTCACAAGAGTCTAAAGTTGTTAGAATGTCCCATAGATTATACTGAAACTCCTGATCTCATCTTCCTTTCTTAACTAGATAGATTATTATTTCTAGCTGGAGATGGAATACAAGTCGGGTTTATTCTCTCTCCCTCCCCCTCCCAATACGTACATGTTATTCTTTTATGGTTTTGGTATGTATTGTTTCAGCAGTATTTTCTGGCAGTCTATGATGCAGTTATAATCTTATACAATCAAAATCAGACCTTTAAAAGGCCAGATGATACCATACAAATGGAAATAAGTGCTCTAACTTTAGAAAGAGCCTTTCAAGTATTTAGTCTACAGCATTAGAAGGCAACGTTTAGTTAACCACCCTCTGTTTATCATTCATAACGGAAAACAATCAATACCCATTTACAGAGCAAACAGAATGAAAACTTAACATTTTCTTTTATACATACAATCACGAACTTATTGACTGATAAAACTTCAAATGCATAATGCTAAACTTTGAACTAAGTCAGGCTAGGTTTTTGGTATTGATATGCAGCCATTTTTAGAAGAGACAGCACTTTGGAGTGCTCAGCAGCTTTCATCTTTCAGACGCTTGATGGAACCTAAGTAGCATTAAGCCTACATCTTATCAAACAAAATTGCGAAAAATGTGGTTCTCTAACGTGTTAGAGCTCACCATCTGGGTTCATCAAGAGAAGGTCACCAGAAGTTCTGCCTGAAAGAATCATTTATCTATTTTTCTTTCAAATAAGCATATGAAAAAGGGTTTTACTAACATGGTATAAATGTTATTATACAGCATCTGTATCAAGAGAAAAACTTTTTCATTCAAACACTTGAGAGGCCTGAGAACCTCAGAAAAGTCATCTTTGCTATGGGATTTTCCACAGCCCAAGCACAGTCAAACATTTATTGTTTTTTTATATATACGCACCTGATTTCACACAGACATTTTTTAGCCAGAAATCAGGTATGTTGAATACATCCTGACAGCATACATTTACTTCTCTCTTCTGCAATTCCCTGCTTCTGTCTGCTTATGCGAATGTACATAATGATTGTATGGCTATTAATGATTCCAGTGATTTGCGATTATTTCTCAGTATGCCTACAGTGCCTCATCTCTGCATACAGTGTCCTTTTAAGTAGGGAAGAACTCAGAAGACTGGCCCTTTGTCATATTCATTTATACAATAAATCCAACTTTAATACAATATTCCTGCCACCCTACAAACAGTTTTAAATCTGTGTTTACGCAAATTCTAGGTATCCCAGATGATCTCCAGCATGACTGGCACTTTTTAAAATGAATTGTCAAGAGAATATTCTGAAATTTACTTACAGTGCTCAGTTTACTACAGCAGATGAGGATGCGACGTTCATATAGCATACTAGCGTAGAGATGCAGCATGTTGTTGACATCGACGGCTACAAAATACTCTGTCAGATTTCTCTAGGAAGAAAGATGAGAGAGTTTTTGAGAAAAACTTTACAAATACAAATATCTTCAAGATAGAAGAGAACCTTAACTTCATCCTTCAATCAAACTGCCACCAGAAAGTGACCTACAGGAAGAAAGCAATACGTCAGCTCAAGACTGGTGTGATTTTGCTGCTACAGCCTGTGCTTAGTTTTGTTATTTTTTAATTAATGCTCCCAAATGCTCAGATTTCAGAAAGTTACACAGCTTAGTGTGATTTCACTCTCAACTCCTGCAACTTAAATATGGAATGAGGAAAATTTTTTGTGAGGAAAATAGGTTCTCTTATGCACACAAAATATATTCCAGAAATCTGACAGTAGCCACAAATTACAGCTACTGGAGATTTCTTATTCAGCTAACTGAAATCAGCTGACTATGTAAAAATCTGCTAATGGCACAATTTACTCCAGAGCAACCGTGAAAATAGGGAATATACCAGAAGCGTTTAAAATACAATCCAAAAAAATGATTAGGTAGTATTTTGTGAACATTAATACTCTCATCACCCTGGGAAGGAGAATCAGAAAGCATCCCTATACTAGAGATTGGAAAACTGAAGCAAAGGAGAGGGGAAGCATCTTTTGCAAGACTATAGAGCATGTCCATCTAAGAGACAGAATTAGAACTCAAATATCCATTTTCCAGTCTAATGCTCAGCCTATGTATTTATTTTGGCTTATACTACAATGAAAAAGCAACCTATCCAACCTCTGCATGCTCATTAAAAACGTAACATACAGAGTGAAACTTTAGATACACCTCTCACACAAACACAAAAAAGGAGGGCAGAGCCAGGGCTCCTTGGTCACTACCGCTCCACTGCCATGTCTATTGCTGAATGTAGAGGGAATGGCAGAAGGAGAAGTTACTCACCTTGTGCAATAAATGGAGTTCTTCGAGATGTTTGTCCCTACTAGTGGTCCACGTTGGGGTACTAGCACCCCAGGCGCCTTTGATCGGAGATTTTTTGGTAGTAGTGCCCATTCAGCCCAAGCATGCACCCTACATAATCTTATGCTCTGTACCAAGGATATATAGGGCTGCGTGAGCAAACTGCCCTCAGTTCCTTCTCCACTGCAAAGTCCCACAAGAAGAAACTCTGAACCAGAGAGGAAGGAGTGCTAGCAGTGCATCATCTGTAGTGGGCCACATCTCGGAGAACTCCAGTTATTGCACAGAATGAGTAACCTCTCCTTCTTCAAGTAGTGTCCCTATAGGAGCTCCACTTCAGGTGACTTAGAGCAGTATGCTCAACCTAAGGAGGCAGCTTTGGATCAGAGTCCAATACTGAAGACAAAACAGCATTCCCAAGGGCAGCATTTGATCTAGAAAAATGAACCATTGCACAGTGCTTGGAAAAGATGTGTATGGATGTCCAAGCTGCAGCGCTTCATGTCTCCACAATGGGAACATTTTTGAGTTAAGTCATCAAGGTAGACAGAAATCTTGTGGAATAGACTAATACCCTAAGAGGAAATTGAATATCAGCAGATTTGTAACAAGAAATAATACATCCAGAAATCTACCTAAAGAGGCTCTGGGTGCAAATTGTGGACTCTTTGGACCTGTCAGCGGTTGACATAAACAGTCTTAGAGATTTTATAAATCACCTGGTTCCGTCCAAATAAAAGGTTAACTCCTTCTTGACATCTATTGTGAGGAAGGTATCCTCTCTGGTCTGATGTGGTTTTGGGAAGAAAACCAAGAAATGAATGACTTGATTGATGTGAAATTCAGACGATACATTAGGTAGAAATTTAGGATGCAGATGTAATGAAACTTTTTCCTTGAAAAACAATGTAAAAGCAGGGTCCGCCATTAAAGCTCCCATTTCCCTGACTCTTCAAGAAGTGATGACCACCAAGAAAGCCATTTTCATGGATAGGTGAAGAAGTGAACAGGTGCCCAACGGTTCAAAAGGAGGTTTCATAAGACACTTAATTACAAAGTTTAAATCCTAAATGTGAAAAAAAAGGTTCCTCAACTCCTTACTGAATCTCGCCATGGTGGGATGAGCAAACACTGAAAGTCCCTCAACTGGGGAATGAAAGGCTGTTATAGCTAGGGCCCTACCAAATTCACAGTCCATTTTTGTCTATTTCAAGGTCATAGGATTTTAAAAATAGCAAATTTCATGATGTCAATTGATTAAATCTTAAATTTCATGGTGTTGTAATTGTAGGGGTCCTGACCCAAAAAGGAGTTGGGGGGGGTCACAAAGTTATTGTGGGGGCGGGGAGAGGGTTGTGGTACTGCTACCCTTACTTCTGCACTGCTGCTGGCGGTGGTACTGTCTTGAGAGCTGGGCAGCTGGAGAGCGGCGGCTGCTGGCCGGGAGCCCAGCTCTGAAGGCAGAGTCACCGCCAGCTCAATGCAGGAGTAAGGATGGCATGGTGTGGTATTGTCACCCTTACTTCTGCGCTGCTGACTGCAGAGCTGAACCCTTGGTCAGCAGCCACCACTCTCTGGCCACCCAGCTCTGAAGGCAGTGCAGAAGTAAGGGTGGCCTCCTAAAATAATGTTGTGACCCCCTGTAACTCACTTTTGGGTCAGAACCCCCAATTTGAGAAACACTGGTCTCACCCACGAAATCTGCATACCATAGGGTAAAAGCACACAAAAGACCAGATTTCATGGTCCGTGACGCATTTTTCATGGCCGTGAATTTGGTAAATGCCCTTATTATAGCCACCAAGTGAACCCTGATGGAACTCTACATAATCCTGACTTTTTTGATACTAGCAGATAGTCAAGGATCATTGAGAGTGAAGAATGCATGGATGAAAGATGTTGATGGTCACACCAGTGGTGAAACCTTTTTCTTTTCTGCAAGTAAGAATTAGGCGTAGATGCTTCCATACTATTTAATAACACCTACTGAACAGGAAGTCTCTATCCCCAAGAACCATCAAGTAACCAAGCCCAATTCCCAGGATGGGATGGACAGTTCAACCGGCATCTTGAGAGAGAAGACTGGGATTGGACAGAAAACTCATTCCCAGACAAATGGCAAGGTAAATCAGGCAACGATACCAGGCTTGTCTGGGCCACACTGGAACTATTAATATAATCTTGGCTTTGTCCTATTTGATCCTGTTTACCACCTTCAATATTAGGAGAGTGGATGGAAATGCATAGAGAAGTTTCCTTGTCTATGGAATCAGGAAAGCATCTCCCCAAGAGTAAGGGCCAAACCCTCTCTCAAGCAAAATTGTTTGCACTTCCTGCTAATAATGGTGGCAAAGAGATCCACTTCTGGAAATCCCCAAGTCAGAAAAACGTTATTGAGAGTCAGAGAGTCCAGCTCCCATTCATAATCATGGGAGAAGTGTCTGCTGAGATTGTTAGCTATGGAGTTTTGTAGTCTGGAACGTAAGCTGCTGAAGTGAGGGTGTGATTGGCTATACGCCAGTTCAATAACTTTATTGCTTCAGTAGAAAGGGCATCTCCGTGGGTCTATTGATGTAGAAAATACAGACTATGTTGTTCTGTCACATCCAGACGTTTTTGATCCTTTTCATAAGGTGTAACTTAGCACGGTGCTGTCCACCCCAGTCATTCACTGCTTTCACAACTAGAGAATAAGAAGGATGGGAAAATAAAAATTCAGAGTCCTTAGCTGGGACATAATATTTTTTACTGGAATGCTTGGAAGTTGGTGGTATTGTTACCAGGGTCTGCCAGATGGTCTTAGCAGGGTCCAACAGAGCCATGTTGATTGGAAAGGCAACATGAGCAGAGGCTGTCCATTGCAGAATATACAGGAGCTTATGGTGAGACTCTCTGATCACCTCTAATGGGATCTGTGAAGAGACTTCAATATGTTTCATTATGTCTTGGAACTGTATGATATCATCAGCCAGAGAAGGTGAAGGAGCACAACTGTCTCATCTAGAGAAGATATTTGTTTGTGGAGTAGCCTCCTGCTCTTTAAAGGATTCCAACACCTGACGTAATGGAGGGAGTATAAATAGGTGAAGAGAATATCTCCTTCTTGGTCTCCACATCAAAAAGTGTAGGAGCTTGTGAAAATTGCTGTCTATTGCAGCCCAAGAATCCCAGCAAGGCCACTGAGAAAGTCCATAAGGCATGGGAGGCATCCCATCCAATGCTGCTTGAACTAGTGCATAGGGGCACGAGTTCATCCCAGAAGTGGCTCCCCTCTTTCACCAAAAGTGGCAGGAGGAAAGTCCCTTGGATGGTGAATAGGGGAATCCTGCACTGATATTTGGGAATTGAAAGAGAAACCCTCCCTGTCTAAAGGAGGAGCTCTACCCATCTCAGAGGGTGCTGGAGAACAGAACAGTACCAGGAAATAGTTCAGTCTTGGTGACCACGTCACTCTCAGTACCAAGAGGCATTCAGACTCTGGCTCATCAGAAACAAGGAAGTCTTCGGAGTATCTGAATTTCTGTGGCACCGTGTGGGGTTGAGTTTGTACAGGGAAAGGTTCCACAGCCAGTACCAAGGACATAGACTGCTCTGGTCTTGTCTGATGGAAGTATACAGTACCAACAAAGATGGCTGGGGAAGAACAAAGACAGTATGAGAAGCATGGCATCTCTCCCATTCCGAGGACATGTTGGTGGCCAGTTTATATATAGAAGATACCAAAAGAGTTGTAGGTACTGCCCTTTTAGAAGCAGAGTGCTTAGACTCCTTCGCTATAGTGTCCTCCTCCTGTGGTATGGAGGAGGGTCTCGGTACTAAGGCATTTGATGCCTTTCATCTTAGATGAGCTCAGAGCCCCAGGTGTAAGGTTCATATCAACGGAGCCTGGAGTACCCAGTGCAGAACACAAGGTCTCCAATGTGGACTTACTTTGAGGAGACTGAGGCTTTCCTGAAGTGGACTCTTTAAGAGGAGAATGAGTCCTCCAAGGCTCTCTCCTGAGCAGATCTGGGAGAACATGCAGATGTCAACAGGGCATTATGCTAACTCAGACGCCAACATCCAGCCAGAATCTCCTGGCCTCAATCTGAGGCCGGATAGCGAGAATGCTCCATCATTAAGAGTCTACGTTTTATCTCCTAGTTCTGCTTTTGAATGCTGAACAGACAGAACACTTTTGAGAAATGTGTTTCTCTCCCAAGCAGCAGATACACCAGGAATGCCCCTCACTGACCGGGATAGCTTCCTAGCAAGCAAGGCAACATTTGAAACCCAGAGATCCTCGCCTACCTTGGGACAATGGGGATCACGAAAGAAAAGAGCACCACCAGGAGGGAAGGGATTACCAAAACAAACTCCTGCTACAATCAAAACAAAGTATAGAATTAATTTAAGTATAAGGAAAAGGAAAAAAAATTAGAGTAAGGCATAACCTTTGTATAGCGAAGCAGGCAGACTAGCGCTTCATCTCAGGCTGCGGTGGTTGAGAAGAAACTGAGGGCCCTTCGCCTGCACAGCTCCACAGATCCTCAGTATGGGGCACGAGGATGTGTAGGGTGCATTTCGGGGCACTGCCACCAAAATTTTTCAATCAAAGGCACAGAGGGCACAAGTGCCATAAGGACACTACTCAAAGAATAATAGACCAGCTAGGGGCAGGGCTACTGATACTGGCAGCCAAGGCAAGATCCAGGCAGATACAGAGCTGAATTCCTGTGAATGCTTCCTGCAGGAACACCAGCACAGCTCTTCTCAATGCTGCTGCTCAGGTTAAAGAGTGACCATGCAACATAATTGTAACTTATGCAGCTCTGAGAAAGAAACAAGCTACATCATGCAGCTATTTACCCAACTCCCTCTCCTCCCCATCCTAGAGGGCCATGCTCCCTTGCAGCAGGCATTCCCTTCTGGGCAGCTCTGCCAGTGTTCCCTCCACACACTGCAGTGGGGAGAAGCACTTGCTACTGTTTTACTTGAGTAGTGAAATGGCTCATGAATGACAGTGAGTAAAATATTAGTCACCCTTACTTACACCTTACTCTGCAAGCGATCCCAACTGAAAATAATGGAGTACTAACTCATGGACTAAGGTGCTTCTCAGTCTGAGCAAGGCTGGAAGAAACAGGCTCTTAATTTGCAGAGAAGGTTTAAACTCAATGCAAACTGCATTTAAAAGAAGTTTTAGAATAGGAAGCTTAATCTGATTCAGGGCACACCAGAAAAGACCAAATTAATGGATTTGACTCAAAATAAATTGCTTGTGGATGTACTATAGGTTGCTGAAAGGTAAGTATGCATATTTATACAAACAGCACATGTGATAAAGCAAAATTAAGACAAATCATTTGTTCAAGTGGGATCTTAATCGTCATAGAATAAAGCAGAACACAAAAAGCAGAAATCAAATAGGATGTAGAAGCTTAAAGAAGCTCAGAAAGCCCATTAGCACTTTTGACAGATCCAAAGATAACTCTAAAACCACCAATACTTGGCCTGAGGAGTCTGCCAAGAAGCTTCATACTGTGCAAAAATATGTTCCACAGCTTGCCATCCAAATACAAAGGAAGAGCTAGAGACAAAAATTACGCCTGATTTTTGGAGGATTTTTGTGGTGATTTTTAAAAATAAAATATTCAAAAATAAACTCACTTTTGTTAGTAAGGAACAAAAAGGTATAAAGACATCATTCAGGTCTCATTAGATCCCTTGTTATGGAAAACCTATAGCCACATACAGGTATATTTTTAAAAAACAACACACTTTGCCAAAACCCCATTAAACTGTCATGTACTTTTTCTGTATTTCTCGGCCCATCTGTGCTGATTAGCAAGATATTTGTGTCTAAACAGAAGCTGTCTCCTTTAAAGTTCTGCTTTCCCCACACACCCATCTCTCTGTGATGCCAAAACACAGTGCGTGACGACACAGGTTTTTCCAAGTGGTATGAATCAAGATGTTACAAATATTAGGGGGCCCATTCTTCCCTCAAGGAGCATGCAACTTCCACTGATGTTAGCAGAGTCGGGCACAGCAAAAGGAGTGTAGAATCCCTGAATTCTGCCTGAACTGAATCAACTACACAGAAAGTGAAAGCTTAAAAGATTAACAAAAATCTATCAGCAGAGGCAAATAAAGGAAGAGAACTGGACAATTTAATGGGGAAAAGTTGTTAAGGTTTTGTAAAGTTTGCCTAAGCATGACAGTGGCTTTTTGAGACATTTATATATCTACATGTGGGGAGTTTTATATGGTTTTATTTTTCCTCTCTAAAGATCTGCAAATTTCTGAAAGTGGAGAGAGCACCTACAGAACATGCAGGATCCATGGCACGATACTGAGGCTGGGCAACGCATGTGCAGTAATTTGCACATTTATTTATAAAAAAAAGATGTCATCTTTAAAGAGAAAATTGAGATAAGTTCAAAATAGGTGGCTACACCTCCTAAGTTGCTAAGCTGAAAATGAGTAGGAACCAAGCTGCTTGAAAACAGAGAAGTCCCAATGTACTCAGTACGGTTGTTATGTATTTGATTTCTCACCATTTAAAACTCTCCTTGGACATTAAAGCTGAGATTTCTCAAAGAATTTAAGGGAATCAGGTACCCAAATCCCACTAAAAATCAATGAGATTTGGAAGCCTAACAACTCCTTCATGCTACTGTCACAGTCCCACCCTAAATTCATTCAACAATTACTCTTTTTTTATTGTTAATAGGTATGTGCACTTTTTGTTGATTTTATTCAGGCCAAAAGATCTCACTCCTGCTTCCTCCTCCTTCACCATCATCCCAAAGAGAACTTCTCAATAGGATTACAATTGAGTGTACCCCCTTCTGTGAAATGGAACAACAACTGGGGTCACAAATGTAATAGTAAGTGCACCATAACTTCTATGTATGCTAAACTGCCATTAAAAATGTATATGCATCACTGAAAAACAAATTCTTTCAAACTATCATAGCTTAGTTACTCATCTCTAGGTCTAAACTTCATTTAATAGTCTTTTGTAAATTTCCCTTTTGGAATAGGCCAGATTTATTTAGAAGCACATTTTCTTCCAAATGTCACACATTTAAAAGTTGCTCTTCAAAGATCTATCAGTTGCTTAACATATTAAGTAATCCATAATATATTTTATAATGCCAGGATGTAGCTTTTGGAGAGCAGGAAAGAAGAAAGAGGTGAGTATTCTGTTACAAATGGTCTAGCTATAGGAATATAAAATTACTAGTTTGAAAAAAGTTATGGAACACAAGAACTTAAATCAGATACATATATTTTAATAAGTGAGATATCATGCAGTTTGAGGTTGTGATGTAAAATGCAAAGAATATATATCACAGCACATCAGAAAGAAACTTCCATCATCTCTGAAACAGCTAAATTACCTGACAAATCTGAAATACAATGGATACCGTGTGTCTAACACTACTTGGTAATATATTTCCTGCAATGAACCCAATTTGTTTATTTCTGAAAGTCACAATGCATTCATAAATCTTTCATATATCCTAAGAAATCTTTTGAAATAGTGAAATCTCAGGTGTTATATGTAACTGTCCACACTAAATGCTTTTGTGGATCATTAACCATTCTGGTCTGACACAAAGCCAGATAATTACGACAAGTTTGTTAATGTTCCAAATGGAGTTCTATGTGATTCTCCATTAATCATTACACACAACTTCAAAATCTAGCACTACTAAAGATTTGTTAATAGAGGCTTAAAAATGTAATTACTGCCATGGTATGTGGCATTATTAAAAATGCAGGTCAACTGTTTAAAAACTATAAAGATTTATGTTCATTTAATGCCTTTATATTATTGTCTATATAAACCACAATCCTACATGAAAGTTACCTTGACAGACAGATAAAACCCGAGTGTGCAATTACACAATGATATTCATTAGCAAAGAAAAGCACTGCTTTTATTAAGTAGAAACCTGAGAAGTAGCTGAGAATCATCTTTAAACAACAAACCTTAGACTAAGGGTTTCATTTTCAAAATTTGTTTTTATTCTTTTCTTACACTGAGACCTAGATTGATGAATTTGCATAAAAATTTATTGGACTAAGTTTATCACATCAGTTGTTGTTTCCATTTTATTCCCATGCCAGCAAGTTAAAGAAGTATGGGTTGGATGAATGGACTATAAAGTGGATAGAAAGCTGGCTAGATCGTCCGGCTCAAAGGGTAGTGATCAATGGCTCCATGTCTAGTTGGCAGCTGGTATCAAGCAGAGTGCCCTAGGGGTCAGTCCTGGGGCTGGTTTTGTTTAATATGTTCATTAATGATCTGGAGGATGGTGTGGATTGCACCCTCAGCAAGTTTGCAGACACTAAACTGGGAGGAGAGGTAGATACGCTGGAGGGTAGAGATAGGATATAGAGGGACCTAGACAAATTGGAGGATTGGGCCAAAAGAAATCTGATGAGGTTCAACAAAGACAAGTGCAGAGTCCTGCACTTAGGACGGAAGAATCCCATGCACCGCTACGGACTAGGGACCGAATGGAGTTCTGCAGAAAAGGACCTAGGGGTTACAGTGGATGAGAAGCTGGATATGAATCAACAGTGTGCCCTTGTTGCCAAGAAGGCTGATGGCATTTTGGGCTGTATAAGTAGGGGCATTGCCAACAGATTGAGGGACGTGATCGTTCCCCTCTGTTCGACATTGGTGAGGCCTCATCTGGAGTACTGTGTCCAGTTTTGGGCCCCACACTACAAGAAGGATGTGAAAACATTGGAAAGCGTCCAGCGGAGGGCAACAAAAATGATTTGGGGACTGGAACACAGACTTATGAGGAGAGGCTGAGGGAACTGGGATTGTTTAGACTGCGGAAGAGAAGAATGAGGGGGGATTTGATAGCTGCTTTCAACTACCTGAAAGGGGGTTCCAAAGAGGATGGATCTAGACTGTTCTCAGTGGTAGCAGATGACAGAACAAGGAGCAATGGTCTCAAGTTGCAGTGGGGGAAGTTTAGGTTGGATATTAGGAAAATCTTTTTCACTAGGAGGGTGGTGAAGCACTGGCATGCGTTACCTAGGGAGGTGGTGGAATCTCCTTCCTTTGAGGTTTTTTAAGATCAGGCTTGACAAAACCCTGGCTGGGATGATGTAGTTGGGGATTGGTCCTGCTCTGAGCAGGGGGTTGGACTAGATGACCTCCTGAGGTCCCTTCCAACCCTGATATTCTATGATCACATCAGTTGTTGTTTCCATTTTATTCCCATCTGTCTCCTCTGCATTCTCTATCAGAACTCTCTATTCCCTCCATTAAAGCCCCCATCATCCACATTGCTGGGACCACATTATTCCCTTTGAAGCCTATCAACACCAACCAATGATCCAAAGGAAATGCTTTTTAGCAACACAAGGCAATCCCCTCTCCTTCAGACTGAACATTAAGCTTTCAAAGTGTTTCCAAGTCCTTCTGGTCCAAAGCCTTTTCTTTTATAAAAGCCTTGATTCACAAGCATTCATCATGTCTCCTGTACAGATATTTTGGGAAGTTGGCTCCTGCCTTAGAACTCAAGCCAACGTCACTTGCAGATGTAACAGACTGAAGGTAAATAAAACTATACATTCTGAAATCAGTACTGTGTGGTATATCCTGTATCCTATTTTAATCTCTGCTGGTGATTTATTATTTGATCACTCCCAACTCAATCTCTTTGTGACTCAACATACCCATCTGTAAAATGGGAATAATACTTCCCAACCTCCTTGGTGGCCTCACTGTAAAATCTTTAAGATCATTAGATGAAAGAAGACAAATTAGCATTAAAACATTATCACCACCACCACTTGGGAAAAGATACCATACTCATTCAAACCAGACTGACTGCTGATTTAGCTTCAGGACGTAAGTCCTGTATTACTTCTAATGTATCAAAGTTCTAGGAAAACCAATGCCATAAAAAATAAATAAAGCATGTGTATTAAATTTAATGGTAATGTAAAGATCTACAGAAAAGCGGGTAACTATGTATATTTGCAATGGGAAAAACAAAGGACAAACATCTGCTGCACAAACTCACCAAGCAACACACTAATAAATAATTAGAAGGTCTGGCTGGATTCTTTATTTTTATAACACAAATGGATTTTTTTTTTTTTTTTGGTGCAGCATCTGACCTCAGAAGGTTTTGTCCTTTATCTAGCAGCAAGACTTTGAGATGTCAGGCAGGCAGATTTGGAAAAGGCTCACAACAAGGAGGTCTAAAGAGTGGTCAAGGCCAGCAAATATCAGCTAGGTCCTCTCTGTGTTTGACACTTGCAGACCTCTCCCCTGATGACACATCTGAGGTATGGTGAAATCTGTACAAGACACTGTATGAACACTGGGCTGAAGTGTATCTCTGAAGAAACCACTCAAAAAAACCCAGAAACCGAGTAAAGTTCCGCTCAACCTTCATTAGAAAGCTATGTGGTACGCAACGGACCTTTATTGGTCCCTTTGTGATCATTTAAGACAGTCCCATGGTCTGCTTAAAAGGTCCCTACCATGCTCCTCCATCCCAATTTGTCTACATGGCCATCATCCTTAATAATCTGCATCTGGATACTAGACCAAGCTCTTGATTTGTTGCCTGCCACTGTGTAGGTATGGCAGAGAGGAAGCATGCTGTCTTCACAAAAGAGGAAGTTAGCCTTAAAACCTCCTACCAGTGTATCCACCAAGCTGCAGAGAAGTCCAGAAAACTGGAATTTATTGCCCCAGCGCTTAGCCAGAATTCAGACACCAAATTGTGAAGACACTAAGAACACACCAGTGGGGCAGGATAGAAAATGTGGGAGAAAATACCAAAGGTGATATCTTGAAAAGTCCAAGGAGGTTTTATACAAAACAACTGCACTTCACCCCTTCTGAAGCCCTAGCAATTTTGGCATTTTAAATATTATGGTCTTCAACTAGAGATATTTAAACTCATCATTAACATTCTTGACTCAAAACAATAAATAGCGTTATAAAAAACTTCAGAAAACATTAAGAACAGCTTCAATATAGTGTATTTTTCAATCTTTCTGATCAGCTTAATTTTAAAACAGAAACTATGTCTCATAAAAATGCACAGTCAGTCAGTTACTGAAGTTATACTTTTGTTCTGCTTACCGAGTCTGAAGCATCATTGATGGCAGCAGCAGAACTATGGAAACCGGGTATATTAACTGTAGTTGGGAAACCAGCAGAGGGAGCACAAAACTTTAATTTGGGGGCAAGTGGGTTGGAAGTGACAAAAGCCAGGGCTATTTTATTATTGGCTCATGGTGAAATTGTAAATTTTCTTAAAAAAAAAAAAATCTTTAGGATTTATAAAACAGGAATGTACACAATTTTAACGTATCTCAAAAACTAAAGTTTTTGACAACATACCTTTCTAGTTTGCCTGTTTAGGTAAAAGTGAAATAGATAAAACTTCTCATCTGCCTCACTCATTCATACATATGCACAGCTGCACACACTCATACCTCCTCTATCCCAAAATGGTCTGCCATGGCGTCACTTTGAAAAATACTTCACAGATCTGTACTTGATAACAATTCAGTTTTAAATAGATTATTATAGTATCTGACATTGGCAAATGGCACTTAGAAGGCTGAGCTTCCTTAATTGACAGACATTAGCAAAAATAGTCAGTTTTTTAGTCAGTCAGTTTTGGGTGGGCTGAAACTGTAAGTGTTTCTCTTAAATAATAACTTTTTATCAAAGATATTTTCATTCATTCAAACTAAGTTTGCCTTGCAAACTGATCAGAAAGCAGCAAGCTTTATCAATAGTGGTAAGAAACAGCCACTAAGACACCTATTGCAGAATAAGCTATTTTATTTTTAAATATCCTTATTTTTGGGAACACTAATTATTAATGTCTGCATCTCTGAAAATAAACATCTTGATTTCGCATTTATATCAAGAGACCATTATTCTGTCACAACTTCCCATTCACTTGATATTTTTTCTTAATTAAATAGACAATTTAATCTCATCATATGACACTGAAAATCATTTGCTCTAGAGAGAATACTGGAGAGAAGTTTTATGGGGTTAATTTACAGTAATTACGGAAAAAGCTAATTTATTGTGTCACTGGTTAATCCTGCAGAAGCAATTTAGCAGCAGACATCCTGTAATACAATTTGGTACAGCAATATTTAATGTTTGAGAAGATAAACAGTGGAAGAGTTTCAATATCTAGTACGAGTTCACAAAATATCATGTAACAGGAACTACTAGCTCTAAGTGAGGATAGCTTTTTGTCTTGCTGTTCTTGAAATTAAAAGGAAAAACTGTAAAATGTATAATCCTCTATGCTACTCACATTTTCAGGGATACTAGGAAGCTCTGTGATGTCAGGCACATTAAAGTAAGAATGCTGGAAAGGAAAACACAAAATTATTTTTGCATAGTTAAAAGAAATACAAAATATTGCTTGGAATCAGTAATGTGTTGAGCCCATAACTGCAAAAGGAAACTAATATATAACAACATTTTATATCAATTACCAATTAGATCATTTTGTCATTGATTTCAAAATTTAGATTTTTTTCTCAAGGTTAAAAAAACACTATATCGAATGTTGAGTTACAAAGTATCAAATATCTTTAAAAGGATAAATTACATGTAATTCTTGTACTTCAGATGTATTAATACACATAGGTCATAAATAGTGTGAGGCTATGTCAGAAGAACTCCAAAGCTTTCTGTAATTCAGACCATCTTTCCTCAGCCCACTACAAGATCCATGTCTGAGTACAGAACATACAACAGCTAGCTCCTTTTTGGCCTAAGGTAGTACAATATTAATATGTTTCACTGTTTAGGCAACAAAAGAGATGGAGCTGTATCTAAAAAGGGCTCCTACTTTCAGAGAATGAAACTGACTGGTAATTCACCCTTTGTGTTAAACGAGGGAACTCTCATAATTACCCTCCCCAATCGCTGTAGGAAATACAAAGAGTTCTGATGCAATAACAATGGTTGCTCTTGATCTCCTTGACATATCTCCTTTTATATATTATAGGATTCTCCAGTGGTACCTTAAGAGTGTTCCTGATGACTGCTTGAGAATGATTGAAGCTCTGCAAAATTATATCACCTGGCAGAATAAATGAGAGTTCCTCTAGGGAAATATATACCGTGAAATTAAAAAAGCACCACCATTTAAGAAAGCAAACAACTTTTGGGAATAGGATTTTTTTCTAACTTAAGGTATATAATTTATTAACTATTCTCCTGCTTGTTGTCTTTTGAATCCCATGGCTAATAGAAACACAAAGCAGCCCTGTGCAATGCATATTTGCATTGCTATGTGGTTTGGAAAGTTCACAGTAGATGGTGTCAAAAATCTGCACCAAATAATGCTCCAACCTGCCAAGTACCCCCTTTAGATGCCCTGATCTACCACACCAGATAGACAAACTACCAAGTTTGCATATGGCAAATTTTGTCCATAGCAGATGCTGTTGCTTCAAGTCCAGCTGGTCATGGTTAAGACATGCATAATGAGCAGATAAACATCCATTCATTGGTTATATCAAAAACTAGCCCAAAAATAAATACAGAGCTAGAGAGTTGCAGTGGTAAAAATATTACTATATGGGAGAAGAACCCATTATAAACATATAATGTCATTTCCACATTTGTTAACATACAATACAGAAAAGCCTTGACTGTAAAGATGCAGCAAGTTTCAGCAACTGTATGTGACTGATACAATAACTGATTGTACAGACTGCGAGCGATAAAATTAATTAACAGTGTTATCTAACTACAGAACTTGGCCACTGCAAAGAAACATCAATGTGACTTTTAAAATGTTTTTTTTAAAACATGTTCAATGATTAAATGATTGTGCAGCACAAAGAAACAAAGCTGAACAAATTATCTCTTCCAGGTGCAATAAATGGTTCCACTACGGGTCGGAGGATGACAACAAATGGGAATCCATTCTCTATTACCAAAATGTTTTAAATCAACCCACAGAAGTAAGAGGAGGCTGGAATAAGTACAAAAAGTAAGGAAGAGGTTTGTATGTTACATCAATTGCTAATGTTGCCATATACTGAAGGCCATGTGTGCAAAGTGAAGTACATACATAAGTCTTTGCAGGATCAAGGCCCATATATTTTTCATTCATGGCTTTCAAATACCAAAACTCGCAATTTGATATCCTGTTTTATGGTCAGTTTACTTAATCCATGACATGTTAAAGAAGATAATGTTGTTTGAGTAATTTAACTGGAAAGCTATTTTGCGTACACCTTTTTATTTTTAGCTATTTGAAAAACTGTCTAGTTTTTATGTTGGTTTCCTAGTTTCATGATGCTTCACACCACTGCAATTTGTGAATTGCTTAATGGAGAAATTTACTTGCTTTACATTCCAGGAAACTATTTTTGTTTTATTATTTGCTACTTTGATAATGCAAGACATTTCTGATGTTCTTATTTTGGGAAGTGAGGGTAGTTAGACACACTTTGTATTTTTGTTTGTAAGTTAATATTTTGTATATTTTATATTATTTTGAATTTTATGATGTGTTATAACACTGGCACTTTATTTTGTGTTAAAGTTTTTTGGGGGCTGTTGTGCTCTTGTAATGTTTCCACAAGTCACACAATTCTGTTGTATATAGTGATTTATCATACATTCCATACTTCATGAACAATTTTTCGGCTGAAATATCTAGTAGCTGAAACAGCTACTTTGACTACAGATAAAACTGGTATGCAATGCAGACTTTAGCTTCCCAATGTGTCACTATTTTAATTTGAATTGAAAAGGAACAGAGGAAATGGAATATGGAGACTACACAATTAATAGGAAAAAACTCCACAAGCTCTTACAGATCCATCAACTTGTAAACAGCTAAACTAAAATGCTTAAATAGCCCAAAACAAAAGTAGTCCCTAAGCTGTCCTTTGATATTCTTTCCTGCTCCAGTGCTCATGAAATGTTTGAGGCAAGGGGAGACCAACAGCATTCCTTGAAACCACTGGTATGAAACAACTGAAATATCCCAACAGATCATCCTGTCTCTGAGACAGCTTGTCCTCTAGGTCAGGCAGACATGCTGTTCATACAATAGCTTTCCCTGATAGGACTAGGTCATCTCCACTGCCAGCTGGTGACCTAGCTAGGCCAAACAACTGCTACCTGTCGACTGACATTACAGGGTGGAGTGATGAGAGTAAGCTGTTTGTAGCCAGCAGTTAGTTTTAAAAGGAGGGGGAAAGGGAAATGAAAGAGGGAGACAGATAAGCAGAGCTGTAGCTGTACATCAGCAGTTCTAAATGTGAATTCTAAAAGCCAAAGCAGCACACAAAGCAACATGTTGTTGAGTATTTTTCACTGGCTCTTTCGGTTTTAGCAATTGCTGCCCAGAACACAAGGTTGATCCGCAAACATCAACTAGAAGAAAACAAAGAGAAATCTTTCCCTTAAAGCCCCACCAACCCAAGCGTAAGTTCTTCCACTAGTTTTTCCACTAAGACTGTAGCAGAATATAACAACCTCAATGCAAGTGTGAGGAGGAGTAACTATTGTTCAGGTGGGAAGGAAGGAAAAACCACCAAAATCACATGCACCAAAGTGTTAGTGCTCAGAGTGTTGCTCTGCCAGGCAGGGAACTCGGAGTTTGCTTCCCAGTCTTGTTCCTAATGCAGGCCAGCAGGGGCTGGGAGTGCTGCAGAGATAGGATCATGAACCCCAATAAGAGGAGTGTTGTGTTGCTCAGCAGTGACCCCTCAAGCTGATAAGGAGCAATGCTCACAAGTGTCCATACAGAATCCCACCTAGTCCTCTACAGATCAAAGGATGGGGACTCTTTTCAGGATTAACACTAGGGAAACGGAGAGGCTCTTCAGGGCTTTAACAGGAAAGGGGGCATGCACAGTTCCCTGTCCCTGAGGGAAAACAATATAATCTGCTACAAGACTCAAAAAGAAGAAAGCGCTGTTTTGATGTTTTTCCTCTTACAATGTTACATAATGAAAATGTGTCTCCTTAGTTTGCTGCTATCTTCCCTCACTTACCACACTGAGATGAACAGGTGTTCCTGGGTCAGGGATGGGAAGTTTATGAAGTGTTTCTAGGAGTTCATTCCTCTGACTGTCCTGAAATAAAAAGGTACCTGCTTAATAAAGGAACACTAAACAATAAATTGTCATCTCATGCCAGTCACTGAGATGTAAGTATATGGGTGCTCTGAGGCTAGATCACTTGCAAATGTGAGGAACAGATGCCAAAAGGATTTATACGGCAGACTCAAAGGAAATGACACTATTTTCTATGCAAATATCCTGGCGATATAAAATGCTGCTTTTAGAAACAAAATACATCTTCCCACATGTAGGTTTCTACGTTTTGAAATCTTTCAAGAAATCAGTGAGGGAACCATCCTATGCATTACTACAATTTCATCCCAGGGAGGGCCAGCTTCCATAGCAACTCTTTCATAACAGAAACTATTTGCTTTCCGCTGAAGACATCATTATAAAAAGGCAAGCGCTCCTTCTTCTTCTAATCTGTACAAGTGTGATAAAATGCAAAATACGACTATTACTGGAGAAATGGTAAGGGAATCAAGGCAGTAACATATGACAACCAGTCAGTTTATAACAGTACTGCAGTAGCCTATCGTATCTGAAACATACATGATACATACAATGTCTAAAGTTTTCTACAATATGCACAATCTCCATGCACCACCAACTTTCGTTTATAGTCCTAGAACTGACCCTTAGTATTTTCAGTTCATATTTTGAATGAAATATCAAAGAGCATACTTGAATTCCACAACACCACCCCACTTTTAAGTGCAAAGGTCTATGTCTTCTACATTGGTAAGACAGATGGGATGAGCAACAGGAAAAAGGCCTTTTGCCTCAGCAGACCTCGTTTCAAATCTGTATCGGGGCACCACATAAATAGGTTTAGAGAAGACATCTGTCCAACACTCCCGGAAGCACAGTCTGTCTGTCTTCCAGGAGGCCCAATACCAGAACTGCAGGGATGCTATGGCCATTATTAAGGTACATTAACAGAATTCTGGAGGAACTTTCATGGTACTTGCCTAACTAAACTGTACCTGGCTCTCTCAAATGACTCTTTCTTGGATACCAAAATTAACCTAAAATGTGTTGCATTTCTCAAAGCCCTTTTCATGAGAGTAGCTAAGTAGATCATAAAGCCCATTCTATAGGACTGTATGGTACAGATTGACAATTCAACTGGCTATTCTCTTATGAGCATACTGCCTATATGGTTAGTTTTCACCCTATCTAGGACATTTAATGTTTGCAAAATGAGAGAGCTCAGAAAAGTACCTGTCCTTTTGCTGTATAATCTGCCAAGATGTTGAGCAGCTTATAAAAGACTTCAAACCATGGGAGATAACTAAAAAACAAAAAGGAAAAAGCACAACTGTAAGTTACTTGAAAATATCATCATGTAATTCTAGATTCGCAAGTTTTGCTATACACAGTAGATGCATCGTTAACAAAAGCCACACCATCTGAGCTGAAACTTTGATAAATGGCTGGCAGGAAGGTATGCTAGTACTCTCTCCTGCAGTGGGTGTGGCCAGGAGGGTGGGCCATTGCAGTGCAGCATGTATCGGCCACTGGTCCCCTTCCTTTGATTGCAGAGTTTCTAATAATCACTCCTGGAGCTTCTGGCCACAGCATGGCACCACCATGAAAAGCAGCAATGGGTGAAAGTAGGTCTAAGAATCGGAGAAATCAATGCTGGAAATTCATAACAAAGGCCACCATTTCCAAACTCATTTCACTGCACATGCAACAAATGGATGATCATACAGAAGTCATAACTGTCTATGCAGTCATTGGTAACATTCTGGAATTGTTTATAAGTGCACATATTGTTGCACACTTTTTTAATTATACAAAATTTTCCCATACTGCATGCTTAATTACTGACCCTAAATGCAGCTGTTGGGGCCATAAAAAGGGTAGGAAAAGGTGGCTGTTCTGTAATTGGATCCTGCCCCCCTCTTTTTTATTACAATAACATTATTTGCATATTCTTTAAAAAATTATTTCTTTTTAAAATGAATCACCAGAATGATGGGTATACTCTCTTACCCAGCATCTATAAAATTCCACTTATTCAAGCTGTAGTTAGACCAAGAATACTTCTTACCCTGAATGCAAATTTGCCTCATTTATAGCATATCAGTTCTTTACAATAATCAGTAACGAAGAGTCAACTTTCAAAGGCGCGAACATGCTGAAAATTATGTATCTGCTTTTTCACACTGTATGGCTATTTAGTACTGCTATGCCTTCTAGGGACATTTCCACTGCACATAAACAAGGACAGACAGCTAAGACACTATTCTGTGCTGTAGGAAGCTTTGCTTGGATTTTGTACCATTCTTGCATGGCAAGGATCTTTGATTATTTTTTAAATCTCTGCAAGGAATTTTCCCTAAGCTATAGTGAACAGAGAAGCTAGGAGTACGAAGCATAAAGTGATTTCTCTGTTAATCACAGATGCCTTGTGAAGCAAATAAAGTATATTTTTGATATAGTTGGACAAAATTTACAGCCTTTACACAATATGACTACATCCTGCCAACGGTAAAGAAATCAGGGCCCCTATGGTTACTAACTGTACAGCTTGTAGTAATAAATGAAGTGAGAAGCAATATACGTGACAGATAAAGTGAACAGCACTCCATCATTAACATTTGTTTTGAAGCCAGCAAATGCTACTGTAAAATTTAAGTAGCTTATCAAAATATACTGATAAGCAACTTAGCTTTTCACATTATATGACAGTACTATCGCTTATGTTAATATGTTTCAAATGACTCTGGGAACCACATATTGACTATTGCACAGACAGAGAATTACCACTTTAAACAACGTTTAGTTTGGCATCACAATGTAAACATTCAAGAGGGATTAGACAGATAAGTTTCTCTCTTCCCATTTAGTTAAATAAACCTCAGCCGAGTTAAAAGCTATTATAATAGTAACAAGAAATCCTTTCAGAATAAGACTCCTGCACAGAGATTAACAAGAACCTGGTAAACAAACCCATACAAGCATCAAAATATATTTTTCAAAAGAAGGGTTTAAGGCTGCTTTTTTTTTTTTAAAGCTAACAATATGAAAAAGAAAACCTACTTCAAGGAAGACATGCTGAATTAGACTTAATCAGGCAGGACTTCTTAGCTGAAAATGTCATTTACAAAATCAAAATTATAATATTTTAGAAGTTTTATTTTTGTTTTAAACTAGATTTCTGTCAATAGCTTATAAGTAGTAAATGAGAGAGATTCCAATTTCTAATTTTGACTGGGTTGCATCCTCACAGAATGCTTGATGAATATAATCTAACCAATCTCCTCAGAATGAGACATTTAATGGTTTAATAACTGTTACAAGGTAGCCCTTTAGAAATCATCTGGTATTCAAGTTTGAGTCCTTTTGGTACAGAGTTTGGGGCTGGCTGTGGCAGCATAGTTTCAATGCACCTTTTTGCACTGACTGATGCTTATCTAGTGATGGCAGTGTTGAGGTTTTGAAACCAAACTCTGGGTTGTATGCTTCTTCAAAGAGCCACTGTTTTCCCCTGTTGGGAGGCCAGAGTTCACAGCTGAACCTTATCTTGCTACAGAGCCAACAGAGTTTCCTGTATTGCTTCATTAAGCCACACATGCCAACTCTATAGGTTTTATTCAGTTGCCTGCAAGGACATTGGATCCAAATTCCATTTTAACTCTGTCAGTCAGCAGCTAGTCAATAGTTTCTGTATACAAAAAAGTGCAGATAAATGTTTATATTTACACATTGCTAAAATGTCTGAACTGACGGTCATTCTGCACACAGTTCGGGGTGAGGGGAGGCGTACTGCCATTTCTATTACACTTGCTCACTCCCTATTTTTCCTTACTGCTCATTCATCTCTCTTATTGGACATGGTTATAATCCTGGCCTGTCACTTTTTACTCCTATTTTGTCCGGTTTCTCTCAAGTAATATTCACAGCTCAGTGTAGCCGATCTAGTTCAGTATTTTATGGTTTTAAACAACGTTACAGTTTGAAAATTAGCATCTCCAATTTGGGTGGTGATGAAACGCATTCATGTTTCATACTACAAAGCTGGCAACATCACAAGAATGTCGGGCACCCATGGCTATTAGGGAGATATATAAGAATCTTGCAGGGCGGGGGTGAGGGGTGAGTGGAAGAATGATACAAAAATATCCAGAAATTAGAAACGTTGCTGTTTCAAACAGGAAATTATTAGCAAACAGAATTACAGACAACATAGAATGACTTTGCCAAACCAACACATCTATAAAAGGTCTAGATGTTTAGACTACCGTTTTCTATAAGGTACAGTATTAAGCATACAAGAGAATGCCTTTGGGGATCTGTGCTCTGTTTGCTAAGCTGTCACGGACTGACTCCTTGCTTTCTTACCAAGCTTTATGTAGCCAGTGGAGAATCCCCATGAGACTCTGCATTGCCCCTTTCATCTGGGTATAAATGCAGCAGGCTTCTAGCCTACAGCAGTTGTCTAAAGACACGGTCTTACTTCAGTGTACGAGGCAGACCTGCGGGGCAGGAAAGGATATTTCTACAGGCTTTTTCCACTCCCTGTATTTTGCTTTTAGAAAGGCAAAATTTGCCTGACTGGTGTTCAGATAACTGGGATGGGTGGGGGAATTGGGGGAGCACACACACTACTCCTTAAAAGGGTAAGGATTTGGGTAGGAATCAGAGATAACTTTATTACTGTCAGGTAGAGTCAAGTAGTAAGAGCAATGGTATAAGAAAAGAAACAAAATATGCACACAGCCAAGAGCATCTTCCTTAAACACAACCATATTATGGAGCTGCAGATATATTATATATAAGTAGGGCAGTGAGAGAAGATCTTGATATGTGACAGCAGCATATTTCTCTCACATGCTCGACTGCCCACTAGTCTCATATATTAACTGCAATTAAAATCATTACATAATTCAGCATTAGCTTTAGAAGTTAACGTCCCATTAATACAAAAACGTACATTTCCAGCTTCTCAGTTTTGGAAAGAAGGTTATTTTTCTCTGTAACTGTTTAATAACTGTGACTTGGAGAAGATTAGATATCTTCTTTGATTTCAGATTATTTGTGTGACTGAGGGAGATTTCTCACCAAGAAAGGAACGATCCCCTTCTCTGTTATCACTGGTACAATGTATGAGGCAGTACTGGTAACATAATGCCCTTGGAGTAATAGCACCTCCACAGAAAATCTACTGTCATTCCATTGTATTTTCTGTGTTACACACTCATCCTCTGAGGGTCTTTCAGCACTTTATTGGAAATGCTACCTACAAACTCCCTTTTACAGACCCGAGAATTTTCTGCCATTCATAACATTTAACTACATATTTAAATTGCTGTGGCTGCATAATGCAGTGTGTTGGTAATGCTTAATTTTGTCAGCACAGTACACCGGACCCTCGCTAGAATGCGGGATTTGGGATCCATGTGTGGTACCACGTTAACGCGGGGACCGCGTTAAAATGAATTCCAATTAAAGTAATTAAATTTGGGATCCATGGCCGCGACTGCATTATATGCGAATTCGCACTACATAGATGCGCGTTCTAGCGAGTGTCCGGTGTAATTGCCAATTTTTCACACATAATATTTGAAAAAATTGCAAATGTAGTGTATCTTAGGTTCTCCTAGGTCTCTCTCTCTCAGATGCTTGGCTGGCTGGTTCTTACTGTCACGCTCAGGGGTGATCACTATGATCACCATATGTGGGGTCAGGAAGGAATTTTTCTCCAGGTCAGATTGGAAGTGATCTTTGGGGGTTTTCGCCTCACTCTGTAGCATGTGGGTGAGGGTCACTTGCCAGCTTTATCTGGGTATATCTCACAATCATTTCCCTTGTGGGGACCTTGGGCACTGGTGCATCTCAGACCCTCCTATTCTCTGCCTGTGGTACATAATAGTCTAATCTCCTGTGGACTGTAAAGCTTTTATCTAATTTTGGTTGTTGGGTTGAGGATGCGGGTGCTGGGTGGTACTGGTGGCCTGTCATACTAGATAATCTGGTGGTCCCTTCTGGCCTTAAACTCTATAAACTGAGCACTTCACAGCTTTAATGTGTTTACCCTTGTGGTAATCCTGTGAGATAGGGAAGTGTTATTATCCTACATTACAGATGATGAACTGGCACACAGAGAGGTTAAGAGACATGCACAAGGTCACGAAGGAAGTCTGGCCGAGCACAGAACTGAACCCAAGCCTCCAAATTCCCATGTTGTGCCCTAATTACTGGATCATCCTCCTTCTTCCTGAATAGTTTAAAGGAAGACATAGGACACCTTTGGGATTTTCTTTCAATTGACAGATATATGTAGAGTGATTTTCACATATAAGCCCATTTCTACAGTTTTTACATCTCTCTCCATAAAATACATTAGTCACTACACAAATCTGTAAACCTTTCAGATGCACTGTAAAGCTCAACAACTCTCCTTTTGGGAGACTGAAGAGGGGAGTAGAACTAAGGATATGGGCTGATAGTTGTTTACATACAAGTTTAGTATTATTGTGAGCAGAAATCTAGTAAGAGTCAGAGGCAGTCCATTCCAATTGTATTTTTATATTGTGTATTTTAAAACACCCAGAGCAATGGAGAGGTGCCTTGGAAAAAATCAAAAGAAATTAAATGATATGCATTTCTATACACACAGAAAAACAAAGTGACTTGTTCTCTATGGATGCACACAGACAGAGTGATGCGATGGATTGTAAAGCCAGGTCATAGAAACAATCTGATTACGCACCTTTGGGTGCCTCTCCTGTACTCTGCCCAGTAAGCCATCTCCATCAGCACAACCTCTGCCTGCCTCCATTAGAGATTTTTCTCTCAGTACTGCCAACCTAACATTTAATATTCCATAACATTTTTACTTCTTCCTCCCGAATGGGGCATTTTGCTACTCCTTCTATCCCCAAAAACACACTGGTGTGAGGTTCACGTGTGAGGTTCAACAGTGACAAGTTTAAGGTTCCAACATCTCATGACCCTTCAAGACTAAAAAAGGAAGCTTTATCTCAATTGGGATAAAAGATGTCCAGCTTTCCCATGGGGCGTATGAAACCTTCATCTAATTCTGGAAGCTCCCTGTGTCATTTTATGCACAAAAAAGCTGTGTGTGTTATATTCTGGATGCAGCAGAAAAGGAGCGAGATAGTCACAGAGGGAGCTGACAGAAACACAGCTGTGTGCTGTGATTTCTTTTTTGTTCTAGCTGCAAAACTGAAACTAACACGGGGTGGACAAACTTTTTGGGCTGAGGGCCACCTCTGGGTGGGAAAATTGTATGCAGGATCAGGACAGGGGGTTGGGGTGTGCAGGAACGGGCTCAAGACAAGGGATTGGGGCAGAGGAGGGGTGTGGGCTGTATGAAGGAGTTCAGAGAAGGGGGTTGTGGTGCAGGAGGGGGCTCAAGGCAGGGGTGCAGACTGCGGGAGGGAGCTCAGGGCAGGGGTTGGGGTGCGGGAGGGAGTGCGGTGTGCAGGAATGGGCTCAGGGCAAGTGATTGGGGCAGAGGAGGGGTGCGGGGTGTATCGAGGGCTCAGGGAAGGGGGTTGGGGTGCAGGAGGGGTGCGGGGTGCAACAGGTGGCTCAGGGCAAGGAGTTGGGGTGCAAGAGGGGTGCGAGGTGCAGGCAGGGAGTTGGGGGGTGGGGTGCAGAAGGGGTTCGGGCTCCGGGGTGGCAGCGGCGCACACCAGGGCCAGGGCAGGCTCCCTGCCTAGCTGCCCGCCCTGGCCCCGCGCCACACTGCTCCTTCGGGCTGACAAGAGCTTGAGCATGGCTGGCGTAATAGTCTACCAGTATTGTTGCACTGAGTCCCTTTGCAAAATTGAAGTACCAATGCCCATCATTGCGTATGAGGAGCTACTAATGATGGAATTCCATGTTTTGGTCCAAAAACTGAAATGTAAGCAAGGTAAAAAGTCCACAATACAAACAGGTATGAAACTTCCAAATTCTGAAGATAATGCTGAGAGTGTCTCACTCTATTTGCGCTATTTGCCTCCTAGATGTCTCTCCCACAGGGAAATTCTCTCTTTTCGTTTTTTTTAAAAAAGGAAACAGTGTACTATCTCCACTGGATCACCCTCTGCTGGCCATGTGCTTATATTGCAAATCGCGGAATTCTGCCTTTGGCTGCACTTGGGCTCCCTCTCCTGGCTAAAGATCCTCAGTGCAGGCTAAATGTTTGCCTGCCCGCCTGCTTGCATGTGGTGAATGAAGATGGCTGCTTGCTTCCACTTCATTGTTCTATTTGAACCATTCTGGTAGTAATCACAGAACTCTTATCCTTTGTTCTGTCTTTATTTGCCTACTTTTCCCTCTCTAGCTGGCTGGTTCCCACTGTCCCAGGAGCAAGATTAGAAGTCTGTCACCCTGTGCTTCTAGGTGAGCTTTGTCCCCTTCCGCATAGTATTGGCTTACTTTTTTTTTCTTCTTCTTGCAATGCAAGCACTGGACACACATGAAATATAAATCCTGCATCACCAATGTTATATTTCTGGACCCAGCACCGGAGATAAATACAGTCACAGAGGGAGCAGACAGAAACAACTCTCCTGCTCACTTTATTATTTTAGCTGCAAAACTGAGAGTAACGTGAAAGTGAGGCTTTGCACTGGGGAAAGGGGAGTGCTCTAACATTTAAAGGGACAGGACATCACAATTATATATAATTTGAATTGCAGTAGCACGTTGGTGTTTTTAGTCTTCTTTAAATGCATTACTGTTAATATTTCTCCCTCTCGTCATAGGTTTTTGTTGTTGGATTCATGGCACTATGGGAGCTTGGCTTTACAAGTGGAAGAACATAAAAAGTAACCCCAATAAATGTTATGCGCTCTACATACACCGTAAGGACTATCTGAGATTCAAAATACTCTGCAAGGACCATCCCTGCTGTGGGAGGAGACGGATCATGTGGTGGTGCGGTTTACATCACATAGGCTGGAGAGGGGCTGTAACTGTAATTACTTAAGAATGCCCAGAGCCTGGTTGTTGCCATGAATTTGTAAAACAGCTTCTCTGTAAAATGTGTGGCACACCCAGATTACATGATGGAACATTACAGAATAGAGGTTTAAATGACATTTAATTGGGAAGACCTGCAAAACTCACAGGTGGTTTGCTTGTGAGTACTGTGACCATTCAAGATCACAGGATTAGACTTTTACATCGTCCCATTATATGTTCTATATGAGATATAGATAAGCATATGCACACCTGCTTTAAAGACCGGGCATACAGCACTTCCGGTAGCTACTGGGAGGAAATGGTGGGTCAAAAAACCTGCAGGATCAAACCTTTTACTTAGAGTCTTATGGCATGGCCTTCTTGCTTTTTTAATCTTTAAGAATTTATATAAATATTTCCAGTCCAATCCTAACAACTGGAATTAAAAGGTATCATTAGAATAATATCAAGCCAATTCTCAATGAACAGTTGAATATTTTTTAGTATAAAACACTGATAGGGTAATTAACTGCTCTTAGATACAATTTTCTTTTAAATTTAAAGGCTACTTAGTTTTAAAGGTGTGACAAAGCTGTGGTCACTTCACAGTGACAGTAAACAACAATGTTAAGAATGTCTCCAGGAAGTTCATTTCAGCTCTCACTTTGCTCTTTTTGTCACTATCCCATTGAAACCTTTTCTTTCACGCTAAGTGTCCAACTGCCTCAAACTCATTTATCCTATTTGCTTCTATAGTTTTACCTGGCGACTTATTCTGTAAGTTTACTTCGCTGAGGAAAACAATGCTGTCTGCCTCCATTCACTGAGTAGTGACAAGATACTTCAGAAGCAAAAAATCACCACCAAAAAGAGAGAAAGAAGTAGATGATATGCTTTCAAATGCCAGCTGAAAGCATAAGATGTGGATTTTGTCTTACAGAAAGCCAAACGTGCTACATATCCCTAAAAAACAATCAAACAAAAAAACCTATGGACACAGAGGTTGAATTTATAACCAAAACACTCTGCACCACATGTGACTTAAGTAGCACGACTGGTAGCACTATTGAGGATTTATAGCTTATGACTTGCTCATATTTAATTTGTAACCGAACACTTCCCCTTCCTCTTAGCTACCTTAGAACTTTTGATTAACTCTTGTTTTCACAGGTCACAGGTTAAACAAAGGAAGGGAAGCGCTCTGAAGTGAAATTGCCCAGAGCACCACAGCAAAAAAGCGACCCTGTTTCAAGCAACATTAAAATAAGTAATAGACTAGAGATTGTTCAAGACAGTTGAAGTTCAAAGACTCCAGAAAGCATAAATCAGAACATTACTGGAAGATAAACAAAATAAGTGCTAAGGAAATGATGTGGCTGAGTCTGACATTGTTTTATTCCAGGGCTACATTCTGTATCTGTTTACAGTTCTCTCACCAAGATGTCCCTCATATTTTTAAATGACAATACTTGTCACAAATCACCAAAATCAAATTAGACTCCCTCCAGTCTAGGAGGGAGATGACTTTCCCCCCACCCCCGCCTTTGCCTTTCTCTTCCGCGGAAATATCTCAGCATGCAACCCAGCCACATAGCGGGAGACAGGCCAGCCTGAAGGAAGTATGCTTATTTAGATACAAAATAAGCAAATATGGGCACCGGAAAACTGCTTTTCACACTATATAAGGTCTGCACAAACTCTGCTGCACACATTGCACAGTACCTTATTCAGTAACTCATATGTCATCACCTTTTTAGTGCACTCCTTGAAAACACAAAACACCATGAGTTACATCTCTCATAATGATTAGGGTTAGTTAGAACCTTATCAGACAACTTCATTGTACTGCAGCTTTTAACACAAATACGTTTGATGTTTAAAGAACACTAGTGGGGAAACAATAATGCCATTCAAAATCATCCAGGCAACAGCAAAGATGCAGGTTCAAATCCATTTGTAGAAAGAAATGTAAACTAGTGTACCCAGCAAAAACATCCAAACAAACCAAAAACCCACCATCTCCATCACCCAGCAACGGCTGCATGTAGCACATTTGTGCTTAACAAGAAATTCTATCTAAAAGTGGAAAATGTTTTGCACTATCCAGAAGTACTTTGTAACCTAGATCTACAACAGCAATATGTGCGAGTGCTCAGCACAGCTCAGAAGTCCAGGTTTCACTTCAACAGTCACAGTTTAAGCAGAAGATATCATCCAACATTAGCTGTCACACAGATAAAAATGCAACATTGCGGCCAACTTTGATTCCTATCTTTTGAAACATATTATTCTACTTGTCTCTCTTATGTGGAGGGAAACAGCTCTATTTTATCATGGTAGCAGTCTTAAGAGTGTATTTTCTGACTGCACCCCAAGGAGAAAGAATGTTAAGATAGTTTGGGGGGTAAAGCAAGCGAGTTTTTCATGTATAGCCTGTTGGAAAAGGTAGGTACACATTTTTGATTCTCTCATTCCAATACCGCTATCCTCTACCCCACTCCAAGGAGGAAGGGAGCTATGTAAGGTCTGAAATGAATTTTCTGTGGAGAAAATGAGCATTATATAATGTCAACAGCAATGAAGCTATGTGCATCCACAGGCCTCTTCCCTCCTACCAAATACCTTGCACAAAAGTATTGAAAGAAACCTTATTAGTACAGTAAACGAGCAAACATTCATCTAGAGAACTAAAATGGTCTCTTAGGGGAAACCTCCTGCCCTCAAGTTGTCTTGTATACTGAACTTAACTAGCACAGGACTGAATTTAAGAATACACAAACAGTGAATATTGGTATACTGAATATGTATGCATCTCCTGATCTCTGAGTATAGCTCTAAGATGTTTAGATACAGCCTAGACTGAGGCCTTTTAAAAATGGTTTGAAATAGGATAGTCATGCCAGGTTGCTTTCTCTAATGCATTTCAGGAGATAGAGCTTTTAAAATCTACAACTTTTGTGCCATCTACAATCTCCTTACAATTATAACAAGTGATACAGAGAAATAAAATTATGTTCACTTGTGGAAATACAATGCATTTACTGAATAAACACACAATTAATATGTTTACTGAACTTTTTATAACCCTAGAGATTGGGCACATTAATGTCCAACATACTCATTGGGCTGGCGAGAAAGAAAAGTACTTAAAATATATGTGTACATTTAATAATTACCTTTAAAATTATGCCTGTCATATACAATTGCTCTGGGGGTTAATAGAAGTGCTTTCTGTGATTACTCTTTCAGACTTATCACTAGGACTGAAATGGAGACTTCATTTCAAAGACCGAATTAAAGCAAAAGGGAAAGAAAGATGCAGAACATAAAAGTGTCAGCAACATTTTTTTAAAGCTGTTCCTCAATGAATGACTCTTTCAAGCTAAAAACTGCAAATACTTCCATATGCCTTACTAGCTGAAGGTATGCTATGTATTGTTCTTAGTTAACTAATTGGACAAGACTTAAACTTCCAGGATTTAGTACGCTCTAATAATGTAAAGGATAGCAACAGTAACAAGAATCTAAACTCTGCCGTGAGGCAAACACACTGACGCTAACACTTTATCTTTCTACAAGTGGCTGAGCTTAGCCTTCATTGGGATGAAGTACACGCGCTCCCATCAGCCACAGATGAAGTTCAAGTGTCTGTGCACATGAGAGGTTTCAGAGTAACAGCCGTGTTAGTCTGTAATCTGTAGTCTGCATCTGATGAAGTGAGCTGTAGCTCACGAAAGCTCATGCTCTAATAAATTGGTTAGTCTCTAAGGTGCCACAAGTACTCCTTTTCTTTTTGTGCACATGAGCGCATGCACACACACAAAACCAGCAAGCCCAGTGGGTCAGCAGCTATACTGAGCACACGGTAGACTCGGATTGAAAAGCTCCAAGTTTTCTGGTCCCCGAGCCTGCAAACTGCACAAACATCTCTAAGAGATGACTCTGGGGCTTCATGAAGAGGCACTACCGGCTTCTGAGCCTACCGAATTCATCCTTCTGGCTAAATATGGCATGGGATTAATATGAGTCCAAGGGGAGAGACAAGTTGTTTATCATCGAGAAATGCTTACTATTTACCAGACTTGAATAATTAATTCGGAAGTGGCAAGTGAAGACTGACCCCTAGACTTAAGGTGGAAACGGAACATTAGGACCCAGGCTAGACCAGCCTTCAGATTGGGTCAGGCATATGAACAGATCACTCGTGTATATCAAGTGGAAGCAGTAGGGAGAGGGAGCCATGATACCACACTGAAAATGGAGCTTGATGTACATTAGTGAATGGTTAAAAATTTCATCAGGGACTATTTCACACAGGAAGTTCTAGAAATGAAATTTCAGCACCTACATCTGCCAACATCAACTGGCATATTGCAAAGATATCGGAGAAAGGCATTCCAAACTTCATCATTATTCTTGTGCCCTCTCTATTAACTCATCAAAGTAAACAATTTCAGATTTTGTGTGATATAATTTATTTCTTTATAAACCCTAATTAAGGGAAGTGATTTAAGCACCATGCTGCATGACTTCGGTACACAGTGCTTTCATTACACATAAAATAGCACGCACAAAGTGTTCATTGCCAGTTCATTACTGGACTTTAAACTGCATGAATATATGAAAGCTTCACTTTCATCTCCATCAGCATACAATGAGTTTCCTTCAGTGAATGTATAAAACAACAGATTATGCATTATACATCAGAAGAAGAGAGTTGTATTATAGTGACCTCCCTCCACTTACAAGAAAGTAACCATCTCAGAAAAATGAAATTGTCCAAAAAATTCAAATACGCAAATACACTAAGTTATTGCAAAGTGCTTTGTAAGAAACAAAGGCAAATCATTTTTGTATGATCTCTTACTACCTCTGAAGAGATAAGGCGCCAACACATAAGGAGAGATTTGTTTTGCCTCAACAAAAAGCAGCTGTTTCTTTTCCAGTTATGAGGCATTGCTAATGAATTGGAGGTTTTTATAATATACTTTCCTGTGAAATGTGAAGATTCCACTATTAGAATTTCTTTTGATTTTTTTTTAAGTGCTCATTAGAATGGAGGAGAGGCAGGAACCGAAGCATGTGATCTTCTAAATCACTGTGGCTATCTCCTCAGTACCAGGCACTCCCAAGGTTAGGGGTAATGGCTGGGCACAAGAACACACATCAGATGGAAGTGTGGATTCTAGTCACCACTGTCGCTTGGTAAATCCTTCCAACTCAGATAACACCTGCTGGGAAGGAACAACGAACTCCAAAATAATAAATGTTTGTGTGATACTGAATTACGCAATCATGAGTATTCAATCGTTTGTCAAAACTGAAAGCTCTAGAACTCTATGAAATCACTAAAAAGAATGAAAACAGCAAGTTTAACAGTACGCCAGCAAAAATGCTCCCGCATAATTCCTGCAACACCAGGGCTCAACAGAGAAGCTCAAAATTGGGAATGGTTACATTTTTAAAGATACTTTAAAATTAGACTTCCCTAAGTATTTTACCATTCCTTTACAGATCTAATTTTGCGCTTTTAATATTGACAGCTCTGGCATTGCATTTTTTGTATCAATGCAGCATGCCAGTGGCATCCGCAGAAAACATACTACAAAAGTATTCAGATTTACAACTTATACAGTTTTGGAAGCTATTTATTGAACAAACCAAAGTTCCACTGAAATCAATGGGGTAGTGTTTCTAACCTGTATTATATCTATAGTGTGCTAGACTGGCAGCATCTTTTTAATACGTAATTATGACAATTTTGTAGCACCTTTGCATTATGATAGCACAGTACAAACATTAATATTCATCACCACTATGAAACATAAATAAAGGTTAAGTCCAGGATAAACTCCAACAGTGAGGCTATATGACTTGCCCAAAACCATACCATGAGAAAGCAGCACAGCCAGGATTAGAATGCAGGAGTTCTGGGATCTCCAGCCCTTTGCTCAGTCCACTGGAACACAATGCTTGGAATATGTGAACAGTGAGCTAGATTCTCTTTTTGAGCAAATTAATATATGTATCTCCACTGACATCAGTGGAGTTACTCCTGATTTACACAAGTATAAAACAGAGGAGAATAAGGCCAAGCATTTCCTTTGCCGGGGCAATTTGAGATTATATCAACAACACACACGGGGTACACTGCAAAAAACAAACAAAATAAAAAACACTCAATGTGTCTAAGAGCCTGGGTCAACTGACTCAGGCGCATACTACAGGGCTAAAAATAGCAGTGCAGATGTTCAGGCTAAGGCTGGTGCTTGGGCTTTGAGGCCCACTCCCTCCGCCAGTCTGAACCTGAACATCTACACTGCTATTTTTAGCCCCATAGCATACGCCCAAATCAGCTGATCTGGGCTCGGAGAGGCTCCCATGGATCTTCTTTTGCAGTGTAAGACAAGTATTTGGGTTCAGAGGCCTCTGGAAACAACTTTAATGAATTAATTCAAAATGTAGAAGACGTGGCACTTAGTTCCTGCAGTCATAAATCACTACCAAGTTCCAAAAGGCTGTATGAGTCAAAGCTCTGGTCTCTGTAGTGGGCAAGGTACCTTATCCCGGGAGATCAGACTCATCTGTGTGCATTTCTTGTACCAAGAGCTAGTCACAATGCTCATCCTTCAATAGCCATTCTGAACAATAACACCATTTAAGATCTTAAATCATTCATAGAAAAAATTGTAGCTTTAAAATTACAAATAAGATATGGTTAAAAGCAAACAGAGATCTGGGAGGGTTTATATGTCTGCCAAGACTGGAGTTCACTGTATTCTTTCACGTGCAAGAGCTATGGCATCACATGATCTCAAAACAGAGGTGAAACCTGCATTCCTTACCTGTCTTCAGGTATTTGTGATGCCACCAGCTCTTTTAGGAGAAATAATAAAGCCCTGAACTTGAGACTTAGCAGGTATGTACAAGGAAATGATTTTCAAATACTGTATTTTAAAAATAGCAAGTTACACAGTATTTTGTTAATGATTCATTATTCTAAGATGTTATATTTATAGAAGAAAATTTCCAATAAATATAAAACGCCCCCTCCATCCACACCTCAGAACAGTTCTCTCCTAGTATTTAATAATATTCCTCTTTCTAGACAGACTTACCCCTACACCGCCCCAAACCTGGGTTTACTTGAGTTCCCCAAATTAGAATGTAATTGCAAGAGACAAGGGCCTTGTCATTTCATCTGATTGTAAGTCACCTTACAGTTCTATGGCTCTATATAAATAAATACTATGTCGTTTTAAAAAGCAAGCAAATATTTGGAACCATCAAAATAATTTTTCCACCTATGTAATAAAACACAACAAGTGAAGACATAAAATGATTAATTAAAAAAAAAAATCCAGGCTAGGAACTTGTATATATCAGGTTAGGCAAATGCAATTTAAAATGATCTAACTACGAACCTTCAAAAATAATCCTGTTTTTCAATAGAAAGTGGAGCCTTTGTATGCCTGTTACTTCCTTTGCAATGGTGAGCTAGTTATGAAGTTTTGTACGTCAGGTCAAACAACATGTTTGATGCTTCTTGCATTCTCACTTACAAAATGAAATTGAAAAACAATGTGATCATTTGGGAATTACTTGCATGCTAAATTCCCAACTCAGCCATTTGTAAGTTCTAATGTCTTCCCTTATACTTTGTGGAACTCAATACATTATTATTCTCTCTTCTACTGTTATAGACTCTCAGTCTATTATATCGACACATTCTCACACTTGCAAGCTTAAATACATACACACATCTCCATAGCAACATCTGTGCATGTTGATGAGATGCAGGCTTTCCTACCACAGAATCAGCCAACAACCTTCTTTGAACATAAGCCTTTATTTCTTGATTTCTGGGATACAGGGACTCAAGTTTTGTCTGTACATCAGAGTCTAATTCATTCTAAAAATGGCCCTATGCTCAATGCGTCTCTTATTTTAAAGAGGCCACCTGAATCCACTCCTTCCCTTGCTTTTGTGGATTTCTTCTCCCTCAATATTACCTCCAGTTTTGTTCTAATTTTCTTTTGATGAATGCCCAATTGATCTTTTCACGGTGCACAGTTTGTTTAATCACAGTATCCCATGAGATTTCACTTAATGTTCTGTAGTTTAAGCTTGTAATCCCTGAAGCTATGTCAAATAGTAGACTTGACCCCAGATTTTAAAGAACTTGGCTCATAACAGGTACTCATATATATCTTTGTCTTATGTAGCATCTTCAGTCTATATAACTGAATGTCAATACAAATAAACTTAAAGAAGTTGGCCATCACTCATCACTGTATATTGAAAATCACTTCAGTGCCAATTTGAGAATAATTTTCATTTCCCACCCAGTGTGATGAAATATGAACAGCTTCAGCAAACCTCGTCTTCACTAGCACTAAGAATCCAGAATTCACTAAATATCACTATTGAACATGGTTCTTCCCCAGACAGCCACACTAGCTCTAGAAACAGAGCAGCAAAGCTCCTCACAAAAGACAGCTCAATGGAGTTGAATACATCTCTAACAACATGAAGCTAGAAAACTGTAACAATGGGGAGTTATGATGTAACAATTTTACTTTTTTTAAAGTCAAGATAAAATGTGAAACAGCAGCTAGAGGTAACAATTTCTAGGGTCTTTTGTTAGTGTACCAGCATCTAATTGGGACATCACACATGGAAACTGAAGTTTGAGTTTGACAAAGCTGCCACCCTTTCGGGATTCTTTGTGGTCACTCTAAAACTTTGAAAAGAAGTCCAGTGCAGCTGTACTGTGAATACATCTAAATAAAACTTATGTAGAGGGACTTCAGCATTACAGTTTGGAATATTGTATAGTACTTTTTGACCCAGCACCTCTGCCTTCTCCCTTCCTCCCCTCTCCCCCCCCCCCCAAAAAAAAGGAAAGACCCTGCCTTCTTCACGAACAAGCTGTGGGGGCAGGAAAAAACTCATAAAAACCCAAAACAAAACAATTTCAATGTCTGGCAGAGAAACAGTGTATTTTATTTACGATTTTCATGGAAAACATTCCAAACAAATTGACTACACATTCTTATATGCCTGCTTCTAAAAGCAGTCTGGAGCCATACACCACAAGTAACTGAATAAGAAGAGCACACCTTCTCAGTATACAAATCCACATCTACAGTACCTGAATATAGATACACTAAATACAATTTCTTTGTTTATGTGGTGAATGCTGGAGCTTTATATACACCATATGCACATAGACAATTAAGAATCTGTGTAAAACTTAGATTTCTTAATCAGTTTAAGGAGATGTCTTCTCTTAATAACCTGAATTTGAATGGGTATGGCTTAGTGATTTCTGAAACAGTAAAGTCAACTGAAGTGCATGATGGATTATTTCAGAAAGGCAGCTTCCGTTTTTTGTGATGGATCAGTAAGCCACCCCTTTTTAGATCAAAGATTTCCAGTTTCCAGCACAAGTCCTTGCCAGCACCTCGGGATCTTTTGCCAACTGGGTATTTCAGTGTGTCCAGCTAGTGGTAGAGCTAGATTAATTAAAAACAAAACCCAGCGTCTGCAGAGGGCAGAGGCGGAGGAGCTCTCCAGTGCTTGAACTCTCTTCTCTGAGATCCCTGTGTCCCAGCTTCAGAATAGAGGAGGAAAAGCTTCTGCACCCTGGCCAAGTTTATGCAGTCTCATTCAGGGAAGTGCAAAAGTTATTCCCAGGTAGATCCCCTGCAGCTTCCATGCGGTAGAAGGGCACTGCTCCCATGCGATGAATAGAGCCCTTAGTTCTCATCATGCTGGGTCTCATGCCCACAGCTTTTCATTTTAAGAATCCTTTGGAGCTCAGGCAGTTCCTCACTGTGCTTTGAACCAGCAAGTATAAATGTTTCTTTCCATGTATATATATCTTCATTCCTGGATTTAGCACTTTGGAATGAGAGCTCTGAAACTTAAAGCATTAAGCTTACAAAACACAAGGGACTTCACCCGCCCTCCCCATTTCCTACTATATTCAACTACTGTATGTGAAATTAAGTGGGAGGGCCCTATAAACTCATGCAGAGTCATGTGGCCTCCTGTCCCTTTTCAATGGACAGAGCTATACAACTGCTCCTAATTTCTTAGTGTAAAACTAAGGGAGGAAGTTCTAAAGCGAGCATGTTTGAGAACAAAGACAAGGGGTTGCAACGCCTAACAAAGGTACAAACAGAAAAAAAAAAGTCTGCTTGCATTTACCAACCAAATACTGACTATCAGGAGCACAAAGACATCAATAATCAAAGAAATAGAGGGCAGCAGTTAGGCAATGGAGGGCACTTAGAGCACATTTGATGAGAAGATGGAGATGCAGAAGTGAACTCAAAGTGTTTTACAAATGATATGCAAGATTTATCAAGTGCAACTGGATGGTCTTAAAATTATGAACACAACAGTGACTATATTCTACATGATATCAACAGAAACACTTTGAACAGTGTTTTAACCTGGCCAGTAGTAAGGGGTGGGGGTGGGGAGCACTAGCTGACAGTTAATGAGGGGGCAGAAACAGCCTTACACAGAGAAGAATTACAGCTGCTACTGGCAGTATATCTCCTGGACATGACAAAATTGGTTCTAAAAAATGTTAACACAGTTTGGCACAGGGTCTGAATCAAATAGTAAGATATGTTAGACAGCATGAGAGCCTGGAGATCACCCTAGAGCTGACAATACAGAGGCCTTCATTTAGAGAGAAATGATTCCAAAGACTGAGCTGTCAAGGAATCCCTCTTCTTCAAACAAAGTTAAAAAGTTTACATAGAAATGCTGGAAGAGAGAACTCTAGATGTCCCAGACAATCAGAGATTCCACGAAGTTTAAGACATCTGGCAGCAGTTGAAATCCATCACATTTTATTTGGGGATCAAAGACTAGTCTTACATCTATCAGAGGTTGGGATGGCAGATTTTGAACAGTCCTTTCTTCCCTACACAGATTATCCCCTTTTCTCCATGGCCAAAGAACCTGCTCCCTCTCACTCAGACCTATTGCCCCTTGGACTGACCTATGTATTCAATATTAAGTTTGGTCTGAAATCAGACTTCAATAGTAGCATCAACTTGACAGTACATAAAAGTGTTCCACATGAACAAAACTCACAATGTATACTGTACTCTGCTTTGAATGAGATCTGGAAATGATAAGACTGTGTCATACTCTGTACCATCATGACCTTGCGATGCCAATGAACTTTATGTCCCAATGCGGGGGAAAAACCTCACACAGCCACAGTTGTACACTCAAGGGCCACACTAAAATGTTTCTGGGAACTTTGCTCAATTACTGGAGAAATGTATCAACCAGTTTCAAAATTTATTTCAGTGCTGCCTATAATTGAAGCTAAATCGCTCTCAAAGGGAAATTCACACTTGTTTCAGTGTTTTCCATCCACCTCCTCTTGATTAGTCAGTACCTACCAATCAACCACAAAGGTTGAAGAAGAAAATCTAAACTCCAGAAGCAATTAAGAACCCTACAATATAATAAATACAAGTCTGAGGAGATCCACCGATTAACTTTAATCACTTCAGAGGTCCAGTGATGCCTGATAGTCAATAAGTTAATACACCAAAGTGTCCCAAGTATCACCTCTTCCTTACTGTAGTCAATGCTGTATCATGTCAATGCCAAGATTTGGGAGAGGAGTACTCACACCAAAGACTGAAAGTGGTGTTTAGATAAGATTTGGAAAGTAACCACAGCGATCAGAACATTGTCTAGAGAAGCAAACAACAGGAGCAAAGTCAGATGAGAATAACCAAAGCTCTGACAGTAAACATGAAGGCTTATTGCCGCCGTCACTTCTGGAAGACATCATCTGCTCCAGAACCACAGGCATGAGCCACTACTTATCAGACAGTATGCAACTAAAATCTCAGTTCCATGCACCAATATCAATGACTCAGAAAACCTATTAAGAACAACGTGGACAAATTCAGGTTCAAGTTTGTGGGAAAGGCTAACTCAAGGCTCATAATGATAAATATCCCATTCATGAAGGCATAGGAGAGGCAAGCACATTGAGAATGATTGATGAGCAACTTCGATTTTTGTGCAGAGCATTTTACAACATACTATCAGCCAGCTAAAAAAGCTGTACACGAGTTAGCTTCATGCTGATGTGCAGGGATTTGTAATACTCTATTCCACGTAACTGCATTGATTCTTAGAGTCTTATTAACAACAAATTACCTATTGAAAATGAGGCAAATAGGTAGGGTGACCAGATGTCCCATTTTTATAGGGACAGTCCCGTTTTTTGGGACTTTTTCTTATATAGGCGCCTATTACTCCCCAGCCCCTGTCCCATGTTTTCACACTTGCTATCTGGTCACTCTAGTAATAGGGGATCAGGAGAAGGGGGGAGAGATAGAAGAGAAGATATCAAATAGTTATTAAAGGAATTAGATACTATCTGCTTCTAGAAAGTACATTCCATTGGCCTACATTTTCCTCTCACTGGGCAAAAAATTGGACTTCAGTGTAGCATAGAGACACATGCAGTTTCCCCGCACTGGGGTGAATTTCACTATTCTAAATGGGCACTCAGTGCTCAGTAACACTGCAGATGCCCCTTTACAACAGATTCAGTTTACCTGGATTATATTTACTGTCATAACATCAAGGAACACAATGCACCAAGAACTTTACTTTCTACAACCTATGCTCAGAGTTCCAAATTAGCCTATTCTGATACTGTGGGGTTCCTGAGACTGTGGCTGGAATGTATACCTCAGGAATGTGAGAACTGAAAGGGTCAGATAAAAATCACTTTACATGCTGTGAACCAACACAATCTGTTTCCAGCTAGCCACATCTGGAGCTTAAAATTATTCTAAATATAGTCCTCTACCCACACCAATTCCAATATTGGAGGCTCGACAGGATCTGAGATCACACAAGTTTGCATTGAAGATTATAGATCAAGAGGCCAGAATGCCTAACATTTGGGGTTGGTGGACACAACTGTGGTGCAGGCCAAATGTTTCCATCTGTATCAGAGGCACCTTTTTATAAAATCCATCCTGCCTTGACAATGTCCTTTTAAAAGAATTCTATCATGAATGCTAAGCAGCATAAGACCCTGGGAAATAATTTCTCAGCAAATAGAACCGGGGTGGGTTTGTTAGTTTTTTTGAGATAATATTCTCTAGGGATCTCTCTATTCCTGGGTCAAATTAAGTCTGATCTGAGTCAAGAGTAGGGATCTATGGAAATGTTTGCTTTCAAAGAAGGAAAGAAAGTCTGTATGTAGAAACAGAATTAAACTCATTTTTGTCATTATTGAAAAGCGTTCAAGGAGTTTTGTAGAAACTCTGCGGCCACCATGTAAAAATAGTGCAGCTGCCTTGAAAGCTGCCAGACCAGGGCATTCACAGACCATCATTTCTATGCTGGAGGTTTTCTTTCATTCAGCCAGCCAATTTAAATTACTGAAACCCAAGACACCTATCATTAAAATAGTATAGTAAACTGGAAAATCAAAACTGTAATATGGTGTGACAAACTTCTGGGTTACAGATTCAAGTGCAAGCTACTCATACGGTGGATCTGCCATGGAGCAGAAAGCCAAGACTAACCCCTTTCTTTCCCATAACACTGAGGCCTTTATAAGTGTTTTGTTTCCTTTCCTAAATGTTACACAATTAAACCCCATGATTTTATGATGTTCATTCTGTAGGAGCTCAGCTACTACAGTGTTAATGTGTCATTAATAGTACAGATGTTATGTGCTGTGCATTTTTCAACAAAGATGAAGAAAAAGTCCTTATCAAGTAGTGCTGGATTGTATTATGGATTACAAGTGTGAAAGTATGTAGGATGCCATCAGAGACTCCCGGATGAAGGCGTTCTGCTTAGTGCTCAATATTTACTGTATTCTTGCTGCTCTGTAGAAGAAAGTATTTCTATCCCCAAATGTACTGAACGGTTTGTTGAGTGCTTTAGTTTATATACAGTTAAGAATAAGTGGTTATATTCCAGATTTTAGAATTTACCATGGAGATGAAGCCTGAGAATCACCCCCATCTGAAGGTGCCCCACTGCTGGAGTTGGTTAAGAGATGATTTCCCAACAGATCGTATTCAAGTTAAAGGGACTCTCTTGCCTTTTTCCCATTGCAGAGCACATTACGTTTATTGTACTTTTCCCTTTCAACAGCCAACTTTGTCAGCTACTGAAATGTAAGGCTCCACATTAACATCCTAATACGAGTACATTCCAGACTTTACATTCTCAGAATGCTGCAAAAACACTAACTAATCCTCATAATACCTTGGTGATTTGCAGTATTGTTGTAGCTGCCATATTGGTCCCAGGATATTAGAGAAATAAAGAAAGTGAGGTAATAACTTTTATTGAACCAACTTCTACTGGTGAGGGAGACAAGCTTTCAAGGTCACGCAGAGCTCTTCTTCAGGTCATCTTGGTGAAGTAGTTGTGTGATTCCCATTTTACAGATGTGAAGGAAACAGTCTGTGACTCACCCAGAAAATCAGTGGCAGAGCTGGGATTAGACCTTGAGTTCCTGCCTCCCCGTGCCATGCTCAATCCATTAGATCATGTTGCTTCCAAAGCTATCATAAGCCCCTTCCCCGTTATTTTAATGAGGCTGCAACACAACCACTGAGCAATCGCTGAGCACTATGCAAAAGCCAATTTAGGGCTTTTCCATGTATTTTTCCATCTCTTACACAAGCTCCTGCTTATCTAATTACTAGTGCATGTCCTGTGGGCTCTCGACAGCTCTTGTGTTTGGAAGGAGGAAGTTGCCTTGTAATCTTACTGGATAAATGCTATGGACATCTGTCAGCAAATTTGAGAATGGCTTCACTCCTGACAGATGCATTTTGTAAACCTTACAAGCATAAACCAAAGTGATCCATTCATGAAAAAGGAGATCTTTCAGTCTAGTGCCTTAACCGCTCTCCCCTTACCTCTTTGAAGTCAGGGAATTGGGTTTTCCCAAGGTGATGTGCTAATGCAAAATGCATTAGTGTAAAATGGGAACTCCCAACCCACCCAGGGCCAAAGGGTTAATAAAAGTGACAAAATTTAATGACTACTGTTACAATTGCTTGGCAACTAGGGAAGTATGAATGAAGTAGAAACAGTTTCTGGTAAATAAGACATTCCCTCTTCACTAGTGGACTAGTGGTCAGGATAGAATACTCATTGCTTTGCCAACTTCACCGAGTGGCAGATAAATCGTAGTATTACCAATATTTAGCACTTGTGTAATAGTTTACATTTCAAGGCATTTAATAAACATCAACTAAGATTAAACAGTTTTTGCTGAAGTTATCTTCCCTTGGTATAAATTTGTTTTGTTCTTTTAAATTCAGGAAAAGGAATATAATCAGTAAAATTAGCATTGACATTTGAGCTCTGGGGCCCTTGTTTAGGAGTCTGCATCTTCAGAGGATCAAATATTGTGAGAGAAGCCAAGTGGCTCAAAAGTTGCAGCTACCTTTATTTTATTGTTCATTTAAAGATTACACAACCCCTTGCTGACCAACCCTATCCTTATTTTCCATTTTGAGATTCAGTCAATAAACTGTAAGTGTAATTGAATTTCAACCAATCGCTTCCCAGAATACTGCAATGATATCCTGAGGAACACTAAAATCCTGTTCAATCACATCACAAATGTATTTGCTAAACTTTTGACTGCACTTGGTTATAGTGCAACATCCCCCACCCCCATCCTGTTGTCACAATTAAGAATAGCAAGAAACAGGCCTAGGATGCAGCAGCAATGAAGGAATGTGTCAAAAGAGGAGGGCGTGTAGGATAAGAACAATGGGACAACACACTTTCAGTGGCTTTGGAGAGCCTAGTATATTCCTCTGAAAAGTCTGGAGTTCTTATTTGTGGCAAATGTGAACCTGGCCTTCCCTTGCCTTGCACATCTCACTATAACTTTTGGAGTGTAAGCACTTGGACAGAGACAACACGGGATTCTGAGGAGCTCCAGGCCCCAACTGGTAGTTTCCAGTGGCACCTAAAGCACTCCTCCTTGACATTAGAAGAGAGCTGGTAATGGGTCATAATCCCACCTCCTAAGGGTAGAAATAGCAAAGAAATTTGACAACTGCAGATTCAGTAGATGTACTGTACATGCCATTTTTGTGATGGACTAGAGCTGCTGAAGTGGAACACCCCACTCTGCATAAGGTTCCTGGATGAGACTCCCATACATAGAGGAATCATTCCAGACATCACTGAAACACAGTTTACCCTATTGTAGAATATAGCAACTCTCATACAGAAATGTTAAATGGTTTAGGACAAGAACTGAAGAAGAATATTGTGCAATATTGTGTGTTAATTAAAACTTCAGGGGAGGAGAGGGAGTTAAGTGCTTGCTCACATTGGAGTCTGTCCATGTTACCATGTCTACGAAAGTACCACAAATGGTCAGGATTGCATTTTTACACCTGCACTGCTGTTCTGCTTGGTACCCTGTATTTGGGGCTGGATCAGTCCTGATACAAAGTGAAGAATGACACCTATTGAGTCATCAGCACCACTTTCCTCTAAGCCTGGTGTAGACACAGTAGAAAATATTCCCTCCCAGAACAATGCTGAGTCAGTCACCCTACTGAGCTGTTCCAGGGTAGCAAATCACACTGCCCCTTGCTGAGGGTAGATTGTTAACTGATGAGTTAGCCATTAAACACTGGGCTGACACTGAGACAATGAGTGTATTTTTGTTTCCCTCCCAATAAAAATAGGCAAAGTTTATTTTATTCAGTGACACTAAATTTGAGCAGGAAGGATCTCTCTTCAGTCACCTGCTGTTGCTTTTTTCCAGGAAGGACTTTACATACAAGCACTCTCTTTTGCAGAGGCCATTTCACCAAGTGTAAATGCTCATGCCACTGGTGTGCCTCCTCACTGAACACTAACAAAACTGTGCCTCCACCCACTTTCTGAAATGCTCACATTCAAGAACCATTCAAACTTTAAGAATCACATTATTCCCTTTGCTTTGCGACTTGGGATGAAACATATCCCATGCCAACCCAAACAAGCTGGTATGTATGTAAATGCAGAGAACACAGGCATCTCATGTTTAGGACGCCATGTATTTGAACAAACATGGTAAGGCAGAGTAGTGGAGAAGGGGCATGGCGACATCCCCATTAACCCACAGAAATTCCAAATTTCCTATAAACTAGTGTGTCTCAAACTTTTTTAGTGGTGACCCCTTTTACATAGCAAGCCCCTGAGTGCGACCCCCCCTTATCAATTAAAAACACTTTTAATATATTTAACACCATTATAAATGCTGGAGGCAAAGCGGGTTTTGGGGTGGAGGTTGACAGCTCGCGACTCCCCATGTAATAACCTCATGACCACCTGAGGGGTCCCGACCCCCAGTTTGAGAACCCCTACTATAAACCAACAGCATCAGCTTCTGCAAAGCCTACTCTATGCCTCTTACTACTGCTCATGGAAATACATGTGAGAGTTTTTCTGCATTGAGCAGGTCTAGACAATATGGTGATAAGTATCTGCACCAACTAAAAATTGGCACTTTCACTGTTGCGATCACAGATGAAACTGCACTGGGGCAGAAATAGGCTTACAAAATTTTCCTAGAGTTGACAAATCCTTAAAAGGATATAGCATATTGTATGTTTGAGAGGGCTACACTGAAAGCACAGCCCCTAAGGGAACTGTGCTGCCCAGGAATCAGTGGGTGAGGGAGTAGTGCAGAAAGGAAAATCACTCATTGTAGAAAGCCTGAAATACACAGGTCTGAATTTGGAGCATACAACATCTGAGGGCCATGTCCCTTGTTAACACCATTGGAATGGAAATCCCTCAAACCTGTGACTGCATAGCTCAAACTTTCCCATTTTAATGGGAGTTTCCCCATTATCTCTTGCTCTGCCATGGAGCAATATCATCTGACCCTAAAAGTTTAATGTAAAATAGAAGTTGTCAAACAGAAGCCTATACTGATAGAGTCATGAGCCTTATTGTTTGGGATCAGAAGAAAGCAATTAAATGTTGCTAGCAAGAGCAAAACAAGTTGACATTCTGATTAAAGGGGTGTGTGCGTGTGTGTGCGTGTGTGTGCTCTATAACTTTTAATAATCTCAAAGGTGAGTCCTTAGTGCTTTTGAACTCTACTTTAGAGCATACTTTCCTCCAATATGCAGTGGCAGTCTTCCATTACTGCAGGTTCTAGAGTGAGATTTGGAAGCATTTTACTATCACGCGCCTCATAATTCAAACCCTGTTTTGTGTCTGTCTTTATAGGTCATTGTTGGCCAGATGGAAAATATTAAGGAAAAAGGATTGCAACTAAATCAATCGACTGTAGTCTGCTGCCAAAAGGCCCCAGGCTAACTACAAGCAGATTTGCAGGCAGGCTCTGCTCTGTTACAATCTGAGATCTGGCACATCCTTTGCCCTGACTAACAGCAGGAGGGCACGGGGCCAGCTTAGAGCAGCTACTGTGCCAAACAGACTGTGCAGGTCTTACTGCTTGAATGCTTCCACAGAAAGGGATAAATCGATGAACTCCTTTGTAAACAACTCTCTGCACTTTCTGGCTGCTACCAACTTCAAAAGGTGGCATAACTTACTCCCAGTACAAAATTATGCAAGTATATACATCTTATACTTCTTAGTGGATCTGACTTGGGGAAAACACCTGCATTAGGGCATGACATTTAAACTTCAAACAAGGAAAAATTAGAGTAAAGATTTAGATATTAAACAAAGGGAGACAAGACTGAAACCAAAACAAGTTAGCCTGATCCTCAAGGATTGCCTGGGAACTCTAGGGAACTGGCTAACACTAGCCAAATGAATCATTTAAATTCATAACCTTCGTAAATGAGAGAGTGCAAAGTCCCACCAAAAAGACCTTCAAAACAAAATCTTTCTACATATACTGGGCATATTTTATCTTTATTTTGGGGGGTGAGGGAGAGGGATTGATTGATTTATTCCAAGAGATTCCTAGATGTCTTCTCTATAGCAGGCATATTCATTAATTAATCAGCATGGGCAATCTTTCCATAGAGTTTAGTGGAAAAAGTGCTAATTAACAATGGCACTGGCATAGTGTGCCTTACATTTCACATCCTTAGATCTTCTTAACTTTTTATGCCAATTTGTTGAGACTGAGGGCTGCCACAAAAGGATCATTTCAAATGTAGTCTGTGCTGACCTTCCCTATGCAGCTCATCAATATTTCAGAAAAATGTGCCAGGTTGGAACCAATGTTTCATGCAACTGCAAAAACAAACATGGAAATTGCATCTAAGATAAATACTGGGACTCTTGTTATCTGAGCAGAGGCGCTCTTAGTTTCCTGTGGAAGGAGTCAGAGGGGGGAAACGAAGAGAAGACAGACAACTCTTGAGTTCCATCATTGGCTGATCACAGAGCAACTCAGCAGCTGCAGCGAAAGTCTTGCTGACTACTATTCCAGCCATGCGGCAGGTGTCACACACAGCAAATAGAAAATAGGAGTAAGCATGGGCTGGGGGAAATGCTGACCAAGATTGAAAGCTGTCCCCCACTGCAAAGGAATACTTCTGAATTCACTGAGATGGGGAAAACAAGACACTTCCCCACGTCAAACCACAAAACAAATTTTATAACCCTGAGACACTGGGCACTCATTCCTTCAGCCCACCTGCTAAATAAAGAGCTGTTTCCCAAACTGTCTATACTAAGAGAGCATTGACTACATAGAAACAGACAGACCAAGTGTTATACAAGGATATCATTTTAAAAACTCTTTCCAAAAGCGTTAGGCAGCTGCACACCATCAGCAGTGGCTTACACCCCCCTTTCCTGCTTGTTTATGTTATTATTCACATAAGTTCAGCTGCAGCAAATGGCATTACAGCAGAGCCCAATAGTTCAGGACCTGTTGCATTTCCTGCCTTTCCAAGGAGTTAATCTTTTGTCTATTTGGCAGTAGGACAAAGGTTAGCATTCACATTTTAATCCATCTGTATTTACAGTAGAGCCTCAGTTAATTTACAATAGTGACCCAGTGCAAGTCAATACATTCTATGAAATAGTGAATAAATGGAACAAAAGGGGGAGGGGGAATCAAGGAAAAAAGATAAAGTGTATCAAAATAAATCCATCACAAAATAATTAGTTTATGAAACATTACATACATGAAACAATGAGGAAGGTGTTCTACAGTAGGCCTAAGAGTAATGAAATCTTAGTGTATGTCTACACTGCAAAAAAAAGGGTTGGGGGAGGGAGCATTAAATTCATTTAACTAACCCTTGTTAGCTAAAAAGCTTTTGAGTTTTCAGTGTGGTGTCAGTGGGTCTGTAAAGACTTTGTTTGCTTATCCCGAAGTTTAAACAGAACTAAATCAATGTAAATATTTTTGTAAATTTAAATATTGGCAGGCTCTCTCAATCGCTCAGCAAAAATGGACTGGAAGTCTGGAATGGGGTTCCTTATTACTTATTCTACACTGAAAGAAAAAAAGAAGGTGTGTTCTTAACTCAGATTAGCTAACCTGTGTTAGCTAATCCTGTGTTAGCTAATACCGATTAAAATAGCAGTGAAGATGTGACAATTTGGTTTTTAAAACAGGTTAGTAGCTCAAGTTCAAGCCTACAGGACAGCCTGGAGTTGAACTTGAGACGCTAACTAATCTGAGTTAAGCACACTTTTTTTTTTTTTTTTTTTTTTTTTGCACAACGTAGAATAAGTAATAAGAAACCCAATTTCAGACCTCTGAGAGGTGGGTGGAGCCTGCCAATTTTTTGCACAGATTATGAGATGTGGGAATTAGCAAAATTCTACCATATTTAAGTTTTTACAAAAATATTTACATTGATTCAGTCCTATTTCAAACTTCAAGATCAGCAAAGTCTTTACAGACCCACTGACATCACACTGAAAAGTTTTCATTTACAGTGTCATTTTATATATACCAATTCTCTTATTTACCAGCTAAGTCTGGCTGAAACTACTACTTTGTTACATAGGAGTTAAGCAAATCACCTCCTCTCAAAGTCACACTCTTCTGCTGGCAACCTCACAATCATGACGTCACATAGATAACAATTTCAAGAGAAGAACAAACAAGGGGAGACAATCAGTGCACCAAGCACACTTCTGGCTTTTCAGTAACACAAAATGCAAGTCTCAGAATCAGTGGGATTCTGCACTGTTTGCTATAATGTGTGTTTAATCTGTGAAATGGAAAAACTTGCAGTGTGTGTGGGGGTAAATATTAATGTGCCCACTTGAATATAAAATCACACACAAAAATATAATCACATACACCAGAGCACTAACCCACATTGCAATGTCTACAAAGATTAAAAAACTGTTAAGAAGCCAAATAGAAACCACTGCCTAAAATTGTGCTTATGCATTTTTTGTCCCGTCATTAAAAATTGCTTTAACTGATTTAAACTATTTTCATAAGCAAATAATTATATTTTATTCAAAATTACCAAAGTGAAAGTTCATATTAGGAGCCAACCTCAATCTAAAGATAACCTCCGGAGTTGATTTAAAGATGGCAACCTTGTCAATGGCAGACTAAGAACCCTGGCTTAAAATGAGTAACTGGAATCACAAAAGGAATGGGTTTTTATTTAATGTTTTTAATTGTATGAAGGAAAACAGGAACTAACAAATTAAAAGCAAATAAGGAATGAAAGACTAGCACAATACAAAGTCATATTCATCTTCTCATGCAATAATATTTAATTAGTTCATTCTTTTATGTTGTAAGACACTCAGGAAAAAAAAAGGGAAAGAAAAACATATCCCAGGAAGTGATGGGAAGACAATATTCAGAACACAGTACATAAGAAGAACTGCTAGACAGAGCCAGAATATTGTCATCATACAAACAATATCAATCTAGCTGACCCCAGCTTCATTTTCACCAGGCCCATCAACTGAGGTCCCCATACACATCACCTTTCCATAATAATTCTGCCGAGGAACTAAAAATAAAAGGCTGTCTGTCTCCTTTCTGATGCTACCCTTTCAAGAACTAGCAGGTCACAATCCACTGACCCATTTTTTTGTCATTGGCAAAGAATGCAATTTCCACTGCCGTATCAGACATTTTGCTAGCATTAAGGCTTGTAGGTTAGGGACTAGTGATTTTGTGAACCAGAAAGTACAAGCTTTGGGTTAATGAGCCCCAACATTAAGAACTATGGTAGGAATGTAGGAAGTCCCTAATATTTACGTTAATTTTTAAATGTAGTTTTTACCAGAATTGCCACATTTTTTTGGACAGTTTGATAACATATGTGGAAAGTAGCCAGGGAAACCTCTACATCTTCTAACCTTTATTTGTATCTAATGTCTATTTTGAATATAAAGTTTGCAGTCTGACACATGGAAACAAAAAATTCTCCCAGGAAGTACGCAGACATGGGGACTCAATGGTGCCTTTTTTTATAGTGCATCCAAATTTTGTTCCACTATTGAATGATTAGACGGTCCCTAAATTCTGACAACTTATGCTGAAATAGTGAAAATCTCCTTTCTCAGGCCTTCCCTCTGATATCCTGGGACCAACACTGCTACAACAGCACTGCACAAGCAAAACATTGTAGTATATTATAATCCTCAAACCAGAATCTCGTCTTGTTTGTAGGGTGGTATAGTTTCAGTGGAAGCTGCCTTCCATTCCTCCCATAAGAAATTTTATCAAGTCTAATTTTCTAAAAAATTGAGCATTAATCAAGAGGAGAAGGAAGTTGAGCATATAAAGGAATTATAATAAAATATGTAAATATTAATTTTCCTCCCAATGGCACTGGGAAAGCTGCCCTTTTGTTCAAATTATCAGATTTTTCATGAAGCAGGAAACTGATATTTTGTGGGGGAAACAACAAGTATTTTAAACCCTGATCTGCCAATTTAAAATTCCAAGAGTGAAAAGAGGCACATTTCAGGACTTCAATAAGCCCTCTTTGCCCCTGTAGTAGAGTGATCTGCACCTTTAATATAGCCTGCAGAGTGTCAGGGAGCAGCAAGCTCTGGCCTAAGGAGAAGCCCAGAGGGCAGGTCTTGGGAACTAGCTAATCAAGCTAAGCAGGAGCTAAACATCGGTTCTGATTCCCAGCTGAAATCTATGAATGAGGACCCCAACTCTGTAAGGCAGGGGGCAGGAGCCAGGAGAGAGAAACATTTCACTGAGCAGCAGCAAAAGGCTGCTACTGGGCAGGTAAACCCTGTGGTCCCTATGAGGCAAAGGGAAGGCCGGGATCTTTGAGCTACTGGAGGGTAGAGGACACCTTGTGGTATCAGTCCAGTTCAGGACTGTCATTTTTGTTACTTTTCCTTTTTGTCTTTGTGTGGCAGTAGAATAAAAGAGCCTGCACAGAAGAGTAAAACAGAGCTGGGCGTGGCTGACTGTTTTTCCTCAAGCTGGTACGCAGGCCCACCAAACCACACACTCCATATACTCAGGAATGTGTAATCATTGTTTCAAATGCTGCATCTCCCACCATCTCCACAAAATATATTACACTGAATTAATGCAAGACCCCAGAAGCCATTTGAAGGGACAAGTCAGCCTGATACGACACATCTGGGTAAACATTTAAAATCTTTAAGAAATACCTGAATACAAAACATTCAGCGGCTAACATTAAAAGCTTTTCACGGGCAAACGTTTTATCAGATCAACAGTATAAAGTTCCACAAGGAAACCCTTTATAATCAACCTGGCTAAACAAGACATTTCATCAGGTTATCAACTGTGGAATTTTACAATTTCATGTACACCGAAACTTTTCTATTGTCCCATTTCTGCTCCTTGACTCACGATGTGTAGAACTTTATACTTCTGAGTAATCACAATGGGGCATTTCATTGCTTCATCTATCCCAAAACATATTTTTCCTCTCCTCAGACATTCCATAATCTCATAAAATACTGTTTAGCACTTATATACTTATACTTGTATATGCAGTAAAAACATAACGCATTGATGTTAAGACCACACTGTTTAACTTAGACAAGGATTTCAAGTGTTTTCAAGGGCAGACTCATTAATTTTATTAGAGAATCTGTTAAAAAGAGCTGCCCAATGGAACTACTCATGGAGTAAAGTAATACTCATCATGAGTAAAGGGGCAGTACAGTATTTGGCCCTTTTATATTGGGTCATCAAACTACTATTCGTTACTTATATCTTAAATATAAAAAATATCTGAACTTCAAGCATCGTTTCTTCACATCTTGCTTTGGGCCTGATCAATGAAAAGGGAAAACAGTCTAAAAGACACCAGGGCAAGCCTTGTTAAATAAATATTCTTTTTTAACAAATAAATATTCTATGATAGAATTCAGGATTTTCCTCTTCAAAAACACTTGAAAGGCTTGTCAAACTTAAACAACAGTGTTGATTTTTTGAGTTAAGGGGTATCACAATACTAGTGAGTTAAGTTTCTACTGCATATACACAAACAGTGGTATACAGGTCCCTAAAGCTGTTTGTCCCCTATGCATCAATGCCCTGCCAGTTGGCAAGCCTGAGCCAGGAAGCTGTCAATTCCAATTGCGTTTAGGCGATGTAGTCCTATTAAAGAAGTCTTGCTGGTTAAGGGGCGTCCACTGTTTCCAAAGCATGGGAAAAAAAAAAAAAAGGCTTTGCTTTCCTTAGATTTGAGCTGGCAACTTTCACTGACTAGAGTTTTCAAGGAGCTATGAATGAGTTTAACAAAGGGGTTCTGTGGCTAGTTTCTGGCTGAAATCCATGTCAACAGTTTTTAAGGTCACAGGTCACACTAACTAACATTTATTCCCAGCAGACCCTGCTCTAAACACAAGCTGTAAGTAGTACAAATTTGGAATTTTTCTGTAATCCCTTGAGATATTCCTGATCCTTCCACATGTTTCTGCTCAATTAAAAACAATTCTCACTTTGCACCACAAGAGAGGCCCCGCTCAGAAATCTCATTCTATTCTTAGGATAAATGGACAAAGACTGCAATCAAAGAAGGCGGCAGAGAGCAGGGGGAGAGAGGGGCGGAATTCACAACAGATCACACCAAAAACCTCAGATGACTCCATATAGAACCACATTCAGTTAGTTACATTTTTTACCACCTATCACATACTACTAAAGACCTGCTTCTTTTTATCTTGAAGTTAGAGTGGTGCAAAGCTCTGTTATTTTGGCTAAGAGCGGTTTCCGTACAAACCTTTCTGCATTTTATTTGAGAAGAGTGAGTTTCATTTTGGAGAAATGAGCCAAAGACCACAAAATTTTTAAGTGAAGGTCAGCTGAAACCAGAGTTCTGCATGGTTTCCACACAAAATCAGAAGTACCTCCTGGGCACCAACTTTGCCTGATAGGTCCATGAACCTTAACAAACCTGGCCCAAATTTTGGCTTTGTAACAAAATCCAGAGTTGGGAGAATTCTCTTTGGTTTTAATTTTCATTAAGAAAGCTTTGCCCTGCCCTAGTGATTACAAACAGGTACTGTATCTCATTGCTTAATGCATTAAAAGACTTTTCCAAAAATAAACTACAGAAAAGATTAATTTGATTGCTACATGATTATGGGAACTAGAGAGCTCTTATTTGCCAGCTCTAATTTAGAGTCTTGACCCTGCTTCCAAGGAGTTCAGTGAACTTATAATGCTTCCATGGATTTATAATCTAAGTGCCTATATTCACCACCAGACTGTACAGCACGAGGTACACCTATAGTGCTATAAAATATTGGGCACATTTCCCCCCACATTTCAGAGTTCCACAGGTTTCCTTCTTGAATGGCTCGAGTGTTATTTGTGCAACCCATTTTGATTGGGGAATAGAGAAATGTCCTTACATAATTTCTCAGGGACAAAAAACCTCATCCAGGCTGCCACATTTACCCAAACACCTTCCAAAGCTACCTTGGCTTTCAAAAAAATGCTTTTGTAATATCTGGCATGTCAAAGACATTTTGCAACTTAAATATAACAGAAGCTCAACAAAATCTAGATGGAGAAATTGCAGGTTACACTATAATGTAATAAGTAGCATATGAGTATACATAGTGATTCTGATCATCATGATTTTTAATGAATTTGGCTTCTACTACAACATACCACAAGAGAGCAACAGAAGATATTCATGATTTAAGCACTAACATCCCAAACTGCACAAACTCTAGTACCACCCTGGAAAATAAATGTAAACACAGTTAGATAAGACCCACATAATGATATCCAAAATGTACAGGTCTTGATATTGTACCATACCAAAAAGACGAACATCAGAGATTGGATTAAAAACCATCAATATAGTGTATATTACACAGAACAAACATTTCTATCGGAGAGATGTTAAAAATGTCCAGTTTTCGTCTTAAGTGAAATGGAAAACTTATTTAAAAACAACCACCACCCAACACATCAGCACCAAGCTACATGACATTTTTATCTTGCACATTTTAGAACCAAGCATTTTTCATTATTTTTGTTAGTTATTGGTAATAAAGAGCTAGCTGAAAATAGTGGGCTGAATAAATGGACTATGGAATATTTCACAGCACACAAAACTGAGAACTCTATTTCAGAGGTGCTCTTTGAAACTGCACAGATTAAACCCCATAAATTAACCTTTAACCATAAATTTGTAACAATCTCTCTTTTGTATTAAAAGCAGCAAAATATTTTCAGGTAACATTTGATATCTTAAAATGCACTTTAGTAATATGTCAAATAGACTAAGAAATGTCATTTTTCTAATCTGAAGTGAACATGATAAGAGAATCTGTATTTTTATTTATTTATATAGTTTTATTTATATATGTAGTTTTATTTCTTTCATAGAGCATAAAATTCTCTTCAGAAAGTTTAAAAAATATTATTTTGCTTTAGCTTCTATTATTCATTATACTATCTTTACTACAAAGCCTGTTTTATATGTTTAAATATATGGTTGGTATATACCCAGTGGTGACCTTTAAACCTTCTGCCTCAAATATTTCACAATATATTTCACAAACAAGTCACTTACTTTAAAGATGAAATAATCAGAACAGAGAACAAACAGCCATTTGAAAAAGTTAGTTACTGTTTTTTTTATTAATGAAGACCTTTTCAAAAACTAATAACCAGTTCCTCGTATCAAATGCTCGAAATATTTGAAAAGACAAAAGAGAAAAACACAAGGTTTGGAAAAAAAAATCCCAAGTTACTAACTACATTGTGTAAACATGCTGAAAATAGGGCATTAAAATGCCTTCGTACTGAGTTATCAACGTTTTTTACATTCCTAAACCACAACTTTTTATTCCTTTACATTTTCAGACACAGCTATTCGAGCTGTTAAGATTCTCACATATTAGAACGTATAATGGTCAGAAGTACACAAACAAAAGCAGGTAAGATAAAAACCCCTACACATTGCATATAAAAAGTTGAGATGTTTCCCTGGAACAAGACACCACAAAATTTAAACTTCTGATGTTTAGTTGAGTACTTTAACCTCATATACTGAACAGTTAAACCCCTATACGGTCTGATATATTATTGATTCACGTACTCCTCCTGCTCTTTCAAACACTAGTTTACTTCAGCTGTAGCCTAACTGGAATTCTGTCACTTGCTGCAGTTTCTCTCATGAGTCTATAAGAGAGTTATATTTTCCTTACAAGCAGGCAATAAGCAAAGATTCCCATGCAACAAGGATCTCATACAAAACAAACATGGAGGATATTTATTTTTTATTTGCTTAACCCAATCTGACAGAGCATCAAGCACTAAACAATATTATGAGGCTCACATCACAGGTCAAAAGCACAACTTGTTTTGAACTATGCTGTGCATTAAGCTTGCTCCTGAGGTCAGTGCCTTCAGTCTACAGGCTGCACTCTTTGGAAAATTTGTCTGCATGCCCATGAATCCTTAAGATCACTACTCTACCCAGGCACTTTCTGCAATACCACCATAATCTTCTGGCACACAAACTTCCAACCCTTTGTTTTCCAATCTGCTCAGGTATTTTATTTTGGCACATTAATGCACAACTGACAGGAAAGGCTATTTGCGAAAGAAAGGTCACTATCATCATGCAACCATACATTTCAATTCATCTTTAGGATGGCACCCATGACGCTCTGCCTAGGACATTAGCTTAAGCAGGCAAGAAAATAAATAGAGAATCAAAATATTTTGGTGGAAACAGAATTGCAGCCTAAGTGCTGTTGTCCCAGTCTTCCTCCCCACACCAAAAATGTGGAGGAGATTTGGTACCCATACAATATACATTCCTAGCTCTGGATAAGTGTTAAGCAGGGGCTTAAAAAGTAACTGTTTTTCAGTGAAAACTCCACTTTCTTTTGACAATGATCCCAGGCAAGATACTGGAGTGGGTTATATGGGACTCGATTAATAAAGAATTAAGGGAGAGTAATATAATTAATGCCAATCAACACAGATTTAGGGAAAACAGACCCAGTCAAACAAACTAGATATCTTTTTTTATGAGATTACAAGTTTGGCTGATAAAGGTGATCATGTTGATGTAATATACTTAAGGTGTGTGACTTGGTTCCACACAAGACTTTGATTAAAAACTAGAACAATACAAAATTAACATGGCACACATTAAATGGAATAAAAACTGGCTAACTGATAGGTCTCAAAATTAAACTGTAAACAAAGAATCATCCACTGGGTGTGTTTTTTCTAGTGGGGTCCATAGGGATCAGTTCTTGGCTCTATGCTATTAAACATTTTCATCAAGCCCTTGGAAGAAAACATAAAATCATTGCTGATAAAGTTTGTAGATGGCACAAAAATTGGGGGAGTGGTAAATAATGAAGAGGACAGGTCACAAACAGAGTGATCTGAAGGATCTGGTAAGTTGGGTGCACGCAAACAATATGCATTTTAACATGACTAAATAGAAATATATAAATCTAGGAACAAAGAATATATGCTATAGGATGGGAGACTATTTTGGGAAGCAGTGACATTGAAAAAGATTTGGTGGTCGTTGTGGATAATAAGCTGAACATGAGCTCCCACGGCATCTCTGTGGCCAGTATATCTAATGCAATTATCCGTGGATGCATAAACAGGGGAATCTCAAATAAGAGTAGTGAGGTTATTTTGCCATTGTATTTGGCATTGGTGTGACCACTGCTGGAATACTGTGTCCAGTTGTGGGGTTCACAATTCAAGAAGGATGTTGACAAATTGGAGATGGTTCAGAGAAGAAGCACAAGAATAATTAAAGGATTAGAAACCATGCTTTATAGACTTAAGGAACTCAGTCAGGTTAGTTTAACAAACAGAAGATTAAGGAGTGAGTTGATTACAGTCTACAAGTACCTACACGGGGCACAAATATTTAATAATGGGCTCTTCGATCTTTCAAAGAAAGGTATGAAAATTCAATGGCTGGAAGTTGAAGCTGGATAGATTCAGACTGGATATCAGGTGCAAATTTTTTCATGGTGAGGGTAACTAACCACTGGAACAATCTACCAGCAGTCATGGTGGATTCTCCATCATTGGTAATTTTTAAATCAGGATATTCTCTAGGTATTATTCTGGGGAAGTTCTCTGGCCTGTGTTGTACAAAAGGTCAGACTAGATTATCACAATGGTCCCTTCTGGCCTTGAAATCTTTCAGTCTTTTGGTGCTTTGCAAACGAGTGCTATGTAACTTGCTATATGATTACAAGTCACACCCAAACAGTTAAAGTAGGAAGATTAAATTACAGCTGACGACCACTAAACACAACTGCATTGTTCAAATGATTATTTTAGATTCTTGGCTGTCTCAAGGTAAGAAATCATACTTTGTATCAGTAGACCAAAACACACTTAGTCTCCAGGAAATTCACACTATCACACTGCATCAATGACACACTGACTCCAGTCTTACTTTTTGAGCATACCGATGACTAAAGGAAAAATGCATATTATGCCATGGTCCCAAATCTCAAGTTCAGAGAATACTAGGGCTGTCGATTAATTGCAGTTAACTCACGTGATTAACTCAACATAATTGTGATTAATCGCAGTTTTAATCGCACTGTTAAACAATAAAATACCAATTGAAATTTATTAAATATTTTGGATGTTTTTCTACATTTTCGTATATATTGTATTCTGTGTTGTAATTGAAATCAAAGTGTATATTATTTTTATTACAAATATTTGCACTGTAAAAATGATAAACAAAAGCAACAGTATTTTTCAATTTACCTCATATAAGTACTGTAGTGCAATGTCTCTGTAATGAAAATGCAATTTACAAATGTAGATTTTTTTTTGTTACCTAACTGCACTCAAAAACAAAACAATGCAAAACTTCAGAGCCTACTAGTCCACTCAGGCCTACTTCTTGTTCAGCCAATCACTAAGACAAACAAGTTTGTTTACATTTACAGGGCATAATGCTGCCTGCTTATTATTTAAAATGTGAGAACAGGCATTTGCGTGGCACTTTTGTAGCCAGCATTTCAAGGTATTTAAGTGCCAGTTATGCTAAACATTCCTATGCCCCTTCATGCTTCGGCCACCATTCCAGAGGACATGCTTCCATGCTGATGATGCTCATTACAAAATGTGTTAATTAAATTTGTGACTGAACTCCTGGAGGGAGAACTGTATGTCTCTGGCTCTATTTTACCCCCATTCTGCCATATATTTCAGGTTATAGTCGTCTCAGATGATGATCCAGCACATGTTGTTCATTTTAAGAACACTTTCACTGCAGATTTCACAAAATGCAAAGAAGGTACCAATGTGAGACTTCTACAGATAACTACAGCACTTGACCCAAGGTTTAAGAATCTCAAGTGGCTTCCAAAATCTGAGAGGGACGAGATGTGGAGCATGCTTTCAGAAGTCTTAAAAAAGCAATGCGGAAACTACAGAACCCAAACCACCAAAAAAGAAAATCTACCTTCTGCTGGTGGCATCTGACTCAGATGATGAAAATGAACATGCGTTGGTCTGCACTGCTTTGGATTGTTATTAAGCAGAACCCGTAATCAGCATGTATGCATGTCCCCTGGAATGGCGGTTGAAGCATGAAGGGACATATAAATCTTTAGTGCATCTGGCACATAAATATCTTGCACTGCCGGCTACAACAGTGCCATGTGAATGCCTGTTCTCACTTTCAGGTGACATTGTAAAAAAAAAAGCAGGCAGCATTATCTCCTGTAAATGTAAACAAACTTGTTTGTCTGAGCTATTGGCTGGACAAGAAGTAGGACTCGCCAGTTCTAAAATATTACATAGTTTTATTTTTTTAATGCAGTTTTTTATTTTTTACATAATTCTACATTTGTAAGTTCAACTTTCATGATAAAGAGATTGCACTACAGTACTTGTATTAAGTGAATTGAAAAATACTATTTCTTTTGGTTTTTTACAATGCAAATACTTGGAATAAAAATAAATATAAAGTGAGCACTGTACACTTTGTATTCTGTGTTGTAATTGAAATCAATATATTTGAAAATGTAGAAAATATCCAAAAATATTTAAATAAATGGCATTCTATTATTGTTTAACAGTGCAATTAATCGCAATTAATTTTTTTAATCACTTAGCCCTCGAAAATACACTAGTAGGCTACAATACCAGCCTCCCAATCAGGAAAAGGCTATTAAATACACAGTGGAGGGAGATCAATTAGACAATTAAGTCATAAAACAGTAATAATGGGTGACTATCCACAACTGGGCAAGGATCAGAATCAATTTTGACACCTTGAATAACTGCTTCTTAGAACAGCAAGTTCTAGATCACACAAAAGGAGATCTCTAACTTGGTCCTAAATATATTACACAGGAGTTGGTTGAAATATTACTTATAGTTCAGTCATTAAGCAACAGTGAGCATAATATAATTAAATTCAACAGCCTGTGGGAGAGACTGCCCTAGAACTAGAGTTGTTATGAAATTTTTAAACTGAGGGAGCTACTTAAAGCAACAATATCAAAAGTGCGGAAATTAAGCTATGTAAATGTACCATAGTAGAGACAGAGAAAGTATGTATACTCTAAACAAAAAAGGAAGTAGAAAGGCAAAAAATAAGGCAATATGATTAAATGGCAAGGTTCAAGAGGTTACTTGAGCTAAGTCAATAGTGAAGAACAAATTGTGGCAGGTAAAATGTAAGATCAAAATTATGGTGGGTAAGTAGGAATGTGAAAAATAGCTACATATCTTAAACAAAAACAAAAAAGGAGAAATTATCAGAAGCAGGAAGACTGCAAGAAAATTGGTGGGTCCACTGCACTACTAGGAAGTAAAGGGAGAAAATGAGAGCAAGCACACTACGGAGAAGCCAAATGATTTGTCTTCACCACAGAGGGCACCTTTGGCTTGGTTCCCCTTCACTGGGGTTCTAAATATACTCTCAGACTCCTCTTGACTCCCTGTGTTTGGCTCCTCCCCAACAGCTTTCTTGTTACATAGTTCCAAGAGTTTCATACGATATTATTTCTACCACTGAGATTTCACCAATAGATGTTTACCTCATCTCTTAATGCAACTGCAATTGACAGGAAGCAGCAACAAAGTCAGAAAAAATGATGACACTTTCCAGTCTCTTCCTCTCCTTGTTGAGGCATCCATAGCACAGAAAAACAAGAAAAGCAGACCTCCCCAAAACAGGGGGGAGGGCACAAGAGTACCCAAACAAACCCCATCAACAAATCCCAGGACAAATCTGGAAACAAACCCCATTAACAAATCCCAGAACAAATCTGGAGAGGACATTCCCAATTGAAAAAAGCTCTGATAAGGGATAGAAGTCAAGCAACCATTTTCCTATTTCTTTACCATCAATATACTCTAATTTAGAATTACCAATCCTCTCTGCATCCCCATATAAAACAAGGAAGCAGACAGTTTGCACAGAAATTATGACTTGCTTACAAAACCACTTCAGTACAATACTTCCATGATAGTCCTGATGTAAAGTTTGATTCATGTCAACAGAGAACTAACGGAAACAAAATGTTACTCAACTTGTTAACTGCACATCCTCAGTAGATTTATTTATTTTATGATGTGGGGTCAAATCTTGAGGCTCTTAATCAGCTTTTACTTAGTCCTTTATCAAGGAAAATTGGCATTGAAATTAGTGGAGTTCTTCCTTATGAAGCACTAAAGAAAAACTGAGAACCCCAGGATTTGGCCCTTAGTTATCAAAACTTATATTCTCCCTAAAAATGCGGAATGGGTATAAATCAAAAACTGTATTTCAAATTTATAAAGAGCTGATATTGAGCACTTACATCCATAGTCTGACGTAACCTGAAGCTGTTACAATCCGACAGCGATTTTATTGTGGATTTTAAAAATCCACCATTTCACTGTTCAGAGCCTCAAAAAACTCAACACACAGGTTGCATGAATGACATGAGCCATGTTTTACGCTATAGTGTACCCTCTGCTGACTCTAGTGCAGAAGTTAATACTATTCCCAGAGCTGTGCTAAAAATACTCATCAGTAATCCTGGTACAAAAAAATTAAATAACGTTATTCTCAAGATTAGTTCAAAAAATGGTGGAAAGAAAAGGAGATGGATTTCAGGGGAGAGACAAAGTCAGTGTCTTAAATAAAGAAGGAAAGTGAGCAGGGCATGAAGTTTAAGCTTAAAATTAAACTTACAAATGAGAAAATTAAGAAATCACAACTATATAAACAGTAATGGACAGTCCCTTTATTTGTCAGGAACAGGACAAATGCTGGAAGTGTGTACAAATTAACAAGAGTAAATCTGTCAGATTAATGTTTATTGTAACAAAAGGCTAAAAAAAGAGTTACTTTTTCGTAACTGGTGTTCTTCGAGAGGTGTTGCTCACATCCATTCCTTTGTAGGCGACTCCCAAGCAGTACCACCAGAGGTGGGTAGGAATTCATGGACCTGTCGATTGCAACACAGCTCTGCCAAATCCAGCGTCATCTCTTGCTTGCTGGGTGATGGCATAGTGTGTCGTGAATGTGTGTACCGAAGACCATGTCGCGGCCCTTCAGATGTCCTGGATAGGGACATGCGCCAAGAAGGCCACCGAGGATGCTGGAGACCTAGTTGAGTGGGCCTTCACTATAGGTGGCAGCTCGGCTTGAGCCAACTCGTCACAGGTCCAGACGCAGGTGGTGATCCAATTTGAGATCCTCTATGAGGACACCGAGAGGCCCTTCATCTCATCTGCTGTCATAATAAAGAGCTGGGTCGACCTGTCAGATCCTCCACCCATGACAGGAGAAAGGTACCTGTGAGGGAACCCCTGCCAAGGCCTTGGAGACAGCAGTACTGATGACACTTCTTGTTCTGTCTGGTGGTGAACAGGTCCACTTAGGAGCCCCCAACTTCTGGAAGAGTGCCTGGACAACCTCCAAGTGGAGCATGGTGAGAGAAAAAGGTCCTGCTGAGGCGATCCGCCAGTGTGTTCCAGACGCCAAGGAGATGCAAAGCTTCCAGGTGGATCACATGCTGGATGCAAAAGTCCCACAGGCGGAGGGCTTCCTGACAGAGGGCCGACAAACTTGCTCCCCTGCCTGTTGACATAGAACATTGAGGCCATGATGTCCATCAACACCTGCAATACTCGACTGGACAACTGTGGCAGGAAGACACCGCAGGCTAGGTGGATGGCCCTGAGCTTCCTGACGTTTATATGGAACACCAACTCCTCTGGAGACCATGTCCCTTGGGGCCGCAGCATACTGAGATGTGCTTCCCAACCGAGGCAAGAGGTATCCGATATGTCCCACTCCTTTTTGGTCCAAGGTTTAAAATGTTTACAAATGTGACACTTGTTGCTAATGTGGGTTTCCCCCAAGCACTTCAAATAGCTCCTATGGGGGTCACTAACTGGCATAGGTTTTCTGCAACAGTCACAGGGTTTGAAGCCCGGGGACCAGGCATGCCCCATCCCTAGGCTAAGTCTACCTTCAGAGACTACCAACTAACACTAAACTACACTAAGGGAACTAAAAACTAACTAAAAATAACTTTCAACAACTATATACAACAAAGTTCACAACAAGCGGTTGAGATGCAAGGAGAAGTTCCAGCACTGTCACTGGCATTAAGAAGGAACTGAGGGTGGGAGGAGCCAGCAGGGACTCTTACACAGCAGGATATGTGCACCACTCTGGAGGGTCCCAGAGCCGGTCCCCTATGGATACCACGGAGTGAAAAACTTCCGGCACGACAATGGAATGGACATGAGTAAACACTTAAACTGTATCCATGCTGACAACAAATTTCCAGCTAGCGCTGCTAAAAAAGCCAAGCGAGTCATTCTCCAAAATGGAATCTTCTTCCCATCAATAGCAATGCTGCTGAATAGTGTGCTGCTATACATTATGCTAACTGTAGATCAGAACAAGAACTGTAATTTAAACTGATAGCTCTTCCTCCAAAACAAACTATATGACTGATGCTAGTGACTCCTTTAATGGAATTAAGTTTTTATTTTAAAGAACTATTAAGTAGCTTTAGATGAAAATAATTAAAAACCACATATCCCTGTGTAGGTGTTCAATATACAATATCTGCCATTTAAAACCCGCTCCCTCGTGTGAAGTGGGAAGAAGCCCGGCCCTATATTATAACTCAGGCTCGCATTAAAACAATGAATGCTCTCTGTATTCAGTAAGCACATGTACTTTAATGAACATCATAGTCCTCTTGCAGAGAGAAAATTGCAAATGTGGGCACAAGGAGGCCATTCTAACCTCATTCATTGACTTCCAAGTTAGTGTAACTGGTTTATCACTGAGTAAGTCATTAACCCACGTTTATCATTGAAAGTGTTACTGACTGGTGGAGAAGCAGCGTAACATTCCACCATATGGCAACGCACAAGGAGGAGTGCAACTCCAAGATTCCAACCATCTGAGCTTGCCGAGGCTGAAAGTTTTCTGATGAGGGAGTGACTTGTCTGAGAAGATTACTTAGCTGACATTCAGGGTTCTGTACAGAATCACTCTGGGGAGAGGAAGTTGCTAAACAACTATTCCAGAAGGGGTAGGGACAAAACATGCTGAGGACTATGGGGGTTTGTAGAAAAAACCACCACCACCAAACAATGGGACAGAAAGTACAGACTTTCACTAGCTAGCAGATGTAATTTCCAAAGGACATTGGAAGGTTTAATGTTAGCAACACGCTTTGTGGCACTGGGAAGAAAGACACTGAACTGGGGAAGAATTGCTTTATACAATTTTTCAGTATCTTCTGAACAAGACAGTAAACATTAGCTGTTTTAGTTAATCCCTATCTTGAATTTTTCTTACCAGTTTATGCTGAATAAAAATATGTTTAAAATCCTCAGCATGACGGAACAACAGAAATGAGGCCTATTGGCCCAGTTCATCCCCTCCTCTAACTCTTCAGATCTTTTTCTGTGAGTGGACGCATGAGGCACCAGCCTATTATCTCTTCTTTCCCCTCTGCCTCTTCTCCACACATTCACTTAGGGAGCAGGCAACAAAAAAACCCTTGTCCAGGAGAGATAGAAGAGATTTCACACTCATCCAGACATTTTTGCCTGCTTTCCCCCTTTAATTTTTCATTAAATAGCAAAGTTATCAGGGAGTGACCAGGGAGTTACCATGAGAAAGCATATCAGTGCCTCAATTCTTTAGGATAATGGCTCCAGAAAATGCCTCAGCAAGTACTTCCATCTCCAATGTGTACTCCACATAGTTGGATTAGTATTGCCCTCCAGTTGCTCAAGTAGAGAGCTTTGAACTACGAGGGAATGAAGTCTTCAAGTCACTTGGTCAGATATGCAATGGGAAGTAATACGGTTACTCTCCCTCCTGTTCAGTCTCACTTACGGAAACCAAGCAGTGACTTTCTTCTCCAGCCATCTCAGACTTCTTAGGAAAGGTCTGTCTGATTAACCACAGCTGGCATAGTGCAAAAGAGAGGTGAGAAAACACACATTTTGTGGACTTTTCCTATCTTTTGACCATTCAAGTTCCTTCTGTACTAAACATAAATAGAAGAAAGATTTCTAAGTTATATACAGGCAGCACAAATTCTGCTCCCAGGCACTCATGCAACCACAATGCTACAATGGGATTACATGTAACCAAAGGCAGAATTTAACCCTGTATCTGCTGCTTTCACCTTGTTCTTCATACATTTCTCCCTGAAAGTCTCCTTTATAATTATGGTTTGCCTTTTTTTTATTTTATTTTATTTTTTTTAATAGCAGTGGGTCCCACTGTACTATTGCCAGCATACAATGCTGGGGAACTTGGGTCAGCGATAATAGTTTCTGTTCTTGCAATGGGTTCTCTTAGCAATATGTCACCACAAAGAGTCCCTGTGTAATAGGATGGAATGGAGGTGGTGGGGAACCACCCCTGCTTTTTCCTGGACTGACAAGTGGTAACTAGGGCATTTGGCTTTTTGTTTCTTAGGGTTAAATCAGTACAGTCTTTACCTGGGCTTTATCAAGGGGCACTTCCCCTGGCTCGCTTTGCTTCTCCATGAGCCTCTTTCTTCTAATAGAAAGAGACAGGAGGCAGGCCACTGCTACACCTAGGTAACAGAGGTTGACAGGGAGCAGTGTGCATAGCTTTATTTCCCCAACAGGAGGTTCTCAGCAGGAGCCTGGCAAACAATAGATCTGAAATCTGATTTTCGTCTTTTTTTTTTTTTTTTTTTTTTTGGTAGCAAAAGGAAATAGAAAACTAAGCAAAGGTTGCCCCAGAGCATACCGGCCTGGAGTCACGAGGAACTATTTTGATACAGCTCCAGCCCTCTCACTTTCTATGTGAAGCACATTGTTTCTGTCTCCGAGTAGCAGTATTTATAATCAGGTTAGATTGCATTCACACGTCCATCAACAGAAAGGAGTGAGGTTATAATTACAGAGCCTTAGGATAGGTACAGCATCAGCAAGATATTCTCTCAGTTACCAACAAACACTTTATTAATAAAACTTGCATATACAAATGTCCATGAAATGTCTTAACAGGATCAGTTGTGACAGCTAAAGATAACGGTTGCCATCATGCTATGCTGTGTCAAATTACTGCATCGAGATGTTAATTTTTTCCACATTGTTAACTTAAGTACATTGACTACAAATAAATCTAATCATCATCAGAGGAACCCAAAGTGCAAGAATATTTTGCACCATTTCTCCAGAAGTGCAGTGACTTTTTGAGGACCAGATAGGAAAATAATTCTGAACAGCTGGAAAATATAATTGCAGTATAACAAAGCAAAGGCCAACATTGTTTCTCAGAGCTAGCCAATAGCCAGACCACAACCAGACTTACCTTAAGATACAGAAGCAACTTTTGGCCCCAGAAGATAAGCGACAGAATCCAAATCTCTGTTTGCTGTCAATGTCTGTGAGCACAAATGTAAAGTTCTGGCCAACTTGGCTAACTGTAAGGCTAGAAATAAAGAGAACAAAAGGAAAAATTAATTTCATCTTATTGAATGTTAGAAGTATCTAATCAGAGTAAGTCATTGAACCTCATTTCCTCTCTCTGCAGAGCTTCTTTGGAAATTAACTTTGAGCATTTACACTCTTTACAAATGCAAGTCTGAATCCATCTCTTGGGTTTTTTGGAGATGTGGAACAGTAGTGGAAGAATTTCCTGTGTCTTTAAAACAAACAATGACATGGCCGTTGATTAGAGTCAATACAATACACAGCACCAACTAAACTCACATCCACTCTCAGTGCAAAACATTTCTATATCATTCTTCATTCAAGGGATTGTTTTGCTTTAAATTCAAATAGTATTTGGTGACATTATGGCTTTGTATAGTATACTGATTGATTCATTTTATATTTCTCTGTTTTCCAATTAGGCTGGGAATGAGCACAGCACTACCCCTCTAAAATGTATGGCTTATGAAGGCCTCCCAGATGATTTCCCCCATTTCTCTATGCAGCTATGCAATTTCTACTACAAGGCAGTATTGGCTAAAGTGGGAAACTAACAGCAGCACAGTAAGATAAAGGTAAATAAAACTTCTGTAACAAAGTATCTTATTTTGATTGTCTGCCTCAAAACATGAAAATCTTTAAATATACCTCCACAGCTGGTACTGTGGCTAAGCAGATGCTGAACTGATGCTAGTGCACCACTACAGTGACTTTTAAACCCCTATAGACAGTATAGTTTGTATCTGATTTTCAAGATTATAATCCAATTCCACTCTACAGCAAAATGCTTATTTGCCTCTTCTAAAAGTGTGCCCAAACAACGCAACAACATTGTTTAAAGATGATGGCTCTCTGCCAAACCAGAGTGGAAAGCATCACTATAGGAATATCCGCTCAGACTTGCAAAACATAGCTTTTCATTCTGTAAGAACACAGAAAAAAGCAATGCACCAAAAAGATAGAAGTAGGGTGCCGAAGTATTTTTAACACTATAAATCATAAAGGATATTACTGCTTGCAGTTTGAGGTCTAGAACACATTTCTAAAAAATATCGGCTCTCTCTAAGGTGCATATAAAATAGAACCTTTTTTTAAAAAAGGCATATTTCCAAAATGAAATGCATAAACCATTTCATTTAGGGAGATATGGGATTTCTTTAAACATTATCACATTTCTGTCTAAATCTCACCTAATACAGAAATGCATAGATACCATGCTGGTAGGGGATATAAAAACCCTAAAATTAACAGACAGTAGGGCTGATTCACCATCAGATCATCCCAGTTTTGCATTGGTGTAACTCCAGTGCTTAAAATAAAACTGGAGTAATACAGTGTTGAAACCAGGACCAATATGTTTGTTTACTGGAGGCTTTATTTAATTTGGATTAGGAATTCATTTGAGAACTAGTGTTGGTATGAGTTAGATTTTAATACAACTACAATTAACTATAAAATATTTACTGTTCAAATTACGCTCCAGTTTAAAGCATACTATAAACACTGACAACTGAATAGCATTTGCACATGAAGCTATGAAGTATATTAACGCCATCTTGATGATCAAAGGGGAATAAAAGGAAAATTACTGTTAAGTTCAGGCTCACTCAACAGATACAGTTACAAACCTTAAACCAGTCAGAAATATCCTACTCAAAGTCTATTCTGAAATCTACAGCGCTATCTACAATGCCATCAATGAACATGTATGTGACCTGGTACATTCACACGGTGCCCAGTGAAAACCAACAACTAGATAGACTTTCAATAAAGAAAGAGCCTTAGGATATAGGACAATAAATTCTATCATCAAATTTAAAAGGGAAAAACCTCTCTGTGTAGTCAAAAGGAGGAAGGAAAAAATGCTGAAGGGAAGCACAAAACGAAGCACCAAAACAGACACATACTCTACTTCTCCAAATTTGAAGCTGAACAAAGGCTATAGCTACACTGGCACTTTACAGCGCTGCAACTTTCTCGCTCAGGGGTGTGAAAAAAACACCCCCTGAGCGCAGCAAGTTACAGCGCTGTAAAGCACCAGTGTAAACAGTGCCCCAGCGCTGGAAGCCGCGCTCCCAGTGCTCTAAGCTAATCCCCTCGTGGAGGTCGAGTACCAGGAGCGCACGACCACACTCGCACTTCAGAGCGCTGCCACGGCAGCGCTTTGAAGTTTAAAGTGTAGCCATGCCCAAAGACTCAATTCAAAAGCAATTCAACAGCTGAGAATTTAGTGTAAGTATTGCTATCCTATCATGCTAACGTCCAAGAGAACAAACACTCCTATAAACTGCAAAGGACTACCGGGGACTACCACAAGCTCCACTCTTATTGGTGTTATGTTTTATCTGTAAAGTTTGGGTATAATGTTACTACAGCAATTTAATACTATGTTTTAAAAGAAGATTATATGCTTAATTTTAACAAATTTGAAAGCCAAGGGTATATGAGAAATAGAATTTAAACTCACAGTTAAAATTATGGAAAAGAGAGGAAGCAGTCCTCATCTATGGAAGAGAGGAACTTGTTTATTAAAAGACAAGTTAGCAGAGAAAGCATAGGTAATAAGCTTAAGCATCATGGGGTACTCTCTTTTTAATCAAACCTTGATTTAGATAATGCTTGGTGAATGGGCAGGTTATTTGTATTTCAGTAGTGTGCAAAGAAACCATTTTGGAACATGCAATTTTTTAAAATGTGTATATTTAAAAGATCACTTTGGAATTCACAAGCCATGTGCCAATGATTATTGAACATTTTACCTCCCTCATTATCTCTTTTTAGATTACAGGCTCTCTGATAAGACTACTGAGGACGTGAGGGAGATTCCCAAACCTGAGCCATTCTTTTTAGGTGACAAATCTGAGGAACTGTGCCAGACTGAGGTGTCATTAAAGGAGATTTTGGAACAAATTGATAAACTAAACAGTAATAAGTCACCAAGACCAGATTCACCTGAGAGTTCCAAAGAAACTCAATAGCGAAACTGCAGAACTAACAACTGTAGTCTGTAACCTATCATTTAAATCAGCTTCTGTTCCAAATGATAGGTTTCAGAGTAACAGCCGTGTTAGTCTGTATTCGCAAAAAGGAAAAGGAGTACTTGTGGCACCTTAGAGACTAACCAATTTATTTGAGCATAAGCTTTCGTGAGCTACAGCTCACTTCATTGTATGCACCCGATGAAGTGAGCTATAGCTCACGAAAGCTTATGCTCAAATAAACTGGTTAGTCTCCAAGGTGCCACAAGTCCTCCTTTTCCTTTTCTTTTTGTTCCAAATGATGTTATATGGAAAAAGGCCTGTTTAATTCCCAAGACAAAGTACCACAAATCTCCCCTCTCCACCTACTTACGTGTATATTCTAAAACGATTTTTAAATGTGACAGACCCAGGCCAGAGGGGTACAGGAGTCTGGTAGAAGGCAAATATACTGGCCACTGGATGAATAGTTTTCTGTTCCCTGAGTGACCAGAGCAGGGGCTGCGCTAGAGCAATCACGAACCTGCTAGAACCAATTAAGATAGGCAAGCTAATTAAGACACCTGGAGCCAATTAAGAACATACTAGAATCAATTATGGCAGGCAGACTAATCAGGATACCTGTTTTAAAAAGGACCTCTCATCAGTTAGTGGAGGGCATGCAAGGAACAGGGAGTGAGAAGGCGTGCTGCTGGAGGACCGAGGAGTACAAGTGTGATCAGGCTTCAGGAGGAAGATCCTGTGGTGAGGATAAAGAAGGTGCTGGGGGGAGGCCATGAGGAAGTAGCCCAGGGAGTTGTAGCTGTCACGCAGCTGTTTCAGGAGATGTAGACAGCTACTATCCACAGGGTCCTGGGCTGGGTCCTGGACTGGCACCCGGTGTAGAGGGCAGGCCCGGGTTCTCCCCATTCCCCCAACTCCTGATCGGACACAGGAGGAGTTGACCTGGTCTGTGAGCAAGACCAGAAGGGAAGGTCTAATTTGGAAAGGGATCTGGCCTGTCCCCAACCCACTTCGTGGGACAACAGAGACTGTGGAGATTGTTCTCCATTTCCCCCATGCTGGCCAGTGATCAGGTTAGCTGAGTGTACAGCAGGTTTGAGCCTCTAGCAGAAGCAGCCAAACTGAGGGCTGCCATGAAGCTCTGAGGTGAGCAAATCTGTCAAAAAGCGCAGTACCCACCAAGGTAGAGGAGGAACTTTGTCACATAAAGTAACCACAGACAGATGTATCCCTGATTCCAGAGAGCAGGTTCAGACTGATCCAAGTTTAACTGGACTGGGCATGACCATCTCCAGTAGTTGGAGAATAGCCATAGAAGAGGTACTGGGCATAGAAGAGGTATTAGTATTATGCATTTTCCCACCTTTATATTTCACCCAAGCATTTACAAGGAAGTAATTTAGATACGTCACCCTAGCATTTACAGGAAGTAATTTAACCCCAAGGGACAGATAACAGCATGGTGCCTTTAAGCCATTTCTTATATGGAAGATTTTCCTTTTAAAAACACCATTATGACCTCTGGGGGGGGGGGATGGGGACATTTTAGTGGTTTCTCCCTCATTTGAGATGTCTCCTGTCTCTGTCATCCTGGTTTAATGCTCACTTCTGAGGTCCATTTGACAAGCAATTCAATCTGCCTGCCAGAATATTATTCTTCTGTGCACTGAAGTTTTCCTAACCTGGCAAGATTGAATCAGCTTCTCTTCCTACTTGCTGCAAGATACAGCGTTATTGAGTTTGTCCATTAGGATCATTATGTTTCCTTGACTTCAGATGCGTTCTCAGCTACAGTGTGGATAATATTGAATATTATCTATGCTATAAGTGTAATTTAGACATTATCAAATTAGATTGCACATCTCGAAGCCAGTGCAACTCAAAATGAACATTTCCAGCAGAAAGCTCTTGAGACTTCATGGCCTATAACCAATAACTTTTGCCTCACTCTTATTGTATGTATGAAAAAAGGCTATTAATGTTGAGTTTGGTGGTTCCAAAGTTCTTCATATTCTTACAGATTCATGCTTTCAGGATAACTACGCTGCACTATTTTCTTCCTTTCCAGAGGGACTTCAAAGTTTTGAAGATGCTTCAAATTACTCAGTAGAAAATGGATGCTCCCGTATAAAGTGTGTTAGTGGCAATGGTGCAAATTTAGACGCCTCAATGTGTACTAAAGCCTTCACACACAAAATAAGGCAATTTTACAATTAGATGTTCATGATATACACTTCAAAGGCTTGTGATTAGCTTTAAAGTCTCAATGAATTATTTTCATCATCCTGAAGATGTGCTCTGTAAGAAGTTTGAACTGTCCTTTAGTTTTTGATATCCAGTTGTCTGAAATTGCTATGGCTAAATTAAAAGGACTTTGGAGAGACCAAGATGTTGCCTTTAGCAACTCCTTGGCTTCTATTTGTTGAAGAGGTAATACCAACAATAAACGCATAGTTGGAAGAACAGGACATCTGAAATGTTCCTGCTCTTGAGACCCATTCTCTAAACAGGTGTAGTATTACGAACCCAGAGGAAAAATTGGCTAGAATTTGCAAGTGTCTCATTCATTTTTAATGTGATCTCCACAAGTCAGATCTTAATGCGTAATACTTGCAGTCTATGAGTTTAAATGACAAGATTTGATCATGGCTATGACGTTCCCAGAGATAAGGTGTCCTTTACTGTAGAAAGAATTTTACCAGTGAATTATAATAGTGTACTTTGGGCCTGTGAGGTGGTGACTGAAAGGTTTACATCTTCTGATAATGAAGCATCTCTGATATCTTATGTCAGCATCTGTTCCTACCCATACAAAATCATACTATCTTTCTGGTGCTCTGGGAGAGTCTTGAACCACAGGATCACTGACATCCTATAGAGAACACTATAACTGCCTAGTTACTGAAAAATTTCTGACACTAAATATCTCCACTGTTAGAGATAGAATCTAATACTACACCTACAACTAAGAAAATGGAAACCTAGCAACTGGAAACTATTTAAAAGACTTATAATGAAACAGGATTAATGTTTTTCTCGATTGCTTTGTCAGAAGAGCAACTTTTATTGCACAAAAAACAAAGAGTAAGAATGCGGATAACTGGAGATCTGATCAAATATACATTTCTTCAGGCATATACAGGAGGTTAAAATCCCTCTAACATTGAACTGAGGAGGAAATCACTTATAGAAGAAATATTTTCTTGACTTAAGATGCCAGACAAAGTATTTACTGAGAATATTGGGGGTGGAGGGATTGCACCAATAAATTCAGAAGTCATTTAATTATGTGGCCAGTTGTTCAATAATTTATTTTTATTTCAAATATAGTGTAATGTAAATGGATATAAAAGAGATCAGCTGTTGGATTACAGCAGTTGGAAACAAGTTTAATCTTATAGGTCTTGCCTATCTCCCTGCAAATTCCAGATATAGCCTTTCAGAGAGAACACTACATATTTATCTGATACTATACTTGATTGTAGCCAAAGTCCAGGAAAGCAACTTGCAACTGTGAATCAATAGTATCTTTTCATTTTTCTTTGGTAATTATAAACCTGTATTTAATATATTTGCGTTTCACTGATTAAATGTGTGTTCTCTCTCTCATTTGTCATTGGCTGCTAAAGTGATTAGAGGTGCAGATTCCGCATGTGATTCATTCTTAAAAGTAAAGTTAACATCGTAAGTAGATACCACTTGTTCAGTGCCACTTGATATATTTTTGGGTTGGGGAAAGGGAAGAGATGTAGCAGTATACTTGTCACATTCTCAGTATATGAAGATTCCTAAATACAGTATGGAGTATTGGAAACCCATTGCCTGCGTCATTTAAAATTGGAGAAAATATTTAATATGTTTCTGGAGAACACGCTTTAACTGGTCTCAGAAAATCAATGTCTGCTTAAAGGTGTTTCTGATCTCCAATATCTATGATCTTAGGAGAGATAAGACGGCACTCAGAGTGGGGCTCAACAGCTGAATCACATTTCAGCCAATCACAGATTCAGTTTCTGTTCTGTTCTTGCCATTTGCACAAAATATATAAATTTTTAAATTTTTTCCCAAAAATTTTATATAATTGGCAAAGTGAGAAAACAAGGCACAATATGCCTACGCTAGGATGGATTAGATTTTTATTTGTACGTGTCAATAAACATCAATTTCACCGTACACAGACAAACCAATGAAAATATATTTCCATCAATAATAATCAAAATGTTCATATAGGCAAAGTAAGAAAAATGCTGCTTGAGAACTTATTAGGGTTTGATTTAAGGATATTTACTTTCTATATTTTGACACATGATGCTGACAACTTGTGTCTTAACAGTTATAATCCTTTATTTTTGAATCTCAACATCTACTGTCATTAAATAATTATTGTCTCACTCTCCCATTATTGAGCAACTGTGAAAATTTAAATACAAAAAGTGCTTAAAACACATAAATTTGCCCAATTGAAAAATTAAATTGATAAAAAATTTCATAAATTCTTTAAAATAAACATTGATATTACCCTGTCAAAATTATAAATAAAATCAAATTATACCAAACCTAAATATGCCTATGTAAAGTAGGCACAAATGTTTCTATTAAAAATGAAGCTGCCCTTCTACATGTACAATGAATATGAAACATTCAGGAAAACAAAAACATATCATGACACTCTTACAAAGAGAGGCAAGCAAGATCAGTCAAAAGAGTAAATGTAAAATAGCAGAAATGTTTGTGGTGTTTAAGAGATTGTCCTTTTAAGTGAAAATTTTTTTAAAGTCTGTAAGTGTTGGTGAAAAGACTCATTTTGACAGCCAGGAGACTGGAATCTTCTATTCATCCAGGTCAGGTACCGCACAGGCAGCAGCAATGCAAGCTTCCCCCTAGCAGTGCCTCGCCAATGTCTCTCAACCCTGACCTGGAGGGACCACCTCTAGGGTTGAAAGGACAGCTCAGTCTGCATAGCCCATTCAGCTGAGATTACCAATAAGGAGGACAAACTGTGGTGTGGTTTTATTATGTGGACACCTGTCCTCTAGGAACTGGACTGAGAGCAACTAATTTCACAAAGGCCAGTGAAGAGCTTTCCAATGATAATAACTTTTAGTCACTATTGAATTGGCCCATATTCAAGACAATGCCCTAGAGACTAAAAGATTCTGTACCAACTAAGACTGTGCATGTGCAATTAAGTTACTAATTAGCAATTGTTAAGAATGTCTAAATAAAAGTGTATGCAGTGTTGTAGCCATGTCAGCCTCAGGATATTAGAGGGACAAGGTGGGTGAGGTAATATCTTTTATTGGACCAACTTCTGTTGGTGAGAGAACAAGCTCTTGAGCCACACCATTTTACACACACAGAATTACCTTTTGCAGACCTGAAAAAGAGCTCTGTGTGGCTAAAAAGCTTGTCCCTCTCACCAACAGAAGTTGGTCCAACAAAAGATATTAGCTTGCCCACCTCATCTCTCTAAATAAAGGTGAGTTTTTCTAAGGATGCAATAAAACTATCTAAGTTCTGTATTTACCCCCATTCCACAGCAACAGGTTTTTTTTATTTTCCTTTTAAAAAGAAGATACTGAGTTATCATACATATTCAGGCTGGCCTGTGGGATAAAAATGATAGGTGAACAATTGCTTGGAGGAAAAATAAAGGAGTTATGAATTGCAAATAAATACAATTTATGCAGAAAAACTCATTCCTACTGTAGGAATCATGCAAACACAACTAAAATGAGCAAAACGTGTTCTTATAATGGTCTAGTCATTGTGATTAGCATCAGTTTCAGCTTACAGTCAAAAAAGTTCAGAATATTAATTGTTGTAAAACTAATGCTGTCAACCAACTTTTTGTTGCTGTTGTGCGATTTGAACAATGGTGTATCATTTCAGCATATGAATATTTACAATCTCCATGAAACTGGTTAAAATAATTCTATTTTCAAAAAGTAAACAAAAAGCAATTTGTATGTTTTTAAAATCCAATAATTAAATATTTCCAATAGAAAATATTAACTTGCCAAGTAATCTAGTCCTTATTTAACTCCCCTAAACAAGTCACAAACTATGTTAAATATCCACAACACAACTGCCAACTTTCCCCTAAATTCTTAAGGGATTCTTAGCATTAACCATTCTTAGAATATATTAAATTAGCAACATTTAATTTTAGCATCCAAATTTTGTTTAAAAATAGAAGAAAATGCATTTTGACTCCTGCCAATGCACAGTTCTATCTTTTAAACTTTTTTGACAGTGCCCATAAAATCCTCAAGAAAAGGGGATATTGCAACTATAATTTGCATTTGGGTGCTTTAAATCAGTCAAACAGACAGAACATTAAGAGTGGTATGGTTTTTATTTTCTGTAGCAGTTTTATTGACAAGATTTTTTTCTCGTAAAGTTTGAAAATCTAACACTACCTGTCCACACAGAAGGGGAAACAAAACTTGGTCAAAGTCTGTAGAATTTCCTGTGGAGAGAAAAAGAGATAATTTATACATCTAATGGGACCAATAAATCTAACATTAACCACAGCATATAATCTCACAATTTTGCCCTGAAGAAATAGAAGACAGATGAAGAAATATTCGTTTTATCAATTACACGGAAGGAGTACCAGGCAGTCAATCATGTGAAATAATAAACATGATCAAACTTCATTAAAAATGAAAAATTAATCAAGATTCACACATGGGTAAGCAGCAGGAGCCATCTAGCAAAGCTCCAAAGGGAAGGAGGAGGTTGGGTTGTTGAGTGTTAACACCCCTCTGGGGACAATCTCTAGCCTGACCATATGGATCATAGTGAATAACACCAAACCACATGGGTTTGGCCTGGCAGGACCGCTTCTGCTGGCACAGCTTTTGCTTGTTACCTAGGAACAGGGGTCTGTGGGATTAGAAAATGCTTCCCAACATCAATAGGAAAAAAAAAAGATAAAACCCATTGGTCTAATAGGAAATGTTAAAGAAAAATTGCATCTATCTATTAGTAAGGAAGCCTGAAGTGTGAATGGATTTTATTAGAATTCCTTATTTATACACTTTACTTTAATAAAGCAAACAAAGCTTCAGCGCTGCATGAAGTTTTCATGTAATGTTTAATTATTAAAAATCTCATTCACTAAAGAAAAGCATTGTCATGAAATTGGTAAGGTAGAAAGGTGTGTTACAAGATTTCCAGCAACTCATAGGCAAAGCATTTTATTTTTATATATATATATATATATATATATATATATATACATATACACACATATATACACACACACACCCTTTCAAAGCTATAATTCCCTAACACAAAATCCACCACAAATCTTTACTAGTTTACTCACATTTTCCACTTCATTTCATTGCCTGTTCTTTCTCTTCATATTGAAATCTCAAAACTAGATTTTTCTTTTTGCTTCAAACTGAAACAAGACCGCCTAAGGCAAATCATAGCCAATTTGATAAATAAAGGATCGATTTACAAATGAAGAACTTTGTGACCAATAATAATAAATTATCAGTGCCAACTGAATTGATGCTTCTTGCTTCATTTATTTTTAAAACCAACTCCCTCATTGAACAAATAAACCACATCAATCTAATAACCGATTCAATGAAGCAGAAAGTATATTGACTTCCCCTGTAAGAGCATGTTCCTCCTACATAATTCAATTGAACATATCCCATTCTTTACTATAGTTTCAAGCTCAATTTTTCATATTGTACCCTTCTGGAGGTTTTTTAGATAGTTTATAATTTACCACGTTTCCTAGTTAAGAATTAATGTAGAGACTGATAAGGGGAATTTCCCTTCTTGGCATATGTTTGGTAAAAATATTTAACATCTCTTTTTAAGGAAGGGTTTGTTGAAAAATTCAGTGCTAAGCATTCAGCTCTCCCCCTTGCAATTTCAACAAGACACCTACAGAGAAACCACAGGTTCAAGGTTGACCCCAAGTTTTGAAAAATATTATGCATAAAATGTAACCTGTTGTTGGCATAAATAATATAGGACTTTATTTATAAAATAGTGTCCTGAATTTGCAATATGATCCATATAAATGGTTCCATCCTTGTGCCGAGCCCTACTGTCTTCAAAGGACCCATCTGTGCAGATCTGATAGCAGGATCTGACCCTCCATTTGCTACGTTGCTTATGCATAAAAAACCCCATGACTTCCAAATCTAAATCTTGCACATTTGCCCTAAATCTTACACAAAGCCCATATCCATTACATGAAGTATAGCAAACTGAAATGGAGTGCTGATAGGTTCAAAACTAAAACTATTTATTGGCCTTATTAATTAATTTAAAAATTCTACTTGGCATAATGACTGCATTTGCAAAACTACTATTTTTAAGAGCAAGAACACTGCAAGGTTGCTAGAGGGAATTTTAATATCCAGCAATGTTAAAAGATAATAGGCCAGGCTTTTTAAACAGCTCATCATAGTTACCCTAATATGGTAGAATATATTGCTTTCTATTACCACGCTGAAATAAGATTTAATATTTGTTATACTTACAAGTACAAATATCCACATAATAAAATAACACATTTCTAACATACATTGTATCATACTATCAGCATTGTGTTACTACAGGGACAATGCAACACAAATCATTCAGAACCTAATTTGCACTTCCTTCTTGATATTGCATATCTTCCAAAGCACAGAATTAAAATTAAAATCTCACTTGTTAGAAAATGTGCCCAAACTGCATTGGCATATGTCATCATCCTTGTGTGGCTTTGTAATAATAATTAATTAATCTATCTAACTCTTACAGCATTTTGAAGCCGTAGATCTCCAGTTGGTTTACCGGATATAAAGGATACATCCCGTTGCACATTACATCACATATGCATTTCCCTAAGTTTACATTTTGGGGGTGAGGACTGCCCACTAACAGGTTTAAATTTAAAAATACACAGATAAACTCTTTAAAAAACAGATCTTCATAATTAGTGAAGTTATTATCTAAAATAGTTTTGCATTCCTAAAACGATGGTTATCCAGGTGCAAATAGTAAGAACATTAAAAGAGTTCTCAAAATTTTGCTCTGAGTTTTGTATTAATTACTGTACATTTATTAGTGTGTATTTTGTACCTTGCTCTGTTTAAAAGTCAGCAATGCTCATGTGAAAATAAATTCCCATAGGAGTTGCTTTGGGTGTATGACTATTTGTTGGAGAATCACAGGAGGACCAAAATCTCTTTACGATCCCACTAGGCTACTGTAAAAAGAGTATTAAGACAAAACTAACATTTTTTCTAATACTTACTTTGCTTTATAATTTCTTTTAAGCTGACATGCAAGGCAACAGAGGTGGTATCAATGGCCTTGTTTTCTTACTCTACTTCCTCACGTCTATGTTCCAATAGGAAAAACTGCTGAAACACCTCCTTATCCCTCCCCAACAATCACCACCACACAAGATGTAAAAAAAATACAGAGTGGATAAAATGTAAATGACTCAATAGCTGAAATCAAGGTCTCAAGGGCATCAGGTGCCAGTTTTCTGGATCAATTCCCAAGTATACATTTTCACAATTCTTTTTATATGCAGTTTGATTTTTAACATTTTAATGAGGAAAAAGTGCATCCATAGCAGCCAGTCACCACAGTTAAAGTGCAGGGCATGAACTGTGTCCCATGAGGGATTCAGTCTAGCTGTGTCACCACTGGCTTCAGGACATACACCACCTGGTTCCATGTCCCCAGGTTCCAACTCTTTTCATAATCAAAACACTGCTGACATTATAAACCCCATAAGGTTTTTCTAAAATCCTCCCCGATCAATATAGCCTACACACAACTTATCGGAGACAACACAGAGCTCATTGATTAAGTTTGGTTTCAGAAGCAAAGTTTCAAAATAAATGAGACAAGGATACAGCATTCAGCCCTTTTGTACTACAGGGCAATTTATGAAGGAGGCAATCTCTGAACCTACCTCCAACCCCCACCCCAAGTAATACTTAAAGGTGTATGGGAAGTAGGGGTTATAAAAATATTCATACATGTATTTGTTCAATACACAGAGTCTATGCTTGTATCTTACACAATTCAATGTAGTAAGATGAAGTGGCTTACATGCAATAAATTGGAATCTGCTGATAAAAATACTTGTTTGATCACCTGTGAATTTAGTATACACTTACTGCATACTGTACATTGACTCAGACATTTTAACATTCCTTGCTTTCTGGCCAGGAGAGAAGGCAGGCAACTCTCTAGCGGAAGGAACATTGGCACTTCTCAGACTAGTACTGAGCACTCCAGCCTCCCTTCCAGCATTCAACTTCTCAACCATTAGATGACAAAGCCAGGTGAGGTTCTACATTTATAATTTTATTCACCACAGTACTGTCTGGAAGGGAATCTTTGAAGGCTGAATTCAATTAAGTTAATTGGAATAATTAATAATGAGACTGAACATTTCATACAGGTTGTGTGCATATGTGAAGGGAAGGGGTTAGAAGAGAATTCGGCAAACATAATCACAGGTAACATAACTACCTTGCACTTCTGTAGTGTCTTTTCCCAGAGCCATTGTTAAAGCTTTACAAACAGACCTAACTCCTTTATTTCCTCTGTTCAAATGAAATCTAAACAAAATTGTATTTTGTAGCTAAAAAACTACCAAACTAATCTGCAGTGAGAAAACTGTGTTTTACTAACAGTCACTATGTCTTTACTGTTGAGAAAAACATTCACAGATGAACACTCAAAAGGACACCACTGTATTGAACAAAACAACAAGGTGAAAGGATTTTCCAAATTAATGTTGAAACTTTGTTTTTAAATTGCTACTCTGTGCTTACTCTTTGCACGGGTCTCTGAGCTGAATGTGACACTACGTACTGGTACCATGTGTGCTGCGCAAGCTGCAGTGATCTAAACATTAACTCTGTATTTCTTAGATTGTGTCAGGATAGATTTTGATTCAATTTTTAAGAGGGATTATACATAAGGAGAGGGTGGGGACATAAAATAACACCAAATAATAGTGAAAAGGGCAGAGAGTGTTCAGTAACCAGGACAAACCATAGTGAAACTACTAATGTCTAAAAAAATTTTAAGGTAGATTTAACCAGTGGTGAGCTGGAGCCGGTTCGCACCAGTTTGCTGGAACCGGTTGTTAAATTTAAAAGCCCTTTTAGAACCGGTTGTTCCACGAGGGACAACCGGTTCTAAAAGGGCTTCTAAATTTAACCGGCCAAAAGTGGTGCCTTAGGCACTGACTCCACGGGTGCTCCAGCCCTGGAGCACCCAAGGGGAAAATTTGGTGGGTGCAGAGCACCCACCGGCAGCTCCCCCCGCCCAGGCTCCAACTCACCTCCGCTCTGCCTCCACCCTTAAACGCCGCCCTGCTCTGCTTCTCCGCCCCCCTCCTCCCCCGGCTTCCTGCGAATCAGCTGTTTGCGCAGGAAGCCGGGGCAGGCTGAGAAGCAAGTGGCGGCTTCCCGCTCAGGCCCAGTGAGGCAGAGCAGAGGTGAGTTTGGGCGGGAGGGAGGGGCAGTCAGGGGACAGGGGAGGGTGGTGGGTGGGGCAGGAGTCCCGGGGGACGGGGGTGGGCAATGACCCCCCGTGGGGTGAGGAGGGAACCGGTTGTTAAGATTTTGGCAGCTCATCACTGGATTTAACTAATGGATCATAATGGTATCATGCACATGTAAACTTCTCACCACAACAGTTTCTAGTGATATTTATCTGAAATTAAAAACTTTTGAGACATAAGTTTTAGTACAACAGACCATTGGAACTCCATACACTGAACCATGCATGTCTAGTTGGCAGCCGGTATCAACTGGAGTGCCCCAAGGGTCGGTCCTCGGACCGGTTTTGTTCAATATCTTCATAAATGATCTGCAGGATGGTGTGGATTGCACCCTCAGCAAGTTTGCCCCACTTCCGTCACAGCCATCTGTGGCTTGAGATAGAAAGGCTTTGCAGAAAAAGGTGTTCCAAGGATGAACTTGGGTGATCATTTTGGTGCAAGAACAGAGGACACTGTTCTAGGCATAGGATATGCCACAGAAAAAGGCACAGGGATGAATAGGAGATGGATACAAAGTTAAGTATAGTAAGAAGGGAAGTGGTGAAAGGTCATGAAAGTGAAGACAAGAAGCTTGAAACTCCTGGAGAAAGGTGAGTTGAGTCAGAAAAGGGAAGTAACACGGAGGAAGATGGTTAAGTTACCTATACATAGATGGACTGAAAGGGAGCCAAGCAAGAGACCAGGGAGAAACAAGACACAAAAGTTAAAAAGAGATATTACCCAAAGCGTGGGCAAGAGTTTACCAGTGGGATGTAGAGAAAAGTATGGACATTCGAGATTATATAAAAAATAAAAATTGGGGGTGTCATAAATATAAAGGGAAGGGTAACCACCTTTCTGTATACAGAGCTATAAAATCCCTCCTGGCCAGAGGCAAAACCCTTTCACCTGTAAAGGGTTAAGAAGCTAAGATAACCTCAAAGGCACCTGACCAAAATGACCAATGAGAAGACAAGACACTTTCAAAGCGGGGGGGGGAGGGGGAACGGGGGACGGGGACGACAAAGGGTCTGTCTGTCTGTGTGATGCTTTTGCCTAGAACAGAACAGGAATGGAGTATTAGAACTTGTTAGTAAGTAATCTAGCTAGAAATGCGTTAGATTTCCGTTTGTTTAAATGGCTGGTAAATAAGCTGTGCTGAATGGAATGCATATTCCTGTTTTTGTGTCTTTTTGTAACCTAAGGTTTTGCCTAGAGGGATTCTCTATGTTTTGAATCTGATTACCCTGTAAGGCATTTACCATCCTGATTTTACAGAGGTGATTCTTTTACTTTTTCTTTAATTAAAATTCTTCTTTTAAGATCCTGATTGCTTTTTCATTGTTTTTAAGATCCAAGGGTTTGCATCTGTGTTCACCTATGCAAATTGGTGAGGATTTTTATCAAGCCTTCCCCGGGAAAGGGGGTGTAGGGCTTGGGGGATATGTTGGGGGGAAGACATCTCCAAGTGGGCTCTTTCCCTGTTCTTTGTTTAACACGCTCGGTAGTGGCAGTATGGGGTTCAAGGACAAGGCAAAGTTTGTACCTTGAAGATGTTTTTAACCTAAGCTGGTAAGAATAAGCTTAGGGGGACTTTCATGCAGGTCCCCACATCTGTACCCTAGAGTTCAGAGTGGGGAAGGAACCTTGACGGGGGGGGGGGGGGGGGAGAAGTGGATTTGGATGTTGAAGGAGAATAAGTAAGACTAGACAAATATGACCTGTTATATGGGGAGGATAATTGAGCCAGTGATAAAAAAAAAAAAAGATAGGGAAGAAGAAGGTATGAAATTTGGTTTTACCACATTGACCTTAAACCAGGATCAGATTTTGGCAAGGCTGTCAGAGGTGCAAAACTGAACAGAGGAGAAAGAGGTTGGGAGCACAAAGATACTTTGCAAGTCATTCAGGCAAACATGGTAGCTGAAGCTGTCAACACAGATGAATTTCCCCCATGCAATGAAGGGTAGAGGGAAAACAAAAGCGGTTCAAAGACAGATTGAGGGACACAGAAGAAGCAAAGAGGAGACACTATAAAACAGTTGGAGTGACAGGAGGAGGAGGAGGAAAACAAAGTGTCATGGAGGGAGGAGACTGTGATCAAGGAGGATGAGAACATGATCCCTGACTTCACCAAGAGGTGGCTGTTTACAAGTTGTCAACCCCACCCTTCCTTAAGGGTGTGAGACCAGGGTAACCTACAGATGACATTTCAAGAGGCTGGAGTGGTTCCAGCAGCGTTGCCTCAAGAAGATTCTCAGGATCAGCTGGGAAGACCAATGCACTAACATCAGCGTTCTCTCTGCAGCCAACATCAGCAATATAGAAGTGCAGGTCATGAAACGCCACTCCGATGGGCTGGTCACTGTGTATGTATGCCTGACACTTACCTCCCAAAGCAAGTACTCTTCTCTCTGTTAAGTCAGGGAAGACGGGCCCGCGGAGGGCAGAGGAAGCACTTCAAAGACATACTGAAAGAACACCTTAAAGAGGGAGGCATCAACCCAACAAACTGGGAGGGCTTGGAGTAGAACAGAACACAGCAGCGCCACACTATACACCAAGCCACAGCTCACTTTGAGGAGAACAAACATGCTCATGAGACAAAGAAACAACAAAGGAAAGAAAGGGCACAACAGTCCAGCCAACAACTGTGTCTCCTCCAAGATTACACCTGTCACTTCTGCGGGAAAATCTGCAGGGCAAAAATTGGGCTCCTCAGCCACTTAAAAACCCACCAATGAACCCCCTTGGCAGACATCATCTTCACTTCGAGGGATAGCAGAAATGAAGTAGCTTTTTGTGACCTTGGTAAGAGCCATTTTAGCTGACAACAACATAACAGAACAATTTAATTTTACAAACTCTGAGTGCTACTGTCCAAGTTGAAATTAGATTCTTTAAAGCAACACACATCTGTAAGAAATAGGGGCAAAGAGGTCTTAAAAAACAGGTTTTACACATTGCTCCCAAGCAGACACATTGAACAACAACTATAAGCATAGTGAAAATGTTAACATTTTATAATGGAGTTGCTGATCCTACTTTAACACATTAAAGTACACTGATTTGAGAGGTGAAGTTTTATTAATAAATTGAATATTCTTTCTACAAAATTTAAAGAAATGTGGCTATTTTTGTAATTTACTTCCACAGCCACAAAAATAGCTAGCCTATTTTTATACTCAACTTTTCTCAGAATACTTTTAACATAACAATTTGTTATTAAAACTTTAAATATTAATGTGGAATATCAGGTTTAAAAATTAAACAATTCAGTTGCCAGCTCACCAAAACACACTTCTACTTAGAACTGATGACAACCCTATTTAGAACCACGTTTTAAAAAACATCTGAGTTAAGAACAATTTGGAGCACTATAAATTATATGACCTACAAAATCTGTGTGAACTTCATGCCAATGCCCTGTTGGCAAAAGAGATCTTGAATATTAACTTCTTTACTTACTTAAATCTAAACCTAAGCAGTCAGTACGTTATTAAATTGTATGCAATCATAGAATCATAGAAGATTAGGGTTGGAAGAGACCTCAGGAGGTCATCTAGTCCAACCCCCTGCTCCAAGCAGGACAACACCAACTAAATCATCCCAGCCAGGAATTTGTCAAGCCGGGCCTTAAAAACCTCTAAGGATGGAGATTCCACCACCTCCCTAGGTAACCCAATTCCAGTGCTTCACCACCCTCCTAGTGAAATAGTGTTTCCTAATATCCAACCTAGGCCTCCCCCACAACAACTAGAGACCATTGCCTCTTGTTCTGTCATTTGCCACCACTGAGAACAGCCAAGCTCCATCCTCTTTGAAACCCCCATCAGGTAGTTGAAGGCTGCTATCAAATCCCACCTCACTCTTCTCTTCTGCAGACTAAACAATCCCAGTTCCCTCAGCCTCTCCTCATAAGTCATGTGTTCCAGTCCTCTAATCATTTTCGTTGCCCTTCGCTGGACTCTCTCCAATTTGTCGACATCTTTTCTGTCGTGTGGGGCCCAAAACTGGACGCAATACTCCAGATGTGGCCTCACCAGTGCCAAATAGAGGGGAATAATCACGTCCCTCAATCTGCTGGCAATACTCCTACTAATGCAGCCCAATATGCCGTGAGCCTTTTTGGCAATGAGGGCACACTGTTGACTCATATCCAGCTTCTCGTCCACTGTAATCCCCAGGTCCTTTTCTGCAGCACTGATGCTTAGCCAGTCGGTCCCCAGCCTGTAGCAGTGCATGGGATTCTTCCGTCCTAAGTGCAGAACTCTGCACTTGTCCTCGTTGAACCTCATCAGATTTCTTTTGGCCCAATCCTCCAATTTCTCTAGGTTACTCTGGACCCTACCCCACCCTCCAGTGTATCTACCTCTCCCCACAGCTTAGTGTCATCTGTGAACTTGCTGAGGGTGCAATCTACACCATCCTCCAGATCATTAATAAAGATGTTGACCGAAACTGGCCCCAGGACTGACCCCTGGGACTCTCCATTTCATACCGGATGCCAATTAGACAACGAGCCGTTGATCACTACCCGTTGAGCCTGACAATCTAGCCAACTTTCTATCCACCTTATAGTCCATTCATCCAATCCATACTTTTTTAACTTGCTGGCAAGAATACTGTGGGAGACCGTATCAAAAGCTTTCCCCATATCCACAGAGCTAGTTATCTCATCATAGAAGGCAATCAGGTTGGTCAGGCATGACTTGCCCTTGGTGAATCCATGTTGACTGTTCCTGATCACCTTCCTCTCCTCCAAGTGCTTCAAAATGATTTCCTTAAGGACCTACTCCATGATTTTTCCAGGGATTGAGGTGAGGCTGACCGGTCTGTAGTTCCCTGGTTCTCCTCCTTCCCTTTTTAAAAGATGGGCACTATATTTGCCTTTTTCCAATTGTCCGGGACCTCGCCCGATCGCCAGGAGTTTTCAGAGATAATGGCCAATGGCTCTGCAATCACATCAGGCAATTCCCTCAGCACCTTCGGATGCATTAGATCTGGACCCATGGACTTGTGCATGTCCAGCTTTTCTAAATAGTCTGTAACCTGTTCTTTCACCGCTGAGGGCTGCTCACCTCCTCCCCATACTGTCAGGTTTCAGAGTAACAGCCGTGTTAGTCTGTATTCGCAAAAAGAAAAGGAGTACTTGTGACACCTTAGAGACTAACCAATTTATTTGAGCATGAGCTTCCGTGAGCTACAGCTCTAGCTCACAAAAGTTTATGCTCAAATAAATTGGTTAGTCTCTAAGGTGCCACTAGTACTCTCCTTTTTGTGTTGTCCAGAACAGCAGTGTGGGAGCTGACCTTGTCTGTGAAGACCGAGGCAAAAAAAAGCATAGAGTACTTCAGCTTTTTCCCACATCATCTGTCACTAGGTTGCCTCCCCCATTCATTAAGGGTCCCACTCTTTCTCTGACCTTTTTCTTGTTGCTAACATACCTGTATAAACCCTTCTTGTTACCTTTCACATCCTTTGCTAGCTGCAACTCCAGTTGTGCTTTGGCCTTCCTGATTACACCCCTACACGCTCAAGCAATATTTTTATACTACTCCCTAGTCATCTGACCAAGTTCCCACTTCTTGTAAGCTTCCTTTTTGTGTTTAAACTTACCGAAGATTTCACTGTTAAGCCAAGCTGGTCGCCTGCCACATTTGCTATTCTTTCTGCATGTCAGGATGGTTTGTTCCTGCGCCCTCAATAAGGCTTCTTTTAAATACAGTCAGCTTTCCTGGACTCCTTTCCCCCTCATATTAGCCTCCCAGGGGAGCTTCCCCATCAGTTACCTAAGGAAGTCAAAGTCTGCTTTTCATAAGTCTAGGGCCCATATTTTGCTACTCTCCTTTCTTCCTTTTGTGAGGATCCTGAATTCAACCATCTCATGGTCACCGCTGCCCAGGTTGCCATCCACTTCTACTTCCCCTACCAATTCTTCCCTGTTTGTAAATAGCAGGTCAAGAGGAGAATGGCCCCTGGTTGGTTCCTCCAGTAGTTGTACCAGGAAGTTGTCCCCAACACTCTCCAAAAACTTCCTGGATTTTCTGTGCACTGCTGTATTGCTCTCCCAGCAGATGTCAGGGTGATTGAAGTCCCCCATTAGAACTGGGACCTGTGTTCTGGAAACTTCAGTTAATTGTCTGAAGAAAGCCTCGTCTACCTCATCCTCCTGGTTTGGTGGTCTATAGCACATGCCCACTACGACAACACCCTTGTTGCTCTCACTTCTAAACTTAACCCAAAGGCTCTCAACAGGCTTTTCTCCAGTTTCATACTGGAGCTCTGAGCAATCATACCGCCCTCTTACACACAGTACATTCCACTGGAAACAAATTATATTTTGTTAAAATGTTAAGAACAACACTTTACAAGGTGTCTGTTTAAAATGGACACAAAAAGGCAGTGACATATCAAAATTTCAGTTTGAAGAATATTCAGTCTTGTGAGACAAGCTCATAATATGTGAAATTCAGTCACTTCCTAAACTTGAACACAGCTAGAAGTAATATGGGAGGGTTAAATGGAGTTCAGCAAAGCTTATGTATTGGAGGTTTGAGACTTAATTTTTTTTGCATTTGTTAGGGGTTTTATGTTTACTACATTATATAATGCATATGTCCCTTTATGAAGTTACATTATTTTGATTACAGATTATTAAAAATCTTCAATGTAACGACATGTAATTATGTAGTTAAGTAAAAATTCAGATGCAATATTATTCTCAAACTTAAGAAAAAACATGCTACATATGAAGACTGGTATCACAACCACAACGAAAACAGCAGCATATTTAGTTTACATTGGAAATAAACCATGGCAAAATTTGGTTTTTAAAAGAAGTATTAAATGTAAACAACTGTATGAGTGAAACCACATTTCTTTTGCCTTCCCTCTCCCTTTAAAAAGAAAAATCCCTGAAGATATTTGGGAGAAATTCCTTTAAAAATATTCCCCAGCCAACACTTTTTATGCCAAGTTTCAGCCTACAGTTATAAACTTCTGAAAAGAGGCGTTTAAGTGAAAAACCTGTACAGTGTACAGTAGCAATAGTAGCAATATTAAGCACTAAAATAATTCTTACGGTAGAATAATAGATAATTCTTGAATATTACAAAATTAGTAATCAGTCACGTTAAGAGCTTTTTCTGACAAATAGCAGTATTTGACTAGTAGCATTAATTTAATTAGCTTAATTTAGTAGTATTAAAGCAATACTGTAATAAAAACAACATTCCAATATAACTTTATAGCTCCTGCTCATCCATTTCCTTAAAAGCTTTTTAAAAAATCCATTAACTCTTATCTCTTCATGCAATTAGAAAACAAGGGTAGGGAAGCTTTCTGTAAGTCTCACTTCTCCCCTTTTTCGCAGATGGTGATGGAGAAGAGGAATAATAGGTACTGGAATGAAACAATAACACCATTTCAGTGGTGACCATCACTTGCCCCCAGGATGGTTCTATAAAAAAAACCCTTAGACAGTGAAAACAGCACTGAAATAAATAATGTTTCGTAAGCATCTTAAGAGCTCTTAGTATTGAAATATTTTACACTCACAAAAAATGTGCACAGATGGGCAACTTTTCTGCTTGCATTAGTAAAACAAAAATCTTTCATTATCAAGCTCAAAATCCTTGAATTTTTTAAACTTAATTGTGCCTCTGTTTCTTAGAATTCACACCCCAAGGCCAAAGCTTTCCTGCCACCAGTCCTTCAAATCTGACTTGGACATTACACGGAAGGAGGCTCCAAGCCTCCCTGAGGTCTCGCTCCTTTTACAACATACGCAAAAGCAGTAGATAATGGGCCTATGCTGAATTCACTGCTCTACACAACTCCTCCTGGGACACAGGCCTAGCAGATGTGATAAAAACTGTGTCAGAGAAGTAGCTCTAGTTTGTGCCTTAATGACAACTTAAAACTCTAAACTAATAGAACAAAAAAGAAATGGCTATTACTTTTTTCATTAGCACCAACCCAAGAGTAACACTGAGCTAAAACATTTTAGCAGCTCTTCCCACAGACTTCACACTGCCGTCACCCAAATAAATAATGTTCTAAATTAAAAACAAAAATCTTAGCTAAAAAATCTTAGCTGTTCTTGGCACACGATAAAAATAAATCCTAACGGAGATTATACAAAGGTTTACATCTGTCCAGGGGATGTTCTATTCTTTTTTCAATTTTAAATTATGGAAAGAAGTTAAAGAATTATATCTAGAATAACAATGAATTTACAAAGATCAAATCCATTTCTGTGGTAACCACAGGAGTGAATACATTGATATGGATGAGAAATATCAATATGAAAACAGCTAACTGTGTAAAAATTGGTTAGTCTCTAAGGTGCCACAAGTACTCCTTTTCTTTTTGCGAATACAGACTAACACGGCTGTTACTCTGAAACCTGTGTAAAAATTGCCATTGTATTAAAATCATAAATACAGTTTTGAGATTTAGAAACTAAGGTTGGGAGTTTTTCAGCTATGAATTTGAGAGAATTTATGTGAAAACTGTTAACTGAGGGTATATAACTATTTGCTTCTAGGACTAAGATTTTTGCCATTTTCAAAGGCTAATTTAATTATACAGTAACAAAAATATAGATTTAAACACATACTTTGGATAATATTTGCTAAATGATATAATTTTGCCTTCAGATGATTGGTTCTTTTAAATGCCGTCTCAAATGCTCTATTCAGCCACAATGACATACCCACTTAATCAGCTATCATTGTTCTCTGAGGCAGGACTTTGTTGTCAAGACAAGCACTGAAACCTTTAAAAAAAATTTCAGAACTGGCATAAGAAAAAAAAAGTGATCTTTGTCAAACAAAGACAAATTTATGCAAATCTTTTATAAACATTCACAAACATTTATTTAGCTTTTGAAATGTTGGCCTCATTTGAGAGCATGAAAATGAGGGGGAAGTAGGAAGATGCAAAGGACAGCTTAGAGGCTGGCACACTACATAAATATTCAGAAGGAAGATTATAGGATTCATGTTAGGCTGTCTTAGGTTTCTCCAAAGTCCACATAGAATACCAAAGAACAAAACTAACGAGAAGTAGAGCAGATGTTAGACAATGCAGCAGCCCTCTTTTCCTCTCTCACTTGGCTATACTTGGGCGCTTTCATTTTTCCTTTCAATATGGTTAGGTCATTCAAGGATTCTCCTATAGACCCTGTATTGTGGCTACAGAGCTATAAGCTGGACCTCTGTCAGCTTTCCAAAAGTTTCCAATGAAAAGGCATTATGCAAATTCTACCTCTCTTACCCTCTTTCAGGGGGAAAAAAAGCCTCCAGTATGTAGTCATTGGAGTATTGGAAGTCCCAGCCTTCATTTCTGTATGGTTGTGTTTGCCTTAGGGCCATGCTGCTTGTTTTGACAGTGGATGCCCCTAGATAGTTGGGATTAGTCGAGCTTGTTTAGATAAACTTGAAATCAAGGCCTTCTCTAGGTAGACAGCTAGATGTAGCTACTGAGTTTCCAGCTGCCTTCTTCTTTCATCCCAAAACAACTGCAGGATTCACAGTAGCTATCACAGCCACAGGCTATGTCACATACATAAGTACAAAATTAAAGGCTGCTAAAAGAAGCCTTTGTAAGTCTTAGTGCTAAAATAAGGAATCTGTACTGCATAGTTTATACAAATTATTCAAGAAGCACCAGTAAGACATAGCAAAGCATAGTTAACAAGACATGTTCATAAAAGACAAACCTGTTTAAATAAATGAGAAAGATTTCGTTTTGTTAATTTATCACCACCACCCACTGCCCAACATTTTTGCAGATTACATATTATAAAAGGGTAATTGCTAAAACATTTTCTAATATTTATCCTATTTATTTAACAAGAAACCTTATGCTGATCTATGACATGATTTGAGAATGTTGTTTATTACAGTTAGATTTGGGCTTTAGGTCCGATTTTCTTAGAGATTAGGTTTGTTTTTTTTTTAAACTATCTGAATTAATCCTAATGAAGACACGCCACATTCAGATGTTTCAAAATTGGATGAAGAATTGATTCACATGAATGGAAGGTGTCAAAAGAAAAACGGTAAACCTCAGAACTAAATAAATAAAACAAAAAATGAGACAATAGCAGCATTGCGCTAAATTATTTAAGAATGTAATAATCCAGTTGTTGTAGTTTTCCAATTTACCCAATAAGAGTCTCATTTGTCATGGAAAAATATGCCCACTAGTCTTCATATACTTTTGTACAGTAGGTAGCACACAACAGGCTTCCACTCCTGACTGGGGTCTCCGAGAACGATTATAATACAAGAACTAATCATAGACACATAGACTTTGAGGCCAGAAGGGACCATCATGATCATCAAGTCTGACTTCCTGCACATTGCAGGCCACAGAACCTCACCCACCCACTCCTATAACAGACCAATAACCTCTGGCTGAGTTACTGAAGTCCTTAAATCATGATTTGAAGACTTCAAGTTACAGAGAATTCACCATTTACACTAGTTTAAACCTGGAAGTCACCCATGCCCTATGCTGCAGAGGAAGGCGAAAAACCTCTGCCAGTCTAACCTGGGGAAAATTCCTTCCCGACCCCAAATATGGCAATCAGTTAGACCCTGAGCATGTGGACAAGACCCACCAGCAAGACACCTACGAAAGAATTCTCTGTAATAACTCAGAGACCTTCCCATCTAGCATCCCATCACTGGCTGTTGGAGATATTTGCTGCAGATCAGCTACCTGCCATTGTAGGCAGTCTCATCATACCATCCTCTCCATAAACTTATCAAGCTCAGTCTTGAAACAAGTTAGGGTTCACTCCCTCCCTCCCCCCCACTACTCCCCTTAAAGGTTTTTCCAAAACTTCAATCCTCTGGAGGTTAGAAACCTTCATCTAATTTCAAGTCTAGACTTGCTGATAGCCAGTTTATATCCATTTGTTCTTGTGTCCACATTTGCACTTAACTTCTCTCCCTCCCAGTATTTATCCCTCTGCTGTATTTATAGAGAGCAATCATATCTCCCCTCAGCCTTCTTTTGGTTACGCTAAACAAGCCAAGCTCTTTGAGTCTCCTCAGATCATCCTAGTAGCCCATCTCTGCACCTGTTCCTGTTTGAATTCAATACAGCATTATCATCAAACAGTAGGACTGAAGAAAGGGAAACTCATCAGTTCAATGGAAAATTATTATTGTCTTAATTCTCCCTTTTGTGTTTCAGAGTGGCCAGCTCTATTAGCAAAAATGATTTGAAGGGAAAACAACACTTGAGACCCAAGGGAAGCACTGATAAACAACAGCCTAGTGGAAACTAACCAGGAGTATGGTCTTATGGTGACAAGTCTAGGAGCCAGGATTAAGAACCAAGAGATCTGGCTTCTGTTCTTGGATTTGCCACTGACCTGCTGTCTGGCTTTATCCAAATCAAGACTCCTGTGCCAGTTTTCCTACCTACAAATCATCAAAAGACTGCCTACTCTATTGTAAAGTTTTTTGAGATAGTCCAGTGAAAAGCCTTATAGAACTACAAGATATTATATCATGATCTTTACCCACAGTATAATATCTGGTGTCTTCCTGGGACTAGTTACTGAAAACATAGGGTAGACTTTGAGGTGAATTTTTGAGTTAAAACTTCCCTACCATAAATTCTCAGTTGACCAATAACCTGAACAGGAAACATGACAAAGCAGAGACTGGCAAGCATAACCAGCAACTGAACAGAGAGAAAATTCTTGAAAGCTAATGGAAGATGACAATTTGATTACACTATAATGCATAAAGGATCCTGATCCACAATGTAATGATTGTTAACTAAATGATTGAAAATGAATTTTAAGAAAAACTTCATTATGACAATTGGGGAAACTCTGTATGTTGACTTGAATTTGACCTGAAGAACTCTGTGTAAGCTTGAAAGCTTGTCTCTTCACCAACAGAATTCAGTCCAATAACAGGTATTACCTCACCCACCTTGTCTCTCTAATAGCCTGAGACCAATGCGGCTACAACAACACTGCACATGTTCAATTTAGGAATTCTGTTTGAGATTATGAACTCTATGTAGACTAACAATTTAGTTTAATTGTAAGGCTAGCCTGCCTTCTCTGCTATCTTTTTACCTCCACCTTCAGATGAAATTCCAAGAGGTAGCGACGCAGGGCTAACACCAAAGAATTGCTAACCACTGATAGTCATCTATTTAAACAGAAATAGCTTGGACAAAGCAGGTGGCCAACCAAAGAAAACTGTTTCTGCCAGGTGAGCTGGTAACCAGGCAATAATCACCTGGTGGGGGACCCTGAACACCTGACAAGACTGATCCAGGAGTCACATAACAGACAGACCTGAACTTTATAAAGGAGGACTCTCTCAAACCAGCCATTTCAAAGAAGGAGAGGAGACCGTAAGCAGAAAGCAAGGCTGTATGGGAGGAGAAGGGGAAGGACACTAGAGGACTCTGGCCTAACCCAAAAGAATATACCAGAATGGTAAGGAAACTGAAGCAGGGAACGCTGTGTAGATGTTTCTTTGTTATGTCTGTATCTATAGCTCTCTTACGCTGTCTAAAGTAAAAAGTAATTGTTATAGAAATGTTTACAAAGCCTTTGTTGTTATGTGCTTCATCCATTACACATCCCTGAAGAGGGAACTGTAAACCAGAGTGCCCACAAGGCTGGAGCTCTAGAAAGAGATGGGCTTAATTTACTGTGGTGGGGTGGGAGGCCAGCACTGGTCCTGGGGGCACAGCGTAGCTGGACTGCAAGGTATTATCTGTGAAGGGGTAACAGACAGTGCCTGTGCCCAGGAAGTGTGCTAGAGAGGCCAAAGAAACAGGCAGTGCTGTAGCCTACACAGACCAAGGAAAGCTTAAGTGCACATGGATCCAGCATTGTGGGATCCAAATAGAGCAGCCAGGTGAGCGTCCAGCAGGAGGAGCATTACCAGGGCAGTGATACTTATATATACCTAGAACAATGCTATGAGATATCAAAAATGGAGTATATTTTGACACCTGTGCCTTCACATTGCTCCAGTAATGATCAGGGTCCTTCTAGCTGCTGGAGAAACACACACAGCACTTCTGTATCACTTTACAAATATCATCAATTTCATCAATTTGCATAACATCCCTGTGTTATAATCCTCGTTTTACAGATGAGAAAATGGAGACAGCAAGGCTAAATGACTTGCACAAGGGAGACCTATAGTTAAAATTCAGGAGTGCCTGTTCTCAGTATTACGTTCACATCACACATGTCAGCATTCTCTACAGGAGGAAGAAACTGAAACCTTTCAGTATTCTCACTTAATGCAACCAACAGAAAGGTAGAACTTCCCCACTGTCAAACTTTCTGAAAGTGAAAGTTCTGCTGTTCCCCTGTAAAACTACAGGTAACTACAGGTGTGTGTGTGTGGGGGGGGCTTATTTGCTAATATTCACTCATCAATTTTGAGATATTTAGGTATGGGGTAAAATAACCACTTAGGAGATTTTTATTATTATTATTCTGGATGCTCCATTAACAGTTTCTTAAAAATATTCATTAAATTGCCAGGCACAATCTTTACTAAAGACAAAACATTTAACAGGTTTGAAGCTGGTGCATTTAAAACAACATAAGCATAGATATTGTCTACAAAAGAATTTTTAAATATTGCACTGCAGTGAATGCTCAAAGTATATAGAAAGTCTTGCATAAACATTAAACTTCCCTACTTGTAAGACAGTTATCAGCATGGGCCCTGTCTCTAATTTTTTTTCTCTCTCGCTCATGCCACCAGTTTAGAATTCTGCATTTGCATTCCAGAGGCTTGTGGAAACTTTAATATGAGTATCAATGAATCTACCAGCACACCTTTCCTTTCCCTGTTTTACAAGTAAAAATTAACTATATTAACACGTGAACTGTAATCTGTATGTACCATACATATACAGATATATTAAGTGATAACACTAACAACAGTACATATGTGTATGGAAGCCCAGTGATGGTTGTTGTGGGAAATCATTTAATTTTCTGACAATTACATATGTAAAACATCAAGCCTAATGTTGCAGAAACAGAGTTTGACTTGTGTCACAATTTTAAGATAAAAAGCTAATGAAAAGGTACAGTTTGTTCAAAATGTGCACAGTAACACTTTGCTGCTAGATCCCAGGAATCCTGACCCCCCGAGTCCCTGCTCTACCTGATACAAGCATATTCTGATATTTACTGCACATATCATATCCTCATTACTAGCACTGACTTTTCCATGTCTTGATGACAGACTATTCTGCATAATATTCTGCCCTTAGGACCTCTGAAATTACATGCAGAAGATAGGGATTTGATGATCATGAAATCCTGATCCCACTGAAATTAATGGTAAAACTCCAACGGACTTCAGTGGGAACAGGATTTCACTCCAGCATTTTAAAATGTGGCATCACTTTCAATATTCACTTCAGAATACATGAATACAAAGACCTTAACACAGGGAAGAGAAAACAAAATCCAAGGCTAGTTATGCCCAGCCTCTATATAAATGCCTCACATAGAACCGTATTTGCAAAATACCAGGCCCCAGAAACTGGTGCTCCATGCACCAATGGTAGACTTCAAAAATGTCCTGCAATCCTGAATGCCATTGCAGCTATTGCAGGGGACAGCCAACCTCTGGATTTTGGTTTAATTCCTCCTGAAGTCATTCCCTGAACTTCAGCACCTGACTAACCTGACCATTAGAGGACTGTCACCAGCTTTCCTGAGCTCTACCATGCCTCATAGCCATCCTCCTATTCAGTGACAGTACCCCTCCATGCGCTAATTCCTTTCTCATCTCAACTTCCCTGTCAATTTCCCTCATTTTTCCTCTTATCTAACCCTGATTCCAAAGGCATTAGTGATTAGTTCCTTTCCCTATCTCACACAAAATCCCTTATCTTATAAACTATCGATAAAAGTTATTTAAAAAATATTTAAAGAAACTGTATGTAGATGTACGAGCTCACTGGAAACATCAATATATCTGCACAAAAGATCTGAGTTACCACAGCACTACTCTGTTGTCACCGGGTCTGTTGGTTCCTTTTCATTGAATTATGTCTTAACATTCGATTGTAACTTCTTCAGGCACAGTGTATTTTATGTGTCTGGACAGTGCCTGGCACACTTCTGGGTGCTCAATGAATAAGGGACGATACTTTTATTCCCCACTTGCTATTTGACCTGGACTGCATACACTGAAACACACAAGAAGCCATAAACGTGGACAATTATCGTTCAGAGAAACGAGAGAATACTGATATAGTAATATTTTAGGAGTGGTCAAAATATCTAAAAAATCCCCAAAAACCTCATTTTCTCCTTTTAGCAGTGTACATAGCTGACTGTAGTGAAATGTGATTATGTGACTGCTGCAAGTATTCATTCTAGAGAGACTGTTCCTTGTTGATGATAAGCTTAGGAAGACTTATAACAATGTACTGTGTGAAGAGTGCCGAATTACAGCACCTTCAGGGAATCTTTCACTCATGCATCGCATTTTTATCCATTTGCACATTTTAGAAAGGACAGAAATATTATTTTGTTACCTGCCCTTTCAACAAGCTCCTTCATGTGTCACTGCAAAATTCTTCACCACAACCACTAATTCTGGAATCACAAAATGAAGATTCTCCATAACTTGAATAGTAGAGCCACAAGTCACAGCTAAGTCACACAAACTAACAAACACCCCATATACAGGTGGAAAAAGCTGTGGAATGGAAAGTTAGTGTATGATCACAGATACCCATCTAGATCAGAGTCAGAAGGATGGCTTCAAATACAGCTTTGGCCTGCACAAATTCATACTTTAAGGAAGTAGTTTATTTTTAAAGTCAATCCACCATGTTCATATTAAAACTGATCTATATTAAACTAAGCTACTGTCTTACTACTGTCTGACATGGTTTTACATATGAGAAAGGCAGAGAATATGTGACTGGGGACAAAAATTTCTAACATCAACTCCCCCTCTCTGACCTTGGTCAAGTCACCTACCTGAAAAGGCTCAGTTTCCCTATATATAATAGGTGTTGTGATGTTATAATCACTTTGGAAATATAAGCCTCTCATTAAAACTGGGTTTGTAAAACAGATTTGTACATAAGCAGACTTGGATTGGGGCCTTTGGGTACCACCATAATGTAAATTATTAGTAACAACAATCATCATCATTATAATAGAGATCTCTTAATCAGACAATTTGTATCAAAGGTTATCAAAAACAATGAGGTTTTTTTTTAAATGTATTGATTTAAACTAGTTAGCCACACAACAGATGCCAATTACACAGACATGAGGTGACCATTATTTGGTATGCCAAATTAGACCCACATCCATCAGTTGGATGGTTGAACTTACTTGCTAATTTAAAAAGTTAACAGTTATGATTTCAGCCACACAGAAATCTGTCTCTTCTTATCGGTATAGTAAAAAAAATTTTTTAAATGGGCTGCTTTGAATAAGCTGGTTCCATGCTGGTCTGCAGCACTGCTGTTTAGCCACAAACATGTTCAGCAGGGGTTGGGAAAAAACTTTATTTCATGGATTCACAACATAATTCAAGATACTGAAAAAGAACATTAATGGAACATCTTCTAACTTGGAAAATACTGTCTTAGCTAAAGGTGAACATTTTATGTTTTTATCAATAAACTTAAACATACAAAATGATAATGATTCATCACTTTAAGCTGGAACCCACAACCTTTATTCACACAAGTGGTCTCATAGGACTCCAATGCAACTACCTGCACAAATAAGTGTTGGCAGGACAGGCTCTAAATTATTCACAGATCCATAGACTTTAAGGCAAGAACGGATCATTATGATAATCTGGTCTGCCTGCATAACACAAGCCATAAGAATTTCGACCAGTAGTGCCAGCCCAGTAACTTGTGGTTGAGTCAAAGCATATATTTTAGAAAGACATCCAGTACTGATCTAAAGACTACAAGTGATGGAGGATACTCATTCTTTGGTAAGTTGTTCCAATGGTAATTAACACAACTTAAAAATGTCCTCCTTGTTCTTAGCCTATTTATCTAACTTCCAGACATTGGTTCTTGTAACACTTTTTTCCTAACAGATTTAAGAGCCTGCACCTATCAGAAATCATCTCCTCATGTAGGTACTTACAGGCTGTAATAAAGATAAATAGATTGAGTTTTTTAAGTCTTTCACTGTAAGGTGGGTTTTCTAGACCTTAAATCCTCCTTTAGTTCTTTTCTGAATCCTTTCTAAATTTTCAACATCCTTTCTGAAGCGCAGACAGCAGAACTGGATCCACTATTCCAGTAACGATGTCACCAATGCCACATATGGAAGTTAACAGCAGCCCTTACTCTGATTCAAAACACCCACATACATTCAAAGATCACATTAGCCCCGTTTACCATACCATTGCACTCAGAGCTTTTGAGCTTACACCAAGCTCTTCTTCAGGAGCTCTGTGTACGCTCGAAAGCTTGTCTCTCTCACCAATAGAAATTGGTCCAATAACAGATATTTCACCTCACCCTCCTTGTCTCCATGCATTTTAACACACACAAACAAGTATACCATGAATTACCACCATTATTATTCTTGTTATTACTACTACTACTACTATTATGAAACATGCAAGGCTGTTATTAGACTGAA